>NC_142438.1:138257500-147822500 GCF_059453495.1 Arachis ipaensis | reverse complement strand
AACCCTAAACCCTAAACCCTAAACCCTAAACCCTAAACCCTAAACCCTAAACCCTAAACCCTAAACCCTAAACCCTAAACCCTAAACCCTAAACCCTAAACCCTAAACCCTAAACCCTAAACCCTAAACCCTAAACCCTAAACCCTAAACCCTAAACCCTAAACCCTAAACCCTAAACCCTAAACCCTAAACCCTAAACCCTAAACCCTAAACCCTAAACCCTAAACCCTAAACCCTAAACCCTAAACCCTAAACCCTAAACCCTAAACCCTAAACCCTAAACCCTAAACCCTAAACCCTAAACCCTAAACCCTAAACCCTAAACCCTAAACCCTAAACCCTAAACCCTAAACCCTAAACCCTAAACCCTAAACCCTAAACCCTAAACCCTAAACCCTAAACCCTAAACCCTAAACCCTAAACCCTAAACCCTAAACCCTAAACCCTAAACCCTAAACCCTAAACCCTAAACCCTAAACCCTAAACCCTAAACCCTAAACCCTAAACCCTAAACCCTAAACCCTAAACCCTAAACCCTAAACCCTAAACCCTAAACCCTAAACCCTAAACCCTAAACCCTAAACCCTAAACCCTAAACCCTAAACCCTAAACCCTAAACCCTAAACCCTAAACCCTAAACCCTAAACCCTAAACCCTAAACCCTAAACCCTAAACCCTAAACCCTAAACCCTAAACCCTAAACCCTAAACCCTAAACCCTAAACCCTAAACCCTAAACCCTAAACCCTAAACCCTAAACCCTAAACCCTAAACCCTAAACCCTAAACCCTAAACCCTAAACCCTAAACCCTAAACCCTAAACCCTAAACCCTAAACCCTAAACCCTAAACCCTAAACCCTAAACCCTAAACCCTAAACCCTAAACCCTAAACCCTAAACCCTAAACCCTAAACCCTAAACCCTACACCCTAAACCCTACACCCTACACCCTACACCCTACACCATAAACCCTAAACCCCGAACCCCGAACCCCGAACCCCGAACCCCGAACCCCGAACCCCGAACCCCGAACCCCGAACCCCGAACCCCGAACCCCAGAACCCCGAACCCCAGAACCCCGAACCCCAGAACCCCGAACCCCAGACCCCCGGACCCCAGACCCCAGACCCCAGACCCCAGACCCCAGACCCCAGACCCCAGACCCCAGACCCCAGACCCCAGACCCCTGAACCCTAGACCCTGAACCCTGAACCCTGAACCCTGAACCCTGAACCCTGAACCCTGAACCCTAAACCCTAAACCCTAAACCCTAAACCCTAACCCCCAACCCCCAACCCCCAAACCCCAAACCCCAAACCCCAAACCCCAAACCCTGAACCCCAAACCCTGAACCCGAAACCCCAAACCCTGAACCCGAAACCCTGAACCCTGAACCCGAAACCCTGAACCCTGAACCCTGAACCCTGAACCCTACACCCTAAACCATAAGCCCTAAGCCCTGAGCCCTGAACCCTGAACCCTGAACCCTAAGCCCTAAGCCCTAAGCCCTAAGCCCTAAGCACTAAGCCCTAAGCCCTAAGCCCTAAGCCCTAAGCCCTAAGCACTAAGCCCTAAGCACTAAGCCCTAAGCCATAAGCCCTAAGCCCTAAGCCCTAAGCCCTAAGCCCTAAGCCCTAAGCCCTAAGCCCTAAGCCCTAAGCCCTAGACCCTAGACCCTAGACCCTAGACCCTGAACCATGAACCCTGAACCCTGAACCATGAACCCTGAACCCTGAACCCTGAACCCTGAACCCTAAACTCTAAAAACCCTCAAAAACCCTAGAAAACCCTAACAAAACCTTAAAAATCCCTAGAAAACCCTAGAAAATCATAGAAAAACCTTAGAAAAACTTATAAAACCCTTAGAAATTCCTAGAAAACACTAGAAAACCCAAGAAAACCCTAGAAAACCCTTGAAAACTCAAGAAAATCCTAGAAAACCCTAGAAAATCCTAGAAAAACCACAGAAAACCCTAAGAAAACCCTAAAAAATTATAGAAAAACCCTCGAAAATCATAGAAAAACCTAGAAAATCCTTAGAAATCCCTAGAAAACCCTAGAAAACCCTAGAAAACCCAAGAAAACTCTAAAAAACCCTAGCAAAACCCCAGAAAACCCTAGAAAATCCTAGAAAATCCTGAAAAAACCTTGAAAACCGTAGAAAACCCTAAAAATCCTTAAAAACCCTAGAAAACCCTAACAAAACCTTAAAAAACCCTAGAAAACCGTAGAAAATCCTAGAAAATCTCTAGAAAACCCTCAGAAATCCCTAGAAAACTCTAGCAAACTCCTAGAAAAACCTAGAAAATCCTCAGAAATCCCTAGAAAATCCTAGAAAACCCTAGAAAATCCTTGAAAACCCCTTGAAAACCGTAGAAAACCCTCAAAACCCTAGAAAATCTCTAGAAAACCCTAGCAAACCTAGAAAACCGTAGCAAACCCTAGAAAATCTCTAGAAAACCCTAAGAAATCCAATAAAACCCTAAGAAATCCTAGAAAATCCTTGAAAATCCTAGAAAACCCATGAAAATTCTAGAAAGCCCTAAAAAATCCTAGAAAAACCCTCGAAAACCATAGAAAACATTAAAAAACTCTCGAAAACCCTAGAAAATCCTAAGAAAACCAAATAAAACCCTAAGAATCCATAGAAAACCCTAGATAACCCTAGAAAAATCTTATAAAATCCTAAAAAATCGTAGAAAACCATAGGAAACCCTAAAAAACTCTTAGAAAAACCTAGAAAACCCTAAAAAATCTCAAAAATTCATAGAAAACCCTAGAAAATCTTAGAAAAACCCTAGAAAAACTTAGAAAACCCTTAAAAACCCCTAGAAAACTCTAGAAAACCCAAGAAAACCCTAGAAAACCGTTGAAAACCTAAGAAAACCCTAGAAAACCCTAGAAAATCCTAGAAAAATCACAGAAACCCCTAGAAAACCCTAGAAAATTATAGAAAAACCCTCGAAAATCATAGAAAACCTAGAAAAACTATCAAAAACCCTAGAAAATCCTAGAAAACTCTAGAAAAACCCTTGAAAATCGTAGAGAATCCCTAGAAAATCCTCAAAAACCTTAGAAAACCCTAACAAAACCCCTGGAAATCCCTAGAAAAACCTAGACAATCCTAGAAAACCCAAGAAAACTCTAGAAAATCCTAGAAAAACCCAACAAAACCCTAGAAAATCCTAGAAAATTCTAGAAAAACCCTTGAAAATCATAGAGAATCCTAAAAAATCCTCAAAAACCTTAGAAAACCCTAACAAAACCTTAAAAAACCCTAGAAAATCATAGAAAACCCTAGAAAATCTCTAGAAAAACCTCAGAAATTCCTAGAAAACCCTAGAAAATCCTAAGAAAACCCTAGAAAATTCTAGGAAACCGTAGAAATCCCTAGAAAATCTCTAGAAAATCCTCAGAAATCCCTAAAAAATCCTACAAAACCCAAGAAAATCCTAGAAAACCCTTGAAAATCCAAGAAAACCCATGAAAATCCTAGAAAAACCCTAGAAAACCCTAGAAAATCCTAGAAAAACTCTCGAAAACCATAGAAAACCTTAAAAAATTCTCGAAAATCCTAGGAAATCCTAAGAAAACCATAGAAAACCCTAAAAATTCATAAAAAATCCTAGAAAACCTTAGAAAAACCCTAGAAAATCCTAGAAAAACCCTCGAAAACCATAGATAACCTTTAAAAACTATCAAAAACCCTAGAAAACCCTAAAAATCCATAGAAAACCCTAGAAAAACCCTAGAAAATCCTAAAAAATCGAAGAAAACCATAGAAAACCCTAGAAAACCCTAGAAAAACCTCAAAAATCCCTAGAAAACTCTAGAAAATCCTAGAAATAGCCTAGAAAAACTTAGAAAACCAGAGAAAACCCTTTGAAATTCATAGAAAACCCTAGAAAATCTAAGAAAACCCAAGAAAACCCTAAAAAATCTAAGAAAACCCAAGAAAATCCTAGAAAATCCTTTAAAACCCAAGAAAACCCTAGAAAATATTAGAAAAAAAACAGAACACCCTAGCAAACCCTAGAAAATTATAGAAAAACCCTCAAAAATCATAGAAAACCCTAAAAAACTCACAAAAACCATAAGAAAATTCTAGAAATCCCTAGAAAACCTAGAAAATCCTAGAAAACCCCAGAAAACTCCAGAAAACCCCTGGAAATCCCTAGAAAAACCTAGAAAACCCTTAGAAATCTCTAGAAAATCCTAGAAAATATAAGAAAACTCTAGAAAATCCTAGAAAAACCCCAGAAAATCCTAAAAAATCTTAGAAAATTCTAGAAAATTTCTAGAAAACCCTAGAAAAACTTAGAAAACCCTAGAAAACCCTTAGAAATCCCTAAAAACCCTAGAAAACCCAAGTAAACCCTAGAAAACCCTTGAAAACTAAAGAAAACCCTAGAAAATCCTAGAAAAATCACAGAAAACCCTAGAAAATTAAAGAAAAACCCTCGAAAATCTTAGAAAACCCTAAAAAACTCCCGAAAACCCTAGAAAACCCTAAGAATACCCTAGAAATCCCTAGAAAACCTAGAAAATCCTAAAAAATCCTAGAAAAACCCAGAAAACCCCAGAAAATCCCTAGAAATCCCTAGAAAACCCTTAGAAATTCCTAGAAAACCCTAAAAAACCAAGAAAACTCTAGAAAATCTTAGAAAAACTCCAGAAAATCCTAAAAAATCCTAGAAAATCCTAGAAAAACCCTTAAAAATCGTAGAAAACCCCTAAAAAACCCTCCAAAACCTTAGAAAATCCTAACAAAACCTTAAAAAATCCTATAAAATCCTAGAAAACCCCAAAAAATTCCAGAAAACCCCTGGAAATCCCTAGAAAAACCTAGAAAACCCTTAGAAATCTCTAGAAAATCCTAGAAAATATAAGAAAACTCTAGAAAATCCTAGAAAAAACCCCAGAAAATCCTAAAAAATCTTAGAAAATCCTAGAAAATCCCTAGAAAACCCTAGAAAAACTTAGAAAACCCTAGAAAACCCTTAGAAATCCCTAAAAAACCCTAGAAAACCCAAGTAAACCCTAGAAAACCCTTGAAAACTAAAGAAAACCCTAGAAAATCCTAGAAAAACCACAGAAAACCCTAGAAAACCCTCGAAAATTATAGAAAACCCTAAAAAACTCCCGAAAACCCTAGAAAACCCTAAGAAATCCCTAGAAATCCCTAGAAAACCTAGAAAATCTTAAAAAATCCTAGAAAAACTCAGAAAACCCCAGAAAACCCCTAGAAATCCCTAGAAAAACTTAGAAAACCCTTAGAAATTCCTAGAAAACCCTAAAAACCTAAGAAAACTCGAGAAAATCTTAGAAAAACTCCAGAAAATCCTAAAAAATCCTAGAAAATCCTAGAAAAACCCTTAAAAATCGTAGAAAACCCTCCAAAACCCTAGAAAACCCTAACAAAACCTTAAAAAATCCTAGAAAATCCTAGAAAACCCTAGAAAATCTCTTGAAAACCCTCTGAAATCCCTAGAAACCCTAGAAAACTCCTAGAAAAACCTTGAAAACTCTTAGAAATCCCTAGAAAATCCTAAAAAACCCAAGAAAATCCTAGAAAACCCTAGAAAATCCTAGAAAAACCATTGAAAACTGTAGAAAATCCTAAAAAATCCTAGAAAACCCTAGAAAATCCTAGAAAACCGTAGAAAACCTTAGAAAATCTCTAGAAAACCCTCAGAAATCCCTAGAAAACCCTAAAAATCCAAGAAAATCCTAGAAAACCCTTGAAAATCCTAGAAAACCCATGAAAATCCTAGAGAAATCCTAGAAAACCCTAGAAAATCCTAGAAAAATCCTCGAAAACCATAGAAAACCTTAAAAAAAACTCTCGAAAACCCTAGAAAACCCTAAGAAAACCATAGAAAATCCTAGAAAACCTTAGAAATACCCTAGAAAATCCTAGAAAAACCCTCGAAAACTATAGAAAACCATAAAAACTCTCGAAAATCCTAGAAAACCCTAAAAATCCATAGAAAACCCTAGAAAAACCCTAGAAAATCCTAAAAAAATTGTAGAAAACCGCAGAAAATCCCAAGAAAATCCTAGAAAACTCTTAGAAAAACCTAAAAAAACCTAGAAAAACCTTAAAAATCCATAAAAAAACTCTAGAAAATCCTAGAAAAAGGCTAAAAAAACTTAGAAAACCAGAGAAAATCCTTAAAAAACCCAAAAAGCCCCAAAAAAACCATAGAAAATCCTTGAAAACCCAAGAAAACCATAGAAAACCCTAGAAAATCCTAGAAAAAAAACCTAAAACCCTAAAAAATTATAGAAAAAGCCTCGAAAATCATAAAAAATCCTAAAAAACTCTCGAAAACCCCAGAAAACCCTAAGAAAACCATAGAAATCCCTAGAAAACCTAGAAAATCCCTAGAAAATCCTAGAAAATCTGAGAAAACCCCAAAAAATCCCAGAAAACCCATGGAAATCTCTAGAAAAACCTAGAAAATCCTTAGAAATATAAGAAAACTCTAGAAAATACTAGAAAAACCCAGAAAACCTTGGAAAATCCTAGAAAATCCTAGAAAAACCCTTAAAAATCGTAGAAAACCCTAAAAAACTCTAAAAATCTTAGAAAATCGTAGAAAACCCTAGAAAACCTCTAGAAAACCGTAGAAAACTCTAGAAAACCTCTAGAAAACCCTCAGAAATCCTTAGAAAATCCTAGAAAACTCCAAGAAAAACCTAGAAAACCCTCAGAAATCCCTAGAAAATCTTAGAAAACCCAAGAAAATCCTAGAAAACCCTAAAAAATCCTTGAAAACCGTAGAAAACCCTCAAAAACCCTAAAAAAAACCCTAGAAAACCCTAAGAAAACCCTAGAAAACTCTAGAAAACCGTAGAAAATCCTAGAAAATCTCTAAAAAACCCTTAGAAATCCCTAGAAAATCCTAAAAAAACCCTAGAAAATCCTAGAAAAACCCTCGAAAACCATATAAAACCTTAAAAAACTCTCGAAAACCCTAGAAAATCTTAAGAAAACCATAGAAAACCCAAAAAATCCATAGAAAAGCCTAGAAAACCCTAGAAAAATTCTAGAAATTCCTAAAAAATCGTAGAAAACCATAGAAAACCCTAGAAAACTTCTAGAAAAACCTAGAAAACTCTAGAAAACCTCAAAAATCCCTAGAAAACCTTAGAAAATCCTAGAAAAACTCTAGTAAAACTTAGAATACCCTAGAAAACCCCTAAAAATCCCTAGAAAATTCTAGAAAACCCAAGAAAACCCTAGAAAATCCTTGAAAACCCTAGAAAATCGTAGAAAAACTACAGAAAATCCTAGAAAACCCTAGATAATTATAGAAAAACCCTCGAAAATCATAGAAAATCCTAAAAAACTCTCAAAAACCGTAAGAAAATCCTAGAAATCCCTAGAAAACCTAGAAAATCCCAGAAAACCCCTGGAAATCCCTAGAAAAACATAGAAAACCCTTAGAAATTCCTAGAAAACCCTAGAAAATTCAAGAAAACTCTAGAAAACCCTAGAAAAATCCCAGAAAAACCCTAGAAAATCCTAGAAAAACCCTTGAACACTGTAGAAAATCCTAAAAAAACCCTCAAAAATCCTAGAAAACCCTAACAAAACCTGAAAAATCCCTAAAAACCTTAGAAAAACCATAGAAAAACTTAGAAAACCCTTAGAAATCCCTAGAAAATACTAGAAAACCCAAGAAAAACCTAGAAAACCCTTAAAAACCCAAGAAAATCCTAGAAAACCCTAGAAAATTCTAGAAAAATCATAAAAAACCTAGAAAACCCTAAAAAATTATAGAAAAACCCTTGAAAATTATAGAAAACCCTAAAAAACTATCGAAAACCCTAGAAAACCCTAAGAAAACACTAGAAATTCCTAGAAAACCTAGAAAATCCCTAGAAAATCCTAGAAAATCCTAGAAAACCTCAAAAAACTCCAGAAAACCCCTGGATATCCCTAGAAAAACCTAGAAAACCCTTAGAAATCCCTAGAAAACCCTAGAAAACCCAAGAAAACTCTGGAAAATCCTAGAAAAACCCATGAAAACCCTAGAAAACTCTTGAAAACCCAAGAAAACCCTAGAAAACCCTAGAAAATCCTATAAAACTCTCGAAAACCCTAGAAAATCCTAAGAAAACCATAGAAAACCCTAAAAATCCATAGAAAATCCTAGAAAAATCCTAGAAAATCCTGAAAAATCATAGAAAAACTTCAAAAATCCCTAGAAAATTCTAGAAAATCCTAGAAAAAGCCTAGAAAAACTTAGAAATCCCTAGAAAATCCCAAAAAATTCCTAGAAAAACCCAAGAAAAACCTTGAAAACCCAAGAAAACCCTAGAAAACCCTAGAAAATCCTAGAAAAACCACAAAAAACCCTAGAAAACCCTAGGAAATTATAGAAAAACCCTCGAAAATCATAGAAAATCCTAAAAAACTCTCGATAATCCTAAAAAATCCTAGAAATCACTAGAAAACCTAGAAAATCCCTAGAAATTCTTAGAAAATCCTAGGAATCCCCAGAAAACCCCTGAAAATCCCTAGAAAAACCTAGAAAACCTTTAGAAAACTATAGAAAATCCAAGAAAACTCTAGAAAATCCAAGAAAAACCCCAGAAAATCCTAGAAAATCCTAGAAATCCTGAAAAACCCTTGAGAATCGTAGAAAACCCTAAAAAATCCTAAAAACCCTAGAAAACCCTAACAAAATCTTAAAAACCCTAGAAAACCGTAGAAAACCCTAGAAAATCTCTAGAAAACCCTCAGAAATCCCTAGAAAACCCTAGAAAACTCCTAGAAAATCCTAGAAAACCCTAAAAAACCCTCAGAAATCCCAAGTAAATCCTAGAAAATCCTTAAAAAACCCTAGAAAACCGTAGAAAACCCTCAAAAACCCTAGAAAACCTTAAGAAAACCCTAGAAAACTGTAGCAAATTCTAGAAAATCTCTAGAAAACCCTCAGAAATCCCAAGAAAATCCTAAAAAACCTAAGAAAATCCTAGAAAATCCTTGAAAATCCTAGAAAACCCATGAAAATTCTAGAAAAATCCTAGAAAACCCTAAAAAATCCTAGAAAAACCCTCGAAAACCATAGAAAACATTAAAAAACTCTCGAAAACCCTAGAAAATCTTAAGAAAACCATAGAAAACTCTAAAAATTCATAGAAAACACTAGAAAACCCTAGAAAATCCCTAGAAAATCCTTGAAAACCTAAGAAAACCCTAGAAAATCTTAGAAAAAAACATAAAACTCTAGAAAACCCTAGAAAATTATAGAAAAACCCTCGAATATCATAGAAAACCCTAAAAAACTCTCGAAAACCCTAGAAAACCCTAAGAAAATCATAGAAATCCCTAGAAAACCTAGAAAATCACTAGAAAATCTTAGAAAATCCTAGAAAACTCCAGAAAATCTCAGAAAACCCCTGGAAATCCCTAGAAAAACCTAGAAAACCCTTAGAAATCCCTAGAAAATCCTAGAAAACATAAGAAAACTCTAGAAAATCCCTGAAAAACTCCAGAATATTCTAAAAAACCTTAGAAAATCCTAGAAAAACCCTTGCAAATCATAGAAAACCTTAAAAACCCTCAAAAACCCTAGAAAACCCTAACAAACCTTAAAAAATCATAGAAAATCGTAGAAAACCCTCAGAAATCCCTAGAAAACCCTAGAAAACTCCTAGAAAACCCTAGAAAACCCTCAGAAATCCCTAGAAAATCCTAGAAAATCGTAGAAAACCATAGAAAACACTAGAAAACCCTAGAAAATTATAGAAAAACCCTCGAAAATCATAGAAAATCCTAAAAAACTCACGAAAATCCTAGAAAATTCTAAGAAATCCCTAGAAAACCCTAGAAAACCTTGAAAATCCCTAGAAATTCCTAGAAATTCCCAGAAAATCCCAGAAAATCCCTAGAAATCCCTAGAAAAACCTAGAAAACCCTTAGAAAACCCTAGAAAACCCAAGAAAACTCTAGAAAATCCTAGAAAAACCCTAGAAAATCCTAGAAAATCCTAAAAAAAACCCAAAGAAACCCTAGAAAACCCTAAGAAAACCCTAGAAAACTATAGCAAACCCTAGAAAATCTCTAGAAAACCCTCAGAAATCCCAAGAAAATCCTAAAAAACCCAAGAAAATCCTAGAAAACCCTTGAAAATCCTAGAAAACCCATAAAAATTCTAGAAAAACCCTAAAAAATCATAGAAAAACCCTCGAAAACCATAGAAAACATTAAAAAACTCTCGAAAACCCTAGAAAATCCTAAGAAAACCATAGAAAACTCTAAAAATCCATAGGAAACGCTAGAAAACCCTAGAAAATCCCTAGAAAATCCTAAAAAATCGTAGAAAAATATAGAAAACCCTAAAAAACCCTAGAAAACCCTAGAAAATTCCTAGAAAAACCTAGAAAACCCTAAAAACCCTAGAAAAACTTAGAAAACCCTAGAAAATCCAAGAAAACCCTAGAAAATCCTTGAAAACCCAAGAAAACCCTAGAAAATCCTAGAAAAACCATAGAAAATCCTAGAAAATTATAGAAAAACCCTCGAAAATCATAGAAAACCTAAAAACAATCGAAAACCCTAGAAAACCCTAAGAAAACCCTAGAAATTCCTAGAAAACCTAGAAAATTCCTAGACAATCCTAGAAAATCCTAGAAAACTCCAGAAAACCCCTGAAAATCCCTAGAAAAACCTAGAAAACCCTTAGAAATTTCTAGAAAATCTAAGAAAACTCTAGAAAATCCTAGAAAAACCCCAGAAAACCCTAGAAAATCCTAGAAAATCCTAAAAAAATCCTTGAAAACCGTAGAAAACCCTAAAAACACTCAAAAACTCTAGAAAAGCTTAACAAAACCTTAACAAACCCTAGAAAACCGTAGAAAATCCTAGAAAATCTCTAGAAAACCCTCAGAAATTCCTAGAAAACACTAGAAAACTCATAGAAAAATCTAGAAAACCCTCAGAAATCCCTAAAAAATCCTAAAAACACTAGAAAATCCTAGAAAATCCTTGAAAAACCCTTGAAAACCGTAGAAAACCCTCAAAACCCCTAAAAAATCTTGAGAAAACCCTAGAAAACTTAGAAAACCGTAGCAAACCCTAGAAAATCTCTAGAAAACCCTCTGAAATCCCAAGAAAACCCTAAAAATTCCAAGAGAATCCTAAAAAACCCTTGTAAATCCTAGAAAACTCATGAAAATTCTAGAAAACCCTAGAAAACCCTAGAAAAATCCTCGAAAACCATCGAAAACCCTAGAAAACCCTAGAAAAACCCTCGAAATTCCTAAAAAATCGTAGAAAACCATAGAAAACCCTAGAAAACTCCTAGAAAAACCTAGAAAACCCTAAAAAAACCTCAAAAATCCCTAGAAAATTTTAGAAAAACCCTAGAAAAACTTAGAAAATCCTAGAAAACCCTTAGAAACCCCTAGAAAACCCTAGAAAACCCTTGAAAACCCAAGAAAACTCTAGAAAACCCTAGAAAATCGTAGAAAAATCATAGAAAATCCTAGAAAACCCTAGAAAATTATAGAAAAACCCTCGAAAATCATAGAAAACCCTAAAAAACTATCGAAAACCCTAGAAATCCATAGAAAACCTAAAAAATTCCTAGAAAATCTTAGAAAATCTTAGTAAATCCCAGAAAATCCTGGAAATCCCTAGAAAAACCTAGAAAATCCTAGAAAATCCAAGAAAACTCTAGAAAATCCTAGAAAAACCCTAGAAAACCCTAGAAAATCCTAGAAAATTCTAGAAAAACCCTTGAAAATCGTAGAAAACCCTAAAAACTCTCAAAAACCCGAACAAAATCTTAAAAACCCTAGAAAATCGTAGAAAACCCTAGAAAATCTCTAGAAAACCCTAAAAAATCCTAGAAAACCGTAGAAATTCCTAGAAAATCTCTAGAAAACCCTCAGAAATCCCTAAAAAACCTAAGAAAATCCTAGAAAACCCTTGAAAATCCTAGAAAACCCATGAAAATCCTAGAAAAACCCTAGAAAACCCTAGAAAATCCTAGAAAAACCCTCGAAAACCATAGAAAACCTTAAAAAACTCTCGAAAACCCTAGAAAATCCTAAGAAAATCATAGAAAACCCTAAAAATCCATAGAAAATCCTAAAAAATCCTAGAAAAACCCTAGAAAATTCTAGAAAAACCTTCGAAAACCATAAAAAACCTTAAAAAACTCTCGAAAACCCTAGAAAACCCTAAAAATTCATAGAAAACCCTAGGAAATCCTAGAAACACCCTAGAAAATTAAATCCTAAAAAATCAAAGAAAACCATAGAAAACCCCTAGAAAACCCTAGAAAACTCCTAGAAAAACCTAGAAAACCCTAGAAAAACCTCAAATCCCTAGAAAACTCTAGAAAATCCTAGAAAAACTTAGAAAACCAGAGAAAACCCTTAGAAATTCCTAGAAAACCTTAGAAAATCCAAGAAAACCTAAGAAAATCCTAGAAAATCCTTGAAAATCCTAGAAAACCCTAGAAAATCTTAGAAAAAAGACAGAAAATCCGAGAAAACCCTAGAAAATTATAGAAAAATTCTCAAAAATTATAGAAAACCCTAAAAAATCCTCGAAAACCCTAGAAAAGCCTAACAAAACCCTAGAAAATCCTAAAAAATTCTATAAAATCCCAGAAAACCCCAGAAAACCCCTGAAAATCCCTAGAAAAACCTAGAAAACCCTTAAAAATCCCTAGAAAATCCTAGAAAACATAAGAAAACTCTAGAAAATACTAGAAAAATCCTAGAAAACCCTAGAAAATCCTAGGAAATCCTAGAAAAATCGTAGAAAACCCTAAAAAACTCTAAAAACCCTAGAAAAGCCTAACAAAACCTTAAAAACTCTAGAAAACCGTAGAAAATCTTAGAAAACCCTCAGAAATCCCTAGAAAACCCTAGAAAACTCCAAGAAAAACCTAAAAAACCCTCAAAAATCCCTAGAAAATCCAAGAAAATCTTAGAAAACCCTAAAAAATCCTTGAAAAACCCTTGAAAACCGTAGAAAATCCTCAAAAACCCTAGAAAACCCTAAGAAAACCCTAGAAAACTAAAAAAATATTAGAAAAGCCTAGAAAATCTCTAGAAAACCTTCAGAAATCCCTAGAAACCCTAAAAAAACCAAGAAAATCATAGAAAACTTTTGAAAATCCTAGAAATCCCATGAAAATTTAGAAAAACCCTAGAAAACCCTAGAAAATCCTAGAAAAACCCTCGAAAACCCTGGAAAACCTTAAAAACTCTCGAAAACCCTAGAAAATCCTAAGAAAACCATAGAAAACCCTAAAAATCCATAGAAAATCCTAAAAAATCCTAGAAAAACCCTAGAAAATCCAAAAAAATCGTAGAAAACCATAGAAAACCCTAGAAAACTTCTAGAAAAACCTAAAAAATCCGTAGAAAACCCTAGAAAATCCTAGAAAAACCCTAGAACAATTTAGAAAACCCTTAGAAATCCTTAGAAAATCCTAGAAAACCCAAGAAAACCCTAGAAAACCCTTGAAAATCCAAGAAAACCATAGAAAATCCTAGAAAAAACCACAGAAAACCCTAAAAAATCCTAGATAATTATAGAAAAACCCTCGAAAATAATACAAAACCCTAAAAAACTCTCAAAAACCCAAAGAAAACCCTAGAAATCCCTGGAAAACCTAGAAAATCCTAGAAAATCACCGAAAACCCCTAGAAATCCCTAGAAAACTTAGAAAAACCTTAGAAATCCCTAGAAAACCCTATAAAACCCAAAAAAATCCTAGAAAAACCCCAGAAAACCCTAGAAAATCTTGGAAAATCCTAGAAAAACCCGTAAAAACTGTAGAAAACTCTAAAAAACCCCTCAAAAACCCGAGAAAAGCCTAACAAAACCTTAAAAATTCCTAGAAAACCCTAGAAAATCCTAGAAAAATCTTCGAAAAAGTTAGAAAACCCTTAGAAATCTCTAGAAAACACTAGAAAACCCTTGAAAACAAAAAAAAATCCTAGAAAATCCAAGAAAATCCTAGAAAAACCACAGAAAACCCAAGAAAATCTTAGAAAATTATAGAAAAATCCTCGAAAATCATGGAAAACCCTTAAAAACTCTCGAAAACCCTAGAAAATCCTAAGAAAACCATAGAAATCCCTAGAAAATCCTAGAAAACCCCAGAAAATCCCAGAAAACCCTGGAAAATCCGTAGAAAAACTTAGAAAACCCTTAGAAATCCCTAGAAAATCCTGGAAAACCCAAGAAAACTCTAGAAAATCCTAGAAAAACCCTGAAAACCCTAGAAAACCCTTGAAAACCCAAGAAAACCCCAGAAAACCCATGAGAATCCTAGAAAAACCCTAGAAAACCCTAGAAAATCCTAGAAAAACCCTCGAAAATTCCTAGAAAATCTCTAAAAAACCCTCAGAAATCCCTAGAAACCCTAGAAAACTCCTAGAAAAACATAGAAAACCCTCAGAAATCCCTAGAAAATCCTAGAAAATCCAAGAAAATCATAGAAAATCCTAGAAAATCCTAGAAAAACCCTTGAAAACCGTAGAAAACTCTCAAAAACCCTAGAAAATCCTAAGAAAACCCTAGAAAATCCTAGAAAATCCTAGAAAATCTCTAGAAAACCTAAGAAAATCCTAGAAAACCCATGAAAATCCTAGAAAAACCCTAGAGAACCCTAGAAAATCCTAGAAAAACCCTCGAAAACCATAGAAAACCTTAAAAAACTCTCGAAAATCCTAGAAAATCCTAAGAAAACGATAGAAAACCCTAAAAATCCATAGAAAACCCTAGAAAACCCTAGAAAAATCCTAGAAAATTCTAAAAATTCGTAGAAAACTATAGAAAACCCTAGAAAATCCTAGAAAACTCCTAGAAAAACTTAGAAAACCCTAGAAAACTCTAGAAAAACCTAGAAAACCCTAGAAAATCCTAGAAAAATTCTAGAAATATTTAGAAAATCCTAGAAAACCCTTAAAAATCCCTAGAAAACATTAGAAACCACAAAAAAACTCTAGAAACCCCTTGAAAACCCAAGAAAACCCTAGAAAACCTTGAAATCCTAGAAAAAACACAGAAAACCCTAGAAAACCCTAGAAAATTATAGAAAAACCCTCGAAAATCATAGAAAACCCTAAAAAACTTTCGAAAACCCTAGAAAACCCTAAGAAAACCCTAGAAATCCCTAGAAAACCTAGAAAATCCCTAGAAAATCCTAAAAAATTCTAGAAAATCCCAGAAATCCCAGAAAACCTCTGGAAATCCCTAGAAAAACCTAGAAATCCTTGAAAAACCCTTGAAAACCGTAGAAAACCCAAAAAACTCTCAAAAACTCTAGAAAATCCTAACAAAACCTTAAAAAATCCTAGAAAACCGTAGAAAACTCTAGAAAATCTCTAGAAAACCCTCAGAAATCCCTAGAAAACCCTAGAAAACTCCTAGAAAAATCTAAAAAACCATAGAAAACCCTCAGAAATCCCTAGAAAATCCTAAAAAATCCAAGAAAATCCTAGAAAATCCTAGAAAACCCTTGAAAATCCTAGAAAACCCTAGAAAATCCTAGAAAAACCCTCGAAAACCATCGAAAACCCTAGAAAACCCTAGAAAAACCCTAGAAAATCCTAAAAAATTGTAGAAAACCATAGAAAACCCTAGAAAACTTTTAGAAAAACCTAGAAAACCCTAAAAAAACCTCAAAAATTCCTAGAAAATCCTAGAAAATCTTAGAAAAACCCTAGAAAAACTTTGAAAACCCTAGAAAACCCTTAGAAACCCCTAGAAAACCCTAGAAAATCTTAGAAAAATAACAGAAAACCCTAGAAAACCCTAGAAAATTATAGAAAAACCCTCGAAAATCATAGAAAACCCTAAAAAACTATCGAAAATCCTAGAAAACCCTAAGAAAACCCTAGAAATCCTAGAAAATTCCTAGAAAATCTTAGAAAATGTTAGTAAATCCCAGAAAACCCTTGGAAATCCCTAGAAAAATCTAGAAAATCCTAGAAAACCCAAGAAAACTCTAGAAAATCCTAGAGAAACCCTAGAAAACCCTAGAAAATCCTAGAAAATTATAGAAAAACCCTTGAAAATCGTAAAAACCCTAAAAAACCCTAAAAAATCCTAGAAAACCCTAACAAAATCTTAAAAAACTCTAGAAAATTGTAGAAAACCCTAGAAAATCTCTAGAAAACCCTAAAAAACCCTAGAAAACCCTAAGAAAACCCTAGAAAATTCTAGGAAACCGTAGAAATCCATAGAAAATCTCTAGAAAACCCTAAAAAATCCCTAAAAAGCCTAAGAAAATCCTAGAAAACCCTTGAAAATCCTAGAAACCCATGAAAATCCTAGAAAAACCCTAGAAAACCCTAGAAATTCCTAGAAAAACCCTCGAAAACCATAAAAAACCTTAAAAAACTCTCGAAAACCCTAGAAAATCCTAAGAAAATTATAGAAAACCCTAAAAATTCATAGAAATTCCTAAAAAAATCCTAGAAAAACCAAAAAAATCCCTAGAAAATCCTTGAAAATCCTAGAAAAACCCTAGAAAACTATAGAAAATCTTAAAAAACTCTCGAAAACCCTAGAAAACCCTAAAAATCTATAGAAAACCCTAGAAAAACCCTAGAAAATCCTAAGAAATTGAAGAAAACCATAGAAAACCCCTAGAAAACCCTAGAAAACTCCTAGAAAAACCTAGAAAACCCTAGAAAAACCTCAAAAATTCCTAGAAAACTCTAGAAAATCCTAGAAAAGCCTAGAAAAACTTAGAAAACCAGAGAAAACCCTTAGAAATTCCTAGAAAACCTTAGAAAGTCCAAGAAAACCCAAGAAAATCCTAGAAAATCCTTGAAAATCCTAAAAAACCCTAGAAAATCCTAGAAAAAAATAGAAAACCCTAGAAAATTATAGAAAAACCCTCGAAAATCATAGAAAACCCTAAAAAACTCTCGAAAACCCTAGAAAACCCTAAGAAAACCCTAGAAATCCCTAGAAAACCTAGAAAATCTATAGAAAATTCTAAAAAGTTCTAGAAAATCCCAGAAAACCCCTCGAAATCCCTAGAAAAATCTAGAAAACCCTTAGAAATCCCTAGAAAATCCTAGAAAATATAAGAAAACTCTAGAAAATACTAGAAAAACCCCAGAAAACCCTAGAAAATCCTAGAAAATCCTAGAAAAACTCTTGAAAACCGTAGAAAATCCTAAAAAACTCTAAAATCCCTAGAAAACCCTAACAAAACCTTAAAAAACTCTAGAAAACTGTAGAAAACCCTAGAAAATCTCTAGAAAACCCTTAGAAATCCCTAGAAAACCCTAGAAAACTCCTAGAAAAACCTAGAAAACCCTCAGAAATCCCTAGAAAATCCTAGAAAACCCAAGAAAATCCTAGAAAACCCTAGAAAATCCTTGAAAAACCCTTGAAAACCGTATAAAACCCTCAAAAACGCTAGAAAATCCTAGAAAACTCAACAAATAATAGAAAACTCTAGAAAATCTCTAGAAAACCCTCAGAAATCCCTAGAAAACCCTAAAAAACCCAAGTAAATCATAGAAAACCCTCGAAAATCCTAGAAATCCTATGAAAATTCTAGAAAAACCCTAGAAAACCCTAGAAAATCATAGAAAAGCCCTCGAAAATCCTGGAAAACCATAAAAAACTCTCGAAAACCCTAGAAAATCCGAAGAAAACCATAGAAAACCCTAAAAATCCATAGAAAATCCTAAAAAATCCTAGAAAAAACCTAGAAAATCCAAGAAAATCATAGAAAACCATAGAAAACCCTAGAAAACTTTTAGAAAAACCTAGAAAACCCTAGAAAAACCTAAAAAATCCCTAGAAAACCCTAGAAAATCCTAGAAAAACCTTAGAACAATTTAGAAAACCCTAGAAAACCCTTAGAAATCCCTAGAAAATCCTAGAAAACCCAAGAAAACCCTAGAAAATCCTTGAAAATCCAAGAAAACCCTAGAAAATCCTAGAAAAAACCACAGAAAACCCTAGAAAATCCTAGATAATTATAGAAAAACCCTCGAAAATAATAGAAAATCCTAAAAAACTCTCGAAAACCCAAGAAAATCCAAAGAAAACCCTAGAAATCCCTGGAAAACTTAAAAAATCCATAGAAAATCCTAGAAAATCCCCGAAAACCCCCTGGAAATCCCTAGAAAACTTAGAAAACTTAGAAATCCCTAGAAAACCCTAGAAAACCCAAGAAAATCCTAGAAAAACCCCAGAAAACTCTAGAAAATCTTGGAAAATTCTTGAAAACTCTAAAAAACCCTCAAAAACCCGAGAAAACCCTAACAAAACCTTAAAAATTTCTAGAAAACACTAGAAAATCCTAGAAAAATCTTAGAAAAACTTAGAAAATCCTTAGAAATCTCTAAAAAATACTAGAAAACCCAAGAAAACCCTTGAAAACCCAAGAAAATCCTAGAAAATTATAGAAAAACCCTTGAAAATCATAGAAAACCCTAAAAAACTCTCGAAAACCCTAGAAAATCCGAAGAAAATCCTAGAAATCCCTAGAAAACCTAGAAAATTCCTAGAAAATCCTAGAAAACCCAAGAAAATCCCAGAAAACTCGGGAAAATCCCTAGAAAAACTTAGAAAACCCTTAGAAATCCCTAGAAAACCCTAGAAAACCCAAGAAAACTTAGAAAACTCTTGAAAACCCAAGAAAACCCCAGAAAACCCTAGAAAACCCATGAGAATCCTAAAAAAACGCTAGAAAATCCTAGAAAAACCCTCGAAAATTCCTAGAAAATCTCTAGAAAACCCTCAGAAATCCCTAAAAACCCTAGAAAACTCCTAGAAAAACATAGAAAACCCTCAGAAATCACTAAAAAATCCTAGAAAACCCAAGAAAATCATAGAAAACCCTAGAAAATCCTAGAAAAACCCTTGAAAATCGTATAAAACTCTCAAAAACCCTAGAAAATCTCTAGAAAACCCTCAGTAATTCCTAGAAAACCTAAGAAAATCCTAGAAAACCCTTGAAAATCCTAGAAAACCCATGAAAATCTTAGAAAAACCCTAGAAAACCCTAGAAAATTCTAACAAAACGATAGAAAACCCTAAAAATCCATAGAAAACCCTAGAAAATCCTAGAAAAACCCTAGAAAATTCTAAAAATTATAGAAAACCATAGAAAACCCTAGAAAATCCTAGAAAACTCCTAGAAAAACTTAGAAAAACCTAGAAAACCCTAGAAAATTCTAGAAAAACCCTAGAAAAATTTAGAAAACCCTAGAAAACCCTTAAAAATCCCTAGAAAACACTAGAAAACCTAAGAAAACTCTAGAAAACCCTTGAAAACCCAAGAAAACCCTAGAAAAATGAAATCCTAGAAAACCCACAGAAAACCCTAGAAAATTATAGAAAAACCCTCGAAAATCATAGAAAACCCTAAAAAACTCTCGAAAACCCTAGAAAACCCTAAGAAAACCCTAGAAATCCCTCGAAAACCTAGAAAATCCCTAGAAAATCTTAAAAAATTCTAGAAAATCCCAGAAAATCCCAGAAAACCCCTGGAAATCCCTAGAAAAACCTAGAAAACCCTTAGAAATCCCTAGAAAATATAAGAAAACTCTAGAAAATACTAGAAAAACCCTAGAAAACCCTAGAAAATCCTAGAAAAACCCTTGAAAACCGTAGAAAACTCTAAAAAACTTTAAAAACCCTAGAAAACTCTAACAAAATCTTTAAAAACTCTAGAAAACCGTAGAAAACCCTAAAAAATCTCTAGAAAACCCTCAAAAATCCCTAAAAATCCTTAGAAAACCCAAGAAAATCCTAGAAAACCCAAGAAAATCCTAGAAAACCCTGGAAAATCCTTGAAAAACCCTTGAAAACCCTAGAAAATCCTCAAAAACCCTAGAAAACCCTAAGAAAACCCTAGAAAACTGAAAAAAATAATAGAAAACGCTAGAAAATCTCTAGAAAACCCTCAGAAATCCCTAAAAAACCCTAAAAAACCCAAGAAAATCATAGAAAACCCTTAAAAATTCTAGAAATCCTATGAAAATTCTAGAAAAACCCTCGAAAACCCTAGAAAACCTTAAAAAACTCTCGAAAACCCTAGAAAATCCTAAGAAAACTATAGAAAACCCTAAAAATCCATAGAAATTCCTAAAAAATCCTAGAAAAACCTAAAAAATTCCTAGAAAATCCTTGAAAATCCTAGAAAAACCCTAGAACAATTTAGAAAACCCTAGAAAACCCTTAGAAATCCCTAGAAAATCTTAGAAAACCCTAGAAAACCCTTGAAAATCCAAGAAAACCCTAGAAAACCCTAGAAAAAACCACTGAAAACCCTAGAAAACCCTAGAAAATCCTAGATAATTATAGAAAAACCCTCGAAAATAATAGAAAACCCTAAAAAACTCTCGAAAACCCTAGAAAACCCAAAGAAAACCCTAGAAATCCCTAAAAAACCTAGAAAATCCCTAGAAAATCCTAGAAAATCCTAGAAAATCCCCGAAAACCCCTGGAAATCCCTAGAAAACTCAGAAAACCCTTAGAAATCCCCTAGAAAACACTAGAAAACTCAAGAAAATCCTAGAAAAACCCCAAAAAACCCTAGAAAATCCTAAAAAAACCTTGAAAACTGTAGAAAACTCTAAAAAAACCCTCAAAAACCCGAGAAAACCCTAACAAAACCTTAAAAATCCCTAGAAAACCCTAGAAAATCCTAGAAAAATCTTAGAAAACTTAGAAAACCCTTATAAATCTCTAGAAAACACTAGAAAATCCAAGAAAACTCTAGAAAACCCTTGAAAACCCAAGAAAATCCTAGAAAATCCAAGAAAATCCTAGAAAAATCATAGAAAACCCAAGAAAATCCTAGAAAATTGTAGAAAAACCCTCGAAAATCATAGAAAACCCTAAAAAACTCACGAAAACCCTAGAAAATCCTAAGAAAACCCTAGAAATTCTTAGAAAACCTAGAAAATCCCGAGAAAATCGTAGAAAATCCAAGAAAATCCCAGAAAACCCCGGGAAATCCCTAGAAAAACTTAGAAAATCCTTAGAAATCTCTAGAAAACCCTAAAAAACCCAAGAAAACTCTAGAAAATCCTAGAAAAACCCCTGAAAACCCTAGAAAATCCTTGAAAACCCAAGAAAACCCCAGAAAACCCTAAAAAATCCTAGAAAAACTCTCGAAAACCCTAGAAAATCCTAAGAAAACCCTAGAAAACACTAGAAAACCCTAAAAATCCATAGAAAATCCTAGAAAAACCCTAGAAAATCCTAAAAATTCGTAGAAAACCATAGAAAACCCTAGAAAAACCTCAAAAATCCCATGAAAACTCTAGAAAATCCTAGAAAAAGCCTAGAAAAACTTAGAAATCCCTAGAAAATCTCAAAAAATCCCTAGAAAACTCTAGAAAATCTTAGAAAAATCCTAAAAAAACTTAGAAAACCCTAAAAAACCCTTAGAAACCCCTAGAAAACTTTAGAAAACCCAAGAAAATCCTAGAAAATCTTGAAAACCCAAGAAAACGCTAGAAAATCCTAGAAAATCCTAGAAAAATTACAGAAATCCTAGAAAACCCTAGAAAATTATAGAAAAACCCTCGAAAATTATAGAAAACCCTAAAAAACTATCGAAAACCCTAGAAAACCCTAGGAAAACTCTAGAAATCCCTAGAAAACCTAGAAAATCCCTAGAAAATCTTAGAAAATCCCAGAAAATCCCTGAAAATCCCTTGAAAAACCTAGACAATCCTAGAAAACCCAAGAAAACTCTAGAAAATCCTAGAAAAACCCTAGAAAATCGTAGAAAATCCTAGAAAATTCTAGAAAAACCCCTAAAAATCGTAGAAAACCCTAAAAAACCCTCAAAAACCCTAGAAAACCCTAACAAAACCTTAAAAAACCCTAGAAAATCGTAGAAAACTCTAATAAATCTCTAGAAAACCCTCAGAAATTCCTAGAAACCCTAGAAAACCCTAAGAAAATCGTAGAAAATTCTAGGAAACCATATAAATCCCTAGAAAATCTCTAGAAAACCCTCAGAAATCCCTAGAAAACCCTAAAAAACCCAAGAAAACCCTTGAAATTCCTGGAAAACCCATGAAAATCCTAGAAAAACCATAGAAAACCCTAGAAAATCCTAGAAAAACCCTTGAAAACTATAGAAAACCTTAAAAAATTTTCGGTTTTATCCTTTTGGATAAAAAATCTGGTTAAAAATTTTCTAGCCAGGTCATTGAAGCTAGTTATTGATCTGGATGGCAAGTTATCGAACCATTTCATGGCCGCCTTTGTTAAAGTAGTCGGGAAGGCTTTACAACGGATGGCGTCGGCCAGGTACATTCTGCTTTTGAAGTTGCGGAGGTGGTGGCTTAGGTCGATCATCCCGTCATAGAGATCCATATCAAGTGTTTTAAAATTCCTGGGAACCTTAGCCCTCATGATCTCTTCTGTGAACGGATCTTCTCCTTCTAAGGGGCTTTCTTCTCGATCCGACCTATTATTCCAGTTTCGAAGATCAGCTTCTAGCTTCCTGAGCTTTTTTTTAGCTCCATTCGTCACTTTACTTCTCTCCGCAACTCTTGTTATGCTTCCCGTTGTCGTCAGCCTCATGTTCGAGCAGTTCCAGTCGATCTCCCTGGCCATGAATTAGGTCCAGGATTTCGGTTGTATGAGGGGGCTCCTCATCTTCAAGATGGTAGATTTCAGAATGGATCCTCCTTGGGTGGGGATTTTCAGACGTCCCTTTCCCGTAAGGCCCTTGAGCAGGTGGTGGCAGTGGAGGAAGCACAATGGCTTGACCTTTCTGTTGGGCCTCAAGTTCAGATTCCGATGTAGTTTTACCGTCTTCATACTGGTGGTCTGCCATTGTCGAGAAGTGAATCCCAGGTCCCCAGCGACGACGCCAATGTTCCGAGGGTTACCTGAAACATTGATTTGGGCCTGAACATAAGGTCCAGATCCCTTAGTATGGCAGCGTCCGACTTGTTGATGCCGAGGTGCTGCCTGTTCGAGTTCCTCGTGAGGAGGTTGGGGGGTGGTACCTGCAAGAGACTTTGATGCTTAAGTTAGTAAGGGTTTTAGGCAGGTTTTTAGTAGATTAGAGCGTGAATATACATGAGGGTGTCAATATATTTATAGTAGAGTAGATTACCACATTTGTTAGAGTAGTTCCATCTTTATTGATGGATAACTGTTCCCTTTATCTTGAAAATCTGTTAAGATCTCCCTTCTGGATGTAGCGGAGGGATATCCGGAGGCAGTTACTTGCTTGGACAAGTAGAGCTGAACCCTTCTGTCGGTGTCCAATCTCTCAAAGAGGCCGGGTAGGGGTTAGAGACCACCTTCTAAGGTTGGGTCCTTTATCTGTATTGGGCCTGGCTTTATGTTTTGGGTTACGGTATGAACAGAACATATATAAAATAATAATTGACTATCACACAAATAAATAATCATGCGATGAGAGAAAAAATGATGTTTCAACGCAAGTATATAAAACTAAAATATAATTGAATACAGAAAAAAAATAGGTGATATTATTTAAATGCAAGTGACATTTTTTCTTTTTAAATTCATGTAAATATATACTAAAACATATTCGTAAAGTGGGTGGTATTATAACAAAAATGGAACTTGTTAAAAAAATCGTTCTTAAAGGTTGCGTTTGTTTCTGAGATCAGGACAAATACAAGATACTAAGAACAAGACATAAAAGACAGAAACATAAAATTTTGTGTTCTTGTATCTTATTTGGTAATAAACTAGAACAAATTATGAAAATCTAATTTATTCTAATTTTTTTTTTCATTCAAAAAATTTGAGACGAATAATATAATAATAAAAATATAATTATGAAAAATTAACAAGAATAATGAAAAAAAAAATAAAAAATAAATTGTGTCCCTTGTTAGTATCTCCGATGGACACAAAATATATTAATTCAGTATCGCTGGATACATTGTTTCTGTTTATGTCTCCTCTATCAAACATAATTTTGTGTCTTAGTGTCCCTACCTCAGTGTCCTGTCTCTCTGTAAACAAACGCAACCAAAATGAGCGGTATTATAAACAAAAATGGGACTCCTTTCTCCTTGTATTATTAACGGCTTATATTTCTAAATAATAATAATAATAATAATTTTATATTTTTTTCACAAATTTAATGGTGATAATATCTTAATTTTACACCATCCCTCTACATTGTATTCGGTGCAATGCACGGGCATATAGCTTAGTTTACTCGAAAAGAAATGTTCCCAGTGATGCTCTTTATATATATTGTTATAGATAATATACAAATCTAAACGTACTTATAAACTTCAACCACGAATGTTTAGCTTTGGTATAATGAACACCGTAGACAATACTTACTTATTCTTTATAACGGGGTCGGCAAATACTAACAAATTTATCAAAAACTAAATGCCTGTTAAAAGAGGTGCGGCTGTACTTCCCAAGCAACAGTGACTTTCCGTTCTTTTTATTCCAGAAGTAGCTTTTTCATTTGTTCCTATCTGTTACTATGTTTTCCTCCGAAGTCCTTAGAGGCCATCTTTAATGCTTATCTTGATGTTTTCCACCTTAATCGACAACTCTAACTTATGATCCTCAACAGCTTTCAAAACTGAGAGCAGGTTGGACCGGTAAATTTCACACTTTCGATTTGCAAACTCAAGCTCATTCATAAGTTCTCTAATGCTCTTGTCCATGTCATCCTGCAAGATATGACGCAATGAAGTTAAAAAAAAATAAGTATAATGACATGCACATTTTCAAAGAAATAAAAGATGGACCTCAATGCCCCATTCGACACCTTTAACAGGTAACTAAATCAATTCATGTTTCTGCCCCAAAAATTGGCAGAAGGTAGAAACGGCAATTTACAGTATTTCGAGCTAAATTAGATATTAGTCCACATAACTTGGTTATGTAGAATGATGTATGTTGAGCACGCACATAATCTCTTTTTTTTTCCCTGCCCCCATATGAAACCTAAAATAAAACGTCTACCACTAAATCCAATCCCGGTGCATTTGTATGCTGTAAACAAACAAATAATAAGAATCCACAGCAGACAACATCCAAAAGGCACTGCAATCAACACTGACTGCTTCAAAACCCAAAAATAAGACAAGAAATATGCCTTCAAATATATTCTCAACCAAGAACAAACTCCAGAAATATTACGATGCTAGTTGCTAGGCTTGTTTTCTTTTATTTTCCCAAAATGAAGAAAAAAAAATTACAGATAAATCAAGATTCAACACAATATGAATACAAGGTGGGGGTATTTAAAGGCCACAAATAAACAAATTCGCTTAAACAAATAATTAGGAGTAAAAGAGTGCACATCAGGCAACTAGCTGCAGTAATCAGACAGGAAAAATACCAATCCCCAAGGCAAATGGAAAACTAATGACTAGATATGTTCATATTATAAGGTGAAATAACCAAATAAAAGTGCTTAGTCAGATAAGGGATAAAATCAGAATGATAAAGGAACTGGTGGCATGGTTCACTTTGTTCAATTAATCAATTCTGTAAATTAAATTACATGTGTATTGCTTAAGGGAGGAGTTTAAACAGTTTAATCTTCAGAATATTATTGAAATCGACTCAAGAATATATTATACAAAGTCCAAATGGAAGAAAAACTATATTAAACGAAGCTTAAGTTGTTACAAGAAGCTAGAAGATTCATGTTAACTGGGTGAGTGGAAGAGTAAAACACAGCAGCAAAAGAACAAAAGGGAAATGGAACTCTGACCTCGGACATATGCTGGCCCAAGTTTCCTTCCTCGTGTCCACTTCTGGAATTAGTATGACTTTCATCAATTTGCAAGTGACTCCTAACTTTGCCATTGTTGATGAGAATTCGTCCCTCACTTTGCATTACTTGAACAACTCTTTTTGTGGCCTCTTGTAAAGCACCCATTGCAACATCATAAGTCTCAGGAGACTTTGCTCCTTCATCAACAAACTTAAAGGCCACGTGTCTGAGGGTATTATATCTAACTGTATGAGATTCCAAATAGTAAGAATATATATCACAAGAATGTTCTTCTAATGTTACACTGCTTTTGGCATTTCTCGTCCAACGTTTCAATATATAATGAGCGGGTAGAGTAAGTACATTGGTTACTCTAAACACTGCCAAAACATGTCTACAAACAAGGCCAGAAAATTCAAACATTTGGCAACTACAACTCGCTTTCATCTCTAAAACATTGAATTTAACATAGTATGCCTTATGATCCTCTCCAAATTTAGCTACATGATATGTAACGACCTCCCCATCATCCTCGGTTTTGGATGCCATGAATGTTAGCGTCCCAACTAGCTCCTCTTGGAACCTCATGAAAATCTTTCGTGTGTAAAGCTCAGATGCTTGCTTCTCCATTGGAGATGGGGTCTTCAAAACTGGTGAACTATTCATTGTGTCATAATCTGCTCTGACTTCTTTCTCATTGCGACTATCCAGTGCTTTCTCATACAACTTGAAGAACTGATTTAAGTTGGTTGAAGCATTTACATACCCATCAAAGTATGAGTTCATGCCATCGCTTCGCTGTGTGATAGACATTTCTGCAAAGAATGTGTCTCGCAAATATACAGGTACCCACTGCTTACAAGCAGAATATATTGCTTGAAGCCATTCATGGTCCCGCAGATCATACCTATCGATGAGTGTTGACCAGCAAGATTCAAATTCCTCAATTGACTCCGTCAAGTTAACACATCTGTGAAATTCGACTTCGAAATTTGGATATTTGAGGAAAATGTGAGATAACTTCTCCTGGCATTTTTTAAAAATGTGCCATTTGCAGAATCGGTGGCGGGTCTCAGGGAATACTTGTAGTACAGCTGACCGAATTACAGAATCATGATCGGTTGTTATTGACAATGGTGGGCGTCCAGACATAGCCATAAGCCACGTCTTGAAAAGCCATACAAATGATGCTTCAGATTCATTTATTAGGAAAGCACAACCAAAGAGAACAGGTTGTCCATGATGGTTTACACCAGTAAAGGGAGCAAACGGTAGTCGATACCTATTGGATCGGTAAGTAGTGTCAAAGGTTACGGTATCACCAAAAAAAGTGTAATTCAACCTTGCCTTGGGATCGGCCCAGAAAACATTGCTCATGGACTGGTCCTCATCACTTTGCACAGCATAGAAGAAACAAGGGTTTTCGGCATGCATTTGTCTCAAATAATCCAGAACAAGCTGAATGTCGCCTTCTAGACTTCTCTGCCTATTATTCCTCATGTAATTCCTACAGTCAACCTCTGTAAAACCAACTTTGCTAATCCCACCACACTCCTTGATCAGTGCTGACATAATTCTCCGAGGACCCATTCCAGCAGCCTGTAAAGTATCAATTAGCGTCTTGGCAGCTCCAGATATTTGTCTGTGAGAGCGAAGGCAGTGCACCTGATCCGGTGGAACAAGCTCGTGGTTGTGTTCCCTAACAAACCCAGAGACGATCCACTTGCCAGAGTCGTGCATTTTGACCGACAAAGCCGCTTTGCATCCGACTCTGGTAATGGTTCGAGGACGCTTGATCTCCCTATCCTTGGTGCGTTTCTCATTCAAGTTGCGGAAACCCTCCTTTGCACAAACAAATTGCCTCTGTATGATGGCTCCATCGCGCCTGGAACGCCGGGATGAGCTAACCCGAGTACTGAACCCGACACGACGGGCATAAGAATTGTAGAAGGCCTTGGCAGCCTCCTCAGACTCAAATTCCATGCCCTCGTAAGGTTCAAGATCTAAGAGGTCACCCGCACCAAAACCCTCAGGAACGTAAATTTCTCCACCGCTACCACTAGTGGCAGTGCCTCTGCCTCTGTCAGCATCAGCCAGTTCATCCTCTTCGATAGCCATGGCCATAGCCATAGGGTGCTCAATGTCGCCCTCATCATCCTCGCATTCTCCCTCCCCTCCTTCCAGCCCAATATCAAATTCTAACACCTCGTTATCCATCGCAAATACTACTTGCAATATCAGAATAGGCAATAAACGTATATGGACGAATTCATATCATACGACATCATATAGAAAATACAAGGAGACGAGAGGAACTAAACAATTTCTAAAAGAAAAGAAATACTGTGGGGAAAACCTGACCGTCGACCGACAGTAATTGCATCGTGTCAGGTTTATTCAAGAGCACCATCGGATACTAGAGGGGGTGTGCGACTAGAATATGCTTTCCAGAAATCAGGCGATTCAAATCGTGTAAATCTTGGATTGAATCCCAACAACCATACAAGACGCTCCTTCTGTACTTAGCACCGAACTTTTGTTCAAGAAAACAACTGATTATTATAATTTTACTAGTGATTAGTAGTTAAACCCCAAAATGGTTATGAGAGTGGCGTCTGTGTGTACTAAAATCTTTTTGTACAAGTTGTCTGCACTGAATCGGTCTGGTCAGGTTTGGTTTATTAGTTAACAATAATCTTTCACATTCATATAAAAAATGTATTCAAATTATCTAAGTATTTTTTTGTCAGACACGTCTCTTCCACTCCCTTATTCGTTTGTGATATACATGCTATATATAACTTATAGCGTAAACTTTCTCTGTTGCAACCTGAACCTTTTGTTTAACGTAAATTTTCTGCTACAACCTAAACCTTCTGCTCTCCTAGTTCTTCTCTGCTCGCATTCTTCTTTATTGATCTGCATTGCATTGAATGTAATAAGCTTTGTCGTTCTTCTCTGGTCGCGCTCATCTTCTTCGTTTTCTTCTTTGATCTGCACTTCTCAATCGAAACAATGAATGATTCAACTTCAAATCAGTTGAATGAGAGCTATTTGAATTATTCTTCTGAAAGGAATCAAGCGGACGAGGTTTGGATTATTCAATTTTGAATCGAATTGAATGGAATGCAATAGCTAATTTAAATTGAATTGAATTTAATGGATGCAAGCGTTCTGAATTGAATTGAATTGAATCGAATTGATAATCTCTAAATGGTAGACACGTGTGTTTTGAATTTGATTTTATATAATGGATAATGTTGCATTCATTCAGTACTATATAATTGTTTCACCATAATAACATATTTGGTTCATTCTGTAAAAAACTGTTTGAATTTAATTTTATATAATGTATAATGTTGCATTCATTCAGTACTATACAATTGTTTCACCATAATAATGTGTTCGGTTCATTATGTAGAAAGCTGTTTGAATTTGAATTTATATAATGGATAATGTTCCATTCATTTAGTTCTATACCATTACTTCACCATAATAACATGTTCGATTCATTCTGCAGACCAGGTGTGTTATGGATAAACAATTTGTCCCAAAGGTCGGGATGATTTTCAAGACACTAGAAGATGCCAGAAAGTTCTACAAAAATTATTCTAAACTTGCCTGTTTTTCTACCAAAACAAGGAACACGACTCGGAAGGGAGACGAGATTAAGAATCAACTAATCGTATGCAGCAGAGAGGGGGTGGAAATCCAAGATATCTCCTACTCTGAAGACAAATTCCTCAGCCGGCATAAATTGTCTAGCGATCTATGTACACATATTGAAGGACGTCGGTCTCTGGACAATTTCCAAAGTCGTTCTGAATCACTCACGCCCCTACTGTTCAGACCGGACAGAGATGCTTAAACAACACAGAGAGCTAAGCATGTTCGTGCGTCGCACCATCGAAACCAATGAGGAAGCCAGAATCAGACCGAGCAAAACTTACCAATCATTCATAGCAGCAGCCGGCAGTCACCGAGAACTAAGTTTTAGAAAAAGACGCGAGGAATTACATCACAAGGGAAGTACAGAATGTTTCCGAACAAGACGATGCCAAAGAATTCGGGAAGTACCAAAATTTCTTTTTCGAGCTCAACCTCGAAGGCGATCACTCCATCAAAAATGCATTCTGGGCCGACGCAAGAAGTAGGGTTGCATGCGAGTATTTCGGAGACGTGGTTTCATTCGACACCACCTACAACTCAAACAGGTATTCGGTTCACCCAAATCGAGTCTTTACATTCACCAAATCCACACATTTCAGTTCATCACTTTGTGAGAGTGTCCATTTATGCAGGTACAATCTAGTTTTTGGTTCCTTTGTGGGCGTGAATCACCATGGTCAATCGACACTTATCGGATGCGCCCTTATGAAAAACGAGGACATCCAATCATTCAAATGGCTATTCGAGTGTTGGCTCCGTTGCATGGGAGGGGAGGCACCAAAAGACATTCTCACTGATCAATGCACATCAATGCAAAGGGCCATCGAGATGTGCATGCCAACAACAATTCACCAGTGGTGCATCTGGCACATTCTGAAGAAAATTCCAAGCAAACTAAATGGCTACAAGCGACACGAAAAAATCAAACAAGAGATGAGCCACATCATTTGGAACTCGTTCACAAAAGACGCATTCGACTGAAACTGGAACGATTTTCTCACAAAGTACGGCCTCGGAGGCAACAAGTGACTCTCAGGTAACCGATATTTTAATTCGAATTATTTTCATGCCGTTACTTTTTCAGTTAAAACGTGCACATATTTCAGTTCATGCCGGCTCATGTTTTTGGTTCATTCTGCAGAGCTATACGAAGATCACCATATATGGATTCTAGTTTACCTGGATCACCACTTCTGGGTCGGGATGAGAAGTACACAAAGGAGCGAGAGCATGCATGCATTTTTCAACAAGTTCATCACACGCAACAGCTCCCTGAGTCAATTCGTGAAGCAATACGATAATTGCCTAGCAAGCAGAGAGCAAAGAGAGAGAGAATTCAACGCTACAAATTTTCACACCGTGATACCGTGTGCAACAAAATCAACAATAGAGGCCCAGTTTCAACACGTGTATACCAACGAGAAGTTCAGGAAAGTTCAAGGATAATTCAGAGGAAAGGTGAACTGCATCACAAGATCAGTGAATTCCACCCTAGGTTTCACAACATACGAAGTTGTAGAGCAGGTTTCTAACTCTACATTCAACAAGTTTTTCATCACCTACGATGTAGTATCACGAGAGGTAAAGTGCCAGTGCCTGCTATTCAAGTCAAAGGCATACTGTGCCGCCATTCCCTGAGTATACTAAGCTTCGAGCGAGTAGATAACGTGGCACCGAAATACATACTGGAACGCTGGAGCAAGAACATAAAGAGGAGGCATACACACATCAAGAGCAGCTAAGACGAGCCTCTACTGGAGCCGAGAAGTAAGAGATTCGACAATTTGGTGTTTCGCTTGCACAATATCTGCGAATTTGCATCAGAGTCCAAGGAGCTGACAGAAATTATGCATTGACACTTTGACAATGTCGTGACTGAGATGCAAAAATATCAAGAGAGAAGCAAAGGAAAAAGTTCATTTTCCCATGAAGAAGCAATGTTGAGCGATGTGAACGACCTTCAAAGCCCGCTACGTGTCAAAACAAGAGGCCGGCCCAAGAACAAACTGGGATCAAACCTGGAAAAAAAGATCTCAAACGCCACGAAGAAAAAGAAAAGTCATCTCCAAGTGAGGTAAAACTGATTTTCTTTCGATTAGGAAAAAATTCATTTGTGCATTTTGCTAATATACAATATATATTTTCTCTCTTGCAGCTGAACCTTTTAGACGGCGGATCAACAATTCAGTCAAGCTCCAGCCTTTACAATGCACCGGATATGAATTATCCCGAAGAGGGTTACAGGAGTTTTAGTTTTTATTAACATAAATTTTCATTCATGTATGAGCAAATTTCGGTTCACTAAATTTATAGGAGGGTTAATTTTTTACTAGTGTTAGTCTTTATTAAATAGTCACTTTTATGTGTTTGATATTAGCTTTTGAAATTCTTTATTGAATAGTTACTTTTTTGTTTATTTAATAGTTAATTTATTCTGTTATGTCAAAGAGTTCAGGTGTTTCTGAAACTAAATACTGATATATACATTTTTTTCAAATTTTCTCTCTGCTATATTGATATATGAATTTTTTCGATTTATTTGTGTTTTGGGGGGGGGGGGTCTTAATATTTGATAAATACCCTGATTCCATTCACTGTAAACTTGGAACAAAACAGCAGCCAGACAATTCTAACAGAAATATACATTAACATCTCAGACCGATACGATAAGAACTAATCCATCTTGAATCAGATATATACATTAGATATATACATTAACATTAACATTAGATATATACATTAACATTTACATTAATATTCACATATATAGATTGAAAGAAGCAGTGTTTGCTTTTTTAAATAAATTAAATAAAATAATGTTAATTACAACCAGTGAAACAAAGTATATCCTATTTACTATATATATCCCCAGACGTGAATTTACATTAAGGGTTGGAGAGAGCAGCAGATGGCTTCGGGAGTCTTATTGCTTCAGATCCCCTTATCACTTGGTCTCTGATTTTGTTCAGTTTGTGCAACAGAATATTTGGACCATATTCAAGCCTGAAGGCATCAATCTCTTACTACAATTCAATTGAAGGAATTAGTTACATAAGAAATGAACCCAACTGAAATAAGAAATCAAAGAATTTCATTAATTTAGAAACTACTTACTTGTGTCCAAGCTTTATATTGATACATCTTCCCTCTTTTGATCTTTCGAAGATCAATTGTTTCAAGCTATTTCATGACGTATATTGCATAACCATAGCTAGGCAAGAATTAAGTAAAATACGATTAATAGTATACAAAATAAAACACACTAAAAATAGCACTATAGAAGAGAAAGATTTTTACCTTGTACATTGACCATTCAATCTGATATACTCTGGTTCTTCTCCCTCTTCATCCTCCATTAAGGGTTCCGCCCCAACGTAAACCCTCATCTGGGAGATTATCAATCCCTGAAAGGGATACAAAAAGTGAATGAAAATTAGCAGCTATAATGAACTGAACCTTGTTCAAGTTCTGAATAAAACGTGATAAACATTCAATCAGCAAGAAAAACATTTTGTGCATGCAAAAGAACCCAAGTGAACACATGGCAATCAGGTGAATCAAAATCAGCAACTCCGCTGAACCGAACACCAATCATGATTTGAATAAAGCATGATAAACATTCAATAAGCAAGGGAAATATTTAATAATTTACAACAAATTTGTTCAATTTAATTCTCAAATCAGGTATTTCATCTTTGTTCTTGTTCACAGGGTCAAGCACATAGAATGCCTTTTTCCGGACATCGACAATCCACAACCACCAGTGCTGTCCATTGCAAATCGGCACAAACAGCTAAAGTTTGGAAAAACAATAGAATATCTCAGTCCAAACGATAGCAAACGAGAGAATTATCAAAGAAGTTTTAAAAATCACAACTTACAAATGGATGCGATGCGAGTTTTCTTTTGTCAAGAAATTGGCGGTAGTGTGCATATAGATCGACATCCATCCGGTAGGCCTTGTTGGTCTTTGGATCAATGTATTTCTCGCCATGGGTTCCCAACATAAACATCTGCAAAATGAATCTCAGTTAAATCACAAATAAACCAAATTATTTATCAGAACCAGTAAAACACCATTCATATTTTGAATAATACGTGATAAAAATTTAACGATAAAAAAAAACTTGTTTGCATGCTAAAGGACCCAACTCAAGACACTAACAATCAAGTGAATCAAAATGACCAATTCCAATGAACCAAACACCATTCATGTGCTGAATAGAACGTGATACACATTCAATCATCAAGAAAAATATTTCTACATGCAAAAGGACTCAACTGAACACTTGACAATCAAATGAATCAACTTGACCAACTCCACTGAACAGAACTCCATTCATGTTTTGGATAAAACGTGATAAACATTCAATCAGCAGGGAATAAAAAAATTTGGCTTACCACAATATTCATTGGCACACAGTATATATCTTTCTGAAACCAAGGACATTTTATGTCGTTGAAAATCATGCAATGTGCATTAACCGCCTACAGGAAGAAAGTTTACGAGATATGCGGTATAAGAGTCTTTAGAAAAATCATTAATGTTAACGCAATAGGCAAAGAATTTACCGTGATTTTTACATGATGTTTGGGCATTAGAGACATGAAATGATGTCTAACCCCCTCAAAATTCGCTTGATGCTTCAAGATGAGTATGGGGTCATATTCATTGGTACTATCTTTGGTTTATTTCACATGTGTCATCCAATGATAACACTTTTTCTTCGGCTCCTCCGTGATTTCTTTCTCTTTCTCCGGAGTTTTGTACACTTCAGCGGCTGTGAAACTCGGCTCGGCACTTGTTGCTTCAGCAAATTTCATTGCCGCCGTTACCCTAGCATCTACCACCACCTCTGCCAGGATTTCAAGTTGTGACACCGTCGGCTGAGAGGTCGGGGGAGTTGGTTGAGATGTCGGGGACTTATGCCAAGGTAGAATGAAGGTGCATCATGTTTCCACAAATAAGGATGAGCAGCACTGTAAGACGACGGAGGATTAGGCAATAATGAAAAAGTAATATCATATAACACGAAAGCTAACAAATAAATGATATTAATTAAAACTTACACATTCAACGGAGGTTCTGGCTCAATCTTCCTTGGGCAAGATCCCTCGGCGACCTGTTTTTCCGATTTTAGAGGGCAGTTGTAACAAGCAGAAGAGAGCAATTGATTTCTGGATTCAATTGAACCACAATTAAACCATGTAATGAACCAAAATTATCCAGATTTGAACAATAAAAAAACTTACAAATCAGGCTGTGCTTCTTCTTCCAATTGCCGTGCCGCCGAAGCTTCTTGGCACGCTTGCTGTTTTCCTTCGGGAGGGCTGCTGCATTAAACAGAAAAGAGTTCAATAACGATCCATAATTATTATCATGTACCATTAAAACTAATAAAAAGAATTCTAATTACAACTTAAAGGAACAATGGAAAAGCAATATCATATAACACGAAAGATTATAAAAAATGATATTAATTAAAACTTACACATTCAACGGAAGTTTTGGCTCTGTCTTCATCGGGGAAGATTCCTCGCAGCCTGCTTTTCGAGTTTCGGAGGGCAGCTATAACAAACAAAAGAGAGTCCAATATAAGAACATGTTGAATTGATTTGTGGATTCAAATGATCCACAAGTAAAGCATGTAATGAACCAAAATTTACCAGTTTTAAACAAGCAGTAAAACTTATACATCGACAGATGCTTCTTGTTCCGATTGTCGTGCTGGTGCTTCTTTGCAGGGCTGCTGTATCGATTCTGGAGGGTTGCTGCATTAAACAGAAAACAGTTTAACAATGACCCTAAATTATTATTCTATGCCATTAAAATTAATAAAAAGAATTTTATGTGCAACTTACTCATTAACAGAAGTTTCTTATGTTTGACTTTTCGAAGGGACAAAGGTAAAGTCATCTTTTATTAACTCTTCCTTAAGAGAACTCAGAAGAGACACCGCAATAGGAAATCTAAGGAATGTAAACAAGCAAGAAGTCAATGTTGAACGATTAGAATAGATACTGAGAAACCAAAATTTTCACATTGAAAAACTCACATTTCCAAAGGTTGAGAACAAGTTTCTTCTCAAACCTCAATGATTTGTAGGTCAGGATCAGGTGTAGTGCTACTGACATTTAAACACGAATTCCGTGTGATTAATTAAACAAAAATTATTACCTAAATCTAAAAGATCAATATAAATATTTTCAACTTACACAGGTGGAGTTTTTAAACTCTGTTTTTGATGGATTTTCTTTCTTCTAAAAACTTTTACCAGAGTTTCTGGGGTATTTTTCCCAATAAAAAGGATACCAAATTAAAATTAGCAACCAAGATTAAAAGCAGAGGTCTAGAAACACATCAAATTAATTTTTACAATCCACTAAACTGAAAATAAAGCTTGCAATGAACGAATTTACCTAGTATTGGTTGGGGCATTTATAGACGGTGTGCAGCTAGTCTGAGTCTGTAAGAGAGGTTCGCTGCCCAAATTTACAGTCGGCAATCGAAGCAAAATAAATACATATTACTTAGTGAATCCAGAGGAATTAGAAGAGGTTTTAGGAAAAGTTAGCAAACAACGAAAAAGAACTCGATATAAGAAACCGAATCTTACGTCTCAGATAAATCATTTCACATCTCTGTCGAGTCAAAGTGATCTGGAGCAACGTTTGTTTTCTGAACTCCATCATTTCTTCTCTTTGCTATCTTTTCTCTTAACAGCTACAACGCCTCTCTTCTTCTTTCGGCAGCACTGACCCTTACTCGTTCACTTCTGAAAATACATAAAATAAGTATCAATGAAGTTAAAATAAATGTATCAAATAACCCAAGATATGATTTCAGAAACTTACTCGCTTTCAGATTCAGTTTTGCTCTCTGAATCTGTCATAACAAGCTTCCTTGATTTGGTTTGTTTTTTTGCACCCCTCTCCAGTTGTTTTCTCTTCACTGTTGGAGTTTTTTCGATTTTTTTTCTCTGCAACACATATAAACACATCAAATTTATACCGGCAAACAATATCAGCAAGAAAAATATTTCTTCATGCCAAAGGACCCAACTGAAGACACTACAATCAAGTGAACAAAAATGACCAACTCCACTGAACCGAATGCAATTAATGTGCTGAATAAAATGTGATACACATTGAATCATCAAGAAAAATATTTTTGCATGCAAAAGGACATAACTGAAGACACTAACAATCAAGTGAACGAAAATAACCAACTCCACTGAACCGAACGCAATTCACATGCTGAATAAAACGTGATACACATTCAATCATCAAGAAAAATATTTCTGTATGTAAAAGGACTCAACTGAACACTTGACAATCAAATGAATCAACTTGACCAACTCCACTGAACAATATCACATTTGTAATTTACTTAACAAGCATACATAAACAATTTTCAGCAAAGAAAAGCAAAACTAAACCAGACAAACATCATACAATCACATAAATGAACATCATCCAATACTTACTGGCTTTCAGATTTGCTTGTGCTCTCTGAATCTGTCGGCACAGGCTTCCTTTTTTGCTTTCTTTTTTAACCACTTTCTATGATTGTTTTCTTTTCTTTGTTGCTTTTTTTTTCAATTTCTTCTTCTTTTCTGCAATACATAAGAATAATTTTAACCAAATACAAGCAAAACGAAACCAATATGAACATCAAGCTTACTGGTTTTCGGATTCACTTCTGCTTTCTGAATCCGTGGAACTGCTTTCAGTTTCACTTGTTGATTCCGAATCCGTTGGAACAATGTTTTATTTTTTAACCAGCCTCTGTTGTCTTGTTCTCTTGGCTGGCAGTGTTTTCTCGGATTCTGATTCGGATTCAGAATCGGAAAAATTGTCTTCTTCCGAAGAAGAACCCAGAAAAACAATTTTCTTTTCTTCTTTCTTCCGCTTTTTCTTTTCTTTCCCCTTCAGAAAAACTTGTTTCTTCTCCACCTTCTTTCCTTTTTTTTTTTCTTTTTCTCCCTTGATTGTGCTCTGCACAGAAATCCATGAAATACAAGCTGATTCAGTTAGCAGAGTATTTTAGAAGCATTTGAACGAAAATTTTAGGAGAAAATTTTGCTTAATTTACCATTGTATCGGTTTCTTCCTAAGAAATCCAGTCGAGCATCATCTTCCGTATCCAGTGGGCCACCCACGGTGACCCTGGAGTATCAACTGCATCCAAGCGAGGGAACTTAGCTTCATGAAAATAAATCAGCATCAAAACAAATACACAGCCGTCAATGGACTGTTTCTTCCCCTTTTTCCTGTTTTCAATCCCCTTTCTCAAGAAGCTCAGGACATGATTAGCCCAATCCCACTATCGGATGTTGTCCACACGAAGGGCACGATTGGGGAGGCCATGCTTACCGTTGTCGGCAGCAGGAAGCACTCCTGAACGAAGACAACAAAAGTCCTCAGAAATTTCTGCCGATTCTCCTCCCCATTGCCGGTTAAGAAATTTTAATAAAAGTAGCGTTGTGAGTACGGTCTTAACCGACGAAATTTCCACTATCAATTTAAAAGATATCACAATTAAGAACAATTAACTGGGAGTAGAATTTTCAAGTCGTTTCCTAAAGAGTTGACACAACAGTGTAAATTATTGGTCAGGAATTTTCTGAGAAACTTTTGAAGTTTGAGAACGGAAAAATAAATAACTAAAAATCAAAGCAATGAATGATAGCAAGATGTGTTATGTATTTGAATTAAAAAGCCTTGGCTGAGAGAAGATTAATTGGAGTTTCTATCCTTGTTGACTTTCCCAAGTATAATAGTAAAAGGTTGTTGCTTTCACTCAGTTATCCTCTTGCAGTTGTGAAGGAAGGTCAAGTGGGTAACACTAACTGATTCACAAGTTCTAATCCCTTCCTAGGGAAGGGATTAGAGTTAGTGAAAAGTGAGTTACCCAGCAATCTCCAATTACAAATTAATACTTGAGTTTTCCAACTCAAGGGGTTCCAATTAATCAACTCCCAAACCAAATTGAGAGTTTTAAATCATAACATGAATGCCATTTTTCAACAACATGGAATAAGAATAAATAAGAGACATGGTAATTAAAATAAATTAATAAAAGAAAATTTTGAAGCTGATAATTAATTGAAGAAAATCAAACAAGAAATGAAACTAAATGTAAAAATTGTTCATTGCATTAATAAATTCCAAAATTAACAATATCCATATATGACCACAAGCAAATTAAATGGAAAACAAAAGAGTAGAGTAATAGAAAAGCAAACTATAACGATGAAGACTTCAATCAAAGGTAGAAGTAGCTCTCTCAATATCCAATACAAAAGTATAAAACTAAAATCTAAGAACCCTAGGAGAAGTAGTGTTTTCTCTCTCAGATTCAAAACAAAAAACTAAAACTAAGTGAAAGTGAATATCTTGAGTCTCTACTTGCTCCCTGGCTCTAGTCTGTATTTTTTGGCCGAAAACTGGGTCCAAAAAAGCCCAAAAATCGCCCCTAGCGTCTTCTGTAATTGCAGCACATGACACACGTCACACGTACGCGTTAGTCACGCGTACGTGTCGCTGTACGATGCGCCAATGCACGCGCACGCGTCAGCCATGCGTGCGCATCGATCCTCGCTGCTCAGCTCCTTAGTTTCTTGTGTTCCTTCCACTCTTGCAAGCTTCCTCTCCATCCTCTAAGCTATTCCTGCCCTATATAGCCTGAAAACACTTAACACACAGATCACGGCATCGAATGGTATAAAGGAAAATTAAAAATAGACAATTTAAAGTCTTAGGAAGCAAGTTTTCAATCATGGAACAAAATTAGGAAGGATTTGTAAAACCATGCAGTTTGTATGAATAAGTGTGCGAAGAATTGATAAAAATCACTCAATTTAGTACAAGATAAATCATAAAATAGTGGTTTATCACCCATCAACACTCATTTCGAGGACATATTTTATCAGAGAAGCCAACATAACACATTTGAAGCCATCAATAATATGCTTGTCTGCCTCATTCAGTCTGCCGTAGTTAACTTTTTCAGGAAAACATATATAGCAAGGAATGAACCGAAATAAGCACTAGATATAAAGTGTATTACCGCCCAGCGCAGCTGCTACCTTGTCAGGTGTTATGTATATTTTCCCATGAAAAGTGTTCAGGCATCCATAATAGTCATCATAGCAAGCTATCAACTCTCTCAAGAGGGCGTGAGAGACATTCATTTCCGGGACATGTGCCAGCGCAATGAATCCCATTTCTTCAACTATATCTTTCTTTTCCTGATTCAAATTCTTGAACATTGTCGCTATTGCCTTAGTCTGACATCTGAGATTGTGAGTTTTTTGCAAGGTTTCGAAACAGTATGTCAAGATATATATATATATATATATATATATATATATATATATATATATATATATATATATATATATAAAATACAAAATAGAGTTTATTCGAATGAAAAGCGATAAATATATTTAATGTGTACATATGCTTACGTTATAGTGCGGCTTCTCCTTCTTTGTTACCATTGTCTTCTTCATTTTTGCTGTAAGGACAAAAAAATTTGGTCACTACTTCACTCAATATACCGACAAGCACAAGCATGCATATATTAATCAAGTGAATAAAAATGTCCAAGCCCATTGAACCGAACTTGATGTACTGATAAAATGTGATAAATAATGAAACAGCTAGAAAAATATTTCTGCATGCAAAAGAACCTAATAGAACACACTAACAATCAAGTGAATCAATTTTAGCAACTCCACTAAACTGAATACAATTCATGTTTTGAATAAAATGTGATAAACATTCAATCAGTAATAAAATGACTCAACTGAACACACTAACAATCAAGTGAATGAAAAAGGCCAACTGCACTGAACTGAACACCATTCATGTTCTGAATAAAATGTGATAAACATTTAATCATCAAGAAAAAAACTCAACTAAACACACTAACATTCAAGTGAACGAAAATGACCAACTCCACTGAACCAAACGCAATTAATGTGCTGAATAAAACGTGATACACATTCAATCATCAAGAAAAATATTTCTGCATGCAAAAGGACATAACTGAAGACACTAACAATCAAGTGAACGAAAATCACCAAGCCCATTGAACAGAACACCATTCATGTTGTGAATAAAACGTGATAAACATTCAATCAGCAAAAAAAAAAACATTTCTGCATGTAAAAGGACTCAATTGAACAGACTAACAATCAAGTGAATCAAAATTACCAACTCCATTGAACTAAATGAAAATAAGAAGAAATTTTCATTCCTATGCCCTAGTTACGCAAAAAAAAATTGATTCAGAATAAGTCGATCTACTAAACGAAGGAACTCAATCCAGTAAACCTAAAATGCAACTAGGAGAAACGCGAGATTACGAGATGTTAAATGAACAGTAGTTTTTATCATACCTTTCGCAGTCTCTGTTTTTGTTTTCTTCTCCAGTAGTGGTTTTCACATAAAATACGAGTGAAGTTTGAGAGATTTTGAGAGTGATTCGAAGTTTTCCAATAGCGGTTTCAAAGTTGAAAAAGGAACGTTTTTTCATAATGAAGTGCGAATGAATATTAACGTTTCGGGGGATTGGACGCGTGTAATACACGGTCATTTAATGGTATTAGTTTTTTTATTTTGTGTTGGGATGGATACAAAATTATATGGATGTGTAGCATAACTGTATTATTATTTCAAAAATAATTAAATTTCAATAAATTATAATTAATAAATTATAATTTGATTATTATTAAATAAATATATAAAATTCTAATATTTTTTTATAATAAAAATTTATTTGATTATTATTAAATAAATATATAAAATTCTAATATTTTTTTATAATAAAAATTTTTTAATTTTACTTTTGATAAAAATAAATATTTTTATTTTTATTATATTATATACTATAATAAATATTTACTGAGATTGTATGATTTGTATGACTGATACTACTCTATATATTTATATGAAGCCTTAGTGACATTATGATTATGTATTATGATCTGTTTATTTCTATACGTATAATTATTGTGTAGTTATCTACTCTACTAACTCACGTTAACGCATAATGATACAAAACTCCGCATAGACGAGTGCATCATCAAGTTCTTCATCGCAATAGGAAGTTCGGCATTGGGGATTCGAAAACTGCAAAATAAATTTATCATTTACATTATGGCACATACAATCACAAAAAAGGAGTATGACAGCACGCCAAGTAAATTAAAATATATATGGCTATGCAATAGCTCGTGCTTCAGCTATGGGAAAATGCTGACTGATATGAAGTGGTGTCTCTAATACAATATATTGCAAGACTACATACTATAAACTCATTCCATTATAAATGGACCCACAGACGAACGGAATATATTACTGAGGGCAAACTGAACTTCTCCAGAGGAGTGCTCACTCCTCACAAGATCTACCAATAAGTGAAAGAACCGGGGAATATATCTCCTGAATGAATCCTTTTTCAGACCCTCCAACCCTTGCAATGCGGAGACGACTAGGGATGTCCTAGCAGCTATTTCCTCCTTCTTTGCTGAGCTCAGAGGAAGTTTTCGATGTGGCACTGGCACTGTCCCTGGATGGGTAACTGACTCAGCACACTTTAGGTATATGCCCAATACATTCTCACACACTGCAACAAGCTCCGTTTCTATGTCTATCTCAGCATGCGTAAAATAATCATCAACTAGTACGTTTTGAAGAAAGGTTAGGTGATTCAGGAAGGACTCATTTTCAAAATGAACCATGGGGGGTCCAGAGAGTTCCAGGATGGAGCAAGCTTTTTGCAACTTCTTCAGCAGGATCGACTCACTGTTCAACTGGCGTGCATGCAAAGCGACAGAAGAATACAATGCAATGAGGACTTCAATGCTGGCTGCTGATAAGGACTGGTGGTGCATCTTATAGAGATCAGTTGCAACCTGTGATCAGAGCATGAAAAGACACTCAGTTTAGAGGTGAAACCTAAACATTTTTGCCAGAAATTCAAGTGTCAGAAGACTTAACTACCATTTTGACCCTTAAAATTAATCTATTAACAAATTAGTCCTTAAAAACTAAAAAGATGTTTTACTAGTTTGGTACCTAAGTGATTACTTTGTCACTACTTTAGTGGACTGCTTTAGTGTTAACAAAAGATATTTTATTGATTAATTTGTCACCAAATTGCACGAGAAAAACATCAAAAGAATCATCAGTCCAACTTCTTACATCTAAGTTGACGGATGGAGATGGACAATGGACTAAAGGAGTGAAGGTTCTTGTCTCTCTTCCTTCATGAGGGTGTCTCGAGCCAAAGAAGATAAAAATAATTAAAAACAAAGAAAACTTCACTGAGGCACACTAACCAATCCCATATTTAAAACAAAACTTCATAAGAGGCTAAAAGACAATGTGATTTGGGATAAGATTGGGTGATTACCCACTTAATAAAGACTTGAAAGGAGGTAAGAGAATTAAGAATCAACACCCCCCCCCCCCCTCTTTTTTTTTTCTTCTCTTCAATTAAGGGACATATACAAATCACTGAACACTGTATTGTAAGGGTCGTAAATTCAATTTTACGGGGAAAAATTGAATACTAGTTAGCACATAATCACACTACTTAGCATAAAATATTGGTTAGCACATAATCACAGAGACTTGCTGAAGAACAGAAAGTGAAAGAACGAATCAGTGGGATAGATAAAATTCAACCTAGTTCACGTGATAAGCAGCTTTCATGACAAAGCCTAAGAAAAAAGAGAAAAGGAACATGAAAAATATGGGAGAAAACATAAAAGGAAGAGGACCTAATCTCTGGATGTAAATGAATATAATCTTGGAGGAAATTTGGTGCTTACAGTTTAGATGTCCCATGGTTATGCTTTAAATGCTTTGACACTTTTAGGTTAAGTACAAGAAAGGAAAGAAATAAACCTGTAAAATAAGTAGCTGCATAGCAATATGATTCTTCATTCTTGACACGACATAGGTGGCTGTTTGCAGATTGTCATCACCAAACTCATCATTTGTCAGTTCATGATCAGAAGACCACTCCATGTCAGCATAGGTTCGTGAAATATTGGGCACCCCAATATTATCCATGGTTCTCAAGACCTTCATGAATCCAGGCACTGCTGATATAGCTGCATCTTTCAAACATAAAAATATCTCTTTCCACTCTTCTTCCGAAAATCTGCTACCCAGGTCACTAGTGAGGCGCATTAGTCCAGCAACTCCAGTACTAGCTGGACCCTGAACAGGACTTCTAATGAACCCAGTAAGTACTGAAACCACACCTGGTAGCTGAGACCTCACAATATCGAAAAAGGTGACAAATAAATCTATTAAACATTCTGCAGCTACTGAAGAAGTCTCAGAATCCCATGTGCTTCCTTCAGGATGTATAGACGCTGAAGAATCTGAACAACTACTCTCTTGTAGACTTACATCTCTCTTTCCTGATGCTGAATTATATACAGGGAAAATAACAGAGTAGAAAATGCTATTCCAAAATGTGCGTGAGAATAAATGACCATGATCCTTCAGAATGTTAAAAAGCACCTCCAATGAACTCTTTCTGATAGCTGATCTTGGATCCGATGTTAGTTTTGACAGCCCTGTGAATAAAGTATTAACCTCAAACTGGATAAGATAGACAAGATTTAGGGAGGGAAAAACCCTCTCTTATCCTAATTCATAAACATGGTTTATCACATTGAGTCGCATATCATGCTGAAATGACAATCATGTTTGTATTTTTTACACTGACTGAAACCTAAGATATTTTCTTTACTGTCCATTAGGCATGGCAGTCTAACCATTATACTAAATATCTTAGCATCTAAAGACATATTACCTGATAGCAAAGGATTCCAAAAAGATGCATGATCATCTTTATCAGTTAAACCTTGCACATCTGAAACACAATTTGCAACTACAACTACCGTGCCATCAACACTCCCCGTCTTATTGCAAACAAGTCCTCCATCAGCAAGTCTGACGGCACAGAAACGAAGAAAAGCAATTGCATTGAGGCTAACATCACTATTGAATCGGCTATTTGTAAATGTCAAAAGGCATCGTACACAATCGGTGAAAGTCGTTGTTTCTGTCTCAGTGATATAAGGGAAAAATTCTCGCACTATTTTCTCCATTGTCTCAAATGCTAACAATACAATATTCTTCTGCTCATCTGCTGCAGCAGCTGTAAAAACCTGAGAATCAAACACACTGCATTAGAAGTAAACTATTGTTCAAGGTTTCAATTTTCAGATTCTTTAAAGATAATAAGATGATAAAAACTAGTTAAAAACAGAATGAACACACAATCTTAGTATCCCATCAAATTGTTAATAGAATGGCATTTATTGTGTGTTCATTCTGTTTTTAACTAATTTTTTCAATGGAACAAATTCAAAAGTTGAGCATTAAGATTCACACCAAGAAGATCATAGATATGGGACTTTCACCTTCTAACTTGCCAAGACAAAAAGGAATATGAGATGTTGCAATTAGCACAGGACATAGCCAACAAGAAATTATGAATAAACTCATCTATGTTTTTCCTCCTTTTTTTTCACCCAAAAAGAAAAAGGAAGAAGAAAGAAAACAAAAGTATAGAAGAGGAAATTAAAAAAAAAAAAAGAAAAAGAAAAAAAGTCACCCTTTTAGCAGTGAATTGTTCTTTTTCTCCTGAAAGAATAAGAAACTACGCCTTCCTTTGGTCAATAAACAAAAACAATTTCTTATTTGAAATACCTGACAATTTCAGGCTTCAATTTTCTATATATCATGAACGATTTTCCCAACCATCAGAAGAAGCCCATTGTTGGACCTGAAGTGTTTACAATCCACACGCCAACATATCTTCATGTTGAAATTTAATTTTTATTCAGATAAAACGGGAGTAACAAGGATTGAACCAAAGCAAATCACTTCTTTGCAAAAGGCCCTGTTATAATTCATGGATTTTTTCTCCTAAGGCTTATATTGTTTGATAGGGGAGATAAAGAGTTTTATATCTTTCACTCAAAAATAATGAGAGAGAGAGAGAGAGAGAGAGAGAGAGAGAGAGGCAGGGAGAAGAAGACAACATAAACATACCATAAAAACACTTTTCCAGCCAGATTTCACGTTACTGACACGACTAAGGACCATCTGTGAAATACATCTAACTATCAATTCTCTAATTTCTGCAGAATTGCTTTTCTGCATGACAATCACAAAAGGTCTCAGAAATTCATTCTGGAAGTTATAATTAGCCAGTTCCTCGCGCTCCAAAAATTTCATTGCTAGTTGTCGCAGCGAGTCCATCGCAAATATTGCAACTGATAAGTTGTCAGACAATCCAACTGAGACAAAGAAATCTGAGAGCACATTCCAAATGCGAGACCACACTAATCTGATGCGGTTCATATTATAGTGCCTGCCAATGTAACCATGTTCTAGTCATGACATCAAAATTAAGTTAAATCCTCATCAGAATTTCAGCCACAGTTGTGCTAATGATCAACTTAAGAAATACAATTGAAAGCTACGGAAAAAGAAAGATACAAGTTTATAACATGAACTGGAGTAAATAGCAAACCCCTTGTTTGAGGTCTAACGAAACCAACAAAAGAGTCCCCTTTCTGGAAAATGATTTCCCTCATTTTCACAAGAACAGATTTAACAAAGAACATAAATGTGTTGTTAAAATTCAGCCAAAAGTAGTTGGTTGCACCCATGGATGTGAATTGTGGCCAATGGGTTTGAGTTTTAAATTTGTCAATCTTGCCTCACCTAAAACACAATTAAGCCGAAATCCAACAAGAAATTGCCAAGACATAAAGTCAAGAGTTTAGTCCTGGTCACCCCCTATTATTGTAGAAAAGCAGGCTGTACATTGTCTGTATCTCGCCTCGCTCTCTTCTTGTCAGTTGTTTATTTATTTTAGATTATTAAACTAGAGGTTAACTGAAAGAATCGTTGTGTATGACAATTGACAAGGTAATCAATAAGAGCATACAGGACAGTCTATGCAATCTGTCATATAAGACAACCTACAAAACAAAGGAAATAAAATGAAGGCAACAAATCCATCCAGTTTATCTGCATATGAAAATTAGCATACATGAGCAGAGCAACAGAGAACAGCCATGAACACAATCCTACCCAGCATACCATGGGCAAAGATTATTCCCACCGACAAAATACAGAATAGGACCTCAAGAACCTACCATGCTAAAAAAATTTGGCTATCATGTTTTAAGAGAAATGAAGGCATTAAAATGATTAAGGGGGAAGGGGTGTTTTGGCATGAATTGCTGGCTTCAACTAAGAAAGACAGAGTTGTGTATCAGCTCTGCTTGTTTTCTCTTTATGTATTTCTACATTCCTTCTGTTTTTTATCTAGTGAGCAGTGTTTTCCCTTGAAAGTATTGCTTCTATATTATTAATACCAATTCAAAAAAGCAAAACGATTCACAGTGTATACATTATATGATTTATATTCCCACATCAAATGTAGCAATTTCCACCATTTTATGAAAGAAACTTACGCAATTTCTACTATTTTAGTGAGGCCAAAAACACGGGGATCTGTTGGAGACTGTAGTTCTGATAAGGAAACTTTACAAAGAGCTTTCACAAAGGCCACTATTGCTTCACCATTCAACCGTTGACTATGAGCAAACACATGATTCAATTCAAAGTTGCCAATCTGGTCCAGCAGATTCAAGTTTGAAATGAAATTTTGAATCTGTTCTGGTGTTACCAGTGCAGAAGCACTGACTCCAACACTTGTGCTGTCATATGAACTACCACGAACAACAGCAACCATGGCCGGATTCTGGAGAGTTCCTTTCTTAAAAGAAGAGAAACCTAATGTCTTCGGAGCTTTTTCTTCTGTTTCAAAATTAGATGAAGTGAAGAAGGTTGCATCACTATGGGCACCCTCACCTAACAATTGCAAATGCTCAACTCGGGAGAGGCAAGTTAATATGTGTTCCCATGCTTCATGCAGATAATCCCCATCTTCAATGGCAATTGATATTATTGCCTGCAGAACATTAAGATGCAGAAGATATTAAAGTTACACATGGTAAATCCAAAAGATGAAGTATCTCTCACATTCTATTTTCCATAAAAAGATTAGTCAAATCAAAGGGACCCAACCATCACCATTTTCCTCATAGATGCAGAATATCATCAGGAAGATGCTAAAATATGATGTCCAAAAAAAGATATTGTTGTTATACATGAGGAAGGAGAATACAAATAAAGTGATGGCCAAATTAAAAGCAATTACCTTGACAGCATCAACATTTTTCTGTTTCATATCTGCAGCACAGTGCAGATAAGTAAATTTAGCAACTGATGTAACAAAGGCATCTCTTTGAGTCTGCATTCCCATCATGGCAGTAATATGCACAGCATGTCGGAATCCCTGTAAGCATTGAGTAGTAGCTAGCTTGTCATCACTCTGGTCAAGTGTTACACTAAATGCAGCCAGCATAGGCCCCCAACAGACTTCCACCATAAACCTCAAGATGGCAACATCCGTGACAACATGATAAGCTGATCTGCAAATAAACAGTAAATATAAATGACTAACAATGGAAATGCATGGAATACACATCACATCACTTATTCCATATGTTTCTACAGGGAAAAAAACCAAAGTTAGCATAGACAAAAACAGAACACATTCAAGACAGTGTGTGTCTAGTAGAGCTAGCTTTACACTTGGACCAAAACCGGAAGGAAAAAGAAATTACAAAGTCTGAACATCGGTATGTCTTAGCTTACTCTGATTTTCCTGAATTTGATTTAAACTGCTCTTGTATGTGCCGAATGAGAAGCCCATTTGCACCCACTGCTTTTTCCTCATTCTGTTTCCAGTTTACAAGATTGAGAATACCATCCAGTCCCAACAATCTATTGAAGCTATTTGCCTGTTTACTCTGAGGTGCAGAGGAATCAGCATTCATTTTGATTTCGTTCTTAACAATTTGTTCGTAAAGGGAACCAAGATATTCTTCTGGTAAATCTTTTCCATCATCTATTCCTCGATTATTTCGGATAAAATCAGCCTTTGTCATCTGGAAGGTAATCAATACATAATAACAAAAAATCAACGTCAAAATCATACTCACCATTGTAGGATCACAAACTAGGCAACAGATCATACAATGTAAATTGTGTAGAAGAATTATAAGCAATCAAATTTAGTCAAGAGTTATTCATAAATTGAAGCTACATATAATTGCTCAACTCATCATGTTCCATGAATTCCTGAACATAAACGCCAGAATTCACCATAATTACCACCCACCTAAATAAGAATGGAAAAGAAATGGCAAGAAACCGTTGTGTTTTCAAAGTTGTATTCAGAATTAATACATATACATCTCATTGCATTCAGAGGATAATGTTCCATGGAAAACTTATTAAATTCAATATTCATCAGTAAAATAATTTTAAAAAGGATGGTTTGGGATTAAATTATCAAACCCACAATGGACACAAGATATGTAACAAATTTGGTTCTCTGTGACTCTCTGTTGAGCCAAGACAAAATAAAAGATTCAGCAAGGCCAAACCTTATCTTTCACCATATTATTATGAGCATCTGTGTTAAGCATTATCACAGAGTAAGCAAGAACGTAAGCAGTATCTGCACTGCTAAACGAACTAGGGCTGCATTTACAATAGCGCTCGGCAAACTTCTCCATGATGCGATCAATTTTCTGTGCCTCACCGGGAAGTCTGAAGCCCCTAAGGAAAAACCGTATAGCTTCACCAAAATCCATCCCATTGAAGTTAAAAGAATCTACATAAGCATGCATTACTTTTAGACAAAACTCCTCTCTTTCTCCCAAATAGTCCCCAATCTTGGTCTCATCAAGGCCAGCAGTATTCTTCAGGAAAAAAGCCACTTCTTCAGGTGAGCGACCAATCTTTTTGTTGCTTGTCAAAAATTCAATACCCTTGGAAGGTTTTCTATTAAAAAGTGATATACCTTTCTGCATTAACCCAGAAAAAGCATCAGCGCAGAAAATAGTAAATTTTATGTATCAAATCAAGCATGGAGAACTTAACACTATTCAATCATAACCATTAAATTTTCGCAAGAGTACTTGTCATCCTATGAGCCAACCTGAAGTTCAATTTTATATGCCCGGCGCTGCTCTAGTGCAGCAGCATCTGAAAATTCGGAATTTACATCAGGATGTAGCTCATGGTCAGAAGCATTCCCTTCTTCACCATTTAGTGGTAGATGATGCTCTGGTGTTCCATTGCACTCAGAGATTTTTGGTAGATATAAATCTCCTATCCTTGTTTGCTGGTCCATCCAAGCCCCCATTGACTTAGTGATGCTGACCAAGCATTTCACAGATTCATGTCGGAAAGTTATATCCTGCGCTGGAGACAAAGCTGTGGTTGAGCCTGTGGGTGGCCCCAATGCAGTTTTAAGAAGGCCATTGACAATCCTGCAAATATCTGATTGAATTATAAGAGTTTAAATACTAAATAAAGATGCAGAAATTACAAGAATATACATGAATGTTTTCTAGATTCATAATGTGAATCCCAAAAAAGGCTCTAGCTTAAGAAAGAGAGTACTCCAAATATAACATGTAAGCAAACTTCTTAATAAGAATATAATACGTAAGCAAACTTCTTAATAAGAATGCATTTGAACCCTAAAACCACGCTACGGCTCCAAACCAAGGCATCCGCCTCTTTCTAATCCTTGAAGAGGAAAGAGAGGGGGGGGGGGGGAGGGGAGAAAAGCTATTTCAACTAACCTCAATTTACCACAGCCAAACCCAAACAAAATACTTAAGCATGTTAGCAAATGTCTTTAATTGAATAATGACAACTGTTAAGGTTTAACAGCAGCAAAATATTACATAAGCATGATACCTTTCAAATATGTTTGAAGCATCCACGTCACAATCATAATTGACAAAAATGTCAATTATAATTTGAGGATCTTGGGAGATTTTGTCCAACAAGTTGAGGACAGTCATTTTCTGCAAAAAACTGGGCTGAAGGACATTCTCAAGAACCCGGAGAATAAGCATCGGAAAAAACATGCCAATTTCCTTTTTCAATCCTGATCTGAATTTAGATAACAAGTTCATGAAAATTGCACACTGAAGCTGGAAAATGGCCATAGCTGAGAGGGCACTGTTCTTTAATAATGACAGGCAAAGATACTGCTTGATAGCATTTAGAAACCTGCACCATGAAAAGCAAAGATGAGTCTGACAGATACAGGAAAGCATGCCAGTTTAGAATTCGAAGTTAATAGTCATGTAATAGCAGAAGTGGTTGTAATTCAGTAGTTTCAAGATCATCAAATCTCTACAAAAGTGAAAGTCGCAATTTGAAAAAGTCCCCAGACAAGAATTGAACTTCATATGGTTTGAATTATGCAAAGTATAGAAATAACATGATTGTGCTAATGAAGGAGCAATTATAAATGACTAAATGAGTAAGTAGCAACTATGATACCACTTGCCTCTCATTCTCGCGCCACATTGAGCTGCCATTATCCATGACTACCTTAAGGAGTTCCAAGGACAAAATTTTCCCTCTCAAGAGGATACGATCGTCAGGGTGCTGCTGAGATGAGAATTTCATGGACAGTTTGCACAAATTTTTGAAAAGAAGAAAACCATCCTCCCTTATTTTACTTTCCCCAGGTCCTGCTTCGATATGGGAATTGTTGGTGCTTGTTTCATCGGCAGCTTTGGACGATTCGTGTGGAGGTGGCATAGAACATGGCTTGAGAGTAGCACCTTCACCAGCCTCCATTACCTCGGTTATAAAATTTTGGCAGAATTGAATGGAGTTGCCCTCGTTCAGATTCTTATCAGTAAATTCCAACAAGTCACTAACAGATACCTTTTTGAGGGGGATATCCATGCAGTCTTCCTCGACTCTTGCAAAGACAATGGTCATGATCTGGGCAAGAACTGACTTAGCACAGATCTGATTGGTGCCGTTGACACCCCCGAGGTACACGTTATAGCAAGTTCTCACAATCTGAATCAGGCAATCGGCCCGGATCAAAGTGCAAGGGGATCGAACGGCCGAAAGCAAGACTCTGAGCACCCCAAGCTCAATGGCCTCCTCACCAAGGCCGCCGGACTTGCAGATGGCATCAATGATGTTGAAGACCACGCCGGACTGTGAAGCAGCTGAACTATCAATCTCACCGTGGAGGAGGCCGAGAGAGAACAGCTTAAAGGTGCATTCAAGAGCAGGGTCCACAACCTTGGGGTAGGCGGAGTCAAGCGCAAGAATGAGAGGTTGAAGGACATGTTCGGCATCTGTGGAGGGAAGGCCTGAAAGAGGAGATTGGGATTGATTGGTGCCTGAAGTGGTCGATTCGGATTCGGACTCAGACACCGATTCGAGCTTGTCAAGGGTTGATTTGCAGGCCGCGACAAGGTGAGAATGCTTGCGCCACGCGGCGTTCTTTATGATCTTGTCGAGTGATGGACCGAGCACTCGGCCGCACCGTGAAGGACCTCCGAGGGATTGCGATGCCGACATTTTTTTCAGTGATGAAATATATACAACAGGAAATATTCGATCATAGAATTTGCTCGCTCGCACGCATTTACTGATCTGTGTGAATAAGGAACGGAGCTGAATTTTGCTTAAGTCCGTTCAAGGATCCATTCTCTCCTGCGGCTGGAGATTTAAGAATTACAATCCTGCATGAAGCACAATATAAGCATAACTTCGTCATTTCCTGGCTGAGAGCCTCTGACTCCTGAACCTACGTTCGCGTAAGTAGGGAGTTGCCATGTTCCTCTTTTTTTTATCCCCTGCTTTTCAATGTATACTTTTGGGCTCAATGAAGTCCAACCTAGGAAAGATTAGGTCTTTGTTGTTGGGCCTATCCCCTACATGTCCCAAAAAGAACCCCATGCCCTAAAACAGAACGTCCCAAGAAAACAAAAATTGCTTAATACGTTATAATTTATAAGTAATATGGAAGAAAATTGGTTGAGTGATTAGTTCACTCGTCGTTTAAGTAAAGATCGGAAGTTCGAATATTACCTTGTATATGTAATAATCTATTAGCCAACACTAAATTCTTAAATAGAGTTCAGAATTTCGAATTAAGTATTCTACTATAGATACTTGGGTTAAAAAAAAGATGTTGATATATTGATTCAAACCTTACCTAATGGGAATTGTTTTTGAGAAAATTTTGATGGGCTAGATAGAAACTTATAAATTACAATACGTCTTGCCATAACTTTTTATTATTTTAAAAAATATGACAATAATAAAAAAGATAATTTTTTTGTAAGTGAAAAATAATGTTTGTATTTAATAAACAACATGGGTATTAGATGTAAGATTTTGTGATAACATTTTGATAACTACTTAAAAAGTGTATAGAAAATTAAAAAAAATACTATTTCTAGAAATCTCTTTTCATTCTTTAAAATAATTTTTTTGTTATTCACAAAAATTTTTAAAAAAAATTATTTAACGTAAAATTACCAAATTAAAATTCTAACGATAAAATGCCTTATTTTTTTAATTATCCTTGTAAAAAAATCGCCTTAAATTTCGAAATGAGCAGCAGCTTCTAATAGCGAACATGACTGCATGAGTTTAAGATTCAAATTTGTTTGCGATTTTATAACAAAACGTTGAAATTTTTAGGATATAATTGTCCAGGGGTGTTTATGGATCGGATTTGATTAGGGATGGCAATACCACCCGAATCCGTGGGTACTCACTCCGCCCCTATTCGCTCGGGGACCGGGGCGGGTTCTTGGGAGGGGCGGGGCGGGGTCGGAGGTAATACTCGCCCCTAGCCGCCCCGCTATATATATAATATATATTATATTTAAATTTTTACTTTAATTTATGTTATGTATGTGATGATGGTTATATAAATTTTGAAATTTAATTTTATTTATTGGATTTTAATAATTATAGGGGCGGGGCGGGTACCCGCAGGGGGCGGGTTAGGGTTCAACGTTTTACTATCCGTGGGTAGAAGTGGAGCGGGTTCTATGCGGCTTGTTGTACGGCGGAGCGGGGTCGGGTAGAGCAAAAACCCGCCCCTACCCGCCCCGTTGCCACCCCTAGATTTGATCCGCATATTCGTGTTGTTTATTCGAATTCGATCCAAAAATTGCGAATATGGACCCGATCCGTAAGGCTATCGAATTGGATCGGATTGGATCCGTAAACTAATAGGATCGGATTGCGGATTTTGTGTATGTATCCGCATATCCGCGTATCTGCAAAAATAAAGAAATAAATAAGTAAATATTCTTTTTATATTTTATTTCAACTAATAATTATAATATATGTTGTATTATTTCAATTTATTATTTAAGAAAATTATGTTTAATATTATTTTAAGAGTAAACATATTTAAAAGAATAGAAAAAAACGAATTTTATTGATATTTTTTTAATAAAAATAAGCTTTTAAAAATATTTTTGTATTATGCGGATATATCTGATATCTGATCCGATCTGCAAATGTGCGGATGGGATCGGATCCAAGCTTAAAAACTGCAAATATTGGATCTGATCTGATCCGATTATTTTAGTGCGGATCAGATAGAAATTTTGACCATATCCAATCCGATTCGCGTTTACCCCTATAATTAGCCTTGTGTTCGGTTGTATTAAATATTTAAAACTATTATATGATATCTATTATCTATTATTTATTTATTATATATTATTCATTTTATAGCTAAAATATATCGCATGTCACTTTTTTATTATAATTGAAATCAAATTTTTCCTTCTAAAATTAAAAAGTTATTTATTTCCTCCTCTTTCTCTCTCTCCTCCTTTCATTTCTTCATCTACTCTATCTCTCTTATATATCATTATCATCGATTAATTATAAATTTAACATCTAAAATATATTATTAATTTTACAACCAAAATGTGTCACATGTCACTTTTTCATTGCAATTAAAATCAAATTTTTTCCACCAAAATTAAAGAGTTATTTCCTCCCCTCTCTCTTTCTCTCTCCCTTTCATTCTTTCACCTAATCTATCTCTCTTATATATCATTATCAATGATTAATTACAAATTTGACAATCAAAATATACAACATGATATTTTCTAATTGTAATTAAAATGAAATTAAAACTAAAATTAAAATATTAAACTTGAAATATATATATATATATATATATATATTTAACAACTATAATGTGTCACATGACATTCTCTCATTAAAATTGAAATAAAATATTTTTCTCAAAAAATAAACTCTCTTCTTTTATCTTCTTATCTACCTCTCTCCCTTCTCTATTTCTCTCTTCCCTTCTCACTCTATATAACTCATAATTGTTATGAAATAACTAAATAAATAAATAAGAAATAGGTAACAAATATAAAATAAAGAAATATAAAGAGAGAGAAGAGTATGTCAATAAGAGAGAGAGAGAGAGAATTTTTATTGATTATTCGTGTATATATGGCTTCAGATCATGTCCTATTTATATATGCATAAAGTGTTTATTTTTCAACCTTCATTTAATGTGATTCTCTTGGAAATGGGCATCTACATCCTTCATTCTTATCACAACACTCCCCATTGGATGACCATTTAGGATTATGCCTCGTTAAAACCTTACTAAAGAAAAACCCAATGGAAAAAAACTTTAGTGAAGGAAAAAGAGTACAATATCTTTTGTGATGGGACTGCCTCATTAAAAACCTTGTTAAGAAAAATCCAATGGAAAAAAACCTGACCAAGGAAAAAAGAGTACAGTCTCCCCCTCTTGTCGACATCATTTAATGTCTCGAAATCGGTGCATCCCAATCTGATGTACCAATCTTTCAAAAGAGGATTTTGGGATTGACTTTGTAAATAAATCTGTCAGATTATCACTTGAGCGGATCTGTTAGACATCAATTGTCCCTTGATTTTGAAGATCATGAGTGAAGAAGAATTTGGGAGAAATATGCTTTGTTCTATCGCCTTTGATATATCCGCCCTTAAGTTGAGTAATGCATGCTGTATTATCTTTAAATAGGATAGTTGGAGTTATCTTCTAATCAATCAATTCACATGATGACATAATATATTGAATCAAATTCCTGAGCCAAAAACACTCGCGACTAGCTTCATGTATCGCGAGTATTTCAGCATGATTAGAGGAGGTTGCTGCTATCATTTGTTTCGTGAACCTCCATGATATAGCTGTATCACCATATGTGAAAAGATATCATGTTTGAGATCTCCCTTTATGTGGATCAGACAAGTATCCAGCATCTGCATAGCCAACTAATTGTGACTTGGATTCATATGGATAATACAATCCCATGTCTACCGTTCCTCGAAGATATCGAAAGATTTGTTTAATTTCATACCAATGTCTTCTGGTTGGATAGGAACTATATCTTACTAGTAAATTAACAACAAATGATATATCGGGACGTGTATTATTAGCAAGATACATTAGTGCTCCAATGACACTAAGATATGGTACTTCAAGACCAAGGATATCTTCATTTTCTTCCTTATGATAGAATTGATCCTTATTCACATCCAAAGATCTTACGATCATTAGGGTACTTAATGGATGTGACATATCCATATAAAATCTCTTCAAGATCTTTTCTGTGTATGTTGTTTGATGAATGAATATTCCATTTGTTGTGTGCTCGATCTGCAGGTCGAGACAGAATTTAGTTTTTCCAAGATCTTTCATCTCAAACTCTTCTTTTAGAGCTTTTATAGTTGTTGGAATCTCTTCAGGAGTTCTAATGATATTTAAATCATCAACGTACACAGCAATTATAATGAATCCAGATGTAGATTTTTTTATGAAAACACATGGGCAGATATTATCATTCTTAAATCCGTTTTTGGTCAGATACTCAATAAGACGATTATACCACATTCGTCTAGATTGCTTTAGACCATATAAAGATCTTTGCAATTTAACTGAGTATAATCCCTGCGAATATTCATTGAATGGTTTAGATATCTTCAATCCTTCAGGGACTTTCATATAGATATCACGATCTAATGAGCCGTATAAGTAAGATGTTACCACATCCATTAAATGCATATGTAGTTTATGATATGCGGATAAACTGACCAAATAACACAATATTATCGCATCCACTACAGGGGAATACATTTCTTCATAATCTATACCGGACCTTTGTGAAAAATCTTGTGCCACGAGCCGAGCTTTGTGGCGTACAACTTCATTTTTCTCATTTCGTTTGCTCACAAATACCCATCGGTATCCAACAGTTTTACATCTTCTGGTGTAAGGACTCGACATTCTTCGACTGATTTTGGCTCAAGATCCTTACTTTCATGCATGATATTTAATGCCACATTATATGCAAATATTTCATTGACATTTGTCTTATTTTGGTCCTATTTCTCTCCTGTAAAGACATAATTTATTGAGATCTCGTCAATTTTACAATTTTCAGGTACCTGAACATCTTCTGTCATTAAAACTATATCAGAATTTTGGACAACTACAGGTGTCTCTACTATGTCTTTTTCAACAAGAATCGTATTTACGTCTTCTTTTTCGAGAATTTTTGTCTTTGGAACCGACAGGCTTACCACGCTTCTGGCGTGAATTTGCTTCAGTGGCTACTTGTCGTACTGGGACATCAATTCGAATTGGGGCATTTTCCGCTGGTATATAAGATTTGGTTATCCTCTTTGTATCGGAAAATGCATCAGGCAATTAAATAAGCACGCATGTGACCATCTCGAAGATGCGTCTATTAGGACCATAAAATATCTAAAAGATGCACATGGTGGATGAATAGGTCTACATATATCGCCTTGAATCCTTTCTAAGAATTCAGGGGGCTCAAATCCAATCTTTACTAGTAATGGCCTTTAAATTAACTTTCCTTAAGAACATGCAGCACAACAAAATTCACTAATTTTAAGAATTTTCTGATTCTTTAGTGAATGTCCATGTGAGTTTTCAATAATTCTCCGCATCATGATTGTTCCGGAATGACCCAATCGGTCATGCTAAGTTATGAATTCATTTGGGCTAGTAAACTTCTGGTTTACAATGGCATGTGATTCAATTGCACTAATCTTGGTATAATACAACCCAGATGAAAGTGATGGTAACTTTTCTAATATAACCTTTTTATTTAAATCATGAGTTGTGATAGATAAATACTCATAATTTCTCTCATTCATTGTTTCAATATGATATCCATTTCCGCGAATATCTTTGAAACTCGACAAGTTTCTCAGAGACTTGGTAGATAATAGTACATTATTTATTATAAATTAAGTTCCTCTAGGAAACAAAATTATAGCTCTTCCGAAACCTATAGTATTAACATATTCTTCTTTTGGCACAAGATGAGTAAAATATATATTACTTTTGAAAATGGTGTGCGAACTTGCACTATCCGCAAGGCAAACATCTTCACTATATGTCCTTGTCCTTCTCTTCAAAGACAAATAATAATAGAATGAGTAGAAATGTTTGCTCAGTAAAATTATTTCCTTGATTGAAAATATTTTTCTAAACAATATAGTATATACTAAAAATTTTATTATTATTAGCACACTCAGTAATTTTAAAATTCAAATGCATAAAACTTAACAAGAAGTTTCTTATATTATTTATTCACATGAATACTTAACATATTAGGCTTGAAGAAGTATCACCGTCTTTTGATGATTGTACCTTTCTTCAAGGTCTTTCTACAGATCTACAGGATCTTTTAATGTGAAATATTCATTTTTCAATCATACGTCAAAGATGACATCGAAGGAAAATCATGACTTTGGCTTTATAGTATCTTCAAAATCCATTGAATTAAGATGGATTTTAGCATCAAATACCCATGATAAATAATTGTTTCCAGATATATCAAGAGCATTAGATTCAAGATGAGAGAGTTTCGACATAATAAAAATTTGTTACCTGGAGTTTTCTAAAATTTGGTTAGAGATAACATGTTATGAAATAACTAAATAAATAAATAAATAAGAGGTAACAAATATAAAATAAAAAAATATAAAGAGAGAGAAAAGAGTGTGTCAGTTAGTCAGTATAAGAGAGAGAGAAAATTTTATTGATTGTTCATATATATATGACGTCAGATCACGCCCTATTTATACATGCATGAAGTATTTATTTTTCAACCTTCATTTAATGTGATTCTCTTAGAAATGGGCATTCACATCCTTCATTCTTATCACAACAATAATTTATATTTTATATTTTTAATTTGACAAACTAAAATATATCACGAATTATTCTTTTATTACAATTAAAATAAAACATTTTTTTCCAAAATTAACAAACTCTCTCCCTCTCCATTTTCTTCTTTGTTTTTCTCTCTCTTTTAATTTCTCTCTCATTCTTTATCTCTCTACAATTTTATTCTACAAAAAATAAAATTAATAAAATAATATAATTCAAATAAATTCATACAAATATAAAGAATATATTAAATTTATAATTAAATATAATTTAAAAATCATAATAAAAATATTATTATTATACATATTTTTTATTTTTCTATTTAGTTTCAAATTTTCACCGCGTATCTTTTTATTTCATATTTCACTTCTCTTCCTTCAAATATTTATTACACATAATTTGAAAAGAATAATAATGTTATGATTAGTAATTAGAGTCGAAATTCAATTGTTTTAAAAAAAATTAATTGAGTTCTTTTTATAACTATTTTTATTTTATACTAATATCTAATTATATATATATATATATAGAGAGAGAAAAAATATTATTTTTAAATAACAAACATGAAAATTAATTATTTTTATTTGTCCATCTAATTTAACACTGATCAAATTTAAAAATATATACATTAAATTCTTTCAAGTTTTAGATAATGAATGTTAAAATTAATTATTAGTAAAAATTAAACTCTTTCACATGAATAGAATAACTAAAAAACTTATTATTTTATTTTTTTTAATCTACGGAGACTATAGACTTCTTAACCGACAAGGACTTTTGCCTCCTACGACTTTTATGTAAAAGTAATTACAAAAGATTTATAATCCCATAATGTTATTACGGACAAATACACTAGTTTAACACATTTTCTGCGCCAATCACACTCTAGACAAATTGTGACACTTCACACAAACATAGTCTCTTATAACAAACAGAAAAAAGAGGCAAAGCAAAAAATTGGAAAAAGAGTGAGTAAATACTGTTAGTGTCGGATGCAAAATATGCACAATCAAAATCTCCAAGATCATTGTTCATTAGTGCTATAATCCCCAAAGAATCAAATATAAATCCCAATATGATTTTACTTTATTATTCATTGATGCCACCTTAAAAATCACATGAAAAACTAATATGTCACTTAACATGATATGTCATATAAAACACGATGGAGTAGAAAGTTAACATCTATTTTGCAACTTTATAAACTAAAAAGTTATTCACAATTTCAAAGGCCAAATGACTTATGTGTGCGACCTCAAGAAAAGTCATGACTTACTTTAAAATATTAGCTGAGCGCACGCCTGGTGGCCAAAGCACTGCAATTAACAAGAACAAATAATTACTTAGAAACATAACACAGACACAACAGGACAGAGAAAATTGGTAATCCCCTCCTTCACCCCCAAAAAGGTTGAAATTAAGAGTTACCCCTCATATTTCTTATAAATTTTTCTACTTAAATACTTGATGTTGAATAATAAAGTCTCCCAAAGAAGCTTCCACACCTATTACTGTCCCTTTCAGTTCTATCCATACCATCCTAGATTTTCAATTGGATTTACCGACTTTAGTCTGTTTCATCTTTCCTCTTTAAGGGGTGCATATCTGCATTTGTATCTGAAATCTACATTTTGAAGCAATTAATGCCAGGAAGCATCAAATGCAATGAAATTGGATGTCATCCTTGAAACTTTGCTCAATAATGCTTTTGTTTCATTTAATTTTTCTAAATTAGATTTTGTGATTTCCAATGAGTTTTGACCTTTGAGTATGATGGCAGAGTAACAAACCTGTATGTTAGACTGATACTGTCAGGATCCAATATGCCAACTGGGTATGCTCTTCCATGGATATTGCTCACTACAGGAACTTGGTTGACTCCATATTTGTTCATAGTCATTTGAGCATAACTAAGTTCCATGTCTGGAGTAGCTGTCCATGGTATACTACATACTCCGCCATTTAATAGGCATAATTCAGAAACTAAAAGCTCCTGTAAGAGGAAGAACCAATCAGTCAAATTCATGATGGAACAAAGCAATTTAGTTCAACACTAGTTTTAGCAGTATCTTTATTTAGGTAGCTACCCCCCTCCCATCGAAAAGAAAAAAGAAAAATAAAAGTAACTTAATTCAACACTTGCACATTTGTTACTCTTTAAGATTTCAAACCTTACTGTAGCCTCTGCTTAAGCACTTGAATCTAACACAACTTCATGTCCAACACTAGACTTCTGAGTGTGAAGTTTGTATGATCGGACATCTGTAGATGGTCCAACAATAACCACAAATAGGATTTGTACCACCTTGAAAAATGAGTGAGCCTAACTTCATCCCAAAACTAGTTTCTGGACGAGAATTGCCAAGATGCTTATATAGGTTACCTTAACTATATCCTTAGATAATGTGAGACTCTAACCAATACCATATCTTTTACTAATGAATATGTCAAACACAAAAAGGATAGAAAGAAAAGAAAAGAAAAGAGAAAAAGACATATTTCCTAATCGGCTAACTTATGCATTTACATTACATGTATAGAGAACAATCATTTGTTATTTCTCCACCTAAGAACATGTTAGCATTCAAATCATTGTGTAGATAAATGCGTAAAAATGTGCAGTATTTCCCCTGTTATGTATAATCGGAAGTGACAAGGTAATGCAATTGATGATATTTTTGCAAGAGCAAGAGTTTCCCCAACTGATTTTTACTTCACCATAAAGTGGCTATATATTATGTCATCATCAAATAAAATATATTAAGTCTCCACATCCACTCGAGGTTCAAAGTCTTGTACCTTAGGCCTTTTGCTTCTGGCTGATGCAAATTTTCCGTACTCTTGAATGTCTTTAAGTGTCAAAAAACCAATCAAAGTATCATCAGTGTCAATAATTACAGCACAGGACTCTTTCTCAGCAAGCATGAGGTCTATTACATCAGTAAGCAGGGTGCACATCGAGACCTTCAGATATTTCGTATTCATGGCTTCTGAAACAAGTGTTCTCATGGAATATGTTGTTTTAACATCATCATTGTCTAAACAAAGTGAGCTTTCCACCTGACACAAATTGCTTGAAAATGGCACAACTCCCCCAAAGTTATTACCGGTAGATGATTCTTGACTGCCATCTCCCCTCTTTGTCTGTACAGATGATATCCATGAAGACAAGCCCACTGCTCCAAGTAGAGGTAAAACAATCCGATAGTCCTGTGTCAATTCAAACAGAAGTAAAACTGCAGTAAGAGGCACTTGACAAACTCCAGCAAGAGTCGCAGCCATTCCAACCTGCAAAGGAAGTTCTATGTGATATATATATATGAAAAGAAACTTCATTACAGAACGACACACAGGTAAAAAAGGCTGGAATGGAATAGAGCACAAGTACAAAAGGATATAAAAGTACAAGGGTTTAGCTAACATGTGCCGTTATTAACAAAAGTTTTTAAATCTTTTAGTTTAATAAATGCACAACAAATGCATTGGAAACTTAAATTTTGTTACTTATTCTATAGAAAAATATAAAAAGGAGAAAAAACAGAGGCAAAGAATGGAAACAACAAACAAAACTAGTCAGCAATAAAGAATTAAATATTTAAAGGGGAACCTACATGTTATCATTTACTGCAGTTTAAAGTTTAAACAAAGAGTAACCTTTCATTTCCAATCACTCTTCTTTATTTTCCTCAATCAAAATACAGCCCAAGCTTTGAAAGTGAAATTGCACAGTAAGTTTATTGCACAATATGCTTCCAACTTTTTGTTACAATTCATTAAGTCAGATTCTACTGTGATAAGATGAAAAGGACTAAAGAGAAAGGCCTTAAACATCAAATTGGTAAACAGTATGCTACATATCAAGATCTAAAATTTTGAACCATGATTATTTGCATAGTTTCTCTTGGAAAAGGCTTATTTGTCCATCCATGAATGGAAGTCATCCCGGAAAGGTCAAATTAACCTCACCAATCAAAGAGAAGCAAAAATGATTATGTCAAATGTAAAATACCTGAAGTCAAAATTTATACAGCCACATAATAAAGAATGGTACCAGGCCATAAGCTTGTGGTGATGCCACTTCCAATACAGAGAGATTAATCGTAGGATAGAACTCAGCAACAGCCAAACCAATGAATTTCCCATAAGCCATCCCAGTAGCTGCACCAATAAAGAGAGATGGAGCATAATACCCTCCCACTAGTCCAGACGCCCGGCACAAAGAAGTTGCAATTATCTTAATGGCTACTAGCTGAAGCAGAAGGTCAGTGGAAAGACCTTTCACAAATGGCCGAGATTCCAACAAGATGTCAACATTCTCAAAACCCCAGTAGAGGATTTCAGGATATACCAATGCTATCAACCCCACTGATAAACCTCCTAACACAGGGAATGAAGCTCGTGGGATGCCAGTAGCCTTGTGAATATTGTCAACATTATTCAACATATATGATGTACACCAAGACAGAGCCAACGACACAAGACCACATAAAATACCCAGCAGTAGATACAGCGGGAGCTCTGAAAATCAATTGAATACTAGCACAGTAAAACTTACTGATCAGATTGAAAAAAGGCAAGAATTTGTCCCAAAGGAATAATTTTTTGTTCTTGAAATTTGAATCACCACCTCAACAGAATATAATACCAGGTTGCTGTTTAACAAAGACAAGCCTACAGATACTTTGCCATATAATGTCAAATCAGAATAACTTTAGCCATATTTGACAGAAAAGATTTAGAAATTCAAAACCTTGCAAACAATATGATAATGCCATTATTTACTAATCTGTTTCCGATGGTCAATCAGGAGGTTCTTCAATCTACAGTAGGGATGCTGTGTATCCATGTATTGTAGATTTAAAAGCAGTCAAATTGTTTGTTTGCCACCAGTACTGAAAATTCTTGAAGCACTTAGAACAAAGTATCAAAGTAGAGCTATGTTGGCAATAAAGGATGTTCAGGAGTCATAAAAGGTCAAAGAGGAGCTATGAAGAAGCTTTAGTTGTAGTATTAACAACCTAACATGCCCAGCAATAGAAGATATCAAAGATGATAACAGTAGTGGCAGTATGGCAGGATAAGCATAGTTAGAATCGCTATCAATTTGTTTTGATAAAAATCCAACCACATAGTATGAACTGCTATAGTATGATGAAAAACTTATGCTCAGGCAGCTCATTGGTTCTATAAGGCATCCGAATACTATAGCTTGCGTGCATTTTGTGTCAGGAGAGTGGAAAAGGGACTAGCCGGATAGGGATGTTGAGGTATTATTAGAGTTACTAGATTTAACAAAATTTGCTAGCCAATATCCAGGTAGAGCAATTCTGACTTGTTTGTCCTAGGTTGGGCAGTTACAAGCTTAGTCATAGAGATCAGTAAAACATATTCAAACCAAAATAGTAAAACAAGAACTTTTTACATAAATGAGCATACTTCACCAATATAATTCTTTGATTCTTAATCGTTCTTCATGCATTTATATGCTTCCTTTGATATTTGACAGTGGCAACAAGCACTGAATGTATCAGACTGTGTAAGATCTCAAAACAAAAACAATGCTTTCGATGGCTTACCACCAGGAGAACGGAAATCATATTCTGGAACTTTAAAGGCTGGTTCAGAGCCAAGGCCAATCTCCGAAACTACGGAAGCTATTACAGCGCTTAGTATCACCATAGAAGTAGTATTTGTAAGAGGCAAAGTTGCATCAGCAGATGATGGCCACAAGACAGACTCAACCGCAAAAAAACAACCAGCAACAGCAGCATTGAAACCTGGACAAATGAAACGATAAGTAAAGAGAATAACTCAAGCTCACAAATTCATAATAGTCAGTCACTAACAGGTACCAAGCTCACATACATACCAGAGGAGAGACCTGCAGCAGATCCGGCAGCCAGAAGCGAGAGCATTCTGGCAGAATTCTTGTCAAAGAAAGAACCAACACCTTTGGCAATGGAAGTACCAATCTCGACGCTGGGACCCTCAGGACCAAGGGAATTACCAGTGCCTAAGGTAATAGAAGCCGCCAAGGCCTTTAAGAAAGGGCGGGAAGCAGACACGAATGGGTCTTGGTTTTGCTCTTGCTCGACCGCAGAATCACGAAGGAGGTTCAACACGGCCACAAGCACGCCTCCGAAAGCTGGAACCAGTATCACTCTTGTCCATGTTGCCTCAATAGGCTCTTCTCTCAACCACGAGGCGCCTCGAGAGGGAATCCCATCCCAGCACAAATCACGAATTTCATGGACCTTCGTCAAATTTTAGTCCTATGCATTCATTATTTATGGTTTCGTTTGCTTTGGTTTGTTTAGGGTATTAAATAATAAATAGCATTTGCATTCGCATATAATAATGATAAAATTGGGAGTATAGTCAGTTAGCTCATAGCTGGCTAGCGTACTCACAGCGTTATTGAAAAACACGACAGCGAGGCCGGTGAGGAGACCAACCAAGCATGAAGATATTATTCCTGAATTTTGAATCCTTCTGGGGAGGAAGAGGAGATTTCGCTCTAGTTCCACTTCTTGGGAAGCAGAAGCTCCTTCACCTTCACCTGCACCTTCAACTTGTGTTTTTTTGCTATTTTCAGGTTTTGGCACACAAAGCAGAGGCCTGGGACCCCTTCCGGCATTCGTGAAGTACTGCCACCGACGACTCTTATCCGTACATGGAAAGGCGGAAGAAAGGGGGATCAATGAGCGACTTACTGTAACTGCCTGTGCCTGCTTAGATTTAACACACAGAGAAGCGAGGATCAGATGATATGGAGTAACCCCCGTTGCGCATCCTGAGCCTACCATTTCTGACGCTCGATATTGCAGCTTCGTCCCACGCGACGCCGCGCTACCATAATTGACATGTCAGTCATGTAATATAACAAAAATGCTCCAAACTTTATTATTTTTTGTTATAATTTTTAGTCATTAATTTAATTTTTTAAGAAGTAGCATCTAGAAAAAAAAGACAGAAACTAGAAATAAAGGCTTATAAATCTCTATATTATATTTTTGTATAAAATAAAATTTACGTCTTAATATTTTATTTAATTTAAAAAAATAAAACTTAAATAAATAAAATAACTAAAACATCTTTATTAATTAAAAAAATTAAATAAAATCTTATTGTATTTTTATTTTTCTTTTTCTCCTTTTTCCTTTCTCCTTCCTCTATCCCTATGTTCACTTTTTCTTTCTTTTGCGCTCTCTTTGCCTCTCCTCTCATCTTTGTTCTCTTCTTTTCTCGGCAACGACGACAATATTTATCATCATCATGCCATGCCGCTTCTGTTAAGACCGTATCGTACTAGTTTCACACCTTTCTAATTCTGCACCAGACGTAAACTAAAATTTTGTAACATTTTATTTCTAAAATACCCTCCTTCAAAATTTCATATTTCAATTCTATCCTTCATCTCCAATCCCACCCCACCTCTCACTCTACCAACATAATTAGTGCCGCATAGATCATATTCAATAACAACAATCTCATAACAACATATGGAATTTCATACCAACAACAACAATAATACTAAAAATAACAATATCATAACTTCAACAATCTCATAACACAAGAAGATTTTAAAATGAATAGAAAAGAGAATAATGGAGATGACATGAAACTGAAACTAAGGTGGCACGACGAACTCGAAAATGGCAGTACGACTTGAACAGAGGCGACACGGCTTGTGTCCCCACTTTTTGAAAGTACGAAAGAACTGAAATTTTGTGTTTTGTGTTTGAAATTTTAGTTCCAAATCACCATATAATATTGAGTCTCAATCCCTCAAGTCTCTCAGGTAGCGTTTGGTGAAGAGACATAGACAGAAAGATTGAGACTGAAAGACAGAGATTAAGAGACAGAGATTGAAATAAATCTCAATATTCTGTTTGGTGCAAAGTGGGAGACAGAAATTGAAACAAGAATGAAACTCTAATTTAATTTGTATAAAGGGTAAAATTGGAATTAATTAATTGAAATGAGGATATTTTAGGTATAAAATGTTATTAAAGTTTCAGTCTCCATCTCTAAAATTTTTAGTCCCCTGTGTCCCTACTTTTTGGAGGTACTGAAATTTTAGGGACAGAGACAGAAATTTTAGTACCAGTCTCTGAACCAACAAACAAGATATTGAGTCTCAGTCTCCCAGTCTCTGTCTCAATACCTCAAAATAAACGCTACCTCAGTGTCTCCATGTCAGTCCTCCAGTCTCAATCACAGTCTTAGTTACCAAACGCTATCTTAGTTTTAGGGATGGCAAAACTCTTCGAAATATGGGGATCTCCGCAGGGACCGCTCTAAATAGGAACCCAAAGACAAAAAAAAAATCTGCAAAAATAGAGATGGGGTTAAATTTTTCTGAAGCGGGCATGGGAATTCACAGCAAAGATCCCCATAATCCCCAAATTACTAAATTTGTTTAAATATCCTTAATAATTTATTTTTAATATATATTTTTTAGTAATTTCACGTAATAATATATATATATATATATATTGAAAAACCTAATCTTCTCTCCATAACTATGGTATGTTATTTTATATTTTTTGGACTTGTAATTTTGGACAATACTTTATTTTTTTGTTGTAATAATATTTTGTGGTTTTTTTAACTTTTATTTTTTATTAAAATTTTTATATAAATTATTAATATAAAAAGATGAAAAATGGGATCCTCAGAGGGAATGGAGATAGGGTACTATTCACCCACAGCGAAAATCGAAGCAAGAATGGGAAGCAAATCTATGGGCGGAGACGGGGAGCAGGGAGGCATACCCGCCCCCGCCCTACCCCGTTGTCATCCCTACTTAGTTTAGTAATTCAACAACATACTTTTACCCCATACTTTTAAACAAACGCTACCTTAGTTTAATAATTCAACAACATATTATTATCTCATATTTTTAAACATTGATAACTAACTAACGGTTAAAAATAATAAATTTTGGTTATCTTCTAATAAATTAAAAAAATAATAAATTAAAAGATTAATTTTAAAAGTATTGAAATGTGTAATTTTTAAAATTAATTTATGTTTAGTAAAATTAAAATGCATAATATAATTTTATATATTAATAAATATTTATAGTTATTTATATTTTTATATTTATTATAATTTTTTAATTTTAAAAATTATTTTACTAAATATAATTATTATTGCTTTGGATTTATTGAAATTTATTTTTAAATTGATTTATTAATATAGGTGTTATAATTTATAAAAATTGTCTTTTCAAAAGCCAACTTTAATATAATTATTTTAAAAAGAATAAATTTTACCAAATTGATCCAAAAAAAATTTCATTACTTAAGAAAAACACACACATATCATTCAAAATTATAGTGTTATATAGCGGGATTTTTTTATTTAAACTCATTAACTCAGTAATTTTAATGTGTGTAAAAATTAGAAAACATTAAATTTTTATATATTTTTAGTCAATTTTGTAGAGTAATTTTATACCGTTGAAATTAGTTTTTGGATTATTGAAAGATTATAGTTTTTAAATTTTTATAGATAAAAAATAGTTTTTTTTAGGATAAATTTACATAGTTAAATAAACACAAGCCAATATTACCCAAATACATCAAATAAAAAATATATATGAGTTTGTTTTTATTCTATATAAATCATTATAGGGTCATTAGGGGGTAGCGGTTTATTAACCAAAAAAATTAACTAGTTAACCGTGATATGATTTCTCGAGGTTTATGCACAAAACCTAATCCTTAAACTGCTCTTATGATAATTTTTTGTCAGGAATAAATAGTACAAAATGAGTAAGGCACTCGCTAACCAGCTCGCCATCAGTAGACAACCTCAACTAATACGTCATGTCTTGTAGCATAATTATGTATTCTCCAAATGGCATATGCAAAGTGTGCGTTTTAGGAAAATGGATCCTCTCCATATCTTTTAACACTTGAGAGAATAAAGTGTGATCTCTCTCACCTTTAATTCTATAAGTGGGATAAAAAATAAATAGGAAAGAGAGAGCAATGAAGGGTGAGATTAAACACTGGACACCATCCAGTTTTTTTCCATTGGAGAGTATTCACTCCCGCATTTTAGGGCGCTGTTCATACCCTGACTTAAGACACAAGCCAGGCCCAACCAAGTTAAAAGGCCCAATCTAAAATATTGGCTTTCACCGTTTGTCCGACCTCCTCCAAGAGGTCGGGTTCGACGTAAGCAAGCAACTAATACCTATCCAAACGAGTAATAATCGCCTCCTAAATTCTCTCACTCACTTCTAGAAGAGGGATCTCAACAAATCCTAAGATAGAGGGACGGTTATCCACCATCAGAAGTGGAACTACTTCAACAGTGTTTATTGGCTCATCTCCTATAAATACCCTGACACACTCAGGTACATCTAAGTTCCAATACACTTAAATCTGCTTAACCCTTTGCTGACTTAGACATCGGAGTGTCTTGCAGGTACCCCCACCTATTCAAACGTATTCATATAACTTAGACGGCGGCTTCCGGACGCAAACAAGTCGGAGACCACCATCCTTCAGAATTTGGGCCTTTCCTTCAAGCCCAATCATCCGGTTTCAGGTAACCCATAGAACAAGCGCCACCTCTCAATGAATGTACTGACCAACAGCTCATCCAACCTGAACCTGATTGTTCATCCTCACCAGGTAGTACAACCCGACAGACTCCAAATATGAGATAATCCAGTCATGTAGAAGTATATTATGTTGCCTCCTAACATTATATATGCACCTAGTCAACTGCATCACAAAATAAAAAGTTGACATTAATCATATTTTAATGAAAATTCTAATAACATTAATCAACTAATAAATTTAAATTTTTTTTAAGTTGGTAAATACCATTTAATCTTCAGTAAAATATCCAAATGCAATATCAATAAGCTCACTATTCAACTTCAAATTGTATGAATCAAACTAATAGACAATAAAACTTGCATGTCTAACAAACAATAACATACTACCATCAATTGTACAATCAAATCTACTTCTAATCAATAATAGCACTACTTCTCTTTAAATCTAACAATGAACAAGTTTTTACGTTAACCTCTTCATTGATATTTTCCACAACATAGATAATGCCGTCTAATCAATAGACACGATCTTCTTCTTTATGACCTCACTCGTGTTTTTTTTTTTTTTTGGACTTGGTGAGAACCTGGCAATCCGACCACACCGAAGAGGAACCAAACCTAATACCCACCCAAATCCGCTCTCCCTAAAAGAAATTATGTCTCCCTATTAGCTTCGATCATTTTTAAATTGTGCCCCCGTACAACTATGCTCAATTCCATTCAATTTTCAATATGTGCTTCCCGCATCAACTACGCTCACTCCCCAAATTCTTTCACTCTCTCTCTATAGCTGATTCTGAAATGGTACCAATGGTGAATCATTGCTACTTTGGCTACTCACTCGTGTTTGATTCTTGATGTTTTCTAAAAAATTTTCAAATTCAAACTTTGAAAATGGCCCAAATGAATAGTTTGTGGCCAACTATGACGATTTATATAGCATCTTTCAAGTAATTCACTACAATCCGTCGTAGTTTCTTCACGGTTATTTTTTTTCCATAAACCGCAATTGATGCTTGTGGATTTTGGCCCTAGTTTTCTTCATGATCCGCGATATCATGTAGCGGTTTTTGTCTTTAGTGTTTTGTTCGTAAACCGCTATATTTTGTAGCAATTTATTATTTGTTTCGTTCTTCACATAAACCACGATACACATAAACCATGATAGCCTATATTTATTTATGTGTATTTTCAAAAAATTTTACGCCCTGTAATGGTTTATATAGAATACAAATAAAACTTGAATATAACTATTCTCCATTTATTGTATTTGAGTAATGTTACGTGGGTAACCAGAAGTTAGTAGGTTGGGCTTGTGAAACTGGCCCACACGTTGAGTGGAGGTAGTCTCCGACTAGACTTGCATCTGGGAGCTATCGTCCGAGTTGTGTATGTGAAAGAATGGGGGTGGTACCTGCAAAGACACTCCGATGTCTAAGTTAGCAAATGATTTTAGCAGGTTTTAGAGAGTATTGGAACTTAGAGATCCAATCGCGTATGACCACTCATCCATCTCAACATCTTCATCTCTGTCACACTCAGCTTATGTTCGTGCTCTCCTTTAGCCGCCCAACACTCCGTACCATAAAGCATAGCCGATCTTATAATGGTGCGATAGAATTTACCTTTAAGTTTTAAAGGCACTTTTTTGTCACATATAAAATCAGATACACTCTGCCATTTTGACCAACCTGCTTGGATCCTATGATTTACATCATGTTCAATCTCTCCATTATCCTGTATGATGCACCCAAGATACTTAAAATTTTTAACTTTTCGTAAGATGTTTTCTCCAATCTTCACCTCTATATTAGGGTTTTCCCTTCTTAAACTGAACTTACATTCTATATATTCCGTCTTGCTACGGCTTATGCGTAGACCATACACTTCTAGAGCTTCTCTCCATAACTCCAACTTCTTATTTAGGTCTTCCCTTGACTCTCCCATAAGGACGATATCATCGGCAAAAAGCATGCACCATGGTACAGGCTCTTAGATGTGCTCTGTGAGTACTTCCAAGACTAATGTGAAAAGGTATGGACTTAAGGATGATCCCTGGTGTAATCCTATACCAATAGGAAATTCCTCTGTCACACTACCTTGAGTCTTCACACTAGTTGTGGCCCTATCATACATGTCTTTAATTTCACGAATATATGCAATCCTTACTCTCCTCTTTTCTAAAACCTTATATAAGACCTCCCTTAGTACTCTATCATACGCTTTTTCCAAATCAATAAACACCATATGTAGATCCCTTTTATTACTACGATACCTTTCCATCATCCTTCTTAATAGGTATATCGTTTCAGTGGTAGACCTGCCTGACATAAATCTAAATTGGTTTTTTGTTACTTGTGTCTCTTTTCTCAACCTCCGTTCTATCACCCTTTCCCATAATTTCATGGTATGACAACCAAAAATGTACTAACCAGCAATAATAAGAATTATAATAAATTAGATCAAATAGTCAGCAACAACAACCAAGAATATACTAACTAACCAGCAACAATAAGAATTACAATAAATTAAATAAAAAAAAACAGCAACAACAACCAAGAATGTACTAACCAGCAACAACGAGAATTACAACAAATTTTATTGAACAACAAATTAGATCAAAGAATCAGCAACAACAACCAATAATGTACTAACCAGCAACAACATGCAGCCACAAATTTTACTGAACAATAAATTTTACTGTGACCATCAATAGAACCATCAACAATCACAAATTTGACTGCAAAAAGTGGAGAATGTACTAACCTCCGAAGAAGACATTGTTGAGTTGCAGGAGAAAGCTTCCACTTCTGAAGTTCTGCTATTGCTTGGCGAGGATAGTCTGTTGCGACAGAGACTTGGCGACGGAAAGGACTTCCCGGACTTGGTGACTGCGACGTCCACGACGGAAAAGACTGTTGCGGTTGGGCCTCGCGACGAAGAACGATGCAGGGGAACCGCTTCTTGGATTGTGTGAGAATTGAGAAGGAGGCGGCGAATGAGGGAGGTGCTGCGGATGAAGGAGGGTCGGACTGTCGGAGGGAGGCGGCGAGGCGATATGGATGGAGGAGCCAAGCAGGGGAACAGAAAATGGAGAATTCAGAAGCAAAAAATGAGGGGTTAGGGTTAGGGTTAGGGGAGGCACTGAGAGCGACGCTGAGTGATGTGGGGCTGGGGGGTTGGGGATTTTTGTTGTTAGGCTAAATGTTAAAATGGTTAAAGCATTGAAATGTATGCATATTTTTGGTTTGGTTTCTATCGAGCCAATCGAAAATCGAACTGAACCGATTGGTTTTATCGGAAAAAAAAAAACAAAAAGACCCTAACTTTTTTTTCAAGTCCATTGTTATAATTTTCAGTTTGGTTTTACAGTAATTTTCGATTCAGTTCGATAACTTACACCCCTAAATAAAAGGTCATTGGCTCATTGTAAATCTAAAACCTATCATAGTATGATTTGTATAGTACATCAATAACCATATGTCAGCGTTTTAATCTTTCGGGTACTGATTTGTTCATTACCTCTTTAAAAATACAAAAACAAATAAATAACAAAAATTATATTACATCACTTTTTGTGAATATTTTTTTTACAATATTTATCTTATCTCACTTATTAATTATTTTTAAAAACAAAAGAAGAACGTTTCCTTTACCGGGGAGTGCTAGGGGGATAATGAAAATTTTGAACAATATAAACAACTACCAATTAAATGAAAATACACTACATCCTAATTTAATGTTATTAATTAAATTTACTCTTTTAACCCTATTAATTCACATTATTTGCCCATTGTTAAAAAATCTTGTTTGTTACCTATACTTTTCCTTACCAAAATTGTAATTGTAAATATAACATTTCGCATAAACCAAACCAAAGCAACTAACGAAGAGAGGGGGAGACGGGCGTAAACGTCATTGACCCCACAAACAGAATAAAACAGGCTGTGATGGAGCTGTGAAGGTTACATTTCACCGCTCAAGAGTTGTTATGTATGTTTAATGATTTATTTTCTCCTTGCCACATGATATCCTAGCTAGCTGCTTTGTGCTTTCTCATTAGAGGAATCTGGTTCAATTCAGCGGAATAGGCGTAGGTGGTGGTGGTGGGGGTGGCTTCAGCATTACGTAGTAGAGAGGCACACATACAGAGAGAGATCATGAGCTTCAAAGCGTCGCTTCCAGTGTCGCAGACAAAGTGTAAACTCTTCCATGAAGGATCAGGATCAATTCGCAGACGCCTCTCATCCATGTCACTGAGGATCCAACCCAGCGGCCCAGCTGTTGCATCGTCTTGGTCACTCCCCAGATCCAAGTCGCTCTTGTCGGTGGGTGACTATGCAGGCACCTCCATCAGGAAATGGTGGGAGTGGGGATGGGCTTGGATCCTATCCAGGAAGCCCGTCTTCGCCAGAGATCTTGAGATGAACAAGCAAGAAACCCAGATCCTTGGCTCCCACGATAGGGGCACTTGGAGGCACGTTCTCTATAAGCTCCGCTCTGAGATCCGAAGGCTCGTCGCTTCTGTTTCTGATCCCGTAGGCCTTCCTCAATCTGACAGGTCCCATCATCGTCATTCTGTTGCAACTGCAAGCCCCACAACTCAATCTTCGTAGTTACCTTTATCTTCCATCCGCAACCGGAATCACTCCTGCCTGGTCCACATATACCTATAACCATATATGCCTTCTATCCTTCCAATAAATTAGTCTTTGAAGATCCCTCCATAATTCGAATTACTTTTTGTTTGCCTAGCTTGTGCGATTCCTTTATTTCCTATTCTTCTTGCTGTATGTTATTAATTCTTCTTTCTTTTATCATTCGCTTCATCTATGTATAATAATTCTCTGTTTCTTCATTCTTGTCCGGCCAATATCTGGCTCACACAAAGCTCTGTACCAGATTATATGCATTATATTTATCTGTTGTATAATGGAGTTGTTGAACAAAACTGCAGTTACAGGATTTTTCATTGCAAACTCGTTTCTATCATTCAACCTTAGCTTGCCGGTTTGGTTTCGTCTTTCTCTCCTTTTTCTTTTCTTTTTGGTGTAACCTAGCTAGTTGTTATCTAGTTCTAAAAATATTACTGGCTGGAAAGGGTAAAGGGTTTAGACTTTAGATTAATGGTTTTCTATTTCCGTTTCCCCTAAATATGGGACCGCGTTTCCGATGATTGAAGTCCACCCACGTCCTCTCATGTCTTTTAATTTATTTGTTTACTTTATCGTTTCTGTCGGCGCCTAGAATCCAACAGTTTGAAGTTCTGTACAAATGCATTTCTGTAAATGTCAAATGATAATTAAATTTCTTTTAATCATACATTGATGAGGATATGGATAAATTACATAACCGTGGATACAATTGTATATTGAACAAAAAAATAAACAAAAAGAAAGTACTTATTTCTTGTAAACAATAACTTTATAACAACAACAACTTAGCAATATGATTCAACATTATATTGTTGAGGAGAATATAACTTTAACTTATTCTTTTTAAAAGCAAGTGTTATTAATTATAAAAAAGAAAACAATGATATAGTAAGAATTTAAGAACATATACGTATAAAGTTCATAGTTAAAATGATTTTTGAAAGATCACTTATACATATTAATTTGATTATCAAAATATCAAACATTTTAAATTAGTTTTGGAAAACTATAGATAAACGTTAAAAAGATAATAATTTAAAGTTATATTATTTAACTTAACGTCTATAATTATATATATAACATTTATAATTACAATTTTATTAAATATAATATTATACATATATTTCAGTAATAAATAATAAATATAAACAAAAATAAAAATGATAAATTATAACTATTTTTTACTCTAAACTTTGACCTTCAAATATTTCCAAAAATATAATTTTGAGTTAAATTACTTTTTTTTTTGTTTGTTGCATGATAACATATGACGCGTCCAATAAAATAATTAATTTGAGGCTCTTATGCAAAACTTGAACTAATATATACACGTGATTTTTAATTCGAATTAGGTTAATTCGATTTATATAGATATATGTATGAGACTTTGATATATATAACGATTTTGTTTTGAGACATTTATAAAATATTAGAGATAGTTTGGTTTAACGATGTATTTTATCCAAAAAAATAATTATAATTACACAACTTTATAAAATAAAAGTGTATCAAAATTAAATTTGATTATTAAAAACTTACAGTTATATCTCTAAAAAAAACCTATATGCCTCATTTTTCTCAATAGTGCTAATTATTCCCGCAATAAAATTTTAGGGACCTTGCCCTTCTCTCAATTAATATTTAATGATGGTAATTTAATCCCAATTAAAGTATTAAGCATGTGGTAAAATAAAAATATTTGGAAAAAAAATTGGCCTCAAGCAGTACAAAGTTAATTTATTTTGCATTGTTGAATTATCGTTTATTTTATTTTATATTTTTAACTATTACTAAAATAATTGAGTAATATTAGTTGTAATAAACATTACATACATAAAATTATAAATTTTAAGATTAAGTTAAACAAAATAATTTATGTCATTGTCTTCCGATTAGATTAAGTTTTCATAATACTCTTTGAGATTCACGATTTTAGTTTTTTAAATCCAAAATTTAATATATTGGTTCTCGAGATCCAGTTTCAAGTACCATATTAGTCCCTAGAAATTTTTTAAGGCTGAGTCAGCGAATAAAGTACTGAGTTAACTCTAACTTGTCATGATAGACACATGGTTAAACGATGTTATTTCATTTTGACGCTTAAACAAGGCAAAAACAAAGTTTTTTTGAAAAATGAAAGTAGATAAAATGATTTGCACATTATATAAACTTTTCTTCGTCTTCTCATTTTTGTCTTGTTTAAGCGCCAAAATAAAACAACATTGTTTAGTCCTCTATGTAAAGGGGCAAGTCAGAGAATATTTAACACTGCACTTGCTAATTCAGCGCTAGAAAAGGTCCAGAGATTAATATGGTGCTCGAAGTTGGATCTCAGAGACCAATATAGTGAATTTGGGGATTTAGTCCTCCCATCATAATTACAATAAAAATTTAGAGATAATAAAAAATCAGTCCAAATAACCCAATATTATTTTATTTAGTATTAATTGATTATGACATTTTTACACATATAAGCATTTTTGTAACCAAGTTAGCATAAGTTCAACAACCAAAAAAGCATGTACGTGTCACCGCTTTTCCGTCTTCACGCTTTTTTAACATAGAAAATTTTGTTGGAAAGCACAGGAACTTATTAACATAGCACATAAATTTTTGCTGCAAATATATTTTGTTGGTTGGGTGAATCAATTGTGGTCTTTCCAAATTTTCTATGTTGTTCATAAAAAATTTTTGTGTTGTGTGCTGTGCACCAAATTTTTCATACTATATGTATTTTGCAATGTTCTAAAAACCGGTTTGAATTGGTCGGTTGAACTGATCGAACTGTGAATCAGTAAGGATTTTAATTCGGTCAAAAACTATAACCGCCCTTTCTAAAAATTATTATTAGACCGCCGAACCTATCGAGAATTGCCCAGTCAAACCGAATTGAGACTGTTTTCAGATTTTTTCATCAAACATCGTCGTTTTGTTTATTAATAATAAAAAACGAAAACGGTGAACTCCTGAACCCTAATCCCCTTCCCTTTCATCAGTAGCATCTCACATACTCGCCTCCAAGCTCCTCCAGTGCTACCGCTAGGACTGGAAGTGAGTCAAATCAGCTCATAAACTAGCTCGAATTTGATTTGTTAATAGTTCGATAAGCTAAACTCGTGAACTGATAAGCCAAACTTGAACCTGAAATTAAGTTCATAAATTAAATGAGTCAAATTTAAATTTAAATAAACTCATCCCATTGCATCACAGATTTGTATTATTTCTAGTAAATTGATGTTTCTCCTCATTACTCGTTGTCTCGTTGCTTAGTCGCGTAGACCATAGTAGCATACACATTACTCCATACAAATTTTTATAAAAAATTATAAATTTTTAAGTCCAGTTTAACACCGTACAGTAGTTCGTAATATAGATTAGATGACTATTTCAAAATTACGTATGGAAAATTAACTATTATTAATAAAAGCATAAATTTAATTGTAAAACAAGCCAGCTGAGATATATTATGTGTCTACTTTCACTTCAACAGTCAACACATCCAAATAGGCTTCATAGTTCGCCCAAACCATCAACTTCACTCGTGTAAAACTCTACATCCGTAAAATCAAAACCTTTCAAATCCTTCTACTTCGACTATTAACAGAATTCCCCTACATGAAAGTACAGAAAAATAACGACTAACTTGAAACAGCTGTTACGTTGAAACTGGAGTTTACAAAGATCAAAATAACTTTTGCAATCATTCATACAGCACATAAATGCAAACAATTGAGGAGTGTTCATGGGACAGCATCTATGATCCCCCATTCTTCTTGCATGCGAGTGGATCCCTGTGCAGGATAGCAACAAATCTTTTTCTTTATAAAAGATTCATGCTCTATTTTTCTCTTTCTGGATTTTGCTGTACAACCTGTCAAAATTGCATGTAATAATAATACATGAGGCACAAGCATGGAACATGTGAGTGAAATCACAAGCAACGTCACTTTGGTACTTTGTTCATATCCATAAATTTATGGAGGGAGTTCCCAGTGTTACTATAACTAAAAACTTCCCTCTAAAATATTGAAGAATATTCACATCATCTCTCTAAAATACAAGAACCATTTAATGCATGTTCTAGTAGGAACAACTATAAGCAGTCATTCTTGACTTTTTTTTTTTATGTGATTTCCAACTATTATAAATAAAAGTACGTAGTGGTGGTTTCTCTTGGAGCTCACATCAAATGTGTACCAGAAGCATGAAAGAATTTCTATTTTCTCCTAAAACATTATCCTGTATTACTCATTTCTATCAGCAATACAAAGCTAACACTTATTTGGGCTAACTGTCAGCATACAAACTAAAGTGCGACATAGTCTCTTGTTCAAATTGCTTCTCCATCAAGACATGCTCTAATACATTGTTCTGAAGAGAAACTGATTTTGGAACTTTCCACAAGGTGCAGAACCAATTGCCTATATTTAACAAAATCGGAGGATAAGTGAGTCACACGCACCCAAAGTTTGGTCATTAAGATATAAGCCCTTTTATATACTTGTTTCTACCATATAACAAATTGCAAAAAGGTTTATTAGCAACTTGACTCATATACACCCTAAGTTTATGCCGAACTTCTGCTTGACATCACCAATTTTATGTGAACCACCTTCCAGAGACTGAACAATTATTAATGTTTCACTCTCTGGTTAAATCTGTTAAGGTTAAACCACTTAGTTTGTTAGTCTTAATCAGAAGGAGAAGGGTAGAGAGAAGGGACTCTTTTATCTTTTGTTAAGATGAATTAGGACAATCGGAGACCTTCTCTTGAATTAGGGGTTCCTACTTGTGTTCTGTTTACATCGATCTGGGAATAATATTTTGTTTTCTCAACATGCTTCTATCATCTCTGATTACCAATTCTAACACTATTTTATAAATAATTTAACCCATAATATAGTAAATTTCAAATCCTATCTTGTACCTCCCCCTGATTTTCTTTCTTTGCTGCAAATCTGAAGTTGTTATTTCCATTTATATTGATAACATCATTAACACTTATCAAGATATTTAAACACATCAATCGTAAAATGCACTCATAATGACAACAATGTATGAATATTAATTTAAAACATCAAGTGCCAAATTACCACTGAGAAATCAGAGCAATGGGATGTAGCAAACAATGAGGGGAACTATGTTATCCATCTAAGGCATTGATTCACAAATACAGAAGTTTGTTGATTATTAAAAGACATATGAAGAAGTATATAAAGGAAGGCATATAAGCTTGGAGACTAAGTTCTGCTTTAATCAAAGCCAAAAGTACCTGCACCGATGAGAATCAGACACCTGGTGCATCTCTCATGCTTAAATTCAGGCTGTTGCGCATAGTCCTCCTTCCAATTCCAGCATTGCCTTGCATCATGGCAGCAAATTCACCATAATCAATCCTTCCATCCTAAAAAGTGAAAAGGAGGGCGGGCAGACAAAGCCATTAAATATTGCCCCAAAAGAGAGTGAAGCAACTTAAAAATTAAATAATTAGATGCAAAAAAGAATCATGCTTGCCAAATCCACAGAATTCAGGTATGATACTTCAAATGTATTAAACGCATGAAAGAAGTAATGAATCAACTACTTTTGCAAGTGTAAGAAATTGAAATGTAATATTTATTTAATTACCAAAAAATTTTTAGATGTAATATAATACAAACTTGTATTGCTTCATCAAAACTTAGGAATCTAAACTAAAATATTGTATTAAGACTTCAGATAACATTCTTCTTTTTGATATACTAAATTCTCATATGAAAGTCCAGAAATGTAGCATAAAAAGATATTTGTATTGATTATAACAAGCAAGCATCTTTACTCCGCAGAACATCCAAAATAGATTTCAAAAATAAAAAACAAGGATTGGTCAAGAATGAAGAGTAAAAAGCCAACGATTCCCTAAGCCAGTATATACTACAAGTCAAAATGACTTACATTATCTTGATCAACTTCCCTAATAATATCTTCAAGAAAAACATCAGTCATGTTATGTTCTATACAAGCTTGTTGAAGTTCGTCAACTGTAATATAGCCACTCCCATCCTTGTCAAAATATCGAAATGCTGCAATGAGATGTTCCTCGCGCTCTAGCTTGTTGAGATGAATTGTTGCAGCGATAAACTCTCCATAATCTATAGTCCCACTATTGTCCACATCAGCCTGAAATAACAAATGTTTCAGCTGGATGGAACACAATGTGAACAAAAGGGAGAAAATAAAGAAGGGGGTAGGTACACAAAATACAGAGGGATAATTTTCATAGAACTATGCCCTACCGCCTCCATAAGATCACGTATTTCTGTATCCTTAAGGGTTGACCCATATCTTCTTAGACCAGCTTTAAGCTCATCAAAAGTAATTGCACCACTGTTATCAGTATCCATAGCTTGAAACATCTCTCTCAAACCAGCAATCTCCTCTTCGGACAAACTTTCAGCAATTACCTATGAAGACAGCATAACAAGCAATTGTAACAGTTTATCCAAAATACTTATCTTCTGATAAAAAAATGTATTCAGTTGCGCCAAAAATTCTAGTTCCTTTTGGATTTTGCTCATTAATCATTACTTCATTAGTGACGCAGCATGTAATGCTCAAAGACAACTTTGTATCTCAGAACCAAGATATAAAAACTGAAAGAGGAGTATTTAAAATGATAAGTGAAATTATGTAGCTTTAATAAAACAAAATGATAACAGATGAAAGACCATAGAAAAAGAAGAGTGAGTAGAGAAGTATAACGTGAGGTTCATTATTGAAGAAGTGCATAAAATTTTTGTTGACTACATGAGCGAAGAACCAAAATTACATTATATACCAGAATGTGCTTTTCTATCTACTTCACAAGGAAATACAAGCATACATTCATAACTAAGCAAATACTCAAGCATCCATTAGCTTCACTTACCCGCAAAGCCATCTTCTTTAGTTTGTTCATTGCAGAGAACTGTTTAAGGCGGGAAAGAACAGCAGGGTCCAATGCTCTGTCAGGGGCAACTCCATTTTCACATATCCATGGATGACCTAAACAAGTAACATTAACATCATCTCATCTACATGTTATATCAAATCATCTATTATCTATTACATTAAGGGGATTGGGAGGTTTCAAATCCAATTTTTCTTTTTCAAAAATGTCCTTCGCTTTATCTTCTCCATAATAATGTTTTTACGATTCAAATCTATTTATATCTACAAAATCTAACCAGATATCTATTTTTTATAATAACTTTTTAAACTTAAATATCATATATTTTATTCTAAAAGTATTAAAAAGCAAATCAACAGCCAGTTTTAATCATGTAGATAAGTGCATGGAAACAATAAAAGCCATTATATTCTCATTATTTGCAAATTTATTCCTCTCCTTTGTTTTATATACCTGACAAAAATATTAGGCTCGTGTAAAATTGAAGTTTGGTTTCAAAGAAACAAAAAACTTCCAAGTATCAAATATTTTAAAAAGGTGTAGTTCTTCATAGGTAACTCTAAAATAACACAAATAAGGTTTGGAAACAATTTTGGAAGTATGAATAATGGGGAAAAACCAATTTTTTGTGCTTAGCCTCCACTTTATCTACTAAGAAATAACACTCACCGAGCATCTACTAAAAAGAAACAATATCTATTGTATGCGTATCATGGTGAACCTTGTCTATAATTTATAGTACTTTAGCAGAACAATACGTGAACATACATAACACTTCATGAGCTGTCAACCGTTCTGAAGGCCGAGAACACAGCATCTTTCTAATCAGATCTTTAGCACTATCAGAAATTAAAGGCCATGGATCAGAGTCGAAATCTATATGCCCCTTCAAAACAGCATCAAATATACCCTGCTGGGTTTCTGAATTCCAAAAGAAGAAACTCAGTGGTGTCACAGATCATAAACTGAGGGAGAGGAGATAAAAAATAAAATAAACAAAGGTGTCACCACTCAGAAGCACCAAATACCTGCCCAAAACGGCGGCACTCCACTAAGTAGTATGTATAGAATGACGCCCGCTGTCCACACATCTGCTTCGGGGCCATAATGCTTGAGGAGAACCTCAGGAGCAACATAGTACGGACTGCCAACCACGTCAGTGAATACTTGACCTGAGGCATTAAGATTGAAGGGTATGTTATGTTATGGTGTTCCCCAGTCAGTAACCTACTAATAATTATGAGCAAGGTAAGTTGGAGAAAAGAGTAAATAACAAATTGGTATTTAAATACATCAGGGCACACTTGAGGATAGTCAGCACTCAGCAGCATGAAAAGAAACAAGCATTTATGATATATTAAATGTGCCTGCCTAAGGTACAAATCTTTGCAATAAAACAAAAGTAATGTTGCAAAAAGATAAGTAGAAACATAAGAAGGATACATAAAGATGGAAAAACGTTTCAGTATGATGATATTATAAAGTGAAAGGCACAGAAAGGACTGGTTGTTACCTGGTTTGAAGAAAACAGAGAGGCCAAAGTCAATTGCTTTAAGAGAGAAATCATCATCCTTATTAACCAACAAGAAGTTTTCAGGCTTAAGATCTCTATGCATAACCCCGAGGGAATGGCAAGTCTCAACAACTCCAACAATGATTTTGGTCAACTCAGCAGCCTTCCTCTCGGTGTAGTGGCCCCTTTGGATGATGCGATCAAACAACTCACCCCCAGAACAAAGCTCCATGACAATATGGACGTAGAGAGGATCCTCATAAGCACCCTTGATGGTGACGATGTTCTTGTGACCAGCTAAATGGTGCATTATTTGAATTTCTCTCCTAACGTCTTCCACGTCCTCCTTGGAAATCAACTTCCTCTTGGAGATGGATTTACATGCGTATTCGATGTTGGTGGAATTCTCGGTGCATAAATAAGTGGTGCCAAATTGGCCCTGACCCAGTTTGCGGCCAAGAGTGTAGAGATCACGAATGTTGTGAGTCTTATGACCCAGGACATAATAAGCTTGGTTGTCGGGGCCTCTGCGCATGATGGTGTCCTTCTTGAAGGGTAGATTTCTCTTGTTGTTGTTGATGTTGATGTTGTTGTTGTTGTTGCTGTTGTTGTTGTTGTCTGCTGAATTGGGATTCTGCTTGGGGAGGTGCTCTGAGTCGGAGGGGTCAGAAGGATTGCTGCGCCTGGAGGGGTCTTCGGGCTGGCTGAAGCCCTGAAAATATTTTCCTCTCAAAGATCCACGGCATGTGTTGCCCATCAAACAATACGATTCTGTATTACGCCCGTTTCCTCATCCAACAATCTCTCATCAGTTTCTCTTATGCGCTAAGCTGCTGTGCTCACGAGTCACGATCAAAATCCTAATAATCACAATCACAACCATACGAATCAGAGATCAATTCATTTTCAAACACGTAGCTGGATTTTTAGATAAATAAATAAAGGAAAAACTACGGCAGCAGTAGCAACATCAACAACAAACAGAATCCAAATAACCGTACCAGAACAGGCAGAAGGTGAGGATGGAAAAGGAAAGAGGACGAATGGATAATATTAACCTCTCATGCTTTGTTTTCCATTCAATTCAATTCATTTCTCTCCTGCAGCTCCGACAGATCTTCGGAAAATAAGTTTTTCTTTTTCTCTTTTTATATTTGGGTTATTTGTTAATTTTAGGATGGATATGGTATTTGACTATTTGTATATTTGTAGCGGTTCCTGCCGAGAAACATCGGAGGTGGTCAGTGCTGACCAGCTGCGTCTACTGTAGAATTTTCAATTAAATATCACGCGTCTTTCTTTTTCTGCTTAAAAGAAAAATTTGTCCCCGTCTTTATTTTTTTTAAATAAATGTTGAAATTTATAATTTTTAGGTAGAATACTTTTATTTTTAATAAATTTTTATTATTATAAAAATTTAGATAATTTTTCTTCTGAGATAGATTAATTCTTTCGTTCTTTTTAACAAAATTTTTAATATATACGTTGAAAAATAAGTTCCTAATAAATTAAAAAAATAGAAACTAATATTTTTCATCCAATAATCAGTTAATAATTTTCTCTTTTTTTTATAATCACAACTCAAATCTTTAATCTCTGTTTACTTATCATTTTGTTAGCTAATTATTGTCTAAAATAACTATTTTCCTAACAAAATCATAAATTTATTATAAAATATTTAATTAAAAAAGAGAAAGTATGGAGAGTCAATAGAATATTATTATAAGATACACTAGTTTTTTTTTATGTTCGGACTAATGTATCTTAATTTTTTAAAATTTCTAAAATAACAAAAATTTATTCAGACCAAGTGTCTAGTTTGTATTTTTTTAATATTAATTTGGTTATATCACTTTTTTTTCAAATAAATTTAAAGTTTATTTAAGAAACAAATTAAATGATATTAAATATTAAAATATTTTTTATTTTTGGGAGTGAAAAAAAAAGGTGAACCTCACCCAGTTATGATCAAAATTATGTTAATCTAATTTTGATTAATTTTTAAAATTTGTGATGTATTTATATTAGTTTTTAAAGACAACAACTTATTAAAAAAAATGCAATGTGTACACAAATTGTTGTATTATATATTTAATAAAATAATTAATGATAAAAATTTATTTTTTACAATCAAATAAATATCAAAGAAAAATCAAATTTTTTTATAATAGTTAAATAAAATTTATTCATAAATATTAATATGTTTTCAAATGATAATTTAGTTTTTAGAAATTATTTGATTTTTTATTTAAAGACATAATACTACTAAATACTAACATGTTATTTTTTGTTTAAATAATAATTATTAAAAAAATTAACTTACTTGTGTTTTACTCCTTACTCGGAAAAATGTGAAATCATAACAACATTATTCGAGTTGTATTTATCGTTTTACTTTTCTAATAATGGAAATGGCATTCTTTTGAATGTTTTAAAGTTTAACTTTTAACCATGGTTGTCCTAATTAAGAAAAAATATCAAAATTTTAAAATTGAACATATATTCCAAATAGCAATAGCCTTCAATTTTATACAGTTAGCCATGTGATATATACCGTCATGTATAACAGTATTATGTCATGTATAACAGTATTAAGTTATTTCACTATCTTATTCTCACACATTTTTATCCTAAAATATTGAAATCCTTATAAACTATAAGTATATTATATTCCACTGGCTCATGGCAATTAGTATATTATAAGCTTAATTATGTTATTGTTTTTACAATTCTATTAACGTTTTAATTAAATATTTATAATTTGAAAATAGGTTTAATAATGTAAAATATTTTACAAAGTCGTATAATTACATCCATTCTTTTAGATAATTATTTACGCAATTAATATGAAAAATAGTTACTAATGTATCGTTACATAATTGAATATACGTGTAAAACTATTTTACACTAATAATATATTAAAATTAACAAATGAGCTATAGCTCAAATGGTATAATCTCCCCATACTTATCTAAGAAGTCACAGATTCGAATCTCTTTATTTTTGGTAAAAAAAAAATAGTATATTAAAATTAAAATATGTTTTCTTTAATATTATATAGTTGTCCTAAATTGAACTCGATTATATATATGTCTCTTGTAAATCATTTCTATCTATAATGATTTAACAATAGGTGTGCACACTATAGCTTAAAAAAAAAAAACATAAATCATTCTAACCCAAAATAATTTAAGATAACCGATGCTTATATAAATTGTTCTAAGGCACACTCCTGCATAAATAATAAAAACTACAAATAACACAAAAAAAAAAAAATTATTATAAGCACTTTTATAAATTTAAAAGATTTTTACTATGTTTATACAAGTTACATCAAGTACAAGTAAAATAATGAGTACAACTAAAAATTTTATAATCATTATAATTGAGCTTGATAAAATTTCAAAATTTTTATTATATGTATTTGTTTAATTATTATAAACACTTTGCAAAATTTAAAATTTTTTATTATATAAATAAAATAACATGATTTAATTAACATAGTTTTTAACTCTCATCTCTAAATCCTAAACTATTTAATAACAAATATAGGCATATAAATAACATATTATATTTTTATAAAGTTTAAAACATTTATTTTGCATATGGGAACTAAAAAATTTAGATATAAAAATGAGATACGTGATATATTTTAACATTGTAATTTTTAGTATTTTATAAAATTATAAAAGATACACAAATAGGACCCTCCGATTTGTGTTAAAAAAATAAAAAATTTTGAGGTACACAAATTGGAGGGTCTAATTTCTGTTTAACACAAATGAGATGATGTCTCCGTCCGATTTATATACCTCTATAAATCAGATAGTCCGATTTTTATACTCTAATTAAACGATTCCAACAATTTTTAAAAAAATACCATTACCACTCCAATATCAAAAACAAAAAATTGGTAATTTGTTCTCCTATATAAAGATTTAAAGTTGGGTCCTATGAAAATCTTTTCAAGTTTAGCTGCTCATAATTTTACAGTAAATAAGTCAAAAAAAAAAATATTAGAAAAAGAACACAAATGAGGATTATTACGTACTGTTGAGATTGATGATATGAAAGTGTTAGTCGAAAAATATTTTCGACTAGAATAAGCCAATTCGAGATATTGAAGGGATATTAGGGTGAGAACAAAGGTCAGAATAATGCACGTACATGTATTTATTAGAAGTTATTTTACATAGACTCGGCTTAGCCATTTTTGGGAATCGAATAGGAGGTTGAAAGGGAAATCGGACGGTTACACTAAAAGGAGAAGTTGAAGACTTTCACCATGTGAGGAAATTATGGGTAAAATTTATTAGCAAACGAGCGGGAACGGTTATCTGGAAGTGTGCATACAAGACAACATCATGAAATTAATGATCGGTTATAGGAATAGATTATAAATATTAGAAAGTTTTGGGAAATAAGGGTTGGAATTTACTTCAGAAATTACTGACGCACACTCACATCCCAGTGACTTTCTGAGTCTGCTTCGAGTCAATTTTCTATAGAATTCCTTCCACTCGTCTTTAATTTTTCATTTACATTTTCTGTAAAACTTTACTTTTCCTGCAAATCTATCTTTTCAGCACCATTTATTTTCCTTGTCAGATTTATATTCCAACACCTTTAATTCAATCGAAGGCACTTTATTGCTTGGTTTCAATTCAATGTAAAACATTTCGATTTCAATCAATTTATTTTTCGAATCTCTTCTTTTTCACTTTTTTTTTATATTTTTTTGGCATTTTTTTAATTTATTTCTTGTTTTGATACTCATCTAATCCAAGAACCTTTTGATGTACTTATAGAACTGATACTTATAAAAGAGAAGTAGATTTTGCTCCTAGACTATTAGAATCAAACCACCATCGATTTGCTAAAAATTAACAAAACAGAAAAAAAAAAAAAACTAAAATACAAAACCCAACCAACCTAGACTGACCCCATCCGCTCATCCCGATGAACTTTTCCCCATCACATATGAGAATGCTTAGGTGCTCGAAATGCAAATTATAATGTTTGTACTAATTTACTAATTGTATGGTAAATTATTAATTGATATTTATAATAAAAATATTTTAATGTATAATATACAAATTAATTAAAAAGAATGAACTTTTTATTTATTCTGAAAACACTTCAGAATGACTCTTTAATCATTAGTCACAAACTGCCACACCCTTCCTTCTTTTTAATTTAATTCTTATTTTTTAGACTATATTATAAAGTTCATACTTTTTAAAAATATAGACAAAAAAAAATGTATAGGTTCACTTAGTTTTAATATAGTATATTAATATAGTATTATTTGTTAGATCACCCACTCAACCTAATTTTATTCACTTGGGAACAATATCTAAAAAAAATAAAAAATTCATAAATAACACTTAATTGAGAGCATGATAAGTATCTTCAAAGTTAAAAGTAATCACTCCAATTCATGGACTTATCAAGTGATCATGAAAAAAAATTAACTACTAATGTCAATCATGACGAAATAGGTATACTTTTGTAACCAAAAGAAAAAAAAGAAACCATGACTATAAGTTTTAGATAAACAAAATAAATAAGTACATTTAACATGATTCTTTAATTAACGCAATTAGATAAAGGATATGAAGGAAAGAAAAATGTTTAATGCAATTTATATATGCTATAAACAATAAAATATTCTTAACATTTTCAAGAAGACGGTAAAAAAGAAAAAAGAAAGTTAAATTAAAATAAAGCAAATAATTTTTTTTTAAAAAGTGTTATTTGCAGTAATGATAAAAAAATAATCTAAATTTATTTTATTCAATTTAATATTTAATAATTATAAATTAATTATATCTAAAATTTTTTAATTATTTTAACAATAATTAAAAGATATAAAATAATTTTTAATCTTTTCTGGTCGTTATTATTTTATTATTACTTACTATTTTTGTAAAAAGCAAATTGCGTTTGAAGGGGAAGCGCGAATGTGATGTGATCTATCTTTGTCGTATTGCTAATAACTGAATGAATGCCGATTGAGAAGCGAGTAACAAGGGCAGGTATCTGGTCTAGAGCATCTGTTGCAGAAAGAACAGGGCGACTCATCCGATAGAATTCATTACTTTTTCCCAGTTCTACTTTCTTGCTGCCAAATAGGAATACCATAGCTAATACTACTATTCTTCCTTTATGCTATTCATTGCACAAGCACTAGTGTGGAAATGCTCTGCTCTGCTCCACTCAGTATTACTGTTATGATTTCTATTGCTATTAGTTATTAGTTAATGATAATAATAATTGAATTAAAAGAGCGAGCTCATACTTTTTAGCATCTGAGCTCATACTGTTACTATCGTGTTCTTAATCTGTCTACATGGTTACATACATTTATACATCATCCCCTTAGCATTAACCCCATCCCGAATTGGTTTCTGATATTGATCCATCAACCTAGTTATCTATTACTATTATTTTGATCTGCTGTTTCTGTTAGTTCCCTTGAGAAGCTGATCGATTAATTACCAAATAAAGTGAAAAAATGAGTGGAGCTGTTCTTGTTGCCATAGCTGCTGCTATCGGTAACATGCTACAAGGATGGGATAATGCTACCATTGCAGGTGAGCTCAATTCAACTTGTCTTTCCCTTCTTGCAATAATAATAATAATAATAATGAAAAATTGAAACGCGGATTGGATTGATGCATGTAGGATCCCTTTTGTACATAAAGAAGGAGTTCAAATTGGAAAGTGAGCCGACGGTAGAAGGTCTAATCGTGGCCATGTCACTGATTGGAGCGACACTGGTGACCACATGCTCTGGAGCTGTGTCGGATATGTTGGGCCGCCGTCCTATGTTGATAATCTCCTCTCTCTTTTATTTTTTGAGCTCTCTCGTTATGTTGTGGTCTCCAAATGTCTACATTCTCCTCTTTGCAAGGCTCATAGATGGCCTGGGCATTGGTTTGGCTGTCACCCTGGTCCCTCTCTACATATCCGAGACTGCTCCACCAGAGATTCGTGGACTACTCAACACGCTTCCCCAGTTCACTGGCTCCAGCGGAATGTTCCTCTCCTATTGTATGGTCTTTGCCATGTCACTTACCAAGGCGCCAAGCTGGAGACTCATGCTCGGTGTTCTTTGGATTCCCTCTCTCATTTATTTTATGCTCACACTCTTCTTCTTGCCCGAATCTCCAAGATGGCTTGTCACCAAAGGCCGGATGTTTGAGGCCAAGAAGGTTCTGCAGCGGCTTCGTGGCAGGGATGATGTTGCCGGTTGGTTGTTGCTTTTCTTTCTCTCTCTCTCTCTCTCTCTTTTTTTAAAAAAAAAATTCTTTTATGAATTATTTCTGAAATCACCCTTACGTCTCCTTCCTCCTTCTAAGCCAAGTAGGATGTTTTATAGTCACTTAAACTCTACATTCATCCCGGCCGACGCTGGACGTTCAGTTGTTATATTTCCAGAGTAGTATTATTTAGGGTTATTTATATGCACGATTTTGGTGGTAACTTCCTTGTCCTTTTCCATGACCAGGTGAGATGGCTTTATTGGTTGAGGGTCTTGGAGTGGGGGGTGATACGACTATAGAGGAATACGTAATTGGTCCAGTCAATGAATTCAGTGATGTGGAGGATCCTTCAGCCGGAAAAGAGCATATCAAATTGTATGGGCCAGATCGAGCTCCATCCATGATTGCGAAACTCGCATCTGGACAAAGTTCCATTGGCCTTGCATCTCGAAAGGGAAGCATAGTAAATCAGAGTGCTCTAGTAGATCCTCTAGTGAAGCTCTTTGGTAGTGTCCATGAAAACATCCCAGAAACAGGAAACACCCTTTTTTCCAACTTTGGAAGTATGTTTAATGTTGGAGGAAATCAACCTAGGAACGAAGATTGGGATGTAGAAGAAAGCCTTGCCAGAGACGGTGATGATGTGTCCAATGCTGCTGCTGGTGATGCCGACGACTCTTTGCACAGTCCACTCATCTCACGTCAACCAACAAGTGGTATGGATAAGGACGCACCTGCTCCTGCCCATGGTAGCCAATTAAGCATGAGGCAAGGCAGTAATTTGCAGGGGAATGCTGGAGAACCCCTTGGTGGTAGTACAGCCATTGGTGGTGGTTGGCAGCTGGCATGGAAGTATTCTGAAAGAGAAGGGCCAGATGGGTCAAAACAGGGTGGTTTTCAGAGAGTCTATTTACACCAAGACGGGACCCTTGGATCCAAGCGCGAGTCTCACCTTTCACTTGTAGGTGGTGCTGATGGGCTGACAGATGGCGAGGTTGTTCATGCGTCTGCTCTGGTCAGTCAGCAAGCCCTTTACAACAAAGAGCTTATGAATCAGCAGCCAGTAGGACCAGCTATGATTCATCCATCTGAAACAGGTGCAAATGGGCCTAGTTGGAGTGATCTTTGCGAACCTGGAGTGAAGCAGGCGTTGATTGTGGGTGTGGGGCTTCAAATTCTTCAGCAGGTGATGACATCATTTTGGTGCTCACTGCCGTTATTTACTTATTTATATTTTTCAATTGCCTTGATACGACAGCATTACACATTACATTGTTTTGTAGCCAAATCACGCTTACTGATGCTTCAACAGCGCAGTTTGACGCTCCTTGAACATGCATGGCTAACCAGTTATACTGTGTGTTTGTAATGAAAAGTGAAAAGCATCTAACTACTCTTTGAACATTGCAGTTCTCTGGTATAAATGGGGTTCTCTACTACACACCTCAGATTCTTGAGCAGGCAGGAGTTGGTTATCTTCTTGCAAGCTTGGGCCTTAGTTCCACTTCTGCGTCGTTTCTTATTAGCACTGTGATAACCTTGTTGATGCTACCTTGTATAGCTGTTGCCATGAGGCTCATGGATATATCGGGAAGAAGGTATATCGACATGGTATTCTTATGGTTTGTCCATTTTTGTTTTGCTTAAATTAAATGATAAGGTTACTGTTGAATATTGGTTTAGGGCTTTGCTGTTGAGCACAATCCCGGTCTTGATAGCATCTCTTCTGATATTAGTGCTAGCGAGTTTTGTGGATTTGGGGAGTGCCGTGAATGCAGGAATCTCAACAGCAAGCGTGGTTGTGTACTTCTGCAGCTTTGTGATGGGATTTGGACCGATTCCAAATATCCTCTGCGCGGAGATCTTCCCCACGCGAGTTCGGGGTCTCTGCATTGCCATATGCGCTCTTACCTTCTGGATTTGTGATATCATCGTCACCTACTCTCTCCCAGTTATGCTCAACTCCTTAGGCCTTGTAGGTGTTTTTGGTATCTATGCGGTTGTGTGCACTATAGCCTGGGTATTTGTCTTCTTGAAAGTCCCAGAAACCAAGGGCATGCCACTAGAAGTCATCATAGAGTTCTTCTCTGTCGGGGCAAAGCAGGCACAAGCTGCCAATAATATCTGACTTCCCATCACCGCATATTCATATTTTCTTTCTTCCCTTTTTTTGCGGACGCTGGAAAGTGGAAAGAGAAGGACTTCCCCCAATTTTCCATGAGTTGATCAGATTCACAAAGGAGAAAGTATGTTCATCTTCAAAGCGTTCATTTTATTTTTCTGGCCTTGTAGGCATCAACATACTAGCTCAACAAAGAATTTTAACGAGATTTGAATACAACTTTTAGTTCCCGAAATTGTGATTTTGTTTGCCAAAAGAAATTAATTTACCTCCAAAAACAAAAATTTGATAGGTTCCTATCTCATTATCCTATATTAAATTAATGTTTGATTTATTATTTTTTTTAATTTATATTAATTTCTTTATAATAGTAGTAGTACTGTAGTAGTACTAGTTTGATATTTTCTTGGACATGGTAATTTGATCATCTTAAAACTAAATTGTTATAAGAATTCAAACTGACTAGTTTTTAATTTCTCATATCAACCAAAAATAAACGTCACATCTTAAAAAATCCACAACATGTCTAAAACCCAAAAACAAAATGAAAAAGAAATTTCTTGATCGACCAACCAGGGAAAGCGCAATGGGTATCGTAATGTTTCGGAAGCCTTCACATATTTTAGCCAAGAACAAGCGGTGGATGGGAATGAACTATTTGTATCGGAGATAACCTATAATTTCATTGATTGATACAAGGAATAATTTGATCTATAATGCTTGCACAGTTAAACCACCGTAAAAAATTACTCAATAGTCAATAACGTCATGTTTACAAATTACAAATCTTAATGTTTTCGGTAACTAAATCGGTCATTATATAGAATACATATAAAAATAAATTAAAAATACATATTTATATATAAATATATAATAATTAATTTGATGACTAATTAATTGACTTGGAAACAAGTTGAAAAGACAAAAAATTCTATAAAAATTATAGTTAAGAGTAAAGACTCCAAATATATGTATTTTATATATAGACTCTTTGTGTCTCATCAAACAAATGACCACGTTGTGCATGTCACCACTAGACAAACGCTATCCATGTTACCTATACACACCCAAAGTCCTTCCCTAAGTATTAGATCAAGTAAGACCTATGCAAATTTATCAACCACAAAGTTTTAGTTATAGAAAATCTCTCTAGTGGAAACAAATAAAAGCTTTGCTAGATTGACCTAAAATATAAAGGAAGCTAAAGAGAACATTGTTCTACCTTCTAAGAGTAGGTTCTTGGTAAATAAGTACATGGAAGATTGGAAGTTAAGTGAAGGGAAAAGATAAAATAGGAAAAATATGAAGAATAGACATTACTTGGGTGCACTTTAAGATTAAAATTAGTATACAACCCCTGCCAGTCTGCTACCCTGCTGCGATGTCTCACAGTAATATAATTCTACATAAGAAATCGAGAAAAGAGGAGCAAGAAACACACAATGACATCCATTATCTATTCTACTTGATTGCTTGATCGGTGGAACCTGAGTAGCCGGCATTTGGTCCTGACTGTTGAGAAGTGCCTATGTGTATGTGTAATTTCTTGGGCATGGCCATGGTCCTTAAACGGCTGATTCTGGTTCTGGATCTGGAAGATGAGATATCCTCAAGTTTCCTTTTTAACTTGCCGCTGCTGCTGCTGTTGCGTGATGTGTCTTCCTTTTCATCAACGAAGCTTAGAAATGTCTGTATGCGTGCAGAACGTGAGGTGCTGGAATGACCAAAAGGATGATTGCCTCTCTCTCTTTCCGGGGAGTTCTGACTGAATTGGTATGCCACCGAGGGCAAGTAGATAAGGAGCGCCGCCAAACACGCTATCCCGCAGATCAGGAATAGGCCCCGGAAACTGTTGAATTGAAGCTGCTCATCCTGTGCACCGCGAAAACCACAGGCCTTCTTTGAAAGCCACTTATCATGGATCTTGCTAAGTTCACCGTTCTCGGATAGACTCAGAATGGCAGTTGACATGTCAATGGCTAAAGGAGAGTCCCTCCGGAATGCCTGCCACCCAATAGCAGCTCTCATCACAATTTTTAAATCCAAGGGAATAACAAGAGAGATAGAGATAGATACTCACAAATCCCCATCCACTTTTGGTGAACTCTTGGCCCCTAATTGAGAATTGGCAGTGTTCTGACAGGAAGAGTTCAACATATGGGCGTTCATCTACCACAGCGGCAACAGTTCCCTTCTCAAGGGCAGAAGCATATTCTTCTGGCGAGCCAAGGGGAACAAGCCTATGTTTTGGGATGTTGAGTTCCTGAGTGAGATAATTCTCAGCAAATGACCCTACCTGGAATCCTATGGGCTTGTTGCTTGTTATCAAGGTGTCAATGCCCGTTATGGGTGAGGACAGCTGCTGCACAGTTAGAATTGACGTCAAGCTTGCCGTGTAACTTGAATTGATTATTAGAACCACAAAAAGCCATATTATCAGCACAACACGACCAAGTGGGCTAACTGTGTTCTCTCCTGAAACAATATGCAAGCTAGCTGGTTTGTTTCTATAGTTTAATTACAGACTCATGCACTATATATATCTTGGATATGATTCATCAAGTGGACTTACTGTGCGCAAAGAACATAGTTGAGAAACTAAACCTGCAACAACATACAAAGATATGGTGAGGAGGAGTTACATGAGTTATGTTGACAAACTGAACCGACTAGTACAAGGAGGAAGGAATGTATGACTAATAATTTAAAAGCCAAGCGTGCTTGCCAAAGAACAGTGACTATTTGCGTCTTTGGAGGCCCTCGGAACTCATCGTTGGTCCGGTGTTCAAGAATCCAGATCACTGCTCCAACAAGAAGGAAAAAAAGTGCAGTGACACCCCACATGGGTGCAGTAAATGGTCTCAAGAAAGCCCAAGAACTTGACTTCAATCTTTGAACCGGAGCAACCACAACTAGACCTGACTCTATATATGGTTGAGTAAAATCCACGATCTTTGTTCGGTCAGTGACAATTGCAATGTCACCTATAGCAGCATCAAACACCTGATCAAGGACGCAAGCACAATACTATCAATAAAGAGCAGGATATTTAAATTATGACAACTTCTATGCCGGAAAAAAAAAAGCAGCGTTGCTCACATCCGAAGCAATCATGTTGACAAGATCATAGTAGCTTGGATTCTTATGTCCTTCTCCAAACAGAATGAACCTATATTGAATTGGATATGGAAGCAATTTGATGGCAGCGAGGAATATGTCTATGCAGTATCCTTGAACTACATGGGTGCCATTTATTTGTGAGACGATGCCTTGATAACTGGCTCTGTTGGGGACCCCGATTCTGAGTTGCCTCCCACTATGGGGGAAAACCCATCCACGAGGCCTTTCCCTTGTATTTCCAGGCCACGTCACATTGTATAGATGCTGGTTTGAAACAGAGCGGATGGATGTCTTTCTGTGAAGTTTCTCGGGAGTTGTGACAGAGAGGCCAGAGTAATTGGACCAGTATCCAATAGTCCTGTAGCCAGTGGCATGTACATTAAGGATGTCATAGGATGGATGCAGGGGGGATCTGTTTGAGCCAACAAATTGAATCGGCCCTGTCAATCCAGTCGTGTTTATGCGAAGTATGTTATCCAGTAACTGGTTCCCACCATCAAAGATGCTCAAGGAAGCAAGACCAGCCATACCACCAAAATTTGTATTATTGGAGAAAGAGATGGTCCCATTATCAGCAAAGAATAGCTTCAATGCGTGGGCAATGGTCCAAACAGCATCATAAGCGTAGAGTCCGTATGGGTTTAACCCAACAGAGCCATTACTAATGTGCTTCCACCTTGAGATGAATGCCTGTTTTGGTCTTGACAAAGGGGTGTGAGGGCGAAGCGTGAGAACTCCCCGGATATCCAGAGAGTTGGAGGTGTTTGAAGTTGAATCTAAGACAGTTGAAAGCCAAGTAGTAGCTATCCAAACATAGCCTTGCCTCATCATCCCTAGTCTTTGAGCCACATCAAAAACCAAGAGACCTGTTTGGGCAAAGGTGTGCACTACAACCACTCGAGCTTCCATGCTTTGAATCTTGGCCAGCTCAGAGGATACATCGCTTGCGCTGGCTGTTGGATCAGGGGGCAGTGCTGCTTTATAAGACAACTTACAGCGTTTCTCTGCAAGCTTATCCCCCAACACAGTTATGCCATTTCGGCTCTGATCATCGTCGCTGAACACCGCAATGACCTCTCTCCAACCATAATAGCTAATCATGTCTGCCACCGCAGTCATCTGGAACTGATCGCTGGGTGCAGTTTGAACGAAATAAGGGTACTGAAGAGGCGACAGAGTGGGATCAAGAGCCGTAAAGGAGAGTAGAGGGACGTGGAGCTCATTTGCAAGATGCGAAAGCACATGGGCCATCCCCGAATTTTGCGGACCAATTATTGCTACAGTGTCCGTCACCAACAACTTGAGGGCTGTCATATATTTTACACAATTACCCAACTGTGAATGATGCATGAATCATGAATCATGATGATGAGTGCTAGCTAGTAGTAGTGAAGAAAAATAAAGATGCAAGAGATTGGTGGTACGGTACCCCCAATGAAGCTAAGAAAGCCACTGAAGTTGGAGTCATGGACGGTGATAGACAATTTACGTCCACCCAGGATGCGAGGATCTGCATTGACGTCCCTCTCAGCAGCTTGGATCGCAATTTTGGAAACTCTCCCGTTTATGGTTTTCAATGTGAAGATGGCACCGATTTTGACGACTTCACTCTCACTGCTGGATGCTCCGTCTCCATGCAATAATAGAAGCAGTAGTAATGTTGTTAATGCATGGCATTGTGGCAGATGATTATTCATCGATGATATATGAAGGCGGCACTGTTTCCGATGGAAATTAGTGATGATTATATTATAGCTAGAAGGAGGCAGGGGTTCGGTTTGTGATAGCCGGATAGGTCATAGTGAATTTAAGTATTTAACAACACCTGACCTTTCAAAAGGAAAGACAGAAAAGAGAAGATAATAGTCTACACTACTCTACTACTCAATAGTGCTCACTAGAGGACCACCTATCCACCAGGACCTACTCTGCTCGTGCACTCCACCACCACTACAGTAAGTGAGGCACTGGCAAGTCGCACTTGGAGATGGAGTGGACCGCACCACTTGGAACTATGTTTTCTAGTCTCTCACTAGGTAGGAGCAATATATGAATGAATAAAATCCAATACATGCGCGTTGGATAGTGGGTCATGTTTTCATTTCATTTTTCACGATTTCCACGTGGGAGTGCTGTTTGTATCTACAAATTAAATACCTATGTGACTGCCATGGACGATTGGACGTCGGATTCTATGCTTTTCATCCACAATGCTATAGAGACCACCGTTCATATAACAACATTATTGGATAAAATAGATGAAATTCATTTTATTATTTTTTTTATTCTCGTTATCAACAGTAATTTTTTAATTTGACTACTGGTATATCATAGGAGTAGATTTTCTTAATTTTTTTTCTCGGTAAAATATAATCTTTTATCATTAAATATCTTCTTATATATTTTTTCTTAGTCCTATTCAAAGAATGTAAAATAAAAAATCACACTTTCTAAAATAATTGAAAAAAAATTTGAAAAAAATCCATTCTTGTATATCATTTATTGCTAAAATTTTTCAAAAACAAAAAAAAAAAGAAAATTTCTCAATTTTATTCAAAAAAATGCAAAAATGCAAATAGATCGATATGGGCATGATGGCTCGGAAGATATAGCTCCTGAAATTGACAAGAGGAAGGAGCTATATTTCTCGGAGCGATATCCAGACGAATATGAAGCGCATGGAGAGTAAGAAAATATAACCGTGTTTGGAAAAAGTTAGATTCAATTAGATGGATTTGAGTTCAAATTATATTTAGCAGTATGAAATAAAACGCAATCTTTTTTTTTTTTTTTTGGGTAAACAAATAAAACGCAATCTATTACCCCAAAAAAGCCGAAAACAAAGAATCACAATGAAACTTCCCTCACCAGACAACAATCCGATAGTCATCGGGACCACAATCCTCTTCAAGTGGACAAAGGTACCCTACGGAAAAATTACGAACCAACATGGCAAAATTATAAACAGGTTCAGAATAACAAGGAATACACAGGATTAATACAATGAATACAAATGCCAGGTTCCCAACAATGTGACAGACAACCCATTCCATCAGAGGCAACACCGCAAATAGGAAAAGAACCACAAAACTAAAAAGCACTCCACTTATCAGAACCTCTTCTGTGAGCTTCGTTTTCTGATGAAGTCCTAAATGGCCCAGAGCCAAAGGGATCTGAGTCATCAAATGCCGGAAAGCCTTGAAGATGATCAAAGTCCATATCTCTGCGGACTGAATCAAACCGCGTTGGTGTCTCCCGAGTAGATAAAGTGCCACTATCCTCTGAACGGAAAGAATCAAATCTAGAGAAGTTGTCAAAAGAACTGTCCAACCACTCTTTGGGCCTTTGTGGAGAGCTGCTGGAGCTGAAAAGTGGTGTGTTTGGAACAGAATCATCAAAACTGAATCCGCCACTCTTCAGGAAGGGATCACCACCCTGTGGTGAACCTGTTTTAATCGAGCCAAGGCCCAGATCCCCAGAACCAAAGAAATAGTCATCTCCAGCTCCCTTAAGATCTCTCTCCTGTAAACAAAAACACAGTGTAATCAGCACTCAGCAGACTGCTAGAGGAAAAATCTCCATTGCTCAAACATGTGGCAGCAAATGGAAATCTTAAATATAAGAAATAACAAGTAGACATAGAGATGACGGGAATTCAGCAGAATAGAAGGTAATTATCATATCCAAGTTGAAACCACGTGTTGCACGGCTAATGAAAATTTGAAAAGGAAAGAATTTTGCTGTGACAATAAATAAGTTGAGAATTTTCATACCTCGTTTGTGGTGCTACTGGCATTGAATCCCCAAACTGAGTCAATATCATCATTAGCGTCAAAGGTTCCCCAATTTGGTTCGTCAAAAATTTTCTCACCAGAAAAGACAGACTTGACTCCACTATGATCACTGCACATGCAACATTATATAAGCAATTATTCTACAAGATCATAACATTGTATCAACTGAAACAAAGAAAAAATGAAATAACCCATATAAGTATCCGTTTGAAAAATAATATTGTTGGATTTAAAGTCCATAACGCACAAAATGTTAATAAAATTCACAGCAATTAGCAATGTTGTAAGAGGTGGAATGCAAATTGAAATAGCCTGAAAAACTGCAAGGCTAAAAAGTGAAGGTTTTACGCCAAAAGAATACTTTCATGACCTAGTTGTTAATTGGAGTCCATGGAGCTAACAATAATGTACACGATTTTGCTGCTACATAGTGATGATGAGGATGATGATGGTAGTAGTAATTGTCTATATAGCAATTACCAAGAACTTCAAAGGCATAAAACCATCACAATCATCGAAATTAAGGATACATCCACTAATATTACAACCCAATCACCAATCACAAACTGACCAACATACGGAAAACTAGGATGCAAAACCATACCTTTGGGTTCCTTGTATGATATCTTGATCACGGGGTGAACGATCTTCGCCAGCAGCAATCATCCCCATGCCAGAGTCAGCAAAGTCTCTCTGGGGACTTCCAATAGAACTCCTAGAAAATGGACTGTTAGGAACACTTTTTGCAGACCCATCTTCACTTTTATTATGAATATTGCCAACTTCTTGCTCATCTGTGTTCTGGGGATTTTCAGACTTTTTATCACTCTTAGGTGAAGCTGCAATTCTGGAACTATCAATTTCTGAATCTTTCTGTTTCGAAGCCAATGGCAATTTTTGTTTCAGAGGTGCGATGATGTTTTGCACATCAAGTGTGAGTTCTTTGACAAAGGCGAATTCTGCAATGAAGAAATACAGTAATAGCCGTTAAACCATAATTCTATTTGCAGTCACTTGAACTGTATAACTGCTTAAAATTAATCCCACCGAACACCCCTCAGAGAAAATAACAATCAGCAATGACCTTTAATAACGTTATGTAAAGAATTCTCAAAAGTTTAATGGAAGGTGTTATACGTTATAGACAGCAATATATATAGGGTCATTGTGGATACCTTTATCTTCAAGCTTATCCCAATCTTCATCCCAGTCAGCAGCTCCTTCTTGGATACCAGGCTGCCAGCCTTAAGGGATAAAATTGCATGAGGCCAGAGAATATAAGAATGACATAACATGAACGCAATGCAATTGGTTTTTCGATATAAAAAATCTAGTTGAAGAAAGCACACGGAACTCCTGGCAACCACAAAGCGAGGAGAAATAACAGGACGCAAACAAAAGGAGATTAATACTATCTATGTATCAATAGGCCAACAATAATTAAGTAAGACAGCAAAAACTTAGCAACTTTTTTCAACATGGACGGAATCAGTTTTCTACTCTTATTTAATATAGCAAAAGAGAAATGCAACTGCAAAGATTCAGAGAAATACAAAGGATGAGCAGGACACGACTTTACACGTGAAAAAGTAGGAAAACACTGAAAAAAATTGGTACAAGTGAGAAAGTCAGTGCAACAAAGCTTCAAACTCAATCAGCATCTGTTAAATAAACCCTTTATAAAAGGTCATGAGCTTTGCACCAAATAGAGGGTCACTATGCTACTTTTAGTTTGTGTTTTGATGCTTTTTTAAGAGAAATAAATACAAGGTGTGTAGCTTATCTTGCATGTTGTCCCAGCAAAGTTAGTGGGTTACAAGTTGCCCTTCTTTTCATATAATGAATGCATTTATCCAACATTTGACAACAATTACAGCCGCAACTACAACAAAGAACCACAAAAGTGGCAACACATCATATTTCTTGTTTAAAAAACAACCAAAACACAAGAAAACATTTTTGTTTACAACAAATGAGAGTTTAATGAGATTATATTGTAATCTGTCCATGCATATCAATGACAACAATATTGATAAAGGATACACAAGAAGAGCTGAAAAAATATATGCTAAATACCACTTGATTGGGAAACCTATTTAAGTCTCAATGATTTATGTGATACTCATGCTGAACCAAAAACAGTATTCAACAACTAAAACCATTTCTAATATTGATACAACAACAAAAGAACAAAATAAAAGCAGCAATTCCAAATAACAAAGCTATAGGCATCCAAAAGACTAGGGATTCCTGAAACGAAATAATAACATATAAATTAAAAATTACCAAAGGGTAGTTCCACAAGTGTTGTTGGCTTTGCACGTAATCCATACTTCTTACACCGGTTGTTTAGAGATTTTACCAGTTCATCAAGGTCTGATTGGATACAATCAGCATGAGCCTGAAAATTGTGGATGACTTTATTAGATATGATTAGAATTTCTCAGGATGGATATAAATGCTTGATAACGTCAAACCTACCAGTAAAGAATCATCTACATTTCCATCTTGTTCCATCTTGGCAATTGCTTGATACACTTCAATTTTTTTCTCCTGCAAATCAAATAAATATATAATTTGAGAGTACTTAAGAACAGGCTGGAAATAACAACCTTTTAACATATGCACCTGTATGTCACGAAATGTGGCTTCCTCAGTAGTTAACTTGGATGATACATCTCCAACTTGTTTATATTTATCATCGTACTTTTTTGTGAGGATCTCAACCTATGAATGATAAATTGAGAAAATGATAAATATGGTTTGGAGGCAAAAAGAACACAGGTAATTCTAAAGTAAGATACCTCACGCTTGTCAGCTGATGTCCTTTCTATGATCTCATTAAGACGATTGTCACATCTGCTCTTGTACAGAACCTTAGCCAGAAAAAGAACAAGAAATCTTTTCAAAAAGGGAAACAAAAGCAAAAAAGAAAAATTAAGATTTCATTTATCTTAAATTCTAAACCACAAATAGAATGTGAAAGTGGAAGAAGGAGTTTTCACAAATTCTTCTGTTCTTAGTATCCAAATTTTTCAAATAGACACAAAGGAGAGCAACCTGACATTCACACCATTCTTGTCATCTGATATTTTGAGGAAGCAAATGATACGTAATATCCGTCATCTCCACAATCCAAATATAACATATCAATGAAACATTTGGGATTAAATTTCCAGTTTTACCATTCATAATATTCCAAACACACCAACAATCAAGAAATGTAGAGAGATATTAATAGAATGAATTAATAAGCTGAAAACTGAACAAGGATCTTTTAGGAAGAATATTTCATAATCATACATTGGTTTTGGGTTATTGGTCCCTATGCATGTGGCTAAAGTTACAGATGAAAAGGATGGAGGGAGATTTTTTTATTTTTGGCCAGTAGTTATCTAGAGAAGTAACCAAAGGCTGACATAAGGGGGAGTCACACCTATTAATGAGAAACGTAATACTAAAATCATCACAATGAGTAAAATATCCTTCTTAGCAAGATCCCTTCTTTAAGTGATTAAGAAACCATGGTATCAAAAGAATTTCCTACCAAATTAGATTTTAGATAAAATGGTATATAGCTCAGCCTCAAATGGAATGAACAGTCAAATCTAGAAAGGAGACAAGTAAATATTAAAAGGTACAAACTACGGAGTTTTAATAAGAGATAAAGGTAAGCCAAGAAAATACTCACAAGTTCCTGCATTTTTGCATGGCAGAATTCTATTTTCTCTCTGGACTCCACAATTTCTTTCTCAAGTGCTTCCACCTGCAGTTAACAAAGGAATACAGACATAATAATTAACTGTCTTCAATTTGGAACACAATTGAGTATAATCAGGTATACACAGGCAGGAACGGATCCAGAAATACTATTTTGGAGGGGCCAATAACATATATAATATTAAAAAATTATACAAAAAATTATATAATGTAAAATGTATTACAAAAATATATCGATAGAGAATATATTTTAAAGTACAAAAAATATGTATGTATTTTTTATTAACGAAGTGGTCGATTTTTCGTATCATAAAATGTATCGATAATAGAATTTGTGTCAAATTTTTCAGCAATTTTCTTTTCAATATAATTAAAAGACAATTAGTAAGAAATTAACCTTTTATTTTGTTTATGAGTTATTCTTCACAATAATTCATCGCTAAAAAAGATCTCTCAGTTGTAATAGTTAAAACAGAGAGAATTAATAGCAAATGAATCAAGAAGGACGCTCACAAGAAGAAAAAAAAATATACTTTATGGGATTTGAAAAATTTTATTTAATTAAAAAATATTAGTAATAATATCTTTTCAGATTTTTAATATTGTTACTTACTTTTTTAGTTATTAGAAATCATTAATATTTAGGTTAGGCTAGACTTTTATTTATATTAGACTAAATACTAAATAAATTTTTAAAAAATTAAATTATACTTAATAACTTATTACTATTAATCTTTTTTTTAAAAAAGTTGGGGGGGCCGAGGCCTCCACTCGCCCCCCCTTAGGTCCGTCAACAGGCTGACATAATGATATGCATTCAACGAATGACTATTTAGAATATGAACTTTCCATTCTGCCTTCAGAGATACTACTGACACCCAATAATTTTCATATTACAACCAGTATCAGCATAATAGATTAAGGGAATAAGCATTCATTTTGAAATTATAATACAACTCACATTGTCATTTCACCACATCCCAAAATAAGTTGGTTTTATTTATGACCATGGACAATCAGAAAGAGTTACCTTTTACGAAACTAAAATTAATCTTTAAACAATGGTAGTCGGATAATAGACAGGCAAAATACAGCTGGCAATAGGTTACTTGTGCTAACTTTTCCATAAAAGCAACAAAGAATCCGCAGCGGCATTAATGGAATACAAAATTCAAAAGTAGAGCTATCAAAATACAAAAATACCAGTCAAAAAGCTGTAGTTCAACTGCCAATGTCACTGTTCAAGATCATGCACTTCCAAATATGCTCAAACAAATGCAAATTATCGTACAACAATATTAAGCACAGAAACAAAAAGTGAATGGTTACCTTCTTATCAGCTTCTGATGCTTCTTGAAACTTTGAATTAATTGAATTTTGCTCATCTGAACTCAACTGATTAATGACGTGCTTCTCCAACACTGGAACTTGGGACTTTTGCTGTTTTTGAAGTCCTTCATCAGACAGAAAAACAGAAGCTGGCCTTGGTGGCCGGCCTGTAGTTGGGTTCACTCGTTGAGCACCAGGGTCACTCATCCCTTCCTCTTGTTGAAAACCTTCCAAAAATAGAGGGTATAGAGAAAAATACTAGTTTAAATATTTTCCATATATACAAATGATTGTGCGGACGTGTGTGTGTGAGAGTGAGAGGAAAAGGGGGAGGGGGAGAACCAGTAATTCTTGGACACCAACCTGATGGATTTCCCCAAGTTACAGAACTGTACTGAGTGGCAGGTAGGCCAGAAGGTGGTAAAGCAAGGAGAATGTTACTTGGAAGTACTCCTGGAAGAGCACGTCCTTCCCTGTGTTGTTCCATTAGGTACAGTGCAATACAAAACTCCCTGAGAGAAAGCATGCTATCATTATCTTGATCAGATAAGTCCCAAACCTGCTTTAAAACCTCTGGAAAATATAATCATATGTAGAACTCATGATCAGGGAATAAGCTAGCCATTGAAAAATTATAAACATGGAACATGTGAAAAATAGGATGATAGAACAGGCATTGCCTGAAACAAATCCAGAAATAAAAAGGACAAGATACCCCATGCAAATCAATCATTCTTAAGCTGACAGCCCATGAAATGGAGAAGAAGAAAACATAAAGAAAGCATTTAAAGCCTCCTGTCGAAGCAAGAACAGAAGTATAAGAAAAATATACCCCGTGGTAATCTCCAGCTAAGGAACAAGTTCCGGGCTTGTTCCCCAGTGATTTTCCCATCCCTATCTGTATCTACTGCAACAAATACTTTTGTATACTTCTGAATATCAGTTGAAGTCATCCTTGGCCATGGAGATTGAGGCTGACTAGAAGCAGAATCCTGCAACCTCACTGGATGTCCAGGTGGATTTGGCATATTATGTGTTTGGACCAAGGCATGCTGATTCTGTTTCCCCACTGGTTGGACCTGTGGAAGCTGTGCACCAACAGGCTGGGATGCAATTGGGCTCTGCAAAGATTCAGTCAAGCTAGTCCTAATAGACTGCTGGTTCCCTCCAGATACAGGAACAGTAGCTGATGAAAGTGGTGAACTTCCAGAAGAAAATCCTAGTGTAGAAGAATCTTTCTTGGGCTGAAACGAGCTTGCAGAGAACATATCCCCTCCAAAGGCTATATCAGAAGCAACACCATTCCCAGAAGTATCCGCTGACTTAGAATCCTTAGCCGCTTGATCAGATGACTTAGTGCCAGAGGCAGGATATTGTCCCACTGCCAGTCTAACATTTGATCCAGATGTTGCAAGCCCAGACACCTCCTGAGTAGATGTGGGACTACTTCCTCTAGGTGCTATTAGAGAGGATGTTACCGCTGGAACACCAACCATCTGGGGAGTGGACCCATCACTTTGTATGCCATGAGTTTCAGCATGAGGTCCTCCACCAGCCATCACTCCACGGATTCCCTGATTGGCAATACCAGGTGCTAGATTAGAAGCACTATCAGGGATATTTTGTGTTGGCTTCACTAATGGGCTTCCCGGGTAAGGAAGATTTTGCTGGTTTCCACTTAAACTTGGGAGTGGCCCTCTTAGTCCAACATTTTGATGGGGCATAGAATTAATATTACTCTGTGATGCAGATGCAGATGCAGATGTAGATGCAGGTGCAGATGCAGGTGTAGCTGTGGTGGTGGGCATAGGTGAAGGCGTAGGTGCAGAAGAATTCAGTTGGGGTGCAACTGTGGCACTAAAATTGATTTGAGGTGCAGGTATTTTAGATGTAGCTGGACCATATAATGCTGCTTTTACTATTTCAGGAGTAAGCTCCCGTTTACTTTGCGCTACAGTGACAAGCTTAAGGGCATTGTAAAACTCTGCCCGACCAAGGAATCCACTCTGGCTTTGGTTTGCAAAAGCCCAAATCTGCAGAAGAAGGCCAGCAAGTGAGTGTTAAGTCAGTAACTGCACTCACAAGTAGGCATAAGAGGACTAACTCAAGTTCAGAGAAAAGCAAACAGGATACTCTAAACCAATAAGATTAAAGCGCAGCTACCAAAGCACAAATAGAGGCAGACGACGAATTAAGAAATAAATGAATGAAAGAATGAATCATTTAACAATAATATATGGCTGGTGGGGCTGTAGGTTCTCTTACCTGAGCGAGGACCTGCTTGGGCAAACCAGAGCCTTGGAAGAAGGAGACAGCTTCGGTGCCACTGATGCGGCCGTCGTGGTCCAAATCAGCATGCCGAAAATAAGCATCAAAGAGATCGACATTAGAAGCTCTAGATGCCATTGCTCCACAGACCGCAATCAACAATCAACACAAAGCTGCACCAGAATTTTGTGCTCAAATGAATTCACAGATTGTGCCATACACTATTGGGGTGTGCATGGTTTGGATTTCAAAAACTTTTGAAGAAATCCAAAGCCAATCCAAATTGAAACCAATTATATGGTTCTAAATCCAAACCATAACTGGTTTTATAGACTAAACTGGTTTCAATCAGTTTGAAAAAATAAACATGTTTAAAACTGGTTCTGAATTTTCAAACTGGTTTTTGTTGTCAACCAGTTTTAAATCCAGTTTTTGCTGCAAATCTGGTTTTGACTGAAAATCCAATAATAAATCTGGTTTTTAAATCTTTTTTCTAATTGCAAATCCAATTTTTGTTACAGTCTTATATTCTGTTTTTAAAACCAATTAACAACCAATCTATACGGAACTATATGTCTAAATGTTCGTTACAACATCAAAAATTAAATCTAAGAAACAAAGATTAATCTATATAACCTTTAGTCTTCATCAAGATGAATGAAAAAGTAATAATGATAGTATGATACTCACTAATCAAGCTCAGAAGTAAGAACCGAATGTTGTATAAATCTGGTTCACAAATCTCAGTACCTAACACAGTGCAGCAGTGAAAGATTCATGGTCATTCGTGTATTAGTAGGAAATGTCAAAGCATGCACTCAAAATCTTAGTGCTTAGAGGCAGCTCTTGCATCTTCTAAAATACATCATTTTACTCCCAAAAGAGACTACCAGAATGCCAAAAAATTCCACTCCCACAGCTAATACAAAGGAGCTAACAGGCAAAAGAATAACTTGGAAAACATTTTTAAGAACCAATATTCAAGAGCACAACTTTCTCAAAACACAATTCATTTGATGATTTGGTCAATGCAAAGCCTGGACCATAACAATCTTAAAACTGAAGAAAAGCCTATCTATTTTACATATGTAGTGCTAAAAGAAAAAGGTAAAATCCTTTCAGTTAATCAATTCAAGAACCCCAAAACTGTTTAAAATAACGTATAATCCAATTATCAATAACAATACTCCGTTTCATTGAATTATCATGCGGATATCATTATGTGTAAAGAAAATTCTATGAATAAAACACACTAGAATTAAGAAGAGAACTATGCACAATGGTAAGATTTCATGATATTTATAATCAAATTCATTATACCCAAAAGAAAAAAAAAAGAAAGAAAAATTGTGTTTCACTAAAAATTGCTATTCAAGTTCCAGTGTGAATAGAAGAGCTGACAGGACAAGAAACATTAATAAAGTTAAGTTGCACAAAGCTCAAGAAATTTTGCTTAAACCAAATGTAAAAGTTACTCAAATAGACGTATTAATGGTTCTTCAAGTTCTTCCAGAGGGGGTATGATCAAGCTTGTTGTTATTCAAAGATACACTAGGGAAGCTGCAAAATTTGGAAAGGAATCCAGCTACCCTTGCCCATGCGGCTACTGTAAGAGTGGCAGAGAAGAACAGTTCGTACTAGAAAAAGGTTATTAAGGTACAGTTGAAATCAATAAAGAATTTCTATGCAAAAGAATATAACTATTGTACCTCATAGAATCATAACTTGGTAGTTAAAGCTAATAGGTTCATACGGTTTCACACTGGTTCAAGAACATGCCAAATAATCTAACACATTGTTTTGCTCCAAAAAGACACTAGCATTATGCCAGTAAATGAACTCTCCCCCCCCCCCCCCCCGGGCCACCGGCGGCGGGGAGCGCGGAGGGAAACCATAATGTCAATTCTATAAGCTCTATTCACATCTTTGCCTAAGCACACTACACGTATACATATAGGAACACAGAACAACAGCAATTTGGTTCTACTAACATAGATTGGAATCAGTTTGTCTTCTACTACCTTGCTCAATCTATTTTTCAAAAACTTAAAATCAGTTTGTCATTTGATATTTTTGGAGTTCCAACCACCCCCAACAAAAACCCACATCAGAAGTGTCCAAAATCAAAGGAAGAACAGCACAGGATGTTAGATCCACCACCCCAAAACAGAGAGACATCAATCAGCAACACGAATTTGGCGGGTGAAAAAAATAAATAAAGCGAAGCATAAAAACCTTGGATCCCGAAACCAGTCTCATTAGATCAATCCACTTTCCACCTGCGATCTTGATTCCCTCGATTCCAATGGCAAAAACATTCCATTTGAGCTTACGGACAATTTTAATCCTTTTTACGTTTCCATTTTTTCAAAAATACCACTGCCTGTTAATTGTATTTTACTATTTCCACTACTATTTTCATTTTTCCCTTTTTCTTTAACTAAAATAAGACCGGACAATGGATAGTAAATTAACGATAGTATATAATAAATAGTAAAAATAGTTATATTTTATAAAATTAAATTAAATATATATAAATTAAAATTAAATTTAAAAGATATTTTATTTAAAATAATTTGTAATAAAAAAAATTAGATGTTGAAATTGTATAAAATTATATTCTTATTTAGTAGTTTAATTTTTATATTTGTTTTAGTTGATAAATTTAATCTTTTTATGTGACACTCGTTTTTTTTATTTGTTGTTGTTAGAGTTATTGTTTTCTTCTTTCTGTCGTAGGTTCTTGTGAAGACATGTATGTGATCTTCATATGATGATATTAATATTGGCGAAATTAGTTTCTATAATCAATGAATAATTTAAATTATAAATAAAAATGATGTCTTGAATAAGTGATTTTTTTGGAGTATTACATGTTTTTATTTGTTGTAGTGGGTGTTAAGAATCAGTATTTTTGTTGGAACAAATGTCTTAGTAACTGTGTATTGTTGAGAATCTTCTTTAAGATTAAAATTATTTATTTTGACTTTAAATATAAGTGAGGTTGCAGAAATTTTTCAATTGAGGTGATGCTTTAATGTCATTATTTTACTGGAGTGTCATTAGATTTGAATTAGTTGGGCCTAACAATATTTTTGCTTCGCCATTAAATAGTACAAAAATTGTTGTAGCACATTGAACCTAAAATAAGTATTGAGTTAGTAACTAATAATTTGATAAATGAGATTAAGAAAAGCATATAAACAGGGCGGAGCTTAGTTAAGACAAGAGGGCATGGCCCCCAAATTTTTGGTAAAAAAATTAGTAATACTTCTTTAAAAAATAAAAAATTAGTTCAATTGGCTCAAATACTTTGCTATGACTTAAAATACCAAAATTCAATCTTCATCTTTTGTTTTTATTGCACAATAATTTTTAGTTTTAAATATTCAAAACATGTTAGATTTGGACTTAACTAAGTGTATTCGTATTTTGCACTTCTCTATTCAATAAGCAATACTTTCTCTACCTTTGAGTTCAAATATAAAAAATTAGGTATTTTTTATTTATGTAATTTAGTATTATTTTACATTTTACTGTTTATCTAATTTAATTTTTTATATCATAAAAAATATTAGAATATTTAATAAGTATTGATATTATTGTAATTTAAATTGATAAAAAATTCAATAAATATTATAAATTTTAATATTTATCATTCTAACTTCTTTTTTACATATTTTACAGGATATATATTCAAATTTTTATATAAAATAATCATGAAAAATCAAAGAATTGATACATTTTTTAAGAGGAAGGCTAATATTTAAGAAGGAGAACATATAACTTTTACAATATCAATATCTGTAGATAGTTTTTCTACTTTAATGAATCACGAAAAAAGTGAGATACAACCTCCAAAAGTTCAAAGAGTTGCATCTGATGAGTTTGACCTTAATTCTTTGGAACAAGACCCTGGAAAATGGCTTTAAATTTGGCAATATCACCCAAATCAGAGAGATGAGGTTAGACGAGCTTATCTTAAACGGAGTCCATATCAAAAGCATCTTGATAATTATCTTCTATCTGTCCCCCCCCCCCCCAAAATTTTGTTTCAAGTTCCGCCACTGCATATAGAGTTATCTTATTGTTGAATATTGTGGTGTTTGATTATATGTGTTACAAATGTAGTTGTCTCTTTTTTATATGCTTTCTTTTGACTCTTTTCACATTCAACATAGTTCCATCCAAATTTGTCATCAATTTCGTTTATAGTTGCTAAAATTGTGAAGCTATTTTTCTATTCCAATATTCAATTTATGTTATCAAGTATGAATGTATGATGCATGTTGTGAGTTTTTTTTTGTCATATATGATCATCCGATTCAGTGGCGGATCCAGAAATCTTATAAAGAGGGACCAGAAATAAAAAAACTAAAAGTGCCATATTAAAACTAAAATTTTTAATAAAAAAAAAATAATTGTATATTTTAATATTATTTTAAACTAAAATTAATTTTAAAAAAATTATTTATATCAAAGTTTTTTTTTCATAAAATTTTAAATTTTATCCTTTTTATAAAAGATATAACATAAATAATATAAATTTGTTTCTCTAATACTTTTAATATATGTATTTAAAATAAATTACTAAATATAATATATAAGATATATTCATATTAATAAATAATTTATTTAATATATTTTGATTTTAATATTATAAAAAATAAAATTTAATCTAATTTATTTTTATGTATATATTTTTTATTACATTCAATTAGAAATTATTATAAAGACTAAAATATTTTTATATAATAATAGATGGAAAAATTACAAAAAAATTGAATTTTTATTCTTATTATAAAAGATATAACATAAATAATATAAATTTATTTTTTTAAATATTTTTAATATATGTATTTAAAATAAATTAATGAATATAATATATAAGATATATTTATATTAATAAATGATTCACTTAATATATTTTAATTTTAATATTATATAAAATAAAATTTAATCTAATTTATTTTTATGTATATATTTTCTTATTACATTCAATTAAAAATTAATATAAAAACCAAAGTATTTTTAGAACAAAAGAAAATAAATTTTAAATGCATGACATGAGACTTGAACCTATATTTTGAAGTATATAATGCCTTCCTTTAACCACTGAATTAGAAAATATATTTGTCAAACTTTTAAACATCATATGTAATATATTTTACGTTTTGAAAATTTAGGGGGCATGACCCATGCGGTCCTCCCTAAATTCGTCTCTGAAATTCTCATTGTATAGCCATTAGATCTTAGATACTTATTCAATTTCTAATCATTCTACTCTGAAGATTTGTGTTGGCATTATCTTGACTTGGTATCTCCATTACTTCTTCATGTTGATCAGTCCTGTTTAAGATTTTTTTATATTTATTAAATTAAATAATTAAATAAATGAATTAATTTTTGAGAGAGTTATTAGTTATGAAATATCCATAGGTCAACTACACCCTTATTATTACCCTTCAATTCAGACAATAAAGTAGGAAGGTAGCCGACCTTTGTACTCTCACTTATAAAAGGTATGATCTTCTATCCTAAAGACACATTGAATTCTCAATACTAACTTAAGCTTTGGAGTGTCTTTGCAGGTACAATCCCCCTTGTTTCTTGTTCACACTCTGCACGATTGGACATTTCTCCATACGTGAAGTTCGGACTTTCTCTAAGCTCATAGATCGGTACCGAAAGATAACAACTCGGCGCCGACTCTAGAAGCCGAGCTCCCCTCCAGGTATCCATATAGGAACAGGTATATGATAGTGTTTTTTAATATATAATGTATAAGATTTGCTGTTTTTTTCATATGGATATCACAAATATGATCTTTTTATTTGTGAAGTTTATTTTTTTTTACTTTTTAAAACATAAAATCTATCCTCCAATTTGTGGAGTGATACAAAATGTCAAAATCTATTCTCCTATTTGTGAACTCATACAAAATCTACACTCCGATTTGTGAACTACTTTTGATTTGTGAATTTTAATTTTTTTAAATTTTTAAAACGCAAAACCTATCATCTGATTTATATTTCAGTATTAAAAAATTTTTAAATGTGCAAATTAAACCCTTTAATTTATTATTACCTCCATACTAAATTAAAATATACCACTTTTTATAAAAAAAATAATACAACAATAATTTTCATATAAAAAAAACAACCGAATTTTGTATGTAAAATATTTACGTAGTGGTCAAATTAGTAATCACATTAATTTTTTGAACATGATTCATATAGATAATATAAAAAATATTTATTTTATTTCTATTTTTTAAGATATATTTAAAAAAAGTAAAAAAAATATATTTAAAATTAATAAATTATATAATTATTAAATTTTGTATATATTTACATAATATTAATCACTCTTCTTTTTAAAAAAATTTGGTCCAACAAAAAGACCCGTTTTGTCCCATAAAAATTTGGCAAATTTTAAATTTTAGCTCGATTTATTTTTTGGTGGGTTTAAAGGGTCGGTCTGATAAGTTTGCATGGTTGCATTTATGATACGAAATACTTAAATAGTTAATAGTATGAATATTTTATTATGAAATTGGTCTAGTAGTTAATTTATTAGTCTGTTTAAATAAATATTAGAAATTAAAATTTTATTTTATATATGTAGTAATTTATTGACTAACAAGAGGTTGCGCCCTTCTTCTTTACAGAATTCGCTGTCAATTCTGGACTGCCTTGGCAACACCAGCAAGCAGCAAATCAGCAAATTGGAAGGGTTGTCAGTGGAGGGACACAGACAAACCGGACAACAACCGGATAAGGACAAGCAAGTCTCAGGGGGATATGATGGTGGATCTTCATCATCTTGTTAAGGACTTCGGCTGAAGTTAGTCCTTTTTACAGTACAATTTTTTATGGATTATTTAGATTTAATCTTTCTATTTTGAAATATTAGAGGGGTCTCTAATAAATTGGCCCGGGTTCATAGTAAGGAGTTAGTGAATAAATTTTTTCATTCTGTTTGAAACTTGTATTGCTTTCGAGAGGATGAAATCATTTTGGAATAATCTAGGTTACCAGGGTGTTGGTATTGTTGAGGCTAATAGTCATAGTGGGGTATCTGGGTTCTATGTTCTAATTCAAATATTTCTGTGAGAGTATTGGATGTAGTTGATCAATGTATCAGTTTTGAAATCACTATGGACAATATATCTAGTTACTGCAGTGCGGTGTATGCTAATCCGCATATACATCAGCGTAAAGAACTGTGGGGTGAGTTGACAAGGATTGCTAATATGATCCACGGACCTTGGATTGTGTTAAGGGACTTTAATGATGTTCTGTTGCAGAGTGAAGTTAGAGGGGGGCAGTTTAGACTTGCCAGAACAGAACAATTTGCGAAAATATTGGAGGATTGTGGGCTGTTTGATATGGGGGTTATTGGGAGAAGATTCACTTGGTACAGGAAGGTGAAAGGTGGGGTGCAGGTGGCTAAGAAGCTTGATAGAGCAGTCATCAACCAGGACTGGCGACTAATGTTTCCAGAGGCTTATACTGAGGTGCTAGCGCGCCTTCACTCTGATCATCACCCATTGTTCACTAGGTGCAAGATGGCAGAGAGGGCTACCAAGGGCCATCGTCCGTTCAGATTCCAAGCTGCATTGATGACTCATCCTCTTTTTAGGAATGTTGTTCATACAGCTTGGAATAAAGGAGCTCCGTATGTAGTCAAATATTTGTTAGAGGTTCAAAAAGATGCAACTAGCTTCAATAAAAAGGTTTTTGGCAATATTTTTGTTAAGAAAAGGGAGTTGGAGAGGCTTTTGAATGATGTTCAGATTACTCTAGAGAGTCGGGAGGATCAACAACTTAGGATCAAAGAGCAAGTTTTGCATCAGGAACTGAATGCTGTCCTTCTTCAAGAAGAGCTGTTGTGGTATCAAAAATCTAGAGAACAATGGGTGAGATGTGGAGACAGAAATACAAAATTTTTTCATTTGCAGACAGTTATTAGGAGAAAGAGGAACAAAATTCATGGGTTGTTTTTAGAGGATGGGTCTTGGGCCACGGAGACTACGACTCTAGAAATGGCGGAAAATTCTTTCTTTCAAAAACTCTTTTATACAAGGGAGGATATTGACCTAGATGCCATAAGGCCTTTTTCTTGCCCGTCTCTTAATATTGAGGCTTGTCAAAAGCTAGTGGAACCAGTGACGTCTGAAAAGATTAAAAGAGCTGTGATGACCATGAGTTCGTTTAAAGCCACAGGGCCAGATGGATTTCAAGCAATTTTCTACAAAGAGTTATGGGACTCTCTTAGCAATGATGTGTGTGGACTGGTCAAGCGAGCTTTTGAGGGTGAGCCAATGAATGCGGCTATTTTCAATACTCTCGTTGTTCTAATTCCTAAAGTGGAAGTTCCCTCTTCCTTACGGGAGTTTCGGCCTATTAACTTATGTAATGTAATTTATAAAATTGTCACAAAGGTTCTAGTTAACAGGTTCAGACCTTTCCTGTCGGAGATCATTGGTTATTTGCAAGAAGGGATCATTCCAGGAAGAGGAACCACAGAGAATATTACCATTGCTCAGGAGATTATGCACTTTATGAGGAACACCAAGTCTCAAAAAGGGACCATGGCGTTCAAGATTGATTTGGAAAAATCTTATGACAGGGTAGACTGGCGTTTTTTAGAAGCTACTTTGGTCCGGTTTGGATTTCCAAAGGCTACCATTAATCTTATATTGAATTGTGTGACTTCCTCTTCGTTAGCAGTTTTGTGGAATGGGAACAGGCTCCAAAATTTCAATCCAAAGAGAGGGTTGAGGCAAGGAGATCACATGTCTCCTTATCTATTTGTACTCTGTATGGAAATGCTTGCCTGCTTTATCTCTCATAGAGTTTCCCAAGGTTTGTGAAACCCGGTAGCGATTTTTAGGAACGGACCACGACTCTCTCATTTCATGTTTGTAGATGATCTTTTACTTTTCTGGAAGGCATCGAAAGCTCAAGTAATAGAGGTTATGCATTGCCTGGACTTGTTTTCTAGAGCGTCAGGTTTAAAGGTAAATCTTCATAAGTCAAAGGCCCAACATTTCAAGAGGGTGTCGGAGAGAAGAAAAGAGGTTATCTCAGGGGTCTCTAACATCCGGTTCTACAATGATTTGGGTAAATACTTGGGAATTAACATCGGTCATGCCAGAGCTTACAGGAAGACGACTTAAGAGGTTATTAAAAATTTTCGAGGAAGCTCTCCAGTTGAAAAGGATGCCTGCTGAATAAGGCAGGGAGGCTTTGTCTTGTTAAATCGATTATGGCCTCTATCACAGTTTATGAAATGCAAATTTATCTTCTCTCGAAGTATGCATGTAATAAAATTGATTCCTTGATGAGACCGTTCTTGTGGAAATGGCAAGTGACCGGCAAAGGGCTGCCTCTGGTCAGGTGGGGGGTCGCCATAACTCCTAAAAGGGCAGGAGGATTGGGTATTAGGGATACTTCCTGTGCTAACATGGCGCTTCTGAAAAAGTTGGTATGAGATTGTCTATATAATAGTGAGAAGTTGTGGGTGCAGGTTCTGAAGCATAAATATCTCAGGAATCAATCTAGTATGAGTTTTCTTCATCGGCTACCTGGAAGGACATTGTTAGTACCTATGAGTATCTAAAGGAAATGCTTCATTGGAATATTGGAGATGTCCACAAATCAGTTTAGTATGATGAGTGGACTCTTTTTGGTAAGCTTTGAAACCTTGTTCCTTATGTACAGATTTCTGAATCAGATTTCATAATGGCTGACTTGTGGAAAGGGGTGTCTTGGGAGGTTGATAGTCTTATCACGCCTATTCCGCATGAGATTAAGCAGTTTATTTGTGGTCTGAGATATCCTAGTTCGACTGAGTTGGAGCCACAGTGGGAGTGGTGGCCTGCAGCAACAAAAAAGTATAGTGCAAGAGAGGGTTATAGATAATTATTAGAGAAAACATTAAATTGGAATGCCAATAGTAACTGGAACTGGTTGTGGAATACAAATATTCTGGAGAAGTTCAAATTTACTATGTGGCTTGACTTACATGATGCTCTACCAACTGAGACCTTTCGATTCAAGCGGCATTTAGCTTCTTTAGATATGTGTAAGAGATGTAACAAGGCACAGGAGACTATGGAGCATTGCCTTGAGACTGTGAACGATCAAAGGCAATTTGGCATATGTTGGATCCTAGTATCCTGGACTCGACGGCTGGTACTGCTCTTGAAGAGTGGTTTCGAAAGGCCTTGGCTAACAATGAGGCGTCCTTTGGTGCAGGGCTTTGGTGGGTATGGAGACATAGATGTAATGACATATTCAATACTGACACCTCTTGGACAGACCACAAGGTTGTTGCCTTGGCCAGAATTACCGCCAAGGACTTACAGGTTTACAAGAATCGAAACAATGCCTTTAGGTCTCTCCAAAATTGCCTGTTTTGGGAACCACCGGTAGGCAACAGTTTTAAAGTTAATTGTGATACAAGCTTATATATGGATTCAAATTTAGCGGGATTTGGGTGTATTATTAGAGATTCTAAGGGAGATTGGATATCGGGCTGCTCTGAAAATATTTTCCTCTGGTCTATCATTAGATGTGAACTATTTGCTGCTTTGAGGGGTTGGTTTTAGCTTGTGATTGCGGTTTGAGGGATATTATATATGAAACGGATTGTCTTGACATTCTGCCCATCATGCATGACCTTACAAGTGGGTCTGAAGTAACAGATTTAGTTCACAAGATTCAGGAACTTTTATCTCGTCCTTGACTTGTTCACGTTGAGTGGGTGTCCCGAGAAGCAAATAGAACTGCAGATTGGATGGCTAGAAATGGTGTCAAGAGTAACTCTAATAACGTTATTTGGTCTGAGTCTTGTGTTGATCTCTAGTAAATCATCCGTTCGAATATAGAATAGTGTTTGCTTTGTTTTTTTTCATGTTTAAACACATAAAAAAATAAATAAAATTCAATATTACAGTAAATTAATCAATAACTTACCAAATTAAAAAATAGCATAAAAAAAGAAATGTGAATGTTTACCCAAAAAAAAGTGTGTGAGTGATCTTATTTGTGGATGTGTTTTTTCTCGTTTTCCTTTCCGATTTATTTGAATGGGGTTGTTTGTTGATTCTTCTGTTTGACTTGACTAACCAATCCCATCGACACGGAAGTTGACTTTAGAATAATAGCATTAATTATATTATTATTATTATTATTATTATTATTAACCATTGACGGGTAGCAATTAACCGGGAAACTCCCGTAAGGCCGTAACAGTTAGGACCGAGTCCGCTGTCCGCTGTTCGCGTATCGCGTGGCTGATTGTATGGCCAGTCTACCATACTGATATAAAATTATAATAAAATTTATTAAGTAGACAAAAATTTTTGTAAACAATGTAATGAGTTTTAGAGTTGACATAATAAAATAAAAAAATATTTTATCTTCAAATTATCTTATAAATTTTAATATTAGAATAATTATTTGTACATCTAATGAATTAAACATTCAGCCATTGTTAATTATACATGAATAAATTAAATCAAAAGAAATAACTATTTAATTAAAAATAATAAATATAATCATTTGCATACCTATTAAATTGAACATTCGACATATCTATTGTTCACATTATTTAGTATTTTCATTGTCTACTTATAATTTTTTTATTATAATTTATTTTTTTAGTTATTAAATAACTATTAATATTTCAAAATATAAATTAAAATATATTATTAAATTATTAAATTAAAAATTTTATTTAAAAATAATTACTAAAAATAATAAATTTTGATTATTTTTAATTTTTTTTAGTATAGTTTATATAAATTTTGATAAGAGAAAACATTAAAATAGATATAATATTTCAATTCGAAAATAAATAAAATTTTATTAATAAAAAATGCAAAAATATTTTTTATTTTTTAAATATAAAATATTTAAGTTTTTTAAGAGACTTATTCATCTCTATATATTTAGAATAAAAAGTTTAGAAGTTTCATATTTTAAAAAATGAATATTTTTATATTTTTATTTATTAAAAAATTTATTTATTATGAATTAAATAATTAAATATTTATTTGTTTTTTTATTTTAATAATTATAATATATAATAATAGAAACATCAATTAAATTAGAATACATGTTAAAAATAGGACAATTCACATAAAAAATAAAATGAAATAAAAAATTATATAGTTCTAAAATAAAAGGCGTTAGGTAGTTGTTTTAATTTTATGTAAATCGAATGAAGTTATATCAATTTACCTTAAGATAATATAAATCGAAACAACCCAATTTGAGCTACTACCTTTTTAATATAATCGAATGAACCCAAATTGATATGTTTAATAAAGTAAATCCATGCAATTCAAAACATATTGCGTCGATTTAAAAAGAAAGACGTTCATGCATGCAATTTGAACAAAAATGATTCGATTTATAAGGTTAGGGGTACATATATAATTTAAAGCACCGAAATTCAATTTATTATAGATATACTTTATACCACTAGTAAATCAACTCAGCCTCATTTGATTTATTATTGACTTTCATAAATCGTATAATCTAATTCGATGAATTTACATAAAGTTGTGTTTAAGGTTTTTATGTAAATCTTATTGTCATTTCGTTTCTTTAGGTCATTTTAGGGATGACAAAATTTCCCAAAATGCGGAGATTTCTGTGGGAACTGTCCCGAATGGGGATCCGATTGTGGGGAATTTTTTCCGTGGGAATGGGATGGGGGACAAAATTTTTCCGAAGCAGGCGCGGAGGACCCGAGCGGGGATCTCCGCCCCGTCCCCGCTATTCCCCGAAATTTATGAATTCTTTGAATTATCCTTAATAGTTTATTTCTCATATATGTTTTTTAGTCATTTCTCACACACACATATATATACAGAAACCCAAAACTCCTAATCTTTATTTGCATAACCCTTCTTCAATTCAGAAATCCCTAAGGCTGTTCATACTCCATCCAACCTCTCTACAGCCATCCCTTCGTTACTCTTCTCACTGCATCGTTACACATCACCATGCCATCACCCTTACCGCGTCGTAATTTCTATTTGCGGCGTTCCTTTTCATAACTCAGCCGTCGTGTCCATTCTCCTCTCTATTGCCGCATCTCCCACCTCGTCTACTGTTTTTCCTTTTGGCTCGTCGTTGCGTCCTCCCATTGCGTTATTTCGAAAGAATTCACCATCGTGTCATTTAGACTTTTTGTATAAAATCTTGCAGTTTTTGTATAAGATAGATACTTGCAACTCTATTCATATGGAAATTAATAATTAGTTAAAATTATTATGTAGATGGGGAATGGGATCCCCGCGGGGAATATGACCCTATGGAAAATGGGGATGGAGAGCAATATTCCCCTATGACAGAGAATGGGACAAGAATGGAGAGCAAATTTGAGGGCGGAGATGGAGAGCAGGGAGACATCCTCCGCCCCCGCCCTGCCCCATTAACATCCTAGGTCATTTGTCCTTCAAAATAAGTTAAATTAGATATAATAATAAATTATATTAAATATAGATGAAAATCAATACTAAAAAATCAAATACTAAAATAAAATATATATTAAAATAAAAATATAAAATATATATTAAAAATAAATTAAATTATAGATTTTGATATAAATTAATTTTAATAATTAATTTTAACGTGTACAAATAATATTTTTGTATAATAATATATATTAATATAATAGAAAAGAAGAGAGAGAAAAAGATACAAAAGAGAAAACGGGGGTGGGTGGGTGAGTTTGACGACAGTTATCACTGGAGCCTGGAGGTCAGCTGTATTGTGGTGAGAGCTGAAAGAGGGGAGGAATTAATAAGGGAACAGGGAAAGTACCGTCTTGTCATCAGATCAGGCTCAAACTCAAGGGTTCTGGATTATTACAAATGGGAACTTGCTGGGGTTCTCCAAAATTACCACCCCATAACTCCAACCCAACTACCACCACCACCACCACCACCGGTAACCTCAGCGGAGGTACGTAGGATTCATTACTTTTCCTTGGTGTGCTGCTGTTTTGTTTAATCTTCTGTCAGAATAATTAATTTATGCATGCAGGTACGGCATCAACGTCAACGTCAACGTCAACGTCAACGTTAACGTTAACCTCAACGGGGACATCCCGCGTCACGAGCAGCAGCTGCAGCTACACGACTTCGTCGGGAAGTGGGAACATCAGCTCCGTAAGCAAGTTCTCCGATGATCATTATCCCGACGGCCAGATCCTACCTGCCGCAAATCTCAGGATCTTCACCTTCGCAGAGTTGAAGGCTGCCACTAGGAATTTCAGACTTGACACCGTGCTTGGCGAGGGAGGTTTCGGCAAGGTCTACAAGGGGTGGCTCGAAGACAAGCCATCCTCCAAGAATGCAAATGGAACCGTCATTGCCGTCAAAAAATTGAACTCCGAAAGCTTACAGGGGCTTGAGGAGTGGAAGGTAATCCATCCTAAATCCTACAACTACAACACCTTGCAGGACCAACAAACTTAATTGAGAATTTGCTGATACACATATACATTTGATAATTCATTTATGTGGATCGAACGGTGCAGTCAGAAGTAAATTTTCTGGGACGCCTCTCTCATCCTAACCTTGTTAAGTTGTTGGGATACTGCTTGGAGGAAGCAGAACTTCTTCTCATCTATGAATTTATGCAGAAAGGCAGTTTGGAAAACCACCTATTCGGAAGTGAGTGCTCTGTTGAATTAAGCTATTGGAGTACTCTGTCGAGAAGTGTGACTGAAGCTAAATTATTTTAATTTTTTGCACAGGGGGCTCTGCTGTTCAACCACTTCCATGGGATATTAGGCTTAAGATTGCAATCGGAGCAGCTCGTGGCCTGGCCTTCTTGCATACATCCGAGAAAGTAATTTACAGAGACTTCAAGGCCTCCAATATATTGCTCGATGGGGTGAGTAACGTCGTTGAGTTATATATATAATAACATGAAGATGAACTCATACAATACAAATTGTTATTAGCAAAAATGGTGGATAGTTGAGCCATATAATTTGGGGAATTATTGTCACGATGAGTTGTCTATTAGTATTTTTTGTGATGAACATCAAAATACATCTTTTACTTTAGGATGCACTATATATTGGGTGTATAACTTAAATTCTTGTTATGCTGCAGGCCTATAATGCAAAGATATCAGACTTTGGCTTGGCAAAACTGGGTCCTTCAGCTAGTCGCTCCCATGTGACAACTAGGGTGATGGGCACATATGGTTATGCAGCTCCTGAATATGTTGCTACAGGTGAGGTGATCTACTTGGAGGAGGTTTTGGAAACTGAATCAAGTTGATTAATGTAGAGCCTTGACATGTTATTACTATTGTACAGGGCATCTGTATGTGAAGAGTGACGTGTATGCATTTGGAGTAGTTTTGGTGGAGATGCTAACAGGGCTACGAGCACTTGACCCAAACCGCCCAAGTGGGCAACATAATCTAACAGATTGGATCAAACCATACCTGCATGATAGAAGAAAGCTGAAAAGCATTATGGATTTTCGGTTGGAAGGAAAATATCCATCCAAAGTTGCATTTCGTATAGCTCAGCTTGCGCTGAGATGTCTTGAAACTGAGCCCAAACAGCGGCCGTCAATGAAGGAAGTTTTGGAGAGCTTGGAGCGATTTCATGCTGCCAATGAGAAACCTATGGAGCCAAAATCTGGTTCTAATCATACTCATAGCCGTCGAGGTCAGCAAGCTGTGCACCATCGTTCTCCACTCCATCCATAGTGTAGCAGGACGCAGGTTACTAGTTGTTGTTGGTCCTTCCAAAACTCATTCCACTGAATTGCAGGGTCGGTGGTCAGACTGTCAGAGGCCATTGGCCAATCGATGTTAGGCTGTGTCATGGGTCTATTCATTGAAGGATTTGCCACTTGTTTCATTTTTCTATTTCCTGCTCTCTAGTCCGAAACTGAGTAGCAAAGACACTTTGCTGGTAAATCATATATATATATATATATATATAGTTGATGTTGTAAAGTGTAAATGACAGTGTGTTGTAATCGAAGTAACATTTTAAGTTGCTTCGCTGAGTTATGATTTTTGCTGAATAGGTGAATAGGTAGTCCCTCTGGAGTTAAACTTGTTCGCCGCCTGGTTAATGTTGTATAAGGGGCTTGTTCATTACTACATTTCTTTTGTATCGAGTATTTGTGGCAACTAGAACCCACCCATAATAAGGATGCTCCAGAGACCAGTATTATTCAAGCTCTGTCTGTTGTAAGCGCGTCAATGTACAAGAAAATCTCCTCTTCGAGAGAGACTAAGGTTACTAGTTAAGTCATAAGTTCTTTCGTGGACTAGAAAAACATAATCAAAATCTTCTTAACATTTTTTTTCTTTAGGAAAATGTTTGGTAACCAAAAAATATTAGCCAAAAACAGTCATAACTTTCCTTATTTAGCTTTCATTAATTGTCGCAACAATTAATAAAAGCTAAATAAGGAAAGTTCCGGCTATTTTTTTTGTCTACACCCTTTTCTTTAATTTCCTTTTCGTATAAAAATTCAAATCATAACAATCAATCGTCAATGCTCTAAAATCAAAGGAAAATTTTTTATACTAGTGATTGTTGGTGATTTGATTTTACTTACATACTGAAATCGGCTTTTCAATATGCAAATTGTTTGTAGATGAATGCTAGGGGACTAGCAAGTTTTGTAATTTATAGCCATCAATTAGTTTATCATTAATGTTTCTAATAGTATGAAATTACATCTAATGGTGTGAAATTATTCATTTTTTTTACTGGTTAATTGTTGGCCAAATTTTAATAAAAGTATTTATTCCTAAGCTTTCTCTTGTTTGTGTTAAATTTAATGGTAACATAACTTTGAATCCGTTTCAAAATTTTTTTGATTGAAATAGAATATTTGAAAGTTTTTGAAATTAAAATATAACGTTTGAAATCAAATTAGGATTCGGCTCAAACATTTGGAACCAAAATATGAAAATAATACTTTGTTCAAAATATAATTATAAAAATTTAATTGTGATAATAAAAAAAAAAGTTATATTTTTGTTAAGTGTTTTTTTGTTTTTTCTAATAAAAAATATAAAATATACTACTCTAGTATTTTAAGATATAATATATCTATTAATATCTCACATGTTAAATACAATTTTATGTCTTTGTATTTATATTTTAATATTTTTTTTTTGTGAACAAAGACACCCTTTGTATCCTCTAACTCATTGATATACAGACGATACTTTTATAGTTTTACTGTGTGGTGTATTAAGTTCTGATAATTTAAGTTATTCAATGCAATTTAATCATTTAAACTATGTTGGGGTGCATGAAGGTAGTATTATGTATTACTAAAAGTAAGAACTAACAAGTTATAGAAAAATAGATAAATAACTTATAACTAACTTTTGCCAATTAAGGGTATTTCCATATTTTGGAATACTAATTTAGCATTATATAGTGCTTACTTCTTTGCATCATTTTTGTTAGTAGCATGGAATCATCCTCTTTTGTTAAAAACTATATGTATAGATCAATATAAAAGGGATTGAGATCTTTTAAAATAAAAAAGTTGATAAAATGATAAAAGTAAAAAGTATTATGTATTACTAAAAGTAAGAACTAACAAGTTATAGAAAAATAGATAAATAACTTATAACTAACTTTTGCCAATTAAGGGTATTTCCATATTTTGGAATACTAATTTAGCATTATATAGTGCTTACTTCTTTGCATCATTTTTGTTAGTAGCATGGAATCATCCTCTTTTGTTAAAAACTATATGTATAGATCAATATAAAAGGGATTGAGATCTTTTAAAATAAAAAAGTTGATAAAATGATAAAAGTAAAAAATTAATTGCTCTTAAATTAAAATAGTGAATATATATTTCATGGAAATTATAAATTAATAATGATTTATTCTTCATTTTATCATTTTATTATTTTTATTATTTGAGAGAATCTAAATTTAGATAAAAAAAAAAAAAACCAATGAAATAATGTCCAACACTCATAAAAAACGTTTTAAACTTTTGGAAATAACTAAATTAATTTTAAAATTTATAAATTATACATCTGTATTTGTTTTTAATTCAACTATTATTAAAAAGCATTGAAATATAGTATTTAATGCCAGTGTGATATCTCTAATTGGTCTTTTAATATGATCAAACAAATATTATAAATTTGTTAATTAAACTTATTTTGGTTAACTAATTTTGGATGATAATTCACATGCAGTTGTCTTTATGTGAAGATATTAATTAAAAATTGTTAGATAATTTGATATATTTGACCAAATTATTATCTAATGTCTTTAAACGGTGAACTTCACATTAAAACAATAATACATAAGCATTCACTTTAATTTTATATTAAGAGTAAAATATTATTTTTGTTCCTAATGTTTAGGATAAATTCTATTTATATCTCTAACGTTTAAATCGTTTTATTTATATCTATAATGTTTATAAAAGTAATTCAATGTGCCGTCAATTATAATAACAGATCAGATTGTATTTTTCAATTATTTTCACTTGGATGTATTTATTTTCAATTAGGTCTCACTTGGATGTATTCGATTTTAATATTGTATCTACTATTTATGTTAGGTTCAATTATGTCCCTAAAAAAGTTAATTATGTAAATGCTGCAAGAATTAATTCAACTTTTGATGAGCTATTATTTGGAGTAGATCATCGTTCTGTTATAGATATTTGTATTCTAACTTCAAAAAGAGATTTTTCATAACTCTAATTAAAGTTTATAATGTGTAATTGACGGCATCATAACAATGAATTATTTTTACAAATGTTAAAAATACAAATAGAACGATTTAAACGTTAAAGACACAAATAAAACTTACCCAAAATATTAGGAACAAAAACAATATTTTACTCAAAATACAATTAATTAATAAGTCTTAGCCATATCTTTTTAGTACTGTCATATTAGTACTATAAGTCTATAACTTTACGGGGAATGCTCCCATAAAGATGCGTAAAACGTCTTTCTATAAAGATATTTATATGTCGTATTATTATTGAACGTATTAATGAATCGGTTATTTTTGAATTTCTTAACAAATTAGAATAAAATTGATATTTTTTTATAACAATAACAATAAACCCAATTTTTTAGGGATTTAATTGTATTTTTAAATTTTTAGGAATTTAAATGTCCGAAAAACAAAAAGTCAGGGATATAATTGTCTTTTTATCAAAAAATTTAAAGATATTCGTTTTAGATGGTATAATTCGATCAGATCAAATCGAGTCTAATAATTATAATGCAGACAATTGGGTTTATTATTATTGCTATAATAAACCAATTTTGTTCTAGTTTATAATAATAAAAAATAAATTATTAACCAATTTAATAAGGATGTCCAATAATAACATGACATGTGTGAACGTCTTTAAAAAAAGACATTTTTAGTGTCTTTATTAAAGTCGTCTCCTAACTTTATATGTCAACACTTTATTAATAACAGTTAAATCAAATTATGAATGAATAAAGATTTATGATTTATAAATTTAAAAATTAATTTAATTATTTAAAAATCAAGGACTACCTTAAATAAAGATCAATGGATACTCAAATATAGTTTTATTAAAAACAAAGAACCTACATACAAAATAATAAATTTAATTTCTTTTTAGATGGGATTTCAGATTTTCAGTATCGTTAGAAATAAGAGACTAAAATGGAGAAAATATTTGTGTGTTATTGAATGTATTCAAGTTGTTTAAAATGATACAATATATCAGGGTATTTATAGGTGTTAAGAGAATTGTAATAATAAAGACGTAATATCCTATAATAAATATTCAAATATGCTAAATAATGTTAATTGATCCTAATTATATTCTAAAAAGATCACTTATTTTTTAAATTAGTTCTCAACAAAATTTTTTAATCAAATTTTCTTTTCAAAGATTTTAAATTAAACGCATGAATCCTTCTGTCATTTTCTTTATTGATGGTACCAAATTTTGTTAATATGATACTATAACACATATAAGAGTTTTAATTGATTATTAGTATGATAAATTTATGAAATTAGATCAAATCAAAACCTAATTGTGACAAAAATTTGAGGCATTGAAATTCCTTAATTTAAAGTTAATTTGATCTAATTTTATAAATTTACTATGTTGGCCGTCAATTAAAAATACTAAATATTTGTTGTAATGAACGTGTTACATCAATAAATGTTGACACTATTAATAACATAAATGAAAAGACTAAGATGACTTAAAATTAATTAAAAAATTGCAGAAACTAATTTTGAGAACGAGCTACTAATTTAATTATGAGTAAAGTGATAACTACATCCTCAAACTCAAGATGTTGACTTTGGGATTAATTAACTCTCAAAGAAAAAAAAATACCAATTAAATATTTTAAGATAATAAACGTTGGACATGTATATATTTTTGTCAATAAATAGTGCGACACAAAACATAATTATTCATGTATTTTATTATTTATTTATAATGGTGTATATTTCGTTACTATCACATAAATACGAATATGGAATAGTTTTGGACAGTAAAACATTTATTATTTTTTGAGTTTTCATATACTTTTATCAACTACTCTCTATTTATCACAAATTCTATCAAAATAAATAAAATTTAATTCTAAAAATTATTATCTACGTGACTATCTTTTATAAATAAACACGTTAAAATAATTAACAATATATATAAACATTTTTAGTTAATAAATTAATAAAAAAACATCATATATCCCTCATTTACTGTGCTAACAAACTAAATTATATATTTTTTTAAGAATTAACTAGTCTAGGATTTGTTTGTACGCTATTTTAAAAAAAAAAACTTTTTTAAATGATATTTTTTAAAAGATTTTACATTTATAAAAGTGATTTTATATTTTGATATCTCATGTAAACAGATATTTTTATTATTTTTTTTGAAAGAAAGAGCTCAACACTCGAAGTGGAGCATACAAATATTGAAATAAAAATAATAGAATCACCAACTCCTATGTCATCTCCGGCATAGCTATCAACAACATGAGCTAGTTACCACACCATTCCTTAGCACAAAGTAATGATTGAGTCGCACAGTCTACAACGCCTACTGTCTTGTTCCGGAAGATTACATCGTTCCTCCGTAGCCAAACATTCCATATAACTGAGAAGAACCCACCTAAACAGTACTTACGTACCTCCTTTCTCATAGGCATGGATCTCCAACTCTCAAAGTGATCTTTCAAGGTACCCGGAGCTGTCCACACCTGAACAAATTCCGTGATGCCAAGAGAACTCACAAGCAACCAACAGGTGATAAACACTTTCAACTGCTTTTTTACACAGCACACACATATTATCATTTGGTTCCAGAATTCCCAACCTACTGAGCCGGTCCCTTGTGTTGACCCGACCGATCAGAGCAAACCAAGTGAACAACTCGATTCGCGGCGGCACTAAGCCTCTCCAAATTCTTTTTTGTGAATCTGTAACTCATAATCTCCTCGTCCAGAGTTGCTTCCTGCAAAACCTGCATAAATGAGTTAGTATTATAAACACATTTCTTTTCAAATTTTCACACCACTCTATCTTGCACTTCTGCTATCAGTCTAACAGATTGAAAGGCCTGAAGCAACTGATCCAAGATTTCTGTTTCCCATTGGCGGAGCTCCCGTTTCCACTGAAAATGCCAAACCCACTCTAACCCATCCCAAAATCCACTCTAACAGATATTTTTATTTATCAATTATGTTTGGATAAAATAAAATAAAAATACTTTTTTATTAATTTATTATGTAAAAAATATTTTTTTTTAAAAATCTTTAAAAAAATATAAATAATAACTTCTCAAAATAAATATTTTTTTATTTTTTTAATATTTTTATTTTTACTATTTAAAATTTATCAAATACACTAAAAAAATATTTTTTTTTAATCGATCTAATGCCCCCACAAACGAACACAAATCTTCTTAATACTAATTATCGTTTATCGTATAAAAGATCAAATGAGATTTACAATTTGATGCATTTGAAAAATGAGAAAGTGTCCGACGTGAGAATGGTATCGAAGAACTCGTTGGTTTGATGTTTGGTATGTGAAGGACGAAACGAAAGGAGGTTGCGTTTGAGTTGAGCTTGTTTGACCAAAACAGCAATAGCAATGGCAAGAGCAAGGACATAAATCAAAACAAAAGCAACATAAAACTACTCAAAAACTGCGATTCCTAGTTGCAAATTTCAATAAGCAGCATCCAGCACAAAGAGAAGAGGATGGGTATCGACAATATCATCACCGCCTCTTTTGCTTCTGTGTTCCAGGTCAGAGTGAATTCGATCTCCTCGAATTGCTAATTAATTCAAGTTGGCTCTTCCTCCATTTCTGAACACTGAACAACAATCTCATCTGAACTAACTAACTAACTACCAATTAGCTGACTAACATGCGATGCGATGTGATGCAGATAATTTTACTCTCTTCCTCTTTGCTTCTTACCGTAGCCCTACAGTCTACTTATGGTTATGGGTAATCCTACTACCTTTCTTCCCTTTGCTCTCAGATCACTAATTAGTTACTTGATTCTGAGAATTAAATTGTGCTCCTTGTGTTTAGGGCTATGCACTCTGAGGAATACTGCGCAATGTATGATATATGCGGTGAAAGTAGCGATGGCAAAGTTCTGAATTGCCCCTATGGTTCCCCTTCTGTAAAACCTGATGATCTGCTGTCTGCCAAAATTCAAAGCTTGTGTCCCACCATCACCGGAAATGTTTGCTGTACGGAGCAACAGTTTGACACACTAAGAGTTCAGGTTCAACAGGCTGTACCAATTCTAGTGGGCTGTCCAGCGTGCTTGAGGAACTTCCTTAATCTTTTCTGTGAACTTTCGTGCTCCCCTAATCAGAGTCTATTCATCAACGTCACTTCTATTTCTGAGGTCTGCAATTGGCTTTGGTCAACTTGTTTTCAAATTTTTGTTTGGATGAGCTTGTTTAAAAAATAAAATAAAATAAAATAAAAATGAAAAAAAATTTAATATGTATCTGTCTGTAATATATAATGATATGATATGATATGATGTTGATCATTATTGTATGTTCTTTTTAGGTTAATGGTAATAAGACTGTGGATGGCATTGATTTTTATGTAACTGAAACATTTGGAGAAGGTCTATATGATTCATGTAAGGATGTAAAGTTTGGAACAATGAATACAAGGGCCATAGATTTTGTTGGGGCAGGAGCTAACAGCTATAAAGGTAATGAGCACTTACCGTGCAGGATTACCCCCTTTGGCAATTATTTATGCACATTTTCTTGCATATTTTGTGTTTTTTATGTTTATATTTCATTTTTCCTTTATCTGCTCGGATTTGTACATGCTACTCATGTGGTGATCTTTTTTTTCCTTTTTGTTTCCATTTTTTTTACCCAGAGTGGTTTGCATTTCTTGGAGCAAAAGTGCCTCCTGGTTTTCCTGGTTCACCTTATTCTATAAATTTTAAGATAACCATTCCTGACTCATCCCCTATGGAACTTATGAATGCATCTGTCTATTCATGTAATGACACCTCACTCGGCTGCTCTTGTGGTGATTGTCCTTCGTCTCCTGTTTGCTCTCATCCAGAACCTTCTCCTCCCAGAAAGGATCCCTGCTCAATTAGAATTGGGTCTCTGAAGGTTGACCAATAGAAATTGATTCTTTTTGTATGCTAAAAATTTTTATTCTCCATCTGACTAGAATGGCTAGATAAATTTAATGCTGTGTTCTTTCTTTGTTAGTATTAAAAGTAAAAGTTTCGTGATTAGTAGAATATTTAGTGGCCTACTGAAATCTCTGTTAATTGCTTTCTATCTCATATTATCTAACTGGATTTGTTTGATGATACCTGCAGGTCAGATGTGTGGAATTGTCAATGGCTGTCTTGTATGTTGTATTAATTTTCATGTTCTTTGGATGGGTATTGCTGCAAAGGAGAAGAGAAAGGAGGAGACTTGGATATGATGCGGAACCTTTGTTGAATGATATGAGCGACGAAGGAAGTACCTTAATTAGCAACCAAAAGGAAGGAACACATCCTGAAGAGGTATATTCTATTTATTTTGTAAAAATTGTCTGGCAACTTATGCATCTTTGGGATTCAGAAAGAAGAATCCAATATGCTTGTTTCTTTGGGTGGAAAAATTATCTCCTAGCAACTTACCTCAAAAGCAAGGGCATGCCACAAGTCCTAAGATGGGCTCAAAGTGATCCTTTCAGACTCCATTCAATTGGTGGATTGCTGGTTGTGTGAATCAAACCCAAACTGTTTTAGTGAAATGATTTTGAATATTGATCATTTCCTGCTAAAACATCACCTATTGGCAGAATCCAATAAGGCGTAACTTTTTATTGTTGGTGCCATAATTTTTTTTATCAAGGATGTTTTTCTTGTCTTATCCATATTTTTAGCTGCAACTTCAAAATTATTTGGCATTTTCCTTTTGCTTTAAATAGTGCCAAAATGCCATTTCTTTTCCAGCCATTATGCATCTTTTATATTGGGGTTTTTCCACAAGTAATAATGATACTATGGTTGTTGGATGTGAATTATGACTTGAGAGGGGCGGTTTTCATTAACCTAATAATCTAATAGTCAACACCTTTGAGTAAGTCATGAATTTAAGGCTGTTTTCCTTCACACGTGCATTATGGGTCATATCTTTAATTTCCAGTAAACTATCATCTCTTCTTTGTTTGACAATTTTGTTTGCTCCTGTTGAGGAGGACAGAGAACCTTTTATCCTTCCTTCTTGTATTATTCTTCTCTCCAGCTTATTGATGTTCTTTTATAGGTGCAATTTTCTTTTGTTCAAGGATGCTTATCCAGGTTTTACAGGTTTGTAGCTGTGTTCTTGCTAGGTTTTACGGTTACTTAGTCCATTCATTAATAATTTTGTTGTTGCATTCAGGACTTATGGAAGATGGATCGCCAGAAGGCCTACAATTGTGCTTTGTTCGTCAGTAGCAATGGTTCTTTTGCTTTGTTTGGGGCTGCTCCGTTTTGAGGTGGAGACCCGGCCTGAGAAGGTATCATCTTTAGCCTGCCCTCTAACTTCTCTAAAATATGCATTTTGGATGTGCTTATGGAATATTTACAGGTTGAAAGTGAATTTGGTCCGAATAGCTTCCGTCATTTTGGGTTATGGTCCTTATAATACATTTCATTCGGGGTTTTAGTTCTCTCATAAATTGAGTGGGCTTAGCTCAACTACAAAAGCTGACTCACATGGGAAGGGATGCCCAAGTGTTTATAAAGACTAACCCTCCTTGTTTTTTGCATTGTTGAAGGACCTTGTGTAACCAGAGTTGAAATAGTCTTGTAACCCTCGTTATTTTTATATTTTTGTTATCTCCGATTTTTAATTTTGTCCTCTTTAAACTTGCTGGTCTTCTTTGTATTGCAGTTATGGGTAGGTCCTGGGAGTAAGGCAGCCGAAGAGAAAGAATTCTTTGATAGCCACCTTGCCCCATTCTACAGAATTGAACAGGTTTCAGCAAAGCTATTTTTATTTTTTTGGCTTTTCTTTTAGTCCTTTGTTTTTCTACGCATGTAATCTTGTTACGGAATCGAATCCTTCTTGTTTGATGGCTTTGCTGTTTTTCCTTCTCGGTTCCATGCTATAATTATATCTGGAATGAATCTCATTTACACTATTTTTTGCATATGTTTCAGCTCATAATAGCGACAATCCCTGAATCTGAGCATGAGAAGCCCCCGAGTATCATCACAGAGGATAATATTGAATTGCTTTTTGAAATACAGCAAAAGGTACTCTGAGTTCTTCTTTCTGTGCTTTCCACTTGTTACAGTTTAATTAAGTTGTCATTTATTTAGTGGGACCTTCCTTATTACCAAATGTTTTTTCTGTTTCACTGTTTTAACAGGTAGATGGGATTCGTGCAAATTATTCTACTTCATTGGTAACCCTAAGTGACATATGCTTGAAGCCTTTAGGCGAGGACTGTGCCACTCAAAGTATTTTGCAGGTCCAAACCCACCTTTCAAAAGATCAATGAATTACATTCTGGTTTACATTTGTAATTACATGTATTCTATTTTTGTGTCAACCAACTGATTTTTCTTATTCACTTCCATTTTAACTTACTACTCTTTTGGGCGTAAATCAGATTCCTTCGTTTGATATATGTTTTTTATCTTCTAATTTTTGTTCCAACAGTATTTTCAAATGGATCCTGACAATTATGACAACTATGGAGGTGTTGAACATGCTGAGTATTGTTTTCAGGTGAACAAATTCTTATTTACTCCATGAAGGAAATCTTTTTCCTCCTCCGCACTATTCATCTACCTTTTATTCTCATCTCTCTTCTTTTCTCTCTCTCTTACGTTATCAAATTTAATGGATAAGATCACTCCATGTAGTAAGAATTTCTTACTCCATGTAATATAGAAGAATGTCTCCTTCACTAATATAATTAGGGATTATCATACGTTAGTTAGTTCAGATACGGGTTTAATTTAAAGCTGTTTCCTTTATTTAACTGACAAAAGTAATGAACAAAAACATTAAACATCAAATGTGTTGGATACCCTAAATTTGAAGAATATACTAAATATGAGCTAAATACAATTTTATATGCATGTATTGAAGCCCTGCTTTCCAAGCATTTTATTTATTTATTTATTATTTAAAGATGGTGCTTATGCGTATTATTTCCTCTATAAGCATGTGGTGCTTGTGCATGCGAAGTGCTCTTTAGCAATTAATTACTTCTTAACAGTTTACTGAGTTCATCTCATAGATGCTTTCTGGAAGATATCAGTTATTACTTTCAAGTATCTGTTATATGTTGACACTGTTTATTATGATCTATTATTTTCAGCATTACACATCTGCAGAAACATGCTTTAGTGCATTTAAGGCTCCCCTTGAGCCAACTACTGCCTTGGGAGGGTTTTTTGGAGACAATTATTCCGAGGTATGATTTTGGTTTTTGGTTTAGATACATGTTTATTTGATAGACCTGTGGTATTAAGATGTACATGAGGAAGGGTAAAAAGGAAGCCAGTGGATATGCCCAAGTGGCAATGGGTATAAGTAACGGCAGGTTAGGGATTATTCAAGATAATGATCTGTAGGATGACAGACTTGCCAACAGGCAGTGTAATTTGGTTACGGGGAGTGTTATCTGAGCTGTGATGAATGTAAAGAGAACTAAGCAATTACTAAGGAGCAGATTGCTGAAAGAGTCTGCACTGTTCCTATAGTTTTCTTGCTCTTTCTATTTTCCATTACTTTGAGTGTGAGTGAGGGAGGCCCTCTTTCATTATTTAAATGGAATTACTCTCGCATTCTATAATAAAATATTCAGTTCCTAACATTATGTAATATTGCTGTGCTGATTGCCCTATTATAGGCTTCTGCATTTATTATCACATACCCTGTCAATAATGCAATGACAAAAGTTGGAGATGAGAATGGGAAAGCGATCGCATGGGAAAAGGCTTTTATTGAACTGGCTAAGGTTTGACTTTTCAATATATTGATTATATTCATTCTTTGCTTATTAGTTGTTGTCTAGCTTACATGTACAGAATTGACGTCTTATTAGTTACTCTATATGTTCTTAAAGTCTCTATAAATTAGTATGTTCTCACTATCTTCTTAATTAATGGAAGAAAATAGTTTATAAACTTAGCTACCAATATCTCACCTATACTCTGTCATCGTTATCAAATAATGAGGAATATTATATGCACTATTTTTGTGTATACCTTCCATTTTTAATATTTAAAATGAGAGTTAAGAAGAGAGAGAATACAAAAAGTTTGTCTTCTAATATAAAAAAGGAAGGTCTACACTTGAGGTGTACCAAAAAATGGTACAAGCATCATTTTTCACTCTATATATATCAGAATTCTCCAGCAGGAGAAAACACAGTTTTAACTACAGAATTTCAAGGTTCTAACAGATGTGACACCCTCACATGGTGTTTTGTGCTTAGTCTATTTGTTGGTGTTCCTTTAGATAATATACAAATGAACTGGCATTCTTTGTTGCATATTTATCCTTACATGGACTTAGTTAATTTTCTATCTTCGTGAGGATGTATTATCATATTCTTTTCTTCTCTTCTAATATTTTTAATTTTCCCTATCAAAAGATTAATATAGGCAATGTGTAAAGCTTTGATCTTTCAGATACTTGATTATTTGTAGGTTTCAGTTATATATGTAAAAAAATCATGTGTGGAGTGTCATCTTTGATTATTTGTAGGTTTCAGTTATATATGTAAAAAAATCATGTGTGGAGTGCCATCTTTCTTTCTTTCTTTATTATTGTTGTTGTTGTTACTTTCTATTGTGCCACGTCAACTATTTTGAATAGGTGGCAATCACTAAAAAAACTCTCTTGCCATTGGACCATGTCACTCATTTTGAATAGGTGGCATTATAAATTTTATTTTTTTTTACAAAAAATATTCCATTAATCAACATCCTTAATTATTTGAATTTACTACGAATCATTAAGCATTTTAATTATAAAGTAATGGTTGAATGCAATTAATATCTATATAATAATAATAATAATAATAATAATAATAATAATAATAATAATAATAATTTTTGGTTATAAATATTCAAATTGCATATTGTCATGGTCTACTTATATATATAATTAACAACATTCTTATTACTATTACAATATTATTTCATCCATCTCATAATTTCTCACATGAATTGCCAACCTCCTCTTCAACCACTTTTAACTTCGGCACAAGATCAAAATTATAATATAGAGCATCATTCAACAAACAGGCAATTTGTATTTGCTTTAAAAGTTTGTTTAATGCTATATGTATAAGATAATCAAATACAATAATACTAAAAAAATAGCTAAACAAATTACATGAGTCATATGACGAACTTTGTTATTATGTGATTGTGCAAAAAAAAACGTATCTAAAAAATTATGAATAAAAAATTTATAATATTAGTTTTCGCGCGGTCTAAATCTAGTTACAAAAAATGGGAGTAGCATTATCATTTCCCGTATATATATATATATAAACTGTGTGTGTGTGATATAGCAGATTTGCTAGCTCAATGCTGTCATATTTTTTTGTTCATGATAAAGAAGAACATCACTAAGGCGGAGAAAAGAAAAATACAAGGGAAAAAAAGGATAAGCGATCCTCCTTACCAGAGCAAAAAAAAAAAAAAAAAGCAATGGAAAAAATTATCCATCAAGAATTGCATTTTAGTTATCCATATTGTTTTCTCATCCTTGCTCACATGATGTTTTGAACCAATTATATATTTGACAGGAGGAATTGTTGCCAATGGTGCAGTCTCGCAATCTTACTTTGTCATTTTCAACAGAAAGTTCAATAGAGGAAGAATTAAAGAGAGAAAGCACAGCAGATGTCATAACAATACTTGTAAGTAATTTTCATTTCCTTCAACTGAATGTGAAAAACTGATTTGTTTGTGGTATGCTTAAGCTCATGAATTAATCATTGTGGTTGTGGCTTAAATAATATAATGTGCTTCATTGGATTTTCATACACTAAACTTCGTCTCCATTTTCTTGTTAGGTGAGCTATATCGTAATGTTTGGTTATATATCAGTGACATTGGGAGACACTCCATCTCATCAATCTTCTTTCTACCTCTCATCCAAGGTATGATTTTAAATAATTTCCTTTTATGTTGGTTTCATTATCAAACGCATGCTTATAGGAGTGTTGTACTTTTGATGTGCGGTTAATTTTGGTTTTGATGTGAATACTCTTGAACTACTGCTAATAATAAGGGTTCTATGGTTGCTATTATTGAGTGCCACGTGTTATAAATCCATTTATGTGCTTTCTCCTCATAATATCTTATGCTTTTAAGTGAGTTGGTCTTTGACTGCATTAGAGCCAAGATGAAAACAGATAAAACAGGAGGTGAAAATAGAAAACAAAATTTTATTGATTTCACTTTTTCTCTTTTTTCTTCACAAAATCCTGAAAAAGAAAATACTGAAAATAAAAATAAAAACAGGAAATGAAAAACACAAACCAGACACACCCTTAAGTTTTGGACAAAATAACTCTTCAAAGAAATACATATACATCATAGTCCCCTAAAGATTTACTCTCTTATGACAAAATGCATCATTTTTTTAATAAGTGCCAAAATGGCTCGTGCATTTGATCCAATTTTTTGGTGGGAACATTAGGATAATTATTTAGAAGTGCATGCAAAAGCTTGGGGCAAAATTTGATCTTTATCTATTTTGTTTTTGTTTTATTTTTTGAATTTTTCGGCAATTTGCGTATGGAAAGGAAATGTCTAAAAAATAAATATCTCCCTTTTCAAAATATGCTTCCAAAATAAAAAAAAAAAATCATATAAACGAAGTTTTTTCAACTTTTTTGTGGTGTGGTTCATGACAGTGCTATAGTTGAAGTTTAAGTGCCATGTGTAAGTTCTTCAATTAATGCTGTATGATTATTTACCACTACTCATTCTTTAACTTTTATGTTATTCAGGTATTGCTTGGCCTTTCGGGGGTTTTGCTTGTTGTGCTTTCTGTCCTTGGATCCGTTGGATTTTTCAGTTTGATTGGAGTGAAATCTACATTAATCATCATGGAAGTCATACCTTTTCTTGTTTTAGCTGTAAGTCTTTCTGTTCTTATCATTCTCAATTATCTTTTATAAAATGTTATCAGAGGTACTATCTCTGTCTTATCTGAGCACGTTGCAATTGCATTGCCTAAAATTATTATAATTTCGAACTTTTTTGCTGTCCAATCTTTATCTTTCCCCATTTGTTTTTAATAGTTTCATTCTTTGACCAGGTTGGTGTAGATAACATGTGTATAATTGTAGATGCTGTCAAACGGCAACCCTCAGACTTACCTATAGAAGAACAAATAAGTAATGCAATGGGGGCAGTTGGACCATCGATAACATTGGCCAGCTTATCAGAGATTCTAGCATTTGCCGTAGGATCGTTCATTTCTATGCCAGCATGCCGTGTTTTCTCAATGATTGCAGGTTAAACAATCAGTGGGGGAAAAAGTTTTGTTTTTTTGTTTTTTTTTTTTTGAAGGGGGGGGGGGGGGATTTGATGATGGAAAAATCCAACTCCTTTATAAGGTTACTTAACGATTTATTTTCCTTCATATTTCTTAACCCGTGTTTGTTTGTGTTATAGCTTTGGCGGTTCTACTGGATTTCCTTCTACAGATTACTGCTTTTGTAGCTTTGGTTACATTAGACTTTTTGAGAGCCAAGGATAGCAGGATTGATTGCTTCCCATGCATAAAGGTGAATTCATCCTCTGCGGAGGAGAGTGAAGGTACACGAGGAAACTGTTTCCTATACCTATGTTCATTTGCTTATGTTTTTGGTATATTTGGTTTTTCGACATGATATGGGAGTCTCTATGTCCCTGTTCTCTTATATTGAATTACAGTACAATTTACCTTGTCCAATCTTCAAGCTCTAGAGGCGTTTCAAGAAAGGTCCACTTTGAGGCATAAATCATACATGCACCTCTATCTAATAACTTAATCGTTAAACTTATCGGATATGTTGGTGTTAGATGTGATATCAGCGGCTTCCCATTTTTTTCCATCTAATCATTTGAACACAAGTTATGTAAGTGATTTTCTCGGTCCATTGTGGAGTTTCAAATGACTTTCAGGCAAGGAAGAATCAACCGTTGCAGTGATTGTTGATATTGTCAGACAGTTAGACACTATGATATTACAATAAATCTTATGTTGACTGCATAGAAAGTAGGGTAGTATAGATAATAGGATTCGTAGGAAAAGGTTAATCTCATTTATTGTAGTATTTTGCCATTAAGTATATATACTGCATAGATTAGATCTGTTAGTCTATAACGATTAACAACATATTCTATCGACATTACTCGGTTTATTATTCTCTTCGCTGTAATTCTGTATTTCCACGATGAATTCTAATAGATATTATGGGTGTTAGCTCACAAAGGAGAACTGGAAAGGGTAAAGGACATTATAGTGATATATGACATGTTGTTCTTCGATACAAAAATGTAAAATTATTGCTAATCCCTACATAATAATGTTAGACTTCTAATGGTAATTAAACAAGGAAAAAAGACAAAGAAATATTGAAAAATTAGAAAATATTCTTAAGAGATAATCTAAGGTACTATATTCAAAGATATGAGAATTTATAAATGAGATCTTTCATATACATTTAGTCATGGGGTTAGGCTCTGCTCAATAATGATTTATATCTCGTATTTTGCATTCAAGCATAATTGTGAAGTATTCTCAGGTTGATATTTAGCATTTCAAAATTCTCTCCTTGTGTATATTTTTGTTCTAACCATATAATAAATTGAAATGTAGGCATTAGGGAGGAAAGAGGTGGATTGCTTACACGATATATGAAGGTAGGGTGATATTTAATTCATGCATTAATTTTGTGTAAATAAGAAAAAATTATGGTATTTTGCTACCCACCTTTTATGAGTTCAATTCGGGTTGTATTCTTTTTCTAATTTTTGTCGACATGCAAAATTCTTCAAGTTAACAACATAGAGTTTGTTACTTTACTTTTCAAAATTAACTCTCCTGTATCATTGTGAAATTATAGGAGGTTCATGCACCATTTCTTGGACTATGGGGAGTTAAAATCTTGGTCATTGCTGTATTTATTGCGTTCACCTTAGCAAGCATTGTAAGTTGCATGGGAATGAACAAATGTTGACTTCCTTTTTCTATAGTGCGTTTTGGATACTGTAATTTTTTTTTTTTTTGGAATAGGCTCTATGCACAAGGATTGAACCTGGTCTTGAGCAACAGATTGCTCTTCCACGGGATTCCTACCTTCAGGTTTAAGTTTCTAATTCTTTTTTCGGATGTAATATTGAGTCCTTCAATTCCTAACCAGCATCTTACCTTCTTTATTTTGTTGTGTTTCTAGGGGTATTTCAGTAACATTTCCGAGTACCTCAGAGTTGGACCACCACTATATTTTGTTGTTAAGGATTATAACTACAGGTTGATTGATTTTATTATTCTAGTTGAACTTGTCTCTTCGATCGATAATGTCATTTATCTTTTCATGCACATACTTCAATGTTATGTCATTTAAGATTCCTTAGGATACAAATACAATAAAAAAGAAAGCTCAGATATTTTTGTTATTTCCTGAACTGTTTCCCCATTCTCCCTTCTGCAGTTTGGAATCAAAACATACAAATCAGCTATGCTCCATTAGCCAATGTGATTCAAATTCTCTGTTGAATGAGGTAACTCAATGGTCACTTCAATAAGTAATGATTTTATATCAATTGTTTCATTTGATTAATTTTCATGTTTCATGTGAAATTAATCAGATTTAACTGTTATGATTAAGTCTAGCTTGATAATAGCTAGTTAGCTACTCTGCTGTGTCTACAGTTTAGTTTCGATTTTTAGTGATATTGATACCTCCAGTATATCTAACTTGACTACAATCAATGTGATTTTTAATTCACCACACGTACCCATGATTTCCTTTACCGCCTATGGTAAGTAGTTTACATACTTAAGTTCAGTTCAATTAACTTGATTTTAATTTGGTGGATATTGCATTGTACAATTTATATAAATATAAATACTCATATCTTCCTGTTTGTGAAACTTAGAAGACATTATTGAATATTTCACTTTTATTTCTTCTTCCATATTGTTTTTTTAATCTTATTGGAGTAGATGAATGGATAATCCATGTCTTGCTTTATGACACTGCAGATATCTAGGGCATCATTGGTGCCAAAATCAAGCTACATTGCCAAACCAGCTGCCTCATGGCTTGATGATTTCCTTGTATGGATATCACCTGAAGCTTTTAGTTGTTGTCGAAAATTCGTAAATGGCTCTTATTGTCCACCTGATGATCAGGTATATGCTACTTTATATGCCCTTTGATAAAATCTTCTCTTCAGCTTGATGCATTTGTCTCCATAATTTAAACTTACATTCATCACATGGTATTTATGTGCCTTATGATTTCTTTTCCCTTTCCTGTTTAATTTCTCTGTCTACTGCAATTGATTGAATGATTACTCCAACGAGATATTTTTTCCTATACCGTCATGCATTACACTTTTAGACTGCTTATTACACCCTTTGCGTGCAACCCTTCTCCGGATCCTGCATTGAGCAGGATGCTACTGGGTGCCATCATGCATCTTTTTGGGTTACATTACCATCTTGTATCTTTAACTTACAATAGTAAATGTTTGTCTTTCTTCAGCCACCTTGCTGTTTCCCAGATGAAGGACCATGTGGGTTGGGTGGAGTGTGCAAAGACTGTACAACTGTAATATACTTATTACTTATAACTGTCTTGGTTATGATATGGGAGATCTGTCCAAAAGATTTTTTGACTGCTAATATAAATGTTGCTTAGGCAAAAGGACTCACAATTTGGTTGATTGCTAGTGTTTCCGCCACTCGGATTTGGTTAATGATCGTCCAACTACAGCACAGTTTAGAGAGAAGCTTCCCTGGTTTCTTGATGCACTGCCATCAGCTGATTGTGCAAAGGGTGGTCATGGTGCTTACACCAACAGCGTAGATCTGAATGGTAATGCAGATATTCACTACCTCTTGGTTAAAGGACGAAACTGATATTACATTCCTAACAAAATTCTCCGTTTAAGTTTTCACACACTCATATATATATATATATATATTCCAAATCTTTGAAAGCTGCTGATGGTATCTAATGGCCTCTTCATCATATCATTCTTCCTTTCTTTGTTCCTTTTTTATTAATCTTCATCTTTTCCTCCTATTTTCTCTTAGTGGCTGAGTCTCACCTGTGCCTTCTTCCATCTATCCTATCATTATGATGCTTCTTTCACCTTTATTGTTTGTCTGTTTGTTTCCACTGGCGGTTGACATGGTGAGATTATTAGATCTCCTCTTTGAGGCCATAAATGTTGCAGGCTGTCCAAATCTGTACTCTTTGGTCAAAAAGTCTTTACACAATTTTTTTTGGGCACCAAATTGTTCTTGCTACTCTATTTCCTGATTCTAAACAGACCTTTGTCCCAAACATTTTTACAATTTTGGTTCACTTCCATTTCCAGATTAGTCTTATAGGGCCACCATAAGCATTTCTGGACTAAGTTGTAAGCCTTTTCTTTTCAGGTAGAAATGGTGCCAGATAGGAAACTGTTATAAAGAAAATCAGGGTTTGAAACTGAATAGTTGTTCAATAAAAGGGATAACGGGATACATGTTTCCAAAAAAAAAAAAATTGTAGCAAGTTTATTCGAGCTGTGTTAGTTTTCTCCTTTTGAAAAATCTTGTTTATACTTTCCACATGTAAGTATAATTTTCAATCTCAAACTTAAATTATGATAAAATGGTTTTGCTTATGTTGTCAGGCTTCCAGAGTGGTGTCATCCAAGCTTCTGAGTTTCGTACGTATCACACACCTGTTAATAGACAAGTATGTGGCGTGATAAGTGATGATCTTATTTTCTGGGCTTCAGTGTGACTTCATTCATGGATTTCTCCGTTTGATTGATCTAACTGGACTTTTGTTAGGGTGACTATGTGAATGCGCTTCGAGCTGCAAGGGATTTTTGCTCAAGAATTTCTGCTTCTTTGAAGGTGTAGACTCAAATTCCATCTCGCAATTTTACCTGTGTTGACCCAACTTTTGGGATTCAAGAATTTTCCTGAATATAGTCCTCATACTTTGACTACTTGGAGATGGAATACTTTTCTTTTCCGGTCCATAAGCCATTATCTTTCCTTTATATTATAAACTGCATGTAGGTTGAATCAGTTCTTTGAACATTCACGTTATTTTTTTTTTCCTTTTGTTGAGACTCACTATAACAAGAAGGATCACAAAATTCTGTATTGCTTTACATAACCATGTCCTTTTTATTTGTGCGAGTGTTTGTTTTAGAAAAAAAAGGAAGGAGAGGGGGGGTGGGGGGGTGTTCACCAATATAATGTTTTTATTGTGTTGGCCTATTTTTACTTGATCTTTGAGTCCCAAGTTGTGTACCTCTCTCTTGATGCTGACAAAATTATATGTGGCATGATTATGGGTATACTTTCCGCTTTTCCCCCATTCTCATTAAGCACTCTTTTATGGGATGACATGTTGTCTGACTTTCTTAGTGTCTGACTTTGTTATTTATTTTGTAAATCTCAAACTCTTGCTGACCAACTTTCTTTAGTGCAGATGGATATATTTCCATACTCTGTGTTTTATATCTTCTTTGAACAATACCTAGACATATGGAAGATAGCGCTGATCAACCTTGCTGTAGCACTAGGTTCGTACGAAGTCTAATAACTTTTATATGCACAGGGTATGGCATAATCACATATGTCAACCTTATTTGGATTTTCCCCTTGCTCCTTTTTGGACTCCCAATTATTACTTCTTTGGGTGTCTAAATTTCTAATATCAGGTTGTCTTTTTTTAATCCAATTCTTTTGTAATTCAATAACGATGCTGGTTTAACAGGTGCTGTTTTTGTGGTTTGTCTGATCATTACATCCAGGTATAAATAAATTTAAAATTGACCCATCGTATAATTGATAAGTTGTATAATCCTTTTCAGTATTATATGTAATTTTTTCTTTTCTGTTGCATCCCAATGCAGCCTGTGGAGTTCAGCAATCATATTGCTTGTTCTGGTCATGATAGTCTTGGACATCATGGTATAATTTTTCTCTAATATTATGAATTTTGCTGCATCTTCATTTGTTTTTATCTCTCTTGTAAAACTCAATTGCACTTTGATTTTTATTTGCAACTAATATCTCTTGCAAAATCTGAACTTTTGTCTCTAATTTATCAACCCTTGCAAAAGCTAAACATTCTACCTTTTGCTGACATATGCAGGGTGTAATGGCAATTCTTGGTATTCAACTAAATGCGGTTTCTGTTGTTAACCTTGTTATGTCAATAGGGATTGCAGTTGAGTTCTGTGTGCATATAGCACATGCATTCATGGTCAGTCTAATCCTCTGTTGCCTTATGTATTGATGACTTTTCCTGTAGGGTATGACTACAGTATTTGTCAAGGTTGACATTACCTACTTGTTACGTATGCAAATGGTGTTATAGTGCTTAATTAGCAGTAAAACTCAACCTGCATTGTCATCATGGGAATTTTTATGCTTAGATGAATTATGGAAGACCTTTATGCAATCTAACTTCCTGCTCTTGGTGAATAACTGAATATGCAGTATTCAAATATGTTAATGATCTCACATCACTTCTGTTACCACAGGTAAGCACGGGGGATAGGAGCCAAAGAGCAAAGATAGCATTGTGTACCATGGGGGCCTCTGTTTTCAGGTTGACTATATGTATTGTTACGCATTAGACCCTGGTGACCTTTTTCCGCCTTTACACACAGACACACACACAGACACACACACTTATAATGTGAATCATGAAATATTATCAAGTCAGTAATGGGTGCCAAATTTGAAACAATTAGTCAGGAATATGTCACATTAATGTCCTTGTTTTCATTCATTAGATTTGTTCTTACAAAATGCAGTGAAACTTTGATGTCATTCTTGCTCTTCTTATCACAGAATTGATATTTGGGCACCATCTTTTGGCAGAAAATGGTTTTAATGGTGATTAAGCTGTCTGCACGATGAATTTGTTGACACTTGTCTTTATGTTCTATTTAAATTGGTTTTGCAGTGGAATAACACTCACTAAATTAGTTGGAGTTCTTGTCCTTTGCTTTGCAACGTCAGAAATATTTGTGGTATGTGATATCACCTGGTGACACTTGATTCTTTGCTCAAGGAATATTTAAGTAGCTTACTTTCTTTATGTTTAACTATAGCTTTCTGGTTTCTCCAGGTTTACTACTTCCAGATGTATTTAGCCTTGGTTATTATTGGCTTTTTGCATGGTCTCGTGTTTCTACCAGTAAGTAGGTGGATTTTGGATTATATAATTGCGGCCCTTTATTGACTTCATAGTTCATACATTATTATTACTCGTGATGCTTATGGGTCATTTTTGTGTTCTCTTGCCTGTGTCGCTGGATTATGCAATGGGGTCATTTCTGTTTGCTAAATAATCATGACATACCGAAGGATATAAGATGATTAGTTGTGAAAAATTGCTTTTTTCAGGTGCTGTTGAGCTTATTTGGTCCTCCATCCAGATATTCAGTCGTGAAGGGGCAGCCAGAAGACGCCTCATCCTCATCATAAGTCATAACAACCTCCACAAGGATGAAGTTAGATATAACCTTAGTTTACTTCAGGCTCGGCACATATTTTAACCAACAACAAAAAGAAAAAAAACTCGTTTACAAGACGCTATTATCTTTTTCTTTTAGATTGTAGTTGTACTATATATTTGAACGTGGTCTTGGAGCAACTTTACGCCGAAGTCATTTTCTGGAAATTTATGCCCGGTTAGGTTATCACAGTTTGAACGTGGATACAACCCCAATACCCATTTGGTAATATACGCAATGTGAGATGTGTCTTAATTTAAAGGGAACACCGAAGGAGACCCAATTAATGCAAATTCTGGGCAAAACATTCTCGAAAGGAAGTCTTAAAATTTTTTAAAGAGGAATGATGCATGCACTTATTATTTTCTTTACGTCAAGTTGATTCGCTCGTTTTTATTATGAGATGTAAGGTATTTCATCTCATAAAATATTGAGAAAATTCGTTATAACTATTAAGAGATGAGCAATTAGTGCAACCCCATTGAGGGAGTTTCTGAATTCCATGTTATATAAATTTTGTAATTTCAAGGGGAATACAAACATAAAGAAGAATGTCTTTCTTGTCTAGTCACCAAATATACATAAAGAATCACTTTATCCATCGAGCATATAAAACATCTTTTGTTGTGAAAGAGAAAAAATAATTTTTAAAACAAAAAAGCTTGTTATGAAAGAATGCATAAAAAGAATAAAAAAGCGTTATATAGATGGTCTCTTTTGAGAAGATATTGTGCTTTTTTGAGTAATACACAGATCAGTTTTCAAAAAATTTAGTAAAATAATTTAATCTTCAATAAATTTTGATTTCTAAATCAATTTATAACCTTTAATATCCTTAAACAAATTACTCTTTATGTCAAATTACGTGAGGACTTATTTATGTAATGGAATGAAAAATTAGAGACAAATTTAGTAATTAAAGTTTATAGATGACTAAAAATATTTGATTAAATCTTCTTAAGGATTGATTTGAAGTATTATTTTAACTTTTTAAAAATATTGGAAAAAATAAATGGATTTGTCAGTTTTAGATTATATAAAAAATGTGATTTTCCAATTTCAAATATTTTATATACTTAAAAGAAAGATGAGCTTTGTAAACACCGACATCCGAGTTTAATTTAAGGAATTTGGAACTAGGTAAAGGGAGAAAAAAATGTAATTTGAACCTAAACAGTTTGCAATCTTTAGTATGGAAAATGGAAAAATAAAGTGTTTATTTTGGTTTCCCACGGTATCCTCTAACTCGACAGGCCAATGACTAATCCGTACTGAGCTTCATTTAAAGATTTGTCGCTGACCAATGAATTGTTGGGTTTGCTGCATACACAAGACAGGATTCAAACCACCACACTTGCTTAAACGTACTAGTGAGCTAACCACTAGACCGACCCAACTTGATTATGGAAAAATAAAGTTATTAGATAGAATTTATACCATTAAATGTCATTTCACTATGGTGATGTTAAACAGCTAAAATGAATAAATATCATTTTTGTTCTATATATATTATGTAATAGATGCTATAGATTATTTATTTATTTGGGTAAAATGTTAAAGAATTATCAGAATTTATTATTTTTAACTATTATTTTTAATTATTAATTCAATTTTTTTAATTTAATAATTCAACCCATATTTTAGCTCATACTCTTATACAATGATAACTAATTAATGAACAAAAAATAATAAATTATGAGAACTCTCTAATATTTTTCTATTTATTATTATTTGCTATAAATGTGTCATTGAAGTTTGAAGTTGAGCAGTCTTACTAGCCAAAGAGAAGAGTTTTAATTAATTTTTAAACTAATTTCAAAACTACTAAAGACCGGAAGCAATGCAATGGATTAACAAGAATAACGAAACTACTAAAGACCTGTCAAGCTGGCATGTGAAATTGTGGATATAAGTAAAGCAAGAAGAAAGGCTTACTGTTTAGAACTAATATATATATAGGAGTATTTGAATGTAATGCATGTATTAGCTTTGAACCACCATTGAAGGGGGCCTTTGAGTTTAAGGACCACATATGTGGAGGTGTTTCTTAATCATGAGTTAGGGTAAAGTAGAAAGTGCATGAATCCCAACTAATGATTAAGAGATACCTTGGTGTGTGTATCCCTCAAAAGATGAGAATGGAGAAGTCCCAAAAAGTAGAAACTAAAAAACACTAGCTAGGAGGGGCTGGTGGTGCCATTGCCAAAAGTGTTTGTTGCTAGATGATTGAGGGGGGAAGCTTGAAAAAGTGAGAGGCGGATGGTTCGGCTCTGAGATGATCTGTGTATGTCCTTGCATTCCTCAAGATCTGCATCGCATGCCAACAAAACCCACTCCCCATCTTCATCCAAGTATTTGAGATCGATGTTGCTGCTGCTGATGCTAATATCGTTCAAGTTGAAGCGCCTTGCCATCTCAAGCTGTAGATCTCTGAACCCCCAATTGGGCTGCAAGCTGAACCGGATCTTCTCGTCCCCAAAAGTAGCTTTGACCCTGAAAGCACCCCTCTCTTTGTCTCTGTCTTGAGAGTGATGATGATGGCTCTTATTATTGGATCTGCTGCTGATGAAACTATTATGCTTTGTATCCTCTTGTGATTGGAGGGATGCATGCTGCAGCAACTCTGCCGCCTCGCTGTGAGCTCTGTTGAGCAGCAATGCTGCCTCGGAGCTCTCTGTCATGACAACATCTAAGGTCTGGCTGCATGCAGAGGAGGGTGGGGATTTCAAGAATGTATTGTTATTGGGATTCTGATGATGAGGAATATTTGTAGTGTGGGTTTTCTTGGATGGTGATGATTCGGAACGGGAAGAGAGATCCGTGGAGCTCAACTCGGGAAAGCTGGCATAGAAGGAGCCAATCTGTATGGCACCCTCTGCACCCTGCACCGAATCGATCACAAGCTGAAGTTTCTTCAAAGAGTGCCCTACCTTCTTTATTTTCCTGGAAGGCCACCTTGTTATCCCATGCTGCCTGCATATCCTTTTCAGAGTCGTGGGACACACTGCATGCAGAAAGAAAGGTTCAGTAAGTAATTAATTAATGATGTAAAGCGTGTCATGGCACTCTCACTCAATCACTCACCTCCAATGCTCTTGGCAGCGTCTTTGAGGCTTCCGGCGAAGTACTGTCTGAGGACAGGCAGGCTGATAGTTTTCTCAGCCTTGGTTCGCCTCTTGTCGCCTGACTTCCTGCCGCCCGAACCCGAAGAAGAGGAGCGCCGCCCACCCAAGGCGTAAGACTCCTCCCCGCCGTCCACGGCAGTGCTGGCCCTCGACCTACTGTGCTCAAGCACGTCAATGTGGCCGAAATCTGATGAGGAGAAGAGCTGGTGATGGGCTTGGTCGTTGGTGGTGTCCCAGTTGGTTGTCACCTTGAACTCCTCTTTGGGCTCTTCCATTTGGTACTCCAACGACACGCACACCCCTTTCCCCTTCTGCTGCACCTGCGCCTCCATCATGTGCGCTATCCACGACTGATCCTTCGAGCACGCCTCTTCCATTATTTGTGCTTGCGCCTGATGATGTGTGAGCATCGGAGGGGTGAAGTCGTCGTCGGTGGCAACGTGCAAGCTCCGGCAAGCTTGCTGGACGAGCATGGAGAGGGAATTGAGCATGTGCTTCTGCTGCTCGGTGTCATGGCAGTCCTTTGGCAGGAAGAACTCCAAGACGAAGTCAGCGGATCCGGTGTAGAGGCTGCGGAGGGGGATGGCGACGGCGGCATGCAAGCCAAAGATGTTAGCGAGGTGAGAAAGCGGGTATTCTGCTCTGCTGAAGGCTGTTATGTCGATTGCGAAGCAGGGCTTGGCTGATGTGAAGGCGGTGCCAACTATGCCTTGCCCCTTGAAGAGGTGGTACTCTGAGCACGCCTCCTGGAAGCCCAGCATTTCCAGATCCCCCACATAGCACGCTGTATCCACCGTGGACACGCACATTGCCGATGAGTGCCCGCACCCACACTTTCCTTGTTGGATGCACGGCGCCCATGTCAGCCCTAGAGGAAGATTCTGCGTCTTGCACACCGATGTCAACACCTCCACTATCTCATTTAGTGCTGCTTGGTATAGCTCCTCATACACCTGATGATGATGATGAATCACTCATTATTAATTTCATTCCATATTATATATATAAGGATTATTTCTTCCTTCCTGCCCATACTACATACCTTTATGGCCGGAGGGATAAAGTTCGCGTTCAAGTTCTGATGAGAGCTCCTAAAATCGACGGCCTGCAACTCAGATAGACACTATTTTGAATCAATAATTGATATTGTGTTTTAGGAAAATAAAAACCCTTTTAGATAGCTAGACACTACTGGCCACCGTACCAAAATAATATAGAGCAGTAGGCATACTTTTGCTATTTAAGAAGGCAATTATTGAGATCCCTACTAGCTGCAGGTACAACAAGCTAAGGGTAGAAAATAAAAAATGAAATATAGTAGTGGCACAAGTACTTATTTTGTATCATTATTTGCATAGGCTATAGCTAGCTAGCTACCATTATTTTCGTGGTTGTTGGGTTGGCCTGGAAAGAGAGAATTGAAGGAGATGAAGAAAAAGAGTAAAGAGATGAGGAAGACAAACCTCGAGAGCGTTGCAGACATTGTCAAGCTGAGGGCGATAGTTGTTGGTGAGGTTGAGGTGGTTGGTGATGAGAATGTCGAGGACGCCAAGGCACGTGGCAGTGCCTCGTTCAAAGACGGGTAAGGCGATGGATCCACGGAGATCGTAGTGCTGCTGCGCCTGATAATGATGAGAATATTCATGGCTTCTCAAGAAGCGAACACATAGGTTAGGGTTAGGGTTAGGGCTGGGGTTGGGAAAGGCGAGCACATCAAGTGGAAGGGGAAGGGGAAGGGGTAGTGGTGATCTCCGTGGGGGCACCCATATCTGAATGAGCAGATTGTTGTTCTTTGTGTAGTCTTTCAAGTACCCGACCGCGACCACTAATCTCTCCTTTACAGAGGAGGAAGAAGAAGAAGAAGAAGAGGATGAAGGGCCCGGCCTAGTAGGCCCGATCCACCACCTCTTGCCCACAAGGCTCTCCTGATCTGATGACGACGATGATGATTCCTCCTGCAGCTGCAGCTGCAGCATTTCCAAGTACTGTGGTTGCGGCGCCACTACTGCATCTGATGGATTATGCATCCAGTTGTAGCACCCTCCTGCACTAGTTGTCTCCACCCAGCACCCCTCCACCAGTAGCTCGTCCACCAAATCTACTTCTGCCTCTACCGCTGACTCCGACAAGCTCCCAAACCCACCATTTTCATTGTGCACTATGCCACCATATTCCATCTTGTTCTATATTCTCCTGTTATTTATTACGTTGCATTATATGAATTAGCCAAGTATTATTCAATCACACACATGTAGAATGAAATCAAGAAACATACACACCTTTGAGATTGTGTAGCAGGTAAATGATATTAGTTAATTAAATATGGTTGCTCTACTTGAAGGGACGTGGGATCGGAGAAGTGGAAAGAAGAGGAGCCTCGTACGTTGTTATTATTGATTGTTGATATATATCTCTCAAGACTAAAGTGGATGATGATGAGTACTTATTATGAAGATGAGATGGGGGAGTATTTAATTAAATTCAATGGCCATAAACGGAAAATTCCTTCTAATTGTGTAGGACCCACCAGTAAACAAAAGGAATATGGAAGTTGGCATGAGTAGGGCCTCAACTCTACCTCTCGTCTCCTTCGGCGTGGCAACTATATATATAAATTACCGGTGCTGTAAATTATCATTATATCCCTTTCCTTAAAACAAAATATATACATCATATCATTTATAATTTATAAACTTATAATATTGGTTGTTGCTGCTGCTTATTGTGTAACAAACAACACATCACACGTAATACTCATGCTGAGAGCAACATGTAAATATCAAGTTAATTCAATGAGCTGAGCGGATTCAAAGAAAGGCTGAAAGAGACAGAAAGGTATATTATTTCTCCCGTAACAGAATGAATTTGGGGTACAAAGTGCAAGACACTACGGGATGTATATCTAAATTAAGCCTATTGATGTATGCATGTAACACCACTAATCTCTATATATATCAATTATCAAATATATGTGTGTGGGAGCGGCAGCACAATAATAAGAAAAAAAATTATATATATTATTTTTTATGTTATTTTTATTTTTTAATAAGATTTAGCTTATTTATACAATGAAAACACATTTTAAAATTATTAATTAAAAAATTTATATAAAAAAAAAGATACCAATTAGCTACAGCCTTTTAAATCAGACTAAGAGAGAGCATTAATAATTATCATTGCTAAGAAGATTGTACAGTAGAATCTAGGGCGACATATTATGACCGAAGCAAAAAGAATATTATAGGTACAAGTAGGTGGGGACTCACCTCCTGCGGGTTCCCTCTTCGTGAGCCACATGGCGACTCTACAAATATAATGTTGAAAAAATATTGCAGACTAGGATTTTGAGATTACTTAGACATGCACGATATCGGCGAAAACGATGTCTCTACGATCTTTATACACAAAACAATTATTCAATTCAGCAAATAACAAGTGGATGGAAATGTGGATCTTAATTAAGCTTGTTTTCACCATTCGGAATTAAAGAGTTTTTTAAGGCGATAATATATTTTAACATCCCCGGGTTAGGACGTGAAAATTGATCGAAAAAGATTCTTCTTTGTGTTTCATTGGTGAGTTTATTGACCATATATACATTAATTACTGTGGTAATAAAAACCTACCTTGAGATTCAAGCTACCTAGCTAGTTGAACGGGTTGGGCCCCTTTCTGAAAACGAAAGAAAAATACTTTTATTGCCGAGGTTTGTTGATTTAAGATTCTCAGACAACTCATACAAATCACTCTCACTCAACTAGCTAGTGTGCAACTGTGCATTATATATTTATACTTGATCCGTTCATTATTATAAATTTATAATTCCTTCATAATCGATAACTAATTTGGAAGCAATGATTATTTTAGATTTATAATTTAAAATTGATAAATATCTTTTTATTATAATTATTTATTTCCAAAATGACAATTGAAATTGACAAAAATACTGAAATTTTGGGAAGTAAGAATAGATTTTCTTCATAAGATAGTTATATTTTTTTTCTAAATCACACTGTTTTTACAGATATTCGAACTGTTTGTTTTTGCTACCAAAATATATACCTCATCCGTTGAAAAAAAAAATTCAAATTATACGCACAATAAGGAGCTGCCAACACAAGAACAATAATAGATATATTGATATTGATTTGCATTTGTGATAATGAGTTTGTTTTAAAAATTTTCATTATCATTTACCCACATCTATTTAAAACCTAAACATGAAAAATTTATAAAATATTTTCTTCGACTGCAGTTACTTTTAAACTTTTCATAACATCTCAGAAGAACGTATTTTTACTATTTTAATTTAAAATCCTTTCATCACATTGGTTATCATTTCAATGCTTAACTAACTAAATATCATAAATAATACAAATTGATGGAAGGCGCCTTTAATTAAAGGTGCTAGCTAGACTTCTAGTTTATAATAGTCCACAGTTCATGTTTATTTTTTGGTTTAGAGATGTAGAGCATGCATTATATATCCGCATTAAAAAAAAAACAAATTAAAAGAGAAATTTAACTTTACTTTCGTTATTATATATATGTTGTTATGTCATTGTTTATTTTTATTTCTTATTTGAATAATTAGAACCTCTTTTTTCAACTAAATTTCATACGAGAATAATGATATATTACTTCAAAAATTTAATTTTGTAAACACCTTAGATATTAATAATAAGTGCAGTAAAAATATAGACAGTACGTAGTTAAAATTACTAGTTGCTTCTTTCATTCAGAGTAGTGCGTTTTATATTATACAAAAATGTGAAAAATAATTTTATTTAAATTTAATCGGATTTGATATAATGTATGAATTATAATTTTTTTTGCTAACAAGTTTTCTAGTGATATTTGTTAGGAATATAAAGAATTTAATGATTTATAGAAAAATATAAGTCTAGCTTGACATTTCCAATGAGATTGAATCTGAATGTATATAAATTTAATTTTTTTTAAACAATTGCTTTAAGTAACCCCATAATTTTTTTTTTAAAAGTAGAATGTTGAATTGATTTAGAAATCAAAACGTATTGATTTAATTTTATATTTTGAAAAGCATTTATAAATTTGAATTAAAAAGGATAGATCATTTACAATGAGTAATAATCTCATAAAGACACAAAAATAGTCAAAATTTATCTGATTTAATAAAATAATTTTAAATTATTTTCGTTATTTTTTATTTATTATTATCTTCATTAGAGTACACACTTTTAATTTATACATGTAATATCCTTGTAAAATTGTCATAATTATTAATTAATCATAAATAGGGAGAAATATTAGATTGTTGCCATATGTCGAAAGCTTGGTCACCGCACCTAAATGGCCAGCTGCAATGCTGCATTATAATTTATACAGGAAGAGGAGAGAGAACTCATCAGCTTGCATATTAATTCGTCTTAATTGCATGAATGGGATGCTACTGCTAAAATATCTTATGTTCATGTCGCTGTATTCATCTGGTTTACAAGTTAAACTTGGGTATTCTTTATTCGTCGCCATGCTTGGCTTTATTATATTTTGAAAGTACATCTAATTAACAATACAATAATACTATTCAAAATAATTAATTATTATAACAATTAATGGTTGAGTCCAAAATTTTGTAGTTAGATTTGTTGTATTTCAAATAAATGCAAATTAATATAAGTTTAAGTTATTTTTGGTTAATTTATTTTAGTTATTAAATATTTTTGTATTATTTATTTGTACATTATAATTGATTGAAGTCTATTTTTAGATACTAATTTATAATTATAAATTAAATTTTAGTATTTACTTGTAATACTCTGCTTAAATTATTTCTTAGATAGACACTAAATTGAATATATAATATTGATATTAAATAGACGTAAATTTATTACATACAAAACATAGACACATAAAAAATAGGGCAAAACACTATAATAAGCCAACATCAATCCAAATTTACCTATATGAGCCAAAATGAAAATCGATACAGCAATGTGCCAGATCATATTTTTATGTAATTCGAACCAGGGTAGTTCGAACTTCATCCTCAAATAATTCGAACCAGACCAGTTCGAATTTCGAAGAAAAAATTGAATGTAAATCGAACCAGACTGGTTCGAACTACCTATGCAAGTAATTCGAACCACTCCAGTTCGAATTAGGGGGAAATGTGTTCTTCATGTAATTCGAACCACCCTGGTTCGAATTACGCTTAAGGAAGGTTGTTAGTAATTCGAACCACCCTGGTTCGAATTACTAGGGAATGGGCTATATAAGGAGTTCGAATCAGCCTCATTCGAACCATTCTCACCTTCCCCTGCCCCACCAAATCTCAGAGAAAACGACCCAGATTCTCTCCGCGAAAGACCTGAACGCAATATTCTGCTCATGGGAGACGATCCGGCGCGGTTATATCGCTTGGACGGAGTCGCCCATATAGCTGGGGTCATCAACGAAGAGGTTAGTACAGAAATAACTTTGTTTTATCGGTACATGTGAGTTTGTGGTTTGGCATGCGAGTAAGATATTGGTTTAGTTGGTGGTTTATTTTAGTGGTTTATGTCAGTGATTTCTGTAAATGGTTTATGTTAGTGGTTTTTGTAAGTGATTTATGTTGGTGGTTTATCTTAGTGGTTTATCTTAGTGGTTTATGTTAGTGGTTTATCTTAGTGGTTTAGGTATGTGGTTTATGTAAGCAGTTTACGTTATCGGTTTACGTTTGTGGTTTTTGTTAGCGGTTTATGTTGGTGGTTTATGTTAGTGGTTTATGTTAGTGGTTTATGTTAATGGTTTATGTTAGTGGTTTATGTATGTGGTTTATGTATGTGGTTTATGTAAGCGGTTTACGTTAACGGTTTACGTTAGTGGTTTTTGTTAGTGGTTTATGTTGGTGGTTTATCTTAGTGGTTTATGTTAGTGGTTTATGTTAGTGGATTATGTTAGTGGTTTATGTATGTGGTTTATGTAAGCGGTTTACGTTAACGGTTTACGTTAGTGGTTTCTAGTAGTGGCTTATGTAGGCGGTTTAGTTGTGGTTTTATAATGTTAGATCTTTCATGTCAGTAGCCTATGGGGGTTTCTAATTTAAGTTTCTTATGCAAATGGTTCTCGTTCTTGGTATTTTTAAGCGGCTATACATAGTAAGATTTTTTGGTTTATCAATTATCGTGTTGATTATGTTTGTCACCGGTAATTAAGCTGGTTCTAAGAATGCGGTTCATTTCTTCCGCAGCCTCAGCGATGCATCAGGAGCATGCGGCGGCAGCAGGGCATGGTCCTGGATGACAGATACGTTCCGTACCTGCAGATGGCTGGTCTTTACCATCTTGCAAGGTTGAACGATAGATGGTTCCGGTTGGACGAGGCCCTTGTGAGTGCGTTTGTTGAACGATGGCGTCCGGAGACTCACACGTTTCACATGCCGTTCGGAGAGTGCACTATCACACTGCAGGACGTGGCATACCAGCTGGGTTTGCCAGTGGACGGGCGTTACGTCAGCGGCTGCCTATCAGAGTTCCATATATACATCGAGGGTGGCCGTCCAGCCTGGGTTTGGTTCGAGGAGTTGTTTGGAGTGGTACCTCCTCCTAGCCAGGTTCAGAAGTACGCGGTCAACTGCAGCTGGTTTCAGGAGACGTTTGGTGAGTGCCCGGAGGGAGCTGATGAGGATACTGTGCGTCGTTATGCCCGTGCGTACATCATGATGTTGTTGGGCACGCAGCTTTTTGCGGACAAGTCGGGTAACCGCGTTCACATCAGATGGCTTCCGTTTGTAGCTAGGCTGGAGGAGATGGGGACCTACAGCTGGGGTTCTGCAGCACTGGCATGGTTGTACCGGTGCATGTGCCGTGTGGCGAACAGAAATGTTATCAAGCTAGCGGGCCCACTTCAGCTACTTCAGTCATGGATTTTCTGGCGATTTCCTCGGTTTAGGCCTGCAGGATTTGAGACGTTCAGCTGGCCACTGGCCTCGAGGTACTTCCCTAATCTTTGTCTATTTCAATTTACTATTGGATACCCTAAGCACGCATATAAGTAGCGGTAACACATGTGCATGTTGCAGGTGGTCAGGTTACATCCCTTCCAGTAGCGAGAAGGGTCCTAGAGTTCAGACGTGGAGGCTATGGATAGACCGGTTGCAGGATAGAGAGGTCAGTATGTAACTTAATAAGTTTTTTTATTTAACCACAATTTACGAGTTGGCATCACGAGTTGCCCTGACATTGTATCGTTATGCGTGCAGTTTATCTGGATGCCGTACAGTAGCCCTGACGTACTTCAGGTCGTGCATCCCGAGGTTTTGGAGCCTCGGCATATGGTGCTGTGGCGGTCTGTTACATCGCTTATCTACTTTGCCGTCATAGAGTGGCATCAGGTAGACAGAGTTCTTCCGCAGTTTGGAGGGGTGCAGCCCCGTCCACAGGCCGCCCTAAACATCGACTTTCTGATGTCGAAGGACGGCAGAGGCGGCGATCGATGGTTCCCCTCCCATTTGCAGAAGTGGCATCAGTATTGGGAGGACCGTACGGAGAGCGTGCTGAGATTCGATGTTGTTGCTAACCCTGGTCCGTCGCATCTGTTCTTGGATTGGTGGAGTCAGCACGGGAAGAGGTTTTTGTCTCCGGATCCGCAGTTGGGCGATCCGAGAGCCGCTGCTATTCCTGTCGAGGCCTCACAGCGGGGAGCTGGGCAAGTACCTGAGATGGATCGGCCTGACGACGTGCCGGATAGGAGGCGGGTTGATAGGAGAGCTCGCGTGGGCACACGTCGTAGCCAGCGTGACTGGGGTTGGCTTGAGCGTGCTATGGAGGCTGGCGACGAGGCCGGCCCCGCTAGGGGTCGACGACGACATCATCCTGGTAGAGGTAGAGGGCGTGCTGCGGTTCATGCCGCTGCACCTGACCCTCAGGACGATGACGATGATCACCATGGGCCTGAGGGCGGGGATGGTGCAGGGGCGGCCTCAGTTGCTGGTGGTAGTACCCAGGATGGGGTTCACGGAGGTGAGTGGTATGGCTCCGGGATGGTGACGGGGCTGAGCCTAGTGACGCTGGACTTGGGTCCGGTCCTTTTGGACATTACTTTGTTGGAGTACCCACCGACGACCAGCCTCAGCAGGACGGTACTCCATGGGTTATTCCCGGATCACAGTGGCAGGACTTCCTTGGGGCAGATACGCTCGATCCGGACTTCGGCAGTCCACGGTTTCTGGCGGAGATTTCGGCTATCATGCAGGAGGACGAGCCGGGCAGGAGGCGTCCTCAGACCCCTGCCACGCAGGCACCCTTAGATGTTGATCTGAACGAGCCTGCTACGACTCCTGTTGGTGACCAGTTTGCTTTGGGAGGTACCCCACATTTCGCTTACACCGCTGCATCACAGTCTGTCGCCGGGCCGTCTGCCGCGCCACTCCATTTTACGCCACCCGCACAGCCTACCCCGCATGAGGACGCAGATGAGATAGAGGATGAGGAGCCGTTCATCCGCAGAGGTCAGAGGCCACGGGTTCCCCGTCGTTGTGGGACAGGCTCCCACTTGTTTAGATGATTTACATGTCATGTGTTTTGGACGTTAGGGTTCACTCATGTATTTTAGATGATTTACTTTAGAGCTATTTTTCCTTGTTGTATGCTCATTTTATTGTACTTAAAAATCTGTTATTTACCTTGTGGATTAGTGACTATGTATTATCATTGAATCATATGACACTGTAGTTATCAACTTTTGCAGTCATGGGATTTCTAACCAAATTCAAATTCAGATGCAACTTTTTCATTACTAGAAGTTAAAAGGATAAACAAATAACACAAATCATCTTCAATAACAAGTTACAGGAAAAATAAAATCAATGAACACTAACAATAACAAGATCGCTACTACTGGCCCCCCGTGTGAGACGGTCCTCCAAGCTGTGGGCAACTCCTGCGGGTGTGTCCGGGTTGGCGACAAAGGCCACACCTCTTTGGCCGATTCGGATCTGCCTCGTCCATGTTCGTCCGTATCCTAGTGGATCTCGGACGACCCTCTCTTGCCCGCCTCTTGGCAGGGTCCGGGATCACGGTTGGCCCGTCGTAAGGTGGCCAGAATCCCTCCGGTATCGGCGGTGTGAATCCCATCTGGTACACACGGAACACTGAACTAATCTGATACACGCTGTGAACATAAGAGGACCAGGTAACCCGTGAGTAGGCGCAGCATGCAAGTGCGTGCTGGCACGGGAAATGAAGTGCCTGGAAGTACCCGCAGTCACAGGTCCTGGATGCAAGCGATACTCTGTAGGTACCTAATGAGAAAGAGCCCGTCGGGGTGGTCTCGGCTACGGTGAACTCGGAGTTATCCCGGTCATACAAAGTCACCGTGAAGCACCTCGAATTCTTCAAGTTGGCCTCTATACACTTCACCAAGTACTGACTGAATTGCTGTCCGGTTCCCATCTGGGCCTCAGCCTCTCTACCCTTGCGAACAAAGAGTTCCGCAAGCCTTCCATATGTTGCCTTCACCAAAGAGCAAACAGGGAGGTTTCTGACACCCTTTAGGATTGAGTTCACACACTCCGAGATATTCGTCGTCATGTGACCGAATCTCCGTCCCTCGTCACGATGCTGAGTCCATAAGGAATAATCAATCCGGTTCTCCCACTCACACATAGCCGGGTCTTCAGACCGAAGAATATCAAACCAGTAATCAAACTCAACCTCGGTCTTGGCATATGCGGCATTCACTAGAAGCCTACGTGCATCCTTGCCCTTGAAGGTAAGGGCAAAATTAGCCGCTACGTGTCGAATGCAGAATGCACGGTATGCAGATGGAGGTAACCAACCCCCGTCCGGAGCCTCAAGCGCAGCCTTTATGCCGTTATGCCTGTCCGATATAACCAGAAGACCGGGCTGCGGTGTCACGTGCTGTCTAAGGTGGGAGAGAAAGAATGACCAAGACTCTGCATTCTCACCTTCTACTAGTGCGAATGCAACGGGTAGAATGTTGGAGTTCCCGTCCTGTGCATTCACGATGAGCAAAGTACCCCCGTACTTCCCATACAGATGGGTTCCATCAATGCTAACTAAAGGCTTGCAATGGCGAAATGCCTGGATGAGCGGTGGAAACGTCCAGAAAAGTCTGTGAAAAAAAGCTTGAGACTCGTCTACTTGTCCACTAACTCGAACGGGGCTCGTCCGTAGGATTGCAACAGTACCAGGCATCGTCAATTGGACTCCCAAAACCCACCTGGGGAGCTCGTTGTATGACTCATCCCAGTCACCATATACGAGGGCAATTGCCTTCTGCTTCGCCATCCAGACCCTCCTGTAAGTCGGCCTAAACCCGAAGTGTGCTGCCGTGGCATTTAGGAGCACCTTGATGCTGACGGATGCATCGGCCCTAACCATTGGCATAACAAACGCGGAAATCACATGATAATCCAAGCTCCTGTGGTCACTCGAGATGGAGGTCGCAAGACAAGTGTGAGGTCCATTGTACCGCTTGACCTCCCAAATGCCCTTGCGCTTCCGCAGACTCAGTCGAATCAACCATGTGCACCCATTCCCAAACTCAGAACACTTGCCCACATAACGGCGATGATCAGACTCCACAACCTTGTACTGTACCCCTCGCCGGATGCTGTAAGTCTTCACACTTAACAGGGCCTCGTCTTTATCCTGAAATTGCTGACCAACCTGGAACTCTGTCAAACCAGCAGTCCCTTCAGCATCTCTAGCTCCGAATCCAACAGAGTGCCCTGAAACACCCTCTTGCCTCATGGCATCTAGGTCCAAAGAGGAAAAATATGGTGGATACTGCTGTGTGCCAGAACTAGAACCACCGACTACCAAAGCAGGCTCAGTCGCTCCAACCTCGTCGCCGCTGTCATCCTCAATCATATCCGGCTCGACGCCGTCCTCCTCTACATCACCCAACACTCCGTCACCGACGCCAACCAGTGGAACTCCCTGTAAAGCGTTCGGCAGAATATCAACTGATCCTACCACGTCGCCTACTCCATCATTCAGATCAACAGCAAAAGATGGGGAGGCGACTGGTTCGACCGCTGGCTCGTACACAGGGACGGACGAAGAAGCAACGGCAGGCCTTGAACTCGAACCGGCTGCCGCTGCTTCAGTGGTGGCATTCCGGTTCGAACCCCCTGAGCTGGATACCACATCAACCAACTTTGCCAACAACTCTGGTGTCCTAACCTCGGGAAACTGCCTCCGACATAGGAACATGACTTGCAGGTCCTCATCACTACCAATCGTGAAGCAATCATACTTCACTGTATCCTGCAAGACAGTGATTGGAATGCGATAGAAAAACTTCTTCACTCGCTTCGCACCTTCCAGACCGAGTTTCATCAGCACAGATCTAACAAGATCATCATAGCTCGTCGTTGGTTTCACGACGATACAGAGAGGATCCTTATCTGTGAACTTCACACCGGAGCGAGTTTTTCTCTTAATGGATCCTCTATGGTGAACCAAAACCCCAAAACTCTCCTCACTAGCCATATTACACCCTCTATGAGAGCAACTCACGTTTAGAACCATATATATACTGCACTGTCTACCACTAATTCGAACCGGACTGGTTCGAATTCAATTTGTGTAATTCGAACCAGCCTGGTTCGAATTACTTGATGCAGCTTCTCCCTATATAATTCGAACCAGTGTGGTTCGAATTATGTGATACGTTTTCCTCCCAAGTAATTCGAACCACCCTGGTTCGATTTACTTGAATGAATTCCCTCTTCATAATTCGAACCACTCTGGTTCGAATTACTAATGAATTGAGTTCGAACCACACTGGTTCGAATTATATAAATATAGGGTTTGGCTCATTGCAGAAACGAATTTCAGTTTGGCTTATTCAAGTAATTTTCAACTTCCCCTGGTTTAATCTGGTTTTTTGCCCTAAAAAATATCAATAAAGGACTATGCATTATTAAATTAAAGAATATTATTTATTTAATGCATACTTTAAAATAAGTATTGTTTTTGTTTTGTCCAGGAGGTACACTCTGAGGTATAGCTCGTTGTTATTAAAAGATGATTGTCTTCTCTTCTTTTGATCAAATGGCTGTTCTGTGAACTTTTCACAATTCTGGCTCAAATGTAAAATCTATAAAAAAGATTTCGACGCTCAAGTCAATAATTATCTTTAAAAATAAATGAACTAAGAGTATTAGGATAGTAGTCTCTCATTTGTTCTGCCCCCATTCATCTTATTTGTGTCCGTATTTAACTTCGTTTAACCTAACCGACTCTTTGCCTCTTCTTCAAGATTTAGTGTGAGTTCTAGAGAGGTGGAGACAATTATATCAGGTTCAATCTAATTTAAAATGTGTTTTTTAAATTAGTTTTCGAGGTATAATCGTTTTTTACTGAAATATGAGGAGTAAGGATAAATTCTTGTATAAAAAAATTGTCTAAGTATAGTTCATTGCATAAGAGAAGACGTCGTCCTGTCTTCTCTTTAAATAAAAAAATCGCTGAACTCCAAAAAATGTAAGATAAAGTAAATACCTACAAAAAGTATTCTTACACTCAAGTTAGTAATAATTTAAGAAAATAAGTGAGAATAACTTAAGTGAGTATTAAGTTTTCATATACATTTTATGAGAAAGTGTCAAAAATTCTGGTAAATTTGAAAAAAAAAAGGAGCTAAGAGCGAGAGAGAAAGGAAGTAGAGAGCAGAAAAATGAAAAGAAAATGAGAGAATGAATTCATTGATTCAGAAAAATTGTATTATAGAAAAAACTTATTCTTGTATTTATAATCACAGTTGAAGCAGAATTTTCTAACAACTAATTATCATTCTTACAAATTTAACAATTCAGTATAACTAACTCCTAATCACATACCTCATATTTCATCTAATTTCATCTTTTATCTCTATTTATCGAAAACATTTTAAATTATCATCTGATAATACAACCATTGAGTGGTATAATTTAATTTTTGAATTATATATAATAACTTCAGTGACAATCGTTAAATATGCCTATTGATCTTTGACTGATTTTTTGAGATATTAGTACATATATGTGTAAAGTTCACAATGTAATTGTGTTGGAAGTCTTATATATATTTTGACTTTGGACTACTTCAGATTAGAGATTATAATCATTGAATTATAAATATAGTGGCTGAATGATGTGCAATAATATTAATAGTGGTTGATTATAATAAGCCATGAAAATTTTAATAGTTTTTTTTTATCTAATCGCAAAATTATAGTGTTCAGATTAGGTATATAAATAATTAACATATTAGTTTCAATAAATATCCTTGTAAAGTACTTTATTTTACACAATTACAATAACTAACTATAAGTTTACAAATATTATTGATTTATAAAGTTTCATATTTGTAAACTTATAGTTAGTTATTGTGACGTTTAACATAGTATTATTATATATATAATTTTTTAAGTAGTTATTGTAACGTTTAATTGTTTAAAAGTTAAACACTTTTTGATGAAATGTTAATGTTTAATTTCGTGTCTAGCTATATAAACGAATTTTCACTGGTATTGATTAAAACAAAAATTATAAATAGATATTTATTTTACTATTATGTATATATCTCTTCTAAAGGATAAATTATTGAAAAAGATTAAAATCACTTTTTACGATGAATAATATTGTTATAGTCATCTAGCTCCATATATATCAGCTGGCATATTCGAATTGAAGGAGGAACTTTTACATTTGTATAAAAAAAATATAGTTAGATCAATAAATTGTTGAGTAATATCCTGTTCCATTTGATACTCGAGAATATTAGATTTTAATAATTTTGAGAGTAAGGTATACTCCTTCGAATAAAAGAAGACGGTAATATTAATAATTTTTTACATTTAAACTAAAAATTAATGTTTTTTAGGTATTAAAGTTATAATTGATAATGATAGAAAATAATAATTTAAAATTATCTTATTTAATTTAACATCTATAATTTTATATATATAATGTTTATAATTGTACACTTGCTTGTTACTACTTTTAATATTATTCAATTACTTTAATAATAATTAAATATAGAATAAAGTAAATAATAATTAAAAAATACAAAATAAAATAACTTTGGATGATTTTGAGTTGATTTTTTATTAATTCTCAAATATTTTTGTACTTAAAAGTTGTAAAAACAGATGAAAAATATATAAATATTAAAAATATAATTATTTATTTATCTCCTCCAATTAGTTTAACCGAAAAAAGAAAAAGTAGTATCATGACCATTCACCGTTGGAAACATTCATTATTATGATGAAAAAACTAAATTACTAAACCACTGGTCGAACTATTTATTTTGAATTTAATTAAATAAATATATACACTATAATTTAATTGAAGTTAATATTAAATAATACACATAAAAAAACGCAACAACTAACAATTATAGATCCATCCTCCATGGTTGAAAGGTATTATTCTTTTTTTAAAACAAAGAGAACGATATTGTTTTATTCTTTCGTATATTTTAAGTATTTTTTTAGCATTAAAAAATATTTATTTATTTTAATTATCATATAAGAATACTTTAAAGACTAAAAATATTTGACCAATTGAAAATGTTACAAAAATTGCAAAGTTTAAATTTTAAAATATTTGTTATGTATTTTGACAAAATTAAATTTTTTTACTAATAATAATCATAACAAATGATTCCATTTCTCGGTATTTGTTAGAATTTTTCTAATATTAATTAAGAAAATAAAAATAAAGGTTTTATTTACGTAACGGATGAAAAATTTAAAAATTTATATTTTTTAATAGAACATTTTACGTTAATTATCCTAAGACCTATTAATAAATGTTTATAAATATTAAAATAAAATTTCGTTGGTCACTTTCTCGAAATGCGGTAAAAACTAATGTTAAGGTGACTTTTAACTTTAACTTTCTTTCAATGCTCTAAAAAGGCACAAACGATACAATTACATACATCCATTATTTTAAGGGAGTCAATCAGATTTTGTCAAAACAGAATTCTTGTGGTGTGTAGGTCAATATTTAATTTTGTCCATTTTTTATTTTTTTTAATTATTTTTTTTATTTTTGTCTTTTAATTCGCCATGAGAGTTTTTCCGTAAAATTATCGTGGTTTTAAAAGATCCCTAGCAATTTATAATCTTAAAAGAATGTGTCAATCCTATTCTCCCGAGATTGTGTTTCTATGTGAAACAAAAAACCAATCTCGTCTAGTAGAAAGTAAATTGAGATCTTGTCATTTTACGGATTGGAGGATTGTTAGTCCGACGGGTACAACTGGTGGATTGGCTTTAGCCTGGAAGGAGGGCACAACGGTTGAGATTCTTGGTGAAAAAGAGTTTCTCATAGCTGCCAAGGTAACTGATCATGCTTTGAACTGTTCTTGGGGATGGGGTACATTTAAATAGTTCGGATGGAATTCGGTCTATCCAATACATAGAATTTTTCTCTTTTGTACAACTTTAGAAAAGTTGTAATTATGGGTGATTTTAATGCTATAGTGAGCCTCGGTGAGAAGAAAGGAAGGGGGTTAAATCAGCTTCATCTATTTCTGAATTTGTGAATTTTATTGATGATGGTGGACTGAAGGACTTGGGTATGATTGGGAGAAGGTTCACCTGAACTAATAGGCGACAAGGGCAGGACCAAATCAGGGAGCAGCTTGACCGTGCACTTACAAACGGTGAGTGGATGGATTGTTTTCCATCAACTTCGCTGTCTTGGCTCACAGAAAACAGTTCAGATCGTGCGCTTATCCTCCTTGATACAAATTTAGTCATAGAAAAATCTAATCGGAGGTTTAAGTTTTAGGAGAGATGGTGTGGTTTAGAAGAAATTCGAAATTATCATTGAAACTTGGAAGGAATGGGTGGATGGCTCAGTAATGTTTGTTTTGGCTCAAAAATTGAAGCATTGTAGGCACCGTATTGTTCAATGGCAACAACAGAACAAATCTAATTCGAAGAAGGACATTGGTGAACTTACATCTCAACTTGAAATTCTCAGAGAGGAGGGTATTATAGGGGGAGAACAGGTTAAAGCCTTGGAAAATAAACTTGATGCTTACTTTAGGGAGGAAAGCTATTGGAGGGAGAAATCTCGTGTAAAGTGGCTAAAAGAAGGGGACAGAAATACAAGTTTCTTTTACCAATCATTCCAATCCAGAATCCGGAGATCTAAAATTTAGAAACTGAAAAAGAATGATGGTACATATGCTACCACCCGTGAGAAAATTGCACAAGTAGCTGAAACATACTTTAAGGATATCTTCACATTGATTAACCAAGCTAATCCAGCACATGCATTCGAAGATTTTGAAACCAAAGTTTCAGCAACCATGAACAGAAAATTAACTAGACCGGTCAGTTTTGATGAGATAAAACGTGCGGTCTTTAGTGTTCACCCACAGAGCGCCCCTAGTGATGATGGATTTACAGCTAAATTCTTTCAATTCTACTTGAGTTTAGTACGGGAGGATGTTTTTAAGGTTGTCCGCAGTTTCTTTGTCAGTGGTAGACTACTAAAGAATTTCAACCATACACAAATCTATCTCATTCCTAAAATTTCTGATGCAAAGGATATGACACAGGTTAGACCCATCAATCTTTGCTCAGTTGTGTATAAGATTATTTCTAAAGTACTAGTCCATCGGCTACAGAAATTTATGACTTCGTTGATAAGTCCTAATCAAAGTGCCTTCATTAAGGGTAGATTGATTTCAGACAATGTCCTAGTCGCTCATGAATGTATGCACTATCTAAAGACAAAGAAGATGGGTCTATCGAGTGAAATGGCTGTTAAATTGGATATGAGCAAAGCTTATGATCGTGTTGAGTGGCATTTTCTTTGGTTCATTTTGGAGAAGTTGGGATTTGAATTTAGGTGGATTGGTTGGATACAGGAGGTGATGACTACAGTTTCTTACTTTGTCATTGTTGAAGGTCAACCTTTTGGTTTTTTTTAAACCAAATAGAGGTATCAGTCAAGAAGACCTTCTATCTCCCTACCTTTTTCTTTTCTGTGCAGAAGGATTATCCTTTTTGCTAAACAAGGCAGAGCAAAACGGTCTCATTAAAGGTATTCAGATCAACCAAAAATGTCCTACTGTTAATTATTTATTGTTTGCGGATGACTCAATTCTTTTTTGCAAAGCGTCAGAAAAGTTGTGAAAATATCCTCAATCTTCTTCAGTCATACGAGGGGTTCAGTGGCCAAAAAGTTAATTTGCATAAATCAACTCTATTCTTTAGTAATAATACTCCTCCCGATGCTCGATTACTACTAGCTCAGAAATTAAAAATTATTCATATTGGTGCACAAGATAAATATTTGGGCCTTCCATCTACAGTTCAAAAATAAAAAAAGACCACCTTCAGAGAAATCAATGACAAGGTGAGGAAGCGAGTTCAAAAGTGGAAAAGAAGACTTCTCTCATCTGCAGACAGGCATGTTCTAATCAAAGCTATTGGGGAGATTCACAACATACTCTTCCAATTTTGGTGGGGTAAAAAAGGTACAGAGCGAAAAATGGCAAGGATTAGTTGGGATACTATGACAAGACCAAAATTAGAAGGTGGACTAGGTTTTAAAGATCTAGCGGCTCAGAATTTGGCGCTATTAGCAAAACAATGTTGGAAAGTTATCTTTCGGCCACAATCACTCCTATCTAGACTCCTCAAAGATAAATATTTTCGATATAATTCTATAATAAATGCAGAGATCAAAACAGTACCTTCGTGAGTGTGGCATAGCATATTGGAAGGGAGTAAGGTTGTTGAAAAAGGGCTGGTTTGGCGAGTTGGTGATGCGTACAGTATCCGAATCTTCAGTGATCCTTGACTTGCTCCTCCACATTCTTATGTTGTTTCTTCATCTGAAATTTTCAATCTACAAAATCAACCACTATTGATGGTCAAAGACTTAATACTTTCTAATGGTGAGTGGAATCAAACTCTAATTAGAAGTTTTTTTTTAGGGCACTAGTTAGCGTGTGCTAGCAACAACAATGGAGGGTGGAGAAGATAAAATTTATTGGACCCTTAATAAAAGTAGTTTGTATGAAGTGAGTACTGGGTACCGTGTGACTTATGAATTCTCGCATCCTCCCATTAAATTTTGCCCAGAGATTATGAGACAACAAAATTTGTGGCTAGAACTGTGGTAGTTAAGAATTCCAGGAAAGATTAAGATTTTTCTCTAGAGGGGCTTCCATGAAAAGCTTTCAGTGCTGTAAAAGCTTCATCATCGCATCTCATCGATTCAACCTATCTGCTGAAGATGCCTACAATTTCTAGAAATAATCAATCATTGCATCTTTCATTGTGTAAAATCAAAGAAAATTTGGTTAAAAATGGGCTTACCAACTACTAGAAGGAGCATCGAAGACTCTGATTTCTATGTTGAGTGGAACTTGAGAATGGGAGCCTTGCGTACCCAACCCAATAGCTCCTCTCAGAGAATGATGATGGTGATTTTGAGCTGGTCCTTATGGAAGGCTAGGAACAAGTTCATCTTTGATAATGTATCAACTAGTGCAGAAGAGATAATGACGTCGGCTTTGAAGATACAGAAAGAGTTTCAACAAATTTTCACTTTCTAATTGATGAGCACTTTACTTTTTTATCTCTCTTAATAGAGTATTATACTATTATATGATGTTATCTCTATAATAGAGCATTGGGAGTCCCCCATTTCTTTTATTTGTCCCATATATGGACACTTATATGTTTCTTTCATTTCATAAATGGAATTATCTAACTTTGGAAAAAAAAAAGAGTCACTCAGATAAAGTCGTTTAAAACGTCTTTTTTTAAAGATATCTTTTAGTAATTAAAATTTAACATATATAATCGATTAAATCGTATTATTTTTGTCAAAATTAGGTCAAACAAATTAATTTGACCGAAAATTGGCAAATCAAACCTTGAACAGTCTAAATTAATATTATTTTTTTTTTATAAAAAATTACTACAATACCCTTATTATAGAAAATGAATACAATACCCTTATTATATAAAATACTCCTACTAAACTATCCTTTACTTCTCTGCCGTGGTATGGTTAGGATTTAAAATTTTCAATATATATATATATATATATATATATATATATATATATATGTATTTTAGTCATTTTCTATAATAAAAAGAGTATTTAGATCAATTTAAGATTTAATTTACTATTTTTTCGATCAAATTGATTTGTTTGGCATAATTTTGACAAAAATAATACAGTATAATCGATTATATGTATTAAATTTTAATTATTAAAAAATATTTTAAAAAAGACGTTTTAGCGTCTTTATTTGAGTGATTTTTTTAAAGGATGTATGATACTCTGTAATAGAAGTAGTTTTAAAGTGATAAATACATTAAAATATTTTATTATTATACGTTTTACCTAAATCCTAAAGTAGAATATTAATCATTTTTGAGAAATTTTGGTTGAACTTACACAGTAAAAAAATATTAATTTAAAAATAATTTTTTTCTCATTTTCTTTTTTAAATATCTACCCTCGTTTTTAGAGAAAATTTAAATCAATTTTAAAATAAATATTTTAACAAATTGAAGCATGAAAAATTAATATATTTCGATACATTAGATCATATTAACATTGATATATATCAAATTATTTAAATTGATAATCACTTGGAAACAAAAGTAGTATAATGTTTTTTTCATTTTATTAATATTTTTAGGATAAAATATACATTTTATCTTTAATATTTGCAAAATTTTTTTTTAAAATACTCCTAAAGTAGGTTTAGTTTCAATTCAATTTTAATATTTTAATTTTAATTTTAATTTTAGTCACAATTAAAAAAGATTATATTACATATTTTTATTGTTAAATTTATAATTAGTCATTGATAATGATATATAAGAGAGATAAAATAAATAAAAAAATTAAAAAATTAAAAAAACTCTTTAATTTAAAAAAATATTTAAATTTAATTACAATAAAAAAATAATATGTAACATATTTTACTTATAAAATTAATAATATATAATATATTTTATCATAATATTCTCTAATAAATCTAGCTAAAACATGTGCTACCTGTTACAGACTTACAGCATCTAGGAGTTATACTACAAGAAAATATTGGTTGGCGCACGCACTTAATTCTAAATAGATTGGTTGACCTCCAAATTTTATCATTAACTATTTACAAAAAATAAATAAATAAACTTTCATAAAAATATAATTTAATCGATAATTATTAGAATTGAATCCATAACTAAACTAATAAAATTACTAGATCATCGAATTATTAGTTTAAATAGAAAGTTATACAAAAAAAAAAAAAAACTCAAAAAATACAAAATTTAAGTTATTTATCAAAAATAGATGCAGATCACTAGAAATAATTTTTTTAATATCAGTTAAAGAACAATATTAAAAGTAATAAAATAATGAATTGATATTTTATTTTGTATAATTTTAAATCTTTTGAATTACTGCTTAAACTGTTTGATTGACTGCGTTAATTAATAACAATTTTCAAAATATCCTTATTTTATATTTATTTTTCCTAAAACAAATATGACTACGGACAAATTCTATAAGTTTTACTAATTTATCTGACACTTGATATGTATTTGTCTCTTTATTTAAAGAAGAAGTAAGTACAGACAAAATATTTTAAATTGTTCGAAATAAACATAAATATATACTAAGAGTTCTAAAATATTAGAGAGATAGAGATGAAAAGGTATAAATTTTTATTTTATTTCACATATTTTTTCATTTTTGTAATATTCATTTATTACTTATATGATTGTCACAGAAAAAGCACATTAATAAAAGAAAGATATAGAATATAGTTCATAAAAGAAAAGATGTCTCATATATTCATAATGTTTATGTTGTCCACGTAACTATTATTTTAAAATTGTCTACTTCTCCTTTTATATATATTGCTAAATTTAAAATCATCATTATAATAGAAATCTAGTATGTTTGTAGGAAGCGATTGAAAATATTGAAAGTCACGATGAATCCTCCAATAAACTTTCATAAAATAATTCGCTTGTATAAGTAGGATGAGTAGTGGTGTAGGTTTTAGATTATATCCCACCTAATTTTTTGATAATACTGCACAACAATTAGAATTAGAATCTGATTCAAATAGAAGAGTATAAAAAAAATGAAAAGTCTAGGGGCTAGTAACTTTGTTAAATTCTGGCCAACATGTAACCAGCAAAGAAAAGTGAGCCATTAGATGAAATCTCACACCATTAAAACCATCATTGATGGCTAATTGATGACTACAAATCACAAAAGTTACTGGCTCCCTAGTATTTCTCTAAAAAAAATTGTCAAATTAAAGACAGAGATAGTAAAAAAAAAGATTAAGAAAATGATGATGAAAAATATTTTGAGATATCTTATTTAACAATTAAAAAATGATTTGTCACCTGACATTTGACATTGGTGCAGAACTGGATTTTTTGAAGAACACACCAATTTTATTGCTTATAAGACTATTTTCTTTAAGAATCATGACATGAAAAAAAAACTATAAATTTGAATCAAATAAAATAGATACTATAAAAGTTTATTTGATTTTGTCTTTACACAATTTTAATTTGAAATATAGCAACAACTACAACTTGGGCAAAAAGGATTTACAAGCGAAATTCTGTTTTGCAGTGATTATTCTAATAGTATGTAAAAACCGTTGCTAATAGTTTAGCAGCACTTAATATTAGAGTGATTAGCCAACCATTACTATTTGTTTTGTGATGATTAAAAACTGCTACCATCTGACTTAAAAACGGTCATTATTTGCCGCAACTATTTTAGTGTAAACTATTGGAAGGAAAAGAGAAAATCAAAGAAATAACAAGAATCTGAACTTCTTAAAATGTAAGATAGAATACTTTATTATGAAATCAATGAATACAAGTATAGTCCCTGTCCTTATATATCATACTACTGCATATTACACTCATGCTAACTAATTGTCCTAACAGATTTAGTTAGCTGTTTCAGAATTAATAGTTATATAACGGATATTATAACGTCTTCATTATTTAGCGATGCAACAATGATAGGGAATCAACATTATAAAAAAAAAAGTATAAGTAGACAATAAAATACTAAATAATATGAACAATAAATATATTGGATGTTCATTTTACTAGGTGTATGGATGGTTACTTAATATTAAGATTTAGATGGTTAATTTAAAAGTATAGTATATTTTTATTTGATTGGTAGTTGTTCATATTGTTCAAGATGGTCATTGTTTACCTAACACTCCCCTTATAAAAAACATTTTCAGCCAACAACTATTGAGTTGTAAAAAAAGTCCAATAAAACAAACAGAAATTAAAATAAGAGTACTTTTTTAAATTAATTTCTTACTTTTTTTTAATATCTCAATTTCATCCATCTATTTTTAGTCATCAGTGATCACTGTTTGTCGTCGGCCACTATCACCTTCGACCACCTTAAATTTTAAACACTAAATTTAAATTTTAACTCCTAAATTTTAGACTATATATCCTAAATTAGTTTTTTGTTTCATCCTCCAAATTTTTTATTTTGAATATTTTTATTATTTTTAGTTTTAGAGGTTTCTTTTTAATTTTCAATTTTAAGTAATGAATATTGACAAATTAAAAAGTGTTTGACTCTCAAAATTTTTTCTTTCTGGTAAGGTAACATGAAGCAAACATTTTTGGTGACTCCTACTGCGGTCCCAAAACTTTGAGGTGTGGTTTTTCGATGTTCTACCTAACAGATTTTATTCTAATCTCGATATGTGAATAATGAGAAATGCGAATAGCGTAAATCATAGGTTGTATTTTAGGTCACTAATCATTTAAAACAAGAATTATATCTAATTAATTTTAAATTTAATTTTTAAAATTAAAATTAATTTCCATTTTTTAACCTATTATTTAGGTTATTAAAAAAAATGTCCCTCTATACTTTCTCTTTTAACAATGTAGAGATACAGAGTAAGAGAAAAAAAGTAATGTGGGTCTCTCTTTTTCTTTTTTCTTTTTTTCTTCTTTACAATGAAAACACTCTGCATACTATATATATATTTTATCTGTGTATGTGAGTTCCCATCTAATTTATAAGGTGGTGGGTTACAATAATCTACGCGTAAATTATTATAAGGTAAATAAAGCCAAGTTATACTCTTATAATATACCACATATCATAAGCGTTTAAAATTAAAACAAACAAATTATATATTAGAGACATGATTATGTATAAACTAACTCAAATATAACAGATGTGTTGGAGTTGAAACCAACGAAAACCCCCTAAAAAGAAAGATTAAATTCACGAAAATCACATCACAAGATAAAATATTATTTAGTGAGGATTCCCTAATTATTCATTAGTTAATTAAACGTATAATTGACTAAATGAGTATCTTCTAGTATATGCATAAAGTTTAGTTGGTCACATTTAGTATAATAATTATGCTAAATTATACTAAAATAACTGCTAAAATTAATTATTAATATAAAATATACATTAAAAATGAATTAAATTAATACATATATCTATATATAAATATACGATGACTGAATTTGGTAACTGATTTTAATGTATACTTAGCATTTCTATAATACAATATATTTCCGTTAATATGACTTTACACATATCAAAATCTAATTTTGTACCCTTAATATAAGCTAAAAAATGAAAAGAAAAATAATGTTATTTTATGTGTTGTAACCATCCAGTTTTAATGTAAAACAGGTTATAAGTTATAACATATGAGAGAAACTTATTTCCATTTTGTATGAGGAATTGAGGACAACATTTTTTATAAGCAAAATTTAGGTGGCTAGGCACATATCTGGTCCGAAAAGGTTAAGATATAGCTTCAAATTCAATGTGGATTTAAACCGACATCTTTATGGGAGTGGATCCTCTCCAGTGAATAAAAAACTGGATGGTGTGCAGTGTTTAATCTAACCATTCACCACATTCTCTCTCTTATTTATTTCTGGTCCCACTATTAAAATCAAAGGTGAGAGATTGCACTGTATTTTGTCAAGTGTTGAAAAAACTGGAGATGATTAAAAGTTATACTAATAACTAATCCTTTCACCTCTCATACTCTATGAATTAAAAGTTATACTATAGGACGAAGAATTACAACGTACTTTTCATGTCATAGAATGAGTTTTGAATAATCTCCGCCCCTTGATCAAGGGACCAAGTGAGGTTAATTACTCCTAATCCACGCACACGCAAGTAATTACAATAATCTTCATCTGATCTCTTTTTATATTGTTGTTAGTTATTTTTGTCTTCTTTTAATATTTTGATATTTCTTATGTGATTGAATATTGTCATTTTCATTTTGATATTCCTTCTTTTATAAGTTATTTATTAATAATAAATAAACAAATAAAAAATTGAAGTTAAATTATGAAGAAATATAGATAGACCCCAATCAAATGAATAACAAACCGATTCTTGTCAGACAAATTATCTGACATTAGCGTATGATTTTAGATTAACCATTGAAAATGCGATAAATTATTGATTACTACGAATCTAAAAGAAAACAGAGAATAGTTTGATGGTGAACGAGAGAGAACTGTAATATTTGTATTATTTTAGTTGTTGATTGAATTAATATGTCACTTGATGTTGAAATTGTCGCGGCGACTAGCTTATTGATTTACTGTGTCCAAATAAAGAAATTAGAATGTGGATTCGAGGATCAACGAGATCATGCCGCATTCGGGATTGTACTTACGTGTTTCTGCACAAAGATTTTTTTTTTATTAAAATTAAAGCACTAATAGTAGTAGTAGGGTAATTAATAATATATGGTCCACTATTGTATGCTTTCAATGATGATATCCTTTATGAGGTTGACTCCTCCAATTGTATCTTTGCAAGATTTGATACCCAACCAATCGTAGATCTTCACTGACGTTAGAGCCCAGTCAGATGCCGTGGATTTGCAACTCAAACTTAGACGCCTCATCCCCACTTGTTTTTCCGCCTCCCATTATTTTCTATTATTTAATTTCTCCTTCGCTTTTGCACCTAATAAATTTTCCCAACCCTATTTTTCATCCAAATTAAATTATTAAAGATGTAAGAACTGAGAAGGTCTATATATTACAAGATAAGTTGAAAATTCCACCTGACTAGTTCCATATAAATTTGATCCATTATTTCCTCCGTTTTAGAAAAATAAAACACAGAAGAATAAGAATCATTTTATACTGGAGAAATCATATATACACTGCATACTTTTCAACTTTTACTATTAATTAAATGAACGATAAGAAATAAGAAAAATAAAAAATAAGAATGTGTTTGGTTTGTATTTGTATTTTTTAATTTTATTTGTAATATTTTTTGTTTTTATTAGCGTTTTGTGAAAAAGTAAAAACCATAAAAAAAAATTTTTGTATTCACCTTTTATTTTATTTTTTTTACAAAATTATGAAAACAAAAAAATACTGAAAAAAAAATAAAAGATAAAAATATAAATCAAGTCTACCCTAAATAATTTGTCTTTTATGCCATAAAAAATGTAAAAAAATAAATGCATAAAAAATTCTTTATTCACAATGAACAAAAATTAAAGATGTGGTCATATAACATTTTTATTAATAAACAAAAATATCGTAAATATTTTTATTAATTAAATATTAATAAAAAAATGATTAATTTTATTGGTGATATAACATTTAAAAACAAAAAACAAAAAACATAGTACATATAAAATTGTTATGTGTTAAATTTAATTTCAACGGCAAGGTCAATGCTTTTACACTAGCTAGCTACTTGGGTGTGCAAGTGACGGAAGACTAAGATAAAAAAGGAGTTAAAATAATGAATGGCATGGTTTAATTTGTAGAGTAGTGTGGATGGGAAGGTGATTGGAAGGTTCCTTGGGATCTCGTCCGATCCCACCTTAGCTTAATTGACTTGTTTTGTTTCGCCTCGAGTTCCTAATTCCCTCATATGTCATATCCCAATCTAGATTAGGATCTAAAAATCACAGATTTGACATAACACATACTGATGAACGAAAACAAGTTTAGTATTTAAGTAATGATTAAAATTACTTTCCATAGCAATGCAGCATGCCTGATTAACAGGAAACCAGATTAAACTATACTTGACTATTGCCGGCAATCAGGATCTCCTTAATATACCTATGCATGGATAGGATTTAGGCTCCGGTAGCATTTTAGATTTCATAGAGATTCAGTTTTGCAATGTTCTAGATTTCCATATCCTATAGGGATATGACATGGAAGGAAAATATTTACACATATTTTATCTGATCTAAATAAGAGAAAAAGGTTCGATTTCCATGGATAGAATATATATAATAGAAGAAAAGAAAAGAACGTTGCGTCAAAATTCCTGAGTAAGTAGTCAATAAGTATTTTTACTTTTTAATGCAAAAAAGAAAAAATCTAAACCCTAAACTGTAAGCCTGCAACAACCAGTTCTTGTTCCACATATATGAAGTTATGAACAACTTTTCATTTATTTGGAAGAAAACAAGAAAAACTAGAATATAATCTCTTGCGTTTTGCCTGATTTGAATTTATTTTTTGAAATTCTAATCCATTTTGGGGAAACTAAAATTAGGTGCTTAGAACCAATATTAAACTCGACTTATAGGCTTAGGAGCATAGACGATGTAGCTAGGAGCAGGTCAGGTACAACTCTTTCGTGCAAAAGATTGCAATATCGTATAGAAAAATTTTCAAGTGTACTGGTACACCGGTATTTCAGTGATTTTTAACCGTTAATCTTAATTATAAAAAGTATATATAATATATATAATTAAGATCAACGATTAAAAATCACTGAGACACTGGTGTACTGGTATACTTGAAAACTTTCCTATCGTATATATAATTTTCCATTACTATATGAATTCCTTACACCTGACGGAGCCATATATAATCGTTCACCAATAATTAAATAAGTAGCATGCATATAATTATATATATTGGTGACTAGTAGTATGCATAATTTGACTAAATTTTATATATTAAATGCATAATTTGAATCCCAAACTTTTTAATTTGTTAGAATTTATAATTTTTGAAAACATATTCTAAAATAAGAGTTCAATAAAATAATGAAATAAAAAATTAATTACTATTATGATTTTAAAAATATACTAACTACTTCATTTTTAAAAAATTTAATCCAAAATATTTATTATTTTAACTATTTTTATATTTTTATTGTTATATATTTAATAAATAAAAGAGTAAAATTGTGTCTATTAATTCATCACTAGTCCACTACTATATATAAAGGAAATAGAAAATAGTTAGTGTCCATTTTTTTCTCCTAAAATACACTTCTTTTTACATATAAATAAAAATAAATAAATTCCCTATTTCTAAAATTTAAACCTAGTGCTACTCTTTAACAGAAAATGATATTTAACATCTTAAGGCTGAAAAATTTAGATATGAAAATGTTTTTGGAGAAATCTACTCATATGGAGAGTGTGGATGAAATACACTGGTATGGAGAATGGCATTTCGCATGGTAGGAACTTTTTTTTTTTTCTCGCATGGTGTGAGTTATATTTTTTAGGGTAAAAGGGGAAATAGTTTTGGGCAGTTCCCAAACATATTTTTAAGATATGAATGGATGGATGAGGAAGATCAACTTCAATTCTTCGAAGGCCCAAGTATATACTCTGCCTAGTGGGTGCCCATTACCAACTAAACAGCATGGATGTTTGAACTTTGAACCCATGCTGAATCCTAAATGAGGAATATAAAACCTAAGTAGTTGTAGTAGTGTGTGTGAGTGGGTGTGTTTTGTGCCAGAACAAAAAAAAAAGAACTTTGAAGTAGATATCTTCCAGACCTCCACTTCGTCCAAAAACTAAAGGTAGACTAGATATCATTCATGGCCAAAATTTAAAAGAAGAAACACACGTTATATACATATTTTTTATAATAAAAGTGGCTGATAAAAAACAAATCTTTTATACAAAAACAATGTATACAAATAGTTTAATTTAATTATACAGTGGTCTAATCTTTTTTGGGATTTACACTATTAGTTATTTTGATTAATATGGTGTCACATAATATTTTTTTTTTATTATAACGGGCCAAGTCCATGGTGTCATGTAATTAAATGATTAAATACGTATATGAATAGGAAGTAAAACTTCTTTTTTATAAATATCTATAGAGAAGGTAATAGATGTGCTGATTATCTTGCGCAAAAAAATTTAGAGCATTGACTTTTATTTTTTGGATATTCCTCTTATAGAGGTAGTGAGCATATTAGCTAATGATGATCAAGGGATATATGTAATTAGTTTGCTCGTGTCGAGAGTTTGAATTCCGTCTTATATATATACCGGTAATTCATTGGCCAGCAACAAAAATATCGTGAGCAAAGAAAAAAAATGTAAACCAATAAAGAGATCACTCTAAAGCTAAGGATTGTTAGGGTACAAGTCTTACAGGCCATTCTCTCCATGTAACGATGATTAGTGTGAAGCCATAAATGTCACTGCTCATGAAGGTACCAATTCCTCCGGACTACCATATGTATCAGGATTGCGTGCCCACCAACAACTAACCATTATGTTTATTTGTGATGTAATAAATTAAATGTGGTAAACAATCATGTAAAGCTATAATATAAGGCAACATTTCTGAATTATATTAGTGGTAATCGTAGCTCAATTCAATGTTAATGAACATGTGTGTTTTATAAGAAATGAATAATAATAAATGAATAAAGCTTGAGATGAGTATTGAGATAAGTAATAATGAAAGAGAATTAAGCGAAGGAATTGAATGTATATATTGATTTGGCAGGGAACTAGTGTGTGTATAGAGAGTATCGGAGCACGACATCATGAATTGTGTGATAGTGAATTAACAGGATAGGCTAACTAGTGCCTAAGATACACAGAAAATTAGACAAGACAAAGAAAGGGGCAGCAGTAGGGTAGGGTTACACTAATTAAGACCCAACCTCAAATCCAAAGAGCAATGGTGGTGTTGTTGATGGAGGTCAACGGGGGTGGGGGAGGGTGCAGTTATGCTACAGTTATGGCCTCCTCCAAGTGCGTTGTTGAAACTGGAGCACTCGAACCGCTCCTGTTCTTGTTCTTGTTCCTCCTCGTCCACCACGTTGTCCACTACTATGTTGTCGTAGTCATCATTGGCCCTCTCCTTCCCCTTCCCACTCGCCAGCAACAGTAGACACGCCGCAACCTCGTGGTCCTCCGGGGTGAAGGTGACGCCCACGTCTTCTTGCGGTGGTGGTCTGATGAGGGTGCGGGGAGGATTGATCCCTCGCCAGTGGCGCTCTGGGTGGCAGCGCATGTGGCCGAAGAGAGCCTTCCAGGACCAGAATCTCTTGCCGCACTCGGTGCAGGGACGGGTGATCTTTGGGGCCTCAGGATCAGGCTTCTTGCAACCACCCTTCCCCTTGACCTTCACCCCTTCCTCCATTACCCTCATCAATTTTGTGATCTTCTTTCTAGGGTTGCGCCTCCGAATAAGATGATCACACGACGAAGAAGACGAAGCCGCAACATCAACACCATCCGTAACCACGCATGCACGATCTGTGTTGGGAGAACCAGAATGAGCCCAGGAGGAGTTGTCGACGATGTTGTTCATCCCTGGGCAGTTGCAATAATTGCATGTATTGTATATTTCTTTGAGGGTCGCAGGATCAACGATGGAGGCAGATCAGAGGGCATATGTACAAACTCACCCTTGCCTGGCGGTTACTGCAACTCTCTCTCACACTTTAAAATTGGCGGTTTCTTCTTAATATCATTTCTTTTCTTCTTTTCCCCCACTCATGCATTAGTCTGTTCGCGTTTTTTTATGTTTTGGTTAACTCTTGCCATTTATTTCATTTTAAATGTAACTAATATCTTTTTTTTTTTTCTTTCTTATAAAAAAAATACCAGTGTAAGTCTTCGTTTTTTCTTTTTCCTTCTTGTTTTGTTTTAAAAAAGGTGAAACTCACCTGCAGTCCACTGTAGGTGAAGTTGTTTTTAAAAAAAATCGATTTATTTTATACAAATAATTTATTTAAAAAAATTGGTTTATGTAGATCAAATAACTATCTTTAAAATAATTTCAATTTTTTCTGCGTGTTATTCTTAAATTCTTAACAGATGAATTTGGTATGTTCTTCTTCTTCATTTTTATTGACCAATTTTTCTTTAAATTTATCTGAAACTTTTATTTATTTAATTTTCGTCAAATATATGTATACAAATTGTTTGAAAAAGTAACATTTAGTATTATGAAAAAGAAACAAAATTCACATTTTTTTATAAGAATGACATAAATGGTATCATCTGTCTTTTTTTTTATGTCTCTGTTTTTATCTTTTTGATGAACTTTGTTTTGTTTTCCATAACTTACATTTTCAGTTGCTTTTAAATTAAGCTGTAAACAGATTTTAAATTAAGTTTTAAAAATATGTTCAATTACAAATTTACCGTTAAATTAAATTTTATGGTAATCAATCAATTAACTTTTATTTTACTAACAAATTATTTTCATGCAAATTATTGTTAATTTTTCAATATTATTCTATAAATAAATTATTTTTTTAAGATAATAAGACGATAATTTACTTGTCTAAAAATTATGATTTCATTGTCATGCACGTTTTTGTGTTTTTACTTACCAACTAGAATTTATTTTTAATAAAACAAAAATATCGAATCAAAATATTAATTTGGTCTCTTAAATAATTGAACATAATTTTTAATAAATTTTTTTAAAATAAAATCAACCCAAGAATAGAGAAAAAAAAAAGAACAACTAATGAAAATATTTATTTTGGCATTGCCATCAAGAACAGGATAGCCATAGAAAAAATCTAACCAAATAAAAAAGACCTAACTCATAATTAAACTACCATCATATCATTACAATAAACTATAACATCACCAACTAAAGAGACATGCAACAAATATGGAAGAGATCATGCCAAAATTTCAACTATGCTCATGTTATCAAACAGTACACATTATACCATAATTACATTTTTGTCTTCTACCACATGAAATTGCGATGAATTATCTTGGCATTTATGATATCTTCCTTAGACTTGTAAAGAATCTCTATTTTCATTTTTTATTTCTTCATATTAACCAACTATGTTAAATAAGATTCCCACGAAATCATTAACACCAAATTTTAAAGCTAATATTTTCTACATATTCCATTTGCTAGTACAATTATTTCTTTTAAAAAATAAAAAAGATAAATACATTCTACACATATCTTTTAGGCTTTTTATTTAAATAAAATAAAAAAAGATTAATTTTATTTGATTCTTTTAGATTAAATTCAAAAACGTGAATCTTCTAAATCTATTAATACATAAATTGTGTTAGAGTAATGTGTATTAAATATTATATTAAACACCACACTCTAGGGTAATTTATGCATCAAACTGCCAAAGATGTGAACAGTAGAACTCCCAAAATTGTTGTCTAATGTCCAATCAATTTTCTCCTGAATATCAAAATGGTGTGATGACATAAACATGTACGTATTTATTAAATAATTTTCATCATTCACAGAGGAATGAATAAAAACATAAATTAAAAAATACATTTGAAATAATAAATTTGATTAAGAAATATAAATAAGAAGAACATATCTAATTGAAAGTTTGATATTAGTTCTGAAAAAGGGATTGGAAGAGAACGAACGTGTGAAAACGAAGAAGAAGAAAATAAAAGTAACCGTTTAGTCTAATTCAAACCGTTTTTTTTAAATAAATCATTTGTATAAAATAAATCGATTTTTTTTAAACCATATAATAACACGTGTCAGCCATCCAAAAACAACTTCACCTGCAGTCGACTGCAGGTGAGTTTCTGCGTTATTTCATTTTAAATGTAACTAATATCTTTTTTTTTTCTTTCTTATAAAAAAAAATACCACTGTAAGTCTTCGTTTTTTCTTTTTCCTTTTTGTTTTGTTTTAAAAAAATATAGTTAACTAGGGATGATAATCAAACCATCAGATGTGTAAGACATTTTTGCGCTACTATTTTTACTTTTATGTGCCTTTTAAAAATTATAAGAGTTATTGGTTTGTTTAAATACTTTACATAATTAGTTAATTACTATAGCAATATATAATTGAATAGTAACAATGCATATAATTAATACAATCAATCATATTGTATGCACACAAAACATCATATACTAAATTAATTATTTATATAAAATATATATTAAAAATAAATTAAATAATATATATATTTACATATAAAAATATAATAACTAATTTGATGATTGATTTTTTTTTTTGTATATATATAATATTTTTGTAATATAATATATTGAAAACAAACACATAGGAGATTCCATTATATATATTGTCACACCTATAAATAAAATTCAAAAATCCATGTCTTTTTCGATAAGGGTTTTGGTTTTTTTTTTTTTTTTTGTTATTATTTTGCTTTTATTCCGACAAAAATTTTGTGAAAAAAAAGTCTATATTTGTATTTAAGATAAGAGTAAATTATCATTTTATTCAAAATTAAAAATATTGACATATTTATTTATAGAAGACAAAAATTATTATTTGTATTCATAAAAAATATATTTTTATCGGTAAAATTATCCAAACCTTAAAAAAGTGGTGAAAACTTAGGTGAAGTCGACTTCACATGAAGTTATACCTCAGAAAAATTTAGTCAAATCAGTCAAATCATCTAACGGCTCTCAGATATCAACTTCGCATGAAGTTGACTGCACCTGAGTTTTCACCTAAAAACTTAAATTAAATTCTCAAACTACCCTTTAATTTACTCCACCACTATTACTATCATCTCTCCCCTCCCTTCCCCCCTCTCTCTCTCTCCTCAACCATCACTCTAACCTCTTCGCCACACTCCCTGTCAGACGTGACTCAACAACACCAGTACCACCATGCATCACCAACATAATCATCTAACACAAACTCAGCCTTTGTTTATGCCAAAAAGAAACACTAGATCTAAAGATGCTGCGAGAAGTGTGAGTGATTCGTTGGGATCTAATTAAGGATGCCACGGAACATCACAACGGTCAATACCGGTAGATTGCTCCTCAAGGACCTCGAGAACAATGACGAGGACGACTTCCCCGCCGCCAAGAAGTCCAAATCGGAGAAGTTCTCTCTCATCTTCTCTGAATTTTCCGCCGCCGTCGCCGTATTCTTCGTCTTCGCCACTGGCCTCACCATGCTCGCTTCGGAGTTCGGCCGCATCAAGCTCACGCACCGTCTCCGATCTTCGCCTCCTTAAGTAAATAAAGATCCCTCTTTTCATTACTATGTTATCATCTTCATAGATTTATTTGAATCAAATTAAAATTAGATGAACATAACATCAGATTAGTTGGAACATTAGTGATTTAGGCAGGTGGGAAAAAATATTTTTTTTTTGTGAAAAAAAGGAGAAAATTTTAAAATTTATTATGTTGTTTTGAGTGTAAGGATGTGTTTGAATCTTTTTGTGTAGTTTATTATGTTGGTGAATTTGATGAATGAAACAATAGAGGAGGAAGCGATGGAGTTGAAGTTTCAGAAGGTAAGGGGAAAGCAGAGCTTGCAGTTGAGATCGGGATCGAAGAGGTGGAGGGAAGAGATCAGAAAGGAAGGCGATGGTGGTGGTGGTGATGGTAATGAAGACAGTGATGGTGGTAGTTGGGGAGGAGAGTGGTGGTAGAGTTTGGAATTGGAGTCGCTAAGAATATTTAGAAAGAAAAAGGGGAAGGGGAAGGGGAAAGGGAAGGGAGGGGGGAGGAATAGATGATGGTAGTAGTGGTGGAGAGAAAGGTAATTTGAAAATTTTATTTAATTTTTTATAATTTAAATAATTTTACCAACAAAATTCTATTTTTTACGAGTACAAATAATAATTTCTATTTTTTATAGATAGATATATCAATATTTTCAACTTTTATAAATATAAATAATAGTTTATTTTTAAGATAATGTTTTCTTCTTATTTGTTTGATATATATGGTTTCATTAGTCAGATTAATCTATGGATCATTAAATCATTAATAATTTATTACATTGTACAATTAATACCTATTATTACACTTTTTGTTTCGTATCTTGCACATCCTTCTCTTTTGTTACAAGATTTTCAAATATTTTTTTCATACAGCAATGAAATATTTCAAAATTAATTATCATGTGTAATTGTGTAGTTAAGATTCATTTATGTATTTTATTACGAATGTTACCTAAAATCGAAAATAAAAATGTTGGACTTACTAAATATCAGGTTCAAACGATTTGGGAGGTTTTTGTCGTTTTCGCCTGAAAGGTGGTAAAAAAAATATTTACAAGCGACTATAATATTTAAGTTAGTAAAAAAATTTTAGTAGATAATATAAAAATTAAATAAAAAAATACTTGAATGTTAGGATATTTATAAAATAAGAGGTTGAGTGAGTCCTGCCTTAGAGATGACTTCAGATTAGAACGAGTGATTACTCCCCTTTCAGTGTGAAAAATTACATTCCTGAGGTGATTATCAACTATTTTTTTTGTTGGTCTTGGAGGTGATTATCACCTTAAAACCTACTTAAGCGTAGTCGAGGATCAGGCCTATGGTGATTGGGTCTAGTCGTACATAGGGAACTCAATCTACTAAACAGGCCCTGGTATTTTTTTTGGACGTTAACAGGTCCTGGTTTAAATCAGTTGGATTGGACTGCCCCGTATTAAGGTACGAACATGTTTTATTTTATCAGATTTGTCTATATCTAGTAAATCTTTATTGACTTCTTGACAAAAATTATACCATAATTTGTTTTTTTTTTTCATACCACATACACATCGAAGAGGTGGCAAAAAATTTGTTGTCTAAACTTTCTCGATGCTTTAGCAGTCAATTTTTGGTTGGATATTATTTTTTAATTTATCAAATATATTTATTAATAGTTATTTTTTTACTTTTTATCCTTTATCAATTTATAACTTTATATTGATAAATTATATGATCTTATATAATAAATATTTTTTTAATTTTATAAAAAAAATTATATTTTAGCTAGCATTAAAAGTGATTTGTACTAGAATAGTCATTCATGACTTACGCACAAAATTAAGGCGAATAATAATATAGGAAAGTTATCCAGTATTCAATACTACTTTAATGGAATACGGTATGTCATGTACGAATAAGTTGTGCTTGTTATTTTTGGTGTTTAGGGAGGAGTTAAATTCCTAAAAATTCAATTAAAAGAAAATATTTTAGTAATCTAATTATAAATTTGATAAAACTATAAGGACTAATAAAATAATTAAATCTTAAGAATATAGTTGAATTAAATTTCAACTATTTTTTATATATAATTAGACTCTTAAATATGAACGCTATCAAAGGTTAATTTTTTTTTTTTGTAAATTGAAAGTTTTTTCTTATTTTTCTGTAAAAAAGAAGTAGTAGTGAATTTTTTTACTTTCAAATATTTTTATTGTGTGCTCTTTAAGACTAGTTATTTTAATTTCGATTTTTTTTTGTTGTCTTTTTATATTATAGTCACAACATATTGTAACACTTACATTTAGTTTAGTTTTATAATAATATCTCTGATGTTTTAAATATATTTTAGTTTTATCTTTGACAGTTATTTTAATTATACCTCTAAAAGTATTAACACCATATAACATGACAAATTGAATTATTAGTAATACCTGAGTTTATTAATACCATATAACATGACAAATTGAACTATGTAAAAATCAACAATTAATTTTTTATAAAATTAGTCGTGTGATTCTTATTATGAGTAATACAAAACAAAAAAATACAAAGTTAAAAGAAGAAAAATGTGCTTTCAATTATATTAAGTATAAAATAGACATAGATTTCATATTTAATTAGTATGGAATTAAAAAAATACAAATATGTGATCTTTTTATTTTAATTAGCAATTGAGCTATATATATATATATATATATATATATATATATATATATATATATTTATATTATTGTTATTGCATAATCCATGACTAGTTCTATTCATTTTTTTTCATGATAGTTATATTCTATCCTATCTATGTAACTATGAATAATTTATATAATAATTTTGGTAAATAAAAAGTCAGTAATTTTGTGATAATAAATACTACATACATCATTGACTAAACTAACTGTATTTAATTAAATTTGATTTTTTTTAAATCATAAATTAATTAGAAAAATACAATTCATAAACTTAAAAATTTAAAAATATGATTGATTATGCAATTATATTGATGATATCAAATTAAACTTTTAGGTATATTCATTAATCATCAAAAGAAGAACTCCCTTTGTACTTAATTTAAAGTATTTTATTTCTTATAAAGTCTATCCACTTTACTCTATTTTTGATTAATATTCAAAATTCCTACTAAAATAACTTTTTAGGTTTTACAAAATATAACATACATAATTTTGATTACAAACAAAATTAAGAACTTACTATTATTTTCTATCAATTTTTAAATAAATTTTTAAGCTCATTACAAATTAAACATATTTGTAAGTTAAAAAATATTATGTATATACAAAAAATTAAATATTAAAATAATTACTATGTATTAAGATAACTAGTAGAGTAGTCCGTGCATTCGCACGGCGTATATGTTATTATTTATATCTTGAAAAGATAAGACTTATTTTAAAAATATTATAGTTGTATTAAATAATATTAAATAATATATATCACTTAAAATATGATATTTAGCATGTGAATATAATTATGAAAAGGTAAAAAAAATGCAAACATAATATTAAAAAAGAACATATAAATATAGTAACAAACACACTCAAGTATGTAACGTTCACTATGTATCAACTAAAATTTATACATAATGTGTATAATTCAAATTTAAGACACTAACCAACTATGAATGAAATAAAATATTTGTTTTATAAATAACCAACATAAGAAAATTTCAAAATAAGAAATTCTCCAAAAATCATAAAAAAAAATAGTTAAAAACTTGAATTTTTTGAGATAACATAAAATTTAACTCCTAAAAACTAAATATATATCCTAACATATGATAACCTTTAACTTGAACCTACCTATAAAACTATAACTACATATAAAACAAAGAAATCTTTTATCGTCAATTTAATAAAAAAATAGACTCAAAATTCTAAGAAAACTCCATATAACATTCAATTTATTGATTTCTAGTTTAGTAGATACCAATTTGTCCAAGTAAACAATTATTTTGGATGAGATAATACACTGTAGTGTAACTTTGACTACATATCAACATAATCAAAGTTAATTGATCTATTATTATTACAGTTTGATTGATGAAGTCCGCACCTAGTCAATCTGCTCGTCATTGTAAGACCTACAAAAATGAAAAGAGAATGCAATTACATCATTGAACAAAACATCACTAATTAAACACCGTAAGAATACTGAATAATAAAAATGACACTATAAAAGAAGTTAAAATAGAACGAATTTGATAATAATCAAAGTAAGTTACACATGTTTCTCCAAAAGAAACTAACATGATGTAACTAATGTCATATTATAATTAACAAATTATAATTTTATCTCAATGAGTAAAAGTCAAAATAAAATTAAGCTATTGAAGAATTCAGTTAGTGATTTCATGTCAGTTAGTAAAAAAAAAAAGGTAAAAAAATAATAGTTTCAAGTTATAGAAAATTGAATAAACACCTTAATAAATTGGTCATTTTCACAATAAATCAATATAATTGACAAAAACGATGCTCAAACTTTGCACAGACAAAAAATAATAAAAATTTAAAAGAAACACAGGTAAGGTGGGCAGAAATTTGAGAGTACATATTTTGCTCTGTAAACAAAGTTTATATAAGTTATAACTAAAATTGTCCAAAAAATTCTAAACTGAAAAAAAAAAAAGCTTTGTTCTTGTTATGTAATTTTTCAATGTTAGAAAATAAAAAAAATTAAAAGATAATAAAAAAATTCAAGACATAAGAAGAGATTAAAATTTTATCTCAATTTCAAATATCTTAAGAAACAAATCCACACTTAAATGCCAAATAAATAAATAAATAAATAAATAAATTCAAGAAAACAAAAAGAAGAAAAAGGGAGTTGAAACAGTGTAGTGGCCTCAGGTTCCTCTATAATGAATGAAGTAGTGAGTTGAGAGCTCATTATTGAAGGCAGTTTATTCTAAGTTGTAAAAGAGAAAGAGAAAGAAGACTGAGGCACAAGTTAGAGAAGTACATCATTACCTACTCTCCTTAACTAATAACCTACTCTCTCTGATTGAAATTTCTCATTACATATGTGCATTTACAGTTTTTTACACAATGAAGCACCTAAACTAATTAATGAAAAACAAAAAGATAATATAATCTTTTTAATGGCAAAAGATTTCTTGTTACGACATGTGGGCCTCATTAAAAGGGTGAAGAGTTGAAGACTAAAGATCACATATTCCTATAAAAATTTAAGTCAAGTATATTAGAAATACAATCACATTAGAGTTCACAGGTTAATATCCTTGACAACTTGGAGAGTAAAAATCATAAAAATCAACATTTTTGCCATTTCACTTGAGCCATTCATAGAATTATAAATCTTGGTAACTGATATTGTAGATTTTATTTGCTCAAAATTGAATATATTCTCAGTCTTATATTTTATTAAAGAGTCATATTAACAAAAATAACAAATACTTTAAATAATGGATATCTGAGAGTTAGCTCTAAGATAAATTTATTATTGAATAACAAACTAACAAACTAATTGAGCAGTCCAAATTTTCTATCACTTTCGACATTTTGTATCAAGAATTATAATCTCACTTCTTTAATGACATAATGACAATTACAGTTCATAATTATCAAATCAAAGAAGCATTGAACATTTAATGTAATAAAATACAAAAATAAATGATTTTTTGCACTTAATGCATGCACATCAAATCAAGCTTAGTGCTTAAAGTGAGAAAAGAAAGACTCCAACCACTCAAAATTAATATTGCATGTATTTAGCATTGGACACTAAAAATTACCAGTGTGCTTAATGTCCACTAGAAATCAGCAATGCTATTACTCCTTTGATGCTTTCCTTGGTAATGAATACACTACAACAAATAAATGCAGAAAATAAATCATATAGAAAAAAGAAACCAAAGAAGATCATCGAGAAAAATGAATAAGCAAAACTTACCTCTCTTAAATGGAGATTCAGAGTCTTTTTGGTTTCAAAACCGTTACCGCAGCAGCACCGAAAGTCACTAATTAATTTGAATATGGAAACAAAGAAGGTGTTAGACTCGAGTATGGGGAGGAGGGGTACTTCACCTCGTTATGGGATTAGAGGAAGCAGAACTCGGACCCTGTGAGTTGTAAATTATCCAGAACAAGAAAAACAGAGGGTCCGAATTCCACGTTTCATATTTCAAATTCCATCAGCTGCAAATCGGACCATGCGATTTGTGAAGCAAAATTTTATGACCAAAGAACTCGCATGGTTCGAGTTGTGTACTCTGAGTTTTTTTAATTTTTTTAACACAAATCGGACCATTCGATTTGTGTACTCTGAATTTTTTTCAACTTTTAAACACAAATCGGAGGATCCGATTTGTGTACTCCCACAATTTTAAAAAACACCAACAATTACCATGTTAAAGTATATCACTTATTTTGCTTCCATATCAACATTTTTTAGCCACCGAAAGTTATAGCCCTTGTGCTTATGAGCATGCTCCTCCAGTTCTTTAGGATCATTAAAAATGGCCCCTCTTTTGCAATGAAGCGTTCTTGCACTGTCTTTGAGCTCGCTTCTCTCACGAAAACGCACTAACACAGAAGATCAAAGAAGAGTAAGTGAAATTTTCATAGAGGTCACCATTTAAGAACGCATTGTTGAAGTCGAACGGGCAAATTTTCCACCCTTTTGCAAGTGAAATGCTCAACATGACCCTGACCATTGAAGGCCTACCTATTCAATGGGCTGAATATTTGGTCATAATCGACCCTTTGCTTTTGGTGAAACCCCTTTGCCACAAGCTTGGCAAGCTTGGCCTTGTATTTCTGGATGCTACCGTCATGATTTCTTTTCACTCTGAACACCCATTACAACCTATGGGAGCTGAGTGAGTCGGCGGATCCACCAAACGCCAGGTGGGTTGAGTATTCTTCTTCCATTGCTACTCTCTAGTGTAGGGTGGCAAGAGCTTCTTCAATAGATGCTGGTAGGGGCTCTTTTGCACATTGCTTGCTATATAATTAGTATTTGTCACATATAATGATAAGAAGCATGATGATTGAGTCACAATTAGAAGGTGTTGTATTCAAAGACTCTTGATTTGAAATTTAGCTTAGGCATTTTAGAACCGACTTAGGGTTCGGTTCACCGATTTTTTTATCGAACTAGCAGGTTCGGTTCAGTTTTTATAACTACGAATAAAATTATAATGATGAAATATTATTTTAGGTATAAAAAGTCATTTTACAGATCGTGCTATTATTTCACTTCTAAAGTTCTAATTGAAAAAAATCCCACATTTTGCTCAAAAGATGGTAATTTTTTTATTTTTTTAACCATTACTTAAAAGAAAAAGTTTTACAGTGCATGTTAATTGAATTTTGCCAATTGTTTAAGAAACCTAGGTAAAAAGAGATAGAGTTGTTAATAACCCTTAATGCTGGCCCTTTTAGTATTGAAGAATTTATTTTCTACTTTTGTTTATCAAATTTGAAATATTTGTCAATTTATGTTTTTTTAATAAATGCATATCTAATAATCTGTTTTTATATGAGTATGATTCGTATATAATCTAAAAGGCCTAGTTTGATAAAACGATCTCGAATACATAACTAATTAAAATGATTTGAAAAAGAAATGATATTTTGACTCTCTAAAAATAATTTTAGTTCGATAAAATGACTCTAAATATTATTAGAGTACACTTTAAATAGATTAAATTTGTTTCAATAAAATATAAATTGCTATATCCATATGAATTATTCAATTTAAAATATTCTAAAACAAAAAGTAAAACAAACACAAAGTTGCCAATGAGTAATAGTTTAAATGACATAGTCTCCTCATATTCAATTAGGAGACCACTTACATAAAGACACAAAAAGTGTCTTTATTTAAAGACGTTTATAGGTGTCATAGTATGATTGGACATCTCTATTAAACCGGTTAATAAGCTATTTTTTAATAGTTCAGAATAAAATCGGTTTATTAAAGAAAAATAATAAACCTAATTATTCGTATTATAATTATTAGATTCGATTTATTCCGATCAATTTACACAATATAAACCGAGTTATATTTAAATTTTTTATAAAAAAATAAATATATCCTTAATTTTTAACTTTACAAACATTTAAATTCCTAATAATTTAAAAATACAATTAAACCCCTGTAAAAAAATAATTCTAACCCTAATCCATTATCATGTCCAAGCCCAAATTCAAGTCTATCCGTGAAATGGTGAAAATAATTTGCAGCCTTCTGAAGTGCTAATAGAGTTATGTTGAGAAGGCATTCCTCAAGCCAAGTTCTTTCTTCTGGAAGTAAGAGACTCTGGTGAAAGATGTTACTCTGGAGCCATAGGAACATACATAGACATATTTCAAGCAAATAAACACAGGTGAATCCTGGTGTGGCTGTAACGCACAATCCATACGGGTACTCTTCCGACACCATTGAACCGAAGCACAAGCAGTCACCAAGAAACGTGGAATGATAAGTATTGTATTCCATTCACTACGATTAATCACATGAAACCTTACCAGTTACCGATTATGAACGCGAGTGTGATTCAGAAGAGAGACGAGAGGATGTTTCGGTTGAGTAAGAACAAGGCTTATTCGAAATCTGCAGCTGATACAAGATTTGAGTTCTGATTCTCTCATTTTAAGGCTCTTCAGGTAATTTAATTTAATTTTTATTTTTCCCTTATTCTTCCATTTACGTTGATAAATGCTAATGCAATAGTGTGTGAAGTAGAGTTCTGTTTTTTTTTTTTTTTTTCACGTTAGCTTAATACGCTTCGTATGTTCGCAATTGTTGATCCGCGGTGATGAACTGATTATGCGTTTGGTGCGCAATTTGTAATGCAAGCATCAGAATCTTAGATCCTACTATTGTAATTTAGAAACAGCGAAAACTAGTGCTTTATTTGTTGAATTTTATCAAAGATGATGAAATTTATTATGTGAAGAAGTTTAGTATTTTGGAAATGGATGATAATTAATTAAGGTGAACTAAAGTGAAGTTGTTCTGTTGAGCTATAATATAGAATCCTTGAGACTTGAATGTTTTATCAAATGCAAGTAGCGGATCGGGTTGTTGGTTTGATATGAATAACAAGTGTTCATACATATTTTTGTTCACATTATTAATAAAATAATACTAAGCAGTGGGACAAATCATAATATTGAATGACTACAGTGACATGTTAAAAGTAAGCAAAGATGACTTATCTTTAAGTTCTAAAGTAGTTGTAATCAAGGGGGGAAATGTTTAAATCACCAAAATTATACTCTTTATATCCAAATTTTGCTGCTAAAAAAGTTGTATGTTGATTTTAGAATTGTTTTAAATAGTAATTCAGTGTGCGGGGAAATAAAGGAAATAGATGGTTCTGTTAATAATAACAAATGCTGATTCTCTTGTTTGTAGGTACCCAAGGGATGGGAAGCTCTTTGTTTCTGTTGTTTCGGTAGAAAGTGGTAAAGCTATTGCAAAGTCAAGCAAGGTGCTGGTGCAATATGGGAGTGGTCAGATTCTTTTTCAGAATTTGTATTGTTTCCAGGAGATAATTCTTCCAAGGAGATTGATGAATGTCTCCTCAAGCTTATTGTTGCCATGGTGCTGATACTATTGCTGTTTGCTTTTCCTATTGTGTATCTACTTTGTAGTTAAGATGTTTCTTTATCAGTTAGAAGTTTGTTTGAATTATGATGTGGCTTAACAGGGACCATCAAGGTCTAGTATCCTTGGAGAGGTCACTGTTAATATGGCAAGTTATGTGAGTTCAAATGCTGAATCTCCACTTTCACTCAAGCTGGGTAAGTGGCAACCATGGGACAGTTTTACATGTCAGATATACAAATAAAGTTATCTTACTTTTATTGAGTGCAGAATGGTTGTGTTACTGTGGTTGGTTACGCTGGGATTTAATTGTAGTCAACTTTGGGGGAAAAGTAACATTGGAAATCTGGAATATATTGCTGAGTATTGAATGTATCTTATTAATTCCAATTACTCTTGTTAATCGACAAGTTGTTTTCTTTGGGTAATCTCTGTTCATTCAAGCGGTATTCACTGTGATTTTACTCTCTGATATACAATGTTGCATAGGATCATATGGAATTATATTTCTGCCCAAAGTTTTATGACTTGTATTCAATTGAAGTCTTAGCCACCAGATTGCTAACAGTTATTGCTGGTTCATACAGTTACATAATACCAGTCATTTCAATAGTTCAAGCTAAAAGATATGATTTATATACAGATCCTTATGAGGTTAATGTCATTTTTCTTTCTTTAGATGCTACCCATTGTGCTGATTTTGGCTTAAATGGTTGAGTTCTATTTTTTTTCTGTTAAAAAAAACTAAAATATTTTCTATAACTCAGAGATTCACTCAGACAAAGAGGGACTCAAAGTGCCTTGATCGTAAGTGCATCTTTCCAGATGGTACTTGGATTTTTCCAAATCTGACTCGCATTAAGTGTTATTATTATAGGGACAACAATACTAACTGGATTACATTTAAACAAGCTAAGCAGGACAAGTGCATATTATTTTTATTTCCACTATTACAAAAAAAGAAATGAAAAGAAAACATTACAAACTCATCACATGTACACAAAGGAAAAACCAAGCACCAGAAAAACATCATAAAGTCACATACATGATTGAAGTTTGTACCACACATCATCGTCAAGGAAACGGTAATAGGCATACACCTCCATGATTTGAATATGAACAGTGGACCCACAAATCCCCAAAATCCCACTATAAATCCAAAAGCCACACTCACAAACAGCCACTTCACTCCATGATTCTTACTTCACTCCATGATTCTTTCTCTCTTTTTCATTGTCATTAGCATCATCATCAGGAACTTTCCCGTCCATGGTACAGTTGAGCAGCAATGGTGGACCACATAGCTTGTTGCCGACGAAATCGGATGCTTCAAAGCTTTGCAACTGAGTGCCCATTGGGATTTTGCCCTCCAAGTGATTGTAGGACAAGTCTAGCTTGTTCAGGAAGTTCAAGTTTGTGATGCTTTGAGGGATCTCCCCTGTGAGTTGGTTGCTAGAGAAATCAATGGATTCCAATGACTCCATATTGCCAATACTTTGTGACCACTTAACTCATTCTTGGACAAGTTCAAATAAATCAGAGCAAATAGGTTTGTGATTTCCATTGGTATTTCCCCCAACAATTTATTAGATGAAAGATCAATGTTTTTTACTAAGCCGAGAATGTTGTTGTACTCAGCATCTTTTCCTTTCACCCATAGGATCATGCTTATAATATCACTTCCATACATCATGTCTTTCTGGATGGATGAACTTGCACTAGTTTTATCTATCATGGCACTCAAATGGTTCAAACAATTTGGTATAATAGACACATACAATAGGAATAATAGACACATCACTAACATCGAAACTTAGTTGGGTAATACTCTTTCTTCCATTTTTGTACTTCAACACTTTATTTTTTACCCAATCTCAAATTTCCATATTGCACCTAAACGGATCCTATATGCATCATCAACACACAAAATGTTATTTATACAATTCAATTAAACAGAGGATTTGACTCAAGAGTTACCTTCATCTTTTTCCAAAAGTTATAGCCGTCTGTAGATCTACCAAGCTTAGTCGAGCTTCATTAATAAAACAAAATTTTATCAAGTGTTACTAGCAATATATATTGGATAATTTTATACGCGATAAATAAAAAAGGGATATAACTATGGCCTCATTAGTAAAATAAGACCAATACATGAGTAATTCCTAATGATTCAACTCACCAAGTCAAAAATAAACATATGAATGAAATAAACAACATAGTTTAACAAAACAAAAAAAGTTAAATAAACCTATCTCTTACTTTTATAAAATTCAATAATTTTGATGTAATTAAATATTTTTGAAACAAAATCATTCTAAACCAAATTTATTAAGAACTTATTTAATTATATACTTTATCTATTAGAACATGTTATTCATTGGAACCTATATAAATTGTGAAATACCATCCTTCTTTTCCAGAACAAAAAATAAAGCATACTCAAAGTTGTTAGCTATTTTCATTTTTTTAGTAGATAACATTCTCTCGGTGAAGGTTCTTTACTTGTAGAAAACAACAAATTAAATGCACACAAATTGAGGATTCACCCAAAATTCAAGGAATATGAACATAGAAATCCTATAGGTGTTGACAAAACAAAACAAAATCAATGTGCTAATGAATTGTAAGTTGAACAAGCATCAAAATATAGCCAAAAGTGCCTCATCCAAGAACAGTGTGCCTAACATTTTCGCAATTTAATCTTTATAGTAGATACAACACATAAATAAAATGCAAAACATTACATAGGCATTCAATCAAGCATGTGGTGTGCAATGCAGAAATTCAGCATACTAAAGCAATTTTCAGCGGAATTCAATCCATAATGGCCATAATCCAACACTTGCAACTTAACAAAGACCTACTAAACTAATCCTAACCTATCTTAACCGCTTAAATCCACTAACAACATGCAAATTCTAACTAACTAACTAATTAAAGAAAATAGACTAGAAAGCAGAGCAAAGAGAGAACCTGAGGTGATGACTAGAGTTCTTGAAGCAGAGAAACGGGAAAAGAATGCAGTGGTACTATGTTATTGCCACTGCTGGAGGTGCGGTGACAATGACGCCAAAGAGGAGGAGCTGGGCTGAGCTCCGAGTTGGAAAGGGAGAAGACGAATGTCGCTGAATGAGGGTGAGAAAAGAGAGAGGAAAAAAAGAAGCAGAATGAAGTTGCCGTGGGAGAAGGAGATCAAGAAGTGACCCTGCGACCAGAAGAATGGGTTATTTTTAAAATATCGACCCAAGGAGCTTTGGCGACCGGGCCTCTTCAGAAGGCTAACCAGAAGAAGAAGAAGGAGCGTGACCCTTTGACCGAGCCCCTGTCTCGACAGGGCAAGCGCCGGCGCCTCCTGGAAGAGAGTGTCCTCACTGCCACTGAGGAAGGCGTGTATCAGCCCAAGACCAAAGAGACTAGGGCTGCCTATGAGGCCATGCTGAGTGTCATTCAACAGCATCTTGGCCGGCAGCCTCTCAGCATTGTTAGCGGCGCGGCTGATGAGATTCTTGCAGTGCTCAAGATTGAGAAGCTTTTGAATCCTATTCCTAATCAAGTGTTTGAGAGGCTGTATCCGAAATAGTGTTAAATAAAATATAAGTCAACTATTTAGGTTCTGAAAAAAGATTGGGTTTTTGGCGTGGTAACCTAGCTAGCTAGATGTGATACGAGGGAGAAGACACTCCAAAACTGAAATTTTCGGAAATTAAAAGGCGATTTTGAATAAAATTTTAATTTTTGGTGCAAAGTAAATGAGCAGCTTTGAAATAACTATATATAACAATTTGTAAAAATAAAATTTTATCTAAAAGATAGATATTTAAAAAATTATATTTAATATTAATTTTATAATATTTAAATTAAATTATATTTTTAAATTTTCGTTATATAATAATCTTAAAAGATAAATATTTAATAAAATCAACTTTTGAAATTAAATATTTCTTTTATATTAATAGATAAGATGGATAAAATAAAATAATTGTTTCGAATTATATAAAGAAGAGTCACGTACTTCTAAATTACGTTTAATATTTGTTTTTTTTTTAATATTTAATATACCTTAATTTTATGAAAAAGAATATGATGTTTTTATTTTACGTAATTTTTTACTAATTTTTTACCATAAAGATGATTAAATCTAACCCAAAAAAAATGAAAGGATAAATTCGAAACAAAAAATACCGTTCTTCAAAATAACAAAAAATAACGTTCTTCAGCCAGTTCTGTTTGGTGTATGAGAGGTAAATAGATTGGAGGACTAAATTGTTCTCCGTTTGTTAAAATTAGTGACTTTTTTGTATTTAAATTTTGTCAGGGATGTATTTGTCAAAGATTTAATAAGTCAGGGACCTATCTGTCTTACCCCCTTTAATTCTTTAGGCTAAAAACAAATAATTAGGTATAATTGTAGTATAACTAGTATAATTTATGTATAGTATAACTAGTATTAAATTAGAACAGTTTTCTAGAGATTAAACTAATATAATCCTAACATTAGAATTCAGTTATTTAAATAATATCCATGGTATTGAATTCTAGACCTTAGATATTTATACATTAGTATTGTGTTTGCAACTATAAACAATAAAAATATTCTGACCAGACTGAATGTACAAAAACCACTCAAATTCAGACTATCTTCTTGACTACGATAGAAAACGAACAATTGTAATATGTTTATAGAAAAAAATAAATAAAAAAAAAGCTAAGGATATATTTGTGTACTTATAAAAAAATATTACTAGTTATAAAAAGATAAGGATAAGAAATTCAAGATATTATAAAAGGTTATAATAATATATTATTTTACTTAATATTAATAGTATATTATAAAGATACTTTCATTTAAGTAAGAAGGTTTTTGGAAGAAAAAAAAATATTAATAATATATTAATACTTACAAAAAAATTAGTTACACCGACTATTAATCTAAGTAGCAGAAGAAAATTAATATTTTTAATTTATTATTTTTTTATTTAATGTTATTAGTTAGCCTACTTATCATATAATAATATAGTGTTAAATAAATTTAGATAATATTTTTTATCAATAACAAGTCTAAAATAAAATACTAATGATTTAATGCAATTTTAATACAATATTAATATAGTAGTGACAACTTGAATTTGATTCGTTTATAGATTTGTAACTGAGTCAAGACAAATCGTTATTGTAACTTGGTTCATTAATAGTTTAATAAGTTAAGGTTATGATTTTTGGGATGGATTTTGAATTGTAATTTGAACTCATTTATTAATGTGAACTTAATATGGTACTAAAAGAAAATAAAAATCTTTTTTATGACATAAAATAAAGTCAAAGTAATAAAAGAATAAATTATAAAATAATATGAGGTAACTATTTGATATAAAAATTAAGAGAAAAGGACAAATAGGTCCCTGACCTTTTGCCCCGTGGACATTTTCGTCCCTGACCATTGAAAAATACTTTTAAGTCCCTGACCTTCATGAAATTTGGACGGATCAGTCCCTCCGTCCAAATGCCTCCGTCAGGGACTGATCCGTCCAAATGCCTCCGTCAGGGACTGATCTGTCCAAGTTTTGTGAATGTCAGGGATTTAAAAGTATTTTTCAATGGTCAGGGACGAAAATGTCCGCGGAGCAAAAAATTAGGGACCTATTTGTTCTTTTCTCAAAAATTAAATATAACATGGTATATAACAACTTGTATTAAAAATTAAATATTGAATATAATAAAAATAAAAGAATAAAAAAATGCCCATAAATATGATTAAATCTAAAAAAAAATGAAAGGATAAAGTGAAAACAAAAAACAACATTCTTTAAAATAACAAAAAATATGAGTGTTATCTAGCGTATAGGTATAATAGTAGGCTCCAATAATTTTATAATGCAAAAATTTGCAAAGTTGCTAACTTTTCTATAGAGATATTTTTGGTAAAAAAATTTTGTCTAACTTTCATAAAATAATTGCGTAATATTTATATTAATAGGAAAAAAATATTCATTAATAATACAATTATTTGAATTTATAATTTAAAAATAAATAATTTGTAAAATTATAGTATAATTTAAAAAGGTATAATAGTAATAAATGAGAATATTTACTTTCTCCTAATAATATAATCATCTACTCCAAGACAAATGCTAATAACAACTTTTTATTCTTTAATCATTTACTAAGAAAATAACAAGAGTGAATTTTCATACATTTTTTATTCCAATGATAAACAATTTACAAAAATAAAATTGATGTGAAATAGGCCTTCAATACTTTTTATTCCATACGTATTTATTCCAATAATAAATAATTTGAAAAAATACTAGTTTGAATTTATAATTTAAATTTGAATATCAAATGAAAAAATTAAATATCTTAGTTATCTTGTTACAATATCCTGACAAAAAATTGGATTTAATTTGAAAATTAGTGAGAAATTATAAATATCTTTTTACATTTATTAGGATATCTTTATTTAAAAAAATAGATTTTTCGTTATCTTTGTTAGTTATCTCTATAAATAACAGTGTTTATCATGAAGTTTTAAACCTAACACTTTTTTTTCAATAACTGCATATCAGAGGAGCAGAGAATATGAGTAAGGTAATCACACTTGTTTTTGTTAAATGATCGATTATTAGTCTTTTATAAATTCTGTTTAGTAGTTTTTTTAGTCTAATAACAATATTGAATTTATTTGGCTTGAGCAGTTTTCACTGGATGCCTCTGTAACCTCTAAAGAAGAATCAAACATGGACTTTTCCGCCTTGGATGAGAAGGTAATCCATTTTTTTGGGCTACAATATCCGAATATGCATTACTTTCTTGGCATACTCTATTTAACATGTCTTTAATTATCTTTTATGATGTTTATAGTTGCTGTGTTGTAACCTTAGTATACAAGTAACGCATCTTATTGTATGTCATGTTGTAGCTTGGAAAGGGTGTTGCCGAGGCACTGTCGACAATGATTCGCGAAGCTGTTGTGCAAGGGATAACAACAGTTCTCCCAGAAATTGTGAAAACGGTTGGTTCTTCACCAAAAAGTGGGAGTGACGGTGTCAAGCTTTGGAATGCTACTCCAGTTGTTACACCGCCGTCGGACACTTCAAAACGCAGAAAGCTTTCGAATAATGCATCAGTTGTTACTCCGCTGTAGACCCTTTGAAAGAAATACTTGATGCCAATCCCTCAATGTGTTTGGGTGACGAACCAGTCACAAGGAAGAATACTTGGAGGTGCAAGGGAAAAAAGCGTGGATTACCGGTCAACGCAGTTAAAGTTTTATCTTTTTATTTTTAAATAATAACTATTAAATACCATCTAGATAGCATTTGATCAAAATAGTACATAATAGATGGTGTTATAGTACACAATGTACAACATTATTCTAGCATTGGATTTGTCACTGTTCCCATTCAGGGGTGAAGAACTTTTTAGTATTCTCACATATTGCTATATTAATGTTAATTCATGAAATACGATCTCTTCCTCGACTTCTCTCTTTTTCACTAGACATGATGTCTAACTTCATTGTTGAGTATTTTAGGTTCGTGAGTACCGATTTTTTCTTTAGTCATCAAATTGTGCCTGTTAGTGACCTTAGAAGGTTGATTAGAACCTGGTTAAGATTAGGGAGCTAAATTTTATTTGTTGATATTTATAATGATTTTGTTGATGTCGTGAAAACGGATCATTTGAGATGACATTACTTACAAATAAGTAACAGTGTCTAAAATAATTATCATATTTTTTGGAGTTGCAGAAAGAATTGCAATTTGCAAAAAAATTTCCTTCGGGATCTCCATGGCTTTACTACAACAACTACGATCCAAATATGGACGGGATGACATGCCACGTGTGAGTACTTAACTATTTGGAGACCGTTAGTAGATGAACATACTTTTTATTTTTCATACGCAATAAAAAAAATTTATAAATTATTTATATTATTTTATAATTGCATTTTAATTAACTTTGAACTTTTTTTTTTGTTGCTATTTTTTTAATAGTGTTTAGACCTTGTATTTCGGCCAACTAAAGAGATGAAATTTTTTAATAAAAAATTGGCCATTGCTGCCTATATATTTGGAAAAAATATAGATCCAGAATAAGTAAAATTAACTTTTTATTTTTAGTTAATATTTAATTTTTTATATAATTTTTATATAACCTACTATACCACTATAGTATAATATTCTAATTTTATGAATTTAGAGAAGTGCTTGTTCCAAACGATCATTGTAGTGGCACACGCAAGACTCTTCTGACTATAATGCCCGGCAATCCAATAATTGGTGATGTAAGAATTAATTTTGCATTATTTATTTATTTATTATCCTTGTAAAAGTATCAAATTTGGATTGGTGCAGAATAACTCTGATTTTTTGTACTCCATAGGTTCTTACCTTAGTTTGTTCGATGCTCACCAAAGGACATTTTGGGCCAAAAGGAAACATACATGCCAACCAATGGTTTCTGTCACCAACATTTTCTGTTAAGTTCCTTGGCATATCGAAATTTAGTCTTCAAATTTAATATATTTTCCCAGGTAGACAAAAAACATAATAAGATTCCTAACTTAGTTTAATATTCATGGCAGCAAATTGTGGTAAGCCCGAAACAGAACTTCATGGGGGACCTTGCCAGTTTACATCAGGTTGGTTAATTTTATTGAACTTTCAATTAATTCATATAATAATATTTCATGACTGTTTATAGTTAAGGTTATTTTCTGAATGTTGTTGTAGATTTTTGTGCCAATTCACCTCAATAGCCATTGCTTTCTCATAGTGGTTGATTTACTGAACGAGGTCGTGAAATATCTGGACTCTTTCAAAAAGAGCAGATTGGTGACAGAGCGTAAGATTGTCATTAACACTTTGTTAAATTACCTAGAGGAATTTTTGTCCGAGAAGAATTTTGGTGAAACACCTTCCTTTAGAAACATTCAATTTTCAAAGTATAAATTCAGAGAACCAGATGTCCCGCAACAATCTGCCAAATCGTACGTTTAAATTTACCATTTTTTAAAGTAAAAATTCAATTTTCTGGCAGTTTGTTATTTTGTGATATTCCTTCGTTAATATGTGCATTGAATTGTGGCAAAGAAATAACTGTGGTATTTGGGTCACTCAATGGATGCAGCTCACTCGCTATTGGAACCTTGGTAATAAGACATGGGTAATAAAAATAACATTGTCAATGAAATTATATTTGTTCCATTTTGTAATATCGTTGTTACTGTCTGTTAGGTTATTTCTGATTACACAAGAATGCGTCTGGCTGTGAATTTGGTGAATAACGAAAATAACTCAAAGTGGGATATCACAGAGAAACTCGCTGTCATTGACTGAAATAAAAAGATGCAGCAGTCTGTCATGCAAATTTAGGACGTTATTACCTTTTTTATTAGAAGTTATGGATTGAATTAGACTATTTTATTTTTCATTAAAATACAAGTTAACTTTATATCTTGCACTTATTTTTTTGACTTTTTAAATATATGGATCTTTTTATTATTTATAATGATTTATATCTTCCACTTAGAATATTTTTTTTTATTTTTGTTATTATCTTGAAACATTTGGTGCGTGAGAGGATATTTATAGTGTATAATTTAGGATTCATGGAACAGTACACTTTGGTATGTTAGGCTGCGTTTATTTTCAAAAACAGGACAGAGGATGACACTGAGACAGAGATAATAAGACGGAAACACTAAAAATTATTGTATGTGTATTATATGAAATGACTAAAATAATAATTGATTCTAAATTTTCTACGTTAAGTACAAACTAATTTAATAGAGAATGAGAGTACGTAGGAGTACGGACAAAACTTAAAAAAATGTTTGAAGGGACCAACAATTTTAATAAAAAAAATATAATAATATTTATATTAAAATAAAATTATAATTATATTTATTTTATTTTTAAATTTATTATTAATATGTAGGAATACATATGGTTAAGATTAATAAAAAATAGATATGAATTTGATTAATAAAAAAATTTGTTTAGGTTAATAAGCCAAATTAATTTTAAATAAAAAATCAGTTTTAAAAATAAAATCCATTTTTACATGAAAAAAAAATAGTTTTTGCACATAAAAATCTATTTTTATTTAAAAAATTAATTTTTTTGTCTAAAAACTGATTTTTCTTCAAATTATATAAAATCAATTACAACTTATAAATTATTTTTTAGCATTTTAAAAGATTAATTTTACCTTTAATAATATTTATTTTTCAAAAGTTTCAAGACTAATTATAGAAAAAAAAAGAAGGGATAATAGTGAAATAATAAAAATTATCTATGAAAAAAAAAACAAAATTTATAAAAAAGTCCGTATCCACTCTTTCAAATCCCGTGTCCATTATTGTCCTATCGTAAAAGAATTTACACAAAAATATAAAAAACTGTCTTAGAGATAATGTGTTTTGTGTCCATGTCTCTGCTTCCAAACACATTTTAAACATGTACTATTCATGTCTCTGTCTCCTATCTCCAATAACAAACGCTACCTTAGTGACATTACCTGTTGACTAGTGAGCTAACCACTAGACCAACCCAACTTGGTTAAAAAGAAATTTATATTAAGAAAATAAAATTGGACACAAACAAAGAGGAAGTAGATTTATAGGAACAAATAATCTCATGGTGATTTAATTTATTTATTTATTTTTTGACAGAACTTTTTTTGTTGGTATTTGATTTTGTTTATGGTAAACTGAGCCCAAAACACAAGTCCCAAAAAACAATGAGCCAATTAAAGAGGAGCCCATAATGTATTGGGCCATCATGTTTAAATTAAAGCCCATTAATCATACAATTCGTTTCATGACGCCGTCTTCTTCTTCTTCTTCCCCATTCCTTTGTTTCAGTTTCACCACCGCGCGCTGCAAGAGAAAAAGGAAATACCTAAAATGCCCTCTGCATTGTCTTCTTTCCCAGCGCGTGTGACGCTACTCGCTCTCTTCTCCGCCACAACCTTCTACTTCCTCTACAAGTCTCGCCGCTTGCGCCACCTCAAAACCCTCACTCTCTCTTCAAAACACACTACACGTGGCAAAATCCTATTCGTTTCACAAACCGGAACTTCCGAAAACCTAGCACAGCGCCTCCACAATCTCTTAGCCTCAAACGGCGTCGTTTTCGACCTCGTAGATGCTCAGAGCTACGAGCCCGAAGACTTACCGAAAGAAACCCTAGTTCTCATCGTTGCTTCGACTTGGGAAGATGGGAATCCACCTTCTGGAGCACGTTTTTTTGCCACGTGGCTCGCGGAGAGCGTGAAGGATTTTAGGGTTGGGGCGTTGCTTCTGAAGGGTTGTAGGTTCGGGGTGTTTGGTGTGGGGAGTAGAGCTTATGGAGAGAGGTTCAATGCGGTGGCTAAGGGTTTTGTGAAGCAGATTAGGGATTTGGGTGGGAGTGAGGTTGTGCCTTTAGGGGAAGGTGATGTTGATGGTGGTGAATTGGATTTGGATTTTGAGAAGTGGTGTGAGAAGGTTGTTGGTTTTTTGAAAGGCAAGGTTTTGGAAAATGGGGTTAATGGTAATTTGGAGTGTGGGGTTTATGATTCTGAGGAGGAATCTGAAGGAGAGAGTGATTTGGAGGAAGAGGAAATTGTTGATCTTGAGGACATTGCTGGGAAGGTGCCACCAAGGAAGAAGACGGCAGCGGCAGCTGAGAGTAATGGTAATGGAAATGGAAAAGTGAATGGCCAAAGGGAAATGGTGACTCCAGTTATTAGAGCTAATTTAGAGAAGCAGGTATAATATCATCATTGTAATAGTATTGGTTTCAAATTGCAGATACAGTTGGTGTTGCTATGGTATTGTAACTACTACAATTGCTAAAAATTGCGGAATGTGATCTAAAAACCATTAGGTTGTACTTTATATAATGACATCTATGGATATAATGCCGTGCAGAAATTTGCTATTTGCAAATTATTGGTTTAGAGAAGCAAGCATATTAGACTTTAGAGTTTCATATATTGGTTTATTGATGTTCACTGTCAATTTGCAGGGGTATAAAATTATTGGTTCGCATAGCGGTGTTAAGATTTGTAGATGGACCAAGTCACAGCTTCGAGGACGGGGTGGTTGCTACAAGCATTCATTCTATGGTATTGAGAGCCATAGGTAAAGTAACTTGCCTTACTGTGCTCTTTTATTTGTTTTAGGTGCTGTTAGTTTCATTATGCTTGAGGTGCTACAACTTTTAGATTTCTTTTAGATGGCAACTATAGATATTTATTCACTACGTTAGTTTCATTATGCCTGAGCTTCATAGTTTTTATAATACTGCGCTCTGTAATGTAAGAGTAAATCTCATCACATTGTAGTGTATCAATAATTTAAAAAAAAATTAACAGAAAAGGAAGATAAGGTAATAAATAAATATATAGAAGAAAAACATGTGGTATATTATTGTTACTTTGGCATACTGTAGTAGCCTTACTTTTATTATCCAGTCATTGGTATTTTGGAATCATTTTCACTAAACATTTGCTTTTGGTTTTCCCTTTTTTTTTTTTTGAATGAATAGGTGCATGGAGGCAACCCCTAGCCTGGCCTGTGCAAATAAATGTGTTTTTTGTTGGAGACATCACACAAATCCGGTGGGAAAAAGTTGGCAATGGAAGATGGATGATCCAATAGAGATTGTAAATTCTGCAATAGAGATGCATTCAAATATGATTAAACAAATGAAAGGAGTTCCTGGTAAATTTATGTTTTTATGCTTGATAATTTCATAGTATGAAGCTATGTTGCTGATTGATGAACCCACACAGTTAGACAATAGAGCTGACAAAAAAGTTTCCTATTTCAATATTTTGCTAGAGGTTGCACTTTTATGCATGTAATGACTTCAGTTTTAGGACTCACCTCCAAATATATGCATGTGTGCTGTTGTGGTGGGAGAATCAATATCTTTGTCATCACTTAAATTGATCCACTCTACTTACTTTTTCGTAGGAGTTACCCTGGAGCGACTAAACGAAGGTCTTACACCACGACATTGTGCATTATCTCTTGTTGGGGAACCTATTATGTATCCAGAGATAAATACACTTGTGGATGAACTGCACAAAAGGAGAATTTCCACTTTTCTGGTGACAAATGCACAGTTTCCAGATAAAATAAAGTCAATGAAGCCTCTCACCCAGGTTTTGTGTAGCTTCCAGAGTTTCACATCTTAAAACATGCTTGTTATACGAGCCAAACTTAATTTTCTTGTTTGTGTCTTGCAGTTATATGTCAGTGTAGATGCTGCAACAAAAGACTCCTTGAAGGCAATTGATAGGCCACTCTTTGGAGATTTCTGGGAACGATTCATTGTGAGTCCATTTTAATTGTCAGTGAAAAACTGTGTGAAATTATATTCTGATAACAAATCATCACAGTAATCAATAACAATAAGCATAGGATGTAAAATGTGTAATTTCACTTACAGTTTTATAGAGATGTAGTTTTTCCACCTGATGTTGCCAAGCTCTGGTTTGGATTCAAATTGAGGATCCTTAGTATATGGTCCCTTTATCCTATATCATTTTATTTTATGTTGCCATTTGATATATTCTATGTTCTCTTGATCAACTGGTCTATTATGTGCCAGGATTCCTTGACAGCCCTCAAGGAAAAACATCAAAGAACTGTATACCGCTTGACATTGGTGAAAGGTTGGAACACTGAAGATGTTGATGCTTATTACAAGCTCTTTAGTATTGGAGAGCCTTGACTTTGTTGAAATCAAGGGAGTTACATATTTGGCTCGTATGCTTCTTCCTTCTCTTCTGTGCACCCTCTTTGCTCAAGATATCTTCTTGTGTGTCAAAAGCACCATTCAGTGACAATTATCTCTTGATTTTCTTTTGCAGCTCTGCCACATCAAAATTGACGATGGAAAATGTGCCTTGGCATGCTGATGTGAAAGCTTTTTCAGAGGCCCTTGCTCTGAAAAGCCAAGGGGAGTATGAAGTTGCTTGTGAACATGCTCATTCATGTTGTGTTCTCTTAGCAAAGACTAAGAAGTTCAAGATTGATGGCAAGTGGTATACATGGATAGACTACGATAAATTTCATGACCTGGTAGGTGTCTGTTTTCCTGGCTTTCCTGCTATGCTGAACCGACTTTGAGTTGTTATTTTATTTATGAAGCTTCATTTAAAATCAGGTGGCATCTGGAAGAACTTTTGACAGCACAGATTACATGACTGCTACACCTTCATGGGCTGTCTATGGAGCAGAGGAAGGTGGTTTCGATCCTGAACAATCAAGATATAGGAAAGAGAGACGACATCATAAATCAAGTCGCAATCAATCAGGTTAGAAAATTCGGGGAGCCCGTATACATAGGTTAACCAACCTTGGCAGTGTATTTAGCCTTAATACCTTAAATGTCACAATATAGAGTCCTGCACTAGTGATGTTTTTGAAATTGAGATTGGAATGATATGTTGAGCTTTCCCATTTTTGCCCGTTTTGATTTTCTCCACTCACTCATTTTCTTAGATTTCAATTTCATAAGTGATGTTTTTAGTTTTGATATATTACTATTATCACATATTAGTGGTAACCTATATCACTTGCAGTTAATGACTGTGTTTATGTCTTGTATCCAAATTTTACCACTTTGTATTCTTTGAAACCACATTGGTATAGAATGCTTTTTCAATAGTTTGCAAGTGCCATATGTTAGAAGTCAGATTTACCTTTTTCTCGCTAAAACATGCTTTCACACTGCACCATCTTTTCTGGGAATTTTCCTTAGTAGTCCCTATCAATAATTTAATTAATCTGCCATCTTAACCTTTAGCTCAAGACAAGTGTTAGTACCACTTTGTCTGATTTGTGTGCTAACCTACATAAATCAAGATTATTTTTGTAATTAGCTACAAATATAAATTATTTTGTCTTTTTTTTAGTATGCATAACAAAAACTACCCTCCCCAATTTAGGGCAGTAAATTCACGAGCACAAGCTCTCTTCCCATGTTTGAGTTGTTTGAATTTTTGAATTGTTTATAAGACTAATTTGTGTTGCCATTTATTTCTTCCTTTAATATTTTGGAAAAGGATTTGATTTTCATATTACATTAGTAAAAATAACTATTTTTCACATAAATAGTTATTAAAAAACAAATTTAAATCCTTTAAAGTGAGAAAATTGATAAAGTAGTAAAGTTAGGGGTTAATCACCGTTGATTTTGTAACTTAATGAAATGTGTATCCTACTATCTTAATTTAAGAGTGATTAACTCTTCATTTTTCCACTTTACTAATTTTTTACTTTGGAGGATCTTGATCCTTGAAAAATAGATAAAATTAGATGATTGTGATTTGTGAAAAATAGTTCATACTATTAGACAATCAAAATTAAATTCTTTGAAAACTGTAAAATGATTCAATTGGTAATCATACTGCTTTTAATTTTCACAGGATTGAGATTTTTTTTTTCTGTTTTTTGACTGAAACACACAAAATCTAAGAAGCATGTCTTTGTAAATGGTGGTCTATACTTAAACTCATTTATTAGTCATTCTCAATATAACGAGAGTGATAAAACAAGAAAAACAATATAGAAATGGAATGGACAGAATAAACCCTTGATGGAGGAAAAGTTTTAGTGCAATATTTATGGCCCTCGATGTACAAATTGCACGGTGGGCCATTTCTATCTAAAATTTATAGAAAAGTGGTCACTACTCTTTCACACGCTATGTTATATGCTTGTCTTTATTAACACAATCTATTGTGTCTATTTCTGATTTATTTGTTTAAGTAGTGCATGGAAATTGCAAACCTTACTAAACCTAGCGAAAGATACCATAAACTAGGACCAAATACATGACCTTGTGTAGCAAGCAATCATATTGACACTAGGTTTAAGCATTTGTGTAACATGAAACTATACAAGTAAACCAAGCTTTAGAAGATTTGCTCTTTTTCTCCAACCCGGGGTTTTACCGACCAGGGTGGGTTGCCGGCTACATTGGGCAATACAGCCAAAATGTCAGATGGATGTTACTTGGCTATGTCGGACAGTCTGATACGGGGCTGTCCGAATCTCCAGAAACTCGAAATGAGAGGCTGTTCCTTTTTCAGTGAGCGTGCACTAGCCATTGCTGCAAATCGCCTTCTCTTAGGTACTTGTGGGTGCAAGGCTATGGTGCCTCTTCTTCTGGACGCGATCTTTTGGCTATGGCTCGCCCCTTTTGGAATATCGAGTTGATTCCTTCTAGACACTTGGCGGTAAATAATAATCTGGAAATGCCAGTAATCATTGAGCATCCGGCTCACATTCTTGTAGAACTTCTTGCTCTATTTGCAGTATTAGGGTTTTCATTTTTCACTGCAGTTCCTAGACAATAGTCTTTTAGTAAGGTCGTCTTACCTTTTTTTTTTTGTGGTCAGATAGATTGGACAACCCCCAATGCTAGGTATCACAACACACTAACGCTACACACACCCACACAACACTAAAAGGCTCATATTCAACACTTGGCACATTCACCAAGATTTGAATCCGGGTGCAGCTACACACACCCACACAACACTAAAAGGCTCATATTCAACACTTGGCACATTCACCAAGATTTGAATCCGGGTGCAGCATATTAAAAGGCATATGGTTTTATTAATTGAGCTAGGGTTGTCTTCTTGTAATTTTAAAACTCTTTTACGGATCTACCAACTCAGTAATTCAGTTCTCTCTTAGCTGACGATGCTCAATTTTGTAAATAAGATGATGCAAGAGTTAATTTTTCCATTTGAACTCTTAATCAGACCTTTAATCTAATTTAATAAATAGAATACAAGATGTTATTATGTTACCTATGTATGATTTGGTTGACTATCTTGGATTTTGATTGGGTAAATAGAATATTCCGGCCAATAAGAATAAGACAAAAAGCTAGAATTTTGTTGGGAAATTTTGGAATTGAAACACTTATAATATATGACGACAAAGTTTTTACATCAGGTCTATAATAAGTTCAGATAATTGAAAATTTTGACACAAAAACAAAATAATTGAAATTTTGAATACGTTAATATTTTCTAATGAAAAGACTCCACTCATAAGACACTTATTTTTTACAAGATATATCATAAAATATTTAATCGTGTTTTATTTATTTATTTTTTTTTCATTTTTGGGTCAGAGAATATGTTCTAATTTAAATAGGTAAGTTTTTAATTTAAACTAAGAGAAGGTTTTTTTTTTTTGTTTTTGTTTTTTTGTTTTTTTTTTTTTAAAAGAGAGCTCGACACATTAAACGTAAATCTTATTACAGTAGAAAACTAAGAAAATAAACAAATAAAACAGAGACTAAAGTACTCAACAAAAGGTTACCATATTCTTTGAATACTTTTGACTTATAAAACACACAAAAAAAAAAATTATGAAAGCTCATGAGCTTTTGGTTTTTCAAATGTATCTTTTTATAGATGCTGTGGGATGTGACACTTCCAAAAATTTATTTGGTAAAGAATAGAATTGAGTGAAGAATGAAGATATTTATTAGATTTTCACTAACTTGATGATTCGGGACAACATCCTTGCAAGCTTCATGGCATTGATACTTGCTCAACTGCTTATCCACTTCAGAAGATGACTTATTCTCTGTAGAAAACTAGAAATCATTGCATTTGAACAATGAATGCCACACGAATCCAAGCCTTGCGTTTCTAAATCAGTACCTGCTTTACTGCAATTTGTGGAAGTTACACTTGATGTCAATAATTTTAAAGCTTAGTGCATGCACTCCGTTTGGTGCAGAAGGATTATGGAATGAAAACAGGGGAAATGCAGAGGAATTGATTATCGACCGGTTGGATCATTCAGGTAGTGAAAAGCCTATCATTTATCCTTAATACTTTGCTTTAAATTCCAAACTTGATTTGTCAACACTCATCAGATTTGAGGTAGGTTACATCTCCTTAACAACTTATTAGAAGAGATAAATACGCTAAACACAAGGCACTTTTTTATGCGGCAAAGTTAAAAGAGAGAGGGATTAAAAGCGGGACGGGAGGGGTGCGGAATTTGCATATCCATATCCAATTCCATTTCAATGATTCCTAATGGTATCATAATTCGACGGCGCCATGAACAACAATGATCGGGAGTTGTTGAACCAGGACGCCATCATTTTAGCCAGGAATCTACATTTCAAAAAAGTACTGATAGAATCATATAATTTACAGATCATTCAAGCATTAAAATCAAAGAGTATAGAAGGAGAAGCTGAACCAATACCGAGGGACGTTCTCGATTGGATGGAAGAGATGCAGAATTGTAGACTTACTTGGGTCTCCAGGGAGGCAAACAACCTGGCGCATACTGCGGCAACATTGGAGTCGGACGGAAAATTGAGGAGAAATTGGAGTAGATACCTTCCAAGTGAGCTGCGTGAGATACTACGGGATGAGACTCCTCAAACAAACAGATTGGGCTTTTATCCCTCTGCAGAATCGGCGAGATATAATTCAGGGCTAGAGCAGCAAAGAAGCAGGAACGACCACAATCATCCCCATGAACAACTTACATCGGAAATTGAAGTGGCTGACATGAACATTCCAAAGCAAATTATCCCTGTCTCAACTTTAGCAAGTAGCTCCATGACACAAGGTAGCACACCCAGAAGAACCAAACCCGATAAGGAAGAGGGAGAAACGCGTGCGAATCCTTCCTCTTATTCTAGGGTCAATGGCGCGGGACCACAGCAACCGTAAGAGTCACCGATGGTGGCTTCAGATTACAACTAAAGGAGGATATCATAGACTTTCATTTGGAGCCGTGGATAGCACCAAGTCAAGCCATGTCTCGTCGATAAAGGAAAGTGAACTTCCCTTTCTTGGATCCAAGAAAATTCTCTCAGGTCAGTGTAGTTGATCTCTTCTCAAATTGGGTTTCATAGTACCAATATCCAAGGACTAGGAGTAAAAACAACAATTTTGGTTGAAGTTCCGATTGACAGTATCAGCGACGAAGGTTCCGATATAGTTAAATTAGTTCTAAGTTTAGCATTTTTGGTGGGAGCCTATTCTGTCGACAAGGCATCAGGCGCTAACAATATGGCCATTAAGATAAAAAAGATTGTGATAGGCAGTTGCAGCATGTGAGAAAGTATAGGGAGCCAATGACCTAAGCGTACAATGTGTACAATGAAGGTTTAGAAAGTATTAGAGATATTATTATTAGTGTTACATTATCCTGTCAAGTTACGCTTTTGGGATGAGTGGTTTCAGGACATGGTATAAGAATTCCAGATCCGGAAGGTCAAGGGTTCAAACCTTAGTGAATCCAAAATTAGCTTTTTATAACATAAGATGTTTATTATCCCTGGTATTCGGATGGTTACTCGCAGCATGTATAGGGTTTTAGTTTTTTTTGGATAAATCCAAGTATTGGGAGGGAGAGAGAATACGCTGTACTATTTTAAATTTTATTGGGCGGGTTGTTTTGAGTAGGGCCTATTTCAGGCCTTGTCCATGACAAAAAAAAAAAAAAAGAAGAGAAAGAGTAAGTCGTCGAAAGAGACGCTCAACACAAGGCACTTTTTTATGCGGCAAAGTTAAAAGAGAGAATAAATTGGAGGTTTTTTTTATCTTATTCAAATTTTAATTTTTATAATTTAAAAAATAAAAAATAAAAAATCCCCGAATAGGTTAAAAGGGGAGAGGAGGAGTGGGGAATTTGCAAATCCAAACCCAATTCCAATTCAGGGATTCCTAATCGTATCACAATTCGACGCCGCCATGAACAACGATGATCGGGTGCTGTCAATCCCACTGAAGAAGACTGATCCGGTGGAGCTATACCAGCCGTTACGTAAGTTGGTAGCCTCAAAATACTCGGAGGGCGATGCACAAAAGGTTGAAAGCGTTCTCGAAACCCTAAACAAATGCCGCCGGGACATGGTGGAGCCTAGAGCGGACCTTTCCCTTCCCATGCAACTTGACTGCCTCCTCCACTACTTTAAATGCCTTTCCATGGTTGCGAGACTCTTCACCTCTCTCTCCTCCGACGCCGACCCCATTCTCTTTGTCTGGTACGACGCCTTCAACCCTGATCATCAGGATGGGGTCTCCTCGCAGCGCAGCGCCATCCAATTGGAGAAGGCCGCTGTTGTCTTCAACCTCGGAGCCATCTACAGCCAGATTGCTGCCTCTTGCGACCGTACCACCGCCCTTGGCCGTCACCTTGCAATGGAAGCCTTCAAAGTTGCCGCCAATTTCTTCCGCCAACTCTGGCAGGTTTTTGCCAAGGACGTGGTCGCCACCCTCGATTTGACTCTCGTCTTCGCGGAGTTTCTGCACCTCCTCTTCTCCGCTCAGGCTTCCGAGCTGGAATTACGGGAAGAACTCAACAACAACGACGCCAGTTACGCTCTCCAACAACACCGATGTGCCCTATTGTTTAGATCGGTGAGTCTTCACTCTTGATTGATTTTACATTTATTCTTCATTCTAATGATGATGAATTGATGATGATGATGTTTAGGTTTCTGAGCTTTATCGTAGAGCATATGAACTGATACCTACTGATTCGGCTGCACGGAAACATGTCGACTCTTTTGACCAAACCTGGGTAACTCATCTTTACCAGAAGGCGACCTTCTTTGAGGCGGAGGCTAGTCAGAGGCAATCATCCATCCTACCCAAATCCGAGCGACCTCGTAAATTCAGATCGGTCACATCTTGTGCTCTTGATCATGATGCAGAATGTGTCCCTGAGATATTAGTTAGAGGGATTTGCTGCAGGGTACGCAAGGTGCTATACGAAGATCGAAAACAAACGTACATTGACCTCAACCTCTCGGAGTACAATCCTTTCAAGATGATGAAGTATGGAAAGCTGGTGGCTTACCCATGGGACATGCCTCCTCCTTATCCAACAGATTCGGCAATCCTCTCATCTTCCTTGTCTTCTTCGTCATCAGATATTCTTGCATTCATTCCTTTGAAGAAGAGTGAGCCCTTGAATCTCTATGAGTCCCTGCGCAGTTACTTTGTCCTCAAATACTCTGAGAGTGTGGCAGAGAGAGTAGATGGCCTTCTGGAAATGCTACACAAATTGCGCAATGAGATGCTGCGTGATGACCTTTCGCTACCCCTTCGCCGTGACTGCCTCATGCGTTATTACAAATGCCTTTGCATGATTGAGCCTTTCTTCCCTATGAATGCCTCACCCAACCCACCTATCTTTGTTTGGTACAATGCCATCAACCCTCAACAGCACTCTTCTCAGCATAACATCCATTTGGAGAAGGCCTCTGTTCTCTTCAACCTGGCAGCCATCTGCACCCACATTGCTCTCTCCTGCGATCTCACCACCGTCCAAGGCCGTCGCCTTGCCATGGACGCCAAAAAGGATGCTACGTATTGGTTCTATCTAATGTCCATGTTTGAGTCTCGCAAGGCATCTGGCACGATTGACGTGTCACGACACTACTTCCATGTCCTAGATTTTCAGTTTCACCACTTGGAATTGATGTTTCGTGTTCCCCAACCTCATGAACCATCATTATCTGGATATCCTGTATGTATGATCATCTACCGTTTCAGTTGATCTTTTCTTAGTACAATTGATTGATGTCAATCTTGATTTGTTAAATTGTTTGATTGAGATGATGCAGGTTTCAGCTTATTATCCGTCGACATCTGGGCCTCCTTTAGCTTATGATCCATCGAGTGATGTCACTCAACAATTTGTTTTAGGGTATTCTACTGCTCACTCCCTGCTTCAACGGGTATGTCGAGCAGCACCATGCTTGGACCTTCTCTCTGAGGTTAGCCCCGTCAAGATTAAGGATGGAAATCTTGTGGCCAATGCCGCAACCTGAGGCACCAAATTTGGCATTGGAGAACTTGAGCTTTTAGAACATTACCGTAGAGGAAAATTCTAGGAATTAACTAATTTACTTTTTTAAATTGGATGTTGGAACTTTGTTGGTTGATACTAGAACTCTTCTTGTGAAATATTATCCTCGTGATTTTGTTTGTTGATGCATGAATATATATTCCTTCCTATTCATCACCAATTTGTAGTGATTTGTATGCCTCTGATCTGATCTCGTAGCTATTGCTAGTTATTGTTGCTTATTGGGAAATTGAACTTATTATTCAGTGTTTCCGATTTCCATCAAGGCCTAATAATTTTAAACAAGCGAATAATATTGTTTTATCTAGAATATTCTTATTGTTTGGTGAATAAATTGTTAGAATGTAAATCGATCGCTAGAATGAAAATGGAGAAATACTAACCTATACAACTAAACTAACTGATCAGTTACATTCAATTATATATAAACATAACTATCGATAAAAGAAAATTTACCTACATAATAAATCATGTATTAACTTAGTGTTTTTTTTTTTTTTTTTTTTTTTTTTACCAAAGATAGGAGACTCGAATTCGTAACCTCTTAATTGAGTATGGGGAGACTATGTCATTTAAGTTATTACTCATTGGCAACTTTGTGTTTGTTTTACTTTTTGTTTTAGAATATTTTAAATTGAATAATTCATATGGATATAGCAATTTATATTTTATTGAAACAAATTTATTCTATTTAAAGTGTACTCTAATAATATTTAGAGTCATTTTATCGAACTAAAATTATTTTTAGAGAGTCAAAATATCATTTCTTTTTCAAATCATTTTAATTAGTTATGTATTCGAGATCGTTTTATCAAACTAGGCTTTTTAGATTATATACGAATCATACTCATATAAAAACAGATTATTAGATATGCATTTATTTAAAAAACATAAATTGACAAATATTTCAAATTTGATAAACAAAAGTAGAAAATAAATTCTTCAATACTAAAAGGGCCAGCATTAAGGGTTATTAACAACTCTATCTCTTTTTACCCAGGTTTCTTAAACAACTGGCAAAATTCAATTAACATGCACCGTAAAACTTTTTTTTTTAAGTAATGGTTAAAAAAACAAAAAATTACCATCTTTTGAGCAAAATGTGGGACTTTTTTTCAATTAGAACTTTAGAAGTGAAATAATAGCACGATCTGCAAAATGACTTTTTGTACCTAAAATAATATTTCACCATTATAATTTTATTCGTAGTTATAAAAACTGAACCGAACCTGCTAGTTTGACAAAAAAATCGGTGAACCGAACCCTAAGTCGGTTCTAAAATGCCTAAGCTAAGTTTCAAATCAAGAGTCTTTGAATACAACACCTCCTAATTGTGACTCAATCATCATGCTTCTTATCATTATATGTGACAAATACTAATTATATAATGAACAATGTGCAAAAGAGCCCCTACCAGCATCTATCGAAGAAGCTCTTGCCACCCTACACTAGAGAGTAGCAATGGAAGAAGAATACTCAACCCACCTGGCGTTTGGTGGATCCGCCGACTCACTCAGCTCCCATAGGTTGTAATGGGTGTTCAGAGTGAAAAGAAATCATGACGGTAGCATCCAGAAATACAAGGCCAAGCTTGTGGCAAAGGGGTTTCACCAAAAGCAAAGGGTCGATTATGACCAAATATTCAGCCCATTGAATGGTTAGGCCTTCAATGGTCAGGGTCATGTTGAGCATTTCACTTGCAAAAGGGTGAAAAATTTGTCCGTTCGACTTCAACAATGCGTTCTTAAATGGTGACCTCTATGAAAAAGTTTTTATGAAACAACTAGAGGGCTTTGTATCCCCTAACAGTCTGCAAGTTTGCAAGCTCCAAAGATCTCTCTATGGACTCAAACAAGCTCCAAGGGCGTGGTTTACAAAACTAAGTGTTGCCCTTTATCAATCTGGCTTCACAAGCACAAAATCTTATGTGTCCCTGTTCACAAAGCTCACAGCAACCTCTGCCACCTACATCCTTGTCTATGTGGATGACATTTTAGTAACTGGTACCTCTGAAAGTAAAATTGCAGCAATTATGGCACAACTACACAACACATTCTCCTTAAAAGATCTTGGTGAAGTACACTATTTCCTTGGAATTGAAATTTGCAAAAGCTCCACAGGGACTGTCACACTGAAGCAGACCAAATACATTAAGGAACTTCTAAAGAAAGCTGATATGAACAATGCAAAATCAATACCAACCCCTATGACCTCATCCCTAAAACTCTCTGCCTTTGGCGACACTGCCTTCAACAACCCCACACTATACAGATCCATTGTTGGTGGCCTTCAGTATGCCACAATCACCAGACTAAAAATCTCTTTCTCTGTGAACAAAGTAGCTCAATTTCTTCACAACTCTCTTGAATCCCACTAGAAAGCTGTAAAGCGATTCTCAAGTATCTAGCAGGCACCTTACAACATGGGCTAAGGTTCAACAAGTTCACCAACTTCATAATATATGGGTTTTGTGACTCTGATTGGGCCAGTGATGTTGATGACCGGAAGTCGACAAATGGTTATGCAATTTACCTGGGTTCAAACTTAGTGTCCTGGGCAAGTAGAAAACAAATTGCAGTCTCAAAAAGCAGCACTGAAGCAGAATTCAGAGGCATCTTAGATGCAGTAACTGAGATTATCTGGCTACAAAATTTGCTGGGTGAAATCGAAGTCCCTTGTTCTACCAAACCCATAGTCTATTGTGACAATCAAAGTACTGTTTTATTGTCACCCAACCCAATCCTACACAATAAATCCAAATATTTTGCACTAAGTCAGTCCTTTGTTAGAGATTATGTCACAAAAAAAAAAATTTTGTGCAACATATCCTAGCTCGGGATCAATTGGCAGATACACTGACAAAGCCTCTTTCAGCAGCAGCTTTCCTCAAGTTCAGGGACTTGTTAAGAGTGTTTGAAGCAGAACTTTAATGCAACTACTTAGAGCAACAACAGCTGAGCAACCCTTGGTTTCAGGAGGCAGTAAATGTGCACAAGTAAACCACTCTAGAGAACAAAAGCAGTTAGAAAAGTGTTAAGCTGCCAATGATAGCTCAGCAGTTAGTTAAAAATTCAGTTAGTTACACCAGAAAAATTCTCTGGTATGGATCATATGAAACATCCATACATATGGATTTGTTGTGGCAGTTAGCATGTTGCGATGCATAGCTTCCTTCCTCTGTGGTACATAGAGAATTGCGCACCTAAAAGACTGGCAGCGCGGGTTGTAGCAGGTCGTAGTAGATGGTTAGCAGAGCATGTCGACGGTATACATTAGGAAGATTAATGTGTGTGTGTGATTATGATTTTTTGGAAAGTGGGCTAAAATTATTTGGACTTGTAATTGTTTGAGCTTCTTTAGGGTTCATGGGATTTTTGGTTTCTTATAATAGTCTGAGGAAAAGGAAATGTGATGAAAGAAAAAAAAGCGTTATGAGATTGGTTTCTCCCGTCTTTGCGTTTGACTCCGATTGATGTTCCTCGTGTTGGTCAGTATTCGCTTTCTTATTGGCCTTTTGCTCGTCGTTATCCTGTATGGCCTCCAGAAGCTCAGCCATTCGTTGGTTTTCCGCTAACAAGGCGGCATTTGCCGCCAACAGGTCGGCATTGTTTGGATTGGTCGAGGGTGTTGCCGAGCGATCCGTCATGGTTCCTGAAAAAAGAAAAAAGGGAAGAGGAAATATGGGGCCAATGTAGTGCTGTTAGCTCGAAAAAATAATCAGAAAACAAAGTGAGGCGCTTGGCCCCATGGTGGGCGCCAATGTTCCGGCAAGGACACACGTCTCCGCGTTATAGGTCGGATTCTGCCTGCTGTTGGGAGGAGAGACCTGGTCGGCAGCGGGAAATGCCTTGCTTGAACACAAACCGAGAGGGGTACCTGCAAAAAGGACTCCGACGCTCAAGTTAGAGGAGAGTAAAAAATATCAATATTCAAATATGAGCGTGAGATGTAAGTATTGAGGTGTTGCTACTTGAGCTGAGGTTCATTGGTTTAGAGGTTTCCGCTTTATAGGTCTATGGGCGGTTTCCATTAGATGATTTGCTGGAGTGAATCTCGGCTTATACCGAGATTCTTGGTGATTATTATTGTAACGTGATTATCTGTTAGTTACTTGTTTGACGTAGCTAGTGTTATCTGAAATATAGGTTGGTAGTTCCGATTTATAGGATACGGTACAAGACCTGTATAATTTTTTACATTTTTTTAGTTTACATAAAATGTTTTTAAACTTTATAATGTTTTCTGTAAATATTATTATTATTATTATTATTATTATTATTATTATTATTATTATTATGTTTTAATGAGCAGTAATTATTTATTTATCAATTGTATGATAATCACATGCTCGTCTATATATATATATATATATATATATATATATATGTTTTTTCACGTGATTTTCAGCTTTCGTAACTAATCTGATATCATTATAATATAGATTTTGCTATTAAAAATCATTAATCTCGTACCAATTATTAGTTTTATTACAATAATACTGTTAATAATTCATGTCAAATTTAATCATAATTTTTACATAATTAAGACTTACCATTTATCATTTTCTATTTAAAGAATAAATAGATAATAAAAATAGATCTTCTCAATTATTTTATGAAGTGTGATATTTTATTTTATATTCTTTAAGTGAAATAAAAAAATTAAAAATATTAAATAATATAAAATTATACTTTACAAAAAAATAAAAATATCTATTTTTCTATAATTAACAACCTAACTAATACTTAACTAATCTTTACCTAATTCTTTTAGGAATAAAATGTGCTTTATTTTCTACCCTTTTGATCATTTTCATGTCGCTAATGCTCGCCATAAGAGTGGCATATTCCATAATGAGTTAATAGTCAATTTCGTTCCCGAAAGTGTCCTCGATCTCCATTTTCATTCCCGAAAGTCAAAATTAATCAAAAAGTCCTCGAAAGATACCCGTGTTGATCACGTTCGTCCTTCCGTCTTCTCGGTTGATGAGATGGCAAACGGCCGCTTACGTGGCACGTTAACTGCCAAGCTGGCCAACGCCAGGGTGTAGGATGTTGTTGCTGACAAGATAAGTTTCGTTTAAGCCATCAAATTAGTCCTTCGAGTTTATAAACCTTAATTTCTTTCCCTTTTTGCCCCTCCATGAGTTCCCTCACAAGCCCCTCAACCTGCTCTCTCTTAACATCACACTCAATTATGGGTGGCAACACTACCCGAACCTGCGGGTACCCACCCCGCCCCTACCCGCTCGGGGCGGGTAATTACCTGCCCCCGCACCGGGGCGGGTTTTAACGGGGCGGGTTCTAGTGCGGGTAGGGGCGGGTTCGGTTAAACCCGCCCCTACCCGCCCCGGTATATATAATATATATATAAATATATATATTTTTAATATATAATATATGTAACATATATAAAATAATTAGTAAAATGATTAATAATATTATATCATATATAAATTTTTACTTTAATTTATGTTATGTATGTAAATGGTGGTTATATAATTTTTAAAATTTTATTTTATTTGTTAGATTTAAAAATTATAGGGGCGGGGCGGGTTAGGGTTTAACATTTTACTACCCGCGGGTAGGGCGGGACGGGTTTTATGCGGGTTTTTTGTCAGGCGGGACGGGGTCGGGTAGAGCAAAAACCCGCCCCTACCCGCTCCGTTGCCACCCCTACACTCAATCTCCATCCCAATCCCCCATTTCTTGCATGCATAGAAGCTGTTTGTTTGTTGTTCTGCAAAGAAAGGCCAACATGCCATTGGAACTCCCTCACATATGCTCTCCAATGTTGAGTTCCACCCACAATGTGTTAGAAATCCGCCAATTGATGCATGACACAGAACTTTCTCTTGTTGGCACCACCCCAATACCAATCCCCTCTCACATCTTTCAATCACATTCACATATTCATCACTTAATTTCCTATCACCATTATTATTATTATCATGCACAAGATTAGGCCTTATGACCCACAAGAAATGGTACTTGTTATTAATCAAACCCCAAGCAAATTCACTTAGTTGCTTTGGTGTCATAATCACTAAGCTACCATAGTTCACATACACAACAGAACCTCTGTCTCTTTTATCCAACCATTCCAAGCATTTGTTGTCTTCCTTCCACAGATTCAGATCAATCGACTCCAATTGAGTATTTGAGTTTGAGAGCTGTTTGAATAGCATTGATAATGGACCAATGGAGTAGACATTGGAGTATTTGGCTCTGATGGCATCCAAAACCTCTGATTCTAAGTCTTCAAAGGTGTTAAGGATAACCCCTTTGGCATGCATAGCAGTGTTCACTTTTACTATGTTGTAATTGAACATTACATCAGAAGGATTAGTAGTCCTAAGAAATGTGGGAAAGTCTTTTAGTCTTGCTCCTTTCATTGCTGGAATCCAATCAACTTCAGTATCAAGATATCCATCAAGCAGATTCTTCTCATCTGAAAAGAATAAATTTTTATTTTATTCTATTAAAAAATTGTATGATACAAATAAAAACTTGTCAAAATATAATACAAGAGAGTACCTTTCAATGGGAAATAACCTCTTTTCCGAATCTCTTCAAAGTTAATGTATCCCAGCATGCCACAGGCACTGGGAGTGAAAAACACAAAGTGAGGGATGTGGAACTCTTGAGCAACTTTCAAAGTGAACCACATAGCACCATCAGAAACTATGCAAGTAACAGGAGGCACATCATCATGGTTTGGAGAAACAAGGCTTGCAATGAGTTTTCTGAAAGAACACAAGCCTTCAACAGAGAATAAGAACATGAAAAACTCTAACTTCAGCTTCCACAGTGCCCAACTTTCATGCCACCTTCACCCTCCATTCATCATACTCACCTTCAACCTCCATATCAGCTCCTGCATCTTTCTTTGTACCACACACACCCACTGCTTCAAATTCATCATCATCAACCCACTTAAAATAATTGCAGTGACTACCCTTATGTAATTTCATATGGGAGTAAACAAAAAAAATCAGAGAACACCCAACAGAGGATAAGAACATGAAAAAGCTTTAACTTCCTTTACCATCACTCACCCGGTACCTTGGACATGCATGGAACAATCTATTCGGATTCTCCGCTGTCCCAGATTTCTTAATCACAGTTTTCAGCCCACAGAAACATGATCCATCATGAGCATTCACCCTCCTCCTTCGCATCGAAACACTGGATCCATGACTGTCGTGCGATGCATGTGACAAACCGCCACCACAACCACCATCTCCTCTCTCCATCCACGCAGCCAGCCAGGGATTACGCCTCCTAGTTACCTCTACTACCACCGAAAGTGATCACCTCGAAGTATTTATCGTTCGTTTTGGAATTAGGGTTTATAAACTCGAAGGACTAATTTGATGGCTTAAACGAAACTTATCTTGTCAGCAACAACATCCTACACCCTGGCGTTGGCCAGCTTGGCAGTTAACGTGCCACGTAAGCAGCCGTTTGCCATCTCATCAACCGAGAAGACGGAAGGACGAACGTGATCAACACCGGTATCTTTCGAGGACGTTTTTGATTAATTTTAACTTTCGGGGATGAAAATGGAGATCGAGGACACTTTCGGGGACGAAATTGACTATTAACTCATTCCATAATATTGGTTCCATGAATCATATCACATTATTTCCGTGGACAAGAAAAAAAGGGGTCCACCCTACACCCTCATCAAAGGAGATAGTGATGAGATCCTCTATGCGGAGGCTAAATCAAAAACCAAAGCCTATTATATAATCGTGTTTATTTGGATGTTATTAAATTAATAATTTTTTTTAGAGTAAAGTATCGTTTTTGTCTCAACGTTTGGGGTAAATTCTATTTGTGTCTCTAACGTTTAAATCGTCCTATTTGTATCCTTAACGTTTGTAAAAGTGATTCAATGTTATCATGCCGTCAATTACACATCATGAGCGCTTTAGTTTGAGTTTTAAAAATCTCTTCTTGAAGTTAGAATACAAATGTCTGGGATAGAATCGATGATCTACTCCAAAAAATAGCTCATCAAATGTTGAAACTAATTCCTACAACATTTACATAATTCACTTTTCTAGGGACATAATTGAATCTAAACACAAATAGTGGGTATAATATTAAAATCTACCACATTCAAGTGAAACCTAATTGAGAATGAATACATTCAAGTGAGAATAATTGAAAAATATAATCCGATTTGTTAGTATAATTGATAGTAGGATAACATTGAATCACTTTTATAAACGTTAAAGATACAAATAGAACGATTTAAATGTTAGGGATACAAATATGACTTACCCCAAATATTGAGGACAAAAACAATACTTAACTCTTTTTTTTAATAAATTTTTTTTAGTACATTTGAAAAATTTTAAAAAGTATTTGAAAAGTTATAATTTATATTTTTAAAAAAATATTTTTTATATTATTATATTTAAATATAAGTAATAAAAATATTCTTTTATATAAAATATTTAAATATAAAATTATTTTTATTCTTTTAAAATATATTTTTTAAAATAATTAAAAAATATATATTTTAAAGTTTACTCAAACAAATCTATTGTGCCATGACACCATATCGACACGTGGTGCCGATCTACCATAGGTTGTCTCCACTGCATACGAAAACGTTTTGTGTTCGCATGGGACCAAACCAAAGTTGGTTTCTTCGACCATGAAATGATCAAAGAGATGTTCTTGAAATCATGTAGTGGAGGATTTGATGTTGTTGAGTTGAATCCATCCATATGTTGTGTGGTATAGGAGGTTAAATATAGAGTGATCAAACCCGGTATGTGGTAATTCTTTTGAAGGATTATTAGGTTTCAAACAAAAAAATTACTCCTTTTTATTTTTAATATTTAAATTTGTGAGACTGATTAGTTTTTTTGTCAATAATTTTTTTTTAAAACATATTTATATGACACGTTAATCACTAATATGTTCTCTATTTAATTTTTATAAATAAAAATAGTTTAAAAATCATTAATATTTTTTAGTTTTACACAATAAATTTAGCTAATGTATTTGAAAAAGGATAATAAAAAATAAAAATAAAAACTAAACGACCAAGATAATTATTCTTAAAAGACAACAAAGACTCCCAATAAAAAAGAATTTATTAATCGTAGTTGATTCTCAATAGATAAATCAATCATTTAATATGCTATATAGGCTTACTCCGTTAATACAACTAGAAAATATTGACAAAGGAGCTAACTAGTCTCATCAAAATAAAGATCATAAATTGAAAAATGTATTTTTTTTAATTGATGACCTCGTTGTCTTTTGAAATAATTGTCAAGAGCCATTTAATTTTTTTTTTCTCTTAAACATGTCAAGGGATGAAAAATAGGCTTTTAACACCATTCTTAGATAGATATCCCTAATTAATTACTTTTGGTTTTCTGGGATTGCTTATTAATTACGTTTATCATATATAACCAAATATGTCATCATAAGGGATCAAGGTCTTATTATATAAATAACAATAGTATTAGAGACACAGTCATATGATGCTGATCTAAATATCCAGCAGACATCATAGAATAGGTTATATAATGTTTACATATCCATTGACATAACAAAAAAAATGCAAAATTTTTCAGCTTCTTAACCTGTGTTTTGCATGCCAGCAGCAATACCCTTCATTGTCAAGATAAGTGTGTCCTCCAAACCAGGAGCATACTCACTTTTTGAGTTGAGTTTCACAAGTTCTGCAGCTGGCTTGCTTGATTCCATGAATTCCTTTGACAAATGTGGCCTTAACTTGACATGGTAGTCGGGGTCGCGGATTCTCTTCAACGTGTAGGCTTGTAACACATTCAGGGTTGTGATGAGTCGCGAAGACGAAGCCTTTGCTTCAAGTAGGGGTCACCTTCAAAAAGATCCCTGTGCCCATCAACCTACAATATACCTTCATTGTGCCTTAAATTTGAGGTGACTTCAAGTGAACACACAATTTCGTCGACATCTTCAGCACTCGCCACGTCTTCTGATGTGATATCAGGGGATTGGTTCTGTCCCATGGGAAATTCATCATGCTACAGAGAAAGCTTAGCTACAGAGCACAATTTGAGTTATTGATTCTTGCTCAACATTATTATGTAGCACCATCTATATAGCAAGAGTCCATAGTTCTTGTACAAAAAGCTCCAACTTAAAAATGATACAATAAGAAAAAGCATAGCAGACACAATGAAAAGTTTACTTGTGAGATTTGCAAGTCCAACATCAGTAATCTGTCGGGCGTCCAGATTAAGTGATTTAAGATTTGTCAGTCCTGATAGTCTTTTCAGGCTTCAAATCTTCCAGTTTGTGTAAACCCGTATAAAAGTCGGAACCATATATAATCAACAAATGCATCAAATGGAAATGTACAAGGATAAGAGAAGAGTAAACAAACAAAACTCAAATGACAATATGTTTTTTCAAATAAAAAAAAGGAAAAAAGAAAAACAAATTAATGACTGTATGATAAAGTACATATTGTCAAATATTTTTTACTAACAGTTGGCAACTGAAAAATAGCAAACTTAGTTACAGAACTTCTTGCAGTCAAATCAATAGCACCCTGAAATTAATCAGCAAGAAACCAAAACTAAAAACCTGAACAATAGAACACCTTGATCGAGGATTTTTTTTTAAAAAGCATAAAGAAAAAGAGAAAAGGTGACAATGCAATAACGACTTATGTACCACCTTGTGGTCATAGAGCATTTGCTCGTGAAGAATACAACCAACAAGTTTATAAACAACACAATAATTTGACCGGGTTTGAATTTTTATTTAATAAGATTTTTTCCATGTACCTGATATATGACGCAGCCCGCTGGAACCAATTTCAGTGTCTGACAACACTAGACTTCTCAAGAGAGTGAGGCCTGAATGAACAAATAACTGTTAATATAAAGTTAATCCAAAGCTACATTTGGTAAACACCACAAATTTAATAGTAAACCTGTCAAATTGGCAAGCCCTTTATTGCCTATTTTGCAGGAATCCAAATTTAAATACTCCAAATTTACTAAACCTGGACCCAGAAAATAAATAAATGAGGATATAAAGGATAACTGGAAAATTCAAAATAAACTAGCAGCGCATGCATGGTGTAAATTAAGGACATGGTCTTTTCTTCACATTCTGAATTTTTGTAACAGTAATTCTGAAATAGCATAAATTCAGAAAATGTATTGGTGAGAAAAATATACTGAGAAGCAGCATGTGGAAAAGACAGTCACCATAACAAAAGGCAGAGAAATTAGAAGCACCTTTCAGATGTACTAAACAGGCATCTGTGATCCTGTTAAATGCCAGACTTAGCCTCTTCAAGGTTTTAAGACCTACAGGAAATTGTAAGCAGACTGTTAAACCATGAATTCATATTTTCATCATTAGAGCTACAAGTACAAACTTGGCAGAGGAAGTCCTCAAGTTTGGTCATTAGAAAACAGAATCAGTCTTACTAGAGAGGTTCTCAAATTCTTCATCAGAAAGACAGCACCTGTTGAGATTTAAAGATTCCAGGGCTGCTAAGGCTGTAGCAGAAACAAAAATATAATTGAATGTCAAGTAAAATTCAGAATTGTCTTTGCAGCTTTAGTACCACTTGTGAGTGCATGCTAATAGATTTCTCTTCATTAGTCCTTTACAAGCAGGTTTTATTCCGGGTTGTAACAACCGCCCCTTCTAGAAACAAAATTAAATTTGAAGTTTGAAAATCAGTTAGGAGATAAGTTTAGAATTTTGAAATTTTGGGATAGGAACCTGGTAACCACCCTCAGTTTGAAATTTAAAATATCCCAACCACCCCATCCTCAAATGTATATAAATAGGGGAGCACCCATAGGTAGAAAATCACTTCTCTCAAACACTTATCCTCTCCCTTCTCTCTCTACAAAGAAATAACATTCTGTGGGCAAACACAAGAGGCAAGCTCAAAGAAGCGTTAGAAAAGAAGGTAGGGAATTATGTTTTTAAACGCTTGGCATGTGTTATGTTTCATTTTTTTAATTTCTTCCATTCACGACTATTATCATGGCATTAATTATCGTTCCCTCATCCTTTATTCATGTTGATCATGTCTGCCTATCATGTCCTTCATGCCTTTTTGAATCCTTAGTATATGTATTCTTATGATGTTCATTCAAATACTCATGTTGTGCCCTTTCATATGATTATATTGTCATAATGTTATTATCACTCCTTTAAAATTAAGAGTACATGCTTGCTTAAATATTTTATTCTATTCTATTAAATGCATCTATGTGGCTCGTCATAATGTCATTATTACTCCTTTTAAATCAAGAGTACATGCTTTCTTAAATATGTTATTCAAATATTTAATATACATCCTATTCCATTGAGTGCATCTATGTGACTTGTTATAACGTTACCATTACTCCTTTAAAATCAAGAGTACATGCTTCCTTATATATGTTATTCAAATATTTAATATACATCCTATTCTATTAAGTGCATCTATGTGACTTGTCATAATATTATTATTACTCCTTTAAAATTAAGAGTACATGCTTTCTTAAATATGTTATTCAGATATTTAATATACTCTATTTTATTATGTGCATGTCATTATGTTATTATTCCTTTAAAAATCGAGAGTACATGCTTTCTTAAATATTTTATGCAATCATTTAGAATGCCCTATTATCTGCACCTTGATATGACCTCTTTCCACCCATGCTATTATATTTACCAAAATCTTTTAATTGGAAAATCCATACATATGCTAGGATCCCATAATTTTTCATAAATCCCTTTATCATCATAATTGTCCCTTTTCTTGCATGATCTCTTCTTATATGATTTTTCTCTCGTGTATGTTTGAACAACCAAATTGTAAATTGAACTGAGGGAATGATCCTTCGGTTAGGGAAGGTGACCCCCAAAGACAAGATAATAGAGATGATCCTTCGGTAAGGGAAGGTGATCGAAAAACGTTTGGGATAAGAACCTTCGGTAAGGGAAGGGGACTATCCCATCAATTTTATATAATAAGATATCTTTTTATATGACTCCATTCTTGTGTATGTCTAAATAACCTTGATTGTAAATTAAACTGAGGGAATGATCCTTCGGTAAGGGAAGGTGACCCCCAAAGACAAGATATCAATATGATCCTTCGGTAAGGGAAGGTGATCGCCAAAACGTTTGGGATAAGAAGCTTCGGTAAGGGAAGGGGACTCCCACTTATACCGGTTTGAGCTCAATACCCTCCATATAAGTTATAAATTAAGAAAGAAAGAAGGCACGAATGAAAGCTTGAGTTCTATGTTTTCCTTAGATTTGATTATGATTATGTTGAGGTTATCCTTCTATTTTCCTATATGTTTTCCCTTTCTTTTACACACATGTTTTTCAAAAAGAAGATGCATATTACATGCCATGTTATACGCTTGTTTTTAAAATCCCGCACGTGGGCTGGAGATGGATATGGAGGTGTTACATAGCACTCCTACTGAGACGTTAGGTTCTCACTCCCTTTCTTTTCCCATACTATCTCCAGAGGAACATGGCACAGCGGATAGAGAGGACGCAGTGCCCCTCGAGGGAAACTTCTGAGTATGATCCCTCGAAGCACGCGTGGGTAGTTGCGACCACTACTACCGTGCTCCAAACTATCTACTTAGGTCGAGAACCCGTGGAAGAGGAACCCCAGCTGCCCATCATAACCTTCCTAGATAGGAATGCTTCAACATCTAGAAAGCGGTCACCTAAGGTGGAACACCTCGAGTCCGACTCCGAGGCCGAGGAAGAGGAATCTGACGACCCTGGCCAGAAGGAAGACACCATGGAGGAGGATCCAGAGGAGGAGTTGAACCCTTGCGGAAGTCCAAAGGTGGAATACGTACCCTATTCCCCCACTTCGGCACCCCGTCGAGTTTTGGTTCATCCCACGCAACGGAACCGGGTCTTCACTGCGCGAAAGGGTGTTGGAGGGAGACCCCTGGTACCTCGATTCATAAATAACTGAAGAGTCCTGATCAAGGATGGGATAGGATGCAAGTATGGGAGCCTCTTCGACGAGATTAGTTTAGGACGTATTAGTTTCCTTTTCTTGTTTTAGTTTACTATAAGTATTTCATACTCACGGTTAAGATGCTATTTCATTTTTATTAAAATTCCAACATTTTAGTGCTACCCATTTTCCGCTCTACGCGCATTTACTCCTTCCTTGCGTAACGATTTAGTCATTTCTTTGCTTAACCAAGTGTGGCACCTTATTTTAAAGACCCCCACGATAGTATAAAACTTAGGGTGTTACATTATTGGTATCAAAGCAAAGTCGATCCTAGGAGATATGACTAATGAAGCCTCTTCCTATGGTTATCCATAAACAGGGAATGTTCAATAGTTCCCCCACCCTCCGCCGATGCACCCCAACGTCAAGGACGAGTCTTTGCCCTCAGCAGGTCTGCCAGAGGGTTTGCATTCTCATTTCAGGTAGATCATACCTTGCTAACCTAGTGTGCCTCCCTTTAGTAGGATTAGACATCATCCTAGGAATGGACTGGCTCAACGAAAACCGAGTCTTGTTAGATTGTTTTGAGAGAAAAGTCATCTTCCCTTCTCAATCCATACGAGACACACGTGACCTTCCCAGATCCTCCGAAGACACCAGTACGAGGCAAGAATATGCCTTGCTAAATTCGGTAAAAGCAGACTCCCATCAGGAGTTCTGTGAGATACCAGTAGTACACGACTTTTCAGATGCCTTTCCCGAAGATATACCCTCGTTTCCCCCAACACGAGAGGTTGAGTTCTCCATAGAATTGATGCCTGGGACAGGGCCAATCTCCATAGCCCCTTACCGAATGGCTCCAGTAGAGCTCACTGAACTGAAGAACCAACTAGAGGAGCTGCTGCAAAAAGGATTCATCAGACCAAGCATCTCTCCCTGGGGAGCTCCAGTATTGTTTGTGAAGAAAGAAGACGGTAGCATGCGTCTCTGCGTGGACTATAGGCAACTCAACAAAATCACGGTGAAGAACAAGTATCCCCTCCCAAGAATAGATGACTTAATGGACCAACTACAAGGTGCAACAGTGTTCTCAAAGATCGACCTGAGATCAGGGTATCATCAGATAAGGGTAAGAGAGGAAGACATTCCAAAGACAGCATTTCGAACGAGATACGGACACTACGAGTTCACAGTAATGTCTTTTGGGTTGACCAATGCCCCCGCCGTCTTTATAGACTACATGAATAGAATTTTTTGACCTTACCTCGACAATTTTGTGGTGGTATTCATAGATGATATTTTGATTTTCTCCAAGACAGAAGAAGAACACAGGGAGCACTTGCGTGTAATACTGGGAACCCTTCGAGAGAAAAAGTTGTACGCAAAACTATCCAAGTGTGAGTTTTGGATGAAGGAGGTACAATTTCTTGGACACATGGTTTCCGGCAACGGAATATCAGTGGATCCCAGTAAGATAGACTCAGTACTAAACTGGGAAAGGCCGACGTCAGTCACAGAAATAAGGAGTTTTTTAGGATTGGCGGGCTACTATAGAAGGTTCATAAGGGGGTTTTCTCAACTAGCCCTGCCGTTAACCCGTTTAACCAGGAAGGATACCCCGTTTACTTGGACGCCAGACTGCGAAAGAAGCTTCCAAGAGTTAAAGTGTCGCTTGACATCCGCCCCAGTACTAGCCTTACCTAACCCCGACATGGCCTTCGAAGTTTACTGTGACGCCTCAGGACAAGGATTGGGTTGTGTACTAATGCAACGCGAAAAGGTAGTGGCGTATGCGTCAAGACAACTGAAGACCCACGAAGCCAACTATCCAACTCACGACCTTGAACTAGCCGCGATAGTATTTGCGCTGAAGACATGGAGGAATCATTTGTACGGAGTTGGGTTTCAAGTATTCTCCGATCATAAGAGCTTAAAGTACCTGTTCGACCAGAAGGAACTCAACATGCGACAAAGGAGGTGGATGGAGTTTCTTAAAGATTATGACTTTGTTCTAAATTACCACCCAGGAAAGGCTAACTTGGTGGCTGACGCTCTGAGTCGGAAGGTACTCAAGGCATCATGGCTAATGATAAAAGAGGCAGAGTTGATAAAGAAATGAACCTACAAGTCACCCTCGCTCCAAAAAGCATACGTCTGAACCACCTAACAGTGGCAAGTCAATTCAAAGAACAAATAACTAAGGCGCAGAGTTCCGATCCCGATTTTCAAGAAATCCTGAGCCTTGTCAAAGAAGGAAAATTAAAAGGCTTCACCGAAGGAGAGGACAAAGTGTGGAGATACCAAGGTCGAATCTGTATCCCAAAGGAAGGCGATCTTCAATGCAAGATTGCGGAAGAAGCCCACAAAGGAGATTTTACCATTCATCCTGGCATGACAAAGATGTACCATGATTTGAAAAAGATGTTCTGGTGGCCAGGGATGAAAAAGGATTTAGCTACGGTCGTGAATAAATGTCTGGTTTGTCAGAAGGTAAAAATTGAACATCAAAAACCATCAGGGGTATTGCAACCCCTTGGCATCCCAGAGTAGAAATGGGAGGACATATCGATGGATTTCGTCATGGGACTACCTCGTACTCAAACAGGGCGTGACGCTATATGGGTCATCGTGGACCAACTTACAAAGACTGCCCACTTTCTACCAGTTAAGGCGACCGACTCATTGGAAAGACTAGCCACGCTATATATCAAAGAGATCGTGAGGTTACATGGGGTACCAACAACCATAGTCTCGGACAGAGACCCAAGATTTACCTCGAGGTTTTGGAACGCACTGCAGAAGGCATTCGGGACAAAATTGTGCCTGAGCACATCGTACCACCCGCAAACAGATGGACAAACAGAGAGGACCATCCAGACGTTGGAAGACATGTTACGAGCTTGTGTCCTGGACAGACCAGGAAAGTAGGAGAGTCACCTACCACTGATCGAGTTTGCTTATAACAACAGTTACCATGGTAGCATCGGGATGGCACCATATGAGGCACTGTACGGGCGAAGATGCCAATCTCCTTTATGTTGGTACGGACCAGAAGATAAAGGCTACTTAGGACCGGAGTTAGTAAGACAGACCACAGAAGATATCAAGAGGATAAGAGAAAGAATACGCGCCGCCCAAAGTCGACAAAAGAGTTATGCAGATCAACGAAGAAAACCCCTCGAATTTCAGGAAGGCGATCACGTATTCCTAAAAATTACCCCCACCACCGGGGTAGGGAGGGCTCTCAAGGTACGAAAACTAAGCCCCCGGTACCTGGGTCCATTCCAAATCCTCCGGCGTATAGGAAAGTCGGCATACCAGCTTGCCCTACCATCAAATCTATCAAGACTACACAACGTGTTTCATGTGTCCCAACTCCGAAAATACCAGCACGATCCAAGCCATGTGTTGCAGCAAGAGGATGTAACACTCAAAGACGACCTGACTTTTGAACTACCAGCCATGGAGATTGTAGACAGAAGCATGAAGCAACTAAGGAGCAAGACGATACAACTGGTAAAAGTGGCATGGGGTAGCGGCAATTCCAGAGACTACACATGGGAAAAAGAGGCAGACATGAGACAGAAGTTCCCGAATTTGTTTACAGGTAACAATCGTGGTGAGGATTTCCTTTTCTCCCCAACAATAGAAAATTTCAGTAAGGCCCCTAAGTTAATTAAGATGACCCTTATCGACCAAGTTCAGACATGGAATTTGGGGACAAATTCTTTTCTTACGGGGGTGATAATGTAACAACCGCCCCTTCTAGAAACAAAATTAAATTTGAAGTTTGAAAATCAGTTAGGAGATAAGTTTAGAATTTTGAAATTTTGGGATAGGAACCTGGTAACCACCCTCAGTTTGAAATTTAAAATATCCCAACCACCCCATCCCCAAATGTATATAAATAGGAGAGCACCCATAGGTAAAAAATCAATTCTCTCAAACACTTATCCTCTCCCTTCTCTCTACAAAGAAATAACATTCTGTGGGCAAACACAAGAGGCAAGCTCAAAGAAGCGTTAGAAAAGAAGGTAGGGAATTATGTTTTTAAACGCTTGGCATGTGTTATGTTTCATTTTTTTAATTTCTTCCATTCACGACTATTATCATGGCATTAATTATCGTTCCCTCATCCTTTATTCATGTTGATCATGTCTGCCTATCATGTCCTTCATGCCTTCTTGAATCCTTAGTATATGTATTCTTATGATGTTCATTCAAATACTCATTTTGTGCCCTTTCATATGATTATATTGTCATAATGTTATTATCACTCCTTTAAAATCAAGAGTACATGCTTGCTTAAATATTTTATTCTATTCTATTAAATGCATCTATGTGGCTCGTCATAATGTCATTATTACTCCTTTTAAATCAAGAGTACATGCTTTCTTAAATATGTTATTCAAATATTTAATATACATCCTATTCCATTGAGTGCATCTATGTGACTTGTTATAACGTTACCATTACTCCTTTAAAATCAAGAGTACATGCTTCCTTATATATGTTATTCAAATATTTAATATACATCCTATTCTATTAAGTGCATCTATGTGACTTGTCATAATATTATTATTACTCCTTTAAAATTAAGAGTACATGCTTTCTTAAATGTTATTCAGATATTTAATATACTCTATTTTATTATGTGCATGTCATTATGTTATTATTCCTTTAAAAATCGAGAGTACATGCTTTCTTAAATATTTTATGCAATCATTTAGAATGCCCTATTATCTGCACCTTGATATGACCTCTTTCCACCCATGCTATTATATTTACCAAAATCTTTTAATTGGAAAATCCATACATATGCTAGGATCCCATGATTTTTCATAAATCCCTTTATCATCATAATTGTCCCTTTTCTTGCATGATCTCTTCTTATATGATTTTTCTCTCGTGTATGTTTGAACAACCAAATTGTAAATTGAACTGAGGGAATGATCCTTCGGTAAGGGAAGGTGACCCCCAAAGACAAGATAATCGAGATGATCCTTCGGTAAGGGAAGGTGATCGAAAAACGTTTGGGATAAGAACCTTCGGTAAGGGAAGGGGACTATCCCATCAATTTTATATAATAAGATATCTTTTTATATGACTCCATTCTTGTGTATGTCTAAATAACCTTGATTGTAAATTAAACTGAGGGAATGATCTTTCGGTAAGGGAAGGTGACCCCCAAAGACAAGATATCAATATGATCCTTCGGTAAGGGAAGGTGATCGATCGAGATGATCCTTCGGTAAAAGAAGGTGATCGCCAAAACGTTTGGGATAAGAACCTTCGGTAAGGGAAGGGGACTCCCACTTATACCGGTTTGAGCTCAATACCCTCCATATAAGTTATAAATTAAGAAAGAAAGAAGGCACGAATGAAAGCTTGAGTTCTATGTTTTCCTTAGATTTGATTATGATTATGTTGAGGTTATCCTTCTATTTTCCTATATGTTTTCCCTTTCTTTTACACACATGTTTTTCAAAAAGAAGATGCATATTACATGCCATGTTATACGCTTGTTTTTAAAATCCCGCACGTGGGCTGGAGATGGATATGGAGGTGTTACATAGCACTCCTACTGAGACGTTAGGTTCTCACTCCCTTTCTTTTCCCATACTATCTCCAGAGGAACATGGCACAGCGGATAGAGAGGACGCAGTGCCCCTCGAGGGAAACTTCTGAGTATGATCCCTCGAAGCACGCGTGGGTAATTGCGACCACTACTACCGTGCTCCAAACTATCTACTTAGGTCGAGAACCCGTGGAAGAGGAACCCCAGCTGCCCGTCATAACCTTCCTAGATAGGAATGCTTCAACATCTAGAAAGCGGTCACCTAAGGTGGTACACATCGAGTCCGACTCCGAGGCTGAGGAAGAGGAATCCGACGACCCTGGCCAGAAGGAAGACACCATGGAGGAGGATCCAGAGGAGGAGTTGAACCCTTGCGGAAGTCCAAAGGTGGAATACGTACCCTATTCCCCCACTTCGGCACCCCGTCGAGTTTTGGTTCATCCCACGCAACGGAACCGGGTCTTCACTGCGCGAAAGGGTGTTGGAGGGAGACCCCTGGTACCTCGATTCATAAATAACTGAAGAGTCCTGATCAAGGATGGGATAGGATGCAAGTATGGGAGCCTCTTCGACGAGATTAGTTTAGGACGTATTAGTTTCCTTTTCTTGTTTTAGTTTACTATAAGTATTTCATACTCACGGTTAAGATGCTATTTCATTTTTATTAAAATTCCAACGTTTTAGTGCTACCCATTTTCCGCTCTACGCGCATTTACTCCTTCCTTGCGTAACGATTTAGTCATTTCTTTGCTTAACCAAGTGTGGCACCTTATTTTAAAGACCCCCACGATAGTATAAAACTTAGGGTGTTACACGGGTCGTGGTGCTCCTGATAATATTATTGTGGCCCAAAAAATTTTGAATTTCATGAAGCATACAAAATTCAAGAAAGGTACTCTTGTTTTTAAAATTGATCTTGAAAAAGCTTATGATAGGGTGGATTAGAGGTTTTTGGAGAGTACTCTCATTACTTTTGGTTTTTCTATCATCACTGTTAATTTGATTATGAATTGTGTCCGTGCATCATCTCTTTTTATTTTGTGAAATAGGAATAGATTGGATAGTTTTGCTCCTAGAATGGCACTTGGAATCCTTACTTATTTGTGCTTTGTATGGAAAGACTTGCTTGCTATATATCTCATAAGGTGGTCAAGGGTGTGTAAAAACCAGTTTCTGTCACTAGGGTTGTGTTTGCTTACAGAGACAGGACACTGAGACACAAAATCGTGTTTGACAAATGACACATGGACAGAGACAATGTGCCCAGAGACACTGAATTAGTGTATTTTGTGTCCATCCTGACAGGAAAGACACAAAGACACTAACAAAGAACACAACTTATTTTTCATTTTTTCTTTCATTATTCTTGTTAATTTTTTATAATTATATTTTTTATTATTATATTTTTCATCTCAAATTTTTTGAATGAAAAAAAATGAGAATAAATTGGATTTTCATAATTTATTCTAGTTTATCACCAAACAGAATACAAGAACACAAAGTTTTGTATATTTGTCTGTTAATGTCTTTTCCTGTCCTGTTCTCAGAAACAAACACAGCCTAGGGGTGGCCCAAAATTTTCTCATTTGATGTTTGCAGATGATCTCTTACTTTTCTGTCAGGCTACAAAGTGTCAGGTCCAAATGGTCATGCATTCTCTTAACATTTTTTTCAAAACATCTGGCATGAAAGTAAATCTTGAAAAGTCTAAAACTTTTTGTTCTAAAAATGTGACTGCTCGTAGAAGAGATATTTTTACTAGTGTTTCTTCAATACGTTTTGCTTTGGACTTAGGAAGATATCTTGGAGTTAACCTTAATCATTCCCGTACTAGTAGGGATTCTTTTCATTCGCTGATTAAAAAGGTGAGGGGAAGATTAGCTAATTGAAAAGGAAGACTTCTAAATAAAATAGGAAGACTTTGGTTGATCAATTCTGTTGCAGCATCCATTCCTGTCTATCATATGCAAGTATTTTTTTTTCCAAATTGGGTATGCGATAAATTGTCTTCTAAGATGAGACAGTTCCTTTGGAAGGGTCAAGTTGATGGTAGAGGTCTTTCTCTTGTTAATTAGAGGACCGTGGTCACACCAAAGAAATTTGGTGGCCTGGGTGTTAGAGATCCTGCGTGTGTTAATATATCTTTACTTGGTAAATTGGTTTGACAACTTTTTCATTGTCAGGACAAGCCTTGGGTTGCTCTTTTGAGGGCAAAGTATCTGAGAAATGAGGGAGTTTTAGATGGCCCTGTCCCTTGCAACGCTTCTCATGTTTGGAAAAGTATCTCAAAGGCCTTTGGTGCTCTTAAGGATGCCTTCTCTTGGTGTGTTGGGTCACTTAATCAATCTTTTTGGTTTGACAATTGGAGTATTGAGGGCCCACTTGCTTAAGATATCTCTTTTGTACATATATCTGACTCTGATTTAACTATTAGAGACGTTTGGAAAGATGGTAAATGAAATTTCCACAATGTTTTCTCTAACATTCCAGAAGCTGTCAAACAGCGTTTGAATGCTTATATTCCGGATTTAAATGCTGGAGAGAGTTCGGGTTGATCGTGGGGTGTGGCATCTTCTAGACTCTATTCAACTAGGAGTGGATATAGTTGGCTAGCCAAAAGAAAGTTTGACTGAAATGAGCGTGATAATTGGTTGTGGGTATGGCGACTGCATATTCCTGAGAAGTACAAGGTCTTGATTTGGCTCAGTCTTCATAACTCTATTCCTACGGCAGAGTTTCGTTTGGGTGGTGGCTTAGCTTTATCTAACACTTGCCATCAGTGTCAGAATGGTTTTGAATCCATTCTTCATTGTCTTCAGAAGTGTCCTAGTGCCAAGGAGGTCTGGAACCTTTTAGGTCTATATTCAGATAACTCGGATTTACGTGATTGGCTCTATAGAGGTACAAGGAATGAAGATGTTTTTCTTTTCTTTTCGACCATCTGGTGGATTTGGAGAAGCAGGAATCATTCTGTGCATAGATAGATTATTATTTTTAGGATAAACCAACAAAAATGTATTCGAATAATTTTGTTGTTAATAAAAATGTACTCGAATTTTGTTATCAACGAAAATATTCTGAAATAATTTAAAAATGTGACAAAAATACTCAACATTAAATATGTATTCTTAAAAAATACTTTAGAGATTAAATTTTGATGCATGATTTTGCAAACATGATTAGAAAAATAAGATACTTTTATTCTTAAAATTTAGTGATTTTTTGCTAAGTGTGTATATATATATATATTGTGATTTTTGTCAACAATCAATAATATTTTTAAAAAATCACAAAAATATATATACTTAGCGAAAAATCACTAAATTTTAAGAATAATAATATCTCATTTTTTTTTATTTATGCTTACAAAAAATTGCATCAAAATTTAATCTCTAAATTATTTTTTAAGAAATACATATTTAATGTTAGATATTTTTATTGCATTTTAAAATTATTTAAAGACATTTATGTGGATAGTAAAATTTGAGTGCATTTTTGTGAAAGAAAAAATTATTTGAATGATATTTGGTAGTTTACCTTTAATTGTAATCCTCTTCATTATTATTGTTAAATATTATATTAATATTATCTTAGCTTGTATGGAATGAATTTCTATGAGGAGAAAAGCTTTTTATCCAATGTAGCCTTTTTTCCGCAAGAAAAGCTACTTGGTCGTGTGTGTAATCAATCTATTGCATGTTTTGGAATGTATGAAGGTTATTGATCATAGCACTAATACAAATACTTAGTCCATTGTTTTCTTCTCTCTCTGCCCAATAGGAAGAAATTAAAGTGAAATTGTTGGTCAGACATACGAAAACAAAGACCAAGACTTCAAAGTTATGTTACAATAGACATAAAGCATCTGAGTAGATAACATGGCGAATTTTTTTGAGGTCATTAATTTTTTTTTTTGGTTAAGTATGATTTTGGTTTTTGAGGTAGGGCTGAAATTTTATTTTATTCTTTGTTTTTTTTTTTTGTTACAAAATAATCCAAAAAATTTAACTTAATTTTAAAATCGTCCTGGACAAAAATACCCTTCTTCCTTTTCTAAAATTAACCAAAATCAACCCGAAACAGAACAAAAGCTGAACTGAACCAGAACCCACCACCATTATCATCATAGTCATCATCATCATCTAAAGAAGAACAATAGATAATGAAATCATAAATATATATATATAAGAAGAAAAAAAATAACAACAATGATAATGAAATCATAAGAAGAACAAAAAAACTCAGAACCTACCACCACCACCCCCACTTAGAACTCAGAAAATCAGAGACCATGTTTTTTAAATTTGTTAATGTTTTTTAAATCCCAACAGTATCATTCACATTGTTATTATTATAGCGACAACAATACTAACTGGATTACATTTTAACAAGCTAAGCAGGACAAGTGCATATTCATTTTTATTTCCACTATTACAAGAAAAGGGCAAAAAAAAAAAAAAGAAAACATTACAAACTCATCACTTACACACAAATGAAAAACCAACCACACCAGAAAAGAAAAGTCTAGGGGACCAACAATTTTATTAAATTTTGGCCAGCATGTAACCAGTAGAGAAAGGTGAGCCATTGGATGAAATCTCACACCATTAAATCATCATTGATGGCTATTTGATGGCTATCAATCCCAAAAGTTGCTGGCCCCTAGCATTGCTCCACCAGAAAATTAAAACATCAGAAACATAAAGTCGCATACATGATTGAAGTTTGTACCACACATCGTCAAGGAAACGGTAATAGGCATACCTCCATGATTTGAATATGAACAGTGGACCGACAAATCCCCAAAATCCCACTATAAATCCAAAAGCCACACTCACAAATAGCCACTTCACTCCATGATTCTTTCTCTCTTTTTCATTGTCATTAGCATCATCATCAGGAACTTCCCCCTCCATGGTACAGTTGAGCAGCAATGGTGGACCACATAGCTTGTTGCCAACAAAACTGGATGCATCAAAGCTTTGCAACTGAGTGCCCGTTGGGATTTTGCCTTCCAGGTGATTGTAGGACAAGTCTAGCTTGTTCAGGAAGTTCAAGTTTGTGATGCTTTGAGGGATCTCCCCTGTGAGTTGGTTGCCAGAGAAATCAATGGATTCCAATGACTCCATATTGCCAATACTTTGAGGGATGTGACCAGTTAACTCATTCTTGGACAAGTACAAATAAATCAGACCAATTAGGTATTGGGAATAATACACCATTTCCCCTTGAGAGAACACCTTTGACAGAGAAATAAAATAGATACAATCACAACACAAGAATTTAACGTGAAAACTCCAATTACCGGAGAAAAAAACCACGGCCGTTGTCAAATGACAACCAGAGAATATCACTATGTGAAAATTGTTACAACACATAGACTTCTTTCTCTCACCGGCACCCCAGTACACCCACACTCTCTCAAAGTAAATATCTAACTACACCTCACAACACTCTCTAATAAAGAGTATAGAGGAAAAAAAATCAGATACAAGCTTAAAGTGTTTCTGACTGGTGCAAAAACAAATGGAGAACTTAGCCTCATATTTATAGCCTAGGCCACCCACTTCATTTGCTATCCTAAGCAATGTGGGACTAATTCAACTAAATCCTAACAATCTCCACCTTGATTGAAATAGTCACACATCTTCAGCTTCCATTGTCAACACCGACAATTCTTTGCTGCCATTGTCTATACCGACAATCATAGTTCAGAGAACTATCATACTCCACCATGAAAGTATACTCACTTGGAATTAGACCACTCCAAGCATTTCACCTTGGTATAGATCGAAACCTTGCTGAAAATTCATGGTGCAACTTCCAAATTGGCTTTTCCTGGAAGTTCTTCAGCCATCGACCTAACTCCGCCACACACCTTGCATCTCAACGCCAACCAATGCCCGTGTGCAATTGTGGACCCGATTGCCACAACTCATCCTTATCCATGGCAGTGCGGTAATACCATGATGATACTTCTTGTCTTCTAGAGAATATCATCTTCTCTCATAGAGAGAGCAATATTGCAAGTATCAGATTGAGAGTCTTTTTCTGAAACCGCATTACCTGGACAATTTCTCTTTACATGCCCAGACTTTCCACATTTCCAGCATGTTACACTCCTTCCATGATTTCCTTTTCCATAATTGTCACTTCTAGCTACAAGCGCCAAATCTGATGAAGTGCTACCCTCATTTTTCATTCTTCTTTCTTCAGTAATGAGCTTACTGGCAACTTCTTCAAAATTCAGAGTTTCCTTCCCATACATTAAAACAGGTTTGATATACTCATAGGAAGAGGGAAGAGACAATATGAGCCTCAGTGCCTTATCTTCATTATCAATTTTCACTCCAATTGCCTCTAATTCAGAGACAATACCATTGATAGCACTAAGATGGTCGGAGATTTTCACATTGTGATCAATGCGTAGATTATGGAACTGCTCCTTCAATAACAACCGATTTGAGATGCCCTTTGACTGATACAACCCTTCGAGTTTATCCCAAAGTTCCTTGGCTGTTTTCATTCCTTGCACATTTGCAAGAACATTCTTAGCCAAACACAGGCGAATAGCACTTGCAGCTCTCAAATCTAGTTCCTCCCATTCTTCATCCTTCATACCAGAGATCTTCTCTTTCAACGCCTTGTGCAAACCTGATTGTATCAACACATCCTTGACTTGTATTTGCCACAAGCCAAAATTGATTCTTCCATCAAATTTCTCTATTTCAAGCTTCACAGCACTTGAATATCCTGACATTGTTGCAACCGTATACTGGAATAGTATAACTCAACCGTGCACTAGGAAGGGTCCCCAAGAAAGAGAGGTGGGTCACAATGGACACACTTAAATACCAAGTCTTTCCTTAGCCAGAACCTTTCCAAACAGCACTCTCACAGTGTCACACTGCCTTCTAGCAACAACAACAGCAACCAAAGATCAACCTCAAGCCACAGGATAAAATTCTTTTCTGATGTGGAAGGTCAGACTAAGCTGCAACCACAGAGCATACTAAGAATAAATCCCACCGAACCGAAGCTCTGATACCACTTGTTGGGAATAATACACCATTTCCCCTTGAGAAAACACCTTTGATAGAGAAATAAAATAGACACAATCACAACACAAGAATTTAACGTGGAAACTCCAATTACCGGAGAAAAAAACCACGGTCGTTGTCAAATGACAACCAGAGAATATCACTATGTGAAAATTGTTACAACACAGACTTATTTCTCTCACCGGCACCCCAGTACACCCACACTCTCTCAAAGCAAATATCTAACTACACCTCACAACACTCTCTAATAAAAAGTACAGAGGAAAAGAAAAATCAGATACAAGCTTAAAGTGTTTCTGAATGGTGCAAAAACAAATGGAGAACTTAGCCTCATATTTATAGCCTAGGCCACCCACTCCATTTGCTATCCTAAGCAATGTGGGACTAATTCAACCAAATCCTAACATTAGGTTTGTGATTTCCATTGGTATTCCCCCCGACAATTTATTAGATGAAAGATCAATGTTCTTCATTAAGCCGAGAATACTGCTGTACTCAGCATCTATTCCTTTCACAGATAGGGACATGCTTACAGTATCCCTTGCATATGCCATGTCTTCCTGGAAGGGTGAACTTGCACTATTTATCATGGCACTCAAATAGTTCAAACAATTTAGTATATTGCCTGACAAATGATTTAGTGCAAGGTCCAAAACTTGGAGAAACTTCATTTCACAAAATCCGTTGGGAATGTTACCTGAAAGATTATTGGATCGAAGCCGAAGAAATTTTAAATTTACCAAGCTTTCTCCAACTCATCTAGGAATATTCCCTGTGAGGTTATTTTCCCCAAGATCCAACAAAATCAACTCCTTGTTTTCCTTTAAACTGACAGGAAATTTTCCAGAGAGTGTGTTGTTTGGTATACGCAAATATTGTAGGCTTGATAAAGAGCCCATGGAAGGGGGCAAGCTTCCAATAAAATAGTTGCTTTCTAAGTTGACCTCCACTAGGTATGGCCACATCCTCCAACAGTTGGGAATTTTTCCAGATAAGTTGTTTGATGCAAGATTGAGGATTCCTAAGCTTTTTGGTTTGTCAGATTTTTGACAAAGAAAATCCATTAATAACCCATAAAATGAATTATGTGAGAGATCTAGCCAAACCACATCCTCACTCAAAGGGTAAATTTCCATGAAGATGGTTTGAGCTAAGATCAACTGCTCCATAAGATTTGAAAATCTCCTTTGATTCTTTTGGGAGCTTGCCATGGATATGATTGTGAGAGAAGTTTAAATAATCATAATGATGACTTGTTTCCCAAAACCAAATGGGAATGGAATCAGAAATCCCTGCCTTAGATAGATCCAAATATACAAGATCATTTTGTGACCGAATCCATGATGGAAAGCTTGGACCTAACTTCCACGAGCTCATTTTCAAGTGAGAAAGTAAAAATTTTGGTTTCCAACTGGGATGCACTTTCGAAGTGAAATTGTTACTTGATGCTAAAGCCTAAAAGCACACGTAAAGTAGTGAAATTCGCAAGGTCATCTTCATGTACAATCCCTTGAAATGATTGTCATCTATGGCAAGATATAACAATTTAGTAAATGATGCAAGAATTTTAAATGGATTTCCAACAAGTTGATTTTTGGAGAAATCGACAAATCTCAATGAGGAAAGCTTTGCGAATGATTGAGGAAGTTCTCCAATAATCTTGTTGTTGGAGAGATCAAGCATTTCAAGATTTTGAAACATTCCAAGTTGATTGGTGAGGTGACCTGAGATTTGAGAAGTAGAAGCCACAAGAGTCTTGAGTTCATGAGAAACACATGGGATGAGAATTTGTAAGATTTCAGAAAGTTGTTGATTGCATTTGAGATTTGAGAAAGAGATGTGTCTCAAATTGCATAGCTTTCTAAAAGAGGATGGTATTGCTCCTTCAAACTGATTGTCTGACAAATCAAGGGTAACAAGGGAACCCAAATTCCCCAAAAGAGTTGGAATTGCTCCTTCAAATTGATTGTATGCCAAATCAAGGGTAACAAGAGAAGTCAAATTCCCCAAAGTATTAGAAATAGTCCCAGGCAGATGGTTTTATCGTAAGTTCAAAGATTTGAGACGATGAAGACGGAATAACCAATCTGGTATATGGGATGAGAATGAATTGCCTGACAAATCAAGATTTTCAAGCAAAGTGAAGTTTTGAATCCCAGCAGGAATTGGACTATCAATATCATTAGAGTAACAGGTTGGATAACATGCAAGAGAAACAAGTTTGTTCAACTGAAATATCCACTTGGGAGCAACAGAAATGCTGAGAGAAAGCAGGGAGAGCTTGCATAGTGTGTAGCCAATTAAATGATTTGGATTGGTCAACACCACTCAAATCAAGATATTCAAGGGAGGTAAGACCCAAAAGCCAATCAGCATTTTCAACAATCAATGATTCATTAGAATAACTTTGGAGGCCAAGATGGACTAAATTAGTGAGATTGCCAATTTGATGTGGAATTATTCCATTAATATGATATGAGAGGTCAAGATAGAGAAAATTAGAGAGATTTCCAATCTGATGAGGAATGTTGCCATAAAATCCGGAATCAGAGAGGTCAAGGTGAGTTAAGGAGGTGATTCGAAAAAGGAAAGTAGGAAATTGCATACCTCCAAAACTATTGCCGCTCAAGTCCAAGTAATTCAGATGTTTCAATTCAACAAGAGAATCATTTATCGCTCCACTGAACCTGGACCTCTGGAAAGCGAAGTAGTCAATGGGAAAGGGATATTCATCATATTCTGATGGTATAGTAGTGTTGAGGTGAAGCTGAAGGATGTGGAAAGTTAGATGACTACAAACAACATAATCCCAGTGGCAGCAGTTGGAATTGGAAGCATTCCAAGAACAGAGCCTGTTTGTAGGGTCAGTGAGATGATGCTTGAATCTTAGAAGTGCTTCGCGCTCACTTGGAATGCACTCAATTAACTCAGACTCAGAGGACGTTAGTAATGTCAGGCAATAAAGGTGAACAAATATAAGCACAACCATGCCAGTGTAAGTGTTTGTGTTTGGAGACATGTTTGCATTTGTATATTTTTTTTTTTGGTGACGTTTGCATTTGTATATGTTTCCACCTTCAGCTCCTTTCTCTTATTTATAATGGCAAAATAGAATAATAAATAATTTTTAAAAATTTATTAAAAATTATCCTTTAATTTATTAATATTTAAAAAATTATTATTGATACTTTTAATGTTAAAAAAATTAATATAAACTATAAGATATATAAATTATTAATATATAACCTTTTAAAGTTGCATATAAATTAAAATTTTATTAATTTTTTAAAATTATTTTTAGTTTATATTTTTTGTTTTTATATATATTTTATATAAATAATTAATTTGATAATTGATTTTTAGTATATTATATTCGTATTGTGATCAATTATATTAATGCTGGTCACTATTCAAATTGGAATGTGATAAAAATTTGATTTAGTGGTGTCATTGTTGTTGATATTTTTATTTTAAAATATTTTAAATAAAAAAAATGGTTAAGTATGATTTTGGTTTTAAAATAGAAGTTGAAAATTTATTTTATTTTCGACTTTTTTTTTTGCTACAAAATGATTCTAAAAGTTTAACTTAATTTTAAAATCGTCTTTTTTACTAAATTTTTAATTTTTATTTCAAAAATACCCTTAACTAAAAAGAAAAAAAAAAAAACCACGGGTTAAAGCCTAAAAGGGGAAGGGGGAGGGTATCAGCTGGAGGCGAGGGGGTGGGGTTTTGGTTCAGGGAGAAGAGGGAGAAGGGAAGGGAAGGAAAGGGAAGGGAAGGGAAGGGGAAGCGAAAAGGACACTGCCGCTACTCCTTGCCGGCACTGTTCTTTGCTGCCGCTGTTACTGCTTTTCGTCATTCGGTCCTCGCTGCTGGATTTCACCGTGAGGGAGAACGTCGCGCGCCGCGAGCCGTTTCTGCTTCTGCTCCTTATTTTCGCCGACGTCGTCACCTCGCCTTCATCCTCCTCTCGCCGCACCTCCTCCTCGCTATCGCACCTCGTCTCGTCGTTTGTTTTGGTAATTATATTTATGGATTTTTGGTTCTTGTAATTGAAGATGAATTTGGGAATTTTGGATTATTATAATTGCCTCTGAGTTTTGTTAACGAAAGAGGAAGAATTTTAGTTTTAAGTTTTGTTAATGGTTCTGAGTTTTGACGATAATGATGATGATGATTTTTTTTTGTTTGTCTGAGTTCTGGGTTCTTGTTTTTTTGAGTTCTGGGTTCTGAGTTTTGATGATGATGACGATGATGATGATGATGATTTTTTGAGTTCTAAGTTTTGTTCTAATTTTCTGAGTTCTGATTTTCTGAGTTCTAAGTGGGGGTGATGGTGGTAGGTTCCGAGTTTTTTTGTTCTTCTTATGATTTCATTATCATTGTTGTTGTTTTTTTTCTTCTTATATATATATATATATATATATATATATATATATATATATATATATATATATATATATATATATATATATGATTTTATTATCCATTGTTCTTCTTTAGATGATGATGATGACTATGATGATAATGGTGGTGGGTTCTGGTTCAGTTCAACTTTTGTTCTGTTTCGGGTTGATTTTGGTTAATTTTAGAAAAAGGAAGAAGGGTATTTTTGTCCAGGACGATTTTAAAATTAAGTTAAATTTTTTGGATTATTTTGTAACAAAAAAAAAACAAAGAATAAAATAAAATTTCAGCCCTACCTCAAAAACCAAAATCGTACTTAACCAAAAAAAAAATTAATGACCTCAAAAATTCGCCATGTTATCTACTCAGATGCTTTATGTCTATTGTAACATAACTTTGAAGTCTTGGTCTTTGTTTTCATATGTCTGACCAACAATTTCACTTTAATTTCTTCCTATTGGGCAGAGAGAGAGAAGAAAACAATGGACTAAGTATTTGTATTAGTGCTATGATCAATAACCTTCATACATTCCAAAACATGCAATAGATTGATTACACACACGACCAAGTAGCTTTTCTTGTGGAAAAAAGGCTACATTGGATAAAAAGCTTTTCTCCTCATAGAAATTCATTCCATACAAGCTAAGATAATATTAATATAATATTTAACAATAATAATGAAGAGGATTACAATTAAAGGTAAACTACCAAATATCATTCAAATAATTTTTTCTTTCACAAAAATGCACTCAAATTTTACTATCCACATAAATGTCTTCAAATAATTTTAAAATGCAATAAAAATATCTAACATTAAATATGTATTTCTTAAAAAATAATTTAGAAATTAAATTTTGATGCAATTTTTTGTAAGCATAAATAAAAAAAATGAGATATTATTATTCTTAAAATTTAGTGATTTTTCGCTAAGTATATATATTTTTGTGATTTTTTAAAAATATTATTGATTGTTGACAAAAATATATATATATATATATATATATATATATATATATATATATATATATATATATATATATATATATATATATATATATATATACACTTAGCAAAAAATCACTAAATTTTAAGAATAAAAGTATCTTATTTTTCTAATCATGTTTGCAAAATCATGCATCAAAATTTAATCTCTAAAGTATTTTTTAAGAATACATATTTAATGTTGAGTATTTTTGTCACATTTTTAAATTATTTCAGAATATTTTCGTTGATTACAAAATTCGAGTACATTTTTATTAACAACAAAATTATTCGAATACATTTTTGTTGGTTTATCCTAAAAATAATAATCTATCTATGCACAGAATGATTCCTGCTTCTCCAAATCCACCAGATGGTCGAAAAGAAAAGAAAAACATCTTCATTCCTTGTACCTCTATAGAGCCAATCACGTAAATCCGAGTTATCTGAATATAGACCTAAAAGGTTCCAGACCTCCTTGGCACTAGGACACTTCCGAAGACAATGAAGAATGGATTCAAAACCATTCTGACACTGATGGCAAGTGTTAGATAAAGCTAAGCCACCACCCAAACGAAACTCTACCGTAAGAATAGAGTTATGAAGACTGAGCCAAATCAAGACCTTGTACTTCTCAAGAATATGCAGTCGCCATACTCACAACCAATTATCACGCTCATTTCAGTCAAACTTTCTTTTGGCTAGCCAACTATATCCACTCCAAGTTGAGTAGAGTCTAGAAGATGCCACACCCCACGATCAACCCGAACTCTCTCCAGCATTTAAATCCGGATTATAAGCATTCAAACGCTGTTTGACAGCTTCTGGAATGTTAGAGAAAACATTGTGGAAATTTCATTTACCATCTTTCCAAACGTCTCTAATAGTTAAATCAGAGTCAGATATATGTACAAAAGAGATATCTTAAGCAAGTGGGCCCTCAATACTCCAATTGTCAAACCAAAAAGATTGATTAAGTGACCCAACACACCAAGAGAAGGCATCCTTAAGAGCACCAAAGGCCTTTGAGATACTTTTCCAAACATGAGAAGCGTTGCAAGGGACAGGGCCATCTAAAACTCCCTCATTTCTCAGATACTTTGCCCTCAAAAGAGCAACCCAAGGCTTGTCCTGACAATGAAAAAGTTGTCAAACCAATTTACCAAGTAAAGATATATTAATACACGCAGGATCTCTAACACCCAGGCCACCAAATTTCTTTGGTGTGACCACGGTCCTCTAATTAACAAGAGAAAGACCTCTACCATCAACTTGACCCTTCCAAAGGAACTGTCTCATCTTAGAAGACAATTTATCGCATACCCAATTTGGAAAAAAAAAATACTTGCATATGATAGATAGGAATGGATGCTGCAACAGAATTGATCAACCAAAGTCTTCCTATTTTATTTAGAAGCCTTCCTTTTCAATTAGCTAATCTTCCCCTCACCTTTTCAATCAGCGAATGAAAAGAAGCCCTACTAGTACGGGAATGATTAAGGTTAACTCCAAGATATCTTCCTAAGTCCAAAGCAAAACGTATTGAAGAAACACTAGTAAAAATATCTCTTCTACGAGCAGTCACATTTTTAGAACAAAAAGTTTTATACTTTTCAAGATTTACTTTCATGCCAGATGTTTTGAAAAAAATGTTAAGAGAATGCATGACCATTTGGACCTGACTCTTTGTAGCCTGACAGAAAAGTAAGAGATCATCTGCAAACATCAAATGAGAACATTTTGGGCCACCCCTAGGCTGTGTTTGTTTCTGAGAACAGGACAAGACAAGACACTAACAGACAAATAATGAAAATCTAATTTATTCTCATTTTTTTTTCATTCAAAGAATTTGAGATGAAAAATATAATAATAAAAAATATAATTATAAAAAATTAACAAGAATAATGAAAGAAAAAATGAAAAATAAGTTGTGTTCTTTGTTAGTATCTTTGTGTCTTTCCTGTCAGGATGGACACAAAATACACTAATTCAGTGTCTCTGGACACATTGTCTCTGTCCATGTGTCATTTGTCAAACACGATTTTGTGTCTCAGTGTCCTGTCTCTGTAAACAAACACAGCCCTAGTGACAGAAACTGGTTTTCACACACCCTTGACCACCTTATGAGATATATAGCAAGCAAGTCTTTCCATACAAAGCACAAATAAGTAAGGATTCCAAGTGCCATTCTAGGAGCAAAACTATCCAATCTATTTCTATTCCACATAATAAAAAGAGATGATGAAAATATTTTTGAAAAAGAGATGATGCAAAGACAATTCTGAATTTTACTTGACATTCAATTATATTTTTGTTTCTGCTACAGCCTTAGCAGCCCTGGAATCTTTAAATCTCAACAGGTGCTGTCTTTCTGATGAAGAATTTGAGAACCTCTCTAGTAAGACTGATTCTGTTTTCTAATGACCAAACTTGAGGACTTCCTCTGCCAAGTTTGTACTTGTAGCTCTAATGATGAAAATATGAATTCATGGTTTAACAGTCTGCTTACAATTTTCTGTAGGTCTTAAAACCTTGAAGAGGCTAAGTCTGGCATTTAACAGGATCACAGATGCCTGTTTAGTACATCTGAAAGGTGCTTCTAATTTCTCTGCCTTTTGTTATGGTGACTGTCTTTTCCACATGCTGCTTCTGAGTATATTTTTCTCAACAATACATTTTCTGAATTTATGCTATTTCAGAATTACTGTTACAAAAATTCAGAATGTGAAGAAAAGACCATGTCCTTAATTTACACCATGCATGCGCTGCTAGTTTATTTTGAATTTTCCAGTTATCCTTCATATCCTCATTTATTTATTTTCTGGGTCCAAGTTTAGTAAATTTGGAGTATTTAAATTTGGATTCCTGCAAAATAGGCGATGAAGGGCTTGCCAATTTGACAGGTTTACTATTAAATTTGTGGTGTTTACCAAATGTAGCTTTGGATTAACTTTATATTAACAGTTATTTGTTCATTCAGGCCTCACTCTCTTGAGAAGTCTAGTGTTGTCAGACACTGAAATTGGTTCCAGCGGGCTGCATCATATATCAGGTACATGGAAAAAATCTTATTAAATAAAAATTCAAACCCGGTCAAATTATTGTGTTGTTTATAAACTTGTTGGTTGTATTCTTCACGAGCAAATGCTCTATGACCACAAGGTGGTACATAAGTCGTTATTGCATTGTCACCTTTTTTCTTTTTCTTTATGCTTTTTAAAAAAAAAATCCTCGATCAAGGTGTTCTATTGTTCAGGTTTTTAGTTTTGGTTTCTTGCTGATTAATTTCAGGGTGCTATTGATTTGACTGCAAGAAGTTCTGTAACTAAGTTTGCTATTTTTCAGTTGCCAGCTGTTAGTAAAAAATATTTGACAATATGTACTTTATCATACAGTCATTAATTTGTTTTTCTTTTTTCTTTTTTTTTATTTGAAAAAACATGTTGTCATTTGAGTTTTGTTTGTTTACTCTTCTCTTATCCTTGTACATTTCCATTTGATGCATTTGTTGATTATATATGGTTCCGACTTTTATACAGGTTTACACAAACTGGAAGATTTGAAGCCTGAAAAGACTATCAGGACTGACAAATCTTAAATCACTTAATCTGGACGCCCGACAGATTACTGATGTTGGACTTGCAAATCTCACAAGTAAACTTTTCATTGTGTCTGCTATGCTTTTTCTTATTGTATCATTTTTAAGTTGGAGCTTTTTGTACAAGAACTATGGACTCTTGCTATATAGAGGGTGCTACATAATAATGTTGAGCAAGAATCAATAACTCAAATTGTGCTCTGTAGCTAAGCTTTCTCTGTAGCATGATGAATTTCCCATGGGACAGAACCAATCCCCTGATATCACATCAGAAGACGTGGCGAGTGCTGAAGATGTCGACGAAATTGTGCGTTCACTTGAAGTCACCTCAAATTTAAGGCACAATGAAGGTATATTGTCGGTTGATGGGCACAGGGATCTTTTTGAAGGTGACCCCTACTTGAAGCAAAGGCTTCGTCTTCGCGACTCATCACAACCCTGAATGTGTTACAAGCCTACACGTTGAAGAGAATCCGCGACCCCGACTACCATGTCAAGTTAAGGCCACATTTGTCAAAGGAATTCATGGAATCAAGCAAGCCAGCTGCAGAACTTGTGAAACTCAACCCAAAAAGTGAGTATGCTCCTGGTTTGGAGGACACACTTATCTTGACAATGAAGGGTATTGCTGTTGGCATGCAAAACACAGGTTAAGAAGCTGAAAAAAATTTGCATTTTTTTTGTTATGTCAATGGATATGTAAACATTGTATAACCTATTCTATGATGTCTGCTGGATATTTAGATCAGCATCATATGACTGTGTCTCTAATACTATTGTTATTTATATAATAAGACCTTGATCCCTTATGATGACATATTTGGTTATATATGATAAACGTAATTAATAAGCAATCCCAGAAAACCAAAAGTAATTAATTAGGGATATCTATCTAAGAATGGTGTTAAAAGCCTATTTTTCATCCCTTGACATGTTTAAGAGAAAAAAAAAATTAAATGGCTCTTGACAATTATTTCAAAAGACAACGAGGTCATCAATTAAAAAAAATACATTTTTCAATTTATGATCTTTATTTTGATGAGACTAGTTAGCTCATTTGTCAATATTTTCTAGTTGTATTAACGGAGTAAGCCTATATAGCATATTAAATGGTTGATTTATCCATTGAGAATCAACTACGATTAATAAATTCTTTTTTATTGGGAGTCTTTGTTGTCTTTTAAGAATAATTATCTTGGTCGTTTAGTTTTTATTTTTATTTTTTATTATTCTTTTTCAAATACATTAGCTAAATTTATTGTGTAAAACTAAAAAATATTAATAATTTTTAAACTATTTTTATTTATAAAAATTAAATAGAGAACATATTAGTGATTAACGTGTCATATAAATATGTTTTAAAAAAAATTTATTGACAAAAAAACTAATCAGTCTCACAAATTTAAATATTAAAAATAAAAAGGAGTAATTTTTTTGTTTGAAACCTAATAATCCTTCAAAAGAATTACCACATACCGGGTTTGATCACTCTATATTTAACCTCCTATACCACACAACACATGGATGGATTCAACTCAACAACATCAAATCCTCCACTACATGATTTCAAGAACATCTCTTTGATCATTTCATGGTCGAAGAAACCAACTTTGGTTTGGTCCCATGCGAACACAACGTTTTCGTATGCAGTGGAGACAACCTATGGTAGATCGGCACCACGTGTCGATATGGTGTCATGGCACAATAGATTTGTTTGAGTAAACTTTAAAATATATATTTTTTAATTATTTTAAAAAATATATTTTAAAAGAATAAAAATAATTTTATATTTAAATATTTTATATAAAAGAATATTTTTTATTACTTATATTTAAATATAATAATATAAAAAATATTTTTAAAAAAAATATAAATTATAACTTTTCAAATACTTTTTAAAATTTTTCAAATGTACTAAAAAAATTTATTAAAAAAAAGAGTTAAGTATTGTTTTTGTCCTCAACGTTTGGGGTAAGTCCTATTTGTGTCCCTAACGTTTAAATCGTCCTATTTGTATCCTTAACGTTTATAAAAGTGATTCAATGTTATCCTACTATCAATTATACTAACAAATCGGATTATATTTTTCAATTATTCTCACTTGAATGTATTCATTCTCAATTAGGTTTCACTTGAATGTGGTAGATTTTAATATTATACCCACTATTTGTGTTTAGATTCAATTATGTCCCTAGAAAAGTGAATTATGTAAATGTTGTAGGAATTAGTTTCAACATTTGATGAGCTATTTTTTGGAGTAGATCATCGATTCTATCCCAGACATTTGTATTCTAACTTCAATAAGAGATTTTTAAAACTCAAACTAAAGCGCTCATGATGTGTAATTGACGGCAGGATAACATTGAATCACTTTTACAAACGTTAGGGATACAAATATGACGATTTAAACGTTAGAGACACAAATAGAATTTACCCCAAACGTTGGGACAAAAACAATACTTTACTCTAAAAAAAATTATTAATTTAATAACATCCAAATAAACACGATTATATAATAGGCTTTGGTTTTTGATTTAGCCTCCGCATAGAGGATCTCATCACTATCTCCTTTGATGAGGATGTAGGGTGGACCCCTTTTTTTCTTGTCCACGGAAATAATGTGATAGGATTCATGGAACCAATATTATGGAATATGCCACTCTTATGGCGAGCATTAGCGACATGAAAATGATCAAAAGGGTAGAAAATAAAGCACATTTTATTCCTAAAAGAATTAGGTAAAGATTAGTTAAGTATTAGTTAGGTTGTTAATTATAGAAAAATAGATATTTTTATTTTTTTGTAAAGTATAATTTTATATTATTTAATATTTTTAATTTTTTTATCTCACTTAAAAAATATAAAATAAAATATCACACTTCATAAAATAATTGAGAAGATCTATTTTTATTATCTATTTATTCTTTAAATAGAAAATGATAAATGGTAAGTTTTAATTATGTAAAAATTATGATTAAATTTGACATGAATTATTAACAGTATTATTGTAATAAAACTAATAATTGGTACGAGATTAATGATTTTTAATAGCAAAATCTATATTATAATAATATCAGATTAGTTACAAAAGCTGAAAATCACGCGAAAAAACAGATATATATATATATATATATATATATATATATATATATATATATATATATATATGAGTAACTCTTAGACGAGCATGTGATTATCATACAATTGATAAATAAATAATTACTGCTCATTAAATAATAATAATAATAATAATAATAATAATAATAATAATAATATTTACAGAAAACATTATAAAGTTTAAAAACATTTTATGTAAACTAAAAAAATGTAAAAAATTATACAGGTCTTGTACCGTACCCTATAAATCGGAACTACCAACCTATATCTCAGATAACACTAGCCACGTCAAACAAGTAACTAACAGATAATCACGTCATAATAATAATCACCAAGAATCTCGGTATAAGCCGAGATTCACTCCAGCAAATCATCTAATGGAAACCGCCCATAGACCTATAAAGCGGAAACCTCTAAACCAATGAACCTCAGCTCAAGTAGCAACACTTCAATACTTACATCTCACGCTCATATTTGAATATTGATATTTTTTATTCTCCTCTAACTTGAGCGTCGGAGTCCTTTTTACAGGTACCCCTCTCGGTTCGTGTTCAAGCAAGGCATTTTCCGCTGCCGACCAGGTCTCTCCTCCCAACAGCAGGCGGAATCCGACCTATAACGCGGAGACGTGTGTCCTTACCGGAACATTGGCGCCCACCATGGGGCCAAGCGCCTCACTTTGTTTTCTGATTATTTTTTCGAGCTAACAGCACTACATTGGCCCCATATTTCCTCTTCCCTTTTTTCTTTTTTCAGGAACCATGACGGATCGCTCGGCAACACCCTCGACCAATCCAAACAATGCCGACCTGTTGGCGGCAAATGCCGCCTTGTTAGCGGAAAACCAACGAATGGCTGAGCTTCTGGAGGCCATACAGGATAACGACGAGCAAAAGGCCAATAAGAAAGCAAATACTGACCAACACGAAGAACATCAATCAGAGTCAAACGCGAAGATGGGAGAAACCAATCCCAAAACGACGAGACGACGAACAAACCCCTTTTCAGCAGAGATAATGGGTTTCAAAATGCCCACGGGCTTTACACTCCCAATGACTTTAACGCCATACAAGGGGATCGGAGATCCTAAAATCCAAGTTACAAAATTTGAATCAATGATGTTTCTCAATAGCGACTCCGATCCCATATTGTGTCGGTCATTCCCTACCTTTTTAGATGGAGCCGCTTTATTATAATTTTCTAACTTACCTGAAGGATCAATAACGAGCTTTGACGAGTTCGCTAAACTATTCATAAACCATTTCGCAGCATCTAAAATTTACGTACGAGACTCGGACTATCTTAGCACGATCAAACAAGGACAACACGAAAGCCTAAAGGAGTACATGATGCGGTTCACAGAGGCGGCCATGCAAATCCCCGACCTTAACCCCGAAGTACAGCTGCACGCCATCAAAAGTGGTATCCGCCCTGGAAAGTTCCAAGAGGCCATAGCAGTAGCAAAACCGAAAACGCTGGAAGAATTCCGAGAAAAAGCTCAGGATCAGATTGAAATTGAAGAACTCAGGGAAGCACGAAAGAGCGAGAAGCCAACCAAAAAAGAAGAAGAAAGGCCTCAATGGCCCTCAAGCAAAGACATCAGAAAACCATTCAAATTAGCACCAAAATTTGACACATATACAAAATTCAACACAAGGAGGGAAGACATAATCAAAGAAATTCTGCACAATAAATTCATCAAACCACCAGTCCGGGCAGGATCGTACCAAGATCAGAAATATGTCGATAAAAGCAAGCACTGCGCCTTTCACCAAAAGTTCGGTCATACAACAGATGAGTGCATCGTGGCAAAAGATCTGCTGGAGAGGCTGGCCAGACAAGGACTCCTAGACAAATACGTCTCAACAAGAAAGCAACGAGAAGAAAGAGAAAGCAGGCATAAACAAGTCGAAACACCCCCATCCAAAGGAATTATTAACTACATCTCAAGAGGCTTTGCTGGCGGGGGGAGTACTACCTCGGCAAGAAAAAGAAGTTACCGAGCAATGATGGCAATGGAAGAATCTCAGCCAGAACGACAAACATCAACTCCGATCTCTCGCATCAACTTCAGCACGGCCGACTTCAAATCAACCTGTCTGAACTTAGATGACCCAGTTGTTATCTCAATTCACATGGGAGAATTAACAGTAAAGAAGGTCCTACTCGACCCAGGAAGCAGTGCCGACGTCCTTTTCTATTCAACCTTCAAAAAGATGCACTTTAGTGACAACGCACTACAGCCATCACCCGGAGAATTGGTAGGGTTCTCCGGGGAAAAGGTTTCGGTATCCGGGTATATCTGGATAAGAACAACAATTGGAGAACCTCCATACAACAAAACACTTGACATCCAATTCCTAGTAGTCGACTGTCCCAGCCCTTATAATATCATTCTAGGGCGTCCATCACTTAACGCTTTTGGAGCCATTGTTTCAACTGTTCATTTTTGTGTGAAATTTCCTTTGCAGAACAATGTCGTAGGGACAGTATATGCTGACCACAAGGAAGCAAGACAATGCTACAACGCAAGCCTCAAAGCAGTAAAAAAGGAAGAAATGCCTCGGATTCACACTGTATACAATTCCGAGGACATACCAACTCTGGCGGAATTGGACCCTCGAAATGACAACAGTCGTCCCACACCCATGGACGACCTTGAAAAGGTAAAATTAGGTGATGAGAATCAACGATTTACTAACATAGGTTCCGCTTTCATTGCAGATCATAAGGCCGACCTTGTCACAATACTAAAGACAAATGCCGATCTTTTCGCATGGACACCGGCAGACATGCCCGGTATTGATCCTAACTTCATCTGCCATAAGCTGCCCGTCAACCCTAGCGCCCGACCTATACGACAAAAGAAGAGGAATCTGGGAGATGAAAGAAGAAAGGCAGCCGAGGTGGAAACCAAAAAACTATTGGAAGCAGGCTTTATCCGAGAACTCCGATTCTCAGCATGGTTGGCAAACATCGTAATGGTGAGGAAAAGCTCGGGAAAGTGGCGCATGTGCGTGGACTTTACCGACTTAAACAAAGCGTGCCCTAAGGATGGCTACCCACTCCCCAACATAGACAGATTGGTGGATAACACCTCGGGTTTTCCAGTACTTAGCTTTATGGATGCCTATTCAGGCTACAATCAAATTCTCATGCACCTAGAAGACGAAGAAAAAATGGCATTCGTCACGGATCAAGGAAATTTCTGCTACAAGGTCATGCCCTTCGGGTTAAAGAACGCGGGGGCAACATATCAACGGCTAATGGACAAAGTCTTCAAAAATCAAATTGGGAGAAATATCGAAATATATGTAGATGACATGGTCGTAAAGTCGACCTCTGAAGAACAGCACAAGCACGACCTGAACGAGATATTCGGACAACTCAGAAAGCATAATATGCGGCTGAATCCAGACAAGTGCGCTTTTGGAGTCAAAGGAGGCAAGTTCCTTGGCTTCTTACTAACAAACAAAGGGATAGAGGCAAACCCCGACAAATGTCTTGCAGTAATCAACATGCAGTCTCCTCGGAACAAGAAGGAAGTCCAGCAACTCACAGGACGGTTAGCAGCTCTTTCTCGTTTCTTACCAGCAGCAGCAGAAAAGTCACATCACTTCTTTAATACCTTAAAGAAGTCGGATCAATTTACTTGGACGAAGGAATGTGAAGAAGCCTTCACAAAATTCAAAAACACCTTAGGATCGCCGCCAATATTGAAAAAACCAGAGCAAGGTAAACCTCTACACCTATTTCTTTCAATTTCAACTAACACAATCAGTTCAGTACTTGTAACAGATGACAAAGAACAACACCCAGTATACTTCATAAGTAAGGTCCTACATGGTGCAGAAACAAGATACCCGATGATTGAAAAACTAGCATTTAGGTTAATTATCACAGCTAGGAGGCTGCGCCACTACTTTCAGGAATACCGAATTATAGTTCGGACTAATCAACCACTCCGGCAAGTTTTAGCCAAACCCGACTTAGGCGGAAGGCTGACAAAGTGGTCAGTCGAACTCTCAGAATTCGACATCACTTATCAATCCAGAGGATCCCCACAGGCCCAAGCCTTGGCCGACTTTATCTCAGAATTTACAAATGAAGAAGAACCAAAATCATGGAAATTGTACGTAGATGGAGCGTCCAATGACAACGGATGTGGTGCAGGAATACTACTAAAAGATAAACAAGGAGTACATGCAGAACAGTCAATCAAATTTCAGTTCCAAGCAACAAATAACCAAGCAGAATACGAGGCATTACTAGCAGGACTTAAGCTCGCAAAGGAAATCCAAGTGCCGAGCTTATAGGTATATTGCGATTCTTTGCTCGTAGTCCAACAGGTGACAGGTAATTTCCAAACTAAAGATCCCCTCCTAGAAAAATATCTACATATTGTTAAAAACATAATAAAAAACTTCCAAAAGTTCGAAATCACACATATACCACGAGAACAAAACTGCAGAGCTGACATATTATCAAAACTAGCAACATACAGAGAAGATCAACAACCAGAGAATTTGACACACCTCACACTAACAAAACCAAGTCTAGATATGCAGTATGTTCTGAATTTGTCAGAGGAAGAAGATTGGCGAACTCCAATAATACACTACTTGAAGACAGGGGTCATACCAGAAGGAGATCCGAGATCTTTTAGAAGGAAAGCAACCCAGTTTACCTTAATTGGGAACGACCTATACAAGCGTGGTTTCTCCCGACCACTACTCAAATGCCTAGCAGGAGATGATACCAGAATAACAATGGATGAGGTTCACGAAGGCATCTGTGGACACCACATCGGAAGCAGAAGCTTAACAGCAAAAATCTTACGTGCAGGGTATTATTGGCCGACTTTAAGGTCGGACTGCATAAACAAGGTCAGGAAATGTGAATCATGCCAGAAGTGCTCGCCATTAATGCACAGTCTGGCAGAAACATTACACGTGACCAACGTCAGCTGGCCATTCCACAAATGGGGCATGGACATCCTCGGACCATTCCCCATATCACCAGGGCAGGTAAAATTTCTTCTAGTAGCTGTCGATTATTTCACAAAGTGGATAGAAGCACAGCCACTCGCAAAAATAACCTCAGACAAGGTACAAAAGTTTATTTGGAAATTTATCATTTGTAGATATGGTTTACCAAGAGAAATTGTTTCTGATAACGGTAGGCAATTTACTGATAAAAAAGTCGCTACTTTCTTAACTAGTATGAACATCAGACACCATTTTTCCTCTGTCGAGCACCCACAAACTAACGGGCTCGCAGAGGCAGCTAATAAAGTAATTTTGCAGGCTCTTAAGAAGAAATTGACCGAGGCCAAAGGCTACTGGGCCGAGCTCATACCAGAAATATTGTGGAGCTATAACACAACTCCACAATCAACAACAAAGGAGAGCCCCTTCCGCTTAGTGTACGGAGCTGAATGCATGATCCCCCTAGAACTCGGCCAAGGATCAACGCGAACCGAACATTTCAGTGAAGACACTAACAAACAAGCTCGGCGCACCGAGCTTGATGTCATTGACGAAGAACGTCATCTAATAGAGCTAAGGCAAAGATCGATGCAATTAGCCATGAAACGTCAATACAATAAGAAAGTCAGACGAAGAACACTTGAAGAAGGAGACTTAGTTCTCAGACAACTAGAAGAAGTCCGAAGACCACCAGGCCACGGAAAACTAGCACAAACATGGGAAGGACCTTTCCGAATCGCTAAAGTAATCAGCAAAGGAGCCTATCGCTTAGAAACTTTGAACGGGACAACCATGCCAAACACATGGAACATCTCGTCATTAAAATACTATTATAGTTGATAACACCACTGTAAACAAGTAGGGTGGCCAGGTACTCTTTTTCCTAACCACGAGGTTTTTTACCTAAGGAGGGTTTACTCGGGTAGGTTTTAACGAGGCCGACCATCCTACAACCCTCAAATATGAGGAACAATTTCAAATATCATACAATCATTATGCTATCTATTTTCTACAAAAAAAAATCCAACAAATCAAGAAACATCAAAGCTGAATTACTAAAACATGTACCAAAACAAACCCGAGACATAAGCTCGGAATGATAATATCAAAGGTCGGATGTCAAAACCGACATCAGTACTTACAAAATACAAAACATAAGTTCCATTTACTCTACAAGATGGATATTCAAAGAGGGGGAACATTTTCATCATGATCCTCATTAACCTCGTCCTGAACAAGCTTTCCATTAATTACAATTTTCGTCACATCAAGTTGACGAACGTCGAACTCAGGGGCAAATATTGATAACTGAGAAACAGCTCGGTCGAAACCCAAGGTAAACATCTCAATGCCTTGATCCTCAAGCTCATGAATACGAGCAGTCATCTCTCCTTTGGTCTTATCGTTCTCCCTTATCTCAGCTTGAAGGAATCTGATCTGATCCTGAAGACGAGTAACTTCTCGTTCTTTCTCATTCAACTTCAAAGCAACATCAGCGGCAACATCCTCTTTCTCCTTCATCTTAGCAGCCAAGTCAATGATAACCCCCTCCTTCTCCTTAACTAAGCGCTCCAAGGTAGCAAACTTCTCAGCATCAACCTGCCCAGCTCCTAGCAACTCGGTCGTACGACCAACACACAATAAACGAGCAGCAACAACCTACCAATAACAAGCATAAAAAACAAAACAAAAAGAGGAGAAGAAAGAAGAGGAGAAGAAGGAAGGAAAGCTTACTTGGACATATTTCCCTAAAGCTTCTAAGCCAGCGCGACGAGTGAGCATCATATCCCCAGGGTACTGCGACACCCTATCAGAAAGCTCAGCCAGGGGAAATTGACCAGTCCACAGGGAATGAGCATTCGCCCCAGGGATGAAACCATGAAGTTTTCGCTGACGATCAAAAACAGATGATAAAACCTCGGCAACAGCCTTACACTCCGCAGAAACCACTTCCAACGAATCATTAGGCACATCCCTTTTTCTCTTTGAAGACACTGGCTGCGCAGTTGAAAAGGCAGCGCCATCCTCACCGGCCTTGAAAAGCACAGAAGCACCCACACTCTTCTCCTTTTTCTTATCAAGGAAGGATTGAAGGCGAGACGAAGTCAGATGCGGAAGACGTCCTCCTGTAAACAAAACACAAAACAAGACAAGATAAATCCTCAAAATCAGACTAACATTGAAAATACAGACATTTATTACCTATATAATTCTGCAACCCCTCCCCATCATTATCTTTCTCAAAACCCAATATCTCAGGGATTGAAAGACATTCACCAGCAGCAAAATTCTTCAATAAAAAGTCAATAACCAAGTCCTCCTCATCCGTCCTATAAGCCTCAAGAATTTGCATGGGCTCGGAACACCAGTAAAGAGGATATCAACTCGTCATCAAGATAGAACGGATATTATGTTTCTACAGAACGGACTTTCACGAATAAAGATTTAAAGTTCTTGAAAGAAGATTTGTAAAGAAGAAACAAAGATCGCCCAGGAAAACTACTCAAACAAACCCATAAACCCTTCCGAACCCCCTTACATTGAAACAAAGAAAAGAAAACCCCAAGAGAGGGAGGATATTCAAGAAAAGACATCAAGCACTGATACGCATTTAGAAATGCCCAAGAATTAGGGTGAAGTTGGGAAGGGGCACAGTTGAGTTGAGTCAACACGTCACATTCAAAAGAGGTAAAAGGAAACCTAACATGCAGTTCAGAGAAACAGGGGGTATACATATAAAAATACCCCCAATCCCCTCTTCGCTCACAAACCCTATCTTCACTCGAGCAGGGGAGAAGCTCGACAGCGACATTGGAACCATCCTTAGTCAACTTCATAGAACGAAACTCTTGAAGAGAATCAGAATTACAGTACGAAGAGGCGCGGGTGTTAACATCGTCATGGACCCAGTGATAAGGGTCATCTTCTTTAACCTCAACAACCTTATGCTTCTCTTTCAACTTTTCCTTTTCCATTTCAGACAAACAACAAAAAATATGACAAGATGCAAAGAAAGAGTAGAAGATGGAAAAAGTAAAAGATCTAACCTTTAGAAGTCATTTTGTAAACCAAAGTAGAGAGGAATGACTTCTCGAAGCAACCCAAAGAAACAAAAACAACCTATTACAACCCACTAACTAAGTGGGAAAGCCAAAAGCGAAACACTAGAGGTCAAAACCGTTTCAGCTTCAGTCAAACGTTTCAGTTTCAGTCATTAAACGAAATAATGGCAGCACGTTTCCCCAAAGACATGGGAAAACCCCACTCTTAAAAATCATTTAACAATTCTTCTTTTCTTCTTCTCAAAAACACGCGCAAAGTTGAGCTTGGGGGCTTGACAAGACTGCAAATAAATCCGAGATATAGGCCGTCTTAAAAGCTCAACTTGCTAAAAAAAAAAAAAAAAACCCAAGCAAGCGGAGCTTGGGGGCTGTGTACCGTACCCTATAAATCGGAACTACCAACCTATATCTCGGATAACACTAGCCACGTCAAACAAGTAACTAACAGATAATCATGTCACAATAATAATCACCAAGAATCTCGGTATAAGCCGAGATTCACTCCAGCAAATCATCTAATGGAAACCGCCCATAGACCTATAAAGCGGAAACCTCTAAACCAATGAACCTCAGCTCAAGTAGCAACACCTGAACACCTCAATACTTACATCTCACGCTCATATTTGAATATTGATATTTTTTACTCTCCTCTAACTTGAGCGTCGGAGTCCTTTTTGCAGGTACCCCGCTCGGTTCGTGTTCAAGCAAGGCATTTCCCGCTGCCGACCAGGTCTCTCCTCCCAACAGCAGGTGGAATCCAACCTATAACGCGGAGACGTGTGTCCAGGCACGGACCCATACTTATGAATGAGGGGGCACTTGCCCCCAGTGTCATTTGATTTTTTTTAACCATATATATATATGCCCCCGTTTTAAATTTTAAATGACCCCACTACAAATAAATTAAGCCCAATTATTAAAAGTCTAAGCCCATTTTTATCTTTTTATGATTTTGATTATTAGTTAACCTAATTAAATTTAGTCTTCTTCTGTTTTTAAATCCCAGCCGTCACTCATTTATTCTCTTAAACCCTTTTCTTAGTTTCATATTTTCAACCTTTTTTTTCTTTTCTTTGTCTAGTGGTCATCTTCTCTTCATCAAAAGGTAAATTTTAAATTCTCTATTTTGTTTTATATAACTCTCTATGACTCTATGTATCTTTCAATTTCATTGTTTCTCTTTTTGATATTTTCAATTGCAAATTTTAATTCAAACAATTATATTTTAGGTATTAATCTATTTTTTTATTCTCTTCATGAATTTATATATTTTATTTTATTCTCAATTTATTCATCCTAATTACTTGTTTTATATCTTTTGTTCTATTATATGTACCTATGTTGCATATAAAATTTTAAAATGAATTGATTAATTTACTAATTTAGAATATATTTTTTATTTTTAAATATAATAATAAAAAAATATTTAAATTACAATACATAATTAAATAGATACATAAAATTTTTTATCTAACATTATATTAAAATTAAATTAAAAAATATATAATAAATTTAATTATTTTAAAAAGAAAGAAAGAAAAAAATTGTAAATTATGTTTTTATTATTTTATATAAACATACTTTTTATATACAAATTTAATTTTTCTAGTATTTATATATAATTCTAGTTTCAAATTATAAATACTAGTGTACCATTAGTCGTTAACGTGCTAATTAATTCAGTTTTTTATTATTAAATGTGTATAAAAAATAAGTTAGGATGACAAATTTTCTATAATTTAATTAAAATATTTTAAGTTCAAGTTTTAGAAATAAAAAAATATTTTTTATAAATTATATATAATGAATAGTATTTTAAGAATAAAAGTGTTCACTAACTTTTTTAAATTTTTATATTTCCATATATAATTATTAATGTTTAACAAATTTTATTTTAGTGTATATATTTTTGTCCCCACTCCTAAAATTTTCTGGGTCCGTCACTGCGTGTGTCCTTGCCGAAACAGGTCTAAAACAAAAAAAAATTTAAGAAAATTAGAATGCATCAGCACTTACACACCTTATCATTAAATCATTAAAGATTTCTTAAAAGTTAAAACTCAATTATAGCATTAAATGTTCTTTAACATCCTGAAAAATACCACTCACACTCAAAGATCGGAATAAAAAAACCATTCAACTTTATATGATTAATATAATATACATTTATTTAGAATAAAAATAAAGATTCTCATAACGCTTTTTTTTCCTTCATCACATTTCCTTTTCCTCAAACTATTATAAGAAACCAAAAATCCCATGAACCCTAAAGAAGCTCAAACAATTACAAGCCTAAATAATTTTAGCCCACTTTCCAAAAAATCATAATCACACACACACATTAATCTTCCTAATGTATACCGTCGACATGCTCTGCTAACCATCTACTACGACCTGCTACAACCCGCGCTGCCAGTCTTTTAGGTGCGCAATTCTCTATATACCACAGAAAAAGGAAGCTATGCATCGCAACATGCTAACTGCCACAACAAATCCATATGTATGGATGTTTCATATGATCCATACCAGAGAATTTTCCTGATGTAACTAACTGAATTGTTAACTAACTGCTGAGCTATCATTGGCAGCTTAACACTTTTCTAACTGCTTTTGTTCTCTAGAGTGGTTTACTTGTGCACATTTACTGCCTCCTGAAACCAAGGGTTGCTCAGCTGTTGTTGCTCTAAGTAGTTGCATTAAAGTGCTGCTTCAAACACTCTTAACAAGTCCCTGAACTTGAGGAAAGCTGCTGCTGAAAGAGGCTTTGTCAGTGTATCTGCCAGTTGATCCCGAGCTAGGATATGTTGCACAAAATTTTTTTGGTGACATAATCTCTGACAAAGGACTGACTTAGTGCAAAATATTTGGATTTATTGTGTAGGATTGGGTTGAGTGACAATAAAACAGTACTTTGATTGTCACAATAGACTATGGGTTTGGTAGAACAAGGGACTTCGATTTCACCCAGCAAATTTTGTAGCCAGATAATCTCAGTTACTGCATCTAAGATGCCTTTGAATTCTGCTTCAGTGCTGCTTTTTGAGACTGCAATTTGTTTTCTACTTGCCCAGAACACTAAGTTTGAACCCAGGTAAATTGCATAACCATTTGTCGACTTCCGGTCATCAACATCACTGGCCCAATCAGAGTCAGAAAACCCATATATTATGAAGTTGGTGAACTTGTTGAACCTTAGCCCATGTTGTAAGGTGCCTGCTAGATACTTGAGAATCGCTTTACAGCTTTCTAGTGGGATTCAAGAGAGTTGTGAAGAAATTGAGCTACTTTGTTCACAGAGAAAGAGATTTTTAGTCTGGTGATTGTGGCATACTGAAGGCCACCAACAATGGATCTGTATAGTGTGGGGTTGTTGAAGGCAGTGTCACCAAAGGCAGAGAGTTTTAGGGATGAGGTCATAGGGGTTGGTATTGATTTTGCATTGTTCATATCAGCTTTCTTTAGAAGTTCCTTAATGTATTTGGTCTGCTTCAGTGTGACAGTCCCTGTGGAGCTTTTGCAAATTTCAATTCCAAGAAAATAGTGTACTTCACCAAGATCTTTTAAGGAGAATGTGTTGTGTAGTTGTGCCATAATTGCTGCAATTTTACTTTCAGAGGTACCAGTTACTAAAATGTCATTCACATAGACAAGGATGTAGGTGGCAGAGGTTGCTGTGAGCTTTGTGAACAGGGACACATAAGATTTTGTGCTTGTGAAGCCAGATTGATGAAGGGCAACACTTAGTTTTGTAAACCACGCCCTTGGAGCTTGTTTGAGTCCATAGAGAGATCTTTGGAGCTTGCAAACTTGCAGACTGTTAGGGGATACAAAGCCCTCTGGTTGTTTCATAAAAACTTTTTCATAGAGATCACCATTTAAGAACGCATTGTTGAAGTCGAACGAGCGAATTTTTCACCCTTTTGCAAGTGAAATGCTCAACATGACCCTGACCATTGAAGGCCTAACCATTCAATGGGCTAAATATTTGGTCATAATCAACCCTTTGCTTTTGGTGAAACCCCTTCGCCACAAGCTTGGCCTTGTATTTCTGGATGCTACTGTCATGATTTCTTTTCACTCTGAACACCCATTACAACCTATGGGAGCTGAGTGAGTCGGCGGATCCACCAAACGCCAGGTGGGTTGAGTATTCTTCTTCCATTGCTACTCTCTAGTGTAGGGTGGCAAGAGCTTCTTCGATAGATGCTGGTAGGGGCTCTTTTGCACATTGTTCACTATATAATTAGTATTTGTCACATATAATGATAAGAAGCATGATGATTGAGTCACAATTAGGAGGTGTTGTATTCAAAGACTCTTGATTTGAAACTTAGCTTAGGCATTTTAGAACCGACTTAGGGTTCGGTTCACCGATTTTTTTGTCGAACTAGCAGGTTCGGTTCAGTTTTTATAACTACGAATGAAATTATAATGGTGAAATATTATTTTAGGTACAAAAAGTCATTTTGCAAATCGTGCTATTATTTCACTTCTAAAGTTCTAATTGAAAAAAAGTCCCACATTTTGCTCAAAAGATGGTAATTTTTTTATTTTTTTAACCATTACTTAAAAGAAAAAGTTTTACGGTACATGTTAATTGAATTTTGCCAGTTGTTTAAGAAACCTGGGTAAAAAGAGATAGAGTTGTTAATAACCCTTAATGCTGGCCCTTTTAGTATTGAAGAATTTTTTTTCTACTTTTGTTTATCAAATTTGAAATATTTGTCAATTTATGTTTTTTAAATAAATGCATATCTAATAATCTGTTTTTATATGAGTATGATTCGTATATAATTTAAAAAGCCTAGTTTGATAAAATGATCTCGAATACATAACTAATTAAAATGATTTGAAAAAGAAATGATATTTTGACTCTCAAAATAATTTTAGTTCGATAAAATGACTCTAAATATTATTAGAGTACACTTTAAATAGAATAAATTTGTTTCAATAAAATATAAATTGCTATATCCATATGAATTATTCAATTTAAAATATTCTAAAACAAAAAGTAAAACAAACACAAAGTTGCCAATGAGTAATAGCTTAAATGACATAGTCTCCCCATACTTAATTAAGAAGTTACGGATTCGAATCTCCTATCTTTGGTATAAAAAAAAAAAAAAACACGAAGTTAATACATGATTTATTATGTAGGTAAATTTTCTTTTATCGATAGTTATGTTTATATATAATTGAATGTAACTGATCAGTTAGTTTAGTTGTATAGGTTAGTATTTCTCCATTTTCATTCTAGCGATCGATTTACATTCTAACAATTTATTCACCAAACAATAAGAATATTCTAGATAAAACAATATTATTCGCTTGTTTAAAATTATTAGGCCTTGATGGAAATCGGAAACACTGAATAATAAGTTCAATTTCCCAATATGCAACAATAACTAGCAATAGCTACGAGATCAGATCAGAGGCATACAAATCACTACAAATTGGTGATGAATAAGAAGGAATATATATTCATGCATCAACAAACAAAATCACGAGGATAATATTTCACAAGAAGAGTTCTAGTATCAACCAACAAAGTTCCAACATCCAATTTAAAAAAGTAAATTAGTTAATTCCTAGAGTTTTCCTCTACGGTAATGTTCTAAAAGCTCAAGTTCTCCAATGCCAAATTTGGTGCCTCAGGTTGCGGCATTGGCCACAAGATTTCCATCCTTAATCTTGACGGGGCTAACCTCAGAGAGAAGGTCCAAGCATGGTGCTGCTCGACATATCCCTTGAAGCATGAAGTGAGCAGTAAAATACCCTAAAAGAAATTGTTCAGTGACATCACTCGACGGATCATAAGCTGAAGCCTGCATCATCTCAATCAAACAATTTAACAAATCAAGATTGACATCAATCAATTGTACTAAGAAAAGATCAACTGAAACGGTAGAAGATCATACATACAGGATATCCTGGTTCATCAGGTTGGGGAACATGAAACTTCAATTCCAACTCTTGAAACTGTAACTTTATCATATGGATGTAGTGTTCTGACAAGTCAATCGTGCCAGATGCCTTGCGAGACTCAAACTTGGACAGTAGATAGAACCAACGTGAAGCATTCATTAAGGCGTCCTTGGCAAAGCGACGGCCTTGGATGGTGGTGAGATCGAAGGAGACAGCAATGTGGGTGCCGATGGCTCCCAGGTTGAAGAGAACAGAGGCCTTCTCCAAATGGATGTTATGCTGAGAAGAGTGCTGTTGAGGGTTGATGGCATTGTACCAAACAAAGATAGGTGGGTTGGGTGAGGCATTCATAGGGAAGAAAGGCTCAATCATGCAAAGGCATTTGTAATAACGCATGAGGCAGTCACGGCGAAGGGGTAGCGAAAGGTCATCACGCAGCATCTCATTGCGCAATTTGTGTAGCATTTCCAGAAGGCCATCTACTCTCTCTGCCACACTCTCAGAGTATTTGAGGACAAAGTAACTGCGCAGGGACTCATAGAGATTCAAGGGCTCACTCTTCTTCAAAGGAATGAATGCAAGAATATCTGATGACGAAGAAGACAAGGAAGATGAGAGGATTGCCGAATCTGTTGGATAAGGAGGAGGCATGTCCCATGGGTAAGCCACCAGCTTTCCATACTTCATCATCTTGAAAGGATTGTACTCCGAGTGGATGAGGTCAATGGGCATTCGTATTGGTACTTGGTATGGCAGCTTGGCTACCGTCGAGTGCAGCTTGGCTTTCGTCGAGGACCCGCAGCAAATCCCTCTAACTAATATCTCAGGGACACATTCTGCATCATGATCAAGAGCACAGGATTCGACCGATGAGAATTCATGAGGTCGCTCGGATTCGGGTAGGATGGATGATTGCCTCTGACGAGCCTCCGCCTCAAAGAATGTCGCCTTCTGGTAAAGATGAGTTACCCAGGTTTGGTCAAAAGAGTCCACATGTTTTCGTGCAGCCGAATCAGTAGGTATCAGTGCATATGCTCTACCATAAAGCTCAGAAACCTAAACATCATCATCATCAATTCATCATCATTAGAATGAAGAATAAATGTAAAATCAATCAAGAGTGAAGACTGACCGATATAAACGATAGGGCACATCGGTGTTGTTGGAGAGCGTAACTGGCGTCGTTGTTGTTGAGTTCTTCCCGTAATTCCAGCTCGGAAGCCTGAGCGGAGAAGAGGAGGTGCAGAAACTCCGCGAAGACGAGAGTCAAATCGAGGGTGGCGACCACGTCCTTGGCAAAAACCTGCCAGAGTTGGCGGAAGAAATTGGCGGCAACTTTGAAGGCTTCCATTGCAAGGTGACGGCCAAGGGCGGTGGTACGGTCGCAAGAGGCAGCAATCTGGCTGTAGATGGCTCCGAGGTTGAAGACAACAGCGGCCTTCTCCAATTGGATGGCGCTGCGCTGCGAGGAGACCCCATCCTGATGATCAGGGTTGAAGGCGTCGTACCAGACAAAGAGAATGGGGTCGGCGTCGGAGGAGAGAGAGGTGAAGAGTCTCGCAACCATGGAAAGGCATTTAAAGTAGTGGAGGAGGCAGTCAAGTTGCATGGGAAGGGAAAGGTCCGCTCTAGGCTCCACCATGTCCCGGCGGCATTTGTTTAGGGTTTCGAGAACGCTTTCAACCTTTTGTGCATCGCCCTCCGAGTATTTTGAGGCTACCAACTTACGTAACGGCTGGTATAGCTCCACCGGATCAGTCTTCTTCAGTGGGATTGACAGCACCCGATCATCGTTGTTCATGGCGGCGTCGAATTGTGATACGATTAGGAATCCCTGAATTGGAATTGGGTTTGGATTTGCAAATTCCCCACTCCTCCCCTCCCCTTTTAACCTATTCGGGGATTTTTTATTTTTTATTTTTATAAAAAGATAAAAAAAATCTTCCAATTTATTTTATCTTTTAACTTTGGGGGTAATAGACACCAAAAAAAAAAAAAAAAACTTTGGGGGTAATTCGTGTTAATAAATAGTTTGAAATTAGTCACCAAAAAAAGTAGAAGTCACCAAAAAAAAATAGTTTGAAATTTAAAATTATGCAAATACCCTGAACACAATTTAATTCGGTTTATTATTAGTACACTAAATAAATGTAAATCGAAACTTATTGTTTTGATGACGTTATGCTCTAAAAAATTTAATTTAAATTAAAAATAATGTCATCAAAGCAATAATTTTTATCTTTAATTTCATAAATTAAATAATAATTTATTAATATAATATTTTAATTATTTTTTAAATTATATATTATATAAATATAATTGGTCACATTATATTGTATAACTATTTGTTATTTTTAATTTTAAACAAAATTAAATTTTAATTTATATGCTACTTTAGAGAGCTATATTTTATATTAATCTTTTTAACATCATAAGTTTCGGTAATAATTTTTTCAATGCTAAATTGCTGATGAGACAGGATATTTTTAATAAATTTTTAAAATTATTTATTATTCCGTTTTAAGTTCATTGTTCCGTTTTAAATTTATAAAATATAAATTTTTTGGAATTTGAACTAAAATATAAAAATTAAATTTCTATTTTTATTAATTTTTTTTATATTTTATTTAATCCAAAAAGAAAGATAGCTTGTGCTCGTGAATTTAGTGTTACTACCCTAAATTGAGGAGGGTTGTTAACTGGTTATTGTTGTGTACAAAAGAAGAATACAAAACAATTTATATTCGTAGCTAATTACATAAGTCATAACCTTGATTTATGTAGGTTAGCACACGAATCAGACAAATATAAAGTGGTCCTAACACTTGTTTTGAGCTAAAGGTTAAGATGGCAGATTAATTAAATTATTGATAGTGACTACTAAGGAAAATTTACAGATGCAGTGTGAAAGCATGTTTTAGCGAGAAAAGGTAAATCTGACTTCTAACATATGGCACTTGCAAACAATTGAAAAAGCATTCCATACCAATGTGGTTTCAAATATGATAAAGTGGCAAAATTTGGATACAAGCATAAATATAGTCATTAACTGCAACTGGTATAGGTGAACACTAATATGTGATAATAGTAATATATCAAAACTAAAAACATCACTTATGAAATTGGAATCTAAGAAAATGAGTGAGTGGAGAAAATCAAAAGGGGCAAAAATGGGAAAGCTCAACGTATCGTTCCAATCTCCATTTCAAAAACATCCCTAGTTCAGGACTCTATATTGTGACATTTAAGTTATAAAGGCTTTACACTGGCATGGCTGCTTAACCTATGCATACGGGATCTCTGAATTTTCTAACCTGATTGATTGCGACTTGATTTATGATGTTGTCTCTCTTTCCTATATCTTGATTGCTTTACTCTATATTGTGACATTTAAGTTTCCTGAATGAATGCTTGTAGCAACCACCCCATCCTCGAAGCTGTGACTTGGTCCATCTACAAATCTTAACACCGCTATGCGAACCAATAATTTTATACCCGTGCAAATTGACAGTGAACATCAATAAACCAATATATGAACTTTGAAGTCTAATATGCTTGTTTCTCTAAACCAATAATTTGCAAATAGCAAATTTCTGCACGGCATTATATCCATAGATGTCATTATATAAAGTACAATCGAATGGTTTTTAGATCACATTCCGCAATTTTTAGCAATTGTAGTAGTTGCAATACCATAGCAACACCAACTGTAACTGCAATTTGAAACCAATACTATTACCATGATGATATTATACCTGCTTCTCTAAATTAGCTCTAATAACTGGAGTCACCATTTCTCTTTGGCCATTCACTTTTCCACTTCCATTACCATTACTCTCAGCTGCGCTGCCGTCTTCTTCCTTGGTGGCACCTTCCCAGCAATGTCCTCAAGATCAACAATTTCCTCTTCCTCCAAATCACTCTCTCCTTCAGATTCCTCCTCAGAATCATAAACCCCACACTCCAAATTACCATTAGCCCCATTTTCCAAAACCTTGCCTTTCAAAAAACCAACAACCTTCTCACACCACTTCTCAAAATCCAAATCCAATTCACCACCATCAACATCACCTTCCCCTAATGGCACAACCTCACTCCCACCCAAATCCCTAATCTGCTTCACAAAACCCTTAGCCACAGCATTGAACCTCTCTCCATAAGCCCTGCTCCCCACACCAAACACCCCGAACCTACAACCCTTCAGAAGCAACGCCCCAACCCTAAAATCCTTCACGCTCTCCGCGAGCCACGTGGCAAAAAACCGTGCTCCGGAAGGTGGATTCCCATCTTCCCAAGTAGAAGCAACGATGAGAACTATGGTTTCTTTCGGTAAGTCTTCGGGCTCGTAGCTCTGAGCATCTACGAGGTCGAAAACGACGCCGTTTGAGGCTAAGAGATTGTGGAGGCGCTGTGCTAGGTTTTTGGAAGTTCCGGTTTGTGAAACGAATAGGATTTTGCCACGTGTAGTGTGTTTTGAAGAGAGAGTGAGGGTTTTGAGGTGGCGCAAGCGGCGAGACTTGTAGAGGAAGTAGAAGGTTGTGGCGGAGAAGAGAGCGAGTAGCGTCACACGCGCTGGGAAAGAAGACAATGCAGAGGGCATTTTAGGTATTTCCTTTTTCTCTTGCAGCGCGCGGTGGTGAAACTGAAACAAAGGAATGGGGAAGAAGAAGAAGAAGACGGCGTCATGAAACGAATTGTATGATTAATGGGCTTTAATTTAAACATGATGGCCCAATACATTATGGGCTCCTCTTTAATTGGCTCATTGTTTTTTGGGACTTGTGTTTTGGGCTCAGTTTACCATAAACAAAATCAAATACCAACAAAAAAAGTTCTGTCAAAAAATAAATAAATAAATTAAATCACCATAAGATTATTTGTTCCTATAAATCTACTTCCTCTTTGTTTGTGTCCAATTTTATTTTCTTAATATAAATTTCTTTATATATTAATTATTTTCCTTTAAGAAAATATCATAAAATAATCTTATGGTTTATAAGATTTAAACTGGCTTACAAATTGGTATACACTCCAACGCTTGGCGATAACATTAAGCCAATAATAACTAAACTTTTCAATACACCTATTACAAAATCTAATATACAAATGGAGGTTGGAAAATGTAAAAATAAAAAAAAAAAGGTATAGAATCATTTGAATTTGTTAGATGGAGAATTTTTTTTTTTTTTTTTTTTGGTGACTTGTTAGATGGAGAATGACTATGAAAAAATTTCCTCATCAATTTTGGTGATTATTCACATGCAGTTGTCTTTATATGAAGATAATAGTATCATCTAATAATTTTTAACTTATCATCTTCACACAAAAATAAATGCACGTGAGTTTTCACCGTCAAATTTTCACTCTTTAATTTGAATGAATGAAGGTCTTGATGTTTTAAGCCGAATTGGCTATTTTTGTGATTTCTATGGTGTGGTAGAAGGAAGAAACTTTGATGTATGATGCATATAAGGAAGAAGATTAATAATTTAAGGCCTCCATATAGTTTTCTGTGCACATAAGATACCCTCTTTGTCTTGAGCAAAGGTCATTCTTATCTCCCATTTCATGCTTCTAAGTATTTCTTCCAATGGATTAAGAATTTCAACTTTGTCACGTATGATACTCCATCCTCCAGGCCTTAACATTCGGTCCATCTCAACAACAATAGATACAGGTTGCTTGCACCTGCAAAACTCAAAACTCAATCCTTAATTTATTATTATTTTTATTTAAATATGAATGCTGCAAACAAAAATACTCGTATTATATCAATTATAATATGGTATCAAAGTCTATCCTATAATAGTTATTGAGTGGTATGCAGATGTTGGGTCGATTCTAATAATGTCATGAACCATCACTATCTCAAAACTTAATCTAACTTTGGATTCTAAAAGCTCTAATATCATACCATAAGTGAGTATTTTGTGACATATCACTATGAACAACAAGTGAAACTAAAGTTGATGTCATGGAACAACACTTGGAAACTGAAACTTTAGGAAAATTGCATATTGATACCTGTTTTTGAGCCGTGAGAATAAATGATCAGCATGCAAAAGATCATATGTTCTTGGGTAAGTACCGAATGACTCACACCAATCATGGTAGACACCAATTAGGCCGCGTTCAAAAATGATGGGAAGTGTGTCCGGCGCGTGAACAGGTACTACATTCATCACCCAGACATTCGGTTGAGACCGAGAGAGAGCAGCAGCGAATCTGTGTTTTCGCAGCAGAACAAATTATCATCAACCATGTTTCTAGCATATTTTTCATGTGCATTCAAATATGTATCAAAAGAAAAAAAAAATATGCAGCTCCTTAAGTATATTTAATGCATGAATGAATGAGAATTTAAATGTGCTCTAGGAGCATAGATAGCATACAAGTATTTTTTCTGTACTACAAGCTCTAAGACTTTCACATCAAGTAAAAAATCGAGTTGTTTCGCAGGCGTACCCTCCATAGATGGTTTTCATGTCCATTACATTTCGGATGCTCGGCCAGTTAATGCCCAATCCATTGAGATAGGACCTGTTAACAACAGCATTCCAGTGGTTCATGTCAGCAACCAATTTTCTCTTTGTTGCTTATCCAGTCAGGATATGATTCAAGCCTCTTCGGCCATTGCTCGGGCCACTCTGCCCCATGTTCTTCAATTCCAATTGGAATGCTGTGCAAACAACTCTTCATTCGAACGTACCTATTTAGATAATATGGTAAGTCATATGATGGAGAAAGCCAAGTTGGATAAATCATGAAGCAGTTTTGGCAAAATAATGTAACAGAAGCATACCATGCTGCATCAGGATTTTCACTCTCTTTGCAAAGTGGTGGAATTTTCTTCCTCCTCAACTCATATATCTCATTTCCTTCAGGCTTTTGATATATTTTAACTCCAACTTCACCAACGTCGTCACTTTTATGCGCCAGAACATTCCAACAAATAGATGCTGTCAATGAAGTCATGGCTGGAAAAGAAAAAGATGCATCAGTGTTACTTGTATAGCAATGCAAGAATGCACCACAAAAAAAGAGAACATGGGGTGTGAAGAAAATAATGAATTGCAAGAAACAGATTGATTTAAAGTGAGACTGACCAACCTTCTTCTTCTTCAATGCTGTCATGTTTAGTCGACATAATAAAGTATCCACTGGGTCTTAGAATCCGATTCATCTCGAACAGAAGCTTACCACCTAAAACAGGGAGAAAATTGAGTTATTGTTGTAATATGATAAGTAGAATTTGGAGAACAGAACCATTACTTCAAAAAGGTGCAAAGACATGGACACAAACCATTCGAATGCCAAGGGATGCTGCAACCCCCACAATGAATAGCATCAAAAGCTTGACTTGGAAAAGGAAGCCTTCTTCTACCAAAAGGGCTAACTACTGCCGGAAAGCCACGCTCGAGTGCCACCTGAGCTAAGTCCACTAGATCATGCTTCAAGCCTAGGGTCAATGTTAAAACATCTTTATCAAGAAGTGCAACCACGAAGCTCGAATCTGAACACCCAATTTCAAGGACAACACGAATAGTTTTTCCCCACTCGATGTCTGGTACCATCTGTAATATTCAGAACAATATTCAAAATGTTTTCAAAATAATCGTGTTGTTAAAGTCACAGATGCATTTCTATCATATTGTTCCTAAAGAGAGCACACTTTGTGAATGTGAAAACATCATTGATCAATCAGTGTGCTTGTGTAAACAATAAGTGGATATTTAAGATGCAACATAAACATCAAGCTTGAAACTAGATGCTTCCAAGGAAAATGCAAAACTCATGTCCTCAAATTACTAACAATATCTCATGTTTGTGAAATAAAACTCTAGCTGTTGCTACACCCTAATAGAAAACTTACCTCTTCAATTGACTCAAGATAGTGCTGAATCCCACCTTTGAACTCAGACTGGTTTTGTGGAAAAGTAAGATACTCGCCGGACTCCACCAACCAACTATGCTTCTTCATGTAAGCAGCAAGTCTCGGGTGTGCAACATTCTTAAACAATATCTGCACTGACACAAGATGTTTATACCATTAAGGAACATACACTTCAATTCACCAACACTTAATCTAACTTTTTCAGTTCATGTACCTTTGATTTGCTCTCAGGCCATGGTTGCGAATACCCGTATCCACCATGAGGAAGAGGAACCAAACACATTACTGGCGCCCTTGGACAACTCCTCTCAGTATGACGGTAACTCTGAACCTTCCCACCACCAACTTCAATATCAATACAAGGAATATAGTTATGCTTGCTCCGAGTACTACACAATTTCCACTTATAGCTAGCATTTGGATCAAACAATGGCCCTTTAAATTGTCCCTTGCTTGTTCCCACACCTCCATCTTCAAACAGTTTAGAATCCTGATCCAAAGATTCAGCTAAACCACTGTCACCACCATCATCCATTTCAAAATCCACACCCACTTCACTGTCACGATCAGACCCTTCTTTTTCACCTTCCAACTCTCCTTCACTCTCCTCTTTCTCTTCCTTATCCTCTGATTCATCATTACCATCAGATTCAGACACTTCATTTGCTCTCACTTTATATTTATCTTTATCGTTCTTATGCACCCTTTTATGTGGTGCCACCCCTTTGTCATGTTCCTGATGTACGGTGGCAGAACTATTACCATTCTTCTCATCCTCCCCCAACACATCCTTCTCCTTATTCGACACGCCACCAAAATTTTGCTTTTCCTCTGCCTTAGTCTCCTCCTTCTTGTGTGGTAGTTGTGTTTGTGTTTGAACCCCTTTAGAAGAAGTAGAAGAGGAGGAAGAAGGTTCTATAATGTCTTCAAAGCTTTCCCTTTGTGTGGTAATAGACGAAGACGAATTCAAGAACACCCCCCACACAAAGATGAAGCACAAACCCAACATTGTCACAGCTGTCATCTTCACCCATAACCCATATGGTTTCACTTTCCTAACCAACTTTGCAATGGCCATAAATCACTCACTCTAAATTCACCACTATCCCAAAATCAACTAATCTTGCACGAATCGAATCGAATCAGATCGAGTCAAGCCACTATGTCTAAACTCACAAATCCACATCCACTACACTCTAGCTAATCTGATTGGGGAAAAATCAGCTAACAATGAAGTAAATTTCTCAGTTCTCACACACCCTTAATCTAAAAATCTGAAATTCAGCACAAGCTAGCTTTATTCATCTACATCTAAGTAAAAGATTAAGGAAATGTTGAGAACAAACATAGCATTATTCACTCACAACCTAATAGGCACCAAGCTAGATTTATCATATATGAATCTAATAGGCACTTTATAGTGAAATTTTTAATGAAATTCTCAAATCTGAGAAGGCACCGTACCTGATGAAAGTGAGGATAGTTAAGGTGTTACTGTTGATAGGAGAAGTGTCAGTTTCAAAGTGACTCGAAGAAAAGAATAGAAATAAATGAGATTTTGGCAAAAATAGAAAATGGGTGTTTAAGTTATTGGAGGTGGAAATCAAGAAGAGATTAAGTGCATGTTTGGGCGCCATTATTTTGTTAAAAAAAGATCTTTTTTCAATGAAAAAAGATCTTTTTTATTTTTTAACGTGTTTGACAAATTTCTAGTAGTAAAAGTAAAAGCACTAGTAAAATCAAAAAAAGATCTTTTTTGAGAAGCTGTAATTTACATCTTTTTTTAAAAGATCTTTTTTTCTTAAAAAAAAGATGTTTTTCATGTAATAAATAAACAAAAAAGTACTTTTATATTGTTATACCCAAACATAATTGATTGATAAAAAGACCTTTTTATATGAGATATCCAAACATAAAATTACTTTTACTTCTCTATAAGATCTTTTAAAAAAAGATAACTCGAAAAAAGATCTTTTCTTAGAAGCTCACCCAAACAAGCTCTAAAAAGATTTTTTTTTTTTTTTCCTTCCTTTTTTCGTGCTAATATCAGTTTGAGATTCGATTGAGGAATGAAGAGAAGTACAGAGACAACTACTGTTTAGTCAGCGCTTTCAACTGTAAGAAAGCAAAAACAACAACTTTGGTTTTCTTTTTTTGTCAATGGAAGTCTTTTACTCCAAGTATTAGATTTTTTTTTGGGGGTGTTTACATCTGTTGTAAATTTTCTTCTTTTTTCAATAAATGAATAAAAATAAAACAAAAAATATTGTTGGATTTGTGTGAATGTTTTACTCTTTTTACAAAAATTAATGATATTTTTAATGAAAATTAATGTAATTTTATATAAGATTAAAAATACTATCTTTTATTGTTATATCTATTTACTGTGAGATAAATAATATTAATGTTTTAAAGACGAAGAATGTATCTTTATTGTGATATAAATTCACAGGGAAAATTAGGGCATATGCCACAATGCTCAAGAGGACTTAATTTACAATAATACACTTAGCTAAAGAAAGTTTGAGCAAATATTCTTCACACTTTTAAGTTCTAATTCCTCACAAAATTGTAACACCCTGTTTATCATTTTACAATGCCTCACACATTCATTGACCTACAAGGAGGGGTGTGGTACAAATAAGCAATTGCTAGTGCACATAATTTAGCACCACCATGTTGTTTGATTGCTTCAGCATGGGGGTGATGACAATGTGTCAAACATACCAAAAGTCCAAAAGGATCCAACTTTGTTCTGTACAAATAACATTACTCTTGGTAATGTAGCACAAGCAATTGCTATGGTACAAACAATTATCAATCTTATACAATTAAAGAATAGGCAAATTCATCACTTCCTTTTTGCCTCATCTTCCCCCACCAATCTCCACATCTTGTGTTTCCAATGGTTCAGGGAAAACTTCATTGGATTTGGATGATCTTTTATTGGAAGATGAGTGATCCATTATTACACCACTTCCTTGGGAACTTACTTTCCCTGATTGTTTAGTCCCACTTGAACTATCTTTGTTTGTTGCAGTAGCACTATCTGATGAGCTCTGTCTCCAGCTACCAAACAATCCAGTGCTCCAAGACTTCCTAGACGAAGTTGTTCGCAACTTCACCGAGCTTGCGCTTTCTTCTCTTACAACCTTCAACGGATTTTCCAGCGCCCTGAGGACGTGTCTCATAGGGGGACGTTTCGAAGGCCTAGGATTCAGGCATGATCTTGCTACGATTGCTATAGCCCATACTTCTTCAAGTAGATCCTCATTTTCTAACAAAGAAGGGTCGACAATCTTATTTATCCTTTCTTTATCATCTATGCTAATGTAAGGCAAGGTCTGCTCCAACCACTCTCTTGAGGTGGCATCCTCCGATTTACTGACCTCGGTATCTCCGGTAATAAGCTCGAGCAAAATCTTACCAAAACCATATACATCACCTGCCCAAGTTACTGATGATGTGCCTGATCATTGCCAAAGCAATAAGAAATGCATATTAGTTCTCTTGAAAAAATTTCATGCCAATGTATGTAGTAGCAGGATCACTAAAAGTTGTTCAATGGGACTAATGTGCTGCATTTAAATCTCTTCCATCAACACTTGGATGAAAACTAACTAGAAAGGGTAAACAAGTTTACTTACCAAAATTTGGTTGATTAGAAGATCTGCAAAATTACAAAGATGAAAATACTGGTTACAACTTTGAGTGAACATAAAAATGTAACAGTAAACTTAAATATCAGCATCCATTCAAACTAAATGCTAAGATTCAATATATTTATAAATCATGACGGTACCTCTTCAGGTTTAATATTCAATTATTGTAATAGATTCAGCTGTTTTTATGTCTTTGTCTGTTAAAGAATTCGAAACTTACGATGGCTTGCTGAACAGCCTGTTCATGACACCAGGATGGACATCTCCTTGGGTGGTAACCTCACTCAAACTTCCAAGTCGCACCTCAAATTTATCATCAAGAAGTATGCTGCTAGCTTGAACATCTCTTCACAAAATCAAAAGTAAATTTCAGTAATTTGCAAGGCACCATGATGTAACAAAAAATTGAAAATGCAGCATAAAATGACACTTTGACAGCATATCATAAACTCAATCACATTTTGCCAATAGATTCATTTCCTTCATGATGAAATAACAATAAAGAGTCTAGATTATATTTGGTGTTAACTACCTGTGAGCGAGGGGAGGGCTGCAATCATGTAGATAAGCAAGGCCTTCGGCAGCTCCTGTAGCGATTTTCAATCTCGTGATCCAATCAAGGGACTTCGATTTACCATCTGCATCGGTGACTCTCTGCAAAGAACTTGCCAAATCTCCATTTGGCATATACTTGTAAACTATACATTTCTCATTGTCATTCTCCAAGCAATGTCCCAAGATTGGGATCAATCTTGCATGTGAAACCTTGCTTAATAATTCCAACTCCACAACATATGATTCTCTCTTGAACAAACTCAAATCTACCTTTTTGATGACAACAGTAGCTCCATTTTCCATTACTCCCCAGAAGAGGTCTCCAGAATGACCATGCTTGATGACATTTTCTTCAGCAAAATTACCAGTCAACTTGAGAATTTGCTCATAAGTAAATGATTCCCCAACAGCAATGTCGAATGCAAGGTCTTTAGGCGGCATAGGACTCTCCCCTACTGGAACAGGCCCTCCACTTTCGGTTCCCCTTTGAACTTCCAAGCTTTTATGATTGCCACATAGTTTTAAGAACAGTATGAGGACCAATGCCAGAAGCAAAATAAAGCCAAGTCCACCAAATACACCTACCAGTATGAATATCAGTTTCTTTCTGGAAGATTTTTCCATTGTCGAATTTGATGGAAAGGGTAAATTTCTCTTCTCATAAAACACTCTACAAACACTAACATCCCTCTGATTTGGAACATCCTCCAGGCAATTCCTAGCTAAACTAACATTACTAAGACTAACACCTTGCACCTCGCCTTCCAAATAATTACCAGACAGATCAATCATTCTAAACTTCTTAGCCGAAATATTTAGAGTTCCAAAGAATAAGTTGTTTGAGAGATTGAAGGTGGCATCAGTAGAACTAGTATTTGAACCGAAAAACTTCGGTAGAGGACCGGTAAGGTTGTTGTTGGACACATCAACGAAACGCAAGCTCGGTAATGACCACAAAGTATCAGGAAGATCACCATCAATAAAGTTACCACTCAAATTGAGAACTCGAAGTTTCGAAAGGCGAGAAAACAAGACACTAGGCACATTACCAGTTAGTGCATTGTTGGAAAGGTCCAAAGTTTCAAGCCCTGAAAGGTTACTAAGTTGATTCGGAACATTCCCAGATAAGTAATTGGAAGAAAGATTAAGACTTGTGAGGTTACCAAGTGAAAACAATGAATCAGGAATAGACCCAGAAAGTTCATTTCCTGAGAGATCAAGCACAGATAAATTAGACAACATTCCCAAACCTGAAGGCATTCTACCAGTTAAGCTATTCCCAGAAAGTAACACAGACTTCAACAAAATCAAACCACCAATTGACTCAGGAATAGAGCCAGTTATTGAGCAAGAACTTAAATCAAGCACCTGGAGTGCACCAAGGTAGTTGTTATTGCTTTTGTCACCAAACCACTCAGGAATAGAACCATTAAGCACAAAACCTGAAGCATTGAAGGAAGCTAAACGGGTAAAATTGGCAAGTGCATCAACTGAGAAACTTGGGTGAAGACTAGCTTTATGTGTTCTTCTGAAACCGGAAATGTTGATTCCGATAACTGAACCCGTTTTGCAATGAATCCCGGTCCAGTTCCGGCACGGTTCGGTTTTTCTTGGCCAGTTTTTTGCTCTTATACCCAATGAAGATCGAAGTTGATTCTGCACCTGAACCAATACACAAAAAGAATCCATTAATGTTAGTAATTTACATGAATGCTTCATTATTTATTATTTTTTTTTTTTTTGGATTTTCTATTTGCGAAGTTTCATGATGATGCTGAATATGTCACATGAAGAAAATTAAAGTTTTTGAGACCAATTTTTAATGTTGTTGAATTTTGTGTTACCTCCAATTACAAGCTCTGGTGATTCTGCTCTGTTCTGTCTTGTAATCTCTGAACCAATCCACAAACAGAATCCATTCATGCAATCATAAAAAAAATAAAAAACAGCATTCAACAAATTGCAACTCTTCCAAGCTCACTTTGTTGAATGTTCCACATAAAAAAACAAAAATAGCCAACCTTTATTTATTTATTTATTTTTGTGACAATAAAGTTTCTCACTTTTGCTTATTGATACAATAGTATATCCAAAAGTTTGAACTCAAAATCTTTGGTTAAGAAAACTGCATACCCAAGATTTGAAGATTGATGTATAGTCTAGTAGTGTTGAATACTTGAAAGAAAGAAAAGATTTTGGAAAGTGGGGTTGTGAGGAAAGGAAACAGTAAATGGAGGTATCTGCCAGTTTAGGAGTGGAAGTGAATAGTGAATAGTGAAGAGAGAGTAATGGATAGGATTTGAAGCATTGCATTAATTGTGGAACCGCTGGGAAGAATACCTGTTTGAGGAAAGTGTCTTAGTCACTATCACCGGAGTTATTTAATGAGTTTCTGGGAATTGGGAGGTGCTGATGAACAACAAGTTGTTATGGTGGTTATGGTGGTTATGGTGCCATTCTAATGCCTATATCTATATCTATGTGTCTTTGTGTATGGGGTTTCCAATAATTGATGTTAGGTTTGTCTACAGTTTGTAATAGGCAATCAAACTCAAAAACAAATATCATAGCAAATCAACAATAGTGTTTTACTTTTCTCCATATATATTCATTTTGATCTTATAAATCAATTCCACTAATTGAATAAACAACGTGAATAATAGAATGCATTTCAAGTTTACTAACCGTTCAAAATAAAGATTATATCTAATTAAATTAAATGTTATTCTCCTGTATAAATAACACGAGAAATAGTAGAAAACTATAATAGTCATATCAATCAATTTCAGTTAATATAATAATAAATTATAGATGTTTGTTACGGTACAACCATAAATTCATACGTACCGATATGTTTAAAATATGGACAAATAACAATAAGTTATGTAGAATTTATTTTCCACATCAACATCTAATTTTTTTAAAAAATATATATATTATATCACTAATTTTACTAAAACACCCTTATAATTTAATAAAAATAAAAAAAATTTATTTAATTTTTTAAAAGACTTAAATATTTTTTTTATGTTAGACAACAAATTACACTTTTAAATTAATCAAATAATTTAATCTTACCGTGTCAAAATTTAAATAATTTAAAAAACAAAAACAAAAACACATTTAATTATTTATCTATACTAAAAAAATTATTTCAATTTTATTGAAATTTTTCATAAACCCTCGTTGATATTCATACCAAAAAAAAAAATATTTAAACCATACTAAAAAAATATCAAAATGTTCCTTGGCCCCTTTGTAAACCGAAAAAAAAAAAAAACACCCTTCAAATCTCAGACTTACTGCCATAGTCTTCTTTGTCTCTTCTCCTTCACACTCGGCTCCTGATTTTCTTCGACAGCTCCCTTCTCCATCCTCTTCCTTCTTTTCCTCCACGGCGCCCTGCTAAGGTCACCGCAGCATTCCTCACGTGCCTCACCCAGCCGAGGAGAACGTCGTCGCGTCAGAGAGCGTCGCCGTCTTCCTCGTTCCAGAGAGCATCGCCGTCTTTCTCGTTCTTTGTCACCGTCGTCAGCTTCTCCCTTCCGGTAACTCCCCCTCTGTGATTTCTTTTAATTATTATAGCACTGTAGTGATTTCTGTAATTAATGTGATTTACTTTAATTTCTGTGATTTTATATTCGTTGTTGTTAATTTTGTCAATTCTTGCTTTAATCCAAAGTCTGCAATCAAGAAGACTAACATTCAATTTCTTTATGATTCATCAAGAATGGAACAAAGTGTAATAATCCTGGTTGGTTAATTACCTTGTGGTTGGTCTTGAACCAATCACCAATGAGCAAAGTGAAATCACCAGCAGGGTTTGGATAAAGGATTAGGATGACAGATCTGTGATAGAATTGAATCCTCCAAATCCTCCAACGGCTTTGTGAAATGCAGTTGATGGAAAGTAGGAAAAGGTGCCAATATGATCCTTGGTTTAAAACTTGTATGTGTAGTTTGAGTTTGGAGGAATGGCACGGTTTGTTCCCAACACTCCATCTTGCCATGAGTTCTTCTTTTGCTTAATGCCATTCCTATATATGTTTTTTGCTTCTTTTTTTTATTTGTGTTCAGAAAAATATTCCTGGCATTGTTGCTGCCATGAATTATCTTCCCACCTATTTATGCCTTGTATAAATTTTATTAATCATGACCTAATAATGTGGTTTGACTATCATCATCTTATACTTAATAAATTTACCTCTCTTGCACCAGCTATGCTTCAAGTCATCTCAAATTAATGTTGGAACTTGCAGTTTAAAGCATTATTTTGGGTTATCATCTTGTGGTTTGACTATTATCATCTTGTTTGTTATCTGCCTTAAGCATGATCTGTTATTTTCTATACACACTTGTCTATTTAATTGCAGGCATTGGTGAAGATGATGCCTGTTTGATGTACCTATCATCGAATTACTGCAGGTGCCTATAATCTTTTAGATGTGGTTCTTTACCAAGCAAGTTATGGTAATCATGTGAAGATTCTGTTATATTTGCTTCTCATGTAGTGTAGAAAGTAGAGTCTATCCATCATTATTGTTGCTAATGAACTTGTTCGAGTTTTGCTTATTTAGGCCACAATCTATCAGCAAAAGGCGGTTGATATAAATGAGAGGGAGAGCTTGGGCTTGATCATCCTGACACAATAAAAAGCTATGGGGACCTTTCTGTCTTTTACTATCGTATGCACCAATACGAGCTCGCTTTGAAGTAGGTTACAATGACTCTCCTCTTCAAAATGGTTTAGATGCCTATGCCATGAAGAATTTCTGTTGATTGTTGTATTCAGGGCACCAAAAAACTGTGACTCTTTTAATGCAGTGTGTCAGATCTTCTGGATTTTATAAGTCCCGAGCTTGATTCTAATGGAAATGAACAAGCTCAGAGAAAACAGCAGGTGTCAAATTTTTACATGGTGTTACCTTATATATTTGACATTAATTGCTTTATTGTTATAAACTGCTGCTACCTTTGTTTTGTAAAATTTTCTATTGTGTTGCCTCATTATGCAAGTTGTCGATGGGTCCGATTGAGAAACTCCAAAAGCTACTTTTTTTTAGCTTTTGACTTATAAAAAGTTACATTAATAGTGTTTGGTACAATTTTTTAGATAAACTTTTAATTTTTCAAAAAGTTATTTAAGAGTTTTTGAAGAAGTTAAAAAATGTGACTTCTTTTATTTTCAAAAGCTATTTTATCACTCCTTGCACAACTTTAAAACAACGACTTCTATAATAATTTTCCAAACACAAAATAACTTATTTAAAAGTTGTTATTAATAAAAGTCTTTATATTTTAAGCTCATTTTTTAAAATAACTTATTTAAGAAGTTTAGCCAAACTGACCCATAATATCTCTAATCTTTTAGATACTTCTACCAATAAGTGAACAAAACCTTCAACGTGAAGATGCACCAAGCAATGTGGGTGTTGTCTATAATGGCTTGGAATATGCTACTGGTATGGCAGAAAACAAAACAAAAGAAAGATCTGGCATGGTGGATTATGAAGTTATGAACGAAAATGGCAATAATGTCCCTATGTATAGTCCACCAGTGTCAAGTGAATCTATTCACCAGGAGGAGACATCATCAGATGAGGGCTGGCAAGAAGCCAATTCAAAAGGACGATCTAGGAACACAGCGAATCACAAGCTTGGCCGCAGAGGATCTCATCTCTCAAAGCTGAGGACTACTGTTATCAGAGAAAGTCCACAGAAATCAAGTTCAAGAGTCCTCTCAAAAGTATTATCTCCATCTAGGCAATCAGAGCCTGAAAACTTGGCTTTCATAGAAGATTCTGCCGGTCAACTAAGTCCAACAAAACCTACTAGAGTGTCCAAAAGTTCTGCTAGCCTAATACCATATGACACGTTCATGTCTTCTGAAACCAATTTTTCTTTTCTATTTAATAAAATAACAAAGGAATTGAACTATAGCCACATAATTAACAAGGTCTTTTTTTTACTTTACACTCTGCATAAAGAAAAACACAGAAAATACAATAAAAAGCCAGCATCTTAATTATATAATGATATATATTTTTTATAATTAAAATTAATAGTTAAAAATCATTGAAACATCAGTATATCATATCGATACATTTTAAAAAATTTTTATTTGATTTATCCGTGAATTTTTTTTAATATAATTGACTGTTTGTGCTTTCATCATTGCTTTCTCATTTGAATTAATTAATTATGTAAAATACATTCATATTAACATCTTAATATTTGTTCATAAACGTTTATCAAAACACACACATACTAACAAATATTTTTGTCCTTGAGTTACTCAAATTTGGGTTCAGCCACCTAACACATACATTAATGTTGCTTCCGTAGGCGAGAACGTGTTGCCCAGTGTCTCCATTCAATAATTTATATTTTCTAGGCGTCGTGAATAAAATAAACAAACGATAGCTTTACATGTCAAAGACCCTCTGCTCAAGTATAGTATACACTTATCCCCCGGTCAATTTTAAACATTTATTTTTTCTTTTTTAATTAAATAAAATAAATTTAGAGATGAGATAATTTTGTAAAAGAGAGGCGAGAGAAAGTTGAAAGAAAACAAAAAGAAATCTTCATATGCAAATCCATACATTTGATTTAGAAAGCAATTAACGATAGAAAAAGACTGTTGCTTTTATTACTGTCTATTACTTTAATTAGAAGTACACTTATGAAGATAAGCAAGGCCAAGGTTTTGTAACTCTAGCTCTAAGAGTGTTACGGCCTGGCCCAAAACTCGCGCGGGTCGACCCGACCCGAGTTCTCGCCGGCCCGATGGTTCGCCCTCCACCCGACCCGAACACGTGTCCCGTACGGCTTGTGCACAGCCGTGTGACAACACCCTCGAGAGTGTGGGCCTGCCCACTGGAAGGGCCCACTACTGACATGTATATAAGGGGAGACTGGCTCTCCCCCCAAGGTGCGTCACATTCACACATCATTCCCTCTCCGCCTGCACATATTCTGACAAGGGCGTCGGAGTGTCTTTGCAGGTGGCACCCCCCTCCTCCATCAGAAGTGCTCGGAACCTCGCTCACCCGGAACCAAGAATCCACGACCAGACGAGCTCCTCCACCATCCGAGGCGTTGACCTCAGGATCCTGACCCGAACCGTCCGGTACCCGACCTACCGAACATTGGCGCCGTCTGTGGGGACCTGACGTTCATGGATTTCGTACTGGTCCAGACTGGGACCGGTTCCGAGGTAGCGCCTCCCATACTCGGGGGAGGCGCCGTCGCGATGGAATCCCGGCAGCAGCAACGATCGCCCACGAGGGATGCGACGCAGACTCACGAGAGACGCCCCTTCGGGGGGACGGGTGACAACCACGCCAGGATAATGCAAGAACTACGCCACAGAATGCAAGACTTAGAGCGCAGACTAGCAGAAAGGGAGCGCGACCAACGCTCCCCAGAGCGGAGCCCCACCCGTTCCCGTTCGAGAAGCCGCTCGAGGCGCACGCCGAGCCCCCATTGCGAGTCGGAGAGCACTGAGGAACGGATACGCCCCAGAAGAAGAAGTCGCGACCCCATTATCTACGCCCGACACGAAAGGCGGCGCGCGTCGAACAGAGGCGACGAGGAACGTCACCGCGAGAACAATGAGTCGAGAAGAACTGCCCGAGGACCTGTCATAATAGGAGCGACCCCTTTCCACCGCTCTGTACTCGAGGTCCGATTACCAAAACATTTTGACAAACCGACAGACATGAAGTATGACGGAACACAAGACCCTCTAGAACACTTGACGGCCTTCGAGGCCAGGATGAACCTAGAAGGGGTGGGAGACGAGGTCAGATGTCGCGCTTTCCCGGTCACCTTAGCGGGCCCGGCAATACGGTGGTTTAACAACCTCCCGCAAGGCTCGGTGACCCAATTTACCGACATCAGCCGCGCCTTCTTGGCTCAGTTCACAACTAGGATTGTCAAAGCCAAACACCCAATCAATTTGCTGGGGGTGACACAGAGACCCGGAGAACCGACCAGGAAATACCTGGACCGTTTTAATGACGAGTGCTTGGAGATTGACGGTCTGACGGACTCAGTGGCAAGTTTGTGCTTAACGAACGGGCTGTCAAATGAGGACTTCAGGAAACACCTCACCACGAAGCCCGTCTGGACGATGCAAGAGATCCAGTGCGTGGCCAAAGAATACATTAATGACGAGGAAGTCAGCCGGGTCGTGGCTGCCAATAAGCGGCAGCCCGCCTACAACCAATCCCGGCACTTCGAAGCCAGAGAAAGACCAAAGGAACACGCCAAGGACGGCGGTCCGAGCAAACCATCCAAACCGTTCCCCCGAGTTGGGAGGTTCACCAACTACACCCCCCTTACGGCATCGATCACTGAAGTTTACCAACAGATAGCAGAAAAGGGGATACTGTCGAAGCCCCGACCACTGAAGGACAGGACGGGAGGAAACAAGAACCTCTACTGCGAGTACCACAAGGGTTACGGGCACAAGACCCAAGACTGCTTTGACCTAAAGGACGCCCTCGAGCAAGCTATCAGGGACGGCAAACTCGCCGACTTCTCCCACCTTATAAGAGAACCAAGGAGACGCAACCGGGACAACGACAACGAGGACAGATCCCGACCAACAAGACGGCGCCAGGAGCCAGAGGGTGACGACCACGGCCTCACAGTGGTAAACGTGGTGACGGCCAGGAATACCGCCCCGAGGTCGAAATCGGTGCAGAAGAAAGATGCCAAGGTCTTAGCGATCTCCGCCCCACCTGGTAGAGGTCTTAAGGGTCTCCCACCTATCTCTTTCGGCCCGGAGGACCAATGGTTCGACGAAGCGCCGGAAAGTCCGCCCATGGTCATCACGGCTAGGGTCGGAACTGGCCTCGTCAAACGAATCCTGGTAGACACGGGGGCAGACTCAAACATCATGTTCCGAAACGTTTTCGATGCCCTGGGATTGAGAGACTCCGACCTGACGACCCACCAACACGGTGTGGTAGGGTTAGGAGACCACTTCATAAAGCCAGATGGAATCATCACACTCCCGACCTCTGTGGGACAAGGGCAAAGACGAAGGACAATCATGGCAGACTTTGTAATATTACGAGATTCAACGGCCTATAACATCATCCTGGGGAGAAAGACCATTAACGACCTGGGGGCAGCTATCAGTACGAAACTACTGGTGATGAAGTTCATCACCGATGACGGATCCGTGGGATCCCTCCGGGGCGACTTGGAAACGGCAGTCGCTTGCGACCATGCCAGCCTTTCTCTCAGAAAAAAATCAAAGGAGGCGTCAGGAGTTTTCCTGGCCGACCTGGACGCCAGGGTAGACGATAAACCCAGACCAGAGCCAGAAGGAGACTTGGAGAAGTTCAGAGTCGGCGAGGAGCACGATAAGTTTACATTCATAAACAGGAACCTCCCGCACGAAATAAAGGAGCCTTTGATGGAGATGATCAGGGCTAACGCCGACCTCTTTGCCTGGACGCCTGCCGACATGCCAGGAATAGACCCCCAGCTCATGTCACACCACCTGGCCGTAAAAACAGGAGCCAAACCAGTGGCCCAGAGAAGGAGGAAAATGTCGCAGGAAAGGGCGGACGAGGTAGCCAAGCAAACGGCCAGCCTCTTAGAAGCGGGATTCATCCGGGAATTGGATTACTCGACTTGGTTGTCGAATGTGGTTCTGGTTAAAAAACACAACGGGAGGTGGAGAATGTGCGTAGACTACTCTGACCTCAACAAGGCTTGTCCCAAGGACTGCTACCCCCTACCTAATATTGATACGCTCGTTGACGCAGCGGCAGGGTACAGATATCTGAGTTTCATGGACGCCTATTCAGGGTATAATCAGATACCGATGCACCGACCTGACGAGGAAAAAACGGCATTCGCAACGCCAGGAGGCATCTATTGTTACAAGGTCATGCCATTTGGCCTAAAAAACGCAGGAGCCACATACCAAAGGTTGATGAATAAGATATTCAGCGAACTCCTGGGCAAAACAGTGGAAGTTTACGTAGATGACATACTCGCAAAAACCGCCCGACCTGACGATCTCCTGAGGGACCTTAACGATGTTTTCTCATCCCTACGACAACACGGCATGAGGCTTAATCCACTCAAATGCGCGTTCGCCATGGAGGCCGGAAAGTTCCTGGGCTTCATGATCACTCAAAGAGGAGTGGAAGCCAATCCCGAAAAATGCCAGGCTATCCTTCAAATGAAGAGTCCGGGTTGCATCAAAGACGTCCAAAGACTCGCTGGGAAATTGACAGCTTTGTCCCGTTTCCTCGGCGCATCGGCGGCAAAGGCCATACCTTTCTTCAACTTAATGAGAAAGGGAGTGACGTTCGAATGGACACCAGCATGCGAAAAAGCATTCAACCACTTCAAGCAAATCTTGGCGGCACCACCAGTCCTCGGGAAACCCAGAGCCGGAGAACCACTCTACCTCTATCTATCAGTAACCGAGGAAGCGCTTGCCGCGGTCCTCGTCACAGAAGAAGCGAGGACACAACAGCCCGTCTACTTCGTGAGCAGGGCACTCCAGGGACCAGAGCTGAGGTACAGCAAACTGGAGAGACTGGCGCTGGCACTCCTGGTATCCTCCCGAAGGTTAAGACAATACTTCCAAAGTCACCGTATAGTTGTAAGGACAGATCAGGCGATCCGGCAAATATTGCAAAAACCTGATTTGGCTGGAAGGATGATGACCTGGGCCATCGAGCTCTCACAATACGACCTGCAGTATGAGCCTCGACATGCAATCAAGGCACAGGCAATGGCTGACTTCTTAGTGGAGGTAACGGGCGATCCTTCCGAGGAAACGGGCACACGGTGGAGGCTTCATGTGGACGGAGCCTCCAACCAAACGTTCGGAGGAGCAGGGGTCATCTTGGAAAGCCCAGCAGGGGTCATCTATGAGCAATCGACCAAGTTCGAGTTCCCAGTGTCAAACAACCAAGCTGAATATGAGGCTCTCCTAGGCGGATTAGTACTGGCTCGGGAAGTCGGGGCGACAAGGGTCGAAGTATGCAGCGACTCCCAAGTCGTCACCTCGCAGGTAAACGGAAGCTACCAAGCCCGGGACCCCCTCCTCCAAAAATACTTGGAAAAGGTTAAGCAAATGATGAGCCAGTTCCAGGAGGTCATCATCCAGCACGTTCCAAGAGAAAAGAACACACGAGCAGACCTTTTGTCGAAGCTAGCGAGCACAAAGCCAGGATCGGGTAACCGGTCGCTCATCCAGGGCATGGTAAAGGAACCAACGGTCGCCCTCCACCTGACGGGGGCGAGCCCCTCATGGCTGGACCCCATTACCACCTTCCTGGAACTCGGCAAGTTACCCGAAGATGAGAAGGAGGCCAAAGCCTTAAGAAGGGAGGCGGCCAGATACGCAATCATACAAGGACAACTATTCAAAAAGGGACTCAGCCAACCCTTATTGAAGTGTTTGCACCCCGACCAAACGGACTACGTGCTTAGAGAAGTCCACGAAGGGTGTTGCGGACATCACATCGGGGGCAAAGCCCTAGCAAGGAAGCTCGTCCGAGCAGGATACTACTGGCCAACAATGATGAAGGACGCGAAGGAATTTGTCACAAAATGCACAAAGTGTCAACAAAACGCCAACTTTCACAAAGCACCAGCCTCCGAGCTAAGCTCGCTAACGACTACGCGTCCTTTTTCACAATGGGGAGTTGACCTCCTGGGACCCTTCCCGGTCGGCCCAGGACAAGTCAAATACCTCATTGTAGCCATTGACTACTACACCAAATGGGTAGAGGCCGAACCACTAGCCACCATATCGTCCTCCAACTGCCGGAAGTTCATGTGGAGGCAGGTGATAACCCGTTTCGACATCCCAGAGGTCGTTATCTCGGACAATGGAACCCAGTTCACCGACAAGAAGTTCATGGAATTCCTCTCTGGCCTGGGGATAAGGCAAAAGTTCTCCTCAGTAGAACATCCCCAAACAAACGGGCAGGTAGAGGCCGCAAACAAAGTCATCCTTCTTGGTCTAAAGAAGCGCCTAGACAGCAAGAAGGGAAACTGGGCCGACGAACTCCCCTCCGTCTTATGGTCCTACCGGACAACCGAGCAAAGCGCCACGGGGGAAACCCCCTTCCGCCTAACCTATGGGGTCGACGCGGTAATACCAGTTGAAATCGGCGAACCAAGCCCCCGACTACTACTCGCGGGCATGAGCGAAGCGGTTGAGAAAGACTTAATCGAAGAAACAAGGGAGATGGCTCACCTAACAGAAACGGCGCTGAAACAAAGAATGGCCCTGCGTTACAACGCAAAAGTCCTCAAACGAGACTTCGAAGAAGGGGACCTCGTCCTACGACGCAACGACATCGGCGTCCCGACCCCAGGAGAAGGCAAGCTAGCGGCAAATTGGGAAGGCCCCTACAGGGTAAGGGAGGTACTCGGCAGGGGCGCTTACAAACTCGAAAAACTGGACGGCAAGGAAATACCCAGAACGTGGAACGCAAGCAACCTAAAGAGGTTCTACTCCTGACCCACCGGCTCAACGACCAGAGAGCCTAGCCAGAGAGTTAGTATTCGCCCCATCCACATGTTAATTCAACTTGTTTACTTACCTTGTCAAATACTTACCCAACTGTCGAGTAATTTTTACTTGTTCAAATTTTTTATCTTTTGTTAAAACTCTCTTACTTGATATCTGTTCCTCGTGACCAAAATCTAAAACGGCACCCCGGGACTGATCACCCCGGGAGCCAGACGGCTCATGGGCCTCAACCAACTCAACGACTACGCGACCGAACCGGTCCAAACTGCTACCAAATACGAAAACGGCAAGACGGGCACAAGACATAAGCCCGCCCAGATTAAACGGTAACACGAAAACGACAACACGACAAAATAATGAAACGATGATAACTAACAAAGCATCAAAACGTGCAACGAACACGTAAAATTGTTCAAGGCAAACAAAACGACAAAGCATCAACAGGTTGTTCGACAAATACATTACAAAATATCCTAAGTTATAAGACCTCACTTCCTCGGCATATCGACAATTTTCCCGTCCTGGATAGTCTTAAAAACACCAATTGACGAGATCTCGAAATCGGGAGCAGCAATCTTCAGCTGGGCCTTCAGGGCATCTTCGGTCATCAAGATGGCACTCTTCCCTTGCTCCTTGGCCACCTTAAGCTTCTTCTTAAGATCAACGGCCTCTGCCTTAGCGGCCTTCGCTTCCGAAATGGCCTGCTCCCGTTCCTTTTCCAAAGCGACAACTCGACCCTGAGCGGCGTTCAGTTGATTTTCTAATGCCATCTCACGCTCAAGAAGCCGAGCCACGGTCTCATCAGACGCCTTCAGCCTCTCCGCAATAAACGACGACTTCTCCTCGGCGGCATTAAGCTTTCCCCCCATCTCGGACAGCTGACCCTGGAGGAGCTCAACTTGAGCCTTAAAGTCATTATTCGCCTTAACAGAAGACTCAAGCTTCCTCCGAAGCACCTCCATACCAGATAGCTCAAACTCAGCCTTCCGAGCTATCACGGCCCCACGAAGCAAGGTGCGATACATCCACCTCGCCTGTCCGGACAGCTCGGTCGCATGAAAATGCTCTTCCGTCCCGGGTATCAACTGGGAGTCAATGAACTTGGAGGCATCAAAATTCCTCTCCATCACGGTAAGGACCCCTTCCGGGCTGGAAGACATCTTTCGCTTCCTAGGAGTATGGATAAGCTCCACATCGCTATCCGGTTGAGGGGTGCGAGTCACCTGCTCGTCAGCAGGTCCCTCCTCATGAAGAGGGGAAGCCTGATCCCCCAAGCCCTGCTTTCCCGACTCTTCGGCATCCTGAGCAGGGGAAGCTTGGCCCGTTTTTTCCCCCGATGGACCCTCCGACTTGCCGGCGTCTTTCCCTTCGGCATTCTCATCATCACTAGCATCAAAAAAGGTCTTCATCAGGTTCTCAAGACCAGTCACGGTAGCAGACATTTCCACTGCGATAAACAACGAGAACGTTAGCCGTCAAGCCGACAAACGAATAAAGCAAGAAGCATACGTAAACAAGAAAAGGAACTCACGAATATAGCTCCGGCCGGCCTCCCGTTCACCCATGAGAAGGTGGGGGTTCACGGGATTCTTTTCAAAGATAGCAAGAAGAACGTCCGCTATCTGCCTATCTACAGCCGACAACCTCTTGTACGACACTTTCACAAAAGGATTCGACCCCGCGCCAAAGCTCCAGTAAGTCTGGATAAGGCGCTCCCCCTCTAACGACAACCAGAAGGGATGGCGACCCTTAACGGGACGAACCTTGAAATACTTATCTTTGAAGCCATGGTAGGAATCCTCAAAGAGGCTAAAAATCTTCCTACCCTGAGCAGCACGGAAAGAAAGAAACCCCTTTCTTGCTTTCCCCTGCTTGGAGGGATTGGTAAGGTTGAAATAATAGAGAAAAACGTCCACTGAAGCCGGTAGCTCCAAGTACTCGCAAACCATCTCGAAGCAGCGGATCGAAGCCCAGCTGTTCGGATGAAGTTGAGACGGACAGACGGATATCCGGTTCAGCAGCGCCATTTGGAAATCGGAGAACGGTATCCGAACACCGACTTGTGTGAACATGGACTTGTAAAACCAAATCCAATCGGGAACGCGAGGAGAATGGAAATTGAGCTCATAAATACGCTCACGAGGAAGCGGGACAATGGCCTCGTAGTTGGCCTCCTCGTCAGTCCCCCCACATAGGTAACCGGCTTGCCGGAACTCCGTCAATTCCTCTAAGTCCATCTGGTTGGGTGAACTCCTTATATCATCAGTTACCCAAGCATACGGGTCGTAAGCCGCAGCAGATCCGGAAGACCGGGAAACAACATGAGGCATACCTACAGCGGGGTACCACTCCGTTAGTCTATGAGGTCGGAAGCTCGAAAAAACTCAGAAACTACGTCTTTCCATCTCAATCACAACCAGATACGGCTAAAGACTGCATCTACTTCACAAACCACCCAGAAAGCCTACCCTGGAATGGTACCCCCTCTCCTAACCCACCTATCCCAACACTGAAAAAACCTCTTAACAAAAATAAAACCAGCCATGCAGTAGATGCAAACAAAAATCACACAATAACAGAACATAACACAGACAACAGAAGAGAGAAATTAGAAGATTACCTGGAACGATGAAAGAAATCTGGGCTGGAAGTTGAAGCAGGAAGGAGTTCGCGCAAGAAACTTTGGATGTTAGGGAGAAAAGAAGTTGGAAATGATAAGAGTGGGAGGTGGATAGGGCGAAAACCACTTAAAAACCACCCCCAAAGAAGCGCGAAAGGAAGCAGGGGTAAGATGGTCTTTACGCACGGGTTTTTTTTTCAAATCATTATGAGCATTAAATGCCCAGCGCGGAAAACGAAACGGCAAACAAATGCCACGGCAAATCAAGGGACACGCGCACAAGAGACGCGTCCCTCCCACGACCAGACGACCCAGCGACAACACACGAAGGTAAACGTCACACGCCACCCATGGCCCTCACGACCATCGCTGACGCGTCGGGGGCACTGTTACGGCCTGGCCCAAAACTCGCGCGGGTCGACCCGACCCGAGTTCTCGCCGGCCCGATGGTTCGCCCTCCACCCGACCCGAACACGTGTCCCGTACGGCTTGTGCACAGCCGTGTGACAACACCCTCGAGAGTGTGGGCCTGCCCACTGGAAGGGCCCACTACTGACATGTATATAAGGGGAGACTGGCTCTCCCCCCAAGGTGCGTCACATTCACACATCATTCCCTCTCCGCCTGCACATATTCTGACAAGGGCGTCGGAGTGTCTTTGCAGGTGGCACCCCCCTCCTCCATCAGAAGTGCTCGGAACCTCGCTCACCCGGAACCAAGAATCCACGACCAGACGAGCTCCTCCACCATCCGAGGCGTTGACCTCAGGATCCTGACCCGAACCGTCCGGTACCCGACCTACCGAACAAAGAGCATCACTAATTGGCAAGTTTGTCAATATATGCTTCAATTTCTTGTCACCCTTTTCCTCTTTTCCAACAGCATATTTTCTTTCTAATGATAAACTTATCATCTCTGACAGCAACTTTGCTTTTATTTGATCCAAATACCCGAATGGGGTATATGCTCAGTTTACATTTTTTTATTTTAATTCATTCAGGAGAAATAAGCTATCAGTTGAAGTATATCATGCAAAAATAAACTGAAATTATGAAGCAATGTACAATATGAAAACTGTAGAAATAAATATAATAAGGAGTGTTTGAGCAAGACAGCAACAAATTGTAAGCCCGGTCATATGAAAACTGTAACATACTTACATACACAAGTAGTGCATAAAAAACATAATAGGGGCCTAGGGGGTGTTTGAGCAAGCCAACAACAAATTAAGGTTCGATGATAATCAGTAACAAATTCAACTCTGATGATTTTTAGCAAAGAAAAAAATTAAACTCGGTGATTATTCATCAAGACGACAACAAATTCAAGACTCAATCACTAATAAAATAATTGATTACCAATTCAACATCATCTCAAAATACAGGGAGAAGGGAATCTGGAAAAGGGAGAACAGGGGAAGTGATGATGCATGGACTTACCAAGGGCGACTGGGTGACGAAGAGGACGAGACGAGTCCTTCTGTCGCCGGCGAGGAGGAGCCCAGGGAAGGCCGCGAGAAGTTGAAACGCCGGCGATGACCTCGATTGCGAGACAAGAGATGAGAGAGGGAGAGATCTTGTGTGCGACGCACAGTAAGAAAGATGATAGAGATCGAGCAGAGAGAGGAGAGAAGAAGATGAAGAACAATTTTGGTTTTTTATTTTTTTAATATGTTTAACCCATATGAAAACAATTTAAAATTTTTTGTTTTTTAATAAGTTTTTGTTTTGTTGTTTCAATTATTTGAAACTATAAAATTAGGATTAATTGAATTCTAAAATTTGATTAATTTAAAAGAATATTTTTGTCTAATCAAATAAAGGAAAGATGTTTAAGATTTTTTATAAAATTAAATAAAAAAATATATTTTATTTTAATTTAATTAAAGGGGTGTATTAATAAAAGTGGTGATATAATATATATTTAAAAAAAATTAAATGCTAATGTGGAAAATAAATTCCACATGACTTATTATTACTTGTCCGTATTTTAAATAGGTGTTTACTACGGTACGATGATAAATTCATTTGTACCGATACGTTTAAAATGTGGACAAATAATAATAAAACAAGTGGAATTTATTTTCCATGTCATCATTTAATTTTTTTTTTAAATATATAATATATCACCACTTTTACTAAAATACCCTTTTAATTAAATAAAAATAAAAAATAAATTTTATTTAATTTTAATAAAAAGACTTAAACATCCTTCCTTTATTTGATTAGACAAAAATACCCTTTTAAATTAATTAAATTTTAGAATTCAATTAATCTTAATTTTATAATTTTAAATAATTGAAACAACAAAATAAAACATATTAAAAAAACAAAAAATTAAAATTATTCTTTATATAGGTTAGAAATCTTCATTGTTCATGCCTCTAAAAGTTTCGATCTTCTTCTCTCCTCTTTCTATCCTCTCTCTCTCCTCCTGGATCTCTCTCATCTGTCTCTGCGTCACGCCATTGTTTTGCTGGGATACCCTAGCCAATTACCCAACCCAGCAACCTTAGCTCCACACACCGGCTAAACGCGAACCAATCCCTCCCATCACCCTCGAGCTCCTCCTTCCTCTCTCCGTCATCGATCTCACTCCCTCACCTCCGTCCGTCTTCCGCCGCCGTCGCCGAAACGAGCTTCGAAGCCACCGTCGGTATCGCGCAGCTCTGTTCCACCATCGTGCAGCTACTGTTTCAGCTTTGAAAGCACCGTCGCGTAGCTCATTTCCATTCACCGTCTCCTGCACTCCCACCGGCACCGAACAACAATAGCTCGACTTCCAAGATCCCCCTCCTTCTTCTGCCGTAGATTGCGTCGGCACCGGCCAAGACATCGAGTGCGTTGCACCCTTTGCCAATGAAGAACAGGGACAAAACGGCGCCGTATCGTTATCTTCGGAGAACAAAAGAAATCTGTTTAACTAAAGTTATCTTGTGTGTGGATTGAAGAAGGTGAATCATTGAAGTGCCTTGCGGAAGGGCTTTGGGAATTGACAGTGCTGGTATCACCGTTCTTCTTCTGGGGAACTGCAATGGTGGCTATGAAGGAGGTGATTCCAAGGACAGGCCCGTTCTTTGTGTCGGCCTTCCGGCTAATACCTGCCGGGTTCCTCCTCATCGGGTTCGCTGCTTCAAGGGGAAGACCGTTCCCTTCGGGACTCAATGCCTGGCTCTCAATCTCTCTCTTTGCATTAGTTAATGCAGCTTGCTTTCAGGTCTGTTCATATCTTATGCTCTCAAAAGTTATGAAATTTTCCATGGCAGTATATTTGTTACTTCGTTAGTTTGTTTGTTTAGAATGAAGGGGAATTGAAAGCAATGCTAATTGATTGGAATGCTTTAAGAATTGGCATATTGCATGCTTTGATTCCAAACTCATTCAGTATTGAAATTCAACTCATGATCATCCTTTTGTCTCTGTTCTAAGTCTTCTTCTCACCTTTGTGCCTATCTATATAAATACTGAAAACCTCGTTAACTCATTCCAACTTGCCCAAAGCATTTAAAGCAATACACATTTTCTTCTTCTCTTTTTTGTTTCCTTTCATCCCACCCAATTTTGTTTCCTCATTCTTGGGTTCATAGTTAACCATGAAGTTCATAGGGTCAGTGTTAGCGATGACTTTTGCTCTGGTTTTAGCCTCAACCTCAGCATCAGATCCTGATGCTCTTCAAGACCTCTGTGTTGCAGACACTGCATCTGGTATATCTTATATTTCTCTATCTATCTCTTCTCCTTTGATGTTTCTATTCTCTTGTGATATGTGTGTCTGGAACAACAACAACATAATAATCATTATATTTGATCCTTTGGTTTTCTTTCAATTAACTCCAACTAACTCACTATTAGGCCTACCAACTACTTTAATATTGCTTCCTTTTTCATAATATGGTGCACCCACTTGCATATGACTACTAATTAAGGTTTCTTTGTTAACACAACATAAAAACTTCATTTTTTTTAAGTAGATTAAACATATCCCAGATCTCAAAAATCATTGGCTGGTTGACATGAGTAGTGTGTGATTGAAAAAACAGGTGTTAAGGTGAATGGATTCACGTGTAAAGACGCTGCAAAAGTGAATGCATCTGATTTCTCATCAAACATATTAGCAAAACCAGGTGTGGCAGCAAACACAACCTTCGGTTCCATTGTAACAGGAGCCAACGTTGAAAAGATCCCAGGATTGAACACACTTGGTGTGTCTCTGTCACGCATTGACTATGCCCCAGGTGGACTCAACCCACCCCACACACACCCACGTGCCACTGAGATTGTGTTTGTTTTTGAAGGTCAACTTGATGTTGGGTTCATAACAACATCCAATGTTCTCATATCAAAGACCATCTACAAGGGTGAGATCTTTGTCTTCCCAAAAGGGTTGGTTCATTTCCAGAAGAACAATGCCAATGAACCTGCTGCAGTTATTTCAGCCTTCAACAGCCAATTGCCTGGAACACAGTCTATTCCTCTGACTTTGTTTGCTGCCACCCCACCGGTCCCGGATAATGTGTTGACCAAGGCATTCCAGGTTGGTACCAAGGAGATTGAGAAAATCAAGTCTAGGCTTGCTTCCAAGAAGTAATTGTTATAGTAGGAATGATATATACTTGATTGGTATATGTATGCTTTAATAATGTCTCTGTTGTTTTTGTGTATTTGTCTCTCTCATTCAATCTCTCTTTGTTGCCTCACAATTCATCATGTATGTTTGGAAAACTCATAAAAGCAAATAATGGGACATATTCATTTCTTTTATAATTGGAATTTGAAAGGTGCTATCAGCATGCTTTGTTCTTTTTGTTAATCACAATGTGTGTGTGTGTGTGGTGTATTATTCAGTGTTGACTTTCTAGTTCTCAACAGTGCTACTCCTTGTTGCTTATCTATCAGTGCCTTATAATAACAAGAATATTAAAGTTATTGCCTCCTATGCCTCATCTTACTCTCTTTCCCTTTCTTCTATAACCTTTCAATTAATCTCATTGAATTTGAAACATGGTGGTATTAAAATAATGTATAATAATATTAATAATTACACTTCCTATCATATTGGTGTGGATAGATGGAAACAAATAACCCAACCCCATCTTCCATGTCTTATCTCCCAGTATTTAGCAGCACAAAGAAATGTAGCTAGTATGGTCAAAATAGTAGAAAAAACCTGCCTTGATTATTAGAAATTATCATCGTGGCACCATGTAACCCGCTAAAGTCATAGATACTACAATACAAATAACTATTTTTTATTTATTCACACTAATCAAAACTAGTTATACAGATTGATTAATTATCATATCCTAATATATAATATAGTTTTATAAAGTTGCTGCAAATAAAAAGCCATACAGCCAAAGCGGAAGGTGGAATTTCTTTGTCAGTGTCCTAAAGATTGATTCGTAATAGCTTAGCTTTGTTCCTCCAATTATATTTAAAAGCAAGGCAGTTGGTAACTAAAGTATGGGCCAATGTTAATTATATGCTACTCAATAGAGGCATAAACTGGCCGTACACATATTCTTCCGGCTATATGAAATGGTGAATTCACAAAATAAACTAACTAATGGTTAGTGATGTTGGGCCACTAACCCAAATTCATCTGTGTATATTCCCCTGGGGCAAAACATCTTAATTTGAGTAGATTTTCGTCTAAGGTAATTCCAATTGAACAATATGCTTCTGTCACATAAGAAAAAGAAACCACACCTCATCATATTATAGCTAAGCATGTGAAGACGGGATAACAGCAATCTCAGAGACTTGTTTAATGTTTGATTACTAAAAATGCTTCTTAAATAATCTAAAATTGCAGGAAGAGTAAGTAATATAAATATATAATAGTTTATGTGAATAGCTGAATAACGTGAAGATTCATACATATATACACCGTACCGTACAAGGAGTTACAGAAGCGTTAAGACTTGAGACTATGTTACTCTTACTCTTAAGGTATGTTGTACAAGAAAAGTGATTTCTTGCTCACTTGCTTTTCTGATGCACAAAAACTGATAGTATTTCTTTATTTCCTATAACTTTAAGCAATCAATTTCTGGGAAGCAGCCAGTTCAACTGTTAAGATGAAAGATGATTAGCCAGCTTCTCTCAGATACCGCACGTCTCCATTCATGAGCTTCAGCAACTTTCTGCTGATGAGCAGACTAATACCCTCCTCGGATTCTTGTCCGTCTCGTCCGAACATTTGGTTCAGCAATGTTTCCGGAACACCAACACCATCATGTGTTATGCTGCAAAGATAGCAAAAACAATCAGTGAACCACTTAAGTAGTAGTTAGATGATCACATGTGGGAATGTCACAAGTTTCTTGTTCCCATAAAGTTGAGGTACAACAAAGGAATATATAGTATGCATGGAACAATTACCTTATCTCCAAGTAAGCCAAATGAACTGATTTGCCTAATTGATCTTTCGTTAAAGAGGCTGCAACAACAACTTGACCTCTGGTTGGCGTAAAATTGATGCAAATCAATAAGAAGTCAGCCAAGACTTGCTGCAGCCTACGACTATCACCATATCAGCTAGTTTGGAGTTTAATATATGTAAATCTGTGTTGAATGTAATATACACAATTGTAACAATTCAATCATATGTCCTCCTTAATCATCACCTAGTCCTATTCTGAGTACTATGTATGCTAACTTGTAATAAGGTTCAATGGTGTTCTGCAAAATTTATGTGCTGCAAAATTTGCTAGAAATCCAAAAGCTTCAAAATTATGTTAGTTTAAGTAATCATAGTTGCCATCTTTACACGAAGATTATAAGTGAAAATCGATAGATTGATTTGATATATTTGACTAAATTGTTACGAAAAATAGTCACCCAAAATTTAATCACACAAGAAAGTAGTGAATTGCAAGTTGTACACGCAAAAAGTACTAACATTATAGAACCAAGAGAGATTCAGAAGAATTGAGAGGCAACACATTTCCAAAACTCATTGGCAAGCCACTTCATTGTAGAATTAACTAACAAGTAACAAGAATTATTCAACAATTATAGTTTAAAAAAATTAATACCTAGAACTAAATGCCAGAACAGAGCAGAGCAGATCAGTAGCAAGAAAGGAACAGGGCACGATTGAAGGGCTGACGCGCTGGAACAGAACTGGCACCGTCGAGACAGTGGCTGCGCGACGGAGGCAGAAGGCGAGGCCGGCGACGGTGGCTGGACGTTGAGGAACGGCGACGAGAGATGGCTGCTTCGGTGCTTCCTCCAAGCTGCGTTCGAGTTCTCTTCTGTCTTCTCTGCGTTCTTCAGTGTGTTCGTTCAGAGAACAGAAAAAGCAATAATCAGAAAAGCATATAGTTCCCTTATGTTCGCGAGAGAACAGAAAAGCAATAATCAGAACTACTTTGGTCTAACATTTCAATTATCACATTATGCCAAGTTAGAACCAAAGTAGATGGCATTGGAAAACATGCTAATAAGAAAGAATAGAAGAACTTTATATATAATAGCAAATCGTGTTCTTTACTTGCAATAGGCTATCGAGTGGTCCTGGGTGAGTGGGTGGTCATGGCCTGCTGGGTGCGATTTGCGAGTTGCGAGGGACTGAGGGTGGTGGTGGGTGCGACTTGCAAGCGTGGTGCCGACCTGCTGGGCGCTGGGCGCTGTCTGTGTGCTGCAGTGCTGGGCTGCTCTGTCCGCGAGGAGGTCCTGGGTGGGACCAGTGGAAGGGCTGCGCTGGGAGGAAGGTGGCGGTGGCTGCGAGGTGGTGGGAGGAGGTCTCTCACAGGCGATGGGAGTTGCAGAGAGCGAGGCTGTGAGACCTAGGGAGTAGGGAGAGAGGGGCTAGGGTTCGTTTGGGAGTGGGGCTTGGGGGAATGGCCGAATGGGGGTTACTGGGTTAGGTTTAGGTTTCGTTCATTTTGGGGGAGGGGGGGTTTGTTTTTTTTTTGGTTTTTTACTTGACCGGTTCGGTTCGGTTCGGTTGGGGTTTTCATTATCAGAACCGATTTTTGATTTTTGGTTTTTTCGGTTCAGTTGATCGATTTAGTTAGGTCTGAGTCGGTTTTGAACACTCCTACTGGTTAGTGTTCCTCTAACCAACGACACCGTTTTGAGCAAATTTTAGAAAACCGGTCGGGTCTCGGTTCGGTTCGACCGACCGATTCTCGACCGGTTCGACAGTCCAACAACGGTTTCTGAATCTTTCGGTTTTGATATATGACCAATTCGTTTTTGTACCGGTTCACGGTTCGACCGACCAGTTCGAACGGATTTTCAGAATCTTGGTCCGAACCGCTTTTCCCCTCGATTCACGAATTGACCGGTTTGACCAGTCAATTCGAACCGTTTTCAGAACTTTGCGTTTTCCCTTATTCCAATCCGGCCAGGTGACGGTTCAGTTTGACCGACTAGTTCTTGGCCGGTTCAACGGTTCAATTGTGGTTTTTGAAATTGGGGGTTTTAACCTTTGTCCGAGTTGTTTTTTGTAGTGGTTCATGGTTCAACCGGCCGGTCCGAACCGATTTTCAAAAGATAGATTATAACCATTCTCTCATGTTGTTTTTATTTAAAATGCTTAATATATTTTAGTATCAAATTTTCAATTAAGCTTACAACACAGAAGTGGTTCAAGGAATCAAAATGCTAGAGTAAAAATTAAGCTTCACGTAAATTCAACTAAAATCGAACGAAAGACAGAAACATTAATTTTCAACAAGAGTCCATAAAAAATATAGTGCATAATAATTTTTTAAGTAAAAGAGATGAAACTAACAAGTCTTAGTAGTTAATATAATCTTAACATGACTACATGACAACAATAAGTATAAACAAGTCAATGAAATTTATTTTTCACATCAGCATTTAATTTATTTTGTTTAAAATATATATTATATCACTATTTTTACTAAAATACTCTTTTATTTTATATTATATCACTATATTATATCAATTACTTACTCATGTAAACCTTAGTAGCTAGTTTATTATAAATAGGACATTTTACTAGTGTATTTGACATCCTGGATTATATTTTGATCCTGTGATCACGTTTAGGGGGCTGGCCATCTCGGCCATGCCTGGACCTCACTTATGTATTTTCAAACGGTAGAGTTTCTACACTCCATAGATTAAGGTGTGGAGCTCTGCTGTTCCTCAAAGATTAATGCAAAGTACTACTATTTTCTATTCAATTAATCCTATTTCGCTTCTAAGATATCCATTCGCACCCAAGAACGTGATGAAGGTGATGATTATGTGTGACGCTCATCACCATTCTCCCCTATGAACACGTGCCTGACAAACACCTCCGTTCTACATGAAATAAGCTAGAATGAATATCTCTTAGATCTCTTAACCAGAATCTTCGTGGCGTAAGCTGGAATGATGGCGGTATTCAAGAGAATCCGGAAAGTCTAAACCTTGTCTATGGTATTCCGAGTAGGATTCAATGATTGAATGACTGTGACGAGCTTCAAACTCGCGATTGTTGGGCGTTAGTGACAGACGCAAAAGGATAGTAAATCCTATTCCAGCATGATCGAGAACCGACAGATGAATAGCCGTGCCGTGACAAGGTGCGTTGACCATGTTCACTGAGAGGATAAGATGAAGCCATTGACAAGGGTGATGCCTCCAGACGATTAGCCGTGCCGTGACAGGGCACTGGACCATTTTCCCGAGAGATAACCGAAAGTAGCCGTTGACAATGGTGATGTATCACATAAAGCCAGCCATGGACAGGAGTAAGACTGACTGGATGAAGACAGCAGGAAAGCAGAGATTCAGAGGAACGAAAGCATCTCTATACGCTTATCTGAAATTCTCACCAATGATTTACATAAGTATTTCTATCCCTATTTTATTAATTAATTTCGAAAACCATACCATTACTTTATATCTGCCTGATTGAGATTTATAAGGTGACCATAGCTTGCTTCATACCAACAATCTCCGTGGGATTCGACCCTTACTCACGTAAGGTATTACTTGGACGACCCAGTGCACTTGCTGGTTAGTTATGCGAAGTTGTGAAGATATGTTTAGACCATGGTTCTGTGCATCTGTTTTTTATGCCATTGCCAGGGAATCAATTTCGAACAACAATTCACAACCTGAGTAGCAATTTCGCATACTAGAGGAACACTGGTTTTAACAGTGTGTAGCTTTGGTTTCGATGATTCCAATGAAAAGGGAAGAAAACATCAGCGTCACGGTTTCAAGTTTCAACTGACTTGGAACAATAAAATCCTACCTTCGTTAGAACTCACAAAATCATGAAGCACCTCTGATTGTGCGAAGGAGGCTGACGGCGAGACTCAAAGCAAGAAGACGACGAGCCCCAAGACCTGCTGCTTCTGCCACCAGCGACGAAGAGCGCAACGAAGGCGCCCGACTATGTGCAAGACGATGACGACACAGAGAGCAACGGTGACGCCACGGTGAAAGAGATGAGAGAGACCGAGCTCCAGGGGGAGAGAGAGACACGAAGAGGAGTGAAGAACTTGAGAAGATGAAAAGGTTTCTGAATTTTTTTCTTTTTTTGTTTTTTAGATATATTTTTGTTTTGTTGTTTAAATTATTTAAAAATATAAAATTAGGATGAGATGAATTCTAAAATTTGATTGATTTAGAAAGTATTTTTATCTAATTAAATAGAGTAAGGATGTTTAAGACTTTTTTATAAAATTAAATAAAAAATAATTTTTATTTTTATTTAATTAAAAGAGTATTTTAGTAAAAATAGTGATAAAATATATATTTTAAACAAAATAAATTAAATGCTGATGTGAAAAATAAATTTCATTGACTTGTTTATACTTATTGTTGTCATGTAGCATGTTAAGATTATATTAACTACTAAGACTTGTTAGTTTCATCTCTTTTACTTAAAAAATTATTATGCACTATATTTTTTATGGACTCTTGTTGAAAATTAATGTTTCTGTCTTTCGTTCGATTTTAGTTGAATTTACGTGAAGCTTAATTTTTACTCTAGCATTTTGATTCCTTGAACCACTTCTGTGTTGTAAGCTTAATTGAAAAATTGATACTAAAATATATTAAGCATTTTAAATAAAAACAACATGAGAGAATGGTTATAATCTATCTTTTGAAAATCGGTTCGGACCAGCCGATTGAACCATGAACCGCTACAAAAAACAACTCGGACAAAGGTTAAAACCCCCAATTTCAAAAACCACAATTGAACCGTTGAACCGGCCAAGAACTAGTCGGTCAAACCGAACCGTCACCTGGCCGGATTTTTGGAATAAGGGAAAACGCAAAGTTCTGAAAACGGTTCGAATTGACTGGTCAAACCGGTCAATTCGTGAATCGAGGGGAAAAGCGGTTCGGACCAAGATTCTGAAAACCCGTTCGAACCGGTCGGTTGAACAGTGAACCGGTACAAAAACGAATCGGTCATAGATCAAAACCTAAAGATTCAGAAACCGTTGTTGGACCGTCGAACCGGTCGAGAACCGGTCGGTCAAACCGAACCGAGATCTGACCGGTTTTCTAAAATTTGCTCAAAATGGTGCCGTTGGTTAGAGGAACCCTAACCAGTAGGGGTGTTCAAAACCGACTCGGACCGAACTAAATCGATCAACTGAACCGAAGAAAACCGAAAATCAAAAACCGGTTCTGATAATGAAAACCCAACCGAACCGAACCGAACCGGTCAGGTAAAAAACAAAAAAAAAACCAAACCCCTCCTCCCCCAAAATGAATGAAACCTAAACCTAACCCAGTAACCCCCATTCGGCCATTCCCCCAAGCCCCACTCCCAAACGAACCCTAGCCCCTCTCTCCCTACTCCCTAGGTCTCACAGCCTCGCTCTCTGCAACTCCCATCGCCGGTGAGAGACCTCCTCCCACCACCTCGCAGCCACCGCCACCTTCCTCCCAGCGCAGCCCTTCCACTGCTCCCACCCAGGACCTCCTCGCGGACAGAGCAGCCCAGCACTGCAGCACACAGCCAGCGCCCAGCGCCCAGCAGGTCGGCACCACGCTTGCAAGTCGCACCCACCACCACCCTCAGTCCCTCGCAACTCGCAAATCGCACCCAGCAGGCCATGACCACCCACTCACCCAGGACCACTCGATAGCCTATTGCAAGTAAAGAACACGATTTGCTATTATATATAAAGTTCTTCTATTCTTTCTTATTAGCATGTTTTCCAATGCCATCTACTTTGGTTCTAACTTGGCATAATGTGATAATTGAAATGTTAGACCAAAGTAGTTCTGATTATTGCTTTTCTGTTCTCTCGCGAACATAAGGGAACTATATGCTTTTCTGATTATTGCTTTTTCTGTTCTCTGAACGAACACACTGAAGAACGCAGAGAAGACAGAAGAGAACTCGAACGCAGCTTGGAGGAAGCACCGAAGCAGCCATCTCTCGTCGCCGTTCCTCAACGTCCAGCCACCGTCGCCGGCCTCGCCTTCTGCCTCCGTCGCGCAGCCACTGTCTTGACGGTGCCAGTTCTGTTCCATCGCGTCAGCCCTTCGGTCGTGCCCTGTTCCTTTCTTGCTACTGATCTGCTCTGCTCTGTTCTGGCATTTAGTTCTAGGTATTAATTTTTTTAAACTATAATTGTTGAATAATTCTTGTTACTTGTTAGTTAATCTGTGAACCTTGCTGTTGTTACTGGTTGAATAATTGCTGAATAATTGTTGTTAGTTAATCTGTGGACTTGTTACTGAATTGAATAATTGTTGAATAATTTTGACTGTTGGAGACTTGAGATTACTGGGTTGGAGTGAGTTGCTGTGGTTTACTGTGATTTTGTAATTGGATTGTATTGTTGTGATATTGTATTGTTGTTGGATTTTTTTTCAACTAAGAAACACCTAAGGCTATTGGATTGTTAAAATTGTGCTTAAATTTTGCTAAAATAGTGATTAGCTGAAAATCTTATTAATCTTTATTGAAATTATGCTGAAAATTTTGCTAAAAGTTTGTTAGAACTTCTATTTGTTCATTATGAGTAGAAGGAGGGGTTTAGAATAGTTCTTCTGCAAGGAGAAAGGGATCATTATCTTTTTCTATTGATAACTTCAAATACACATTCCAGTAATTGACTTATTGGGAGAGAAGAGAGCCATGAGAATGGATCTTACACAACAAGGATTAAAGGTAGAGAATGCAACGGTTGGGCCTTTAGGGTCTGCACTTTTTGACTCTGCTGTTTCCATTTTTTCTGCTCACAATAAGTATGCTTTGTTCAAATAGTAGGATACTGGAATTCATTGATTTGGGAGGTGAAATGTGGAGAGATGTTTGGCATGCTTTAATAAGTGAAATTATAGCGTTACACAAGTTCTCACAAGAATATGGACCTTGATTATGACCAATCTTTTGTTTTAGAAAAAATAATTTTTTCATCTTTGTTTTTAACAAAAAAAAAATAGATGAATTGAATTAACTAGATAAGTAGATGATTGAATATTTATTATTTGTATGCTTGATAAATTGTGCCAATTATGCGTTTCTTCTTCTTAGGGTGATTTTTTTCCTTCTTCTTGTTCTTTCTTGTATTAATTATTTGATGCCACTGTCGCAACGTCGTTCTCCTCCATCGTGCAGCCACGCTTGAGCTTCGAATATTTAAATGATTCTTTAAATGATTAAGGCTCAAATATTTATTTATCATCACATGACTTGTACTGGTTTAGGCTTATAAACAATGCTTGCCTGTTTCCTTGCATAAGAAGGTGGTTGTGAATTTTCTGTCTGTATGCTGTTTATGTATCTTAATATGTTTTGGATTGGTTTTGACTTTAGAAAAGTCAAATAATGCGATTAATGTGACTGTGATGCTATTGATATGTTTCTTTTCATGGAGTTTTGCTTTGATGCATTACTTTAGTGTTTGTGAAATTCAGGGCATGGATTGGATCTATGTGTAGTTCGAACTAGCCCTACTTGAGCATTTCCTTTGGATGTTAAATGACTGGTTTTGTTTATCAGTTTATAAGAGTTTATCAATTAAAAATATTATCAGTTGGCATCACTTTTGGCGGTCTGGCAATACTCCGCTATAAGGATCGATTTAAAGAAGCTGTCTTCTTGGCTTTTGACTCACCATCCTGGAAGGTTTTATTCTCTCTCAAGCTTGTTGATAATGGTCTACTAGTACATATCTGACCTTGGTTATTCTTATTATCAATGACAGGTTAATGGGGCTGCTGATCATCTTCTACAATCCCTTCTTAGAAGTTAGGTTCATTATTATCCAATAGATCAGTACAGGTATGTAGATAGCTGGTTGTGTGAGTTTTATTGTGTTTTATTAGGGTGTGTCTGTGAATTCTAGGGGAAAGAAAGTGCATGTTTGGTTGGCATTTCTGTTTCTATTTTCAGTTTTTATTTTCAATCTTCTTTATTTTTAAGATTTGTGAAGGAAAAAGTGAAATCAGAAAACAGGATTTTAGGGCCTGTTTGGTTGCAATTTCAATTCTATTTTCATTTTCTGATAAATTTGGACTACGGTGATGATCAAGCATTTTCCTTAAATTGTCTTTCTGGGTGGTTATTAGTTTCATGTCTCTTATATGCTTTATTTGATTCCAGGATCTGAAGTCATTCTCTTCATTTAACATGGCTATTCTCTCAAGGTATTTCCATTTTCATTGTTTCCCATTGTAGTTAGAAATTGTTGTGCTATGGGTAATTTGAGAGACTAATACGTTGCTGGTTTCTCCTTGAAGTTCTCATCATGAATCCTTGAAAGCTCAGCAAGCAATTAATGCGGTAGACTTATCTACTTGTAGTGTAGTTTTATTGTCTTGATATAATTTAACAGTTCCTGATTTTCAACAGCTTTTTGAGCCTTTTATATATATAATTTAATGCGGTAGACTTATCAACTTGATTGTTTCTGTATTCTGTTGTACTTGATGTCAAATTTATTTGTTTTGGAGCTTGATTTATGGTTTCTGATTTTCTTTCTTCTAGCTTTTGGAGACAATGTTGAAGAATTATGGTGATCAGGTCCACTTTCAAATTGCTGAGAGGAACATATTGGATGAGATGATCAAAATTGTAAGGAAGAAGGTAAGGTGGTGTCAGATAGAAACTTGAGAATCATTCTTATTTAAGTTGCATATGTGATTTCACTTGTGCATTATTGACCCTTGGTGAGTGTGTATTTATTGCTATGAACTAGTGGTCTATTAGTAAAATTGATCCATCAATATGATGTAGTTTGATTCAGTTGCCAAATAATTTGACATCAACTTAATTCACTTCTCTTTCTTGTCTTATTGGCTCAAATATTAATATTTCTGGTCGTATTTCATAGCAAAGTAAAAAGCTCCTATTGTTCAGGTTTTGCTCTTTGGATTAATTGATCGACCAAAACATAGATGATGTACACCTATCCAAACAATCTTAGTATTGATGCTATTTGGATGTAGGATGATATATCCAATCAATCAACATCTTGGAGGCAACTTGAATTAATGCTGTTTAACTGTGGTTAATCTTGTCTAATTTGAAATTCATTTGATGATAATTTAGGCACATATGCAAGTGAGGGATAAAATTTTAGTATTGCTGGACTCATGGCAAGAGGCATTTGGCGGGCCTGGTGGAAAGTATCCTCAGTACTATTGGGCATATGAGGAATTGAAGGTAACTATATCAACAGAGTTTCTTGAAAAAGTCTTATCATGCCTCGTTATAGTTGTACATGCAGAGCTGAATGCTAGACTGAAAATTGATATTAACTTGACATTTTGGGGGTATTTCCTCTCTTCTATTTCATGGTTGGGTTATATAACTTTTACAAAGCTTAGCATGAATTGTTCCCCTTGCTAAACCTATTATTATTCCCTTCGATGCAATCAATTTACATTTCAAATGTAGATGGCATTGATATATGTAAGGCCAACTGCCAAAGGTACATTTAATTAATAATTGAATGACCTTTATTTCATATCCATCACACTCTCTTGGACTTTATAAATGGCAGCGAACGGGAGTAGTGTTTCCAAAGCGTTCTTTAGATGCGTCTCCAATATTTACTCCACCTCCTACCCATCAATCTTCAGGAAGTATGCATGCTGGATATGGGATGCCAAGCGGTTCTTCAAAAACACTTGACGAAACAATGGCAACAGAGATAGAAACTTTGAGGTGAAATTTCAATTTTTTCACTATGTTGCCAACCGCTGGTGCTGACCTCTGTCACCAGACTTGTGTAAACTAAAATATCTCTCCTTTTTCCTTGTCTTCTTTTATTTTTTTTATAATTCATAGTTTGTCAAGCTTGGAATCCATGCGCCATGTTATGGACCTGTTGAGTAACATGCTTCAAGCTGTGAATCCTAGTCGGCGGCGTCAATGAGTGTGACATCACATGTGGCAGATTCCTCAACTACTGTCCCATCCAATGCATTAGCTCTTCCCGATCCACCTGCACCAGTTAGTACTGGAAAGGATCAGGACATTATTGACTTGCTGAGCCTCACTTTGTCCCTCACACCATCGACTCCACAGGAAAATTATACGTCATCAGCAACCTCTGTCGAAGGAATGCATCAAGCAGCCAATCCATCCACAACAGAGGGGTATTCTAATGCTCCCCAAACATATCCTGGGAATAAGCAATACAACAGTTATGTCGCGCCATGGGCTAGGCCTCAATCGCTGTCGGAACCTCAAGTCCAGTCACAGCAACAGATGTATCAACCCCAGTCTCAGTCCCGCTCCCAGGCTGCGACCCCACCCTCGTATGAATCCGAACAATCACTGCATAATCAACCACCTCAGTTTCAGCAATCACAACCGTTCCAACAACAAAATCAGCCACCTTTGCAGACCCCACCCTCGTATGAATCCGAACAATCACTTAATCGACAAACTGAGTTCCAGCAATCACAACCATTCCAACAACAAACTCAGCCACCGTTGCAGTCCCAGCATCCTCAATATAGCGCTTCACCACAGTATCAACCCTCACACGCACATTTGCAACCCCAACCCCAACATTTCCAGGCCCAACCTCAACCCCAACATTTCCAGGGTCAGGTCCGATCCCCACCCCAACCACAGTTACAATCTCCACCACAGCACTTTCAAGCTCCACCACAGCAGCAACGATTTCAAAATCAGCACATTCAGTACCCGGGAAGTTACCCTCCACCACCATGGGCCTCAACACCGGGTTATCCCAACTATCAAAACCATTTATCTCCTACCAATTCGTTCTCCAATCCTCAAGCCAACACAACAGGGCCTTTTACATTTCCTTCCAATGGTGCTGGATCTGCTGTGGGGGCAAATTTCGGCCAAAGGAGCCCAGGCAGTACCGGCAGCGGACAACGGCCCTTTATTCCATCTTACAGACTATTTGAAGATTTGAATGTTTTTGGAAACACAGATGGAAGGGTGAAGATGACTGATAGTGGAACGTCATCCGGCATGTCAGGTACAATGGGACCTGACATGGTTGGAGGGCGCAAGTGAAGTTCTATTGTTGTAAAAAGCATGCAATGTTGATATGGTTTGTACCTTTTTTTTTCTATTTATTTTAAGGTTATGTAAGTTATTTAGATTGATTCAGCTGCAGTTTCCTACTTATGAGTAGATCATAAAGTCATTAGTTTTGAGTGTTCCCTCAGACGATAGACTCCGGAGCATTCTAAGAAGAGGGGGGCAGAATCGTGACGGAGACAGAGGCCAGGCGACGAACACAACTCAGAAGACGGTGGTGGGTTGGAAGAATCTGCGACGACCAGACGAAGACGATGGTGACTGAGCGCCCGACGGACGGCGGCAAGAGCGCGATGGAGCAGATGAATACCAGGAACTGACACGCCGAGGTCGAGGAAGAAGAAGCTGCGATTCTTGAAGGAGGAAGAAGCACGGACGACCAGACGACGATGGTAGTGCCTGAGAGCGACGGACGGCTGCAGTCCTTGCGGCGGTGGTGGAGAAGCTAGGGTTTAGGGGAGAAGCTGTTAAGATAGGAGTATTTAAAGGGTATTTTTGTCTAATCAAATAAAGGAAGGATGTTTAAGTCTTTTTATTAAAATTAAATAAAATTTATTTTTTATTTTTATTTAATTAAAAGGGTGTTTTAGTAAAAGTGGTGATATATTATATATTTAAAAAAAAAATTAAATGCTGACGTGGAAAATAAATTCCACTTGTTTAATTGTTATTTGTCCACATTTTAAACGTATCGGTACGTATTAATTTATCATCGTACCATAGCAAACACCTATATATATATATGTATACTCTAGTAGAAAATCTGGAATTAATTAAATTTTTGCATCGTTACTGGGTTTTGTTACGTGAATTAGATCTAATTAAATTATTGAGATATTATAAGATCAAACTTTTAATCTTTTAATAATGGAAACTCTAATGTCATATTGTGAATTATATCTTTCATAAACTATGATGCTAGAATATTGATACACACACAACATAATATGATAAAGAATATATAAATACATAAATTTTAAAATTTTATAAGACACAATGACATATATATAATATTTTTAAATAAATTATAATAATATTTTTATTTTTTTAATATTAAAATATAAAATAATATTTTAATAGTTTTAATGTTATTTTTTAATTATATAAAATATTTAAAATATTTTTTATTTTAATAAATAATAATATATATTATTTTTAAATTTATTTTAATAATATATATTAACAATAAAATTAAATACGTGTTGATATTTAAGTGTATCAAGTGTTTTTTAATAGAAAATTTTTTATTTTTTTATTAAGATACAGTTGAATATAACAAACACGCGGATCGAATGAGTATTATGTTAAAAATACATGGCAATACAATAAAGTGTTTATGTTTCATGGTTCATGAGAAATTAAATTATGAGTAAAGTATTGTTTTTGTCCCCAACGTTTGGAGTAAATTTTATTTATATCCTAACGGTTAAATCGTCCTATTTGTATCCCTAACGTTTGTAAACATGATTCAATGTTATTCTGCCGTCAATTACACATCATGAATGCTTTAGTTTGAGTTTTAAAAATCTCTTCTTGAAGTTAGAATACAAATATTTGGGATAGAATTAATGATCTACTCTGTAAAATAGCTCATAAATATTAAAATTAATTCCTACAACACTTACATAATTCACTTTTTTAGGAATATAATTGAATCTAAACACAAATAGTGGGTATAATATTAAAATCGAACACATCCAAGTGAAACCTAATTGAGAATGAATACATCCAAGTGAGAATAATTGAAAAATATAATCTGATTTGTTAGTATAATTGATAGTAGAATAACATTGAATCACTTTTATAAACGTTAAGGATACAAATAGGACAATTTAAACGTTAGGGACACAAATAGAATTTATCCCAAACATTGGGGATAAAAACAATACTTTACACTTAATATTTAAGTGAAAACACAAATAGTTTTATTCTCCAATGACAATATTCAATGATGGGACGTGTTATAATAATGTATTTTTGCAATTAGTGAACACGAGAGTTGAACCAAAATTGATGAATGAAATGATAAAAGGGAATTTAATTTGTCTAGGTAACACAACACATGACCCTCGTGGATTCTAAAAACAATGGAGTAATGCCACACAAGTACTTTTGCTACGACCTGTCTCTTATGTTATATATATAAATGCTCTATTATTTTAAGGTGAATTTAATTATATCAAATGTTCTTTTCTAATCATTTTTCAATCACAATTTTGTTTACTTATATGAAAAAAAAGGAGCCTATGATAGGCCTCTAAATATATATATATTTTTAAAAAAAAGGCAAATACGTTTTGTCTTTTTCTATACTTAGTTTTTGCCTATATAGAAAAAAATATTTATGTACTTATTTAATTTTACCCAAATAATTACTTTTCTATTATTTTTTTTTAATAGTTTTTAGAAATTGTATCATACTTTTTTCTAAAATACGGATAAAAGGGGGAGAGATTCAGAGACAAAAAGGGATTTAGATAGAGCACATTTAAAGTTATCAATTAAAAAAAGTTTTTTTATAGAAAAAATATAAAATTTAGTTTTTAATATATTTATTAAAAAAATTAAATTCTTTTACTAATAAGAACACACATTAGTTTAAAAAAAAAAAAAAAAACACTTGATTGAATCCAACATTTAATGTTTGGAAAATAAAAAAGAAAAGGTTAAACATAATAACCTAGTGATCAGTAGTAAGTGATAGTATACAAAGACTAAAGTAAACATTAACCTTAAAAACATTATTACATCATTAAAAAACAGTAGCTTAATTTGAAATCGAAATATGCAGTTCATTATAATTAAGAATTAATTAACTCAGTGCTAGTGTTCCCTTCTCGGTTTGTGTGCATAGTTGCTGTGTCTGCACGAAACTTATTTTGAAATTAAAATAATATTTTTCAAGATTTAATTAACATGTACTTTAAAAATACAAGCTAAAATTATTATTAATAAATTTTAAAATTTTTATTTTAATAAATATAAAATAATTACATTAAAAATTAAATTTTACATTTTTTTATAATAACTTTCTTATTACACACAAGTACAAACACAGTGGAAGTTGCGCTGTGCAGCTGTTTTCACTTTTCACATTCTAATTCTAATATTATATTTGTGGACCTTTTTATTTCAACAAATAAATGAGTTGTATTGTTATTAGTATTCAATTTTTATTTTTATTGTTAACATTAATTTTTGTTATTAATCATTATCGTAACATTTTTCCATTTGAATAATGATTTTGCACCTTATTTCTGTAAACAAATTTGACAATGGAAAATTATATAAATATTTTAACATTAAGGGTAAAGTACTAAATTGGTCCCTAGGTTTGGACGTAATTCTATTTTGGCCCTTAAGATTTAAAGTGTTCTATTTGAATCCAAAAAAGTTTTATTTAGCATCAATTTAGTCCGTGAGGTAAAAATTAAATAATTAACAAAATGTCATACATAACAACAGTACAAGAACAAAATTGATAATATAGAGAACAAGTACAAGCTTCAGAGGCATAAAATCAACCATTGATGCATCAATATATTTATTTATTATTTTTTTATAATATAAATAAAATATTTTCTATAAAACAAAAGAAAATAATAAATAAATGTATTGATGCATCAATAGTTAATTTTGTGCCTCTAGAGCTTGTACTTATTCTCCAGATTATCGATTTTGTTCTTAAACTATTGTTATGTAGAACATTTTGTTAATTATTTAATTTTGACCTCACTGTGGGACTAAATTGATGTTAAATGAAACTTTTTTGGATTCAAATAGAACACTTTAAACCTTAAGGACCAAAACAGAATTACGCCCAAACTTAGGGGACCAATTTAGTACTTTACCCTAACATTAAAACTATATTATTGTTAGTGAAACTCATTTTTCACTTTTCATTATGATAAAAAAAAATACCATAATTAAAGTATTTATCCAAACAATAGTTTCACAAACCCATAATAATAACAATATGATAACACTCTAGAATTTATGAAAGTAGTTGGATCTAAGGTAATAATGATCACTAATCATGTCACATACCCCTTTAATTTCTTAGTAAACTTGAGTGCAATATCATTACTTGTGCTTTCACATGTAAGATAGCAACACTATACTATATACCTATGTATTTCCGAAACGTGTTATATGTACTTGTTTTTATTCTACATACTAAATTAACATATTCTTATAATCACTTTAATATTTAATAATTTGTTATGTCATTAACTCATTATCATTTAATAATTCTTTTATGGTTAAAAAAAAATACTTTTTTAAATTTAGTGTTATTTATATCGATAATATTAGTGAAACAAAAACAATCAGCTCAAAATAATTGAAACTTGTTTTATTTAATATTTATTTATTATAGAATATATTAAATAAAATTAAAAATAATATTTTTTGATAATTTTTTACTGATATCTTTTGGTTACTAAAAATAAAAAATATATTTAAAAAAAAAACTAAAAGTTTATTTAATAATTAGCACACAAAATAATAATTCTATATTTTTTTTTTCTTCCAAATAGATTGGTATTTGTTGAAAGGTGAATGCTATAGTGTTTAAAAGGTGGTGTCTATTTACTAAAAAAAGTTAAAAAATAATATTTAATTTAAAAGATATAACAATAAATAGTTTTTAAAAAATCAAAATTTACTGCAAAAAATAAGTTAGGCAAAATTTAGATACCAATGTTAGGAAATTATTTAATTTCCTAATTTATTTGTGGGCAATACATATATTAATTATAATCACAAATTATGCTATTTCAAATTAAATGACTAATATAATGATGATCTCATTTATTATTTTAAATGCTAATTGAATAAGTCATTATTACTTTTAATTTGGAATTAAATGAGAATAAAACCGGATATTATCTTTTGTTCCTTAGATAATTATCTTTTGGATTTTAGATATATTATCTTTTGGGCTTTAGATACTATTTTATTTGGGTTTAAGAGTTTAATGGGTGCCATGCTCAAATATAAATAGGCCTACAGGTTTCGGTCCCCAAGATACCAAAGCCGCCTTTGTTGCTCTTTCCCCATCAAAAGAGTTGCAGTTCAACCTCCTAGGAATACAGAAGGCTTTGGTTGAGGAAGATCGAAAGAACCACAAGATCTAAATTTTTCCGATCGTATGATTTATGTTTATGAATTCAGGTACGCTTCCGCATTATGTTATGTTATATTTTTGATGATTCGATATGGATGATCTGGGATATTGAAATTAATTTATTCTAACAAGTGGTATCAGAGCCATCCATAATTTAATCATCGAAAATATTCAGTTTTATTTTTTTAATTACTGAATTGATATATGGATCGATGTATATATGTTTCTCATTACGTTACGATGTTACATATATAAGAATATATGTATATATATTATATTTGTGCGACTGTGTGGGTTAGTGTATATGTATTTAGTATTGTTCCACATATACAACGTAACATATCGCCGTTTTGGTTGCTTTTGAATATATATGTGTATATATACTATCCATCATTTATATATATATCATTATTTGGTTATACTTTGAGGATATATATGGTTACGTATATATATTTTATGAGAAGGTCTGCCTTTTATTTAGTTTGGCAGATTTTTTTTTTATATAATAAACAGTAAATTGATTTTTTTTTTAAATAGAAAATAAAATATTGTTAAACTTTTATATTTTTGATTAATTATACCCACCAATTTTATAAAGATTAATTTTAATCTTAATGGATCGAGAATTTTTGGCATATGAGTTATAATCATTTTTTTTAAAGGTCTAAAAAGATACCATTAAGATTTAAATCATTTTGCGATTTAAATATTTTTTAAATTGTTACATAAGGAAATTAGTAACAATTTGGATTATTATACCTACATATTTTATAAAGATTTAGTTTTGAAATAAATTGATTGAACATTATGCTGCCAAAGTAGCCTCTTTTTTGAAAATTGATTTATTCAAAACATAAGGAATATGGTGATATGTAATTTATGCGAATATTGGTCGGCCCAAAGGAAGGCCTATATTTGGCCGAATTACATACACATATTAATGGTAAATAAATATTTGGGTAACTAAGAATAAAGTAATACTTATTATTTATGCAAACAATAATCGGCCCAAAGGAAGTTTATTGTTTGGCCAAATAATAAGCATTGTACACTTTTGTTTATTTTCTATTAATTATGCGATCAATAATCGACCCAAAGGAAAGTTATTGTTTGGCCAATTAATAGAAAATATATGCGGTAATAAATAGGTTGCGAAGTTTAAGTTTCCATGTGCGTATTAAGTCGGTCCAAAGAAAGGCTTAATGTGTGACAGGAATTTTGACAATATTTGATTACTGCAATGATTGAAAATTAATGTTGTACTAGATATCTCAATATGGATTTTTTACCCATTAATTAACTAATATTTACTGCATGTTCTTTTTGTTCTAATCCGGAAACTATGGCTTTAGCCACTAATGTTTCTGCGCAAATTAGCAGTATTCCTATGCTGAATGGTTCAAACTTTAAAGTTTGGAAGGATACCGTGGAGATTGTCCTCGATTGTATGGATCTGGATATAGCTCTTCGAGAGGAGAAACCCACTTCCACTCCGGAAAATCTCAATGAGGTTAAAATAGAGAAGTGAGAGAGATCCAATCGAATGAGCATTATGATCATGAAACGCTCAATTCCTGAGGCGTTTCGGGCTCAATTACTGAGGATAAAGATGCCAAACAGTTCCTAAAGGATGTTGAGAAATTCTTTACTAAGAAATTCAGTGCTCACATGGCTTTATCTTCTCAGTATAAAAGAAAGCGTGATACTAATGCGGATGCGCCTTCTCAGCAGAAAAAGGCTAAGAAACAGGATCAAATTTCAACATGTTTCTTCTGTAAGAAGGTGGGACACATGAAGAAGGATTGTACCAAATATGCCACTTGGCGTGTAAAGAAGGGTATAATTCTTACTTTCGTTTGTTCTTAGGCTAGTTTAAGTTATGCACCTGTTGATACTTGGTGGGTAGATTCTGCTGCTATTACTCATGTTAGTGTCACTATGCAGGGTTGCCTGTGGAGCCGACTGCCAAGTGATGCTGAAAGATACATCTACGTGGCAGACGGCAATATAGTTGCAGTCGAAGCTATAGGAACCTTTAGATTATGTTCCACGAGTGGATTTTACTTGGATTTATTAGAGACATTTTATGTACCGTCATTTAGACGAAATTTGGTTTCTGTTTCTCGTTTGGACAAATCAGGTTATTTTTGTTCATTCGGAGAGAATAAAGTCAGTCTCTTTTACAATTCAAATAATATTTTCTCTAGTCATTTGGTGGATAATCTATGTAGGCTTAACTTAAATTCCTATAATAATACTGCAAACGGGTACAAAACAAAAAAACTGAATGAGAATTCGGCATCATTATGGCACAAACGCCTAGGCCACATCTCTAAACAGAGAATTCAGAGGCTCGTGTCGGATGGAATTCTCGGATCCCTAAATTTGGCGGACTTTGAAGTCTGCATTGAGTGCATAAAGGGGAAAAGGACAAACAAAAGGAAATTAGGTGCCGAGAGAGCTAAAGATGTCTTAGAACTAATACATACCGATATATGTGGCCCATTCCCTACTGTCTCTTGGAAAGGACAACGGTACTTTATTACGTTCATAGATGATTACTCTCGTTACGGGTATCTATATTTAATTCATGAAAAGTCCCAAGCCTTGGATGTTTTCAAGTCTTTCAAAGCTGTCAAATCTGATCGTGGTGGTGAATACTACGGAAGATATGACGGTTCAGGTGAGCAACGTCCTGGGCCTTTTGCTCTTTTCCTAGAGGAGTGTGGTATTGTTCCGCAGTACACTATGCCAGGCAAACCTAGCATGAATGGTGTTGCAGAGCGAAGGAACCGAACTCTTAAGGACATGGTGAGAAGTATGATTAGTCATTCTTCCTTGCCTGAATCACTCTGGAGAGAAGTCTTAAAGACCGCAGTGTACATCCTTAATAGGGTGCCAAGCAAAGCAGTTAACAAAACCCCATATAAAATTTGGACTGGAAAAAGGCCCAGTATAAAGCATCTGCATATTTGGGGATGTCCAGCTGAGGCGCGACCTTATAGGCCGCATGAAAGAAAATTGGACTCAAAGACAATTAGTTGCTACTTTGTTGGTTACGCTGAGCGCTTACGGGGGTACAAGTTTTACAATCCTGCATCAAGGTCTATTTTTGAAATGGAAAATGCGAGATTTCTTGAGGATGTTGAGTTTGGGGGGAAGGAAATATTAGGAATGTTGCTTTTGATGAGGATTCTGTAACTGACAATGATTAGGTCTTTGTGCCTATTATTGTTCAAGATACAGTTATAGTACAAGAGCATAATGAGAATCCTACTACAGATTCAGTTACAGTACAAGAGAACAATGAGAATATTGTTGTTGCTCAAGATACTGCTACAGTAAAGAAAAATAATGAGAATCCTCCTCAATCCCAATCCATACAGCAAGCTCAACAACCTCAAGAAGTGTCATTAAGGAGATTCAATAGAGAAAGGAGAAAATCCATCTATGGTCTCAAACAAGCTTCCCGTCAATGGTATCACAAGTTTCATCAAGTCATTACCTCATACGGCTCTGAGGTGAATATCATAGATGAGTGTGTATACCGCAAGTTCAGTGGGAGTAAATATATCTTTTTGGTCTTATATGTTGATGACATTCTACTTGCCAGCAACGATATAGGCTTGTTGCATGAAACTAAGAAATTTCTATCGAACAAATTCGAAATGAAAGATCTTGGTGATGCCTCTTTTTGTATTAGGAATTGAGATACTAAGAGATTACTCTCAAGGTATTCTTAGATTGTCACAAAAGAACTATATCGAAAAGATTTTAAGTAGATATGTCATAGAAAGTTATAGATCAATGGACACACCCGTAGTTAAAGGAGACAAGTTTAGTCTCAAGCAATGCCCCAAAATGATCTTAAGAAGACAACAATGCATGATAAACCTTATGCATCAGCACTAGGGAATTTAATGTATGCTCAAGTCTACATACATCTCGATATATCATTTATAGTGGGAGTGTTGGGTAGATACTTGAGCAATCCAGACATGGATCATTGGATAGCTGTTAAATGCGTAATGCGTTGTTTAAAGAGAACAAAGGATTACATGCTTATTTATCGGAGATCAGAAAATTTGGAGATTATTAGGTACTCTGATTCCGATTTCATGGCATATGGTTGCGAAACTTTGTCACTAAGCTTCATATAGTAGATGACATTGAAAGGCCGTTAAAGATATTTTGTGACAATAAGTCAGTAGTACTATACTCCAATAACAATAAGAGCTTGACAAAATCGAAGCATACAGACATCAAGTTCTTAGTTGTCAAGGAGAAAGTTTAAGAAAAACAGATTTCCATAGGACATATAGGAACAAAGTATATGCTAGCAGATCCATTACCAAGGGATTGACCCCTAAAGTTTTTCAAGAGCACACTGCTCGGATGGGTGTCAATAGTTGTGATGTCTTGGTTTAGTGGGAGTTTATGCTATATGTCCTATGACAGATATTGAGTTATTTTTCTGCAGAATTAAGTTGATGGTTTATTTCATGTTATGTGAAATGTTTATTTTGCAATATTTGTATTGTGTTTGATCTCAATAAAGTTGGACCAGCTGGAAATAGACATGCATGAGATCACTTAGCATGTAATTTCCATATTACTCATCCAAATTTGATCTATGTCGTTGAGTATATTAGGATGGTGATGGGCGTGGTTTAGTCACGGCATTTAATGTGATGAAAGCTGCGGTAGTTCCATATCTAATGTGTGAGACGGACCAGATTGTTAAAGTAATGAGAGAAATAGCATTCAGATGCGCGCATAAAGTTTATAAAGATGTGATTATGTCAAGAAATAATATATGTATAGCCCAAGTGGGAGATTGTTAGGAAATTATTTAATTTCCTAACTTATTTGTGGGCAATACATATATTAATTATAATCACAAATTATGCTATTTCAAATTAAATGACTTATATAATGATGATCTCATTTATTGTTTTAAATGCTAATTGAATAAGTCATTATTACTTTTGATTTGGAATTAAATGAGAATAAAACCGGATATTATCTTTTGTTCCTTAGATAATTATCTTTTGGATTTTAGATATATTATCTTTTGGGCTTTAGATACTATTTTATTTGGGCTTAAGGGTTTAATGGGTGCCATGCTCAAATATAAATAGGCCTACAGGGTTTCGGTCCCCAAGATACCAAAGCCGCCTTTGTTGCTCTTTCCCCATCAAAAGAGTTGCAGTTCAGCCTCCTAGGAATACAGAAGGCTTTGGTTGAGGAAGATCGAAAGAACCACAAGATCTAAATTTTTTTCGATCGTATGATTCATGTTTATGAATTCAGGTACGCTTCCGCATTATGTTATGTTATATTTTTGATGATTCGATATGGATGATCTGGGATATTGAAATTAATTTATTCTAACAACCAACTCATAGACACCGTAAAATTGCCCTTGTTGAAAATGGCAGAAAGTTGAAAGTTGAAAGTTGAATCTTAAGAGACTTGTTAACACTTAAACACTTTTAAATTATCACTTGAAACTAAAACTAAACACTTTTTATTTGTTGTTGTTGTGATCTAATTCTTACGCCACCTTTCAACAGTTCACAGTTCACACACTTATGTCCACATCTCAAAACACTTGACACTATTCTCACATTTTCTCCATTTTCTTTCTCTTTCTCATTCTCAATGGCATCCTTCTTTTTATCTCTTCCTGTAAGTTCCTTTCACTTTCCTCTTTCACCTTTCTTCCTCTATCTTCTTCATTCTATCTTATTTTTTTAATGTTAATTAATTTCTCACTTGGTTGCTTTGTTTTTTTTTTTGTTGTAATTAGTAACAGTTTTTCTGCTTTTAATTTTGTTTCTTGATTATTGGATAACTGTGGTTATTGTTATGCATTATTAGCATTGTTATTACCTAAGGTTTTGTGATCTTTTTTTCACTTTTTGTTTTTGTGTTGAATGTTTCAGTGACATGATTGTTTCTTTGTACTTTCAACTGTTGTGTTAGATCTGAAACTCAGCTTAGAGTATCTTTTATTCCAATTTTTCTGAGTTGCTGCCCTTTGTTTTCTGATGTTCAAAATTGGAACTTTTGACCTACCCAATTTGGTTTCTGTCTTGCAACTGTTCTGAGAAATATATACACTTTAGGTTCTTTTCTGTTTTTGTTTTTGAATTAATAAAAGAAAAAAAAAAAGAGCTCATTTTTGCATCATAGTGTTGGCTAAGTTAGTTGCCATTTGTGTTTTGTATTTTGTAATGAGAATCATGAATATTTTAGAGCTTATTCTATCTGAATTATTAGGAAAGGATGAAAATTTGTTGGTATTTTCCTTTTGATAATAATCTTTTAACCAAATAGAGTGAATTTGTTTCATTCTGTGGAATTTTCCAGGTAAAGAAGCTATACAGGAAGAACACAAGATAAGAGGGGAAATTTTTCTTCAGAGGTTCCTGGGAATTGAGAGGTGAAGTTCAATTGAATATTACTTTTGTTTAGAATGCTTTTTTCTCAAGAAAATGTGTATCCTTCGAAATTCGAAGGCGCCTTTACTTGTATTTCTTGTGCTAGATGGATGCTGATAAGTTTGTCACATTAAAACACAATGTTAAAAAATTAAAATGAGCAAATAAGTTTATGATCTGAAGTAAAAGAAGGAATGTCTAAATCTCAGATCTTGTTACTATTCGAATGCAGGTATTATGCTAGTGTTCGCATAACAGAAAGATGAAATTGAAGTCTAAGAAAGGATGGAAATCTATTGTGCCTCTTCATTTGAAAGGGAAATCGGCGATGCGCTTTTCTCTTTTTCGCAAGGTCAATTCGGCTAGCTGTGGACCGGCGAAAACGCCGGTCTATCTCAATGTTTATGACTTGACACCCATGAATGGTTACATGTATTGGGCTGGTCTTGGTATCTACCACTCTGGTGTCGAAGGTGAAGCTTATAAACTTTGATCTTTTAAATTTTCTCATGAATGTTATGAATGATATATAATTGAATGGTGACCACTCTCGAAGTTAGTTGAGAAATGTTAGATGACAATTTAGTCAAACTATCTAACAGTTCTCATCTATTGTCTTCCTGAAGACAACTGTATGTAAATGATCACTTGACTAGCTTATCATTCTTGAATCAATGTATATGATCATTCAACTTTGACCCATCTCTGGTACTCGAAAGCGTTTATCACTTCACATGTTTTCTCCCAACTTTTCTATCCTGATAAGTAAGTGAGGAAACTAGAGAGTGCAGCAGAGCACTCAAATTTGTTCCTATAACTTCAAAATAGATGGATTTGTCCCTCACAATTTTCTGGCTAGCATTTTCAAAACAAATTTTCTGCCTTACATATATGTCTTGGTTTTCGAGTCGTCCCCAAAAGCTTAATTTAATACACTTGATATTCTTGTGTTATCTGATGAAGCTTAAGTGTATCTTACAGTTCATGGAGTGGAATATGCATTTGGAGCTCATGACTACCCATCAAGTGGTGTTTTTGAGGTTGAACCAAGGCAGTGCCCCGGCTTCAAGTTTCGGAAGTCAATATTCATAGGAACCACTTCTTTGGATCCTGTTCAAGTTAGGGAGTTCATGGAACGCCAAGCCGCAAGCTACAACGGCGACACATATCATTTAATTCTTAAGAACTGCAACCACTTCTGCAAGGACATGTGCTACAAGCTTACTGGCAAATCAATCCCAAAATGGGTAAATAGACTTGCAAAGTTAGGTATGTGAAACACAATATTGAAGTTAACGGAGAACTTCATGTCAAGTTGATAACTGAGAGGTGTTAGTCGATAATTTAGTCAAATATGTCAAATCATTTAACGAACCTCAGCTATCAACTTCACCTGAACTGCATCTGAGTTTCTACCATAAGTTAAATAGATCATCAAAAACACTATTAATACACCAGTCACTCTTGATACCCGGAAAAAGATACTGTTGACATATTAATATGATCTTTGTTGAACTTGTGGCAGGTTCAATATGCAATTGTGTTCTACCACAAGCACTAAGAACTTCATCTGTGAGGCATGATCCTAGCTATCAACCCTTACCCCATGATAGTGAAAAGAGAAGGCTTAGAGGCTCCTTCAATTGCTTGTCCTCAATCTCAATGCGCCAAAAGCACTTGTCGACGTCTTCGCTATTTCTACAGTCACCCATTAGAGGGTGCTTGTCATCTTCATGGCCCTCCTGGGAACTCAGGAAGTCCATTAATCGTTCCTTGAAAGAAAGGTAACTATTTGAAAAGCTAGAAAAATGTGTTAATTGTATGAACCCAACTGAACCAGACCGGACCGGACCGGATCGAACCGTTGATTTTTTTGTGGATGCTACCTCTTTAGAGGAGCCAAACCCATGTATGTGGGAATCTTTGTAAGTAGTTTCTTCTTTGAAATTCATTTCCCTTTTGTTTCTTTTTTCTACCCTTAATTTCAAGTATTCTTGTAACTTTGGTAATGCTTGTGCTGAATTGTGTCATTAATATAGTTATTTGGAGTTATAGGAGAAACTAACAAATCAAAACTTCATTAGTGTTTGGCTTCTTATCTTCAACTTGCACGTGTGATACAAGTATATAAATTACTTAGGAAAAAGACAAAACAGATGATTGGTTAAAGATAATAGTACTTGCATGAGAAATGATTTATCTACCTTATCACAATAAAGGAATGATAAAGTAATTATATAACATGATTTTTCTCAACTATAGATCTACTTTTTACTACACAATCTGTTGTTGTATCAACGGATTAACATATCAATATATATCACTAAGAATTGCTATGTTATTATTACTATTTTTTTTTCTGTCATCTAATTATCAATATCTTTATATTTTTACAAGAATATGTATAACAAATTTTAAATGTTTTTATAAACTCTCTCTTCTTTTCTTTTCCTTTACTGAATTAAACTTTTAAGTGGTATTTGATTCATTAAATATTATTTATTAAAGCTTAAATATCTATTATAATAAAATATAATTTTTAATAATTGTAATATATATTAATCAATATGATGTCAACATTAGAAATGCTATTTGTACACTAAAATTAACTACCAATGTATTTGTGTATAAATACATGTGTAGTTTAATTTATTTTCAATGTGTATTTGTATTTCACCATATATTTTACACTGATGATTGACTTTGATGGCTGATTTTGGTATACACGTAGTATAACCCTAACCATTATGTATATAATTATATATTTGGATGACCATATATATACATATATATTTGGTATTTTAAAATATTAGAGTGACCAATGTAATTTGAGAAGTGCATGACAAAAATATTTTAGTAAGGAATGTTTTAGTAAGAAATGCACAAAGAAAGATCACATGGTTGCTAACTATTACTCTGATAAACAAAAGGATGATGATTGACTTTGATGGCTGATTTTGGTATATACGTAGTATAACTCTAACCATTATGTATATAATTATATATTTGGATGACCATATATATACATATATATTTGGTATTTTAAAATATTAGAGTGACCAATGTAATTTGAGAAGTGCATGACAAAAATATTTTAGTAAGGAATGTTTTAGTAAGAAATGAACAAAGAAAGATCACATGGTTGCTAACTATTACTCTGATAAACAAAAGGACCGTGCCAACAAAAATAAAGAAGGGGATGTATGCGCAAAGAATATTAATGCTATAATGACAGCTTTTTAGTACAAAGATATCTAAAATTTAAAGTTGTAAGAGAGTAATGTGTGCTAAATCTCGTACGAAAAGAATATTAATATTATACTATGAATTGGATAATTAACTTTTGTTTTCTCTAATTGTTAATATTCCTCAAGATGTTTGAGGATATTAGCTTTAATTTTATGTTAACTGCTCTTTACTTCTTATGTTTGATGTTATGTTTGATTTTATAAAATAAGTCTCTTAAGAGTAAAACACTTTCTTGTGAAGTGGCACGAAATTATAATTTCAAAGAATATAAACCAGATTTCAGTTGCAATTGATGTGAACCATTATCCAGTTTTTATTGCTGTCTTTGGTTAACTTCTTGTCCGAATTAATTGGTAACTAATTAATCAAATAAAGTTATATAATTTATCTTCCAATCTTATCATCTTTGCAAGAACTAAATATGGATATTTAAAAAAAAATACAGAAAAATAATTTTTTGTAGTCAATATTACTGCATATTATAAAATATGTATTTGATATTTTATAATTTTTTATTATATTGCTGTTTAATTTTAGTCAATTATAATTTTGATTATTCTAATACATATTATATACACAAATATATTATAATTAGTTTAGTAGCTGATTTTTAGTATATATAAATAGAATGTTTTATAAAAAAATTTATAAGATCCCAAATATGTATTTCTATAAGTAATAATTAATTTGTGATTGATTTTTTTTATACACACAAGACAACTATTTGATTATGCCACTAGAGTTCATTAAACAACTAAAAATTTCTGTGGAAAAATAAAAAAAATTATCCTTTATACATCTAGAACTAATTATCTCGTGAAAACATTTTCTACTTCTTCACAATATGACAATATTGTTGAAATCACTTTTGCGAAATTTTACATCCCATTTAGTCCTAAAGTTAAACATTAATTCTCCTTCACAAAGGAGTGACATAACAATGGATAAAATTATTCACTAGTATAATAATATGGTGTCATCAATTTACGCACAATAACTTTGCGATTATTTCAATTTTCATCTAAAGAAAATACTTGGAGGATGATCTAAAGTATTAAGAAATTGTTGTTAATCCAGTTTGTTAGTGATGCAAAGGACTAATTTAACTCCCATTATTTCTAAAGAGTAAATTATAAAAGTTTACTCTTTTAATATTAATTGTCACGTTGGCATATTGCATTAGGTGTTTGATAATGTTAATACCTAATAGCAATAAGGTAAAATAAGTGTACGATATTTGAATGTTCAAAGAACAATTTTCTTAACAGAAAAGCATTCCAAAATTGAGTTTATATCAGCACTATCTAGCATTTATAATAAATCGCAAGAATTAAACTGCTACATAAACATGCTTCTATCTATATGATTCAATGATTTTCCAAAAAATTTAAAAAATAAAAAGGAGAAGATAAAGGTGGCACAGTGCACTAGAGTCCTATCAGGATAGGATAAAGATGCAGCATGGGCTATGGAGTCTCACATTCTTAAACAAAAACGAATAAATAATTCATGGCTGGTAATATATTATACTAGACATCTTGACACATACTAGAAAATAAATTTACTCCTCAAATATAAACTGCCATAACTGATCCAATCTAATCTAAATATGATGCTCTGTATGTTCTCTTTTCCCTTTATCTATTATTGCCACTTTTCTGCTCATCATTGGATCAATGTATTTAGATACAAATTGTGCAAACGATGAAACATTAATATCATTTTACAACCATAAACAATAAGTTATAGTGTTGAAACTTCAGAAGTGTTATTTGAATTACATAAAAATGCACAAGATATACATCAATATGAAAGAAATATATAGCAGGAAGCAATGTTTCTGTTAGTGTATTTATCCTACTATATGCAACCTAGCAAACCAGTTTTCTTTTCTTGAATCATGCAGATAATGGGTAAAAGAAAGAACTTGAAAAGAAAGTAAACTTACTAGGCAAAAACATAGCACATAACTATTCAAGAGAAGTGCCTTACCAAGTCTGAAACATTTCACAATACATCTCCAACAGCAGACAAAAGATTACTATATAATTATAGCTATACCCTGTGTCTCTGACTCTAACCATACAAGATTTGACACTAACCCAACCTCTCTGAAAATCTAAACCATTAATGCCAGTTGATGAAGGCTGAGAAAATTGTAGTTTGATCAATATTGACACACACACAAAAAACCCTGCAAAAATAAACCACTACAGAGAATTGGAACAATGTTAGTTATTAGAGATATAACTATTCATGTACCTCCTCTTAACAGCTTAAGTCTTGGGAAGAAATGATTTCATAGCATAGTATCATAGCTTCTATGACCTAAAAGTCTAAAGTTCGATCCACGTTAACCAAAAAATCAAAGTATTTCAGAATAAGGCAAATGTGTCTTCTTCTATTTGCTTAAACTTTTGGGAAAATTAATTTCATGACATTAGTAACTACATAACAAGTACAAGAAGATAAAAAAATGGACAAATAAACAAAGTGCACCTAAACCAATTTATACTACCAAATTTTGGAGCACTTATCAATTATTCAAAGACTATAGTCTATAGGTATGGACATTTTATTCCTTTTCGGTGATACCAAACTCCCAAGTTCGGCTCAAATGAGCTGCCAATCAAACTAATTGGCATCTTTGTCCACAATACCAAACCCACCCGCCAAAAAAATGTGGAAGCTTTTGATTATAAGCTAATCACTACCCTCCTAAATTTAATTCTACAGAGAAGCACAAAGGCAATTTTACATCCTGTCTAAATGAATGCAGAGAAGCCAATCATCCTCATCTGCAATACTCCATCAGTTTCGCAGTAATTGTAGCTTCGAAAAAATTTGGTACATCATTGAATTTAGTGTATTCAAAGCGACAATTATTACGGAATTGATGTAGAATTTTCACATGCTACATGCTACAAGCGTGTTTGAATCTGCATTCACAAGTTCCTCAACAGTTCTAGACAAGTAAACTGAAATTCAGATTATGCAGTAACTAACTAACTAACTAACTAACTAACTTGATGTAACCGGCGAAGTTTAACAAGATTTCCAATTCTTGTGAGTGCTGATGAGAGCAGACAACAACCCGGCGGAAGCCATGAAAACCGGCCCCGAAAACGGTCCCTTGCCGTCGATCATATCATCCAAAGCCATAACCAAATCAGCCAAATCCTGAAGAATCGAAAGCTTCTTCATCGTCTTCTTCTCCCTCACCTTCCTCAACCTCTCTTCTTCCACCTCACAACATTCCCCTCTCAAACTCGCAATTTCAACGGTCGATTTCAAGCACTCTTCGTCCTCTCCGATCACCTTCAAATCCCTGAATTTCAAAGCCACGCTACCGAAGTACCCTACGAACTCGCACCACGCGCTGATTTTCTGAAACGAACGCGACCGTTTCGGATCGATGAGTCCCGATTTGGATAGCCAGACGAGCTGCTCGACGAAGTAGTAGATTCCCTCGCCGCCGTAGGCGACGATGGAGAGGAAGAAGTCGAGATCGGAGGAGCTGGTGGTGGATTTCACGCGCGGTTTTTGTAGGGCACGGAGCGCGTTGAGGTCTTGGACGAATTTGCCGAGGCGGAGGGACTTGCGGCTGATGCCGACGCTGGACTCGAAGGCCTTGAGGCGGTTGTAGAGAGATGGGCCGTTATGGGCTTGGGGTTGGGCCTTGGCCCAGGAAGTGAAGAGGATGAGTTTTGAGGTGTAGCGTGAGATCTTGAGTAGCTTGTCGACGCCGTCGCGTTTGGCGAGATAGGTTTCGAGGTGAGTCAGGAAGTCTCTCTTCTTTTCTCCTTCAGGTTTGGTTTTTTGTTGGTTCGGGTTTTGGGTCGGGTGGAGCGGTGATGGTGGTGGTGGAGATTGGAAAGACATGTTTTTTTTTGAAGTTCGGGGAAGAGTGTGTGTTCCGAAATTTGGGAAGAGTGGCAAATGATGCAACGATTTCTTCTTACACCCTTACACGGCACCAGTATATTAACAAAATAAACAACACTTGCGTTACCCACTTCTTTATTTATTAATCAATAAAATGAAACGAACTCTAATAAAGAATTTTCAACATAAATAAAAAAATTAAGGGCTGGGCTACACATACAAGCTTACAAGCTTACAAGTTGGCCCAGCCCAAATAGAAGCCACGCGCATAAAGAGAGACAACATGGCGCGTCAAAATCACGCGCTCAACACTACAACCGTTACGTATGGGAAACTCTTCCACTTCTTCCACTTCTTCCACTTCTCAAAACGCTTCGAAAACAAGGAAACCCTTCCATTTTCGAGCGAAAATCAAAGTTCAAAACATACAAATCGTTCTTCGAAACCTCCATCAAAACACCATCAAACTCTCCGTGAAGAATCTGAAGCAAAGCAACAATACTCAACGTAAGTTCGTTAAGATTCCTGTATATTTTACTTTTCTTCTACGTCGTTCTTCTAGGGTTTACTTCTTGCTTCTTTGTTACACTGTTCTAAGTTCTACGTCGTTCTACGTTCTTGTTCTAAGTTCTCCTGCTATTGTTGTTGATTTTTGGGGGTTTATTCCGTAGATTGGGGGTGTATACTGCTTGAACTTGTAATATGGCTTGATATTGAAGCATGTTTGACTGATATCTGACTGATATATATGGATACTGTATCTGAATAATATCTATGGGAGTATCTCACTGTTATCAACGGGTGTATCTGATTCTTACATATGGGTGTATCTTACTGTTATCAATGGGTGTATCTGACTCATATATGCGTGTATCTTACTGAGATCTCAATTAATTTGATATTGAAGCATGTTTGAGTGATACCTGACTGATATAAATGGATTTATCTTAATCATATTTATGGGTGTATCTCACTGTTATCAATGAGTGTATCTGAATCATATCTATGAGTGTATCTTACTGTTATCAATGGGTGTATCTGACTCATATATATGAGTGTATCGTACTGATGTCTTTGGGTGTATTTTTCGTTTCAGAGAAAATGGCAGCAAGAAACAAAACAAAAGACCTTAAGTGTGCCACACATCTCTTGAGTGATAAGTTCAGAAACATGACTGAGGAGAAGAAGGCAATTGTGAGGGATCTCGGATTCGGTGGGTTGATGCACATCCCACCACTCAGGGTGGATCACCAACTCTTAAGGGAACTGACAAACAACTTCAAACTTGGGGAGAACAAACTGAAGACAGGATATGGTTCTTTCCAAATAACACCAAAAATAATAGGTGATGCGCTTGGCATCAATGCAACAGGTAACTAGCTCAAAATTATAGGTGTATATTAAGTTGATGCTTGGGTGTATTTAAGTTTGATGCTTGGGTGTATTTGAACCGACTTTGATACTTTGTTGTTTTCCTTTTTGTAGGAAATCTGTTTCCTGAGAAAGTTGAGTATAAGCAACTTTCTTATTAGGGGTGCACATGACCCGGCCCGGCCCGGTCCCGAACACTTTAGGGACTAATTTGGTGTGATTTCATCGGGTTTAGGGTCGGGTACGGGTCTCAAAAATAGACCCGGTCATTATTTCGGGTCGGGTCCGGGCCATAGCTCGGGTCACCCGAAGTCGGCCCGGTGGCCCGGTCATCATACACAATTAATATTTTGTGTTATTAGTGATGGATCATGACTATTTTTATGTGGAATTTAAGTATTGTAAACCTTAATATTGTGTTATTAGTCATTATAAGACTATAAGTTAATGTTTTATGTTTAGAATGCATAAGACTTTAGACTAATACATAAGATTGTGTTATTTGTATTGATTTAAATATTTGGTATTATTAGACAATATTAGTATTGATTGTGGTTATGCTTTAGTATTGATTGTGGTTATGCTTTAATTTTGAAGAAGGGTTGGTTCTTGTTATATTTTTCTAAGTGAATTTTACCATGTTAACTAATGGTTGGAGTCTTGAAAATTTAGATATTTTTACATGCTAGCTTACAAGAAGGTATCAACGTAATATAATGTTAACGGCCCGGTTTTCACCCGGTTTTTACCCGGTATAATTGTGGCCCGAAAGTGTATTGGTTTCATCGGGTCTAGGATCGGGTTCGGGTCTAATAAATAGACCCGGTGTATATTTCGGACGGGGTCTGGGTCGCATCAAACCCGGCTTCACCCGACCCATGTGCACCCCTATTTCTGATGATGACAAAATAATTTATAGAAGATTCCAGGGTAAGACCCTCAAAAGTCTTACCGATGAAATGATGGAAATCGGCGTTGGCAACGAAGAGGAACGCCTGATGTTCAAGAGGATATTCATCCTCTACATACATATGGCGTTCCTTTTGCCAACGACGATAAACAAAATATCCCCCGTGCACCTGGCCCCAATTTTTAAGATGGACGGCATATCGGAGAGAAACTGGGGGGGGGGCATGTTTTGACCTTCTTGATCAAGGGCATCACAGACTACCAGGAGAAGAAGAAGAAGGCAATTGATGGCTGCCTCTTTGCCCTGATGATAATATACTTTCATCTTTCTGAAAACAAAGGCAAGAAGAGGGCTGAAAGATCACCAAAGCCTTGGATTGCCAACTGGACTAAGGAGCAATTGGTGGAAAGAATGACTGCAGAAAGAGAGGAAATTTTGGTAAGTAAACATAATATGTTGCTTGTATTTTATTTACCTGAATGCTGCTAGCTAAAATATCTAATGTTTCAGGGGATTGTGAAGATGGCGGAGACAAGAGCAAGAGAAAAAATGAAAAAAAAAAGAAAAAAAAGAAAAAAAAAACAAGAAATAAAAAAAACAAAAAAAGGAAGGCGAGTCCAACATCGTCTTCGGAGACAGAAACAGTTACTGACATTGACACTTCTACCTCCGAGTCTGAGACTCAAGAAGACTCAGAGGATTCAGGAAGAAAACACCCCAGCAAAAAGGGGAAAAAGTAAGTACCATACTTGGGTGTAATTTCTTTTTCGAGTTGGGTGTATTTTGTTGATCACGTTGGGTGTGTGTGGTTTATTAAGCTGGGTGTGTTCGTTTGCTGCGTTGGATGTATATTGTATATTTAGTTGGGTGTATATTGTGAATTCATTTGGGTGTATTTTTAGTATGTTCTAAATAATGATTGTTTGCCTTCCAGAATGGACTCCAGAAAAAGAAAGCAGAGGCAAGAGGAGTCAGATTCTGATTCAGAATCTGAATCTGAACCAAGTGATGAGTAATGTCCTGAAATTATTACTCCTTTCTTTTGGCTTCATTATAAAGATTTTGTGTATTAACTGAAGTGTCTATTATTAACTTATAGGAGCGAAGAATCATCACCTGCAGAGAAGGAGAAGGAGAAGAAAAAAACAAAAACAACACCAAAAAAGTAAGCACTTCTTTGCATATAATTAGATTAGACGACTATTCTGTGATAAAATTAATTTCTTATTTCTGATTGGTACTCTTTTTTTTCCACCCAAAACACAACCAAAAAAGAAAAAAGTTGTTGTGGAGGATTCACCTCCTAAAGAAGATCAATACTTTGACGGGTACAGTACCTCGTAAGCTATATTACCGTCTATCATCGTAATTATTTTTGTTAACGTCTTCTTTTATGAATGTAGTGAGACATATGAAATATCAAGTGACGAACTAGATGAATGGCTAGGGCAAAATATTGATAAATCTGCTGCAGAGGGGTATGTCTTGCTAGGCTGTCTATTTCATATTTTGGTGTGTTTTGTATGCTAATAATTGTTTCTTGTTTTGCAGGGAGAACCAAGCTGACCTGCGATCGACAGAAGGTCGCTATGTGTCGTCTGAAACGTAAGAAGCTTTATTATTTAATAAAATCTTGTTATCATGATTTGGGTGTATTTTGTGGAACCATTTCGGTGTATTGTGTTGATCAAGTTGGGTGTATGTTGTTTATTAAGGGATATTTCGTTTGTTGTGTTGGGTGTATATTGTCCATTCGGTTGGTTATATCTTGTGCATTCATTTGAGTGTATTTTATACATGTATCTTATTTTGTCTGAATAACATCAAATCTGTTTTAGAATACCGGCTGTGAACTTGGGAAGTGATGCTCCTTCCTCTCAAGGACGCACAGAACAGAGTAGTGTAAACCAGCCGTCACAGAGCATGTAATTTCTCTTTCAAATAACCGTTACTTTTGTTCTTCTATTACCCTTCTACTTCTAATTCTGTATATATTTTTTTTAGAAAAAAAGCCATTTATTATTTTATTCAAGAAAAAAAAGGCAGGAAAAAAAAAGCAAAAACTGCAAGTATGTAAGTTCTCAAAAAAACAAAGCGTGTCTTCTTTTTGAATTGTTCGGGTGTATTTCTTGAATTTCTTTGGGTGTATTTTAGGTTGAGTCCGTCTGATTCGAATATGATGGTTGTGAGGGAACAGACACCGTCGGAAGCGCTTGCAATGTGAGTTTTCTAATAATATTTCAACCTTATAACCTTATTATTTTCAAAGGCGTTGTTAACCTTTCACTTTTCTTCTTGTTTAGAGTCCCGATTCAGGTTTTTGTGCCAGCATCCCAAACAACCACTGAGACAGATTTTGAACCAACCCCTATGCTACAGATTGAAGGGACTACAGAAACGTAAGAAATAGTATTGAGTGTATATTTGTTTAGAGTTTGGGTGTATATTAGCTAACAATTTGGGTGTATATTGTTCCTGATTAGTTTTTTTTACGCCGTGATTAATTTTTTGTAACTGTGCAGCACTCCTGAAACCCCCAAACAACTTCAAGAGACCACACCCACGGTTCCCCCAGCTCCAACTAAAATGTAAGTTCATCAGACTAAAATCAATCTTTGCTTATCATCCGTATATTCTTATTCTTATTCTTATTCTTATACATGATGACGCAGTCATCCAGACGCAGAAGACGCTGCTGCCCTGTTGATGATGGCACGGACAGCATCCTATGTTCCTAAAACAGATCCAGGGGTGCCATCATTCAGCCTTGGATTGACTGATTCAAGCCAGGAGGGGGCGTCAACGTAGGAGACAGAAAGGGCAAAATCTCCTGAATCTGCAAATTTGATAGAAGAATTGGACAATTTGGTCCAAAAAATAGCAAGCAGTGCGGCGAAGGGGAAGAACAAAAGTCCACAAATTCAGAGGGAGACTGGGGGAGAAAGTTCTGCAAAGTTTCGAACTCCTGGGGGGTTATATCAGATTACGGATGATATGAAACAAAAGTGCTACATCTGGGGGACGAGACTGAAGGAAGATGCAGATGGCAATACTAACGAGTATGAGGAAATGTGCACTCTGATTGGCCAAGGAGAATACATTTTGATGAGAATGCACCTTGTATCCCTCCAGGCAAAAAGTGATATAGAATCTCAGATAATATTAGAATAACATTAATGTTTTTACACCAAAGTCAATTGCAATGCTTATTAATGTAAAATTGATTTCGGCATATATTTCTAGATTGTATCTGCCATCTGCCTCATCCTCAACCAGAAAAATGAAAAGAGGTTTCAAGAACAAATATACTGTCTCCCCCCCCGATATTGTGGTAAGTGTTACTTTTACGAACTTTGGGTGTATTTTCTGTATTGATTTGGTTGTATTTTTTACGTTCCATTGGGTGTAAGTTTAGTATTTCATTTCTTGTTTCGCAATTCTTGCAGTGCATGGCACTTTCGGATCACCCAAACGGGGAATTCGTATCACCGAAAACGAAAAAGGAATTCAGGGTGGAAGCCTACCCGAGTTTCATTCCCTTCATAGATAGAAAAAAATTAACTTCCCATCCATATGTAAGTTTTCGTTTTCTAAATTTGTTAGTACGGTTATTTACTTATATGCCAAATAAAATAACGCACTGTTGAAATGTGGGAATCCTTCAGATTTTTGCTCCTGTTTGCCACATGGGACATTGGTGGTTATGGCTAATAAATACAACAAAGCGGAAATGTCATATACTTGACCTGCTATACAAAAGAGCTCCAAGCGATGAGAGAAAGCAGGTTAATAAATTCACTGTAAGTTGCCTCTGTCTTCTTTACTTTAATATTTAGGTCTATTTCGTTAGTTGTGTTGGGTGTATATTGTCCATTCAGTTGGGTGTATCTTGTTCATTTATTCGGGTGTATTACTGATTTGTTTTGCTATTTAAGGGATATGTATTTTCAAGATTGATAACATATGCCGGCGGGGAACCTCTGCAGAAAGGGGAGAACGAGAAGAAAATTAAATCATCATATGTTAAAATATCAGGCCAAAAAACAAGGTATAAATTTGTGAGTCTGAACATTAAACTTTCGTAAATGAGATTTGTAATTTATTTTCTTCGTTTTCAGCTATGACTGCGCTATCTATGTTATGAAGTGGATGGAGTTAATTGAGCCGGAAAACTTCAAAAAGGGGAAGTATGAATGGGATAATTTGCCACAGGTAACTGTCTTTAGAACTATATAACTCTGTATTACTTTACTGAATTAATATTGCTGTTTAAACAGAATATCCTTTTTAATTGTAGGAGGAGGTGGACCACTATAGAGTGGAGTATGCTTCCCGGATACTATTCAGTGAGATGAATACAGAAAGAGATCGGGCAATTAGGGAGAGTAGTGCTATAAGGCTGTCGAAGCCATCCTCTGTATTATTGAGTCCGTTTTGTCAGATTGATTCTGCTGATATAGAAACTGCGTAATCCAACTGCTGGGTAGTTTGTAAATTGAACAAATGATGTAAATATTTGCCATTTATCAACAACTTCTATTCCATGTATATTTTTTCCCATAGTTAAACTATCTGTGTTGGTAAACTGTCTGTGATGTATTCAAAAGCTGTATTACAGGTGGTAAAATATGAAGGAAAAAACCAAGGCATATATAAACACAAATTATAAACTGTTACACCCAACGCAGGGCTAATAATACACCCAACATTGCATAAAATATACACCCAAACTGTCTGTGCTGTATTCAAAATGTATGAATTACATTTACTAAAATATGAAGAAAAACATCAAATCAAATATTCACCCATAACCTGCGAATTTTTAGAGCTTTTGTTCTATATGAATCTATATATGTGTCTATATGTAAATTGTCAATGAACAAAAATACACCCAAAAGAACGGTGCTTTTACACCCATATTCTATAAAACTATACACCCAAAGAGTTATCCCCTGCTGCTGGTACCCTGAACTGATAATTCATAACGTGTCCTTGATATTGGCTAGAATTTGAATGTGCCGCTGATGCGGCATCAAACAGGTTTATCTGAATATAACACTCACACATTAGCTAACCTATTAACGAGAAAAATAAACTCAATCGCCACAAATTTAAAGAACATTACTTTTACCTCGCTTAAAACTTTCGTCTTCTTCTTCTTTGTGCCATTTGCGATCTGTTTCTCCAGCTTTGAACCTAGCCTGTTTTTTGGACGTCCTCTTGTTTGAATCCTTGGCGGGCTTTAAAGCTCGTTAACGGATTCCAAGTTGGCGTCTTCGTGGGATAAAGAAGATGTCCCCTTCCTTTTGGCTTTTAATGCTTCCATCTCGGCCATGACGTTATCGTACGCACGGTGCAGAATTGCAGTCAGCTCCTCCGATTCGGAGGCAAATTCGCAAATATTTTGCGAACGAAAAACCAATTGGTCGAACCTCTTGCTTCTTGGCTCCATTAGTGGCTCGTCGTGGCTGCTCTTGATGTGTGTGTGACGCCTCTTTACCTTCTTGCTCCATCGTTCCAGTATGTATCTAGGTGACACTTGGCTTGCTTGTTCGAAGCTTAACACGCTTAGTGCGTGACGGCACAGTATCCCTCTCGACTCGAATAATAAGCATTCGCATTTTACCTCGGCTGCAACTGAGTCGTAAGTAACCACGAACTTGTTGAATATTGAGCTAGAAACTTGTTCTCCGACTTCGTATACTGAATAGCCTAGAGCAGAATTCTTTAATCTGGTGATGCAATTCGCCTTTCCTCTGAATTGCGCTTGGACTTCCCTAAACTTTGCGTGAGTGTACGCATCTTGAAACTGAGCTTCAATGAAGGATTTGGTTGCACACGGTATGACCGTATGAAAATCTGCAGCATCTAATTCTCTCTCTGCTTGCTCCCTGCTTCCGAGGCAATTATCGTATTGTTTGACGAACTGAATAAGCGAGCTGTTCCGGGTGATATACTTGTTAAAAAATGAATGCATGCTCTCGCTCCTTTGTGTGCTTCTCATCCCTGCCCAGAAGTGGTGATCCAGATAGATAGGAACCCATATGTGACGGTCTTCGTACAGATCTGCATAATACACCCAAACACAGACTCTAAATACACCCGAAGGAACATGCAATTTACACCTCTGCTGCAGATTTTAAAAATACATTACCTGAAAGCCACTTGTTGTCCGCAAGACCAAAATTCAGCAGAAAATCGTTCCAATTCCTATCGAATGAGTCTTTGCTGTGAGAGTTCCAAACAACTTGGCTCATTTCTTGTTCGATATCGGCATGTCCCTTGTACCCGTTTAATTTGCTTGGAATCTTCTTCATGATGTGCCAAATACACCAACGGTGAATTGTCGTTGGCATACAGGCCTCTAAAGCCCTTTTCATTGATGCGCACTGATCGGTGAGAAACCCTTTCGGAGCATTTCCTCCCATGCAACGAAGCCAGCATTGAAATAACCATTTGAATGATTCAATTTCTTCGTTCTTCATCAAAGAGCATCCGAGAAGTGTTGACTGACCGTGGTGATTCACCCCGACAAAAGAACCACAGACCAAATTATACCTGAAACAAATTACCATGGTCCAGAATGCAAAATCATTAGTTACACCTTAACAAATGCTTCGCATACACCCAATGAAACAACCAATATACACCTCTGATGCGGATTCGTAAAAATAAAATAATTTAGCATCATAAACAGGGGCAGTTTGTTTACCTGTTTGTATTGTAGGTGGTGTCGAATGAAATGACGTCTCCGAAATACTCAAAGGCGGCTCTGCTTCTTGCATCGGCCCAAAAAGCGAGCTTAATCGATTGATCCTCTTCGAGTTGGAGCTCAAAAAAGAAATTCGGATTCTTCTCTTTCATTCTTAACAAATATTTTCCGAATTCCTTTGCATCTTCTTGTTCGGAAACATTCCGCACTTCCCTCGTAATGTAATTCTTCACGTCCTTTTCGATAGAATTTAACTCGCGATGACCCCCGGCAGCCGCAACAAATGATTGGTAGGTTTTGCTTGGTCTGATACCGGCCTCCTCGTTATTCTCTATTGTACGACGAATGGACATGCTTAGTTCCCTGTGCTGTTTGAGCATCTCTGCTTTGCTTGGACAGCAGGGGTGTGAATGATCGAGCACAACCTTTGAAATAATCCAAGCACCGACATCCTTCAATGTGTGTATATAAATTCTTGCAGGACAGTTTAGACTGGCTGTAGGATTGGTCTTCTCGGTCGGAGATATTTTAGATTTCTATTTTTTCTCTCTGCTACATGTAATCAGTTGATTTTTAATCTCGTTTCCCTTCCTATTTGTGCACCGAACTCTTGTAGAGAAACCTGCAGCCTTGGCGTAGTTCCTGTAAAATTTTCCAGCATCTTCAAGGGTGGTAAAGGTCATTCCAACCTTCGGAACAAGCTCGTCATCAACAACCGAGAGAGGCTGCACAATACACCGTGTCAGAAACTGTAAATACACCCATAGATATGATTCAAATACACCCAATCATGCCTAATATGATACACCCGAGCCGCAACAACTCAACTACACAATGACCTTTAAAGCCATAAGCTGTAAATACACAGGCTGCAGAATACACCATGTCAAAAACTAAAAACACACCCAATCATGTCTGATATAATACATCTGAACAACAACAACTCAATTAAAATAACAAAAAACCAGTAAAGTGTAAATACACCCACACTTCTAGCAAAAATACACCCAAAAAAAGACCTGATCTACACCCGAACGTCTGCTATAAATTCCAGGTAATTAATCACAACTAATACATTGAATCGGCAGATTCATGTTAACGTGTTAGTTTCACCGTCAATGTTCAGCAATTTTTCAACTACACAATGCTATACAAATTACTGAAAGAAAATTCATTATGTAAATCAAACCTCAGAAACTTCGTTAGATTCAAATTCATAATCCACTTCGCTTGGATTCAGCTGAGAATCTGAGGTGGAATGATCCATTATCTTCAAAACGAGTTCAAACTTTGATTTCAGAAAACAACAAATCAAAATAGAAAATGAAGATCGAGTTGCAGAGAGAGAAAAAAGTAACGTAAACGAAGAACATACCAGTGAGAAAGCGAGAGGAAAAGAACGATGGAGAAGAACGAGGGAAGACGCGCGAGAAGAAGATCAACCAAATCTCAAAATAACGAAAACGAAGAAGGAAACAAATATTTTAAATTTAGTAGTTAGATATACACGGGATCTTATATAGCGCGTGTAATCAACGTACGTAGAGTAGCGCGTATTTTGATTTTATTGTTTAATGAGCTTGTAAAGCATACAAGCCCTAATGGCTTGTATGCAGAGCTTTTCCGTAATATATATATATATATATATATATATATTTAAAGTTATGAGAAGACTTGAACTCGAGATTTTTAGACAAAAATAAAAAAATTATGTCATTTAAATTTTTAGATCAGAAAAAATAATTTAATATTATATATTTATATCATATATTTAATATAATTTTTTTTTGTCACTATCTATATTTAATATATTTATTTTTAGAGAGGCTGTTAGCTGAAAATATGGGAATTAAAATAATTATATACTCTTAACATGATTTTTATGTGCCCAATAAGGAATAAAATAGTCGACTCATTTTTTTTATTTTGAAACTATTACAGAATATTCAGATTTACGGTAAAAAAAATTAAAATTTATTTTATTTAATATTTATTAATTATTATTAATATTAATAAATATTAAATAAAGTAAATTATAGCTGATCAGAGCTGATGTTATCATTACACAAGTCACTTTATTATGTATCATGACAATTTGCATAAAAAAAAAATTTCATTTTAAAGTTATTATTTAAAATATTAAATAACAAAAAATTGTTACGTAGACGTCAAAAATTAATTATTAAACTAGTCATTATATATTCTTAGACATACTAATTTACATATTTTTTTAATTAAATAATCAACCATTAAATAATCAAATCTGTAAAAGACGAGTAAATTAAACTTATTTACAATTAACATAATAAACTTTTTATAATATATTAAATATATATTTTTATAAGCAATGTCTAATTGGTAGTTAAAATATTAAAACTTATGATTGGATGATAGGATACTACAAATTAATTTGGTCTCTTAGATTAAAAGTTTGTTTGGGCGCCATTTAAAAAAAAATTTTAAATGATATTTTTTATAAATTTTTTTATAAAAATAAAAATAATTTTATATTTGAACATTATATGTAAAAAAAATTTTTATCTATCAATTATATTTTAGATAAAATAAGATAAAAATATTTTTTATTTATTTATATGTGAAAAATATTTTTTTAAAAAAAAACTTAAAAAAAAAATGTAAATTGTAACTTCTAAAAAAAAATATATTTTTTATTTTTTTAGTATTTTTATTTTTATTATTAAAAATTTGCTAAACATACTAAAAAATAAAAAAATATATTTTATATTAAAAAATATTTTTTTTATTAATTTAATGGCGTCAAAAAACGTAATATTAAAATAAAATACTACTATATAATCAAGTTATTTTATTAATCAAATTTAATTAAGTTAGTCTAATAACTTATTATCATAATAAATATCAATCGAAAAAAATACGCATTAAATATATTAATTAAACTTAGGATAAACTATCAAAAAATATATTTAAATTATTTATCGTAAATAAAAATGTCTCTAAATTTTATTATTAATAAAAATATTTTTACATTATTTAAAAATTTGACAATAATATATATTTGTGAACTAAAACCTTCTATGTTAATAAAAAAATGGTAATGTGACAACAGAACCTCTTATGTGATAAATTAGATTTTAACATTGACATGTGAACTATATCACATTTTTTCATTAAGGGAGCAGGTTTTTGTGAAGAACAAAATTCTTTTTTAAATTATATGCGCCAAAATGTTTTCTTGACTAAGAAAATCCATTCTTATCCGATAATGAATTATGAATTTGCATTACGTCTCACGAGGCCGGTGCCTTTAAAAGAAATATCATCACGTTTATGGCATACTTTTTGTGAACAGTACAATATTTGAAACAGAAAGAACAATTGTCAATGCAATTACTTAGTAGTATTTGGAATTAAATTAGACATAAATTTGTTTATTAATGTTAGGTTAGTTACACGCCATCCACCCTCTAATATGAATTAACTTTATATATAGTTTATTCTCTATATATATTCTTCCTTCACTTAAAAGGTTTTATGTAATATATAATTATATATTTATTTAACATTTAAGAACACCTGTTTTGAGACAAATAATTGAAATATATATTGTCACAATTGACAGCTTAAGATCATCGTGATCCTAAGTCATCAAATTTAAGATTAATTTATCAAATTGATCTTATCATGTTACTATTTGAAGTAAGACAAGATGTTCACAAACGAGAAACTTAGCCACGCAGCCTTCCGTTTATGCCTATACTTTTTCTTCGGGATAAAAAACCCAAATAAACCAAGTTGAAAAGTTTATTACCCAAATCAGCCAAAATAAAAATTATTTCAGTAATCCACCAATGGCCATTTATATATAATTCGAATCAATATGATTCGAACTACAAATACATGTAATTCGAAACAACTTCGAATGAATATGCATGTAATTCGAATCAAGTAGATTCAAATTAGAGAAGGGTAAATCGAATTGACTCGATTCAAATTATTCAATGTTGGTGACACTAGGTAGTTCGAATTAAGTTGATTCGAATTACTAGTAGTTGGATATATATCAATTTTTTTTTTCACATTCTTACTTGGATGGTTGGATATATATCTTATAGTTGATACAAAAGATATTTACTGTATAATTTTATTTTTCTAAAAATATTATATATATATATATATATATATATATATATATATATATATTTTGATGATTACACAATTTTAGAAATATTTAAAAAGTATTATTAAAATTAAAATTATATTTTTTATTATTTGACAATAAAATTAAAAATAAAAAATTAGGGATTAAAATTAAAAATTAAAATATTTATGAGCTATCAATTCGAATTCCATACAATACTCTTCTGCCCATTCTTAATAGCACATGAATATTTTTTAATAAATTTATTTAAATTATACCACAAAAAAATATTTTATTCTATGCAAAAAAAATATTTTATTCTATGCAAAATAATTTATTGTTTCGAATTACATGTATTTGTAGTTCGAATCATATTGATTCGAATTATATATAAATGGTCATTGGTGAATTACTGAAATAATTTTTGTTTTGGCTGATTTGGTAATAAACTTTTCGGTTTGGTTTATTTGGGTTTTTTACCCTTTTCTTCGCATAAGTTTCAATAAACTTAATTTAAAAATGTATAAGCTAAAGTATATTTTTTGTTTTTGAAATTTAATAAGAGTTTAAAAAAATTTAAAGTTTTATTTTATTTTAATTTAATCTAAAAAAAATTTATTTGTATTAAATCTATTTTTGACGACTAATTTTTTAAAAACGATAAGACTAATCTAATAATAATTTTATAAGAACGATCTTGAACACAAAGTCACAAACTATAATTTTATATATTATTGTTAGATTAATTTTAAATTTTTTAAAAATTTAATCGTCAGAAATTTAAAATAAAATAAAATTTAAAAATATTTTTAAAATTTTTATCACACTTCAGAATTAAAATATATACTTTCCTAATATATATATATATATATATAAGTTGTTAAAGAAATGTTTGTATCGATAAAAAAATATTAAAACAAGTTGGAAACAATATTTAAATCTTGCTGGACCCAAATTCAATTTCCATTATGTTCATTTTGTTATGTTTGCAAATCATATACGTATATATGTTGAATGAATAATGTTGTGCATGGGAGTATACACATCTTTAGATTAAAAAAGTGGTAGTTCTTTTTTATTTTATTTTTTTTACATATAGTATCCTTTCAATAGAATTTAGATTCATAACAAATTAGTTTTTGAACGGTCAAATTGAGAAATATGATGAAAAAAAAAAATTGTTCAATCAACTTGAGAAAGTCGTATTATAAAATTGGAGGAAAGAAAAAATTGAAAAATTAAAAAAAAAAAAAAAACACAAGACAAGGAAAGTAGTGTGAGACCCCTAGTAGTGATTAGAACAACAGCCCAAACCATGGTTGATCCTTTTGGGTCCATCACTACCCTAACCATGGTTAATAATCCACCATATGCTTTAGGGTTTACTTTTATCCACACATTTACCAAATTATTTTGCTTAGGGCTTCTATAGTTGTACTTGTACTTGTATCTCTCCTTTCAAAAGGGTTGGTTTATTTATGGAAATGGATACTCTCAAGTTTTTTCAATACTTGAAGAAATGTAGTGTGATCATTATTAATTTTATAAGTGGGATCAAAATTAAATATGAGAGAAAAAACAATGAAAGATAAAAAATCACAATTGATACCATCCAATTTTTTCTTCGCTGAAGAGGATCCACTCCCATTTACTTACTGGTACATAAAAGAGAAAGAGAGAGAAATGATTGAATTCTATCGTGTTATTATTAAAAATTTTTTTATTATTGATTCATATTTTAAAAAAATAAAAATAATTTTATATTTAAATATTTTAAACAAAAATTTTTTTATCTATTAATTATATTTAGATACAATAATATAAAATTATTTTTTATTTATTTATTATATAAAAAATAAATTTTTTAAAAAAAATTTAAAAAATATAAATTATAACTTTTCAAAAAATTTATATTTTTTATTTTTTCAACACTTTTATTTTTACTATTAAAAATTTGTTAAATATGTTAAAATAAAAAATTAAAAATATTTTTTTTATTAAAAAAATATTTTTTTATCAAATTTAATAATAACACCCAAACAAACACTCAGAATAATACTTTATTTAAAAATAAAATAGAATGTTAACTTCGATTCAAAATAAGACATGCTTTAATTGATAAAATACTTCTTCAAGCACTATATATAAAACAAACTTTCAAGAGCAAAGAGGTTATCAACTTTGTCACAAAATCTCTCTATTAGAGACAAAATTCGGCTAATTTTTTTTTTATATTGTGTTGTTATGGGTGTTTTTTATTAATATTATGATATTTTGGTGTAATGCACTCATATGGGATAAAAGAAATTGTGAGTAACGATTTTAAATAAGACAAAAAATAAAAAAAAGTTAATAAAAATCGTAGGTTACGATTTCAGATAAGACAAAAAAAAAATTTTGAGTCACGATTTTAATTTTTTAATTAAAAAAAATGTGATTTATGAAATCATGAATAACGATTTCTTTTGTTATGCAAATCGTGAGTAACGATTTATATTATACTTGTGAAATACACCCATTTTAACTCATATCAATGTATTACACCATTTCATCCATTATATAAAAAATAATTAACGACAAAATTCCAGTTTTTAGTCAATTCCACTCTTACTATGATCTCTAAAACTCATGTATTATTATCTGTTTCAAGTTTAATTTATTCATTATATAAATAAAATTCTGAGTGGCATTGCATGTAGTTAGATCTTAATTATTTTATTAACATGTTATTTTCCCCTCCTTTTGGTGGGAAGAAATAGTGTAATGTGGTGGTGGCAACACATTATAAACTTCAGGTTTTTTGTTTGATTCTTAAAAGAATTAACTTCAATTCAAAGAAAAAGTTAAATATATGCTTAAAAAGGAATAATTAGATTTATTAAAAAAAATAGAAAAAAATATTTTGAGTTTGAACATTTTTTACTCTTAAAATCGCAACTTGCAAATGCAATCTTAATAAATAGAAAATATTTTTAGTGAAGTATAAGAATTGTCTTTGAAAAATATATCGTTAACAAAAGAGAAAATTATCTTTAAAATAAAAAAAAAATTACTCATACATCCAAAAGCTAAAGGCTTACTTTACTTAACAAGTGCAGTTCTAAAAATTGGCATTCTAGTTATGGATATCATATATATTCTTTCATGAACATTTTAAATTTTTATTCTTTCATCACAGGTAAATTTACACTACTATATATAATCTTTTATAAATAATTTTAATATATTCTTATAATATTTAAAATCAATATTTTAGTAGAGAATAAAAAATTAATTAATATCTAATGCAAAGTATAAAAAAATAAAAAATATTAATTACCTATAATTTTTCTAATAGTTTTTTGTACTATTGACTCGACATTTTTAACTTTTATAATTTTTTATATTTTATTTATTTTAGCACTATAGTTGAGTAAGGGGGGGGGGGGGGTCAGGGGTCCTTACTTTTTCATAATCCTGTTTCTGGTCAAGGATATTCTAAATTTCTAATGCTTCTAGATAGAGTGAGAGAAAGAGAAAGAGAAAGAGAGACAAGTTTTCTTTTTCTTTTGTTTGTATCATCACAAAACCAAGAAGATGCATATAATTTTGCTGTGCTGAAGAATCAATCTTTTATTATTTGTAAGTCCTTCAACGGATATTATTATTATTATTATTATTATTAAGGGATCTTTATTTATGGCCTTCTTCTTCAATAGGTTTCCTTAGAATATTATTAATTTGTAAAAGAAGGATTTTTTATGACTAATGATTGATGGGTAAGAAGAAACCACAAAAGATTAAGGAACTTTCATCAATAGAAATAGCTGAAGCAGCATCATCATCAAAAGAAGCAATAATAGAGCAACAAGAAGAACAACAAAAACAGGTACCAAGGAAAAGAGGAAGACCAAAGAAGATTATTGTGAAAATGGAAGAGAAAAAAGCACAAGCAAGCATGGATATTATTATTAGCTCATCATCAATGGAACAAGAACAAGGCAAAGAGAACAAAGAAGAAGAAGCACAAGTTCCTAAAGGAGGGATGGTGGTTGCTTCTAGAAGCAGAGTTAGGAGGAAAAGCAAACCAACAAAAAGCAGTTAGTTTATGTATTATACATTATTATAATTTATAATTTATGATACTTAGTTCTTTTCTTTAATTCAGAAAAAAAAAAGATTGGTTCTATGGATGGTTATGTTTAGTTTTTTTGAGGAATGATTGATATCAAAAAGTGATATTGTTATTGGGAATTAAACAAAGAAGTTTCAATTATCAAAACCAAACTCCTCTTCAAGTTCTTTTATCTATATACATATTATAATATAATCCTCTATTTTTACTTAGCTTGCCTTGTATAATTTTCTATTATAATTATTTGTGCTAGAACCTTGTCGAACATTATTTTATATCTGTTAAGCAGAATTTTTATTAATTATTACTTTTTATATATTGTAATAAATACCTTTTAATAAGGGAAGAAATTCATAAAAGAAGGTGGGAGCTACTATGTGACCAACCTCTATTTGTGAGCTTGACTCTTATGCAAATGCAGTGAGAGAGAATGAAAATGACTCTCCATACAAAAGTTATGTAAGAGGAGTGGAGGTTGATTTGAGCCATAGTTCGATCATGAGAACACTCCAGATAAGGCCAAGATCCTTTCCCAAAGCTAGCTATGAAGAAAGGACTAATGGTGACCCAAGGTATGAGGATATAGTGAGTGATTTTTGTGTTTTGGGGATGAATTGGATAAGAGATTCACATGGAGGTCCAAACCAACTGAGAAGGGGTGACTTCATACCCGAAGCAAAAGGTTAGTTTGAAATAGTGAGAAGGTCAATATTTCCTACTTCGAACACCTATGAGGTTACAATGAATAGAGCAATAATAGTCTTGTTGATCGAAACAGGTTGTGTGGTATTTTTCGAGAAGATATAAGTTTGAGATGAAGATCTCAATCGGAAAAAACCAAATCGAGTAAGAGTCTCTATACACTCTAAGCATTCTCACATCTCAGCAATTTCCTGTAGGGTTCCTTCCAGTTTCTTTTTTAATTCATTTTCTTTTCTGTAAATCTTAACATTTTAAATACCTTTATTGTCCTAGTTTTCTTCATTTTCTTTCCTTTGTCTATTTAATTACTTTGCAATTTACTTTGTTCGATTAATCTTTCAATTTAAGTCATCGTCTTTACTTTCTCTTTAATTTCAAAGCAAATCTTCTTTTTTCATAATTTGTTTAATTTTGATTTGTGAATTTCAATCTTTGAATTACATTAATTAATTTTACAAATTTATTTTATTTTTCTATTGTTAAAACTTGTCTAATCGAAGACGCTTTGGTGCACTTCTAAAAACTGGTACTAGAATAGAGGAGTTGGTTTCGCTCACAGATCATTAGAATCGAACCACCATCGATTTGTCAAAAATCGACAAAACAAGTCTATTGCATAATGAAGGGAGGAGAAGTCAAGGTTCCGGAGATCATTGCCAATAGCATTCAGAAAATAGCAGTGGAGAATAACTCTGGAACATGGCTAAGCCATCCAAGCACCATCCTACACTAGTGTGAAAAGGTTGGGTAATCTTTGAAGACGAAGACAAGGATGGAAAATGTCACAACTACTCAGAGACAAAGAAGGCCACAGAGAAGAAGGGAAGCAAGGCAAGAAACAGAGCAAGCACCCAACCCCTTTGGCTTGAGCCAATTTTAAAGTGTCTTTGAAGGAATTTCAAGGCAATACATTCAGGTTCAAGAGCAATAAAAAGACTTTCAATAACAAATGATGGAGCAACAGAGAGAACAATATGCACAACTTCAAGAATCCATCAACAACATGGCTCAACAAGATAAAATCCTCAATGAAATCTACATCGTCAAGGTGTGCAAGATAGAGTCTTCCTAGAGCATAGGGACAGGGTCGAATATGATGTTAACACCCAAGCCAAGCTTGATTTTTTATGTGCTGGATTTCCAACTCTAGTAGACGCATCAAGCCCTTTAGAGAAGTTTTTGGTGAACTAGAAAAATTTGAGATGGGAAAGGTGAAGTACAATGACGAGAAATTGAGGAAAGCTATGCAAGAAAGAGGATTCTGAAAGCAAGAGCAGGAACCAAGGAGAAGCAAACCAAGTAGAGTCAAAGAAGAAAAAAAGAAAGCAAGGAGAGACCAGCAAGATGAACAAAGATTGAAAAGGTGGTGGAGTTCCTTTCTTATAAGGAAATGCATGTATGAAATAGAACATGCTTCCAATTCTCTTTATGTTCATTCATGTTATTGTGTGCTGTTTTTATTATTGTCTTGTTTGCTAGCTTTGATGATGCGTCACCTTATCTTACTTAAATTGTGTGCTTGTAATTTGAATTCAATAAAAGGGATGTTATTAAAGAAAAGAAAGTTAAGTCTATCCTATGAAAAATGAATAAGTCCTATGAAAAGTGGTGGTGTATATGCTTGATTAAGATGTGGTTCATGAACAAAAATTAGAGATAGAATGCTCCCTTAGTTGTAAGCTTAAATCGGACTTTGTGAGACCTTAGAAATAAAAGGATCCTTGACAATGAAAAGTAAGAAAGAAAAATGCCAAAACAGAGAAGGAAAGAAATCTAATAATAAGACTAGGCATCAATAACTCAAGCTTTAGATATGTGTCTGTAGTGTTTATGTTCAAAAGATGTGCTTGGACAATTAAATTTTAGGATTGTTTAGTCACCCGATAATTTGAGTTAACAAATTTGGGATTATCGATTGAAAGTCCATATAATCAAGAGCCACTTGTAGTAAAACATTTAGTAATCCAAAGAGGTTTTTGAACACCAATGTTTAGAGAAAATATTCAAGTTATATGCCTGTGGTGTGCGTGTGTTAAGGAAAGCGGCTTGAACAAGTATATTCTTAAGGGTGTCTCAACACCTAACACCTTGAACCAACTGATTCGAGAGTGTTAATTAAAAGCTTATTTTAAAGAGTCGCCTTAAGACAAAACACTTAATCTTAAATAAAGTAAGAAACCTCTTTGAGATGAATAAAAATAAATAAAAATAAGTCAAGAATCACATGATTAATGAAGTTTTATAAAGGTCAATCAAGTTAAGTCCAAGCGAGTATTCTATCCTGAGAACTTAAAAGTTAAGGTTCACTCAGGGAATAACCATCAATAAAATCATTATGCATGATAAACCTCATTAACTAGGATAGAGGTGTTTCTTCAAATAAAGACTTGCTCTTATTTTATTATCTCAACTCTTATGTTATTTTCTTTTCTTGACAAACAAAATTTAAATTTGGTGTTTTGATGCATTTGCATCTTAGCTAGTTTAGTTAATTTATAACTTAGTTTTATACATCTTCTAGTCAATAAACAAATAATTGCATGAATTATCTCATTATAATTTTTCTTTTTTTGCAGGACTCCATGGTGTGCCGTGTGGGTTGAAGCTTTGAAGCTTTGGTATGTCAGCGTACCATGGCTAAAAACAGCTCCAAATATGGACATGAGAGTTCAAGTTCTGATGAAGATGCAGATATCATTAAGTGCACGTTAGATTATATTCAAAATGATTTTCAAGTTTTGTTGAACTGCGCTACAGAATTCTGGTAGGCCATCACCCGTTAATGCAGATATGCATATAACATCATCTTTATTTTCAGCTTCTATCTTGATTTTTTGGGATCACTAGCCTTATCAAGCTGACATAATAAGAATTCACATATACACAAATTTTCAACTTCTAGTTCATGCTGTAAGAGAAACTTAGGGTGCTTGGTAAAGTTCATTACTGAAAGGAACAAAATTCGCCTTGGTCCTCTTAACCAACAGGGTGATTGAAGAAGCTCTACTTCATCGATAGTTTTTTTTTTCCCTCTTATTAGAGGATACCTTGTCCTATCTTTTTCTATATTTTCTCTCTTCATCTCCATAAAAGGATTTGATCCAAAAATAAAAAAGGAAAGAACAACTTATTCTCAGCACACAAAAACCAAATCTATTCTCCAAGACTTTATGTTTATTTGTTTATGGGGATGACTGCACTAAACAAAAGATAATTAATGAGATAATAATGTAGATGTCAATACCAGTAGCTAGCTCTATTATTTTTCCATTCTCTGATAATGAAGTTCCCTCTCAGCCGTTTTACCAATCATGAAATTCCTCTCACATGGTATAGTGCCGACTCTGAAATCAGTAACAAGTGAATCTCACATTTAATAATGTTATAAGTAAACCACCAAGGCTACCAGTGGCACAGATTCTAGCTCTTTCTTAAGTGCACCAATCTTTCAAAATATTATTCAAAACTGAGATTCCAAAGAGAAAGCAGAAATAACAGTGAAGAAATGCATAACCTATGTAACAAAAGATTACTGATCAGATATACAATGTGCTTACATAACTTCACGGATAGAATGAAACAAGCACACAGCACATTGATTGAATGAAATATAGCTGATTTTAACTTTGGTGTGGACGAAGAAAAAAATAAACTAAGTACAGCTCCTACCATAAATAAAAAGTGGTCTTCATGTAGTTGAAAACAAATGGAATCAAAGAGACACAGCTACTAGTTTAAAGAGAGAGAACTCACCACATTTTTTCACTTCAAAAATTGATACAAAAGTTGGATTTGGTGCTCTTGGGAGTGAGATTTCCTATAATTGATATTAGGTTTGTGTACAGTTTGTAATAGGCAGTCAATATCAAAAACAAATATCATAGCATATCAACAATAGTGTTTTATTTTTTCTTATATATATTTATTTTGATCCTTATATATAATAGGGCAATTAACTCAATATCGGTTTATGTATAGAAAAATAGTCTATAAATAATAATAATAAGTACCTTCTAATAAAATTCTAATTTATAATAATTTTGATGGCAATATCAAAAAAATTATTGTATAGTTAATGTTTAGTATTTTATTGTGTATGATATGGTAGATAAAAATAAAAAATAAATATAAAATGCTAGTCATGTATGTTTTATTGCTATTTTTTATTTGCTATTCCTACTAGAATTTTCTCTTTTTGTAGTGAGATCTAGAACTTGTTGTACTATCCCAAAAAAATAATAATAATAAACTATATAAAAATAAAATTATATATGAAAAAAATAGAATTAAAACTAATATTTCATACCATATATAATATTAAATACAAATTAATAATAAAAATAGAGTGGTAAATATAAAAAAATAAATCCTATGATAGTAGCACAATGGTCTCCTTTGTAAATAGTTTTATTTTGATGTAAACTTTTATTTTGATGCAAAAAATAGTATAAATTTTTTAAATGGTTTTATTTTGATATAGCAATCAAATCAATGTTCCTTTATTTTTTATTTTTTATATTAAGTTATAAAAAAATGTAATACTTGAGAAAATAAAATATCTTAATTCTTTAATTTAGAATTTATTTAATTTAGGATCAAGTTAAACATATAATTGTCGTAAAAATTATACACTATACACTACCCGCGTATGTAAAACGAATTCTTAATTATAATTTAAATAAGATAATTAAGTTTAAAATATAGAAAAGTACATGGAACCAAAAGGTTATTAGCCAAAAACTAAATAAAATCACATTAATTTATATTAATAATTAATTAATTTTAAATTTTTTAAATTCAAAATTTAAAAAATTTAAAAGATTAAGTAAATCTAATTAAAACCTATAAAAACGTTCATCTTCTCTCTCACATTAACCTAGGCCCTCTCCGCCTCCCCACTGCGACCCACTGCTCTTCTATCAGCGAGTCGCCGGAACCAACTCGGTTCCCGCCAGCCTCAGCACTCCCCATCACCGCCGCCACAACTTGTTTGTAACCGAAGAAGAATCTCTTCATCGCTGTCTCTATTCCCTGCATCGCTTGCAACACCTCCACCACACTCTCCTTCTTTTCTGCATAAATCCTCATCGCGGCCTCCACTATTTCCGGCCCTCCCTTCGGATCAACCTCCACCTCCAATATCTTCGGCACCATCCTCTTTATCTCCCTACACATCTTCGTCACCTCCACTAGCTCCTTCGACTAGAAGCAGGGACTGCATATCGCTTCACCTGTTCAAGGCCAAGGTACCCCTCCTATCCAACAGCAGCCGGTTTATAATTTCAATCAACAACTTAGCCCAATTAACCACCGTCCTACCCTGCAACTAGTTCAACAAAGTTTGGCTCAGCAACCTTTCGCACACATGCCCATGTCTTTTATCACCGACATTGCGCTTTGGGATATTAGATGCCGTTTTGATGATTAAAGAGATTGCAAACTATACACTTGATCTTAGTCAAAATGAATCCTTGAACAATTACAGAAATATAAAAAAATATTCATTTAATATGAAAAAAAACATCCTAATACTTAACAAAAGAAATATCTAGTTATATTTTAGCAAAAATAATTAAATATCTATAAAATTTAAAAAAAATTATGAAATTCTTAAAGAAATAGAGACATTCACATTTGTAATACAAAAAAAATTCGAAAAATATATAAAAGACATCCATTTAGTATGAAAAAGAAATATTCTGATACTTAGCAGAAGAAACATCCATATACATTAACTCGTAGAGATTTTGGATTCACCCAAACATATTTGATTGGTTTTTGGCTAATACCCTTTTGGTTCCTAGCATTGCTCTTAAAATATAATTTCATTGTTTTCTCTCCTTGATGTAGTATAATAATTTCATTTCAGATATAAATTAATGTATTTTGTTATATCTAAAAAACTATCTACTAGCTAACATACACCAAGATATGAATACATTTTATGAAAAAAAAATAACATAGAAAATTATTAGAACAAAAATATAAAGATCATTAATACTTTGTCTTTGTTACATATTATTCTGTACCTAATTAAATACTATAAAATAGTTATCATCATCATCTTCTAATGTAGTCCTCAATGAGTTAAAGAGTTGCATGTTTGGACATACCATATAATAATATTATATTATAGTAATAGTTTCAAACCTTCAATTTTTTAAAGCAGTATTCTTTTAGAAATTGCTATAATCATTTGCGGTTTCTTTTAGATAAGTTTGTTTCAATAAAATGTAAATTCCTATATCCATAAGAATTATTCAATTTAAAATATTCTAAAACAAGAAGTAAAACAAACACAAAGTTCATACATGATTTATTAAGTAGATAAATTTCCGTTAGATATGTTTATGCACAATTGAATCTAACTCATCAATTAGTTTTTTTTTGGTGACTAACTCATCAATTAGTTTAGTTGTATAGGTTAGTATTCTCCAATTATGTTCTAACTATTTTTTCACTAAAAAATAAGAATGATTCTAAATGAAACAATATTATTTGCTTGTTTAGAATTATTAGGCATTGATCCAAGTTGGAAAGACTGAATAAGTTCAATTTACCAATATGCAACAATAACTAGCAAAGTAACAATAGCTACGAGATCAGATCAGAGGCATACAAATCACTACAAATTGGTGATGAATAAGAAGGAATATATTCATACATCAACAAACAAAATCACGAGGATAATATTTCACAAAATGAGTTCTAGCATCAACCAACAAAGTTCCAACATCCAATTAAAAAAAAAATAAACAAGTTAATTCCTAAAGCTTTTCTCTACGGTAATGTTCTACATGCTTAAGTCTCCAATGCCAAATTTGGTGCCTCTAAGGTTGCGGCATTGGCCACAAGATTTCCATCCCTAGTCTTGACAGGGCTAACCTCAGAGAGAAGGTCCAAGCATGAGGGTGCTTCACATACCCCTTGAAGCAGGGAGTGAGCCTTACAATACCCTAAAAGAAATTGTTGAGTGACATCACTCCGATCATAATTAGCTAAAGGCCCATATGTCGACATATAATAAGCTGAAGCCTGCATCATCTCAATCAATCAATTGTATTAAGAAAAGATAAACTGAAAAGGTAGATGATTATACATACAGGATATCTAGGTAATGAAGATTGGGGAGGAGGCAACTTCCTTTTCACGTGGACAAACTCATCGAGAATCTCATAGCGTTTCCTATAGGCGAATTTTTTCTGACAAGTCAATCGTGCCAGATGCCGGCATAGACTCAACCGGCAGTTCATCAATCCAATGTAAAGCATCCTTTAAGGCGTCCTTGGCAAGGCGATGGCCATGGATGGTGGTGAGGTCGAATGGAGAGAACAATGTGGGTGCAAAGGGCTGCCAGGTTGAAGAGAACAGAGGCCTTCTCCAAATGGATGTTATGCTGAGAAGAGTCCTGTTGAGGGTTGATGGCATTATAAAATTTAAAATTTGAATAAGATAAAAAAAAACCACCAATAAAGAATTTACAGATGTCAATGCTTTTAAATTATATGCACCAAAAGGAATGCATGAACTAAGCTTCTAAATTATTGACATCTGATTTAGAAACGCAAGGCTTGGTTGTTCTCACATCAGTGTATCTAGTTTTAGAAACGTGCAATGATTTCAACAGAACTTTGAATCATTCAAATGCATCTGATACATTAGAACTTAATGGAATAAGTGTTGATCCTGTGGCAGGTCCCGACGAAAGTGGTAAAGTAATACCTCAAAGTAGCATTAATGTGTGTCAGAACAAGCTTCTTTGTGAGGATACACTGTGCTCAAAGCAAGCCGTTGATGAAGGCGGCAGAACAAAAAACATGTGAGTTCAGCTTTTGGCATCTGATTAAACTATTTACTAGTTTTTGGCCATCTGAAACCATTTTTACTGCCACTTTTTTGGGTTGAAAACACATTTTTATTATTTAAAGTGGATCTCTTCTAGAAAATCCAAATATTTTTAGTCCATTAGTAAAGCTTAAGCACTAAAGAAGATTTTCCAACTTATTCTAAAAGCTGAGATTTTTGGGTTTTACATTGCTTATCCAAATTTTCACTATAGTAGTCTTAAACCATTAAAGTTCCCTGCTGTTTTCCCGTTCGCCATTAAGAACCATTGTTCACAATAGCTTTTGACATGCGGAATTTGTAATTTCTACATTAGATCAATTACTTGTGTTTCCAAGCTACCTCTTAAGTAAGGACAAAGTGAAACACAAAAATGGAGGCAAACACCAGACAGCAATGAACACTAAGATCAGAAATGGAGGTAGACCTCCTTACAAATGAAAAACGAAAAAAAAAAAAGTGATTAGTTGTTTTCCCATTAGCTGAGAAAAGACTATTTATGGCCTTCTTCTTTAATATGTTTTCTTAGAATATTATTAATTTGTAATATATATATATATATGAGAAAAGACGGATTTTTTATGATTAATGATTGATGGGTAAGAAGAAACCACAAAAGATTAAGCAGCTTTCATCAGTAGAAATAGCTGAAGCAGCATCATCATCAAAAGAAGCAATAACAGAGCAACAAGAAGAACAACTGAACAACAAAAACAGCTACCTAGGAAAAGAGGAAGACCAAAGAAGATTATTGTGAAAATGGAAGGTGGTGGTGGTGGTGGTGATGTGGAAGAGAAAAAAGCACAAGCAAGCATGGATATTATTATTAGCTCATCATCAATGGAACAAGAACAAGGTAAAGAGAACAAAGAAGAAGAAGCAGAAGTTCCTAAAGGAGGGGTGGTGGTTCCTTCTAGAAGCTGAGCTGAGCTAGGAGGAAAAGCAAACCAAGAAAGAGCAGTTAGTTTATGTATTATACAGGTATATTATTTATAATTTATGATACTTAGTTCTTTTCTTTATTTCAAAAAAAAAAAAAAAAAGATTGGTTCAATGGATAGTTATGTTTAGTTTTTTTTAGGGATGATATCAAAAAGTGATATTATTATTGGAAATTAAACAAGAAGTTTCAGTTATCAAGACCAAACTCCTCTTCAAATATATATATATATTGAAGATTAATCTTTATCTATCTTGGAGGGTTCATAAGTATTCTAATCCTTGTTTGAATCATATATTATGTTATAGCCTATGAGTTCATAAATCTTATTAGCTGTAACTTTAATTGAAAACATGAACTTGAATGCTATATTTGAAGTTAACATCAAATTTATTGGGGCGGTGATGTTCCTCAAATGCTTTAATTTGAACTATCAATTACTTTGTGCATATATAATGATATATTGTGGTATATATTTTCTTAAATCTTTCAAACATGTCTTTTTCTTTATATTTATATCTGATTACTACCATGTCTTGGCCTCATTAGTTTGATGTTTGCATACATATTAATAATTGATTATGGGGATTCAATTTGATTGCTACTAGTGTCAATTCTTGGAATCATCTTCAAAATATTTAAATATTACTTATATATATATATATATAGACACAAACAGAGACACACACACTTTATGATTGTTTTAGTTTCTTGTCTTTGAGGGATGATTGATTACAAAATAATATATATGAGAACTTGAGGAAAGTAGAGAGAAATTATCAATTGAAATTAAAGAAGAGAGAGGATATGAATATATATTTTTGGTTAGGTAGGGTTGGCTCTACAATATAAAACATGATAATATTGATAAATGTACAGACGAGGTTGAGGTCAATGTACGTTTGTTTTCGATCTTCGTATAGCACCTTGCGTACCCTGCAGCAAATCCCTCTAACTAATATCTCAGGGACACATTCTGCATCATGATCAAGAGCACAAGATGTGACCGATCTGAATTTACGAGGTCGCTCGGATTTGGGTAGGATGGATGATTGCCTCTGACTAGCCTCCGCCTCGAAGAAGGTCGCCTTCTGGTAAAGATGAGTTACCCAGGTTTGGTCAAAAGAGTCGACATGTTTCCGTGCAGCCGAATCAGTAGGTATCAGTTCATATGCTCTACGATAAAGCTCAGAAACCTAAACATCATCATCATCAATTCATCATCATTAGAATGAAGAATAAATGTAAAATCAATCAAGAGTGAAGACTCACCGATCTAAACAATAGGGCACATCGGTGTTGTTGGAGAGCGTAACTGGCGTCGTTGTTGTTGAGTTCTTCCCGTAATTCCAGCTCGGAAGCCTGAGCGGAGAAGAGGAGGTGCAGAAACTCCGCGAAGACGAGAGTCAAATCGAGGGTGGCGACCACGTCCTTGGCAAAAACCTGCCAGAGTTGGCGGAAGAAATTGGCGGCAACTTTGAAGGCTTCCATTGCAAGGTGACGGCCAAGGGCGGTGGTACGGTCGCAAGAGGCAGCAATCTGGCTGTAGATGGCTCCGAGGTTGAAGACAACAGCGGCCTTCTCCAATTGGATGGCGCTGCGCTGCGAGGAGACCCCATCCTGATGATCAGGGTTGAAGGCGTCGTACCAGACAAAGAGAATGGGGTCGGCGTCGGAGGAGAGAGAGGTGAAGAGTCTCGCAACCATGGAAAGGCATTTAAAGTAGTGGAGGAGGCAGTCAAGTTGCATGGGAAGGGAAAGGTCCGCTCTAGGCTCCACCATGTCCCGGCGGCATTTGTTTAGGGTTTCGAGAACGCTTTCAACCTTTTGTGCATCGCCCTCCGAGTATTTTGAGGCTACCAACTTACGTAACGGCTGGTATAGCTCCACCGGATCAGTCTTCTTCAGTGGGATTGACAGCACCCGATCATCGTTGTTCATGGCGGCGTCGAATTGTGATACGATTAGGAATCCCTGAATTGGAATTGGGTTTGGATTTGCAAATTCCCCACTCCTCCTCTCCCCTTTTAACCTATTCGGGGATTTTTTATTTTTTATTTTTTAAATTATAAAAATTAAAATTTGAATAAGATAAAAAAAACCTCCAATTTATTCTCTCTTTTAACTTTGCCGCATAAAAAAGTGCCTTGTGTTGAGCGTCTCTTTCGACGACTTACTCTTTCTCTTCTTTTTTTTTTTTTTGTCATGGACAAGGCCTGAAATAGGCCCTACTCAAAACAACCCGCCCAATAAAATTTAAAATAGTACAGCGTATTCTCTCTCCCTCCCAATACTTGGGTTTATCCAAAAAAAACTAAAACCCTATACATGCTGCGAGTAACCATCCGAATACCAGGGATAATAAACATCTTATGTTATAAAAAGCTAATTTTGGATTCACTAAGGTTTGAACCCTTGACCTTCCGGATCTGGAATTCTTATACCATGTCCTAAAACCACTCATCCCAAAAGCGTAACTTGACAGGATAATGTAACACTAATAATAATATCTCTAATACTTTCTAAACCTTCATTGTACACATTGTACGCTTAGGTCATTGGCTCCCTATACTTTCTCACATGCTGCAACTGCCTATCACAATCTTTTTTATCTTAATGGCCATATTGTTAGCGCCTGATGCCTTGTCGACAGAATAGGCTCCCACCAAAAATGCTAAACTTAGAACTAATTTAACTATATCGGAACCTTCGTCGCTGATACTGTCAATCGAAACTTCAACCAAAATTGTTGTTTTTACTCCTAGTCCTTGGATATTGGTATTCAACTTCAGAAAATAAATAAATAAATGATCAAATTCAGAAAATAAATAAATAAATAAATAAATAAAAAGATCAAATTCAGAAAATAAATAAATGAATGCCCGAATCATGTGTATTCAACTAATGTTTGTAGCAACAAAGACACCTAAAACATATATAAGATAGTGAGAACAGATAAAAAAATGATATGCTATACTAAAGCAGATTCAGAACAGTTAAAACAAATAATATAGAAAATTCAAGAATAACCAAAAAATCTACTATATACATCAAAGAATTAATTTGTTGAAAAGAGAAAGATAATTTCGTATAATAAGTTTATTGGTATGAATATGAACTTAAGAGTATAGCAAATTTAATACAAACAAAGATAAACATAAAAAAATCTACTGCAGTCATCCATATGTCATCCATATAATGGGAAAGTATTAATATATTACAAATAATATCTTGTGCAATTGAGTTTTATAAATCAGCCATCAAAAGGCTAAAATCCTAAGACTAAAACTAACTGTATCTGGATGAAACACTTTTAATCTTCTAGTTCAATAAAAAGAAACACAATAATAATATTTGTGAAGTCATAGATTCCACAAATGAAGAAACCCGTGTGAACCCTGCTACATGATAATATGACAATTGCTCAATTGAGTGAACTATCATGCAGAAAATTAGGAAAAGAAATGTCATCCCAAGATTTCACACCAGAAAAGAAATGTATAGGGATTCAAATGTTTTTGTTTCAAAAAAAGGCTTTGTAAAGTAAATGTTAAATTGCAATTATTGTACACCATTAAATAAAACTGAATATAAATGAGAATCATTTTACCTTGATGGTTTTATTATTCCACTAACATCTTTAATAATCTGAATTTCTCTCCTGTTATAGTGTGCAAGGTGAAAAATACCAAAATACTCTATCAGTCAAGTGAATTGATCAATCATAGCATTAGTTCTACTAATGGTACTATTCTCAAATTCAACTATCATATAGAATAATATAGTGAAATAATTATAAATACCAGAAGATAATAATATTTATATTCACTATTCAGCAATAGCTAGTGTGGGAACATTCAAATACCAAGTTAGAAGCGCTCTAACCAGTGGCAGAGTGGCAGCTCCTCCCCAGCCACGACCTCAAATGACACCACCACTCCCTTCATCTTATTGAAGTAGTGCTTGTATCTTCTAAGTTCTATCCAACTACTTATCAAATCATTGGTAGAAAATTAATTAAGTAGCTAAGCCAGCATTATATTGGTGATAATTATGGCAGAGGTATCACCAACTCACCAACTAATTTTGCAGATAATTATATGAATTTCGAAAAAAAAAAAATTCACTCTCATATTCTTCTTACAGCTACTTTTGCTAACACAGATTATGAAACAAAAGTAAAGGATGGGAGCAAGAAATTAAATACTATCTCATAAGCGTTGGATTTGAACCCAAGCTAGCTCAGAAAACCACCTTTTACCTGAAAAGCAAAGAAATTATTAAAACATGATTAACTAAAAGTCCTCTTGAATTTGAAATCCCATAATATCAAGTTTTTCTCTCATCAAAAAGGCAGTTTCAAAACTAAATCAAATCAGAAAATAAAAAAAATAAAGCTCAACATAAACTTAATTAACTATCACCAATGACAGAAAAAAGTGATTGATCAATAAAAAGGCTTTTGCGATGATTAATTAAGTCAATATGAAAACAGAATGGAGAGAATTAATTGAATAGACCAAAGGTTTCTATAGGCAGTAACTAAGTGTGAACTTCATCATTCTAGAGACATTGGACGCTGGATATGATTTCAACATATGACATTTTTATAAATAAATTTGTTTGAATGTTTTCATAAATCAATTAAACATGATCATGTCAATTCAGATCCAACAACAGTTTTACATACTTAGCTACTTGATTAAAATTAAAATAATTTTGAAAAAAAATAAAAAAGGAAAATAAAAAGAAAATAAAGAAGAAGTAAAATCTAGTCAGCAGAGGAAGTTGTTCCAAATATGAAATTTAGTGGGAATCATTAAGAGAAGCTGCTGGCTCAACATAAATATATAGAAATAAATTAACCTGAACAAACAATTGAGCAAGAAAAAAAAGTTTCAATTGCAACCAAATATAAGCAAAAAAATGGAAAGAGAAGCTTGAATGCCAAAAATTAAATATTACTACTTTGATAACCAAAAAAAACCTTGAATTGCAACCTCATCTGTTAATTTCCAAGTTCTTGATCATGTTAATGCTTTGAAATCAGCATGTCATTGGATTCATGTTGCTTCCACACCCTGCACCACAAACCAATCCTTTCAAAAAAAAATCTATGACTTAAGATAAAAAAATTTGAAATTTTAAACGAAGCTGGAAGATAAACAACAATCAAAGATTCCAATGTGGTATTGATTTTTCAATGGTATATTCCATTGTGGTATTCATTTTCCAATGTGATAAATAACAACCATTGAACCTATCATGAAAACACCACAAACTTCAACACTCTTTTATCATGGATACAGGTGGTTGAGCATATCATGTGTGATCTAACAATGAAATATCTAAAGGTAGTTGCGGATTGTCCAAATATAGATGTGTTAGAAAATATGTAACTCAGTACAACAAATGCACAACAAATAAAAACAACAGAGTAAGCACTAACGTTAGAAATAACTAAAGTTCCAAAAAAGAAGGAAAAAAGGATTACCTGTAAGTAATTTTACCAGCGAGTAAAATTAAGACATTGACAAAACTCCATGATCAAAACTCAAAAAGGAGATACCGAACCATGTTTCACAAACAGTAGCCGATATGATTTTGTTGTCGAATACTGCAGCTCCCAGTATTAGAAAGCGAGAGCAAGAATGATGAGAAGAAAAAATTGGAAAACATGATCGGTGAGGATAATGAAAATGAACATATACAAATGATTTTTTTTTTCAAATTAATTTTCAATTCAAAATTTAAATTTTGAAACAATAAAATTTGTAAATTAAACAAAATAATAATCATTTACATAATTTATCTAATTAATTAATTAAAATAAAAAAAATAACAACCATGCAGATCTGCTCTGAACGCCAATAGATCTCACGGCTCTGTTCTGGTCGTCGCTGCTGTGCTCTCGGCTTTCACAGTCTCACTACATGTGCTCTCTATGGCCGCCACTCAGTACTTTCCAGCTATATGCTTTCTTCCACCGCTTCCTCCTCCGTATCCATCACCACACATCGATGATTACCACGAACTCCACCGCACCCACTGGGACTACCACGCCATACCATCGTCCACCACCATAGCAATCGGCACCTCATCCACCGCCGTAACCCTACCACCACTGCTGGTGTTGCCTCCACCGCGACGACTCCTCTGAAGGTTGGAGCCATCAGGTACAATGACATCCTCTGCGTTGGTGAGTACATGAACTTTATAACCTCCATCTCCAACTTAGATTAGGAACAGGAAGAAGAAACGAACGGAAGAAGGGAAGAAAAAAAAGAGGAGGAACTAACATGAAGAAGAAGAATAGAAGAAGAAGCGGAGGAACAAAGAAAAATGGAAACAGAGAATGGAGAACGTAGATGATGGGAAATTGGGAATGAATCCCTTCCTTAATTGATTTTGAATTCAAAATTTAAGGACGGGGAGTGTGTACATGTAAACTAGGCACAATGTTTAGAAGAGTAGTGGATAACAATGGTTTCATCATGGGGGTTTATATAGATAAAGATCATACATAAAAAATTTGAAAAATTCTTGAGCATGCCACGCAGAAATTTCACTCCTGAATAAACCTTCTTTTAAAAGATTGTTATAGGATAGGATAGGATAGAATAGGATTAATAAAATAGAAAATAAAAAATTAAGTTTAAATTAAAATTAAAAATAATAAAATTTTAAAGAAATTTAATATAAAATTATAAATAATATGATCATTAATTTTATTTTAAGTTTTTATAAGAAAAAAATGGTGAGTTTAACATTTACTTTTTTTTACTACATTTATAAAAAAAAATTGTGAGTTCAACACTCACTTTTTTCATTACATATGTAACTTTAATTTTTACATATATATTATATAATATATTAGAGGTATGGGTAGAATAGAATACGAATTTAGGAGTAACGTATACCCTAAACCTATATCCTATCCTATTCGATAGGGTAGATAACCCTACTCTTTTGGATTAGATATTCACAAGTAGAATATATATTGTCAGTCTTAAAGAGGTACTAATTTAGAAACCTTCTAGTTTTTGAGAGAATAAGTCATCTTCTGAAGTGGATAAGCAGTTGAGCAAGTATCAATGCCATGATGTTGTCCCGAACTCTCTTTTTTTTTTTAAAAAAAAAACCTTCCCTTAGTTTAAATTAAAAACTTAGCTACTTAAATTAGAACATATTCTCTGAACCAAAAATGAAAAAAATAAAATAAAATAAAATAAAATACGATTAAATGTTTTATAGTAAATCTCCTAAAAAATAGGTGTCCTATGAGTGGAGTCTTTTGACTCTTTTCTTTAGAAAATATTAACGTATTCAAAATTTCAATTATTTTTTTGGTGTTAGAATTTTCAATTATTTGAACTTATTATAGGCGTGATGTAAAAACTTTGTCGTCATATAATTGTTTCAATTCCAAAATTTCCAACAAAATTCTAATTTTTTGTCTCATTCTTATTGGCCGGAATATTCTGTGTACCCAATCAAAGTAAGATAGTCAACCAAATCATACATAGGTAACATAATATCTTGTATTCTATTTATTAGATTAGATTAAAGGTCTGATTAAGAGTTCAAATGGAAAAATTAACTCTTGCATCATCTTATTCACAAAATTGAGCATCGTCAGCTAAGTGGGAACCAAATTACTGAGTTGGTAGATCTATAGAAGAGTTTCAAAATTACAAGTAAGAAGACACCCTTACTAAAAGACTGTCAAGAAACTGCAGTGAAAAATGAAAACCCTGATACTACAAATAGAGCAAGAAGTTACATCCCAAACTTGGAAAGGGAAAGGATGAGTGAGAAAAGGTTTATGCACATTCGGTGGAGTCCAAAGGTACAACCCTATCCGGAAAATCATCTCTTTGTCCCGCAAGAGAGTAATCTGCAAGAATGTGAGCCGGATGCTCAATGATTACTGGCATTTCCAGATTATTATTTACCGCCGCGTGTCTAGAAGGAATCAACTCGATATTCCAAAAGGGACAAGCCATAGCCAAAAGATCGCGTCCAGAGAAGAAGAGGCACCATAGCCTTGCACCAACAAGTACCTAAGAGAAGCCAGGCGCATTGCAGCAATGGCTAGTGCACGCTCACTGAAACAGGAACAGCCTCTCATTTTGAGTTTCTGGAGATTCGGACAGCCCTGCATGCATCAGACTGTCCGACATAGCCAAGTAAGATCCATCTTACATTTTGGCTGTATTGCCCAATGTACCCGCGACCCTGGTCGGTAAAACCCCGGGTCGGAGATAAAGAGCAAATCTTCTAAAGCTTGTTTTACTTGTGTAGTTGCATGTTACACAAGTGCTTAAACCTAGTGTCAATATGATTGCTTGCTACACAAGGTCATGTATTTGGTCCTAGTTTATGGTATCTTTTGCTAGGTTTAGCAAGGTTTGCAATTTCCATGCACTAATTAAACAAATAAATCAGTAGACACAATAGATTGTGTTAATAAAGACAAGCATATAACATAGCGTGTGAAAGAGTAGTGACCACTTTTATATAAATTTTAGATAGAAATGGCCCACCGTGCAATTTGTACATCGAGGGCCATAAATATTGCACTAAAATTTTTCCTCCATCAAGGGTTTATTCTGTCCAAGTCTATTTCTATATTGTTTTTCTTGTTCTATCACTCTCGTTATATTGAGAATGACTAATAAATGAGTTAAAGTATAGACCACCATTTACAAAGACATGCTTCTTAGATTTTGAGTGTTTCAGTCGAAAAAAGAAAAAATCTCAATCCTGTGAAAATTAAAAGCAGGATGATTACCAATTGAATCATTTTACACAGTTTTCTAAGAATTTAATTTTGATTGTCTAATAGTATGAAATATTTTTCACAAATCACAATCATCTAATTTTATCTGTTTTTCAAGGATCAAGATCCTCCAAAGTAAAAAAAATAGTAAAGTGGTAAAATGAAGAGTTAATCCCTCTTAAATTAAGATAGTAGGATACACATTTCATGAAGTTACAAAATCAATGGTGATTAACCCCTAACTTTACTACTTTATCAACTTCCTCGCTTTAGAGGATTTAAATTTGTTTTTTAATGACCATTTATGTGAAAAATAGTTTTTTTTTACTGATGTAATATGGAAATAAAATCCTTTTCCAAAACACTATAGGAAGAAATAAATGGCAACAATGTTTTTGAATCTTATAAAACAACCAATTCTTACTTAGTAGTTAGAAAGATAAATCATTTCCCAATTACCCCCATAAGAATTGAAGTGAAAAGCAAACATGGAGATTACAAATTAGTCTTATAAACAATTCAAAAATTCAAATAACTCAAACATGGGAAGAGAGCTTGTGCTCGTGAATTTACTGCCCTAAATTGGGGAGGGTAGTTATTGTCATGCGTACTAAAAAAAATACAAAATAATTTATATTCGTAGCTAATTACAAAAATAACCTTGATTTATGTACGTTAGCACACAAATCAGACAAATCTAAAGTGGTCCTAACACTTGTCTTGAGCTAAAGTTTAAGATGGCAGATTAATTAAATCATTGATAGGGCTACTAAGGAAAATTCCCAGAAAAGATGGTACAGTGTGAAAGCATGTTTTAGCGAGAAAAAGGTAAATCTGACTTCTAACATGACACTTGCAAACAATTGAAAAAGCATTCTATACCAATGTGGTTTCAAATAATATAATAAAGTGGTAAAATTTGGATACAAGACATAAATACAGTCATTAACTGCAAGTGATATAGGTTACCACTAATGTGTGATAATAGTAATATATCAAAACTAAAAACATCACCTATGAATTTGGAATCTAAGAAAATGAGTGAGTGGAGAAAATCAGAAGGGGCAAAAATGGGAAAGCTCAACATATCATTCCAATCTCAATTTCAAAAACATCACTAGTGCAGGACTCTATATTGTGACATTTAAGGTATTAAGGCTAAATACACTGCCAAGGTTGCTTAACCTATGTATACGGGCTCCCTGAATTTTCTAACCTGATTGATTGCGACTTGATTTATGATGTCGTCTCTCTTTCCTATATCTTGATTGTTCAGGATCGAAACCACCTTCCTCTGCTCCATAGACAGCCCACGAAGGTGTAGCAGTCATGTAATCTGTGCTGTCAAAAGTTCTTCCAGACGCCACCTGATTTTAAATGAAGTTTCATAAATAAAATAACAACTCAAAGTCGGTTCAGCATAGCAGGAAAGCCAGGAAAACAGACACCTACCAGGTCATGAAATTTATCATAGTCTATCCATGTATACCACTTGCCATCAATCTTGAACTTCTTAATCTTTGCTAAGAGAACACAACATGAATGAGCATGTTCACAAGCAACTTCATACTCCCCTTGGCTTTTCAGAGCAAGGGCCTCCGAAAAAGCTTTCACATAGGCATGCCAAGGCACATTTTCCATCGTCAATTTTGATGTGGCAGAGCTGCAAAAGAAAATCAAGAGATAATTGTCACTGAATGGTGCTTTTGATACACGAGAAAATATCTTGAGCAAAGAGGGTGCACAAAAGAGAAGGAAGAAGCATACGAGCCACAATATGTAACTCCCTTGATTTCAACAAAGTCAGGTTCTCCGATACTAATGAGCTCGTAATAAGCATCAATATCTTCAGTGTTCCAACCTTTCACCAAGGTCAGGCGGTATACAGTTCTTTGAAGTTTTTCCTTCAGGGCTGTCAAGGAATCCTGGCACATGATTACAATATAAATAGACCAGTTGATCAACAGAACATAGAATATATCAAATGGCAACATAAAATAAAATGATAGGATAAAGGGACCATATACTAAGGATCCTCAATTTGAATCCAAACCAGAGCTCGGCAACATCAGGTGGGAAAACTACATCTCTAGAAAACTGTTAAGTTAAATTATGCATTTTGAACATTTATTGTTGCATACTTGCATGTGAATCACCAGGTGTACGGGAATTTTGGTTGGATGAATTAGAAAGGATATAATGGCACAGGAAAAAGCAAATTCTTTAGTTACGGCATTTCAGTCTTTCATATTTGTTTTCGTTGTTGAAGTTTAATATATTCGATACAGGTTGTTGTTCTCCTTGCTAATAATATTATTTACTTAAATTTTACAATTGAAAGAATATGTTTGTTTTCTAGAGAAAAACTTCAGCAAACGAGCAAGCACCCACAACCCAGGATATGATGACTTCTACCTTTTCAAACATCCAGAGAACAAACTGGGACTCTATGAATAGAAGCTTTGACCTTCACAGGTTGGTGTTAATAAAACGGGATATGAGTCATGTAGAAGTCATTAAAAAGATGAAGAAATTCTTTTGTCCAGGATGAAAAGTACAGACTTACAAAGCAGCAACTACCTTAGGTTGCAGCAGTGAAAGCAAACACGTGGATTTTACAAATCCAAAACACAAATTTTGCATTGATTTACGTTTAAGAATCCATAAAGTAAGCTTGCAAAGGTCTATATAGAAACAGAGCCTACCTGCATATCATGAAAGTCCCTCCCAGCATGTGGATTAACTTCAAATAATGAATGGAGATATAAATGCAAGAAGTATCTTGAGTCAGACTCATTATCAGCATTTTGAAGTTGCTTCACAACTTCAGGAGAGCTTATTAAGTTTTTAGCTTGGATTAACAGAGGAACAGCACGCTTGCAATCAATCATCATTAGTTGGAAAACCTGAACAGGTACAGCATGTATAATGAGACACCAATAGCTATATAGACAAGTTTTAAGGATACAATATGTTGTTAATGACATTGATTTGGTTATCAGTTAGTTGCTCATTAAGCACACAAAGTAATGGTTATATGTGTCATTTCATAATTTAGTATTAGAATAAGTAAAATTATAGGGTCAACTTAAGTTCTATGGTTATGGGGATCAGCATATAAAGTTAATCTTTTGTTTACAAACCGAAAGCTAAAAATAGCTCAGGGAATGATAAGCATATTGTATATGTATACTAAAGTGTAAAATAACCTTTGATTTAAGCAACTAATTGCAATAAGCTCCCAAATCCCAATATAAAGGATACAAGTAACATTTTGTAATCATAATATAAATAAACAAAGATCTAGGACCATCTTATGAATTACAAGGCATAAACATATTCATTAGATACTTGCTCATCAGTAACATTTATGCCCATTCTTTGTGTCATTTTCTATTGCCATTCCCAAAAACTCTAGTTTTTCTAACAAAAGTGAATACAAGTACAAACAAAACATCAATTCCCCTTAAACAAGAGGAAGGAAATACCACAAAGTTTTCTCCTTCAGATAAATATGAGACCATTCAAAATATTAATAAACAAATTTTGGATAATTGGAATGGACTCTGCTATTCATCCATTTTTTTTATACATTTAATAAATATAAGAGATGTGACAACATCAATAACCAGATCCTAATACTGTAACAAAACTTGTAGAAAGATTCTATAGGTTCATTAATGCTTAATCATGAAATACCAAAGGAGAAATGTAGAGTATATTGCTCACATCAAGTGACACTGTAAAGATTAAAGATAGATAAATATCACTTCTGCAAATTGCAAGCATACCTTCTCACGAATTGCACCATGCAGTTTATGTTTATCAATGAAGTCAAATACTTCTGGCTTCATAAGCTGAAAATTTCATCAAAGAAGGGTGTAGGAACTAAATCAGTATAAATGTACTTTAATCACTTTCAATCAATGCACTTGCTTCCTGAACACACAGAAAAGATATACGACCACCTACATCAGCATACAAAGCAACAGCTTTCTCATGTTGCCCATTAATTACATACAATTCTGCTAATGCCTGGCATAGAAAACAAATACATCATTATAAGCAAATGACTATTGAAAACATAAATATAACTAGTAAGACATCCCAGTCCCCAATTCCTGTAGGGCTTTGGTGTATTAGGGCAGAAAGGAATTCCAGGGTTTTTAATGATTTCTTTTTTAATATTGGTTTTGTTTGGGATGCGATTATTTAGTTGGTATTCCTTTGGTGCTCAGCATATGGTTTATTTATTGGTCTTCTACTGGTTGATATTCAAAGGGATTGACATGCATTGTTACATGGTTTATTTGTTAGCTATTTCTTTTCATATCTATCCGTGATTCTGTGTTTGTCGTATTCTCTCTTGTGCATTCCCTTAAACTAAAATTTCTTTTTCTTTAAAAAGATAAAATGAGAAACGCTGACCTCCTTGAGTGGTTCAGTCATGGATGAAGTTTTAAGCTGAGGTTCAATAGCTGAAATAACAGATAGTGCAGAATAAATTACAGGTGGCCAGGACTTAATAGTGGACAAGAGATCCTTATGAAAGGAAGGATTTGTAGCCAATGCATTTAGAGCAACCTGTACAACAATAAGCAGAAAAAATGTCAAAGTTAGTTGATTGCAGAATGCAGCTTACATAAAGACATTACTTGTAAGTTGTAACAGTGACTACTTTGGTTTAGGCTTTAACCAACCTCATAGGCAGAATCACGCAGTCTAGGATTTTCTGTAGGCATGTAAGGAACCAAAACAGGGAGTTGACGAAGGTGAGCAAAGTGGAAAACCCATCTGTTGAAAGCAGTCCATTGACACTCAAATACTCAATCATCAAACAAGAACTACAAGCCTGATTAACAGTTACCAGTATGTGGTTCAGTTACCTTTCCCAAGCTGAGGCTGACCCTCGAAGCAACTTGGGACACAATGAAGCTGCTTCAGAATATTTTCTTTCCACTATCAAATGATCAAGGTATCTAGATCCCACCTACAAATATAAAACTCAGCTATGATCAAATGGAAAAATGTTAATTTAGAAGGAGACATATCAAGTGAAAGCAATGATTGTTAGAGTGAGTGGAGTAAACATTGACTATTAGAATGTTACAAAAAACGATCAATATAAAAGCATAAAGCCATAAGACTTCTTTTAGTGATCTTTCTTTTCTTTTAATCTTTGACATGTGTGGTTTAACAAAAATGCATGGATAACCTTATTCCACTATTATGAGATAAGCTTATAACTTACCTCATCAAGAAGTTCACTTCTCCCATGACTTGATTCAACTACAGCCAAAGCTTTTTCATGCCACCCATGTTGAAGAAGCCAAGTAATATGATCTTCAGTATCCCTAATAATTAAAATGCATTTATTTCTCTCATCATCATCTTAATTTTTTTATTTCCAATTTATACTCCCAACTTATAAGATAGCAAAACACTTCAGAGATTTTACATAAAAAAAACTCTAAAAGACAAACAACCTTCATTTGTACGTTTAATCTTCCTAGTGAACAATGGTGTTTAGATTGATTTACTAATGTAGTGAATATAACAAAGTTAAAGAATCTGGCATATGATAGTGCAACGCCCTTTCTCAGAAGTTACATTGAGGCATGTAATCTATTTAACTAAAATAAATAACAAATAACAGCTCTATAGATTATCATACTATGATATTTTAATGAGCATATATATATAATCACGAATAAACTGAACAATGCTGATCACTTGAACCAAACCCTTGTAATATTCTTCCATGCAAAGTGGTCAGCTGGCAAGAAAGACTGTTTGCTTTATTTGTTTGCCAATCCCATAAGAATAAAGCTTTTAAAGTACGGTAGGATATATTAAAAAAACACAGCATCCTTTGTTTCTCCCTTTTATTTATTTATTGGTTATAAGCAAATGCATCAATCACCAAACGATAAGATCAAGAAGTTGACATTGACCTTGGCTTTGCAATAACTACATCCTTTGGGGACACAATATAATAAAGTGGTTCATCACCTGCAGCCCACTGACCACCAGCATTACTGCTACCTACATTTGAATGAAAAAGGTAACTATTGCCGTGCAGGAGCAGCAGGAGAATTTCATACACATAATATAAGAACACTGGATAATGTTCACCTGAGAAGGGAGCATGAGCAAGAGAATAGTCCTTTGGCTTGTAATGCTCAAAGCCGTGTACTGGTAGAGCATCTGTTGAAAGTTCATCATTGTTCCATGTTACTATTCGAACCTCTGGTCTTTGAGCATTGCCCTGTTTAAGAACAAACCAATTTATGATATAGCTTCATTTCATCATATCATATGTAAGAAACCGTGAATACCTGCCGAGAAGGAGCAGTGCTACTAAAGTCCTTTTCTCCATCTTCTCCAGGAACATACGCCAGAACAACCAGAGCATCATCAAAGGGGGCAATTCTTGAGATGAAATTGATGGTTTCAGTGACTAAGAGAAGGGGGCTTGAATCTTAGCTCCCTTTTTTGCTTGATTACACTTGCTGAACTCAGAGAGACTTTTCTGTTTTAGCTCGTCTCTGGACACGAGACTTTTTGTTTTTGCTCGTCACTTGGCACGAGACATTTTAGTTTTTGTTCCTGTGCAGTAGAAATAGAAATGGAGTAGGAGAGAAGAAAGATTACACCCAGATATATCCTAGTTCAGCTGCTAAGTGCAGTGCAGCCTACATCCAGTCTCCATCACAACAATGATGGAATTTCACTATAATCAACCTGATTACAAACTGTAAAGTACTAACCCAACTAACAAGGGGATTCCCACAGAATCATGAAACACAACATAGATGAACAAAGGAACTCTAAGACATCTATGGCTTTTTTCTTTTAATTTTGCACTCTCTGCCTTTTTCCGCTCTATGACTTTTTCATTACAAACCTCACTGTTTGCTTTTTTTCATGAGACTCAAGACATGACAAAATTAAACAGAAAAATACAAAACAGAATACATTGAAGGAGAAGAGAAAACTGTTAGCTCAGGTAGCTCTGAGAACACTGTGCCTTGCACTCTCAAATTTTCTCCTTGCTTCAAACAATGGCTGTCCACCCTTATTATAGAAGAGGGGAGCCTCCACTTATTGAAGCCAAAACCGAACCAGCTTCTTCCTCCTTAAACAAACAAAACCGGTTCGGCCACATAGAGAGAGAAGAGATAACCATGCAAAACCCAACATGCAATTACCTCCCGTCCTTTCTTGATCATCATCCTTCATCAATCCGAGCTCTCCATCCTTGGCTTGCTCTCCAAGATGGATTTCTGGCCCTTGATGCTTCATGATGATAATGACTTCATCTGCTTCAATCTCTGCCTTAACCATCACTTCGCCACTCTAGCTACTCCCTGTGGTGGTTAAACAGAATCAAAGACAAGCCATGCTTCAAGAATCTCCTCCATGCTGGCCGAATCTTTGCCTTCCATTTTGAGCATTAAGAGCTCAAGATAACCTTACCAAATCTGACCATATTTAGTGAGTATCTTAGCCACAGCTCATTTTTATTTTAGTATGTTTTCTTGCCATTATTAGCTTGATGGTCTTGATGCATGCAGCTTCTTCCTTTTCTTTGTTGATGAGCACAGCGTCCATGGTTTACTGGACAAAGACTGAAGAAAGAAACAAGAAAGAGATGAGAGAAAAAGAATCTGAAGAAAAGCAATACAAAGTGGTTAAACAAATTAATTGAGAATAGCTTGCTTTTACTTCCCTAGCTTAGAGTGGCGTGTTTGTCATAATAGCCATCAATCAACTCAGCTGAATTTTTCTCTCTCATATTCCCCATGCATTAATTAACAATGTAATAGATTTTGAAATCCATCACATGGTTAAAGGCTTGGTTCCGTTGGAAGCACTTTGCTTTCATTTTTCCTTTGTTTCGGATCAAGATTGGAACCCTTTATCACTAATAGAACTTGGGCTTGTAACATTGAAATTAAAACTGGCCCGTTTGGTTAACATTTGCTTTCCTGATGAAATTGGAACACGCATAAGACAAGTAGGAAGGCATTCTTTGGGCTTTGAAGTAATAAGCTTTATTCTTGCCCAACATCTATGATAATCATTCAGCCATAATGTAAGAGTCATTAAACAAGGCTGATATTTGGGCTGGCAACATTTAATTTTCGGCCCATTAAAAAAAACCTGCATCACAAAATTATTAATTAACATATGTTAAATGAAGATTAAATTAATAATTTTGTAATTAATTATTTTAATAATGTTTAGTCATCACAAATATTAATTTAGAGTTTCCAAACTCATCAAATAGCTAGTTTGAAATGATGCCACAATGTCCACCTGGCTCATACTAGACAAAGGAAAATTTCTGTATGTCCCATTGGCTACTTGATAGCGGTTTGTTCTTATTGAAGCAATTTTGACAGTAGTTCCCCAGCCAATAACCAAGAGGGTGTCACTCTGTACAATATGGAAGGATATTAAGCAAAATTAATTTTCATAAGAAATATCTTGCAGTATTACATTTCTTTAAAGCAAGGACCAAACATTCAATCAAGTTATAGAAGCAGATAATGCTTCTGAGAAGACGCACCAGAAACAAATAGCAAGTCTATGCTCAGATATTTTACCACTGACCTGCCAAACCAAGTGAGGAAGCAAAAGCTCAGGCCTGGGGCTATCTCTTGGCCTTTCAATAAATGTTACCCGCTGGTTATTGGCAGTATCATAAACCTTCACTCCTGTGTTGTTTGCCCAAGCAACAAGACTGGTTCGCCACTTCACTGCATGTATTGGACCTTCCCCAGAGTGCAAAACCTTTTATAATATATATATTGTGGAGAATACAATACATATGGTTATAGTTTTCAACACACTAAAAAGAGTAGCACTATCCAAATTCATGCTAGAGTTAAGAAGAATCTTGCAGACCTGGTCACGATAGCCTAACCATGTCTTCGAATTCAAATACAAATTCCCAGCTAAACCACCTGCAACAAATCTCCTAGAGGCATTCCTTGTGTAATCAGGATCCAAGGCAATCGCTTTCATCGGCCGATGATACTCGAACTTCGTTTTCTCATCGGAAAAAAGACCGCAAATAACAACTGATCCATCATCGGAACAGCTTCCAATATACTCACCCTCTAAATCAAAGCTAAGGTCGTTAACAACAGCAGAATGAGCAGGGAACTCTTTCACCTGCAATCAGATATAAAATTTCACAAATGCAATCCACTCCATTGTGAAGTTCATGAAAAAGCTTGGGAACGTTACCGAAAGATCACGTAAGAGAGGGGAAAAAACGAAATGGCTAGCTACAATTTGAATGACGATAGCTCAGAATTTCACGAGAAGAACATTTCATAAATAAATAAATTGATGCGCAAGGAACGAACCTGGTTGCCGAGGAAATCGAGGATGTAGACAATGCCGTCGTGAGTACCGAGTGCGATCATGCGTTCCGCGACGGCGATGCAAGAAGCTGCGTCGCTAGATAGCAGCGCAGGTATACTTCCTCCCATTCTCTGGTACTTGAGCCTTGGCTCCTCTTCGTCATCTTCCTCTTCTCCTTCTTCTGCTTCTTCGTCTTCTTCTTCGTCCCCCTCCTCCTCCTCTTCTTCTTCTTCTTCTCTCTCGTCATCTCCTTCGACGCCATTCTCGGACGGAATCGGAGCCATCGGAAGATAGTTACCGCCGGCGGGACCAACGGAACGGAGATCTGTTTGGAAGCTGAGAAATTCTATTCTCTCTGTTTTCTATTTTATTTTGTTTTATTGTGCAGTGTCGTTTGCGTTCCGTTATTAGAAATTTGGAATGTCGTTCACGTTGAAGATGGGGAAGAAGGTTCTTTGGATATAGTTAGTAGTACTAATTAAGAGGAGTAATGAGGTGAACGACAATAATAATCATAACAGCAAGAGGGAGTGTTTTGTGTTGAATGAGATTGGGGGAACCCCGAGAAACCTGTAACTCTGTAAGGCTGTAACTAACGGAAGTGGGTTAATTCATAAGCGGAGCATGTGTTTCTTGGCCGTTAGCGTTTTGCACTTTCTGTGACGACATCGTTTAACAAAACCAAAGTACCAAACTTAACGAATTTTTAAAGCTGCTATTTTTTTTTAAGTTTCTCAGACATCTTTTTGTACAGCAAGTCAAAAATTAATCCGTTATGATTCGAATTTTATTTAAAAATTTATCGCTAATTAATAAATTTTTGCATATATGAAATTTTAGAACTAGTTTTGAAGGTCAATATATATATATGAGTTAACTGTCTTATATTATAAAAATATATTTTAAGAATATAATTATCAAATATTATATATACTAAAAATTAATTATTAATTAGTTATGGTATATGACAATATATTGTTGAGTTTAGTAAATAAATAATAATATTTTAGTGATAATAAACACAGTATTATTTGAGTTAATAGTCCAATTAAGATTTGATGAAATTGTTTAGTATTGCAGGCCTATAATTCATAATACAGCCCAAATTAATGAAGTTAAGAAGTCTAACTAAAAAGACCAAATATTTCCAAGGCTGTTGAAAGAAATTGAATCCATAACCCAATCCTTTACCGTTCAAGCAAAAGAAAAGCAACTCTAAGCTTCTGCTAACTTCATGTTGGGTAATGCTTAGAGAAAAAAAAGAAGTTCAGTTTTCTCTTACCAAGAGCCAAAGAAAAAGAAAAGAAAGTTAATCAAGGAGGCTATATCAAATCAATATCAATAAAAGCAAGTTAAGCTTAATCAAAAGGATTAAACGTAATTTATTTCTATTTATATAAAAATCAATTGCTTGTTATTTTTTCCTTTCTTTTGTACTACTATTTCGAGTAAGTTAAAAAAAGTGGTGGTTATCTTATTCTATTGTAATTCAATGGTTGATGATGAAATTTGGAAACAAAGCACAAAATTAAAGATTTAAATTTTGTCAAATTTTTTGAGAAAGCTAATTGCTGCTGTTTTTCCTTCTACTTTCGTGCTTAATATTAATTCCTGATTTTCTATATTGATGGAAGAAAAAGAAAAAAAATTTCAGCTAGCTCAAAATTTAAGAAGTTGACCTTGTGAAGAAATTCTAACTGAGGAAACAAAGCTCATACAAAAAGAAAAATCATCTTCATTTCTATAAGAGGAGAGAGAATTCGAAAAGAAATAAGAGTGAAACCTTACAAATCAAATTTAAAGTCTTGAAAACATTGTACTTATACTAAGGGAAACATTCTACCAATATTAAGAACAATGTTTAAGAGTTCAGAATATAAGTTCAGCATATAGAGTTTGAGTTATAAATCATCATCTACTTCATGATTATATTCATCATTGAGTATTCTGTTTTAAAGTTGTATCTTTCTTTGTTCTTAATCAGTGGTAAAAGACATTCAAATGAGGTATTAAGTAAAAGTCATTGAGAAAAAATGCATAGAGAGAAATTTAGAGAGAAAATACATTATTTATTTCTTGTCTCCTTTGATTGTATTTTTATTTTGATTTTGATGTCTGGCTTGTATCTTTTGCTAAGTTGGGTAAGCACTTAGTGTGTTGAGAGTATAGGAAGTTCCCTGATCAAGTCAAGTTTAGGTAGAAGCTTGATTTGTCTTAGATAGGATTAAGTTGAATCCTAAAAAAATGGTATATGTAATATTTGATATGATAGTGAAAATTCCACCGCTGCTGTGGTGGAGACTGGATGTAGGTTGCATTACACGATGCAACTGAACCAAGATACATGGTTGTGTTATCTTCTTCTTCTTTACGTTGATTCTATTTTTTTACGATTTATGAAACAAAATGAAATTGTCTCCTGTATAATTCATCTCCCAAATAAAATAGAAGCTAACTTACATTTTTTAGTTTGAGACAAAATTAATTAAAAAAAATCATAGATTCTGTTACGATGGGTAACCGGAGATTAATGGGCCGGATGGCGTTGGTTGGCCCAAACGTATGAAGGAGGTGGCTTTCGAGTGGATCTGTTACTCGGTGTTCCCCCGTCCGACTTGTACGTGTGAAAGAATGGGGGGTGGTACCTGCAAAGACACTCCGATGCCTAAGTTAGCAAGAGTGTGAGCAGGTTAGAGAGTATTGGAACTTAGTGATACCTGAATGGTGTCAGTGTATTTATAGTGGTGAACCAATAACCACCGCTGAAGTAGTGCCACCTTTTTAGGTGGATAACCGTTCCCATATCTTAGGGAGGTTAAGATATGGCTCTATGAAGTGGTTAGAGAGTTTCTAGGGGCAGTTACTCATTCGAATGAGTGTTATCTGCCAGCTAACCCTCGTATCCGACTTCTTTGGAACAGGTCGTATTCAGTATCGACTTCTGGGATGAAGGCTGATACTGGATGGAGGGCCAACCCTTTGGGTGGAGCGTCTTTGCTTGGATCCTAGGCCCTATTTATTGGGCCAGGGTATGAACAGTGCCCCTACTCGAGCCCAATTCTTTTAAGAGTTGGGTTCGAGTATTCAACTCGGGGTCTTGGCCGACTTGCGAGAGGACCGACGTGATGATTGAGAACCGACGTGATTTTTCTTTGACCTTTCGGTTCTGACGGTTACGTCTAATCAAGCGTCGTGTCCGTTGGGTATGCGTAGGGATTTTAATGGCCTTGGTAACGGTGCACCTTTATTAAGAGTTGCCTCAATTTTACCATTATGCCCCTAACGTCTTTATAAATACTTTCCCTCTCTTTCGTTGTTTCGTTTCTGCAATCTTTCAAATTCCCCTTGCATTTGTTCGTGCTGCGTTCTTGCGTTTCGAAGGCTTTTACTTCCTCCAGTCTTGATTTCAGACTTAAAGGTTAGCTTTTTCCCCTTCTGTAACATGCGTTCTATTTGCGTGCTTTTATCTTGTAGGTAGATTTGGTTTGTAGGCTTTAGTTCCGTACCCCTTCCCTTAGAGACTGTGTGTTGATTTTCCTTTTCTTTTGTAGGTTTCTTGTCACCCTTTTTTAAGAAAAGAAATGGCTTCCGTAGATGCTCTCTCCCAGTGGGTTGATGTTACGGTCCTAGGGGAGGAGCCCTCAGTTGATACTGAATTTATCACCCACCTACGTACTCACTATAGAATTTGTACTTCTGAAGAAGATGAGCCGAAGTACGAGTTGATAGTCCCGGGTCCAGAAGACCGGGTTTGTTTCGGGAGGGCCGACGAGACGGCCCCTCATTTCTTTTTTATGTATGAGAGTATGGTTACTCGTTTGGGCGTTTTCCTCCCCTTTTCAGAGTTTGAAATGTCTGTGTTGCGTCATTGCCGGGTTGCCCCCACCCAGCTTCACCCCAACTCTTGGGGTTTTTTGAAAATTTACCAATTTATTAGCCAGGCCTTAGAGTTCCCGACTTCTCTGAGGATTTTCTTCTATCTCTTCCATATGACCAAGCCCTTCAGTGGGTTAAATAATAAGCAACAGTGGGTGTCCTTTCGTGCCATTCAAGGTCGGAGGCTTTTTACCCTTTTTGACGAATCCTTTCATGATTTCAAAAACTATTTTTTCAAAGTTCAAGCAGTAGAGGGTCACCACCCCTTTTTCCTGGATGATGATTCTTCTCCCCGGTTTCCTTTATATTGGCTAGAGGCCTCTCCCTGCGAGAAATATGGTCTGGACGACCTGGATGAGGTGGAGGCGGCCATTGTGGGGTTCCTCCGAGAAGTGTGGGGGAGGGCCCCATATTTGGATACTAAAAAGTTTCTCCAGGGGTCGCCGACCTTTGTCCAGTCACAACTAGGTAGCTTTTTGCGTTTTTCATTTATTTCCGACTTGCAATTTCTTTTACCGACTTGTCTGATTTTTAGCTGCCAATTTGTTTTTGCAGAGATGGCAAAGAAAAATGCTCAAGAGTCTTTCCAGAGGGTTCAGGAAGCCAAGGCGAAGTCTCGCGCCAGATCTGGTGGTGCTAGGGTGGCTGTCTCTCCTTCTCCTCCTCCTCGGAATGTTGGGACTTCCTCCCAACCTATTGTGATTTTTTCCTCTGCCTCCTCTCTGCCACCCCCTTCCGCCCGACCTACTCCCGAACCAGAGCTAAAGAAGCGCAAGACCTTGGAGTCCGGCGCTTCTGGTGAGGCGGACGCTCTTGCGTTCGTCCGAAAGAACATCTATCCTCATGCTCGTATGAGTATGGATGATGTTTCTGTTCGGCACTACCTCACCACTGTGGTTGAGGAGAGTCTCAAGACGGCGGGGGTTTGTGGCAAACTCTTGGATATATTTGAGAAGACTCCTATCAGCTCTTTAGGGACGACCTCGAGGGTCGAGGAGCTGGAGGGTAGGCTTCGCATATATCAGGAGCATGAGAGGGAGTTGGAGGGGAAAGTCGCCAAACTGAAGGAGGAGAGGGACATCCTCCGAGAGAAGGGGCAGAAGTTGCAAGCCCAATGCAACATGGAGGTAGATTTGAGGAAGGCAGCGCAAGCCAGCTACAATAGTTTATTTGCTGATCTTGTGTCTGTAAAGAACGACTTGCTGAATGCTCGGAAGGCCTACACCGAGTTGGAGGACTCTATTGCGAATGGTGCTGATGAGGCCTGGAGGATTTTCAAGGAACAGGTCGGAGTTATTGCTCCTGACTTGGACCTTTCTCCTTTGGACCCTGATAAGATTGTTATTGATGGTGCCATCATGGATCCTCCTGTCCCCATAGTGGAGTCTGAGTCTGATTTAAAGACTCGGGGGCAGAGGATCGTAGAGTCCCCTCCTCGCTCTAAGGACGCTCCGAGTTCCTCTACCATTCTTCCGACTTCCTCTTCGACTCCTGCTCCTGGCGTTCCCCCTGATTCTGCTGGTGGTGATCCTCTTAAAAAGTGATTTTGGCTATTGGGGCCCGGCCTGTGGGCCCCTCTTTTTACACTCTTTATATTTATTTGGTGTTTTGAACAATTTTTTGGCCTTTTAAGGCCGTAAACAAAACAATTTATGGTGCCCTTTTTTAATAAGGGTTTAATTTAGCGTTAAATAAATGCCCTTTCTGGATAAGGGTTTTGAGTTACCTTATGCGCGCATGCTTTTTCTGTTCGTGGTTCTTTTGATTCTTTTCTAGAAAAACCTTTTCTTTGGGGCTTGCCTGCTTTTCTGAATCTCCTTGATCTTCAAGGTAGCTTTGCAATTTTCCTTAGTTTTTCCTATCTCTTTTTGTTATTCCTAGTACTCAATTTCGTTTTATTGAGCCTTTCGTGACTTAGGCTACTTTTGCGATTCATTTTAATTTTACTCGGTTTCGCATTCTGACTCATGAGTCGGACTGCTCCCGAGTTTATCATGATCGACTTCTATGGCCTCTTTACGCCGACTTGTACCTCGTCGTTTTATCCTGACGACCATCTAGGTCGGTTCATGGGATTTTTACGTTTTGTCGAGCTTAAATCGGCGCGTTTCGTAGAAGGAGAATAAAAAAGGGAACTTAAAAGAGATATTTTAAAATAAAAGAGATCTTTATTAGTTGAGGAGGTACCTTATTGCTACTAAGGGCTTTTGATAATTTATTTCCCTTAGCCCCTACTATGATGCCTCGTTAAAAACCCTTCTCCAGAAAAAACCCTTTGATTCTGGGAAAAAATCATGAAGCTGGGAAAAGAGTACATCAGGGAGTAGAGTTTTCTTTTAACTGTAGTACCTTTTCATATTACAAGCATGCCATGACCTTGGTAACTCGGTGCCGCCTAAGTCGGTCACCTTATAATAGCCCTTTCCTAAGACCTCCTTGACCTTGTATGGTCCTTTCCAATTAGCAGCGAGCTTTCCCTCCCCCGATTTGTTGACTCCAATGTCGTTTCTGATCAAGACTAAGTCGTCAGGGGTGAAACTCCTTCGAATGACTTTTTTGTTGTACCTTGTAGTCATCCTTTGTTTCAACGCTGCTTCTCTTATCTGAGCTTCTTCTCGGACTTCAGGGAGCAAGTCGAGCTCTTCTTTGTGCCCCTGTATATTCCTGATCTCGTCGTGGAAAATCACTCTTGGGCTTTGCTCATTGACCTCTATTGGGATCATGGCTTCTACGCCATAGACTAGCCGGAAGGGTGTTTCTCCAGTGGCGGATTGGGGTGTTGTTCTGTAAGCCCATAGTACTTGTTGGAGCTCTTCAGTCCAAGCTCCTTTCGCATCTTGCAGCCTTTTCTTTAACCCTGCTAGTATGACTTTGTTGGCTGCTTCGGCTTGCCCATTGGCTTGTGGGTGTTCGACTGAGGTGAACTGGTGTTTGATGTTCATACTGGCTACTAGGCTTCTAAAGGTGGAGTCGGTGAACTGGGTTCCGTTATCTGTGGTAATGGAATAAGGTATCCCGTACCTTGTGATTATGTTTTTGTAGAGGAACCTCCGACTTCTTTGTGCGGTGATGGTGGCTAGTGGTTTTGCCTCTATCCACTTTGTGAAATAATCTATTCCCACTATTAGGTATTTAACTTGTCCTGGCGCCTGGGGAAAAGGACCTAACAAATCCATTCCCCATTTTGCAAAGGGTCATGGAGCAGTGATACTAATGAGTTCCTCTGGGGGAGCCACGTGGAAATTTGCATGCATCTGACATGGCTGGCACCTTTTCACAAATTCTGTGGCATCTTTCTGTAAGGTTGGCCAGTAGAATCCAGCTCGGATCACTTTCCTGGCTAATGACCTGGCTCCGAGATGGTTCCCGCAGATTCCACTATGTACCTCCTCCAACACCTCGGTGGCTTTTGAGGTCGGTACACACTTTAACAATGGTGTTGATATCCCCTTCTATAGAGAACATTTTTCACCAAGGTATAGTGTTGTGCTTCCCTTCAGATTTTCTGGGCTTCTTTTTCCTCCTTAGGGAGGATGTCAAATTTTAGGTATTCGACTAAGGGGTTCATCCATCCGAGGTTTAATCCGACCACTTCAAAGACTTCTAGTGTGTCTTCTGTTTTTACCACTGAAGGTTCCTGGAGAGTCTCTTGAATCAGGCTTCTGTTATTTCCTCCCGGCTTGGTACTTGCTAGCTTGGATAGGGCGTCTGCTCTGCTGTTTAGATCCCGAGTTATGTGTTTTACCTCGGTTTCCGCAAAGCGCCTCAGGAGCTCCGAAGCTTTTTCCAAGTACCTTTTCATATTTGGGTCCTTTGCCTGATATTCCCCACTTATTTGGGAGGTCACCACTTGGGAGTCGCTGTATACCATCACCTTCATAGCACCGACCTCTTCAGCCAGCTTCAATCATGCGATCAAGGCTTCGTATTCTGCCTGATTATTTGAAGCTGGGAATTCAAACTTGAGGGAAACCTCTATCTGGGTTCCCCTTTCATGTACCAATATTATGCCTGCGCCGCTTCCTGCTTTATTGGAGGATCCATCCACATAGAGTTCCCAGGTAGTCGGTTTGTCCTCTTGGTCCCCTGCATATTCTGCAATGAAGTCGGCGAGGCACTGGGCTTTAATCGCCGTCCGAGTCTCGTACTTTAAGTCGAACTCGGAGAGCTCTATTGCCCATTGGACCATTCTTCCTGCAACATCCGTCTTTTGGAGGATTTGCTTCATGGGTTGGTTTGTGCGGACTCTTACTGTGTGAGCTTGAAAGTAAGGCCGTAGCCTTCGAGAGGCTATTACTAAGGAGTAGGCAAACTTTCTAATTTGTGATACCTTAGCTCAGGGCCCTGTAGAACTTTACTGATGAAGTAGATTGGGTGTTGACTGACCTCGTCTTCTCTTATCAAGGCTGCTGAGACGGCCTTGTCTGCCACGGATAGGTATAGGACGAGGTCTTTTCCGACTATAGGTCGGGTCAAGATAGGAGGTTGGCTTAAGAACTTTTTGAACTCCTGGAACGCCTCCTCGCATTCGGGAGTCCACTCAAACTGGTGCCCCTTTTTCAGTAGGGAGAACAGTGGAAGGGATCTTAATGCTGATCCTGCCAAAAATCTGGAGAGAGCTGCTAGTCGGCCGTTCAGCTGTTGGACCTCTCGCAAACAAGTCGGGCTTTTCATTTCTAGGATAGCTCTACACTTGTCGGGATTGGCTTCGATCCCTCTTTGTGTTAGCATGAATCCTAGAAATTTTCCTGCCTCCACTGCGAAGGCGCACTTTGCAGGATTTAGTCTCATCCCGTGCAACCTTATGGTGTCAAAGACTTGCGAGAGGTCGGATAGAAGGTCGACTTCCTCCTTGGTTTTTACTAACATATCGTCGACATATGCTTCCATTAAGCTCCCTAAGTGGGGGGCAAACACCTTATTCATCAGCCTCTGATATGTGGCCCCTGCATTTTTCAACCCAAATGGCATGACCACGTAGCAATAGTTGGCTCTGGGCATGATGAATGATGTTTTTTCCTGGTCTGGTTCATACATCGGGATTTGGTTATATCCTGAGTAGGCGTCCCTGAACGATAGGTATTGATACCCCGAGCTAGAGTCCACTAGGGCGTCAATACTTGGTAGTGGATAAGGGTCCTTGGGACATGCCTTATTTAAGTCGGTGTAGTCGACGCACATTCTCCATTTACCATTTTGTTTTCTGACTAGCACTATATTGGCTAGCCATGTTGGATATTTGACTTCTCTGATGAAGCCAGCTTCTAGGAGCGCCTGCACTTGCTCTTCTACTACTAGGGCTCGCTCTGGGCCGAGCTTGCGTCTTCTTTGTTGCACAGGTCGGGACCCTGAGTAGACCGAGAGCTTGTGAGACATGAGCTCGGGATCTATCCCAGGCATGTCGGAGGCCTTCCAGGCGAAGAGATCTGAGTTATCTCTTAGGAGCTTAATCAACCCTTGTCTTAGGGTTTCCCCTAGGTTGGCTCCTATGTGAGTGTTTTTCCTTCCTCTTCGCCGACCTGAATCTCCTCAGTTTTTCCCCCGGGCTGTGGTCGTAGTTCTTCTTTAACCCTTGCTCCTCCGAGTTCTATTGTGTGAACTTCTTTGCCTTTTCCTCTCAGGTTTAGGCTTTCATTGTAGCACTTCCTCGCCAACTTCTGATCTCCCCTTACCGTTGCTATCCCCGACGAGGTCAGGAACTTCATGCAGAGGTGGGGTGTCGATACCACCGCTCCGAGTCGGTTAAGGGTAGCTCTGCCGATTAAAGCATTATAGGCCGATCCCACGTCGATGACTATGAAGTCTATACTCAGAGTCTTTGATTTTTCCCTCTTTCCAAAGGTGGTGTGGAGGGGCAAAAATCATAATGGCTTTATTGGCGTGTCACCTAATCCGTACAAGGTGTCGGGGTAGGCTCTTAACTCTTTCTCATCTAACCCTAATTTGTCGAAAGCGGGCTTAAAGAGGATGTCTGCTGAGCTTCCTTGGTCTACTAGTGTTCTGTGTAGATGGGCATTTGCTAGGATCATGGTAATTACCACTAGGTCATCGTGCCCAGGGATTACTCATCGCCCGTCTTCCTTTGTGAATGAAATGGTCGGAAGGTCGGGGGACCCCTCTTCGACCTGATAAACTCTCTTGAGATGTCTTTTACGAGAGGATTTTGTGAGTCCCCCTCCCGCAAACCCTCCTGAGATCATATGGATATGTCTCTCCGGAGTTTGTGGTGGTGGGTCTCTTCTATCCGTATCTTCTCGCTTTCTTTTTCCATGACTGTCCGACCTTTTTATGAGATATCTGTCAAGCCGACCTTCTCTGGCCAGCTTTTCTATCACATTTTTAAGGTCGTAACAGTCATTTGTAGAGTGCCCATATATCTTATGGTACTCACAGTAATCGCCGCGGCTCCCCCCTTTTTTATTCTTAATGGGTCTGGGGGGAGGCAGCCTTTCAGTATTGCAAATTTCTCTGTATACATCCACTACAGGAACTTTCAATGGAGTATAAGAGTGATATTTTCTTGGCCTATCAAGGCTGAGCTCTTCCTTCTTCTTCGCTTCCCTCTCCCTCTCTTTCGTTGAGGGAGGGTGCCCGAGTCGCAAACTCGGGTCTCTTAGCCTAGCGTTTTCTTCCATATTGATGTACTTTTCAGCTCTTTCCTGTACATCATTTAAAGAGGCGGGGTGTCTTTTTGATATGGACTGTGAGAAGGGACCTTCTCTAAGACCATTGACTAGCCCCATGATGACTGCTTCGGTGGGCAGGTCTTGAATCTCCAAACATGCTTTGTTGAATCTTTCCATATAGGCCCGTAAGGACTCCCCGACCTCCTGTTTTATTCCCAGGAGACTTGGTGCATGCTTTACTTTGTCCTTCTGGATGGAGAACCTCATCAAGAATTTTCTTGAGAGGTCTTCAAAACTGGTAATTGACCTCGGAGGGAGGCTGTCGAACCACTTCATCGCTGCTTTTGACAAGGTTGTCGGGAAAGCTTTGCATCGCGTAGCGTCAGAAGCGTCGGTAAGATACATCCGACTTTTAAAGTTGCTCAGATGATGCTTTGGATCGGTGGTTCCATCGTAGAGGTCCATATCGGGGCTTCTAAAGTTTCTCGGAACTTTTGCCCTCATTATGTCCTCGCTAAACGGATCTTTCTCTTCTAAGGGAGAATCTTCTCTATCGTCGTGGGAATTCCGACCTTTGAGGGAGGATTCTAACTTTAAGAGTTTTCTTTCTAACTCTTTTCGTCGCTCCATCTCCTCTTTTAGGTTCTTTTCAGCTTCCCTTTGTCGTTCCCGCTCCTGTTCTAGCTGCTCGAGGCGGCTATGGATTAATCCCATAAGCTCACTAGCGTGGGAGGGTCCTTCTTTTTCTGATTCGCGCCCCTCCGAGGAGTTCACCTTCGGATTTTTGATTCCGGAGGTGCCTTCCCTATGTTGATCATTGGCTTCCTGGTGGAGGGTCTGATCTGCCTCATTGTTTCCAGTGTTCAAATTCTCTTGTTCAGAATCTGTCTCCACATGACCCTCTTCAGGGGATCTTTCCGCCATCACTGGTTGATCTCTCGGGTCCCCGGCAACGGCGCCAATGTTACGATGGGTAACCGGAGATTAATGGGTCGGATGGCGTTGGTTGGCCCAAACGTATGAAGGAGGTGGCTTTCGAGTGGATCTGTTACTCGGTGTTCCCCCGTCCGACTTGTACGTGTGAAAGAATGGGGGGTGGTACCTGCAAAGACACTCCGATGCCTAAGTTAGCAAGAGTGTGAGCAGGTTAGAGAGTATTGGAACTTAGTAATACCTGAATGGTGTCAGTGTATTTATAGTGGTGAACCAATAACCACCGCTGAAGTAGTGCCACCTTTTTAGGTGGATAACCGTTCCCATATCTTAGGGAGGTTAAGATATGGCTCTATAAAGTGGTTAGAGAGTTTCTAGGGGCAGTTACTCATTCGAATGAGTGTTATCTGCCAGCTAACCCTCGTATCCGACTTCTTTGGAACAGGTCGTATTCAGTACCGACTTCTGGGATGAAGGCTGATACTGGATGGAGGGCCAACCCTTTGGGTGGGGCGTCTTTGCTTGGATCCTGGACCCTATTTATTGGGCCAGGGTATGAACAGATTCAAATTCCTTTTTTAGCCTACCAAAAACCTTCATATATATATATATATATATATATATATATATATCTTACAAATTATTTCCTATTATAAATAAGTTTGATTACTAATATATTATGTGTTCATTTATTTTACTATAACAAGTTTTTTATTCTTCTAGTGATTAATCGTTTAGTTTAAAAAATATGTAGATCAATATGTATATTTGTATATAGTACTTTTGTATATATATATTTAATACATTAGAAATGAAAAGAAAAATGTTTTTAATGATTTTTTAGTAATGTTCTTAAAATATCTTTTTATTTTCATGCCCTACCTAGGGTTGCAAACTTGCTACGTCTTCCCGAATGGAAAAAAAAATGAACGCAACATGTGCCTTTTCATGTATGCATACGTTTTATTATTTTTTTTTTGTCAAGTGGATTTGACAATCTCTAATCTTAGGCATTACACTCATACATTTGTGTGGGTCTTGTATTTTGTTGATATAATTGTTCATGAAATACTATAAATTGTTTAGAGATGAATACAAAACCAAGTGAAGATAATAGATAATCACCAATTTAGAGGTGAATATATGTTGGTCATATATATTTGACTAAATTAGTATTTATAATGATATGTATTTGTTACGATGGGTAACCGGAAATTAATGGACTGGATGGCGTTGGTTGGCCCAAGCGTATGAAGGAGGAGGCTTCAAGTGGACCTACAACTCGGGGACCCCGTCCTACTTGTGTGCGTGAAAGAACTGGGGGGGAGGGGGGGTGATACCTGCAAAGACACTCCAATGCCTAAGTCAGCAAGGGTGTGAGCAGGTCTAGAGAGTATTGGGACTTAGAGATACCTGAGGGGTGTCAGTGTATTTATAGTGGTGAACCAATAACCACCGTTGGAGTAGTGCCACTTTTTTAGGGTGTTAACTGTCCCTTTATCTTAGGGAAGTTGAGATATGGCTCGTGGAAGTGGTTAGAGAGATTCTAGGGGCAGTTACTCATTTGAATGAGTGCTTATCTGCCAGCTAACCCTCGTTCCCGACTTCTTTAGAGCAAGTCGTGGCGAGTACCGACTTCGTAGTGGCTGATTTGGTGAAAGGTGAGGTCAACCCTCTGGGTTGGGCCTTTTTATTTGGATCCTGGGCCTTAGCGTTGGGCTAGGGTATGAACAGTGCCCCTACTCGAGCCCAATTTTCCTTTAGGATTTGGGTTCGAGTATTCTACTCGGGGTCGTAGCCGACTTGTTGGAGGACCGACGTGATGGACCGAAACCGACGTGACTTTTCGTGACCTTTTGGTTCTGACAGTTACGTCTAATCAAGCGTCGTGTCCGTTAGGAATTAATGGCCTTGGTAACGGTGCGTCTTTAATGACTACCCCGTTTTTACCATTGTGCCCCTAACGTACTTATAAATATTTTCCCTCTCTTTCATTGTTTCGTTTCTGCGATTTTTCAAATCTCCTCCTTATTCGTTTGTGCTGCATCCTTGTGTTTCGAAGGCTTTTGCTTCCTCCGACCCTCATTTTCGGATAAAGGTTGGTTCTTTCTGTAACATGCCTTTCTATTTACATGCCTTTATTTTGTAGATAGGTTGGTTTGTAGACTGTAGTTCTGTATTCCCTCCCTTTAGAGACCGTATTTTTTTATTTTCCTTTTCTTTTTCCCTTGTAGGTTTTTGTCACCTTTTTAGGAAAAAGAAATGGCTTCCATAGATGTTCTTTCTCAGTGGGTTGATGTCACGGTCCTAGGGGAGGAACCCTCGGTCGATACTGAGTTTATTACCCATCTTCGTACTCACCACATAATTTGTACTTCTGAGGAAGATGAGCCGAAGTATGAATTGGTAGTCCCGGGTCCAGAAGACCGGGTTTGCTTCGGGAGGGCCAATGAGGCAGCCCTCATTTTTTCTTTATGTATGAGTGTATGATCACCCGTTTGGGTGTTTTTCTTCCTTTTTCGAATTTTGAGATGTCTGTTTTGCACCACTGTCGAGTTGCCCCTACCCAACTTCACCCCAATTCTTGGGGTTTTTTGAAAATTTATCAATTTATCAGCCAGGCTTTGGAGTTCCCGACTTCTTTGAAGATTTTTTTCTATCTCTTTCATATGACCAAACCCTTTAGTGGGATAAACAACAAGCAACAGTGGGTATCTTTCCGAGCCATACAGGGTCGGAGAGTTTTCACCCTTTTTGACGAATCCTTCCATGACTTTAAAAATTATTTTTTCAAAGTTCAAGCTGTAGAGGGTCACCACCCCTTTTTTCTGGACGAGAGTTCTTCCCCCCGTTTTCCCTTGTACTGGTTGGAGGCCTCCCCCTGTGAGAAGTATGGTCTGGATGACCTAGACGAAGTGGAGGCGGCCATTGTGGGGTTCCTCCGAGAAGTGTGGGGGAGGGCCTCATATCTGGACACTAAGAAATTTCTCCAGGGGTCTCCGACTTTTATCCAAGCGCAGCTAGGTAGCTTTTGTTTTTCTAGTTTATTTCCGACTTGCGTTTTCTTGTGCCGACTTGTTTGACTTTTGTTACTTTTTGTAGAGATGGCGAAGAAGAACGCTCAGGAATCTTACCAGAGAGTCCAAGAGGCTAAAGCAAGGTCTCGCGCCAGGACTAGTGGCGCCAAGGCGGTTATCTCTCCTCCTCCTCCTCCTCGAAACGTTGGGACTCCTTCTCAGCCCATTGTGATTTCTTCTTCAGCTTTCTCTCAGTCGCCCCCCTCCGCTCGACCTTCTCCTGAGCTAGAGAAGAAGAAGCGCAAGACCTTAGAGTCTGGCTCTTCTGGTGAGGTTAAGGCGGATGCTCTTGCATTCGTCCGAAAGAACATCTACCCCCATGCTCATATAAGTATGGATGATGTTTCTGTTCGGCACTACCTTACCACTCTGGTCGAGGAGAGTCTCAAGGCAGCGGGGGTTTGCAGCAAACTCTTGGATATTTTTTAGAAGACTCCTCTCAGCTCTTTAGGGATGACCTCGAGGGTCGAGGAGCTGGAAGGAAGGCTTCTTTTATATCAAGAGCACGAGGGGGAGTTGAAGGAGGAGGTCGCCAGGCTGAAGGAGGAGAGAGATAACCTTCGGGAGAGGGAGAGGAAGTTGCAAGCCCAATGCAACATGGAGGTGGACTTGAGGAAAACAGCACAGGTCAGCTACCAAAGTTTATTTGATGATCTTGTATCTGTGAGGAATGATCTGCTGAATTCTCGGAAGGCCTATACCGAGTTGGAGGACTCTATTGCTGACGGCGCCGAGGAGGCTTGGAGGATCTTTAAGGAGCAGGTCGGAGTTATTGCTCCTGACTTAGACCTTTCTCCTTTAGATCCTGACAAAGTCGTCATTAATGGTGCCATTGTGGACCCTCCTGCCCCCGTGATTGTTTCTGAGTCAGAATTGAAGACTCTGGGGCAGAGGATCATAGAGTCCCCTCCTCGCCCTAAGGACGCTCCGAGTTCTTCTACCGTTCCTCCGACTTCCTCTTCATCTCCTATGGATGCCTCTCTTCCCGGTCCTGGCGGCGCTCTTCCTGACTCCGGTGGTGGTGACCTGTCTATTCCTCTTGCAAAAAAGTAATTTGTTGGCTATTTGGGGCCCGGCCTGTGGGTCCCCTCTTTTTTAAACTCTTTATTTATTTTTGGTAGTGTTTGAACATTTTTTTTTGGCCTTTTAAGGCCGTGAACAAAACATTTTATAATACCCTTTTTAATAAGGGTTCAAGTTAGAAATAAATACCCTTTTTTGGATAAGGGTTTAAGTTACCTTATGCGTGCATGCTTTTCTGATTGCGATTTTTTCGAATTCTCCTTGATCTTTTCTGAAAAACCTTTTCTTTGGCTTATCTTCCTTTCTGAACCTTTTTGTTTTAAGGATCTTTAGGACAGCCTTTTAATCTTTTCTTAGGTTTTTTCCTATCTCTTTTGTTATTCCTAGTACTCAATTTTGTTTCATTGAGCTTTTATGACTTAGGCTACTTTCGTGATTCATTTTTGTTTTACTCGGTTTCCCATTTCGACTTATGAGTCGGGATGGTTCCGAGTTTATCATGATCAACTTCTATAACCTCTTTACACCGACTTGTACCTCGTCGTTTTATCCTGACGACCATCTAGGTCGGTTCATGGGATTTTCACGCTTTGTCGAGCTTAAGTCGGTGCGTTTCGTCGAAAGGAAGAGAAAACAAAAAAGGAATTTATAAGAGACATTGGTAAGATGAAAAAGATCTTTATTAATTGGGGAGGTACTTTATTGCTACTAAGGGTTTTTGACAATCTATTTTCCTTAGCCCCTACTATGATGCCTCGTTAAAAACCCTTCTCCAGAAAAAACCCTTTAATTTTGGGAAAAAATCATGAAGTTGGGAAAAGAGTACATCAGGGAGTAGAGTTCGCTTTTAACTGTAGTACCTTTTCATATTACAAACATGCCACGACCTCGGTAACTCGGTGCCGTTCAGGTCGGTCACTTTATAATAGCCTTTTCTTAAGACCTTTTTTTTGTTGTATCTTGTAGTCATTCTTTGCTTCAACGCTGCTTCTCTTATCTGGGCTTCTTCTCGGACTTCTGGGAGTAGGTCGAGCTCCTCTTTGTGCCCCTGTATATTTCCGATCTCGTCATGGAGAATCACTCTTGGGCTTTGCTCGTTGACTTCTATTGGGATCATGGCTTCTACGCCATAAACTAGTCGGAAGGGTGTTTCTCCAGTGGCGGATTGGGGGGGGGGGTCGTCCTGTAAGCCCATAGCACTTGTGGGAGCTTTTCAGCCCAGGCTCCTTTTGCATCTTGTAATCTTTTCTTTAGCTCTGCCAGTATGACTTTATTGGCTGTCTCGGCTTGCCCATTGGCTTGCAGGTGCTCCACCGAGGTGAACTGGTGTTTGATTTTCATACTGGATACTAGGCTTCTAAAGGTAGAGTCGGTGAACTGGGTTCCATTATCTGTAGTAATGGAATGAGGTATCCCATACCTTGTGATGATATTTTTGTAGAGGAACCTCCGACTTCTTTGTGCGGTGATGGTGGCCAATGGTTCTGCTTCTATCCACTTTGTGAAATAATCTATTCCCACGATCAGGTATCTGACTTGTCCTGGCGCCTGGGGAAAAGGACCTAACAAATCCATTCCCCATTTTGCAAAGGGCCATGGAGAAGTGATACTGATGAGCTCCTCCGAGGGAGCCACGTGGAAATTTGCATCTGTGGCGTCTTTCTACAAGGTGGGCCAGTAGAATCCAGCTCGGATCACTTTCCTGGCTAATGACGTTGCTCCGAGATAATTTTCGCAGATTCCATTGTGGACTTCCTCTAACACCTCGGTAGTTCTTGAGGTCGGTACGCACTTTAACAATGGTGTTGATATCCCCCTTCTGTAGAGAATATTTCTCACCAAAGTGTAATGTTGTGCTTCCCTCCGGATTTTCTTGGCCTCTTTTTCCTCTTTTGGAAGGATGTCAAATTTGATGTATTCGACCAAGGGGTTCATCCATCCGAGGTTTAAACCGACTACCTCAAGGACTTCTTGTTTGTCTTCTATTTTTACCACGGAGGGTTCCTGGAGAGTTTCTTGGATCAGGCTTCTGTTATTCCCTCATGGCTTGGTACTTGCTAACTTGGATAGGGCGTCTGCTCTGCTGTTTAGATCCTGAGTTATGTGTCTTACCTTGGTTTCTGCAAAGCGCCCAAGGTGTTCCAGAGTTTTTTCCAAGTACTTCTTCATATTTGGGTCTTTTGCCTGATATTCTCCACTTATTTGGGAGGTCACCACTTGTGAGTCGCTGTATATCACCACTGTTGTAGCACCGACTTCTTCTGCCAGCTTCAATCCAGCAATCAAGGCTTCATACTCCGCCTGATTATTTGAAGCTGGGAATTCAAATTTGAGGGAAACCTCTATCTGGGTTCCTCTTTCATCTACCAATATTATGCCTGCACCACTTCCTGTTTTGTTGGAGGATCCATCTACATAGAGTTCCAATGTAGTTGGTTTTTCCTCTTGATCTCCTGCGTATTCTGCAATGAAGTCGGTGAGGCACTGGGCTTTAATCGCCGTCTGAGTTTCATATCTTAAGTCGAACTCGGAGAGCTCTATTGCCCATTGAACCTTTCTCTCTGCAACATCCGTCTTTTAGAGGATTTGCTTCATGGTTTGGTTCGTGCGGACTTTTATTGTGTGAGCTTGAAAGTAAGGCCGTAGCCTTCGCGAGGCTACTACTAAGGAGTAGGCAAACTTCTCTAGTTTGTGGTACCTTAGCTCTGGGCCTTGTAGAACTTTGCTGATGAAATACACTGGGTGCTGGCCGACCTCGTCTTCTCTTATCAGGGCTGATGAGACAGCCTTGTCTGCTACAGACAAGTATAGGACGAGATCTTTTCCAGCTGCAGGTCGGGTCAGAATAGGAGGTTGGCTCAAGAATCTTTTGAACTCCTGGAACGCCTCCTCGCATTCAGGAGTCCATTCGAACTGACATCCCTTTCTCAATAAGGAGAACAGTGGAAGGGATTTTAGTGCTGATCCTGCCAAAAATCTGGGGAGGGCTGCAAGTCGGCCATTCAGTTGCTGGACCTCTCTCAAACAAGTCGGGCTTTTCATCTCCAGGATAGCTCTACACTTATCGGGATTAGCTTCAATCCCTCTTTGTGTTAGCATAAACCCTAGGAATTTTCCTGCCTCTACCGCGAAGGCGCACTTTGTGGGATTTAGTCTCATCCCGTGCAACCTTATGGTGTCGAAGACTTGTGAGAGGTCTGACAAGAGGTCGACTTCTTGCTTGGTCTTTACCAGCATGTCGTCGACGTATACTTCCATTAGGTTCCCAAGGTGAGAGGCAAACACCTTATTCATCAGCCTCTGGTATGTGGCCCCTATATTTTTTAATCCAAATGGCATGACCACGTAACAGAAGTTAGCTCTGGGCGTGATGAATGATGTCTTCTCCTGGTCTGGCTCATACATCGGGATTTGGTTATACCCCAAGTAGGCGTCCAAGAACGACAAATATTGATACCCCGAGCTGGAGTCTACCAGGGTATCAATGTTTGGCAGTGGATAAGGATCCTTGGGACATGCCTTATTTAGGTCGGTATAGTCGACACACATTCTCCATTTGCCATTTTGTTTTTTGACAAGCACTACATTGGCTAGCCATGTTGGGTACTTGACTTCTCTGATGAAGCCAGCTTCTAGGAGCGCATGTACTTGCTCTTCTACTACTAGGGCTCGTTCGGGGCCGAGCTTGCGTCTTCTCTGTTGTATAGGTCGGGATCCCGGGTAGACTGAGAGCTTATGGGACATGAGCTCAGGGTCTATCCCAGGCATGTCGGAGGCCTTCCAGGCGAAGAGATCGGAGTTATCTCTTAGGAGCTTAGTCAACCCTTGTTTTAGGGTTTCCCCTAGGTTGGCTCCTATGTGAGTATTTTTTCCTTCCTCTTCACCGACCTGTATCTCCTCAGTTTTTCCTCCCGGCTGTGGACGCAGCTCCTCTCTAGCCCTCGCTCCACCGAGCTCTATTGTGTGAACTTCCCTGCCTTTTCCTCTTAGGTTTAGGCTTTCATTGTAGCATTTCCTTGCCAATTTCTGATCTCCCCTTACCGTTGCTATCCCTGCTGAGGTCGAGAATTTCATACAAAGGTGGGGAGTGGATACCACCACTCCGAGTCGATTAAGGGTAGTTCTGTCGATTAAAGCATTATATGCTGACCCTACATCGATGACTATAAAGTCTATACTCAGAGTCTTTGATTTTTCCCCTTTTCCAAAAGTAGTGTGGAGGGGCAAAAATCCCAGTGGCTTTATTGGCGTGTCGCCTAGTCCGTACAAGGTGTCGGGGTAGGCTCTTAATTCTTTTTCGTCCAACCCTAGTTTGTCAAAAGCGGGCTTAAAAAGGATGTCCGCTGAGCTTCCTTGGTCTACTAGGGTTCTGTGGAGATGGGCATTTGCCAAGATCATAGTTATTACCACTGGATCATCGTGTCCAGGAATTATTCCTTGCCCATCTTCTTTTGTGAATGAAATAGTAGGGAGGTCGGATGACTCTCCTCCGACCTGGTATACTCTCTTGAGATGCCTTTTGCGAGAAGATTTGGTGAGTCCCCCTCCCGCGAATTCCCCTGAGATCATATGGATATGTCTCTCTGGAGTCTGCGGTAGTGGGTCTCTTCTATCCATATCATCTCGCTTTCTCTTCCCGTGACTGTCCGACCTTTCTATGAGATATCTGTCAAGCCGACCTTCTCTAGCCAGCTTTTCTATCACATTTTTAAGGTCGTAGCAGTCGTTTGTGGAGTGACCATATATTTTATGGTACTCACAGTAGTCGCTGCGACTCCCCCCTTTTTTATTTTTAATGGGTCTGGGGGGTGGTAGTCTTTCAGTGTTACAAATCTCTCTGTATACATCCACTATAGAAACTTTCAGAGGAGTATAAGAGTGATATTTTCTTGGTCTATCGAGACCGAGTTCTTCCTTTTTCTTGGTTTCCCTCTCCCTCTCTTTTGCTGAGGGAAGGTGCCCGGGTCGCCAACTCAGGTCTCTCAACTTGGCATTTTCCTCCATGTTGATGTACTTTTCAGCTCTTTCTTGTACATCACTTAAGGAGATGGGGTGTCTTTTTGATATGGACTGTGAGAAGGGACCTTCCCTAAGTCCATTGACTAATCCCATTATGATTGCCTCGGTGGGCAGGTCTTGAATCTCTAAACATGCTTTATTGAACCTTTCCATACAGGCTCGTAAGGATTCTCCAACCTCTTGTTTTATTCCCAGGAGGCTTGGTGCATGTTTCACTTTATCTTTCTGGATGGAAAACCTCATCAAGAACTTCCTTGAGAGGTCTTCGAAACTGGTAACCGACCTTGGAGAGAGGCTGTCGAACCACTTCATCGCTGCTTTCGATAGGGTGGTCGGGAAAGCTTTGCATCGCGTAGCGTCGGAAGCATCAGCTAGGTACATCCGACTTTTGAAATTGCTTAAGTGATGCTTCGGATCCATGGTTCCGTCATAGAGGTCCATATCGGGGCTTTTGAAGTTCCTTGGAACTTTTGCCCTCATTATGTCCTCGCTGAAAGGATCCTCCCCTCCTAGTGGTGGTTCTTCTCGTTCGTCTCGGGAGTTCCGACCTTTGAGGGAGGATTCTAACTTTAAGAGTTTTCTTTCTAACTCTTTTCGTCGCTCCATCTCCTCTTTTAGGTTCTTTTCAATCTCCTTTTGTCGTTCCCGTTCCTGTTCTAATTGTTCCAGGCGACTGTGGACTAATCCCATGAGTTCAGTTGCATGGGATGGTCCCTCTTTCTCTGATTCGCGCCCTTCGGAGGAATTCACCTTCGGATTTTTTACTCCGGAGGTACCTTCTCTGTGTTGATCGTTGGTCCCCTGGTGAAGGGTCAAGTCTGCATCGTTGTTTCCAGTTTCCAGATTTTCTTGTTCAGAATCTGATTCCACATGACCCTCTTCGGGGGATCTGTCCGCCATCACTGGTTGATCTCTCGGTTCCCCGACAACGGCGCCAATGTTACGATGGGTAACCGAAGATTAATGTGCTGGATGGCGTTGGTTGGCCCAAGCGTATGAAGGATGAGGCTTCAAGTGGACCTACAACTCGGGGACCCCCATCCGACTTGTGTGCTGAAAGAATGGGGGGTGATACATGCAAAGACACTCCAATGCCTAAGTCAGCAAGGGTGTGAGCAGGTCTAGAGAGTATTGGGACTTAGAGATACTTGAGGGGTGTCAGTGTATTTATAGTGGTGAACCAATAACCACAGTTGGAGTAGTGCCACTTTTTTAGGGTGTTAACTGTCCCTTTATCTTAGAGAAGTTGAGATATGGCTCGTGGAAGTGGTTAAAGAGATTCTAAGGGCAGTTACTCATTCGAATGAGTGTTTATCTGCCAGCTAACCCTCGTTCCCGACTTCTTTAGAGCAAGTCGTGGCGAGTACCGACTTCGTAGTGGCTGATTTGGTGAAAGGTGAGGTCAACCCTCTGGGTTGGGCCTTTTTATTTGGATCCTGGGCCTTAGCGTTGGGTCAGGGTATGAACAGTATTTTTATTTTAACTATTATTTATACATGAAAATATGAATAATTATTTTAAATGTGGACTATTAAAGGATTTGGGCCGAAAGCATGGGCCGGATGGCCCGTTTATTATAGCTTTTTTTGCCATAAGGACCGAAGAATGAGTAAATGAACTAGTCTTCGCTTAATTAAAAAAAAATAACTCAATTTATTTAATTTGAACAAAATTTATACATGTTTCATATTTTAAATTTTATTTAACAATTAATCTACTGTCAATGAATTAAATTCATAATTTAATTTGGCCAATATTCTAGTTGGCAGTGTTATTACATAGACCAAAAGTGTTACTTAATTATGTGCCCACTCTAATATTATGCAACAATTCATATTTAAGTTAAAGACAACAATATTCTTTTTTACAAATCTAAGCTATAAATAGTTACTAATTATTTGCTCATTTATTATTATTATTTTTTTGTCATACATCTGTTTTGCTCTAAAATAATGCTTAAAAGAAAGGCTGAAAAACAAACAAAAGAAGAGACACTAATTGCTCTGTTAAAATTAAATTTTTAATAAATCTAAGCTATAAATAGTTACTAATTACTAATTTTATGGTAGGGAAGACTCAAATAAATTAATAACATAAAAATAGGAGGCCAAAAATAGCATATCCTCAACTATAAATAAAGCCTCATATTGACACTAAAAGGTGTGCACTTCTTCATTGCAACCCCTTCCTTTTAGTTACACAAAAGAAGCAACTATTTGTTGCTTCAATTGTTGACTTTATTTATTGAATGTGAAAAGGGGGAGCAATAATTTTTGAATAATAAGGCAATGGCAAAGACATCCTTGGCTTTTGTATTTGCCTTGTTGTTGGCTTTGCCAATTCATTCAGTTTTTGCTAATGAAGTGAATCCATTGAACCTTTTTGATGGTGTTGAAGCACCAGTGGAAGCCAAGACTTTTGATTGGGTTCTAGAAGCCAAGTAAGTCATGCTTTTTTTTTTTTGCTCATTTTTAGAACAATCACATTTGGCTATTACAATAAATAGTGTTATTTGAACATAATATATATATATAGTCATCGTTATATTTTATGTTGATAAATTGTTTATTTGCAATTTGATAGATGAGGTGATGGATTCTATTTATAATACATTGAATGCATATAAGGATATTGCATGATAGTATTATGAAAATCAAGAGAATTTTTTTCTCTACTTATTCATAAAAGAATCGGAAGAAAAAGGGGTATTTTAATTTAGAATATAAAGTTTTTAAATTCTATAGCTTTGTTATTGAAAAGAAAATCATTGAAAGTATAATATTTTTTTTTTACAAAATTGTGTGTAAAATTTATCTCATTAAAAAAAAAATCAATTTAATAGAAAGAATATCACATCAATTATTTTTATGTCTAATTTTATATGCAATTTATGGTATTTAAAAATATATTAAGTTAATATTAATATATTTTTATGAGAAAAACTCAAGAGTCAATCGAATTTATTATTTTTTGTCAATATTTTAGTCATCAGTTTAATATTTTTAGTATAACAATTTAATAATATATTTTTAATCCATATTTTTAAATATTATTGATTAATTACTGCTTAAAAATAATAAATTTCATTAATTTTTTAGAAATTTTCAATTTTTATATACCTAACATGTTTATTCACATACATGGCTTTTTGTTTTTTATATATAAATTAGAGATTTAGAGACCGATAAAAAATTCCTATAATATTCGATAAGAAAGTATAAGCACCAGCTGCATCTCCAAGAAGAGCTTTTGTAGAATCACCAGAATTGGCTCCACAACAAATTTTTCTTGATTTGGAATAACTAAAATTGGCTCTAAGAAGAAATTTTGTGCAGTCACCAAAATTGGCTCCACAAAGAGCTTTTCTTGATCTAAAATCACTAAAATTGACTCTAAAAAAAAATCTTGTACAGTCACCAGAATTGGCTCCACAAAGAGCTTTCTTAGATTTAGAATCACTAAAATTGGCTCTAAGAAGAACCCTTGCGAAATCACCAAAATTGGCTCCACAAAGTACTTTCATAGACGTAAAATCGCTAAAATCAACTCTAAAAAGAGCTCTCGCAAAATCACCAGAATTGGCTCCAAAAAAAATCCTCGTGGAATCACTGAAATTGGCTCCAAGAAGTGCACCCGCACAAGCACCAACATCTTCTCAAGAGAAAAAATGTTTCTTTATGATATGCATATAAACTAAGTTGATATCATTTTTTTTTTTTTTTGGTAAGTGTAAGGGGCCGTAGGCCCAAAAAAAAGAAAAAAACCTACAAAACTAAACTAACTTCGGGGCAAGGAACCCCTTTTACATCATCTCTCATTAAACTAACTAAATCTATCGGGGGAACATCCAGAAAGTAAAGAGACTCCCTGTACTTGATGCTACTGTGCGCTAGCCAATGTGCACACTGATTGGCTTCTCTACCAATATGAATAAAAGCAATTTCCCATGGTCTACGAAGGATTTTGTGAATCTCGTTTAGCACTTTGTTGTGACATAATTTTTCTGTCTTATACTCCTTCAAAGCCTCGTAAACTTCCTTTGCATCTACTTCCACCTCCACTCTTCTCATTCCCAGGTCTGCTGCCATGTGAAGTCCATGGAGGACGCCCCACAACTCAGCTTGCACTGGTTGGCATCTTCCCAAATTTGCCCGAAAACCCCCAATCCACTCCCCATTATGGGTTCGAAGAAGACCTCCACACCCAGCCTTCATTGTTCTTTCTTGTGATGTGCCATCGGTATTCAATTTAACCCACCCTCTTTTGGGTGGGATCCAATGTAAATTTTTCTTATTTTGAGCTGATTCAATAGATAGAAGCGTGCCTTTCTGATGAGCTCTCTTATACTCCTTTGCTTTTTCCCTTATAATTGAAATAGGATTCACTGGGCGGAGGAAACTTGGATTGTGAACCTCTTCATTTCGCCACTTCCAAAGCCAATAGCAGGTTAGCACAAATTCGTCCACCCAATTGTGCTCAGAGCTTTTGCCCATGTCATTGCTAAAGTTCGTCTGTATCCATAACTCCAGAGGCATTGTGAAAAAGAGAGCAATAGCATTTGGGTGTACTAATTTGGCCCAGATCCTGGATGCGCTAGGACAGTCTCGCAGCACGTGGAGGATCGATTCTTTCACTTGGGGACAATTATGACAGTAAGGAGAAGTTCCCATCATTCTGGCTTTTCTATCTGCTGTCATCAACCTTCCATGATTCATGAGCCACAAAAAGGTACGCACTCTTTCTGGGCCTTTCCATTTCCATATTGCTTTCCAAATTTTGCTGTTTTCACTTTGCTAGCTAGTTAGGCTCTTGTATGCAGTTGCAATAGAAAAAACTCCATTTGCTGTATATTTCCACCCGATAGTGTCTTTTCCTTTTTGAGGTTGTGGCGGCTCTGTCTTTCTTATTTCCTCTATTAGATTCTGTGGGAGAAAAGGTTCCAAAATATTGAGCTGCCATTGATTATCTATATTTACAAAGTCTCCAATTGTGTACTGATCCCACTCTCTTGGAATGTCTTGTAAAATGTTTCCTCTAAGAGGTTCCTCTCCTGATAGCCAAATATCATCCCAGAATCGAATTGTTTTACCATCACCTACGATCCACTTACAGTGCTGCTTCATTCTAGCCCAGGCTCTCTGCAATTCCTTCCAAAAAGGAGAGCGTTTATTACTGATGTTTATATTCTCTAGCCCATCTAAACTTCCCTGCTTATCGTGAGTAACCACTTGTGTCCATAGAGTTCCCTGTTCCGTGAACAGTCTCCATAGAGTTTTCATAATAAAGGCTTCATTCATCTCATGTAGCTTTCTAAAACCTAGCCCTCCTTGTTGTTTTGGTTGGCACAACGTCTCCCACCCGATGTGATGAACTTTTTTTTGAGATTGGTTATCCCCCCAAACGAAACTTCGAATAGCTTTCTCTATCTCCCTGCAAATTCCTTTTGGGAGTCTGGTGTGTTGCATGTCATAGTATGCTAAAGGGTTCAGCACCGCCTTTGCAAGTGTTACTCTCCCCGCTAAAGATAGACACTGTCTTTTCCATCCCTTTAACTTGTTATGCACTCGTTGTAGTACATGTTTAAACTTCTCCTTCCCTCTTCGTTGATTAGTAAACATTGCTCCGAGGTACTTGCCCAAGCTTTGATTTTGCTGGAACTGACAGATTCCCTTTATGGTCTCTCTCTCCTCTTTCTTCACATTATTAGAAAATGTTATAGCTGTTTTGGAAACACTGACTTTCAACCCAGACACGTCGCAAAATTTCTTCATCACATCTGTAATAGTAGCAATTTGCTCCACAGTTGCTTCCGCAAACACTAAGAGATCATCTGCAAAAAGAAGGTGGGAGATTTTCGGTCCCTTTCTTCCAACTGTGATTGGCTTCCAGTTATTAGATTCCACATACTCTTCTATCATCTGGGATAATTTATCCATCACCATTACAAAAAGATAAGGTGACAGTGGGTCACCTTGCCTCAAACCCCTTGTGGGGCTGAAAATCTCTGTTTTTCCTCCGTTCCACAACAAATTGTATGAGACGGATGACACGCATGTCATGATAATCTCTCTTAACTTGCTTGCCACCCCAAACTCCTCCAAACATTGGTTAAGGAAAGACCACCTCACTCTATCATAGGCTTTCTCGAAGTCGAATTTGATCGCCATGAAGCCTTTCTTACCTCTCATTCTTTTCATGATATGAGTTATCTCTTTGGCTATCAATATATTATCATGAATATTCCGGCCTGGAACAAAGCTGGATTGCTGTGGGGCAATTCTACTCACCAGCCAAGGTTTGATTCTGTCAACTATTATTTTAGATAGCCCTTTATAACTGACGTTACAGAGGGAAATGGGTCTAAACTGGGTTATAAACTCTGGTGTGGGGGTCTTTGGGATGAGTGTAATCAGCGTGTTATTCATCTCCCTAATGCAAGCCGGATCTTTCCAACAGATATCCACCATGGAGAGAACATTAGATTTAATACAGTTCCAATTATCCTTATAAAAACTAGCCGGGAAGCCGTCCTCCCCTGGCGCTTTAAGAGAACCAATTCTAAAGAAAGCTCCTTTAATTTCCTCTGGGGTTGGAAGTGCATCCATCTCCCTCCTGATGTCTTCATCTAGTGGGGGGTACTTATTGATAACAAGCTGAACTAGCTTATTGTTTTCCTCTTCCTTGTACAACATCTTAAAGAAATTAATAGCATGTTGGGCAATGGTCTCCTCTTCTTCCATCCACTCCCCATTCTCGTTACGCAACTTTAAGATTTTGTTCTTTCTCCTTCTTATAATGGTCTTAGTATGGTAGAACTTTGTATTGCGGTCGCCTTCAACTACCCATCTCTCTCTGGACTTCTGTAGCCACATTAGCTCCTCCTTCTCCAAAACATTTTCAAGCTCTGTTGTGAGCTCTCTTTCCAACCTCTCAAGAAAATGGTTGTGGCCCCTAGCTTGCGCTCTCTGAATTCCCCCTAAACGATTGAGTAGCTTCTGCTTTTTCTTTCCAATATGACCAAAAACATCTCTATTCCAATCCTTCAATCCTCTTGAGAGGTTTCTTAAGGCAGTACCAAGCGGCTCTTGTTTCTTCCAGGTGCTCTCCACATACCCTTTGAATTCTGGATGGAGGTTCCACATAACCTCAAAACGGAAAGGTCTCTCTTTTCGTTGTTGTGCTTGTGGTTTGAAAGTAATTAAGAGGGGGTGGTGATCAGAGTTTATTCTCGTAAGAACATCAACTCTAGCCTCCTCAAATCTAGTTCTCCAAGCTGTATTTCCCAAGGCCCTATCAAGCCGTTTGAAAACTCGCTCTAGCCCCTGCCATTGAGGTCCTCTCCACGTATATTTGGTTCCCACATAGCCAAGGTCTATGAGGCCGCAAGCATTAATCCATTCCTTAAATCTGATGCACGCTCTAGAATCAGTACTTCCCCCTCCTTTCTTTTCTGAAGGGCACGCTATGTCATTGAAATCTCCCACCACTAGCCACTCCTTCTGCACGCCCCTTGCAAGGCAGACTACATCCTCTCTAAACTCTTTCCTTAAACTCTCATGGGGGCTAGCATAAACGGCGGTAAGAAGCCAAGTCTCCCCATTGCTGCTGGTGATATCTAAGTGCACAAATTGGGTTTTTGAAACTCTGACATTAACATTTATATGTGGGTCCTTCCAAAGGATCCAGATACCACCACTGAAGCCAACGGCTTCTTCTATATGAAAAAATTCAAACCCAATCCTCCTAACAACTTCCAAAGCTTTTTCACCACTACATCTAGTTTCTTGAAGTATTATGAAATCAGGTTTATATAACCTACTAAATTCTTTAAGGGAGCGAGTGAAAGCCTTACTCACTGCTCCTCTGCAATTCCACGAAAGGACGATCATAGAGAAAGATAGGTAGAGAAGCACACCCAGACACCTACTGTTCCATCAGCATCTTATCCCTCTCAAGGCACATATCTTCACCGTTCTCTGTGTTCATTGAGTTGTTTTCAACTCGCATGTCGCTCTCATCCATTTCCTGCATGGCCATAGCTATTTCCTCTTCTGCCGATATTTTTTCCGCTCCTCTTCTTCAAACTTAAGAGCTGCTTCCACCATTATCTCTGAAGCTATAGAGTGTGGGTCTGGTGGTTCTGGGTCCATGGAGTTGTGTTGATCCTCCTCCATAACAGCTGTCTCGGGAATGACCATGTCTTCCCCAATATCTTGCGTATTTTCAATTTGAGTACCCGGACTTTGGGATAAAAGGTTTTGTGATGTGTCCATATTGTTTGGATCGCCTAAGGTGATAGATTGTGTAGCAGAATTATGGGCTGGGTTTGGTTTGCTGGGTGTTTTTCTTATGAGTTCTTTTTGGGTTTCTGTGGTGTTCTTTGTTGGGTTGGGTTGTGTTGGGGTCTTTATGTTGGCAGGATTTTTTGGGCTTTTGGGTTTTTCTGTTTGGTTTCTTTTTTGTTGGGATGAAACAAATGCTTGGTCTGAGATGTTAATTGATGAGCTCATGTTGGGTGCCTTGTGTGTATTAGTGGGGTTGCTTGTAGAAACGATACTAGGCTCTTGAATCTTCTGATTTGTCTTTTCTGGTGGAATATCCTTAATTGCCAGATGATTGGCTGCCTCCTCATTTGTCTCCTCTGCAGACAACACTGCGAACCTCGTACCACCCACGTTCCTGGTATTTTGCTTTTCTCCACCATCATTTGTTCCTTTCGTCCCATTACCCGCCGCAGCGTCCCCTATCTTTGTTCTCCTGCCACGTGGCTGACGATTCACAACCATCCATGGTCCAAATTGCTCCTGTGAAATATCAGTTCCCAAAGTGCCCCCCTCATTTTCTATAATTACTTCTTTACCCTTCTGGGCTCTCCTCTGCTGTTCTACATCCTGATCAACTTCTCTTCCTTGACTGTCTTCTTTCCCTGATGCCGCCGGCTTATCCTGTCCCTCTCCGGTCACTACATTCTTTGGGCATTTTGCTTTTTCATGGCCTACCATACCGCAGGTAAAGCATATATCATACAACCCCTCATATTCCACCAAATACCTCACACCATTGATGGAATATTGAGATATGAGTGGTGCTGTCAAGTCGAGCTCCACACACAACCTAGCAAATTTACCTCTGCACTTTTCAGCTGTGTTGGAATCCACCTTGAGAGTTCTTCCCACAATATTACCTATCCTCTCTAGCATCTCTTTGTCATAGTACTCAATGGCCAGACCTGGTAACCTCACCCACGCTGCCACTGTATCAATTGTTGCCTCCATTGGATTGAAATCTGGCTTCCAAAATCTGATTGATAAATAATGGTCAAAGATCCTCCACGGTCCCTCTGTCAGTGCATAGTCAAGGTCCTCTTGTGAGAAGAACTTTACAATGAAGAACTCGTTGCCAATGTCGATCACCTCAATACTTCCCTGCTTCCCCCACATACTCTCTAGCCTGCGGGTGAGGACTGGTAATGATATTTTCCTACCCATCAACTTCACAATCAGTGTATCCCACCATGGATGTCTGAGGTTCTTCATGGCCGCTTCATTCAAAATAAAGTTGAAGATCCCATTAACCTTCTCCACCCTTATCTCTGGAATGTTTCTGCTTTGTGGTTGTGGTTCTTCTCTTTTATCTCTTCCGTCTTCCTCCATCATATCCTCCTGATTTCTTACCAGGCTTCCAGCTCCACCGTTAGTTTCCGTTGTTACTGGAGTTCTACCTCCTTTTACCATCTCACTAAAGGATCTTCTAGCTTCACCTCCAGCTTGTCCTCCTATCCCTTCTTCAACCATCCATTCTTCCTCCCTTGCTTTGAGAAGAGACTCTCCCGAAAAGCATTGGTCTTCACCTACCTTCCTCACTTTTCTGGTTGCTCTCGCATTATCTTCTCCAGGAGCTCTGGGTGGTTCATGTGAGCGAGAGTGTCCTCCTCGGACAAAACCGCCCCTCATGGTGGTGGTTCAGAATCGGCAAAAGCGGTGGAAGAGAGATAATTTATTTATGCGGCCTTGCGGGCAATAATATTTCTATATTATATTACTTATATCTTTAATCTTTCGGTTAGCTTCGCCGCTCTAGATCAGTTTCAATTTCTTATAATTGGTTTTCAAAAGGTGGCACTGGCAGCATGCACCTAACATTCTTTTCTGCAAAGTTGATATCATTTTTTTTAATCGACTAAGTTTGTACACCACATTTCTTGTATTCAGTTCATTCAAATTGATGTTGGAATATTTTTGTGCGGAAATTACATTCTTGATTTTCTTATAGACTTATAGTGTTATGTAGTTCTTTTGCTTTAATTTTGCCATACTTAAATAAACAAACCATCGATCAAATTTATATTAAAATCTTAACTCACCGAGCACGTATAATTCTTTTTTGTGTAACGAGACATAAAGTATGAAATAAAAATAAACAAGCTAAGTGTAGAAAATTAAGATAAAGAACTGAAAGAAACAGAAGAAAAAGATGGAATTAAAATGAAAGAAACAAAAATAGTCTCATGATATTTTGGTAGATTCATGACTCGTGTTTTTGTACAATGGCGTGACGACTGAAAATTTTTAGAATTTAAATGTGAGGAAGTAATAGAAACTTCTCTAACGTATTAAGACTAATTTTATTTATAAAAAAATCCTAAACTATTTAATATAATTTTAAACCTGAAATAAAATTATGTTTGACCTTCAAAATTAATCATCCTTATTTTGTGACCATACTTCACGTCATATTATGTCTTCTCTTACTTTATGTAATTCCCATTGTGATCTCTCCACTATTACAAGCCCCCTATGCATTAAATTATTACTGAATAATAATAATAATAATAATAATAATAATAATATAAAGTAATGCTCATTTGAAGAAAAGTTTTCAAAACAAAAAATATAAATGACTTGATTGGTAAATTATTATGTCATAATTTTCCTACAAAGCCAAAATGTTTCTATTTATAGTTTAACACGGATAATATGGTTTAATGGTAATACTAAAGAGACAAAAAAAAATCAATTCAAACAACTCAGACTTACTTCGATTCATAAAATAGGTTGTTAATTTTATTATTTATTAGTCTTAAATATTAATTAATACATATAAATATATCCTAAAGTGAGGTAATGAGATGAGGAAATTGAAATTCCTGCGTTACAGGTAGTAAAATTCCAACATGTTTAGGACATCAATACTTTTTCAATTTTTTTATAAAGCTAAGCTATAAATAGTTATAAAAAATATTATTCGTATACTAAAATTTGTTACTAAAATCAGTTATTAATATATTTGTGTATAAATACATGTGTGATTTAATTTATTTTTATTGTATAATTATATTTCAATATGTATTTTATACTGATAGTTAATTTTAATGGCTGATTTTATTAGTGTATACGTAACATAGTTAAATAGTTATAAGCATGATTTTACAATTTATATGATATATTATAGACATGATCTTCATTATATAAATGTCTAATTTAACGATAAATTTTATAAAAAAAAATCCAGCAAAAATTTATACAACGGGCATAATGGTTATTTTAAACTTCTTTTTTTTTTTTCGAAAATATTAAACTACCAAAAAAGCTAAATGAATTTTTTTTGAAAAATAGTAAACTACCGAAAAACCTAAATGAAACTTATATTGTGTTAATTGCTAAATTTATTGAGATCCGTAGATTGTTATTGCAACCACTTATTTTTTTTTTTGTATGAAGTCATATATAGCAATAATTTCAAATTAATAACAAATATATAGGAGGCAAAAAATAGCATGTTCTTCCACTATAAATAAAGCCACATATGTAACCCTAAGATTTGTGCACTTCTTTATTGCAACCCTGCCTTTTTAGTCACACAAAGGAAGTAATTATTGTTGGTTAAATTTTTGAATTTATTGAATTTGAAAAAAAAAAAAAGGAAAAGAAAGGGAAGCAATAATTTTATTAACAAGTAAGGCAATGGCAAAGTCATCATTGGCTTTGGTATTTGCCTTGGTATTGGCTTTGCCAATCCATTCTGTTTTTGGTGATGAGGTGAATGAGAATCCATGGAAGAACCTTTTTGATGAAGAAATCAGTGTTGGTTCATTGGAGGAGGTTCCTAAGCTTCACTTTGTTGATCATCATTCTGAATTCCAAGATTGGGTTCAAGAACTCAGGTAACACATGATTTATTTCTTTTCCCTTAATTTCACCAAAATCACATTTCTCTATTATGTTTTTAATAAATCATGTTATTTGATTATAATTATCATTGTAATTTGTATCAAGAAATCATTTATTCAATATTTGATCGAATAAGTAATTGATTTCATTTATAATGAAATTGATATTCTATTTCGATTATGAAAACGAAAAAAAAAAAGTAGTCAAACATATTTCATCGTGCTAAGTTTCGAGTAAACAAAATTTTCAATTTTCCTTTTATTTTATAATTTCAAACGAAATAAGTGCGTAAATAAAATTATCTTAAAAGATTAATATTTATAAGGATATAACATTATATTAATTTGATGATCACTCAACTTTTCAGCAATTTGGACAATAAAAATGTCAACAACGTAGTTTCTAAAGAAACACCAGCATCTGCACCGGTGCAAGCACCTAAAGTGTCTCCACCAAAACGTGCACCAACAGCATCACCCAAGGCTGCACCGAAAACTGCACCCAAGGCTGCACCAGTTGCATCACCAAAGTCTGCACCGAAAGCTGCACCTGTTGCATCACCAAGGTCTGCACCTGTTGCATCACCTATAACTTCAAGAAGAATTCTTGTGGAATGATCAAAATTCGCTCCAAAAATGTCTCCTATAGCATCATCAAAATTATATCCAAGAAGTGCACCCGCAAAAACACCAACATTCAAAACCTATTAACAGTGATTCTTTACATAAACAAACTCAATTGCAAAATGTTTAAACAAAGTTGATAACTCATAATTTTCTATCACTATTTTATTATTATTGACTATGTTTGTACACCATATTACAACTGTTTATTATCGAATTCATAATTTCAATTGATGTTGGCAACACTTTTGTGCTCTCTCCGTTACAAGCCCTTTATGCATCTTTTAAATTAATAACTCATTTACATACATCATCATTTTGAGCAAAATAATTTACTATGTTTTCACTTCAAACAATTATTTTATATCCACAATGATTATAATACACTTTAATTGAGAATGTTATTACTATCACTTAAAGTGTTGCTTAATATTATTGTGCACTCTAATACTATACAATAATTTCTCTTTGGTTAAAGATATAAGTCAACTTCCCAATGAGTTATAATTCAAATGACATAGTCTCTACATACTCAATTAAGAGGTTGCGAGTTCGAGTCTCCTACCTTTGGTAAAGACATAAGCCAATTCTTATAAACACATAAGTACTTAATAAAATATGAAAAAAGGGTAAACATCCATGAACTAAAACAATTTGCTATACTGCAAATTTTTCGCAAAACAAAAAAAAATCCTAATAACAGAAACATTGAGGCATCAAATTGACAAGAACAAAGGAACAAAATGTAGAAGTTGAACCACATAAAATAATGAGATGAACAGCAAATCTAATTAAATAAATCTAATTCAAACGATAAAAGTTTAAGTTTTAACATATAATTTAGAGTTATATTTATTATTTTAAATTAAATAGCATTTAATTCTAAATTATAATTTAGTTATCTTTATTTGATTTTAAAATTCCCATTGAAAATGATTTATATAAAAAATTTATCGAAATCCAAAGTAATTATGCTTAAATTTAAATAAACCAAAGTAATTGTTCTGTCTACTAATTTAACAATTCAAACAGTAATATGAATAATTCAAATATTTTTATTTTAAATATTAAGTCTTATATTAAAAATATGATATAGTATATTTTTTATTTTTGAAGTTTGTTAAAAGTTTTAAAAATATCCTTAAATTTTATTTTGTTTTAATTTTATCTAAAAGAATTTATTTGTATCAAATATATCCCTGACGACTAAATTTTTAAAAAAATTAGGACCAATTAACAACAATTTCATCATAAGAACAACCTTTAACATAAACAAATCATACATAATTGTCATCCATTATTACTGATTTGGTCATAAACTTTTTAAAAATTTAATTGTCAAGAATATATTTGATACAAATAAAAAATTTTAAATATAAAATTGGAACAAAATAAAACTTAAAAGTGTTTTTAAAATTTTCAACAAATTTTAGAGATAAAAAATATATTTTTTTCTTAAAAATAAAATAACTAAAATCACATGCACCATACTATTTTAGAATAATGAAAATTTTACTTCAATAATTTAAATTTAGACCCTAATTTAATTAAAAATATATATAATAATTACACAAATGAACACCAAATCTATTTAGACCTTAAGCTTGTAACATGATTGAGAGGCTGACACGTGGCACTCTAAAATTCTTTCAATTCAGCCTTACATATATTAAGAGATAAAAGATGTGTGGATAAGAATCTCCAGTGTGTCACACACACTCCAATTGCTATTTACTTTTTCTACATTCATAACATTATTAAACTCTCTAACTGTCACAACTCTTCTCACAGGCTCCTCAACTGTTCTACGGAGGTACCCCTTCCTCTATTTCAACTTCTCTGCCTCCAAAACCATAACATCATCTTGCATTGACTATGTAGTATAAATTACCATTATAGTTATCTTTTGAATTTTGTTGATGTCTATTTTTTACCTTTAGTTTTGGATCCAAAATTTCACTTTGGATAGGTGATTCGAGCATGAAAGGTTTGAATTATCATTATCACTTAGGTTGACATGTTTAGAGTTTCTTGATCACTAATAGCTAACAAGAGAAACTCTTGGGACTAGCAATTTTTAGTAATTTTGACCATCATTTGGTCAGCACAAACACTAAATTGTCATTTTACTAATTCATTCGTGCAAATTCTGAAAAAATGTGGGTGCAAATTGTATTGATTCATGTGTGTAAAATTCTAATAAATATAGGTGCAAATTATATACTTTTTGTGTGCAAAACGTCTGTAAATATGGGTGCAAATTATTGCTGACTAAGTGCTTGCCAAAAGTGATAATATTTGCTGGCCATGTAGCATTGCTCTAACTAACAGTCATGCTGCTGAAAACTTTCAGGAGAAGCTGCCAAGGGTAGAATCATGGATAGCACCCAAAAGGGAGTCCTTATGAGCAATGAAGGTCTTAAAGATTTACCACTCATGGTATATTCTTCACTGCTCTACTTTATGGCAAATTCATTATGCTCTTACTCAGTTATATTTACTTGAGCCTGTGACAGTGACTGTGACTATGATTTCCCTAACTATTCCCATCATGCCGAGCATTTAGACGGCAATATTGATCTTCATTTCTGTGAAGTATAATAACAAAGAAGAAAAGGATATGAATGTAATTATGCATACAGAATCAGAATCAGGGTAGTTAATATTCTGTTTAGTTAGTTAGTGCTGTTAGTCTTGCTAGCCAAGGCAAAAGTAATGCTTGTATATATAAGTGTAGAGCATCATCTTCTTTCTTTCTTTCTTTCTTTTTCTTTCTTGCAACACACTCATCAGTGTTGCTTTCAATTTCCTCCATACAATAGTCTCAAATCACGAGTTATTCATTCTCGAATGATTATGTGATTAGAAACATCCATGTTTTATTTGCAAAGTTACCCTGAATATTAGTATATTACAGTTATACTTAGTAACTCATAAACAGGAACTGCAACAATACAAGAATAACCAAAGAAAGTTAAGCTCTGCTCGAGAAGAGGCCCATGATCAATCTCGCTGCCTTATCTGCACACGGGACAACAGTTGTCAAACAGTTTATTCAAGAACCAAACTGATGCATACTTTGATTGGAAGGGGGAAGCCACAGGAAGCTCAGTCCATCTTCAATAGTTTAACAGAACAAGGACATAGGCCAACTCTTATAACATACACAGCTCTTGTGGCTGCCCTCACCCGCCAGAAGCGTTTCAAATCCATTAATTCGCTTCTTTCTAAAGTTGTAGAGAATGGAATGAAGCCTGATTCAATACTTCTCAATGCTATGATCAATGCCTTTTCCGATTCTGGCAAGGTTGATGAAGCCTTGAAAATCTTTCAAAAGATGAAGGAGTATGGATGTAAACCTACAACTAGTACTTATAATACCCTCATTAAAGGATTTGGAGTTGCCGGAAGGCCTTCCGAATCTATGAAATTGCTAGAGATGATGGGCCAGGATGAAAATGTAAAAGCTAACGAGAGAACATATAATATTCTCATCCAAGCCTGGTGCACCAAGAAGAATCTTGAAGAGGCATGGAATGTTATGTACAAGATGGTAGCGTCGGGCCTGCAGCCTGATGTTGTCACCTTCAACACGTTCGCAAGGGCTTATGCTCAGAATGGTGAGACAGAAAAGGCAGAAAGATTGATATTGAAAATGAAGTACAATAGAGTGAGGCCTAATGAACGAACTTGTGGTATCATAATAAGTGGTTATTGTAAAGAAGGCAATATGACAGAGGCCTTAAGGTTTCTTTACAGAATGAAGGAGCTTGGAGTTCAACCGAATCTCGTCATTTTCAACTCTCTAATCAAAGGATATTTAGACATTACAGACACAAATGGGGTAGATGAGGTGAGTTCTCATTTCTGATGCTTTTTATGAGATGAACATTTTCCTTTTAAGCATTCCCCTCTATAATAAAAATTGAAAATTGGGCAGGCACTAACATTGATGGAAGAATTTGGGATAAAACCAGATGTGGTGACATTTAGTACCATCATGAATGGATGGAGCACAGCAGGTCTTATGAAAAACTGCGAGGAGATATTCGAAGACATGGTGAAGGCTGGGATAGAGCCTGATATTCATGCATACAGCATCCTTGCAAAAGGTTATGTGCGCGCCGGACAGCCACGAAAAGCCGAGGCTCTTCTGGCCTCCATGAGAAAATATGGTGTCCATCCAAATGTTGTGATCTTCACTACCATCATCAGTGGATGGTGTGCTGCAGGAAGAATGGACCGTGCTGTTAAACTCTATGACAGAATGCATGAAGCCGGAACTCCGGCAAACTTGAAAACTTATGAGACTTTAATATGGGGATATGGAGAAGCAAAACAACCTTGGAAAGCAGAAGAGTTACTTGTTACCATGGAAAGCAGGGGTGTTGCCCCAGAAACCCCCACTATGCAACTGGTTGCTGATGCTTGGCGCGCCATTGGTTTTTCCAAGGAAGCCAAGAGAATTCTAAATGCTTCAGAAGAGAATCTTGAAGTCAACAAGATACCGATTCAAAGCTTGGATAGGATTTATGATAAAGAGCAACTGAGTGATTCCCACTCTAATCCACTGCAGAATGGCAACAACATAAGAAGCAAAATGATAGTCAATGGTTCTGTGATTTCCCAGAAGGCTACCACTTGCATTGTTTTGGTTCGAACAAGTTCATATCGGCTTCAGCCACTTATTATAAGTAAGCATGAAACTCAAAACAACATTTATAGGCCCCTCCTTGATTGTTGCAAGGCAGTGCCAATACAATGTTAAGCCTGCTTCTGTGACAGTGCAACATGCTGATTAGTTCTGTCCAAGTAATTGTAAATAGATGAAAACTCAGGTGCAGTTAACTTTATGTAAAATTGATAGCTGAGAGCTGTTAGATGACAATTTAGTCAAATCTATCAACTGCACTTGAATTTCTACCTTGTAAATATCATCCGTGGAGTACGGAAAAAGAAAGTCACACTTGCAGTTTTTACAAGATGCTGGTGTAAGGTATTCATGTTCAGTTGCCAAAGATGCATGATGACTGAAATCATTCATTTACATTGCTATGTAGGGAAGTTCGTCTTCTATAAAATACTAGTAAAGAAAGCTCAGAAAACACATTATTCAGAACAGATCACTATCAATCTTGCGTGCCATGGCTTGCACTTTTTGGTTTCAAACTTATTCGTGCATACAATCCACTTTATATTTATTTAGTTATAAATCTTCAATCGATTATTTTAGTTATTTATTTATTTCAATATTTTTTAACTTTAGCTTTCGATAAAATGAAAGATGTTGAATTTAGTTCACAAATACATAACATAATTCACCACTGATGAGATTTCACAAGAAAATAAATAATTCGCCTACTCCTCATGGATAAGATAAAATTGTATTTGAGAGAGAGAATTAGATTTAGATGTAGAGGTTTATCCGAATCTTAATTAAAAATTGCCAATATTATAAAGCATTACTCACTAAACAACAATTAGAAACGGTTTGGTGTGTGGTGCCCTATGATTTAGATACACTTAATTATGACAAACAAAAATGCCATGAGTATATTAAAAGTTAGTTGATAAATTAATTATTTTATATTTTCTGATATAAATATAAATATATATTATTTTTCATGTTTTTAATATATTTTACATTTTAATATATATTTTACATAAATAATTTTTTTTACATATAATATGCTCGTGTCTGAACAATGGGGTCATAGAAATAATAATAACTTAATTTGGATGTAGAATCACGTTAGATTGTTATTTTGGTAGAAAGGATCACAGGTTGACTTGACTCGGCCAAACCTAACACGGATGTGATAATAATATTATTAATTGCCGAGCTAAAAAGACTTGCATAATTATTAATATGTATATTAATGTATAATAATATAACAAAATATTATGTATGTATAAAAAAATTAATAACTAAATTAATTATTATATATTTATACATAAATATATATTATTTAACTTATTTTTAATTTATATTTTATATTTTAATATATTAATTATATACATATAATTAATTTAATAATTCATTTTTACGTATATATAATATAATTTTAATATTAATATTATCCATAGTTCATAGCCTCCGTAGGAATATAGGATTATTAGAAAATATAGAAACCAATACAAACACGAGACTCCAAATTTTATTATAAAAGACTTAAATGACTACTACTAATACTAATACTAATACTAATAATAATATAATATCAACTAATATACTACTATAATAATATAGAAGTAATTTACATAATTTGAGAAAAAAAAGTCATAACTTAAATGGAAAAATAAAAATAAATTAAATCAATATATATAGTATCTTTATTATATATAATATAAAAGTATAGATAATTAACTATTTGTATAAAAAAATTTTATATTAAGAATATATAAAAAAAATAATAATAATGATAATTATAACATGGCTATTAAACTTAAAATAAAAAAAGAATAAAGTGATAAATAAATCTATGAAGATTTACATTTTAAACAAATTTTTTTTAAATATTAACAAAATTTTTTAAAATAACAGATGTAGATACACTACTTTTAAATTAACTTCTATAATTTTAAAAAAAAGTCATAACTTAAATGAAAAAAAAAAAATTAAATCAATATATATGATATCCTCATTATATATAATATAAAAGTATAGATAATTAAATATTTGTATAAAAGTCTTTTATATTAAGAATATATAAAAAATAAATTCATCACTAAATATGCTTAAACTTATAATAATAATAATTACAACATGGCTATTAAATTTAAAATAAAAAAAGAGCAAAGTGATAAATAAGTCTATGAGAATTTATATTTTAAATAAATTATTTTAAAAAAAAAATATTAAAAATTTTTTTTAAGATAATAGATATAAACACATTATTTTTAAATTAATTTCTATAATTAAAATAAAAATTCTTTATTTAAACTAATTTATTCATATTTATTATTCTAAAAGACTTTATTAATAATTTTATTTTTAGAAACTAATATGTTCCAACTACAAATTATAAGAATTTTATTTATTACTCTACTTTAAAAAAAAAACACATGATCAACATGAGTCACTATAAGATATTGATGAAATAGTGACGTGTCTCCACGTTAACGCCTATATACTATGACAAATGATGTATATTATAATCTTTTTATATACTTTTCCCAGCTGTTATTCTTCTGAGAGAAATTTTATTGGCACATGATCCACGCATTCATATTCCATACTTTGTATGCTGCAAAAGAGTTTGACTTGAAGGAGAATTATTGTTATCATCATAGAATCATAACAAGAATTTAGAACAATGAGTTCAAGAGAGGACACTGAAGATGGAAGGGATCTGAGGAAGCCATTTTTGCACACTGGAAGTTGGTACCGTATGAACCACAAGCAATCGAGCTTGTTAGGTTCCTCACAGGCCATAAGAGATGCTTCAATTTCTGTATTTGCTTGTGTTGCCATTGTTGCTTTGGGTCCAATTCAGTTCGGTTTCACAGTAAGAACATGCTTTGACCGTTAGATTCGGTTCGGTAACTTGTTTGGAAAAACAGAAATATGCATAAATTTGTAATGCCTGTTTTAAAACATTGCCAAACAAAGCCTTACTCTGAGTTGATTTATTTATTTTGCAGGGTGGGTATACATCTCCTACTCAATCTGCTATAATCAGTGATCTAGGACTTTCAGTCTCTGAGGTATGAAATTTTGAATTTTATGTAGCATTTTGTTGTTGAGAATTGTTATTAGAAGTAATTTTGAACCCTAGATAGTGGATGTTGATCACTTTATTGTTGATTTTGAAGTCCATGTTATGATGTTTCTGAAGGATTACTAAGTGTTTATAACACACAGCAAAAGTAATAAAGTAATCTATAATGGTCTAATTGTGTATGTTCAATGGCTTCATGAATTTATTGTGGCTTTTTTGTTTGGTCAGTTTTCTCTGTTTGGTTCTTTGTCCAATGTTGGTGCCATGGTTGGAGCAATATCCAGTGGTCAGATTGCTGAGTATATAGGGCGCAAAGGGGTAATTTATCTTCTGTTTCGAGTATCCATAATGATATATCCTCCTAAATTATGGTCCTAATTATCCTCCTAACATCCAAACCAGGAAAGTGTCAAGTGCTTTGTGTTCTTTGATGGTTTCCTTTTTTTGTCCCTCTAATTTGATGGCTAATTCTGTTCTTCGATGGTTAATTTGCAGTCTTTGATGATTGCATCGATTCCAAATGTCATTGGTTGGTTGATAATCTCATTTGCAAAGGTAAGTAATGGATAATTGTATTTTGTTATTACCGAAATGCCGTAATAGCACTGTCTTCTAAACATGTTATTCATATTTCAGGATACTTCTTTTCTCTATATGGGAAGATTGTTGGAAGGGTTTGGCGTCGGAGTAATCTCTTATACGGTAGTTTCAATTGAAAATGCTTTACTGCAAATGTAGGATTATGTTATGTGCTGCACAAAGTTATTAATTTTGTTTGAAATTCATAGGTGCCGGTATATATAGCCGAGATAGCGCCACAGAACTTGAGGGGAGGTCTGGGTTCAGTTAACCAGGTTGGTGTTGATACCTAAGAATTATTATCATCACATTGAAATTTCAATGCTATGTATTGAAATTTATTGTTTTCTCTGTGCATAGCTTTCTGTCACCATTGGAATTATGCTGGCTTATCTGCTGGGAATTTTTGTTCCTTGGAGAATTCTTGCAATTTTAGGTAAATCACAAAAATGATTAGTAATTTGTAAAATTGAAATGTTTCTTGTAACTGTAAAATTTCGAAACACTAAATTTGTCTCTGAGTTTGATTCTGGAATCACTGCATAGAGTTGTATATTAAGTAACAGAATTTAAATTATGCAGTCTTATGCACTTACTCTTGCAGGAATTTTGCCATGTGCAATATTGATGCCGGGTCTATTTTTCATTCCCGAGTCTCCTAGATGGCTGGTAATTGATTTCATGAATCGGTGTTCTTAAATGTCATTGAATGTGTGGCGATAGTTTAAAGAAAATTTTGTTTGCTTAATACAGGCAAAAATGGGCATGACAGATGAATTCGAGACCTCCTTACAAGTTCTTCGAGGTTTTGATACCGATATTGCTGAAGAGGCAACTGAAATAAGGGTAATAAGTAATAACTATTTGTTAATTTTGTTGTGCTGAATGAACATTTTTTTAAGCATTCATTTATTGATTCATAAAATGGACCTTAAACATTGGAATAATTTTTATTCAGGCTGCTGTTGCATCATCAAGCAGAAGAACTGCAATTCGATTTGCGGAACTCAAACAAAGAAGATACTGGCTTCCCTTAATGGTACTTCTTATCTTTCTACAAGCACTAATTCCAATCTATCAGTTTTATGGAGTTCGAATACGTATCAGTGACTCTAACAAGCTTGTTTTTACTGACTTATCACTTGTAGATTGGAATTGGACTACTAGTTCTGCAACAGCTTTCTGGAATTAATGGAGTTATTTTTTATGCCAGCACCATCTTTGAAGGCGCCGGTATCTTACACTAATTTCTAATTGTTTTCTAAAGTACTTCTCCTTTTCAAATAATTAATAAATGGAAATAATTAATAAATGGATCTTGCTAATGTATAAAATTGCATAAGTACACGAAATTACCTCTAAACAAGTAAACAATGTAATTAATGATTTTTAATCATAACAATCAAACTAAGCATTTGGGGGGAAAAACTAAAACTCCATCTTGATATTGGAAAATGAAACATTATTCTGCAACTTCTATTTAATTTGACCGGTACAATGAGATAGAGGGAGTACTTTCTTTCAGATAGCCTTGTGTTTCAAATTTCCAGTCTGTTATATATAAAAGCCTTCTTTACACTTATAATTTCTATATATATGTCATAGGGATTAGTTCAAGTGATGTAGCTACATTTGGAGTTGGTGCTGTTCAGGTTCAACTGAAAAGAAGATATTTCCCATTTTTCCTAAGAATCATCCTTAAATCATAAACTGACAAATATATAAATGTCATACAGGTTCTTGCCACCAGTCTAACCTTATGGTTGGCCGATAAATCCGGTCGCCGGCTTCTTCTTATTGTGAGTCCAAACTTCTCTTTTATGTTAAGTTGCATATGACTGTATCCTTGGATGATCAGATTGAGAATGGACAAATCTCTCATTTGCAGATATCTTCAGCTGGAATGGCCGTTAGTCTATTTGTTGTTGCAATCACATTCTATGTGAAAGTAATAATACTATCATCATTTTGTCGCTATTTACGCATTACATGTACATTCATCCTTTTTTTAATTGATAATTTTGCCTTAAATTTTACTCCAGGATTATATATCAGAGAGCTCTTCTTTATATGAGATATTGAGCTACCTATCGGTGGCCGGAGTTGTGGTATGCAAATATATGCAAATCCATTATACAAAATAGAGTTATTAGTTGCTTGTTTTCCTAAGTGTTTTCACTTTGAACTTTCACCAATTCTTTCAGGCAATGGTTGTTGCATTCTCTTTAGGAATGGGAGCTATGCCATGGCTTATAATGTCCGAGGTACCATAATTTGTGAAATTTTAAGCCTCCAAATTGTAACTTGCATTTCCTCCAAAATAGGAACCTTAGTAGCTAAGCTGGTTACATTCTTTGCAGATAATGTGTTTTTGGGAGAGGAAAAAATTGAATTTATGGATACGTAATTCTTGAGCGCAAACATAACACACTTGAGATGAACAATGATTAATTTTGCATTTGCAAGAAACATAAACAAACTATAGTCCCTATTGTTGCTTGCATTTGAAGTTACATGTGATGTGATTGATGTCTTTGAATGTTACATCATAGATTCTTCCAATTAACATCAAAGGCTTTGCCGGAAGTTTCGCGACACTAGCCAACTGGTTCTTTTCCTGGTTGATCACATTGACAGCAAATATGCTCTTAGATTGGAGTTCTGGAGGTTTGTATGCATTTCCTATTTTTATTTTTGATTAAATTACTTTGAAGATTCCTCTAGTTTCACTTAGTTTTGACTAAGCTTCCAAAGTTTCAAAGTTTGTAACCAACTTCTTTATATTGTATAAAAACTAGAACGACCATGCTGTATGTATACTAAAAATTAATCACCAAATCAGTCATTCGTATAGAGTACATGTTGGAATGCAAAATATACACTGAAAGTGTGTGAAACAACACATGTATTTATATACAAATTCATAATAACCAATTTTGTGGCTGATTTTTTGTGTGCAGATAATATTTTTGAAACTCAAGATATATTTTAATCAAGCCAAGGCCCTCTAATTTAGATTAAAAAAAATGTGATTAAACCCCTATACTAGATGATAAGCCATTGTGCATTTTTAAATGATTTTGTATTAATATAAGGACTTGATCACAAAATTTTTAAACTTGATTATTAACCACTTGCTGCCTCTATTCTTCTCAGGAACCTTCACCATATATGCAGTAGTGTGTGCTTTCACAGTTGTATTTGTTTCCATTTGGGTCCCTGAGACAAAGGGAAAAACTCTTGAAGAAATCCAAAGGTCTTTTAGATGAAAGTTCTTCTTCTGTGGCAGCATTTTTTGTATTATTATTATTATTATTGTTATTGTTGTATCATTATTTGATTTAAGGATGAATTCCTCATTGTAATCCTGTAATGGCAAGTTCATTGAAATTTTGTGTGAAACTGTGAATTGGCTATGTTCATACTATTCAACATTTGTTGATGCTCCTCTATGGAAAATGACAGTTAATACTCATTAGTCATTAGTTTAATTCATTTTTCTGTTATTTTGATTTCAATGGAAAATGGTAGCCAAATTAGTATTGCACTATTGTGTATGGATTTCAGATAGTTTCCATGGGATCGAAAGTTTAAACCTCATTGCAACTTATGCAAAAAATATAAAAAAGTAAATAAAAAAAATTCAAACATTATTTTAACACTAATATTTTCTTAATAATTAATTCGTGTTTTTTGTTAATTAAAAAATATTTAAATACATAATTAATTAATAACGATTCTATTTTTATGTATAGGAGTCACAAGTATTTAGTGTATAAATAGTTATTTAAAAATAAATAAAATAAATTATACAATGATCAAACAACATTACTTAAGATTAGAAGTCAAACAAGTTGATTTTGATTGGACTATAATCCAATTAGATATGTTCAATATGCATAAATCCAGACCAAAATTTAAGTCCTATCAAGTGCTGTTTATTATTGCAGTTATGATTTAAATAAGATACTAAAAAGATTGGACAAAGATTTCTAGAGACCATTAACAACATACAGATGAATTTAAACAACTGAACATAGTATTACACTTTTACACTGAAAATTCAGGTATATTTAACTTCACGTGAAGTTAATAACTGAGAGCCGTTAGATGATAATTTAGTCAAATCATTTGACGACTTTCAGCTATCAACTTCACATAAAGTTAACTGCACCTGAAGACGACGCATTAAAATTAAACTTAGATCCTAACATTCCAGCAGCACCAATCAAACTAAAGGGAAAGCCAGACCAGAATCATCAACAAAGCTTATAAGGGTATTTCCACAGGATACTTATGAATGCAATCTTCCCATGGTCCATTAGGAGAAGGCTTCACATTCTGAAGTGCTTCCCAAACTGCACTGTTACATTTAAACCCACTTCCAAATGCAATTTGCCATACCTTGTTTCCCCTTCTCATCCTCCCTTTGGCTTCTATATATGCCAGCTCATACCAAATCGTGCTAGACGAAGTGTTTCCAAACCGGTGAAGTGTCATCCTAGAAGCCTCAACTTGGCAAGGAAGAAGCTGGAGATTCTTCTCCAACTCATCAATCACTGCCCTGCCACCAGCATGTATGCAAAAATGATCAAAAGCAAGCTTGAAATCCGGTATATAAGCCTTCACATCAGCCTTAAACAACTTCCTCATCACCAATGTGGCAAAAAACAGAAGCTGCTCATTAATTGGGAGCACCAAAGGACCAAGACTGGTGATGTTTGTCTTAAGAGCATTGCCTGCAATATCCATTAAATTCTTAGACAAGGAAATGCTGGTCTTCCCGGCTTCGTCCTGTTCTTGATAGAGACACCGGAAGGCCTTGTCGTCGGCCCCTAGATGAGTCCTCACGGCATGAACAAGCCTGTACTTTGCTCTTCTTCTGTCAACAGACTTATTTGACAGCAGCAAGGCCGCGCAGCCGACACGAAACAAGCAATTGGGTATGAGCATGGATTTCTTGTTCCCTGAATACCAATTCTGAGTAATGATTTCAGTGCTAAGAACAACAGCATATGTATTCCTATGAACTTGCAACAAGTCTTTGGCAAGATCAACAGCTGTAATCCCAGCACTGCACCCCATTCCCCCCAAATTAAAGCTCTTAATGTTACCCCTTAACTTATATTTGTTAACAATCATGGCAGAGAGTGAAGGTGTGGGGCTAAACACACTACAATTCACCACAAGAATGCCAATATCCTTAGGCTTAAGTTTGGTGTTTTGGAAAAGATTGTCCAAAGCACCAAACATTACCTCCTCGGCCTCAGCTCTAGCTGCAGCCAGAGAAGGTCGAGGAGGTATTAAATGCATGGCCTCGGGGGCATAAGTCTCATCCCCGAGTCCTGAGCGCATGAGAATCTTGCGCTGGAACTCGAGGGAGGACTCGTCAAAATCCCCCGTGAGCCGAGAATGCTCCATGAAGTAATGGAGTGGGACCTTGAGGTGGTCAGCAGGGCGAAAACAAGCGAAATCAACGAGGTAGACAGGGTGAGATTGAGTGAGAATGTAGCGGGTAAGTCCAAAGACAATGAAAGCAAAGCAAATTAGGATGGTGATGAGATTGAATTTGAGGTGGAGCCAAACATGGTGGAGATCATTGAGATCAGTTTGGGATAAATGGACTGAAGTTACAATGATCAAGGGGACAAAGCACAAGGTGAAAAGGTTGTTGATCAAGTAGTTGTAGCCTAGTTTGACATGCTTGAGGTTGACACCTTGGTCATTGGTGATACTCATCTTTGGAATGCAAAACAAATAATAGGAAGGGAATTATTGAGTGTGATGTGCAAAGAGGTAAAGAAAAGAAAGAACAATGTTTAAGACTCAGTTGTTTTGTATTAGTAATGATTCCAAATTCTTTGTAACCAACACATGAAATAATACTCTGAAACAAGAAACTTAAATAGTGGTTCCATGCACTTAATAATCGAGGTTGGTGGTAAGGAATGTTTTTATTATTATCTTTTTGCTAATTTCAATTTTCTTAAACCCTTTTTCCCAGGAAAGATTTAGTATAACAACCGGCAACAACAAAACAAAAGACTTATTCTGCTAGATAAAATCAATTATATGGATCTAATGATGTCATTACGTCTTATTATATATCATATTTACAATGAGATTATAGTCTTCTTAGGATTTTTTACTTTTTTTCATATGTTTATTTTCTATCTGATTCACCTTTCTAATTGAATATTCTGCTATGCTAATCTTCTCTTCATGAGTCTAAACTACCTAAAACGAGATTTTGTCATCTTTTTAATAATAGATGTGTTTCGGTTCGGGCCAGCTAGCGCGTCGCTCCGGTCCGGGCGGCCAACCCGGCGAGAACGTGAGACCCGAACCAAGGGGAACACCCGAATATTCCCTCTCCTTCAGCAAGGCACATGACAGCTGGAGAGGGAAACTTCCTGGAAGGTAGATCTGACCCCGTGGGATCCGCTCTAGGAGCAGAGTATATAAGGGGAGGGTCCTATCCCTCCCCCATGGTACGTCACTATCCACTCATCTCTACTGTCATCTGTACGAATTTTGACTTGGGCGTCGGAATCCTTTTTGCAAGTGACTCCCCCCTTACACCACAACAGCTTGGGAGATCGTGAGACTCCAGCTCTTCACCCTTTGGCACAGACTCGGGAAATCCACTCTTTCACCAATAGCCAAATCCAGATTTCTCCCATCTCGCTCATCTTACCAACCCGATCCGTTCGGCCAAACAAGACGTTATTCTAATTTTATTATGTTCTCATTTTGTTATTCTATCTACATTTATTTAGCTATTTATTTATCTAAATATTTTTATCTCTGTCACACTAAGATTATATTCATACTCACTCTTTACCACCTCATACTTCGTTTCATATAACATGCTTTGTCTAAGATAATGGTATAGTGTGATAAAATTTATCATTAAATTTTAAAGATATTCTTTTGTTATATATAAAAAAACCAGACGTACATCTGGGTAACATAGGCAGAGTTCAAGAAAGATCAAGTAATAGAGTCTAAAATATTTTCTATACTATTGTATCCTAATTAAACCTTAAGACAAAGGATTTTTTAACTAAAGAATAAAAAAGTGTACACTCTACCTAATTATATACCTCGACATCAACTATTATAAACAATTATTTCACTTACTATTTAACGATCGTTCGAATAATCGGAACGTAAATTACTAAATTTAAGTAACCGAGTGTCAAATAATTTTTCATCATCATTACACACAATTGAACTCTTAGATAAAAAGTGTAATGTAAATACACCTATCGTCCAATCATATGCTACTTAACTATCTCATTTATTACTTAAAATGGTCATTCAAATACTTGAATATTTAATTGATTGAAAATGTAAAATTACTTTCAGTGCATGCTAATTGGAGAATGATCAGTAGTGGCTGGAATTCAAAATGCAGAGTTTAATTATGCAAGGATGAAAACCTCTGGTTAGCACAATTGGATGATCTACACCTTTTTTAAGATGATTCATATCAGTGCTCAAAGACTTAAGAGGGAGACAAATCGATGTTAAAACCAAAAATGAATAAAGTAATTAATTAAAGGGTAAGGAGGGAAGAGAACTTGTCAAAGGTAAATCATCGTCCAACATAAAAAATAATTCCAAATTAACATATTCATCATACTTATTTTTTAGATTAATTTATACTGTAAAAGTTATAAATCTAATGTGTAAAGTCATACATGCACCACACTTCACTTTTTAACTACTCTATTAATTGCAAAAAATACTTCCAAATTAACACATTCATCATACCTTTTTAGATTAATTTGGATCAAACTCGACTAAAATGAGAAAATTAATAAAGTGAAAAAGTGAGAATCTAACCACTCCTAAATTAAGATAGTAAAACTCACACATGATAGAAACTACAAAATTAATGGTAATTAATTCCTTACTTTATCACTTTATAATTCTTTTCACTTTAAAAAATCTTTTTTCCTATTAATTGATTTAAAATTTTTTTGTCATTTAATTAAAAAGTAAACAGAAATAAAGGATATAAATATTAAAACTAAGAATTTAATTGGTATGCAGTGATTGAATCATATGCTTGTCTTTGTTCCTCCCCCTCCCAAAAAATAAAAAATAAAAATAAAGAAGTTGGAAAATTTAAGAAGAATAGTTCGAAACCAAACACAAAGTTGAAAACCTTGTTTAGTGTCAAATTAGGCGTTCATAAATGAAATATAGCCCACGTGATTCTATTATAGGAATTCTTGATAATAATAATTAATAAATAAACAAGCATTGGTTAACATGTCAATCCTAGAAAATTATTTCATCATTCCAACAGGAGCATGATTAGTATTTCAGCACACCGAATCATCAAACATCTGAATCTTATTGTTCACATGTACGTCACTTGCATTTTTTAAATGCTAATTTATTCTTGGATTTTTTCAATAAATCCAATAAATCATTGCATAATTGATGACATAACTCACAAAACTATTCCACAGCCAGAAGTCTCTAAGGAGAAAAATTTCGAAGCAAATATTCTCTGATATCTAAATCAAATCATTTCGCATGAGTGATATGTCGAAATAATATTCTTTATCCAATTAATGGTGAAAAAATAACCTAAAGTCTCAAGTAAAATATGAGCATAAAATAATCATAATACCCAATAAAAAGTTAACATAACTGACAAAAATACACCCCATTCCAGCAAAAAGATAACTGCTACCATATAAGACAACAATGAATTTGGTTGGATAAATATAGAGAATTAAGGACAGTAATCAAAGCTATTACCAACTAATCTTGCAAGGTGGGACAATAGCTTGCTACAAGGACTCATTTTCTTTTGGTCATAGTTTTGGAAAGTCCCATCACATTATCTTCTGTCCCTACCTGCAAATCACCATCACTTAGAATTCAAATATGAGTTTAGTAAACATGTGTCCTAAGGCACATGATAAGCTTACTATTAGTAGAAAGTTTTACATTTTTTCATTTAATAAATGCAAAATAAATGCATTGAAAACTTAATTTTTTTGTATTTCCAATAAAAACTTTCTCCATTTGTAATTTTAACATGTACCCTTGGGACACAAGATAAATAAACTCTTAAAATATATGAACAAATTTTAGATTCTCATTTCTATGCACCATCGCTATATAAACTGGTTTTGAGATAAAGAATGAAAGTTACTTCTTTTGTCTAATTTTACACTAAGTGGTGCTTCAAAATTAAACTTAACTAGACCAGATAATTCTCATGACTTGAGTATAGAAAAAATTTATAGAAGATTACAATGCAACTATAAAGAGTAAAAAATTCATAGAGAGCATTGGCAGCACAAAAAAACAGGAATCCACCACATCATACCCAAGAGACATGAATCTGACTAAATTGTAAGCTACTAGCAACATTCATCAAACTTCAAACAAAAATGAAATTGTAAAACGTATATGAACACATCTGCAATTGAGAGGCAAAAGGACATCGTGAATTCACTTCTATGTTCTAACTAATATGTTGCTGAGCTATGAGGGGTACTTCCACAGGATACTTATCAATGCAATCTTCCCATGGTCCATTAGGAGAAGACTTCACATTATGAAGTGCCTCCCAAACAGCACTATTACACTTAAACCCACTTCCAAATGCAATTTGCCAAAGCCTATTTCCCCTTCTCATTCTCCCTTTGGCTTCTATATATGCCAGCTCATACCAAATGGAGCTCGACGAAGTGTTTCCAAACCGGTGAAGTGTCATCCTTGAAGCCTCAACATGCACAGGAAGAAGCTGGAGATTCTTCTCCAACTCATCAATCACCGCCCTGCCACCGGCATGTATGCAAAAATGATCAAAGGCGAGCTTGAAATCCGGTATATAAGGTTTCACATCAGCCTTGAACAACTTCCTCATTACCAATGTGGCGAAAAATAGAAGCTGTTCGCTGATTGGGAGCACCAAGGGGCCAAGGGTGGTGATGTTGGTCTTAAGCGCACTGCCTGCGATTGCCATCAAATCCTTAGACAAGGAAACACCAGTCTTCCCAGCATCATCCTGTTCCTGATAGACACACCGGAATGCCTTGTCATCGGCAGCGCGATTGGTCCTCACTACATGAACAAGCCTGTACTTTGCTCTCCTCCGTTCAGCAGACTTGTTGGAGAGCAGCACGGCTGAACCCCCGACCCGAAACAAGCAATTAGGTATGAGCATAGATTTCTTATTCCCAAAGTACCAATTTTGAGTAATGTTCTCAGTGCTAACAACAACAGCGTAAGTATTCCTATGAACCTGCAACAAGTCTTTGGCAAGATCAATAGCTATAACTCCAGCACTACACCCCATTCCCCCCAAATTGAAGCTCTTGATGTTACCCCTCAATTTATACTTGTTAACAATCATGGCAGATAGGGAAGGCGTGGGGTTAAACAAACTGCAATTCAACACGAGAATGCCGATAGCCTTAGGCTTAAGATTGGTGTTTTGGAACAAACTATCCAAAGCACCAAACATAACCTCTTCGGCCTCAGCTCTAGCTGTAACCATGGAAGATCTAGGAGGTATGTAAAGCATGGCTTCGGGGACATAAGTCTCCTCTCCAAGTCCCGAGCGCAAGAGAATCTTGCGCTGGAACTCTAGGGAGGACTCATCAAAGTCTCCGGTGAGGCGAGAATGCTCCATAAAGCTACAGAAGGGGGCCTTGAAGCGATCGGCTGGGCGATAACAAGCAAAGTCAACTAGGTAGACAGGCCGAGGACGAGTGAGAATGAAAACTGTAAGTCCAAAGACAATGAAAGCAGAGCAAGTGAGGATGGCTATTATATTGTACTGGAGGTGGAGCCACACATGGTGAAGATCATCAATATCAGTTTGAGAGAAATGGATTAAGGTCACAAAGATCAAAGGCACAAAGCAAAAGGTGAAGAGGTTGGAGATCAAGTAATGGTAGCCTAGTTTGACATACTTGAGCTTGACACTCTGCAGGAAATCCGGTAGAGCCATCCGAGATGGCGGCTGAATCTGAACGGCCGCAGCAGCGGTGCTGCCTTGGTTATCAGAGATGGTCATCTTCAGAATGCGAAACAAATAACAAAAGAATTGTTGAGTTCTCGAGTGTGATGAGTGAAAAGGGGAAGAGGTGAAGAGTAAGAAAGTCCAAGAAACACATGTATGTCTCGTACCTGAGAAGAAAGTAGCAGTTAAATAACGGTTCCGTCATTCCGTGCAATGTGCGGTAACTGGGATTCTAAGATTCGGGGCAGGTGGGAACGAATTTTCTTTTTTTTTTTTCAAGAAATTATTTTGGTTAATTTCAACAACTCCTCCAATTATTTATTTGCATTTTTTGGGGTTGAAAAATTGAACTAATAATGTATAACAAAGAATGAGTTGGCGAGAAAATAAAAGAAATTTGAGACAGACGTATGCATGTTAGAAAATTCAAATGAAGAGTTGGATGACGTAAGGTGGGGAAGACTCTGGCGAGGACATGTAGATGATACACAAGTTGATATTATCAACATTTCAAAGACAGACTAATGGATATTTTTATTTAGAAAAAAATAATTTTTCAATTGATGAGGTGGAAGACAAGTTAGCAATCCAATAAAAAATATCTCCAAATTAGCACATGCACCACTCTTATTCTATTTTATTATATATAAACAGAACAATTTCCGTAAACTTAAAAATTGTAAATTTAACAAATAGAATTGCTAATAAGTGTTATTCGAACCACTCATGTTACTATGTTAGTGTACACTAAAATTAGCTGCCAAAATCGGTCACTAATATAAAATATATGTTGAAATACAAAATGCACATTAAAAATAAATTAAACAACACATTTATACATAAAATCATAAATACATGACAACTGATTTTACTGTACAAATAAAATTTTTGTATGATATATGCACCACACTTTATCACTTATTTACAATTCTATTAAAAATTTAATTTTAATGCACTTCCCGTGTAAAATAATTTTATACATGCATCTAATTACGTAATATCATGTTAACAAAAATAATTATCTTTTAGATTGATAGCGTGAATAGTCATTTAAAAGAACAAACGCGATTAGATGACTATATAAAATATTTTATATTGTCAATGTATTAAAATTGAACACTTTTGTTAAAAGTTTATTATAATTTACCCTTAACTTTTTGCAAATATGGAAATCAACCTATTGAACCTTTTAAATGTGCAGATTATGTTGCCCATTTTTCTATTAGTATTAACAAAGTTTAGGGTATCGAAATTGCATACGTAAAATAATTCAGACAGGTGCATATAAACTAGAATTCAAGGGGTCCTGCAATTATTTTCTTGCATTACTATTATTATCACTGAATTATATGTTACTCTATAACAAAACTTTCAAAGAAGTAGATGTAACATTCAAACACTTATAATCTTGATAATAAACATAAACACCCCAACTTGGCATATGTTCCATATGCATATAAAACTATTTCATTATCTTAACAGGAGCATGATTTGGATTCAAAAGCACAAAATCATCAAAATTTTGATAGTATTGGCCACATTTAAGACACTGCAATTTTCTAAATGCCAATTTATTCTTGGATTTTTCAATGAATTCAACCATTCATTGCACACCAGAAGTATAACTACATGAGTTTAGATCAATGTGGAGAATTAAGGTCATCAATTAAAGTCATTACCAAGTAATTCAATAAAGTGGGTCAGTAGCTCAGGCTACATAGCCTCCTTTAAGAGTCTTTCAGTCACAGCTTTTGGAAGTCCCATCACACTATCTGTTGTCCCTACCTGCATATTAACATTTCTAAGAATTAGAAGTATTTTTCAATTAAAAGAGGAGAATAATTTTTAGAGTTTGATTGTTATGTTTATGCACACTGTCATACAATTGGATGCTTAATTTGTATAACTTCTAAGATAGTTGGTGTCTGAGTTAAATACTTTTACTAATGTGACAATAAATGATTTGATATCTTTGCACTACTTTTTTAACATTGACAATGCATGCAAATTAAATCCTAATTTTTTTTATTTAACATAAGTTTTTTGAGAATAAACCTACCACTTCTCTGACAAATGGTAATATCGAAGGATGCTCTATTAGCAGCCCACCAGCAACATTGAGAGTAACACCCTCATCAACCTAAATGACAAGAAAAAAGATAAAAAGCTTATCAAACACCCAAATAAACAATTTAAGATAGTTTTGTAGAATAAAGTGATCATCCATGAGATAATCAATTCAAAGAAACAACACATACCAGCTTCTCAATTATTTCATTGGGTATTTCGTTGAAATAGATCTGTAAGTTGAAACAAATTACTCAGAGAGAGAGAGAGAAAGAGAAAAAGAGAGAGGAGAGGAGAAAATTCTACATCCACACGATCCCATTCTCCTTTTCTGAATCCGGTTTTGAGGTTTGTAACTAGAACGGATGACACAGTTGCTGCATGCCCCCCAGAATAATCTGAAATTTTGTAAAGAATTATATACATAGAAGGCCATTGGAAGTTCAAAAGAGAGAAAGAGATTTTAGATTACACATGAATGGAATATAACATATGCAAACCTTTCAAGAATTGCTGAGCTTCTTCTTTGCTAGATGGTTTTTCCCTAACCACACCGTCATAGACCACCACCTCCAAATCATTTCATAATGAAGGCATAAGCAACTTTGACTGATAAAAATTTAGAAAAAAGAAACTTGACCATTTCTTTTACAAACTAATTTCATTACCACAAGGCCATTTATTTACGAGGATAGCAACCACCAACAAGCAAGAGCTTGGAGATCATTTAGTTTTTCATCCATAATACAAGAACAGCAATTTGTTTCGACTCTGGAAATATTTTTAGGCTATTGATACACACTAGCCAAATCAGTTTAAAAAGAGAAGGGACGAGTAAAAGAGACAGCAAGAACAACAAAATGCTAGAAACCAAGAAAACCAAGCCACAATGTAGCTGATTTTTTTTCCCGATAGCAATGTTGGACATTTAACTTGTTTCTGTTTCCTTCAGAAAAAGAATATCAAGTGGTGATGTTGCTTTAGTAACATGTGACGGAAGAACAAAGGAAAACTAGAGAAGAAATATTTATAACTCGGAAGAATATGATGTATACTTGGTCACAAGTAATTAATAATGTTGGCTCAGCATCCTTTAGGTAGTCATCAACAGGGAGCTTCTGTAAGATAGCTTCTGCCTAAGGAATAAAAATGAGAGATGATAAGTACCTGAGTAGCAGCTTCATGAATAAAAGTGATGTAGTATTTTTGAAAGTGTGAATAGTTACATAACATCTCCACATAACTATTTAGAGAAGAGTCACACAAAGAAAAAGAACACACACAGACACACTGATGCAACAATTAAAAAAAAAAAAAAAAACTGAGCAAGATATTGCTCTGAAATGGTTTGATGAAGACAAGAGAAGATAAACCCAAATCATTTACTTTGATCGTTCCTGAACCTAACAACGACATCCTCAACTTTGATTGTTCCTATCAGATAAGCATGAAAAACTGAAAAAGAGGACAGAAAATAAAAAAAAAAAAACAAACGGTTTACTTTGTTACAAAAGGAATGAAGTGTTCGAGTATCTTCATTTCTTCACATGGCTGGCTAATTTACTATTTATCTAATAAGCTATAACCTCTTCAAAAGAAGCTAGTAAGCTACATATCCTCATTTAATAAATGGCCTGGGTAACACCACCTAACAACAACCATTAACACCTAACTAACAGTTGCCAATGACCAGAAAGGAAGCAAGATGTACTGTGTCTGCCGCAATTAAAATCATTGATTCATCAACCCTCTCTTGGTTACTGGTAGTTTGAAGTTTTGATATGATGGCATTAGCCTGATACATAATCACATCCAAAATCAGAGGATAATTGATCATAGCATGGCCTTCCATGAAGGAAAGGGAAACAAAACACTGAAAGCAAAAAACTAGGTGACATCATAAAAGCAGTTACAGCATGCCTTTATAAGGTCTCTCTACTCTCTCTCAGAAAGAAGCAAAATATCTATTATCTCATCTAATACAGCACTAGCACCAAACAGAACTTTTTTTGCTGGTTCACTGATGACAATGAATGCAGTTATGTATGCTTACTTTAAAATATAATTTATAAAAAAAAAAAGTTTGAGAAGGGGGGGGGGGGGGTATGCAATTCTATAATTGAATGGGGAAAAAAAACACGTACAATTTTAAGCAACATTCTTTTTTATAAAAAGAAATTAAGCAATATCAAGTAATTCATTTGTGAGATATAGAGAACACTAAAAAAGTAATGACTAGAAGGCAAACCTTGGCTTCAGCTAGAGCCATAACCAGCTCTTCAGGAGTTTCCTTTCGGATGCTCTTCTCATCAATATCAGCAGTCTGCACGTAAATACAAAAGATTAAAGAAGCCACGTCCACACCTTAAAATCCAATCCAATCATTGTTGAACGAATGTCATTTACTTACCATTTTCGTGAATTCGTACCCCATTTCAGATAGTATCTTGCGCCGTGCTACTGAGGATGATCCCAATATAATCTGCAAATGATAATATATCATCAAACATTCAACGTGATTCCATAATCTGACTTAAACTAAAATTGTAGACAACCAGAGCTTTAGTCAGAACTTCACTGCCAGCATGGGGTGTCATTGTCCTAACCCCTAAGCTAGATCCAACCATCACCATGATTTCTGGCAAACATTGTGGTTATATTTTTCTGGTTATGCACTTTTAACATCAAATTTGTTCTACTTCTCCTTAAACCAATTTTCTTATGTTGAAATAACACACATCTATATAAATATAAAAATAAGAAAACGGTAAAGATACACAGTACTAGTAAAAAGTAATTATGACAATGAGAATAGGATCTACGAAACACTTAAGTATAGATATGATGCAGATGCACACACACAGTTACATAATAAAAGATGATAAGAGTTGCAGTTCCATGCGAGTTAAACTGCCACAACAGACTCAGCTCGTTGTTAACTGAATTCAGTTAGTTAGTTAGTTAGTTAGTTAGTTATGTTACTGTTATATAAACAAATACAGTAACTATAACTACATCTCTGCAAGTAACGTGAAAACAGGGATAGAACTTCAGAGGGTAATATACATTAAACAGCCAATCTCTAATTGAACGATGATTTGAAATAATTGAAATATAATTGACGGAAAGAGGAACCCTAGATTGGAAGGAGAAGAAGACGAACCTTGTAGGAAGAAGTGGAAGCTTCCATTGTTGCAAGCTAATAAACCGAATAGTGAGCGGGAAATGGAGACAGAGGCTATGAAATAAAAACGAAAACGAGCGACTAAAATTAACGAACGAAGAGATTGGTGAATTTCGATTGAGCTGTGTACAAAGGTCTGTAAAATACTAAGAGAAATGTAGATGAGTAAAATCCCATCCCACCCCTATCCTTTTACATAAATGACAACCCGCTCCTCAACCATACAAAATTGACATCCCCACTTTTGAATTTTGATAATTGATAATTGATTTTATTGGACATTCAAATCTTTGGGAGTGGATCTTTTTAATTATTATGTTTTTTTTAATTGTTTGATAAAATACATTTAATATTTTTGTCACATATTTTTTTTCTTACCTAAAAAATATGATCACACTTTATCAAACAATGAAAGAAAAAATTGAGAGGATCATTCTCCAAATCTTCTTGTTAATCCTTCAAATAAATAATTAGGGATTTATGTGTCTTGTTAATAAAAAAGTTAAAAGTAAAAGAAACACTTTGATCTTTTTCTTGATTTCAATCAATTCATTTGAAAGCATTCATTGTATTCCTTTAGAATTTAGAAACTTTCCTTTAGGAGTTTATATTCAATACCTACACCAAACCAAAATGCCAAAACAACCTATTAATTCAACTAGTCATAAAGAAAATGATAGGTAAATACTCATTTAACTTTGATGCCAAATGCAACACCTTTGTCTCACCAAATAATCTCACAAATATTCATTAGTATATTCGTTCAAATGTTTAGCAAATGGTGTGATATCATATCATTTGTAAGTCAAAACGTACTATAATCTTCTGTGTGTTTAAGTTTAAGGTCTCACAAGTTCAAACTTTTGGCTATAACAAATACATATTATCATTTATTTCCAGTCAGTTAATCAAATGCTACTTCCTACGAGGTATTAGAGATGATGAATTAGATATTTTAATTGGGAGGAGAAAAATAAGATAGGAATTTTAGTTTGTAGAAGAAAAAGAATTAGGAATCTTAAAGAAAAAGGAAAAAAGATCGTGAAGAAGAGAAGAATAAGAACGCTGGATTGAAGAATGACAAGGGTTAACGTAAATTACTGAGACACATACACCTTAACCATGTGCCCAAAACGTGTGCGTTTTGCTACCAAGGTAGGGGCCAATATCTAATTAAGATTGAATACATCATATGCTATAAGATTGAATAAATCAATAGCTCTGTTGAATGTTGATACAAGAGAAGCTCAATATTGCAGCAGCAACTCTAGCAAAAACAACTGAAGATCAAAGATCTTCAAGATCACATTAACGACTGGACACTATAGTAGAATTCAGTCAACTACGCGTGGTGGTTTGGTGGACAGAAAAAGGAAAGATTCAATTTTAGATGAAAGGATAAAAAAAGTTATTAAAAATCTTCACAAAATAATGAGTTTAGTTATAATGGTGATCAATGGTTCACCAATAATGGTGATTGGGAACTTCATAGCTTCTAGGCAATGCCTCTCACATACTGGTCCAATGTTGTATTGAACAGCTGACACCTACACAAACCCATGGAAAATTGATTCAACAAACAAGTTCTTCCATGGTAAATAAGGGGAAAATTTGAGAAGAAAAAGTGATATATACTACGTTACCTAATAGGAGATCCGGGTGTATAGAGCGGATTCTTGACAACATATTCAACATACAAATTGTAGATATACTTCAAGGAGTCCCGCAGATCACCGGTTCGAGGATGAGTCACTAGGATAATCTGCATGAAACATGAAAATCATGGAGAATCTCAATATAATCATAACCACAAGTTAATTACAAATATGGACAAAGTGCCAAATAAAAATTAATTACAACTTAAATCAGCACCAACTACGGGCTTGTTTGGGTGAGCTTTTAAAAAAAGATCTTTTTTTTAGTTATCTTTTTTTAAAAGATCTTATAAAGAAGTAAAAGTAATTTTATGTTTGGATATCTCATGTAAAAAGGTCTTTTTATTTATCAATTATGTTTGGGTATAACAGTATAAAAGTACTTTTTTGTTCATTTATTACATGAAAAACATCTTTTTTTTAAGGAAAAAAGATCTTTTAAAAAAAGATGTAAATTACAGCTTCTCAAAAAAGATCTTTTTTTGATTTTACTAGTGCTTTTACTTTTACTACTAGAAATTTGCCAAACACGTTAAAAAATAAAAAAAGATCTTTTTTCATTGAAAAAAGATCTTTTTTTAACAAAATAATGACGCCCAAACATGCACGTAACATCTTAAGGTATACAAGAACATTGTTGTAGCTGACCTTTATTCCGGAAGGACTTTCCATGAAACTAAGTTTATATGTATTGGTTCGAAAACTGTGAAATGAACAACCTTGGCCGGGCAACTGAGGCACACCAAGGTTTCCTTTCTCTGCACTGCACAATAAGTTGGAATACGTGAACTAAACCTACCAGTTCAGTATAAAAAGTCTACACCAAAGAAACTCCTTTTACAATCATACAAAACATCCATCATCATTTATATTGTTGATCAATGGCTAATTGCTGAAATAGTAGACAAGATACCATAATAAAGCAATTTCACAAACAAAATATAACAAACAGGAGAAAACTACACCTAATTAGGATAAAAATGAAGGGCACATCAGAATAAACAACCATCCCATTAAGTTCTATGAGATCATAGCACATTACTAACTTAATGATACCATGGTGTGAGGTTATAAACATTACTTACATGACCATTTAGGAATTCACAACCAAAACCAAGGACTTAATTTTCAATTGCAGGTTTATCACCTAGGCCCAACTTAACTCCTTATCATTGTCTAGTGCTGTAATTTCTACACATTGCACAGAAAATGATGTATAAATACAAAAACTATTCTTAAGAAGGTACTTCGGCAACAATATAACAAAAATGGTCAATTATCCATGAAAAATGGTCAACATTGTTAACGCACTACCCTCACCCAAAATGATATCTGTTGCATAATTTTGCAACAATTCTTAACTTTGCGTGTATTTATTTAAATAAAATAACCAACATACATGGTAGGGTCCATCTTCGCTGTTAGTGACTTCAGTGAGAAAAGAAGTCCAAACATTAACTTATGGTCTTGCTGAGCATTCAATGTCCGCAATGGGCGATTCCACTCCCGATAGAGCAAGCATACACCATTCCTATTGAACACATACATCATATGGCCATTGTTCCCTGAAGCTGTTGGTACAGGAGGTGATGGACTGATTTCGGACCCTCCGAAAAATTGCATTCTTGATCAACAAGGATGTAGAAACAGAGATACTAGTATACCAAAACCTGAAGTGGATGTTAATCACTTTTAGTGCAGTATTTCACAATTGGCAGTAAACATAAGGTATCAGGTTGCGAGAACCGAACCGGTCATTGAACCGGTCGAGTGACTGGTTCAATGGTTCAATGGTCCAACCGAAATCGAGCCATAGTTGAACCGGTTTAATTAAATATACGATAAAATTATTAAAAAGTCAATATATAATTTTAAATATTTAGATTCAATGATTTTTAAACTTATAAAATTCAAAAATTCAGAGTTTACATCAACTTCCATATCTCCATCTAATAAAATAGAATAAAAGGCCAATGCGAACCCAAAGTTAATACTTAACAACATATATCTTTATTAAATGAAACAAGTTTTGCTATTTCACTAAATCCCACCAATGATACCAAGTGAGTGCATATTTTAAAGGGACCAAAGCATCATAAAAGACTAGATAGGATTTGTAAGAAGAATTCTGAAGCATCTACAGATATATGAGGTACTTAAGTCGGCCTTAGAATGAATTTTCATTGTCTTAAAAACAAGTTTTCTTTGCAAAAGATATGCAGTAAATGCAAGTTTTTTTTCAAAACAAAATGCTCAATTAAATTGGCTTCTATCCCACAAAACAAGAAGCCACAGCACACCACAAAATCATAAAGAATCAACTGAAATTTCAGCAATCTACTTCTGACCATAAAAATTCCCCAAATTGGAACAACCAAACAAACAACCCGTACCCACACAACCCCGAGAATCCAAAATTCAAGCAACAGGCCACAGAATAAAAGGAAAAAGGAACAGAAAGAATTAAGAAGAGTACCAATCTAATACACAGAAATTTATTAATTTTTTTATTATAAGACAACAAGTTTTTCAAGGCACAAAACAATCCAAATTACATATAGCCAAAAACAACACAAATTACATCCAGAAAATTTTCAGAAAAATTAACTCAGCAAAGAAAAACAAACCATGAACAAAATTATACCAAAAAATTTAGCAAGATACCATCAACTCAGCCAGTAAAATTTAACAAATCAGTGAAACACCATCAACAAAATTAATCCAGAATAATTAAAATTCTTCAACATCATAGTTTATTTCAGTTTCATACAAATTAATAAAAGAAAAAACATAACAAATCCATCAGAAACTCATAATCATAAACATTATTCCAAATTACAGAATCATATCATCAGAGATAGAAACTCAAAATCATCAAAATCAAGTTATTAACGACAAAAAAAAACGAACAAGCACTGGTTACCGCGCGGCGAGGGAGGCACGAAACTGACGCCAAGGTAGGAGCGAAACAGACGGTGAGGCAGGGAGGAGCGAAACAGAATTGCTAGCGAAGGAGGAACGATTATACAGAGACCCAGAGGAGAAGAGCTTGTGCGAGAGAGAAGAGGGTCAAAGAGCTACCAATGTGCGAGAGAGAAGAGGGCCAGACGCAACGACGTAGAGGAGAAGAGGGCCGAGCAGAGCTTCCAGAGGTGACTAAATTTTGAATGTTAGGCGACGCTGGCTTAGTGAGCACCACTGCTGCTGCAGTTTGAGAGAGAGAGAGAGACAGACGACGCCGAACTAGGGTGCAATGGAAATTAGGGTTGGAACTTGGAGGGGAGAGGGCTGAAGGAGGAGTTCGGAAGCAACGTTGCGAGAACTGGACCGGTCAATAAACCGATAAGATCACTGGTTTAACGGTTTATCGGTTTGACTGGGGTTCAACCGATTTTATTAAATATTAAATAAAATTATTAAAAATTAATATATGTAATACTTGATCACTATCTAGTTGTTCTATCTTCAAAAATAAAAATTTCTAATTAGTAACAACTACAATTTACAAACACAAATTAAATACAGCCAATAACTAAATATTTACAGAAAATTTCTAATCACATTAAGAAGCCAACAACATACAACATCAAAAGTTCAAAACATAATTATCAATTACATATGGCATCAGAAGTTCAGAAAACAAACTCAAAAGTCAAAATCCATACAATTAGACAACTAAATCAACAATCAACAAAATTAATAAGTACCACCAAAAAATAACGAAATTATTTTAGAAGAATTAACTCAAATTGAAAAGAACAGTGAACCTGAACAAAATCACTAAATGAAGTCAATCAAAATACAATAGTCCTCAACAAGCAACTAAAGAGGGCTAATTCCATAATTCTAGCCTTGAAGACTTTCACAGCCTCGTCAAGAAACTTAGCAGAGAAAGAGAGAACCTGGAGAATAAAGGGAAGAAGCTCGACTGCTCGAGCAGTGAGAGGAGGTGACGGCCGAGCAGTGGAACAGAGGTGACGATGAGGAGAGACGTTCGCGGTGAGAGTGAGACGAGACGCGACAGCGAGGAGAAGAGCTCCACGATGGCGATTAACAATTACCTAATTCAAGAAATTGATTGAACCGGGTGAAGGATTTGTCATGGCTTCATATGCGGATCCGAATCCAAAGTCTAGAAATCTAAATTACAAATTACATACAACAATTCAGAATGACAGCAATTCAGAATCCAGATTATATCAATTCATACAGCATTCAAAATCCAGAATTATATTCAGCAAAATTCAATACAGCAGAATTAAACTTATATTGCAAAATTCAATATAGCAAAATTCAAAATCCAGAGTCCCAAAATTGAACTTATATCAAATTCAGAATTACAGAATGATTAATTCATATAATTAACAAAATAAAAAAAAATGAAAAGCAGAAGAACTCTGTATCAAGCCATCAATTCATATTGACGAAGAAAATCCAAATATTAACAAAATCAGAAAATCAAGCAAATCAATTACTAACAACTGTATTATCAGAATCAATTACTAAACCCTAAACCAGCAAACCGACGCCAAGGAGATGGCTGCGAAGTGCGAACAGAGTTATCAATTTCACGTGAAGTCACTACACCTGAGTTTCCACCTTATTTGTAATATCCATAACGAACGTATCTCTTAGCATAGTGGTGCACAATATGCACTCAACAAACAGTAACACTACTAGTCCAAGGTAAAAGCAAAATTTGTTGACACCAAATATTTCATCAATTACTTATACATAGATGATATCAGCAACCAACACAGAAAAACTAAGGATAACATTATAAATTTGCAAAAGGTTATAGAAACACATAAGATGATGCAAGTCATCACCAGACCTCACTGTTGTACCTCTACTAAATCAGGCTTTGGCAACACCCCGAAACAGGACATGTTATCAACCATGTTCAACACCATGCTGAGCTTTACAAGCATGTATTATTAGATTATATTTTCAATAAAAATAAATTAACAAGAAGTTTGTCAACAAAAGAAAACTAAAACTCTGATTTTGGTACCAACTGTTTTTAGCTATTAAATTCAACTGTAATGTGAATTGCATACCAAAGACTTCCAATCAACCAAGTAGAGAACAAAAGATGAAGGTCCTCCACCTCCGATCCCTAACGGAATCAATCTAAAACCCAGCAAATGATTTTGTTCTCTACTTTAAAACAGATCCAAGAGATCGTCACTAATTCCTAATATATGAACTCGATACACTTGAATTTTAAACAGAATCTAGTGCAAGTGCTCAAAATCAATGGTATTAGATAATACAGATTACAAAGTTAAGTTGATGCTTCAACTATTCTATGAACCACGATCTGCTGCATCTGTTAATTGAAATGAACAAAGAAAAAAAAGAGAGACAGCAGCATTGTGCACCTTGCAACGAGAATAGCTGAGGCGGAGAAGGCGGTGTTCGTTGCGGTGCCAGAAGCAGAGTTTGCGCGCGGCAGTGAAGAGATCGAAGGGATGGTGGAAGATGATTAGAGATTTGGAATGGGGAATGGGGAATGGAGTGTGGACGTGTGGTAGTGGTAGGGGTATTTTTGGGAACTGAAATATTTCTTTAATTTTTTTTTTTTTAATAACAAAAAATTGGGTTTGTATTTATTCTTATTTTTCGGTCCATATTATTTCAGTATCGGTTAAGTAAAGTGCACGACATAAGTTAACTACTAACTAGCTAGTTGGGCTTGTTTGTTTATTTCGAGTTGGATATGGGCTTATGTTTTAACTTTGTTCTCAACAATATTATTGGGCTTTCCTAATAACAAGGCTAAACCCTTGTCCAAAAAAGCCCAAACCAATAGCGGAAGAAATTTATCCAAATGTCTAGTAGTCATCATGTATGACTGTATGTCTTGCAATAAGTGTATCTGTGTTTGAAATTTGACTAAGCAAAGTAGTAAATAGAGTTAAAAATTAAATATGAATTATTGATCTAAAATATAATAAATAGAGTTAAGTTTTGTTTAATTAATAAAAAGTGCATTATTTTTTACTTAATATATAATGTTTAAGGATGAGTTAAGTTTCATTGATGGCAACTAAGTGCGATTAATTGTTAATATATCCATTTTGTCTACAAACTCGTTAAGAATGAGTAGCAAATATATAATTTTAGGATTTGGATCTTCTAAAGTTTGAATTTCACTTTAGAGAGTAAAGTGTGATCTCTCACCATTGATTTTATAGGTGGGACCAATAATAAATATGAAAGAGAAACTATTTAATGGTAGAAAATCACACTTTACTCTCTAGAGTGAAATTCAAACTTTAGAGGATCCAAATCCATAATCTTAATTAGTAAACATCCTTAGATTAGAAGGTTTACTTTAGTAGTGGAGTAATAAAGTATAATATATTTGAATTTTTTGCTAATCATTATGTGATGAAAATATTAGTAAACCACTACTAGTCTTCAATAAAATAATAATGTTAGTGATTGGATAAAAAATGTAGTTATATTTTCCAGTGACATGCATTACAAGCAATGAATTATTTATCAATGTCTTACGTTATTAATTTTGGTATTATATACTAATTATAAGTTATTAGAAACCTGTTGCACAATCTTCTTATGCAGAACAAAAGTTACAAAATTTGTCAATCTTTGACTTTGAGGGTTCTATTGTTTCACGGCGGTTTCAAACCTTCCCTACACTAATTATGAATCCAAGTTATATGGTCGGTGGAATCGATGTCAAATTTGATTTACAACACTTTTTTTTATAGATTAAACGGTCTTTAATTTTAAGTATTACATCATAAATTCATACACACTATTTGCTCACACACCTAATATTTTTAAAGAATTTTTATTTATTATTTGATATTGACAAAATTTAAATCTGAGTACAGTAAATTAAGAGATATATTAATATGTCATTTCAACTAAATATCAGCTGTGTTTACATTGTTTTTTCTTTTTTTTTGTAATTGTTTTTTGTGAGTGCTTCATTAGCATTAGATCGAATAGATTTTGATATCATACTAAAATTTAAATTAAGTGGTCCGATTTCAACTCTAAAAACTTTCGCACTTATAAAATATTTAAACACTTTATTTTTACTTAAAGTCGTAGAACTTGTAATATTTTTTATTATTTGATACTTTTTTTTTTTAACTGACGAGCTCAACACAATTATAGTGGAGCGACAAAAAATAAAGGTATGCAGACAATAAAAGCAACAAAAACCAACCTAAACATAATCCCTATTGTTATTTTCGACATTGTCATCAACAACAAATTAAAAGAGATCCGTACTACTCTACTCTCTATAATTTGTCAAAGATTTGTAAAACACCTCTTGTACACCAGCTTCCTTGTTATTAAATATCCGTCCGTTCCTCTCAAACCAAACATTCCATATAACTGCAAAAAAACATATAAACCACTTGTTGCGCTCCTCTTTCTTGCTAATGACACATGTCCAACTCTCAAAGTGTTCTTTTAGTATAGACCACAACCTCTCAAATTCAAAGAGCCATTCACACCACACCTGTCAGGTAAACTCACAACCAAGAAACAAGTGGTGAATATATTTCACATCTTTTTTACATAACACACACATGTTATCACCATGGATAAGAATGTCCAGTCTATGCAATCTTTCTTTAGTATTTACTCTTTCTATAAAAGCAAACCAGATAAATAACTTTACTTGTGGCAGAACCAAACCTTTCCATATGGTTCTGGTGAAACTGTAGCTGGTAATATCTTCCGATAACGTTTCTAACTGCAACACTTGCACAAAGGAGTTAGTTGAAAAAATACCTTCCTTGTCAAACTTCTATACAACTCTATCTTGCGTATCACATGCTATCTCAACAGGTCTTAAAGTCTCATGCAATTGATCCACTAGTTCCAACTCCTATTGGTATAATTCTTGTCTCCATTGGAAGTTCCAAATCCACTCTAACCCATCTCAAAACCCACAATCCCCTATAACAGATCCTGTTTGGTTTGAAACAGAGAAAAGTCTCGAAAACGTCATCTTAAGCGACCCACTTTGTAGCCAAACATTTTCCCAGAACTGAGTCCTCCTTTCATCACTCACCTCCATAAACAACCCAGCAATCATCTTATCTCTCACATTATGGTCTTTGAACTACAGCTGATAGATTTCTTTCTATGGACCTCCTCTACTAGGCAATGTTTGAGCTGACATACAACATCACATTAGGGTTCAAGTTATGACAAGAGCGTATAACCTTCTTCCACAATGGACACTCCTCTTTTGAGAACCGTCACCACCACTTGAAAAGGAGCTGTGTTCCTCACCACAGCATCACCCACTCCCAATCCTCCTAACTTTTTAGGTGCCTAGACCACGTCCCACTTGACAAGTGCCACGCCTTGCCTGCCTTCCTCCTTACTCCATAGAAATTTTTTCTGCAACGAAATTAACTTTTTCGCCACTGCTTTCGGCATCTTATACAAACTAAAATAATGCACCGGCAAGCTATTCAACACAGACTTAATCAGAACTAACTTACCCGCTTTGTTAAGGACTTTTGCCTTCCATAGACTAAGCTTCTCTTCGACCTTATCAATTATTAGTTTGCACGTGCTGACCCACCTGGAGTTCGCTCCCAAGGAGATGCTAAGATATCTAACTGAAAGGTTCGCCTCCTTACACCCCAATAAGTTACACATATTGTGTGTCCATGGCTGTTTGCAGTTGATTGGGATCAGACTGGACTTATCAAAGTTTATACATAACCCCGACATCATCTTAAAGCACCTCAACAATCTGGCATAGTTTCTGATGGTCTCCTCCTCCGGCGGACAGAACAATATAGTGTCATCTGCAAATTGAAGATGTGACAACTTTATATTATCCTTACCAACCAGCAAAGACGAAATACGTCTGTTTCTGACTGCCTCCCCTACCATCCTATGCAGGACATCAACAACAAGAACAAACAAAAATGGAGACAGTCGGTCACCGTGTCTCAAACCACTCTCCATCTTAAATGGTTTAGTTGGTGAACTATTTATCAAAATCGACATCGAGATAGTACCAACACACTCCTTCACCCATTCTATATATTAGGTTTTTTTTTCTCAATTTGAAAAATATTCTAAGATCATATCTAACATTACAAGTTTAGTCTCTATCAATATCATTTGTAATTTTGTATCCATCAAAAAGACAAATTAATGAAAAGAAGTACTTGACAAAAACTGGTCATGATTTACCATCAACCAGTTGGCATATATGATTGAGATAATTAATTAATAACTTTTTTTTTTACATTACATATATATAAAGGGATAATAACATACAGCTAGCTAGCATTGACACTTAAGGGGGAAAAAAATCAAACCACATTTGATTTTTGTTATTAAAGAACAAAGCTAATTAAGCTACTAATAATAAGCTAGGTGCATTTTTTGGTTTTTCACTTAATCCACTTGATTTGTATAATATAATCTCTATTTTTTGTCCCACCAAGCTTAATTAGTCTTCACTGGAGGCTAAGAAACTTCAACCTACATTGCATGAACGAAATCAGATTCCAAGCCACATTATTAATTCACAATGAAATATATATATATATGATCTTATGTAGATTAAAAAAAAAAAGATAAACTTGAATAACAATTCACAACAATATAATAATAAGGTGTATGTGAAATAAATCATTTGTGTTGTGTCTAAATTAGACAGTAAACCCGGCTTTTATGTGTCTCTACGCAATAACTTTTTTTTATATATAAAAATAATACATAATTATTAGCAATTTAGCATGCCTACTCACTTTTTTTTCAAAATAATAATAATTATTAGTTTGGACAAGAAGAAGATATTAATTAATGTATATCCAAGCTCTAACCAATTTACTATTTATATCTATTAAATTTTTTTAATGTACTATTTTGAAAAATATAATAAGCACTACATACAGAATCCCTTTTAACTATCATATGGTAAATTAAATATACCAAATACAATATAGTACATTTTTAGTTTGTGTATAAATTTAATAAAACAAGCAACTACTCCGTTTTAAAATAAGTGTCGATTTAATTTAAATGGACAAAAAAATAATGGAAAATAATTTATATTTTAGTTATGTACGATAAAAGGTGAAAACTCATATGTAGTGAATTTCACAAAAAATTAACTATACCTAAATTTATTAGTACGTAAAAATAAATATATATTTTATACGAATAACTGATTTCGTGTAATGGTGCAAAATGCTATACATAATTATTATTATTAGTAGAAGTGGTAGAAAGTAGTAATAACAAGACCTTCTTTCTTCTTCCATGTAATTGTTGTAACCTTTATTGCTGGATCCAACTGTTGCATTACTTGGAACATTTCTATAATTAGGCAAAGGAACATGTCCTTCCTCAATTTGCTTCAAATCCTCAACAAGCATCTCATAATGCATCTTCACTTCCTCCACCGTAGTCTTCCCTCCGACCGCCCTCGCGAGCTTCTGCCACCGGTCCGGCGTGTCCTTGTCGAACACGGCCAAAGCGTTCTCGAATCTCTTGTTCTGCTTTGATGTCCAAGCTGAGCTTGAGGCCATTGATGATCTTCTATATATGTCACAACAACAAATGAAAAAAATAAAAAAAATAAACACACTATACTATAGTATATGACTATATGCTAATATAATGAAAATTAATATAGTTATTAAGGGAGAGAGAAAGAGAGAGTTATTTATGTGAATAATATGGATGCGTTGCTACCCTTTATATAGTAGTGGTTGTGTGATGCTATATAGATGTTGCTTTCGGAGCATAAAGTGGGGGGACAAATTGTAAAAAATCATACTACTTTAATTTTTAGGTATTTGCCTATTTTACATGACTGTGCAAAATTAGTTTAATTTTTTCTTAGATGCATCTCTTAAATATTTATACACACTGACTCAATAATTTGAGTTTATCCTAAACTATTTAGAATTTGGCATTCATTGTGAAAGATTGCATGTTAATATATTTTGAAAAAAAAAAAAAGTGTAATGTTTTTTAAAAAATGAGAAAAAGACAAATAGGTCCCTGACCTTTTGTCCTACGGACATTTTCGTCTCTGACCACTGAAAAAATATTTTTAAGTCCCTGACCTTCACAAAACTTGGACGGAGGGACTGATCTGTCCAAATTTTGTGAAGATCAGGGATTTAAAAATATTTTTCAATGATCAAAGACAAAAATGTCCGCGAGACAAAATGTCAAGGACCTATTTATCCTTTTCTCTTAAAAAATATATCCACTATATATTAGAGATAATAAAAAAATTAATAAGGTTTTAGATTTTTATTTTTTATAATTTTATTTAAAAAAAGCGATTAACTTAATTAGCATATTAATTTTATAGAGGATTAAATTTTTTTAATTAATAAAAAATACAATATAATACTCTTTACTTGATAAAAATTATTTAAGGATAAATAATCGAATTTGAAACTATTGCTAGCTAGAAGACGAAGCTAAGATAAAGTTACATTATTCTACTTATAGCTATGTGCTTATTATTAGTGCAAATTTAATTAGTTTAATGCTAGTCACCAAAAAAAAAATTAAAAAAAATTGTTTAATGCTTAGACTTCAAGGAATATGGCATTATAACAAATATAGGAATTAGTAGCAAATTGAAGGGTCACGCCGACTTTGTATTAACCAAGAAAGTTAATTACATAATGTAAAATTCACTCATTCTTCAAATTCCTTTTTTCACATGCATGCCTTCTTTTTATTATTATTATTAAATTAAGGAGCATTTTGACCATATTTTAATAAGGAACATAAGAATAATGTCCCCCTTGAATTGACATGAGCAAAAAATTGAACCAGACATCTCTCTCTCTCTCTCTCTCTCTCTCTCTCTCTCAAGAATTATCATCACCTTAAATTTTGAATTACACTTAATTCTTTTAAAATTAAAATAATATTAATATGCAAGATACCACTTTTTATTTATAAAATTTACACTAATTTTTTTTGAAGAAGTTTAAGTTATATATATCTTAATAATTTTGAACCGTTAATCTTAATTATATATTTTATATTTTTTATAATTAAAATTAAAATTAACAGTTAAAAATTACAAAAATACCGAAATATCAGAATCTTCAAAAAAAATTTCTACATATTATTACATATATGACTTACTTTAATTTTATTATGAATATATCACATAAAAAGATTAATTTTTTTATATGTGATGTAAAATTAGTTTATTTATATATAGTACATATATAAAAGATGTTAGGTGTAAAGGGATCAAAATTTGTACTAGAAAAAAAGGACAAGATATGGGTCCAGTAGTTCTAATGGCTGTACACTAAAATGTTCACGGGCGCCATGAATAATAATGATGATACAACCATGAAGAAAATCTCAGGCCATAATATTATAATATGTGCATGAATAAGATCATATGAAGACATATAAAACCACAAAAGCCACTTTTTTCTTATTACCTTTTTGTTGTTTTCTCTTCCAGTGTCTATGTTGTGTTTGATGAAGTCATATAGAAGTGTGGATGGAATCCATTCAAGTTCTTACTCACTAATCTTTCAAGAAAATGTGATTTTTATATCAAAATTTTTTAATATTACTGATGTATATCCTTTAATTTTAATTATGTATATATTTTATTATTAATTGATGACTAATTAATTACTAAAAGAGTAATACTATATGATCAGTAAATATTATTTTTTTTGTTAATATTTAGTCAATAATAATTTATATCTATATTTACAGAATTTTTACATACAAAAAATATATAATTTGTATCTGTATTTACCAGAATTTTACACACATAAATTAATACTATTTTCATTTCATTTTTTTAGAATTTATACACATTAATTAATAAAATTTTTTTATTAAAAATAATTTAATATTTATATTAATTAAATATTGACTAAAAATACCAAAAATTACTAACCCAAAAAGTTTTCTTACTAAAATACCAATATTTATTCTTGAGTACTTGAAATGCTTTCAATCTTTTATAAGTTGAGAGGACTAACTTTAGCTGCGAATCTACCATAATATATGTTTTTTTTTACTATATTATATTTAATTATATTGTGATATTAATCACTAGTGTTAATATTTATATATCTTAATATTTAATTATCATAAGTTTTGGAGACTACCAGTTATAATATTTTATCATGTTGAGGAATTATTTATAACGAGTAGTAAATTATTTTAGTTACATTAGTGTTGTATTTATATTGGATGGTAAATTACTTCTTTTTTTAATAAGAAATTGTAAAAAAGTATAATTAAGGACTTCATCACTTGACATTATTATTAATAAATGATGTTTATGTAACATAGTGACTCAAAAAATAATTGAAAATGTTTGAATTAACTATACACATTTAACTAATTAGTTATTTAAAAATATTTAGTAATGAAAAAAATCAACTAAAAATAGCAATAATTTACTTTATTTAATATTTATTAATTATTATAATAATTAATAAATATTAAATAAGATAAATTCTATTTTTTTTTTCTAACATTACCATTAATTATTTAGCATAATTTTTTATTTTTAATTTATATAAAAATTATATATATATATATATATATATATATATATATTTTGTAACATTTCAACTTTTTTATAATCACCTTTTTCTTACCGAAAAATCATTTCCTCATACTTTCTAAACAAAATGAGATGTTACATATATAAAAGAGAATCTCCAATATAATTAATTATATTAAACCTTATATTTATATTATGAAATTTTTAATTAAAATAATGGTGTATATAAGACTTATATATATGTAAAGAATTATGATTTTTTTCGTTTATCATAAATATTCTTATATAGATAGTCCTAATTAATTACTTTTGATTTTCTGGGATTGCTTGTTAATTACATTTATCATATATATTTTATTAAAAATATTATTCGTACATTAAAATTAATCACTAAAATTAGCCATCAATATATTTGTATATAAATATATATATAATTTTATTTATTTTTAATATATATATTTATATTTTAACATATATTTTATATTAATAAATGACTTTAATGATTAATTTTAATGTATTTGTAGCATATAATACATATTTTAATTAGCTTCTAATCTCTGGTAAAGTGGTAATACAAGGAGATGCTATGATATAACATCATCCTACTGTTCATAGCATGCAGCTAATGTCAAAACAAAAACATTATATCTAGCTGTTACATTATCTTCCTTGAAATTATATATGTTATGTCATAACAAACAGAATAAAAGATATGGTGAATAACCTTAGAAGTTTGATCATCATTGAGGTAGGTGCTATGCTTTAATTATATTTTCCATCTATCTCTCTCTCAAGAATTTCAATTTCAAAGATGTATTAATAATCTAGCAAAAACAATAATAATAATAATAATAATAATAATAATAATAATAATAATAATAATAATAAAATGTGCTTGTTATTATTTCATCATATATATCCACGTGGAATGAAAGTGACACCTAATGAAAGTTATCAGGCTATTATATAGGAACCAGAATCTTTATATCTTTAGGCCTTGGACTCCTTTATCTCTTTGCTTACTTGGATTATTGGAATATATAATATATAAAACTAAGCCTCATCAATTGGTCACTCAATATCATTCTTAGAGCCACCAATGGTATTCTGATATATCCATTATGTGTTTTTTATTTTATTTGTCTAGTGTCGTTTTTAAAATTTGATGAGAAACTTAATTATTTTTGAAGATATTAATGAAAAAAAATAAGCATATTTATTATTAAAAATCAATTTTATTCTTAATAAAAATATCATAATATTATTTCTTTTAAAAATTTAAATTAATAAAAAAATAATATAAATAAATATATCTCTAACAAACCTCTTTAAATAAGATTATTTTTTTGGATTTGATAAATTTTTTGTATAGACATTTTTTTTTGTCTTATGCTATTTTTTATTTTTAATTCAATAAAAATCAAATTTTAGATTTTTTAATTATAAAAACTACTCCAATATCATGTCATAAAGTTACTTCTCTTAAAAAATTTAAACTCTTTAAAAAAATGTTATCATGACATAAATGGTTATGTATATTTCTAATTAAAAAAGTATTAGTGACAAAGATGATAAAAGTAAAAAGTGAAATTTTAAAAATTTTGATGAAGTAGTGATAAAATTATAATAAAAATATAATCCCATATTTAATATATTTCTTTTTTTTTTTTTTTGATAGTTCAAGATTCACCAAAACCCAAACAACAGCAACAGAAACCATAACACAAAACATCAACACAACAAAAAATAGTAATCAAATAGACCACATGAACATATCCTCGAAAGAGAGCGAAGACACATCTCAATTAAACTTCATCATCAATCATAAGTAAAGATTTAACCAAAATTTATGTCTTATTAAATAAATAATGTACATATATATACTAGTGTATTTATGTTTCTGATTGATATATTTACTTTTGTTACTAACATTTTTTAAGTTCCTCACTAGCTACATTCTAAATTACAAAATATTTTTAAGAAATTATAAAAAAATAACATAATAAATAAGAGTACATAATTCCTGACAATAATAACTATTATTAATTTAATCTAATAATAAACACTTGATCAATGCAAACAAGTGAATATTAACTTTGAAGCTTATAATATAATATTATAGAGGCGGCACACGGATCGAATAATATTTGTATATTTGCAATAATTATCAGCATTTGATTTAAATTTTGCAGATATTATTCAATTCGCAGAACTATCAGATCGAATCGCATTATGATAGGATCATATTGTGGATTTGACAATAATATCTACAGATCCGATCCGTAGATCTGCATACCCGCACATCGCATATAAATAGTATGGTATATCGTACTTCAACTTAGAATAATTAAACTTAAATCTTATGTTTTTTTATTATTATTATTATTTAAGAGAATTTTTATTAATAAATAATATTTTAGGAGTAAATAGACTTAAGCAGGTAAAAAAAAATAGATTTTTCTAAATTTTTTTTTTGTAAAAATAGCCAAATAAAACCTTAAAATAATTTTTATTTTATTTTTTAATTATGCAGATATATCCGATCGATCCGATCCACACAATATAAATAAATACGGAATATTGTATCCAATCTAATCTGAAAAATATAATATAAATCGGATAAAATTATAGACTATATTTAATCTGATCCGGTTCTATCAGTGTGCAATCCTAATTTATATACACTTATATATACAGTGAAGTATAAAATAAAAGAAATGTTCTTTGATAACACAAATAAAAGATGAAAACACATTTCAACTTTATTCTATGTATATATTTCTATAGCATGCAACAAGAATTGGTGAAGGAGGAGGCAGTGATGCTGATACATTTAGAATCCTTATCATCCACGTATATACCAAGATGAATATTATTTATTATCTCTGAGGATGAGATAGAGGAGCTTAATATATATATATATATATAATATAATTCCCTTTCAACTTCAAAAGCTTTATGATCATCACTCTTCACTCTTCTATATATGCCAATACATGCAAGTTGGAGAAAATAAATAAATAATGGGGCCATCAAATTAAAGCATTTATTATTTGTAACCGCAGATTGGGAGATCCATGCTTAGATTCCCCAAGTCCTAGATGCCCTGACATATTATTAGTCAAAGAAACTGATGGTCTAGTCAAAATATATAGCCTAATGAAATATAGGGGTTTTTTCATCACTACTACACGTCTACACCCTATTACAATAATTGTTAACCACAATCATCTAGATATTTTAGTAGGGTCAGAAATAACATAATTATGTATTTATTTAATAATAAAAGTAATTTACCTATTTAAATTGTTTAAAAAATTATGTTATTAGATTATAACTTTTGAAAAATGTAGAAATAAATACAATTTTTTTATAAAAATCGCGATAGGATATCACAATTTAAGGTTACATGTAAACAGTTATAAGGTGTAACAGTTTATGTTGATTTACGTGCATACATAAATTGTTATACTAAGTTTCTAAAAGAATAGACAATATAAAGAAATTGCGGCAGCTTGTAGTAATTTTTTCACAATATGACCGTTTGAAAAATGATTATAGATGTGTTTGACAAACGCGTTGAAAAAAAAGAGAAGCGTGTTTGAGTTTCTTGAATATTTTATTTTTATATTTGATAATTTTTATTGACGCACTTGTTCACGTGAAGCTAAAATTTGTTGTTTTTATATTCATGTTCATTGGGGTTGGTTGTCGTTGAGAAATTTATTTCTTTTCTACCAATCTTACCATTCATTTTCTTCTATAAAAAGAATACCAGTAACCATTATTTTCATGGCTTCACAGTAGTTCTTTCTAGTTCTTCGTTCCAATTTTTTTCATCGAAATTTTTTAAATTTGTTTCAATCACTGGTAAAAAATTATAGAATATTTATTTCTGTTTGACATTAGAATATTTTATAGTATTTTTTTTATATTTTTATTTTTTATTATATTTATTTTATTTATATGATAAATAATTTTTATATTATTTATTTAGTGTTCTAATTTTGTATGTATATTATTATTTTTTATAATTCTTATTATTTTTTGTTCATATTAACTTTTTTTATCCTTTACTGTTTGTTATGTCTAATATTTTTGTTTTGGTTAAAATTTTTTATTTTTTATTTGGTTCTGTAAAATTTATAACTATAATGTTCGTATACTATATTTTATTGTAATTTTTTTATAATATAAATTATGATAGTATAGTGGTCTGTATTAATGAAAATCAAAATAAACCGTTACATTCCATAGTGGTTTACGTTCAATATCTAATAATAATATCCTCTAACAGTTTATATATAATACGAAAATTACATTTGCATCTGAATCTTTAAAAAGTTGTAATCCATTAATGTCCTAATAATAATTATCATATAATATCAAAATTTTTATTATAAAAATTTTTATTTTCATTGTTGTTCATTGCTCCAAAAAGTTTCAACATAAAAGCTATATATATTAAGGATTAAAATTATAAATATTATTTAATATTTTTTAATCATACTAAATATACATTAAAATTAACTACTAATATCAATCATTAAAATAAAATATATCTTAAAATATAAAATATATATTAAAAATAAGTTAAATTATATATATATTTATATAAAAATACATTATGACTGATTTTAATAATTAATTTTGATATGTAAATAATATTTTTATATTTTTTTATGGTAATTACTTAATTTAATATAGAGACCTAGATTTGCCATTGGTTTTGGTGTATAAATCAAGAGTTTAATTAAAAAAATATTTTTTTTAGTTAATATTAATTAATTTTAAAATTTAAATTATAAACTTTAAATATTATCATGAACACTAAATCTTTCAAAAAAAAAAAGGATTAAAAAATAATTTTATAATAAAGAACAAAAATTAGGTAATATTGCATTAACTACTTACTTTATCATAAATCAATACTCTAGTTTTAATGATCAAATTATAAATATTTCTAGAAAAAGATATATTTCCTTTGTTGGTAGAAAAAAATTAAGATAAAAAATAAAATAAAGTAAAATATATACTCAGCCAAGACCTTCCTTGCTTGCTTTATAAGCTAAATAAAAATAAAGATTCTTAATCCACACCAAGTCTTAATTGTTGTTATTAGCTTATTCCAAATTCGGATTTAATTGTTGTTATTCTCAAAATCATTTCAGAACATGCCATTATTTGCTAAATGACATCACAACTTCCTCATTAAAATAAACTTATGTTATGATTGTCCTTTTAATTCATTCCGTCCATACAAATCTATTGATTTATTTTTTTTTTCTATAAAATTAACTTATGAGTAATAAGATGATACTAAATAATAATTTTTTTATAAAATCACTTATCACAAAATTTTAAGCCAATAAAAAAATACATGAATAATTATATATCTAATATATTTTATTATTTTTTTAGATTTATGTAAATTTTGTATAGACATCCTATTTTTTTTTTTACTTTATGTTGAGTTTTTTTTGAGACATCAATAATATAAAAATCTAGACTTTTAGATAATAGAAAGTCTTATACTATATTATGAAATACTTATTTCAAAGTTTAAACTAATAAAAAATATAAATAATTATATTTTCAATAAAATAAAAATTTTGTATATTTAAAAAAATTATTATGAATGAACAAATTAAAAATACCATTATTATTTTGAATTAGTAGATTGTATAATATTTATAAATAAATAAAAATTCATGATTATTTTTAATTTTGACATATCATTGATTATGAAATTAATAATTTGAAACAAGCAAGTAATTTCAAAGTGGAAATTCAAGTGCAGTCAACTTCACGTGAAATTAATAGCTGAGAGCCGTTAGATGATTTAACTGATTTGACTAAATTTTCATCTAACGACTCTCAATTATCAACTTTACGTGAAGTCGACTGCACCTGAATTTTCACTAATTTCAAATGGGTGGCTAGTAATTAGCATACATAATCATAAAGAATAAAGTATTGGGCTGAGGACAATACATGATATATATGCCATTTGTAAGAAAAGTGACATCCAATAAGGAGGTGTTAGAATCTATCTCTATCCCCTATCATCATATCCCGAATATATAATGTAGTTTAGTCTTTTAATTTATATGCGAATTTCAAGTATGAAGTATATATGAATTTTATAAGAAGAATATATGAATTTTATTTACAGCTAGGCAGAATTTGACTCCTCTTCCATGTTGATGATATAATTGATGTGAATTATGTGATTTTTTAAAGTTAGAATAATATGGGTATTTTATAACTTTTCACCTGAAAGAACTAACATGCATGACAAACTCCAAGAAAGAGATGTGAATTCTTCTTCTTCAATTCTCCTTATCTTCAAACATAGAGCAATAATAATACAACATTTATTATTAATTAGAAGAACAAAAATTCATACATGTATTATTGTGCAATAATCCAACTTAAAAATTTTCCCTCAACTTTAATTTGATAACATAATTGGTATTTAATTGAGAAAAAATTACAATTTAAATTGAATAATAATAGCAATATTATTATATAACTAGAAGAATGTGATTCATTTTGATATATTGGGGTTTAAACCGTTGCAATATGTCTAAAAGTATTAGCGATTTTTAAAATTTAATACAAAATAATTACATAACAGAAAATTAAAAGAGTTATTAAAACCGTCGCAATACAATTTATAAGAGTAAAAAACACCGTAAAATATTTAAAAAAATACCGGAATGCCAACTATTAGTATAAAATTTTATTTTTCAAATAGTTAAATGTCATCAACAATCTAATTAAATATTTTGTTAATTATTATATAAAGTTAACAACTTTTGATGATATAATAATTATTTTTAATTACATATATAAGTGTTAATTATGAAAGTTTGTCATTATCTCATCATTTTATATATCATCAACTCAATTACAACACTTTTTGTTACTCTCTTAACAAAAAGCTTCGTCACAAAAATACATTATTATACGCCAAAATTTATTTCCCGCCGGTTGCTCCGAACATATACGTATTTCTGCTTATTTAAGTTATTTTTTTTCAAGTATAATTATGATGTTACTCTTTGATACTTTCCATTCTTTGAGGGAATTAAAGGGTCCCCATTAGAATTTTCTCTTTTGGATTTAAGACTTTATGGCTCCTTTTTCCTTTCCAATCAAATATTCCCCTTAATGCAAGAACGTTATCATTTGCAAAAAGAAAAAAAAAATTATATATGATTTGCTAAAGCTAAGCTTTATTAATTAAGTGAAACTCATCATGATAATAATACACTTTTAGTTAGATTATGTTGCACTTTTTTTTTAATTTAATTTTGATTTATTATCGATATAAAACCATTTTACATGTACATCCATTTACGTCATGTCACATTATTATAAAAAATAATTACTTTTTATATTAATCGCGTGAATGATCGTTAAAAAACAGTTTTGATTAAACGACTATATAAAACGTTTATATTGTCATTACATCATAATTAAACTTTTTTTTATAGAAAAAACTACTATTATATATTAAACCTTACCAAAAGAATAATTTTCCTAATTTAATTCTAGTACATAGAGTGTTGATATTTTAATGATGGGTCAAGAATCAAGATAACACAAATATGTGATCTATATATTAATGGATTATTCAGCAGAAAAATTTATTTTAGTGTAATATATATCACCCAAGAATTTCTGAAAACTTGATGAGTGGTATGACTAGAAAGTTAGCATGATCTAAATTAATACAAAGGGCATCATGGAATAATAAACCTGCTGCCCAAGTTGTGAAGATGGGACCTTACCAAGAGAGAATAGACCATATGATAAGAAGGTGTAAGGGTAAGAATAATCAACTATCCTTGGGGATTCTTGATGGTTTATGCATGGTGGAATATAAACCATATGATAAGGATTCCAAATTTTTGCAACTCATATATATCTCTCCCTGTTTGGGATAAGAAATTATTTATCTTGCTAAGTATAATTATCTAGTTAATTTTTAAACAAAAGAAAAATAATATTGGGTATTTTTCATGATTTTTTAAAGGTGTTGAATATATATTAAAATATTTTTTCTTTGTTTTAAAATTATAAAAATACATGAAAGATGTTTATATTATGATCACAACCCTAAAAAAAACATCACATCTTTTTCTGCTAAAGAATATAATAAATAGTTGCCAAACAAGGTGATCACATGTAATTAACTAAGTTCAATAGTATTATATGTTTTTAAAATTCATAATTCATATATATATATATATTAAGTGATAGTAAAAAATAATAAATTCTGATAATCTACTAAATAATGACTAAAAACAATAAATTCTGATGGCTTATTAAGTGATGGTAAAAAATAATAAATTCTGATGGCTTATTAAGTAATGGCAAAAAATAATAAATTCTGATGGTCTCATATCATTTTTGATATATATAGTTTAATTTTGATGCATTGTTAGTGCAAACTGCAAAGTAATTTTACACGTGCATCCAATTACGTAATACTACATCAGTAAAAATAATTACATTTCATATTAACTACGTGAATAGTTATCCAAAAAAACGAATGTAATTGCACGACTTTATAAAACACTTTACACTGTCAATGTATAAAAATTAAACTCATATATATATATATATATATATATATATATATATATATATTCACTAGTCTTGGCCTCGGAGGAGGTTCAAAGAAAAAAGGGTTGCTTAAAAATTAATACTTCAAACCCTAATTGATATAGATACATTAGGTAGGCAAGAACCTAGAATAAGGACATAAGAAAATGGAATGAAAAATGTTATTATTCATAAAAGAGGAGTGGTTTCTTCATACTTTAGAGCACTTTTACCAACCGTATCTTAGATTGAAATCATAACTTTTTGTTATGCTTTTATCATGTTATGTGATGTAATCACTTTTCTAATAGATTTATATGCATGAATGGGTGCAAATCTTGACCTAGCTAGAATGAAGTCCTAAGGTGATCTTAATTTCATTTATCATGAAAATTAAACACTCCTTATTTTGAATTAAGTCATAAACAACGAGAGATAATTAGATTGGATTGATATAGTAGTAGTTAACTCATTAAGTTTTTTAAGTAAGTGTCATATTTTGAATTTTGCGCATATAATAATCTATTGATCAACGACAAATTTTTAAATAGAACTTAAATTTGCAACAGATTAATTTTTGGTCAGCTGGGTTGAGAAATATATCTACAACAGAGACAGATAATAACAATAAAAAATTAGCAACCGTGTTCAAATCCACTTCAAAATTAGCAGAATCGCAACAATTTTGAACTACAGTTTAGTTTTTGCTACAAAACTACTCAGGATAATGGCATTTCAGTTCTAAACCGTTGCAAATCAATGTTTTGGGTATATATATTTAAGAATCAACATATTCCCATCTTATCTTTCTCGCGCAAACACAAATGAGAGCAGAGGCACAAAACACACCTCCACGTGCGAATTCTTGCCACCGTTCAAAAGAAAAAAAATTAGGATTATCATAAATTAATTAAGAAAAATCAAAAGAAATATTTTGTGATATGTTGTGTGTTTTGATTTTTTTTTTTTGGTACTTGTTGTGTGTTTTTATTTTTGTTGTCATTGTTATTATTTTTATTATTATTATTATAAAAGACCTTTTTTTTTTTGTTTTGGTCGTTGTCATGGGCTAGGCTTGTGCCCAACTCACATTTTTCAGTTGGGCCGAACTGGTGTTTCCATATTTTTAAATTGTGTGCCAAGAAATGGCCCATGGGAATTGGGCTTCGACTAAAAAGGTTATGGACGTGATCTATTAGAAGTTTAGAACTTTTATAGTGAATCATTGAAAAAAAAAAACTGTTTTTCTTTTAATGTAAATTATTTTGGTGACTTTCAAACTGTAACTTATCAAGCAATATGATGAATCTAAGAAAAAATAATCTTCTCTCCATTATTCTTATGAACATTACTTTGAGACTACAAAAATAATCTTTCTGAATCCGATCATTATCACTTTAGAGAGAGTTTTACTTAATTATCGTCTCTCCATTATTCTTTGACCATTACTTCAAGACTTTAAATTAGTTCTAGAAAGATTATTCGTTATTTAAATTGGTTTTTGAAATATTTTTTAATTAAATTCGTCTTCTAAAAATTTTAAATTAGTCATGTTAGTCATTATGTTATTTTGTTTGTTGATAATGTCAAAATTTATTAATATAACACGTTAAGTAAGGTTCTAATACATACTAGAAGTCTTAATTGATTATGAGAGAAGAACTTGAAAGATTCAAATTCTTTAATTTTGGGTTAATTTAATATAATTTTATAAACTAATCATGTTAATAGTCAATTAAGAATTTTAGGTGTATTATGGAGTGTCACATTAACAAATTTTGACACCATCAACACACAAAATACTAGAAAGATTAATATGACTAATTTAAAATTTTTAAAAGTTAAATTTGATTAAAAAAATTTTTTAAAAACCAATTTAAAAAATAAGTGATGTTTGAAAGATTAATTTATTCATTTATTCAAAATTATGTACTATTCCTTAGTTCCTTTTAGGAGGCAAAAGTCTTGTTTCTATAATTTAAATTAAGTATCATACTTAGTCAACAAAAAGTTAAGTGCCATATTTTGAGCACAAATTTTTTATCAAGATACATCCGTTTATTAAAATATTATTATTAAGTATATTATTGAGTCTATTATTTTAATCATATAGTAAGTATATTCTATAGAGTAATAGAACAAAGGTATTAGTACAAATTCATATGAAATGTGCCAATTTTTTTTGGGGGGGGGGATAGTGTTTTCCAAAATAGTTTCTTCATTAAAATATAAATTTTATTTTATGGGTGAACACGGGTCGGTTTGGTTTGGGTTTATGGTAAAATTAAAATCGAACCGATCAAAATGTAATTGGTTCGGATTTGCATTTTTTTGTACATGTATCCGAACCAAACCAAACCGATTAAGAAATGATTGGTTCGGTTCGGGTAATTGGGTACCCGATGACTTTAAAATTCATAAAAAAATTCAACAAATACAATAAACATGTAACATCAATAAAAATAATCCAAACATGTTAAACGCTAAATACAATAAAAACTAAATTCATTAAAATCCAAACATATTAATAATGAATAATCATTGTCTAATGAAAAAATCATATATATTTTTTTGTTTTTTTATTTAATTAATATATGATCGAATTTGTGGATTGGTTCAGGTTTCGCATCCCCAAAACCGATACCCAAACCAATCACTAACAAAAGCCATCAGTTTGATTCGAGTTGGACCCGATTACTCGTTGATTTCAAAACCAATTTAATTGGTTCGGTTCGGATTTAGACGGGTAATTGGGTACCCGCTACCCGTGCTCACCCTAATGTATTCCACCAAAAATTCGTAAACTTTATAATTTGTTTAAAATTTTAACTCAATAATGATTATGATAATAAAATAGGGTGGTTGTTACAATTACACGTGTATTTTTTATATTTGTATGTATAAAATATTTTGTTACACTAGTTTTTTAAAAAATAAAATATCTCTGTATACTTTTGATATATAAAAATAATGGTCAAGATGAGTTTAAAATCTAGAACTAAAATTTTATTTTTTTTAATATTTTCAGAAAGTGAAGAGACATGAAACTAAAAATTTTGGAGATAAAAATTAAAATTTTAATAATATTTATTTTTAAAAATATATTTATTTAATTTTTTAAATATTAAATCTATACTTTGATCTTTATAATTATTTTAAATTAAATATAATATTAAAATAAATTACTTAATCTAATATATTTTATACAAAACATAATAAAAAGATTTAATTTAATTTTTATTTTTTCGTTTCTGCATAATGCAACTCTCTTAAATTTGACTTCATAAAGTTCATATGAATGAATCATATGCAAGAATGTGAAAATATCGGATAATAAGAACAAAAACAAAAAACAAATCAGAATGAAAATTTTTTAAAATCATATACACATGCATAGATTTAAAAAAAAAAAAAAAAGAAGAAAACTATTATTATATATGTACAATGAATACACGTGTATGTAAGGCCAAATAGAATGTGATATGTGAGTTGTGACCATAATCAATGAACTTTAAGGAAAAAAACATAGCAATATGAAAAGTAGAAATGTTCCTTTCAATACCCAAATAATTGAAGGGTGAACCCTATTGAAAAATAATAGTCCCTTATCAATGGTTTATATTTGTCCCTTTTTTTTGTTCTAGGGTACAGTATATTTTTTATCTTTAAAATTTGATAAAAGTTTTAAAAATATTTTTTAAATTTTATTTTATTTTAATTTTATCTCAAAAATTTTTTATTTGTATCAAATATATACATAACGGCTAATTTTTCAAAAAATTTAAGACAAATTCAACAATAATTTCATAAAAACAACTTTCAATACAAGCAAATTAAGCATAATTTTCATGCATTATTATTAGATTAGTCTTAAATTTTTTTAAAAATTTAGCCGTTAAGAGAATATTTAATGCAAATCTAAAATTTTTGAGACAAAATCAAAGTAAAATAAAATTTAAAAATATTTTTAAAATTTTTGCCAAACTTTAAAAATAAAAAATATATTTTATCCTTTATTTTATTAATGCGAATGCATGTCACCAATTTCAGCATGCATCCCCACCTCCTTCTCATCAAAGACTCAGTCAAATGAAGTTTTTTTTTCCCCTTTTTTTTTCCTCAAATATAATTTTTTTATTTTGATTGATGGAATTTATTTTGTTCTTTCAATTAACAAAATAACAAGTCAGTCAACGACATTTTGTTTCTAAAGTCATATTTCTTTTCTGTTGGCAACGAAATCCAGATTCCACACGTTTTTCCAAAATATTTATTTATCTCATAGATTGAATTAACACATATATGCTATTATTTTATTATTTAATAAAGTATATATACTGGATAAAATATAAAATTAATGTAAAATAAATTCCATAATCTATATTCTATAATATTAAAAACACATGCACCAATATAATATATAATATACAAACAAATAAATAAATAAAAAATAAATAAATCTTTTACATGATTCGTAAACATTTAAATCTTTAATTTTTTCAAAATCTGAAAACATCAATTTCTCTATTCATTTGAGTATGTCAGATCCAAGGAAAAAATCAAACGTAATTTCTATTATACTGACATGACAGATGTATATATAGAAAAAGAGATTTTAAAATAGATTCAAAATCGATGTACTCAAATTTTAAGAATACATTGCATTGAATACAACCAACAAGCAAATTAGAAAGAATCTAGTACTTGATTTCAATAGGAATCTTTTAATTTCAATGCTGTGTACGAAGAATGATAGCTATACTGATTTGGTATACTCGAAAGATACCCAGGATACAATATTGATAATCTAACAAATCAGGAACTTAAATATATTTTTAAATCATCAAAATTTAAATATCCGCGGATAAAAAAAATTAGAAATATATTTATTCTTTTGGAAATGTTTGGTATCCAAAGAAAATCAGCCAAAAACAGTCATAACTTGTCTTATTTAACATTCATTAATTATTGCGATAATTAATTAATGCTAAATAAGGCAAGTTTTAGCTATTTTTTTTTGTCAACCTAACATTAACCTTAATTAAAAAAAAAGTAATCTTAGCCTATTAAAAATAAAAAAATATTTAATTTACTTATTTATTATTTAATAATAAAAAAAACATTGATAGGTTAGTTTATGGCAAACAACATGCTCAAAGATAGCAGTATTATTGGAGTCATGTTTTTAGTCCTCTCGGTCTCACCTTTTTGTTAGATTGAATGTGATTTTTTTAATTTGTTGTTATGACTAAGAATTGCAACTTGATACCAAATTGTGATAACTACATACTCTTGGGAAATTAAAGTAGATAACTTATAATTTTATATAATATTTCGTTAATATCTAATAATTATTTGAGTGAGGGTGCTATCAATACACGTAGGATAGCGCGTATTATATTAAATAATGTTTTTAATTTTCAAGTTCACAACTTGTTGCCCGACATCACCATATAAGCCAAATCAAATTTTTCCATGTACTTAATACATAAATTAAAAAAAAAAAAAAAACACTAAGGAGCCGACATTTATTCAACCGATTAATTTAAAAAGTCAGTTAATAATTAAAAAGAAAAATATTTAAAAAATATCCGAAATTAAAGAATTAAAATTTAGAATTTATTTTTTAAGGATTTAGAAGAGTAGGAGATGGACAAGCATGGTATATAGTAGTATGCCATGCAATTCAAGATTGAACAATATTCAACTCATGACACTACTATAAATTGACTGTAATAGTAAATAACTAAATACTATATATTATACTTACTTTGTACATGGAGTCATCAATATCAAATTAATTATTACATAAATGAACAATATATATAAAATAATAATTAATCAATACAACAACTAACATGTTTTCAGATTCAAACATTTTCCAACATAGGACTGTTGGAATTGGACCATTCCATATAATGTATACGAGTCGCTGTTACAGTTCTGTTAGTATTATTAACGCATGACAATATGAAATTGATTTTTGATTTGAAAATTCTACGTGTAGAGACAAGTGAATTCTGTATATATATATATATAACCATTATTCTTTTAATCTCTATCAGATGGTGACTCATTTATCATCATCTTCACGTATATATGTATCGTAAATAGGCAAAATAGAAAAAGCTACTATAATTTTCCATGAAATTTCCACACGCATTTTTTTTTCTATTTAATAAAAGAAGATATATATTATTATTATTATTCAAACTTCAAAAACAAAAAGAATACTTTGAAGATAAATTAACCTTTGTTTTTAATTAACAAAAAAGTGAACAAGTATTGACCTTCATTTATTTACTTGGATAGATTAAGAGAATTTTATGCTTTTGTTTTCCCGTACAAAAAAGTAACTTTATTCTTAAAGAGAACATTATCTAGATTTAAGATTATGCATGATACATCATCATAATGATCATTTGCCATTTTGTCTTATTTTGATTGGGGTTTAGGAAAATTTAGTCCATGTAGTTTATTCACGTACACTGTAAATAATAAATTATAGCGAGTCAAAATAATCTTCATAATTAGCAAATATGAGGATATAGTGGCTAACTGGCAATATATACTAAAAAAAAATTAATATTTTTAATTTAATATCTATAATTTTATATAATTATGTTATGTATATATTAAAATTAATCACTAATATAAAATATATGTTAAAATATAAATACATATTAAAATTAAATTAAACCATAATATATATTTATACACAAATATATTAGTTGTTGATTTTAAATTTCATACATATAACATTTATAATGATATATTTATTACATATTACATTATTTAATTATATCAATAATATTTAAAAATACAAAATATAATAATCTTAGACAATTTTATACTAATTTTTTTATTGTCTTTTAAATATTATTGGTGGCTAACAAGTTGATAAAAATGAATATTTTATCTCAATATATTTTTTTGTTGATTAATAATCTTCTTCCTAATAAAGTGTCTGTTTTATTGAATAGTAATAATTATACTAATTTGTTTTACTTTGTTATTGTTTCTATTTTCTATGTTATTATAACTATAACTAAAGAAAAATATTAAGAAACATCATAATTTATTATTTTTTGTTTTCACTTAGTTATTAACTAATTTTTTTTAATCTAGTTTCATTAGTCTAATAATTTAATAATATATTTTATTTTATACTTTTAAATATTAATAACTAATTAATGGTAAAAAAATAATAAATCCTTATTATTCTCTAATATTTCTCATAACTAAAACTTATAAGAACAAAAAAATTTAAATATAAGTGATGTTATTAATTTATGCATGTAATCAATCTCATTATTTTATTATTTTTATTGCAAAATACATATAAAAACTAAAATAATCCGCGTATATATTATTTGAGAAAGTTATGGGAATTAACATTGCACAATTAACCGTGTAGCTAACATTAAATATAAGAAAATAAATATCCAAACTTAACAAAAAAAAACTCATTTTTAATAAATTTTATACTAGATTTATTTTATAATTTATTATTATATTAGCTGAAATTGATTGATATTACTACTAGTTCTCTATTATTTCTTGTATTATTTATACACGAGAACAATAATTTTTTTGAATAATTTAAATAATAAATTAAAAAAAATATTTTTAATTTTAAAAATTAAATTTTGTTTTAAATAGATATAATCCTTCTTTTAAATAGTTAATAGACTTAAAATACAGTCTATTATTCACGTTGTTCGTATATTTTATTATTCACCTAGCGGAGTTGATTTATAAGATCAAAATGAATACATGCCAATGAGTTATAGTTCAAATAACATAGTCTTTCTATACTCAATTAAGAGGTTGCGAGTTCGAGTCTCCTATCTTTGGTAAAAAAAAAAAAAATCAAAATGAATACATATTAAGAAAAAGTAAAACACTATTGTTGATTTGCTATGATATTTGTTTTTGAGTTTGATTGCCTATTACAAACTGTAGAGAAACCTAACATCAATTATTGGAAACCCCACACACAAAGACAAATATAGATATAGATATAGGCATTAGAATGGCACCATAACCACCATAACAACTTGTTGTTCATCAGCACCTCCCAATTCCCAGAAACTCATTAAATATCTCCGGTGATAGTGACTAAGACTCTTTCCTCAAACAGGTATTCTTCCCAGCGGTTCCACAATTAATGTAATGCTTCAAATCCTATCCATTACTCTCTCTTCACTATTCACTATTCACTATTCACTTCCACTCCTAAACTGGCAGATACCTCCATTTAATGTTTCCTTTCCTCACAACCCCACTTTCCAAAATCTTTTCTTTCTTTCAAGTATTCAACACCACTAGACTATACAACAATCTTCAAATCTTGGGTATGCAGTTTTCTTAACTTAACCAAAGATTTTGAGTTCAAACTTTTGGATATACTATTGTGTCAATAAGCAAAAGTGAGAAACTTTATTATCACAAAAATAAATAAATAAATAAAGGTTGGCTATTTTTGTTTTTTTATGTGGAACATTCAACAAAGTGAGCTTGGAAGAGTTGCAATTTTTGAATGCTGTTTTTTATTTATTTATTTTTTTATGATTGCATTAATGGATTCTTTTTGTGGATTGGTTCAGAGATTACAAGACAGAACAGAGCAGAATCACCAGAGCTTGTAATTGGAGGTAACACAAATTCAACAACATTAAAAATTTGTCTCAAAAACTTTAATTTTCTTCATGTGACATATTCAGCATCATCATGAAACTTCACAAATAGAAAATCCAAAAAATAAAATAAAAATGAAGCATTCATGTAAATTACTAACATTAATGGATTCTTTTTGTGTATTGGTTCAGTTGCAGAATCAGTAGCAGAGATTTTGATTGGAGCCAAACACACAAAATCCAATTTTTGTGTCAAATTCCAATTTTTCTAAATCAACTAAAACAGTTAAACTCATGCATACACTTGAGGCTTCGGAGAAACAGAAAAAAAAAAAACAGAGAAACATAACATGAAGAATAGCACCAATTGCAGAACCTTTAGAGCTTCGAATTGAAGGTGAAAAGTAAAAAAAAAAAACGTTTTTTTCCCCTCTTACATTCAAAAAGTTTCCAAATTTAACTAAAGTTTGGTTCAAATTGCAGAGAAACAGAGCAAAGAACAACATGAAGTTGAAGAAGTTAAAGAGTTCCTCTGTTTTTTCAGCTACAGTTGTTTTTACCGTTATGTCCCTGTTCTTCTTCGTTGAGTTCAGTTCTGCTTTGAGTTCAAGCACTGAAAAGTTGAGTTCAAGAACCGAATGGTTATCGTTGCTTCAACTTCGATCTTCATTGGGTATAAGAGCAAAAAACTGGCCAAGAAAAACCGAACCGTGCCGGAACTGGACCGGGATTCATTGCAAAACGGGTTCAGTTATCGGAATCAACATTTCCGGTTTCAGAAGAACACATAAAGCTAGTCTTCACCCAAGTTTCTCAGTTGATGCACTTGCCAATTTTACCCGTTTAGCTTCCTTCAATGCTTCAGGTTTTGTGCTTAATGGTTCTATTCCTGAGTGGTTTGGTGACAAAAACAATAACAACTACCTTGGTGCACTCCAGGTGCTTGATTTAAGTTCTTGCTCAATAACTGGCTCTATTCCTGAGTCAATTGGTGGTTTGATTTTGTTGAAGTCTGTGTTACTTTCTGGGAATAGCTTAACTGGTAGAATGCCTTCAGGTTTGGGAATGTTGTCTAATTTGTCTGTGCTTGATCTCTCAGGAAATGAACTTTCTGGGTCTATTCCTGATTCATTGTTTTCACTTGGTAACCTCACAAGTCTTAATCTTTCTTCCAATTACTTATCTGGGAATGTTCCGAATCAACTTAGTAACCTTTCAGGGCTTGAAACTTTGGACCTTTCCAACAATGCACTAACTGGTAATGTGCCTAGTGTCTTGTTTTCTCGCCTTTCGAAACTTCGAGTTCTCAATTTGAGTGGTAACTTTATTGATGGTGATCTTCCTGATACTTTGTGGTCATTACCGAGCTTGCGTTTCGTTGATGTGTCCAACAACAACCTTACCGGTCCTCTACCGAAGTTTTTCGGTTCAAATACTAGTTCTACTGATGCCACATTCAATCTCTCAAACAACTTATTCTTTGGAACTCTAAATATTTCGGCTAAGAAGTTTAGAATGATTGATCTGTCCGGTAATTATTTGGAAGGCGAGGTGCAAGGTGTTAGTCTTAGTAATGTTGGTTTAGCTAGGAATTGTCTGGAGGATGTTCCAAATCAGAGGGATGTTAGTGTTTGTAGAGTGTTTTATGAGAAGAGAAATTTACCCTTTCCATCAAATTTGACAATGGAAAAATCTTCCAGAAAGAAACTGATATTCATACTGGTAGGTGTATTTGGTGGACTTGGCTTTATTTTGCTTCTGGCATTGGTCCTCGTACTGTTCTTAAAACTATGTGGCAATCATAAAAGCTTGGAAGTTCAAAGGGGAACCGAAAGTGGAGGGCCTGTTCCAGTAGGGGAGAGTCCTGTGCCGCCTAAAGACCTTGCATTCCACATTGCTGTCGGGGAATCATTTACTTATGAGCAAATTCTCAAGTTGACTGGTAATTTTGCTGAAGAAAATATCATCAAGCATGGTCATTCTGGAGACCTCTTCTGGGGAGTAATGGAAAACGGAGCTACTGTTGTCATCAAAAGGGTAGATTTGAGTTTGTTCAAGAGAGAATCATATGTTGTGGAGTTGGAATTATTAAGCAAGGTTTCACATGCAAGATTGATCCCAATCTTGGGACATTGCTTGGAGAATGACAATGAGAAATGTATAGTTTACAAGTATATGCCAAATGGAGATTTGGCAAGTTCTTTGCAGAGAGTCACCGATGCAGATGGTAAATCGAAGTCCCTTGATTGGATCACGAGATTGAAAATCGCTACAGGAGCTGCCGAAGGCCTTGCTTATCTACATGATTGCAGCCCTCCCCTCGCTCACAGGTAGTTAACACCAAATATAATCTAGACTCTTTATTGTTATTTCATCATGAAGGAAATGAATCTATTGGCAAAATGTGATTGAGTTTATGATATGCTGTCAAAGTGTCATTTTATGCTGCATTTTCAATTTTTTGTTACATCATGGTGCCTTGCAAATTACTGAAATTTACTTTTGATTTTGTGAAGAGATGTTCAAGCTAGCAGCATACTTCTTGATGATAAATTTGAGGTGCGACTTGGAAGTTTGAGTGAGGTTACCACCCAAGGAGATGTCCATCCTGGTGTCATGAACAGGCTGTTCAGCAAGCCATCGTAAGTTTCGAATTCTTTCAGACAAAGACATAAAAACAGCTGAATCTATTACAATAATTGAATATTAAACCTGAAGAGGTACCGTCATGATTTATAAATATATTGAATCTTAGCATTTAGTTTGAATGGATGCTGATATTTAAGTTTACTGTTACATTTTTATGTTCACTCAAAGTTGTAACCAGTATTTTCATCTTTGTAATTTTGCAGATCTTCTAATCAACCAAATTTTGGTAAGTAAACTTGTTTACCCTTTCTAGTTAGTTTTCATCCAAGTGTTGATGGAAGAGATTTAAATGCAGCACATTAGTCCCATTGAACAACTTTTAGTGATCCTGCTACTACATACATTGGCATGAAATTTTTTCAAGAGAACTAATATGCATTTCTTATTGCTTTGGCAATGATCAGGCACATCATCAGTAACTTGGGCAGGTGATGTATATGGTTTTGGTAAGATTTTGCTCGAGCTTATTACTGGAGATACTGAGGTCAGTAAATTGGACGATGCCACCTCAAGAGAGTGGTTGGAGCAGACCTTGCCTTACATTAGCATAGATGATAAAGAAAGGATAAATAAGATTGTTGACCCTTCTTTGTTAGTAAATGAGGATCTACTTGAAGAAGTATGGGCTATAGCAATCGTGGCAAGATCATGCCTGAATCCTAGGCCTTCGAAACGTCCTCCTATGAGACATGTCCTCAGGGCGCTGGAAAATCCGTTGAAGGTTGTAAGAGAAGAAAGCGCAAGCTCGGTGAAGTTGCGAACAACTTCGTCTAGGAAGTCTTGGAGCACTGGATTGTTTGGTAGCTGGAGACAGAGCTCATCAGATAGTGCTACTGCAACAAACAAAGATAGTTCAAGTGGGACTAAACAATCAGGGAAAGTAAGTTCCCAAGGAAGTGGTGTAATAATGGATCACTCATCTTCCAATAAAAGATCATCCAAATCCAATGAAGTTTTCCCTGAACCATTGGAAACACAAGATGTGGAGATTGGTGGGGGAAGATGAGGCAAAAAGGAAGTGATGAATTTGCCTATTCTTTAATTGTATGAGATTGATAATTGTTTGTACCATAGCAATTGCTTGTGCTACATTACCAAGAGTAATATTATTTGTACAGAACAAAGTTGGATCCTTTGGACTTTTGGTATGTTTGACACATTGTCATCACCCCCATGCTGAAGCAATCAAACAACATGGTGGTGCTAAATTATGTGCACTAGCAATTGCTTATTCAGTTATTTGTACCACACCCCTCCTTGTAGGTCAATGAATGTTTGAGGCATTGTAAAATGATAAACAGGGTGTTACAATTTTGTGAGGAATTAGAACTTAAAAGTGTGAAGAATATTTGCACAAACTTTCTTTAGCTGAGTGTATTATTGTAAATTAAATCCTCTTAAGCATTGTGGCATATGCCCTATGAATTTATATCACAATAAAGATACATTCTTCGTCTTTACAACATTATTATTATTTATCTCGCAGTAAATATATATAACAATAAAAGATAGTATTTTTAATCTTATATAAAATTACATTAATAATTAAAAATATCATTAATTTTTATAAAAAGAGTAAAACATTCTGACACAAACCCAACAATATTTTTTATTTTATTTTTATCCATTTATTGAAAAGAGAAGAAAATTTACAACAGATGTAAACACCCAAAAAAAATATCTAATACTTGGAGTAAAAGACTTCCATTGACCAAAAAAAAAAAAACACCAAAGTTGATGCTTTTGCTTTCTTACAGTTGAAAGCGCTGACTAAACAGTAGTTGTCTCTGTACTTCTCTTCATTCCTCAATCGAATCTCAAACTGATATTAGCACGAAAAAAGGAAGGGAAAAAAAAAAAAAAATCATCTTTTTAATCTCTTCTTGATTTCCACCTCCAATAACTCAACACCCATTTTCTATTTTTGCCAAAATCTCATTTATTTCTATTCTTTTCTTCTTGAGTCACTTTGAAACTGACACTTCTCCTATCAACAGTAACACCTTAACTATCTTCACTTTCATCAGGTACGGTGCCTTCTCAGATTTGAGAATTTCATTAAAAATTTCACTATAAAGTGCCTATTAGATTCATATATGATAAATCTAGCTTGGTGCCTATTAGGTTGTGAGTGAATAATGCTATGTTTGTTCTCAACATTTTCTTAATCTTTTACTTAGATGTAGATGAATAAAGCTAGCTTGTGCTGAACTTCAGATTTTTAGATTAAGGGTGTGTGAGAACTGAGAAATTTACTTCATTGTTAGCTGATTTTGCCCCAATTAGATTAGCTAGAGTGTAGTGGATGTGGATTTGTGATTTTAGATATAGTGGCTTGACTCGGTCTGATTCGATTCGATTCGATTCGTGCAAGATTAGTTGAATTCTAGAGGATTTTGGGATAGTGGTGAATTTAGAGTGAGTGATTGATGGCCATTGCAAAGTTGGCTAGGAAAGTGAAACGCCCATATGGGTTATGGGTGAAGATGACAGCTGTGACAATGTTGGGTTTGTGCTTCATCTTTGTGTGGGGGGTGTTCTCGAATTCGTCTTCGTCTATTACCACACAAAGGGAAAGCTTTGAAGACATTATAGAACCTTCTTCCTCCTCTTCTACTTCTTCTAAAGGGGTTCAAACACAAACACAACTACCACACAAGAAGGAGGAGACTAAGGCAGAGGAAAAGCAAAATTTTGGTGGCGTGTCGAATAAGGAGAAGGATGTGTTGGGGGAGGATGAAAAGAAGGGTAATAGTTCTGCCACCGTACCTCCAGAACATGACAAAGGGGTGGCACCACATAAAAGGGTGCATAAGAATGATAGAGATAAAGATAAAGTGAGAGCAAATGAAGTGTCTGAATCTGATGGTAATGATGAATCAGAGGATAAGGAAGAGAAAGAGGAGAGTGAAGGAGAGTTGGAAGGTGAAAAAGAAGGGTCTGATCGCGACGGTGAAGTGGGTGTGGATTTTGAAATGGATGATGGTGGTGACAGTGGTTTAGCTGAATCTTTGGATCAGGATTCTAAACTGTTTGAAGATGGAGGTGTGGGAACAAGCAAGGGACAGTTTAAAGGGCCATTGTTTGATCCAAATGCTAGCTATAAGTGGAAATCGTGTAGTACTCGGAGCAAGCATAACTATATTCCTTGTATTGATATTGAAGTTGGTGGTGGGAAGGTTCAGAGTTACCGTCATACTGAGAGGAGTTGTCCAAGGGCGCCAGTAATGTGTTTGGTTCCTCTTCCTCATGGTGGATACGGGTATTCGCAACCATGGCCTGAGAGCAAATCAAAGGTACATGAACTGAAAAAGTTAGATTAAGTGTTGGTGAATTGAAGTGTATGTTCCTTAATGGTATAAACATCTTGTGTCAGTGCAGATATTGTTCAAGAATGTTGCACACCCGAGACTCGCTGCTTACATGAAGAAGCATAGTTGGTTGGTGGAGTCTGGCGAGTATCTTACTTTTCCACAAAACCAGTCTGAGTTCAAAGGTGGGATTCAGCACTATCTTGAGTCAATTGAAGAGGTAAGTTTTCTATTAGGGTGTAGCAACAGCTAGAGTTTTATTTCACAAACATGAGATATTGTTAGTAATTTGAGGACATGAGTTTTGCATTTTCCTAGGAAGCATCTAGTTTCAAGCTTGATGTTTATGTTGCATCTTAAATATGTTTCCACTTGTTGTTTACACAAGCACACTGATTGATCAGTGATATTTTCACATTCACAAAGTGTGCTCTCTTTAGGAACAATATGATAGAAATGCATCTGTGCCTTTAACAACACAATTATTTCGGAGACGTTTTGAATATTGTTCTGAATATTACAGATGGTACCAGACATTGAGTGGGGAAAAAATATCCGTGTAGTCCTTGAAATTGGGTGTTCAGATTCGAGCTTCGTGGCTGCACTTCTTGATAAAGATGTTTTAACATTGACCCTAGGCTTGAAGCATGATCTAGTGGACTTGGCTCAGGTGGCACTCGAGCGTGGCTTTCCGGCAGTAGTTAGCCCTTTCGAAAGAAGAAGGCTTCCTTTTCCAAGTCAAGCTTTTGATGCTATTCATTGTGGGGGTTGCAGCATCCCTTGGCATTCGAATGGTTTGTGTCCATGTCTTTGCACTTTTTTGAAGTAATGGTTCTGTTCTCCAAATTCCACTTATCATATTACAACAATAACTCAATTTTCTCCTTGTTTCAGGGGGTAAGCTTATGTTTGAGATGAATCGGATTCTAAGACCCAGTGGATACTTTATTATGTCGACTAAACATGATAGCATTGAAGAAGAAGAAGGTTGGTCAGTCTCACTTTAAATCAAACTGTTTCTTGGAATTCATTATTTTCTTCACAAGTAACACTGATGATCTTTTTCTTTTCCAGCCATGACTTCATTGACAGCATCTATTTGTTGGAATGTTCTGGCACATAAAAGTGACGATGTTGGTGAAGTTGGAGTTAAAATATATCAAAAGCCTGAAGGAAATGAGATATATGAATTGAGGAGGAAGAAAATTCCACCACTTTGCAAAGAGAGTGAAAATCCTGATGCAGCATGGTATGCTTCTGGTACATTATTTTGCCAAAACTGCTTCATGATTTATCCAACTTGGCTTTCTACTTCATATGACATACCATATTATCTAAATAGGTATGTTCGAATGAAGAGTTGTTTGCACAGCATTCCAATTGGAATTGAACAACATGGGGCAGAGTGGCCCGAGCAATGGCCGAAGAGGCTTGAATCATATCCTGACTGGATAAGCAACAAAGAGAAATTGGTTGCTGACATGAACCACTGGAATGCTGTTGTTAACAGGTCCTATCTCAATGGATTGGGCATTAACTGGCCGAGCATCCGAAATGTAATGGACATGAAAACCATCTATGGAGGGTAGGCCTGCGAAACAACTCGATTTTTTACTTGATGTGAAAGTCTTAGAGCTTGTAGTACAGAAATACTTGTATGCTATGCTCCTAGATCACATTTAAATTCTCATTCATACATGCACTAAATATACTTAAGGAGCTGCATATTTTTTTTTCTTTGATACATATTTGAATGCACATGAAAAATATGCTAGAAACATGGTTGATGATAATTTGTTCTGCTGTGAAAACACAGATTCGCTGCTGCTCTCTCTTGGTCTCAACCGAATGTCTGGGTGATGAATGTAGTATCTGTTCACGCGCCAGACACACTTCCCATCATTTTTGAACGCGGCCTAATTGGTGTCTACCATGATTGGTGCGAGTCATTCGGTACTTACCCAAGAACATATGATCTTTTGCATGCTGATCATTTATTCTCACGGCTCAAAAACAGGTATCAATATGCAATTTTCCTAAAGTTTCAGTTTCCAAGTGTTATTCCATGACATCAATTTTAGTTTCACTTCTTGTTCATAGTGAAGTTAGAATTATTGTGAGTTTTCACCTAGAATTATATGTCACAAAATACTAACTTATGATATGGTATTAGAGCTTTTAGAATTCAAAGTTAGATTAAGTTTTGAGATAGTGATGGTTCATGACATTATTAGAATCGACCGAACATCTGCATACCACTCAATAACTATCATAGGATAGACTCTGATACCATATTATAATTGATATAATACGAGTAATTCTATCGTATTTTTTTGTTTGCAGCATTCATATTAAAAGAAAAATAATAATAAATTAAGGATTGAGTTTTGCAGGTGCAAGCAACCTGTATCTATTGTTGTTGAGATGGATCGAATGTTAAGGCCTGGAGGATGGAGTATCATACGTGACAAAGTTGAAATTCTTAATCCATTGGAAGAAATACTTAGAAGCATGAAATGGGAGATAAGAATGACCTTTGCTCAAGACAAAGAGGGTATCTTATGTGCACAGAAAACTATATGGAGGCCTTAAATTATTAATCTTCTTCCTTATATGCATCATGCATCAAAGTTTCTTCCTTTTACCACACCATAGAATTCACAAAAATAGCCAATTCGGCTTAAATCATCAAGACCTTCATTCATTCAAATTAAAGAGTGAAAATTCACGTGCATTTATTTTTGTGTGAAGATGATAAGTTAAAAATTGTTAGATGATACTATTATCTTCATATAAAGACAACTGCATGTGAATAATTACTAAAATTGATGAGGGGGTTTTTTCATAGTCATTCTCCATCTAACAAATTCAAATGATTCTATACCTGTTTTTATTTTTACATTTTTCAACCTCCATTTGTATATTAGATTTTGTAATAGTTGTATTGAAAAGTTTAGTTATTATTGGCTTAATGTTATCTTCAAGCGTTGTAGTGTATACCAATTTATAAGCCAGTTTAAATCTTATAAACCATAAGATTATTTTATGATATTTCTTAAAGGAAAATAATTAATATATAAAGAAATTTATATTAAGAAAATAAAATTGGACACTAACAAAGAGGAAGTAGATTTATAGGAACAATCTCATGGTAATTTAATTTAATTTTTTTTTCTTTTTGACAGAATTATTTTTTGTTGGTATTTTATTTTTGTTTATGGTAAACTGAGCCCAAAATACAAGTCCCAAAAAACAATGAGCCCATTAAAGAGGAGCCCATAATGTATTGGGCCATCATGTTTAAATTAAAGCCCATTAATCATACGATTCGTTTCATGACGTCGTCGTCTTCTTCTTCCCCATTCCTTTGTTTCAGTTTCACCACCGCGCGCTGCAAGAGAAAAAGGAAATACCTAAAATGCCCTCTGCATTGTCTTCTTTCCCAGCGCGTGTGACGCTACTCGCTCTCTTCTCCGCCACAACCTTCTACTTCCTCTACAAGTCTCGCCGCTTGCGCCACCTCAAAACCCTCACTCTCTCTTCAAAACACACTACACGTGGCAAAATCCTATTCGTTTCACAAACCGGAACTTCCAAAAACCTAGCACAGCGCCTCCACAATCTCTTAGCCTCAAACGGCGTCGTTTTCGACCTCGTAGATGCTCAGAGCTACGAGCCCGAAGACTTACCGAAAGAAACCATAGTTCTCATCGTTGCTTCGACTTGGGAAGATGGGAATCCACCTTCCGGAGCACGTTTTTTTGCCACGTGGCTCGCGGAGAGCGTGAAGGATTTTAGGGTTGGGGCGTTGCTTCTGAAGGGTTGTAGGTTCGGGGTGTTTGGTGTGGGGAGTAGAGCTTATGGAGAGAGGTTCAATGCGGTGGCTAAGGGTTTTGTGAAGCAGATTAGGGATTTGGGTGGGAGTGAGGTTGTGCCTTTAGGGGAAGGTGATGTTGATGGTGGTGAATTGGATTTGGATTTTGAGAAGTGGTGTGAGAAGGTTGTTGGTTTTTTGAAAGGCAAGGTTTTGGAAAATGGGGTTAATGGTAATTTGGAGTGTGGGGTTTATGATTCTGAGGAGGAATCTGAAGGAGAGAGTGATTTGGAGGAAGAGGAAATTGTTGATCTTGAGGACATTGCTGGGAAGGTGCCACCAAGGAAGAAGACGGCAGCGGCAGCTGAGAGTAATGGTAATGGAAATGGAAAAGTGAATGGCCAAAGGGAAATGGTGACTCCAGTTATTAGAGCTAATTTAGAGAAGCAGGTATAATATCATCATTGTAATAGTATTGGTTTCAAATTGCAGATACAGTTGGTGTTGCTATGGTATTGTAACTACTACAATTGCTAAAAATTGCGGAATGTGATCTAAAAACCATTAGGTTGTGCTTTATATAATGACATCTATGAATATAATGCCGTGCAGAAATTTGCTATTTGCAAATTATTGGTTTAGAGAAGCAAGCATATTAGACTTTAGAGTTTCATATATTGGTTTATTGATGTTCACTGTCAATTTGCAGGGGTATAAAATTATTGGTTCGCATAGCGGTGTTAAGATTTGTAGATGGACCAAGTCACAGCTTCGAGGACGGGGTGGTTGCTACAAGCATTCATTCTATGGTATTGAGAGCCATAGGTAAAGTAACTTGCCTTACTGTGCTCTTTTATTTGTTTTAGGTACTGTTAGTTTCATTATGCTTGAGGTGCTACAACTTTTAGATTTCTTTTAGATGGCAACTATAGATATTTATTCACTACGTTAGTTTCATTATGCCTGAGCTTCATAGTTTTTATAATACTGCGCTCTGTAATGTAAGAGTAAATCTCATCACATTGTAGTGTATCAATAATTTTAAAAAAATTAACAGAAAAGGAAGAGAAGGTAATAAATAAATATATGGAAGAAAAACATGTGGTATATTATTGTTACTTTGGCATACTGTAGTAGCCTTACTTTTATTATCCAGTCATTGTATTTCGGAATCATTTTCACTAAACATTTGCTTTTGGTTTTCCCCTTTTTTTTTTTTTTGAATGAATAGGTGCATGGAGGCAACCCCTAGCCTGGCCTGTGCAAATAAATGTGTTTTTTGTTGGAGACATCACACAAATCCGGTGGGAAAAAGTTGGCAATGGAAGATGGATGATCCAATAGAGATTGTAAATTCTGCAATAGAGATGCATTCAAATATGATTAAACAAATGAAAGGAGTTCCTGGTAAATTTATGTTTTTATGCTTGATAATTTCATAGTATGAAGCTATGTTGCTGATTGATGAACCCACACAGTTAGACAATAGAGCTGACAAAAAAGTTTCCTATTTCAATATTTTGCTAGGGGTTGCACTTTTATGCATGTAATGACTTCAGTTTTAGGACTCACCTCCAAATATATGCATGTGTGCTGTTGTGGTGGGAGAATCAATATCTTTGTCATCACTTAAATTGATCCACTCTACTTACTTTTTCGTAGGAGTTACCCTGGAGCGACTAAACGAAGGTCTTACACCACGACATTGTGCATTATCTCTTGTGGGGGAACCTATTATGTATCCAGAGATAAATACACTTGTGGATGAACTGCACAAAAGGAGAATTTCCACTTTTCTGGTGACAAATGCACAGTTTCCAGATAAAATAAAGTCAATGAAGCCTCTCACCCAGGTTTTGTGTAGCTTCCAGAGTTTCACATCTTAAAACATGCTTGTTATACAAGCCAAACTTAATTTTCTTGTCTGTGTCTTGCAGTTATATGTCAGTGTAGATGCTGCAACAAAAGACTCCTTGAAGGCAATTGATAGGCCACTCTTTGGAGATTTCTGGGAACGATTCATTGTGAGTCCATTTTAATTGTCAGTGAAAAACTGTGTGAAATTATATTCTGATAACAAATCATCACAGTAATCAATAACAATAAGCATAGGATGTAAAATGTGTAATTTCACTTACAGTTTTATAGTAGTTTTCCCGCCTGATGTTGCCAAGCTCTGGTTTGGATTCAAATTGAGGATCCTTAGTATATGGTCCCTTCATCCTGTATCAATTTATTTTATGTTGCCATTTGATATTATTCTATGTTCCCTTGATCAACTGGTCTATTATGTGCCAGGATTCCTTGACAGCCCTGAAGGAAAAACATCAAAGAACTGTATACCGCTTGACATTGGTAAAAGGTTGGAACACTGAAGATGTTGATGCTTATTACAAGCTCTTTAGTATTGGAGAACCTGACTTTGTTGAAATCAAGGGAGTTACATATTGTGGCTCGTATGCTTCTTCCTTCTCTTCTGTGCACCCTCTTTGCTCAAGATATCTTCTCATGTGTCAAAAGCACCATTCAGTGACAATTATCTCTTGATTTTCTTTTGCAGCTCTGCCACATCAAAATTGACGATGGAAAATGTGCCTTGGCATGCTGATGTGAAAGATTTTTCAGAGGCCCTTGCTCTGAAAAGCCAAGGGGAGTATGAAGTTGCTTGTGAACATGCTCATTCATGTTGTGTTCTCTTAGCAAAGACTAAGAAGTTCAAGATTGATGGCAAGTGGTATACATGGATAGACTACGATAAATTTCATGACCTGGTAGGTGTCTGTTTTCCTGGTTTTCCTGCTATGCTGAACCGACTTTGAGTTGTTATTTTATTTATGAAGCTTCATTTAAAATCAGGTGGCATCTGGAAGAACTTTTGACAGCACAGATTACATGACTGCTACACCTTCATGGGCTGTCTATGGAGCAGAGGAAGGTGGTTTCGATCCTGAACAATCAAGATATAGGAAAGAGAGACGACATCATAAATCAAGTCGCAATCAATCAGGTTAGAAAATTCGGGGAGCCCGTATACATAGGTTAACCAACCTTGGCAGTGTATTTAGCCTTAATACCTTAAATGTCACAATATAGAGTCCTGCACTAGTGATGTTTTTGAAATTGAGATTGGAATGATATGTTGAGCTTTCCCATTTTTGCCCGTTTTGATTTTCTCCACTCACTCATTTTCTTAGATTTCAATTTCATAAGTGATGTTTTTAGTTTTGATATATTACTATTATCACATATTAGTGGTAACCTATATCACTTGCAGTTAATGACTGTGTTTATGTCTTGTATCCAAATTTTACCACTTTGTATTCTTTGAAACCACATTGGTATAGAATGCTTTTTCAATAGTTTGCAAGTGCCATATGTTAGAAGTCAGATTTACCTTTTTCTCGCTAAAACATGCCTTCACACTGCACCATCTTTTCTGGGAATTTTCCTTAGTAGTCCCTATCAATAATTTAATTAATCTGCCATCTTAACCTTTAGCTCAAGACAAGTGTTAGTACCACTTTGTCTGATTTGTGTGCTAACCTACATAAATCAAGATTATTTTTGTAATTAGCTACAAATATAAATTATTTTGTCTTTTTTTTAGTATGCATAACAAAAACTACCCTCCCCAATTTAGGGCAGTAAATTCACGAGCACAAGCTCTCTTCCCATGTTTGAGTTGTTTGAATTTTTGAATTGTTTATAAGACTAATTTGTGTTGCCATTTATTTCTTCCTTTAATATTTTGGAAAAGGATTTGATTTTCATATTACATTAGTAAAAATAACTATTTTTCACATAAATAGTTATTAAAAAACAAATTTAAATCCTTTAAAGTGAGAAAATTGATAAAGTAGTAAAGTTAGGGGTTAATCACCGTTGATTTTGTAACTTCATGAAATGTGTATCCTACTATCTTAATTTAAGAGTGATTAACTCTTCATTTTTCCACTTTACTAATTTTTTACTTTGGAGGATCTTGATCCTTGAAAAATAGATAAAATTAGATGATTGTGATTTGTGAAAAATAGTTCATACTATTAGACAATCAAAATTAAATTCTTTGAAAACTGTAAAATGATTCAATTGGTAATCATACTGCTTTTAATTTTCACAGGATTGAGATTTTTTTTTTCTGTTTTTTGACTGAAACACACAAAATCTAAGAAGCATGTCTTTGTAAATGGTGGTCTATACTTAAACTCATTTATTAGTCATTCTCAATATAACGAGAGTGATAAAACAAGAAAAACAATATAGAAATGGAATGGACAGAATAAACCCTTGATGGAGGAAAAGTTTTAGTGCAATATTTATGGCCCTCGATGTACAAATTGCACGGTGGGCCATTTCTATCTAAAATTTATAGAAAAGTGGTCACTACTCTTTCACACGCTATGTTATATGCTTGTCTTTATTAACACAATCTATTGTGTCTATTTCTGATTTATTTGTTTAAGTAGTGCATGGAAATTGCAAACCTTACTAAACCTAGCGAAAGATACCATAAACTAGGACCAAATACACGACCTTGTGTAGCAAGCAATCATATTGACACTAGGTTTAAGCATTTGTGTAACATGAAACTATACAAGTAAACCAAGCTTTAGAAGATTTGCTCTTTTTCTCCAACCCGGGGTTTTACCGACCAGGGTCGCCGGCTACATTGGGCAATACAGCCAAAATGTCAGATGGATGTTACTTGGCTATGTCGGACAGTCTGATACAGGGCTGTCCGAATCTCCAGAAACTCGAAATGAGAGGCTGTTCCTTTTTCAGTGAGCGTGCACTAGCCATTGCTGCAATGCGCCTTCTCTTAGGTACTTGTGGGTGCAAGGCTATGGTGCCTCTTCTTCTGGACGCGATCTTTTGGCTATGGCTCGCCCCTTTTGGAATATCGAGTTGATTCCTTCTAGACACTTGGCGGTAAATAATAATCTGGAAATGCCAGTAATCATTGAGCATCCGGCTCACATTCTTGTAGAACTTCTTGCTCTATTTGCAGTATTAGGGTTTTCATTTTTCACTGCAGTTCCTAGACAATAGTCTTTTAGTAAGGTCGTCTTACCTTTTTTTTTGTGGTCAGATAGATTGGACAACCCCCAATGCTAGGTATCACAACACACTCACGCTACACACACCCACACAACACTAAAAGGCTCATATTCAACACTTGGCACATTCACCAAGATTTGAACCCGGATGCAAGCATATTAAAAGGCATATGGTTTTATCAATTGAGCTAGGGCTGTCTTCTTGTAATTTTAAAACTCTTTTACGGATCTACCAACTCAGTAATTCGGTTCTCTCTTAGCTGACGATGCTCAATTTTGTGAATAAGATGATGCAAGAGTTAATTTTTCCATTTGAACTCTTAATCAGACCTTTAATCTAATTTAATAAATAGAATACAAGATGTTATTATGTTACCTATGTATGATTTGGTTGACTATCTTGGATTTTGATTGGGTACATAGAATATTCCGGCCAATAAGAATAAGACAAAAAGCTAGAATTTTGTTGGGGAATTTTGGAATTGAAACACTTATAGTATATGACGACAAAGTTTTTACATCAGGTCTATAATAAGTTCAGATAATTGAAAATTTTGACACAAAAAAAAAAATAATTGAAATTTTGAATACGTTAATATTTTCTAATGAAAAGACTCCACTCATAGGACACTTATTTTTTACAAGATATATCATAAAATATTTAATCGTGTTTTATTTTTATTTTTTTTCATTTTTGGGTCAGAGAATATGTTCTAATATAGGTAAGTTTTTAATTTAAACTAAGAGAAGGTTTTTGTTTTTTTTTTTTGTTTTTTTTTTTTTTAAAAGAGAGCTCGACACATTAAACGTAAATCTTATTACAGTAGAAAACTAAGAAAATAAACAAATAAAACAGAGACTAAAGTACTCAACAAAAGGTTACCATATTCTTTGAATACTTTTGACTTATAAAACACACAAAAAAAAATGATGAAAGCTCATGAGCTTTTGGTTTTTCAAATGTATCTTTTTATAGATGCTGTGGGATGTGACACTTCCAAAAATTTATTTGGTAAAGAATAGAATTGAGTGAAGAATGAAGATATTTATTAGATTTTCACTAACTTGATGATTCGGGACAACATCCTTGCAAGCTTCATGGCATTGATACAAGATGACTTATTCTCTGTAGAAAACTAGAAATCATTGCATTTGAACAACGAATGCCACACGAATCCAAGCCTTGCGTTTCTAAATCAGTACCTGCTTTACTGCAATTTGTGGAAGTTACACTTGATGTCAATAATTTTAAAGCTTAGTGCATGCACTCCGTTTGGTGCAGAAGGATTATGGAATGAAAACAGGGGAAATGCAGAGGAATTGATTATCGACCTATCATTTATCCTTAATACTTTGCTTTAAATTCCAAACTTGATTTGTCAACACTCATCAGATTTGAGGTAGGTTACATCTCCTTAACAACTTATTAGAAGAGATAAATACGCTAAACACAAGCCCAATTCCAATTCAGGGATTCCTAATCGTATCATTTTAACTACACTATGTGACCTTATACCTTTTTAGAATAAAAATAACAAATAAAAGAAGAAGGAGGAGAACATGCCTGACATAATAGCATCATTTTATAATTAAGTTATTATTTGAAATAAATAATTATATAATTTTTTAAAATATTAATAATTAAATCTTATTTTCTCCAAATCATTCTTTTTAAAACACAGAAGAAAAAATTAATTTTTTTTTTTCAAACCAAGTACTCTAATTCTCTCTATAATAACTTTCACTCCTCCCCATTTTTTCATCGTCTTCGCGCCTCCTAAAATCGTTCACCCTAACAAATAATTAACTTGAACATACTTTGATAAAAGTGAATCCATAAAATCTCATTCCTATTCAATTTTCTATTATCTTCTTTGACAATGATATATCATTCTTTATATCAGTTTCATCTAGTAAGATTAAAATTTTAGCATGAATAGTTAGATTCATTTAAATTTTTGAAAGTTCATGGAGTTTATAATTTGGTAAAAATATCTTAAGAAAATGAGAAAAAATAAAATAAAATGATATCCAAAACATTCAACTATTATCACGGTAGGTAGTGAGTGGTTACATTGAAAGAGTGTTAATGTGCTTCAAGCAACGAGAACTCAGAAGTGGTTTTTTTAAAAAGATTGATTTGGAAAAAAAAAAATTGGTTATTCATATTTAAGGAATTAGACTATCACTTATTTTAAATAATAATTTAATTATAAAATAGTTCTACTATGATTAAGATATTAATTTTAATTAAATTAAAATAACTCAAATTATAAATATAGTCAGATTAAAATAAGATCTAATTAAACTTTGTTTGATCACACAATTCAAGTAGTTCATTGGATTCACATCATTTTCTTCCACTTTTGATTTGCTCCCCACAGCTCTTCTTACTTCTTCTTGGGCTTTCTTCGTGACATTTGGGTTCTTAAGGAGCTCAGCAAAAGTCCATTCTAGAGTTGTTGAAGTAGTATCACTTCCTCCAACAAACATGTCCTGGAATCATAAAAATGGCTTAATAATAACAGGCATTTGGTTAAGAATATAAAAATTTATTTTTTAATAAAATGATTTATCAATTTTTTAACAAATGCCTTAATGCAAAACCTAGTATAATATGCTCTACCATTAATCATGCAAGAAAAATTATTAGAAATCTTAACTCATCTATAAATATTTGTTAGAAAAATGATTAGATTTTGTTAAGCATTCCTCCATAAATATTTTATATTTATTTTAGAGATATTCAAATAGCATGACTCTTTTGTGTTCAAATTAATTGTTCATTTTGAAAATTCAATTTGGAAAACTAAACAATGTTGATTAATTTTTTTTCCCTACTAGTAACCTTATTAATAAAAGAGATAAATGATAAAGAGAATAAGTGTAAGAATAAAATGTTTAAATAAGAGTAATTTTATATACGCATTTAAATGTATCTAAACTTAAGCTACTATTAATTATATTTTTAGTTTATATACATAATTATAACTTTTTTACCAAAATTATTTATCAAACTAAATTATTGGATCAAACGCTTCTAAAATAAAAAAAAATTACTAAAGTGAAAAAATAGGATTTAGTCCTACTCAAATCAATTTAGTAAAATTCACACATAATAAAAATTATGAAGTTATTTGGGATTACATGTTTTATTTTTACTTTATTAATCTCTTCCTTCTAGAAGATTTTTCCCCAAAAAATTATTTAAGATATGTCATTAAATGCTTTATGATGTTACTTCTTAACTTCTAGCTCTCATTTCCATATGAAATTATGAACACATGTAGTTCTGTTAATATACTTTCTCTTCTATTTTATATAATTGATGTCTATTGTATAAGGCAGAAAAATAGGGAAAAAGAAAATTAAAGACCTTGAGAATAGATAGCATATTGTGACAATGAAATCACATTATGATTTTATTGAATCCAAATTAAAGACAAAACAACTTTTTTGTTAAAAAGATTATCATTAAATTAAAAAAAAAAAAAAAAAACTTGAGACGGCCTTTCAGCAAGAACTTAGGCTGAGCATATAGCACGTATCTTGGTGAGTATATCACAGACTAAAAAAGAATCTTTGTCTATTTGCATCTTTGCTTTTTTGCTTTGATTTGAAAGTCTATTAGTTACATAGGTAGGTTAATTTTATGGGTCCCTCTGCTCTATGCTACATATGTAAATTTGTAATGATTTACAGATATTTTAAATTATAGATTGTTTGACAGATAATGTGTCAGATTTTAGTTAATTCAAGCAGCTTTAAAGAGCCTAACAAATCGTGTTGATTCTATAACAGCATGTACATCACTTGAGTTCCATTCTTGGCAACTTTTTTATTTTTGGTTATATTAGTGAGAGTTTTTGGACATGAATTTTCAAAGAGGAATTTAAACTTCATTGTACTTATAATGTTTATTTTACCAACTTTTGTAAACTGTCAAAAGCCCAACACCTTATTATGAAATATGGGTTAGGTATTGACAAATGTTAATGAAGTCTAAAACTTTGTAATGGACTAATGGTTATACAAGGGTGAGCCAAGGGAGAAAATATTGGAGAAGGAATTTTCTGGTTGTTATTGGTGAATTTTTTTTGTGGGGAAAATAAAGAAGAGTTTCTGTGTTTTTATTATTTCCACCGAAATACAATGAAAAGGGAAAAATGAGGAAAAAAATTTACAACACTAGTTAATAGAAGGGCCAAAAATATTTTCTATTTTATTATATAAAACTTAACTTTTTACATTTAATAATAAAATTAATGTGGCATGCTTCTAAAAATATTTTTTAATTTATTTTTTTATTTCATTAAATAATATAATTCATTATGATGAATTAATTATATCAACTAATTAATTTGATTAGATATTTGAATATTACACAATTTATTATAATTTATATCAATCAATTAATTATAACAAATAATTTAAATCAAATCAATTATAATAAATAAATTACCTCGCTATGTAAATCTACTCACCCTGTTTCAATTTATGCATGCATGCATGCTGTTCTAATAAATCTAATCACTCTGTTTTGATTTACTAGGACATCATGCATGCATGTATGCATAAATCGAGCCAGAGTGATTAGATTTATATAGAGATCAAAATCTAGTTTGACTCATTCGATTTATATAGAGAGGTGATTGGGGAGATTCATGTAACGTTTTTTTATTTGAGTGAATTGTGTAATATTGAGTTGAGTTTAATTTAATTGTATGTTTTATCCTAAATTATACAGCTAATTAATTTAATTAATACATATATCACACTAGACCTTAAATTAATTATAACTAATGAGAAAACTGATGTAGTTTCATCTTAAGAGTATTTTATGCTGAGGCAAGGATGGAGAATGAAATTTCTCAGAGACCACTGCAAAGACCTGAGTAGGATCTCCGCTTTGTTCTCCATAATCCTCGAATTCCTCAAAATTTTAGGTTACTATGAATATTTTAGTAATTTTATCTCTCATATATATTTTAGTAATTTTATGGTGTGTTATTTTATTTTTTTAAACATGATATTAAATTTTATTGAATTTATAATTTTGAACAAGATGTATTCATAAGTTAATGCAATGTTTTATGATTTTTTATTTTTTATTTTTTTAATTTTATTAGAATTTTTATAGAAAATTATCAAAAGTAGATAGATAATAGAATCTTGTAGAAATTGTGAAAAATGTAAGAGAACAAAAATGAGAGTAAATATTTTTTTACAGTAGAAATTGAAGACGAGGACAAAAAAAAGGTCAGGGTTCAGGGACGAAGTACTTGTAGGTATCTCTACTATCACCCTGTCCTTGTCTCACTTCTTTGACATCTGACTCTATTTTTGGTACAAAATTTATAGTTACTTTAATTTTTCTTTTGTCGCAAAGTATATTGTCATTTCACTTTAATTAAAAATTTTACACACACAACGGAGTTATTAATATACCAATTTATCCTTCTTAGATTTACTACCACGTGTTATATTATGGGTAGAAATAGTAAATAACATTAACATATTTTATGTGAAAGAAAAAATATACTTAATTTAATGTATACAAATTGATATTTTGTTAATTTAATTACTAATTAAATTTTTTAAATCATAAATTTTTTAATAGAATAAAAAATTTAAAATAAAGCATAAAAGATCTAATTTTAATAAATGTGGTAGATAAATGCTGAAATTAAATTTTAATTTAAAGTAACTAAATATATTTATAATTTTTATTATGAGAAATTAAATATAAAAATATTTTTCAAAAAAAAAAAATAATTTTCTCAAAATAATGAGTTATATGGAATAATCTATTATATTGTGAATATAAAAATTAAATCAAAATTAAATATTTTTTGTAACTCAAAATTTTAATAGCTAAATTTTTAATAATTTTGGAGAATTAAAATAAGACAAACTATAAATAGAGATGACAAAAAAATTTGTAAAAATAAATATTGTAAATAATAAAGGATTACTATTTTAATAATTATATATATAATTTATAGTAATACTAAATAATATTTATAATTTAAATTAAATTTAATTTTTCCGTGCAAGATACCAAAAAAAAAAAAAAAAACTAGTTGTTCCTAATAACCAAGTTCAACAGTATCTAAATTCCAAATTAAAAAATCAAATTTTATGGTAATGTGTTATTTTGAATTTAAAAACGTTACAAATAAGAGGAATAAACTACATTCATGCTTCCTCATCAGTTTACTTATTGCATATCAATTTCATTAGTTTAACACCAATATTATAAATTTATAATAATTGGTCTCCTCTTTTTTTTGGTAATTATAATTGGTCTCCGCTTAATATTTCAAGAATGAAACAATGGCCCAACAATGACAAGTCCATTCATGATATTCCTTCAACAGAATTCTAATGTTAACCTGAAATTATCTTCCACCAGCTTAGCTACAATATAGAGCCATTGTAAACCAGCTCTACAAGCTCTGCAAGCTGCTCAGAAAGCTCTGCAAGCTGCTCCCCCAATAATCAACATAAATCCATGTGTCACCTTTACATCAAACCAAAGGGAATATATTTATCTTTATATCTGTACGCTATAATTTTTGTAATTAAGTTTCTATCGTAACAAAAATATTTGAATTAGCGGAATATTATATTAAACTATACAGAATATACCATATCAGATTTTGTAATTAAGTTTCTATCGCAACAAAAACATTTGAATTAGCGGAATATTATATTAAACTATACAAAATATTCAGTCAAATATTAAGTATATTTGTTTTGTTTAATAGAATATTTTATTAATTCTAACATTTTTGTCACAACAGAAACTTAATTACAAAATCTATGGTATAAGAATTCAATCGAATAGAAAAAGATATAAAAATCTAATTAAAATTTCAGTAAAATTACAGGACTAACAGAATCATTAAACTTTTATTATTTTAGATTATAAAATCTCAAATATACTACATGTAATAATAATAATAATAATAATAATAATAATAATAATAATAATAATAATAATAATAATAATAATAATAGTATGTATATGTTTATCATAGTTTCCAATATTTGGCTATGAAAGAATTTGTCAAGTTAATTTTATTTTATTCTTAAATATAATCTCACGTATAACACATGTAATAATAAATTAATAATAATGTTAATATTTATCAAGAAGTCAATCTTATTTTGTTATTATAAAAAAAATCTAAAGTGTAATTTATCTTAATCACATGATATATGTGAATGGTTTTATTAATATTTTTCAGTAATTATTTGTTAGTTAAGTCAAGCCGATTTTAAATAAATTTCGTGCAAATTAATATATATATATATATTTTAAAACGTGCAAATCAATATGAGTGATTAATTTTGAAATGTGAACAAGTGGGAGAGAAAATGACATGTTTAGGTAGGATAGAAAATGTTAATCCCTCTAAATATGAATGGGCTCTAATCTTTTGGTGTTATTTTTAAAATTAAATTATAATTTTTAAAAGGTTATTTAAGTGTTTATGAAAAAATTAAGAGAATGACTTTTTTATAATAAATTTTTTTTATTATTATTTTTTAAAATAAACACATTTTAAGATTAAAAAAAATTAAATACAAAATAATTTATTTATAAATTATTTTTAATACAAATATTTATTATTTAAATTTTTTTTAATTTAATTAAACTGTTTACTCAAATTGAGTCTTAATTAAATAAGAAAAGCTTTTCTTCTTAATACACTAAATTGAATAGAAGGTAAATGAAACGAAAACAAAAGCAAGAAATTAAAGGACCAATAATCTAGTTTTACTTCACCAATGGTAATTAATTATCTTCACAAAATAATTTTATTGTTACCTGATTTATATATTAAGCATCATTGTGCACTTTCTTCTTAATACAGAAGCATAATTATGCTGGAAGATATTATCTTATTAGACCTTATCAATTTCCGAATATGACAAGGAAAATGCAAGCCACTTAATAAGGACACAAGCAATAATTATAAGAAATAAAGACAAAAATAAGTTTTAAAAAATTCAATTAATATAGTAATATTGCAAATTAAATATTAGTTTCCATTCCAAATTATTTTATATTTTTATTAGTATATATATAGTTTATGGACCACCCAACTAACATATATAGGTGTATAACTGTATATATCAACAGTACATAATTAATTAATGGGTAAAATATATTTTTTATTTTATCCCAAAATAAATATATCCTTAACAACTATAACAACTAAATTTTTAAAAAATTTAAAACTAATCTAATAATAATACATGACAATTATCTCTGATAGTTGTTCTTATAAAATAATTATTACTGAATTAGTTCTAATTTTTTTTAAAAATTAGTCATCAAAAATATATTTAATACAAATAAAAAATTTCTAAAATAGTTACTATTTTTTCAAATTTTTTCATGAGAGTCAAACTGTCATGTGTCATATTAGAGTATATACCCATTTTAGTCTTCAAAGAATTTTAAACTGGACACTTTAGTCCCCAACTAAAATTAATTACTCGATTGGTCCCTAACAATTAACTCTGTCAGTCATTTAGGTCCTTTATTCCGTTAATTCTTACGGAGGACAAAATAGTCCCTAACAACTCTAACAGGGGACAAAATGGTCCCTGATCTCCTCGGTTCGGAAACGACACTGTTCTCTCCCAATTTCTATCATATCTCGCATAACACTAACAGTCTAACACTGTAACATCAAACTATACAATGCACACTCTATAAATTTAATGTTCACAAGAAAAAAAAATCCTCCACGGATTGAGTTGCTGATGTGATTTGTAATTTTAGAAAGATTGAATACTAGAGATAGATTATGTAAGTTTAAGATTGTACCAGAAGCGGAATCCTTTTGTGTCTTATATAAGGATAGATTGGAGACGGTACATCACTTGCTTTTTCATGTGATCGTATATGGAAGTTGTGGGGATCAATCTTGGTGGATTGGAGTGTGATTTGGGTTTGGCCAGGAACCACCAAAGAATGCTTTGAGGTGTGGATGGATAGAAAGATAAGAAAAGATATGAAGAAAGTGTGGGTGGTGTTATTTTTTTCTGTAATATGGTGCACATGGAGATATAGAAATAACATTGTCTTTAATAATGGAGTGTTGGTATTAGAGAAGTTAAAGGAGGAAGTTGTAGAATGCACAAATCGATGGTGTCAAGATCGATAATATAGGAGTAATTGATGTACTTATGAGTGTAAATATCAAGTCTAAGGAAAATAAGAAGACATATGAAGTTGATTTTTGATGCATGATTTACTGATCTATGAAAAAGGCCAATAATTCTGCAGAGTAAAAATTGAAAGGAGAATGATCATGATTTGATGTTGTATAAGATCGGGTTCATCTTGAAGTGTCTTTGGAGGAGCTAAAATCATTATATTCTTTTGCTCACTGTTTGCTTTTTATGCTAGTTTTTATGTTTTCTTTGTAGTTATTGCTCTGTTTTTGTTACTATTTTTTTGGAACTACGCCCACTTTGTTTGGAATTGGGTGGAGATATAATTATCTAAAAAAAAAAAAAATCCTCAACTTGTTCTCAACCAATTTATACTCAGGAAACTAATGCCTATGTCTCTCAACTAGTTGTCGTCTTCGATGGATCCCATGAATCCAGACAGCAAGTCATTTGTTAAGACTCCGAAAGAGAAGGAATGAAGCACTCGATGTCTATTTCAAATGAGAATTTGCATATGATGTCGAAGGAGAATCTTCTCATGATATCCTAATGTCCAACAATCTATGTTGCTTGCCGGAGAGTGGAGAAAGGTGTGCCCTTGGAATAGTTGTGGAACTTGGTCTTGAAGATGTTGTGGACGTTGTCGGTGTTGGAGGTGATGTTATCAAAGACATGGAAGTGGATGCTTTTGGTGGATGAAGTACAGAGGAGGTGGATGTACCAGTCACAAAGATTTAGGAAGTGTGTGGTCCATGACATATTGAGGTAGGTGCGACACGTGTGACAATTACACCATGGCTTAATCTTTGAGCTAAAGAGGAGGAAGGAAAAGATGGAAAAGAAGACTGTGAAGGTGAAGAAGGAGAGTATGAATGTTAGGATTATGCGAGATATGATGAAAATTGGGAAAGAACAGTGTCGTTTTCGAATAAAGGGGTCAGGGATTATTTTGTCCCTTGTTAGAGTTGTCAGGGATCATTTTGTCCCATGTTAGCGTTTTCAGGGACCATTTTGTCTTCCGTTAGAGTTGACGGAGCTAAAGACCTAAATGACTGACGGAGTTAATTGTTAGGGACCAATCGACTAATTAATTTTAGTTGGGGACTAAAATGTCCAGTTTAAAATTTTTTGAGGACCAAAATGGGTATATACTCGTCATATTATTACAGGTCCATCACTCTTAGCCACCATAACCATGACTTTTCCCAAGCCATCACAAAGGACACCTCTATATTAAGGTATATTCTAAAAGCAAGGAAGAAAAGCATAGGCATAAATCCATGAAAGGACAAGATACTTAGCTGGAATTGCAGGGCCAAGTGGTTTTGGACTTTTGGTTCAAATTCAACTGCTGAACAAGTCACTCATCAACAACATTCTTCTTCTTCTTCCAATCTAACCGCTATTATAACTGGTAAGTCTTATATATTCATCCTTAATTAGTTACAATATTTATATTATGGTGAAAACTCAAGTGAAGTCGACTTCACTTGAGTCGTTGGATACCTGAGAGTCGTTGGATGAAAATTTAGTCAAATCAGTCAAATCATCTAACGGTTCTCAGATATCAACTTCACGTGAAGTCGACTTCACCTGAGTTTCTACCTTATATTATAGAGTTTAACTAGGGAGTAGTCAATTTTTTCCAGTTAATACCAATTAATTTTTTTAATTTTTAATTTTAGACTCTAACCTTTAAATCTTAGCCTTGTATGTGAAGTTTTCTGTCCAATTCTCCAGATTAGAGCATGTAAAGTGATCATATTATTAGGAGTTTGTTAATAGTGTATATAGATTTAGAAATGTTCAATTCAAACTTATAATCTTATATTATCGTTCTTTCTCAAAGGATAGTTGAACTTGAATCTTTATTTATGTGTATGAAAGTTTTTTAATGAAGAATTATATTGGCCAAATTAAATTTAATGTTAATTCACCACCTAATTCAATGATGGAATTCTTTACAAGAAATTTCTATGTATATTTGGATTATTTTTTGGGCATTGATAAAGTTGAAGACAATAGTATTGCACGTGAGGGGTACCACTTAAGGTGGTCGTTTCTTTTTGGTCGCAACAAGATATGATTTTGTCTCTTTTGTGTTCTTCATCTTCTAAATTTAATTTCATTTGTTCACACTACACCTACTAGATCTCCCTATCTATGTTATTTAAATTTAATTTTATTTTAATCCAATTTTAGATATACAAGTAACGCAACTCTATCTAAGAACAAAATAATAATAATAATGTGTGAGGGATTTCCCCCTAGTATTTTATTTTTCTTAATTCCCATAATGAATAAGAACAATAACTTAATATATAATAAATAAAATTTTATTACTTGAGTTATAGCTCAAATAACATATTCTTCTTATACTCATCTAAGAAGTTGTGGGTTCGAGTCTCCTATTTTTAGTAAAAAAGAAAATAGATATTTTTATTATGTTTTAAAATCAAATTATTAAAGGGGCAAGTTCTGGAATTGGAGCTGAAACAGCAAGAGTGTTAGCAAAGAGAGGAGTGAGAGTTGTAATTGGCGCAAGGGATACAAAGAAGGCTAAACAAGCCAAAGAGAAGATACAAAAAGGTAGCGTTTCTTTTGAGGTACTGAGACAGAGATTGAGAGACTGAGACTCAGTATCGTATTTGTTAGTTCAGAGACTGGTACTAAAATTTCTGTCTCTATCTCTAAAATTTCAGTATTTCAGTACCTCCAAAAAGTAGGGACACAGGGGACTGAAATTTTTAGAGATGGAGACTGAAACTTTAATAACATTTTATACCTAAAATACTTTCATTTCAATTAATTAATTTCAATTTTACCCTTTGTGCAAATTAAATTAGAATTTTATTCTTGTTTCAATTCCTGTCTCCCATTTTGCACCAAACAGAATATTGAGATTTATTTCAATTCATGTCTCTTAGTCTCTGTCTCTCAGTCTCAGTCTTGCCGTCTCTATCTCTCCACCAAACGCTACCTAGGTAGCGTTTGTTTTGAGGTACTGAGACAGAGACTGATAGACTGAGACTCAGTATCGTGTTTGTTAGTTCAGAGTCTGGTACTAAAATTTCTGTCTCTGTCTCTAAAATTTCAGTATTTTAGTACCTCCAAAAATAGGGACACAGGGGACTAAAATTTTTAGAGATGGAGACTGAAACTTTAATAACATTTTATACTTAAAATACTTTTATTTCAACTAATTAATTCCAATTTTATCCTTTGTGCAAATTAAATTAGAGTTTCATTCTTGTTTCAATTATTGTCTCCCAGTTTGCACCAAACAGAATACTGAGATTTATTTCAATCCCTGTCTCTTAGTCTCTATCTTTCAGTCTCATCTTTTCATCCCTGTCTCTCCACCAAATGCTACCTGAGGGATTAGAATCTCTTAATTTAGAGTTGATCTGATCTAATTTCATAAATTAATCATGTTAATAGTCAATTAAGACTATTAGATGTGTGTTGTGATGTGTGATATTACTTAATGTATTATATTAATAAATTTTGATACTATTAATAATAAAAATAATAAAATGACTAACACTCTAACCTGATCAATTTAAAATCTTTAAATACGAATTTGATTAAAAAAAAAAATTAGAGATCAATTTTAAAAATGAGTGATTTTACGATTTACTCCCAAAAACGGGTAAAAACTAAAAAGTGTTGGTTGAGTTCAGTGTGGTGGCGAAGAGTTTTGCTTCGAAGACACGGTGTGAGTGAGAGTGTGAGCTTAGCTTCCTTCTCCCTCTTCATCTTCATCTTCATCTGCATCATTCCGCAACTCAAATCCCTTTTCTCTTCACAGAAAATTACCATTTCCAGCAAAGCTATCTCCGCTGCAAATTCAATCAAGCCATGGTATGTTCTCCGGCAACACATCCCCTCTTTTCTAAAACCTAATAACTTTTCCGCAACAAAGGGCAAAGGGAAATAGGTCTCATTTCTTTTAATCCATTTTAAAATTGACAGTCGGGAAGGAAAGAAACTGTTCTGGACCTAGCGAAGTTCGTTGACAAAGGTGTTCAGGTTAAACTCACTGGTGGCAGACAAGGTTAAACCCTATCTCCTCTTCCTTTGTTTTTCCCCTTAATTTATTTGTAAGTCAAAATATGTATGATTTGGGTTGACTATTGTTGAAGTATGTATTTGGTTCATTGTTTATTTTATTTTATTTGGTTGGATATGGTTTTACTAGTCTCATATTTGTACGTTGGTGTTAAAGCTAGATACGTGAACAATTTGAACATAGTCACAGTATGGATGATTATTGTAAATGTTTCCCAACGTTGATTCTGGTTATAGATTGTGAATTCCTCATGGAGAATAATGCTTACTCTTGAATCTTGATGTAGTTCCTGTCTTTCTGAACAATAAAATCGTGTCAGTTTGGCATTTTTTTGGTTTTAAACCACTGCTGTTCATTTTGAGTTTAAATGAATAGTGCTCAACTGCAATTTTTGAACATTTGCTAATCAATACTAAGTTGAGATTTTGTGCATCTTTCTTGAATTAAAATGGCATCAGACTCTTATACATACTTTCATTACATTTTACTTTGTTGAATTACAGTGACAGGAACTCTCAAAGGTTATGATCAGTTGCTAAACCTTGTCCTAGATGAAGCTGTAGAGTTTCTAAGAGGTAACTAATAGGTGGACCCTATTTCTTTATTTATGAATTTAACGATTTATCATGTATGTACTTCTGAAGCTTTGACTTTCTTATCATGCTAATAACTTTTGTAATGTAACTTTCGCATTGTTGCATCTTACAATGAAGTTTGGTAGGGGCAAAGAATATGTGCATCTGGTGAACTTTGTTGCCATTATTTTGAATGAAATAGTTAGGAGAATGATTTATCATTTGTTTTGTTGTCAAGAAGTTTCTTCATTAAATTTATTATTTACCACACTAAGCTAGATCAATTTTCTTGTGTCACAAATTTTTGAGGATTAAGAAAAGGGATGTTTACTGATTCATGAGATTGAGGGCTGAATGAGTAATGAGCTATTAACTGGCATGCTTTAACTTCAATTCCGCTGCAGCTATGATCAAACTGTATGATGTAAATATCTCAAGACTGCCATTTTACTTGAGTGAGAGGCCCATCAATAATAACCCTAACTATGTGCAGAATTAGCACAGAATTTTTTGGTGCTGAAAGCTGAATAATATTAACATTGGGTTTTAAAATATTTGACTTTGTTCTCACTTTAAGTGGGGCTTATTTTCATTGAATCCATCATCTTTTTACATATGCTTTCTTTCAGATTTATCAAATCAAACAGCAAAATTAAGATTTCCATACAAATATTGAGTTCACTGTAGAACTTGTGTTTTCATTTTCTCTTCTCCCTTTTTCTCTACCAAAATAATAAGTTGGCTTGTTCCTAAAAATTTTCTGCCTTGTAATATATATATATATATATATTATGAATATTGCATTTGTCTCGTGCTGTAGATCCTGATGATCCTCTCAAAACTACTGATCAGACCAGACGTCTTGGCTTAATTGTAAGTTTTCTTCCATTTCAACACTATACCTTGTTTGTAAAATTTTGCTGATCCAGTCTGAAAATCAACATTTCATGCATGAATGTGAAAAATAATTTCCTGAACCTTGTTGGTTTTCCTCCTCAACTGATGAGTTTTTTAGTTGGAATAAAGAAAAGGGAAAATTATCAGTTGTGGGATAAGTTGTGTTAAACTGATGAGAGCTTATAAGCTTATTATTAAATGTAAGCAAAAATGAAGATCTAAGAAGGACATGTCAACATTTGTGTGCCTCCTGATTACTTAATCTCTCTCTCTTTCGGTAAGGTTCATATTGGAAGGGGAGGGGGAACAAACGTTTTATGAATGCCATGCTTCATAGAAGAGATTAATAATAGGCTTCTGCAAAATTTAAAGAGCTTCGTTCATTTTATAATAAGAGCATTTCATTGCAATACATCTAAAGACTATAGATGCATTTAGACTAGGCTACCTACATTACATACACCCTTATATGCTAATTGTTTAAAATTCCACCAATTTTGGAGTTTGCAGTGTCTATAGGGGAAGTTATTATTAGGGATAAGTACGATTTTGGTCCCTCACGTTGAGGGTCAGAATCGAACCCGTCCCCGATGTATATTTTGATTTAAAATCGTCCTTAACGTGTTTTTTTCGTATTAAAATCGTCCTTTTTATTTTTTTGGACAAAAATACCCTCCCTTCCCCCCCCCCACCCCCGCACGTCTCCCCTTCCCCCCTCCCCCACCCCCCTCCCCCCCGGTCTCCCCTTCCCACCACCATCCACCCCCGTCTCCCCTTCCAGCCACCCCCACCCCACCCCCGGTCTCCCCCTCCCCGTCTCCCCTTCCTGCCACCCCCACCTCCACCCCACCCTCGGTCTCCCCTTTCCCCCTCCCCCACCCCCCGGTCTCCCCTTCCCACCACCATCCACCCCCACCCTCACAACCACAACCACAACCACCACCAACCACGACCACCAACACCAAGACCACCACCAAGAAAGCAGGAAACAACACCACAACCACAACCACAACCACCACCAAACAAAAATAGAAAGAACACCAAACAGAAGCAAGGAAGCAGAGGCGAGACAGAGGCGGCGAGCAGAGGCGGAGAGCAGAGGCGGCGATGCGACGAGCAGAGGCAGAGGCGGCGAAGCAGAGGCGGCGAGCAGAGACGGCGAGGCAGAGGCGGCGAGGCGGCGAGGCAGAGGCAGAGGCGGCGAGGCGGTGAAGCAGAGGCGGCGAGCAGAGACGGCGAGGCAGAAGCGACGAGGCAGAGGCGGCGATCTCCAACAGCGACGGGACCACCACGGCAACGGCGGCTCCAAACTTTGCCACCGCCGTCCCCTTCCCCCTCTCCCCTTCCCCCCACCCCCACCCCGGGTCCTTTCCCCCTTCTCCCTTCACCGCCGCCGTCCCCCTCCCCCTCTGATCTCCCCTTCCCACCACCCCCACCCCCACCCCCACGTCCTTTCCCCTTCCCCCATCCCCACCCCCACGTCCTTTCCCCATCCCCTTTCCTCTGATCCCCCCTTTCCCTCCCCTTCGAATACCCTCCCCCCACCCCCACGCGTTTTTTTTTGTTTTTTTTTTATTTTATAATTTTTTTTATAAGGGTAGTTTAGGAATAAATTAAAAAATTTTATTAGAAAGGACGATTTTAAATTTAAATATGACTTTAAGGATGATTTTAAATCAAAATATACATCGGGGACGGGTTCGATTCTGACCCTCAACGTGAGGGACCAAAACAATACTTATCCCTTATTATTATATCACAAAATCATTTTCTGCAAAATGAAAATAAAAAATAGAACTTACATGACTAAATAAGCAGATGTATTTATTTATTTGTTTTCTTTTTATAGTTTGTTTTTGTTTTGGATATTTCAATACCAAGGGACTTGACTGCTTCTGGTGCACTGCAGGTTTGTAGAGGAACTGCTGTCATGCTTGTGTCCCCAACTGATGGTACAGATGAGATTGCCAACCCCTTTATACAGCAAGATGGGGCCTAAGTTTCAAGTATTTTTACCTGTTATCTAAGTGCTAATCAATCCCTTCATGGCTTTGCTATGAAACCATTAATGCAGAGATTCTGAATAGCATTTTGTGTACTTCGTAATCTTGGATATATTCTTAGGCCTTTAATCGATATAATGTCACATGTGCACTTAGTTTGTTCTTGATTAAGTTAATTCCTCTGATTGGTAATGCATTTTTGCACAGAATGTGTTTTATTAACTTCTTGCGACTTCCCCTTCATGGAATATTATATGTTGATCTGGCCAAGTACATCATGTGCATTATGTTGACCTTGAGATTTGGTTACCATAATTATTTTATCACAACCACTGTCTGTTTAATGCTAAGTTCTTAGGTTTGCTTTAGAATTGTTTCTAATGGTATTATCAATTATGCTTAAAACTAGTGATTAGTGTTGTTTAGGACAAGCCTTTACAGGGTAAAGCTACTATTAAGTATTAACAATTGCTGGGGAACTGTTCTTAGTTCTTACATATATAGCCCTTTTTATTTATCTGTTTTTGTCCTTTTAAAATTTACCTATAAAAGGGTTATGATGAGAGGGAAAAAAAACTGTACTTGGTGATTAATATAAGTAGGGTTTTCTTAACGAGTATACTCTAAATCTACTTGTAAGGATTTTAATAAAGTAAGTTTTTAAACTTTTATTCTTATAAGTGACTTGGAAAGTTTAAAATTTATTTTGTTAGTAATTTTAACAAGTCTCTTTGGTGTATTTGTTAGGAATACTGTCAAAACTCAAAACTCAAAAAACTAAAAATAAAGTCATCAATCATCATAGAGAAAAGAAAGAGGAGGATGCTTATCCGAATTTCTCTTTGTTGTCAGGCCCAGTTGAATTTGATGAAAGAGACCATTTTCATTAATTTAAAAAAAAAAATAGTGATGGTGTATAGTACGTAAGCCGTTATTTAATAGGAATTCTTCCATCAGTTTTTTTCTTAAAATATATATTATCGAAGGATTGTGAAGCACTTTGCAAGAGAAAACGATGGCTGGAGAAGAAAAATATTAGATGGCTACTAGAATTTATTATTTTTGGTTATTAATTAGTCATAAATATTTAAAAATATAAATTAAAGTATGTTATTAGATTATTAAATTAAAGAAATTAAGTTGATAATAAAAAATAATGATAAAAAATAATAAATTTTTATAAACCTTTAGAATTTTTTGCAGGAGAAATTGCATATGCATAGAAGTAAATTTACATTGGACTGTTGGTCTTACACAAAAAGAATTGATACAGCTATACAGGTGTTGAAAATTTTGTAGCTATCTCATTTCATAGGGAATGGATTATCTTCATTTTTTTTAACAATTGAGGGAATAAAATGTGATCTCTCACTATTAGTTAAAAGAGTATTCAACAGATTACCAAAAATATAGGGACACTAATAAGTTTGACCAAAGTTAAGATTGGAAAGTCAAGTTTGCAAACTGAAATTCAATCAATCACACATATCATAAAATTCAGTCTAAAGTTCAAGGGAAAACCAAGTTAGCAAGTTTAGACTTTCCAATGGATATTATTCCGTTCTAACTTCTAACCTTCTTCCTTCGGTGAACACACTAGTTTTGTTTTATTTTTTTCCCAAGCGTGATCCTCCCCTTGCTGTAGCATCCTGTCGTCATTACGGAATAGGAATAGGAATAAGCGTAAGAATGTGAATGAGTAGAGAGTGGTATTTAAATGGAAGGATTTTGTTTCTAAAATTAAGTATCGATTAATTCGAAGAAAAAAATGATAGGTTAGTCTACGAACTAAACAGATGGTTCGTTTATTTTTTTTTATGTTTTTTTTTTTAAATAACACTTTTAACTGATATTTTTATTGATTTAATCTAAAAATTTGACTCATCAACTAAAAAATACAACTTGTTTAAGATTTTTAATCAAAAAGTGATATTTTTTGTTAAAATATTTTTCAAACAATAAAATAAAAAAATAAACAAGTCAGTCCATTTAACCTATTGACCATAAGCAGAAATAGACTGAAAAATTATAATCTGCAAATGAAATGGGCTTAAACAGTCCAGTCTATTTAACCCACAGATTTAAACGGACTAAGTCTAAATGGGTCAAGTTAGTCAGTTTGACAACTCTAGTGGTCGGTAATATCTAGAGGGGGCAACGGGGTGGGTAGGAGCGGGTTTTTGCTCTATCCAATCCCGTTCTACTCTACAATAACCCGTAGCTTATTCGCTCCACTCTTATCCACGGGTAGTAAAAAGTTAAATCCTAACCCGTCCCGCCCTACTCCTATAATTATTAAAATTCAATAAATAAAAGTAAATTTTAAAATTTATATAACCATCATCATATACATAACACAAATTAAAATAAAAATTTAAATATGATACAATATTATTAATCATTCTACTAATTATTTTACATATATTACACATATTATATATTAAAATTATATATATTATATATATACTGGGGCAGGTATTATATAAACCCGGCCCCCGCCCCGCCCCGATAAAAAAACCACTCCGGTACAGGGCGGATAATTACCCGTCTTGAGCGGGTAGAGACGGGGTGGATACTTGCGGATAGGGACATGGTAGCTATCTCTAGTAATATCTTATAATGGAATAGAGTTTAAAATAAGAAGAGTGCTATGGGTCACCAGATTTTGTAATTTATAGTCATTAATTAGCTATCATTAGTGTTTTTAATGGTGTAAAATTATATCTAATAGTGTAGGATTATTCATTTTTCTTTTACTCATTAAATACTGGCCAAATTTTAATAAAAGTGTTAGCCTTAAATTTTCTCTTAAAATAATATAAACTTGTTCTATTCTATTATTTCATAATATAAACTTAAAACAAAATTAATTAAATTTAACCTCGCAACAATAGAAACTCTCAAACTAGAAAGGTTCTATTGCACTATTTGTAATTAACTTGTTATTAGTGGAAGCAATATCTTTAGAAATAGAATGAACTAATGAAGGTCAACAATTTCCGGAATCACTTTGTGGCCAATTTTCAGTGTTAATGCTTCTAACTTGAAACTTCCAAGTTCCAAAGGTGGTAGCGTATCTACTATGGACTATAGTCCAATGTGAGAGTAAGAAAAAGGAGTAAAAGTAAACAGCAATAAACAGCAAGATTCAACAACAGCACAAAAGTTGAGTTGACATTCAGACACCCTATTTCAAACATGGACCGTTGATTGATCCATAATTGTTCTCATTTTTTCCACAAACAGACACAAAAACACACTTGAGTTGAGTTGACACGGTCAAATCCTCAAACACTTGACAATCACAGTTCAGACTTGAGAGTTTCACAACTCGGAATTACTCAACCACCCCCGTTCCTGTTTCTTGTTTCTCCAAGCATAAAAACAACCTTACTTAACATTCACTAATCACTCTTTCACCACAACACCGCCAACTTCTCTCCTTCCTCGAACCTTCATCTGGATCCTCCGTAATCAGTACCTGATACCCATTTGCACCTAAACCCCAAAGCTAACACCTTTTCTTTGCATTAAAATCATTGCCAACCCACTAGGAACTGTTGCCTAATTGCACCCTAGCTTAACCAACAACTCGTCTTCCCTTTTTCTTTTATTTATTTTTTTATTGGTTCTGGTCTCTGGGTTTTCTTGTTTTATTGGAAAGTTTGGATTTTGATTTGCGGGGATGGCGGTGGAAGAGGAAGGTGCACAGTTTCAGATGAGGGCCTTGGAGTGTCTTGGTAAAGGTTTCGACTTGGCGAGCGATTTTCGGTTGAAGTTTGCAAAGGGAGTTGGAGGCGGTGGGAAGAGGTTGGTGGTGCTTGATGAAATGCACAAGAGGGATATTTTGATCCCTGCAGCTGGTGGAGCCTCCATCACCATTAGAGGGGTCTCTGAGGACATTCGTTGTGATAAAGGGGATAGAATAAGGTTCAAATCCGATGTGCTTGAGTTCAACCAGGTCCTCCTTTTTCTCTATATCTTCTTCTCTGTTACGTTTGTAAGATGCCAATCAGTTAGAAAGCTTTGTTATATCACTATGTTTGGGTTTTAAGATCTCTATCTGAATCTTTTTTAAACTTGCAGATGTCTGAGTTGTTAAATCAGAAATCGGCAGTGCAAGGGAAAATACCTTCTGGCTATTTCAATGCTCTTTTTGATTTGAGTGGTGACTGGTTGAGGGATGCTGCTGACATCAAGTATCTTGCTTTTGATGGTTATTTCATTTCGCTCTACTATTTACATCTAACAGCTTCTCCACTTGTGCTGCAAGAGGAAGTTAAGAAGTCTGTTCCTGCTCAATGGGACCCGGCGGCATTGTCTAGGTAAACACCACGCCCCTACTATGTTTAGTAAGTAGAGTGGTGAATTCACTAAATTGATCTTTGTATTCCTGGTGTAAATATTGTGTGTCTTGAATTCAATTCGTTGTTGGTTGTTATACATTCATCATTTTGGCGATCCTATGAAATTTAGACCGGTTGTTGTCTTGTTGATGAGCCGAACAGAGTAATGAAAGAGTTTCGACATTGATAGCACCCATTTCAGTTGATGTGGAGTGATCTTGACAGTTTGATATGGTGTTTAAGTTTGGGTTTCTATGTTGATTCGTATGTGATGCTGATGAATTTTGTTAGGCAGGTTCATTCAGACATATGGTACACACATAGTAGTAGGTATGGCTGTTGGTGGTCAAGATGTAATCTGTGTCAAACAGAAGCATTCTTCAAAGATTTCTCCTGGTGATCTCAGAAGACATTTAGAAGATCTTGGAGATTTTCTGTTTTCAGATGTAAGGAGTCCTTCTTTACTACAGAGGCAGACAGCCGATGGCAAACAGAAGGTATTTTGCTTTATCATCTACAAATTTACCAGTTTCACTGGTTTGTTACTTTACAAGTCAATGCAATCTTTCTATTCATGCAGGTCCCTGAGGTCTTTAATCGTGTGATGCAATCAAACACAATGCAGTTCACTACTATTTCAGAAACATCAAGCAAAGATGTAAGCCTCAAATTGGATATGTTTACATTTGAAGTTTAAAGAGGGGAAAAGAGGAAAAAGAACTAGGATGTGACTATATATTGCTTTATGTTGGAACAGGGCCTCACTATTATTTGCTCCAAAAGAGGAGGAGATATGTTCAAGAACAGTCACTCAAATTGGCTCCAGACAGTGCCTTCTAATCCTGAAGCAATCCTCTTCAAATTCGTTCCTATTTCATCACTTCTAACTGGGATTCCTGGAAGTGGCTATCTTAGCCATGCAATCAACTTGTATTTACGTTGTAAGTTCTTCTTATATCGAACAGTGATACACATAAATCTGTTGTCTTTTACTCATTTCGGTTGATTAACCATGATATAGATGAGCTCCAACAGAAAAACTAGGGAAGAGTGCAGTTTACACCTTTATCTTGACTCAATGTGCCTTGTAGCCCCTTAAAAATGTACAAACGTGTGCAAAATGGCTATCGTCACTGATTTCTATCCAAAATCTGTCAGAAATTGCGACCATAAAATCCTGACCAAAGGCATAACATGACTGATTCCATTGAAATTTCTATAGACATCTGTCAAGAGGAACATTTCACTCTTTTAATAAGTTTATGGACTATCTTGCACGTTTTTTTAAGTTATGCACTAAACTACACATTGTGCACATTTGAATGATGTAAATTAGACATGAGTAAGTTACCTTCATCATATTTGCTTTCCGAAACATGAAGTTGCAAAGCCATCATTTCTTGCATAGTGCTATTTTTTTCCTCTCAACATTACTGAACACTAAATGACTAAACGGATTCACTTGTTCTCTACAGACAAGCCTCCTCTTGAAGATATACAATATTTCTTAGAGTTTCAAATTCCCAAGCAATGGGCGCCAATGTTTTGTGAGCTGCCTCTCAGGCATCAGCGGACGAAGACGTCATCCTGTTCCCTGCAATTTAGTTTCATGGGACCAAAGCTCCATATCAGCTCTACACAGGTACAAAATATTATTGCTTGTGCTGGACTTCACTCTTACTTTGCTCTGAAAATAAATAACTATGGGTTTTTTTTTTTTTTGTTTGGGGGGGGGGGTTGTAAAATGGGGTGAAACTTTTATGGGGTGTTATAAATTTAGGCAATTTGTCTTAGCGGTAACCCTTTTCATGCAAAATCTTACCTCAGGTTTTGTCAAAGGAGAGTTCTCGTGGGAGTCTGAAATAGTGGTATCAGGTTGGATTAGGGTTTAAATCCAGTGAGAAATGTTTTGGATTATGGAACTGACTTGTGATATACATATTCAGACCAAAAAGTTGTGGCAGAAACTTCCTTTTTCCTCCTTATAAGAAACTCCATTGGCGAAATGGTACTAAACATAATAGTATAAGATGGTTCATGTTAGTCTTCAGGAGTCATGGCACTAAGGGCAAAGATGCTCATAGGAGTTTATTCTTTGAGAGTCTTTCTAATATCGGCTTCACAGCTTTGTAGGGATTTTGTCTTCATTTTATTATTTACATTATTTGCCCTGAGTCTTGTCTTGTTGACCATATATTTCATTATTTCTCATAGAGTATTGTGTTCTATACATGCCAGGTGGTAACTGAACAAAAACCTGTGGTTGGTCTCCGCTTGTACTTGGAAGGCCGGAAATGTGATAGACTCGCATTACATGTACAACATCTTTCGAGCCTTCCAAATACCATGGTTCTTTCTTCTGGCACCTCAACCCTGCAAACCGCATCTATGTGGCGAGGGTCCGATGACCATGAATCCAGCAACCAATTTCTGGAACCAGTCAGATGGAAGAGATTCTCAAAGGTGTGCACATCAGTAGTTAAGCATGACCCGAATTGGTTGAATGGCTCGAGTGGTGTTTATATTGTAACTGGGGCACAAATCCTTAGTAAAGGAAGTTGGCCAAGGAATGTGCTTCATCTGCGTCTTCTCTTCACGCATATACCTAATTGCAGTATCCGGAAGTCAGAGTGGGCTGGCGCACCAGAGGGTTCAAGAAAGTTCTCTTTCTTCACAAATTTGAGCACAACATTTTCATTCACTCAACAGAGCAACACTGCTCCACGGAAGCAGGCTCCAGCAGCGCTAAACTCCGGTATTTATCCAGAGGGTCCACCTGTGCCGGTTCGCTCAGGTAAACTGCTTAAATATGTGGAGACAGCTGAGGTTGTGCGAGGGCCACATGATGCTCCGGGTCATTGGTTAGTAACTGCTGCCAAGCTCGTGACGGACGGCGGTAAGATTGGAATACAAGTGAAGTTTGCATTGTTAGATTACTGCTGATTCCTGGCCACTGCTCTTCTCTTTCCAGAGTAATATCATATTATCATTGTTGTCATTTGTTGTTGCTTATTATCATAAATTTTTTTGGAAACTACAGATTGCATGTATATATTTTTTGTCTAAAGGCTTTGTACAGTGTATATAAACTCAAAAAGTGAGTGGGAGTTGTCAACATGCAATAGAAAATTAATGTGGTTGTTCAGCTAATTTTGGAATCTGAATACATCTTGTTGGGTTTTAAGTTTTAACCATCATAAGCCATCTTGTGGCAAAGATTAAACAAAGAATGTTAAAGCGCAAATTGAATCCAATCAATACGTTGCATCAAAATATGATAACACCATGCTTGAATAGCTTGAATATGATATCATCTTATTTCGTATGATATCTTGTCAAAAAGAGAAAAGAAAAATTTGGAAAGAACTGAAGAATAAAATGTTCGATGGGTGATCCTACCTTGAACCTACTCTACTATATTCATGTGTAATTTGACTGATTTCACTTGCCTTCACATGCACTTATTTAATTGACCTTAATAATCTTTTCCAACAGATAAACACAGAATTGTGCAAGGCTATATAAACCCGTGACTCAATAGATTCCTAAGAAATATTCCTAATATTCCCTATATGGATAAGTAGTTAACTATTGGTACTCGTTGGTTTTTAGTGATATTGTGATCATTATTTTAGTAATTATTGATCTTTACTTAGAAAGAAAGGAAGCTTGATGGAATGCCTTTATTATTTATCATATATCAAATCATTGATGCCCACCAAGAATATGAATACAGGGAATGTGGGTAAAGAAATATATGGCAAATCCAATCCTCTTTGTTTGTAGAATTTTGCAACACTCAATTGACAAAAATGGTCAAATTAGGCAAAATCTTGGAGAACTGAAACTCACAAAGCAACAGCAAAATGTTTCAAGTTAAATTTAGTTGCCAGTATGTTGGAATTTTGAGTGATGTCTTCATTACAAAATAATTCAATTGGAAATTCTGCTTCTATCCTCTTCTATTAATTTATTTTTCTGATTTCAATAGTTAGTAAACAGCATGTGGTGATCATTTTCAGAAAAGCTATTGGACCACAAGGCAATTGATGAAACTTTTGGCCATTTGCTTCAGAAAGAAAAGGCAGTAGTTGAAGATACTTCTTGATTTCCATTTCTTTAATTATCCCACATGGGGTTCACTTTCACCCCACACTTCCACCCTTCACTCTCTTAGCAGATAATGACAATTAACTCTTGGAGGCATCTTTGGTGGAATGAATGCAATGCAATGTCTATAGTTATTAAAATGAAAAGAAAAAGAAAAAAAAAAGGTTCCATGGCAGATAATAAGGGGAGGATTATAGTAGTACCATGTACCATCATGCATGTGCACTAACTGCTCTAACTGAATTTAATAAACATAAATTTGAATTTCAACCAGACACTGAAAAAGATACAAGATATCACGGGAACCAAATCCACCAATAGATTACTCAAGATTGAGTCTCAATGGGGTGTAGGCCAATTTTTCTGAATTTCAAACTGATAACTTGCATCCAAGTAGCATTTTTTATCATCATCTACAAACTGCAGCAAGAAAATTTAGTTAATTCTTCTCATTCATCAAACAAAATGTAAATCCTTGTTGTACCTGTGATTGAAGTTTCTTACTTTGGTTCTTGCTGAATAGGTTCCCCTAGCAAAGAATCCTGAAGGGGTGGTTTCTTCTTCTAGTTCATATGTATATGGTTCCTGCTGTGGGCTATAAGTTCCCAACATTTTTTTTATATTGTCCACTGTTTCATGAAAATTAATATGTAACCAAGACAATTTAAATATGGTAGGTTAAATTAATGTTGCACTACACAGAAGAAAGGAGGTGTATGCCTCACCTCTAACACCAGTTTTCCAAACAACATTAGTGTATTTGAGGCCGGAAACAAGGTTGTTGGAGACAATGAAGGTGAATTTGAGGCTGAATTTGGTCCCTTCCTTAAGGGTGAAGACACTCTTCTTAGAATCATTAGTAAATGGAATTGGCAAGATTTGATCAGGCCTTCCTGGGCATATGATTGTGAGGCTCACTATCTTCACTTCTGGATCCTTATTCTCTGATTTTCAACAGAAAGAAAAGGGCGCTTTTTAGAATTTCATGACTTGCAAAAAAGCCAAACATGAGGTTACAAATAGAACTTAAATGTATGTTTAAGTGCAGATGTACTGTCCCTGTCAGGTTGATGATGCATTATCTCCAATGAAATAATCATTTGTAGAATTGCTTGATGAAAGAGACTGAAAAAGAAAATGTAAGTACCTCCAACAGCAGACATATCAATACTTCCAAGAAGTTGCTCTTTCCATTTTCTCAGACTCTCATCATCCTTTGAGAAGCACAAAGATTTTCATCAAAGAATAGTTTTAAAAAGTCAAAGCTGAGGAGTGAAGGAATTGAAGCATTTTGGTTTTGGAAAGTCTTACTTTGTCTTTGTCAATATGCTCCTTGAGAGAGAACTGAGGACCAGGATGAGGATCCATTTCCTTGTCAGATTCTAGCTTGGGATCTTCCTCTTCCTCTGCCTCATCAGTTTCTTCTTCATCATCACTGTAAGGAAGCTGGCCTGGTTCCCCACCATTACCAACCTTGTTTGTGATCTCTTCATCTAAATTAGCTTCAAAGAGAACATTCCTGGTTGTGGAGGCAGCTCCTAGAGCAGTAGACATTGTCAACCCCAGAAGAGAATGTGTGTTGTTGTAAGTCCTGAAGGAAAAAAAAAAAGAAGAGGAGAGAACACCAAGTTTCAAAGTTGGTTTGGTTAATAGTAACTCTTTCTCTTCCAACTTATGCTGAATTTACTGTTAGAGTTAGGAGGTTATGACTTTAGTGGTGTATATGTATATGTATGTACTCAGAGTTGGATTTAATATAACAGAATCACTCAGTAAATGTGGGCCATCAAATGAAATGGTAATGAAAAACGGTTGGAATAAAGTTGGTGGAGAGCCACTAATGGTGGAGAAGGTCATATCATATATACCAAAGAAATTGAGACCTACCATGTTCTTATGCATAATTATTGAATTATTGATTATACATGGTGTAATATATGACAATTTTAGATTTTGAGCTTTGGGGTCACCTGTCCATAAATCATAAAAGAAATCAAAATAAAATGTTTGGTATTTGAAATAATTTATCCAATTTTTTAAGACCCTGATGATGCTTTATTTTTTATTCAGAAAAACACAACCTTTACTGTGGAACTGGTTTACCTCATCAATGAATAGCATTTCGTTTTGTATTGGATATGAAGAATTTTGGAGTTACTGACAGTATAAGTGTCAATGTTAGTTAGTTACACGTGTATCCCACATAAGTACATAACAGTAGCTTGCACATTCATTCGAGTCCAAAGCATAACTATCTCTAGAATCTTAGTTTCTTAGGATCTTGTTTTGTTTTGAATTTTGAAAACTTTTCATGATCAGTTATGCACTCTGAAGTCTGAACTGTAAATTAAACATGGTCTGGCCTGTCCTGCTGTGGAGCTCCTTCACTTCCATACCCCACCACACTTGCCACAAAGCACATATTCATCATCATCATCATCATCATCCATCACTTTCATGAGTGGCTTCTTGTTCTTTCCGCCTGAAACAGCGGACACAGTGTTACCAAAGCAGCTGTTTCGCGATCCTCCTACCTTGGTGGGTGAGGATTCCGCGGCATTTTCCTGTGTATATTCTCTTTGAAACAATGGATAAAAATACACCTAAAAATTCACACGCTCTGGATAGAATTATACCTAAATATTATTGAGAAAAATCCAAAACGGTCCTGACAATTACTTAAAAGATAACGAGTCATTTGACAAAAAAAAATCCAACTCAGCCTCTGATAATTACCTCGAAAGGACAATGAGGCTTCTGTGCCAAAAAAAAATCAGGAGTCGGATTGGGTATTTTTTTTTTCTTAGAGACTTCGTTATCCTTTCCAGATAATTGTCAGGAACCAAATGATATATTCACTCTAAATCATTTAATAAGTCATGCGTACACACTATTTATTTGCTCCGATGAACACGTTCACCTTTCTGGTCGTGAACATGGGACTCCGTTAGTGTTACTGCATATGTGGGGAATTTTGGTCCAAGCTGGTACAATGACTCTGAGTGATATGTCTCTTTTGTTGTTCATTCAAATAAATAATAAAGGTGATTAATAAATATTATAAAAATAATTTTAAATACAAATGATAAATACTTTTTTAAAAATATATATTTTTTGAAATTATGAAAATTTAATTACCTAAAAATATGGATTATAAATATTTTAAGATTTTATGTAAGGTAATTATTTGTATAATCTCTAAAGTTATTTTTACTAATTTATGTTTCGAAAATTAAAACCTTTTATATTTATATTATCAACTATTTTGATAAGTATAAATAAATTGTATTTTTTATTGGATAAAATTAAAATATAAATATTTAAATAAAATAAAATAACATTGAATATTATTTTAGTTTGAATCAATTCAAAATTAAACATTGTAAAGATGGAATGCAAGTTATAATTTTATCTAACATTATTATAGTTACTTGTGTATTTTATAATACTATTAAAGTGCATGCAAAAAAAATTGGATTATTAGACATAAAATTGATTGTAATAGTCTAAAATTAGGAATTAGCAATAGTATGGTTCTTATTTTATGGCAAACAACATCTTTTTAAATTTTTTTCTAGTCTTTGGTGGATTTGGTGTTTCAAGAATAATGAGATTTTTCATTTCATGAGTCTTGGTCCACTAATAAGGTGACTAAGCTAGTATGGTTTTTGTCCTTGAAAAAGAAACTTTGGAATATTTTTGAGTTGCAATGAGTGTATATTCTCTCTACTATTAGTGGCGCTTGGATCTCCCTCGATGGATACTTTTAAGATTAATTATGATATTAGTTACCCTGATAATGGTGCTCGGATTAGTTTTGCCTGTGTTACCAGAGATTGAAATGAAAGTTGGCAACGAGATTGTTTGGAAACAATTGAGAGTCATAATATTCTGTAAGGAGAGTTGTTCGCTATTTGGAGAGGATATCTTCTAGCCTGCGACTTGGGGCATAAAAATGTTATTGGAAAAGTCTAGGGGGCCAGCAATTTTTGTGTTTTCTGGCCAGCACTTAACCATCAAAACAAAAGTGAGTGATCTCCCACCATTAGATGTAATCTCACACCATTAAAAATATTATTGATGGCCAATTGATGGTTACAAAACATCAAAATTGCTGGTCCCCTAGCATTTCTCAATGTTATTTGTGAGACAGATTGTGTGGAGACCTTTACTCTTGTCAATAATCTTTAGGATTGTTCTAGTTTTGTTGATCCTTTGGTGATGAAAATCTGGGATATCAAATGGCGAGTTGATTTTCGGTTGATCTTAAAAGATGCAAATACAGTAGCAGACATCATGGTAAAGACGGTGATGAGGACTCTTTCTCACAATGTGGAGCTTCTGTTAACTTGAAAGGAGTTTGAGAGTAACATTTAGTAGAACTACCCTTCTTCTTAAGCAGTTCTTTGTTTTTTTTTTTTTCCTTTTTTGTTTGTTCGTTTGATATTTTTTCGTCACCCAAAAAAAAATATTTCATGTGCCTCTAAACAAAATTGAAGATACTTTAATCTACAATTTAAGATCCAACATATATGATACTTTACATAAAAAAAAACTTTGTTAATTATTATGAGAACCGTTATAAAATATGAATTGAATAATGAAAAAGACATTTAACATTATTAAAATGGAATTTTAATTATAAGAATTATTTTGCTAATTATTATAAAAATTGTTACAAGAATTAATATTGAGATTGAAAGGAAAAAATATATTTGATTTCATAATAAAATTACATCTATACTAATATGCTGACATAGCAACATTTTAAAGAATCCATATGTCATTATTTGAATATAGAATAATTTTGGTATCAACTTTTATATAGATAAAATAGATAGACAAATGTGAGATAAAATATTTAATTTTAAATTTAAATTATAAAAAGATTAAATTTTAAATCCTTTATTCCTTTTATATCTAGAAATTGCATAGAGTTTTGAAACCTTAATGAAGAACTAAGAACATAGGTTTACTCCAAAAAATATTCGGTCCATTATCTCTAAGTTGTGGTAGTACTTTTGGCGACGAATCTTTATTATTGAAGAACACGAAAATGGAGCAAGCCATCCGTGATGAAAAACTTTTGGAATTCGCAAAAATAATACACGAACCTCGGAAATCCGCGAGAGGGAGATCCCCAAATATGGGAGAGGGCCGCAACCCCCAAGCAGGTAGACTACCATCAAGGGAGGAAGCCGAGGTGGACTCCACCATCGTAGTCAATGTGGTGGTTGGGAGGTCAAGCGAGAAGTCAAAGGCCTCCCAGAAGAAAGAGCTTAAGATCCTTGCGACAATAGCCGCAGAACACTGCACGCCACCAACCTTTCCCGATTTCACATTTTGATCACATAATTGTCGGATCCAGGACGTTACCGATGACCCGCCCATGGTTATTATAGTCAGGATAGGATCCGGGCTCGTAAAGAGGATACTGGTAAACACGGGCGCCGATTCAAATATCCTGTTTAGGAACACCTTCGACGCCCTCGGGCTCCGTGACTATGACCTCCACACACACCAGAATAGGGTGGTGGGCCTGGGAGACTTCTTCATCAAGCCAGACAGGGCAGTCAAGCTCCCTCTCAGCGTAGGAAAGAGGGTCAAGAGGCAAATTGTCATGGCCGACTTTGTCGTCTTCAAAGACACAACCGCATGCAATGTCATTTTGGGCAGAAAGACGCTCAAAGACTTCTACGCGGCGGTATTCACAAGATACCTAACCATGAAGTTTTGGGCAGACGACAATGCAATTGGAACCATATATGGCGGTTTAGAAGCGACAGTAGCCTGTGATCACACCAGCCTGAGCATTCGAAAAAAATCTTGTGACGCAACAGGAATATTCGTGGCAAATCTACATGCAAGGATAAAAAAATGTCCCAGGCCAGAACCGAAACAAAGCTTGCCGTATGAACTAAAAGCTCCCCTAGCATCTCCCTTGAGAGAAAACAGGGATCTCTTCACGTGGACCCCAGCGGACATGCTGGGCCTGGACCCTGGTTTCATGTCCCACTAACTTGCCGTGAAGGCGGAGGCAAAGCCAATGGCGCAGAAGCGATGAAATATGTTAGCAAACCGAGTGGCTGAAGTAAAAAAGGCAAACAACCAGCCTCCTATAGGCCGGTTTTATTTGATAATTCACATACTCAACTTGGTTGTCGATCGTGGTGATGGTCCAAAAGCCCAATTGTTGAGTTAAGAAATTAACTAACATAATTGATGATGACAAACATTAGATTATTGGGCTAATTACCCAATCAGTTTTGATTATTTTGGTGTTGTGTTGCAGGCCAAAAATCAATCTGAAGCAGCAGCTCAAGTGGATGAAAAATATAAACAAGGCTGGTGGGCTACAATCCAAAGGAAGCTCAAAAGAAACAAAGCAAAGAAATCAAAACGGGCTAAATGAATCTAATTGAACCCAAACCCGATTTGATATCACTCAAGGCAAATCCCTCCACTTTGCTTCCAAAACAACGTTCACTTTTTCCTGTCTCGGTCAAAACTCTGAGAAAGAGAGAGAGAAAAAGCTTAGCTCCTAAGCTGTTCACCAAAGAAGCAAGAAAGAGAAGGTTTAGCAAAAAGGTTGAAGTCTAATCACCCACATCAAATTGTATCAAGAAGAAGTCAAAGGCTAAAGGTAATTTATTTCCTTCTACATGCATCTCATTTTCTTATCTTCATTTTCAACTCTCTGCCACTCCAAATTGGGATACATGGGAAAGATGATATCTGTTCAACACTGCTGTAAATCTATGGTAAAAAATGTGTCTTGGGGACCAAGTAGTGTTTCAATGGCCAAAATCTGGGTTTACCATTGAAAATACTTGTTTCTGCTATCCTGTGGCTTTCAATCAACAAGAGAAGGTCAAAACCAAAATTCCTAATTTGAGGATTAACTAGAAAAGGTGATGTGGTGAGTTGGTAAAGCACACAGCTCGAGGGTTGACCTAAGAGAGAGCAACTCAGCAACATACAAGGAGATACAAAAGAAGATTTTTCATCTTTCAGAAGAAAAGGAGAGATAACCAGTGTTTTGAGGTGTATGTTCTAAGAAGAGTTTTCTGAAAAAGTTCATCAACTTGGACAATGCTTCCTAGTCAAAGGAGCATTCCGCCAGAATGAAGAACTGAATCAGAGGCAAGCAAATCTGGTTTATCGCATAGCAAAGAGGCTATTGAAGCATCAATCTCCTTCATATTTTACAAATTGTAATTTCTTTTTAATGTTTATCTTTCTGTAATTTCTTGAGGTAAAATGCTGAATGAGAGAGTCATAGAAAAAGCCTAAGAGTGGAAAGAGGCAGAGAGAAACACTTGAGTGAAAAGCCTAGAGTGATTTCACATTTCTTTAGGTTGATTCTGTGTCTTGTATCTTGTACCAGTGAGGTATCCCTTTCTTAGTTGGGTTAGCACTAAGAGTGAAGAGTTAGGTATTAGCATAACCAAGTCAAGTTAGGTTAGAACTTGAGTGTGAACGGATTGTGTCAATCCTGTGGAATTGGTGTATGTAATACTTTAACTATAGTGAAAATTTCACCACTGTTGTACTGGAGACTGGATGTAGGTTGCATTGCACAAGGCAACCGAACTAGGATACATGATGGTGTCAGCTTCTCTCTTCCCTGCTCTGTTGTGTTTTCTGATATTCATGAGATAAAATAAAATTGTCTCATAAATTTTCCACTGCTGAGTTCAAACAGATTCAGAAAGAAAGTTTTTCTTAAAAGATTATTTCATTAAGGTAAAAGAAGGCCATAGATTCAACCTCCCCTTCTCTAAGCCTTCTACAACCTTCACCAATAGTAAATGGAGGATGTGCGTTGATTACTCGGACCTGAACAAGGCTGCTCCCAAAGACTCTTTTCCATTGTCCAACATCGACAACCTTGTCGACTTGTCATCTGGGTACAAGTATCTGAGCTTCATGGACGCGTATTCTAAGTACAACCAAATACCGATACATCCACCTGACGAGGAGAAAACAACATTCATCACCCCAAACGACAATTACTGCTATACGGCCATGCCCTTCGGCCTGAAGAACACCGGGGCCACGTACCAACGACTGATGACCAAAATCTTCCAAAGTCAAATCAACAAGACGGTAAAAGTGTATGTTGACAATATGCTCGTCAAGACCGCTGAGTTAGAATCTTTGCTAGATGATCTTTGCCAAATTTTTTGATCCCTCCGCGAACACAAGATGCGCCTGAACTTAGCAAAATGTACCTTCACAATGGAAGCTGGTAAGTTTCTCGGTTTTATGCTAACCTAGCTAGGGGGTCGAAGCCAATCCAGAGAAATGCGATGCGATCATCTGGAAGGCCAGTCCCGGGTCTGTCAAAGACGTCCAAAGACTGTCAGAGAGACTTGCACCCCTTTCACATTTTTGCGTGGCCTTGGTACAAAGGGCCCTCCCTTTCTTCAACTTGATGAAAAAATTGATCACTTTCCAATGGAAGGAGGAGTGCGAGACCACTTTTCAATACTTCAAGAAACTCTTGTTGGAACCACCGGTGTTGGCAAAATCGCAAATCGAAGAGCTGCTATATCTATACCTAGCGATCTCAGATAAAACAATAGGCACGACACTTATTCGGGAAGCAGGGAGCCGACAATTTCTAGCATATTTCATTAGCAAGGTATTCCAGGATACCAAAAACCGATACTCGCGGTGGAAAAAATTAGCTTTTACCTTACTCATCTCATCTGGACAACTCAAGCAATACTTCCAAAGCCACCCAATCGTAGTACGAACCGACCAGCCTATCAAACAGGTGCTGCAAAAACCCGACTTGGCAGGTAAGGTGATGGCGTGGTCAATAGAGCTATCACAGTTCGACGTCACCTACCAACCAAGGCATACTATCAAAGCCCAGGCAGACTTCTTGGCCTAAATGTCCAATCTTGATGTTAAGCCCCTGACCTAATAGTGGGAGCTTCACATGGCCAGAGCCTCCAATAATGTTTCAGGCAGGGTGGGGGTGATTTTGAAAAACCCGGATGGGCTATTGTACAAGCAATCCCTTAATGCGAGTTCTCAGTGTTGAACAATCAAGCCAAATACGAGGCTATCTTAGCTGGGCTCTCGTTAGCCAAGGAGCTCGGGGTCGAAAGTTTGCTTGTTATAAGCTATTCCCAAGTGGTCACATCGCAGATCAACGACACCTACCAAGTCCGAGATCCACTCTTCCAAAAATACTTAGAAAAAGCTAGAAAATTGTGTGCCAGCTTTGGAAAGGTGGTAGTCCACCACATCCCCCGGAAAAGGAACACTAGAGCAGACCTGTTGTTAAAATTGGCCAGCACCAAGACCTTGGGAGGTAACTGCTTCCTTATCCATGGGGCGGTCAAAGAACCGTCAGTAACCTTGGTAATGGATTCACTAGAGGACGCCGACTGGACCACGCCCATCCGACAATACTTGGAGGAGGGAAAGCTTTTTGACAGTGCGCCAAAGCAGAAACGGGAGAAGCTGCCAAATACACTATAATCCAGGGGGCTCTATACCAAAGGGGAACTTTCCAGCCCCTCTTGAAATGCCTACGTCCGGAAGAGATGGACTATGTGCTGAGGGAAATCCACGAGGGATGATGCGACCATCATATAAGGGGAAAAGTGTGACCCAAAAAGTTGTGAGGGCCGGGTACTATTGGCCACGATAACCCAGGAGTCAATGAAGCTCGTTAGGTCATGTATTAAGTGCCAAGAGAACGGTGATTTCCACAAGGCCCCCGCAGAGGAGCTATCGCTCATTATGGCCTCCCGACCTTTTGCCAACTCGGGGTCGACCTCATGGGCTCCTTTCCGACTGCACCTAGCCAGCTCAAATATCTCATAGTGACCATTGATTACTTCACCAAGTGGATCGAGGCGGAGGTCTTGGCCACGATAACAACCTCCCGGTGCAGGAAGTTCTTTGGAGGCAAGTAATCAACTCCTTCGAAATCCCATAAGTCATCATCTCCGATAATGGCAGTGAATTCTCCGACAAAAAATTTAGAATCTCCTTGAAGGATTGGAGATCTGACAGCGCTTCACCTCCATCAAACACCCTCAAGCCAACGGCCAGGTAAAAGCTGCCAATAAGGTAATCCTAAAGGGCATCAAGAAGAGGTTGGAACAAAAAAAAAGAGATTGGACGAAAGAACTCGGCTAAGTCATCTGGTCCTACCGCACCACTCCGCAGTTAGCAACAGGAGAAACCCCCCTTTTAGTAAATTTTAACTATTAATCCTAATTATATATATTATATATATTTTTATAATTATGACCAATGATTTTCTTAAATTTGTATGTAAAGTACTCAAACATGAATTTGAGTTTTGCGGAATCATTCATATAAAACAAATTCAATATTATGGTATTTGCAGGAAAAAAAACACTCCCTTAATTAACGAGGACAATAAAATAAAACAAAAATAAAGTCGGTGAGTGAGACTTTTCATTTTGGGTTGTCGGCTAGTCTCTTTTTTTGGGGGGGCTTGTCGGCTAGTCTCTTATATTTTGCAACTAGTTATTGGGCCTCACCGCCACATTATTTTTCGATCTTAAAGAGAGCTTTTGAAGGTTGAACTCTCTCACTGTACGAAAGCCCAATTCTCACAACCAAAACAATGGAAGATGGTTTCCCGCCAATTTGCTCTCGAAGCCAAATTATTTGGCGCGCGATTCAGAAACCGAGATTCTGCATTGTGAGAAGCAATTCACAGATTGTACTGCTCTGTCTTCGCCACCGCACAAGAAACGATGCAGGTTGTTCGATCTCATCAGAGTCACAGGAGCTTCTCCTCCTCCAGTGGCTCCGTTTCAGCCTCTCCGACCCTTCCCCTTTATCGCTCCGCTCCAGAGCTCGAAGTCAGGCTAGAAGATTTCGAATCTTTTGCCATCGATCGTCTCCGAGGTCAATCTTTCCTCTTTTTCTCTTCTTCCATCTCGAAAGATCTGTGCACGTTCGATTAATGTTTCAAAACGCCTACTCTTCTGTTACCTAGGGTTTGGATAATCTGATGTACCTAAGAAACTATAGGCAAAAATAAAAAGAAAAGAGAGCGAGATCTGGTTGTGTAGGTTTGCGTTAATTTGAGTGTTGTGTTCAACTGAAGATCTGAAATCTTGTCTTGTTTATTTTATTTTCTTTTTAAAGTATTGAATTAGCATCAGATTTGTGTGTAATTGTACTGAGTTTCTGTTGCTGCGTCATTGTCATGTTTTTGAAGTGTTTCAATTTGCTTTTGTTGCTGGTTGTAGTTCTCAAGGGGATCTCTGATGGCTTGTCAAGGGGAAAGAAACCGGACGAAATGGAAAAATTGGTAAAAACAGTGGATAAATCGTCGTTAATCGGTTACTATTTTATTTAATTATGTCATTTGGTATTTGGACCATTCTTATTTGAAAGTAAAACTCCTTTGTGCAGGTAAATGAGCTGTGGAAAACAAATATGAGACATCAAGATTCGTCTCAGGTTCTGAACAAGGATATTATATCTCATTTTGTTCTCCGTCTTGTGTATTGCAGAACGTAAGAGTTCTCTATCTCTCTTTTCTGCATTTTTTTACTGCTGTTTCATGCATGCCATTTAAATGCATTCCACTTTTTCTTTGATGCTAACCATAATAATAATGAATCATACTATAAATAACATTAGACCAATACTGATTGGAAATTGCCAGAATTGAATAAATTGGTAAGATGAGGCACAAACCATTAACACTCTTGAATTTGGTCTATGGAGAATGAAGTTGACTACTCATCCCAGTATTTCAAACTCATATTATTGATCCTGAATGATGATTTACTCAGATCAAAGTAGTGGGTTTAAAATTAGAAATAAAAACCTTATACTTACATGAAATCCTAATTGCCTTTTTTTTTTGTTCAAAAAAAATTCCGTGTAAACTAAATTACTAAATTGTTGCCTATATGTCTAGGGAGGAATTGAGGAAATGGTTTCTTTCTATGGAATCTGCACTCTTTCGCCACCGATTTCGTAATCAAACTGCTGAAGCTCAGGTAGTATCTACCTACACGTCATGGTTTCGTATTTCAAGTGTGGTATTTACTTATCATTTACATTGCTTATGAGTGCACAGCGGGCCATCATGGAAGAATTTGACCTTCCTTGCAAGGCTGTAAGCAATGCAGAATTTGAGGTAACGTTCTTGTTGCTCTTGTATTCAAAATTGTTATCCAAATTGAATTAAGTAGCCACAGGTGCCGCTTATTGCCTAATAATTAGAATCTTTCAATTTTCAGAGCTTGAAAGACAAATTGGGACAAGTTGCACGTTCTATTGGTCATAACCTGTCTTTATCCACTAGTAAGAGCACATTGCTTTCGTTTCTTGACCATGTAATTTATGTAGCTCTTTTCAGCAGAATTATGTGCATGCTCAATACTGTATGGTGAATTAACCTTGCTAAGAATATGTGAATCCACTACCAATGTGGCAGTTGCATGAATTAATATCTGAAAAAGACATCTTGGCCATTCTTAAAGTGGTTTATTTGTACTACCGCTCTGTTCTAAAGAAATAAAATCGTCAATTTTCAAAAGTTGTCGTTTGTTTTTCTAGTTGAATTTTACAAGTTATTTCGTGTTTTGTTGGTTTATTTAAAACTAATTGCCCATGCTTTTTCTTTTGTTCCCTTACCTTTTTGGCAGCGGATGCAATCTACTATAAGGTATGCATTTCTCTTTCTTTTTTATTTTTTTTTTCTGCTTAATTACTTATATATCTTACAATTAAATTAATCTGTTGCATTGGTAACGTAACTGCAATTTTAAGTATTTCTTATCTTTCTCTATATGCAAGATAAGTTCAATATTGGATTCTAATGATGGCTTCTTACTTGGGAAAGTTCTGAACCCTCCCCCGCCCCCTCCGGCTTTCCCCAACTACCAAACACTTAGTTTAGAGAGTAATTGGTGTGCTTATGTTTTTGCGGATGATACAGAGTAGAGAGATGGGTTAGTGAACTCGGGACGAAGAAAATGATTGGTGAAGGTCTTGAGAAAGAAGAACTTGATTATCTTAATATCTCTTTGGAAAAGTAGTTCTTATGCTCCATGCTGCCCTCACAGTTGTCATTTCGTCATCTTTAACTAACATTCTTTCATTAAACTATGGGTTACTTCATTTGTATATTTTTCCCGTATAGGTACCATTTGAAGAAGTTCCAGAGCTTGTAACTGGACGGAAAGTATTTATAAATCAGGGATATGCATACGTTGCAATGAATCAGGTTAATGTAACTACTGTATGTTCACTCTTGTTTTCAATCGTTGATTTTTTATTTCAATTCTGCATTTCTGCTTTCCTTTACCAGGTTGTCTCACTTGTAGCCACAATTTTTCGTAGTCTTCTGTCAAAGGCACTCATCCTAACAAACAGGTTTCCTTGGTCATGTTGATCGTAATAAATGTTTATTATTATTTTTTTCTTTAAATGATTTAAGATTTAAAGTTTAAACAATTGCCTTTAATTATTGCAGAAAATGGGCAACTTCAATTAGAGAACAAGAACAACATAGGTTGACTCCTGTAAGTGTAGTTATGCGATTCGAGTATGAATAAGTTGTTTGTTTTTCATAGAAGTTGACTCTCTGTTTCTTTATAGATTGTGGAGGCCCTGTGTTCGAGTTATTTGGGTCCTGATTTTTCTCAGGTAATGGATGCAACATGTCCAATCATTTATATCTATTATTAGGTATGAATGTGATGTTGGATTGATAATCATCTCTTTGATTGAGAACCTTTTTTGCAGCCTAAAGAATATGGTGAGATATCATTAAAGGACATTGATCAAGTTGCCAAGAGCTCATTTCCTTTGTGCATGCGTCACCTATTTGAAAAGGTTAGATATTTGTAACAAATTATGGCCACATTTCTATAATGTATATTTCAACTTCCACTTACTGAGTCACGGTGTTTTTTATTTGTTCTCTAACATCTGATCTGATTTATACCACTTATTTGCAGCTGAGAGAGGATCATCATTTAAAGCATGCAGGGAGGATGCAACTAGGCTTATTTCTGAAGGTTATGTTTGGTTGCATTTTGAGCACAAGAAAATACTGTTTTGTCTGTGCAGTCATAAGTGAGATGTTAAACAAGGCTGCTATTATGCACATGGGTGGACAGCCACTGTGTAGCTAATCTGGTTGTAGTTTGACATATGTTTTCACATAATGTTTAAAAGTAATTTATTCGTTCCTCTTTTTTCCATTGCTCTGGTTGGGGACTTTCTGGAAGAATCCTGACGGTTGAAGTTACTTTGTTTCATGTTGCAGAACAAAATCAGAGCACTCTGTTAATAAAAAGTTAATTGTTGCTTTTAAAAATTATGATAAATTCGGTTTGAGTAGTTCTTGTAATGGTTGTCCACACTTTGATTGGATTCATTTTCGTATAATGGTTTATGGTAATATTTTTGCCGGGTCCAAACTTTACTGTTTGTTTGCCCTTTTTTCTTTTAAATTTTTTTGCATTGTCAGTCAAAGTAATGCATTTTGACGTTCCTTCATTGTTGAACCAAATGATTTATTGGGATATGCTTGATTGATTGATCCAAAAAAGTTTCCTTAATCCCTTTGCTTATCACTTACTCTTTGTGATCTTATATTGTCTTATCTTATCTTACTGTCCTTTTCTCTGTAATATAAGCAGGGTGTTGGCCTGAACGTAGATGATTCACTTGCATTTTGGAGAGAGGAGTTCTCTAAAAAGGTAAGTATGCTGCTTGTATATTATCTCTTACATTCCAATTACATGAATGAAAATTTAGAATGAAAATTAGAACAGTTTCGAGTTTGATATTAAGACCTTTTGCATCATTCTCTATGTCTTTCTATTCTGTTTCTTTCACATCTCTCTAGACATACAGATTTGTAGTCTCCAACTAGTTTTTTTTTTAATATGTTGCTTTCTTTTCTCAAATAGTTTTAAATTATTAATCAAACATCTCGCTGTAGGTTGGTCTGGAGAAGTTTGAGAAAGATTATGCATACAACATACGCCATAATTATGGGAAAGAAGGGAAGAAAACTGTAAGTTTTGAACTTCATGACCGATATTTGGGATGTTTCATTTATTTCCATTTGTAATTTGAAACTTACTCTAAAAAGTTAGTTCTTGTGTATTTTATTTGGAAAAACAGTATTCATATACACCAAACAATCTTTTGATACTCATGTCCAAATACCGTTGTTATTAATTAATTATGTATTTAAATTATTTTTTAATTAACAAAACAAAGAATACTTGTTTAGTTGTTAAGAACATGTTGATATCAAAATAATGTTTATTATAAAGGGGGTAGACATTGCAGGATTGATTTGTGTTTTATGTGCATAAGTTTGATCAATTTCAGTGAGTAATATTTTGATGGATTTTCCAGGATTATACTCCCTATTCTTGTCAAAAGATTATTTTATCAACTCCTGGTGTTGGAGATCATCATGGTTGCCCTTATCGACATTTTGGGTGAGTGTTATGATCTGATGAACGATCAAGTAGATAGTTTAACTTTCTAACTAATTTACTCCATCTAATTATTGATTGTTATTGCCTTATTGGGAATGTTTAATATTAAGTCACGTTCTTTGGTGTTTTTTCCCCCTTTCTTTTGTTATGAATGATTTGATATTAATTGATATCATTTGAATTAGCGAGGAGAATCTAAGAGCTGCTCTCAGTAGAATGGGGGTTAATAGTCGGGCAATGGAAGATGTGATGGGCAAAGTGAGAAATAGAGATTATCAGGTTGGTCTCAACATAACCTACTGAAATAGGGATTTGGTTTGATGTCTGAGACTATATGGATACTGTATGTGCAGTTGGCCTGCACCTTGACATTTGAAGCTCTTCATGCGGCGTCATGTGATGCAGGGATTAACCATCCAAATCAATACTTCAGTGACAGTCAAAGGCTATTAAAGGCAAAGGTAGTAGCAGTATAAACTTCAATACTATTACCACAAATAACTTGCACACGTTTTTCGTTTCTTGATAATCTTGATTATCAATAGAATCGGCACTTCAATCCCAAAATACGTCTCTAAAAGTGGGAGATCTAATTGGGTCTGACACCACTAGACCACTATCTCTAGACTCTAGTATTATATTACTTACTATTCATTACTTTTAATATACAGAAGGACTCTTCAACGTAAGAATTTTGTTTATCGCAATGGACAGAGTACTGTGGCCCTCCCAGGTTCGTTTCTGTGCGCTGTGTCCTTGTTTTCCCATGTTTTATTTATTTATTAGCCTTTTTTTGTTTTTCTATGTGTGTGTAATGTGTTGTAAGCTGAACAACATAGGCTATTATTCATAACCGGAATAATACACGTTTGCATTCATTAACATACAGCTTGAATTTGTAAACAACGGCGTACAAATTCATAAAACTTTTGATAGAAAAATAAAATATTTTTAGTTTTTAATGCATAAGGAACCTTATCGTTAGTAGAAATACATTACTTTTTGAGTCAAATACCGCCGTCCATATAATTATTTCGGATTCTTAATTTTAACGACCACAATTCTATACATTTTGAATCCTGTATAATTTGTTAATACTTGCTTACACAAATATGAAATAGCTACCAACTGCATCCTAAAGCAACCGAGTATTATAGGACCCCACACCCCACACATCTGGTTGATGTCAAGTGAAAAAGTTATCAAGTGGCATCTTCCTTTGTTAAGTAGGACGTATATTTTATCCCTCGAAAAATGATAGGCCGTAGAATTTCAACCGTCTCTAAAGGAGCTGAAAATTTGAACATTGACAATGTTGCTGAAATTATTGTATTGAAAAGTATTCTAAATTTTACACCTAAATTTAGGAACGTTGTTGATGCTTCGACGTCATCGATGCACAGACTGGATGCTGGAAAATCTTTTGCGTAACATCCGAGGCAAGAGTTAGATATATATGTTATGCTTGACGTCCAGGTCGGATACTGGCCCGAGGGAATATTTTATTAAGCAGTCAAAATAGTTTTCGGTTTGCACTCATTTAGTTTTTGACTTTTAAAAAGATACAATGAATTAAATTAGTATTTTTTTTCTGTCAATTAGATGCTGACTAGAATTTGTATCTCATGTCATCATTTAATTAATGAAAGTACTAATTTAATTCAGAAGTGTATTTTTTAGAAATTAATTTGAAAAGTCAAATCTTATAAAACTAAATTGATGCACACGTGATCAATATATTGTTAAATAATAACCATTATTAAATAGTAGTGTGATACTGTGATATTTTAAGTGAACAATTAATGATATGGGAAACATGAATTCAGGTTTTGTGAATGAATATTCGTATTATTTATTTAGTCTCATCCTTTTTTATATCCTCCCTTATATCTAAGATGTTTAGAGATTGGCCAAGTACGAAAAAATTACGGGTTTTTCATTTTTTCGCCCTAATGCTTTTAGTTAGATTTTTATTCCCCATATATATATATATACACTTTTTGTATTGTTACAGGCTTTTTCTTCTAATTAGTCTAATCTAAACAAAGACTATTTCTATTATTAGAGTTTTTTTTTTTATTCTAATCCAATTAGAATGGAGTATATCTTAAACCAACTCATGCTCATTCATCCTTAACGGTGCAAGTGCAAGTTCATTAGTATGATTATTTGTAGACCTTATTATGTGAAGCCTTGCGAAACTAAGCATGCATAACTTCGGCCCAAGTTACCATAAGAAAGGGGACACTAAACAACTATGCATTAATCAATTAATTAATAAGAGAAAGTTCAAAGTAAGTAAAATTTATTATTTTTTTTTCAATATTTTTAGTTATCAATGTAATTTTTTTACTTTATCTCACTTATAATGGAGGGATTTTAATTTTCTCATCTCTCTATCTCACTTCAAAATGTATTAGTTAATATTTAAAACTAATAAATAATATAATTAACCATATATTTTATAAATAAATGTAATTAAACTATTTTTCAAACACAACATTTTAAAATATAACTAATTAAATCAAATAAATTATTTTAATAAAAAAATTAATTACAATATTTGAATTTTCTGATATTTAAAATATGCTAAAATTTAAAATATTTTGTTCAAAGGACACCCATATATTCTTTATTATACTAGTTATATAATAGGTAACTTTTAGAAGTTGAAAGTGTCACATATATACTGATTCATGACAAATATGATATACTTATCATACAAAGACATACAATGAGTACCAATTACATAGCAAGTGTTTTCTTTTTTTTTTAACTAAGTTCTTTTGCAATATACGTTCTTGATTTGTTGTTATATAAAAAGAAAATTAATAAGAGAAATGTGCGTTGCAAAGGCTTGTATACATTAGAATTGAGAGTGAAATTGTGTTCCAGCTGTATTTGTAGACCCACTATGTGGTTGGGGTGGTTAGATCGAAGAGCATAATGGGGTTTTGGATTGATAGTGCATTATTGTGGCACCTTTTCTCGTTGCTCTCCAATTTCTTTATGTGTGGGGGTTTGAACCCTTTGTTTGCTCCTATTTACGGGGAAGCTGAGAGTGACATTCATAATAATGAGTATGACAAACTCACACGGCTTGCATGTGTCATGGGTCATGCAAATAGCCTCCATTCTCCACTATTTCATCACTCATTCTGTTAAATAAATGTTGCCACCTGATCATATCTCACCTTTCATTTCACAATTCATTTCACCTCTTCTCGTTTACTACTATTTGGTCCTGCTATGTGTATAGTGAAAAATCATGCATATCAAATGTAGTAGTGGGGCTGTGAAAGGGCTTTGATTTGATTTTAAGATATGAGATTTTTTTTTCAATTCATTGTTTATAGGGTTTTCTTTTTAATAATTTTAATAAAATTAAAAGATGTGTTATACAGAATTTAAGATCATATAGTATGAGTCTTACATTTCACTTAAATAATAAAGAGATATATATAGATTTAGAGCTAATAAGTGTAAGTTTATTATGCACCAAATAGTGAGTGCTTCCCTTGATGTACTCAAATACAAGTAGTCAGGTGGGTTAAAAAAAAAAAAAAAGAAAACCAAAGAAAAGATATAATGACAAAATTGAGAATATTGATGGGTGGTTCATGTTGAATATGTTCATAACACATTTCTCATATCAACATATATAGTACAAAAGATAATTAATAATGTGTACACAAAATATTTATTTTTCAAATGAGGGATTGGAGTTCGGAGTCAAAAGGTATAAACTAGTTAGTGTGGATTGAATGAAATTAAATTGCACGACTTATAACGAAACTAGCTAGCTTAGTTATAAAAAAATTCGAAACACTACTTTTTCTTTTTTTGTTAAAGCTAAAATAACGATTTAACACATAACTATTGATGATTTTCTACCTTGTTTTTAATATATGTTTTAAAGAACGATATAAGAACAATATATATAATGAAGATACGGCAATTATAATTCTTCAGAGATCACTGGAAAGACTTAATGGTTATAAAGGGATGCAGTAGAAAAGAGACAAATTGTAAAGGACATAACATGTCGAAGGCTAAGATAGCTTGTTTCTTGAACCAGCTCACTCTATCTATCTATGATTATGAATGTCACATGGCTGATATAGACCAGTCAATGACATTCCTTGCATAAATCTTTTCTTGTGTTAATAGTTCCAGGCCCCTCAGAGATTGAACAAATTTGTTTAAAACTTTAACCTCAAAGAATTCCCAAAAATGATTGTCCCAGTAAAATCTTATATATTCTCCAGCAAAGTTGATCTCAAGTCTCAACTTACCTTTCACTCAAATATATATATAGCAACATAATCTCGTATGAACCCCACCTACTTTTGTGGTCTGTCAACAGCTATATAAATATATGCTATGTAGTTTGCAATAGCTAAACAACAAGGACTAGCTAGAAATTATATATATTATTATATCTAATTAAGCCTAATAACTGAAGAACTAATTAATAAAATCAAATGTGTACTGCATGCTCTCTGATCTCACATGCACGACTTCGAATAATAATGAACATGTACAATAATGTCTTAGTCATATGGGCATATATTGCCGCAGTATTTTATCCAAATAATATCTTATAATTATGAAAGGAATCAACCCCAAATTGGTAAAATTTAATCTTTTCTAGTTGGGGTCCTCTCCTTTGATCAACAACATAATAATGGAGCTGCGTCAAGTGGGGGCATATGCAGTCGCTTTACAAATTCTGCTTTACCCATGTGTGGTGGTTGAAATTTTTCAAATACCCATAATATTTCTTCTTCTTTTTTAAATTTTGTAAAAAATAAATAGAAATTAAAAGTTGGAGACGGATGCAGTGATATGCACAATTGAGTTGCTTCTCTTTCATCACAATATGTCTATTCGTTGGTTTGTGACAAATTTAAAATATATTGTATTATTGTGCTAAGGTGGTTTTTACTTTGTGTTGAAATTTAACAATATACTATAAATTCGTATATCTTTTAAAAGATTAAAGTGCTAAGTAAAAACATGAATAATTTTATATCAAATACATTAATTATGATTTTTGTTATTAAATAAAATTAAATAAGTATCACAAAAAACTTCAAGTACAGTATGGACTAGTTGAAGCCTTCATGTCTTTATTAAAGTTAAAGTGGTGATCTTTAAAATATTGAGGGTGGGTTTTCTAGCAAGTCGCAAATGCATGCCTCTTTCAGGTGTGGAAGCTAAGTGTGTCAGTGTCACACAGTGGTTTCCCAATTTAGGTTAACATTATATTCTGAATTATAGTAAGACAGTTTTGTTTAGTTGGTATAAACACAATTTTGTTCTTATAATTAGTTCTTTATGAGTATAGAAGTCAAACTTGATGGGCCTGGTCATTTTTATTGACAAGGTTGTCATTTATTACTATTATTTGATAAGAGAGTAAAATTTACAATAAGTCATTTAACCAATTAAATCTAACCAAGTTGGTATAACTTAATTCAGCTCAATGCACCATTATCTCTAATAACTTTTTGACTTATCGCACAACTATATATAACTGCCTTTTCTATACAGATTTCGTTTTTTTTTTTCGAAGACAATGAATGATACAAGTTTACATCGTCAGTTGAACCAGAATGAATTGGATTATTGTTTTGAAACGAATCAAGTAGATGAGGTTTAGTTCGAACTTCGTTAATGTAGTTCGTTAGTAGTTAATGCTGGTGTAGTTATTTTGTCAACGAGTTGAATAATTTTGTTTTTCTTTGTAAAAATTAATGTTCATGGTTGAAGGTTTGAATTTGAATAGAATGTTAGAGTTTTGAATTGTTTTTTGGATGAATCTATTTATGTTAAGTTTAATGGTTGTTTCAGTGCATTTTGAAACGCAATTTGGTGTAATATAGAATTGTTTTTTGTGTCGTGCTTATAAGTTTTTTGTCCATTTGTCGTAAAGGTTGTGATGACTTTTAACACACTTGAAGAAGTTGCTGCTGCTTTTTCTTCTCCTCATTTTTTTTTTCATTTTTCTCTTTCATTATCGTTATTATCATAATATCGTCGTTGTCTTCTTTTTATATGTATAACAGTTCAAATTCAAAATGCACCGAAATTTTTTAATGATGACGACACTAAACAAACTCTGTTTAAAACAAGTTCAAACTACAAGTACACCTTATTTAAATTCAGAATGCACTGCAATTACTTAATGATGACGACACACAAATAAACTCAGTTCAAAACAAGTTTAGGCCAAAAGTACACCTTTTTTAAATCTAGAATGCACCGAAATTACTTAATGATGACGACACATAAACAAACTCAATTCAAAATAAGTACAGAACAAAAGTTCACCTTATTTTAAATCCAGAATGCACCAAAATTACTTAACGAGAACTCAAAATTCCTCCTCTTTCTCCCTCTTCTTTATCATTATCATCTTCTTCTTCTTTTGTTCATTTTTTTCTTCTTATTTTACCTTCTCATTTACTCCCTTAACAAGAATTAAAATAAGAAAAATCGAATAAAGAAAAAAAAGAAACACATAATGATGTAAAATCACTAGGAAGAGGAGGAGGAAAAGAAAAAAAACGCAGCAACAACAATAAAAGAACGACAATGAGAAGGAAATATGCGAAGAAGAAGAAGAAATCCGAAGAAGAAGGAGGAGGAACGTGTAAAAGAAGGAGAAGAAACGCAAAGAAGAAGGAGAATGAGAGAAACACGTGAACTGTTTCACGTAGTTGGAGCGTGTATTCACGCTCTACTAATAAAATTAGTTTTTGTTGGGTTTGAAGTTATGATGCACGGACACGGGACACAATACGACACAGGACACTCCGACACGCGAATTTTAAAATTTTACATGACACGAAATACACACATACATATAAAATATAAAATATTTTTTAAATAAATCGTAATGATATTTTGATATTTTATTTATATTAAATTATAAATTAAAATTTTTAATTATTTTTAATGTCTTATTTTAATTATATCAAGTATTTAAAATATTTTTTGTTTTAATAAATAATAATGTATACTATATCTAAATTTATTTTAAAAATATATGTTAAGAATAAGACTGGATATGCTGACATGTGATGGTATTTAAGTGTGTCCAAATGTGTCTGGAGAAAATTTTTTTATTTTTTATTAAGACACAGTTGAACACAGCAGATACACGTGTCAAACGAGTGTCGTGTTCGAAATGTATCCGACACACGGACACCGCAACTTAGCGAAATATCCGTATTTCATCATTAAACCAACTTAGTTATTAAAAAGATTTGGATATGTAGCATAACTTTGAAATTTAAGAGAGTTTGTGTGTATACTGAACTCTTTCTCTTGCATCTTTTAAATTTAATTTTATTTATGATGTGCAAACTACAAATTTATTAATTAGTCGCAACCATTTTAATTTCTTGGTGTTGGTAGGGACTACTAGGCAATGAAGCTGTTGACGAAGGAACAAAGAAACCTAGCTATTAGCTATATACTTCATTTGAATCAAGATAGGTAGATATCTCTGTTGATGTAATTACCGTACATTTTTTTTTAATGTGTAAAAGCAAAATCTAAATTAGTATAATCTTCATAAATATTTTCAGCATATAATAAGTCTTATGCATTGATGATGAATATATAAACCATTTTGATTTTAAGGTAGAATAATGTCCGATCCTAATTTCATCTATAGTAGTTACTGAATTACGATGACCAGGGGAATCAAAATAGGCCCTTACATGGGGTTACAAAGACTTTTGTACAGAAAGTCATGTTTTCCTTTTATTTGGCAAAATTGTATTTGGAAGGTGAAAATAAATTCTTATTATGTGCACACCAGACATTTTGTTTCTATTGCCGTTGACTCCACTACAAAATATTCGTTACCCCAACGTATCAACCAAAATTTTCCAACTACTTCTTGACATTTTTTTCCCCAACTACTAATTAAGACTTTTTTTTCTGTTTAGTTCTTCGTTAGTCATGATAGAATCAGTACAAAATACAAATCTCCAGATTATTTGAACATTTTCATTATGTTTGGTTCTTATTTTAAGACAGCAAATTAAAGATAGAGATATAAAAACAATAAGAATAATAGGTATACATAATTTTGCATTTTATTATTACGTTCAATTATGTTACGTATATAAAAAAAATTAATCCTTAAATTAATTATTTATATAATATATATTTAAATATAAAATATATGTTAAAAAGGACAAATCACAATAATAAGCCAAGAGGAGCAAAATTTTACACAAATCAGCCAAAACGAAAACTGCTTCATGAATCCACCAATGCATGTTTATATGTAGTTCGAACCAGCTAAATTCGAACGTCATTTTTATATAATTCGAACCAGCTGGACTGGTTCGAATTATACACAAACACACCCACACACTAATTCGAACCAGTTGGGTTCAAATTATACACAAACAGACGCACACACTAATTTGAATCTACCTGATTCGAATTACACACAGTTATTCATGGTATAATTCGAATTATGGTGTTAAAAAATTAATAATTTATTAAAAAAATTATTAAAAAAATTAATAATTTAAAAATTAAAAATATATATATATTTTATTTCATACGTTAAAAAAAAGTTAACAAAATATTTAATCACGAGACTTCTTTAAAATATTAATGAGCTATCAATTCGAATTTCATACAATACTTTTCTGTCCATTTTTAATAGCTCATGAATATTTTTTAATAAATTTATTTAAATTATACTACAAAAAATATTTTATCTTATGCAAAATAATTTAAAAAAAATGGCTTAAAAAATATTAGGAGTTCTATAAAATTTTGTAATGTTCTAATAACTTAGGTAAATACATGCATGTACTCAAATTTTAAATAAAATACTCTACATAGTCAATAATAATTTAGAAATGAAAGAAAATATTTTATTTTATACAAAATAATTAAAAAATATATTATATTCTATACAAAATAATTTTAAAAAATGGCTTAAAAGATGTTATGAGTACTATAAAAATTTGTAATATTCTAGTGATTCAGGTAAATACATGATAAAAATATTTTTTCTTTAATTTTTAAATTATTATTAACTATGTAGAGTATTTCTTTAATGTCCTACGTCATTAGGACATACATTACAAATTTTTATAGTACTTCTAACATCTTTTAAGCATTTTTTAAATTATTTTGCATGGGATAAAATATTTTTTTGTGGTATAATTTAAATAAATTTATTAAAAAATATTCATGAGCTATCAAGAATAGGCAGAAGATTATTGTATAGAATTCGAATTGCTCACCATATAATTTGAATCAGAGTGATTCGAACTTCTCCATGCGTAATTCGAATCATGTAATATCTCACCATATAATTTAAATAATTTTATTAAAAAATTATCAAAAATATTTTTTAATAAATTTATTTAAATTATACCACAAAAAATATTTTATTCTATGTAAAATAATTTAAAAATAAAAAGCTTAAAAGATGTTAAGAGTACTATAAAAATTTGTAATATCCTAATGACTTATGACATTAAAGATCAATACTCTACATAGTCAATAGTAATTTAGAAATTAAAGAAAAAATATTTTTATCATGTATTTACCTAAATCACTAGAATATTACAAACTTTTATAATACTCATAACATCTTTTAAGCCATTTTTTAAAATTATTTTGTATAGAATAAAATATATTTTTTAATTATTTTGTATGGAATAAAATATTTTCTTTCATTTCTAAATTATTATTGACTATGTAGAGTATTTTATTTAAAATTTGAGTACATGCATGTATTACCTAAGTTATTAGAACATTACAAATTTTGATAGTACTCCTAACATTTTTTAAGCCATTTTTTTTAAATTATTTTACATAGGATAAAATATTTTTTGTAGTATAATTTAAATAAATTTATTTAAAAAAATTTATTAAAAAATATTCATGAGCTATTAAAAATAGATAGAAAAGTATTGTATGGAATTCGAATTGATAGCTCATTAATATTTTAAAGAAGTCTCGTAATTAAATATTTTGTTAGCTTTTTTTTAACGTATGAAATAAAATATATTTTTTTTTAATTTTTAAATTATTAATTTTTTAATAAAATTTTTAATAAATTTTTTTAATAAATTATTAATTTTTTAACAGCATAATTCGAATTATACCATGAATAACTGTGTGTAATTCGAATCAGGTAGATTCGAATTAGTGTGTGCGTGTGTTTGTGTATAATTCGAACCCAACTGGTTTGAATTATGTAGAAATAGAGTTCGAATTTAGCTGGTTCGAACTACATATAAACGTACATTGGTAGATTCACGAAGCAGTTTTCCTTTTAGCTAATTCGTGTAAAATTTTGCTCCCCTTAGTTTATTATTGTGATTTGTCCTATTAAAAATTAATAAAATAATTATACACCAATACCTAATAACTAATTTGATAGTCGATTTTTTTTTATTTCGTTTGATTATAGTGAACAAAATTTAAACTCCTTATACGAACAAAATGAACTAAAACAAATTTTTTATTTCGTTTGATTATAGTGAACAAAATTTAAACTCCTTATACGAAAAAAAAGAACTAAAACAAAATGAAGAATATTTGATTAATCAATCATGTCCGACAATACAAGCTTACGCAGCCTTGCTACAATCCATTCATCAGCCATACAGTTTTATGCTTATAGCACATTAATTTCGATCAGCAATGTGACAAACTGGCAATTGCTTTTAGGTACTCTCTTGATATGCTTTTTTTTTCCCAGTTCAAAGTCACGATTTGACTTTTGGATTACGCAGAAGAATCACGTGACTTAAATCAGCCTCTTTTATTCAATAAAAATTATAAAGTTGTCTTACTATAAGTTCAAATCCGGCATTATCTCCGTGACAAACAGTGAAAGCTTTGTTTATCAAGGAACACCGATAAAGTGTACTTAATATTTAATTAATATTTATGCATCAAATGAAAAGAAGTAAAGAACCAAGTGTCCTTTTGAATATTACATTATATATGTATTTGCTGTGCAGCGTGTACTTATTAGTCTTTTATTATTTTAGCTTACCAACTTTTAAGCACACTAGCTGTATATAAAGTGAGAGACGTGACCATAACATACCCAGCTAATCAATTCATAATTTGCAAATAAAAAATACGAAGCAAAGTGTTTTAAACTTTTAATTTGTTTCGGTTTATTCTAAATTCAATTTGTACGGCCTGTCCTCTATTTATATATGTATTTAACTATTTATATTCGTTAAAAATGTTGTGATAATGTGCCCTGCTTTCTTATTGTTTTTTATATACTAAAAGGAAAAAGGGTGTATTTTACAGCATATTGGTCAGTTGTTGAGGAGGATTGTTTATGAAACATTTTTTTTTTTATTTTAAAAAGATATGTAGCTCTAATTTGTATGAAGGGAGAGTTTACCAATAAAATAAAAAACAATTGATTAAGATTTGACTAATATTATATGAAAAGGTAAGATATTAGTTAGTGATCGATAGTAACACATAATTGCTCCTAAAAACTCTTAAATATGATTAGAAGGTGGTTTCATAACACCACTGGAAATGACAAGGATAAAGAGAGAGAAATTTTTTAAAAAAATCTACTTTTTTTTATACATTATTATAATGACATTCATGTTGAATACTTGGTGTCACTTTATTCTATGTTTAAAATACATTCTAATTAATTTTTTTTATTTTTTACCTTTAAATAAAACATTTAATTTTAAATGAGTTTTATATATGATATCATCACGTCAACAAAAATAACTACTTTCAATAATTAATACGTAAATAGTCATTGGACAATACAGGGACGGAGCTAGATGAAATATTAGAGGGGGCTAAAAATATTTACACAATAAAATAAAATTAAAATAAAATTTTAAGAGGAGCTAAACTGAAATTTACATATAATTTACATGTAAAAAATTAAAATTAGGGGACGATTGCCCCTATAAAGCTCCGCCCCTGGGACAATAATATAAAATAATTTATATTATCAGTAAATCAAAATTAAACTCTTAAATAACACTAAATAGTAGATATAGTAATTTTTGAATAAATATAAAAAGTAAAAAAAAAGTTATGCTAGGTAATAAATGACTTTATTGAACAACATGAACAACCACCAATCAAATAAAAATACACTAGACTCCAAATTATCTATCTAAATTTTAATATTAGAATAATCATATGTGCACCTAGTGAAATGAATATCCGATATATCTATTGTTAACATTGTTTAGTATTTTTATTGTCTACCTATATTTTTTTCAAAAAAAAAAACATTTATTTTAAGAAGAAGATAATAGTGAGAGTGGTGAAATAAGAGGTCTTTAAAGAAGGTGTTGAGAAATGAGGAGTGAGGAGGCACTTGTGAGTTGGGACGTGACTTGTTGAAAGGGAACTTTCCAAAAATGGAATAAGGTCCACGTGTTATTATTGTTGACGCAGATAGTGTTCGGCCCAAATAGGAAAAGTTTCTGGCAGCCCTTGTTCTAAATGGGCCCCACAACATTCAACTCTTTGGGCTTTGGAATATGAATGGTCCCCCACCCTATTACTACACCTACATCCTCATAGATACGGGCCCACTCTCCCTATTCCCCCTTTTTCTTCTGAATCTCATCAACATTCAACAACCCCTCTCTATCCTCCACTTCAATTCTAACCATTAATTAATTTCCCTCAACTCACTGATTTTGAAACCTAAACAAACTTTTACTTCCATTCTACTCCCATAATTACTTCATCATCCTCAATTCTTTCTTTTCAAACAATAAATAATTAAATGACCAACCGTATTTTTAATTAATAATTCTATTTTCATCTTCTTTCATTCACAAGAAAAATATATTTAAGACCTATTTGGATAGATTTATAAATAATTTTTTTTATTTTTAACTTATAAAAATGTATAATATTAATGTCTAGTGTAATTTTTAAAACTAAATTGTAGTTTTTTAAGAGATTATTTAAGTATTTATAAAGAATTTAAAAAAAAGACTTCTCTCATAATAAAAAAGTTTTTTTATTATATTTCTTTTAAAATTAAAAAACTAAATATAAAATAACTTATTTATAAACACTTTTTATATTTCGTTTTTTAGTTCTAAAATAAGCACTTTTAAAACTAAAAAATCAAACATAAAATATTACATTTTTTTCTTGTTTAAACTTTTTTTTTAAAAAAAATTTAATTAAATTGTTTATATATATATAATCAAAAACTTATTTATCCTAAATAATATGGTAATTAGAAAACAAGAAAAAAATTTGAAAGATAAATATTTTATCGCATGCATAAATTTTAATATCAAAACAAATTATAATATTTTGTAGAGACATTTAAGTCCACCCATGACACACGCGCGCATGAAAATAGTTTATAGGTGACAAATAATGGTAGTGTGACATTACATTACCTTATTAGGGTGAAATGCTCTCTAGTTTTGTAGAACAAAGATGTTGCAATTTTCAATGTTTTTTCTGATCCTTTAATATATTTGTTGTGTGATGGAAAATTTTGATGGTGTGATATAGCATGAGCACTTTTGTGGCCCAACAAGAACAAAGGCTCTTCCACTTCTACTGTCCTTCCCAATCGAGTTGCAATTGCAGTTCAACCTTCAAAGATAAATAATAAAAGAAAAAAAAAAAAAAGAAACAACTAGTTAGAAATTTTCCCTTTGACTTTGTTACATTCCTTGTTTTCACCAAAGTCGCAAAGTCGTACATATATAGCTCCACATATGCACATTTTCTGTATCTTGGTCATGATTTTCGTCCACCATATACAGATTAAGATCAACCGAAGGTTGCTTCTTTCGGGTAATTTTTCAAAAGAAATTACCACGCATTACTATACAAAAATTATTATTCAATATAATAAATTAAAAAAAATTGGATTGTGTGAGTGTTACATAAGATGGTAGTAAAAGAGTAGATAGAAATGATGAATTGACATTGACGACACATTGCATGAGTTAATTAAGAAGATAGTATTGGTGTTAATTAAATATGGAAAAATGTAGGGTAGATTGGGAAATTAAAGGCACACCAAGTGGGGCAACATGATTGAATGGAAGTAAAGGCATCTACATAGGTGGTCGGTGGTCTCTATCAAACCAAGTATTGAGGCAGTTACTCAGATTTTTGTGGCACTATGACAATGCAACACAACACACACAACTATGTGCCACCTCGTGTGCAATACTCTGCAATTGGCAAAATAATTTAGCTACTACTACCACATTTCCAATCCAATAAACTGCGCGCTATTTATTAAAAATTATTTGTATTAAATCTTAAATTCTAAATCTAAATTTTGTAATAAAATATAATAAATAAAAAATGAAATTTGTTTAATTAAACGTAGAATACCATAGTCACCAAAAAAAAAAAAACGAAGAATACAATATTTTTTACTTAATAAAAGTTTTAAAAATGAGTTATATACCAGCACTACATTTTAATTTTCACTTGCTTTTGAAAGTTAACGTGTTTTATGGTTTAGGGCAGGGTTGAGTACGATTTTGGTGATTAATAAGATATAGGTCGAAATTTTTTTTGTTTTTAATCTTTTTTTACATACAAAATCATCTTTAAGGTTTAATTTAATTTTAAAATCATCCTTATTTTAGGGACTAAAATCATACGGTGGATAACTTCTTCTTTTTTTTTTGCTTTTCTTCTTCTTTCTTTTCCCCTTCATAAGATCGGAGCAAAAATACTATTTTTTTTATTTTATAATTTTTTGGTATGGATAATTTAATTCAAAATTTTAATATTTAAATAAGGAGACCACTTCAATAAAAACATTAAAAATATCTTTTTTTAAGACGTTTACATGTGTCATGATATTATTAGACATCTTTATTAAACCGATTAATAATTTATTTTTTAATAAACCATAATAAAATCGGTTTATTATAGCAACAATAATAAACTCAATTGTCCACACTATAATTATTAGACCCAATTTGATCCGACCAATTTACATAATCTAAATTGAATTATATTTAAATTTTTTGGTAAAAAGATTTTTATTTAAATAAAACAGAAAAAAATCATAATCCAGTGGATTATGGTAGTCGTTCGATTGGATCTGATAACAATTGAGTTTATTGTTATTGTTATAAAAAAATTGGTTTTATTCTAGTTTGTTAAGAAATTAAAAAATAATCGATTCATTAATACGTCCAATAATAAATAAGTGTCTTTACAAAAAGATGTTTTAGGCGTTTTTATGGAAATATTCTCAAGTAAAAAGAACGATTTTAAAATTTAGTTTTAGATTTTAAGAATGATTTTGTATAAAAAAAATTAAAAACAAAAATAATTTAGCCAAAATTTTAAAAACTAAAATCGTACTAAACTCATTTAGGATGGGATGCATGTGTAGTAAGAAGAGGAAAGAAGGGCGTGTGAATGATGGTTTTGTATGAAGCTAAAATCCTGAAGAGTGATTGGAGAATTGGCATGGCCCACCACTCAGCATTATATTAAAAATGGACCACATTCTACAATGTCACAGAGTTTAATTAATTGTCCCTGAAGGATAGCCCATGTGGGAGTGGGATTCATCCCTTCCCATTGCTGTACTATTTGCCTTTGCCTTAGCTTGGTCCCCCATTTCATATCAATTTTTATTTATATTTATATTTATTCATTCTTCCGTGTTCCCTCCACATATCAATTCTATTAAGACCCTTTTCTCCTTTTTTCTTCACTCTCATATGTACGGATTCATATGTGTGCAAGAGTGGCCCCAACCCCATTTCTACTTTTTCTTTATCAACATAAAACAAAGAGGTAAATTCAGTAATCTATGCTTTTCTTTGTGTTCCACTTGAGATTGCCGCTTTGCTCCACGTGTGCTCCCACTTTTCTAGATTCATTTTCGAAACACATAAGAGGATAATTCACCATATCACTCATTCTCTCGGTTAAAACTAAAATTTACATTACAACAAATTTTTAATTTATTCACAAATGTCTTGTTATAAAATGTGTTTTTATTTTTATTAGTGAAAACTAAATCTACTTTTGAGACACGAAATGAGAAAGCATTATGCTACATATATATATATATTTCGTTAAGATTATAGTTGGACAATTTTAAATTGTTGGAATAACACAACTTGTAAGACCATCTGTTTCAATTTAGGATCAAATCACATAATTAGTGTATTTTCGTGTTTCTCCTTTTCTTTTAAAGGAATATCAACAATTATTGAAAGCATATTAGCAATCTCACTTGGAAAATAATTTCTATTAACTAATATTATCAATTTATTTTAACCATTTTTTAAAAATTATATATTTACCACTTTTTTTTCCTTTTCTCCTACCAACACTAAAATTTCACCTCTTGTCATTGGTCATTCATTACTGCTGATAGTCATCTTGAATTCTAAAATCATAAATTTTAAATTATAAATCCTAATCCTAAATCTTCAAAAAATGAGAATTGAAAAAAGTATTTTTTACAATTAAAAAATTGACTGATGTTAACTAAATAAAAATGATTTCCTTATATTTATTTAATATTTTATTACTTTTTCAATATTATTTTGCACAACTTATATTAGTTCAAGATTGACAATACATACACTTTAAATAAATGTCAAAGTACTAGTGGCCTAGTGCGAATGTCAAACTTAACAAAAATGTATAGCAAAGAAACCTTTAACAATTCATAATTTGATGAAATCTTTAAAACTCAAGTGCAGCAGCCATCAAACAAAGGGAAGGGGGGGAACCCTATGTGATGCATAGAATATATGTTAACGTAAATTATATCTACTCTACAAACATTTTTCTCCTGCTCTGTCTCACCATATATATGTTTGTAAGTTGTAACACCTGAAAGATGATACTTAATTTAGTCTTTAATTACTTAGCATTTGACTCTTGTTAACAAAATTTCAACCATTATACCTGTCATCTATTCTATTATAGCTACTTTTCCCAACTTGATGCAACCTATTATTACACGTGTATATATCTATTTGGTCTTCTAAACATATATGCATGATTTCATTCTTGGTCTGTTTCTTCTATGTTGTTGCATGCTATTTTATTTTAATACATGCATATTTGACATCCTCCTTTGTAGATTCTAATATAACTCAATTCGGTCTATATCCATTTTAGTGCGAACTAAATACGAAAGCACACAATTAAAACAACAAATTGGTTACAACCTCAAGCAAAGAGACCATATATATATAGTTTAATTAAGGATGTGGATTTATTATTCGGTCTTACTTGCATATATATATAAAAAAATAATGATGCTATCTATATCCGTTCTTGTTTAAATATTAACCAGTTATAACATATTTAACCAAAAGGAAATAGTTATTGATTAATTATTAATGCCAAAAGAATACATATCCGGCTAAAGTTAATTTTGTTGCTTCAAGTTAAAAGAGTTGTTATTTTTACTTAGTCGCATAGAAACATAAGATGTAAATAAATAAATAAAGCTTGGTAGATTCTGACAAATAAAGCACTAATTTGGCATGTCACAAATTGAAGGCATGATGTTGGGTTTCCAAAATTTTCCACAAAATAAGGTATGAAGAACGATAATGGTAGACGAGGATGTTTTGGCAGCAAAGGTAATAACATGTCTAGTTGCATAGGGGTACGTTTTTTCCCACCTCGTGTGAAGCAGAACATGATCTCTAACCGTTTTAAGAATTTCTCCTAATAATCTTATTGGTTCATTCCCATCACCTAGGTCGGCGTTCGGTAAATGTCCCTTCAAAGCTATGGTCGAAATTTCAATGCTTTCTTTACTAATTTTATTATTATTCTCATTTATTAGTAGCTTCCAATAATTGAATATGCCCATCAATAACGTTAATTCATTCATTCATCACCAATTTCATAAATCATTTTATTACTAATTTTTACTAATTACTATGTCAAACTCCAATACTACGCAAAAATTGACTAGTCCATCTCATTTGCATATTTGTCAATGTAAAATCAATATATAACACGCTGAAATTAAATAAAAAAAATATTGGTACTCTTTTAAAAAATATAATTATTTATACGTTATTTTTTTGTTAGTTTACATTAAAAAATAATTTTATAATATAGTATCGAAATTATGTGTCTACAAAATCTAAAATTTAATCCTATCCTTAGTAAATTCCAAAAAAAAAAAAAGACAAATAAAAAAACTTATACAAAAATATCAAAAAAATTTAAAATAAACTCTTGTTAACGTCGTATGAACTAACATGCATTCGTCTCATTTATCGTAAATCTGATCTTTGCTTGATTTTGATTTTTGGTTACAAGATAAATCACTGATCCAAGATAATTATGCCATTTATAAAATAGTTAGGGAAATTGTTATCCAACACATTGATTCTCTTAACAATAGAGGAAAGTTCGGTTTGCTTAGTCGTGATGAAATTAATAACTTGGTTGAAAAGTTCTCAAAGCCATTATTCTCTATGTCACTTTTATAAAGTTGATTTTCCATTTAAATTTCTTGATTATAGAAATTTATCATTAGTTTCTTCTTTAACTTTATAACAGAATTCAACTAGAAATCAAATTTTTAAAATTTAAAATTTTATCTTAAATTTTAGATTTTAACTTCTAAATTATAAACTATATACTTTAAATTCCAGATCTTTTAAAAAATGAGAATTTTAAAAATATATTAAAATTTTGATTAGTATTAACTAATTAAAGATTGACTTCTTATACTTATTCGACTAAGGAAAAGTATATGGAACCAAGAGGTGATCAACTAAAAAGTAGACAACTTAATTAATTTATAATTATATTTAATTAATTTTATTTGTTTTTAATTTATAATATTTGATATTAATTACTTCTCATCCCAAATTAAAATTCTGAATGATACGTTGGAGAAATAGGGGCGGGGATTACGGAACTTCTAACAATTTCAATTCTTAGTATATAAAAAAATTTATAAAATATATAAAAGAACATCCATTTAGTATGAAAAAGAAACATTATGATACTTAGTAGAAGAAACATCCTAATACCTAGTATAAGCACCATCCACGTAGAGATTTTAGATTCACCCATGGACATTTTTTTTTTACCAAAGATAGGAGACTCGAACCCGCAACCTCTTAATTGAGTATGGGGAGACTATGCCATTTGAGCTATTACTCATTGGCTCAAAATTTGGAAAGATAGGAGACTCGGACCCGCAACCTCTTAATTGAGTATGAGGAGACTATGCCATTTGAGCTATTACTCATTGGCTCAAAATTTGGAAAGATAAGAGACTCGAACTCGCAACCTCTTAATTGAATATGGGGAGTCTATGTCATTTGAGCTATTACTGATTGACACCATAGACATTTGACTGGTCATTGTTGTTGGACTAAGTATATTCCACATCATATAACTAACGTTCTAATAGAGAAAATAATATTCCGAAAATATAAATTTTAAAGTCTAACTAATGAATTAAAGTATTACACTTTGTTTATGCAAGCCCTTTGGTATAAAATTTCAATATTATCTCAGAATACATATGAAGGCAATGCTTTGAAGGTGCAATGTGGAAAATGATAACCCCTTACTGTGAATAGGTTTGGAAGTTTGTTTCCCCCTACAACAATAGCTAGGTCTAACTCTGACATTACATTTTATTATTTGTTGGAATTCAATTAATTAACAATTCCGATGCATAAGCTCAATTAATTAAGATTTTGAATAAATGAAGATGGAGAAGTATGAAAAGCATTATTAGAAGGATGTAGGAAGAAAGAGAAATAATAAAAGTACGATGTAGGGGTATTTAGGTAAATAGAGGAGTTAAGAACATAGGAAGTACGACAAGGAGTGTTCATCTTCTTAAGGTTAAGTCACATGATTGCTGGAACTAGAAATTGTTCAGGACTCAGGAGTAAATAATGAGGCCCCTCACTACCTTCATTTTTTGACACGTGGCATTGCAATCAGATCACTTATATATTATACATGAATTCAAACTCTCTTATCTCTCTCTATTCCTTCTTCATCAATATTCAATACACCAACCCCCCTCCCTCCCTAAAAAGGGTTTCTCCCACTATTCTCCTAGTTTTCCATTATCATCATCCTTTTCATCATTTCATCATCCACTCTCATCTTTCTTTCAACCCCACTTTCAACACGGTTAACCAGTAATTTTACCCAATTAAGTTTTCTATTCACATTCAAACTCTAACTAATAATGCCCATGTCAACAGAACTTAATTAGACCAATAGATTCAACTAAAATTACTACTAATTATTACAAGTTTTTGACCCTCTAAAAATATCATTTCTAAAATATAATATTTTAAGATATTTATGATTTTTTGAATTAATTTTGTAAGTGAATAGTTAGCATTAATAAATTTATTTAAAAAATATTATTTACATACTAAAATTAGCTACTAAAACTTATCAATATATATATATAGTTTAATTTATTTTTAATGTATATTTTATATTTTAATATATACTTATTCTAATAATTAATTTTATAGTTAATTTTAATATACTTCGGTCGATTTATTTAATAACAGTGAGGGTTGAAATTAGTTAAATGGTCACATTTTCTTTTTTATACAAGAAAATGTATCACTATATATATATATATATATATATATATATATATATATATATCTTTTTTTTTACCCAAACGGTATCCCTCAATCCGATAGGTTAAGAACTAATTCGTCGTGGATCTGAGCTTTATTTAAAGATCTGCCATTAGCCAATAAGTTGCTGCATGCACAAAGACAGGGTTTGAACTTCCGAGACGTGCTTAAGCGTCACTGTATATATATCTAGGACTGTACAGAAGACGTGTTGAACAGTAAACCGACTTCGATTTCAATTAAGACAAACTCATTTTTCTAAGCCATAATTTGATCTAAAGTTATCGTAATTAGTAATCGTTGTTAAACCAATTTTCAGGTAAAATGTAAAAAATGAAACAATATAGATAATCAGTATCAAAGAAAGAAAATATAAAATATAACAGTGTGGTATGAGATTTTAAAAATAATAGAACACACAACTGATGATACTTGTTATTCTTTTTGTATAGTGTGAGTTGATTTCAATAGCTAGACCCTACGTAAGTATAACAAATGAATTAATATAATTAATATTATAAAAAAAAGAAAGTGTTGGAAAACATAAGTATAGAATTAAAGAAGAGATTTATTGAAGAAATGTTGGATTATTAGGTATAGTTTACGTGTAGGAAGAGAGAAGTGGTGAAAATACAATAGATTAGAGATTGAATTAATATCCAAGAAGCTAATTAAGCGGGGTGGGTGTCGCTGTCATTGAGTTAGCAGTGTGTTAAACACAACATAGGAGCTGAGAGAAAGTGACAGGTGGAGAGAGAATGAAGCATATTTGAGATTGCATTAGGGCTTCATTAACATGCTTTTACTCATCTTCTTATTAATCCCCCCACCCAGCCAGTGTGTCTATAATACATACACAGACAGATAGATAATAATAATAATAATAATAACAACATACACTCTCTTTTTCTTTTCCTCAGAACCATATCTTCTTTATCTTGTAATAATAATAATAGTTGTAATATTGAGAGAGTGTGAGAGAGATGGGAAGGGGAAGGGTAGAGTTGAAGAGAATTGAGAACAAGATCAACAGGCAAGTGACCTTTGCAAAGAGAAGAAACGGGCTTCTGAAGAAGGCGTATGAGCTTTCAGTTCTATGTGATGCTGAGGTTGCTCTCATCATCTTCTCCAATAGGGGAAAACTGTACGAGTTTTGCAGCAGTTCAAGGTATCACTCTTAAACACAAAAAAAGGAGTCTTCTCTTCTCTTCTCACATACCTTTATGCTGCTAACGGAGATCTCCAAATCTCACAAAACGTGAAAAAGTAGAATTTGCTTTATACACTCATCTACTCTTTCCGTTTCGGTGAATGTCTCCGCGTTTATAGCACCTAGAGTTTTTCTGCAATCTTATAGCTGTTAGATCTGCAACTGGAAACGCCATCAACGCCCATCACTGTTGTATTCAATTTTTTTCATTTTTCTTTGCTTATTCAGATCTCATCTGCTTCCAAAATTCAGCTCTTTTTTCAATGTCTAGGGTTTCCTCTTTCTCTTTTCTTCTCTTATTTTAAGCCCTCTTTTTATATTTTATATTTTTTTCCCTCTAATTTCTTATGCTGCCGTGGCTTGGTTTCTTTCTTTCTTTTTTTTCTGTAAAAAAAAAAAATATCATTTTGGGGTGAAGCTCTTGGTTGGGTTACCTGGGGTTTGTTCTTGGAAACACAGTCATGACCAAAGGCTTTTAATTTGAAGAACTTGCTTTTCCTTGTAAATCACTTGTCTTCTCTTGATGTTTGTGACGGCAACTTAAATGGTTTTTCAATTGATCATTTCATGATAGAGACATTTTGTGAAATCACAAATCAGAATGGTCTCTTCTTGCGTGCTTCCATTCCATTTCATAACTTGACTTGACCCCCCTCTTTCTCTTCAATCACTTCATTCCTCCTACATACCCTTTCTTTTTTTTTTTTATTTCTTCCTTTTCTTCTTCTTCTTCTTCACTTTGCTTATAGCTTCGTCCTTTTTAGATCTGACTGTAACCAAAAGTATTTGCAATGTTCTACCAGTTTATTTCTGGGTTTAAAAAGTTTTTTTTGTCATGTTTCACAGTCATGAACCACGGCAATAATCTCTTGTCAACAAATACTACTGCTCACTCTTTTCTACCGAACAAGTTTCTCATTCCTATACATACTTTGCTGCTTTAACAGGGTTAATTAATTAATTAATTAATTAATTAGTATTAGTAAAAACTAGTGTAAATTTACAATCTTTAATTTGGTTACTACTTATTTTAATTCAAAGTGAGAATGAAGATGCATTAAGTATTATATTAACAGAGGATGGAGATGGCATAATTGCCCTTAATTGGCATTAATGTTAGGCAATAGTAATATTCATATGGCCTTGTGGAATGTAGTTTATTCAAGATATGTTTGATTCGTTTGTAAGTACTAAGTACCAAGGACTTGTATGATATGTACTAATTTATTCAATGATTTTTAATGTTTTTTCTTATTTGGTTTGTACATGCAGCATGCTGAAAACACTAGAGAGGTACCAGAAATGTAACTATGGAGCACCGGAAACTAATGTGTCAACTAGGGAAGCCTTGGTAATGGTGAATAGTCCCAACATATTATCCTCTTTAATTTCATCAATTTCTTTTTCCTTTTTACCTCTCGAGTTTTGCTATAAGGGGATCGGGAAAATTGATTTATAAATTTATAATAATTATCACTTATTAATTATATTATATACGTAGATAACAATGGTGTAGTATCATTTGTTGCAATTCATCAGAACTGAACAATAGATATTTTAGCTTATTTTTGTCTTCTCATTTGACTTTCAGCACAAATTTAGGTATATGAACAATAAATATGTTAAAAAAAAAAATCTATAGTATAATTCGTGGTAATAATCTATAAATATTATATACTAACTTCCTCTATATAAAAATAAAAAAGAAAAGAAGGGCGCTGTAGTAATAATGTGTATTTTCATAAAAAGAAAAACAAAACAAAAATACTTGATGAGATGTCTCTACCTTTATAAGAAGGTGAATGATTCAGATGATGCCTTGCTTAGAAAGTGTGTTAGAGCGCGCAATTGAGTTATGAAAGCATTTTTGTGGCATTATAAATGTAGGAATTAAGCAGTCAACAAGAATACTTGAAGCTGAAGGCACGTTATGAAGCCCTACAAAGGTCCCAGAGGTATATATACATATATTGAATTGAATTGATGCTCTGTATGTTGATGGAATCCTTTAACATGATGAGTGGTACGGTGTGTATGTTATTAGAAACCTGATGGGAGAAGATCTTGGCCCTCTAAGCAGCAAAGAGCTGGAGTCACTGGAAAGGCAGCTAGATTCGTCGTTGAAGCTAATCAGATCCACAAGGGTATGTAATCTCACTCATGCATTTCACTGTATTTTCAATGAAGAAAGTGATTATTAATATTGCAATTGTGGTTTCCTGTACAGACCCAATTCATGCTGGATCAGCTATCGGAACTTCAACGTAAGGTATTATGTGATCCATTATGCTTGCATGGTGTGTTTAATTTGCATTGGGTGATTATTATATGCTCATGACCGGCCTCTATGTTTTGTGTAGGAACACTTGCTAAGTGAGGCTAACAGGGCTCTCAGACAAAGGGTAAGAAATATCTATCTCCCCAACCCTCAGTTAACTTAAAATAATTGCAAAGTAGAAGAATATAATTGTGAATCACCCAAATCTAGCAGTTGGAAGGGTATCAAATAAATCCAATGCAGCTGAATCCTGGTGGTGTTGATGATATGGGATATGCCCGCCATCCACCTCAACCTCAGCCGGATCCTCTTTTCCAGCAATTGGATTGTGAGCCTACCTTACAAATTGGGTACGCACCAATTCTTCTATAATATATCATAATTTCTGTGAACTTCTTGATTATTACAATAGAATCATCTTTTGAATTTTTGCAAGGGCAGATATCAGCCTGATCCAGTATCAGTGGTCACGGCAGGCCCAAGCATGGGCAATTACATGGGAGGATGGCTACCATAGAATGAATATACCAAGCTCCATGCCTTGTGACACCCACTTCAGCTTCATATATCTATCTCGTTTATTTTCAATTTTATTTCACAAACGAAAAAAGAAAAAAGAAAAAAAATCGCTTTGGCATGTAATGGACTTATTATAATTCTTATTTTCTACTGGCTAGTATGGACACTACATATAAGCAGTGCTGTTCTCTGTGTACTCTCATAAAAAACTGCACTTCTTTGCTGTGTTAACCTTAATTTCTCATAATAGAATAATTATTTGTTTGCTTCTCTAACTCTTGTGCTTGCATTTAAATTGTTACACGTTCAGTTTTGCTAAGATATTTTTAAGATGGATTAGTTTAGTCATCATTAATTATGAGTGATAAGTGCATAAACCTTCCTTAACGGATTAAAGCCCCGGCTTTGAATCATGGTGACACGTGCGATCGAAAATTAGAAATCCGGATAAATGGAGGAAGCACGTGCAAATAGACACGTGTCAAGTGAAGGATGGTTACTGATTTCTTTTTGGAGGAAGGGAGCGAGCTAGGCAGTTACTAGGTAGTTAGGGTTTAGGAGATCGATCGGAATGGGGAAGAAGAGGGTGGTGAGATTCTCCAAGAGAAGAAAAGGACTGATGAAGAAAGCTTGTGAGCTGTCGATTCTGTGACGCAAACGTAGCGGTGTTAGTGTTCTCCGGCAACGGCAAGCTCGCCGACATGTGTACAGAGTAGTAGTAGGTACCTTGCTTGCTTTCTTCGTTTACCTCAAAAGACTAATAGTTAGTAGTAGCTTCCTTTAGGTTAAAACGGTGAAGCCGGTGTTATCAGAAATATAATTATTAATATTGTTTTATTTTATCATGTTAAGCTCTTCAGATGAATTAAACTAATATGTTAATTGTCACAAAAAAAAACTAATATGTTAATTTTTTTTGTTAGCTATTTATTTGAGTGAGTTTTTAAAAATTTGCTAAATATGTTAAAAAATAAAAAAATATTTTTAATTAAATTTTTTTATTAACTTAATAACATTCAAATAAATATTAAATTTTAGAGTAAATTTTCATTTCTATCCACGAAGGTTGAAAACGCTGACATATCTATCCATAGAAAAAAAAATACCATTTATACTTATGAAATATAGGTTCCGCGCAACAAAATTATCCAAACACTAAAAAATCACCTAAAATCCCTAAATTACTCTTATCTTTACCACTACCTTTTTAATCTCAAATCCCACCACCACCCAAACTTTTCTTCACCACTACTCTCATCCCCAACTACTACCATCACTCCCGCCATTCAAATTCCGCAAGCTACGTGGACCAGTTAGCGCAAAACAACGCTGTGGTGGAGAGATGCGACTTCGCTGTCGCCACGCCTAACCTCAACAGGCGCTGCCATCTTTGGGAGCAAGCCTTTGTGATTTTGAACTCCAAGTGTTCTACAAGTGTACCATAGTATGAATTTGTGCTGCATCATAGAAATTAGAAATTCAATCAGAAATGCAAACTAAAGTAAATAGATCAATAAGAATGTAAAATTGGATCAGTAGAGCGAGATAGAGGAAGTTTGAGTGGGTGAAGAACAACATAACATTGTTATTGGTGTCTAATTTTTTCTTCTCCATTCCCAATTCAAAACCCTAGCTTTCACCATTGTCGTTAGTTTCTTACTCTATCGCACTACTTCGCTATTGCACTTAGATCCCCATATTTTCCTCTGATTCTAAAATACCCTAGTCCTGAGCAACATCAACAAACACCATGGACATGGAAGGATTATCGCTAATCTACGTCTCTCCAGGCACCGTCGAGGAGGATGACCAAGCAACCGCATAGGCTACACCAAAGGCGAATACTGCCTCGATATTAATTTCACACATTTCCTATTTTTGTTCTCTAAATTCAATTCGGTGAAACTTGTTCAATTGCTTCTTGGACGGCCTCGGTCCGCCTTCGAACTCGGAATTTCCGGCATACATTGGGCCAAGCTGAGGCGTGCTATAAAAGAGTCGGTTGTGGGCGTCACTGAAGGAGTTTCACGCGGCGGGATAATCGGATTTTCGACAAGAAATGTAGGAAGATACAGAGCAAGAGAAGACTAGAGACGGCGGGTTAGCGTCGTTATTTTTGGAACGTTCGTCGGAGGCACGGGAGACATTTTGAGTGACAGTGGTTGTTGGGGTTTAGGGTGGTGGTGAGGAAGAGTTTGAGTGGTCGTAGGGTTTGAGATTAGAAAAGTGATGATATGGAGTAAGAGGAGAAGTTAGAGATGCGTTATATTAGAGGGTAAGTTGGGAATTTTAAATAATTTTTTTAGATTGGATAGTTTTGTTAGCTAAAGTTCATGTTTCATAGTTACATATGATAATTTTCTTTTTCTATAGATAAATATGTCAGCGTTTTCAACTTTCGTGGGTAGAAATAAATAAATGATAGTTTACTCTAAATTCTATTTTAAAATACTGACTAACCAATTCAAAGTAAATAAGGCTTTGATAATATTTATGGATTTTAATATCTTAAATAACTTTTTTAAAATTAGTATAAATATAAAAAAGTTTTATGTATCTAATATATTAAAAATTAATTTTTTTTTATTTTTTTATCAAATACCGTTACATACTTTTTAGTTAAGTGTTTTTTTTTTTTTTTTTTGAGATATACGGATTTCTGAAGTTGGCTTTTGGTGTTGTACGGAAAATCTATTTGCAAGTCCTGTACGTGTAACATGTTTATCTATTGAGTAAAATCTTGACTTCAAAAGGTAATTTCGAGTTATGCGCCATTTTCTTTTGTTCCCTTGTGCCGACAATTTGTTTGCTTATTAATTATCATGAACTACTTGCGATACATACAACTGAAAACTTGAGAACAGTCCACATATCATTTGCGAAAATGATGAAGCTCGAACATACATTGTTATGAGTAAAAATTAAGAGCAAAAAAAGGTTATTTAAATAATGGGTTTGAAAGCCAGAAATGCACATAATTTGCTGGCATTATGCTTTGAACAAGGGTTGGATCACATTTTTAATAAGGCAACTCAATGTTTCGCCAGGTCAATTAATATCCAAGTTCATTATAGTTTAGACATCATTATATATGCCAAAGTTGTTTGTTTTCTTCCACCATGAGGCTAATTTTTTTTATATATAAAAAATATTAGTATTTTGGTTGAAAATGAAATTATTTAGTGTAATTACATGTGGGTAGATTTTGCAGGTGAAGAGTCAATACTCAATAAATAAGGTGTATGACACGTATTAACATTTTAACCAACACGCATTAACATTTTAACTATAATTCCATTGTATCCCATGATCCCATTTTAACCAACACGCATTTTATTTTAACCATGATTTTATCTGCACATCTACAATACAGTAATACACTTTAAATATCAATATTCAACTAAAACACTATTTTTATCTCCGTATTAATAAAAATAATTTCTGATCCCATGGATGTTGCGCCGCCAGCAGTATCCATGAAATCTGAGGTATTGAAATCTAATTCCAAGGTATGGAACTTGCGCACACTAGTGATTATCTTGTTATAGAAACGCAGTATTGAAAATCTTACTATTTAGCACGCATCTATAAACCTGCCATTGATTTCTATCCCAAGACAGATACCAAAATAGTGAGGACAATTCATAATATTATTTATCTCAATTATGTTTGCTTATAATTGGACAAAGTCTTTTATATTTTAAAAAGATAACATAAAAATAACAAAATATGTTAGAATTCAATTTCAATTTTATCAATCAGTATACTCCCTCTCTTTCAATTTGTATTTTCTCATATTTTTTTTACACAAATTTTTATCTTCATGTGATTACCATTCTAATAAATAAATGATTAGAAACATATGAATTTTAGAATAAGTATCTTCATTTGAAGATCAGACTAGCTAATTAATCGGATGATTCAAGTTATATTTAAAAATTTTGAAAGGTATAGAAAGCCATATAATAAATAAAATAATATAATGAAAAAAGGGTTAGAAGGTGTGTTTTCTTAACTAGTTTGGGTGTATCCTTAACTTCACTTTTCAGCCTTCAAAAGTTGTTTTCTTGACAGAAATATTGTTACCAAAACTAATTAATATGGATGTGCATTTGGATGATAGGGTACAAGCAGATAGAACCAAACAATGGTAAACAGAAAATTAACCAACTAATTGAAGCTTATAGAAAAAAAAGAAATCAAGGTTTACATATTGTTCATTCTTGAGTTTTAATAATTAAATTTCTATTACAACTTTCTTTTAAGGATACACTTTTTTTTTCTTTTTAAATTCTAAATTGATTTTTTAAGGAAAAGTATAGGTAGACAATGAAAATACTAAACAATGTGAACAATAGATATATCGGATGTTCAATTCATTAGGTATGCAGATGATTATCCTAATATTAAGATTTAGGTGGGTAATTAATTTGGAGGTATAGTGTGTTTTTACTTTATTGGGTCAATTTTAGAGTTCACTGTTCACATTGTTTACAAAAGCCATTGTATCTAACAAAGTTCTTTTCTATTTCCTAAGAAGAAAGTAACTTTAAAAAATGATGAGGTTTTACTACCCTTTTTAATATGACTACACAAATTGAATATTTCTGTGGTTTCTTTTTACCCTATGCTATATAAAAGAGTCTCTAGTTGCTACTTGCCAGTTGCCACTACTATATCTCATTATCTCCGCTCTTTAACAAAAATGTTTTGAATGCAGATGAGATTGATGAAGGAGTCTTTGATGAACATAAAGGAAACGGTTAGTGTTTCCTGGAAGAGAAATAATTATGCTTGGGATATGTTTGATGGTAAATTTTTCAAAATAAATTAAAAAAATTATTTATTTCCTAAAACAAATAATTTCAACTTTATTTTATGAAGTATATATTTTTTTTTTTAGTTTGAAATAAGTTTGTCCTGTCAAGCATAATATATAAACAGATTTAATAGAAGTGTCAAAACTAAAAAAAAACAGACTGTTAATTAAGACAGTATTAGTTAGGAAAAGTGCTAAGGGGTCAGTAATTTTTGTGTTTTGTAACCATCAATTGGTTATCAATAGTGTTTTTAATGGTGTGAGATTACATCCAATAGTGGGAGATCACTCACTTTTTCTTTTGATGGTTAAGTGCTGGTCACAAAACATAAAAATTGCTGGCCCTAAATTTTCTCATTAGTTAGCTATTAGAATTCTTGATCTTCTTGGTTAGTGGCTAGCCTATACATTCTCTCTTTTCAAGGGTTGTATCATTTTATAATTCGATTCTCATTGTAATCTTTCTACTTCTCTTCTCTTTTCTTTTTTCTTGGTTTCATTCTCTGGTTTTTCATTCAATTTTAAATTGTTGTGCACAGTCAGTAAAAATTCTATCATGATATCAAGAGCTTTAGGTTTTAATTGATTTATGGTTGAATCTGTACAAAATTCACTTTCCTCTTCAATTAACGTTTCCAATCAGATCTTCATCAAATTATTACGAATTCAAGATTGCTGAATCAAAAACTGTATTATTGGAGATAAGTTAGGAGAGAACAATCATAGAATTTGACAACAACAAGCTATTCCAGCAATCTATGGTCAAAAAATACAAGATCATTTTTTTTTTTCTGAAAAGATTCCAATTCGTTATGCCTTTGAAGAAGATAGATTAGTAAACAAAGAATCAACTACTTACAAGCAATAGAAGTAGGCGGATTACAACTTAATCTCTTGGATGTAGCTTCTATGGACACATCCTTCAACAATAAAATGGTAGGACTACAATTTGCTTAGAAAATTTAAGATTACTTTAGTAAGTTAACAGATTATAAAGTGAAGCAATTGAAATCTCAACTAAATCTCATCAAGAAACATGGTCTTTCAACAACTGATTATGTCTTCAATATCAAGAATGTGGCAGATTCTTTAGCAGCTTTGGAAAGTCCTCTCACTCCTTAATAACACATTGAAGCTTTGCTTGAGGGTTTCAATGCTGAATATCAAATGTTTCTGTTCATAATTAACTTTAAACCAGATTTGTACTCCTTATTTGAGGTAGAAACTTTAATTCTGTCACATGATGATTTAACTGAAAAATTGAGCCTCATATAGTCTCCTTTCATAAGCACATTTGACTCAAAAAAATTTTAATCCACAACACTTTTTTGGTAGAGGATCAACTGGTAGAAGAGGCAGGAGTGGCAAGTTTAATAGAGGAGGGGTGGCAAGTTTAATAGAGGAGGAAAATTTTTTTTTATTAATATGTATAAAATTTAAAATGGTTGAATTTTATATTTATTTGATTTTTTTTTTGTTTCTACGAGAAGAGTCGGGTAGGGTAGGGTTTAGAATTTTAGGATGCGGGTAGGGTTAGGGTTGAGAGATTTTCAACCTGCAGATAGAGTAGGGTAGAATTTTAAGAAAATTTTCAACACGCAGGTAGGGTTAGGGTAGAGTCTAAACCCCACCCTACCTTACCCATTGCCAGCCCTAGCTATGAATAACACCGTGCCGGCGTGTCGTATCTCATCATTATTTGTCAAATTATTTAAAGAAACATAATGTGAAGATAATACACCATTTCTATTTTCAGAATTGTAAAGGGTGGCTGGGAGAAGTTCCTAAGTGAAAATCTTATAAACGAGAAGACTCAAAAGAATATTTTTTTTTTTTTATTAATCTCTATATACAAGTGTTTTGCGCTTACAAGCTTTACAAGCCTGTAGACGAAACCCCATAAATGCGCTGTTTATGTTACGGGCTTCTTTAACGGACTTTTAAATCAATCCAAATTAATTAACACGTGAATATATAACTTCCATTTTTCAAAAGTTTCCGTTTCCTTTTTCGAGTTTCTTGCCAAATTTGTTCGATCTCCTTCGTGTGTTTTCTCTTTGCCTTCGATCTCCTTATGTTTTTTTTTTCGATTTTCATGGTTTATGAAATCAATCTTTGAAATTGTTTTAAAGATAATGGAACTTCAGAAATACACCCAAACGATTACAGAAATACACCCAAATGATTATAGAAATACACCCAAAGGATTACAGAAATACACCCAAACGGTTACAGAAATAAACCAAACGATTACAGAAATACACCCAAAGGATTACAGAAATACACCCAAAGGATTTAAGAAATACACCAAATATCAGGGGGAGACAGTATATTTCTTATTGAAATCTTTTAATATTTTGCTGGTTAAGGATGTGGCACATGGCAGAGACAATCTAGAAAAAAAACCTAGAAAAACAGTAAAACAGTACTTTGAATAATATTTCTTCGTTTTTTCTAGTGATTTTTTATGGAGATTTGTATATTTTCTTCTTGATTTCTTCTACTCTTCGCAGAATCATAGTTTGTTTCAAATGTCGCTTGAATCTTGACGGTTTGCGTTTTGGTTGAGGAAGAAAAGGAAGAGTGCGGCATAATGAACGTGTTGCGTGCATTGGACGCTCAATTTAAAGGAGTGGTGCGCGTACTTTTTTCTTAGACTTGGACCAACTTGTATAGTTTGTAAGCAAAAAATGTTTATATATGTAGCAGACCTCATTTTTTAGTATATATATATATATATTGCATATTCTTTTGGGGTTGTTTTCCTTTTCGGCCATGTGAGGTTTTAAGTTTAACTAGCTTGTGAACCCATCAAACTGATTACTTTCCTAAGTCGATGAAAAGATATCTCCCCAACATTTTTATTGGGCCTTGTTTTCGTCTTGAAACATTTCATTGGGCCTTATATCCTAAATTATATCACAAAAGTTAGAGGTGACTTTTTTTTTCTGTATTTATTGATATTAGGATTTAAATTTCGCATTGTGTATACAGTAATTTATTGATCGACGGCATTTTTAAATAAAGTTTAGATTTATGACAAATTAATTATTGACCTATCAAACTAAAAAATATCATAAGTAACAAAAAAATTACATTTACTTTTTACTCTATTGAACACTTTCAAATTTATTCTCAAAAACTTTAAAGTAATTTATGATTATCTTTTAAATACTTGATATCTGTTAAATACTCAATGTCATATGAAATATAAGATTATTTTAATTTTTTAACACATTTAATTCATGCTTCTTAAATTCATAATTATTTTTTTAATGTAATTTTTAAATAATACATATTAAAATGAGCGATTACAATTGCAAATAAAACACAGACTAAATGTCTTTAAGAAAATATATAAAATATTCTTTTTGCTACGACGTATTATGTCAGATGAATAATAAATATTTATGAGGCAATTTTTTAAATCATCTAATACCAGTATATATTATGATTTATGAATTATGAGTATATGACCCAAAATGGTCTTATATCACGGCAAATGTTGGCTTATATCACCCCAAATTGTCTGGTGTTGCTTCACACAGGACCAGGTCATAAGAAAAAAAAATCAACTTTTAAACAAACAGGTAAACATGTAATTTAGTATAGAAATGGTTAGATGAAGAGAAGTATTTTTCGATTACTGATCTTTCGTAATTTTTAAATTTAATTTTTCGATTATCATACCTCACCAATTAATACTTTATTCTCAACAATATTCCTATCCAAAAATCACCAAAACAATTTGGTCTCTATTGGTTTCATTACAGTTAAGTCATGAACTTCATAAATACATTAATATATCACAAAAATTTAACATAAACTAAATCACAACATCAAATCACTTATTCAATACAAATTTAATCGTTGAAAATTTATAGAAATCTACTTCAGATTGAAATCAAAATACTCGACACCCCAAAAAAATTTTTTGATCGAACTACTAAAAAAAAATGTCAAAATTTGTCTGTACCTCTTAGAATTTTAATTGGCCGAACTAAAAAAAAAAAAATTACGTCACTGTCAACTTTTACCGAACAAAAATAACGTCAATAAATAAAAAAAAAAATATGAATACTTTTTTTGAATTAGATTTTTTATTGAAATTTTCAATAAATCGAAACCGAAAGTTCAAAAGTTCCATAGTTCCTCACGTTTCCTTTCTCTCTCGGTTCTTTCCTTTTTCTTTTTTCTTTCCAAGAGTGATTCGGTCAAGACTCGAGGAAGAGAGAATATGATTTGTGATGTTAAGTCATGATTAGGTGTCAAGGTGTTGCATATATACAAGTCCCGTTTTCCTTTCTTTTCTTTGTTTTTTTTAATGGCTTCGCCAAAAAAATGAATGAAACTAAGACAATAATGATTATGAATGGTGATATGATGAATAACCATAAAATTAAAGACTTTGTGCATACATATATATTTCTTGGGAATATATATTTACTCGTATTAATATATGTAATGTAATAATAATAATAATAATAGTAATAATAATAACAATAATAATAATAATTATTATTATTATAAAAATTAAATTTAAATTTTGTTTATTAAAATAATTTTTAATAAATAATTTAAACTAATAGAATAAATTATAATTAAATTAAATTTTAATAATCATAAAATTTTATTTAATTATTTTTGTCCTTAAAGTTTGACAAAAATTTCAAAAATACCCCTAAGTTTTATTTTGTTTCAATTTTGTCTTAGAAGTTTTCAATTTGTATCAAATATACCCTTAATGGCTAATTTTAAAAAAAAATTAAAACCAATTCAACAACAATTTCATAAGAACAACCCTCAACATAAGTAAATTAAGCATAATTTTCATGCATTATTGTTAGATTGATCTTAAATTTTTTTAAAATTTACCCGTCAAGGGTATATTTGATGCAAACCGAAAACTTTTGGGACAAAATTAAAACAAAATAAAACTTAGGGATATTTTTAAAATTTTTACCAAACTTTAAGGACAAAAAATATACTTTATCCTTTTTTTTTAAATAAAATCTTAATATAATATAATAATTTGTGAATAACTAATTATTTAATTTTAAAAAATTCAAAATTTTAAAATAAATTTGACCTAAAAAAATTATATTTAAAAAATTAAAATTAAAAAATAAAATTTGGAAAAATAATATTTTTTATTTTATTTTAAAAAAAATCCTATTTAATGGTAGATGTGTAATGTGGCGAAATTGATGATGGTCCAGCTAAAAAAAGCGAGAGAAATAACGAAATGAATATTTTGATGATAAACAGGACAAGTGAGGTGCTATGGCGGCAGTAGCTATAAGAATGAAGCAATTAATAAACGTGTCAGTAGAGATGATAAGATAGATAGATATTGAGGTTTGTGAAAGAAAGCAAAATCGGGTGAAGTATGCTTCAAGACTGGGAAACACAAAAGTTGGGTTCACCGCATGCCATGTTGCTCACTGCTCCACCTTACCCTTCTCCTTCAAATCATGCGTGTGGGTTTCATTTTCAATTTTTCATTGCCCATCAAAACAAAAACATATTTTTACTTAGGCAGAAATTCACCTGAATCTACTCCATATAAAGTTGTTTTTAGATTACCGATACATGTTATTATTTGATTTAAAAAAATTAATTTATTTTATATAAATAATTTAATTAAAAAAATTAATTTAAATTTAGATTAAATAATTATTTTTATTTTCTTCTTTTTATATAAATTTTAATTTTTTTATTCTTAATTTTTTTCATCATTTTTATACAGAAAAAAACTTGAATTTTGTTTTTTTCAGAATGCCAAATTTTACTTTTTCAACAAAAAAAAAATATATATATATGACGAAAATTAAATAAATAAAAATAAAAGATAAATTTAAAAAAAGATTAGTCAAAAAAAGATGAAAAAAAAGAATGTACTAAATTTATTATTTAGAGATTTAATAATATCAAGTAGAAAGAATTGAAAATTTTTTTAAAGATAATTATTTGATCTATTCAAACCGATTTTTTTTAAAAAATTATTTGTATAAAATAAATTAATTTTTTTAAAATGAAATAAAAGCACATGTCAACCATTCAAAAACAATTTCATGTAAAGACAGGTGAGTTTCCACCTTTTACTTATTTCATATTTGAATTAGAAAAATTTTAGATGTTAAATATTTATTTTAAATTAATACTAACTAACTTTTTTATTTTTATCTTTTCTCAAAATATTAACTCCGTATTCTTAAGTGATTATTATAGTCATGTACACTCCTATATACTTATTAAATATAAAAACAAGAACTTAAACACTTTTGTGGGTCCCAGTTTTTTATCAAGCAGCTGGCAATAACAGTGATTAACAAGTGACATTTGAACCATATAAAAAACAAATGACATATGAAATTAATTGTAGGGTGTGATCGAACATAATAAACAAAATCGTGGGCTGAGATCGATTGGTCTAAAGTGAGAAAGAAATTAGAAGTTGCATTATTGATGTACTACCAAAAATATCATATCATCATAAATTGATAGAAATCAAATAATAGACACCAACTCAGCAACTCTTTTTTCTTTTTGTCTTTGTTAAACCCTGAACACAATAGCTTCAAACATATATGGAGAGCCAAAAACATCACCATACAGCTTTTCAAACATTATCTGCGGTCACTACTCACTAATTTTCACTTTTGGTTTTTTCTAAATTTGACCCTGATAATCTTTTCCACTTTTAGCTGCCAAATGTCATGCATATGCATGGGGATCAATCTCTTGAATTTGCTCCAGAAAATAGAAACTAAAGGAATGAAAAATCATCGTGAAACAAAATGACAAGGGTCAAACTAAAAGAACATAATAAACCGATCCTTTGTTTGTAATTTTTCTACATAGTAAACCCTTTTAAATGGCGAAAATTGCCCAAAGGAGCCATTAATTAGAGTTGGTAGTTCACCAGCTTTGCTGTCATGGAAGGTACACTGTAATAACTTCCCGACGGAGTAATTAATATCAGCCACATACACCATCATCGTGTGGAAATAGAAAACTAAAGCATTAAAACTGTACCTAATGTACATGAAATCATCTTAGCCAAACTTATACAAATAAATTTCCGGAAATGGTATTGGAGACTGCCCACTCTAAATAATCACATTTTTATTTTCTTTCGAAAATCTTAAAAACATTTTACAAATATGAGTACTCTAAATCTGGAATACTTGATTTGCAGGTCAACCTTTTTGTACTTATTTTTATGGACAGGTTTTATTACATGAATTGAAAAAAAAATAGAAAAGGAATTGCAATTATATATCCAAAAAAAGAAAAGGGTAAAAAGAAGAAAGTGATAGTCAAATGTGAAAAGATAAGAGCGAAGGAAGGGAGGCCCACTTGAAAGGGCCGGGGGCCCACAAGAGAACAAGTTGCCAGAAAATTCGTTGCACCTCCACAGTCCACAGTCCTCAATCCACCCTATCCAAATCCGTTTTGGAAACACCTCACCACGTAACCAATCTCATCCCCTTTTTTTTCTTTCTCTTTCTTTCTGTCTTTCTCTCTTTCTCTTTCCTTCTTCCTACGCAATTCATTATTATTATTTTCTTCTTCTCTCAAACCTCACGCAAACCAATTCCTTCGACGCAACCCCAACCCCAATCCCTTTTTCCGTTAACACACAAAACACCGCAAAACCGTTTAGCGTCTTTCTGTTCCTGAATCACCCATTTTAGCTACCACGTTCTCATCAAATTAAATTAAAAATTAAATCTTTTTCTCAGGTTGTACAATTTTCACGAAGGAAGAAAGAAAGAAAAAGGGGGATCATGACGAGGAGAGAGCATCAAGATCAACAATCCCGTGTTCTGTGCGAGCTGTCAGCCCTAGTTTTCAGCCTCCTGAGGAACCCGCTGCCAGGGCACCTGGCCCTCCCTGACGGTGGTCCGGCATCGGTGGTGCCTGTGCCGCCCTCTGCATCGCCGTATAGGAGGGCCCCAGAGATAACGCCGGCGGGATTCGCGTCGCTTTTGCTGGGGATATCGGTGGCGCTGATGCTGTGCGGATCGGTGACGTTCTTGATAGGGTTCATGCTGATGCCTTGGGTTCTTGGCTTGGTTATGGTGTTCTACGTTGCCGGCATCGTTTCCACGCTTTCCCTTCTAGGCCGTTCTCTTCTTTGTTTTCTAACGCCTCGCAAGGATGTTCCTGGTATTCCTCTTATATCTTTCTATTTTCATTATTTCTTCCTCTTTTCCAATCAACTTGGAGAGATTCAATTTTCGATACGATAGCTTGGGATATTAGATTGCAACATAGCACAAAAGGAATATACAGTCTTGTTTTATTTAACCAAAAGTTAGATTATCTCCAGTATTAGTTTTTAGAATTTAATTTGGATACACGGCATCCAATCACATTAAGCCACGTCAATCAAAATAACTTTTTTTCACATTAACAGCCTAAATGGTCGTCCATCAAAATTAAACTCTAGATTTTGTTTCAGAACTAAGAAAATAAAATAAGCAAATTGGAAAACATGTACTTGTTTTTATGGAGTCTTTGCTCTAGTATTTGTGTTGCACATTTTGATAACTGTTTTTGTTGTGCAGAGTGGAAACTTTTGTGAAGCGTTAAAAACAATGGAGTTGAGCACTAGAATGCTCTGCTCTGTGTGCATGAGCTGCTCATGCAATGCAACCAATAGAAGAATGAATGAAGATCACTGTGCTTCTCCTCTTATTAGTTATATTAGAAGCAGGGATCGTGGGATAAACTCCTTTTGTTTAAGTTATCAAAATCTGTGGATATTGCTTCTCTTTTGATTTTACAAAATAGCAAAGCAAAATTCAACACTAAGAATTCTGGAGCTGTTGCTAGCTTCTTTCTTCTGTTATCATTTTTTTTTCCTCACTGTTATAAGTTTATGACATTTGTAAATTTGAAATATATAGGCTTTTCAGTTTCCCCTTTTTTTTCAACCCCATTTTCTTATATGGCACAGAAAGAGGGAAATTGACAGAGACCGGGGTTGGTTTGTACTAGAGGATGAAGCAAATTTGGAATGGGAATATGGGACCCTGATTGCTATACATGATGATTCATTTCGTACATGTTCTCATAATTTGATGTTTGTCATTGAAAGACGGTGTTAATGTTAAACTTATTTAAAGCTGTGTCAAATATGAACCTTTGTTATTGATTGGCAGGCAACATAATCCAAAGAGAAAAAAAAAATGTCTTGTTAGAATAGAAGCAATACAGACATGAAACAATACTTGTTAGAAGTAATAGAATGATTATCCGGAATAGATGTGGACACCAATGGCAATGAGGAAGATGGTGATGAGGACAAAGAAGATGATGGTGTGAATCAATATAGAGATGCCACTTGTCTGCATGTTCCCAAACTCAACCACCCTGCCCTTTGCCGGCAGCTGAAACAGCAGCCCTGGGCTGAGCAGCACGAACAGCACCACTGCCATCACCACTGGACCCCAATCTGCAGACATGTCTGATCTGATGCTAACTCACTCTATGTCAAGACTGTGGTCTATGCTTATTAAATAGGCTGCAATGTTATTGAAGGAAGGAAGAAAGGAATAAGATGCATGACAATAAAGGAAAGTAGCAGCACCCACACAAAGCAACGAATATACAAAACCCTCCAATGCCTTCTTTATCTCACACCCACAAAATTCCCTATACCATGCATGTTCCGATTATATTGCTTTCAATGCATCAGGATTCATATGGGATGGGTCTCATTTAATTTGGGGTTATCCATTACATTATTAATATATTACGTTTCACATCATGGCATAATATGTGTATTAAGGAAAAGTATGGTAAACAACTCTATCAATTTTAAACAATTACAATTAATAATAATTAATTTTGTATTTTTTAAAAAATAAAAATTAAATAATCACTAATTAATGATAATTAATTAGTATAGGGTGCAATTTAGAAAATGTTTGTTGGTTTGTTTTTTGTTAGACTTCTGTTAATTACCTAACGGATTGTTTTAACGATATGTAGAGAGACCTAAAGTTTATTTGCTTATAAACTTCATGTTGATGATGCTCTTATGATTTTTTAGAAGGTGAAAACTCATAGTTAAGAATTATTAGAGGATAATTTAATTAAATTTATTAAATTATTTAACCGTTTTTGACAATTAACTTCACACAACGTATAAATTTTCATCTAAAAAAAAGTGAGTGAGAAATAAGATGTTGACATGTGGTTAGTTTGGTCAAACAATTAAATTCATTAATGCCTTGTTAATAAAAATTTACTTAACTTGAATAACTGTTTTTTTTGAAATAAAAAGTGCTCAACACAACAAGATGGAGCAATAAGACACATAAGTAACAGGCTACTCAACGTACAACCCATCATTGAATAACTCAAGAAGTAAACACCCTCTAGTCATCTTCGGCATTGCCATCAACAACCAAGAGATTCACCACCAAGCCACTCGTCGGAGAGCATAAAGGATCTGTTTATTATTTCCATCACCCCTGAGCCTTTATTGTTGAAGACTCTACCATTCCTTTCTAGCCAAACTGCCCAGATAACAGCAAAGAACCCAATCAGCCACCGCCTCCGCTCATTCTTCCTAGACGAAGCATTCGTCCAGCTCTCAAAGTGTTGTTTTAGTGTACCCGGCATAGTCCATATCCTGCCAAGGGCGAATAGCCATGCACACCACACCTGCCAAGTGATCTCACAGCTAATAAAAAGATGAGCAGCAGACTCAACAGACTTACAACATAGAACACATAAATTATCATGCTGGTCAATGACACCTAGTTTGCATAGTCTCTCTTTAGTGTTCACTCTCTCAACCAAAACAAACCACGAAAATAGCTCAACCCTTGGCGGAGCGAATCCCTTCCAAATAGCACTAGTAAAGCTATAGCTAGTAATATCCTCCGGGGGAGCTGCTTCCTGCATCACCTGCACAAAGGAGTTAGTAGTAAAAATACCAGTTTTATCATATTTCCAGACCACCCTATCCTCCCTCTCAGTTGTTATCTTTACTGACTGCAAGACCTCATGGAGTTGGTTTAGAAGCTCCAGCTCCCACTGAAATAATTCTCTCCTCCACTGGAGACTCCAGATCCATTCTAACCCATCCCAAAACCCGCATTCCCCTATAACACAAGGAAAGTTAATGTATTTTAACATAACAAATGGGAATTGAAAACAACAGTGACATTTAAACTTTAGATCAGTCTATGTGTTTTTTATGCAAAAAGGGACTCCAAAAGGGCATCATGCTCCTGCGATGTAGCTTTCGTAGAGAATTTCTGCACCTGGATCTCTTTGTTGACGACGGAAAAGAATTACCATCTTCTCCGAATGTTGTTCAAATTACTATTTTTGAATTATTATTCTGCTTTGTGTACGAAAGAGGAAGCTGTGGAGTTGCTCTGTTATGAGAGAAGAAAACCATGATTTTGTTTGACAGAACAAAATGAAAAATTATTAAGTGCTCTATATATAAATTATAATCTTACACAGATATATTCATTAAAAGTAAGATATTAATGGGTTTTTATAACGCTTCTATTCACAAATCACCTAACAATGGCTCGAAGAAAATCGTGATTTTCTTTTGGATGGATTTAGCATTTTTATTTGGGCCTATGAGAAGTGGTAAAAGATGCAGTAATTTTCGTTGATTGGGCATAATCACGTTTTTAATTAATTGCATTTAAATTTGGAGACTAACAAATTGTTTCCAACTCTACATGTCTCCTTGTTATTGGTAGATTGGAATGTGAGTACTTGAATTAAATTAAGCACATTTCGTTTTCTATATCATAATAAAACCCTTTGTTACATTTGCCAGCTGATTAGAGGTTCCTTTCCATTTTAAACTACAGACAATCATTTAGATATGAGAAAAAAGTTATAACAGTGTAAAGAAAAAAAAAAAAAGAAGAAAAAGTGAATAATTCATTTAGATATGAGAAAAAAATGAATACATTAGCATTGGAATTGGAAAATAAAAGAGAAAGAAAAGTAAAGGAGGAATTTGTTGAATATAGCTAGCCCATGTACAAGTGGACCTTAATAGCAAGCAAGAAGACACAAATGAGACCGAAGTAGATGAGTGTGTGGATGATAATGGCGGCGCCACTTGTCTGGAAGGTGCCAAACTCGACGCACCTTGCCCTCCCCGGCAGCTGAAAGAGCAGGCCAGGTGTTAGGAGAATGAAGAGCACCAACGACACAAATACTGGGCCCCAGTCAGCCATCCTAAATTAGTTTGTTTGGTGATGAATATGAATATGATAGCGAAAGCATCGTACATCATATTGCATATATATGTTGGAGGGAGATTGCACTTTGATTTGGACTAAGAATAACTTGCTTCCTCTGTTTTACTTACTGCATCCGCTTCCCATCAAAGTAAGGAATCATTCATTCATCAATACATGTTTCATCATACTTTCACGTACTTCCTTGCTTAACTCACTTCATTCATACATGTTTCATCATAATTCATTCCAGATAAACCCAAGAGAAATAATATTTCTATCACTTTTTTGTATATATTTTTTTATTGTATTTTTAATAAAAAATAGAAAATATACAACGAAAGTGTATGCAAATTACTAAAATAGTACACTTACATTCCTCTGCAGTTTCTTAATTCGAAACAACTAGTATATATGAGCATGTAAAGGCAGGCTCGGAAACACTAGAATTACTTCGTGCTTCTCTTTGCTGCCAATAGGCACCTTAAAAGTATATTATGGTCAATTTGTATAACTAAAGAGAATTTTTTGTATTTCACTATCACAAATACTAAATTATTTTTAACAAATAAAATTTATAAATTTTAAAAAATATAAATACAAATTATATTAATTTATATGTACAAATCTAGTAAATATAAGTGTAAATTATATGTTTATTGTATATAAAACTCCTATAAATATAAGTATAAATTAAGTAATAAAATATATAAATTATATTTTATATAAATTATTGCTAGTTAAGTAATAAAATATATACTAGTGATGTAGCATTGTTTTTGTATAAAAAGAAATGGTTAAGTACGATTTTGTTCCCTAAAGTAGGGTTGAAAATTTTTTTTGTTCCCAACCATTTTTTGTTTACAAAATCGTTTATAAGATTTAACTTAGTTTTAAAATAATTATTTTTACCAAAATTTTAATTTTTATTACCAAATTACCCCTAAATTAAAAAAAAAAAGAAAACGGGTTAAAGGGCTGGAAAACAGGGGAAGGGAATCACGTTGGGGGGGTTTTAGGGAAGAAGAGGGGGAAGGAAAGGTGGAGAAGAAAATCCGCCGCTGCTCGTCATCGTTCGGTCGCTGGATCTCGCCGCTGCTCTTCGTCGTTCAGTCCTCGCGCTACTCCTCGACGTCGATGCCAGCAGATCCGCGAGGGTGGACCTCGTGCGCCGCTCGCCGTTTCTGCTTCTTCTCCTTGTTCGGTTGCCGGTCGTCGCTGCTCCTCGTCCTCCTCACCAGTCACTCGTCGCTGTTGTTGTTCTTCTACTTCTGTTTCTATTATGTTATTGATTCTAATTCCATTCTACTTTTGCTTATGCTTATATTAAGTTGTTGATTTCTGATTATGATTCTTTTATATTGTTGCTTCTGGTTGATTATATTGTTCCATTGTTTTATTATACAGATTTGTTGATCCATTATCTATTTTTTTAATGTTTATTATATTATTTCAATGTTGTTGTTTCTGATTCTGCTTTTGTTTATGGTTCTGCTTGATTTTGGGGAAGAAGGGGAATAGATATTTTGATTTGAATGACAATTTTAAAATTAAGTTAAACCTTTGGCGATTTTGTAAGCAAAAAAAAAGTTAAAGACAAAAAAAATTTTAATTCCTATTTTAGAGAACAAAATCGTATTTAAGCAAAAAAAAAAAAAAAATTCAAAATAAGAATAGAAAAACAACCACCACCTACCTCGTGCCTGCCTTGCACATATAGAATATTAGTTACATTTGATTATCCCTCAATACATTAAAAAATAATTTGACCGCTGATTTTTTTTTATTTTTTTTTTTATACATGACATTTGCTTATTTGCTTACTAAGACCTTTGAGCAAGTTGCTGTAATTTGAATTTTTCGTTTCGTTGAATATTCTTGTACGTGCTAACGTGAAACAGGAATGCCAATATGAGTTATTGATGATCCATTGAAAAGCCAAAATGAATATGTTACTCCCCATTTCATATATCAACATTATTTTTCACGTGCGTCTTATCCGGTTATCCTTCATGATCATTCCCTCACACAAAACGCACAACCTTTATAATGGATGATGTGGATGTACATGAATGTGCCTTGTGTCATTTTAGCATCATGCACGGACACGCACTAGCTAAGTCCTAAGTAGCTAGGGTTTCCTGTAATTGCTGGATGCATCATTGCATGTTTTGGAGTAATATCGCTCAACTCAAATGTCAACTACCACACCTTAATTATACTTTCCAAAATTACATCTTAATTAATCTCTTTTTGTATCTTGCATTTGACCAGGTCTTATCATTATGGTTATGTAATAATATTAATATATCCTTATCATGCTCCAGGTGCTCCTTCAAGACCTATTCTTTTCATTTCATCTTGAGATTTGTGTGCATCCGCTCTAATTTCGTCACATTAATTAATACACGCAGCTTTCCGTGGCACACATTTATCTTCGAAATATTGTTGGTAAGTAAATAGTCACATATATATTTTTGGTGAAATTCTGCTTTGACTTCTTTCTTCCCGTTTCTTTTTTGGTAAATTCCAAAAAATTAAACTCATAAATTTTTTTATTTTAGTATATTATACTTGTCACGATAGTTAATTTTAAAATTATTATTATTATTTTATTTAATTCATAAAAAAAGATAGATTAATAAACACATTAGTATTTATCAATATACTAAAATAATTAATTTAATTATAATAATAATGATAAATGATTGAATGATTTTATGAAATTATTTTATTACATCAAGTTGGCAGCATATTTAGGAAAAAGGAGTCTAGTATGATTTATCTTAGAGTAAAGTTTACGTTGCCTAATGTTTATCTAATTTATTTTTTATCATAAATTTTAAATATTTAAAAATAATTTATTTTTAAAATTAAATATTAATTAAACAACATTTTAGACAGAATAGCAATGGCGTTTATTTATTTTAATTTTTGAGAGAAGTGTGGTTTACTGAGCAGCGGGGTGGGTGAGTGGGTCTTGGTCTTTTTCAAGTCTCAAAAACAATGGTCTCTCTCCACTTCTAGCTTCCCTTCTCCAGATTCACTTCCGCCATGGCAACCGGTCAGTTACTCCTCCTGCTTTGACTTTTCTTTTTCATTCGATTCCGTGTGGGGACCGCCATGGAGGATGCACTTGTTCCATTTTGGATACCAAAATCTGTTGAGAAAAGGGAAAAATAAAGAGTTTATTCTTGTTGTCAGGTGATGATTACAATATTGATGATTTGTTTCGAGAAGCTCAAAGCAGATGGCTGAAGCCTGTGGAAGTGATGTACATTTTACAGAATCATGACAAGTACCAGTTCACACAAGAGCCCCCGCAACAGCCAACCAGTAACATATTTCTTCTCTTTATCAATTTCATAATCTTGTTTCTTTTAAATGATTTAATCTTGTTTCATTTTTCTCCACAACAGGTGGATCACTTTTTCTCTTTAACAGAAGAGTCCTGCGCTTCTTTCGTAGAGATGGCCATAACTGGCGCAAGAAGAAAGACGGAAGGACTGTCGGAGAGGCACACGAACGTCTTAAGGTGCTTTGCAACTTTTCATTTATGGAATACTTCTTTGCCTTTTGATCTTTAATTATAATCATTTGCATCATTAGGTTGGAACTGTCGAAGCCTTAAATTGTTACTATGCACATGGAGAGCAGAACCCTACTTTCCAGAGGCGGAGCTATTGGATGTTGGATCCGTGAGTAAATTTCAACTATTTCTTCACCAATCAGCACCATTGTGGGATAACTAAATGTTCAAGAACTTTCTTAACTCTGGAATAATGAACCTAATATATGCATAACTGCTCTTTGAGATGTGTTTGCATATGTTATTGTAACAGTTGTTCAGAATAACTGATATTCTGTTGTTTCATGGCAGGGCATATGAGCATATTGTTCTTGTGCATTATAGAGAAACAAGTGAGGTGACTCTTCATAACTTGATTCTCGATAAACATGATAATAGTACTTTGTCCTATTGATATTTACCTCTATTTAAATGGCTCATGCTAGATCCTGAGCAGGTTATATTTCTTCTATAAGTTTGGTATGGTGGTTTTTCTTTTCTTTGCTATTGGAATTAACATGACATTTACTATTTCTATTGATCCATCTCTCTCTTCTCCTCTCTTGTTTTCTGGTTCTGAAGTGAAATACAGTTCAATGATAAGGACACTGATATAAGAGAAAATGGCTATTGTTACTAAGATTTCTCATGTCCTGTGACTTTTCTGTAAGAATAGCATTATTTTCTGATTAGCTTTTAGGACTAAAGTGAATTTATGACTAAAAGCTACTTATGAATAATATGTGATATGCTGGATGTCAATTATCTTGGTCATGTTCCATTATCAACCATGTGCATAACAATTCGGCAGTGCCGCCCTATTTTGATTCACATTACTATTTGCACTCACATGTTGCAGGGAAGGTCCAGCTCTGGACCTGGCACACAATTGTCACCAAGTTCCTCTTCTGCATTTGGCCAGAGTCCTAGCTCATATTCTGCTCAGACACCATTGTCAACATCTGTACTTGGTGATCCATCTGAACCTAATCAGAGTTACTCTAGTTCTGGCACCGGAGAAGTTACCTCTGATGTATTCATCATGAATGATGGAATGAGTCACCTGGATGGGACATATGCAGACTCAGGAACTTCAACTGAAGTTGAGGTTACTCGAGCTTTGTTGCGCAGATTGGAGGAGCAGTTAAGTTTGAATGAAGACAGCATCAAAGAAATTGCTTCCTTCTACAGTGAGAAAGAAATTACAGGTGATTCAAATGCTCAACAAAATCAAGGGTTGACCTGTAAGCAAGAGGAATCTGCAGCTTTTTCTAGACCAGATGATTATGGGCTAATTTTTTATGGACATAATGGAACCCAAGGTAGTTATAAAAAAGAATTTAGATGTGATTGGGAGAAAATATAAACAAAGCATTAATATCTTGATACATTACATGTGACCAAAAGTTTACTTATGAAGTTATTGTATTTTGGATGTACTTTAACTTCTTTTACTCTTCAATGGGGATAAGAGAAAAGTGAAAGTGCTCAAAATAGTGTTTGCTTTGTAGATGAAGGTGATAAGTCTTATGAATTAATGGACCATACATACCGTGATGGAAATGAAAAGGATATATGGACAGAGGTGCTGGAATCATGCAAGTCGTCATCCACAGCCAGGTTGCCACAGAAAAATATATACATGCCAGCTGGAGAAGTGAGTATTACATGTTTGCAACTTGCTATTATATGGTTCATAACATTTATGGTTTTGCAATTTATGTTTTCTCAGATGTTTTAAATGTGTTTGTGTAATGCTTAAAATGTATTAGTACTTAAAGCAGGAAAATTCACCTTCTTTGTCAAGAAAGGAACCAATTGCCAATCAGGATGACGGTCACTGGCTAAACTTCAACAACAGTAATAACGCAGAAAACTGTATGATTTTCTTTCACCATATTAACTTCAATTTTTTTAATATATTTTGGAATTTCTTCAAACCTCTGATGTCCTGTCCATGTTATCAGCTGTTTTCTCACTACCTGAAGGTGATAGTGGAGTCAAATATCCTCCATATTCTTCTGTGCTAGGGGCACAAAAAGCTAATTCTGAGTACTATGCAACATTGTTTGCCCAAAGCCAAATTGGACCATCTCTGGATGCAGACTCAAGCTTGACTGTCTCACAAAAGCAGAAATTTTCTATTAAGGCAGTCTCCCCAGAATGGGGTTATACCACTGAGACTACTAAGGTCTGATATTTTTAACGCTAACTGTTCTTGTGCCCTATATTCAATCATTTATGAAAACCTTGCATAAGTTGGTGGTAGCTTACCTATGTTCCTAGGAAGATTTAGAATACAAATCTTGACATGGTTGAAACCTATTTGCAATTAGCAGTTGATCAGTCTTTATAAATAATAGCAAACGCCGTGCAATCTTGTGGCATTGAGCATATAAGGCTTAATTCGTTGGGAAAAAGTATGTTGTTTGAATTTGTTTCCTAAATCCCCATGTTCTATGTGCAGATCATCATTGTTGGGTCTTTTCTGTGTCATCCCTCAGATTCTGCCTGGGCTTGTATGTTTGGTGATGTTGAAGTTCCCATTGAGATAATTCAGGACGGTGTAATCAGTTGTGAAGCTCCATCTCGCCTTTCTGGAAAGGTTAATCTCTGCATTACTTCTGGTAATAGGCAGTCCTGCAGTGAAGTCAGAGAGTTTGAGTATCGTAATAAGACAAGTATTTGCACTTACTGTAACTCATCGGCAACAGAAGCCAACAGAAGTCCAGAAGAGCTGCTGTTACTCGTTAGATTTGCACAGATGCTGCTTTCTGGTTCAACTACAAAGAATGATGACATAGAATCTGGAACTCATCTAGTAAAACAGAAAGCCGATGATGATTCATGGAGCCATATTATAGAGGCTCTTCTAGTGGGCAGTGGAACTTCATCTGGTATGGTCGATTGGCTTCTCGAAGAGCTTCTTAAGGATAAGCTGCAGCTGTGGCTTTCTTGCAGGTCCCAGGAGAAAGATGAAGTAACAGGCTGTTGTTTGTCGAAGAAAGAGCAGGGAATCATTCATATGGTAGCTGGATTGGGTTTTGAGTGGGCCTTGCACCCTATTCTCAGTTGTGGTGTGAATATAAATTTCCGTGACATTAGCGGATGGACTGCCCTTCATTGGGCTGCACGTTTTGGAAGGTAATATATAGAAAATTCTGCAATGCTTCTTTCTATGGCAATCATTTGTACTTCAAAGTGTTGGCATCTGCCATATCAAGAATAATAATAATGAAAGTCTGGTTTCATTATGAGCATTTTATAAATTAGCTGTTACAATTTTTGGTATTTGGTGTAGAGAAAAAATGGTTGCTTCACTTATAGCTTGTGGTGCATCCGCTGGAGCAGTGACAGATCCAAGTGCACAAGATCCGAAAGGCAAAACTGCTGCATCTATTGCAGCAAGCAGTGGACATAAGGGACTGGCAGGATATCTTTCTGAGAGAGCTCTGACAAGCCATCTGTCATCCCTCACGATGCAAGAGACTGAGCTATCCAAAAGTTCTGCACAACTCGAAGCAGATTTAGCTGTTTGTAGTGTCTCCAAGGAAAATCTCGCCGCCGGTGAGGATCAGGCTCCACTTAAACATACCTTGGCTGCTGTCAGAAATGCAACTCAGGCCGCAGCACGTATACAATCTGCTTTTCGTTCGCATTCCTTCAGAAAGCGGAGGGCAAGAGAAGCTGCTGCTGCCACTGCTGGTGGTATCAACGCAGGTAGCATTGGTAACATTCCGGAGCTTTCTGCTCTGTCAAAACTTGCCTTTCGGAACTCACGGGATCACAATTCTGCTGCCTTATCTATTCAGAAGAAATTCCGAGGTTGGAAGGGTCGCAAAGATTTCTTAGAATTGCGCCAAAAAGTAGTGAAGATACAGGTATTAATCTTTCAGTTTGATGGTAAAAATAGATTCCAAGAGCTATATTATTCCTGGTCTAATTTTCAGTTAATTCCAATTTATTTGGGCAGGCTCATGTGAGGGGTTACCAGGTTAGAAAGCATTACAAGGTGATATGGGCAGTTGGAATCTTGGACAAGGTTGTCCTGCGATGGCGGAGAAAAGGAGCTGGCCTACGAGGTTTCCGACAGGAGATGGAGACTAGTGCCTTGGATGAAAGTGAAGATGAAGATATTCTCAAGCCTTACCGCAAACAGATGGTAGATGCAGAAATAAAAGAGGCTGTGTCGAGGGTGCTTTCCATGGTTGATTCTCCAGATGCTCGTCAGCAATATCATCGCATGCTTGAGAAGTATCGTCAAGCTAAGGTAAATAGTTGCCTGTCAAAATAATCATTCTTTTCCCTATTACAAGTTAACATTACTTTGTGCTTGATTCTTTGGCAGGCTGAACTTGCGGGTACGAGTGAGGAAGCATCATTGTCAACGTCCATTGCGGATGTTTTCAGTATGGAAGATGATATGTATCAGTTTCCTCAGGGCTAATTTTGCCTTCTCATTTTTTTACTCCTTCCCTTCACGAGTGGATGATTAGTTTCTGACGTAGTAAAGTCAATTGGCTTCATCTTTAGAAGATGCTTAGAGCAACCTTAAATTTTTAGTTCTCAAGTAGTCTAGATTGTATAGTGATTGTCGATTAACATTGCTTTGTAAAATATTAAATATAGGGTTTGATATTGAATAGTGGGACTGGTATGAATCCTTTATATGTCCATGCGTGTACAGTTCACCTTTGCTGTTTACTGATATTAGCAGGCATTTTCTTTTGTTGGTTAAGATTGCAAACGATGGAACAACATGCATTGTTGACATAACGGTTTTTAAATTAGAAGCTAGGGTTGGCAACACAATCCGCATTTGTGGGTATCCAACCCGCAGGAGAAAGGGTCGGTTCGAGTGTCAAGTCAATTCTATATATATATTAATACACGATGAGTGAGTAAAAACTAGCACTCAAATTTCTCTTTTGTTAGTCATATATTTGATACTATATTGTGTTCACTTATATTTGATACCATATTGAAATGTAAGAAGACCTAACATTTGAACAAAAATAAATTTGTTTTTATCGGGTTAAGTTCGGCCGGATAAGATAGGGTAGAAAATTTGGTCTTTTTACATCCATAAAATGTATGTGAATTCATAGTGTGTATGAATTTGTGATGCTTAGGATTAGAAGTTTTCCAATTACCAAAATAAAAATGATGGTAACTGGTAAGTAATGTTGTTATAAAAAATCTAGCAGTAGAAACTACTGTTTCGCCGCCGTATCTCGTTTTTCTTCCCTTTGTTGCCTCTAGACGCAATGAAAGATTACATGGCGGCACAAAGCGATGAAGTTATCTGCCACTTACCTGGATAAAATCACTCTCCAGTCTCCAGCGTCGTCTCTATTTACCCAAATGCATTATAAATTTTGGAAAGCGAGAGAAAATAAGAAACAGTCAACGACCAAAAAACAAAGAAACGATAACAAGAAACCGTGGCATCCATGAACCAGATGCTTGGACCCCATCCCATATCTCAGTTCTCATAAAAGAAATAAAGCTAAGTTTTCATCCTCAGTTCATACCTGATAATCTTTCGATAATTTATCCTTACATGTTTTTTAACCAACCACAATAGAAAACTCTGAACAGAAATGGCACAATTAATCGTTCATAGCATCCAGCCAAAAAAGAACTCCATTTTTCAATCACAAATGTCACGATATGAAACAGCTATAGCCCAGAGGCAAACTTCTATTTTTCAGGTTACATATTCCATAGTCTATCTTCAAGCATAGTTCAAACGAAATATATCATTCAAAACATAATAGCTTCCCTGCGGTGTTGGTAACAAATGGAACATCTGGGAAAAAAGAGTTACAAGTTTAATCATCATGAGATAACAGAAATTGGGAAATGGTATACAAGAAGATAGAATAGAACAACAATAAGAAGAGACGGTTCCTGCCAGAAAGTAATAATTATTTCCACATATACTGTTAACAGCAAATATATTATTCTTAATAAGTAAAAGAGAGTTCCCGGTAATCCTTTCTATACTAGCTATAACGATTGGAAATGTCATACTGAGTACTGACCAAACAGATAAGACATGAGAAATAAATTATCAATCTCATCTTCACGGCATAAGCATGTAATCACTATATCCACATTACTGTAGAAATGGGGTTCTTAAAATATCTCCATTTTTTCTTTTTCCCAGAGGTTTGTTTCACTTCAAACTAACAAATTGCAAATTAATAATCAATAATCACAGACGCTGACCAATGAAAATTACTTGCAGTTAAATTGAAGACTGCCATGGTTATATTAACTTAAATGTGAAGGTGTTCTCTTGATCTAGACTAGTACCAACTGCTAAGATAGGAGGTAAAGGAAACAAACAAGATCAGAGAGAGAGAGAGAGTGAGAGCATCTTTCTTTCAATTGTTGGGTTTACTTTTCCTAAGAAAAAATGGATAGGTGGAATATTGGTGGACAAGAAAGAAAAAGAAAAACCAAAACCTATGAGAAGGAAGCAAAACCCTGGCATCAATTGATGGCATCAACTATTGACTATTGTGGATCGAGCAGAAACAAGCTCAATTTCAAAGGACATCGTAGGATGCAAAATAAAAGCTCGGATTCAAGATAGGCCATGAGCTTAGAAGAGGAGAATTTGTAATTGCAAACCGGATAATAATATGGAATGTGGGAGATTGAATTGATGAAACATTTGGGAGATCTTAGCTGCCATCAAAGCGCGTTGAAGACACACTGTAACTCAGAGAAGCAGGACGGGGTGTAAAGATGCAAGTATACTTTGAATATCTAATGCAAAGGATCTTGTGTACGATCTAATGATCCATAGCCGTTCTTGATTCCAAGAACGGCTTTGATCTAATTGATATACTCCAATTTAAATTCTAATAGCCGGATGGATCAAATGCATATCTGATTCAAGCATTACTTTAATATATGCAATAATTATCACAACCCTAAACCATAGATTAATGCATCCTAATAATCAAGAATTTATGTGTAACACGGAATTATGTGAACCAAAGAGCAAAAGACAACTACAAAATAGCAGCACGACCAAATACACTCTCTTCAGCTAATCGCAGATCCACAACAAATTGAAATCAACACAGAAGAGCAATCAGAGAGAGAAAAAGTGGAATGAAGATGAAGGAGAGTGTACCTGGCTGAACTTGAGGGCGTGTTGCTCGCCGGCGAGCTGGAGGTTGCCGCTGACGAAGACGAGCATGCCGTTGGTGGCGGCGGAGGGCTGGCAATCAACGGTGGTGATGGAGTGGTGGCACTGGCTGAAAGGGAGAGAGGTGAGCTTGGCGACGATGTTCTGGGAGCCCTGGATCTTCTGGCCCTCGAAGGTGAGCATGGAGCCGTCCTGGTAGAGGCTGGCCAGCCCGGCGCGGTTGTTGTCGAAGGTGGTGTAGTAGTGCTCAACGAACGCCTTCGCCAACGAATCTGGATCCATTCTTCCTTCCTTCCGCTTAACGCTTACGCTATCTCTCTTTCTCACTCCCTACCAAGTACCAACCCTAACCCACACTCCTAATATAACATGTAACAGACACCGGCGTTTTTCATTTTATTTAGTTAGCTAATTAGCATTAAAAAATTTTATCTTTCAAGGCTAAAAATATTAAGACTTCGTCGACAGCAGGGTTCGAACCTGCGCGGGCGAAACCCAACAGATTTCAAGTCTGTCTCCTTAACCACTCGGACATATCGACTGGTATATTAGAATTTCTTAATTAATATAAATAACTCTTAAATAAAGTTATGCTACATTACCTAAACAGAATTGCGTCTGATATAAATAATTTTCATCTATTGTGTACAATTAAACACTGTTTTCAACCGATACAATCAAATTGATTAGATCAGTATTGGAGGGTAAGTACCAAGAAGCCCTACTTGGCTGAATGCTTTGAAGCCTTCCCAGCTTCGGCGAGTATCAGCAGCAGCATAACCACGCCAATTATATAGTGAGTGTCGATTAACATTGCTTTGTAAAATATTAAATGCAGGGATTGATATTGAATCGAGCGGGAATGATGTGAATCCCTTTCTATATTTCCATGCCTGGACGGTCGACCTTTGCAGTTTTCCAGATGTTAACCACCATTTTCTTTCGTTGGTTATGATTGGTGTGCTATTTAGCGAAACTGGATATGATAGAAGAACATGCATTGTTAACATATCGGTTTTTAAATTAGAAGCCATTTTTGTTATTAAAAATCCAGAAGTTGAAATCTCGTTTTTCTTCCCTTTGCTGCCTCTAGACGCAATGAAGGATTACATGGCGGCACAAAACGATGAATTTTTTCTACCACTCCACTGGATAAAATCACTCTTCAGGAGCCAAATGCATTCTAAATTTTGGAAAGCGTGAGAAAACAAGAAACAGTCAACGACCAAAAACAAAGAAAAGAAAACAAGAAACAGTTCAATTAGTGCTACGATCGGTAAATGGCCACAGATGTCGGTTTCAGACCCGGTACTAATTACGTAAATGAGCATTCAGAAATGATATACCATCAAATATGCTACCGAAGCCAATATTTGCTGCACTAATGGAGTTACCGGGTGAAGGAATTTGATTTCCTGGTGCAGTTCAATCAAATGCATGAACCAATTTGTTAAGAAAACATGAAGGAGATGCTTGGACCCCATCCCATATCTCAGTTCTGAGAACAGAAATCTAGCAAAGTTTTCAACATCAGCTCATACCCGGTAATCTTTTGATAATTTGTCCTTACAACGACTTTGAACCAATCACAATATAAAATTCTAAACAGAAATGGCACAACTAATCGTTCACATCCAGCCAAAAAGAAACTCCATTTTCAATTACAAATGTCACGATATGAAACAGCTATAGCCCATAGGCAAACTTCTACCTTTCAGGTCACATATGCCATACTCTATCTTCAAGCATAGTTCAACCGGAATATATCGTTTGAAACATAGTAGCTTCCCTGTGGTGTTGGTAACAAATGGAACATCTGGGAAAGGAGAGTGACAAGTTTAGTCATCATGAGATAGCAGAAATTGGGAAATGGTATACAAGAAGATAGAATAGAACAATCACATAAGGAGAAGGTTCCCGCCAGAATGTAATAATTATTTCCCCATATGCTGTTAACAGAAAATATATTATTCTTAATATGTTCTTAATAAGTAAAAGAGGGCTCCCTGTAATCGTTTCTTGGAAATGCCATACTGAGTACTGACCAAACAAATAAGACACAAGAAATAAATTAACAATATCACCAAATATCACCGTCAGGGCATAAGCATGTAATCACTGTATCCGTATTACATAAAAGATCTCCATTTTTTCTTTATCCCAGAGGTCTGTTTCACTTCAAACTAACAAATTAACAATCAATTAATCACAGACGCTGACCAATGAAAATTTAGAACTACTTGTTTCTGGACAACATTAAAATTTTTCATATATAGATACATTAAAGTTAAATTGAAGACTGCTATGGTTATATTAAATTGGATTTGAAGGTGTTCTCTTGGTCTAGATCAGTATCAACTACTAAGATAGGAGACGAAGGAAACAAACAAGATCATGCGAGAGCATCTTTTTCTTTTAATTTTTGGATTTTCTTTTCCAAAGAAAAGATGTGGAGGACAAGAAAGAAAAAAGAAAACCAAAAGCTGTGAGAAGAAGGCAAAACCCTGTCATCAGTTGCTATTGTGGATACATTAGAAACAACTCAATTTCAAAGGACACCATAGGCTGCAAAATGAAAGCTTGGTTCAAGATAGGCCATGAGCTTAGAAGAGGGGAATTGTAATTGCCTACCAGGCAATAGTATGGGATGTAGGAGATTGTGTTGATGAACCGTTTGCGAGATCATTGCTGCCATCAAAGCGAGTTGCAGGACGTGAGTAAAGATGCAAGTATACTTTGAATATCTAATGCAAGGGATCTTCTGTACGATATCCATAGCCATTCCAAGAATATCTTTGATCTAATTAATATAGTCCAATTTTAATTCTAATACAGGGATGGATGAAATGCATAATTAGCTGCCCTAGAATGTCAATCACAGGCAATAAACTATTTTAGTATCTGCAATTATTATCACATTGATACCATAGATTAAAGCACCCAGATAATCAAGAATTTAGTTTCACGGTGTACAAATTCATATTTATATCTGACACTAAAGTAAGTGAACCAACTACAAAAAAGCAGCACGGCCAAAAGTCGCACTCTCTTCAGCCAATCGCAGATCCATTACAAATTGAAATCAATCAGAGAGAGAAAAAGTGGAATGGGGATGGTGGAGAGTGTACCTGGCTGAACTTGAGGGCGTGTTGCTCGCCGGCGAGCTGGAGATTGCCGCTGACGAAGACAAGCATGCCGTTGGGGGCGGAGGAGGGCTGGCAGTCAACGGTGGTGATGGAGTGAAGGCACTGGTTGAAAGGGAGAGAGGTGAGCTTGGCGACGATGTTCTGGGCGCCCTGGATCTTCTGGCCTTCGAAGGTGAGCATGGAGCTGTCCTGGTAGAGGTTCACCAGTCCGGCGCGGTTGTTGTCGAACGTCGTGTAGTAGTGTTCAACGAACGCCTTTGCCAACGCATCTCCATCCATTCTTGCTTCCTTCCTTCCGCTTAACTCTCACGCTATCGCTCTTTCTCGCTCCCTCACAACCCTAACGCTAACGCACACTCCTAATATGTTTTTTCGGTGACTTTGCACACTCCTAATATTAATATACGGGTTAATCAACCAGCCGTTTTTCACCCTTTTTTTTTTATTTAATTTAGTTGATTAGTTTTGAAATTTTGACATGGCATCGCAAAAAATTTAAATTGCGTCGACAGCAGGGTTCGAACCTGCGCGGGCGAAGCCCAACAGATTTCAAGTCTGTCTCCTTAACCACTCGGACATATCGACTTATATGCTGAGATTTATTAACTATCCTTTTTAATATAAAATCTTAAAACAGTCCTCAAAACATCGCATTATTATATAAAAGGAATTGCGTGCCTGATATAAATAATAAAGTGAAATTGGAAATTGATAGATATGTTGACAGATTTAATTAAATTATCATTTAACAGTTTTTAACTATCAACTTCATATGAAATTAACTGGACCTGAATTTTTACCAAATAATTTTCTTTAAAATAAACTTAAAAATATTGCATAAGAGATTGTGTGCAATTAAAGTATTAAACACTATCTTGTGTATAATTATAAGATTTCAAATAAGGATGACAATTAATAGCTATTCACCTATGTCAAAAAAAGAAAAAAAATCTATAATGATAATTTACAAATCCAACCAAAAGAATGTGGCCAGGTTAAAATATATGTATGAGTCAAGTATTTGATAGTTAAATTCTGGGTCTCTAAAGAATAAAAGAAAGCAAGGCTGCTGCTATACATTGGTGATTTTCTTTCTTCTATTTACTTACATATAAATCAACTTCTTATGAGTTACATAAATTTAACATTAGCAGGGTGGAGTACTATAACTTGAATTATTACAAATATTACATCATATGCACAAAGATGAAGAGCATAATGTAAATCTGGTTAATATGTATATCTGATTCTTCAAATTCCCTCAATTATTTTCAATTTATACCGAGGATGAAGATCAGATGCTACATGGAAGAATCAACGGGTTCTAATACCCTAAGAAGAATTTTTTATCAATCACAACAAACAAACTTGGCTCCTAGCCTCCAAAGTACAGTATTACTTACTAAAATAATCTGTATTGTGGACATTATTCAGGAGTGGAAAAACCTTGAGACTTCTCGATAAAGCTGTTCGGCTTCAAACGGTTTAGAAACATATCCATCCATGCCACACCTTACACACTCCTCATGGGTGGCCTGGATCACGTCTGCAGTCATGGCCAAAATAGGGACATCCCATTTTGATAAGTTATCTACAAAACCTTCTCTCTTGGCGCAACGTTCCATCTCCCTTATTTTCTTTGTAGCTTCAAAACTGTTGACAAAAGATTTCTGTGTTATTAGCAACTCATAACAACATGGAAACTATAACATAAATGAGAATTCGATACTAAATAATACCCGTCCATTTCTGGCATTTGAATATCCATGAAGCACGCATCGAACTCATGAGGTGGTTTTAGTTTAGAGATGGCCTCTTTTCCGCTGCTAACACACACCACATCTGCTCCATACTTTTTCAAAGCACCAGCTGCTACGGTGCGGTTCACAACATTGTCATCTACAATTAGAATTTTCTTCCCGCCAAGAAGGTGGCCAACAGATAAACCCGGAAGCTCCCCATTTCGGCAAGTAACACCCATGGCTCGCTGCAGCGAGGCAGCAAGCATACTTGCTCTCAGAGGTTTTACGATCACAGTGGGATTACCAATACCTGATGTCCAACCATTAGAATTAACAAGAATGAACAACTTAGGAGGAACGCCATGATGAACTACTCTACTGGCGCCATCGACAAAGCGAGATGACATGGCTGAATCTCTATCCCACACTTCCTGCTCAATAAGTACCATATTGATAATCTGGTTGCCTTCCGTTATGGTGGACAAACCTTGGGCTAAATCCGAAACCAATTCGATACGAATGCCGAGCCTCTGAATATGATATCTACACACTTTGGCTCTAACCGATCTAGGGTCAATGAGTAATGCGGTCATTCCCTGAAATTCTGAAGATGGAGGATTAGAGTGGTTGCTGTTGTTGTTGAGTTGCTGAATTTTGCAATCAGTTGAATTGGTGAAGAGAGCAGTGAAAGTGAAGGTGGATCCAATCTTAGGTATGCTGACAAATCCAATTTGGCCATTCATGAGACCAACCAAACACTTGCTAATGCTTAGGCCAATACCTGTTCCACCATGTCTCCGGGAAACGGAAGGACCAACCTGCATGAACGGAGTGAAGATTCGAGACTGCGCTTCCAGAGGGATTCCTTCGCCAGTGTCCTCAACCGATACAATCAAATTGATTACATCAGTAACAGAGGATGAGAAAGAACCAAGAGGCCCTACTTGACTGAATGCTTTGAAGCCTTCCCAGCTTTTTCGACTATCGGCAACAGGGAAACCACTCAGACTCAGGGTATTTACATTTTCCATGCCTAATTCTTTATCAATCTGTATCGAATGGACCACCTCCTCAACAAGATGGACAGTCACATAAATATGCCCTTTCTCTGTGAACTGCCAAACAATTGCATAATCCTTTTCATCATACTTGCTTTACAAATATTATATACCATATACTTCAATTTTAGATTTACCTTAATTGAATTACCCATGAGATTGGTAATTATTTGCCTAAACCTTCCTGCATCACCTATTAACAGCTCAGGAACCTCATCTGATACATAAGCTGCCAACTGTGCAAGTTTTATATATATATGTATAGGTCAATATCACTAGACATTGAAAAAATTCTACCATGATAAAACGTAGCATATAATATATAGGTATCACCTCTATTCCTTTTCCTTGAGACTTTTCTGAAAATAATGATAATATATCATCCAAAACAGCACGCAAGTCAAACAGCGAAGCTTCAAGCTCCAGCTTACCAGCTTCAATCTTTGCCTGATCCAATACCTCGTTTATAAGTGACACCAAAGCTTTTCCACTTCCCTGCGCCGTTCTCACATACTCCTGTTGGGTTACGTCTAGATCCGTGTCCATAAGCATATGCAACATCCCTGAAGTTACAATTTCAGAGCCAACTCACATGCTTAAACAACAACTTGGATATATAACTCACTCTTACTCACCTAAAACCCCATTCATTGGTGTTCTAATCTCGTGGGACACAGTAGCAAGAAACTGTAAATGCATTAGTTCATTAGTACACATGATCAGAGCCAAAAGAAGTAAGGACTTAGGAGACATACCTGGGATTTTGCAATATCAGCCGCCTCAGCTCGCTTTTTAAGCTCAGTCATCTCATCCCGATCCTCTTCCGCTTTTACAACTCGATTGCAGGTGGCATAGAAAATATACCCAAGAAGGACACAAATAATAAAGCCTCCTACAGAAGTATTAAATGCCAACCATGGCCATGGCAGTTTTTGTTTGAACCTGTGTTGACATGGCTATTGTATTATTATATGACATTACATTGCATCACCTTGAATTATATGATTCATATCATGTATATCTTGTACCTGCAGTGCATCTCATGCTTCCTGAGAGGGTCTCCAAAGTTAAGAGTGCTGACATGAGAGAAAGAGTCCCTTGATACATTTGAACCGTACATGACAATGGGATGTGTATTATTGGTAGTATCATACACATTAACAACTACAGCTTTCTCACTAGCAAGTTGTTGCAGTAGTTTCTCCACTAACGACTCAACATCAAAGACTCCACCAAGATATCTGCTCACAAGTGTTAGACACATTAAAATACTAATAATGACTATACAAATCATCAGTAGAATACAGCATACCCATCAGTTGCTTGAATCCTCTGATCAAGGGTTGAATTGGATGGAAGATTTCTCTTGTAGACAGCAAATGTGAGGATTACCCCAAGGCGATTCGTTTTGAGAAGCCGAAAGGGTGCAGTTAAAACTCCTTTGCCTGACTCCCTTGCTCGGAGCACATTCTCACGGTCTTCCTGTAAGAGTTTAGTTAGAAATTACAAGCTAGCAGAATTAGAATTGATAAGAGCAAATTGGAAAATGAAACTTGCCTTTCCAGATAGCACGTCAAGAGAAATGACATGTGCAATTGTATCTTGTGCAAAGATGACAGGAGCATATTCTTCTTGAACAAGGGATGGTTGCAAAGTATCCATCTTCTTAATAGTCCATCCTTGTTGCTTCTCAAACTGTTCCCTTTGAGAATGGAGCACTCTTACAGCGTATGCAACACCACTTGTGAGGGGCCTCTCAAACGAGGTTCTTTCAGTGTATCTAGCAAAAGTGCTCTGATCAATGGCCGAGGGGTTCATGTTATGGTGGAAGGTTTTTATCAAAATGGACATGGCTTGTATATGGTTCATGCTCACATTGAACTGATCCTGCAGCATCCTTGCTCTTTCATCACACATGCTTATTAGACTTTCTTTCCTCTGCTCACAAGCATGTATGCTCATGCGCCAGAACCCGTACAAACCTCCCAACGTACAAACTAGAATCCATGAATAAAAAGCCCTCCTCACCCAACCACTCTTCAGTTTCATGGATCCAATACTTTGGTACTTGTGTTGCTGAACCTTGAACCCGTTCCCTGAGATCTTGGTCTTCAATCTTCCACTGCTATTGAACCACGTGAGGTAGAACACAGACACAAGCCAGGAACATAGCAATAAACATAAATGCCCCACTTTCAGACCAAACCAAACTCCATGGATCAAACTCGCCCACAATAGTAAACAACACAAGTTGAGTATCAACAGTTCCAAAAGCTAGTGGGGGAACAACCACCGTCAAATCCAGGAAATCTTCCACAATGTTAACCACTAATCTCTCCCAAGAAGAAGAAGAAGAAAAGGAAGAGTGGCAGATACTTGAGAAAGAATAAAAAAATCACAAGATTATGGGTTTCTAATTCCAAGCAGAAATTGATACTTGATAGATATATACTCTTGTCAGCTAGCAGTAGCAGTAGCCACCAACCAAAAATCAGAAATAAAAACAAAACGAGTAGGGGCCAACACTAAACCTACAAAAGATTCGTTTTTTGGTGATCAAATCCACAGTTAGTTGTGTCATCACATAACAAGAGAAATGCTAGCTTGCTCGGCTAGCTCCTAAAGCCAAAGAAGAAACAACATAAGTACGTGACGCGAGTGTTTTCCGAGCGGTTTGACCTCCCAGCAGCAGTGTTTTCTATCAGAATTTAGAATCCACACCCCAAAAAGAATTAGCTCATGCATGGAGCCGGCACAACATAATTTGCTAAAGAAACATGATTTTTAAAAAAAATATACATGGTAGCAAAACTGTTGTCAGAAATAGGCCAATAGGCTATCTATTATCTCTTCAAAGCTCAAACTATGCAATAAAAAGTCAAAAAAGAAAACAAAGCAGGGAAGCAATAAATATTAATATTTTAATTAGCTAGGGATGATTGATATAAAGTTTAGCAAAAATTTCAAGTGTATCCAGTGTTTCTATTGTTTTAATTGGAACACCGATATTTTCGGTACACTTAAAACACTTCCTAAAATTTATCATAGCATGATAATGATATAGAGGGTAGAAAAGGAATATAGTCCCACATGGCGGCAAAAATAACTGCTTTTTCTCTTGTTAGTGTCACATGGTTGCAGGGTGTGTTTGTAATTGGAGCAAAGGCACCCCTCCTGAAGCATGAAGCTAATATATTTGGAGAATAAGCATAAAGTTCTCTTGTCGCGGAATGGCATTAACTTTACATTAAATACCCTCTTCCTTAGTGCTTTACTACTTTATATTTTGATCAAAGTTGCAGTGGAAGGACCAACAGTCAAAAGATAGTTACGGATAAGGGCGAGTAATGGAATTGCAAGGCACACCCACATGAATGACATGATTGGAACCTCTCAAGTTAGCACTACTGCTTTGGCTTTGTTACAGCTAGCACTACCACTAGGGGTGTGCATAGATCCGACCCGAAATATATACTGGGCTTATTTATTAGACCCAAGCACGGCCTTAGATTCGATGAAACTTATACACTTTCGGGCCACGATTATATCAGGTAAAAATCGGATAAAAATCGGGTCGTTAACACTACATTATCTTGATACCTTCTTATAATAGCATGTGAAAATATCCAAATTTCCAAGACTGCAACCATTATTTGACATGATAAAATTCACTTAGAAGAATATAACAAGAACCAATTTTTTTCTAAAATTAAAGCATAGCCATAATCAATATTAATATTGTCTAATAACACTAAATATTTAAATCAATATAAATAACACAATATTATACATTAGTCTAAAATCTTATGCATTTTAAATATAAAACATTAACTTATAGTCTTATAATAACTAATAACACAAAATATTAAGATTTACAATACTTAAATTCCACATAAGAATAGCCATCATCCATTACTAATAACACAAAATATTAATTGTGTATGATGACACAAAATATTAATTGTGTATGATGACCGGGCAATCGGACCGACTTCGAGTGACCCAAGCCATGGCCCGGACCCGACTCAAAATAATGACCGAGTCTATTTTTGAAATCCTTATCCGACCCTAGACCTGGTGAAATTACACCAAAATAGCCCCTAAAATATTCGAGACTGGGCCGAATTTTCGAATCGGACCGTACCATGCACACCCCTAACTAGCACTATCTTTTTCCTTCCACAACTAACTAATTATGCACACCCCTAACTAGCACTATCTTTTTCCTTCCACAACTAACTAATTAGTGTTGAGTCAACCGTGGGGAGCTCTCGACAATTGGGGAGACTTCGGGGAGAAATCAAGCGAGAGAATCCATGCTTTCTTTGATGTGGGACTAACTTCAACACTCCTCACACTTGCAACACTAACAATCTCCCCCTCAAGTGTGAGCCTCCCCCTCTTTCTAGCTCCTCCACCACCACGAGTATTCGTCCATCACACCGCCGCAAAACCAGACCGATTAAACCATCGGCTCTGATACCACTTTGTTGGGCCAACCGTAGGGAGCTCTCGACAATTGGGGAGACTTCGGGGAGGAATCAAGCGAGAGAACATAAGATGAGATGACATCACCTCCAACTCAAAACCTTAAGGTGTCAAGTTAATGGGTCTTTCATCTTATAAACTCCTCACTCTTCCATGCTTTCTTTGATGTGGGACTAACTTCAACACTCCTCACACTTGCAACACTAACAATTAGAAGTGTCAATATTCACCCTTTTTTATTTTTAAGGAGATTCAATTAAATATTTACCCTTTTCAGATATTAGTCATGCCACTCAACCATGCCATTGTTGTTAGTACCAAACTTTTGTCGATCGCTTATAGAGAAATTTAGTTACAACTCTAATCTAGGATTTTGGGGACCAACTTTCGTTGATGTGTTTATATCATAGTCATAGGGCCACGGGTCAAGAAGACGCAAATATTGGTCAAAGAATGTGGATAAAATGGTAATTTAGAAAATAAAAGAGTGCCAAGCACAAGCACTGCACTTCAATGGAGAAATAGCCCAGAAGTGATTAGGCCATCACTGCCCACTTCTTTTTGTTGTGTCTTCCCAAGTCTCCCTGAAAGGGACGTGCCACGTCATCCTCACAACTTTTGTTTTATTTTGAATTTAGGAGTCTTTATTGAATTTAACAAAATATTAGAGTAATTTAAATAATTAAAATATTAGAGCTCAAATTTACACAAATATAATATTCTCACATCATTTACATTTCGGTCTTTAACTCTAATTTATGTAAATTGTAAACTACTATAGGTTATAAAAATTTTAAAATTTTTGTGTAAACTGTCTTGTTGCGAATTAGTGTGAGCACTAGTAAATATAAACTGCTGCAGCTTAAGATTATATACAAGAACTAAAATACAAAAATTACTATACAGTACTATTATCACGTGTTCTAAAAACACATATTAAGAATATAAAACAAAAAAAATTATTAAAAATATAAAAAAATTAAATTTTTAATAAATGAAAACATTTAAAATTTTTATTTATAGACACATGTTAGCTAAATTTTTAAATAAATTACATCAAATGATCTAAATAGGATTTATAGCTAATTCAACATTATTTATATATATATTTCAATAGTTAGTAAATATTATATATCTATATTATTATTGTTATATCAATATCCCATGCTATTCTACGTAAATTATGTATAAATTTTTTATTTTTATTATCTTAAATTTTATCTAGATAACAAAAATTTAATATAAGTTTATGAAAATATTTAACTTAAAAATTAAATTTATCAAAAAAATTCTATACGTAATCCGTTGCAGGATATATGGATTCATTATAATCCGTGGTATTCTATAACAGTTTCTGTATTTTAGTTTTTGTGCATAATTCTCTTTAGATTGTAGCAGTTTACGTTTATTAGTGTTCACACGTAATTTCTGCGGCAAGATACAGTGATTTATATAAATTAGAGTTAGGACCAAAACATAAACTGTTTAAAGATGTTGTATTTGTGTAAATTTGAATACCAATTGTTTTAAATACATAAATTGCTCTTTTATTACGAATCGGAATTTAGAGTATGAATTATTATACCAGACTATTTTTAATATACATAGAGATGATATTTTGATTAAATATTAATATTTAGAGTGTATTATAATATTGTAAATATGCAGAAAAGTAGCTTAAGATGTATTCACGTATTGCAGTACGTTTTATATGTATTGAATTTTCATCTGTAAAATTCATTCACTCACTCCTAATTATACCAAATAATTTTACTTCTAATAAAAATATTAATATTTTTTATATTAAAAAAATTAGCCTTATATATTATACCTGTCATGTCAAAAGTTTAAATAGTCATACAATAGTAATTTGATATTTATAAAGAAATATTGTGGCACTGATAATATAGTGTATTAAAATTAATCTTTGTAACAAAAATATGATTGCCAACAAAAATTGACACAATTAATAACTAGTTGAATAAAACATATCCATTAGAATTATCTCAAAATTTTGAAGCCATGATCTATTATATAACTGGTGTTCTATCAAAGAATATTCTTTCGGATTATAGTTTGGCAGCACGCTGTCCTCTGGGCTATAACTCGGATGCCCGCTGTCCTATAAATCTTTGGTGACTCCGAAGGATTATCCTCGGAACCGGGACTTCGGCGTGAAACCTGTAAAAAGGACTCTGACACTCAAGTCAGTGATCTTTCTTATTAACAAAGAGATAGAACAATATACTAGAGTGATAGGACTATCGCTGTCTTTTAGAACAAGTGGAGTTCTTAACATATCTCGTGATCGTTTACGAGAGTTAGCTGATCTACTTATATAGCCAAAATGAAGTTGGTTTCTGCAACATTGTGCAGAGTTAGTAGTCGGATATTTCGGAAAGTCTGACGTGATTTGTTCAGGCGAGAATCTCGGTTTTTGATTGATCTTCCGAAGATTCATCGTTTGTTTTATATGCTCGGTCAAAACTTCTGGAGTCGAGGTTATTGGCATGGTCCACACCCCCCAAGCTTGGCCTGTAAAAATATATTTATATCCTAGGCTTTAGAAGTTTTGTGTGTGGAAAGTATGGGAGCCTCCAAGATCAACGTGTTTTTTATTGGTTGGGTTTTTTTTATTGGGCTTGCTTTTTAGGCCCTTTGTTTGTTTCTTGTCCCTCTCGCGTGTGTTTTACTGTGCGTGGGGTGGGGGATTGTGGGGTAGTGGGAGTTGAGAGAGTTTTATCTGTCTTTTCAAATGCTTGTAGTTGTAGGAAACGGTTTGTCTTCTGGAGTTGTACATTTTACGAGGGAAGAATCATGAGTAAGAAAAGTTAGTTTGCTTTTGTTTTGTACTTTTCACCGTCCTTTTGTTTCTGTTTTGCAATGGGGAAGAAGGGACATGTTGTGGTAGATGAGGGAGATATGTACAGTTGGGTTGACGGGGATGTGAAAAGTCGTGTTTCTATCTTTAATAGCGTGGAGTTGGTAGGTCAATTAAATGAGTCTAGGTGGGTTAGAAATGGTGATTATTTGGAGGTGACGTTCTTACCTTGTGGTGATGGTGACAGGGTTTGTAAACGAAGGTCAGACTGGTCCTATTTTTACATATACACTTGCATGTTGACTGAGCTAGGTATCAGATTTCCCTTTACTAATTTTGAGCGTGGAGTGTTGGCTCAGTTGAACTGTGCGCCAACACAGTTGCACCCGAATTCATGGGCGTTCGTACGAGCTTTTGAATGCTTGATGGAACACCTCGAATGTTATCCCTCCCTGGGTTTATTTTTTTCGTTATTCCAGGCTAAAGGTGTTTCGAAAGGGGGTGGGTTAATCTAAGCAGTCACCCGGGTCGTAGTGTGTTTAGTCTATACAAACAATCCTTTAAAGACTTCAAAGAAGTGTTCATGAAGGTTCAAATTGGTGAGGAGAATTATCTATTCTTTTTGGATTCACTGTTGGAGGAAAGGTTTCCTGTATTTTGGTCTCCTGAGCCGAGGCAGATTTTGGATTGTGAAAATAGGGTAAAAAGTGAGGAGTATGTTCTAAATTTTTTGGTGTCTGTGATGTCTTCATCTGAGTTGCTATCTATATCTAGGTTATTGGAGCTTTGAGGAGATAGGAAAGTGATGGAGGAGTATCTAGGTAATCTAGGTTTTGTATTTTGGATTTTGTGTATTGTGACTAATCTGTTTGGTCTTACTGTGCTACCGTTTTCTTTGTAGGTGAAAAAGTTCCTACTTTGACTACTGCAAACTTGAAGGCTTTCGTATCTAAGGCTAAAAAGAAAGAAAAGGAAGGTTCTTCCACTAACGTTGGTAAGGTTGGTGAGGGGGTCATGGTGAGACAGGATGTGACTTTAAAAAGGAAAAGGGGTAGGATTGTCTAGGGTGGTGGACTTGACCAATTTGAAAGAGAATTCTGAGGTCTTTACTACTGAAGAAATTAGCGCTACTTATGAAAGTCAAGTTGTGCTTCATGGTTACAGAGAAGGTCCAAGGAACTCTCTCTGGTCTGCTGGCTATCCCTTCATGGCCGTTGCCGATGAAGTAGCTCAAGTTGATTCTGACGTTAAGATAATTCATGATGCTGGGAAAGTTGGTGTTGCCTGATATCTTCATGTTTGGGCATTATTATTATGTTCTTTTTTGTTTGTTGCAATTCCTTTTTTTAGCTGGGTTCTTTTGGTTAGGTTATTGGAGCTCGACTATTGTCTATTGGTCGGACTTCTGAGTTGGATGCTATTCTGGAGGGTGACAATCTTACTGCGATTAAAAAACTAAAGGAGTCTTTGTAGGAGAAGGATTTGAAAATGGAGAAGGTTAGGGCTGAGGTTAGGAGTCTGAAGGAAAAACTTAGGAATTCCGAGGCTGAGTTACAGAGGGTGAGGGTTGATCTTGAGGCTAAGGTCTCCGAGGCTGAAAAAACAAAAGCTCGGATTCCAGAGTTAGAGGATGAGGTACTGGCTACTTTTACACTTGGGTTCGATCGAGCTGTTGCTCAAATAGGTGTAGTCGCTCCGGATGCCGATGTTAGTAGGTTGGACATGACGAAGATTGTTAGTAACGGTGAGTTGTGGATGATGGAACCCTGGCCGAAAAAGAAGATGAAAGCGTTTCAGTCGAGAAAGTTGACTGATCTTTCTGTTTATTCGACCTTTTATTTTCTATTTGTAACTGAGTAGTGGCATAGATTATTATTTGACTTGTTTCGCGAAACTTTTTGGTGGACTAGTATTGTCCTTTATGTTATGTTTGACTTGCCCTATGTGGCAATTTCGAATTTGTATAAAGTTTGACGTTTGTGTTACTGATAACTGATAGGGTTTGTACATGCCAATGATATGGGGTGGGGGACCTCATTAAAACCCCTCCAAGAAAAACCCAAGGTGGGATAAAAACTTGTGAGTGGGAAAAAGAGTGTCTCCCCTTGCCCATATCATATTAAATGAAATCACTTTTTAAAGATGAAACGTTCCAGATACCAGGGACATCCGTTCCTTGTAACGTTTGAAGTGTGTATGCACCTTTTCCGAGTACGCGTGTTACTCAGTACGGTCCCTCCCATGTCGCAGCTAGCTTGCCATGGGCTTGTGGTTTTCTCGCCTTCTCCGTTCGTCGTAGGACGAGTTATTGCTCGGCGAACGATCTTGGTTGCACCTTCTTGTTGTATTTTATTTTGATTATGGCTTGCATTGCTTTGTGTCTCATTTCTGCTTTATTTCTGTCTTCTTCCACTGTGTCCAGTTCTATTCGCCTTATGTTGTTGTTCTCATATGTTGATGTATGTTCGGTTCATCTAGAGGCCATGGCTATCTCTATGGGAATCATTGCGTCTACCTCGTAGACTAGTCGGAATGGTGTTTCTCGCGTCGTTGTTTGTTTTGTGGTATTGTAGCTCCACAAAACTTTTGGGATTAGGTCAGCCCATTCTCCTTTGGCATCGCCGAGCTTTTTCCTTAGTGCATTGAGGATGACTTTATTTGCGGCTTCCGTGAGTCCCAAGGTTTAGAAAACCAGACCGGTCATCAAACCGCTCTAGTCACTGGTTCACTGCTTTACTGGTCTAACCGGTCCAACCAGTGGTTCAACCGAAAAAAACCGTTTTAGAATAGAATAATAGATAAATTATAAATAAAAACCCTAAAATATAATTATAGTCTAATATAAATCTTAAAATATCTTCGAAATTTAAAACACTACATAAAAGTTGTGTACATTGCCACTTTTGAACTGAGTTTTTCTTTTGGAAGGTTAAGAGTTATTTCTGATTCAACCTCTGATCCAAACATTAAGTATACTAAAACTGTTGTTGCTGCATATACTAAAGTGCACAATGTGAAGCAAACCAGCAAAACCTGTATCAGAAGGCCAATTATAGTGTGAGGATGTAAATTCATACAGAAAGTATAAATATTCATGTAAAACTATAAAAATCATTATCTAACAGTACTAGTAACACTTTTGATACCATACATCTAATTGTTTTCAACCACAGAAATATATATATATATATATATATATATATATATATATATATATATATATACTATGTTCCTTCAATTAAATTCTATTTTTTTATTTTAATTCAATTAATTTCGATTTATGTAGTCAAACTTTCAGTAACCTATCAATTGAGCTACTAGCCTAGTGACATAGTGTCTTCATCAAGTGGATTACTTGCTAAAATCCTTACTAGCCTAGTGACATAGTGTCTTCATCATTCCTGCCAAAATAGCCATCAACCTAGCATCACAAGCTTCCCCAACAATCTCCAATATATTTGAAAACAATGCATTCAAATAGAAAGAAGAAGAGGCAGATAATATACGAACAAACCAGAAGACAAGAAAACACTAATGTGATTTAGATTTTCCTATCACTAATCTGGCATTTTCAACATTATTCAAGTCAATGTGCTGAAATTCTTAAACTCAACAAACATAACATTTTTAATCCATAATCTTATCTATCCAATGCTAAATGTTACAAACAACCAACGATAACATGTCATATATTGCCACATGCGACACAGATAAATCAATGACTTCAATATTAGTGATCACTAGGAGAAAACACCCCACCCAGGGATGATAACTTCAGATTTAGATGGTTGTTCAATTATTTTATAAATTGATGCAACAGCTATCACCTTCCCACAATTCTCCAACTTATCAAAATTTGAGTACACCATCTATACAAGAAAGTTGTGTTTCTAAAATGCATTTCTACAAAACTAGATTTGACACAGGTTGAAGGAGAATCATCAATCCAGCAAGCATGACTAGAACTCTTATTAAAAAATTTGGTTTAAATGAAACTAAAATAACATCAAATATCATGAACACCATTTCAATATAGAGTTCAAAGTTTGAACAACTTACATCTAACAAATGGAATCAGAACATTCAGCCATTCAAAGCATTCAGCCATTCTAACAAATTAACAAATACAAAGCATTCAGCCATTCAACAAATTAACAAATACAAAGCAGCAAAACACAAAAACATCAACATTAGGCGTTATGGAATCAGAACCATACATTCTAACATAGAATATGAAACAGAGAAGATGAAACATAGGAGTCACTCACCTAGGTGCTGACGAAGCGAAGACCAGCGAAGACGAAGCGAAAGGCCAGTGAAGACGAAGTGGCGGTGCTGAGGACCAGGCAACGGCGGTGGCGGTGGCGCTGACGACCTGAGGACCGCGGGGACGATGGAGGGCTACTGGGCTGGGAATGCTTCAGAGGGCTAGGGTTCAGTGGTTCACCATTCATGTGTGGAGTGAGATTGAGACGAATGAATGGGGGAAGAGACCAGGCGACGGCGGTGGCACTGACGACATGAGCACCCCGGCGACGGCGGTGGCTACTGGGCTGGGATTTATGAATGCTAGGGTTCACTGTTAGTGAGAGTGTGAGACTGAGATGAATGAATGGGGGAAGAAGGGGGTGGTTCTCGAGTGGTAAGCGGGTCGGGTTTATTTTTTTTACAACTGAAAACGGCGTCGTTTTAGTGTTTTAGAAGAACTGGCCGGTCACCGGTCCGGCCGGTTTTTAACCGGTTCGTCAGTTTTTTGCGATTTTCTCTCCAACGGTTATTAGAGGAGGACCGGACCGCTTGCATTGCCGGTTCGCGGTTAAACCGGTCGAACTGGCCGGTCCGGTCCGGTTTTCAGAACCTTGGTGAGTCCATTTATTTGTGGATGTTCTACTGAGGAGAAGTGGTGTTTAACCTGGGGTTCCTGTAAGAATCTTGCCAAACTTTGGTCAGTGAATTACCGACCATTGTCAGTAATAATAGCATGAGGTAATCCAAAATGGCAAATAATATTTTTCCAGAGAAATGACTTGATCTTGTCTGCTCCTATTTTTGCTAACGGAATAGCTTCGATCCATTTCAAAAAATAATCGATTGCTATAAGTAAATATTTTACCTAGCCGGAGACTCTTGGAAAAGGCCCGAGAATATCTAGCCCCTATTTGTAGAAGGGCCAACTTACCTCAGATGTGTGCAATAGCTCGGCTGGGTTGTGTATTGTTGAGGAATGTTTTTGGTAGCTATCGGCCTATCGCATCTTTTGACCTTGTCGATGCAGTCTTGTTTCATTGTTGGCCAGTAGTATCCAGCCTGAGCTATTTTCGATGCTAGGTTCATTCCTCCTATATGATTCCAGCATACCCCCTTATGGACCTCGTTCATGACGACCTTACACTCTTCTTTGTCTAAGCGTCGTAAGAGTGGTTGAGAGAATCCTCTTTTGTATAGGTTGTTTCCTTTTAGTATAAAGGATGTTGCACGTCTTTTGAATGTTTTCATGTCTGTTATTCCTGTTGGGATATTCCCTATATGTAGGTATTGTATGTATGTTGCTCTCCAGTCCTGATCCTGTGATATAGATAAGACAGATTTGCTGCTAAAGCTCGGCTCAGCAAGGGTTAGTAGAAATATTACAGATTCATGCATGAGTTTCCTAGTTGTTGCTAATTTTGATAATGCATCTGCTTGAGTATTTTGTTCCCGAGCTATGTGTGTGATTTGTAATGAATGAAATTGAGAAATAAGATTTTTCACCATTAAGTGATACTTTTCTAATAGTTGGTCTTTCACCTGAAAGTGTCCTGTTACCTGCTGCACAATCAGTTGTGAGTCGCAGTATACCTGAAGGTCGATAATATTCAGGAACTGAGCTAGCCTTAGCCCTGCGAGCAGTGCCTCGTACTCGGCCTGGTTATTACTTGTTTTGAAAGTGAACCAGATGGACTGTTCGGTGTGTAAGTCAAGTTTGTTGGTGAGCAATACACCGGCCCCTGACCCTTCTATGTTCGAGGCGTCGTCCACGTATAACTCCCATGTGTACTGTTGCAAATGTAAGTAGGTCTCAATTCACCATTAAGTCCTAAATTAATTTATTCAAGTAGATCTTGGAATTCAAATTCCTTTTTGATATGATCATCATTAATTGAAATTTTTTTGAAAACTAAAGGTTCGAGATCGTAAATACAATCAAAAGAAAGATCAACTGAATCATATGAGGAAATATGAACTTTATTAAGATTATCAGCCAAATCAGCTGTCGAATCTTTTACAACACAAAGATCTTGAGATACATCGACACTGGACTGGCCAACAATACTAGAACTAAAATTGGAAAAACATGTTGCATAAGACAAAGTACTATTAGAATCAATTTTGGGAATCAAAACTACTCTAGGAATAGAAATACATTTTTCTAAATTTAAATTCCTACTAGATTCGACTTCATCAGAAGAATCACTCCTAGAAAAAGAAGAATATGTTGCAAAAAAAATTATCCACATAACTTTTTAAAGTCAATAAATAATTTGACACATCTTCTTCATTAGCCATTTCGAATATGGAAATTATTGAATTGTTATCTTCTTTAAAAAGATAAACTCACTCTCAGACAAGGGAAGTATACTCTGGTATCAGGACCTTGATCTTTACGTTGAGACCTTCTTTAGTTAAAAAATAGCCTTCACAATTAACAGAAGTCATATTTCTGTCAACATTCAAAGGTTTCAGCTTGTCATTGTAGACTTGGAAATCGACATGCATCTACTCAACATAAAGACTATCATTAGCCTTAATCACTTCAGTCTTTCCTCTACATGTCCAAAGAAAGAGTTTTTGATGCACCGTCGAAAGTATTGCTCCTACACCATGAATCCAATCCCAACCCATCAAAGCATTATAACTAGATTTTGAAGCTTCTACTACAAAAACAGTGGTTTGAACAATAGAATCGGCTTGAACTTGGAGAGTAACTAGACCTTTTGCTGGAGTCGAAGTTCTGCTGTAATCAATAACAACAATGCTGGTTGGAACTAAATTATCAACACATTTTCCAACCTTAACTAGCATTTTTTCTGGAAGAAGACTTATGGTTGCTCCACCATCAACCAAAACGTTATTAACAACAATATCATCCATTTTAGTCTTAATATGTAATGGATGAAAGTGTGCTTTCTGAGTATCAGTAGGCTTATTAAAGCAACCAACTACTTCATGTTCATAAACGAAAGCGAAAGAATTTTCATCCTCAAATTCATCTTCATAATCATCGACAAAACTCTCTTCATAACTTCCCAAAACCTCTAATGGAATGATCGAGACTGTTCCCACCATTTCATCATCTCTTTCCTCAAAATATTCTTCATCGAGATCAGCATCTTTTTCATTGGGCTTAACAAGATCAACTTTGATAGCTTTACCTTTACCAACTTTTGCTGGAGACGATATTCCTTTTGGATAAGTTTCCTCATCTAATGGAAAACCACCCTTGTATGGATGGAAGGTTTTGCCCACTTATCTGCAGAAGTTGATGGCTTCTCTGAAGTAACTCGTCGGAAATATATTCTACCTCAATTTTCTCTTGCCCTTCCTCGAGGATATGGGTAACGATCCCGATTAAATTCTTGATAGCCCCTTTTAGCCTGATGTTATCAATACTCTTGCACTTCTCGATCACGAAACTCATGACAATTCTTAATCCACTGAGCTCCAAGTGCTTGAGAATGATTAAATGAAGGGGAGTAATTCTCTTGGGAATTTCGAGAACTTTGCCCTTCTTGATGTTGAGAAGGTTGCTTCTAACGAACTTGCTCTTCTTTATGAGCTAACTCCTTTTTCATTCTTTCTTTTTTGAATATTGCAACAGCTTCTGCATCGAAAGCAACATTGCACCTGGGACATAAGGACACGTTCCTATCTTTTAGCTTCTGGTGCATCAAGGAATCTAACAAGCCACCCCCTACTCTAGGATAAACCTGTCGGACACAAGCCTCTAAGTCACCTAAAGTAGTATCAAATTCAAAAGAAGTATAACCATCCATGTTCACTCTAAAAAATTGAGGCTAAGCAAAATTTGCAGTCAAATCGAAGGGATTAACATCAACCTTCATATCTTTTTTGCTTTCATCAAACTTTAACCTTCCTTCCATGATCGCTTCTTGAATTAAATCCCTAAAACGAACACAATTATTAGTCAAATGACTAGTTGCTTGATGAAACTTACAAAAAGGTTTTCCTTTCAAATCTTTAACTGAGAGTAAAGTTTTTTCCTATGATAAAACTAATTGTTTATCTTTGAGCAACACATAAAAAATTTGTTCCAACTTTGAAATATTGAAACTATACTTTTTGCCACCCTTATGCTTCATTTCATTATTTTTATCAATATTCGAAACTTTCTTCAATGAAGAACACACATAAGGTGGCCCCATTTTTTAATTCATCCAAATCAACTTTGAAGTATTCGTTTTCAGAATCTTCACTCGAAGTCTCCATATCCACATACGAAACTTTTTCTTTTCAAGCAAGGGACCTATAAATTTTAGAGTTTTTTTCATTCTAAATACTTCTTTTTCTTAACAACTCAACTTGTCGGACCCTCTCAACCAAATGAGCCAAATCGGGGATATGAATATTCAATAATTTTTGACTCATAAAAACCTAAGCCCATGGTCGCAATTTTGACTATCTCACTCTCAGGTAGTGACATAGCAACAATTACGTGCATTTTTTAATCGAATCATGAAATCATCAATCGATTCATTTGCATCATGTTTGATAGCAACCAAATCAATTATGTTATCCTTCAATTCTCTCCTATAAAATTAGGCATGGAAAGCATTCTCTAATTGTGCCCATGTCAAAATCGAAGTTGGCCTTAAGTTTAAAAACCAAGTAAAGGCATTTTTTGTTAGAGAAGAAGGAAAAAATTTTATTTTCAAATTTTCGTCATTTGCTAAATTCCCTATTTCAACCATGTATCGAGCAATATGCTCAATAGTCGATTCTCCTTCTTCCCCAGCAAACTTAGTAACAATCTTAAGATTTTTTACACATCTTGGCACTTCAGTCGTTTGTACTTCAGTAGGGAAAGCCGACACAAAATAAGCCCGATTAATAAATTCTACATTGATGCCTACACGATTAAGCACATTTTCGACAATTCTAGTCATTTGATAATGGTCTCCACGCTGATTAGCACGTACCCTGTTCAACACCTTATTAGCATTCTGATCGCGTCGAACAATATGAGGCCCAGCTTCATCTTCATTAGGATTAACATGTAAATTTCCTTGGTTGAGACCCAAATTTTCGGGATTCATCCCAAAGTTTTGATTATGTGGTTGACCCTCAATATAGTCAACAATTTGAGCAATTTGTTCGACTTGTCTAGCCAAATGCTCATATGTAGTTTTGTTGTCGGCCATTATTGGATTCAAAATAGTAGCCATTTGTTGAATTAACAAATTGACCAGGTCATGGTGACTCTCATCGATATGTTATCGAAAAGCAGCCATAAACCCCGAATTATTTGAAGTTTAACCAGCATGATATTCTCAATTCATTTCAGAATGAGAAAAACTAGACTGATTATTAACTGTACTTGTTAGATTCCCAAATCAAATTGGGGGTGCAAAACTTCCTATAGGAGAGATGTAACCAGGAGGAAGACTAAAAAGAGGCCAACATGCGATTACTGGTAGTTGCATTGGATTTGCAGAAATTATAGGATGTGGACTACGCCCACTCCCTCCAACGATTGCATTATTAACTGCAACATTTTTCCCAGAAACAGCATTTTTCCTCCTTCTACATTTGTTATTAAACTTGCAGAAGTTTGGGCTACAACAACAAGAAAATTATTATTTGAAGACTCTAGATTACTGTTAGAAATTTCTTCTGCCATATTAATAATTCTCTCACTTCGAAGTTGCATGTACTAACTCAAGATCACAGTGAAAATTTTTTGACACAATTTCGTAAAAACTGTCCCACCGGGGGTGCCAATTTGTTATGTATATTTTTAGCAAATCTAGTTTGGTTCGATATTTATGGTCTAGGAGCGAAATCTACTATTCTTCTATGAATACCAGTTTTAACGATTACACCAAAGATTCCATTTTTTGAACAAGGAAAAAAAAAAGAAAAAAACTTGAAATGTAAACTGAAATTAAATTATTTGAATTTGAAATTATAAAAAAGTAATGTAAATGACTTTAGTTTAAAGAAAGTAATTAAAACGCCTCTAACACTGGAATGTGAGTGTGCATGAGTTTTGTCTGAAAATGAATTCCAATTCCTTGATATTACTAAACCTTCTTAATTTATAGAATAGCCCAACCAATCTTATTTCACCAAATGTGGAAAAATAAAAAAAATAACCGTTTCTGCCAAACACAAATTTAAGTATCTATCCCTTATGCACAACCTGCTTTCGATATCAATATTTTGACCGGTTAACTTCACTCTTCGATAAACTTGAGTGAATTAAGACCTTTTTGTGTCGATTTTCGTGACTCGACGCCCCCTATCCATCTAATTGGTTGAGACAGAGATGCCTTTTATTTGTCATCTACTAGTAACTGGATTACTTTTCTAAGAAGAGTGCCTCAAAAGTGGAGCCCTAATTCTAAATTTACACTTTTTTGTGCTAAACAATCAACACATCGATTGCCTTCTCTAAATATTCACATCGGTTGTCTTCGAGGTCCCTATTTGTTGAGTTGTTGGAGCTTGGGGTTTTAGGTTACATTTTCTTTTGGTCAGGAGGCTATCTAAATAGTTGTCTTTCTTCGTCAAGAATTGTGTGTAATTCACGACAAAAGAATTATTTGTAGCTATACTTTTGTTGGGCTGGGGTTGTTTCAAGATTTAATAATTGTTGGGGTGAGTAAAGTATCGTTTTTGTCCCCAACGTTTGGGGTAAGTCTCAAAGTTGTCCATAACGTTTGAATCGTCCTATTTAAGTGCCTAACATTTCAAAATTGACTCAATGTTGTCCTGTCGTTAGGAATCTGTTAACGGAATTGACGGCAGGACAAAATTGAGACGATTTTGAAATGTTAGGGACTTAAATAGGACGAAAACGTTGGGGACAAAAATGATACGTAGAAATAAATTTTAATTTTATCCTTCACTAATATCAATTTTTTATGGTATATAGTTATTCAATTATTTTTTAATCACATTTAAGTTAATTACACTTAATCACATTACTTTGATTCTAAATAAATTTATTTTTTTATAATTTTACTCTTAAAAATTTTTTCTTATCATAAAATATTTGTAAAATTACTAAAATCACATTACTTTATTGTATATGTATCATTTTTTCCCACAAATTTATGTACTAGTCATTTTACAAATATTTTATGATGAGTAAAATTTTTAAGTATAAAATTATAAAAAAATAAATTTATTTAGAATAAAATTAATATGATTAAATGTAATTTACTTATATGTAATTAAAAAATAATTGAATAACTATATACCGTAAAAATTGATATTATTGAAGGATAAAATTAAAATTTGTTTCTATGTATCATTTTTGTCCCCAACGTGTTCGTCCTATTTAAGTCCCTAACATTTTAAAATCGTCTCAATTTTGTCCCGCCGTCAATTTCGTTAAGGTAGCGTTTGTTTTTTGAGACAGAACAGAACATGACACTGAGACAAAGACAGAACAGAACAGAACATTAAAAATTATTGTTTGTGTATTGTGTTTGAATATGATGGACCAGACACTAATGTAATGTCTAGTATTATGTTTGGATACACATAGACAAGACTAAATTATTAGGTAAAAAGACTAAAATAGACATCCCTCCCCTCCTTCCCTGTATCTCTAATCCTTGCCCTCCCTAACCCTCTCGAGTTCAAGAACCGAATGGTTTTCGTTGCTTCAACTTCGATCTTCATTGGGTATAAGAGCAAAAAACCGGCCAAAAAATACTGAACCCTGCCGAAACTGGACCGGGATTCATTGCCAAAAGGGTTCAGTTATCGGAATCAACATTTCCAGTTTCAAAAGAACACATAAAGCTAGTCTTCACCCAAGTTTCTCTGTTGATGCACTTGCCAATTTTACCCGTTTAGCTTCCTTCAATGCTTCAGGTTTTGTGCTTAATGGTTCTATTCCTGAGTGGTTTGGTGACAAAAGCAATAATAACTACCTTGGTGCACTCCAGGTGCTTGATTTAAGTTCTTGCTCAATAACTGGCTCTATTCCTGAGTCAATTGGTGGTTTGATTTTGTTGAAGTCTGTGTTACTTTCTGGGAATAGCTTAATTGGTAGAATGCCTTCAGGTTTGGGGATGTTGTCTAATTTATCTGTGCTTGATCTCTCAGGAAATAAACAGTAGTTGTCTCTGTACTTCTCTTCATTCCTCAATCGAATCTCAAATTGATAATAGCACGAAAAAAAGGAAAAAGAAAAAAAATCATCTTTTTAATCTTTTCTTGATTTCCACCTCCAATAACTCAAACACCCATTTTCTATTTTTGTCAAAATCTCATTTATTTCTATTCTTTTCTTCTTGAGTCACTTTAAAACTGACACTTCTCCTATCAACAGTAAAACCTTAACTATCCTCACTTTCACCAGGTACGGTGCCTTCTCAGATTTGAGAATTTCATTAAAAATTCCACTATAAAGTTCCTATTAGATTCATATATGATAAATCTAGCTTGGTGCCTATTAGGTTGTGAGTGAATAATGCTATGTTTGTTCTCAACATTTTCTTAATCTTTTACTTAGATGTAGATGAATAAAGCTTGCTTGCGCTGAACTTCAGATTTTTAGATTAAGGGTGTGTGAGAACTGAGAAATTTACTTCATTGTTAGCTGATTTTTCCCCAATTAGATTAGCTAGAGTGTAGTGGATGTGGATTTGTGAAGACAAAGAGGAGAGTGAAGGAGAGTTGGAAGGTGAAAAAGAAGGGTCTGATCGTGACGGTGAAGTGGGTGTGGATTTTGAAATTATATGCTTGCTACTAAAAAATGCCAAAGGCCTAGCGATCTTAACTGTTGCCAAAGCTGGTGCACTTCTCTCTTACAAAATTGGTACTAGTTTGGTTGTTGCTCGAAGAGCAGATGGATCATGGTCTGCGCCATCAGCTGTACTCTCCCTGGGCTTAGGATGGGGTGCTCAAGTAAGGAGAATATATGCATGTTTAGTTCTTGTGTAGTATTATTTCACTAATATGTTTTTGCATACTATTATGAGTTAATTGTGAAAACCGGATAAAGAGTAGAAGGAATGAATGTGGACCTATTTCAAATCACAAACAATATAAACAAATAAAAATAAAAGAAGCCAGAAGAACCCAATAATTTAAAGTAAAAAAATACAAACAAAAATAAGAAGCAAAGAGGAAAGGCAGAGTTATATACCTGCGTGACTGAGAAAGAGAAGAACACGTGAATTCCAAAAGTTGCTGTAATAAATAATTTGCTTCTGACATGTTGTAGTTAAATTAGTTGAGCAAAAAAATAAAGAGGAGAAGCACGCAGTAAAGAAGAAGAAAAAAAAACAAAGAAAAAGAAAGAGGAATAAGATGAAGTACTAAACCACAGAACACCGAAAAAAGAAGAGAAATAATAAGAAGAAGAAAGGGACAGAGAGCAAGAAGAGAAAGAGAAGAGACAGAGAGCTAGACCTGGGAAGTGAGACGAAAAAAGAATCCAAAAAAGAGAAGGAAGAAGGAGAGACAAAACAGAGAGAATGGGGAAGATTACCTGGGAGGAGAAGGCTGCTGCACAACACATAAAATTAGGGCTTATGATATGATTTCAAAAAGGGCAACAATGGAATAATAATAATATGTAGGGATAAAATGGAAAAGAATTTTCATTAAAAAATCTGTGCCCACTTTGTTAATTTCTGTGTCCATCATTGTCTCTTGTAAAAGAGTGGACACAAAAATTAAAAAAACTGTTCCAGAGACAATATGTCCACTGTCTATGTCTCTGCTACCAAACACGTTTTAATTATTTAATGTCCATGTCTTTGTGTACTGTCTCAAAAAACAAACGCTACCTAAAAGATTCCTAACAACAGGACAACATTGAAACAATTTTGAAACCTTAGGGACTTAAATAGAAGGATTCAAACGTTAGAGACAATTTTGAGACTTACTCCAAACGTTAGGGACAAAAACGATACTTTACTCTTGTTGGGATTGTGTATTTATTTTTGGTACAAGAACTAATGAATGTTTGGAGTGGATGGCAATTTTGATAAGGTCCAACTTCATTTTTGTTGTGGATTGAGCTTCTATGAGTACTATTTTAATTTTTAATGTTTAAAATAAATTTTAATTTGATAATATCAAAAGAAAAAAATTAATTCGATTTTTAATATTTTAAATATTTTATTTTTATTTTAAAATTTTTTAAAGAAATTTAATATTATCTTACTATTAAAATTTACAAATAGTTAATGGTAACAGATAATCTTAAACATTAATAATGATACTAGTTAAGTTATATTTTTTTATGTATTAGAAAAACATAACTAAAATCTTTTTATAACACTTTTTTTTCTTGATTTTTTTATACAAAATTTCAAATCATAGCAATTAATTATCAACTCTTTAAAATTAAAAAAAAACTTTTATATTAATAATTATTAGTGAATTTATTTTATTCATATACTAATATCAAATATTATTAGTTTTTTAATATGTGATTATTTGTATCAAATTTAATAATAAGATAATATTAAATCTACTTAAAACTCTTGTAATTGAAATAAAATGTTTAAAATTTTTAGGATTGAATATTTAAAATGTTAGAAACTAAAACCAAAATAATATTTTATTTTTTTTACTTATTTTATCATTGGTTGCAACCGTTAATATAATCATATCATTCATATGTATGTCAACGTGGGAGTTAGTGAGATGGGAAGCTAACAAGTGTGCCAAAAACCCGAACAAAAGCTAACAAGTGTGTAGGCTGTAGAGTACTAGGTGGTTGGCGCGTATGGAATGGGACTGTAGTTATCAAAATTGCAAATTTCAAATCAGCTAGTTAAGGGGAAAAAATCAATAAATCAACTAAGTCAAATATGTTTGTATTCTTTTTATTTTGTAGTAGTTATTGGTGATTTTTCTTGTGAGATACAAATATATTTGTAGTTATTTTTTTAAGAATTAAGTGATTTTTTTTATGAACTGCAACAAAATTAATTTATCATTAATTTTTTAATTTAAATTATATTATATTTAAATTTTATTGGTAAATCAATTTAATTTAATCTAAATAATAATAATTAATATATTTTTTTAATAAAACAATCCAAATTATATTATTAATATTTGGAGAGGATTAAATCTTTTATCCATATAAATACTCATATTTCGTTTTAATGTTTAGCCAGTTTAGATGTAATATATGCTTATCTCATTTAAGATAACATGATATAGGGTTTGTTTGAATGATATTTTTTTGAGTTATCTTTTTTTAAAAGATCTTATAGAAAAATAAAAATAATTTTATATTTAAATATCTTATATAAAAATAATTTTTTTTAAAAGATCTTTTTTTTTATTTTTTATCTTATATTTGGATATAACATAAAAAATTGACATATCACTATAATGTGTAAACAAAATATTTATATAATTATCTCATTTACACCATAAACAAAATAAATAATATTATATAAATTAATAAATATTTTGAATTATGTATTTAAATAAGTAAAATATTTAATTTATTTATTTAAAAAAATCCCATTGTATTGGTAAACAGGAGGCAACAGTTGTCACTTTTTAGGAAATGGTTTATATTTATCTCGTCTCTCTACTATTAATATATAAAAGAATATAGGTAAATTAGAATATCCTCCAATAGGAAGACGCCGCGTGGTAAGAATTACATAGCTTTGGCCAATCATAAAGAAGGCGTGACGCAATGCTCGGGGACCCCATTAATTTATAATTATATTTAAGGTTCATCTGAATTAGGTAACGTGCTATTATAAATCCATAATTTCGTAAATAAATAAAACGGCGAAATATATCGTTTTTCATTCAGATCGCAGTGTCCCACACGCGCATACCCACTTCAAATCAATAAGGTTGGGGAGTCTCTCTGCCGGAAGGGAAACAGAAAACCCTCTTTTCGTTTTCCGGCGATATCGTTCTTTCTTCCAACCGTTTCCGGCCATCTCATCTCCCAGCAACCATGGTATTCCTCCTTTTCTCCTTTCTTTATTGTTTGTCTTTTTTGGTTAAATTAATCTAAGGAAATTCATCTTTCTTGAATTTCAACCTAGATTTAGATCTAATATGTTCGCTTCTTGATTCTCAGCTGCAGTTAGGTTTTCTTTATTTATCGAACTCGATTTGTTGCGTTTGATACTTTGATATTCAATTTGATATGAAAATTGGTTTCTCTCAATTCTGATCGGATTTCTTCTAATTAACATGTGATAATATTCAATATTAACTAATTAATTCCTGAACTCCACGGTTCCTTCGAATTTTCGTTAATAGCTTGTGGATCGTTTTGCCCGTAGGTTAATTTAGGGTTAGGGATCTGATCTTAATTCGGTGAACAAGTCAATTATGTATTCCCAATGTGATGTTCTGTGATTTGGATTGATTCAATTTATGTAACGATTTTGATTGAGATGATTATTATTGTTAATAAAATTGGGGAAATTGGGTGTAGACGACATCAAGGCGACTTGCGGACAGGAAAGTAGAGAAGTTTGAGAAGAACATCACAAAAAGAGGGTTTGTGCCAGAAACTAACACTAAAAAGGGAAAAGACTATCCTGTTGGTCCAGTCCTGCTCGGTTTCTTCGTCTTTGTTGTCATTGGATCATGTGAGTCTACTTGTTCCTCTTTTTCCCCTTTCTTTCTCATTCTAAATTGCCGTTATTATTAGAACTACATTCTTATTTCTGATTAATATTTTACCGATCATAATGATATAGAGTAATTACTTGGTAGTTGTATGTGTTGTTTACACAAAAAAAACATCGGTGTTAATAACACGCATATATAGCTGGAAACTTGTATTCGCAACAGGAGATATTCTGCAATGTCCTTTGCGAATTTCGGAAAATTATGTCGATTGTATTGCAATGCTACTTGGTGACTCAAATGCAGGATCTTGCTTTCATATCTGTTTTTCCTTCAAGTGTAGGGATGGATGACATAGAGTTTTCTCTTGAGTATTAGGATAGTGTTTGGTAGCTGATTTGTAATATTTTTATACTCTGTGCGCCTTTCTTCCATTAGCATCTTCATTCATGGCCTTCAATTTTCCAGTGTTGCTAATTCTTTTTTTGTGTGGGTTCCTTTGACAGCTATCTTTCAGATAATCAGGACAGCAACGAGTGGAGGCATGGCATAATTTGAGCTATATGCTTTGGACTGTGTCGTCATCTCTTAGCGCTGTAGAAAATGGCAATACTTTTGTACTCGTTCTTGTACTTGTACTAGACTCGGTTCCTGTTCACGTTTTGATGAACTATGAGGATTTCTAATTAAAATTACTACTACTACAGTATTACTTTTTGCTATTCTATGCCTACTTTAATTTTATACAGACCGGATGACTTTCTGAAACTAGTTAACTAAGGATTGTATTTAATTTTGCTTTAACTTGTAGTAATTTTAGCAATAATATAGTTCATAATTAAACCATAATTTGTAAGAGACTAAAACTAGGGAAAACCAAATGAGATGATAGATCGTTGCAAAGAGATAGAGGTGGAAAAAAAACACTTTTTGAATAAAATAAAACCATCATTTTTTCACGTAATTGGTGCCACCTTATAAAATGCTAGGTAGGAGTCGGTATATAACCGTCCTTATACATATACAAAAAAAAATGCAAATATATAAAGTTAATAAACTAGACTTTTAGTAAGTTACATGCATTTTTTTTTGTGACTGAATATAATACAAACAAAAAAACATAAGAAAAAGAATAGCACTCCTTTTTAATAATAACTACTCTAAGTATATTTATTTGTTTAAAACAGCAGTCTTAGATATATGCATTTTGTTATCTATCCATACATATTTTGATGGTGTCAGTAAATTTAAACTAAAATAAGAACAACTATATTTGAGAGGGGCGAGAGAGAGTGAGACGAAAACTAATAGGCTGCGGGCTGCGGCGGATTGCCAAAATCCGTCTCTAGGGCTGCGTTATTGAGAATAAAGTATAAAAGAAAGTGTTATTGAGAATAAAACATAAAAGATAGATATACAAAATTTTGTATTTTTGTATTTTGTTTGGTGATAAATTAAAACAAATTATGAAAATTTAATTTATTCTTATTTTTTTCATTTAAAAAATCTGAGACGAAAAATATAATAATAAAAAATATAATTTTAAAAAATTAACAAAAATAATAAAAGAAAAAATAAGTTGTGTTCTTTGTTAGTCTGTGTTGTTCTTGTTAGGATGGATAAATATATTAATTGAGTGTTTTTGAACACATTTTATGCTTATGTTGTCTCAATAAACAACAATTCAACTAGGTATCATTTAAAAGTTGTACAATATTCAACCTTTTATTACAATGATTTAAAAAAAAGTAAAACAAACACATCTAAAAATTATAAATAGATCTAGTGTCTTTTTAAAATTAAATACACATTCAAAATACAAACTAAATAAAACTAAAATTTAAAATTTAAATTTCAATTTTAAATTTCTATTTGAGATTTAATATATTTAATTATTAATATATTACAATTTAAATACACATCCAAAAATCAAATTAGTTAGAATTCAAAATTTCGAATTTAAAATTCTAAAATAAATCTTAAACCATCTTAAATCACTAGTAAAATATTCGTTCCGTAAAGATTTAGAGCTGCATCGCCTCTCCCTCCTCATCTGTGGCTGTTTTCGTCTTCTCCGCGTTGGGCACTCCTTTGATCTCCTCTTTCGGCGACGCGTTCCTCCCCGCGACGCGCACTTTCCCTTCGTACACCCCCGCGCCTCCTCCATCGATGGGCTTCTCTCCGTCTGGTCTCCTCCCTCGCGCCATGCACAACCGCCCCCTTCTCCCGCGCTTTTCCTTGTCTCTTTCCCCCCACGTCGCACTCCTTCTGTCTCTGGTATTTCTGCTTGCAAAATTCTAAAAAAAAATTGGTTGAGTTCATTCATGAAGATATGTTATCCTTTTTTTAGCTTAATAAAAAATTCTATTTTTTTAAATTTATGTATAATATTAGAAGTGTATGTGTTTTTTTTTAAATGTATTTGTGATTATAATTTTTTTTTCACTCATATGTTTGATTTGGGAGTTGTAATATTAACCTAATTTGGATGTGTCAATATTTAATTTTGGATGTGTTTGTGTTGTTCATTATGTTCTTATGTACATATATAAGTTTTTTTACATGAGTTTTGGATGTGTTGATAAAATATTTAGAGTGCATTCTTATAATTTTAGATGTGTATTTGAGCTTAATTTTTTCTGTGTTCAATATGTAATTTAGAACTACAATGAGAATAATTTAGATGTGTTAACACATAATTTTGAATGTGTTTATGTTGTTTATTTAATTTTAGATGTGTTTTTGACATGAGTTTTGAATGTTTTGAATAAAAAAAATTGAAGTGAGTTTAATTGATTTTGAAAACTTCACTTATTTTTTAAAAATTAGTACACGAAAAGTTGTTACGAGTTTTATGGTTTAGTTTGCAAAAAATTAATGTATTGCAAGTAGTTACAAATTTTACGGCGATAAGTATTTAAAATAAAAAGTAATTCTTTAAAAATAGGAAATATAATTAATTAAAAAATTAAAATAATAAAATATTAGATTTAAAGGCTGAATTTTGTTGTACAAGTAGCATTTTCCAATAACAATCAAAGGCAGCCTAGCAGATGGCACAAGGTAAGGGAGCCGATTGACATTTGCCAACATGCCCGCATAGGGCATTAGCACTATCATTAAGCTAAATGGCATTGAGAAGTGGCTCCTTTCATAAACTACCATGATCAATGTCTAAAAGAGATAGATTTATATCTTAGGTAAAAATGGGTCTCTTCATTCTGCGTTCTTCATTTTCCCTTCTCTATCTTTTTCTCTTAGATGGATTTATTTTCGTGGGTGGATCATTCTACAAAGAAGAGTAAAACAACAAAGATAATGTTAAGAGCTAATACTTTTGGTAAAAGAAAATGAAGAATTGATTACTATTCGTTCAAATACAAGATAAAAATATATGTATTTCTCTGTTTAGACTGTAGAGCCATGAGAAATATTTGGATGTTCACAGGCCGGAACACATTTAATGTATGGTTCATAAACAATTATAATCTTTGAGTATAGATTTTTTTTTTCTTTTTAACTTTTATAATACACATTAAATGTACATAGGAACATACAAAAATTTATAGCAAGTCATTGGTAAGAAGAGGCTGAGAACGATCGGGGTTTCTCATCAAAGCAGCACACACCAAAATGCATCTGTTCACGTCTTCACAAGCCAACATCCCAAAACTATTCGCTATGACTGCCTTCAAGATAGATGTAGCATAAGGCCTTGTGTTCAGTTTATAACTTTATATATTGCATGTCAAATAGTGAGTGTTGAATGTTGATAGATATGTTAATTTCTCTATTACAGCGGTTGCTTCCTTGTTTCTTTGGCTTAATATGGAGAAAATTACCATCATAAGTTTAGTTAAAATGTACCTTGATTGGTTGAGGCATCAAAGTTGGAATCCCAGCTACTTCCAAAGTACAGTTTGCAAATTGTGAAAGTACAAATCATTGTCACACTTGTAACGTGTGAGCAAGAATTCACCATCGTTTTGACTTTTGAGACCCCTTGACATGTGGCATACATACTTGGTAACTCGATACCCTGTTCTGCTTCAGAAAATTTTAAGTAGTGGATCAAAGACGATATGAAACATTTTACACCATTTTTTTTTTAATGTGGAATCAAATTTAAATAAAATACGTGCACACACACACACACTAAGAAAAACCTCAACATTTATCACAGATCCAAGCAGATCCGTCCCTAAATCAAAACCTTCGCCCTCAAGTGGGTTCAAATGAAAACCAATCACTCAAAACATAAGAGACCAACACAATCATAAAACTGGACAGTATGAAGAAACTGAATCGCTGTAACCTATAAAGTATAAACCATAGATATCACTTTTCTTCACAAACATATTGAATAAAAAACTAGGTTATCAGGTACATGCTTGATAGCATGAAGAAACACAAATCATTACAAACTTATATCATCTTTTCATACACTTTGTTTAGCCAGCAATGAACACTTATCGTTAATACATCGGCACCAACAGCCAGAAAACACATCAGTGGAGGGGAAAATGTCACACCATTGCTGTATCGTAAAAGCTAAATCAAGCCACTGCAGTTAAGCATGGATGAAATGCAGTACCACATGCTATAGACTGCCGCTTTCTTCCACGTGGCGCCACACACCCAGGAACCTTCAGCCATTCCCTGCTTGCTATGTTGTAAGTAACCAATCGATTCATGTGTTTCGATCTCAAGGACAACATAAGCAAACCTTTGTTCCCCAGGCAAGTCATTTTAATGTGCTTCCCATATAAGTCCAAGCACCATTCATTTGGCATTCTGTCTACCTCCTTCCATAAGAGCGTCATCTTCTGCAGCTCCCATATGCATACGCAGGTGGCTGCATTTTTTGTGAGCAACCCAACAAGCATAATCCGGCCATCACACTCGGCCAATGTGTGGTCAGTTAGATGCAATGGGGCTGGGATTATGTACTGTTTCCAAACCCCAGTTGCCATATCATAGGAAACAATCCCTTCTGGATCCGAATGCATGAAGTAAATTGTGCTGTCAATAGAAATAGATTGGGACTTGAAGTTGAGTGCTAATGGCAGCTTAATACCTACAGGCATGTTTCCTGGACGGCTCCAAGACTTCCTCATGGAGTCATAAACCTCATATTCTCCATCACAAGTAACCCATAGGATCTTGTAGCCTGCACCAGTTAAGTTCCCATTTGCTGTCATCCCTACAGCAACCGGAGACCAGACCTTAACTGACCTAGCAGGTAATTCCTTGAAGGATTGAGTCAATGGGTTGCAAACAAAGAAGTTTCGCTGACCAATTTCAAGAAAGCAAACTAGCCCCCCAGCAGACGCCACTGGGAAAAGAATCAACTTTGAGGGCAGTGCTGACACGGCTGGGTGATACCACTTTTTAATAGAAGGGTCGTACATGGCTCCTGAGTTTGCACGCTCTTGGGTTACGATATAAAACCACGGGTTTGCGTGTTGAACTTGTGCACAATGCTGAGAAAAACTTGGAGAATTCAGCAAGGAATTCCAACGCCAGCATACAGAACGGAAACGGAAAAATGTGGCAATGGGAAGTCGAGCAATCACAGCCTCTATTAAATCCTCTGGAAAATCTTTCCAAATTTGTTGTTCCATAACTTCAGTCATAGAGGACCTTCCAGATGATTTCCCCCTGCTCTGATCTCTTCGGGGCTTCTTTGTAGATGGATGTTTTAGAGGCTCCACCATCCTCAAATTTCCAGACTTTCCAGCTGCCATTACAAGGCCACAGCAGTCATCTACAGAGTTATCATCAATATCAAGGAAGGACCATCTGTAAAAAAAATAAGCGAAAATGTTTAACATACTACACACCATTAGCTAGCAAAATAAATGTGCATACTAAGATCAGCATGATTCACAATATAATAATAATAAATCACCGTTAAACATTTATTATACAAAGTGATATTCTATTTGAAATTCAGATTGAGCCACCTCATACTTCAACGATCGAGAATGTAACACCATGATGCAAATAATGCACAAAATCCAGAATAGATGTTGCATAGTCAATAGTGAACAAAATCTCAGCTCACACCACAAACATGGCTGTTTCAAATATAATCTAGTTAATAGTAAAAAACCAAACAGCTATTGCTAGAGATACTATTACTAAGTAGCAAGTACATGATAAGTAGAAAAATCCAGCCATGAAGTTTGCAATGATTGCTTAACGCAATGTCAAATGTACAGTTCATTATGTCACTGTTCCTAGCTCTAGAAGTGCACGAAATCAACCATATTTAGTAGGGGGTGATAGCAAACCAAGGTGATCCATCTACTATTAACAGGAATTCTTCAAAATGCTAATAGTAATCACTGTCAAACAGTATTGTAATGTACAAACACATCTTCGCATTCAAATGCAAAGCAAAGTAATGATCGTTCTTAACACTTTGCTGCTAAAAAAAATAAAGCACCCTTAACCGCAATAAGTAAAAATAAGATGATTCTAATGTTCTTAATAGCAGGTCTCTCTACAGTGTGAGTGTGTCTCTTCTGTTAATTATCTCCTTTATTGTAAAACTTTGCTCTAAACTACCTACTGAACAATGAGTATTTCAAGTTCAAGTTCATAGCATTCAATTTTGGCTGATCAGCAAACCAATTTTTGATTTTGCAAAAATAAAAATAAACAGAATGGGATTATGCAGCAAGTTTAAAAATAAATAAATAAGTAACAAAGTCATGAACGGATGATGAATTAGTTAGGAAAGGTGAGAGAAGAAGAATTTTGGGGGCAAATGGGAAGACATATGGTGATGAATTTCAGAAACGATGCTTGTAAAGTGATAGAATTAGGCAGGGAAAAAGAAAAAAGAAAATGTTACATGGAGAAAGTGAGTTACTTTAGCGTCTTACTAGGTTACCGTTCCAGAAATTAGGGAATCAGAACCGCGACGATATAGGCGATAGCAGAAATTGAAGAAAGAAAGCGAGGCGAAGGAGGGTTGAGAAAAAAACGGAAAAGATTAAAGAGAGTAAAAAGCAAAAGAGGCATGGGAAAATGGAAATAGATCTAAGAGAAAGAGAAAGAGAGATACCTGGGATGATTGTGAAGAGAAGAAGGGTGAAGGATGAAGGAAGATGAAGGAGACGTTGGGGAAGTTGTTGAAGATGTGTGAAGGAGCTGGTGCAGGTGAGCGATTAGGTGCCTCAGCATGGCAGCCTCCCTCTTCTTCCTCCTTCTTCTTCTTCTTCTTTTGCAGTTCTGTGTCTCTGAAACCCCCTCTCTCTCTAACCCATAACCAGAGAGGTCCGCGTGTTCTGAGTATGGAAGGAATTTCCACGTTGGAAGAGAAGAAACACAGCGCAGTTATAAGCTGAGGCTCACCCGTGCGCCCACTTTATCCTCTCTCTCTCACTCACTCACTCACTCCGCATTTTCCTTTCTTATCAACTATTCACTTTACTTTATCCCCCTCCCTCCTTCCTTTCCTCCCTTAATTATTTTTTAACTATTTTTAAAATCGCCCAGTAAATTTTCAAATTACTTTTTTGTTGTATGGCTTAGCCTTGTGGGATTCCAATTCCATGCAAAAACGTGAATGTAACTTTGAAAATATGTACGACTGAAGAAGAGTCTGAGAATTGGAATGAATTTGAGCACTGAATAATTGCATATATGCAAATTCAGTACGATCACCAACCAACACAGCACAACAGAATGCAGGCCAGTGCCACACAGTCACACCTTTTTTCCATCGTCACATGTTTTTACCCAAATACCCTCCACTACTACTCATTCCTCATAAGTGCCTTTGCGCCAAGGGGTAGTAATTATGCCTCCCCACGCCTTTTGACTCACTTCTTTAATCATCTATCATTATTTCATCAATTTTTATAAATTTCTTATTTTATACTTTATGTTAGGCAAATACAAAACATAGGGACTCCTATGGTTTCAAGTCTCTCTGCCATTGGAATTTACACTTTTAAGTTTTAAGCCACTTAACAAACAATTATTTGGACTAATGCGGTATTATGATAGAAATTATACTACAAATTAAATATAATGAATTTTAGACTAATACAGTGCAATATCATCATTGTATTAACATATATGTCTCTATAATAATTAATAGTTAAGTGAATGACTGTTGTTGGCTAGTCTATTTTTGTAAAAAAATCGTGACTTAGAAGATGGGTATTTGTAGGTAGCAAGTACTCCTTCACCAAATCAACTCATATACATACCAACATTCCCAAGCTATTTTACAATGGTATAGAATAAAGACTTTTATCTTCTATATCCCACAATTGAATTTTGAATCCCAAATACTTAAAAATTTCCCAAATGGATGAAACCTCTCCAAAATAAAAAAGCTTTACAATTTCCAAGATATTTCTCTTCATTGTCTTGTCATTTCATTGATCTTCTTGAACAATGAATATAGAAGCTGATTAGTGAAACTTTTATTCATCACACATGGAACTTTTTTTTTCATCTTTATTCTAATAAACATAATGGGGACTATGGTATGGTATGTATAATGAAAAGAAAAAAAATGATAAAGTTGGGAAGCTTTGTTAAGGAGTGTCATGATTAATGAGAGACTTAAAAAGGAGGAGTTAGTAATAGAGGGGGATTAGAGTGGGTTCTTTTGAAACTTGAATAGAATGATTAGGTTAGTGAAAAAAAACAAAGAGGGATGGGGATGCATATTTTGCGGTGAGTAATGATTTCATTTGCACCCCATATGGAAATGATACATAGATAAGTATTACTTAGGTGGTTATATTCATAATTTCATATATTCCACCCTCCCTTTGGTGGGTTGGTACATAAATATATGGTTTGATAACTCATGATGATCATCATCATGGATTCCCTTCTTTTACGTGTGCATAATTGCATCCATCTAACCATCCATTACTTCTACGTGTGCCTTTCAGATCCCTTTTTTTATCTTCTATATTCCTTAATCTCACCGCCTTGCCGATGTTACCAACTCTATTTTCTATTTTCTTCCTTCCTTGTTCCTTCCTTTTCATATAAATTCTAATGATTCTACGGGCACCATATTCCACAGCCCTTTAATTATTAATACAAATTTTCTTAGAAAATGTGCTTCATTTATTTGACAAACACAAATTTCCGGTCAAATACGCATAGAATATATTGGGGAATAACGTGTTATGATTTCTTGGCGTTTACAAAAACAAAATTAAAAGAGAAAAGAGACAAGGAATTCTCCAGAACGTGAGAATACATTCCATTGGATGCATGCTTTCGATAAAAAAAATATATAAGTAATTAGTGAATTGTTTGTTTGTTTGCCTGAAAATGATGATGTATTTGGGGACTTTGATAATGATTCATCCATGAGAATGAGGCAGGCAGTCAAGTGTGAACATCATTGCACATATCTGTATCTGACAGGGGAAGCTCATGGACCTTTGTTTTTCGGCCTCGACAACTTCATGGAGTTCATCGTTTAATGTGCCAATATTTTGGGCCCGGTCGTGTTCTTAATAGGCTAGGCTAGGCCCCTTCCTAGTATTATCTGGTTACAACTTTATAATGGGCCATCTAATAATATAGTAATAGGCCCAAATAGAAACTGCCTTATCAGGCGCAAAACAAAAAGGGCTCATTTTTCATAGACCAAAATTTGAAACTTTTTAATACTACCAAAAAAAAAAAACTTTAATAGTAAGGTTTAATTATTCTATTAGTTAGTGTCTATAATTTTACCAAATTTACAATTTAATTAGATTTTTATATTATTTTTAATTTTATAACTAGATCCTTTTTTTATATCAAAAATGTTAAAATTAACAGAATATTTATTCTAAAAAATATGTGGTCAAAGATTTAATTCGATTATTAAATGTGAATACCTTTAATTTGTGAAAAAAATAATGGAATCCAATTAAAAGAAAAAAATATAAAAAGCTAATTAAACTCAATAATAATAATAAATTATAGTAGTCATAATAAGTTATTAATATGAAGATGTGTTAAAAAAATAAAATAAAATAAATGATGGCATGAAGTTTATGAAAATATTGAAACATTCAGAGCACTTTTTCAGGATTTTTTTATTATAAAATAAAAAAATATTTTTACAAAAAAGTTATTCTAATTTTAATTAGTAGAAAAATTTATAAATTTTTTTTTCAAATGATATAGTGCCTAATCTTAGAAAATAATACAAGGCCATTAATCTAAGACAAAAGGTGGTTGACAAAAAATCCATAATGAGCAAAGAAAGTGAAAAGTCATCGTAAGAGAATAAAAAGCAAGCAAAAAACGTGCACCACCCCGAATGCCAAAAGAAGATGCAGATCATACATTCAGGATTTCATTCTGACAAAGGTTGCAAAAGAAGAGTCAACAACAACAATACTTAAAATTTCTGGAAGTGTTAAAAAAAATACAAATCAATATCTCATTCGCAGAAGTCTTGTAGTAAATGCTTCTGTATGCAAAGTTTATGAAAGAATTACTTACTAAGAAGAAAATTCTGAAGGAAGATCAGACAGTAGTTCTCACCAAATAATACAGTGCTATTATTCAAAGAAAATTGCCACAAAAATTGAAAAATTTTGAGAGCTTTCAAATTTTATACACTATTGAAGATATCACTATTGAAAAAGTATTATGTAATCTAAGAGTAAGCATCAACTTAATGTCATTATCTATGATAAAGCAGTTGCAAATTGAAGAAGCAAAGGCCACAAGGATATCCCTCTAGCTAGCGGATATATCAATAAATTTTTTTTATGGAGTGGTAGAAAATTTATTGGTCAAGGTGAAAAATTTTAACTTTTCTACAAACTTTGTGATCCTTGACACAGAAAAAGATGGGAGTGCTTCATTCTTAGCCACTGGATGTGCACTCATATATGTTCAGAAGGAAGAGCTAACATTAAGAATCCATAATGAACAAATAATCTTCAATGTCTTCAAAACTATGCAATATCCAAGAAACAGAAAGTGGTATAAAAGTTGACTTAATTGATTCATTAGTGCAAGAGGTTATTAAAGAAGAATTCTTCCTCAACTCTAGTGGAAGCTTCTCAAACTCCATTCTTGGAAGCAACCAAAGAGTTTCCTGAAGAAGATGATTTAGTCTAGCTAAGGAAAGCTATTGCTACCTTTTTTTCAAGAGGAGGGTGAACCACTATATGATACTTGAAAAAGATATAAAAAGTTGTTAGAAAAAAATTCACACCATGCCCTACTTAAGTGGCCCCTAGTCCAATTCTTTTATGATGGGTCTCTTAAGCCTCAAAGATGATGATTAATTTATCGGCTAAAAATTTCCTATAAAAAAGAACAGCGGACGAGGCATGGACAGTGATACAAGAAATGGTTAAAAAACTCAGGAGGAAAGGCAACAAGGAATTGGATAGTACATATTTAACGAGGGATGGTACTGGAAGGTGCTGTGAAACTTCCCAATCTCTAACCTAGAAGGGTTAACATCAAGCTAGTGACGATAAAAAAACACTTGTTGACCCAAGAGTGATTAGTTTCTTTTCCTTTTCTTTTCATTCCATATTTGCATCATTCTTCTTCTTCTGCATGCATCATTCATCTTTTGTTTACGTTTTTATTTTATATATAAAAAAAACTCATGCATACATGCACTATCACGTAACATTTTCAGCATTTTATTCTCCCTCTATACTCTTCATCACTTTGTTATATGGCCAAACTCTAAATTTGGTGTTATGACTAAAACCAAGAATGGGATAAAGATAGCAACAAGGATGAATAATAACTATAATGATTGTGTATGTGACGGAGAAAAATTGTCGGTTCGAAATTGTCACAAAAATAATTTTGTTGAAATATAGATTCAAACCAATAGACAACTTTCAATCAAAGTTTAATTTATTTGTCACTTAAGTCAAACCAATAAAAATCGAGAGTATTTAAACTTCGAGTCGTCTCTCAAAGAAATTGCAGAAAAGTGTGCATATTATTGGTTATGAAATATTTTTGGGGTTTTAGAATGATGAACGAAAAATGTAAATTGCAAGAAAGTAAAGTTAACAACTAAGATAATATAAATGCTAAAAAACATTCATGATAAGGATTAAGAGTTAAGGTTTCCTATCTAGCTCCTTGACCACAACATGGTAATTACAAAGGATTAATCCGTCATCCTCTAACATCGGGGTTAAGTCAAGTGGACATAATTGATCCTAAAATTAACTAACAATCCTAAATTACTAATCATACTGGACATCAATGATATCAAGGCACCTAAATCCTCAATCTCAAGGCAAGAGTGCTAAAATTTACTCTAAAACTAAACCAAATATTTTATCAAACACTTGGAAGGTATAAAATGAAAGCATGGTAAAATTGCAATAATAATAAAATATAAAGCTACCAAATACAAGATAACAATAATAACAACTCAATTAAACATCAATAAACATGAAAACATCAAATTGTATTAATGGAGATCAAAAGTAACAAGAGTTCATAAACATAAAAGTGATCAAATAAAAGAAATAACATGTAAAACTAAGAGAACCAAGATGTAATAATAAGAAATTGCAAGAAAAACTAAATCAAGGTAAGATCAAAACCTAAATTTAAGAGAAAATTAAGCTAATTCTAGAGAGAAGAGAGAGCTTCTCTCTCTAGAATATAACCTAAAACATGTTGCTAAACTAAACTTAATTGTTCTCCCTTTATTTCTTCTTGAATTTGGCCTTAAATACTTCAAAAGTGAGTGAGATAGTGTGTGACATGGATGAAAATAAGTGTGTGAATTCTAATTCTGCGTCCGGTTTAGAACACACACTAGCATTGAAAGCTATATCACAATTACACAAAAGAAGTATGCACTTCACTCATTCTAGTGTGCTAGATATACTTTGAATGAAACTTGTAAGTTAAAATAAACAAACAAGTAATAAAGAAGCATGAAAGCATTCAAGTAATAATCAAGTGATTGTGAAATGGATAATGAATGGAAATTGGTTGATGTGCAAGAAAATTTAACAGACCAAAAAACATTTGAAACTCACACATCAATCAATGACACACTTCAAAATTTTGTTCGCATTACCGAATTGATATGGAGTGGGACACATGGGTGCTATGCAACTTAAGAAAAGAAAGATAGAAGTTAAAATTAATCATATAGCAAGCATGATCCATATAACTTGAGAATTTCAAAAAGATGTTTCTAGGTAAACTTACAATCCAATTTCATAATTCCACAATATCGATGCATAAATTTGGTGATGTAAATAAAAATCAATCATAAACGAATATCACCTAACAAAAAATGCATCGATTATACACAATTACCATATAATAGATAATGAATTTAAGTTACATGGTAGCTAGGTACAACATGTAATTTAAAAAAATTATCTATTTCCTAGACACATTGTCTTTTTTCTATATTCGTATTCGTTTATTTTGTTATCCATATTTATCTATTATATCTCTATAAAATAACTAAAATGGATGGCTAAAAGTGATAGCAAATAATATTGTTTATTTTATATATAAATATATATAGTAGCTAGTTGTTATGATTAATGATATATATGGTGGCTAGTTGTTATGATTAATGATTTTTAATATACTTCTTTATTAACTTGCAAGTTGCAACTCCCTTGTAAGCTCATGCTAACGAATAATCCTGGATTCCTGGGTAACAATGTAATATAGTAAGACTATTATAGTGTAGTCTTCGTAAACTTGGTTTGTCACTTGATCGATCTGCGTACCAAAAACGTTGATTTGCCCTGAAAGGTATCAGTTTCAGTGTTGAATGAAAAGCAAGAGAGAGCAAAGATCGAAGAAGAGGAGAAATTGAAGAGAGAGAGAGAGAGAAGCTTTCTGTTCTGATTTTTGGTAAAGTGGAACTTGGATTCTAATTGCAACAACACAACTAACACACATTCAGCTAGCTATATAAGCTGAGCCTAATGACAGCTTGCACTTGCAACTAATTCTGCTGAGTCAGCTTGGCTTAACTAACTTAGCAACTGATTCAGTTTCAGCTCAATCACTACTCTATCATGCACCCTGCTATCTGTTTTCATTGTGTTGCTCAACACTTGCTCTGCCATACACTCTGCTGCTGAGGTCTTTTGGTTTGCTGCCATTCTGCAAAACTCCTTTATCACTAGGCATGGTTGGCTCATGGACTGTTCCTGCTGTCCCTTCAACACTACACAACAAATTTTGCTCAACATTCAGCCTTGCTCTAGCAGTTTCAAACATTCCAGAGGCAATTGCCTTTGTTAGAATGTCTGCCAACTGAACAGACCCTGGAATATGGCTAACATGTACTACTTTCTTCGTTACATAGTCCCTCACAAAGTGAAGATCAGTTTCAAAGTGTTTAGACTTTGAATGCAGGATGGGGTTGGCTGCTAAAAGTACAGCACTCAGGTTATTGCAGTATATGGTGGGAGTAGAAGCTGTGGCCCTTAGCTCACTCAGCAGGCTCTTGATCCATATAAGTTCTGCAACCAGATCCGCCATAGCTCTGTATTCAGCCTCTGTGCTTGACCTGGCCACCACAGATTGCTTCTTAGAGGACCAGGATACCAGGTTTCTTCCTAAGAAGACACACATACCACCAGTCGATTTCCTATCATCAGGGTCTCCTCCCCAGTCCGAATCACAGTAGGCTGTGATGTTCAACACGTCATTCTTACGGAGATGTAGCCCATATTTGATTGTTCCACTTGCATACCTGAGGATTCTTTTAACCAGTTTCCAATGCGATTCCAACGGGTCTTGCATGAACTGTGAGAGTTTGCTTACAGCATAGGCGAGCTCTGGTCTTGTAACGGTCAGATACTGAAGACTTCCTACCACTGAACGATAAAGTGCTGGCTCATCAAACCTGTCACCACCAAACTGAGATATTTTCAGTGATGATGGGAGAGGTGTTTTACAAGGCTTGCAGTTTGTCATACCTGCCTTTTCTAGTAAATCATTAACGTATTTTTCTTGGCTGAGTAGTAATCCACCACCTTTAGTCTTGCTAACCTGAATGCCTAGAAAATAATGAAGATCCCCCATATCCTTGAGTGCAAACTTGCAATTCAACTGGTTCACTACAGCCGTTATAGCACTTGTTGAGCTTCCAGTGATGATCACATCATCTACATACACAAGCACAAAGGTGGTAGCATTGGTATCAAATTTTGTGAAGACTGAAACATCAGAGGCTGTGGCAGTGAATCCAAGCTGATGCAGAGCTGTAGACAGCTTATGATACCAGGCCCTCGGAGCCTGTTTCAGGCCATACAACGCCTTGGTAAGTTTGCATACCAGCTTCCCATCACCCTGCACATAGCCCTGTGGCTGTCGCATATACACATCTTCAAGTAACTCTCCATGCAAAAATGCATTGTTGACATCCAATTGTCTAATTGACCAATTGTTTGCCAAGGCAAGTGTCAAGACTACCCTGATTGAAGTTGCTTTGACTACCGGACTATAGGTCTCTGTGAAATCAAACCCAGGCCTTTGAGAGAAGCCTTGAGCGACCAGCCTGGCCTTGTACTTCTGTAGTGTGCCATCAGAGTTGTACTTAACTCTAAAGACCCACTTGCTGCCAATAGCTTCTCGGTTCTCTGGTAAAGGTACAAGCTGCCATGTCTTGTTCTTAAGCAGGGCTTGATACTCATTGTCCATGGCTTCTTTCCATTTCGGATCAACCATTGCCTCTCGCACTGACCGTGGCTCTACTGCAGCATGATAAACCTTTGGTCGAAGACTGCCAGTTTTGCTTCGGGTGATCATAGGGTGTATGTTTTGAGTACTAGGCACAGGTTCACAACTTGGAAGAACAGTTTCTAGATCTGAGATTGGGACTGGGATAGGTGTGGCTGAGGGCGCTCTCTGAGGGATGAGAAGTGAAGATGCAGTGGGAGGAATTGAGGCTGGGGATGAAGCTGAAGGTGAGTGGCAGGTGACAGAAGCTTGAGAGCAGGGTTGAGAAGAGTGTTGAAAGGTTTCTGAGTGACTTGTGACATGTGATGGAGGCAGGGGTCTTGGTGAAGAGTGAGTGGTTTGAGTTTGTGGAGGTAAGTGAGGGCTGGGAATCAATGGAATGGATGGCATTGGTGTAATTGTCTCAGACTTGTTCTGCTCATCAGTGTCATTCACGAGGTGTTTTCCAGTTTTGAAGGGAAACTGCACTTCATTGAACACCACATTTCGTGTGATCACCACTTTTCCTTCTGGTGTAAGGCATTTGTACCCTTTGTGAGCAGTACCATACCCCAAGAACACACAGGGTGCTGATCGAAATTCAAGCTTGTGACGATTGAACGGTCGCAAGTGAGGGAAGCAGAGGCAGCCAAATACCCGTAGACAGCTGTAGTCTGGTTTCTTACCAAGAAGCTTCTCTGTTGGAGATATGTTTCCTAAGGTTGGTGTTGGTAGAACATTGATGAGTTGAGCTGCAGTGAGAAAAGCATCACCCCAGTATTTCATTGGCACTCCAGAACAGGCCATGAGTGTCATTCCCATCTCTACTACATGCCTGTGTTTGCGCTCTGCAGTTCCATTTTGTTGATGGATGTGAGGGCATGAAAATCTGTGTCTGATCCCTTGTGATTGAAGCTCCTTTGATAAGCTAACATACTCAGCAGCATTGTCAGATTGAAACAATTTAATTTTTGTGCCAAATTGTAATTCAACCATCTTTTGGAAATTAAAGAAAACTGATTTGAGTTGTGACCGTGCTCTAATTAGATAAAGCCAAGTGAATTTAGAAAAGGCATCGATAAAATTGACAAAATAGAAATTTCCATTCAAATCTGGCATAGGAGCAGGGCCCCATATGTCTGAATACACCAATTCTAAAGGAGATTGATACACTGTACTTGAACTTGGAAATGGTAATCGGTGTGACTTGCCTATGCTACAGGCTGTACAAGGCTCTTTATTCTCAACAAATGACAAATTGCAATTTTTCAAGACTGTACTAACTACTTTGTTTGCTGCATGCCCCAACCTTGCATGCCACAAGAGAAATTGCTCAGTTGTGGACATGGTGGAGTTGTAAGCAGCTGGACTTATTGAAGGAAAGAACTTGACAAATTTATACATCCCTTTATCAACTTCACCCTGTAGAATCAACTCTTTGGTTTCCTGTGATTTGACACAACAACCATGAGCATCAAACTCAAAAAGCACATTGTTATCACAGCAGAATTGATACACACTCAAAAGATTTTTGGTTATTTCAGGCACATGTAACAATTTTTGCAACAAGAACTTCCTAGAACTCAAATCAGTTTTAAAAATGGAATTTCCAATAGAGGTGATTTGCAAACCTGTTCCGTTTCCCACAATTACTTGTTCTGATCCTTCATAGCCTTTACTGCTCATCACATTTTGAGGGTCTGGTGTCATATGGTGTGTTGCACCACTGTCCGGATACCAATTTTGATCATAGCTGGTGGATGGTGTTTCTAGAGCACTCAAGTGAGCTTGTGGCTATAGCCTAACTTCTGTACGCTCATAACCCTCTCTTGAACTCTGGCTTTCATTCCCATAAGACGAATCATACCTGAACCAGCATCTGCGAGCTGTATGTCCAACCTTATCACATAGTTGACAAACTGGTCTGTTACCTCCACCATCATATCGTCTGTCATTTTGGCCACCACTGGCAAATCTTCTATCATTATCATAGAATCCTCCATCAGACCTTCCATAAGTTCTTCTTTCATTGCTAGAAAAATTGCCTCTCATCGTCCTTCCACCTTGTCCTCTAAAAACACCTCTGAGATGCCCTCGACCTCCATAATTGTTTGAGTATTGAGCTACATTTGCTTGGATTGACAGATCTGTCCTCCGGAATCTTTCTATCATACTTTCATGTGCAAGAAGCAAAGACTCTAGCTCTCCTACAGAAACCCTAGATGATCTTGAGACTACAGCTGTAATCAACGGTCCATATTCCTCTGTTAAGCCATTGAGTATGGCACTAACATGATCACTTTCCCTTACTGGTTCTCCAACTGAGGCTAATGTATCTATTGTTTCTTTAATTTCTAACACATAGCTACTGGCAGAGCTTCCAATTTTAATGCTACTCAATTTGTTCTTTAATTGCAGAATTCTTGCTCGAATTTGTGATGCAAAATGATCCTCTAACCTGCTCCATACCTGGTATGTGTACAAGCAGCCAACCATACGAGTAGTGAAGGGTTTTGTCATCGACGCCAACAGCCAGGATTTGAGCAGAGCATCTTGTCGCTTCCATCTTGCAAATTCTGGATTCTTCTCTTTTGAAGCTGTGAACTGAGTTGGAATACCTTCTCCTGTGATGTGAGCTAACAGATCATGACCTTCGATTGTCGATTCCGCTTGATCTTTCCATTGGAGAAAGTTGTCGTCATCAAGCTTCATCGAGATCGGTGAGGACGTGAAATTAGGTTGACGCTGAACCTGAGCTTCAGCCGTTTCTGTGTTTATCTCCATGGTGATTGAATAATCCTAGCTCTGATACCATGAAAGGTATCAGTTTCAGTGTTGAATGAAAAGCAAGAGAGAGCAAAGATCGAAGAAGAGGAGAAATTGAAGAGAGAGAGAGAGAGAAGCTTTCTGTTCTGATTTTTGGTAAAGTGGAACTTGGATTCTAATTGCAACAACACAACTAACACACATTCAGCTAGCTATATAAGCTGAGCCTAATGACAGCTTGCACTTGCAACTAATTCTGCTGAGTCAGCTTGGCTTAACTAACTTAGCAACTGATTCAGTTTCAGCTCAATCACTACTCTATCATGCCCCTCCAGCTCCAACCTCAAGCAAAAATTCAAATACAGTTGATTTTATAGAAAATTAATAATTAAAAATTATTAAATAATAATTTAATAAAATTTATTAAATTATTTAATAATTTTTAATTATTAGTTTCATATAAAATTAATTAGACCTGTACTTCGTCTATTTTTAATTGGATTCAACTCTAAACTAAAGTAACACTTGCTAATCACCGCATTTCTTTTGTAATTAAATGGAATTATATATTTTATTTGACACATGCTTAGTGTGGAAACGAGGGAAGGGTTACTATAAAGTTGACGCAAGTGGCCGAGGCAGAGTTTACTGTACACATCGCCGAATGTGCTCACGTGGACCTTCTTGGTTTAATCATGTGCAGCCTCGACAAGGATCTTCCACTTTTCATTTCTCATTTAATTTATTTATTTATATATCAACTTTTTATGTTACAACTTACGAATATTAAAAGATGAATATTCATCTCGATTTTTGATATTTAATTTTATAAAATTGATTTTTTTTATTAATTATTTTTTTATAGTATATTTATATGATATATTAATAATTAATATATTTTTTATTTAATTTTTATAAATAAAAATAATTTAAAATCACTAATATAATTTAAAAAAACAAAAAAATAAAAAAAATAATTAAACGACTTTAATAATTATATTTAAAAAATAAGAACACTTTCAACAACAAAATTTGTTCTTAACAATAAATTAACAGTTTAATATTATATAAATTTATTCTGTTAATATCAAAAAAATATTAACAAAAAATTAATCAATTTTATAAAAATAAAAATTAAAAATAAAAAAAATTGAAAATTTCGTTATTTTTCGAAATAATTACAAACATCGTTTAAGAATTTTTCAATATTAAATCTTAAGATATTTATGTTTAATTTTATATCTTAATAAGGCTTGTTTGGAACACTCGTTCTAGATTCTAGCATTAGGCGGGCCATTAGCTTCAGCCGACCATTTGGAACCTTCACTTATTATTGATAACTGCATTTGGTTTATACTTGTTATTCTTAGTTAGTTAATAAATTGTTTCGATGTATTGCCAATGGGTTATAATTCAAATGGTATAGTCTCTCCATATTTAATTAAGAGGTTGCGGATTCAAATTTTTTATTTTTGATAAAAAAAAATTGTTTCGGTGTATTTATCTATTATTTATTTTTATTTACTATATATAATATAGATATGGAAGAGAATGACTGAATGAGTACAATTTTTTTTAAGTATCACTTTATATACAATTTATAAAGAATATAATTTTATTAATTCAAATACTAAAATCCAAGAACCAGTTATTAAAATATTAAATATTTTCTATTTTGATTAATTTCATATTTATTATTAATATATATTTAATTAAAAAACTAAATTAATACTTAGTAGGATATTGCTTATAATATTAATCACAATTCACAAATCACAATTGGTTCGTCCGAATACTAGGGAGGCCGAGCTTAAGCGCTTCCGAGTGAGTCGCCACCGAGGAGGACGAGTTTTATGTCGGTCGAAGTCAAACACCGCGGCGGGAATACCTGCACAAGATACTCCGACGCTCAAGTCAATAATGATTCTCAGTGAGTGAGTTTAAAGTAAAGAGTAGAAGATTGAGAGTGATAGAATCTGAACCCTAACCGAGGATCTTGGCTCGATTTTATAGGAGTTGTTTTTACCCGTTTAGTGGATAAGTCCTAGTTTGTAGGTTGGTTACATTATTCTGTTTTGGTGCTATAAACTAATTGAGCACGTTTCTTATTTTCAACTGGGTGATGCCGTTTCAGTCCTGCTCTCCTGCCGAGCTTTTCGGGCGATTGATACGGGACCGAGCTTTTTGGCTCACGTGCCGAGCTTATTGCGCAACCGAGGATAAGGGTGACGTATCATAGCCCCCAAGCTTGCCTTGGTGCAGACAGGGCTAAGGCGAGCTTTCGGACCAAGAGTACTGAATCCTCGGTTGCTGACTTTGCTTGTCGTATATGGTCCTTGTAGCCCCCAAGCTCGGCTTAGTTCTGCTGAGAATGCAGAACGTTTTGAGTGGCTTCATACTTTGCGCCAGTGTGAAGTGATTGATGTGAAAATCGCTCCGCTTCTCTAGGTGCCCCTATCCATTGGTTTTTGTAGTGGTTTTAATGCTTCCTCTTTCTTGCCAATCTGAAGTAAATGCATAGGGTTAGTAACCGTTTCTCTTGTGGAACTTATGTTATTTGCACTTTCTTTTTCTTTCCAAACTGCTGTATTTTGGGATAAAGGTCATTTTCTTCTCCTTGTCCGAAAGAATGAGCAAGCAAGGTCAGTGCTGATTCTTTCCTTCTTTCTTCTTCATCTTCTTGCTTTTTTCTTTCGTTGCTCTTGATGGAGAACTGTAATGTGGGTAGTTCATATGATTGGGTTGACGTTAGAGTGAGAGAGCGCCAGTCCCAGTTTGATGATGAAGAATCTGTGAAGCTATTGGGGTCGGGTATTTGGGTTAGGCCTGGTAGTGATGTTAAGATTGAGTTGTTACCTTGTGGGAAGGAGGATCGTGTTTGTGATCGATTAGATGACTGGTCGTATTTTTATATGTATAGTTGTCTTTTTACAGAGCTGGGGGTAAGGCTTCCTTTTACCGATTTTGAGTGTGGTGTTTTGTACTGGTTGAACTGCGCCCCAACCCAATTGCATCCTAACTCATGGGGTTTCGTTCGAGCTTTTGAGGTTTTGATGGAAATTTTAGAGTATCCGCCGTCTCTTAGGTTGTTTTTCTCCTTATTTCAAGCGAAGGGGGTGAATAGAGGTTTGTGGGTGAATCTTAGTAGCTATCCTCGTCGGGCAGTATTTAGTCTATACAAGTCTTCATTTAAGGATTTCAAATTGATGTTTGTTAAGGTTAGGAGTATTCCCGAGGACTTTCCCTTTTACTTGAATGAGCATTTGGTTGAAAGGTTTCCTTTGTTTTGGTGTACCGAGCCTTACCAGGCATTGGATGTAGATGATAGGTCACTGGATGATGATATTATCATGGATTTCTTGTTTAAGTCTCTGGGTCCGAAGGGTTTGTTGTCAGTTGCCGAGATGTTAAAATGGAATACCGATAGGCAGGCTGTGTATAATCATATAGGTAATTGTGTTTTGTTATGTTTGTTTCGTATTTCTGCTTTATTCTGTCGTTTCTGATTTGATTGTTTGTAATTTGCAGCCGAGAAAGCTCCTGCAATTACTACTGCAGGGTTGAAGTCCTACTTCACCCAACGTAAGAAAAGTGAAAAAGAAGTTTCTTCCAATATGGGGAAGGGGCCTGCTGCTATGATAGCCCAGTATGGTCCTGGGTCGAGGTCTAAGCGAAAGAGAGGACAAGCCAAAGGTAGCCTTGCCGAGGTGCTGGATGTTAAGGGGGAGTCATCGCTGATACTACAAATGGTTGAATCCGCTTATGAATCGCAAAAGAGACTTCATGGGTATGACAAGAACGAGCATGGCAGATCCTTATGGGCAAAGCTTTATCCTTTTGGCGTTATGGCTAACGAGCTTTGCTGCTTCCCTGATGACATAAAGATGATTGACGAAGTTGGCCGAGCAGGTGTCAGCTGATTTCTTCAGGTATAAGTTATTTTGTTCTTGTGACTTTTAGTTGATGTCACTTATTTACCTGTTTTACTTACTTGTAGGTGATTGGTGCTCGGATCGTTGCTATTGGCCGGGCACAGGAGCTTGCCTTGGATCGGGAGGAGAAGGAAGCTTCTCGGGTGGAAGAATTGTCTGGGATCATCCAGGAGAAAGATCAAAGGATTGCCGAGCTCTCTGTTTCCATGGAGAAGAAAGATTTGGAATTGGCAGATGAGCGAAAGCTCCAGAAGGCTTCGTCCGACAAGTTGAAGGTTGTGGAATCCAAGAATGAGCAACTCTCTGCTCGGATCAAGGAGTTGGAAGGCGGGATCTATGAGACCTTTGCTCAAGGGTTTGACCGCGCTGTTTCCCAGGTCAAGGTGTTGTATCCAGAAGCTGATCCTTCAAAACTTGACATCATGAAGGTAGTCGTGAACGGTGAACTTGTGGAAGATGAGGGTGTTGCTGGAAGTGAGAGTGAGGGATCCAGCATAGGTGATAAGGCAGAGTAGGCCTTAGCATTTGTTTATTTTGTATATGGTGTAGTAGGATTGCAACTTGTGGCTGTTTTGCCTTTGTTGAACTGTTTCGAGTATTGTATTTGGTAATGATATTTTGGGTTCCGAGCATATAGCTCGGTTTGAAAATGACTTATGCTGTTTAAGGAAATTTGATATTTTGATAAGTTATAATGGTATGTCGTTATTGAAAAACGATTGAATGTGTGTATTGAAGGTGGCGTTAGCTACCCTTTGTCCGATTAAATTGTCAACAAGGAGAGCTGAAGCTCTAATGTAGGGCTTGTGTTTAAATGAGCCTTTAAGATTTCGCGTAAATAATTTGGTGATTGCTCGTGTTTGATTACATTTCTCCGAGTATTATGCTCGGAATGCGCATGTTGATTTCCAAGTATGAAGCTCGGAATAATTTTGAATGTTCATGTATGGCAACGGCCGCTGTAAAAATGTCTTGATTTGTAACACAAGGTATATCGGCGTAATGATTTGTGGCGTCCGGCCTTGTTAAAACCCTTTCCGAGTAAAACCCATGTGTTTTGGGAGAAAACCATCGGAGGGGAAAAAGAGTACCATCATTCGCGATCTTGCAGACTACATCATGACTGGTATTCCCTTAGAGAGGAGACGTTCCATGTTCCTGGAAGTTGATCTCCTTTAAGGGTTTCTAGTTTGTAAGCTCCCTTTCCGAGGTTTTGAAGAACTCGGAAAGGTCCTTCCCAATTTGCTGCTAATTTGCCATGTGTTGGAGGTTTTCCGAGCTTCCTTTGTTCGTCTAAGTACGAGGTCTCCATTGTTGAAAGACCTGTGAACTACTCTTTTATTGTGTCTTCGTTCTAGGTATTATTTTCTGGCTCGCTGCTTTATGGTGGAAATGTCTCTTTCTTCCTCTACAAGATCCAACTCGGTTGTACGAGCTTGTAGGTTATTCGATTGATTATAGAGCTCGGTCCTTAGTGTTGGGACGCTGACCTCTACTGGGATGAGTGCTTTCGCGCCATATACTAGCTTGAAAGGAGTTTCTCCTGTGGCAGATTGAATGCTGGTATTGTAACTCCATAGAAATTCGGGGATGAGGTCAGCCCATTCTCCTTTAGCTTCGCCGAGCTTTTTCTTTAACCCCTACAAGATAATTTTCTTAGCTGATTCAACTTGTCCGTTAGTTTGTGGGTGCTCTACTGAGCTGAAGTGATGTTTGATGTTAAAATTTGTTAGAAAAGCAGCGAGCTTATGATCTGTAAATTGTCTCCCGTTATCCGAGATTATCTCCCTTGGGATACCAAATCTGCATATGATATTTTTTCATAAAAAAGATCGCACTTTTTCTGCTGTTATATGCGCTAGTGGTTGTGCTTCTATCCACTTAGAGAAATAGTCTATTGACACTAAGAGGAACTTTACCTGGCCTGGCACTTTCGGGAAAGGTCCGAGGATGTCCAATCCCCACCTATCGAAAGGCCAGCTTACCTCTATGGTATGGAGTTCCTCGGCCGGGGTCTTCGAGAGGGTGGCGTGCTTTTGACAATTATCACATGCCTTTACTTTTGAGATGCAGTCCTGTTTTATCGTCGGCCAGTAGTATCCTATTCGCAGAATCTTTGCTGCTAATGCTTGGCCGCCGATATGGTTGCCGCAGACTCCTTCGTGTGTTTCAGCCATGACATCCTTAGCTTCCTCGATGCTGATGCATTTTAGAAGTGGTTGGGAGTGTCCTCGTCTGTATAGGGTGTTTCTGAGTTTTGTGTAAAAACTTGCTCTCCTCCGAAAGAGCGGTAAGTTCGGCTCATCATCTGGTACTGCCCCAGTGGTGATGTAATTGAGGAAAGGTGTTCGCCAATCTGGGACCTGTATAATACTCAGAATTGTGTCCTGCTCAAAACTCGGTTTGTCAAGTGTTAGCTGGGACAATGCCGATGTGTTTTCGGCTTGCCGAGTTGTGGCTAACTTAGATAACACATCGGCCCTGGTGTTTTGTTCTCGGTTTACATGAATAATGTCAAATTTGTTAAATTTTGAAATTAGATCATTTGTTATGAGCCAATATTTCTCTAACAAAGGATCTTTTACCTGGAATTCGCCCTTTATTTGATGTACCACTAATGAAGAGTCGCAGTAAGCTGTTAATCGAGGTATTTGTAGTTGTAGGGCGAGCTTTAGTCCAGCGAGTAGGGCCTCATATTCCGCCTGATTGTTGCTTGCTTTGAAGCGGAACTGCAGTGACTGCTCAGCCACTACTTTGTCTCCTTCCTTCAGTAGTATCCCTGCTCCACTGCCTTCTTTGTTTGATGCTCCATCCACATGTATGCTCCAATTGACCTCTGTATTTTGTGTGTCATTAGTCATTTCCGATATAAAGTCGGCTAGCACCTGTGACTTCAGTGTTTTCCTTGGTTCGTACTGAATATCGAACTCGGAGAGCTCGATCGCCCATTTTATTAGTCTGCCGGCGAGCTCGGGTCTGGTTAATATCTGCCTTAGCGGTTGGTCTGTTCGTACTATGATTGTGTGGCCCTGGAAGTAGTGTCGCAGTCTTCTTGCCGTGGTGATTAGTGCTAGTGCCAGTTGTTCTATCTTCAGGTACCTTATTTCTGTTGGTTGTAGCACCCTACTGATGAAGTATACTGGGTTTTGCTTTCTTCCTGTTTCTGTTACTAATACCGAGCTTATAGCATGGTTAGATACTGATAGGTATAAACACAATGGCTTACCTGTCTCTGGTCTTTGGAGGATTGGCGGTGATGTTAGGTGCTGTTTGAGTTCGGTAAAAGAGTTCTCACATTCGTCTGTCGAGGTGAACTTCTTGCCTTTAGAGAATGTCTGGAAAAAATGATAAGATCGGTTTGCCACTGCAGGTAGGAAACGTGATAAGGCAGCTATTCGTCCTGCTAGTTGCTGGACTTCTTTTACCGTCTTTGGGCTTGTCATTTCAGTACGGCTTTGCATTTTTCTGGGTTGGCTTCGATGCCTCGAGACGTTAACATGAATCCAAGGAACTTCCCTCCTTGTACTCCGAACGCACATTTGTCCGGATTGAGTCTCATGTTATATGCTCGGAGTTGTTTGAAGATTTCTACTAAGTCGTCACAGTGTGACCCCTGCATAGGTGTTTTTGCTACCATATCGTCTACATAGACCTCCATATTGCGGCTTATCTGTTGTTGGAATACTTTGTCCATTAGCCTTTGATATGTCGCACCTGCATTCTTTAGGCCAAAGGGCATTACCTTGTAACAAAAGTTTCCATGTTCTGTTATAAAAGCTGTTTTGCTTTGGTCTTCTGGGTGCATTAGAATCTGGTTATAACCAGAGTATGCATCCATAAAACTCAAAGCTTTGAAACCAGAGGCGTTATCAACTAATTAATCAATGCAAGGCAACGGATATGCATCTTTAGGGCAAGCTTTGTTTAAGTTTGTAAAGTCGACGCACATGCGCCATTTACCTGAGTTCTTCCTTACCATTACCACGTTGGATAACCATGTGGTGAAGCGAATTTCTCTGATGAAGCCTGCGTTGAGGAGCTTCTGGGTTTCTTCGAGTGCTGCTTGTTTTTTCTCCTCTCCGAGGTTCCTTTTCTTCTGTGCAACTGGTCGGACTGTTTTATCAATTGCTAACTTGTGGCATATGACTTCTGGGTTTATGCCGGGCATGTCGTCTGGTGTCCACACGAAAAGGTCGGCGTTTTTACGCAGTATGTGTATGAGTCTTGCTCGGTCTCCCCCCTCTAATGCTTTTCCTATATATGTGTATTGTTTGTCATCTTCTGTTAGTGTTATTTCTTGAAGGTTGTCCATCGGCCAAGGTCTTTCGCCGAGATCTTCCCTCGGGTCTAGGTCAGCTAGTGTCGCTGTGTCGGCAGAAGTGTGGATTGCTTGAACCTGGGGCCGAGTTTCTTGTTTTGTTTGGATTACTTTTAGACTAGCATTGTAGCACTGCCGAGCTTCTTGATGATCGACATATACCGTAGCTATCTGGTTCTCCTGCACTGGAAACTTGACATACAGGTGTAATGTGGATACCACCGCTCTGAATATATTCAGGGCGGGTCTCCCAATTATAATATTGTAAGGGCTATAGCAGTTTACTATTAGGTATTGAATATCAACTGACTTTGACATAGGAATTTCTCCCATTGTGGTCTTTAGCCATATGTGTCCCATGATGGGGACTCTCTCTCCGGAGAACCCAATTAGCTCTCCCGAGGAGGGCTGTATCAGTTTTTCTGATAATTTCATTTTTGTAAAAGTGGAATAAAACAAAACATCAGTGCTACTACCTGGGTCGAGCAACGTTTTTCTTACCAACAGTTCTCCGACCTGGATGGAAATTACCACTGGGTCGTCGAGGTTAGGGCTTGCCGATCTGAAGTCTGCTTGGTTGAAGGATATTGTGACGCCTGGGTCTTTGTCCTTCTTTGGCTGTATGGTTCCCTCGATTGCTAGCATCGTCCTGTAGCTTCGCTTTCTGGCCGAGCTTGTTTCTCCTCCGCCTGCGAATCCCCTGATATGTGGCTAATGACTCCTCTTGGTGGGTCAGGAGTCGTCCTCTCTTTTTTGTTATCATCGGCCACTGCTTGCTTGTGCTCTACCCTGTCCGAGTTTCCTCTTCTGCCTTTCCGGCTCTCGATGTATTTGTCCAAGAGCCTTTCCAGGAGGTCCTTCGCGACTATGCAGTCGTCCGTGGTGTGACCGAACTTCCGGTGGAAGGCACAATGTTTTGTCCTATCCACGAACCTTTGATCCTGGTAGTTTCCTGCTCGGGCTGGTGGCTTTATGATTTTGGCATTGAGGATTTCTCTGATGATGTTTTCTCTTCTGGTATTGAATCTGGTGTATGTGTTGTATTTTGACGTGGGCTTGGAAGGTTTCTTAGTGTCTCTGCTGCCTGGCGATCTGAAAGTTTTTTCTTCATCTCTCCGATGTGGTTGTTTGTTCGATTTTTGGGCTTCTCGGAGTTCTTCGATCTCCATTTGGCCTGCCGCCCTTTCTCGGAATTCCTCTAGCGTCTTTGGCTTTGTTATGGCAATGGTCTCCCGGAATTTGCCGGGCCTGAGGCCGGCCTTGAGAGCGTGCAGGTGAACGGCCGGGTCTAAGTCCTGGATCTCCATAGTAGCGTCAGCGAATCTGGTCATGTAATCCTTCAGGCTCTCGTGCTGACCCTGTTTGATGGTGCCGAGATAGCCCGATCCATGTACGTAGATTCTTGACGCGGCAAAATAATCAATGAATGATCTGGCGAGATCTTCAAAGGAGGAAATTGAACCTGCAGAAAGTTTAGAAAACCAGAGTAATGCAGCACCGTCGAGGTAGGTAGGGAATGCTCGGCAGAGGACGGGCTCATTATTAGGGCCGTTGAAGAACATCATTGATTGGAACTTCTTCACGTGGGCTCGGGGATCACCGAAGCCCTTGTATGGCTCTAGTGTGGTGGGCAGCGTAAAGTTTTTCGGCATCTGGTAATTTGTGATCTCCTCGGAGAAGGGGTTGTCGAGAGTGAGCTTCTCCTTTGGCGGAACGATGTTTAAAGGGTCTGTAGCGCCTTGAGCCGAGCCTTTGGAGCTTTCTCCATTGTTCTGTGTTGACAGCTCGGCTATTCTTCGTACTTCCGCCGGAAGCTCGGCGATTCGAGCCAGGAGGTCGTCTTGTGAGAGTTGTGGACTTTCCTTGTCAGCCATGTTCGAGGATCAGAAATCCTGTAAAATAGAGTAGAAGACTAGACAAAGGAAAAAAAAGTGGGGTTAGATGTATTCCGGGCTCCACGGTGGGCGCCAAGTGGTTCGTCCGAACACTAGGGAGGCCGAGCTTCAGCGCTTCCGAGTGAGTCGCCACCGAGGAGGAAGAGCTTTACGTCGGCCGAAGTCAAACACCGCGGCGGGAATACCTGCACAAGATACTCTGACGCTCTAGTCAATAATGATTCTCAGTGAGTGAGTTTAAAGTAAAGAGTAGAAGATTGAGAGTGATAGAACCTGAACCCTAACCGAGGATCTTGGCTCGGTTTTATAGGAGTTGTTTTTACCCGTTTAGTGGATAAGTCCTAGTTTATATGTTGGTTATATTATTCTGTTTTGGTACTATAAACTAATTGAGCACGTTTCTTATTTTCAACTGGATGATGCCGTTTCAGTCCTGCTCTCCTGCCGAGCTTTTCGGGCGATTGATACAGGACCGAGCTTTTTGGCTCACGTGCCGAGCTTATTGTGCAACCAAGGATATGGGTGACGTATCAACAATAAATAATAAAATATTAATATATTAAATTAGTTTTTTAACTAAAACCTTTATTTTAAATTCTGAGCTTTTATTCAACTTTGTTTTTCATAAAAGAAAGAACACAACTCAGACAAGCCTGTATTGTACTGTGCATTACTGCATTCCCGATTCTGCCATTTGTTCTACGACCAATAATTGAGATTTGAGAGGCATCCAAAATATTCATGTAAATAATTCTAACCTAGATGCATTAAAAAGAAAAGAAAAAGGTTTCTATCAATATATTAATATATATTTTTGAGTTACACGATCTAAGCCATTGATTTCTCACATGAATTGTTACACACTTACATAAGCCCTAGTTATATACTTATATGTAAATCGTGTTAAAATTAGTTGCATAATGGGACGCATTTTAATTTAGGGGCAACATTTTATAATGCCTGAATTGGAATATTAGAAAACAATGATATATTGAATAAATCAATAATAATTATTGAATCTTACTTCAAATTATAAACGTTTTTTTTTTTAAGGGAAATTCAGATTACTCGTTAATTCTTTTCTCCCTCATGAATGACAAGTGAAAATCTTTTTTATCTATAAGCTTTTATCATACCTATTCTATTTCAAGCTGATTAAATTATATTAGCCTCGCTCAAACAAGTTACGTTGGTCCTAAGTTAACACTTTATTTAAAGGATGTGTATAAACCAATGCTAGCTAAAAGTATATAATTTGCATTTCCGTTTGTTTCATCTAATTGATTATTCGCTAACTTTTGTTGACTTAATTGTACTTAAGTGATATCTCACTTAAAATTGGCATTGACTAATAAATCTTATTTTAACATGACGTTTAAGAAAATTATTAGTTGAAAATAAAAACTAGTTTAATTAATTTTAATAACTATCAATAATAAAGTAAAGTAGTATATCCAAAATCTAATTATGCGCGTTTTAGTCTTATATTTTTTAATAAAATAAATTCTGAGGAGAAATTATGTTAAAATAATCATAGACTTCTTTTGTTTTTAGTCAACATGAATTAAATATATGGTTGAAGAATTGGAATAATGCAGAAGAAAGGACAAAGGAGTGACAAATCTTGAAAAAAAGGAAGGTGCTAACGTGGCACGAACAAGTGCACCATATGATATGTGTGAACGTCCACGTGTCTGTTTCTGTTACTGTTTGTGGCTGCTCTCTGCTCTCTGCTCTGAATCACTGCGCCTTTCTCTCTCTCTAAATGGAACACCCATCCACTTTTTCAAATTAAAATGAACCGTTCCCTTATTCGTATTGCTATTGCTGTTGTTAACTTGTTATTGTATTCATATGCTTCTTCAGTCCCTGTAATGTAAGACTCTCCTTTCTTCCCTCTTTAATTTCAACTTCTTGTGATTCTAGTAATCAGTTAAGGAGAATATTTAATTATTTGGTTTAGCTTTTTTAAAAAGAGCTTTGCAGTATGTGGATTAAATTAATAGCATTAAGTATTATAGAATTAGATTAATATGATTACTGGTATGTGTGGTATGTTGCTGCCACTTTTTGAACTCTTTATTTCCATTTGTGGGTAGACTCACATTGCAACTTTGCTTTCTTTTTCTGAAAGCTTCTCAGATAATAAATATTGTAAGTAAAGGTGCAGATGATTTTCTTCTTTTGGTTTCTTCTTCTTCTTCATCCTCATGTCTGTGTGTCCTTTTTTGGTTTATCATCTTTTCTTCGGAAAACAAAAATGCCAAGAAAAACAAAAAAAAAAAAAGAAAAGCTAGCTAGGTTTTCATGAAATTTGCATTCAGTCCTCCATTCTCCCTCTCTTTCTTTCTCTGCTCATTGAGCTTCACTCACTGTGCTTTTTTTCAGGGTAAAGGGACCAGCACTTTCCCTATGTACTTGCAAATACTACGCTAATCCTTTGGTTTTCATATTTAAGTAGCTGATCAGAATAATTACTATGGTTTTTAGGCTTTAGCTTTATGATTGAAATGTCACAGTCAGCTAGATGGGTCATTCTCATTGGAGATCCATGAGATACACTTTAACACGAATCATTTTGTATTTGTATTGTTGTTTGTTGGGGTGGGGGGTCAAGATTCATTGGTTTTGGGTATTTATGATTCGGAGGTAGGTTGTTCCCCACCATAGATTTTGATGGGGAAAAATCGGAGTTTAAATCTGGCTTTGCTGCTATTGTTTTCTAACTTTGCAAGTTCTTGTCTGTCTATATTTCTTTCATCATAAGCTGGGTGGTTGTTGTTGTGGGGTCTCATTCAATGACCGACTACTTCTGACGTTGCTCTGTGATAACCATGAATTATTGGATTTTGAAAGCTTTCCAAAGGCAAGTTTTGGTAACTTGGAGGAAGAGATAAAACTTAAAAGGCATCACATCATAGGAAGAAAAACTATTTTTTCTTTTGGGTTTAATGGTGGGGACTGATTGTTATATATCACCTTGAGAATTATTGCCACTACACTACTACTGCCACGCCTCTCTGCCTCTCAACCACATGAATTAGATCTGCATAACACTCTTGTTTTCATTGAAAAAACTAGTTAATTTTGCCTTAGCAATTAGTAATGCCTTGATTGTATTAAATTTGTGGCAGTTTCACCAATTTTGGATGTTAATAAGTGCCCCTGTTAATGATTTATCTGCAAATGTGCACCTTGCTTTTGAGAATCATTGATTCAGTTTGTGTATGGTTTCTTTGAGATTGGTTTTTATTGTTTTTAAAGAGTTTGTATTACTCTTCCTTACTTCTATAGAAACTAACAGTAGAATTCTTTTGGATTGTGCCTGGCAGATCACTGAATTTCTCAGCTCTTCCGATGGAGTGGAATGCAAAATCTCCCTCACAATGGGAGTGGGAGCACCTGTTCTTCTCCAATGCAAAAGTAACCGAAAACCCCAAATTACAACCACCACCAGATTGGAGTGGTGAAGCAAATGGAGAAACCAATGTTGGGTTGTTGGACAATTCTGGTGGTAGTGGTTGCTCTGAGTCTGAGCTCATGAACCCATCTTCGTCAAGAAGCTCGAAATCTGCTTCCATCAATTCATCTTCCAATAGGGATAGCAAAACATCTATCTTCACCTTAGAAAGTTCCCAAGATGATTCCAGTGGTAAAAAAGAAGAGCTGGTTGAAAACTCTCATTCGCATGAGCCCCCTCCTGGCTCTGGCGAACCGTTGCTTACTCTAAAGCTTGGTAAACGCTTGTACTTTGAAGATGTTTGTCCGGGAAGTGATGCCAAGAAGAACCAGTCTTCCTCAGGTGCTCCGATTCAAGCTGTGAGTAGTGGAAAGAAATCTAAGTCCAATGCTCAGAACATGCAATATCCATGCTGCCAGGTTGAAGGTTGTGGCCTTGACCTCTTGTCAGCTAAAGATTATCATCGCAAACATAGAGTTTGTGAAAGTCATTCCAAGTCTCCAAAGGTGGTTATTGCTGGTTTGGAACGTCGATTTTGCCAGCAATGTAGCAGGTTTGCTTCTAAAAATAAATATCTGATTGTTTGATTAATGATAATGTTTCTCAGAGTGACATATTAGGATTTAAGCTAGTCAATCAAATACATTGCTTGTCTTTGGTAGGTTCCATGGTCTGTCAGAGTTTGATGAAAACAAAAGAAGCTGCAGACGGCGTCTTTCAGATCACAATGCACGGCGCCGGAAACCTCATCCTGAAACTGTCCAGTTAAATCCATCAGATTTGACTCCCTCGCCTTTTGGTATCACTCTCTCCGCCATATGACTATGACTGTTGCGTTGTGTTAGTCATCTTAGTTTGATCTATATATCTACTTCCTGCAGCATCTCAAACAACAAATTTTGTTTTCTTAATTAGTAGCTGATTCTGGTTTGCAATGGCTCCTTGTTTTACACTTTTAGATTTCTTCTTCCAGAAGAAATCTAAAAGTGTAAGCAAATTTTGAAATGGTTAACATAAGTTGTTAACGAGTTGATCTTGCAATTTTTGTGCAGCAGTTGGGAGGCAACAGATTAGCCCCTTCACTTATACAACGAGCGGAGCCGCGACCGCGAATACAGTTTGGCAAGACATGCGGCGGAGCAAGCAGCTCCCCCAGACGAAAGATTTTCTGTTGAAGGCTGTGAAAGGCAACAATGAGATACCAAGTATTGTGAGCATGGTGACAGAGGATGATTCCAAAGGCATTGCATTTGCAAGCAAGACTCTTATACTTTTAACAGATTGATTCAAACTCACTCTCTCTGATATTTCTTGTTTGTTTACCTGAGTCTTTATTTTCAGGTGTAGAGGATTCAACTACGTGCTCTGATACTCAAGATTTCCAGAGTGCTCTCTCTCTTCTGTCAACCGAGTCTCATCAGCCTCAGCGCTTGCCTCTTGCTTCCTCGGAATACTGGCACACTGATCAACACCCATTGGCTTCCACCATGTGGCTCACCTACCCAACTTGCGACGACACCATCACCAACCGCTCTCAGGAATTTCAGCTCTTACGAGAACCTTATGATTCTGCTTTTAGTTATCACCACTTGGATTAACAATCCTCTTTCACCCTCACTCACAAGGTTAGCTCCAAATTCTGAAAACTTGAGGTTGCACACATTTTGGGTTCTTATTCTTGCAGTTTTGCAGCTTTAGGCTTTTCTGCAAGCACACCAAGTCGCTAATTTGTTCCCCTTTTTTTTTATATAATTTTAACGCACTTTTGTTTTGCTGCCGGGGACAGAATGCTTTTATGAAACATTCTAAAAGATTAAATTAAGGTTTCATTCTTTAAAGAAAATTGCTTAATTATTTAATTCTTTTTATGCTTGTACTCTTAAACTTTTTTCGCGTTAGTAGTTTGCGATATCTTGAACTTCAATAATGTTTTCAAGAGTATTAAATATTTTCCATGCGTAAATAAGTGGAAACATTCCAATCAATTAAATTTTGAATGAGAAAGTATGTTAGCTTACATGGAGTACTTCATTTCTATTATTTGTAAAGCAAGTTTAATGTTTTACGAAGGAATGAAAATAATAATAATAAAAATAAAATGTTTTTTTTTCTTTAAAATTTGTTAAAAATTTTAAAAACATTTTTAGATTTTATTTTGTTTTAATTTTATTAAATTTTTTATTTGAATTTCTCAAAAACTTAGAACCAATCTGACAATAATACATTATAATTATTTTTGAATTGTTTGTATTGAAGATTATTTTTGTATAATTATTATTGAATTGGTCTTTAAATGTTTTGAAAACACATTTAAAAACTTAGTTCGGAAATATATTTGATATAAATAAAATTTTTTTGAATAAAATTAAAATAAAATAAAATGTAAGAATATTTTTAAAATTTTTGTCAAATTTTAGAAAAAAAATTACTTTACCTCAAAAATATCACCGAATGAGAGTATATATAAGAAGTGTTTGTCGGATTAAGCTGGGTGGAATATGAATGAACACGTTTCATAAAAGACAAATACATTATTGAGACAGGTAATTAGAGAATATGATTTGAAAATGACGTGATTACTGTGGCAGACTCCCAAATTGATAAATCAAGCACTATTGCAAACTGATGCATCCGTAATACATCCATCGGATCTTGGCACGCTTGTAATTGTAACATTGAATGGTTGCTTTCAAATCACTGCGAACCAGCAATGAAGAAAGAAAACGCACGATATTTACTCATCATAAGTCATAACAGTGCATTAAGATACGGTAGTAATTACCCGAAGTTAAAAACCGCTATTTACTCCTCTGAAATGCTCACCAAAATTCACGCTGGTGGATTGCAACAACCAAGACTGATAGCAATTCAAAGGTTCGGCAAGAAATTGATTGTGCGGGTTGAAACTTGAAAGGGCTTTCAGGCGGAATGCAACTATAATCATCAACCATCACAACAGACAAGACAAGAAATGAAGTGGGTGATGCATTTAAAAGACTGCCATAACCAACATTACTTAGCTTCTGTACTACTAACAAACAGATAGCAGGATAGATGTATCTGTATGTATAGCGTGAACCAAAAATGAGTTGCAACTTGCAACTTCATGGCTCATGCAAGAATCAATCCTGGAACAGAGCGCTTCAAACATTCACCATAACGAATGCCTGCTGAAATAATATTGGGTCTCAAGCGACGGGGCCAGGCCCAAAGCAGCAATCCAATCGATCTACTATTTACGAAAACAGTTCAGATTTATTTACCAAAAAAAACAGTTCAGATTTGCTGGATCAACTTTGACAAGTATCTATAACAATATATAAAGGAAATAGGAAAGTTCGGTGTCCAATTTCTGCTTCCCATCTTAACCCTATTAAGAAGGATTTGGATCATCTAAAGTTTGAATTTCACTTTAGAGAATAAAGTGCGATCTTCTTCCCTTTCATATTTATTATTAGTCCCACCTATAAAATCAATGGTGAAAAATCACACTTTACTCTCTAAAGTGAAATTCAAATTTTAGATGATCAATCCTATTAAGAATGAGTAACTGATATATCTTTCTATTTTGAAAAAAAAGTCAAAAAAATAAATTACCAATTAACTTTTTTTTTCATTCATATTACGGTTACTTTTTCATTCCATACATAACTTCTAATTACTTCGTCTTCTTTCTTATTCCATTCTCTTCCTTGAGGTCTTTGTCTAGTTTTATTAATTTTAATCTCTCCGGAGCTTTTTTGATTTATTAAATTAATTATGTATTACTTTTTTTAAATGCATATTGATTGAAACTAAAAAAAATATTGTAAAAAAATTGCATAAATAATAGAAAATATGTTGATCATATACATACGAATTTAAATAGCCAAAATAAAATAAAATAAGTAACAAAAAAAGATATAAAATTTCACCTTTTATTTTATTTTCAAGCATTGGCATTCAGCTCGAATGTAGGACCAGATGTGGAAGGATCAGGGAGTATTGGGACAGGAACAGGCACTTCGTCTTTTTGGATAGCTTGATTTAGGATGGAAACCAAGTTGGCCAAGGTGGCGCTTGTAGGTTCTGTAGAGACACCCAAAGTTCCAAATCCTTGATGAGGAAAAGTTTGAAATTCAGCTCGTTGGAGAGGACTAGAGGCTCTTTGAGGAGAAGGAAATATTTTCTAGACTCTCGATGGAGAATTCGAATCAGGCCTAGTAGTCTCAGCAACTCGAGATAGGGAGTCAAAATCAGGGGCCACTTGAAATTCGGACGAAGGTGCAGACTGAATGATTGGAGAGGTATGTTCAGCACTCAATGTCCCAGTGGAAGGTGAAAACGCAACTTGGAGAGGCTAAACAGACCCTGTAACCTGGATTGATGAGTGATATGTGGATTGTCTTGTGTCTTGTTGTTGTTGAGGTGGCTGATTAAGTGTCAGTGGTGAGGTGATTGATTGAGTAGCAGTAGTGGGCTGACATACAAGGTACACAGTTATAAGTTAAGATTTATTCTAACTTAATTGAAATATTTATAGAAATGATAAAATGTTAGCGGAATGGGTCTTGTCCTTCGAATTAATTGAAGACCCGGATCTGAATCAGCTGTGTCCTCTGATTGTGAGGAAGCAGTAAGGATGTTTTGAATAGATTGCTCACTTTTATCAGAGCTCTCACTTGATGGTTGCAACTGTAACTGATGAAAGATCGAAATTAAGAATTTTTAAGTAAATGTGATTTTCGAAATCTTTCATTTCAAAATTCATGTGTATAGGTAGAGAATAGTTACCCTTCTGGAAGTTCTTGTGGGAGTCCTTCGACTCTTTCGTTGTGGTTGTCGTGAGGAGACTGTGGTATCAATTTTTTTTTTCGGGTTCTTTTAGGAAAACCCTCAGCAGCAGGAGCTGTTCGAACAGCAGAACGCTTAATTTCTTCTAAGGCACGATTGTACCTAAAATCCTAAAGTGATAAGCAGTTTACCATTTGAAATAAGATTTGGTAATATATGAACTTCGATCGTAAATAAAATAGTTAAAATACTCTCTCTATTTTTTATTTTTCAAGAGACAGACATCAAATTCTTTTTGTGAAGTCAGAATGATATGTTTTTTTTTTCTTCCCATAAAACATAAAAATATGAGTGAATATCCATCCATATTAAATAGAAGGCAGGTCAATAATTTTCAAATAATCAACTACTTTTTTTTTCTATATGAAGTAAAATGCTCGCTAATTTTCTAGGAGTGATTATATACCAAAAATATTCTAGTAATAGTTATTCAATTTTTAAAATATTTCGCTGTAGAGCGAAGTTCATGTTAAGTAGGACTAAAAAACTATTTGAATATAACCATGTTAAGTATATACTTAAATTAATCATTAATATAAAATATATATTAAAAATAAATAATTTTTATTTAATTTTCTCTAAAAAAATATGTAAATTAGTGATATGTTAATTTCTGATTAGTTAATATTAGGGGTGTTCAAATTCAAACCGATTTAAATTAAACCGTTCATCCAATCCAATCCAAATAAAAAACCGATTAAAACTACACTAATCCGGATTTGATTGGATTCTATTTTTTGCAAATTGCGGGATTGGATTGGATTTCGGATCTACTTTTCATAACCGATTCAATCCAATCAAAACCGCACAATGTGCTATAATATTATTATTTTATTATCATATTTACAATTATACTTATAACATGTTCAATTTGTTATACATTTTTTTATTATTCATGTATTATTATTATTTAATAAATATTTTATGTTCAAAATATTATTTATTTATTTATTTTAACTAACTTATAATTTTATTTCTATTGTTATGTTATCGTTGACTTTTTAAGATATTGTTAAGACTTGTTATGTCATTGTTGATTATTTAAAATTTGATGTTGAGACTTGTTATATGTATTTAATTTTTTTTATTTAAAAAACTGCAAACCCAAACCGATCCAAACCGCTTGTAATCGAATCGGTTCGATTCGGATTTTTAAAAAAAGTTCATCCAATTCAAACCGTACGTAAATTAAGCGTTCAGATCGAATAACTTTTTTCCTTAAAACCGAACCAAACCGCACCACAAACACCCCTAGTTAATATTTTAATTTAATTATTAACTATATTAATATCTTGAGTTGCTTAAATTTAACTAAAATTAATATCATAACTATAATAAAATTAGTTGTAATTAATTTATTGTAATGGATCATTATATAATTTTTAAAAATATTAATAAATAAACTTCTCCCTCCCAAATCTTCTTTTCCTTGAACAAAACAAGAAAAGAAACCATGATAGATATCCAATTAATTTTAGTGGTGGAAAAGAATGAATCTAAAATCAGAATTTAAACATAAATCCCAGTAATAAAAAAAAGTCCCCGACTCTTTTATAGTTTATATTATAATATTTTTTTTGTGTGAACTTTGTTCTTTTAAAAATGAAATAGATTTGACTCTGAAAATAAGTATATAAAAAAGAATGAAAAAATGATGTAAGGTCTTTTGATTTTGAAATTAGAAGAGAACGAACATGAAAAGAGTGAAAAGTTTAGTGGATAAAAGACATATACATATTGAGATGAGTACCATATGTAAGTACGAGGAAACCAATCCAAACAGAATGATAATCGCTATGTTGAGAAGGATTCTTCTCATTTAAAGGATGAGGTTGTTTGTTAATATTTTTAAAAATTCTATAATAATTTATTTTAATCAATAAATTAATTTTATTATGATTAAAATATTAATTCTAATTAAATTTAATAACTCAAGTTATAATATAGTTAATAATCAACTTAAAATATCAACTAAATTAATAAGTGATAGAAGATAGGTTACATTTATTTATGGAAAACGTATATATGCTTGATTTAAGTGTTGATGGATATTAAGGATCTGTGAGTATTGATGAATCTGACAGTAACAGCTAACCAAAAATGTAAATACGAAGCGGAAAACGATGGAAGTGCAAGGTATAGAGAATAATGAATACTACTTGTGATGAGGATGTTAGGTTGGCAGTTGCGAAGTACGTAGTCCATGATTAATTTCAATGGGACCGTTATGTTTCCAGGCCTTATTAGCTTCCATAAATTCTGGTAGGTGCTGGGAAAGAAAGAAAACAAGTCCATCCATATAATAAGAAAAAGGAAAGTTCAATGCAAAAATGGATACAACCATGCCCTACAAGCAATTCCATGATAACATAATTATAACCAAGTTTACAGATTTGCTAATTAAATCACTCCAACAAATTTAAACATGATTGCAAAGTAAATAAAAACAACAATCGACCACTGCTACGCCTCTCCCCTTGAATGTTTTAACTTTTACGAGTAAAGGGTGACAGTTGCAGTGGGAAGCACAAGGAGAAGCATGGGCAAGGCCATGAGCGCAGTTATGTCTGCCATGAGAGGAGGTCTAAGCATGGTTCCATGAGAATCGTTCTGCGATGTGGGTGTTGCTGATGAGGATGAGGACGAGGTTGAGGGTGAAGCCGTACTACTATTACTCGATGAAGAGATGTTGGTGAAGATTTGTGCGTCTGCTGAGCCTGGAGATAGACCTAGAAGCTCTGTCATAAAATGAAAAAAAAAAGTTAAGTCAGTTATTGGTTAGTTATTCCCAAAAGAAGCAAAACGAAAAAAAAAAGAATTAATAGTTTGTTTCATACTGGGACAGTTGGAGATGCTAGCATTCTTCAATTTGCAAGCAGAAGGGAGCTGGATGAGCCTAGCCTCTTGAATACCCATACTCTTCACCTCAGGGCTGCCCTTGTGGGTTTGCTGGATCACGTAGCAGAGGCACTCCGGTGCGCTGTCCTTGATCTTCGACGAAGCGTCACAGCACTCCTTCGACGGTACCTGAGCCTGCCCCGTCGCGAAGTTCAGGCACGGTATCACCTGCTGCACCACCGTGCTGCACTTCCCCGCCAAAGCATCCGCTCCTTCCACTTCCACTTCCACTTCCACCGCCACCAACACCAACAACACTAATAAGTACAACCGGCTTCCACTTCTTCTCATCCTTGCGGCCTCTTTCTTCTAAAGAATTCTCTGGATACTTCAATTCCGCTTCTGCCCGCATGCAATATAATGCGGCCATTCTCTCTGTATTTAATGCAACCATACACCATCTTTTGACTAAAAACTTACTAGCTGCATTACTGTATTACTCTGTCTTGATTATTAAAATTATAATAATAAATGGAGTGGGGGTGTGAGTAGGTGGGAGTGTAGTAAAGACCTCACTTGGGCAGGAGGATCACATCATTAATTAACAACCACGTGTTGCCAACTAATCACAAACGTGGCATCAATATACTGCTTTGCTTTCATACTTAAGGCTACACCCACCAAGTCACCAAACATCAATTTCGGTGGCGCCGTGGTTGCAAGGCAACACATCCATTCTGTAATGGAACGAACGCTATTATATAAGGCATGTAGTCTCATTCTCTAAGTTTGATCTGAAATTTATTAAAATGTTCCACAGTTTTTGTTTATTTAAAATGTACAACAATATTTATAATAAATTATAACAAATTAAAAAAAATTAATTATTTATTCATTTAAATTTGATAGACGTTAGACTATCCTGGACTCTTTGAGTCTTGAAAGATCGTCTCACCTATTTCCTCACCTTACAGCCAATTCCGTTCGTTATACCATTTCAATTTCAGTTAGTGCAGTTGCTCTCTGAAATTCCATTCAGCATGAAATTTTTATGAATTCAATATGGCAACATTTGCAGGCTTCCTTCGGTCTTTTACATTTGGACTGCCTTAAGGTCTTGTTGGGAAGAAAACGGTTCAGCCCATTGTTTCTCCATTGGAAAAGCCCAACATATGAACTTTCCTTTAAACTAAAGCCCGTAACCAAGACAAAAAAAATCCGTACCTATGGTAGTTATTCACTTAAGACCAATAGAGTAAAAATAAAAAGGCCCGTGTATCTCGCTTATCTCTTTATATAATTATATCCATTAGACCATTGCCGTTTTTATTGTCCATACAAAAAATATATCATTCTCGTGATGGGATATTTTATTGTTAACTACATTATGTCAGGAGGAGGGTGGGGCCATGTGGTGCTGCGTAAATGGATACACCTGCCCAACACGATTCAAAATATCTCTAGACATCGACATTATTCAATGTATGTACTCATTACATCTATTAAACACGACATCCCTTTTTAAATTTGAAAAAAGTTTTTCTGTTTAAAATTAACAAGTGTCCGTAACCAAAAAATAAAAATTCCTATTTTTTTTAAATAAACAATGAAAACAACAAATTAATATAATCACTGAGCAATAAAATAAAACACTTTATTATAAAATCATTAATTACTGAAAATAGATTATAAAATAAAATATCTGTTTTTGCTAATTTATTAGTCATTATATTTATCGTTCTAGGTATATACTATACAACAGAAAAATTGTTCTTTTAGACAACATTTATTTATTGGTATGAGATATTAAGATAAAGATATAAAAATATAAAATTATATTTAATAAATAAGATATAAATATAATATTATACAAAAATATTAAATTAATATATTTTATATTTTTTGTTAATATTAACAAAATTTATAATTTATTTTTTTATTATTTTTATTAATTTTGTATAATTATATTTTTTATCCTAACATTTTTTTAAATTTTTTTATATAAAAAAATAAAAATAAATTAAATTTTTATAATTTATTTTAATTTATTATCAAATAAAATATAAAAATATTTATTTTTAAATTTTATTTTATCCGATTTTAGAACTAAGCACCAATAGTGGGGAAAAATATTAAGAAATTTATATTGCAAATGGAAGGAGAGGAAGCACAAATGATGCGTGGATAGTGGTGCCCACAACGACAAACGTGAAACGTGAGTGCCTATCATGCTGAGAAACTCCTACATTAATTACTAGGCCTGCCTGTTGTAATTGAAAATAAACGGCCACTGAAGCGTATGTACGAAAACGTGTACGAATTTTGTGACCATTTGTATCTTTACATGAAATCATTGACGCGGAAGCCATATGATAAATTCCTAGACAAATAATTTGTGTTATGTTATTGGACAACTTTATGTCTACAATTTTTTTTTACTTCCTCAATTTCAAAATAAATCTCTGATTTTGTAGCAAAATTTTTTACATATTGGTTATGTTTGTGGCCTTGTGGGTAATACAATAATATTTAGCCGTTTTAGTATTTTATACTATTATAATAACAATACAATTTAATAATAATATTTTCATATTGCTGGTATAAAAATTAATTTTTTTTACAAGAAGGAGTTTTGATTAGTAGTAGTTTCAACTACAAAAATAAAGACAAATAAGCTAAAATAGAAGAAAGATGATACAAAGGCTTAGTTTGGTAAAGTTTTTATTTTTTAAAAATAGTTTATAAAAGTTATTTTTTAAAAGATAATTTTTTAAAAGTTGTAACATTTATGTTTGATAAATCAAATAAAAAATAATTTTTAATAAACATAAGTAACATCAATTGCGTTTAGTAAAATAGTTTTTAAAATTTAAAAATACTATAACAGATATAAATATAAGTATTAAATTTGAAAATTAATTAACATATGAGTTTATATTATACTTTTAAATTTTAAAAAGCACAAGTCAATTTTGAAAAGTTCTATCTTAGGTACTTTCAAAAGTATCTCAATCTTTTAAAAACTGCAAGCACAAGCACATGATCTTTTTGATTTATCAAACACAAAATGTGAGGAGCTTGAGCTTTTAAAAAGCACAAATACCTCTTCAAAAAATTTTACCAAACCAAGCCAAAGAGTATCAAAGTCAAAAGGTAGTTATTGTCTTTCTTTGAGCATCAATATTTACTACTCGACCATCAAAACCAAGTGAAAGACATGGGTGCAGAATTTCCGGAGCAAGCTGAAGAGACATAGAACTTGAACATCAAAGGAGATGTGGGTGTCAAAATTTATGGATCAAGATTATTCATGGTCAAAACAAGATCATGAGAAAAAGGAGGAAGTATGATAATAGATAACATGCTCCAAAGCAAGTTCATCTTTATGGCTTATAAATAGTAGAAATTTAGAAGAGTTCAAGACTTCAATTAAAAATAATAGATAATCACATAAACTCATAAAATTTTCAGCTCCCACAACACAACAGAAGAATATGGAGTGCAAAGAGAATGGATCCTCTCAATTTTTTTTTAATAATTGAAGGAGTAAAATATGATCTCTCACCATTAATTTTATAAATGGGACAAAAAAAAATATGAGAGAGAGAGAGCAATGAAAACTTAAAAATCACACTTTACCCCTTCAATTGTTTTTAAATAATTGAGAGAATCCATTTCCTCATATGAGTGTTAGAAGTCAAATTTTAACTTTTGTTCTTTTATTTATTTGGTTCATTATCGTTTATTTTATTTAAATTTTTGTTATTATTTTACATTGATATTTTACTATTTTTATTGTCTTTTTTATTTAATTGTTTATTACTTTATTCCTTTATTACGAGTGATTCTGACGTTAAATTACTTTGATACCATAATCAGTAATTCTTGGATCGACTCTATTTTTTTAGAGTAGTCATATTTACTCTTCGATATTTGAGATCTTAATATAAATTTGATGTCGACATCTTATTAAAATACCTTATTATAAAAATCGAATGAAACAGTTATATAATTTTGTTTTAATTCTTTTAAAAAATCAATGCGATTCAATTTGTGACATTTTTTATTAGATAAAAACAAAATGACACTAGGGATATGTGATTACACCATAACAGGGTATTTCAAAAAGTTGGGAAACATTTATTTGGATTATACCGATCCTATCAAATCCATTTAAATTAAAGTTTAGTTATTTTGTTGATCTCTATAATTTTATGAAATTTTTAATTAAATTTTTATATTTTTTTAATTAAATTTTTATACTAAATTATTTTTAATTAAATCTCTCTTAATAATAATTAGCTTAATTTTACAAGGATCAAACTAAAAAAAATTAATGTAAAAATCTAAATAAAAAGAAAAAAAAATATAGAGGTCCAATTAAAAAAAATTAGTCTAAGAACACAATTAAAAAAATAAAATACAGAGATTTAATTAAAAATTTTGCGAAACTATAGCAACCAATAGAGTAATTAAACCTTAAATTAATTTGCGCTCATTTTTGTATCTAAATACATTAAAAATAAATTGATAAATTATTTTAATATTATCCTATAATTAAAATATTTAATATTGATAGTGTATATTTAATAAAATTGTATTAAAATTAAACAAAAATCTAATAATATTAGTGATAAATATATTAAAATTTATATTATTTTTAATTAATAATATTAAATGTTTTTATAGATAAAGAATATTTTAAATCGAAATAAATCTTTTGAAGCTTTAAAAATAAATAAAACTAATATGTTATACCCTCTTTATATGGGGGTGATTGACGATGAATAATAAAGAGGAAGAGTGGAAGAAGGCGGACAAGGCAATTGCGAAGTGCCACATGTCCCTTGCAATAGGGATGGCATATTCAGAGTGAAAGGAACGCTCAAACTCTAATACTTGACACACTAACACAGACAAGTAGAGAAAAGAAGAGGAGGAAATGCAGGGGAACGAGAGAACAAAGAGTCGCTACTACAACCTCCTCCCAGAAAACCGATGCTTCGTCTGGCTACTCACCGGACTTGCCATCATCGCCGCCTCCCTCTTCACAGCCACCACACTTCTCCAAACCTCTGACACCACCTTCCTCTGCCCGCTCACAACTAAAACCCGCTTCGCCTCCGCCCAGCAGTCCACCGCAGCCACCACAACGCCGCTCCAGCTCCGAGCAATACTCCACTACGCCACCTCCCACGTGGTGCCTCAGCAGTCCCTCTCCGAGATCACCATAACCTTCGACGTCTTCAAATCCCTGCAGCACAGACCCCTCAACTTCCTCGTCTTCGGCCTCGGCCACGACTCTCTCATGTGGGCCAGCCTCAACCCCACCGGCACCACCCTCTTCTTGGAAGAGGACCCTAAGTGGTTCCACACCGTTCTCGCCGCCGCCCCTGACCTCCACGCCCACACCGTCCGCTACCGGACACAGCTCCAGGAGGCTGATGAGCTTCTCCAGCACTACAGGAAGGAGGAGGCGTGCTGGCCGGCGCGTGCCACTCTGAAAGGGAACGACAAGTGCAGGCTTGCACTTCACGATCTGCCGGAGGAGGTGTACGAGAGGGAGTGGGATCTGGTGATGATTGACGCGCCGAAAGGGTACTTTGCAGAGGCGCCGGGGAGGATGGCGGCGATATTCTCGGCGGCAGTGATGGCCAGGGGGAGAAAAGGATCCGGTGTGACGCACGTGTTCCTACACGATGTGAATCGGAGGGTAGAGAAGCTGTATGCGGAAGAGTTCCTGTGTAAGAAGAATCTTGTGAAAGGTGTTGGCAGGCTATGGCATTTCCAGATTCCGGCCGTGGCTAACACCACCGCTGTCGTTCCCGATCACGATGATGCTCATCGTTTTTGTTAAACATTCCTTTTCATGGGTTTAGGATTTAAACACGCATTATTATGACTAATTCCTTACGGACACTGTATTTTTTGTTTTCTTTACACTTACTATATCAATCATATCTTGCACTGGAATACACAACCTATTACTTCTACTTTTTTACATCTACCCTTTCATTGCCGAGAATATGCTTCTGCGACTATGCAAGAGCCAAGAGGATTTTTTTTTTTTTAAATTAAAAATTCAAACACATCATGGTATTGTGGAAACGATCGGAGATGTGATGAAGTGTCCCTCCTCTCATTCCTTTCTTTTTTTTAATCTCCTATTCCTTGTTCTCACCGACAAAGATAGCTAAGTCGGATACATAGATCTGTTGTGCAGTAAGTATCATACAAGTGGCATCACAGGCATGTGAAAAGGTTTATTTAAAATAAATAAAAGGTAAAGTATTAAATTGGTCATCTTATTTCCAATGTAATCTTATTTTAGTTCTTAAATTTTAAAAGTGTCTTATTTGAATTCTAAAAAATTTTATTTAGTTTTAATATAGTTCCATCGTGAGGTCAAAATTAAATAATTAACAGAATGTCTTATATGACAATAGTATAAAAATAAGGTCGATAATTTGGAGAACAGGTACAAATTCCAAAGGCATAAAATCAATCGTGTATGCATCAATACATTTATTTATCCTTCTACTTAGTTTTATAGAAAATATTTTATTTAAATTATAAGAAAAATGATAAATAAATGTATTAATTTTTTTATGGTTGATTTTGTGTTTTTGGAACTTATATTTGTTCTTCAAATTATCAATTTTGTTCTTATTCTGCTATAATGTAAGATATTATGTTATTTAACTTTGACCTCACAATAAGACTACATTAAAATTAAATAAAATTTATTTATATTCAAATAGAATACTTTAAATTGTAAAAATCAAAATAGAATTAAATTCAGACATAAAAAACCAATTTAATACTTTATCCATAAATAAATAAATGTGTATGAAAAAACAAAATGATACGGAGAAAACTGTAAGAAAAAGCCAGAAGATTAATTGGCGACAGTTTCTTTTGCCTAATAAGTAATAACGATTATTGGGACTATTATTATGGAAGGAACAAAATCCATAATAATGTTTGACCTTAGATAATCTTTTTTCTATTTTAAAGATTCGGTACATTGAATTGGTTTTGTATAGTAATCACTGATCACTAATCAGGCACTGCAGTAGGTTAATTATTTAAAAGAAAAATAATAGCTGATTGTGGTTTTGGACTTTGCTAGGCTAAAAAACTACGGAGATTCCGCACCTGCAAGTTCCATGACGGTGTCGGTTCTCGATTGCACCAGCTAGATTCCTTTTTAATTTAAATGGGATTTTAATTTAGCATAATGTTCTAGCCTTGACAAATAATTCCATGTCCCATCACATGCTTCTTGGGGTGTTTTTTTTTTCGCCCATTTGGTTCTTTGTTGCTTAGCGTCAATCTCCATGCTTTCAATAGTTAATATAAAAATTTATTGTATAATTTTAGAAGTTAAACTTAATATACCCTTCTCTTTTTTTTTCCCAAATAAAGGTATACTATTCTAAGCATATTGCTTAGACTAAATTAATTAGTCCTCAATTAGGATTTTTAAGATACTTTCTATGGTTGTGGATCAAAGAAGCAACTTCTGAGTGACTCAAAATTGTTATGGTAGCTTTTGACTTGAATCGCTACTATTAAAAAAAGAGAAGCATAGCAGCTTGCCCAATAAGGTGATAACATGACAACAAGATTCTTTTGCATGGGCATAAAGTTAGAAGCTTATAGTTATACACATTTATAATTATGCATAATCCAAATGTATATATGGTCAGGTGCCTGATCATCCAATATTAATAGCTGCAGACATTAGCAGTACTCATTTTAGGAACAAAATCAACGAGTTAAATTCCACTTTGGTTATTGAGATTAGTGAATTGCATTGATTTGGTCATTGATTTTTTAATTGTTACAATTTGATCTCTTAAATTAAAAAAAGTGCACTAATGTAGTTTCTCATATATTTTCTGTTGCCAAAATTCAACACCATTAGTGACGTAGCTCAAGTCTTGTCACGCTAGACATATTAAAACGATCTCGTATGCGTTTTGGCACTAAAAAAAGCACTAAATGACATCGTTTGAGAGTTTGAACAATACTAAAATGTTATATCCTCCATTTCAGTATTATTCAAACCCTAAAATGATATTATTTAGTGCTCTTTTAGTGCCAAAACGTGTACAACATTGTTTTAATATGTACAATATGGCAATACTTAAGCTATCAAGCTAACGACGTTGAAGAGTGACTATATTGATGCACTTTTTTTAATTTAAGGGACCAAATTGTAACATTTAAAAAATTAGAGACCAAATCAGTGCAACTCGCCAATCTCAGATACCAAAGTGGGGTTTAATTCCAAAATCAACCCATTTTTGTAGGAACTCCTAAGTTGAGTAAAATAGTTCAAAAACATTTTTTACTTTTTAGTTTTTTTTTCCAAAGATAAATATTATTTTATTAATATAAAATAAAAGTGTTTCCATAAGGAAGTACAAAAGAATTGGGTATTCCCATTTATCATCAGCTGTGACTGAAAGACTAAGAGCTTAAAGAAGAGTAAAGTAAGAGTAAAGAAAAAGTAGCATCTATCAGGTATGGTTCACGAGTTCACGCACTAAATTGCTAGCTTCTTTCACTATCTTTGGTGCTGGGCTTATTATATTCTCAAAAACACACCGATTCCTCGCTTTCCAAGTGCTCCAACACAACGCCGCTATGAGGAGGGTCTTTTGTCTACCGTCGAATTGAGCCACTGCCCAGGATAAGACTCGTTGCCACCAATTGAAAAAAGTTTCTTCTTCTCTCATCCATAGGTCAGGGGTTATTAAGCTTAGGCTCCATATTATTGAAGACAGTTGGCATTGGAACAAAGCATGAGAAATTGATTCAGCCTTCAACATGCATCTTGGACAAGTGGCAGGAGTGGATGCGAACCGGCTGTGAACTTGTTGCAACACCGGAAGCTTTTCATGAAGACTTTTCCATAGAAAAATCTTAATTTTATGTGGTAATTTCAACTCCCAAATGCTATTCCAGACTCTGTTGTGTATGTTTTGGGACCTCAATGAAGTAGGAGAATGAAAGAATCCATAAGCAATTTTGTATCCTGACCCAACTTCATATATACCAGATTTTGTCCAGCACTAATTAACTTCATCCTCCTCCTCTGTTGGTTTGATTGAAAAAATTTTATTGCATATATCAACTGAAAAAATCGACTCAATCAAATTTTTATTCCAACTTCTATCAGGATTTAGTAACGCACTAACGTAATACACTTGCATATTTGGCGGGATTGTGAGTGCATTTTGAGGGACATTAAGGGGCACTGGTGGTGGGAGCCAGGGGTCATGGAAGATGTGAACATTAGTGCCAGAGCCTATTTTCCATAACAAGCCTTTCTCGATCACCTTGCGCCCTTCAAGAACACTTCTCCAACCCCACGACGGTACGCTTCCTATCTCTGCATGTAGGAAATCGGTATATCTAAAATATTTAGCTTTGAGCATTCTTGATATAGTAGAATTAGAGTATTTCATTAGACGCCAACATTGCTTGCCCAATAAAGCCAAATTTTGCGCCCTTAGATCCTTGATCCCCAGCCCTCCATCTTTCTTTGGTCTCGTCATTGTGTCCCATTTAATCCAAACCATTCTTCGTTCTGCGCCTTTTTGACCCCACCAAAATTGCGAGAGCATGCTATGAATCTCAGTCAACAGCGTGTCCGGGAGCTTGAAACAAGAGAGTGTATAAATAGGAATCGCCTCCCCCACCGCTCTCAATAGCGTGTGCCTGCCACCTGATGACAATATACTTCTTTTCCAACCCATAATCCTCTTTTGAACTTTATCCTTGATAGCTCCAAAGGTTGCTTTCTTTGATTTTTGAACTATAGAGGGCAGTCCCAGGTATTTGTCTTGTGCTCCGATATGTTCAATATTTAGTGTCTGAGCAATTGCTAGTCTTGTGTTCTGAGGAGTGTTGTGACTGAAAAAGATAGCCGACTTATTCAAATTGACTTTTTGCCCACTAAAACCCTCATAGGTCTCTAGCAATTCTAGAATGCTTTGGCTTGTATTAGGTGCGCTCTTGCAAAAAAGGATTGAATCATCAGCAAACAAAAGGTGATTAATTGTTTGGCATCTCCGATTAACTTGAACTCCTTGAATTAATCTGTTTTGCTCTGCCTTGTGTAGCAAGAAGGAAAGTCCTTCTGCACAAAAAAGAAAGAGATATGGAGATAGGGGGTCACCCTGTCGGATGCCCCTATTTGGCCTAAAATAGCCAAATGGTTGACCTTCCACAACAACAGAGTAAGAAACAGTCGTTACCAATTCCTTAGTCCAGTTAATCCATTTAGCATCAAACCCCAGCTTATCCATAATATACCATAAAAAATGTCATTCAACCCTATCATAAGCCTTGCTCATGTCTAGTTTAATAGCCATCTTATGCTCTGCCCCACTTCTCTTATTTTTCAAATAGTGCATACATTCGTGGGCAATTAGAATATTATCCGAAATGAGTCTTCCTTTGAGAAACGCACTCTGATTTGGACTTATAATTTTATTCATAATACCTTGTAATCGGTGCACCATAACTTTAGAAATAATTTTATACATAACTGAAGACAAACTGATCGGTCGTACCTGAGTCATGTCACTGGCATCTGGCACCTTTGGAATCAAACAAATTTGAGTATGATTGAAGCTTTTTAAAATTCTGCCACTGTGAAAGAAACTTCTCACTGCCTTAAAAACGTCACCTCCAACTATATCCCAGAAAAAGTGAAAAAACTTAGCTGTAAACCCGTCATCACCAGGAGCACTCTGAGCATGAACACTAAATGTAGCTCTTTTGACCTCGTCCATAGTTACTGGCCTTTGGAGCCTACGGTTCATGGAAGCTGTAACCTTAGACTCCAAATCCTCTAAGTATGGATTCGGATCAGCCGAACAAGAAGAAGTAAAAATATCGCAAAAGTAGTCTTCAGCTACCTTTGCAATATCCTCCGGTTTCGATGCAATCTCATTGTCCCTCCCTACTAATCTCCAAATTCTGTTCCTTCGCATCCTTGATTGAAATTTCTGGTGAAAGAATCTAGTGTTCTGATCTCCTTCTTTTAGCCACTTGATTCTAGATTTTTCTCGCCAATAGCTCTCTTCTTTCAAATATGCCAGCTCCAACTTCTCTTCCAAACTGGTAACCTCCTCTCCCCCATTGATTCCAGCCACCCGCAACTCCTCTAGTTTAGCTTGAAGGTCCTCAATTTCTTTCCGGGAGTTTGCTTTGTGAGTTTTCTGCCATTGAACTAGTCTATGTCTACAAACTTTCAACTTTTGGGCCAAGGAGAACATAGCCGAGCCTACAACTTCCATTCTCCACACTTCACTGACAATTCTCTTGACATCCTCTTCTCCACACCAACGTTCCTGGTATTTAAACCGCCTTTTACTATGCCAGGATTGAGGTTCGGTTTCCATCAAAATTGGAGCATGATCCGAGCCTGACTCTGTGAGCCTGTGCACCACTGCATTCGGAAACTTTAACTTCCATTCCATCCCAACTAAATAGCGGTCAAGCCTCTCCTTCACCAAATCCTCTCCTTGTCTTCGATTTGTCCACGTGAAAGGGTGCCCCACCATTCCAATATCCACCAATTCGTTACTGTCAATAAAATTAGTGAATGTTGCAATGGTGGTTGCTGATTTTTGGCCTCCACCCTCCTTTTCCGCTTGGCTTGTTATAGCATTAAAATCGCCTGCTATTACCACTTTTCCTTCCATGTGTTGGCTCATTGTTATAAGCTCCTCAAACTGTAAGGATCGAATTTGTTCTGAACAACTCAAATGGACACCAATGAACGCCCATACCTCACTGCTTCCGACTTCCTTAATTTCGGCTGCCACAAAAAATTCTCCACTACTAATAATTTGAACACTGATGCTGTCCTTCCAAGCTAGCACAAGTCCTCCTGCCACTCCTGCCGGGTTAACAATATGCCAGTTTTCGTAGCCGCATACCCGAAGTTTTGCTTCCACCTGTCGAGATTGGTTCTTTGTTTCACTTATAAACACAATCTCGGGAGAGTGGGATTTACAGATCCCTTTTAAGGTGTGAATTGTCAGGGGTCTCCCCAAACCCCGACAATTCCAAACTATAGTTCTCATGGCGCCTTGGGTGCCATTTGTAGGCTGGCACCCTCCACCATCTGTTCAACTGCATTTTCATCCTCTGTTCTTGCTTTCTTTGTAGTTACTTCAGCTATACCACTCATCAACCTTTTTTTGGGTTCACTTTTAGTATCTGACTCTGCAGCACCTTGTCTTGCTAACCTTTTCCACTTCCTACCTTTTTCTGTGGTGAGACACTCCCCAATAGCGAATTGCATAAGTTGCCCTTCATCCTCCTTGGTATTGGACTGACCAGCTATGATAATCTCCATGCATTCTGTTCTAGAATTGGCTGATTGAGGTGACTCAGGTGCTGCCCTGTTACCAGTGTCTTGTGGTTTCAAACTTTGTTTCCCTTCTTGCATTGACATCCCTGCAAATTCTTCCAATAAGCAGTTTAAGACCGGTTTTTTCTTATGTTGAGTGGCCTTATTCTGGTTTTGGGTTGAGTTGTTGAATGTTCTTTCTCCTTCAGAGTAGATTCGCGTTCCCACTTGGCTAGCTTTAACCCTTTCGCCAATGTCATCCTCTTTTACCATCTCACTCTCTGTGTCCTTCAGCAGATCATGACAGTTTTTCACCTCGTGCCCCAATTTTGCGCAATAGGTACAGAACTTTCCAAGTCTCTCATAGCGCAGTGCCACTTCTACCTCCTTTTTATTAGGTCCTGCCACTATTAACTGATCTCTCACTTGCCTGGTAGCATCGATATTGATTTTGGCTTTCACAATCCTAGTTTCTCTGCCTCGCATCTGAAATTTACCTACCTCCAACACTGTGCCCAGATTCTCTCCCAATTTACGTCCAACTTCGAGGGTTTTAAACGATTCTGGCAAACCCCAAAATTGAACCCAAACTGGAAAATTGGAAATAATCTCTTCATCACAGATCTGATCTTCCTTCCATCTCTTGACATGGAGCACATAATCTTTGAATAGCCATGGAGAACCACGTTCAACACGCAAGACATCCACTTCTTTATTAAAAAAGAATTGGAAGGAATTATCCCCTTTGTCACTCACGCTAAATCCTTCCGGGTTTCCCCATATAGCCTTTAAAGCATTCCCCATGGTTCCAATTGAGAAGGTTTTGGAAGCAAAGAGTCTGCCATAGAGACTATTGGAGCAAGCGTTAATACCTTTTGATATGTCTGCCTCTTCCAGTAGAATCACATTCCTATTAGTTATACTTTAGTTTATAAAATATTTTATTTTTGTCTATTCTTTTATATTCTAAAATCTAAAAGTTATTTGTATTTTAAAATATTTAATAAGAAAAATTATAGCATTATAAAAGATAACATTAATAAAGCTAAGGTTCATCCGATAACAAAAGAGTTAAGTATGATTTTGGTCTTTATGGTATAAGTCGAAAATTTTTTTCGTTCGAAACTTTTTTTTTGCATACAAAATTGTCCTTAAGGTTCAACGTAATTTTAAAATCCTCATTTGGACCAAAATACTCTTCTCTTTTTCGTTTTCTTCTTCTTCAATTCTTCTTCTTCATCATCTCTTCTTCCTCATCATCAAAAGCAAAAACAACACCCACCCCTTTCTCTCTTATCTGGACTGCCCCTCCTCCCTCTCCTCCACCGTCAAAATCCTCTGCAAAAGTAAAAAATGTCCAGGCTTCCCACAATTGAAGCACGTGCTCTTTCCACCATTTCTACTAGCACCTAAACCACCTTCTCTGTTGCAATCTCTAGCCAAGTGACCAACCTCACCACACCTATAGCAACCACCACCGTTACCGCCACCTCCGCTGTAGTCCCTTGCCATGTGTCCAAACTCACTGTCGCCGCCACCTCCACTGCAATGTCTCGTCATGCTCCCGAACTCGCCGCACTTAAAGTAGCCCCCACTGTTTGCTCCTCCTCCATCGCCTCCGCCACTTCCATTGACGCAATCCCTAGCCATGTGTCAAAATCTGTTACAACTGTAGCATGCACTGCCGCCACCATAATTGCCATTGTCACACTGGTAACAGGCTTCTCCGCCTCCTCTATCGGCACCAGTGCTGCATCTGTTATCGTTACGTGCCTGGCCCTTCCCCTCCCCTCCCTTCCCCTTCCCTCTCTTTTTTGTTAATGTTTGTTTTGACGATGATGATGATTTTCTTATTTCTTCTTAATGATGATAGTTTTGGTGATGAATTGCTATTTTGATTTTGATTTATTTGAGGTTGTTGTTGAAAGTTATTTCTTGATACAGATGGTAACGGAGTGATAGTGGATGGAGTAGTGGTGGTGGTGAGAAGAGAGAGAGAAATGGTATTTTTATCATTTAAAAAATTAATCTATCTAAAAAGATGATTTTAAAATTACGTTAAACTTTAAGGACAATTTTGTATAGAAAAAAATATTAGAGACAAAAAAAATTTAGACCTAAACCATAAAAAACAAAATCGTACTTTACCCATAACAATATAATGTCATCCTCTAAATTTTTACTTTTATACCAAGCATACTTCGAAAATATTAAAGATATTTTATTTTTATATTCAAAAGTCACGCTTCACATAATATAATTTATTAATTTTCATAAGATGGAACATATTTCAATAGTAAATTATCTATGAGTGGTCAAATCTAATAAATTTATGATAATAACATAGGTTAAGTACATCATTATAGGTTCAATAACTACTATAGATTGTATTTATATTTTGGTCTAAAAAATATAGCCAGACTCAAAATGAATAAAAGCTTACCCAATAAAAGTGGCATCATCTACTCCTTTCCGGCTTTATAAAAGTTGGGCGCAACGACAACCAATTCAGCCCTACTTATCTGAAGGAATCTCAACTAACTTCTACTTATCTAAAAATGAGATCTTAACAATCTTCCTAATAAAATGGAACGTTTATCCACTATCAAAGGTGAAACTACTCTAAAAGGTAGTTATCAATTCTACTATAAATACATTGACACCCTCAGATATATTCAGAACTCAATCTACTAAAACCTGCCTAAAACTCATGCTAACTTAAGCATCGCAGTCCCTTGAAGGTACCACCCCCACCTCATCACGAAGAACTCGGAAGGCGGCACCTCGGCTACGAAACAAGTCAGACGCTGCCTCAGAAGGAGTTTGGATCTCATGTCCAGTTCCAAATACAACCCAATTTTACGTAACCCTCGAAACATTGACGCCATTGCCAGAACCTAGAGCTCAAGCCTTGATAATGGCGGATCATCAACATCAACATAGGCAAACAACACCCAACTTCAGATATATATAAAAAAGAAGTGGTGATCCACTTTGAAGATTTCTGCCTCCATGATAATAGTGCCGATCTATTCACTACGATAGAAAAATAAGCCACAAATACCCACTCATGATAATAGAACAATTGTATATTCCAAATACATAGGTTTTATGAAGAAAAAATAATAAATGGAAAACATTGTTGGTGAAAATAATGAAACTTTAATTTCGAACTTAAGTTTATACCAGAAAATGCAGCAACAACCCATTTGAATGCAACCTACCGAGTTTACTATAGGCGACAAAAAAACATGGAAATAGATATTGGAAGATAGTTCCTATGGATACCGAAAATCCCGTACTGGGCAGACAATATCAAATGGAGATGATGATTCTGCTTCTACAGTTAAATTAGATTAAATTCACTATCATCAAAGAAAAGAAGAGGGAATGACAAATCGCTCCCTTGGTATCCCATCCCTCTCCTTGTCCGCAGCAACAATCCCCACCTCGATCTCACCATCGACGGCTGTAACACCCTAATTTTTAGCACCTCATGATCGTACTAAAAGCTCAGGCGTTACTTACCTCTAAACCTTTTAATTCTATATTATTTTTATTTAATATTGAACCTTCGCGAATACGAACCGAAACTTTCACCACGAAAACGAAGAGTCGGTACTTTAAATAGTCTAATCAAAAAATTATATATATCCACGTAGCATTATGTACATAGACTTACTCATAGATCCTCAAATACAATTTCTACCCCTCTAAAAACTAAAATAATAAATGACGAGGGAAAAATAAAATCTAACAACTCAACTTGTAAACAGAATCTTCTATGTTCTTGTAGTTCCGCACTAAGCCTTCGCACCTGTACCTGAAAGGGGTGGAGATAGGGGGTAAGAATTGGGGAGTTATTAGTAGGGCCGGGGTTAGAAGTTAAGTTCATTTCATTATGTTCACAATCAATAACAATAGTTAACAAAGTATAATCCAACTCAACAATTACAGAACATAGAATCCAATAACAAGCACACACAATCATAGAAAACACAATAAAAAATAAATATGCGCAAACAAGTATGATGCATGTCTATCCCTAATACAGGTCATGAGCTCATTTGTCGGTTTCGACCCGCTTCCGACGTAACTCAGCAACCTTTGTCTGAGTTTGGTTTCCAGTGCCATAACCTCTGTAAGCAATCTCTGTCTTACAGGTACGACCCTCTTGAGCCAATCTATGCAAATATAACCTCTGTAAGCAACCTCGGTCTTACAGGTGAGGCTCTCTAGCCAATGTATGTATTGATAACCTCTCTAAGCAACCTCTGTCTTATAGGTGCGACCATCTCCTGGATTGGCCGATGTATCTCTGGAAAGTAAATCTCAGTGGACTCACCACCATATCTCTGCTCATCTTCAGCAGGTACACAATCATCCCAACTTGTTCTCAGTGCCAAACAATATCTCTACTTATTTCTTTTTCTTTTCGTTCTTTCTTTCGTTTCTTTTATTCCTGCTCTTTGTTCTCCTGTGACAGAGATTCTTTAGATTCTTTTAATCTTTTCTTTTCTTTCTCATCATTTTTTTAATTTCTTACTTTCAACATCACAAACTATCTTCACACTCTTCCCTCATCTTTCCTAAATATTTTATGAAGAGAGGATCATGAGATCCTTAGTTTAGATTTGTCTTTATAAAATTTTTAGAAAAACTTGTCTATTTACCACTCTCTGTTTTATTTTTCATAATACATACAATAATGTTCTTATAAAATAATATCTTGATAAATAATAATTATAATAATAATTTACTCTAATGTAAATGAGTAATTTTAAACACATATTTAAAATAATATTTATAATACTCTTAAAACTTATTTTATAAAACCTTATTTTCAAATTTTTATTAATTATTTTCTAAACCATGAACTCCTCAATATTTTATAAAATTATATTTAAACCTTCAATCTTTGTTTCATATTTATAAAAATAACCCTGAATTTTTATAAAATACTCGCTTTACCCCTGGACTTTATTTATTATCCAAACTACCCGAAAAAAATTTATATAATTATAATATTAAACTCAATCTTTTCATAAAAATATATTTATATCCTTCAAAAATAATTCTTCATGGCTATTTCTTCTCTTCACAAAGAACGGAAACTCTTCTTTCAAAAAACAAAAGAATAATCGTTTATTAGTTAAATCCCTCGGCAAGGCCTCTAGACTTTTAGGGGAGCGACTACCAATCTCATTTCAAAACTAAATCATTTAAACTCAAATATAATTTATTCTTTTCTTAAATAAATCAAAATCAAATAAAATAATTCTTCAATTCAAATCAGCCAAAATAAAACTTCTCAAAATTCTTCTAAAAATTTCGGCAACACCTTCACTAAAACTTGGACCTTGTCACCCTTCTCGGGTCCCATCTAAACCATTTCCAACAGCAAAATCATTCACAAAATCGATCCAATCTTAATATTAAATATCTTTTAAAATCAAACCAACTCAAAATCCAACCGCTTCCAAAATCAAATAATTATTTTCTTAATAACTAAATCAGCTAATATAATTCTTAAAGCTTTTAAAATTTTATTTTGACCCCTAATCTTTTTAGAAATTACACTTTAATCACTAAACTTCTAAAAATTCTATTTTAACTCACAAACTTCCTTTTATTTAACTTCTAGTCTCAAAACTCTTTCTTAAATATATTTTGGCCACAAAATAGTCGAAACATGAGGTTTTTTTTTTGTGTTTTTCAAATAACCAAATCAAACTCTTTAAAAATTCATCAAAATTATTTGATTTTTAACTAGTTTGTCAACTATTGGTAAATGATTTTTCATAGCTTTTGATTAAATCTCGTGGCTATCAAAGCTCATCAAATTTATCTTGAAATACTATATCACAACAGTGCCAAAATTATTAAAACAACCACAACTGAGATGTTCCTCATAGTCGAACCAACAAATCACAAGTAACAATAATAATTCAACATAAACTCATTCAAATTCAAACAATAATTAACCAAATCAACATTCACTTATCAAATTAATATTTAATTATTATAAAGTTACTAAAACCCTACCTTTGTGCAGAAATCACAACAACGAAATCTCCGGAGAAGCTTTCTGACCGAGTTGCTAAAGAGAAAAACATCAGAAATCGTCTGTACCTCCTAGAATTCCAATTGGCCGAACTCAAGGAGAAGAGAAGCTACGTCACCGTCAACTTCTACCAGACAAAAGTAACGCCAACGTGTAAAGGAGAAAAATACGAACACTTTTACCGGATTAGATTTTTTTATTGGAGTTACGGATCTCAGAAAATCGAAGCCGGAAGTTTACAGTGCCATAGAATTCTCACGTTCTCTCTCTCTAGCTTTTCTCTTCCTTTCGGTGGTGTAAAAGGAAGATTAATAGCTTAAGATGATAATTATATAGTGAGTTAGGGGTACGTGTCATTAGGAGGGGTTGGGTGTCGCGGTTTCAAACTATTGAGTCAGCGATTCAAGTTATAAATATCCTAAACGGATAATTATGAAAATTGGATATATTAAAACACAAGTAATAATGTATATGAGTTACTAATATAAATGATATTAGCAACATAATAATAAAAGATATACGGTGAAGCATTAGTAAGGCTAAGTTCACCGAAGAATACCAATATTTACTTATATCGGCGGATGTCTAGTTCGATAATAATATTATTAACTAAACTTTATTCTTAAATTAAAAATATCAATTACTAAAATTAAAATATATATAATTTTTATTATTTATAAACTACTAAACTTAAAGTTTTAATTATGTAAAATATTTCATTATAATAAAAATATATATAAGAATCAAAATTTGATTGAACTCAAATATTTATAAAATTAATCTAATTACTTATAAAATAATTTTCTAAAATAAGGAATTCTAATTTAAAAAATGAATTATAACTTATTTATATTTAAAGCTAACCTGATATGCGTGAAAGGAGGCACGGCTTCACATTGACCCAGGAATTTGAACAAGTCTTTCAAGAATTCGTAAAATTCTTGTCTCAGCCTCCAATTCTTACCCGATATGAAACGAGAGAAGAGTTTGTCCTATATTTAGATGTGGCCAACAAAGTAGTAGCCTCTGCACTATTTAAAGAAGAAGATGTCGGCCGAAAGCTCGTCTACTTCACTAATAAGGTACCCCAAGTAGATGAGCTCAATTATCAGAAAATTGAGCAAGTTGCATATACTTTGGTCTTGGCATCTCCGAGATTGTGACCTCACTCTCAAGCTCACATCATCAAAGCTCGAGCTAATCAGACCATGAAGCATATCCTCCAAAAAATGGATATTGCAGGGCAGATGCTACAGTGGACTATGGAGCTGTATGAATTTGATTTGAAGTACGAAACTTGGACAGTCATCAAGTCGTAATACTTGGCCGACTTCCTTGCGGAATATACCGGTTAGCAAAAAGGGAGGTCCACGATTGGGAGATGGATCATCAAACAAAGCTGGTAGTGGAGCAGGGATCATCCTCAAGAATGAAGAAGGAAAGGTCAGGCATATAAGCCGAGAGCAGAATGGCCGAGCTAATGCCTTCTCCAAGCTAGCCAATACAAAACCTGTGACAATAATAAAATTCTGATCCAAAAAATACTACAGTCACCTTTAATATTAAAAGAAGTTAACAAGACAGACATCCTCACAATCTAAGAATGGATAACTCTAAGCGTTGAATATATCAAGTTCGACATCCTTCCTCAAGAATAAAGGGAGGTAAGGAGATTAATGAAAAAAGCTTAGCACTATACCTTAGTTTGTAATATTCTCTATAAAAGAGGGATCTCAACACCTCTATCAAAATGCATCCCGACTTCGAATACAAGAGGTTCTAGATGAAACCCACAGTGAAATATGTGGAATTCATTTTGGGGAAGGTCACCGCCAAAAAGGTGTTACGATCTTAGTTCTACTTACTAACTTTTATGAAACAACGCAAACTACCACTAAAGAATCTCCCTTTTGACATGCATATGGCACAAAAGCCTTGATTCCCACGGACATAAATAAAACCAATGGCAACATTCTGTAATGAAGTCAGAGCACAAAAAAAGAACTCAATCTCTTTCTAGAAATCTGAGAGCAAACTCAGATAAGAGAAGAAGCTTTGATAAATTCTACAACGAAGTTGGTAACATTCAAGCTCAAAAAGAAGAGTTCAACCTCCATCTGGAAATTCGAGAGCAGACTTGGATGAGAAAAGTGGTTTTAAGACAAAGGATGGCTGCGAGGTACGATAAGATTTGCCACAAAAGACCTCATCTTGATAAGAAATAAAATTGGGATACATAGGTCAGACAAAGGAAAGCTGATAGCAAGCAGGATAAGACCTTACAAAATTACTGAAGTTTTAGGAAAATACTACTATAAAATGTCCGACCTCAAGGGTGAAGAACTGCCTAGGTCGCTACACGACTCCAACATAAGGAGATACTATAATTTCTTATGGAAATTTATTTTCTACCGTTGACACACCAATTTAAGCTTAATAAAGTGCAAAAATCATTGCCCGACCTGATTGGTCGGCAGGTAAAGCGACGAGATCCAAATTGGTGTAAGAAGTTACATAGGCGAATTGGAAAAAAGCTCGGGCCAAATGGGTTGAAAGAGTTGTGCTTAGAACAAGTCACAAAAATAACTTAACTAAAAATTTCCCTCGAGGCATAGATACGATTTATCAACTCAACCGCACGAGTAACAAATAAGTCGTACTTAATTCCAAGCCCACAAGCTCAACTCTACAAGTTCCAAAAATAAACGACTTGTATTAAAAATAAGTCGTATAAAATAGAACTTCACAAAAATAAGTTGTTCAAAAAAATTTGTTCTAACATCCACAACAACATGAGGACAACTTAGTTTAAACGAGTTGTGCCAGTCAACCATATTTTCAACGAACTTGTGTCAAGCACAAATCATGTCAACCTGAAAGCAAAGCTTTAAAAGTGATTTGTATCAAAATAAATCATTAAAGCAAAGCATTAAAAAGTGATTTGTGTCATAATGAATCACTAAAGCAAAATTAAAACAACTCGATATAAAATGAGTTGTAAAAAATCAAGGATGACAACCTTGTAAAAACTGAAACAACTCGATATAAAAACGAATTGTATTTGATGACAAGCCATCTTAGCCTAGTTTCACTAGCTTTTTTCTTTTGTTTTCGATTGATTTATGCACTTTCTTGAGCCATAAGCAAGCCAATTGGGTAGATTTCCATGTTCCCTTTGATTCAATCAACTATAGATGAATTAATGCAATTTCATGAGGTTTTATGCTATAATTATCATATATTATGAAAGAATGAATATCTCATGATTTTTGAGCATAGCTTTGATGTGTTTGATTGATTGATGATAGGTGAAGAAAGCTTGGAGAAAGGTTGAAGCAAAGAGGAATGGCTAGGAGCAAGAGAGAACAAAAAGTTTGAGCAAAAGTTTGCCTCAAACTTTAGCTCAAACTTTTGGAAGAAGTGAAAACACCCCAGGGAAAAAAAAGCTTGAGCAAAAGTTTGCCTCAAACTTTAGCTCAAACTTTTGGGAGAAAAGTTTGAGCTAACGTTTGCCTCAAACTTTTTGGCAAACGTTGGCATCACAAAATCAACACCCTGGAGGACAAAAGCTTGCGCCAACGTTTGCCTCAAACTTTTTGGCAAACGTTGGCGCCATCAGCAACACACCCTGGAGAGAAAACGTTTGCGCCAACGTTTGCCTCAAACTTTTTGGCAAACGTTGGCGCCACATATATGCACAAGGGGGCCAACGTTTGAGCAAAAGTTTGACCCCAAACTTTGGCTCAAACGTTGGTAGCAGCAAGAATGGGGCAGCTGATGTAAAAAGTTTGAGTAAAAGTTTGCCTCAAACTTTTACTCAAACTTTTACTCAAGCTTTTAAGATTCACAACCCGGTTCACATTGGTTCTCTCTCCAACTCCAAGAGCAATCAACCAAGGCCTCTATCAACCCAATTCCATCAAGAGCAAAGGCCCAATTCAAGGCTTGAAGACCATTTGAAGAAAGTGTATAAATAGATTAGGATTTAAGTTTTTAAGAGAGCTTTCTTTTCGGTTTTGATTTGGTAGTTTGTAGAGAGCTCACCTTTACATTTTGGCATTGTTGTTTTAATTCAAGAGAATTTGGGGAGGAGAATTGATCTCTCTTCTTCCTTGTTCTTGCTTGAATACTCTTTACTTTTCTTGCTTCGGATCTTGGGTGGAGAATTGAAGAAATTCTATTTCAATCTCACCTTGGGATCTTGTTTAATTTTTCGCATCATTGAATTTCAGTTTCTGTTAATTGCTTCTTCTTCTACTTTCTCTGCAATTTACATTTCTTCATTTCTTTTGCAATTGTTCTTGTTGGATCTAGGAAGGCATTGAGATCTAGACTTGGTTATCTAGTCTCTCGAGTCCTGAGATCTGGATTTCCATTTTCAATTTCTCTGTTTACTGCTTTTCAAGCTCTTTTATATTTCTGTTTTAGATCCGATTCAACCCAAGGCATCTTCCACCCTTCTGTGTGTTGAATTTTACTTTTCCTTGTTTAATTTCTGCAAATCCAATTCCCAATTCCCTTTACAATTCAAGCCATTTACATTTCTTGCCCTCTAAGATTCTGCAATTTACATTTCTTGCGTTCTAAGTTTCTGCTATTTAATTTCTTGCTCTTTAAGATTCAGCACTTTAAATTTCAGTTCTCTTTAATTTCATGCGAATTTTCCATTCCCTTTATTTTCCATGCAATTTAAATTCCGCAAATCACAAATCTCTCAACTAAATCTTGATTCGCTTGACTAAATCAACCACTAAACTAAAATTGCTCAATCCTTCAATCCCTGTGGGATCGACCTCACTCCCGTGAGTTATTATTACTTGATGCGACCCGGTGCACTTGCCAATGAGTTTTGTGTCGGATCGTTTTCCGCACATCAGTATTATACACAAGGATGACAATCTTGTAAAAACTAGAAGAGGGGAGAGAATAAGCATATAATCCCTTCACCTAGGGCGCCAATTTATGCTCGACAAAGCGCGAAAATCATGAGCCGACCATTTTAATGGTTGCTCGGATAAATCGACGAGGTTCAAATTGGTGTCAAATGGTTACAATACGGCTTGATGATTTAAAACAACTCAAGCTCATGAGTTAAACGAAATCGAGTAAAAAATAACCATATGATCTAAGCAATTTATATTAAAACAAATCGCGCAAAATAACTTGATATAAAACGAGTTGTGCTTCAAAAAAGTGACTTGTATAAAAACAAGTCATCTATAAAAAACTCGGAATGAACGAGTTGAACAAATCATTGAAAGACTTCATTCGATAATCCGGTCCGTTTGACCTCGAGTAGGGGCACAATGGATAAAGCAACGAAGTCCAATGGCTATAAAGATGATATGGTACTTTAAAAGGACTCAAATAAACTAGTCGTACTTAAAACAGGTTGTAAAGTCCTAAAAATAGCTCGAATTTAAACGAGTTATATGAAATCAGATCAAGAAATAGCCACGTTTTAATTAAATGATTTGAAATGAAACAAATAGTAAAACCTTAAAACTACTCGCATTGAACGAGCTAGACGAGGTTATACTTAGAAATAATTACGACTTTGAAATAAACGATTTGTATCAAAACAAGTCATACGAAATCAGAACTATAAATTTCAAAAATGATTTGTATTGAAACAAGTCATTAAGCCACAAAACAACTTGAACTAAATGAGTTGCATGAAATCCGATAAAAAATTAATCATGTCTCAAAATAAGCGATTTGTACCAAAAAGAAAAGTCATGCAACAAATCTACAATGTTCAAAACAACTCGGTATAAAATGAGTTGTATAAAATCAGAATAAGCTTCAGAAAGGTGATTTGTATTAAAACGAGTCATGCATCCTTAAAACAACTTGAACTGAATGAGTTGTATGAAACTAGGACAAGAAATATTCTCTAGTTAAACAAGATGTGCTAAAACCAGTCATACAGAGCCTACAAGCCTTAAATAACCTGGAAAAAACGAGTTGTGCAAATCAGTTCATGAAAAACGACTTGGCCAGAAACATGTTGTATAAAGAAAGCAAGCCGTACATAACATCAAAATGACTTGTAATATCATATCATCAAACGACAACTTTTAAGAAAGAAACAACTACATTACAACAAAATGATAGCGCACGGAAAAATCACACAAATGGTTACGGAGTAACATTAAGAAAATGTTATATCATTCAAATCATGTTGAGTTGTCCGACCTCCTTGGCTTCAGACCTCAAAACTACTAAACGACTTTTCCACAGCTCAACATTTCGACTTAGTCATCTAATTGCTCAAGCCCGACTTCATAAAATTCGACCTTGAGTAGAAGCACTGTTCATACCTTGGCGCAAAAAACATAGCCAAGTCCAAAATGAATAAATGCCCACCCAACAAAGGTAGCCTCATCTACTCCTACCCGACCTCATAGTATGAGGTCGGGCGCAACGACAACTGACTCAACCGTACTTATCTGAATGAATCTCAACTAACTCCTCCTCTATAAATGAGATTTTAACAATCATCCTAACAAAAAAGAACGGTTATCCACTATCAAAGGTGGAACTACTCTCAAAGGTAGTTATCAACTCTACTATAAATATTCTGACACCCTCAGGCCTCAAGTATATTCATAACCTAATCTATTAAAAATTTGTTTAAAACCCATAATAACTTAAGCATCGAAATCTTTTGTAGGTACCACTACTCTTCACGTCCTCATGAAAAACTCGAACTGTGGCACCTCAGCTACGAAATAAATTGGACGCTGCCTCAGAAAGAGTCTGAATCTCACAAACTCATCAAGTTCTTCTCAACCTATACATCACTCTACCCTTCTGAGCATAGACCGATTACCCTCCAGTTTAAAGAAAACTCTTGGAAATAAGATTGATCAGTTGGTAGAATTCACTCATGTTCCAGAAGACTCTCGTACCCCGGCCACTGAATACCCTCTCATAAGTCCTTACTCTTTCTACCACAGACAAAAGAAATCAACTCTCACTTCTATTCGCCATCTCATCCATAGAAACCCTTCTCCTCCTCCCAAAGAAGTCATCCAGTCCTCTAATCTCCAACAGTGTGGTTTAAAAGCCACTACTGCCGAACAATACATAACCTTAGAAATCCCACAAGAACTCATCCAAAACTACCAAAACCAAGGCTACACTCATATGCATCTAGGGGCAGTCAGGCTCATTCTTACCCTTCATGGAAGGAGATCTCTTCCGGTAACAGCCAAAGTTGCTCTTTTAGATACTACTTTCAAAGAATACCAACATGCCTTGATCGGAGCATTAGTAACAACACTCTCAAATGGAAGTGTCATTCTTACTATAGCTCCTAATTTCACCATGAGATTATCAGATCCTACGATAAGTCAAAGGCTGAAAATCCAAATACAATTGGTAGGAGTAATTCAGGACTCTAATGCTGAACAGGCCACTTTACATCACCAAGTCCTCTACAGAGTCCAAGATCATGCTCTTGATCTTAATCTCCCAAACACTACTGGAGAAGCCCTATTCATGTTCACAGACAGTGCTGGAGGACCTGCAATAGTAAATATTCCAAGGATGATCACTACTGAAGAACTTGCTTCTATCATTCCGTTGGAATGGATTACTGATTATGAGAAAGCTTTCCCAAAAGAACAGGTTGATGTTCATACTACAGCACCTCCAACTATTACCCATAATAGTGATGGAACGGTGACGACTGTTTTTCAGAAACCCGGAATGACCAAACAAAGTTCACTGCGAAGATCATCCTTCAGAAGGATCAATATGATTTCTCCTGTTCAGGTGCAAACAACTCATGATCAAAATGATCCACCAGTGCATTTCTATGAGAATGGAACACCTGTTTACGTCTCTCACGTAAATGGCCACTTCATTTGGGATGTTGATCCCTCTATGTGTGAATGCAAGCCAAAGAAAAAGACGCATTGGTGATCATCAACCAATACATTTCATCAGAAAGCATTCAGAAGGAGAAGAAGTAAGCAAAAGTATCGTTACTTCAAAAGGAGGAAACCCCATACCAAGTCAAACAAATGCTTCATTTGTGGAAAACAAGGACACTTTGCTAAGTCATGTCCTCACAAAACAAAAAAGGAAATAAAAATGCTCCAGTCTTTAATGGATGCTGCTTCCATTGGTGAAGAGGAAGATCTAGAGTCAGTACTTGAGGAACAGAGAAGCAAAGATGATGAGACTGAATATGTTTTCCAGGACTCTGACTCAGAAGAGAATAGTTCAGAAGAAGACCTCCCACCAAAAAGGTCTATCTTTACTATATCATCCATTGCTTCCATCACCACAAGAATTCCTAAAGGATCTAGTATGCCTGAAGAAGAACTTGGATACCTTGGATCTTTAGGAGTAAAACAGATTGATGGTACTCCTCGACCCCATTTCGATTTAAAGGTCAAGACATCCGTCTATGATAAGCCAATAAAGGCCGTTGCACTAATGGACACCGGATCTTGTGCTACTGTCCTGAAACCACATGTCTTACCAAAAGAAATGTGGGCACCTTTTTCCAAGAAATTTGCAGCAGCTAACAGTGAAGTCTTCACCATCAATCTCATCTCCAAGAAACCAGTTGGATTGGAGATATTTGCAGGCCAGACCACTTGGCTTAGAGTGCTGGGAAGTTATCTCCCAGATAAAGATGTTTTGTTCGGGTTTGATGCTTTCTTCCGAACTCATGGGCTACATATCAAACCCACTGGTCTAAGTTACAAAGGGCAATTTTTGCCTTTTACAGGGATACAAAGTATCCTCGAAATTCAAGAAGCTCCAGAGGAATATAAGGAGATCCAACAGTTACTCCTCAGTGCTTGCTGTGATAGTCATGATCAATTTAACCACCCTGCTCCTTTATGGAAAAATCCAGAATTTTATGTTCGACTCCCCTTCAAAAAGAATGAAGACATCAACCCTACAAAGGCCACTCATTCAGGGATGAACCCTGAAGATCTTAAGTTGGCAAGAGCTGAATGTGCAGCCCTTCTTGTTCAAGGACTCATTGAACCAACCAACTCCAACTGGGCATGTCAAGCATTCTATGTTGAAAAAAGAGCCGAGCAAAATAGAGGAAAAAAGAGGCTTGTCATTGATTATAAGCCACTTAATGTCTTCTTACAAGACGACAAGTTTCCTCTACCAAGAATCTCAGTTATTACACAAAGATTAAGTGGAGCAAAAATATTCAGCAAGTTTGATTTGAAAGCCGGATTTTGGCAAATTGGGCTCCATCCTGAAGATAGGTATAAAACAGCATTCTGTATACCTGAAGCCCAATACCAATGGACGGTAATGCCATTTGGACTCAAAGTAGCCCCCTCTCTTTTCCAAAAAGCAATGACCAAAATCTTTGAGCCCATACTACACTCCACACTCATCTACATTGATGACATCTTACTGTTCTCAAAAGACAGTGAAGCCCACAAAGCACTCCTGGCCCAATTCACTCAAATCATCAAAGATCAAGGAATCATGCTATCTTCAAAAAAGAGTTCTATTGCTAAGACAAAAATTGAATTCCTTGGGATGGTCTTCGAGAATGGATTCTTTCAACCAGGAGAACATATTGCCAAAGAATTGCTCAACTTCCCAGATGAGAACATGACAGTCAAACAAGTCCAACAATTCTTGGGAATCGTCAATTACATCAGAGATTTTATCCCAGATGTGACTAAACACACCAGCCAGCTGTCAAAGCTCTTGAAAAAGAAGCCCCCACCATGGGGACCAGAGCAAACCACAGCTGTCAAAACCCTGAAGAAGATAGCACAGGACCCCCCTCCTTTAAAGATTCCCAGCACAGGAAAAAGAATATTACAGACAGATGCTAGTGATGAATTCTGGGGAGCTGTGCTACTTGAAGAGATTGATGGAACAAGACACTATTGCGCGCATGCTAGTGGACAGTTCAAAGAATCTGAAAAACATTACCATGCCACTTACAAAGAAATTCTTGCTGTCAAAAGAGGGATAGAAAAATTCAATTTCCACCTCAGTTCTTATCATTTCACTGTGGAAATGGATAACACCTCTTTCCCATCAATGCTAGAAATCAAGAAAAAAATCCTGCCAGACTCTCAATTGCTAAGATGGAAGGACTGGTTCTCTCGCTATAAATTCGAGGTAAGGCACATCAAAGGACACCAAAACACACTTGCAGATTTCTTATCCAGGCCAACCAAAGAACCACCCCCAAACCAGTAGAATCACTCCCTAAACCAATCCATTACATTTGTACCATGAGCTCCTACAACCCTTCATACACCATCCCATTTCCTGATTGTCCACTCCGCAATAACCCATACAGAAGAAAAATTGGTCCTTTTCCTTTCAAAGCAAGACCCACCACACTGTTTCAAATAGTCTGTTTAGCCAGGCAAACTTTGTTCTACTGGCTACACCAGCTCCTTACCATAACCCAAATACATCCAAATCCAAAGTACTTTGACATGGATACCCCTTTTTGCACTATACCAATAATCCAAGGACCTATACCAGAAGAAATGATGTGGTATATCTGGGCTCTGTCTTCCCTATATCCATGTGCTATCATAATACCACTCTTCCCAGTATATCACATTCTGTGTAACAGTACTCAAGCCCAGTCTCATCTAGTCAGGTTATTTGCTATGTATGCACCACTTGGAGCATGGAGAGGAATGTTATATAACATGATCGAGCAGCACCAATTATGGGATAAATCCTCCAAGACAAAGCGGAAATTCTGTTGTTTTGTCACTTTACAGAGAGATTATTTTTCTGGATGTAAAGCACATAATGAGAAGATACATACCAAGAACAGGGTCGAAATTGTTGGATATTCTACCATGTGGCCCACAGATGAAAAGACAGTCCTAAATGCCTTGGCCAAATACCTTTGTCAACTTTGGCAACCTGGACTATATGGAGAAAAAGATGTAGTTGAAGGACTCCCATTTCAATCAGATGTACCACCAATAACTCTCCAAGAGTTTCAGTCCAGATTCATAACTTCAGGGATAATCAACCAGTTTGGACAATACTCCTTTTATGCTCCAACAGACCAGCCCAGTACTTCCACACAAGCTCCAAGCAGATATTCTGGAGAAGATCTGAATTCTGAAGATCCAGGTGGAAGAGTGTATGCTTTACCACTAAGCCCAACTAGAATTGATGCAGGAATACCCGATGATGCTGAAGGCCCAAAATCAGACCCATATGACCCATATCTGCAAGATGCCCAAGATCCAAATGAAGAAAACACTGAAGACCCGTTTCTCTATCTCCAAGACCCAGAAACAGATTTCAAAATTGTCAATCTAGCTTCTGACTCATCCTTCTCAGACGGTGATGGGACCCTACCAGAAGACTATTTCAAACCGTCTCTTTATTAGAACACTGTTGTTCCCACTATGTATAATTATGAGTGTGCTAGAATAAAGTGACCCCAGTCACATGCTTAGAAAACGCCAAAAAAGATAAGGCTTATCCTTATCCTCCAGTTGGCATTGTATGATAGGTTTGTTTAGATTTCGCTTCTACCTAGAGACCTCTATATAAAGAGGTGCTCACCCCAGTTGTAATCAGATCTCAAGAAACATTGTAATATATCCACTTTTCCTATCTCTCAAAATGTTCTGAATTCTCTTTCTCTCTCTGAAAGCTTAGCTAGTGTTATTTCCTTCTTCCTCAATCCAGTGCCATAACAAGTATGCTCTGAGCTTGCCTCTTTAAGAGGATCCTGCTCATCAGAAAATGGCATGGACCAGATCCACGGGAATTTCTCATCGTGGAAAAGGGATTCAATGTTATAATGCTAAATTTTGCTCGGACCCTTTGATCTCACTCGTTATAATAATTGGAAAGAGTGATTGGGATAAGCAAACGATGCATTGTATCGTTGTCATCCTGAAGTACTGGAGATCCACCCCTGATGACAACGATACAATGCATCGTTTGCTTATCCCAATCACTCTTTCCAATTATTATAACGAGTGAGATCAAAGGGTCCGAGCAAAATTTAGCATTATAACATTGAATCCCTTTTCTACGATGAGAAATTCCCGTGGATCTGGTCCATGCCATTTTCTGATGAGCAGGATCCTCTTAAAGAGGCAAGCTCAGAGCATACTTGTTATGGCACTGGATTGAGGAAGAAGGAAATAACACTAGCTAAGCTTTCAGAGAGAGAAAGAGAATTCAGAACATTTTAAGAGATAGGAAAAGTGGATACATTACTAAAAAAATATTAAAAAGTCATAATAATTTATTCTTTTTTATTAGTCAGTAATATTTAAAAATTTGATTAAAAATATATTATTAAACTATTAAATTAAAAATATTAGATTATTAATTAAAAATATTGATCAATATAAATTAAAATTATCGATTTTTTTAAACTAAAAAAAAAAAAAGAACTGAAACATTCCTTGATTGTGGGGTCGTTTGTCTCTGAACCTCACGGAGAGTCGGAGAGTGAAGTTATCAACGAAATTAAAGAAAAAAGATACCAAGGCAAGTCGGCAAAAAATAATCGTGGCATAAGAGCAAGGTATTCCTATAAATCACTCTAACTTATAATGAGTTCAATTAGAAAAATATTTTTTTTCTGTTAATATCAATTAATTTTTTTAAAATTATTTTTTTATTTTTAATTTTAAATCTTTAACTTTAAATTTTAATTCTAAATCATATTCTTAAATCCTAAGCTTCTAAAAAATGAGGGTAAAAAAATAATTTTATAATAAAAAATTGACTAAATTGATTAAAAATTAATTTCTTAATTACTTATATATAATTTGAATCTAACTAGAGTCAAATTTTTTCAATCAATGTTAGTCAATATTTTAAATTTCAACTTAAATTTTAAATTCAAATTTTAAATCATAAATCTCAATTCTAAATTTTCAGAAAAAAATAGCTTAAAAAAATAATTTTACAAAAAGAGAAAATCGCTAATGTGTTGAAGAAAGTTCAAACACGTGTCACTCACGATTTTCTTCATCAGTTCATCTGCTTCAACTTAATTCCTAGAAGTAGAAAAAGACTTGTTTTTTCTTAAACTTCCCCCCTTCAATGCTTCGTAGATATCATTTAAAGTCTGTGAAACTTTATGCTTTTTGCTTATTTTTAAGTACGGATTGAGATTTCACAGGAGTATGGATGCCAATTAATCACTTGAGATGCATGGCAGAATTGGAAGACAAGAATCTCGTGTTCGATTTTAATCTACCCATATTCAGAAGCAAATTGAAACGTGACTAATCTAAATCAACCGAGTCGACTTACAATAGAGATTATCTCTCCTACAACTATTTTTCATTTTACAAAAACTCAAATTTGAGTAGTTACTAAAAATAGTAAGTGTTGAAGACTAGTGAAAGTGAAACTGTGAAAGAGACCCCCCCCCCCCCTTTTTACATGTATTAGTTACTAAAAATACTAAAAATATCAGGATGACATGACATCCAGTTATTTATACATGAAAGAAGCTCTTTTATAGTTTTAACTAAAACCAGGTCATCAATAAAAGGGAATTAACAATATCTATTATACTATCAAAACTAATACTAGGAAGTCATACAGTTGGTGTGCCACATCTTCAGAGAATATAAAAACATAACCAACTTTCATCCTGATTACTACAGGGATATGTATTGGTTATCCTGGGTTAATTAGAGAATAAAATTGACCTAAGTAGAAAGCAGCCATGATTAGACATACCTTGATATCTAAAAATAGAATCTGACTTATTATAAAAAGTATTTCATCCTGTCATCCCTTCTCATGGCATTATATACAGCTTGGACCTGAAAAATACAACATTCCACATCAAGGTACATTCTCTCAGCCTTAATTGCATAAAGATTCAACCTACAAGCTACAACATAATATCAGATAAATTGAAATTCACATTACATCGTAGCATAACCTACCCTCCACCCAGGTAAAAATAAGCTATGAATATTTACTCTTCCAGTATTGAAAGGGAGAAAAGGAAAGAACAGCCAAAATGACCTGCTCACTGGAAACAACTTCAATGGGTCCAATATTTACAGATACATATTTGCCCCCCGATGATGACTTCTGCTTCACACATCCCTGAAACATGATGTCAAATGTTATGCAGATCAAACATTATATGGCATTTGTGAAGTCCTCCTCAAATGCTGGACAAAAAGTGAAGGTAAAATATATTGAGAAGAGTTAAATCATCCAACTTTTCACAATTTTCATGTAGCAAAACTCAATTGAAGCAGGGTTTCTTAGGGAACAAGGCTTTCACTTGGTAGGGTTTGAGGAGGGTAATGATAACGAATACAGCCTTATCCTTGAAAGTAAAGAAACTTTTTTTCCAAAATCTGAGTCTGCAAGCCTCCAAATCACAAGGCAACCCTACTGTTGTGCTAAAACTCACCCTCTTGCAAGATTTAATAACTAAAGTTAAATCTATTAAAGCTTGGCATATATTCTTATGTGACTAATCTCGGTTGGAACCGAACTTGCACTCAGTCTATTTGCAAGTCCTCATTTATGATCCATAGTGTTCATTATTGTGATATACATTCATTGCAAACATTCTCGTGTGTCAACCAGGAAATATCATTGATGTGAACAGCTTGTAATACCAGAGGTCAGCAACCAAGCTACAGCAAGAAATAATTTGTCAACAGCATATCACTTTGGCTACCCTGTTGTAATCGTATCAATTGAAAGGAAACTGAAGTATCACCTAAAAGTTTGTTTATCTTGTGACAGAAGATCTCAACATTTACCACATTCATCCAAAGATTGTAGAACTAAAATCATTTCTAGATCCCAGTCATGAGTTAACCAGCGAAGCCCAGGAAGTTTAAGCTAACTTACAAGTGCATTCAAGATAATCAAGAAGTTCCACACCATCATAGAGAGTGCAAGCGAGAGAAGTGTTGCAAGTTGCAACCAAGGCCTAGACTATATTAGGGACTTTACATAGTGGGAATGTTTGGTTAACTCCCAGTCAAGAAACTGCCAACAAGAAGTTAGATACTTTTACTCGTCTTTGATCACAAACCATAAGAGATCCATTGACATTTCAGAGCTAACATTGGCATTGGGCAAGCTTGAAGATGTTTTCACAATGAGAATGCCTTACATCATGCAGGGGCATTACCAGTTAGTCCCTATTTCCTAATCAGTGCTCATGAAACATATAATTACAGCTACACAGAGTTGATATTCGTTTTCTAGTTCAATTAATTAATATATTGTTATAAGTTGTAGTTTTAGCAGCAAAAAAATAAGTAAAGTTATAAAATAGAAGATGAGTGAGCGAGAGAGAGAGAGAATAGAAACAAAACCTGAGGAATTGGGTGTTGGATGACAGATTGAACGGCAAGGACCATGGCTTGCACAAAATCATCACCTCCAATTCCAATTGCGGTGAACCCTCGAACACTTGGATACGAGTTGACCTTCTGATCCAATGCGAGCCACTCATCGTAATCAGCGTGGGTGCCACCGTTCTTGGATACCTCTGTTGCAATCCCAATCAGGAGACATTTGAATTGATAATGCGATTACAAAGCTGCATAATGAATTTATGTTGAAATTACCGGAAGGTTCTTGATGGTCGTGAGACGGCGTCGATTCATGGTGAGAGCAAGAGGTAGGCGGTTGCGGAGGACGAAAGCGGCGAGAGGCAATGTGAATGGGCGTGAGGATACAAGGCCGGGGTAGCAAGGGTTGTAAAGCCATGGCCGAACGAATCATGCTTCTCATCAACGCCATTCTTCTTTCTTTCTTGTCAATGCCTCTAATAACCCATATTTTGGAACCTAAACTTTCAAATTAAAATGTTTTGTTGGTTTAAATTTAACCCACGTTATCTTGATGAAATAGATAAGGTTTTTATACTTGTTGATAATTATAGCTTATAGCTTTTAAAATATAAGGAAATGCACCTTAATTTAACAAACAATATTAAAGAATGAGGTCATTAAACTCCTAGCGTCTCTTGTGATCTTTTAAGACGGTCTTAATAAACAATTGAATACTTGATACGACAAAATTAATGACATTTTTAATGTAGTGTTGGTATAACTGCAAAAGATAATCGGCATTCGGGATAGCCATGAGCGGCGGAGAGAGCGGGGTTGTCAACGAGAGGGATCATGAGCCAGAGAAACACGGTGAGGGGTCGGACCTAGTCGGAAGGAGAGATAAGGGGGAGAGTGTTGGGGAAGGTGCATCTGGTGTTAAGGAGGGATCTTTTCTCAAGGATTTAAAAGTGTCTTTTTGGTGGAGGCTTCTCAGCTAAAATTTCTGATCATGGATTGTTCTCTTGTTGGTAGTTGTTTGGCTACCATTGTTAGCAAGTAAGCGGATCCCAAGTCTCCGAGTGTCAGTTTCTTTAAAGAAGCTCTCAAGGTATTAGCTAAACCATATGTAGGGACTATATTAGTAAAAGTTTTTGGTAAGACTCTGAGCTATTCAGCTATTGTGTTCAAACTCAAATATGTGTGGAAACTACGAGGTGGGTATGAAGTCATGGACGTTGGTTATGGTTATTTTTTGATCAAGTGTGACGACTTACTTGAGGATAGGGAGAAGATTCTTTTGGGTGGTTCATGGATTTTAGCAGTTAAACCTTAGTCTCTTTCCTTCTGCCTCAATGAGGCTTCTTTTGACACTACATTAGCTTGGATTCGTATTACGGGACTAAATATTCTTTACTATCAAGAGCTATGCTATGCATTGCTTCAACTGTAGGCAAGCCGATCAAGATAGATTTGGCCACGAAGGCTGCAAAGAGGGGGAGATTTGCTCATGCATGTGTGGAGATTGATTTGGGGTTTCTAGTTGTTTCTGAGATTCTAGTGGATGGGTGCACTTTTAATGTTGAATGTGAAAGTTTAGATCTTATTTGTACTCTTGCAAATGCTATGGACATGTAGCAGGGGATTGTAGAATGAAATTCACTTTGTTGGAATCGTCAAAAGAGAAGCAACCTTCCATTGACAATCATGCTCCGGCAACCGGGATGGTGAATGATGCTGCATCAGCGGCTGAGATCCAACACGGTGAAACAGTGGAGATTCAAAATTCGAATACATTCAAATCTAGAAAGAATAAAAAATTTGATTCTATGCCTAACGTAAATTCGGGTTTTGTGCCTTCAAGTATGCATGAGGATGTTAATGAAAATTGTTGAGTTTGAAAAAATAAAAATAATAATTTGATGATGATTAATATTATAGTTTTTGGGTTAAAAGTCTAAAATATAGATGATGTATGTGTTTATTGTGCAGAAAATTAATATATTCAAAAACAGGCCTAAAAGTCTATAAACAACACTCATCTTCATTGTTAGCCCATGTCTAATATGTCCAACACTCTAACTAGACACTCTCTTCTCTCTTCTGACGGTAACCACGTGATCAACCCTAATTTAAGAAAGAAAGAAAAGAGAACTTTCAAAAAGCAAAAAGAGACGTTTAAAATAGGATTCAAGCATTAAGAAAAAAGTGAATCACCAAGTCTTGACTTTGAAAAGAAAAGAGAGGAAAAAGTTAAGAGTTGAAGCCAAAAACAAAAATCAAATCAAAGGTTGAATTAGAAGAAGAATCAGTATAGCAATTTCATCTTTGTACTACCATTCTATCTTGTTGAAACTGCCTTCTTCCTGCATGTACCTTTCGGGTAAGAAGAAGAAAATGGAGGTTGTGTATCTCTATTGTAAATCAAAGGTAACAATTAAAATTGAGGCCAAAGAATGAATCAATGATTTATATTTTTAAAGTCAAAGAAAAAGAAAGAGAGAGAAGCAGCTAGTTAAGGATTCAAGCCAACTCTATTATCCATGACTCACTGCTGCTGTCCCATCTCTTCTCTGCATTTCTGCTCTATTTTTAGGAAAGAAGAACAAAATCAAAGGTGTTCAATCAAACTCAAATTTTTGAAGCTTTGCTCTTATTTTAAAGGGTAAATGGCCAAAAATTGAAAAAAGTAAGTGAGCACACTGTTTGGGTCTTCATAACTTTCGAGCTAAACCTTCTTCTTCGTTTTGGTTTTACATTGAATTTTCTGTTCTTCAATTTTTATCTTTCTTTGTTTCTTATTAATGGAAATGGGCATTATGTGAGGAATTAGAAAAAGTTATTGAGAGAAAAGGCAAATAGAGTAATGTTGAAGAAAAGTCAGAAAATTATTTCAAATTCTGTTGTATGTATTTTTGTTTTATATTTATGATTCTGAGAGAATTTTCTTACTAAATTGGGTGGGCACTTAGTGGTTGAAAGTCTAGGAATGAACTTAGTCAAATCAAGCTTGGGTAGAAGTTTGGTTTGTTCCCGATAGGATTGGATTGAGTCATTGAAAATTAGTGTATGTAATCTTAAAGAAAGATAGTGAAAATTCTACCATAATTATGGTGGAGACTGGATGTAAGCTACATTGCACAAAGTAGTTGAACTAGGATATATGACTGTGTCATTTTTTCTCTCTGTTTTATTTCTGTTTTTCATTCGATAAGAGATAAAATAAATTTGTCTCTTGGTTAAACAGTCTCACAGAAGTCACAACAACTCAAAGTAACTTGCTTGCTTCATTCTTGATCTATCGTAAAGAGACAAAACTAAATTATCTCCCGTATTATCAACTTTGTAGAATCAACAGCAATTCTGATCTAATTCAGTTTGAGGTTAAAAGTGTACAAATTTAAAATAGGTCATAGATTCAATTTCCCTTCTCTAGACTATTGATAACCTTCAAAAACATTATGCATGGGGGAACAAATGATGGGGTTATTGTTACAAAGAAAAAGGTAAGAAAAAGGTGGGCAATGTTAAAATTAGTAGATATGAACTTAGACCCACTTTTCTTAAACCCAAAAATCATAGTATTCCTTCTATGAATAAGAAAAAACCCAATTATGCTCTCAAGGCTTCTACATGTAAGCCAATTTCTAGAGAGGGAGTTGTTAAAGGGGGTATTGTGATCAAACAATCCAATTTGCCCGATCGTTGCACAATTCACCTGTTGTTAGTACAATTTTTTCGGAAGTTGAAGTGCTTAACATAATCAATAATGATAGTGATAAATAGTTTACTAAGGTCAGCGATGCTGTAGCTGACATGGCATAGCAGCTTAGCTACAAATTGACTCCTCTTTTTCTTTCTTATGTGTTTCTCATGGATAGTGATTTTAATTTAATTGTGTGGAATGTGAGAGGAATATCTAATAGAATGACTCGAGTACATTATAAAAAACTTGTGAAAAAATTTCATCCATCTTTTTTTATTGTGCTTAAGACCCATGTGAAGTTTGAGAGATTGAAATTATTCTGGAAAAACTTGGCTATTGTTCTATTGGTATAGCTGAAGCTTCTGATCATAGTGGTGGGGTGTGGTTTTCTTTCTTTAATGCCTAATCTCCAGTTTTCAATTGTGGATATTCATGAGCAATGTGTTAGTGTTGACATCATTCATGGTTCACAAAAGTGGAGATGTAACGCAGTGTATGAAAATCCCCATTTAAGAAGAAGTTTGGCTTTCTTGAATCATTTAATTCAAATTGTGATAGGTGTGCTAGTCTTTGTCAGACAACTATAAATGCCTGCAATCTTTTCGATATGGGGGCTTTTGTCAAGAGTTTTACTTGGTTCCACAGAGTTCAAGGTCATTCAGAACGTGGCCATAAAGCCAGACATGGCTTTAACTAACACAGATTGGCGCCTTCTTTTTCCCGAAACTTATACGGAGGTTTTGAATAGATTGCACTCTGATCATTGCCCCCTCCTTATCCGCTGTCAAGGCCAACCCATGTCGAGGAATGGTAATCGCCCTTTCCGCTCCCAAGCGGCTTGGGCCACTCATCCAGGCATCCAGCCTTCCCCAAAATAGTTAAGACATCTTGGCTTAAGGGTTCACCGAATGTTACTTCCTCTTTTGCTGTTGTTCAATGCCTCTCACTTCCATAAAAAAGTGTTTAGTAATATTTTAGCTAGGAAAAGAGAGATTGAGAAAAAAAATTAATAATGTACAGATTGCCTTGGATTTTTGCGTTGAGCAAAAGTTGAGAAAAAGACATCATACGAAGAACCCAAGGACAAGGTGGTGGCAGATGAAAGGTGAGGAACAAAGAAGCTTCCTAAAATGGGTAGAAGAATAGGCAAAGTGGGATGGGAACGGAAGCGCAGAGGAAATGTGGAAAGAGATGGCAGAAGTTATTAGAAAAATAGCAAAAGAGAGTTTTGGTGAATCTAGAGGGATAGGACCAAGAGACAATGAGTCCTGGTGGTGGAATGCGAGTGTACAAGAAAAGATAAAGGCAAAAAGGGTGTGCTTTAAAGAGTGGTTTTTGTGCCGCAATGCAGATAATTGGGAAAAATATAAGGCGGCTAAGAAAGAAACAAAAGTGGCTATAAGTGAAGCAAGAACAAGAGCATATGAGGATCTCTACCAGTCCTTAGGCACGAAAAAAGGAGAAAAATGTATATATAGAATCGCAAAGAGACGTGAAAGAAGAGCGAGAGACTTGGATCAGGTTAAGTGCATAAATGATAAAGATGGGGAGGTGTTGGCTCAAGAGGAGAAGATCAATGAAAGGTGGAAGAGCTACTTCTACGAGTTATTTAATGAAGGACAGAAGACTATTCCAAGCCTTGGTCGGTTATGCACGAGGGAAGAAGATCAAAACTTCGACTACTATTGAAGGATTCGAGACTTTGAAGTAAAAGAGGCTCTAAAGCGGATAAAAAATGGCAGGACAGTAGGACCCGATAATATCCCAATTCAAGTTTGGAAGGGTCTTGGAGAGAGAGGCGTCAGTTAGTTAACCAAGTTTTTTTAATGAGATTTTAAGGCCTAAGAAGATGCCAGATGAGTGGAGAAAGAGCACCTTGGTACCTGTTCCGAGGGTTACCTGAAACGTTGAGTCCGGGCGTATGTGAGGTCCGGGACCTCTTTGAGCGTCGGTGTCTGACCTGTTGGTGTTGAGGTGCCGCCTATCCGAGCTCCTCGTGAGGGGTTGGGTAGTAGTACCTGCAAGAGACTCTGATGCTTAAGTTAACAAGCGCTTTAAGCAGACTTTTAGTAGATTAGAACGTGTGTTATACCTGGGGGCTCTAGTGTATTTATAGTAGAATTGATGACCTCATTTAGGGAGGGAGTCTTTATCTTATCTTATATCTATTGGTAGGATCTTATCTTTTGGTAATCGCCTTTTAGTGGGCGGTGACCTCGCTGTCTTGGGCCCTTTTGGGCCTATTGGTTGATACCTAACCTGCTTAAAGAGGTTGGTGGAAGTAGGAGGGCTCTCCTAGAAGGTCGGCCCTTTTACCCTTTTGTCGGCCCAGACCTCGTTCTCGGGTCAGGGTATGAACAGCGCCCATGCTTGAGCTTCGATCTTTTCCTAGGTCATGCTCGAGCATGTGGTGTTGGACGTGTCTTCCTTGGATAGGTCGAGCGACTTGGTCCTTTTAATTTTGAAATTCGAAACGTTTGTTTCTGTTTTAAATGCTCGCCTAAAATCGTGTGATAGTTTCCTCAATTTTCAGTGAGTGCTTTTAAGGCTCATTGATTGGGCCTTTATTTCTTTTTGCCATTTCGGTTTTCCTTCCTTCATCTTCTTTAAGAATCCGTAGATTCCTTCATTTTTTCATTTTCTGCGATACTTGTGTTTCTTCATTCTCTCGACACCTTTTCTTTCCGTTTCTTTTGCCAACAAATCTTCTTTTTGTTTCTTCCTCGAGTGTTTTAGCTCCAAGATCCTTTCTTGGATTTTTGGGGGCTTTCTCTTTGGAGGGGATCGTTCGTTTCTTTTGCTGTTTGACGTGCTCCTTTTTTTTCGTTTGCATTCAGGTTGGTGTCTTGATAATTCTCTATGCAGGCTTTATTAAATCTCTCCATGTAGTCTTGGAGACTCTCCCTGGCCTGTCTCCTTGTTTGATTCCCAGTAGGCTTGGGGCATGCTTGACTTTGTCTTTTTGAATGGAGAATCTGGCTAGGAATTTCCTAGCGAGGTCGTCAAAGCTGGCGACCGACCTGGGGGCAGGCCGTCAAATCATTTCATTGCTGCCTTAGTGAGGGTGGTGGGGAAAGCTTTGCAACGGGTTGCATTGGAGTCGTCAGTGAGGTACATTCAGCTTCTGAAGTTGCTGAGGTGGTGGCTTGGGTTAGTCGTCCTGTCATAGAGGTCAATGTCAGGTGATTTAAAGTTTTTGGGGGCTTTTGCTCTCATAATCTCTTCGGTAAACGGGTCCCGGCCTCCTAGTGGACTTTCGTCCTTGTTAGGGTGTGTGGTCTGATTGCGGAGGTCAGTTTTCATCTTTTGGAGTTTTTCTTCTAGCTCTCTACGCTTCTGAGCCTCTCTTCTTAGCTCCCTTTCGGCTTCTCACTGTCACTTTGCTTCGTGCTCAAGCTGCCTCAGGCGGTCTTGCTGTTCGCAGACTAAGTCCAATATCTCTGTTATTTGGGGGTGTTTTTCCTTTTCGGGGTGACGTGCGTCAGAGTGAGTTTTCTTCGGATGGGAGTTTTCATGGGTATTTTTTCCGTGGTATGGTGGTGGAGGGGGGAGTACAACGTTATGGTCCTCTGTCTGTGCCCCTTCCTCTGAGTCAGACGCAATGTGTTTGTCTTTTGGTTGATTGTCCGCCATAGGTGTGGGATGACCTCCAGGTCCCCGGCAACGGCGCCAATATTCCGAGGGTTACCTGAAACATTGAGTCCGGGCCGGATGTGAGGTCCGGGTCCTCTTCGAGCGTCAGTGTCTGACCTGTTGGTGTTGAGGTGTTGTCTATCTGAGCTCCTCGTGAGGGGTTGGGTGGTGGTACCTGCAAGAGACTCTGATGCTTAAGTTAGCAAGGGCTTTAAGCAAGCTTTTAGTAGATTAGAACGTGTGTTATACCTGGGGGCTCCAGTGTATTTATAGTAGAATTGATGACCTCCTTTAGGGAGGAAGTCTTTATCTTATCTTATATCTATTAGTAGGATCTTATATTTTGGTAATTGCCTTTTAGTGGGCGGTGACCTCGCTGTTTTGGGCCCTTTTGGGCCTATTGGTTGATACTCGACCTCCTTAAAGAGGTCGGTGGAGGTAGGAGGACTCTCCTAGAAAGTTGGCCTTTTTACCCTTTTGTTGGCCCAGACCTCGTTCTCGGGTCAGGGTATGAACATTACCTATCTACAAGAATAAAGGGGATATACAAAGTTGCAAAAACTATAGAGGGATCAAACTCATGAGTCATACCATGAAGTTATGGGAAAGGGTGATAGAACGGAGGCTGAGACAAAAGACACAATTAACAAAGAACCAGTTTGGTTTTATGTCAGGTAGATCTACCACTGAAGCAATATACCTGTTAAGAAAGATGATGGAAAGGTATCATAGTAATAAAAAGGATCTGCATATGGTGTTTATTGATTTAGAAAAAGCATACGATAAGGTGTCAAGGGAGGTCTTATGGAAGGTTTTAGAAAAGAAGAGAGTAAGGATCGCATATACTCGTGCAATTAAAAACATGTATGATGAGGCCACAACTAGTGTGAAGACTCAAGGTGGTGGGACAGAGGAATTTTCTATTGGTATAGGATTACACCAGGGATCATCCTTAAGTCCATACCTTTTCACATTAGTCTTGGAGGTACTCACAGAGCATATCCAAGAGCCTGTACCATGGTGCATACTTTTTGTCGATGATATCATCCTTATGGAAGAGTCAAGGGATGACCTAAATAAGAAGTTAGAGTTATTGAGAGAAGCTCTATAAGTGTATGGTCTGCGCATAAGCCGTAGCAAGGCGGAATATATGAAATGTAAGTTCGGCCTGCAAAGGAAAAACTCTAATATAGAGGTGAAGATTGGAGATAACATCCTATGTAGGGAAGAGTTTTAAGTATCTTGGGTGCATCATACAGGATAATGGAGAGATTGAACAAGATGTAAATCATAGGATCCAAGCAGGTTGGTCAAAATGGCAGAGTGTATCTGGTTTTATATGTGACAAAAAAAGTGCCTTTAAAACTTAAAGGTAAATTCTATCACACTGCTATCAGACCGGCTATGCTTTATGGTACAGAGTGTTGGGCGGCCAAAGGGGAGCACAAACATAAGCTAAGTGTGGCAGAGATGAAGATGTTGGGATGCATGAGTAGTCATACGCGATTGGATAGAATAAGGAATGAAGATATAAGGGAGAGGGTTGGAGTAGCATCTATTGTGGAAAAGATGGTAGAATCGTAGCTCAGGTGGTTCAGACATGTGAGAAGAAAACCAACAGAACATGCAGTCAGGAAGGTGGATGAGATGGAAGATGGACAAGGGGTGAAAGGTAGAGGAAGACATAAGAAGATCATCCATGAGGTGGTCAAATGAGATCTACATGTAAACGGTCTCTCTATAGACATGATACATGGTAGAGTTCAATGACGTCGTTTGATTCATGTAGCCAACCCCACCTAGTGGGACAAGGCTTTGTTGTTGTTATTTAATGTACAGATTGCCTTGGAGAAGACTGGTGTTTTTGCTTGGAGATTAGAAGAGCAAGCTCTTATTGAGAAATATAATACAGTCTTAATACAAGAAGAACATCTTTGGTATCAAAAATCCAGAGAGCATTGGGTGAAGTTTAGTGACCAGAATACCCGTTTCTTCCACCTCCAAACCATTATTAGAAGGAAGCGTAATAAATTTCATGGGCTCTTTATTAATGGAGAGTGGAAAACTTAGCCCAATGTCATTAAATAGGAAGGTAATAATTTTTTCAAGTCCCTCTTTTGTTCTACTGATAATGTGTATTTTGACCCTCTTAATGATATTCTTCTTCCACAGTCAGGTCAACAAGCTAAATTGTGCTTATCCTTCCCTGTCTCCTTTGATGAAGTTAAGGACGTTGTGATGGGAATGAACTCTTCTAAAAAATACTGGACATTATTGGAAAGGATACTTGGTTTAACCACATCATGGTAATATTCTTTATTTATAAGAATAGTTTATACAAGTAATATACAAATATATATTATATAGCTACAGTTGTTATCCCTCTTTACAAAACATAAAATAAAAAGAGCAAGGAAAAACATCTAAGATAATAAAACAATTAACTCACGTCCAAGGCTTCCTTTCTTCATCTATTTTCTTGAAAAATATTGGATATAGGGAGGTGAGAACCAAACCATATGATCCTCAGTAGGAAAAGAAAATGCCACAAAAGTAATAGAAATAAATACACCTGGTCAACGCACATCTTAAAAAAGTTTATCTTATAAAAGTTTGCGGTCTTTATTTTCTTTATTTTCAAATCATTTTCACTTACTTATATATAATTTCGTATACAAATATCTCTTAGTCAAGTGTGATTCGAAAAAGTAAACCGAATTTTTTAAATCTTTTCTGTCGAGACCAAAGATGCGCCTAACAGTTTTCTACCCAACAAACTACCATATCTCTTTTCTATATATTCAACACATAAACTGGAGTCTAAGGGCAATACCGAGTTCAATCCGCCTCAACCTCTATCACCTTCATCCACCAGCAATCATAATCAAGTCAAACAATCAAATCACACAAACAAGCACATATATAAAGCACATAATACGTAGTCCATAATCAGATAAATCACATAAGCACAACACAACAATAAAATGCGCACCCAAACAAATGTATGCCTTTCTTACTGGTCATGAACTCATGTGTCAATTACATTGTCAGACCTGACACATCCTGTAGCTAACCCGATATGGTCTTTCTGTCGTGCATCCCTAAGAGAAATATCCCAAACTTATCACAAGCTAGTATTAGAGAGAGAGTGCCTGTCACCTTCTCTTGGAGGCTAGTTAATCTAGAGATTGCGTGCCTGGCCACCCTTACGATCAGAAAGAATGTGGGCAGAACAAAATCACCATCCCCACATCTCCACCAGAGCATTGAATAAGCGGGACAAACCATCATCCTTGCTAGGCGCAAGTGTTTTATCAATCATGCAAGTAGGACAAAACCCACGTCCTTACCAAACAATAATCATATCCAGGGACAAAGCTAGACAATATTTAGCAGGGGGCAAATTTTTTTAGTTTTTTATTTTAACAAAAAAATTAAAAATAACTATATATATAATTTTAATTGAAAATAACAATTAAGACTTAGAATTTACTTTTTATAAGATAATTGAACATATCGTATATTAAAATAATTAGATACAAATATCTCAAAACTAACTTCAAATATTGTAAATCTAGGTTGTTGCATACTTGTCTTTAAAATCTTCAAATACTATTCAATTCCTTTTAAGATGATTTCTGCAAAATTATTAAAAAATGTATTATGCTTCATGTAAATAATTTAAATCACTACCATAACTTATGTAATGAAAAAATTAATAATAATATTACTAGAGCTGAAATGAATTAAAATTTGTATCTTACATAGACAATTGAGCTCAACGTTTTTTTCTTGATTCAAAGTCATCTATTATTGAATCTGTATTGAAAGTAGCTGCAATTTCTTTCTCAATGTTAATGACTAAATTATTTGCAAGAAAGTCGTTTGCCATTTTACTCTAAAGCCTTGTTTTAACAATTTTTTATTGCCAAGAAAGCTCTTTCTGTTGTTGCTGTAGATACTGAAAGAGTCAAGACATTGCAAATCAGTCTATCAACCAAATGATAAGTTCTTGATTTTCCTGTTTCTTTCAATCTTTGACATAATTCAGAAAGTGTCCCAACATCTTTTAGATGATTCGGTATATCAAATACATAATGTTGCAATTGAACATTTAAAAGAATCTTTTCATGATTAGAAAATTTTGAAGGATAAAACTTTTCAGCTAACTTGCATATTTTCTGAATATTAAACAACTTAAAATTGTCTTAGGGTCCAAAAAGCAGTATTTAAATTCAAAAGCTCCATAGTTTTCTCATTGAATCTACTATTAAACTCTTGTATTTGAGAGTCAATTGCTGCCAAAAATACATCTACTCGATAATGATGCTCAATTATTATTTTTGGTTGATGAGATCGACCTCTTGCAATCGTGTATTGTGTACTCATATCAGGGATATTAATTTCATGTTTCTCACAAAACTTCTTAACAATCTCAAGTAAATTGCACCAACCATTATTCTTCAATTTTTGAAGAAGTAATTTTGATATGGAAACAATATGCATTGCATTTAAAATATCTTGAAATTTTTGTTGTAAAGCTTGGCACAAAATATTAGTAATCCCCATAATTTTCTTCATCAAATGTAACGAAAAAACAAATTTAAACGAGGATAGCACTTTATCAACACTATAAGCCTCACCTCTTTGAGCAAAAATTGTACCATCATCAATAATTTTATTAAGAATAGTATGAGTAACTACAAACATTCTTATCAAGCTACAAATAGAATGAAAGTGAGAACTTCATCTTGTATCTCCAGCTGTTTGTAAAGTGGCCGTTTGATTTGCACCTTGACTTGTTTCTAGCTCATCATTGGCAATCAATTTTGTATTTTTAATTTCTTGAGCTTCTTGTAGTTGATCATGTCATTTACAAGATGCACCGACAATATTGACAATAGTAGTCAATTGTGTGAAAAACTCTTGAATTTGCAGTACTTCTCTTGAAGCACCCACCAGTGCTAATTGCAATCTATGAGCAAAACAATGGGCATAATATGCTTGTCGGCAATCATTGAGAAATAAAGCTTGTAAACCATTCCATTTCCCTCTCATATTGCTAGCACCATCATACCCCTGACCTCGAATATTTTTAATTTAGAGATTATAAATAAAAATCACAGACACCAATTCTTTTTTCAAAGTCAAAGCACTAATATCACTAACATGTACAAGATCAAAGAGGCGTTCACGAACAAAACTATCCACATCAACAAATCTCAAAACAATAGCCATTTGCTCTTTTTTAGATTCATCACGAGTTTCATCAATGATGATACAAAATTTGGAATCTCCAATATCCTTTCTAATTGAGTTTTTCACCATTATAGCAAGAACTTGTAGAATTGCTTTTTGAACATCACTTGAAGTATATTTAGCAAATCTAGGAGCATTTTCCAAAACAAGGTTCTAAACACTACTGTTGTAAGAACCCAAAAACTTTAACAATTCAATAAAGTTACCTCGATTATCTAAACTCGAGCTTTCATCATGGCCTCTATAAGTGCAACCTTGAAAAGTCAACCATCTAATACAATCAATAGATGCTCCAAGTTTATGTCAATTATTCTCAATTTTCTTTGATGTTTGTCGTTTCATAAGTGTATCAGCATATTGTGATTGCTTCATCAAATCATCACATGATTTCGTTGCCTTGTGATGGAACCAATTGAGACCTTTATCAATGTGATTCAAAAGAGGACAATCTTTTTCACTATTTATCTTCTTCCAATTTTTGAAGTTGTTTTCAATGAAAGTATTTGAACCTGTATTGATTGAAGATTCCATAGCAAATAGGTAGCATGATAAACAATATACAGCATCATCTTCAATAGAATACTCTAACCATGAAGGGTATAGTTCAAACCAAGAAGCTTGAAAACGATGACGATGACTTGTATCGCCCGAGAATGGATAATTATCAAGTATTGGTTGATTTGGTCCAACTTTAAGATAAGCTCGACGAAGTTCATCTCTTTTACTTGGATGAAACTTCCAAATCATTGGTCGAATTCCTGGATCTCTTACCAAATGACATACTTCCATTTCTTCAGGATTACGTCATGGGCGCTTTGACTTTAAACTATCTTGTTGAGGAACTAAAGTATTCATGTTTGATGCCTAAAGTATTAAAGAGGTTGGTGTTGATGTAACAATATTAGAAACATCTTCACTCTTCTGACTAGTCTTTTTAAAGAAAGTGTCTATTATTTTCATCTTTTCCATGATTGAACTAAATTTCTACAATTGAAGATTTACATAGATAATAAGATAAACATTATGCAACTTAACTAAACTCAATTAATTTTATTTTTTGTAAATCAATAATATCAATGTCACAAACAATTAATAATGAGAGAAAAAAATTAAAACAATATATGCTAGGATAACATTATAATTACATGATTATCATTTTTAATTTCTTTCAAAAACTTAAAATATTATTATAAGATTATAAACTAGATAAATAAATAAATACATAAATTATTCAAAAAAATAAATAAAAAAATAATTTACAAAAAATAGAATGAGAGATAATAATGAAAGACAAAAAACTATTTGCTATCTTGTAAGTTGTAATGATAATAGAAATACGGAGTGATGTTTTGTTTTCAATTTGAAAAAAGAGAGAAGAATTGAAGAAGTGATTTGTTGGCTTGTTGTTGCAGTTTCAGATTCTCTTCACTTTTAATATGGATTAAGACTTTTTTTTAACTAAGTATATGGCCCATGGCCCAAGTTACACACTAATTTCAAATTATTTTTCACTATACCTACTTCTTGAATGAAAATTACCAAAAGCCATATATTTTTCAAAAGGGGAGGCCAAACATTTTTGTAGGGGACACTCTTTTATTTTTTATTATTTTTGTAAATTAATTTGTTTTTTGGGGAAGTCTTTGCCTCCGTCCATAATAGGTAGCTTTGGCCCTGATAGTGACGATGACAATGACGTTGAAGAAAAAAGTGCACATAAGAAGACGAGACGATAACAATAACGAATAAGGAGAAAGAAGAAGAAACAGCATCTACGTATGTACAAAGAAAAATAACTACGCAATGACTTGGTTAAAAAAACGCTTTGTAACCTAACTGTATTGTTATTTTTATATTTCTGCATTACATTTAGTTATAATTGATAAAATTTTAAAAATATATATTTAGTTAGAATATCCAAGACATCAACACTTGCATACCATGAGGAGTATGTGTTTGGACCAATATGTCTTCACAATTTTTCAAAATTCTAAACTTACCCTGCCTCTAATTGTCACTTTACCTCTTCCTCTAACTCTGTTATTTTACCCTAAACCAGTAACCGCCTGGCAAGGGAAACTGATTGGCAAAGAGGAGCTCTGACCTAAAACACGTAACACAAGCTCATTAAGAGAGACACCAGAGTCGATTCCTTAGATAGACAGATGAATGGGACTTGAGGAAGAAATGTGAAGCACGGACAAAAATTGGAGAAAGCAGATTCCTTGGGCAAGTGAGCCACTTTGAAAAATCATGATCCACTCGGTGTGAAGTAAAAGATATGCACACACCAAGCAACAATATGAACAAATGGAGCTATCAACTGACTCAGCAATCAGCACCGTATGCTGTATGCATGCACATTCTTAACATGTCCTACATAGCAATTGCACACACTCATTCAAATTTTAAACGTGCAATATTGTTTGAGTTGAACTTGCCGACCGATTTCCATGTACAAGTAACTCTGATTGGTTCTTCATATGTAGGTGCTTTCTACAGTACTATTAAGTAACACAGTACATTTAGTTTATGTGAAATTTCATTATGAAACGATTCAACCATTTTTCACGTGTCATATAACTGAACAACATTAATGTAGTACTTTCAGTAATTGGACAAGAAATTTCTCCTTCGACATACAACGGACTACTGTTTATTGATCGGTTATTAACTCTAGGATTGACCAATGCAAGTTAAAGGAAAAACATGCTAAGTGAAATTGATAGCATAAGCATCAAATGGAAAAAGCTCTGTCCTTTAATTTAAGGTAGCTAAGCATGTTTCATGCCAACTAATTTTCCGAACCTTGCACATCACTCCAAGTATCATAACATACTTGACACATCACATTAAAATAATCCCCTTCCATATTCCAATCCACAACCAAAATAATGGGCTCAGCTTCAGTTAATAATCAGAGGACAGAGGCCAACACTTGCACAACAAATTCCCATTTTCGAATAAAATGTAAAAACTTTTATAATGATAAAACCAATTAGTAATTACAGTGTATTGTTATAGCGATTGTATAAACTAATAATCGCCCCCTCTGTGTCTTACAATCATCATCCATCATATCATATAATATATTACATCAAATATAATAACATATTCCATTCATTTCGGATGAGAAACGAACAACAGGAATAATTCAAAACAAAAATAACACCAAACCGGTTCACTCAGCTGGGAGGGGGACGGTTCGTAGGCCTTACCGCAATTCTAGCGGGTATCGGTCGGCCTGTTCCGGTTCCACCACAACTGCTGCAAGCCATGCGACCAGAACCGGCGCATGTTCGGCACCCTACGTCGCCATCGGACCAACGGGAACAGATGCAGGTGACCCGGCCGGTTCCGTTGCAAGAAGGGCAGCGAGGGAAGGATCCGGCCATGGTGTTGGGGTTGTTGTCCATGACAGACTTGACGAGAACCGCTCCGGCCAGGACGCTGAGACCGGTGGCCAGCTGAGTTAACACGATTGGACCCATTTTGGTTTGGTTTGTGGGAGATAAGGGTATATGGAAGAGAGAAGAAAGAAGAGTATGATTTTTTGCGTAGTTAGAGTTATATTGTGGCTGTGGATTGTGGTGATAGTGGTGATGTGAATGATTTTTTTTAGATTTGGTGAAGTAAAAGAAGAAAAGATTAGTTAAATGATAAAAGTGGTTGTGGAATTGTACACGTAGAAGGCGTTGTGTCTGGTGGCTGATATGAGAACCGGGTTTTGGAGTTTGGAGTTTTATGTAGGGACCAGAGATCCTTTGCTTGCTTGTTTGGATTCCCTTCCACTTGCTTACTTCTATTCACGGAGTTAGAGTCAGACACCCTTCTCAATTCCATTTCCCACTCACCTCTAGGCTATTCGTTTAATCAATTTTTCTCTTTTGACTAAAATTCTAATGAAAAGGAAAATATTCATTCGTATTTTCTTCTTTTTGTTAATATTGGGAATTTAAACATTTTCGGAATCATAAAATTAATTAAATTTGAAGAAAAATATTTGATAAATGTTCAAAATCCGAGAAGTATTCTTCTTATGTTTCAAGAACCTTGGCCAAATTTATTCACTGCTTTCTAACCCTAAACCAATAACAATATTAGAACCAATAGATCATGCATGCAAAATATCTTTTACAGTTTTTGGTAGAGATACAAAAAAAGAAAAAAAAAAGTTAATAATCAAAGTGGTCCTGCAGTCGAGTCTCAATGTCGTTTTTGAATTTAAAATTGTCCCAAATTTGTCCCTAAACTTAACAATGGTCGTCCCTGAAATACTTTTCGGTGATAGAATAATGATGTGATGGACGGAGGCTACGCTAAAAGCTATGCTGCATTAGTAAAATGTTGTCATTTCATTTTTTGCGCCAAAATAGAACATAAACGTCGTCTTTTAGGGTATTTTGAGGAGTTTTAACTCCAACATGTTAAAATCCCTCAAAATACTCTAAACGGAGTCGTTTATATTCTATTTGGGCGCAAAAAATAAAACAACGATGTTTTACCAGTCAAGCGTGGCTTCTAGTGTGGCCTCCGTCTAACTACGTCATTATTTCGTCATCGAAGAGTATTTCAGAGACGACCATTGTTAAGTTCAGGGACAAATTTAGGGAAATTTTAAGTTCAGGGACGACATTGAGACTCAATTGCAAGTTCAAGGACCACTTTAAGTATTAACAAAAAAAACACAAGCCAAAGGATGATCACACAGGGCCACCGCTTTCATGGTCACAGGCTCCCAAACCTCATCTGGCGGGGCAAACCATTCCATAGAGTCAACTAAGCCATTAACCCCTAATCTAGCAAGATTATCAGCCACATAATTTAATTTTCTAGGAACAACATTGAAATGAACCACTCCAAATGAATAAGGTCAGCAATTCGTGCTAGAAGATCAGCGACATTCGACCGACTTGCCTCGGCAATCTGAGAAAAAACCAAGATAAAGGCATTGAGGCTATTAGATTCACAAACAATATGCTGATAGTCACACTCACGGGCAAGAAGGAGATCTCTCCAAATCGCTACTAGTTTACAACGGAGAACGGAGCCACCAGAGAGCTTTCCAACAACGCCTTTCACCCAGCCACCAATTTCATCACGGAGAACACAACCAAAACTGGCTCTATTATTGCTCTGAACAAGACTAGCATCACAATAAACCTTCGCCCATTCATTCCTCGGGGTTCCCAAGTCTTAAAAGAATACCGCTTCAAGAGGGTAGAAGAGCTTTAGAGACAAGTCTACCATCCATGAGCCATATGCTGAGACGCAAATGCAATTCTCTCCACGGACCAGACATCCTCAAAGTTGAAGATAGCATTATTGCTATAACACCCTATCATTCAATTGTCTTATACTTAAGTCATATTTCAGTGATGGTTCGGTGCTACGACACAAAGTTGAGATATAAATACTTATGTATAGAAAGAGATATTAAGCTAGAAGCCTGTAAATAAAAGGATTTAAACCTCGGATAAATGACAATTCGCCAATCGTTCACACTCGGTACCATACATAAGCGCATCGGAAAAGGTAGATAATTAAAAGTTTGAAGAAAGAATAAGGATAAAGAGACATATATAAGTATATATAAATATCTACTAGTCTCAGCCTGTGAAGATTAGGCCGGCTAGAGTTACAACAGTAAAATAGTTTGATATACATAACTTATCTCTCCACATATACATCAAAAGCCTCTAAAGACAAGTTTTCAAAATGAATACATCATATAATTTTTTTCAAAAGAAGGAGAGAATCTAAAACAAAAACAGAAGCAAAAAGTCTTCTGCGCCATCTTCCAGATAAAACCCCCGCTCACTGAGGAGCGCTGGGACCTGCATCTGAAAAAACAGAAACAATATATTGGTGGGAACCTAAACCATCGGGTTTCCATTAGGGTAAAAGTGCTGAATCGATACAATATAAGATAACAGAAACTCTCTAAGCAATCTTAATCTTCAAAGTTTCATTGATCTAAGTCTAGGGTTCTCACTAAACTAGAAAATGACAACTAATCTGAGAGATTCTAATTTATCTATGGGTAAAGTATACTTTTTGTCCCTGAAGTTTGACAAAAGTTTCAAAAATACTCCTAAGTTTTATTTTATTTCAATTTTGTCCCAAAAGTTTTCGATTTGCATCAAATATATCCTCGACGGCTAAATTTTTAAAAAAATTTAAGACCAATTTAACAATAATGCATGAAAATTATGCTTGATTTGTTTGTGTTGAGGGTTGTTCTTATGAAATTGTTGTTGAATTGGTCTTAAATTTTTTGAAAAATTAGCCGTCAAGGGTATATTTGATGCAAATCGAAAACTTCTGGGACAAAATTGAAACAAAATAAAACTTAGGAGTATTTTTGAAACTTTTATCAAACTTCAGGGACAAAAAATATACTTTACCCTTTATCTATTTATCCTAAGTTTTTCACAAACCTCCAATCACCACATCAGGAACAATCCTCAATATCACCACCGCTAACATAAGAAATCTCTCAGTTGTTCAAACATAGACAAAACAATACAAATAATACACAAATAGAGAGAATAGTTAAAGCAATTAGCTCAAATAGCTTATAGATACAATTATTCAACAAGGCAAGCCAAATACAAGATGCACACCCAATCAATACATACAAATACAAATGATGCATGCCTGCCCTACAGCCAATGAGCTCATCTATCGGTTATAAGCCGAAACCCGACATGTCTGGTAGCGAACCCTGGATAGTTCTTTGGTGCGCGCATCCTCAAAAGGTATTCTTATTCATCAATATCATGCATGATTCTCAAATCAATGCTACCGAGTGTGCCCTGCTCAACCTCTCTTGAGGAAATCATCCAGTAAGGCCTCAGTGTCTTGCCACATCTTGCGACGGAGGGTCAATAAAATGTCTCAAATCTCAACCCAGAACAAGTGGGACAAACCATAACTCTTGCATCTACCCAGGTGGTCTCAATCTCAACCCAGAATAAGTGGTGCGAACCACAACCCTTGCATCTACATAGGGAGTTCCAATCTCAATCCGGAGCAAGTGGGACGAACCACAACTCTTACATCTACCTAGGGAGGTATCATATCAATCAAACTCATTTTCATCATCCAATCAAATCAACTCGTCCTTTCAATCACTTTCAACATGTTTCGACTCAATAAATTCTTGCCAACGCTATCTATCCTCTAATCCACCATCTCTATACTCATTATAGGGGCTACGAAAGTGAAAGAGCTATTGGATATGCTAAAACAGTTAAAAATTATCATTTTTAAAAAACAGAACAGCCATGCATATGCATGCATGTTGCGTACGTACAAATCCACTTTTGTGCGTACACACAGAAACACACTAAAATTGTTCAGTTCTAAAATGCAAGTCGTGCATACACATGAGTCGTGCGTATTATGCATGATTTGGCTTTTGTTCGTACATATGGTATACACATAAAACTAATTCACTTCTGTAACACCCATCATGCGTACGCATAGGTCGTGCGTACATAGGACCTCAATTTTCTGCGACATTCAGATTTCAGTTTTTAAACCCCAATTTTCAATCATTCATAACTTTCTCTGCAAAATTTTATTTTCCTTCATTCTTAAATGGTCTTAAAGATCTTTCTTCTAGCTTTAATTTAAGAAAAATTTTGTTCAAATCCGAACTCCGAGCATCAAGTTATGACCCGTCGATTAAACCTAATCAATCGATTAAACCTTTAGCATACATATTCATACACCTACAATCCGTAACCAAATTAGATCAATTATCCAACTCGACATCATCAATTCATCAATCACAACATAGCCATACCATCACTTACCTCAACTTACCAAGTAAAGGATTTCTCACTCTATCACGGCCTCCTGTCCAATTGCCATATCACTTGCCATAATAAGCAATAATTCCACAATCTCATATCCAAACACAACAACAATATGATTCACAATTCACAACCATAACTAACATTCGATATCAAACATATTACAATTTTCTCTAAACGAAACAATCAACCACAACATTCAACAATAATCCTAGGTCCACTAGCCTAGGATTTTATGTCACATTACATGGTATTTATCTAAAACTTAAACCCATACCTACTTAATGTTGCAAATTTCAAATTTCAAGCTTCCAAGCTTTTCCTTCCAAAATTTTACCAAGTCAAACTTCCAATTACTCAATCTAATACAATATCATACAATTTGACACAACGTCAAAACTAGGGCTCATATAAATTTACGAACCAAGAGGAAAAAGGGGTCCTTACCTTTACCCGCTAAAATTAGTGATAGAAACTATGAAGAACCCAAGCTAGATAACTCCTATAACATCAAAATCACAAAAAATCTTCAATACCCAAGCTCAAATAGAATTGAAGAAGAGAAGATAGGCTTTGCGTGGCCGCAAACGGTGCGACAATCAGAGCTCCGAAGGAAAAGTTATGATCAAATGAAGATGGTGATGAATAGTGGGGTTAGGACATGGTTTCTCTCTTCCCTCTCTTCTCTATCAATGTTGCCCTCTCAAAAATGAAGAAGAGGGGGTGACTGAAATTTCATTAAGTGTGTGGTTATATGATTGGGCTTAGACCCAAATGTGGCCCAACTCTAATTCTTAGCTATTTGGCCCAACTTTAGGCTTAAATCTTTAAGATAATTGCTCGAACTTTCGTTCTAAATATTTTTCCTTATCATTTTCATAGCCTTAGTTTCCTCACTTGCTGTACTAGATAGGTTTAAGCTGGTACAGAAAATTTTAACACGGGTACGCATTTTTCCCATTTGCGCTCAATTTAATTTTCCTAATTCAAATTTTACCATTAAATTTCTAAGGGTAAAGTACTATTTTGGTTCCCAACGTTTGGACTTAGTTCTAACTTGGTCTTTAACATTTCAAACGTCTTATTTCAATCCTAAAAATTTTTAAATAGGTTCAATGGTCCTACAGTTAAAATTGACACTAAGAGTTAACGAAATGAGTGACACGACGTTAATAACATTACTAGTTAAGTCATATCTTCTTCCATATGTTAGAAAAACATAATTAAAACCTTCTTGTAATACTTTTTCTTCTCAATTTTTTTGTTGTATAAAACTCCAAATCCTAACAATCATTCATCAACGCTTCAAAATTAAAGAAAAAACTTTTATATTAGTGATTGTTGGTTCATCGATTTTACTTACATATTGAAATCGAATGCTATTGACTCTTTAATATGTGAATTGTTTGTGTCAAATTTAATGATGGGATAACATTGAACTCGCTTAAAATTTTTTTGGGATTGAAATAGAACGTTTGAAAGTTTTTGGGACTAAAATAGGACGTTTGAAATGTTTTTGGGACAGCATTGAACTCGCTTAAAATTTTTGAGTCAGTGTACCACACATCACCTATAGTAAGATAGAAATCTGTAATATGAATATAAGGGAGATCTTTGTGTAAAGGACCAAAGGAGCTCCAAGGAACATGCCAAAAGGATTGATACAGTCCTCTAGTACACCATCCATAGCCATCTTTTAAAAGATTCATCACCTTCTATAAGTTTTTCCTGCGACGTAAAGCATAGGCAGATTTGTTGAGATCCAATGTCATCTTACCATTTATATATTTAGCCAACGTGATTTGAACCCAAAGCTTTTCTGTGTTGTGAAAAAGTTGCCAAATAATTTTTTCAATAAAACAATGTTGACACACTTAGCATCTCTTATAGCAAGTCCCCCAAAATCTTTTAGGAGTCACAACCTTATTTCAACTAACTAAACTAAGACTCCTGCCAAAGATTTGACCCTTCTATAAAAATTGTCTCATCAATGAATTAAACTTCTGACAAATAGAATTATGGAAAGACAAACTTGCATGTGATAAATCGAGGTGTCATCGGTACATTGCAGTATTTGTGCATCATTAGCCTAGATATATCATTTGCAATAAAAAAGGTTAGTCAGTTTATGCATTGTCCATTGCTGGCACATTGGAAGGCAGTAAAGAGAGTCTTGAGGTATTTGCAATGCACTAAAGAGTATGGTCTATTGCTTAATCCAAGCACGGATTATAGACTTTAGAATTTGCAAATGCAGATTGGGGAACAGACCTAGAGGATCATAGGTCTATGTCAGGTTATCGTATTTTTCTTGGTCCTAACTTGATTACTTGGAGCTATAGGAAGTAAACTAGTATCAACAGGAGCTCCACTGAAGCTGAATTCAGAAGCTTGGCTGCCTGTGAAGGGAAGTTCGTGTGCCTAACTCACTTACTGTCTGAATTGAGGATTCCTCTCAAGACAATTCCAACAATTTACTGTGATAACCTCAGCACTATTTTTTTTACTGTCAATCCTATGCTACATAATCGAACCAAACATTTTCAGCTTGATGTTCAAATTATCAAAGAAAAGCGGAAGTCCAACACTTAGCATGTGGTTCATATTTCAGAATAAGAACAGGTGGCAGATATTTTAACAAAGCCTCTTTCTGTAGGTGCTTACCAGAGGTTAAAGAACAAACTTCGAGTGGTTCAAAGGCCTTACTTGAATTTGAGGGGAAGTGTTAAGGCTAGTGATAGAGTGCAAGAGCAATTAGAGTTCAAGAAAGCTCAAAATAATGTGGCTTAACCGTCAATGTTGTGCAATTTGTTATAAGTTAGTTAGGAAGCCTTTAGCTTTATATGTCAACAAGCCTAATACTCATTGTAATTAGTTAGCGTTTTTTACTCATTGTCAATTTTGGTTAATTCAATTCTATTTTTTCGTTCTTGCTATACTTCTTTATTTTCAAACTCTTCTGTGTCACTATTGCTTCTGCAATAACAGGAACTCGTTTATGTCTGGTAAAAGGGAACAGTCACCATCTATATGGCCAATTCTAAACTTTTTTCTTTGGTTCTTAAAATTCATATTCCATCTCATCAAAAGCAAAACCATGTTACCGAACATAGCAGAATTATATATATTTTCTGGCCCAAGTTACTAAGTAAGCAAGAACATTATTATTTTTTTTTTTGGACGGTATGGGCGAATATTATCTGGCTTGGTATTTTGATATTTGTATTGGGCTTAGTACAAACACTAGTTTTGTTTATGCGGGCTGAAAATTGCATGCTGACGGGAAATTCGTTACAAATCGAACCAAATCCCAACACTCAGAATTGTTTGTTTGGTCTATTCTAACCCAAGACAAAAAAAAATGGAAGTTTAGAAGCCTATTTGATTTTCTGGCTGTAGAAGCCTCTTGATGCACTCATGTCTAAAAAAAAACACTCTTATCTCTCAAAAGAAATTTTTTTATTTTATTTTTCAATTATTTGTATGAATCACAAGCTAAGCAAGTTAATTAGAATACCCGGCATTTCAAAAGGCAAGTTAATTAGCCACAAGTTCTTTATTTGTTTTACTAATTCTTATCTTGATGTGTGAGGCAAAATCATCGGCTCCATTTGCCGAAGCATAAAGTGGATAAAAAAGGCAGAGGCATTGGTCACACAATGCATGCTTCTCTGTCCATTGGACCACACACACAGAATCTATTCAGCCTAGTCACCTCACTTCAAATCAATACCCGCCACAAATCGTTTCAATTGTAGATATCCCCCCCCTCCTCTGCTTTTGCCAACTTAGCTCCAAAAGTTATTTCTTCACTTTTACTCAAATAATTCTTCACACCACTTTATTTTATAAAATACCATTTTCCTTTAACTTACTTTTTATTTAATTTTAATATGATTATGATAATTCAAATCAAGTGTGTTACATATAATATATAAAATTTTCGAACAGTTGAACTTCTAATGTAGTAATTATCTTATTCCATCTCATATGCAAATGATATTGTTGTCTTTCCTAGATAATTACATGTTTTAATTGGAAGATCCAAATCCCTGAAGTAAACTATAATTTTAATCAAGAGTATGAGTAAGGCTACATGTTACCTATTCTCTAAGAAATTTATAGTTCTTAACGTTAGTGTAGCTCATAATTGGTATCTGAAATGAGAAAGTTTGGTGAAAAATATCAAGCATTAGCTCCAAATAGATTTGAACTGTCTGTCATCCACAAATTGCTTCAAGAAGTAAAGCGCCGACCAATGGATATAGTTTGGTGGAACATGGTCCTTTTAAGGAAGCAAATGGTGGTTAGCAATGACTATGGCAATTAGTAGTAAAATTGCTTCACTTACTACCTACATTATTAACAAAGCTGTATATTATTAGTAAACAAAGACCATGATTTTGATTTGTGATACTTTTTTCATCAAAGCATGTGCTACCAATTGTGATGTTTATTGTCCTTGTCCCTGAAACAATCTCCTAATCATGTTTCTTTGAGAATTATTATACCCTTAGATCTCAGAATCTAATGTATATATAGACACAATTAAGTGGAAAGGTAGGATCTATGAGATCTCTAGATCTCTTTTTGAGTGATTTAAGAGCAAACATTACTCCAGATGGGGCCTCTAGTTTTGTCCACAGTAATATATAGTTCTCTAATTGAATTGGAATAGATTCAATTCATGCATTGCATGGTCCTTTTCATTTCCTTTATTATTGGTTGCGGAGTCAACAAGCAAAGACTATGTCCTGTGTAATGGGCATCATTGACTTGTGTGGGAGAAAGAACAACACTCTCATCCATCACTGCCTATTAACTATTTGAGTACTTGTTCTAAAGTACTAAATCATGTTACATTTGCTTCATATTATGGCCAATTTCCTTGCTAAGTCCCTAAAGTCACAATATTATTTTGTCACCTTGTTAGTAAAATTGGCCCTAAAGCATTATCATTCTGTTTCCCCCCCTCAATTTGTATGTTCAGCTATTCATTATTACAAGGTCACATGGTATGAACAATTTTGCTACTCAAGATTATTGGTAACACTTTTAACTTATATTAAAATTAAGTGTGACCATGGATTCATTTTCAACCACAATGATAAAACAAGACAACATGGTATATAACTTGAGATGTAAAAAGTTACACACAAAGATTTTGCAACTTTTCGTTATTCTTGATTTTTTATCACAATTTCTTGAATCTAACTGCCCTACCCAACCCTAAACTGTCACAGATGGATGAGTGTGCATTCTTAGTGGACCTTCGTTTGTATTCTTCCATTTTCATGATTGAATATTTTCTAGATCACAGTTTTGAAATATCATATATGGAACAAGTAGTTGTTGCATGCGTAACGGTCGTGATAACAAGGGAAACAAGTTTTGAAAATATAAAATCTAACAAACTCGATAAATAATAAATGTGTAACAACTCTTCAATTATGAATAATACAGTAACAACCCTAATATTTATCAAGAGAATATATGTATGTAGAATAATATAGAATTGTTACTAATAAATGTTAACTACTGTTGTTAAGAAGCTGCACTCAACTATTATAATTAACAATAATATTTGAGTGACAAAAAATAGCCAAAATTTATTTTATTTAATATTTATTAATTGTCGTTATAATTAATAAATACTGAATAAGGCAAATTAAATTTTTTTTTAGAAATATTTGGTAAAAAAAATATATTAACTAAAAGTTTTTTAAACTTATTACTTTTGGTTTTATTTAATACAAACTGTAATAAATAAATACTAAATAAAGTAATTTCAATCTTTTTTTTACTAAAGATAAGAAGACTCGAACCCGCGACCTCCAAGTAAGTATGGGGAGACTATGTCATTTAAGCTATAATTCGTTGGATTTTTTTTTTACCAAAGACAGAAGACTTAAATCTACAACCTCTTAATTGAGTATGGAGAGACTATGTCATTTTGAGCTATAACTCATGGGCGTAATTTCAATCTATTTGATCTGATTAATTTTTTTCTTTCTAATATTTTTTTTTCTTAATATTACCGTATAATTAATTAGTTAATTAATTAAGCAGTAGCAAGGGAGAAGTAGGTATATGAAGAGCTGGATACGAACGTCATGATGTATATACGGCATCTGATCCTTATTGTAGTATATATTTTTCTAATTATGATGAGTACCAAATTGGATACATAGTATTATAACCCAAAATCACATTAATCATTCACCTATCAATCTATCATGAATAACACCAATGAATAAGACATCATGCAAACTTAAATACTCATACTAAAAATAATTATGAGTTGTAATCCTTCGTTTTCTTTCATTAATTTAGTGTCTACAATTTTTTTCGTCCTTGTTGATTGTGATTCCTTTTATACTTTATCCATTGAAAGGCACACATTGCGGACACAGGTACAAGAAACTTTCTTTTTCCTCCTCGTTTTAGTCATGATTATTGCTCTCAAGGGAGGTTGACAAATACATTTATGGCCACCAATTTAGTTAACTCAGCTCATCACATATTAAATTAAATTAAATTTCCACAGGAATAGGATATAAATTAAGTGATAAATCAAACAAACAAAATAATTCCAGCTTAAATTTACAAAGATATCTTAAAAGAAAATTGATTTCACCTCATGTCCTAAACACTTTTATATAAATCAAATTAAATTGATTTAATTTATGCTATTTACATGTTGATTTGATTTATCATGTATGTCGTGCTACACAAATAATAAAAATCGAAAAGTTTGATTCGATTTACTACTTATACATATTATTGAATCGTTTATTTATTGTTTATTAAATTTAAAATATAAATGTCAATATAAAAATATCTTCATCTGAATTTAAATAAAATAAAAAAAATTAAAAAAATAAGAATAAAAATTTAAATTTTGTGTTTTAGTTTGAATTTCAAAAAATCTACATTTTTACAAACTTATGAATTCAAAACAAAAGAATAAATAATTTCTAAAAATTCATTAAAATCATCTTTTAACTTTTTAGCATATAAATAATTATTATTGAAACTTTTGATGTTGAAACAATTATTATAAAATATAGTCCTCTAAAATAATATATATAGCAGTTAAAACTTAAAATTTTCTAGAATTATAAGTAATAAATAATTACATATAATATAAAAAAATTAACTATATTTATATAATATTTAATTTAAAAAATAATTAAAATATTATGTTAATTAAATTATTAAACATTGATTTTCCACTAGAATTACAATTAAATTTTAGCATTTTTTTATTGTGCGTGCATGTACTTTCAATAATTAGGATATTAGATGTTGAAAAGTCAATAAACATAAATTGCTGCTGTATATTGAATATTAGTATTTACTTTTTGCTTAAATTGAACGTATTTACATCGCAAACAGGTTTGGTTCAGTGAAATTTTTATTTTTTAAAAGTTATAATATTTATGTTTGATAAATTAAATTAAAAATAATTTTTAATAAATATAGATAATAATAATATATTTAATAAAATAATTTTTATATTTAATAATATTATAATAGATATTAATATAAAATTAAATTTAAATATTAATTAATATACGAGATTATATTAGACTTTTTAATTTTGATATGCATAAACTAATTTTAAAAAGTTTACCCTTAAATACTTTTAAAATCATTTCTAATTTTTAAAAGCTACAAATACAAACATATGAGCTTTTGATTTACTAAGGCTTAGTTTGGTAAAGTTTTTACTTTTCAAAAGTAGTTTATAAAAATTAACTTTTAAAAGATGGTTTTTTAAAAATTGTAATATTTATGTTTGGTAAATCAAATTAAAAATAGCTTTTAATAAACACAAACAACATCAATTGCGTTTGCTAAAATAGCTTTTAAAATTTAAAAATACTATAATAGACATAAATGTAAGTATTAAATTTGAAAATTAGTTAACATATGAGGTTATATTAGACTTTTAAATTTTGAAAATCACAAGCAAACTTTAAAAAACTCTATCTTAGATGCTTTCAAAAGTACCCCAATCTTTTAATATAAGTACAAGCACATAGTCTTTTTGATTTACCAAATACAAAATGAAGAGTTTGAACTTTTAAAAAGTATAAGCACCTCTTTGAAAAGCTTTACCAAAACAAGCCAAAATGTAAAACGAGATGAATGTGCTTTTAAAAAGTACACATACCTCTTTAAAAAGCTTTACTAAACCAAATCTCAAATTTATTTATCAATTATTCATATATGTATTTATATATTGATAAATGATAATACTAGAGAGACAACATAAAAATAGTCAAATTTATCTTATTTAATTTTTATTTATTATTGTTAAAATTAATGAATATTAAATAAAATAAATTTTAATTGTATTTTGCTAAATTTTATTTGTCATCAAACATTTCCGTTGATATATCAATAACAACACAAAAATAAACATTTTAATAGAATACATGTATATTTCTAGTACAAAGGTAATTTCAATTTAATTTCTATTTCAACAATACCTTCAATTTAGTTTTGATGATTATTAATTAATTCCCTATTAATTATATTTATTTACTTGCTTATGTAGTTATATATTTAGATGTATGATTTCATTTAGTTATACAATTTCCTCCTTTGTGAGCTTAGCTTGTTGTGAACCATAAAAAATAAATGAATAAATAAATTCCAGTAATCTAAATCTATCTAACATGTAACTATATTTTCAACTTCTAGAAGTTTACCCTGGAAATTTGATGATAACCCACATATATAATCACGATAAAATACCGACCAAAGCATCATAGTCTTTTTATATATACATAAACCTAAGTGAATTATTGTTTCTAATAAAACCTAATCTGCCAAATTCTAACTCCAAATGAGATTGCCGGCGGTCATTTAATTTGGACGGCCACACATCTAATTAATTTCAACTGACTCCCCAATTATATATACAAGATTTAACTGAGCTAATTAGATTAGTACCACTACTAAACAAGTTCGTTGTTATCCACTGAAATTTTATAATGACAAATGATTTGAAGGAGTAATTAGATAGGAAGTAAGTGTCGAACCATGACGCATTGCTTGTTATTTTGCAAGATGCATGCATACATTTACATACGCCACAGTCGAAGCCTCAACACTCAACTATAAATTACACAAGACATGTTTGTCTTTTTTAAAAATCATGACATTGATTATGATATATGAAAATGATATAAGGCTTTGATATCTCTCTCAATTTTGTGGCTGGCTTTTATTTATTGTTTCTTTTTCTTGTTTAGGTTGGAAAGTTTGCTACAACTTTCTTTTGGTTTTCTTTCTTTATGTTGTGACGCGACCGGGTTCCACATATTGGCTTGAAAAATAATATTATGATTAGTCACTTCTAGATAGAACGATGGACAGAATTTGCTATTGAACTCATCATATTTAAGCTTTATTTAAAAGAAAATGAAAATCAGAGATTAAGTTGGGTTTTAATTAATTTATTTTAATTCTTAAAAATTATAATTACAATGTTTAAAAAGAAAACCTACACCGTACCCTCTTCTCTTTCAAGATGTCTAAATGATACCTCTATTCCATTATTTATAAAATACACACCCTCTTTTTTAATATAAGATTAAAATAGCATATACACTTTAGTCTATTTTACCAAAATATTCATAAATAATTATTATAATTATACATATAAAATAATGATAACTATTTGGTTGATTCAATAATAATAATAATAATAATAATAATAATAATAATAATAATATATTTATTATTATAATAATTTTTATTTATTCTTAATATTTTATAACATAATATAAAATATTTTAAGTTATTACAAAAATATATAATTTAAATTCTTGATCTATTTCATGGTTAAAGATAAAATACTAAAAATAATAAAAATTATTAATTACATTAATAATGATGAAATATATAAAAAATTTAATTATATATTTTGTGACAAGTTAAAAATTTTATTTATATGATAAAATATTAAAACTAAATAAAATTTATTAAAATAATATATATATATATATATATATATATATATTTGTATATTATTATTTGAATTAATCAAATAATTATAACTTATATATATATATATATATATATATATTTGGTGGATATTTTGGTCAAATAAATTAAAATATATATTACTTTAATATTATAGAAAAAGAGTGTATAGTTTATAAATAAAAAAGAGAGAGTCTCATTTTTCTTTAAATTATTTTTTAACAGTGGTGGAGCTACATAGTAAGAAAAGGGGCAATGATCTCCCTAATTTTAATTTTTACATATAAATTATATATAAATTTTAGTTTAGTTTCTCTTAAAATTTTATTTTAATCTTATTTTATTATATAAATATTTTTTACTCTCTCTAATATTTCATCTAGCTCCGCTCCTGTATTTTAAGTAAAATATGAAAAATTACTTAATAATTTCACAAACCAATACAAGTTTATATATAGAATATAGTATTTGTATGAAGAACTTGCTAAAAAACTTGTTTTGTTCAGCGAAATACTTAGACGACAAAGAAATGCTTATACGATTTTTAATACTAGTATGTATGGTCGCCTTGTCGGTATTAGTTTAGTTAATTACAGATTTTGCATTTAATAGAAAGTCAACAAATATTAATTTGAATTTTAAAGATATACACGCATTGTTTTTACTTTAAAGTATTGACAAGTGGGGTATTAGTAGTAGCACTATATAAATTTTCTGTGGGATGTATTTTTATTTTTCGATAGTATTAACTGAATAAATATTTTTGGTAACTTAATACCAATAAATAAATAAAATAAATATTTGATAACTAAATTTAATTAAGTTAATTTAATAATTTATTAGTTTAACAAAAATAATTATATGACAATAGACAGAATATTTGTACTTATATCTGTCTTGAGTATGAACGAAATGCTTTTTATAAACCCAGTAATTATTAGCGCTGAACTAAAGAGGAGGATATAGTAGAAAGGAGCACTAAAAGGGTGAAAATGAATGGTAAAAAAAAAAAAAAAAACTAACTATGGAGGCTACCCAAAAAAAAGAGGCATCAGAATTTGTTATGGAGAAACCAAAAGGTACACCTATGAGAGGGATATAGGTTGATAATATTGCAACAACCAGCAATAAATCTTCTTATAAGAATAGGGTTATGAGTGATGGTTTAGACAAGCTAAACTCGTATGAGATTGTAGAGATGGTCACTGAAGATTATATCTTCAATGAGGATTCCATGGAGCATATGAAGAGCCATCAGACTCCTTTTATTCCAAACTCAGTCATAGATGTCTCTCTAGAAGAATACGATGAATGGTGTAGGTCGTGGAAGCAAGCACTCGTCATCAAATCTCTAAAAAAAAATCTGAATCTTCAAATAATGGAGAGATGGATAAATAGGAGATGAACGAAGAAAGAAGCAGTTCGAGTAATGGATCTTGTGGGGATACTTCCAAGTTCATTTCTCGAGGCGGGAGGATTATTCTCATGTCTTATTCAAGGGTCCTAAGATGATTGCTGATCACTACATTTTGGTGTAAAGATGGAGACCCCTGTTTATTGATGAGCGGATAATTTATACGTTTTTTGGCAATATTTTTATATAGTTTTTAGTATGTTTTAGTTACTTTTTATTATATTTTTATTAGTTTTTATACAAAAATTAAATTTCTGGACTTTACTATGAGTTTATGTGTTTTTCTGTAATTTCAGGTATTTTCTGGCTGAAATTGAGGGACCTGAGCAAAGTCTGATTCAGATGCTGAGAAAGGACTGCATATGCTGTTGGATTCTGACCCTCTTGAACTCGAAGTGGATTTTCTGGAGCTACAAAAGCCCAATTAGCGCTCTCTTAATTGCGTTGGAAAGTAGACATCATGGGCTTTCCAGCAATGTATAATAGTTTATACTTTGCCCGAGATTTGATGGCCCAAACTGGCGTTTAAACGCCAGCCAGAGACCCTTTTCTGGCGTAAAACGCCAGAACTGGCACCAGAACTGGAGTTAAACGCCCAAACTGGCATCCAAGCTGGCGTTTAACTCTAGAAAAGGCCTATGCACGTGTAAAGCTCAATGCTCAGTCCAAGCACACACCAAGTGGGCCCCGGAAGTAGATTTCTGCACTATCTGCACTTAGTTACTTATTTTCTGTAATCCTTAGTAACTAGTTTAGTATAAAATTATAAATAGCACCTTTTATATCTTTTATCGGAGCATATGCCATTATTCACATTTGGGAGGCTGGCCGCACAGTCATGCCTAGAACTTTTTCTCTTATGTATTTTCCAACGGTGGAGTTTCTACACCTTATAGATTAAGGTGTGAAGCTCTGCTGTTCTTCATGAATTAATACAAGTACTATTGTTTCTCTTTCAATTCACGCTTACTTCTTCTCCAAGATATACTCTTGTACTTAATTCAGTTAAGTCAGAATGAAGGGGTGACCCGTGACAATCACCCACTATCTTCGTTACTCGCTTAGCCAAGATCCGCGTGCCTGACAACCACAAGCAGTCTACATGATGTTCAACGTAGTCATTGGACGACAGCCAGAGTATAGTCTCTTGGGTCTCTGATTTACGGACCGAGTCTGTGAGATTAGAACCTTCGTGGTAGAGGCTAGAACTAATTGGCAGCATTCCTGAGATCCGTAAAGTCTAAACATTGTCTGTGGTATTCCGAGTAGGATTTGGGACGGGATGACTGTGACGAGCTTCAAACTCGCGAATGTTGGGCGCAGTGACAGTGTGCAAAAGGATAGAGAGATCCTATTCCGACATAAGTGAGAACCGACAGATGATTAGCCGTGCGGTAGCTGTGCCTGGTATTTTTCATCCGAGACGAGAAATCTGACAGTTGATTAGCCGTGCAGAAACTGTACTTGGACCATTTTCACTGAGAGGATCATACAGCTTGTCATGGAAGGGAGCACGCATGATTGGATAAAGACAATAGGAAAGCAGAGGTTCAGAAGCAACAAAGCATCTCCAAACGCTTATCTGAAATTTCCACCAATGAATTACATAAGTATCTTTATTTTAATTTACATTTTATTTATCTTTCAATTATCAAAACTCATAGCCAATTGAATCCGCCTGACTAAGATTTACAGGATGACCGTAGCTTGCTTCAAGCCGACAATCTCCGTGGGATCGACCCTTACTCACGTAAGGTATTACTTGGACGACCCAGTGCACTTGCTGGTTAGTTGTACCGAAGTTGTGAAAAGTGTGATCACAATTCCGTGCACCAAGTTTTTGGTGCCATGGCCGGGGATTGTTCGAGTTTGGACAACTGACAGTTCATCTTGTTGCTTAGATTGGGTTATTTTATTTTATGTTTAAGCTTTTTATTTTTATTTTCGAAAAAAAAATTTAATAAAATCATAAAAACAAAAAAAAAAATTTGTATTTCTTGTTTGAGTCTAGTGTCAAATTTTAAGTTTGGTGTCAACTGCATGTTTTTAATTTTTCTAAAATTTTCGAAAATTCATGCATTGTGTTCTTTCTTGATCTTCAAGTTGTTCTTGATGATTTTCTTTGTTTAATCTTGTGATTTTCTTGTTTTGTGTTTTTTGTTGTTTTTCATATGCATTTTCGAGTTCATAGTGTCTAAACAAAAAAAATTTCTAAGTTTGGTGTCTTACATATCTTTCTTCTCTTAAAAATTTTCAAAAATATGTTCTTAATATTCATCTTGACATTCAAAGTGTTCTTGCATGCATTATTTGCTTTGATCTTAAATTTTTATGTTTTGTTTCATTTTGTTATTTTTCTCTCTCCTCATTAAAAATTCAAAAGTAAAAAAATATCATTTCCTTATTCTTCTCATAATTTTCGAAATTTTGAGTTGACTTTGTCAAAAATTTTTAAAATTTAGTTGTTTCTTGTTAGTCAAGTTAAAATTTCAATTTAAAAAAAAAGTTATATTTTCAAATCTTTTTCAAAAATAAATTTTTTTTCAATTTTCTTCTTAATATTTTCGAATTTCTTAAATAAATTTTCAAAATCTTTTTCTTATTTTTATTTCAAATTTTCAAAAACTTTACTAAAAATTAATGTTTTGATTCAAAAATTTCAATTTTGTTACTTTCTTGTTAAGAAAGGTTTAACCTTTAAATTCTAGAATCATATCTTTTAGTTTCTTGTTAGTCAAGTCATTAACTTTAATTTTAAAAATCAAATCTTTTTAATTTTTTTTTTCAATTCTTTTTCAAAATAAATTTCAATCATATATTTTTCAAAATAAATTTCAATCATATATTTTTCAAAATTTAATTTCAAAATCTTTTTCTAACTTCTTATCTTTTCAAAAATCTGACTTTCAAACCTTTTCAACTAATTACTTGATTTGTTTGTTTTAATTTTAAAAAAATTTACTATTTCTTTTTTTTTTAAAAACCACCTAACTACTTTTCTCTCTCATTAATTTCGAAAACTAACTAACAAATTTTTCAAAAATCTTTTTAATTAATTAATTTATTTACTTTTCAATTTACTTTTATTTCTTTTCTTAAATTTCTTCTCTGTTCAAATTACTCATCTCCTCTCTCTTCTCATTCTTCTATTCTTCTACTCTTATACTCACATAAAGGAATCTCTATACTGTAACATAGAGGATTCCACTATTCTCTTTGTTCTCTTCTTTTTCATATGAGCAGGAATAGGGATAAAGACATTCTTGTTGAAGCTGATCCTGAACCTGAAAGGACTCTGAAGAGGAAGCTAAGAGAAGCTAAAGCACAACACTCAGGAGAGGACCTTACAGAAAATTGTGAAAATGAAGCAGACATGGCAGCCGAACCCAACAACAATGGTGGAGATGCAAGGAAGGTGCTTGGTGACTTTACTGCATCAACTTCCGACTTCTATGGAAGAAGCATCTCAATTAGTTTGAGCTTAAGCCTCAATTAGTTTCTTTAATGCAGAAAAATTGCAAGTTTCATGGACTTCCATTGGAAGATCCTCATCGGTTCTTAGCTGAATTCTTGCAAATCTTTGACACTGTTGAGACCAATGGGGTTAATCCCGAGGTCTATAGACTTATACTTTTCCCCTTTGCTGGTTGGACTCACAACCTAAAGAAAGCCTGAACTCTTGGAAAAAGTTGGTCAATGCTTTCTTGGCCAAATTATTTCCACCTCAAAAGATGAGCAAGCTTAGAGTGGAAGTCCAAACCTTCAGACAGAAGGAAGGTGAATCCCTCTATGAAGCTTGGAAAAGATACAATCAATTGATTAGAAGGTATCCTTCTGACATGCTTTCAGAATGGAGCATCTTATGTATATTCTATGATGGTTTGTCTGAATTGTCCAAGATGTCATTGGACCACTCTGCTGGTGGATCTCTTCATCTGAAGAAAACACCTGCAGAAGCCCAGGAACTCATTGAAATGGTTGCAAATAACCAGTTCATGTATACTTCTGAAAGAAATCCTGTGAATAACGGGATGACTCAGAAGAAAGGAGTTCTTGAGATTGATACTCTGAATACCATATTGGCTCAGAATAAAATATTGACTCAGCAAGTCAATATGATTTCTCAGAATCTGAATGGAATGCAAGCTGCATCCGGCAGTACTAAAGAAGCCTCCTCTGAAGGAGAAGCTTATGACCCTGAGAATCCTGTAATGGAAGAGGTGAATTACATGGGAGAATCCTACGGAAACACTTACAATCCTTCATGGAGGAATCATTCAAATTTCTCATGGAAAGATCAACAGAAGTCTCAACAAGGCTTCAATAATAATAATGATGGGCGAAATAGGTTTGGCAATAGCAAGCCTTTTCCACCATCTTCTCAGCAACAAACAAAGAATTCTAAGCAGAGCATCTCTGACTTAGCAACCATAGTCTCTGATATATCTAAGATCACTCTCAGTTTTATGACTGAAACAAGGTCCTCCATCAGAAATTTGGAGGCACAAGTGGGTCAGCTGAATAAAAGAGTTACTGAAATTCCTCCTAGTACTCTCCCAAGCAATTCAGAAGAGAATCCAAAGAGAGAGTGCAAGGCCATCAATATATCCAAAGTGGTTGAACCTATAGAGGAGGAAGAGGGAGTGATTTCCAGTGAGGAAGACCTCAATGGACGTCCACTGACCACTAAGGAGTTCCCTAATGAGGAACCAAAGGAATCTGAGGCTCATACAGAGACCATAGAGATTCCACTGAACTTACTGTTATCATTCATGAGCTCTGATGAGTATTCTTCCTCTGAAGAGGATGAAGATATTGTTGAAGAGCAAGTTGCTCGGTATCTAGGAGCAATCATGAAGCTAAATGCCAAGTTATTTGGTAATGAGACTTGGGAGGATGAACCTCCATTGCTCATCATTGAACTGAATGCCTTGGCTCAGCAGAAATCACCTCAGAAGAAACCAGATCCCGGAAGGTTCTTAATACCTTGTACCATAGGCACGATGACTTTTGAGAAGGCTCTGTGTGACCTGGGGTCAGGAATAAACCTCATGCCACTCTCTGTAATGGAGAAACTAGGGATCTTTGAGGTACAAGCTGCAAGAATCTCATTAGAGATGGCAGACAAATCAATGAAACAGGCTTATGGACTTGTAGAGGATGTCTTAGTGAAGGTTGAAGGCTTTTACATCCCTGCTGACTTCATAATCCTAGACACTAGGAAGGATGAGGATGAATCCATCATCCTTGGAAGACCCTTCCTAACCACAGCAACGGCTATGATTGATGTGGACAGAGGAGAGTTAGTCCTTCAATTGAATGAGGACTACCTTGTGTTTAAGGCTCAAGGATCTTCTTCTGTAAACATGGACAAGAAGCATGAAAATTTTCATCCAATTCTCTCCATACAGAGTCAAGAAGAGCCCCCACATTCAAACTCTAAGTTTGGTGTTGGGAAGCCACAATTAAGCTCTGAGTCTCTCTGAAGCTCTCTAAGAGCTCACTGTCAAGCTATTGACATTAAAGAAGCGCTTATTGGGAGGCAACCCAATCTTATTTATCTATGTTAATTACTTTTTCATTTCATTTTCCATTGTTATTTTATGCTTTCTTTAGGTTGATGATCATGTGGAGTCATAAAAACGGCTACAGAATTAAAGAGGAATAAAAAATAGCATAAAAAATAGCACACCCTGGAGAACAGGCTTACTGGCGTTTAAACGCTAGAATTGGCAGACAGACTGACGTTTAACGCCAGAAAAGGGTGTCTGGCTGGCGTTAAACACTAGAATTGGCAGACAGACTGGCGTTTAATGCCAGAAAAGGGTGTCTGACTGGCGTTAAACGCCAGAAAGGGGCATCAGCCTGGCATTTAACGCCAGGAAAGGCAGCAAAGCTGGCGTTAGACGCCAGAAATGGCACACAGAGGGCGTTTAAACGCCAGAAAGGTACAGGGAGCAGAATTCCTTGACACCTCAGGATCTGTGGACCCTACAGGATCCCCACCTACCCCAACTCACTCTCTCTCCTCTTTACACCTTTCCATAACACTCTTCCCCAAATACCCCTGACCAATCACATCAATATCTATTCCCTAAACACCATTCACCTATCAAGTCCTACCCTCTTCCCCATAATCTCTTCACCACTTACATCCATCCACTATTCCCTAAAAACCCATCATAAAACCCCACCTACCTCACCATTCAAATTCAAAACATTTCCCTCTCAAATCCAACCCCTTATTACACGAATTCCCTCTCTCTCTCTTACCCTATAAATACCCCCTCCTTACCACCTTCAATTTCACACATCATAAACACTAAACCCCCCTTGGCCAAATTCAACACACCCCTCTATCTCCTCTATTTCTTCTTCTTCTCCTCCTTTCTTTCTTCTTTTGCTCGAGGACGAGCAAACTTTTTAAGTTTGGTGTGAGAAAAAGCTCTGCTTTTTGTTTTTCCAAAACCATTAATGGCACATAAGGCCGGAGAAACCTCTAGAAAGAGGAAAGGGAAGGCAGTTGCTTCCACCTCCGAGTCATGGGAGATGGAGAGATTCATCTCAAAGGTCCATCAAGACCATTTCTATGAAGTTGTGGCCAAGAAAAGGTTGATCCCCGAGGTCCCCTTCATGCTTAAAAAGAGTGAATATCCGGAGATCCGACATGAGGTTCAGAGAAGAGGTTGGGAAGCTCTCACCAATCCTATCCAACAAGTCGGAATCTTAATGGTTCAAGAGTTCTACGCTAACGCATGGATCACTAAGAACCATTATCAAAGTGTGAACCTGAACCCAAAGAATTGGCTCACAATGATTTGGGTAAAATACTTGGATTTCAGTCCGGAAACTGTAAGGTTGGCATTTAACTTGCCAATGATGCAAGGAGATCATCATCCTTTCACTAGAAGGGTCAACTTTGATCAAAGGTTGGACCAAGTTCTCATGGAAATCTGTATGGAAGGAGCTCAATGGAAGAGTGACTCCAAAGGCAAGCCGGTTCAACTGAGAAGGCTTGACCTCAAGCTTGTGGCTAGAGGATGGTTAGAGTTCATCCAACGCTCTATCATTCCTACTAGCAACCGGTCTGAAGTTACGGTGGACCGGGCTATCATGATCCATAGTATCATAAATGGAGAGGAAGTAAAAGTTCATGAGATCATACCTCTAGAACTATACAAGGTGGCTGACAAACCCTCTACTTTAGCAAGGTTTGCCTTCCCTCATCTCATCTGTAACCTATGCAATTCAGCAGGAATTGTCATAGAGGAAGACATCCTCACTGAAGAGGACAAGCCCATCACTAAAAAGAGGATGGAGCAAACAAGAGAGGCCGCTCATGGATCTCAACAAGAGCATGAGAAAATTCCTCAGCAAGAAATCCCTGAGATGCCTTAAGGGATACACCTTCCTCCACAAAGCTATTGGGAGCAACTCAACACCTCTTTAGGAGATTTGAGTTCCAACATGAAGCAACTAAAGATGGAGCACCAAGAGCACTCCATTATCCTCCATGAAATCAGAGAGGACCAAAGAGTCATGAGGGAGGAGCAACAAAGGCAAGGAAGAGATATTGAGGAGCTAAAGCACTCCATAGGATCTTCAAGAGGAAGAACTAGCCGCCGTCACTAAGGTGGACCCGTTCTTTAATTTCCTTATTTATTTTCTTTTCTATTTTCGGTTTTTATGCTTTATGTTGTGTCTATGTTTTTGTCTTTATTACATGATCATCAGTGTTTAGTGTCTATGTCTTAAAGCTATGAATGTTCCATGAATCTTTCGCCTTTCTTAAATGAAAAATGTTTTCTGAAAAAGAAAAAGAAGTACATGAGTTTCAAATTCTATCTTGAAAATAGTTTAATTATTTTTATGTGGTGGCAATACTTTTTGTTTTCTGAATGAATGCTTGAACAGTGCATATTTTTTATAGTGAAGTTTATGAATGTTAAAATTGTTAGCTCTTGAAAGAATAATAAAAAAGAGAAATGTTATTGATAATCTAAAAAATCATAAAATTGATTCTTTGAAGCAAGAAAAAGCAATGAAAAACACAAAGCTTGCGAAAAAAATGGCGAAAAATAAAGAAAAAAGAAGGAAAAAGAAAAAGCAAGTAGAAAAAGTCAATAACCCTTTAAACTAAAAGGCAAGGGTAAAAAGGATCCAAGGCTTTGAGCATTAATGGATAGGAGGGCCCAAAAGGAATAAAATCCTGGCCTAAGCGGCTAAATTAAGCTGTCCCTAACCATGTGCTTATGGCGTGAAGGTGTCAAGTGAAAAGCTTGAGACTGAGCGGTTAAAGTCGTGGTCCAAAGCAAAAAGAGTGTGCTTAAGAACTGTGGGCACCTCTAACTGGGGACTCTAGCAAAGCTGAGTCACAATCTGAAAAGGTTCACCCAGTTATGTGTCTGTGGCATTTATGTATCCGGTGGTAATACTGGAAAACAAAATGCTTAGGGTCACGGCCAAGACTCATAAAGTAGCCGTGTTCAAGAATCAACATACTGAACTAGGAGAATCAATAACACTATCTGAATTCTGAGTTCCTATGGATGCCAATCATTCTGAACTTCAAAGGACAAAGTGAGATGCTAAAACTGTTCAGAAGCAAAAAGCTACTAGTCCCGCTCATTTAATTGGAACTACACTTTATTGATATTTTGAAATTTATTGCATTTTCTCTTATTTTTATCTTATTTTGTTTTTAGTTTCTTGGGGACAAGAAACAATTTAAGTTTGGTGTTGTGATGAGCGGATAATTTATACGCCTTTTGGCATTGTTTTTACATAGTTTTTAGTATCTTTTAGTTACTTTTTATTATATTTTTATTAGTTTTTATGCAAAAATCAAATTTCTAGACTTTACTATGAGTTTGTGTATTTTTCTATAATTTCAGGTATTTTCTGGCTGAAATTGAGGGACCTGAGCAAAAGTCTGATTCAGAAGCTAAGAAAGGACTGCAGATGCTGTTGGATTCTGATCCTCCTACACTCGAAGTGGATTTTCTGCAGCTACAGAAACCCAATTGGTGCGCTCTCAATTGCATTGGAAAGTAGACATCTTGGAATTTCCAGAAATGTATAATAGTCCATACTTTTTCCAAGATTTGATGGCCCAAACTGGCGTTTAAACGCCAGCCAAAGACCCTTTTCTGGCGTAAAACGCCAGAACTCGCACCAGAACTGGAGTTAAACGCCCAAACTGACATCCAAGCCGGTGTTTAACTCTATAAAAGGCCTATGTACCTGTAAAGCTCAATGCTCAGGCCAAGCACACACCAAGTAGGCCCCGGAAGTGGATTTCTGCACTATCTGCACTTAGTTACTTATTTTCTGTAATCCTTAGTAACTAGTTTAGTATAAATAGCACCTTTTATATATTTTATCGGAGCATATGCCATTATTCACATTTGGGAGGCTGGCCATACGGCCATGCCTAGACCTTTTTCTCTTATGTATTTTCCAACGGTGGAGTTTCTACACCTCATAGATTAAGGTGTGGAGCTCTGCTGTTCTTCATGAATTAATGCAAGTACTATTGTTTCTCTTTCAATTCACGCTTACTTATTCTCCAAGATATACTCTCGTACTTAATTCAGTTAAGTCAGAATGAAGGGGTGACCCGTGATAATCACCCACTATCTTCGTTACTCGCTTAGCCAAGATCCGCGTGCCTGACAACCACAAGCGGTCTACATGATGCTCAACGTAGTCATTGGACGACAGCCGGAGTATAGTCTCTTGGGTCTCTGATTTACGGACCGAGTCCGTGAGATTAGAACCTTCGTGGTAGAGGCTAGAACCAATTGGTAGCATTCCTGAGATCCGGAAAGTCTAAACCTTGTCTGTGGTATTCCGAGTAGGATCTGGGACGGGATGACTGTGACGAGCTTCAAACTTGCAAATGTTGGGCGCAGTGACAGTGTGCAAAAGGATAGAGAGATCCTATTCCGACACAAGTGAGAACCGACAGATGATTAGTCGTGCGGTAGCTGTGCCTGGTATTTTTCATTCGAGACGAGAAATCTAACAGTTGATTAGCCGTGCATAAACCTTACTTGGACCATTTTCACTGAGAGGCTTATACATCTTGCCATAGAAGGGATCATGCATGATTGGATGAAGACAATAGGAAAGCAGAGGTTCAGAAGCAACAAAGCACCTCCAAACGCTTATCTGAAATTCCTACCAATGAATTACATAAGTATCTTTATTTTAATTTACGTTTTATTTATCTTTCAATTATCAAAACTCATAGCTAATTGAATCTGCCTGACTAAGATTTACAGGATGACCATAGCTTACTTCAAGCCGACAATCTCCGTGGGATCGACCTTTACTCAGGTAAGGTATTACTTGGACGACCCAGTGCACTTACTGGTTAGTTGTACCAGAGTTGTGAAAAGTGTGATCATAATTCTATGCACCATTTATTCTCTAGGAATGTGAGGTCTAAAAAGTAGCAGTCTAGGTAAGAATGCCTAACTTTCCAGCAGAATTGTATAATAGGTATTTCCTATGAAAAGTAGAAAAAATGCTCGGAACGATGTTAAAAGTGGATGAGCACACATCTATACATTCAAGGGGTAAATTTACTCATATTTGCATGGAAATTGATTTGAGGAAAATTGATGTCAACATTCAGAGCTTTGAGGAAGGAATTCGGACTTGAATATGAAGACCTTCACCAAATATGCTTTAAATGTGGAAGATATGGACAGAAGAGTGATAGATGTCCTGAAACAGCGAAGAATGCTACAGAAGACAACCAGAATCAGGCAGCAACGACTCATTAGACCGGCCAGAACACCAATAGCGCAACCACAGATTAGAACCAGACAACTCAGGAAGCTCAGGGTGACCAAATCAGGAAAGATATTAATGTTACGGATCTTCAGGGATCAACAAAATCAAATGGTAGTATTACTAATAATAGTAACAATAAACAATTAGGAGCTGAAATTTTAAGAATAAAATCAGATATTTATGAAGAAAGTCCTTACGGTCCGTGAATGGTTGTCAAAAAGCCTCCAAAAAGATACAAGTAAGGATTAGAAAATATAAATGGTGAGAATAAAAAAGGCAAATTCAATATCATATTTGATGCTCTACAAGGAGTGGAGGAAGATCAAGCAAGAGAAAAAAAATAAAGGAAACATCAATCAGGCAAGTCAAAGGAGTATATTACAGAAGAAAGAGGGTTTTTCTAAAGCAAATCAGCCTCCGAATAGGCTGGACACCAGAAACCAAAGCTAGAAAAGAGCACCAAAATTAAACCCTCCAAACAAGAACACAAAAGAAAAGGGCCCAGAAAATCCCAAAAAACAGAACCACGATAATCTGAATCCAGGGAGCAACAATCAAAACAAACAGAAAGCTATCATTATTGTGGAAGCCATCCAACACTCACACGAGACTAACAAAAAAGGTCAAGATCAAAGACATTTGGAATACTGGAGGCAATTCAATAGATTGGCTAAGGAAGTCTACCTAAGTCACAAAGAAGGGAACTATATTCATACAAATGGTTCTAGCAACACAATATCAGATGTTCTTATCACGAAAATCATGGGTGGATAAACTTCAGCACAAGACAACGAATATTACAAAGATAAACCACCAGAAGATGGGGATATGAGTAGTGAAGCCAATAGAATAGCTATCGAAATGAATAAAATTGAAGAATTTGCTGTTAAAGAAAATGCAGTTGGAAATGCTGAGGAACCAAAGGACATGGAAACCTAGACCAATTAACTTCTCTGAACCAGGGATTTTTTTTCTTCTATATCTCTATGATTTTAATTTTTCCTGTTTTATTGTTATCCATGAATGTTTAACTTGGAATTGTCGAGGAGCCTCGGCTAAAGGCTTCAAATCTATTGTTAATGACCTTATAATCAAGTATAGAACTTATTTATGTGTTTTGTTGGAAATCCATGTCTCAGGTTTGAAAGCGAAATCGATTATTAGAAAATTGGAATTTGACTCTTAGTCCATTAGTGATGCAGAAAGATATTCCGGGGGTATCTGGTGTCTCTGGAAACAGAACTCTTGGAAAATTAAGCCGATGCTCATTCATAGGCAACTTATTCACCTTTAAGTCCAGTGGCAAAATAGCAATCCTTGGTTCTATACACCGGTTTATGGAAGTCCGAGGGTGGGGGGACGGAATGAACTTTAGACCAAATTAAAAGATATTGCCACTACTTTAAGTGGTCCTTGGTGGGTTGGAAGGGACTTCAACTATATTTTCTCCCTAAACGATACAGGAGGATCCTCTAAACTATCTCTTGATACTAATAAATTTAACGATTGTTTAATTTATTGTGAGCTTAAAGATTTAGGTTTTACTGGACCCCCTTTCACTTGGCAAGGGGGTAATATTAAGAGAGATCTTGACCGTTTCTTAAGTAATGTAAATTTTTCTGATATTTTTTCAGATGTTGGTGTTAAGCACTTACCCAAACTGAAGTTAGATCATTTGTCCATTTTGTTGAAATTTCGTTTGGCTTATAGGGATGAAGGACCTAAACCCTTCAAATTCCTTGCCCCTTAGGTTCTATATGAAGATTAGAACAATTTGGATAAAAATAGCTCGTTGAAAGAAAATAATTTTTTACATAATATAACAAGTTTCATTGAGAAGGCGAAGATATGGAACAAAGAGGTCTTTAGAAACATTTTCAAGAAAAAACAACGGATCTTTTTAAGGCTGGAAGGCATCAACAAAAAGTGTTCTTTTAATCACGATCCCTTTTTGGATAAACTACAAAAAGAATTGTGGAAGGAGTATGAGTTTATAGCGATACAAGAGGAAACATATTGGCAACAAATGTCTAGATGTAACACCATTTTTTTCGGGGACAAAAACTCGAAATACTTTCACTTAAAGGCTAATGGGAGGAGGAAGAGGAATGGAATAACCGCCCTTAAAAGTGAAGATGGAGATTGGGTGGAAGATGCGAAAACGTTAAAAAATTGGGGTGTCAATTTCTTTAAGACTATTTATTGTTCTGATTTTGTTTCTAATCCCTTTGGTATTTCTAATCAGTTTTTCAGATTGCAGGAGACAGATTATGAAGAGATTGCAAGAGAGGTGACAACTAAGGAAATTAAAAATGCTATTTTCTCTATGGGTAGCTGGAAGGCACTCAGAAGTGACGGCCTCCCAGCAAAATTTTATCAACAAGCATAGGATGTGGTGGCTACCTCTCTCACAGACTGGATGAAAGGAGTTTTTAGAAAACCAAACAATATTGCAGAAATTAACAAGGCTCTAATTGCCTTAATTCCTAAGATCCATTCGCTAAAAAATTTTGGGCATTTTAGGCCAATTAGTCTTTGTAACATATGTTATAAGTTTATAACTAAAATTATTGCTTTAAGACTGAAAAATTTTATGCCCACTCTTGTCTCTAATACCCAATCTAGCTTTGTGCCTAGCAGAGTGAGAGCAGACAATATATTACTAGCCCAAGAGGTGGTTCACACTATGAGAAATAAAAAGCATGGGAAGGACTTTATGGCTATAAAAATTGACTTTGAAAAATCCTATGATAGACAAAACTGGGTGTTCATAATGGACACTCTTAAGGATGCAAGAATTCTGGAGAACATCACTAAAGTCGTTAGCTACTGCATATCAACGACTTCCATGAATATTCTTTGGAATGGCTCTCCTTCAGAGACCTTCAGGCCTACCAGAGGAATACGACAGGGAGACCCCTTATTCCCTTATATTTTTTTTCTTTGTATTGAACGCTTATCTCACTTGATAAATAAATTAATTCATGACAAAAAATGGGAACCTGTCATGCTTTCAAAGGGTGGACCTAAGATTTTTTATCTCCGTTTTGCAGATGACCTAGTACTTTTTGCTAAAGTGGATATGAAGCAATTCCAGATCATCAAGAATGCTCTCTCTCTTTTTTGTGATTGCTCGGATCAGAAGGTTAATCTTGGAAAGTCTTATGTTTTCTTCTCTAGCAACGTCAACTATAACACTAGACATCTTTTGAGTTAAGAGCTAGGAATCAACCTCACTGTTAACTTGGGAGTTATACTCATTCACGAATGGTGCAACAAACAACACTTTCAGTTTATTGTTGATAAGATGCAAAGCAAGCTATCTAGCTGGAATAGGAAGACTTTCTCTTTAGCAAGAAGATGCACGCTCAAATAGTCGGTTCTTGCAACTATTCCAAGCTATTGCATGCAGAGCATGAAGATCCCAACAGCAGTGGGTCAAAAAATTGACAAGATTTGTAGAATTTTTTTATGAGAAAGCAGCAAAGGAGAAAGAAAAATACACTTGCTAAATTGGGATAGCATATGCAAGCCCAAAGAGAAAGGTGGGTTAGTGATGCGTGAGCATCTTTCCTATCTTTTCCTAGTGAATTTGCATTTAATTTGTTGAGTTTAATCAAGAATTAATTATCTTTTAGCCACTATGAATGTTACTTTGAGTCGTGTGCAATTATGTTTATTTTAGGTAGCATTTGGCTGGATTTGATGGAGTCTCCGCAGAAAAAGAAAACAAGGCGAATGATGCTGTCAACTCTAACCTCTCTGTACTCAAACCTGAATAACTCGAGCTACAGATGTCCAATGGACGTGATTCTAGTGGTGTTGGAAAGCTAACTTCTAGAGCTTTTCAATGATATATAATAGTTCACACTTCTCTCCCACCAATTCGGCCAAGGCTGTGCCTAACTTGAGAACTCAAGTTAGGCGCAAGACAACAACAACAACACGCACCAATTAGTTCGACTCCAAGTAAGGCGCACCAAAGCTGGAGTTAGGCGCAAGCTCACTCACTCAAACTCCAATCCATGTGGCCATGACCAAGTATGGCGCATGAGAACTCAAGTTAGGCGCATGATCTTCCAATTCAAGTGGTCCCAGAATCATCTTCACGGAAGAGCACAGCCTGAAGAATGAGACGGCCACTAGGATAACTGAGGTGGTTGAGTTCCTTTCATTCTATATTTTCTTCCATTCTTATTATGTTATATCCCTATTTTCTGCTATTTGACTTGGTTTCTGCATGATCCTTTGTTATTTAAATTTCTAGGTTCTAGTTTAATTCCGTTTTTTTGAAATTTCAGTTATTTACTTTTAATTCTGAAAAGTGTCTCATGTATTGCTCACTGAGCTTGAATCCAAAAGAAAAGGGAGAAGAAAAATGTGTATTGCATGAGAATTAGAGTCTATAACAAAGAATAGTCTTATTCACTTAAATGTGGTGGTGTTTTTTGTGATTTTGAATGCATAACATGAATCGTACATATTTGAATTTGAATCATAGGATGTTGATGTATAAGGAACAGGAATTTAGAGAACTATTATGAATTCTCTGAAGTTAGTGAAAGCTTAATCCTTGAGGAAAAAGAAACAGCAAAAGAAAAATAAAAATAAGGTCCAAGGCTCTGAGCATCAATGACTAGGGAGGTCAGACATGATTAAAAGCTCAAAGAGTTGTTTCCCTAGTCATATGCTTGTGGTGTGAATGTGTCAAGTAATCCTTGAGACAGAGCACTAAGAGTCGAGATCAATTGCATTTAACAGAGTATGCCAAAGGCTTTGAGCACCACTGTCTGGGAGTAACTGAAAGGAAAATCAGAACTTAAAGAGAGTTCTCCGGTTAAGTGCTTGTGGTGTTTTTGTGTCAAGTAAATCTTGAGACAAAACATTTAAAGTCACGGCTAGGCTCAAGGTGAAAAGCACCAAAGAAAAGAGAATCAAAGGAAATTTGCTGTGTTCAAGGATTAAATTGAAGTACAAAAGATTAGAGAATTCATAATATTATCCGGATTTTAATTCCGAATGACAATGACATCCTTCTAATTCAAAGGAGAATGGGATGCCAGAACTATTCAGGATTGCAGTTATAAACCCCACCATAAGAAGAGACATGAGCTTAATCGAACTCTCATTCTCATGCAAATTCACATCCTAAGCCTATATTAGTTTAGTTGCTTGAGGACAAGCAACAATTCAAGTTTGGTGTTGTGATGCGTGAGCATCTTTCCTATCTTTTCCTAGTGAATTTGTATTTAATTTATTGAGTTTAATCAATAATTAATTATCTTTTAGCCACTATGAATGTTACTTTTAGTCGTGTGCAATTCTGTTTATTTTATGTAGCATTTGGCTGGATTTGATGGAGTCTCCGCAGAAAAAGAGAAGAAGGCGAATGATGATGTCAACCCTGACCTCTCTGCACTCAAACCTGAATAACTCAAGCTACAGAGGTCCAATGGACGTGATTCTAGTGGCATTGGAAAGCTAACTTCTAGAGCTTTCTAATGATATATAATAGTTTACACTTCTCTCCCACCAATTTGGCCAAGGCTGTGCCTAACTTAAGAACTCAAGTTAGGCGCAAGACAGCAACAACAACACGCACCAATTAGTTCGACTCCAAGTAAGGCGCACCAAAGCTGGAGTTAGGCGCAAGCTCACTCACTCAAACTCCAATCCGTGCGGCCATGACCAAGTAAGGCGCATGAGAACTCAAGTTAGGCGCATGATCTTCCAATTCAAGTGGTCCCAGCGTCCAAATTAAGGCTGTTCGAAGATTTTAATTAATTCTGATTTAAACTTTATTTTATTTTAAAATAGGAAAAGATATTATTTTAGTTTAAATAAAAATAGATTTTAAATTAATTAGGATTAGATATAAAAGAAAAAAAAAACTTCTCTTCTGGATTATTCCACCTCATTCCAAATTTACAGTTTAAGAGAATCCTAGTTTCCACTCTGAACCATGAGCAACTAAACCTCCATTGTTAAGGTTAGGAGCTCTATCGATTGATTCTATTGTTTTTATATTTGAATTCATGTATTGATTCATATAATTCAAGAATTGTTTTCGTTCTTTATTTTATGAATTTGGGTGGAACGGAAGTATGACCCTCTTTCTAATTGAGTTCTTGTATAACTTGGAAAAGCTCTTTACTTGAACAACAGCTTGAAAACATATTCTCCTAAATCTCTAATTATCTGAATTTAACGGGATACATGACATATAATCCTCTTATATTTGGGTAATTAGGATTTCTGTGGCATATAACTAGAATTAAACTTCACCCTCTAATTGGAATTAATTGACCAAGGAATTGGCGGTTGATGAGAGTTGGAGGAGACTAAAAAGGTCTAAGGAATTAGGGTTTAGTCACATATAGTTTGCCATAAATTGAATCTTGCATGATTAAAATAGTTAGTAAGAAAAGTCAATCCGGAAAATAGATAACTCTGAAGCCTTAACTGTTTCTCCATATATATTTCACAACTTATTTACTGTTTGCCTTTTGATATTTTGAATTTACTGTTTAATACTTTTGAACTCTCAAACATCATTTTCTGCTTGCCTAACTAAGTCAATCACTTAACCATTGTTGCTTAGTCCATCAATCCTCATGGGATCGACTCTCATTCACTTGAGATACTACTTGGTACGACCCGGTGCACTTACCGGTTAGTTTGTGGTTATAAATTCCGCACCAGTTAGGTTTGAGGAAGGCTCAGGATTCAAGCTCACTCTTCCTCATGAAAGCCCAAAGAGAAATTGTTTGTTTGTCTGTCTTTGCTAAATCATTGGTGATGGAGGAACGGAGGAAAGGCGAACAGGTCTAGTGTTAAGATTAAATTTAAGTTGGGTTTGGATTTCCCTAGATAGCTACCCTTTTATGGTTTCTGTTTAGTATATTAAGTTGTATAATCTGAGTGTCGGCGTTCTAGGATTGCCTCTGGCATTCCCAGGACCTTATATATTATGTGCGTCGCACCTTTACCATGCTAAGAACCTTTGGTTCTCACCTCATACTATGTTATTGTTTTTCAGATGCAGGTCGAGAGGCACATCGCTAGGCGTCTGGACTTCTGAAGCAGAGTGGTTTCTGGGTTTCTTTTGTTGTATAGTTCATATGTATATGTACTTAGCTTTCTCTCCGAACGACTTGTTTATTTTGATCCTCTTAGAGGTTTATGGAGAGTTAGGATTTTATCTATATATTTTGGCATTTTGGGATATGTATATATGTACGTAAATATTCTCCGGGCAGCCTTGGTTTCGCAGGCTGAGTTAGGAGCTAGTTAGTTTGTATCATTGACTCTTTAATCTCACTTTTTGTTTATTTATACTTATAAACTTTGGATTTCTTAGCACGCAAGTAATTTCGTTTTCTGAGCGTTGCGCTTTTATTTTCGCGATTTTTGTTTCACCTGGTTTTTCAAGACTCCTAGTTTATTATATTCTTTCTGCTATTATATGTATATATTTTATTTTAGAAGTCGTAATATCACACCACTTCTATTTTACGGCTTAAGCGTAAAACTCTGTGTGATAGGGTGTTACATAGGGTGTTACAAATATACTCTTCCTGCAGAACTTTTTATGTACTTATCTTTATTTAACAATTAAAAATTTTTTAAAAAATTATGATGGAATATTAAAATTTTTATTATCAAAAATTAAGTTGATTTTAATCTTGTTAGTTATTACTTTTGTTGTTCTAAAGAAAAATTTTTACAAGCCAATATTATAGTAATATTTAATAAAAAATATTTAAAATTCTTAAAAATAAAAACATCTAAAATTTAATTAAAAATTATTCAAAATTCAAACTCACCAAAACTTCTTTAGTAGGCTTGCGCTTAACAACCTGATATATTGGCTGAATTAGATGCTATAATGCTAATTCCCTAAATCATTTTTCTCTAAATTAAAATAAAATTTTAATATAAGACAAAGTTTAACTATGTAGCTTTACTTCTTGCATGAGAAAAATATAGGGTAATTCATGACATATATTGTTATCCCTGGTGAAATTACTTTTTGAATAATAAAAATAATTATTTAATGCAATAATAAGGAAAAAAAACCAGCTGTTAACCCTTGCATAATAAGATAATTGAGGGTTAACTTCACTTACCATTCACGTAAAGGAGTGTCCCAACAATAGCCGGCAATAAGCAATTCTAATTACACCACATCTCAATTTTGTTTTTTTCTAACCTTTTTTGCTTATACTTGTGGAAAATTAGTTGACTCTCCCGAATCAATATTATTCATTATTACTAAAACAAATTCAATTTGAAATGCTATGCTTTTTCCTCTTCATTATTATCCAGCTTTTGGTTTATGATCTTCTTTACTTTACTATATCGATCTACTACTCTCGACTCTCAAATTATGTTCTCTGTTGACTATACATCATGACAGTTAAAAAGAGAAACATTAGTGGGTGCAGGTAGCCACAAAGCCCAACTTTCTCTATTTCACTTTTGACCAACTTGCTTTCAAAACATATTCCAATTCTGGTACTTTAATTGCAAATAAAATATATTACTGTTGTAGAAACAATTATAATTGTTAACACATCCAACTTTTTCCCCCTAAATTTCTATGGTGATAATAATTTAGTAGGACATAAGAAAATTGAATTGATAATGCGTTACAAGTGAAAGTAACAGGGGAATGTTAGATGGCTTGAGAATTACTCAAGAGAGTGGGGGCAGCACGTGAGTAGTGGGGGGGATATTTTCTCGCTATACGAGGAAGAGGGGCTACTTTGGCTAAATGCGTTAAGCAACATTGGTTCCCTCTCCTTAATCCCATTTATGGTTCGTTACGCTAAATTCTCACAAATCCCAATTGCTTAATCATACTTTATTCCTATCATTAACACGCCATAATCAGGGATCACAATGACTCTATGTCTATCTAACCCTTTTTACGCTACCCTGCAGCCACCCATCACGTTTTTAATTCACACCATTAATTTATTTATCTTTCCTTGTACAACATATTAATTAAACATGAACTTGGCCGATGGCAAGGAATGGACCACACAAATCAAAATATAAAATTCAAAAAGAGAAACAGAACAGAACTAATAAGCAAATTAAAGGGCAGTGCCATGCCAAGAATACTGTGATCTTTGGTAAGGGTTAGTCACCGACTATGTGTTACGAAACATTATAAGCATTTCGTCAAACTTGATCTTATATCAATTCAATGAGTATATTAATTAATCAACAAAACCGGCCTCTTATTATATCCCTGTAGAACGCGTGGAACTTGAGAGCTTTTTAATTTGTTTGTATCGCTAAAACCTGCTTTGCTGAATCGAATCCCACTCGCTCCTCAATTTTATCATACTACAGAAATGAAACCTTGCGTCATGACTTTATTTCTGCGCTCTGCTTTTTGATTTCGTCTCAATAATATTATAATTCGCGCATGTTTCATATTATTATATAGGGATAAAACTGGCGACAAATTTTTATGGATGAGGTTTGTAGATTAGTTAGATAAATCTAGATTCTAGTTTTTTTTTGTTATATTTTTTAGTCATCAAAAGTGGTATATTTTACCATCTCTGTTTTGTTGTACTTAGAGTCTAATAGCTAGCTTTATCGTTTTCCTTTCTTCAACTAAATGTTATGTTGCATCGCTCATTTGACACTATAGCCAACTTCTCCGAGTAGTCCCATCGTAATTCAAAGGATCAAAGCTACAAGTACACAACAACATGGAATTTTGCATCACCGTAGAAATGAATATTTTTTACAATGCATGATTTTAAATAGTTGTTTGGTTCTTCCATGGCCTACTAAAAACGGAGAGTGGGATTGTACATAAATATAAAGGTGATTCCCCACCACTCGCACAATATAATGCATTAGCCATTCTGTGTGTGGATGAGGTTTGAATTGCAATGATTGTGTTCCACCCACTCGTAATCTCAATTCTCAACCTTATCTATTTTTCTTGACTCGCTATAAGAGAAATTAAATTTAATTTTCATAGAGTAAAAAACCAATTCGATTTCTCTTCATTCCAAAAAGATAAGGTGATTTCTGTTAAAAAAAAAAAAACTTCAATCTTTAATTTTTTTTTTGTGATAATATAATTTCTCTTTAAAAATTGTTAAAAAATAATAATAATTACTTTTGTAAAGTTTTATTTATATTTTGTAAAAAAATTTAAATATATAAATTATTAATAAGTTTATAATAAAAATTTAATTTTTATTACTATTTAAAAAAAATTTTAATAAAAAATTTATTGTCTAAAAAAAATTGATCCGAAATCTTTCTTTGTGACAAAAATCGATTTATCCTCAGTAAAAATGGAAAATGAGCCGGAATGTTTAGAATTTTCAAAGATAGGAATTGGCACTAGTTCGCTTCAATTACAAATTTGTTCGAATTCAAACCCCAGGTTACTGTGCTTCTACGTGGCTAAATAGAAGTGGCTCTAACAGTCAAATGCTACTGTTACTTTGGCCCCTTTAAAAGAAAAGAAAAGCGTAAAAGTTGTGGGAACATAATGACGACTAGGGTCGTATTTGCAATTTTTTCTGGGCCAACAGGTTCCAACTCTCGACTTCATTCTTCATAACAAACAATTCTTTTTTATTGCTTTATTTTCATTCCTGTTATTATCATAATTCACATTATTCATCTAAATATATGTGAATAATAAATTAATAAACTTTAGATACTAGCAATAATTTTTTTAGATAAGAGAATTAGTAGCATTATGTATCCTTTTTGGTGTATTTGTGGCATTAAGTAGTCATCCATTTCTAGAGAGTAAGTCAACCACTAAATTACATTATAAGACTAAATTAATATGCTAATGGGTCTGGGTGGATATTTAATATGAATAATATTAAAGAACTAACAAATTTATTATTTTTTAAATAATTAATTAATAATATTTAAAAATATATGCTAAAAATATCATATTAAATTATTGGATTAAAAATATTAAGTTATTGTATAAAAGTACAAACTAAAATAATTTAAAATTATTGGCCTCAAGTTTTTTTATTTAATATTAAAAAGATAAATTGATATTCAAATATTGGTGAAAGCATTAATATAATAAATTAAAAAAAATATTATATAATCAACAAATATTATTATTTTTTATTAGTATTTGACTAATAATAATTTATCTTTATATTTATAGATATTTTACACATAAAAATATATAATTTATATTTATATTTATTAAAATTTTATACACATAAATTAATATAATTTACACACATAAATTAATAAATTTTATTTGTTAAAACTAAAAATACTAAAAATTGTTGCTTCTAAATTTTTTTTATAAATTAATCAAGAGAGCAAATATATATATATATATATATATATATATCGTAAGTTACCAGAGGAATTAGTGTGTTAAATTAATGGCATGTTATCGTAATTATGATTTTAATCATGTTATATGTATATTAAAATTCGATATTAAAATTAGTTATTATAATAAAATACACATTAAAATATAAAATATATATTAAAAATAAATTAAATTATACATATATTTATCCATAAATACATAAAAATTGATTTTGATAGCTATTTTATTGTGTAAATAGTATTTTTTGTTATGATTTAGTATGTTATGTGGTTACTTGGTGAGTGTGCGTGTGTTTGTAGTTAAACTGGGTCAAGTTCACTTACCATGCACGTAAAGTTGAAGAAATCAGCATTCACATTCAGCAGGGATAAGTAGTTTGTCCCGCCACTGGGAGGCATAAAGCAACCTCACTCCTTAGCTTGCTTACACGGCCAAACAGTCACAAATATAAACTCATCCAATAAAATCCATATTACCATGAAACTAAGCAGTTTAACTAACACCCTCCCTGTTTTCTTTACTGCATCATATCACATATCCATCCAATTGCGATTTCACAAACAAATTTATGAAGCACAATAATAATAAAACACTACCTATTTTACCACTTTACTGACCAATTATCACTTGTATATATCCTAACAATTGTTTTTGCCTCAGAATATTTTTTTTAAGATTATTTGCAGCAAAATTTTTTTTTTTAAAGACATCATAAAAATTTGACGTTAAATATTTATTATCAAGAGTGATATGAATAATCAATGTGGTATTAAATATTTTGTTGCCGTCGGATGTGCTAATACGTAATGTAGGATATGAGTTTCCAGGTAGCGTGTACATCCATATAACTCCTTATTAGCAAACTTTTCAAACTACCAAGACAAGGCAACTTTCACATGCTGTATGTACGTACGAGTCAAAATTAACTCTTTTGACTCACTTGAAAGTAAATTTTAACTGACAAATACTAAAAACTCGTGAACGGAATTAAAAGAAAAAGCAAAAAGCAATTAATTAACCATGCTAATTTATCGCACTAATTATCTGAATTTGAGTTTTGTTGCATGTAAAACCACCGAAATTAGCACACCTTTTGGACTGTTGTAACATGTCTTTCAAGGACAAAGTCATGGACGGAGAGTAAAGCGAAATAGTGTCAGATTCATTCACATGAAAAATTGAAAGGTATAGAATAGAAGTATTTGCAATACATACATACGGTTACACCGTTACACGGACACGGAGATGAAAGATTAGGTACTTTATCACAAAGTATAATATACGTATATAGAAACTTAAACGACTGTTCCAAAATACGGGGTAAAGTATACATAGTTTCTGAATAGAAAAGTTAGAATGACGAGTCTTGGCTGCATGCATCATGTGGAGTGTGGACCGACAATTCTGCTGTTCCCCGCGTTGACCTCTATCTGACTAGTGTAGTTCTAGCCTCTACACTAGCAAGTCTTGTCCATACTTGAAAAATAACAAACAATAACGTAACATTAAATAAAGGTGAATTCAGGTGCAGTCGACTTCAGGTGAAATTGATAGTTAAAAGTCATTTTGATGAAAATTTACTCAAATTAGTCAAATAATCTAATGGTTCTCAATTATCAATTTCACGTAAAGTCAACTGCACATGAGTTTTTACCTTAAATAAATCAATTTCGTAACTCTTTTTTTATTCAAAAAAAAAAAAGAAAGAAAACAAGGAAATAACTAAGAAGGTTGATTCCTGACCCACACAATTGATTGAATTTTTGTGCTTATCCTGAGGCTTGGCACAATGTGAGGCAGGCTCGAATTCTCAAAGATAGGTTCCATAAGTTTGAAGTAATAGTGGATTTATTATATATAATGGAAAATCATTATTAGAGGGGGGAGTGAGATTTGTTTTGATTTATATATATAGCAAGAGCTGAATATAAACAAGCAATGTGTAGCTTAGGGCATACTCAACTCAACCGTCGTTTAACTTTATAATTTTGATGGCATGTCACGTGCACATGCATGCTCACACCAGTCACGAGGGACCCTAAGGAGGGAAAGAGTAGTAGTAGTGGCATTTGGCAAATGCGTTAAGCAACATCCTCTGCATTTGTCTTGTTCAAATTAAACTCCCCTATTTGCATTTGCCTTGAGTGTCATAACAAGAAGGCATGCACCGTGCAATGGTTTATAAATGAAGTGATCTACTTTTTTTCGTTGCTTCAATTGGTGACTTAGTTTAATCTCTTCCCTTTATTAATTAATTTATTTTTGTTCTTGATGAAACTCTGCGTACGGAATGAGGAATGAGATTGACATATTTGTACGTCAACCAGGATCGCCACCACATACTCTCAAAAATAAATATCCCAACCTCCTCCCTTCAAATCTCACATCTCATATTCGTGGACGCAATCATAGCACGATTCAGTTTACCTTTCTTTTTGGTGCGTTAACCTTTTGTTTAACCTCGAGGACGAGGGCAGAGGGCTCCATGTGTTTATTATTAAATATAAGGGGGGAGGGCATAGGGGTAATTTCATAAGCTAGCATGAAACGGACTTTGATGCATGCATGGCAATTGGCGAATGTGTGGGCTAATGCCACGACTGGCAATAATAAGGGGCACGTAGTCAACCTAACCACTTAGAAAATGCTATCCCAGATGAATGGGTTATATTACATATATAACGTACAACGTTAACGCACCTTTATTTTATCTTTCTTTAGCCGAAGGAAATTGTGTGGCTCCATTTTATAGCTGTCCAACCCATGCATTATATATCACCATACCATTTAATTAGTTTGGTTCCCATCCTTGTCAAATTTAATTATTTTTTTTTGTAATTGAATGGACTGACTTATTAACCAAAAGTTAAAAAGATAAAGATAGGGAATAAATCGGATTTTAATTTTAAATTTTAAATATGAATAAAATGAAACCAAATTTATTTATGTTTACTTACGAAAAAATTAAACCGATTCCCATTAGAACCAGTTAATGTAGTATATAGTTATGGTGACTTGATTGGGATGTCAAAATTAAATGCTTGCATATGTACTACTCTAGTTTGATCTGCCTGTGTTTAATTTAATTTTTCTAAATAATAGAAAGTTTAAATTAATTACAATAACATTACATAGTAGAAGTATTTTGATTAATAATAAAGGAAAATTATTGAATGTTAATTAAAGAGAAGGTAAGAATTTTGGCGTAGGTATTGGCATAGAAGAAGCAGGCGACAGCTTATATTGCCTCGAGGCAAGAAGGCAAAATCAATCATTGTGGGAAACAAATCTCTACGTTTCCCAAATTTCTTGACGACGGGAATTGGAATAATAATGCTTGGTTGTTATACGCAAAAGGCAGTAGTATATTGGATGATACGTTTTTTCTTTTAATAGATTAGATTTGAAGTCAAAAAAGAAAAACAAAGCAAGGGGTAATTTGAAGGGAGAAGAGAGGAGGGAAATGAAGCGTTGCGACACTTAGCATGTACTCGTCTTCAAAAATTGTCTTGCGTGGCATTTGAGATTGGTTCCACGTGGCATATTTGTTGCATCACTCCCAGGGAACAACTTATTTGTCCAGAAACCTTCCAACAAAAACCCGGTCCTACCTTCCTTCACTTGATTCTCTCTTTCAATTAACATTATCATACACACACAAAATTATGTTACATATTTTGCATTTTCTATATTCCCAACTATTCCCTTTAATTTGTTCCTTTCGACTTTACTTGGATTGCAGCCTTACCCTCAACTTTTTATTGGTATCTCTCCCCCAACAAACAACTACTCCTAGCTTAGGCACCTTGCACCGGTCAACACAAATATCAATTATACCATCCTTTTTCATTAGACACTATGTAATTATACTTAATGTGGTTTTTCACGTATTGAGTTCAATCATAATTAAATGTAATAAAAAGTACATGTACCCATTTGGTTTGTTGTTATGTTAAATGGATGAATTTATTAGGCATGAAATAGCACACAGTGGGTTCCTCTTCTCTCGATATGATGATTCTTCGCATGGAGTAGAAAGATAGATAGCTATCACGTGACGTGGTGGAGTGTTGGATTTTGCATCTAACATGTCCTCAACTAACTTGTGACACAATCCAATTATTCCCAATCTTTTACTTGGTTCCCCGGTTGATGCGTTTTTACCCCACCCCTTTATTCTCCCTTACCATTGTTTTTGTTTTTCCAGCTGCACTGACGTTAACACGAGAAAGCCTTCCGATAATTGACATGTGTAACTTCACATAGAAAGCACTGTTAAAGAAAGACAAGTGACCTTTTTCTTCTTGGTGGCAGCTTCACAAACAGCACAGAATAAAGAGAGACAAAAATTCGGATAAGATAGATGCACATTTATCTTGTTTATCACAAAAGAAAGGCTAGAAGGTATTCACCATTCACAGTATGTAGCAGACACAAGCTAGCCAAGCCCCATGCCACTTCACATACACGCCTCTCTCCACCTTCCAATTCAATTCACCTTTGCTTTCTAAACCAGATTAAATTTTGTACGTTTTTCTTTAACGCCAATAACTTGTTTGGTATATATAGTACTATCGTACTATGTGTACATTTACTCCAACACTAAATGCATTTAACAAATTATATGGGGTTTAATTTCATTTTTAAATTTCGCAAGTCAATATTAACTAATTAAATTAAACTTTAGATTATTATGAATTAGCAATTTAAAAACATATACTATTAATAAGGACACAAATACTTACATAATAAAGACCGATGAATTTAAAAAATATATATATGTGCATACCAAACCAATCATTATATATTTATATATAAAATATATATTATTTAATTTATTTTTAAAGTATACGTTTTGAGCAATTTCTCGTATAAAATATATATTTATACATAAATATATAACGACTGATTTACCAATTTAATTTTGTGCGTATAATATTTTTGTTTGTATTTTATACCACTAATTAATTACATAACTAATTTTTTATACACGTACTTTAGTGGTGTAGTTGAATTGTTTTTGTTGCTCACAAGTCATAATAGACAAACTGGTCTTTAGCATAGTTTTGGCATTTCATGGATCTAGATATGGAAAAACTTAATTACGTTTGTGCTGTATATATATATAGAAGAACATTATTTGATATATAGTTGTATAATAGGACGCCATGTGTCGCGAAGTGAAAAGGATTGTAATCCAAAATAGAAAGATATATCAACATACAGTTTTTGGTAACACATATAGAAGAGCACAAAAAATTAGACGGAATATATGAGGATGAGTGCGTGATGGAGGATTACAGATGATAGGCACAAAGGGTCATATATATATATATATATATATATATATATATATATATATATATATATATATATATATATAAGTGTGTAATATACATACGAGAATTATGGGTTGCTCTAATTTCTCACACACGCGTCTCATTCTCCGATCTAAGATGATATCAGAAGCAGCCTCCCTTTTGGACTCTCACCTTTGTCTATATATATCTCTCAAAATTCCAAACTTTGCTAGCTAGCTATACTCAAAAACATTACGAACTGCTGAGACAAGATTGTGACACATCAGAATCTCATGACACTCTTCCTAGAACTGGGAGATTAATACGATAAGGTGGTCACTACCTTTAGGACAAATGTCCGTTCTTAGGGAAAGGATTAAAGTAAGATTAAAAATCCTATATATATATATTTTTTTTGGATTTTTATAAGAAAATTATCCTGATTTTAACTTTATAATTTTTTAAAGTTAATAGTTTAGGCCTCGCTGTCATCTTTGAGGAAATATCCTTATTTGCATTTGTTTCACTTTCACTGTACAATTTTGATAATCTTCCTCTCCCTTTATGTACATATTTAATCTTTACGAGGGTGTTTGCGATGTAATTTGGATCAATTTTGAATCAAAAATTCATTCAATGCAAACATTAATTTTATTTGTAGTGCGATTTGGATTGGATGCTTTTTAAAAAAGAATTCGATCCGATCCGATTTCAAGCGGTTTAGATTAGATTGGATTTACTGTTTTATAAATTAAAAAAATTAAATACATATAACAAGTCTCAAACTCTCAACATCAAATTTTAAATAATCAACAATAACATAACAAGTCTCAACAATATCTTAAAAAGTCAATAATAATAACATAATAATAAAAATAAAATTATAGGTTAGTTAAAATAAATAAATAAATAAATAATATTTTGAACATAAAATATTTATTAAATAATAATAATATATAAATAATATAAAAATATATAAAAAATTGAACATGTTATAAGTATAATTGTAAATATAATAATAAAATAATAATATTATAGCACATTGTGTGATTTGGATTGGATTGGATCGATTATGAAAATTAGATCCGAAATCCGATCCGATCTAGCGGTTTGCAAAAAATATAATCTAATCAAATTCAAATTAGTGCGGTTTTAATCGATTTTCGGTTTGGATTGGATTGAATGAGCGGTTTAATTTAGATCGGTTTGAATTTAAACACCCCTAATCTTTAGCATGTATATATATTTAGGAGAAATTTTTGGTAAAAAATTTTTAGTATTTTTAGTTATTATTTGGTTAATACAGATATTAAATTATTTTAATAAATAAATTTTATTAATTTATGTGTGTAAATTATATTAATTTATGTGTATAAAATTTTAATAAATACAAATATAAATTATATATTTTTATGTATAAAATATCTATAAATATAAATATAAATTATTATTAATTAAATATTAGACAAAAATAATAATATCTACTGATTATGTAGTATTGCTCAATATTTAATTTAGCAAAAATTATCTAATTAGTAATCTAAAAACAATATAATGGGCTAGTCAAAGTTCAATATTTAAAATATGAATTTAATATTTATATATGTATATAGCTGTGTAATGTATTAAGAAACTAACATTTTTCTTTCAATACTATTTAAATTTTTTTATTAAAAAATGTTAATTTTCTAACATTCTTTAAATTATATATTATGACTGATCACTTTTTAAAATTTTGATTGGGTAATTAATAAAATTACTTCTGTGACATAGAAAAATATTCTTTAAAAAAGCTTTGAATTTTTTATTTATTGTGAAAAAAAAAACAGAGACAAGAAAAAAAAAAAAGAAAATATTTAATATTTTAGTTGAGTTTAATTTTAAAAATATGATGAGATAAGATGCAAAGAATAAGACATAAAGACAGAAATTTTATATTTTATTTGATAATAAATTTAATATAAAATAAAAATAAACAAAAAAATTATTTATTTTACTTTTTCTTTACATAAAATTTAAAATAAAAAATAAGATCATAAAAAATATATTTATAAACATTTAATAATAATAATAATAAAATAAATAAATTATATTTTTTTCTAATATCTTTAACCAAAAAAATTATAAAATACATTAATTTAATATTCTAAAATATAATATTTTTATTTATAATAAATATAATATTTTTGTTAAATATAATTTTATGTGTATCTCTATATTTCGTTATTCTGTCTGTGTAAATAGAGAAATTCTAGAGGACAGTAATTTTTGTGATTTGTAGTCATCAAATAGTTATCAATGATAATTTTAATGGTGTGAGATTGATGTACATGCTGACCAAAATTTAACAAAGTTGCTTCCCCTAAACTTTTTCGTGTAAATAAACGTTCACAGGCGAGTGTCCATCCAGAACTCGGTACCTGAATTTGTTCCCGCAATATTTTTACCCACTTAATTAATGTCCAGTGGCTGTTGATTGTGAGAAACTTGAAATACGTACCATGAGGGAACGCTCGAAAAGTAGCAAGTGTAGGTCACGCGCTCGCGAGAATCGCGAACGTTGTTTGAAACCTGGGGTGAGGTTACACGTTGAATTTCAAAATAACCCAAGTTAGTTGTTTCACTCCCAACAAATTTAACCGCTTTCAAAACTAACTGGATGGTGGATGCATATTTAGCGAGGGCCAACCGGCAAGAAGGTGTGTTACTTTACTCTTTTCTTCCCCATATCCCCTCTTCTCTTTCCTTTTTAATATTCTCTATTTTCTTATCTTTTCATTTAATTTTTTCTAATAAAACACGCAAAAAAAATTAAGCGTGCAGACAAGGGTGAAGCATATTGTTGTTGATGCAGTACAAAAGAGGAGCCAACCGCTGTTATTACATTTCACAGCATCAGGTTAACGCAGGAGGGAAGGACGCCTATGCGGATCTGGGTCAACGGCATTTGACCATTATAAACGACAACATTAGGGTTGTTTCTGTAAATTAATGGCCACGGGCCCACATCGATATTATTGTGTCAGATTGAAATAAAATAAAATAAATAAACGTTCGGCTGCGTCGTAGCTGTTGTTGTGGTTTGGAGTGAAGGCCCCATTGTCCCTTCTTTATATATAACCTCCTTGCTTCATTCGCTCCTCTCCCTCTTTATCTCTCAACCAAGAGATTATTAGTGCTAACTCGGAGGAATGAGAACAAGAAGAGGATTGTGTTATTCTGCACCTGGAGTAGTAACAAGGATGTGTCCCGTAGGGGTTGGGAAGAGAAAGAGCAACAAGTTGCAGCATAATGTTTCCGGAGACTCTAATATTTATAGCCTCAGGAAAAGGCACAAGAGGTTGCCGGAAAAGGCCGCCGACGAATGCGATTTTTTCGAGTCTTTGCCGGACGACCTTGTAATCTCTATCTTCTGCAAGCTTAGCTCCTCCGCTACTTCCCCTTCCGATTTTGTCAATGTTTTAATCACGTATGTATTAATTAATTAATTCAAATATTACTTGATTAGAAATTCAGTTTCTGATACTCTATTTTATTTTGTGTTGAACAGATGCAAGAGATTAAACAGTTTAGGTCTCCATTCTCTTGTGTTATCGAAAGCATCTCCGAGGACTTTCTCTATTAGAGCAAAGAACTGGTGCGATTCGGCGCACCGGTTCCTCAAACAGTGTGCAGATGCAGGAAATGTTGAAGCATGCTATACTCTAGGCATGGTTAGTAACTGATTCAAAAATTCAAACTATATAAAAAAAAAAAAGAATTTGGAATTTGAAATCTTGGAGTTGCAGCTTTGAACGGGAAAACTGTTTCTTCTGTTTCTGCAGATTCGGTTCTACTGTTTGCAGAACAGAGGGAGCGGGGCTTCGCTCATGGCCAAGGCAGCCATGAACTCTCACGCGCGAGCTCTCTATTCGCTTGCCGTTATACAGTTCAACGGTAGCGGAGGCACCAAGAACGACAAAGACCTCCGTGCCGGAGTTGCCTTGTGCGCACGCGCCGCCTTCCTCGGCCACGTCGACGCGCTGCGGGAGCTAGGCCACTGCCTTCAGGATGGATACGGCGTTCGCCAGAACATCGCGGAGGGGAGGCGCTTCCTTGTTCAGGCCAACGCCAGGGAACTCGCCGCCGTGATCTCCGCCGGAGCTGCTGCGCGCCAGTGGCTGACATGGAACATCCACCCGCTCCGCCAGTTCGCCGGGTCAGCGGCAGGTTGCCCGCTGCTGAGCGACTTCGGGTGCAATGTTCCGATGCCGGAGGCACATCCGGCGAGCAGGTTCCTGTCGGAGTGGTTCGCGGCTCGGGACGCGTCTGCCGGTCCGGGACTGAGGTTGTGCTCTCATGCCGGTTGCGGTCGGCCAGAGACGAGGAAGCACGAGTTTCGAAGGTGCTCGGTGTGTGGCGCGGTGAACTATTGTTCACGCGCCTGCCAGGCGCTTGATTGGAAGTTTCGGCACAAGGCGGAGTGCACCCCCGTGGAGCGGTGGCTCCAGGACGACGGGGATGACGTCGTTGATGACGACGTAGGCGCTGACGCCGTGATGGCGGTGGATAGTTAGATGAAATTTTTTTAATGTAACGATGATGGTAACGGTGACAGTAACTGTAACGGGAAGTCTCTATTTTTGACGGTTCAACGGAACTATGCTAGATGAGGTGTTGAGAGAGAGAGAGAAAATTATGGCGTCCTCCTTTTGATGTATAGTGGGAAAAGTGGAAAACACTCCCAGAAAAAATGAAGGAGATTTTTTAAAATTTTCTCATTCCTTTTTTATTGGCCTAATTACCTGAGTTATTTTCGGTAAATTCTTCATCACTGTGTACCCCACAGAAAAAAAAAAAAGGAAAAAAGTAAATTAAGATTTTGAGCTGATGCTGTAGTTGATAAGTAATGTTACAATTCTCCTTTATTAACAGCAAGGCAACTAGAAAATTTTATTTAATTAACTCCTACAGAGTTTGTTTCTTAAAGATTCTTTATGTTTTAGACATCAACAATACAATGAACTTTGGGTTAGTGTGAAATTTTAAAATAGGGGTTTGGTGGTAAGGACTAAGGAGCACCGCTTATCTTTCTTGTCTTGATCTAGTGCGGCTGCATTACTTGGGTAATTGGGTTTCCTTGTGAAACAAAATAAAGTTAACATTGTGAAAAGATGGCATTTTTATTCATTTTTTTAATAAAAACACATATAGCTTTCTAATTTTTATGGTAGCATCCTCACATGCATGAAATGATCTCGTTATGCAATTATTAATTTAATTAATTAATTAGTAGCTTCAAGACATTGTGAAAGGAAAAATAAGTGTAATAAATTAAAAAAAAAAAAAGTCATTTCCTGTCTGTTTCATTGAAAATTAGGGGTCACGTTTGAGTTTTATCCCTTTAATCCAACTGGTAGTAAACCAAGGAAAACTAGCAATATTTATCTCAATAAGCAATAACACCAAATATCTCCTCTTAAAACAAATGATCATGTATTCTTTTTTAATGGGTACTTTTTTAATAATATAATACTTTAGATATTTCTACACAAACACTAATTTGCCAATTATTATTAGGCGGGTCTCATTAATTATTTATAGAGCACGCTAATTTTTTATGTGATTTTGTTAAAAAAAATATACATTAAACTTATATTCAAACAATATTTTTGTAATACACAAAGAATATTTTTATTTAATTTTAAAGTATTAAACCTTGTAAACGACATTAAAAAATGGGTACCTTTGAGAATACAATCCGTATCGTGAATTCTAAACGCTGTGAAAGTCATGCACATTATTTTATTCATTTATAAAAAAGTTTTGGAATGGGTAAGGACAACTTTTAGTATTTTTAATCCTCATCATTTGATCAATATAAAAATTAAATTATCTTTAATAAATAAATTTTATTAATTTATGTATATAAATTTTATTAATTTATGTATATAAATTTTATTAATTTATATATATATAATTCTAATAAATATAAATATAAATTATGTTTTTTTTTTTGTTAAAGATAGGAAGACTCAAATCTACGATTTTTTAGATGAGCATGAAGAGATTATGTTATTTGAAGTATAATTCATTATTTTTATATGCAAAATTTCTATAAATATAAATACAAATTGTTGCTAATCAAGTATTAATAAAAAATAATAATATTTACTGGATACCTAATATTATTCTTTATTTATAATAATGTAAATGGCATGTTCAATATTTAGGGGATGACCAACTAGGAACCAGAATAAAGGATTAAAAGGAAAAAAAAAAAAAAAAGAAGGAAAGAAATAAAGAATTAAGGAAGTAGGAGAAACACGCATCTGGCTAGGACCGGGAATAGATTTTGCAAATGGGAAGAAAATAGATTTTTTCAATTTTTTTTTGGTAACAATGGAGAGAATAAAGTATAATTTTTAATTTTTTTAATATTTTTTATAATTTTTTTTTGTCTAATTTATAAAATTAATAATAAAAAATCACATTTTATTCTTTCGATTATTAAAAAATTTGAGAAGATTTATTCCCAAATTGGAGTATGCCAGCCGTTTATAAAATTCTTTGATTTAGAAAAATTGAATCATATTCCACAAGTTATGTGAGTTAAGAGCTGAATATTTATGACATTGATTATTAATATGTCATTCAGAGAAAGCATACTTACATAATTTAATGAGAGGACGAAGAAGGTAAAGGGAATGGGGGGAATGGTGGGTGGGAGCGCACTTATTCTTTCTGCAATGTTCATTATTTATTTCAGTCGCATTAAACCCTAGAGGTATGGGTAGGTGGTCCAAGCCCAATCTAATATGAAGGCCCACATCCGGAATTATTGTCGTCAATTTATGGCTAAAAATATTAAAGGCGCCAGACCCCAATAAAGGTAAATAAATTTTCTTTTTGGAACAAATTAGAAAGTAATTCATCCCTGAACTAAAAGTAGTTCATGTCATTTTTAAATTTTGAATTTTTTTAATTGTGTAAGTAGTTCACTACTACACTAAAGTGAATAATAATACTATTAGACTAAATGAAATACATGAGGGAAAAGAATGCTTTTACTTTCCTCTAGGGATAAGAAAATCATCTTCTCAATTGAAGTTGCTACCAGAGAAGTATGTACATAATGTTGACAATTTATTTACTCTCAAATATATTTAGATCACAAGCTAGTTAAATTAAATAGTGTTTACTGTTTAGTATGTAGCCTTCAACCACGTGAGGGAGAATGGAAGATGGTTCATTTGACTTTTTTTATATTTTTTATCTTTTTTGTTTAGATTGGGCTCCGCATTTATAAGTCCAACCCATACGCCTGATAATCCTAAGAGAACTGAAAGTTGTTTAAGACAAAAAAAAAATTGTTAAAAACTTTATAGACTATTAGTCTATTATACCAAAAAAAAACTTTATAAATTATTATTAATTAAAAGTATAGACTTAGTTAAAATTTAATTGATTATCCATGTTGATTGTAAAAAATTGTAAGAAGATGCAGTAAATTCTCATTCTTAATCAATGAAATTTAGAAAATTCAACTTCTTGATTCCAGAATCTTAATTATTACTCTCTCACATTCTTATTATGTGTTTCTTTTTAGTTGTGCTAAAAATATAAACAATTAAAAGAAAAAGATTAAAGTATTTTTAATACTATTTTCATTCTCTATTTAATAGTAAAGGATATAGTATAAATAAAAATTAATTAATAGCTTTTTGAAATTAGAAAGCAATACTTAATTTGTAATAACAAAAAAAAAAAAAAAAAAAAAAAAAAACCAGACACGACTGAGTAGAATTTAAATATTGTTGTCACCAAAAAAAAGAATTTAAATATTGTTAATTTGTTGCTTCGGTTATCTCATTTCTCATGTCTGCATTCACATAGCCTTCTACCTAACTTTGTTTCTTTTTTTTTTCTTTTTTCTTTTTTCTTTTATAGACTTAAGCGGTTAACGTTGTCCGCCATTAGAATCACAAGGGCTGCTGGGCTGGCGAAATTCCAAAAAGAAATTAGAACATGACAAACCAACTTGTTTGTGTAGAATAAAAATAACCATTATTTATGGCATCAACCCTTTATAATGAAAAATAAATAAAAGAAAAGAACAAAGAGGAGGTTAAATAATACCTAGAATTAGAGAATTCTTAGAATTTAGCTTTCTTAATTCATAACGTACTTTACGAATTACAAGCCTTAAACTTCAATTTAAATGAAACTATCATTTTTAAATTCGTTATTATTATTATTATTATTATTATTATTATTATTATTATTATTATTATTATTATTATAAAAATGATCATATTTATTTATTTATTTCAATATACGGAAAATATTATCAATAATTTAATAGAATTACAAGTTACAAACCATTTGTGTTGGACCAAAAATAGTCTTTGGAGATAGTACATATTGGGTTAGTAATACTGCCACCTTCTGCCGTCGTTGACACTGTCACTATCACAGCCCTCTCTCCGTCGCCGTCGCCGTCAGCTCACTCACCCCCCCGAGACATCTTCGTTCTTCTTCTTTTCCCTCTTTTCTCCTTACCACTTCATCGTTAACATTATCCGTTCTCCGAACTGCCACGCCGCACCACAAAGCCACCACCGCCACTGCCCAGCTTCGTCTCTCTCCTTCCTCACGTTTCTGCTCGACTTTGCTTCCTGCTTGCGTCTCGTCGTGCCTCCCTCCGCTGTCTCTGTGGGTGGTTGTTGCTACTCGTGGAAAGTCATCCATGCCTCCGTGGTTGTGCTGCTTGCACGCTGTCATGCGTCATCCTCCTTCTCAAATCGATTTTGCCTCTGCAACAATAGGTAATATATTCAAATGTGAATATTAAAAATCAAAGATTGTCTGCTTAATGCTGATGTATGTTGAAATTCGATTAGATTATACTTTATTTTATTAATTGAAATCTCTATATTGAGTTAATTAAAATCTCTATATCAGGCCAAAATGTTTTGTTGGAAATTGAAAAAATTGTCAAGCTATCCATTTTAACAGATCTAACAAGATTGAGAAATTAAGTTATATTGAAGCATATGTTGCTTATTAAGGATGCATATTTGAAAAAGAAAACTAGTTTAACCTTGTCTTCTATTTGATGAAAGTGGAGATGGGTGTTTATGTCTCGTTGTTTATATCCAGCTGTTTTTCTTTTAATAGATTATATCCACATGTATGTAAACTATATATTGAATGAAACATTATCCTAACAGATTTTTTTTTAGAGTAAAAAAAATCCTTTTTTTTCTATCTAATTATTATTTTTTTGCTATGAAAATCTAGTTAGATGATGTATATGATGAGTATGGAGACTGTGTTTTTATATGTGTTTGAAGATGGCTGAATTTGAGTTTATGAATATTCTGAGGATTTGTTGATTGTTGAATTGATTTTTCTTATTTTGAATTTGAATTTGAACTTTGAAAAGTGTTTCGATTATTGAACTAAATTGCTGAATATTGTTGCTAGAGTTATTTGAAATGTCTGAATATTGTTGCTGATTTTGATATATGCAGACATGACGACAGGAAGAGGTGCTGCAGATCAGGTTACTGGTCGTGGTCATAGTCGTGGTCGGGGTAGAGGAAGGGTTTCTTTTGACACCCCCGGGACTTATGGATCCTCTCCTTTTACTCTGACCATGCCGGTCACACCATAGGTTGCGGGTTTTGCAGACCAGCCGTTCATCATGGTCCCTAACCCCAACTACGTGCTACCGTCCATGGCGACACCACCGCCTCCTACCATTCAGCAGCCTACATCCAGGACGACGCCGACTCCAGTGACAGATGCCGCGACCTCGAAGTCCAGTCACGGAAGTGAGGCAACAGCTGATGCCCCTCCACCACCTCCCATCGTAAAGTTGCGTATTTGGCCTGATGGCAGCACGAGGTAAGTATCACCTTTAATGCTCATGTATTTCCTGTTTATGGTTATCGCTGAAAATACCTGAATTGTTTCTAGTTTAGTTGATTTAAGTGTTAATTGTTGGTTATTATTTTTAAATTTCAATGATTATGATTCCTATTTTTGCTGAAAGTTTTTGAAAATTGATTCCTGTTTAGTGGATTTAGATTGATTTGGAATGCTGGTTATTATTTTCTAGTTTTAATGATTGTGGTTCCTGTTAATGTTGAAATTTCCTGAAACCCGATTTCTGTTTGGTGGATTTAGGTTGATGTGGATTGCTGGTTATTGTTTTTAAGTTTCAATGATTATGATTCTTGTTGTTGCTGAAAGTTTCTGAAAATTGATTTCTGTTTAGTCGATTTAGGTTAATTTGGAATGCTGGTTATTGTTTTCTAGTTTTAATGATTATGATTCCTGTTAATGCTGAAAGTTTCTGAAATCTGATTCCTGTTTAGTGGATTTAGGTTGATGTAAATTGCAGGTTATTGTTTTTTAGTTTTAATTATTATGATTCCTGATTCCTGTATTCTAGATTTAATTATTAAGGTTGATTCTTGTTTGTGGGTGGTTGTTATGTTTTTGCCGAACCCGAATGCGTGTACTCAGGAGATGACGACCAGCCTAGACCCAGCTACACGAAGATCCCCGTTGAGACTAGGCCGTGCTGGTTTGAGAAATGAGCAGTAATTACTTTCATTGTTTCTGCTTTAAACCTTTTTTAGCTAGTTTATATCCTCTATCTTGTTTAACTAAATTTAAAGCTTCTTTGTTGCAGCTGTACTTCATTTGGGATGTTGAGCACGACCTGACCATCCGAAAGATATTCGACCATAGGATGGGTCGGCGGCACCAGCAGATGCTGGATGATGTTCTTCATGGGTGGGACCATCGGATAGTCTGGCTCTGACCAGAGGTAAAAAAGGGGTCTGTTAGCTCATTGGTAGACCGATGCAGGGTTTAGGCATCGACGTCTCACCAACTAAGCTAACAAGGCATCGTCCAGGTCGTCGAAGTACACCGGCGGCTCGGCGACCTTCATGAAGGCGAAGGATAGACTGGTATGTAGTTCTTTTAATATTGTTAATAACTTCGTTACATTGTTTTGCATATCACTACAGGGCATTCTAAGAATTTTGTATTTCAATGTAACTTGTGTAGTTGAAGTCATTGGACCGTGAGGCCACATTTGCAGAGACATTCAAGTACACCCACACGTTGAAAGAGAACAAAGCGGGATTTGCTAATCAGCGGTCTCGGGACCATTATGTGAGTAAACATACATCTGATTATTTTCTATTATAAAATTATTGGAGATTAACTGTATATCTGTCTTACACTCTTACTAATCACCGTAACTTGTGTTAATTGCATAAGAGTCCTACACACAGAGACTAGGGGCCATGACTCAGCAGTCTCAGCAAATTGGGGAGGACGCCGCCGATGGATCTGCGGCCTCAGCCGTCGACCCCGATGTGGTTTGTCACGAGACCGCCTCAGTCCCGTACAAGAACCGCGTATACGGGGTGGGATCGTTTTTCACCAGCAGCCTTCGCACCTCGACGTTGAGGCTCCATCGTAGCCTTCACCAGTAGGCTCAAGAGCTTGTCGGGAGTGGTATCAGGAGATCCTCACCTGCGTGATGTCTACGGTTGAGCTCAGGTTGGAGTTTAGGGAGTCGTTGGAGTAGATGCAGCATATGGAGGTTCAGATGGAGGTGTATCAGGGCCAGATGCGTGCTGCTACCATCGACCCTGCTAGTGGCAGTATTGCTGCTGGTGCCAGCGGTCCTGCTGCAGGTGGCAGCGGTAACGCGGGTGGCACACGAATATCGTCACCGACTTCTGTGCCGCTGACTCAGGACCACAGGACTGATGACGACTACCTGGATCTGTAGATATTAGGTTTTTGTTTTATTGTTTCATATATTTATTTGATGTACTTGACTTTTATTTTATTTGCACGTTGTATTATTTATGAATTGACTACTAATTGTGTAAAAAAAAAATTTAAAATTAAAATTAACAATTTATTTTAAATTAAAAAAATAACATTACTGTCGGAATTACCGATGAATTAATCCAACAGTAATATGGCACGAGACAACATATTTTTAGCACCAACATTACTGTCAAAAAAATTCGTCCATAACCAATTGGTTTTCTGAGCAGGTGATCTGCCAGAGAGTTCGACGGTAATTACCGTTAGACGAATAAATTTGATAGTAAATTGACTAAATTCAACGATACTCAGTATTTTTTTTATAGTGTCTTAGATAATTTAAAAATTTTAAATTATTAATTTTTTAATTAAACAATTTAAATGGTTATTTTTTTTAAAATTGGATATTTTTAATTAACCATACGAGTATAATAATACTAATACGTAATATTATGGTTAAATCGTTACGATAATATACATCATCCAAGATACTGAGACTATATAGTTATCCTGGGTGTTAAGTCCAAAAACTTTTTAAGAATATATCTCGGATATTCTCTGAGAATATTATAATATATTTTTTTTACTTTTGTATTTTTGTCATAATCCGAATACAGAGTACATGAGATATGTCTGTAATGTGATTTTTGGAACAATATAATGTGTTGTGCATATTGATAAATATTTCATTGTTCGTGTATTTTTGTAAATATTATATTTATTTAATTTAAATATAAAAAAAAATCAGAAAAAGAAGACATGGCAATACTTGTTACCCATAATAGAAGCTTAGTTTCTGAAAGTGAGAGATTTAGGTTCAGTTTGGATAAACAATTTAATTAAACTTTATTTTAAAGAATTTAAAACATAAGAATTTTTATATTCAAAGAAGCTTGTAGATAAATAATTTTGTATTTGATTTTTTTAATCATAAAAATATTTATCTTAAAAAAAAGTGATAAGAAATTTTTTATTGTAGGAGAAGTCAATTTTTTTAACTTCTTTATAAATACTTTAAATAAATTTTTAAAAAATCACAATTAATTTTAAAAATTATACCAAATATTAATATTATAATTTTTTTATAAGTTATAAGTAAAAAAAAAAAAAAATTACTTATGAACTTATTCTGACACTTGTTAGCCATTACATAATATTAAAGATTAAACTGATTTATGAAATGAATTTGAAAAGCCAAAGAGAGAGCATAGTTTTCTTCTCCTTCGAGGAAATACATACGCTACAATTGTTCTGCAGGGTGTATTTGACAAAGCTGTGGTCGGAGTTGCATATCCTAACAGTAACAGGTACGTAATATGTGTTATCCCTCTAATTCATCTTCTGCTTACTTTATAGATTATGACGATTTGTGTTGTCGCATTGAAATGCAGAGCAGAAAGGGGAGATGAGATGGGATTCATAATGGAATTTGCGAAACACTTGATACTAAAGATGATGGAAGATCCAGAGCAAAGGGATCGGAAGTTCAGAGAGCACGTTTATGCCGTGAAAGAAAGGTGCGCCAAGACCAAGGAGATGTGGAGCATCCCTATGCGACCCTATGGCTTCTGGACCTTTGACCGCCACAACTCTCAGCTCGCTTGGGACGCCCAGATCGCCAAGGTCCCAGGCCGCATGGAGCCCTACGAGGAACTCCTCCCGTACTTCTTAGGTACTCTTCCACTCTTTTTCGGCTATCAATGATCACTTCATGTTCATCCTTATTCTTATATTAGTTTTCTCTTTTCAAATACAGGCAAATGAACTTCAAATATTTCCTTTGTGACCTTGATTTTTTAAATTGTTATTAATTAATAATTATTCAAATTTTATTTTTTAAAAATATAAAATTAATAATTATTAATTATAATTATTTAAAGTTAACTAATTAAAAATTATTTATCTATACTTTTTCTTTTGGTGATTTTGTGTGCTACGTTTGATAATATTCCTGCGCCAGTTATGGCCATATAACGTATTTAGATGAATATTTTCACTGAAATTTAGTGCCATCCATATTTTCTATCGGCTTCAAGACTTTTGAGTTTTGAGACAAGAAGCGCCCAAGGATGCCATATCATTCTCGTCATAAGAGTGTGTAGCATTTGTAAAAGGTGAAATTTAACGTAACATCGCGTGCAATTTTTTAATGTGAAATTAATAGTTAAAAATTATTGAATAATTTATTTTTTAATTAAAATATCATTTAATAATTATTAAATATAATTTTTTTTATAAAAATGACTGCATATGAATTATTATCATGCTTGTGTTTACTTGAATAGTAACTGTTGAGCTTCTACCGTTTTACCTATAGGCTATAATCAAAAGTTTATGTACTCTATGGATTGACTTAAGCTCTATCTTTTGAGTTTTTTTTCCTTTTTTTTTTTTTTATTGAAAAAAGTTGATAAGATAATGTATAGGAAAAAGGATGCTCCCGTAACGCGTCTTTATGTGTAGCATTATTATTGGACGTACTAATAATTAATGAATCGATTATTTTTGAATTTTTTAACAAATTAAAATAAAACTGATTTTTTTTATAACAATAACAATAAACCTAATTTTTTTTAAGAATTTAATTGTATTTTTAAATTTTTAGGGATTTAAATGTCCGCAAAACAAAAAATCGGGGATACATTTATTTTTTTATCAAAAAATTTAAAAATATTCGATTTAGATTGTGTAATTCGATCAGATCAAATTAGGTCTAATAATTATAATGCCGATAATTAGGTTTATTATTATTGCTTTAATAAATCAATTTTATTCTGATTTATTAAAAAATAAATTATTAACCGATTTAATAAAAATATCCAATAATAATATGACACATGTAAACATCTTTAAAAACAAAGACATTTTTAATATATTTATTAGAGTGGTCTCCATAAAAAAATTATGACCTGTTCCTTCACAAAAATGGAAATATAATGTTTATTTGTTCGAATCCGTTGCAATAAACCTTTTATCGTTTAAAGAGTGATGTAATGACAAAAAGGACCCTCATGGAAGTAGTGATTTCTCGTAAATGCCTAGCTAAGAGACAAGGTTGTTGACCGTCGTTGTTGAAAAGTTATGAAGCAAATGAAATTCTTCAATTACTGGAATTGGAATTCCTGTTGGTGGTCATGTTCTCTTCTTTACATAATTGTCATGCACCTTGTTTGTTGTTTTTAGCTAATTTTCACATCATCTAAATCTCTTTGTTAGCAATTTGCTACCAGTTTCTTCTACTAATATACCTCTTCTTATATCAACAGAAAGAAAAAAGGTTAAATACGATTTTAATCTCTATGATTTTGGCTTAAAGTTAAAATCACTCAAAAAATTTTTACGTTTAAAATCATTCTTAATGTTAAATTTTGTTTCAAAATAGTCTTTTTAGACAAAAATACCCTTTCCTAATTTTTCTTGTCATCCCAATCCCTCATCTTTTCCATTCACTGCAAATTCCTAGTAAATTCAATACAAAAATTGAGAGAGCAATAAGTCTTAACTAGGGACAAGAGAGGGCAGCAACCACGGCAGAGTCGGACAAGATATGCAAAGACAGGACAAAAAGGCAAGCAGAGATGTGGTCGAAAAGGAGAGCAGAAAGGCGAGTAGACAAGCAGGTGGTGGTAGAGATGCGCTGGTAGCAGTAATATAGGAGGACAGAGACACTGGCAGCAATGACACAGGCAAGCAAAGACGCTAGCAGCAATGCATAGGCGATTGAGACATTGGTAATGACACAGGAGTTGAACAGAGCAGGAGGAGATGCGGAAAATGGAGTAACAATGCCAGCAGCGGAGATGGTGCTCAAGTTCCAAGAGGCGACCCCCTGGACGAAGCTCACAAAGGATCTGTCCCCGCAGCACAGAGGGTCATGAAAGAGATAGGTGCCATGATGTAGAAGTTCACCAAGCACATGGGAGTTCCGTTCAAGTTCAACGTCATTCACCATTCCAGCTATCTCTCTGAGTTCAATTTCGGAGAATTGAACATCAGGGATGATGAGGCGTTGGTCGTTAACTGCGTCAATGTTGAGCTAAGCGTTAAGAAGAGAGGAACATGTTCTCTGTTAGGTATAAGAACATGAATCGAGAAGATGAGGAATTGAGATGATAGGGAAAAATTGGGGAAGAATGGTGTTGGTCTAAAAGGACGATTTTGAAATAAAATTCAATGTTAGGGACGATTTTGAATGAAAAAAAATCGTTAAGGACGACTTTAATTTTTAGCCAATATTATAGGGATCAAAATCATACTTAATAAGAAATAAAAACGAACAAATCCTTTGGGCTAATTTTCCAACAAAACATATTCCATGTTTGACATGTCTAATTCTTTGAGCTTGTAATGGATCGTAGTCGAGCAAATTGATCAAACATTGCAACAAAATTTCCTTCCCAATTCCCAATATTTAAGAGTCTCAACATCATAGCATTTCATACCAATATCATCAATGAAAAAGAGAAAAACTTCCTATCGTTGGCGCCTCTTAAACTCCCTATCCCCAAATCCCAACCTCCCTCAACTTTCCCCTACCATTGGAAACAAAAAATAACCCCAACCAAGTTGGACACAAAGCAATGACAAGATTCTTAACATATCATTCAATTTTATATGTCTAAATTTCTTATATTTTCACTAACTATCCTCTTAATAATATTATGTAAAATAATTATTTTTAAATTTACATAAAAATCAAAATATTTTCAAATATTCTACAATAAAAATAAAAATAATCAGTTTTTCGTATGCCTTCACACACCAAGTTTTCGTTGTACATGGTGAATTGGTCAGAAGAAATAATACAAAAGCTCAAATACTTCTCAACTACAAAGCCGATCTCAAACTATTGTTCTGGACCATAACTGGGACCTTTTGCCACGACCCATCAAAGCAGCCCGTCAATAAGGGCCCGAAGAGGGAGGCCCATCCAAACCCAAAAAAGACAAGATTCGATCTAATATTCTTGATCCCGCAATTAACTTCGTCTATGCTAGGAAAGGGAAGAAATCACAAGATCCCCTTGAATCAAGAGATCCTTAGCAGGCACTCATAACTACTACAAATAGGGGCACAAGGCTCCCCAAAAGGTATGAACTCAACTCTAATTTCACTACACCTTATTGAATCCTCTTTGACTTGGGTATCAAAGTGTCATTGCAAATACCACCCCTCGCCAACCTACACTCAGCATTCGACGTTGGAGTTGCCAGTCCTGTTCACCCATACACCTGTTCAGGTCAACAAACGAACACCCACCATGAGGTCCTCTCCTTCATGTTCACTCAAACATAGCTTCCAAAATCTTGACCATTGATATAATTTAAGGTAAGATATAATTTTTTTCTTAAAGTTTGTTGAAAATTTTAAAAATATCCCTAAATTTTATTTTGTTTTAATTTTGTCCCAAAAATTTTTTATTTGCATCAAATATACCCCTGATGTAAGAACCGGAAATTTATTTAGCCATTCAATTAAAATAATATTTTAATTATTCGGAATAGGTTAGAAAATTTAGAAATATTAATTTAAAAATTTGAAGGTAAGATTTGGATTCAGCAAATTTTTCCGAGTGGAAAAATGTAATTTTCTGCGAAAAAATATGTACTGGTAATTTTGCCAGTAGTACGGGCTTAAGTTTGTCTGGTACTGCGTATGAGAAATAAAAACTATAGAAATACTTAGAGAAATATTTAGAATAGAAAACCAGACACTTATTTTAAGGGTTTTGGCCCGAGGTTGGGTCAAATGAACCAAAAACGATAACTAGTTGGACCGGACTAAAATTGGGCCCAAGTCCACCATATATAAAGCCTTATATGGCCATTCAGCTCATTCATCACTAATAAAGGGAGGAACCAGCTGAGATTGAAGAAGAGAGTGAAACCCGAGTTTCTACTATCCACCTCCTTCATTTGATCATATCTTGTGATTCGGAGCTCCGATTGGCGTGTCATTTGCAGATTGCAGCCATGCACTCTTCTCGTCGAGCTCTTTAATTATATTGGAATAAAGTTGGTAAAGAAACTCGAATTCCTAGCTCCATTTCTCTGTCCTATGTCAAACTCGAAAATAGCTTTTGGGTATTGAGTTTCTTTGGGATTTTGTTATTTAGGTGTAATATAGTTTGGATGAGTAGTGGGTTTCACCTCAAAATTAATTGGACAAGGTAATGTATCACTAAATCCTTGTGTTTAGTTGAATAATATGAGTCCTAGTGTTAATTTTGAGTATATTGCATGAATTAGATTGAAATTTATGTTGCTTAGAGTTACATTGGTGTTTTGGAGTACTTGGTTTTGATCTCAAGTGGTGACTGAGCATTGGTTACTTGTTGGAGACCTGAAAGTTGTGTAGGAGTTGGTATTTTGTGTTTGGGAGGGAATCGACCAAGGTATAGTTTCGATTTCCTTTAGTTAATATATAATGTTGTGTGAAACTTAGACTAGTTGTCCTTAAGATAGGTTTGAATTGTATGCATTGGTTGATTGAATATGTATGATATGTGATTTATTGGATGAGAACGTGGTATGAGCATGTTGAATGAAAAATTTATGTGTGATGATGAGATTAATAAATGATAAGAAGGATTGGGTCGAATGCCGTGACCGGGTAAGTCGATAAAATGAAATGAATGAATATGGTAAAAGTATGATTGTGACGATAATTATTATTGTGAATTATGTTTGGGTTGATGATGGTTAGAATTGTGAACTTATGAATTGTTGTTGGGATTGAATGGTTTATTGAGATGGGTCGAAATCTAATTGTTATTTGTTGAAGGTTTTAGATCGTTGGAATTTGATGGATGAGTACTTGAAAGTGTGTATAAGTGCTTAGAATTGAAATTTGGTATGTTTGAATTGAATCGGATTGAAGGTTTTGGAAATATAGGAGTTTGGTATATTTTGGTAAAAACCTATTTTTAACCAACTTCAACGGGTCACAACTTGGTTTTTAGACTCCCAAATTTTATGAAATTTATCTTAAATAAAAAATAGGCCCGTGTAGATTATGACGTTCGAAGAACGGACGGAAAATAATTTTTAATGAAAAAGTTATGCGCATTTGAAATTTATAGTTAAAAACTGAATTCTGCAGAAATTGCAGGAAATTGAGGTCATGCGTACGCATGACCCATACGTACGTATGATGGCGTTATAGGAATAAAAGGGGCTTGTGCGAGTGTTGTGCGCATACCATGTGTATACACAAAAGTAAAGTGTGCATACCATGTTGTGCGAGTGTTGCGACGCCAGCGTAAGGACGACGGTTAATCCCGTTTACGTTGAGATGTGAGGTCTGAGGCAGTGTATTTTGCTCGCATTCTTTCTGGTCACAAGAGTGTGCTCGGACACTATATCCCGTAAGAGTGTGCTAGCTAGGGCACTATATCCCAGGGCGCAATTATATATTCGTGAAAGAAAGGCGACATTCCGAGGGGATGTATCGGGTTAGCAGTTGAACCGACAAGTGATATCACGGCCAATAGGACATGTATTCATCATATGCATTCTTATGTGTTTGTTTGCTTTGTTTACTTGCATTGTGCCAACTTGTATAATATGTTTACTTGCTAATTGGATTACTTTTGGTATATGCTATTACTTGTGTTTTACTTACTTGCATCTATCTGTGTTTTCTGCTGGGATTGAGGAGGCTCAGTAGGCGGTGGCGATGGGATCGCATGGAGGATATGTTGGCGAAGACTGTGGGACAGCAGTGTTCTATAGAATAGAAAATTCATAAGTTAGATAACCCTCTTTAAAGTTTTACTATAAGTTGAATTCATTTCATATTGGTTTGAAGTTTTAGAATTGCCTTTGCCTTCGCGGAACCTGATATCTTATCTATTGGGTAATGTTACCATATTGAGACCTCCGATTTTCATACCATATGTTGTTGTTTTTCAGATGCAGATCGCAACCCACCTCGGTGAGTTTGTGGATGGTGACAAAGTGGAGGATGGCTCGAGTTTTATCTTTTGCTTTATTTTATTATAGTATCTCTCACTTTTGATTACTGTATTTTGATGCTTGAGGGGCTTTATTTCTGAAAACTTTGAGAGATAAGACGTGGCTGTTTTTATTATCAAAACTATGTTGTATCTTGTTTATCTAGTCGGCGTAAACTCTGCGGGCTGCGACTAGTTACCTTTTGAGATATATATAACTTGTTTATCTTATATTAACTACCTTGTGTATCCTGGAGCTATTTTACAAGGTTTTATATATTATGTTTTGTTTCTTTCGTGTTTATGCGCTTTAGTTATCAAGTGTGAACACTTCGCACTTTGTATCTCTGTTTTATACATCTTCAGTCTTTTTTTCCTTTATCAGACTTCTAGTCTTAATATTTCTTGTTTGTATACTATTGTATGGAGTTTTAGAACTATCGTGACGCTTTGTCGTCCTTTGCTTTATAGTTAGAAGTAAAGCTTGGGGGGATAGGGTGTTACACCTGACAACTAATTTTTTAAAAAAATTAGGACTAATCCAACAAAAATATATGATAAATATGTTTGATTTGCTTGTGTTAAAGGTTGTTCTTGTGAAGTTATTCCTGAATTGGTAATAAATTCTTTTGAAAAATTAGTCGTTATAAATAAATTTGATGCAAAATAAAACTTAGGAGTATTTTTGAAACTTTTAACAAATTTTAAGGACAAAAAATATACTTTATCCTATAATTTATGTTATATCTCAATGGTAGAGACGAACGATTAGGGGTGGAAACAGGTTAAGTCAGGGCACTACACCCTTAACAGACCAGGTTTCATCATTAACAGGCTAAGTCTGTAATGTATTTAACTGATCTGAACTGCCTTGTAGCCTGTTATAGACTTTATTTTAAGTACTAAATCTAGCTTGTTATTGAATTTGGTCTTACTTGAAGCTTGGTAAAATGTTTGATATATATAATTTTTTACTAAAATAAAAAATATTTTAAAAAAATTAATTTTCTTTTAAAAAAATATTTATATACAATATACTAAATTCAATCATTATAATAATATCTAAATTTTTAAATTATTTAAAATATGAAAAAGTATTTATAATAAAATATAACAAATTTAACATTTTTAATAACTATTTTAATTATAAAAATTATATTTGTATTTATTTATATTTTAACAAACTCAGACACACAGGCCTATTAGATTATTTTATAAATTTGGTCCTGATCTATTAACAAAATTAAACTTTTAAATTAACTTGAATTATTTAGAATTATTTTATAACAGATCAAGCCAAAATTCAGGCCAAATTGCAAGCCCTGATAGACTGCCTAACCTATTTCCAACCCTACTAACGGTATATCACATTTCTCTAGCTCACCTATATCCTACTAGACTAAACTCCTCCATATTCCTGGTACATTGACAACTGAAAAGTCCACCCATTAAAGATAAACCAACATATTTCGTGTGTGCCAATGCCCACTCCACACTAAATTCTAACCTAACTTAAACCTGTGTTACTCAAAGCTCTACCAACTTTTTTAATAAAGAAAAAAGCCCCAAAAACCCTTGAATTGAGCACACCAGTTGTTAAGCTCCGTCTCTTACATCATATTAAACTCTAGAGAGTAAAAAGTAAAAACAACGGAGATGAGACGTTATATATTTGTTCGAGGCCACTCAATCATATCCATAATGGCATTTATGAATAGTAATTTAAAAGTTGCAGGAAATGGTGACGGAGTCACCCAAGTCCTAGTATCCTGCATCTATTAAGCAAATATTTATGCAAGAACAGCACGGAACAAGCATCACCATTTATCGCACCAACTGACACCGTCACATTAACTTCTACATAATTGCTGAGACTTGAGAGCTAGCTACATGGGTCTTTTAACTCGACCCATTTCTTACATTTCCATTCACACCCCAACCCCGTACATACCCACTTTAATTAAACCCCACAAGGATACCATACCATAACATTAATCTAAAGTAGACTTTCTTAAAACACAAGTACATACTAGCTAAATTACTCAGATTGTGCTATCTGTCCAGTAATGACACCTCCATCTCCATTCTCATTGACATTCGCTTCTCCTTCTCCCTGTTTAAATGCCTTGGCTATCTCATCAATTGGAACCAAAGGCAAATACTGAAAAACACCATAACCCTTAGCAGTCATGTCCTCAACCACATGATTGTAGCTTTCCAACCAGTGTGCAGCAGTGGGAACAGCCATCTCTGCCACTGCATGGAACAGTTGATAGTGGTTTAGACCGTTCCACAATTTAACTGAGCCAGTTAGCACAATGTGTTTGGACTCCTCAGCAACATAATGTGCAGCTGCTTTTGCTCCTCCGGATTGAGCCTCACTCACAACCTTCTCTGCTTTCTGTGTCACTTCCTCAATCAACCCCTTTGCTTGCCTTGCTACCTGCTTCACTAATGGAGGTGCATGCTCCTCGAATTTCTGGCTAGCTTCATCCACCTGCCACAATCATAATGCCCCACATTCATAATTAGTTCTCCAACTCCCAATTCACTAACAATGAATAGAATTCCAAGCATGCAAACAGGTTTCATCAGTATCATACACTAACTGAACAACATGAGTTAATCTCATTTCTAAGAGGCCAGTTAATCTGACACACAAAATTCGACATTGCTATATACTACTAGTAGTAGCAATGTTTTCAGAAGGGAAAAAAAATACTCTGGATGCATGCGTAGAGATAATCATGCGTTTGTTTTTTTTTAATAATAATAAAAAAAGAAAAAGAAAAAGAATCGTGCTGTTAATAGAAAGAATGCTTTGGAGGAAGTGGAAGTTGCAAGACGGTTGTAATCGACCAAACTTTGTGGAGCTGCAAAACGAACAGATCTTGATCTGAATTCACACATAGCAGCTACAGAAATCAATAAACAAAATAAATCATTCGTAAATGCATAATATAGACCTAAAAGAATTGAAAAATTAAGAGAGACCTTATTATCGACAAAAACAAGGAGATCGTCAGGTACATCCCTGAATTTGTTGTATACGGGGCCGAGAACGGCGGAAACAGTCCCTTCAACCGCTCCAACGGCAGATCTGAGAGGGCCAGAGTTATGCTTGGCGTATTGATAGAGATTTGAGACGCAAACAAAGGCTTGAATCGCTGCAATCCTCACAAAGCCAAGATGCTTGAGCTCTTTCTCACTCTTCCTCTCAACCTCACTCTGCGCGAATTCACAAACTTAATTAATTACTCCAAATTTGTGAATCAAGGCCAAATAAAATTAATTAAACAGAGAGACTGTTAGTACTGCACAAACCTGGTTGGTGCCCATCTTTTTCTGTGCTTCGCAAATTTCTCTTCTTTCACTCGTTACTAGTACAATGCGAGCAAGGCTGCGGACTCTTGCATTTATATATAGATGCAAAGGGAAATGAAAATTAAATAAAACGGAAATAAAATCAACCTAAGTAATTTTTTTTATTATTATTTCTTAAAATTTGTTCGGGAGAATTTTTATAAAAAGAATTAATAATTTTTTTAGAAGTATTTTTGAAAAATAAAAATAATTTTATATAAAAAATATTTTTATTTAACCATTATATATAATAATATAAAAATATTTTTATTTATTTATTAGGTTAACAATATTTTTAAATAAAAATATTTTAAAAAATATAAATAATAGTTTTTTTTAAATTATTTTTTATTTTTTTAGTATTTTTATTACTAAAATTTTGTTAAACAAGTACGTTAAAAGATAAAAAAAAAATATTAAAAACAATTTTTTACTAACAACTTAATAACATCCAAACAAATTTTTAACATATTTTAAAATTAGAAGTGAGTCAAATTAACTTGAATTTGTCTTATTAACAGCTTAATAAGCTAAATTTATGAGATGGGGAGTCAAGTTTAAGCCTAGATTTTAGTTTATATATTAAATGAGCCGATATCGAGACTAATATAATAATAAAAGTTATTTTTATATATAATTTTGATAGAAGACGTAAATTATATTTATTAATAAATAGATAATATATAAGATTGATAGTTTTTATATATAAGTTATAATTTATTTATATAAATTTATAGATCATGTTTTTGTTTGTTGAGCCAATTCGTGAGTTTTTGGTGAGTCAAATTTGAGTTTAACAAATAGGTTCGATTGTTAATGAATTGAGCTGTGAGTTGAGCTCAATTTTTGTTACTCAAATTTGAGCTTAGGGCTTGTTTGGGTGAGCTTCTAAGAAAAGATCTTTTTTCGAGTTATAATTTTCGTTACTTTTACTACTAAAAATTTGCCAAACACGTTAAAAAATAAAAAAAGATCTTTTTTCATTGAAAAAAGATCTTTTTTTAACAAAATAATGACGCCCAAACATGCACTTAGTCTCACTCGACTTAACTCGGCTCAATTTCAGTCCTAAAATATTTTTCAACTCGACAGTTTAAAGATTAATTGACCATAATTTTTATTTAATGACTTGTCGCTTGTCCTGCATATATAAAACAAGATTCAAACCTTCAATATTTACTTAAGCTAAAAAAATGAACTAATTATACTATCAATCCAATCTAATTTAAGAAGTATAAGTTTTTTCCCCTCTAAATTAGTTATTTTAATAAAACTAAACATTAATAAATTAGTTTCTAACTAAATAAAAAGAACAATTAGTCTCTAGTATTTTTTCAATATAACACATTAATTTTTAATTTTAATTTTTTAATATAAAATGAGTATAGGTGAAAATTTTAAATTGTTTTGTTTTCTAGGGATTAATTCATATAATATTTTAAATTATTAGAGAAATTTTTTTTTGTTAAGAACTGATTTCTCTAAAATAAAAATTATTAAAAACCAACTTAAAATGTTACTCACATCCAATCGCCATATACAAAAATGACAAAAATTAATTTTAAAAAAATGACATCGATTAATTTATTAATAACATTCTTACTTTAATTATGAAAATTAGGGTAATCTACATAGATAAATTGAATGAGAAAAAATTATACAGATATCCTAAATTAAATTTAGTTACATGCATATTTCATTTGACTCATTATGTAAATCGAATCAAATAAATTTAATTTACATTAAAAAAATACACTTTTAAAACTTGATTCAATTTATCTTGTTTATGTTGTACTAGTAGTAAATCGAATTAACTTTATTCGATTTACTAGTATTATTACTATAAAATATATACATAGTAAATCGAATAAGCTTGATTCGATTTATTACTACTACATATTATTGACATTTCTTAATTTTAAGTTAATATTTATTAACTTTAAAATATAAATGTTAATAAGAAAATACTTTTATTTGGATTCAAATAAAATATTAAAAAAATCAAAACGAACAAAAATAAAAATTAGAATTTTATATTTTATTTCAAATTCTAAAAAATTATATTTTTACAAACTTATAAATTTAAAATAGAATAACAAATTATTTTTAAAAATTCGTTAAAAATCATCATTTGGCTCAATATCTAAATAATCATTACTGGAACTTTTGATGTTAAAAAAATTATTATAAAATATAGCTTTCCAATAACCATTTGATTGTGACTGTTTATCGCCTATACAGTCATTAAAAAAATATTGCAGAGAGATGATGATCATTTGATTGGGACATCATTTTGATGATCATGTAGGAGGTAAATAGTATCAATCAAATAGTTATCATTCACGGAAGACTGATGAGGGTCAAGTCATACAAGTTACGACACACATAATCATTTTTCGTCATCCTTTACTGGAAATTTTTATAGAAGGACTCGTGCATCTAATGAGAAAAAAAGATAAGAGACAGATTGTCATTTTTCCGTCATTAAAGTGTGTATTTCTAAATTTGTGACTCTTATATATCAAATTTGTAAAATTCTAAAGGGAGAAAGTCAAGAACAAAGGTGTTCATGGATCAAATTAGAATCGTATATCCGCGGTGTTTATTCGAATTTAATTCAAAAGTTGTGGATATTGATCCGATTTGCATACTAATAGGATCGGATTGTGAATTTCAGGTTGGTATCCATATACATGTGGATTCGCATAAAATAAATAAATAAATAAATAAATATTCTTTTATATTTTATTTCAATTAATAATTATCATATATGTTATATTATTTTATTTTTATTATTTCAAAAAAAGTATGTTTTTTATTATTTTAAAAGTAAACATATCTAAAAGAATGAAAAATAAATTGTATTGATATTTTTTAATAAAAATAAGCTTTCTAAAGTATTTTTATGTTTTGCAGATATATCTGATATCCGATTGATCCGCAATCGAATCAGATCGGATATGAGTTTAAAAAACACATATATTGGATCCGATCTAATTCGATGGTTTTAGTGCGGATCGAATTGAGATTTTGGCCATCTAATCCAGGCCGCGTTTATCCCTAGTCAAGAAGATGAACAAAAACTCAAAAATGTTTTCGCGTAAAAATGCGGATCTAACAATTGATATATTGTATATGGTCCCATTATATATCTAAGCGTTTTTATCAACTAAGTTTAATAAAGTTGATCCAAACTCAACAAAAATCACTCACATAACGTGTGCGTGAATCACACATTTCTTCTTTTTTGCGTTCTTTCTTCTTCTTCATGTGTTTTCTCATATCATCTTTCTTTTGTTCTTGTTGCGGTTGTATTTTTTTTCCTTCTCCTCTTCTTCCTCTTTCTATTTATTGTAACATTTTTTTTGGTTCAATTTTTTTTATTCTTGTTAAGAAGGTGAAACAAAAAGAAGAAAATAAAAAAGAAAATGAAGAATAAGATGATAAAAAAGAAGAGGATGGAGAGTTTTGAATTATGCAAAAAAAACAAGCTGAAATTTTTTTACTGCGCCACAAATTTTTTTAATTGACACCAACATTTCTTAACTATGACACAGGTTCTTGTTAAGAGGGTGAAATAAGAAATATTTTAAAAATGTAAAACAAGATGATGATGATGAGGAGGAGGAGAAGGGAAGGGGGTTTTAATTTTCACAAAGTTTATTAGAAATAGTATCGAAATTTTTTAACTGTAACACAGAAAGTTTCTTAATTTTGATAACGAAATTTTTTAACCGTGACATAGATTCTTGTTAATAGAGTAAAATAAGAAGAATTATGAGAATGTAAAACAAGAAGAAAAAGAAAAAAATGATGATGAAGAAGAAGAGGGAGATGAAGAAAAATTTTGAATTGTGCAGAATTTTTTAGAAAAATATCACTAAAACTTTTTGCATATGACACATAAATTTTTTTTAAGTAATTTTTCTTATCATGTAACTAATTGAGTGGTATTGAATTCATATAGATATAAGGTATTTAGTCATTCTTGTGTTATTTGTAACAAATTGTTATATTCTTTTAAATAATATATTTGAATATATTGTATTAGTTGAGTGAGTTAATATTTTGAAAATAGAATTTTTTAAAAAAAGTTTGTGTTATTTATAAAAAATTTATGTGTTATTTTCAATAGATTTTTTGTATTATTAATCTAAAATTTTTATGTCATTTTTGTTATCGCTAAAATGTTTGTGTGATATTGAACTAAGAAGAAGATAATGATAATGATAGTGATAATAATGGGATAAAAAAGGAGGAGGAGAAAAAAAAAAAGAAAAAATTAAACAAGAAAAGAAGATTGTGAAAAAATAAAGAAGAAGAAGAAAGAAGAGGAGGACTAAGATAAGAAAAAAAAATAGAAAAAAAGAGAAAGAAGTGGTAGAAAAAAAAAACGTAGTAGTAATAGTAATAATAATAATAATAATAAAAAAGAAGGTGGTAGAAGATGAGGATGAAGAAGAGAAATGTGAACGAGAATATAAATATGCTTATATAAATTTGACTTAGTTAAACTTAGTTAAAAGAAATTTGATTGTCTAGTATCTTTATATTATATATTAGAGTGATTAATGAATACCCATTTCGATATTTGATAATTTTTTCGAAGTATTACGATTGAGGCCTCCAACAAAAAAAATACTCATTTCAGCCTTTAATATTTAACTTCATGGGATGAGTTAGTCTCTTTGTGAATGATTTTTCTCTAAAATATATTTATGTAATACATTTATTATTAATATATTCTTCATTTAATTTTTGTAAGTAAAAATAATTTAAAAATTTAATATCTCTTAGTTTTACAAAGTAGATTTAGCTGATGTAGTTAAAAAGAAGTAAAAAAAAAAAAAAAAAAAAAAAAACTAAATGATATTAACAATTACTCCTAAAAGACAAGGAGATTTCTAACAATTTTTTTTTTCAATCTTAATTAGCTCTTAACAAATAAATTAATAGTTTAATTATCATGTAGTATTATTTTATTAATACTGAAAAAAAATATTAATAGAGAAGTTAATCAATTTTACAAAAATAAAGATCAAGGATTAAAAATAATATTTTTTATTAAAAGTATTATTATATTTTGAAGTAATTATTAGAGTTCATTTAAATTGCAATATATTATCTAATCTTTTTTTTATATTACAACTGAACCATCTTTTAAGGATAAATTAACTTTATGATTGAATTATGTTATAATAAAATATATATTAGTGAGCCATTTTCATATAGAGATATTGATTTATCCGAAAGATTTCACTTCAATTGGAATTTGGTTATTCACCATATACGAGGATCTCCGCTAAGCATCCATGGCTGAATGGTTAAAGCGTCCAACTCATAATTGGCGAATTCGTAGGTTCAATTCCTACTGGATGTACGCCAATGGGACCCTCCCTCAAATAAGTCTATCGGAAGACAGTATTTTGTAAATACATAATTATCTTGAATATATTAACCATTTCTTTACTTTTCGATCGCCCAGAAAGAACAAAAGAAACATCTTGTTCTTTTTTCAGCAATTTCTGATCTCTAGTAGACCTCTCAGTAGGATTCGAACCCAGATGGTCAACAAAAATTATTTTTATGCAAAATAATCCTCTTATTAATATTTTAATGTATATATAATATAATTAATTATTTAAGGGTTTAATTAATATATATTTTTGAAATATATAATAAATTTATTATTAATAAAAAAGATTATTTTTTTAATAAATATAAAATAAATACATTAAAAATGTAAAATTTTTATATTTTAATAAAAATATTTTTAATTTATAATCTTGTATATTCTAATAATATAGATAGATAAATTCTTATTTTAAAAGGAATCATTTATATAAAGACACCTAAAACATCTTTTTTTAAAGATATTTTTTAACAATTAAAATTTAAGATATATAATCGATTCAATTATATTATTTTTGTCAAAATTAAACCAAACAAATCAATTAATTAAAAAATAGATGAATTAAACTTTAAATTGGTCTAAATTAATATTTTTAAATAAAAAAATAATTACAATATAAATATATATATATATATATATATATATATATATTAAGAATTCTAAATCTTAATCCTTCTCTTTTTTTTATGCCATCATATAATTAGGATTTAAGTTTTTCAAAAAAAAAAAAAAATATATATATATATATTAGTCATTTTTATAATAAGAGTATTATAATAATTTTATATGAAAAAATATTAATTTAAATCGGTTTAAAGTTTAGTTTATCGATTTTTTAATTAAACTGATTTATTTAGTCCAATTTTAATAAAAATAATACAATTTAATTAATTATATATATTAAATTTTAATTATTAAAAATATATTTTTTAATATTTTTAAAAAAATATGTTCTATAAACGTTTTTATTTAAGTAGTTCTTATTTTAAACCGTAAGATGCAACGAGTTCTTATCACTGTAGGTAACGATCTACGGTTAGTGAAGGGTGAAGGGTGAAGACCGTTTGAGGGCCCACCACTGAACTTTGAAAATCCGAATCCCAAAGTGATGGGAGTCGTTAAAAGTGAAGTATGGGCGCTGTCCACATCCTTCCACCATGATGCGCCACGTGTCACATCTCCACACGATATCTTATTGCCTTATTGGCACCCTTTTTTATCTTCAATCATAATCGCCCATTTGGGCCCTTTTTTTCTTCTTCTGATCTGTAAGGATTGTAAACCTTCACAAGTTTAAATTAACAAAAGATAATGACAATAATAAATTGGTGACTTCTTCACGATAATTATATTTAGTCAATATTAAATTTAGGAATATTAGGGTGTGAAAGTAAAACTAAAGTTGATGATGTAAGGACCTCTTTTTGGGAGGTGAGAGCACTGAGCAACCAGCCGCAGCAAGTTTAGGTCCACAAAAGAAAAAGTAGTAGAGCCGAAGCTGCAGTTATTGAATGAACAAATTTCAATGAACGAATTTGAGTATAACTTTATTCAATCATATCAAATGTATATCAAAATCAACTATTAAAATAAAATATATTAAAAATAAATTAAATTATACATATACATATATATATATATAATAATTAATTTTAATAGTTAATTTTAATATATAAATAATATTTTTAAATTTTATTTTTCCTTGTCACTACTAAGTATATATATTTTTTGGTATTAGCTACTAAATATTTTATTTATCTACTAAGTAGGGAGTTAAAGACCCAGAAGAAAGCAACTACTCATCAAAATACTGAAAAAAAAAAAAAAAGATACAGACAAAGAAGAGAGAAGAGACTGCTGAAAAGTGAAAATCAAAAGGGCCGGGACCATTTTATCGCGAATAATAGAGAATGGGTTCGTCTGGCTGGCAACTTTGTAGTAAGTTAAATTTTTTTTTTTTTTTGGTCAGAAGTTGTGTCTTTGTTCCATTAAGACATGTCTAAGCTTGGAGGGTTCTACCTTCCAAATGGCCCCTAACATGCACCCGAATCGGTTCCACAATGATAGAGAGATTTTGTTTTTGGTCATACACCCTAACACACACATACCTCCTTCCCTCTCCATGGGTTTCATATAACCACTTTCTAGAATTTTTTTTGGGTCAGGAATCATAGCTAGGGTTTGAAGTTTGAACCCTTATGTACTCTTCTAGTAAATGCAGTTTCAGTCCAAGGTTTGCATATCCAATTTCCATAATATAAGTGGACTTAAGCCCAATAAGCATCACTACATAATAGGCTTTCCAAAATCACGCTTATGGACTTTTCTTTGACTGAACCCATGTTCTTTGCTTATAGTCTTATAGTGTGATGCATATGACGGTTTTTTTTTTTAACTCGTATTTAGTCCTTCTTTTATCTTCTATGGCGTTATTTAACTTAATTAATACTTCTAGACCAAAAGATACTTAGATGTATTTGTGTATAAATATGTATATTATTTTATATATTTTATTACAATGACTATTTTAGTGGTAATATAGCTTTTTTTTTTCAATAATATAGTTGATTTGAATGTTGATAATTTCAAATCATTAAAAGAGCATAGAGCAACACTCCAAGATAGTTTCAATTCGTTTAAAAGTTATTTTGTTGTGTTGTTAGTAATTATTCAAAAATATTATATATACATAAAAAATTATACATAAAAATAGATATCTAAAAATTATACATAAAAATATATAATAATTAATTTTTTATGTATATATAATATTTTATATTATATATACATAAAAAATATCTTTTATATATAAGTATTTTTGATAATTTTTTATGTATATATATAAATATTTATGAGTATATTTGTATATAATATAAATATTTTTATGAGTGTATTTATATAAATATTTATATATAAATGTATATAAATACTCATAATAAATTAATAAAATATATATTTATATACATTTTTATATATAAAAGTATATTTGTATATATATAAAAAATATTTATATATATACCTAAAAAATACACTCATAAAAATGTAGATATTTACCAAATCAATTATTATATATTTGTATATAAATATATATTTTATTAATTTATTTTTGATATATATTTATACTAATAATTTATTTAGTAGATATTTTTTATATAAACATAGTGAATATTAATTGTTATACATATATGATTCGAATATGAAGTCATTTTAAATTTGAATATCATCCTCTATTTTACATATAAAACTTACATACCTTTTCTTTCCATAAAATTTATAGACCTCTTAATTTTTTTTTTTTTATGAAAGGATGGGCTTGCGGACTAAAAGAAACCCAAATCAACTAAATATGAACTATTTTTAATTTATAAAACAAGTTTGTAGACGCTATTTTTTAATAAAAATGTACTTACTGCAATATATATAACATATGATAAATTTCTTTACAGAATTCTGTTGTTGTTCTGCGTTGGTATATTGATATATTCTCATGTCGTGTTATACATAATTGTTTCGAGGATTATTACTTGAAATGGAGTTGCTTTTGGCATGAACATAAGGTTCAGGCTCCTTTTGAGGAAGCATCTAACTTTTATTGGTGTCGAAGTGTTGCCGTTGGAGTTCTTCGTGAGGAAATGTGGGTGATACCTACAAGAGACTCCAATACTTAAGTTAGCAAGGGTTTAAAGTAAGTTTTTAATAGATTAGCTCCTGAATATACCTGAAGGTGTCAATGTATTTATAGTAGAGTATATAACTACTTTTAGAGTAGTTCCACCTTTGATGGTGGATGACCGTTCCCTTTTTTAGGGAAGTTGTTGAGATCTTTATTCTAGATAAATGGAAGATATCTTAGGAGTTAGTTATTTATTCAGATACGTTGAGATGAGCTGTTTGTCGTTGCGTCCGACTTTTATGAGGTAGGAAAAGTATAGATGAGGCTAGCTCTCTTGGGTAGACTTTTATTCATTTAGGACCTGGCTATATTTTTGGGTCGGGTATAAACAGTGCCCTGTTTGAGTCCGAATTTTACGAGATTGGATTCGAGCATATGTAGATCAGACTGGTTTCTTGTGGATTAGAACATCAAATCAGGCAAACTGCCTTCCTTGGGACTAAGTCGGGTACTCGACGTGTTTTGAAATTCGACATTATTTTAAAATTCGAGGCGTTACGTCTTTTCTTAATTCTGCGTACGTTACTTTATGATTACCTTGGTAACCGTGCACCATAAATGAAAGGGGTATGAAATTACTCTTTTACTCCTAGTGTCTTATAAATATCCAAACTTTTTCTCTTTTTTCTTTTTTCACTCCTTCTGAAACGTTTTTTGTTATCCCTCTCCCTTTCTTCAGGCCTTTCATTTTCTTCATTACAACTTTTCAAGGCTTCTCCATTTTGAATATTTGCTTTGCATGGAACATTTGTGTGTTTGCTTTTTCTTTAAGGTTGGTTCTATTAACCTTTGAGCTTTTTTTGTTGTATTCTTGTATTCTTGTTTTTGAATCATTTTTTACTTGTTATTACTGGAGGGATGGCAATGATTCTTTGTATGTTTGGGGGTTTTGTGTTTTTCTTTGTATGTCGAAAATCAATTTTGAGAATTTACTTTCTTTGTTTTGAACTTTAATTGTTCTTACCGCTGTGAATATGAGTGTGAAATTTTTTTCTATCTTGCCCCCAAATAGTGCCATTTTATCTCTTGAAAATGGCGCCATTTCCAGGTCTGGTAATGTTATGCATTTGTTTTGTGTACAAGAGGTTGTAAGAAATATAACATTCTTTGGAAGATGACTTGACCTCTTGTGGACTTGCCTGATACTTGTGTTGTTGTACCCGACTTTTTTACTTGTTGTGATGATCTTCTTTTGTTATGTTGTAGGTGTAGCTTTTATGTCTCGTTCGGTAATTCTCAATATGTTGTCTAAAGTTCTATCCGACTTAACTTGAGTAGATGTATCTGTTCTTTCTGTCATTTTTGATATTGATAATGAGTATGCTGAGCTCCTTCGTAGGTGTCATAGTTGCCGAACCTGAAGAGAGGGTTTGCTTTTCCCGACTTGACAAGTCGGAACGCCATTTCCTATACGTGTATGAATGCTTTTTTATAAAGTTGAAAATTAGCTTTCCTTTCACCGACTTTGAGTCCGAGGTCCTTAGGCTTTGTAAAGTCGCTCCTTCCTAACTTCACTCCAACTCTTAGGGTTTTTTGAAAATTTATCAACTCCTCTGCCGTGAACTCGACGTCCCCCCTTTGTTAAAGTTTTTTTTTTTTTTTTACCTTTTTGTACTTACCAAACCTTTAGTTCTAAGACGCAGGGGTGGATCTCCTTCCGAGCTATTCAAGAGAGAAAGGTCTTTACCATTTTTTGATGACTCTTTCCACGACTTTAAAAATTACTTCTTTAAAATTCGATCTGTTGAGGGTGTCTGACCTTTCTTTCTGGATGAGAGGGATGAGCCCCTTTTTAACTTGTATTGGGAGAAAAACCTGTAGTTATTAAGTACATCTTAAATGACTTGGATGAGGTTGAGGAGAGTGTAGTCGCATTATTCCAGGAGTGTTAGGGCCGAACTCCTAATCTGGACACCAAAAAATATTTAGGAAATCCGAACCAAATTCAATCTGAGGTAGGTAGCATTCTTTTCATTTTGTAGATACAATTTTATTGATTGTTTTGTTGGCTAATGTGATCCGACTTTGATATCGTGCAGAAAAAATGACTCGAAAGTCGGCTGCCATGAAAACTCTTCGTTGTGCTAGGAAGAATGATGTTGTCCGAACTATTCAATTAAAAGAAGCTGGCGAGTCAGCGATCTTTCTTCTCCTTCCAAGTCGGACTCAGGTGCTTTTGCCTCCCTTAAGGTTACTCCCGATCCAACTCCTCATCCTTTCACTCCTCCCTCTAACTATGGTAATCAAATAATTTCTCTTGCGCCTCCTTTTCCCGAGCCTAAGTCTAAAAAAGTAAGACTTTTGAGTCGGGAAGCGTTTATGAATCGAGCTTTGATGGTGAGAAATTTTGTAAGAAACACATCCTTTCACATAGCTTTATTAGTATGAATGATGTTTCCGTAAAGAACCATCTTCAAGTACTTGTCCGAGGTGGAATTCGGACGACCGTGGTATGCTCGGCTTTGCTGAGGGAATTAGAGAAGAGTCCCCTTGGCGCCACTCGACTCACTATGGCCGACCTGCAAGCTGAAGTGGCATCTTTTAGGGAGTCAAAAAAGGAGTGGAAGGGTGAAAAGGAGGCACTTGTTTCCAACCTTACCAAGGCTCGAGAGAGCGTGAAGCAATCCGAAGCCACTTGTGCCATGGCGGAGGGCTTAAAGAAGAAGGCTGAGAAGAGCTATACCAGAGTCTTTGGAGAAAACCTGGATTTAGTAGATGAGGTAGCCAAGTCAAGGGAGAGGTATGCAAACTTGGAGGATACTATAGCTCAAGGAATGAATGAGTTAGTTGAAAATTTGAAGGCCTAGTTTCGAGTTATATCTCTCGAGGTGGACCTCTCCCTCATTAGCCCTGACATGATCGTGGTTTATGGGAATATTGTCCTCGCGCCTGAAGACGATGAACTCACTCATATGCCCGACCCAAAGACTCCGGAAGTCTGAGCTGAGGGAGCTTCTCAGAGCTTTTTGACTCGGATGGAAGACGAGCTTATTCCCTCTCAGCCTGAAACTCTCCCGACTTCCTCCGTGTAGCCCGAAGATACCTCCAATATGACTTTCAGTGAGCAGACTCATCCAACTTAATTTCAATTTTCAGAATTTGGATGGTTCGACTTATGGGTCTTTATGAACAATTTACTTTGTAATAGTTGTAGTTTGGATACTTTATTTCTTTGCTTTGATACTTTGCTAAAAAAACCTTTTTCCACTACTCTGATTTGTGGTGGTTTTTTGTAGAAATGTCTTTTTAACATCTTTTTTTGGATTGTCTTTAGTTGGCATAGCTGTTTCTATAGAGTTTTTGTGACTTAGTAAATATTTCCGTTAAGTCACTTGATAACTTTTTGATACTGATTTTGTTAAGCTGCTAAAGATGTCGGTCAAAGTAAGTCGGTTGTGACATTGGTCTTTCTTGTAAGGTTGGGACTGTATACTTCCCTTACTTAGCTTCGCTCCGACTTTAAGTAGTTGGTTTTAATAAGTTAATTTTGTAATTCTTTTTGGGCTTGCCTCATTTTAAGTTTTAATGAGGTCAGATCATGATCTGCTTATATAACTTCTTACATTAATTTGGACCTTGTCGCTTTATCTTGTCGACCACCTAGGTCAAGCAATGATTTTCGCGGTTTTTCGAGTTTAAATTAGTGCATTTTAGTGAAAAATTAGTAGAAAAATGAAATATCATTAATGAGAAAATGATTCACATAAGTTGCTTTGCTATTTATAGTTTTCTTTATCCGTAACCCTTAGTCCTTGCTATGGCGCCTCGTTAAAACCCCCTCTAGAAAAATCCTTCTTGGGAAAAACCATGAATTCGGGAAAAAGAGTACACCAAGAAGCAACGTGCGATTCTAACTGTAGTACATCTTCGAGTTACATACATGCCATGACCTTGGAAGCTCGTTCCCTTCTAGGTCGGACATTTTGTAGTAACCTTTTGTTAAGACTTCGGTGATCTTGTTAGGTCCTCTCCAGTTTACAGCCAACTTTTTCTCGCCCGATTTTGGTGCTCCGATGTCATTTCGGATTAGTATAAGGTTGTTTGTGGCGTAGCTTCTTTTGATGACTCTCTTGTTATACTTTAAGGCCATTCTTTGTTTTAATGCTTCCTATTTTATCCAAGCTTGTTCTCGGACTTCTGGGAGGAGATCAAGTTCTTCCTTTTGAGCTTGGATGTTTCATACTTCATCGTATAATCTAACCCTTGGGGATTCTTCATTAACTTCTATATGGATCATGACTTCTATACCATAAGCAAGTCGCAAAGGAGATTCCCCAGTAGTTGAGTAAGGGGTTGTCTGATATGCACATAAGACTTGAGGGAGCTTATCAACCTAGGATCCCTTTGCGTCTTGTAGTCGGCATTTCAACTTGGACAATATGACTTTACTTGCAGCTTCTGTTTGTCTATTGGCTTGGGGGTGTTCTACCGACGTGAATTGGGGCTTAATTTTGAGGCTTGCCACTAAACATCTGAATGCTGAATTAGTTAATTGAGTTCCATTGTCCGTGGTGATAAAGTGTGGAACTTCAAACCGGGTGACAATATTCTTGTAGAGAAATTTTTGACTTATTTAAGCTGTGATGATTGTTAGAGGTTCTGCCTCGATCCACTTAGTGAAATAATTAATACCAACTATGAGGTATTTTACCTGTCGGGGGCTTGTGGGAATGACCGAGGAGGTCTAAGCCCTATTTTACAAATGGCCAAGGTGAGGTGATGCTAATGAGCTCTTTTGGGGGTGCTACATGAAAGTTAGCATGCCTTTGGCAAGGCGGACATTTCATGACGAAGCCGGCTGCCTCCTTTTGTAAGGTCGGCCAAAAGAAGCTGGCTCAGATCACTTTCTTAGCTAGTGATCGTGCTCCTAGATAGTTTCCGAATATGCCGCTGTGGACTTACTCTAAGACTTCTTTATTCTTAGAGGTTTGGACGCACTTTAATAGAAGTGTAGTACCCCTTTTCTATAGAGAATGTTTTGGACTAAGGTGTAGTTTTGTGCTTCCCTTATAAGCCTCCTTACTTTCCTTTCTCCTTTAGAGATGATACCAAATTTAAGGTATTCAATAACGACAGTCATCCAGCCTAAACTTAGATATGAAATAGCCATTTTACCTGACTTGCCAACTTCCTTGGTTACTGATAGCGTGTGAAGAGTTTCCTAGATCAAGCTTTTATGGTTGACCTCTGGCTTGGTGCTGGCCAACTTCGAGAAGGCATCAGCTCGGATGTTGGATTTTCAAGTTATATGTCAGACCTCTGCTTCTGAAAATTGATCTAATTGTTCGAGTGTTTCTTCCAAGTACTTCTTCATGTTGGGATCTTTAGCTTGGTAAGTCTCATTCACTTGAGAGGTTATTACTTGAGAATTACAAAAACAATTAACTTTACTGCCCGATTTCTTTTGCTAGACTCAAGCCAGCGAGTAAGGCTTCATACTTGGCTTGATTGCTGGAGGCCGGAAACTTGAATTTCAATGAAAGTTCTACCCGAGTTTCTTCTTCGTTCTCTAGAATGACTCCTGCTCCACTTCCAAATTTATTAGATGATCCATCTACATATAAGTTCCAAGTTGTAGGACTTCCCTGGATTTCAGTATATTCGGCCATAAAGTTGGTTAGATATTGGTATTTGATTGTTGTATGAGTTTTATACCTTAAGTCAAATTTGGACAGCTCTATTGCCCATTGTAACATTCGACCTACAGTATTAGTTTTCTGGAGGATATGCTTCATAGGTTGACTAGTTCAGACCTTTATGGTATGAGCTTGAAAGTAAGGTCATAGCCTTCTGGAAGCGAGGACAAAGGCGTATGCGAACTTCTCTATCTTCTGATATTTTAGTTCTGCCCCTTGTAGGGCTTTACTGACAAAGTAAATCGATTGATGTCCCTTCTCATCTTTTCAGACTAGAGTTAAGGCTATGGCCCTACTTGCAACTACTAAGTACAATATGAGTTCTTTTCCTGAGACAGGTCAGGTCAGGATTGGTGGTTAACTCAGAAAGTTTTTGAAGTCTTGAAAAGCTTGTTCACGTTTCTAGTCCATTCAATTTGGTACCCTTTCTTGAGTATTGAGAACAGTGGTAGAGACTTCAGGACTAATCTTGCCAAGAATCTGGATAAGGCTGCTAATCTTCCATTTAATTATTGGACTTTCTTAAGACAAGTTGAACTTTTCATCTCGAGTATTGCCTTACATTTATCCGGGTTGGCTTTGATGCCCCTCTGAGTGAGTATGAAGCCTAAAAAATTTTCGGCTTCCACTGCAAATGTGCACTTTGAGGGATTTAGTCTCATCCCATACTTTTTTATTGTGTTGAACACCTTAGCTAAGTCAAACAAGATATTAGTGTCTTCCTTTATTTTGACGAGCATGTCATCAATGTAGACTTGCATTAACTTACCGAGGTGGGATAAAAATACCTTATTCTTTAGCCGTTGATAGGTGGCTCCAATATTTTTTAATCCAAAAGGCATCACCATATAACAATAGTTAGCCTTGGGGGTGATGAAGGAGGTCTTCTCTTGGTCTGGCTTATACATCAGGATCTGATTGTACCCTGAGTATGCGTCCATAAAAGATAAGTACCGATACCCTGAAGCTGAATCCACCAAGGTATCAATGCTGGAAAGTGGGTATGGGTCTTTAGGATAGGATTTATTGAGGTCGGAATAATCGACACACATTCTCCACTTCCCATTTTGTTTTTTTACAAGTACCACGTTAGCCAGCCACAAAAGGTATTTTACCTCCTATGAATCTGGCTTCTAATAAAGTTTGTACTTGCTCTTCAATGACTTGTGCTCTTTCAGGACTGAGCTTTCGTCGCTTTTGTTGAACAGGTTGTGAGCCCGGGTATGAGGTTGGGGTGTATCCCAGGTGTAAGATCCAGGATTTTAAGAAAATCTTATTTTGAGCTAATTTCAATTTATTTATTTATTAAAAATTTTACTTTTAGAAATTATTTTATTAAAAGTATTTAAATCAAGTTTTGATGATCAAAATAGAAATTTTACTTAACTTTATAATGATTGAGTAATTTTCTATATTAAAATTATAAAGCTTAGTAGTTGTAAAAGAATAAGAATTTTTATGATTTAGTTTAAATAATTGAGATTTTGGAATTTAATATTTTAATTTTTATAAACAAGAAAAATTAATTATATTATCTCTAATTTTAAATAAAAATACTTGATTGAAAGCCAATTAGCAAATTAATAATTAAATAATATTTTTAAAGTAATTTTAAGGGATTAAATTAGATTTTTAATTAATACTCTATACCTTAATATGATTAAAATTTACCAAACTCCAATTAACCCAAAATTTCCAAATCAAACTCTAATCCTAACTAAACAAAACCCTAATTTTCATCTAACCTTAACCCTAAAACACACACATTCCCCCATCACCCAAAGAAACCCTAGCCACCTCCCCTTTAGAAATAAAGAAAGAAAGAAACGTTGAGAGCAGAGAGGAGAGGGAAGAGAGGAAGGAGATGCGTTGGAGCTGGTGGGCCTCGCCGTCACTGTCACTGTACCCTACTAGTCGCCGTCGAGATGACCAAACGGAGTGGAGAGAAGTTCTGCGAAGGAGAGAGAGAGAGCCTGGGAGGGAGCTGTCGCCTTCGAAGCTACGTTCCGTCGCCGTCGTCCAGTGTCATCGTTGCCATGGTGTCACCGTCGAAGGAGAGGGAGAGGCGTGAACCAGAGCAACGAAAGGGAGAAGATGCTGCATCTGGGAGTCATCGTCACGTCCGTCGTCGTCGTCATGAGCTACATGTTGCTGCCGCCGTCCTCGCCGCGAAGCCAGTGTCACTGTCGTCCATGGGTGAAGCCGAAGAAAGAGTTCGCGAAGAGAGGGAGATTGGCGGAGGAGAAGTTATTAAAGATTTTACGACATTGATGATTTAGGATTGCGTTATCAAGATTGCATGGTTGAAGTCAAAGCTGTTTCTATTGTTTCGGAAGTAAGCGGAGCTGCGGATGCGGTCGCCGCTGTCACGGGCCGGGTGGAGAAAGAGATTTATCGCGTTAAAATCGCTGCGGGCGTGATTCTTTGAGGTAAGGGATTGTTTTAATAAGAAAATGTTTTGGACTTTGAATTAATTATCAAAAGAGACAAGTCTTGAATATTTTTAAGGATTTGAAAGAGAATCGGATTTTTATGATTTAGTTTATTTATGATTTTAACTTATTTGGTTTTTAATAACAACGAAAAGAGATTTGATTTACTAGCTAATGATTCTTAAAATTAAATTAATTATAAATTTAAGGGTTTGAGAATAGGAGTGTGAGTGTGAAGGTTATGCTTGAGATTGAGATGTGATTAGTGATAATTGATTTTGATAGAGGAGTTAGAAACAAGAGTTAATGGAATGTGATGATGAATGGTAAATGAGTATAATGAGGGATGATGATGAATGGGTTTAATTATGCTTGAATATGAATTGAGAATAGATTGTAAATGAGATTTATAAATGAGAATGATGATAGGATTAACGTTGGATATGATTATGATTAAGATTGAACAGAATGATTAAGAGGATGACTAGTAAAGATTATTTATTATGGTTGAGATTGAAATATACTTGCCTGGGTATATGCAGTGGAGTGATTTCGCTTGCTTCAGGATGTAGTTGAGATAGAATCATTATGACGATGAGGAGTGATGTTGATTGATAATGAGAAATGTGATTGAGGATAAGCATGACAATGAGACTAAGTCTGATGAGGTACACCTGCCTGGGTAGATGCAGTGGAGTGATTCTGCTTGCTCTGGGACATGGTGAAACGTATTTGCCTGGGTAGATGCAGTGGAGTGATTCCACTTGCTTTGGGTTATCGTTTGAGATCCTAGGATAGACGCAAGGATTGTGGTTTTGTCCCACTTGCTCCCAGTTGATATTTGAGCTTCTGGGGTAGATGCAAGGATTGTGGTTTTGTCCCACTTGCTCCCAGTTAGAATGTTGACCCTGCGTCGCAAGTTGTGGCCGGACACTTATACCTTTCTGGATGCTCCTCCTTGAAGATGTAAAATTTCTCTTGGTAGATGCGCGCACGCAGGGACTGCCCAGGGTTCGCTACTAGACATATCAGGTTTGGCTGTATAACTGACAGATGAGCTCATTAACCATAGGGTAGGCATGCATCATTTGCATTTGTGTGTATTGTTTGGGTGTGAATCTTGTTCTTGGTTTGCCTAATTGAGTAATTGCATCTATCTGCTATTTGATCTAATTGCTCTATTTGTACTTTCTATTTGTGTATGCTTTGTATTTTTTTATCTATGTTTGACAATTGAAAGGTCCTTCATGCTGGCGGTGGTGACGCTGAGGGTTGGTTCTGATATGTGGTGATGGAGGTTGAGACAGGATGGACTAGGCGCTATCTTATTACTCTAATTTATGTATTGGTTGCGTACGAGTGAGCAATGTAAGTTGGCTAGGAAGCCTTTAGGCATGTCGTTGGTCGTTTCATTTCTTTAAACTATTCACTTTACTGATTTGTAAACTAAAGAAGTTTTCTTTACGACTTTTCAAAATAAGTTTTTCCACAAAGCTTTTCCAAAAGGTTATTTCAAGGATAAACTATTTTATAATGAAATTAATTCTATTTACATGTATCGCTTTGCTTTGATGGTATTTCCTTCCGTTTTGAAAACCTGCGAGGATGATGTTCTCATCCACCTACAGATTTCTTTTCATTGATAGGTTCAGGAAGCTTTGGCGCGAAGCCGTGATCGATTTATAAAGCTTTATTTATATATGTGTTGTATTTTCTGTTGTTGGTTTAGTTGAGATTTTATCCCTCGTCATTTTTTATTTTGAGTGTTTAGAGGGGCAGAACTTGTATTTTGAGGATGGAATGGATACCGATATATATGTTTTATATTATGTGATTATACTTATGTATTTACGTGGTTTAAAGAAAAAGGCTTTTCATTTTCATAGTTAAAAATTTGGTTATATTCGCGAAGGCTCAATATTAAATAAATATATTTCGTACTATATAGTACGAAATTAAAGGAGTAGAGGTAGATAACGCCAGGACTTTTAGTGTGATCATGAGGTGCTAAAAGTTAGGGCATTACACCAGGCATGTCGGATGCTTTCCAAGAAAAGAGGTCGAAGTTTTGTTGTAAGAGCTTAACGAGATATGTTTTCAATTCTTTATCCAGGTTGGCTCCTATGCTTGTTGTTTTCCTTGCCTGATCTCTGATTTAAACCTCTTCGGTCTTTCCACTACGTTGAGGTTGTAGTTCTTCTCGTGCTCGAACACCACCCAGTTCAATGGTGTTGACTTCTTTTCCCTTAATGCTTCCCCGTAGATTCAAGCTTTCATTATAATATTTTTGCGCCAACCTCTGATCTCCTCTTATGTTAGCGATTCTCTCTGAAGTTGGAAATTTCATGCAGAGATAGGGAGTGAAAACGACCGCAGCTAGTCGGTTCAAAGTTGTCCAACCTATCAATGGATTGTAGGCTGATGCCATGTCGACCACAATGTAGTCTATACTCAAAGTTCTGGATTTCAAACATTTACCAAAAGTGGTATACAAGGAAATGAAACTGAGAGGTCGGATGGACATGTCTCCTAACTCGAAAAGATTGTCGGGATAGGCTCTTAGCCCTTTCTCTTCTAACCCAAGCTTGTCAAAAAACACGTTTGAATAATATGTCGGCTGAGCTCCCCTGATCTATTAGAGTTCCGTAGAGATTTGCATTGGCGAGTATCATCATAATCATAACAGGATCGTCATGGCCAGGGGTTACTCCTTAAGCATCTTATTTGGTGAATGAGATTGTGGATAAATCGGAAACTTTGCATTCTTCACTGATTTGGTAGACTTCTTTTAGATGTCTCTTGCGAGAAGACTTTGTTACCACTCCTCCTGCAAATCATCCAACTATCATGTGGATGTGCCTATCAGGAGTTTGTGGTGGTCGATCTCATCAACCCTGTCTTCATCACCCCTCTTCCTTTTTCCTGGATCGTCCGATCTTTCTGCGAGGTATCTTTCTAACCGACCTTCTCTGGCTAGTGTTTCTATCACATTTTTTAAATAATATCAATCGGTGGAATGTCCATATAGTTTGTGATACTTACAGCATTTCGTCCGACTTCCAATTTTCTTATTCTTGATGTGACGAGGAGGTGAAAGTTTTTCAGCGTGGCAAATCTCCCTGTAGATGTCGACAAGAAAAACCCGGAGTGAGGTGTAGTTATGGTATCTTCGAGACTTGTCCAATTTGTATTCATAATTTTTCTTCGCTTCCTTATCTTTATCCCAAGCTTGATATGGAAGGTTTCGCTTTGGGATGGGCTCTCTAAGTCAAAAATTCTCCTCCATGTTGATTTACTTTTTCGCCCGTTCTTGTACTTTGTACATAGAGGTCGGATGTCGCTTTGATATGGATTGATAAAATGACCCTTCTTCGAGGTCATTAACTAACCCCATTATTATTGCTTCTGGAGGTAAACTCTGAATTTTCAAGCAAGGTTTGTTGAATCTTTCCATATAAGTTCGGAGTGTTTCTCCGACCTCTTGTTTGACCCCTAAGAGACTTGGAGCGTGCTTGTCTTTATCTTTTTGAATAGAAAACCGGGTGAGAAACTTCCTTGCGAGGTTGTCAAAACAAGTCACCAGCCTATGTGGTAAGCTATCGAACCACTTCATCGTCGCTTTAGTTAATGTTGTCGGAAAAGCTTTGCAACGGGTCGCATCGGACGCATCAACCAAATATATTCGACATTTAAAATTACTGAGATGATGTCTTGGGTCAGTTGTTCCATCATATAAGTTCATGTCGGGACTTTTAAAGTTCCTTAGAACCCTAGCTTGCATGATCTCTTCTATGAATGGATCTTCTCCACCGAAAGGACTTTCTTCCCGATCTGCATGGTTGCTCAGTCGGCCATGATACCCATGTACAAGTCCCATGATTTTTGTTGGGTGCAAATGCTCCTCCTCATTCTCAGGTGGATGTACCTTTGGATTGATTCGCATGGGCTGAGGGTTTCCTGATGTTCCCTCCCCGTTAGGATTGCTTGTTCTATTTGGTCGTGGAAGTATCACGAGTGCTCGGTCGTCATTATGGTGCTCTGGTTCAAATTCGAATATCGTATACCCATCTTCGAACTGATTGTCTGTCATGATTGGATATGGACTTCCAAGTCCCCGGCAACGGCGCCAATATTCCAAGGGTTACCTAAAATGAGATTGCTTTTGGGCCTGAACGTGGCGTCCAGACTCCTTTTGAAGTAGCATCCGACTTCTTTGTCAAAGTGCTGCCGTCCAAGTTCCTTGTGAGGAGGTGTGGGTGGTACCTACAAAGGACTTCGATGCTTAAGTTAGGAAGGGTTTAAATCAAGTTTTTAGTAGATTGGGTCCTGAATATACATGAGAATGTCAGTGTATTTATAGTAGAGTAGATAACCACCTTTTAGAGTAGTTTCACCTTTGATGGTGGATGACCGTTGTCTTTTTCTAGAAAAATTGTTGAGATCTTCCTTTTAGATAAATAGAAGATATCTTAGGAGTTAGTTATTTGTTCAGACAAGTAGAGTTGAGCGCCTATTTGTTCTTGTGCGCAACCTCTATGAGATCAAGTAAGTGTAGATAAGGCCAACTCTCTTGGGTAAAATTTTATTCATTTAGAATCTGGCTATATTTTTGGATTAAGGTATGAACAATAATAATAAAACAAATTATGCTACACATCATCGATCCCGAACACAATTTACAATTTTTATCATACTGTGCTTTTTAAAGAGCAACTCCTCTCAAAACCTTAAAAGATGTTGAGATGGAATAATCTCATTCTTACTAAGGAGTTTTGTAGTTATGGAGAATTCAATTAAAAAAAACTCCTTTTTTATTCGATTATTTGATCTTAAAAATGCTGATTTTAAGAATAAGTGATTATTTTTTTCGATCTTTATTGTCTAATTTGAGAGTAAATAACTAATGCATTCTATTTTTTTAATAGAATTTTTACAACCAAACATAACCTAAAAAAAAAAGTAAAACCAATTTACCAAATATTATCTCTCTTTTTTTGTGAAAAAGAAAAAGAATGAAAATAGTAATATTAGCTATGACGAAAAACTGTTAATTACTTAACCTTTTTCAAATAGAACATATAATTTTATATTCTGATGATTCTTTCGTAATTGACAATCAATCCACCTTCTTTAATTTGCTTAGAATTAATGGATTCAATGATTTAAAATTATATATATAATATGCTCTTATGCTACTGATGTCATATTCACTTGGACTGATATCACTGTATATGCATGCTACGTACCTCGAGCGCATTATTTGAATGCAACAATACATGCAGATAAAATTAAAGAAGATGAGTGCTATGGACGAGTAATTTTTGTGATTTATAACTATTAAGTAGTTATTAATAATGTTTTTAATGGTGTGAAATTTTATTTAATGATGTGAGATTATTCATTTTTTTTTATTAGTTATATGTTGGCCAAAATTTAATAAAGTTACTACTCCCTAGACTTTTTTATTAAAGAATACAAAATAAATAATAAAGTCAGTTTTTAATATGGTGTATAAAAAATGTTAAAGATCATCATAAAATTTATTGTTTTTTACTATTATTTTAATTTAATTTTTTTAATTTAATTCTTTTAATTTAATAATTTAATAATATATCTTATCTCATATTTTTAAATAATAACAATTAATTAATAATTAAAAATAATAAATTCTAATGACTCTAGTATTTCTCTTCTAATATATTTATAAGAAAATTAATTAACATTCCCTGTGTGAAAGGATAATGTAGAATCTTTTGTATGTGAGTTTGCATATACAATATGATGGATAGAATTAATGGTACATAAACACGCCTGAAAGAAACGGTTAACTTTTAGTGATGCAACGTGGGGACCCAATTCAATAAGACAATAGATTTGTGGAGCATTAATATGATTATTGGAAGTATGAGTATGTATGTGCTTCAAAAGGAACAAAGGGTTTTGCCTTTCATGCTGTAAGACTGTACTATAAAAGAAACATTTCATTTGGATTAGAAAATTAAAGCCAAAACTTTGGGGGCATGCCTTAAATTAATATATCTTTAATGTAATAATTAAATACTACTTTTCAATAATTTTTTAGAGAACCAAGTTTTTCACAAAATTAAGCATCAACTATACTCTAATGATCATTTTGTCAATCTTAAGATGCATTACACTCTCCACAACTTAAAAGAGTTTGTAATCTTAAAAAAAAAAATATCATATATAAAAAAATCAACTATAAATATAAAATATATATTAAAATATAAAATATACGTTGAAAATGAGTTAAATATTAAGTATATTTATACATAAATATAAAATTGTGGATTTAGTTGTCGATTTTTTTTTTATATACAAATGGCGCTTTTATTTTGAAAAATAGACATCATGGGATTACAAAAATTCCACTAATTAAAGGGCGACATGGAAGAGAATTAAAGACGAGATCAAAATCTATGAATGTCTGTTCTTCGCCATTAAGTTATTGCTTAGCACATATGCATGATCTCATTGGATCTCATTGGCTTAGCAAAGGCTTTTCATATTTATTTAATAAGTTTTTTGTATTTATATAAATGGGACATTATATTGAATGTAACTCAGCAAACTAATTTACATAAACTATTAACATAAAAACATATTTTCTGGATTTACGATTATTTTTCAATATATAGTGCATTACTATATATACATACTCACATGGATAATTTTGTCAATAAAACATAATTTTTCATGAGTGATTCTATTACTTCACTCACGATAAATATGAAGAAATCACTAAGTTTTAATTCAAAACTTAATTATTTTCTAAAAATAAACATACTTTATAAAAAAAATTATGTACACATTTTATACATTGATATTCTTTATGTTAATTTTTGTAAACAAAGTATTTCCTTCACTTTTTTTTTTTTTGAAAAAAATGCAGGGCAAAAAATGTGCTACTTTTAACTAAGATATTAATTAAATTTAATAAGAAAAGTTGAAATTTATTTTTGGAAACAAATAAGCATAAAATTACAACCAACTTGCAAATGGAAAAGGATGAAGATTATTCACAGAATAATTAGTAGTCAAGTTTAGGTCTTGGATAAAAAATTCATCGACTAATCGTGATGATTGAATTCTTTGATGTAGACGATGTGGGCGTGTGGCATGATATACTTTGCCTATCATTATTTTGGCAATGGCAGAATCTTTTATTTGATAATTTTGTTAGCCTTAAAACTTATGGGGATGAAAGAGGCTGCAGCAGAAACATCACAAATATTTAATATAAAAATAATATGAAAATACTCGTAATATAATATGGCAATAATTATTAAGTAAGCAAATATATCAATTAAAATAATAATAGAAATACACTAATATTTTAATGTAAAAAATTTTTTCAGTATGAGAGATAAAAATTATGAATTATTAAGATCAAGAAAATGATTCTATTATAATCAAATATGAGATATAAGAGAGTCTTAAATAAAGCACAAATTGTGCATACAATCAGCTAAAACACTAAAACACCAAAGTTTACAAATGAGTAATAAGATGAAAAATACCTAATAACAGAGCTGCTGTCAATAGCAGATTTTTCCTTCTTTAGACCTTCCATTAAAATTTTTACCGTTTAGAATGAAGAACAAGATGACGCAAAGTTGCAGTTCAAATTTCACGCCGATCCAATGGTGAACGAATGAAAAAATTGCCGTTTTAAATCTACTGCTCTGCACAAAAACAAAAATTTTATTTTTCCTCTTCCCTCTCACTTTGATGGCTACTCTCTCTCACTCTCAAATCTCAATGATCCCAAAAATCTGACTAAAATTGTGACACAATGGGTGCAAAAACACACCTCAAAAAATTGGGGTTGGACCTCACAAAAGAGAGAAAAAGCCCTACAAATCTCTCCCTTCTCAACTAGGTGGAGAATCCCGGCGATCAAACAACATATTTCAAACTTATCTTTTGACAATACTTTTGTCATCATATCAGCACCATTATCATTACTGTGAACTTTTTCAAGTTCCAACAACTTGGAATTCAATACATCCCGTATCCAATAATACCTAATATCGATATATTTAGATCTTTCATGAAAAGTAGAATTCTTAGCGAGATGAATAGCACTTTGACTGTCACACAACAACACATAATGGTCTTGCTTGAAACCAAGTTTTCTAAGAAACTTCTTCATCCACAAAAACTCTTTACATGTTTCATTTGCTGCAATAAGTTCTGCCTCTGTGGTAGAAAGTGCAACACACTTTTGTAGCCTTGACTGCCATGAAATAACTTTTCCTGCAAATTTGACCAAATAACTTGAAGTAGGCTTCGAGAATCAACATCTCCTACCATGTCTGTATCAGTAAAGCCAACTAGCAAAGGTTTCTCACTACCAAAACACAAACTCAAGTTAGTTGTACTTTTGAGATATCTCATAATTCATTTAACAGCATTCCAATATTCTTTATCTGGATTAGAGAGGAAACGACTCACAGTACCAATCGCGTGAGCAATGTCTGGTATAGTGCACACCATAGCATACATCAAGCTTCCAACAGCTAAAGCATAAGAAATTTCATCCATTGCTTATTTCTCCTCATCCGTGGTTGGACACTGTTTGGTACTCAATTTAAAATGATGATCAAAAGAACTAGCAACATATTTGGAATCATTTATGCCAAACCTTTGAAGCACCTTCTTTATGTACTTTTCCTGTGACAAATAAAGCTTCTTGAAATTTCTATAACGAGTAATAGTCATGTTCAAAATCTATTTGACAGGACCCAAGTTTTTCATAACAAAGAACTTGCTCAACTGTTTCTTCAACTTATTAATTCTCAAAGTATTCTTTCTCATAATCAAAATATCATCTACATAAATCAAAAGAATGATAAAATCACCATCAGACAATTTTCGCACAAATACACAACATTCTAAAGTTATCTTATGGTAACCATGCTCCCCCATAACAGATTCAAACTTCTTGTACCATTGTCTTGGAGTTTGCTTCAATCTATAAAAATTCTTCTTGAGCTTGCACACAAGGCCTTCTTTTTCTTTAACAACAAAATCCTTTGGTTGCTCCATGTTAATTTTTTTGTCCAAATCACCATTAAAAAAAATTGTATTCACATCCATTTACTCAAGAGAAGCTGCTAATCCAAGGTTTAGAATTGTCTTATTCATTCTTGTTTCTGAATACCTATTTGTTCTTTAAAATTCTCACACCCTTATGTAAATTTACCAACTCATAGGTATCATTTTTAAATAAGGACTTCATTTCTTTTTGCGTAGCTTCAAGCCATTGAGCTTTGCTTCCATCTTCAACAGCCTCTCCTAAACATTCATGTTCTCTCCCATCAGTCAACAAAATAAATTTACGTAGAGAATATATTTACGAAGGCTTCGTTTCTCTTGTAGACTTTCTGAGTGCATTTGCATGAATTTTTAAAGTTGGTTATTCATCATGATCATCATCACCAACTTCACCTGCACCTGTATCATGCTCATTATTTTGAGTTTCAACCCTACCGTCTTACATTATAGGCATAGAAGGAGTAATATTCAAGTTAAAAAAATTTATTACTAGATTGAACCATTGGCTTTTCTGCATTATCAATATCCTTCAATGTTTAGTTTTCAGCAAAGAAAACATCTCTACTTAGAATCACCTTCTTATTAACAAGATCATAAAATCTGTAATCAAATTTATCCATGCCATACCCAATAAAAATATATTGCCTAGTCTTTACATCAAGCTTGGATCTCTCATATTTTGGAATATGAACAAACGCTTTACATCCAAAGACTCTTAAATAATCATACGAAACATCTTTACCTGACCATACCTTTTCTGGCACTTCAAATTTCAAAGAAATACATAATGTCTAGTTCAAGACATGAACAATAGTGCTCAAAGCTTCACTCCAAAAAGATTTTGCTAATTCAAAATGTGACAATAAGCACCCAACTCTTTCAACCAATGTTCTGTTCATCCTTTCAGTCAAGCCATTCAACTGAGGAGTCTTCAAATGTCTTATACCATGCTCTTTAGAGTAAGCATCAAATGGACCTATGTACTCACCACCATTATTAGTATGAATGCATTTTAACTTCTTTTTAGTTTCTCTTTCAACAAAAGCTTGAAATTACTTGAACACATTTAAAATTTGATCTTTGATCTTCAAAGTGTAAATCCATAATTTTCTAGAATGATCATGAATAAAGATTACAAAATAAATAGATCCTCCAAGTGTTTTTGTCTTCATCGGTCCACATACATCAGAATGCACCAAGTCAAGTGTCTCCGACTTTTTTAAAGGTGGATGGCTCTTGAAAGAAACCTGTTTTGTTTTTCAGCAAAGTAATGGTTGTACTTTTGGAAAGCAACTTTGTAACCAGATAAAAGATTTTTTTGGATAACATATAAATCAGTTCCATCAACAACCTCAGTAGCATTAACAATATCTTTCACAATCTTTACTTGAGTTAAATAAAGAGTAGAGTGTCGTGTACCTTTAGCAACAACCATGGAATCCTTGGTGAGCTTTCAACTATCACGAGTGAATGAGCTATCCAAGTTTTCATCACACAACTTACCAAGAAAAAGTAAGTTCAGCCGAATATCTGGAACATGCTTTACACACTTCAAAGTCAACTTGGTACCATTAGAGGTTTCCAAGCAAACCTGTCTAATACCGGGACACTTTGCAATACCTTGATGAGCCATTTTCATATCACTAAAATTACTAGGAGCAAATCATAATTAGGACCTCTAAGAATGATCATCCTACTAGTACTAGTATTAGCTTCTATTGTTCACAGAATTACAAGCCCAAAAAAATTAACAAGCTCTGATACCAGTATGAAAGAGCCCAGCAGTAGAAACAATACAAATATCTAATACAAGAGCAATATGAAAGCACTCACAACACAATATGACAGCAACTATAAGCAAGTAAATATATCAACTAAAGCAACAACAAGAACACATTGCTATCTTAACATGAAAAATCCCTCAATGTGAGAGGTAAAAACCACGAGTTACCAAGACCATAAAAATGGCTCCACTATAATCAAATGAGGTATAAGAGAGTTTCAAATAAAGCACAAATCATGCATATAATCAGCCAAAACACCAAAGCACTAAAGCCTACAAATGAGTAACAAAAAGATGAAAAATACCCAATAACATAGCTGCTGTCCGAAACAGATTTATCCCCTTGCAGATCTCCAATCAAAATCTCCACCATTCAGAATGAAAAAATCAAATTTCAGGCCGATCTAACGGTAGGTGAATGAATGAAAAACTGGCGTTTTAAATCTGCTGCCCTGCACAAAAACAAAAATTTTATTTTTTCTCTTTTCTCTCACTTTCATGGCTGCTCTCTCTCACTCTCAATGACCCCAAAAATTTGATTAGAGTTGTAACACAATAAATACAAAAAGACATAAAAAAATTAGACTTGAGAACTCACAAAAAAAAAAAACAACAGAAGTTACTGTCCACCTCTATCTAGATGTAACAAAATCCATATTTTGATTTGGAAAATATTCTTTTGAATATTCTAGTATTGTATTTTGTGTTAATAATCACTACTCTATTATACTTTTAAATATTAAGGTAGTTTTTTATTTAAATATAATTAAACTATTAATTTGGTGAAAAATCGGATACTAAATTAAAGTTGAACCCTTCAATTCTAATTTTCATATTTTTTTAGTAACATATGAAATTGAAATTACGGTTCTACATATTGATTTCATGAAATTAAAAAGCAAGTGAAATGAAATCTTCCTAATTCATATATACCAATATACCATGTATAAGTTATCAATTGAAAACTTATTCGAAGTATATGTGTGGTCTACTCTTCTCATCATATAAAATATATTATTATTTTATCTTCTTTTTACATTTACATATTATATGATTATCTTCCTTTTATATTTATTATTATCAAATGTATATGTCCAAAATGCAGTTTAAAATTTCAAGTAAATCTTTTGTTAGTGTATAAACATCTGGCTTGAAATATTACATTCGTTGCATTTTGTGATATATATTTTTTGGGTGACTATCGGGAAAAAAAGTTGGAAAATATCGTATAAAAAAATTGAATAGAAAGGTGTATATATATATATATATATATATATATATATAATTCAAATATCGATAATATTAGGAAAATAATATATAAAGTTACTTCACATATAAAATTTTATATATATAATATCTATAATTACATATTTATTACATCTAAAATGGTATTATTATTCTAATAATAATTAATGAATATTAAATAATATAATTTTAGACTGTTTAAATTAATTTTTTATTGTCTTTTAAATATTATTATTCAAAGATAAGGATTTAAATAATTCAGTGCTTTTAGCAGTCACGTACAAACGCATGATTAAAAAAATAGACAACTAAATATAATGAGAACCAGTAACATACAGTTGATTTGGTTTTCATAAATTAAAGCTTATATTAACAAGCGTATATCGAATTATATGTATGTTCGTTCATTATTCAAACAAGCTTAGGTTAGTGGTGGTGGGACATATATCTCAAACAAAAAACTAAGTACTAGATAGTAGATATTGCTTTTTTCGTTCTTTTTTCTCCCTTCATCAGCTCATTATCTATCCACAAAAAACTATTCTCTTTTATACATGTATGCGTGGAAAAGATTTTGATTCCATCAGCTTATATTCTTAGATGTTTATCCCAATATATGACGTGTTTGATGCAATCCACAATATGTCATGCATGCCTAATTGCCTATATATATTCATGTGAAACTGAGAATATGGTGAAAACTCATGTGAAGTTGATATTTAAAAGCCGTTAAATAAAAATTTAGTCAAATCAGTCAAATCATCTAACGGCTCTCAAATATCAATTTCACGTAAAGTCGATTGCACTTGAGTTTTCACCTGAGAGTATATATATATGAAATTAAGTAGAATTGACAGTCAAGTTTAAAGTTTCATTTACTTTTATTTAATTTGCAAATTTTACAGACATAACTTACATTCATCTTTGAATAATTTCTGGCACACAAATATTAATAGAATAAATCTGTAAAATACAGAGTTTATTACATATAATATATAATTAACGATATCTTGTGCATGTAAAAGAGGGTAACTCCACTATACTAATTAATCTTTGTACTTTTGTTGTGTGAGTAATTAACGAGAAAAAAATCGAGAGGAGAAAGATCATGTATTATTGGAGAAGAAACTACAGAACAACTTCATTGCATACAGTAATTTACATTTTACAAGTTTAAAGGGACACGTAATCTCTTCTCTTAATCCGTACATTAATTTCTGCCAAACTCGCATATTTATTCAAATACTAAAGACTAACTTAGCTAGCTAGGTCGGGGTCCTGTATCTAATAATCTAATAATAGCTAGGGGAAAATAGAGGATAAAACTTAGAGATGAGTTTCATAATGAGATAGAAATATTTTAGTAGGGGCATATAGTAAGAGAGATAAATATGGAATAACATGACAAGCTATAATAGATGAACACAAGAACGTTCCAATTTGTGCACATTTGGGCTTAAGGGCTTACGTAGTTATGTCTAGGAACCAGTCGGCAACGCAAAGGTGTCTTCATCTCGAGAGAAAGCCTGAGATTTTCGGAAAGATCCACGGGTTGTGCCGTGGGAAGCCACACGAAATGGTGGAGAAGCCGTGCAAGCCAGATATGGACAGTGGCTAAGCCCAACGCTCTCCCCGGGCACACCCTACGCCCTGCACCAAACGGTGCTAGCCTCAAGTCTGAGCCCATAATGGATATATCTTCCTTCATGAATCGTTCGGGCTTAAAAGCCCAAGGCTCTTCCCATATAGAAGAGTCATGCGATATAGCCCACATGTTAACCATTGCGGTTGTGCCAGCTGGCACAAAGACTTTGTCCACGTGGACATCATGAACAGCTAGGCGGGCCCATGATAGCAATGGGCCCGGCGGGTGCAAGCGGAGTACCTCTTTGACTATGGCCTGAAGGTAAGGGAGGTTGGGAATGTCGGAGTCTTGCACGTGACCATTTTGGCCAACACACGTGTCAATCTCTTGGCGGGCTTTCATTTGTATGTCCTGGTGAAGTACCATCCTTGCCATGATCCATTCCAGTAATATGGCCACTGTGTCTGTTCCTCTAAATATCATTTCCTGCACCAAATTAAAAATTTTAAATAATGTCAATCAATCAAACTTGATTATATCAAATGAGTTATAGTTCAAATGACATAGTCTTCCCATACTCAATTAAAAGGTTGCGGGTTCGAGTCTCCTATCTTTGGTAAAAAAGAATCATTGTTGATTATATTCAAATTAATAAAACTTACCCAAAGAATAGCGACCATATCCGAATCAGCTAAGCTTTCTTCCTTGTTAGGAAGTGAAAGCAAAGTGCTAAGAAAATCGTGATTGTTCCGAAGCAACGATTGGGGACACTTTTTTCTTTGATCCACAATGTTACCAACCACACTTTTAACCTTACTGGCCAATCTGTGACACCTTCTCTTCACACCATAAAAGTCCACAAACTTCAACAATGGAAAATAATCTTCCAAGTTAAACATATGGATTAATTCATACCCTTCTTTCACCATATCTCCCAACTCCTCACTAATCAACGAAGAAGAACCAAACACACTCTCCAGAATGTTGCTAAGAGAGCCTTCCTGAAACACACTACGAACTTCCACAAACCCTTTCTCCTCCATCATCCCCATTGCTTTCACCGCCATCTCAGAAGCCAGGCGATGCCGCAGATTCTCCAAGCTCTGAATATTTTTAGGAGAGAACATGTGGAAAGCGGCGATTCTTCTGAGGTGGCGCCAGTAGGTTCCGGAAGGGGCGAAACCAATGGCGCGCTCGAACATTAGGGTTTTTGCAGAAGTTTTGATTGGTCGATCGGAGAATGAAGAACCGAAGAGAATCTCCCTTGCGGTTTCAGGATGACTGCTTATGATAACCGGTGTGGAGCCAAGACTCAACGCCATGAGCCTCTTCGCCTTCAAGTTTGTAGCCATGGAAGCGAGTTTTGCGTGTGCCAGGGAACCCATTTGAGGTAGAGAACCCAACAAGGGCCAACCCATGGGACCAGAGAGGTCTCTGTGGTTCCTCCATGCAAAACCTCCGGGGACAAGCCAGTAGTTAAGGGAAAGAGCGAAGAGTAAGAGAGTGAAGAGTAAGAAAGAGAAAGAAGAGAGTGAGCTTTGGAATAAGAATAACGAAGCGAGTGTTATGAGAAGAAGTGTTGTTGGCTTGGACTTGAGCATAATGAGATTAAAATAATTATGAATTAGAGGAGGTAGCTAGAAAGAGTGAATAATAATGATTAATGAGTGAGTTAATGTGAGAGATGGACGTGTGTCATGGGGCTACAGCATGTATATATAGTGTGGCCTTTGAGTAGAGGTTAAGGATGTGTGGTTAAGGAGGTTAACCATAGTTAAGTTGGCAACCACTTTGGGCTTATATTATGAGTTATGACGTGTAAAATATTCTCTCATGTCTAATTAACAAGAACTTCCCCCACGCTTTATGTCAGAATCACACCACACCCACATCTACCCTTCTTTTTATCCTGAAAATTATTACCAGTAATGTTAATGCAAGATTTTTACTTTTATGTATATATTTTCTTTGAAGAGTTAATTAAGAGGTTATTATGGTAATGATACCCCGTAACCTAGCTATAAAAAGAGGAAGGAATTTATAATGTTCACGACTCAATTATTGAAATTATATACTATACATGGGAAGCTACAAGAAGCTTAGGATGTATAGGGTGTGGTAGCTCTGCTGGTTGCTTTAGAGGCAGAATCAAGAAAGATGATCTATTGACTCAGTAACTAAGATTTGCTGAGTCCCCCGACACAGTCGTATAAAGTTTCCACTTCCCGGTGTTACCACTAAAGTTATCAAGGTCAACGGTCAACCATGTCTATATATAACACGCTCAATGCGTGCAATTCTATAGACGAGTCTAAACACACAATCCGAATCCTGTTCCACCTGATGATATTTTCATTTTATAAATATTATTTCATTTTACAAACGAAAAGGAAACGAAAGACGAAACATAAATATTATTTTGAGCACTCAAGATATAATTGATTAGTTAATGTTTCAAAATTTAATGTCAGTTCATTAGAACTATATAAATCGATACCTAAAATTTCTATTAATAAAAAAATAGAGTTTTTTGCAGTGTATAAAATAAATTTTGTAGTTGAGCTACACATACAAGTTTTTTTAGCTTACAAATCTTACAAGTTGGGCCAAATCTAACAAAAACTACGTTCACTCACAAAAGCGTGTTAACACGTGCATCACGTTTCCAAAACGCTCATTCACTATTCTGAACGATTCTTTTTCTTCTTCCTCGATAAAAATCACAACTGTCATTTTTTCTTTGCGTTTCTTCTCCTCCTCCTCTTCTTCCTTCTTCTCATTTTTCTTTGTATTTCTCCTCCTTTTTCTTTGCGTGTTTCATCTTCATCGTTGTATTTCTCCTCCTTCTTTTGATTTTGCAACATTATATATTTTTTTCTTCTTTGTTTAATTTTTTTCTCCAAAAAAGAATTATGAGAATATGAAATAAGAAGAAGAAACAGCAGAAGATGAGGAGGAGGAAGATGAAGAGTTTTGAATTATGCAAAACTTATCATAATAAAAATACACCTAAATATTTTTGTTTTACACCAAAATATCCTCGTGTTACACCTAAATATCTTCGTTTTACACCCAAATTTGCTGCAAATACAGAAATGAGTTATGGTACGTGTATACTACAATCAGCCACCAAAGTATACTAAAATACAAATATACATTGAAAATAAATTAAAGCACAGATATATTTATACACAAATATATTGGTGGCTAATTTTAGTGGTTGATTTTAGTGTACAAATAGCATTTTTGTACAAAAAAATATTTTCTCTAATGCTGCATTTTTTTCTTCTTCTTCTTTTCCTTATTTCTTTCTTTCTTTTAGTTAAATGAATGTAAGTTCATCCTCTTCCAAGTAATTTTGCAGTATTATGTGTTTCTTCTTCTTCTTTGTTTGATTTTTTTTTGTTTTTATTCTTGTTAAGAGAGTAAAACAAGAAGAAACTTGAGAAGGCAAAACAAAAAGACAAAGATAAATAAGAAAAAAAAGAAGAAGAAGATGGTGATGATGAAGAAAAAAAAAGAAGCAGCAGCAGAAGATGAGGAGGATGAAGAGGAAGAGTTTTGAATTATACAGAACTTATCAGAATAAAAATACATCCAAATATATTCGTTTTACACCCAAATATCTTCGTATTACACCCAAATAATATCTTCGTTTTACACCCAAATTTGCTACAAATACAGAAATGAGTTATGTTACGTGTACACTAAAATCAGCCACCAAAATCAGCTACCAGTATAAAATACATATTGGAATACAAATATACATTGAAAATAAATTAAAGTACACATGTATTTATACACAAATATATTGGTGGCTGATTTTCGTAGCTGATTTTAGTATACAAATAGCATTTTGTACAGAAAAATATTTTCTCTAATGTTGCATTTTTTTCTTCTTCTTTTCCTTATTTCTTTCTTTCATTTAGTTAACTGAATGTAAATTCATCCTCTTCTAAGTAATTTTACAGCATTATGTGTTTCTTCTTCTTCTTTATTTGATTTTTTAGTTTTTATTCTTGTTAAGATAGTAAAACAAGAAGAAACTTGAAAAGGTAAAACAAAAAGAAAAAGATGAATAAAAGAAAAAAGAAGAAGAAGATAGTGATGATGATGAAAAAAAAAGAAGCAGAAGATGAGGAGGATGAAGAAGAAGAGTTTTAAGTTATGCAGAACTTATCAGAATAAAAATACACCCAAATATCTTCGTCTTACACCCAAATATCTTCGTGTTACACCCAAATTTGCTGCAAATACAAAAAAATATTTCCTCTAATGCTACATTTTTTTCTTCTGAATTGAACCACACCTCAACCACTTGATTGGATTCAAAACAATAAAAAAATTTTCGAATTTCCTCCTTCAAATCCAGCTGAGGGATTTGTCTTCTTAGACGGAGATATTTTCAATTTCTATTTTCCTTCTATACTACATGTAATCAATTGATTCTTAATTTCGTTTTCCTTTTTATTTGTGCTCCAAACTCTTGTAGAAAAACCTGCAGCCTTCGCATAATTCTTGTAGAATTTTGTAGCATTTTCAAGGGTGTTAAAGGTCATCCTAACCTTGGATACAAATTACTCATCAACACCATAGATTTGCTGCAAAATACACCCAAAATACACCATATTGAAACAAGCATAAACTATAGAATGCAAATACAACTATAAAACCATCATAAAAAATAACAAAAATCAGATTCATGAATCATCAATAAACAGAAACTAAAACAATTCAACTAAAACAATAAGACAATTCACCTTTAGTGAGATGAAAAGTCATAAACTGTAAATACACCAAAACTTTCCTAAAATACACCCAAATATTTTTGATTTATACCCCTGATATAAAATGCAGAAAATTCATCAGAACTAGTACATTAAATTCAATTCAAACAAGGAACAATGAACAGCAAATTTCACAGACAAGGTTCACGCATTATTCAGCTACACAATCATAAACTACTAACAGGATTCAAATTTAGATTCAATTATTAACTGAAATTAAACCACACATCACGAACTCATTGAATTCAAATTCAAAATTTACTTCGCTCTGGTTCAGCTGATAATCTGAAGTTGAATCATCCATTATCTTTAAAACAATTTTAGAGCTTGATTTAAGAAACAATGAAAAACGAGAAAAACGAAGAAAGAGAACAGAGAGAGACTTACGTAAACAGCGAAGGAAAAGGGAGAGAGAAACGCACAAAAGAGATCGAAGAGAAAAGGTAAGAAAACGTAGAAGGAATTCAAAAAAAGAAACGAAATTCTTTCGAAAAAGGAAGTTATATATTCGCGCGTTGATTGATTGGAAAATCTGCTAAGGAGGCGCGTGAAACATACATGCCATAATAGGCGCGTTTTAAGAATTAAGGATTTTCAAGACTTGTATAACTTGTATAGTGAAAAGGCTTAGACGTGGAGATTAATTCTTTATAAATTTGGTCTCTTTAGAAACTAAAATATTTTAAATTAATTATTATTTTATACTTTAAATACAAGTCAACAAAATTTATACCATTTTTTATTATTTTACTATATTCGGTTTTATTGTCGTTTTTTACTTTTGATATTAGATTGACAACAATATTTCTTAAATTATGGAGTGTTGAGATATTAATCTCAAATATATGATACCGTTTAATTTGGAATAAAGAAATCAAACTTTTGGATTTTTAAAAAGTACAGAAATTAAATCATTTGATTTTTTAAAGTACAAAAATTAGATCTTTTAATTTTTAAAATTAGACTGTCTGATTTTTGTGTCAAAAAATAAAAAATTTAAAGTATAGAAACGGACTCTTTAATTTATATACTTTCTGTAATTTAAAAAACTCCAAAAATTATATTATTTTAGTATATCATTCATCTCACTTTTATAGATAAAAAAAATGAGGAATGTTAGGGGGCTAGCAATTTTGGTATTTTGTAACCATCAATTGGCCATCAATAGTGTTTTTAATGATGTGAGATTACATCTAATGGTAAAAGATCACTCACTTTTATTTTGATAGTTAAGTGCTGGCCAAAAAACACAAAAGTTGCTGCCCTTAGACTTTTCCAAAAAAAAATAACCCACCTTTTCAAGTGACTATATCATAAATAAACTTTAAATTCCTTTATCAATTTTTTTTTTAATTATAGTACATAATCTTGAAAGCCTAATAATGTTGTGCAATAATGAACATAGTAATAACTATTTGCAACCCGTGACGACCTAGCTACTACCACAAGTCTTAAACAGAGTGAATTAAGAGCCACATGTTATTTTGTTTTCACATTGTTGGAACATTATTCCTTTTGTTTGCAATTTTTTAAAGACACGATGAAATTGAGAGATTTTTATCACCATTTAGTAAGGATTGAACTCAACCATTAATGTCCACATATATGGTATTTCAAGAAAATGCTAAGACTTTATCTTTTGTTTTTTTCTTCTTTTTATTTTTTTAAATATATATATTATTGTTTTACGGCAAAAGCTAGCTTCTATGCATACACTTTGATTTTCTCTTTTGGTCTCCTTTATTTTTATATCTTTAGTTTATAAAAAGGACAGTCCTATGCAATAATAAGGCAGGAGCCATATTTATCAACGCCATGTGTTACTGAAAATCTTACGGAATGATATTTTCACAGTTAAGTTGCGCAATAATGGAGAATGGAAGCACGCACTTCCAAAAACTAAAGGGCATGCATCACACTTGGTATGAACAAGATTGTACATGTGTTTCACTGTAGGATCGATGCTGTGTGCTGTAAATCTCCACAAGCTTTACCCGTCACAATCATCCCACTTCCCCAACTAATCTTAAATGCCATCCCTTCTACTAAGTTACCTAAATATTATTACTTACTTTTTTATTTTTCTGATTGCTACCTAATAATATACTTTTAAAAATGAGTAAAAGGAAAAAATTCATACGAAAAATTTTTGGTGGATAAATGTACACACAAAAAATTAGTAATGATGAACAGAAGTGATACGTAGTCGTTAGGAGGACTCCAGTTCCATTAAGTTTACTGTGTAATTAGGGGTGCAAGTTACCGAATCGGACCAAAAATTACCGTAAACTGAACCGAAAATTACAATAACCGATTTAAAAATAAAAAAAATTGGTTTTTTTTTTGACAAAACCGATCGATTCGGTTCGGTTTTCGGTTGACTCGATAGAAATTGAATCGAACCAAACCAAATCGAAAATATGCATCTATTTCAATGTTTTAACCATTTTAACCTTTAACCTAACAACAAAAATTTTCAACCCCTAATCATTTCAATGTTTTACTTTTATTATTTCAGTTTATTGACTATTTTAAGCCTCTAATTATTGTGATTCATATTTTGCTCATTAAAAATTAAAAATTGAAAAAACCGACCGAACCAAACCGCTGTTAGTTCGATTCGATTCGATTCAGTTCGATTATTGTAAAAACAGCAAATCAAACGGTTATGTATCTGTAAGAACTAAGAACCGAATATATCGGTTCGGTTGGTTTTTGGTCCAAAATCGAACCAAATCGAACCGATAACACCCCTATATGTAGTTATGTAGAGTAACAAAGTAGACTCTTTAATAAGATTTAGATAGAAATTAGCTCATTTAAATAAAAAAATAACAATCTCAAAAATATAGCCAGTAAATTTAACAGAAATGGAACGCCATTATTAATAACATATCACTTTTGTTCATCGTTACCAATCTTTTATGTACACACTGAGTATTTCGAATGATTAGAGTATATATTTGTCCATCCAAAAATCTTTTATGTATAATTTTGTTCATATATTTTTTAAAATTCTATATATTTTTCGTCTAAGATTGTTTATTTTATCTAAATATTCAATTCCAAGAGTTTAACTAAAGAAATCATTTTTTAATTAATATCATCTAAAAAATTTTGAATCATAAATAAACTTTAATTTTTAAATAGTAATTCCCTAATCCTCTAAAAAAATGAGATTTTTTTAAAAAAATTACAATAAAAATTAGATAATATTAATTAATTAAAATTAATTATCTATACTTATTCTTAATAATAACCCACTTTAATCAATAGAGAAAACATATACACTAAAACAAAAATTAAACTCATTTCCTTTTTATTATTTTAAAGAAAATGCTAATGCTATTCAGGAAAAAAAATGCAATGCTCATAGAAATTTAATTTAATATTAAAGGTAAATAAGAAGAAAAAATAAAATATTTTAAATTTTTAAATCCTAAATATAAATTAAATTAGTGATATAAAATATAATAAATAATGAATGAAAATTTATTTAATTAACAAAGACTTTTATATAAACAATTTCTTTTATGAGATGCATGGGATTTTTAATTTATTTTTGGTGTAAACGCATTCTTTTAGCAAAATAGTTTTTTAATTTTTTATCAGCTAGAGCTTTATTTAGATCATTAAATTAATGCGACGAGTATTAATTAGATTAGCCAGTACTAATATATCATTCTTTCTGACATTGTGTTAGACTCCTATATATATTAATTAATTCTAAGATAAAATTTTAAAAAACTTTGAATGAAATTTATAATCTATATTGTATATATTTAATAATCTCTCCACTAAACTCCATGCATGTTTGGAAGATTGTAATAAAGAATTAAAGAGGACCACCACTAATCACCCATTCCATTACTTTGTTAACATTATTAATCCTTCGAACTTTAGTTTCGGAAAACGCCCATCTTTTTCTTACTGTACAGCCCACTACTACCAACACACGTATCATGCAGCAATTTGCATCCAAAACCTTTTTTTTTTTTAATTTAAAATAAAACTTCATTCATAGAAGACATCGAAGGACACTTACAAATTAAAAAAAATACATTAGTTTTAAATCTAAAGAAGAAAAGTAAATATTATTTACGTTTATCACAGAAAGTTTGAAAAATAAAATAATGACACACATGGTGATGAGTCTCTTTGCTACAACAATGTGATCTTAGTTTTATTATTCATTTTTTTTTTACCTTGGTAGAAAGGTTTAATGTTCCGAATTTCAAACGTTAAATGATTAATTGCATACTTTTTAATTACTTGGTATCTTGAAAATCTTGATGACTTGACAGTCATATATGCTTTGAACCGTTAGCATTTTGTCTAGTAATTTTTAGTATTTTTTGTTAGTATTTTTTGTTATTCTTTTATCAGTATAAATAATAAATTGTCTTTAATAAATAAATTTTATTATTTATATATATAAATTCTAAAAAATATGAATATAAATTATATTAATTTATATGTATAAATTCTAATAAATATGATAAATATAAGTGTAAATTATATAATTTTTATAAGTAAAATTTCTATAAATATAATTATATAAATATTGTTAGAATATAATTAGAATCAATTAGCATTATTTAGTATATCTGAATATTTATTATAGGAGATTACGTCTTTATTATTACGATTCTCTTAGTATCTATAAATACCATTTTATATTGTATCATTTCAGACAACTTGTATAGACAACTTTAGACAACTTGAATACACAACTTGAATAGTCAACTTGAATATATTTAATAATATACAAATCTTTCCTCCAATTTAGTCTCTTGTTTCTAACAAATATAAACTATTGTTAGTCTAACAAAAAACTAATAGTATTTGTTAAATATGTAGTGTTGTTCGTATAAAGATATCAAAGATCATATCATTTATAATTTACAACGAACTGTAGGATTTTGACAACAAAATCATACAGATGGATAGATATATGGAAGCATAAAGTCACAGATTAAGAAATTAAAGATCATTATTCCAGTTCCAATATTAAAATGTGGCTTTCTCCTTTTTTTTCTCCTGGACCAATTATTCACTGTTATGTAATACCTTCAAATAATCATATTTTTGTTCATATATAGTAAGTTGGCTCAAAGAATCATTTATGATTTGTTTTTTACTATAAAAACCTCCGGACAATAATGCAAATATTTTTATTATTCACGGTATTTTTTAATAAATTAAAAACTAATTCGTTGCAAATCTAAACTTTATTTAAAGGTGTGTAATTACTGCATGCATACACAGGAACAGGACAATTGATTTTTAAGTAGATGAAATCGTCCATTCATACGAAGTAATATTTGGACACCAAGAAAAAAAAAAGTAATTCTACAAAACCTTACTAACAAAAAAACAGCTTTATTTGATGTATAATAATTAAATGAATAAATGACCATTTGTATCCATAAAAGATGAAAATGCTGACATATGTACCCACACTAAATCGAAACTAAACTTGCACCCACATAAGACATTTTTCGTGTGACAAAAGTACATTGTCTTTGGAGGGTTGGAGTGCCACGTAGGATACTTTTGTCACGTAGAGGACATCTTGCGTGAGTACAAGTTTAGTTTCGATCTAGTGTGAGTACATATGTCAGTGTTTCATCATTTAAAGATACAAATGATCATTTATTTATAATTAAATTAAATAATGAACCGCCGCCAGGGCCACTAATTATTGCGAGTTCCAGCTTCGCAGAAAGGAGAAGGAGCTTGAAGAAAATAAAGGAAGCTGGAGGATTTCGGCCGAAGAAAATGTCCAAAAAAATATTCTGCATGAATCCAATAATATCTTCTCTGTAATTATATTATTCATTTTATGTCTCTGTCTGTCCTAAAATATTTCCGCATCATATTATATAATCCAGAACATTTACATTAAACTAATATTTGATCCTAAAGTTGGTGGACATGCGTGGCTACCTCCCTTCCAGTGAATCTGGATACTCTTGCTATTTTAATCAATTAATCTATGGAGGGATCCACTATTTATTAAAGCAAGATCCAGAAAAATATTACTTCATGTTAACTCATATATACCCTATAAATCACGGACATTTAGTTGAGTTTTCGTGTCCGCGTGTCGGACATATTTCGAACACGACACGCGTATTTGCTGTGTTCAACTGTGTCTTAATAAAAAATTTTTCTCCGAACACGTTTAGACACACCTAAATACCATCACGTGTCCGCGTGTCCAGTCTTATTCTTAACATATATTCTTAAAATAAATTTAGTTATAGTATATATTATTATTTATTAAAACAAAAAATATTTTAAATATTTGATATAATTAAAATAAGACATTAAAAATAATTAAAAATTTTAATTTATATTTTATATATATGCATGTCCCGTATTATGTAAGATTTTAAAATTCGTGAATCGGCGTGTCCCATGTCGTGTCGTGTCCCGTGTCTGTGTCAGTTTCTGTGCATAATATATACCATACCATGCATACATCAATTGTGAAGTAAAGTTAAGTGATCATTGGATGAAAGCACCCAATCAATGGTCATGAAGATTACTACAGCAAGATTCATGCGGAATACGGTTATTCAAATACAATTATTTCAAGAGAAACCCTTGAAGTAAAACTTTAAAAGAACAAAACTCAAGTATCTAGAACCACTACTTATATTTAATATGTTATCATGCAGTGGCGGAGCTTAGTTCAGACAAGGGGGGCCATGGCCCCCCCAAACTTTTTATAAAAAAATTAGTAGTACTTTTTCAAAAGATAAAAAATAATTCAATTGGTTTAAATACTTTACTATGACTTAAAGTACCCAATAAATTCTGTACCTTACTGATATCCTCGGCTAACAAAACTCACAATCGAGAACAGGTCAAACACGTCGCAAGTGCCAAGAATCTCACATCAACAAACTCATACATCGATTTCCGGTAACAAACCCTAAAAAGCCAAACACTACTCAAACGTCCACCTTCCTTTACTACGCGGTCTATTTAAACAGACGAGCAAACCTCGTCTGGGGCAAGTGAAAAACAGTGATCATAAGCTACTAGGAAAAACGACTTCATAGCACCAAACCCTACAAATTCCTTATTTTTACTTTTGCTTGTTGAAGTTTATATTACCGAGCACTAACTTGAGTGTCGGAGTCCTTTTTGCAGGTTCCACGCCGAGGTCTTCAGTTCCGAGGAGAATACTTCCGAGCCCCTGACGGAGCTTGTAGCCGATCACACTTCGAAAGCTTTATCTCGCAAGGAACAAGTTCAATAAGCAACCCTCTCTCTACCTTTAAGTTCAAATATAAAAAATTAGATATTTTTATTTATTTAATTTAATATTATTTTATATTTTACTATTTATTTAATTTAATTTTTTATATGATAAAAAATAATAGAATATTCAATAAGTATTAATATTATTGTATTTGTATAAATTGATACAAAAAAATTTAATAAATATTATAAATTTTAATATTTATCCTTCTAACTTCTTTTTTACATATTCTACATGATATATATTCAAATTTTTATATAAAATAATAATAAAAAAAATCAAAGAATTGATGCATTTTTTAAGAGGAAGCCTAATATTTAAGAAGGAGAACATATAATTTTTACAATATCAATACCTATAGATAGTTCTTATACTTTAATGAATCACGAAAAAAGTGAGATACAACCTTCAAAAGTTCAAATAGTTACATCTGATGAGTTTGACCTTAATTTTTTAGAACGAGACCCTGAAAAATGGCTTTAAATTTGGCAATATCACCTAAACCAGAGAGATGAGATTAGACGAGCTTATCTTAAATGGGTCCATATCAAAAGTATTTTGAGAATTATCTTCTATGTGGCCCCCCCAAAATTTTGTTTCAAGTTCCGCCACTGTTATCATGTGTGTGCATATATATTGTATAGATTATAGAGGATTACCCATTTATACTCCATGATCGATCCAAAATGTTTTTGATATCAATTAATTAATAGGCCATTATACGGGGTGGGATGAGACACCTTACCGTAATGGGAAAGCCACCAATAGGCATTGGCCACCTACATACTATTATTAGAAGGTGGTGGACCTTCAACACAATAAACAGCTAGCATGGCAAATTGGCAACCCTAGCCATAGACTTGCTCTCATTCCAAAAATAGATGCATTCCAGAGTGCTACAGAAGGAGATAAAAAAACAGATGATGATATTTTCTACTATACGATTACACTTTTTCCCATGACTATTTTTAATCATTCATATATTGGGAACTTATATAATTAATTATACGCTAATGATAGCATTTCAGTGGAGAAAAATATCAGCTCTACTATATGAGAAAGTTGAAAAGGAGCTTTAAATTTCAGCACACAACTCAGCGCTGCCGACATGAGCAACAACATAAATATTTGATAACAAAAAAAATGAGACTAAACCGGATAGAATTATTTTATTTAATATTTATTATAGTAATAATTAATAAATATTAAATAAAATAAATTTTTTTTTTGTCTCCTTAACATTATTGTTATGCAACGAAACGGGTTCTCCGAATTTGTTGGCATTCGCCTACTCTTAAATTGCTTCATTTGGACTGGTTTGTACCGGCCTGATCCTCATAAAATAAGCTGAATATTGCTATTGGTTAATTTAAACACTGTTTGATTCTAATTCTTCAAGAAAGGGGTAGTATTAAATTATTAATAGACTGGATTATGAATACATATACTGGTTTAGACTAACATAATGTCCACATTAAATGTTGACAAGCAAACCAAAGTAACTTCATCATATAAGTAAACAAGAATAAAATGGTTTTGCCAGTCAGTTTTTAGTTTTTACTATTTAATGTTGACAAATCAACCAGTTTTACTATATTTTTTTATTGGATTTAGTTAACATCTAACATATATCTTAAAAACACATGTTAATGTTACTAATTTAAAAAGTTTTTTAATAAACATATAAAGTTTAAATTTTTAATATATTTGTCATGTATTTATTTAGACGAATAATGCGTTAAAAAAAAATAAAAATAAAAAATGCATCACTTCTTGAACTCTAAGGTCTAAATCCTAAATCTTAACCCCTACATTTTAAATCCTAAATATTGAATTTTAAATCATAAATTCTAATTTTTAAATTCTAATAAACTCTAAATTTAAATTATTGATATAAAATATAATAAATAAAAAATTAAGATTTGTTTAATTAATAAAGAGTGCAATATTCCTTACTTAATAAAGAACATTTAAAGATGAACAATTTATTAAAATAAAAAGTTAAAACACTTTTACTAATAGTTTTTGCTCAAAAATACCAAATCTTTTGAGAGTATATATAAATTCACTATTTCTTTTTATCTTGTATTATCATAGATAAAAGCAATAGAATGAATGACAATTATCCTTTTATCACCACACCATATTGTATAACAAGGACAAAAAATGAAACGGAACAAATGACTAAGGCGATCAAAGTCGTGTTAAAAGTATACAAATTTATGATAGTTTTAATCGTGTATTTTTTTAAGATAATTTCTGTTTTTTTTTTTTTTTGGGCTATTCGACCTCGATGTTTATATAAAAAAAGAGTATACAAATTTAGCTCCACAACTAAGTTTAACTTTTCAAATTCTAAATACATGTAAATCCAACGAGTTTTTAGATAAATTAGTGAATTTGATTACCAAATGACTTTTATTTTGGTCAAGAACAACTTAGTTTTTTGCTTACAACCGGTTAGGAATATAGTCCATATAAGAAGTTGCTTCTTGCTTTAGATTTTCATCAAAATAATGAAAGGAAAAAGATATTGCTGGAGTTATGTTAAGTATTGATTGTTAGTGATCCGCAGAGCCTAGGCCCAAGAAACCTCTAATCTCTATAGGGTCTTCTTGGAGATTTTTTTCTGTTATAAAATAAAAATAAAATTATTTTTCAAAAAAATTATTGAAACTTTAATTTTTGGAATTTTACTTTCTTTTTTTCAGGAGGCAAGTTTGCCGTATTCACCGGCAAACTTTAAATTTCTAAATTTTTTTTTTTCGTGTTGGAAAGCAAAATTAGGTTTTTTCAAAATTAAAGTGTTGAAAAACTATTTCTACTACAAATTATTAAATACGACTTATTTTTATGTACTCTTGTGTACTTCTAATTACTTCTAAAAACGATGATAATGATTATCATTACCGATTGTAAAACTTAGGAAATTCGCCAGAGGTACGCGAACTTAATGAATTTTATAGAGTTCATTAAGAATTACAGCAAACTTGCCCCCACAACAAAAAAAAAAATTTAGATTCTAGAAATTAAAGTTTTAATAATTTTTTTAAAAATAAAGTTTTTTTTAATTTTATTATAGAAAAAATTCCTTCTTGGTGGTTGACTAATTTACCGCATATCTTTATATAAGCACAATTTTAACACCTAATATCTAAAAATAGCAAAAACAAAAAAAAGAGAGAAATAAGAAATAAAGGAAATTTGACAATCACAAATGGCAAAACCCAATCAATTAATCCAAACCAAGACTAAATTGTCAAATTCATCACTTAATCCAAATCAACACTTAATCCAAATCAAGATTAAATTATCAAATTCATCACCGAAAGATTATTCATTCCCCAGATTCATTCTTAAAAGATTTTTTTAATCAAATTCATCCTTCAAAGATTTTAAGTTAATTATATTAGTCATTTTATCACTTCCATAGTTGATGGTATTAGAATTTACTAATATGACACATTAAATAACATGACAGCGCACACCTGTTAGTCTTAATTGGCTGCCAATTGAAAATTTTCAATGCCTCAAAATCGCCCTTAATTTGGAATTGATATAATCTAATTTTATAAACTTATAATGTTAACCATTAATTAGGATTGTGGTAAATATGGTATCACTTAACTGACGAATTTTGATGCAATTAGTAACAAAAGTGATGAAAAAACTACCTTGACTAACTTACAATTTTTGAAAGACAAATTTAATTAAAAACTATCTTTCATGACGAATTTGACTGGTTACTCTCCAAACCAATCAACCACTTGTTCAATCGAATAAGAGCCACAACTAGAGTTGTCATATCCCAGTTATTCTTTGTCAGAATAATCATTACACCCACAAATACATCTGCTTTGTATATCAAAAACAACTTAAATGTATCAGTTTTGGGTGAGTTGTCTATACATATTTTGGCATGTTTTCGCTGGTCTAATGACTAAAAGACGTGGATAAAGCAATCCCAAACTGAAACACTGCTCGAAACGCTAACTATTTATTCATTCAAACGGATCAGTCATTAAGATAGGATGCGAAGTAACTGCTAGGTTGTGTTTGTAAGCATTTTAAAGGCGAATGAATTAAAGGAAACGGCTTCAGAGTATAGACTCCACTTTACTCTTTAAGCCCTTCCCCTCACCTCCTAAACTTCAACTCACAAACACGCCCTTATGTATTGAGATATTGGCCAGCGTCGGATCACAATTGATTTATTTCGATTAGTGATCCCCATATGAATTACATTGACCCGGGCTCTTGTTCCTCTAATCCTCTTGATAAACTGTTAATCAAGGTTTTTTATTTTGTTTGTTTCTACTTTCTACTGTTAGTCTTCTTGAAACAAGTACAAGATCCAGAGTCATTCAATTCAATCAAACTAAGCACTCAGGAGGGAATACAAGTAGATAAGGATGTTACAATTTAGTGTTTCTAATATTTTTCATGAACTATGCCTAGCAATTTGATTGGGAAACAAGAATACTCAACCTGAAGTTTACATGCCTGGACAGAACTCAGAAAACCCACCCCCCATTTTTGCTTTTCTCTTTTTCAAACATGATGTAACCTATAAAGCTTGTCCAAACTTTACAGATAATATTACACTAAACAACAGTTGACAGGATAGATAGTTGTGGAGTTCGTGCCTCTTACCATTCAGAGAATGCACACACTGATACAATGCTATCATGATCATATAGCAGCCGATGCAAGAAATGATCTAATTCGTTGTAACAACTCAGCTTTCACAGAGTCTGGAACAGAAGCTGCATTGAAAAGAAAATGCGGCATCAATCGTATTTCCAGCCATACTAAGTAAATTTCAACATCATGCAACGCTTAATGTTTATCAAGGGAGGTTATTACGAAATACAAAGGTATCAAGTGCAGTATCACCTAAACTTTACAAAAGAATAAAGATGCATCCCTCCTAAACCATCATCCCAGATATCCTCATAATTTCTAAACAAGGAGAATTTAGAATGCTTCTTATGATAACAAGATAATAAATGCAAATTTTACTTTTTCTAGGAGTTAGGAGAATAACAGAATAATAAGGAGTGTACATCGTTACTAGTCTATATAATATTGACTAACCTCAAGGGAGGAATTTACCCAAAAAAGAAAACATGAAACTATCTACTGCTTCTATAACTATGGTCAGGTTTATATGACCTATTTATGCAGTTCCTATCCAATATTGGCAATGACGTAAAGTTATATAACTGCAAAATGATTCCAACTGACAAACAACAACAGGAACTGATGGGGCAATGCTCAAAAAGCCTGATGCATTTTAGAAAGTTTGTAGTTTATTGCGAAATCTGCATGATCATCAGCAACAAGTCATCGAGATGCCGCAATTACAAAATCCCCGAGAACACAAGTTGAATATCAAAAGCATAATAAAAACTTAAAAAGAAAAAGAAAGAAAAGCACAGACCTCTGCCTTTAGGGGTAATAACCTGGACAAGATCATCGACCGTTACATTATTCCTCCCTTTCTTCTTGGCGAATGCCCTAATTAACCATGAATTAACCCTAGTCAAATCCAAAATGATAGCTTGTAATAATTACTAACTACTAATTACAAAAAAAATTAAAATACCTGCAAAGAGATTTCATCTCATCCCTCCAACCGCATTCAATGAGTCTTTCCCTGAGAAGCTCCTTCAACCGCTCTTTCTCTCCGCTCTCAATCAGCTAAAAAACCAAATTAAATAAAAATATAAAGAAAATAAATAATCCGAAGCCAGAAGGAGAGAACAGGAACCTTGATGTTGATGATTTCTCGAAGTGTGAGCTCGGGATCTTGCGGTTCCTCTGATTCGGGAGTTGGCGTTGGGGGCCGATTAACCGAAGCCCTCCTGATTTCAGAATATCGACAAAAAAAAAGTAACTTATTACTTACTCCGTTCAACAGCAGCAGAAACAACAAAAAAAAAATTACTGTAACATTCATTCATTCTTTTGCTTCTTCTTCTGTATTATCAATTGAAACTCACATTTTCGTTTCGTTATCTCTGGTTCATACAAATACAAGCTTTTTTCTTCCAGTTGGAGAGTTTATTGGAGCATAGCTCAATCGCGAGTTCGAGTAGTGAGGTCGGTGCGAATCTGGAAATTGGAACCAGAATTCCAGATAAAAGGCTTTCCTATGGGCCACGGGCCCACGGCCTTCTCATTGACCCAAGGAGGCCCGTTCAGGCCTTACATTTAGAAGCATGGTTGGATTATGGAATGAATCTTCTCAAATTTTTTTTCACTTTTTTTTTTTTATCAAAGATATAAGACTCGAACTGCAACCTCTTAATTGAGTATGGGGAGACTATGCCATTTAAACTATTACTCATTGACAAAATTTGGAAAGATATGTGACTCGAATCCGCAACCTCTTAATTGAGTATGGGGAGTCTATGCCATTTGAGTTATAACTCATTAGCCAAATTTTTTTTTCACTTAAAAACATAAAATATGATTTTTTTTATCATATATTTTATAGATAAAACCAAAAAAATATGAAAAAAATATTAAAGAATTAGATATTTTACTTTATTCTTTTAAGTGAAAAAAAATTAAGAGAATCCCGTTAGATTATTCCAAAACAAAGCCTATATATAGTTGGAAAGAAAAATAATTTATCTTTCTAATAATTCTCCTAAACCAGTAGAAATATCTATCGTAATTATTTGACTTTATTTGATATTTAGCGGCAAGAATGAATTTATTACCAATAATGAACAAAAGAATTATTGTTACTCTTCGAGTGAACAATTAGGCCTAGTTTGGGTAACCAACTTAATTAAGCTCTTTTTGATAAAATAACTTAAACAATAAATAACTCTGTTAAAAGTAATTTATAAATAAGTTATTTTGTATTTGGATTTTTAACTCTAGAAGTACTTATTTTATAGAAATGTGATGAAAAGTAGAAGTATTATGAGAGAAGTCATTTTTTTTTAACTTCTCTATAAGTTCCTAAATAGCTTCTTAGAAAGTTGCAATTTGGTTTTGAAAATTGTACCAGACATTAATACTACTACTTTTCATAAGTTAAAGGTTAAAAAAAGTTACTTTTAAAGTTTCCCAAACGGGCCCTTAATTTGGTTCCTGTCTTTTTTTTTATGGACATCGCGACTCTTGTCCAAAAAAAAAGAGACAAATCAGTCCCTGTCCCATACTTCTGTGAAACGTTACAGTCCTTCCGTCATCTCTCCTGACCAAAACAGACGGAAATTGTTTACGTGTCAGTTAACGTTGTTGATGTGGAGGTTAACACTCTGTTAAGTTTCACATTGGCCATTAGAGAATGAACAGGGGTCGATCTATCCTGCTTTATAAACCTAAAACTACGTCGTTTTTTGTCTTCATTGAAACAGAATGGTTTGAAAGTGATTCCACGCAGCTAATCTCTCACTTTTCTCCCAACCCAAATACAAACCCTAGAAGACCATGATTGGTAGTAGAGAGCGTTGTTCATCATCAACCGACGAAGTAGAGACGATTCAGGCTGGAGCTTGAATTATAGTGGGAGTGTTGGAGCTCCGAGGAAGAAGAAATGGGTTGTCCCAATTTGTTATTGTGGTTCTCATGCAATTTTGTTCATGTCAAGGACGGTGAAGAATCCAGACAAATTATTCTTTCGCTGCCCATACTTCAAGGTAATTGTTTAGGATTTAGCTAAATTTTTGTTTTCAGTTTCTATTCCATAGATGCTAACAAATGTTAAACATTTTCGTAGACTGGAAAATGAGATTGCAACTTCTTTGCATGGTTAGATGATTATGTTTCTTCATGTGGTTAGGATACTAACAAGGCAGTCTCAGTTGGGACATCAAAGCAGAAGCAGAATCGATTGGAATGCCATGGTTATATGGTGGATAACAAAGTTAATAAATTGGAAAAAAGATTAATTGGTTTGGAAGATCAGTTAGATAAATGTAGATTGAAAATGGGTGAAAATAGATGTATTAGATTTGGGTTTAATTTGTTAGCATTTCTTGGTGGGGTTGTAATTGCAAACTTGTTCAGAGCAAGTGTGTAGGATTTTGATAGCTAAATTTTGTTATTTCCTAAAGTTGAGTTGTGAACAACATTTTTTATGATGAATGAAATAAGAATTATTGTGGTGAATTTGCAAAATTTGAACTATGGTGTGTGATGAATGTGTTAAATTTCATCCCTGTATTGATAAATAATAGCATATATGTCATGAAATAAACTTAACAAATATGCATGCTAGCTAAGTAATACATGCGTAGCAATAAGTATCTAAACTCAAAGAAAGATGCATGTTCGTATATTGATAACAAAGGAGCAATTCAGTTGTTGAAACAACTTAACACATAATATGTCCATTCAAAATATGGGCAGCAACATGGCCGTGAGTCAGATAACCAAAATATAGGGATCTCAAGCAAAAGCCCTAAACCTAAAACCAATAGTATTAAGTAGCAAAATATAGTAGTTTTTTGAACCAAAATATGTGTCCTAAAGGCTTGTAGCCAAGATACAAATTAGCAACGAAAGGTGGTCCAATTTTATGTCTTCTTAGGTGGCCTAAGTCCTGGACGCCTGAAGCCAGGAGTGGACACAAATTTGAAAAGCCTTAAAGCAATTTTCGAGCTTGCAGCAGCCATTATTTTTGCTGATATTGTACCATCTCCACTTGTTGGATTTGTTGGAGGAGCTATTGAGCCATGAGTAGGATTTTCCGAAATATGGGATCTCAGAGCTGGACCTTGTCCTGGTTGAGCTTTGAACCATAGTGTCGGCCTTGGTGCTAGTGGGGGTGCGGGCATGAAACTTGGCATATTGGCTGTTAGATTAGATTTATCTGTTGTAGGTGTTTGACTGAATTGCACATACTGGATTGGTAGAGGTGGGGGCCTGACAACAGGGTTCTTTAACCTTCGGATTGGATTGGATTGAGTTTTGAAGGCTACATCAGATGGACCTTCTTGAATGTTGTTGGAATTTGTAGCATGTTGGACCTACAAAGAATTTTTTATGACGTCTCAGAAAATTTATGAAGTTAGAGTAACTAGTTTTAAAGTTATATAGGGTAACTTTACCTCCTCTGATTGTGGGGCATTATGTGACAAAGGAATCTTTTGTGGTTGACCTTTTGGACCTACACCACTTGTTTTTTTCTCTCCTCTTGATAGTTTCTTCTTATTTTTCTTAGCTTTTGTCTAACAATGATCACAATAGCACTACCAAGAGTTAAATACATATAACAAAGTCTATTCAGCTAGGACAAAACTAACAAAACAACCTTAGGGTCAACTGCAGCTCCAGCCACGTTAGTGACCTCATTACAGTTTCCCTCTCCTCCTTCCTGCTATCATATACAACAAATGAACATTACCATCATTTTTAAAGACAACTAAACCCTTGACCAAAATAACTTGAGACATTTAAATTCCTAACCACTTAATGCTAACGACAAATTGATCCCTATATAGTTTCAGGACAATATACATGTACAATGGTGGTGTTTTCAAAGACATCAACTCTAACCGTGTCAGCTTTCTTCTTCACTCCATTTGTCTTTTTTTTTTTTTTTTTTGGTCATTGGTTTTCAGTTTGGATTAGTTGGAGGATTGGTGCATGTTTTATAGTAATGGCCTTTCTGGCCACATTTGTTACAAGTGACTTCAAAATGTGTTTTTTTTTTTTTTTTTTTTTGCCTTGTTGGGATTCATCTCAGTTACCACTGGATGAATTCTTCTCTTTAGCTTTGGTCGATGTGCTGGTATTTTAATTGGTGGAGGCAATGGCCTTGGAGCATCAGTGGACTCCTAATACTCCTCACTATTTACTGGCTTCATTATGTGGGCGTAAGTAGCTCGGATTGCATCCATTGTTAGCCATGTGTGCATGAAGTCTTCAGGGTTCATACCAATTTTATACATTGCTGCTACTGCATGTTTACAAGGCATGCTTGGAAATAGTATTCAGTTAGATGCAGAATAAGATAAATTCAAAGAGATATAAACACTAACAATGACCATACCAGTTAACTGCCAAACATTGCAGGTGCAGGTCCTTTGTGCAAGGTTAACCCCAACCTTGTGTCCTTGCCTATGAACCTCAAAGAGGACTCTATCATTATCACCTGCCCAAATAGCTCTCCACTTACTTGCTTTAGACTTGATGAATTCTTCCAACCTCTTGTGCTGAACTGGGGCTAGTTTTTCAGTATGATTTTCTAACTTCTTGTTTTGGGCCATCTTCCTCATGACATAACACCTCAAATCGTCTATCATTGTTAGTATGGGTCTTCCTCTATATTCAACTATTTTTGCGTTCCACACCTCGCACATATTGTTCGTGATGTCGTCTACTTTTGGTCCATGGCTGAAATAAGCCTTTGACCACACAGCTGGATCAAATCTTTGTAGATATTTCCATGCTCCCTGATTGATTTTTTTATTTTCTCCATTGAGGCTTTAAATTCCTGGATAGTTGTCTGCCTAGCACATTCCCATACAAGCTGCTTTGTCTGCTTTATCCTTGCTCCCACCATTAGACTTTTCATCCTTCAAGATATGCTTCCTCCTCACACCAGAATACTTCCTTGAGGCTAGCTTCTTAGTAGTACTAGGGCAGATGTCCTTGTCACTACCTTTCTTCTTCCTTTGGGTTACAACCTTTTTTGGAGTAGACTTCTTATCTGTCTTCTTCTTTAGCACTCTCTCATTAGAACTACTGTCAGAGTCCTCCTCATAACCAGCTGGAGGTGGTTTTCGTGCCTCATCCTCGACACTCTCATATCTGTCATCAGAACTTGAAGATGAATCACTCAAAACAACACTTTCAGATGCCAAGCCATCACCTACCACCTCTGGCATATCTACAGGATGGTCAAAATAAATGTAAAATTCCTCAGTGTCCCTGTTCTTGAGTTTGTTTTCCCTCATCTCATTAATCTCATGATCACCCTTAATGGGATGAAGCCCAGACTCCATATCAGGGCCAGTATGTCATACCAATACATCTCCTTATACTCAACATACCCAACTCCTTAAATAAAACAACCAAATCGAAAAAATTCACATAATCCATATCTATTGGTGAGAACCTCTTCACTTTACCATCCACATAACTCATATATCCTTCACTGTCTCTCACAAACTTCCCCCGTGATAAAACACAGGAACAGCAAAATATTTAGACATCTGCAGTATAATATAATACATAAATTAAAGCAGAAACTAGCATACAAATTTAATTTGACTCTATTTCAATTTCAATTCTAAATTAGAAACCCTAATTCAATTTCTATTTACAGTGAAAATATATCTTCCTTATCAGGATATGTGCATTCCAACATTAAAGTCCTATTTACAGTACCAAAAACCAAAACAATGCTTAGATTTTTAGAAATTTATTATCCCACGGTCACATTGTTTATTATTTCTCTTCTTCTTGGACCACAGTCCTATGTACATGCTAAAGCATGTCAGAATTATTGAAAACGACAAGACACATTTGAAAAGGTAAGGGAAGGACCACACTAACCTGGCACGTTGCAAACGCCATGCAATTTCCGTACAGGCTTCAACCAAGCTCTGTCAACCACACTATCCAACCACTGTCAACAACAATATGTGGAGGTCAGTCAGCAAGCTTGTCAGCAGCATTGTCAGAACGTCGCTCCAACTTCAAGAGGTCAACGATCACTTCAAGGGGACGACTCTTACTCTATTAGGGTTTTCTAGTAATTAGCAAAGCAACACATGGGGCTTATATGGAAACCCCAATGTCACGTTCCCTTATTTAATCGAAGCGCAATGTCTCATACCCAAAAACGACGTAGTTTTAGGTTTCTAAAGTGGGATAGATCGATCCCTGTCCATTCCCTAATGGCTAACGTGGAACTTAACAGAGTGTTAACCTCCACACCAGCAACGTTAACTGATACGTAGGCAATTTCCGTCTGTTTTGGTCAGGAGAGATGACAGAAGGACCGTGACGTCTCACAGAAGTATGGGACAGGGACCGATTTGTCCCCTTTTTTTTGGACAATGGTCGCGATGTCCATCGAAAAAAAGAACAAGAACCGGGTTGGGTGTTCACTCTTATTCTTCCAAAAAAAGAAAATCATGCTAAGGGCATCGATCAGCTAACTACTCTCTTCATCCAATATAACAATTGTCAAGTAAAAAAAATATCCAAAATACTTTAATTTTTATAAGTACACATTTTACCACCTCTTCTGTTATTAACTTATTATTAGAGAAGAGATTTACAAAGTCCACACAAATATTTTTTAAGGTTGTTGCCTTATAATGGTTGGAAAGGCTAGTTGAACCTCCACAGCGCCTTAAGTACAAAACAAATGAGAGCATATTCTAGCATTGAGATAAATCGAAACATCTCCCAAATTTAAAAGGGGGTTCTCAACTAGCTAATTTGTGGAATATTTTATCCCTTTAGAAAGTTTAAATACATAAAAGTGAGGTTGAACTCAAATGAATTTTGTCATTTAAGTAGTTCAATGATATGATGATATCAACGCGGGATGTACAAACTCAATTGGGTAACATGATGAAATGCAAATGAAAAAACCTTGATCGCTTTCCCATGTATCTTTCTTAACCCCGTACAGAGCATACTGCTAGTGCTCCCTACTCAACCAAAATGACCAATAAAAGAAGCAACAGACATTGCACGTTAAGAAGTGAGCAGAAGATCCCAGGAACTCCATCGGAACCAGGAATGTTTATGAACATCAAGCTCCCAAGTGAACTGTACACGTCATCCATATCAGAGACCGAAGATCCAAACAACACATTGAAACTTCTACAAAAGTATCTATTTCAAAATGCTCAGAAAAGAGGACGTATCAACTGAGATTCTTCCTTTTGGGGGGTATAGTCACCATAACTGAAGAGAGCGAATATACAAGATCAGCAAAAAAAAAAAGATCCAAGAATCATCTCCTCCTCCGCCACCAATCAGGGACTTTTAACCTTCGGCTTCTATGAACAGAAAGTTTGACTGCAGGAATCTTGTGCTTGACCTGTCTCCACAACATATTAACAGCATCTTCTTTCTTTGGAGGGTATTGGAATTCATAATGATGGGAGATGTTTTTGAGCTGCCTCCACATTTCGGTCCATTTCTCCTTTGGAAATTGACGAAGCTGATTGACCATGTAACCAGGCTGCAATGCCTCTTTGAAAGAGAAGAAAACCGAGAACTTGGTGTAGTCAATCTCATCCTCAAAGGGGAGTTCAATTTGATCACTCACAATGACAGGAACACAGTGACTGACAATTGCATCAAAAAGACGACAAGATGATGGTGTGTCTCCTGCTGGATCCAAACAGAACTTTGATGAACGCATCCCTTGAGCTGACTGTTTTATCAGTAACAAGCCATAAAGGAATGCTATATAGTTAGTGATCTTACAATGGCAAGTAAAGGGGAACAGAAAGAAATTAATTAACTGAAAATTAATTTTCTCCACTAGAAAATATAGTAGTCTAACTTGGTTAGATTATAAAGGAAGTTCAAAGGTCAGAGAGAGAGAGAGAGAGAGAGAGAGAGAGAGAGAATGTGTGGAGAGCCACAACTATATTACTCTCAACCAAAGTTATCCGAAAAACTTTGACCTATAGATATAGCACAATCATATCCAAATGATGGGCAAGAAAATTAATTGCAGGAGCTTTAAACTATGATGAATGATTAACGAAAAAATTCCCTACTATAAACAAGATAAAAAAGGGCAATAGCCATATGAAAATTATATATAACACTGCATACCGCTTTTATGTTTTCTCCCGTTGCAAAACTTTGCTCATAGTGAACATCATTAATACCAGCCAACACCTTTGCTAGTTTTGCCCTGATAATGCCTTCCTGCAAACATAATAAAGCATAGAAAAATAACTGCCTTTGAACCTTAAAGAGTTAAAATTTTACATTATCTTTTCCAATAAAAACTCAGCCAGACATACATCCTTCCGCAAAGTCCGGCCTCGGAAGAAAAGCAACGTGGAACGAGCCTCATATGGATCTTGAAGATCGTCGTCAGTATAAGAATCTACAACATGGACATAGGGTGACACCACATCTTTGTTCAAATTAGACATTTTTTTGGGGTAGCGGCCAAAATCCACAACAACTTGAATAGATTCATTCAGTTGATCTCGGAGGAACCTAAAGGCGTTGGGGTGTGTCATGGGAAATACATGGTCTCTACCTCCAGACCTTTTCCAGTATTCCGACTTCTTCAAAATATCCATCAAATCAACCTGAACAAAAAAAGCCATATTCACTATTAACAATGGATTTTGAAAAACAACAGGATAAAATACTCACAGGAAATATGAACAGAGACAAGACACATTCCATTAGTATAGCAAAAGATTACGTAGCATGTAAAAAACAGAACACATTAACATGACAGTTGGGCCATTCATGTTGAGGCGAAAAGAAAATAATACACTTTTTACTAAGTGATCATTAAGAAGACAAATGGAAATCTTATGGTATCTGTGCCACTGCCATAAAAGCTCAAAATATAACATATAAGGCTAAGGCTAAATTTAACTGATGATGTTTGAGAAGCATTTGGAGCCAATTAACCATAATCAACACTTGTAAATATGAATAAAGGTCTATAAACATAAAATAAGTTTCTAAACATGACTAATTTAGCCAAAACCTTTAAAACAAAACATCAATCTTCTCATAAGTATGTTGATCAGCCATGCCCAAATATGCCAAATTGCTTCCGGTAAAAAATAACGCTAAGGAACTGAACTCTGAATTATTAAACAATCAATCAATTTCCAAATAAACATGTCATAAACAATCAACGGCTTCATCATATAATTACAAAAGACCAAACTACAACCCAAAAAAAAAAAAAAAACGAAACTCGCACCTGCAATTGCCGATCAAACTCGGTATCCGGATCCGTCATGGTGTGGCCATGCGTGTTGAAACTCAGCGACGAGAAGAACGGGACGAAGAACGCGTCTGCGAGTTCCGGATCCGAAACCCTAACGGCATCTCTGCTGTCTTCAACGCTGTCGCCGTCGCGTTCGTAGAGGAGCGAGCCCATCATCCAGTACTCGACGCTGTGCTGCTTCCTCAGGCCAGAGTTATCGGGCCACGGCGGAAAGTCCTTGGCGGTTACCGGAGTCTCCTCCGTGCTCTGGCTGTTAAGCATGCCAACGTTAAAGCGGCGTGGAAGATCGTACATGTAAACCCGAATAGGCGGTTCGGGTCCACATTGAACCGGTTGATTAAGCGATTTTAGGACGAAATGGGATCGAATATCGGGGTGGCCAATGAAAATTGCGGATGAGATTAGGAGAAGGAGCACAAAGACGAAGGAGAGAACCACTTTTCCCAACATGGCTTCGGTTCCTTAAGAGTGTTTCTGTAATGATTCGATTTTTGGGTGCTCTCTTCTTCTGGTGGTGGCGGTGCTGTTTGTTTTTGGGGAGTTAGTTTATTAGGTTTCTTGGGATTCGAAATCAGTTATGGAAGCCATTTTTGGTTGGAGAAGAGAATAGAGAGCGTGTGTCTGAACCCGTTGGGAAATGCACTCCAATATGCATCTCTTCTATCACTGAGCTCTTTTCCTCTATTTATCTACTTTATTGCTTAGCTGGCAATTCATTAAAATATTACTCCTATTATTTTGGTCTTTTTAACATAAAAAAAGTAAATACTATTTTTCTAATTTTTTTGTTGACTTTTACAACTTTTTTAATTCTAACACCAGAAATTTAGTTCAAATTATTAGTTGCAGTGAAACTATGAAAGTTAAAATAAATAAATTGTCTTATGAGCATTACTAGTTAAGAGAAAGAAAGTTTTTTGTTTTCTATTGTATTCCATGTATAAAAAAATAAAATTCTTGTAAAATATTTGTGGGGAGTGGATCATTTTCAATAAAAAAAAAATTAGATGGTGTGTAGTATTTAATCTAATCATTCATTATTCTCTCTTTTATTTATTTTTGGTCCCATTTATAGAATTAAAGGTGATATATCACACTGAATTCTGTCAAGTATTAAAAAAACTGGAGATGATAAATTTTCATATTTGTGAACAAAATCTTGAAAGAAATAATCAAACAAAATATTTGTTGCAGCATTAATTACTAAACTTTTTGTATAATAAGGCATTGTTTGATTATTGTCTTAAAAAAATAGAGATATAGATACAAAGACATAAGACCATCTCCAGTAGGGAACTCATCTCAATTGTTGTTTATGGCCCACCTGTCATAAACAGTAAATAGGAACTCAAAGCATCTCTATCTTCTCCATTAGGAGAAACTAACTTTAGTCCTTGTTGTGGTCTCACTTAATTAATTAATTAAAATACTTGAAATTAATGTAATTAATTTTTTTTAATAATGTAATTTAAAAATTTAAATTTAAAAATAATTTACTATTAAAAGATATTAATATTAAATAAATTTATATATAACAATAATACACAATATATAATTCGAGATTACACTAATTTGTAAAATTACTTAATACAAAGAAAAATATAATTAAACTCTATAGTTGACGACAAGCATTGTGAAATTGTCATATGTGTTCAATCAAGTCCTCTTTCAATTGTCTATGTTGCTGCCTAGATGGTATGGTGCAAAATCTTCTTCTCCCAACTGAGGTTGTGATAAGCCATTTTCAACATCATCATACTCTAAGCCTTGAGCAAAATTTCCTGCATAAGTGTCTCTTTCATCCTCAACAATCATATTATGCAATATAATACAAGCTCTCATTATGTTGGCTAAATTAATATAACAATATAAATATAAATAATATTTAATATTAATTATTAATTAAATAGAAATTTAATTATTTAATTATTATAATTATTAATAAATTAATTATAATTAAATTAATTAATATAAATTATTAATTAAATAAAAATATCAATGTTTAATATAATTAGTCATTATAATTATTATTTAATTAATTAATATTTTATATAATTATTTATTTTTTATTTTACTTGCCATTTGGCAATTGTGTATTGGTTAATGGGAGTCCCATTCAGAGGGGCTCCCTCGTTTTGAATTGCGTGAAGGAACTCAAGTGAGTTCCTCTCCAATGCCCCATCTCTCTTTTCTCTCTGACAATATAGTAGGAGGGCTCCAAATATTTGCCCGTTGGAGATGCTCTAAATACACATGAATATTTTATACATAAATTTTAGTGTGAATGTCATTTTCGATTTTTAACCATTTGTTCGATGGATTTTTCATCCCTTATGAAATTTAGACACTCAAATTGGTCTCTATCTACTTTGATATATGTAGGTTTCAGTCCCTATCTACTTTGAGTAAATGTCATTTTCGGTCCCTAACTAAGAACTAGAACGTACATATATCAAAGTATATAGGGACCGATTTGAGTGCTTAAATTTTTTAGAAAGTGGAAAGTCCATCAAACAAATAATTAGGGACTAAAAAGAGCATTTACTCTAAATTTTATAATATATTTAGTAATAATACATAAGATACATTTATTTAATTTAAAAGTTAATTTTATTCCCAAATCAAAATAACCTCAACAGTGTTAACACCATTATCACCATCTCTGATTCTCTATGGCCACCACTCTCATCATTTTTAATTTTCAGTATTATCTCATCAAAATATTGTTCTTCTGTTTTGATGTTATTTTTACATATTTGAGTGATTTGTAATTATTTTTGTCTATTTATCAGAAATTTTATTTTAGTATTTTTGGTATCATTTTTTATATGTTTCAGTGAGTTGCTTTTTTTTTTTTTTTGAATTTACATTGTATAAGTAATCAAAAAATAATAATGATGTATTTTGGTTTGTGTTTCGGTATATTTTATTTGTCTTTCGGCGTATTTTGTGTGAATTGAGGTGTACCTAATGTTTTTGTTACCTATTAACTTTTTTTTATTCTTTACAGAAAAATGGCAAAAAAAAGAACCAAAATATAATGTAAGCATGTATACGTTTGAACACCTCAATTTATTTTATATAAATATAGTTTATTTACATCATTCTCATTTATTTACAGAAAAATCATAATTTGAGATGCTCCACAAGATTCATTCATGATAATTTTCAAAACATGAGTGAGGCCAAGAAAGCCATTGTTCAAGATCTGGGATTTAGTGGTTTGATACATATCCCTGCCATGAATGTGCCATATAAGCTATTGAAACAACTGGCATATTCATTTGATCTGTCCCGTAATAAATTGGACATATGGTATGGTATAATTAACATCACCCAAGAAAATATAGCAACTGTCCTTGCCTTGAGTGCATCTAGTAAAAATTCATTTTCTAATATATTCTGTAAATCTAATTTCAGTGTATTATCAAATTATTTTTGTGTTATTGAAATTTTTTTTGCTGCGCGGCTACGCTATCCAGCCAAAATTAACTTTAAAAAATTTAGTGAGGAGAATAAGGAAGTTGTCAGAAGCTTCCAAAGCAAGACTTTGTCGCAATCATCAACCTTTATGATAGAGATGAGTGTTGATGGGGAGAAAAATCAGCTGAAATGCAAGAGAACATTTATCTCTACATTCAGATGTCCTTCTTGTTGCCGACAATGGTAAACAGACTTTCTCTGGTTCACATGCCGCCCATTCTTCACGTGGAAGCAATACGTGAATAGAATTGGAGTGATCATGTGCTCAACTTCTTCATAAATTAGAGAACACACATTGGAAAAGAAATATGCTATTAATGGCTGCCTCTTTGCTCTAATGATTATATATTTTCACGAACCAATACACAAAAATAGGCCGGTGGATGCAATTCCTAGACCACCGTGGGTCCAACATTGGACCAAGCAGTTGCTGATTGAAAGAATAAAAGATGAGATCAAGGATGACATGGTAACTCAACAAAATTTATTCTTTATTTCGGTGTATTTATTATAAATATATTGTGTAAACAAATATTTTTTCTACTTTAGGGAATCATGAAAATAGCACAAATGAGAAAACAACTAAAAGAGCAAAAAGAAGAGAAAAATGAAGGAAGAAACAAAAGGAAAAGAAGAAGACTATTTCTTTGGAAAGTGAAATTGTTGCTGAATCTGAGTCTGATTCTGAAGATGACTCGGAGGAGACATCAACAAGAAGAAAACAACCTAAAAGAATGGCAAAGAAGTAAGTATTCTTTTTCGGTATATTTTTTACTATTTTATTGTATTTATTTGCCTGATGATTGTTTGCTTTTCCAAGATAGAATCCAAGAAAAGAAAGCACATTATTGAGGATTCATTTTTGAAAAAGAAAGTGAATCCGATGATGTGTAAGATTCAGAAACTATCATTGAAATATTATGTTTTACTTTTTTGTCAAAATCTTACTTCTTAACAGAATTTTTTAAATATATTTTCAGAAATGAACAAAGTGAGGAAATAAGAAAAAAAAGATTGAAGAAAAAAATTCACAACCCTACAAAGAAGTAAATATTATTTTTCAGTATATTTGACTTATCTTTCGGTGTGTTTCATGAGAATTGAGGTGTATTTGGGGCTGTTATACTCTTTATGCTGTAATTAGACAACAGAATATTATTCTTGTGCTTCTGATATTATTTTATACATATTTGAATAATTTGCAACTATTTTTGTCTATTTTTGTATTTGTTTTAATTGATAGACTTAGTTCTTTTATGTGGTGTTTGTCTTCCTTTATTATTTTCGATTGTTGTTGGAGTTATTTCTTTTTAGTTATTCTCTTGATTGGTATATTATCTAAGTTTCATGATATTAGTGTTGGTAAAGTTGGTTTCTATAATCAATGAAAAATATAAATGAGCAATGTAAATGATGTTTTGAATAAACAATATTTTGGTTTGTGTTTCGGTGTATTTTGTTTGTCTTTCGACGTACTTCGTGTGAATTGAGGTACACCTAGTACTCTTGTTATCTTTTTTATTTTATTAATTTTATTATATTTATTTGCTTAATGATTATTTGCTTTTCTAGGATGGAATCTAAATAAAAGAAAATATGTTATTGTGGATTCATCTTTTAAAAAAGAAAGTGAATTTCATGATGAATAAGATTCAAAAACTATCATTGCAATGCTATATTGGCAGAAGTGAATAAAGCAAAAAATAAATAAAAAAAAGGAACATTAAAGAAAAAAATCAAAAGCGTGCAATAATGTAAGTATTTTTTGTGTATTTTATCAATTTTATTATGTTCGTTTGCTTAAAGATTATTTGCTTTTCCAGGATTGAATCTAAAAGAAGGAAACATGTTATTGAGAACTCATCCTCCAAAAAAAAAAACCGAATCATATAATGAGTAAGATTCAGAAAGTATCTTTGTAATGGTATATTTTTTTAATCAAAATTTTATTTATTAACAAATCTTTTGCATGTACTCTCAGAAGTGAACAAATGTAAGAAATAAGAAAAGCAAGATTGAAGAAAATAAATAATAAGCCTGCACAAAATTATGTGGTGCTTTTCAGTGTATTTTCTAAATTTTATTGTATTATTTTTTTGTTTGATGATTGTTTGCTTTTTTAGGATGTAGAAAAAAATTACTGATTTTTCAGAAACTGGGCTCCACTCTACAGAAGCTCACTATGTTTCTTTGCAAACATAAGATTTAATATCTGAAATTTTTTCTTTGCTAAAATTTTTTAAAATCTGATGTATTTACTCTAGTTTTACTTAATAATGTTTATTTTGTCCTTAGAATACCATATGTAAATTTGGAAAGTGAAAATAATGCTGTGTTTCAAACACAGACAAGTTATCAAAGTAGTGTAAATCAACTAAGTGATAACATGTATTTTTTTTTCTTTTACCATTTCTTGAATTCTTGTGCTACCATATTTTGCTTCTGATTTTATATATTTTTTTTTGGAAAAAAATCTTTTAAGAATTTATACAAGAAAAAAATAAAAAATTGCAATTATATAAGTTCTTATACAACATGAGTTGTGTTTTTATTGAATGTTTGAGTTATAGATGTGAGATATTTTCGGTGTATTTCAGGTTTAAAGAACAAGAAGAATCATTGAATGAACCAACTCCTATTTAGGAAAGAATAATAGATGATAATCCTAAAGGACAAATGATTATTCTTTTGAAACAGACCCATTCTCAATCAGAACCACTGGACATGTGAGTTTTCTAATTTACTTTCAATGTTCTATTCATTGAGTTAATTAATTGCACCTGAATATTTACTCTATATTAACTTTTTTATTTTTGTTTTATTTGGAGTTCCACTTCAAGTATGTGCTCTTCATTCGAAAATACCTACCTCAAACCCTCTCCAAACTCAACAAACTGTTGAAAAATCTTTTGGAGAGAAAAATATAGAAGAAATTATTAATGTGTAAGTATTACTTAAATTCTTTTTCTAATATTTTCGATGTATTTAGTTTCTCTTTCAGTGTATTGCTTCTGTTTCGAGTTGTAATTAGTGTTCTTGTCCTCTTTTTGTTGTAACTAGACAACAAAATATTGATTTTGTCCATTTTGAAGGATTTTGTTGATGCACTTTTTGCAACAAGCCCATAGAATTTGTTGCAGTGCTTATGTTGTCATTTTGTGGATGTTTTATTGAATTGCATGTCTTTTTAAACAACAGGTGTATTTGTTTCGTATTTCGGTGTATTTTATGCGAATTGAGATACACTTGATTTGCTTGTATTAATTAAATTCTTTTTTTTTGTAATCCTGCAGTTTTTCACAACCTCAACAAGAATCTCATGAGGAAGTAGCTCCTACTAATGTGTAAGTTCTACTTAATAAAATTCTTTTTCAATATTTTCTGTGTATTCTTAAACTATTTTATGTGTCACTATGCAGTTGTTCACTTGCTCAAGCCTTGAATAATGCTATAATGTTGGTTGTCAACGCTGCATTGAAGAATAACTTTTGAACACTATCATTTAGTCTTGGCTTCTCTCAATCAAGTGAGGAAACTACACCTACTCAAGAGGGTGAACCACCAGCAGACAAGAAAAAATCTTAAGACAACTTAATATTGATGGAAGAGTTAGTTAAGGTCATGAATATTGAAATTGCAGCAGCATTAAATTATGCTAAGTAAAAAAGTCCCTCACCAGAAAAGGTGTAGGCTACACTGAGCTTCCTTAACAAGTTCAAAACTCCCGTGAGGCAAAAGAAAATAATAGACGATCTTAAGGAAAAATGATTTTATTGGGTCATAAACATCAAGACTAATGATGATGGATTCTCTAATGAGTGGGAGACAATTTTTAAGTTGAAGCATGAATCTCACTTGAAAATAACCAGAATGCACTTTGATTCTTTAAAAGACAAATCAGATATAAAAAATCTGGTAATACTAGAATAACATTAATGATTTTGTTATGAGCCATGCCATATGTGTATTAAGTTTGGATTTTTTCTTTTTATAGGTTGTCTTGACAATATGTCAAATTCTAAACAACAACAAAATTGAAAGATTTGAAAAACTCATATACTGTCTCTCCCTTGATATTGTGGTAAGTTGTAGTTACATGAAATTTTGGTGTATTCTTAAAATATATTATTTGTTGTAACTATTTCTTTCGGTGTATTATACAAATTTTACAGAATGTCGCATTGACAAATCATGAGGGTAAGTTCATTCATCGGAAGACTAACAAGCTCTTCCATATTAAAGACTATCAAGAATACATCCAATTTTTAGATAAGAAAAAGTTTGTATCCATCCATTTGTAAGCTTTCATTTATAAAGCTTCTTAAATAATTCTTACATTAGGTGCTAATTAAACTAAAAAATTGTTCTCTTTAATCAAACTTCAGATATTTGCTCCAGTTTGTTATGCACGGCATTGGTGGATATGGATGACGGATGTTTAAAAGAAGAAATTTTATGTCCTTGACCCATTAAACAAAAAATCTCCTTCAAAAGATAGAATAGAAATTAATAAATTTGTTGTAAGTTATTTATTTGATAAAAATTTCTGTTTTCTCTATAAATTTTATTGTTTCTGTCTGTTTGAAATAAGGTGCACTGATAGTTCTTGAAAAAAGAAGAATAAATTCTATAATATACCAATTTGTTTTTCGAATACACCAAAATCTATTCAAATAAACACCAAATTCTGTAGGTTAAAATTATTCGTTTCGGTGTAATTTGGTGTTAAATATAAAGCTTTTTATACTTGGCTTGTTTTAGTTTTTAGAGCTTCATAATTTCATAAATGAGGGTGTTTGCCCGAGAAAAACCTTTGGTAGACAAGAATGAGGGTGTTGAAGTACCATACATCAATATCAATGGATAGTGAACACAGTATGTAATCTTTCTATTTAATAAATTTTATTGTATTTTTTGTTATTGCCCTATTTTAATGTGTTATTTCATTTTTGTTTTTAGATATGATTGTGCAATATATGTGATGAAATGGCTGGAGATAATTGATATAAAAAAAAATAAAAAAGGGAAAATATTTATGAAAGAATTTAAAACAGGTAACTATATTTAAAAATAGAAAACTCTATTACTAAATTAACGGAGTTTAATAAAGAAATTTTTTTTAACTGTAGTAACAAATTGATCATTTCAGAGTTGAATATGCCTTACTCATTCTATTTGACGAAATGAATCAACGCATAGATAAAGCCAATCAAGAATGTGAAGCCATCAGACTATTCAAGTCATCTGTTGCATTATTAAGTCTTTACTGTACATTAAAATAAGGAGATATTGATAGTACATAGTTTGAATATTGTAAATTGTTAAGATTTTCTATACTGGTTGTGTACTGAATTGTTTATGCATTGTATAGTTCAAACAAACACATACGTTGTATCTTTGTAAATATTCAATTTAAGCTTTTTATAAATGTTCTTTGCAAAATTAAACTTCTATGAACCTGTCTGTACTGTATTGAAATGCTGTTAATCTGAATAAATTGATGTTCAAAAAATGGAGGAAAATAAGAACAAAATCTATAATACACAAAATTGCTTTCAGAATATACCGAAAACTATTCAAATAAACACCAAATTCTGTGTAGTGTATATTTAAAACAAACAAATTTCATCAAATAATTGAAAAAACTAATTTCAAAATATTGTAAAATAGAACAAAACAAAAAAATATAAACATTAAACCTCATTTTCATAAAAGAAAGAACATTACATAGATTACACTAAAATTGTGTCAAATAACAACGAAATGGATTCATAAACACATCGAAAATCTATCTTATTCTCTTGAATCTCAGAACTAATAATCCATAATATGTCCATGATAATGGCTGGAATTTGATTGCACCACTAAACCACCATCAAAAGGTTCAACTGCAAAAGGTAAATCATATATTAGCAAAATTATTAATATGCACAAACTCAATTTTTGCTGTTTAAAGAACATAAGTTTTACCTCACTTAAAGCTTTCTTTTTCTTTTTCTTTGCAGCATTAGCAATCTGTTTTTCAGTGTTCGATCCCAATATATTTTTCAGAAGTAGTGATCGAGATAAACTGGAATCCATAAATGACGATCTTCGAAAAATTTTGAAAAAATCAGAAAAATACCTAAACCAAAACTAAATACACCGAAAGACGTAAAATTTGACACCTCTACTGCACAAGCAAAACACATAAATATCTACACACTAAAAGTAACAACACCACTTAATCCTAATAAAGATACCATTACCTGAAAGTCACTTGTTGTCGCCAACACCATATTTCATCAGAAAGTCATTCCAATTCCTATCAAATGATTCTTTTATAAAAGAGTTTCAAACAACACGACTCATCTCGTGTTCAATTTCTTCGTGTCGCTTATAGCCATTTAATTTACTTGGGATCTTCTTCATGATATGCCAAATACATCACCGATGAATTGTTGTGGGTATACAAGCCTCAATAGCTCTTTGCATCGATGTGCATTGATCGATAAGAATGCCTTTCAGAGCATTTCCTCTCATTCAACGAAGCCAACATTGAAATAACCATTTGAATGACTGAATATCCTCATTTTTTTTATTAAAACATATTTCAAAAGTGTTGACTTACGATGGTGATTCACCCCAACAAAAGAACCAAAAATTAGATTATACCTGAATACAACGACACAGAAACAAAATCATATATACACCGAAAAATTATCTAAATACACCGAAAGTAATATCGAAATACATATAAACTAGAACATCATATTACTTATTTGTATTGTAAGTGGTATCAAATGAAATAACATCTCAAGAATACTCACAGACATCCATGCTTCTTGCGTCGGCCCAAAAAGTAATCTTAGTTGACTGATCAACCTCAAGTTCAAGTTCGAAAAAGAAATCATGATTCTTCTCTTTTATTCTTAATATGTATTTTCCAAATTCTTTTGCATCCTCTAGTTTTGAAACATTTCACACTTCTTTTGTGATGTAATTTCTCACATCCTTTTCAATAAAACTTAATTCACGGTGACCTCCTGCTGCTGCGACAAATAATTTGTATGTTTTGCTTGGTCTGATTTCGACTTCCTTGTTATTCTCTATTGTACGTCATACAGACATGCTTAATTGCTTGTGTTGTTTAAGCATTTCTGCTTGATTTGGACAACACGGATGTGAATGATACAACACAACCTTCGAAATGATCCAAACACCAATATCCTTCAATATATATATAAATTATTGTAGGACAATTTAATCTACATGAGGGATTTGTCTTCTCATTTAGAGATATGTTCGATTTCCATTTCTCCTCTATGATACATGTAATCAATTGGTTCTTAATTTCATTTCCCTTCTTATTTGTGCTCCGAATTTTCGTAAAAAAATCTACAAATTTTAAAATAATCTTTGTAAAATTTTTCAACTTCTTCAAGCGTATTAAAAGTCATCCCAACCTTTGGAACAAACTGTACACCAACATCGCACAGAAATTGAAAAATATACCGAAATTGTTTTAAAATAAACCATATTAAAAACTAAAATACACCGAAATTGGGAACAAAACAAATTCATCAAAATAATAAAATCACATTCAAAACTTGTACATTACATTCAAATTCAAACCTCAACCATGCACAACATTTTTCACAAATAAAAACACAATGATTCAACTACAGAATCATAAACTACTAACAAACTACATTAACTATATTCAAACCACACATCACTACTTGATTCGATTCAAAATAATAATACAAATCTCCCTGATTCAATTGAAAGTCTAAACCTAATTTGTAATTGAAATACACTAAAAAATGTCCAAAATACACCGAAAGAGTTCCAAAATACACTAATTTGTAATTGAAATACACCGAAACAAGACGGAACAGATTCATCACAATAATAATTCAGATTCAAAACTTATACATTACATTCAATTCAAACCATTAACCATAAAAAATAATTTTCACAAACAAAAACAATATTATTATTCACCTATATAATTATAAACTATTAACGAACAACATTAACTAGAATCGAACTACACCTCAGCTATTTGATTGGATTCAAAATAATAATCCACTTTGCTCTGGTTCAATTGGCAATCTGAACTTGAATCATTCATTATCTTCGACAACGATATAATTGTTCAAACCTGATTTCACAGTTTGATTTAAAAAATTTTGATCCAAATCTTTAAGTCAGATAAAAGAGCATTGAACTTGAATGAAGAAAACGAAGAGAACATAGAGAAGGAAGAAAAACGCAAAAAATGCAATAACACGTAGAGATGTAGAAAATGCTGAGAAAATTTGAAAAAGGAAACGAAATCCGCATGAAAAAGGCAGCTATATATTCGCACATTGAGTCAAAAGTTTATCAGAAATAATGGCACACAAAATGAATTAGGTCAAAATTATTTGTTTGAACTTGTTTGTTTAAATAACTTATACGTAGAGATTAATTGTTTCTCAAATAGCAATAGTCTATTTTTAAATTGCTTATCTAAGAACATTCTAAGGTCTACAAATCTTTTATTTTATTCTTCCTAATTTGAAGTGTTTAAAGTAAAAGTCTGTTTGTATTGAAACAATATAGTAGAATTATATTTTATTTATTTAAATTATATTTTCCTGTTTTAAATTTTAGAGTTGTGTTAATCAACATATTGCAAATATAAAGAAAAGTACGAAAATTAACTAAGTATATATATATTTTTTCTTTATTATGGAAGAACGATAATGAAAATAAAATTGTTATTTATATGTTAGTTAAAAAATTATTATTAGTCACTTAAATTTTTTCTAAATATTATTTCATTCTATTATTTTATTATTTCTGTAAGAACTTATTTAAAAATTTATGAATTAGATTTCACTAAAAAAATTAGAATTTATTTTCTTATTTTAAAATAGATAAAAAAAGATGATTTAAATTTTTTTGAGAATTTTAAATTTTACTTTTTCTTTATTTACAAATCAGAACAAGAGGGGTTTGATTTTGAAATCAATTCCCACATTAAACAAATTTAATATGTTAAATGTTAAAAATATTGATTAATCTAATTTTGTCCAACATCTATTTAGTTCTCTTTCTTCTCCTTGTTAAGGATAAAATTATAAAAAAAAAAAAATTTAACTTATATATATAAGAATTATTCTAAACTAAAAAATTGAATTATATTCTATTAATATGTCAAAGTCCTTCCAAACAATGAAATTGAGTCTCAAATAAAAATAAAATTCCTTTCTCACACTCAAATAATTTTCATACAAGCTCTAAAAAAATATTATAATATAATTTTTTCCCTTATTCTTAAAGATTTCACTTACGTATGGCCATATCTAGACAACCATTCATGCATCTGCTACTTCAATAAGATAGCGATAGTGAGATACCATTACATTCGTGTGATACACTGATACTTGAACCACTCCTTAATTCTTGTTCGAGATACTTGAACCGCTTTAACTTTATTGTCCATCATTCGTTTCATATTTGTATTGGATGAATCCTCAAAATTTCTCATTTTGAGACATGTTTTAGCCTTGTAATTTGAATTCAAACAAACTCTTCTATGTACAGCAATTTTGACCAGCACAGTGAAAGTGAATGATTTTCTTTCCTTCAATATTTTGATTTAACTTGCTTAATTAATCTATCTAAATTTACAAAAGATAGAAAAATAAAAAAATCTTACCAATATTAAGTTATTAGAAAATCGTTATTTATAATAAAACATGAAAACTAACCATTGCAATGCTCTACTTAATGGCAAAACTCTCCGAGACGCGGGGATCTCTGCGGAGACTGCTCCGAATGGAGATCCGATTGTGGAGAATTTTTTCCGCGGGATGAGATGGGGGACGAAATTCCCCGAAGCAGACGCGGAGATCCGAGCGGGGATCTTCGTCCCGTCCCCGCTATTCCCCGAAATTTATAAATTTCCTGAATTATTCTTAATAGTTTATTTCTTATCTATGTTTCTTAGTCATTTCTCACACACATATATATAGAAATCCAAAACTTCTAATATTTATTTGCATAACTCTTCTTCAATTTAGAGATCCCTAATGCTATCCACACTCCATCCAACCTTTCTGTAGCTACCCCTTGACCACCCTTCTCACCGCATCGTATTTCTATTTGCAGCGTTCCTTTTCGTAACTCTGCCGTCGTGTCCATTCTCCTCTTTGTTGCTGCGTCTCCCACCTCGTCCACTGCTTTGTCCTTTGGCTCGTCGTTGCGTCCCCCCATTGCGACATTTCGAAAGAAGTCACCATTGTGTCATTTAGATTTTTTGTATAAGATAGATACTTGCAGCTCTATTCATATGGAAATTAATAATTAGTTAGAACTATTATGTAGATGGGGAATGGGGTCCCCGCAGGGAATGTGGCCCCGTGGGGAATGGCCGGTAGGGGTGTTCATGGATCGGATCCGATCCGCATATCCGCGGTATTTATCCGAATCCGATCCGAACATTGCGGATATGAATCTGATCCGCAAGGCTTTCGGATCGAATCGGATCGGATCCGCACACTAATCGGATCGGATTGCGGATTTTTTGTTGGTATCTGTATATCCGATCTACATATCCGTGTATCCGCAAAAATAAATAAATAAATAAATAAATATTCTTTTTATGTTTTATTTCAACTAATAATTATCATATATGTTGTATTATTTTAATTTATTATTTAAGAAAAGTATGTTTAATATTATTTTAAGAGTAAACATATTCAAAAGAATAGAAAAAATGAATTTCATTGATTTTTTTTAATAAAAATAAGCTTTTAAAAACATTTTTTGTGTTTTGCGGATATATCCGATATCTGCGGATCGGATCGGATCGTATCCAACCTTAAAAACTGTGGATATTGGATCCGATCCGATTCGATGATTTTAGTGTGGATCGGATTGAAATTTTGGCCATCTCCGATCCGATCCGATCCGCATGCAGCCCTAAGAATGGGGATGGGGAGCAATATTTTCCCACACAGCGGGGAATGAGAACGGGGATGGGGAGTAAATTTAAAGGCGGGGATGGGAAGCAGGGAGGCATCCCGCCCCCGCCCTGCCCCGTTGACATCTCTAGCTCTACTATCTTCTTATGTAGTAATGATTAATATATGATTTAATTATTAATATGTTATGTATTCAATTATTCATCCTATCATTTAATTAATTGGATATTTATATTTATTTAACTTTTTAGTTATTAATGCAATAACTAATTCTTTTACAAAAAATTATATATTTAAGGGCAAACCAAAACTTTACAATGCCTTTTAGCCAAAGTGGAAATCAAACTTCCAATTTGTTGATTAAAAGATCTGATGATTAGCCAAGGAACACATCCAGGTGGTTACAAACTAAATAAATAATGAATACAATGTCAAATTAACAAGGTTACTTGGTAGGCCCAAATGCCCAGTTAGCAATCATTTTCAAGGGCTGAAAAGGAAAGCAGACCAAACCCAAAAACTAACAAAAGAAAAGCATAAATATCCAATGTCAGTATGTCACACACCATAGCACACGCCACCTTGTCACCAGAAGAAAAGTGTTCACACTTCACACACCCAAAATTAAAAGTGCATCTAAAATGTCTCTTTTAAGACATGTATTAAATTTGTACCAAAAAATTATTAATTGATCAATTTGAAAAAAATATATAAAATTTATTTTTTTCCATGTTTTTAGGATGATTATTTACATAAAAATAAATGTTTTTCAGTAAAGATATCAAACAATAAGAATTATTAAATAATTTAATTTTTAATTAAATTATTTAATTAATACGTGTTGATATTTTAAATATTATTTTTATATAAAAATATTTTTATATTAATAATCACTATATATATATATATATATATATATATATATATATATATATATATATATATATATATATATATAGAAAAACATATTTTAAAATGTTCTTAATCGGTAATAACCTTAGACATGTGCAAAGTAAATTTTTGTGTTGTGTGTAATGATTTAATAACATATTCTTTTTTATAAAAAATAATAGTTAAGAATTATTATATAATTTAATATATGAGTTTAATTTATATATATATATGTCACTCAATTAAATTTATATGTATACATAATTTTTAATAGTAACTTTAAAAATTAATATTTTTATTAATATGATAATACATAATTAATTATTGGTGCAAAACTTTTATACAATTATAAAAATTAAGTTTTTAATATATTTAATTAAATTATTTAATACAATATAAGTTAAATTATTCTATCATCAGTTCTTATAATTTTACTAAATTTATAATTAAGTTTTTATAATTTATCTTTCAATTAGATCCTTATACTATTTTAAAATTTGTAATTAGATCTTTTTAAACAAAAAAAATTATTAGAATTAATAGAATATTTTCAAAATAAAAATATGTTAAAGTTTAGAGATTTAACTTTTAAATATGGATATTTTTAATTTGGAGAAAAATATTTTATTTAGACTAACATTTTTTTATTTACAAAAGGATCTAATTATAAAATTTAAAACAGTATAAAATTTTAATTAAAATTTTGTAAATTATGTATACTTAATTATAAATTTGATAAAACTATAATAAATCAATAACTGATAAAATAATTCAACTCATAATGTAATATAACACGTATCAATATTAATATTAGAATAACGTTAAAGAATTAATATTATAACAGTTGATTTTAGTTAATATAGTAAATTACTAAATAAATTTATTACTTTGATTGAATTTAAATTTTAAATTTTTTTAATTTTGATTTAAATGTTTTTACTTTTTACTTTTAAAAAGTTTTATATATTTTTCTCTTGCAATAAATATTGACTACATTATTAGTGTGGTAATATTAGCTCACTTTCTCTTAATATTAAATTATGAATTATGAATAATGCGTGCTTGGCTGGGGTGCTGCGCCGACTGGTGAGTGCTGAGTGTTGCGTTTTGGCGAGTCGGGACCGGGATTGCCGCTGTTATTGACACACACATTCTCTCAACTCGAGCCACCACTCTATCACTCAACAACTTGGAACCCGTGTCTCTTAAGTAAACTCTATTTACTAATTATAAAAACCACACAACTCTCCACACTTTGAATTTCTCTTCTTCCTTCTGCAAAATGGCGTTCGGTTTCGGATCATCCAAAGATGAATCGAAGGGTTTCAGGTTCCTCTTGCTGCTCGCACTCTTGTACGGCCTCTTGTCCTTGCTTGCCTACTCCGTCCTCTACATGAAGTTCGTTAATCCCCTCGGAACCCACGCCCCTCTCGATCGATTCTCCGAAGCCAGAGCCATCCAACACGTTCGGGTGTTGGCGCATGAGATCGACGGTCGTCAAGTGAGTCAAACTATTTCGGAATCGGAATTCGATTCTCATTTTTTTTTCCTTATAAATAGCTTTCGGAACATTGAAATAGTGTTGGATGTGTGATGTTAGATACAGTTGTTTTGACGTGTATCTTAGAAGAAGTGATATAAATTTCACTCCACATAATAATAATAAAAAAAGAAACAAAAAAGGAATCACTTCAATTTCGATTTCAGTTCATGGATGTTGACTTTTGCTGCATTTATTGATAGGAAGGACGGCCTGGATTGAAAAAAGCAGCCAACTATATTGTAGACCAGTTAGAATCAATAAAGGGGCGAGCTAGCTCCAAATTCAGGTTCTAATATTATCATTAATATTATTTTTATATGTTAAGATTTTTGCCTTTTCACCATTTTTTTAAATTGTATTTTAAAAAAATTTATTGATATAAAATGTTTACAGGTTCAAGTTCTCGGTTTTAAAACGCTTAGTTACATGTTCTTTTTTATCTGCAGATTTGAGATTGACGAGACTACGGTAAGTGGCTCCTTCAATATGCTCTTTTTGGGGTTCAACATAGCTCTGGGATACAGAAATCTTCCTAATATTGTTGCGAGGTACCTTACCACTTAATATAGTCACTTATATTGGACATAGTTTTATGTATTGGTATGTAGTGAGTAGCGAGTTAGCCTTACCTAAGTTAACATTGTGTAATAGATTATATGGCCCTTGTAATTGAAGTGATTTTCATGTTTCAGATATGAAGTTTATTATTATTATATCATTATTTTAAAATTATAATTATTATTTTATTATTAAATTACACCATTTATTTCTGAAACTTGATAGATGAGTGTTAGATATTATCAGTAGGATTGCACCTGACTTGCATCTGTTCCTTTCTTCACATTTTGCCACAATGTCGCATTTTAGTCCAGTTATAAGGGCCTTTTTTTTTTAAATAGAAATGAAAACTAACCTGATCTATTGTGGCAAACAAGGTGAAAATGAAAATGAAAAAGGTAAAAGAAGAAAAGATGAGATGTGAAGCGGACATAATCTCACTGTTAAAGTAGAATCTAGTAATTGTCTTAAAGCTTCACTTTTAATTCAATTTTATACTTCAGAGGGTAGTTGGAATACAAAAGTGGACTTATTATATGAAATATGAAAATAACTGGGGGGATCTGATTTGATTCTCCTAATAAAAACTGCAGTTTTGATGGAATATTTTCACATGTCCATTTGCATTTTGTGTGTTTTGGTTTTGCAAATGATTTTTTTCCCTCTCATTAAAAATATTTCTGATTTCATGATTGTTTAGTCAACATGGACCCTTTTCTGTACTTCAGAATGGAACCCGAGACAGGGTGGAAGCTAACCTGTCATTCTTGATACAAACTAGACGATGTACTGAGGCATCATAAGATGTTTATTAGAAGAATGATAACAATGATATGAAATCTCAAGGTCTTTGAAAGTGGAAATTTCAGTTTAATAATTTAACAGAGAACATATGATTTTTGAAAAACTGTGGTGAATCATTACCATACCATAACTTATTGTACATATTTTCTGGACTGCATGTGATCAAAACAAGGTAATACTGTATCTGTCTTTGTTTAAGGAAGGTTGACTTGGATTTCATTTCTATCTTACTACAGGATTTCATCTGTAGATTCGAGAGATACTGATCCGTCAATTTTAGTGAATGGACATTTTGATAGCCCCCTTGGTTCCCCTGGCGCTAGTGATTGTGGTTCATGTGTTGGTGGGTAATGATTATGCTTGAAGTCTTCATTGAATCTGAAATATTACATTTGAGCATAATAAATCTTGATCTAATTTTCTCCTTTTCAGCATCAATGATAGAAATTGCAAGATTAATTGTGGACTCTGATTGGGCTCCCAGCCACCCAGTTATTTTTCTTTTTAACGGCGCTGAAGAACTTTTCATGTTGGTAGGATGTCTTATATTGATAAATGTTTGAAACTGAGATCACATATGATCATCATTCATGTAGTTTAATTACTTAGATTTTGTTTAATATGTTATTTTTGTCTTATGACCCTGGATATGTGCAATCTATATATGATATTCAAGAGTTATACTTTAATGACTTTGTAGCATGACTTTAACATCCAAGCTTCATCCTATAAGAGTGATGATCTGTGACCAGTTAAATATAGTTAGATCCTTGCTAGTTGAAGATTTTTAAAATGTTTTAGGAAGATAGAGCTGATTTTCATAGAAGGTTACAGATCTTATTTTACACTTCACATGACATTTGCTTTCAAATGTTGTGTTTACATGTAGTACACCACAGATAGTCCTCCTCCCAAACACAACAGCCTCTTGTAGGCACACACACATACTTTTCTGCATTGAACGTAAAAAATGCAGTAGTATTGCTATAATGAACAGTATTTTCTGTAGGAGAGAAACGCTTATATGTAGTTGGTTTCTACCATTGAAGCTTATGAGATATTATGTATTTTTTATGTACAAGGGTTCACATGGGTTCATGAAGACTCATAAATGGCGTGACACAATAGGAGCTTTTATAAATGTAGAGGCTTCTGGGACTGGTGGACCTGGTAAATGTGGTGGAAAATATTTTAGGATTAGTTCTATATCTTCAATTTTTTCTTTTTTATTTAATTTTCTTTTCAACTTATGACACAAGTGGTATATGGGACAATCTCAATGAATATATATTTTTTTTTTCTTTTCCAAAAATTGACAGATATGCTTTGCCAATCTGGACCCAGTTCTTGGCCTTCTAGTATCTATGCAGAAGCTGCAATATACCCTATGGCTAACAGTGCTGCTCAGGTTTCGTCTTTTCTCCTCTAAGTTCCCCATATCGGTTTAATAATTTACTGTTCTGCTTGCCATTTGTTTCCCTATTGGTATTTACCGATTCAAACATGAGGTTTCTATTTTAACATGCAGGATGTTTTTCCTGTTATCCCTGGGGATACAGATTATCGAATATTTTCTGAAGACTATGGGAATATTCCTGGCCTTGACATTATCTTTCTCCTTGGTGGTTATTTTTACCATACCTCCTATGATACAGTAGAGAGGCTAATGTATGAATCTGATTCTTTTATACTAGATATTTAATTGAAATGTTTCCAGTTTTCAAAAAGCATCCATTTGATGTATTACTATGTCTCTAGACCTGGAAGCATGCAAGTACGGGGGGATAATTTAATCCGCATAATAAAGGCTTTTACTAATTCTTCCAAGTTACAAAACGCATACCAAAAAAATTCAAGTGAAGATAGTGCTGGCATATTCAATGATGAGCGGGCGATTTTCTTTGATTACCTGTCATGGTTTATGGTATGAAGTGAAATTTTGTTAGTTCTTGCGGTTACTTATTATGTTTCATTTAATATGATCTTCTACATGGTTCGATCTTGCTTTGTTGTTATCTTATATTTAAATTATGGGTTTTCAGATATTCTATTCCAGAAGGGTAGCTAAAGTTCTTCACACTGCTCCCATCTTCTTCTTCCTTGTTATGTCCGTTATCTGTGGTAGTTCGTATTCTTGGTTAGCAACTTTTTGTGATTTCATAAAAGGTAAATGATAGCTGCTGATCTTTTTCACAAGATATATTATTATCACACTACTTGTTGATCACTTGTGAAGATTTTTTTTAGTCTCTGTTATAGAAGAGCTTAAATGATTACATATTGATATTTTGACTGACCTTATGATCTGTTGGATTTGCAGGATTTCTATTCCATGCGCTTGGGATTATATTCGGAATTGTTGTTCCTGTTGCATTTTCATTGTTGAGATTGTTGTTTTCGTCTCAGACAATGAATTGGTAAGTTCTATAAACTTAACTTAGATGGGTGCAGGGATGGCTTATGTAACATTTTGTTCTATAAAGTCATAAATACCTTATAAACCCAACTATTTATATGTGGCTAGAGTATGGATCAGTATCTGAGGTATAATAATTCGAGTCTTTTCATTTTCTGTATTCTTATGTTAACGTAGCAGAGTAAACACAGGTTTGGTCATCCATACTTGGCTTTCATGATGTTTATCCCTTGCTCCCTTGTTGGTCTTTTAATTCCAAGAATTATCTGGAGACGCTTTCCTCTTTCTCATGACATTTCAACTGTCAAGACATCAAGAGAGGTATTCATCATTAATAAACCCAATATGATGTGGATTTTACCCTTTGCTTTCTTTAAAATTTTCCTCCTAGGGATACTAAACATGTTTTACCTCTCTTGTATAATTAACTTAATCAAAAGTGGCATCATTAGCAATAAAGAATATCTATGCTTCAAGAAAAGTTGTGGTGGGTAGGTTTTAGAAGTCAAATTCTCCATAAGCATTGTTTGAACTTCAATTTGTCTTTACCTTTGTTACCCAAGAGCTTTTATAGCTATTAATGTGTTTTAAGTGCATCCTTTGGCTTGTGCTACCTTCATTTGTGGTCTTTGTAAATATTTGTAGGTTCATCTGTGACTTGATTTATTTTGTTGAACTATTTATTTTTTCGTAGTGGTTACGGTCCAAGGTAACTAAAATATTTTCTGACTCAACATGCAGGCTCTATGTGATGAAGCAAGGTTCTGGGGAGCATTTGGGTTCTATGCCGTATTAACTTTGGTTTGTAAATTCAACATATATCAAGGCAATTTGTTCTCTTTACAGCATGATATACTCTTGTTGTATGGCTAAACAATCTTAGTAAAAGCAGGTTTATCTTGTAGCTGGGTTGACTGGAGGTTTTCTGACTTTTTTAATATCTGCATTCATGCTTCCTGCATGGGTATCCTACTGCTTATCAGTCAAATCCTTTGGACACGAATCACTCAGGTACAATGTGAATGATTTTCAAATTTGTAACTACCATGTTTGCCTTTTCTGCACAGAATAAATTCTCACGTCCTTTATATATATATATATATTTTAAAAAAAGGATATTCTCATATCTTGCTTCATCTTTGTTTTTTCTCAGCATTGATATGTTGATGCGATCTTTCTTTCTCACATTTGCTACTCATATTTTTTTTTCTTCTGCAGATCAACTATGTTTTACATATTACCACTAGTTCCATGCCTTGCCTATACTGTTTATTTTGGCGGCTTTCTTGTCCAGTTTCTAATAGAGAAGATGGGCATGATGGGATCTCTTCCTCCTCCATATGGTTAGTGTGTTCTTTGAAAGAAAGAACTATTTACTTTTTATGATCCTAGTTATCAAACTAATGTAGCAGAAACCTCTTTTAAGGTCTACAACAACCAGATCTTAGTTACTGGAATCATTAGACTTGTGAAAATCATTTACCAGGAAAATCTATTGCTATATTGTATTGGTGACTTAACTTTCACATTCACATTATTTCCTAAACTTTATTTTGCATCCCAGGAATTAGAATGATTGCACAGCTGATGTTTTGCAATATGTTTTTTCTGCACACATGTACTACATCTGTATGGAATACATGTAAATTCTAGTTGTGTAAAATCAAATGAAATATATGTATGGGATTATCCTGCTTGAGGTGCCTCTGTTAGTTGCGCAGATTTTATAAGTTATGTAGATAAACATGTTCTATAAAAATAATAAAGTTAGCAAACTTATTATAATTCTTGCTGCTGAATATAACATCAAATTGCAGGGCACTATGTTCCTGATGTCATTGTGTCTGCATTAGTTGGTGTTGTAACTGGTTGGTCCATGGGTCCTCTATTGCCCATTTGTGGGCAGTGGCTAGCCAGGTCATCCATCTTGCAATTTCTGCTGCATCTCAGTGTGTCTGCTTTGGCATTATCATCTCAGTTCTTTCCTTATGCCATGTCTGCACCGAAGAGGATTGTTTTTCAGCATACCTTCCATACTGAAGGTATTGAAACCTAGCAATGTTTAGCGAAAATTACAGCTTTGTTGGCCATTTTAATCATCTTGAACTTCTGAAATTCTGAAGAGTTAATCTAGAACAATCTAGTATCTAAAATGTATCTTATGAGTTCCTCTATGTGTTTTCTTTCTCCATTATTGTTCTAGTAATCAAATGTCTCTATCTGATTAACTCTTTTGTAATTAATTCCTAACAGTTTTCATGTGGGTTGGCAGGCACAAATAGGATTGTGGAATCCACATATGATTTTGCTGTAACTGATTCCAATTCATTACTTTTCCTTTTCAAAAATGCACCTGAGTTGGCAAAGGAATTGAATGTTCCTTCCGAATTTTCATTTGAATCAGCATCGCTTTCTAAACGCCAAGATTGGATGGTAGGTTTAATGCTAAAGAAATTGAATGTTTCTCTTTTGGGTGGGTTTTGACTTTTGATACAGGGCATATTTTCTTAAATTGAAAAAATTCCTCCAACTATTAGTATTACTTTTAGTACTATGTTGTTATTCATACAAAAGCAACTGCTAAAGCTTTTATTTAATTGTGTTCTATATTCCCACAGCTTGTAAGTTTAAGAATTAACGGGGAACATCGCTCTTTGCAGGCAATTTTTCCAGTCAGTTTTCTCTTTTCAAATAGTCTGAAGTTCCCTGCAAAAAGTGATGATATTGTGAAGCAGTATGAATTCTTTCCCATGTTATCTGTTCAGAATCAACACTTAAATTCTGAAAAGGGACCAAGGAGAGTCCACTTGGAGCTCTATTTAGGGTGAGTTGATCATGGTTAACCTACACAATCACACACTTATGTCCTGTATGGTTTCTTGTGGACTTGCTTGAAAATCTTGATTATAGTAATTGTTCAATTTCATATGAACATTTTTTTGGTAATGGTCTCTTTCTCTTTCAAAGTTGTTTTCTTATCTATGGAGGTGTTTGATCCCTCTTGATGCACTACTAACAGGGGAAAAAAGCCATGATATACTCTAGAACCAGAATTCCATAAGTTATTTTGCAATTGTTAATCATTGTGTGAATTTGTCTGTAATAAAATAAAGTATATTAATCTCTTCCAATGTTTAAGTAGATTTGTCTTCTCTTCAGTTCCCTAGAAGAGGTCTGGGTTGCAGTTCTTAACATCACTGGACCTTTATCCAGTTGGTCATTTGCTGATAATACCCTTCCAGGTGAGAAAAATGTTTCATCCACTGTTTTTCCTTGAGTTGATATTTTCTTTGTCTAATGTAGTTTTGCAATACTCAGGAACCGAAACTCATGATGGTGGTCCACCATCATATATTTGTAGGCTTAGCGGATCCAGTGATGGGAATTGGACCTTCTGGTTAGAGGTAAATTTACGCTGTTAATCTTTCCAAGAGACTTTGCATATGTAATTTTCAGAATCAAATCTTGCTATTTGCCTTTAAAGGGGGGAAATTTGTTATTTTTGAAAAATATTTTGTAGAATGTAGATAGAAATGGTATCTTTAGATTTAGGCATACTCATTATAAAGTTGGTGGAGCTCATGAGTAATTTAGCAGTGTTGACGAGTTTCAATTTTATCATGAACATTAATGCCTAAAGTGTTGGAATTCATTAGTTATCATCAGAGCATGATGCATTGCTGAATTTTTTTTAAATCTTGTTTTTAATTAATCAGGCCAACAGTTCTGAACCATTAAGAGTGAATCTGGCGGTTTTAGACCAAAAATTGGTTGATCCAGCAAAGAGATTAAAGGGTCTTCTCCCGGACTGGGTGGACGCTGTTGCTTATTCTAGTTTTATGTCCAGTTATACCTTTTAACTTTTTGTTAGCATCCTCTGTAGGGTATTCTTGTTCTGTGATTAATTTTGTACAGGATAGCCTTAGGAATTGATACAATAATTTACGAATTTATTTATTGTCACAAATCCATTTCCAGCATGGGAATCTGTAGTTTTTGTACAATGGTGTGTAGTTTCTTAGCAGAAAGTAATAACATGATATTTACAGGCTTCAGAGCTAAACCAAAATGTGACGACATTCATCTGCCATAAATCACCTATTGGTAGTTTACTATTTTTTGATGTCTTGAAAACTACACGAAGAAGCTACTGCAATTTGTGCCACAAATTTCTCATAGGTTATTGAATACTCAATGACTTGTGGTAATGAAATTAATTAAATATAAAGCTGGAAGCTGACCGGAAGAAAACCATGTGTTTTATAATCTTTTAGTCTTTTGGTTTTTCATATATTTTCCAGTCTAACAAATCAATAAATAGAATTTGAATTATATTAGAAATTTGTTGATAGCTAATAGATTATTACATATAGGACAGAATTTGAACTTTTAATACTTAAACAAATTCATTTGGTTAAAATTTTATTTTTTATTTTTCTAAAATAAAAGAGCTCAACACAAAAGTGGAGCGAACAAACAAAGAAAAAAAATCAACACCAATCGTAACCATACACTCACTCTTTGTAACTAAAAAGAGTAATGATGATTTTTTTTACACATTTTTTTTTATTCTAAAATATCCTCTTATTTCTTTTTATCCATATGTTTCAAACTATCATAAAGAAATATATCAAAAACTTTGTGTTCTTCCTTCTTAATTGTTGCACCTGTCCAATTTTAAAAATATTCCTTCAAAGTACCGAAAAATGATCATAATCTATCAAAATCAGATGACTATACACATCACACCTGCTAAGTAAATTTATAGCCAAAGAACAAGTGGTAAACATATTCAATATCGTTATTAGTTATTACATAAGAAAAATTCTATGGTGTGGTTATAGAAAACATTCACACATGTGGATATTACGTGTTTCTCTTTAGTGCCTTACATGTGGAGGGAAATCAGATGTAACTGCTGCTCCAAAAGGGTGACAGGTGTCCTTGCAGTATTGGTTGATTTAGTGAATGATAATTACTCACATAGATTCATTAATGTAGAGAAAAAGTCTAACTTTTTTTGTTTAATGGAGTAATGGGCCACGTGGATTGATTATTAATAGGCCGAGATTTAATATTGTTTGGAGTATTGGAGTAACAGTCCAGAAGTATTGGTAGTGAATGAGTTAAAAGTGAATTTTTTTTCTAAGTTGAACAAAATTTGTGGATGAACTCGGATTGTGTATACGAGAATTGGGTATATGAAGTCTGGATGTAGTCTCCAAAAACAACATAGAGTAATGGGAACAAAATCCATTTATTATATTAACGTTTGAGCAGTACGATAACAATGAACCAATTAAATTGAATAGTGGGAGATAACGTGAGATAATCGTTTCAATTTGTTTTTCACTATTCCATCAACTATTAATTGATCAAATATATTTATTTTAATATTTTTGACCAATCTCTTTATATACTAATTACATGCTAAAAATTTGGATTATTGATAATATTAATATTTTTTATTATTTTTAATCTTTTTTTTTAAAAAATACATATATTGTAAACGAGATATACATATTTCGCGTTTATCCGTCTTATCTGTGTAAACGAGATAAGAGAGAAATATTTATTTCGGTAAATATTTTTTAAATTATTTATTTCGATAATTATTATAATTTATTTATTTATTAAAATAAAAAATCTCTAACTTTCTATTGAGAATAATTTTGGTAATATCATAGATCATGAGAATACAATTGAAAATCAGATCTTTTTTTACGTGATTTAATTTAGACAGAATCATGAAAGTTGAATTTTTACTAAAATTTAAATTTGCTTTATTTTTCACTACTCAAGTATAAAAAAAAAATTCTAACACCGGAGTGAATTGAAATCAAAATGTTTCTAAACATATATTTTATATCCTTTTCATATTTTTACCATTTTCAGTTTTTCTTTGTAATTGTTAGCAACTATAACTTATTAACTCACAATTATTTATCTTATGTTCAAACCATTATTTCTTTCATTACAATACTTCTTCAATATTCATATTTAATACAAATCAGACTTTACTCAATCAATTTGATGAAATTATATTTTAAATATTTTAAGTTATTATTCATATTATTACTCCGTCTACAAACATTAGAATAATCTAATATTCTTCTTATGTCTTCCTTTCTTTTTATTAAAATGATTACAATTTTTTTAAAAATTTTACAAATATTTTGAAAATAATAAAGATGATCGTTTTTTTTCTATATCAGATAAAATAACCAACAATTCTTTACATTTACCTCATTCTAATCTGCTGCGTATGTGTTTCTCGCGTGATGCGCAAGTATCTTGCTAGTATCTATTGATATTATTTTTTAATAAATACTTATAGTATATAATAGTATAATAGATATAAATTAATTAATAAATTATTAAAATTTAAAAATAATAATTATTTTAATATAAAAACAAAATAAAAATATTTATAATAAAATAATAATAACAAAATAATTATTATTTCTGTTTTATATTATTTTAAAATAACTAAAAAATTTTAAAGTAGAGTCCTACTAGAGAGCCAATGAACTATTTGTACAATGTGTACAATGAGCTATTGAGTTACAAAATGAACATCCCCCATACTATATAGAATAACCATCCAAATATTAGGGATAATAAACATCTTTCCAAAAGTTTAAACTGATTTTGGGTTTCACTAAGGATCAAACTCTTGACCTTTTGGATCTAGAGCTCTAATACCATATCATGATACCACTCATCCCAAAAACTTTCGCTAATGGAAAAATGTAACACTAATAATTATATCTCTAATACTTCCTAAACCTCCATTGTACATATTGTACAAATATCCCATTAGCTCCTCATACTTTTCTTTTAAAATATTAATAAAAATATGTATTTTAAATTTTAATTTTAAATTTTTAATTATTTTTTATTCATATAAGACTAGTAATCGGGTTCAATTATCAATTCAATTGTAAAAATATATGCTTTCACTTAACATTTTAAATCTTAAACATAACTAAGTCTTAATACATTTTAAGCCAGAGATCATACAGATTAAGTCTCAGTCTCCAACGCAGCCCAAGAGAGGGGAACGAACTTGCGCATAAAGTTGCCAAAGTCAAGAATCTAGATCAACTTCCCAGCAATTTGTATCTTCCCCCGCCGAATTCCGTCGAAGGCATCATCAGGAAGGAACAACGCATCACAAGGAGCCGCAGGCAGCATCACCAGTCTCACCGTACCGAGCGTCAATGAAGACGTCTAGCTCCACGGCGCCTTATCAATCAGCGGCAACACCTATGCAGCGCTCTAGCATCGATCGTTGTCCTCTCCGGTCCTAGCTTGCAGCTGATGCTATCAAAGCAACCTTTCCACTTTCAGGATGGGTAGCCATTGAGACCGCCTCGAACATTTTGGGTAGCAACGGCGGATGGGTTCCATGTTGGAACTTGGAAGCCGGTACCTTCCTCAGCCTCAGCGATTTCTATCTCAATGGAAGCATCATCCTCGCCATATCAACTTGTTCAAAAGCGCCTTATTGTTTCCTCCTTCGCTGTTTTGTTTTGTTTTTTGTTATTAGGTGGGTATTAATTTCAAAGCACGGGATGCTTGTAGCCTTAGGATGTAATCTCGGGTTGGGAAGGGTGTTATTGTTTTCGGTGTGGGTCGGGTCCTCGGGCCCAAGCCCATACAAAAAAAAAAGCTCCGCATATTGGGGATTAGGGGTTTTAATTCCACCCAACAAACAGAACTAGGGTTTTAACGCCTCCCCTATATAACCTCTTTGGTATCATCACCACCAATCTCAGTGTTGTTATAGTTGTGCAGTTTGCAAGGCCAAGAGGTTCTAAGCTCAGCTTAGAAGGTATAGATATATTCTTCTCTGTTACTTTTGTTTAGGATTTGAAGTAGATCTTACCATAAGCAATTTATTTACTTATCCGTTTGAATTTATGAACCTGATGAAAAAGCAGTGGCCTGTTGCCTCTGTGAACAGGCCTCTCGTTACCTTCAGGGATATATGAATCCAAAGTTATTGGGTGAACCTCTGTTCTTTCTTTATGACTCAAGGTTCAGTAAACCGTGGGACATTTTTTTTTTAAAAATCTCATATCTGAAAATCAAAATATTGGAGTGAGAAACCTGATGAAAAAAGCAGGGGTCTGTTGCCTATGTGAGCAGTCCTCTCGTAACCGTCAGGGATATAATTTTCATTGTTATTGGGTGAACCTCTGTTCTTTGTATTGTGACTCAAGGTTCAGTAAACGATGGAACATGCTTTCATGTTCAGTTGATATCAGAACTAGCTTTTTTATTGTCGGTGAAATGTATTGTTGAGCACTGAGCAGTTTTCCTCATAATTGGAATCTTACTTTTAAAATTATCCTGCAGAATACTATGGAGATGAATTAAGAAATAACATTCTAATGGACTAGAACAGAAGCAAAGAGGAGGCAAACCTTGCTGGACCACTTAAGGATTAAAGGCTGGATATTGACATTTTTTTTAGATATAGGTAATTAGGTATCTGAATGTGAAGGGGCTTATTCAATTATATTGTAATCGTCACGATTAAGGTTTTTTGTTTTGGCTGTTGGTTTGCTATTTATTACCATCACTGTATAAGAATATGTATACATTTCCTATAATAAAATGTCAATTTGGTTGCAATTTTGAATATGGATATGATGGCGCAAGTATTATGATCTTACAAAATTTTTGCAAGTTCTTTAAGTCTTCCATTTTTGTTTTCTTTACATTAGAAACAGGGGAATATTTTATTTAAATAAAATAAATATCATATATACCCAGATATCACAATGTAGACAGGCAAAATTGAATTACAATTTGTATTGAGATTGGATTAGAAAATAAAATCAAATTGATCTAATTTAAATTACAATAAATTTCATGCTTCGAAATGAATCGATTTTGATTGATTCAAACCCCACGATATATACCTATTTCACCACTTGCCCAATGCACTTGCTCTTGTCGTCTAATTTGTAAAGGAGATATCATAGAAGTAGCAAATGAGAAAATGCAAAGATGTAATTGGTCTAGATATGGGCATTTGGGTTTATATGGTGTTCATTTTATTTGAATAAAAAACCGTTAGAATAACCAACTTGGGTTAGTCAACTTGTTCACTCGTTGATAAAAAAACCATTAGAATCAATTTAATGAGAATGACATGTAATATGACTTTGAGATCTTCCAAAATTATATTAATTTGAATCTGATTCCTCTAAAGTTATTTAGTCACTTTAGAGAAAAAAGAGTGAATTAATTTACACCATTAATCATTCTTGGATCAAGATAGCAGGGTTCACAAATAATAAATGTTATAAATTCAAAGGTGATTAAAGTATCAATTTACCACTTTACTAACATTGTCACTTTTGAAGATCTTTGTCGATTGATTTATATAAGAGTGCATGAGTTGAACCTTCATGGTAAAAATAAACTGAAAGTATCTTTTGACATTTGAATTTACATTTTAGAGCTAATATTAATGAAGTTGCATAAGTAAATTACACACAAAATTCATCAAGAAAATCTCTATTCTATTGTTAGAGCAACTGGTTTTCCTTGGTTAGAAGGCTAGAGAAATAGAACCCAGTATGCTATATGAGAAATAGCAATTTTACTGATTTTCCTTTTACCGAATGTATCATAATCATGAAGAAGTTCAACTAATCTCATCCTCATGCTTCAGCTTTACTCCTCCCCTCAAAATCTTCAACCAACTCGTTCATCAATGGCAACTGAATGTTCTGGCAGGATTATTGATTTGTTTCATGATTCTATGGTCACAACTACATTGAGTGAAAGGAATGAACTGCAAGATTGAAAACATGAGCATGCAGGATGAAAAGATAATTGAAATTCAATAAATAATATTCTTGTTCAGTGACTGTTCCCATTGGGTTTAGAGTCATTGGTGAAAGCAAAAATAAGAGAAAAGCGTTTTTAGTCCTACATCGTCGGTTGATCGTATAACAACACATGAAGCTGTCATATATAAGGAAACAAATAGCAATGTTAAAATTCATCTTTGCGCTTGGGGCAATGACGCAGCTAGTGAGGTTCTAACCGAGGCGCGTCTATTGCTGGTTGAAAACTATTTCCAAACCCCCTCTTAGGCCTGGGTTAAGCCCAGGCCTTCGAGAATTTCTGGAAGGGTTCCCTCACGGGTAAAGCCCTACAATTTAAGTCTTAAATGTTTTATGTTTTATTCTAATTATTTTAAAATTAAGTTAGATTAACAATAATAGTAAATTGAGTTAACTATCTGGAAGGGTTCCCTCACGGGTAAAGCCCTACTATGTAAGTCTTAAATGTTTTATGTTTTATTCTAATTATTTTAAAATTAAGTTAGATTAACAATAATAGTAAATTGAGTTAACTAGATCAGCATTTCAGAGTCAATCTGATTGCTTACATCGACAGGCATACAAATTCAGAAATAAAATTGACCATTATCTCTAACAAAAAGGCACAAACTTACTATAATGTTCAATAAAATAGTCAATGAATACATTTGAATTCAACAACTAATTGCTTATCCCGTTTCTGAAAGGGTAAATTTCTTACACGTATTAAATTCTTTGCGTTTTCTACACATATATTTCTCATATCATTTATTATATTTTATATTGTTTTGTTTATTTGTTATATTACCGTTAAATTTATTATTTTAAAGCCGTATGAATTTCTGTTAACGCATCAATTAAACTTTTTTATACAAATTTGATAAATAAAATTTTAATTATATTCCAAATACATACGCCTTTAAAAATATAATTATAAAAAACGGATATAATGTTTTTATTTTTTAAGGCTTTAAAAAGTTTGAAAAAATAAAAAAAAATTAATGTAATAGAAGTAGAGTTTAATTTTGATATATGGATAATATAAAATATTTTATATAATCATACAATACAATTATATCTATTTTTTTATATGATTGTTCACGTCGTCAGTGAAATAATAATTAATTTTAATAATGTAATGTTATTTAGATGCACAAAATTAAATTCATAAAAATATGAAAAACATTTTAAAACTTGTATCTAATTAAATATTATCTTATAAAAAAAAATCGGATATAATCAAATGGCCGTTTAAGTAATAAAATAATCATCTAAAATGAGAACAAATAACATAATTTTTTTATACTCACCTTAAAATCTCGCAAATTCGTGACTTCTTATCTTTTAAAAAAAAAAAATGGTCATCTAAACATAAAATTGCTTCATTTTTCTTTTCCCAACTAAAACAGAGTTTATTATTAAAAGAGGGAAAACGGAAAATTGAAGGAGAAGACGTGAAAAGAGTTGACGTTTTTTCTCATTAACTAGGCAGAGTGCGCCGAGCACTGCGTTCAGTTGGATTCTGTGTGCTCACCGCCTTCGCTCACCAGTCGCCACCTCCTCTTTGCTCTTACACAACGGTAATCACTCTTTCCCTTTTTCTTTATTTTTTTTTTAACCGTTCACTCTTTATGGGGTTTTATTTCGTTTCGCGTTGCTGAGCAACCAGATTCTTAGAGCAATTGTCTTTGTTCTGTTTAACTGATCTGAACTTGTAACGATTCTTTGTTGAATTTGATGCTAGGTTAATTTGTAGGTTATTTTCTTGTTTGGGGAAAACAATAGGGCGCAGCAATTATCGATTATTATTTCATTTTAGATTAGATGATATTTTCTGAATCCAGAGAATAATTCTCTTGAATCTGAGCAGAGCTTTTCTCAAATTTAATTAGAGTTTATAGATCGACATTTTCGATTGTACCTTATATTGCACTGAGCAAGGGTTTGCAGCTACACCCACAAAACAAAGATCTTGTCCAAGTTTTTTTGTGTGAAATCTATTATTATCATTTATTTTGCATCATTGCATGCCATCTAGCGTGTGTGTAATAGTTATAATTTGTTACATCGCTGCACCATGTCACACATTGTGTTCCATTCCGTGATTGTGATTGATGAAACTTGAGCGCCTTTATCGCTGCTTGCGACTTCTAGGAAGAGTTTCGAGGGAAAAATGCAGGAATTTTTTCTTTTTCCTAGTTTCACTCGTAAACCTGACGCAAATTTGGATACAGTTCTCTTTTTCATGATAGGTTGGACTTGGCTGTTGGCCTGTAATTAGATGCAATATTTATCTGTAAGGACACAAGAAATTGAGAAAAAATAAATAATTCTTTAAAAGACTTTGAAAGTTTTTGTTGTTTCTTACAAATGTAATGTTTTCTGGTGGAATTTAGATTCTCTGAACTGAGGAAGCTGGTAAAGTGATAAAGTGATGAGTTAATCACCATTGATTTTGTAACTTATATAAAATGTGTGTCCTACTCTCTTAATTTAAGAGTGATCAACTCCTCACTTTACTACTTTATCAACTTCTTCACTTTAGAGGATCTTGATCCTTTCTGGTGTGATAGCTTTCAATCTTTTGGATTCAGAGTGTGATTTAGTGTTTTTTGTTTAACTTTTCTTGGCTTTCATTAGATGGATTGGCAAGGACAAAAGCTAGCAGAGCAGCTGATGCAGATATTGCTGCTTGCCTTTGCTGTGGTTGCATTCACAACTGGATACTTTACGGCTTCTTTCCAATTGATGATCCTCACATATTTTGGTGGTGTGGTTCTCACTACATTGGTGACCGTCCCTAATTGGCCCTTCTACAATCGCCATCCTCTCAAGTGGTTGGACTCAAGCGAGGTAGAAAAGCATCCGAAGCCACAGCCGTCGGCAAACTCAACTTCAAAGAAGAAACCTGTTAAGAAGTAAGACTTGGAATAACAAAAGAAAATATCACTTATTGTGGTACTAGAAATACATGATTTTAAAGCTTAATTTGTTTATACTTTTGACAGTAATTTGCATCCTATTTTCTACCCCTCCCTTTCCCTATCAGTAGATTTTCCAGTATGCTTTTGCATAGACTACAACAATATATTTGCTTGCCTTGATTACCTCTTTACCTGTTTTTAAGTTTAATCTCTTTTAGATATTGATAGTATAATGGGGTTAGAAGGTAACACATGTCATCTCGGTGGTGATAGTAACTTAGCATACAATTTTAATCGTTCTCGTGGCATGAAAGCCAAATGATTTTGTATGCTACAATATAATCTCCTGTCAAAGGTCATGAACTAATGCGTTGCTTGGAGAGTAAATCCCCATTTTGGTTCCTAAAATTCATGCGATTACTCATTTTAGTCCTCGAAATTCAAAATTTCCCATAGTAGTCCTTCAGATTTAGGTTCGGGCATTAATTTGGTCCCTCAACCATTTCTGACGATGAGTCAGCAAACGAGTGTTGAGGTGGCAAAATCTGGCCATGTTGGACTTTCCAACAATTAGGTGATATGACAATATTTGATTTTGGATCCCATTTGGTTTTCAGAACCCTAATTACTACTACTTTTTCCAACTCAGAACCCTTATTACTACTACTTTTTCCAACTCAAATCAACCACATGTGAGTTTGTTATGTTGAAAACCAGAAGCGAAAAAATTGAAATGAAAGAAGGGGAAAAATCAACCACGTGGTTTGTTATGCTGAATTGCTTTCCTTTACCCTCTCTCCTGACACCCCACCACTGCCAAAATCTCAACATCCGCCACCACTGCCACTATTGCTTGTTCGACCTCCTCTTCCTTGTTTTCCTTTTTTTTTTTTTTTGTCTCTTTTCGACCTCCACTTACCATTTCAAACGTCAACATTTCAACCATTTCGACGGACTGAGGGTGGAAAGGAGAAATCATGTCAGAAAAGGGGAAGGAGTGCGACGAAGAAGGTGAAGGCGGAGGCGAAGAGGAAATTAGGGAGAAAGGAACGGGTCGGGTGGGAGACAAGGAAGTAGAAAAGGGGAAACGAGAGGAGAAGGACGGCACGGAGCAGGACAGACCAATGGTGGAAAGGAGAGATTATGTCAAAAAAGGGGAAGGAGTACGGCGGAGAAGGCAAAGGCGGAGAGGAAGTCAAAGAGAAAGGAATGGGTTGGGTGGGAGACAAGGAAGTAGAAAAGGGGAAGCCAGAGGAGAAGGATGGCGCAAAGCAGGAGGAAGAAGAAGAAGTTAGGTTCCAGGACCAAATAGGGTCCAAAATCAAATGTTGGCATGTCACCTAATCGTTGAGTGTCCAGCGTGGCAAAATTCCAGCGTGGCAAAATTTTGCCACCTCAGCACTTTGTTTGCTAACTCATTGTTGGAAATGGTAAGAGGAACTAAATTGAGACTAGAATCTGTGAAACTATTATGGGAAATTTTGAATTTCAAAGACCAAAATGAGTAAACGTATAAATTTCAGGAACTAAAATAGGGATTTACTCGTTGCTTCGAACTGCTCTTATTATTAAAATGACCAAACCGCATTCTTTATACTTTCATGGAACCCGGCCCCTTCTCAGAAAGAGATATGCTATTCGTAATCACTCACCATATACACCGAATTGATACTGTTCCGTCTGTGATGACCGAGGTTGATGATCTCCGGCCGAGCACTTGGATGCGTGGCTAGATTATATGTTGTCCTCGAGCAACGACGTGAGTTTAACCTCGGCCTTCTGAAACACGGCAGCGGGAGCACCTGCACAAAGCACTCCGACGCTCAAGTAAGTGGGAGAATAATTAATGAATAAAGAGTAAATAACTAGAAGTGAATGTGGAACCTGCCCCTTTCTGAATCAAGGGGTAAGATTTATAGGCTCCTCGAGTTTGCTGGTGAGCTCCTGTTAGTTCCGATATTCCTGGTCAAGTGCCGTTATGGATATCTTGTGAAGAGACGTGATTGAGTGGCGTATTCTGTTTCGGAGATAATTTATAAAGTTTGTTTGTTCAGTTCTGCTCGGTTCCGATTTTTAAGGTCAGTCTGCCACTGAACCTCCATGCCGATTATGGTGTGGTACGCATCATAGCCCCCCAGGTCGGCTAGCGTTCCGTATAGGTCGGTAGGCGAGCTTTTTGTTTTTCATACGTGGCTAGGTTTTGTTTTGAGAAAATTTGAAAAGGGTTTAACTTGTCTCTTCGCGAATCGTGTCATCTTTTATTGTCCATTATTGCCGTTTCGGTTTCCACGTTTGTTAGTGGGCATGAATTAATTTACCCACTTTGTTAGTGGGCTTGCAATAATAGTTATTTTCATTGTTTTGGAAATTACGCTGTGTTGCTCCTAGTCTTCAAGTCTGCGCTATGTCTTCGAAAGGTAAACGTTTTCTGACTCTTCTTTGACTGTTCGTTTCTGCATACTCTGTCATGGCGGGAGAGAAATTGAAAGAAAAATTGAAGGCTATTGAGGATAGGGAAGACGACCCATATCACTGGGTCCAAGATGATGTGAAGACACGTTCATCTTCCTTCATCAGCGTTGAATCCCTTTCTGATTTGAGGGGCGTAGATTTCGTGAGGGGGGGTTCTGGCGTCGTTGTCGAGTTTCAGCCCTGTTCTAGTAGTGATAGGGTTTGTGAGAGGAGGGGTGACTGGGAGTATTTTTATATGTATACTCCATGCATGGTTGAACTTGGAGTGAAGTTTCCCTTTTCTTCTTTTGAGTGTGACGTCCTTACTCAGCTAAACTGTGCTCCGTCACAGTTGCACCCAAATTCTTGGGCGTTCCTTCGCGCGTTTCAATGTCTGATGGAATTCCTCTCCTTCCCTTGTTCGCTGTCTTTATTCTTTTCCTTTTTTCAGGCAAAGGGGGTTCGTAAGGGGTTGTGGGTTTGTTTCAGTAGCTTTCCGGGTCGGTCTGTATTCCTTCTTTATAAGTCCTCTTTCAAGAACTTCAAATCTCTTTTTGTGAAAGTCCGCTCGGCCGAGTCTGAGTACCCTTTCTATTTGGATGGTGAGTTGAGCGAGAAATTTCCTCTCTACTGGTGTTCTGAACCGACTCAGATCCTCGAGGCTTCTGAGAGGAGTGAGGAAGAGGAGTTTGTGATGAACTTTATTGTGGAGAGTGTTGCTGCTGGGGAATGCTTGTCCATCCCTGAAATTTTGCGTTTATATGATTTGGGTGATAATGAGGGTCTTAGGGCTTACATAGGTAATGTTTTTTGGTGTTTTGTTATTAAGTATTGGACATTTGCCGAGTTTGTCTGACATTTGGTGGTTTTTTTAGGTGGCCGAGTTCCCTTGTTGGACCCGAACAAGCTGCAATCTTTCTTGAGTAAGAAAAAGGAGAAAGGGATTGGGAGTGCTGGTGATCGGAAGGATGCGGGCGAGCAGGCTTTCTCGTCTGTTGCGCATCCTGCGTCTTCATTTAAAAGGAAGAGAGACGATACTTCCTTAGAGGTTATTTCCGAAGGTGATCGTGAGGTTGTAGGTGGTGGCGGAGTTGCCTTTGATCGGCAGAAAAAGCTTCATGGCTTCATTGCTGGTTCTAGCTCGCACTCCCTTTGGAACGAACAGTTTAATTTCGCGGAGCTTTCTGATAGGGCCTCGCAGTATCCTGGGGACATGCTTATGACGCGCCGAGCTGGAATGGAAGCGCTCGGTAAATTTGTTCAGGTATGTTTTGTTTTGTGTTTCTTGTTTTTTTCAACCTTTTGTATTGTTCTCATGCTACGGGTGCTCGGTAGGTGGTTGCTTCTCGCTTACTCTGCGTTGGTCGGACTGTTGAGTGCGTTGGTGCTGATCAGCAAGAAGCTGTGAACAAGGTCTCTTCCATGGAGAAGTCATATACAGCTCGGATTGCTGATTTGGAGAAGGTTGTAAAGGAAAAGGAAGATGTTGCTACCAGTGCTGTGGCTAAAGCGAAAGAAGCTGAGGATGAGGTGGTTCGTTTAAGAGATCAAATCCGTTTGTTGCAAGCTGAAGTTATGGAGCACGACGTGGCCAAAGGTCGGCTTACTTCCCGTGTGCATGAGCTAGAGGAGGCTGGGATGGAGATGTTCTCTTATGGTTTTGATCGTGCTGTTAGTCAGATTGCCCTGTTAGCCCCTAATTTTGATTGTGATAAGCTCGATATTACAAAGATAGTTGTAGGTGGAAAGTTAGTTGTGGATGGTACTGTGGAGGAGCACGATGAGAATGCTCCTTCTTAGTTTGTTTGTATTTGTGGCTTTTGTTTTGACTGTCTGAGCTCTAGACTGTTAATTTTTTGGACTTTGTATGGTATTTGGCCGATGTTAGGCCGGTTTGACTATTAGGTGGTGGTATTTGGCCGACGTTTCAGGCCAGTTTGATAATATAATATATTTATAGTAAGTGTTTTTGCTTTGTTATATTTTGTCATTGTCAGGCTTTATTTGAAAAGAATTTATCGCTTTTATTTGGATTCGGGGGGCGTCCGGCCTCATTAAAACCCTCCTTAGGCAAAACCCTTTCGTTGGGAAAAAAGCTCTAAGGGGGAAAAAGAGTACCTTCATTCGCATTTTGTACAAACTATGACATATACATTTTGAGTGATGAGATGTTCCAGTTTCCTGGGATGGCATTGCCTTGTAATGTTTGGAGTTGATATGCCCCCTTGCCGAGTACTTGGGTAACACGGAAGGGGCCTTCCCAATTTGCGGCGAGTTTGCCATGAGCTGGAGGTCTTCTGGCTTCCTCTGTTCGCCTGAGCACAAGGTCACCTTTGTTGAATATCCTCGGAATCACCTTCCTGTTGTATTTTCTTTCCATTATTCTTTTCTCGGCCCTTTGTTTGATAGCGGCGATTTCCCTGTCCTCTTCGGCTAGGTCAAGCTCGGCGCTCCTGGCCCTTTGATTTTGTTGTTCGTCGTACAACTCGGCTCTTAACGTTGGTAATCCGACCTCAATGGGGATCAGTGCTTCTGAGCCATAGACCAACTTGAAGGGTGTTTCGTCTGTAGTGTTATGTATTGTGGTGTTGTAACTCCACAGTACTTCGGGAATGAGCTCGGCCCATTCTCCCTTTGCGTTGTCGAGCTTCTTCTTTATTGCCTGCAACACAACTCGGTTAGCAGCTTCGGCTTGCCCATTAGTTTGTGGGTGTTCTACCGAGCTAAAACGATGTTGAATATTGAAATTTTTTAGAAATAAACCGAGCTTATTGTCTGTGAATTGTCTACCATTGTCTGATATTATTTCTTTTGGTATCCCAAAGCGGCATATTATATTTCTCCAAATAAAAGATCGTACCTTTTCAGCTGTTATCTTTGCTAAAGGTTGCGCTTCTATCCATTTTGAGAAGTAGTCTATGGATACCAAAAGAAATTTTACCTGTCCTGGTGCTGTTGGGAAGGGGCCGAGGATGTCAAGCCCCCATCTGTAGAAAGGCCAGCTTACCTCCATGCTGTGCAGTACTTCGGCTGGCTTGGTTGAGATCGCCTCATGTTTCTGGCATTTGTCGCATGTTTTGACCTTAGCTATGCAATCTCTCTTTATGGTCGGCCAATAATATCCTGTTCGGATTATTTTTGCGGCGAGAGCTCGTCCTCCTATGTGGTTCCCACATACTCCTTCATGGACTTCATTCATTACTTCTTTGGCCTGGTTTTGGTCGAGGCATCTTAATAGTGGTTGTGAGAAACCTCGTCTGTATAGTTCTCCTGATATTTTTGTGTAGAAGCTTGCCTTACGTTTGAACTGTTGAGGATGGAGCTCGTCTCTGGGTAATGTACCTGTACATATGTATTCAAGAAAAGGTTTCCTCCAATCGTGGAGGTGGTTAATGTTTTCAATACATAATAATTCAATGCTCGGTTTTGTGAGTGTGTGCTGTGATAATGTTGATGTTTGTGTGTCCGCTCTGGTGGCGGCGAGTTTAGATAGTATATCTGCCCTGACGTTTTGCTCTCTATGCACATGTAATATGGTGAACGAACTGAAATTTGAAATTAGATCCTTTGCTATGAGCCAGTATTGTTCTAGCAAGGGATCTTTTACCTGGAATTCTCCTCGGATTTGTTGGACCACCAGGAGGGAATCGCAATGTGCCGTTAAGTTCGTTGCTTTGTGGCTTAGGGCGAGCTTTAATCCCGCTATGAGGGCTTCATATTCGGCCTGATTGTTGCTTGCCGAGAAGTGAAATTGGAGGGCTTGCTCGGCTACCACCTTATTTCCCTCCTTTAATATCATTCCGGCCCCGCTTCCTTCTCGACTTGATGCCCCATCTACGTGCAATTCCCATGTTTCAATGTGATCGTGTGGGGTCATCTCTGTGATGAAGTCGGTGAGAACTTGTGCCTTGAGGGCCGGCCTTGTTTGAAACTGAATGTCGAACTCTGAGAGTTCAATTGACCATTTGGTCAACCGTCCTGCCAGTTCTGGTTTTGTTAATATTTGTCTCAGTGGATGATTCGTCCTTACTATTATTGTGTGGCTTTGGAAGTAGTGCCTGAGTCTCCTTGCTGTTGTTATCAGTGCAAGGGCGAGTTGTTCTATCTTCGGATATCGTTGCTCGGTTGGTTGCATGACTCTGCTGACGAAGTATACTGGCTGTTGCGTTTTTCCTGTTTCGAGAATAAGGGCCGAGCTTATAGCATAGTTTGAAACAGATAAGTATAAATATAAAGGGTCACCGATTTCTGGTCTTTGTAGCACGGGTGGTGTTGCTAAGATCGCTTTGAGCTCGGAAAATGCTTTCTCGCCTTCCTCTGTCCAATGAAATTTTTTGTTCTTTGATATCGTTTGGAAGAGGTGATATGCTCGGCTTGATGCAGCGGGGAGGAATCGAGATAGTGCAGCTACCCTTCCTGCAAGTTGCTGTACCTCTTTTATCGTTTTAGGGCTTTCCATGTTGAGTATTGCTGAGCATTTTTCAGGGTTCGCCTCGATTCCTCGGGATGTGAGCATGAATCCGAGAAACTTTCCCCCCTTTACTCCGAAGGCGCATTTCTCGGGGTTCAGTCTCATATTGTAATTTCGTAGTTGGCCAAATATTTCCTTGAGGTCTTCACAGTGCGATTTTTCTCTCTTGGTTTTCGCGACCATGTCGTCCACATATATCTCCATGTTGCGTCCTATTTGGTGATGGAAGACTTTGTCCATCAAGCGTTGATAGGTCGCACCTGCATTCTTCAAGCCAAATGGCATTACACGATAACAAAAGTTTCCATGTTCGGTAATGAATGCTGTTTTGCTTTGATCTTCAGGATGCATTAGTATTTGATTATACCCCGAGTATGCATCCATGAAGCTCAAGCTTTCGAAACCTGAAGCGTTGTCTACAAGTTTATCAATGCATGGTAAAGGGTAGGCGTCTTTAGGACATGCTTTGTTCAAATCTGTAAAATCGACGCACATGCGCCATTTACCTGAGTTTTTTCTTACCATTACCACATTCGAGAGCCATGTGGTGAAGCGGATTTCTCTGATGAAGTCGGCTTGTAGGAGTTTACTGGTCTCTTCCAGGGCCGCCTTTGATTTCTCTGCTCCTAGGTTTCTTTTCTTCTGGGCTAAGGGTCGGCTCGAAGGATTGGTGGCGAGTTTGTGACAGATGATCTCCGGACTTATGCCCGGCATATCTGCTGGGGTCCAGGCGAATAAGTCTGCGTTGGCCCTTAGCAGCTTTACGAGATCCGACCTTTCTTGCCCTTGTAGTGCTTGACCTATGTATGTTACTTGCTCTGGTTTGGACGTTAGTTGAATTTTTTGGAGTTCGTCAGTTGGTTGTGGTCTCTCTTGTGTGTCTCCTCTGGGGTCGAGTTCGGCTAGGGAAAGGACTTCCTCTCTGGTTTGTACTGCTTTGATCTCATGTTGTCTTCCGCTGTTATCCGATCTTTTTAAGCAAGAGTTATAACACTGCCGAGCTTGTTGGCGGTCTGAGTGGATCGTTGCTATTTTTCCGTCCTGTGCCTGAAACTTAACACATAGGTGGAAAGTTGATATTACTGCTCTGAACATGTTCAGAGCAGGTCTCCCGAGGATAATGTTATAAGGACTATTGCAATCGACAATCAGGTATTGTATATCAAGTGTTCGGAATGACGCGTTTTCACCTATTGTCGTTTTAAGCCATATATAACCTTTTATGGGTACCCTTTCTCCGGAGAATCCTACCAGTTCTCCGGAGGAGGGTTGTATGAGTTTTTCAGATAAGTTCATTTTTAAAAATGTAGAATGAAAAAGTACGTCTGCGCTGCTACCTGGGTCCAAAAGGACCTTTCTTACCAGTAGGTCGCCTGTCTGGATAGAAATTACGACCGGGTCGTCCAGGTGTGGGGCGGCCGAGGACATATCCGCTTTATTGAAGGTGATCTCTAAATCTGGTGCGTCGCTCTTGTTTGGAGGTGAGGCTCCTTCTATGGCTAGCATGGCTCGGTAACTTCGTTTCCTGGCCGATGTTGTTTCGCCGCCTCCAGCGAATCCCCCGGAGATGCAGTTTATGACTGCCTTGGGCAGGTTGTTGTTCGGCCACTTTTCCTTGTTTACTGAAGTCGGTTGCCTTTCCTCCCTGCCCCGGTCGTCTTCCTTATGCTTCCTCGCCTCAATGTATTTGTCCAATAGGCCTTGCCGTGCAAGCCTTTCCAAAAGGTCTTTGGCTATTATGCATTCGTCGGTGGTGTGTCCGTATTTTTGATGGAAAGCACAATGTTTGGTTTTGTCTACGAACCTCTGGTCTTGGTAACTGCCTGCTCTTATTGGGGGTTTTATAATCTTGGCATTGAGTATTTCCTTGATTATCTTTTCCCTTCTTGTGTTGAATCTGGTGTAATTGTCAAACTTCGGAGTGAGCTTGAACGTTTTGCCGACCTCCTTGTTGTGGGTCGATCTCATTGATCGTTCCTCCTCCCTTATGGGTTTCCTTTCCGTTTTGTTGGCCTCGCGTAGTTCTTCAATTTCCATTTGTCCGGCTGCCCTTTCCCTGAACTCCTCCAGTGTCTTCGGTTTGGTGATGGCGATTGTTTCTCTGAATTTGCCAGGTCGGAGGCCGGCCTTAAGCGCATGGAGGTGGACAGCCGGATCTAGGTCGGGTATTTCCATGGTCGCCTCTGCAAACCTGGTCAGGTAATCTTTTAGGCTCTCCTGTGGACCTTGGCGGATCGTGCCGAGGTAATCTGATCCGTGGACGTAAATTCTCGCTGCGGCGAAGTAATCAATGAAGGACTTCGCCAGTTCTTCAAATGATGAGATTGAACCTGCAGGTAGTTTTGAGAACCAAAGCAAAGCTGCTCCGTCAAGATATGTCGGGAATGCTCTGCAAAGCACAGGTTCATTGTTAGGACCGTTAAAAAACATCATAGATTGAAATTTCTTAATGTGAGCCCGGGGGTCACCAATCCCCTTATACGGCTTAAGTGAGGAGGGGAGTGTGAAATGTTTTGGCATTTGAAAATTTGTGATTTCTTCGGAAAAAGGGTTGTCCAAGGTCAGTCTCTCTTTCGGTGGGTCAGCGATCAGCAGGTCAGGCGCGCCCTGGGAAGATCTTTTGGAGCTTCCCTCGCCTATCTGGTTGGCGTTATTTCGTGCTGATAGTTCGGCTAGTCTTTTGACTTCCGCTTGAAGTTCCGCCATTTGGGCCATGAGTTCGGCCTGTGTGAATTGAGGAACTCCATTGTCAGCCATGACTGGGACCCGTGCTATCCTGCGAAGAAAAACTCAAGAGGTAGAAATATAATAGGGAATCGTGGGGTTAGTGTTATCGGGCCCCACGGTGGGCGCCAAATGTTCCGTCTGTGATGACCGAGGTTGATGATCTCCGGCCGAGCACTTGGATGCGTGGCTAGATTATATGTTGTCCTCGAGCAACGACGTGAGTTTAACCTCGGCCTTCTGAAACACGGCAGCGGGAGCACCTGCACAAAGCACTCCGACGCTCAAGTAAGTGGGAGAATAATTAATGAATAAAGAGTAAATAACTAGAAGTGAATGTGGAACCTGCCCCTTTCTGAATCAAGGGGTAAGATTTATAGGCTCCTCGAGTTTGCTGGTGAGCTCCTGTTAGTTCCGATATTCCTGGTCAAGTGCCGTTATGGATATCTTGTGAAGAGACGTGATTGAGTGGCGTATTCTGTTTCGGAGATAATTTATAAAGTTTGTTTGTTCAGTTCTGCTCGGTTCCGATTTTTAAGGTCAGTCTGCCACTGAACCTCCATGCCGATTATGGTGTGGTACGCATCAGATACATATTCAAGTTGATACATATATTTCTAAAGACGAATTTAAAACTAATAATGCTCCTTCAATTCCCTGTGATCATTTCTACGTTTGAGTTTGTTGTAAATGATGCGTAACATTGAGGTAAACACTAATTTATTTTTGTTTCTCAGTTCTCACACTAGATATTTGCTTTAGGGGATGAATAAGCTGCTCATTTAACCAATCCCAATCAGCTACTAAAGCCTTTTGATTATAAGCCGATTTACCTTTGAATTTTCCTTTTTCTTATTTAGTACCCACCCCAAAGCCCAATTCACACTAAGGTGCAAGAAGCAAAGTTGCTACGGTCATCACTCATCAGACGCCCCTAAGTCCTCCCTCATCAGTTATAAGCTCGCTTGCCTACATACCCTTCATCTTCTCTGTCTGTTATCAATAAAGATTTATCATTTCTAATATAAAATTTCTTCTTTTTAACTCAATAAACTTTTTTTTTTTTTAATTTCTGCTAAGCCTCATCCACAACCATAGGGCTCAAATGTTGTCATTTTCTCTTGTTCTTTGCGATGCCACAAATATTATCTTGAAATTTTAGAGGGACCACATATTGGCCAATCCAACTTTGGGGAGCTAAATGGTCATTATCGGATTAGGAGCATTATGAATGTTGGAGTGCTGCTGCCCATCGCTGTGTCCATACTCCATAATGTGTCTATATCTTCTCCCCCATGTGTAGTTTGATCATTGACAAATACTGAAGGGAGCGAAATTTGTTTCAAAAGTTCCACAGTATGGCTCCTGTCTAAGGAAATAAAACTATAATGAATATTGAATACCTATAATATATCATCATTTAAAGAGTTTGAAATTCTTGATTTCCAACCCAATAATAGCATGCCCTAATGGGAATTACCATGAGCTTAATAGCTTTCAAACTTGTTTAGGTATCATTAAGTTGTTAAAAAAAATTAATAAAAAAGATTTTTTTTTATGTGTTTGACAAAATTTTAGTAATAAAAGTAAAAGTACTAAAAAAAATATTTTTAACATAATTATTAAATAAAAAAATATTTTTTTAAAAATATCTAAATATAAAATTATTTTTATTTATTTTTTTAAAAATCTTTTTTGTAAAAATTCACTCAAACAAGTCATTCATTTGTCTATTCTATATTCTGATTTTAGTTTTTCGTTGAAAGGATGGAAAGCCTTGATTTCTAGATTTATCTGAAAACATACGAGTTTAATTTTGCACCCGAAAAGAAATAAAATAAAAGACCCAAGATCACTTTTTATTTTTTAAAGTAAAATTCCATTTCATTTTGCCAATTGTACTTTTATTATTTTTGGTCTAAGGATTTATAGCTAAAACAAACTTAACTTCGAAGGTCAAATGACATCTTTTTTATCATTTCAAATTCGTATCCAAAAACACTTGAAAATTTCGTTGATCAGAAATTCAATTACAAGATTTTCCTTTTAAACATGATTTTTCCAGAAAAAGAAAAAAAAAAGGATTAAAACAATTCTGTATATCATCAATTACTAATTTGAAGTGAAAAACATGGACCAAGAACTAGAGAGAATGAGACAGCAGTAGCTTCCAACATTCCACACCAATAATTGATAAATAGAAATAGAAGTTGATGTTAATTGAGTAAGAGTGTTCAACGTCCCATAAAGTAGGAACCATCGTTAACCATACACAACATTATTATTTATAAGTTATAACTATCTTGGAAGTTGAACCACACTTTGAATAACAAATATAATGATGTAGCTATCAGTGCTTGTGCCTTCAATCGAAATCTTACACGTCATTTGGAATCTCAAATTATGTGGTGCTCTCTATTCTCAGCTACGAGTGGAATCAGTGATATTGTTATTCTGATTCTTTGAGCGACTGGTTTTAATTAAGTGACGCGTCTTAATAGCAAGGTAACCTAAAATCGAAGATTCTAGTGCTGAAAGATGATATCAGATTTGTTTCTCTTTTCTAATAAGAAAATTGTCTTATTCTTCTTTTGTTTTTATTTCTGGGATGTGTAATAGTGTTCACCTGATATTTTCTGTGTTGCTACTAAGCCTATGGCTGGCATGAATCTTATAAGAAGGTCAAATGGTAAAAGAATTTTGACTTATTTCTTAGAATATTTATTGTGAAAATCTAAAATTTTTATTTGTGTTGAAAAATGCGATTATCTTATGGAAATAAGAATAACATATGTAATAACTATTAAGTCTATTATATTTATAATTATTAATTTTTTTATAGAGTTTTTCCTTTTATTGGTATTTGAGGTATTTTAGAAACTAAGAATATGAGAATATGTAATAAAATAAATACATTCATAATTTTTTTTCTTAGAAATATCAAAATTAATTTTTAAAAAGTTATAATAATACTAAACAAATAAATTTTTCATAATATCCAAATATAATATTCTTGGAATATAACTCGTTGGAATATATTTTTAACCTTAAAATAAGAGAAAATTTTACTCCCTTCTTCTTCTGATAGATGCTAAAATGATACATTTCTCAACTTTATTTATAAAATGTATATTTTCTTTCTTTATAATTTTTAAAAAACCTCTTCTTTAATCATTTAAAAAACCTCCTTTATTTGTAAAATATACATTCACTAGTCTTAAAAAATAGATAAAATTAACATTAGTTAACACCAAAAATTTAAAATGGATTAAAAAAAAAGTTTTTTAAAAATTACAAGAGAGGAGATATATATTTTACAAATAGAAGGAAGGAGAGTATCATTTTAACATCTCTTAAAAGAGGAGAATAAAATTTTCTCTTAAAATAAACATCCACTTGTAATATTCTATAAAGATGGAAGTTTAACATTTTCATATGTCATTTTAAGAATTTTTTGAAGTATTTTTATAATTCTAAATATGTTAATTTGAGAGTTCATGAATATATAATACTTTCTTTTTTATTGTAACAAAATATTTCTTTCTTAAAAAAGACCTGTATTAATAATTATTATTTTACTTATGGACAATTTTTCAATATCTTATTCATTTGAAATAAAATATTTTTTATGTACCGGTTTAAAAAAAAGAGCTATTTCGAAAAGAGAGATTATTCTATCAATTTAGATATTTAAAATGAAAAAAAATTAAGAATTAGCAATTTTAATTTATATCAGCCAATAATCTAATACTTTTAGTCTAGAAATTCAATACTATATTTTTAATTAATATTTTTATATATTATTAACTACCTACTAGACAAAAATAATAAATTATACTGATTTTATAAGATTATTCTTTAAAATATTGATATTTAAAAAATAGGCAATTTACATAAATAAATTATTTTCCATTTAAATTTATGCAATTGCATTCTTTCAAATATGAAGATGCAAATATATTGTTTCAAATTTACGTGCGTAAACTACTAGAGGACAGCAGTGATTTAATACAATTTTAATTAATATTACGATATAATATAATGATACAAGAAGCATGTAGGATAAAACAACAAATGTAATGATTTTAAATAAGATAAAAAATTAAAAAAATAATTAAAAATTGTAAGTCATAATTTAAATCTTTTAATTTAAAAGAATTATAATTTATAAAATCGTAAATTATAAATTTTTTTGCCATATAAATTTGTACTCATTTATATTGTATATTTTTTTATTTTTATTTTTATTTTTTTTATCAAAGATAGGATACTCGAACTCGCAACCTCTTAATTGAGTATGGGGAGACTGCCATTTGAGTTATAACTCATTGGCCATTTATATTGTATATTACACTTGTGGAATATACCAATTTAAATTTATATTAATGTATTAACTATGATATAAAAAATAATTAGCATCCTAAACATGTTATATTGTTTGAATATTGTAAACAAAATAATAAATAAATATTATAAATAAAATATTTGCAACTCAAAATTAATCAATTGTTTGAAGTTTGATATATTCATATCTTGATTTATTTTTATATAATTCGTTGCAAGGTGGTACGAAATGAGTTTTTAAACGTAATTTGTTGAATCTTATATCTTATTATTTAAATCAACAAATCACAAATAATTTTTTAAAATTAAAAATAATTTAGTAGAGTTAGAATTATTAACGACATCCAGTCACAAATTAGTGTAGAAGAGAAAGAGTAGTTTGTGGCAGGCTCCTATTACTTAGGTGAAGCTATAATTTCCTTCTACTTTCAGCTAACTTGAGAAGGGGTTACGTTAAGGAAAATACTACTTAGTATAACAAAATTAAGCCTTTATTCAGCTTTAAATCTAATATTTTATTATTTTAATTTTTTAATTAATCATATTTTCTATTTTTAAGGAACCACTTTTATTTTGAATATTTATCACCGTAAAATTTGTAACTACTTCCAATACATTAATTTCTTACAAACTAAACCATAAAACTCGTAACAACTTTTGGTGTACTAATTTTAAAAAAATCAGTGAAGTTTTCAAAATCAATTAAACTCATTCAATTATTTTTTTTTATTCAAAACTCATGTTAAAAACACATCTAAAATTAAATAAACAACATAAACACATTCAAAATTATTTATTAACACATCTAAATTATTATCATTGTAGTTCTAAATTACATATTGAACACAGAAAAAATTAAACTCAAATACATATCCAAAATTATAAGAATGCACTCTAAATATTTTATCAACACATTCAAAACTCATGTAAAAAAACTTATATATATGTACATAAGAACATAATGAACAACATAAACACATCCAAAATTAAGTATTGACACGTTCAAATTATGTTAACATTACAACTCTCAAATGAAACATATGAGTGCAAAAAAAAATTATAATCACAAATACATTTAAAAAAAATACAGACACTTCCAATATTATACATAAATTTTTAAAAAAATAGAACATTTTATTAAGCGAAAAAAAAGGGATAACATATCTTCATGAATTCAACCAATTTTTTTTAGAATTTTGCAAACAGAAATACCAGAGATAGAAGGAGTGCGGCGTGGGGGAGGAGACAGGGGGAGGTGCGGGAGAAGGGGGCGGTTGTGCGTGGCGCGAGGGAGGAGACTAGGGACAGAGAGGAGCCCATCGATGGAGGAGGCGCAGGGGTGTGCGCGTCGCGGGGAGGAGCGCATCGCCGAATGAGGAGATCCTCACAGAGGAGTGTGCAACGCGGGAGAAGACGAAAGCGGCCACAGATGAGAAGGGGAGGCGCACTGCAGTTCTGGATCTTTACGAAGTGAAAATTTTACTAGTGTTTTAAGATGGTTTAAGATTTATTTTTGAATTTTAAATTCGAAATTTTGAATTCTAACTAATTTAATTTTTGGATGTGTATTTAAATTTTAATATATTAATAATTAAATATATTAAATCTGAAACAAAAATTTAAAATTTAAATTTAAATTTTAATTTGATTTAGTTTGTATTTTGAATGTGTATTTAATTTTAAAAGGACACTAAATCTATTTATAATTTTTAGATGTGTTTGTTTTACTTTTTTTTTCATTATTGTAATAAAAGGATTAATGTTGTATAACTTTTAAAGGATACCTAGTTGAATCGTTACGTCTCCCAATACACATAAACCGCTACTGCTAGTAGCAATTTATGGTCAAGTATTAATAAACAGAAACTGCGACAGCCTCTTGCGATTTCTGTGTTCCCTATTTGCATGTAATTCGCAGCTGGCTATAGCGGATTATGTGTTTAGGTAAACCGCTACTGCCATAGCGGTTTCCTATAGATATATGAAATAATATATTTGCGTCTTCATATTTGAAAGAATACAATTGCTTAAATTTAAAGAACAAATAATTTATTTATGTAAATTGCCCTTCAAAAATTTTTCATAAAATATTAAAAATTTTAAAATGATCAAATTATGTGTAAATAAAAAATTAATTATTAAATTAATTATGCATATAAAATATAAATTATACATTAAAAATATATGAAAATAAGTGATCGTAGTGTTGATTGAATTATATTTTAAATGATGATTGAATTTTTTTTTTTTTTTGGTGACTGATTGAATTTTATTTATACATGGCGAAATAAGTGTTCGTTTAGAAAACAAAACAAACATGTACAATTTTATAAAAGAAACTCTACATCCCATAGAACTTGGCAAAAATCTATAAAATCTTAGAGTCAGAAGTTATTTATTTCCAAGAGTCAGCTTAAACACATCAGGCTGAGCTGTAATACATACTGTCATACCGATCCAAAAACTAATTTTGTCAACCATATTTTACTCTAATAAAATTATGTAAACACAAGTGTTGCTCTTTTGCGCCAAGAGGAAAAGTGTTGCATGAGCGAGGGTAAAACGGTAATAAAAAATAATAAAAAGAAAAAGGTGGATAGCGCATAACAGGATAAGAGAATAAGATAGATATGATACAGTGCACATGAGGCACATAACAGCTCAAACACGCGAACCACATTAGCGGTTATCACTTATCACACATCATGCTCATTACAATTCTAATAAAAAGACATGTATACATCTAATCTAATCTAATTTGAGATTATGTACCATAATTTATTGTTGAAACTTTCAACTACTATTGTTCATAATAAGAAGTTGCAGATAATGTTGTTAGAGGGAAGGCGTGGATAATAAATAAAAGTTTGTAACACGTTATCTTGTCTTGTGATTAAGAATACTAGTAATCATCAATTACTTAGCATATCAAATTGTTGTTGTTCGTGAAAAACAAGCAGTGACGTGGTTGGATTGTGTCAGTGTTATCCTGTCTCGGTTACCAAATCCTAAATCCTATAAATTCCCCTTTGCTGCTTCTTACACTTCCACCATATCGCAACACATTCTTTTTCTCTCTTTCTCTTCATTTCGATAAACCTTCACAATTCCTTCTCATTTGTAAGTTCCTCTCCTTTCATTGCATTCTTTTATTTATTCATTTTAGTGCTATCGTAATTATTTCCTTTTCTCTGCTATATAGATCCACCAATACTTCTCTAGTTACTGACAATTTTGTTCCTTACAGCTGCAATTTATGTGAATTGTAATCGTTAAGGTCATTTATAGGCTTCTAGGATGCATTTTCCTTTTGTTTTTATTTGATTCTCTTGTTGTGGACTTTGTTTTCTCCAAAAAACACAGCTGAATTTTGTAAGCATTAAGTTAAATTTAATTCTGCCACAATTTCAGATCAGTTGGCTACTGCAACTTCTGCTGTGGTTTTGTAAAGCTCCATATTTGTGAATGGATAATTTCTTGGATAATTCATACCTACAGAATAGAAATAGAAAAGAAAGTAAAACGGTTTTGTGTGATTTTGTCACATGTATGCCTTAATCAACTCTGCTTTGGGTTCAACGGGAATAAAATTTCTTACCAAAATTCCTCTTTAGGCTCATCTCTTTAATTTCTGAATTGTTTAGCTATGTTAGATATTAGTATTTATTTTAGTTTTCTGTCAAGATATTTTATGCAGATCCTTGTCCAGAGATGTTTATGTAAAAGGAGTCATTTTTTTTGTTTTTTCAGGATTGAAGTTTTGCAATTGAATATGTATATGTTCACTCCGGTTTTTCTTATTCATTCTTTTTATATATGATCCTTTCAGTGGTTATGGATGACTTGAAGAGAATGGAAGCTAATGGAGGCTAGGCTAACTCTTGGCAAGTTCTATGGCCTACTGTGGTATGCCTATGCAGATCTAGCCCTATATTTTGTCAAGTTCATGAATTTCTAATGTTAATTTTGAAATGTAATAACATTTTCTTTTGGCATAATATGTAGATATCTGGGCAATGTGTGAGGGAAGATTTCACTTTGGCAGCTTAAGATATAAAGGGAATAATACAAGTAACACAAATTCTGTTATGGAACTTGAGTCAGAGTGGATAAAGCACAGAAAATCATCTTCTTATACCGCTCATGTTATTCGTTCTTCCACATCTTGTATGCCTTGGTCTTGTAGAATCCCCATGGGTGAAGAGTATTTTGAGTTCCTATAGTTTGGTGCTCTACTCAGTTATACATTTTTTACACTATTTGGTTGATTAGTCACAGTTGCGGACAAAATTTCTGTACATGGTAATATTATATCTGATATGTGTTAATGATCATTTCAAAAATGCCTGGATGCATTGCTGGTAAGAAGTGGTTCACAGAACCGAATATGTGTTTTTCTAATTTACCCAATAAGGAAAATCAAACACTTTCTAAGAGCAAGCATTCTGTGCGCTCTGAGTTATCGGATAAGGATGATGATAGCTCGATTCTACCTCGGCTGCCTGATGATGTTTCCAAGTATTGCTTAGCACTTGTGCCTCATTCGGACCTCCCGGCTATGGCCGGTGTTTGTAAGAGATGGAGGTGTTTCATTCAGAGCAAAGAATTTATAATGGTAAGAAAATTGGCTGGCTTGGTTGAGGAATGGCTTTTCCTGTTAACTGCAGATAAAGAAGGGAAAGGAAGCCATTGGGAGGTAGTGGATTGTCAGGGTCAGAATCGTCGATCTCTTCCACCAATGCCTGGTCCAACAAAGGCTGGATTCGGGGTGGTGGTTGTTAATGGGAAGCTACTTGTCATGGCTGGCTATTCAGTTATTGATGGAACTGCCACTGCCTCACCAGAGGTTTACCAATACAATTCTTGTGTCAACAGGTTTGTATTTCAGCTGCAACTTATCTTTTAGTATTGGCAACTTTCTACACATGTCAAAAAATCCTGCTGCATTGTTGAGTTATTGCAAGACAAATCATGATTTTTGGACTGTTTCATCAAACTGGTAAAAACTAGAAAGTAGGAACATGACACCTTAGAATGGGTTTGGAGGCTACTCAAGTTGACTACTTGTGTGATCTAAGTCTTAAAAATCTTCGTTCATTCTAACATTTCAAAATAATAACTATAGGTAGTCAGAAGCATATAACTTTGTAATTGATAAAGCTGTTTGATATCTGTATATCAATGTTAAAAGTTTGCAATTGCAATTGCAGTTGGAGCAGGTTATCAAACATGAATGTGGCTCGATATGACTTTGCTTGTGCTGAGGTCAACGGCTTGGTGTACGCTGTTGGAGGCAATGGAGTAGATGGCGACAGCCTCTCCAGTGTCGAGGTCTATGATCCAGAAACTGACAAATGGACATTGATTGAGAGCCTTCGTCGGCCGAGACGAGGTTGCTTCGCGTGTGGATTCGAAGGGAAGCTGTACGTGATGGGTGGAAGGTCGAGTTTTACAATTGGAAACTCAAAATTTGTTGATGTTTACAATCCTGAAAGGCACAGTTGGTGTGAGATGAAAAATGGTTGTGTCATGGTGACTGCTCATGCAGTACTGGGAAAGAAGCTGTTCTGTATGGAGTGGAAGAATCAGAGGAAGTTGGCAATCTTCAATTCAGAGGACAATACATGGAAAATGGAGCCTCTACCTTTGACTGGGAGCTCCAGTATCGGTTTCCGGTTCGGAATTCTTGATGGTAAACTCTTGCTGTTCTCACTGGAGGAGGAACCTACATGCAAAACTTTGTTGTATGATCCAACTGCAGCCCCTGGATCAGAGTGGCAAACAAGTGAGATCAAACCATCTGGGTTATGCTTGGGCAGTGTAACAGTCAAGGCATGAAAAAAGAGACCTTGAAGTGAGTCATGGAGAACTATCAGTCTTGTTTAACTAGGATTCAGGATAATTATCAGATTCTAATTACTACTCTTGCTTGGCTCTGTTAGTTCTATTATCATGTCTTTCCCCCCTTGTGGCTATGATGTATGATGGAGTATTTCCATCCATCTGGTGACCACTGATGACTTCATTTTCCAAATCGTGTATATTATGAGATGGTTATATACTTATATACTAGAATTTGATACGAGAGTAAATTGTGTTCTGATTTTTAATATGTTGGGTAAAGCCATAAATACTAAATTGGTCTGTCATGTTTAGGTCTATTTAAATTTAAAAAAGTGTTATTTAATTTTAATGTAATCATATGGTAAAGTTAAAGTTAAATAATTAACCAAGATTAGTTTTTAAATCTGAAAAATTCATAAACAACCTCTTCGATTGTCGAGAAAAGTTTTCGCAGCGAAGGTGACGATGGCCTTATTCTCGTGGTTGCGGGGGAACTTTCTCGCAAAATACGAGTTTTAGACAATGTTCTTCATTTGCTTGAACCAAGGTTAACGGCATGCGGAGATGTATCCGCGGTTATGTATCTTCCGGCTCTCGAGTTTGTACATCTTCTCTCAAGTATCGACTTTGTTTTTGCACTGCTGTCACATAAGACATTCTGTTAATTATTTAATTTTAAAGTTACGATAGGACTATATTAAAGTTAAATAGAATTTTTTGGATTTAAATAAAATACTTTAAACTTTAAGGATTAAAACAGAATTAAATCAAAATACAAAAAACTAATTTAATACTTTACCTTAATATATTTTACTTAACTTATTCTATTATACATGAATTGACACAAAGACTAGAATTTGATTAAAATATTATTTTAAAATATGAATTTATGATTGAATTTTAATATAAATTAATTTAATTATAATTATATTTCGTGCACACAAAATTAATTATTAAATTATTCATATGAAATATATATCATAATACAAACAAAAAAAATCAGTTATTAATTCAGACACTTGTATAAAGTATATATTAAAATATAAAATATATATTAAAAATAAATTAAACATCACATATATTTATATACAAATATATAATAATTAAGTTAATAATTAATTTTTTATATAAATATAACAGATAATATTTATTTTGTTAAACATTATATATTTATACATAAATAATCAATAACTAATTTAATAGTTAATTTTTAATCTGTACATGAATTTTTTATTTAATTAATATGTACTATTAGTATAATTTCTACTCACAATTAACCAATAGAAATTGATCTCAATGAACTTGGTTAACTTTTATTCTAAAGAGATATTTAAAAAATATAATAATATTTAGTGTATTAAAATGTCAAAAAAATTTATGATATTTTTAACACGGATACAGAACCACAGAGAATAGATAGACCCTTTCTCAATTATTTTTTGGTGACTAAAACCCTTTCTCAATTATTTTCATGTTGGCAAATTATTGTTTACTATGTGAATAAAACAATAAATCTACGTTAACCATGGATACTACCTACTTAGTACTTACCTAGTGAGTAGTCACTAATCTCATACTTTTTTATTTTTTTTTATAGTTTTTTATTTGGGTATGCGCGACTGCGCGTGACGGTGTGAGGAGAGAGGAAAGAAAGCTCGCACTAATTTGTTGGCGCCGTTGGAGTCCGTTCAAACAAAGTGCAGACCATCACCACTCTCTTTACTCTTTCACTCTTTTCGTCGAACACTTGGAGTGCGAATTCAACTCCAACTGGGAAAGGACATAGTTTCCCTCCGAATTCAGACACCGGCATAGCAACAACAACAACTTCGTTACCCATCGATCTCTTTGATTATACTATTCTTAAACAGCAACCAAAATGTTCGGGGCTTCTTCTTCTGCATTCGGCACCCCAAATTCAACACCTGCATTCGGTGCACCTTCCTCAACCCCAGCGTTCGGAACTCCTTCTTCTACCCCAGCATTCGGTACCCCTTCTTCTGCCCCAGTCTTCGGTACTCCGTCTTCAACCCCTGCGTTTGGAACTCCTTCCACGCCTTCATTCGCTACCGGATTCGGCTCTTCGCTATTCTCAACCCCTTTTTCCTCTCAACCACAGCAGCAGACACCTTCGCTGTTTCAGCAACCGGCTTCCACTGGGTTCGGTTTTCAGTCCAATTTTGGAGCACCGCAGCCACAAACACCGGCACAGCCTACACCATTTCCGAATGCTCAGTTGACTACCCAGATGGCCAATGTGGCTCCTGTTCCTTTCTCTCTCGCCGATCGGGATATTCAAGTAACATAACTTAGCCCCTCTTTTTTCTTTTTATGGGAAAAAAAAACAAGTTAATTTGTGCGTTTCATTTGATTCATCCTGAGTGTTTTTATTGTATTGTTCGCTTAGACAATCGTTGATTCTTACAAGGATGAACCTACAAATCTTAAGTATGCTTTTAAGGTATTTCCCTCACTATTTCTCAATTTTTTTACCCCTAAGTTAAGAAATTGAGAAAATCGCAATTTCCCCCCTTTCAGTTGTGGGATTTGATCTTGTATTATTCATTTCAAATTCCAAGAGCTGGGCTGGTTCATCTTAATTTTGGTCCATTGTGTTTGTTCTGCAGCATTTGTTGTTCAGTGTAACGGATCCACAGTTTAGGGTTAAGCCTGCTGGTGTTTCAGACGTAAGTCCCTTCTTGAAATTTGTGCTATTTCCTCAGTTCCTCTAAGTACTCTTGAGCTCAGTTTGGTTTCCTCTTCAACATTATGGCGAAGATAGGAATGAACACCCTGAAATTTAATGGGATACCAGACTGACTCTAATAGTTAGTTTTTGGTCTGTAATGGAATGTATCAAGCTGTTATCTTTGTGCCACCGCTTGGCTAATTATGGAGAATAGTTTATACTGCCAGATCATGTGGGCTGAGGCTATGGGGAAGCTTGAGGGAATGGAAAGTGCTGATAGAGAACGCCTGTGGCCCCAACTTGTTCAGGGTTTTAAGGATCTTTCACAACGCCTTAAGGTAATCCCTTTTAATTTTAAGCTTCTAGTGAATGTAAGTTACTGTAATTTTTTTATCTTGAGGGTTGAACTGTTAGAATAACATTCATACTTTGAATATCTGAACCTTTTTCGGAATATGGTTGATTGTCTATTATATGTTGGGTTTTGTTCTTAACAAAACGAATCATAACATTTGTTAACACATGAACATTGGTGCTAGCATTAGAACCTTTTATGCATGAGAAGTTCATACATATCTGATTCACATTGTTGTGCAGATCCAAGATGAAGTCATTGTTTCAGATGCAGAGAGATTACGTATAACCCAAAGCAATGTTAAAATGGTATTGCTCTTTCTCTTTCTCTGCTTTTCCATGTTCAATGTTAAAGTGGTACTGTAGTAATACTGATTTTTATATTAATCACGTTTTGACTATTCTGAATTATCTAATGCATTTTGCAGCTCCAAAGACATTTTCAAGCTGAGACTCTTCCTCGGATTCAAAGAATGAAACAGAAGGAACAAATTCTCCAGCGGCGCCTTTTAAGAGTAAGGGCTCCTTTTTGTGAAAAGGAATTGTTCTGTAGATTGTAAAATGGGTTTATTTTGTTTACCCCTACTCTTCCTCACCTCTCCAATTGTATGCCCTCAGTAGGACTTGGTTAATTTGTTGCTGATAATCATATTGATGAATTTTATCACCTTGCATTGTGTGTGTGGATATATGTATATATATATATTGTTTGATATTTCATTAATTTATTTGCTCATGTATCTAATATAAGGTCATGAGAATAGTGGAGGCGTTGGAGGGGAAAGGCTGTCGCATCCCCCTGACAAAAGGAGAAGCTGAACTCGCTGAGAAATTAGCCACAATTACCCGGCAGGTCTGTGTCCTTTGATTTACTGTTTTGCAGCCATAGAAATACTTTTGAATGGAACGTGAGTAAATGTTACATATAAGAGTGTCTTGGAATGATTAATTCATGGCTGAAGTTGAGCTAATATCTTTTCAGCTGAGAGGATCTGGAGCTGATCTGTCTAGAAGGGTACAAAACCTTCTAACAGTATCTCGTGTTCAGGCAAACTCGATGGGATTTGGTGGCTCTGTTTATCTTCCAGGATCAGCCAAGATTCATGATCAAAGTCTTGCTGACCTGCAGGAGGTAAGTTGTGATGAAACTGAGATTTATGCTTTAAAATTTGGATCTCCATGCACAAATATAAAAAGAAAGTTCGAAAATATTAAATTCAAAGAATTTAATGTAATAGTTTGGCTACTTTTCTGCGGGCAGGTTTTGCAGCAGCAGACGGAGGCCATAGGAAGACTTGGCAGTGTTCTGAAGCGAGATATAAGGGATATGGAAATTATGATGGCTGAGGATACAGCAACTGAAAATGGGAATTCATTCTGAGCTTCCTATGTATACTTCTAAATGATAGTGTTGGTTTTGCTTGTATTTTGTTTCAGTCCATCTGTTATAGCTGAACACAGACATCGTTGGTAAATCGTGGAAGTAAATTGGGCATCGTTTGCGTTGTTCGCTATTAGAAAATTCTTATGATATTTTAATCAGGGCTAATTTGGCTTTCGGTTCCCGTAATACTAATGAGTAATTATTTATGCTTTTTAGTAAATTTTCTTGGGATTTAATTCAAAAGTTTGCGAAAGTGAAGGTAGTCCTTGTCGTTCTGCTTATGAATTAGCTAGTAGATGAATAGTTGAATACTACGAGATATTATCACTTAATTTGGTATTTGGATTTGCGCCTAGTTTTAATTTAATTCTTAAAATTTCAATTATTTTTATTTAATTTTTAAACTTTTTGAATGTAACTCAAGTTAGCCCTTAGAACAATTTTTGACATACAAACGTTAACAGAACGGTGACGTGGACAGTCAAATGTTATGCAAAAATATTATAAGTGTATTTATTGAAAATTTTTTTCTCAAAACAAGTGATTTGCTATTATTTTTTTGGCTATTTGAGCACTAAAACTAATACGACATTTCACCAGTTACAGCTTGGTATTTAGGGGTCCATGTTAGTGCTTTATTAACCTTGTGTATTGAAAATTGTCCTTAGAACTAATGTGAATCATGTTTGTAAAGTTTGAAAATTAAATAGAGACAATTGAAATTTTAAGAATTAAATTGAGACTCATGTATAAGTTTATGAACCAAATTGAGTATTCACTTAGTTACAATAGTTAAAGAGTTCTAACAATATTTAAAAATTATTATTAAACTTAAAATCATATTTTTTATTTCGATAATACTTTTTACTTTTATTTTTTAAATTAAAAAAGTGTTGCTACATAACCTAATTATAAACACTATGCACCTACATCTAATGTTTGGAAGTACTAAAAGGTATCTAAAAGGTATTTAATACCATTATATATATTTCACTACAGGGACGAAATCAAATAAGGTAAGAATTGACTAGGAGAAAAGAAACCAATAAAATAATCTTATTTGATAGATTAAAAGGAATAAAATTTTCCGTTTTTTATTTGTAATTACATGAGAACTTGCAAACAAATACTTTGATAAAAATAAATAAATTTTAGAATTTTATGAAGAACTTATCAATACAAATATACGGAAAATTCTTAAACAATATATTCAAATATCTTCGTGTTACACTCAAATATCTTCGTGTTACACCTAAATTTACTGCAAATATAGAAAAATATTTCCTCTAATGCTGTATTTTTTTTTCTTCTTTTTTTTTTCTTATTTATTTCTTTCTTTTAGTTGAACGAATATAAGTTCATCATATTCTAAGTAAGTTTGTACCATTTTATGTTTTTTCTTTTTCTTTGTTTGATTTTTTTTTTGTTTTTATTCTTGTTAAAAGAGTAAAACAAGAAGAAACTTGAGAAAATAAAACAAGAAAAAAAAGATGAATAAGAAAAAAAAAAAAAGATGATGATGATGATGATGAAAAAGAAGAAGAAGAAGCAATAGAAGATGAGGAGGAGGGAGAAGAAGAGTTTTGAATTATGCAGAATTTATCAACACACATACACCGAAAATTCTTAAAGAATACACCCAAATATTTTCGTGTTATACCCAAATATCTTCGTGTTACATCCAAATTTGCTGCAAATACAGAAAAATATTTTCTTTAATACAGAACTTTTACATTACATTCAATTCAAACCATCAACGATGAAACATTATTCACCTACAGAATCATAAACTGCTAACGAAAAAATTAACTAAAATCAAACTACACTTCAGCTACTTGATTGGATTCAAAACAATAATCAATTTCGTTTTGGTTCAATTGATAATCTAAACTTGAATTATTCATTATTTTCAACAACGAGATAAGGAGAAGAAGGAGGAAAAGGAAAGAGGAAAATAAATTCTAATGAAAAAAGGAGGAAGAGGAGGATGAGATGGTGTTGGTGATGACGATAACGAAGAAGAACGTGCGCGCGTTGATTGAAAAATCTGTTAAATTAAGAAGCGTGTGAAATCAACATGCTAGAAGAAGTGCGTCTCACATGAAATAAAATATATGAACTTGTATGGGTAAAAGACTTGTAAGTGGAGAATAGTTCTAAAGATAATCGTTTATAAAGAAAAAAATGTCAAAACAAATCTAGAACTTTTTTTTTTTTACCAAAGATATGAGATTCGAACCCGCAACCTCTTAATTGAGTATGGAGAGATTATGCCATTTGAGCTATACTTTATCTTGGAAAGAATATGCATTTGAATTTATCGATTCATTTATTTTACATTCATTTTTATTGACATTTACATAAACGTAACTCTGATTTGGTCTCTAAAATATTTAAAAAATGGTTTAACATTTAAAACATTGCTTTTGAAGATATTAGTAGTTGGTAAGAAGGTATTGGTGAATTTAACTTGCGACAAAAAAAAAATGGGCAAAAGAAAAATGTATTAGGAAGACAAGAGTTTAACCTTACATGAGTTTATTGGCATCTTGCTTTATGGTTTTCACCAATCACATTCGGACCTAGGTATTAAAAACTTAAAAACATTTTCTAGAATCTACGAAGGTCAATATTCAAATACAACAGCGTGCGCCACATCTCTTGCAGCCTTCGGTGACTAACAATCTTGCGGTGAGAGAAGGCGGTCAGTAAGAGAACCGAGCACATTTGATCTGTGTTGCTGCATGTAATCTCTGCTGCTTTGCCTAAATCTTTTCATAAGCCTCTGCCATGATTAATGTCACAAGTGATGTCCAACCCGTAAATGGGTGTACCCCTTTTCCCTTACCCTTAACCTGATCATACTGTTCCCACAGATATCCACTCTGTCGATAATTGCGTACTATATTTCTGCAGTGAGATGGGAAAGATGTAATTCTTATAAACTAATATCAAAGATAAGATTCCAAAAGCACCAAATACACTAGAACAATACCTAATTAAATTGCTTCTCAATTCTTCGTAGATAGCTTTAGCTCTGTCCTGATACGGGCCATTCTCTGAGATAAAATTCAACCCAAAGATTAGTTTCTGGAAGGAATGAGATTTTTAGCGGTTGGGGGCTAACAATAAGTTAATAAATTGAAAGATTTGCTACTTTCTTTTTTGCCTGTCCAGAATTACCTTTCGAGTAATGGTGGAGTGCTGAAAGAATTCTGTAATTCATGTTTATCCAAATTGTACCTCTCCAATATGGAGCATCATGTTCTGTGTTGCGTTTCATGTACATGGAACTGTGACACAAAACACAATATAATTTTTGGTTCACTAGAATCATCAAGTGCTAAACAAGGTAACTAGAATAATTGAAGGTTTAAATGAGTTTTTGGTTTTGGTCAAGTGTAGACATGGTAAGAAAAAATATTGACGTGGCAAAGATGTATCACATTATCATTTTGTCGAACTAAGTCAGGACTAAAGAAAAATTTATAGGGATCATAAAAGAGAGTACTTTATAAGGACTAAAATCATTCAATTAAATATTCATCAGAGCAATGGTTATGGACCTTGTTTTGGCAAGAGAACGTAGTCCATAGTCAGTCCACAAGAGGCTTCGATTTGAAATGAGTTCAAGCTGCTTTTCCAGAATCCATGATCCCTGAACAAGACAGTACCGAATTATAATATGAATCTAATTGTGGAATCATTCAGACAAGGAATAACTTCAAAATGTGGAAATGCTACTTACTGATGGAATGATCCTTGTCATGAGCGGGAATAAACTCACATAACCAATGTGGGGAACAAATCTCAACTTGGGTCTCTCGAAAACTTCCCGGACAAGCTCACGAGCAGCTTGATTATGTCCAACCGCCACTTCTTTCCATTTAAGTTGAACCTATCGTGGTTAAGCATGCAAAGAAATTCACATTCTCAGGCATGGGGACACTAGCATCGAAAATCTTGCATAAGTTTGACAGTATACCTTCTCTGTATGATTTCCAAAATCAAAGTACGCACCATATGCAACATCAAAATGCATCTGTATGTACATGAAGCTCAAATTAGGCATGGGAATGAATAATTATGGTAGACATGAAATGACTCTAGTATCAGCACACAATCTTATGATAAAAAGACAATCATCCTTGGACTGCTACACAGAAGAAGCAAAATTGAAAATCTCAATGGTCAAGACACCATGGAGTGTGTGGAGAAGGCATAAAAGGAGCATGATTAGGCTTCACTCAAATGACATACTTTGGTTATTTAGATAGTACAAAGAAGCAAAGAGAAACCTTGTTTTCTAATATTTAAGGACAATGGGAAATTTTTATAAAGTAGTGTAAGGAAGGAATCAAGTTTCCTTTTTGAACATCATACTTTCCACAAGATTTCTAATTTCTGTTACGGGTATGTGGTTATTTTCTTTTATCTTTATTCCTCACCTTCTTGCAGAGATGCATAATGAAATATCAAGCAAGATGGAGAACACAGGTAATACCTGGTTTATTAACTCAAGATCTGATAGCAACTTAGCTGTAGAACCATAATTCTGCACCATTTCATTTAATATGTCAGTTAAATTGGGTGAAGCTTCAACAATTCAGCTATCTACATTTCCCCTAATTTGTATAAAAAGTATATAAATATAATGCATTCCCACATAATGATAAATTTGTTTCTAAATTATACCTTACTAGGTTTGGTTTCCTTATCTAACAGCTCTTCAATGGAATGCATGCAATCTGCTGCAAGTGACATCCAACACCTAAGATCCAAGTGGCGCTCATCTCCACTTGGGTGGGAAGCACGTGGATAATCATCCAATCCTGAGGACAGTGTCTGAAGATGCCAGAATGAATGTAATGTGATACTTGGACATAATGCAATGTATATTCATGCAATAATTAAGGTTTCAGACACATTCAATGCATGTCAGATATGACTTCTCAGTTTCTATTAATAATAAACATCATCCAGAAAAATGAAGCCTATTTTGCTTGTCAAAACAGATGGTAGAACCACCGTAATATAAATTAAGCACAAATGGCCAAAACTGTTTTTAGATCTGTGCTTTAAGTAGGTTCATGTCATGTTACAATAAAAATCTAATAAAACTCAATTGTGGCTGTGCCAACAATAGTTTCCAGTTTCCACTTTCAGTTTGCTCATGACTGTTCTACTCAAGTCACCTACGTATGTATAGTTTAAATCGGAAGTGCAGATGAGTCCAGAAAAAATGAATAGTATGTTTAATTGGTGGGTTAAAATAGGGTGAAATTTTTCAAGATGAACTGTATGTGTTATTTTATACATGAACTCATTCACAAAAATTTGCAATTCATTTTTACTGCCAACCAAATATACCCTAAAAATTAAATATACTAAACAGGTCAGAACCTTGGGATTCAATTCTCGTATTGTTTTATTGTCCCGTCCATGCCAGTAGTAGCTGCCCATCTGATTCCCTGTATTAAAGAGATGATAACCCAAAACTAGGTGAGGAAGAAACTAACTCATCTCAGCACTGAAGCACACATGGCATTAGATTTATAATATACCTGACTGAGTTGTATTAAACCATTGGAACCATGCTTCCAATCTAACAAAGGCACGCTCTAGGAACAGAGATATATCACTTCTATCGTTTGCATTAAACTTGTTGGTCTTCAAGCCGTTAACTATATCTGATGGAAAACAAAACAGATTTTTAACCACTTTGTTTAGCACATAATACAAAAGGGATATTTCAAAGGCAGTAGAGATGAACAGACCAATTAATCAGGAACAAAAAGAATATGTCATGACCACAACTTCATATAAGACAGGACAAATAAATTTTTCAGAGTCTACAGAATCTTCATGTACCATATGAATATATGATATAATAACCCTAGCTTCATTCTGAAGGACATATTTTCAGTTTTTTTACAGAATAAGTTTGTAAGCAGCGCAAGTAATAACGATAGCATCACAACCATAATAATTTCTTTCTGGCAGTCCCTGTGATTAACATGCATTCAACATCATCAAACCAATGTTAGTCATGCTTATGACCTAAAGTGAGGTTTACAGAGATAATTGCATTTGTCCAGCTTGGTCTCCACTCTCCATAAACTTAATTTCACAAACATTTTCGGTAACCCAGCACAATTATGCATGATTCCCTACTTAAAGAACAAGCAAATCAAAAGGAGTTGTAAGGATAAGTGGGCATTGCAGAGACAAAACCACACAAGAACTTTCTCATTATCATTCCCCAACAAAAGGAAAATCAGACTGGGGAGTTAATGATTGATTGAACACAATGGGAACATGATTGTAACAATAAGATTGAAATGAAAAGGTTACGGAAAAAGAGAAACATAGAAATAACAATAAACAGAAGTACCATTCAATGCTAAAAACAGAGTTGGAGGATTTCCATTTGTTGGATGCTGCGGAACAAATTCCTCTGGGACCCGACTGCAAGATCAGAAGAATTTGTCACTTGGGGAGCTAAAAGCTAAAAATGAATGCAGCAATTTATAGAAAATGTGTTGTACTACCTTCGCGCTTCGGCTCCCAGAATTTGTTCACGAGGTATCCATCCATCAACATTCATCAAATCTAACCAGTGTCCAATGATATCCAACGAAATATGAATATCCCAACGCCTAGTTGATGTGCATAAGTGCAAAGAAAGCATAGATATAATAGACAATCTTTTGTTATTTGAAACCCATAAGTCTTGAACAATCCAGAAAATACGGTGCTTTTTTCTGAGTAGAAATTCAAGCAAAACAAATAGATATGATGATTATGGTTGAGATAAGGATGTTACTAGGATGAGAACCTAACCAGATTAGAAGTTGATGAAAGCCTTCATCCCATAAAAATCCTCTTGGAAAGGAAGATCGACCTGGTACAGCTGTATAAAGCTCAGCAGGCCAATATGATACATACTTAACATGCTCTTTAAGCTGCAAACGAAAACAACATACAGCATAAGTGCGAGTTCCAAATAGCTTGTAGCAAAAAGCACAAGATAGCATTATGATTGAAAACTAAAACCACCCACATATTAATAAAAGAATAGCAAATCTGCTGTTAGGATGAGAAGATAACAAGGAAAAGGGTAAAGAAAGGTATATTGGTATAGATTATCAACTGACACCAAAACAGTTTTCTGCATAAAATCAATTTACCTATGGAAAGATAAAACATGTGAAGATGTCCATATTTAGTATAACCACAAGCCGTGTTATATGGCACTATGGGGTAAATACTTTTCAATAAGGACTAACAAATAATAAACAAAAGTAACTTACATCGAGGGTTCTCGGAATTGCAATTACTGACTGCCCATAAAAGTAACCAATGCCACCTAACAAGTTCCCTACAGCAGCCTTACCAACAGATATGGATTCTGAATCCACCTGGAATCAAAGATAACTTGGGATTCAAACAACTTCTCCCATCTTGAGAGAGAAAGGGGAAGACTTGAGATTCAAACATTTCCCCCCTTGAGAAGAGAAGAAATTATGGAAAATCATAAAGTGAAATAAAAATTGAATAAGGAAAAGGACAATGAAATTAGTACCTTCTCAGCCAAACTGAAAACATCTTCAAACTTTTTGTCAAATGCTTGTTTCTTATCATTCAGTTGACTGGTCAATGAGGTGCCTAAGATTGAGCAGAGAAAAACAAACAAACAAAAAATTACACACTGATTTAGCTAGCTGCAATTGAATTTTGTTGTTTAAAAAAGATTAAAAAATCTACATCAGAAAAGAGTAGCCAATTTCTCTTTAAAGGTATTAAGATTTAAAAGCAAAAGAATCATAAGAGACAAACCAAAAGCCAAAAGAAATGAATTTAAAAGCACAGGAGACATAAATGATTATCTTTCAAATTTCAGCCTCAATATTATTTAGCACATATTAGTTACACAATTGTATAAATGTCCATCCACAAGCAGCTCAGAGCAATGGCCAACTCTCACAACATAATAATTTCTAGATTTATTCACCTTCATTTAAGTGCATTTACATTTCGTGTTTTTGAGAAACAATTTATAGAAGTGGAAAAAACCTGTTAACTGACTAACACGCTCGTCTACTCTTGAGCTTTCCGAATCAGTTCCAGAAAGAAGTGCAATATCTGTTGTGAAAGGAAATCCACCGATAATCTGCGGCAAAAAGATGTGTGTGTATGTGTGTGTGTGCGTGTATTGAAGAGTAAGACAAACTAAATTTAAACATTTATAATTGTCAAATGGACCTCACAAAGAGCATATGTAATTAAATGTTTATATTACCTGAAAAACTAACACATTTGGAGAATCAACTGATGAGTCAGACAGCTGTAATCGAGCATGGTTTCTTATCTACTATGACATGCACAGCAGCAGAAATGTCAACGGAAAGACCAAAAGCAAAAAAAAAAAAATCCAAAATTATACAACAAAATTAATTGGACTGGAACACCTAAACATACTTGTGATGCAAGATTTTCCTCAACAAGATCAGATAAATTATGAAAGTGAGGGGTGCGAAATCCAGAATAATGCAGCTCTAAATCATCCTGTAAAATAAAAATTATTCGGTTAATAACAGGTTACTTGGATGCATACGATAACAGATCATAAAGAATGACAAATTGAAAATTAAATGTAGTATATTAGGGCAAGAACACAAATGGATTATAAAGGTAAATTAAAGGTCCAAAGAAAAAGGACAGTAAACTTTCATGAGGTGCTGTTATGCTCAAGTGATATGCATGATTCAAGATATGGAGATTCACAAGCTTATTCCTAAACTGTTTCAAAGAAGAAAATCGCACTTTCAAGGTGCTACTTAAAGGAAATGTAGGACATTTATAACCAGAAAACCATAAACACAAACAAGAAGTCATAGTATGAACAACGTTATCTTGAATATTCAACCAAAACACTATGTCCTATCATTACCGTTGATTTTAAATGCAGCTGCCAATTTCCAATATCCAGTCGAGAGCCAGATGCAAGCAAAGAATCCTCATGAATGTTCAACTTTTCTCTACTTAGATCCAGAACATTACCACCTTCATCAGCCAAATAGAAGAAAAGCTGGGCACCTTTCCCAAACTCCTCGTTCCACTCAGACCTGAGATTGGACCACAAGATAAAGTTCACCATAACGTATCAATAGTCAGATATGAGACTCATACTGGGAAACAAAAAGCAACTCGGACCAGAAATTAAGATCAGCGTTAGATTTTATGTTATCATCTTCTAGGAGGAAAAATCAGACCAAAAGCCAAAAATGATTTAACAGGATTGCTAGTATCTACTTTGTCCAAAAAAACCGACTAACAAAATTTTTCCACCCTTAATACTTATAGTGGAAAGTGATTTGAAAGCAATTACATGACTTACTTATTGATGTGCACACTAATTCGAACTGCCCAATCCCCTCCGTAACCACTGCCACCCACCTTTGATTTTAAAAACTCAGTAGCCAAAGTCATGCCATGATCTGCCAGCAACTGATGCCCGAATTCACGTCCATCATGCTTTGTCCAACCATAAGTGCCAAGATCATCCTCATCTTTGCAGACATGTCGCAAGTGATACCTTCCATCCTTCACACCAATCCACATCAATCCAGCCATCAAAGACTGTGAAGTCCTGACATAACCAACCAACCAACCAAACAAACAAACAAAAATATATATTGTTAGAAACTTAGAATGCTTGCAGAATCAAATGTCGTTGATATCAGTATCCTAAATACAAAATCTAAGCCAGACATGGCACTCATTTTACCCACAATTCTTATATTTAGCCTCCAAAATAGTCTCGCTTCCGTGTCAGCTCGAACAACCTTGTTTAACCAAACTCTTTACAGAAACTATTTACTAAAACAAATAAAGACGATACCTGGCACGAATTCCAAGATAAAGATGGGGACGATAAGTTCCCCAATACAAACTCTCCCTGTGTTCACCTTGAAACTGCAGCGCGAAAAAAAATAAATCATTCACGCGCGTCAATCTTCGGAATCACAAAGTTAAGAAAAATGGGGAAAAAAACTCAGAATAACAATTAAATAATGGAGGGAATAATGTTAAGCGAGAGTTTCACCTGAGGAAGGTCCATAATCTTGGGGGCAGGAAGCGGCGTGACGGCGCGAGGGAGCTCGGGTTCGGCGGTGGAATTGACAAGGTGAAAGATCAGAAACAAGATTACGAAGAATGCCACCACGGTGATAAGGAGCACCACCTTCAGGTTCGGATTGTTGAATAGCGGAATCGCACTTCCGTACTTGCTCCTCTCTCTCCGACGCTTCAGCTTCAACTTCGCTTCCCGGAGTGAGGCATCGTCGTCTCCGCCGTCAGGATCGGCGGAGGATCTGGCTCTGCTCCGAGTGGTTCTTCTTCCGCTTCCGGTCATTTATGGTTTCAGTCACTCGATCGCAAAGTCACAACGTCGCGTAGGTGCTGCTGAGGACCTGGCAAGGACTCGTATGAGTGAACTCTCTATGCATTTGAGCTAATGTACAAAAATATAATACTAAGACTGAAAGCTCAGAATTATATACCATATCATAAATGACTAAAACTAATATACCATATCATAAATAGGTGCAAACATTTAGATTTAGATTTAATTAAAAAAATTATCATTGCTAAACCAATTACATTGAGAATTATATCAAAAAATCTTGCTAAGAACTGCTCATACAAAACTTTTATTACTTTATATTCGTAAAACTTATATCAAATTTCAATAAATAAATAAATACTATTGTTTTAGACATTGAAAGAGCACGTCATTTAAAATGCATCAATGGGTATATCATTAGATTTCAAACGAGCGACAGAGATTGACAAGAAGAAAAATAATAAACTAATAATAGTAAATATCATAGTTCTAAAAATCGGATCAGATTAATTAGTTCGACTAAGTTAACTGAGAATCGGTTCTCTAGTTGGTTCGGTTGATGTCAAGAACCATTTTACAAAAAATTAATAAAAAAATTAGCTAAACCAATAATTAACGAATAAACTAATTGAACCGATTCGGTTTTTAAAGCTTTCGATTCACTAATCCAAATCAAAACAGCGTCTTTTTTATATAAGTAAGAAAAAAAATCCAACAGAACCTTCTCCCTTCTCTCTCACAATCACAACGCATCAAATAAGCAAAGTCAACAAGCCACTGAGACACCATCAGCCCCATCATTATCGGCTCCAGCGGTAACAACCAGCAGTTGCCATCCTCGCCTCTCGAAGGTGTGCTCTTCTCCTCGTGTCGCCAGAAGGTCAGTTCGGAGCTGCTGTTGGCATCGCCATCTCTGTCCTCGTCAAGCCTGTCTCTATCCTCATCGTCGTCGATCGTCCTAAACTCATCGTCGAGCTCGTCTCTCTCTCTCTCTCTCTCTCTCTCTCTCTCTCTCTCTCTCTCTCTCTCTCTCTCTCATTGCGTGAGCATCTTTTCTATCTTTTCCTAGTGAATTTGTATTCAAATTGTTGAGTTTAATCAGGAATTAATTATCTTTTGGCCACTATGGATGCTACTTTGAGTCGTGTGTGATTCTGTTTATTTCATGTAGTATTCGAATGGATTTGATGGAGTTTCTGTAGAAAAAGAGAAGAAGGCGAATGATGCTATCAACCATGACCTCTCTGCACTCTAACCTGAATAACTCGAGTTACAGAGGCCCAATTGATGTGCTTCTAGCGGCGTTAGAAAGTCAACTTTCAGAGCTTTCTAACTATGTATAATAGTCCATACTTCTTTTCCACCAATTCAGCAAGGGTGGCGCCTAACTTGAGGTTTCTCAAGTTAGGCGCCAAGATCAACTATATACATGAATCCAAGGCTGCACAAGTGGCGCCTAACTTGAGATTCAGGACAAAGCAAGGGGCGTCCAAGGAGTCTTTCAAGACTACGCCTAACTTGAGATTTCTCAAGTTAGGCGCTAGGTACAACAACAACACAACATTGGTTTTTATTTCTTCAAGTTAGGCGCACTCCCTCACCAAGTTAGGCGCTAACTTAGGCTATGCACGCCATTCCTCATTGTGCCCTTCAAGTTAGGCGCAGCTTCTATTCAAGTTAGGCGCCAACTTAGTGAACCCAAGTGGTCCCCATTCATCCAATATAAGGCTACGCGCAGAGTACATTATTCGTGATTAAATTTTATTTTATTTTAAAATAGGAAAAGATATTAATTAGTTTTAGGAAATATATTTTATATTAATTAGGATTAGATATAAAAAGGGAAAAGAATCAGCCCTTCGGGCTCATCTCCTCTCTTATTTCTCATTCCGCAATTTACAGTTTTTCTGAATCTTAGTTTTCTCTCTGAACCATGAGCAACTAAACCTCCATTGTTAAGGTTAGGAGCTCTGTTTATTCTATGGATTAATACTATTATTTTTCTATTTTAATTCATGTACTGATTTCTATTTCAAGAATTATTTTCGTTCATTATCTTATGAATTTGGGTGGAACGGAAGTATGACACTTGTTCTAATTGAGTTCTTGTATAACTTGAAAAAGCTCTTTACTTGAACAACAGCTTGAAAACAATTTCTCCTAAATTTCTAATTATCTGGACTTAACGGGATACGTGACATCCTCTTATATTTGGGTAATTAGGGTTTCTGTGGCATATAAACTAGAATTGAACTTCACCCTCTAATTGGAATTAAGTGACCAAGGAATTGGCAGTTGATGAAGGTTAGAGGAGACTAAAAAGGTCTAAGGAATTAGGGTTTAGTCACATATAGTTTGCCATGAATTGAATCTTGCATGATTAAAATAGTTAGTAAGAAAAGTCAATCCGAAAGATAGATATCTCTAAAACTTTAACTGTTTTCTCCATATATATTTCATCTAAACAATTTACTACTTGTTTTCTGATTCTCTGACTTACTGTTAATGCTTCTAAAATCTCAAAACACCATTTTCTGTTTGTCTGACTAAGCCAATCACTCAATCATTGTTGCTTGATCCATCAATCCTCGTGGGATCGACCCTCACTCACCTGAGGTATTACATGGTACGATTCGGTGCACTTGTCGGTTAGTTTGTGGACTTTAAATTTCGCACCATTACTCCTCTTTTCATTTTTCTCCTACCATTTTCCTTCTCAAATTCATTTTCTCTTAATTTCCTTATAAATGTGTGCATTTCTTTCCCTGTTTATGCTTTTCTACTGTTGGGGTCGCATTTGGCATTTTTGAAAACTACAATGCTTTGGGTGGTACTCGCTTGTGACTCGCCACTTCTACAGTCTTACAATTGTTAACTATCATTTTTTGAGTAAGTCTTTTTCCTCTGCTATTTCTTGCTTCCTTTACTGTAGTTGGCGGGGATGCTTAGTTGTGAGTGTTCTGATAAGCTAGAGGGGTTGCCACAGCCTCTCTGCTAAATTTAAGCTAGTTTCTCAAAGTGCTCTTTTTAGATTTTTCCTTTGTAGCTTCTCTGATTAGGGTTATGGTGGTGGTGCCCCCAAATTTGTAGGTATGGTGCGAAGGAGAGTTGATCCTCAACCTCGGGGGTTCGTTTTTCTGGACGATGGGGTTCCACAAACTTACAATTGGTGTACTAGTGATGTGGTGGGGACCCTTTGTGTCTCGGTGAGGAGGATTTGCAAGAGCTCCGTGAAACCGACTCGATCTGTGGTGGAGGCGTCGCAAAGGACCATTACGATCTCTTCCTCCCCGATCTGCAAGAAAGCGTTTGTTATATGAATATGTCGGCGCCTCAAGTGTCAGATTGGATGTGGGTCTATAGGCCCATATTTAGAGTCGTGGGGGTTTGCTTCCCTTTTTCAGATTTTGTGATTACCTTGTTAAATTGGTGCAACGTGGCTCCCTCACAGCTCCATCCTAATAGCTAGGCAACTATTAGGTGCTTTGAGCTTGTGTGCGAGTTCCTTCAGATCCCAGCCGTGGTGGAAGTCTTCTTACCGAACCGGAAAGGCATGCATAAGAAGGAGTACATGTCCTTCCGAGCTGTTCAAAACCGAACAATTATTGGCCTTTTCGAGGACTCCTTTCACGGGTTTAAAGAGGAATACTTTAAGATAAGGCCGGCTAGGGGGTGCCATCCTTTTTGGCTAACTCTTGAAGGGGAACAGAAGTTCCCGACGTATTGGAAATACGAGGCTAGCGCTGATTTGATTAAATTTTCGTATGAAGGCTTAAGTCAAGAGAGTAAAAGCATAGCCATGTTGTTGGTTGTTCTGGGGTATAGGCCGTTGAATCCCCGACAAGTAATGGGTGATCTGGAGGCCAACCGTCAATATGTGGGTAGGTCCTGCATATTTTCCTTTTGTTGCTTCTTTTTTGTATCGCCATTCTCATGAGTTCCTTTCCTTTTGCAGTTAATATGGCCGGGGGAAACGTGACCATGATGATGAATCTGATGGCTTCCGTCCTTGCGGTGGAAGATGAAGAGAGGAGGAGGATCATCCCCAATCCGAGGAGGCAGTGGCATCGGGTGGAAGCGGGAATCGTATTGCCGAGGAGATTCCAGCTGGTGATGATGAGATCCATGAGATCCCGAATTCCGAGTCTCATAAGGAGAGGAAGGCAGAAGGGAGTGGAAAGGGAAAGAAGTTGCATTTCCCTTGGTTATGGAGAAGTCTTTTGATGTCCCGGATTTCACGACAAGCATTTGCTTCCCGGAATAGAGGGTTTTCATTGATTGCAACCTCGCTGCTCAGGCGAAGTGGGTGTATCATTCGCTACTTCGCTCGACAACGATGGTTCGTAAAGCGAAGATAATGCTTGGCTAGTCTCATGTTTGGATGGAAAGTTGTGTTAAAGAGGCAGCTGAAACTGCCCGAGCTAAAGCGGAAAAAGAGGCGAAGGAGGTCGGGGACAAGATTTAGTGTCTTACCAACCTGGTGACTTTGTTGAGGGTGGAAGTTTCCAAGGCAAAGCATCAGACAGAAGAGGCCGAGAAGAAAACGAAGGCCGCCAAAGAGGCAGCGAATAGGTTGAAAAAAAAGAAGAATGGGGAGATTATGAGGAATGCTAAGGTGGGTATTTCTGCAACCGAGGAGGCTCTGAAGTCACTGGCCTCTTTCCTTGCTCCCGATTTCGACGTGTTCAGCATTGGTGCCTTCAAAACTGTCCGGGACTGCCAGATCGTGGATCTTAACGTTGAGAATAAGGCTTTAAGTTTCTTAGGTTTTTCCTTATATTTTGTTTTGTCTATTTTCATGTATGTCCGATGGGCCGACCTCTATGCATACTTTGGTTAAGTGGAACTTAAACCATATTTATGGTATTTTGATTAAGTTTGCCAAACTCGTGATGTGTTTTTGTTTTAGATATCCGTATTTTCTAGTTGATAGCTTCCTTTCTCACATGCTTCCCGGATACGGTAGGGGCCTTCCCAATTTGGCAAGAGTTTTCCTTCCCCTGGTTTTTGAGCCCCTATGTCAATGCGACGAAGCACCAAATCTCCTTTCTCCTAAATCCACTTCTTCACACTTTGGTTGTATCTAAAGGCCAGTCTTTACTTAAGGGCTATTTCCCTCGAGTGAGCTAGCTCCCGAACCTCGTCAACTAAGTCTTTCTCGATTTCTTGATCGAAGGCTCCAAGGAGGAACCTTGGGCTTGATTTGCAAATCTCGACTGGTATGACCTCTTCGGTGCCATAGGTCAGGAAAAATGGTGTTTCTTCGGTTGTCGACTGTTGATTGGTATGGTAAGACCAGAAAACGGAGTCTAGTTCATCTGCCTAGTCACCCTTTTTCTGCTCTAAGATTTTCTTGATTTCCTTTAGAATAACCTTGTTTGCGGCTTCTACTTGCCCATTAGTTTAGGGGTGCTTAACCAAAAAGAAGTGTTGCCAGATCTCGAGTCTTTCGAGGAAGTCACGGAATTTATTGTCGACAAATTAGGTGCCATTGTCCGAGATGATGATCTCAGGTATACCAATTCTGTTTATCACTTGCCTCCAAAAGAATTTTCTGTATTGGGTTACCATTATGCTAGCCAAGATTTCAACTTCTATCTACTTGGTATGGTAGTCGATGGCTACTATAAGAAACTTAAGTTGTCCCGAGGCCGTAGAGAAGATCCCCATGAGATCTATTCCCCACATAGCAAAAAGTCAGGAAGCCATGATGGAAGACAAATCTTCTGTTGGGACCTTGTGGAAATTCTCGTTTTCCTGGCATTTGATGCACGACTTAACGAGCTGCATTGAGTCGTGAATAATGGTTGGGCAGTAATAGCTGGCCCTTATTAGCTTATAGGCCAAGGCTTTTCCACCCATGTAATGACTGCAACAACCCTCATGGACTTCCTTCATGACATACTCTGTTAGGTCAGAGCAGAGGCACTTCAGGAGTGGTTGTGAAATGCCTCTCCGAAATAGTATTTCCTGGATTATAGTATACTTGGTCGCTTCCCTTAGTTTCTTTTGTTCAGTTGGGTTGGTTGGGAGTTCTCCTTCCTCGATGAATCTTCCTATCGGGGTTGTCCAGTCTGGGCCCCCAATTGGTTTAGGACCAAAGTGACGGAAGGTTCTTTGACTGCCTCTTAGATGAGGGAGTGATTTCCTCTTGAGGACTTGGTATTGTTATCTAGTTTCGATAGCAGGTTTGCCCTCATGTTTCGCTCCCGAAGGACGTGCTAAATCATGGTCTCATTGAAAGTCGTTCATAGCTCATTGGCTTTCTCCAGATACCTTTGGAGTAGGGAGTCCCGAGCTTGGTAAGTTCTATTCATTTGGGACATCATGACTTGTGAGTCGCTGTTTACTTCCAAACTTTTAGCTCCGAGTTATTTGGCCAGAGTGCCCTGCTATGATGTATTATGCTTGGTTATTTGATATTGGGAACTCGTATTTAATGGATTGCTCGTACATGAGGCCGTTTGAGTTTTTTAGGATTACTCCTGTATCGCCTGAGGATTGGTTGGATGCTCCATCGACGTGGAGTTTCCATCGTTGGGTCAGGAGAGCGGGATCCTAGGTGGCTATTTTGGCCAAGAAGTCCACCATTGCCTGAACTTTGATAACGTGTCTTGGTTGGAACTCAATGTCGAATGGTAAGAGCTCCACAAACCAAGTCATCATTCTTCCCATCATGCTTAGTTGGAAATCAATGGCTTGATTTTACGGACTATGATCTAGCAACTCTGGATGTATTGCCTTAGTCACCTGGAAGATATAAGCAGGGCAAAGGTTAGTTTTTTTAGGCGAGAGTATCATATTTCTGCGTTTTAGAATATTTTACTAGTGAAATAGATAAGAAGTGTTGTTTGTCGTCTTCTTGGATGAATGTCGCTCCCATGACCTCATTGGTAATTGCCAAATATAAAATCAATAGTTTTCCTTCTACTGGCTTGCTTAGCACCAGGTTCCGATAGAATTTTTTCGAAGTGGAGGAAGGCTTCCTCGCGCTCTTCTGTCCATTGGAACGTGATTCACTTCTTCATCAAGTTAAAGATAGATAACTCTTTCTGAACTGAGGCTCCCAGGAATCGGGAGAGGGCGATGAGCCCTCCTATTAGCCTCTGAACATTTTTTATGGATCCCGAATTGGGCATTTAGATAATCACATCACACTTCTTTGGATTCGCCTCGACTCCACGCTGAGTTATCATGAAGCCTAGGAACTTTTTGGCCTCCATTACGAAGGCATTTTGCCAGGTTTAATTAGACCTGTGTTAATGGAGGGATTTGAACACTAGTTGCAAATCTTCCAACAGAGATCCCGTACCTGTGGTTTTGACGAGCATATCGTCAAAGTATACCTACATCGTTTTACTGATTTGATCGTAGAAGATCTTTGTCATGAGCTGCTGATATATGGCTCTGGAATTTTTCAAGTCGAATGGCATTACTATGTAACAATAGATGTCGTTTTGTATGATGAACGTCGTTTTTTATTCATCAGGTCAGTGCATCGATATCTGGTTGTACCCGAAGTAAGCATCCATGAAGCTTAGAAACTTGTATCCAGAAGCCAAGTCCACTAGGTTGTCGATGCTAGACAGTGAGAAGGAGTCCTTGAGACAGGCCTTGTTATAGTCCGAATAATCTGCACACATTCTCCATTTTCTATTGGATTTCTTGACAAGCACCACATTTGATAGGCAGGTTTAGGTGAGTTCAATCTACCTTTTCACTTTGGTTGCCGGTGGTTTTATGGAAAGCATGTGGGACATAAAACCGGGGGTCTAACCTCGACATGTCAATGGGAATCCATGCGAAAAGATCCCCGTTTTCATTTAAGATGGTCGTGAGGGGGCCCTTGAGCTCGTAAGGTAGGTTTCAGTTTAGGCATATGAACTTTTCCTTCATGTTGCCTATTTGTACCTTCTCAAGGTCCCCTTTTGGCTCTAGGCGAGGACGCTCCACAAGTCTTGCATCTAGGCTAGAAACAAATATTCTCACTGAATTGCGAGATTTTTTTTGTAGGGATAGACTGGCGTTGTTGTAGGGTATTGCTAGATCAACGTCACCGTGAATGGTACCTATGATCCCGTCAACCGCCCAAAACTTCATTATCAAGAACTTGGTGAATACCACTGCGTAGAAGTTATTAATGGTTTTTCTTTTCAAAATGGCGTATACAGTGGAGTCCTTGAGGACAACGAAATTGGCCATAACCGACCTCTTTTGGTTCCTGCTCCCTATGCAAATCAATAGCCTGACAGTCCCATCTGGTTTGATGAAGTCCCATAGACCGACTACGTTGTGTTGGTGGGTTTGGAGATCTGTTTCTTTTAGTCCCAGTGCGTTGAAAGCATTTCAAAATAGTATATTAGAGTCGGCACCCATGTCCACTAAAATTCTCTTTATAAGGCCCATTCTTACTCTGACCGTAATGACTATATAGGTGAATCGTTGGCCAAGTTTCTAAGTTTGCAGTCCTACGGACTGAAGTTATATTGGAGAATGCGAGTGGCTTCTAGTGTTCCGAGGTGATAGCCGCAAGGATTTTGAACTCCTTCTTTTGAGAGGAGTTGGACCACGACATTTACCACAATGGTGAGATCAAGGTCAGTTTTCTCTTTAGGGGATGCTCTAACGGTTCTGGGATTTCACCCTTCTTCTGCTTCAGGTGATCTTTCGCGGGCAAGTTTCCTGGGTTTGCTAATAATTTTCGTGAACTCAGGAAGCTTCCCGTCTCTAATGGCTTGTTCAAATGCATCTTTCAAATCCAAGCAATCCTGAGTTTTGTGTCTGTAACCTCGGTGGTAATCATAATACAGGCATTTATTCCCCCAGTTTGTTCTTTGACGCAATGCTGTTCAATCTCTTCCCTGTCAACAAAGACAACCGATCGCAAATTCAAGAACATGTAAAGAGAAGGGAGAATAACTTTACTGAGTAACAAAACTGAGTTAAATTCAACTAAACTAACTCGTAATAGAAGCGCAACCGGAGAAAGAGTGAATAGATGGTGAAGGTCTTGCTCCGTCACGTTCGCAATCTGCAATTGCGCTAAGGTGGTGGTGAAGGCGAAAAGCACAGTGACACAGAGAAAACGAAGTCGGTGATGAAAATAATAAAACGAAAATACGAAATAAAAATTGAAATAGCGAGAAAATTTCCCGCCGGGGGTGGCCGTACGTTCTTGAAAGAAAAATAAATAAACTAAGTCGAAAAAAAAAGAAACACCTAGTGTGATGGTGGAAGAAGCCCAATAGTGGAATCAATGGGTTTTGGACTCTAATGTAAGCCCTTTATACGCCATTATTAGCGTCCGTCAGCTATACTCAAGTCTGACCCCTGACCAAAAAAACGTCTGACAAAAACAAAAGCAATAAAGGAAAAAAAAAGTTGAATCTCAGTCTTAGGCTCTTAGCGTAAAAATTCGAACTTTTCATTTATACATATCCAAATAAAAAAAAGAAAACAAAGAATCTTTCATTAATATAGAAGATTTTAAAATAAATATCAAATACTTAAAAATTATTTATTTTATATTTTTAAATTAAATATTAACCTTTTTTTGATAAATCAAAAACCAAATTTTAGACACGGTAACAATTACTTAAAATTTAATAATTAAAAAACGTAGAAAAAACATAATTTAACAATGGATATTGACATATCTTCACTCCTATTTTGATAATGTTACTTTTATTATTATTAATTATATAATGCAAAAAATCATGTGTAAAATAATATCATCCAAAATAAAAATGACAATATCGTTTTTCTATAACTTTTTTCTTTGTCAGATGTTTTCCTATAACTTAAATGTTTCAACTTTAGTCACCAAAAAAAAAAATGTTTCAACTTTGGATACTTAGCTATTTTAAACTTGTTTTCGAAAGTTATATATCAATAAATATAGAAAAATAAATAAGATCTATAATCAGCAATAGGCATTTGAAAATTATAAATTAAATAGTCATTTGAGAGTAGACTTGGTAGAATGGTAAATTTTGCGGCGAAAATAATGGTAGTTATTAGGGATGTCAATAGGGTGGGGTGGGGGCAGGATGTCTCTCTGTTCTCCGTCTCTACCCTTAGAATTAATCTCCGTTTCTGTCCCGTTTTTTGTTATAGGGGGATAATTGTTTCATCCCCGTTTTTCGTGTTCTCTGCGTTGTTCGCGAGACCCCATTCTCCATCTCTCTATATTTAACATTCATATGAAAATTATAGTAAAAAATATAAAAAAAAAACTAAAAACAAACTATAAAATATTATTACAAACACAAACATATCTTATCTAAGATTATAAGTCCAAAAATACAACATAACAAATCGTCCATAAAATAAAATTCTAAAATACAACTTTCAGTCTAAATAAAAGTCTTTAACATCCAATATTCTTTCATTGTCAGCATACAACTTCCAACAAACATCTCCATGTTCTCTGTTAAAACAACAGAGACATAAATATGTTAAAATACAGTGACGAGAATGAAAGCAAACACGCAGACGCAGAAGTGGAGAGGGGAAGGACGCCGCGCCTAAAGAGAGAGAACGACGCAGTGAAGTTGCCAGGGTGACGGTGCAATAGTGGCCGGTGGCGAGTGGAGACCGACGACAGCGTATGCTGCTGTGAGGGTTTTGAGGTTTGAATAAAGTGGAGAGTGAGTGAGTGACCGGAGTCTGGAGAGTTGGGGCTTGGGTGGGAATAGAGAGTTAGAGACGCCGCAGCAACAAATGTGAGAAGGGAAGATAGGGTTAGGGTTTTTTAATGGGTGAAATTACTAAAATACTCCCTATGTTAGAAATAAAGTAAGAGTATTTAAGTAAGTTTAACAATTCGGGGAATTATCGGGGATGGGGCGGGGATCCCCGCTCGGGGCTTCGCGCTTATCTTAGGGGAATTTCGCTCCTCATTCCCATCTCCACGGAAAAAATTTTCCACTATCGAGGCCCATTCGGGGGTCTTCTCGGAGATCCCCGCCTCTTGGAGATTTTTGACACCCCTAATAGTTATGGAAGGAAGATAAAAAAGAAAGAAAAAACATAGTATTTATAAAATTATCAATACAAATTTAATAATTAATTATTTTTATCAAAAAAAACTTATCTTATATAGTATAATTTTAGTTTTAATTTTTTATTATCAGTTTTATCAACTACAAATCTTTTATAAGAAATGATTCTTTACTCGAAAATTATATTTACAATGTGGTTTAAGAGAGTAGTATAAAACAAAAGATAAAACAAATATTTTAGAGAAATTTGTTTACCATTGGTCCATTAGTTGGCAACTTCCAAAAAAAAAAAGGATTATCCAACTTTTATATATTAGAACTAAATACTTGTCACTTATTTTTAATATTTTAAACTATTGTCAATATGATATTTTATATACTAAAATTGAAAAAATAATTTATTTTTAATAATTTTTGAAATTTTATTTTATTAATATATATTAAATATATAATTATTCATGTTGTCTCTTTCTATCAGTTTTAGCTTTTTAAAAAAGGTAATAACATAACTTGATATCATAATTTTTACCAAAAAATCTACAATTCAATCTTTATTAAATGTTAAAAGAAAAAAATAATATAAAATAAATAAAATAAAAGAAATTTATAAAAAAACAAATAAATCTAAAAAAAAAATCTTACTTAAAAAGACATATTGAAAATATAACTATTCATAATCTATTTTTATCAATTTAAATTTTAAAAAAAAATAATATCTTTATAATGTGATTGAATTTGTTTTTTCTTTTTGGTATCTCGATGTGATTGATTACAAACCAATAGTGTATAAATCTTACCGGTGCACTAGCTATCACATTTTAAATACTTATGGCACCTTTTATTTTATTTATTTATTTTGAAAAATACAAAAGCTAAATATATCATTATTTATATATATCTATCGTTATATAGATTTATTCAATTATGTCAACATATTTCTTTCTCTTCGTTAGAATTATATTATTATAAAATCATCGTCTCACATTCTCATCACCTAAAAATATAAATCGTTTGAGAAATATATATATGACTTATGAATAATTATATGATGAAGAAATTTAAAAAAATGAAGACTAGTGATAAAATTGTGAAAGAATAGGAAAAACAAAGAAAATAACTTTTATTGATTGTTGATTGATTGAATTGTACTGAAGTGTGTTGTAAACTATGAGGGTAAAACTAAATATATATAGAGCATTGTCCTATGAAAGATAAAAGCAAATAAAGATAAGATAAGAACAATTAAAGATAAGATAAAGATAATATAATAAAGACTAAAATTAAAATTGAATTTTTGTATTCTGTTGGGTTGAATTTGTGGGCCACGATACTTCTTTATTGTTGTCATGGGCTAAAGTAGAAGAGTAGTTTAATACGCCCCCGCAAGCTGGTGGATGGAAGATGTCAATAATCCACAGATTGGATAAGTTCCGATAAAATTGTTGAGAAAAGCGCGTCTGACGTGGTGACGCGGAGGAAGATGCGTGCGGCAGAGCTTGAGCTGCCTACTGCAAAAATATAAAAGGAAATGCTGTGCTTGAGCAGCGATCTTCAAAAACTGGGTGCGGCGGAGCTTGAGCTACCGGCGGCAAAAACATAAAAGGAGATGCTGTGCTTGAGCAGCGATCTTCAAAAACTGCGTGCGGCGGAGCTTGAGCTGCCGATGACAAAAATACATAAAAGGAGATGCTGTGCTTGAGCAGCGATCTTTAAACAATTGCGTGCGGTGGAGCTTGAGCTGCCGACGACAAAAATACATAAAAGGAGATGCTGTGCTTGAGCGAGAGAGAGCAAGCAGCGATCTTCATAAAAAAAAGAATGAAAAAATAAAAAATAAAAAAATAAACGTTTAAAACGCAACAAGATTGATCTTTAGAGGGCGCGTATGGCGCAATAAGAGTGGTCTTCAAATGGCGCGTAGAGCGCAATAAGAGTGCATATGGAACTGCTAGAACAGATGCACATTGAACTGCTAGAACAGATGCAGATTGAATTGCTGAAACAGAATACTGACGAAACTCCCGGAAGAAGTTGCAGATGAAATGCTAGAAGAAGGCGCAGAACGGAATTGCTGGTAAAGAACCGGGATAATCAAAACTGTGGTAGAATTTTCACTTGGATGCCTTTAACAAAGATTGGTTGAACTGAATTGGAAGATTGATTATTCATTGTGAGAGGAGGTTGAAAAAGATGTAGGGTGATTTCTCACCGAAAAGATGATAGCTTATGTATCCTCTTCAAGGAAGATACCAAGGTTCTGATACCATGATAAAATTGTGAAAGAATAGGAAAAGAAAAGAAAATAACTTTTATTGATTGTTGATTGATTGAATTGCACTGAAGTGTGTTGTAAACTATGAGGGTAAAACTAAATATATATAGAGCATTGTCCTATGAAAGATAAAAGCAAATAAAGATAAGATAAGAACAATTAAAGATAAGATAAAGATAATATAATAAAGACTAAAATTAAAATTGAATTTTTGTATTCTGTTGGGCTGAATTTGTGGGCTACGATACTTTTTTATTGTTGTCATGGGCTAAAGTAGAAGAGTAGTTTAATAACTAGTGTATAAATTTATTTTAATAATTAATAAAATAAAATAACGTATTTTCTTAAATAAGTTTTTAATTATTTATAAAAATGAATCCTTATCTCTTCACCATTTTTTTTCACCAATAGCATGCACCATATGAATTATTCCTTCTAAAGTCTATGCTCGTGATACATATATTGACATTATCGTTCATCATATTTTACATTGTTGTGTCAAATATGTCATACTTTAGACTTGTGATCATGTTTCAAAAGTGACCACATTTCAATATTGTCAAGTCATGAGATCATGTACGTATATCATCACAACCTCAATTTTTATTGGACATGTAGGCCAAATAAAACTAATATTTCAATATTGTAAAATAACAAATATTATCACATCTCAATTTTTTCGAGTGCCGTAATATCTTTCATGCAAAGAACGTGGACGTGGTCACTACTTCCTCGGTTATAGGCGACAATCACATGCATTCCATGATCCATCATTAATTCGATTCCACAAATTGCTCCTTTATATATGTATAATTTTGCTCATACATAGGACTCAAAATAGATAGAAAAAATTTAGACTCTATTCTAACTCTATTCACGAGTTAAAATTTTTTTTCTTGAATTTAATTTAATTTTATTTGTAGATTGAGAATCTTTCAATTTTAATTTAATTTACATTCTAAAATTTTCAATCCTAGTTTATTTGATTCTAGCCGTAAAAAAATAAAAAAATTTTAAACAAATATAAAATTTCTTATAAATTAATAAAATAAAAAATAAAAACTACGTTAAAATTAAAATTTAAAAAATAAAATTTTTAAAAAATCCGCATAAAATTATAAACAGCATGATCATCAAGTTTTTAATAAAATTAAAATAATACAAATAAGAATAAACGTCTTGTCACTCTTCTTCTAACTCTAAATTCTTGCAATATTACTCTTTAAATAATAAACATATTAAATTTATAATTTAAATAATTAGTTTAATGGTTACTTTGAGTTTTTACAAAAAAGAAGTTGTGACTTTAATACCCAACTTTTTTCACTACACATATAATTTTTAAATACATATTATATAATATATCAGGAGTGCGAGTAGAGTAAAATATATAGGATAGGGTATACCCTAAATCCGCACCCTATCCTATCCGGATTAGATCGAATTGAATACCTACGGGAATTAGATCAAGTTGAATATCCGGAGATAGAGTACATATTGTCAACCCTACTCAGGAACAATTACTTTGGATATCTTTCATTTATATATTTATTTATACTAAAAAAATATTATTTATACGCCAAAATTAATCATCATATCTTTACGCGTATTTGTATATAAATAAATATATTATTTAATTTATTTTCAATATGTATTTTATATTTCAATCTATATTGTATACAAATAATTAGTTTTAATATATATGTGTTACGGCCCAGCCCAGCTGGCGTCCATCATGGAAATGGGTAAGCTCCCGGATGACGACAAGATGGCAAAAGTGCTAAGAAGATAAGCGGCCAAGTATACGATAATCCAAGGCCAACTGTTTAAGAAAGGGCTCAGTCAACCCCTATTGAAGTGTCTGTGCCCTGACCGAACGGACTATGTGTTAAGGGAGGTTCATGAGAGATGTTGTGGCCACCACATCGGGGGGAAGGCCTTAGCCCGAAAGCTCGTCAGGGCCGGCTATTACTGGCCCTCAATGATGGCGAATTCTAAAGAGTTTGTGAAGAAGTGCAGAAGATGCCAGGAAAACGCTAACTTCCACAAAGCGCCAGCGGCCGAACTAAGCCTACTTATGGCCTCTTGACCATTCTCACAATGGGGAGTCGATCTGTTAGGGCCTTTCCCGGTCGGACCGGGACAGGTCAAGTACCTAATTGTCGCCATCGACTATTATACCAAGTTGATAGAGGCCGAGTCGCTGGCCAGCATATCTTCGGCTAATTGTCGGAAGTTCACATGGAGACAAGTAATAGCCATATTTGGGGTCCCGGAGGTCGTCATCTCGGACAATGGGACACAGTTTGTCGACAAGAAATTCAAAGAGTTTCTCGCCGGCTTGGGCATAATGCAAAAATTCTCGTCTGTTGAGCACCCTCAAACCAACGGCCAAGTCGAAGCTGCGAACAAGGTCATCCTACAAGGCCTCAGGAAGCGACTTGACCAAAAGAAGGGAGCATGAGCAGACGAGTTAGCTTCGGTCCTCTGGTCCTATCGCACAACTCAGCAGTCGTCTACCGGAGAGACGCCCTTCTGGCTCACCTATGGGGTAGATGCGATAATACCTATGGAGATCGGGGAACCGAGCCCACGACTACTTTTGGGAGGAGTAGAAGAGGCCGTAGAAAAGGACTTGGTGGAAGAGGCTAGAGAGATGTCCCACTTGTCGGAGACGGCGTTGAAATAAAGGATAGCCCTGAGTTACAACGCCAAAGTACTCAAGAGAGAGTTTGAGCAAAGCGACCTGGTCTTACAATGCAACGACGTCGGACTTCTGACTCTAGGGGAAGGAAAGTTGGCGGCAATTTGGGAAGGCCCGTACAGGGTAAAGGAAGTGCTCGACAACGGCGCATACAAATTGGAACAATTAGATAGCAGAGAAGTGCCGAGAACCTGGAACGCGAACAACCTAAGAAGGTTCTATTCCTAATGCCGGTCTGACCGGTTTAATAAGACCCGTATCACTTTATGTTTGGAATATTTGCCATTAATTATTTAATTGGAATTTGTTGTTCCCTTTTCTATCGTTAATTAATTGCTTCATACTTATTAATTGAGTCACTTTGCCAAGTAGAAGTAATCGACGCCCAAACGACACGGTATCCCGGGACTGATCACCCCGGGAACCACTGGAGTAGCAAACGCCATAATAAACGGCCACTAGAATGGTAAAAGCCATGACCTGGCTACATTAATTACCAACGGAACAGTAAACAAGTATAAACAAATAGCTAATTACCAGTAAAGTGGTAAGAAAACATCAAACAAGTTAATTACTGACAAAGCAGCGAATAAATAGTTTGTTGCATACCGACAAAACGGCGAACAAGTTCGCCAAAAACTACTAAAGTATTTAAAGATGTACAAATTACAAGATCCAAACAAAGTACAAGGGAGATCACATCATTTCTTCAGAATATCAACTAGCTTGCCATCCTTGATGGTCTTGAAAACGCTAATGGTAGAGGTGTCGAAGTCGGGAGCTAACAGCTTCACCTGAGCCCTGATAGCCTCCTCAATCATCAGGATGGCATTCTTACCTTGCTTCACGGTCTCTTTGTACTTCTTCTTCAGATCAGCTGCTTCGGTCTTGGCTGCGGTTGCCGAGGAAAGAGCCTCATCACGCTCCTTCTCAAGCTGCTTCACCCGACCTTGAGCGGCGTTGAGCTGACCCTCCAAGGAAAGCTTCCGCTCGATAAGACGCGCTACGACAGCATCGGAAGTCTTAATCTTCTCCTCAGCTGCAGCAAGCTGTGTCTGGAGTGACTTGACCTCAACCTTATACTTGTTATTAGCCTGGACAGATGACTCAAGCTTGTTCTCCAGCGATCGCGCCCCAGCCAAGGCGGTTTCCGCTTTTCTCGCTATGGTGGCTCCCCCGAGCAAGGTATGGTACATCCATCTGGCATGTGAGGAGAGATCCCCACCATAGAAGAAGTCCTCCGTGCTGGGGAGCAGTTGGGAATCAATGAAGTTCCCGACATCAAAGTTCTTTTCCATCACCGTGAGGACTCCCTCGGGGCTAGAAGACGGTTTCCTCTTTCTTGGGTTGTGAATAACAATCACCTCTTCATCCTCTACCTCAACCTCCGATTGGGGACCCGGACCTGCATTAGTCCTGATCACCTCACCCTGGGTAGGTTGGGATTGAACCTCGGCCTCGACGGCGTCATTAGGAGGCAGCTCGTTGTTAGGGGTGGCAGAGGCATCATCACTATCATCAGCAAGGAATGTATTAAACAAAGCGTCAAGTCCAACTTGCTCGCCATCCATCGATACTGAAACAAAACATGGAAGCTAGTTAGTCGTTAAACCGGTTAAATAAACAAGGGTGGTAGCAAACACGGGTGCACCACTAAACAACTACTCACGTATATAACTTCTAGCCATATCTCGATCTTTAACATGATTCTTCCTGAAAACGGCCAACAACACATCGGTGACCTTCTTGTTCTCGGGAGACAACCCCTTGTACGTCACCTTGGTAAAGGCATTAGCTCCCGCCTCGAAACTCCAGTAGGTCGGGATGCGACGTTCTCCCTCCAATGTCAACCAAAAGGGATGCCGACCTTCAGTTGGGCGAACCTTAAAATATTTATCCTTGAAACCATGATACGAATCCTTAAACACGCCAAAGATCCTCCGACCTTGGGCTGACTGGAAAGACATGAAGCCTTTTTTGGCCTTCCCCTCTTTGGAAGGATTCGATAAGGTAAAAAGGAATAAAATACCTCGACAGAGACTAGCAGCTCTAGGTACTCGCAGACCATCTCAAAACAGCGGATAGAAGCCCAACTGTTCCGATGCAACTGGGACGGCGCCACGTCACAGCGATTAAGCAACGCCATTTGAAAGGGGGAGAAGGGGATGCAAACCCCCAGGTAGGTGAACATCACCTTGTACATCCAGATCCAATCGGGGACTCGGGGAGAGTGTAAGTTTAGTTGGAATATCTGTTCGTTAGCGGCAGGGACGAAAACCTGGTAATTGGCTTCCTCATCGCCCCCTCCGCAGAGATAGTCGGCTTGTCGGAACTCGTTAAGTTCCTCTAGGGTCATTTGGTTGGGGGATTCCTTCACATCCGAAGTCACCCAGGCATACCGGTCGGACGGCTGCGCTCTCACGGCGGGAACCCTCATGACAGGACGTTGTGCCATACCTATAGTGGGGCACCACTCAAAGTCAGTCTAGGAGGTCGGGAGACCGGCACTAATACCAGAAAACTACAGTTTGCCTACCAGAGGTCTATGGTTAAGCAAGGCCTAAATCTATGTTCAAAAGCGAAGCCTAAACAACAAAAGCCTAGAATGGTTATCCCCCTAATGCCTATATTCAAGCACTCAACAAAATGTACAACACGCATGCAAGATTGAAACGGAAGAACAAGTGGCATAACAGTAAGGTTAGGCTAGCCAAAGTAAGAGAAAGGAAAAAGGAACTTACCAGGATAATAATAATGATCGAAGGAGGCTGAAAAACTGGGGAAGATTTGGATGAAGCAGGGATTCGCAGCGAGGAATTTAGAAGAGATGAGAGGAAACGAAAGGGATGTGGTGATAGAGAAAAAGTGGAAGCGAAACTGAAAGGAAACTGACGCGTAAAAAGAAGTGCGAAAGACAAGGGTATAATAGACCTTTCACGCGGGGTTTAAATCAATCATTAAGGCATTAAATGCTCGGCGCAGAAATCGAGGCAGCGTGGGTTAATCCCCCAAGGCGATGAGCCTCACTCGCGCGTAGGGGGCACGCCCTCACCACAACTAACGACAGCCCGACCAAGCGACGACATATGAAGGAGAGCATAACGCACCAACAACGGCGCTCACGGCCGTAGTAAGCGCGTTGGGGGCACTGTTACGGCCCAGCCCAGCTGGCGTCCAACCTGACCCGACCTGAGCGGCCGAGTCAATGGGCGTCAAACCCGAGCCGGGAAACCGACCTTGACACCTGTCCCCCAGCTCACCACGCAACAGCTGTGCGGGGAAACTTCGAGGAAGGTGGGTCTGTCTTTGCGGGACCCACCTCTGACAGGGTATGTATGGGGAGGGTCATACCCCTCCCCCAAGGTACGTCATTACCACCCTCACTCACGCAGCCATCTGTATCCTTTTCTGACTTGAGCGTAGGAGTGTCATTGCAAGTGGCGCCCCCTCCTCACATCGCAACAGCTCGGGAGATCGTGAAACCTCTACACCCCAAGGCTGGTTCTTATCACTCCGCTTCCAGAGTTCCACCGACCCATCCGGAACCCGAGGTGACGAACAATACGTAACATAGTTGTTCATAAGAGTGTACACGGGGTCGGGTGAAGCCAAATTCGCTTTGACCTAGACCTGGTCCTAAACCCGGTAAAACCACATTACTTTTGGATCACACTAAAATCGGATCTTGATAAACTTTATGTCAAAAATTTATGATGTACTTATTTATAAAGAAAAAAAACATACATGTTATCGAGAAGTTGATATCCATATTTGAGTTTGAATTTGTCCATAAATTTTAATTTCATACTTTTTTAATATATTTTCTAATTTAACAAGTATGATTAAAAACAAAACAATAAGCTTATAATTAATATAACATAATATTGGAATTAATTATATATATATATATATATATATATATATATTTTTTTTTTTTTTCTTAAAGTGCATACGAGTCGGGTGAAGTCAAATTCGTCTTGACCCAGACCTAAACTTAAATAATAATCAGGTTTATTTTTGTGATCTTTATCCGACCTTAAACTCAGTAAAACCGTATTAAATTAATTCCAAAAATATTTGGATCCAAACCAAACCCCCAAACGGGTCGAACCAAATGTATATATCCCTAGTTGTTCACAGTAATATCCCTCACAGTAGTCACAAGAATTCTACATATACTTTTACATTCAATAATATATTTTTATACAAAAAGTTGGCGCACGAACAAATTTAATTTTTTAGAATAATTATCCAAATCAATTTCTAAAGATTTTAAATACGGATATTTTAGTTTTTAACAAAAATTAATACATAAAAATATTTTTAAGAAGTTACTCTTCTACAGATAAATTAGTTCTTAATTTATTTTTTAATGGAGTAATTATTTAAATCAGTCTCCAAAAATTTAAAAAAAAAATATTTTTAGTCTCAAAAAAATTAATACAAACATTAATCTTCAATATTTTTTCATTATACTAGACATCAGACACGGACCCATGCATAGTAGTGAGGGGGCACTTGTCGTCACTCTCATTTCATATTTTTCAACAAAAAATAAATTATATATATATATATAAACAATTATAGTTTAGGTATTAATTTATTTTTTTATTCTCTTCATGAATTTATATATTTTATTTTATTCTCAATTTAGTAATTTTATTATTTATTTGTTTATCTTTCGTTCTATTCTATTATATGTAATTATGTTGCATATAAATTTTTAAAGTGAATTGATCAATTTACTAATTTAAAATATATATTTTTTATTTTAGAAATAATAATAAAAAAATATTTCAAAAGAAAGTTACCAATAAAATCTGAAGTCATTCTATTAGTCTCTTCTAATAAAAAGAAGTTCTTAGAATTGAAGCGAAAAAAGTTAGTGACTAATGTAATTTTTGGTTTTTTTTATTCGAATAATTAATGTGCATTTTTATATTTTTAAATTTAAATTAATATATCTTTTGATAGTAATGTGTATTATTTTTGCCCCCAACATAAATTTTCTGGGTCCGTCACTACTAGATATAATAGTCTTTTGTTTATTTTTCAGCTTAACTCACTCATGAAGAATGCTAAATTGGCAACCAAAATCGCACACATGTCAGTTAAGTGGATGAGATTAAAAATGGTCCTTCTTTATTTAAAATAAAAATTCTATTTATAATAAATGGGATTTAATAACGTGCAGGAGAGTTGTTCTATACTTATATCTTAATAAAATAAAATATATATTTTTACTTTTATTATATGTCAACTTTTATTATTATTAGTTTAATTTTGTATATGTAAATAATGACACTAATATATTGATACATTATTTTTGTTAAAAATAAACAAGATGAATAATAATACTTTAAAATCTAAATTAAAATATTTTCTTTTAATACAAATATGTTTTCCAAAATAAATAGAACATTGTGAGATTCTTGTTGACAATTTGACGGTAAGCATGTGAAATTAAGTTGTAAATTTAATTTGACATATTTTTTTATTAACATAATTTTTGCACACATTATAAATCAAAGAAAAATAATATGCATGTGTCACATGGATGTGTAAGTTAGGTTAGTCTAATTATAAAGTAGAAATTCAGTTAGTTTTTTGAGTTAATTGATAATTTAGTGATCAAATTGAGATTCAAGTAAAAATAGAAGAATAATTTAGTTATTTAATTCTTAACTATTACATCAAGCTAAGTTATATTAAATACAAAAATATCAAATGATTTAAACATTAAATTTTTTATAGAATAATCTCTAATAATTTTATTGAACAACAACAACAACAACAACAACAACAATATTATTGTTATTATTATTATTATTATTATTATTGAGTGACAATATATATACTTTTGTATATTTTTTATTTCTATCTTTTTATTTAATAATATTTTTTTTGAAAAAATACTATATTAAAAATTAAATAGTTTTAACTTAATCTTAAAAGTTAATTTGATTATAATATTTAATAATATTTTTTAATAAATATTTGAAGAATTTAGTGAGTCATACCAAAAAATGATAAAGGACTATTATACATGACACAAAAAAATATTAGGAATTGATCTATATATTAATTTTTTTAAGAGACTAAAATGTTCATTTTTAAAATTTTTAAAAACTGATTTAGATAATTACTCGATTTTTTTCATAATAAATTATAAAAAATATTTATTTTCACCAAACCTAGTTTTCAACTTTATTTACTAAAATACACGTTTTTTTTTATTTGAACAAGTTTTCTTATTATTTTAGTATATATAGTTCAGTTAGCTTTTTGTTCGTTCCTTTCTTTTAAATTGGCCTTATTTTCGTTTATAATAATTTCATTTTATTTTCTTTAATAAAAAAATATTTTAGAAGTTTTAAATTTTGATTTCAATAAATGCATCAATTTATAAATTTTATATATTTTATACAACAACTTTTTCAATTAATAACCTTAATATATATCTTTAATCTCAATGTTACCTAATAAATTTCTTTTTTAATAATCCATTAGTAACATGTATTAATTAGCAGCTTGACACGTAATATTTATGAAGCCGTGTCAAGTTTGTTAGCATGCTAGGCTCCCCCATAAGCGTGTATAAATTTGACAGCATTATTGATCCTCCTATGTCCTTATTCCTTAACGTGAAAGTAGACCTAAATGGCACAAGATATAGCATATAATAATAGAAACCATAGCCACTTGTTCCAAATAAAATCATGAAACATAAAGTCAAAAGAGACCACATTTAATGGGGTCCCCTTTATTGAGATGACGTGGTTCAATAGAAGGTCCATGGTTTGTGTGGTTTAATTTAACTTGATTAACCCCCTTATGATCCTCTCATTATTGGAAAGATTTTTAACTCTAGAGTTTTACTCTGGCAAATGATTGTGCACAGTGAAAAGAGAATCTCGAACTCTCAATTGATTACTTATCAATGATCAACTTCAAGTGTATGTTATTATTAGTTAACGATAAATTGACCCTTTAGTTGAATAATAAAAATAAATGAACTTCAAGTGTATGTTACTAACTTAGTTAATATTTTTGGATTTTATAATGTTCTTTTTTAAATTTGGATTGTTTATCATTTATCAAAATATGGATTATTATCTTTTACTAGCAGTTACCGACAATTGTATGACACATATCAATACTTTAATTTGAATCTTAACGTAAACAAAATTGTGGACATCTTCATATGATCAATTTCTACTATTGATTATATAATTTCTTTTATAAACTAAACATTGTTAATTTACAAATCTAACCGAAAATTAAGCCTAGTTATATATACACTCATACATTATTTGTTTTAATATATGTTTATTAAAATAATAATAGCTTAGTGATTTGATTATTATAATACAAAAGTAGTAATAAATAAATCGGGCAATTTGTCACAGTAGTTAGCTGAACCTTATCCGTATGCATAATATTAGGCTAAAATTATTCTAAGTGACTTCCTTCTTCGAATTCATGATGGCTTTAATAATTTAAAACTATATATAATATAGATATATAGTAGCATCATGGTTCAGGGTCATTTTCAATGCTCATTCGTGTGACTTAATAAAAAAAATCTGGTGTGATTTTTGTGACATCTAATTTAGGTAGGAAAAAGAAAATGAGTAGTGATCACTGTTAGTTACGTTGTATAGTGTTTTGCTTTAATTTCTACCTATGGCAAGGGGTCAATGTGCTCCACATTGCAACTTATGGATGCATGATGTGATTATTAAATACCATATATTATTATATATGCGCGCATGAATCTATTTTTGGAATTTAGTATTTTTCTTTAGTCTAATTTTTTTGGTTACGGAGGAGGGATAGGTATTGTGTCGGGTTATGAAATGAGGGGGTGCTAGACCAAAATGTGGAGCAGCTTTTGATTCAGCTTTGGTAAGAAGAAATTGGACCCTTTAAGTTCTTTGTTTTGAAAATTTTGTAAGCAAATTAGAGGGTCTGTTTTGCGTGTAGTATACGAAATTCATCTAGAACAAATCGTGCGATATGTCCTCACCAAAATAGATGGTCCGTTTTTTTTGTTGGTTTTTTTTTTATATTTGATTATAATAGTCCCTGGATTCAATTTGTGTTTATGAATTTTTTTTTTAATTTACAAAAAATCGGAGGGTCCGAATTTCTATCAGCAACTCGCAGGGTCTGATTATTGTGTCCCTAACACCACAGCCTGGTAAAGCTCATCTCCTCTCCATATTCGCGTCCTACACTAACGTTGCCTCCATAATAAAATTAATTTGCGTTTTCTTTACTCTAACTTATTGTCTACTTGTAGTGTCTTATTGGTAATGAAATTATTTTCAAATAATACATAAAGTATGTAAAGAGATTATTTTAATTAAAGAAAGGTTAATCGAATTCAAGTACACTAAATTTACTACAGAAAGTGTTAATATTAAATAAAAAATAAATAAAAATTAAATTAAATTTATAAATATAAACGATACAGTTTACACATTTAAATTTTTTTAGCAATTAAATCTAATTAAATTAATTTAAATTCAACAAAAATAAGTTTCATTAGTGAAAGCGTGTAGATATGCTCCAACTCTCAGTAACGGTATTGCGCGCTTCTTCTTCACAGTTTTTCTTTTTCTTTGCGCTCTTTCTCCTCTTCCTTCTTCTTCGTATTTTTATTATTCTGCATGCATTTGCTGTATTTTTTTTTTCTTTTTCTCTTTTTGGTAATATTGCAATATTATTTATTTTATTTATTTATTTATTTTTTTCTTCTTATGATAATGAAAATAAGAAGAAAGAGAATGAAGAGGATGATGATACTACATAGAAACACTAAACTCAAGCCTATGACAAGAATCATATTAAATCTAAATCAAAATAATATTGAAAATTTAAAATGGTAATACCAAAAAAGACTGAACTCAAAACAAGCATAGAAATATGAATTACATTGAAAAATCTAACTCATAATAACACAAAATTTTAAAAATAATGACACCAAAAAATTCATCAATATAGTTTAAATCACATAAGAAATACAAAAACTATATAGAGATTTCAAATCCAAGCTTATGACAAGAATCACACTAAATTTAAATCAAAATAATACAAAAATGTTAAAATAATGACACCATGAAAAAACTAAACTCAAAATAAGTATAGAAACATGAATCACAATGAATCTAATTTTTAATAACACTGAAACTTGAAAATGATGATACTAGGAACTCATTAACATGACTTAAATCACATAAAAAATACTACAACTATATAGAAACTCCAAATCTAAGGCTATGACAAGAATTACAATGATAATGATAGAAGAGGAGAAAAAAGAAAGAAAAAAATTCAAATAAAAAGAAAAGAAAAAGAAGAAAAATGACATTGATAATAATGATAGTAGTAACGACAACGACTAACAAAAGAAAAAGATAAATAAAAAGAAAAAAAAGAAGAAACACTCGTGAATATAAAAAATGATTATGCAATTTGATTGGATTTAATTAAATAAATTACTTGGTTGTAAAATTTTTCTTTAAAAGATATACATATAAATTTAAATTTAAATCCTCATAAATCAAATATAATAATATCCTAACTAATTTTATGTACAGTGTACACTAGCCAAATAATTTTGACAATCAATTTCGTCTTCTCTAAAAGAAAAAAAAAATCCCATGCCATAATATATATGGTCCAATCCAATGGATAAGAAATAATGCAAATCCAAGCATTTATTAGGAAATGTAGCATTCAGAGATCATACTACCGTTTTATACATACTTAACTTTATTCCCGTTATTTCATACTTCTTGTCTCCTGATACCTAAACCTTTTAAAAAATATATCGAAATCTTGACGGGATTTTTCCCTCAAATTCAACAAATTTTATTCAATATATTAACACAGCTAAAGGACATTAAACACTACTATAACTTATTTAACATTCTTGTAAGTTGTAACTCCTCAAAAAGCTGTAGACTATTTAATATTTTCTAAAACCCATGGCATTTTTAGACTTCCCAAAAACTGCTTCTCGAATGCTATTGTATATACTATATAGTTTGAGAAATTGAAAAGGAAAACGTAATAGAAATGGTGTTAAAACTCTCTCAAAAATTGATAGATCTTTTGATAGAAAAAGAAATGTTTGATAGAGGTTTTTTCTCTCTAAAACTCTGTTTTCTATCTTTAATTTTTGCAAATCAATCATTTTCAAAAAATACTATTTATTATTATACACCAAATACTCTTAATATTTGTATAAAATATATTATTATTAATTAATTCTATATTTAAATTATTTTTTAATTAATAAAATAAAAAATGTATTTAATTATTAAAAAATACTGATGTTAAAACAAAGTTTATTATAAAGAATATGGACACAGCAAAATTGATAATTCTTCTATATATTTTTTTTCACATATCATTTTCATATATTTCTCATATTTTCCATCCATACATATACAACACTCACTTAGTCACTTAGACCACCGTTTCACCTCTAGTAATTAAATTCCTAAATTTTTTGCGCATTACGTTGGTGAGGTAGAATAATAATTTTTCAACCATTTGTCCATTTATATATCAATTCTGTTAGGTAACTAATAACTAATGATAGACAACATCTTATTGGACTGCAATTCAAGGGCCACTAAATATTAAAAAAAAAAAAAAAACTAGATAAATAATGACAATTTAAAAAAATATGAATAACCACCAATTAAATAAAAATATACTACACCTCCAAATTATTTATCTAAATCTTAATATTAAAATAACCATCTGTACACTTAGTAAAATAAACATCCAATATATCTATTATTCATATTATTTAGTATTTTCATTGTCTACCTATATTTTTCTTAAAAAAAAATATTCTAATGTAATTATCTCTTTTTATCTTAATTCATCTTTCATTATTTAATACACAAATCTTAATTTTTCTTTCCACATTCATGTGACAAATTCTAATTCCTGTCCCATATTTCCATCAACCACCTTCGATTTTTCTGTCGCAACGCGTATCATTTCTGGCCACCGCGGATCCCCCATTCACAACAAAAAAGGAACATCCAAAATCTTAAAAAAATATCTAAAATTATTTTAAAAAACACTTAAATTCATTTTAAAAATTTAAAATTATTTTAAAAAATAAAAAATTATTTTAAAAATTTTAAAATATTCAAAACATAACAAAAATAAACATCCAAAACTTAATAAAAAAAGAGATATTCAATGATTTTAAAAATTTCAAAACCTAACAAAACGAAACTTTAAAAAATATTAAGAAAATAACATTAAAAAACTAAGAAAGAAAACATCCAAAGCTATTAAAAAATCATCCAAACTCCGAAAAAGAAGAAACATCTAAAATATAAGAAAAAGAATAATCCAAAACTAGCAGAAAGAATCATCCGAAATTCAGAAAAAATATCCAAAACTAATTAAAAGAATCATTCAAGAAGAAGAAGAGGAGTCGCGACGCTGCGTGGACGGTGGGGGACTTGCGGTGGCGTGTCGCAGGACGAAGCCGCGGAGGTTGCGATGTGCGTGAGACACAGCAACCGTGGCGAGCGAGCAAGGGACGCGAGACAGCAACATTGGCATCGTGGGAGAATTGCGCGAGATAGGAGTAGTGTCGCTGACGTTCCAAGTGCGGTGTCTAGCGCGGCTTCTTCTGCAACAGTGATGTAGACAACCAGAAGAAAAAGACGCGCACCTCGCGCGAGAGCTCCCACCAGCGGAAACGGCGCATTGTCGTGGTGGAGGAACGGTCGACTGAACGGCAGAGTGATGACGCGATGAGAGAGAATGAAGGGTATTTACAAATTTGATTAATTAATATTATTAATATTATTGATATTATTATTAATATTATTATTAATATTAATAAACGGTTACTAACCGTTTAGTACTATTTGGCTAAAGGGATACAACCTTTTTAAGAATTGTGTATATTCAAAACATTGTATCTATTGGCTAAAGGGACACAACTCTTTAAGAATTGTGTATGTTCAAAATATTGTATCTATTGACAATAAAAAAGACACAACCATTTGTGTACATAAATTATAATTGCTACGTGCAATATGTATAAATAAGTCCTTGTCTAATATTTTAAATACAGAAGTACTAAGTGTACACTTTACTTATTTATGAAGAAATTTTCTTTGTTCAAGATAGTTGATAATTTCTTACTATTGCTAATTAAGAAATTCTCAGGTTTCATTGTATTCTAGGAGAGTATTGTCATCAATGCTATAGCATCTAAGTGAGGGGACAAATATCTCTCTAAAGAAAGCGATCTAATCGTACCTTAAAACCATCTTCATATACCCAACAATTTTAGAGAGATATTACTTGAAGATGGCACAAAATCAAAATACCACGTTCAAAGTCATGAATCTAGAGTTTATCAAGTTAGATCGCTTTGATGGAATAAACTTCAACCGTTGGAAGGACAAGATGATATTTCTTCTTTCGTATCTCAATCTTGTATATGTGATTGACCTAAAGACTACACCAATTGCCGATGCCGCTGAAAATATCACACCGAAAGAAGAGAAAGAAAAGATTGTTCAATTGAAGAAGAAACGTGATAAATATACTTTCACATGTCGAGGTCATATTCTCAACACTTCATCTGACTGACTCTATGATCTCTACATGTCAATTCAATCACCATTGGAGATTTGGAAGTCTTTGAAAGAAAAGTACAATACCGAATGACAGGGAACAGATAAGTTTATTATGATTAAATATTTTGAATTTATAATGAATGATAATATGCCTGTTATGGATCAAATTCATGAATTACAAATCCTTATAAGTAGATTTTGTGATCTACAAGTGGTAATCTCTGAATCATTACAAGTTGGAGCAATTATTTTAAAATTACCTTCATCTTGGAATGGTTATAGGAAGAAACTTTTACATCTTAGTGAGAACTTCGCAATTGAGAAATTACTAAGGCATATACATATAGAGGAGGAAACTAAAAAACGTGATGCTGTGTATTTCTCTTAAAGTTCTAAAGTGAATCATATTAGTGAAGACAAAACCAATAAAAATGAAAAGAAAGTTTGCAAATTGATTAAGTCTTTGTATGGTCTAAAATAAGTGCCTAAACAATGGCATGAGAAGTTTGATTCAGTGATGTTATCAAATAGCTCTCACATAATAGTGCGGATAAATGTATTTACTCAAAATTTACTAAAGATTATGGAGTAATCATTTGTCTATATGTTGATGATATGTTAATAATCAGAACAAATTTAGAAAGAATTCGTGTAACGAAGGAGTATGTAACTTTTAAATTCAATAGATGAAAGATTTGAATGAAGTTGATACAATATTAGGCATAAAGGTGCATAAAAATGAAGTTGGTTTTACTTTAAGTCAATCTCATTATATCAAAAAGGTATTGGAAAAGTTTGATCATCTCACAATTAAAGAATCCAATACACCCTATGATCCTAATTTTAAATTAGAAGAAAACATGGGAAGACCTATACCACAATTAGAATATGCTAGTGCTATAGGAAGTTTAATGTATACAATGCATTGTACTATACCTGTTATAGTATTTGCTGTGTGCTGATGCGTGAGCATCTTTTCTATATTTTCTTATTATTTTAGATATGAATTTATTGAGATTTTAGTGTTTGAAGCATGTTTGGATACTACTTTGAAGCGCATTGTGGTTTTATTGATTTCAAGAAAAATTCAGACGATTTAACAGAATTCGTGCAGAAGAAAAAGGAGAAAATTTGACTCTGTTGAGCTGGCACTAAACGCCGCTACCTAGCGTTTGGCGCCAGGCACCTCGTATCGCGTGCAAGCCTTCTGTTGAGTGGCCGCTAAACGCCACGACCCGGTGTTTAGCGCCAAGTGCCTCGTAACCAGTTCCAAGACCACACGCTCGTGGCGCTAAACGCCGAGCCTGGCGTTTAGCGCCAGGAAGTTAGAAACCACACAATTCTTCTCTACCTCAACGACACTAAACGCCGAGTCTAGCGTTTAGTGCCAGTAGCGCGTATATGGATTACATGGAAAGGCTTTGTTGGCTTAGTTTTAAATTAATAATTATTTTCTTTTCTTTTCATTATTATTAAAACAAAACAAAATCTTTTAGGGTTTAGATTTTATAATTTTATTTTATTTTCAAATCAATTAGGTTAGATATAAAAGGGAAAAAAATTAAGCTCTTCGGGCTTCCTCTCCTCTTCTCTACCTCATTTCGCACTTTACACAATTTTAGAACCCTAGTTTTCTCTAAACCATAAGCAACTAAACCTTCTATGTTAAGGTTAAGAGCTCTATATACTCTATAGATTAATACTATTGTCATTCTACTTCTAATTAATGTATTAATTTAATTTCAAGAATTACTTTGGTTCTTCATCCTAGGAATTAGGGTATATTGGAAGATAACTCTTTTTCTACTTGAATTCTTGTTGAATCTTGAAAAAGTTAACTCGCTTGAATAATAGCTTGAAAGTAATTTCTCGTGATTCTCTGGTTATCTGGACTTAACATGATATGTGACATATAATTACCTTAGCTTTGGGTAATTAGGGTTCCTATGGCTAATAAACTAGAATTGGACTTAAACTTTTAATCTAAATTAAGTGAACAAGAAATTGGCGGTTGATTAGGTTAAAGAAGATTAAATCACTAAGGAATTAGGGTTTAATCAATCACAGTTTACCATGAATTGAATCTTGCATGATTAAAGTAGTTGGTAAGAATTGTTAATCCAAAAAAGCAAATCTCTCTAAAACCTTAAGTGTTTTTCATATACTTTTCACACCCAAGTCATTATTTGCTTTCTTAATTTCTGAATTACTATTTAATGCTATTTAAACTCAAAACACCTCTTTTTGCTTGTCTGACTAAGTGAATCACTCAATTATTGTTGCCTGGTCCATCAATTTCTATGGGATCGACCCTCACTCACCTGAGGTATTACTTGGTATGACCCGGTGCACTTGCTGGTTCAGTTGTTGTTCTCTAAATCCGCACCAAATTTTTGGCGCCGTTGCCGGGGATTAACTGTGATCGACAAGTACCCGTTGTTTGATTGCTTATATTAGACGTTCTTTGCTTTAATTTTGTTTAATTCTCTTCCTTAATTTTTCAAAAATATAGTTTAAATTTATTAAAAATTTTCCCTTAATTTTGAAATTAAGTTTGGTGTCCCCTTAGTTTCTTTATTTTATTCTTCTTAATTATTTTTCCTCATTATTTTCGGAATTTTTAGTTTATTTTTCTTATTAATTTCCAAAATTTTTAGCTTAATTAATTTAGTTTATTTTGTTTTATTTCTTTTACTCAGCGTACCTTGCTGGAATTCTCTTCACTCTGACGTAGAGATTTTCACTTTTTCTTATTTTCTATTTATTTATGAGTAGGAATAGAGACAAGGAATCTCTTCTTGAATTTGATCCTGAGATTGAGAGGACTTTGAGAAGGCGTTTACAGCAGGCTAGAGCTTACAGAGCTGCTGAGAATCTAAAGGACAATTTTGAGAGGGAAGTTGAAGAGTTCACTATGGATCCAAACAACAACAATAATGTTGTTAATCCTAATGCTCTCAATGCTCCTAATATGCCTGAGCAATCTAGAAAGACTCTTGGATCCTACACTGCTCCAAATCTCAACTTCTATGACAATAGCATTGTTGTCCCTTCTGTTGGGGCTAACAACTTTGAGGTGAAGCCTCAACTCATTTCTCTGGTGCAACAGAATTGTCAGTTTCATGGACTCTCGCAAAAAGACCCAAACTTATTTATCTCTAACTTCCTACAAATATGTGATACAGTGAAGACCAATGGAGTTTACCCTGATATTTATAGGTTGTTGCTCTTTCCATTTGCTGTACGGGATAGAGCCAAGCAGTGGCTTGACACACAACCCAAGGAGAGTCTAGATACATGGGACAAGTTGGTCAATAGATTCTTGACCAAGTTCTTTCCACCTCAAAAACTGACTAAGTTGAGGACTGATGTTCATACTTTCAGGCAAAGAGAAGGTAAATCTCTTTATGAAGCCTGTGAGAGGTACAAGATGATGCTCAAAAAGTGTCCTCCTGATATATTTTCAAACTGGATCCAGTTATAGATCTTTTATGATGGAGTTACTGAGGCTGCCAAAATATCTTAGATAATTCTGCAGGCAGGTCTCTCCACATGAAAAAGGTTCCTGAGGAAGCTTTAGATCTTATTGAGATGGTTGCTAATAACCACTATTTGTATTCCTCTGAAAGGACATATGTGAAGAAATGAGTCATAGAATTAGATGCTTTGGACGTAATTCTTGCTTAGAATAAGGCCATGTCTCAACAGATTAGTGCTATTACTCAACACTTGAATGGAATGCAAGTCTCAGCCGTCAATACTCAAGATACCTCCTATGACATGAGTGGTGGCTTCCCTCAATGCGAGAATCATGATTATGGCCAATTTCTCCCTGAATAGGTCAATACATGGGCAATTCTTCTAAACTCCCCAGTAATGATAATTTCTCTAAGACTTACAATTCGGGGTGGAGGAATCACCCAAATTTTGGGTGGAAAAATCAACCACAGAGGCAACAAAATTTCAACAATAACTCCCAGAGCAATTTTAATCAGAACAACTTCAACAACCATCAGTTTCAGCCCTCTCAGCCACAACAAGCACCCTTTTAGCCTCAGAAATCTTATGACTTGGAATCTATAGTTGTAGAACTCTCCAAGAGTACTCATAGTTTTATGCAGGAGACCAGAATTTTACTCAGAAACTTGGAGATTCAAGTGGGTCAGTTGAGCAAACAAGCACTCGAGAGGCCTCCTAATACTCTTCCTAGTGACACAGTGACTAATTCAAGAGAAGAGTGCAAGGTCATACATTTGAGAAGTGGTAAACTAACAGATTCAGAAGCAAAAGTTAGTGAGGAGCCGGTTGAAAAAGAAGCTCCAGAGGAGGCCAATAGCAAAGTGGAGCATGACCCTCCAAGGCATCTTGATAATCCCTTTCTAGTTGATCTTGAGCAATATCCGGTGAAGCCTAAAGCATTTGAGTACAAGCCTAAGATGCCATATCTTCAGAGACTTCAGAAGGCCTCCAAAGACAAGCAGTTTTCCAGATTTCTAGAGGTCTTCAGAAAGTATCAGATCAACATTCTTTTTGCAGAAGCCCTTGAGCAAATGCCTCTTTATGCCAAGTTCATGAAGGAGTTGTTGACTAATAAGAAGAACTGGAAAGAAAGTGAGACAGTGATGCTAACAAAGGAATGCAGTGCCATTATTCAGCAGGATCTCCCTGAGAAGATGCAAGATTTAGGAAGCTTTTTGATTTCTTGTACCATTGAAGACATCACTATTAAGAAGGTATTATGTGACCTTGGAGCTAGCATCAACCTCATGCTACTTTCTTTGATGAGAAAGCTTCAAATTGATGAGGTAAAACGCACTCGTATTTCTCTTTAACTTGCTGACCGTTCAATTAAGTTTTCTTTGGGAGTTGAGAATTTACTAGTGAAAGTAGGACCATTTATTTTTTTTGTTGATTTTGTCATACTGGATATGGAAGATGGCAAGAATGCCACTATTATTTTGGGGAGACCCTTTTTAGCTATAGGGAGAGTCCTTATTGATGTGCAAAAGGGTGAATTGACTCTGAGGGTTAATGAAGAGGAAGTTGTCCTTATTGTGTTTGAGGCTCTACAATACCCTAGTGATTCTAATGGGTGTATGAGAGTTGATCACCAATAAGGGCTAAGTTGGGACTTGCTAAATGAATCGTTGATGCACGTATTCCTTTCAATACAATTCAACCACCTTACTTTCAACCTGTATTGGATGGTATTGCTGCAATTGGACCTAGTTTCAAGGGACCATCATATAATGAAATGAAAGTTTATTTACTAGCCGATCTTAAGAAAGAGTGTCAGTTACTTGTTGAAAAGTATAAGAATTCATGGAAAAGCACCGGTTGTATGCTGATGACAGATGGGTAGACTGATTAAAGGCAACAAACTTTAATTAACTTTCTAGTTTATTGTCCTGCTGGTATGTTATTTGTTAAGTCTGTTGATGCTTCTGATGTGATAAAAACTGCCGATACCATGTTTAATTTGTTTGCTGATGTTATTGAGTGGGTTGGGCCTAGTAACATTGTGTAGGTGGTCATTGATAATGTTGCTAATTATGTATCTGCTGAAAAACTCATTCATGAAAAATATCCAAATATTTTTTGGTCTCCTTGTGCTGTCCATTGTATCAATCTTATTTTGAAAGATATTGCAAGTATTCCTCACATATATAGCAGACCTTGCTTCCCGTGCTTCAAAAGTGACTGTGTTTGTTTACAATCATATGATCTTCTTGTCTTGGCTTAGAAAAATAAAAAGTTTGAAAGAAATTGTTCGACCAGGAGTCACACATTTTTCCACTGTTTTCATTACTTTGAAAAGTATATATGATCACAAGAAAGATTTACAGGCATTAATGGTACGTGGACAAATATTTTACTTCTCATAAATTAGCCAAAAGTGCTAATGAAAAGATTGTTAGTTCAATTATCTTGGATAGTAAGTTTTGACAAGATTGTATTATTTCTGTAAAAATTGTTGGTCCTCTTATTAAGTTGTTGAGGATTGTTGATGCTGATGAGAACCCTCTTTGGGATATGTGTATGAAGACATGCAAAGAGCCAAAAAAGCTATCAAAACAATGTTTAGAAATAAAAAAGCTGCTTATATGCCATACACAAGTATCTTGAAAATGCGGTGGGATAAGCATTTGAAGCGCGATCTCCATGCGACAGCGTACTTTTTAAATCCAGCGTTTTTCTATAGTGAGGGTTTTGTTAAGAAGGTAAATATCTTGAGATCTTTACTTGATTTGCGTGATATTGAAATACTTTACGATGACTCAGTTGCCGCAATGCAAGAGATACAACTGTATCGAGATTGTAAAGAAAGTTTTGGGAAGAAAAGTGCTAAGAGAGCAACAACAAGACTCAACCCTAGTAAATTATTTTATTTCCAAGTTCAATTTAGTTTGAAAGTTTAATATGTTGCGTGATAACCATTCAAAAGTATTTGATTTTTGTATTTATGTAGGTGAATGGTGGATGCTACATAGTAGGAGTGCTCCTAATTTACAAAAAATGGTAATCCATCTTCTTGATCAAACATCTTCTTCATCTGGATGTGAGAGAAACTGGAGTCTTTTTGAACATATTCATTCAAAGAGGAGGAACCAGTTAGAGCATCAAAGGTTAAGTGACATTATTTATGTGACCTATAATCTATGCTTTCAATCTAGGTTGCATTGAAAGAAGAGGAATTATGATCCAATTGACATTCAAAACATTAACACGGTAGATTTTTGGGTAATGGCAGATGAGGATGATCCTGAATTTACTAACGGAGATGTTGAAAGCATTGAAAGTTTAATATACATTGATAATGCTATGCCTTCGTATCTTAATGGTGAATGACATAGCAAATTTTGTTTCATTCTATAAAAATATATGTCATTAATATTAATTTTTTATTGGGTTTTTTTTTTCTATTTTATTAGATGGAGGAGACATGAAAATTGAAGTGGATATGCCTAATGTTGTAATTGAATCCTCAAATACTTCTTTTGGTGGTACTTCTGAAGATGGTAGCTTTGGATTATCGGTTTATGATGGAGACATCAGAACACTTAATGATTATTATGACTTCTAATGAGTAGTGTCTTTGTTTAGTTGAAATATTGTTTGTCCAATGTTGTTTCTTTTGGTTGTAAAATATTTTGTGTTTGTCATTTATGTGCGTTTTGATTTTCTTTAGTTATAAACTTTGATATTTGAAGTTGTTTATGAAATTTTAATGATAAATTATGGATAACTCATCGTGTGAAATTGTCAAATTTTAAATTTTATTAGTGTATGAATTATTAAATTTAAATATTTAAAATTATATATTAATTTTTTTTATAATTTTACTCTATATTTAATTAAACCGATTCAACTACGGTTCGATCTGGTTGAATCATTGAATCAGTCACTTGACCGGTTCGATGATTGGTTCGATTCTCGCAATCTTGGAAAATAAAGAAAGAAATAAAGAAAGAGGAATAATAAGAAGAAAAAAAATGTAGTATTAAAGAAGACATTTATGTGTTTTTATAGAAAAATTTTGGTGTCAAAATTAAAAAAATTCGATGCTATTTTCTGATATATTTTGCATAACTCAAAACTCCTCATCTTTTTTTCTTGTTCATCTTATATTTCTTATTTTACTTTCTTATAATTTTTCTTATTTTATCGTCTTAACAAGAATAAAAAAACAAGAAAAAATAAAACAAATAAAAAGAAAAAACATATAATTCTGCAAAATCACCAAGAAGAGGAGGAGAAAAAAAGAAAAAAAAAATGCAGCAACAAGTCAACAACATTAGCAATAAAAGAACGACGATAAAGAGAAAGTATGCGAAGAAAAAATCAACACAAAAAAAAAAGAGGAGGATAAATGCGGAATATAAACGTTTACATTAGTGAGAATAGTTAGAACGTGTATTCATATTTTCACCAATAAAATTAATTTTTGTTGAATTTGACCAAATTAATTAGATTTAATTATCAAAAAACTTATATGTATAACAAAACTAATAAAATTAGTATGGAGACAAAAACTAAATACTTATCAAATGTCCTAGTTAAAACAACAAATTATATCTATAATATCAAAATTTAAATCTAAAATTTTATAAACTGAAAAATCAAAATTTAAATCTAAAATTTTATAAACTGAAAAAGAATATTTAAGCTAAAATATAATCTTCTATTAATTTACTCTAAAAATGATTTTTTTTTTCCGTTAGGCCTAAAAATTTCTACTATTATATATTTTAAGTTCATCTCATATGTCGATTCTTGTTAACTGCATAAATTAAAATAAAAATGTAATGTTTAATAAATAAAAAATTGAGAGAATTAACTTTTAGTTAGGTAACATTAATCAATTTTAAAATTTAATATTTATATTTTAGAGTGTTAAATTTAAAATTTATAATTTAAGATTCAGAATTTAACATAAACAGAATAATTTTAAACCAAAAAAATTTAATTATTTAATATTGCTTTTAATAATTTTTATAAAAAAATATTAAATGACCCAAATTTTTAGATTTGAATGTGATTATATACCCTGGACAACACTTTTAACATACTATAGAAGCCTAAATCAAACTTTTAATTTAAATACCATGTGGAGTGCAAAAGGACAAAAATGTCATTATACAAGACTGCGTGGCGACAAACGAAGAGGTCGGCAACTGTCGGCCGATGAACCGGGAAAGGGAGAGAGAAAAAAGCAGTGAAAATTCTAACTCCCTTCCCTTTCAATCCATTTTCTTTGTTTCCAAAATTAAAAAAAAAAAAAGTAAACAACAATAATTTCATCCCTCCAAGACAGAGCGCTCTAGTCTAATAATTTTATTCCAAAAATAAAACGAATAAAACGGACACATAATAATATAATATAATATAATTACATGATTACATCTTTAATTTTCAAATAATTAATATTATATTATATATTAACTAACTAAAAAATTTTAATAATTAGACTCAGTCAGACAGTCACTGAGTCTCACAGCATAACCAAATCTCCATCTCCCTCCCCTATCTTCCTTCATTCTTCTCCTCTCTCTTTCTCTCACAAACTTCGCTCTATTTTGCTTTCGATTTCACTCTCAGCGTGTTTCACTCTGTACAAATCTCTCTTCATCTTCTTACTCAACTCTAAAATTTCTTCCATTCTACAACTCTTTCTCTCTGTTTCTTTTTTTTTTTCTAAATGAAGCCTCCTTGGCCGCGATTTGAAGTTTCTGCTTGGTACGTCGTCGTTTTGCTGTCCAATATCCAATCCTTGCTCCTTCTACTTAACTTACCTACGTCACTTGGCTTCTGAATCTGATACTTCTCTTGAATAGTTATTTAATGGTTTTTTAAGCTGTTAACGGTTTTTGTGTTTCAACCTTTCTATACTTCTTCAAGCGCTGAAGTTGTGTAAGTGAAGATCTTAGCTGGAAACTTAAGCCCGAGTTCTTTTTTTTTTGTTGAAATCATTAAGGTGTTAAGTGAAAATTAGTTTCGATGGATTAAGCTTCACGGAGATGATTTATTTCGAATTTGAGATATCCTTTTCGTCTTTTGGATTTATTCTCTGATCCCTCAAAGTTTATTTTCAAAATTTGAGCAGCGTGTAGTTACGTACTGTATTTTCTGTTAGCTGTTGTCTCTTCAATTCTTGAAGGAAAGTGTTAATTAATTGCATACTATTTGGAACGAAAAAACTGCTGAAAATTTTAGTTGACTGCAGCGATATGGACTGATGCCGTTTTGATTCCGAATTGCTAAGATTTTCTATTTTCTATTTTTTTTTGGCTCTTTTCTGATTTTTTCTTGTTTGCATTTGATTCATTGGCTAAAACAGTTGAGATTGGTTAGCACCCAGAGTTTACAGGGAGATTTGAACTATGGATGTAGCTGAGTATGAGGAAAAACAGTTTTCAGCAAGTGATGCCAAGGTATGATGATTGAGCAGTAATTGCTTTGACTATATGAACAGTCGATATGGCAAGGTCTATTTGAGGACTCGAATTTGGTAAATATTTGTTTCTTTACATTTTTTGGATTCAATTAAGTGGAAAATCGAGACAAACATTTTCTTTTTCGGAAATTTATTGATTGTTATTGAGTGGCTATTACAAACAGTTGAATCTGCACTACTGGACAGGTTTTTTTTATTCGGTTTATCACTATGGCTACTTTAGCAAATATTTGCGTCACTGACCAAATGAAAAAAGAAAAGTGTTAATGATCGGTCTTTCTCTGGTTTTAGTGTCATGGTTTCCTGTCTGTTACAAGTTTTATGTAATTGTTTCTTTAATTTTCTGTAATGTAATCTAAGCAATATTTATTTGGTTTCTGATGCAGTTACATGGACAGATGTGCAAGGCGCTTTCTCTGATATATTGCAAAATATTGTCGGTATTTCCTTCCTTGGAAGCAGCTCGGCCTAGGAGCAAATCTGGAATTCAAGCATTATGTTCTCTGCACATGGCCATAGAGAAGACTAAAAACATTCTTCAGCACTGCACAGAATGTAGTAAACTTTACCTGGTATGATTTATTTCTCCATTATGACCTGATCTCTGGGTATCTGATGATTCTTTTTAGCTTGTTCATCAGGTTATTCATTTGTTGGCTGGTCTAAAGTCATTATCTCACAAACGGCAATACTTACGATGCAGGCTATAACTGCAGATTCTATTCTTCTAAAATTTGAGAGGGCTAAATGTTCTCTCAAAGATGGTCTTAAACGGGTGGAAGATATTGTTCCACAATCTATTGGGTGTCAGGTACTAAACTTGAAGATTGCTGTTTATATAAATGCATATTCACAAATTTACTGTTTTTGTGTCAATACTTAAGTTGAGCTTTGGTTTGAATTTATTTGTTCAGATTCAGGAGATTGTCAATGAACTTGCAAGTGTGTCATTTGCACTTGATCCATCAGAGAAGAAAATTGGTGATGATTTAATTGCATTGCTTCAGCAGGGAAGAAAGTTTAATGACTCTAATGACAGCAATGAACTTGAATCTTTTCATCAGGCTGCTAGCAGGCTTGGAATTACATCTTCTAGAGCAGCTCTTGCTGAAAGAAGAGCTCTCAAGAAGGTCATAGAAAGGGCTCGGGCAGAGGAAGACAAGCGGAAGGAATCAATTGTTGCTTATCTTTTGCATCTTATGAAGAAATACTCAAAATTATTTAGAAATGAGTTCTCAGATGACAATGATTCTCAGGGTTCTGCACCTTGTTCTCCCACTGTTCAGGGATCCATTGAGGATGGTGTTCCCGGTGTTCATTGTCAGGCCTTTGACAGACAGTTTTCTAAACTTGGTTCCTTTTGTTTTAAGCCAAATGATATGAAATCAGAGCACATGCCCCTTCCCCCTGAAGAGCTAAGGTGCCCAATATCTTTGCAACTTATGTACGATCCTGTAATCATTGCTTCTGGGCAAACTTACGAAAGGTTATGTATAGAAAAATGGTTTAGTGATGGCCACAGCACTTGCCCAAAGACCCAACAGAAGCTCACACATCTCTGTTTGACTCCTAATTACTGTGTGAAAGGTCTTGTTGCTAGTTGGTGTGAACAGAATGGAGTTAATATTCCCGAAGGCCCTCCTGAATCTCTTGATCTTAATTACTGGAGATTGGCATTCAATGAGTCTGAATCCACAAATTCAAGATCTGCAAACAGTGTCAGCTCTTGCAAGTTGAAGGGTATTAAAGTGGTTCCATTAGAAGAAAGGGGTACCTTTGAGGAAATTGGGGGAAATAGGGCTGAAAGTGTGTCTACACAAGAGGAAGATATTGCACAGTACTTAAGTCTTCTGGAAATCTTGACTGAGGCTAATAGTTTGAAGAGGAAATGTAAAGTGGTTGAACGATTAAGGCTGTTGCTGAAGGATGATGAAGAAGCAAGGATTTTTATGGGGGCTAATGGCTTCGTTGAAGTACTTTTGCGGTTTTTACAATCAGCTGTGCGTGAAGGAAATTTGATGGCTCAGGAGCATGGAGCAATGGCTCTTTTCAACCTGGCTGTAAATAATGACAGGTTTGCTGCTTCTTTTTTCCCCTCTATTTTTTAAATTGTTTTGAACCATTAATGTAGTTCCTAGTAAACCATTTTATCCTGTTTCACATCATTGGCATATAGCAGCTTTTGTTTGGATTCCTGCACTTGGACAGAAGCTAGCAATATTGTTATTGAAAATGCTTTTATGCTTCATATTGAAAGTAAATTGATTTTATTAAAAAGTATTGATAATGAGTTCCACAGTTTGTCTGATTTATTAGGTAATATGTTTCGATGTAATAATTCCCTCCACTATTCCTTCCACATGCACATGGATATACATAATTTCTGTAGCATTTATGCGCTCTGGTTCTTCATTGTCATATTTAAACAGAAAGAGAATGACATTGTACATGAAGTTAACATTTTCCAATTATAAATGTGGGCGGAGTTTCCCAAGATACAGTACTGTTTATGGTTCGTTAGCTTTTCCAGAACATGCATAATATTAACTTATGTCTACTTAAAAATTGTGTTAACATCTGAATATTCACAATTACGTTTAACAAGGTGAAAATCATCGACTTAAATTTTATGCTTTTAACTTCTCAACAGAAATAAGGAAATCATGTTGGCGGCAGGAGTATTATCATTGTTGGAGGAAATGGTTTCAAATACTCCTTCGTATGGTTGTGCAACTGCCTTATACGTGAATCTATCTTCCCTTGAAGAGGCCAAGCGTTTGATTGGTGTGAGTCAGGCTGTTCAGTTCTTAATCGAGCTTCTTCAAGCTGACACTGATATTCAATGCAAGCAGGATTCTCTCCATGCTCTCTATAATCTTTCCACTGTAACCTCCAACATTCCTTACCTCCTTTCATCCGGCATCGTTGGCGGCCTACAAATTCTTCTTGTGGACCAGGGCGATTGTAGTTGGATAGAAAAATGTATAGCTATTTTGATAAATTTGGCTTCTTCCCAAGATGGGATGGAGGAAATGTTATCGACTCCAGGAATTATAGGCGCATTAGCTTCAATATTGGACACAGGCGAGCTCCTAGAGCAGGAGCAAGCTGTCTCTTGCCTCCTGCTTCTATGCAATAGAAGTGAGAAATGTTGTGAGATGGTGCTACAAGAAGGTGTCATCCCTGCATTGGTTTCAATATCAGTGAATGGAAATCCAAGAGGGAGAGATAAAGCTCAGAAACTCCTGATGTTGTTTCGAGAGCAGCGGCAACGAGACCATCCGCCAGTGCAAGCTGACGCACATCATTGCCCTCCTGAAACTAGCGATTTGTCAATGCCGCCTTCTGAAATGAAGCCGCAATGCAAGTCAATGTCTAGAAGTAAGACAGGGAAAGCTTTTAGCTTTTTCTGGAAAAGCAAGAGCTATTCTGTCTACCAGTGTTAAGCTCCAAAGGTTTGTAACTTGTAAATCTCTGCATTTCGCTTCCAATGGGTGCTGCTTATTTTTTGGTTTCCAAAGCGAAGAAGTGATGTACAGGCCTGTGTAATCTATGGATTTTGTTCTCTCTCTCTCTCTCTCTCTCTCTCTCTCATTAATTTTTTTCCGGGGGTATTTCATCGAGGCTCAAAGTGTAAGATTTGCTTTTTTCCAGCTACGGGCTTACGACAAACCTGAATAATGTAAATTACGGTGTTTCTGTTTTGGAAAGAAGCTAAGTAAGCATATTCTCATAAGAGGAATGCTAGGGGCTAGCAACTTTTGTGATTTGTAGCCATCAAATAGTCATCAATAATAGTTTTAATAGTGTGAGATTGGTGTGAGATTTCATCCAATGGCTCAATTTTTTTTGCTGGTTACATGCTGGCCAGAATTTAACAAAGTTGCTGGCTCCCTAGACTTTTCCTTCTCATAAATCCATTTGCTTCAATTCAAGCCTCAACTTCATGTCTCTCCTACGTCGTCTTTGGCCCGTAATTATTGGTTCGGAGTGTGCAGAGTGTACATTCTTTTATTGATATTGGTTTCTATGATTAAGATTAAATTAAAAGACACTGATATTAAAAGAAGGTTTCCGAACATCCAGACTCTGCATTTGATTTCTGATTTTTTGAGTTTTTTGTCTGTTTTCTACATTAAAACGTAGATTCTTTCTTTCTTACCTTTATTAATTTGATTGAGAACTTTTGGGTGTTAAAAATGTCAAGTTGCCTGATCTGTGGTCAAGAATTGCCTTTTCGTAACGGTATCATGTGATGGTTCAGTTGTTGGAGTCAAATATCCAACGTAAGAAATTGTCCTAAGGTGCGAATTCATTCTTAGCACAGTTGCTTCATTTGTGGTTATGTCATCAAGCCAACTTGAACGTAGATCAGAGGGAATCCGTGAAGCACTATCAGAATTCAGGAACATCGTTATTGATGACGATCATGATGATTTGACTTTGTCACACTCAGGATCCAAACATACAGCAACCAAAACTAAAATGGATATTCTTCTCTGTTGGGTGTTGACTTTGCAACATGCAGATGGACGCACCAAGTGCCTATCTTCCCGGAATAATTCCTAGACGAATTATTTTATTTTGTGATTAGTTCTATTGTACCCTCAACACTCAATAGCCCCTTAGCTTCATTGATAAGGAGACTGCTATGTTATTAATTTCTCAACATCCTATAGTTCTCCTCTATTGTTGGAATTGAAAGATTCACACATACAAAATCAATAAATTTGTATTATTATACTAAGTAAATCATTGCCTATATATACACTGTAACTCAATAAGTGGTAAGAACGGACTTGATTGCTTTGTTGGACAAAATTAAGTAACAAGCTACTTTCAAGAATGTTTGGGTAACATTGAAACAAAACTGCAAAACAAATAAATCAATAAAAAAAAATTACTAGAAATGGAGATTCTAGTTAGCTAGCTAGCTAATTGCATTATTCTTCATGGTTTTCTAGAAACGACCTGGGTTCATGAGCCATGAATCAAACAATTTCAAAAGAACATCACCACCCTTGTTACTTTCACACTTATCATTCTCTTCAACTTCACTTCTTCTATCATCTTGCTTCTTTTCCCCTTCTTCACTAACTTCACACAATTCACCTCCATCAACCTCCTTCTCATCATCATCATCATGTGGATTGTTCCCTTCTTTGTTACCACTCTCCAGTAATGCCTGCTTGTAAGACCCTTTTGCGCAACTCGGCAACACTGCCGCTGCCTTCTTGTCGTGAGTCCCTTTGATTTCGGCCTCCGATATGGGAGGAAAGTTTTCCAAGGAAATGTATCCAGAAGAAGAAGATGAATCAACACCTATGGTTTTCTCCTTTGTGCTTATTGAATCTCCACGCCCCCAATAATGATCCAAGATAGAAGCAAAACCATTCAACATTGATATGAAAAGGGTCATTGCCCGTTCTAGCAATGGCACTTTGTGGATCACTGTTGAGACCTTGTTCACTGCCCCATCAAATTTCTCTGGCATGGAGGCTATGATTAGGACTAGTTCATCGACTTTGTCGAAGGCCACCGCAGAGGATGGGAACAATTTCTCGGAGATTTTCTCTGCTGTTATGATGTGATCATCCATGAAGGATAGTATGGCTAGCAATTGGCATTGCATTGCATAAATAAGGGGTGTGGTGGATCTCGAAAGTTTTGCAATTATCCTTCTCAAGTTTGCACCCAATGGACCATTGACATTCTGGGTTTTTCCAATCGCAATTTCTGCCATTGCTATCATGGAAACTCCACATGCATGTAATGGACGTTGCCTTGAACTCATTTTTGTGGTTCTTGTGTTTCCATTCTGAGAAATCACAAGAGAACAAAACTCATGAACGTGGGACAACACAAATTAATTTTGCATTGGTCTTAATATGTGTAACTGTTCCTAAATCTTGACATTCTATGGCAAATTTGTTTCATGCATCTCATTATTAATTAATTATGCCCCCATGGTTCATGCATGCCCTTACTATTGTTTTCTGTTTGTTCAATCCATCTTATGAAAACCAACGAGAATGAATTCCATTGTAGCGAACAATTAGTAACGCAGTTAAATAAACAATATATCCTTATAAATAAAAGATAAAATAGTAATTTTTTTAAAAAGAAAAACCATCAAGATTTGATAGAAACGATTGATAAAATCGATCATCTACAAGATTTTGAGACTTACTTGGGAAGGGAGAATGGATGTAGGCATTATTTGTGATATTGGTGCAGAAGCTAGAAGATGATAAGAGTCAGCAAACAGCAAATAAGTTGCCCCTTTCAAATAATGTATAGATCTATCATCATTTCGTTTGCAATGTTGGACCAACTACTTAAATATATATATACACACAAAATAATTAAAGACCTTATAAGTTCCAAAAATTGAACAATTAACTTGCCCCAAAGTTCATTTTCCTAGCAGCTCCGATATTGAAGTAGTCAAATTTGTATAGAATAAGATAGACATTAATATTCAAATTTCTAAAAAAAAAAAAAATAGTAAGACATTTTAGTTTTTTCACAAATTTTATTATCCAATTAGTACTTAAAATTGTATTTTGTTATACAAATTAATTATACATTTTATTTATGGTAAAAACTCACCTGAAGTCGATTTCACTTGAAGTTGATATCTGAGAGCCGTTAGATGAAAATTTAGTCAAATCAATCAAATTATTTAACGGCTCTCAGGTAGCAAATTCACGTGAAGTTGACTGCACCTGAGTTTCCACCTTTATTTATAATGATAAAAACTGGTCTAATTTTTTTTACCAAAATTTAATATAACAAAATAAAAAATTAGAGAATAATTCGATAATTAAAATTTGTGATATGTGATATCTCTAAAATAAAAACAAAGTTTTTAATAAGAGAAAGTATAGGGAGCCGCGAATGAGTAATAGTTCAAATGGCATACTCAATTAAGAAGTTGTGGGTTCGAGTCTCATATCTTTGGTAAAAAAAAAAAAAAGGTATAGGGAGCCAATACATGTGCCTTACAATGCATACAATAGTGGTTAATTTCAAATTAAAATTAAAGTATCGGATGTTTATTTAAAGTTATTCACATATACTTATTTTAGAATAGTAAAAGTGTATTTGTGTAATCAATTTCAAGTATTTTAAATTGGGTATTCGATTTAATAGGATATCAGATATTTATTATGTACTCGAATGATTATTCTGCATAATATGAGTGTATTGTGTTTGATAAATTAATAGCATTTTACCTCATAGGATAACAGATGTTTAATTTTAATTTTTTATTCATATTGGGCAAAAAATCAGCCTATTATCACATTGTATACTTATTCCATTAGCTCGTAACGAATTCTTTTAATAAAATTTACAATGTAGAATTTGAAACAAATGCAATAACTTGCTCCCTCTCAGTTTAGGAGGCCAGTCTTCAGCAGAGAGTATTTAGTATTTACTATTTAAGACTCTGGGAGTCCAACTTGCGGTTTCTTTCGGTTTCACTTGCTGGATTCGATGGCAACACTTCCAATAGTGCAATATGAAGAAAAGATCATTGAAACTATTGAGCGCAATCCCGTCGTTGTTGTCATCGGAGAAACCGGTTCCGGAAAGAGCACCCAGCTCTCTCAGATGCTCTACCGCCGCGGCTACGCCGATTCCGCCAGAATCGTCGTCACTCAGCCCCGCCGTGTCGCTGCGGTCACCGTCGCAAGGTAATTAACCAACTCCTCTCTCTCTCTCTCCACTAAAATCCCAAACAAATTTCTGAGCTTCGCTTTCGCTAATACGCCGTCGTTTTGGCTCTTACTTCATCGCAGGCGCGTTGCGCAGGAGCTTGGCGTTCAGCTTGGAGAGGAAGTTGGATATGCCATTCGATTCGAGGATAGAACTTCACACCGCACGCGCATAAAGTAATGGCATTCTATAATTCTTTGTTCACCGTTTGAGTTGGTTTGGCTTTTATTTCAATTGGTTTCTGACTGGATGAATGGTGGCGATTGATTTGATTTTATTTGATTTTGGTTAGATATCTTACCGACGGGGTTCTGCTCCGCGAGAGTCTGGTGAATCCTGAGCTGAATGAGTATTCTGTCGTCATATTGGACGAAGCTCATGAACGGAGCTTGAACACGTAAGACATGTTGCATTTCAGTTGTATCTGCAGACTTTGTAGTATAGTCCGAGGTGTTAGCTTTGGATTGTATATTTGTTTGAATCAGTGGAGTTTGTTTATGTAATCTTGATTGGTATTTTGTTTCAGGGATATATTGATGGGGCTGATGAAACGCTTGGCTAAAATTCGTACTTCCAATCTCAAAGTCTTGATCACATCGGCCACTCTTGATGGTAATAAAGTTTCAAATTTCTTTAGGGACTGTCCTGTGTTGACCATCCCAGGAAAACTGTACCCGGTTGAGATACTTTATAGCAAGGAGCGTCCGTCAAGCTATCTCGAGTCTTCTCTGAAAACGGCTATTGGTATGAAATGACATATTAACCTCAGCTGCATTGCAATGTATATTGGTTTAAATTGTATCAATTGTTAATAATCTTTCTAGCAAGGGTGTATAACTAAAATTTTCTGATTGCATTTTGATGGATTCCTGCATAACATATTAACATGTCTATTTATCATGTATTGAGATAACGTCTCATGAAAACTGGTCTTTTCTTCGAGGAAGAAGATGATCATGGTTAAAATAATTGTATTGGTTTTGCAGATATACATGTTCGCGAACCGGAAGGGGATGTCTTGATATTCATGACTGGACAGGTGAACTTTTCATCATATGGTATATACCTTATACTCTAGAGTGTAATTTCAATCCTTTATTTTCTAAAATGACGCAATGGTTGAGCATGCCTAAATAATTTCACAGGATGATATAGAGAAATTGGTATCTAAGTTAGAAGATAAAGTGCGGTCTCTGGAGGAAGGTTCTTGTATGGATGCTATAATCCTCCCCCTACATGGTTCCTTGCCACCTGAATTGCAGGCTAGTAATTTTTGTTCTGATTCAATCTTCCTAATTGAGAACTGTGCTTACCACTGGCTTGAGTTATTCAGTGCAAGTTGCAAATACTATAACTTCTATATGAACCGATATAAAGTATATTTTGGAAGGTATAATGGACATAGTTCTTAGGCTTCTGGAAATAAGTTAGTAACAAACTGCAGTGAGGGAATTCTCTAGGTATTTCCGCTTTCAAGTTGCTGTTTATCATGTTTGTTTCCTAATCATATGCAAAAGAATATTACTCAGCCTGAAATTAAAAATTAGATGCATGAGATTGCTCTTTGTTTTGGGACTATTCAACAGTTATGTTTGAGGTATTCATCAAAACTAAAGATCCAGATAATATATATTTTTCATGCATTTTAAGCTCATCCGTATCTTGTATAATCTTACAGGTGCGTGTATTTAATCCCCCACCTCCAAGTTGTAGGCGAATTATTGTTGCAACAAACATTGCTGAAACTTCTTTGACTGTTGACGGTGTTGTGTAAGGGAACTAATATTTTGTCAAAGTTTATTGTGTTAAAATTAAAACTTCAGTGGATGTGTTGCTTATTGCAGGCCAAGGGAACTGTTATTACTTATTGTAATAATAATAAATGATTCTTATTTCTCTGCAGTGTTCAGTGTAGCTATTTATTATTGTATTTGTCAGAAAAAGCCTAAACTTGTTTGAAATGACAACCCGATAATTCATTTCTTGAATGTGACAAGAAGCTGATTAATGCCATGATTAAACTATTTCTGTAAAAGCAGTGTGAATATCACCTAGGGCAGCACCCTGAAGAGGATGAAAATATTGTCGCCAAAACAAGAATGAGTGCTCAATATATAGTATAGCTGACAATGCATTTTATTTCTTTTGACACAGTGGAAAATCACATGTAGTAATGTGGTGCTAGTTTAACTTGTTCTTTAAAATGCATGTCTTTTTCTTTTTTAAATTTGTAATGCAAATTCCTATACAAAGAAAATAAATTAATGATATTCTAATTCCTTTGCATTTTATGAGATGCAATTTTTTGTTTATTTTTTATTTTATTTATGATGAATGCCCATCACAATTGAATGTGTACATTTGTTGATTTGATTGTACATAGAAATAGTTTTCTTGTTTAGATCAAGCACAATAAGTTGTCTCCGTACGGTTTCTGAACATACGTTGTGAATTTTAGGTATGTTATTGACTCTGGGTATGTAAAGCAAAGGCAGTATAATCCATCTACCGGCATGTATTCTCTTGATATTGTTCAAATTAGCAAGTAAGCATCATTATTACCATTTCATTTTGACTTGAAGCATGGATGCAGTGATGCAATGCTTTTACAGTCCAGGAAGCAATTTATGTGCTTTAAAAGTAATATCTTAAATTGCAGAGTGCAAGCAAATCAGCGTGCAGGCCGAGCGGGACGAACCCGTCCTGGAAAATGCTACCGTCTGTATCCTTCCCAAGTTTACAATGATGAGTTCTTGGATGTTACTGTTCCCGAAATACAGAGATCTTCTCTTGCTGGTAGTGTTCTTTACTTGAAGTCATTGGACCTTCCAGATATTGACATCCTGAAATTTGATTTTCTTGATCCTCCTTCATGTAAGATACTTTTTTCTTATTTGAAAGTTTACTAAATTGTTCTTTTTTTCTTTCTTAGTAATGTTAAATAACTGAACTTGATTCTCATTTGATTGTGGTAAGTTGCTTTATCTCTTTTTCTTTTTTCACTTGTTATTTCAAAAGTTTTTGAATTCTTTCTGTGGCTTCTTCAATGGTGTTCTACTGTTACCCTTGTTCTTTTTATCGGCCCAGAGTTCTGTTCCCAACTGATTTTAATGCATATGTTTAGTTTCTCTTGATTTTAATCTTCCTGTTCCATCTTCCATGACAAATAGTGATTTAGTGGATTTTACTCGACTATAACTTGGCGATGAATGACTGGCTTTTCTGCAGCTGAGTCCTTACAAGATGCCTTGAAGCAATTATATCTGATTGATGCTATTGATGAAAATGGTGCAATTACAAGTATTGGACAGAAAATGGCTGGTAGTTATTTCCCCTTTTCTTTTTTTGGTTGAATTTTAAATTAGTCTGGAGAAATCATGCATTTCACTATCATTATCTTCATCATGAGATGTCAGTCTGAATGAGTACAAGTTCCTTGTGCACTATTTTTTTTCTAACTTTATTAATTTTAATTTTAATTTTGTTTTAAAATTCTATGCAGAGCTTCCATTAGAACCTTCCTTATCACGAACCTTGATGGAGGCAAATGATTATGGTTGCATACCTGAGGCTTTGACTGTTGCTGCCATGTTATCAGCTGAAACTACATTGCTACCAGCGCGGAGGTTCTCTCTCTCATGCATTTTCAACTAGATAACAAACCACTCTCTTTCCTTTTGCATAAATGCACAAAACTTGTGTATATTAAGGCATTTTATTTTTCCTGGCTTATAGAAATCATGATAGCTGATGATATATTACTATTGAAAGAATTAAGAGAGGAGATAATGAAAAGATAGAGCTGCAGAGATAGGCTTTGGAATCACATGATTTCAAAAGTAGAAGTAACATAGAGTATTGGGAATGTAAAAAAAAAAAAAATATCAAGGTACAAAAATTGTAGCTTAGAGGTAAAATCAGGGAAGATATTATACCACAAGTCACATATCTGTGAAAAGATAATATACCACAAAAATTGTGTTGATTAGTTTGACATCCTAGGATCAAGGACAAATGCATTAGAGGAAAAGCTCATATGGGACCTATTGTGAAAAGATGGTATAATTTCGCCTTAGGTGATATGCACGTGTTTGAAGAAGTTCTGTAGAAGTCCCAACAGGAAGGGTAGATTTGGTGAAAGGTAACAGAGCAAGTTAGAAGGTGAAATCATCAAAGGGTTTAAAGACTTTTACATGTTTAACAATTGATATCATTTATGAAATAATCTAATCTATGTAGTTAATCCCATCTAGAGGGATTAGACTTTCTTTTGTTGTTACAGAATCCTCTCTCATAAACATAAAGTTAACCGTGCTGTAAATTCACACTTTGTCTCTGAAAAGCCTCAGCCATGTTGGTCTTTCCTTTCAATTTATGGACAAAGTACCTCTTATCCACAAGTCTTGCACACTCTTAAAATGAAAGAAAATTATTTCTTGGTCCTGTCTAAAGTGTGGATGCTAACACCAGCACACAAGTGACGAGGTTAGCATTCCCTACAAATAAATACACATGATTGAATTTTAACAGACTGCATCTTATAAAACATGTTTTACAATAGTAATGGATGGATAATGCATATAGCAACTATCAAAATTCTGGAATACGCCTTGCATATAGTTTTGTGCAGTTTCCTTTTTCAAGGACTGACTGACTGAGCTGTTACAACTTTTCACTGATTCAGCAAAACTGAGAAAAAGAGGAAACACCCAGAGCCCAACCTTCCTGATGGCTTTGGCTTGGGTGATCACATACAATTGCTGCAGATATTTGAGTGCTGGGATCAAACTGATTATGACATTGGTTGGTGCAAAGACAATGGCTTACAGGTAACCCTAGGAAGTCTGTTGATGAATATTTAGTCTCAAGTTTACCACTCTTGTGGAGTATTAGGGTATTCCTTGTCACATAATCAAAACAGCTGGCTGTGCAGATATATAAGATCTTCCTGGCTTTGGATAAAGACATTTATTGTTAGTTCTTGATGTTGATGAGAATGCATGTTTGCAGTTCTACTTCAGTAACATTCATCTAAAATTTCCTGTTTTCAGGAGTCCCATATAAAAAACGAAGGGAAACACATCTTAGACATTTTTTTGGGTGTTTTACTTAATGAATGGTATATGTGATTATTCTGGAATTAACTAATTGCAGGTGCGAGGGATGCTGTTTGTTAGAGATGTCCGTAAGCAGTTATCTCAGATAATGCAGAAAATAGCAAAAGGTTTGTGTTCCATATTCCTGAGGAAACTGCATGCAGAAAGTGACTTTATGCCTGATTTTGAAATTTTTTGTTTAATGGATTATTTTTGACAAACTCATGTGGCAATTTGTGCATTTAAAAGAAGTGTGAAATAGTGGTTGACTGAAATTTAAATGGGACATGTTGTAGTAGCTCTTTTCTGTCTGCTTCCAGTTCATCCTACTTCTGTTGATGTGAACTTGGGCAATTTTGTTGAATGATTTATGAATAGAATGAACTTTTGAACATTAATTTTAGAATGTCAGTTTTTAGATTTATATTCATCAACAGTAATGTTGCTTGAACAAGTTGTGTTTACTGTAATACTTTCTAAGCGTTGCTTTGTACGGTGTAGACTGTAGAATACACTTTCTGTTGAAAACTAAATAGTATAAGTTCATACTAACAGTTGGATCTATTTGGTTTGACAATAAAGCATCTTCAAGTTGAGAACTGTGTTAGTCTCCTTTGCACATAATTATCTTATAATCTAAGGGTATCCTGGTCAAATCTCATTTTTGTTACTTGTCATACATGCTTAAACTAATAAAAGTGGATAGAAAGTAATTGATGGTTTTCTTGCATTCAGGGCTCAGTTAGTTGTTTCTAGTATTATCATGCTGTTTTCAGTAAAGATCTACAGAAACTATTGGTTTCCACTTTAGCATATGATGATATCCAATCTAATATTACCCCTTTGTCAAAAAAAGATAAATAATAATAAAATAATAATAAAAGTGGAATTACATCACGGGGAAAGAAGATCTCTTTTCTTTTGTGTGTCTATGTGTATTTCCTTCTCCTGTTTCCCTTTCCACCCCTTTACCTACATTTTTCAACCTTGCAATAGGACCACTCGATATAAGGTCAAGTAGGAGAAGGGGAGAGTCTCGACAGGATTATCGAAATTTGAGGAAGGCTCTATGTGTGGGATATGCAAATCAGCTGGCTGAAAGGAAAATGCATCACAATGGTTATCGAACTTTGGGTTTTCAAGGCCAAGTAGTCCAGGTAATATTAATGAGAGCAAGTTTACTCACTACCCATCAACTTAAGCTTTTGGAATAGATAGTTCTTGACCGATCACTTGCTATTGCATGTCACATTGCTTTTAGCAACACATTGCTAAATATTATTTCATGTTGTGTTGGCGAGCTTTTACTTTTATACTTATTCTTTAAATGGCTTCCCTTAAATCCATACACTTCACTGTTTTCAATTTTAACTAAATGATAGATATTTAGATACCTGCATCTGTAATGTGTACTAGGTACATCCATCATCTGTTCTGAAAGCTGATGATCTGGGGAAGTTTCCAGACTATGTTGTGTACCATGAGCTAATTGCAACTCCACGTCCATACATGAGAAATGTATGTTCTGTTGAGATGAGATGGGTTGTACCTGTTATTAACAAGCTTAAGACACTTGATGTATACAAACTAAGGTAACTCAGTTTGATGTCTCTGAGCTTTGAATAAAATACCGCAATTGGAGCTTTTTTCTTTTTCCCTTCTTCTTTTGGGTTTTAAAAGGATGCGATTGTTGGCACTAATTCCATTGTCTGAATCAGTGGTGGAACTGGTCCTGTTGAGGAGGAGACCGAGAGAAATGTACCAGATTTGCCGAAGAAAATTGTTGAAGTTACTGCTGGTGTTGATGACAGTGAAAGTAGAATCCAAGCTGCTAGAGAACGATTTCTTGCTCGTAAAGGCAAGAAATGAGCGAAGATATAGCTGAGATGATGATCTGGACTTGTCAGGCATTCTGCTCAACAGGTAGGTCGGTGCTAAAATTTCTGAAAGGACACTGGACCAAGATAAAATGAGACTTCTGAGTTTCAATGTTGTTACCATTTCTATTTTTTTTGTGCTCTGATGTTAACATTGGAAATTTGACCAAGAGCAAGTGATGTTGGGCTTGGTATGGCTATGCAAAGTTGTGTGAGTGGCTGAAAAAGTATATATACTTTTGTTCACCATGTATAATATTAATTATCATGTCATGATCTTGGGCACTGAAATGTTCCCAAAGTTGGGGAAGAAAAGAAGAAATAGGACGGGAAAGGGAGTGAACAAACTCCATATCCTTTTGACAAGTAATTGAACAACTAGCAGGGATTTTGGAATGCAACTGTATTACAGACGTCATGTTGATAACTTGATATAGTTAATTTTTAATGGCACTTCTACAAGAAAGTTCTAATTTTTATTTGTGATATTGAAACATTCTTGGAAGTCTGTCTATGTATCTATTCTCTAGTTCTAAATAAGATTATCTTGAATTTGCAAATTAGTCTTATCAGCAAGTTATTGTAAAGTGCTACTGTTATAACCAAAATTGTACTGTTTCGTTTAGTAGGTGTTAATCATCGTTGTTAAAGGGCAAAAACTACACAATTTTCAATTTTCCATTTCTGACAAAGTGCGAATTCAAATTGATTCAAGCAACAATCGTTTCTTTCTTGTAAGGTGATTAGGGGAACAAGTTTTTCGGTGCTATCAATACTAATGTTATTTTCATATAAGGACCACATACGCATACGCATGCTAAGTGTTATCCAGATTTAGTCAGCAATCAGCATCGCCTTTTTAGTTTTTATTAGCATTAGACAGAAATAATTCAATGAATCATCCAAATAAAAGATAAAATTATGAATAAAGAAAAAAATGAAAAACTCATAAAATGACAAAGGAAAAATTACACAAAATGATCAATCACTTGAAAATTGGAAAAGCAATGTTTGTGGAATCAGTCTGCGTCGTCGACTATGTAAATACTTTAATCATCCGTTGACTCCATTATTGAGCACGTTTAGATTGGAAATACTTAGGTGCAGCATATAGTACTCCAGATTTTATTATGAGATTAATTTTTATAAACGATAGCTAATAAGTTTTAAATTGTCAGGTAATAAAAATTTCAAGAAAATAACGAATTATGATGTGTAATGGGCTAATTTTATTAGCTGAAAGTGCACAAAATTAACAATTTTCATTCTATAATTGTAGTCCTTGCAGAGTTACGACTTACGAATTCTTATAAATAGCATTACCCACTATCATCAAGGAGGTTTAACTTGACTCGAGGTAATATATTTTTTCTTTTTTTTTATTTATTAAATCACGTGAAATGCTTCAGTTCCTGCAATACATTTTTTAACCGTAAGTCATTGAAGTGTATTATTACATGTTCTGATTTGAAATAGAATATCCACTTTCATCTGCAGTTATATACAAAAAACAATAGTAATATTGAAGAGAAAAAGACTAGTAAGCAATTCAACCATTTTGCGCATACTACACCGGAACTATTAAGTACACAAAACATGTCAATATAACTAAATTAGAAACTCTTCATGGAGCTGGAAATTGGAATGCATCTTCTTGTGCAATTGCATCAAGACCCTTCTTTTAACAATGCATTGAGATGTATATACCTTAACAACTATCTATCTATCACGTAATATGTGGAATAGATGTACACTTTTAAGATATTAAGTGTGTGTTTGGATTGTGGTTGGTCAAATTGGAGTTTGAATAAAAGTGATTTTATAGAATTGATTTTGGATAGAAGTAAGTTTGTGTCAACATGATTTATGTTTGGCAATTTTTTACCAAAATTGATTTTGATAAAATAAATATTGTTTGGATAATATTAGTTAAAATCACTTTTAGATAGATAATTACTTAAAAGGACATGACATTAAATTATAATATTATTTTTTTATACATGTTTAATTTTTTTATACTTTTTTCTTATATGTTTTTTATATAGTATATTTTTAATACTCTTAGTACTATTTTTTAGTACATTATAATTTTTAACTATTATTATTATTTATGATTAATTTTTTTATTTAATTTATTTTACTTAATGGGATCAATAAATTCTATTATAAAAGATAATAATAAATATAATACACAAAAATTATAACTATAAAAATATATAATGTCAAATAAAAAAATTAATAAAAAATATAAATAATAAATAATAAAAAAAGAACTCATATAGAGAAGAATAATAAGAATTCTATAAATAATGCAATAACATGTATAAAAGATAAAGTTGGTAAAAGAAAAATAAATATTGAAGGTATTGACTAAAAGCACGTTAGTGCAACGGAGAAGCTAGAAATTATTGCTTCTTGTAAACGTGATTTTATGAACAAAATCACTTCTGCGTTTGTAAAGAAGAAATTTAGCCAAACAAAAAAGTGAAGCTTTCAAGAAGCTCTAACGTGCTTTTTTTCTTCAAACGTGATTATCAAACACACCCTAAGATACTTGTTTAAATCAAGAGAAAGTCTATGGGCAGCAGATTTTGCGATTTTTAACCATCAATTAGCCATCAATGATATTTTTAATGGTGTGAGATTGCATCTAATAGTGTAGAATCATTTAATTTTCTTTTGATGGTTAAGTGCTGGCCAGAATTTAACAAAAGTGCTGGCCCTAGCACTCCTCTAATTTATATCAACCCGTGCTTAGTTTAAATGATAGACTATTCCCCCCTTTAATTAATGCATTATCAATATATTTAATTTATTAAAAACTCTTCCCATTTTAATCATTTTGCACGTTTAGGGTGGCAGTAGTAGTAGTCTATTTACCGAATAATGGCACATCCACTTCACAGTTCACACTCCAATGTGTGGTGTCAGAATCCATCACAACAATGAACAATCTAAAAGCAAGCAAACATTGTGCAATGTACTCTGCACTCGACACAGCCGTTCCATAACTCCCAGACGATCAAATCCATTAAATAAACAAGAAAGGACACACGACGACGTCATGTGATGACTATTCAATTCAGTATTAATATAATAAATATCACATAAATCATATGCTCACTATTCTTATTATTGGCTCGTTTCGTCAACTTAACTAAACAGAACATGTTTGTGCTCAATCCTCCTAACTTCTCCAACCTCTCTCATCACAACAATGCCCTCTGCCGCCCATCTCCGCCCTTCTCCGCCTACAGGAGGATTCCTTTACTTCCTTCCCGGCGGAGGCCGGTGGTCAAAGCTGAGATCGGCAGCGGAGGTGCAGGTCAGGGTCAGAGTCAGAGTCAGACAGTAACATCAACTTATTCTTCGTTATTGGAGACGAGCAAAGACAGCAATGGTTCCGTGGTTTCTTCTGGAAGGAGTGATGAGGGGATAGAAGTGAAGGCTGTGATGACAATAAGGAAGAAGATAAAGGAGAATCTCACTGATAAATTGGAGGATCAGTGGGAATACTTCATCAACGGTGTTGGTCAAGGCATTCAGATTCAACTCATCAGTGACCAAATTGACACCGGTAATAGCTTCCTAATTGTGTGCTTATTTAGATCCTAAGCCTAGCTAGCTTTGTTTACAAATTTACAATCCTAAGGTTTTGATTTCATATCTAAATCTTAAAGAATAATTGAACTTATATAAAGAGTAAAACTGGTTCGATCTGCACTCTGCACCAGCTTTTGACAAAGTTATATCTTTACTGCTAATAATAGGCATGTTTTGATTAAGGGGAGTAATAGAATAGGTAAACAATGACCATTTTGAACAATATGAACAACTACCAATCAATTAAAAACACACTACATTTCTAAATTATCATCTAAATCTTAATATTAAAATAACCATCCGTACATCTAGTGAAATGAACATCCGATATATCTATTATTCACATTGTTTAGTATTTTCATTGTCTACCTATATTTTTCCTTTGATTAATTATTCCCAAAATAACACAAGAAACATATATGATAAATAATTAAATATCCATATATTAATGTTAGAGAGAGGGAAGAAAAAGGTGAACTTTCTTTTTTTAACTATCTAATAAGGATTACGTAAAAAAATCATAAAATATAGATGTAAAATAGTATTTGAGAAAGTCTATGAACCAATAATTTTATTAAAATTTAGCTAATATTTAATCAATAAAAAAAGAGTGTGTAATTTCACACCATTAAATATAATTTTATACCATTAAAAATATAAAAAAGTATAAGAAGACAATAATTTTAATATACAATGTGTACAATAGAAGTGAAAAAAGAAATTAAGATCATATGATAATTAATTTAATTAATTTTTAATAATTATTATTTTAAATTCAAATACGGCAGAGTTTCATTTGGGTCATGGCTTAGCTTTATCTAACACTTGTCATTGGTGTCAGAATGGTTCTGAATCCATTTTTCATTGTCTTTGGAAGTGTAAGGCCCACATCGGTTGGAGAGGGGAACGAAGCATGCCTTATAAGGGTGTGGATACCTCTCCCTAGCATGACGCGTTTTGACGAGTGAGTGTGGGGGGCTTTGGCCATCATCCCTATCGTCAAAGGCAAAACCGTGAGGCCTTGTGTGCCAAAGCGGACAATATCGTGCTAGCGGGTGGTCTGGGCTGTTACAGATGGTATCAGAGCCAGAACCCGGATCGATGTGCCAGCGATTTTTAAATTTAGATGGTTATTTAGGGTTTAGATGGTTATTTTTGAAATAACTAAACGAGATTTTTAAATTTAGGATAATTTGTAGAGTAATTTTTATTTTTTATTTTTATTGAGCTAAATAAACAGTCTATTATTTATATTATCAAATTTTTTTATTATTTTTTTAGTAAAATTATAAAAATATTAATGATGACTAATTAATAATTATAAATTACAATACGTGCGGGATTCCTAGCACTGTTGATATTATTTTAGGCAAAAGTTATTTATTTATCATTTCCTATCTTACTTCTTAATAATTTCTAAAGGTTAGTTTTGTTGAGTTCTGAATTGCGTGTGTTGCGTTTATTTATTATTCTATCGTCCACTTGTTAATCGTGATGTGTTTTGTTTATGGATTTTTATTTGGCTTCTACCTTAGACTAGCCACGCGGCATAAGTTTGGATCATTACAGTGCAAAGTTTCAACGGAGAAAATGTTTAATTTATCTTTAGATATGGAAGATGAAATTAAATACTGAATACCATCTATTTTTTTTTTTATTGGAGATGATCCAGTTTCGAAGAAATAAAAAATCAATTAGACATGAGATGATCTATATCTATACACATTATTTGAACTCATGATTGAGAGGTTAAAAAGGGCATTATACTTTTTCCTTCAGCTGACTTAAGGGAAACATACTTTACACTTTTCCAGGCTAATAAAACATTTAAAAAACATGAACTAATTAATTATGTGAAATTCATAAAAGCTTTTCGTTGGTGTTATTTTTCATTCAGAATTTAATGATTGGTTTTAGTAACATATTTCTTCTTTTAAAATAATTTTGTAGATATATTAATTTTTTCAATAAATTTTAAAAGGAAAACAGATAATTATTTTGAGAATGAGAAAAAGAAAACACTAATAAACACAAAAACAGCTTAAAATCTAATATATGGAATAGACAAAAGCAAAAACATTTTCCTTAGATTTCTAAATTTCTTGCCTGTAATAAATGTTCTCATTGATTCTGTTATTATCGTTATTTTCAGTTACAAATTCGAGAAAAAGCGTAGAATCCTACGTCAAAGGGTGGCTACCAAAACCTTCAAAGGTTTCCTACATTGTGGAATACTCTGCTGAGTTGAGAGTGCCAAGTGACTTTGGGAGCCCCGGAGCTCTTCTCATCACCAACCTCCACGCCAAAGAGTTCTACCTCTTGAATGTTGTCATTCATGGATTCAGCGGAGGACCCATTTTCTTCCCAGCCAACACATGGATTCATTCACGAAACGACAACCCCAAAAGCAGAATCATATTCAACAACCAAGTCAGTGACAACATTATTCCTTCAGTCTAATTGATACTTATTAGTGGATGAATGTGGTAATAAAAAAGACATAAATCTAGAGTCTATAACATTATTGTGTTGTGTTTTGTGTTTGTGGATAGACATACTTACCTTGGCAGACACCACCTGGAATCAAAGATCTTAGGCTTGAGGACTTATTAAGCATAAGGGGAACTGGCAAAGGTGAGAGAAAGCAGCATGATAGAATCTATGACTATGCTACCTACAATGACTTAGGCAACCCTGATAAGGACGAGGAACTTGCTAGGCCAGTTCTAGGGGGTCCAGAGAGGCCTTATCCTCGCCGATGTAGATCCGGCAGACCTCACACCGCTTCAGGTATGTAACCGACCCTATCTAGTGGGATAAAATATAGCAGTTGTCATATGAGACATGCAATTTCTCATAGCTTGTCCAATGGAGTGTGCATGATGTTTTGTTGTGTGATGGATGATGTTAGATCCACTATGTGAGAGTAGAATTGAGAAGCCTCACCCTGTGTATGTGCCAAGGGATGAAACTTTTGAAGAAATTAAACAGAACACATTCTCTGCTGGGAGGTTGAAGGCCTTGTTCCACAATCTTATACCTTCAATAGCAGCCACCATGTCCAGATCAGACATTTCTTTCAACTGTTTCTCCGACATCGACAAGCTTTACACGGATGGTGTTGTTTTGAGAGATGAAGAGCAGCAGAGAGGTGGAGTACAAGATCTCTTGCTCGGAAAGGTCATGAATCAAGTCATCAGTGCTGGAGAGCGATTATTGAAATATGAAATCCCTGCTGTAATTAAAAGTATGCTAATGCTAGTGCCTGTAGGCCTCATTACACAAGCTTGTACTTCTCAATACACTCTTTTTTCACTTGTTTGTGTTCTGTTACAGGGGATAGATTTTCTTGGTTGCGGGACAATGAATTTGCAAGGCAAGCCTTAGCTGGGGTCAATCCAGTGAATATTGAGCTGTTGAAGGTTGTTTTCATAACTTTCTTGTATTGTTTACTTTTGGTTTGTTTACTTAATCTCTCTAGTTTCCACAGGAATTTCCTATCCGCAGCAAACTAGATCCTGCTGTGTATGGCCCTCCGGAATCAGCCATCACAAAGGAACTATTAGAGCAAGAACTTGGTGGAATGAGCTTTGAAAAGGTTTGATCTATATTTCATCCACTGTTGTTTGGCATGTTTGTCTTAAACTCAGTTATCTCTAATACCTTTCATTTTTATGTTGATAGGCTATGGAGGAGAAGAGACTATTTATCATTGATTATCATGACATGCTTCTGCCATTCATGAAGAAGATGAACTCCTTGCCTGGGAGGAAAGCTTATGCATCCAGGACTATTCTCTTCTATGCAAAGACTGGTATGCTGTGTCCTATAGCTATTGAGCTTTCACTTCCCCAAACTCCTTCATCTGCGCAAAATAAGCGAGTTTACACACACGGTCATGATGCCACGACACACTGGATTTGGAAGTTAGCAAAAGCTCATGTTTGCTCAAATGATGCTGGCGTCCATCAACTAGTAAATCACTGGTAAGACAATTCATCATGCAGTTTATTTGAGCAAACTTATATGAATTTTCTCACATTTGGCTGAGAGAAAGAATACTTTTGTATTTGTGATGTTCAGGTTAAGGACTCATGCATGCATGGAGCCATATATAATTGCTACTCATAGACAACTGAGCTCAATGCATCCCATTTACAAGCTGCTACACCCTCATATGCGCTATACATTAGAAATCAATGCACTTGCTCGACAAAGTCTAATAAATGGAGGTGGTATAATTGAGGCATCTTTCAGTCCAGGAAAGTATGCCATGGAGCTTAGTTCATCAGCTTACGAAAGCATGTGGCGCTTCGATATGGAGTCATTGCCAGCAGATCTTATTCGGAGGTAACTTTGATCCCAAGGCTTTGAGTTTGAAGCCCCCCAAGCTTTTCAAATCCTCCCCGGCTACATTAACAAGAGATTTCACTAATTTCTTAATTTTCTTTTCAGGGGCATGGCAGAAGAAGACCCTTCAATGCCCTTTGGTCTGAAACTTGTGCTTGATGACTACCCTTATGCCTCAGATGGACTCTTAATCTGGTCTGCTATAAAGGAATGGGTAGAGTCTTATGTTGTACACTTCTACTCAGATCCGAATTCCGTGACATCTGATGTTGAGCTCCAAGCATGGTGGAATGAGATCAAATTCAAGGGTCACTATGACAAAAGGAATGAACCCTGGTGGCCTAAACTGGATACAAAGGAGGACCTGTCAGGTATCCTCACCATAATGATATGGGTTGCTTCAGGTCAACATGCTGCAATAAATTTTGGGCAATACCCTTTTGGAGGGTATGTTCCTAACCGTCCTACCCTAATGAGAAGACTCATTCCTCAAGAGAATGACCCTGAATACAAAAAGTTCATTGAAAATCCTCAGCATGCATTCTTGTCATCACTGCCTACGCAACTCCAAGCTACAAAAGTGATGGCTGTTCAGGACACACTTTCCACACATTCCCCTGATGAAGAGTACTTGGGGCAAGTGAACCCTCTTCACTCTCATTGGATCAATGATCATCAAGTGTTGAAAATGTTCAACAAATTCTCTGCTAGATTGGTGGAGATAGAGGAAATAATCAATGCAAGGAATAAGGAGCCAAAATTGAAAAACAGAACCGGTGCAGGTGTCCCACCCTATGAACTGTTGCTTCCATCGTCAGGTCCAGGTGTAACTGGTCGTGGAATTCCCAACAGCATATCTATATGAATAATTTATAGGGTTGGTTCCCATAATCTTCTGTTGCTTATCATGTCTTATATTGAAAGAAACCGTGTATATGCTATGTATGTAATCAACTAATCATGCATAATTTTTTTATGGATAGTCGAAATTGATGAATCCTTTTATGTGATTGGATGCAACAAAGAAGCAAGTAAGGATATAATACATAAAAAAATAAGAATAAAATCCCAAATTAATTTAAAAAAAAGAAAAAAAAGAACTGCTATACCGATCATCAGATAGCTGTATGTCCTAAAGGGCAACTTGATCCATCGCCCTCAGATAGAGACACTATGCGCATAAATCGCGAAGCCGAAGCATGCACATGCTTGATGCTTCTGTTGTTCTGAACTCATGGTGTGGTCCCCGACTTACCGCTCTCAGACTTGTAAATTCTAATTAAGTAATCACAAGAGAAACCCCAAGTGGGAAAAGGACAACCGGCACCAAATTTAATCGCATCCACACCTATCTCTCACCAAATATATATATTTGGACAGGCATCTGCATTCCCCACGAAAGTTGGGAAAATAATGGATTCGATTTCCCATGTCACCCTCTGCCCAGCCTTTCAGATTAAGAAAATACTCTTAAACAAGCAAACTAGGAATATAATTAACATAAAACATAAACTACCTACCTCCCGGGTCCACCATAAACTACCCAGCTCATCCAACGCTTCATATTACCCACGGAACCCCTCGCCCCATGAACCATGCCACACTGTATCACTACTTCCTTGCTAAAGGGAAAGACAAAAAGGCCTGTCTACAAAATCAAAATCACAAGTATATTAGAGGCTGAGAGAAAACCTGATTTTGTTGTTTTACCTTGACAATAGAAAACGCAATGTCAAACAGCAATCTCCAAATACAAACAGAGGAACCCCCTCCCGCTCATACGCCTCTACTAACTTCCAATTCAAATCAAAACCCTCAAAATCAATGTATTACTAAAAATAGCAACAATAATAATGATGGTAATGAGGAGAGTGAGTTCGATCGAACGCTGGCGAGTTTGGAAGCGCTTCTCACTTTGCTTGGCTTCAACCAGCGAACCGTTTTCAGCTTTGCCGTCTCATGGACCGTCTTCGCGGTGGTTGGCACCACGATGCCGCTGGTGGCGCTGGCTCTTTCCGAGTGCTCTGACGGCCGCAGCCACTGCGAGAAATACCAGGTTCCGGCATTCGAGATGGCGATCGTGGCGTTCCAGGCGTGCCTTGCTGCCGTCTCACTGCTGTGCCTCTCGCACAACCTGAGGAAGTACGGCGTCAGGAGGTTCCTCTTCGTTGACCGCCACAGCGGACAGTTGCATTGCTTTCACCGCGATTACGTCAACCAGATTCAGGTGAGGGAACCTTCCAGATTCTTGCTTAAGGATTTTATTTCAATTTGATTTTCATGTGCGAGGGGATTGGTAAATCAACGTTGAATTAATAAGTTTCATTCTATGCTCTACTATCTAAGGTGATTAAACCCTCATTTTTTCACTTCAATTATATTTGGTTAAGTTTTTATATGTTGTTGTGGTTGCTCTGTTTCCGATCTGAGGCTAGTGTAGTGTGTGCAGCGATCGATGGTGTTGAGAGTATGATTGGCGTTATTTTATAGAAAATATTTTACTATTTTAGTATTTTATGCTTCTCACTGTAAGCCATAACTTGCTCTGTTTTGTTCGCATGCACTTCAATGCCCTTGCAATGATTTTACAGTTTTAGGTTATCTTAAAGTGCAAAAAATTTACACTGTCTTCATTAAATTGCTCTCTGACTATTTAAACATACCTAGAAGGAGTTCTACTTCTGGGAGTGCTGATTTCCCCCCTTCAATTTTCTATTCTCAGGGATCTTTGCGTTTGCTCATTATATGGATGTTGCCGTGCTTCTTTGTGAAGACAGCGCGAGAAATCATTCGCATTTCAAATGTGCAGCATGAGTCCTGGATACTCTCAGTTGCTATTTTCTTTGCTTTGATTATATCTTGGACTTATGTGAGTGCAGTCTCTTTGTCGGCTACTATTATGTTTCACTTGGTCTGCAATTTGCAAGTTATCCACTTTGATGATTATGGGAAACTCTTGCAAAGGGAGAGTGACGTTCTAGTTTTCATGGAGGAGCACATTCGGTTGCGCTATCATCTCTCCAAGATAAGCCATAGGTTCAGAATATATCTTCTTCTACAGTTCTTGGTTGTCACAGCAAGCCAATTTGTCACTCTATTGCAGGTTACGGGATACGGTGGCATGCTCACTTTCTTAAATGGTGGAGATTTTGCTGTAAGTTCAATTCTTTGTCTTTGGAGTTTATGCATTTAGATTGATGGATCTTTCATGTTATCAGTCTTTCATTTGGCATAGAATGGGATGAGATGGAATCATGGAACAAAAATCCCATGCCATTTTCCAATATCAAAGAATGGAATAATTAATTTCTCACTCCCTTAGTTTGAATATTGTTGAAGGGGGAAATGGGAAAATTTGAAGTTATTCACTCAAATTCCATTCCATTTCCAGAAATTCGACGATGAAAGAATGGGGGATGGAATGCAATGCAATGCCCTACCATTACATTCTATTATTACCTCAAAAACTCAAAAGATGCAGTTAGTCATTTCATTATATTCCACCCCATTCCGCCTTTTAACAGCTATCTGAAAACCAAATGGCTCTAAGTTACATTATTTATGTTTGCTTTCCCGTTTACTGGGCTTTCTTTTAGGTATCTACACTTGTTCAAGTTGTTGGCATCATTATTTGTCTGCATGCGGCAACAAGAATATCTCACAGAGCTCAGGGTGTTGTTTCACTAGCAAGCAGGTGGCATGCACTGTTGACATGCTCTTCTGATGCATCTCAACTAAGAAGCTCTGCCAGTACAGGGAGCTTGGAGGCTGTAAACCATTTAAACTCGATACAATTAGACTATTCTGAGAGTGATTTGGAGTCAATGGATTATGCTGGAATGCCTACGAATACCCAGTTGGCTTCCTATATGTCCTCACACCACAAGAGGCAAGCCTTTGGTACGTAATTCAACCACATTCTGTCTGTGAACGTTTGAATTTACTAGATTTAGTCCTAAGAAGTTTTCTTGTTTGATGAATCATGAACGTATCATTAGTCTGACTTCATTTACCTCCATATTGATCTTTCATCTTAATGAGACTTGCCCTGTGGAACCCACTTCTGGAGTTCTGGTTGGAATAGTTATGCAAACTGCTAGCATGTTTTATATATACTGGGATATCATGCTCATTCATTCCTTTGAATATGCAGTGATGTACTTGCAAACTAATCCTGGAGGAATCACTATATTTGGATGGACAGTTGATCGGTCCCTTGTCAACACAATTTTTTTCCTTGAATTAAGTCTAGTTACCTTTGTTCTCAGCAAGACAATAATTTAAGGAGGAAAAGAAGATTGCAAGCAGACACCAAGAACAAGAAGAAACCTTCTAAATTTAGTTCTTCTGGCTTAGCGTTATCATTTTGCTGGAAAATGGCCACAAATAGCCATAACTTTTTCTGGCGACTGATGTTAATAACTTTGCTCAAGCCATGCCAGCACGTAACACGGACACGGCAGCGAACCATGCATGAAGGTAGAAAGGTAGGGACCAAGTTATATCTGTCAATCTATGGAACTGAGCTCTGTGACGTTTCTGTTCAAGGTGCTTTGCTTCTACCCAAGTAAGTCATGTCTCCAGAATTCTGTTCATGATTTTCATTCCTCTCATCAGTCATTCATGTTCTTCACCATCAGTGGTCTTGGGATTTTTCATGGTGCAAGCTAACGACTCTCCCTGAATTTATTCTCAGCTTTGAAGATTGATGGGGGGTTTCATCTAACGACTTGAGCTCCAATTCTCCAGAGCAGCAGTATTAATATTGTCCTAATACGTAATCAAAGTTGCATATCTATCATAAAACTGGAATAATTTGAGAAACTGATCATGCCTACTTTTGTGTTGAAGATTTCAGTCTCAGAAGAACAGGCATGTTTAAGAGCGTGCGTGCAGTTGAGTTCGAAAGAAGTAGAATGCATCTAATTAAGGCTTAGTCTTTTTTTTTTTTTTTTTTGGGGTCAAATGGATTAGACAACCCTCAATCCTAGGCATTATCCACTCACCCACACCATACTCACTCACAATATTAAGGGTTCTATCACTACTTGGCATCAGCCAAGTTTTGAACCCATGTGACTCATTGCAAGGCATAGGAGATGACTACTAGACGAAGGCTTAGTTTGAATTATGTGAATAGGATTCCCCACCCAACCTAGTGGAAACTTTCCTGTTTGCTGAAATGAGAAAGTTGAACAAAGACCTGAGAAGTTAGATGATGTACATATCTCAGTTTTTTTCTCGAAGAATTTCCACCCTTTTCTTCACTTTTTTTTTTCGCATGTTGAAGTGCACGTGCCATGTGTTTATTAAGTTATTTACTAAGAACAAAAAGGTTGCTTTCTTCCGTGATCCATACGCACTTCAAGAGCTCAGTGTGCTAATATTTAAATCTCAATAAACGGTGTTGTAACTAAATAAATGAAAAATATATATTATACTATTTTTTGTATAGATCTCTTTTGTATCAATTTTTTTATAATATAAAAGACAATTTTATCTATTCAAAATTCTTATTAATAATTTTTAATACCAAAATTAAAGTATAAAAACATATATACAATAATATATATAATATTCTTCGAACTATATACCAATTTGGTTCCAAAATTTAGAGTTTAGACTATTAAAGTTTCAATGAACGGCTTGGATTAATATTTTTCTAGAGAAAAAATTTTAAAAAGTCTCACAATTACTTCAAAAAACAATAAAGCTCCTAATAAAAATATTTTTTCGACCTCTGATCTTTACTTCTATGAAACTGATTAGCTCTTTTATCAATATTTTTTCTGTATTAACAGAATAAGTTTACATATTAAACTGTTGATTTATCCATTAAGAACTAATTAGGATTGACAAATTTTTTTGTCGAGAGTTTTGTTGTCTTTTAAAAATAATTGTCAAAGCCATTTAGTTTTTTATTTTTTTATTACCTATTTCAAATACATTAGTTAAATTTATTGTGTAAAACTAAGAAATATTAGTAATTTTCAAATTATTTTTACTTATAAAAATTAAATGAAAGATATATTAATGATTAACATATCACATAAGTATGTTCTAAAAAAAAATCATTGACAAAAGAGTTAACTAGTCTTATAAAATTAAATATCAAACACCGAAAAGAGTTTTTTTTTTTTTTTATCAAATATCTTGTAGTCCTTCAAACAAATTATAGATTTGAGATAAGCATTCACTCTATTTTTCTACCACAAATAATTCTACAATTTGCGAGAATACATTTAGCAAAAACAAATTTGCAATGACACAATTCGCTGCGAAACCTATGTAGTATTTCAGCACGAAAAACCCTTGATGTTAAGATGAATTCAATAAGAAAATAACTTAAACTTCAATTCAAAGTTTCAAACCGTTTACTTCATTTCCCAATGGCGCGCTTATCCAATTGGATTTGGATCCTCTAAAGTTTGAATTTTACTTTAGAGAGTAAAATGTGATCTTCTCCCCTTAAATAGTTTCTCTTTTATATTTATTATTGGTCCCACCTATAAAATCAATGGTGAATCACACTTTACTCTCTAAAGTAAAATCAAACTTTAGAAAATCCAAATCCATTGATTTGTGGGTTGCCATTGTTGATAAAGGTGGAGGTAAGATGATGGTTTGACAAAGTAGTGTGATGCTGAAGAAGATATTTGTAATTTTATAATAAAAAGTAAGAACAATGTAATAATTTTATAAAAATTTAATGATTGAGTACATAAATTAACTGTTAATTATACGTTGGGATCAATTTGTCAAACCGAATATATATTTGGGGTTCATTTTGTCGAAAGAAAATGTTAAACTCTATTTTGTCAAAGTGACTATTTGCTCGTGTTATCTTATATCTCAGTTAAAGATGCCAGCACCTTAGAGTATAGAGTTGGGGAACAAAAACTATAAGTGTTCAAAAGATAAAATAATTCAGTTACTCTACAAATATTTGCATTTCCTCCTTTTTTTTTTAATACACCCTTTATTTGTGCTTCCCCATAATTCATTAGCTCCTTCAGTCCACACGTGTGCTCGTTGACACCCTTCCTTTCGTCGATTGACATGCATAGTATATGCAAAAAGCATAAAACCGTCATGGACTCCGAAATAGAAAATTGAACACAGATAAAGCAGTTAAGAGAAGAGACAACAGAACTCATCGATATGCTGAACAGCCTCTGCAAGCATCATCACCACCACAACAATTTGGCAATGTTCAGGGCACCGCTATTTGGATTGACGAGTAACGTGGTTATATCCTAACCCAACTCTCAAAGTCAGATGCAGGAAAGCACACGGGAGAATGTGCAAAGCAAATATCGACAGTCTAATTCTGCAAGATACAACAAACTCAACAGAACTACCAAGTCCATTTTAATTATCCAACTCCAAAAGTCCTAAATATAATTTAACAGTTCTCATCTTCTATCAAATGTGATCCCATATTCCCATATGACTATATATCTCAATGCCCAAAGATCACTTGAGTAAAAAATAATTGAACATTCTAACGTACAGCACCTGCTTAATGGCAACGGTAAGAAGAGTAACAAAAGGCTACACAGCTCTTGCTTACTAAATCTTGGATCCAGTTAATGGTGTTGAGTGGGAAGTGGATGCTTTGCAACTCCAAGCAAACCCATCTCTCCCAGCTGTACCAATTAATAGAATTATAAATTATTCAATAGTGAGCATTATAAAAATGCATCAATATTTGCAAACTCAACAAGGGAAGCAACCTTAGCCCATATTAGGTTAAACCCACAAGATCAAGGTGGTGGTAATAAAAAGTTACTTGGTTTTTACACATCTACAACACCTGTATATTCAAACTAAAATATTTTAATTCTACCACAGCAAATGCACAGAAGCTGCTACAGATGTTGAGTGCTTTAAGGGGTAAAAAGTAACCTGAACAAGAGAAAAAAAAATCACAGCTAACATGACAACAATCATTTTATTCAACTTTGCATGCAAGTCTCAGTTTAATCACCAAAAATTAGGCACATCACAAAAAGGAGAAAGGTATAAGGCTCCAAGTGATTTGCAATCAAGAGCACACGTATGGATGGACTCTTGGACAGGAATTATTTTAAAACTCTAGAACATGGCCAGAAACATGAGTCCGAAAGACCGAAACCTAACTAGAGTGTTGCAAATTAATAATATGATAATGATAATGATATAATGATCAGCCACTTGTATGACCCTAGGTATGGATTATAATGTGGCTGAAACAAACTGCTGAATCAGATGAACGATCTACCTACTGACAGAGCCCCAAGGAGTGACATTCTAAATTTGACCAAGGTCAGTTTTCACCGAAATACTGAGGTTAATTCTCACCACCGTTACCCTTGGGGAGGTAGATGACTTCCCCAGGAAAACACAGTTAGGAGTTAGGACTTAGGATATGCCCTCGAAGCTAAGTTATTTATTTAATAATGCACCTGATCATGAATGCTAAAAGAAAACATAACAGCAAACAAGAATCATAATCTATCCCACATAAATTTATGGAGAAGACAAATATATACATATAAGAAAGAATTACTATAGCACGGATAAGAAATGTAAATATGATCTTAAAATCCACAGGGATAAAAGAACATCGGAAACACATTATAACAAACCAAGGGCCGCATTGTACCTCTAGAGAGCCTGAAGCAACAACTAAGTGAGTTTTATACTTTAGGATACACTGCTAACGTCCTCAACATGCTTGCTTTGATACTGCAGTGACATTTGCAGACAAATGTCATAAAAGAATTCTTGTATTTGTCAAAACTTCAATCTTCAGATGATGAATATATATATAGAAGTGGCACGTTATATAATTCCTTCTCTTTTGCTTTTGAGATGGGTTTTAGGCTTGTGTTTTACAAAGACACCAGTCTATTGATGGTAACAAAGCTAAAAGTGGATAGCACATTTTTTCTTGTCATGGAGAAGAAAAATGTTAGTAGAACACTGCGTTAAAAATAAAATTTGGAAAGAAAAACTCAAAAATACACTACCAAATGGATTGGAAATGAAAAATAAAAATAAATGAAGCAACAAATTCAAGGAAACTAGAAATAGTTCATTTTGACAATTTGACCACAATACACCCGGCATTATAAAATTATTAAAAAAAAAGTGGCAATATCATCAGATAGTAATCGTATTTTTCAGATCATTAAGTGCACAAAAAAGCTTACACATGTTGGTGCAACGGATATCAAATATTAATAGTTATTACATTAAGCGCGAGAGAGGAATTTGACATCCAGCACTTTGTGTGTGTGTGTGTTCACAATCTAGAGCCCAAATAAAAAACCAACGGCAAATAGCCCATAAAATGAAAAAAACACTAGGTCAACAATGTTATACCGTCAGCCTACATTAATTTACACAAGTTCCACCATTCTTGGAAATTCATTTCAGTTCAACATAATACCCTTCCAGCAGTACTCATGACTTCAGAAATATTTCTTTTGGGAGAAAGAAAAAATGAAAGCGTAATTCCTTGGAAGAGCTAGTACTAGAGCTCTGAGAACAAGAAATTGATCATGTCTACAAATTATTATTAAAAAAATCCATGACAAATCATGCCTTCCAAAAATAAATCTCAATTAAAGACTTCCTATACAAGAACAAGAATTTGTGCATGAACTAGTATTATGAAAACAATTTACCCATCTAATTGACCCTGCCTACATCCCTACAAGTTTTTTTTTAAAAAAAGAAAAAAGAAATGATAATCAAAATACAAAACTAATTAACAGGCATTAAGCATCAGTCTAAGCTATCATGATACATTTGTCTCTAGAATCTAGACATTATCTCTCACAACATTATCCTCATTCCTTAATATCCAAGATATCAAAGGAATGAATTACCTTTTAAGGCACTAAGTCACTGTCAATTTCTTCAATGAAATGCACAGAAAGCCATCATCCACTTCACACCAACCGCCTCTTGCAAACACAATGTGAATATTAAAAGGAAGGAACTAATAGTTGATAGAAAATCCATACTATTTTAATACTCAAAATCAGATAAAATTTGTTTACAACAATATGCCAATGGAAATATGTTACATAACAAGTTTCAGCAGACATTGACTATTCCTATTTTCAGAAGGCAATTATGCCACACCTTAAGCTGAAAGCAGCGTCCCAGATGCATTTGTATATAATGACCAAGCATGAAGGTTAACCTGAATTTAATCTGGCAAAATGAATAAATCTCTTCACAACCCAACAAATCCCTGCTAAAAAACAGCACAAGTGATCGTCTAACAAACAATGGTTGCAACTTCCTTTCAGTTCATACTCTCACCTCATACATGCAAACATTTCAGTGGTGTGAGTTAGAATGATTGTTGTGACAAGTTTAGAGTTCACGATTACTAGCCAAAAATTCCACCTGTGCCTGATTCACCCTGCTGCAACTCCTTACGGCGCTGCTCCTCTAAAGGATCCGGACTCTTTAATACTCTCCGCATCCGCCTGTTTGCATCATAAAGCATAGGCATCAAATGAATGATGATTATGAATGGTAACCAAAACTTGACAAGGATTTTACAGTAACTGGAATTGCCTACTATGATCATCTTTGGGGCAGCCACAATAAAATTGCAAAACTAGTTTCTTATGAGGGCAAAATACCTGTCTTGAGCATGTTGAGCAGGAAAGGTTGGCATAAATTCTTTGCTCTTGGGAAGAGGAACTTCATGGAACCATTCATGATTGAGAGCAGCTTCAGCCGTGATCCGCTGTACATAAAAACAGGTTTTTTGTTCATGTTTTATAATACTTTAGAAACAATGTGATTGTCAGATTAACTCGAGCATCTCATGCAACGTTACCTTTTCAGGGTCATAAGTAAGAAGCTTGTTCAACAAATCAAATCCAGCATCAGAAAGGACTGGGGAACCAGTGAACGAAGTGGCAGGAAACTTTTTGCGCAGGAGGTTATACCTGAAAGGCATAGTCCAATTGTCAATACAAACCAGAAAGTTCAGAAATAGGACAAATCACCAAGAGAGGCCAGATAGCCAGACCAGAACCACCCAAAGTTGGAAGCCTGGGAAAACAGTGACAAAACATAAGAACAGTGTAATCAAACAAACAATGTCTTAAATAAAGGAAATAAAAAGTACTCACTGGTGCTTAACAAAATTGACCTTGACTCCAGGTAATTTTGAAAACCCAGGCCAAATTGTTTCGTTTGGTGTGCCAAGAATCTTAAAAATCTGCTCAAAAAGGGAGACAAAATATCATTGGACTAGCAACCACGGACTAGCAACCACATTTAGGGCCAAGTTAAAAAGGGATAAGAAGTTAAAAGGATAGAAAAATACAAGAGTAAGAATGACCTGCTACATTAGAAAATGACATCTAATATATACCTTATCAAGCTGATCAAATTCTGTTTTCCCATTGAATAGTGGTTCTTTGGACAAAAGTTCCGCCATGATACAACCTAGAGACCACATGTCAATGGCTGTTGAATATTGTTTTGACCCTAGAAGAAGTTCAGGTGCCCTGTGAAACAGATACACAACCATCAATACAATGATGTCTTATCACTGCAAGCAAATGAAGCAAGACTCGTGTTAAAATCCAATTGTAAATAAAGGTAAAAAGGGCAGCCCGGTCGCACCCAAAGGGCATAATGTATGCAACCTAACCCGATAATTACATCAGTGGCTGTTTCCACGGCTTGAACCCGTGACCTTGAGGAAAGGTCACACGGAGACAAATCAATTGTAAATAAGGTAAATGCAAATTATTCTAACTAGTAAGATGATGGATGTCCTCACCAAAAGCATTGCTATCAAATAAAAAGGATAATACGTCCACCTAAATGGGAGAAGACAACATAATAAACATCAAGTTTACAAAATCAACAAATAATGATTATGGCATAATAGCCTGAAACAACAATGAAGTACAATTTCAATGCTCTATACATTACAGCATACATGTAAGTTCACCCAAAAAACAACTAAGACGAATAGGGTAACATAAATTAGCCTATGCAAAGGGAAGAAAGAAAATATAGAAACAAGTGAAACAATGACAAGCAAATCACACTCACCTGTACCAAAGAGTAACCACGAGATGTGTGTATGGTTTCAATGGACTCCCATACTGTCGAGCCAAACCAAAATCACATATCTTTAGTTCACCTCTATTATTCAAAAGGAGGTTAGAAGTTTTTAAATCCCTATGAAGCACCCAATTATCGTGAAGATACTTAACACCTTCTAAAAGCTGGATCATTAAGCACTTTACTTCACTCTGGCTAAATGGTTGCTTCATTGCTTCCATCAGACCTTTAAGATCATGCTCCATGTATTCCATAACCATGAAAATACTATCAAGGCTACTCCCTACCACTACTTCCTTAACATCAACTATGGATGGGTGGTGGAAAGAAAGAAGAATGTTTATTTCCCTAAGTGAAGTCAGTGGGAATCCTTCTCTTTCCTTCTCCATCTTGACTTTCTTCAATGCTACAATTTCTCCAGTCTTCTTATCTCTGGCCCTATATACAACACCGTAAGTTCCTTCATCTATCTTGTTAAGTCTCTCAAACTCATCAACACTTCTACAACCCTGAAGCATGTTGACCATTCTTTGTGGTGGCGCTGGAGGTTCTGGAGTCTCCCTCCTATCATCCTCGTCCTCAGAATCCGTCTCAGAATGATTAATACTAGTATCACTTTTTCCACCTTGAGCATCAATCTCCATGTAGTCATCCTTCTCCGACGCAGTTCCGGGATGATCATCCCCACTGGACGTTCTCCCATGGCTACCTCGTTCATCAGATTCAGATGATTTAGCTCTGCCACCATCAAATCCTTCTTTTTTAGCTTCCACTGGGCTTAATAGTTTGTTCCGTAGTTTTGTATCCAATAACTCAGGAGACAGCCTCCTCTTCCTCCTAGGCAATTCTTCATCATCGATGATTTCACCCTCATCACCGGGAGAGTTATCTACAGCTGCCCATCTCGAAGATGATATATTATGACTAGGAACATAATCCTCACCTTCTTGTTGCTCAGCTTCACGATCATTATGCCAAGCCTGTTTTGGAGACATGGAATGCGATCCTGGAGAAGGCATAGTGGCCCTAGTAGCTTCCGGTAATTCAACATCCTTAGTTTCACTCTTTTTAACAGGATGTATCTCAACTCCACCATATGGAACATTAGGTGACCGCACAAATGATTTTGGCAGTGGAGGCGGAGGTGGAAGAGCAGTCACTGGAGCAGTGGAAACCTTAGATTTAGTTTTAGATGGCTCGCTCACTTCCTTGTCATCCTGATCCCACACAATCGGTGAAAACTTCCTTTTCTTCTCTGGTGGGGGCGGGGATCGAGTCCTATTATGTTCAACATTCGCAACCTCGCTGTCTTTCATCATTGACTCTGGTTCAATAGCACCATCAGACCCACTCTCACTGGAAAGTTCACCAGGCTCCCTATCCATGGTCTTGGCAGAAAAGCCACACCGTCGGGGCCCAAGCCCGCCACCATCACTACCACCACCTCCGCTGCTGCCAGAATCACTCCTACTAGAAGATGACCGGTGACCGCCATTGGAAGCTTCTCTCTCCCTAATATCCTTCTGCCTAACCCTAATCCTATCTCTTGCATCCCTGCTCCCACCCCTCACAACGTCACGGCCTCCATTCCTAACCCGATCGTAATCTTCCTTCGAATTCGCGAAACCGCGCCTTGAAACATCCAAATTCGACTCACGGTCCCTAAACTCGTTGTCACGATAGCCGCCATGCCTACCAGCCGCCATATACAAACTATAAATCCAACTAAGAAAAATACCTAATCCCCTCCAATACCAACAGAAGCTTTTTTTTGTGTATTTTATAGAACCCTAAACCCAATACGAAAACGAATCCCCAAATCTCAGATTCGAAGAAAACAAGCACAAACCCTAGACACGAATGAAGTAAGATCCGACGACAATTCGATAACGAATAACAAAGTAAACGAGAGATACGATGGCTAGAAACGAAAATAGGAGGGTACAGAGGGGATTAGAAACGAAACCCTAGAAATTAAGGACGGTCAAAATTGAAAGAGCAAAAGGGGGAAATTAAACGGCAGAAGAATTGATGATAGAGAATTTAAGGGGCTTACCGATAACGAATTTGATATATTGAAAGGGAAATAGCGAACCGATAGATCAACGCGATGACAAGAAGAAAAAAGGAGGAGGGAGAAAAAGAAACACAAAAAAAAAGGGGAAAAAAATAGCGCGACGGTATGGGGAGGAGGAAAAAGAACACAATGAACGAAAGAGTGTAAAGACGTGCTTGATTTGCCTCAATTCGATAGCAACTACATTTAATTGACAAAACGAAGATCTTTCTTTCTTTCATTCATCATTTAACTCCTAAAATTTTTTTAATATTATAATTTTAAATAATTTAATTAATTTTATAAAAATTTGTCTCAAATCAAACAATTTTAGGATTTAAATTTAATTATAATTTTATATTTTATGTATTTAATTTATTTTTTAATTTTAAATTAGGTGATTGATTAAATAAATAACTTTGTTTACGGATAATATCTTTATTCTCTATCTTACAATATCTTTGTTAAAACATGGGAAATGAAAAAAAAAATTATTTATAAAAATAATAATTTAAATATTAATATATATTTTATTAAATTTATCGAATTATTTAAAAATCTATTATAAATTAATATATATATATATATATATATATATATATATATATATATTTTAAACTTCTCACACCTATTTAAAGTTTAAACAGATGCCCCCAATTGACTAAACGACAGATAATTTTTTTAGACTATTGTTTTATTGTTAATAAATAAAATATCCGCATTCAACATAAAAAAAAAAAACCGTTTTCTTTTTCTTCGATTGTAATAAAATATTTTTTTAATTTAATTTTTTTTAAATATTCATATATAATTATTTTTATATAAAATTAACAATTAAAAATTATTAGATAATAATTTAATCCAATACATTAGTCTTTTGACTAATAACATTTGGCGAAGAAAACTTGATATTAGGGATGGCAAAATTTTCCGAGACGCGGTGATCCCTGCGGGGACTGCTCCGAACGAGGATCCGATTGTGGAGAATTTTTTTTGCAGGGATGAGAATGGGGGACAAAATTCTCCTGAAGCAAGTGTGGGGACCCGAGCGGGGGTTCCCGTCCCGTCTCCGCTATTCCCCGAAATTTATGAATTTCTTGAATTATTCTTAATAGTTTATTTCTCATATATGTTTTTTAGTCATTTCTCACACACACATATATATATATAGAAATCCAAAACACATAATCTTTATTTGCATAACCCTTCTTCAATTCAGAGATCCCTAAGGCTGTCCATACTCCATCTAACTTCTCTGTAGTCATCCTTTCGTCACCCTTCTCACCACATCGTCACACCTCACCGTGCCATCACCCTTACCGCGTCGTAATTTCTATTTGCGGCGTTTCTTTTCGTAACTCTACCGTCATGTCTATTCTCTTCTCTGTTGCCGCGTCTCCCACCTCGTCCACTGCTATTTCCTTTGGCTCGTCGTTGCGTTCCTCCATTGCGTTATTTCGAAAGAAGTTACCATCGTGTTATTTAGACTTTTTGTATAAAATCTTTTTGTATAAGATAGATACTTACAGCTCTATTCATATGGAAATTAATAATTAGTTTGAACTATTATATAGATGGAGAATAGGGTCCCGCAGAAAATGGGACCGTAGAGAATGAAGATGGGGAGCAATATTCCTCCACGGAAATAGAAAACAGGGAGACATTCCCCACCCTTGCCCTGCCCTATTGACATCCCTACTTGATATGATTTCTGCTATTTTTTCACATGCCATCAGCCATAACTTGGGCCTACAAAAAATGGCTCTGCAAACCATACGTTGGATTATTCACCGAGTTGACAAATTACTTTGTTTCATCGATAAACTTTATCGGTAAGAATTAAGGATGTGTTGGTTTTTACATTTGAAAATAAAAAAGTACCTTTAAATTTTTTAAAAATTTTAATTTTTAATTTAGCTTTTTTTTTTTTTTGGTTTATTAATGCATAAGAGGTTTTATACTACGTTCACAGAAAGCAATCATGCTTAGTTTCTCCATTTCAATAATTAGGATTCAGTCATTAATTCTAAGAATTTGTTTAAAAAGTATTTAAGGATAAAAAAAGAAATTCTATTTTATAAAAAAAAAGAATTTATTTCTATTTAAAATTTAATTCTATACTTTAGAATGATTTTAATATACTAATACAATAGAATTTAATTCTTTAATTTAAAATAATTTTTACATGAATTAATTTTTTTTTAATTTTTTTTAATAAATTTATTTTATTAAACATTCATTTATTTAAATAGAAATATTTTTTATATTTGACATGTTAAGTTAAATTAGTATAAAAAATGATTTCAAATCAGACTTCTTTTGGTCTGATTTGTAAACGAAGAAAAAGTGAGAATTAGAATTCTCAAAGGAGTTTAAATCATTATTTTTTATTTGTTTCACATAAAAAATGAGTAAAATATTGTTTTTGTCCCAAACGTTTAGGGTAAGTTCTTTTTATATCTCTAACGTTTAAATCGTTCTATTGGTATTCCTAATGCTATAAAGAGTATGCTTAAGGCTCTGAGCACCACTATCTGGAAATTTAAGCAAAGCTAAATTCGAATTCAAAGGGTTCCCCTAGTTAAGTGCTTGTGGTGTTTATGTATCAAGTGGTAATACCTGAAAACAAAACGAGGTAAATACTAAATCGGTACCCGAAAGATTCTGGTGCTGATAAAATGGTACTTTACTTTTGTTATTGACAAAATAGTCCCTAAAAGATTTTAAAATTTGACAAGCGTGTCCTCAAGCTCGCCGGAGCAAATCTCTAACAAACACAATGTTAACGTGACCACCGTGTTTTGGTGACCTGGCAAACCACCCCCAAATCCCCCTCCCAACGCACACTCCCTCCCCTTCCCTCTCCCTCCCCGTCCCAACCCCCATCCCAACGCACACTTCTCCCCCCATCGCAAGCCCCCGCCCTATCACAACCCCCTCTCCAACGTACACTCTCCCCTTTCCTCCCTCAACACCACCATTCGCAACAACAACAACCTTAACATCAATAGCAATAACAACCTCCACCACTCTCCCTCCCCAACGTACACTACCCCTCCCTCCCTCAACCCCACCACTCGCAGCAGCAACAACAATCTCAACATCAACAGCAACAACAATCTCCACTATTCCCCCTTTCCCAACGCACACTCCTCTCTCCTTCCTCAACACCACCACTCGCAGCAACAATAACCTCAACATCAACAGAATTGTCCCAAATCATGAATTGTCCCAAATTTTTAGATTAATTTATAATTTAAAAAGATTAATAACAATAAAACTCAGAGAAAGCAAACAAATTTATATCCAATAATCAAAATAAAATAAAATAAAACTTAATACAGACACCAACAGAGCAAGAAGCATATTTAGACAAGGTCAGAAGAAGAACACCAGAGACAGAGGAGGCACAGCACGACGGAGCCAAGATGGAACACAGACAGAGAAGGCAGGACAGCGACTGGGGGCGAGCAGCAAGCAGATACAAGCAGCAACTGGCAGTGAGCAGCGAGCAGAGGTGATGGAGACGAGGCCGATGAAGGAGACAACCGACGCTGGCAGACGCAGAAAACCCGAACGACAAGATGGCGACAGTAAGGTGTCGGTGACACTAGCTCTGTAAGACTGAGAAGGTTGAGCTCCACTACCGTTTTGGGGGAGAGTGAGTTGAGAGTGTAAGACAGTGCATTGGGAATAGGGGATTAGGGTTCAAAGGGACAAAGGAAGGGGATTAGAATTCAGATGGTGAGATTTTGGATTGGGGAAGGGGGAAGTGCATTGGGGAGGGGGATTAGGGTTAGGGAAGGGGACGGAGGGAGTGCGTTGGGGAGGGAGAAGGGGGGAGGGGAGTGCGTTGGGGAAGGAGAAGGGAAAGGGGAAGTGCGTTGAAGGGGAAGGATTAGGGTTGGGGAGGGTTTTTGCCATGTCATTAAAACGTAGTGGTCATGTCAGCATTGTACTTGTCGGAGATGTACTCCGGCGAACTTGTGGGTACGCTTGTCAAATTTTAAAATCTTTGAAGAACTATTTTGTCAATAACAAAAGTCAGGTACCATTTTGTCAGCGTCAGAATCTTTCAGGTACCGATTTGGTACCTCAAACAAAATAATTAGAGTCACGACTAGGCTCAAAGGTGTAAAGCACCAAAAGAAAAGAAAAGTTGTGGTCAAGAATAAAGAAAACCTTAAAAAATAGAATTAATAATATCATCCGAATTCTAATTCTAAAAGGAAGCTAATATTTCTGAGCTTCAAAGGAAACTGAGATGCCAAAACTATTCAAAAATAGAGAGTTAATAGCCCCATTCAGTAATTGGACTTGAGCTTTATTGACAACTCAAACCTGATGTATTTTTCTCTTCCAATTAGTCCTATCTTATTTTTGGTTGTTTGAGGACAAACAACAGTTTAAGTTTGGTGTTGTGATGCGTGAGCATCTTATACCCTTTTTCATAGCATTTTCTAGTAGTTTTTAGTTATATTTTATTAAGTTTTACCATGTTTTAGTTTAAAATTCATCTTTGGATGTTACTTTCAGTTTTTGTGTTATTTTTATAATTTTAGGTGAATTTTGGGCGAATTTGGCAGAATCTTGTTCAGAGACGAAAAAAGGATAGCAGATGCTGTCAATCCTGACCTCCATGCATTCCAATGAGCATATCTTGAGCTATAGAGATCCAATTAACGCAGTCTTAATGGTGTTAGAAAGCTAACTTTCAAAGCTTTCCAACGATATATGATAGTCTATACTTCTTATCCAGAATCACTGCCAAAACTGGTATTAAACGTCCATACCTGGTGTTTAACGCCCAAAAAGAAGCAAGTCCAACGTTGAACGCCCAAAATTAGCGTTCAACGCCAGCCAGAGAGCAAGGAAACAGCTAGCACGCCCCCTATGGGCGTTCAACGCCCAGAACCAAAGTGGAACGCCAGGCATCAACCGAAGCACATAACCAAGTAGACCCCAAAGTGGATTTTAGCACTCCTCAACTTATTTTATCTTATCCTTGTAACTTTTAAATTAAAATTAACATCTTTTAGGGTTTGTATTTACTATTTAAAGGGAGATCACTTAGGTTTACAAACACATTACTTCAGATCTTCTTTTATTTTTAACTCTGTTTTCTCTGTAAGTCATGAGCAACTAAACCCTCTGGTTAAGGTTAGGAGCTCTATTTATTTCTATGGATTGATATTATTACTTTTCTATTTTAATATATGTTTGATTCCATTCTAAGATGTATTTTCGTTCTTCAATCTAAATGAAACTGGGTGGAACGGAAGTATGACCCTTTTTCTACATGAGTTCTTGCGAGTCCCTGAAAGGATAGTATTGAACTACAGCTTGAGACTACATCTCCTAGACAGCTAATCTACAACTCGTTGGGGACATGTGAACATCTGTTCAGCCGGGATTTGGGGTGATTAGGACCTTTGTGGTATAAACTAGAATGCTGAGCTTCACCCTCGTTCAAATTGAATGACCATTGACCCTGGCTTTTGATGAGAATCAGAGGAGATTAAATTGCTAAGGAATTAGGGTTTAATCACTTACAGTTTGCCATGGAATGAATCATTCATTGTTAAAGTAGTTAGTATGAAGTATTAATTCAGAAAGATAAACATCTCCGAGACCTTAACTGCTTTCATATATTATCTATACAACAACCTTTAATTGTTTTTCTTTACTTTCTTGTTTTATGCGCTTACAACAACAACAATTCTCTTTTCGCCTAAGTCCAGCAAGATAACTATTGCTTGCTCAATCCAACAATCATCGTGAGATCGACCCTCACTCACCTGAGGTATTACTTGGACGACCCGGTGCACTTGCTGGAGAAGTTGAGCGAGTTCTAATTTCGCGCACCAATTATATAACAATATTTATTTTATCAAAATCAATTTAGGTATAGAGTTACCAAACATAAATTATGTTGACACAAACCCACTTTTATCCAAAATTAATTATATAAAATCACTTTCATTTAAACTTCAGTTTGACAAACGCGAATCTAGATACACAAGTAATAACAAATCCGTGACATGAACATAAACCAAAAATGCCTAGAATATCTCTTGAATGTTGAAAGAAGGGCATCTTTTTATTTCCCAGCTAGCTTTGTACCATGTATGGTAAACATTAGTACTTTGTTTTTTTCTCAGGACATCGGAATAGAGGAAGAATAACATCACTTAGGTAATAAAATCATTTCACAAAGAAACACGAGTATAATGAGCTAAAATCAGAAGGCTCTATACTTAACATAAGATATTTTATCCCTTAATATTATACATCACATATAGTTGGTTCCTAGTTGCTACCAGCAGCAACAAAGGGAAGGGAACTTGCAGTTGAAACTGAAAGAGAACGCAGATGGAACTTGTCCTGTTCTTCTTATATAATCTGCTCGTTCTGTAGTTCTCAATGCTTTCTCATTCAGCTTCACTTGTGCATTAGCTCTCTTCTCTTCAGCTATTCTTCTTGTTGCAGCAAGTTTATTTGCTAACTTTTCTTGTGCCAGAGCTTTCATTCTCTCGGCTTTCACCTAGTAATCATAATAATATTTAAGTATCAATGCTTAGAAGTACTTAAGAGTCACAAGATTTATGACTATACTCGTGAAATTGTAGGTATTAAATGACAAGATTCACTCATTAAATTTTGGGCCATAGGAGCCAACTCATGAATGATATACTCTTTTTGTTCTCTTTATTTGACATTGTCAATATTTAATACATTTTTAATTCTATGTATCTAGATATAATATTTAAATACATTTGATTCAAGAATGCTATCCTAATAATTGATCTGCAAAAGTACCAAAAAAGTGATAATATCATATAAGAGGGAATGGATGAAGTATCACTATACAACATCAATCATGTTATATGTACATGTGCAAGCGGTTTACTGTTCTAAAAGTAAAATTCTTTAGCTCCATGGTGTAAATCAATTTCCTCTTCCACTATATCTATCTACAATTTTATTTTTCTTTCTTACTTTATAGAGCATAACTAGTTTACTCCAATGCCTCGTTTTGAAGTGATCAAAATACACAATAAGAGTAATTTGGCCCTTTATCTTTTGACCATGAAGCGCATTACAGTGTAAATATTCTTCCTATTCGCTACACTGGGAAAGAATTACACTGAAAACATGAAAGATCCCTGCAATGCCCATGTTTCTTTTCTTTTCAGGAATATTGCTCCGTCAGTCTGATTCAAAGAACTTTCAACTATACACTTATGTGCTATGCCACTAACAGAAAAAGCAGCACGTGAAAAGATGAGGTGTCACTATTCTACAGCATTGTAAATGGTTAAAATCATTGGCAACAATTGAATGGAAAAAAACATTGTTCTACAGTACAGTGCCAATCAACACCACTACCATTCAGAAAAGCTGTGAAGAGATTATTCAGCATTTGGGCCTGTGAAATTCTAAATAGTAGCAGCTATTATTCTAAGGAACAAGCTGCCAAGAACTAAAGTAGGAAAGTTGGTACCTCCGTTTTCTTCATTTCCATTTCAGCTTTCCTTATCTGATGGTTTTCCCATGCTTGAATCCTCACCTCTTCACGCTTGAACCTACACATTCAATTTTTCACAAACAAACTGTATCAATTCATTGGCTACTTCTGAAAACTCACCTAGACTAAGGAATATTTTTATAAGAGAAATTTAAAAAATTGAAAAGTTTATATCAAGTTAAAGGGTTGAAATATTAAACAAACTAGTAGAATCATCGCCGCAAAACAAGTTCAGATCATATGATGTAAATAATAATATACCTGGCCATATACTTAGCACGTTCTGCTTCATCCCAAGCCAATGCTCGGCTTTCAAGAGGGCTCAACTTCCTTGCATGATCTTCAGCCTTCTTCTCAGACACCTTGCAAGAAGGGTTTGATGATCCTTGATGACCCTCACCAGAATGAGATTCCATCCCACCATTTTGGGGCCTCACCGGAGTTGAAGCCCCAGAGTGAATTGGACTCCTAGTTGCCGGAGTAGTGGCTCGAATCGGCGTAGCAGTTCTTGAAGGCTCTTGGCTAGCAATTGGTGTCATCTCAGTCCCCATATCTCTAAAGCATATTGACTGCACTGCTATGCTGTTACTGTTGGTTGAAGAACCCTTATTGTTATTGTTGTAGTTGGTTCTCCAAAGTGACTCATCACAACACTCTATCTTCATGGTTTCTCTTCCATCATGTTCTTGATCTTCATCCTCTTTCTCACTAGCGCTTGAATAACCATTCTCCTTCTGTGGAACTGGTGCTATCAATCTAAGGTCATCTGCATTTGAGTCTCTTGGCTTGCTTGATTTCGATTGGTGGCTCTTCTCGCCTCCGCCTTTCGACAATCCTACAAGCCATTTTTGTGCATCATCCCACTTAGAAGGTGTTGGTTTCCCCATGGTTGTTCTGTGTTGTTGATGGGAAGAACCGCAAGCCGCGGCGGCAGCATTGTTTCCTTTGTGAAAATCTGAGTACATTGCACTGCTATTTGGGGTATCTTGTGCCGTTGGTCCATGGTTGTTGTAGCACCCTTTATCCTCCAAGTATCTCATCCTCAAACATGTGCCTCACCCTCACACAAGGACTAATTTGACCTGAAACCTGTTCAATAATCTCTACAAACAGAAAATTTCAGGGTCTACACAAGGTCTTGCTTCAGATCCTATATACTGAAAAATCACAATGACATCAAAGAAACAATCAAGAGAACAAGCTAGGGAAGCAAAGATATTTGAAACTCTGTTTCCCCCAAACAAATTGAACTAGTAAGTGTGAGAAATCCTTGAGAAATTTCGACTAAGTTGAAAATGAGGGTTTAAACTTTAAATAATGAACCTTTATTATGCAAAACAGAGTAATTTAGAGGCAGTCAAACACAGTAGCTCAAGTAAAGACAACAAGAGAGAAGGAATTCAGAGAGGTGAAGCTTATTTCAGAGAATAATACCTTATTCAAACCGTGAAATTCTGAGAGTCGCAGAGGCAAAGGTGAATTCCAGATCCGTTGAACATAAAAAGTATATTAAAATAAAATATAATAATACTAACAACAATACAACATGCTTTGCATGATTCAGATTTCAAGAAGGGGAAAAAAAAGGATCTCTCACTCTCCTTAGAATATGACAACAATAGATAGTGGTGAAAAGCTGAGAAAGAGAGGGAAAGAGGCATAGAATAAGTAAAATTTTACCTTGGGAAATGGTTGCCGGGGAGAGTTTTTATTATTACTGAGTAATGCAGGTGCCATGTGGGGTGCAACTCCACACTTCATCCTCACTCTCAAGTCGGCAGAGGAATCATGGATTCCAAGCAGTTTCTTGGCTTATGTGTACATTACATATCCACTGTACTAATCTAAGTATTCTAATTTACACTTAACAATTCACAATTTATCTATATATGGAAACATTTTAAGTATACCGTATTTTTGTTCTCGTACCAAAACGTATCACATTTCATGTAATTATGATACTAACCAGCTAACTTTAAAAAAAATATACATAAAGATATTTATCCAGTTGTTCAAATTATAGAAAAGTTTATACTGTAATTTCTCTAACCAAATTAGTTAGTAAAATATACACTATAATTGCTACTATGGGAAAACGTTATTGTACTGTACTCTTCCGAAGAGAGAAAGGAGGGTGTTAATGTTCTTATTGTCCTTTTAACGGCTACTAGATCTAGTTATGGATACTGTGGGAGAGTTTGACACGTGGACGGTGGGAGATTATAGTTAGCGCATAGATGAAGCTGTGATGCTGTCTTGGACTAAGGCCTGAATCGATATTTGATAATGGAGGCTTCTGACCCTTTTCACGTGGCCTTAAGGCTTGGCTACAGTCTTACCGATACTTCTGCGATAGTACGGACACTTTTCATAAATTAGGATTGTTTTTCTTAGGGACCCCATTTTGGCCATAAATTAATTAACTCATAAAATTGGACATACATGAGACATGAGCTTATCCTCAGTTATTTATTGCATTTGACACTCGTATCATGATCCTAAATTAAATTGATTTAAAGAAATATGAGTATTTACTTTAATATAGGAATTTTGAGACCAAAACTTTTTATAAATATGGGAGTCATGGTGGTTGGGATAAAGTACAATGATATGAGTTTGGTCATTGGTCCAACGGTGGTCATTCATTAGTGATAATAATATCATAATTAGTACCCTGGACCCTGGTACTTATTTTCTTTGATAAAAGATTCTAAGATCTTTTTAGAGGAATAATGGCAATTGCAAATGCAAGGAGCCAAGGACGTGGAATTGCATGGGTCCCTAACCCATATTGACAACTGCGAATCTGTCATAGAGTGTGCCAAGCGCCAACGGACAATACTGACACATTAAAATGGGAAATTTCCTGTGTGACAAGATGAAAACACAATTAGTAGGAGATGTTTTTAATGTCTATAATGTTTTGATAACTTATTTCATCTTTTTCTTTCAAAAATATTTCTTTCTTTCGTTATCAGTATCTTTTACCTAACTGTAACATCCTAATCGTGATAATAAGATCTGCGCGTCTAGTAAATTAGTGAGAGTATATTTTATTTACGTGGTGGTTTTTTTTTTTATATATTTTTGGTTACTATTAAATTTTTTTTTCTGTCAAATCTCATATATTTTTGTGAAAGTATATTCTTTTGAAATGTTATATATATATATATATATTACATGTACACTAAAATCAGTCACTAAAATTAGTTATTAATATAAAATATATGTTAAAATATAAATATACATTAACCATACATATATTCATACATAAATATATTAGTGGCTGATTTTAGTGTACGAATAACATTCTTGATATATATAAATCAGTTGAATGAGAGCAATTTGGATTATTCTTTTGAATCGAATAAAGTGGACGAGGTTTGGATGATTTAATTTTGAATTGAATGGAATACAATTGCTAAATCAAGTTGTTTATGAACACCATTTTCGGTTCACTTGGTATTATACAACGGTTTCTTTTGATAATATTTTCGGTTCATTCGAGACGCAGGTGTTTCTGAATTTGAATTTATATAATGAACAATTTTCGATTCATTTAGTTTTATACAATGATTTCGGTTTGATAATATTTTCTGTTCATTCTTCAATGATTTTGAATTGAATACAATGGAATGCAATTGAATGAAATGATAATAAATAGAATTTGGATAGAATGCTGAAGTTTCTGAATTTACAGAATGCATATGTTTCGGTTTATTGGTTATTATACAATGGTGTTGTTATGATAATATTTTGGTTCATTTTATAGTCCAGATGTGTTGTGGATGAACAATTTGTCCCAAAAGTTGGGATGACTTTTAAGTCATTGGAAGAAGCTGGAAAGTTCTACAAAGATTATTCCAAATTTGCTGGTTTTTTTTTTTTTTTTTTACGAAAATAAGGAACACCACTCGGAAGGGAGATAAGATTAAGAATCAACTAATTACATGTAGTAAAGAGGGGAAGTGGAAATCCAAGATATCTCCAACTTTGAAGACAAACCCCTCAGCTGGAATAAACTGTCCAGCCAGGATTTATATACACATATATTGAAGGACGTTGGTCTTTAGATAATTTCGAAAGTTGTTCTGAATCATTCACACTCTTGCTGTCTAGATCGAGTAGAGATGCTTAAACAACACAGAGAGCTAAGCATGTTTGTGTGTCATACCACTGAAAACAATGAGAAAGCCAGAACCAGACCAAGTAAAACATATCAGTCATTTATAGGAGTCATCGGGAACTAAGTTTTATTGAAAAAAGATGTGCGAAATTACATTACAAGGAAAGTACGGAATGTTTCCGAACAAGACGATGCCAAATAATTTGGCAAGTACTTTTTAAGAATGAAAGAGAAGAATCAAAATTTCTTTTTTGAGCTTAATCTTAAAGCTGATCACTCCATCAAAAATGCATTTTGGGCCGATGTAAGAAGCAAGACTGCATACAAGTATTTTGGAGATGTTGTTTCATTTGATACCACTTACAACACAAATAGGTATTTAGTTCACTGCAATATAGTTTTCGGTTCATATAGCTAACAAATTTCGGTTTATAAAGATTGTGAGTGTCCATTTTTGCAGGTACAATATGGTTTTTGGTTCTTTTGTGCGTGTGAATTACCACGGTCAGTCGACATTTCTCGGATGTGCTTTGATGAAAAATGAGGACATCTAGTCATTCAAATGATTATTCGAATGTTGGCTTCGTTGCATGGGAAGGAAGGCACCAAAAGGGATTCTTACCGATCAATGTGCATCAATACAAATGGCTATTGAGACCTGTATACCAACAATAATTCACTGGTGGTGCATTTGGCATACCATGAAGAAGATCCCAAGCAAATTAAATGGCTACAAGCGACAAGAAAAAATCGAACAAGAGATGAGTCATGTTGTTTGGAACTCGTATACAAAAGACGCATTTAACAGAAATTGGAATGATTTTCTCACCAAGTATGGTGTTGGATGACAATAAGTGGCTTTTAGGTAACCGAGATTTCATTCGAATTAATTGATGTTGTTACTTTTTCGGTGAAAACGAATATAACTTTCGGTTCATTTGTGTCTGATTTTTGATTCATTTGCAGAGCTATTTGAATATCGTCATTTATGGATTCTAGTTTATCTCGATCACCACTTTTGGGTTGGGATGAGAAGCACACAAAGGAGCGAGAGCATGCATGCTTTTCTTAACAAGTTTATCACACGCAATAGCTCCTTAATTCAATTTGTGAAGCAATATGATAATTGCCTAGGAAGCAGAGAGCAAAGAGAGAGAGAGAATTTGATGCTGCAGATTTTTACACCGTGATACCGTGTGCAACAAAATCACCAATAGAGGCTCAATTTCAGCACGTGTATACTCATGAAAAGTTCAGGAAAGTTCAAGCACAATCTAGAGGAAAGGTGAAGTGCATCACAAGATCAATGCATTTCACTCTTGGTTTTACGTCATATGAAGTTGTAGAGGAGGTTTTAACTCAACATTCAACAAGTTTATTGTTACTTACGACGCAATATCACGCGAAGTAAAGTGCCAGTGCTTGTTGTTTGAGTCAAGGGGTATACTGTACCGTCATTCTCTGAGTGTCTTAAACTTTGAGCGAGTAGATAAAGTGGCACCAAAATATATATTGGAACGCTGGAGTAAGAACATAAAGAGGAGGCACACACATATCAAGAGCAGTCAAGACGAGCCTCTATTGGAGCTGAGAAGTAAAAGATTCGACAATTTTGGTGTTTCGGTCGCACTATATTTGCAAATTTGCGTCAAAATCTGAAGAGCTGACTGGAATTCTGCATCGGACTTTTGATAATGTCATGGTTGAGATGCAAGAATATTAAGTGAAAAGCAAAGGTAAAAGTTTGTTATCTCACGAAGACGCTACGTTGAGTGCTTTTAATGACCTTCAAAGCCCCCCACGTGTTAGAACAAGAGGACGTCCTAAGAACAGATTGGAATCAAATATGGTAAAAAAGATCGTAAATGCAACAAAGAAAAAGAAAAAGCCAGCTCTAAGCGAGATAACATTGATTTACTTTTGATTAGAGAAAAATTCGTTTGTACATTTTGCTAATATATGATTTATTTTCTTTTTGCAGTTGAACCTTTTAGATGATGGATCAATGATTCAGTCAAGCTCCAACCTTTATAAAGCACAGGATATAAATTATCTCGGAGAGGATTTTAGAAGTTTCAATTTTTATTAATATAAATTTCGATTCATGTATGCCTAAATTTTGGTTCATTTGGGTTCTGGTCATATAATGAGGGTTGATTTTTTATTTATGTTACGTTTATTGAATAGTCACTTTTTTGTTTTTTAAATTAGCTTCTGCAATTGTGTTATGTCAAACAGTTTAGGTGTTTCTGAAATTGAATAGTCATATATACATTTTTTTCGGTTCATTTCGTGTAATAACTTCGGTTCATTTGTGTTTTTGGCGTTCTTAATTTTTAATAAATTCATTGAATCTATTCCCTGTGAACCTAATTCATTCAATACAGCCCATACAGTTCTAACAAATAAATCAAAAGGAATTAAAGAAAAGATTTTTAAATATATACATTAACATTTACAACGAGTCAAAGAAAAAGTGTTTGCTTTTTTACAATTCCTTATAAATTAGTGTTAATTATAATTCCTTACAACGAGTCAAAGATTGAAGCTATAACCTATTTACTTTCTATATCTCCATATGAGAATTTACAAAAAGAGCTTGAGAGGGCAGTGGATAGCTTTGGGAGTCTTATTGCTTCAAATGCCTCAATGGCTTTATTTCTCAATTTATTTCCAAGAGAATGGTTGGACCATATTCCCACCTGAAGGCATCTATTTCTTCCTACAATTCAATTGAAAGGAATTACTTAATTTGAACCCAAATGAAATAAGAAATGAATCGAAATTTATTAATTCAGAAATTATGTAACTGTTTCCAGTTTTTACATTTATATTTTCCATTTTTTATCTTTTCAGGATCAATTTTTTCCAGCCATTTCATCACATATGTTCCGCAATCATAACTAAGAAAGAAATAAGAAAGTTAAGTATGATTAATAGGAGAGACCCAACATATTAATAATAGCACAATAAAACATATTAATAATAGCACTATAGCAAAGAAATATTTTATGATATTCGTTGACTACAGATCGTAATATACGGTGCTTCAACGCCCTCTTCGTCCACCAAAGGTTCTACCCTAGCATAAACTCTCATATGTGATACTATTAAGCCCTGAAAAAGGATACAAAAAGTGTACTTCAATTCAGTAGTAATTGAAGAAAACCAAGCCCACAAACAACGCTAATCAGGCACAAGGAGTGTTTGATAATAGCTATTCTTGATTGAGGTATATCTTTTTTTCTTGAGACCTCATCTTGCGACGCAACGACATCGGGCTGATAAACCCCAATTTTGTGGTTTATCTTGTACTTATTTTAGGGGGGGGGGGTTTTATCATCTTTTTCCACATTTATTCAATGAAATAGCATGGTTTTATAATTCTCCCGTAAATTATGCTTAAGTGTAAAAACATGCTTTTTAGGCCCTTAAATGGATGATTTTAATTCACTTTAATTCCATTCGATGCCTTAATGTGTTTGTTGAGTGATTTAAGGTCCATAAGGCAAGTATTGGATGGAAGAAATGAAGAGAAAAGTATACAAAGTGGAGAATGCATTAGAAAACAATGATTTGGAGTACATCAATCCACACGCACGCGCAACAGATGCGCACGCGTGGAAGTGAAGTTGCATGGCGACGCGTACGCGTACGCGTGGATAGGAAAATTGCCAAGCGACGCGCACACGTGACCCACGCGTACGCGTCGATGCTCGCACGTGACTCACTTAAAGGCAAAATGCTGGGGGCAATTTCTGAGTTGCCCAGGCCTAAATCTAACTTGTTTCTGAGGGTATTTGATGCAGAATTGAAGATTGAGCAAGGGGGAGCACTTAGTTAGTCATGATGAGCCTTTAGTTAGTTTTCTAGAGAGAGAAGCTCCCTCTTCTCTCTAGAATTATGTTAGGGTTAGGTTAATTTCTCTTGGATCTAGATTTGATTACTTGATTTCATCTTGTTTGCTTTACATTTTAGCATTCTATTGTCTTGATCTTCTTAGTTTCTCTTGTTAAATTTTCATTTTGCTCTCTTTTATGTTGATGAAAAATTGTTGGATCTTGATTTCCCTTAATGCAATTTTATGTTTCCATATCTCTTTTATGTTCATCTTAATTGCTCTTGTTGATTTCTTGCTTATGTTAGTTATGGATCTTGTTAATTCTTGCATTTTGTGATGTTTACTTTTATTGCACACTAGGTGTTTGATAGAACGTTTCTTTTGATTTTTGAGTAGTTTCTTTTACTCTTGGCCTAGGCTAAGGAAATTAAGTGATCTTGAGCCATTGGGTTTCATCAAATTGATGAATTGAAAACCCTTGGTGATCAATTTGATATCCATTGATACTAACTCACTACTAAGCTAATTGATAGCTAGGTTAGGACCTATGGATTGATGTTGATCAAGCCATTTGACGTACTCCAAGCCTAGGGGTAGATATTACGTGCTTAAGGCTTTAGTGAGTAGACCTAATGAGTTTGGTTCCTCATAATTGTCAATACATGGTTTATGGACAAGGATGGTGATCTCAACTTCCCATGTCTTAGCCAAGAGTTGTTTGCCTTTCTTTATTAATTCTTGTCATTTACTTTCTTGTTATTTACTTTTCTTGTTGACTACAAATCAAATCCCCTTGCATTTTCATAGCCAATAATTGACCACTTCATTGCAATTCCTTGTGAGACGACCCAGAGTCTAAATACTTCAGTTAATTCTTATTGGGGTTTGTACATGTGACAAAACCAAATTTTTGATTGGGAGAATTGTTTGTTGGTATAGAACTATACTTGGAACGAGAGTTAATTTTGAGAAATTCTATACCATCACAACAAATCTTCATCATCACGGGCCCCCGCCTCGGGGGAAGGAAAGCTCATGCCTAACTAGGAGGGGCCTTACCGAGTAAAGTCCATGATCGGGAAGGGAGCTTACAAGCTCAAACGACTAGACGGGTGTAACACCCTAATTAGCCTAAGTCTTACCTCGCGTCGTAAAGCAAAGGTTAATCAAAGGTTACGACAATTCTAAAGCTTATACATATTCATATTCATATATAGAAGAAATAATATATTCTAGAAGCCCGATGAAGGATACAGCTAAAAAATAGGATTTGAAAAGCGCAAAACGTACACACGAAACTACAAACTTAACACACAAGATATAGATGTAATATTGCAAAATATTAGAGTATAATAATGTAAAGATCTAGCCACAGCTCGCGGAGTTTAAGCCGGCTAGCTATATACAGACAATACAGAAGTCTAAAAGTTAAAAAAACTTATACAAGTTTTTCTCTCAAAGTAAATCTCTAGACAAAATTAAATACAAAAGACGAGAGATATAAACAAAATAAGCAAAAAGAGTTCAAAATATATCCAGGATCCTCCGCTCTGTCACCATCAAAGCAACTCACCGAGGTGGGTTGTGACCTTCATCTGAAAAATAACAACAGAATATGGTATGAGAACCAGAGGTTCTCAGTATGGTAACAGTGGCCAGTGATGTAAGATATAAGACTCAAGGATGCCAGAGGCAATCCTAGAACTTCATATCCATCACAAGATTCATCTTAAAGCATAACTAAAATAGTAAAGCATAACGTAAAACCTTAACATATTAAAAAGGGGTAATCTAACTTAGGGAATTTTCTAATCTAACAGTTCTCTACTGTCCCACAGCTTTCACCCACCTATCCTCCATGCAATTCCATCACCACTGCCTTCCGAACCTCCTCAATCCCAGTAGAAAACACAATTAATTACAATGTAAGTAAAACACAAGTATAGGCATATACATCAAGTAATTCAAATAGACAATTAGACATGTTATACAATTAGGCAAACAATTTCAAGTCGACAAAGCATACAAACAGATAGAAAATGCATATGATGAATGCATGTCTTACTGGCTGTGATATCATATTGTCGGTTCAACTGCCAACCCGACACATCTCCATGGAGATGTCGCCCTTCGGAATCATAATGGGAACCCTTGAGATATGGTGCTCGGAACACCGTCCAGGATTTTGTGCCTGCACACTCTAGTGATCCGAAGGGATGCGAGCGGGATACTCTTGCCACGGATCTCACATCTCAACGCAAGCGGGACAAACCACCGCCCTTACGCTGCCGCTGCTACCTCGACAGGCGGGATCCAACCGCCGTCCCTGCCGGGCGCATAACATCTCAATAATCTCAATTTAAAAATGTTACATCAGTGGTTTTGAAAAATTTATTATTTCATGATATCAATGATTCATCATTTCAAACTCTGAGTCCTCGACTCATTTCAACCACTGTCAATTCACAATTTCCTTTCCGAACTCATTAGTTCATCAATTCTCAATTCATACATCTTTCTCCCTTCTCACTCTACCAACCCATCCTCAATACACCAGAAACCTAAGCTTCCGTTCTCTAACTTTCTAAGGTATAACCAAGTTAAATCTCCTAGGATCTTTTCCCATATTTTGATACCTGAAAATGAGCCAACGAGTCTTAAATAGGTGTCACAGAAGTGTACAAGCTTGTTGGGAAGGTGAAATAATTAAAAACAAAAATTTAGTTGAAAAATAGGGCATGTGCGTATGCACAGGGGTGTGCGTGGGCACGCCCAGGAGGATTTTCAAAATGTGTGCATACGCATAGAGGTGTACGTACGCACAGGTGTAAAATTTTCCAGTTCTGTTCATTTGCATAAGGCATGCGAACGCCCTCAACAGAATGCACCTTCCAACGTGTGCGTGCGCACAGCTTGCAAAACTTTGTTGGTTGTGTGTGCGCACGGGTCGTGCTAGCGCTCTCAACAGCAAGTCTTCCCCTGCGTGTGTGTACGCACAAAACTGTGCATGTGCACAGGTTCAAAAACTCACAGGGGTGTGCGTGCGCACACAAACCAGAAATCACAAATTCTGCAGCATTCACAGAATTCAGATTTTGACACCAAACTTTGAATGATCATAACTTCCACTACAAAAATCCAATTTTTACAAACTTTATATCCATTTAAATATTTTTCAATGAACTTTAATTTAAAATAAATTTCAACAAATTTTGAAAACTGAGGCTCAAGTTATGATCCGTCAAAGTTTACAAAAAGTCCATTTTTACCAAAATTTCACAAGGTTCTCAATTTTCTAAATTCACAACCAAAACCAAACCAAAACCACATTAACTCCATCCCACATCATATTTTACCCTTTATGCTACAATCCACTACTCATATCATCAAATTCTCAAACCAATTATCCACGATTTCACACTAAAACCTCTTCTCATCCATCAAACTTAATAATCATTTTACCACTTTCAACCATCAACATCAACCTCATTCATTCTCAATATCAATAATTCAACATTGTTTAACAACATCAATAATATTTCTCATTCAAATTCATCACACATCATACATCAACAACATTATTCAACAACATCAACAACATCAATTCCTCATACATCATCAACCAACCAAATTCAACAATCATATCAATCCAAGCCTATCCTATGGGTCACTAGTCTAAGTGTCCAGAAATATTATATATTACATAGAGGAAACCGAAACCATACCTTGGCCGATTCTCAATATGCACTAAATCACCAAATGGACCTCAACCAAGCTTTCACAAGTTTTCAAACTCAATCAAACCATCATTCAACTCCAACAAGCATCAACAATTACTTCAAAACTCCAATTAAGTGCCAACAATCACAATCTCAATCTATATACACATAATTTATAATAATTCAACCTAGGGTTTATCAAATCCATAAAACCACAAGAGATTTGAATTGCTCATCTTACCCAATGATGATTGGGGCAAAACCCAATAGTAATCAAGTGCTAGAGTGTATTTAAACACCCAAAATCACAAAATTTGACTCAATACAAAACCCAAAAACTCGAATTTCTTAGGGCAGGAAATTGGGCAGCGAATTTCAAGAAACTTACCACAAGACTTAGCTAGAAGTGACGGACTCAGCGAGAGCTTTGCGTAGCCGCTGACGGCATGTGAATCGGAACACTGTAGCTCAAGATATGACCACCAGAAGAGATGAGTGAATAGTGTTTTAGCTCTCTTCTCCCTCTCCTCTCAATGCAGCTGCAAGTTTGGTGTTTAATGAGGTTATGGGCTGTGTTAGGGTTCATGTGAGTGTATTTATATATTAAGCTTGGTCCCAACTTGGGTTCAGTCTAACCCGTTAGCGTTTTTAGCCTGTTTGGCCCAACTTTGGGCCAAACATTTAAAATTAACGCCCGGTTTTCAACTTTAAATATTTTCCTGAGGTTTTCTACTGTTTTTAATTTTTTTCGCACAGTACTGGACAGACTTAAACTGGTTTGACTGGTTCAGCTACCGATTCGCGGTTTTTTTCAATTTTTCGCATAAATTACATTTTCTGACTCAGAAAAATCCACTGAGTCCAAAAATCATATTTAAATCCTTAAATTCTCATTCTAACTTTTCGGATCCTATTTTGGGAAATATTAATTATTTACTTAAACAATTAATTAGTCTCGGTTCTTACAACGAAACTGAGCTTCCGAGGCCTTGGAATGCTACTAACATATGACGCTACTAAAAATAGGTACATCCTTCCAAGCGGACACCCGAGACATAAGACCAAAGTCGTTTTATATTTTTCTTTATTTTCCTTCATTGCTTGATTTATTATTTGTCATGTGATTTCTTTTACGAGTACTCTTTCCTGTCAACAACAGGAGGTTTTAACGAGGCCCAAATTTTAATACAATTATTTATACATCTTTTCTTTCAAAATCACCAACTACGCGTTCTAACCAAACCAATGGCACGAACAAAATATGGCTACCTCGGGGACCGATCACTCCCGAGGCCAAAGCAAACGAATATCCACAAAAAATTAAACAAGTAATACGCCCCACCAAGGGGCCACTTCCAAAGAAGCCGAGAAAATGGCCAAACAATTTTCTAAACGAAAATTCACAAAACATAGATGCTGAACAAACAGCTTACAAAACAGCAAATGTCATGCCTAAACGGCTTACAAACTTAAGGAAAAGAATACAAACAAACAAAGTCACTCCAAGTCCACGATTTGACCATCCTTAACGGTTCGAAATGCTCCCATTAAAGACACGTCCACACCCGGGGCCAGGACCTGAGCTTGGCCTCTCATCGTCTCTTCGGTAGCCGAGATAGCGCCCTTAACATCCTCCACCAGCTCTCCCTTCTCCTTCTTCAACTTCCCTACCTCAACCCTCAAAGCCTTCGCCTCTGCCAGTAGAACGGCAGCCTTGGACTCGGCGTCCGAGGACCGCTTAAGCACACACCTCTTCTTCCCACAAAACACATCTCTTCTTTCCCAATTTTAAAACCCTAATCCTCCCAAATTTAATCACTATTTCCAATCAATTAAGTTAGGTGTTCTGGATCCGATCTCTGGGTGCCTCCTCAGAACGGTCACCAAACCCAGTTATCCTGAGTTGGGCCACCCTCACAGTCCAAAACAACTTAATAACCACCAATATCCTAACCTAACATTCAAATTCAAATCTCCCCCTTATCTTAGCTAAATAAAATAAGCTAAGATAAGATAACTACCCCAAACTCTATAAAAGGAGGCCAGAGCCTCCCTTCAGATACGTTTCACAATCGTAATCTATATTCATATCTCTCAGATCCATTTTAATTTGAGTGTCAGAATGTCTTTGCAGGTACTACCCCCATCGCTCCAAGAATTCAACCCATCGCCATCAAGACCGGCGGATCCTCAACCCTTTTCACAACCTGTGCAGGTGACTTCTTGTACATTAGGGTTTTAAACTTGTTCATATGTTCTCAATTTTCAATTTCAACGAACACGTCTATTAGTTTTTTAACTCTATTTTCTTCCTGTCATAATATATAAGGAGAAACGAGAATCTTGTATAAAATAATATTGTACAAATCAAACGAACCATTATTGTGCAAAGGAAATAAATTGTTCTAATAATGGCCTCCAATATAAAACTGTATTATCAATTCCTATGCTATTAACCCTGATTTTTTCTTAGAATTTTAATGATTGGGAGAGTAATATCCCACCTCTCGGAGGCACAGTCATCGTTGGTATAATCAATAATTTAGAAAATAATCTTCAGTTGAATGTTCATTGCCGAGACATATATATAGGAATATTGATGATGAGACTCAAACTATTGAAGCAAATCAAAAATGGCATTTTGGATTCCATGTTAGTCTCTTACTTTTAGAACTACATTGCTCTTGATTTGAGATGGTGATGGGATTGAACGATCTTGTTCGAGTTTTGGAGTTTTGGAGTTTTGGTTGAAAGATAATTTATTAATAACCACTTATTATAAGAGATAATTTATCTTTTATTTGAAAGAAGATAAGATAAAATTCACCTTTATTAGATTGGTGAACCCAAAAATTTAATAATTTGTATTTAGTTTTTGTTTTTGGTGACTATTTGCATTTAGTTTTACTCATGTGTTGATAATATATAAAATGAGACACCAAAATCATTCTTAACTAATTAATGACACTTGAATTTTCTATAATATTGCAATGTAAGCACTAGTTAATATTGTGACAACATAAATAATAGTACGTATTTATATATAGCCAACTTTATAATAAGGGATACGTACTTTTTTCGTCCCTAAGGTTTGAGGTCAAAATCAAAATCGTCTCCGACTTTTTTTTCTTATTAAAATCATCCCCAACATTACAAAACGTTATACAATCGTCCTTTTGTCCATAAATAATATTTTTCGGACAATTTTGCCCTTGAACAAAAATAATAAAAAAATCCTCCCCATTCTCACCACTATGACATTATCCCCTGCATCATTAGTCATCACCACTGCCACCACCACACCATTCTTCATCCATCTATAACAAAAAAAGATGCAGAGTTCCTCAAACAATAGGATTTACTGGTAGCTGAATTAAAAAAGGTTAACGAAGGGATATCAAGAAAGCTTGCAAAATTGGAAGAACGAAACCCTGAAACTCTACTTTGAATACCCACAGATCCGCTGGAAGTAGACACTCGAAGATGCCAATGGGCAATGCGACTCAAACAAGACTGTGGCATGCTTTAAGCAAAATGGAATGATTCTATGGTCTTTGACTGCATCAATAGCAACAACAACTCAATTTTGAAGTGAAAAAGGAGAAAAAAACTTGGCAGCAACAACTCAATGACAACAACTATTCAGAAGTTATATTTTTCATTCCAGACCCTCTCCCTGTCGTTCCCTCCTTTCTCTTCTCCTTCCAATTTTGCTTTTCTTTTTTTCCATCTCTGTTGGCGTCGCGGGCTGATTCCATTAGTGGCGACGGAAAGTGTTGGACGCGGACGGTGGAGAAAGAAGAGGAATAGTGGATGGTGAAGGAGATCCATGCGAGGATGAGAAAGAAGCAGAGGAGAAGGGACCCACCGCCACCGTCTTTATAACCCACGAATCTGGCTCCGACACCCGTTGGCTCTTTCAGAAGATCTGCATCCTAGGCCATGGCCGCTCCGATAGTGAATGGGCTTGATCTTCTCTGCATCGCATGGAAGTGAAGATGAAGAAGATGAAGAAGAAAATGAAGGGTTGTTGTTGTGAATGAGAAGAAGAAGATGATGAAAAAGAAAGAAGATATGAGAAGAAGAAGATGAAATGTGAAAACTGATGATGATGATGGAATGGGATGGGATTTGGGGGTGGAGGGTCAGAGAGTAGGAGGAAGGAAAATTGGGGGTGGGTTTGGGGTGGAGGGAGAGACGAAGAGATGCTGGGTGTGGGTGGGGTGGGGTTTTATTTTTTTTTAATATTATTTTTATTAATAGTTAAGGGTAATTTGGTCAAAAAAATATAATTGAAGTAGAAAATAACAATTTTATAACGTTTTGTAATGTTGAGGATGATTTTAATAAGAAAAAAAGATCGGAAACGATTTTGATTTTGACCTCAAACCTTAGGGACGAAAAAGTATTTATCCCTTATAATAACATGGAGGAAAAATTTACCTATTTAAAATAAATGAAAGAAAAATCGTAGGAGGTTACTACGGTTTATGTCCAAACTGATCTCTTCATAAACCGTGAGAGGTTACCATGGTTTACGCCTCCTAATGTTCACTTCATAATCCGTTTTATCACGATTTATGTTTATGATGCTTCTTTTATAAACCGTTGGAGCTTACCACGATTTATGTATTAGTTGTAAAACGTATTATATAAAAATAAATTAGGACATATAAATAAAGGCTGATTTTTTTGTATATGGAAGAAATATTGGTGTTTTTTTGGGAAATGGGATTATTTGGTGTAATTACAGATGAGTGAATTTTATAGGTAAAAAGGTCAACACGTGGGGGCGTGGTGCAACACGTGGAGGCGTGTTAGACATATGGCAACATCCTGGCCAACACATGGGAGCGTGTTGGACACGTGGCAACATCCTAGCCAACACGTGGGGGCGTGGTGCAACACGTGACAACATATTGTAATACACTTCAAATATCAATATTTAACCAAAACACCATCTCTATTTTCATATTAAAAATAATTTCTGTATAAATAACTAATTCTCAATTGTTGTAATTGAGTAAATTTTTTTTATTTATTTTAAATAGGTAAATAACCCTCTAAATTACCAACCTAGCCAAAAAATTATAATTTAATTAAATTCCTCATTTATATGTTAATTACTCTCCTAAAACTTTTATTACGATCATTTGAGCCTCACATTAACATTCACCTACAATCATTCGAGCATGAAAAAAAAAAAAGAGAAGTTTAAGAGATCATTGGAAGAGTTCCCATTGATCTTATATTTCGTTTAACATGGGGCAATGTCCTTTCTGTTGGATTGGGCACATGCTTTGATGGTGCCATGGTGAAGAGATCCAAGATTGTGTTCTATTAAGGTACGGTAGTTGTGAAATTTATGGAATGAAGTTATTACTTTGTTGTATGAATTGACTGCTAAATCTGCTTTTGAGGCTGATGTCAGTCTGAGATAATAAATGAAAAAAAAAAAGCAGCACATAATAGATCATAGATGGGTAATAATTGTTTCATTTTTAATATTTTCAACCAATCCTTTATTTCTATGCTACGTGAATTAATGTATATAATTGTATGCGGCTATTTTTTAGACATTTATTTAAATAAAAATGTTAAAAATATTTTTTTATAAAGAGCAATGTGTTAAAAGTGTATTTGTTTGTTTGACATACTCTAAAAATAGTTAATATTTTTATAACATATTAAAATTAAAGTCTACAACTTATCATCTAATAATAAAAAAGATGTATCTTCATATAAAAATAATTATAAAATTTTTATAATAATATCTACTATTTTTTTATATTAAAATATTATTGGTGATTTTTGTTAATATTACGATGTTTTTGTGTAATATAATAATATAAAAAATATATGAAATAAAAAAATCCTAACAATTTTAAATAACACAAAAAAAAATTAAAAAATAATTCAAAATTATGAATTATAATTTTAAATAAGACAAAAAATGATAAAAAATTATGAATCACGATTTTAATTTTTCTTGTTATACAAATCGATACTCATAATTTTATTGTGCATTACACTTATAAAATACACATTTAATTTTATATTAATATATATTACACAGTTTCATTCATAGTATAAAAAATAATTATTTTATACCAAACAATATTTAATTTATGGCGAAAGTGATAGAGAGAGGACAGTTCCATGTCTAGTAGAAGTTGCACTGCCACAGTGCCACGGATTATGACTGGTCCTTATGACGAGTTAATTATGTAGTATGTACTCATTCAAGTACGGAGAATGCTAAATTTGTACTTAAGATTATATGTCCACTTACATGTTAGATTAGAAAGATGGACTCCACAACAATTGTCTCTTCACTTTTTTATTTGGTACATACATATCTATGCTACAATTCTCCCTTTATTGCATGTAAATGGGTGAGGTTAGTGAAATTGTTCACCACCACCTGAGTTAAAACTAGATTAGCATTGCATTGCATTACTTATTATGTTATTACAATGAACTGTAGCACTTTTCTTTCCCTTTATTTTGTTTTTGAGCTAGAGGAATATCATATGAAGGTTGAACCATTCTTTGTTACTAAGCATCGGCAAGGACATGTGGAAGAAAGCATAGTTAGGTATCAGCTAAATTTTCAACATTCAATATTCAATATTCAACATCTAATCAGATTAAATCGAATATAATAAAATAATATGTATAATGTTTTTTTTTAAAAGAACTTTTTGTTTTTTTATTATTTAAACTATTTTATCAGCTAAAAAATCAGACCATTCCATTAGATTTACCAATTTTTAAAATGGTTTTATTGATTTTTCATTCGTTCATTTGCAACTGTTTTTACCTTAAGTCGGATCGGTTTGATGGTTGGTTCTCAGTTGAGTTAATCCAATTGAATTGGTTCATTCATTCCAATTCTAAGAACCATGATGAAAAGACCTTTCTATTGTTTTATTTATTTGTTTTTATTCTTTCACCTTACAATGCTTGTCTCTTGTTGACCTTACCAAACTGGTGATCCATTTGGTCATTTTGTTATATGTCTAGCCAATTATAGTCCTTTTCCATCACATAGAATAATGAGTAAAATTTCTCATACATGAAGTTACTGAAGTAAGCCACATGGTTGTTTTGTCAGATTGAATATTACACCTTACAATCTTTGATACTAATTGAAATAACATAAAAAGTAAGGACCATGAACCATTGAACCGTTTAATGGGCTGGTTTTCCAATTTGTATCCAAATTTCACATTTTCTTAACCACAAAATACTGAAATGAGTTTTGTGGAGAAGCAAACAACTACATTCTGTCTTTAATCAAAGTAACCAGAGTGGAATACAAGAGGGACTACTTAATCTTAATCAAGGTAAGCACAAAGTTCCATTGTAAATTTATGAAACATAACACACTAAATAGAAGAGAAGTTAAAAAAAAAATGGCTCCATAACAGATATTTCCATTACATGAAAATACTGTAATATGTCAAGTGTATGAAAATGGTGACTTGTTTTTGAGTGAAGACGGTTTAAGACTAGAGAGTAGCGTTTCCATTTCTATACTATGGCATGACCTGAATTTTAACTACTAGCCACGGTTATTAGGTGACCAATTACTGCAGTTAATATTCCAAGTAACCCACCGGCCATGACCTGCACCATGATAGACAAAAGTAATAAGAAAAGAACCAAGATTTTTTATTATTCCAACTTAATGTTTATTTCTAAAACCTCCCCCCCCCCCCCCCCCCACTGCAGTTAATATTCCAAGTAACCCACCGGCCATGACCTGCACCATGATAGACAAAAGTAATAAGAAAAGAACCAAGATTTTTTATTATTCCAACTTAATGTTTATTTCTAAAACCTCCCCCCCCCCCTCTCTTCCTTTCTCTCTTTCATTACTTACCATAAAATTAAAAGAAACGCCTATTTGGTCTTTTATATTTGTTTCTTTCAATGATAGACAATGAATTAAGAAAGACAGTGACACATGTGGAATCTGTGCAATAAAGTATAATCTAGCAAATGCTATAACCTAATTATAATTATATACTAGGATGAACACATATTTATAACAATTTAATTTTGATATTATTCACCAGTCTTTCATGAAGTTTAAGGAGTGATTAGGTGTGGATATGGTAATTCCGAAGATGACAAGGGATATCATGTAGTTTTGCCGAATAGTTTATGCCTTTAACTGGTGTTTTTCCTGTTTCTTTGCTTTCGTTGCTCCATTTGTTGTGTTGAGCTTTTTCATTCAAAAATTTTTTTTTGATGCATTGTGAGTATAAAATAGTTTTACATGTGCATCCAATTACATAATGTCACATGAGTAATAATAAATATCTTTCACATTGATCGCGTGAATAGTCTTTCAAAATAACGAATGTGATTGCACAACTGTGTAAAATACTTTATACTATCAGTGCATCAAAATTAAACTCTATTTATAACTTAAAATGTCTCATTCTCTTGGCAGCATTGAATGTGATGGAATCCTTAATGTGTACTTGTGTAGGAATCAATCAAATTAAATATATAAGCTCCGTGAACCTTAGCCTTTAATTTTGAAATGGTGGCATAAATTCCTTTAAGTTAGGATCCACCAAATGGTTGGTTACAGGGAAATCAAATGAAAAGTGATGATGAACCTGAGGGGGTGTGTGTCCAAGAAGCTCACGAAGTGGTCTGCTTTCGGCCAAGGGATGTTCAGCAGGAAGTTCGTATACAATTTGGTTCAGAACCTGTGAAAGTTTTTGCCATTTCAATTCAGTTAAAAGTTAAAACCATTCAAAACAAATAAATAAGAAAGAAGAAATAGACATGAATGAAACCTCTGCTTGGCGTCCTGCCTGCAATCTTACACCGGTGGCATCATACATCACCTGCCAAAATATGAACCTGTTTGTTTAAACATTTCTTAATCCTAACTTAGAAACTGATTTATATTCTAAACATACATGCCTAGCTAGTCATGCAAGTAGAGCTATGCATAATAAAGAATAGATTGATCCTTCTTTACATCAAACTATACACTAACATTTTTGAGATTTGGATTATAAAACAATTAACCTTTCTATCTAGTAAACATGAATGGTCGTAACCCTAATTGTTTGAGGGGAAGAGAAGAGATTGTTACAATAAGAGCTAAAACCAAGGCGGTGGCAAAAAGAGGTCCTCCAAATCCTTCTTGGAAGCCAACGGAAGCAGTGAGAGCAGTGACAGTTGCTGAATGAGAAGATGGCATTCCACCAGACCCAACAAATTGCTTCACATCCCATCTTCTTTCCTTGTACCTGCATATCTATCAAATATGAGATATCAGATTAATTAACAATTGTAATCCGTTTTCAAATTAAAAGAAAAATTCACGTGTCCAAGAATATGAGAGACATATGAGGGGATCTTGAGGACTTAACGGATCAAGAGAGAGAGAGAGAGAGTGAAAGAAACGAACCAAGTGGTGAAAAACTTGATGGATTGAGCAATGAAGAAAGCAACGATGGAGGAAATGAGAGGATAATTGGTAAAGATTGATGAATGCATGATTGGGAATTTGTAATAATGCATTGCATGCACTGAGGTTTCTTATATGATAAGGGATCTAGCTAAAATCGTATTCATGATGATGATCGATGATCAACGCCTTCTCAGAGTTTAGTTCTGTTACTTGTTCTTTCATTCATCAAAGGCTAACTAACGGTCATACCTTACCTTTCTCATCATAACTGAATCCACTCCCCTTTTTTTCTTTTTCTTTTTTTTTTCTCGATAGTGTTGTATTATTTTTATTGGATTTTCTAGAATATTATTTCTGGAAATTATTTTCTCTTTCATAAGTCTATAGCCGCCAACTGCCGAGCCGGCTCTTATGACGAAAAAAAAAAATCTATATTTGATTGCTCTCTTAAAATGAAAGAATATTTTCGTGAAGAAAAATATCACGAATTTTATTTTTCTCGCAAGAAAACTGAAATTTTTTGGATCAAGAAAAAACTATCTAGTACACGTGTTTCGACCAAGATTATTGTATTTGTATGTATACACCCACTTGAGTGTATACACACAATCTAGTACACTTTTTTTTAAATGAAATAAAATTTTTAGATTTAATAAATATTGACCATAAGTCCATAACATAACTTAATCGTTTTTTTTTTAGAAAAATGCAATAGAAAAATCACATACCATTTTTTAGGATAATAAATATATTTGTAATCGTAACTTTTTTCTAAATAAAATCTCTCTTCAATTGCTTTTCAAAAAATACAAAAAAGAATATTTATTTTATATTTCTATCTTTTTAAGCACAAAAAAATATTTTAAAAATAAATAAAATAAGTAGTCACTTAGAAAAGAATACAATATTAATTGATGTCCAAGGTAATTTAAAAGGACAAATAGACAAGCACAGTGGTAATAATCATGGCGGTGACAATAATGGAACATTTTTTAAAGCCTTTTTCAAATCTAAGAAAAGGGTTGAACTATATGTAAAGACTATGATAATAATGAAGAGGGACCATTATACTCCCACAATAATGGGGACAATTTCAAGTGAGCTTATATACATGACTGGGAATTTATTTTTCCTGTTCACTAGCAAACACAGTTGATAATTTTCCAACACACAATCCTAAAAGAGCTTTTCCTTTTTCTTTAGGCCTGAGAGTTCACTCTCTAGGATTGCAAATCACTGATTCCTCCCGCCCTAGGAAGATAATTGTATCATAAATGAGGTAGAGCTTCAAATTTTGTTTGCCTTCTGTCTCAACCAGTGGAAACAGAGTAGAGGTGCTGCCACACTCCACTATAACATTAAGCCACGGACAGGACATAAAGAAGGAGCTTTTTCTGACCACCTTGGATTGGATTCGATTTAATATTAAGACCCCAAATCTAAAGTATAAGGCTAAATGGCTAGAGCGTATCTTTTCCAACCAAATTCTTCAGTTCTGCCTTTGCTGCTTCCATCACCACCTTGAAGTCTATATGTGTATACCTTCCCCTGCATTCACAATTAAAAGTTTATTGATGACAAACATTACCAGTGTATTCAAATTAAAACCCCTCTTTTCTAAGATTCCAAAAATATCAATCATATTCACGAATTTTATTTACTATTAGGATAAGGTTTAGGAGGAATTTTTTTTAACACTATATATTTATTACTCTGCATGTGAGCGCATGTTAAAATAGACTCCGTCACTGAAGTTGGTCACAAAAAGAAACTATATTATATTGCAGTTAACGAAGAGAAACTTGTTAACTATACCTTTATCGAATTAGGTTTACCTACATTGCTATTGGTGCATGTGTCTGTACAGAAATTTAACAAAACACACCATTTCAAGTAGCCAACTTTCTTGTTTTATTTGTTACCACTTACTACCGATAAAAAGTATTAAAAAGTCATCCAAGTTAAAAGTTCAAATATCGATGTACCAAAAATGGGTTCTACACCAAATGGTAGAAGGATATGCCGGGCTTGCAATTCCGTGCATTATCCTGGCCAAAGCTCTTGGTGTAAATTTTGCTTGTGAATTGCTCTGAAGAAAGACCTGATGATTCCCAAAAAACAAGTTATTTTACAATTTTTCTCCAAAAATTTTACCAAAGATTCAAAGAATGCCCATGCCTGATGGTTGATGCCATCAGTGAAATGACAACTTACCTTAATATCAGCCCGCAGGAAAGGGCTGCACACGTAAACAGAGAATCAGTAAGTATGTTGTCACATATAACAATCTTATCTTAGTATCTAATTTTCGATTTTCATATGTTCTTGTAATATATCTAATATTCATTCCAAAAATATCTAAAACTACTCATTTTGATTCAATATTTTAACATTATAAATTAAAATGAGTGGTTGTAAACATTTTTAAGTGTGTAAATTCATTGTCCTCCCAAGGAAGAAGTATAACCTTGTCATTACATAAGCTCAATACTAAAAAATTTAGTAATAATAATTAATAAGCACCTGCTTTGACCAATTTTCTTGCAGGAATCATTGTTATCATCAACTCCAGCAAAGTAATCCAATATTTTCGTTTGCAAGCATGGTGTGTGATTGTTATCACTGCAACCATGCATCTTGTCACATAAATTTATGGCAAAATTTGCAGCATTAAGCATTACATCTATCTTTTGTACCTATAGTAAAGCCGCCAGAAAATGATCAATCAGTAATAACTCAGACGGTAAAACTACAACAAATGCATGGTTCAGAATATGTGATTATTGAGAAGAACATGGGACATCACAACGAGTCAATGCCATAATCTGTGTGTTTGAATCCCATAAAACAAAAGACAACCATGCGGAGGAATAAATGTGTGATAAGCTTGATCTGTCAGTACTAAAGTTTACATACCTTACAACTTTCAACATCTGATAACCATTGGGTAACAGCTGTTGATAGCGAGAAAAAGTCCGTCGGGACTTGAACAATCTTATAACAGTAGGCCAAGTCCTTCATTTCATAAGTTATTTCTCCCGTTAACTGAAATTTTTCACGAATGACATGGTTAGATCAAATATATACATTGCTTTCAATACACATACAACAGCCAGAGCTAACTAAATAGAGAACAAAGATTACTGCATTTTTTATGTTCCAAACTAGAACCAAATAAGATAATTGCTTTAGAGTATACTCAAATTTATTTAAATAAAAACAAAGAAGGCTCCCTCATACACAATATAGACATTTTCTGAGTGCATGTGAACACAAGAAAAAATATAACCACTAATCCAAACCTTGAGATTGTACAACTGATTTGTTAACTCAACTGCTGTAACCCCCACGTCATTTGCCACGGATGGAATATCAAAAACATACAGCCCTTGCTTATATTCAGATCTGAAAGGGTGACAGCAATAATTCAGATAAACAAGAAATGCATGAGGGAAAGCAGAGAACAACTGCAAAACTGTTTTCAACAACCAAGAGCCATCAGCAGGTAGGAGTAGGACTTTATGGGAATTGAACGTTTGGAATCAAACTCAATCTAGAGAGTTGACGTTATGAACATTAAAATAATGCAATGACCATCTGGTAGAAACAGGAAAACATTTGAAACAGAGAAAAGCCAAGAAACCGAATATGCTTCTTATCACCTCTTCAGAATAACAGCAACAGCAGAATTCCTTTGGGCAAGCATAGGTGGGGGAGTCTGCATTAATGGCCAAAAATCAAAATAAGTAACCATGTGATTAGAAGGTCATACAGGATTTATTTATAAATTAATGTATATAAAAAGCATGTTTTATTATTTGTCTCATATGACATCTATGTGCAGTCAAAGGGGAGTCTGTACACACCTTATGAAATGTCAAATTGCAAGTTGAATTTATCTGTGGAAGTAAATACAAGTACTTCACATCTCCCAACTCCAAGCGTGTCAAAATTGTTAGCATCACCTGGTAAATGAAAATATTGAAGACGGATAAGCTGTAGACTAATACTCGACAAAGGTAATGCATAAATAACAAGCCCTACAAGAACCATTTTTGTTATAAGTATGTGCATAAAAAATAAAAATATAAAAAGATGTGTCATTATTAGCACAATTCGTTCTGCAACAGGCTATCAAGAATGCTTTCTAATTTTTAACAGAAAATCAATCATATGGGCTTATGAAGTATCAAATTCATAAATTGAAAGACACAATAGTACTGAGGAGAGACCTCTTCTTTCATATCAAACTTGCGTGAAGAAGATTCTTTAATTAACGAACATATTCTCCCACAGGAGCTCTTCTCAGCAGGAAACACTTCATGCAGAAATTTGTTCACTGTGTATTCATCTACTCCTTCACTGAGGATTAAGATTTGGATTAAATGAAGAACACTTTGACAATAAGAAAGAAAGAAAAAATAATTTTATTACCTGTACATTAGACTGCGAAGTTTGAAATATGTTTCATCATCATAGAATAGGTGACAATAGGACAACCTCCCATCCCTTCCAGCACGGCCTATCTCCTAAAAAGGCCAATCCAAATATTCAAAAAGACCTATGAAAGAACATTTTGCTATATTTTTACTAGTTTAAAAAAAAAATCATATACCTGCACATACTCCTCCAGACTTTTAGGGAGACTATAATGAATTACCTGAACACAAATATGACATGGGTTTCCAGAATGATTTAGTTTGACATACAAGATATTTATATAGGAATGTGAATATTCATAGAAATTGATGCAGAAAAGCATAATATGTTAATAATCCTTACAGCTCCAACATCACTTTTATCCAGTCCCATACCAAATGCCACAGTTGCAACAACCTTCATAAAAAGTCACAAGGAGTCAGTTGGCAAATAAATTTGTGTCTGAAGCACCAACAGGAGAAAACATGATGAAAATATTATAGAACAATGAATTTAAGCACCACAAAATTGACAAAACTGGAAATTAGAACAAAAATTTTTATCTTACCACTCTGATCTTGTTGGAGGTAAACAACTCTTGGACATAGTTGCGTTCCTTTGAACTCATACCACCATGATAACTCTATTTTAATCCAAGTCAAGCATCAGATTTATAATTCAGCAGCAAGGCTTAACAGAATTATCTATATATTGAAAGAGAAATGCACAGCTAACCTTTGCCGAGATATTGTTATCATTCAAGTATCGGCTAATCATATCAGTTTCAGACTGCAACAAGAAAAGAAATAATTGATTTCCAACAAGAAAAGCATTATAACATCACCACTAAAGAAAGCGAACTTATGTAATTAACTATCTTCTAACTGAACAATTAGGAACAGCAAGCAATACTACACATTTTCAATACTGAATGGAAGAAGGGATAATTTACAACTGACAAATGGGTTCAAGACATTCATAGTATCCTGGAGTTGAAAGTTGGAATAAAGCAATCCATATACACACCTGAAATTTGCAGTATATGATAATGCTTTGAACTTCGGCAAAAGGAGAAGACTTCATGAGAACCAGAAGGTCTTTCATTCTATTATGTTCAGTAAGTATGTATAAGTTAACCAAAGTTCAGATAAGGCAAGGAAAAAATGCAGGTTAAAGCAGAAAATCAAAGCATCTAACTTGCCTATTTTTCAGCAAAGACACCGATAAATGAAAATTGTCCCTTAGTTGTGCCTTTTGAATAAGATTTGTGCAAGGAATATTTAGAGCAGACATGATGGCATCTAAAGTTGTGTTTGTAGCAGTTGCTGTCATTGCAAGAATAGTACCTATGTTAAGCCTTTTACGGAGCAAAGATGCTCTAAGTCTCATGAATGATGGTCGGAAATTGTGAGACCTGTAGAAACGTTAATCACAAGATCAACAGGGAAGCAGATCAAAGAGGAAACATTAATATGAACAAAATACATCCGAACCCCTCACCATTCAGAAATACAGTGTGCTTCGTCAACAACAAGAAGTGAGATGCCTGACATACCAGAAATAACAGACAGAAACTCCTCATTTAGGAAGCGCTCTGGGGAAACAAAAAGCACCTATATGAATTAGAATTGCAAACATTAGCCATATGTAACAACTAACAAGTACTACCATCACCAGTAAATAAAACTGGCATGCAAATCTATCATCTGCAATGGCCTAAAAACAAAAGTTATTGCATCTTGTGCAATAAAAGCAACCACACTGCAAGAGTTCAACTTTTTTCTTCACTATCAAAACCAAACCAAAGTAGCATTCAGTTGCAGAAACTCACCTTCACTGCACCTTGTCTAAGCTGGTTCAGTGTTTCAGCTGCTTCCTCAGATGTCTACAATTGTTTAACAACGAACCAAACAAAAAGATTAAATAACCACGTCCCATACATCCATCAGAATAAGTAAATTATATCAGATGAAATACCTGACTGCTGCTTAAACAACCACCCCTAATCACAGGGGGCAGTTGCCTTAGCTGATCAATCATCAAGGCCACCAATGGACTGACAACTAGGGTAATCCCAGGCAAAATCAAGGCAGGCAGCTGATAGCAGAGTGACTTCCCTGCACCAGTTGGCAAAATAAGCATGGTAGACTTCCCGGTAAGAACCATCTTGATTGCCTCCAGCTGCCCATCTCGAAAACTATCATAGCCATAAACCAAGCTCAGCAAGTTCACCAAATTCTCATCCGAAGGCTCAGCTTGAGCAGCAGACACTGCCTCGTCCACCAATTTCAACTGAACCTCACTAGCTCTGCAAGTCCGCTTTTGCTTCTTTTGTCCACTCTCTGTAACCAACCCTTCTTCATCATCAAAACCAAGTTCCTCTTGATCCTCCTTCCCTTGACGTCCCACTTTACCTCTACTTCTTCTTGTGTACCTTCTACCGCCAGAAAATCTCCCACTTTTCTTGTACCCCTTGTTCATAAACTTCCTCCTCTTACCACCACCACTCAAGTTCAATTTCACAAAGTTCCCTTCCCCACCACATTTTCGCAGCTTCACGGCTGGCAATGGTGCATTTGCCCCTATCAGGTTAGGATGCTGCCTCTTCCCGGATGTCCCCTTTACTCTAGAACCAACTCCAAATCTGTCTTCTGCTTCTTCTCTCTTTCCAAAGTTCTCCTTTTCTCTAGAAACAGCTCCAAGTCCTCCTCTTTCTTCCTCTTCTTCTATCTTTCCAAATTTCCTCTTATCTCTGGAACCAAACCCGAGTCCTTCTTCTTCTCTCCTTCCACATTTCCCCTTTTCCCCTTCGGGGAAAGCACGAGCATAATCAAGTCCAACATTGGTGCCCAGATTGGACGTAGAATTGAGTAGCGGTTCGTTTCCAGAAGCTTCAAAACTTATAGAATGTCTTCGGATCTTCGAGAAGGAAGCGGATTTGGAGAAGAACCCCGCCGGGAGGGTTTCGAGGGGCTGGGAAGTGGAAGGGGGTGTGGGGTCACACTCGGAGGACCGACGAATTTGAAACGGTAGAGCGGTCGGGAGGGAGAAAGAGTCTTGGAGTTGGTGGGTTGGTTCGGGTAGCGGATCGTGTTTGGATTGGGTTTTATCGGGTGCAGAAGGGCGCTTCTTGGAGCTCGAGGTTTTGGTTCTGATTCTAGATTTTCCGGAAGGAACACGAGGTGGTTGTGGCGGCGGCGGAGGTTGTGGTGGCGGCGGTGATGGAGTTGCTCGTCGTGGAGGGGTTGCAGAGACATGGGATCCGTCAGAGTCAGAATCGGAGTCCATCTTTGTTGGTAGGGTCGGAGCACAATCGTAAGAAGTTAAATAGCAGGGTTGCAACACAACCAGGGTCTCCTCCCATACAAATTAAATCTTCAGCTGCTGGAGTAAGAACTAAAGTACAACATAATCAATTAACTGATGGAGTAAGCACAACAGATTCAACAATTCTTGAACTTCAGCAAATTGCAATCAACGTTTACCTGTGAGTGGATGGTGGCGGCTGGAGCACGAAGAAGAAGAATGCAGGGGAGGCGCCGAGGCGGGGAGCGGCTGCGGGATGGGCTGAATGACTCAGCTCTCTGAGTGATTGTCGTTGCCCTACGCGGTAGTTCTACCATACTACCATACCATTGTTTCAGGCGAGCCAGAATTTTCAATGTTCACAGGGCACGTTCCCGCCAATTTCTTGCTTTTTTCGTTTTTGCCCTTTCTTTTTTTTGGTCGGATCTTTTCCTTTTTACCGGGAGCTTAGCGGACTTAACTCCCTTGGGGCTTAAATTATGGGCTACATCGGGCTTTCCAAATTTATTAGTGCATTTGTTCAAAACTAAGCCCATTAATAAGTAATTGCTCCTGTCCCCCCCCCCCCCCGGCCCCCAAAAAGGTAATTGCCTAATCTTAATCATCTACATTAACCCAAAAAAAAAAATTTAATGGCTATAAATATATTATTGTATAAAAGCTTTATTCTCCTAAGATATATATAAATCTTAATTTTTTAACTAAAATTGTTTAGAAAACAATTATGCATACACTTTTTTAGCCATTCATATTTATGGTAGATACCCTTTTTTTTTCAAAAGGTACAAATTATCTTTTTTGTTGGTATTATAACAGGATTAAAAAAATTCAAAAAAAAAAAACTAATTACAAATTAAATAGGATAAAAAAATTTCTTATTCATTAATCATCATCCCTAAGATCTTAATGACTTCTTTAAGAGTTACATATAAAAAATTAAACTCTTATCAATATTTAAATTTATCCAAACTAGACAATTAGTATATCTATTTTCTCCCCAATATATATTTACAAAAAGTACATCCAATTTTTTTCTTCTTACAGCTACTAATACTTGCGAACAAAATTAAATTTCAGCTGATATTGTACTTGTGCTATGTTATGTATATATAGTTATATACAATATAGAATATAATGCCAAAAATAATGAAGAATAACTCAAAAGGAAGGAAAACATAAACTTTTATCACAATCTTAATGAATATGTACAAGTGAGTTTGTAATGCACACTTCCACTGGTCAATAGTGGATCACTTAATTGAGAATGAAATCAAATCAAACAATAATATGCAGAACACGGAGGGAAAGCAATCATCTACATGCCTCTAACTGATCGGCCTTCCAATAAAAATGGGGAAAAGAAAATAATTAACTTTACAATTGTGTGAAACAGGGTTGTAATGTAACCAACATAAAAACCAAATGGCTATTCTGCACAAGCACTTAGCTAAGCTCTAGTGTATAATTGTATATTATATAGTCAAACTTGAAGAGCCGAAATTCCGAAAATGCTGCTCAACTTTGCACTCACATTATAATGCAATTACACTTTGATTCAAGCTTATTAGGGGGTGGCTTCAGGCCGTCTACCTTATCGAGAAGCCCAATGGTGCGTGGCAAAGACTTGTGCACGTTTTCATCGTTCTCAGTCTTATTAGCAAAAAGAGATTTTACATCAGTTTCCGGTGGTGTTGGCTTCACTTTTTGGGGTTTGGAAGGGCGCTTGCTATCCATTGGGTTTCGAGAATCCTTTTTATCAGAATTGGCCTTCTCCAATATAGTCAGTGTTGGTTCAGAACCTTCAAGAGGGTCTAAGAGTTCCTTTTCCATTGCTATTGTTGCAGCCTGATATGCAAGATCGTGGATTATAGAGCTGCAAAAGAGTATGGTATCTGTTGCTTCTTCAAGTGTAAGGCTTCTAGTGTTGCCAGCACCTTGACACTCCACTGTAATTGTTGATCCCTCTGCCATAATAAAGCATTAAAAATATGTCATAATAAAGTTAGAAACTACACTAATAGAACTCTTATTCTTAACTTGATCCACGAAAAAGCCTTCTAAATCAGATGAAGCTACAAACGAATGTCATTGTAAGAATTCATGTAGGTCCTTAAATTGCTATATTCATACCTATGCCATGGGAATATTCTGCCGTATTGAGCTCAGAAACAAAATCTCTAGGAGAATCATTGGAAGAATGTAGGACAGAATGTTCCTGAGATTTATCCACAGTGCACTTTGATACCATTGACAGATTCCCATCTGCCACACCACTATCATTCTGGCAACAGTTTTCTCCTTCTATTTCTGATTTTATAATTGCAGAATTGTTGGTACTAACCAAAGCATCCATTCCATCAACATTGGTGATTTTGACACCATTTTTCTCATCAAGAGATGACATTGGATCCTTAAGCGATGCTTCTGTATTTGAGATGCTGCTAGCATGATCTGGATGGTCGTCAACATAACTGTATGAAATACAATCTCCATAATTTCGAAAAGATGTTACCGAATTGTCATCTGACCGTACACCAATAACCTGGCTTAACATTTCTGTTTCAGAAGCATCAGTTACTCTGCTATAATCTGTATTGATAGAAGTTTCTGGTACCATAAAATCTAAACCATGGTGAGAATGGTTTGACGTTCCAGAGATAGATGAAGCAGTGCTTGGACACTTGATCCTTGGGTCATATTTGCGGTCAACATCGAATTTCTTGCCAATTGACTGCCTTTGAACATGAAATTCAGAATGTTTTGCTGGGCTGAAATCAACAGATGATAAGGCAGAATAACTATGATGCCCAATTGATCTTCTTATACCATTTACACTGCCTCTTGGAAAATAAAGATCATCATAAGATAAGGTTGCGGCAGTGACAGTCCTGCCCTGAACTATGGTTCCTCTGCTGCTCCTTGACCTTCTCAACAATACAGAAATGCCATTGCCTTCCAAGAGGTGGTTCACTTTCAAATTTGGGCGATCCTGGGAATGACATAACTCTTGATCCGTATGATGATTATCTGGCTTCTTGTAATCAATCCCTGATTGATCCACCTCTGGCTGGCAGGAGTGCATCTGTGCACTTTCCTCCACAGATGAACTTGGAGTAGGACCTTGTTGCAAGTGACCCTGAATTACTTCAGGGGACAAAGATTGACTTCCCTTGGCTTCTTGTTCATCAAGAAAAACTCTCATGTTACCCGCATCAGACTCTTGAGGCAGTTCAGACCCAACTGGTTGTTGATCTATTTCAGCTAATGGTTTTTGTTCTGCAGGGAAATTTGTAGAACTCTCTGAAGAGTCGTTGGAAACTTCCAAATTTGTCTCTGCAATGTTATGTCTCAATAAGGTGTTTTCCCTGCTGCACTGCGGACAAAGCTTGATATACTTCTCAGCTTGTTCGGTGACCTCATAGCAACAACCACAACTAGAACAAGTTGCTATATTTTCAAAACAGGCAGGTTCAGAAATATCACCTCTGACATTGGAAGTTTTTGAAGTTACATTTAATTCTGTATCAATATCATGATGGGTAGAATCTTTAGATTCAGCAGGATCTAAATTAATCTTAGGCTGTATAGTTTCATTGTGCAGGAGATCAATTGATTCATCCTTGATTACACATCCAATATTTTCATTTAATATATCGATTTCATCAAAGGAAAATACTTCTTCATGAATATCAGAATATAATATCTTCTCAGTTCCCTTTACCCTGTCATCTTGATTTTGGTCACTCCCTTTGGTATCTTGTGCACAACGTCTTCCATGATCAGAGCTCATATTGCTGGTTGAAGTAGCAGAAGAATCGCTATATACAAGGGAACATTTTGCCGAATTTGCTTTCCCAACATAAAAAGTTGTACTTGGCACACTAGATAGAAGTGGTCTGAACATTTTCTGATGACTTTTTCTATCCTGCATGCCATTACAAGGTAATTAACAAGAGTTTGTAGAGTGATCATAAACAACGATAAAAAAGAGACTATAAAGAAAACAATAGCAAAAGACGGCGATATGTAGGGAGGAATGCACAACTCTTAGGAAAACAGAGGATTATAAACAATAGTATGCACACCATACATAACCACATATTGATATTCTCTATCACTAGGAACTGAAGATGTGTTAACCAATCGAAAGAAAAACCTGGTTATAACTTGTAACAATCATGCTAGTACAAGCATTCAACATTATTAGCAGTATCCAGACAAAGTCAAGGATGAAAAACATGAAACTATGTACTTGGAAGAGTTGTATATTCAAGAGTAATTTAAAATTTTGTTGAGGAGAAAAGAACCAAAAAAGCATTGTACAACATATTACTCAAAGATAGATATAGCAAATATTATATTGAAGTGTTGGTTGTTAACAGCATAGAATGATCTAAGACGGCTGATTCAAAGTAAAGTGCACAAATGAGATAAACTAATTCCAAATATGATATTGTAAAGCAAGAATGACAACCTTATTAAGACAAATCAAGGTCTAAATGGCATAATCGCTACAAACAGACAGTAAATCACACAAGTATTGAGAAGAGGAATTTGAGAGAAGTAGACAATACAATACCATTTGCCGGAGAGCAGAATCAAATGATCTTTTAGGAGCAGAATTTGGGGACGCCATGCTGGACGATTTCTTGGAAGTAGGATATTTGACATTGGAATGTGAACCCCCCTTTATTGAATTTGCTCTATCTAAACTTCCCATTGGGATAGACTGAAGAGAGTCTACATCATCACAGCCAGATGATGCAACAGAATCCTTGCTGTATGAACTGAATTGATCTCGATCTTGACTGAGAAAAGAGCTGCTACTCCAAGAAGCAGTAGGAGACATTGATTGCCTACTGAATTTGCTGGTTGAATCCCTACCATTTCGGGATGCTGGAATTTTTGGTCGATCAGCCAAAGAAGTACAGAGATTGGGAGGAGCAGCACAAGAGAAATTGGAAGAACTAGTTTGCCATGCTCTTATCTTTGGTGAAGCAAAGTTCCCACGGCTTGTCTTAACAGGCGAAGCTCCTCTAATCCCTGATGAGATTGCAGGACCAACGGAGCCAGTGCTGGTCCTCCGAGGGGTAGGAGTTGAACTTCTCCTGCTTACATAACTTCTCTCCATCTGAAAGAAAAGGCTATCCAACATAAGATGGATTATAAGAATAACAACTACTGCATTTTTCAAAAGGATGAAACAAAGTTTAGATGAATTTGCATAAGTATTCATAAGCATTACTATATAAATGGATTCAAAGTCCCACCGTAGAAGATCTTGATATGGAAATGGGTTTACTCTGAGGACTTCCTCTGCCTACAACATTTATTTGTTGTGGTTCATCATCTAATGAAGGAAACAGTGGTGTGTCAGGTGGTGTGAACAACCTATACATGAATAAAACAGACATTTAGCACATTAGTAATGAGCCAATACCAGTAATCAACTTATGCACATGTTAAGTATCAAAAGCCTTGTGATCAAGAAATTAGCTTTAAATATTTTCTTCGGAAGAAAAACCAATTCTGCACAAGGTGGATCCAGAATCACAACATATGTTCACATAACAGAACAAGTAGAGTTGAAATAGCAGAAGAAAAGACAACACACCAGTCATAGTCATTTTTGTCATCATCTGCATTGAGCAAGTCACTGGTTTCTCCTTGGCCATGAATGGAAATCCTAACCTTGGTATCCGGAAAATGCCTCAACTGCATAGCTGTATGAATTAAAATTCAAGATAAAAGGAACGAATTCATGAGTATTACCTAAATAAACCAATTAAAAAGAAAAAAGATATAGAAGATTACAAAATGGATCTTCAAAGTCATCCGATGGCTGAAGTAGAAAATTCTCTTTGGACTCCATTTCATTGAACAAAGCAAGATCATCATCATCATCATCTCGTCTCTCCCTGAATAGCAATCCGCCTCCGAGACAGTGGCCACGCTTGTGAATGTCTTGTCTTGGTTCTTTCCCCGGAGAGAATCTCATTGCTAAGGAAGGTGGCATCTCCCTACCCAAAATTCAGTGTCAAAAAAGGTAACGCCTCAAGTTCTGCATACAAAGCCAAAATCAAATTTATTTAGCAATGGAATATACTAACTAAAAATATTACCATATAAAATTGAAGGCATTGATCGATTTAGCTGAAACTTATTTAGAGGGAGATAACAGGTCCAGACTCCAGAAAGGTCAAATTACAAAGCAAATGGGTCTTTCTGCCAACTAATACATAATATTGATATTTGAGGACCATGGTTATTACTATTGGTTAGTGCGGTAACTTTTGAACCGTTCGTAGCTTTGCTTACAAGTTTTGTGTGTTGTCTGCGTTCAAGTTTAATTTAGACCCTTCAATTGCATGAATGTGGGCAACATGTACAGGTATTAGTAATTGACTTACGTTAATTTGTTGAATTTCTTACCTGACACAATAAATTATATATTGAGGCATAGAGCAATTCCGAACTTCAAATTAAGTAATAAGCAGGACTGCAAAACCCGTAGAATGAATGAAAGGATGAAGTCAAGGGAGATTCTAAAAATAACTGAATTTGACTAGAACAACACATTGGTTTAATTGAAGTGAGGACGTGGTGGATTACGGTTATGGTTAGAGGATGGTGGAGGCCTGGAGGGGGTGCTTACTAGTCACTATCACTTCATAGTTTATACTTTATATTATGCCGTCTCCGTCTCCGCCTCCGCATGCTAAACATTTCATTTTTAAAAGCTTTAGTTACTCTATTGGTTCTATAATTTTGTGAAATTTTTAATTAGGTTATTATGCTTTTTTTTTTTTTTAATTGAGTTCTTGCACCAACTTTTTTTTTCAATTAAGTCACTCTTAGTAATAATTGGCTTAATTTTATAGAGACCCAACTAAAAAAAAATTTAATACATGGACCTAAATAAAAGGAAAAAAAAAGGTATAGGGACTCAACTAAAAAAAAATTTGGTGCAAAGACTCAATTAAAAGAAAAAAAATATAGGAACTCAATCGAAAATTTTGCAAAACTATAGAACCAGCATAATAATTCAACCTTTTTAAAATTCTATTATTCAAATCTGTTTTGCTACAAATCAATTTCTTTTGGTGGAAACTCACATAAAAGTCTTTTATAAAGTTGTTAGTTGATAAAGTTGTTAGTTAAAAATCGTTAAATAATTTGATATTTTTAACTAAATTATTATTTAAAGATTTTTCATTAGCAACTTCATATGAAGATAATTGTAGGTAAATTTTCACCTTTTTTTTTAATCAATTACTTTTGTAAAGATTAAATGATATAGTAACCAATAATTTTTGTAATTAATATATTTAAAAAAAAAAGAAAAATAAGAATTGTTGTTCACTAGGAATGTTTGCAATATAATTTGAAACGGTTTTGACAAAAAAAAATTCAATCCGATCTGAATATATAATTTGTTGTAGTTATATTGGATCGGTTTTATTTTATTTTTAAGGCCAATCCAATTCGATCTAAATTATTGTAGTTGGATTAGATCGGTCTATTTGATTTTTAAAAAATAAAAATTTTAAATTTTATTATTAAAAACAAAAATAATTTTAAGTTGGTGAAATAAATAAGTCTTATTTTATATTTAATAAATACTCACTAAATAATAATAATATATGAATAAAAATATGTAAGAAATTAAATATATTATAAATAAATTTTAATTTAATAATAAAAGAATAATATTTCGATCAAATTTATGGAATTGGTAAAAAAAAAATCTAACCTAATTTAAATTAGTACAATTTTAATAATTTTTAGTTTGAATTAGATTGGAGGAACAATTTTATTCGAGTCCATTTGGATTGGAACACTCATGTTGTTGCTTTGCTTACATCTTGAATAAAAAGAATTTGGTTACTTATATTTTATCTATTAGAATTCAATTATTTAACTTGAAAAACTTTAGACTTGATCAGGTACAATAAACGAACCAAAGCCAATCTGTGACACCGTCTAAAGGATAGCGCCGCCGCCTACAGCCCCAACTGGCCCTCTCCCGAGCTATGAACAAATGAACAATCACAGTCACAACTCACAATTCACAACCCTAAATTTTTGGTGAGCTTGACACTTTAAACAAGTGATATGTCCTAATTAGTTTATTTGTACCCTAAGGTTTCATTTACTCCCATGAAATTAATATATTTTTATTGGATTTAATTAATATACTTTAAAAATATAAATTAAGATTATCAATTGAAACATTTTTTTTATAAAAAATATATAAAATTTAAATGTTTAATATTAATAGTCTTAACATATTCTTATATCATTAACTAAATTTTATATTAGTAAGGCATATGCTATTTTATAATATTTTATATGTGGATATAAGTACGAAGCTTGAACACCAAAAAAGGGGGGCAAAAGAAAAAAAACTTGAGACATAACAGAAGTTTGTGGGGGCAATGTGGAATAAGGTCAACATAACAACTGATGAATTATCGATCATTAATTAACTAATAGCTGGCTTTGTTACTAATAATCCACAGATTATTGAGTTAAGCCACTTAAATTGTTAGGTGAGAGAAACTTAAAAGAAGTATATTTGTCAATGATTTCAGTTGTCTTTGGTTCTACTACTAATTGCTATATTACTGTCAACGGCAATGGACATGCCATCTAATATCTATATTGCAATACAAAAGGACTAAAGTAGTCTGTGAACAAATAAGTAAACTAATATATACATGCAGTGACGGAACTTGAAACAAAATTTTAGGGAGGACAGATAGAAAATAATTGTTAAAATATTTTTGATATGAACTCCATTTAAGATAAGTTCGTCTAATTTCATCTTTTTGATTTGGGTGATATTGACAAATTTAAAACCATTTTTCAAGATCTCGTTCCAAAAAGTTAAGGTTAAAATCATCAGATGTAACTTTTTGAACTTTTGAAGGTTATATCTCACTTTCTTCGTTATTCATTAAAGTAGAAGAACTATCTACAGGTGTTGATATTGTAAAAGTTATATGTTCTCCTTCTTAAATATTAGTCTTTCTCTTAAAAAATGTATCAATTCTTTGATTTTTTATTATTATTTTATATAAAAATTTGAATATATATCCTATAAAATATATAAAGAAAAAATTAGAAGGATAAATATTAAAATTTATAATATTTATTGAATTTTTTTATCAATTTATACAAATACAATAATATTAATACTTATTGAATATTTTATTATTTTTTATCATATAAAAATTAAATTAAATAAATAGTAAAATATAAAATAATATTAAATTAAATAAATAAAAAATATCTAATTTTTTATATTTAAACTTAAAGATAGAGAGAATGTTGTTTATTAAACTTATTAGATACTTTAAGTCATTGTAAAATATTTAAGTCAATTGAACTTAAAAAAGTACTACTAAATTTTTTATAAAAACTTAAAAAATTTGGAAAGGGCATGACCCCTTGTCTAAACTAAATTTCGCCACTGTATACATGCTAATATTCCTGCGTGAATTTTTAGCAGTAGCAATTTAACTTTAAAAATGGAGTTTAGATAACATAAAATTATATTAGGATGAATATCCATTTTGGTTCTTAATAATTTTTTGAAGGATTATGAGATTTTTTAAAAAACAAATTTTTATTTTGATTCCTTATAATTAACTTGGTGAGATTAATTAGTCTTTTTGTCAACGATTTCTCACTAGAATATATTTATAAAACTCGTTAATTATTAATATATCATTTATTTAATTTTTATAAGTAAAAATAATTTAAAAATTATTAATATTTTTTAGTTTTACACAATAAATTTAGTTAATAATGTATTTACAAAAAACAATAAAAAAAAACAAACAATTATTTTTAAAAGACAACGATATTCTTAACAAAAAAATTTATCAATTTTAATTGGCTCTTAATGAATAAATTAACAATTTAACATACTATATAAATTTATTTCATTAATATGAAAAAAAATATTGATAGAAATGTTAAACAGTCTCACACATAAAAATTAAAATTTAGAGACCAAAAATTTTTTTTTATTGTAAATTTCATTGTTTTTTAAAATAAAAAGTGTAATTGATGGAATATAACGATGGTGCATTGATTAATTAATGATTTGGACCTGCCACTTTTTTTTTTATTATCTTCATAAATCGCATTTGATATTTCTTTCTTTTTGTATATTCAATTTTTTTTTAAGTTAGAAGTAAAATTCAAATCTTAAATTTTTAGATGAAGAGGAGAGATTATATTATTTGAGTTAATTTAACGGTTATAAGAGTAATTAATTTTTTATTTTATTATTTTATTAATTTTTTATTTTAAAAGATTTTGATGTATTGAAATAAAGTTAAAACCTTTGACTTGTAAATATGTAGAATTTATAATGTACCGGTAGCGTCAACAAATCATATAAAGTTTCAATTATATCTTAATTAGTTTACCAACTCAGAAGATGCCAATATTCATAAACATATGGCAAGAGTGGATGTATATATAAGAAATTTCTATATCAAATGCAGATGTTAATTATTAACTATGTCAAAATGTTAATCTATTATATAGTTGCTTTTTTATATATAATATGATAGTACAAAATTATATTAATGTAGTCTTAATAAATTGTCAATTTGTCATTCTTAAATTCTCCTGCATCATTAATAATCCATTTACACATCAGTATTTATCATACCAAAATAACATAATAATGTCTCAAATGATTGTAAACTACTTATAATTAGTTCGTTATGATTCCAACGCTTACCGACGAAAAAAAATAAATAATAAAACAAGAAGATGTGCTGTCAGATACGAATAGAATCTCTCCTATAACTAGAAACATGACGCAGCCAGAGTGAAGTGCTGAATATATCTATTATTAAAAACATCTAAATTTACAAATTGAAATACAACTAAACAAGTAAAGCTTAAATGATAGATTTGTCTAAATTATGAAGTTGGTACAACAAGAATTACGAAATGTTGGCTATAAACAATAGTGTCCGATTATTTTAGGTGAAACTCACAGTTATGTTTATGTGAAATTATTAATTAAAAATTATTAAATAATTTAATATATTTAATTAAATTATTATTTAATAATTTTTAATTATTAATTTTATGTAAAAATAGCCATATATGAGTTTTTACCATTATTTTAACATATAATCTTAACTGATATCCAAAAAAAAAGTGATTACATTCAATACTTAAGTGATAATATGTCATTCCAATATATATATCCATTCTTCTTGCAGTTAAGAGATTTGTCCAAAATATGGTTTTTTGTAAAAGGAGAAATGTCATCCTATTTTTTTCACAAATGAATTATATATCGGATTTCAAAGAACACTCGGATAAGCATCTACAAAAAATATTCCAACACTTAAATTAGTAATAATTTAAAGAAGAGAATGATAATAACTTAAGTGAGTATTAAGTTTTTGGATATCTTTTGCCATGACCAGTGGTGAATCCAGAAATTTTATAAGAGTGAAGCTAAATTAAATACAAAATAAATTAAAATATAACATAATAAAAAGTCAACAAAATATAATTTATAGTATATAGATAAAAATTAATAATTATATTATATAAAAATTAACATTCAACTACGTACTTTAGAATTTTAGTATTTTTGAATTTGGTCTGCGATACTTCATATAACTAAAATTATTAATTTACTATCTAAAATAAATTTTAAAGCATTCTCTTTGTTAACATATACAATCATATAATATGCTAAAAGTTTGTCTTTAATCTTGTTTTAAAGTATTGTTTTAATAATTTTTATTATTTAAAAAATCTATTCAGTTGTTACTGTTGTTATAGAAAGAGTCAAAATAATAATTTTTTTTATAATTATTATTTTTTACATTAATCTAAACCTATATTTTTCAATAACTTTTTAATTATTTATATATTTATAGGCTTTTATTGTTTTTTAAACCTATTTATTAATTGCTACTAATATATTATAATACACATCATAATTTATATATATTAAATTATTAATGTGTAAACTTTTTTTAGTGTGTAATATACAAAAATATATTTAATAATATATATATATATATATAAATTATATAATAATAATAAACTAATAGTACTATTTTTTTTTTAAAATTTGGGGGACCATAGCCACCTTAAGCCCTTCCTTAAATCCGTCACATGTTACTTTATATAGACTGAATAGAGACTAAACATTTTGAATATGCTCATTTAGTGAATCATAAGCTACAGTTGTGATCAGAACTAACATATGATTATCTTAATATTCTTAGTATTTGTTTTGACTATTTTATTAAATTATTGATAATGACATATGATGGAGTCATTATACCGTTGTATTAAGTATTATCATATTTTTGAGTTATGAGACGAGTTATATTATAACTTCAATTCTTTGGGCCGAATTAAAAGTTTCATTAGCTGAATTATAAGTAATGGATCAAATTTTGTTCTTCAAATAATAAGTGACAATTATCAAATAATACGGGATGGATCATGTTGTAACAGTCGAATTATATTAACAACATAAATAGTAGTTATTTATAAGTCATGAAAATTCTAACATTTTTTTTATCAAATTTTCGAATTATAACCTATAGTTACCAAATTATAGTAACCAAATCACCCACTTTTATCTTATTTCGTGGCAAATTAATTATTCAAAATGCTGCTGAAGTCCTATACTCCCATCTATTTGGAGAAATTGAATCAATTCTCAAAGCATGGAAAAAAAAGCTAGGAAAAAGAACTCCGCCCGGGGATCGGAGTGGAAGAATGTGAATCCTAATCCTAACTTATTGTGAACTACTTATTTTGTTAAGTATATGATGGCTATACTTTTCTCTTCTTGTTTTTTCTTATTTATTTTCTATTTGTTATGAGGTTCTTAAGTGAGAAGGAAGGAAATGACATTATTAATATAGCAGTATTAATTCTTTTATAAGTATATCATAATTTAATATTTTAATTGAAAACTTGTTTCAAGTATTAGAATGAGAATAACAATATCTATTTTTTATCTATAGTCACGATTTTAAGAAGAAGTGACTATAGAGACTATAGTCACTGTGAAAATCATGACCATAAATAAGGTTATGATCACGGTTTTAGGTGGGATGATCATAGAGGCTATGGTCACGATTTTAAAATAGGGTGACCATAGAGACTATGGTCACGATTTTTACGCGTGACCATAGATTAACTTATGATGACGGTAAAAAAATGTAGTTTAAAGTGCCAAAATTTTAATATTACAACTGTGACAATAAAAACTGTGATCATAGATAAAAAAAAAATATGACCATAGGTCTATGACCACGGTAGAATAGGCCATAGTAAAAAAATCGTGACTATAGGTCAAAAACCGTGATCATAGACCTATGATCACCTTTTCACTAGCTATAGCTATGGTAACGGTTTTTCACCGTGACCATAGATTTTTTTTTTTTTTGTATGTGTTCTTCCCAATTGAAGTATACTCATGCTACCAAAAAAAATTGAGATTATTCTAAGGAGAATGTGTTATGTTATACAAGGAGATCAACTAGCTAGCTAAACAAGAACAAAAAGTCATGATTATTTTTTGTGTTGGGGTTCAATTTCCACCGGATACAAGATTTGATAATAAAATCGTTTGTACGCGTGCCTACAAATTTAATTCTAAAAATATAATATTTAAAATGAATAATTAAACTAATTCTCTCTAAAAAAATTTTATGGTTGTGAATGGTGATAAATTTGGTATTGCTTATTGAATGAAAAATATAAACTAAATTTGAATTGAGGTTGTAATTGATGTTAGAAATTCTGGTTATGCCAATATCTTGGTTGGATTGTTGATCTGAAAAATAATTCTATGTTAGAAAAGACCTAGTTTTTACACTTACTTATATTGAGTAAAAAATTCTATATTCAAAATTTGAGTTATACAATTATATTACAGGGTGACTTGAATTTGAAACTGTTGAAAAGAGTTTGAGAAAAATATTGGTTTGATTCGTTAGTAACTATTGGTTTGATTCAAGAGCAAAGGATTTGATATTCGAAATGATTTAGAGATTGTTTAGTTAGGATCTTGAAAGGGTGGCATACCCCGAATTTTAGAGGAAATGCTGCCAAATTTTTATAAAACTCTAAAATTTTATTTAAAGTGTTATTTAAAAGCAAATCTGATTTAAGAATATTATTTAATTTCAATTTATTACGAAAAGAATTTTGTTTTCAATTCGATTTATTAAGAAAAGTATAATATTTTAAACTCAATATTTTGAGAAGGAATTTTGCTTTAAGTTATGTTTTGATTTTGGTTTGATAAGAAAGAAAAGAAGAAGAACGAAAAGTAAAGAAAAGAGAGATAATTAAAGGAATCTCTGCCACAGGAGAGTAGAGAACAAAGATTAAAGGAATATATTAATTAAAGGAATGTCTGCCACAGGAGAGCAGATGCGATTTTGTTTGGGCCTTAGTGCCAAATGTATAGTAGGGACGCCCACACACTGAGAACTGTTTTCCAGATGTAAGTTCATTGATTTGAAAGTCATACTGTATGCGGCCTAGCCGTAAGACTTATAAGCACACTGTATGCATCTGGAAAGCCATATCTGGGACTTGTGCCCGGGTAATGTCGGGAGCGGGTAGGCAACCGACACATGAGCTCATGGCCTGCTTAGGACAGACATGCATCATAATGTTTGCGCATATGCATTTGATTGTGTTTGCTTGTATTACTTCGTTATGATTATGCTGCTTGTCTTATTGCGACTTGCCTGTATGTTGAACTGAAGCTCCTATTTGTACTATTAATAATGTGATTAGGAACTGATGTTTTGATTGAGAATTAATTATGTGGTTGAGAAATGGTTAATTTGACTAGTCTTAGATTTAAAATTTGTTTTGGGTTTAGAAATTTTGAAAGAGGTAATTAATTAATTAAAGTAAAACCAAGAGTATTTTAAAAAAGTTTGATAAAACTATAGTTTCCTTGAGTATGTTAATTATTCGCATTTTATTCATTACTTTTACGGCATTCCCATTCCCCATTAAGAACGTGTGGTTTGTTCTCACCTCAAAATCTTCCACCCTTTTAGTGATACACGTTCGAAGACTCAGGATGAGGCCGTGAACGAATAGTTGGAATTGTTTAAAAGTTAAGTTGTTTTTATAGAGTTCCCTCGCCTTTATTGATTAGGATTTTATTTTACCTAGAGGGATAGGTAATGTATTCGAGTTTTATATTGAATTTATTTGTATGGCATTTATTATTAGTAATAAGGGGTAAGTATTGTTTTGGTCCCTAACGTTGAGGGACAGAATTGAAACCGTGCCCGATGTAATTTTTTATTTAGAATCATCCTTAACATTTTTTTGATGTAATTTTTTATTCGACCACGTCGCTGCTCCGGTGGTTCTGCTTCTTCTTCTGAATCTGCTTCCTTCTTCTTCTTCATATGCTTTTTCTGATTTTATTGTTGTTGTGTGTTAATTTGGTTGTTGAATTTGTGTTGATTTATTGAATTTGGGTTGATTTCATTGATGTTGTTATTCTTGGTGGTGGATGTGCTGGTGCTGGTGGTGGAGGAAGTGCTAATGGGTTGGTGGTGGAAGAAAATGTGCTGATAGAGGTGGAGGGTATTTTTGTCCAAAAAAAGTTAAAAGGATGATTTTAATACGAAAAAAACGTTAAGGATTATTCTAAATCAAAAATTACATCGGGGACGGTTTCGATTCTGCCTTTCAACGTTAGAGACCAAAACAATACTTACCCCTTAGTAATAACTATGTGATTACTATTACTTGGTGATCTTTGATATATGATTTTAATTAATAAAAATAAAATTTTTTAGGCATTTTCTTATAAATTGAAACACGACATCGAACTAAAGGTTCAATATTTAATAGTTAATAAGAAAAACGAGTTAGTAACGCCTTATTTTTAATACGATGCTAAAAATTAAGGTGTTACACTTACTCCTGATTTAAATTCTACTGTTACTGTAATTTCTCCCGTTAGAATTGTTCTTACTTAAGCTTCCTTGACTTCTATTACTGCTCCCCATCATACCTCACTCAAAAAATGACTTTTCAGAACTTTACAATATGAACAAGATCAATGAGAAGGAGTGGAGACAAAGAGCGCCATTAACTTTTGGAGTAACGAAAATTTATAATTCTAAAAGTGAGGGACTTATTTAATCATTTTAAAAATTGGAGAACTAATCTAAAACAAATTGAGAATTTTAAAAATCATTTTAGACATTATCTCTTTTAAATTAATATTCAACCAACAATAATTTACATTCATATTTATAAGTATTTGCATAAAAAATATTTTTATATTTATATTTATATTTATATTTATTATAATTTACATACTTAAATCAATATAATTGATACTTATATTTTTTATTTTATAAAATTTATATATATAAAATAATAAAATTTATTTATTAAAAATAATTTAGTATTTATACTAAACAAGTAATATCTAAAATTACTAAACACTGCTGCCGATAGAGCTTCTGTAAATGCAATTACCCATCCTAAATTTGAATCCTCTAAATTTTAAATTTGTACTTTAAAAAATAAAATGTGATTTTTTATTTTTAAATAATTTTTCTCTCATATTTATTCTTAGTCCCACTTATAAAATAAATAATAAAAAATTACACTTTACCCTCTAAAAATAAAATTTAAACTTTAGAGAATCCAAATTCATCCATCACGGGGTTATTTTTTATTTGTCATAAATCATAATTGCTACTATTTGCTACACAGTACACACTCTCCCTCACTCAGTCACACGGAGGCTCGGGGTCGGAGCTCCCAAATCAAACACAAAATCAAAATCAGAACAAGACGGTTCTTCAAATCTGTGTCTTGTGATGGCAACCCTGGCCCGTTCAAACTCCCTCCTCCTCCACACTGCCGGCGCCGGAGCTGGAATTGCTGCCCACTGCCGCACCCACCTCCTACGCCAATGGGTTCCAATCCACGCAACCAAACTCAACCCCCTCTCTCTACACTGCAACACATCCTCCTCTCCCACTGCTGGTACTTATCAATATCATCTTCCTAACACTTTCTTTCATTCTTAAATTGATTAGTATGAACATCGCGCGCACATACAGTAGGAGGTGTAAGAGCTCAGGTTGCAACTGAGGCGGAAGCAGGAACTCCAGCTAGCCAGAATGCGGAAGCGCCCGTTGTAGTGGTCACCGGAGCTTCTAGAGGCATCGGTCGAGCAATTGCTCTCTCCTTGGGTAAATCTGGTTGCAAGGTTACTCATTCGCATTTGTTTGTTTCCCTCAATCTCATCTTGTACAAAATTTCGTTTTATTTTTTATATCTATATAACAAGCAAACTTGCCTCCATAGATGTAATATTGGCATAGCTTTCTCTCAGTTCTGCAATTCAGCTATTTTGGGGGTTTTTTTTTATTACAGGTGCTGGTCAACTACGCAAGGTCATCCAAGGAAGCCGAGGAGGTTTCCAAGCAGGTACATGGCTTCCATCTAAATTTATGTTTAATTTTGTAATTCGGTTTGAAACCATGCACTGTCTATGTTTTTATGTTGTTGATGTTTATGTTATGAATCTTTTTTGTGTTAAACACATATAGTGGTCATGGTCTGAGTTGATCCTTGGGACAAGAGATGACAATCCTGTGCTGCGGTTACTTTGATATATTTATTCACAAGCAATAATATTGAAACTGAGGTATCCTGCGACCTCAGCCTGTTTATACTCACTGACTGACCTGTAGTAATTTCTTTGATCATTACTTGCAGATCCAGGAATTCGGTGGACAAGCTCTTACATTTGGTGGAGATGTTTCCAATGAGGCTGATGTGGAGTCTATGATTAAAACTGTGAGCAAATATTTATAAAGCATTGGATTTACATTCTACCTTGGCTGTTTCATAACTTCAATGTATGCAGGCTGTTGATACTTGGGGAACAGTTGACGTGTTGGTAAATAATGCAGGTAACTTAGATAAATCTCTTGTTCTAGGACTCTTTTCCATAATTACAAATTTCAAATTTCATATCTAGTAGAAATGAAACTGCATACTCAAAATACTATCTCATTGTTTTAGGAATTACTCGAGATGGCTTGTTGATGCGGATGAAGAAATCACAATGGCAGGAGGTTATTGATCTAAATCTCACTGGTGTTTTTCTTTGCACCCAGGTATTAAGTTCAGAATTTGAGTACATGTTATATTAAGTATACTTCTCTTTTAGAGGAGCTGACATGGTTTATTTTTTGCAGGCAGCAGCTAAAATTATGATGAAGAAGAAGAAGGTGACATCACACTTCAATCTCCTCCCTACATCTTTTCATATCATATGTTTGTCGATGGTGGGAAGAAATGTTGTTGGATACAGCCCTATGGGCTTCAACTTGACCTTTGTCCTCATCAAATCATCAGTCCTGACTAAAATTCCTGTGTAAAATAGCTAGAAGTGTTTTTCTTTCTTTTTCTTCTGTTTTTAATTTTTATTGGTAGGGGGCTGTATTTTGGAAAAAGTTATCAGTCAACCACTGCAGTCTTTATAATTTGAAAAATTACAGCTAGCATTTGCTAAAGCACTCTACTTTTATATCTCTGTTCACTGGTGATTTTGCAGGGAAGGATAATCAATATTGCATCAGTTGTTGGTTTGGTTGGGAATGTTGGACAAGCCAATTATAGTGCTGCAAAAGCAGGAGTAATTGGCCTGACAAAAACAGTTGCAAAGGAATATGCTAGCAGAAGCCTCACTGTAATTTTACAATAATTTTCTGCCTGATGTCTAATATGCAGTTTTATATAGGTTGATGGAATTTTACTGAAAACACCGGCATTTCCTCAGGTTAATGCAGTTGCCCCAGGGTTTATTGCATCTGACATGACTGCCAAGCTAAGCGAAGACATTGAGAAAAAGATTCTGGAGACAATTCCTTTAGGTGAGCATGACCAAAATATTTTTAGCCCCGAAGCACATGTAGCAACAGTTTAAAACAGTTGATAATGCTTTGTAACATTCTGTTTCAACCTTATATTCAGGGAGATATGGCCAACCAGAAGAAGTTGCTGGACTTGTGGAATTCTTGGCCCTCAATCCTTCTGCTAGTTACATCACTGGCCAGGTCCTTTATTTCCTCAGTGGTTTTTCTAGATATAGAACTAGTCTGATAAACTATCCCATTATATATAGTAGATTATGTGACTTAAGTTATTTACATGTAATGTTTTTCCCATTCATCTTTTATGTGCTGTTATAAACCGGAACTGCTCTATTGCAGGTGTTCACTATTGATGGAGGCATGGTGATGTAAGTCAGTAATATGCTTCCTTTAGCAACTTGAGTTCTACGCTTAAAGTTCATACCAATAGGCAATAGCCACAGAAATTCAACTTCTTTCATATGGTGATAGTTCATTGTATGCTGATTTTTGCTCCAGTGTTATACTTGGTAACTTAATCCTATCAATTTTGTTTAGCTATTAAAAGGCTTCTAATTCGGATGAATTTGGCATCTTACTACATGTTGGTGAGTCTTCATCCTAATGCATATGAATACTCATCTTATCTTCTTCTATAATAAAAATAATAATAATAATATGCCGTACCATTATTGCATTCTTGGTGGGAATAATATGGTTGTCTGCATATAAAATAGAAAAATCACTTGTGACAGACAACTCTTCATCTTGATGGATTGCAAATCTCAAAGAAACTACATGTTATGTACAGAATTCATGTATGTGTTGTGTAGACGAATGGCAAAATATGTAAAGAATCCTAAACAAAATTGATTTTTAAAGGCCTAAAAAACATGAAAGATTTTGCACCCTAACTTAAATTCTGGTGTAACATTCTATTGTAAAAGATCCGAGCATGCTCTAATATTTCCTACTCGATTTGAACTAGAATCTATAGCTAGCTGCCTAGCTATCAACTGATAGATTATTCGAACAAAGCAATCATTGAGGGTGCTACCCTTGAAACAATAGCTCAGGAGAAGAACTTGTAGTTATGGATTGAAATGATGATGTTTCTCAGTGCTCCAATTGGGGATACTGTCATCAAAAGTACCCCAATCACAATGCATGTCTGAAATATAATAAAAATCAGGTCAAAGTCTGAGCGTAATTACTAAAACTAAGAGGAGACTGTTCAAGGATTATTGACAGGGGTCAGTTAACATACCCAATTTACGAACCAAGACAAGCTAAATCTCTTAGGTTTGTAAACTTTAAGCCATATTATGCAAGGCAGCTGCAAGTAGGAAGAATGCAACACTAAGTATTTGATAATATATGATGACTACTAGGTCTTCTTTCGTAGGTGATTTGATTATATAATATGTGAAAAGGAAAAATAAATGCTTTGCTTATATACTTACGAAGTATGATGTTGGGGCAAAGGCAAATCCTCCAAGAAATCCAAGAAGTGAACCAAAGAATGGGACGCATATAGCAATTGCCATTGTGAATGCTGTAACAGTGGGATAAAATGTACTTAATCTAGATAGCAGTTCAAAATTCAAGCTAAGAAAAAAAGGGTCCATAAGCAATCACCTCACATACCTACAAATAGAGTGCGGGCAACGAATCGAAGTGTGAAGCAAGGGGGGAACTTAAACTGCTTCACTAATAAGGTTTCCATCATATCAAACACTGGCATAGAAAATACCTGTTGTTTCCATATCCAAAGTAGAAGTGTAGAACCTGAGAATGCTGATTGAATAAAAAGCACAAGAAGTCAACGAACTGAAAAATGAAACTCACCTGGTAGCCACCAACAACATGGACAATAACAAACATGTTAGCAGCAGCAATGAGCCAAATAGGGTGCTCAAGAGTGATGAGGATGTTATCTTCAACCGAGTTTCCAAATACATAGTATCCAATGAAGGCAACAGGGAAGTAGCAGATTGCCACTCCTATGTATGCAAGGATAACTCCGTTCCACATTGGTTTCTTGGAAGGCACTTCTTCGGTTGAAGGCATCGTTGCTTGGATTTCCAGAACTACATTGTGGCCTGCATAGGCGAATGCTACATCTCCCAAGGCAGTCATGAAGTTGAACACACCATCTGCTGTGCTCTTTGCGTTGTAGCCATAATCCACATTTGGTTGAACTCCCTTCATAAGTGAAGCCACCCAAGCAATAGTTGAGTAGCTGTAATGTATTAATGTTACATAAGCAACTATTCACATGAAGATGTTGAAATCATTTTCATGTAAAAATAATAGTCAAGATGTAAAAATGTCTTATGTTAAGCAGAGTAACAATATCACTATAAGAAGATTGATGATATATAAAGGAATTTGAATTACGCAATAGACATGATGGCTGCAGCTAGAGAGACAGCAGAAATAGAGTTGAAGCTGGGGCATTGACAGAGTACAAAGTTGACAGATGCAAAGATCATAATCCAATAGGAGGTTCTGATGTCTTTGCATGTGGGACAAACGCTGCCATGAAACTTCTTAAGAGATTTGCCTCCGGTGACCATATAAACAATGCATGTGCCAACCTCAACAAGTAGCTGTTGGGGAACCACGATGTATAGGCCAAGCTTTTCACCAAAGGCATACTGCCCTAACTCGTGGTACCGGTCAAATCTCTTGCCGGGAACCATTTCGTGCATCTCAACCATTTGCCATAGTGTGAACAAGGTGATGATCCATGACAATAGCAGTGCAACCACGCCAGGACCCCTAAATTCAAACACCAAGATTAAGAAGGTAAACTATACCCATGCTTCAGATATATGCATAAATATATGTGTCGTTCAATTTATTTTCAATATATATTTATATTCCAACATGTATTTTATACTTGTGGCTAATTTTGATGGTCAATTTTAGTGTACACTTAACATAGTTTAGATAATAGATATTCAATTTGTATAATTTTAAAATATTTATTTATTCACGATATTTATTATGTAATTTTTTGAAATTTTTATCCATAATAATATAATTTAAAAAAATAGAATAATGTAATATTAATTTGATTCAGCTGAATTTTCTTAGTTTTTATAAGAATAATTCTATCCAATTATATTATTTTCGATCTTTATTATTGAGATAATTTTTTATAAGAATAACTCTATGAGAAAGTCTAAGGGTTATCATTTTTATTAAAATTTGGTCAGCACTTAACTAGTAAAAGAAAAATGAGTAATTTCACACTATTAGATATAATCTTACACTATTAAAAATATTAATGATAGTTAATTGATGGATACAAATCACAAAATCTGCTAGCCCCTTGGCACTCTTCTAATTCTATTTATTAGAATTTATTATTTTTGGCCATCAATTAGCCATCAATATTTAAAAGTGTAGACAAAAATATATTGTTAAATTACTAAATTGAATTAATAGCTAAAAGTAATGGCTAAAAATAATAAATTTTGATGACTTTTTAGTATTCTTCTTTTTCCTTATTGGGAGCCACTTAAATAAAGACGCTTAAAACGTCTTTTTATAAAGATGTTTTCTAATAATTAAAATTCAATACATATAATTGATTAAATCGTATTATTTTTGTTAAAATTAAATCAGATAAATTGATTTGGCCGAAAAATCGGTAAACCAAATCTTGAATCGGTCTAAATTAATATTTTTTTTATAAAAAATGACTACAATAACTCTATTATAGAAAATAAAAAATGACTAAAATACTACTATTACATATATATTTTTTTAAATTTTGAGAACCATAAATCATAACTCTACGACGATAAAAAGAGAAGAGAAGGATTAGAATTTAGGATTCTCAAAATTTATACATATATACAATAATAATAAAATATATTTTAGTTATTTTTTATAATAGAGATATTGTAGTAATTTTTATAAAAAAATATTAATTTAGATCGGTTTAAGGTGTAATTCACCAATTTTTTTGTCAAATCAATTTATCTGATCTAATTTTAAAAAAATAACATAATTTAATCAATTATATATTAAATTTTAATTACTAAAATACATCTTTAAAAAAAGACGTTTTAAGCATCTTTATCCCTTTCCTTATTTATGTTAGTGTGATGAGGAGGAGGTATATCAAATTCAAGATTGCAAGATATGAAGAGTACTTTGTTTTTTAAAGAACTTTAAGATGAAAACGTATTATATTAAATAATTTAATTAAATATATTAAACCATCTAATTATTTTTAATTATTTTCATATAAATACATTTTTATTCGATTTTGTTTTAGCTACACCTACACAGACATGGGAGTTCAAGTTCAAACTAAACAAGTGAACAACTAATGATTTCACGCATTTATGATGGATCTATTCTCGTGAGATGTGCCAGTTTTCATTTGTACTAATAGATCTACTGAAAGAACTTCACAACCATTATTAATACATCGATTTTCATCACTGTCTAGGAATATCTAATTATTTTATAAACAAGAGATGCTTGACATTTATTTTGGGAACAAATATATATTTTTTTCATGTATAAAAGATATCATGGTCAATATTTCATTTGTAACTACATAAATAGATGAAGACTCATGTGTGGTTGCATTCATATGAAGTTGATAGTCGATGTATAATTTAACATGTTTGATTAAATTGTTATTTAACAGTTTTACTTTATACGAAGACAAACTAAATGCGAACTTATACTTAAATATGATACACACTTAATGACTAAAAATTAGTGGATAGCATACTTAATGAGTAATAGTTAGGACATAATTATTACCAGCCCATCTTTGACATGGCATAAGGAAGACTGAGGACACCAGCACCAACCATGGCGGTGAGATTGTGAAAAGCAGAATACCACCATTTGGCATTTCTAGAAGCAGTGACAGGAAGCCAATTATCAATGGCAGACTTTCTTGAATCGTCAGTCATTTCTAATTTGCAATCAAAATCTTGTTCAAACTAAACTAGTAAAGCTATGTATGCAATATGGATAAGTTCACAGATCTTTATAATCGGGTAAAAGACGCGGTCTTCAGTTCTGTTATTCTGTAACTGCCGTAGCAAAGTATGTCTGGTAGTTGGATAATGTAAGCTAAACATAGAAAAACAGATGCACTACTACTTCTTGCTACCATCACCTATTTTCTCTCTCAGTTATTTATTATTGCTTGGTCTACCGTACATTTTGATCAAAGTGTCATACTTCTGATCCTTTTTGATATGTTATGGTCACATTTATCCGAGTTTCTTGAAGGTGACCCAAAAAAAAAAAGTATTAGTATTGATTAACTAAACTTTACTTGTATGGTTTTATTGGTGGTTGATTTTGTATTTAATCTTCTTGACTACTAGTTGCTTAATTGGTTTGCTATAAATGATAATGCTTTAATATGAATTTATTTACTAATTTTTTTTTTAATATGTGAATCTATGTATTCATATATTATGAATGGCAACCTAGAATTGTATGCCTTGCGTAGACATATAAAACACCAGAAGATTCGATTAAATATTAACGGTAGAAATCATTAAAAATAAAATAATTGTATGTCAAAATCAACACAAATATAGATGCATATATTTTATTTATAATTATATTAAAATATACAAATGTCTAATATATATATTGAAATGTACTTCAATTCATTATTTTAATGCAATTCTCTTCCCTTTTATTATCTCTTTTCTCTTATATAAAATAATGAATTACTTTTTTAAGTTTTTATTATTGTTCATCTTACTAGTTTTTATATTTTTCATTTGTAGTTTAAATTTTATGAGGAATATAAATACAAAAGCTAACTTTCAAGTTTCAACAAGTAAATCTTGAGAAGCATTTATTAGTATTCCTATTCATATTTGGAGTTGGCTTCTCAAATACAGTTGAACATTGAGCACATGTTATATCATCAATACATAAGCTCCAACAAACATAAATGATTACAACTTGAGCTAGAATATATTCTTTTTGACAAAATGATTCATGCTGAATATCATTTATGTAACTAAAGAACTGAGATTTGTCCTAGTGCAGCTATTTGCACCCTCAAAAGCCTGCTCTTGTGCTCCAAAAGAAAAATACTTATTCATCATTTTCTTATTGAAGGAACCCTGCCTGAAGTTCAACTGTCGTGTACCACAATCTATATCAACACCCTTATGTTCTTGAAGACTTTGAGTTGAATGAGCAGCAGCATTAGCAATAGGCACATATGGCTTTACCTGAATTACCCCTTGCATTAGGCCTGCAGCAAAATAACTTCTACTGGATGGACTTGGGAGATTGGTCATTATAGGTAATGTTCTCTTGTTGTTTGGAAGGGAACACAGTTTTGAGTATCTTTGTCTTAATGGAATTGGAATGTCTTCCAACTCTTTACTTGAGATGCAAGAAGCAGCCACAGAATCGTCATCTTGAATTTCTGATACTGCCTTTTTAGTCTCTCTTCCTCTAGGCCTCCCGAAAAGGAACTTTAAGCGCCTTTTCGCATCGTTGATAGGACTAGACTTGCTGCAATGTGGAGAATCGGCTAGCTTGTAATCATGCGGTTCACCACTTGACCATGAATTTGATTCCACACTTGCCTGATCAAAATTGTCATCATAGGATTTCTCAATGCCTGTGTACAAGAATATCTCACCATCTGGTACCCTGAATGAAATGCCAGGACTTGTTACAATGCCATGATTCTTCAGATGAGTAACAAGAGTATTTCTTGCTGTATAATCCTGACAATTAGAGATGCCACCGGCTGAAATCAACTGCTTGATCAAGATTTCAGATGATGCTGATTGTGACCTCTGCTTCAAATGATCCAAGGGGGTCATGCCATCCGCATCGCGGACGTTCAAATCAATTGATGGAATAGACATCAGTAATTCCACTATTTCACATTGGATGTTATGAATCACAGCTACATGAAGAGCTGTTCTTCCATCATTGTTCTTGATATTTATGATGTCCTGCATGTCCACAATCTTTCCACTAATCAATTGGTTCATGAGCTCAGTGTGCTTGTCTAGTCTTCGGAATCCAGGGCTTCTGAAACCAGCCACTGCCATGTGAAGAAAAGTATCTCCATAATGATTGGTTAGGGATGCTAATGAGGGTGATGCTTGAACCAGAATCTCTACCACAGGTAAGTAACCCCTGTAAGAAGCCACATGTAATGCTGTATTGCCTTGTACATCAGTTGAGTTGATAATATCAGATGACTCAATTAAGTTTCTCACTACCTGTATCATGAAAATAAGTACAAGGTTATATGGATGATTGGTTTCTAACCCCAAATCAAGTGCAAAAAGATATTACAAGAATTTCTACGGGATTAGAAGAACACTAGAACATTGCACTAAAAATCATACAATTCGCTATCAACTTTGAACCTGATCACTGTTCAATGTTGCTAACAAGAAAAGATTTATGCTTTTTCATTCTCCCCTAAGTAAGAAATTTTGTGATAATCCCAAAGGGATGGTAACATTAGCATCAAAATGTAACCCAAAACTCCTAGCAAGTTCTAACCACTTTGATGTGCTTAGATTTACTGCAAAAGTTGTATTTTTAAGATCTTTGACTGGGTGGGACAGTTTCTACTTTCTACATAAAAGGTCCAGAGTCATAGACCACAATTTATGGGGACCATGCTGCTACTTAAAGCATACTGAGCAGGTTTTAATGCATACTTCTTGAGAATTATTATACATCTCTTTTCACTTCTTTTTTTTTCCCTTTTACAGTTAAAGGTTATTCAGACTGAGCTGGTCAAATGAAGAAAACTGTATTCAAGTAATCCATAAAATTATTATAAGATTTTGAACAATCACTAAGAATCTGATATGTAATGTCCCATATGATTTCTCTTCCAAGATCAACATTAAACAAGTAGAAGAACTCATGAATTTTGTTTGGCCTCACCTCAACTTGGCCTCTGCCAGCTGCTGAATGCAAGACAGTACACCCTTGAGAATCTCTGTAGCACAAAATCTCAGAAACATTTTCCACAAGCTCCTTCAGCATTTCCCAATTCCCTCCTCTTGCAGCAGCATGAATTGCTCTATTCACCATCTCTCTCTTGAAAACACCACCATCACCATGATGTTCTTCACTCCCAGAGAGTGCAGAATCAAGCAAGAGCCTGAACACCACACAATTCTTGCTCCTTGCAGCAGCATAGAGTATGTCAGTGACACCATACTCTCCCTCACCAAAAACAAGCAAAGGGTCTCTACTCAACAATTCCTTCACAAATTCCACATCCCCTGCTGAGGCTGCAGTGTAGAGAAGCCATCCACCATAGCCAGCACGGATGAGGGAGTTGTACTTGTGTTCCCTTCTTCCGTTCTCACATTCAAGCATGAGATTCCTTGCAACCTTGGAGCGGCAACTTGCAACGTCTTCAAAGTTAGCCTCGTCATCCCAAACGGCTTCGAGGCGGCGAATTCTACGGAGGGAAGTGAGCTTGATGAGGAGGTTGGTGTCAAGGTGGAGAAGCTCAGCAACAAGATCATAGAGGCCATTTGCTGCAGCCCAATCAATGGGGGCTGCATACCACCACTGGTTTCCTGTGCTCTCCCAACGAAGAGGGAAGCATGATGGAGAAGCCATGACACCCCCAGTAACTAAAACATTGAAAGACACAAACTTATTTGGAGAATAGAACAGGCAAGATTCTATATCTTCAGACAAAACTCACCATAATCTTCTATATTCACTCGAAAACTGGGCATAATGGGGGGTAGAGACACAAACACAAATTTTCTATCTTGTTTATGTTTAGTATATGGCACTTACCTAACAGAACATAAATGAATAAAGTGAAACCACACAGCACTAAGAGAAGCAAATATATGCTTATTCAGTTATTCTCTTGGATTGAAAGTTGTTGAAAAGCTAGTAATATATGCTTATTCTCTTGGATTGAAAGTTGCTGAAAAGCTAGTAGGTCGAAAAGTAAAAGTAGGGGAGTAAAAAAGAGGAACAAAGGTATGAGATTAACCTTGTGAAGAGTGAATAGTGCAAGATTGGTAGCCAAACTATGGACTATAGGATGCCGTAACTGGATAGCATGAAGAAGTTGGTGGCTAGCAAGGAAAAAGAGTGCAAAAAAATACAGAAAGATACCAAGTATAAAGTGTTGGCATAGTGCATTAGATGACAAAAGGAAAGGAATTGTGGGTGAGGTTCAATGCAACTGTTCATCCATGGTGGTGGAGGAAAAAGTTAAAAGGAAGGCATAGGAAGATTATGATTCTCTGGTCCGTGAATACCAAGGCCAAAATAATGTTTTAATAAATTATTATAAGAATCATAGACCCCACCATTATGGTGCTTGTCTTCATTCACTTTCACTTGAGGAAACTTGATTCTGTCATTTAACAGCAGACCATGGAGCACACATGTAGCCGGTTACATAAGGGAAAAAAGATCAAACACAGAGTGCACAAAATTTTTTATTCCTAGTTTAAGGTGCAAATCTATCCGAGTTTTTTTTTTTTTTTTTTTTTTTTTTTTTTGTGTGTGTATAATAGACAGAGAGGAGTGTTTTATATATTATTATTATGTATTTTGTCTCATACTTTTTTTTTTAATTTATACACCTATTAAATTCACATTTTTAAACTTTATTAAATTAATGAATTTGAGTTTTTTATTTATTAAAAAATTAAACCGCTCATATAATAAAAAAATCACATATCATTAAATGGGTATCCATCTATATTACAAGACTTCTCTTGAATGTCAATTTAGAATTATATCTCATTAAAATTTTATTAAAAAAAATTAATAAAAAAATTAATTAAAAAAAAGAGTGTAATATCATTTGTGATCTCGTTAAAAATCTTATAAAAAAAATTCAATAGAAACAAAAATTTGACCAAGACTTCGGGAGAATGCTTGACTTGGTGGACGAGCTTTTTAAGGCAAGGGATGACTATAAGGAATTAGAAAATAGTGTTACTGAAGGGATAGATGAGATGGTGAAAAACCTGAAGGCTCAATTTCGAATTCTTACTCCCGAGGTTGACCTTTTCCTCATATCGGCCGATAATACTGTAGTGGACGGAAAAATAGTCCCAGCCCCTGAGGAAGATAAAGATACTCCCATGTCCGACCTTAAAATGTCAGGACTTCAGGTTGAGGGAACTTATCAGGGAACTACTCAAACGGATGATGAAACCAACCGATACCCTCCTAAGGAACAACCTCTTCCCTCTAAATCGATCCCGTCCTCTTCTGCTCGGTCTGAAGATGTTATCATTGGCGCTGAGCTCCACCTTTTGTAATTTTTCTGTGTATGGCCCGACCTGTAAATCTTTTATGAACATATTTGTTTTATAATAGCTCGTAATTTGAACTCTTTACTTAAAAATTTTGTCCCCACCTTTGGTAGGTGGTAGTTTATAAAATGTGGCTTTGTCGTTTTATTACAACTTCAAGCACTTTTGTTAAGTTATTTTGATAACCTTAAGTTTTGGAAAGATGTCAGCACGGTAGGTCGGCCCTTGCCGGGCTTTTGTATGCAAGTATCGTTTTTCTTTTTGTGAGTTCTGACTTTGTGTAATCGGTACTTTTCTCAAGTTAATTTTACATTTTGTTTTTTGATCCGACTTATTTTTTGAGATCAGTTTACGAATTGCTTACATAACTTCTTATATTAATTTATACCTCGTCGCTTTATCTTGCCGACCAGATAAGTTGGTTAGCAATTTTTGCGATTTTTCAAGCTTAAATTAGTGCGTTTGAATGGAAAACTTAAAAAAGAAAATGGATTGTTATTGATAAAAAATTATTGACATATGTTTGTTGAGTTAATACTCAAAATGATCCCTAAAATTCGATGGCAGATTCAATTTGGTCCTTGAAATTTCAATCGACTCAATTTGAACCTCCAATTTTTAATAAGTGACTCATGTTAGCCCTTCTGTTAATCTCCATTAACGACACGCTTACTTGGAACGATAAGTGACACGTGGACCCATTACATGGCCTGATAAAATTTTCCTGACATGGAAAAAAAATTTTTAGACTCAATTTAGCCCCTTTTAATGAATATAAAATCCTAACAAGTGCCAAATTCCCAAATTGACATCATTGTTTGGGTGTTGGAGAAGATGATGAGGAGTATCAGCCAAAATTCCAAAAGCTGCAACAGGTCTCATTCACATGGAAGTTTGGGAAAGAATCCAAATCGAACTAGAGCTGGAAAGGTTTCACACTGGTGTGGTTGTGGGATGCGTCATGTTCTTTGCTGGTCTGTAACATAAGCAAATCCAGAGAGATTATTTTTTGGATGCCGAAACTATAATGTAAGTTCTTGAATGGCTTTCTTCTTAAATTTACATCTTCTTTTTGTAATATATGCATAATTTATTTTGTGGTTGTTGTGACAGACTTCTGAAAATAGATGGTGTGGACTTTTTGTGTAGACAAATGACGAGGAAGAAGAGAACATGACCGAGAGACATGAAAATGAAAATAACATTGAGCATTGGAAGATGAATGTATGCTGGAGGATTAGTGCAATAGAAGCTGAAATTAATATTTTAAAAGTATGGAATAGTATTTTGAGTTTTTCTTTTGTTTTGTTTGTAGTTGTAGTCATTAGCTATGGCTTGGGTATAGGAAAGTGATGAATGAAATTAAATTAATGTCACTACAATTATATTTTTTCAATACAAATCTGTTTTGTAAATGGTAAGTTGTGACTAAACTTGCAAATTCAGTGAGTATATTACAAATATGTATGATTCTGTAAATTGAAAGTTGTAACTAAACCTGTAAAAGTAAAATGGTAAGAATAAACAAAAGACTAATATATATATATATATATCAAATCTTTAAATTGCAAAATAAATTATAATAATAAATCTTAAATCAGTAATGTCTAGAGTATCATCATTACAGACACAAAACAAAAGGGCTATTTAAAAGGTTCCAAAACAAAATCCTATACAAGACATGACAAAAGACATAAACAACCACGGACACAAACTTCAGCCACAAAACAGCAACAAAACAACCTCAAAACACACAAGTGCGAATTATATTTATCAATTCATCCAGAAAAGACAATATAATTTAATCTCTATTTCTTCCTTGGTGCTTTGAAGCCCAGAGTGGGGACAAATTTCATAAATTCTATCAACTTTGACGCTGTACCAAAACTAGCTCCTTGCATTAGGTCCACATCTAGAGTTGCTCTTCTTTTATGCGGCAACTTATCCAACCTTGTGAGTGGAGGTGGAGATGGAGGCACCTACATGTAATTGGAAGTATTTGATAGTTTAAGAATAAACACATGATATTTTCATAAATGTAATTAATTAATGTGTTATATAATGTTACCTGCTTTATAATTTTTTGCTATGAAATAGTGGGTTGGGTGATGTCAATCTCTGAAGCCTGTGGAGCATCCACAGTTTGTATACCAGCAGTTGTCGCAGCATCATTGGGTGCATTTGTGTTTGCTCCATCTTGGGATTTGGATTTAGCTACAACAGCTGTTGTTGCAATAGCAAGAGCACAGGCAATATCATCAGCTTTTCTATGAGCACAGCTTCTTTTAGTGTGTCCTTTAACACCACAGTAGGTACAAGTGAATTCTTTATAAACCCTCTTTAACTTTGTTACAATTTTAGACTTCTTATTGTTCGAAGGCTCCTCATCAGTGTCCTTTCTCCTTTTTTTTTCTTAAAATTTCCTGGCCTTCTCCTAGTTTTAACTGAAGTGGGTTTGGGTTGGGGCTTATTTGTAGGCTTAGTGATTGTGACTTTAGATGATGAGGATTTGTTCTTAGGTTTGGGTTTGGTTGCAGATTTAGATGACGTGTGGTTGGTCTTGGTAGTGTTGGATGTAGTGAGTTTGGGTTTGGGTTTGGGTTTGATGTTAGTGGTGGTGGAATTGGTTGAGGTGGGCTTGGGTTTAGATAAGTTGTGCTTGGCTGGTGGATTAGGTTGGGCCTGGGTTGGTGATTCGGGTTGGGCTTAGGTTGGTAGATCTCCTTGGGCCTGGGCTAGTGCTTCGGGTTAGATCTGAACTGTTGGTTTTTCATTGGGTTTTGTAGCTGAGACATCATTTAGGCTTCCTATTGGATTTAGTGTGGTGATAGGTGCATCCTTGTCTTCTTCATGAGCATTGGGAGTAAACTCCATTAACTTAGGTACTTCATCATCATGGGGTTGGAAAACTCTATACTCAAAATATAAGTGGACTCTTTCTTGGCTCATTCTTGCAAGATAGCACATCTCTAATAATTCCTTGTCATGTGAAAGTGCTCTCAGTCCACTCTTTAAAGGTCTACTAGGAATAAGCTACCAACATTCAACAATGTTTTATAGTAATCCCTCAATAAAAATACATCCAATCTATCTTCATGTAGTCCAGCTAATTCATCCGTACCCTTTCGTAACTACACTGCCATCATTCTTTGTAACAAAGCTGCCTCTGTGATGATAGACAATAGTTATCAAATCACCCATCTACAAATATAATTCAAACAATTAGCAACTTAACTTCAACATCCAAGGCCTTTTATATCATGCATCATCTGACTCTACATTAACATGCCAAGCAATCTTTTTTTAGAACAGAAAATGTAAAAATTCATATACAAAAGTGATCCCTATAACAACAGTTACACAATTTTTTGCTATCTATAATTAACAGTTATGCATTATCACATTGACAAACATAATCTATTTACTCATTCATGAATTTATCATTTTATATTTTTAGAAAAAAATATCATTACAAAAAATTTAACCAAGTTATTTGTCAAAAAAGACGGTTAACACTAATCACAGTAAAAGCTCAGCTATTAAAATTATCTATAAGGAGAAACTGGTACATAAAGAAGTGGTAGACTTCACTAACTTGGATGTGATTTCTTTTCTGTAACACAGTTAACATTAATCATAACCAGTCATTTAAAAAAAAAGAACCCTAACAAAAGAGGATTAATAACTAAAACTATTTACTTTCACAATGCACCCAATCTATTTGAGTATCAAATAGAGCACAAATCAATGGCCTGTAAACCCCACCCAAGAGAAGACACAAAACATAACATTGAACCCAAACGTAGAATGCTTGTGTTACTAACCTTTTGGGAGAAACGGTGGTGCACAGGTTCTTCTTCTTCATCCTAGCAAACGGGAACGTGTGCGATGAGCTTTCCGGCGACCTACACTAGCAGCGACATTGATCTTCTACAGTATGGTGCATGCGAGAGAATGAAGAAGAAGAAGAAGAGTTTTCCTGTTTGAGTAGTTTGATCATTAGCAATGAAGTGTTGTTGAATTTTAACCCTAAAATGGCTAAAACAATATCGTTTGAAGAGAGAATACGCTCCAAGGAAGAAACGATGTTGTTTAATATGGCTAGGTGTCAGACCCACGTGTCACTTAACGTTTCAGGTAAGCTTGCGGTTAATAGAGATTAATAAAAGGGCTAACGTGAGTAACTTATTAAAAATTGGGGGTTCAAATTGAGTCAATTGAAATTTCAGGGGGCCAAATTGAGTTTGTGCCCAAATTTTAGGGACCATTTTGAGTATTAACTCTACGTTTGTTACTAAGAGTTATTATCCCTTAGCCTTTGTTATGGTGCCTCGTTAAAATCCCCTTTAGGAAAACTCTTCTCGGGAAAAACCACTAAGTTGGGAAAAAGAATGTACCAGAAAACAATGTGTGTTTCTTAGCTGTAGTACAGCTTTAAGTTACACGCGTGCCACAACCTTGGGAGCTCCTTCCCTTGTAAGTCGGACAATTTGTAGTAACCCTTCCCTAAGACTTCAACAATCTCCTAAGGTCCTTTCAAGTTTGCAGCCAGCTTTTCTTCGCCCGATTTCTGAATTCCAATATTATTTCATATTAGTATAAGGTCATTCGTGGTAGAGCTTCTCTTGATTATATTCTGGTTGTACCTCAAAGCCATTCTTTGTTTCAATGCTTTTTCTTTAATCCAAGCTTTTTCTCGGACCTCTAGGAGGAAGTCGAGTTCTTCCCTTTGTACTTGGACATTGACTACTTCATCGTAGAATCTGACTCTTGGAGATTCCTCAATTGTTTTTCTAGGAATCATGGCTTTCATGCCGTAGGCACGTCGAAAAGGTGATTCTCTTGTTGTTGAGTGGGGAGTTGTCCGATATGCTCATAAGACCTGAGGAAGCTCGTCTATCCATACTCCCTTTGCATCTTGTAGTCGGCACTTCAATCCAACCAATATGATTTTGTTTGCAACTTCAGCTTATCCGTTGACTTGAGGGTGTTCTACCTACGTGAACTGGTGTTTTATCTTGAAACTGGCAGTAAATTGAGTTCTATTATCTATGGTGATTGAGTGAGGAATTTTAAATCGGGTGACAATGTTTCTATAGAAAAATTTCTGATTTTCCAAACATAAATCATGTTGATACAAACTTACTTCTACCCAAAATCAATTCTATAAAATGACTCATTCAACTCCAGTTTGATAAACGACAATCTAAACACACACCTAAAGGTGATTGTTTTATTATCCTGCTTATTTAGGCTGTGAAAAATATATGCACACAAGCTGAATTGCTGATAGTATTATTTGGAACCTCCACGCGTATATAGCGGTTTCCTTGTACTATACAAGTTAAAGCAATGTCAATTTATTAATTAATATTAGGATAAAGTACTAAATTGGTCCCCTAGGTTTGGGCGTAATTCTGTTTTGGTCCTTAAGGTTTAAAGTGTTCTATTTGAATCCAAAACGTTTTCATTTAGCATCAATTTAGTCCCACAGTGAGGTCAAAATTAAATAATTAACAAAATGTCCTACATAACAACAGTTCAAGAACAAAATCGATAATCTGGAGAACAAGTACAAGCTCTAGAGGCACAAAATCAACCATTGATACATCAATACATTTATTTATCATTTTCTTTAGTTTTATAGAAAATATTTTATTTATATTATAAAAAATAATAAATAAATGTATTGATGTATCAATGGTTGATTTTATGCCTCTGGAGCTTGTACTTGTTCTCCAAATTATCGATTTTGTTCTTGAACTGTTGTTATGTAGGACATTTTGTTAATTATTTAATTTTGACCTCACTGTGGGACTAAATTGATGCTAAATGAAAACGTTTTGGATTCAAATAGAACACTTTAAACTTTAAGGACCAAAACAGAATTACGCCCAAACCTAAGGGACCAATTTAGTACTTTACCCTTAATATTAATATAAAGACTAATGCTTAAGAGTTAAGACCAAAAAAAAAGGACTAATACAATTTGGTTTTTTTTTTCCTCCTTAAAAAAAATTTAAATTCTCCAGCTTTTAGTCAGATAATACATGACGATTGTTGGTCCTGCCATTCATATAAAGGTTTGTAAACCTGGAAGAGTCTAAGCAAACAGTTCATCAAGCTCCATTTGAAAGCCACATTAATAAAAGCAACCCATACAGATGGAATCATCACAAGAGCTAAGCAACAAAATCCAAAGTGATTTATCAAAATAGAAGTCGGCTATAATCATTTTAAATTTTGATCACATAGTGTTTAAAGTTCAATCCTAAAATCATCATTTGGGGAATATCTTAGCATAATCTCTGCAGAGAGTTGAAATTACCTAAGAATTTGTCATACCAACAAAATTGAGCAACAAACTGTGAATGACTAACTTGCACATGGACATATGGGAAAAAAAGATATGCTTGAACCAAAACTTACGGTTTCGAAACTGAACCCAAATAATATTCTCAGCTTAGGCATTGAAAGTAGAATTATCGTAAATAAATGAAATTCAGGGAAAAAAAAAACATGAATTCTAGTTAAAGTTCTAGTTAATTCCTTGACTTCTTTCTTGACTTGGATGAAGGCTTGCTTTGCTGAGAAGGTCCACTACTTCCTTTAGAGGCAGCACCCAGGCTTGCTTTTGGATTAGAGTTGTTGGAAGAAGAACCAACATCATGCTTTTCTCGGACTACAGCACCCTGAGCACCTCTCACTTGAGCAGCTTTTTTGTCCTTCCTCTTGGGCCTATAGGTTGATCTCTCTCGCCTGGGGAGCCACCTTTCAGGATCCGGGGGAGGACCTGGATTTGCGGGGTCAAACCCTTTTGGATACCTTGGTTTTCTCTTTCTCTTTTTCTTAGCTTTTGTCTTATTCTTTCCTTCCTCGTGTGATTCAGTGACCCCAACATGAGCAGGACCATCGACCTGTTTCACTCCAGAAGTTCGCTCCAAGCTGTCCACATCGATCTCCTTTAAACCAGGTAAGGCCTTCAGTTGCTTTTCATAAAGTTCTGCCTTATCGACATCTGTGCGTGCAACTGTTGTTACCAGCCCAACCAGTGCTTCTATGCCTCCTTGGCTTTTAACTAGCTCCTCATAGAGTTTAGCAGCATCATCTTCCTTGCCATGCCTGATCTTGAATGAAGCAGCCTCTTGCATTATAATATTAAGCTTATTGTCCTCAGTCATAGCATTAGACCACCATTTGATAGCAGAATCAAGCACAGCAGCTGCACCCTCAATGTCACTAGCACGTTCTTTTAAAGAGACAAGGGTGGCAACAGTAGCAGGCATGTGTTGGATGTCTGATATCTTAGCCACGGAATCAGCCGCAATATGTGGGTGACCAGCAGCAGCAGCCACCTGAGCCCTGGCCAAGTGAACAACCTTGGACTTCTCAGGGTACTTCCCAGCAAATTGTGCTAGTAATTCCTCCGCCTTTCCAACTTTGTTCTCTCTAACTAGGACAGCAGCTTGCAGCAATATAGGTATCACACTTTCTGGAAACATGTCTGGCAATCTGGAAACAAGTTCTCGGGCCTGTAAATTTTGATAGTACATAATGTATAAAGAGTATGCTCCCTTACAAAAAGTTTAAAGCTAAGTACTAATAATTGATGATTCAAGGAGGAGAAGACAAGACAGAGAGATGAAAGACCTGGTCCATCTTATTGGCATGAAGAAGTAAAAGGACCCTATTTGCATATATTGCTTCCTTTTCTTTTGCTGGAAGTTTCAAGTCCAGTTCACTAGCTAGCTGAAAGTTCTGTGCCTCTTTGTCTTTGAGCCGATCAAGTTTCCTTAGGCTATCAGAAACATCTTTTGGACCTCTCAGTGAAACAAGATTGTTCACTGCCACTGCAATTGATGATTCATCAGCCATATCTCGTTTAATGATGTCTATATAAGCTTCAATAGCATCTTGTTTACGCCCAAGAAGCTGTTCATCAATGAATAATTAATATTCCTGGCTAGTTCAATAGCAACATATGCTTGAAAACTGCAAAATCATTCTCTTTTTACCTGTTGGACATAGGCCAATTGTACAGCTAGAGGAGCCAATTCACTTTCTATCTCATCATCAGGCAAGTTATCTTCCATCAGGACCTCTTGACCAATTCTGATCCAATATACATTAACAAAGATAAGTATATGTTACTCTTGGATAATTCCCCAGTCAATAAACTTTTGTTAATAGGTCATAAACTACCAAACAATACACCAGTATCTGAGGCATACAAACAAAGACCAGATCAAAGAAAAAACTAAAACAATCAAACCATATAATCTATTTGTGCTTCATTTCTTATGCTTAGCTACTGACTACTCAGTATATACTGCAACTCTAAATTGAAAATTTCAAGTATTACTGTTGCACAATGCCCTCGAAAAGGGATTTCCCTCCAAAAGGGATTCAATAAAGATATAATCAATGTCGTTTTAAATACCTAACTTGGGAAAAGAAAAGATAATATCACCTTCGGCCTGACAACAGGAGTTGTTCTGCATCTGTGTACTTCTTCCTTTCAATTAAAGAACAAGCAGTATTGTATGCTAATTCAAAGCTACTTGTTGCTTTAACCCGAAGTGAATCAAGAAGTCCTTGAACTTCGGATGACCTCCCGCCCATAACTAGGCTGGCAACACAATTTATTTCCAAGTTATCAATCTTGGATTTTTGGAGCTTCTGGTAGATATCCAGGCAAGCATCCATCTTCCCAAGACGGTACAAAATCTGAGCTTCCAAAAGCATAGTTTCAGTTGTTCTCTCTTGTGTTTTCAAAGACTCCAAAGCTTCATTCAACTTGTTTTGTCTGTATAAGCAGTATGCCTATTTAGAAATAGCAAAGGAAAATACAATCCTCAATGTGAGTATTTACATATTCCATTAAGATCATGTAAAAATGTATAAAACGAAGAGAAACTCTTGGAGGCTAGCAATTTTTAGTATATTTGGCCATCATTTGACCAACACAAACATTAAATTGTCTTTAACAAATAAATTTTATTAATTCATGTGTGTAAATTCTAAAATAATGTGGGTGCATGTGTGCCAACTCTGGTAAATATAGGTGCAAACTATATGTCCCTGTGCGCAAAACCCGTGTAAATACAGGTGCAAATTATTGCTGGCCTAGTGCTAGAAAAAATTATAATATTTGCTGGTCATATAGCATTGCTCTAAAAGAGTTCATAAGGACCCTCATTTTTTCTCTCCCTATCTCACTTGTATCCCTCAATTCAGAATTCCAGTCTTTGCTTAATTCAAACCTTACCCACTAAAAAATATACATCCTAGAACTTGCAATCTTTGAGCAATTCTATCTCTCAGCCAAACTTGAAATAAAATCTGTCAAGAGAAATCTAAAATCACAGTTCAATGAACTCAGTTTCAGGCTAAATAACAGAAGAAATAAGGAACGAAACACAAAAGCAGGAACCTTAAGGAAATCGAAATCAGGGAGATGGGTGCGAGAAGATCGAATGGCGGAGAGTGCGAGGTCGAGGCGGTCGTCCTTGATGAGCGCCACGATCTTGCATCGGAGGGCATCTTCATCGGCAGGTGCAACCACCAAAACTGACAATGATCAAAACAGCAACACAGATTAGGGAAAATACAGAAGCAAAAAGAAGAACGGAAGACGCGTAAGCTGAAGAAGAGTGGAAACAGAACGGACTCTGGTCTGCGAGTTTGACGGCGTTCTCAAAGGAGAAGGAGTTGATGTGCCTGTCGAGGGTGGTGAACAGATCTTCCAGGGGAGGAGGAGGCTGAGATGCCGCAGCAGCGGCGGCGGGTTTTGCCTTCGGAGCCATAGGTTAGAATCACGCCACTGCCTTCGCTATTGATTTTATCTGCATAATGTTTGGGTGGAATAGCAGCTTAGAAATACTTTCTCAATTTAAAGAACAAGAAAAAACAAAAGATAACACAATCAGTAAATCAAATGCAAGAGGGGAACTGAAAGTTGGCATATATATCTTCATAAAATAAATTTGAAGCTTGACCAACATTTCCTTCATTTTGATTTGCATCTATATCTACTTTTGTGTATCTTTCACAAATCAATACCAAAAATAATCCATAATAATACAAACAGAAAGTATGGGACAACAATTTAACTGAACAATTGCAGAGAACCTCATTTTTAACAACAAATTCAACTAAAATAATTTTTAACAACAAAATTTATCTCAAGAGATGATTTACAGATTTACAACAACAAAAAATTTAGATAAGTGATTATTTCAGCAAGACTACAATAGATTCAATCTTGAGTGATGATAATAAGTAACAAATTCAACATGATTTACAGATTTACAACAACAAAAAATTAACTAAGTGATTATTCAGCAAAACAGCACCAAATTCAAGGTTCAATAAACTCAGTTATGATTTTCGGCAACGAACGAACTTAAGCTAAGTTAAGCTAAGTGATTATTTTAGCAAGTCAACAACAAATTCAAGCTTCATGATAATCAGTAACAAATTTCACCAACACATTCAACTTTCAGCAAAAAAATCAAAGTGCATTGATGCAGCAACAAGATTGGAACAGAAAGAACAGGGGGAACTCACCAAATCGAGTTGCGCGAAGGAAGCTGACGGCGATGGAGAAGCTGATGGCGAGGGAGAAGCTGACGGCAAGGCTCGAAGCAAGAAGACAACAACGAAGACCAGCCCACCGGGATTGTTGCCTCTGCTACCGGCGACGAAGAGCGTAGGGAAGGGAGAGATCGAGACCAGGTGCGAGACCGAGACCGAGACCGAGACCGAGACCGAGACCGCGAAGCGCAGGTAAGGGAGAGATTGAGCTGACGAGAGCTTGACAGACCGGAGACGAGACGAGCTGACGAGAGCTTGAGCTCGTGGGAGAGAGGAGATACGTTGGGGGTTGGGGGTGATCTTCAGCAATTGGGGCTTTAAGAGAGGGAAAAAGGAGGGGGGGGGGGGGGGGGGACGACGCCGTTCATTAAAAGAAAAAAAAAATCATGATCCGGTCGGGTCAAATAAACTGGTCGGATTGTTGGTTTTGATGAAAACCGGCCGAGTCAACCCAGATTTCAGCAGGTTTGATACATGATCGATCCAACGGGTGATTTGGCCCGGCCAGATAACTGAGTTTTCGATCGAACCAGCCAGGTCAAGTCGGATTTGATAATTATGCTAAATCTTATTGTTTAATTTAGTTGGATTATGTTCATAAAAAAATTTAGATACTGTAGCATTATTGTTAGAATTAAATAAGAGTCACAATTTTCAACTAATAAAATATTTAATAATAATTATTCATTAAAATAAAACATTCAAAATTAAAAATAATAAAATATTTAAACTTAAAAGAATTTGAAAATAAGACTAAATTAGGACATAGAATTTATAATTTATGATTTATGATTTTAAATCTAAGTTTAAGATTTAGGATATAGAATTTAGAGTAATCAATAATAATAACAGGTGACTGACGATAATGAAAAAAATCACGGTGTTGAAAAATAGAAAAAAAAAGTGTGATTTTTATTGTTGTTTTATTGGTTCTTTTGATACCCAGATGAGCATCTCTTCTCTTTACCTTATCCTCTTTATGCGTAAGAAAACACATTATGCAATAGAAAATAACTACTTTTGTGTCTGTATGGTTTATAATATGATTGTATTTCATTGAGTTATTCTTATATTACGAGGGAAGCTTCAAGGATTGGTGTTGTTTTTTCAGATTTGTTGGAGGGTGTTAGTTTTTTCATTTTGAATCATTGTTATTATTGTTATTATGTTTAAATAGATATTCAATAAACTTTCTCGTAATTGTTGGTGGTCCCTAATTAAATGGGATCGACAAATTTAAAACAAAAAAATAAAACAAAATAAAGAAAGAAGTGGTTAAAGCTATGAAGGAAGGGAGAGAGAACGAGAGCAAGACTCTCTCATTTTGAAACAAAAAGAAAAAGGGAATAGAAAATGAGCGCCGTAGTCAAAGAGAAGAAGAAAATTTGGGGGAAAATAGCAAGCCATTTTTTATCCGATTGAACTGATAAATTTGTTTTATTTTTTATAAAATTTTAGTGTTATTCTTGGTGTAGAGATCATGAATATTAGGATATAACTTGCTAGTTGTATTCCCTTCTCTTTTGTCTGATTTGAGATACCTATTTTATGGAGGGATTATGTTGATTCCATCAGTTTTGATAATGTATTTTGTTGAGATGCCATAATACTACTAGGAAGACTGTTTGTGTACCCATTATTTTGATAGTGGAAGATTTTTCTGGACTAGGTCACATGGGTTTTTTTCCGATTTTGGGGGTTTTTTCATGTTAAAATTCTACTGTCTGATTATTTAATATCTACTATTATATTTGTTGCTTGGAGTATCTTTGGAATTGCCTATTTAATTGCACAGATTATTGAAAAATTATTTTGGTGCTTCTGCTATTAGACAGATTCTTATTTGAACTTTAGTTGAGTTTTTCCAACAAAGTGGTATCTAGAGCTTTGGTTGTTTATCTTTGTGCTGATTAAATGGAGGAAAATACTCATTGACCAAATATGGTCAAATTGAATTCCCAAAAATACTAGATTTGGAAGACTCTCATAGAAGATATGTTGTATAGCAATGACTTGTATGATCCTGTGGAGGGGGATAAATCCAAAGGAACCAAATTCGATGCTGAATGAAAGAAGTTGAATCGGAAGGCAGTTGCTTTGATTAGGCAATAGCTTGATTTTAGTGTGTATCCACATGTTGATACCGAAACGAATGCCGATAATATGTGGAAGAAATTGAAGGAGTTATATGAGAGGAAGAATGTGCAAAACAAAGTATTCTTGATTAGGATGCTTATCAATATGAAGTATATTGAAGATAAATCAATACCGGAGCACTTGAGCATTTTTCAGGAGACGGTGAACCAACTGACAAATAATGAAATCACTTTGAATGATGAGTTGTAAGCCTTGTTGTTGTTGAGCTCTATGCCTGATAGTTGGAAAGTTCTGGTTGTGGCACTAACTAACTCAGCTCCAAAAGAAAAGTTGACGTTAGCGATGGTTAAAGAGAGCATGTTGAATGAAGAAGTCAGAAGAAGAGAGTAAAGTTTGACTAATGCCTCCTCCCAGTCAGAAGCACTTGTTTCAAAGTCACGAGGGAGAAGTCAAAGTAGAAAACCTCACAGTTTCGACAAGTCAGAGAGTCGAAGCAAGTCAAGAGAAAAGTACAAGCAAGAAATGAGTTCATTTGTCACCATTGTGGCAAGTCGGGGGCATATCAAGAAATATTGTAGGTTCTTGAAAAGAGAACAATCAAGTAAAAGAAACGAAGACAAAGGTAAAGATAGTGATAAAGAAACTGCTGCTATTGTTTATGATGTTCTTATCACATATGATGAAAATTATGTGAATCTTGTCTATGATGATTCCACTTGGATTATGGACTCTGGTGCCTCATGTCATGTTACTCCGAAGCGTGAATTTTTCACTTCCTATACTACTGAAAATTTTGGCAAGATCAAATTGGGAGATAAAGGAGTGTGTGATATCATTGGTATGGGTGATATGTGACTTAAAACCAACATGGGATGCAAGTTATAGTTGAAGAATGTTAGGCATTCGCCAGATATGCGGTTCAATCTTATTTTAGTAAAGGCATTGGATCAAGAGGGGTATTGCACTTTCTTTGGTAGTGGAAAATGCAAGATTACCAAAGAGGCTCTCATTGTTACTAAAGAAGACAATAGTCTCACTACTCTCTACCGATTGCAAGCAAAAGTTGTGCAAAGAAAAGGTGAATGTAGCTGATGATTCCTCTTCTGACTTGTGGCATATACGTCTTGGTCACTTGAGCGGGAAAGGGATAAACGTCTTAGCCAAGAAGCACTCACTTCCCGTGAAAAGTACAACTTTAAATACTTGTACTCATTGTTTTGTTAGAAAGCATGCTAGAGTATCATTTCATAGTTCTGGACCTCATAGGAGATCACATGTTCTAGATTTAGTTCACACTGATGTTTGCACTATGGATGCTAAGACACTAGGTGGTGCATCATACTTTGTTACTTTTATTAATGATTATTCTCAAAAAGTGTGGACTTTTATTTTTAAATCTAAAGACCAAGTGCTCGATATCTTCAAACACTTTCATGCAAGTGTTAAAAGAGAAATAGGAAGGAAATTGAAATATATTCGAGAAGATAATGGTGGTGAATACAGGGGCCCGTTTGAAGAGTATTGTAAAGAACATGGGATTAAAGTTGAGAAGACAGTTCCTAAGACTTCTCAACATAATGGAGTTGCAGAGAGAATGAATTGCACTATCAATGATAAAGTCAGGTGCATGCTCTCTCATGTAAAGTTGCTTAAATCCTTTAGGGGTGAAGCGATGAAGACTGCGGTAGATTTGATCAACCTTTCTCCTTCAGTTTCACTAAATGGTGATGTTCCAGAAAAAGTTTGGAGAGGAAAATATATCTCCTATAGTCACTTGCGAGTGTTTGGCTGTAGGGCTTTTGTTCACATTTCAAGAGATGAAAATTCCAAACTTGATGGAAAATCAAAGCAGTGTATCTTCATGGGTTATGGTCACGAAGACTTTGGTTACAGATTATAGGATCCGGTGAGCAAGAAAATAATTATAAGTCGAGATGTGATTTTTCTTGAAGACCAAACTATTAAAGACCTTGAGAAGACAGATAAGCCAACAATAACTGTTAGACGTTCTGTTGATGATGAACCAGGTCCTTCTACTAGACCTCCTATTGATGGGGGAGATGTACAAGTTGATAATGATGGTGATAATTTGCATGATGAACCTACACCTCAACCTGAGGTGCCAGATGCAGAAGTTCTACCATATACTGAAGTTCCACCTGAACCACCAGTTGTGCCTGAATTGAGAAGATCTACTAGAAAGCGTCATCCTTCTCAGAAATAGTCTCCTCATGAGGGGAATAAATCCTCTCAATTGTTAAAAAAATTGAGAGTGTAAAGTGTGATCTGTAACCCTTCATTGCTTTCTCTTTCATATTTATTCTTGGTCCCACTTATAAAATTAATGGTGAGAGATCACACTTTACTTCCTCAATTGTTAAAAAAATTGAGAGGATTCATTTTCCCTCATGAGTATGTGATGAACACTGAGACTGGGGAGCCAAAGAGCTACCAGGAAGCTATGTCTGATGAGCATAAGGAAAATTGGTTGAAGGCCATGCAAGAAGAAATGAAATCCTTGCATGAGAATCATACGTTTGAATTGGTGAAGTTGCCAAAGGGTAAGAGAGCATTCAAGAATAAATGGGTGTTCAAATTGAAAGCGGATGAAAATGTCTCATGGCCAAGGTATAAAAGCTCGATTGGTTGTAAAAGGCTTTGAGCAAAAGAAAGGTATTGATTTTGAGGATATTTTCTCTCCAGTTATGAAGATGTCCTCTATTCGACTTGTGCTTGGGTTGGCGGCTAGTTTGAATTTAGAGGTTGAGCAACTTGATATGAAGACAGCATTCTTTCATGGTTGGCTTGCCCTTTTCCCCCAAATTCTTCTCCTCTTCGGCGCTGAAGCTTTCTTGCGTGCTTCGTTTTTGCTTTCTTTCAAAAATTGAAAGAAGCCCTCCGTCTCTCTCTCTTGTGGCTTTATGCCACTTTCTTTTATTTTAATTTTTTTTGTTTTAAAAAGTTGTGGGTCCCACTTAAGGTTAGGGACCACCAACATGTTGCATCGCCTGGATGAAAAGTTGGCTAAGAGGCACATTAATCAGTCCCTCATTTTGAAGCTGTTGGAGCAAGATTCTAAAAACCGGACCGAACCAGCCAGTTGAACCGGTCCAACCGTGAACGGGCTCTAATACGGTTCGGTCCACTGCATATTTTTTCTTTTGTTAATCTCCTTATATGTTGTATTGAGTTGTGTTCTTTTTTACTGGCATAAAGTCACTCTTGTTATATGGTGGAAATGTCTAGAATGAGGTAATTGTTAAGAATGTAGTTTAGAGGATTTTTTTATTTTTATTGGTACTATTTACATCTAAATAATAGAGGAACTTTGTATTAATTACTATGAATAAATTATCTCTATTAGTATTTTTATTGAGCATGATTTAGAAATTATTAAATTTAAATATTTAAAATTGTATATTAAATTTTAGTAATTTTATTTAATATTTAATTAAACCGGTTGAACCCTAGTTGAACCCCGGTCGAATCAATGAACCAGTGAACCAGTCACTTCACCGGTTCATTGACCGGTCCGATTCTCGCAACCTTGTTGCTATTTTGAGAATCAGAGTGATCGGAGCTTTGCCATGATGGAAGTATTAATCAAGAAGCAGTTGCTGATAACAATGTATCTGTGAGTAATAATTCACCTGCCAAGAAGCTCTTTGTAATTTCAGTTATGTTTTTAACTTTGTAATTGTTGTTTTGTAATTTCTGGTTGTTGGTTGCTGGTTGCTGTTTTATAATTTCTGTAATTGCTAATGCTAATGTTCTTCTTTTGTAGTGTTTTGTAATTGCTGTTTTATAATTTAGTGTCACCCTTTTAGTCTGATTATTGGTTAATATTCTGTAATGTTTGTTGCTGAATGCTGATTGTTGAGTTCAGATATGGTGTTGTTGGTGGTTAATTTAGTCTCACCCTTTAAATGTTTGTTGCTGAATGCTGCTTTTTTAACATTCCATACATGTTGGATACACTCAAATATATAGCAGAGGCTATGCCTATTTGTGTATTATAGGGTTATATTATCATGTTGTATATGTGGCTTTCCATGGATGAGAAGACAAATAACTTTGTGTTTGATGTGAATTTGTAGGGCTACAAGGATGTGAAGGACATGGAGTGGGTCAAAAACAAGTTTCCAGTGAAATCATCATTAGGGAAAGAAGATCTCTAAAGGTAGTTGATAATAGGAACATGTTCTTCATCTTTGAGTTGTACAATTGAAATATATAGTTCTTGTTAATTGTTTGTATCCAAAGTGTTTGGCACACACAATACTCGTTAATTACTCGGGGAAGCCATCTGAATCAGGGTTATAATTTTGAGTTTGGATTTTGATAAGATCATATGTATTTGGTTGATGATATTTTATATAGTGTTTTAAATTTTGAAGATATTTTAAGATTTATATTAGACTATAATTATATTTTAGAATGTGTATTTATAATTTATTTATTATTCTATTCTAAAACAGTTTTTCCGGTTGAACCATCGGTTGAACCGGTTAGACCAATAAACTAGTGAACCAGTGACTAAAACGGTTTGATGACCGGTCCGGTTTTCTGAACCTTGATTATTACTCTTTACTCTGTTTTTAGGTCTCACCTGTTGCCCTCTTCCCCAAACGCCACAAGATAGCGCCCCGCTGCCACCATCATCACCCCGATCCCTCTATGCTGTTGTGGAAACGAGTCCATTTCCACAATGCTTCCGGACTGCTCACAAGGTTCCTCCCTCGCCGATTCATACGGTTTATCGGGAGGCTCAAAAACCCAGCCGATTCATACGGTTTACCGGTTCGTCCGGTTTTTCCACTGGTTTTTTGCAGGCCGATTTTTGACATCAACCGGACTGGCTAAATGACCGATTTCCGGTTAATCCGGTCAAACCGGTCGGTCCAGTCCGGTTTTCAGAACCATGAATAGCAATAGCAATAGCAATAGCAACAAGCAACAACATCAGATCCCGCAATCAATCATCCAAAAACTAAATCAAATTAATCGCACAGTAAATTAATTGCAAGAACCCTCCGTATGGAAAATCAAATTCGATCAAATACCACACAAATTAAAACAACCAACAAATAAGTGCACCCAAGCAGCTTGCAAAACAACGCACAAAAATCGAAGTACTATATGAAATGAGAGAGTACGGAACTCACAGGAGACGCAGTAGACAAGCCAGCCAAGCGCCAAAACATCTTGAATTCTCAGAGGAGGAGGAAGAAAGAATCGGATCTGGCAGGGCGCAGAAACCCTAGCGCCTCGGGTTCCCAAATCGAATCAGGAACAGGGAAAACCCTAAAATCGGGAACAGGGGCGACAAGATGACGGTGCGCAGGACGAAGACGATGGAGGATGGACACCGAGCGAGGAAGAAGAGAGCGAAGTGCGAACAGGGGGTTGAGAAGAAAAACAATTGAGAAGAAGAAAAACAATGTACCACAGTCCACGGAGCCACCACGGGAAGCTATATGAAGTGGGGATGAGTAGAAGAAGACAACGTCGGACACCGATCTCGAAGAAGAAGCTGCGATTGGTGAGACTGTGAGAGTGAACAGGGGGAGACTTGGAGCACGACCACAACGCAGCGAACGATGGCAGTTTCTCACTCCCTACAGCGGTGGCCCTTGAGCACAATGGACGGCGGCGGCGCTGAGTCTCTTCTTACGGCGGTGGCGGAGGCTATAACCTAGGGTTGAGAGTTGAGAGACAAGAGAGTCTGAGGAATTGAAAAAATCAGAAATGGCTTGAGGAGGAGGATGATTTTTTGATCCCTGGGCAGAGAACCTTAAACGACGACGTTTCATTAGAACCGGCCGAATTCCGATTCGGTCTGACCGACCGATTTTTGACCGGTTCAACGGTTCAAAAACTGTTTTAAAGAGAACGGTTTTTGACAATAGACCGAACCGTATTAGAATCCAGTTCACGGTTTGACCAGTTCATCCGACCGGTCCGGTCCGATTTTCAGAACCTTGTGTTGGAGTTGTTTGACTCCGAAGATCCCAGAGAAAGGGAGTACTTAAAGATGACTTTGCATCGCATCTATGGCAAGTTCATGGTTCATCGCCCTTTCATTAGGAAAGCCATCAATAATGTCTTCTTCAGTTTGATTTTTGAGACGGAGAAACATAATGGGATTGCTGAGCTCCTTGAAATACTGGGCAGCATCATTAATGGTTTCGCTTTGCCATTGAAAGAAGAGCATAAACTGTTCCTAGTTCGTGCATTGATTCCGTTGCACAAACCAAAATTCTTAGCAATGTACCATCAGTAATTATCTTACTGCATTACTCAATTTGTAGAGAAAGATTTGTAAGAAAGGAAGGTGTTCTTTCCGTGATACTAACAGAGAAATATAAAAAAATGTTAAACCAAACTTGTAAAACCATGTTTAATAATATGCATTGATATCATGAGATTAAAAGTTAAACATACAAAAAAAATATTGTTAAAATTTTTTTTATAAAACTAAAATTATTGAAGGATATCTTAGTAAAAAATCATGTAATCATTAAAAGATATTTCAAAAGATATATATTTTGATAAAAACACAATTTACTCACTAGAAAAATAATTTGTTAAAGGATATTTTGGTAAATAAAAATTAATTATAAAAAATTAAATTTTTAGTAAAGAGTATTTTTGTACAAAAATAATTTATTTTTTTAATTTTTACTAAAGGATATTTTTATACAAAAATAATTTATTTTGTTTTAAAAATGAATAAAATTGATGATAATTAACACAAAAAGTTGGAGTAAAATTTTTTCTTATATTTACTTACTAGATTCTGCTAGGGAGACAATGGACTATTCCTCATACTATCTAAAATAACCATCCGAGTATTAGGGATAATAAACATCTTCCTAAAAAGTTAAATTAATTTTGGAGTTTACCAAGGATTGAACTCTTAACCTTTTGGATCTAACATTCTAATACCATATCATGATACCACTCATCCCAAAAGCTTCAACTGATGGGAAAATGTAGCACTAATAATTATATCTCTAATACTCCTTAAACCTCCATTATACACATTATATAAATATTCCATTCGCTCCTCATACTTTCCCTTACTCCAATTTATGTGTTGTGGTTGTGATAGTTTCCGTCACCGAAAGAAAATTCACAAGCAATTTTAATAGCAATAATTATATATCTGAAGTTCTCAAGAGATCATTTGTTACTAAAAAAATATAAAATAAAATAAAAAGCGTGGATGATTCGATAGGAGAAGTAATAACAACATCAACAACAACTTACATAATAAGACCATCTTCCAATATCTTCTGTTCATCGTAAGACCACTTTTCATGAAACGGGTTACTACCATCCATGGCATTAGAGCAGGAGCTCCCTGAAAACATGATCAATTGATCATGTTGCCCAACAAATTCAGAGTTGCTCATCATTGGAACATTTCCAGAAGTACTACCATTCACACTATAATTAACACAAATAGGATTTAACCTTTCTGCAATCATCCAAATCACTGGATTCTCAAATGTTATAATAATAATCTCGGTAACAAAATAAAAAAGTTTTATATATATCCTTGAAAAAATAATATTGATTTAAATTCAATATCACGAATTCTTTAAATAATGTGACTCGGTTCAATTTTAGTGACAAAATATAATAATGCATACATAATTATATGATGCAATTAGCTTGCATTGATTTAGAAAATATTTTATTCAGTAATATTTTATTTTAATTTTTGAAATAAAGGATAGATTGCCCTATACTTTGAACATACATGCTAAACACTGATTTTATTTTATAAATAAATAAAATAATTATTTGATAAAATATATTTTTTAAATTTTTTTTATTATTATGCATATCTTGTTGTCATTACTAATGAGATAAGACCATGTCTGCAATCTGATTGGATTGATTTAAGAGATAAAATCAATATAATTTATTATAATTTGGATAATATTAATTTGTTTTTTATTTTTTCAATATAATCCAATTTCTTCAAAAAATTGTGATTTTTATTATATCAGTGTAAAGTTATTTGTCAATCAAATTTATTCAAATTATCGTTATTTAGATTGAAAAATAACAATACAAAAAAAATTTGTCTTTTGCGACGTTTGAAAAGTGTGCTAAAAAGCTGAAAAAACGTGACAATAGAAACTAGCCACATTTTTTGAGCTACTGCCACGATTTTCAAAGGATCATATGTTCAATCGTGGCCAATTCTCTATGGCCACGGTTTTTGAGATCAATTGCCGCGCTTACTTTTTAGCCATTATTTTTTGGTGGAAAATGTGACTATTGTTAGAGATTTATTGCCACGCTTTTAAAGCATGACAAATTATAATAAATTAACGTTTATAATAAATTATCCTATTTGTATCCTTAACGTTTACAAAAGTGATTCAATGTTATCCTACTATCAATTATACTAACAAATCAGATTATATTTTTCAATTATTCTCACTTGGATGTATTCATTCTCAATTAGGTCTCACTTGGATGTGTTCGATTTTAATATTATACCCACTATTTGTGTTTAGATTCAATTATATCCCTAAAAAAGTGAATTATGTAAATGTTGTAGGAATTAGTTTCAACATTTGATGAGCTATTTTTCGGAGTAGATCATCGATTCTATTCCAGACATTTATATTTTAACTTCAAGAAGAGATTTTTAAAACTCAAACTAAAGCGCTCATGATGTGTAATTGATAGCAGGATAACATTGAATCACTTTTACAAACGTTAGGGATACAAATAGGATTTACCCCAAATGTTGGGGACAAAAACGATACTTTACTCTTATATAAATTACAGAACCTCATAATAATATACTTTCGGACGTATCCATATTCCTTAGGTTATGTATATATGGCTATTTTTGTTGTTTAGATCTACATCCCTCTTAGAAACAAGACAAATATGTTGAATTAAGCTTAGCATAAGCACGGTTAAATTTTGCTTTTGGGTTTGATTCAGGGTAAGCAAATAGAAGAGAGTGCTTGAGAATTATGAAGAGGGAGAGGCATATGCTGAACATTGTGTCAGGTTAAATTGTGGATTTAACTTTATTTTCTTCTCTTACTCTTATATTTCCATGGTTAAAAGCTGAAATTGAAATGGCATAGTAGTTAATTCCAAGAATGAGATAAGTTTAGGACCAGGTAAATTTCGTAGCTATGAGTAAATTTTTTTTTTTGCAAATTCTCTCAATTTACATTAACTAATGGTGGTGTATAGTAATTTTACACTAAAAAAATATTAGAAGCATCTTTCATTATTGTAGGGATGAAGTATTCAAGGCTTGGGATCTGAATTATGTGAAGGATGAAGCTATTTATCAGTATCACTTGGTTAAATCCTGAAAAATTAAGATGCCGGTGGAGGTACAAGAATAAATATCCAGTGATAGGTTTTCTCTGCAAACAGGAGCATTCCCATTTTAAGAACAATCACGAATAGAAGAGACACTGCAATAAGTAACAACTGTGTAAAATGCACCTGTCTCGTTGAATTAGTGAACAAGGTATCGGATTAGGATTATGAACATAATAAAAAAGACACTAGGTAGAAACTATTGTCTAAGCTTGTGGAATCTGGAATCTGTATTTGTATTAACCTTCATAAAGTTGACAAAGTAATCAACCAACATTTCTTGAGCTCCTTGTCAATTGCTGTTTAAGCTTTCAAATATGTACAAGTGTCTGGTTTCTGTGTCCTTTTTTGGCAACTACTTGGGGGATGATCTCCTCAAAAATTCTGAAACCAACTTTGAGAAAGATGAAGTATTGTTCTGCAGCAACTGATCTGGTTCATCATACTCTGCAATTGTCCCTGTAAACATCATCAATGTTATGAGATATATGCTTTCCTAGGTTTGATTATCATTGATATTATGATCTAATATATTGAGTTGCATAATGAATGTTCATGTACCTTCATCAAGGACCAAAACCAAGTCATTATCAATAACTGTAGGGATTCTATGTGCTACAGTAATCACTGTGCATTCACTAGTTTCTTCTCTAATAGTCTTTTGAATTAAATTGTCAGTTGCAGTGTCAATAGATGCTGTTGCCTCATCTAGAACCAAAATCCTTCTCTTTTTCAATAGCAGCCTAGCAAGACAAACGAGTTGCCTTTGTCCAACGCTCCAATTTTCTCCATTCTCAGCCACTAACATTGAACAAATTCAACCAATGTCAAATAGGTAGAACTAAACATAATAAGCACAAAAATACTTTTAAGGCTTGTCATAGTTATACTCCTGAATGGTGTAATGTATTCTTTTTGTTTTCTTAAAAAAAAAAAAAAAAAAGAGTATTTTACCTGGTGCATCAAGAAGTCTTGGATCCTGCCTTACAATTTCAGCAAGATGGCACTTCTTGAGAACCTGAAGAGCAAAGTTTTCTTTATCAGTTCCATATAAATATCGAATATTTTCTAGCAAAAGAGTTCTATAATGCTAACCTCCCAGAGTTCTTTATCCGCATGTTGTTCTAGAGGATCCAAGTTAGTCCTAACAGTACCTAGAAACAAGGTTGGGTCTTGAGGAATTATACCAAGCTTAGATCTTAAATCCTGCAGACCAATCTTGGAAATATGTACTCCATCTATTAGTATCTTTCCTTCCAAAGGCTCCACCACTCGAAAAAGGGCTTGCACCAGAGTTGATTTTCCACTCCCTGTCCTCCCTACTACTCCGATCTTCTTTCGCCCCGGGAATGTGCAAGTGACACCTTTGAGAACCATAGGACCAGCCGGATCATACCGAATATGAATATTCTGAAGCTCAATTTTCCCTTCCATAGGCCACTCTGGTTCAGGCCTACAATCTTGGATTATCAGTGGTGCTTCACTTGGTATGCTAGAGAATTGCAATATTCTCTCAACAGATATCATCTTGTTCTCAACATTGCAAAGGTTCCATATGACCCAAGCCTGAAGTACATTCAAGTTCAAACCATAAGTAGCTACCAGACCTGCCAAGCCTGCAAACCAGAGGAAGCAATCAATTGTTTAGGGCATAAATGCAGTGAAATCAACTTCATTGATTGTTACTTCTTTTGTGATTTGTCAAGTATTGTATATCATCCAAAATATCAAATCTAGAAAGATCAAATACAGATTAGGGACTAATCTAGAAAATTAATTTTCTTTTCTTAAGTTAGTTATGAACTAGTAACTCTCAAAGAAGACTGGTTCTCACATTCATGTATGATGTTTGTAATTGCTAACGTTAAAGATTAAATGGGAAAGGAGGAACTTACTGGGATCAATGGCAGACCTTGGCAGAGTAACCAAGATGATGAGAACAAAGTAGAAGACTAGATTGAAGAGAAAATTGATCCGGACTGACAACCATTCCATGGTGGCATAATTATGAAAGGCTACTCTAGAGTATTCATCAACAAGATCCTTGATTTTGGTCATGAATATTTGTTCTTGATTGAAACAACGAATCGTGGCGGCCCCAGCAATAGATTCTGAGAAATGATGCAAGATTGGGGCTTTTCTGATCCCTACCATCCTGGCTAATTCCCTGGCAGTAGTAATGTAATAAGCCTGCAAAGAACATTACTTGCTTTATTACTATTATTATTATTATTATTATTATTATTATTTACATATAAGATTGAGAACCCATTATGAAATGAACTTACCTGATACCATATGGAGATAGCAAACACCACAAGAAACACAAGGATGACTTGCCACGCGACCTGCGACATTAGCATGATAATACTCAACAACTGAATTAGTGCAAACACTAGCCCTGCTAATCTGTATGGTATGTCTGTGTCAATTGTACTTTGATCTGTTGATGACTGTAACATCAAAATTCAGAAGGAAAAATGGTTAAAACATGAATAGAAATTATAACAATAATTACATATAAAGAATAGTAGATGAACTGACCCTACTGAGGATTCTGCTTGAAGGTGTGGTATCAAAAAATGAAACAGGTGCTCTGAAAACAGATGTAATCATTCCATGAAAAAGACGCTGAGCTGTCTCAACAGCCACCACTGCCATCAAAACAGTCCTTCCAAGTATAAAGATAGAGCTTCCACCAGAAAGAAGAACAAATGTTCCCATAAGCATCCTTTTGGTTACCCTCCCAGTTTGTTCTGCAGCCCAAGAAATCCAATAATTGCTTCCCATTTGCATCACTTGAAACAGAATCTGGCAGAGAAGAATGACCGGAACAAGTGATCCTCTATATGCAGATGTGACAAAGGTTGAGTAAACACTCCATTTCACTCGACCGGTCTCCGCTTCTTCTTCTTTGTTTCTCTTCCAATTGCTTATGCTTTCTTGAAGATTCTCTTCAGCAACTTCAATTTGATTCTTTTGAAGGGGCCTGCAGCTAATTGAGTTCTCTTCATGCCATGGATTTATTTGGTTTATTGTTTCTTCATGAGCAGCCATTTGTCGAACAAATTCACAGTTGGGACATGCTATGAGTTCTTTATACCTTCCTGACTCCACTATTTTTCCATCTTTCATTACCTAAAGGAGTAATGGAATTAAATAATGGTGACAAGGCAAACACTTATTAGTAGTTTCACTACTGAAAGACAAGTTTTGTATAAGCTTACCAGAATTAAATCTGCAGCTTCCAAAAATTCTAGTTGATGAGTAGCATAAACAACTGTCTTCTCAGACAAAAGTTGCATAAGGCATTTCTGTACAGCATGTCCAGTTCTTAGTGAAGAACTTTGAAAGAAATGAAGCTGAAATAACAGATAATTAAAAAAGAAAAACAAGAAGCTCAATAATAATTAACACTAACTTTAAATAAATGAGTTCCGGTATGAGCATCAACTGCACTGAAAGGATCATCAAGGAAGTAAATATCTGAATCATTGTAAACAGCTCTTGCGAGTTGAATCCGTTGTTTCTGGCCTCCACTTAAGTTTATGCCCCTCTCCTCCACAAGATTCAAATCTCCATCACCCCACATGTTGATATCTTGATGCAAAGCACAGCCATCCAAAACACTTTCATAGAAGTCCTTGTTCATTTCCTTTCCAAACAGGATATTTTCTCTTATTGTTCCTGATTGAATCCAGGGACTCTGTGGCACATAACTTCTTGTTCCATAGACTTTGATCAATGTCCCGGAAACCAATGGAATCTCACCAAGCATACAACAAAGTAAGCTTGATTTTCCAGACCCCACTGAACCACAAACTGCTACCTTCTGACCTTTCTTTATCTTCAAGTTTTCTGTGATTTGAATTGTTGGTTTCTTGTTGGTTCCATCACTTGTTTCCCATGCATATTCACTTGGCTTGATTTCAATAACAATTGATGAATCTTTCGAAGTGTGCTTGTTCATAAACTGGTTCTGGTCCTCTTCATTGATCAACTCTTGGATTCGATCAAGAGAGACTTTTGTTTGAGCTATCATAGAAATCAGCTCTGGAAGATTGTAGATTGGTTCCTGCAGAATCCGAAAAGTTGCCAAGGCTGAGAGGACAGTAGCCGCAGTCAGTTCTGTGTTCACCAGTATGCATATGCCGAAAGTAACAACAGAAACCAAAGTTGGAGAAGTCCAGAAAAGAGTGGCTACTGCTGAGCAAGTGTAGAGGTACTTCTGCAGCCAACTCTTCTCAGTGTCTCTCAATTGGAGAAGTTTCTGTAAGAATGTTGATTCCCATGAATGCAATTTCAGTATCCTCATGTTCTTCATTATCTCTGAAGTCATCTTGATTCTTGTATCCTTAGCTTCCATGATCTTGGAGTGTAATTTTTCTTGCATATTGGCCAAAGGTGTGTTACACACCATAACCAAAATGGTGACAGCAAGTGCAGAAATTGAAGGCAAGAATCCCAAGTTTATGTACAATATCACTAAGGCCAAAATAACCTGAACGGGAAGCAACCAAACTCCATGAATGTACCAGCAGAAATCCCCAATTCTTTCAACATCCATATTCACCAAGTTTATGATTTTTCCATGGGTTGGCCCTGCACACTTGATCATTAAGGACTTGCTGTAAATTAGAGTCATAAGAGCCGCGCGCACTCGAATTCCAATTCTCTGAGCACCAAAGTACCATTGTCTTTGGCTCAGTGACTCCAATGTCTTTGAGAGGAAGAATATGAATGCAAGAATGAGGCCACATTGGATGCTTGAATTGGAATTATCATCCACCAAGAAATTGACAAAGTATGTAATCAACAATGGACCCATATAAGATGCAATTGTATTAACCCCTTCAAATATAAAACAAAAACAAATCAGTAATCACCATAAATAATATATGTAAAAAAGTACATAGCATCCAAAGAGTAATAAAATATACCGGCAAAAACTGCATTTAAAGCCAAGGACTTCCACACAGAACTGGTTATAGCTTTAGTCAAGGAAGCCCCTTCAAGTTTCTGTTTGCGAAGCGATTCTTCCAATAAGGAAGAAGCATTTTCTGCAGTTTCAGAATGAGGAACATCAGGAATGTGAGCAAGCTCAAGCTTCTGAACTCGACCCTTTCTAAAAATGGGATTCAGCCATCGAAATGTGAGTTGGCTCCAAATGCCTGCATTTGTGAAGTTCTCTCCATCTTCATCATCATCTTCTTCTTCTCCAGGGTGAACCAAGAGCTGTTCCATGTCAGTGTTGTGTTGTTCTTCTCTTGCACATAAATTCAAACACAAAAGCAACAACAACATAGGCAAGGAAACCACACCAACTATGTTATCATCCTCAGACAAGAAATTCCAGAAGTCCAAGTATTCAAAGTTGTTCTTCATTAGTCCAATAGAAACTGAGATTGCTTCTATGATACTGGCCCAGACCCACCAGAGAACCAGAACAAAAGGGAATCTTTTGTTGTCTCTTGTTGTCTTCTTCATTGAATAGAATGAAACCAAGCTTGCCATAACCCATGTTAGAGCAAATGTAACAGAACTATATCTCACTATTTTATTAGTCCTATATTCATGAACTGCAAAAGCTATAGTTAAAAGGGTAAGAATAAAATTGAATAGGAGAGTGATAATGGAGAAGAACTTTGGTCCTTGTTGGAGAAACACAGCACGTCGAAGCTTGCTTTGTCTCAAAGTGTGAAGAAGCAGCCATATCAGAATTGCATAGAAGAATGCCACATTGGCTGTTACAAGCAGAGTATCCACAATGGCCATGGTTGAAGTTGAAGGAAACACTGGAAAGTTCAGAGAAGACAGCAGAAGAGTAAACATCAAAGAAAAGTTTCATCAATCAATCAATTCCACTTGGAAATGGCATTATTTTTGGTTTGGAAAAGATAAATAAGAATAAAGTTGAGGACTGTATATGGATATTGCAATCAAACCTGAAATTAAGTTGAAGTGTTGACAAACTTTTTTGGAAATATGAAGAATTTACAAGTGGGTGCTAAAGAGCGGCGAATGCTTTTGAATGGAGCATAGAGCATAGGCATTGGAACTAGAGAATGAAAAGTCAGAGGCATATAAATGAGAAATTACTTGCTGTTATTGGAGCATCACGTGTTTGGTATTTGCTGTTATCATAATTTTTTCTTAAATATATTATTAAGGACAATAAAATTTGAACCCAATTGTATATTGCACACTAATTAATTTGAATATGGAAACTAAGAACGTGATAGACTCGCGTATGGGGAGGAGGGATGCTTCACCTCGTTGTGGGATTAGAGGAAGCAGAACTCGGACCTGCGAGTTGTGAATTACCCAGAACAAAAAAAATGGAGGGTCTGAATTCCATGTTTCAGATTTCAAATTCCATCAGCTGCAAATCGGACCATCCGATTTGTGAAGCAAAATTTTATGACCAAAGAACTCACATGGTCCGATTTGTGTACTCTGAATTTTTTCAATTTTTAAACACAAATCGGAGGGTCCGATTTGTGTACTCCCACTATTTTAAAAAACACTAACAATTACCATGTTAAAGTATATCACTCATTTTACTTCCATATCAAACTTTTTTTAGCCGTATATTGCATAGTCTAATATAAAGAATCTCCGTCGTAGAAATCGCTATCAAGCAACCTCAAAAATCCGCTGAGATTCTTGTGTACTACTACCTAGGTACATGGTTGTTGATGGTACTTAAATATCATATCATATACTTCTGTATTTATCACTTTAAATAAAACTATTAACATTTATTTCGCAATCAGTTTCAGGAATTAATTTATTCGATTTGATATACATGTAAAGTTTTTTCATTGCAATAATTTTAATGTCAGTATTATGGTTGGCAGATTTGCCTTCTTGATTTTAATATATTTTGGTATGATCATTTTTTCATAATTATTCAATCATCACCTATTAACAAGTCATCATTATATATGATCATAATATATAGTGTTGTCACTAAATTTTCAGTACAAAATTAAAAAGAAACTTAATCTCATCAACTATTATTTCCTTTTCTAAATAATGGTTCTATACCTTTGTTGTACTTTTTTATTCTTCCATCTTTTTATAGACATGTGGTTAATTTTCTACGGATAAAACAAAAATGTAATCATGCATTTCTTGATCATTCTAAAAATAAGATATATATGAATGCGTATGTCTTTAGTTAGCGATGAAAAAAGTTTAGAATAAAAAGAGAAAATACTTCTTACTTCCTCATCAATCTTATGTCAAGTTCATGCATAAAGCATGATGGCTATGTGGAAGATTCTGGAAACGAGGAACCAAAACAAATTTTTCATTGAAAACCATTACATTCTGCTTAACCAATATATTTCTTACTAACAATTTGAGTAATCCAAGGTGACCAATAAAAAAACTTTAGACCAATAAAGAATACTCGATTTTATACATAAAAAATATTGGTTAAATAAAAGTTATAATATAAAAGTTGATTCTTACAATATATAATCAGTGGATTTAGTACATTAAAAATTTATAATTAGTATTATTCTATTAAAATTTTTAACTTATAATATTATTATCTAACGTTCTTAAGATAGTTCTAAAAAGTTGATTATATATTAAGCTAAGAACAGAACTGCTGATGATTCATGCATATAAATGCTTTTTAGATTTTACTTATCCACCATATCCCAGCATTAATTTAGTGCATTAGCACTGATCCAAACTAAAGCAACTTTCCATAAGGATATTTTGGTTTTTTTTTTATTATTATTTTTCCTATTTCAACATGCACATGCTTTATTTTGTGACTTATCTCTTCACTGTTTAATGAATTTAGGAAACACTTTCCATATATATGTGTTGTCTATATATAAGTTCCAATAATAATGAAACAGTACTTGTTGAGCAAGTGGAGCTGCATTACTAAACCCACCTTAGTTCCAATAATATGCATGTCACGTGTATGCCAATAGTAGGACCAATAAAGTTTAATTTACAAACAAAAAGGTTATATAATTAACGAAAAATGTTAGGGGCTAGCAATTTTTGTGATTTGTAGTCATCAAGTAGCCATTAAGATAGTTTTAATGGTGTGAGATTGGTGTAAGATTTCATCCAATGGCTCACTTTTCTTTGCCGGTTACATACTGACCAGAATTTAACAAAGTTGCTGGTCCTAGACTTTTCCATAATTAACTTGATGAAAAAACAAAAAAGATATATAATTTGATTCTGATACAGGATACCCATCTCAACTTTCCTCACATGATAAAGCTACTTGGTTTAATTTGTTTTTGGGTCCTATCTCCTTTGATCAATTCTAGATCTGACCCATGCATATTAGAGGCTCATATATATTCAATTTTTGGCTTTGTATGTAGATGGAATTGTTTAATTTACACGTTTGAGGGGAATGTCATTTCCGTCACATGTAATGCAATGCATGTAGCCATGTACCAAGCTTTATGATTTTGGTGGATCCAACTTTAATTTGGCAACAACGTTACCACTTTATTTTGTAACATCAATAAGTGTCCCCCATGTATATCCTCGGCCACCTTTTTGTGTGAGTTGTTATTGTAGACAACTAAACAAGTGTTTTTAAGAAATTTGAATTTGAACTAGTAGATAGTTTTTTTTATTTGTTTAATAATACACTATATTTTGTATCATTTGACATATACATAGTAAATATATAGACTTTTTTTTTTTCTAATCTTATCTTAATTTCTAAGATTATTCAAGTGCTACATATTTAGTAACTTGATTACAATCATCATCACATAATGAGCAATAATCATATTAAATTCATAGGTTGTATATTAAAATCAATCATCACTGTTTTTGACTGAGCAAATACCGCTTATTATGTTGCTCATTAAAAGTTTGAAGATTAAATTAAATCAATAGTCAAATTTTAAAAGCCATTTTAATTATTAACTCGATAAAATTTAAGAAAAAAAAGAGAGAATTGATTTATTATTGAATATAATAAAGTTAATGATAAGAAATAGAATTGAAACTTATAAATAAAAACGCTACAAAATGGAACGGATTAAACATTAATAATATGTTTAAAATTTTTCGAAAATATTGAAAATAAAGGGTGATGCTACTTGGCTATATATACAGATACAAGTTAATTAAATAATAGTTAATATAATATAAAAAAATAAAGGGAAATAAAAGTTAATGGCAGAGTGTTACGTTTTTCATATTGGGAGACGATTTTCTTTATTTTTTAAATATACTTATATGATTTTTTGTGAGATAATTTAATATATATATATATATATATATATATATATATATATATATATATATATATATATATATATATATATGAGATTAAGTTTTGCACTCTTTTATAGTTTCATAGAAGAAAATAAAAACAGTTATTGATTAAAACAATTATTTTTTATTTTTAATTTATAAAATAGTTTAAGTTGTAGAATTAATGAAGTATTGCGGAAAAAAATGAAAAATAATTAAAAAAAATCTAATTCACCTTTTTAATTATCTTCGTAACTTTTAAAAAACAAAAATTTGAATTTTTATTTTTTTATATCTTTTAAAAATAATATGTATATTTAAACTTTTATTTGTTTAAATATTAAAAAAGTAAATTAGAATTCTTAATCATTACTCCAAACAAAAAAACCGTTATAAAAAATGTCAAAATTTTTTTCAATGACATGCATTATTTTTACAAGTAAATGATTAAATTTATTTTTAAAAGATCATTCATTTTTTAAATTGGTCATCAAAATTTTGTTATTAGAATAATATTAGGTGATCATAAAATTTATTATTTTTTATTAATATTTGATTAAATATTTTAAATTTTAAATATTAAATTATTAATTTTAAATCATAATAATATAAAAATAAAATATTGATTAAATTGACTAATATTGATAAAAAAAAATATTGAATTTCTATTATTTCTCACTTGGAAAATATATGCAAGCAAATGCAATTTCTCAAGAAAGATTACTGAAAGGTTGATGCTGCAAAAAACAAGGTCAGGCGAAAACAATTTAGATTAGAAATAAGTTGAGAGGGTTGTACTAAAATCAGCATAGTTATGTAATGTGGGGATTGGAAGAGAATGATACAAAGAAAGGAGATGGTCCCAGAAGTGTGTGGAATGCATGTTGGTGGTGTGTGAATGACACGTAATGCGTTTACGTTTGTCACCATCGTCAGTTGAGCATGTGTTCGTTGGATCATCACCTGTGTCTCGCTCACGGCTACTATTGTGGGCCCCACTTCAGTTTTAATTAAAGGCGGCAATCTCGATTAAGGCCTAAGGGACCTCTTCAGGGGAATCCAATATTCCAATTATATTCTTAAAAGGTTGATAATCATTTAAATAGATTTAATACCAACAAAAACCACTATATATCACTAAAAGAGCATAATTATATCTATTATTGTTTCTTTTTCTCGATCTTCTCAGATCTTCTCACCCTCGTTTTTTTTTTTTCTTTTCCTTTTCATTCTCCTTCTCTTCCTCTTTTTCTTTCTCACGCTCGTTTATGTACGAAACTTATTCTTCTTCATTTTCTTTTTCGCATTCCTCCTTCTCTTCCTTCTTCTTTTTTGCGTTCTTTTTTTTTTACGTATTTTCTCCTTATCGTCATTCTTTTGTTGTCATTGCTATATGTATTTTTTTTTTACCTTCTCTCCCCGGTGAAGAAGCAGTAGAAGGTGAGGAGGAAGAATTTTGAATTGTACATAACAAAAATGAACCGAAATTATATTCAGAAATTAATTGAAATTATATTTAAAATGAACCGAAAATTAAATTCAGAATGTAAACTCGTTTCAAAACAAGCACAGATTAAATGCACCTTATTTAATCCAAAATTAATCGAAATTACTTGATAATTGTGACACACAAAATTCGAAAACAAACACACAAACAAAATTGAATCATAAACAAAAACACATCCAAATCCATCAAGTGATTTTACAGTATTATGTGTTTCTTCTTCTTTATTTAATTAGATGAACAAGACAAAAAAAATAAGAACATGATGAGAAGTTTTGGGGAATTTTTTTTATTTCTTCTTTTTTGTTTAATTTTTCTTCTTTTTTTCTTGGTTTTATTTCTCTCAATATAGTGAAATAAGAAGAACCATAACAAAATAATTCACTCAGAGATGAACCAAAATTATATTAAAAAATGAACTGAAATTATATTTAGAATGAACTGAAAATACTAATTTCAGTTCATTCTAAATATAATTTTAGTTCATTTTTAATATATTTTCGGTTCATTTCTGTTCTGTACAATTCAAAACTCTTCCTCATCACCTTCTACTGTTTCTTCACCAGGGAGAGAAGAATGACGATAAGAAGAAAATACGTAAAGAAGAAGAAACGCGAAAAAGAAGGAGGAGAATGAGGAGGAGAAGGAGGAGAAATACGAAGAAGAAGGCGAAAAAGAAGAAAAAGAAGACACTCTATGCGTAAACGAGCGTAAAAAGTGCGTGCCTCTAAATTACTTGCATAAACTTAGATGCTAAAATTATTTAAACGTGGAGAATAATTCTATTCTTTAATCTTTGAGGCTTATGTTTATTCTTTAATTTTGGATAATCGTGATGTCAAGAAAAAAAAATAAAAATATATTTTATTTTATATTTATTATTATTATTATTATTATTATTATTATTATTATTAAATATGATAAGTTTTGATTATTTTTTATTAATTTTTTGTTATTAAATATTTTTAATAATAAAAGGTTATATTTGGCAAAATAATATCTCTCTTTTTTACGAATTTAAATTCTTTAAAATAAAAAATTAGTAAAACAGTAAAATAAAGGATTAATTATTATTAATTTTATAATTTTTATAAAATATGAATTTTATTATTTTAATTTAAAAGTAAATAATTTTTTATTTTATTAACTTTTTTATTTTAAAAAATTTTGATCACTTTCTCACTATTTTTTGCTATTGGCCTTTTTACCTATTTGTCACTGTTTCTAGAATTAATTAAATAAATTGCCACTTTTTTCTTTTGGAAATTAATTTAAGAATGGAAGTAATGATGGAAATATGCAAGTATATTGTGATTTAGGATGTATTTTACAGATATGAATCTGTTGAAGCCTGTAACCTGCAAAATGCAGGTTACATTTTGCATCACCAAAAAGCTGAGACTCCTGTAAAACATAGGCTACATTTTGCGTGAATCCAATATTTTTTATAATTTCAACCTCATCTAACACTGTTTTTTGTTTTTTGATAGAAGTAACTGTAAAAAAAAAATCACAATTATGACATATATGGAGGTTTTTTTACTAAAAACGTAACATGCATTTTGCATCCTTCAAAACAAATCCTAACACCCAAAAAATATAAGTTGCGTTTTGTTGTTTAAAAAAAAATAAAACGTGAAAACAATAAAACGGAGGCTACGTTTTATTATTTTGATGAATAAAAAAATAAAAAATGATTAAAAATGGTAAAACGCAGATTACGATTTATACTGACACCATAGCACTAAAATTTTTGTTCATCCGTCCATTTCATTGCATTACACCATTATTGTTTTCATATAGAGAAAAATGAACCTTTTTCTTCACTCGTCTTGATTCAATTATTTCTCAAAATAAATATTTCTAAACAAAGAATATAGAAGCAAGAGCACGAACAAGTACGACAGATATATAAACATTAAGGGCAATAAAGCATGAACCCATAATGTGGGCACCATGACTGGGATAGAGATATTTGACTGTGTGATAATATGTTTATGTAAAAGTACATAGCATATAGAGTTACATTACATAATAACAAATACACATAATGAATAGTGATGAGGAGGAATTTTAAGCATATAGTTGGTAGTTGGTAGCCTTGTAAATCTTAAAAAGTTAAATTTAATGGTATTATATATTTTTTTTAAATGTTTGAAAATATTTTAGAAGATTTTAAAATACTTAAAATATTTTAAAAAGTCATAGAGTATTCTAAAAAAATATAGATGTATATAAAAATATAAAAAATAATATGAAATCATCTAAAAATATTTAAAAAGATGTGATAGAATAGATATTTATAGTAAAAATTTTAGATAATCAATTTAGACCATTGATTGAATTTAATTTTAATCATTTATTGAGAAAATAAATGACTATAAATAAGAGGTAGGGTTAGAATTTGTATGTATGAGTAAATTGACTTGGTCTTAAGATTGAATAAGTTTAAGTATTGCAATAGCATTAGAGTGTGTCTAAAATTATAACAATTGGATCATCATAAAATTTTTTCGACCACCGGACAAATTTTTAAAAAAAATATATATATTACATCTAAATTTAAAATTTTAAAATATTAAATTAATAAATTTTTACTCTCTTATTATTTTTTTTTATATAAACTAATTCTTTTATATTACTCTGCTTAAAATTGGAACATCAGACGTGAATGGAGCCATGGAGAGTTGAAGGACCACATACATACATAATTCTCTATGAGCTTTCTATGTCCCGTGACTATATATTTATCAATTATTATCTACAACGGATTCGGGAGAGGACAGATACGAAATACTTAATCCACTAATTTTAAAATCTTATAAAATACAAGAATATGTATGTATATAAAATATAAAATATTTAAATATTTTATTAATATTAAAATATAAATTATTTTTAAATTAATTTTAATATTTTATTTTAATTATATAAAATATTAAAAATATTTTTTATTTTAATAAATAATAATATATATTTTTTAAATTTATTTAAAATTATATATTAAAAATAAAATTAAACACATTAATATATAATAATATTTAGATATGTTTAAATGTATCTGAATTTTTTTATTAAAATCGAATTAAACACAACCATTCAACAAAATATCTGTAATGCAACCTTAATTAATTGCCTCTCAATCATGTACGTCCAACATTTTAGGAAACTAGCATTCGACATCGTCTTTCAATTTCCATTTTCAGGAAAAACTGCTCAACCTAAAGTCAAAAAAGTCATACTCTACAAATATGCAAAATTTACCCTCCAAAAAAAAATCTCGCATAAGAAAATGTATTAAAAATATAATATTTATGTAAATTTTTTTATTCGTTTAAATTTTTGTCATAAATAATCTATGACATTGGTTTTATTAATTTAACGTGTACAATGTGGAGTGTGGAGGGAAGATGTGTCCAAATCATTTACCCTCACTGAATTATTAAACTTCAAAATTTTTTTTAAATATATCAATATATTGATATTTTAATATTTTTAATCATTAATTTTAATTATAAAAAATATATAATATATATAATTAAGATTCACAATTAAAATTTATTAAAACAACAATGTTAGGAAATCAAGAGAGTACCAGTAAAAAATCAGCCAAATATCTATAGGTAAATCTAAAACCTCTACGTGAATGGTACTTATGTTAGGTATTAGAATGTTTTTTTTACTAAGTATCAAAATGTTTCTTTTTCGTATTAAATAAATGTTCTTTTATATATTTTATAAATTTTTTTATATACTAAGAATCAATCGGAATTGTTAGAAGTTCCGTAATCTTCGCCTCTATTTCTCTAACATATCATTCAGAATTTTAATTTGGGGTGAAAAACAATTAATATCAAATATTATAAATTAAAAACAAATAAAATTAATTAAATATAATTATAAATTAATTAAATTATTTATTTTTAAGCTGATCACCTCTCGATTTCATATTTTTTTTATTAAAATATTAATATATCAATATACTTAAAAACTTTCATAAACTTTACTAATAACGAATGCGGAACCAAAAAGAAAAGGCTTACTAGTTCATCAACGTGCGTAAGGAAATATTACTAATTACTCTTGTCCTATTCGTTTAATTATAGGTAGAGTGATATGAAGAAAAAAGGATTGGGAAATTCAATTAATATCTCCGTATCTTAGGTTGCGTTTGTTTTGAGGTATTGAGATAGAGATTGAGAGACTGAGATTCAGTATCGTATTTGTTAGTTTAGAGATTGATACTAAAATTTTTGTCTCTATCTCTAAAATTTCAGTATTTCAGTACCTCCAAAAAGTAGGGACACAAGAGACTGAAATTTTTAGAGATAGAGACTGAAACTTTAATAATATTTTATACCTAAAATACTTTTATTTCAATTAATTAATTCTAATTTTACCCTTTGTGCAAATTAAATTAGAGTTTTATTCTTGTTTCAATTCCTGTCTCCCATTTTGCACCAAACAAAATACTGAGTTTTATTTCAATTCTTGTCTCTTAGTCTTTGTCTCTTAGTCTCAGTCTTTTCGTCTCTGTCTCTCCACCAAACGCTACCTTACTTAGGCAGGGACTCTGCTGGATAGAGTATAGATAGTGAACAGTGTACAAACAAATAAAGAAAGGGGCACTCCTTGTCCTCTTTTGTCTTTGAACATATCCTTTTCCCGTGACTATTATCAACATTATTCAAATTTATTTTCTTTCTATTTAGGACCATGATGATAATGATATTTCATATCAATATATCTATCCTATTCCTAGTCTTACTATCTAAGCTCTTGAACAAATCTATTTATCTATTATAATAGATAAAAAAAAAATCAGAGTAGTGTTACACCAAATAAATAACACATACGTTTTTAGATTTCATATAAAATTATCATATTATTCATGTAATAACATAAACGAATATCTATCTTCAAATATATTTATATTACTATAAAAAAATAATATTTATATAATCAATTTAGTATTAATCTCATAATTTTATACACTAAATAAGTTATCTTTTAAAAAAAATATAATACAAAAAATATTTATTCATATCAATTATTTAAATTCTAATATTGCATATCCTATTCAAAGAATAAATTTTATTTTATAAAAATTAATATATCTATCTATTTATTTATAATGTATAAAAAAATTAAATAATAATACAATAAATTATTAACATATTAGATAACTTCTAATATTATAACGTAAATATTTTAATAAAATTATTATTTTATAATTTTTTATCATCATATTATTTTTTATTCTTCTTATATAGTATGTACCTTTATTTTTTAATCTCTTTTAATAACTTTTTATTTCTATATAGGTTATTATGTGCTTTTAATAACAACGTTATTTTTATTCTGTGTTTATTAATTATATATTATTTTTTTCATTTATATATCATTTTTTAAAATAATTTATATTTTTAATATTATTTAATTATAATAATAATGTTAAAAATATATGATGTCATAATATATGAAAAAATATATGTTATTTTCATCCATTGAAATGTTATATTCATATTTCATTACATCTTTTTTTTTTTGGTGACTATATTTCATTACATCTAATACCTTTATTCTTGCACATAGTATGTAAATTTATTAAACGTATATATTAGGTGACGAACTCTTTTAAATATTAGAATGTATAATATCCTTACAATTTTATTTAGATTTAATATTAATTTTTAAGGATTTTTATTAAATAATTTTTATATATACAAATTAATTCATTTTAGTTTCTCACAACGCATGGGTTTAAATTTAGTATTTTATAAAAATTGATACCAATATTATTTTATATTCAAATAATGCCATGCTTATATTTTTGTCATGTAAGCATATTATAATAGATGTCATTCTATTATAAAATGAAGCATATATCTTTTCTTTCAACTTTAATATTAATTCTGGTAACTATTTTCACAATAATTAATAAGGTTGTCTATACTATTAAAATCTTTTTTTAACAATGTTAATGTCCTCTCAATTATTTTATTCATATTTTGTAACAGTTTTTACAATAATTAACAAGGTGACTTCTATAACTAAATTTTTCCTTTAATAATGTTAATTGTCTTTTAAATTATTTAATTTATATTTTTTAAAACATATAATTTACATGCATTATACACATTAGAGGCAATATTTAAAGTCATAATAATGACGACAAATATTAAAGAATATTAGAATCTCCCAAAGGTGTGGTGGTAAAAAAGATGAGTTATAAAATCAACAATATAGAGCATTGCATATTATAAGATACTTAAAATGCGAGAATAAAAAAATGTTATATTAAAATTAATAGCAAAGATATTTAAAAAATTAATTCACATTTAAAAAATTATTAGAAGTAGTAATTACTAGCTTAAAAAGTTAATTTTTTTAATTGATTTAAGTAGTCATTCAATATTATCTTATTTTATTTTAATATGTATATTTTAATTATATCCAATAAAAATATAATTTATTTGTAATTATCAAAATAGTTGATAATATAAATATATAAAACTTTAATTTTTAAAATAAAAATTAAAAAAAAATATAATTATGCTACGTGCATATACAAAAAATAGTTATTCACATAAAATACATATTAAAATATAAAATACACATTAAAAATAAAACAATATAAATATTTTTATGCAAATATATTGTGGATGATTTTATATATATATATATAACATTTTTAGTAAACATAATCTTAGGCATTATATAAATAATTGCAACTTACAAGTCTTAAAATTTTTATAGATTTACAATGCATATTTTCATATGCTTAAATTTATTATTTAAAAAAATTATTTATATTTATAATTTTTTTAAATAAAGAACTTAACGCAATAAAATGAAGAAAAAAAAACAAAGAAAACTAAATAAAATGTAAAAAGTTAACCCTGAAGCAAAATATTTCTTTGAAGCAAAATATTCTAAATGACAGTAAAAAAATTAATCAACAGTCAATTTTGTTCTTTTTTTTTTTCCTTTTAGGTCTTTCAGTCTAAATCTCAAAGTGTTGTTTAAAATTATTTAAAACTGTCCACAATTTATCTGAAACAAACAACCAAATACACCATACTTGTCAAATATACTCACAAGCAAGGAACAGATAAAATATATTTTTAATCTTTTTTTTATATAATACACAAATAATATCATTTTAACTAATAACACCTAGCTGATACAATTTTTTTTTAGCGTTAATCCGTCCGACCAAGATAAACTAAGCAAATACTTCAATCCTTAGTGGGATAATGCCTTTTCATATAATGCTTGTGAAACTATAACTAGTTATATCCTCAAAAATATTTCAAAAATAATGCCTTTTCATAACTTACACAAAAGAGTTAGTATAACAAACGCCTCTTTTTATCAAATTTTCGTATAACTCAATCTTCTCTCTTAAATATGTTAATGTGACGGACGATAAGGTTCTATGGAGTTGGTTAAGTAGCCCCATCTTCTGCTAGAATAACTCTCTTCTCTATTCGAAATTTCATATCTACTGTAATTTATTCCAAAACTCACCATTTTCTATTAAAAAAAAACTCTTTAATTTGAAATAAAAAAATCTTAAAAAAGTATTTTTTAAAATATTATTTTATAACCAAATGTCCTGTCAAAAACAAATTATTGTTCTATCTCCTATCTCCATAATATCTATAGTTATATATTTAAAATTATTTTATAATATTTTTTAATTACTGTTATCATTTATTTGAGTTTGAACTTTGAACAATTTTTAATTTTTATTTTATTATGAATAACCATCCGGGATAATAAACATCTCATGTTATGAAACCACTTATTCCAAAAGTTTAAGTTGATTTTGGGGTTTACCAAGGATCAAACTCTTGACCTTTCGAATTTAGAGCTCTAATACCATGTCATGCAACCACTCATCCCAAAAGCTTGAGCTGATAAAAAAATGTAACATTAATGGTTATATCTCTAATATTTCTTAAACTTCTATTGTACAAATATTTCATTGGCTCCCCGTACTTTTCCAAAATAAAAACAAGAGCTACATAGTCTATACAAAATTTATGTCCAATCTTTTGCTTTCAAACTATACACCCATCGAATATTATTGTAAGAAACTAAAAATATAACACCAAACCGAAAGGGTAATCAATCAAAGCAAGGGTAGATGTCATGCATACTATTAAACTGTTGGTTCAGTTTGACACTTTGACCAGATGATAATTTGTGAGTTAGGACAAATGCTACAATTATTTTGTATTCCTTGCTACATTTTAGTGAAACTATGATTTTTTATGTTAAAAAAAGCTTATACGACAATGAGTTGGAGTCTTACATTTAAAAAATCATCCCAAAAAAATGTTACAGTTACAGTATGTATCCCATGCAGGTCACATAAATATTTCAAATAATATATAAACTGTCCTCCCACTCCGACAGTTGTCTACTGGCCATTTTAAACAAACAGCTAAAGAATTATTTATGTATGTTTTCAGTACAGTGCAACATTATGTCTATTTTGAGAAAAGTTAGGTGATGAAATTTTTACTTTATAGAAAGAATAGTAGTCAATTTTTATTTTTTATTAAAAATATTATCTTCCTAGTATTTTCATTCAGAGAAAAGTATTTGCGTACACTTTTTAATTTAGATGTGAAAGGGAGAATGATGTAGAACGTAGTTATGGAGTGTATAGGTGCTTTACATAATTGTGGTGTCACGAGTAAAAATTGGACCGTCCGATTTGTGTATCTCAAATTTTTTTAATTTTTTAAACATAAATCGGAGGGTCGGTTACCTTCACCAAAATTTAAATTTTCTCTCCCATATTAATCTGACTGTCCGATTAGTAGACTTAATTTTTTTTATAAAGAAATCGGATGGTTTGATTTCTTCATCCCTTGTTTCAGAAAAAACTGTCCCACATCCATGTCTAACATCCATATTCTCTACAACAACACACAACACACATATGCTTCTCATATCCAAAAAAATGAGCCTATTTGTGAATACCAAGTTATCTTTCTATATTATATATAAAAAAATAATAACATAATTCTCTTTTTAACAATTTCATTCTTCAGATGATTTTTTACTTTGTATGTATGCATAAATTTATAAAAAAAAATGATATTATCAAAATAGGAGTGATTATCTGTTTTTTTAATATATTATTTAATTTGATATTGTTTATATTTATCTTTAAATTATATCTGATAATTGATATATATCTATAGATGTAGCAAAGCTTTTAATTTGTAATCAATATAAAATATATATTAAAAATTAGGTGCTATTCTAACCTTTTTTTTATATTTTCATTTTTTATTTTGTCTATATATATATATGACTATTTATTTATCTTAACTTCTTTCTTTTTTATCACACTTGACTTATGTTATCCTCACTTTTTTCCGTCCAAACCCTCTATCTGTTCCATCATCATGAACTACTATTTGTAATTGAGCTAGTTGCACATTTGGATAGTTATTAGCACATGATGATGTTGTGTACTAATTAATTCTAAAATGAATGTTGGATTATGAAGCTTTCATGCATGTGATGGAACGAAGGGATGATGAGTATTAATATTTTAGAGGGAGATTTAATTTGGTGGTGTAGAGTAGACAATAGAGGCTAAGGGATCAAAATTCAAAATGCTGCTACTTCAACTCTTTCTTTATTCAACCGCTAACCAAGGTTACTTATATGAATCCGAAATATCCGATCCCTATAATGTCTTATTGTAAACTTTGTCTATAAATAAATCATCTTGATATATAAAATGTCTATCTATACACTATTTTTCGATAACTCTGACTCTATACTGTAACGTCTTATTGTAAAGTTTGTCTATAAATAAGCCACGATGATATAAAATGTCTCTATATACAGTTTATTTTCGATAACTCTGACTATAATATAGTTATTGTAAACTCTGACAGTTGCCACACAAAAATCAAGGTGTGTCACACTTCTCGTTTTTTAAAAGGAAAACACACATACACCTCAAAACCAAAAGGGTGGTGTTGTTATCTTTGTTTTTCTCTTCTCCCGGAATAAAAAACAATAATAATAGGAAAGCAATTTTTATTACTAAAAATTGTATAACCTATTTTTATTTCTTTGAGATAACTATAAAAAAAATCGTAGATACAACTGAGAGAATCATATGATAATGTAGTGAATCCTTGTGTGAGGTTTTTTTATTAGAACTATTCATGGATAGGATTATATTTATAAATTATTTATATATTTATTTATATTTGAACTGTAATTTGTGAATATAATCTAATTCACAAAATAATTGAATCGGATTTATATTTTATTTTATTTAATAATTATTATTCATATATGTTATATATTTTTTATTTAAAAAAAATAGTTTAATAATTTTTTATGAATAAATTATTTAAAAAAATGAAAAAATAGTCTTACTAGAATGAAAAAAGAATTTTATTGTCTTTTTTTAATAAAAAAAACTTTTTTTAATACATTTTTATTTTGTGAATATATCCAATAACCGAAGTACCGAACATAAAAAGTACGGATATTTGATCTTAATCCAATGCATTTAATGCGAATTAAATCAAAATTTCGGTCATATTCGATCCGCAATCACTCTTAGTCATTTTTTTTTGGTCGAAAGTCTTGTGTGATGTTTGAATGGGCAAAAACTTATAATCAAACAAACAAAAATTTTCACCCAACTTACACCCAAATTAAGGAATGAATGTGATTGCAGCAGAGCTTGAACCAAGAGGCAGAATTAAATGCCTCACAAAGAGTTGCACCTAGTTTGAATTCTGTGTTAAGCTCAGAAAATGGAACATAAAACCCATAAGAGATAAGACTAATAGTGTGTATTGTGTAAGACCAAAGATGTACGCACTCGAAGAATATTGTTTAGCAACAAGGCTAAGAAGAAACTCCTCAATATCTTAGGCACCTTGTTTTTTCTGAGAGCCTTGGGCGATTTTTCTCTAATAATATAATAACATCAGCAACCAAAACAATCATCACATCTGCAAAATTAACTACCTTTCTAAAGTCGATTACACCGGTCTACGGCAAACTGGAAGAAATTCTTAACCAGCAGGATTCTCATTAATATGTTTCCACTATCAAATTCATATTTACAGACAGAGTGGAGGCGAGTGAGCAAAGTGCCTCCATCATTTTCCTATCATCAAAACATGGGCAGTTTTATAAACACCAAAAATCAAAATATGATCAATGTTAGTAACCCCACATAAGTCAAAAGATTTATAAACAGTCCTCTCTCCACATAGCTTAACAAATATTTTTTTCTTTGAAACAATGGAAACACGTTTGTCAGAACCAATTGGGTAGGCAATGACCTTGTCCAAACCAACGGGGCATCTGCAATCAAGTCACACCCCTGTATATGGCACCGGGTCGAAGATCATCCATGTTATCAATATTCCTATAGCCGTCAAATTCTCTTAGAGATGTCCAACCCCGGCGAGTCAAAAAATCACGATAATCATCTTCTGTATAGAAGATCTTCTCTTCAGTATGCACAGGGATATGGTCAGACTCGTCATAAAGACACACTTTAATGGCCATTCCTGCAACCAATATGTTTTGGTTACAACCACCATACATATCCGGGTTATAAAACGAAGGGGAAAAAGTACTTATTTTATCAGCATCCGGTGCTTTCTGTGATAGTTTCCCAGAAACATCCAAATGATCTCACAAACACAATACACAAACTTCAAAATTTTGAACCAATGGCTTCAGATGGCTGCAAAAAACAAAAGAGATTAAATTACCTTCATCAAGGTGAAGAGTATAATTTCCTAAAGGCATGTCACGGTCAAGACTTCTGATTATCTGGTCCTCATCCTCCAACCAAAATGCACGTTTAGTTCTCAGTCGGAAAGCAGCTCTTATGGCCTCCTTGATGGCTTCTGAAGCACCGTCAATACCTATTCTTCTCGTATAATCACCCCATTTGACAGATATAACCCTTCCACAACATGACTGGCCCTCTTCACCTACCAAGGTACAAGCAGGTAGAAATAAGGATATAATTACTTTTCCAAAACAAGGGGGAAAAGGTTTACGAAAGTTATATATTATCTCATTTCCTTGGTAATCAAGCTCACATCATTGAACCACAAAACTTCACATAACTTGCTTACCATTTCCAGGAGTTTCTCTCCAATTCCAGGGAGGAACGCCACTAGCTGCGACAGCCTCAGCTGTTGTAATGGCAAGGGGATGCCCATCATGATCCAAACGTCTCTCAAGATTGAGTGTTGGTCTTCCAGTAGCTGAATGACAGGTTATTGAGTATTAAGATGACTACAGATATAATAAAGTGGTAACAACTATTATTGAACGAATGAAGATGGAGAACATTCAGATGAGCACCCCATTTCTTAAATGGTGACTGCTAAATGCAGTCAATTTTTTGTACCCCACCGAAATGCTAATGAATTAGATAAAAAATAGTTTGGCCATAAAAGCAACAATGCACATGCAAAAAATAATTTAGAAAAACTGATGAGTGATATGTGATATGTGATATGAATACTTCAGTTGACTCTATGATCATATAACTACCTTCTTACAAATTAACCTATACAGAAAGATATTCCTTCCTACGCTTCATAGTTTGAATTTTGATTTAGCAACAAGCCCCAAAGTAAAACTGCATTACTTATCCCACTATTCCTATAATAAAAATATAAACTAGAAATGCAAACACCAGATGCTAAAAGTTTGTCAGGGGTAACAGGCACTGCATGCCACTACATCACCATATTTATTTAATCCAGTTTAGAATTCTATGTACATGCTTCAAGACACAAAGATATGGCATATGCTAGCTACTCACCGGTAATTAAATATAACTAAAAAGACAGGATTATTCATGGATTCATAACCAAACATTCATCAGCCACCAAATACGAAGTGGCAAATTGAACAAAATATAAGCAAGAAATAAACATAATATAACATACCTTCAACTGGACCAAAAGAGATGCTGGTATCCTCAATACCTACATGGAGACATAACCAGTCAAATAAACTGTTTTTAAAATACACAAGGCTGGAGTTGTAGGCATGACAGACATTCAAAAGGCATGATCCACAAATGGCTACTTTGGACATTTACGAAGGCTTCACCAATCTAATAGTTATCAAGGATTTGTGAGGTAACCCACTTGTGAACCCTTAAATTGTTGGGATCTACAGTGTCGTACCATTTCCCTGCTAAAAATCATAGGCACAGAATACACCTCCTATATTCAACCTAAGAATGGACCAAGGTTCATCATGCAAGGGTACATAGTATATCACCCAAGATGTGAATGTGAATTGCAAGGCAACTTGTTGCGATGTATCAACTATGTGAATGTGAATGTCCACATTCCCACTGCAATAACATTTAGCACTACTTTCATAAAATCCACCTGCAACGCATTTAATGATTCAACACATATAACTAATCTAGTTAAATGAACCTGACAGCAAAAAGTCACTTGCAAGTGCACATTATGAAGATCAAAAGTTTCCATCAGAGAACCAATGATACAGTGAGGAAGAAACATAAAAGCATAAGAAGGAAAAAGGGCACTGGATAATTGGATATGTTCAGTAGTTAGCTGAGTATCTAACCAAAACTAAAAGAAAATAGATTGAATTCCAACAGACTCAGGCTACCCAAAACGCTTTGACTTATAAATTGTAATGATCATTTTTGCATTATGCCCCCTTGTTCAGCTAGTAGAACAATGCAAGCAAAAGTCTTTTTCCTCAAAACCACACCCAAACCCATGAATTAGCAAAAAGATCATACCTTTATCAGTGAATTGCATGAAAGATTCAACTTTGTGATTAGATGATGGAGGCGGTGGAGGAGTGGGGCTCTTATACTGCACGCACTTGCTCCTATCCCTCAAAATCTCCTCAATCTCCTTGTAATACGACATCTTCGCGGAGCCACTCCCTCCGCCGCCGCCGCCACCTCCTCCTGCGCCATCATTGTGCTTGGCCTTCTTGAACTCCTTCAAGAGGTTCCTCCACTTGTCGGTGCACATGGTCGGCGAGCGATCGAAACCCTTATCCCTCATCTTCGAAGAAATCTGCTCCCACAAGTGCTTGTTGGACTTAGAAGTGTTGAAAAGGGCGTCCATTTCTCGCCGGAGCGCGATCAGGGTTCGAGTCTCTTCGTGGACCCACGTCTCCGCGCGCTTCTTTGGCGCCTTGATCTCAACCTCAGGGTCTTCGCCGCCGCTGCTGTCACCCAGGATCATCTGCTGCTGCTGGTGGGACGGCGGAGGAGGTAGGTCCGCCGCGCCGTTGGAGACGACCTCGATGATCATGTCACGCGTGCTGCTTTCTTCCTTATAGAAATCTATGGGTCGGGGTTTTTCCGACAAGTACATGTTGCTCTTTTATGGGGAGTGAGTTCAATGGTGTTCGAATTCAAAGGTGGTGGTGGTTGGTGTTGGTTGGTAGTGCATTCGGTTGGAATTGAAATTTGAATTGAAAAAAAAAACGAAAAAGAAAAATCAGTGCTTGAATTATGTGAAGTTTAGGAAAAGGAAAAAGGGATTTGTAGAAGGGAAAGGGAAGGATTGGGGGAGAGAGAGCGTCAAACGTAAGCTTTGTTTTTGTTGTTTTGTTTATTTCGGTGTGACAGACATGTACTTGTTTCTTTTTTTTTTTTTTTTTCCTTTCTTTTTTTCACTCTCACTTCACTTGCTTCTTGAAAATTAAGTGTAATAATATTTACACTAATTTAGACATAGCTTTGGATCCTCTTACTTTAAAAAATGACATCACAGATGACTCTGATTGATTTCTTCTTTGTTCATAGTTCTTACTTAATATACTATTGAAAGATTGAGTGTGTCTATATTCGTGGATGATCTTTTCTTTCTTTAAATACATGTATACAGGATAGGATGAAGAATTTTAATGGGTTGACAATGAAATGCCCAGATGAAAAATGAAATCTATTATATTTATTATATATATCTAATTTTACAACCAAAATATGTCACATGTCATTTTTTAATTGTAATTAGAATCAAATCTTTCTCTTTAAAATTAAAGAATTTTTCTATTTTTCTTACTAATTTTACAATCAAAATTTGTCACATGTTACTCATTTATTGGCCATTGCAATTGAAATCAAATCTTTTTCTCTAAAATTAAAGAGTTATCTCCCCCTCTCTCTTCCTTTTTCTATGTCTCTCATTCCTTCAACCACTCTATTTATTTTATATATCATTATCAATATCAATGACTAATTATTAATTTGACAATCAAAATGTGCAATATGCATTCTTTAATTATATTAAAATTAAAATTGAAACAAACTATCACTCTCATTCTTCATCTTTATCTTTCTCTCTCTTTTCTCTCATTTTCTATTTTTTCTATCTTTCTGTTCTACAGAAAACAAAATTAACAAAATAATATAATTTAAATAAAAATATTATTATTATTATTATATACATAGTTTTTTAGTTTTTAATTTAATTTTTAATTTTCACCGTTTATCTTTCTAATCTATATTTGTATTTCTCTTCTTTAATTTCAAATATTTATTACATATAATTTTGAGAGAATACTAATGTTATAATTAAAAGTTAGAATCAAGATTCAATTGTTTAAAAAAATTAATTTTGAGTTAATTTTATAACTATCAGTATATATAATTTTTTTATGCTAATATCTAATTATATTTTTATATACATAGAGAGAAAAAATATTATTTTTAAATAACAAGTATAAAAATTAATTATTTCTATTTGTACAACAGACTTAACACCTAATTAAGGGCTTGTTTGGATGAGCTTTTGAGAAAAGATCTTTTTTCGAGTTATCTTTTTTTAAAAGATCTTATAGAGAAGTAAAAGTAATTTTATGTTTGGATATCTCATGTAAAAAGGTCTTTTTATCTATCAATTATGTTTGGGTATAACAATATAAAAGTACTTTTTTGTTCATTTATTACACGAAAAATATCTTTTTTTAAGGAAAAAAGATCTTTTAAAAAAAGATGTAAATTACAGCTTCTCAAAAAAGATCTTTTTTTTATTTTACTAGTGCTTTTACTTTTACTACTAGAAATTTGCCAAACACGTTAAAAAATAAAAAAAGATCTTTTTTCATTGAAAAAAGATCTTTTTTTAACAAAATAATGGCGCCCAAACATGCACTAAATGTAAAAGTATACACGTTAAATTATTTTAAATTTTAAATAATGAATATTAAAATTAATTATTAATAAAAAAATTAGAATTTTTCATATAAAAATAATAACTAAAAATCTTATTATTTAAATTTTTTATCTATATGTACCTTGGTCTTCTTAGCCAGAGGATTTTGTTAACCTACAATTTTTGTTTGTAAAAGTAGTTTGATTTTATAAATCTTTTATGTCATGCATAATTTATACTGTCAGAACAAAATGGACCGAAATTTTAAAAAATTTATATTCTCATAATATTATTACGGGTAAAAATACTAGTTGTTTAAAAAATTATAAGCAAATGATTCACTTCAATCAATTATATAAATATTCAATAAAAAAATTCAATCACTATAGAATTTATTATTTTGTACAAATACTTTTAGTCATTAATCTAATTTTTAATTTAATAATTTAATAATATATTTTTAATTTATACTAGTGTATATTTTTGTATTTTGTACAGAATAATACATAAAATTATATAAAAATTTTATTAAAAAATTAAATAAAATATATCTAATAATTATTATTATAAATATTTTAGAAAGTTATAATTAAAATCAAATTTTCAAAATTTTTAATATTAAAATATTAAAAATAATTAGTATTTGTCTTAATTAATTTAAGTTTGTTGAGTGATTATCTCACTCGTCTGCTTAGGAGTTAAAATTTCGCATTGTGTGTGTAGCAATCCATTGGCTAGCAGTAAACTCTTAATAAATGGAGCATTAATACATGGTTAGACTTGGCAGGAATACCCGAATATCCGAGTACCCGACCCGTCCATACTCGGTTGGGGAGGGTAATAACTTGACCCGAGTCGGGACAGATTTTGCTTAGGATAAGACATGGTCGGGTTTAGGGTGTACCCGCCCCGGATATATACATATAAACACTTTTTAGAAATTAGAATTGGCCTCACATCACAGATTCAATGATTCACAGTTTCAGTCCATACCCTATAGACATGCAAGAGAAACTAGTCATCCTCACCCAAAGTTTTCTTCTTCTCGACTTCTTCACAAAAAACCTCATAGCTCTCGTCATAGTTGTTGCTGATGAGTCCATCGCCGCCTATCCCTTCACAGCTCTCATCTTCCTTTACAGCTCATGTCGCCATCGCTACTTATCCCATTACTGTCGTTGTTGAGCCCGTCACCACCTTTCTCCTGCCGAGTCCATTTTCTCTAGGTAAATTCTCCCCTCCCCCCTCTCTTTATGAGTCTGTTAAATTCTTCTCTTCTTCTTCCACAGACTCATCACTTATTAGTCGTCGTCGCTATGAACCCAGACGATGTCGTTGCAGTTTCATCTGAGTCTGTCAACGAATAAAATAAATTTTTTATTCAAGTTCGACTAGTTGAAAATAAGCATGCATGAGATCATTTTTGCATATAATTTCTGAATTTTTTCATCCAAATTTAATCTATGTGGTTGAGTATTTTAGTATGGCAATCATCGTGATTTTGCTGCGACACTAATGTGATAAAAGTTGCGGTAATTTTATAACTAATATATGAGACAGACCAGATTATTAAAGTAATTAGGGAAATAACGTTCAGATGTGCGCATAAAATTTATAAGATGTGATTATCTCAGAAAAATATATATGTATAGCCCAAGTGAAAGATTGTTAGGAAATTATTATTTCTTAATATATTTATGAGCAATACATATATTAATTATAATCGCAAATTAAGTAATTTCACATTAAATAATGACTTATATAACAGTGATCTTATTTATTGTCATAAATGTTGAATTAAATAAGTAATTATTACTTTTGATTTGGATAAATGAGATTAAAATTATATATACTATTTTATTTGAGTTTTAGGGTTTAATGAGTGTCACACTCAAATATAAATAATAACTTCAGGATTTTGGTCTCCAACAAATCAAACTCGTCTCCGTAGCTCTTTTTCCACAATGGAGTTGTGATTAAGCCCTATCAGGAATACAGAAGATTTTGGTTGACGAAAATCAAAGAACCACAAGAGCCAAACTCTCTGATCTCAATCGTGCTCTCGAAGGAAGGATGCTTCCGCGCTCTCAGTTATATCTTTTAATAATTTAACATGGATGAGATATCCTAAAATTTTCAGATAAAATAGAATTTTTATTCAATCAAATGATAATAAATAATTTTATTGAATTAAATTATATTAATATGATCATTGGATGATAAAGAATGCTAGAAAAATAAATAAATAATATTTTAAGAATATAAAAATATTAAATTACCATTTCAATTTACTTTTTTAATCAACAACAATAAATATCTTGAATTAATAAAATTTTTTCAGAAATTTATATAACTAAAATTATTTCATTTCTTCAAAAATCTTTTTAACATACAATAGTTCAACGAAAGGTTGACTATTGAGAATTGAATATAATATTTTTAAATCATATTTTCAATAAAAAGATGTACTTAGTTCTATCCATCTTAAATAATTATATATTCACTATTACTTATTTATCTAAATAATTCTAACATTAATAGAATATTATTTTTAGATGCAAAAAATTAAATATATTTATTCTATTTCAAAAATCAATATTCATATTTAACTTACGATTTCAACAAATATGAAAAAAATATTATATTTTTTAATTAAAAAAGTAAAATATCTATAAATATATTTTTGTGCTTTAGCTTTAAATTTTTTAAAAAAATTTGGCAAGTTAATGAAATCATATTATATTTCTATAATATATATAAGAATGTATATTACACATAAATAAAAAATGTTAGGTGTAATAAGAACAAACACATAAACTAAAGAAAAATTTAGAAAAATAAGAACCAACAAAATATTGAAGGAAAGAAATACAAATAGAAGAGAAACAAAATTATTAGACGAAAGAGAAATAATTTAATAAATTTTATGTGTATATAAAAGAGGAATAAAAAGAAGATATACAGTATCTTGTTTAATTTAGCAAGATTTATAGTAATAAACACATAGAATAAGAGAATAAAAATAATAATAAAAAGAAACTAAATATTTGAATTAATATCAAAATAAAAAATAATAAAATAATAATATATCATAATCTTAATCTTTTAATATAATTAATTACTAATAATATAATTAGTCTACTTTAATCTTAATCTAATCTTTTAATATAATTAATTCTAATTAAGTAATCAAATAAATTGAATATAAATATGTCTAATCTAATCGTATAAAGAAATAGTAGATTTTCTATAATTAAACATATATATATATATATATATATATATATATATATATATATATATATATATATATATTAGGGATAAAATGTCACTTTAAAATGAGATTATTATTATGAATGACAGATAAATATTAAAATTGTATTAATGCATTAGTTTTAATACATTATTAGAATAAAAAATTACAAGAATTAAAATAACTAAAATTTATTAATTTTAATTAGTTAAATTAGCATAAAATAAGAATGAGATTGATTAATCAGATTAAATAAATTAAAAAATATTAGTGAGCAAAGAAAATATCACAATAATTATATTACTAATTTAAAAAAATCAATTCAATTCATTCAAATTTTTATTTAAAATAGACAATTAAAGATCACCAATGAATAAAAATAAATGGGATAAAATAAAGAATAATGTTGGTAGTATAAATAATTAAATTAAATTATTATATACAATTTTTACTTTTTACTTTATTATAATTTAAGTTAACATTAACGGTAAAAATTTTATTTTAAATAGCCCAAATTTGTATTTTACAACATAATTAAAGCATAATTTATTCTTTTTTATTTTGTGATTAATCAATATTTTTTAAATTTTTTATTAAGTCTTCTGTATTTTATTATTGATAAATTTTTTCTATAAAACACAAATTTATGATAAATTATTAAAATCATAATTAATTAAAAAAATCAAGAAAAAAGTATAAAAAAATCAAATAAAAAATAAAAAATAGAGTAAAAATCAATTTTGAAACTAAAAATTTGTCAATTGTGCTATAAACTCTAAAAATTTGTATCTTATTATATAATCAATTTTATTATTCATTTCAACTTCATTATCCCTTTGTATCCAAAAAGGTATATAATATCACACTTATTTCAAAAAAGATGAAACTCTTCAAATACACGGTATAATATATAATTTAAGAACAATAAGATAAAAAAATATCTAGAATTTTATAATAGTATTTGAAATTTTCAATGACGATAATACAAAGAGTTTAAATGTACCAAATAAATTCAATAGTTACCCTCTGCACATATTATTTAAATTTGAATTTTAAAATTTAATTTGTATCTTTTTTTCTAATAATATAAATTATTTTTGAAAAAAAATAGGAAAAAATTTATTAGACCAAAAAAATATTCTATCAAATAATTATTATAAGGAGATTTATAATTAGAGAAGTAAATAATAAAAGTATTAATAATAATAAAAAAAGAAATGAAGCTCATACTAAAGGGTGTTAGAAAAGAAATAATAAAGTTCGTATTAATAATAATAATGCTGAGGAATGATGTTGCTGTTTTAGACTTCTAGCCTCCGCCTTTGGCCATCGTTTTTTTTCTTTTCTTTGCTTTTTTATTTAAATTATCAAATTATAAAAAAATAAAGAACAATTCAATAAAATGAAAACAGTAAGATCAATAGTAACTATACAAATCAAAATACATAGGAAAAAAACAAGATATTATATGATAGAATTAACACGAGTATATTTCATCATCAAATAAACAAAGTTAACGCAAAACAAAATTACACATAAAGAGAAAAAAGAATTAAAATATCTAAAATAATAAAAAAATTATTTTTACAATTTTATTGTGTCATGTTTATATACTTTAACTGTTTGCTTACTCATTTTAGTCGTTTATTCTCTTTGTAATGTTAGTTTCCTAACCAAGGTTTTTCTTACTTTATTCACAGCCTCACTTGTGAATAACAACATAACATAATACTCTTTGACCATTCTTTTTTCTTAATAAAAATCGTTTCTTTTTGTCTAAAATTTTTCATATACTTTTTCAAATAATAACGATGCTCCTTTATTTTCTACACCAAATAATATCCCAATTAGACTTTATGTTCACATCATCACGGTTTTCATTTGTTTTTCCTGTGCATCGCACCAGTACTTTGCTACTTACAGATAAAAAATGGTAGAAATTTAGGTGTAGTCAACTTCACATGAAGTTGATAACTGAGAGCCGTCAATGAAAATTTAGTCAAATCATTCAAATTATTTAACGACTCTTAACTATCAACTTCACGTCAAGTTAATTGCACCCAAGTGAATTTCTGACTCAAAAAGTCTCTAGTGAGAAAAGTAAACTAATTGTAAGTTAATATTTATTATTTACTAGTCAAACTTGACTTAGGGTGATTAATTACCTTCATAAAGTCATTTTCGACTTTATTAATGGCATTTTTCTATTTAATTTTTTATTTTTTTATCATTGGGCCAACCTCACTATTTCTTATTGGGCTGTGGTTCGAAATTTTGCGAAATAAATTTTAAAATAGTCAAAAAAGTCTGTTTACTGAAAACCGGGTTCTTATAGCAAATGTCTTTGTCTATGGTAGCAAGGAAAAGTCGCATGTCAAAGGAAAAAGAACTCAGTGAACCCAGATAAATAAGAAGGTTTAGCAGCAGAGACTATGAGCAGAAGGATAAGAGAGCAGCGGAGGGTATCCCAACAATCAGTAGGGTCGAGATTGTAGTTGAAGATTTGAAGTTTATCTTAAAAGTCAGACTAGATGGGAAAGAAGATTTCAGAAGTCCAAAGAAGTAGGAGTATGCCAGAGATGGAGGAACCACGATAGGGAAGAACAAGGATCTTCAAGAACGTGTCAATGTGTCACCATAGCAATAAACAGAGATTGGAGAAGTGGCTGTCGAAAAAGTAAAACGACGATAGAATCTACTGCACGTCATGCACCTGAAAGCAGGAAAAGATTCTTCTTTCTTCTTCATCTTCTTCTTCCTCCAAATGCATTCTTTCTAGTGTTGGTTATTTATTCTAAACTGGGATTAATACTATTGGGCTTCAAGTTTCAACATTTGTATTCTTTTCTTTTGCTAATTGCTTCATGTATTCATTTTTTGTTGTTGTTTTTGTTTTTCTATTAGGGTTTTGGAGATATATAAACAAGTTGTAGCTTAAAGTGTTGCCATAAATGATGCTGTAATTCACAAGTAAAAACTTCAATTTTTCTCCTTTTAGATATTATGTGACTAATAATTTGTTATACTTGATGAAATTACAAAATTTAGATCAGATACAGCTATAGATGCAAATGCAATAATGGTTCTTGAGGTCACAAAAATAATGTACATAGTTGTTGGCAAAGATGTCACGTCCTGTTCCAATTTATTCTGTTTTTTTTTTTTTTTCCTGATCCGCATGTTAACGAATTTGGATTCGAAAACAATTTACAACATAAAAAAACTATCTTTTATGAGTAGCAAGTGGAACATTAACGGTACCACTTGAACTATTTATAGTTGTCAAGTCGAATAGAAATAGGCCTTCTTTGATTACGTATTTTTTTGTGTTACTTTTAGTATTAAGGTTCCACATGGAATAAGGACTACTTTAACTATTTGCTTACTCATTTTAGTAGTTTATTCTCTTTGTAATGTTAGTTTCCTAACCAAGGTTTTTCTTACTTTATTCACAGCCTCACTTGTGAATAACAACATAACATAATACTCTTTGACCATTCTTTTTTCTTAATAAAAATCGTTTCTTTTTATCTAAAATTTTTCATATACTTTTTCAAATAATAACGATGCTCCTTTATTTTCTACACCAAATAATATCCCAATTAGACTTTATGTTCACATCATCACGGTTTTCATTTGTTTTTCCTGTGCATCGCACCAGTACTTTCCTACTTACAGATAAAAAATGGTAGAAATTTAGGTGTAGTCAACTTCACATGAAGTTGATAACTGAGAGCCGTCAATGAAAATTTAGTCAAATCATTCAAATTATTTAACGACTCTTAACTATCAACTTCACGTCAAGTTAATTGCACCCAAGTGAATTTCTGACTCAAAAAGTCTCTAGTGAGAAAAGTAAACTAATTGTAAATTAATATTTATTATTTACTAGTCAAACTTGACTTAGGGTGATTAATTACCTTCATCAAGTCATTTTCGACTTTATTAATGGCATTTTTCTATTTAATTTTTTATTTTTTTATCATTGGGCCAACCTCACTATTTCTTATTGGGCTGTGGTTCGAAATTTTGCGAAATAAATTTTAAAATAGTCAAAAAAGTCTGTTTACTGAAAACCGGGTTCTTATAGCAAATGTCTTTGTCTATGGTAGCAAGGAAAAGTCGCATGTCAAAGGAAAAAGAACTCAGTGAACCCAGATAAATAAGAAGGTTTAGCAGCAGAGACTATGAGCAGAAGGATAAGAGAGCAGCGGAGGGTATCCCAACAATCAGTAGGGTCGAGATTGTAGTTGAAGATTTGAAGTTTATCTTAAAAGTCAGACTAGATGGGAAAGAAGATTTCAGAAGTCCAAAGAAGTAGGAGTATGCCAGAGATGGAGGAACCACGATAGGGAAGAACAAGGATCTTCAAGAACGTGTCAATGTGTCACCATAGCAATAAACAGAGATTGGAGAAGTGGCTGTCGAAAAAGTAAAACGACGATAGAATCTACTGCACGTCATGCACCTGAAAGCAGGAAAAGATTCTTCTTTCTTCTTCATCTTCTTCTTCCTCCAAATGCATTCTTTCTAGTGTTGGTTATTTATTCTAAACTGGGATTAATACTATTGGGCTTCAAGTTTCAACATTTGTATTCTTTTCTTTTGCTAATTGCTTCATGTATTCATTTTTTGTTGTTGTTTTTGTTTTTCTATTAGGGTTTTGGAGATATATAAACAAGTTGTAGCTTAAAGTGTTGCCATAAATGATGCTGTAATTCACAAGTAAAAACTTCAATTTTTCTCCTTTTAGATATTATGTGACTAATAATTTGTTATACTTGATGAAATTACAAAATTTAGATCAGATACAGCTATAGATGCAAATGCAATAATGGTTCTTGAGGTCACAAAAATAATGTACATAGTTGTTGGCAAAGATGTCACGTCCTGTTCCAATTTATTCTGTTTTTTTTTTTTTTTTCCTGATCCGCATGTTAACGAATTTGGATTCGAAAACAATTTACAACATAAAAAAACTATCTTTTATGAGTAGCAAGTGGAACATTAACGGTACCACTTGAACTATTTATAGTTGTCAAGTCGAATAGAAATAGGCCTTCTTTGATTACGTATTTTTTTGTGTTACTTTTAGTATTAAGGTTCCACATGGAATAAGGACTACTTTAACTGTTTGCTTAATCATTTTAGTAGTTTATTCTCTTTGTAATGTTAGTTTCCTAACCAAGGTTTTTCTTACTTTATTCACAGCCTCACTTGTGAATAACAACATAACATAATACTCTTTGACCATTCTTTTTTCTTAATAAAAATCGTTTCTTTTTATCTAAAATTTTTCATATACTTTTTCAAATAATAACGATGCTCCTTTATTTTCTACACCAAATAATATCCCAATTAGACTTTATGTTCACATCATCACGGTTTTCATTTGTTTTTCCTGTGCATCGCACCAGTACTTTGCTACTTACAGATAAAAAATGGTAGAAATTTAGGTGTAGTCAACTTCACATGAAGTTGATAACTGAGAGCCGTCAATGAAAATTTAGTCAAATCATTCAAATTATTTAACGACTCTTAACTATCAACTTCACGTCAAGTTAATTGCACCCAAGTGAATTTATGACTCAAAAAGTCTCTAATGAGAAAAGTAAACTAATTGTAAGTTAATATTTATTATTTACTAGTCAAACTTGACTTAGGGTGATTAATTACCTTCATAAAGTCATTTTCGACTTTATTAATGGCATTTTTCTATTTAATTTTTTATTTTTTTTATCATTGGGCCAACCTCACTATTTCTTATTGGGCTGTGGTTCGAAATTTTGCGAAATAAATTTTAAAATAGTCAAAAAAGTCTGTTTACTGAAAACCGGGTTCTTATAGCAAATGTCTTTGTCTATGGCAGCAAGGAAAAGTCGCATGTCAAAGGAAAAAGAACTCAGTGAGCCCAGATAAATAAGAAGGTTTAGCAGCAGAGACTATGAGCAGAAGGATAAGAGAGCAGCGGAGGGTATCCCAACAATCAGTAGGGTCGAGATTGTAGTTGAAGATTTGAAGTTTATCTTAAAAGTCAGACTAGATGGGAAAGAAGATTTCAGAAGTCCAAAGAAGTAGGAGTATGCCAGAGATGGAGGAACCACGATAGGGAAGAACAAGGATCTTCAAGAACGTGTCAATGTGTCACCATAGCAATAAACAGAGATTGGAGAAGTGGCTGTCGAAAAAGTAAAACGACGATAGAATCTACTGCACGTCATGCACCTGAAAGCAGGAAAAGATTCTTCTTTCTTCTTCATCTTCTTCTTCCTCCAAATGCATTCTTTCTAGTGTTGGTTACTTATTCTAATCTGGGATTAATACTATTGGGCTTCAAGTTTCAACATTTGTATTCTTTTCTTTTGCTAATTGCTTCATGTATTCATTTTTTGTTGTTGTTTTTGTTTTTCTATTAGGGTTTTGGAGATATATAAACAAGTTGTAGCTTAAAGTGTTGCCATAAATGATGCTGTAATTCACAAGTAAAAACTTCAATTTTTCTCCTTTTAGATATTATGTGACTAATAATTTGTTATACTTGATGAAATTACAAAATTTAGATCAGATACAGCTATAGATGCAAATGCAATAATGGTTCTTGAGGTCACAAAAATAATGTACATAGTTGTTGGCAAAGATGTCACGTCCTGTTCCAATTTATTCTGTTTTTTTTTTTTTCCCTGATCCGCATGTTAACGAATTTGGATTCGAAAACAATTTACAACATAAAAAAACTATCTTTTATGAGTAGCAAGTGGAACATTAACGGTACCACTTGAACTATTTATAGTTGCCAAGTCGAATAGAAATAGGCCTTCTTTGATTATGTATTTTTTTTGTGTTACTTTTAGTACTAAGGTTCCACATGGAATAAGGATTACTTTAACTGTTTGCTTACTCATTTTAGTCCGTTTATTCTCTTTGTAATGTTAGTTTCCTAACCAAGGTTTTTCTTACTTTATTCACAGCCTCACTTGTGAATAACAACATAACATAATACTCTTTGACCATTCTTTTTTCTTAATAAAAATCGTTTCTTTTTGTCTAAAATTTTTCATATACTTTTTCAAATAATAACGATGCTCCTTTATTTTCTACACCAAATAATATCCCAATTAGACTTTATGTTCACATCATCACGGTTTTCATTTGTTTTTCCTATGCATCGCACCAGTACTTTGCTACTTACAGATAAAAAATGGTAGAAATTTAGGTGTAGTCAACTTCACATAAATTGATAACTGAGAGTCGTCAATGAAAATTTAGTCAAATCATTCAAATTATTTAACGGCTCTTAACTATCAACTTTACGTGAAGTTAACTGCACCCAAATTTTCACCCAAAAAATTGTATATAAATTATAAGGTATGTGGGAGATTGGTTGTTATGCTTTGCGGTTCCTTGGTGTCACGTAATGAATTTGAATGACTTTGACCACACCTCAGGTTTTTCATTCATTTTATTGTGCCTTTGCCCACTTTCCACCACATGACGAAGAATAACTTGCAAGTTACAACCAACGATATGTAACATAGAATGGCATATTAGCCACATCCATTGCGACATTCCTCCAAACCAGGTAACAGTTTTCTTTGTAACATGGAATTACCTATTTTATGCACTCGAGTTTTAAAAAAATGGATCGTACTGAAATATACGTGTTTGATTATTTAAAAAAAAAAAAGCAAAAAGTAGTTGTCAAGTAAGAACCCAAAAACAATAACCTAATCGTTATTCTTTTAAAGAATTTTATCATGTCATTCAATGATCACTCAATCAACTTCATAATTCATATGTAATTCATATATTTATATGATTTTTTAAGTAATAAATTTGAAATTTTTTATTTTGACCAATGTGATAATATACTATTAATTGTGTATAAAACTCTTTTAATCTACATACACGAAAATTAAAATCAAATATAATTATTCGTTATTTATATATAAAATTATTCATTAATATAAACAGTCACATTATAAATATAATATAAATAAAATTTAATAATATTGTTTAATTCATATAACTAACCTCACCTAACAATTAAAATTAAAATTTGTAGTTGTATATAAAACTATAATACACTTTTTAACTTAAAAATTAAAAACATAAACTATCTACAAAAAATATCTTCATCAATATTTTAAAAAACAACCATTACTTTTCAAAATTAAAAACATAAGCATATATTTTTTTATTTACTAAATACAAAATAAAATTCTTATATTTTTCAAAAATACAAATACCAGTTTGAGATGAATAACACTTTCTACGTTTTCAACTGTTTATTAATGCTGGTTACTTCTACGGTTCTACCCCAAACTACCGGGAGAATACCAGAGGGGGACCCGGCCGCCCCGGGGGAGGGGGGGGGGGGTGGTTAACCATTGTCCATATTTTCATATTCAAACACTTGAATGGCAACAAGTCCTGAACAAAATACAACTTAAATGGCAATAAATCCTACACCTTCTGCAACGGGCAAGACGAAAATAAATATGCAAAAGAAAAGAAAAATGGCGAGAATTAAATCAAGTAGATAATAGCATTAAACTTTTAAGCTCAAGTCCATCATAACAGAATTTCAACAGATACAATCAAAGAAACAACATGAGCGTCGATTTAGAGACATTCTATATAATACCCCTTTCCTTATTTTTCTCTTCTTCAAGGACGACAAGAAAGGAAAAAAACATTGTACATATACAACACAATATGGTAAGAGTGAATTATTAGTAGATGAATACACCTAATGAGGACATAACCAGAAATCTGAGGATCGGATCAGCTAAAATGAGTCGTGCATCAAAGCAAATGTTACTCTGAAGGTCATCCGAACAGACAAGGTTGCATCATAGAACACATTCACAGTTCTCCGGATGCAAACTCCATACTGCCACGTCAACTACCCGTTGTAATTATGAAGCAGTTGATCGTCAACCAAGGTAATTGATTTGATTCGTCCAGCAGTTGCAGAAACACCCATGACCTCATTTCTTATTTCTTCTCTACAACAGGAAAATCCCCACACTTGAATCTGAGACCAAATAGTTAAGAGTGGCATACAACCCAACAGCACCCAACATTTCATATGACCTTATACTACTTTGTTCCTCATAAGAACCTGCAATAAGAGATACTCAGACAAACCTGCACAAGATACTATTCTGTAATGACACAAGACCTAACTGTGCTCATGGGGAACAACTGACTCAGTTGGGCCAACACTTCTATCTGGCCTTTCTGAACATTTGATTAGCAGCTTGGAACAAGAAGAGCAAAGTAGTTCCAGACAAAATGTTTCTTCATACTCGCTGTCATTGATGCAATGGCCACACTGACTACACCGGGCTATGCATAAAGTGCATGCCCTACACTCTGGGGCATGCCCCACTGCTTGACAGCCCTCTGCAGGACAATCATATACCAGCCTTAAATTCTGGCATCTTGGACAAACTTCAATATCTATGTCTCGGTCATCATCACAAGACAGGTATAAGTTGCCCCTGCGGTAAAAGTGAGGTTTGCGAGGATGCTGCAGCACCTGGCTATCAGTGCCCATCAAGAGCTTCAGTTCTTCAAAATGGTTTTGTGTAACACCATAAAGGCCACCTATGTGTAAATGTTTCACCCCTTGTGTTCCCATAGACTTGAAAGCTTTTAAAGTACTCACTATACCTTCAATACTGAGTCTTGTGCATCCAGGAACACTCAACTGCATAGTTTAAATGGAATATTACTAGGTTGCTTGACAAAAAGCTTTTGAAGAACATTAAATTTTTCCTGATCTCAGCTTTTAATGGTGCACACAGATCAAGATAATAATAAACAACCGTCATGGATTATCAACTAGAGCAATACAAAATAACTGATATATGGAACTTGCACAGTATTGCAAAATCTCAACCTATGTTAAGGTGCCATGATCTGTCAAATGTATAAGCATCATGTAACCTGAATGCATCTAGAATGCAAACAATTGCATGTAAAAAACTTGATAACTGAACAATTAATTTGCTTCAACTAAAACCTATAAATCTAATTTGTCTTATTACATGCCTTCCCCTCAAATAGGGGGATTTATTTCACACCAACCCCAAAAAAGTATAATACCTTTTCTCTACGAATATGAATGGATACATATAACAATAAAACTTTACCACTATTAATTCTATAAACCAGAGATGTAATATAGGACACAGGTATATAATAACGTTGAAGAAAGACCAAGTATTTCCCACCCTTATACACCTCCATTAAAATATCATTGCTGCAACCTAGACCGAGATCTCGAACAACCCTGACTTCAGTAATAGAAGACAAAAGATGGAAATTCAGGAAATAAAAACATCTAACATGATGCAGAATGTAAAACATACCAACTCAAAAGATGTTTGGACAAAACGCTTCACAAATTAACCATTCAATAAAATATTAATCAACAGCATCAGCATATCCAGATTAACTACACACATATATACGGGACATAATATCTAAAATGTACATTTAATTTGAAATCAACAATATACCATGTCGGAGCATGCTCACCTTAGTTAACTTGGGATTGGCTTCAAGAACACGCCTCAGACCATCATCAGTAATCCTAGTGCACTCCACTAGGCTCAAGCACTGAAGATTACCCTGAGCTCTATCAGATAGTTGCATAAGAACATCATCAGTAATCCTCTCATTTAAAGGTTGGTCTATGTGTATCCTTCTCCACAAAAGTGGATCGCCTCGAACTGTAGAACGCAGAGATTTGCATACTCTTTCAACAACAAGAAGATCAGACAATCCTAGATAGCCAAGACAAAAACTCATAGCTGGATGAGGAGAAAGTTCATCGGCACCAAAAAAGTTCCCATCATCCATGTGTGTGTCACCACCAGACCAGCTAGGAATGCCCACATCTTCATAATCAGATCCAAAACCCAACTTGTCATCCATACTACAATCAGATCCAGAAGCAAAATTGCAGGATGGAGCTCCAACTCTCAAAGAGCACTCACCGAATCCACTCGGCTCTAACGTGTGAAACCACATAGCATTGTTGCAAAGAAATTCCAACTCAGCATACATCTGGAAACGGTTGCCTTCCCGAAGCTCCTCCATCCGGTAACCACCATTATCAACCTCCAAATCCTGAAGCCACCCCTTGATAGCAGTAAATGTGGTGCTGATGTCCATTCCAAAGGGATCCGAGGGCAAAAGATCAAGAATGTCCTTGGAGACAGAATCTTGAGCGTTACCCATATCACACCTCTCTCTCCCATAATCAAAGCAATTATCAGCATCATGCCATGATGCATTCCCAAAACCATCACCACCACCTGCACCCTTACCCTTCTCCTGAATACCTTCCACCCGGTACCCATTCCCAATCCTCATGGGCGCAACCAAATTATCCTCAGACAGACCACCCGGAAAAATTGGTCGATGCGAGAAATTCAACGCCATCTCAGATACCTATATATCTATATACACACCCCCGTCAACCCAATCAATCAGCCTAACCCTAATTTTTTCCCTTTTTGGGGGGCTTCTACCTAAAACAACAATTTTTTGGGGAATTTTTTTTTATTCTCTTGATGAGAATGATACAGGGAGGAAAAAAAAAAAACAAAAAGTAGGAAAAAATGTAGGAGGAGGGGTAAAAGAAAAAGAAAAGGTCGTGGAATAGATCTAACAAGAAAACCCTCGATTTCGGATGGCAAACTAAAACAACGCACCAAAAACTTCACAGAGTTTCTTGCGAATAACCCAACAACAATAATAATGATAATATATAAGAACAGCTGGGAAATGGAATCAAAGCAGGAAAAATAGGATCAAATTTATGCACAGAACAGAGAGACAGAAGGAAAGGAGGCAAAAGCAAAAATAAACAAAATTTCTACTCTATTTTTTTTCTTTTTCTTTTTTTTTGTAGTAAACCCGATAGTCGTGATGATTCAGGATACAAGGGGCTCAGATAGGAGAACAGAATAAAAGAATAATACCGTGCGAGAAGGAAAAAAAAAAGAACAAAAAAAAGTCGAATGCAGATAGATTTTACCAGAGAAACCCTAATTTGAGTCGACGAATAGGGGAACAACCAACGGCGAAACGAAGGGTAAAAAGGAAGGTGCTTTGGAGAGAACGGAAGCAGGATGATAGGGATTCGGAGGAGAAAGGAAGAAGAAAAAGGGGTAAAATCGGAGGGAATTGCGTTCTGGTTGGGTTTTATTGTTTGTTTTCCCTCTGGGGTGGGGTGCCGATGCCGATCGAGTTCGCGCAAACAAAGAGAGAGAGAGACAGAAAGATAGAAGCCAAAATGGAAAAATATATTAACCGGAAAAGATTAATAATAAAATAATAAAATAAATCCACAATAAAGGAGAGTGAATAAAGATAATAATTAATTAAAAGTGTTTTGTTATTTTTGGGGGAGAGAAGGGTAGCGGTGAAATTGTCGAATAGGAAGAGAGGGGGAAGAGAGGAGCGTGGAGGGAGTGACACGTGGCAAATGTGATTGGTTTCGCATAACACAGTTTCTTGGGGGTTACCATGTGGCGCTACACTTCGTCAAATTCTGGCTATCCTATGTGTTAGTCTATCCTACCTTCGCGCCCTTCTTTTATCTCCCTACCTTTCGTTCTCATCTTTTTTTTTTTTAAACATAAGTTTAAAATAAAATTTAAAAATTAAATTAAATATTAACTACATAAATTTCGGCATCTCATCTCCTCTGAATGTAGTAGAGTTGGATTCAATAGAAATTTAGAATTGATTAATTGAACTAGAATTTAAAATTTTATTAGGTTTACTTAAATATTTAAGTTCAATTTTAAATTAATTTAAAATAAACCAGTTAAATCTAATTGCTTCCAAGTATAATTAGTATGTATATATAATTTTATATAAAAATTAATAAAATATAAAAAATACAAATATCTTATTTTATTATTGATTTTATTTTAAATATATATTTTAGTTATAAAAGATAGATAGATTACTTCTAATCAAAATGTGGGTCGAACTCAATCTAAAAATTACATGGGATAAAGATAATAAATTCTAAACACGTTTTTTACGCAAATTAATTTTGTTATAGTGAAATACAATCATGTGATATTGTGAAGATAGAGTGGAATATTTCCCGTGTAAGGAAACGAGAATTCAAACCTGCCAATTTCTTCTAAAATATAAAAGAACGTCATTTAACAACAAATCGGATCATATAACTTCTTTTATAGTCACCAAAAAATATATATAATTTCTTTTATAAAAATAAAAAAAATTAAAACTATACCTTTCGATTCTTTTCTCAATAATTAAAAAAAAAAAGTGAAATCGAACCTTCTGATATTTTATTTTAAAAAACAAAAAATTAAAAAAGATTAAATGGCATCCGATTTTTTTTTTAAAACAGTTTTATGTTTTTAAAAAATTACAAAAAATAACAATATTTTTTAATTTCACAAATGTTGAGTTAAAATTCTTTAGACTTTTTTTAAGGGATAGGAATGGTTCTGAGAATTACCTGAAATTTGGTTCGTTTTGTGCCTAAACGTGAGATTCAGACTCTTTTTAGGACAACAGCCGACTTCTACGAGGGTCGAGGTGCCACCGTCATTCTTAAGTTAGCATGGGTTTTAGCAAGTTTATATTTGATTAGATCTTAAGTATACCTAAGAGGAGGGGTGTCAAGGTATTTATATTTGTTAAGCCAATAACTACTGTTGGAGCAGTTCTACTTTTATTAGTGGATAACTATCTCCTTTTATTTAGGGTTGTTGAGATCTCCCTTCTAAAAGCAAATGAGAAATAATAGGAATTGATTATGACTTGGGTATGGAAGGATCGCGCTCTGCCTGACTTTCATAAGGTCAGGCAGGTCTAGTTATATTGGGCTTTCCTCATTTTGCACTTGACTTATGGATTGGACCAGGATATGAACAGTGTCCTTTGCGTGAAACTGAGCTTTATGTAGGTCGGTTTCAAGCAAAAAGAAGTTTGATAAGTGTTTTCGGGCTGGTTCATCACGTCGGTTCATTTACCTTTTGGTAGGTCAGAAACCCGACGTGATTTTTTGAATGCCAGCCGTTACGTCTTTTCGTATTCCTTGCCACATGTTCTACAGTTACTTTAATAATTGTGTACATCATAAATGAGGAGGTGATTTTACCATTTTGTCCCTTGGGTCTTATAAATACCTAACCCTTCCTCTCTTTCTTCTTTTTCATTTCTTCTTCTTCTCAGACAGTTTTATTGCTTCCTTTTTGTTTCAAAACTTCTTTTTTCGAATCCCATTTTTCAATTTCTTCGCCTTGAAGTACTTGTTCGTGTTTGCTCTGAGAAGTTTGGATCGTCCGTATTTTTGCTGCTTGCAGGCGTATCTTTTCTTCTCTGTTCAGGTTAGTCTCTATTTTTCTTGCTTTCTTGCATTTTCTTGTTTTTGGCTTTGAAACAGTAGTGGCTTTTTCTTTATGTATCATGTTTCCCAAATTCTTTTTAAAGAATTTTTGTTCTGTTCTTTGCGCATTACCATTGCTTTTTCTTGTGTTGGATTTTGCTCTGCAACTATGATGCTCCTAAATGGAGCTATTTTTTGTTTCTTGGAAACAATGCCATTTCCATTTTTGCAAATGTGTTTTCTTCAATATGTGTTGGTTGTTGTTGCAGTTTTCTGATTTTGCTTTCTGTTTTGTTATGGGTCCGACCTCTTTTGGTTTTTACTGGCTTGTAGTAATGCTTTTCCTTTTATTGTAATGTAGGTTTAGCTTCTTTATGTCTCGTTCAATTGTCCTGAGAATGTCGTCCAAAGCCCCTGAGGATTTATTAAATCGGGTAGATATTTTTGTCCTTTTCGCCGTTCCTGTAGTTGACAATGAGTACGCAGAGACTTTTCGTAGACACCATAGACTTTGTGAATCCAAGATAATGAGGAGAGGTATAAAATAGTGGTTCCTGACCCTGAAGACCTAATTTGCTTTCCCCGACTTGATAACTCAGAAACTCATTTCATGTTCATGTATTACTGCTTTTTTACTCGACTTGGGGTTACCTTTCCTTTTTCCGACTTCAAAATCAAGATCCTTACAATTTGTAAAGTTGCTCCTTCCCAGTTTCATCCGAATTCATGGGGCTTCATGAAAGTTTATCAGTTCATGAGCCGAAAACTTGAATTTCCCCTTTCCTCGAAGATATTCTTTTACTTGTTCCAGCTTACCAAACTTTTTAACTCCAATAAGTAGCAGTGGGTCTTTTTCTGAGCTATTCAAGGTCGAAAATTTTTTTCTATTTCTGATGAATCCTTTCACGCCTTTAGGAACTTTTATTTTAAGGTCCAAGATCTGAGGGTGCTTTTTTTATGAGAATAATAACCCTTTGTTTAGCTTATACTGGGTACAAGCCTCTCCTGTTGCTAAGTATACTTTGGTAGATTTGGACGAGGTGGAGGAGGCTGTAGTTGAGTTTTTGCGAGAAGCTTGGGGACGGGCTCCAAATCTCGATACGAATAAGTTCCTTCTCGAAAAATCGAGTTATGTCCATACCAAATTAGGTGGTTTAAATTTCCCTTATTAAATTGATTCTGCTTATCCCGAGTTGTTTTCGTCTGAATTTTCTCCGATTTTCTTTTTGTAGAAAAAATGACTAGTGGTTCAAATTCTTACTAGAGGGTTCAGCAGGCTAAGAAGAACGTTAAAGCCCAAACTATTCAATTACAGGACTCGGGCAAGTCGGACACTCCTTCTCCTTCCAAGTCGGACTCTGGTACCTCTTCGTTAGGTAAGTCGGTATCCGATCTTCCTCCTCCTCCTCCTCTTGGCTTTCAGTCTACACCTCGGGTTCCCTCATTTCATGAGCCAAAGCCTAAAAAGAAAAAGACCTCGGATTCTACAAGTGTTTATGATCTGGGTTTCGACGGGCTGGATTTTTGTGATAGATACGTCCTTCCTCATAGCTTCATAGCTATGGATAATGCTTCTATCAAAAATAACCTTCAAGTCGTCATCCAAGGTGGTATTCAGATGGCTAGGGTTTGCTCTACTTTATTGAAGGAGCTGGATAAAACCCCTCTTGGTGCTACCCGACAATCTTTGGACGAGTTACAGCCCGAGGTAACATCCTTGAGGGAGTTTAAGAAAGAGCTAGAGGGAGAAAATGAGATTCTTGAGTCCAACCTCTCTAAAGTTCGGGAAAGGGTTAAGAAGATTGAGGCTGCTTATGCTATGTCTAAAGGCCTAAAGATGAAAGCTGAACAGAGCTATACCCGAGTTTATGGAGATAATCTGTACTTAAAGGATGAGGTGAACCGGCTAAAGGACTAATATGCTGAGTTGGAGGAGTCAGTTTTAAGTTATTACTTCCGAGGTGGACTTTTCTGCACTTAACCCTGACATGGTTGTCGTTGACGGGGAGATTGTCCGACCTCCACAAGAAGGGACATCCCAAAGTCTGACTTGAAGACCTCGAGTGGACCGTCTGGGGAGACTTCCCAACCTTTAGAAGACGTTCCTCTTGTTCATCCCGAAGAGAAGCCTCCGACTTCTTCACCTCAACCTGAGGACGATGCCAGTGTAGCCTCTGAGTCCCAAAACCCTTTGCTTGGTGATGATTAATGGCCCAACTTGTGGGTCTTGAACAATATTCATTTCTGTAATAGCTGTAGTATTTTGAATACTTGAAGTTTGATATGTTTAAGAACACTTTGTTGTTTTTTTGGCTTGTTGACCTCTTTTCGAGGATTTTAAATAATAACTCTTAGCTTTGCATAGATGTTTTTTCTCGAATACCACTTATCATGGTTTTTTTTTTTTGTAAAGTTTCCTAAGTTTTTAACCATTATGTCGAATAAGTTTAAAAAACTTTTGCTTACTTCTCTTTTATTGAACGATCTCGTGTCCGATTTCTAAAGGTCGGTCACCTTTGTAAGTCTTTGTTGAAGTTTGTCCTCTTTAAGGTTTTACCTTTTGTTTTATTTCAAATTTTGTAAGGTAAAACACTTTTTCTGACAATTCTTTTTTCCATTATAAGAACTTGGTATCCGATCTTTTAGAGGTTGGTCCTTTTGATATTTAAGTTATTTTTGCGATACGTTTTGGGATCCCCTTTTGCCCGACTTATAGGTCGTTTATCTCGATTATGATCACGATCAGCGTATATAACTTCTTTACACAGACTTGAACCTCGTCGCTTTATCCTGCCGACCATATAGGTCGGGTAATGATTTTTGCATTTTTTCGAGCATAAGTCGATGCATCACGTAGAAATGGAATTTTAAGAAGGAATTATCATTAATAAAAAATGATTTACAAGATGCTTTTGTCACTAAGGGTTTTTAACTTTCTCACCCCCTAGTCCTCGTTATAATGCCTCGTTAAAATCCCATTCAGGAAAAGTCCTTTTTGGAAAAAAAAAACCATGAAGTTGGGAACAAGAGTACATCAGGAAACGAGGTGCATTACTAACTATAATATCTCTTCATATTGCATGCATGCCACGACCTAGGGAGCTCGGTCCCTTGTAAGTCGGACACTTTGTAATAACCTTTTCCCAAGACTTCTGTGATCTTGAAAGGTCCTTTCCAATTGGCTGCAAGCTTTTCTTCACCCGACCTTTGTATTCCAATGTCATTTCTTATCAGGACAACGTCGTTTGTGGCAAATTTTCTTTTGATAACCTTTTTGTTGTACCTTGTAGACATCCTTTGTTTTAAAGTCGCTTCTCTTATTCGAGCTTGTTCTCGGATTTCTAGAAGGAGATCAAGCTCTTCTTTCTGGGCTTGGATGTTTTCTATTTCATTGTAGAATCTTACCTTTGGACTTTGTTCATTCACTTCAATTGAAATCATGGCTTCTACTCCATAAGCAAGTTGGAATGGAGATTCCCTCGTTATAGAATGGAGAGTGGTCCGATATGCCCATAAAACTTGTGAGAGTTCTTTAGGCCCATGCTCCTTTAGCTTCTTGTAGTCTTTTCTTTAGTACAGCCAATATGACTTTGTTTGCCGCTTCTACTTGCCCATTTGCTTGAGAATGCTCTACTGATGTGAATTGATACTTAATTTTCAGACTTGCCACCAAGCTTCGGAAGGTTGAGTCGGTGAACTGAGTACTATTATCGGTGGTAATGGAGCGGGGTACCCCAAACCGGGTGATAATGTTTTTGTATAAAAATTTTTAATTTCATTGAGCTGTAATTGTAGCTAGTGGCTCTGCTTCAATCCATTTAGTGAAGTAGTTAACTCCCACTATGAGGTGTTTTACCTGCCTGGGTACTTGAGGGAAAGGTCCAAGGAGGTCTAAACTCTATTTTGCAAAAGGTCATGGAGAGGTTACACTTAAAAGCTCTTCGGGAGGAGCTACATAAAAGTTAGCATGCATTTGACAAGGGAGACACTTTTTTACGAAGTCGGTAGCATCTCTTTGCAAGGTCGGCCAAAAATACCCGGCTTGGATCACTTTTTTAGCAAGTGACTGAGCTCCGAGATGATTCTCGCAAATGTCACTGTGAATTTCTTCTAAGACTTCTTTAGTTCGGGAGGTCAGGATGCATTTTAATAAGGGTGTGGATATCCCTCTTCTATAAATGATATTATGCACCAAGGTGTAGTTTTGTGCCTCCTTTATGAGTCTACTGGCTTCCATTTGTTCCTTAGGTTGGATATCGAATTTTAGGTATTCGATAATTAGAGTCATTCAACCTAGGTTTAAGTTAGAGAATGTTAATGTATCCAACCTTCCTTTTTCTGAGCTTGTGTCTTCCCTTGTTACTGATGGTTCCTAGAGGGTCTCTTAGATCAGGGTTTTGTTATTGCCCCTTGGCTTAGTGCTCTCCAATTTCGAGAGGACGTCAGCTCGGCTGTTAAGTTCACGAGATATGTGTCAGACTTCTGTTTCTGGAAATTGTCCAAGTTGTTCTAATGTCTTCTCTAAACACCTCTTCATGTTGGGATCTTTTGCCTAATAATCTCCATTAATTTGAGAAGTTACTATTTGGGAATCACTAAACACTGTGACCTTTGTGGCATTGACTTCTTTGGCGAATTTTAAGCCAGCAATCACGGCTTCGTACTCGGCTTGATTGTTAGAGACTGTGAACTCGAATTTTAGGGAGAGCTATATTTGAGTCCCTTCTTCATTTTTCAAGATGATTCCTGCCCTCACTTCCTGCTTTGTTGGAGGATCCATCACATATAAGTTCCAACTCAAGGGGCTTCCATTGTTTCCTCCTGTGTATTTGGAAGTCGGCAAGATATTGGGACTTAATTGTTATCCAAGTTTCATATTTTAAGTCAAACTTGGACAACTCTATTGCTGATTGCAGCATCCGCCCTACTATGTCCATCTTTTGAAGGATATGCTTCATAGGTTGGTTAGTTCGGACCTTGATGGTGTGGGCATGAAAGTAAGGTCGAAGTCTTCTAGAGGCCAGAATTAAGACGTAAGCGAACCTCTCAATCTTTTGATAGTTTATTTTTGCCGCTTGTAAGACTTTACTAGTGAAGTAGATTGGTTGTTGTCCGACTTCATCTTCTCGTATGAGAACGGAGGCTATGGCTTTATCGACAAATGTTAGGTATAGTACGAGCTCTTATCCTTCTTTACGTCGGGTAAGGATGGGTGGCTGGCTTAGAAAACTTTTGAAGTCTTGAAAGGCCTTTTCGCATTCCTAAGTCCATTCAAATTGACATCATTTCTTAAATAAGGAGAACAGATGTAAGGATTTCAATGCCGACCCTGCCAAGAATCTGAATAATGCCACCAGCCTACCATTTAATTGTTGGACTTCTTTTAAGCAAGTCGGGTTGCTTTACACTTTTTCGGGTTAGCTTCGATGCCTCTTTGTGTGAGCATGAAGCCTAAGAATTTCCCGGCTTCTACCGCAAAGGTGCATTTTATGTGATTTAGTCTCATCATGTATTCTCTTATTGTGTCGAATACTTGTGAGAGGTCAGGAAGGAGATTAACTTCTTCCCTGGTCTTAACGAGCATGTCGTCCATGTATACTTCCATCAGCTTTCCAAGGTAGGATGAGAACACTTTATTCATTAGCCTTTGGTAAGTAACTCCAATATTTTTTAACCCAAATGGAATTACTACATAACAATAGTTAGCCCTTGGAGTTATAATTTATAAATGATGTTTTCTCCTGGTTCGACTTGTATATCAGAATTTGGTTGTATTCCGAATAAGCATCCATAAAGGAAAGGTACCTGTATCCCGGAGATGAATCTACCAGCGTATCAATGCTAGGGAGTGGTATGGATCTTTTGGGAAGGCTTTATTGAGGTCAGTGTAGTCGACACACATTCTCCATTTCCCATTTTGTTTCTTCACTAACACGACATTAGCCAACCATAATGGGTACTTTACTTCTCGGATAAACCCAGCTTCTAACAAGGTTTGGACCTGCTCTTCAACGACTTGTGTTCTCTCAAGTCTGAGCTTTTGCCATCTTTGTTGCGTAGGTCGAGATCCAGGGTAAATGGCAAGTTTGTGATTCATGAGGTCGGGATCTATCATTGGCATGTCGGAAGGCTTCCAAGCAAAGAGATCAGATTTATTTTGGAGGAGTTTAACTAGATCAGCTTTTAACTCTTTATCTAAGTTGGCTTCGATATTTGTGGGTTTTTCAACATGGTCTCCAATCTGTACTTGCTCTATCCTTCCTTTGGGTTATGGTCTCAGCTTTTCTTTTATTCGGACACCTCCGAGCTCAATTATATTTACTTATTTTTCCTTTGTACTTTCTCGTAGGTTTAAACTTTCATTGTAGCACTTCCTTGCTAATTTATTATCTCTCCTTATTGTGGCTATTCCCTCAAAAGTTGGGAATTTCAAACAAAGATGTGGGGTGGATACAATGGCTCCAAGTCGGTTTAAAGTTGTTTGACCTATTAAAGCATTATATACTGAAGCTACATCGACCACTATATAATTAATGCTCAAGGTTCGAGATCTCGTTCCTTTTCCGAAGGTAGTGTATAATGAAATGAAGCGAAGAGATCGGATGGGAGTGTCTCCCAACCCGAAGAGTGTGTCGAGATACGCTTTCAGTCCTTTTTCTTCGAGACCCAATTTGTCGAAGGTGGGTTTGAATAAGATGTCGGCTGAGCTTTCCTGGTCCACCAAAGTCCTATGGAGGTAGGCATTGCCAAGTATCATTGTGATTACAACGGGTTCATCCCGACGTTATACCTTGAGCGTCTTCTTTTGGGAAGGAGATGGTGGGTGTTCAGAGGGTTACCTGAAACTGAAGGTCGATCTCGGATGAGATCTGCTGTGGTGGCCGGAGCTGTCGTGTTCGACCTGGTGGAACTAGTGGCCGGAGCTGTCGTGTCCGACCTGGTAGAACTGGTGGAGCTGGATATGCTACTGATCCTTCGTCACCGGAGGCTGGTGGTACCTGCCAGAGACTCCGATGCTTAAGTTAGCATGGGCTTTAAGCAGGTTTTTAGTAGAAATAGAGTATGAGTTATACCTGGGTGCTCCAGTGTATTTATAGTAGTGTGGAGTGACCTTTCTGGAGATAAGATAGTTATCTTATCTTATCTTTGAGTGAAGTCATCTTATCTTTAAGGGGAACTTCCTTTATCTTTCTAGGCTTTAACTACCTTTAGATTTGGGCTGTGTTCCTTCGTTTGGGCCTTCTTTGGGCTTCTCTGGTGATTTGGCCGAGCTCTTTAAGAAGAGGTCGGTAATGGGCCAACCTTCCAAGAGGTCGGTCATGGGCCAACCTTCTAAGAGGTCGGCCAACCCGGTCCATTATAGCTCAAACCGATGCATGAACAATGGGTAAATCGGGAATTTCATTTTCATCTCTGACTTGATAGACTTTCTTTAGATGTCTTTTTCGAGATGACTTGGTTATTCCGCCTCCCGCGAATCCTCTGGCTATCATGTGGATATGCCTGTCCAAAGTTGGGTTTGATCGATCTTGTCCACTTGCCTCTTCATTTTCTCGCTTTCTTTTTCCATGATCGTCAGACCTTTCTAGTAAGTATTTTTCTAACTGACCAGTTTTTCAATTACATTTTTCAGGTCATAACAATCATTTGTAGAGTGCTGATATAGCTTATGATACTCACGGTATTCTATTCGACTACCACCTTTTTTGTTTTTAATTAGGCGAGGAGGTAGTGGTTTCTCAGTGTGGCAGATTTCTCTATATACATCAACAAGAGAGACTCTTAAGGGAGTGTAGTTGTGGTACCTCCGAGGTTTTTTCGAGTTGTAGTCGTCTTTTTTCTTTGTCTCTTTCTCCTTTTTCCGAGCTTGGTAGGGATTGTTTGGTCTAGGAGCAGGCTCTCGTAATCGGGCATTCTCTTCCATATTGATGTATTTTTCAGCTGGCTCCTGTACTTCATTCAAAGGCGTCGGGTGCCGCTTTGAGATAGATTGGGAGAAGGGTTATTCCTTGAGACCATTGACTAGTCCTATTATCACTGTTTTAGTAGGTAAATTTTGGATCTCTAAACAAGTTTTGTTGAACCTCTCCATGTAGTCCCGAAAAGTTTTGCCCTGACTTATTGCTTAACTCTTAAGAGGCTTGGTGCATGCTTCACCTTATCCTTTTGGATGGAGAAGCAAGTAAGGAATTTTCTTGCGAGATCATCAAAACATGTGACCGACCTGGGTGATAGATTATTGAACCACTTCGTTGCCGACTTAGTGAAAGTTGTTGGAAAAGCTTTGCAACGAGTTGAATCTGAAGTGTCGGCTAGATACATCTAATTTTTGAAGTTGTTTAAATGGTGTCTCGGATCAGTTGTTCTACTATAGAGGCTAATGTCTGGGCTTTTAAAGTTTTTAGGGACTTTAGCTCGCATGATCTTTTCGATGAAGGGATCTTCTCCGTAGAAAGGGGTTTCTTCTTGGTCTGTGCGGCAATTCAATTTCTAAGGTTGGTCTCGAGCTTTAAGAGCTTTTCTTCTAGCTCTCTTCGTCGCTTAACTTCTATTCTCAGATCTTTCTCAGTTTCTCTTTGCCTTTCTATCTCCTGTTCGAGTTGTTCTAGCCGACCTTGGTGTCCATGAACTAATCCCATAAGCTCGACTGGATGGATTTGATCATCTTTTGGATGGTGTATTTCTGAGTTCACTCTTCTATGAAGGGGATTTCCTGATGTTTCCTCTCCGGGATTTTCAGCGGTCCTGTTGTGAGGGGGAGGTATCATGTTGGCTCTGTTGTCATTGTTTTTGTCAAGGTGTTCTGGCTCTTATTCAGAGGCCGTGCCTCCGTCTCGATTGTCTTCCATCTTGGGGTGTAGACTTTCAGGTCCCCGACAACGGCGCTAATGTTCCGATGGTTACTTGAAACTGAGTTGTTTTTGGGTTTGGATGTGAGGTCCATACTCCTTTTAGGACAGCGTCTGACTTTCACGAACGTCAAGGTGCCGCCGTCCGAGTTCCTCGTGAGGAGGTGATGGTTAGTACCTGTAAAGGACTCCGATACTTAAATTAGCATGGGTTTTAGCAAATTTATAGTAGATTGGATTTTAAGTATACCTGAGAGGTGTCAGAATATTTATATTTGTTGAGCCAATAACTACCGTTGGAGTAGTTTCACTTTTATTGATGAATAACTATTTTTTTTTTTTTGGATTGTTGATATGTTTCTTCTAAAAACAAGTGAGAAAGATAATAAAAATTGATTATAACCTGGGTATAAATGATTTGCGCTTTGTTCGACTTCTATAAAATCAAATAGGTCTAATTATGTTGAGTTTTCCTCATTTTAGACTTGACTTATAAATTGAGACAGAATATGAACAGAAATTGTGCATAACTTTTTTGGCATGTAATTATATAACGAATTTAAATTTGATTCTTTAATGATAAATGTAGTTGAATATGGATTTTATGACTTTAGTTTTTATGTGGCTGCTAACGGGCAACTATAGTTGTTAGATAGAATACTTGACTCTCACATTTACTGTTTCAATGTAAACTTATGTTTATACGGAAATTAAATATTATATATATAATTTATTTTATTTTATTTTTAATATATATTTTAATTTAATATATATTCTATACTTATAGATAATTTGATATACATCTAATAGGTTATTTGATTATATTATTAATGTGAGTTAAAATAATTAATTTGTCATTTATTGTTTTAAAATAAACTAATTTTAAAACATAAAATAAAAATTTAATTTTAATATATTAATAACAGAAAATATTTTATACAATTTTTTAATAATATTTTTTTAAATAATAATTCACGTAATGAATATAAAATATAATTTTAAATATAATTTTTTTTGCAGATATAGCACACGTAATTAAATATATCATGTATGTATAAATTTATTTTATATTAATAATAAATTAAAATTAAATTTATGATTAATATGAATTTATATAAATTTTAAATTTGAATCTTACCATTATCAATATACTAAAAAATAATAAATAAAACATCTAGAGTAAAGTGATAATTAAGTTTTTGAAGATTTTAATTTCTGATAATTAGTCCTTAAAAAAAAAGTATTAATTTGATCCTCCAAAATAATAAAAAGTGGACATATAATGTCTTTCTATCAATTCATCAACTAAAATTTAACTTAAATGCTTATATGTATTGTTAATTACTCTGTCTATCTATGAAAGATAGTCATGTAGATAACACTTTTTGGAACGAAATTTTACTTGTTTTAATAGGATTTGTGATAAATAAAGAATAGTTGATAAAGGGTATATGAAAACTCAAAAAATAATAAATGTTTTACTATCCAAAATTACATTGTTTTCCTACTCATATGACAATAACGAGACATACCACTGTAAATAACTATTCATTGACAGAAGGACATACATATCCACTGTTTACTATCTTAAAAGATCTAATTGATATTTTTTTAAAGACTAATTAATCCAAAATCAACATCTTCAACAATCTAATTGTCACTTTACTCGAACATCTAATTAAATGTGTATACATATTTTTTATTTAAATATCGGTAGAAACTAAAAAGCAGATTATCTCAATTACACCAAGCATAAATTTTTACTAAATAATATTCAATTTGATTCCTGAATTTATATTCAGATTCAAACCTCTAACACTTATTTAAGTGAACGAGTGAACTAACAACTCTACCAATTTAAATTGGTTATCAAAATTATTAATTAAAAAATTAAAATATTTTATTTTGACTAATGTATTTATTATTGTATCATTACATATATATTAAATTGGAAAAATCACGAGTGAATAAATATGTCAATATTTATGTCTTTTAATACACTAATTAAAATAAAATATTATTAAAAAATTAATTTCTTTTATTAATTTTAGCCAATTTTTCTTTTTTTTAATCATAAATTATAAATTATAAATACTAAATTTTAAATCTTAAAACCTAATCCAAAATCATAAATCTTCTAAAGATGAGAGTTAAAAAATAATAATTTTACAAAATAAATGAGTTAATATTATTTAATTAAAGGTTTTTTTATACATATTCTTAAAATAATAGTAAAGTCATGGTAATACTAATAATGTGATGATAAACTAAAGTTCTAGATTTAGATTTCAACGTTCAACCACACGTGGTTCATTCTTTCTGCTTGGTTAGGATGGCTTCGTGGTCAAGACTTAAGGAAGTTTGTTTATTGGAACTAGACATTAAGATATAAATATAGAGATATTAAATTATATTTGATAAATATATGAATAGAAATATTTTATTTAAAAATATTATTAAATTAATATATTTTGTATTTATTTTAATAAATAAAATATAAAAATATAAATAAAAAGTTATTTTTTATTATTTTTATTAAATTTTTTAAATATATTTTTTATTATTATATTTTTTTAAATTTTTTAAATAAAAAATAAAAATATATTAAATTTTTATAATTTATTTATCATTAAAATAAATATAAAAATATAAAATTTTTGTATTTTTTTTTTTTATATCGTATTTTTAATATATTCTCTTGTTTTATTTTCAAAAACAAACACGGTTCAAGAGACAAGAGTTGAGTGGGCATGCAATTCATAAAAAAATGGTACTAGCAAACAAGAAATTGGGTGAAACTCATACCTTCTCCTAAAACACTGGTTTGGTTGGCTTCAATTTTTAGAGTGTAATTAGATTTTCTTTTTAAAAAAATAATCATATAACTAGAGATAGTGGTGGAAGAAAAACAGCAGACTAACTAAGTAGATTAAATGTTGGTTTAAGTTGATTTTTTTTTAATAAAGAATATTTTTTTAAAGTAAAATATTTTTACTTAATTTTTTTAAATTTATTTAGATGTATCTTTTTTAAAAAATATATTTTTATTAAAAATTAAATTATTTATTTTTTAAAAACTAATAATATCTTACTTTTAAAAAGATTAAAAATACAAAACATTTTTAGTACTTAAAAACCTTTTAAAAAATATATTTAAATATAAAATAATTTTTATTTATTAAAAGAATATCTTTTTATAAAAATAAAAAATAAATATTTTTTTAAAGTTAATTCAAACTGACCTTAAATAATGGAACAGTTCTATAGACGATACGCGTTAAGCAATTATATAAATGAATTGAAATAAAAAAAAAGCATTATTTTCTCGCAACCAAAGTCTCAGACATGAGAATATTTGAAGATCCTTGTGCTCCAAGTAATCAACACACATTGGATAATCAGCTGGGTAGCACGAACACTAAAAATTCATCTTTGGTTGCATAGCCTAGTAACTCAGCGATTATAAGATTAGTATATTAATTATTTAAATAAGGTTTAATTATTCTGTTGGTACTTATAATTTCACTAAAATTTTAATTAGATTTTTATATTTTTTTTAATTAGGTTCTTATACTACTTTAATTTTGTAATTAAGTCCTTCTAAGTATAAAAAATATTAGAGTTAACTGAATATTTTTTTGCAAATTGAAAATATTTATAATTAAAAACTTAATTAAACTTTTGACCGCATGTATTTTGGTAAAAATATTATGTTAATTTTAATATTTTTAACGTGAAAAGGACGTAATTATAAAATTAAAAGTAGCGTAGGTATCCAATTGAAAGAAAAAAAAAAGTATAAAGACTTAATTTAAAATTTGATAAAATTATACGAACCAACAGAATAATTAAACATTTAAATAACAACCCAACATGAATAAGACAAGTTTTAACGAGTTTAACTAATATGTGCTTTATGTAGCGTTTGTTTTGAGGTACTGAGACAGAGACTGAGAGACTGAGACTCAGTATTATGTTTGTTAGTTTAGAGACTGGTACTAAAATTTCTATCTCTGTCTCTAAAATTTCAGTATTTCAGTACCTCCAAAAAATAGGGACACAGAGGACTGAAATTTTTAGAGATGGAGACTGAAACTTTAATAACATTTTATACCTAAAATATTTTTATTTTAATTAATTAATTTCAATTTTACCCTTTGTGCAAATTAAATTAGAGTTTCATTCTTGTTCAATTCATGTCTCCCATTTTACACCAAACAGAATATTGAGATTTATTTCAATCCCTGTCTCTTAGTCTCTGTCTCTCAGTCTCAGTCTTTCCGTCTCTATCTCTCCACCAAACGCTACGGAATACATGATAAACTTATCATTAGTAGAAAATTTTAAATTTTTTTATTTAATAAATATAAAATAAATACATAAAAAACTTAAATTTTTTGTATTTTTAATAAAAAAAATTTAATTTATAATCTTAACATATATTTTTAGAGTATAAGATACATAAACCTATTTTAAATAAATGAATAAATAAAAGTTAAGACAAATTAAATGTCATCCCACGAGCGAGGGAAGAGGATAAACTGATAAAGACCTGTAAACGCCATAGAAATTAGAAATCAACATTTATTTTATTTTTTAGTAATATACTACTTTTCGTGGAAATTGTAATTTCCTTTTGTTGTTGGGCTGTTTTTTTCCTCTTGTTTTCTTGTTGCTTGTTACACATTATAAGCCTTAAAAAAATTGTCACTCTCTTTCTTATTGATCTAAATTCATTAAATTTCAACGTAAACGACGAGGCAATGCACAAAATAAATACTTATTAAAGTGTAGAGGTGATTGTTTCGTTATCTTGCTTATGATGATGTGGGAAAAACCTAAAAGTGATTGTTTTATTATCCTACTTATTTAGGCTGTGAAGAATATTTGCAGACTAGCTGAATTGCTGATAGTATTATTTGGAACCTCCACGCGTATATAGCGGTTTCCTTGTATTATACAAGTTAAAGCAATGTCAATTTATTAATTAATATAAAGACTAATGCTCAAGAGTTAAGACAAAAAAAATGAGTTAAGACCCAAAAAAAAGAGTAATACAATTTTTAGTTTTTTTTCCTCCTTAAAAAAACATTTAAATTCTGATTGTTGGTCCTGCCATTCATATAGAGGTTTGTAAACCTGGAAGAGTCTAAGCAAACAGTTCATCAAGCTCCATTTGAAAGCCACATTAATAAAAACAACCATACAGATGGAATCATCACAAGAGCTAAGCAACAAAATCAAAAGTGATTTATCAAAGTAGAAGTCGGCTATAGTCATTTTAAATTTTGATCAGTGTTTAAAGTTCAATTCTAAAATCATCATTTGGAGAATATCTTAGCATAATCTCTGCACCGAGTTGAAATTACCTGAAGAATTTCTCATACCAACAAAATTAAGCAACAAACTGTGAATGACTAACTTGCACATGGACATATGCGAAAAAAAGATATGCTTGAACCAAAACTTGCGGTTTTGAAACTTAACCCAAATAATATTCTCAGCTTAGGCATTGAAAGTAGCATTATCGTGAATAAATAAAATTCAGGAAAAAAACACGAATTCTAGTTAAAGTTCTAGTTAATTCCTTGACTTCTTTCTTGACTTGGATGAAGGCTTGCTTTGCTGAGAAGGTCCACTACTTCCTTTAGAGGCAGCAGCCGGGCTTGCTTTCGGATTAGAGTTGTTGGAAGAAGAACCAACATCATGCTTTTCTCGGACTACAGCACCCTGAGCGCCTCTCACTTGAGCAGCTTTTTTGTCCTTCCTCTTGGGCCTATAGGTTGATCTCTCCCGCCTGGGGAGCCACCTTTCAGGATCCGGGGGAGGACCTGGATTTGCGGGGTCAAACCCTTTTGGATACCTTGGTTTTCTCTTTCTCTTTTTCTTAGCTTTTGTCTTATTCTTTCCTTCCTCATGTGATTCAGTGACCCCAACATGAGCAGGACCATCAACCTGTTTCACTCCAGAAGTTCGCTCCAAGCTGTCCACATCGATCCCCTTTAAACCAGGTAAGGCCTTCAGTTGCTTTTCATAAAGTTCTGCCTTATCGACATCTGTGCGTGCAACTGTTGTTACCAGCCCAACCAGTGCTTCTATGCCTCCTTGGCTTTTAACTAGCTCCTCATAGAGTTTAGCAGCATCATCTTCATTGCCATGCCTGATCTTGAATGAAGCAGCCTCTTGCATTATAATATTAAGCTTATTGTCCTCAGTCATAGCATTAGACCACCATTTGATAGCAGAATCAAGCACAGCAGATGCACCCTCAATGTCACCAGCACGTTCTTTTAAAGAGACAAGGGTGGCAACAGTAGCAGGCATGTGTTGGATATCTGATATCTTAGCCACGGAATCAGCTGCAATATGTGGGTGACCAGCAGCAGCAGCCACCTGAGCCCTGGCCAAATGAACAACCTTGGACTTCTCAGGGTACTTCCCAACAAACTGTCCTAATAATTCCTCCGCCTTTCCAGCTTTGTTCTCTCTAACTAGGACAGCAGCTTGCAGCAATATAGGTATCACACTTTCTGGAAACATGTCTGGCAATCTGGAAACAAGTTCTCGGCCCTGTAAATTTTGATAGTACATAATGTATATAGTATGCTCCCTTGCAAAAATTTAAAGCTAAATACTAATAATTGATGATTCAAGGAGGAGAAGACAAGACAGAGAGATGAAAGACCTGGTCTATCTTATTGGCATGAAGAAGTAAAAGGACCCTATTTGCATATATCGCTTCCTTTTCTTTTGCTGGAAGTTTCAAGTCTAGTTCACTAGCTAGCCGAAAGTTCTGTGCCTCTTTGTCTTTGAGCCGATCAAGTTTCCTTAGGCTATCAGAAACATCTTTTGGACCTCTCAGTGAAACAAGATTGTTCACTGCCACTGCAATTGATGATTCATCAGCCATATCTCGTTTAATGATGTCTATATAAGCTTCAATAGCATCTTGTTTACACCCAAGAAGCTGTTTATCAATGAATAATTAATATTCCTGGCTAGTTCAACAGCAACATATGCTTGAAAACTGCAAAATCATTCACTTTTTACCTGCTGGACATAGGCCAATTGTACAGCTAGAGGAGCCAATTCACTTTCTATCTCATCATCAGGCAAATTATCTTCCATCAGGACCTCTTGACCAATTCTGATCAAATATACAATTAACAAAGATAAGTATATGTTACTCTTGGATAATTCCCCAGTCAATAAGCTTTTGTTAATAGGTCATAATCCATCAAACAAAACACCAGTATCTTAGGCGTAAAAACAAAGATCAGATCAAAGAAAAAACTAAAACAATCAAACAATATAATCCATTTGTGCTTTATTTCTTATGCCTAGCTACTGACTACTCAGTATATACTGCAACTCTAAATTGAAAATATTACTGTTGCACAATGCCCTCCAAAAGGGATTCAATAAAGATATAATCAATGTTGTTTTAAATACCTAACTGGGGAAAAGAAAAGATAATATCACCTTCGGCCTGACAACAGGAGTTGTTCTGCATCTGTGTACTTCTTCCTTTCAATTAAAGAACAAGCAGTATTGTATGCCAATTCAAAGCTACTTGTTGCTTTAACCCGAAGTGAATCCAGAAGTCCTTGAACTTCGGATGACCTCCCGCCCATAACTAGGCTGGCAACACAATTTATTTCCAAGTTATCAATCTTGGAATTTTGGAGCTTCTGGTAGATATCTAGGCAAGCATCCATCTTCCCAAGACGGTACAAAATCTGAGCTTCCAAAAGCTTAGTTTCAGTTGTTCTCTCTTGTGTTTTCAAAGACTCCAAAGCTTCATTCAACTTGTTTTGTCTGTATAAGCAGTATGCCTATTTAGAAATAGCAAAGGAAAATACAATCCTCAATGTGAGTATTTACATATTCGATTAAGATCATGTAAAAATGTATAAAAAGAAGAGAAACTCTTGAGGCTAGCAATTTTTAATATATTTGGCCATCATTTGACCAACACAAACATTAAATTGTCTTTTAACAAATACATTTTATTAATTCATGTGTGTAAGTTGTGAAAAAATGTGGGTGCATGTGTGCAACCGGTAAATATAGGTGCAAACTATGTGTTCTTGTGTGCAAAATCCCTGTAAATATGGGTGCAAATTATTGCTGGCCTAGTGCCAGCAAAAAATATAATATTTGCTTGCCATATAGCATTGCTCTAAAAAGAATTCCAATCCAAAAAGAGTTCATAAGCACCCTCATGTTTTCTTTCTCCCTATCTCACTTTATCCTTCAATTCAGAATTCCAGTCTTCACTTAATTCAAACCCTACCCACTAAAAAATACACATCCTAGAACTTACAATCTTTGAGCAATTCTATCTCTCAGCCAAACTTGAAATAAGGAACAAAGTAGAAAAACAGGAACCTTAAGGAAATCGAAATCAGGGAGATGGGTGCGAGAAGATCGAATGGCGGAGAGTGCGAGGTCGAGGCGGTCGTCCTTGATGAGCGCCACGACCTTGCATCGGAGGGCGTCTTCATCAGCGGGTGCAACCGCCAAAACTGCCAATGATCAAAACAGCAACACAGATTAAGGAAAATACAGAAGCAAAAAGGAAGAACGAAAGAGGCGTAAGTTGAACAAGAGTGGAAACGGAACGGACTCTGATCTGCGAGTTTGACGGCGTTGTCGAAGGAGAAGGAGTTGATGTGCCTGTCGAGGGCGGTGAACAGATCTTCCAGGGGAGGAGGAGGCTGAGACGCCGCAGCAGCGACGACGGGTTTTGCCTTCGGAGCCATGGGTTAGAATCACGCCGCTGCCTTGGCTGTTGATTTTATCTGCATAGTGTTTGGGTGGAACAGAAGCTTAGCCTTCCAACTTCAGCTCGGCTTGTGTATCTCTATATGGGTCGGTTCGGGTTGAAATTATTTAATTTCTTAACAAAAGAATTTAAATACAATAGTAACTTTTTTTTTTTATTTTTAAAGATTTTTGCTAACATTTTATTTTTAAAGATTGTTGTTATTGAACTTTTTTTATCCTTAAATTCGGAAGTTAAAGAATATTTTTTTTTTATTTAAAAGATTTATTATTAGTCAATCACTTATTTAAATGAGTAAGTGAACTAACTATTGGACTAATTTAAATTGATTATTTTATAATTGAATAATATTATATATTTAAATTTTTTTGTTAATCAAATTCAATCAGGTTTATCTAACATAATAAAAATCAATTATAGTTAGTATTATTTTAAATTTTATTGTTTAATTAGATTGGACCATGTTCATAAAAAGACTTAAATATATATTATTACTGTTAAAATTAACTAGGAGTCAAAACGTTTCAACTAATAAAATATTCAATAATAATTATTCATTAAAATAAAACATTCAAAATTAAAAATAATAAAATATTCAAGACTAAACTTAAAAGAATTTAAAAATGAAACGAAAATAAACTAAATTAGGACATAAAATTTAGAATGACCAACAACGATAATAGGTGATTGACGGTAGTAGATAATATAGTAGTGTTGGAAAGGTTGTGAGGATCGAACCTGTCAATAAATTAGTAGAGTGACTAATTCAATGATTTAGTGATTTGACCGGATTTAATCGGTTTAATTTAATATTAAATAAAATTATTAAAAATATAATATATAATTTTAAATATTTAAATTCAATTATTTTTAAAATTAATAAAATTCAAATTTTCACCATTTAAGTCACCAAAAAAAAAAAAATTTTCACCATTTCATATAATAAGTTATCCATAATTTATTATTAAAATTTTATATACAACTTCAAACATAAAAAATTTATTAATTTATAACTACAAAAAATCAAAATGCATGTAAATAACAAACATACAATGTTCTACCATAAAAAAAACATTATCTTAGATACTATTGTGTGTTGCTGCTGTTAATCACCTCATGATTATTTCATCTTCAACATACGGCCAAAAAAATTAATTATCGAACAAGGTAGTAAACTCTAACAGAGAGATACCCAACAATCTTTTGCGACAGCGACACAAAAAGAGGATGAACATTGAGAAAATGGTTGAGCTGACTTTTCCACTGATGACGATTTTCTGAGTGAACTAACTGGAAACCGTAGTGTTGAAAAAAAAAAATGTGATTTTTATGTTTGTTAATACAATTATTGTTAGCTAAATTATTATCCAATACTTTCACTAAAGTTATTTATGTTATAAAATATATTTTTATATACATTAAATATTTTTAAAAAGTAAAACTTTTTTTTTCTTACAAAATTCTTTTATATTTAACTTTTTAACAATTACAAAAGAAATTTGGTAACTAAACTCTTCTTTATGCTTCAATTATCCAATAAAAATAAACTTTTGAAAAAAAATAAAAAATGATCTATCATTCAACGAATTCACTCTTCACTATCTTTTACAACACAATAATAATAATAATAATAATAATAATAATAATAATATATTAATAATATATTATTATTATTATTATTATTATTTATAACAAAACAATTAGACTCTTTTTCTTTTTTAATGAAGAATGAAAATAATAATTTGTGGGTATTTTAGTGGAGCTGCTAAATTCACTTCTTATCACTAAAATTTATATAAAATGTATAGATTCTCTTTTTAAACCATGTTGTATGCCAAAAGATCTCTTGTTGCAATTTTCTCTTATTATTTTCAAACTTTGAATTTGAAATTTTTGGTTGTCAGACTACTAACACCACCTTGTAACAAATAATTAGGCAATAACATTTGTAATAGTTCACATTGTAGAGAAAATTGTTATTAAAAATTTTAACAGGTATATTAATTTAAATTAATAGCAATGATTAATTTAATAATAATACATATGGATAAAATCGAAGGATGTAAAATAGGATTATTATTTTTGGCTTTATGATATATAAAATGATATGTTTAACTACTCTTAATTGAAAACCATGAATCTAAAACTAAGTATATTATTTGATAGAAATATATGGAAAAGTGGCATATATATATATATATATATATATATATATATATATATATATATATATATATATATATATGAAGAGAAGGTTTTATTTGGTGTAATAAAAGAATAACATTAATAAAGGATGTTAAGAAGAGATAATGCAATTAATGTGAATGACTCATCTATTATGAATGTTAGTTTGCGCGGGTAGGTGAGGCCGTGAGGCATGAGTATTTGGTTTTACTTAGATTCAGTTTGGGTAAACAGTTTAATTAAATTTTTTTGATAAAATAATTTAAATAATAAATAACTATATTAAAAGTAACTTATAAATAAGTTATTGAATAAAGGATAAATATGTCATTGACTTTTTTTTGTGGATATTTTTGTCCACAAAGAAAAAAAATACATTTAAGTCCCTCATTCCCGAAAAAACGTAGACATTTTAACCCTTTCGTTAAATTCAAGCGGTTGGACTAGACGGAAAAGTCTGACCTGACAGAAGTAGCGTTGACCTGGCTGTAACACCCAAATATTCAAATCCTTATACTCTAGTCATAAGTCAATGATATTACGGTGGTACAACCCTCAAGGTGGATTTTTATTACATAATTATAAGTATAATTGAAAGGAGTATTAGTCGAGAAGCCTGAAAAGAGTAAAAATAAAATCGCGAAGTCGTATCACTCACGCATCGACAACTAAAAGATAAAACGTGAAGTCGAAAGCGATATACAGATGAAGGCATCTAGGAGAATAAGAGAAGGACATTATATAGATATATATATAACATAAGTAAATAGCCACTAGTCGCGGCTTGCGAAGTTTAGGCCGGCTAGGGTACAGTATAAAAGTAGTTGATAACAGTATCTCATAATCTCTCTCAAAAGAAACATAAGAGCCTCTATAGACAAGTTCAAAAGAGTCCAATACATAATATAAGCTTTTCCAAATAAAGGTGGAGAGATTCTAAGCAAAATATAAAGTAGAGAATATAAAGATCTTCGCCACCTCTCAGATGAACCACAACTCACTTCTGAGCACCTGGACCTGCATCTGAAAAACAAGAGATATATACGGAATGAGAACCCCCGACCCATGAGTTTCCAGTATGGTAAAAGTACCAAATAAATACAATGCATTGTAATAAAAACTCACTAAGCATCCTAGACTTCCTTTCACCAAATATTCATCCTATGTTCTCGCTAATCCATAAATAGGCAACTGTCATAAGGGAATGCTAAATTTAATTCATATTCCTCATGCTTCCCAATTTTCTAACTCTCCAACAAATCAGAATCGGAATCATAAGCTAAACCATCACCAATTTCTTTGTCTCAGCAATTATATATCAATACTTCATATTCTCACTTAGAGCAAGTGAAATCACTTCACTGCGTCTACCCATAGAACTCAAATTATCTCAATATCAACCTGGAGCAGTGAAATCACTTCACTGCATCTACCCAGGGAACTCAAATTGTCACATTCAGTAATCATCATTTTAAATTAATCATATCATTATTCCATCTCAACAAGAACAACCCTTAGCGTCAACCGACACCAGCATGAGGGATCTCTCAGTTGTACAAACACAATCAATACAGACAAGTAATACACAATTAAGGTACAAGTAGAACATATAGCATATAGTCAGGTAACATAGCATATATGATATAGCAATCCAAACAAATAGGCAAACTCAAATAATTCAAACATATGCAAATGATGTATGCCTCCCCTATGGCTGATGAGTCTCATCTGTCGGTTATAAAGCCAACCCGACAAGTCCTGATAACTAACCATTGGACTGTCTCTCTGTCGTGCGTTCCCAACTCGAGTTATTCACAATCATAATCATAATCACACAACTAAAAAATTTAAAATATCTCATAATTTTATTAATAATAAAAAAATTATTTATATATGTAATTATGTATTAACAGGTCAAGGTAGGCCTGACAAGCCAATAAGATTAATTAGTGAGTTTGGGCTTTGCCTATTAACATAATAAGGTTTTTATAAGAATTTGAGTCTGTGTCTATTTTATAACAGGTCAGGTCAGACTAGGTCAAACACAGGCCAGGCTACAAGCTCATAGCAGACCGTTTGGCCTTTTTTCGTGAACATGCATTCATCTAAAAGGAGATAAATTCTTTTTTGTTTTGTAGCAGTTTCTTCTTTATGTGTTTTTGTAAGCCTTTAGTCTTTGCTGTATTATTGATGTAGGATGTTTTGTGTTTTGTTTTGACTTGATTGGTTTTGATTGATTATTTATTTTCGATAATAATGTCAAAGAAAATTTTAATTAATCAAAGATCAATCTTTATATATTTTTTTTATTTTGGATCGAAGTTGTAATTCAATAATAATTTTTTTAAATTATTAATTTACTAAAATTAAATTCTAAAAAAATTAATTAATAAATTTTGTATACAACTAAGTTCATAATTGTGATTATTTTTTACTAGAGAAACAAACTAGTAATTTTTTCTCATCCCACCGAAAAATGAAATTAATAATTACTAATTTACTCTGGGATAAGTGACAGAATTTTTTGTATGCTGCAACAAGATTAGTGACAGGTTAATGTTACTTAAATTTGAATTAACTGAAATTTGCTTACCCAAATAAATACTCATTACATGTCATGATGATGAGTAAAGCTGTCACCCTAAATATTTCCCACCCTAATTTGATGGCTTCTGATTAGTGGCTCACTGGCACATTCTTGGCCCATTTGCTTATGTCTCCAACCCTTTCTTCTAAATATGACTCTGAATCATTGATTGATATAACCACAAAAGAAATTACTCTCTATCTCAATAATCAACTAGTCAACTACCACATACATATATAATCATGAATTTACTTTTGAATTTTGATACAATATCAATGCAAAATAATTTTATACTTACATTCAATTAGATAATATTAAATTAATAAAAATAATTAATTTTTATATTAATGATATAAATAATTATTTAAAAATTAAATATAATTAAAGAATTATGTAAAATATTATACTGTCTGAATATATTAAAATTAAAATTTATAATTATTTTCATTGAACAACCTTCCTTTGCTTGCTTTGCTTATCAAATATTTCTCAACCGTCCCTTTAATTATTTTATTAGTACTTTTTTTTATAAAAATTATCATTTGTATGTACGCTTGTATTACACTGCATGTGCTTTTGCCCTTTATTATTATTGTTATTACTATTTTTCTTTTTCTCTTTGAATATTCCTTCCTTTTTTTTTTTTGGGTTCTTTTTACAGATAGATACTTGCAAAATTCTCTTCTATTTTCATCCAGAAAAAAAAAATTGAAATATAAACATAAAAGGAAAAAAGGAAGGGAAAATCTGAATTCTGAAGAACATTCTGAAAACGAAGGAGAAGATTGAGTTCCCCCATTTCCTGAATTGTGAACCTCGTGATCTCTGTTTCCCAACCATACACACACGTTTTTGTTTGTTTCTGAATTCATTTCTCTGTTGCAAAAAAGCTTCATCCTTTATCTAAAGGGGTTTCCCCAACAAAACAGAAGAAAAGGAAAGGGCATTACTTGCAAAAGGTTTCCTCGTTCATCTTCTCAATTCAATCATCGAATGAACGAGATTCAGAACTGGGTCTTCTCCATCACCATGGGCAGAGTAATCAGGAAAATGGGGTTTCTTTTGATACCCAGATGAGCATGTCTTCTTTTTACCTTATCCTCTTTCTGCATAAGGAAACACGTTATGCAACAGAAAACAACCACCTTTGTGTCTATTCGGTTCATAACATGATTGTATTTTATTGAGTTATTGTTATATTACGAGGGAAGCTTCAAGAATTGGTGTTGTTTTTTCAGATTTGTTGGAGGGTGTTAGTTTTCTCATTTTGAATCATTGTTGTTGTTATTATTGTTATTATGTTCAAACAGATACTCAATAAGCTTCCTCGTAAGTCATCTAAAGGTTCTGAACATGGTGGAAGTGGAAACCATGTTCATTCAAAACAGGGGAATTCTTCTTCTGCATTGCATGGAAATTCTGATTTAGATGCAGGGCATCATCAGAATCATGGTAATGTTGCATCATCGGGTTTGAATGGGGATTTGATGTCTCTCTATGACGAACCATTGCCTACATTCAGGGATGTTCACAGTTCTGAGAAGCAGGCTTTGTTTGTGAAGAAGCTAAGGTTGTGCACGGTTGTTTTTGACTTCACTGACCTTTCAAAGAACCTCAATGAGAAGGAGATTAAGCGGCAGACATTGGTGGAATTGGTGGATTATGTGACCTCTGCGCATGGCAAGTTTACCGAAGTGGTGACATTGGAGGTTGTGAAAATGGTGTCTGCTAATATATTCAGAACATTGAGTCCTGAGCCGCGCGATAGCAAATTCGTTGAAGGCCTTGAGGCGGAGGACGATGAGCCTTCGATGGATGCTGCATGGCCTCACTTGCAAGTTGTGTATGAACTTTTTCTGAGGTTTGTTGCATCACCTGAACTGGATGCAAAGTTGGCTAAGAGGTACATTAATCAGTCCCTCATTTTAAAGCTGTTGGAGTTGTTTGACTCCGAAGATCCCAGAGAAAGGGAGTACCTAAAGATGACTTTGCATCGCATCTATGGCAAGTTCATGGTTCATCGCCCGTTCATTAGGAAAGCCATCAATAATGTCTTCTTCAGTTTGATTTTTGAGACGGAGAAACATAATGGGATTGCTGAGCTCCTTGAAATACTGGGCAGCATCATTAATGGTTTTGCTTTGCCATTGAAAGAAGAGCATAAACTGTTCCTTGTTCGTGCATTGATTCCGTTGCACAAACCAAAATGCTTAGCAATGTATCATCAGCAATTATCTTACTGCATTACTCAATTTGTAGAGAAAGATTGCAAACTCGCAGATGCCATCATTAGGGGATTGTTGAAGTACTGGCCAATAACCAGTAGTTCAAAGGAAGTCATGTTCCTCGGAGAGTTGGAAGAAATCTTGGAAGTAACTCAACCTCCAGAATTCCAGCGCTGTATGGTGCCATTGTTTCGGCGTATTGCCCGTTGTTTGAACAGTCCCCACTTTCAGGTAGGGAATTCTTAATGCTCTTGTTCTCCCCTTTTTGTTGTTTCTGGCTTTCTGCCTTTTGATATTCATTTGTTTGTTCCAGTCAAGAATCCATATTACTCACCAACCAAAGGTTTTATTGCTTATATCTTTGGGTCTATATTTTCAATTTAACAACAACAAATTAAAAAGCAACAATAATAAAGACATTGTGAAGTTTTTTGTTTCCTTGAGCCATATCTCCATGAACGTGTTAGTGTTTGAACCTCGTCTTGTATGAGCACTGTGAGTTTACAAGAAATCTTAGTTGTTCCTCACTGCTTACAGAGTGCACAATTCTGCTAAATATGCAGAGGATAATTAAGGATGCTGATTACAAAACCTGTATGGAAAAGATTTTAAGAAATTAAAACCAATGGTGGTATGCAATTTTCATGATTGGAGATTTTGATCTTGCTGGAAACTTGTAAAGGTTATTCGATAATATGCTATAATGTATTGTATTGTGTGTTTTATGTTTCTATTAAGCCGTTAACGTGCTGGTCCCAACTCTCTCAGGCACCCCATTCCTTCCTCCCTCATAAAATTTCCTTAATATGCACTCTCATTTGGAAGCTCTTTGTACTTGAAGCATTGAGTTTGACCAGACATTGTGAAAATTAGTTTTAATTTAGAGTAAGAATGTAGGAAGTATTAAACTCTTGATCACTAGGTTCATGAGGATAGATTTCCCAAAAGCTTAGGTTGTTAAGTGAATTCCTGATGACTGGATGTCAATCGTATTCGTTAGAATGTAGCAAGATTGATTTCATTTCTAGCATATGACTCACTTTAGCACATCTTTTTCCTAGTAATTTAGGAAAGTTCCTCTTTAAATTTATGTCTTATGCGTTAGAGGTCACCTCTGTATCACTTTCATATTGTGTGACTTCGCACTTCTAACTTGTTATTTACAATATTTGACTGTTAGAAGTTAATGCTGTGAATTGTGATCCACATAAGCTATATGTTTGTGATTTTACTTCCAAATATCAGATATTGTTGACTATCAATATGCTTAAATGAATCTAATTAATTGGCCTTGTAGTGTAAATCTCATCAAGCAACGCCAATGATATGAAATCATTAAAATATAGTTGTCATTTATCATAAACCTATGGCCTAGCTTCAGCTGCATTATACTATTCTACGTACATTAAATCTCATGTTTTAACTGTGTCAGGTGGCTGAACGAGCTTTGTTCTTGTGGAATAATGATCACATTCAGAGCTTAATCAAACAAAATCGTAAAGTAATTCTTCCCATTATCTTCCCTGCATTGGAGAAAAATACTAGAAATCACTGGAACCAGGTTGTCCATAGTTTGACCTTAAACGTGCGGAAGATCTTTTATGATCTTGATCCTGATCTATTCAAGGACTGTGTGCTAGAATATGACAAATATGAAGCAAAGCAAGATGAAGCCACTGCAAGACGTGTAGCCACTTGGAAACAATTAGAGGAACTTGCTGTAAAGAAGGCTGCAAGTAGTGAAGCCGTGCTTGTTCAATAACCCATTATTAGATCTGCAGGTTAGTTAGAACTGGGATATTTATTCTGCTCTATTAACTGATAATTTTAAGGAATTTTGTAGTATTTTAATATTTTTCATGCAATGGATTGGTGAATAGGAGTAGAGAACCAATTTGTTGAATGTTTCCTAGCTCCCGGGTGGCAGCCAAAGCTAATGTTCGATATAAAATATCGTTTTATATCGAGACTCGGCACATTTAAACCCTTAATCCTTTTTTTATAACTTCTGAGAGTGTACCTTGCAAACCTTGTGATCTAACTTAAACCCAGTTTGTATCAAACCTGTAGGGGCAACATGATGTAGAATTTGGTCAAACCATGATAAATCCTGTTCATGTAAAGGTTAAAGTCTGTAGCTTCCTATGTGACTGGCTCTAAAGTCAGCCTATGCCACTTGAAATTTTAAACTCTGTTAAGTGAAATATGTGATGCCTTAAGGGTATGCTTGTGAGTTGAAAGCATAATCAGAAAGAGAGGGAAGAGAAGGGCTTAAAGAATAGAGAGTAAAATAGACCCCCCCCCCCCCCCCCCCTTTTGCTTATTAAGGCATTCCCTTCCCTCCTTTCCTCTCCAAGATCCTAACTTGCAAGCACATCCTAAAGGGAATTCATTCCTTGAAGTATTTTGGATTCTTCATTATTACAAGAACAATGGCATAGTGTACTTTGAATTTATGTCTAAATCCTTCAGTTTATCTTTTCAGCTTCCTGAAGAAACGTAGTATTTGGGTGCTCCTTGATGGAACTGTCTTCATGGATAATGGGATGTATGGTTTTGAGATATTATGCAGCATGTAACACAGCAGCACAAGAGTGTATACAACAGTAACAACAACTGAGTGGCTGTGCTGCTTGATGTTGGTGGCATGGATGGTGAGTTTGCATATAAGCAATACTCCTTGCCAAATTATTGTGATTCAATTTTGATTTCTCTTTGTCCATATAAAAATTTATACTAACATCAAATCATATATTGTCATCTCAATAAAAGAGTTTGACCAAACTCTTAATGAGGTGACAATACATGATTAATGGTCAATTCTGTTGTCATTGTTATATTTGAGAAAGTTGGCTTTTTTCCTTTATATTTTTTTTGGAGGAAACATTACTACCCTACTTGAAGTTGTTGTAATGTAATTATATGACTAATTGAAGAAAACTCGAGATGTATTTTGCCACCATTATAAATTACAACTCTCTTTTCAACATTTTCTGTCACAATCACTTGTTATCTAATGTGGATATGGGACTCAAAAGTCAAGACTCGAGGGTATATATCTTCCTTCTTGATACAAAAATAACTGGCTGATGTTATATTTAATTGAGAATGTAAGTCAACGAAGTAACACACGCCTTTGAAATAAGATAATTACTATTACTACGAGACTTCATCCATCAGTTTACCTTGAAGATATATCTATACAAGTGTTAAAAGGAATTTGATCCCACACAAAGGTTTAAACTTTAAAGGGTACACAACTGAAAAGAATTAATGGAAAAAAAAAAAAAAGAAAGAAAAGAAAGGAGAAACAGTAGATTTTAATGCAGGATGCATGGTTAATTGGTTTTAGACAATGCTATGATGTATTGGCATTTAAACGGTGTTTGATGCTCCAAATTTTGATCAACAATAACATTTCCCTGATTTTTTATTCCTGAAAAGAATTCATCCGAAGTTAGTAGAGTTATAAAATGATAAAATAAAAAATTAATTACTATGAAATTTGTAATTTTTATTTTATATTATCTAAAGATAATTGGATTATTATTTTTTTTACTTGTTAATTTTCTCATTTTAAAAGAATTTGATCATTTACTTTTATAATTTAATTTTAATGTACTATCAGTATAAAATAGTTTTACATATGTATCCTGTAATGTCACATTAGTAAAAATCATAGTTATCAGAACTGAATCAGTAATTAACCCGATCAGAATACTGATTACCGAATTATTGGGTTACTGGTTGAACCGTCGGATCACTGGTTGAACCGTCAACCCAGTTATAATTAAATAATTATAAAAAATTTTAACTTTTTTATAATAAGTATTTTTTTAATTATTTTTATTACTAATATAATTATTTTTAAATTTTAATAATTTATTAATTAGTTTATACGAATTATGTTATTAGATACTATAATTATTTATTGAAAATAATATTAGTATACATCATATAATTAAAAAATAAATTGTGAATAATAAAATGATTATTTATTTATTTTTTAATTTATAAGTATTTAATAAAATTTATATTTATATTAATAATTAATATAATTAAAATTAAAATTAAATAAAAAATTTATGTAATGTTGACTAAATATTTTTAATATATATATTAGTTAGCACTTATCTTAATAACAAGCAATATAATCTAATGGTAAAGAAGTAACTCTGCATGGATATATATAGATTATTTTCTTGTAGCCCATTAGTATATTTATAGAGCATCTCTTTCACACTTCTATTGAAGGGCTGGTGCACCATAGATCCAGGCGGGTCAGACTCTTGTAGTCTCCTGGTACATTTATAAAGCGTTTCTTCCACACTTCTGCTGAGGGGCTAGTGCACCGTAGATTCGAGTGGGTCAGAACGGGTGATCCGAGTTTGACCGATTTTCATCGAATCATATCAGATTTGACTGATTCGATAAAGAGAACGGTGTTTGGCTTGGATCGAATCGATTTTAGGTTTGATTTACTGATTTTTTGGTCGAATAGGTCGATTTGAGGCTAGTGCACCGTAGATCCGGGTGGGTCAGAACGGGTGATCCAAGTTTGACTGATTTTCATCGGGTCATACCAAATTTGACTGGTTCGATAGAGAGAACGGTGTTTGGCTTGGATCGAATTGGTTTTAAGTTTGGTTTACTGATTTTTTGGTCGAATAGGTCGATCTGGTCCGAATTTGATAACTATAGTAAAAATAACTATCTTTTTTATATTAATCACGTGAATAGTCATCCAAAAAAATAAATGCATCAAAATTAAACTCTTATTTTTACTTTTTTCTGAACTCTCGAATCTTCGACGACTACCTTCCTTAGCCCTTGACGGATCCACCCCCTTGTGTAACTCTATTGCACCACCAACCACCCAACTGCTATATTGTGCCGGGTAAAACAAAAGTGAATATTATTATTCTTATTTTGATCATTTTACTTCTATGTTTAATACATTTTTTTTGTATATAACTTAGTTATATTTCAGTTTAATAATTAATTAGTTATACATGTTCATGATTAGAAAAAACAATACTATAGTAAAATTTTTATAAAAATAAGGGTTGAATAAGTTGTGAGTCTCTATAAAATCTTTCTTTTGTTAATTTGACTCTCCATAAAAAATAAGCTTGTGTTTTTGGCCATATTATTTTTAAAGTGAGTTATTTACATGCCAACAAAAGTCACCTAACATATACTAAATCCAACATAATCATTTTTTCCCAGAAAAGAAATGACTTAACCATCATCATAATAATTTGGAGGGACCTGAACTGAATGATAAAAACCAAAATAATTAATTTTTGAAAATTCTAAAGAACAAAATAAAATTTTCAAACTGTATAGTACTTAAACCAAACAAAACATAGTATAAAAAAAATTATGAGAATTGAAAACTTAACCATAAAAATTATTGCATACAAACAGTAGGAATTACAAGGAAGAAGAAAACACTGTAGGGGAATAAATCTTCAATTTAATTTTTCAATTAACGAAGTCGTATAATATTTTATTTATCATTCCTCCTCTAGACAGGAGATGTGACACTCCAATTTGCATAATTTACATAATGAAAAATTATAGATTACCTTATCCTCTCATTATTTTGAAAAGATAATTTTTAAAAGAAAATCGGGTACAAATCCATAAGGTGAGATGGCATGTAATTACAGAAAGCCCAAAGAGATGTTGCAATTAAATAACCAAAAGTCCAAAACTCCAAAAGTGAAAGGGTTTATCAAGGAGGTCCCAATTTTGGTTTTATCATCTTTGCTTTACTTTTATATTTTTTTATTTAATAAATTTAATTTTAATGTACTATTTATATAAAATAATTTTATATAATATTAAATTAATAAAAATAATTATCTTCTTTACATTAAAAAACAGATATGATTAGCTAATGAGTTATAACTCAAATGGCATAGTTTTTTCATATTCAATTCAAGAGTTACTAATTCGACTCTCATATCTTTGATAAAAAAAAAAAAAAAAACAGATATCATTACCGCTTTACATGGATAAAAATTAAAATCTTATTTGATTTGGATGATATTTCATTATTTCGTGGGGTCCTTTCCGGCTTTCCCCCCTCCTTCTTCCGCTTGTCTTCAAATTGCTTCAACTGGAAACAATCAAAAGATTCTTCTTTTCCCAATTTTCCTTTCTCTTTCTCACTCGTGTTTCAATTTCCCGCTACTGGGCAAGTTCTTAAACTCACTAGAACCAACTTCACTTCTCTCACACGCTTTTGACTTTTGTCCCATAACTTGATGATGCCATTTGAATGAAGGAATTATGCACGAGTACAACGTTGCTGTTCTGGATCACACGCTCATCACTTAATTTTCCATCTACCTCACGATTATTGGAGAAAGGTTAGTATGCTTTTGAAATCTTTGTATTGATACTGGAGATGGAACTGTGCCGAGTTCCACTGATAGAAAAAAGAGGGGAAAAATGTTATCTTTTACCCTAGTGAAGTCACAACTTGGTTAATTTCTATTGAGTTGAGTACTTGAGTTCAGAAGGTGTAAATTAAGGTTCTTTATTGCTTTTCAGGCAAAAGGGTTTTCCGTTTTCCCTAGTTTGTGACGATGACGAGGTTTCAGCATAAACGGTTCTGCTTTGATGCTTCTGGTTGCTGTCTAAATCATTATTTGGGAACTGCCACTGGTCCTACATCTTCCTTGTGTTTCAATTTGTACAGCTCCTTTTTGTGTGTGTCTATATGCTGACTTGAAGAGTATTTTAGTTATGCTTCTGGGTTTAGCTCCTTCACTGTGAAAAGCTTGGATAGGTGTTGCATTGGATGCATCACCAAAGGGTGAAAATATATCTGACTTTGGTTGGAGGTTTATCTGTTGTTTAGTGTTAGCTTAGATTTGAAATTATGATCAAACAGATACTGGGCAAGCTTCCTCGGAAGCCATCTAGGTCTGCTGACAATCGTGAATTTGGGGCTTCATCAACCCCGTCCCTGATTACGGCTGATCCTGGACTTATGACTAATGAAGCAATAGTGTCGAATAGCGCATCTGTCTCCAACCCTGATGCTGCTTTCAGGTCAGCATATAATCATGGGAGTAAAGTTCATGCGGGTGTAAACTCAAAACTAAATGGTAATTCAATAAGTTCCCCTTATGAAGCGTTGCCTAGTTTTAGGGATGTTGTAAACTCTGAGAAGCAAAGCTTATTTATCAGAAAACTGAAGTTGTGCTCTGCAGTTTTTGACTTCACCGACCCGACGAAGAATTTAAAGGAAAAAGAAATCAAAAGACAGACATTGCTTGAGCTGGTGGAATATGTCACTTCTGTAAATGGAAAATTTACTGAAACTGTTATGCAAGAAGTTATCCAGATGGTATCTGCTAACTTATTTAGGTCACTTAATCCACAGCCCCGTGAGAACAAGGTTCTAGAAGCATTTGATCTGGAAGATGAGGAACCACTGGTAGACCCGGCCTGGTCTCACTTGCAAATTGTGTATGAATTTCTTCTGAGGTTTGTTGCATCTCCTGAGACTGATGCAAAGCTGGCTAAGAAATACATTGATCACTCGTTCGTTCTCAGATTGTTAGATCTCTTTGATTCTGAGGACCCTAGGGAGAGGGAATATCTGAAAACTATCCTGCATCGGATCTATGGAAAGTTTATGGTTCATCGCCCATTTATTAGGAAATCTATCAACAACATATTCTTCCGATTTATTTTTGAAACAGAAAAGTTTAATGGGATTGCTGAGCTTCTTGAGGTATTGGGAAGTATAATTAACGGATTTGCATTGCCACTCAAAGAAGAGCACAAATTGTTTCTTGTTCGTGCTTTAATCCCTCTTCATAAACCAAAATGCTTGGCTATGTACCATCAGCAGTTGTCATACTGCATTTTGCAGTTTGTTGAAAAGGACTGCAAGCTTGCAGATACTGTTATAAGGGGTTTGTTGAAATACTGGCCAATCACTAATAGCTCAAAAGAAGTCATGTTTCTCACTGAGCTAGAGGAAGTTCTGGAAGCTACTCAGCCACCAGAATTCCAAAGATGCATGGTGCCTCTGTTCTACCAAATTTCCCGTTGCCTGGGTAGCTCACACTTTCAGGTAAATGACCAATTATAGTGTAATCAGCTTATACTTCTGCTCTGTTTGTGTTGCAAATCTATTGTGGAAGATTGTTTTCCAAAGTTGAATGCATTCTCATGCTGGTGATTCTTGCATGCTCTGATTGTAAGTTTGTAATATATCTTACTTTATTTAAAGTTAACCCAATTATACAGATCCAATCTTTGTGCCAGAGGCTGTATTGGGGTTGGTCAGTGAATATCGTGGATAACTGGATAGTTCACAGGAATTTCACATATGCTATAGTTTGGCATGCCTGATATTATTTTAGACATTTTCTTTTTAAGTCAATGGAGGGGGCAATTGCTTGAAAAAGTAGGTCCAACTTCTTATGGTTTTATCACCTTTCTTCCTGAGTTAACCTCATGCAAAATAACTTGATCTGGTTGTAATTTCCTAATTCATTTGGATCCATTGACATGTAGCTTGTTACAAATGGCAAAATATGAGATGTTGAAATTTGCCAAATTCTAGCTTTAGTTATCTCATTTTTAGTAAATGGTCTTCACCTTTAATGATCGATTGGGCAATAGTCACTTTTTAACCTGCTAGTGGAAAAAGGAATAATATTTGGTTTGAGGAAGCATTTACACCAGAAGTGTCTCAATATGGTGTTTTTTTCTCTTCATAGGCACTTTCTGGTTTTTTTCATTAAAGGGAGACACAGGTCTATAATACCTAATGGCAATAGAAAAGTTATTCAAAAGGAGTGTGTATTCTTTTGCAGGTGGCAGAGAGGGCTCTATACTTGTGGAACAATGAACATATTGAGAGTTTAATCAGACAAAACCGGAAAGTAATACTGCCTATTGTATTCCCTGCATTGGAGAAAAGTAGCACTTCCCATTGGAATCAACTAGTCAAGAACTTATCCCTTAATGTTCGTAAAATCCTGTTGGACGCTGACCCCGAGTTCTTTGAGGAGTGCTTGAATAAGTTCCGAGAGGACGAAGCGATTCTGGAAGAGGGGAAACTAAAACACGAAGCCACGTGGAAGCTCATAGAAGAGGTTGCTGCAGCAAAGCTCGAAAAGCAATGAGACAATTCTCTGTCTCTATCACTGTATCCGCCCAAGCATGTCTAGGACTCAATTTTTCATTGGCTTGCTGGCATTAATGGTTCATGTTCTACACAAGGTTAAATTTCATTTGCTTGCTGTTCTTGCCTGTATTTGAATTGTTCAATTTTAGAAAGGATGCTGCAACTGAGCCCAACATTATGTGATGGAGGAAGGGTCACTGGTGGTTACTTGTTTTGAACACCACATTCCTGATATTATTAATGTACTTTGTAGATTCAGCTATAGTTCTCCGACTCAGGTATTCTTACATGCTCAGACATATATTTGCATTATTCAGTCTGGTTACATATGTATGTATTACATACAACAGACCTATTACTTGTTTGTCACTGGAATTTGTATTTTTCCTTCCATGCATAAATGGCTCTACCTGAAGGGGCTAGTCACCAAGGAGAATCCACCATAATGAATGATGAGCCACGTGTTCAATGTGCATATATTATATCGTTATAATAATTGTAAAAGCTCACATGCAGTTGTCTTATGTGAAAATAGTTGAGAATGATAGATGATTTAATGTGTTTGACTAAATTGTCATTTAACGGTTTTCAACTATTAACTTCACATGAAGACAACTGTATGTGAGTTTTCATCTATAATGATATGTTATCTCGTGTATGCGACACATCTCCAACCTTTAATTAAAATTTCCAACTTTTCTTTTAAGAGAACTCAGATAAAAAAAAAAAACAAGTATTTGGTCAGTATTTAATTTTGAGATGGGGTTAAATGGGGGGTAATCTACCAAAATAGTGTGTGTAGAAGAGAGGGATTAGTGTGTTTTTTAAATTAAAAGGGAGGGGAATAAGAGGAAGACCATGGAAGTTCTCGCATTCTCTTTTTCTACTGTGGAGTGTAATCAGTGTATTGATTATTGGAGTGTGTGTGAATTGTGAAGGCCAAAGAAAAATCCGAAAGGACAACCGGAAAAGCCTGCATTTCGGGGGGAAAAAAACAAAATAACAATTTTCGAAAAGAAATGAAAATAAAGTCCTTTTTCTCTCTGCAAATGGGTCGGTATTTCATATCATCATATGAACACATTTTCATTTACACATGATATTATGAAGCATTAGATGTTTGATATGTTTAAGTTAATATATATGATTAAATTATGTAATAATCTACAATATCATTTTCAGGGAAAATGTTTTTATGATAATAATCACCTTTCAACAATTTTACTTATATTCTCTAGCCGTATTTAGTTTCTATAAAATAGACTTTTAGCAAAATGTACTATTGCGTATATATCATAGGAAACATTTCAAGTGCACCGGATTGTTTTAACCGTTGATTTTAATTAATATATATTATATATATTTTTTATAATTCAGATCAACGGTTAAAACAATTCCCGGTGCACTTGAAATGTTTCCTATATTATAATCACAGGGTATCTAGCAACTTACCACCTAGGCAACCACCTTATGTGATACAGGTAAGGCCAGACCGCCAGAGGAAGCATTACCCAAACAAGAAGATAATTAATCATTATACACGTCATGTGACAGTGACACCATGTAATAGAAGTCTGGCGGAGTTGAGTCTAAGTTTATGACTTTATGGGTAATTTGAGAAGTCAAATTTTTTCTATAGGTAAAAGAACTTGTGTCAAATTTTTTAGTTTGACGCGTGTTTTTTAAAAGGTTAGATAGAGGTAACAGGTTTCTGATTCTGTCTTTCTGGTACAGACGTGTCAGTATTTGTTTCTCTTTTGGCTGAATTAATTAAATTTAATTTGAGGACTTTTTTTATTAGAAGTTGAAACGAATTGATTGGGTTAAAAAATAGGGTAAAATAGGTGCATAAACTAAATACATCCTAATATTATCCGAAAGTCTTAAAACAAAAAACGTTATATGTATATTTTTATTTATATATTTATATAAATTAAATTCAATAAATTCCATTTAGGTCTTTTAGTACTAAATCGAATTAAACGTATTCGAATTAGTAGTGTTTTATATATTTACATAAATTGAATTAATTGAATTCGAATTAGTTATTATAATATTAAATTGAATCTAGTTAATTCGATTTACTACTAATACACTAAATATATACAAATTAAATCAGTTTAATTCGATTTATTATGTATAAATTATTGATATTTATTACTTTTAAGTTAATTGTTTATTTATTCTATATTAATTTTAAAATATAAATATTAATAAAAAAATACTCTCATCTAAATTCAAATAAAATATCAAAAAAATCAAAATAGATAAAAATAGAAATTCAACTTTTATAATTTAGTATGTGTTTGATTTATACACGTATTTTATCCTAAAATATATTAGTTGGTAACAATGTATTTAGACCAGAAAATAATAATAATAATATTTTGATTTTTTTTTAGGTTGGAATAGACGAATTGGGTCTCAAAAATTATTATTATTATTATTATTATTATTATTATTATTATTATTATTATTATTATTGAATCTTTTTAAAAAATTTTAAGGCTTCACTCAAACGAAACATTTATTTTATTTACAAGAGAAAAAATTTTATAGTTATGAACAGTATTAATTAATTTGAAAAAATTTTATAGTTATGAACAATATTTTATTAAAATTTTATTTATTTTAATTAATTTTATAAAATAATTTGAATTTGTAATATATTATTCACTGGCATTATCTACCATATATGGCAAGAATGATATATAAATGTTCTTTACCAATATATCCTTTATGGATAAATTATAAAATATATATATATATATATATATATATATATATATATATATATATATATATATTCTAAGAGTTGAATTTATATTTAGGTTTATCTATCTTGTACTTTAAGAGTATATGTTAAGTTTACAAATTAAAATTTTTTATTGAAAATATAAAATATTTAAATTTTTAATGTATTTATTTTGTATTTATTAAATAAAAATATTTAAAAATTTTTATTAATGATAAGTCTAGTATTTATTTTTAAGATACATGTTAGTTAAATTTTATACCTTTTTATTTTAGTGTAACATATATAGTATCTTCACTAATCATAAATTTATTATTATTAATTACATTTATATTAATATTATTAATAGAACAAGAAATTAATTTTAACCTTACAATAATAAAATTTTGTGATTTATTTTTATATTGTATTATTACTTGAGGTAAATGACACAAAATTTAAGTACTACGCGAAATAAAATCCAATTACTTTTAAATAGATTGTGTACAAGAAGTCACTTGCACAGATGGTAAGAAGAGTTGAGGATTGGCCGATCTTAATAGCGACGGGTTAAACTCTTGGAGTGGCGGGGAGAGGGGTATCTGTAAAGACATTCCAATACCCAAGTCAAAATGGATCTGAGAGATATGAGTATGGATTAGGATTATGTCATGTATCTGGGGCCTCTAGCCTCCTTTTATATAACTTGAGGTAGTTATCTTATCTTATCTTGTTCAGCTAAGATAAGGAAGGGAATTGAATTTGAATGTTGGTTTAGGATATCGGTGGTTATTAATTTGCTTTGGGCCGTGAGGATGGTCTAACTTGGGATAACCAGATTTGGTGATTGTTTCGAAGAGAGACCTGGAGATTGAGTCCAAAACAGATTGTAACTACAATAATTTATAAGTCAATCTTACCGGACTCAATTTTTTTTGTGACTGAAAAGAAAACAAACAACAAACAAGAAAGAAAAAACAAACAAGAAACTGCTTAAGAAAAGCAGTCTCGCTGAATACTATTATCAAACTCCTTCCAAGGCAACGGAAGCTCCACTTGAGGAGAAAAGGTTCTCATTGCAGTCTTTGCCATGATGTCTGCTACTGTGTTTGCATCTCTCAAGATCAACCAGAGATCAGCACACCATTTCCAAGATATGATATCTCAGATTTTCAACACCAAAAGATCAATAAAACCAGAGCAATCATGTAAATTATTGACAATAGTAAAAGCTTCCACACAGTCTATCTCACATATAATATCTCTTTGCCTCGAGTCCCAGGCTAAAAAAAAGCCTCTCCAAATAGTAAACAACTCTCCTTGCAGAATACTATGACTCTCAATTGTTCCTAAACAGTCTCGTTGTCACATTCCCTTCCAATCTTTGCTAACACAGGCAAAACCAACTCGAGTACCATTGCCAGGATAGCTAGCATCACAATTAATCTTAAAGGTACCCACCGAGGGAAAAATCCAAGAGCCACTAATGGTGGAGGGGATAGACACTCGTTGCAACTCAAAAATATTTCGGAGCTCCTTTTCCCAAGGACAAAGCGATACCAGTCACCTTGTCCATGGTCCAAGGCTCGTGGGACGAAAGATCTCGTTATTCCTCGAATGCCAAATCCACCAAAGACCAGAAAAGAATCTAAAGGGGCGTTGTTTGCTATTATGTAAGAACCAACTCATCAAATCCAGTGGTTGACCAGAGATTCCCAAACCTTGCCAAACTAGTTGGACTTTTGGACAATCTCGTATGTAATGTAAAACCGATTCCTGACCTGAGAAACATCGTGGACAGCTATCCGTGTGCGAAATGCCCCTCCTAAAATGAAATACAGCAACAGGAAGAACCTCCCGAAGACATAGCCAGTCCAAGAATTTGTGCTTTTTCAGAACATGTTGACGCTAAAGCCAAAGCCAAAGCCAATTCCCCCTGTCCTCCCAATTAAACATCTTCTTACTGAGCCACAAATAACCACTATGAGCGTCATAAACCTTTGAAGCCGCACCAGTCCAACACCAACCGACCTCTGAACTAGTTTGAACATTCGGGTTGTAAGAGTTAATGTTGCTCTGCAGAGGCTGATTCAGAGGAGAATAGATATTCTCAAGGTTCCACTGTCCAAATGACCAAAGGTCTAAGATCTAGAGATCCGAATTAGAAATGTGAACATAATCCATCTCATGACACAGTCGTCCCTCTCTTCTCCATTTAGAAAACCAAAAGTTCTGTTCCAAATCTCCAATGCACCAAATAAAACCTTCCTTTAAGATATCCCAAACTCGACATATACTCTTCCAAATATAAGATCCCCTACCTCGAGACCGACTGAAGCAATCATCCTTAGAGAAATGATATTTTTTCGTCAACAGTTGAACCCATAGCTTGTCAGGATGGTGAAAAAGTTGCCAAACTAGCTTTCTAAGAAGAGCAATATTAGCACAAAAAGGATCTCTAATTTCCAGACCCCCAAACTTCTTAGGGGTGACCAACACCTTTCAATTAACTAGATTCAGGCCTCTACCATTAGCTTGAACCTTCCATGAAAAGTTTCGCATCATGAATTCTATCTTATTAGTTACCCCTTTAGCAAAGAGAGATACCTGCATGTGGTAAGTAGGAATCGCAGTCACTACCGAATTGAGCAAAAAAGTTTTTTCCGCCTTATTAAGCAATCTCCCTTTCAAGCTGACTAGCCTTTCTCGAATCTTGTTCAGAACATCGTTGAAAGTTGTGCATCTCACCCGAGTATCTACAATTTTGCATCTCTCCAATTTTGATTTTGGATCCTTGCTTATTTTCATTGTAAGTATTTCTTAATTTTCTCTTTTATTGCACTACTTATTCTACATTTTCTTACACTTTAATTTCCTTTGTCAATATATACATACTTTTGTAATTTTGAGTTTGAGTTAATAAAATTGATGTTTGATGGTTATTATATGTTTGTTTGAGTTGCCTTTGTTGATTTTGATCATTGGTTGTTCATAGTTTTGAGTATTTTTACAATTTTGTCATGTTTTGTGAATATGCCTACCATGTGTTTGATGAAATACCAGTTTTGATTATGAGGTAGATTTTTACCCATTGACTTGGGAAAATGAGTATATGGAATACTAGAGTCATAATGTTTGACATTTAGTGATAATTCTTGGGTTGTTAGTTGTTATTGTTTCCATTAACGCTAGCTTTTTACTAAGGTAATTAGTAAGTTAGCTAGGATTTGTGGATTAATAACAATTATGCTCATTTAACTTACTCTTCGATGTTAAGGCTTGACTAGGTGAGATTAATCCATTATAATTATCATAGTTGTGGTTATGGCAAGGAAGGGATTCCATAACTCATCCCAAGTCAAGGTTCCATTTATGTTTTAAACCATAATTCAATCATCTTGATGCTTTACTTATCCATATTACATAGATAGTTCTTTAATTCCTTTATTAGTTTATTAATTGCAATTTTGATTGTTCTTTTATCTCTTAATTGTTTGCTTCAACCATTGAAAACCCCCTTGCTTTTCACAACTAAAATTGTACACTCGTTGTCACTAGTTCCTAGGGAGAACAACCCGAGGTTTAACTACTCTCGATTTTTTTAGTTGTTTAAACTTTGATTGGTGGGATTTAATTGCCAGTTTGGACTATGCTACCGACGAAGTGATTCTTGTTTTGAGAAATTCTAAACCATGCTACCGACGAAGTGATTCTTGTTTCTGAGAAATTCTAAACCGGCACAAATCCTCATCGCATCAAGCTCACTGCCATTTTGCACCACGTCTATGATAACGTCATGGTTGAGATGCAAGAACTAAAAGCCAAAAGGAAGGGGACATGTTTGTTATCTCACGAAGATGCTAATTTAGAATCCGTTAACGAGCTTCAAAGCCCTCCAAGGGTGAGAACAAGAGGATGTTCAAAAATAGACTAGGTCCAAAGTTGGACAAACAGATTGCAAATGCCTTAAAGAAAAAGAAAACGAAAGCTCTAAGTGAGGTAAAAGTGATGTTCTTTAAACATGGGGTAATTGAGTTTATTTTTTTGTTAATAGTTTTGCGAATATGTGAGTTTATTTTTTCTAGTTGAATCTTTTTGATAGCGCATTAGTGGTGCAACCAAATTCCAGCCAATATCATGGACATATTATGAATTATCAGTTCAGATATCCAGCAACAACAGAAGATAGATTTTTGGGTGTATAATGACAATATTTTGGTGTAACGATCAATTTTTTTAGTGTATTTCTGCATTCTTTTGTTTTTGATATTTTTCTTTTTTTTTTTATATATTTTTCAGATGTTGCTGTTTGTGTTAAAAATTAGTGTCTTGTTTATATTTGTTTGTTTTAAATTTACAATACATATACAATTCAATTCCTAAAGAGGTTAACAATTCAAATTTCTGAATTCCCATAATTCTTGGTTGGTTTTTCCATGGAAATATGTGAGCACATAATTTGGGTGTATATATACCGGTTATTTTGGGTGTATTATGAAAGTAATTCGGCGTATTAACACGTTTTGGTGTTGTTTTCCTTGATTTTTTTGAACTTGTAATTGGCAGCTTTTGAAAACAGCATAAACAGTTTATTTATGCAAAAATAATTTATAATAAGATTGGATTAAATATTCACAAACTTTACAAAAATTGTTTAAACTATTCTAAAACTACACAACATTCAAACTAATCACTATCAATATTATCTGAATCTATTTGACAATATGGACTTAACAACACTATAGATGGTTTGGACAATTTTATTGCTTCACTTTCTCTAATAGCTGTATCTCTGTCTCGATTCATCTCATGAAACAGAATCTGCAAAGCATATTCAACTCTAAAGTGGTCCACCTCCGCCTACAGTTTAAAACAATATTCTTTTACTGAACTCCGTTAATTTAGTAAAATAATAGAGAGTTATGTAGTTTTAAACACAATTACCTGTGTCTAATTCTCCTAGTTATATTTTCCCTTTTTAATTTTTTGAGGCTTGATTATTTCAAGCCATTTCATTACATAAATTGCACAATCATAGCTGAAAATAAAAAATAAATTAACAAATTAAAATAGAACAGCAAGAGAAAACACAATTTTCAGAGAGAAAGATTTATACTCCGTTTTTTGGCCTACAATGTTGATGTATGGCGGTTCAATTTTCATATCGTCTTTCTTGAGAGGTGCCCCTGGCATATACCCTCATTTTGAAAATCACATACTCCTAAAAATAAAAAATAAAGCAAAATATAAGAAAGAATAAATTTAATACCTAATTACACCCAAAGGGTCCCATACTACACCTTATTGTGAACAAAATTACACCCAAATCTTAAAATACAAACATCAGAATCAACTTACAACAAATTTATTAAGCTTCATTCTGGGTTCGAAGGGACACATCTTATGAAGTTATGATACGGGTCAAGGATACAAACTTTTTTCTTTCTAACATTAGCCACCCATATCCACCAATGCTCCGTGTAGCAAACAGGTGCAAATATCTAAAGTATGACCACATTAAACAGTGTTTTAGTTTAATTGGCACATAACCAAAGAACTGTGATAAGAAGTTTTAGAAATGAAAACTTACATGTGGATGGGATGCCAATTTTTTCAGGTTAAAAAAGGTATGAACATTTTGTAGTCTTCAATGTTAAACAGCTTTTTTTATTTTTGCAGTAAGAACTCGCCGCCCTCATGATTCCCAATAGCCATGTTCTGCAGCATTTGTGAAACACCAAAAGAAATATTTAATACACCCAAAATATTACATAAATACACCCAAAATTGAGTTCAATACACCTTACCACAATAGTAGGGGGAGACAGTAAATTTATTCTTCAAATCTTCTAATATTTTGTTTGTTCAGAATCAGACACATAGCAGTGACAATCTAGAAAAACAAAAGACCCAAAGTAATTACATCAAGCAACATTGCAGTCACATCTCATAATAAAATCATTAATCTTATTCTAATATTACCTCAGCTTCGATATATGAACTAGCTTTTAGAGACGCGAAGTGAATTTTTGACAATTGCAAGAGTTGTTGGGCATTGAGGATGCACACTGGCTCATACTCATTAGTACCTCCATCCCCGTAGGACTTTACATGTGTGGCCCAAAGGTAGCACTTTTCTTTCATGTCGGCCGACATTCCTTCCTCCTTGCAGGAGTTTCGAAAATTTGGTCGGCAGGCTACTTTTCGACTGAGGGACTTTTATCCTCTGCAAAATTCAATGCTGCCTTAACCTCAGTGTTTGTAATTTGCTCTACCAGCTCCTCTAATTCTTCAATTAGTATTGGTGTCACAAGACTTTTTCCCTTCTTAGATCCTAGTCGTCTCTCTTGAGTCAGTGTTTCTTCCTGACTTGAATCAGTAAAGCCAAGGATGAATGATGGTGCCGGAAATTATTTTGGTATATAGGATGCTGTGTTGGCGATCATCATCAATGCAGTAGTGGCTTCAGAGGGTGGATTACTGCGTGTTGACATATAAGATACTATAAGAATAAGAATAGACGAATGATATCGAAAGAGAGTTATATTGTGTAGAACTTACATTTTAGAAAGAGCTGGTGGCACTGTATGTGGGTGTGCTTTCAATAGGTTGCTGGGATTGTGGAGTGCTACAGGGTTAGAGAAAAGGATTTAAATTATAAAATAACGAATTTCACCTCAATTCAGATGAGATACACCCAAATAAGAAAAAAATACACCCAAATAATAACCAAATACACCCAAATATTATTCCTTACCCCTTAATTGTTTCTTCGCTAATTTTCTTGCTTGGAGACTTTATGGGGATGGTTCAATTTGCTTAGGGCTTGCTGCTGTTGTCTGCGATGGAGGCATGCATACTTGAATTGGAACTCTAAACAAGACAAAAATAAAAAGTTAAAAAACTCCCTTAAAATAGATGATTAGAATGTCAAAATTTAGTTGTAAAACTTACATATCAATCGGTGCAAATTATGATTGTGTCTCCATCCGAACAATGATCATCTTCTGTTGAGCTGGGTCACTGACCGATTCTTCTTCCAGACCGAACCTGAAATCCACCAAAATAATGTCAAAATACACCTGAAACATTGAAAAGAAATACAAGCTCTATTTTTTGAGAATTACGTAGTTGCAGATTTTTCTCTTTTTTTCATGTCTTTTTTTTTCTTGAATAAAATATTGGTTTAATTACTCTGGTGGTCCCTATAGTTTCACAAAATTTTCAATTAGGTCCCTATACTTTTTTTCTTTTAATTGAGTCTTTGCACCAAATTTTTTTTAATTAGGTCCCTACACTTTTTTTTCCTTTTATTTAGGTCCCTGTACCAATTCTTATTTTTTTAGTTGGGTCCCTATAAAATTAAGCCAATTACTACTAAGAGGAACTTAATTGAAAAAAAAATTAGTGCAGGGATCCAATTAAAAAGAAAAAAGTATAGGGACCTAATTGAAAATTTTACGAAATTATAGGGACCAACAGAGTAATTAAACCTAAAATATTAAAGGGCTTTTTTTTCTAAAAAAATATATACAGAATTAGACACAAATGGTAACAAAAGAATTAAACAAATGGTATTAGAAACAGAAATTACATGCTATCTGTGGGTTTGTTTACGCGGCTTTGATCCGTTTGTAATTGAAACACAGGATCGTTTTCGCTTTCTAAGTTCACCTCTGGCATTCTAAGCATAGAATAAACATCATTCAGTAAAATTACTGTTTAATTAAATCAGGATCTTGAAATTCTATCAAATAAAGGATCTTATATTTTGAACGAGTCATAGTGACTTTCCGTCGATGGAAGCCTAGCTTCCTTCATCCTGGGAAAGCAAAAATAATTATCAGCAACAAAAACACCTTAAAATCGGCAATATACTCCCAAATTCAACATACCCCTTTGCAGCCTTTTCATTGTTTTTTTTTTTTTTTTTGATTCTCTGAAGAATTCTTCTATTTCTTGAGTTCTTACATCAGTTCTGACAGTACATGCAAAAAAATATGTTAACAAATAAAATTTTGATGATAAAGGGTAAGATAGCTTTACAAAGTATCTTACAAATCATAGGATTCAATTTGTTCTTCAGAAGACGAATCCTCAACAATTTGCTTTCTTTTTTTGGATTGCATCCTAAATTATGAATCAGACAAACACAATAAAATTGATGATAAAATACTCTCAAAAGCAGTAAACATCACTAAAAAAAAGAGATGTTAATTAATCAAAGGTCCAATTGATCACCACGTCGGTATTGTAAATATGCAGTTAGGAATAATTCAGCCAAAGTAATAGGGATTACTTCTAACACAATTCCAAATAGAAAAACTTCAATCATTCTTTTTGTTTGAAAGGAAAGGAAAAGTGGACGTAATATATATCCTTTATACTTAAACTAAATATTAATTAATTTGTATTGACAACGAATCTCAATGATCAAGCATATAGAAATAGAAAGAGATAGACTAGAAACGACATCTCTTATCTCACTGACACCAAAGAGGGGATCTAAAATGAGTGGAATTTTGATATGGGTGGCCTCTCCTACTGCTATACGTCTTTTTTTCTCTTGTTCTTTTTTTGTTCTTTTGTCCTCCTCCTTACTTTCTTTTGTCTCTTCTTCTGTATAATATGAATTTTCTAATCCTGTTTTTGTCCGCAGCATACTTTTTGGGTGGAGTCTGAATTTTTTTCTTTGATTTTTGTTTTATTATTGGTGACGATTCTTCACTTCTGAAATTAAATGAGAAACACATTGTTAATACATCAAATTTTGATAATAATAAATAGAAAAGAAAGCAATGCAATGAAAATTTCATAATCTTACTCATCATCGGATTCACTTTCACTTTCTAAAGTAGAATCCTCCAAAATCTGTTTCCTTTTTCTAGACACCATTTTGGAGAGCAAACAATCATTAGCAAAAAACACCCTAAAAATGACAAAATACATCCAAAAATATTACTTACTTTTTAGTTGTCTTGGTGGGTTGTTTCCTTCTTTTTGTTGCTTCCTCTGAGTCTTGTTCAGACTCAGACTCAGAGGAAAAAGCAAATTCACTCTCCGATGAATCACTCTCGGATGAACTTACCTTCTTCTTTTTTTGTCTTTTTCTTTTTTTCTTTCTTTTCTGTCTCTTTCATTTCCTTCAATTTCTTTTTTACTTTTGTCCTCTTGATGATGCCCTGAAACAGTCGAAACGTTAGTTTACACCATCTACATAAATAAAATACACCCAAATTAGAGAAGGTATTTTGTTCATCCGTTATCATATGACCATCAATTTCTGCTCTGATCCTCACAATCAGTAGCTCCCTATTCCAATCGCTAACCCAGGGTAGTCCAGGGATTACTTCTTCTTTCTTGTCTTTGTGTTTTGTTAGATGAAAATAGACTATCATCAAGGCATAGAGGCAGGCATCAATCGATTTTTTCTTTTTCAAACGGTAATTGGTTATGCCTTTGATGATGAAATTGAGGACATGGTTGTCCCAGTTGCACTCCATTATGTTGTCCATTCGAAAAATTGGAGCCAAGTGTACAGGAGATACTTTGTTTATCGTAGTTGGCAACAAGAACGCCATTTGAATATAGAGGATGAAAATCCTCTTGAACCTTAGGCGATCTTGATAATTGTCAACACCGATATCCATTATCTGATTGGTCAGATTCTTTAATGTTTTTCCCTCGAACCTTCTAAAAATCTCTTTGTTCTCCTCAGAAAGTTCCTTAAAACTCACTTTTTCGGAAAATTTGTTTCCTATAAAAAAGAAAACCAATTACACTCCAAATCACTTGAAATACACCCAAATACCAGCCATATACACCTAAATTTATTTCTTAATTACATGAGATCAGAATAATATATTAGAAAGAATAGATTACAGAGAATGCAAGTATAGAGATTTTTTGTAATCAATTACGTGATGCATTGATGCCAACGACAGCTCCTATCTTTTTGGGTTTAATTTTCAACGAACCATGCCTTGTGTCCGATTTGTTTTTGTCCAAATTAAAGGAATTAGCCAACTCCTTCAACAGTTTGTGTGGCATATTCATCAGCATGATGTGCATCAGACCACCAAATTCCAATTCCCGAATGATGGCCTTCTTTGTCTCGCTCATTTTTTCAAACTTTTCATTCAATAGTCGCGCGGAGCATCTCAAATCCTCAGTTTGCTGTAAACAAAGAAAAATGAGAATCATTTAAACGAGCTATATTTATACTAGAAAAAATTGACTTGGTCTAACATACACCTAAATAACTGTCAGATGCACCCAAATACCAGTCCTATACATCCAAATCCAGTCACATATACATTTATTATTTTTTCGAGTACACGACATTATATGAGTTCAAAATAATATTTTAAGTTGACCAAACATGCATACAATGATACTACAAGCTCAAGCACAATTACAATAGCACGAGTTACACTTGAATACTCTTGATATATATACCAGACAGATACACCTGTATTTTTTTTAGATTACATGACATTATATGAGTTCAACATGATATTTAAGTTCAAAATGTCACTAGAACTACTAGTTACATTCGAATTCGATTGATATACATCCAAAAATCGACCATATACACCCAAATATGAGTTCACTTGAAATACAGTACAAAGTTTATATGTATACAAACTCACTTCAAAACATGCAAACATGCACAAAAATAGATGAAAAATACGTTAAACCATTCACTAAAAATACGTAAAACACTAAAAACAGTATAACCGACTTGAACAGTTTCACCAGAACCGTAATATCCACTTTAAACCAATAACATATAATGAATCTACTTAATAAAAGAGAAACACGACGATATAATGCTTCGCCTTCGAAATTAGAAAGAGAAATCTGAAAAACCTAGAACATTAGTGAAACAGTACCTTAAATAATGTTTCTTCTTTTTTTTGGTGTTTTTTTATGGAGATTTTGATGTTTACTTGTTGATTTCGTCGACTGTTGGTGAGGAGTTTAAAAGTTTCTTCAGAGTTTTCGAATGTGCCTTAAATCTCGACGGTTGTGGTTTTGATTGAGGAAGAAAAAGAAGAGTTGTTTATAATCGTGAGTAACGTGTTTTGAAAACGGTTCAGTAATGCACGTGTTTAACACGCTTGAGTTGGGTGAGAATAGTTTTTGTTAGTTTGATCCAACTTGTAAGATTTATTATAAGCCAAGAAAATTTATATGTATAGCATAACTGTTTAAAAATAACACTACTTGTATTTAGATTGTGTTTAAGCAATGTTATTTATTATATAAATCCAAATAAATTGCAGATGGAGGACGACAAGTATGGAAGGAAGTTATAAGGTATTTGTTCTCATATATATTATAAGTGTGCAGAGATATAAAATAAAAAAGAAAAAATTATAAAGTAAATTACTAAAATAGTAACAAACGTTTATATCACTGACAAAAAGAATTTCAAAAAATACTAATGATAAATAAATTTTTGAAAGATTTAAAAGCGCAAAATAAAAAGAACTAAATATTAAATATATATTTTAAAAAAAAATTAGAGATTACATTTTGATGCAAATATTTTTTAATTATTATTAAAAAATAATTGTGAATTATCATATTTTTTGAAAAATAAAAAAAAAATTCAGAGATTAAATTTTATTTCGAATTTTTTTTTACAATTTTTAAATATTTATTCAAATTTTATTATAAAAATTCAGATCAAATAAATAAGTTATTTATTAAATATAAATTTTTTTTATCATTTACAAAAGATATAATAATTATTATTTATTTTTATTACATTTTCAAATCAATAATATTTTATCAATAACATCTTTCAAGCAGGCAAAGCTTTCGGATACCAAATTTATGGTTAACTCAAAATTATATAAGTCTCTTTCTTTTCTTTTTTCTTTTTTACCGGGACTCTATGAACAGCTTTAATCTGTATGAGTAGTACGTGAGTGTTTCCCTTGCAGGAAGTCCTGATTTCATTAATAAGGTTTCATTTTTAAAATAAAATTATTATTTGTATATTAAAATTAATCATCAAAATTAATTATTAATATATTTATATTTTATTATATATTTTATACTAATAATGAATTTTAATTCTTAATTTTGGTGTATAGCTAACATAGTATTAATTATTTTTAGATTCATATTTAGAGGGATAGTTTAGATGTTCAAAAGTCATTTTGTTGGAATTGAACAGGCGGATCAACGGAGGCGTATTGGAGCAGGTGGTGGTCACACTCGAACCTGGCCATGTGCTGCTCTTCCATGGTCACAATCACTTCCATCCCTTTCCCATCTCTCGCATCCATAAAAACCACCAAGTTCGGCACATTACTCACAGATGCTATCCACACCGGTTTCCCCCATCCAAAATCGGCTTCGTACATTGAAAACCTACACCAGCTTGACATTATCATCACCGGAATCTTCAAATCCTCCGCCTCCGGAACCTCTCCCGCGTCTCCTTTGACGAACTCAGCAATGAAGTCCAAGTCCCTATCCTTCCCTCCATACTTCTTCATCTGCGCCTCACTACCTTCCATCCCTTTCTTCATCTTGCTTACCAACTCTGGCAGCTGATCCGTCTGAGAGGAACTAAACACGAAGAACGAAACCATATTCCCTATGGTCTTGTTTGGAATGGGAGGATCGATTCTGTTTCGGAGATTGACGGCAACGGAGCTTAACAACTGGGTGTTAGGGCTTAACCCTAGCGCAGAAACCGCACACTTGCATAACAGTGCAGTCACCACTTGAATCCTTGTAGCGTGAACTGGTGCAGCCATGGCTTTCAGGGAATCGATCTTGGAACCTTGGAACACAAACCTCTTGCACACCGAGTTATGGATCTCAGGGTACGGTGGTTCCGGGTAAACCGGAAAGTCTCCTTGAGGGAAAAGAGAAACTCCGGCGTGGAGCAAGGGCGGAGAGGGCAGCAGTGAGTGATTCTGATTCTGATTCTGATTCAGATTCTTGGTGATGGAAGCCCAGTCGTTGACGAAGTTGAAGAGAGCGGAGATGTCGCTGAACTTGTGAGACATGCAGAGGGCTATTGCGATTCCGCCGCAGGAGAAGAAGTTGATTTGAATGGCGAGTATGGCGTCATCTCTTGGATTTTGCATAGCGCTCCATGGCAGATTCTGAGGGAAGAGAGAGAGAAGATTTGCGTGGGTTGGGTTGTTGAGAATGTGAGAGAGATTCCTTTTGATTGTTGCGATGAGCAGTGGGACTCCCTGGTCGTTGCAGTGAATGGCGACTTGATCTCTGAACCTGCCTGCAATTGGGTAGTACAGTGAGAGAGCTTCAGATAACGATTTCTTGAGCATGGCTACGGTAGATTCTAGAAGCTGGTGGTTGGAACGGTAAAAGTAGAGTAGAGGGACGTAATTGGGAGTTGTTTTAACGTCCATGAAGGAGAGGGGATAAGTTTTGAGATGAGGAGGCGTGGGTGAACTTGGTTTCACCGTTTCTTTGTATATTAACTCCATTTCCATGGTTGCTGGGCCACATACAGTTATCTCAAATTAGATTCATCTAATTATATATAGGAAGCGGCGTTAACGGTTAACATATTTCGTACATTTTATTTGTTTGCTTTCCACTGAGGATTCGTCGCACCTAGACCACATTAAAGAAGAAAGGATATTTGTTTTTGGTGACTAAAGAAGAAAGGATATACATTCAAAAGATTAGACTCAAATTAATTGCTAGATACTTTTCTATTTATATTTTATTATGAGCAGTGATTAAATTATTCTTTTAATGTAATTTAGAGAGTAAAGTCCAATTTGGATACGCAGTAGTTAATAACTTAATACGCTTTTACTATCTTATTCCTGTTATTCTTGTTAATAGCTCAAATGGTATAGACTCTCCATAATCAATTAAGAGTCCATAATCAATTAAGAGGTATCTTTGCTAAAAAAAAAATATTCACTCAATGCAAGAAAGGATAAGGATTTAGTTAATGGTGCTTTCTGGCATATTATAAATAGAGGAATCAATATCTGCAGAAATTTTCATCAATATTTTAAAAGGAAAACGAAATTTCAAATATGAGATACTATAATAAATTAGGTTCTCAAAATGTGATGGGCTAAAAATTAAAGGATGGAGAAAATGACAAATAGGATATTGATCTTTTTGATTTATGAACATTTAAGTTTTTGAGAATTTAAAAATACATTTAAATTTTTTATTTTTTTAAAATTTGGATTTATCGATCTATCAAATGTGACACCCGTTACATTAACTTGGTTGATACAGATACACATGTGAAAAAGTTTTTAAAATAGGACAAATTAGATCCAGTAATCGATTTGTTTAGATTTTAAAAAGGTCATGAATTTAAATGTATTTTTAAATTCTCAAAGATTTAAATGTCCGTAAATCAAAAAATTAGAAATTGATTTATTCTTTTTTCTAAAGGATAAATAGCATTTTTGAACGCAACACAATGTATTAAAAACTTAAAGGAAAGTTATACCGTTGATATCGTTTTTTAATTTAGAAAAGTTGTCACACCCTACTCTGCAAAATATTTTTTTTAAATGAATTATTATTATTATTATTATTTAATAAAAAAATCAATTCTTTTCTTTAAGATTAAAATATTAATAATTCAATATTATATGATAATATAAGAAAATTGATACAATTGATAATTTGTTAAAACTGTCTTAAAAGATACGAATGCTCAAATATTTCTTTGTTGCTATAAGAATATATTTAACATATATTTAACATTATTAATGTATTTAACATATATTCAAAAATATAAAAGTAATATATTTTAAAAATTTTGCTAATAAAAATTTTAAAATATTAATTGAAAAATTATTTATTTTATATTTTTCCTAATTTACGTAACATTTCTAGAATAAATATTTTAAAAGTTAACATATTTATTTTTCTAAAATAAACATCTTATATTTAACATTATCTACTGTCCGATCTTTGCTGCATATCATTCACTTAAAAACAAATAGTTGACAAGAGTGTTTTTCATATTTAAAGTCAAAGTAATTAAAATTTCTCAAATGTTGATTAAGAAATTAATAAGTAGTCAATATTATCATAATAGCAACAGCACCCTTATTTTACTAAAAACTCTACAATTAAATGAATTGTTTAACCAATTAAGTCCAATCTAATTGTGCACGCAATTTTTTTTGTCTTCTTCAAACGCTTTTTTTTTTTTATTATTCTTCTTATTTATATTACTATAAAAAGTACGTGCTGTCAAATTTATTGGTGGAATAATAAAAATAATTTGCCCGTAATATATTTTTTGTCAGAACAAATTCGACGGTATAATCTTCGACGATAATAACTTATCGTTGAATTTTTCAATTCGCCGGTAGTTATCGTCAGATTCTGCAACGGATTCTTTACCTAAAATCTATTTAATTTTCGACGGTAAATTCAATTTTTTTTAAAAAATTGCACAATTACTTGTCAAATTTTTTTTTGCACAATTAATAGTCAAATTCTAAATAATAGGAACCAAATATGGTAAATTAAATATCAAGTATACAAATAAAATAAAAAGTCAAATAAATAAAATACAATGAAACAGTCTAGAACAAAACTCTAATCACTAAAGATCTTGATAGTCGTCGTCGTCGTGGCCCCAGCTAGTCCTGTTGAGACGGCATATATACTAGGCGGTGATGTCGGTGCATCTCCAGCGCACATCTAATCTTGGTACACCGCCATCTATTGCTCCATCTGATGAAGCCGCTCCAGCTTTCGCCTCCACTCCAGCTTGAGGAAATCTGTGTCTGACATATGCGTGAGGATTTCTTGATACCTCTCTTCAGACTGCTGTAGCTGTTGAGCAATCCTGACGGTGAAGGGCTGAAGGCTCCAGGTGAGCTCTAGCACCTGCTCCCTCAAATCGATGCCGTCCTCGAGATCGACGGGTCGGCTGGTGGTAGAGGCGGATGAAGGTCTCAATGTGGAGATGGAAAGGTTGTCGGCGAAAAATAATCCCAGTTTGTAGATGCAATTCTTGTACGGCTCAGATACAGTCTCGCGCCAAATCGTGTCAATATCGATTTCTGATGCAGCAGAATTGTTGTCGTCATCTCCAGTATGCTGAGATTGTTAGGTTGCGGTCTCCAATCTCTACGTGTGGGACTCCTGTGTAACACATGTCATGATTACGACTACAGTTAATTGAAAACTTTATATCAGATGATGTTTACTCACATAATGATCCGCAGTCCGATGATAAGAAATTCTCTCCTTGTTCTCCTTAAAGGTGAGTATACTTGAAGATCTTCGCCATCATCACATCACAATCCAACGACTTAGACTACACATGTTAAAACAATATGTTAAATCAAGAAATAATGACATTATATTTTAAAGATAAAACGAACTTAATAACAAAATGAAACAAGTTATATACCAGCCTAACATTTGTCTTCATGAAAGTTGTTGACATACCGGTATGGTTCGACGACCTGGCCGAGGCCCTATTAGCTCTGTTTATGAGACGGTGATGCATGTACCCCTTATTAGTCTCCCGATGGACATACATTTACTTCTTAATGTCCGGACGAAGCCAAATAGTGAGATGGTTACGCCTTTCACGTATGTCCTCTACCATCTACTGAAGCTGCCTAGCATCCGATGGTCGAAGATCTCCTAATCATGGTATCATGAGTCTTGTTCCATGTAAATTTCTCCTATAGAAAGGGCATTTAGCACTAGTTAATCAAAATTAAATACATAATTAAACAAAATAGAAGATATAAACAAAAGTTTGAAGATGTTAAATTTTTATCACCCACTTCTGAAAAAATTGCTCTCTGGTCTCAGCAGGGATCTTTTTGTAGCTCAGTCATAGGTGGTCGTATGTAACGACCCAACTTCCAGTACGTCATGATCGTACCAAAAGTAAGGTGTTACTAACTTATTTTTTTATTAACTATTTAATACTGAGCCTTTAGTTCGATATCAGGTTTCAATTTTTAAGAAAATGCTAGAAAATTTTGTTTTCAGTTCATTAAAAATCGTATATCAAAGATCACCAAGTAATGATAATCACATAATTACTAATAATATTACATCTTATACAAGTAAATCAAAATAAATCTCAGATACAACAATTATCCCTCTGTATAAAATAAAAATCTTAAGCAATAAGCGAGAAAATTCTATGAAAGTAACTTAACTCATAAATAAAGTCAAATAATCGTCCGCAGTTTCAAACTGAGTCTTCGAACCTGTGTCACTAAAAGGGTGGAAGATTTTGGGGTGAGAACAAACCACAAGTTCTCAGTAGGAATGGGAATACCATCATTTAAGACCAATAATTATCGATTAAAATCAAAGAAAACCAAAATCCAAAGATTCAATCCATTTCACAAGAAATCCAAAATAATCCACCAATTCAATAACAAACACAACATATCAATTTCAACAGAGAATCATTTACATCACAGGCATTTATCCATTTGCATTAATCTACTAAACTTATCAGGTATTCAAAACCCAAAATATTTTCTTATTAAAATAAACCCCTACCTTGTCTGACCAAGCTCATAGCAATTAAAAGGCGATAAAACCCATTTCTATCAATCCGCGGTAGCGACAACAACATTCATTATTTGCGGTTATAGCAATTTGACCCTGAGACATCAGAATTTCAATTTTTCCAGTAACTATTAACCAGAACGCTAATAGTGATAGTTTTAGAATAGGTTCAGCTTACTGCAACAAAAGAACGAAGCAGCAGCCACTTCGAATCGGCCCGGCAGCAGCTCCAACAACTTCCACTGCATGCAATCCCAGTAAATTAACCCTACGATACCCATAACTTAAATTCCTCAACAACAAATTACCATAACAATAACAACAAGAGCTTCGGAGTAAGAGCAACTTACTGTTCTGAAGAAGAACGATGGAATGGAGCAGCAGCTCCAACGGCGACCTCCTGCAGCAATAGCACCGTTTCTCGGTAGCCAGAGGTGCGACGGTGCAGCCTCCAGCAGCGGCAGTGGCGAACGGCGGCGCTTTTCTTCCTTTGTGCGTCCCTGATTCGCACGTCTTCTCTCTTCTCCCTAGACGGCGACGCACAGCGATGACATAGACGCGGATGGCAATAAAAATTTTTCCTTTACCACTACCATGAGGCCGATCCGTGACACCTCTTCCTATCATCATGTCTAAAAAGAGCATACCAATTAATACAAATTCTCCCACATTTATATTATTTAAAAAAAATTTTAACATAACCTCCCTTAAAAAAGTGCTAACCTTCACTGTGATAAACTGCACAACAATCAAAACAAACTCTAGAAAAAATCAATCGTAAATTGAAACTCAAAAACAGTCATAACACATTAAAAACAACCTAACAAACAACAACAAAACACGAAACTTTAAAAAGTTAGAACCCTTGAATCTAAACCTAACTAATCCATTAGAGAATATATTCTCAAACTTTAGAACTTCGAAAGCATGCATATCATCAAACATTGAGAATTCAATAAAGATTTTAATTTAGAACATTTATCTTTTCAATCTTTAGTTACTTAACCTTAAAGATACCAAATTACCAATCATTTTAGTCTAATATCAAGGATGTTCTCTTTCTAACTTCACTCTTAGATTGATGAGATTAGATATCATCTAAGCTTAAGGTTAAAAATATGTAGCTGTCTCTAAATTTAAGTTCTATTCAGACTTATATGATTTACTTTGTTAACTAATTAATTAAGTACCTGACTAATTAAGTGTTTTAATTTATTCATCATCAAACTAATTTTTATAAGTTCTCTAACTCATCCTAAATTATCATTTTAGCTCTTATTACCAGTACTTACTAAACATAGAATTCAAACAACAAAATAAACAAATCAATTTAGAATATATTCTCAACTTCCAACACTATCTAATATCAATGGTCACTAGAAATTCATAATACCAAGTCAGAACCAAATTTAAGAAGTGGGAGAAAGGGGTGCTACTTGGAAGGAGCAGCGGCAGAAGCGGCACCAGCAATGGCAGTTTGACGGAAATGACGCAGAGAGACGAAGATGGAGAGCCGAACGACGAGAAGGGGCTGTCGGAGGGGGCAGCCGGAGAGAATGTTGAAAGAGATATGAGAGGGTTAGAGAGAGAGAGAGAGTGGGAGGCGAGAGGGTGAGTAGAGAGAGAGAGAGAGAAGTTCAAAGAGAGGGGGAAGAGGGTTCCTGGTTCAAATTTAGGGCATGCTTACTGTCAAATTTTACCGGCAAATTTATCCGATGGTATATCTTTGCATGTGTCCAAAATACAACGTTTTACTAATCAAGGTTACTGTCAGATTTATTCGCCTGTAAATCTGACAATAATCGTGGCGCCAAATTTTTCGCTTTTTCCTCTAATTATTACTGTCGAAGTTACCATCGGAAAACAAAATCCTTCGGTAACTTTTTTTTCGACGAATTTATTATCAAATATGCTAGTAAATCCGCAGGTAATCCCCCAGCTAACATGCACCTCTAAATCCGACAGAAAAGCCGACGGTACTCAGCATTTTCTTGTAGTGCACATTATTGATGCTGCTATTTCTTCTTCTTCTCATTCTTTTTTCTCATCTTTCTCTTTCATTATCATCCTCCTTGTTACCTCATTCTTTTCTCATTTGATTTATTCTTTTTCTTTTTTTCTTCTGTTCCTTCATTATCATCATCATCACCACTACCACCACCACCACCTTCTTCTTCTTAGTTAAATATCACACAATTAGGTTAACAATAAGAAAAATACATCGTATTTCTATGTCACGGTTAAGAAGTTAAAAAATTTTAGTATTATTTTTTTGAAAAATTTTGCACAATTCAAAATTGTTTTGCCTTTTTCTCATCATCATCATCTTATAGTTGTTGTTGTTGTTGTTGTTGTTGTTGTTGTTGTTGTTAAAAATGACATAAAAATTTTTGGTAAATAACAGAAGAAATCTTTAAAAAATCACAAGTCCAAAACCTTAACTCACTCAACCAACAAAATACATTTGAATATGTTTTATAACAAAACACTATATCAATTTATTGTAAATGACACATAAATGGCTAGACTCTTATATGTGAATTCAATACCATATCTATTTCAATGAAAAGAAAAATGCATCATTTAATTAGAAATGACATAGTTGAGAAATTTCAGTTTCAAAATAAAAAATTTTCTTAGTCACGATTAAAAAATATTGGTGCTATTTTTGTGATGAATTATGTACAATTCAAAACTCCCCTTCCTCTTTTTTCTCCTTCTACTCCTCTTCTTTTTCTTGTTGTTTCACATTCTCACAATTCTCATTTCACCCTCTTAACAAAAATTTGTGTCATAATTAGGTGTCAAAATTAAGAAACTTCTTGTGTCATAGTTAAAAGTTTCGGTATTATTTTTTAATAAATTTTGCATAACTCAAAACTCCCCCTCCTCTTCTTCTTTGTCATCATCATCTTCTTCTTTTCTTGTTTCACCTTCTCATAATTCATCTTATTTTATCTATTAACATGAATAAAAATAAGAAAAAAAAAGAAAAATCAAATAAAGAAGAAAAATATATGATGTTGCAAAATTACCAAGAAGAGGAAAAAAAGAAAAAATATACAGTAATAATAATAAAAGAACAACGATGAGAAAGAAACACGCAAACAGAAAAAAATTGCAGAATACAAACGTTCACATAAGTGGGGAGTTGGAGCGTACCTAATATGCTTTCACTAATAAAACTAGTTTTTGTTAAATTTTAACTAATTTGATTAGATTTAATTACCAAAAAAAAAAAAACTTAAATATGTAGTGAAATTGATTATTCTATTAAATTTTCCAAATGCAATTACAACATATTTACAAAAAAAATTTAAGGGTCGAAAATTTTAATTTAATTTAATATTTTGAGTTCAATAATTTACTATTATATTTTTAGTATACACTTTTAAATACTAATGATTAATTGTGGGGTTAAATCTTAAAATAGTCCTTGAACTTGCACTCAAGTCTCAAAGTGATTCCTGAAGTTAATAATTATTCAAATTCGTCCCCGAAATTGTCCTTTGAGACTCATAGTAGTTTCTAAAATAATTTTCGTCCATCCTTGCCATTGGACTGGACTTAAAACGGCGTCGTTTCCTTTCTTTCTTTACCACTCACACCATCATTCATCACAGCACCACCACTTTCATCTCTTTCCAACAGCCACCACTCCCGACGTCATCATTATCACCACATCAAGAAACCACACTTCACCCTACCATCGACTCTCTTTTCCTCTTCTTCCTCTAACATTTCTCTCTCTCTCTCTCTCTCTCTCTCTCTCTCTCTCTCTCTCTCTCTCTTTTCTGTCTCTGCAACTTACGATCTGTTGATCTACCTTTCTCTGTCACCACTATCCCTCATTTCCATGATTACGCCTCTTCCCTGTCCTAACTAGCAAACATCAACCTAAACAACAACAATCATGAGAGAGAGAGAGAGAAAGAGAGAGAGAGAAGAGGGGCTCACAAGAAAACAGAGAGGAGACAAGAGAAGAACGTAGACGGTGAGCAGATCGTGCGACGCCATGGACGAAATCGGGCAAAAAAGCTCCTCGAGATAGCATCATCTCTATTCGGTAGGAGTCGTGGAGGTCACAGAAACAGAATGCGACAGAGCTTCAGGCGGAGATTGATGTAGTAGAGGGGAGGAGGGCAATGCAAAAGAAACATGGTGAGACCCAGGACAACGGTCAAATTGTGAGGTCAAAGTGGAGGAGGAGATAACAGTGGCGGCTGGCGGAGCTTTAAACGTCATCGCAACGCCTCACCATCAATCAAGGAGCAGTGCCTAAGTTCATCTGAAGCGGAGGAATGTGATACTGAGTTGCAACTAAAGTTCCATCTGGTTGGGTGTGTTTTCGAGATGGAGACCTGTGAGAGGTAGCGATAGAGAGGGTTGAGGAAAGCTAGAGTAGTGTTGAGTGCTGAGTGTGTGAGAGTAGGATTGGGGAAGGGGACTCAAAAGGTTTTTTTTTTTATACAAAATAACGTCGTTTCAGTCCTCTCCAATGATAAGGATGGACAGAAATTATTTGAGGGACTACTATGAGTCTCAAATGGCAATTTCAAAGATGAATTTGAATAATTATTAAATTCAGGAATCATTCTAAAATTCGAGTGCAAATTTAGGGATTACTTTGAGATTTAACTCTTAATCATGAATAAAAACAATAAATTACGCTTGTCATATGGTATTAATGATACAATAATAGCACGCACCATTCTAAAATGAAAAACAGAGTAGAATTTCTAAAGAAAAACTCAAAGAAGAAGACATAAAAGAGACAAATATTTCAGATTTTAGAGGTTGAAAGTTGAAAGATCATCTTGGTGGTAGAGCTGAACGGAAGGTTCAACAGAAGCATATTGAAGCAGGTCTTGGTTACACTCAAACCTTGCCATGTGCTGCTCTTCCATGTTCACAAGCACTTCCATCCCTTTCCCATCTCTCGCATCCATAAAAACCACACCGTTCTTGAAATTCGAAACGGACGCTATCCACACCGGTTTCCCCCACCCAAAATCCGCCTCATACGTTGAAAACCTGCACCAACTAGAAAGTGTCATCAATGCAAACTTCAAATCCCTGGGAGCCTCCGAGTCTCGTTTGAGTGTCTCGCCGATGAAATCCAAGTCCCTGTACTTTCCTCCATACTTCTTCAACTGCATCTCACTACCAACCATCCCCTGTTTCATCTTGCTTACCAACTCCGGTAGCTGATCCGTCTGAGAGGCGCAAAACAAGAAGAACGTTATCATGTTCCCTAAGGTTTTGCTGGGGACAGGAGGATCGATCCTCTTGCGGAGATTCACCGTAACGGTGCTTAACAACGGCGAGTTAGGGCTTAACCCCAGTGCAGAAGCCGCACACTTGCAAATCAGTGCTGCCACCGCTTCAAACCTTGTCGGATGAATCGGTGCAGCCGTGGCTTTAAGGGCTTCGATCTTCGAAGCTTCGAACACGAACCTCTTGCAGACCGATTTCGGGAGACCGAAGTAGGGTTTTTCTTGGTAAACCGGCAGGTCTCCTTGAGGAAAAACGGACACTCCGGCGTCCAGTAAGGGCGGAGAGGGTAGTGTGTGGTTCTGATGTTGGTAGTGGTTGGTGATGGCGGCCCAGTCGTTGACGAAGTTGATGAGAGTGGAAATGTCGCCGAGCTTGTGAGAGACGCAGACTGCAATTGCAATTCCTCCGCAATGGAAGCAGTTGATTTGAATGGCCATGATGGGATCGTGGTCTGGATTGTTCATATTTGTCCAGGCCAAATTGTCTGGAAACAGAGGAAGCAGATTAGGCTGGATTGGGTTGTTGAGAAAGTGAGAGAGATGGCATTTGAGTTTTGTGACGAGCAATGGCACTCCTTGGTCGTTGCAGTCAATGGCGAGTCTACCTTTGAACCTGCCTGCAATTGGGTAGTACATTGAGAGAGCTTCGGGTAAGGATTTCTTGAGGAGGGCTAACTTGGATTCTTGGTTTTCAATTTGTTTTGGATGGTAAAAGTAAATCATCGGCATGTATTGGGGAGGAGTGGTCACATCCAAGAAGGAGAGAGGGTAAGTTTTGAGGTGTGGAGGAGTGCCTGAACTTGGTTTCATGGTTTCTTTGTATATTAACTCCATTTCCATGGCTTCTACTATTAAAGAAAGGGTGATTGCTTCTCTGTTTACTCACAACCAACCTGCTTCTCATATTACATGGTTTTATATATAGCGGGTCATTAAGAGGGTTAGTACCCCTTTTTCTTTTTTAATAAGAAATCATATTTGCATTATTTATTTATTTTTTAATTTCTCTTGTACATCTTTAATTTTATATTTTATGAATTTTTACTTCTTACGGATCATTTTTAACATAAAAGTGAAAAATATTTTGCTCTAGAATATTTCTATAAGTCCAATATTAAAGAATTAGATTCAAGAGTATAAGAATTTCTAAAAAACTAATTTGATAATTAAGTATTCTCTTGTGTTTTAAAGAGGACATTAACTCTTCATATCTTATTCTAATACTTAATAACTCAATTTTATGAGGTTAATTGTTACACTGTAACTATCATTCTACTATTAAAAGAGAATGTTATAACATTGACTATATATAGGTCTAAGAATATCTTATGAAAAAGATTATAATAAGACATCAAGCATCTTATTATGATGAGAATAACTCATGAAATTAAAGAACAATCCACATAAGAGAAACTTGTAACATCATAACCTCATAATATATGCGTTATCCTAAATACGTACACTCAAGTATGATATCTAACTTAGTTCTTTTTGCGACCTATGCTAATTTGAGTGTCGGAGTCCTTGCAAAAATACCCCCATCATTGAGAATGACAAACTCGAGATATTAGGAACTCGGAATAGGAGGATGACGACAACATCGTGTCTCTAACTTACTCTCTACAATTTTGTTAAGGTAACTTCAAAACTCGAAAGAGGAAAAATGCTTTTGAACATGTATAAAAAATGATGGAAAAGTCTAGGGGTCAATAACTTTATTAAATTCTGGCCAACATATAACTAGCAAAAGAAAAGTGAGTAATTGCACACAATTGGATGAAATCTCACACCATTAAAAAAAATCATTGATGGCTCTTGATGGCTACAAATCACAAAAGTTGCTGGCTCCCTAACACTCCTAAAAAAGATATATGTTGTTAGAAAGATAAGAGAGAACAGTAGAGAAAGGATTTGTGTCTATTTAGATTGTGTGAAATGATACAATATAGAAAGGTATTTATAGGTGCTAAGAGAATCGATATAATAAAGACATAATATATGCTAAATAATTCTAATGAATGCTAATTGATCCTAATATATTCTAATATCCCTTCAAACTCAAGTGACAACTTGAGTTTGAAACGGATGGAACGGATGCAGATGGAATTGACGAAAGGAAGCACAGATGGAACCGTCGAAAGCAAACGCAGACGAAACTATCGAAAAGAAGCGTAGACGAAACTATCACAAGAAAACGCTGACGGAACTGCCACGAGGAATTGTAGATGGAATTGCCACAAGGAAAGCGTAGACGATGCTGCCGCATGAGGAGCGCAGACAAAGCTGCCAAAAAGATGGCGAACTACCCGAAAAGTGCCAAAAAGGTGGCAAAGTGTGAAGAGATGGTAAAATGTCAGAAGATGACGAATTGTCGAAAGGTGACGAAAAATATATAGTTTTTTCATGGGAATAGGTAAACAACAAATGACAATGGTGTTTGATTTATTAAAGTTGAAAAGACACAAGACAAAGAGAATAGGCTAATCGATGAGATGAAAAAGCATCAAAGAAGTGACAAGATAAGGAAAAACGACATAGAGAAAAAGTGTAAACAAAAAATGGTGATTTCACAAAAAAAATAATTTATCATCTTCAAGGAGAATATTATGACTCTAATACCAGGTTAAAAAGATAAGAGAGAACAATAGAAAAAGAATTTGTGTCTATTTAGATTATGTGAAATGATGCAATATAAAAAAATATTTATAAGTGTTAAGAAAATAAAAACATAATATATACTTAATAACTCTAATAAATACTAATTGATCTTAATATATTATAATATATGTAACATTTTTTTTATAACAAAAGAGGATGAGAGTACGCAAATAAGTTAAAAATTAATATTTTGGAACAGAGCTTTTTTATTTTCATTTTTACACCTTTTTATTGTTTTCTTTATTTATTTTATTTTTTATTTAGTTTATTTTGTCATTATATATATTCGTGTGTATATATATACTAAAATCAGCCAATATATAAAATCAGTTATTAATATATTTGTGTATAATTATATGTGTAGTTTAATTTATTTTTAATGTGTATTTATATTTTAACATATATTTTATACTAATAACTGATTTTAATGTACACGTAACATAGTCAATATATATGTGTGAGTACGTGCGCGCGCTCTCTTTAAAATGTGCCGTAATTTAACTTGTTTTTTTTTTTAACTAAAATTATTATTTTGTTATTTATCAAAAATTCTATTTTTATTTTTGTTTGTATTGTATTGAAATTTTATTGTGGTTTTAAAATTGTTTGTTAGATTTAGAATTAAATTAAAATTATTATATTATTTAAAGTAAATATCTAATTCAATCCTTATTTATTTTTACGAAAGATAAGTCGATCTCTTACAATAAAAAAAATACACTGCGACCTTTAACTATTTTATTTTGGGACAATATGACCACTTTATTAATAAATTTATTTTTGAAAAATTTTTTCACCGCGGTAGTTAAGTGGAGAAAGATCATAACTGAAATTGATATTGAGCGAAAAAAAAGTAATTACAATACAAATATCTTTTAAAAATAAAAAATAATGATAACACGTCATCTTAAGCGATTTTTAAAGTTTTTTCATTCATTTTCTTAGGTTTTAATCCAATTTTTTATATTTTTTTAATAGAATTTCATAAATACTCGAATATTTAAAGTTGGAATAATGTTTCTGTATTTTTAGGAGTATTTGACTAAAAAACAAGTAAGAATCAAATTTTTTTCACAAGAAAAAAACAAGTAGCAAAAGCGTAGCCTAAAAAATCAAAATCATACCTTAAAAACACCAAAACCTCCAGATTACATGCACGCCGTCCCAACCCTGACATCTTTATAATCAAACGATCATAACCTGAGCTATAGAAATCCAAATGAAGCGATTCCAGTTGCGTTAAAAAACTAACATCCAAAGTTTTAGAATAATATGCAGATGTCTATAGTGGACGTTTAGTTTGTGCCGCACGCCACCATCATTTTTGGGACACAAAAAAATAGTGCCTTAGACTTCTTCAAATGCATGTCTGGCGGTCATGCCACACACCTGGCGGCCAAATTACACGCCCGACAGCCCTCCTTCCTTGCCTCCATCCACCGGGCGTCTTTCAAGCCTCCTAGTCACACGGCCAACGTGTGTGTTCCCTGGAAGTGAATTTGGGCTTACGCCCCAAATTTCTCTAATGCAAGGCGGACATAAAGACAATTACATTTTTCAGGATGCAACAATTAAGGTCCAAGCTTAATTATTCACATTATTAGAAGTATTAATCACATCCAAAATATTTAAGACTCTAAAAGATTAGTTATTAATTCCTTTTAAAAACATAAAAGATTTGGTTGTTATGATTTGTTATATTTAAATTATTGTTTTGATTTGAATTTGGAGTAAGTAGTTAGTTACCTTATCTTTCTTTCCGGAAGATAAGATTAGGATAGTTTTGAATTTAAATTTTAAGTAGACTTAGGATATAAATAAGTGAACAAGGTTTACAAGAAGAGGCATCCAGAAGCATGATCTTTGGGTCTAAATTCCATTCCATTCGTCGGCACAATTTTCTTTTTGTTTTTCTTTCATTTTATGGGTAATTAATCTTCTGTCAAAGGCATAGGAGCTCTGTGTATGTTTTCTATGGATTATTAATCTAAGTTTATATTATTTTGAAGTCTTGCATTGATTTATTTCATAATTGAGTTATTCGTTCTTCATCCGGATTAGTAGCATCAAAAAGTATGCTAATCTCTTTTGAATTCGTTTATTATAATTAAAAAATTTAATATTTGAATTAAAACTTGAAAATTCTTTCACATGACTCTTTGAATTCAGTTAGGAATAGTGATTCAATTAGTATGCGACACATGCATGATTTTCAATCACTCTAATTTTGAACAAGTAACATATAATTCAGATTAGAACAACTTTTGAAAATTGTGTTTTCTTCTAAAGTTTAACTGGATATACAGGACTAGTTTAAATAAGTGACATGTAATTTGACCTAAGACTACTTTTAAATCTTATTAGAAACTAAATAAGTTTTTGTGTTAAACTCTTTAATTAATTAACTGCCAATTAGTTGATTAAAGAGAAACTGAGAAACCAAGGAATTGGAAATTAGTTACTAAAGATTTGTCGTGAAAGATTTTTGCATACTTCAAAATAAGTAAACAGGTTTGGTTTTCCTAAGAGTATAAACATCTTTAAAGGCCTTGACTCACACCATCATTGTCTTCTCTCAATCAACATCCAAATTCACTGTCTCTCAAGCACTTAAGATTCCAAGCAAGATATAAAATTTTTCCTCATCAATTTAGGTTATTTTAATCTAATTAGGTATTTAATATGATATTTGCTTGATCAATCCTTTAATTATCGTGAAAATGATATCCACTTACCGTGGTGTTACTTGAGTGATCCTGTGTACTTGCGACATTCGTAAGCTTTAATTTTTGCTCATCAAATAACATCGAACAAAAAATGAGATAAGAAAACATTAATATTGATGGTATTGGTATTGGTGATGATAATGATAGAGGAGATAACGATATTGATAAAGTATATATGATTACACAATAAAAATAGTAGAGGTAGAAATGATAATAATGATGATAAAAAAAGTATTGGTAGTAGTGGTAATAATTAGTCCTATTATTGAAAAAATTTTGTGGAAGTCTAAAACTCTCACAAAATGTAAATAAAATATTCACAAAAGTAATTGTCGTTACTATTTAATGGATTTTTTGTATTAGAGGAATCATATTGTCCCAAAACAAAAAAATTAAAAGTCGAAGTGTCCATTTTTTAAAGCAAGAATAACTTTATCCTTCGTAAAAATGAACAATGACCGAACTGAATATTTATTCTATTTTTTATTTTTTATATTAATTTAAAAATATATATTGTGATGAACAATTCTAATGGCATTGAGAATTTAAACTTATAAAAAAATTATATTGTATTTTGAACTTTAAATGTATTTGAATTATTATTAAATTTTTATTTATTTTTTATGAGATTAATTTTAATTAATTTTACTATTAAAGAGTAGTCTGTTTTGTCACTTCTAATTTTATATATACAAGTTCTTAATATATATATATATATATATATATATATATATATATATATATTTATTTATTTATTTATTTATTTAGAGATTAATTTTGATGTATTGACAGTGTAAAATATTTTATACAGTTATAAAATTATATTCATTTTTTTTTGTGATTATTTGTGCTATCAATATAAAAAATAGTTATTTTTAATAATGTGACATTACATAATTAAATACATGTATAAAATTATTTTACAATGATAGTATATCAAAATTAAATTTTATTTTTTTTTATGGTATAAAAGATATATATTCCATTCTCTTAACCTTTTGTTAGTCATTTATAATATGAAAAGTAAAATTATATAAAAAAAATATAATAAAAATAGTGTACATAATGTTATTTATTATTTTAATCGAAAAGTATTATTATATTGTTGTGGAAACGCATTAAGGGATTGGATTTTGACTATGATAAAAATGTATAAAAAAGTAGTGTATACAATATAATTACTTGATAATTAAAATTTCAGAAATAAAGTATTTCAACTAAAAAAAGCTAATTTGAAGTATTACTATAATTTAACTATTTCATTTACAAAAATGCCCACATACAAATAGAAATAACATATTCATATAATATAAGTTAGGGGTGTTCAGGAGTCGGGTGAAATCAGGTTTAATGTGATCATGATCTGACCCGAAATATATACTGGGCATATTTGTTAGACATGAATCCGGCCCTAAATCCGATGAAACATGCACACTTTCGGGCCACGATTATATCGGGTAAAAATCGGGCCATTAACATTACTTTCTTGTAAACTAGCATGTGAAAATATCCAATTTTCCAATACTCCAACCATTATTTGACATGGTAAAATTCACTTAAAAAAATATAACAAGAACCAACCCTTCTCTAAAATTAAAGCATAACCACAATCAATACTAATATTGTCTAATAACACCAAATATTTAAATTAATACAAATAACACAATATTATGCATTAGTTTAAAGTCTTATCCATTTTAAACATAAAACATTAACTTATAGTCTTATAATGATTAATAACACAAAAAATTAAGGTTTACAATACTTAAATTCCACATAAGAATAGTCATCATCCATTACTAACAACACAAAATATTAATTGTGTATAATGACCAAGCCACCGGGCCGAGTTCAGGTGACCCGGGCTATGACTCAGACCCGATCTAAAATAATGATCGGATCTATTTTTGAGACTCTTACCCGACATTAGACCCGGTAAAATCACACAAAATTAGTATCTAAAGAATTTGAGATCAGACCAGATCTTCAAATCGAGTCGGACCATGAACACCCCTAATATAAGCCACGCCCTATACGTTTGAGAGAGAGAGAAAAAAAAGGGATCAAACGACATTAAAATAAAAATATATATTATGAATTTTTATTGTTATTAATTATATTTAAATTTTTTAATAAATAAATTTGTTTTTATTAAAAATTTTAAAAAATTTTAAATTTTTTATTCATTTAGACATTAAGAAAATAATTAAAATGAATTTAGAATTATCAATCATTGAGTTCTTCTCAATCCATGTGTTGTATCACTTGTATGCTTGCATAGTTGTGTGTAGGAGTGTTTAAATCCAAACCGATTCAAATTAAACCGTTTATCTAATCTAATTTAAATCAAAAATTGATTAAAACTGCATTAATTTAGATTTGATTGGATTTAATTTTTTACAAACCGTTGAATCGGATCGAATTTCGGATCTACTTTTGACAACCGATCCAATCCAATCCAAAATTTTATTATTATATTTACAATTATACTTATAACATATTCAATTTATTATACATTTTTATATTTTTCATGTATTATTATTATTATTTAATAAATATTTTATGTTCAAAATGTAATTTATTTATTTATTTATTTTAACTAACCTATAATTTTATTTTTATTGTTATATTATCGATTTTTTTAGATATTGTTAAAACTTGCTATGCTATTGTTGGTTATTTAAAATTTAATGTTGAGATTTGTTATATATATTTAATTTTTTTAATTTACGAAATCGCAAATTTAATGCAATCCAAACCGTTCGAAATTGGATCGGATCGTATCGATTTTTTTTTTAAATCATCCAATCTAAACCGTACCGCAAGTAAATTTAGCGTTTGGATCAGATGAATTTTTTACTTAAAACCGATCTAAATTGCACGCGAACACCCCTAATTGTATGCTCCATGAATTTTATCTAATAAACAACTGTGTATCAGATCTTAATTCGGAAAAAAAAAGGTTCCTCGCTATGCATGCAGTCGGAGTAAAGTATTATTTTATTACTAGTCAGTAGTTACCCGTCCACCGAAATGGACTCCACACTCCACTCACATGCGGATGTTGGAAACATCTTTTCAAAGGACCATATTATCTGTTCAGTAATCTAATTATACCTGTTTAATTTTGCTTCTTATTGATTAAACTAATCAAACTTATGAGAACAGCCGTTCGATTTTGTTGCAAACAGTCTAACCACGTTTTCGGACAAAAATAATGATGGGATGTGAATTGTTTTGGAAAAGAAATTTAGAAAATAACATATGTTGGGTTATTATAGTGAACTACTGTGATTTTGATTTTTTTTTTTTTGAAAAAAGATAAATAGATTTTTGACTTCTATAGATATTTAAGTTTTCGAAGATTTAAAAATATGTTTAAGTTTCTGACATTTTTAAAATTTAGACATATCGATCCTTTATGTTCACTTGGGTCTGTCAGACTCAACGAAAAAATCAAACGTGACTCCCGTTATACTGACCTGGTTGATACGAATGCACACTGATAGAGTGATAGATGCTCTAAACAAAAAACAGGAAAATGGTATGTATATTGAATAGAGTAATTACGCCAGAAGTACAAGTTTAGAGTTCAAAAATAACTAAGAACAATCAGAAAGAAATCAAGCTCATCAGTGATTGAGTTCTAAGAACAAAAAAAGATAGAGTTCTTCAGTGTAACAGTAACTATGTCAAAATTGAAGGAAATAGAAAAATCAGAATTCGCCGAATCAGATTGCAGCAGTAGGGAGAATCCATAACCTGAGATATGGAAGTGGGAATCAGCACAGGGAAGGGAAGATAACAGAATAGGAAAATAGAAGGGAAAATTATATGTAGCAGCTGAATGAGAGTGACCAAAGAAAGAGGGTTGAGAGAGAAGAAAGAAGAAAATACCACAATACGCCTAGTGCTTGAAATCCCTCAACAGCCTGCTATTTGACCTCTTTCTCACGCTTCTTCTGAGGCCTTGAATTTGAGGATCTGCTGCCATCTGTCCCGAGTTAGTTGCAACCTCTTTTGCTGACGTTGCAAGCCTCTCACTTCCTTCCTTGCATTTAGCTATACTCGTATCACACACGTGAGAGAGTTTTTAAAATTGGACAAATTAGACTCAAGGATCGATATGTCCAAATTTTAAAAAGGTTAGAAATTTAAATGTATTTTTAAATCCTTAGGAACTTAAATATCTGCGAACTAAAAAGTCAATGATCAATTTGTCTTTTTGTCTTTTTTTATTGAGTATTATTTGCTAATGTTCCCAGAGTTATCTAGAACTAAGAAGATTTGGGTCTGAACATGTGGTCCAGACACCTTTAGGTGAAATATCTTTTGTCTTTTTCTGCAGGAATGAAGTCGTCCAAGTTCCTCGTGAGGGGGTGCGGGTGTGGTACCTGTAAGGCACTTTAATACTTAAGTTAGCAAGGATTTTAGGCAGATTTTTAGTAGATTGGAGTTCGAATAATACCTGAGAGTGTCAGGATATTTATAAGTATAGATGTAAAGTTAATAACTATTTTTTGAGGAGTCTCACCTTTGATGATGGGTTCGTTACTCCTTTTTGTTAGAGAGGTTGTTAAAATTTCATTTTTAGATGAGTAGGAGAAATAGTAAGAGTTGCTTACTTATTTAGATAAGTAAAGCTGAACTCATGTTCTTGCGTTCGACCTCTATGAGGTCGGATAGGTGTCGATCAGTTAACATCTGTTGATTGAGTCTTATTCATTTTGGGCTTGGTTAAGTCGTGAGTCAAAGTATAAACAGTGCCCTTGTTTGAGGTCGAGCTTCATTGGTTCGGGCTCAGACATTTTTCAAGTCGGTCTTGATTTCTTGTGATTTTCATTCCATTATGTCAGGTATACCATCTTTCTTAGAGTCAGGTCGGGTACTCGACGTGCTTTTAAATCTGAATGTTGCGTCTTTTCGTAACCGTTCATACGTCTTTTCAATTGCTTTGACAACTGTGTCTGTCATTAAGGGATAAATGTACCATTTTGTCCCTAATGACTATATATAAGCATAATCACTTTCTCTTTCCTCTTTTTCGTTTCATTTTCTGCACTTCTACTTCACCTTTCTCCATATATACTCTCTTCTTCTCCCTCGTCATTACTCATTTTCTTCAAGGTTTCTCTACCTTAAAATTTTTCTTTGAGATTTTGTTTGTGTTGCGAGAAATGTTTTGGGATCGTTGATGCAGGCGGGAATCAGCCAATTAAGAAATTAATATAAGAAATATGTTGCGAGTATAGTTTTTAACCAGCAAAAATTCGCTTATCAATTTAGAAGGGTTGTCACAAAATTAGAATAAAAATATTGGGAGTATGAATTCCAGGTCGTCTCCCAACGAGTTGACAAAGGGGTGCTATCTTATTAATCAGAAGTTTTTCCAAAGATTTTTGAGAGTTGAATAACAGGAAATAAATAATTATAAATTAACGCAATGAAAATTAAAAGAGATTTATATATTCAAAATAAAATCCTTGACTGGGGGAATGATTAATTGGAAGTTCTGTCCTTGTTGAAATTCTCTCAAGTGTAGTATAAAGAGGTTGTTATTTTCACTTAGTTAACCCTTACTAAATAAACGAAAGTCAAGTGATTGAGCTAACTCTTATTCGCAAATCCTAGTCCTCTCCCTTGGGAAGGTCTAGCGTTAGTAAATAGAGAATTAGCCAACAACTTCCAATTTAACTAATCACTTGAGCATTCCAACTCTAGGGTCTCCATTTAATCAACTCCCAAGTCAAGTTGAGAGTCTACTCCATTGACATGAATATAACTTGCACAGAATTAAAAAAGGAATAAAAGGAAGACATGATAAACAATAATTGAAAATTAATTTAAAGTAAAAGTAATCATTTGCATTAATAAATTCTAAAAACAATCCAATTGTAACTCTGAATAAAGATTAAGGATATGGAAGAGTAAGGGAATAAGAAAACAAACTAGAATAATAGCAACTTCAACAGAGGTAATGACTCTTCTCAATATCCAAAGCAAAAGCATAAAACTAAAAATATGAATGTGTAGAAAACCTAGAGAGTAATTTTTTTCTCTTTGATTTCAAAACTAAAACTAAAACTACGCTAATGAGAATCTGTCTTGAGTTTCTGCTCGTTCCCTGGCTCTAGTCTGTGTTTCTGGGCCGGAAACTGGGTCCAAACTCGGCCCAAAATTGCCCCCAGCATTTTCTGCGATTTCTGCAGATCGCGCATGTCACGCGTACGCGTCAAGCACGTGTACGCGTCGCTGGTCATCTTCACGTGTCACGCGTACGCGTCAAGCACGCCACGCGTCGTCTAGCAGAATTCCAATCCACGCGTGCGCGTCAGGTACGCGCACGCATCACTGTAAAAATCTCCAGATTGCGCGCACGCGTGAGCCATGCGTGCGCGTCGATGCTCGCTGGTTGTCTCCTTTATTTCTTGTGCTCCTTCTATTTCTGCAAGCTTCCTCTCCATCCTCTAAGCTATTCCTGCCTTACAAAGCCTGAAACACTGAACACACAAATCACGGCATCGAATGGTATAAAGGGAAATTAAAATACACAAATTAAAGGCTTAGGAAGCAAGTTTTCAACCATAGAACAAAACTAGGAAGGAATTGTAAAACCATGCAATTCGTATGAATATGTGTGCAAAGACTTGATGAAACCACTCAATTGAGTACAAGATAAACCATAAAATAGTGGTTTATCAATCGTCTATTTATTTTATTGTCGCATATGTTTTTTCTTCCTGCTCTTTATTAAGGTTGGATTTTCTTCCTTTTATGGCTGGATAATGCTTGTTGATGGAAAAAATATTGGGTCTTTTCGAAAATGTTGCTTTGATATTAAGAAATAGTCTTTCCGAAACTACGGTTTCTTGTACGGATGTCACTTCTTGTTAGAAATTTTTCTTGCTTACTACCGTAATAATCTTTTGGTCACTTTAGTGTTGTTGGTGAAATTTGAGAATTTTTGTAAATTCTGAGTTTGTGTTGAATTCTGGGACTGTTATCTTGTCTCCAAATGATGCCATTTTTCTCTTAAGTAATTGCGTGATTTTGTATTTTGGTAGAGTAGATTGAATTCTTTATTTCTATTTTGTCTTGAAAATTTGGACCCATTTTTGTTTTCAGTAGATTCTGACTTCTTTAAATATTTTGGTGTTATTTTTTTGTGCTTGAATTGTAACTCGTTAGCTTTTGTGGTGACATAACTTTATTTTACTTTGTAGGCCCTTTATGTCTAATTTAGTTGTTCTCAACATGTCTTTTAAGATTTCTCCTTATTTAGACTGAGTAGATACTACTATCCTTTCTGCCATTCTCATAGTTGATAATGAATATGTAGAAAAATTTCGTTTACAACATAGGATTTATAGGATCCAAGAGGACGAGAGAAAGTATAAAATAGTAGCCTCTGACCCAAAAGATAGAAATTGTTTTCTCTAATTTAGTAACTTGAAAAGTTATTTTCTTTTTATGTATGACTGCTTGTTTACTAGATTGGGGGTATCACTTTCTTTTTCTAATTTTGAGACTGAAGTTTTTTCTATCAATAAGGTTGTATCTTCTAAGCTTCACCCGAATTCATGGGATTTTATGAAGATTTATCAATTGATAATTTGAAAGTTTGATCTTCTCTTTTTTATCTAATTTTTTTTTATTTTTTTAATTTATCAAACTTTTTAGTTCTAAAAAATAACATTGGCTTTCTTCCTGAGTTATTCAAAAGAATTTTTTTTTTCCCCATTTTTGAGAATTCTTTTTATGTTTTAAAATTATTACTTCAAAATTCGATCCGTTAAAGATATCCGATCTTTCTTCTTTAGCAAGAGGAATGGGCCTATCTTTAGTTTATATTAGGAGAAGGCCTCTAACATTATTAAGTTGGGTTATTATGATGAACTACTATAATTGAGATTTTTTTTGTTTTTATTCAGCATTATTTGTTAATTTAATTAAAAATTCTGAATCTAATTAATTAAAGTATTATAACTTTAAAACTTGAATCCAATTAATTAAAGTTTTATAAATTAGGAAAAAGAGCTAAAAGCGATATATTACTTAGTATGTTAATTTTTGGGATGCTGAAGGAAAATGAAAGACTTGGGTGTGGAGGAGTAGAGTTGAAGGGAAAAATTTTATTAGAAGGAATGAAAAATAAAACATAGGAGTTGAAAGTAAGATTGCGTCGAAACATAACTAGATTGCGGATAAGGATAAAATTGGGGTTGGCAATACTAATGTTATCTACATAATTTAATTGGATTTGATTTATTTGGGTAGGGTTAATAACCTAATTCGCAACTAATCGGATTGAGAATGAAGCAAGTTGAGTTATGAGTAGGATCAGGTGTGGATTTATGCCTAATCTAATTTATGTGATATATTATAATATGTAAGTAAAAATTATTATACATCTATAATAAAATCCATAGAAATTGAATTCACGTATCTTTTTTGTGATTTAAAAATAATTTTTATCATAATTTTACTGTTTTTATTTTTAATATTGACTTAATTTTATATTTTTTATTTGATTAGTATATTTATAAATTATAAAATGATTGAATATTATATTTGACTAAAAAATTTAATTTGTTGTAAGTTGGATCGGATAATTAATTTTAGAATATGAATAGAATTAAAATTAAAAAATTTTCAATTTATAAAAAAATAAAATTAAATTAAAAAAAATTTAAATCTAAAAATAGACTCTAAATCCAATATTACCCTATCCATCATCAACCCAGTTAAAATACATGAATAGGGATTTAGAAGAGTAGAGACCGTGAAGAAAATTAAAATTTGAAGATTACTTTGAGACGTGAGCGAAATTTTAAGAACCAATATGAATGTTCACTTTTGTTTTCCATTGAAAGGCGACGTTGACAAATGTACGGGCGCAAAAATATTAGGGTCCATGGATTATAAGCCCATTCTTGATAAGAGCCCACGTGATAACATAGTCACACATAATGACTCACTTAAAAGAAAGAGCCAAAAAAAATTGAAGAAATTATGACAAAAAATGTGAATAAATTAAATAAAAATATTATACATTATTCGATTGCTCAATAAAATGAGAGGATTGCTCAATAAAATGAGAGGTTGGTTGAGTGTTGGATTGAGAGCAACTACTAGAGAGAGAAAAGTATCTGAACCTGGGTGTGAGCTTTGCGAGAAAAGGTGCTGTCACAATCGTCGGTGGATCGACGGTGGGACCACCTGCAAGGATCTTTTCGTGTAACAGTCTCCCTCTACTCGTGACCCCACCCGTGGGACATGTCTTGAGTGCACGTGAATTGCCCCTAACTATTGTTTGGGGTGTCGTTTCGATTTCCATTCCTGAGACATTAAATGTTCTTTATGACTGATTTGAAAGCAAAGGAAAAAGTCCATTTTATCCTTATCTTTTCGCGCTCCCCTTTGACGGTTACCATCCCAACATTCATATCTTTTTCACATCTCTCTCATTTCTCATTCTCCTTTTTTATTTCTTCCATAACTGCTACTTCTCAACTATTACTTCACCTTCTGCCTGCTGTGTATTTCACTACATCTGCCCCACTCCATCGCTTCCTTTTGCTTTACCTACTAGTAAGTGAATCTTTGTGCTTATTTTGTTCATTTTAATGCTTCTTTTGTTGTTATTCGTTGCGTTTGGTTACTACTTGCTTGAATTGAACTCGCCATTGTTAGTTAGCTCTTAGGGAGGGTACCATAGGTGGTTTCCTTCCTGATTTAGGCGTGAAATTATGTGGAATAGCATAGGATAGTGATGTAGTAAAACGTAGTTCAATTTTGACTTTCTCCGAGTTTTTCACTTTTCTTTTTTACTTAAGTGGTGCCCCCACTGTAGGTATGACACAGCAGTCTATGGTGCAAAATCTTATAAATTGTTATGCTTGGGTTACTTTCGACGTAACGAGCACATCCTCCAGGATAATTCAGGAGGATCTACAAGAATTTCAAAATTCGGGACATTGTGCGGGGGTGGTCCGAAGGAAGCAAACTATGATGTATTTGTTCCGGGAGCCCAGCAGCATATCTGCCAACTAAATTTATTGTCTCCTCGGATTTTCGACTGGCTCTGGGTGTATAAGCCCATGTTCACCACATTGAGCGTTTGCCTCCCCTTCTTACCTTTTATCATGGCCCTCTTAAATCGGTGTGATGTTGTCCCATCACAGCTTCACCCCAACAGTTGGGTTGCCATCCGATGTTTCGAGAAGGTATGCGAATACCTGGAGCTCCCAGCTTCCGTCAACGTTTTTCTCTACTTCTTCTTGCTTACAACCCTTCCCGAAAAGGAAAGCATAAGAAAGGGTACCTTTTCTTCCGGGCTGTACAGAATCGTCGGATCTTCAGTCTCTTCGAGGATTCATTCCATGGTTTCAAAGAAACCTTATTTAAGGTGAGACCGGCTCAGGGCTGCCGCCCTTTTTGACTCACCCTTGAAGGATAAAGGCGGATACCGACCTATTGGAGTTTCGAAGCTGGCTCCAACTATTTGATAAAGATGACCAATGATGGACTAGGTCAGGAGAACCAAAAGATCGCCGATGTTTTACTAGCGATTTTTAATTCTAAAAATCTTAGCCCCCATATGTTAATGGGCGACCGAGAATCCAGTCGTGAATGTGTAGGTAAGATTCTCTCCTCGACGATTTCCCGCTCTTCCGACTTGCACATTATTGTTTTGCTTCCGACTTCATATACTGTTTATCTTCTGATTTTCTAAGTTTGCTTTTATTTTGCTTTTTGCTTCTTTTGTTGTTGGGATGGCTCCCAGGCACACAAATTTGACCCGCTTGATCACTCATCTCTTCCTGGGGAATGACAGTGATGATGACAACTCGACGACCCCACCGTTGAGCCTGAGGTCCTACAGCCGGCGAGGGTGAAGCTCAATCACGCTCTCCTCCCGAGGTACCCACCGAGAACATTTTTACTGACAAAGCGGAGCGGAGTAAGGGAGTAATGATTGAACCCGAAGGTGAGGTGATCATTATTTCTAACCCCAAGAAGAGAAAAACAAACTCCAACATGAAAAAAATTCCCTCTGTTATGAAGAAGAACTGGTCACCCAGGCGAGGTGGATGTACGGGAGTCTCCTCTAGGCAGCCGCCATTGCCAGAAAGGTGGAGCCCATGTTGGCACAGGGATAGGTTTTAGAAGGAAAATTTAGGGCTGCTCAGAGAGACATCACCAACCACAAGGCCCAAGAGGAGTCCTTGAAGACCTAGCTTGCCGAAGAGGAGGATAAGTTGAAAGAGACTACCGATGAGATCAACTGCCTTGTGGAACGGGACCTCTCTTTCTCCAAACAGCTCAATGAAACTCGGGGTTGGGCTCTTGCATCAGAGGGTAAAGTGAAAGAGTTGGAGGAGAAACTAGTTGAGGCCATGAAGTCGGCAGACTCCGCTCGCCAGGAGGCCCTGACCATGAAGAAGAAAAATAAGAAAATCCTGAAGGACGCCCGGGACACAATTACTGTTACCGAGGAGACGATGAAAACTCAAGTTTCCCTCCTCGTTCCTGACTTCGACAATTCGGCGATCGATGCCTTTAAGATGATCCAGTATGGGAAGGTGATCAACATCCCAAGGAAGTGATGTGGTTTGTCACTTGTAATTTTTTGAATTTTCGTCTCGAACTGTTTTTGTTATCGGACTGATGTGATGCCTTTGGTATGTAATTGTGAAAAATACTTTGTCATGATTGGGCATGTGTGATGCTCTTTTATGCTACCATTTTAACGATTGAGACTCTTAGAATCTTTACATTATTTTAGTTGCTTTTCTTGTTTTTTTTTTCCATTTGGTCGGCAAGTTATAATTCGATGGATATCCGTATGTCGTGGCATTATAGTTCCCAGGGTGATCAGTCCCGGGAACCCGTCTTTATAACTTGATAACACATGAATAAACAAATCAAAGCAAAAAATAAGTTTTAAAATCAACACGTAATCGCTTTTCAACAATGGGCCTCGTTAAAACTCCTTGCCGTTGTCTCGCTCTGAGGGCATGGGAAAAGAGTACCCCCTCTTTAACAATGTATAATAAAACAAGTGTTTTGGTTAAACAAAGTAAATTAAAGAAAGAACGAACAAAGTAAATGAAAGTTAAAGTAAACAAAGGAAAAGGATAATCGGTTGGTCGAGAGGTCGTCAAGCCTTCAGGAGAAAAACTTTCAGAGGTTCATTGCATTCCAAGTCCTCGGAACTTCCTTTTCGTCTAGCCGTTCCAACTTGTAGGTGCCCTTTTCGTGCACTTCTTTTACCCTGTAAGGTCCTTCCCAATTAGGCGAGGCTTGCCTTCTCCGGGGGTTGCGGACCGATATTGCCTTCTCTTGTTTTGCACCTTACGATGTAACACAACGCTAACCTCTGCTTCAGCGTTGCTTCCGACAAGTGGGCTATCTTTCTGGTTTCATCTATCAAATTATTTTCATTCGCTTCATCGCTTTCGCCAAGGAGCAACCTTAGGATCGGTTCCCCGATCTCCACGGGAATCAGCGCATTGATGCCATATGTAAGATGAAATAACGTCTCCCTGATAGAGGATTGTGGTGTTATCCTGTAAGACCATAAGATAGAGACTAACTCGTCTGTCCAGGAGCCCTTTCTCTGATCCAGGTGCTTCTTTTGTCCTTTGAGGATAATCTTGTTCACCGCCTCGGCTTACCTGTTGCTCTGGGGATGCTCCACAGAGGAAAATTTTTGCTTGATTCCAAGTCTTGCTATGAACTCCCCAAATTTCTTATCGAAAAATCGTGTTCCATTATCCGATACAACGATCTCCAAGATCCCAAACCTAGCGATCACTTGTCTCTATAGGAATTTTTAGCATTTCACAGATGATATACTTGCCAATAGTTCAGCCTCCACCCACTTAGTGTAATAATCAATGGCTATAATGAGGTATTTGACCAGTCTTGGGGCAGCCACCCAGAAAGGACCCAAGAGGTCAACTCCCCATTGGGAGAAAGGTCGGGAGGCCAGGATGGAGCTTAGCTCTTCTGCTGGTGCTTTGTGAAAATTCATGTTTTCTTGGCATTTCTTGCACTTCTTCACGAACTTGTGAGCATCTGTCATCATGAAAGGCCAATAGTAACAAGCTCTAATGAGCTTCTGAGCCAAAGCCTTTTCCCTAATGTGGTGCCCACAACATCCTTCATGCACTTCTCTTAGGACATACTCCGTCAGGTTGCGCCGTAAGCATTTTAGTAAGGGTTGGTTGAGCCCTCTCTTGTATATATGTCCCTGTAGTACTGCGTACTTAGCGGCTTCTCTTCTTACTGCTTTAGCTTCTTTGTCGTCTTCTGGCAACAGTCCTCCTTCTAGAAAACTTTGGATCAAGCTGATCCAAGAAAGGGGCTCTTGAGCTTGAATCAAACAGAGGGTTACCAACGGCTCCTTCACCAAGCCTTAGATGAGAGATCGGTTTTCTGTTCCGGGTTTGGTGCTCGCCAATTTTGATAAAAGGTCCGCTCTAGCATTTCTTTCCCTGGAAACATGTTGAACCGCTACCTCCTCAAAATCCTTGCACAACTGTTTAGTTTTTTTCAAATATTTTCGCAATAATAGGTCCCAAGCTTGGAATGTCCCGTTGACTTGTGAGGTTACGACCTGTGAGTCGCTGTTGTGTCTTCAAGCTTTGTTACTCTAACCTCTTTGGCTAAAATTAAGCCGCCAATTATTGCTTCATATTCGGCTTGGTTATTTAAGACCGGGAATTCAAATTTGATAGATTGCTCATAAGTTACTCCTTTTGAGCTTTCTAAAATGATCTCGGCTCCTCTGAACGCTTGGTTGGAAGCCTCGTCAACATGAAATTTTCACCGCACGCTCGGATCCTCAAGAACATCTTCGGTCACTTTAACAAAAAAATCAATCATGGCTTATTCTTTAATTGCGTGCAGGGGCTCATGCCGAATATCAAACTGGGACAGCTCTATTGCCCAAGTCACCATTCGCCCCACCAGGTCAGACTTCTGTAGAATTTGTCAGATTGCTTGGTCGGTTCTTAGCGTGATCAGGTGTCCTTGAAAGTATTGTCGTAACCTTCGAGAGGATATTAACAAGGCGTAGGCTAATTTCTCTAGCCTAGTGTATCTCAGCTCCGCTCCTTGGAGCACTTTGCTTATGAAGTACACAGGCTGTTGCATCCTGTCCTCCTCCCGGACCAGGGCAGCTGCCAGAACCTCTTCCGTCAGCGCAAGGTACAAATACAAGGTCTCTCCTTCTTTTGGATTACCGAGAACCAGTGGCTCTGAAAAGATTTTGTTAAAGTGATTAAAAGCTTTTTCACACGCCGGGGTTCACTCGAAGGCCGTCGCTTTCTTCATCAGGTTGAAGAAAGGCAGCGCCTTGGCTGCCAATGCACCGAGGAAACGTGACAAGGCCGTCAGTCTCCTTGCCAGCCTTTGCACATCCTTCACACAACCAGGACTTATCATTCACAGAACGGCTTCACACTTATCCGATTGGCCTCTATCCCTCTTTGTGTGATCATGAATCCAAGAAACTTCTCTGCCTCCATGGCAAACACGCACTTTAGGTGGTTCAACCTTATATTGCGCTTTCGGAGTGGGTCAAAGATGATGCTCAGGTCAGCTACCAAGCTATTCAGTTCGGTCGTCTTCACCATCCAGTATGTCGTCCACGTAAACCTCTACCGACTTACCGATGTAGTCTTTCAAAACTTTATTCATTAGTATTTAGTAAGTTGCCCCCACGTTCTTCAATCCAAACGGCATGACCTTATAATAGTAGGTCCCTACTGGCGTTATAAATGCCGTTTTATCTTCGTTAGGTCAGTGCATTGGAATCTAATTGTATCCCGAATTTGCATCCCTAAAGCTAAAAAATTTGTATCCTGCCGCCGCATCTACTAGGGCATCAATGTTGAGAAGAAGGAACGAGTCTGTGGGACACGCCTTGTTGAGATCTGAGTAATCGACAAACATCCTCCATTTCCCATTTGCCTTCTTCACAGGCACCACATTTGAGAGCCTTGTGGAATAGTCAAGTTCCCTGATGAATTATCGTGTCCGTGTGTCAGATATATTTTGGCCACGATATTCATCGACACTCGTTTGACACGCGTGTCTGTTGTGTCCAACCGATTCTCAATAAAAAAATTCTTTGGATATGCTTCGACACACCTAAATACTATCACGTGTTAGCATGTCCAACTTTATTCTGAACATGTATTCTTGAAATAAATTTAAAAATAGTATATATTATTTATTAAAATAAAAAATATTTTAAATACTTTATATAATTAAAATAAGATACTAAAAATAATTAAAAAATTAATTTATGTTTTAATATCAATAAAATATCAAAGTATTATTACTATTTTAAAAAAAATTACATATATATATATATATATATGTGTGTGTGTGTGTCCCCGTATTTTATAAGATTTTAAAATTTGTGTGTTGGCATGTCCCATATCCGAGTCAGTGTCCGTACATCATAGAGCCAGAATAATATGCAACACAATTATAGGGCAGGGTAAAGATTGTTGGACTTGGAGTAAGGAAAAAGATGGGAACTATTCAGTAATATCAGGATATGAGCTAACCTACTATTTTTTTAAGTTCATGAACAACAACTTGATGACAGAATCAGAAACAGAAAACTATGGACCTCAATTTGAAATATTCAGTACAATCTAAAAATAAAAGTTTTTCTATGGAGATTGAGTCACAATGTCTTATCTACCATAAAGAAACTCCACTCAAGGATGAATCACATCTCAAGCCAATGTCAATAATGTCAGCAAGCACCACAATCGATCTACCGTTGTCTATTTTCTTGTCCAACAGCGACAACAGTGTAGGCAAAATTGGGCCAACACCTCGTTCCCTCCTCCCTATACATGCACAACCACTATAAATATGGTTAGATTCAAGCTTTCAAGCAATCAATTTAAGATCTCACTTCACCAAAATGAAAACCCAGTTTGCATTCACTCTCTGAAAATTGTGGCTGGCTCGGAATTTGTAAATTTTTTAAGGCAAATGTCTGACTCCTGAGAAAATTCTGGCTCAGGCAGGAACCCTTGTACACGAGTTCACCATTGTCTCCTCTCAACCTTCTTCTTCAAAATAAATTTTCTGTTTAAAATATACTTCTCTTCTCTTCTCTTTTCTTAGTCATAAGTTGTTTGAGTTTTTTATTATATTGCTTGCTTTGAAAATTCCAATCTTAGATGCACTTTTTGTGTTGGAAGAACTCTAATCTTTTGCCGTATCAAGTTCTCCAATTGTGGACTCTATATTTCACTTTTATAAAATGAAATAACTTACCTTTAGTTAAAAAAAGATAAATAAATACTCTCACTTTTTGTATTAAGTGTGTTTTTTTAGTTTTACACATATATTATAATGATCATTAAAATTTATTGAAAATATTAACAATTAAAAGAGAAAAACAAAAACATTTCTAGTACTATTTTTCTCTACGTTAATTATTGAAAATATTAACAATTAAAAGAGAAAAGCAAAATCCTTAAGTAATATCAACGGTAGTTGTCGCGGTGTCGCGGCAGAGAAAATGAGGAACGGCAAGAGTGGTGATGGCATTTGTGTGAAAGAAAGAGAAAGAGGAAAAGAAATGATAGAATGAAGTGGGGGAAGTAATTGTAACTGAAGGAGGAGAAGCGCGAAAGGTCAAGGGTAGAATTGACTTTTTTACGCGCTTTCAAATCACTCTTAAAAGGCATTTAATGTTTCGTCGGGTACAGAAATCGAAGCGATGTCTTAGTACGATTGGGGCAACTCACGCACACAAAGAAAGCGCTAAAAGCGTGAGTCCCATTGGCGAAGTCGCGATTAGATAAAGACTATATCACACGAGAACACGGACTAAACTAATGCAACAATCGTAAGTTCTACGACTTCACACATTAGGGGCAATATTCTGGCCCAACCTAACAAGAGTCGAAGGTCCACCAAATAAACGAACCTGCGACGACCCGACAGGTCCACAACCCATCCGAGCAACAATGTGTCCATCACATTACATGATCTTGTCAGTAGAAGTCTGGATAACTGATAGAAATTTCCAGACAACTAGGCTCAAACAGGAGGGTCCACCAAAAAAAGAGAAATAAAAGAGAGGAACCTACCCTTTTTTACAAGTACGTCACCATAACCCTAATCTAACCGTTTTATCGTATAAACACTTATTTTAGCATCAAATTGTCCTTATAGGTGACCGCACCCACCGATCAATTGAGGATTTACATGCTCAATTTCTTATCTCAGCTCTCGTATTAGGGTCCTAACCCTCACTTCCAATTATCATTTCCTCAAGTGATCTAACGAACAACCGAACAAAAATAATAAACGATTTTGAATAAAATAGAAGAGAAAGACGTAAATTTTTTTTGAATGAAGTGGTCAAAATAAAATCTATCTATAAACGATTTTAAGACAAATATAATACATGATAGGACATAACAATGTTATTTGTTTGGTGTATGTAGTTAATCTCATCTAGCTAATAGAATAACATTTTGTTGTTGTTGATGCATTATTGTTATTAAGATAACAAAGATCGAGACCAGCGACCAATCCAAATTTACAATGATCAGCAACTTTATATTTCCTTAATATAAATCTCAATTCGCTTATGTATGTGGTCCATGAAATCTATATGAAAAGAATTTGTGAAGTAACCATGTCCGACTAATTTTCAATGTGTCATCAAGATTATGTTCTTATTATTATAGAGGAGAGCTATCACCAGACTATTTTTCTCCGAAATAATTGAACTAATTAAGTTTCTTTTTTCTTTATTTTTAGGAATCTAACAATTTAAATGATTACTATTACTGCAAATCACTTATCATTATCATCAGCTATTGTTGTTTTTCGCAAAATTTCAATTTGTTAATTGTTATGTGGTCCAACAAAAGTAGTTCAATTTTGGTGTGTTATTTTAACGCTACAATTCATTTATCAAGTTCTCCCCACTGTACTTATTTATTATATACAGGGAAAGTTTAGCGAGCCAGCAATTTTTTAAAAAGTTGGCCAGCATTTAACCATAAAAAAAAATTGAACGATCCCACGCCATTGAATTTAATCTCACACCATTAAAACCATTATTGGTAGTCAATTAATGGTTACAAAACACAAAAATTGCTGGCCCTAACACTCCTCAATATAAACATCTCTTTCTATATTCAATTCATAGCCAGTCATATTGATTTTGTTCTATCCATTAATAATTTAATATATCTAAATATAAAAAGTAATCTTGTACGGAAATAATTTTAATCAATAATCACTTGGTTTACTCTATATATATACACTGACATATGTGTTTAATTAATAATTTGGTTATTCCTTGGATTAGTCAGCCTTTATCATAAATACATGAGCTAATGTGAATATGACATATATAAGAAGGAGAAAATAATGAAAATGTGTGAAAGAATAACTTAAAAAAAAAAAAAAAATCAGTTGATGTGTTAATTCAAAAGTAATTGATTCTTACTTTGATTAAATTTATGTCACAACAAAAAATGTTTAGAAAATAATACAACTATTTTATTTTATTATGGTTGAAATAATTGAATAATTATAAATGGTAAAGGTTAAATTATAAAAGAATTGAGTTATGATCTGCCAAGGAGTAAGCATGTGAACATAAGAGATGTATTTTTGTAATATATAAAAATGTTATTTATATACACTAAAATTAACCATTAAAATTAATTATTAATATATTTATATATATAAATACATGTATAATTTAATTTATTTTTGTATTTATGTTTTAACATATATTTTATATTCATAACTGTTTAGCTTGTATATATATATCAAGTTTGGTGCACGCATTGGTGATCATCCATCATCGAATTATTAGAGCGATTAAATTGCAGGGGAATAAGAATGGAGAGAGAATTAATATCAAGAGAAAGCATCAAACCCTCTAAACCTACACCTTGGCACCACAGAGTCCATCACCTCTCCTTCATAGACCACATCGTTGCACGAAACTACGTCCCGGCAATTTACTTTTACCCGAACAACAACGAAGAAGACGTAACAACCAGAATATCAAGGCTCAAAAAATCGTTATCCAAAGTTCTAACCATATACTACCCTTTTGCAGGTACCTACAGGGACCAGCGATCCATCCATTGCAACGACCGAGGCGTCACATTGCTCGTTTCAAACGTCAAAACCAACCTCTCATATATTCTCAACAACCCCTCCGAATCGCTTCTGAACCCTCTCTTCCCCGATGGCCTTCAGTGGAAGGACATGGGTTCAGATGCCACCATATTAGCCATCCAAATCAACCAATTCTCTTGCGGCGGAATCGCCATTGCCGTCTGCTTGTCTCACAAACTCGGCGACGGTTCCACTCTCTTCAACTTCGTCAATGACTGGGCTACTATCAACCGAACCAATAATCAACTACCTTTCCCGCCGGATCTTGTTGCGGGATCTTCTCTATTCCCGCAAGAGGACTTGCCGGTCTTTCCTGAAATCTCGTTCACGAAGCAAAACACTGTGTGTGCAAGACTCGTGTTCGAGGGTTCCAAGATCGAGTCCCTGAAGGAAACGGTGAAATCCAACGGCGTTGAGAACCCGTCGCGGGTTGAAGTTGTGATTGGAATGATCTACAAGCGCGCCGTTTCTGCTTTGGGGCTTGGCGGCAACGTTAACGCGCCTCTTTTGCTTGTTGCCGCGAATCTCCGAAGGAGAATGGTTCCTCCGCTTCCGGAGAAGTCCATAGGGAACTGGGTCTGGTCGTTCCCCGTAGTGTCAAAGAAAAAGGAGGAAGGTGCAGGGTTGCACGAGTTGGTGGAAGAAACGAGGGAAGGTTTATCTGAGTTGTGCGAGAAGAGTGTGAAGAAGTTTGGGGATAAGGAATTTGTGATTGAGTTCCTAAGGAAGGCTACTACGGCGAGGAGAAGTAGTCCGATTGGATCGGAGAAGAGAGTGTTCTTCTTTGCGAGCTGGTGTAGGGTTCCGACGTATGAGGTGGATTTTGGATGGGGGAAGGCGGCGTGGGTGACGAGTGTTGGGTCTCCGGTCAAGAACAGTGTGGTTTTGATGGATGCCAGAGATGGGAATGGTGTTGAAGCTCTTGTCAGCATGGAGGAGCAAGATTTGGTGGTCTTTCAGCGTGATTTCGAGCTCCTTCAATATGCTTCTATTAATCCAAAGGTTCATGCATGAACCATCGTTATTATGTGTTTAAGTGTGGTGTTTATTTTTATGAAAATTCAGTCCTATAAGATTAGTGGTTGAAAATCCTTAAATAATTTAATAAATTTAATTAATCAATCTTATTAGATTATTAATAAAAATTTAATTAATAATAAATTAATAAATATTTTTAAATTATATTTATATATAATTAATAATTATTTAATTATTTAAAATTAATTAATTAAAAAATATTTATTTATATTTTTTTAATTAAATTATTATTTTATATTTTATTATTATTAATTTTTATATAAAAATAATTGTACATAAATTTTTACCATCTAAATACTCGATTTATAATGAAGAATGCTTATTATTATTGTTATCAAGGTCACTACAGTTTAATGAAAAAATCTAGGGTCCATTACAAAATTTATTGGCCCTAACACTCTTTGGGGTTTAATTTTACCATTATGGTGAGCATGCGTGGTACTATATAAAAGTGCAGTAATATCTTATTATGCTGGATAAATAATGGACCGATCTAATTCTGTGTGCCAACTATATTATATGTAAAAGAATTCAAAATTATTCGGTCATTTTGATAATTAGATTGGTTTAATAATTTATTAGTATAATAAAAATTAATTAAAAAATATAAAGAATAAAAATTTAATTAAATTAATTAAAAAATTATTCACATAGGTAACAAAATAACCAATTACAAGTTTACAACTACTACCGTCTCCTTCATATATCGCCCTAACTTCTATGTCTATTACTTTCGTTGTCTTATTATCATACCTTTCCTTTTTCCCGGTCTTTTTTCTTCTCACACCCTCTAAGAAAAAGTATCACCATTTCATTATCTGATTTTTATTTGTCCGACATCATTTCTTCCTTTTCAAAAGGTTTTTGTCTGGCAGTGACCATTTTTCACCAACTACTGCCAGTAAATGACTTTTTTTTTAAATAAATTGATTAATAATTTATAAAACTTCCATATATATATATATATTAGAAAAATAAAAATTTATATATAATTATTTTTGTGTAAAATTAATAGATGATAATTATTAAATAATTTAATATACTTAACTAAATTATATTATCTAATAATTTTTAACTATAAAATTTAGATAAAAATAATTATATATGAGTTTTATATATTACAAATAATAACCGAATATTAGAACGTTAATTAACTGTTGTAACATAACAATAATCCTATGACCAACTAACTATTCCCAAACAAGCTATTCATCACTTCTTCCAAACGAGCGAGTTAAATTAATAAGCAAAATGAGAACAGTTGTGGCAAGTAAAATTATCCTCCACCGAATTCAAATCATAAATCTGACATTCCAATCCAAATATTCAGTGAAAAGGAAAAAAAAAACTGATATTAAATCTGGTTTCTATGGTAATTCAATCATGACAATATTTGACAACATTTCGTCCTTTTAAAAAATATATATTTAAGGCATATATATATATATAGTCAGGAAGGTTGTGCTGCATGCATCAAAAGATATTATATAGGCCATGTTGTTGTTGCCATAATTAGTTGGTCATCAGTCCTTGTTGTATATATGAACGTATACATTAACATATATACAAGCTATTGAAGTGGTCCTGGAATTATTTGCCCAAGTATATAACATAAATACAAAAGTTAATAATGTAATCGTGGGATCGGACAATTATTTGGAAGTGATTGCTTCTGAAATGATATATAGATAGGAAAGGGATGGACTTGGACTAGCTACTTTCATAAAATATTGGAGATATGAAGTACACACTACTATATTTTATTCTTTGGCTAGGGTGAGTTTAATTAAATGATTGATAATAAGAAATAAAAGAAAACAAGTTATTTTTCATACCATAAAAAATATACAATAATTATTTGCAAAAAATGTTACAAATAAATATCATTCTCTTAATTAAAATGCAAAAATATCTTTTCAATCTCATGCATACTTTAACAGCTCTGTTACATATAAGTTTTTTTGACAAACAAATTCAAATTAAATAAGTTAATCTTAATCTTAACCAAAATTATTTAATAATTGCGACACACAAACTCAGTTTAAAAATAATACACAAAAATGACTAAAGAATAAACAAAAACACATCCAAATCGATTTTGAATCAAGCAACGTCATCAACATGACAAAAATTCTACGATAACAACGATAACGATAACGACAATACGTATAAGAAGAAGACGATGACTATAATAATGATGATCATCGTGATGATGAAGACGATGGAGGAGAAGGAGGAAAAGGAAGGAAGAGAAGAAATTCCAATAAAAAAAAAAGAGAAAGAGAAGGAGGAGGAGGAGGTAGTGATGTTGGTAACAATGATAACGAAAGAAAAAAATAATAAAAAAGAAGGAGAAGAAGACGAAGTATATAGGGGTGGCGAAGAAAGAAGAACAGGAGAAAGAGAACATGCAGCAAATAATAAAAAAGAAGGAGAAGAAGACGAAGTATATAGGGGTGGCGAAGAAAGAAGAACAGGAGAAAGAGAACATGCAGCAAAGACGCAAAAAAAAAATGTGTGCATGAGTATAAATGACTTAGTTAGACTTGTTTAATTAAATGACTTATATATAGAAATTAATTTATATTTTAATTAGATATAGTACTTCATGTTATTAGAGTACTAATTAGACTTTTAGAACATATTGTGGAAAATAAAATTAGATATCTTGAAATTATAATACTTATTACCCACAACTCTTAATTAATTAAGTTTATTTTATATTTTTTTATCATATAGAATATATAAATTTATTTATATTTAAAATGACATTTGATGGCGGTGACTCTCACTCCCATTGAAAAAACTTGGAAGGATGGAAATGGAAGTGATATCAAGAGAAAGCATCAAACCGTGTTCCCCCACTCCGACTCACCTCAGAAACTACCCTCTCTCCTTGTTCGACAATGCCGTTTGTCCAAACTCAGTCCCATTAATTTACTTTTATGCCCCTCAAGAATCTCCCGACGAAGCCGCCAAAATATCGCTTCTCAAGAAATCCCTATCCCAAGCTCTATGCATATACTACCCTTTTGCCGGCAGGTTCAAAGATCCAACCTCCGTACACTGCAACGATGAAGGCGTCTCCCTTGTGGTCACCAGAATCAAAACCAAGAATCTCTCCAACATTCTCCGCAACCCAACGGACGCCCTCTTGAGCCCCTTGTTCCCCGACGAGCTGCAGTGGAAGGATATGGGCTTGGAGTCGAGCTTGTTGGCAGTTCAAATTAACTGTTTCGCGTGCGGCGGAATGGCCATAACCGTATGCATGTCTCACAAGGTTGGTGACGCTTCCACTTTGTTCAACTTCTTCAACGATTGGTCAACGCTCACCCAACAACCTCACACCACAGTAGCCTTACCCCATGTTGGAGCTTCGCTTTTCCCACAAAGCCACTTCCCACTTCCCCGCCAATATTCCTTCGTCCCTCACCACAACATGGTACGTATTACATGAAGGTACCTACTCAAAAACATCTTCTTATAAAGAGTCTTCTGTTAAAAGTGTGCTTTATTTGTTTGGCCACACTTTAGAGAAAGATAATATTTTTGTAACATATCAAAATCAAACCCTTCAATTCATCATCTAATGGTAAAAAAGATACATCTTCACATAAAGACAATTGTAACATCTTCATAGTAGTATCCACCTTACATGAATATAGGTAAAATAGTCTTTATACAAAAATTATAGATATATTTATGCATTATTATTATTAGGGTAGTGCTAGGAGAACAATGAAAATTTTGAACAACATGAACAATCACCAATCAAATGAAAATACACTACATTCTAATTTAATGTTAATTAAATTTACTCTTTTAATCCTATTAATTCACATTGTTCAAAAATCTTGTTGGTTACTTATACTTTTCCTTATTATTATTATTATTATTATTATTATTATAATAGGTGTGTAGAAGGCTTGTGTTCGAAGGTTCCAAAATTGATTCCCTTAAGGCCTTGGTTTCGTCGTCGTCGTCTTCTCAGAAGGTGGAGAACCCTACTAGGTTTGAGGTTGTGGTTGCACTGATTTACAAGTGTGCTGTTTCGGCGTTGGGATTGAGTGTTAGCAACACGCTCTTGCGTGCTGCCATCAACTTCCGCAAGAGAATGATTCCTCCGCTGCCGGACAAGTCCTTAGGGAACTTGGTTTCGAGCTTCTATGCTTCCTCCATGGACAATGATGAAGTGGAGTTGCACGAGTTGGTGACCAAAACAAGAGAAGGCCTAGCTTTGTTTTGTGACAAGTATGTAAGAAACTTTGGGGACTTGAAATTCGTGTCGGAGTTCGTAACATTTGGACAAGCTGTTACTACTGATAATAAGAGTAGTTGTGAGGATGGGGAGAAGAAGAAGAAGAAAGATATGATGTTTTTCTCTGGGTGGTGTAGGTTTTCGGCGTATGAAGCGGATTTTGGGTGGGGGAGGCCAGTGTGGGTGACCACTGTTTTGTGTCCTGTGAAGAACAGCGTGGTTTTGATGGATACGAGAGATGGGAAAGGGATTGAAGCGGTTGTGTGCATGCTTGACAAAGACATGGCCATGTTTGAGCGTCACGTTCATCTTCTTCGCTATGCTTCTCTTGAACCAAACCGTTGGACATGCTCATCATGTTCTTGAACAAGTGTGTGTACTCTAATATTAAGAAATAAATAACAAGTTAAGCAAAGTTTGATCTAAATATATTCAGTTGATATGTTCAACAATAATGCCTTTCCATCACACATCATCTAATTCTTCTATACATGCTGGGAGGAAAAGAATACCCCAAATCAGTCAATTACATTTGAAATTCTTCAACAAAAAAGGGAAAAAAAAAAGTATAGTAACAATAATAAATTGTTCTTTAATTTCATACCATCATGCTATGAATAGACTTTGATCTACTACTGAATAATCTGCTGAATCGTATAATAAATGGTTTGGAACATCAGCAATAAGCCCTGGATCGTAATAATAGTCTGACGTGTCTATGTTGTGCATACCAAAGTTCATGTCATTGTAGCATTCACTTTGTAGCAAAAAGAAATTCAAGTCCTCCTCCAAAGGCGAAAAAGCCGCCTCGCCACCCCAGAGTAGGTTTTGCTGGTAAAATTCCAGTTCAGGAATGAGACTGGCATCAAATTCCTGTGTTTTCAAGCCCGGATTTGAAGTGACTGAAGATTGATCATTCACCATAAGGCTTTTGGACTGAACCGGAATAATGTTGTCAACTGCAGAAGAAGCTATTGAGCTTGCAGCAGAGGGACTGGATACCATTGAAGCAATTGATTGTGATTTAGGATCATCTTGGAGTTTCCTTTTGGGGACTTGATTCCAAGTGTACTGTGTTGGTATGGTGCAATCAAATACTTCAATGTTTCCTTCTGAATTGAGAGGTGAAAAGGTTTGATTAAGGACTATCTGTGAAACCTTTGTCATGTTTGGATCCGGAATAATGTTATTAGTAGCTAGTGCTCTTCTTTGTTCTGTTTTATTAAGCTCTGACACAGTGAAATCAGATTCATGAAGTTGCACTAATCCATTATTTGGACATCTGAAGCCGTCAATTGAAACTACATTTTGTTGCTTGTTCATAGAGTTCTTAATACTAGAGCTTCCGGGATCTTTCGGATTCAAATCCGGATTCTTTATTCCACTTGAGGAGCATTTCTTCTGATCTCTCTGCTTCTGCAACCTACTCAAGTAGAGCCTGTATTTCTGCAGGACAAAAATTCCCTCATTAGTATAAAAAAGTAGAACTTTCATGGTTATTATCACTACCACCTAAGAGAAAGTCATCATCATATACCTACCTGCAAATGACTAGCAACATTTTCTCTGGTAAGCCATGGTACATTCATCAAATCTAGAATTTTCTTGGGACCAACTTCTGTGAAACAAAGAAAAGTCTTATTAACATAGTGAAAAAGTTTTAATTTGGTCAGCAATCACAATTTTTGTATTATTTGATTAAGAGATAGACTTACTATCAAATCCAATCTGATTCACTGCTTGGACAAACTTCTGATGAAGATCCACAGACCAAACCACTCTAGCTTTCTTGGTTGAAGAAGAATCTCCGAATTCTCTTTCGTCGTGTTTGTTATCTGCATCTTTCCTTTTCCTTGTTGAACTGATACAATCTTCTAATGCAAAGAGGCTCACATCATCACAACATTGATCTTGTCCATTTCTCATCAAGTGATGAATGCCCTCAAAATCAAAGCCCTCTAGGCTTTCAAACTCTCTCCCTTCATGAATCCTTTTTCTCAAGACATGCTGCCATATGTTTCGCAGTTCTTTCATCCTTATAGGCTTGAGGAGATAATCACATGCTCCATGTTGAACACCTTTCATTACCCTGCTTGTTTCTCCATCAACAGACATCACTGCACAGTTTAAACTATCAAGTTTAGTTTTGTTATAATCATATATATCATATGAAGTTAAAAACTTGAATGATAACATACTAATGACAGGCAGATCCATCTCAAGTCCAACATGCTCAAGAAGCTTGAATCCATTCATGTCAGGCATGTTTACATCGCTGATCACTATGTCGAATGCATCTTTCCTCTCTCGAAGCTTCTTCAGAGCCTCCGTTGCCAAACAACATGTAGTCACTGAAAAACAAGGGATCGGATTCAGAGTAGCATATATAAAATATGCTTGTTTTATTTGCAGTAAGAGTCACTTGTATAAACACACAGCAGCAAGAAGAAATTGTAACTATTCTAAAACAGAAAAGAAAAGGAAAGGAAACATCATCCCTTATCATATTAACAATTGGACCCTAATAATATCAACAAACCATAGCAATGATATGATGAGTAAAAGAAACAGTTAGTAGTTACCTTGGTAAGAGCACTTCTTGAGCATCTTTTCAAGGATCTTAAGCCATGTTGGATCATCATCAACAACCAGAACTCTCAGTCCAGCTGGAAAACCTTCACGACGTGTACATGGCAAGCAACCATTATTATCCATGCTTCCTACTTAGCTAGGATCACTTCTTTTGGGAGTTCCAGTAGAAAAGAACAATGGTGGTTTGGTTTTTTGATGGAGAAAATAAAAAAAGGAAGAGATTAGAGAAAGGGTAAGGGTAAGAGTAAGGGAATATTAACTGTCCAAGTGGATCACATGTTTTGTTAGTGCATTATGTCTCCTTTGAGTTTAACACTTCAAGTCATAGTAAATGTTTGAGATGTGACGATTGATGAAAATTAAGTTGGCAACAAGTGGCAAACATTAATTTACTCAACAGGAGATATAATTAACTACTTAATTAATCAAGAAGCTGAAAAACACTGAGTTAGTTTAGCAGTAACATAAGATTAGAAGATTGATACTCCTCTCTAACTTCAAAGAGTCATCATGCTTCTAATAATGTTGGTTTAGCAGCTAACAAGTATTCTGATTTCTAAGTGTAGTTTATACTTAATATATATTATTTTGGAAGTCTTAATTTCCAACAATACACAACATATTATAATGGCGGGTTGGTTTTTTTTTTTTTTTTTTTTAAATTTATATTTATGTTGCTTGTGAGGTTGAACATATGTACGGTCTATATATAAGCTGAGTAAGAATCAACTGAGAATCCAAAACCGTTTTCTTTATGGAATTCAGCAACAAAAAAGAAAGGTGACATGAAATATATTATACATAAACACCATGGTCTCTATTTTGTATGCAACAATCCCACTTCTGATTACTGACTCAGAAAATAAGTGGGAAAATATATACTTTAAATTGAATATTGCTACCAAGCATTGTTGTTTCTCTTCTTAATTGAATTTAAATTAATAGATAATTCAATATTTTTTTGGTGACTATAGATAATTCAATATTTGAAGATTAATCTATTTTCTTTTATTTTTTTAAATGTCATCGTGATAAAGTATGACACCCGGTAAACCACATCTACTTGGATAAGTAGTGTTCCTAACCAAACCATTTATGTCACGTATAACGTATTTATCCCTTTAAACTTTAAAGCAACTTTTTCCGTACTTATAACCTTATTTTAGAGCTTTTTTTATTATTAAAAAAATAGTACAATTTCTATATAATAAAATGCAGTTATTTTATTGATACTTGAATATTATTAGATAATAATTTAGTTAAATTTATCAAATTATTTAATAATTTTTAAATATTAACTTGAGATATAAAACATCGAATTTGGATTCTCTAAATTTTATTTTAGAAGGTAAGATATGATCTATCACTATTTATTTCATGGAATCAAGAGAAAATATGAGAAAAAAAATATTCAATAATGAGAGATCTCACTCTATCCTCTAAAATAAAAATCTAAAATTTAAAAGATCCAAATTTTAAAACAACTGCATACGAGTTTTCAACTTACTATGTATGTCGTAAAATGGAGCCTTTATTAGGTCTTGGAATCCATTAATTACTATGTTGCTTTCCGACACGTAACGACGGACCTGAAAACAAATTACTAAAGAACAAAAAATAAGAGACAACCTAATTCTAACTCTAACCAACACAAAACAATTCCAATCGCAGAGGGACAAAACATCAGTGTCATAAACACTTAACACAATGAACCCTTAAGTGTAAATGAAAATAGGAATTAGCAGACAAGTGGAAATAGATTTCAATGGGGAGTCCAAGCAGTAAACTAAAATTAGAAATTACATATGTGGTTATAAATTAATTAGGAGCAATGGGTTATATAATACTCAAGTATTTCTAAAAGGATCCAATTATGCCACCATGATGAATAGACCGTTACGTGCTCCACAATGAATATGTCCAATGGCAAAAGTTTGCGGGGACCGAAATGACGATTCAAAGAATATAATTAACACAAAAAAAAAAAAAAAAGTTATTGGTTGTTGCATTTCTATAAGCATTTGATCCAAATTTACTTTAAGGAAAAGCTTTTATTGATTCATCAAATCATCTTCAACATAATGTTTTGAATATTATATCAAAAAAATATTAAAAAGTCATCAAAATTTATTATTTTTAGTCATCACTTTTAATTATTAATTCAATTCTTTTAATTTAGTAATCTAACAACATATTTTAGTTTATATTTTTAAATATTAATAATTAAATAATAAATTCTGATAATACTTCAATATTTTTTTATATTAATACCGAATATTTATCCTGCTTTTTATATTCTAAAGTGTTCATTGACTGATTTGATTTTTATATGAATATAATAATTAAAAATTATTAGATAGTTTGAAGTATTTAATTAAATTAAAATTTTTAATTATTATTTTTACTTAATACATTTAGACGTGAAATTATTTTTATGTGACTAATAATACAAAAAATAAAAGAAAAAAAAGGTTACAAGAGCAGCATGCAATGGATAACAATTCTAGGATCCAGGAATAATAGATAGGTATGTAGTTAATCATGTACATTGATAGAGGCCACGATACCAAACCAACTTAACATTTGAAAGGCCAAGATAGCTCCATCTGCACCGCATGACACTTCACACTTCACACACACCCTCAAATGTGACATCTTTTATAAACCTCTTTTAAATAATCATTTATTTCCAACCAATTATCATTTAATTAAGTTCCATTACCAACAGTAGTAGCTAAAGCAATATGCACTTCTTGCTTCTTTTTATTTCTTCTTGTTTTCCCCCACTCCTTTTCTATATACTATTGATTGAGATTGATTTCATTCCATAACCTTAGTCACAAGCTTTATTCATATTTAAATAAATAGAGACCTTTTTGTTCATATAGTTAACTAGCTTTCTTCTCTTTTTGTCTTTGTAGAAAAGTAAGTTTTGGATTCAAAGGCATACATTTTGTGTAGTGGGGTGAGGGTACGGAAGAAGTTTTAGGAAAAGGAAAAAGGAAACTAATTGTAATAAGCCAAAAAAAAAAAAAAAACTGATAAATTAAATGAGTGAATGAACCTAACAAAAAATTCCCACTAGGAAATTCTTTTATGATAAGGAGAGAATTATTTACTTAAAAGAGAGGGTGGTGAGGCTTCTTATGATTGGAAAAAATGAACATAAAAAATAGTTAATAGGATCAAGTCCTTGCAACTTATGCTAAGTGGAATATAGCTTTTCATTAATTTAATTCAAAGTTAATGAAAATGGTTTCTGCCTTGTTCTCCCTCTATGATGCTTTCCTCAGTAGCTCTTTTTACCTGGCTTATTCTCTTTGGAATTTATTTACTTTTTCATTGTCAAGGTTTTTTTTTTTTTTTCATTATTCTGTCTGTGACTATATGAGAATATGTTGTGTAATGCAATAAGAATTGAAATTAGAGTGTATGCTTGATTGCAACTAATCATTTTGAACCACTTGCTTTCAAATACTTTTTTGAGAACAAAGTAATATAATATATGTGGTCCTATTGTTATTGCTGAAACACTGTAATCCATTCTACTTATCATTTGAGTCACTTTCCATTTGGGATATCACAGGGTCATTTCTAGAACTTCATCTCTTAAACAGAATCTTAAGGACTTTAGGTTCTGTGTCTCTCTCTCTTTAACATGGAGATTATAACAAAGGTGAGTCTTGGAAGTTGGAATAATGCTAAAGTTGTTGTCTTGTAATTCGAGGTGCATGTTCAACTTCTAACAAAATTGTGTGTATCTATCTTTTCCAGACTTAATAGATAAGACCATAGGATAAAAAATTACTTTTTGAACATAAAATTTTTATTTTAACTTTTTTGTCAAACAATCCTTTTAATTATAGGGACGAAGTATGAACTAGACAGTATGAATAATCAAATACAGGTAAATTAACATGTCAGTGTGGCATGGGACTACTATGATGAAAGTTATTAGGCTACATTTGAAAAAAAGACAGGGATTGAGAGTTGAGACCGGAAAATGGAGACTGAAAGACAGAAATTAAATTGAGTCTTTATATTGTGTTTGGTGTAAAATATACTAAATTGAGTTATGTGTCAGTATTATGTCTAATTTAAGATAAATATAGAGATTGAATGGTAGATTTAAAATTTGAAAAGTTAAATAAAAATATTTTTGAGAAGAAATATTATTAAAATTTCAATTTCCATCCCAAAAAATTTCAGTCCTCTGTATTTCCAATTTCTGGAGATATTGAAGGGACTAAAATTTTAGTTCCAGACCACCAAACACAATACTAAATCTTACTCTCCCATCTTAGTTTCAGTCGATGAAAATAAACGCTATCTTGAGGAACTAAAATTAGTGTGAGCAACAAGCAAAGCATTTAGAAGAAAATTAGTCTTAGTTCTGTCCTCCAATTTGATAGAATCAACATTGTTCACTTGCCTAGTTGATCAAGGCATTACAGTTTTTGCCAACTTATGAGAACTCATATTAAATCTTTTTTTTAAAATGAGTAAAACACTAAACTGGCATAACCTTATTGCACCTTCAATTGGCAACAACAATCTTAGGCTTATCAGCACTTGATTTGTTTTGATTAATTACATCTATATACAATTCATAATTGAGAAGGGCACTTCAACATGTTCATTACAGATTACACAAGTTTCAAAATTTTCTTACAAGTAGTAATCATCTTCCAATTTACATTGAATTCAAATCAATTCATAACATGTAGTTAAATGCATAGACATGTGCATCAGGGATATTAAGTGTCAAAGTTTCCATGAAAAGGTAGAAACGTCTTATATTATCCATTGCAAGTGTAGCTCGGTCAATTACATCACTGTCTCCAATAACCTCCCATAAATCTGTAGAACTAACCCTTTTGAGGCTTCCACGGCAAAATGGACATGATTCTGATCTCAAATACCTACAAGATTTCATGTCACACTTTATTAGCAACATCAAATAATTGGCCACACTTAATTTGAGAACAGAACAAGTGTATCAAAGTGTTTGATTTGAGTGTACCAATCATGGAAGCAGCTAATGCACAAGGAATGCACACAATTAGGAAGCACCATCTTCCTGCTCTTCTCCATGCATATGTCACATTCATCATCTCCCTCTTGGTCTTCATCAAGAAACTTTTCAAGCCTTTTTCTGCTCACAATTTGGCTGCAATTGCTTCTGTGGTCTCTGATTCTGGACACATTGAACTCGCCTTCGAGTAATCGGAGCGAAGGGTATATTACAGCTGCAGGAGAATTTTCACCATTTTAAACAAGTCAATCACATAATTGAAGTGAAAAAATTGATTAAAGAGGCAAGAAGGAAGACATAACATACCATAGAATTCTCTTAGAGAGGCTATCCTTTCTTTTGAGGAAATAGATGGCATTCCATCAATGTATACCTATATAAAAACATAGTATGCAGCAAGTTCATTGAAACTAGATGTAGAAAAGAGGAAAATAAGGGCATGAAAGTGGGAAAATGGTGATGATATGATGACTCACATTGGATATAAGAATGTGGAGTAATCCCAAACAATGGGGAATATCATCTGTGCAACTAAAATCCAACCACTCAATCAATGACAAGAAAAGAGGAGCAAAAGGGCTGTAACATAATTTCATTTGGATATAGCTCCCATTATAATCTCTAGGGAGTGCTGATGCCCTGCAATTTTGAATTTTTCTTTATTTATGTAGCAGTCAATTTGGACAAAATGGTATATTAAAAAAATTGATATTTGTGATAGTTTTTGAAACTGATATCTAAGAAGAAGAAAGAAAATTTCTTACAGTGTGTTGGCATGTTGGATATCATCTTCAAGAGCCTTGAGAGATTCTCTGAAAGAACTATTGGATTGTATTTGCACCATTAAGTCCCAACAAGGAAGAAGAAAAGAACAAAAAATAGAAGGGAAAACGGAAAAGGGTGATATAGTAAAAGAAAGCTATGTTGTTGTTGCTACTCCAAGGGAGCTATTTTAATTTGTTTGTTGTACCACAAAGAGAATATTGATTATTGCATGGATTAGAAGGAGGGGTATCTCTAAATAAAGAAGAAGACAAGCAGATGAAGAAGGAAGATGAAAGAGAGAAAGAGACCTTGTTGTGAGAGGGTAGATAGATAGATAGATAGATAGATAGAAAAGAAGTTAGCTTAATATTCAAACTTGGCCACCATATAAGGATTATTAAGGAAAGAAAAGGATGCCTTCTCTCACTTTGTTACCTATTTTTCTTGCGCATTAATTCAATTCTCTGTGGTCAACTGCAATGCAGCGTGTTTAACCATTTGTCTTTGATAATTGTCTAATCTGGTTAGAGTCTCATAGCAAGACACATTGTATAGTATCATATTTATTTACTCCCCTACTCTAAAGTCTAACATTTTGTGCTTTCGGTTTCAGTCCTCTCAAAAACTTTTCCCTCCCTCTCTTTTTCTCATCTTTCTTGCATAAGGGACATTAATAATGCGCGGCTGCAACAATTTTTTTTCTTGTTGAAACCAGTTGTCACCTATTTACATCCTCTACTTTAAAGTGTCTTGGCTCTTGACCTTATCTATATACATCAAGCCTTTAATTTAAATTTAATAAGTACATTTGTTACTCATATTTTGGTTACCTACTTTAATCTGTGGAGGCTGTTCATGAATGAGTCAAGTACATAGAATCATAGAGCATTATTGACTCGGCACAATGCAGTTAGAAAGGATTTTTTTTTTTAATAAATAAAGAAAAAGATAAATTGGGTCACATAAATGCATATCAGTATATCACTGTCGGTCCAGTTTATAGGCCTGTCCTTATTCCACAAGTCTTAAGGCCCAAAAGCGTGACCAAGAAGGGGCGTGTTTGGCTGACCCTTTAAATATTCTGCCAAATATTAAAAGTATGGGCCACAGATAACCGTGTAGGCAACCAGGAACATAGATGATATATGAACAGGGACAAAATAATGCAACTAAAATTTGTGAATGAGAAATAGATAGAATTGAATAAAAATATAGATAATAATAAAAATAATATGATAAAATGGTAAAATTATAATCTCTTACAATATATAAAGAAGTCTATAATATTCTCTTATATATTATGAAAATTCATGCAAAGGAATTATACATATGAGAGACCTTATTACTTTTCTCTATAAATTTTACTCACTAGTTCTATGCAAAACATGACATATATTAGCAAATGTCTTAACTCTCTGTATAAAATATTTTGTGGAGGTGTATTTGATTTATAAGTTGATCAAGTTGTGCACAAATTGCACAAGTGTGTGTACTAGAGTCTTCTTGTACATTTATTTTTATCAAGTTGTATGACAAGTTGATAAATATTAACTTATGTAACAACTCATTCTTAGACTAAGTCAAAAATTGTAACTAAACTAATTTATCTTCAAGTTGTAAATTTTTATTAGAACTTTGACTATGCAAGTTGGACAACTTACAAGTAGTTTCATGAGTTTTCTAAGATTCTAAACCAAGTTTTAGTTCTATAATGTTCTTTAATTTTCTTGAAACTTCATCATGCTCGACTTGTATCACTTATAACCTCTAGCTATTTTTGTTGACTTTAAACCAAAAGAAGAATTTTGCTTCTTCTTTTTCACAATCTCCCACTCAAAATTATTCTTTTGGTGTATTCATACTGCTCATATTTTCAATAAGTCAAGAGAAGATCTGCACCAATTAAATTTATCTGTATTGATTAGTTTTGTCATGATATATGCAAAATTGTCATTGATGTGGATTTTTTGCATATCCACTTTTCCTTCCTCCACTACTTCACGAACAAAATGATATTGAACGCCTATGTACTTCGTTCTTGAGTGAAAGACTGGATTCCTTGCAATGTGCAAGGCACTCTGACTGTCACAAAATATTAGAATCATAACCTGATTGCGTTCGAGTTCCTCCATTAACCTTTGCAACCAAATTGCTTCCTTACAAGATAGCGTAGTTGTCATATATTTAACTTCTGTAGTTGATAATGCTACAACTACTTGTAATTTTGATAACTAACTTACTGCACTTCCTGCAAGTGTGAACACATAGCCTGTAGTGGATTTTCTTTTGTTAAGATCTCTTACGAAATCAGAGTCAACATAATTTTTTATGGTAAATTCAGATTCTCCAAAATATAAAGTAATATTAAAGGTTCCTTTGATATATTTCAGGATCCTCTTCGTAGCACTCTAGTGCTCTTTTTCTGGATTTGTCATGAATCTGCCGACCATAAGACTTCCCACATTCAAGACATTTCTATCTTTTCTGCTTCACTACTAGGACATATCTCAGAAGATAATTTAAAATTGACAAGAAGTGGGGTTGATATTGGCTTACACTCTTGCATGTTAAAGCGCCGCAAGACCTTCATCAAGTAATTTTCTTGGGATAGCCAAATCTTCCTATCTTTTCTGTCTTGGCAAATCTGCATCCCCATATCCTTCATATCGAACTCCCTAACCAACTGAGCCTTTAATTCCTGGACATAATCTTTGTTGGGGTCTATCACCAATATGTCATCCACGTACAACAGCAGAATGATGAAATCATCATTACTAGACCTCTTCTAATAAGTACAATAGTCTGACTGAAGTATATTGTAATCAAGGCTAATAATGAAGGAATCAAATCTCTTGTACCAACATCTCGGCGCCTACTTTAAGCCGTACAGAATTTTGGTTAACTTGCAAATCAAGTTTTCTTTTCCTGATTCTTCAAAGCCTTCTGGTTAGAGCATATATACTTTTTTCTTCAAGTTCACTATGAAGAAAGACAGTCTTTACATCTAGTTGTTCTAGATGTAAGATGTAAGTCATACACAACACATATAGCAAGAACTACTCTTAATGTAAAAATTTTAACTACTGAAGAAAAAATTTCATTGAAATCAATACCTTCTTTCTGAGCAAATTCCTTCACCACTAGTCTTGCACGATAACGTTCTATCTGATTGTAATTGTCACACTTTATTTTGTAAATCCATTTGTTACCAATTGCTTTCCTTTTGTCCGGGAGTAGGACAAGCTCCCACGTCTTGTTTCTGCATAATGCTTCCATTCCTTCTTGCATGGCTGTCATCCATAAAAAAGAATCTAGACTTTCAATAGCCTCTTGAAAGGTTGATGGTTCTCCAGCTTCAATAACAAAATATGCATCATGGCAAGTCATGACATAGTCGGCATGCAATGATGGTTTTTTTCAATTCTGCGAGCTTTAGTTGGTCCTTATTCAACTTGCTCAGGTTCTGCTTCAGAAGAGTCTTTTTCTCTAGACTTACCATTCATGTATTGTAGTAGTTTCTTCAGTGCTACTGTTGTTTTCTTGCTCTTTTTACAACTCGTTTTCAGCAAATATAATATCTCTACTGATAATAACTTTGTGGACATTGGGGTCCCACAAAGGATACACCTTTACATTGTTAGCATAGCCCAGTAAGATACACTTTCTTGATTTAGGATCAAGCTTTGTTTTTTCTTGGGTATTGAACATCACATAAACAGGACATCCAAACATATAGAGAGAAGAATAATCAGGTGGCTTACTTTGTCACATCTCCATTGGAGTTTTCAACCCAATTATAGCAGGCTGTTTTAACTGCTTCTGGCCAGAAAGACTTAGCTAATCCTGCAGTTTGTAACATAGCTCGAATTCTTTCTAGAAGAGTTCTATTCATCCACTCGGCAACACCATTTTGTTGAGGTGTATATGCAACTGTGAATTGTCTCTGAATACCCTCGTGCTTGCAAAATGCAATAAAATCACCATCAGTGTATTCTCCTATATTGTCTGCCATCAAACACTTTATTTTTCTTTCCAATTTCAAGCTCTATTCGCGCTTTAAACTCCTTGAATACTGGAAACACATCTGACTTCTTCTTGATGGGGAATACCCACACTCTTCGTGAATAATCATCTATGAAGGAGACAAAATATTTTGCTCCTCCTAGTGATCATTCTGGTGATTCTCATAAATTAGAATGAATCAAGTTTAGTATGTGCTTACTTCTAACAGTTGATATTTCAAACTTTAATTTATACTGCTTGCTTGTCACACAGTGCTCACAGAAAGATATATTCACTATTTTAATCCCTGGAAGGAGATTACATTCTGCAAGAACTTGTAGATCACGTTCTGACATATTGCCTAATTTGTGATGCCACAACATCGTTGTGTCTTCTTGGTTTGCAGATACATCTGATGCTTCTGCATCTCAAATTGTATCTCCAGAAAGCATGTAGAGATTGGTTGTTAGCCATTTTATCTTCATGATCACAGGAGCACTATTAGTCACCTTCAACGATCCACTTTCAATATTAATCTTGTACCCTTGAGAATCTAATAGCCCAACAGATAACAAATTTTTTCTCAGGCCATTCACATGTCTTACACCTTGAACTGTATGGATGGAACCATCAAACATCTTAATTTTGATGGTACCAATTCCCACAATTTCTAAGGCATGATCATCTCCCATGAGTACAAATACTTTTGAAATAGGTTCATAAGTGCTAAACCACTCATGATGTGGAGTTATGTGATATGTTACTGCACAATCCAATAGCCAAACATCAGCTAGTGGTTTATTGTCTTCATGACTAATAGCAGCTTTGATGCACAAGACATTTCCATGCTCTTCTTGTTGAACCAACAATCTTTGAATAAATGACTATTTGTACCCATAAGAGATGAAAATGCTGACATTTGTACCCATGATAGCCTGAGACTAAAGTTATACACATGATAGATGCCCTCCGTGTGACAAAAGTGCCCTGACTTGGATCTGAGCTTGGTTCGTGGGAATCCGATCCTAGGTGGCACTCTAAACTCCCAAATCCATATCTTAGTTATTATTGGTGTAGTTTTCCATCTTAGGGTATTCAAATCCATGAAGTACCAAATTGTAATCATCATACTTAGACAAAGGAAGCTCAAAAACCATGTCAGTGAAGAAAGCATCACTATCCATCCACCAAATCCACTCCACCTCAGGGTGTGAGAACATCAACCTTCTAATCATTGGAAATTTGGCCCAATACCCAGCAAGTTCCTTATCCAAATGCGCCAAATTGTACACAATCTCAATCCCGTGCAATCTACAGTAACCAATTTTGTTCTTAATCGACTTCAACAAGTAATGATCACCAATTGGGTTGTCACAGGGTTTTGGTGGTGAACTAATGAGGAGCAAGATTCAAGCTTTACCTCTCACAAAATTTGGGTATTCAGGGTTTTGCTGGAGCCATTGTTGGTGTTGTTGATCCCAATCGGAGATCTTGGGGACTAAGGAGAAGGCGGCAGGGCGTTAGGACTGAAAGGGGTGTCGTTGTCGTCGGGGTCAGAGTCAGAGTGGATCTCAGTGAGAATGCGGTTGGTCTCCTTGATGAGACTCTGGTTGACGGCATCAGTGTCGGAGGAGGAGAGGTTGACACCGATGGTACCGCGAAGGACAAGGATGGTGACGAAACCGCAGAGGATGGTGATCTTGATGTTGTTGAAGGTCTTCTGGATCTAGCGGCCACGGGAGTTTGGAATACCCTAAGATGGACAACTAAGATATGGATTTGGGGGGTTTGGAGTGCCACTTAGGATCGGATTCCCACGAACCAAGCTCAGATCCAGGCCAGGACACTTTTGTCACACGGAGGGCATCTATCATGGGTATAACTTTAGTTTCAGGATATCATGGATACAAATATCAGCGTTTTCATCTCTCATGGGTACAAATGGTCATTTATTCAACAATCTTTCTTCAAGTGTCCTTTCTTGCCACAATTGTAACAAGTAAGGTTTTTCTTTCAAGACCTTAATCTACCACGACTTTGACTCCTACTAGAGCCACGTTCCGTTGATCCGCCTCTCATCACCGACAAAGCTTCTACTTGTTTTGAACTTTTCGTTCGATAATCTTTATTTTTGCGCCTACTTTCTTTTTCAAGAATAGCGACAGCAACATCATCAAATCGAAGTTGATCAACAATGTTGTTATTTGTGATGCTGACCATACAAGTCTGGTAAATTTTGGAGAAGAAGTTCAACACGTTTATTTTCTACAATTTGACACTTCATGTATGTCAGTTGTAAAAATATAGTATTAATATTGTTGATGTGATCCGTCACTGATGTGGATTCACTCATACGAAGAGTATAGAGCTTCCTTTTCATGAATATCTTGTTGTGAAGTAACTTTACCTCGTACAACTTAGTGAGTGCCTCCCAAATCTCCTTTGCTGTCTGTTTTTCGGAGATGCTTGACAATACAGACTCTGCCATAGCCAAGTGTAAATTGGCAACGGCGTTTCCCTCCATTTCTTTCCACTTGTCATCAAGAGTACTGGTAGGCCTGCCTTCTATTGCTTCTAAGCAATTCTTTTTTTTCAAAATTGTCTTAATCTTCAGTTTCCAAAGGAAAAAGTTATTCACACTGAATTTTTCGATCTTAAATTTTGTTGCCATGGTTTTGACATTAACTTGTCTTTTTGCAGCGGAAGATTAAGAACCTAAAACTCTGATACCACTGTTAGGTACCAGAGTTAATAGGGACAAAATAACGCAACTAAAATGTGCGAACAAGAAATAGAACTGAATAAGAATATAGACAATAGTGAAAATAATATGACAAAGTGGTGAAATTACAATCTCTCACAATATATAGAGAAGTCTACAATACTCTCTTACATATTATGAAAATTCATGCAAAGAGATTATATACATGAGAGACCTTACTACTTTTTTCTCTAAGTTTCACTCACTAATTCTATGCAAAATATGATATACATTAGCAAATACCTTAACCACTTATATATAGTATTTTGTGGACCTGCATTTGATTTATAAGTTGATCAAATTGTGCACAAAGGCTCCGTTTGGTAACAAAGACACAAAGTAATGGACAGAGACACAAAGACATAACAATACATAGACATAAATATACACAAATTTTTTTATTATATTTGATAACAATATACATAACAATACACTAATTTACATTCATATCAACATACCAAATTTACCCTCATCAGTAACACTATTACCACCACCACTATCACCATCTACAACAGGGGCGGAGCCACATATAATAAAAGGGGGGCAATGGCCCCTCCCAAACTTCAAATTTTCTTTATAAATTGTGTACAAATTTTATTTTAGCCCCTCTTAAAAATTTTATTTTATTTTTTTTTCTATTACAATATTAATTTTTGGCCCCTCCCTCAATTTTAACCTAGCTTCGCCCCTGATCTACAATCACCACCATCATCTAACAAAATATATAACTAACAAAAAAATTGTGATAAATTTCTTAACAACAATCATTTATCTATCTCAAAAAAAATGAGAGAAAGAGAGGCAAGCCAGCAATCACAGTGATAATAAACCAAAATTTAAAAAAAAAAATCAAGAGATTGAGAGATGGCGCTAACAACAATAGAAGGGCAGAAGAAGACAGTAGCGGCTGCGAGTAACTGGAAGGCGATGGGAGTTGTAAAACGGAGGAAGTCGAATAGCACGGCACTACGAGTGTTCCTATATTGGGAAGGGTGGGTGCTGCGAGATGCTGGGTTGCGAGAGGTGGATGACGACGACGCTGTGAGTTGCTAGGTCGCGAGAGGTGGACGATGACAGCGATGCGACGGCGGTGCGACTTGCTATCTCGTTACGGCTAGACAGTGACGCCAATGCGATTTTTCTATTATGTGAGAACTGTATGGCGACGGCGCTGCGACTGTTGCAGTGGTAAGTACAGATCTGGATGAGTGGCAAGGAGTGGAAGCAGCGGCGGTGGCAGAGGGAGGAGTGATGGAGGGAATGGGGTAGTGACAGAAGAAGATGAAGAAGGGAGGAGGGAGAAAGGATGAGGGAGGGACACAACAATGGAAGAAGGAGGATGGAGGAAGGAGAAGGGAAGAGAAAAAAGGTATCTGGATGTTGGAAGGTTTCTGCCTTTCTGGAGTTAGAAACTCAGAATGAAGAAGATAATGGGAAAAAAGGGGGTTAGGGTTAAGGTACATAATTGGTATTTCAAAAAAAGGAAGGGATAAAAATGTAAAATTTTGTGTCTTATCAATTGTGTCTATTTCATGAACACTTGTGTGTGACCGTGTCCATTAAAAATTTGTGTCTCAGCAAACAAACGATAGACATGTATCACTGTGTCTATGTTTTTGGTGTACATGGACACCAACCAAACGCACGCAAATTGCACAAGTGTGTGTACTAGAGTCTTTTTTTACATTCATCTTTATCAAGTTGTATGACAAGTTGATAAATATTAACTTATGTAACAACTCATTTCTTGACTAAGTCAAAAATTGCAACTAAGCTAATTTATCTTCAAGTTGCAAATTTTTACTAAACTTTTGATTATGCAAGGTGGACAACTTGCAAGTAGTTTTATGAGTCTTTTAATTTGATAAGAACCACTTGCATCATACTTGATTCTAGACCAAGCTTAAGTTCTATAATGTTCTTTAATTTTTTTTAAACTTTATCATGCTCTACCTGTATCATTTGTAACCTCTAATCATTTTTGTTGACTTCAAACAGAAAAGAAGAATTTTGCTTCTTCTTTTCAGTGACTCAACATCTCTTATTAAATTTTCCATTTTATTTATTTATTTATTGCTTGAAGAAGAAGCTATGCTGAATGCATGGCCAAATAACACTGTTCTGTGTATGTGGGGAATATCTCAGGATTCAGGAAGAAACAACAGAAGATATTCTGCAACCTGTCTTTCTCTGATTGCATGTTGCAACTGAAAAACATGTCTACGTGAAAATTTCAATTATAATTATTATAGTTTAAATAAATATGTAATATGGTTGAATATATATATATATATACTTAATTATGTTACATTTAACCTTTTGAACCAATATTAAATTAGTTGAGTAGTAGATAAGCTCATCCCTTTTTTAAAAAGTCTTGAGTTTTGAGACTATAAATCCTGTGAGGGTGCTAATGAAATTTTAATAATGAAATTTGGATACTTGTAAAGAAGATGATGGAACCCATGGAATTGATTGCATTGAGATTTGAGAGAGAGGGGAGAGGGGACCCAGGCCACAGTGTTGATACCAAGGCCACACATGACATGCATACTTTTTCAAACTCTAGAAAGCAGAGAGAGCACAACATTGTTCAAAGTTATTTATTTATACAATTTCACAGGTTTATGCGCTCTGATAAAGCACTAATTAAAGGAAGTAAAGTGCCTAAATTTAAGCCCCCTTCCATTCTAATCACCTACCTCCACTTTTAATCGTTTGTATTTGTCATCCTTTAATCACAGTTATGTTGTTCCTCCCTTTAATTCATATTATATCACCAAATTATACCAAAAAATTCAAAGGGTGGTTTGAAATTCTGTCTAAAAAACTATTAAAATATCTAAGGAGAGACCAAATCTTACCATCATATAAATATCTTCTTCTTGTCCCATGGCGCCCAAGACAAATTTGATAACCAGGAAAAATTAAATTTGGATTTTTCTTACAATAACAAGTGGATTGATCGAAAAATGCTATATATCTTTTTCTCACTTTGTAGCTTGTGGACTTTTGTGTCACTTTTTCAGAATGGGAAAAAAAAAGGAGAAAAAAAAAAGTTGTGCCTAAAATGAAAAAACAAGATTCCTAACCCCAAATGATAAAGATATAAGAACGTGAATGAACAATCAACCAAACTTATCAATCAGAGAAAAGTTGAAATGTAATTATTGGGACATAGCAGTTGAAGATACTGAACTGACAGATATTAACTGTTAACATAATCAATCACTTAAAACATTCTTGAATCAAAGATTTCCTATGTTGTCTTGCTTTACCTCTATGGATTTATTTTCTCTCTTCCTGAGTATAATACTTCTTATGCTGACTCCACTTTCTGTTTCACAACTTGAAGGTAATTTTCTTTAGTCTTATGCTCCTCAATTGAATTCTCAGTTGAAGGAAAAACTATTGAAACATGAAACTTCATCAGTTTATTTATTCATTTGAAACCATGTCATGTAGAATTTGTTAGCATTGATTGTGGAGGGAAAAGTAACTACACTGATGGAAGCACAGGGTTGTCATGGATTTCAGACTCTGACAAGATGCACCATGGAACTCCAGTGGAAGTAGAAGATGCTCCAAATGGAGGAACCATGGTTCAGTATCGAACGCGCCGAGACTTTCCCATTGACAGCAAGAAACAATGTTACACACTAAGCACAGTTGAGAGAAGAAGGTATCTTGTTAGAGCAACATTTCAATATGGAATGCTGAAAAATGGAGGCACATACCCTCAGTTTCAGCTCTATTTGGATGCAACAAAATGGGCCACTATCTCTATATATGATGCTAAAAGAGTGTATATTGAAGAAATGATTATAAGGGCACCCACAAATTCCATTGATGTTTGCATGTGTTGTGCCACAACTGGTTCTCCTTTTATATCTACTCTTGAGCTTAGACCCTTGAATCTTTCTATGTATGCCACTGATTATGAGGATAACTACTACTTGAAAGTAGCTGCAAGAATCAATTTTGGTGCTCCAAGTGAGGCATCTCTCAGGTGTGGAGCCTTGTAGCCTTAAAAGTGTTTGAAATATTGCAGCTTGGTTAAGCATGGTCTTGATTTAATCTTTGTATTAATGTCAGGTACCCGGATGATCCATATGATAGAATTTGGGATTCTGATCTAGCTAGAAGGCAAAATTTTCTTGTAGGGGTGGCACCCGGAACAGAGAGAATTAGTACTACAAGGAACATAGATATAGGGACAAGAGAGTATCCGCCTGTTAGAGTTATGCAAACTGCAGTTGTTGGCACAAAAGGAGTACTTAGCTATAGATTGAATTTAGAGGATTTCCCTGCCAATGCTCGCGCATACGCGTATTTCGCAGAAATTGAAGATCTTGGTAAAAATGAGGTTCGAAAATTCAAGTTGAAGCAGCCTTATATACCTGACTATAGCAATGCAGTTGTTAACATTGCTGAGAATGTCAATGGTAGCTACATTCTTTATGAACCAAGTTACATGAATGTGAGTCTGGATTTTGTTCTGTCATTCAACTTTGTTGCAACCCCGGATTCTACTCGAGGACCTCTCCTTAATGCAATGGAAATAAGCAAATATGTACGGATTGCTTCAAAGACTGACAGGCAAGATTGTAAGTTACTGATATCAGTATACAATTGCACATATAGCATTGCTTGTATGGAACATGCAGATTACTTGGTTGTTCCATTGAAATGATTTATACTCTTATTTTCATTTTGCAGCAACTGTTGTAAATGCATTGCGATCGGCGTCTGCTGAAAGTTTGCAAATGAATGAAGGTGATCCTTGTGTTCCAACTCCCTGGGAGTGGATAAATTGCAGTGCCACTACACCTCCAAGAATTTCAAAAATGTAACATCTTCAATCTTTTTTGTGTTGAAAATTTTGTTCCATTCCAACATTAATCAAGTGCATTGCCATATTAACTCAGTATTGTAGAATGGGCTATCTGTTATGATCATTTCTACACAGTTGGAGTAAATTTGGAAGCACTATAATGGAAAATCATCATCAAATATTTCAAAAGTTGACATCACATTTTGCTTATTTAATATATACCGGAAGTTGAAACTGACTACAATTTTACAAATTCCAACTACTTATTTTAGAGTTCTATCAAGAAGGAATTTGACAGGTGAAATCCCACCTGAACTGAATAACATGGATGCTTTGACAGAGTTGTAAGTACATCATTATATTTAAAAAAATAAAAAATAAAAAATTGCTTTAGTTTTTTTCCTTACTGGTTTTCCTTGTAATATAATCCTATTCGCTCAGGTGGTTAGATGGAAACTCACTTACAGGAACACTACCTGACATGAGCAATCTTATAAATCTAAAGATTGTGTAAGTTCCTTCTTTCTTTATTTCTTTTCTTAAGTTTCTTTTCATTTTTTCAACTGATGACTCTTGCAGCCATTTAGAAAACAACAAATTGACTGGTCCTCTACCATCTTACCTGGGTAGTTTGCCAAGTTTACAAGCACTGTATGTATACTTATATTCATGGATGTTTCTCATTTCAAACTTTGATTTATGGATCAAATTATTTCCAATTATTTCTCATTCGAAGCACCATATAATTATCCTTGTATTTTTATCAATCATACCAGAATTGTGAATTTATGGCAGGTTCATACAGAATAATTCCTTTAGTGGGGAAATACCAGCAAGATTAATATCTGGAAAATTTGTTTTCAAGTAAGTAAGCTTAGCAACAGCAAATCTTTCTTGTATTTTAATGTAAGATTAGATTATGATCCACAATTGTATGATAGTATGATCTTTTCAGCTAGTCTTGTAACCACAATTATTCTGTCTTCTAGCTATGATGGAAATATTGGACTACATAGAGGGAGCAAGAAGCATTTCAAGTTGATACTTGGAATTTCAATTGGAGTACTAGCAATTCTATTACTATTGTTCATAGGTACTTTGTTACTACTGCTGCAGAGAAGGAAATCTCAAACGAGACAAAAAGGCTAGTTGGTCAATTCAAATTCGATACTATTTAAGCTCTTTTTTTTTTAACTACAATTTTTTCAACTTAGCATTCTCATGTCCAGCAGGTGTTTCTGCACACAAAAGCACTAAACCTTCAACTGCATATTCATTGGTTCGAGGAAATTTAACGGATGAAGGTACCACTTGCTATATAGCACTCTCAGATTTGAAAGAAGCTACTGATGATTTTTCGAAGAAAATTGGCAAAGGAAGCTTTGGATCTGTTTATTATGGGAGAATGAAAGATGGAAAAGAGGTTGCAGTTAAGACTATGACTGATTCATCCAGCCATGGGAACCGCCAATTTGTTAATGAGGTGAACTTTAATTCAGTTACAAAGAATTTTTCTACCTGCAGAAATGCAGTTCAACCAAAGGAGTTGTATTCAGTATATTTTATTATTAGCATGGCATTCTCCACAAATAGACAAGAGAAACTACGAGAATATATGAAATTCTTAATTTTCAGACCTTTGATTGTAGAATAACAAATGCAGGTAGCCCTCTTATCAAGAATTCATCACAGGAACTTGGTTCCTCTGATTGGATACTGTGAAGAAGAATATCAGCATATTCTGGTTTATGAGTATATGCACAATGGCACTTTAAGGGATCACCTTCATGGTCTAACAACTAAATCCTACGTTTTCGTTTAATCTGTTTATTTAGCACTACAAATTGTCCCATGACATGTGTTTCCAATGTTTTCACAGAACCTTCCAAGCAAAAGAACTTAGACTGGCTAAGTCGACTTCGAATTGCAGAAGATGCAGCCAAAGGTTCAGTAGTAAAATTACCTTTCTCAGTCCAGTTAAGTTCTTCCAAGTTAACAGTTGAACAAACAGACTTATTTTCTACAGGTCTTGAATACTTGCACAGAGGATGCAATCCCAGCATCATTCACCGAGATGTAAAGACCAGCAATATTCTTTTAGACATCAATATGAGAGCAAAAGTGTCAGATTTTGGACTCTCTAGGCTAGCCGAAGAAGATTTAACTCACATATCAAGCATTGCAAGGGGAACCATAGGTTACCTCGATCCTGAGTAAGCCATGGGGTCTCAAATTCTTATGATCAACAGTTTCTTTACTTCTGAATGTTCTGAACTGAGTTTGTACTTTTCTCTATAAGCAGGTACTATGCAAATCAACAGTTGACAGAAAAGAGTGATGTGTATAGTTTTGGAGTTGTTCTTCTAGAACTGATATCTGGAAGAAAGCCTGTGTCACCAGAAGATTATGGTGATGATATGAATATTGTTCACTGGGTATATATTATTTTGAATAATTTAACTAGTCTTTCTTTAACATTATGGATTTCAGCTAAAGAATTCATGGTAGATGAAAATGAAAATTTTGCAGGCAAGACCTTTAATCCGAAAAGGCGATGTGATGAGGATGATTGACCCTTGTATAGCAGGGAATGCGAAGATTGAATCCATTTGGAGGGTTGTTGAGATTGCAATGCAATGTGTGCAACAGCATGGTGCATCAAGGCCAAGGATGCAAGAAGTCATTTTGGCTATACAAGATGCTACCAAGATTGAAATAGAAGCACAAAATAAGCTAAAATCAACATCATCATCATCAACTTCAGGAAAACCACAGTCTTCTAGGAAAACTTTACTCACAAGCTTTCTTGAAATTGAGAGTCCTGACTCCTCAAGTGGCTGCATCCCATCAGCAAGATAAATGAGTAGCAATCAGTAATCCTATTAGGCATTATGTCAAACACCATCCATACAGTTACAACATAGTGAATGACAAACCCTAATTCTTCTTTTTTTAGTATTTGGCTAGTTGCAAGAATAAATGAGCAATTTAAATTTGATTATATTGTTAAATTTGAGACAGCAATTAATCAATTAGGATCAATTAACATAAGCATATCTGTGTGTGTTGGTTGAAGGAGATTTATGATCCAAAACTAAGGGACACGCATGATTGACCAAATGGGCAAATAGAGTAACAAATAAGCAAATAGAGTAAAAGATAAGATGGCATCAAATATCAATTTGGAAAAATTGACATTTTATGGAATGAACAGTGACAAGCAAAAGAAACAATTTTTTTTTGTGGGATGGATTGGACAATTCTCAATTTTATGTATTATATCACACTTACACACATATTTAAAGGTTCTATTTACTACATAATTATTGCTAAAATTCAAACTCGAATGTAACATATTAAGTGCTTGTTTGGGCGTCATTATTTTGTTAAAAAAATATCTTTTTTATTTTTTAACGTGTTTGGCAAATTTTAGTAGTAAAAGTAAAAGCACTAGAAAAATAAAAAAAAACATCTTTTTTGAGAAGTTATAATTTACATCTTTTTTTAAAAGATCTTTTTTTCTTAGAAAAAAAATGTTTTTCATGTAATAAATAAACAAAAAAGTACTTTTATATTGTTATACCCAAACATAATTAATAAATAAAAAAATCTTTTTGCATAAGATATCTAAACATAAAATTACTTTTATTTCTTCGTAAGATCTTTTAAAAAAAATAACTCAAAAAAAGATCTTTTATTAGAAGCTCACCCAAACAAACCCTAACAAACAACATATTTAGTAAATCAACTAAAATCTCACTTGCAAGTTGCAAGAAACAAACTTTATGGCCTCACCAAACCAACCTGTGTGTTGTGTTGGGTTGGACTTGGACCCTTGTGGTGTCGTGTTGTCTCAACTTATTGAAGCCCTATAACTAACTCCTTTTTCTTTTTTCTTTTTTCTGACGACGAATAATTGACAACATTAATCACTGTTTGAAAATTGAAACAGCAACGAATATAACATGGAGAAATCATATTTGTGATCCAGAATCTTCTTAGGATAGATTAAGATTTTGCCCTACTTTGATGGATTGTTTGAGCACCTTTCCTGTACCTACACGTAACTATGTATGAGTCCATTATAATTCAATGCTAATGATGATAATAATTAATGTTCCTTTATTCGAATATTTAATCTAATTTGCTTCAAACAGGTGATAACATAGTTGTGTTTTCTTCTGTACAACATAGGGGGATTAGGATAAGCTACATAATTTAAAGAACAACAAAAAAAAATACATACATGTGTAACATTTCTTCAATCTCTAATCTTTTGAACAATTATCTAATCTAATGTGCCACGTGAGCAGCATCTTATTGCTAGCTTAATTGACTCCATTTAATTCCTTCTAACATTGGCAAACTTGCTAGCATAATGAGTTATCTAAATCGATTTTGTCCAAAAACAAGTGCAGCCAGTGAATGAAATTAGTGCAGTTGAAATTTGTAAAAACTCATTTTATTGACATTCACAAATATACTACATCACATCACATGGTAAATTGAAAGTATTTGTTTCTATTTATCTTTACAATTATGCTACATCACATCACATGATAAATGGAGTGTATTTGCTTGGATTTATCAAACTTTAATTCGAATGTAATTTGACATCTTACTAAATTAAATTTAATTAATTTGATTTATATATAATTATTATGTATTTTAGTAATCTAAATTTAATTCATTCAAGTTATATTTAATATGAATTGAATTGAATTTATTTGATTTATATAAAATTATTCAAGATAAAATATATAAATAATTCTAATTTAAGATATTTATGTAATATTAATTTTTATTTATTTTAATAGCGTGAATTACCTTTATATTTGTAATGTTTTTTTTTTATATATAATTGGGATAAATACATTAACACGTTATTTTTAAGGCATGATTCTGAAACATTATTGATAAAGTCAAATGGCATTCATTATACATTTTATATGAGAAAATTATTCGGTTGAATTGATGGGAAGAATATATTAGTATATTACAATATAATAATCCAAGGAGAATTTTTTTGAAAAGAAAAAGGCTAGTATTGGCGGTTGATAATGAGCAAACCTACTAATACCTTGTGTTTCCATGGAAACCTAATTAGTCATCTTAGCAACAGGCGCATAATGATGAGAGGAGAGAGAGAGAGAAAGCAATAAGGACAAAAAACAATTGTAACGAAAACAGCCATAATATATAATCAACAAACAAGTGGATACTATTTAAAGAGAAATGATTTCTTAGTTAAAGAAGGAGATACCCCCAAAAAAAAAAAGTTGAATTCATCAATTATTGGAAAACACAAATATAAATACTCTTTATATTTTACAAAATAATGGTTTTTTTTTACTTATTTAATACATAAAAAAATTAATATACTTATATATAATATATTAATTTTAATATATTAAAAAAGTCAAACGACAATTATTTTAAAACGTACAAATTTTAATTACTTTCAATCCCAATACTCATATGATGTTAAGTCGTATTAAATTTAGAATTTAACTAATTTATATTCTAAAAATATATTTAAAATAAAATAATACAATTTTTTTTAATATTTTTTATGTATTTAATACATTAAAAATGTAAAAAAAAAATTAATTTTTATAATAATTTTTATAAAATATTTTTTTATGATATGTTTAACATATTCTTAGGATATAAGTTCGCAAAACTCTTAAATCTAAAAATATTGCTAAAAAGTTATGGTTATAATTGAATCACTTAAATAAAAATATTATGTGTATATTAAATTAATTATTAAAATTAATTATTATGTATTTATATATAAATATATATTATTTAATTTATGTTTAATATATATTTTATTTTTTAATATATATTTTATATTAATAATTAATTTTAATGCATATATACCATGATTGAGCCTAAAATGGTGTGGTTTTTTTTTCATTCAAAGGTAAAGTGTAACACTCTCGCAACAACATTTTGGCAAAATTTCTTGTTTCTAATATATATCAAAATAAAAATTCTTCTCAAAAGATATTTCAATAGAAGAATAATCTATCTATCTATTTATCTATTTATTTTTATTATATAAAGTTGATACTATTTTTTTTATATATATTGAATTTAGGTCATGTCTTTTTTTTAATAATACCATATTATCAATTTTAATAATTTGGCAAAATTTAAAAATTAGCTGATTACTTTTTAATAAAATATTTAAAAAAATTAAAACCATAAATCTCATAATTAAGTAAATTATTACATATTATTATTCAATAAAAATATAAAGCACTAATCGAATATAATAAATATCTTATTAAAAGTGTCATAATAATAATATTATCATATCAAATTTTAAATTAAAAAATATTCAAATTTTATATTATTTTGACCTACTTATATATCATATATAAGACTCTTATCACTATTACTTCATTTCACAAATTCGTAGTTCGTCTATAAAAAATATTTACACCAATAAATAAAGAGGAGCCTATCTACTTAAAAATAATTCTATTAGATGATTAGGTATAAAATAAAAATATTTATTGCATTTTTAAAACAAATTTAAAAAAATACTCTTATTACTTTTACTATTTATATCTTTTTTATTATTTTGTAATACTTTACATATAATTATTTTTTAAAATTCTTATAATTATATTTATTTTAATATGTTATTGATAATTGCTTTTGTAATAACTAAACAAATTAACCGTCAACAATTTTATTCACAAATTTTTAACTATAATTTACTAACACCACAGGAAATACCCTCTTGATATAACGGTAAGAAAAAATATGATACAAAAATTAAATGTTAACCATTTTTTTACGGATTTATATCCTCTAAAGTTTGAATTTCACTTTAGAGAGTAAAGTGTGATCTTCTGTCATTGAATAGTTTCTCTTTCATATTTATTATTGGTCCCACCTATGAAATCAATGGTGAGAGATCATATTTACTTTCTAAAGTGAAATTCAAACTTTAGAGGATCCAAATTCTTTTTTTTTACTAATTTTTAACTATAATTTACTAACACCGCAGAAAATACCTCTTCATATAATTGTAAAGAAAAATATGATGAATAAATTCAAATATTTCTTACAAAAAAATATCTATACTATATGAAGGATTACCATGTGTTCATAATACGCAGCGGAAGAAAAGAAAGTAATCCTAAAGATCTATTTTGTGCTTAAATTTTATTCTAGAAATAATACATAGATGTATATATCAGATCTAAATACCTGAGTACGCTAGTAAAAAATCTTTTTCTCCTTCGATGGTACGAATGCGCTATGCGTATCCACACTGAGACCAACATTTGCTGTCAACTCTTTGACCAATGGATCTGATCTAAATTGAGAAACCTCTTGCAACTCTTTGCACGCCATAAAATTCTTCTCCAAGAATCAGGCTCACATACGTTTATGTGTGTAGAGGTAAAGGAATAAAACGCTTGTTATTCTCTCACCTTTCTTCTACTCTTGGCATTTATATATATATAGTATGAGATTTGTTATTAATTTTAAAATTGAATCTCAATTCAAATTTAAATCATATCTTGAAATTCTAAATCTGAATCCATCAAATTTATAAATCATATCATAACTCAATTTGAAACAGAATCAGTTAGGATCTCATCCAAATTAAAAAATAAAATAACTTATTATTCTCAAATCTGATTTAATATTCTCAATTATCATATTATTATTATATTCTTGGTACTAGCAAAGAATATAATAATATTTCATTTGAATTAATATAATTATTTATTTGATCAAATTAAAATAATAATTAAATAATTTTAATAGCAAATATTAGAACACTCGTTAGTGTGTGACCCCATAGGTTCAATACTAAGCGGGTAGTAAATTAGTCATACTAAATTTATTAATCAAGGTTGGCGTCTAGCAACACTCCTTAACGACCCGATAGTATGAAGTAATATATTTTTACTAAGAACCTGAGAAGAACAAAGTATAATTCCTTCCATCTTTCCAGCTCTTGGTTAACCTTTAGAGTATGATTTAATTGTCAAACTCTAACTTGTTACCATTATTATAATGAACTGTGAATGACCTAAGAAACTCATTTCTTCATTCATTCAATCCCTTGGCCAAGGTTTTATTCATCTCATTCATTATAATCATAGAGCTCAAACTCTTTACCGAGAGTTGACGGATTCCTTATTAACTAATCATTAATTCTACAAGTATTTAAATTATACCCAATATCCATTTAACTAGCACCCTAGGGTATTAGGTGTCCGGAATCAAAGTATAATAAATACATTGTTAATTACTATGACAGTCGCAGGTCAAAAGGAAACTATATTACTATGTTCATCTTGAGAATATCCTATTGACAAATATGCAGTAATTATAACCATTAGAAATTCTCAAAGTGAGTCAGTTCAATGGTCATATCTCTATATGCACCACCTATATATATAATTTAATAAATGAGATCTATTAATCTTCATCCAATGAAGACCGTTATATATATATATATATATATATATTGATCTTTCCGGATTATTAATGTCCTTTTTTTAATAATCCTATGACAAAAAATAATTTAGATTAAATTATAAAAGATTTATCTCTCAATATTATGATCACTATCACAATGATAAATCTCTAAATTTAATCAAGGACCTTATTATATTAACATTTTAATATAATAACAATAACAAATTATTTGATACATGATTGATTGGATTGTAGTCATACTCCTTATTCCCAACACTACAAAATTTTAAAAATAAAATATGCAAATAATTTTTATAGACCAATTAAGAGTACAATGAAAATATTTTTTTACTCACAATAGTTGAGAACAAAATCAAAGAATTAGTTTTGATTATATTTTAACACTATTTTAAATTTGTATTACTGGAGATATTATCTGATAGAATGTGCTAAAAAAATATTAGTAGATATTTTTACATTATTTAAATTATTCTTATTAAAAATAATTTATTCAATATATACATACACATAATAAATATTCTAAAAATTTTTATTCTTATTATTGTAGATGTCATTAAAAAATTATATGTACTAAAAGATTTTTTTTTTACTGTAAAGAGAGAACTCAAAAAATAAAGTTGGCGCCCTAAAAGAAGTTTAACAAATAAATGTCAAAAAAAATTTCACAAAATATATAAAAAAATAAAGTTTTTGTGCTATAAAATAAAAAATGATTACAAATACAAATTATAAAAAAATTTCATCAAATTATACTTATCATAAATTTTTTTATCAAATTATAAATTACTAATTCAATAATTATTATAGATTTAAAATTAAATTAAAGATTTTTACAGTATTTTTTGTGCTAGAAAAATTAAAAAAAAAATAATTGGATACAACTGCCTTAAATCTAATAATATTCCAAGACAACAATGACAATGAAGCACCATCCAAAATAAAAAATTAATTTTTTTACTTATATAAAATAAGGAGGATTCAAAACTACTAGAATCCCCTAAATCAGTTTCTACTATGTGAATATCCTTTTTTTATTATTATATAATTCGTTCTAAGACTTTATAATTTAAGTTAACTATTAAAACATCGTAGACTGAAACAATTCATGCTTGAACTTGGTAATCCAAGAATATGTAAATCATCCTAGAATACTGTATTTTGGTAGTTGACTATATTTTAGTGGAGAGAGTAACGTATAAAAGTTGAAAACACAAAATTGGGATTTATGTCTTGTTCTAACTCTCAACAACTTGGAATGATTTATTCCTTAAATAACCATCAAGACCATGAGACAATTTATGTGTGTGTGACAAACCTAATGATCCTGGGATGATTTATGAAGTCAATAAATTTATAAATAAATGAGTATGGTATATACTGACATAAAGTGATTTGGAAGAGATAGTTTTGTGTCACACATATATCATTTCCGAGTCTTGATGGTTATTTAAAGCATAAATCGTCCCAAATTTTGAGGATTAGAGCAAGATATAAATCGTCCTAGGGTTCTGCGTTTCCAATTTTTACTCGTTACTCTCTCACCCTCGGACGATTTATAGTCATCTATCTATTAAAATACAATATTCTAAGACAATTTACATGCTTTTGGATTATTAAATTCAAGCATAAATCGTCTCAACATGCGATATTTTACTAGTAAACCTAACAACAAAGTCCTGAAACGATTTATATAATAATAAGAAAATGATATTCACGTACCAAGAAATTGATTTAGGAAATTCTGATAATTTTAAATCTTTCTTATTTTATATTAGTAAAAAAGTCTGAAAAATTTATACAATCTCACGCTAATATTTAAAGTCAAAGTAAATGATTTTAACTTTAAAAAAGATACTCACCAATATACTGTTATCAAGATATTTGTCCCAATAAAAAATACTAAAACTCAACTCCTATTAAAACAAATAAAATAGATAATACTATAAAAAATTTAATTATTCAAAATATCATTTATATTGTTCATTTTTATTCTTAATTGATTATAAAAATAAATTTCACCAATACTAATATTATTAGACCTATATGATATACCACTCAAGAGATTAAAGAAAAACTAATAAATTTAAGATATATATTTCGACAAAGAATATTTAAGCAACATTTTGAGAGTTGGTCAGGAGTGCCTGCAAGAAAGAAAAAATGAAAAAAGGTGGTTAATTGAATTTTTTTTCTATTATCTAAAATACATGAATGAAAAGAAATAATAAAATATTTGAGAATTAAAAAGTAGGAGTGACGAATGTTATTGAAAGGTTATTTTATGAGTTGCACAGAGTGAAATAGTGTTGAATTAATGTTTGTTGTTGACAATGACAAAAATAATTATGGGTTGAATTTATTGTTTTTTGATTTTTAAGACTATTATTTGTACGTTGTATTTTGTACTTTTTTATTACTCCACCTTATTGTGTTAAGCTATTTTATTTAAAAAAAAAAAAACGAAGAACGACATATATACAAAAATGGAACAAAATAGACAATAAAAAATACATATAAGTCAACAATTCAAAAAAATATATATTCACAAAATATATAATAGGAAGAAAAAAGAAACCACTCTAATAACAATTAAAAATAAAAAAAAATAATCACCACATAAAAAGATAAAATTCGTCAATTAAAATTAAAATAAAAATAAAAATAAAAATAATATATAAAGATATAATTTTATAAAATTTTAACATAAAAAAACTTTTGTATTATAAAATATTTAAATAAAAAATACATCAAATTTAATATTAATTTATATATATTTTTAATTAATTTTTAAAAAATATAATATTTATTAAAATATATTATATACTATTATTAATTTATCATTTCCTTCACAGTGCGAGTCTCACTCTAGTAAAAATTAAATACGATATCTCAAATTAACCACTAATGACTTAATATTTGGTGACGATTAGGAAAATAGTAATACTTTGCTTAATGAATGAAGGGCAAGTTGATATGTGTGTGTCATCATCACCATCCTCATGAGTCATCATTCCACAATCCACATAAGAGACATACACAATAACACATGACATATAGTCATAGACTCTCTCCCTCTCTTAGGAAAGAACGAAACGCAACACAACACAACACAACACATTTCATTCCTTATTGTCCCATTATTATTCCTTTCTTTCACTCTTCTCTCTCACCCACCCCACCACCGCATAAACTCTTTCACAGAAGAACCACCACCATCACCATCATCACCACCACCCAAGCTTGAATACCGACCAAAGTTCTTCTCTTTACCTCATCTCCTATCAGTGGCCCTCACGATAGTCAGAAGTTCACAATCAACGGCTCACAAAAAAACAGATAAAAAGAAAATAGGGAGGGAAAAAAAAAAAACTGCTTTTTTGAGGGTTGCAGAGAGAGAAGAAGGAAGTGAAGAATTCCAATTTGGTCTTCTCTGTGAACCCTTTTTCAGCTTTTTGTCAAAGGATGGAAGTGGTGCCGTACCAGCTTTCTCGGTTGCCTTACCAGGATTCCCTCAAACTGCTTGAGGCTGATATACAGCACGCCAATGCTTTGTGAGTTTCTGTTTCATTTCCTCTAAAGTTTCTTTCTTTTTCATTGCTAGATTACTTTCTTTTTGCTTGTTTTGAGACAAATTAAAACTGGGTTTTGTTGGTAGCGACAAAATTATTTACTTCTATCAAAGGGTTTGGAAAATAAAATGAATCATCATCATCCTCACTTGATAAGAATCCACTTGTTTTTGTTTGTTAATTAAGTATGAATTCGGTGACTATCTAATTAAGGAATAAACAGTTCGTGGCTCTTGGGGGGTTATGGTTGTTTGTGTTGTGCCCCTTTTACTGAATTTCAGTTGTGTGGTTCTGTGCCTTCTCTCTCTATATATATAGGGCTGCTGCAATTCCAAGAGCCAAAGGTGGGACTCTTCTCCAAATGAAATTGGTTTACAATCACTTGGCTCCTCTCCTTCTGTTGTTCTTGCAATGGATGGATTGTTCTTGCACATGCTTTCTACACAGTTATCTCAACTTGTTCCACATACTTGTGTACAAAGTGAGTTCCTTGAAATTTGGTTTAGAACTTTTATCTTTATCTTTTGTTTTGGTATGTGTGTGTCAAATGCTAATAATTGATACATGTGTTTTCCTGCTGTTGTTATTGGTGGTGCTTTTTTCTTTTACTGTACCAAAGGTTCATAATGATGGTAGATCAAGCATAACTTCTCATGCAAGGAAGGCAACCATAAGAGACTTTTATGGTGCGTGAACCTTTGACTTGCAAAAAAGTACCTTTTTCTCTTTTATTTATTCATTTCACCCACCAAAAGAGAAAAAAATAAAAAAGAGTGTATGGCTGCCTTTATTAACTATTTCTTATTGATCTTTTTTGTGGTTGGAAATTGAACTTTAGCCGTTATTCTGCCGTCTCTCCAGCGGCTCCATGGAAGCTTGGATAAGTTGGAGATTTGTAAGGAAGGACACTCTTGCAACAATGGCAACAAGATTATTGAAGGTGATAGGAAACTGATCAATGTTGATTTGGAAAGAGAAGATGAATGTGGAATTTGCTTAGAGCCATGCACCAAAATGGTTTTGCCTAATTGCTGTCATGCCATGTGTATCAAATGCTACCGCAAGTGGTAATAACTCGGTTATTCACCCTTAACACTAAGGTTATCAAATTCTCGAGTTAACTCGTAGAGTTTTAGGATTCGCATTTACCTAAACTTGAACTCTACAAGTTTGCTGAATTCTCGAGTCTGATAACCTTGCTTAACAGATTATGTGCACAATTTGGTTTGTCTTTGTCATTTGTAACGGGGATGCTGAGCTTCCCAACCTGCAGGAACACGCGGTCCGAGTCATGCCCGTTTTGCCGCGGCAGCTTGAGGAGAGTTAACTCTGAGGATCTATGGGTTCTGACCTGCAATGAGGATGTTGTTGATGCTGAAACTGTTTCAAAAGAGGACTTGCTGCGCTTCCATCTTTATATCAATAGCCTACCTAAAGATTACCCTGATGCACTATTTTTAATGTATTATGAATACTTAATTTGATTCAAAAGAAAAACAGCAAAGGGAAAAAAAATTAAGAAGAAAAATTGTACAGATAGGACATTCCGGACTGCAAATGTGAATAGAGTCTGGTAAGAAATATTAATGATCATGTTCATTTCAGAAACAGCTTTTGCTGAGATTAATTTCTGGAATTTCACCCGAGGAAACCACTCTTGCCTCTGATGATATTGATATATCTCCATTGTAGAGTTACTATTATTACAAATAAATTGTTTGTGCTATTTGCACTAAAGTTGTATACTTGTATGCTATTTTAGTACAGGCTAATTTGCACAATTTGATTCAGACCGCTTTTTAACCAATGAACTACTTTTTCGGAAACTTAATCCTAAGATATCACTCTTTTGAATCTAATTACCTATGTGCCACTTTTTTTATATTATTATAATTGATTGTAATTAAAAATAAAATAACAAATCAGTTATCATTTTAGCAAAATAGTGGTATTTAGATAATTAGTTTTAAAAGAGTGGTATTTTGATAATAAATTTTAAAAAAGATGGCACGTTAGCGAAAAAAGCTAATTCAAACTAATGACTGGCCCTATCTATGTTTGGAAACAATTAATATTAAAAAAAATTATATATTATGTATTTAAAAAATGTAAACAATATTAAGGGTAAATAAATTAGTTAGATCTCATTTGAGGTCATTTGAAAATACAACTACTAAACTACTAATATATTTATATGATAACAATCCTTTCCCTACATGCAATGATATTTTATTTATGTAACCTTTTTTTTGGGGGGTGGGGGGACAGGGACTATTTGGAGTATTTATGTAACTCTTTTTTTTGTGGTCATATTTATGTAGCTTTTTTTTTTTTGGACTTGATATTTATGTAGCTTTAAAATTTTATTCAGGTCTGTATAGCCATGTCTAGGGATGTCAATGGGGTAGGGCGGGGGCGGGGGATGCCTCCCTGCTCCCCATCCCCGCCCCATTCCCCGCCGTGGGGGAATATTGCTCTCCATCCCCATTCCCCATGGGGCCTCATTCCCCGCGGGGACCTCATTCCCCATCTACATAATAGTTCTAACTAATTATTAATTTCCATATGAATAGAGTTGTAAGTATCTATCTTATACAAAAACTGCAAGATTTTATACAAAAAGTCTAAATGATACGATGGTGACTTCTCTCGAAATAACGCAATAGGGGGACACAACGACGAGTCAAAGGACAAAGAAGTGGACGAGGTAAGAGACGTGGCAACAGAGAGGATAATGGACACGACGGCAGAGTTATGAAAAAGAACGCCGCAAATAGAAATTACGACGCGGTAAGGGTGATGGCACGGTGAGGTGTGACGATTCGGTGAGAAGGGTGACGAGGGGGTGGCTGCAGAAAGGTTAGATGGAGTATGGACAGCCTTAGGGATCTCTGAATTGAAGAAGGGTTATGCAAATAAAGATTAGGAGTTTTGGGTTTCTATATATGTGTGTGTGAGAAATGACTAAAAAACATATATGAGAAATAAACTATTAAGGATAATTTAAGGAATTCATAAATTTCGGGGAATAGCGGGGACGGGGCGGGGATCCCCGCTCGGGTCCCCGCGCCTGCTTCGGGGGAATTTTGTCCCCCATCCCCATCCCCGCGGAAAAAATTCCCCACAATCGGATCCCCATTCGGGGCAGTCCCCGCAGGGATCCCCGCGTCTCGGAAAATTTTACCATCCCTAGCCATGTCCAACTCCATTCATGGGATCTGCTTTGAGTGGGGGGAAAGGTCAACTTTGTGGCCCAACCCATGTCAAATGAGTATGACAAAGTTGAAGACATGGTTTGAACTCGGGGATATGGTTTTTGTGTTATTCTCGAATATGGAAATGTGTGGTGCTGAACTTTGGGGTGATAGGTTACCCCTTCTTGTAGTGGGTGAGAAAGCCTTTTTAAAAATTTTTTAACATCCTCGAAAAGCACCTCGCTCAAAGCGAGAAGAGAACCTTTTTTTTTTTGGATTAGATGATGATGAGTATACATTGTACTGATTTTGATTCTCCTTGAATTTTTATTTTATGTAGGTAGTTGGTTTCTCTATTTTTGCTCTAAATGAAGTATATTTTAATGTCTTTTAAAAGTGAATTTTTTACTATAATTTGTTTTTTCTTCTTCGAACCACTCCTTATGTTTCGACTAATTTGATCATAGCAACCAACAAATTGTGCAATTGTCTTGTTGATCTTATATCATCGTTTCTTACATGCAACTATCCTTTTGTCATGTCGGCGCAAAATTTTATACAGTGCCTGTGAATTCGACTCCGAAATGTGTCGCTCTTTTGATCGGTACCAACTATAGGGTCAGTTGAAACATTCAACCATGCACTGATCAACATCTCATTCTCTTCCCAATATTAGTGTTGACTACTATCTTGTCTCCAATTTTCAATGTCATCATCATTGAGGTCGATAGCATCTAATCAACGAGGATTGGCAAAATCTAAATATTGCAAATTTGGACTAGACTGAATCGGACTCTGAGAGGATAGGTTAGAAGAGTCACCAACAATAGATGAGTTATGTCTCAATGCCCTGAATTGAGTTGAAAACGGGAAGAATGTTGGAGTAACATTTTTGATAAAGGGGTTAAATATGGATGAAAATGAAAAATGTGGTGTTTATGAATTTTGATTTTGTGGTTGGAATATAAGAAATTGATTATTATAATGAGCTTGAAAATTGAAATTAGGAAGATTTGGTAGATTTGAATTTTGAAATGTATTTGGCAGTGGGAAGTTTTGATTTGAAATTTGAGAGTTTAACTTTTGAGATGGTTGGATATTTGGAATTTGAGAAAATTTTTGTAAGTAATTGAAAAAAGAGTTGAGTTGGTTTAGATCTATTTTTTTCGATCAAAAAATAATATCAGCAGAATTTTGATTTCGTAAACTTGAAAAAAGATGAAGAAGAATAGAAGAAAGTGTGAGGATAGAAGTGTATGTAAATAGTATATACAGAGTAATAAAATATTAATTTATTAATAATAACAGTAATATAGTAATGGCTAGTTTTTAACAGCTAATTTTACGACGACTAATTTTGTGAAATTAATTAAAGTAATTAAAATTAATATAGTTAGTTTTTTTTTTACAATAATGTTATTAAAATGTATAAATTCAAAAATAATTTAATCTTAAAAAATATTAAAATAAATAACTTAAATTTGGTTAATATTTTAAATTTTACAAATAAAAATAAATAATCCAACTAAAAATTATTTTATAATATGTAAAAATTAAATTTATTTTTTATGTAAAAAAATAAATTTAATTAATTATGATTTAATATAACTAATATAAATAGATATATAATTATTTAATATAATAAATTATTATAATTATTTATTAATTAATTATGATTTTATATAAATAATTATTTTATAATAATTAATTAAATAATAAAATTATAATTAATTAATAAATAAATATATTAATTTATTATAATTATTAATAAATTAATTATGATTTAATTATTTAATATAATTATTTAATTAATTATAATTTTATATTATTATTTATTTTAAAGAAGATAACTTGCCATATAACAAGTTATTATTGGATACTGTAAGTCTCTATTTAGAGAAATTTTCTCCTCTAAAAAATTGTATAGAGACTCTCATTTCAGTTAGTTCTCCTTTATATAAAAAAAATGTAATGAAAACCAAACCATTAGAGTTATACTCTTAGCAAGAAGAGTTTTCCTTTTTCATGTTATTATACTACTATATTTATTAATAATATATTTATGTATTATACTATTATCAGTCTTAATATATTAAAATAATTATATTTATTAACATAAATATATAAAATACTTTAATGTTAATACGTATAATTATTTTGACATTCGGTAATAATTTATTATAATAAAAATATGAATATTAATATATAATATTATTTTAGCATATAAAATCATATTTAATATTCATTATATTAATATTGATTTCATAGTTTTAAAGTTAATAATAATATATAATGTTCACATTATTACACATATAATATTAGATTAGATAACAATTACGGTCATGCTATACATCCATGTAATTTTACATCCAAGTCCATTCAAGCTTATCTAACACCAAAAGAACACAATTCCATTAAATGAGCATGTATTCGCACGCCCAAACCCCAAAACGTTTAACATTCATTCGCGCCTTCATTATGAAACAACGTTCCTACTTCAACTTTGAAACCGCTACTGGAGAAGTTCAAATCTCTCAAACCTCCATCGTGTTTTCTGCGAAAACTGCTCCTACTCCAGAATCGCGTCAAGCTTTCGAAAGGAAGAAGAAAAAATAAACAAAAACAAGAACAAAGACTCCGCAAGGTATGAGAAAAACTGTCGTTATTATGTTCATTTAATTTCTCTCAAAACTCGTATTTCTCCTAGTTCGGCTTATTCTAATCCATTTTTATTGCGTAACTAGGGCATACGAATAGAAAATGTGTTGTTATTTCCTTTCTGTGATATATTGATCGATTTATTGGTGTTGGTTATTTTGATTCACTTGATTGTCAGTGTGTTCAGTTGAGTCATTGTGCATGCAGAGAAGTTTTTCTTGATGAATGAATGTTTATCACGTTTTATTCAGCACATGAATGTTGTTCGGTTCAATGGAGTTGCTCATTTTGATTCACTTGATTGTTAGTGTATTTATTTGAGTCCTTGTGCATGTAGAAATATTTTTCATGATGACTGAATGTTTATCACATTTTATTCAGTACATGAATATTGTTCGGTTCAGTAGAGTTGCTCATTTTAATTCACTTGATTGTTAGTGTGTTCAGTTGAGTCCTTGTGTATGCAGAAATATTTTTCTTGATGAATGAATGTTTATCACGTTTTATTCAGTACATGAATGTTCGGTTTAGTGGAGTTGCTTATTTTGATTCACTTGATTAAAATGTGCATGCTTGTGCTTGTCAGTGTATTGAGTGAATTATTGACTAATTTTTTTTGTCCTTAAAGCAAAAATGAAGAAGACAATGGTGACAAAGAAGGAGAAGTCGCGCTATAACGTAAGCATATATACAAAATGAGAGGCCAAGTGATTCGGGCATTTGAAACAATAAGACTCCCGAAGCCATCTGCTACCCTCTCCAGCCCTTATTGTAAATTCACATATGGGGATTTAGATAGTAAATATGATATACTTTGTTTGACTGGTTGTAATTAACACTATTTTGTTTAACTTGTTTAAAAAAACAAGCACTGCTTCTTTGAATGTATATATGTGAATATTAATGTAAATATTATTGAAAATCTAATGTTAAGGTATATATCTGATTTAAGATGGATTAGTCATTGTCTTGTCAGTTTGAGATGTTAATGTATATATTTATTAGAACTGTCTGGCTGCTGTTTTGTTCTAGGTTCACAGTGAATGGAAATCAGGGTATTTATCAAACATTAATAGCCCTAAAAATCCAAATGAACCAAAAAAGTGCATATATCACTATTAAAAAAATGTTTCTATCAGTATTTAGTTTCAAAACAGCTTTCTGCATAATGAACCGAACACGTTATTAAGGTGAATCAATTGTATAGTACTAAATGAACGGAACATTATCCATTATAGAAAATCAAATTCAAAACAGCTTTCTGCATAATGAACCGAAGACGTTATTAAGGTGAATCAACTGTATAGTACTAAATGAAGGAACATATCCATTATATAAAATCAAATTCAAAACACCTGTGTTTACAATTTAGAGATTATTAATTCAATTCAATTCAGAACACTTGCGTACATTCAATTCAATTCATTCAATTTAGCAATTGCATCTTCAATTCAATTCAAAAATAATCTAAAAGAGTGCTTGGATGGACTTTGAGAGAAATAAATTTATGAATCTAATATAAAAGACTGGGCCTTTAATATTTCATCTGGAGATGTTAAAGAATTTTACTTATTGGGAAGCTTGGAAAAGAATAGCAACATAATAAAATTCAACGAGAATAACGTGGCGCAACTCATAGAAACTAATTACTTTGACGCGCTTGCTCTTTGTGTGCATATAATAGAGATTATTTGCAATGAACTAGTGGATCACTTGAAATGGAGACTTGGGAGAAAAGATATATATTTGCAATAAACAGCTTTCTGCATAATGAACCGAACATGTCATTATAGTGAAATAATTGTATAGTACTAAATGAATGGAACATTATCCATTATATAAAATCAAATTCAAACAGCTTTCTGCAAAATAAACCGAACACGTTATTATGGTAAAACAATTGTATAGTACTAAATGAACGAAACATTATCCATTATATAAGTTCAAAACACCTATGTCTACAATTGAGAGATTATCAATTTAATTCAATTCAATTCAATTCAATTCAGAACATATGCGTACATTCAATTCAATTCAATTTAACAATTGCATTCCATTCAATTCGATTAAAAAAAATTCAAACCACGTCCGCTTGATTCATTTCAGAAGAATAATCCAAAATGCTCTCATTCAACTGATTTGAAGTTGAATCATTCATTATTTTGATAGAATATTGAAATCTAAAAAGGAAGAAGATAAATCCACAAAATTGAAAAAGAAAACGAAGAAGAATAGGAAGAAGAAGGATGAACAGCAGAGAAGAACAACGAGCAGAAGAAAAGAAAAAAGAAGAAGAACGACGAGAAGCAGAGATTATGGATCCAAAAATTACAATGCAAATCGTTAACGTTGAAGAAGAGAAGAGGAAGAAGAATATTTACGTTGAAGAAGAGGTTTATATGTTACGTTGATAGGAGGGAGAGGCGTGTTAACGAAAAACTGCTTGGAAGACTTGAATATGTATTTTATATGGATGTAGAACATTATTGTAACAATTATTAGCAATAAAAAAAAATGCTGCACCGTCATTAAAAAAATTATACATATTACCTACATATATTAATATTTAAGATATATATGTACTGAGATAATTATTGTAATAATATTAATATTATCATTAGTAATAACACTAAAATAATAGTATGCATGAAGGGGTGTCTGTGTTTGGTTTTTCCTTTTTCGCTAGTCATGGGTTACCAATTTGTAGACAGTTAAGTACTGACTCTGAGACGGGTGTTGTTTTTCTCATTTTTCGCCATCTGCGAAATGTCAGCATAGGTCTCTCGTGTATTGCGAGAAGGTTTAATTACTCTGCAGATCTCTATAGTTTTACTGAATTTTCAATTAAGTTTCTATACTTTTTTTTAATTAGTTTTTTATACCATAATTTTTTTCAATTTAGTCCCTGTTAACATTAAACATAAGAAAATATTAGCGAATTATGAAATTACTTATATATCCTTGTCTTTCACCTATAATAGGTTCATATTTCTCTGAGATTTCTCTCTTCTCAGTATCTCTTCTACTCTTTTTTTTTACTTTCCTCTTATACAACTTATGAAGATCCAGGAGGTGCTATGATAAGAGCCTCACAATCTGCAGCACTAGTGGATAGTGATTGTGAAGATGCAGCAACAGTGTGGTGGGGAGTACGTGATTGTGAAGATGTAGTAGCAGAGGTTGTTGTTGGGTGAGAAGATGCAGCAATAATCCTTTCTCCTAACCCTTTCTCTGCTCTTGCCTATTCTAACCTGCCTTCTTTTCTCAGATCTACGGACATTTACATGAAATTCTTTTTAAATAATTTAACATAAATTAATCGAAAGAGATAAAAGACATGACAATATCACAATACAATAAAATATTTTAATGATAAACATAATTAAAAGGTGAAAAGATGAAAAAAAAAAAAAAAAAAAAAAACAAATAGCAATCTACTGCATTCAACAAATCCATAATAATGTAACTTGCGAAAAAAATAAATTTTAATGAAAAATACATATCTAATGGACCAATCTATCAAATATATGAACATCAACAAAGTACTCTGTTAGCATGATTTGATAACAAAAGGTTTACAACAAATGTAAATCTTAATATAACCACCATTGATAAAAAACAAGAAGAAAAAAGAAGGAAAAATAAAAAAGGGAATAGAGTTCACTAGTTTTCCATCAACATAGAAGCAACTGAAAATAAGTATCATAGGGATACAGAATAGTAATCGAAAAATAGAAGTCGGGTTTGGCTTCTTATTAACTATATCCCATTTGTTGCTGCTACTGCTGAGGTCTGAGGCGGTTGGTAATTTGCATACCTTGGATAGCTTTCATACATGTTGGGGTCCTGTCCATAACCATAATTTTCATAACATCCCGCTAACATGTCCACAACTCATGAGGCTTAGCCAATACAAACTACCCACATCTAAACAATCTAAAATATGCGGATTGCACTCCCCATTGTACTCTTGAGGTACAAGTATCTCACGTGTTTCAACAAACAGAACATAAATAAAAAGACAGTTAACAAAAAATTAAAAAAATAAAATAACAAGCCAAAACAACATTCTTTTTCAAATAAAAACAAAGGTAGTTGAAAATGATTCTCTGCTTAACAATGAGAGGCATCCTATTGGCCAAACTAAGTTAGTGCCTATTCAACATCACGCTGCCAGCATTTGGCTATAAAGACATAACTTAAAGATATGTCTAGTTGCCTAAGCCTTTTTATGAACACATCAACTGGTAATAATAGAAAATTTTCAAATATATTCATGCTTGTTAATATAATAGAATATATTGACATCATGAAATAAACACATCTCACGCTGAGATTAATTAGCTTGCCTATATCTTATCTTGGAGGGAACAAACAGTTTCAAATAAAACCTAAAATTTTGTATACTTAAACCAAAAGTCCAAAAGAATCTCAAACTTAATGCTCCAATATTGAGAACCTTAATACTGATATTGATATAAGGTCTTGAACAGTCAAACTTACATTTTGCCAGTTTTTCTTCAATAATGAAACAAGGAAATTGACACTAAATTGTACATTCTGGAATATTTATTTCTCCTCCATTGAGCAATTTCCAACTGTAACACCCATGCAAAGAACTTTCTTAAGTTGAAACTTCACCATTGCTTTTGTACCATTAACTTTTGACTCTACGGATTCCTGATGTGTCACTAATGTTGGAAACTTACCTGCATTGATGGGTTCATATAGTCAATTGATCATATACAGAGTAACATATTATAATCCAAAACCGCAAACATAAATTTTCAATCCATTGTAGCCTTGTTAAAAATAAAAAAAGGTAGGAAAAATGTGAAAGGCTGCTTGAGGAACAATCAACGAGATTGCAGAGTCCCTTCAAAAGGCCTCTCTCAAAGAATCCCAAAGTTAATTGGGTTCTGATTGCTATCTGCCCCCTAACTAAACCACATATGAAATTGATTATTTTCATAGGGCTACTCAAAGAGGCATAGGTTACATTACTTGGTTAAGAACTTCGCTATACCATGCGATGGTGGACGACCCATGGAGGAGACACCCAAGGAGTTAAACCCCAAAATGGTCCTTGAGATTGGTGTCGTGCACTAAAATCGTCCCTGAGATTCCAATTGCACTAATTACATCTCTGAGATTGAAAAAAGTGCACCATATTAGTCCCTAACCTATTTTCCATTAACGGCGTGATGACATGGCATGATGACGTGGACTGTAAGTGACACGTGTCACTTCATGATTTGGCCACGTGTAATTGTATGATGATGTGGTGACCAGTGACATGTGGCATGCTGGCGTGGATGGTTGTGCCACGTGTCACAATGTTATTTGGCCGCGTGTCTGTTTGTATCACGTGTTGCAACAGTATTCGTCCACGTGTCATCCATTATGTCATCGTTGTATATGCACCAAATTAGTCCCTCACTTTGCATTAAGTGATTCATTTTAGTCCCTGAAATTGAATGTCGTGTACCAAACTAGTCCCTTCACCAGTTTTTTTTTCATTTTTTCTATAAATTCAAAATTCTCAATATTTTTTAATGCATTAATTTCAATTCTATTTTTTCACATGTTCTTCAAATAAAAGTGTTTTTATAAAATATTTTTTCTCTTGCGAATACCCTAACCGCCGACTTAGAGTTGACGTGAAGGCTTTTCAAGCACCTTCACTACCATCTCCGACCTCTTTCGGTACTTTTATAAAATATTTTTTCTTGTGGATACCCCTAATAACCGCCGTCTTGGAGTTGACGTGAAGGCATTTCAAGCTTCTCTCATTACCATCTCTGACCTCTTTCATCTAGACTGCAGAGGTCAAAGATGGTAGTGAGGGTGCTTGAAATGCCTTCAATCTAGCTCATTTACACATAACGAAAACGTGTATTTCATAAGAAAAAATGTTTATTTTTAATTATTAATTTATTGTTAAAAATACATATTTTTTTATGAAAAAAAATGTGTCTAATCAATCATATAATTATTTTTTTATAATAACATACTTATATATTACAAAATTTACCAATGTTAAATTATTAAAACTAAAAAGTAAAATCTTAAAAAAATTTTATGAAAGCACTTGTATTTAAACGATATATGAAAAAATAGAATTGAAATTAATGTATCTAAGATATTAAAATTTTAAATTTAAAAAAATGAGAAAAAATTGGTGAAGGGACTAATTTGGTGCACGACATTCAATTTCAGGGACTAAAATGAGTCACTTAATGCAAAGTGAGAGACTAATTTGGTGCATATACAACGATAACATAATGGATGACACGTAGACGAATACTGTTGTGACACGTGGCACAAATGGACACGTGGCCAAATAACATTGTGACGCGTGGCACAACCATCCACGTCAGCATGCCACGTGTCACTGGTCACCACATCATCATACCATTACACGTAGCGAAATCATGAAGTGACATGTGCACGTTATCATGCCATGTCATCACGTCGTTAATGGAAAATAGGTTAGGGACTAATATGGTGCATTTTTTTCAATCTCAGGGACGTAATTAGTGCAATTGAAATTTCGGGGACGATTTTAGTGCATGACACCAATCTCAGGGACCATTTTAGGGTTTAATTCGACACCCAAGCAGTGATGGCGATGGCGCACGACGCAAGAGACGACGAGCACGCGATGGACTACGACACGAGAATGCAACGGACAATGAGCACGGGAAACGCAACTAGACGGGAAGAACTATGGTTAGGACTCTGATTGTGGGACAAAATACAAATACTTCTTTTGGTATTTTAGAAATATAGAGATTTATTTAATTAGATCTTTTATTTTAATAGAAAAAATATTCATTTTTCTAATAAAATATTTTATTATTTTAAACATTTTTTTATGTTATAGGTTAAATAAAAAAAATTATGATATAAAGACTCAATTAAAAAAATATATAAGAATCTAACTAAAAAAAATTTTATGATATAAAGACTCAATTAAAAAAATATATAAAAATCTAACTAAAAATTTGATAAAATTATAAGGATCTATAGAGGAATTAAACCTTACAAAAAGTTGCGTCACCAAAGACGCCTCCAATCTAGGGGTGACAATGAGTAGAGTAGGGTAAGATTTGGAGTCAACCCTAACCCTACCCGCAGATCGAGATTTGTATATAAACTCAACCCTATCCTATCTGCGGGTTGAGAATATCTCAACCCTAACCCTACTCGTTCTTAACCCGCGGGCACCCGATCTTACCCGCAGATTACAAAAAAGATGCAACATTATTATATAACTTGATGATAATTTAAAATATAACTGGCTTTTATGTAAAAAAAGTATTAAAATATCAATTAATGATCTTCTTTTAGTGTCTAAGGATCTTTTACATTTAGTGAGAGGTCTTTAATTCAACATCCATTTTAAACATATTTTTATATAAATATATAACATATAAATATATACTGTGCGAGTTGGTCGGGTAGGGTTGAGGCTTAACCCACACCCTACCCTACCCACTGCGGATTGGGTTGACAACCCTACCCAATCAGATGGGGTCGGATTAGATACCCACAGATAGGGTGCAGATTGCCACCCCTACTCCAATCTCCTTCTCTCCACTCATCTGTACATTATCAAAAAATAGATAATATTATTAAACTACTCTTCCACCTTAGCCAATGACAACAATAAAGAAGTCTCACGGCCCACAAATTCAATCCAACAGAATACACAAATTCAACCCAACAGTATACACAAATTCAGTTATAATTTTAGTCTTTATTATTATCTTGTCTTATCTTTATTTTCTTTTATCTTTCATAGGCCAATGCTCTATATATATTTAGTTTTACCCTCATAGTTTATAATTTCAATCAATCAACAATCAATAAAATTTCTTCATCTTTTCTTTTTTTTTTTCTTTTTTTTTTTCACAATTTTATTATCTTTGCGTACTCTTTATGTACTCTTTTCGTTTTATTATGGTTTCAGAGCTTCTCTTGAGCTTTGCTCACATCTATGGATAAACCAACCAATTCAGATCCTAAAACCCCTTCAACCTCCCTCCCACGATGAATAATCAACCTCCCTACTCTGTCCTAGGTCAAGGAGAAAGAGCACACGAACATCATCAGGAGCTTCTTTTGGACCTTTCGTCAGTCCAGCACTTTTCTTTCATGTCACTTCCTTCCAATCAAGAAACTCGTCCTTCAAACCAACTTGAGCTTTTGTCAAGTCTAACTACTCATTATCTTTGTTCTTTCAATACTTTTTCTATTGTCAACAATTTTTCAAATTGAGATTCATTCTTGAATACTTTGATCATTGATTCTGGTGCCACAGATCACATTGCATCAAATTTGTCTTGGTTTATTTCTTATACACAAATTTCTCCTATTATTGTTTATTTACCAAATGGTTCTCAAATTACTGTTTTTTATAAAGGTATTGTTCAATTTTTCCCATTCTTGGTTCTTCATGATATTTTTTATTTACCTCATTTCAACTTTAATATTATCTCCATCTCAAAAATTACTTCCGCACTCATATGTGAACTCACTTTTTCATCTTCTTCTTGTACTCTACAGAGCAATAATTTAGAGACGGTTGATTTGGGCAGAATAATATAGGGATTATATGTCTTTAAATCCAATTTCGGTAAAAATTTATCCACTACACATTCCATAAATTCCATGTAATCCCCACCCATTACACCTTCAAATATATGGTATTTTCGTTTAGGACACCTTTCTGGACAAAGACTTAATCATTTACATAAACATTTCCCTTTTATCTCTATGCATCATGACGTGGCTTGTGACATTTGTCATCTTTCTAAACAAAAGAAACTTTCATTTTCTCAAAGTTTTAACAAAGCCAATGCAAGCTTTGATTTATTACATTTTGATATTTAGGGTCCGTTTCGACAAAATTTTATTCATAATCATAAATATTTTTTTACTATTGTTGATGATTTTTAGCTGCTTTACATGGGTTATTTTATTAAAATCAAAAGGAGAAGTGCAAAATCATGTAAAAAGTTTTATTACTTTAGTTGAAACACAATTCAACTCTAAAGTCAAAACTATTCGTTTCGATAATGGACCAGAATTTATTTTACATGATTTTTATGCTTCAAAGGGCATTATTCATCAACGTAGTTATGTTGAAACTCCTCAACAAAATGGAAGGGTAGAACGCAAGCATCAACATATTTTGAATATAGCTCGTGCTCTTATGTTTCAATCTAATTTACCATAGTTTCATCATCCGCAATTAATTTTAAAACACCATTTGAGATTTTATTCAATCATCCACTAAGTTATCATGACCTTAAAATTTTTTGATGTTTATGTTTTGTTTCTACCATAATGGCAAACAGATCAAAATTTGATCCAAGAGCCAAAAAGGCTGTATTTATTAGCTTTTAACATGGTTTTAAAGGATATATTGTTTATATTTTAGAAGATAAAAGAATTAAGATTTCTAGAAATGTAATTTTTTATGAAATGATCTTGTCCTTAGTCACCAAAAAAGTTCAATTCCATACACTCAGCCCAACATTGCCAAAACATGTCTTCTCAAAAACAAGATTCAGTTAGTCTTCCAGTTGAACCCTCACCTATACCCATTGACCCAACTCCATCTAATTCTTTATTTTCTCCAACAACCTCTCCTTCTTTCTCGTCGTTTCCTAATCAAGTTGAACCCAATGACCACCGAATCTCTTTCAACACACACACCCTTCTCTCCTTTCGCACTAGACATCAGTCCACCATCACTTCCTCATCTCCTGTCACCTTCTTCACCACCTGAGCAACCCCATCCTCGTCATTCCGACCAGCCTCACCGACCTCCAGCATATCTCTCTGATTACTTGTGTAATTTCTCTCTCACCTCTACAAATCAATCTCCCTCAAAGTGCAAGTATCCTTTATCTTCAGTCATGTCTTTTTCTTTTCTTTCATCTTCACATAAAAAGTTTCTTTTATCACTACATTTTGACGTTGATTCAAAGTCTTTTAAGGACACCAATCAACACTCTAATTGGCGTAGTGCTATGGAAGATGAGCTGGATGCTCTTGAGCTGAATAAAACTTGGCGTCTTATTGATTGCCCTACAGGCGTTAAGCCGGTTGGCTGTAAATGGGTCTATCGCATCAAATACAAGCCTGATGGTTCAGTTGATCGATATAAAGCATGCCTTGTGGCTATTCACTCATACTGAAGGTGTTGATTTCTTGGAAAAATTTTTCCTGTTGTCAAGCCTGCCACCATCAGATTAGTTTTGGCATTGGCCTCTATGAAGCATTGGCCCATACATCCATTGGATGTCAATAATACTTTCTTACATAGAGATCTTTCTGAGGATTTTTATATGACTCTGCCTCCCAGATTTACATCTTCTCGACCGAATCAATGCTGCAAGCTACTAAAATCACTATATGGTTTACGACAATATAGTCGTATGTTGTATGACAAACTTTCTCATCTTTTGCTATTTCATGGATATCAGTAGACCTTATCTGATTATAGTATATTTGTTAAATTCACTGGTGCTCAAATTTCTATCCTTGTAGTCTATGTTGACGATATTGTTCTTACTGGTAATTCCATTTCTGAACTTGTTGCTATTAAGTCTATTTTGCACCAACACTTCTGAATTAAAGACTTGGGCCCATTAAAATATTTTTTGGATATTGAGGTTGCTTAATCAGCGAAGGAAATTTGCTTATCTCAGAGAAAATATTGTCTTGATCTTTTGGAGGATTCTAGTTTATTAGGTGCTAAACCTGCCTCTGTTCCAATGGATAGTACCACAAGACTATATCAAGACAAAAGTCCCCTGCTATCTGTCCCTTTTGTATATCGCCGTTTGGTTGGACGTTTTATCTATCTCACCACTACTCGATCAGACATCATGTATGCCACTCAACAATTAAGTCAATTTATAGCATCTCCTACTGAATCTCATCTTCAAGCTGCCAAGCATGTGTTATGATATCTGAAAACTAGCCCCGGCAAAGGATTTTTTTTCAAGAGAATAAAAAATTCAGCTTCTCGATTTCAGTGACTCTGATTGGGCCGGATGTCCTGACACTCGGCGATCTTTAACATGTTATTGTTTCTTCTTAGGCAGTTCTTTAGTCTCTTGGATAATCAGAGTGCTCTTCATATTGCTGTTAACCTGATTTTTCATGAACGGACCAAATATCTAGAGGTTGATTGTCACTTTGTTCGACAAAAAGCTCAAGTTGAATGGATGAAATTTCTCCCCATTTTCTTTTCTAGGCAGCTAGCTGACATCTTCACCAAGCCTTTGTCTTCTCAACCATTCCATCTTAATTTGAATAAGCTTGGTGTTCTTAACATCTTTCATCCTTAGCTTGCGGGGCATATTAAACCACTCTTTCACCTCAGCCCATGACAACAATAAAAAAGTCTCACGACCCACAAATTCAACCCAACAGAATACACAAATTCAGTTATAATTTTAGTCTTTATTATTATCTTATCTTTATCTTATCTTTATTTATTCTTATCTTATCTTTATTTGCTTTTATCTTTCATAGGCCAATGCTCTATATATATTTAGTTTTACTTTCATAGTTTACAATTTCAGTCAATCAACAATCAATAAAATATTTTTATTTTTTTTTCTTTTTTTATTCTTTTATAATTTTATTATCTTTGCGTACTTTTTATGTACTCTTTTTGTTTTATTAAATATAAAAAATAATTTGTTAATTTGTATCTATTTTTTATTATTAAAGTCTCATTTTAATAAATAAAAAATTTAGGTCGTTTTGTCTTTATCTTATTTCTTATTCTTATTTGATTCATGGCAAATTATCCATGAAGTTTCTATCAATAGCTCCATTCATGGAGGTCCCGAATCATGTTGATGTTTCTAATTTGGCCACCGTATAGACTCCTCTGATGTTTACATTTTCCACAAATTGGTTGCTATATTTAGACTTTGGTAATTTTTCCAATCCAGCTCAAATAAAAATATTACACTTGTTTATTTTGCACCAAAATATTCATTAAAGAAAGAGGAATAGAGAGCAGAGTGCTTAAACAACCTCCACCTCCGTCAACCTCAGAAGTCGTGATTATCACCACTCTGGCTTCTTTGACCACCACCACCTGCGACCGACATTGGTTGCAACGCTACAAGTGTTTTAGCTTGCTACATCAACTTTTAATTTGTTACACCAGTATTTAATATTCAATGGAATAAACAAATAACAAAGACTAAAATATAAAAAATAAATATTTTATGGAGACAAAAAATTATTTAAGCAATATTTTGTTATTTGATATCTCTAATGTTAAAAATTTTTGGATTTTTTAATTTTAAAACCATATTAAATCATTAAAAAAATATATCAAAAATTTAAAAGCATATTATAATTGAAAGAATTTATTTATTTTTTTCAACTAAAATCTATCGGTAATAGTAATTCTCTAATCGCTAATAAGATAAAAGATTGCAAGGTGATTTTTTTATTTTTTGTTTGTATACAGAGACCAAAACTGTGAAATTTTATGTATATTTGACTATTGGTTATTATCAAATTCTAAAGGCCTAATTAAAATAAAATATTTTATTTTATTTTTATTTAAATTTAAATAAAAAATAATAATAATTTATTTTATTTAATATTTATAATTTATATATAAATTATATAATATAAAATAATTAATGTGATTATAATCAATTATATGTATAATTTATAAATAAATTAAAAATTATAATTTTTTAACATCTAAAAAAATTCATATTATACTTTTACATTTAATTCACATGACTGAAATATGTTGTTTTTCAAGCCTCTCTCTTTTGCTAACCAATATATATAGTCTTATTAATAACAGAAGAGCAGAAATTTTTAATACAAAAGATAAGGTTTTAAAAATTTCAATAATAATAAATACATAAAATAGTTTATTTTCTCAATAAAAATTTTCTATTTTAGTATTTTTAAGACTTCTATTATATTTATTTATGTTAATACTTGTACTATTTTTATTCTTTTAAAAAGTCATTTAAAATTCGTTGAATTCTAAGACATCTTACAAATTCAAAGACTATTTTCATTTGTTGTAATCGAGTCCTTTTTTTAAAAATAATTTTTAATAATCCATAACTTTAAAATATTATAAATTCAAATATAAGGAAGAATCTGTTTATATTAAATATAAATTTTATAAATTTATAGTATCGACTAATTTTTTTATTTCTTAATGAATTTACCAATTTAATTAAAAAATCTAAAACTCTACCTTTAAGAAATTATTTATAATATAATTAAGAAGATATTTAAAAATATTGATCATTTTCCATTTTAGTTTAGCGATGATACATTAAGTGGATTCTCAAAATATTATTTACTAGATTGGTATCTTATCAATGATTTGTGAGATGGGGTTGGTCAAATCCGCATTTGAGTGATATAACTTAAGTCTCACAATTTTTATATTAAAATAAATTATAGTAAAATAAATTTTATTTAAATTTTATGGTTTAAATTTATTTTTAAATAAAAAATTATTTTAAAAGATATAAATTTAAATAATTTTTTATATTATTTTATAATTTTATTTCAGATATATACATAAGAATGTTAATTTTATATTTTTTAATATTTTTTTACATCGTATTTCTCTTTTAATATTTTCAATACTTTTATTTTTAGTACTATTTTAGGATATAATTTTTACTAATTATAATTTTATTATTATTTATAGTTAATTTTTTTTGTTTAATTTGTCTTTTTTAATAAAATCAGTAATTCATATTATAAAAAAATTACAATACACAAGAATTATAACGACAAAATTTACAAAGCCAAATAAAAATAGAATTTATATTTTTCTATTATTTTTAGTACTCTTTTATTTAGTACTATTTTAGATTATAATTTTTTATTATTTATAACTTTATTATTATTTTATGGTTAGTTTTTTTTATTTGATTTACTCTTTTTAGTGGGATTAATAATTTTTACGGTATATTATTATTTGTGTTTTTTCAAGGAAAAATAAAGAGTAGAATTATAAAAAATATATAAATTTCCTTGGTTAATACTTAATAGCTCAATAGTGAGAAGTGAAAATAGACGAGAATGTGTTTTTCATGGTTCAACAAAACAGAAGGTTAATCATTTGGAAAAGTGCAATTCTCAATTTGTTGATTCCATTACAAGACACGCGTCATCATATTTCACCAAGAATCGATCAAAATACAACACAAAAATATAATCAAATTTTGGTAAAAGCATTATACTTAGAAATTAAATTCCACATAAAACATAATCCATGCATGTATGCTAATAATTGAAAAAGATTCTCATCTTTTAATTCATTTACAAATTAAACTAGAAATTCAAGACAAGCAAAATATAATAAAGAGCTTATTGATGAAATTACAGTATTCCACCCATGGAACTAGTGGCGGAAATTTGGGGCAAAATATAACTATAGTTGATGCTAATTACTAATTAAGAATTAATCATTACCATTACATCATTGATCTTCTCCTCTTGATTTTAGAAAGATGGTTATCCACAGTGGTTCCCATCACCACAGGTTCATGTGAAAGAAGCATCATGGACTCAACTGTCTCCAACATAGTAAGACGCTCCCTCACCCTCCTTTTCAGTTCACTCAATTCACCAATCTCACACCATTTCTTCCCTCCCTCAACAACCTCTTTGATAGCCTTTTCACGCGCCGCGCCCACTTTTTCCTCCACGCGCACCTGTTCCACAGTCTCCTTGAACAAATGGTCCAAGGTGTCTGGATCAGCACCACCATCATTATCATCGCTGCTGTCCTCGTCATCATCGCCTCCACCACGCCGCTCAGGGTTTTGGATGAGGAACTTGGCGACGACAGCGTCGACGGTGGGGTGGGCGAAGGAGTAAGGCTTGTTTCCCGGAGAGAAGACCACAATAGCAACCTCGGATCCGCAGAGAATAGAAAGTTCGTTGGCTTTCTTGAAAAGACCGGTTCTTCGTTTGGAGAATGTGACCTGCCTTGTGTTGGTGTCTTTCACCATCTTAATCTCGATCTTACGGCGACCCATGCCTGATGATGGTGACAGTGATTACTAAAGAAAGAAGAAAGTGATGAGAATGTGTATGGAAAACGAGGATAGGCATGTATGTGATTATTATTGTTTGTGAACACTCATTTATAATGTAAACTAACACTTTTTCTAATTATTTTTTTATTCATTTGGTTGGAATTTCTCTTTGTTTTTGCTTATGGACATAAATTTCAGTTTATGGAAAGGTATTAAATCATTAATAGAAACCTTTTTTCGATTTGAAAATTGTGAAGCTAGCACAGTAATACTAAATATGGATGGGGCATGTTTTCCTTTTTTGGAATCACACACACGAAAAAATCTAAATTCTATCTTAAAAAATGTTATTCTTACATTAAAATCAATCACTAAAATCAACCACTAATGTATTTATATATAAATATACTAATTTATTTATATATAAATACATGTTAACATGTATAATTTAATTTATTTTCAATATATATTTATATTAGTGACTGACTTTGATAGTTAATTTTAGTGTACACGTAGTATAATCATTTTATCTTATAATAAATATTTTGAAAATACCAAAACAATATTAGAATATAATAAAATAAATATTATTTGAATTATATTATTTAAAATTATTTTTAAATAAAAAATTATTAAAAAATATATATTTGAATATTTTTTATATTAGTAAACTTTTTAATATTTTTATTTTTAATATTATTTTAGAATATAATTTTTTATTAATTATGATTCTATTATTACTTACTGTTAATTTTTCCACTGATATACATTATCTTATTTACAATGAAAGAGCAGAAGTTTTTAATAGAAAAGATAATAAAGAGTATTTATCCATTTTGGTTCTCAAAGAATTTTGGATCAGATATTTTAATTTTCAACTAAAATTAATTACTCGATTGATCCCTAACAACTAATTCTGTCAGTTACTTAGGTTCTTACCTCTGTCAACTCTAACGGAAGACAAAATGGCCCCTGACAACTCTAACAGGAGACGAAATAATTCCTGACAACTTTAACAGTGGACAAAATGATCCTTGACCCTTTTGTTCGAAAACGATACTGTTCTTCCCCAACTTCCATCATATCTCGCATAATCCTAATATTCATACTCTCCTTCTTCACTTTCACAGTCTTCTTCTTTTCCATCTTTTCCTTCTTCCTCTTCAACTCCAAGATCAAGCCATGGTGTAACTGTCACGCGTGTCGCACCTGCCTCAATATATCATGGACCACACACTTCCTAAATCTCTGTAACTGGTACACCCACCTCCTCCGCACTTCACGCACCCACCAGAAACATCCACCTCCACGTCCTAATAACAGCATCACCTCCAACCCTGACAACGTCCACCACATTCTCAAGACCAAATTTTATAATTACCCCAAGGGCACGCCTTTCTTCACTCTCCAACAAGCAATATAGATTGTTGGACATTAGGACATCATGAGAAGATTCTCCTTCGGCATCATATGCAAATTCTCATTTGGAATGGACTCCGAGTGCTTCATTCCTTCTTTTTCGGAGTCCAAGTTGGCAGACAACTTCGACCTCACATTCAAGCTATCAGTACAACAAGTAATATCGTTGTTGCCGCTTATATAGAAACTGAAGCGATTACTGAACATTGGTTCGGAGAAGAAGCTGAAGGAACCAATTGGAGTGGTGGACAATGTAGTCATGAAGATGATAGGATAGAGGAGGAGAGAGATGGCAACGACAACAACGGGTGTCTTAACAAATCAGAATTGCTGTCTAAATTCATGAGATCCATCGAAGACAACAAGTATATACTTGAGAGACATAGTCATTAGTTTATTGAGTATTAATTGATTGAGAACAAGTTGATTATTTTTCTTCTTGTGAATATTGAAGTTACAGAGTGTGCATTGTGTAGCTTGAAGTTATAGTGTTAAATTGTTAGTGTTATGCGAGATATGATAGAAATTGGGGGAGAACAGTGTCATTTTCGAACAGAAGAGGTCAGGAACCATTTTGTCCCCTGTTAGAGTTGCTAGGGACTATTTTGTCCTTCGTTAGAGTTAACGGAACAAATGACCTAAGTGACTGACGGAATTAATTGTTAGGAATCAATTGAGTAATTAATTTTAGTTGGAGACTAAAGTGTCTAATCCAAAATTCTTTGAGAACCAAAATAGGTAAATATTTTAGATATTTCAATAATATTAAATACATAAAATTAAATAATTTACTTTGTCAATAAAAATTTTTTATTTTAATATTTTAAGACCTCTACTACACGTATTTGGGTGTTGAGACCTTTACTATTTTTTACTTCAAATTATCTAAAATTCGCTGAATTTTAAGACATCTTACAAATTCAAATATTATTTTCATTAGTTGTGATAGAGTCTCCCTCTTAATAATAATTTCTAATAATCCCCAACTTTAAAACATTATAAATTCAAATATAAAGAAGGATCTGGTTATACTAAATGTAAATTTTATTAACTTATACTGTCGACTAATTTTTTATTTCTTAATAAATTTTACCAACTTAAATAAAAAAAAATACAAAAATTTACTTTTAAGGAATGAGAGTAATTCACATGAATAAATCAACATTCATTTAATATTACGCATATCACCCAAAATAAAAAATATAACGTAAATCACTCCAATCACATTTCTATGTAAATTGAAACAGATAGACTAGATTTAATTCTCTATATAAATTGAAACAGTCTGGTTCGATTTATACATATTTGCATGTTGTGATAGTAAATTTAATCAGGTTGTTTCAATTTATACATGCATGCATACTATCCTAGTAAATCTAATCCGTCTGTTTAGATTTACTAAGATAGTATGCATGCATGCATAAATCAAAACAGTCTGATTAAATTTACGTTTTGATTTCCAATTTGTAATTTGAGAAAAATAATTAACATATTATATCAACAAAATTATCATAATTTATGAAATTAAGTATAAAAATTATTTCCTTAAAATATTGATACAGTTTATCTCTATTGTTATTTGAAACCATCTATTTTAAATAGTTCAGTACAAATAAATATGAAAAAGTCATCATTCATTTAAAATTTAAAATATAGATGAGATATAATTTAATTAAAATTGATCTAAATAGTAACAAAATATATCAATTTTTATTTTTTAAATTAGTCTAAATTAAATTATTAATATTATTTTATTATGTTCAAAAATTATATTTTTATATTTATAACTTCATATATCTCGTTTACAGTATACACAAGATAATTATGAATTTATCTTGTTATGTGTATTTTCTTAAAATTCTATTATCTTGTTTATCGTGTAAACGAGATATAAGCAATCTTAATTTGTTTACACGGTAAATGGAATATGTAAAAAAAAAAAAACTGATAAATATGCTACAAATTACCTATATTCATAAATAAAATATTTATTTAAAAAATCCTAACATATGTGTATATATAGTATATCAATATTTTAAAGAAATATTTTTTATACTTAATGATATAATATGTTAATTATTTTTCTCAAATTACAAATTGAAAATCGAAACGTAAATCTAATCAGACTGTTTTGATTTATGCATGCATGCATACTATCCTAGTAAATCTAAATAGACAGAGTAGATTTACTAGGATAGCATGCATGCATGTATAAATCGAAACAGCCTAATTAGATTTACTATGACAACATGCAAATATGTATAAATCGAACCAGACTGCTTCGATTTATATAAAGAGCTAAATCTAGTCTATCTATTTCAATTTTTATAGAGATATGATTGCGGTGATTCACGTTACGTTTTTTATTTTGGGTGATATACGTAATATTGAATTAATGTTGGTTTATTTATGTGAATTACCAAAAAATTATTTACAATATAATTAAGAAGATGATTTAAAAAAATTGATTATTTTCTATTTTAGTTGGCGATCATAGATTAAGTGGATTCTCAAAATGTTATTCACTAGATTGGCATCTTATTATTAATAGTTTATGAGACAAGATTGGTCGTTTGACTCAGACAATAAATAAATATTGTTTAGATTATAATATTTAAAATTATTTTTAAATAAAAAATTATTACAAAGAATATAAATTGAAATAACTTTTTTATATTATTTTATTATTTTATTTTAGATATATATGTAAGAATGTTAGTTTTTATATTTTTTTTATTAATACTCTTTTTATATGGTACCTCTTTTTAGTACGATCACTATTTTTATTTTTAGTATTATTTTAGACTATAATTTTTTATTAATTATGATTCTATTATTACTTACAATTAATTTTTATTTAATTTGTTCTTTTTAATATAAATAATAATTTATATTATAAAAAATTATAATAATAAATAATACACAAAATTACAATGACAAAATTTTACAAAACCAAACAAAAAAATAAAATGAAATCAACTATAGACAGAATTATTCGTATGAACCAAAGTGTCTTTATTAAAGGGCGGCCTATCAGTGAGAATATTATTATTGTCCATGAATTCATGCACTATTTGAAGAATAAGAGACAGAAAAATTATAATATGCCTCTCAAACTCGACATGAGCAAAGTATACAACCGAGTAGAGTGAAGTTGTGTATAAGAGATGCTTAAAAGACTGAAATTTTGTTAGAAATGGATAGATTGGATGAAGGAATGTGTCATTATAATTTTTTATTCTACTACAGTAAAAGAAAATTCAAAGGACTTCGTTAAGCCAACAAGAGGTCTTAGATAAGGAGATCCTCTTTTACCCTGTCTTTTTTTAATTTGTGCAAGGGGCTTGTCTCATATGCTCCAAAGAGGAGAATATAATTAAGATTTCACAGGTCTAAAGTTAAATCGAAGGTGCTCTACTCTTAGCCATTTATTTTTTGCTGACGACTCTATTCTCTTTGGTAAAGCAACTACCCAAACTTGCCATAATTTACTAAACATTCTACTGTAGTATAGTGAGATAATCGGAAAGATAATTAACCTCAACAAGTCTTCAGTATTCTTCTGTCAAAATACCCCTCTAGAGTAGAGCATCCTTCAGGTGTCACATGTAGGATCTCAGGATAAATACCAGGGTCTCCCTACAATTATCTACAAATCAAAGAAAGAAACGTTCAGATATATTAAAGATAAAGTGAGCAAGAACCTGAATGTATGAAAGTGATCTCTCCTTTCAATTAGTAAACGAGAAGTACTTATTAAAGCAGTAGGATCAGCAATGCCTATTTACACCATAAGCAGCTTTAAGCTTCTGGAGACACTTATTGACAGTATACAGAAGAATATGATGAGATTTTGGTGGGGCCAGAGAAGAGACAACGAAAGAAAAATACAATAGATCAAATGGGACACAGTTTGTAGAACTAAAGATAATGGAGGTTTGAATTTTAAAGACTTAAAAGCCTTTAATTTCGCAATGTTAGAAAAATAGTGTTGGAGAATCCTAAACAGATCTGAGTCCTAGCTCACAAGGTTCTAAAGAGCAAATATTTTTTCCTTTTCTTCCTTTATAAAAGCTCAATTAGGAAGTAATCCTTCCTGGGCTTGGAGAAGCCTACTGGAACGTAGGAAAGTGATTAAAAAGGATATAAAATGGCAGGTGAGCAATGGTACACAGATTCATATCTTTAAAGATTACTGGTGTAACATCCTACCACACAAAGTTTTACACTAGGAATGTAAAACAGAGGTGGTGTGGTATTACGACCTCTAAAAATGAAATCATATATATAATATAGACGAAAAATTATTTTATCTAGGAGCCTTTGAAGAAAGGTATTAAACAAACGTGTTAAACAGAAAAGCGCATCACTCTCGAAAACGATAAACGTATACTAGACAGGATAAGAGTAAAGCGACATATATACATATATACATAGGAAAAGAATTTCAAAGGTACAAATAACAAGACTTCTGACTCAGCTCGCGAAGTTAAAACCGGCCAGAGCATATATACATATATACAAGATAAAACCCAAAAGGCCTAAAAGACAGTTTACAGAACCTATTTCTCCAAATCAACCTCTAAGAGGGATAAAGCATATTATACATATACAATGGAGATTTAAGAGTATTTATATATACATCAGAACCAAAATAAAATCCCAAACACAAGGATCTTCGCTTTCAGAAGCTCCCAGTGTGTCTCAGCGAAGTGTCTCACGTCCTGCATCTGAAAACCACAAAATATGTATGGAATGAGAATCAGAGGTTCTCAGCATGGTAATGGTGCCCACATAACTAACATATAATGTCCCGAAAAAGTCAGAGAAAATCCTAGAACTTCTGACATTAGATTTAAACTTAAAACTAACATTGAAAATCATAAATAGGGTGAGGTATCTAAGGATTCTATATTCTATTTCAATTTCCAACTTAACCCCTAAGTTCATCACCTTTTCTCCAATCCTCTGAAATACCGGTGCACAGACAGACAATGCATACAAAGAAAACACAAGTAGTTTACAGTTACAGCAAACAGAACATATAGCAGTTAAGCATGAATATTAATTACGCAAACCCAAGAATGTAAAACCAAACAAGTCACTCAAATGCATATGATGCATGTCTTTCCTACTGGCCGTGAGCTCACGTGTCAGTTATTTTGCCAGAACCCGACACATGCGATAGCTAACCCGAATATCATCCTCTTGAAAACCAGTGGGCGGTACACCACCACGAACCCCACCTGGCGGGCGGTACACTACCATGAACCCCACCATTGCGAGCAGTACACCACCACGAACCTCGCAAGATCTTCAATTGGAAAACAACACACACACGTGGGTGGTACACCACTACGAATCCCACAAAGCATTCTCATTTAAAAATATGTGGGTAGTAAACCACCACGAACCCCACATACGTCTCGACACTGGGCAAGCAGTAAACCACCACGAACCTTGCCAGGTCAAAACTCAAGAAAAGTCAATTTTATTTTCAAATTCATTATAAATCATTCACACCTCCATTTCCAATCATATCTCATTCATCACAAATCTTAACATCAATACCATCTTCGTCATGCCATATTCATTATTTTCCAACAAAATCATTTGTTGTTATAACTCTCCCAAACCTCTACCCTCTACTCCATTGGCTCTAAATTCATGACGGTAAACACCCCTAATCATACTTCACTACCCAAAAATCTACCTATCAAGCTTTAAATAAGTATTAACAAGGTTTTAAAAGCTAGAGGAATGGTTTAAAAACACAAAAAAAAACTCATATTTCAGAAAAACAGGGACTGTGTGTGTCGTGCATACGCACAGAGTTAAAAATGGGTGGTTGCATATGTGATCCCCTGCTCACCTACGTGAGTGTTCCAACCCGAATGGACTACTCGCGTCGTGTGTGTCCCTCGCGTACGCATGGTTAGCAGAAATCTCAAAAAGCTGCTAAGTTCAAAATTTCTGTTTTACACACCAAATTTTGATCGCGTATAACTTTTTCGTTTTAAAACATTTTTCTTCGTTCTTTAAACGATATAAACCTCTCAGACCAAATTTTCTTTCAAGAGAAGTTTGATAAAATTTGGAGGTCCGAAGGCCAAGTTATGCTCCGCCAAAGTTGGTAAAAAATAAGAGTTTCCATAAAATTTGCACACCTCAACTTTCAAAACATGCTAATTCCAAACCTTTCAAAAACCAACCCAAACCTTACCACAAAAGCTCCAAACCAGCCTCAACAATATCATAACACCTCTTAACACATCAATCCATAATTATAATAAGTTTGTTCAATAATTTCATACAAAGACAACATCAAACAACATTATTAACTTACACGCGCAAGTGCACGCGCACACACGCGCACGCACACGCACACGCACGCACACGCACGCACACGCACACGCGCACAATCAAGCTCTACAAGATTACATTATTTCACCAACAACATCAAATTACCAAGCCTCATAAATACCATCCAATTCTACATCATTAACAACATACATTTCAATCCTATCTTACGGTCACTAGCCTAAGTTTTCACGACACGTTATATTTTAGTTACGAGAAATCAAAACTATACCTTGGCCGATTCTCCGATAAACCCGGAACACCTCAAGCATTTTCCGCACCACAAGCTATCATCCTCAGCCCCTCACCAACGGACCTAGCTTCCAAAATTGATCTCAAGCTTCCATTCTCTTCAAATGAGTTCCAATTACAAGTTTGACTTCTAATTTGATATTACACCAACAATATTCAATCTAATCTATATATATCACTATAATTAACCCTTAAAATCAAAATTTCAAAAATCCACAAGAGGATTAGAGTTTTTACCTTCTCCAAATATCATAGGATGACAACTCAATACATCAAAATATCAAAATCTCGAAATTCCAAACACTAAATTTTCGAATAGGAGAAGAAGGGACAGAAGCTAGGAATGTGGTTTCCTCACTTGTTATGTACCGGATTTTGTGGAACTCGACGTTACGATCGCGTGGCCGTAAACGGTGCGGCAATCGGAGCTTGGAGTGAAAAGTTGTGTGGATTTGATTATGGAAGTGAGGGTTTTGAGTTTCTTCTTCCCTTCCCTTATGTGTTTCAGCGTAAGATGCATGAGGAAGAAGGAAGGTGAGCTGAAGCTCAAGTGCTTAAGTGTGTTGGGTTGGGCCTTGGGCCCAATACGGCCCGGTTCGTTCAGTTCGGCCTGTTTGACTTAATTTTGGGCCAAATTCTTTAAAATTAGTGTTAACATTCATATTTTAATTATTTCTATTTCTTTAAACTATAAAATTTAAGTTTTTAATTTTTTAAATAATAATTAATTTATTGATTAATTATTAACTAATTACTTAGAGTTTACAACTGGAGTCTTAATAAAATCCAAATATCTAAAAAACATCTTACTTCTGATCATAACCTAACATGGGTTAGCCAACTCCTATTGCCAGAACGATGATTGAATAAACCTCTAATTAGAAACTGTTTTACGCGCTTATTAAACAACTTATTATTCAGACTCTCATTCAATAAAGTAATGTGATAAACCACTATTTTGCGGTTTATTTTCTATTAAATTGAGTGGCTTTTATACATTATTCTCACATTTATGCATATAATTTGCATATTTTACATTTTTCTTCCTAATTTTGTGCTATAATTGAAAACATGCTTCTTTGGCCTTAAATTTACTAATTTTAATCTTCTCTTATTATTATCCGATGCCATGATATGTTTGTTAAGTGTTTTCAGGATTTATAGGGCAGGAATGGCTTAGAGGATGGAAAGAAAGCATGCAAAAGTGGAAGGAACACAAGAAATGAAGTATTTCAGAATCTGGTAGCGACGCGCACGCCTGGACGACGCATAAGCGTGATTGGTGCATTTGACAGATGACGCGCACGCGTGGCTGACGCCTACACGTGGCCAGTGAAAAGTCCAGCGACGTGTACGCGTGGCTGACGCGTACGCATGACAGAGCGTCACGTGTTGTAATTAACAGAAAACGTTGGGGGCAATTTTTGGGCTGCTTTTGACCCAGTTTCAGGCCCGAAAATACAGATTAGAGGCTGCAGAGTGGAGCTAGAAGGAAAAATCAATCATTCACTTTTTATTCACTGAATTTTAGGTTTTAGATGTAGTTTTCTAGAGAGAGAAACTCTCTCCTCTCTCTAGGTTTAGAGTTTCTTCTTTCAATTTCTCTTTAGGTTCAGGTTCAATCTTCCATTAATTTAGTTTTCTCTTACTTTTATTTGTTTAAGCACTTTAATTCATCTTCTTCTCTTGTTAATTTTCCTTTTTTGCCATTTTTATGTTATTGAGCTCTTGTTACATTTGATTTCGATGCTTGCAATTGGTTGTTTAGATTTAATATTCCTTATTAATTTTATCATGCTTTTATTTTGTGCCTACCAAGTGTTTGATGAAATGCTTGGGAGAATCTTAATTTAGCTTTTTACGTTCTTGACTTGGATTGAGTAATTTGGAGACTCTTGAATTGTCAAAGTCTCTTGTTGGTTGGTGATTGAAAGTTGCTAGTTGGCTTGAGCCTCACTAACTCTAGTCTTTGATTAGGAATTGTGAACTCAAGTTGATTTGCTCACTTGACTTTTCTTCAATTGTTAAAGGTTAACTAAGTGAGAGCAATTTGCAATTACCATCACAATTGACAATGATAATGAGGATAGGAATTCCGTTTCTCAACCCTTGCTAGGACTTTTCTTAGTTATTAGTTTATTTTCTTGTTATTTACATTCCTTGCTTATTAAATTCAAAATATAAAAAGATACAATCTCATAACCAATAATAAATACACTTCTCTATAATTTCTTGAGAGACGACTCGACGTTTAAATATTTCAATTAATTTTATTGGGTTTGCTTAAGTGACAAACAATTTAAACATTAACCGAGAATAATTTGTTGATTTAGAACTATACTTACAACGTGACATTTTTATGAAAATCTTTACCGACATTTTTTCTGCGTCAGAATGGCAGAGTGATATGGAGAAAGGAGAGTAAGGATACTTACACTGTGAACTCACGATACCATATAACCTTCCACTTCTACCATATTCACTAAGAATTTCTTCCAAAGCTCTTTTAACAGAAAGTTCTATTGTGGTCAATTTAGTCTCTCAAATGCCGACTCAAAAATTGGGTATTTTTTTTTTTGTTGGAAAGCGATGCATGAAGGAATTTCTGTGGGAGAAAAAATTCAGGAACAAATCCAATCAGTATAAAGCATATGTCCTGGATGCAACGAGAAAGAGAAAATAGTGATGCATTATAAAAGTGATTTCAAGCTCGAAAATCGCCAGGGCAACACAAAATGCAGTGAATGAGTTTTGGGCATGGGTTCACTTCCATGGTTTCTTTCCCCCTGATTTTCGAAGATGGTTTTTCTTCTCCTTCTCAATTTTCTTTTTTCTTTTTCTATTTTTTCTTCTCAATTAATTGTAATAGCTATTGGAGTGAGAGTGGATTCTCTTAATTTTTTTTTAAATTATTTGATAAAGTGTGATCTTTTATTATTTAATATCTTCTCTTACATATTTTTTCTTAATTCCATTTAAAGAGTATAAAATAAAAGATCACACTTTATCAAATAATTGAAAAAAAAAATAGAGAGAATTTATTTTCTATTGAAATACTCCATTTTCTATTTTGTTGTCCTATTTAGGACCGCATATATTATTTTATTATATCAATAAAATTTTTAGCTTTGATAAAAAAACAAAAAACTAAAATTTATATTTTTTTAATATTTTTAGTATTTTTTATTTAATATTATTTTAGAGTATAATTTTCTATTATTTATAACTAAAGAATAAGAGAGTGATGGGAATATGTATGAAAACCAAGATATGCATCTATGTGATTATTGTTGTTGATAGCACACTCATTTATAATGTGAACTAACACTCTTTCTAATTTTTTTTATTCTTATAGACATAAATTTCAGTTTATGGAAAGGTATTAAATCATTAATAAAAACCCCTTTTTCTCAGTTTGAAAATTTTGAAGCTAGCGTGCTAATACTAAATATGTATGGGGTGTGTTTTCCTTTTTTGAATCACACATGAATTATCTAAATTCCATCTTATACTAGATATTTTGTAAAAGATAATATTATAAAAATACATGAACATATAAAATATTTAAGTTGCATTTAGACGAAGATTAAAAGTCAAAGACTAAGACTGAGATTGAATTAAATTTTTATATTATATTTAGTGTAAAATAAATTAATTTGAGTTATGTTTAAATATTATATTTAGTTTAAGATAAATTTAAAAATTAAAAGATAAATTTAAAATTTAAAAAATTAAATAAATTTTTTTTTAAATATTATTAAAATTTTAATTTTTTAGTCCCAATCATTTCTTTTTATTCCCACTTTCTAGAAGTACGATTGAAATTTTAATTTTTATCTCTAATATTAAATATAATATTAAATCTCAATTTTTTTTTTGTCTCAGTTTCAGTCTAAGCAAATAAACACTACTTTAAATTATATGAATGGTCAAGTTGACCGTTATTGCAAAGAAACAAATAAAGGCTTAGCTTGTGAAAAAGGAGCATGGGCTAATGTAAACTATGCAGCATGGCTACATTCGCATGAAGATCTTGATCGTATCTTGCAATTAGATAAGGTTCATTTTCTTTCTAGTATATATATTTGTTCTTATTCTATCTTATTGGATTAAGTTCTTTTGTTTAAAAAGGAAAAAAAAAAAGAAAATAAGGGTAAAATAAAAGGGAAATTAATTAGCCTTATTCTATGATTGTTTGTTTTTATTTTCTTGCGTGTTGTTTTATCTTTTTTATAAAAATTTATGTATCGTTAATTTTATATAGAGTTACTAGTTAAAAACATTAGATAATTTAATATATTTAATTGTATTTAAAATTTTATTTTTTTTAATTAATTCATATAAAAAAATCACAATTTTTATTAGTAAATTAGTAAAATTTAACTGTGTTTTTTAAATTATTTTTACAATAATATTTAGTTAGGATTGATAATCGATAGAATAGAATAATATAGTTTAGACTCTTATTCATAGATTTAAATTTTTTCTAAAATTCTACTCTATCTTATCCGTTGTTGAGAATCTCTCAACCCTACCTTTTCACACACCATAAAATTTTACTCTCGATCCTACTCGTAACAAATCAAATTTTTTAATTAAACACAATATTTAATCATTCAATATTTCATAAACATAATAATAAAATACAAAATACAAAATTAAGTACATATTAAAAATTAAAAGCTATAAAATCATAATGAATTCCATTTTACAATTATAAAAGGAAGATGTGGGTTCAATTTTCATGATCTTTCTATAATAATTTTTTAACTACAGACTATACTATATAAGAGTGTGAGTAGATTGTAAACACTAATTTTTCTTATTTTGTTAACTGAAAAATGTAGCACCCTACCACACAGAGCATTACGCTTAAGTCGTAAAACAGAGGTGGTGTAGTATTACGACCTCTAAAATAAAATATAATACGTTAATAATTGAAAGAGTGCAGTATTCTAGGAGCCTTGAAGAATAGGTAAAGCAAAATCGCAAAAATTAAAAATGCAACGCTCAGAAATAAGGGTTACTTGCGTGAGAAGAAAGCTAAAGTTTAAAAGCATAAATAAATAGGAAACAGGAATAGAGAGTCAAGAGAACGATATAACAAGCTCCTAGCTCAGCTTGCGGAGCTGAGGTTGGCCGGAGAGTATTTACATACATATATACATGTCCCAAAATACCCAAAATATAGAGTAAAACCTCCATCTCTCCTCAAACCTCTAAGAGGGACAAAATAAACAAGTTTCTTGAAGAGGAAACTAAGTACATATATATTCAAAACTGTACATCAAAATAAAACCCAGAGACTACTCCGCTTCAGAAGTCCAGACGCCTAGCAAGGAGCCTCTCGAGTTGCATCTGAAAATACCAACACAGTATGGGGTGAGAACCGGAGGTTCTCAGCATGGTAAATGTGCCACGCACATAATATATAAGGTCCTAGAAATACCTGAGACAATTCTAGAACGGCGACACTCAGATTATAAAACTTAAAATGACTAAACAGAAACCATAAAAGGGGTAGGTGTCTAGAAAACTCTAAACTCAACTTAAACTTTATCTTAACACCCAACCTGTCCACCTTTTCTCCGTTCCTCCATCTCCAGTGGGTTTACAAATACAAACAAACAGGCAATTGCAAGCACAAGTAGGAGACAAGTAGTGCAAGTAGCAATTATCACAATTATCATAATATATTAAGTTAGGCAATCCCAAATAAGCCATAGCAAACAAACAAACAAAGTGCATATGATGAATGTCTATCCTACTGGCCGTGAGCTCACGTGTCGGTTACTTTGCCAGAACTCGACACATCTGGTAGCTAACCTAGACATTGGTCTCTAGGTTGCGCATCTCCAGGAGGATCATAAACGAAAGAGAGTGCCTTTCCACCTTCTTCTGGAGGTTTCACGAAGGAGAGTGTCTTTCCACATCGAAGAAGTGTGCCTTTCCACCTTACAACTAGAGAAGAATGTGGGAAAAATAATACGAAGGAGAGTGTCTTTCCACCTTCCCCACATCCACATCACGACAAGAGAGGAAACTTCCGTCCTCAACTTGCCATCCGAACACATTTTCAAATTAATATGCAAGCGGGATCACACCTAGACCTTACCATCTCGACCATTTCGGTCACATACGCATCTTGACCATTCCGACCACATACAGTCATCCCAAATCTCATCATTTATCATCATCATTTTCTTACATTCATTCTTTATAGTCATAGCTTAGCCTGATCTCATACATACATCTTATATCATTGCACTTTGTACCTAATTCATCATTTAAGATTATTACTTCACTCTAAAGTTATCACCTTTTCCTAGCTTCAGCTCATTACTAGACTTACTACTACAGTTTAGGACTAAAAGAATAAAAACGGAGATTTAAAAGTTTGAAATTTGGCTTGAAAACACAAAATACAATTCTTTTTTGCTGAACCAGGGGCCACACGTACGTGTGGAAGTACACTACTGAAATGTCACGCGTACGCATCCCTCTTTACGCGTATGCATGCAAACCAGGCAGTAGTGTTTGTCTGCGAAGGGGGTATATGCGTACGCAAAAATTCCATATCACGCGTACGCGTGGGCCACGCGTATGCATGGACATGCATTTTTTCAAAAATTTCACTAAGTTTCAAAAGCTGTAGAATTTTAGTTTTCAACCTTAAACTTCCGACACGCATAATTTTTTTGTTTTAAATCATTTTTCATCTGTTTTTCGAAAAGTGTAAGCTTCACAGACCCAATTTTCACATAAAACAAGTTTGAAACCATTTGGGGATCCGAAAGCCAAGTTATGGCTCGTCGAAGTTCGGCCAAAAACCAATTTTTCACAAAACTTTAAAACCTCTGTTTTCCATCAAGTGATCTTTCAAAATCAACCTATAACATGCAAATTCAGCTTCAACTCATACAATATCATAACAACATCACTCCACATTCAATCATCACCCATCAACCCCAATTTTAACAATTATAGTACATTAGTTTCATATATATATCAACATAATCACTTATGATCCACTTTGCACACAAGACCATCACCATTAATTTGTCAATCCTCATTAATATATCATTCAACATTCATTTTTTCATATACTACCTCAATCAAATATACCTCAATTCATACATATTCTCATACCTAAAAGAAATCATTACTCCAATCACAACATTCACCAACATGTCACCACAATTCTTATCCATCCCCTTGCCTTTACAAGCATCACTAATTCATCACTTAACAATTCAACACCAATATCCATAATAAGTCAAGACTTTAACATTTATCATTAGGCACTAAACAATTTATATGCTCATACATTCATTCATATCTTATAGTCAACTAGCCTAAATTTTCGCAAAACATTATATATTAAATACACGAAACCTAAACTATACTTTGGTCGATTTTCACGTATTATCCAAGAAACCCTCTTAGGCGAAAAGGCAAAGCTTTAACACCACAATTCAGCTCTAACACCCACCAAGTTTCTAATCAATCTTCTAATAGCTCCACATCATATATATACACATACACCTAATACATGATTCATATACCCAAATACCAAATTCAATACCTAACATATAAAATCAAGGGATTAGATAGGATTCTTTGAATTCTGACCTTACCCAAGCGTCGTATAAGCAAGAGTGAATGTTTTTCTCAAGCTAATCGGATCCTAATACATCAAAGTGGTAAAAATTCAACACCACTTACATAATTTCGAAAAATTGGGAGAAGGAGAAGCTGAGAGTAATAGAGTGACTTATCTATGAAATTGTTCCGATAGAATCGTAGAGCTCGACAGGGTGGTCACGTGGCCACAAACGGTGCAGCGATCGGAGCCCAGAGTAGGAAGTTGTGGTGGTTTGAAGGTGGTGTTAAGTTTATGTCTTCTTCCCTTTCACCATGGATGTTGTTTCAGCGTGTTTGCTGAGTAAAGGGAAGAAGAGTGCCCTTCTTTAATTACTTGGGCTGACTAGTTGGGCCTTGGGCCATTTTGGACCCGGTTCAATCAGTTCGACCCGTTCGATCTAATTTTGGGTCAAATTTTTTAAATTTAGTATCAAAATTTTTGTTTTAATTAGCTCTCTCCTATTTTAATATAAATTTCACCTTTCAAATTTTTTTATTAAAAATTAATTTATTAACTAATTATTTACTAATTTTACGAAATTTACAAAAAATAATTTAACTACAAATTAATTAGTAACAATCATATTTTTTATACGATATTTTTTATACAGGTGTAAAAAATATTTGGTGTATGAATAATATTTTTTGAATTTAAATTATTAAAAATATCAAAAAAATTAATAAAAAATAATAGTAATTAAAGTGTTTATTTTAAGGATTTAGCTATTCTTGCTAATGTCAGCACAAAAAAAGGGATAAGCTGACCTGTCTGCCTCTTTTTTATGGTGGGTTGGTGGGTCGGTGGACTAGTCCGCCAAACTTTTTTTTTAATAAAAAATTAATAACAAATATAAAATTAACAAAGATTAAATTACATCAACTAATTAACTATTTTTTAATTTATTTCATTCATTTTAATAAATCCAATCAATTATACTAATTATTTATATTAACTAATTGATTTAATCAATTCTTAAAAATATATTTAGTTAATATCTTTTATTTATTTAAATATATATAAATTATAATTATCAATTATTTAATTTGATTAAGATAAATATCAAATTTTACTCCTATTTTAAAAATATAAAATTTTATTCTTTTTATTTTTATTTATCATTATAAAAGATTATATATACTAAAAAAATTTATCTTTTTACCAATTATTTTTTTATTGGATAGCTTTTATAGCAACACTTTTTATTTCTTTTTTTTTTCTTTCTAGTTATTGTAGTCTATCTTTTCTATTTTTATTTATTTAAATTTTTTTATTTTTTATTATGAATTTTATCATTTTTATCTTTTATATGTTAATTTATTTAAACTCATACAAATCACATGTAGAATCTTTTCAATATTAAAATCATCTCCCTCATGTGCTTAATTTCATTGATTTATTAATCAATAATCATGCATTTGAAATTAAGTAATATGTACATCAATATCTCCTTACTATACTATTAGTATAATAGTACAATAATATATGTAGAATAACAATTTTTTTTTAAAAATAAATAAATAATCATTAATCCCTTTCCCGTTAAAAAAAAAAGACTACTAATCAACCTAAACTAATTTACATATAAATAATAATTATATGAAGTGAATATTATGTTAGGCAAAATAATAGCCAAATATATATATATATAAAATGGCATTTAAAAAAAAGAGGATCATATCATTCTTTTAAATAAGAGAAGAATATTATTTTATTATCAATTCTTAATTACTTATTTTAACTCATAAATTTAATTTCTATTAATTAAGATTAGAAATTAATTCAATTATTGTTATTTAATTCACTCTTTTTAGGTAATAATTAAAATTTATTATAATTACTGCTAATTATCTTTATATTCAATTAATTAATAATAAATATTAATGCCTATTAAATGTATTATAATTCTTGCTATATATTTAAACATGTATATAATTAGGAATTTTACGGTTTTTTACTAATATGTATATAATTATTAGTATATATTTAAACACGCATTTTACCAACAATAATTATAATACTTCTTAGATGAACATGAAGAGATTATACCATTTGAGCTATAATTCGTTGGTTATATATATATATATATATATATATATATATATATATATATATATATATATATATATATACGATAATCTATTATATTCTATTAAAATTAGATTTTTGTATCCAATGATAAAACTGACGTGACATGCTTTTAAAAAAAAATTTATAATTTATTTTTTAATTTATTAAATCAAATTAATTATAAATATTTAATTATATCAAATAATTAATATAATTAAATATCTAAATATTACATAATATAATATAATTTAATCTGTTTAGTATTAATATAATGATTGGTACTATAAATTGGTATATAAGATAAGACTATTTAATTTAGTTTATTTATTGGTATTTGGTAACAAAATCATATATATGATAAGAATATGATTATAAATATTATACTTTCTATGTCATTTCATTTCCACCTCTTTACGGCATTCTTGCTTACTTAGCGGAGGTTATGTACCTCTTTTATGTTTGTTTGTTTTTATTTTTATTTCTGTCAAATTGAGATCATTATATTGATTTTATTTTATATTAATTTTTCATCCCATGTATGATTTCTCAACAATGTTTATATTTGTTTACTAATGATTTAAATATTTTTTTGACAATATCTTTGTAGAAATTGATTAATATTTTTTTCTTTATAATTTTCTCTCTTAAATTGCCTTTTAATAAGAATTTATCTTGCTTTGTTTTTTATTTTTATACTTTATATTCTTTGATTAATTTTTTTCTTTTGACTTTTTAATCACAGATCTACTTTATCCATTGTCCTAAACATTGTAATTTATAGATAAAATTCTTTTCATATTTCATATTTATTTTTTCTTCTCTAAACTATTTATTATGATTTTATTTTTATTTTTGCGGTAAGTAGATTAAAAGAATCTCTTTGTTTATATTATTATATACTAACAATGCATTTTGTTGTTTTAGCTTTATGATATCGTCACCAATTCATTATATATATTATAATATGGTCTATTTATAATTATTTTTTCTAGGCATATATCTCCTAATTTTATTTATGGTTTGAAATTATAATTTACTATAACGTTTAATCAATTAAAGCTGCATATTATAACTTCAGTGATATATATAAAATTTGTATAATGATGTAAATTATATTTTTATGAGGAAAGTGATAAAAAATAAAATAGAAAAGATTCGTTCTATCAAAATAATTTTAAAACATTAATTGTATATAATTCAAAATAGAGTGAAACTATATCTTTTTTTGAATAGAAAATAGTACTAAATTAAATATAAATTAATCCTAAATTAAAAATGTTATGTTGATTAATAATTACTTAAAATAGGTAATAAAATAAGTTATAGGACATTACTTTATATAAATTGTAATAATTAAAAGAATCAATCATTATCTTAAAATAGGCATAAAATTTAGTTTTGCGATACAATAATTTATTGAAGATTAAAGTATCGTTTTTGTCCCCAACATTTGGGGTAAGTCATATTTGTGTCCCTAACGTTTAAATTATCTTATTTGTATCCCTAACGTTTATAAAAGTGATTCAATGTTATCCTACTATCAATTATACTAACAAATCAGATTATATTTTTCAATTATTTTCACTTGGATGTATTCATTCTCAATTAGGTCTCACTTGAATGTGTTCGATTTTAATATTATATCCACTATTTGTGTTTAGATTCAATTATGTTCTTAGAAAAGTGAATTATGTAAATGTTGTAGGAATTAGTTTCAACTTTTGATGAGCTATTTTTCGGAGTGAATCATCGATTCTATTCCAGATATTTGTATTCTAATTTCAAGAAGAGATTTTTAAAACTCAAACTAAAGCGTTCATGATGTGTAATTGACGGCATGATAACATTGAATCACTTTTATAAATGTTAGGGATACAAATAAGACGATTTAAACGTTAAGGACACAAATAAGATTTACCCCAAACGTTGGGGACAAAAACGATACTTTACTCTTTATTGAAATTATTAATATTGTCTTATAACATGATAATTTTGTACAAGAAAGTGTTAATAAAATTTTATAGTTTTTAAACTTATATCTACTGAATTTACGTATTTATTTTATTCTACTTTACACAAATAATTAAGATGTTCCTTGTTTTATTATTTATTTAGAAAGGATATATATATATTAATTAATTGATTGGATTAATTTGTAAGATGAATAATATATTGTGAACTCAATTATAATAAATTAATAATTAATAAATAAAAAATTAAAAATTGCTTCTTTATTTTCTTTTGACGGCTATACTTTTTGTTCATTCATTTTTTTTAATCTTTTTATTTATTTATTTATTTTAATTTATCGAACAAAATTAATTATACTAATTATTTGTATTAACTAATAACTGATTTGATTAATTTTTGGAAGTATTTTTTTATTTAATTTACTTGATTCGTTTAAACGCATTAATTATAATTAATCAATTATTTACTTTGATTTTATTGGAATAAATATAAAATCATTTAATATTTTATTTGATTCATTAAATCACATTGATTATAATTAATCAATTATTTGATTTGACCTATCTACAAGAAAAATTACTTTTAGCGGCAATAAAAATAACCGCTAATACATTTACAGGTAATTAGACATTAGCCGTCTTATGCTTTGTCGCTAAAAGGTTTTAGCAGCAATTATAACATTTACCGGTAAAGACCTTTTTAATGGCCGCAAAAAGTATATAATTATTAGCGACCATTTTCTTGACAATTTATATGGCCACCAAAAATAATTCCAAAATTACAATGTTATTCATTTTTAGTGGTCATTACTATTGCTGCCAAAACCCATTTTACCGGCAATTTATATGACCACTAAAAATAATTCTAAAATTGTAATATTATTTACTTTTAGTTGCCATTACTATTGCCGCTAAAATCTTAAGACTTTTTTTAGTTATATTATACTCATTTTTTTAGAAACAATGAACTACCTTTTTTTTTTCTTTCTAGAATTTCAATTGTTTGTGCCAACAATTATTATTATTATTATTATTATTATTATTATTATTATTATTATTATTATTATTATGCATAATATAAATATACAAATTAATTGCTACAAAATGAGATATTTCATTAAACTCAAAATATTAATACACAAATCTCTCTTAAAAAGTAACAAATCATGTTACAAATCTAAACAATAAAAAATACTAGAAGCTTATAACTATGTTATATTAAGTTAGGTTATAAATCAATCTCAGTGATAGATCCTAAGAAGCATTGCCATGACATGAAGGATTGTTGCACCATCTTCAAACATAGTACTTCATTACTTCTGCAAACATTATGCAAATGTTTCCTTGTTTAAAATGCAAAGAAGAATAGAATTGTTATTTGTTAATCATAAAACAAGACATTTTATCAGTTTTTGTTTCAAATACACGCTTGCTTATAGATGTTCCCTGCACATACATTAACAGCAAGATGAGGAGGTATTTGGAAATGATAAGAAGAATAGAATTATTATTTGCTCTTTCAGAATTTGGAAAAGCTCAATGAGGAGTATAATAGTCAAAAGAAAGTAGTATATTAAGAGCCTTGAAGAATAGGTAAAACAAAATCATAAAATTAAAAGCGCAACACTCATAAATAATGTAACTTGCGTATGAAGAAAGCTAGAGTTCATAAACATAAACATATAGAAGGTAAGAACAGAGGGTCAAGAGTACAAAATAATAAGCTTCTAACTCAGCCTGCGAAGCTAAAGCTGGCCAGAGAATATTTACATACATATATACTTAACCCCAAAACCTGAAATACATATATAATAAATTCTGGTTCTCCATAAACCTCTAAGAGGTGCAAAATAAAACAAGTTCTTAGGAGAGTTCTATATATATGATCATATATAAACTATACATCAAAACAAAGCCCCAAAATCTACTTCACTGCAGAACTCCAGACGCCTAGCGAGGTGCATATCGACCTGCATCTGAAAAATAACAACATCGTATGGGATGAGAACCGGGGTTCTCAGTATATCGTAAAGGTGCCACGTCCATAAGATATAAGGTTCTGAAAATGCCAAAGGCAATCTTAGAACACCAACACTCAGATTATAGAACTTAAGGAACTAAAACAGAAACCATAAATCAAGGTGGTTTTCTAAGGGTTCTACCTCAACTAAAACTGAAACCTAACCCTCAATCCTTCTCCTTTTCTCCAATCCTACAAAACTAGAGAACCGCACACACAACCAAGCAGACAAAAACAAACACAGGTAGAATACAAGTACTGCAGGTAGCAAATATAACAATTAACATGATAAGTTCACTTAGGCATTCCCAAATAATGTACAAACAAGCAATTCAAATAATATGCATATGATGCATGCCTGTCCTATGGCTGATGAGTCTCATCTGTCGGTTATCAAGTCAACCCGACAAGTCCGGCTGCTAAACCCTGGACTGTCCCCCGATGCGCATCCCCAAGAGTCTATGCATAGTTTTTTCTCATATATATAAAATTGCTCAATGGGGGTTAATCTTCTCGGGAATTTATAAGTGCCTGGTCACCTCTTACGTCGTAGGGTCAACAGAGTATCGAGTATCAACCTGGAACACGTGGTGGCAAGCCACGGTACTTTACCCAGGGAAACTCGTATCTCAGATAATCATTTCACATTCATTCATAAACATTTCATAATAATTCATTATGGCCGTAACATCATTTTGTACATCATATAGTTGCATTTTTACATATAACTCATCATAACTCGGAGCAAGTGGGGTGAAACCACAACCCTTGCGTCTACCCCGAGAGCCTCTATACTAACCAACCAAGTGGGGGCAAAACCACAACCCTTGCGTCTACCCAGGAGGTACGTTCTCATATGCCAGGAGGAACAAAGGAGGGGATCCTAACCTCCTACCATCTCGCTGGGGGAGATTTTACAACACTAGGAGGAACAAGGAAGGGGATCCTTACCTTCCACCATCTCCTGGGGTCGCACTTTCGAGAAAGAGTACTCGGATGTAACATTTATTCATTTCTTTAGCAAGTTTCATAATTTAAGTAGTATATATATATATATATATATATATATATATATATATATATATATATATATATATATATATATATATATTTATATATATATGCACCCTACCTCCTCATACCTAAATCATCACTTCTCAACCTTTCTTCGTCTCTAAGTTACCACCTATTTCTAGTTTCATCTCATTACTAGGCATACTACTAAGATCTAGGGTTAAGAGAATAAAAATAGAGGTTTAGAGGTTTGAAATTAAGCTTTAAAACACAAAATCTAAGTTTGTTGAAGTAGGAGCCACGCTTACGTGTGGGAGTGCGTTTGGCCCATCATGCGTATGCATACACATTCTCGCATACGCATACATGCCAGACAGAGGTGATCCTTTGCGTATGGAGGGGGTTCGCGTACGCATACAACGTAGATCAGTCAAAAATGGCTAAGTCTGCAGAAATTTAGCTTTACATACCAAATTTCCGACGCGCATAACTTTTTCGTTTTAGAACATTTTTCATTCGTTCTTTGAACGGCGTAAACTTCACGAACCCAATTTTTATATGAAATAAGTTTGAAACAATTTAGGAGTCCGAAAGCCAAGTTATGGCTCATCGAAGTTCGGCCAAAAATAAATTTTTTTACGAAAATTCATAAACCTTTATTATCACCAACTCAACTCAATACTAACACTCTAAACATACAAACAGCACCACAACCTTTCAATTCAGTATCCTAACCCCACATTCTATCAAAACCAAGCATACCTCAACCTTACATGCATTTTCTTCCAACATTTTCAATAATGGCATCACAATCATAATCATTAACATATCCACAATTAACAATTACCTTTACCACCATCAAAGTCATCATTCATTAGCCTCCTTACCACATCAACTATATTCATACCATAAGACCAACAATTTATCATTTCTCAATAAACCAAACATGCAATGCCAACTAACCCACCAAATAAATTCCAACACTTATAATTCAACTTATCCTAAGTCGTCTAGCCTAAGTTTTCACAAGACATTATATATTAAATATGAGAAACCTAAATCATACCTTGGCTGATTTTCTCATATATCCTAAGACAACCCACTTAGGCAAAATTACAAGCCTTCAACTCCAAAATTCCGCAATCAAGATCCAAACCAAGCCTCCAATTTACATATATACACACCTATATCATATCATTGCACCCATACATACACAATTAATACCAAGATTACAACTAAGAGATTTACTAGGGTTGAGGATCCTTACCTTGTATGAGTCTCAATTTAGCAAAAGCCCATCAATTCCTCAAGTCAATTTGATCCTAAAATACCAAATTAACCAAGAATCTCAACACCCAAAACTACCAAATTTTCGAATTGGAGAAAAGAAAATAGAAGCTAAGAATGTAGTTTCCTCACCTTGCAATGTACTGGACTTTGTAAAGTTCGTCACTGCGGACGCGTGGCCGTAAACAGTGCGGCGATCGGAGATCGGAGCGAAAAGTTATGTGGATTTGAATCAATGCCAAGGTTTTAGAACCTTGGAATGTTTTTCCCCCTTTCTTGGCTGTGTTTATGCGTTTCTTGCATGTGGGAGAGAGGAAATGAGCTGAAGCTCACTTAAGTTAGTGATTTGGTTGGGCCCATGGACCCAGTTCGGGTCTGATTCGATCAGTTCAGCCCGTTTGGTCAAATCTTGGGCTAAATTCTTTAAAATTGGTGTTAAAATTATTATTTTAATTAGTTCTATCTTATTAAACTATAAAATTTATATTTCTAATTTTTTTATTAAAAAATAATTTATTGATTAATTATTCGCTAATTTTTCGGGGTTTACAGTGTTAGGGTTGAATGTGATTCAACCTTGGAAGCTTCACTATTCTATATTAAGGGTGAACGACCAAGGGTTGAAGGCAAGGAGAGTAAGTGAAAACACATAGTTCAATTCTCATAGCTACCCAAGTTGATTGAGTTCTTCTCCTTCATGTTGTTCATTTAGTATTTTCGTTTTCTCAGTTTAGTCTGTCTAAGTCTTATTGAAAAAGGCAAACATGGTGAGCTTTGTAAGAAAAATCCAATGAGAGGTAAAAGGCAGTGAAATAAACTGTGAGAAAAAGCCATAAGATGTCTTAGATTTGCTTTGTACATCTTTCTGTTTTGTGTCATGATCCTGTGGGAATTCTCTTGCAAGTTAGGTTAGCACTTTACTGTTAAAAGCTAGATTGGGGTCTAGTCAAATTCAGATCGGGGTTAGAATCTAGATTTGTCCCAGATAGGATTGGGTAGATCCTAGGAAGAATTGGTGAATGTAATCTTGTTGAAAGATAGTGAAATTCCATCACTGTTGTGATGGAGACTGGATGTACGCTACATTACACTAAGTAGCTGAACTAGGATACATTTGGGTGTTACTCTCTCTTCTCTACTTCACTTCTGTTTATGTTACTTAGGAGATAAAATGAAAATGTCTCTCAACTTGATACGAGACAAAAGTAAAAATATCTCCTAAGTTTCTTTGAAAACGCAAAAGTAATATTCAGCAGAAAAGGAAGCTAAGATTCAACATCCCTTCTCTTAGCCACTGATAACTATCACATACCATGATAAAATATAGCTACATAACCCACAAATATTATCCATATTAAAAATAAGAGTTAATAGTCAAAATGGTCCCTTAAAGATACCTCGATCTCTATTTTTGTCCCAAAAAAAATAAATTAATCAAATTTGTCCTCAAAAGATAATCGACCTGATCACGTTAGTCTTTCCGTTATTTTCTTACTAACGGCGCTAATAGAGAATGATGTGGCAGTTACATTTTTTTTTTGTCAAGGCCTAGAAATAAGGCAGTCCAAACCAGGAAAAACGAATCCTAACCACTACCCGATCCTGTTCCTTGCCAGAACTCCTTCACTAATCATCTTCTCCTGCTCCTTTATGTGGAACACTACGCGAATCTTCCATCCTCCCTGGCAACGGCTTTGCTGCCACTGCCTCGGTTATGGTCGGTCCTGTCGCCGCCGACGACTCTACTTCCGTTGCCTCCACCCATGCCTCTACTCTCACTACCGATGCCTCTGCTCACGTTGCTGCTGCTGACGCATCTATTGCCTCCGCTGACTCTACTTCTGCCGCCGCTGACTCTGCTTCTGCCGCCGATGATTCTGCTGCTGCTGCTGATGACGCTGGTGTGACCTCTAAAGTTGGCCCCCCCATCTCCGCTTCACTTCTGCTATCGCACTCTCATAGTAGCTATGCTTCGAGCTCCTCCATATGAAGAAGGAAGAACGATGAGGCAAGTGTCTTATGAAATACCCCAGATGGAGATGACACCATTCTCCTGGCCAGAGACGACAGGTTCGAATTGAAGCTACCCAAGGGGATGGTGTGAGCCAATTCGAGAAGCCAGATTTATTATCATTACTTGTGTTGTTCTCTTCTGGTTCTGCCTAACCCCACTTCTTCATGCATATATCCACTTTCTATTGATAAATCAAGAGAAGAGAGGGACAATTTTCCAATTGGTGAAATAGAATTCTTGTTGTTGGCATCATTAATTTCACGATCCATTACTGTGTTTGACCAAGCATCGATGAAAACCCTTGGTTTATCAGACGGGAGAGTTTCCATAGGAACCAGAACAAGGTTAATGGAAGTTAAAGAGCGCTTGTTGTGTTGTTGATCTAGCATATTCCAAGTTTCAGATCGGACACATTAACAATGCTCTACGACTACTTTAATGGTTGCGGATGATATCTAATCTTCTTCGTCTTCGTGATGGTAGGTCATGAGTTAGGGAAGCAGAAAGTGAGAGTGAGAGTAAAGAAGAATCATACACTGTGTTAAGTGTAAAACGACGTCGTTTTCTATGTTGTGCTGTCACTTCACGTTTTAGGTTAGCAAACCGTTAATGGTAGTGTAAAAAAATTAACAGAGGGATGAACGTGATTTAAAAACATTATTTAGAGACTAATTTGATTAAAAAAATCATTCAGAGACAAAAATAAAGAATATGTGATCTTTCAATGATGGATTTGACTATTAACTCTTAAAAATAATGATAAAGTATATTTTTTGTTTCTGAAATTTGTTAAAAGTTTCAAAAATATCCCTAAATTTTATTTTGTTTCAATTTTGTCCCAAAATTTTTTTATTTGTATCAAATATATTTCTGATAATGCATGATAAATATGTTTGATTTGCTTATGTTAAAGATTGTTCTTGTAGAATTATTACTAAATTGGTCATAATTTTTTAAAAAAATTAATTATTAAAAATAAATTTAATACAAACAAAAAATTTTAAGATAAAATTAAAACAAAATAAAACTTAAAGATATTTTTAAAATTTTTTAACAAATTTCAAAAAAAAAATATATTTAGCCTAAAAATAATCTCTAAACTTTGCATCATTTCCTAAAATAATTTGTTTAAGCTAGACTCTTATTTTAGTTTCGGTGTTTACCTTTTTAACCCTCGAGGACCGACCCAATTACACCCTATTCCAAAAAGGGAAGCCCGTGTCTCTGAGAAGGTTACGTTCTCATCGAGTTCGCATTCTTTCATCCCCAATTTCAAAAAAGAAGTCCTTTTGTTTCCTTCTTTTCGAAATAAGGAAAAGATCTTGGAACCCAATAACCTCCTTTTTAAAATTTGTGTACAATAACCTCGAATAATCTCAAACCCTAGCACTGCTTCGTGCTCAGGTATTTTCTTGATTCATTTTAAGGGTTTTGGTTATTAGTAATTGGATTGATTTTTATTGACCATATATTTTACTTGACCCCAATCGTTTAAAGTTTGTAAATACTAATGCATGTTGGTATTGGTGTGGATGGATACAAATAAAATAATGTATTTGGTATGATATTCTAGGGTAGCTTTTGTTGAAGTGTGCAACTTCATTGCTGGGGAACTTTATCTTTGTCCAAATTTTCAGGCAGTAACTACCTGTGGTTGCTGGTTGTGTTTGCAAACATAATTGGTACCGGCATTTTGGCTGCCGCTTGTGGATTTGTCTGAAAAATGGATCTTGAAGGCAAGAGATTTGGGATGGGTAAGAACTCAGGAAGTGCTCTATTGATTCTTTTTCTTCTGAATAATTTGACAATGTCAATATGTCATGTGTATTTTCTGGAAAACATGGTTTCTAATGATTCATTCATGGCGTTTACAGGAGGGTCACGTGGAAAGTATATTTGTGTAACCCTTGAATTAATAATATTTCTGATTCTTGATTATTGAATGTCAAGACATAGATTAATGATAGAATTGTTGTTGATTAGTATTGGATTCTTGAGCAAGGTAAGTTTGCAAATTTGTAATGAACTTGGCATGCTTTCACCCCAAAAAGTTTCACTGTTTATTGGAGCCTCACGATCATAGAATTTTCGCGAGGTTTAAAGTCAGTGATACAACAAATAGTCAAATAGAGCTTATTGGACATATATGATCATGAGATGATCATCAATAATAATCCTGTTAAGGCATGCTCTAACATTTTAAAGTGTAAATTGTATATGTTTCTTTTGCGATTCAGTCGCTGATAACTTGCTGAATCTGGGTTTCATGTTCAATCATGTGTGTTAATTCATGAAACCTGCAAGAACTCTGTTTTTCTCTTAGTAAATGTTGTTTGGTAATTCTTGGATTCAGGACATAAAGAACTTGGAGGTGGACGAGATCTCATAAACCAGTATAAGCTCTGGCCATACTATGAATTCTTCTGCAAGAGGTCACTTCCATCATCAATTTCGGACACACACTATCTTCACAATGTGGTCGGTGACAAAAAAATTAGGAAGGGAGAAGGAATGGGACTGCATCAGTTCTGTAAGAACACCAACACAAGTGAGAGAAAAGCTTCCTTACATCCTTTTGAGTTGGATGTGCTAAATGAAGCTTTCCACATGAGGGAAATGGGTCCCATGCACCTTTCTACTGTAAGAGTCTTGCTCTTTGCTTTCTCATCATGTCGAAGGGAATTGAATATTTTGAATTGGCTTGTTTGATTGCTCTCTGTGTCATTCTGGTATCTTATAACAGTCGCAAAAGGGGCTAAGGACCGCAAAGCCAAAGTCAGAGAAACAATCAAAAGGCAACAAGATGGAGAAAATTGAGGACAAAACTGTTGATAGGAAGGATGAAAAACATAGTAAGCATAAAGTACATGAGGTAAAGGATGGAAGTTGTATAGAAAACAATGTAATTAGGCGCCATGATTCTCATTCCTTGCAATTAAAGAATCAACAAGACAAGGTTTTGTCCCGTTCCTTCTTCCCTTGTTATATAATGTTATGTGTTTTAATTCTTACCCTAATACATATGCGATTGTGAATTTTGCATCTTGAAGTAAGAATGCAATTTGTCACACTAAAATCTATTTTTGTGACTGTTGGCATTTTTAGAAAAGGAGGGCTGAGACAAGCAATGATCCTTCTGTTTGCAAGAGACCACCAAATACAAGAAAGTGAGAAGCTGGATTACAGGCTCAAGTTACTTGCTTCAGTAATTCAAAACCCGATGTAAATATTTTGTACAATTGACATTTGGTTGTGCTTTTCTGCCATCAATAGAAGCACTATTGGCCTTATTACACCACAATTTACTGACTTGCCTTTCTCTAGAACTTCTCAGTTTTGTGCATATTGCTTGTAGTCGGTTTATTTGTTTATTTATTTATTCTTTTTATAGGTCCAGGCTTGTAATCTTAAGAGAGGCGAGAGGGGAGGAAGGGACCAACGAAATTAATACCATTCTTTAATTTTTACCAGTGGTTAATCTCTAAGGGTCTGAAATTATATTCTTGCCAATATGACTCCTGCAAATGTAATATACCTGAAAAAGGTGTTTCTTCCTCTAAGTATTCTATAAAATTTGTTTGTTTGATATTTAAAATCAGTTTGTTCTGTGGTATGTGTACAAAAATGTTTCATGAACATAAAAATAAGGCATCAAATATGTATTCTTATAGGTGGTCACTTCAATGATGACATCTTCACGTAAAGATGATGTTGTGAACTGTTAGATAGTTCAGTCAAACATATTTAGTTAAATATGTCAAATTATATAGTTCATAATATCATTTTTACATGAACATATCATTATTGTAGTCATCATTCCTATAAGAGATTGGTAGTTTATTTTGAATGTTTAGTAGTTTATTTTGAATGTTTATATTGGTTATACACTGTAATATCAGGAATCTATGTGATAATTCTTAAAATATGTTTAATATATTAAAGTTTAGTTTGGTAAAATTTGTACTTTTTAAAAGTAGTTTTTAAAAGCTAATTTTTTAAAAGTTATAGCATTTTGGTAAATTAAATTAAAAATAACTTTTAATAAGTATAAGACAAGTGCATTTGGTAAAATTATTTTTAAAATTTAAAAATATTATAATAGATATTAATGTAAGAATTAAATTTGAATATTAATTAATGTACGAGATTATATTAGATTTTTAAATTTTAATAAGTACAAGTCAACTTTAAAATTTTTTTCTTAGATGCTTTTAAAAACACTCTTAACTTTTAAAAGCTATAAGTACAAATACATGAGCTTTTTGATTTATCAAACGCAAAACGAAATGCTTATGCTTTTAAAAAGCACAAACATCTCTTTAAAAAGTTTTATCAAACTAAGCCTAATTGTATTATATTTTAAGACTATTATAGTATTTTAAATTCCTTTTTGTTGGGAATTATTTTATTCTTAGCTCCTACCATGTAAAACTGACTTTTCTAAAAACATTTAATTACCCACAAATATTTCTAAATATAACTTGCAATGAAGATGGGAGTAAATTATTTTCAAATAATTATTTCCAAAGTAACTTTATAAACCTTAGAACAAATATTCCATTAATATTTGCTAGTAGAAGCTGACTGTATATCTTTAATTTGATCTTATCAACGAATGAACTAAAGAAGTATTGTAAAAGGATATAAAAATATGTTAAATTATTTAATTCGGAAAAAAAATATCTAAAAGTTCTTACTAAATTTTCAATCATGACTATATAATTTAGTTAGAAAATGCACTTAATTGTGCGGGCACAAAATTTCAAGTAATCTACCAAAGATATTGACTTCAAATCACTTATAGAGATTTTCTTCCTAAATCATGCATTAATTATGCTTCAGGAGAATATAATAATGTCTTTGTATATTAAGAGTATGTAACTTTATGCAGTTTTTTCTTTTCTTTTTTAACAAGAACTTTATCCAGTATCTAATCATGTTTGTAAAATGAGCAAATTCATGTATCTATTAGTAAGGCATTTTAAATAAGAACAGACCAATGACAATAAATTATCTAGGAGCAAATATTCATATATAGTTCATAAATCATAAGTTGAAATCTAAATATTATAAAAAAGTTTAATTTTGATGCATTAATAATATAAAATATTTTACACAATTGTATAACTGTAATTACATTTGTTATTTTGGATGACCATTCACGCGATTAATATGAAAGGTAGTTATTTTTATTAATATGACGTTATACACATGTAAAACTATTTTATCAGCCCATCAAAATTAAATTCTATTACAAAATTCAAAGTAGACATGGATTGTTTTAAATTTCAAAATAGTTTATATTTTATTAATACATTCAGGGATATATACATTATAAAAAAAAACATATAGTGCCAATGAGCTGTATCTCAAATGACATAGTCTTCCCATATTCACCTAAGAGGTTGTAAGTTCGAGTTTCCCTATCTTCGGTAAAAAAATCATATGGTAATATTATAATTAATCAGTTAGAGAGTTGGAGTATTTCCTGAAATAAAACCTTGATCATCTCAAGGTCATATGACAAAGAATGGAAAATAACTAGAGTCGAAGTATATATTTTCAAAAATGATTTCTTAAAAGACGGAACATGCATTTAGATTTTTTAAGTTTTAATCAAAGATGTCATTCGCGATGATAATTTAAGAATTCCAGATTACTTATGTCTTAAAATTGAGTTTGTTTTTGAGTCCATGCACCTTCACTGAAACAGTTTTAATAATGTAATTATGTTTCCTATAAATACTGATTTCATTATGTTCTAAGAGGACACCAAAGTCATCATATATGTTTGAGTTCCATCTGGAACAAGAAGGTCATCATGATGTGAAGGAATATCATCAGGGTCTCTTTTGGGTTTGACCCATCTTCCATGATCATTACAGACCAAACCTTTGTTAGCTAATTGGTACCAAGATTGTGGAATCCTAAGCTCATCAACAAGCATGTCACAATACTTATTAACCAAAGCAACATCCCTTTTAGCTTCATTCCTAAACGGTGTCTCACTGCTCAAGTAGCCATCAACAAGGTGAAGGTATGTCTCCAAGCTATGAAACCCTGACAAGTTCATCCCTCCACCTTTGAGATAAGGAGATGAACCAACATCAAGTTTCAACTCAGCACCAACGTGTGTGTAAACCCATTCCAAACTTGTTATTTCATCAAACACCTTGAAGGCCTCATTGAAAACAAGCCCTGGCATTCTATGCACCCAATCTTGCTTCACCACAACACGCAGTGTCTTCACTCCCATTTCTTCCAACTCTTGTTTGAATGTAATGTTTCCAACTCTTGGTGCCCCAAAAGATATTACACTAATTGGAACATTATTTGGGACTTTATATGCTGCTTCATATGCATTCAGCAATGCCAATGCACCACCCAGGCTATGCCCAGTGATTGTGACACTAACTTCCTCACCTTTTTGTTCATAGAATTTCACCAATTTTGTAATCTCCTTCATCACCTGATCAGACGCACTTGATTTATTATACCTTGTTGTGTCACTCTTGGAAGTGTAAATGCTTAAAAAGCCATGCTCCACTTTGGCGCCTTTTTTCCCAATTGGATCCAATTTCCTCTGAAAATCCTCGTACCACTCGCATGGCGCCACCGTGCCACGCCACGCAACCACGATGTCCCGCCTTCCAATCCTACGTGTCTCTTGGTCGTCGCTTACAGCCACGTAACCAATCCAATTGGAGTCTCTGCTCCACGTGTCAGCCACGAGAGACCTCTCAAGCCAGCGTGGCAGATCGATGTGTGACATGGCATATATGTACTTAGTAACGGCGTAACCGTTTCTAGAAAGACCCAATTTCTGAAAGAGTTTGTTACGGTTGTAACGGCAACTGCCACAGTACTGGGAGAGAGAGTCATAATCAAAGGCGTCGTAGGTGGCTTGTGCGAATTCTCCGTACTTGAGAATTTCTCTGCGTAGGCAGGGATGAAGAGGATCTAGAATGTTCTCCCAGTTTGAGCAACCGTGGATTTGGCGCCATTTTTGTGAGATGTCTTCTCTTGGAGACATGGTTGGCGTTGAAAGTTTCTCTTCATGGTACCTTAGCAAGTCTATGCTGCGTGAAGGAGGATGATGAAGGACATTGCAAATGGATTCCGCCAAATGCGTCGCCCTGATTGGCCTCTTTGATTTTGGAATTTCAAGAGTCAATTCTTGATGAACTCGAACCATGTTGAACCGTTTCATGTTCATGTGGTTGTGGATTACGGCGGAACTGGAGAGTGCCATGGTGATGAAATTGGAGGGAAGAATAGTTAAAGGTTATGTTGGCTGAGAATTAACAACTACTGGAAAATAAATCTGGTATATATAATATTGGTGAAGGTTTGGTATGGTAGAAGCAATGTCACGCGGGGTTGTGGATTGACATATACACAAGGCTCAAAGCCTCAAATTATAACTTCTCTAATCTCTATTACCATTTCATTATTTTGATTAGTCAGATTAGAACTTTCAACACGTTACTCAAATATTTTGAATTCAACTATTCACACGAGTGATATGCTTTTGCAGGAATGCACTATGTATTAATTCATACATTTTTTTAAACTAAATAATTAACCATTATAATAACCAAATATATTATAATAGAATAATCAAAATCTATAAAATAAACGAATAAATAAACTTATTTGCGGTAGTATAATGAAAAAAATTATACAATTTCTACATACAACAGTTACTGACTGATAACTGAATTTTGATGTTGAAAGAAAATAGAATAATAATATAATTGACTTGAACAAAGGCACTATTAAGTCGATTATGAAGTCCAAATTAAAGATATAGAATATCATTACTTGTGTTGGTCCACATATTTTTCACGCGGCTGGCATGTGTTAAGATCAGGTCAATCTAGTTTTGGGAAGATAATTGTTATTTGTTAAGGTGGCCCGAACAAAGACACTACTACATTGCCATGAACAAGTAACCATAAACATTTGACTTCTACTTAGACAATGGAATATGTAGACGTTCACATTGGTCATTGCTAATTTCATACACCAAGAAAAAAAAATAATTAAAGTGGTACGTAATTCAAAGTAGTGGCTTCTGCATCTAAGCCTCCACAATCAAAATTGAATCAAGAATAAGTAAAGAACAGATATAAGCCAAGTTATTAAGGCACAAAATTTTAATTCTGAACGAATGTATGTGTTGGAGAGTGCAATGCTTTTTGACATTCTCATGTAAGCATTTGTTACCTGATTTCTCTTCTCGAATGCACAAGCACCAAAGTTATAGTTGCATCTGGTTCCACACTCCTCATCTGAGCTTTTTTTGCCCCTCCTGTTTTAGAAACAATCATTCATGGTGAACACTACCTTAACCACAGAGGCTTAAGGGAATGGAGAAAGATACAATGGCAAGTCACTGTGACAAGAGCTGCTTGCATAGTTGCGTTTCTCGATTCGTCATCTGAAATTGCAGCAACGTGGTCGACCTTGGCCTTTTGATAATTTTTCCCAAAGACAAATCATCTGCCTTGGCGATTGGTAGTGTGCAGTGAAGTAGCCATCCATGCATCCATACTGACAAAACTTCCAGTTGTGCGCGTAATGGACTGCTCCTGTGCTTGTATTATACCGCTCAACCCACATTCCCATACTTACATCCTCCATTTTGAACAGCTGCCACCATAAAACATATCTATTTCAGTCACCTATCAATTTAGGTGAAAACTCACATGTAGTTTAGTCAATTGAGAACCGTTTGATGACAATTTAGTCAAATATGTCAAATTATCTAACGGTTATCAATTATCGGCTTCACATGAAGATAAATACATGAGTTTTCACCATCAATTTATATTCATGTGCCAACATTAAACCTAATTATTATTACTATTGTTATGGTGCTCAAAAGTAAAATTCAGAAGTAAAAAGAATATTAAGGCAACTAACCCTTAGCTTCCTATCTTTATGTTGAGATAAGATGAAAGTAACTATATCACTGGAAATTACATAAGCAGGCCCATTTGCATAAGGAGGATATACTTCTTCTGGCCACTCCTGCAACAATAAAATGTAAGACATCAGAACAGAACAGAAAACACAACACCATTCTTGTGAAATGGTCAAATATACGGAATTATATTTAAGACAATGATGATATCAAAGAAAAAAATAAGTCAACTATATAAAAGAAAAATAAGCATGAAAGATCACTACGTCTTAAAAAAAGGTATTGGTATATACTATATATTACTAATGATGACATAATAATAGTAATGGATGCACAACTCATGTATTTGGCAGCTGTCATACCTCATAAGTAACAGCCCATTTGCCATTTCTGAGAGGTCGATGCAAGAGATTGAGATTGCCCATATAAAGGGACTTTCTCTGGGGTACCTTCTCGATTTCTTTCAAGACTTTATCCACCCTAATGAACGTATCATCATCACATTTCATAACATATGCAGCACTCACATTCTTAATCTGCATGAACAAATGTGGACTTAAATGCCAGTCACCAAAAGAACCGGAGAGGAAAATGAAAAAGTTCAAAAGTGAGCTCACCCCAAACTCACAAATGGCCACAGTTTTAAGCACAACAAGCTCATAGCGATCCATAAAGGGCAAAATGACAATATCGCCAAAGTAAGCAGCCTCCTTCTTCAGCACTGCATTTATTTCCTTCCTTGGATTCTTCAGTTTATGTTTTTAGTATGCACAAGGAATACACGGAAAATTTAACCATACAGCCATATCTTAACAATAGAAAATACAAGACAAATATACGAAAAGTACACTGAGCATAGAAATCCTCGTGTATGTACAAATGTACAATATCTCTGCATAACATCTATGTGATTCTATCACTCGGTCCAATGACTTTCAATCAAATCAACTGACTAATGTTGAATTAAAGAATCAAGCTAGTATAATTACTAGTTAAAAGAAGATACTGCATGGAAATAACTAATAATATTTAAAGTTCTGTTCATGAATCTCACCCCTGCACAACAAATTAAGAGCTTAAAATTTCAAAAGCCCCACTTGAAGCTTAAACCAGAGGTTCTGTCATTGTTCAAAATCTAAAGTTTTATCAAAAAGTAAAAAATAAAAGATAAAAATCCATAAAAGGGCCTTAGGAAGGTTGAGTTCCTCTTTTATATACAGGATTTTTCATAACAAGCATCTGTTTGAGCTAATGTCCCAAGTACTGAATGAATATATCCTTTTATCAATAGTAGATAACAAGAAATCTTACCAGTGCAACAAAGAACCGTACTACTACATCTGAATACTTTATTGCAGGTGATTGCATCCATGTTTTTCTAACCGCCATACGTTCTGCGAAGTGATTTGAAGCAGAAAGCACTCCAATGAGAAGTTTAATAGGGTGTTTGGGTAAAGGACTGGCTTTCCAGGACTCTGACATTTCCAGTACTCTTTGAGGTGAGAAACTAGGATGGGAAGTAGGAAGAGAGGTGGCATGAATTGAATGAACATCCACGTTCCCTTTAACTGCCAATCCTGTAGCATCTTCAAGTGTAAAACCCTGAAGATAAGTAAATAGAAGTCAGGGTGAAAACACGTAACACCAGTAAGTGAAAGCAACGTTACATTACAAAAGTTATCTCACAACAGATTAGTGTAATGAGAAGCCATATATGTAACTATAGATATTTAGGATAGCTATTAGATGAGAACTTCTATGTTTTCTCAAGAAACTTACAGTGCGGTATGGAAATGAAGTTACATGGCGACCCCCAACGTTAATATGAAATCCATCAACGCCAGCACGCAGCGTAAGGACAAACATTCTACCCTCTATAAAAGGAAATGGCCAGGTCACTGCTGGCTTCTGTTTACGCCCTATAAACCGCTTAAACCATGATGTCGTCTTGGACTCTTTTGAGTCCACAATCTCATTCCGCATCCATCTTTCACATTTTTTGTATCCATCGACTGCCAAATATAATGATAAATGAGTTATAAGGAAATGCGAACAGGGAAGATAAGACAGAGATGTAATCACCATAAACAACAGACTAGCATATTGATGACAAAATGCTAAAATAGAAATAAAACAACTAAATACCAAGATAAAATACCCTATTCACTAAGTATATTATATATTAATATAAGATAAAACCGCAATAAGCAGTACATTTTCTTAGGTTTCCAGATTCATGGTTTCTAAATCTCTAATAAACTTTCTATAAAATGACCAAGTGAAGTTTCCCGAGACCTTTTCTATATTTCTTATTCAATCATTTCCAAGAATATTGAAACCGCATATATGTTTTAAAACAAGGACAATGGAGGCTGAAATTAACGATTTTATAATATGGTACAAGATAAATACAAAATATGATAAACCATACCAAGCATTCCATCTTCATCCCCAGATGGCAGACCATCACACCTTTGAGATGATCCCCAATGCATTCGATAACAGGTGTTATGCTCGATAACTGGCTGTTTGCTCCAATCCCCTCTTATTCGAGGATTCAAATGAAGAATTTTTGGAGGATCCTCCCCATCCACTGTCTTTAGCCCTTGCAATTCAACCATGAACTGTGAAACTGAAACCAATGCTTCACCTTTCTTCGACTTGGAAAGCTGGGGAACATACTCCTTATGAGCATAATGGGGTGTCCCAACCACAGTGACGGAAGAACCGGCTGCAAGCCCGCAAGGAAGAAACATCAAATTATCTCCTTTCACCAGTTCATCCCCACTCATTGATACCCATGAAGGGCATGACTCAGGTTTTTCATCAAAAATAGAGCTTTCTCCTCGCTCCTTCTGAACAATCTCATCTACTTCATTCCACGCCTTTAACCCTAACATCCATGCCTCTTCTGCCATTCTCTCAAACACAGGCAATTCATTTATCCTCTGCTGGTCATGCATGATTTCCCCAGTTATCCTACCATATCGCGGAGGAATCTTCTTCAAGGGTTCAGGACCATGTTCTGCCTCCTTCATTGGCTCCATGCTTGGCCTCAAGGGTGCACCCTGGTCCCTATTATCCACTAACCTCCGGTGAAGTGCATCTCTATAAACAGAACTCACAAAAGACTTGCTCAAATCTGAATCTTCAGAGCCTCCATCATCTTCCCCATCCAATCTACCATCACTCTCAACCCCACTTAGCGTTGATACAGTTCTTAGAAACTTTGGAAACTTACATGCTATAAATACCAAGTATAACCCCCCAATGCCAAACAAAAAATGAGACAACTTAAACCTTCTCGAAATGGAAGGATCACTTTTCGTTCTCCTCATCTTCAAAAACTTCCCCAAACTGCAACACACTTCGACAGAGACAACAACAATGAGCTCAAACCCCACACACCATTCTTTGAAAAAATAAAATATTAAAATTTGAAACAGAAACCACTAGAGCTACTTATTAGGCAATGGGAGTGGACATCTTCGTAAAAGATAAAAAAAAAGAAATAAATAACCAAAGGAAGAGATCGAGTTTAGGAATAGACGAAAGCAACCATCAATCAGAAAATTTAGAAGAAACCCGTTTCAGTTCAGCCCTGAGAAATACTTAAAGCTTCAAGCTTTGGCTAGCATTCTGCAGAAAACTCGATCTCTAGATTGGTTGATTGAACCCTAAATGCCGAACCCGTGAAGATTAGTGCAAAGAAGAGAGGGAAATGTGAACGGGCGTCAGCCTGTAACTGAACACGATGATAATCACACCTGAACGTGAAGAACATGAGGGGGACCAAAACTTTTAAAATCGATGTTGGTTTTTGACCTTGTTTGTTTGTTTTTATTACCAAATTTCCTCTGTTAATTGTCCCGCGTTTATAAATTTTTTAGTCCTCTGTTTTCGTTTCAGGAATTTCGTTATAAATATTGTACATTTACTTACTTGTTTCAAAATAAATATACTTCGGGAATGATATTAAATTATTAATGTCATTTTGTTTTTTACCAAATATATGAGACTCAAACTCGCAACCTCTTAATTGAGTATGGAGAGACTATGTCATTTGAGTTATTACTCATTGGCAATTATTAATGTCATTTTGATCAATGACAAACATGCTGAAAATATAATAGCGTGACAGAAAAATAACCTTAACATTTGGAGAGGAATAGTGCAAGTAATACCCCAACTAAGTCAAATTTTTTTTAGTGGAATACTTTAACTTTCAACAAATTTTAATAATTAAATTAATTTTAAAATTTTTACTTCATTAGATAAATTAATCTTCACATTAAATTATTTGTCTATATAAAAAAATTTACCTAAAAGTTTTAAAAATTCTAAAAGCTTATTATCTCCTCATTCAATAACAATGTAGATTAATTTGTCTCACTCACTCATTCACTCAAATCTTATCATTTAACTTAGTTGGATTTGGTTCACAAAAAAAATACTTATATGTGTAATACTTTTTTTGTCTAACTTATTACTAAAATTTAAATACAAAGATTGATATGTCTAATAAAATAAATATTATAAACTTATTTAGTTATTAAATTTTATTGATGATTAAATTATCCAATTAAATTTTTTTTTTGGGGACGTAATTTAGGATATTACTCTATTCAATAAAAGCATGCAACAATGTTTGTCTTAATAAAATCAGTACGTTGAGTGATTAAACAAGAGTATTATTTAAAATCGCATCAACATTGAATACGTTACACTATAAACATAATATTTAATTTATAAATAAACTCAACATATATCTTAAATATTTGAATAATATTTTTAAAAAAAGATTAGACGATTAATATTTTTAATTTTTTATCTTATATCTGTCTTATATTTGAATTAATATTAATCAATTCCTTTCTTTAACTAAAATGTTGATCTAGCATTACTTTATATATATATATATATATATATATATTTAATCATATCTTATCACATCAACAAATACAATTTGATTTCTTGTCTTCATATCTCTAATTGTATTCCTTGGCAAGTATGTTTATATTGTTCCTTTCGTTGATTTATATGCTTTCTTGGTAAAATCCTTTTCGTTTCCATCTCTTTGGCAACATAGATATATATGCCTTGCTTCAAAACTAGTTAACTTTTCATGTATTGGAAGCTTGTGCTAGTTATGGACTTATGGGAAGTGGGAACCACGTTTTCTCATAATTTGCCGGCTTATGGTTCCCGCTATTTATTTTATCGAGGAACTTGCCACCAAACAAACTAAATCTACATTTTTTTTTTCATCAGATTCTAGTTAATAACGATCTTAGTCGTGGCTTGGGACACCTGTGTTAAGAACTTTTAGTTTGTATCAGGGACGACAGTATGAAAGCCCACATATCTTGATTAAATTGCAAACACTAGCTTCAAGTAATAAAACGATGAAAAGTAAAATAAGATATTAAGAGAAAAGATTGCATATAGTCTTCTAAAATATTTGCTTAACATTTAAATGCAGGTATATATTTCACTAGATTGTATTGCAACATATGAAAATATTCACTTTTAAATGAAATCAAGAATAAACATCCCTTAATTCATCATTTTGGAGAAATTAAAAAATTAGCTCCTCCCCCAGCTATGGTCATCAGAAAATGATTATTATTATTAGTGGTAATGTTAGTGAGACGCATGTTACCTTAGCCACTTGTGTAAGCGCGTTGCTACCATAATTTGGAACAACCATAAAACAAGGCATTAGACGATCATTGTAATTGTCTTCAGTGGCAACTGGCACATGCTGAACTAGCCAGATTTCCACTAGCTTAGCGAAAGCATTGTGTAGTGGCTTCATCATGTGCACGAGACTTTCAATTCTAACTGCATCTGTTGCCAACAGTAAGGACATTGAACATTGAATTCAATAATCCAAATTCAAATCATGAAGGAGCCTTTCCCTAGGATTTGCATCTAAAGGAGAAGCTGCTGCTGCTGCTGCTGGAAGCAGTGTTTCAGTGTTGGCCATATGAATTTGTTGGTAAGATTAGCTGAATCAGTCAGCAGTAGAGGTGAGTGATCTACTGCATTAGTGTGCAACTCCTTCTGGTGCACTAATCACTATATACATACATACATCAGATTAATCTGAGTTTCCCATTCCCTCAATTCATACCCACATTTCCCTCTTTCTTGACTACACACTTTACTTTCGTTTGATGGTCAGCACTCATGGAGCACATCAGCAGAATTCCCATAGATTATATATGATGCAGAATGGAGCCAGTTGAAAGTTAAATTCTATTTCTATCGGGAAAAATTGAAACCTTAACTGAAAAGATGAAGTAGACTATGCTTAAGTATTTTGCAGAGCTATTCGTCAATATCAAAATTCAATCACTGTAATAGAAGGCAACATTATCAATGATATGGAAGAAAAAGATTGAACAACAGTACACTTAGCTTTGAGTTTCAACAACGTATCGAGGAAGCATGCGGATGTCTTTGAGATGCCTCGGAAGGGACTAGACTAGACCAGCTACTACCTAAGATAAGCAATGTTAGTTCCAACATGCACTCAACCATGCAGATTCCAAGGAGCAAGCACATTTCTGCTTAATAATATTAAAAGCGTCATCTTGAAAGGAATTATTACATTATGGATTGAAATACACATAACAGAGTTTAACCATACATTAAATCTAAGCACCTTAGTAGAGTACCTAAAGCAAGTATATAAATTTGCATAGGCAGATTTGAGCAAAAAGAATGACAAGCAAAATCACAGTTTGCCTTTGTCTTCTTCCTTCATCTTCTTCTGCCACCTTCTCTTCTTGTAATCTAGCAACATTTCCGGCATCTTCTCCATCAACCTGGCCGTGTTCTCCCTCTTCTCCGCGGCTATCCTATCGCACTTGTGCCCTTTCCTCCTTGTTCTCATCTCCTTCCTTTCCGGATCAAACTGCCAATCTTCCCCAGCAAGAAGAACTTCCTTGCGAAGCCTAGCCCTCCGCCTGGCGCTGATGCTGAGGGGCTTCCATGCCCCCAGCTCCCAGTACCCCCACACACCCTTGGCAAGTTCATCCTTGTATTTAGCCAACTTCTCACGCCACGGATACTGATACTCCGCTGCCGCTACCGCCTTCGCCACATTACCAGCTGCAGCTTTCCCTGCCTGCCCCGCCATAACAACCTTCTCTTTCTTTCTTTTCAATTTCTACCGTCTTTCAGTGTTCCAAGAGCTGAAAATGATTTAGTCCATCAGGCAAATACACAAACACCTCATAGGCTAGGATTGCACATGGATCAAAATCTCTATCCGATCCGCACTAAACTCATCGGATCGGATACAATATATCCGCATTTTTTATGCTCGGATCCGATCCACACATTTGTGGATCGGATATGGGATATATCCGAAAAAAAAAATTAGAGAAAATGACAAATAGGTCCCTGATCTTTTGTCTCGCGGACATTTTCGTCCCTGACCATTGAAAAATATTTTTAAGTCCCTGACCTTCACAAAACTTAGACGGATCAGTCCCTGACGAAGACATTTGGACGGATCAGTCCCTGACGGAGGCATTTGGACAGAGGGACTGATCCGTCCAAATTTTGTGAAGGTCAGGGACTTAAAAGTATTTTTCAATGGTCAGGGACGAAAATGTCCGCGAGACAAAAGGTCAAGGACCTATTTGTCCTTTTCTCAAAAAATTAAAATGTTTATTTCTATTAAAATCAAATCACAACTATTATATAATCAAAAGCATAAATAATTAACTTATCAAAGGAAGTGGACACTGATAACAAGCATCAAACTAACCCAGTTCTTTTGGTCAATATCAGAAGGAAATAATATAATCAGCACCAGTAAATAAATAGATCTTGGTGAGGTAAAATAAGAACATTGTATCACTTCAGATAGATTATGTGAGAAAATTAAAATCAATAATTAAACAATAATTTAATAATTCAGCAGCAACAACAATAATTCAATTTAGCAGTAACTCAGAACTAAAATCATAACAACAGCAACTCAGAACAAGAAAATAAAAAAAAATTAATAATTCCAGGCAACCAAATCGGGGCACCCAAAGTCTCTAATAGAAGTGCAAAACTGGACAGAACCCGCGAGGCTAGCAGATCGGAATAAGTAAAACGGTAAAAGTGCAGAATCGCCGTATCAAAGAAAAAATGTAGAACAGAGGCAACCGTAACTAGGAACACGAACAGAGGCGAGGAATACCGGAGAGACTGGAAAAGCAGGGAACCGGTGAGAACAGAGAAGCTCGAAACCGACGAGCTTTCCGGGTGGCAACGAACGAGGCGGCGAGTGCATTGAACCAGTAAACCACAATGAGAGAAATCTTTTGTGTAGCCGAGGACATCAGGCAGCAGAAGACGATGACTGCGAGTGAGAAGGGGGATGGACGGTGAATGGGAGAAGACTCAGAAGAAAGGGATTTAGTGCAGAATGGGAGAAGAGAGGAATTTAGGATTAGGGACATAGGCAAATACACAAACACCTGTGAAGCTAATATTTGAGCAATATTTTATTAAAATGTATATTTCCACACATTTCTCCTCTTTCTTTGTAAATCGAATCACCGCAAAACACACCAATTTCTGCCGATTTCAAAGTTCTGATGTGATTAGATTCAATGACGTAACAATGGTAACAGTGATGAAATCCAACAAATTTAAAAGAAAAAACGAAGCTTATGGGCAGAAAAGAATGGGTACCGTTGTGTTCCTGAACGGAATCAAGAGAAGATTGACGAAACGAAGTATCTTGGAGCTCGCAAGTCGCAACCCGCACTGAGACTCTGTCCCCAACTCCAAACCCTAATACAATCACGGATTTGTCTATGCGAAAAAGTATAAATAGGTTCTTTAAGGACAAAGAAAAATATAACATTTTTGTGGGGAAAAAACTTTAAATATTTCTGATAATTATTTCCAAGGAATTAAGAGACTCTCAAAGACTCAAACAAAAAAGTACTCTTTTCAGTTATTAATCTTTATTGTTATGGACTTATTAATTTTAAATATTGACACAGTAGTTAATTAATTTCATAAAAATAAAAATTAAGAGTTAAAATGAGTATTTTTTGTTAAATAATTGCAGGAATCGAATTGGATATTCATTTTTTTTTTGTTATGATAGTTTTTTTTATCCTAATTTTTAATACTGTGTGAATGATCTCTAAATAAGTAAAATTATAATGAAGGAATTAGAAAATGCCCATTATACTATAATTATAAGGTAAATATCTTTTTTGGTTCGTACTATTTTTTTTTGCGGGACAAATCGTTCTTTAATCATCACTAAATTTCAAGTAGGTTTTCACTCATTTATATAATTTGACTGTTTGATTCTTGTAATCGGTTGTAAATGATTATCAATATGACGTATTAGTTGGAGACTGAACTGTTTATATCAAGTGCCACGTGTCAATTAGAATCGTTTCAGGGACAAATTATTTCCTTTCTGCAAGTGAAACGTTGTTGTTGCTTGGCAGTCCCATAAATCCCCTTAGTCAAAGGATTGAAAGGGTAGGTTTTCATCTTGCATTAATGTGAGAAGACTCTGCAATAGTTGGCATGGATATTGCAAATTCTGGTTTGTCATGCAATCATGAGAAACGATGCGGTGGGTATGAAGAAATGTCGTAAAAGAGAAAGAAGAAATTTGTTTTTTCAATGTACAATTGTGGAACGTACGCCATTTTATTCGAATTTGGCACTTTTCAGAATCCAAGGAGGCTTTTCTTTGGTTGTTTTTATTTGGTTTAATTACTTTGTTGGTTTCTATAGTTTTGCGAAATTTTCAATTAGGTCTCTATACTTTTTTTCCTTTTAATTGAGTCCTTACACCATTTTTTTTTAATTGGGTCCCTACACTTTTTTTTCTTTTATTTAGGTCCCTATACCAATTCTTTTTTTTTTAGTTAGGTCCCTATAAAATTAAGCCAATTACTATTAAGAATGACTTAATTGAAAAAAAAATTTAGTGTAGGGACTCAATTAAAAAGAAAAAAAGTATATGGACCTAATTGAAAATTTCACAAAACTATAAGGACCAATAGAGTGATTAAACCTTTTTATTTTAAGGTAAGTTTTATGTTTAGGATTTTGTTTGATGTGCTGAGTTATTTAGTGATTTTTAAAGTTTAACACTAGTTATCTTTGATACAGAACAATGTACGACATTGTAAATATTTTACTTGGTTAGATGAATATATTATCTCTTTTTTTATTGATAAAGTGGTATAAAATGGAGTTGCAGACATAATGAAAAATATGAAAAAAAATTGCAGAGATAAAGAAAAAGCTGATTAAATGCAAAAATGTTGAGAAAGATAGTAATATTTTTAGCAAGTATAAATTGTTTGGGTTAATTTTATTGGACATTATAATAAAAAAGAAATTTATGTAGTTATAATTGTATAATGGTGATGTACTTTTGTTTGTGTAATTTTAATATTTTGTAAGTAGGTAAATATTGCATATGTAGTGCAAGTTATATATTAAAATTGTAGTAAATTATGATCTTGTAATAATAGACATTCTTTTTTTTTGAATCAAGTATAATAGACATTCTGTATTTATTTATTCTTGTTTTTCACATTTTATGACTTATGCATAATTGAAACAGATAGTCTTAATTTGAAGAAGTAGAAAACATAATCATAATGCACATATGAAAAAAAAAAAAAAAGAGAGATATTTTTATTTTACAATAGCAAGATTTTTAAGATATAACTAATAAATTCTGTGAATTTATTTGTGATAAATATGTATTTAATAAAATTAATTTATTATATATATATATATATATATATATATATATATAAGTAAATATCAATTCTAAGTAAAAAAATAATCAATTATCTTTTATTTTTTATGTTGATTAAAAAAAGAAAAATGATATTAATTTTATTTGCTTTGTTTTTGTTTTATTAGTATAAAAAAATATATAATTGATTTAAATTTTTTAACAAAATTATCACGGAAAGTAAATATCAAATTTAAAGTTCTTATTTATAAACTATGTAATCTGTATATATTTAAACTTATTAGTAGATAAATATTAGTAATTACATATATCATGAGTAATACAAATATTAAAAATACAATGATATTATTTAATTGCTTTAATTTTTAGTCCTATAATGCTATTAGTTAAATAAATATAGCCAATCCTTTAATTGTTTTTGATATATTTATAATGGAAAATTTTCAATCTTTCTTTAATTTTAAATTAATATAGCAATTAAAGAAAAAGAAGTTACACATATATTAATTACAATCTATTTTTAGTTCTTCCAAAATTAATAAAAAATATATATTAGCCAAATCTACACTTTTAATATAAAATTTTTATTTTCAAAAAAATACATATACATATGATAAAAAATAAAGTTTTACATACAAATACTTAGTGCCAGCATCAAATTAAAAATTTAATTTATTAATAATAAATAAATAATATTGATATTATAAAATATAAAAAGATTAAAAAAATGTCCTTTTACCTATAAAATTATTTAATTGTATTACAAATTAAAATTTAATTTTTAATTTTAAAATATTAAAACTTTAGAGTTATTTTATAAAATCAAATATTTTTTTTACATACATAAAAATACCAAAATAACTTTTATGTAATAATTTTAAAATTAGTTGTTTTCTGATAGAAAAAATATAGGCTGAATCTTTATAAACTAACATTTCAGATTCTATATTAGTGACTTATATAAATCTATACTATAAAATATGGTAATTGAAATTCTGGTCCTATATGTAGTTATATATGATGAATTTTAAGTAAATGGTGTTAGATTTAGCGGAATTTTAATATCATAAATGAACAAAACTTTGTTTAAGTTAAAACGACTTGAAAAATTGCAAAGAACGATCACCATAAATATTTATATAAAATTTAGAACTTTCTGGAAAAAAAATCTTTTATTATTCTCTTATAAAAACTTTGTTTTTAAATTCACATAAGGTCATTACAGAAAGATAGAATTAACATGACTGTCTTGCTGCTATAATTTTTCAAGTTCTGCTAAAATTTACAGAAAATACTTATTTTACTAGTCAAAATTTTTAGAGTGTCAACGATAATACAATGGCAATTTCTGCTGCCTCACAGGACCCGGATAGAGGACAGACTAAATTAGAGGAGGAACAGATCATAGCTTTTGTAGATGAGGACATCAAAAAAGGATTGAAATTATGTACCAAAAGTTTGATTGAAAGATTACTGGCGGATCATTCAGTGCAGGTACATTGAAGGCCGCTCTAAACACAATATGGAGACAACCAGAAGGCTTTCGGGTTTTAGATCACAGAGGTAACGAATTCCAATTTTTCTTCAAGGATAAAATCGAATTGCTCAGGGTGGAGAAAGGGGCTCCTTAGTTGTTCAAGAATTATATTCTAAATCTGAAAAGATGGAGGGAAGATTCAATTATCAATGATGCAAAATTCTCTCATGTTCCTATATGGGTACAACTGTGAAATTTACCGGAGCAATGTAAAACCAAAGGATTGGAAAAAAGGGTAGGAGAGACACTGGGAAAGGTAATGGATGTTGCTGTATTCTCTATGAAGGGAAATGAAGAGAGGATTTTAAAAATTCAAATCCTCCTAGACATCACAAAATCATTGAGGAGGAAGATGAGAACCTCGGGAAGCAACAACAAAATTATTGACCTTCAACTCAAGTACGAGAGGATTGGTAATTTTTGTTATTATTGTGGGTGCATCGGGCATGAGAACAGGGCATGTTCAGAAAACCTAGCAAATATAGCACAAGGAGGAAAAGAAGAAGCGGAATGGGGAGCATGGCTAAGGGCAAATCAATTCGGTAGGAGAGTGGAGGATCAAAAAGAAAATAACAATTTAAATCAACCCAATGCTGCACATGGAGACATACATAAACAGAAAAAACTAATCACGGTTAACCTGATAAGAGAATTTGTAAGTCTCTCTGTTGAGGACCAGAACTCACAAATCAAACAAGATAATCAAGAGGTGCACAGTGGCCGAAAAATGATAATAATAGAAAGGAATAGGGGGGAGTTCAGAAACATGGGAAGAAGGAGATAAAGACAACAACATAGTAGCCCAATCAATAGAGCCAACTCTGCCCAAATTAGATTATGGATGCTTCACCTTCAGTGCTGCAGGAGGTAACGGGAAGGGAGGAGAAATTAAGAAACAAAATCTGAAGCAAATAGCAAGGAAAAAACACATATTTCAAGCTGTCTTAGGTATTAAGAGGAGATCTGGAGGATCGGGAGAGAGTATAAGTGTTAAAAAACTTTGTCATGAGGAAGAGAAAGAGCTGAATAAGGGAGAGGGTGCCACCCAACAATTGACACCCAAGGAGGGATGAAAGTGATGATGTGGAATTGTCAGGGTTTGGAGAAACCCCTGACAGTTCACAACATCAAAGGGATTTCTAGATCTCATTCTCCCGAGGTATTATTTCTTTGTGAGACAAAAAATAGTACCTTGACAGTGGAGAGAGTGCTAAGGAAGGAAGGCTACAAATCTGTTTTTACAGTTGATCCAATGGGCCTGTCCGGAGGAATAGCAATGGCTTGGAAGGATGAAGTGCGGGTGCACATAGTGGAACATGACCAGTTCTTTGTGTATTTTTCCATAGAGGACCAGCAAGCGAGTTTAAAATGGGAAATTGTAGGAGTACACTTGCACACAGATGAGACAAATAAAGGGTTTCAATTTGCAAAACCATTACAGATATTGGAAGGAGAGAGTGAAACGTTGGCAATAATAGGAGACTTCAATGCAATTAAAAATCAAGAGAAAAAGGAGGGAGGAAGACAAAAATCCAGCACTTCAATACAACAGTTTAGGGATTTCATCAATGAAGGAAGGCTAGTCGACATTGGTTATGAGGGAGATAAATACACTTGGAGCAATCATCAATTTGGAGAGAATCATATAAAGGAGAGATTGGACAGAGCTCTTGTTACAAATGAGTGAAAAGGTGAATTTTTAACAACCACTCTTGCACACTTATCCGATTCCGGTTCAGACCATAAGGTCATTCTTCTCAACATGGGTGGTGAAGAAAGAAGGGTAAAAAGGAGGTTCAGATTTCAGGAGCGATAGTGTGAAAATGAAGAGGTGATTAGTTTAATCAAACAGGCATGGATAATAGATATTTAGGGGTTTCCAATGTTTAAGCTAGCTGGAAAGCTAAAGTGTTGTAGACACTCAATTGTACAATGGCAGTAGCACTCTGAATCTAATTCAAGGAAGAAAATTCAGATTCTCAAGAATCAGATAGAATCTGTCAATCTGAAATACAGAAAGGAGTTCAGGCAGATGGGAATGCTATCCGAATCTTAGAAACTGAACTAGAGGACGTATTGGAGGAAGAAGAGCGGTATTGGAGGGAGAAGTCTTGGGTACAATGGCTCAACTGGGGCGATAGAAATACTAAATTTTTTCATTCCAAGTTTCAAACGAGGAATCGGAAAAATAGAATAAAGGAGTTGGAGGACGAGGAGGGGAATATGGCAAAGGAACCGGCAAAAATAGCGAAAGTTGCACAGAAATACTTTGAAAATCTATTCACAACAAGATGTCATAGAGATCCGACTGCATAATTGGATGGAATCCGCCAAAAAATAAATGCAGCCACTAATAGAATGCTGTGTAGGCCAGTGACTGAAGAGGAAATTAAAGCAGTAGTCTTCTCCATCAACCCTTTTTCGGCTCCGGGAGATGATGGATTCACAGCAAAATTTTTTCAATTCTTTTAGAGTACAATAAAGGGAGATGTGACAGCAGCTGTTATAAGCTTTTTCTACGGAGGTAAAATTTTAAAAGCTTTTAATCATACTCACATATGCTCATACCTAAGGTGCCGGCCACTAATTCTATGAAACAAGTTTGACCGATTAGTCTTAACTCTGTTTTCTATAAGATCATATCTAAAATTCTGGTGCACAGACTTCAATCAGTTATGAATAGACTAATCAGTGACTCTCAAAGTGCTTTTATAAAGGGCAGGTTGATTAGTGATAATGTCCTAATTGCACACGAATTCATGCATTTTCTCAAAAATAAAAGGAATGGAGATTATGATTTGGCATTAAAGTTAGATATGAGCAAGGCTTATGATAGGGTGGAATGGAGTTTTGTTTGGAAGGTGATGAAGAAGCTAGGTTTCTGTGATCGATGGATGAAGTGGATTGAGGAACTTATGACGACGATATCTTACTCTGTTACTGAGGATGGACAACCTCATGGTTATTTTAAACCATGTAGAGGATTACGACAAGGTGATCCTCTATCTCCCTACCTATTTTTCTTTTGCGCAGAGGGACTCTCCCATCTGCTCCATAGAGAAGAACAGAGGCTGAAAGTTTCTGGTTTGAGACTCAATCAGAGGTATCCGACAATCAATCATCTTTTCTTTGCAGACGATTCAATTCTTTTTAGCAAAGCTTCAGAAGTAAAGTGCCAGAGATTGCTATAGGTTCTACAGACTTACGAAGAACTTAGTGGCCAAAAGGTAAACTTGGACAAATCATCAGTCTTCTTTAGTAAGAACACACCAATTCCAGTCCAAAATCATTTGGCAGAGATTCTCCTTGTCCCTCATGTTGGCAATCAAAACAAATATTTGAGTTTACCAGCAGTGGTTCAGAGATCAAAGAAAGCGACATTTAACTACATTAAAAATAGGGTGTGTCAGAAGCTTAGCCATTGGAAAAGGGCTCTATTATTTTCTAGTGGACGCGAAGTGCTTATTAAGGCGGTGGCAACCGCGATACCCATATACACACTAAGTTGTTTCAAGTTACCGGAGACACTAATTGAAGAGATTTAGAGAGCCATACTCCAATTTTGGTGGGGGCAGAAAAGATCAGAAAACAGGATGTAGTGGATCGAATGGAAGATTTTTTGCAGACAAAAAATGCAAGGGGGACTAAACTTTAAAGATTTGAAAGCTTTTAATCTTGCCATGCTCGCAAAGCAAGGTTGGAGGTTAATTTCCAGACCTAATTCTCTCATCAGTAAAGTGTTACAGAGTAAATATTATAGATATTCAAGCTTCCTAAGAGCAGAGGTTGGTAATAACTCATCATAGGGTTGGAGGAGTATTATTGAGGGTAGAAAGGTGCTAGAAAAAGGTATACTATGGGAAGTAGGAAGGGGATTTAAAATCAGAATCCAAGAAGACTCATCGGTGAAGGATTATGTTTTAATTACTCCTATTACTACCACGACAATGACTGCTAATCTAGAATGGGTTTCACAATTACAGCATTCAAAAAGAACATGGAACCAGAATTTAATTCAGTTCAATTTCAATCCAGAAATAGCTACAGCAATAATCAACACTCCAATTCATGAGACAGAGGATAGAGTTACTTGGATGCTTGAGAAAGGGGCGCCTTCACTGTTGCTTCAGGATACAAAATAGCCTTTAACTTCTACCATCCACCAACTGAATACCTGCCAGAACAATGCAAAAGAAAGGACTTGTGGAGGAGCATATGGAAAATTGTCAACCGAAAATAAAAAATTTGCTCTGAAAAATGATGCACAGAGGACTCCCTGTGAAAGAAAGGTTGAATGCTCGAATACAATCTATCGAATCCTGGTGCCCAAAATGCAATCGGTCACAAGAAAGCGTTTTTTCATTGTTTCTGGGAGTGCCCAGATGTGACTGAAGCTTGGAAATGTTCAAATCTGTCGTAGCAGATTCAAGCTCTAGAACCATGAAAGTGGTGGATTCAGCTGGAAGAAGAACTGAGAATGGAGGAAAATCCAAATAAAAAAAAGAACAGTAACATCAAACCTCTTATGGCAAATCTGATTAGCAAGAAATGCTTGGGTATTTGAAGGTAAAATCATTCCTTCAAGAGTCTAACGGTGCTGCAGCGGTGTGGTCGGAAAGAGTGGGAAGCATCTGTTCTCTCATCTTTTTTGTATGGAAAAAGAAGATGATGATGGTGCACCCATAGTCTAGCAGAAGGGAAATATTATGGTGCATGCAATTTGAAAGGGATGAAGACCGTAGTGAGCAGGGTAACTGGGTAAGACCGACTCGGTGCGGGACCCACCCTCTCATACTTGGTAAGTCTAAACAATTATATATATATAAGCAGTTGCGCTTATCATATAAGATATGATGAGATTTTTAGTGTGCTAACCGCTTATCACGTAACCGTTCAGCGTCTCAGCAGTCATTAACACAACACTGTTCTCTTTACACATTACTCTCTCTCTCTCTCTCTCTCTCTCGGCGCGCGCTCAAACTCTGTTCGTTGCTTCAATCACCAAAAAAGTTCTTCTTTTTGCTTCAATTCAGCGCTGTTCATCATCTTTCATTCACAGGTTAGCACTTCAAGTTCAACAATGATTTTTCTCCTCTCTGCTTACTTTATTCCAGTGTAAGAGTTCTTTCTAGGTTGCATTTCTCTCTTCAATAATGTATTTATTCGTTTTTCTTTCTTCTCTTTTTAGGTAATTTTTCAATGATATATTATTTCAATTTGATGCAATTATTATTGTAACTCATGAACTATGCATTTCTTCGTTTCTTTCATTTTGTTAGTTTGTTACTTCCCCCAAACCTTTCTTTTGTTCTTTAAATTTGAACTTTCTTTGAGGATCATGTTTGTATATTCCTTTAACTCTGCAATCAGAAAGAAAGTGATTCAATAAAAAAAAAATCGGATTCAGATTCTTGCAAACAATTTTTTTTCCTCCTCTCTTCCTTATGAGCTAAGCAATCATTCATACTCTTTCTTTTAATGGCATTTCTCTAATAACAGAAGGGATGGATCCTAATGTAGAACGGACGGAGCCCTCTAAGGATACTTCGTCTGAGGTACAATGGCTGAATTTTTTCTTTTTTCTTTTTGCGCAAAGATTTGCTGTTTTAACTGTGAAATTAAGAGGACGGTTTTTCACATTCATTGTAGGTGAGATCAGCCATATCACCAAACTTTACCGTAAATGTTGTTCGAACATTGGAAGAGGAGTCGTCTCCTACTAGCATTGACTTTCATCCTGCTTCAGATGCGGTTCTTCTGGGTTTGATTACTAGAGCACTTTTTTTTCTTTTTATGTTTGATTATTGTTTCATTTCGATTGTATTCTGAGGAACTTGATGGCACATAAATAAAAAGGCTAATCTATAGCTACTGCTATATGTTTCTTCAGTTGGAACAGATGACGGCACTGTACTAATTTGGGATGTCAAGGCTGGTGTGAAACTTTACTTCCACCATTTTGTAGTTTGGGATTTATTAGTGTGTTGCACTACAGTTCAGGTATGTCCACACTTCCATACTAGACCATGCTTTGCTGAGTAGCTTAAAACTTATAATCAAGTTAATGATTCGAAATTGTGTGTACTATGAATCAGGATCTGGAGAATGATAAAAAATTGAGAGTTTCTGTTAACAAAGTCTTGTGGTGTGATCCTAGTGGCTCATATTTTGGTAAGGATACTCAACTACTTAAGCAGTAAGTCAAATTCAGCAATGGCGACATAGTTTGACTTGCTGCTAACAAATATTTTTTTTTTCCTTACGTTATACAGGGGTAGCATTTTCTCAACACCTTGTTCATCTATATCGTCGTGGCTCTGGTGGTATCGTTTCCGTGAATAAAGAAGTAATATATCTGTTCTTCACCTGTAAATCACTAGTTATTACATGCATATAATATAAAATTAAAATTCTCATTCTGAATCTTGAAATATTTTCTTCTCAGATTGATGCTCATGACGGCAGTGTCAATGATCTTGCATTTTCCCGTCAGAAGCCGCATTCATCAGTCATACTGATGCTCATAACATGTGGAGATGACAGGAAAATACATGTGTGGAATGCTGATACTACAGCCTTACTTTATACTTTTGATGGTCACAGTGCTCCAGTTTGTTCAATCTGTCCTTACTTGAAGAATGAGGTTCATGTAAGGTCTTGCATTATCATAGTGTCTTTATTTAAGGAAACTGTCTTAGACGCACCGGTTGAATTCGGTGCATCGCACAGAGAAACATAGGATTGTCCTGGTTGCATGCATTTCTCATTCTTCTTCTGCTACATGATTCTTTTGCAGTTACTCCTTTCAACTTCAATTGATGGAAAGATGAAGACATGGTTATATCACAAGAGGGGAGGAGGAGGCAATATTGATTGCCCTGGAGTTGGAGATTGCAAATTGAATTACAATGCAGCTAATAACAGGTTGTGAACTCACTAGCCACAATTCAGTTCCAAAAATTTGTTTCGGGTTAATAATTACTTGCCCCATCCAATAATAACTGTCCGAGTCTGAACTTTTCTTTAGCAACATTAATTTTTTTATTTACCAATTTTCTCACTCTAAAGTTATTATTGGACTGAGAAAGTAGGAGATAATTTGCACCCTTCTAATTGATCTTGATAAACTCCTTTTTAGGCTGTTCTTGTGCGGAATCACCAAGGATAGAGAGTCATATTTTGTGGAATGGGATGAAGTTAAAAGATGCATAAAAAGGTCATACAAAGGGCTTAAGAATCCATGCTCTTCAACCATCAAATTCAATTCATCTCCAAACCAAATTTTGGCTGCTGGTGATGAACATATGGTTAAATTTTGGAGTATGGACAATGTTGAGCTCTTGACAAGCACGGATGCCGATGGAGGATTACCTGTAAGCTTGGGAATATATTTGATTGGGGATCTTATTTCTCTTTCTTTATTAATGTTCGAGGGGGGTGTTTCTAAGTAAATTTAACAGAATTTCAACTCTAGAAAGGTACTTTAATTTGTGAATTGTGATTTTACTTTCAGGAATGTCCAAGCATTTGTTTCAATAGAAGGAGCACATTACTTGCTGTATGTGCAAAAGAAAACAAGATCAAAATTTTAGAAATTTCCAATGAAAACTTGGGAAAGGTAAGCATGCACAAATTTACACTTGCTATATTACGCCTTGAACATTTTAATGCACCAAGTCCAATTTTAATTGATGCTGGAGCGTGAAGCATAGACACAATGTTCTTTTTTCTGATTAATTTAGGTATATGAACATGGTGCCTTATTAATGTTGTTTATATTTTCAGCATGAGTGCATAAAAAGGTCTGATTCAAATGAAATGTGGCCGAACTATTGGAATGTTTCTGAAATTTGTGAACCATCTCAGTGCCAGAGTTTGCAACTGCCTGTTCATACCAAACATATGGTACTGCATTTAATATTCTTTATTAGGAATATTATGACTAATAATATGTTTACTATTACTTCTTAGAACATGATACATTTTCTCTGTTAGTGTTAATTAACCATTTTGACTCTGATGAATGAAACACCGGATAACATATCTTGAGTTTTTGTTTCAAGATTATTTTCAGCAATTGTGTTCAACTAGTTTAAGTTGCACGAATGAAAAATAATGAATAGTTTCCCTTTGATGGAAACGCAGATTGATAGATTGACTTACAATCATGCTGGAAATTGCATTTTTGCGTTGGCATTGAACGGTAGTCTTGTGCGTTGGATGTGGCCATGTGGCCATACTAACTTGGATGGCAAGGTAAGTTGAATTATAAATGAATTTAATTTGAATGCACTAGTATTTTAAAAGTTTTATGTTGGATGATGCAAACATAAGATTGAATAACGGTGTAAAACCCTTTAATATTGTTTTGATATGCATCTATTGTTCTACCCAAACAAAAACAAAAATTATTTCTTTAAATAAAGATGACGTAATTATATGTAGGCAAATACAAAGGTTTCCCCTAAGAGCTTTCATCCGATCTTGAGGAATGACCTTAAAAAACACAACAGAAAAGACCAAGCTTCATGCCTTGCTGTGTCAAAAGATGATCAGTATATCCTGTCCTCGTCAGGGGCTGCAATCAACCTATTTGATCTGTATCTGTCTCGGGTAACCTTAAATTTATCTTTTGATGTTATAAATCTTTCTGCTTTAACATTTTCTAGGATCTTTTCGTTTCATAAAGTCATCATATGATGTATACTTTTTCTTTTAAGATGATGGGAAATTTCAAGAGGAATGCACCTATGTCAACATGTATTGCTTTTCACCCTCATATAGACGGAGTAGCTGCTCTTGGCATGGAAGACTGCAGTATATGTATATACAATTGCTTTATAATAGAGGTATATGCTTCTCTTGTATTGTTGCTATTATTAAAAATAAAATTAAAAAAAAATGGAATAGGTGCATCATTGCTTTGCTTTCACTTACTCAGGATATAAAGAAGCTTGTTGATGGCCACACCAAAAGAGTAACTGCCCTTGCCTTCTCTAAAGAATATACTATTCTCGTTTCTGGTGATGCGGATGCTCGGGTAACTTTTCACAAATAATTGTTTCTTTGTTCAGTAATTAGATTGAAGTAAGTGAAGGAGTAGAGAGCAGTGCAAGAGGGAGAATATATGAAAAATATTAAGTGCACGTCATAAGAATGCCTTTTAACTTTTTTTGTACCTTTAATGTTTTTCATTTGTTTACTTTAATCTATGTGAATATGTAAAACTAGATAAATATTCGAAAAAAGAGGTAGTAAGTCACATTCACCTTATCATATGCATCCTCTTTTAAATGTGAGGATCCTTATCATGTGGTATATTGTCTCATTATTTTCACATCTCTTGAAGATTTGTGTATGGGATACCACTGACTGGACACTGTACAAAGTTATAAGCTTGGAATCTCAACAGAGAGTAGAATCTGAAACTTGCATTCAGTTTAACAAAGAATGGACACACTTCTTTGTTGCACATAATACTCACCTTGCAATTTATGAGGCCAAAAAATTAAGATGGGTCAAACAGGTTCTTATTGCCTCTCTCTCTCTCTCTCTCAATTGTAGCTGTCTTGGTGAACAATAATTATATATATGTTTTGTTTGTTTGGTATACCAGCGGGTTCTAGAAGATCCAATCTCCCGGGCAGTTTTCTCATGTGATGGCCATATGATATATACCCTGTTAGAGAATGGAAATATTGCAATGTATAATGCTTCAGATTTGGAAATTCATTGCAAAATTAATTTTGCTACTTTTGTTTCCAAAGATCCAAGGTATGGTTTATCACCAATATACACATGATCTTATTTTTAGAATAATGTTGAATACATTTATTACTCTGCATATCACAATGCAAATATAATTGTAGTTTTTTTTTTCTTTTATTTTTAAACAGTTTTACATATTATGCTGCCATGCATGCATTGGAATTAATAGTCTTATTACATATAATATGTTGAATACTTTCTTTTGTTTTTTTCCAGTTTGACCATCAAACCAGTTTCCATTGCCGCACATCCAAATAAGCCATACCAATTCGCTCTGGGATTCACAAATGGTACTGTTCAGGTGTTTGAGCCTTAGAAAAAGTCGGAAGAAGCAAGCCACTATGAAATACTATTTTGTTTCCCATTCAAATATTACATCTTACTCTTTCATTGTATTCTAGACAATGCACACATTTAAATGGAGATATTCACTTTGTAGTCTCAAATTTGTTAATTGATATTCAAATTTGTTACTTTTAGCAGGTTCCTCCCAATCCACAAATATCAAACCTTGGAGAAATAAATATGTAGCACTAAAATAAAACCTTTTATCAATACAAATAAATTAACTTTGCTCTTTCACAATTTATTGTGCACTAACCTAGACTCATTAAGAAAGTACACTTCACCTGAACTTATAAATCCAATCAACACCTAACTTTGTTACACCTTTTTTTTTTCTTCCCTTTTACTTTTTAATTCATTGTCCATGCCTTTATATAATTATTTATTATACTTTATTCATTTCTTTTATTAGGACAAATAGGATTATGAAAATTTTTGTGATGAAGTTATAAATTTCTAAAACAGAAAAAGTATCAAGTAAGTATTTGATAAAATTTTGCGAAAACATGAGTAAAAAAATATTCTTGGCACATTTTTTCAGATTAAAAAGAAGAAAAAAAAAAGTTACAGGCAGCATGTAAATAAGAGAGAAGCTAGTTTAGCTGCTGGCCTGCTGACAAGTTTGGCTTCTAGGGAAGGGATGCACCTCCAACACAGGAATGTATCCAGATACATACAATTCTAAATACTTCGTCACGGAGTACCAAAGTTTCGCGTTGATCTCATGTATCTCCATTATCTGAGTTAACTATGCCATCACGGAACCTAAAACCATTAATCAATGATTCATGCAAATTGCCGCATGAGAACGTTTCGACTCGCTCACTCTCTACCTATTACCCGTTCGGTATCCCCATCCATTCCATTCGAGTGTCCTTTCAACGACAACGAGTTCATAGTATATATTGTGGCTTATTTGGCGGCTATGATACCGTAAGACGAGTTCACTCTCTACCCTATTTTTGGGGATTTCTTTGCTGTCCCAAATTTGCTGGAATAAATAAATTATAATATTTATTCATTTTATGATATATTAGCACGGGTGTTTAGCTACTTTTCTATTGACTTAAAAAATATTTTTATATTTTTATTTCTAAAATTATAAATTTATTATTAATCATTAAAAAATAAATTATAAAAAAATAAAATATTTTAAGTTATTTAATATATATAGAAAGTATAAAATAAATAAATTTAAATTAAAAAATAAAAAAAATTATTATTACGTGTAACGAAATTAAGATAAAGATTTACTAATATTATTTATAAATTAGTTATTTATATATTAAATTTATTTATTTTGTCAATCCTATTTAATTTGAAGTAAATTTAAAAATTTATATTCAAAATACTTTTTTTTATATATAATTCTAATAGATAAAAAATTATTTCTTTAATCTTATATTAAATATTTTTAATTATTTTTAATTTTATTATTATTTTAAAATGATTAATTTTTATTTTGATTATATCATCTCATCATATTAATTTTATTATACATCTTATCATTTTCTCTTATAATTATGTTGCCTTGTTTCATTCTCCTTTCTTGTTTTCTTCTTTTATTAACCCCAACCACAACCAATTACCACCGTATCATTATCGCAACTCTCATTTTTGTTTATCACTTTGATCCATACATATCTATTGTATTAACTTTTGAGTTGTTAAAAATTTATTAAAAGAATTATTTTTTTATTTGATTTATTAAAGTCATATTTTATCATTTTAAGCAAAAATTTAAGATATAAGGCATTCAAAAATTTTGTATAGAATAATTAAATATAAAATTTATAAGTTATTTAATTTATTTAATATATATAATAATTAAATTTAAATTAATTTCGGTATAATACTAAAATCATTACGTTGTTACTATGTGTAACAATGAAGATAAAAATTTATAAAAATTTGTAAATTTATTTATTTCTCAATTATATTTAATTTAAAGTAGATATAAAAATTTATATTTAAATCACTCTTTCTCTCGCATAATTTTAATAGCTAAAAAAATTTTATTTTTTATAATTTTATATTCAATATTTTAAATGATCTTTAGTTTTATTATTCTTTTAGAATTTTTAATTTTTATTTTTATTATTCTTTTTTTTACCATTATTTATCTACATATGCCTCACTACTACTCTTATGTTGGCTTGTTCTCTCTTCTTTCTTCGGTCTTGGAAAAGTATTATCTTTCTATCTTCTCTCTAATCACAATTAGTTACCACCGTGCATGTCTTAGTTCATAATTATTACACTCAAAAGTGAATACTACTTTAAAAATAAAGTTAAAAAAAAAAAAGTCTTATAACTCTTATGTGAATCATCTACCTACACTTCTATAAATGTAACGAAAAAGTAAATTTAACTTTTTCTATTATGAGTTTTTTTTTTATTATCTAATGCATACAAAATCACATATTTTTATTTATGATAAAAGTTAAAAATTAAAATTAAATGACATTAACACTTTTTTGTTTAATAAAATTAAAATAAAGCATAAAAATAATATAAGGATAAAAATTAAATAAATAGATAGCTCTAGAAAAGAATAATATTAAATTTTATGTCATTATGAATAAGAACAGTGATTTATTTTATTATATTTATTTTTGTACCAAATAACAAAAAAATTAATTTTATGTTCGTTTTTTATTAATTATTTTACTTATCTATAGTTGTTTAAATTAGACTTTATATTTATTAAGTCATGTTTCCTTCCAAGAAAAAAAATAGTTATGAGGTTATTTTTATTTTTTTTATAAGAGTACATTTATTATATCATGATTTTAATAATTAATGTAAAATTTAAAAGATTAAATAAATATATATTTATTTTGATTATATTCAAGAGTGAATTATATGTATTTTTATAGTCAAGAAATAGACTTCTTCTATAATTAATAGTTTTTCAATCATCTAATTTTTAGAAGAATAAATTATATGTAAAATGAATTTCGATATATTGGTATAAAAATTATTCTGCGTAATTTAAAAAAAAAATATTGTCTTATTAAGCTATTTTATTTTTATTCTTTTAAAAGTATATCCAAAATAAAAAAATTTTCACATGAATAATTTACATCCAATAGAAAACTCTTAATAAAGTTTGCTAGAAAAAATATGTGAAAGTTTTTTTATTCAACGTAGGGATGTACGGAAAAAAATTTTTAATAATAAACTTCTCTCACTAAGGGTAATATTGGAACTTAAATTTAGATGCCAATTGACATTATCTATTGTGTAGGTACCTAGAATATATTAAAAGAATACGATAACAATTTGAAGAGAAAAATTATTTTGTGTAAATTTATTTTAAAAAAAAATAGACCCTATTGAACTATTTTACTTTTATTCTTTAAAAATATATACAAATAAAAAAAATCTGCAACAATAATTTATATCCAATAAAAAAATCTTAATAAAATTTCTGTAAAAAAATAGGTAGAAATTAATATATTTAACATGGAAGAATTTTTTAATAATAAACCTTTCTTAAAGAATAATATTAGAACTTAAATTTAGACCTCAATTATCATTATATATTGTGTAAATTAGTAAATATTAAGAGTACATTAAAATAACATGATAATAATGATAATTAAAAAAAAGATTATTCTTTGTATATTTATTTAAAAAAATTGTCCTATTTAAACTATTTTACTTTTATTTTTTAAAAATCTGCAACAATGATTTATATTCCATAAAAAATTTTTAATGAAGTTGCTGTTTAAAATAGATGAAATTTTTTTATTTAGAGTAACTTGGAGAATTCTTTTTAATAATAAATCCCTCTCTTTAAGAATAATATTGAAATTTAAATTTAGACACCAAAATTTTTGATATTGTCATTATATATTGTTATAAATCTAAAGTACATTAACATAATATAATAATTATAACAATATTATTTGGGACAATAATTAAAGATTTATTGAATCAAAATTTAAGAAAAAATCTATTATTAAATTAAATAAATATACAAAATTCTTACCCATAATATCATTATTCGGTCTTATTTGGACACAGTTTCGCTTTTATTATGAATATTTGACGACAGAAATATAAATTATATTAGTTTTACTTTATATTTAAGTGAAATGAGACGGATGCAAGAGAAGATAGATAAGAAAAGAAAAAAATTTTTCTATTATGCAGTAACAATAATTTGATATGAGAGATAGCAAGAGAAGAAAGAGATCATTATAAAAGTTCTGTGAATGTAAATGAATGAGATAAGAGAGAATGTAAATGTATGTGATAAGAGAGGAGGTGAGGCAATGCAAGTTTTTTAACGTGGAATAACGGACATATAGTAGGATGAATTTGGATTCTCTAAAGTTTGAATTTTACTTTAGAGAGTAAAGTGTGATCTCTCACCATTTATTTTATAGGTGGGATAAAGAATAAATATGAGAGAGAAACTATTCAAGGGTAGAAGATCACATTTTATCCTCTAAAGTACAAATTTAAAATTTAGAAGATCCAAATTTTAGTGGGATAGATTATTAGAAAGGACAAAATTGAAAAAGAATGTTGGACACCAAAACAGGTTTTGCCATTATATATTGTTAAAATTAAATAAATATACAGAATTTATACGCATAATATCATTATTCGGTCTGTTATTTGGACACAGTTCCGCTTTTATTATGAATATTTGATGACAGAAATATAAATTATATTAGTTTTACGTTATATTTAAGTGAAATGAGACGAATGCAAGAGAAGATGGATAAGAAAAGAAAAATTTTTTTCTATTATGCAGTAACAGTAATTTGATACGAGAGATAGCCAGGGAAGAAAGAGATAATTATAAAAGTTCTATAAATGTGAATGAATGAGATAAGGGAGAATGTAAATATATGTGATAAGAGAGGAGGTGAGATAGTGATAATTTTTTAACGTGGAATAACAGACATATAGTGGGATAGATGATTAGAAAGGACAAAATTAAAAAAAATATTGGACACCAAAACAAGTTTTGCCATTATATATTGTTATAACATCGATGTTCCAATTGTTTTAACAGTTGATTTTAATTAATATATATTATATATATTTTTTATAATTTAGATCAATAATTAAAACAACTGAAATACCGATATTCTAAATAAACTAAAAACTCTTTTTTATATATAGAGAGATTTAATTACTATGTCCTTATAGTTTTATCAAATTTATATTAGATTTTTATATATTTTTCTTTTAATTAGATACTATTTTTAATTTTATAATAAGATTCTTTTTAATATAAAAAATATTCGAATTAATTTAATATTTTTTAAATTAAAAGTATTTATAATTAAAAACTTAATTATAAATCTTTTTTATCACATATTTTTACGAAAAATATTCTATTAATTATAATATTTTAATATAAAAATGACCTAATTATAAAATTAAAAGTAGTGTAAAAATTTAATTAAAAAATATAAAAATTTAATTACAAATTTGATTAATAATATATATATATATGAATTTAATTGATAGTATTTTTACACGTATATCTAATTATATAATTTCACATCAATAAAAATAACTATACTTTATATTAATTATGTAAATAATTATTTAAAAAAATAAATATGATTACAAAACCGATAAAATATTTTATATTATCAGAATTAAATTCATATATATTACCCACTGGTTTTTTCACTTAAGCACCTTTTATATTAGTTTTATGGTCCTTTGATAACCTCATGTGATACAATATTTTATATTATCAAATGATTATTGTATTCGATTATTTACAAAGGCAGAAGAATTTATGTGTGACGCGGCTGATGATTCACATTATTTAAAAGAAGCCAACCTCTTATGTTCTCTTTATAATACAATGTTTTACAAGAATTTCTCTTTACAGACCTCAAGAAGTAAAATCCACCCAATTATTAATCAAATGTAGATAGTAAATATATATTCTCAAGAATTAATAAATTATTGATATATATAAATGTCATCCAAATTCTTATTAATAAAAATATTATTAAAATATTAGACGAATGGCTAAAATAAAATATTTAGGCTTTAAATTTATCGAAATACAACTTTTATATATTGCATACGCAAATGCAATTTTTCATGCTAATGAGTTATAACTCAAATGGCATAGTTTTTCCACACTCAATTAAGAGGTCGTGGGTTCGAGTCTCCTATATTTTTTAAAATTTTAATATGAACTTAGTTTTCACTAATTTCAGTGCTTCAGTGAAAAGTCCTGACGCTAAGGTGTGGTTTTTGATTTTTTATATAAATAAATAAAATAAAATGATTATTTCTTTAAATACGAAATGGAATTGCACATCATTTCAGTCATGGTGCCCGCGAATTGGAGATTGAAATCACCCTAGGGCTGGCAATGGGTAGGGTAGGGTAGGGTTTGGACTCTACCCTAACCCTACTGCGGGTTAAAAACTTTTTTAAAATTCTACCCTACTCTACTCGTGGGTTGAGAATCTCTCAACCCTAACCCTACCCGTAAAAAAATAAAAAATTTTCACAAACATAAAATTCAACCATTCCAAATTTCATACATATTAATAAAATAGAAAATAAAAAACTAAGTTCAAATTAAAATTAAAAACAATAAAATCTTAAAGAAATCCAACATAAAATTACAAATAATATGATCATCAACTAGCTTAGTGATTATTTCAAGTTTTTATAAGAGGAAAATTGTGAGTTCAACACTCACTTTTTTCACTACATACATAACTTTTACATATAAATTATATAATATATTAGGGGTGCGGGCAGGGTAGGATAGGGTATACCTGAACCCGTACCCTACAATATCCTACCCGCAAACAAACTCGCATTGTACCCTACCCTACCTGCAGCGGGTCGGGTAGACAACCCTACCCGAACGGGTTGGTCCAGGTTAAGTACCCACGGGTAAAGTATATATTGCCAGCCCTAAATCACCCCACTGACACCTGCGAAATGGGACGCCTACAAAATAGAGCAGCGGCCATTTCTCTGCTATTGCACGCGAAATGGACCACCCTTGTGGTGGTGCCTACGAATTGGATCATATATGTGGTGGTATCTGCGAAATATCATTCACAATCTAATTTTCAACCATAACAGAAATAACTTCCATTAGAATATTAGGATAGATAAGGAATAATCATAATAAATCTTTCTACTTAAACAATAATAAGCTTTTCAGGATGTTTCACAAAAAGAGAGAAAACGGTTACTAAGAAGTACAAACAGGTTTAGATTTTATTTTTATTTTTATTTTTTCACATTAAATTTTTTTTTTAAAAGATACCTTATTTCTAAATGTTGAAAATAATAAAAATATGTTTAGCTGATCTATTTTTAAAATAAATTTTTTAATATTTAAAATATAAAATTATATTTTTATTATTTGTACGTTTTTAGTTATTTAATTTTTTATTAAGTTAACAATTTATTTTTATACAATATCAAATCTTAGAAAATTATTAGAATGATCAATTAATATCATTTATATTTATATAGCATATCTGTATATTAATTGTATGATTCTATACTTTTATTACTTTGATTCTTCTAGCGGCTATATATATTCCTTGTACATTATACTTTTAACACAATTGAATAATACACAAATCCCTTCTCCAATTTAGTCTCTTGTTTCTAACATGGTATCAAGAGCTTAGGTTCTTTTTTTTTTCCATGAAAACTCGTTCATAGCCCCTTTGTTTTTTTCTCTTCCGACAGTGTTCTTTGGTCTCATTTTTCGACCATTTCCCGACGCTTTAGTTCGTCACCGCCCTTATCACCGCCTTCGTCTCGTTGTTGCGAGTTCAATGAGTCCAGCCTCGTCACCGGAAACCACCGCACGCGTCGTCCGAAGGTCGCCGTCCGATTGCTTCTCTTCCTTCTTCCAGACACTTCCAGGACCGTCCGGTTTCAGCCCATAATCAACGCCCAGGATTGTCCCACGTGTCGCCGAAGCAACGCCTCTAGCAGCTCGGGCTCCCAGCACCGTTCGATCTTCAGCAACGATCAAACGGTCTAGAGCGCGCCACGTGTCATGGAATCAGCGTCTCCAACAACCCGCGCCTGCTCAACCTAGACCACTTCGAGACCCACGCACCGCCCTCGCTAACTCAGCGTTGACGTAGCTTCTCTTCTCTACTCAGACGCTGCCACGTGTCACCTTCCTACTGATGTGGCTGCTGACGTGGAATTTGACGTGGCAACTAACGTGTCAAAATAATGGGGCCCTCCCTAAGATTTTTTGGTGAGTTCTTTCCAATTTTGCCGTCTGTTTTCTCGTTTTCTACTCTGAATTTGTAGTTTTCTCTCATCTCTTTGATCTTTGTATCTACTATTATGCAAAACTTAGATGTTTTTGCTGCCACAGACAGAAAGAGTCAATTCTATCGTAACTATAACCGTTCTGGGCACCTCTTCTCAAACTGTCCTTCTGTTGAATGTCGCACATGCAAACAGAAAGGTCACATTAGCTACAATTGTCTATAACTATTCTGTCATTATTGCAAGCACTCGGGACATTTGATTGCTATCTATCCTACTCGCCCACCATGTCCTGATCACTTCAAGTCTCATTCTCATCCTAACTCCTCCAAGAATGTGTCTGCTTCTCCCGTTGCTGCTACTACTGCATCTAGCACCTATACTACTCCTGTCTCTTTATTTGATATTGCGTCTCTTCTTAAGCATCTTCTCTCCCTTTCTGGTAATACTTCTACTGCTCTTTCGACTCCTCCAGGTAATTCTAAATGGTATTTTGACTCTGGTTGCTTTAATCACATGTCTTCTTTGGGTCATTTTTTTCTCGTCTTTGTCCACCACTACAAATGCACCTTCTGTCAATAATGCTAATGGCTCCCTCTTGCACGCAACACACAAGGGTTCTATTTCCCAATCAACTCTTAATCTCCCTGATACTTATTATATTCCTAAGTTGAACTTTAATCTTATTTCTGTTGGTCAACTTGTTGATCTCGGTTTTGATATCACTTTTTCTATTTCTGGTTGCCGTGTACAGGATCGTTGAAAGGGATAAATCATCAGGACTGGACGTAAGGTCGGAAGGTTGTTTAAACTCGAGAATCTTCATATTCCTTCTGTGCCAAATCTCTGTGCTGCTTCTTCCCCATCCACCCTTCACTTATGGCGTCAACGGCTTGCCCACAGCTCCTTGGGTAAATTGCGTCCTCTTGTGTCTTAGGGTATTTTGGGTCAAGTTCATAATGAGTCTTTTGATTGCATTTCTTGTCAAACTGCTAAACAACCTGCTTTATCGTTTCACAATAATTTCTCTCTTGCTTGTTCTCCTTTTGATCTTATCCACTCTGATGTTTGGGGCCCCGCTCCCACTGCTTCTATGGGAGGAACTCGATACTTTGTCGTTTTATTGATGATTATTCACGCTTTACTTGGGTTTATTTGATGACTAATAGCCATGAGTTACCTCATATTTATATTAACTTTGCTACTATGATTAAAACTCAATTTTCCAAGGTCATTAAGGTTTTTCGACGCGATAATACTATGGAATACCATGATTCCAAACTTTTAGCCTTTCTTGCAGAACATGGTACTTTGTCTGAGATTTTTTGTCCTGGTACTTCTCAACAAAATGGCCGAGCTAAACGCAAACACTGTCACATTCTTGACTCTGTTCGTGCAATGCTTCTTTCTTGTTCGTGTCCTGAGCGTACTTGGGGTGAAGCTGTTCTTACTGTTGTTCATGTTATCAATAGACTTCCTTCTTCTATTCTTGGTAATGTTAATCCCTTTGAGCGTCTTTATCATACCTCTCTAGATTACAGTTCTCTTCGAGTTTTTAGTTGTGTTTGTTTCGTTCCTCTTCGTTTGTTTCGTTCTTCTTCAGCCTCATGAACATAGTAAACTTGAACCCCGAGCTCGCATGTGTTGTTTTCTTGGTTATGACACTGAACACAAGGGTTATCATTGTTGGGATCCTCTCTCTAAACGTATTTGTATATCTCGTCATGTTGTCTTCTGGGAGCATCACATGTTTTCCCGATTTTCCTCCTTTGAGTCCATTCCTCATACTCAGTCACCTTTCTTCACTAACCCCAATGTTGACCTTTTTCCTAGTGATGATTCTACATGTTATATCTCGGGCCATTCTCTACAACCACCTGCTCTTTCGCCTTCTCCATCTCCTGATGATTCCAGACCGGACGACGATCCTGCTCCTAACGTCATGTCTCCTCCTTTCACTCGTTCTTCTAGGGTAAGAAATCCACCTTCTCATCTTCTTGATTATCATTGCTTTTCTACTATTCTTTATCAACATGAACCTAAGTCTTTCAGAAAAGCCTCCACAAATTCAAATTGGCAACAAGCAATGCAGGAAGAAATACAAGCACTTGAAAAAGCACACACTTCTAATTAGGAAGTTGTGGGCAGTAAATGGGTATACAAGATCAAGACTCGCTCTGATGACTCTATTGACCATTATAAGGCATGCTTAATTGCTCAAAGTTGTATGCAAGAGTATGGTATTGACTATGAATAGACTTTTGCTCCTGCTGCTCGTCTCACATCTGTTCGAGCTCTTCCTGCCATTGCTGCGGTCAAAAAATGGTCTCTCAGTCAGATGGATGTGAAGAATGCATTTCTTAATGGAGATTTAAAAAAGAAGGTCTATGAAACCACCTCCAGGTTATTCTTGTCCTTCTAGCAAAGTCTGTCTCCTTTGCAAGGTAATTTATGGTCTTAAGCAAACTCCTCGTGAATAGTTTGACAAGTTTAGCACCACTATCTGCAATCTCAGCTTCACTTGCAGCCCTCATGAGAATGCGCTTTTTATTCGTAAAAGTGAACGTGGAGTTGTTCTTCTGCTTTTGTATGTTGATGACATGATCATTACTGGAGATGATGTTGATGGTATCTCTGATTTCAAAGCCTCCCTTCACCATACCTTTGAGATGAAAGATCTTGGTTATCTCAGCTATTTTCTTGGTCTCGATGTCATATCCACATATGATGACATCTATCTCTCTCAGGCTAAGTATGCTTCAAATCTTCTTGCTCGCGCCGGGATTACAGATAGTCGCACTGAGTCTACTCCCCTTGAGCCTAATGTTTGATTTACCCCTATGGATGGCACTGTTTTGGATAATCATACTCTCTATCGACAGTTAGTTGGAGGTCTCGTCTACTTGACTGTCACCCAACCAGACATTGCCTATCCAGTTCATGTACTTAACCAGTTCTTGTCAGCTCCTCGTACTATTCACTATGCAGCAGTTCTTCGCATTCTTCGCTACATCAAAGGCACTCTATTTCGTGGCCTTTATTTTTCTGCCCATTCCTCTTTGTCCCTTCAGGCATACTCCGATGCTGATTGGGCTGGTGATCCCACTGATCATCGTTCTACTACTGGTTACTGTTTGTTTCTTGGTGACGCTCTCATTTCTTGGACAGCTAAGAAGCAAACGTTTACTGCTCGATCAAGCACAGAAGCTGAGTACCGTGCTCTCGCTGACGCCACTGCTGAGGTTATCTCGATTCGTTGGCTTCTCAAAAATTTGGGTGCTCCTCAGTCGTTCCCTACTGACGTTTTTGTGACAACCGCAGTGCTATTCAGATTGCCCATAATGATGTGTTTTATGAATGCACCAAACACATTGAGATTGATTGTCACATTGTTCGGTAATGTATCCTTATTGATGCTGTTCGTCTCATCACTGTTGGAACATTGGATCAGACTGCTGATATCTTCACGAATGCTCATCATCCGACTCGTTTCCGGACTCTGTTATCCAAACTCAAGATGGTATCCTTGACTCCCACTTGAGTTTGAGGTAGGGGTGAGCACGGGTAGCGGGTACCCGATTATCCACCCGAACCCGAACCAAACCAATCAAATTGGTTCTGGAACCGACGGATAATCGGGTCCAACCCGAACCAAACCAATGACATTTGCTGATGATTGGTTCGGGTATCGGTTTTGGGGGCGCAGAACCCGAACCAACCCGTATACCCGATCATAATTAATTAAATAATATATATATATATATATATATATATATATATATATATATATATATATATATATATATATATATGACTTTTTATGTGTTTTCTAACTCATAACCCTAATCCTATCTCACTAATGTTTAGATTTTAATGTATTTTGGTTTTAGCTTCTTTCAAAGATTATTCACTAGACTTTTGTATTTAACTTCTAATATTTCTATTGCACTTTTATATTTTCATTAGACAGGATTATTTACTATTAATATGTTTGAATTTTGATGAGTTTAGTTTTTAATGTATTTGGTATTTAATATGTTTGCATTATTTCTGTTAATGTTACATGTTTATTGTATTTCTTGAATTTTTAAGATAAAAATTTTTCAATTTGGCTTTTTTTATGAGTTTCAAAGTCATCGGGTACCCGCTACCCGAACCGAACAAATCCGTTCTTAATCGGTTTGGTTTGGTTCGGGTACAAGCACAAAAAAATGCAAATTCGAACCAAACCAAACCAATTACTTTTTGATCGGTTCGGTTCTAATTTTACCTTGAACCCGAATCAAACCGACCCGTGCTCACCCCTAGTTTGAGGGGGGATGTTAGAGAATCATTAGAATCAATTTAGATCAATTAGTATCATTTATATTTATATAGCATATCTGTACATTAATTGTAGGATTCTATACTTTTATTACTTTGATTCTTCTAGCGGCTATATATATCCCTTGTACATTGTACTTTTAACACAACTGAATAATACACAAATTCCTTCTCCAATTTAGTCTCTTGTTTCGAACATCAAACATGAAATACATTTGTTGAATTTATAGTCAATTTAGTTCTAAAATTTATAATTCTAAAATTTAAGATTGAAAAAATATATTTGTTAAATTTTTTTTATTTAGTATTGAGTACGTATTACCTGAATTAAAAGAGTTATAGTGAATAATAAATTAATTTACTAGTCTTATTTTTTAATGTTGATCTATATAAATGCAATTAATTATTTTAAGATTATAATTTATTTTATATTTGATATTATATAAAAATAAATTTTCATTAAACTTTCTGTGGATGCTTATTATGAAAATTAATATATTTTATTTACTTATTTATATAAAAAAAATCATTTTGAATGGTTATGAGTATCCTTATAGATAATTTATGTTATTTGGCCATCATGAGATCTTTCCACCTCCTTCTTGACCTGACAATTAGGTTGAGTATATTTATAATCTCGCTACCTTGTAACCATACTTTCTCCAATTATAACTATCCTCCCATAGGCAGAGTAAGGAGGCAAAAAATTAGGATCGGCAAGAGTGGCATTGTTCTTAAACTTGAGGGAAGAACTAGAAATATGATTGAGATTTTCTTGATCAAGTGGCATAGAACTTAGCCAATGAAACGAGCTAGTAGTTGGAGAAGGCATAGCTTGATAAATAAATAAATAAACACAACATCCCAGACCCAAAAAAATTGATCATTTGATAAAATTGAAACAGAATAATCAAAAGACTCGCTGAAAAAATCAACAAAAAAATATAAAAAGAAAGAGAAAACGGAATAACCTGAAAATTGGAGAGCCTGGTGAGAGAATCAAATAATGCAGTGGGATTAATTCCAAGGGTATAGTGATACATGGTGATGCAGAACAAGAAGATGGAGATATAGAAGCGAAAAGGGTCGCGGCGAAAAGGGTCGCAGTTTATGCACATTTCACATATACACAAAAACTGCAAGACCCTTGCCACGGTTTCTATATAGTTTAATGAAAAATTGCATTTGTTTATGCAATATGTAAAAATTATATTTCGATAAATTTGAGACCAAATATTTTATTTTAGTCATTTGCCCTAAAATATTTTAAAATACAACAAAAATACCTAATTATTAAATATATATTCTCAAAATTTACTATTAATACAAAAGAATAAATGTAATTTAATTGGTTTAAGTTTCGTATTTTTACATTAAACTTTGGACTTAGATTTCAATAGACTTTCACAAATTAAAGGTGTTATTAACTTATTTATACAAATTAAAATCTCATTCTTCTTATTATTTATTATTTTTATTATCAATAAAATTTTATAATTTTAATATTAAAATTAGTTGTAGTAAAACTAATTTTTTTATTTATATAGTTATTTATTTTATAATAACATCATAGATTTGGACTTCAATAAATTTTTACAAATTAAAAGTCTTATTAACTTATTTATACAAATTAAAATTTTATTATTATTATTATTATTTATTATTCTCATTATCAATATTTAGTGCATTCACCAATGTTCAAATCTGAATGCAGTGTATTAAGAAGTGTTCTTTTTTTTCAAAGATAACACCATGAGCCCAAAAAAGTCAAAAGAAAAACCAATATTTTGCTTAGTTCAGATCAACCCAAATATTGGGCTATAATGAAGGTTAATGGGTTGACCTTGTTGCCCCAAAAACATAAGTATGATCAACACCCAAAATACAAAAACGTAATCACGACTGATCTAAGGCTAATTACACTTTAAGGATTATTTTTTTATAGACAACTGGGCATTAAACCCAAAAAATGAAAAACTAGATAAAATATATCTTAAAAAAGGTAAATTCTATTCTACCATTTCTATAATAACATGTACATTATCCTCTGTGACATGTCACTCTCTAATTAGTGATTATGTTTAACCATAAACTATTGATAATTAAATTATAGCTCAAAGTGGGTAATTGTATAATTTACTAAACTATTAAAAACTCAATTTTTGTTTTTTGCCCAAATCATGCTCCCAAAAAATGAATCATTGCTTTTCAATTGATGATGTTATATCAAAGGCATGTTGTGGCTTTGCAGAATCAGCTAGCCAAGATCGTGAAGACTTCTTACAAATGTTGATCCTTAGGAAGAAAATTCCAGCATGGTTAAGATGACGGAGTATCAGTGTCATTCTCCCAGAATTGCCCTTCAATTGAAACCATCGCACTTGCTCTCTGTTTCCTAATTGAAATTGAAGAATATATTGACGCAGTACAGCCATTGGTGATCTGCAACAGTGAAGAATTCATTAATATCAAATAAAATTATTAATATTTAATTACAAAATTACTCTACTTTAGTTAAGATATTAACTCTTATTGAGTTAAATTAACTCAAATTAAAACTAAACATCCAATTAAAATATGTCACGTCACAAGAGGTAATTTACATGTTGATTTAGAGAGGGTTGGGCTCACCCTTAAAAAATACAATTCCAATAAAATCTGCATAAAAACTTAAAGAAATACACACAAAAAATAGAAAAGAAAAAATGACATTTCAACTGAAGTTTATAACCTTGCCATGCCATTCAATATCATGCACAAGCATTCGCTTTTTGAAACTTATTATGGATGTTCCACTTACTTAACCTACTGCAGTATTTTTTAATAGTTAAAACTAACGTTTTTGTAGAGTGTAACTCGATAGTTTCTTAAAAGCAGAGATTTATTACCATAGTTATCAGAATCAAATCGGTGATCAAACTAGTCATACTACTGGATCATTAGATCACTAGTTCAACCGGTGGGTGACTGATTGAACTAATTGACTCGGTCTCACGTAAATAAAAATTATAAAATAGTCAAAATTTAAAATTAAAATTTAAAATACATATCTTCACTGACATTTTAAAAATAATCAAGCTATTATAAAATAATATGGAACATGAACAATATGTATTTTATTATTTTTACTCTATCATAAGTGTTTTTATTTTGTTTTTATATTAAAATAATTATTATTTTCAAAGTTCAATAATTTATTAATTAGTTTATACCTATTATACGATCATATACTACAAATATTTATTGAAAAAATAATACTAATAAATATCATATAATTATGAAAAGAAAAAAATTGAGTTTATAATTATTGTTAAATAAAATATAATTAATTTAAGAATGAGTGAGTTTATAACTAAAATTAAATAAATTAAATAGAAGTAAACTATTTGATAAAAGATATCTATGTGTATTATAATTTGCATATATATTAACAAGGAGCATGACAACCTAGTGATTGTTCATGCATGCCACTTTCTCGAACAGGACACACGCGTTAGAGCACGATGGACTTGCGGAACACTGGTGCGCTATAGGTTCGCTTTCATTTGCGACCAAGTGGTTCGGTCAGACTGATAATCTTCATCGAATTTGACCGATTTTTGCCAGTTCGCTCCAAGTTTGACCAATTCGTAGCGGTTCTTTATCTTAAACAGTCCTAGCCTTGAACTGGACCGGTACAAGGCTTGGTTTACCAGTTTTTCGGTTGAACCGGACGGTCCAGTCCGATTTTAATAACTATGCTTACTGCTATTTTTAGAGTCCACTTCCATGTAAATATTCATGTATCCAAGGTTTAGGACCAAGTCCAAACCTAACAAAATACTCCAGAATTCTGCTAGATTCACCGTACAACTACCTATATTTGCAGTATAACAAGCTAAAAATTTATCTTTTTAGCCTCTTAATATACTGTCGTAAGCCGCCTGACCGTCCTTTGTAACAGAGTTGAATTTAGCTTAACGAAAGGAGGGTTTAGGGGGATCCAACGGATTTGTTTTTCAATAAAGCACCTAACTCTTTTTTTTAACCCGAGCTATCTCCTCATGCGGCGAGTTATACTTTTTAATTAAATGCACCTCTAAATTATGAATCTTACCTTCTTCTACTGTATTGTCCCTTTCAAAAATATGCTTGTACGACGATACCAAAGAGAGCATAAGGTGTAAGTAAACAACAAGGGTCAAGGAATGCCTGGGTACTAGAATTGAGATGATAAGTTCTTAAATAACCAGAAAAAAAAGGTTGATTAAAGAACATACCAGAACTTAATGAAGCGTTCATGCTCTTCCACGTATTATTTGTGACTCTGCAGTTGCGAAAGATGTGGAGTAAAGACTCTAAAGAAGAGCCACAAACCGGACAAGTATCCTCTTGAGTAATGTGTCTGCGAGCTTGAACCTCATTTGTCAAAAGGACTTTATTTGCAACTAGGCAAAGAAAGGTGTCCAGCCTTTGGAGGCTTCAACTTTTCAAATTCTCAAAAATAAATCAACTTTATAGAGTCTTCATGGGCATTTAAGTAGAGAGAGCACACTGACTTTAATATTAAATTTATCATTGGAATTAATATGTCATGCTATCTGATTATCTTTTAAATTTGTTTATGGAGGCTTCAAGGATGAAAAAATAGAGACCAAATTCTCTCCTAAAATCTTCTCAATTTCACCTAAATTCTAATTGCTATTTGTTGCATATTCACTGATCATGTCGTTTAATATATCTTTTGATATATTGGATTATACAAAGTCTTTAAATTTATTCACGTCTGGAATCAAAAAATAATTCAGTATATTCAAAATCAAATTATACCAATGCAAAATAAAATACATATCATTTTTTTAACTTGGGATTTTCGTATAGTTCCATGGAATATACTGTGATACTTTCATATTTCTGGTCACCATTGAAGCAAATAATAAGCCAAATGAAATGAACACTAGTGGATATTTATTTTTATATACTCAAAAGTGATTCCAGCCGTAGAGACAAATAAAATATAGACATAAAGATATAAAATGACATAAACAAAATGAGACATGAAATTTGAGAGCTTATTTAGTATTCAGGTATAACACTACTTGCAATTTATTATTCTAAAAAATGACAATGTTATCCTTATTACAAACTATTAACACCTCTTTATCATTTTTTCTGTAAATCCCAAAAATTAATTATTATTTAAAAAATTAAAAAAATTAATTTTTATAATTTAAAAAAGAAGAATTAATTAAAATATGAATTTTAACATTAATTTTAAAAATTTTAACTTAAAATTAGACTAAACGAGTCGAACCGAGTCCACTTTGGGCAAAGGCCAATCCACTTACCATATAAATGAAGGGCATCAGCCCTTCTTCCCTCAAATGAAATGAAAACATGCTAAAATGGGTGAGGGAGAGAAGAAGCCATAGCTAAACCCTTGGTCCAATTTCATTTCATCATAACTTTCAATTCGTAGCTCTGATTGACGAGCCGTCAGCGGCCACGCATTCGTCTCGGAATTCTCTAAAAAATTCATTAAACAATTCGGTAAGAAAATCATATTTGCTCACCCAGACTTCTCCGTTTTAGTTTCGAAAATCTTAGGTTTTGGTATTGAGAAATTGAATAATTTTGATGGTTTAGATGAATTCTGACAATGAAAAATTATCGGGTTTTATCCAACTTCTCGTGGGTAATGGTAAGAAACTCATAAACCTTGTGAATCATTTAATTATATGAGATTGGATAGTAAAATTATTTGTTGTGTATGTAATTGTGTGAAATTAGGTTGTGTACATGTGAATTGAAACAATAATGATGATGTTGGAGGCTTGAACTCGGGTATTCAGAGCTGAAAACTCACTTGGTGAAGGCTTGGAGCTTGTGTATCGAGGGCTTGCGGTGCCTTGTGGCTTAGAGAGAAATCGGCCAAGGTATGATTTTAGTTTCTCGTAGATAATATGTAATGTCATGTGAAATTATAGGCTAGACGACCATAAGATAGGTTGAAGCATGTATGTATGTTAAGGGTTAGAATTGTTAATGAGATTGTTAAGCTATCTTGAAATAAATGTTGATGATCGGTGATTTGATGATGATTAATGAGGATATTGAATGTGAATTTTGAGCCTATAATGAGAACGTGGCGAATCATTAATTGTTAATGTGTTTTGATAATGATTATGAATAATGATAATAATTGATTGTTGATTTATGAATAAGTTTGGTTGATTATAAATTTGTTGGATTGAAATTAATAGAATTGGACATTGATATATTGATAGAGGGGTGATAAGGGTATGGAAGGATTTTGGTTGGAATTTGGGTTGTTTTGGGTTGAAAAACTTTAGTTTGAGAATGAAATGTTGGTAAAATAGAGATTTGTGGTCTTTGAAAAAAATTTATTTTTGATTGAACTTTGACATACCATAACTCGCTTTTCAGACCCCTAAACTTTTTCAAACTCATCTTATATAAAAATTGGGTCTGTGAAGTTTACAGCATTCGAATAACGGATGAAAAATGATTTTTAACAAAAGAGTTATACACGTCAGAAGTTGGGTGTGCAAAAGGCATTTCTGCAACACTTAGCAGCTTTTTGGCATTTAAAAGGGCTTGCGTACGCGAGTACATACACGACGCAGACGTTTGGTTCGGCCAGACGTGCTCGTGTACGCAGGGGTACGCCTATTATGTGAGAAGTAAAAATTTGTATGCTCGTGTGCGCGGGCAAGTAAACGCAACCCGAGCAATCAATTCGGGCCAAGGGGGCCCGCGTACGCGAGCGGGAGTCGTGTGTGTGAGTGAGGAAATTTACACCCCTGCGTACGCGCAACACGGTATGCGTACGTGGGACCCTGTTTTTCAGCAACATTGTGTTTCTGTGATTTTAACATGATTTTAAACTTTTAAACCTCTATTTTTACTTTTTAAGACCCTAAAACTTAGTTCTAATCATAGGGAGAGGGGTAAGCTTAGAGAAGGAGTTAACTTAACAGAGAAGAAAAGTTTAAAGTAATGAATTGTGATTGAGGAAGCACGGAAATGATGATTTGTAAATGAATGTGATATGTGACCCTCAGGTAGTAGGCAGTGCCATTGTCCACTTGCTCCGGGTATGAGATGAGGAAAAAAAATTATGAAAACTGAGTTTAATTATGAAATTTTGAATGAATAAGAAAGAATTAAAATGATAACGAAAATGATAATGAATTTTTGAATGTGAAACCTGGGCAGTAGCAAGGATTGTAGTTCGTCCCGCTTGCTCCAAGTCAGCGATTGTGACGCCTGGGTAGTAGCAGCAGTAGTGGATTATTTCACTTGCTCCAGGTTGAACTTTTAAACACCCGCCTGGGTAGTAACAGCAGTAGTAGTGTTTTAATTTACTTGCTCTGGGTTAAGCATATAGTAGTAAGGATGTTGTAGCTTTGACCTACTTACTCCGCAAAGGGTGTTTCTTTCCACGGTTAGCTACCAGGACATGTCGGGTTGGCTATATAACCGACAGATGATATCATCAACCATTGGATAGACATGCATCATATGCATTTGTATGTTTTGCTTGGGTGTGCATTGCATTTGGATTGCTTAACTATATAACTCTACTTGTCTGCTACTTGTTCTACTTGCCATAATTGTACTTCTACTTGTGTATTACTTGCATGTATTGTGTGTCTGTGCAACTGAGATGCCTTTCGTCTGGCAGAAGAGTGACAAGGGCAATTCCACCGGAGTTTTGGAGGAAAAGGAAAAAAATGAGGGATTGAGTTAGAATGGATTAAGATAGAATTGAGTTAGACCTAAGTGCTTTAGATACCCCACCTTGTTTCTGATTTTAAATTATAACTTTAAGATTTAAATCTGAGTGTTAAAATTTTAGGATTGCCTCTGACTTTTTCGGGACCTTATATATTATGTATGTGGGCATCATTATCATGTTGAGAACCTCTGGTTCTCATTCCATATAAATGTTGTTGTTTTCGGATGCAGCTTGAGAGGCACCTCGTTAGACGTCTGGAGTTTCGATTGCCGCGAATATGGGACTTTGGGCTTTTTTGTTTTGTTACGTATATATATATATATATATATATATATATATATATATATATATATATATATATATATATATATATATATATATATATATACTTTCTTCGTACACAAGTAAACGTTATCTTAAGCGTTGCGCTTTTATTTTCACGATTTTGCTTTAACCAACCTTCAAGGCTCCTCGAATATTGTACTCTTTCAACTATATTGTGTATGTATATTTTATTTTAGAGATCGTAGTGCCACGCTACCTCTGTTTTACGGTTTAAACGTAAAGCTCTGTGTGGTAGGGTGTTACAATTTTAGTTCAAATTACCACCATTAAAATCACCATAACCACCTCTCTACCACCATTGCAATACAAATTACAACTATTAATAATAATAAACAAAAAATAAATAAAAAATTCAGATCCAATCCAATTTAATATATAAACACAATTTTTAATCAACATCTAAATAAAAATAAATAAATAATATATGAATTAAAAAAATAAAACAGAGAACTAGATGGATCTGGCAACGAGGAAGAGAAGCAGAAGAATTGTAAAAAAGAAGCGGAGGCAAAACTGAAAGAGGTAGAGAGATGAAGATAAATCTATGAGGCAGATTGAGAAATGGAGAGGGAGACGCGACAGAGGCAACGACGGTGGATATGGCAAAGACGGATGCAAACCAGAGGGAGGCTCGAAGATAAGGGAGACAGGAAAGGAGAGAAGAGTTGAGATAGTGGAGATAAGGAAGATGAGAAGAGACAGTGAAGGAGGAAGCGGAGAAGGAGGAGGAGGAGGAGAAGAAAAAGCGACAAAAAAGGACAAACAAATAAAGGCGGTGGAGAGGGACAGAGAAAGTGTGGCGGCAGTTGGGGTGGAAGATATGGAGGAAGAAAGGAGAGAGTGAGAAAAAAATTAAGAAAGAAAAGAAAAAGAATTAGATTATGATTAAAAAAAAGGATATAAATAAAAAAAAAAAAAATAAAGACAAAAATAAAAATAAAAAAAATGTGTCAAGATCTCAAATATGTATCAGGTATTAAAGTTGAGATACTAAAAATATTTATTTTGTGTTTATGTGTATATTACTATATCTATAATAATTTTGTTTATTAAATAAATAATATACATGTGTTACCGTATTTTTGTCTCTGATAAACATAAACACCAGCCAAATAGGCCGTTATAAATTGAGAGAGGGCCTTTTAATCCTAGTCTAGAACTTCACTTCCACTAGTTGCAAGAAAGCAGATTAATCTAATAATTATTAATTAATTTAATAGTAATTTTCAGATTATGTTTGAGTAAAATCTAGTTAAAACCCAGGTGTGTCCTCTCTAGTCTCTACTTCTAAACTTTAATTTATTCTTTGTGACTTTTACACTAATTGATTCCTTTGCTGGATCTTGAATCTTGAATGCCCTCCCTACATTAAATACCAAACTTGGGACTAATATTAATAAATCCCAATAATAGTTTGATTAGCTTCTCTCGATTGAAATCAAAATAGTAAGAAACGTTTTTAAAACCAAAACTCACACGCATGATTAATCCCAACCCACTTGCCATGCTTGGAATTTGGTCCCATTAATAAACGCGTGGATTCCTAAATAGGCTTCACATCCAAGTGGGACTTATTGGCAATCTTTTATAGATAAAGAGAGAATAATTTAATTTTTATATTTAATTTTATAATAATAAATTTTTAAAAATATATGTTTAATACATTGAAAATATATAAAAAATATTCTTCAATCATTTTTAATACTATTTTTAAATTAAAATATGTCCATAAAACATATGTTAAAGAAAAATAAATAAATAAAATAAAACAAAAAGTTTTCAAATGTATCTAAAGGAATACTCCAGTAGTTTTGAATTCAACTCCGCAGAGATTAGAGAATACCAATATCCTCCCTCAAAGCTATAATCATTTGATTAAAAAAAATGTTGACCAACCCACATCACTGGTGGATTATGTATAATTGTATATAATTCCCATTTTTCTACGTAACACTGAATATTTTATTTCAAACCCCAATTTAGCTGATACTTCAATGTCTAGTAGGTACTTCAATATTTCTCCCACCACTACATCTTTGACTATGCCACATACATGTATATTTGTTTAAGAGTGATAAATAGATTAATCAAAATATGAAAGAGATTCATTAGAGGTTTGACTTGAAACTTGAAAGACAACAGAATGTTGTTTCAGTGTAGGGGGAGTTGTAGGTAGGTCCAATTTTCATAATTAAGAGAGGATGATATAGAAATGATTAGAGAGTCCGGTGTTGAGCAAACATGGATTACTATAATTGAAAACAAGAACTCCTGGCTAATGGGATTTTTTTTTTTACTTTTTGATTAGTAGTAGTACAGTATGTTGGAATTCCCTATGTCACCCGAAACATGGCCAAGAAAAAATCTAAGAGGCTGCTGGCATGCTTTCTTGCCCTGCTGCCCCCGTCTGCCAATTATGCCTTTGAAATAAATGGCAAACAAAGAGGTTCAAAATGGACACATTTTGGTCAACATGTTCAATTCCCTGTTCCTTTTATCTCTATTGCTGTAAGGCTCTAATAATTTGGCCCGCTTGGATATTGACCTAGGGCAAAAATATATACCAAGAAAATTATTGCTATAATTTTTTAATAGTACTCTAGAACAAACAAAAAATAAAACAAATAAATAGAAAAATAGATAGATATTATTATTATCAGAGTAATAGAAATTGCTGTCATTTTTAGATAGACAATTTCTTTTTTCTATCACTGCCTAATATATTATTTTTTTTTTTGTTTCCCACGGTATCCCCCAACCCGGCAGGTCAAGGACTAATCCGTCGCGGTACTGAACTCCATTTAAGGGTTTGTCGCTGGCCAATGGGTTGCTGCATGCACAAGGCGGGATTCAAACCCCTGACACTTGCTTAAGCGGATTAGTGAGATAACCACTAGACCAACCCAACTTGGTTCACTGCCTAATATATTATTGTATGCACAAAACGGAATTCGAACCTTCAATATTTGTTTAAGTAGATAAGTGGGTTGACCACTCAATCAACTTAACCGTTCCAAAAATATTTTTTCTTTTCATTGAAGTTCCAATCAAAAAATCGCCCATGATTATGGTAGTTTTGTGATGGCCTATGGTATATAATAAGACATATCTTTTAAGAAATTTTTTAAGAGAGTGTGTATTGTATTGTTGTTTTGTTTTTTAATAATTCTTTTATTATAAAAAGAATAATTTTATTTTTTATTAAAAAATATTTTTTATCATGACAATTGAATATAACTCACACATGGTTAGTATCTTTTAGTCACAATATCTTATACCGAATATTTTTTAAGGCGTTTAGAAAAATATACCGATATTCAATTTTTTAAACATACTTAATTTCAAGTATTCATGTTGACCAAAATCAAATTTTTAGACTCTGTCAACGAATGTAACCACTAAATATGCATAATGATAATAGAATTACTATTTTCAAAATGTGCACCATCATTTTTGTGTAATATTATTACATTCGGATAAACAACAATTATCATATACTATTTAGCCATTTTAAAGAATTTGTGTTTGAAAAAAAAAAGAAAGAATATATGAAAAGTGAAAGTTATTAGAAGGGAAAAGAGATATATATAGCAATTGTTTGCCAAAAGCTCTAATACAATATCACAAGTAGCACATGCCCTATAATTTTATTGTGCTGCCAGCGGTTGCATTGTAGTTTCTTAGTTTATGTCGCAGTTATTATTGCCTGTGGTATTGTTGCTGTCCAAAATAGCAAAAAAATTAAAAATAAATTAAAAGTATAAATATGATTTTTTTATTAAAAAAAAAACGTTTTAATTTTCATTGTCCTTATTTTTTAAAAATATTAAAAAAGTATTTTTTTGTCTTGTAAAAAAAAAAAGCAACCTTTTTATATTTGTATCAAATACGTATCCAAAGGTAACTTTTGGGTCTAATTTAGTATAGATTTAATTTTGAGAGTACTTTGCTAATAAGTATTTTAAAAAGAAAAAGTTTAGGGGATCAGCAACTTTATTAAATATTGGCTAATATGTAATTAGTAAAAAAAAGTGAGCTATTAGATGAAATCTCACACCAATTTTACACCATTAAAATTATCATTGATGATTATTTAATAATCACAAATCACAAAAATTACTGTCTCCTAGCATTCCTCTTTTAAAAATATTTGTCAATATTTTGAAGATAATGAATTTCGATAGTAAAATTCATTTTGCTTCCATTATTATATTGAAAATTTAACTTATTATTAGGTAACAAATCAAACCACCTTTTTGAAAAGGGGGACTTGTGACTAAGGCCCAGTTTGGGTAAATAACTTAAATAAGTTCTTTTGGAAAAAGAGCTTAAAGTATAATGACTTTTATTAATAGTAGCTTATAAATAAGTTATTTTGTGTTTGGATTTTTAGTTATAAAAGTACTTATTTTGAAGTTGTAGTGTTTGGATAAATAACTCAAAAAATAATTTTTTTTTACAAAAGAGGATGAATATTAAAATAACGATAATAACAAATATTTTCCAATATTGAATGTTGATTTTACCTAATCTAATCACTAATATTGTGTATGATATGGTAGGTGAAAATAAAAAATAACTATAAAATGTGTCAATGTATATTTTGTTGTTGTTTTTTATTTTACTCCTATTAGAACTCCCTTCTCCTTTATTGAGATCAAGAACTTGCTATAATTAACTATGAAAATAATAGCAAGCTATAAAATCACATGTGAAAAAAATAAAATTAAAACTAAAATTTCATACCACAGTTAAATACAAATTTAATAATAAAAAATAGAGTGATAAAATGATAAAAAAATACTTAGAAGGAATATATGCAGTAGGTTGTTCTTCAGATGCAATATTGTCTGAAAATGAAAATGGTGGTAGAGGATCAATACTTTCATCAGATGAATCATTACGTGAAAATGATGGTGAAGTTTGGAACATTGCATGAGAATGATGGTGGAATGATGGTGGAAGGCCAATGCTTCTAGCAGACCTTGAGTGAAAATAGTGGTGAAGAGTCAATATTTTTCACAGAGTAGATTTTTTTTTGTTTTGAAATTAATTTAAAAAAAAAAGTGGTAGAATGACTTATCAAAAAGCCGAGAAGTCATAAATTTCTACTTCTTTAAAAAGCTGTAAATTAACTTTTCGAAAAGTTAAAAGCTTTTTTTAAAATGGTGCCAAACACGCAGATTATAACTTTTCATAATCCAAAAGTTAAAAAAAAGTAGCTTCTGCTACTTCCCAAACGGGCTCTAAACACTTTTGATTAGGAGTAGTAATTATGATTAGCGACACTTTTTCAAGCTTTTTTTTTTCTGAAACTAATGAGTCATTACATATACCGACATGATTATGAGACGAGCTCCACACAATATTCAGTTAGGGTTGTCTCCCTAATTCCTTCCTGCTGTATTCCTTTTAACTGGTTTTGTATAGTTAAATCAGGATGTACTTATATTTTAATTATGTTTTAAAAACATTAACTGTTTAGTTAACATATGTTATAAAATTATTTATTAAGGTTATTAATTAAAGTTTTTACAAAAGTATAAAATTTAAATTTTTAAACATTCATTGTGTATTTATTAAAATAAAATTTTTTAAGATTTACTAATAATAACCTAATGTTAGGTAAATCCAAAAAAGAAAAACAAAATAAACTTGTTCATTCTAAATCATTTAAAATACGTATAAGAAATTAATTTTAACATAATCAATAATATTATCCAATTTTTTAAATTATTTTTTAATTTTTACATTTTTAAAAAATTTAAAATTTAAAATTTAGGACTAACCGAACTATAATAATAGCTGTTGACGATGGAGGTGAATAACAACGGTGAAAGGTGAAGTTGTGGTGTTAGAGTGAAAAAAGAGAAAAAGATAAGAACGCGTAAAAGATTAATTTAAAAAAAAAAACAATAAAACTCTATATCCAAGCAAAATACTTAACTAAATCTAACCAAGTTATTATAACAACTTTTCAAATCTCGTGCTTCATTCTCCTTCTCCTTCTCCATTTTCTTCTCCTTTTCCTTTTCTATGTTTCCTTTTCCTAGCTCCTCCTCCTCCTCCTCTTCTTTCTTCTTCTTCTTCCTTCTCCTTCTTTGTTTCCTCCTCCTCCTCCTCCTCCTCCTCCTCCTCCTCCTCCTCCTCCTCCTCCTCCTCCTTCTTCTTCTTCTTCTTCTAACTTCGCGTACGCAGGTTTTTCTTCTTCCCTCCTCCTCCTCCTCCTCCTCCTCTTTCTTCTTCTTCTTCTTCCAATTTCGCGTACGCAGGTTCTTCTTCTTCCCTCCTCCTCCTCCTCCTCCTCCTCCTCCTCCTCTTTCTTCTTCTTCCAACTTCGCGTACGCAGGTCCTCCTCCTCCTCCTCCTCCTCCTCCAATGTTGCGTCTTCTTATTTTTCTTTTCCTTTTTCGTCATCATCATCACCAATAACACCAACATGTCTTCTTCTTCTTCCTCCTCTTTCGTTATCGACATCACCAATAACACCAATATTTTGCTAACATCTTTATTGATTCTGATTTTTTCTGATACCATCATTAAATAATTTTGATTCATTTATTAGTTTATTTTGGTTCATTTGTGTGTTAATTGAGATTCACTTGAACCTGCTGATAAGTATTGACCAAAATTTTTATTCCTCAAATTTCGGTTCATTTCTTAGTTTAATTGAGGTTCATTTGGATCCAGAAATGAATTCGATGTGTTTTTATTAATTATTGAGTTTTTTTACTGTTTGTTCAAATCTGAACTAATTTCGGTTCATTTGTGTGCTAATTGAGGTTCACTTGCTACTGTTAATAAGTATTGACCAAATTTTTTAACAAAGAAGAATGAAATTATTCATTATCACTTTATTCAATGGCATTAGATTCCACTCCATTCAATTCAATTAGTTCAGTTTTGAACAAACAGTCAAAAAGACTCAATCATCAACAAAAAATACATCGAATTCATTTTTGGATCTAAATGAACCTCAAATAAACTAATAAATGAACCGAAATTACTTAAGAAATAAAAAACTTGGTCAAAACTTAACAGCAACATCAATTGAACCTCAATTAATACACAAATGAACCGAAATTAGTTTAGTTTTGAACAAGTAATCAAGAAGACTCAATTATCAACAAAAATAAATATAATCTATTTCTGGATTCAAATGAACCTCAATTAAATTAAGAAATAAAAAATTTGGTCAATACTTATGAGCAGCATCAAGTGAATCTCAATTAATTCACAAATGAACCGAAATTAGTTTAATTTTGAACAAGCAGTCAAAAAGACCCAATCATAAAAAAAAAAACACATCGAATTCATTTTGGATCCAAATGAATCTCAATTAAAAGAAGGAAAAGAAAAAATGCAGCAACAACAACAACAATAAAAGAATGACGATTGAGAGAAAACACGTGAAGAAGAAGAAAGAACGCGAAGAAGAAGAAGGAGGAAGGCGAAGAAGAAGAAGAAGAAGAAGAAGAAGATGGAATGCGAAGACAAAGAAGGAGGAAAGCGAAGAAAAAGAAGGAAGAACGCGAAAAAGAAAGAACGCGAAGACGAAGACGAAAAAATTTTATTGAAACGTGCATGTGTACATGCTGGTATAATGAAAGTGATTTTTGTTGAGTTTGGGCCCGCTTGATTAGACTTGAATAAAAAAATACTTAGATGTATAGTTAGACTATTAAAAAAATTGATTGATATTAAAGAAAAATAATTGATTATGTAATTAAATTCTTTTGATTAGGACATCTTATGAATCTTAATTCTCTTCCTACAAGACATACTCCATGAGAAAAATTCAAAGACTAGTATAATTTATTATTTTTTATCAGTATTTTTAGCTATCAACCTAATTCCTTTAGTTTAATAATCTAACAACATACTTTTAACCCACACTTTTAACATTATTGACTAATTACCAGCTAAAAATAATAAAATTTACTAGCTTTTAGTATTCCTCTACAATCTATGGTCTATCTCAAGCCACCGATTGCCAGGGGCGAAGCTTCATATATTAATGGGGAGCCCCCAAAAAATATTGATGCCCCCTTCAGACTTTATGAGCTTGAGCCATGATTAATTGATCATCATAAAAAAAATCAGAAGTTAATGATATTTTTTATACACAATTTAAAAGTTCAATCTTTTTTATAAGGTTAAGTAAAAAAAATTTCTTCTTTCTTCTCTCTTTCTCTCGCACTCACATCACTTTTTTTCTCTTTATTTTAAGCTAATTCTTTAATTATTTTTATTTATTTATTTATCTAGTTTATAATGACAATTTAAGTTTTTAAAAAAATTTAAAAATGATCATTATAATATTAACTTAGTATATTTTTTTTAACTTTTCTCTCATTATTAATTATTTGTGACTTTTATATTATTAATTTGTAAATAATAAAATCAATGCTGTTATAAATATGATTTAGAATTTAGTTAACTTACATAATATTTATCTATAAATTCTTAATTTATAGAAATTTATTTGAATAACAGATAAGATGAAAAACAATAAATATTAAAGAAAAGGTCAAAAGGTTAAAAATATTTTTATTATTATTACATCAAGGCCAATTTTTTTAGTATTTAAAGCATCAAAAATCAACATCTTAACTCTTCAATAAGATAGTTCAAAATTACATCAAATACTATTTTAAATACAATAATCTATTTCTATAATATTTGATATTAGTTTTGAGATATTTGTGTTTAAATATGTTATACAATATATTTAATTATCTTATAAAGAATAAGTCTTATTAATCGTTATCTTCAGTTTTATATATATATAATTAATTTTTTATTAAAATAAAAAATAAAAAATACTGCCCCGCTAGATCTCATCTAGTTTCGCCCCTGTCGATTGCCACTCATTTTTCACAACGGCCACCCCTCTTGGACCAAACAGACATGGTACATAGTACTTTAAACCCTAAACTATATGCATATATTAATCAAAAGAAAAATCTCAAATTAGCTTTGAAAAAAAAATCATTTCTGACCATAAATATTTAGAATGCTGATAAAATTATAAAAAAAAAATTAACCTAAATTTATACCCATAAAAAATGAGTTTTGTGTAATAAAAATATTCAACTCGTAAATTTTTATTGACTTTTTTAAGGAATTAACCAAAAATTCTAAATTAGCCTATTTTTTATCCCCAACCCCCCCCCTCTCTCTCGTTTTTTAATCCTAAAATTTTTAAAATTTTTCATCACCACTACCTTAACCATCCACATTACCACCACCACTATCATTATCCCTGCCACTACTACCCGCACTTCCATCACCACTAGCACTACTATCAACACACAAAATTCGGTGGTGATAGACTCTCTCCAACGGTGACTCTAAACTCTGCTCAGTTTCGTCGATCATCTGGAAAAAAGACCTCTTCCAGAGTATCACCATGCCATTTGGTGGGCGCGAAATCGATTTCTCTTCAACGGAGCAGACTCACTGCCGTAGGGGGCCATGTAGCAAGTGATGTCAAGATTCGCTGAGTTTGTGGTGGCAAACTGCAGATCGCGCCTTTCTCCGTCCATCTAATCTCTGCCTTAATTTTACACCATAGCCATTTGGTTAGCCCCAACCCGAATGTCTTCAAGCTCAATGTGAACCCAACAATTTCAGGAGACAATGGACAATGCTGGTGCTATCTTCTGCAACTACAAAGAAATCATGTCATAGGTGCAGTTTGGAGGGTCCCATCTAACCTAAATGTGAGAGAGACGGTAAAAAGAGCATGTATGTTGGACCTAGAGACTAAGGAGAACTGTCTTGCAACACTCAGATCCATGGCATTCTTCGAGAGGAACAAAACCTATTTCGATTCTTCACATGCAATAAAGTTCTTAGCTTTTTGTTGGTTTTCCTAGAGTTTTTAGCTATGGCCATGATTAAGAACGATATCATCAAGGAACAAGATCTAACCGAAAATTGTGATTAAGATCTTGTTTCATCTTAACCCAAATAGCATTTTAAGTAAAGACAAATCAAAATTTAGATGAGGAAGCCATTTGTGTTTTCTATGTTGATCGTGGTGATGGCAATACTGGTGGTAATGATGGTAATGTAGGTGGTTAAAGTGGTAGTGACGAAAGATTTTAAAAAATTTGGAATTGAAAAAAGAGATATGAAGATTAGGAATAGAAAGTATGATTAATTTGAGAATCTTTGTTAATTTTTTAAAAAAAATCAATAAAAATTTATGGACTGAGTACTGTTTATCACAGAAAATTTATTTTTTAAGAATATAAATTTAGTTAATTTTGTTCTTTTGTGAAAAATTTTAACTGCATTCTGAATATTTAAGGGCTGAAATGATTGTTTTTTCAATTAGTCTTTAAATTTTTTTTTTCCTAATAAACACTTTAATTCCTTTTAGTATCTTTTCAAGAAATTTCATAAAACCATGAAATAGATCAAAGACTTGTTAATAAAATTTGGTATTTTAAAATAAGGGTTAACCACAAAAAATACTCTTGAATTTTGTAAACACTGACAATAATGCTTCCCGCTTTTATTATCGACAAAATATCCTTGAATAATTTAAGAATGTGCACGAAATGCTCGTCCGTCAAGTGATGCCTTCTCCGTTAACGAAAGTGTCTGATGTGGCAAACGGAAAAGCTTATGTGGCAAACGGAGATCTTACCAGGACCCATTCCCAAATTTTCCAATTTATTAACCCTAATCCCTAATTAATAACCTAATTCCAACTAATGTATTAAGAAGTTAAAATATTTTAACACTGTAAAAAAAGGTCAAAGAGAGAAAAAGGGTTAATGCTGCAGTAATTGTTGCCTCTCCATCTTCTCTTCTTCAAGTCACCGTCGAAGACCACCGTCCGTCCACCATCACCGCAGCGCTGGTTTGGAGGGATATTATCGCATCTTGGTGATTGTTCATCTGACAAGGTACGCGTATTATCTTTTCCATTAGGAACTTTGTGTCGTTCATGTTGTTGTGGTTATATGGTCTTTGATGGAAAAAAATGCCAACTAAGTATGTGACAATGTTGATTTTCGGGCATTAAAATTTTGTTTTCTATTGTATGCGTTGTTTGCTGCATTGCATTGGTTTAGGATTTAGTTAGTTTCATTTTTTTCGGTTTCGGAAGAACAATTTTAGTAATTGATTGGAGCTCTGTTAGTATTAAAATGTGTCTTTTTTTTGCTTGGAGTTTCAAATGTCAACACTTATAACATTCGTGATGCACCACATGGGTAGGTTAGAGAGCAATTAAAAGGATAGAATGCAATATTCTGGGGGTACTATTAGCAACATTGACAGGGTATGTGTGGATACTTGTAATTTATTTCTGGTAGAAGGGTTGTTTCTCGATTTAGGTTACACAGGGTTTAAGGACGTTCATTAGTTGAAGTCCGGTTTTGACTTATCAAATGGCTTAAGGCCGCTTAAGAGGGATGCTGATGTTGTTAGTATGTGTGAGGCAACTATGAAAAATGGTAATAGGGTTCACTTGTATTTTGAGCATGCTATTGTAGAAAATCTTGAATACGTAGATGAAGTCGAGGTACCTGACGATGAGGTAGAAGTTGTAGAGGTGGATACAGAGGATGTTTGTGGTAATGATGAAAGGCAGGGAGAACATGAAGTGATGAAGGATCAGTACAATGGTAATGAAGATGAGGGTCAAGAGAAGGGTAATGTTAATTTTGAGGTGCATGATGAAAGCAACAATAGTGTAAAGACCATTAATTTACTACTAACTGAGGCACCCCAAGCTGAGGGAGATCAAACTGCTGGACATGAAACCAATGAGGAGCAAAATAGGGAGGGCCAAGCTGCAGTAGTTAGTGAATCAACCTCTAAGGATGTAGGTAGACATGGTAGAAAGAGGATTAGAAAGAAACATGCAAGGTCACCACCATTGGGCATCACCAAATTAGGAGGGAAAACACCAACTAAAGAAGCTAGAGGAGAAGCAGAATCTGCACAAAAAGTGTCAAGTGAAGATGTGAATCCACATGTTGAACCTGCAGTGAAAGGTAATTTCATTTAGAAAAATTATGCAATTTAGGTATCATATAAATACTGAACTGCCATGTTATTAACACCGAATATTTTCTTTTATGTTATTCTAGACGGGAATCATAATGAGTTGGGGGAAAGGTAATTTAGGGCAATCAGGAAGAAGGAAGAGACACTCAAGGCCACAACCATCAGGGCAGAGAATTATTCCTCCCAAGGACAATGAGGCCACAACAATGATTGTACCTGTACAGGAGTATAATGCTAATGGAGTTGGTAGGGGTGGGGAAATAAGTTCCAGTACGAGTATGAGGATCTCCACTATTTGACTGAATCAAATGATGAAGACGGAGTTTTGGTATTTCTACAACACAATCCTCATGCATGCTTCGGCCAAATTAGACTCGAGCTAGGCATAGAGTTTGCAACGATGCAAGAGTTCAAGGATGCTGTGAAGAAGTTTAATATCCAAATGGGAAGGAAAGTGTTCTTTTTGAAGGTGGAGCCTTTAAGATGCAGAGTTATTTGTTATAATCAAGACTGTCCATGGAAAGTGTACTGTTCAAGAAAAAATTTCCCACCAAATTTTCAAACCAAGACTCTAGTTGATAAGCACACCTGTCCTAGGAGTAAAAAATATAGATCAGTAACATGTAGATGGGTGGCTGGAGAGTTAGTTAACAAGCTTAGAATTTCTCCTAATTTTCTACAAAGGGAGGTAGAAGAGTGGTTCAAGGTAGAATATGACATAAGTGTATGTGAGTGAATGATGTATAGGGCAATGGAGACAGTGAAGGACATCATTGAGGGTACGGAGAAGGAACAGTGCCGGGACGTCGCTTGGGTCACCAATCTTAGCGAGGCTAACAACCCCACTATGGTGAAAATAGTCACAAACCCACATTGGTTGGCCAAGTCAAGGATACACCTCTTACTCTCAAAGAGTCTAGAGAAAAATAAGCACACAACTTATTTCATATTCAAATCAACTTCAACTCTAATTCATAAATAAAAGCTACATGAGTTATTTATACTAGTGAGAGAAGGAAAAGCCTTCATAACTTGGACGATGAGGGACTAATACATAACACAAAGTTCAATATTCTAAACAATATGGGACTTGTATTCCCTTATTACAATTAACTAATATAATTAACCTACTAACTCTGATTGCTCCCGCATCAAACAGTATGAGAAGCTACGCAATTATTTATGGAAGCTGCTTAAGGGGAATCCTGGTTCTACATGTACTATGAGCACACATTCATAGCTAGATGGTTTGCCTAAATTTAAAAGTTTATATATATGCTTAGAGGCATGTAAGAGAGGGTTTAAGCGTGGTTGTAGACCTTTTATTTGCCTTGATGGAACCTTTCTTAAGGGGTATTTTGGGGGGCAACTACTCACAGCTGTAGGACAAGACGCGAATAATAATCTATTTCCTATAGCATATGATGTGGTTGATGCTGAAACAAAAGAAAATTAGAAATGGTTCTTGCAGCTACTTCATGAAGATATCGAGGATTACAAGGAATTTGGGTGGAACTTCATGAGTGACAAGCAAAAGATAATTTATAAATCTTGATGACTTAGTTATTTGTATTTGTGCACCTCTGTTGTACTATTGAATGTTGGTTTCGATATTTAGTTTATGGGCTGGTTCCAACACTCCAAAAAGTCATGCCAAAAGTGTCACATAGATTTTGTGTGATGCACATGTGGCAGAACTTGAACAAGAGATGGAAGGACAAAGAGTTAAGAGGAGCTTTGTGGCAGTGTCCTCGGGCAATGACCAATTTGAAATTCAAAAATGCAATGACCTATGTCAAGCGGATCAATGCAAGAGCATGGGAGTACTTGTCAACTTATGAACAATCATCATGGTCGAAATCAGGATTTTCTAATTAGCCTAAAGTGGATAATGTTACCAACAACAATGCTGAATCATTTAATACAACAATAGTGGGTATGAGAGGAAAAAGTATTCTAACAATGCTAGAAGAGATAAGGTTCTACATCATGAGTGTTATGGCATAGCACCAGGATGCTTTATCATCATACACAGGAAAGCTGGCACCTATTCAGATGAGTAGGCTGGAAAAGGAGAAAAAAGAGGGTAATTACTGGGAGGCCCAGTGGGTTGGGGACGATGAGCATAACTTATTTGAGGTGAGGAGACATGGACATAGGGTTACTGTTAACACCTTAGAATGAACATGTACCTGCAGAAAATGGCAACTGACTGGATTGCCCTGTTACTATGGAGTGGCTGCTATCCAAAGGAAGAATCACCGGTCTGAAGACTATGTGCATCACTAGTTGTGCATGGAGCACTACAACAGGGCATATCAGCACCACATCAACTCTATACCCAGTGAAGAGTATTGGGGGTGATTATGAGGGTTATCCTTGTCTACCTCCTCCATACAAATGACCAATCGGTAGGCCTACAAAGAAGAGAGCACGTCATGAATTTGAGCGTCAGGGTGATAACCAATAAAAAACAAAGCGAAAGTATGGTCAAACCACTTGTAAGTGGTGCAAAAAGGTATACCCCTCTCTTTATATTAAGTCATTGGTTTTGTAGTCTAAATATGCACCAAGATGTCATATACATTAAGTGCTGAATTTGTATTCTAAGTATGTTCCAATCTGTTGTATTGGCTAAATTTTGGTTTTGTATTCTAAATATGTACCAATCTATTGTATATGCTACAGCAAAGACACAATGCAAGGACATGTGAGGAGAAGAAAAAGAGTCTTACTGAAAAACTGGTCAAGCTGTCGAAACTGCATCAGGATCAACATATGAATAACAAGATACTGCTGATCTATCAGACAGAGAGCAAAAAATGAATTATGAGGAGACTCTTGAGGCAGCAGATGAACAACAAGTTACACAGGGGCACCCACAATCTCAAACTGACGACGATGTTAGCTTCATACTTACACCTTTGTACTTGTTTTTCTGCAATATATACAGACTTCTAGAATCTATGTTTTCAATTTGTAGCAAGCCCAAGAGTTGGGTTCAAACCTTGCAGCAGCATCTGCTTCAACCATGACTGCAAGCACAACAATGGAAACATCTTGCTCAACAGGCTCTGCACCAATACCAGCATTTTCAGTAAAAGCACCAGCCACTACTATCAAGAAGTCAAATCCACCAAAGATTGCCCATGCTGTTGCTGCTGTACCAAGACCTGTGAGGAGGGGTGCATCTAGTGCTAGGGCAAAGATCCCAATTATGAGACCACCATCCACTGTTGTAGGTGCACATGATCTAATTAGGGCTGCTCCATTGAATGCTGCTACTCCCTCTTCAAGGGCTACTACAGTGAGGCCCAATGCACCTTTTAGGCCATCACAAGTCAGGTCCAGCGTAGCTGGTAGGCCCAATATTCCTGTGAGACCCAATATTCCAAGCCAAGTGCATGTGCCAAATTCTAGCTCCAATGCTCCCTCAATGGTTTCTCAACAAACAATGAATGCAGCAAGTAAAGGCACCACAAAGAGGTTCATGGAATTCATGCTCACACCTACACCTTCAAAGCCTTCAGAGAACCCAAAGAAGAAGCCATGATGAATGTATTGTATTATGATCTTTTGATATTGTGGAATTGATTTAGCATTCCTTTTTTTTGGTGTTAATGAGCTTTTTGGATGAATTGTTTAACTTGTTTTGAAAGTTATTGGACTAGGTTGTGTTTGACTCTGTTTAGTACTTCTTATGGTACATTACCTAATTAGCTTATGTCATCTAGATATTGTCACTTGCTCATAGGTTATGCTTAAATGATAGGGAATGTTAATTTACTTTTTGTGGATTGCTGATAAATGTTATGTAACCTGTTATGGTCAATATGATTAGATACACTACATTTAAATGTTAATTATGAAGTTTGTACTACAAGTGTTCTATTTAATTTTACTGCACCTTGAAAAATACAACACACATCAGGTTCTCATCAAAGCTACAGTCGAATAATATGGTACACTCTTAATACACATCAGATTCTCATCAAAACACAATACAAGAGTTGTCATTCCATGTTTCAACCAAATTTGGCACATCAATAGTTATCAAAATACACTCTAATTGACATTTACTCTTCATCCACTATTCAACAGTAGTACAAATAAGTTCTTAAACAGAGCAAAGAAATTGATGAAGACACCAATTACAACCCCAATGCACATCATGATTAGAAGAATTTCAATCCTCTTCAATTTCTCCTTCAATTCTTTTGTAAGAACAGGTTGCACCATGGGGACTATGTCCTCACACTCTACTGATTCGAACAGCTTCCTAACGCTCTTCTGTTTGAGTTTTCCACGTGAAGATAGCACAGGTTTGTTGTTCCAAGAGCATTCCTCCTCTTCAACCATGTGTTGATGCTCTTCCAATTCATCAATCCATTGAAAATATTTGCAATCTTGATTTTTATTCTGCCAAGAATACATATTGAAAACCGATGAAGAACAATGATGAATCAAAAGATGCGAAAAACATATTAAAATAGGAACAACAACGAAGACCAATTGGAGAGCAAAATCAAGTCATATTTACCTTTCATAGTGGACACCGAAAGAACTACCTCCCTGGTTAGCATTCGTCTTCGATTTCAGAACAATAACAGCAAGAGAGCAGAGACACATACCATCATACTGCTTCGAACCAGAGTCTCCGCACCAATCCTTGCATCCTTCTGCCATTGACGCAGACCTTCGTTTCATTCCAGCTACATCCATGGTTGAACCCTTCTTCAGATGTATCACGTTCTCATTTTACAATTGGGGATTATGGTTAATGAATTAGAAAATTTGAGAATGGATTCAAGTAAGATCTCCGTTTGCCACGTAAGCTTTTTTGTTTGTCACATCAAACACTTCCGTTAATGAAAAAGCCATCACTTGACGGCAGACATTTCGTATGTGTTTTTAAATTATTCAATGATATTTTTGTTGATAATAAAAAGGAGAACATTATTGTCAACGTTTACAAAATTTGGGAGTATTTTTTGTGGTTAACCCAAATATTACAATATTTATTTCTACACATTTAGAGATTCATGTAACTCAATTTATATGCAAATTAAGGATTACAAATTAAAATAATAACTTAGAAATAATTTAGGGGCCGAGTTGAATTTGTCATATATGAAATACTGATCATAAAATTTGCGAATTTCTTCATATATGATATATTGATATGTGTGTTACCTGGCAAGATATGACCCGAGTGGAAAAGAAACCTTCTGATGAGATAACCAATTAGAATCGCAAATCTGTAAGCTCCTCAAAATTATTGCACATAAAGAAAGGGCCCTCAATTATTATAACGTGCCCTTTTTTCTTCTTCTGTACAAATACAATAATAATATAATAAGGTAATCAACTTCTCCAACAATTATCATCAGCACAATGTTTATGCATACATCATCATCGTTTCCACGCTATTTAGGATCATTTTCTTTCTTTAGTCATTTTCTAGCTATATCTTCATTTGCATTATTTTCCCCTAAATCGATTGTTATATATATATATATATATAACTTTATTAATTGAAGCTCGTTTATTTATTTGAATCCCTGTGCTGTCCATGATTCTATAACAGATGTGACTGCTTTTGTCCAAGAGCAAAGATCCTATGTATATGTGGGTCTTATTTTGACTAATCGTTTTCTAATCTTAATACAATTAATGTCTAGCTTTCGGACTTCAAATGTGTATACATTTTTCCTTCAGTAAACTACTATACTACTTATGAATATTTTGAACGCTAATAAAATTATTTATAAAAAATTAAAATTAAAATTATACACTCAAAATAATAGAATTCAAACGATAAAATTATTTAAATATTATAAAATTATTTATTTTTTTAATTTAATATAATTCTAAATTTTTATTTACATTTTCTTTCCATCCTACTCTACTTAGCTAATAGCCACCACCGCTTTCCACTTCAATCCAACAAATTACAAAATAAGTTCAAGTGAAGTACTGAATTTTGCATGCATTTTTTTTAAAATAAAAGGTATAGAGATTATGATTTAACATTAAAGCTGGATATGAACAAGATTTATGATAGGATGTAATGGAAATTTGTTTGGAAGATGATAACGAAACTAGATTTTTGTGATCGATGGATAAAGTAAATTGAGGAACATGTGACAATAGTATCTTATTTTGTTACTGTGGATGGACAATTTCATTGTTATTTTAAACTATGTAGAGGATTACGATAAGATGATCCTCTATCTCCCTACCTATTTTTATTTTGTGCAGAGAAACTCTTCCATCTGCTCCACAGAAAAGAACAGAGGCTGAAAATATATGGTTTGAGACTCAATCAAAAGTGTCCAACAATCAATCATCTTTTCTTCATAGACGATTCAATTCTTTTTAGCAAATCTTCAGAAGTAAAGTGCTAGAGATTGCTACAGGTCCTACAGACTTACGAAGAAATTAGTGGCCAAAAGGTAAACTTGGACAAATCATCAGTCTTCTTTAGTAAGAACACACCAATTCTAGTCCGAGACCATTTGGCGGAGATTCTCCTTGTTCCTCATGTTGGCAATCAAAACAAATATTTGGGTTTACCGACAGTGATTCAGAGATCAAAGAAAGCAACATTTAACTACATTAAAGATAGGGTGTGTCAGAAGCTCAACCATTGGAAGAGGGCTCTATTGTCTTCTAATAGACGCGAAGTGCTTATTAAGGCAGTGGCAATGACGATACCCATATACACTCTAAGTTGCTTCAAGTTACCGGAGATACTAATTGAAGAGATTCAGAGAGCCATACTCCAGTTTTGGTAGGGGCAGAAATGGTCAGAAAACAGGATGCAGTGGATCGGATGGAGGATTTTTTGCATACCAAAAATGCAAAGGGGTCTCAACTTTAAAGATTTGAAGGCTTTTAACCTTGTCATGCTTGCAAAGCAAGGTTGGAGGTTAGTTTCCAGACCTAATTCTCTCATCAGTGAAGTGTTACAGAACAAATATTATAGATATTCAAGTTTCCTAAGAGCAGAGGTTGGTAATAACCCATCATGAGATTTGAGGAGTATTATCGAGGACAGAAAGGTGCTAGAAAAAAGTATACTATGGAAAGTAGGAAGGGGATTTAATATCAGAATTCGAAAAGACTCATGGGTGAAGGATTATGTTTCAATTACTCCTATTACTACCACTGCAATGACTGTTAATCTAGAATGAGATTCACAATTATAGCATTCAAACAGAACATGAAACCAGAACTTAATTCAGACCAATTTCAATCTAGAAGTAGCTATAGCAATAATCAACACTCCAATTCATGAGACAGAGGATAGAGTTATCTGGATGTTGGAGAAAGGGGGCAGCTTTACTGTTGTTTCGGGATACAAAATAGTCTTTAACTTCTACCGCCTACCAACTGAATATCTGCCATAACAATGCAAAAGAAAATACTTATGGAAGAGCATATGAAAAATTAATTGTCAACCGAAAATAAAGAATTTGCTCTGGAAACTGATGCATGGAGGACTCCCTGTGAAAGAAAGATTGAACGCCCGAATACAATCCATTGAACTCTGGTGCCCAAAATGCAATCGATCACAAGAAAGTATTTTTCACTATTTCTGGGAGTGTCCAGACGTGACTGAAGCTTGAAGATGCTCAAATCTACCATGGCCGATTCAAACTCGAGAACCATGGGAGTGGTGGATTCGGTTGAATATAGAACTGAGATTGGAGGAAAATCCAAAAAATAAAAGAGCAGTAGCAGCAAATCTCATATGACAAATCTGGTTAACAAGAAATGCCTGGTATTTAAAAGTAGAACCACCCCTTTGACAACTATTATAGAGATGGCAAAGAGAAGTGTACGAGAGAAAATAAGAAGCCCCTGAATTTTTATTTTACTTTTCTGGTTCTTTATGTTTAAGTTATTTTATTAAAATTTGAACTTTCTATTCTCTTTATTACATTTTTTGTAATTAGTCCAAATTAGACCAATTTTCAATAATAAAATTCATAACTTTGCAAGAAAAAAAAAAGAGTACTGAATTTTGTGATGCAATATTTTTTTCTTTTCTTTTTACAACGTCATTTTTTTTCAATTCATTTCAGCTCGTCAAAACAAAATTCATGCCATCATAAAAATCAAAACTAATAGCACCTCAAAAACAAGAATAATCATACTAAAAAGCGTGTTCTTTATGGATAATAGTGATTAGTCTCTGCTACTCCTAATCATTTTCTCACTCTTTTCATAATCTCATTTACACATCCCACTTCTCCTACTTCTATTTCAATTTTCTAATTCTTCTGGGTATCATCTATTCACATTTCAAAAAAGATTGAAGTTATTTTTAAAGGTGTTGATAAGTACTTGCCATCGAACTTTTGAGAGCCATATCATGCTAGACATTAAGGAGGTCACTGGATTGGGAGCGGTAGACGATCTCACCGAGGGAGCATGACTCCATGGAAGGAGGATTGGTGTTGAAGGGGATGTATAGCAAGTTGAGAACAGGTTGTCGTTGGTGGTGTTGTTGCTAGCTTCGTCGCGAATGTTCTTGTCGGCGGGGCGGCGTTACTTCGGGGAGGGGCCGATAGAGGAGGAGTTATGATTAGTTGTGAGGGGATGGCGGGTGGGATGGGTGGTGGCAGTGACTACAGACTGGTGGGAAGAGGGTACGGTATAGATGGAAATTTGAGATTAGGTTATGTTAGAAAAAGGAATAATTTAAAAAATTTTAAATTATTTGTAACATTTGGTTAGTTTTATTGATTGAATTTTATTTTTAGTTTTAATTTTTTATGAATAATTTTATCAATTTTAAAATATTTGTGGATAGAAATGATAATTTATTAATTTTTTTTAAGAGAAAAATTGATACGGAATGAAACTAAAGATAAAATGAAAAATTAAAGAAAGAGATTCCTCTAATTCAATTTAATTTCTTGATATAACAGTTAAGAGAATCACTCTATCTGTCTTGTTCATACCTAAATTTTTTAAAAAGACTAAAAAAAAATTATTCATAAAATTTAGGAAAAAAAAAGTGACTACAAGATTTTAAAGGTTTTTACATCTTAGGTTTAAAATTTTAACTCATAAATTTACTAAAATAAAAGGGTTAAATCATAATTAGGCTTAAAATAAATACTAATAAATGATATGTATATTTAATTCAACTCGACTAACTAAAATCTTCGATGCAATTTATAAATAATAAAATGTTTGATTTTTCATAATTATTAATCATTATTTTAGCTAATTTTTAATATATCTTTTAAATAAATAATTTAATTATATATACTAAATATTCTTTTATTCTCTTAGTTATTATTTTTATAATTAAATTAATTAACATATGATAATTCTCAATTTATCTAACAAAACTCGAATCAAAATTACTGTCAAAATTTGGCCTAAGATTAGTGGTTAGATAAAATCATTCGCAAAAGTGATTATCCCATAATTCAAATCATTTATATAATTTAGGTAAAAATGGCCTAATTAATGTCGCAATTCATCATTCCCTTGCAATCAATTCCTAGTAAATAAATATATGAGTTTAATTTTAATATATTAATAATATAAAAATATTTACATAATTATTTAATTAAATTTATATAGTTAGATAATTTTTTAAATAATAAAATTAAAAATGAATTATTTTAATTAATAAAAAGTATATAATTAATTATATGTATAAAATATTTTTATACTAATTGTTAGAAACAAGAGACTAAACTGGAGAAAGGATTTATGTATTATTAAGTGTAATCAAGTTGTCTATTCAAGTTGTCTGAAATAATACAATATAAAAAGGTATTTATAGGTACTAAGAGAATCGTAATAATAAAGACGTAATCTCCTATAATAAATATTTAGATATACTAAATAATACTAATTTATCCTAATTGATCCTAATTATATTCTAACATCTCCTTCAAACTCAAGTGACTTGAGTTTAAAACTTATTTAAAACAACGAAATAAAGAGAAAAAAACTGCATAAACTAATAAAACGGGTGCAGACGGAACTATCTGAAGGAAGCGCAGACGGAACTGCTGCTTGTCCGAAGAAATTGCAGACAGAACTGCCGCTATCTGAAGGAAGTGCAGACGGAACTGTCACAAGGAAACACAAACGAAACGCAGACGGAACTGCCACGAGAAAATACAAATGGAACTGCCACGAGAGAACATAAACGAAACTGTCACGAGAGAACGCAACGGAACTGCCACGAGAAAATGCAGACAGAACTGCCACGAGAGAACGTAGACGGAACTGCCAAAAAAGAACGAAAACTATATGATTTCTTCATGAGAATAGGTAAGCAGCGGATGACAATGGTGTTTGATCATTCAACTCAAAATAAGCTAGTCGGTCAGGTGAAAAAGTATCAAAGGAATAACAAAAGAGAAAGAAGAATAGCATAGAAAAAAATACAAAAACTACGGTGATTTCACCGCAAGAAAAATAACCTATCATTTTCAAGGAGGATGCCATGGCTCTGATACCATGTTAGAAATAAGAGACTAAACTGGAGAAAGGATTTGTGTATTATTAAGTGTAATCAAGTTGTCTGAAATAATACAATATAAAAGGATATTTATAGGTATTAAGAGAATCGTAATAATAAATCTCCTATAATAAATATTCATATATATATATATATATATATATATATAAACTTAAAGGTTGATGCATGCTACTCAAATTTCTAACAATAATTAGTTACAAAAATAATTAAACTAATGGAGAGTTATTTAGTGTTTGTTTGGGCGTCATTATTTTGATAAAAAAGATCTTTTTTGAATGAAAAATATCTTTTTTTATTTTTTTGCGTGTTTGGTAAATTTTTAGCAGTAAAAGTAAAAGACTAGAAAAATAAAAAAAAACATATTTTTTGAAAAGCTGTAATTTACATATTTTTTTAAAAGATATTTTTTTCTTAAAAAAAGATATTTTTCATGTAATAAATAAATAAAAAAATATTTTTATATTATTATATCCAAACATAATTGATAAATAAAAAAATCTTTTTATATAAAATATCCAAACATAAAATTACTTTTACTTTTTTATAAGATTTTTTAAAAAAATAAACTAAAAAAAAATATTTTGTTAAAAGCTCCTCCAAACAAACCCTTAATCCAACGTAAAACGTACGTGTTTAATGTAAATTCTAATGTGTGATGGAATCATTTGTAAATGAAGTATCTGGGAAGAAGCAGAATAGTTGGGGAACAGAACGTGTGTGACCAATCACCCAATCAAAGTGTGACAGTAGTCAGTGCTTGGAGACCCACCTCCTAAATAATGACTCACGTCAACAAGGCTGTGTTTGTTTTTTAAATGAGAAAATTCCACTTTCTTTCCTTGTGACATGTTAAAATGATATTTTTCTCTCTTTTATTTTATAAATATACATTTTTTTTCTTCTAATTTTTAAAAAATTTTATCTTTAATTCATTTTAAACCTTTTGTATCAACTAATGTTAACTTTATCCATTTTTTAAGAAAAAATTATTTTTTAAAAAAAATATCCATTAACAAAAATTTTATTTTTTATCATTAAATTTTGCTTACCAAAATATCTTTTAATAAATTATTCTTTTATTGATTAAATTATATTTTAAAAAAAATTAATAATTATATTATTTTTTTTTTAAATATCCTTCAATAATTTTTTAATTATTAAATTATAATTTTACCAAAATTTTCGTTAACAATTTGTTTATATTTTACTATTAATTTTTTGATATTTATATATATTATTTTAGTATTAAATAAAAAATTTTAGTAAGATTATTTTTCAATATCAATATATATTAATTGTTATACATATAAACAATGGTAAATTTTTTTATTTAATGTTAAAATAATATATATTGATATCAAAAAATTAATAATAATTATAAAAATAATTATTAACAAAAATTTTAGAAAAATTATAATTTAATAATTAAAAAATTATTGAACGATAGGTATCTTAGAAAAAATAATTTAATTATTAATATTTTTAAAAATATTTTGGTAAAAGTATAATTTAATCAATAAAAGAATAATTTATTAAAGGATATTTTGGTAAGCAAAATTTAATGATAAAAAATAAAATTTTTGTTAGTGGATATTTTTTCAAAAAATAATTTATTTTTCTTAAAAAATGGATAAAGTTAATATTAGTTAACACAAAAAAATTTAAAATGGATTAAAGAGGAGGTTTTTTAAAAGTTAGAAGGGAGGGGAATGTACATTTATAAAATAGAGGGGAGGGGAGTGTCATTTTAGCATCTCGCAGGAGAGGAGAGTAGAATTTTCTCTTTTTAAAATAGAACAAGATAAGATACTTAAAATAAGATATAAAAAATAGAAATATAAAATTTTATGTTATTATATTCTATTTGATAATAAATTAGAATAAGTGATAAAAATTTAATTTATTCTCATTTTTTCATTCAAAAAATTTGAGACAAAAAATATAATAATAAAAAATATAACTATAAAAAATTAACAAAAATAATAAAAAAATAAAAATAAATTGTATCTTTTATTAGTGTTTTTGTGTCTTTTCTGTTAGGATGGATACAAAATATACTAATTTAGTGTCTTTAGACACATTGTTTCTATCTATATCTATTCTCTATCAAATACGATTTTGTGTCTCTATGTTCCTATCTCAATGTCTTGTTTCTATAAACAAACATAATCCAAAAGAACAACCATTAAATTAACAAAATAACATGTATATAAGACTGTGTTTGTTTACAAGTATAGGATATTAAAACAGAAATATAAAAATATAAAATCATATTTAACAGATAAGATTTAGATAGAGATATTATATTGAGTGTTATGAGTCGGTTGAGGACGAGATACTTAAGGTGTTAATGGAACCTGAATGTGAACTTCTTATGGAAGGAGTTATGTGTGCGATTTGTTAGTTAGATGGCACGTAAGACCACCTACAAGGATACTCGCAGGCCAAAATAAATTAAATGTCTGTACGATAAGACGGCTAGGTTAGGATTATAGACTTATAGTGACGTACCTGGGAAGAGGGATAGGTCCCTCTCCTTTATTCCAGCTTATTTGGGTAGGCTCTCTTTCGTTATGGCGCAGCCCTTCGAAAAGTTTTCACCAACCGTCAAGATCTCTTCAAAAGATCGGGGCACACGCGGGACGTCATGTCGTACGGACAGGGAGCAGATTCATCATTTGGTAGACTCCCATTTTTTTGGGTTGGGCTAGAACATTGAGAGATACTAAATTAGTATATTTTGTATCTATTCTAATATAAAGGACACAAAAATACTAATAAGAGACACAATTTATTTTTTATTTTTTTATTATTGTTATTTTTTTATAATTATATTTTTTTATTATTATATTTTTCTTTTCAATTTTTTTAACATAAAAAAAATAAATTAAACTTTCATAATTTATTATAGTTTATTACCAGATAAAATACAAAAATATAAATTTTTGTATCTTATTCTTAGTGTTTTGTTTTGTCGTATACTCTCAAAACTAAACATAGTCTAATATATATAAAAAATAATTAAATAATATATATTTATACTGTTAGAGATAAGTGTGTATGTCCAACAAAATACTATTGTGAATTATTATTATTATTATTATTTCTTTTTATAAGAATAAACTTTTATAATTTATGATAGTGTCCTTAATTAAAATTAGAAACGAATAATTACAATAGGGATCGTAATAATGAGATATACGTTTTTTGAGTACTTTTAATTTAAATTGTTCTTAATAGTAGAATCACTAAAAATGGGATATTAGTGATTCGGATAGATTAATATATATATATAATAGTCTTCATTAGATGAAGATTAATAGATCTCATTTATTAAATTATATATATAAATGGTATATATAGAGATATAACCATTGAACTGACTCACTATAAGAATTCCTAATGGTTATAGTTACCGTATATTTGTCAATAGGATATTCTTATGATAAACATAATATTAGAATTTTCCTTTGACCTGCGACTATCATAGTAATTGACAATGTATTTGTTATACTTTGATTCCGGACACCTAACACTCTACGGTGTTAGTTGAATGGACATTGAGCATGATTTAAATACTTGTAGAATTAATGATTAGTCAAAATGGAATCCATCAACTATGGTAATGAGTTTGAGCTCTACGATTATAATGAATGAAATAAACAATGCATTGGCCAAGGGGTTTGAATGAATTAAGAAATGAGTTTCTTAAGTCATTCATAATTCATTATAATAATGGTAACAAGTTAGAGTTTGACAATCAAACCGTACTCTAAAAGTTAGCCAAGAGCTGAAAAGATGGAAGGAGTTGTATTTTTTGTTCATCTTGGGTTCTTAGTAAAAATATTATTACTTCATACTATCGAGTCTATCGGGTCGTCAAGGAGTGTTGCTAGACGCCAATCTTGATTAGTAAATTTAGTATGACTAATTTACTACCTGCTTAGTATTGAACCTATGGGGTCACACACTAACGAGTGTTCTAATCCTTGGTAAATAATCATTTAATTATTATTTTGATTAGATCAAATAAATAATTATATTAATTCAAATGGAATATTATTATATTCTTTGCTAGCACCATGAATATAATAATATGATCATTGAGAATATTAAATAATTAATTATTTATTCTATGATGAGTTTTAAATATGGATAAGATCCCAACTGATTCTGTTTCAAATTAAATTGTAATTTGATTCATAAATCAGTCACTAATCTCATACTATATATATGTGTATATGATAAAAGAAAGAACACACAAGTTTTTCTTTTACCTCCACATACACAAATATTCCAATTCTTAGTGAAGAATTGCTGGTGCAAGGAATTGCAAGAATTTTCTCAGTTAAATCCATTGGTCAAGGAGTTGACAACAAGGGTGGATACACATAGTACCTTCATACTATCAAAGGAGAAAATTTTCATTCACTAGGGTACTCAGGTATTGGCATCTAATCCATCTTATTTCAATAAAGTTTTAAGTACAAAATAGATCAATAGAATTACTTTATTACTTCCGCTGCTTATTATGAACACTTGTAATCCCACGTATACACAAATATATAATAACTAATTTAATAAATAATTTTAGTATACTGTATACACATAATTCTTTTTACATTATATATAAGATTAGATTAATTCTGTGTCGAATTAATTTAATATCAAATTTATCTAATTTTTTTTAAGATAAATTTTAAATATTTAAGATTATTTATTTTCATATTATTTAAATTAAATATTAAATTTTAATCCTCCTTTTAAAAATTATGCATCAAATTTTTAGGTATCACAGCATTTCCTATAAAATTGTAGTAGATAGAGGATGTTATTACTCCAAGCATATAACATATATAAGGTTAAACATTGAAACTAATATTTAGCTTTAAAAAAAATTGAAAACTTGATAAATTTTAAAAGGTTATATTTTATTTAATTTTTTTTTATCAGATTTATATAAATATTAGGGTAGCAAAATTAAAATTTTTATCAATTTTATATAAATATTAGGGTAGCAAACTTTTACTATATATATATATATGACACGTGTGTGTGTGTTTTTTTTTATTAAAGGATATTTGATGTTCGTTGTTAATTAATAGTACCTGAGAAAGGATTGCCATGTATTTCAATTCAAAGGAGTGGGACCCACAAATCTAAGTGAGCTGTCCCATATATTTTGACACATTTTAGCGTCTCCACTGACATCTATCTTGCGTTAGTATTTAAATTTTCTAAATTTTAAATTTTTATTTTAAAAAATAAAATTAAATATTTTATTATTAAATATTTTTTTATTTTTTTAATTTTATTTATAAAATAAATAATAATAAATTATATTTTATTTTTTAAAATAAAATTTAAAATTTAAAAGATCTAAATTTTTCTCGCGATATATCTTTCTTTTTACGTACCCCACAAGACCATGAACACCCCCACCCCTACCGAGAAAACTGACCAAAGATAAAGAATATGGAAAAAGAAAGGTGTACGAAAATGAAAGCCTACCTAGCGAGCTACCCTGTTCATCATTATTCATCCCATGAACTGATGAATCCCTTTTTTTTATATATTTTTCTTCATGGATATTCTATAGCGAGAATTTTAATTTTTAAGTATTCTCCATATGAATTGATTGAATTCCTTAGCTAGAAAAATTTGTGTATGTCTTCAGTGTGCCGAAATTCCTATATGTGTATGTGTGAGTGTGGTGAGTGTGATGTGTGACTTTGTCAAACAAATAATTCAATATATGCATGTGGCAATAAATTAATCTAATTAAAATCTTAGCCGACTGTCCTTTCTCCCATAATTATTTTAATTCCGTATGATATATTAATAAGATTATTCCGTATACATAGATTTTAATTTGTGGGCGTACATGCATGGACAAAGATGGCTGCTTCGTCGACATGAACACCAAATCCTTTTCAATTTATGGATAAATATAAAAAAACATATTCAAATAATTTTATTCTTGATAAAAATATACTCAAATTTTATTATCAATAAAATATCTTCAATTAATTTAAATTTGTAACAAAAATATTCAAAAAGAATATTATTATTTTGTAAATAACAAACAATTTTTATATTTAATAACTCGTTTATGTATTTGATCTAAAATTTTATAAAAATATTTTAAAAATTGTTTAAAAAATACACACAAAAAATAGAATAAAAATTTGATTTCTATATTTTTATTTTGTTTATTAAAAATATTATTAATTATTAATAAAAAAATTACAAATTACAAATTTATTCTCTATATTTTTTCTATAATAATAATGCGATTGTTACCGACAAATTAAAGTCCAATTAGCTCTTAAGAAACCCACCTGATGAGACCTAACTCAATGATGACTAAAATCCAATAACAAATCCTTAAGACAAGATGAAGCAAAACCCAGTATTAAATAGAATCAACTCTCTTCAGGTGCTTCAACGGTTAAGAGACCTCGTATTTCTGAGAGTAAAACACACCCTATATAAAGGAATAACTAGGCAAAACGTTATGATATGATTATAACAAGTGAATCGTGATAATCATTTATTCATTAAAATCGTTACTGAATAATCACATATATAAAAGGGAATAAACCAGGAAATAGTGAATTACATTAAAGTATTAAACACAGTAAACATTTTTTAACTTACGCACCGGAATCACGGATCCAAAAGGTTTTGTTTATAGGAATAAAATATATATAACTGCTCTAGACAAATGAAAACATAACGGATAAATAATTAAGTCAGAACTAACATTACGAAATAACGCCAAAATTACTATAACGGTTGCACCATCAAAGTCTATAATCGTCGAATCTCGATAATAATGACGCGACATAAAAGCATTAGATGCCGGAAAAATGGTAGCCCTACAGAACAGAGTTAAAAGGAAAAAACAACCAACAGGTAAAGAGACGAAGTGTCTTGCAGGTTGTTCAACCGGCCTGATTCTATACGCGCCAAAGTTAGGATCTCCAGTCTTCACCCCTTTAGTTCGTAAACTCACTTTTGGTACGAACATTTGGCGCCGTCTGTGGGGATCCTACTTCGCCAGGAATTATGGTCGAACATCAAATTCACTCCGCAATCAATTTAGAAACTCCATTAAAGGGCCAACACTGGGAGGACGGATACGAGACTGATGTTACACCAAGTCAAGAAGAAGCTCCCCCTGGCTATGAAAATCCAGGAGCCCCTAACCTGGAAACCCATCACCCAGAAGTATGTTATTTCGCTGGTCTTGGAGATGACTATCACTACGCCATGTAGGAAATATGACATCGGGTACAAGAGTTGGAGCGTTACAAATTGGAACTTGAACGACGGTTGGTCGAGCGCTCATTGTCTAGACAGACTCGTTTTCGAAGTCGTCCAGCCAGCGAACGCAAAGAGCACAATCCCGGAAACCCTAAACAGGTAGGGGCGAGATCACCGACGAGGCTCACACTCACCCTAGCGTTAAAGAGACGAGAGGAAGTCACCACGACGACATGGCGATTCACAGAAGGCAAATAGGCGGGTGCAGGAAGAATCATGATCTGCCAGTTTAAAAGAAAAAGGACTCTGCAAAGGAGTCCTAGCCCTAAAAGGCACAAAGAGTCTTGAGATCATGTGATAATGGGTCAAGCCCAATTTGCTTCCAACGTCCTTCAGGTACGATTGCCAAAATATTTGACAAGCCTACTGATTTGAAGTATGACGGAAGGATGGATCCTCAGGAGCACATTGATGCCTTTGAGGCAAGGATGAACTTAGAAAGAGTCGAAGACGTAATCTGATGCAAAGCTTTCCTGGTCACTTTATTGGGACTAGCTATGGCGTGGTTTAACATGCTACCCTCTGGATTGAACTCCTCCTTTGTTGACTTCAAGGTCAAGTTTTTAGCCCACTTTACCACCAAAAGGACTCAAGCAAAGCACCCGAACAAAGGGTAGACGAGAACATCCAAGATTACCTGGATCGATTCAACAAAGCACTCTTGGAAGTAAACACTCAAACTCCAGAGGTCATGTGCCTGTGCTTGATTGCTGGATTGCTGGAAGGAGTCTTCCATAGGCACCTGACTTCTAAAGATGTAAAGTCCATGGAGAAAATTCATCAGTTCACTTTGGAGTACATACGAGATGAAGATGTTTCAAAGGTGGTCTCCACAAAAAGGCAAAAGCTTGGGACAAACCTTGTCACCAAAGCCACCAACTCCTCGAGTCGAAAAGTTTTCCTCCTACACTCCTTTAGTGGCCTCACTTGCCAAGGTGTATTAGCAAGTTTCTCATCGAGATATATTACCAAAAGCTTGACAGATTTGACCCAGAGCCTCATTAAACAAGTCCCAGTATTGTGATTACCACAAATCCTATGGTCACAAAACTGAGGATTGCATTGATTTGAAAGACACTTTGGAACAAGAAATTCAAGATGGAAAGCTTTCCAAATTTGTCGAGCACATACGGCCACCTAGACAGCGTAACGAGGATGAAAATCAGGAAACCAGAAACCCAAGGAATTCCAAACCCGTAGAAAACATGGAAGACACAACTCAGGTTGTGGTCAATGTGGTTATTGGAAGGAATGGGTTGCCGAGATCCAACAATGGTGTAAAAAGGGACGTCAAAACCGCGACCTCTGAAGTTCTCAAAGTAACTAGCATTTCAGTAGTACAGTTCTCGACAGAGGATTTTCATATTTTCAGGTCAGATCCTCGGGTCGTGATAACCTTTTTTCTAGCTATCACAAGAAGACCTATAGGGAGCCCACTACTACGTCATTATCACTACGTTATCAAAAAACAAAAAGTTCTAGAGCTACAGATTCTATGGCTCACTTAAGTAGGATACAAAACAAGCCTAAAAAGCACAGAAGTTCTGAAAAATGGGGACAAGCAAAAATCATCGATTATTTAGGGAAACTCAAAACAGTGGTACCCCAACTACATTAAGCCTAATCTAAAGAAATAAACAAAGAAAAATGCGAGGAAAACTTCAAAAAGCACCGATAAATATGAAAAAATGTGCGAAAGCATACAAAAAAGAAGAAACTGCAAAGCAAACATGCATGACAAGAAAAAAGATAAAAAAAATTTCGCTAACCTTAAACGAAGATGTTATGGGCACTAGCGGAAGAAGCAACGGCGACAAAGAAGGCGACAGAGAGGGAAGCCCAAATGAAAGAAGTTCACCAGAAAGAAGGAGAAACCGTTCGCGTTAGGAAACAATTTTGGAAAATGAAAATGGACAAGTGAAAGGTAAAGTGAAAATAAAAAGTTATTTAATTTTAAATTAATGTTACATTTATTGCTGAGAGAAAATTTGAGAGCGGGACTGACGGTTTTCGTAGAACGAAGGAATTATAACTGCTTCAAAATTAAAAGAAACAGGTTCTTTTAATAAACCCTTCAAAATTCCAATTTAGAGGCGAGTTCGACTTCCTAAACTCAGATGCTTCCGACCAAAAAGCCCAAGTATAGGAATCCATGTTGGGGCACTATTCTAGACAAATGAGAACATAATGGATAAATAATTAAGTCTGAACTGACGTTACGAGATAACGCTGAGACTACCATAACGACTGCACCACCAAAGCCTATAACTGTCAAATCTCGACAATAATGATGCGACGTAAAAGCATTAGATGTCGAAAAAATGGCAGCCCCACTGGGTAGAATTAAAAGGGAAAAGCAACCAACAGGTAAAGAGAAGAAGTTTCATACTATCTAATACACTACTGATTTTAACATCAAAGTGTCTTACAGATTGTCTATTCGACCTAATTCTATACACGCCGAAGTTAAGATCTCTAGTCTTCACCCCTTTAATTTGTAAACTCACTTCTGGAACGAACAATAATATAACAATAATTTTTATAATTAAAATTTGTTATTATAAACCATAATTAATCTTAGAATTATCTAACTAATAAATTAAATACTAAAATAATAATTTAAATATTAATAATATATAATTTAAATTTCTATTCTTTTAGGTTTTATATTTTGAAAACATTAAATAATTTTTCAGTGTCCATGCACTAACATTGTGAGTTTATGGTTGTGGAAAGTTCAATAACATTGTGTCCTTATGATTATGGAGTCAAATTTATTTTATAGTAAGGACAAATAAAATTTATTACTAAGTATTATTTGAAAATTTTTTAAAATTCAATAAATGCCCCACACTATTATAAATGCATCCGTTCCTGATTGGAATGTCTTTATAAGTTATCCTCTCGACTTAGTTTGTAATTGATCGAAATAAAGATTTATTGTCTTCTTATAATCTTAAAAGTTATACCATATCTCCGAACATAAATCTTTATATATAACTTATTACATAATTAAATTTCTGTCTAAATTCTTCTTGTTGATTTTATGTTGCAATTATATATGCAAAACTATAGGACTAGTTTGTTTGTGCACTTGACAAAAATACTTCTTGAAGTAGAAAATTAATTTATATTGAATATATATTTATGGAAGTATTCTTTATTGAAAACAAAAATAATTAGTTATTTAAATATGACAAATATAAGTACTTTTTCATATAAAATTACAATTATGGTTCTTAAAAGGCTATCTTCTCTAACATGGCGTTTTTGAAAAATTAGAAGATATAGTTATCTTATTATATATATTTATTAGTATAAAATAAAAAAAATTCTATGAAAAAATTAAAATGAAAAATTTGTCTCCTTAAAATAAATTTTCTACCAATCTCTTTAAGATAACTCATGTCCCGCAAACATAGTCTTTGCCACTTCCACCATTTGATTCAAACATCTTTTATATGCATAATCACTCTGGAACCACATGCTTTTTATCAAATTAACTTAAGATTTTGTGTTTGATACTATATGGTTATCTTCTTGACTAAATTGAATAGACGATTTGATTTTGGGGCACTATATTCCAGGTTTAAGTTTTAGTTTTTGGAGTAATTCAGATTTGCATTTCACTTGTTGCTTGTTTTCCTCAGACTCGTGAATTTTAAACCAATTATACAAAAATGAGTGAATATCCCATCTGACTCCTGATAATTATCTCGAAAGGATAACGAGGTCTTCAAAAAAAAAAACATTCAATTCGGTTCTTGGTATTTTTTTTGAGAATTGATTAGCTCTTGTGCCAAAAAAAATAACATTAATTTTTTTTTGTACAGGGACTTCGTTGTCCTTTCGAAGTAATTGTTAAGAATCAGATTGAGATTTTTTTTATCAAAGATCTCGTTGTCTTTCAAAATAATTATCAGAGACTATTTTAAATTTTTCTCTAAAAAAATTCTCTCGTCAAAACAGAAGCAGGTGTCAACCTCCTTCTGCTCATTTTTAGAACAAATAATGACTAAAAAATAAAACAAGTGATTATTTAAAAAAATACTTGTTTTGTTTTAACTTTTAAAGCGCAAACAAACTAACCCAAAAATTTAATTCCAATTGTGCCTATGCCTTTATCGAGGCAGACTTCTAATAATATTAAAGAGTTATATTATATAATTAAGTAAAAATTTATGTATAATTATTTTTATATAAAATTAATATTTAAAATTTTTTAAATTATTTAATAAATTTATTATATTATTATCTAATATTTTTCGACTATTAACTTCACATAAAAATAATTCCAGTATTATCGGTATAACTAACAGTTTTGTAGTTATTATTGTTAACAGTTTTGTTATATGCTTTTATAATAATAATATAATAGATCTACTGAAGTCCTTATATTGTTGTTTTATGCTTTATACTAAATAATCTTAACTTGAACTTTCCCCAAATTTCATGCTTAAAACCTGTGTCCTATAGCGAAGGATAGGAATGTTAATTTGACTCTTAGCTTAGTTTATTGGGATCGTGAGGTAGGTAAGAATTGATATTTTGATAAGCTCGCTACAAGTTTTTTTTTTTTTGTAATTAAAAAGTAAGAGAAAAAAATAATCAAACAAAAAAAATAAAATTCTAAAAAATTAAGAAGGTAAAGGACAGTTTCTTTAGATACTTCTTTTAAATTTTTTTTAAGATGTTAAAAATTTTTACATGCTGCAAATGTGATCTTATCGTCATTTTTGTCATGTTGTCTCTGTTACTATATTTACATATCTCAAGATCAAACGTAAATTAATGTGCCACTTTTAAATTATAATGTCTCTAACTTTAAGCACCAAAAAATCTACACAAATAATATTATCATGGAAATTGGTAACAAAATTGAAAGTCTCTAGACAATCCATTTCGCAAATCACATCTCTTTGCCTAAGTCCCAAGCTAACAGAATATTTCTCTAAATAGCAAATAACTCTCTTTAAAGAATATACTTGCTCTCAATAGTTCTCAAACAGTCTCTTTGCTAAAATTCTTTTCAGTCTCTGCTAACAGGCAAAACCAATCCAATCACCAGAACCTGAATAACTAGCATTACAATTGAACTTAAAAGTACTCATCGAAGGAGAAATCCAAGAGCAACTAATCGTAAAAGAAATAGATACTCGCTGAAAAGCTCATTTTCCAAGGCTAAATCCATACTAGCCACTTTAAAAGGAGGTCAAGGCTCATGGTTATTAAATATCTCATTATTCCTAACTCTCAAAATTTACTAAAGACTAGAAAAGAATCTAAAGAAATGCTCTTTGCCATGGGATAAGAAATCATTCTTCAAATTCAAAGGATGACAACAAATTTCTAAAATCTGTCAAGCAGGCTTAGCTTTCGGGCAATCCCGAATACAATGAGAAATAGTTTTTTGGCTAGTTAGGCAACTGGGGCAACTATTTGAAGGCGACAAACCTCTCCTGAAACAAAAAACAGCAGTGGACAATGCTGCTCACAAACAAAGGCAAGACAAGAATTTGATCTTTTTCGGAATAATCTGATGCCAAAGCCAAAGTCAATTCCCTCTCTCTTTCTAGCCAAACATCTTCTTGCAAAGCCATAAGTAGCCAGTGCAAGCATCATAAACCTTAGTCCCCTCCCTGTCCAAGTCTAGCCAACCATAGAACCCGCTTGAACAGCCGAGTTGTAGAAGAGAATTTTGAGGAAAATAGACATTCTCAAGGTGCCATCCTCCAGTTGATCAAAGATCTTAAATTCGAAGATTCGAATCAGAAATGTGAACATAATCCAACTCATTACAAAGCGACCCATCTTTAATTTCTTCCATTTAGAAAAGCAACAATTTCTGATTTAAATCTCCAATGCACCAATTAAAAGCATCTTTCAGAATATCTCAAGTTCTATATAGACTCCTCCAAACATAAGATCTGATATCTCTAGAACGGCTGAAATCGTCACCCAAAGAAGATCGATATTTATCAGCCAACAGCTGAATCTAAAGCTTGTGAGAATGATGAAAAAATTGCCAAACTAGCTTTCTAAAAGAGCAATATTAGCACAAAACGGGTCTTTAATTTCCAGACAACCAAACTTCTTTGGGATGACTAACACCTTTCAACTAATAAGATTTAGCCCCCAACCATCAGTTTGACCTTTTGAGAGAAATTTTCTCATCGTAGTTGCTATAGAATTTGTTATCCCTTTGGAAAAGAGAGAGACTTGCATACGGTAAATAGGAATAGCAGTCACTGCTGAATTGACCAAACAGAGCATTCCTGTCCTGTTGAGTAATCGCCCTTTTCAGCTAGCCAGCCTTCCCTCGATCTTATCTAGAACCTCATTGAAAGATGTTCGGGTCACCCTAGATAGGCTAAGAGTAACTCCGAGATATTTTTTCAAGTCCTGGATAAATCTAATGGAGGACATCCCAGTAAAGATTTCTTTTTTGTCGTGGAAATATTATGGGAACACAACGCCTTAGATTTCTCTATATTAATCTTTATTCCAGAAGCTTTATAAAAACTCTCCAAAGCTGCCATCACATTTTGAACTTGTCGTTTCTCTGCTTTACAGAAGAGAAGCAAATCATCGGCGAACATTAAATGAGAAATTCTCAGACCCCCTCTAGAAATAACAACCGGCTTTAACCGCACCAAATCAACTTGATGATTAATCAAGCATGACAATCTCTCCATGCATAACACAAAAAGATATAGTAACATAGGATCTCCTTGCTGAAGACCCTAACTAGGAGTAAAACTATATAATCTATCATCATTCAAAAAAATAGATAATGAAGATGAAGAGACACAGCTCATAATCAAGTCGACCATAGGAATAGGGAAACCAAATTTTATGAGGGTCTGATTTAGAAACCTGCAATCAACTCTATCATAAGCTTTCTCTAAATCAATCTTAAACACTAGAATTTCTTTCTTCAATTTAGTCTTTTCCATGAAATGAAGAACCTCTTGCACTATAATAATATTGTTCAGTGCTCCCCTTCTTAAATAAACCTTCCTTGGAGATGGACAACAATATCCGTGAGACGAGAGCAGAGTCTGTTGACCAGGACTTTAGTAATGACCTTGTAGACCACATTACTAAGATTGATCGGTCTAAACTCCTTCATCGATACCGGCAAATCCACCTTGAAAATTAGAACTAAAAGAGTCTCCATCATCTTTGGATCAATAGCACCTCCATAAAAAGCTTTCCTAACCATATTCCAAACATTAGAACTAATAATTTTTCGGTATTCCTTAAAGAAGTAAGTTTGAAATCCATCCGGATCCAGAGCCTTAAAAGCGTTCATGCCAAAAACAGCTGCTGTAACTTCTTCCATAGCAACAGGCGCAGTAAGACTACAACAGACTTCCTCATTTAAAGAAGGAAGTGAAACTTCATCCAGACACCCCAAATCAACATCTTCCGACGGACAAAATAAGCTCTTATTAGAAAGATTCAGCTTTCCTGCTAAAAATCTCCGGATCCGTCTCCCACATGCCATTTTTAAGAAAGAGACCACAAATCTTATTTATCTTCCATCTCACAAGGGTCTGAACGTGGAAGAAGCTAGTATTTCTGTCTTCAAATTTCATCCACTGTTCTTTGAATTTTTAAAACCAAACAAGTTTTTCTGGCACAAGAGTGTTATTATAATTCTCAACCAACTGTTGCTCCAGTTCATATTTTTTAACAAAGATGTTACCAAACATTGTAGAATTAAACTAAGAGAATTCTTCTGCACTTCCGAAAGCTTGTCTTGCACCCCTCTAAAGTCAGACTACCAAGATTGTTTTACAATATTTTTGTAACCAGAATAAATAACCTACTGCCATGAAATGAAAGAATCTGTTCTTTTTCAACTGCAGATGCCCTTTATAGCGCACTAAAATGAGATAGTGGTCATACTATAATCTATTCAGAATTTTTGTATAAGCCTTTAAAAAATAGATAATCATCCACTATTAATATAAATTCGGTCAAACTTTTTTGCTACTTTAATATTATTTTTACCGTCTTGTACCAAAAAAAATGTCTCCCAATAATTTTCAAGTCAAACAGCACTATCCACTAACATTGTCACCATGGCAATCATCCAGGTCCTTCCCAATGCCATTCAAAACCCTTTCCACTTCTTATGCCCCCATTCTTTTATAACTGCAAGTGATCGAACCAACTCTTTCCATTATTTATTTCTATTGTGTTGGCATTGAATTCAGTTTATGAAAGCATTTGCGCTTTCGGGGAATACTTGTCCATGGCATTCTTTCATCTTCGAGGGTGCGATCGTTGGAGAAGATAGGCTTCCGTCCGTGAGGGCATGGAGATTGGAAATTATGTGCAAAATTTACAAAATTAGAAAGATGAAACGAAAATGAATTCATAAATAACACTTTATATAAAAATATGCTCATTTTATAATTAAAATAGTTATAAACAGACCAATGTATAAATGACAATTAATACTCTAATTTACTCTAAAAGTTTATTGAAGATCCCCTAACAAGTCATCACACACACACATAGTAAATTATAAAAATGATATTTAAAAGATTATATTACAGATCAAAATAATTCTAAAAAAATATATAATAAATAAAATTTTAAATAATTTTAAAATATGATAAAAATACTAAAAAATTATATGTCTGTAAAGTGAAAAACTCTTTTATAGTTTTATATTTGACAATCAATTTGTGCATCTTATTCGAAATTTTGCAAAAACAATTGAATAATTATTTATAATGTGCAAAAAAAATTAGAACAAAATTCAATTACTAAACTTTTGTTTTATTTCTTTTAAACATGTTCATTCACAAAAAAAATTAAAGAATTCACTTGTTATAAAATTATCAAATTTTAAAGATAAATTTTTTTAATTATATTTATAAAAATTCGCATCAAAATTTATTTTAATTTTTTTTGAGAATATATATTTAATATTTTATTTATTGTCATATTTTTAAATTTTTTTTAGTTTATTATCATTCATGTATGTCTTCTATTTTTTTTTTCTGTTACATGAATTTTGAGTACTATTATGTTAATTTAACACACACATAGATAGATAGATAGATAGATAAATAGATAGATAATTTATTTATTTACTCTTAATAATAGAAAACTACCTATAATTAAACCATGTCGTATCTTGCACCAAAAAGATATATCTAACATTATTGCACTTTTGATTCTTTAAAAGATATAAAGTAAATATTCTTGGATATTGGTTTCACGGTTTTATTGAATGAGTAATGTTAGGTAGACAAAAAAAATAGTCAGAACTTGCCTTATTTAACATTAATTAATATCGCAACAATTAATGAATGCTAAATAAGGTAAGTTATGGCTGTTTTTTGCTGATTTTCTTTAATTACCAAATATTTTCGTTATTGAATATATTAAATGTCACATGACATGCATGCTTTTATGATAGAGCTACTAGCATAATGTATACACTTTATCTGAATTTCTATTCTATCTTAATCTATACTTTTACTATTTTACATGTCTAAATAATTTGGTCTAAAGTGTTAATATTCTATTTGTGGATTTCTTAGTGGTGATCCTCGAAGTATAATCTCATTAGAATAAATAACAAGGTGGCCAATCCGCCAATGTCTTTCTAAATCTCATGCTTATATATGCATCAAACAACTCTCTAATTAAAGTGATAAAACGAAACTAAAACTTAAAAGTACGAAATATTATTGGTGACTGGATTCTACGATAAACCCTGCATTTGGAGATTACTAAAGAAGAGATTGGACATAAACAAATTTGACGTGAAAAATGGTTATTTCAGTAACTTGGTTGAAAACCTTGGATATGTAAGATTAGTCATATATATAGTACCCTGTAGTTTGATGTTATCATTGATCACAGGGTAGCCCACATAGATCGGATCCATTTATTTACAGATCTGAAATTCCTTGACCCTTCAACTTCATATTTATTATTTATTATTTATTATTTATTACTAATAATAAAGAAAATTGAATATAATCAATTAGGCATGGAGTCAAGAACTGATGATGATTATTTAACCCCGTCCCCCCCACACACACACATGTAGTAGAACTGCACATATGTTTTGTATGGATAAAGCTTTTTTAAGGTAAAAAGATCAATAAAATAATATAATACTTTAATAATTTAGTGGGCCTTGTAAGTGATAAAACTTTTAAATTTAAAGATAATTAAAACAATACTTTACCATTTTATAACCTCCTTATTTTAGAGGTTTTTTTTTTTTCCTTTTTTTTATATAGGCTTCAAATGAGTTTAATTAAAAAATTAATTATTTTTAATTAATTGCCATTAGTTATTTTAAAATGATTTTTTTATCATAAATTTTTAATCTTTAAATAAATAAAAATTAAAAAAATAACTAATATATGACAACTAATTAAAAATTACTTCCCTTTATTCATTTGAAACTAGGAGATTTTTTTATTTAAATTATTCAAATATAATATTTATACAAATATGTAATCTGTAATATATTTATATATTTGTGTGTACCTTACACATTTTGGGTACAGAGTGATCAAAACCAACAAAAGCATAATTTGAATATTCTGTATCTGAGATAGAGTCACAAGTAATTTTCTAACACATAAGCAATTTTTCAGCACTGTATTTAAGATATAACCATAATCAATATAAAAGCATATGTTGTGGTCGTGCCGGAGTGGTTATCGGGCATGACTAGAAATCATGTGGGCTTTGCCCGCGCAGGTTCGAATCCTGCCGACTACGTTTATTTTGTTTTTGCATTTAAAATAAGTTGAAAATGTAACTACTATTTTAAAAAGTTTGATTCTTTATTTTGTTTATTTTGTTTTTGCATTTAAAATAAGTTGAAAATGTAACTACTATTTTAAAAAGTTTGATTCTTTATTTTGTTTTTATTGTTTTTGTATTTAAAATAATTTTTTTTATTGTTTTTGCATTTAAAATAAGTTGAAAATGTAACTACTATTTCAAAAAGTTTGATTCTTTATTTTGTTTTTATTGTTTTTGCATTTAAAATAAGTTGAAAATGTAACTACTATTTCAAAAAGTTTGATTCTCACGATCATATTTATTTTTATTTTATTGTTTACGCATTTATTATTTTTGCATTTAAAATAAGTTGGAAATGTAACTACTATTTCAAAAAATAACTACTATTTCAAAAAGTTTTATTCTCACGACCATATTTATTTTTATTTTATTGTTTTCACATTTAAAATAAATTGAGAATGTAACTGCTATTTTAAAAAGTTTGTTTCTTAGGTTGATGAAGAATCACACAGCATAATAAATTTTGCATTGCTTATGTTGTATGATGTAAATTGCTCTATTAAATGGTTTCTCTAGTAGTTTACTATACATTTCTCTCTCTGGTAAAATCAATAAAAGCACAATTTGGACACTCTGTATCCGAAATACAAAAAATTTAAAAGTATTTAAAAGTTCATGCATAAACTGAGTATACTATATTCGAGATATAACCGCAAGTAATTTTTTAACACGATATTTGAGATACAACCATAATTAGTATGAACGCATTATATCCGAAATAAATGCTTAAATCAATAGAGATCTCTGCACTCTAGATAATAACAAAAAATACCTATATAAGTAACTTCTTGGCTTCACTATATTCATCACACTACATCCATCTTAAATTCTATCTATTCTTCCTTTACTTTTCCCCCTCCCCCCACCCCCCCAAAAAGGCTAGTAATCAGTTTTTTTTAGTAGTTTATCCCAATAGAACCACTAGAAATGGTGATAAGGGAGTAATATTTGAGTGCAATTCACCTGTGATGTGCATTTTTCATATTGATTCTTTAGACCGCTTAAGAATGTCATCTTAAGCAATGTGTAAAACCTAAAAAAAATGATAAAGAACTAATTAATAAGTTAATATGAACAAAAAAGATTAAGAAATTAGAATTCATAATTTGGAGAAGTAAAAATATTTAGAATACAAATTAAAACACTAATCTCAAATATTTTAGCCCAAAGTTAAGCTAACGGACTAAAATGATTGAATCGGGCCTCACTAGGGGGAAGAAACCATAATATTTATCACCACCTTCATTTGTCCATAACTTTTGATTCGAAATTCTGATTGACGAGCCGTTTGTGGCTACACGTTCATCTTGAAATCCTCTTCAATTCTATTTAAAAAAAGTGGTTAGAAACTTTAAATTTCTTTCCTAGTTTTTTTTTTAACTTTTTTCAATTTTACGTTTTTTGTTTGGGTAGTGAGAAAATCTCAAAATTTTGATAGTTAGGGGAGGCTTAACCATGAGTTCTAGCGAGGTTTTAACCCAAGTCTATGAGGAATAAGGTAAGAGAACTTTTCTCCATTGTTTGTCCAAGTTTGAGTTATAAACTCAGTATGAATTATGTGAAATCTTGTGATTAAATGGAATAGAACTTGTTTGGATCATTTTGGAGTGAAGCTGAGCTAGCCCAGTGAGATTTTGGTGTGGAATTGACTCAAGGATCGTTTTGGTATGAAGTTGGTAGAGCTTAAACTGGTGGACTTTGGAAACTTCCGGAGAAGAGTTTTCGAGGTTGACATCGCTGTTAATGAAGGTACGGGTCTTGATTCGGATAGACATTGTGTAAAGTTATGTGAAAAATTTAGGGTAATTATCCTTAAGATAGAATTGAATAAAATTAGTTGATGTTGTGTTAATTGGTTGTGATTTATGAATTGAGTGGTTATTGAGTGGTATAAATGTATATATGAATGAGTTAATTGAATATGAGTTGTGATATGTTTGATTATGATGTCAATTGGTATGAAAAATTAGGCCAGAGGTCGAGATAGGGTGAGATATCCCCTATATGGTAAGTCCTAGTAAGTGGTGTATTTGTTATGAGTGTATTGTTGTTTGGATTAATGAGAAATTGGTCATATGAATGGATTGTTGGTTGATTATTAATGAAAAACTTTAGAAATGATTGGTGGATTGAAATTGGTTAATTAGGTGTTGAATGGTGAGAAAATGGTGAATGAGTGTTAAGAATGCCTAGTAAAGATTTTGGTATGATTTGGAATTGAATTGATGGAAAATTAGTGAAAATGAGCTTTGGTGTAAATTTGGTAAAAACCAGTTTTTGACCAACTTTGGTGCGCCATAACTTGGTGCTTGAAGCTTGGATTCATATGAAACTTATCTTAAATTGAAGCTAATGAAAAGAATTTTAAAATGGTTTAAGAACGGAAGGAATCAAAATTTTAGAGAGAAAGTTATGAAAAAATGAAAATCAGTAAAATGAATTGAATTATGAGATTATGCAGAAAATCAGAATTTCTGGTATGTGTGCCCACGCAGATAATGGTGTGCACGCACTAGTCAGAGAGCCTGTAAATGCTCATGCATACACATAGAAGGCATGCATACGCACGAGTTGGGGAAGCCTTTCTGATTTGTGTGTACACACAAGGGTGATGCGTACGCACAAGCCCTGTTTTCTCAATAAAATTCTGTTTTGACTGTTTAGCTTTTTCGTCAAGCTTGTAACCTTCTATAAACTCTAATTAAGGTCCGATACCTAGTTTTTGGGCTCTGAAATGAGTGTGAGTATATATAGAATGAATTAAAGTAAATTGTTCCCGAATAAACGCTTAGTTAAACCGAATGACATAGTTGCAGAGATGGTCATTCGTCCTATCCACGATGAGGACGGTGGTATTATTCGGTCACGAGTTAATGAATTTGGCAATTGATAAAAGAATTGGGGGTTAATGAGTTTAATTGTGATAAATCTATAACGAATTAGGGTTAAAGAACATACTAACTTATGAAACTAACTTAAGAAGATGATAATGATGAATTGTGGTCTGAATGACCAGATTGGTGAGAAAGGTGACATTGTCCCACTCACGAGATAAATAAATTAATAAAGTGATAAAGAAAGGGAGATTTATGAATCTAATAACTCATGAAATTACTTAAGAACACTGATAATGATCGATTAGGGAGAAGCAAGTTGTATTATATAATCTTTGAGTTGTATTATGTTCTAGTCGACCTTTCTTCGCAGGTCGAGACTAGTACTTTTTGTATGTTATCTATGGATTTTATACATATATCTTTTGTTTGGCATGTCAACGTTTGTTATCTTCGATGTTTTTGAGTGCTATACAACTTTTGTTCTGTCATATTTTCTTCACAGACTCCTAGATATATTATTATTCTTCATATATTATGTACCTTTTGAGTTTTAGAGGTCATAATGCTTCGCCGCCTCTGATTTACGGCTATAACGTATGACTTGGTGTGGTAGGGTGTTACAACATGGGGGCAATCGGTTCGAAAGAAGTTGGCCGAGTAGCATACAGATTTCTATCAATGCTGCCTAGTGGAGGTTTTACTAATAGGACGTTTTTGGCCAATAAGCACGTCAATATAATGTTGGATGTGCACGGTAGACTAATGCCACAATATGTGATAAAGTTGTATGCTGATGTTCGGGACGTGTTCGGTGGTTTTGGGCCGTCTTCTTCAATACCCGATGCAGTCCTGGCCCCGACGAGGCCGATTCACTTCGCCGATTCGTGGGATAGTATTGATGTAGAGTTGAACGAGTTTGATTCAGGTGAAACTGCTATGGAAATCCTCAACCCACTGCCATATAAGGTGCCTATAGGCTATAGTACTACAGAAAGTCTCTAGTGCAACCACCTATTGAGTCACTATCTATGTGCAATCTAAAATGGTATGCCATATTCTAAAGTGTGATAGTGGTCTCGCTCCATGGAAGGTAGAAAGTATGAATCTCTAGTCTCCACTGCTCCACAAAAGTAGAGAGTAAGACATTATCGAAGATAAAATCTCTCAACTCTACTACATGTCCGAACCCAGCTTCCCGAATATAAATTAAAGTAGTAATACCTTAGGCGGCAGGAGCCCCAAAGGCACACGACATGCTAAGAGCAATCGAGGTGATTGTACAACTATTATTCATTAGTCTTCTAAAACTTATTGTTTATCGCGTTTAATATTGCTTTACAATAAAATAATTACAACTATAACTTAATTAAATTTAAGCATCACTCATTAAATAATTTAATGCATATGAATATTACTATACATATGAAGAGAATGTATTATTTATTTAATAATATAATTTAATTAAATTTAAACATGACTCATTAACTAATTTAATGTATAAGAGAATATATTATTTAATTAAGAATAACGAATAAAAAATGTAATTGTTTTATAATAAACTAAAACGACAGATAAAAATCATTTCATATATACCTAATCAAATTCCAATGTTTTACTCTTTCAACAAATCTCATCCAAGTAAACACTAAACATCTAATTAATATATAAGGTGGTATCAACTAAAAACTAAATAAATCAAAATATATTAACTAATTAACTACTAAAAATAACAGATACACAAACTAATCGACCTCAAAATTCAATATTCCGGCCACATATTAGGTTACATTGAACATTTGAATCTGTTAATATTTTCAGATCGAATGTAACTCCCTTATCCGGCCATGTATGCTTTTAAAATTATCCAAAACTTAAAAAATTAGAATGAAGACAAGGATCTCGGTTACACCTTTTATATAGCGTTCCAACACATTACAGGTACTGTGTGTCCACTTTTTTGTTACACACGTATATCGGGTACACAATATCTAATTACCGCATTTTGAGTGTATCGCGGTAGCATCCAGGTTGTGTTTCATTGCATTGTTTCATATCTAGAGTACAGTGTATCCAAGATGTGCATTTAACTCACTACAACAAATTCAAACTGAAACAATCCTTCGAAAACGTTGCTTATAATAAAAAAAAAATGATACCTTTAATCAAAAGCAACACTTTCTAACAAAATGCAATGTTTTTTGAAAAATTAAATATACAACTGTTACCTTAATTTAGGACACTGTACTCGAAAAATGAAGTCTTTTGCATATACCTATATATACTTCATATTACACATTTTCGTTAACATTATATTTAAATCATTTAAATAAAAAATCCTAAAACTGGGTGAGTTTTGTACATGTATCCTTACTATCAATATTAATGTAGGGTTCTAAGTGTCATATAATACGACAGAAAAAAAAAATTAACTCTGGATATAATTGCATGCTTTTGCAGAATGTCATGGTAAATCTATCTTGTACAATTTATATATGAGCAAAATTAATAAGGAAATAATTAAAATACTAGTAGGTACTGTTATATATATTTTGGGATAATGAGCAAGTTGGCTATATTATATATTTATTCCAGTAGGCATCAACATACAACACCATCTCTGCACGTATCATAGTTGTTATCAACGGTAATTAAGGGTGGTCCAAGCTAAGCTTCTAACAATTTTGGATAAAACACAATATTACATTGCAAAATTAAGTTGACGGCAAATATCCCAGCCACACACTTCTAACCTCTTTTTTTTTTTTTTTTTTTTGACATTCGGATAAAATTCTTCTATCATCACCAGGTGTGTTGTCTCGAATTTTTGTCCCATCATTTATTATTCAGGAAAAATAAAAAAGATTCATCCTCGCTTCTATTTCCGCATTACTTCTTTTTCTTTATATTAAGAAATAAATAAATTAGGTCCAAATGAATAATAACGGGACCATTATAATAAATCACCCGTTGTAATCACATTGGTGTTGAACAAGTTACGTGTACTCAAGGATCTAACCATGGAGATATATACAGTTATTATGCATGTTGGGAATATTAAAATCTGAATTTAAAAAAAAAATTATATATGGACGACATTAATTTTACGAATATCGTAAGGGGTTATCCCATAATAGATGTATTAGACAAATAGCTAACATGGTATATGTTTTTGTTGCGTTGCGCATTATATATAAGACTCAAAATTGGTGTATCTTATCGTTCAATATTTGCGAAGAAATCAAAACTCTTTGATGATCACATTGACATACATGCATGCATGTGATGTGCCCTTTAGGCCAAACTCTATGGTATGTAGCAGATGATGGGCTATCTTACATTGGACATTGATGTTCTACCTAATAATCATTGCATTCATGTTCACTTGTTCATCACTAGCCATATATATATTGTATTGTAGGGTTCTAGTGAATGTGGAAAAATCTAAACTTCGTGATTTCATAGATTTTTTCATAGATTTACTAAGATATTATTCAAGCCTACATTGTATTTCTTGTGGCCTTTACCACACACATATATATATGATGAAGCCGACTCAACCAACTATAGTTAATTCAATGTTGGGTAGTAAGGTATATATTTATTCTATTAAAAATAGATATATATTTCTACAATAATATTTAACAGATGAAAAAAGTCAAAATAATCTAAATTTACCATATTTAATATTTATTAATTATATTATGTACATGAACAGAGATGAATAATTAATTTGATATTTGATTTGCAGGGAAAAAAAAAAGAATAAGTAACTAGTACATGAAAAATGATATGATTAATTCTCTTGAGAGAGAAATTTAAATATTCTCGTAATAATTTAACAAAAAGAATATTATATTTTTTAATTTATAATGTTGAAATATATTTTTATTCAATATTTAGAAAATGTTTAATTATTATTATTATTTTGGATAACAGCTAGCATATGTTCGAGTGTGTTTTTTTGTTGTTCTCCACAATATTCCTAGGTCAAGGATTAATCAATCACGGATCGACGCTCCATTTAAGGGTTTATCGCTAGCTAATAGATTACTGCATGTATAAAGCGAGATTCGAATCTCCAACCCTTATTTAAGCGGACGAGTGAACTGATTACTCGACCAACCCACCCAAATTAGTCCGAGTGTGTTTGTTTTAGTGAGTGAGGATTTGTTTTTTATTTGAGTAGTGATATTTAAAGAACCAATAAATAATTAGTCATTTTCAGCAATGTAGAGAAACAAAATTTTTATTTACATTTTTTTAAAATTATTCATTTACTTTTTTTTTCTTTCTATCATTTTAATTACTATTAGTCTCCGACTTCTATCGATAATTATCGTTCTATATTTTAAATATTAAATTATAAATTTTAAACAGTAAATTTTAATTAAATTTTTTATCTTATATTTTATATTTTAAATTGATTTTATTTTATTTGATTTTTAAAAATGTTTTATTTTAGTTTTAGATTTTTTTAAAATTTTAAAATCTAAACTATGAATACTAACTACAATATTGATGGGTAGATGGTGGTTTCCAATTTTTTTTTTTTTTTTTTTTTATGTGGATGGTCGGTGTGAAGTTGTGGTAATTTACAATACATGCCACCCAGTGAGCCAAGTGTTGAGCAATAAAACGCGTGTCGTTTTGCTGATCGTACGACAATGCGAGCAAAAAGTGCTGTCAAGTCCCATCAAGGCATCAACCTTCAGCTATTTTCTTTTCATTCATGGGACCCACTTTTCATTCATCCAACGGTTCGGATTCATTCTCTCTCATGGATTGCCTAGATTGAGTAGATTCCACCCCTGCTTACGTCACTCTACTACTTCTCATTCAAAATCAAACCCAACCCATACACTAAAACATAGTAATAGTGATGATTATATTAGCACGTTAATCATTATTAGAAACCCAAGTACTAGATGTAACAATTATTGCGACACGCTAATCATTAGTTTGACTTTGACGCCCTCACATATGAGTTTAATCACATAAATTGCTGTAGACAGTTAATAATTTGAACGGTTAGGTTAAAATTAAAGTTCTTTAAAATTATATGGTCTAATGTTGTTCTTGAATTATGAGGAACTTTAATATGATGTATTTAGCACTGGCCACGTAAATATGATCATATTCCTAGGTTACTACAATTAGTCATCATCCTAAGCACTAGTCATGGATTGGGTGTACCTAACAATAAGGATCGAAAGAAAGACCATAAAAAGATCTATTTACTAGAATAGTTCCATCAAATATTCTGTATATAAAGATGAGTTTAATTTTGATGTATTGTTAATATAAAATAATTTTATATATATTTAATTATGTAATAATAGATTAATAAAAATAATTATTTTTTTATATTAATTATGTAAATAATTATTTAAAAGAATAAATGTGATTGTATAATTATATAAAATATTATCAGTGTATTAAAATTAAATTTATATAAAAATTAATAATTAAATTAACTATATATTATTTAGGAAAAATATAGGTACTAATATATTATTTGTCAATTTATTATTAATAATAATTAATTATTATATTTTAAACATATATATAAAGAGACACATCTAAAAAATATATCTATAAAGACATTTTTATTAAACACAGTCATAAAAAAGACATTTTTATTAGATACATTCACGAAGACACTTCTGTTAAACACAATTATAAATAATAGTTGACAGAAGTTGGCAAAAATACTGTTAGTTACGTAACAGAATTGATTATTTTATATCATCTATTTTGTATTTTAATAAATACTTCATACAAGTAATTAATGTAATAATTGATTTTTAGTGCATATTTAATATGTTTATAATTCAACCTGCCATATGCAATAATTCTATTTGTAATATATTCTTCTTTAGCTATCAATTAATTATTATTTGTTTGCTTCTTAAAGTACGTTTTTTCCATCTTTTGTAAGTTCTTTCGTATACTTCCACACGCCAAAAATAAATAGTTGAATGCTGTTTTACACTGTAATAATCTTGTAATAATTGGATATAGCAATTAATTATTGATTATCTAAGTATATATAAATAAGGTGAAATTAAAATGAAATTCTAGTTGGGTTAACATTTTGTTAGTTATGTTTAATATTTTTATTTGTATTTATAATTTCTGAATAAGATAATAAAATTGAAAGTGTATTGTTATTACTTTCTTTAGAAAAAAAATAGCAATGTGAAAGTTGTATGTATAGTTAATTTTTAAAATGAAAATAATTTTATAAACGAAATGAGCCATAATAATTTCTCTAAAATCAAACCCTTTAGTGGCTACCTAATTTCCCACTTAATTGTCCCTTCGTAATTATATCTTGACAGTAATAATAGTAAATGAAAGTTCAAACAATTATATTTACACAACAATATTTCATACTTCTCACAAATTCTAATCCCAATTATATTTTACTTTTCTCTTTCACTCCTCTTATTCATTACTGCCTTAAATTAAGTTCGTGAAAATATCGCATAAAAATTTTCCATGAAAAATAATATAACCATAATAGTTACAAACAATATTAAACAATATTCTGATAAATATATCTTACAATATAATAAAGTTATACAATAATATTTTTTTCTTAATCAAATCACAAATTTCTGGGCTTTATTACTAAGCCCAATTAATCTGATTGGATCTCTGTTGATCCATGTTTAAGAACTTTTTATTAAGAGATCAACACATTGATTGATCACATTTACAAGTGTTAGACTTAAATGGGGATGAGAATGAGATCAAAACTCACATCTAACTGAAAAAAAAAAAAGCATCCATCACTTTAATCAATCTCATATTTATATTTTTGAGTTATTTGCTATCTCTGATAAAGATATCAAATTTATTTGAACGGTTGCAAAATAATAGTTAGAAACTAGTAGTTTCATTTTAGTTCCAAAATGGAAGTGTGTATTATAAAATAGAATTTTCTTTAAAGAGTTAATTGACTAAAAATCTAAAATACCATATTATTTATTATTATTTATATTTGAAAGAAGGATCCGAGGGCAGCTTTAGTAAAAAGCAGTAAATTCCGAGGGTAATGCATTTTTCATCTTTATTTAAAAGAAATTCTAAACGATTTTTGACTATTATTTTAAAAGACAACAAAATTAATTTTTGTCATTAATTTTTATTTTTATGAGATTAATTAGTTTTTTTATCAATATTTTTTATTATTAACATAAAAACTAATCAGTCTTATAAAAAAAATTAAAAATAAAAAAAATATTTTTTTATATAAAAATCTCATAATCTCTTTGAAAAAATTATCAAGAGTCGAATTAGCCCTTATTCTTTTTCGCGTGGGAGAGAGAGATGTGAATCACGGAATGATGTGAGAAGAGAAGTGTTTTATCTTGTTATGGGTTACACAAATTGGTGCTTCCGATTTTTTTGTGTTATTTTATTTTTTTAAACAAACAATTACAAATTGAATGATCTGATTTGTGGTTTAAAAAATAAAAAAATTTTAATGTTAAAATTGGACCGTCTAATTTTTATTTTTAAAAATAAAAAGAATTAAAAAAATAAATTATACCCTTTAATTTGTAGTTTATTTTTTCTTTAAACAATTCGGACTATCCGATTTGAGTAATATCAATTAAAAAAAACACCATATAAAAAAATACTTAATTTTTCAATAATAATATATTATACATATATTTAATCAATATAAAAAAATAGCATCGAATTGGTATTTACTCTTTTTATTTTTGTTTCCCTCCTTGAGTGTCTGAAATCGTGGGTACGAAAGGTGATATAAATAATGATAAAGCAAAAATGCAAAACTGTGAAGCCAAGCCTTCTTCATTCTCTCAATAATCGAAAAAAAAAAAGAAGAAACAAAAATAATCTGACTCAGAATACACACCCCCTTCTCTCTCTTTCTTTCTTTGTTCTGCTGCTTCAAACTTCAAAGACCGAAAAAAGGAACACTCCCAAGAAAAATAGTGGCGGTTCTGTCTTCATTCACCCAAGAAGCTGCACACTGAAAACACCATTTTTCCATTTGGAGCAACAACGCCACCACCTCTAACTGCTGCTCATTTTTTCTACACTGGAAAAGAAAAAGAACAAATATCAAATAAAATAAGAACCGACCCGAGCTTCTTTTTTTTCAAAGAAGGAGACGCGAGCACACTGTTATCTTGTCTCCTCCATGAGGAAAAAAAGAGGAACCAAGTGCCTACCTTTGTAACAGTATCCGTTTTTCAGTTACAAGGTTGTTTTAGTTTCTCAAGTCCATTTGCTCCTTTTTCTTCTGAGTTTGGTTCTTGCTGAGATCCGGTGCCTTGTTGGATTCGTTCTCTCTTGTGGCTGAGATCTGTTTGGTTTCGGAGTTCCTGAGGTTGTTTGGTTTTTGAGCTTGTTGCCGAATTTGGAGCCGTGGAAGATACTAGTGGTGCTGGTTAGTTGCTTTTGGAGCTGGAAAAATACGTTTGTATGATGAAGTGTTTGGTTCAAGATTGGAACTTTGGGTGGTGGGGATTGAGTAGGATTGGAAGGGAATGAAGAGTGAAAGTAAAAAAGTTATCTTTTGCAGTGAAACTGGTTTTGGTTGAAGGGTTGGAAGTGTGGGAATCTTTTGGGTCTACTTAGCATTTCTCGTTAATGGCTGAGGCAATTCATTGTCTGGTTGTTCAGTTTTTGTTCAGATTTGGAATGAGTTTTGGTTGGTGAAAGGGGAGATTAAGGTAAGAAGAATGAGATTTTGCAGCGGGAAGGGAGAGAAGAAAAGGATTTTTCTGTGGTCTGAGGTTCTTCTTGTGAGGATTTTGCTCCTACTTAATTGGTCTACTTAAAGAGCTTTTGTTTTTAGTAATTGACTGTGTGGGATTGGCTTGGTTTTTTCTAGTTTTGAAATTTTGCTGAAAATGAAGCTTTCTTCAGCTGATTTTTGTCCTCCACCCCCGGAAGGTATGTTATGTATACACTCTTGTTTGCATATTCTTCTTCCTTCTTCATCTCCCTTTCTATTCTCCACTCTGTTTTGGAGCTAGTTATTGTTGCATCCCAGTGTTAAGGGGTGAAAATGCTATTCTCTTTTAGATCTTGATGGACTTTGGTTGCTGAGAATCTTGTTTCTCTAACGTGATTTGGTTTGATTTGCTCCGCGCCAAGCCTTTTGTTGTTTATTAAGATCATGGTTTTGCTAATGAATATACCAAAATCAGTTAGTGCTCTTGACGAATTTAGGTGGCAGCTATGAACATTCTGTTGGATATTCATGGCATTGTGATGGCTGTTCTTTGCAGGAGAAAAGCGCGTTTTGGATTCAGAACTTTGGCATGCATGTGCTGGTCCCCTTGTTTCTTTACCAATTGTTGGAAGCCGAGTTGTGTACTTTCCACAAGGTCACAGTGAACAGGTAAGATTGTGATGTTGGAAGTTATATGCCTAAGTTCTTTTAGTTTATGTCTAAATTCTAAACTATAAAGTTTTAGATACTAGTTTGTTTGATTACTTGGACTTGATGAGTTACATGCATGCATGTATTCTAACTTCTAAGTAAGCATTTTTCTTTTCCCTTTGCTTTAGGTTGCTGTATCAACCAACAGGGAAGTGGATGCCCAAATTCCTAACTATCCAAGCTTGCCTCCCCAACTTATCTGTCAACTTCATAATGTGACTATGCATGTAAGGCTCTTGTTTATTTACTTAGTTTATTTTTCATTTTAATATAATAGTCATGTAAGGCTTGTTTGCTTCTGATTCATCTTTTAAAATTCTGCTTTTCTAATTTTTCTTTATTTTATGAATTCAGGCTGATATTGAGACAGATGAAGTATATGCACAAATGACCTTGCAACCTCTGAATCCTGTATGATTGATTCCCTTTATTAATTGATAACTGATTTTCTAGAGTTCATAGTTATAATTCTTACTCTGACATTGTACTATGACCTTGTTTGCAGCAAGAGCAAAAGGAGGCATACCTTCCAGCAGAGTTGGGCACTCCAAGTAAACAGCCTACAAACTACTTTTGCAAAACTTTGACAGCCAGTGACACAAGCACGCATGGAGGGTTCTCTGTTCCTCGCCGTGCAGCTGAAAAAGTGTTTCCTCCTTTGGTAAACATTTATGCAGAATCGTGCATGAAAACTTGCTCACTAGATCTGTTGGTTTATTAACTGATTGATTATTGTGACCTACAGGACTTCACCCAACAGCCTCCTGCTCAAGAGTTAATTGCAAGGGATTTGCATGGTAATGAATGGAAATTCAGACATATCTTTCGCGGTGAGTTATAATAAAACTGAGATTGTTTACCCTTCTTTCGGCAGCAAGCGCAGGCTATTATTTTTATCCCCTGAAAGTAACTTGCTGTCTTCTTCTGCAGGCCAACCCAAAAGGCATCTATTGACAACGGGATGGAGTGTCTTCGTGAGTGCTAAAAGACTTGTTGCTGGTGATGCTGTGCTGTTTATCTGGTTAGAAAATTTTTATTTCTGCTTTTCCCCTTTTTGTTTAATTGAAGTGGCACACTGCTCTCCACTGCATTAATAACATTCTTCTCCTTCCCGTGTAATTCACATGTTCTATATTCACAATTTATTGTTGTGATGTTGAGCATAGCTGCTTTCAATAGTAATTCTGTTATAAACATATCTTATAATTGGTCTAACTGAAGTAAAATTCTTCTACAGGAATGAAAAGAATCAATTGCTTCTTGGCATTCGCCGTGCTAATCGGCCACAACCTGTGATGCCTTCCTCAGTTTTGTCTAGTGATAGCATGCACTTGGGGCTTCTTGCTGCTGCAGCTCATGCAGCTGCAACCAATAGTCGATTCACCATTTTCTATAACCCACGGTACCACTTAGACTCTTGTGCAAAACCTTCAGGTCATGATATTGTTTCCTTTTTGACCGACGATTTTTCTTTTGCTACTTTTAATTTCAGTGCTTGCCCATCAGACTTTGTCATACCCTTGGCAAAGTATGTTAAAGCTGTGTATCATACTCGAGTCTCAGTTGGCATGCGCTTCAGAATGCTGTTTGAAACAGAGGAATCTAGTGTGCGGCGGTAGGTTGAGACTTACCTTTGTTTAAGACCATGTTGCATATGAATTAGAGATCATTTGAAGCTATACTTGTTATTCTAATCCTCTATTCAAATGTTTGTGTGATATAATTCCTCTCATAGGATAAATGGGTTAGTCATTTAATAGAATTGATTATACATGTTTGTGATACTAATATATACTCATGCAGATACATGGGCACCATAACTGGTATTAGTGACTTGGATCCTGTTCGATGGCAAAATTCACATTGGCGTTCGGTCAAGGTCTGTATGCATACATTCATGTTATTGAATTGAGGTTATGTGATTGAATTGAGTGCTGCATGCATCTGCAGATGTAACATTGATAATATCTTGCTTTGTGAACACTTTCCATCTTTCTAAGTGCTAAGGATGAACATGGTTTTGACTTGGTTGCAGGTTGGCTGGGATGAGTCTACTGCTGGAGAGAAGCAACCTCGAGTGTCTCTATGGGAAATTGAGCCCTTAACAACATTTCCTATGTATCCATCTCCGTTTCCTCTTAGGCTTAAAAGACCATGGCCTTCAGGACTTCCTTCTTTCTATGGTATGCTTCATGTGACATTTAGATCCAAAAGAATAAGCGAAATTTTCTGATTACCTAATGTTGTTTAACCCTTAAAAAGTGATTATTTCAATTTTCAAAGTTCATTTCGTTTGTGTGTCAACAGAAACTCAATCTCATTGACCCTCTCCAATTTCACTTGCATTGAATGCTTGCAGGCATGAAGGAGGATGATTTCGGCATAAATTCTTCACTAATGTGGCTTAGAGATGCTGATAGAGGGCTACAGTCTCTTAATTTTCAGGGTACCGGTGTAAGTCCTTGGATGCAGCCAAGGCTTGATCCCTCCATGTTGAATTTGCAAACAGATCTGTACCAAGCTATGGCTGCCACTGCGCTTCAGGATATGAGGACTTTAGACCCTACCAAACAGCATCCAACTTCCTTAATTCAGTTTCAGCAACCCCAGAACTTCCCTAACCGGACGGGTGCTTTAATGCAGACACCAATGTTGCAGCCCTCTCAACATCAGCAGGCCTTCCCAAATAATCAAGAAATTCAGCATCCATCTCAATCTCAGGTTCAAATTCAAAATCATCTTCAGCAGCATCTACAGAATCAGCACTTATTCAACAATCAGAGTCATCAGCAGCAGCAACCACAGCTTCAACAGCAGCAGCAGCAGCAGCACCACCAACAACAAATGGTAGATCATCAGGAGATTCCAAATGTGGTCTCTACAATGTCTCAGTTCGTTTCCACTCCGCAGTCTCAGTCGTTACCCATGCAGGCTATCTCTTCACTGTGCCATCAGCAAAGTTTTACTGATTCAAATGGTACTGCTGCTGTTTCTCCGCTACACAGTATCTTGGGTTCATTTCCCCAGGATGAAACATCCCACCTTGTGAACCTTGCTAGAACTTCCTCTTGGGTTCCTGTTCAATCTTCATCTGCATGGCCCTCAAAGCGTGTTGCAGTGGATCCTCTTGTTTCTTCTGAAGCTTCTCAATGTGTTCTGCCTCAGGTGGATCAGTTGGGGCAGGCACATAGCACCATGTCTCAGAATGCTATTTCGTTGCCACCAGTTCCTGGTAGGGAGTACAGTGTAGAAGGGAGCACTGATCCACAAAACCATATTTTGTTTGGTGTGAATATAGAAAACTCTTCTTCGCTACTAATGCATCATGGAATGTCAAGCCTTAAGGGGGTTGGCAGCAACACTCATTCATCAACCGTACCTATTCAATCTTCTAATTACCTGAATACAGTAGGCACTGATTCTTCACTGAATCAAGGAATGACACACAGCAATGGTGAATCGGGCTTCCTTCAGCCTCCAGAAGATGGGGGCCGAGGAAACCCGCCAAATAAAAAGACCTTTGTGAAGGTGAGCATCTGTTTCCACTACTACTTTGTTACAGTGCATGATAAAGTTGGCACTGGTTGACTGAATGTTGCATTTTTGTTTTGAGATTAACAGGTTTATAAATCAGGGACCTTTGGAAGATCATTGGATATAACTAGATTTACCAACTACCATGAGCTGCGCAGCGAGCTTGCTCGTATGTTCGGCCTTGAAGGTGAGTTGGAGGACCCTTTGAGATCAGGCTGGCAGCTTGTAGTTGTGGACCGAGAGAATGACGTTCTTCTCCTCGGTGATGACCCATGGCCGTAAGTAGCTCATGCTTTATTCTTTTCTTTGTAATGATGATTATTACCCTGATTTCTTACATATGTTTATGTTAATGATCTTTGACATGACAGGGAATTTGTAAATAGTGTATGGTGCATCAAGATACTTTCCCCTCGGGAGGTGCAGCAAATGGCCAACAATGGCATCTGTGATGACTTACCAGGACATGATGACCCAAGAAATTTAGACTTCTGAATGATGTGATAGTCACCATGAACAACTTCTCTCTCTTGTATTATTACCATTCCTTCTCAACCTTTTAACAATGGTGAGAGGTACTCTTAGTTGTTGTAGTCTAGCTTAATTCCAAGCCTTTTGCTTTTGTTTTTATTTTGGTGTTTGTTGCTGCTTAGGGACCAATTCATAATCTAAAACACTGTAACTATATATATGACATATCCTCATTGTGCTACCCTTCATCATATTATTACTTACCCTGTTAGGAATATGGATTTAAGATACTATATTCTATATGCCATATATTATCACAACATTATCTTCTACTACGATGTTTACTTTTCATTTGGCGTCGCATGTGTGATGAGTTTAAACCTTTTTCATGCATATAAGCCCAGTGTTTGATGATAGAACAAAAGGACATTGCGGATGATGTTGGACATTTTTTTTTGTTTCCCATGGTATCTTCCAACCCGACAAGCTAATGACTAGTTTGTCGCGAATCAGAGTTTCATTTAAGGTGTGACACTAGCCAATGGATTGTTGCATGCAAAGGGCAGGATTTTAACTCTGGAGTCTGGACACTTGCTTAAGCGGACTAATGAGCTAACTACTAAACTAACTCACGTTAGTTGACATCTTTGGCCATTCTTGAGTTGTAGGTAAACATTTTTCGGGGGAAGGTGGATGGTGACAATTTGAACACCAAAAACCCCATGTGATGTGTCTTAAATTGACATTGAGCACGTTAACGTTGAACTTCCATTGATGTGAAAGTGGCCTAGTTTGTTCTGTTATTGGATTTGGCCATGCAATCTTTTCACGCTAGCTTGAATGGTTTTGCTATTTATTTAATTTTAACAATTTGTTGTAGTAGTATAATTTAATCTGAGAAGTTGGAGCTTGCAGGGGTTGTTGGAGACTTTGAGAAATCAGAATTTAATTGTTGTTGGAGTTAGTAGTATGTTACTACTTTGTTCTATTAATACGGCTGTACCTTGACAAGCTTTTAATAAATGCATTGAACAACGACAAAAAGTTGAAACTTTTAATACTTTTTGTGATAGAAAATCTATTAACACTGCTTAACAATATCTATGTTATGTTCTCTGAAGAGTCAATAAGAGCTTCGTACTTGTAGTTGTCGGCAGATTTGGCAGTGGAGTTTGTTTGTTACCATGAATCGAATTACTTCATTAGTGTACCTAAACAAGCATTCAAAGTTCTTGTCTATGGTTTTCTTTTGAAGAGTGTAGTGTCAAGTGTGTGTGGAATGCGGAAAAAGTTGAAGGTTGCTTGGATGCATGTTGTGTGGGTTGCCTTATTAGATGAGACCCTCTTTATGGGTATGGAATGGTGACGTGGTAGGGCACTATCCACCATAAGTAGCAATACTAGCTAGGGTTGGCACCCCCCAACCACTTGCCTACCTTTCTTGCTTAGCTTGTTCAGTTCCAACTTGCAATTTTTCCATTTATATCAATTCATTCTTTGACTTCAAAATTCCACATGATTAAGGTTTTGATTTGATAAAACTTTTTGAAAGGATGTTTGTGTTTGCTGCTTTTAAAAAATACGTGTGTTTTTAAAAACACTTAAGATGGAATATTTCAAAAATAGCTTGTACTTATCAAAATTAAAAAATCTAATATAATTTTATACATTAATTAATATCTATTACAATATTTTTAAATTTTAGAAGTTATTTTACCAAACACACTTGTTAATACCTATGTTTATTAAAAAATATTTTTAATTTAATTTACCAAACATAGATGTTATAACTTTTAAAAAGTAAAAATTTTACTAAATCAAACCATTGTATGAGTCTCATATTCTTTTGTCAATAATAAAAATCTCAAGATGACAAAGTCATGTGAATTTTCACGTGAAAAAATCCCTGAACTAAATCTAAAGACTCGCTTTAATTTCTTATCTTCATAATTGATGTTTTGAATTTTCAAGTGTACTAGCAAATATATGTGGCTTTTGTGCCATCCACAACATGACCAAAAAGGTTGTAGCAAAGAAGCAACCTTGTTAAACACGTGTGGTTGAGGTGCGTCCTTTGATGTTTCCCCTTTCCTCTAATATGTAGAAATTGATGCCATATGCATGCATAGGAGTGGATCGTCTCTAATGAAAAAAAAAAAATTGGATAGTGTTTAGGATAAGATCTCACATTTCATTGTTCTTTCTCTTCTATTTAATTTTGGAGGCCTGCTACACATACAAGTCTTTTTGACTTACAAGTCTTACAAGTTGCTACACACGGGCCTTTTAATGCGTTATTCAACCGTTTTCTGTTTTCAAAGCGCTACACTCACCATGTATTACGAACGACTCTTCTTCCTCTTCCTCTTCTTCCTCTTCTTTTTCTTCGTTTTCTTTCGATTTTCATAGTTTTTGAAATCAAGCTTTGAAATCGTTTTGAAGATAATGGAACTTCAGAAATACACCCAAACGGTTACAGGAATACACCCAAACGATTATAGAAATACACCCAAAAGATTACAAAACTACACTCAAAGGATTTAAAAAATACACCCAAAATTCGTTGAAGTATACCTTATGCATAATTCAGAACTCTTTCTCTTTCTCTTCAAAAACGATTTCAGAGCTTGATGTAAAAAAAAACAATGGAAATCGAGAATAATAAGAAAGAAAACAGAGAGAAAAGCACGTAAATGAAGAAGAAAAAGAGGAAGACGAAGAAGAAGAATGTGCAGCAAGAAGAAGAAGGAGAAAGAGAAGACAAGAAACGAAAGAAAAGAAGAAGAAGAAGAAGAAGGTGCAGTAAGAAGAAGAAGGAGGAGAAAGAGAAGGCAAGAAACGAAAGAAAAGAAGAAGAAGAAGACGAAGAGGAAGAAGAAGAAGAAGAAACGCGTTTTGAGTGTTAGTTTTAATTGGACTTGTAAGTCTTACAAGCCTTAATCGCTTGTATGCGAAGAATTTCTGTTAATTTTGGTCCCATTATAAGATTAAAGGTAAGAGATCACACTTTATTCTCTCAAGTGTTAAAAAAATGGAGATGATCCATTTCCATGTATATATGTTATTGCTACTTCTTATGATCATAGGTACTGAATTTCAATTTATCTCATAATAATGAACATATGAAAATTTACAAGAATCAATATCAATTTAACAATTAATTCGTAAATTAGTCAATAATTAAAAAAATGAATATTATAAAAATGTTCGAAATTAAAAACAATAAAACATCTAAAATTTAATATCTGAATGTGAAATAAAGTAAAACAAAACCAATTTGGCGGCATTAGGTGGCTAGTCAGCAGTGGTGGTGGGTGACTTGTGATAATGGGTGAAACTCTGGTGTTGAGAGGAAGGAGAAAAAAAATGAACAAGTTTAAAAAGGTAATTAAAAAAATAGTGAGTGAATAAATATTTATTTGGCTGATTTTTTCTTAGTTCTATATTAGACTTGTAAGAGTATTTCTATATACTATAGGCTATGGCACACTAAATTACACATTTTAACGAGGGTTAATAGAGATCGTAAATATTATTGACGAAATTGGTGAAAAATCTTTGAAGAAATATATTTAGAGGGAAAAAGAAAAGAGAAAGTTTTTTTTTTCTTGGATCATAAGAGCCTTTGTTGGTGTAGTAAAGAGTAAAGATTGAAAAATGAGGGTTCAGCCCAACCAATTGAGGGATAGATGGACATGGAAGTTATGAAATTATTGTGAAAAAGGTTTCTCATACCAAAAAGGTCAAAAGAGAAAGAATATTACTGTGAAAGTGGTGGATTGGGTTAAGACAATTTGAACGAGTGGATTTAGTAGGATGACATAACTTGTTTAGGGGTTACTGCTAAATAAATATCGTAGGTGTTGTTATATGCTCGTCCCCTTGATAGGAGTCAATGATGGTGGTCCAAGTAATTCACTATTGGCTTGTATATAAAGAACCAGATTCATACTTTGGGAATCATAAAATTAGGCACTTTTGCAGCCTTGTGGAAACTAGTGTAGCCCAAAGTTCAGAATTTATATTTTCGGGCTATTGGCCTATTGCTTTGGATAAAAGGGATTGTGCATTCTTACCAAGGCAGGGAGCACTCCGTTCAATTCATTAGGTACACATAATTTTGTGCACATCTTTTTTCAATCCGTGCCAAGATAAAAGAAATTGATAGAACTAATGTTTCAATAGATTTTATCTCCCTTAAGATTGTGATATAGATTCATGGAATTAATGTTTAAGCAATCCCTTTGCAAATTAATTTCAACTTACGGTGATAACTAAATATTGTAAAAAATTGTTGCTCAGGCAATAATTATCCATTACTTATTTTCTGTTGTGTTGTTAATGTTGCAAATATGAAAAATAATGTATGAAATTAGTCTCACATTAAAGATAACAAAAAAGAATGAAGAATCTATAAGATGAGAGACCTGTTAACTTACTATCTTAATGTTTTGAATTGGATATAGTGTCTTTTCATCTTATATTCTTTCACTTAATTCCTCTCCAAAATTTTGATGGTGGTCGAGAATTCACTCTCTACAGTGCCCCAACATGTGGTATGATCACAAAGGTTTATTTTATTTTGAAAAGAATGTTTTATGTACATAGATAAGTATAAAACCCATGTATAATAAGAGTAAATATAAATAACATATCTTTGCATTGTTTTTCTTAAATTAAAATATGGTTTACTTTTCACTAGAGGAAACTTGTAACTTTGCATAGTAGAAAGTAGAAACTAGGAAGTGAAAACAATGGCCAATAGGTGAAAGCAGACACTTTCATTTTCTTCTCTCTATTTTTTTTCCTCCTCCAATTTTTTTTTTTTTTATAATAATAAAAAAATGAAACAGACACAGTTCTGTGACTTATAAAAATCATCATTCAGCAATCCCTTTTACTTTTACGTAGCAAGTTGCACTCAGGTGCCTGAAAACTACAGGGTTTCAGTAACATACAAGATCTATCATTTGCCATTGTTTATGGCTCATACCTTACACAGTTATGTGATTTGCATTTTGTTTTAATTGCAATGTCTATACATCAGACCCAACCACAACAGGTGTAACTGGAAGGGGGCATTCGCCCTGTTTGGCGTATGTACTCTGCTTGAGCTGCGGTTCTTTCGGCTTCCCGACTTTTTCTAGCTGCGGCCGCCGCACGTTTCTCTTCTGATCTTTGTCTTGCCAGAGCAATCTTTTTCACCATCTTTGCATGTGTCTGAGCTTTCATTTGCTCAACTTTGGCCTTAAATTGTAAACAGTTTCAATCAATGGCAATGTGAACATTGTTATGAAGTAAAGACTATCTACTCAAGTAAACATTAGGACAAACTGCAATTAAATAATGGCAATCATATGGATTTAACCTATGTTCAATGTATAATATTAATATTTCATCAAATCTGTTCAGTTATTAAGCTTCTATTATACATAAATAATTGGAGAGACATATAGTTAATTTAGAATATCAGATACAGATCAAGTTTCAAGCAATGTTCAAGTAGAAATAAAAAATAACCATAGCATAATTATGATGTCTGTCTCCATAGAAAAGTTAAAAATGCTCCATATCTCACTAAACAACATTCAGGTTCTAAAATATGGAAGACTTTTGCTTTTTCTGATGTATATGGACTATGCAAAATAATAACTACCTCAATTCTTCTCATTTCTGCTTCTAACTTTGCCTTTTGCTGACTTTCCCATGCTTGAATTTTGATTTCCTCACGTTTAAATCTGAAAATATTAACACGGACTAATCACATTAGGATGAAAACTTTCCATGATTTTAAACCTTGGTTGAACACAAAATAAAACCTTGCAGTATGTTTAGACTTTTGAGCTTCCTCCCACTGGGCAGCACGCTTTTCAAATTCAATTCTCTCATGTTGTTCCACATTTGCGTCCCTCATAGCAGACTTTTTCTCTTCCTCGTCGCCGTTGCTTGCCCAAGCAGCAATATTCATCTTACCAAGCTGCACGCCAAGGGCTGCAATCTCTCTCCTTGTCTTGAGTTTCATTTCTTCTTCAGACAAGTGTTTTCTTCCATTTTCAGTTGGAAACTGCAAATCATCATCAGTTGTGTTGTCCAAAGGTGTTGAAGCAGGCTCACCTCTCCTTGGAGTTGAAGGCATTGAAGACGCTGGGCTACGTAGTGGAGTTGCTGAGCCACCAGGAGTAGCAGTTCGTGAAGGCTCTTGACTTGGCACAGGGGTCATTTCTGTTCCCATATCTCTCATTGCCACCGATCGAATTCCAGGAAATTCTGCAAAATATGAACAAATTCATCTTGCTGTAGAGCATAACACACACCTCTACATTCAATCAAATCAAAATTCCATATAAACATCTAGTATAATGCTTTGTCCATTTTCCCTAAAATGAACGCAACTTACAACATAACTGAGGTGTGATATTGAACATACCTGTATGATCATGTGTACTTGTTGAGCAAGATAAGTCCAAGTCATTTACTTCCTTTAAATCTTTGCTTTGGGGATAAGACTCTTCTAGTACTGGATTTCTTCCATCGGAAGGAACAAAAGAGAATTTGTCAACCCGCTTTGTTTCTGTCACCTTGGCTGTTGATAACTTATGATCATAAACACCAGACTCCGGAGCAACCCTCACCATGCGATTAGGTTGACTATTATGCAGAGTATTATTCTTTTTTGAAATAGTAGCTTGTGTGTTTTGCCTCATTATCCATTTCTCAGCATCATTCCACTTAGAAGGAATAGGCCTCAATAGTGATCTTGTTGCCGGATTGTTCACCGATCTCTCTCCTTTATCAAACTCGAAGCTTGATGAGCTAGCATTACTGTCATAATCAAGATTTTCCTCTTCTATTGTTCTCACCGGGTGAATAGTGCTTGAACTTCCACCATCAGCCTTTTGAAGATGCTGAATCTTGGTAAGGCCGGTGCCACCGTTTCCCTTTGGTTCTAAGCTGGGAGATGTAACTGGAATTAAGGAATTAATGAAGTCATTGCCATTCATCATATACACACAAGAGAAAGAGAAAGAAATGAAATGCAGACCTTCATCGTCAGGGTTGCCATTGTTAGAAGGTAGTAAGCTGTTGACAAATTCAGCATCATCAATTCTGGAAGGGGAAGTTCTGGATGAGTTACTGTTGGATCCATCCTTCTTTCTGTGACCTATAAGCTTCATCCTCAGTTTACTTGGGGAAATTATTCCAGTCTGCATAACAAACAAAACAAATTATTAGAAGGAAGGCATGAACGGTGGCTCACTAATGAAGAAGAGGATGCAAAAGGTAAATTGAAACGGAATTAAAAGACCTGAGGTTTGTGAATCCTCTCGTAGTCCATGAATAGAGATGAGAGATCTGTGTATGCTTAACAAATGCAGCAGCAGTGCAGTTCGGTTCAACACAATGAAGGAATGAAGCATAGCACACAAGAAACAATGAATCAATCAATGAATTTGTTGCGTCAAGTTTCGGTCGCTGTATACTGTATACTGTATACAGTACAGTACGGGTGGATGCACTTATCTGTATCTATGTATGCACGCCATTTTCCGATTTTACCCCCAACCAAAATTATCTTATATAAAAGTGAAAGCACGTGAAGTAAAGGCGTAAAGCCAATGTTGTTATGTTGGTGCGCCCGTGTGTGGCTCACTGAATTTTTCCGGTAATCTCGGCAAAAATAGCTTTCATTATTATTATAACACGAACCACAAAGATAAACTCATAAATAATTAAACATGACTACTCCATTAGGATGCTTTTGCAAAGCTTTATCATTTGTTTAAATTGATAATAATATAATATACTCATTAATATAATATACTCATTAATACATGTAGTAAAGCGAAAGGTAGATCTCGTCAAAAAAAGGAAGGTAGAGGATATAGTATAATATACGTATGAATATATTCCCTTGGCCAGTCAAAGATACTTCTGGGGAAAACACATCCACCAAGGCAGACTCATCATTTTCGTTGTCCCTTGCTTATTTTTGATTGAATAGGTAAAATTCTTTTTTTATTTATTGTATCTGTGTATTAAATATATTTTAAATAAAATATTTATTGATATTTATTTAATATATATATTTTTTATGTTTAATTATATTTTAATAAAAATAAAAAAATTAAATATTTTTAAATATATTTAAATATTATTATATATTAATTTGTCTATTTTTTTAATAGTATTTTTAAAATAATTTTAAAAATAATATATATTATTAATTATTAAAATATTATTATAATTTATCTAAAAAATATTTTATATTTTATATATATACATATTATATTTTTGTGTCTTATAAAAATTTTAAATTTATGTATTTATGTATTTTATATCAGTATTAATATCTGTACATCATAACATGTTATTTAGTTTTTTTTTTTTTTTTAAAAACTTCTCATACTAATTTATTCTATAATGTAAAGTTTATATTTCGTATAATATATATTCTATTAATTTTAGATGGAAAACAGGAGAAAATAATAAAATAAAAAATATTATGTATATATATTATTTAATTTATTTTAATATATATTTTAGATAAATAATTAATTTAGCAAATAACTTTTTATATATGTGCATGTAACGTATTGAGAATTAAATTAGCAGAGGGTGTCAGAATTCAGAAGCCAAATGGGTTGGGACTCTGCTCTGAATCTGAAAGTTTAGGAATTCTATAATGTGACTGACTAATCCTTCCTTCCTTCCTTGACCAGGGTCATCACCTAATCCACTTACATTTTTAGGGACCAATTTACCCTTTTCCTACTCCCCTGAAATTCTCAATCATTCATCCATCGTTTTTACTTTTAAGTTTTAACTGCGTAAGAGTATAAAAGGTTTTGATGTGGTTATCCAAAAATATATACCGTTGATTTCCGGGGACCATTTTAAAGAAGTAACCATGATCATGTAAATTTTTTTATACAATTATGTTAAATTATGCATTTAAAAAAAATTGCTCTCTCTATATATATAATATAAACATGTTCTTTCTTATCCATTATTATTATTATCTTCTAGTTATTTTGCCTCTAATCTGTAATTTTCTTTCATAATTTTCAAAAGTGCAACTGAGTAAAGCTTTATGATTTCAAGGGAGAGATCAGAAAAAATTAATTGTCATTCAATAAATTGATTTGCAACATCAGAACACAGTGGACCGAGATAATGATAAATAATTAATTGGAGTTTTCAGCTCATCTTGATCTATTATTTTCAAAGTTCAATACTTATGTCTCAAAATCTTAGAGGTAGACATACAAAATTTCAGTTAAAAAAAATCTCAGTGGTAGATATAAAAAGTTTAGGTAAAAAAAAAAAATTATATATATGATACATTGTTAATAAAGAGAACTTCTATACAAATTAATATTATGAGTAACAGTAAAATTAAATTACTTCCTAAAATTAAGATATAGCCAATGCATGCTTTTTAGAATCGTCAAATAATTTACCACACCATAGTATAGTTAAATCCGTAGGAGTGAGTACAGGTCGGTTTGGTTCGGATTTATGGTAAAATTAGAATCGAACCGATCAAAATATAATTTGTTCGGTTTAGTTTGAATTTGTGATTTTTTGTACATGTATCCGAACTAAACCAAATCGATTAAGAACGGATTGGTTCGATTCGGATAATTGGGTATCCGATGACTTTAAAATTCATAAAAAAAGAAACAAATTTTTATCTTAAAAATTCAACAAGTACAATAAACATGTAACACCAATAGAAATAATCCAAATATATTAAACACCAAATACATTAAAAACTAAACTTATTAAAATCCATACATATTAATAGTGAATAATCATTGTCTAATAAAAAAGTCATATATAATTTATTTTTTATTTAATTAATATATAATCGGATTCGCGAGTTGATTCGGATTCCGCACTTCCAGAATCGATACCCGAACTAATTACTAACAAAGGCCATTGATTTGGTTCGAGTTAAACCCAATTATCCATTGGTTTCAGAACCAATTTAATTAGTTTGGTTCGGATGAGTAATTGAATACTCGCTACTCGTGCTCACTCCTATAAATCCGCCCCTTGCCTCAAGAAAACTTAATTATCATTATCCATCATCTAATCAAACTTTTAAAGCACAAAGCCCCATAGTAATTAGTAAGAGTAGGGAGGTCACATACTTTTTGTTTGCTTTTAATAAGGTCTAAGGTCCAACAGATTCACTATTCAATTTATCTTTTGTACTGTTAAAATTTTTATGTTATTTGCTAGTTTTAGTAGCCCAAGAAACATTCTTGAGTATTGTTAATTACATCAATTTTATTAACCTAAAGTCGATGTTAGATTAGATTAGATTAGATAACTAGAAAGGAGGGGCCCTAGTGTGGTTCACATGGGATGTTTGCAGTAAGTGGGGCCCACTGATCATGACGTGTATAATGTTTGCCCCTTGATTAGGGTTTGGACCTTTGACCGATAATTCAAACACTGTATGTGAACGTATTGATTCACTTCGCCTAATTAGTTGACCCATTTCTCATACAATATGCCCTTTCTTTTTGGTTCAAACATATTAGGTATTTAGTTTGAATTCAGTGTGGTATTGGTTTCTTATATCATATACGCAGGCAAAACATCTCTTTCATCTTTTCAAAGATAAAATTGTGATCAAAGTTGACGTACGAAGAGAAAGAATAAATAAATACTTTAAACTCTTCATTCCCAAAATAAAATTTTACCACTATATTGTTTTTTTTTTTTTAATAAGTGAAGTGAAGTGTTCATAACTGATAAACAAGTGAGGTGAATTATTTGGAGTTGGCGTGTGGCAGATTGTAAGAAAGGTGCATGAAGCATGCGTTGTTAGTTGTAGGGATTGTAGCTATTTCCCAAAACAAAATAACAAACTAGGGTGGCACTGCCACTACCCTACCACATGAATATGCAATTATGCATACATATAAATAAATTAGCTATTAATTATACGAGGCAATTCTTCTTATTTCTGGATATTGAGTGCCCATTAACAAAGTAATGATTGTTCTTGCATTTCTCCATATGAATATATATATAAATAGTGTCCGAAAATTCATCTTATGGTGAAGGAAGGAATGCACAAAACATGTCAGCAGAAAAAATAAATAAAGTCATGGCAAGTCGTTTTCACACAATAGATTGAGAGGCACATGGTCTGGGCATTGCGTTGATTGTGGTTGCTCGAACAAAAAAAAAAAAAAAAAAACTCTTGCTAACGGCCATCTTTTACATATTATCATTATGGAAAAATCTAGGAACCAACAACTTTGTTAAATTCTGACCAGCATATAACCATGCAAAGAAAAGTGAGTCATTAAATGAAAGTTCACACCAATTTCACACCATTAAAATTATTATTGATGACTATTTAATGGTTACAAATCACAAAAGTTACTAGCTCCATAGCATTCCTCTATTATTATTATTATTATTATTATTATTATTATTATTATTATTATTATTATTATTTTCTAAGCTCCATCGATGCACCTCTTTGGCAATTATGTCTCTTTTACAGTACCTACTATACCTAGCCACTAGGGAATTTATTCCCTATAAAATGATTTATTTTTTAATTTAACAAAATAATTTAAAAATTTAATTTTGATACTGTGTAAATAGTTTTATACATACATTTAATTACATAACACTATATCAATAAAAATAACTACTTTTTACATTAATCGCGTGAATGGTTATAAAAAAGAAAGAATATGATACACAATATAAAATACTTTATATCGTCAGTGCATCAAAATTAAACTCATAATTTAATAGAATAATATCGTATATATATAAAAAAAAAATACTAAAAAACCATCAAAATTTATTATTTTTAACTATAAGTTAACTATTAATATTTAAAAATATAAGATAAAATATATTATTAGATTACTAAACTAAAAAAAAATAAACTATAAAAATTAAATTTATAACTAAATAATAACAAAAACAATAAATTCTAATACCCCCTCCACGTTTCTCCCCAAAAGGTAAACAACAATTTTGCAATTTCAATTCAACATATTTTGCAAAGTCTTTCACAAAATAATGTGATTTATTATCACATTAGTTCATGTAAATAATGGAATGGTTTTGTGTGATGGGTATACCGTATATGCGTCCGATCCAACAAGATTTTATTTGGTACAGAATCTAGAGAGGTGAGATGAGACCTTGTACTACAGTAGTACCCTACACTCTTGTATGTATGTGTTGAAATGGCAGCATAAATAATCAAAATCTAATGAACCGTGCAATGTTGGGGCTTCCATAACCTTTTCATTTTTGTGTTTGGTACAGAATCTTTGTTCCTTTCTCAACTTTTTGACGCTTGCATATTCACTCCCTTCTCTCTAGTTTCTAACTTTAAAAATAAAATTAAAAGAAATAATTCTGTAATTCACTTTATTAGTGTTAAGGGTGTGATATTATATCTAGAGCTGGAATTAACTCTAATCTGACATACATGTTTAATCAAAGAATACTCTAAAAACATTGACTAAGAGAATAAAATAGAAAATTTTAGTTTTTTACAACAATATATTAAAATTAATTAATAATATAAAATATATATTAAAATATACATATTATAAATAAATTAAATAATATATATTTTTATATACAAATATATAATAATTAATTTTAGTAGTCAATTTTAATATACAAATAATATTTTTATTTTTTCAATACATAAAAACTCAAACAATTAAGATTTTTTATTCAAACATTAAACTATTGATATCTTTAAAGAATACTCTTGGAAAGAACACTCTTGTTAATAAGACTATGAGTTAAAATATAATTATTAGTGATTCGTCCATGTATAACTCGGTTTTTATTGTGCATTATAAGTTATAACTCGGCCTTAATTATTATTCATTATGTAACCGACATCTTCGTTATCGACTTAATGACCATTATTCTGACTTAATGATCAACGGTCATACCATCAATTCTATTCATCAACTCTATGCCTATAAAAAGCACCAATTTCTATATACACCGGACATTCTATACATATTCTAGATACATTCTAAATACATTCTAGATATATTCTATATACATTTTATATTCATAGAATTATTATAATATACAACACATGATAACTTTTATTTCACATCTTACATTCTATATTCATAGAATTATTCTTATACCTCTTAAACAGTTATTAACTTGAGCGTCGGAGTGTCTTTTGCAGATACTCACCCCCTTGTTTTCTCCTTGCCAACGTATAACTCATCCCGATGAGAAGCTTAAAGACATTCATCGACGGACGAGCTATACACCGGCCAAACTCAGGAAGAACAATTGGCGCCGTCTGTGGGGAGAGTAAAATAATTCCTACTCCCCTCAAATTCATAATACTTGAATTACATTTAAATTTTTGAACTAATTTCAACAATCTTGTTTAAGATTTTATTTAATACTTCTTATCAAATTTTAATCTATCATAATTTTTTATAAAGTATGTACTTTATACATTCAAATTGCTTCATTTTTAAGTATCATAATATTTCACATCTCATAATTGATCAATGAACTAATCCGAGAACAAACTCGGCTTTCAATCAATTCGAGAACAAATTCGACTTTCAATCAATCCGAGCATAAGTTGGCATGTCAATTTTGCTAATTTTTTCAAAGTTCTCTATTTACACAAGTAAAATTATATATTTTATTCAACATACTTTTGTATTTATATTTTGTGTAACTAATATTTACTAATTTATTAGTTATATTCAAACATCAATATATATTCTATACTTTATGCTATTAAATTTTATGTTTTAATACAAAAAGTTAAGAAAAAATAGTTACAAACATGCAAATTTACTATTATTGCACGAGAAATATCTTTCGTCATACTGTAACTGCTAAAAATATTATACTAAATGTATAATTCAATAATTGTTAGCTTATTGCTTTATTATCAAATTAAAGCATGTCCTACAAAACAAAATTTAGATATTCACATTTTGGCATGTATGACATTCATATATGTCGTCTTCTTCTCGACAATTATCAACTTTCAAGGTATATTTTTCTACTTTGAACTCTTTTACTTTTACAATATATATTATTCAATATATGTTGCGACTTTAGACATATTCATTTTCTCAATTTATCTTATTCATATCATATAACCTTCACTGTAAATTGTAAATATTCAATAACTAATTGCTTTGAGCGAGAAATTCATCAATAAATTGTTATGGGCTGAAAAAATTCACAAGACAATTAACCATTATATCCTCGGATCATACAATCGATTCTATCAATGGATATCTTATCTATCTCTGAACTTTTCAGTTCACATACAATCAAATGCTAAAATTATTCTTAAACGGAAGAGTATCCCTCACGCAACTACCTTGATTGAATGACTCTTACCATATCATTATTATTCACTTATCTTTTAATCGAGTTATAAATCATTTTATTTTCTAAGCTTAGCTTGGATCATATGATCGGCAGACAAAGCTTGGGGGCTATGATCCGTCACCGTATAACTCGGTCTTTATTGTGCATTATAAGTTATAACTCGGCCTTAATTATCATTCATTATATAACCGACACCTTCATTATCGACATAATGACCATTATTCTGACTTAATGATCAACGGTCATACCATCAACTCTATGCCTATAAAAGGCACCAATTTCTATATACACCGGACATTCTATACATATTCTAGATATATCTATACACATTCTAGATACATTCTAGATATATTCTATATACATTCTATATTCATAAAATTATTATAATATACAACACATGATAACTTTTATTTCATATCTTACATTCTATATTCATAGAATTATTCTTATACCTCTTAAACACTTACTGACTTGAGCGTCGGAGTGTCTTTTGCAGATACCCACCCCTTTGTTCTCTCCTTGCCGACGTATAACTCATCCCGACGAGAAGTTTAAAGACATTCATCGATGGACGAGCTATACACCGACCAAACTCAACAAGAACAATTAGATAAGAGAAATTTTTTAAATTAATAATTTTTAGCGTTTTTGGTTATTATTTGACCAATATAAATATTAATTGTCTTTTAACAAATAAATTATATTAATTTATGTATACAAATTTTAAAAAAATTGAGTATAAATTATATTAATTTATGTGTATAAATTCTGATAAATATAAAAATAAACTATATATTTTTTATATATAAAATTTATGTAAATATAAATGTAAATTATTGTTGATTAAATATTGACAAAAAGAATAATATTTACTGATTATATAATATTATTCATTAGATAATTCAAATTAAGAAAAATCCTAATTAAGAAACTCTATTCCCTCTAGAAAAAGAGAGAAAATATCCTATTTGCTTGTAAGGTACGTACATATCCACAAGAAAATTAGGTGGGGACCTTTGTGGCAATTCGTTTTACACTAGAGATCAGAATACTAAGGTTGTTGGGACACCTTATGCTTAAAAATCAATTGAGAGCTTTGACTGGGTGAAAAAACAAGAGAGTAGTAGCTTTCAGATTTTGGGGACCATTGTCGTTCATTTTTCTTTTCTAATATATGGAAAATAAAAGCTTCCCTATCATGCTCTTGCTATAATTCCCTTTTTGCGAAGAAATAAGGAATTTGGGTTGCCTTTGAAGTCAATGATGGCTTATAATAAGCTTTTGCAAGCATATGAAATTATCAATGAATATGCCAAATCTAAACTCTATTGCCTCCAAAATCTTAAGATCAGAATCATCATGACTTGATCAACTTGGCCCCAATTATTTAATTAAATGAATGTGACTTTATATATAGAATGAATACCAAAGCTACCAACTTTCAAAGGTGCCCGTAAAAGTGTGGCATTTGATTATAATTCTTCAAGCAACCATGTGTTAATTAATAACAATTAGAACATCATTCAACATTCATTGCTTTAACCAAGGGCGGTTTAATTTTTAAGCTTCAACTATAAATCAATAATTAGCTTTCAATCTAAATATGATGTGTACTAAAAGTCTAAAATCCTAGCTTATTCTTTTCGCTTCAACGGAACTAAAGTCATTTCCAGTCTAATAAGATAATACTTGATAACAATAACAACATAGATTTACCGTATATGAAAAATGATGACATTTATTGTCATGTATATATAACTGAAGTGTTTTCTATTCAGTACAGTAATTAATTTTTGTTTGACTTGTAACTATCTTGATAGATGCAATAATTTACTTAAAAGTTTTAAAATTTTTCTATCTCCAAATTATGATCGAACCTGACATTTAGTTAAGGGTGGTTTATAGATTACTTTATAGTTTATACTCTTTCTCTCTCTCTCTCTCTGTGTTTTCTACTGGTTTTTTTTTTTTTTTTTTGGACGAGTGCTGGTTTCTATATTCAATTGAAAGGTAACGTTTTTAAGCTAGCCCATAATGCGGCCCATCTAAATATCATGGGTTTTTATGACCAAAAAGTGGAAAGCCCATGGAACCAAAAAAAAATTGTATGCATTAGCATTATTTACGTGGGAGTCTAATATGGTGTTTTAGCGAAGAAATTGCAGTAATATATAGTAAGATTGGAGAATAGAGAGGAAGAGAGATCAATGAGAAGAAGAAGTAGAAGAAGAAGAGAAGGGAGTATGACCAAAGCCAAAAGCTTTGATATGATCCTTAAGAGACCTCTTGTGTTTGAAGTCAGAGCCACAAAGACAAAGCCAGCGTTTGCCGCAGTTCTTCTCATGAGTTCTCCAGTCACCTTTGACAGCGAGATTCTTTGAACACTTGCGGCATGAGAAGGGTTTGGGTCCATGCTTCCTCTTATAGTGTGTTTGCAGTGTTCTGAAGTCTTTGAGAGGCTTTGCCCTTGGGTGCTCTATGTTGTTCTTGCACCCTCCTTTGCAGCAGTAGCATGCTATCTCCAACAATGGCCTTGGATGTGTTCTTTTCAGTGACTCTGGCCCTCTTCTGTATTCTGACCCATGTCCCCACATATGCATCTGCACAACATTCATTGCATGCATTATTATTCTGTAACATGAATGGAACAAGCTTAGAACTTTACCTGAAGATTGTTGTAGCGGTTGAAGGTTTTTGGGCATACAGGACAAGAGAAGTGGCTGAAACCAATTATAATCTGTTCTTCAGTTGGTATCCAGTAATTATTTGGAGCTTGGAGAGGTTCTACATTATGATTATCATGGGAATTGTCAGGGAGCCCAATGTGCAAGGCCACTGTCACATCTTCTTTCAGATTTTGATTTTGTTCTGATGATGAACAAGTTGAAGAACCAAGGAAGCTGCTTAGCAAAGGTAGTGGCTCAAGCTGCTTTTGATTCATCTTTTTAGCTATCAGATTGATTCTTGTGCAGGGTATAATGTAACAGCTACATATATTATATATCCGAGGGGTCATTGTATTAAACAAAAAATGAATGAATTTATCAGAGGAATGCACGTTAGATTTTATTAGATTATATGGGTCAGTAACAAGGACATGTAAATTGGAAGATAGTCAAATTTGGAAAGGAAGAGGAGTGAAAGAAATGGTGTGATAGGTGGCCGGAGAATATTACAGTTGACTGAAAAGAACCCTTTGTTGAGGGTATGTGTCCTATTTGTCTATTCTAGTATTGGATAACATAGTAACTTAAATTCTGTGGACCATGGCCTAACAATCATAGCAAGAATTTTATAGCAGTGAATTTAAATTGGAGGGCAAAAAAAGTAACATTTTGTATTGTCAGAACGTTCACATATGAAAATCTTCAGAGCCTACCTTATCTCTTGCTTCACACTCAACATGCTAATTATAGATACTCTTAATGAAGCTGGTTTTCTTTTGGCATAAACTGTCAAAATTATATGTGATGGGACCACTATTAAATACAGCAGCTAGGTAGAATTCTTGTTAACTGCACTTGTAATTCACATGTACCAGGAAAATTAAAGTTATTACTACTGCAGATTTCTTTTTCTTTTCTTTAAGTAGATTATATTTTATTCATTAATAGAATGATGTCACTTTTAAATTATCCTAATAAATGTTAATAGATGAAACATAACTCAATAATTTTCCTATGCAAAATGATCCCATTACATTTTCACAAACGGTGGTGCCATAAGAATTTTGGTTCTCAGAAGCAAAATCTATATTATAACGAAAAGTTAAATCATATTATGGGACTGAAACAACTACAATGATGTTGTGTCCTGCTATTAAAAGTATATAGCAAAGGTATAATTGTTTTTCTTCTTTTCGGAAGTTTTACAGTTTTATCAACTGCAAGTCTTGGGTATTAAATGTTGTTAAAGGCAAAAACTAACAAAAATAGTAGAGCAATAATAGAGAAAACTACATATACATATAGATATATAGTAGTATTGCTACAAGATTTTGAAAGATTGCAGGGGACACTACTACAAGTTCCCAACCCCACTTTAATTTCTTCTTAAAGATTGTATTTAATTCCCTCCCTGAGCATAACCACTTACTAAATTAAATCATCCTTTTATTTTTCAAAAAATCTAATAAATATTGTTCAGTCATACCTAAGTTAACTAGCCTTATTATTACTATCAGCAAGTTTAGAGTTGTGATATTTAATATTTTAACTCTCAAGTACCTTAAATAAGTGAATAAATTACTCCAACTAACAGCAACAACCTTCGGATTGTGTCCAATAGCATTTCAAGGTTGAAAAGAATGAAATCAAGATGCATGTTAAACAATTGAAAAGAACATAAGGCAGAAAAGAGAACAGAACTAATTTAAATCTATCATTCATATGTTGATATTTTAAAGAAATTAAACAATATAGAAACTTTTGCAGCATGATTGAATTGAATGCTGTGTTCTCAGTTCTGCATAACATGTCCTTGTCTACTATCTTCCTCATCATTTGCTAACATATTATGAGGAGAAACATAAGGAGGAATGACTACATTTTCATCACTAACATACACTACTCGGAAAATATCATATTTCATGTCGAAAATAGAGAAGCGTTCAAGATATGGTATCATCCATTTTCTGTTATTGAGGACCCATGAGTAACAATATTGTAGAGATTTCCAGACATGAATGCAAACCACATTGGGAGTGCTTTGCCCTTTCAAGCAAAGGCCTGCAGTTAAGCCTTCTACTTTCGCGAAGCGACACCTGAAAATTGCTAGCACGGCATAGCAGAGATCATTAAGGTCTTTAGCAGTTGTGACTCCAGTGTTGATGGAAACTATGTCGCCACTACAAATTTTTGCTGTTGAAGAGCCATCCCTTGATTCTCCAGCATATGCATCAAGGAAGCTGTGTTCAACTAACACAGCCATTCTTGTTACGTTTGTTAACATTGATTTCTGCAAGGAATAAGGATAAAATCATTTGTCTAATTTTTATTCAGGAATCCTTTCCTTCTTGAATATGCACTTGTAACCACATAATAATCTAAGGAATTAAATAATTAGTACTAATTATCTGTTGTAAATCTTTGCTATTTCCTCTTTTACTAATTCTGTAACAGAACTGACAACTATTATTGTGATTCACGTGCCTCATTGGTTTTAGTTCACATAAATGATAAAAGTAAGTTTCATCAGAATTTCATGCCTCTTTTCCTTTTTTTTTTTTCATCTAGTGCAGAAGTGAAGGGTCAAACTTACAAGGATTTCCATCAACCTATCTTTTTCGTCACTGGACATTTTCTTCCATGCACTGCACCATATGATCTGATTACAGCACATAAATATTTAGCATAACGTGTAAAATTGAGAATAATAACGGAGCAGAGAAACATGTGTAATTGTGGAACAGAGGAATTGAGTTTAACACTGACAAATTCAAAGTTCATTCAGCCATTACTAGATGCTACACTAAAAAACATGGAGCTATGACATTTGATAGATAGAAATTCTCATCCATAAATTGTTATGAGATACAATTATTATTGTATTTTGAACAAAGTCATATCAGAAAATGAAAATCATAACTATCTGGGGTGCATCACAGAGTACAAAATGAGTTGTAAAAATTAATACTCAAATTTCGAAACAAATATGCTCTATCTAGAAGGCAGTGAAAGAACACACACATAAGAATAAAGACAAGTATATAAAAAAGAAGAGAAATTAGAAAAAGCATGACCATATTTCCATGGATGCTCCTAAAAATAGAGCTTTGGACAGAACCAAGGTTGTGAGTGTAGGAGGAAAAGTGCACGAGCGCATGAACAAGATGGTCGATGATAACTACAGTAGGCTTGAAAACAAAGAAGCTTAGGTCAAAATCCTTGTTGATGAAAGCCACAGAGCATGTCATCATTCTCTTGTGTGTTCCCTCTTCAAGTTCCTCTCCTCTTGTGCGCTACAAATAATAATATTAATTACAAATAAATAAATTTAAGAGTCATGAACCACAAGGCACGCAGACTTTCATCGTCAATGCAAAGGGTGCTTTGAATTCAATTGAATTGCCCATTTCTCATTCTATTGTTCTTAGTTGACGACCAGAATTAATAAAATGGAATAAGGCATTCACGTGTATTGACTGATTCAGGATGCTTGCATTCATTGTACCAAAAAAACCAAACAAACGTTTACTTGTTTTTAAGAATTAATAGATACATATACTTTTGTTGATTGTAATATAATAAAGTAGCATGAACATATCCCATGCAAATCACCGTACAAGTGGGCTAGCCTGCTGCCTGGTATATTTATTTCAATATTCAAGTAAGTTTTCAATTATATTATGCACATAAACTAAAAAATAATAATTAAACCCTTATTACTCAGTACTCACAAAGAGATAAAAAAAAAAAAGTGATTTTTATGATGCTTAAATTTTAGATATAGAATTTAAAAATAAAAAAAAAATTCTACCTTTTTCTATTTCTACTTTTAAGTAATTCGGACAAAAAGAAAATTATAAACACACAAAATTTCTCGAAAAAGATGTAATTGGCTCTAATAATTGAAATAAATTATGACCCTGCGGTGAACGCTGCCTATAATATTTATACAATATTTAAAGAAAAAGCATTACCAATGATTTAGGAAATCATCAACGCATGGTTTGACTTACGCAATTATGACTTTGAAAGGTTTTACCTAGTCAACAAATTCAACTTGAAATTGTTTCAGAAACACTTACTATAAAATACTTTTAATTTTTTAAGCAAAATATTTTTGTGATTATTTTTATAAAAATATCTTTAAGTAACTATTTTAGAAATTAGTCTCTATGCACCTACTGTAAAAAAAACTTTACATTACCAATAAAAAATGTAAGAAATAACTAAATCATACTATGTAAGTGTAGTAGTGGATTGTTTTTATTCTCACTATTTTAACTATTAAAGTATAAAAATTAGTCATTATATATTTTAATATATATATGTATTATTTCACATATTTATAATATACAATTTTATATTTTAATATATATTTTACACGAATAATTGATTTGATTTTTACTAATGATTGATAAAAATATAACCGCTTACACATTTAAAGAGGATAGAAAGTTTGATTGATGAATTTCATGTGTAAACTTCCGTGTCAATTCACTTATAAAAATTTTCAGCCTATTTTTAACCCTCAACTAACACATCCTAAGTATACTAAAAACAATTTTCAAAATGAAGGCAAAATTGTTATCATCCATACAAAAATCATAATCTCATATTTAGAGGGGAACAAAACGCTAGTTTGAAGAACTTCTATCCTCGAATCCCTTGGTAGGATCCCATTTTATTCGAATTAACAAAGCAGTTTTTACACTAAGGATTTTAGATTCCTCTGGCTGCAGTATAAACAGATTAAACAGAAGACAATGTCACAAAGTATTTCAGTGTTCTCCAATATAATTATATAATATGAAAAGTAATTTCTTTTAATAAAAAATTTAAGGGAGAAGAAAGATTCGCATTAGGATTGTTCCCCAACAATTGCTTGCATATAATCCAGCAAAGAAAGCATGCATCATTGAACTCGAACTCACTGTAAAGCACGAGTAAACGGTGAACTAAGCACATCCCCATATGCATTACCCTGCAACGTGAAAGAATAGTAATTACTGTTACCAGAAAAAAAATATATAATATAATATAATGTAATATGGCTCCTAAGATAATTATGTATGACTATAAAGATGTGCCTGATCATAGTGAATTACCTTACTATAAGTTTATGGGGACTCTCAAACCATCATGAGCCAGCTGCACTAGAATTCCTTCCCTAAGCACAATTTAGAAGCAACCTCATCATTTGCTTAAGTCCATAACACGTCAAAAGGACAAAAGATAACTAGTTGAGACTTGAACAAAAGTCACATGATCTTGTTACCATGGGTGCTTCGCCTGATTTATTTTTAACAGCTAAGCTTTTACTATGTCAAGATGGACAAGCAATGTACCTTCTAGACCACTCCATTAATAATTCATTGTCCTGATGGTGATCAAACTCGTGATTCATTCCAATCAGTAGGGCTTGTTTTGGACATAACATCTTCACAGTTTCAAGCGTCTGTAAAATCACAAATGATGTGAACTCTGCCTCAGGAAGATATAAAGTCTAACCTGTATAATTATAGATAATGAGAACACATCATTTGTAAAATGCAAAACTAACCTGTGGAAGACAAAGGTGAAACTTATTTGATCCAGTCTGCCATAATGCAAAGAGGAATATCAAGAAGAACGGCTATCACTGGGAATGTAAAGAAAGAAAACTAAAATATGGAATTAACATGTTTCAGAAATGGCAAGAGTAGGAATATCCAATAAAATAAGTTGGAGCTCTACAATATTGTCTATATTGAAATATGAACATAAGGTATGCCAAAATGATGTGAGGCCCAAGAAGTTCCTTTGTGAAAATTATGATTGGAAAAAAAAAAAGGAACTCTGCATTAGAAAAAAAAAAGAAGAAAAACTCATGACTGGAGAATAGATACAGTTTACACAGATTCATCACTTTGTGTTCCTTCAGCACTACTGACCTTATACAACGAATCCAATATCAGAAGATCCAACTGTCCAGCCCCACTTTTTGAAATGACTGTAAAATGAATATTAACTCAGTTAGATGTAAAAATGCAACTTCAGCATAGATTCTTCTTAGGTATACAACAGCAAAGTTTAAAAACACGTGTAAAACTAATTGATTAAAACAAAGATAAATGAAATCCTAGCTAGCACAGTTATAGTGAAAATAGAAAACACTGGTGAAGCAACGAATTCATGTATCAAAGCAAGAATAAAGTAATTTGGAGCGCACCATAATCCGTGGTAGCTGGAATCCGTGAGACATCAGATAAATAAGCTACCTTACTTTTGTCACCAAAGAGAAAGCCCAAACAGATGTAATCCTCTCCATGCATTACCTACATCCAGAAATGAAGTGCTGGAGTCCTTGTAATAAAAAAGGGGTTATTGCATTCTCACCATTAATGACAAAGGTTGTGATGATTAACTGGTAAAGGAGTCAATTTTAAGCCTGATGCAAAAAATGGTTGATTGCAGTCTTCAGCAATTATGTTCCAGGAAAATTGAGCTACCCTTCGTATTTCTTGCCCTTCTTTGAGTTTTTTGTTTACCAAATAAGGAAATTTGGTTTCCAAGCTGTTGCAAACATTTAAAGCATGGAATCAACTACCATAAAGCAAAAGGCACTCATAATATCAAATGAAAGTAAATAGTACTGAAATAGTAACGTTCACAATCACATATAGAACCTGTAGGCCTAAAGTGAAAAAGAGCAGGGTATATTTAACGTCAGCAAAAGCAGGATGTAGTACCTAGTCATTGAATGCTGAGTCAAGTACACGGGAGTAGGATCAATATCATTTGTGGGACTAACTGGTTGAATACTACGCACATCATCCAATCCAAGGACAGCATCAGCATGCTCATGAGTCAAAACAATCTGTAATGCAATTAACAATGAATGAATTGCTTTCACAAAACGACCAACATAGATTGCAAGCATGAAAGGATGGTGAGAGCAGGGTGATTAGAGCAACTGACAGAATCTATTCTTGGAATCTGATGATGAAGAAACCACCTAAGCACCGTTTCCCTGAAAGTCTTGCCAGCATCAATGAGAATATAGCGGTGATTGCCGTGGCTTTCGCAATAATCGATTAAGAGGGACGCATTACACCTGATCAGTCAATAGCATCCTGAATGAGCATAAAGATTGCAAGCGTCGAAAGATGGAAGAAAATGGAAGAGGTGACCTGTAATTAGGGTTTCGGTTGGGAGGGAGAGAGAGCGATTGGAAGCAAACGTGACAGGGAGGATGGGAGGGAGAGATGAGGCACCTCGGATAGGGGATGGCGCTGGAGCAGCCTGTCCCCATGAAAATCAATGCCGATTCCGAGGAGGAGCCACCACTCACCGACACAGTTGCCGCCATGCGTCAATGAAGAAAGATGAAACAGTTGAGTTTCGTTGGACTTCCGAGTTCCATCTTTAAACACTTGTTCTGTGTTCAATCAAGTAGCTACTGTATAGGAAAAATGTTGACTTTGATTTGTAGAGTTCAATGGACAGTAAACTAAGAATGCGCTTTTGCTTTTTTATTTTTATTTTATTTTGAGAAAAACTTAAATCAGTCTATGACAATTATTTCGAAAGACAACGAGGCTTCTGACAAAAAAAAATTTTTAATCCAGCTTCTGACAAAAAAAAAAGACCCAACTCGGCCCCTGACAATTACTTCAAAAGGATAATGAGGTTCCTGTGCCAAAAAAAATCAATGTTATTTTTTTTGACACAGGGGCTAATCTGTTCCCAAAAAAATTATCAGGGACTGAATTGGGTGTTTTTTTTTTCTTGGGGGCCTCGTTATCCTTTCGAGATAATTGTCAGGGGTCGGATGAGGTATTCACTCTTTTATTTTTAGTATTTTTTATTTTAAAATTTTATAAAAAAATAAAAATAATATTTCATGTTTTTTTTATAAAATTTGAAAAATAAAAAGTACTGAAAATAAAAATAGAAAATGAAAATGTAAACTAAATGTACTCTAAAGATTTTAGTTTTGTCTTCTTTTATTTGAAATATGGTGAGTTGCATTATCAAACAATAAAAAATAAAGGTTAAAATTTATATTTGTACTTCTTTTTAAAAATTAGGAGATCCACTCCTGTAGTATCAGAGCCTCAGGTTTAATAGGAGGAAGAATGTAGTAGTACTAGTTAAAACAAGTAAGAGAGAACTCACTAAACATGAACATTTCATCATCTTTAAGCTCTTCTGAATTCATACATCATTCTATTTCACTAAGCGTTCGCTTACCTTCTAATCTAAAAAAAAACCATTGTCAATAAAATTGATCAATTAGTAGAATTCACCCTTGTCCTAGAAGACTCTCGGACACGAGTCACTGTCACTTATCTAGCTAAGTCAGGAAGAGATAATGCTTATCTTTATCTTCCAACTGACATTGTATAATATACTTGTTTGAAGTCTGTAAGATATGATTGTCTATTAGAGACCTCTATAAAAAGAGGAGTTTATCTCAGTTGTAACATATAGTATCGAACATTGTAATATATTCATCTTTTCCTATCTCACAAAATGTTCTAAATCTCTGTTCTCTCTCTGAAAGCTTAACTAGTATTATTTTCTTCTTTTTTATTTAGTGTCATTAAGTATGCTTTGGGCTTGCCTCTTGTTTCAGAGGATCCTGCTCATTAGAATATAGCATATATAGGATTTACAGTAATTTCTCATAGTGAAAAAGGGCTCTATCTTATAACATCAAGTTTTGCTCGGACCCTTTAAATATCAACTAATATGATGATGAATAGGGATAAGCATGATGGTGTTATAGCATCGATCTCCTGAAGTACTGGAGATCCATTCCTGTGGTATTAGAGCCTCAGGTTTAATAGGAGGAAGACGGTAGTACTAGCCAAAGCAAGTAAGAGAGAACTCACTAAACATGGACATTTCATCATTATTTGTGTCACTCCATTGCTCAGCATAGTCACAATCAGAGTCACACATAGAGGGATCAACATCTCAAATGAAATGGCCATTAATATGAGAAACATAGACATGTCTTCTGTTTTCATAGAAATGTACCGACAGATCATCTTGATTGTGAGTAGTTTGTACTCGAACTGGAGAGATCATATTAATCCTTCTGAGAGATGATTCTCGCAATGAATTTTGTTTGAGTAATCCTGATTTCTGGAAAATAGTAGTGACCGTTCCATTACTATTGTGGGTAATAGTTGGTGGAGCTGTAGTATGAACATCAACCTGTTCCTTGGGGAAGGCTTTCTCATAATCAGTAATCAATTCCAATAGAATAATAGAAGAAAGTTTTTCAGTGGTGATCATTCTTAAAATATTCATAATTGCTAGTCCTTTGGCATTATCAGTGAACATGAATAATGCTTCTCCTGTAGTGTTTGGGAGATTGAGATCAAGAGCATTGTCTTGGACTCTGTAGAGGACTTAGTGGTGCAAAGTAGTCTGTTCAATATTGGAGTCTTGGATTACTCCAATTAACTGTATTTGAATCTTCAATCTATGAGGTATCGTTGGGTCTGATAACCTCATGGTGAAATTAGGAGCTATAGTAAGGATAACACTTCCGTTTGAAAGTGTAGTGACCAACGCTCCAATTAAGGCATGTTGGTAATTCTTGAAAGTACTATCCAAAAGAGCAACCTTGGCTGTTACAGGAAGAGATCTTCTTCCATGAAGAGTTAGAATAAGCCTAACTGCTCCTAGATGTAAATGGGTGTAGCCTTGGACTTGATAATTTTGGATGAATTTTTGCGAAATTTTCAGGGTTATATACTGTTCAGCAATTAGTAGCTTTCAAACCATACTGTTGTAAATGAGAATATTGGATGTTTTTCTTTTTGGTGGAGAAAAATGGTTTCTGGTGATAAGATGGCAGATGGTGGTGAGGGTTGATTTCTTTTATCTTTGATAGAAGGAGTAGGGGCTAATAAGTGGATATTCATTGTGCAAATGTAAAGGACTGGTTTTGGGATTAGTTCTTTAGTAGGTCAAGAAAGAAAATTAGCAAAAGTGTTTTCATGTCCCTTTATATGTTTTACCTCAAATTTATAATGGGAGAACCAGTCTTTCTATCACAAGAGCTGAGAGTCTGGCAGAATCTTTTTCTTGATCTCCAACATTGATGGAAAAGAGGTGTTATCCATTTCCACAGTAAAATGATAGGAACTGAAGTGGAAATTGAATTTTTCTATTCCGCGTTTGACAACAAGAATTTCTTTGTAAGTGGCATGGTAGTGTTTTTCTGATTCTTTGAACTGTCCGCTAGCATGCGCACAGTAATGTCTTGTCCCATCAGTTTCTTCAAGTAACACAGCTCCCCAGAATTTGTCACTAGCATATGTTTGTTGTATCCTTTTTTCTGTGCTAGAAACTTTAAAGGAAGGGGGTCTTGTGTTATTTTCTACAGATTTTTTACAACTATAATCTGTTCAAGTCTCTATGGTGGGAAGTTTCTTTTTCAAGAATTTTGACAGTTGGCTGATAATAAAGTCTCTAATGTAGTATACAATTCCTAAGAATTGTTGAACCTGTTTACGGTCATGTTTTCATAAGGGAAATTGACAAATTCTTTAGCAATATGATTCCTGGTTAAAAAAATTTGTCTTGAAAAATCATCCCAAAGAACTCAATTTTTGGGCAATAAAACTCTTTTTTTTTTTATGATAGCATGATTCTTTGATCTTCTATGATTTGAGTGAATTGAGCTAGGAGTGTCTTATAGGCCTTATTGTTTTTTTAGAACAGTAGGATGTCATCATGTAAATGAGTGTGAAATATAAAATGAGCTCAAAGATATTGATCATTATTTTTTGAAAGAGAGATGGGGCCACTTTGAGTCCAAATGGCATTACTGTCCACTGATATTGGGCTTCAGGAATACAGAAGGCTGTCTTATATATATCTTCAGGATGGAGTCCAATTTTCTAAAATCCAGCTTTTAGATAAAACTTACTGAATATTTTTGTCTCACTTAGCCTTTGTGTGATAACTGAAATTCTTAGTAGAGGAAATTTATCGTCTTGCAAAAAGATATTAAGCGGCTTGTAATCAATAATGAACCTCTTTTTTCCTCTGTTTTGCTTAGCTCTTTTCTCAACATAAAAAGCTTGACATGCCCAGTTAGAATTGGTTGGTTCAATGAGTCCTTAGACAAGAAGAGCTGCACATTCAGCTCTTGCTAATTTGAGATCTTCAGAATTCATCTCGGAGTGGGTGGCTTTAGTTGGGTTAATGTCCTCATTCCTTTTGAAAGGAAGACGAACGTAGAAATTTAGATTTTTCCACAAAGGTGTAGGGGTAGTTGAATTGATCATGACTGTCGCAAAAAGTATTGAGGAGTTGTTGCTGGATCTCCTTATATTCTTCTCGAACTTCCTGGATCTCAAGTATGCTTTGTATCCCTGTGTAAGGTAAAAACTGTCTTTTGTAACTCAATCCAGTGGGCTTGATTTATAGTCTATAGATTCGATAAAAAACATCAAATCCAAACAGGACATCCTTTTTTAGGAGATAACTTTCCAATACCCTGAGCCAAGTAGTCTGGCCTGCAAATATTTCAAATCCTATGGATTTTCTAGAAATTAGATCAATGGTGGTGAAGACTTCTTTATTAGCTGCTGAAAACTTTTTATGAAAAGGTGCCTACATTTCTACAGGTAAGACATGTGGTTTTAGAACGGTGGCACAGGATCCAGTATCCATCAGTGCAACAGCTTTCAATGGTTTGTCATATTTAGAAGTCTTGGTCTTTAAATAGAAATGGGGTCGAGCCGTCGAGGGGTACCATCAATTTGCTTCATTCCCAAGGACCTAAGATATCCAAGTTCTTCTTTCGGAATTTTCGGTTCTTTAGAAATCCTTGTAGTAATGGAAGATATTATAAAGACTGATCTTTCTGGTGAAAAATCATCTTCTGAACTGCTTTCTTTCGGACCAGAGTATTGAAAAACATATTGGTATTACCATCTTTGTCCTCCTACTCTTCAAGTATTGATTCAAGATCTTCTTCATCTTTTATGGAGGCTGCATCCATTAAAAATTGAAGCATTTTTATTTCCTTCTTTGTCTTGCTGGGACATGATTTAGCAAAATGACCTTGTTTTTCGTAAATAAAGTATTTGTTTGGCTTCTTGCTATGGATGTGTTTTCTTTTGAAATAGTAGAAAAGTCTTTGCTTTCTTCTACCTTTTCTGAATGTCTTCTGTTGAAACGTCTTTGATTGCTGCTGCCAATGTGTTTTTGTTTTGGCTTGCACTCACAAAATACCGTGTTCTTTACATTTGATCTTCAGATAGGATTTACTGCATGTTTTTTTGAGTTTGTTTGAATTTTGAGTGAGCCTTTTGAACATTTATTGTTGTTCACATAGCTTATCCAAGGCAGCTAGAGCCAGTTGGTATATTTCTCCCATGGTGGGGGTAGCTACTTCTTTACAAAGAGTCATCATCATCCGCTGTAGTTTTGGCTTGAGTTCATCTGGCAAGGATGCTATGAAGACTTGTTTGAGTGGTGGATTACTATTTCCTCCAAGAGGATAATATTTAGCAGCCATCCTCTTATAATGCTTTTCTAAGTCTTTTCTGTTGAGTGAGCAGCATTTCATTTCAAAATACTCTTAGAAATTTTTTTTCTGGATGATTGTGATATCTCCTAGGAACTCTTGGTGTAGTACTCCCAAAAACTGAGAAAAAGTACTATTGATGAGTTGAAGTCTTTCATATTAAAAAAGGTTGTTAACCTATTCACGAAAATTATCAGTCATTCAATTTATGAATTCTGCAAGGACTTGTTTGCTTGAAAGATTTGGATTAGCCATGTTGGTTTCAATCCAAGCACCAAATTTATTCAGCCTTTCTTTGTATCTTGAAGGTGGAATATTATCAGAGATGAACCATTTATTATAATTTTTTACTTCAGAAGATCCTATTTGTGGAGGATTAACTGAAGTTGTTAGTTCATCTTTTTCAGAGATTATTTCTTCTTCTCCTCCTTCTGGATTGACCATGGCTATTACTGAAAGGTCTGCCAAATAGTCTTCTTTGAACCATTCAGTAGACTCAACTGAATCTTCAGTGGGTTCTTCTGTAGATTCATCAGTGATTTCTCCAACAACTGATTGATCGTTTAGAGTGAGAGCATTAATTGTCCAGTCTGTGACAAGTGATCTTTCTTTAATGTCCTTGTCTTTTGAAGGAAGATCAGTAGATATATTTTCTCTGAAAAAATTTCTTGGCCTCCAGAGAAGATAAGGCCTGGGTTAAAAAGGTGGTTGTGGCTGGGTTTGGGATGAATAATGTCATCCTTGGAGAGAGATAAATTTTTTGGTGTTGACTTGTCTTGTTAAATGATAAGTGGATTTGAAGATGGATTCATAATTTGGAGTTTCAGGTGGTGAATATGTTGAAGGAAATAAGACAGGTGAATATGATGGATATGGTTTAGGATACATGGATAATAGATCTATGGCCAATGCCTGAGGCATAGTCTTTTTTTCTCTCATGAGTTTATCTCTATGATTAGTTCTATATGGTTCTATTTAGTTTAAAAATAGGACAAAATAATATTCTAAGAATAAGGCATAAAAAATAGAAATATAAAAATTAATATTTTTATATTTTATTTAATAATAAATTAAAATAAATTATAAAAATTAATTTTTTTTATTTAAAAAATGTTAGAAATAAAATATAATAATAAAAAAATATAATTATAAAAAATTAATAACAATAATAAAAAATAGACAATAAATTATATCTTTTAATAATATTTTTATATTTTTTTTGTCAAAATAAATATAAAATATACTAATTTAATATTTTAAATATAATTTTTTTTATTTAAATATTTATATCTTATTTATCAAATATAGTTTTATATCTTTATATCTTATTATTAGTGTCTCATGGCTGTAAATAGACTTAGACAGCCTGTGTTAAAGCTAATTATCTGAGTGATGTCATTAGTGTATACTTTAACTTGATCATGACTCTCACTCTTGTAGGTTGTAGCCTCCTATGTATGTTTTGGCCATTGGGGTTATAATTGTAAAAAACTAAAAATAAGGTAACTGACCTAACTACTAGCCTCTCTATATATTTTTCTATAATGTGACTTCAAATGTGAGAATAATCACCTTTCAATTATTAGTTCTTCCCTAAGCCACTAATTACTTTTTACATATTTATTTTTTGTGAGATTAATTATCATAACTTGCAGAGACTAGATAAAACATGAAAATATTACTCTAAACACTCAAAACAATCTTATATCTTTGTATTCATATATATCTCATTAATTTTTTTTAGTTTTGTTGTGATTGGTTATTATTGTATTGCTCTAACATTTAAACTTTTCTTTTTTATTTTTTAAATTGAAGATTAAGTGTCAATAAATACTATACTTTTAAGCATATAATTAAATAATTATACTAGATATATACTAAAATCAGCCACTAATTATTAATATAAAATATAAATTAAAAATTTAAAATATAAATATATATTAAAAATAAATTAAATCATATATATATATATATATATATATATATATATATATATATATATATATATATATATATATATATATTGACTTTTGTATACAAATAATATTTTGATAATTAAATAACTCCTTATATATATTTTCCAGTTTTTGGGGAACAAAGGTGAAGGAAAGCATTGTGTTTTTTTCCCACCATAGGAATTAAATAAACCAATAATAATAAGCTGAGTCAAAAAGGAAATAAAACTAAGGTGAGGATGAAAGGGGTAAATGAATGCATGCCTGATCAATCATGATATGGTGTACACCACTATCATATAATGATTTATATATGGTGGAAGCATAGTGGGACAAATATGCTGGCATGGCATGGCATTCTCTTTAAAGTATGACATATGATGAGAAAAAAGCTAGCTTTTGGCCCTTGATGCATTATCATCATGAGCTACATATGGAGGTGGTGGTAGGGATCAATTTGAATGAAGATATATATTTATATATTCATCAGAAAATGTTTTGTTTAGCTGCTACTTTTATTGCTTTAATTTGTTGCAACCACGCACCATGCTGAAAGTTTAACAATCATTTAAGAGAAAAGAAAAGACATACACGCAAGTGAAAGAATGGAAATCTTAGTTTGACTTGAACCGAACCAGGGAGGACATGAATCAGAAAGGGTTTTTCACTTTTCCAAAAATATTATTGGTACACCAAAAATTAGTCACTAAAATTAATCATTAATATATTTCTACATAAATATATGTATTGTTTAATTTATTTTTAATTTGTATATATATTTCAACATATATTTTATATTAGTGACTGATTTTAATAACTAATTTTAGTGTACATATAGCATAGTAGTTACTTTTCACATGCAAGGGCCATAACAAACGGTCTATCGTGTTTTTGCTTCCGGGGTAAGCTCCCATCATTATGCCTTTTCTCATCATTGGTCACACCATTAAGAAAACGGTTCCGCTACGTTACCAACATCATATCTACCAATTTCTGCCAACTCTTATTTATAATTGTGTTTCATGAAAGTGTGTTCGTGGATGTGTTTAATAAAAATGTCTTTTTTATAGCTGTGTTTAATAAAAGTGTCTTTATAGATATACTTTCTGGATGTGTCTCTTTATATATCTATTTAAAATATATTAATTATTAGACACATCCACAAACACACTTAAACACAATTATAAATAAGAATTGGCAGAAGTTGGCAGATAATATGTTGGTACCCTATACTTTTCCTTAAGAAAAACACCATGCCCGGCCCTAGCTACACTCGTTAATTTCTACTTTCTTCAATTCATTACATGTGCCAATTTTTTATTTTAGGAGTGAATGTCTAAATACTGCCAATTACATTATTATTATTATTATGATTATTATTATTAACTTTGAGGAATCATCATCAATACATAAGAAAGTATAGCATATACGTGCATAGTAGTTTTTGATGAAAAATCTCTCCATCGTATTAATTTGTATGTCTTCAAAACTGTGACGTCAATACAAGAGACGCAACTAATAAACACAATATATATATACTTACGTAAACAGCAGTATATATACTATTCTACGGTGAGAATCATCATGAATTTAAGAACGATCACCATCTTAATTTATTGCAAAATAAATAATCCAAGTTTCATAATGGATCATCTTCATGCACAATCCTATGAGTATGAGGTAAATTATACATTTTTCTTTAATCCTATATGTACTTAATTATTGTTTCCCCCGTGACATGCTTATATATATGCTTCAGTTAGAAACAAATTAAATCATCAACAGCTTCCTATAATCTTATATATAAACCATACCGACAGATCATGATGTATATTCAATTATTCACGGAATGGTTGTGAATTATCGTCGGCAATTAATAAATACCGTGACTCGTGTATGCTTGTTAATAGAACTAACAAAATAGTGTGATTTTAGATAGGAAAAGTATATGGTAGGGAACCGTTGAATTAGATATTATGCTAGCTAGGGATCAAATTAAAAACGTGCATATTGTACCTTCATATTATCATATATGATGTGTAGCATCTTCGGACAATAATGCATAATTTTAATCCGATCCGATCCATAGCAAAAGCACCTACAGCTGCTCTTTTGTCAGTTTCTTCAACTTCTTCGAACATTCATGCGCATACTTAGAGTCTTCATCCAAGAAATGTAGCTGGAAATGATACATAAACTGCACATCAACGTTATTTTTCACATGTTATTATACCATAGTCATATTTTCTTAGAGGATTATAGATTAGTCATGTTTTGGGCTAGTAAGTAGGAACAGCGCAGCGTTTCTTGTACATATCAATTATCTATCTTATTCTTATCTCTATCTCATATATCAAAAAGGACGAATAATATTATGTAGATTATCTTTATTTGAGTATTTTTTATTTTTTATATTAAAATAACTAATAAAAAGTAAAAAATAAAAAATTATACAAAAGTAAAAAATATTTTTTTTATTTGAAGTTTGTGAAAAATTTTAAAAATATCTCTAAATTTTATTTTGTTTTAATTTTATCCTTAAATTAAAGAATTTTATTTACATCAAATATATTCTTGATGACTAAATTTTCAAAATATTTAGAACCGATTCAGTAATAATATATGACAACTATATCTGGTTTGCTTATGTTAAAATTTGTTAGTTTTTGTAAAACTGTTATTTAGTTAATGTTAAATTTTTTAAAAAATTAACCGTGAGAAATATATTTAATATAGAGAAAAATTACGGGCCAACACTTTTATTAAAATTTGGTCAGTACTTAACCAGTAAAAAAATGAGTAATCTCACATCATTAAATGAAATCTCACATAATTAAAAACACCAATAATAACTAATTAATAGCTACAAATCACAAAATTTGCTGGTCTCTAACACTCCTCTTTAATGTAATTAAAAAACCTTTGAAACAAAATTAAAACAAAAAATATACTTTATTCATTATACAAATATTCAAAGAAATGAAAAAAATGTTTTTGTATAATAAGTGCCCATACTCCATATCCATAGTAATATAATATGAACACCAACTGTGTAGCTTGCGCTGTATAATATTACCTAATAGCTTTATATATGTATAATGAGCACTTAGGCTACATTGACAAGATCATTATTATACAAATAAATGATGACCAAGTCAGAGAGAACTAATCGCATTGATCTATGATTATCCTACATCATCTAGTGTTTAATAAGACATAATGTTCTGTTTTGTCTCCCACCCATAGCTATATATAATATAATAAAGTTAATCCGTAGCTGATTGGATTGTGCTTTTGGACCACATCCTCATCAAATATATAAGGCCAATATTGAATAGATAATAATAACTTACAAATTACTTCACCTGAAAATCAAATAATTAACAATAATTTTATTATACTATTAAGCACACGTTAGTATATGTTATATCAATCCTAAGCAATATATAATAAACATTGAGGATCCTGAATCTTCTGATGAACACTCCAGAAGGGATACAAATAGAGAAAGATAAAAGGAAATTGTTGAAAAATGAAGACATATAATACATATAGAGAATCATTAAGGGCACACCGTTAGTTGATGACTATAAATCCGACCTCAAAAAGTGATTGATTACGGTCACTAATTGGAATAAGTTTGATTTGAAAATCAATTTAACGCATGCCTTGTCCCCTATGAGGTGTCAAACCCTCCTTATCCCATGGCCAACGTAACCTTTTGTTAACTTTTTCTTCTTCAGCCATACACACAACTCCACATTTTCTGACAATTAAAAGCAATAATTATTCTGTGACATCAATATTAGGATACTTAACTTAATCCATGCATGCTGATCTTATTTAATTTTTTATCTTCTTATTAGCTCGTTTTTCCCTAAGTAGGAAAAATTGAAAAATCCATGCATACCAAAATCATGGCATGATTAATTCGGTGCATGAAGACAAACAAGAGCTTAACAGAAAGTCCCATGACCCACAGGAAAAATTAAAAGAGAATCAAAAGCATGGTGCAAAAGGAAGGAAAAGGGAACACACAACTCATGATTATGTCTGTGGGGACTTCAATACAATTCCACCATAAACATACATTTTCCTTCAATTATCACTTAACCCCCTTCTCACAAATTAATTAAAGCAAAAATAATATGACACAAATGTGATGAAATCATAACTCTGAGTATCATGCTTACTTCATAATGCAGATAAAATAATTAATTTAATTCAACAAAAATTCACATTCATCTAACCATTTCAGTAAAAAAAAAAACTTCTTAACGTCTAATTAATCATCACTATACAAATAACCTTACTCGTGAAAATTTATTATATAAAGTGAATGATGAATTCTAGTTGAAAAAGTGAGATTGAAGCAAAAGAGAGTGAAAGTCAATCAATGACAATTTTCAATTTTCTTTAATAATAATAATAATAGGAAAAGTCTAAGAAATCAGCAATTTTATCAAATTCTAGCTAACATATAATCAACAAATAAAAGTGAACCATTGGATGAAATCTCACACCAATCTCATACCATTAAAATTATCATTGATAACTATTTGATGGCTACAAATCACAAAAGTTGCTGCCTCTAGCACTCCTCATAATAATAATAATAATAATAATAATAATAATAATAATAATAATAATAATTCTGGCTTGTTTCCATATATAAAAGCATAGGCTCCTTATCACATGGCTAGATAGAAAGTAAAGCTTAGCATAAGCTTTGCTCTGTGTTTTCTTTTTCCGGTCAATATCCGGTAAGAGAACCGGTGAACGTCGTAGGAAAAAATGGACGAATCATGCAGAATTGGTACGGGGATAATGCGGGGTCTCCCTCGACGGAGATCGGTGGAGGACAGGTGGAGGCGCCGCTCCATATTCTCCGGCTCCGAACCTGCGGTGGACGCCGCCGAAGACTTCGCTGACGTCTTCGGCGGCCCGCCGAGGACACTCCTTGCGCACAAATACTCCAACTCCGGAAGCTCGTTCTACGAGGAGGTTTTCAGGCCGCCGGAGTTCGTTTCTCCGGCAACGAGATGTGGTCGGAACCTGCCTGTGTTCAGGATTCCATCGGCGAGGAACAACGGGTTTTACAGCGACATATTTGGCTCAGACGACGAACGGAGATCGAGGGAACGGTCAAGATCGCAATCGAAGGGGACATCGTCGTCGGTGCTGAGCTCGGAGGAGCTGAGCCCTCGCCGGCCGGCGATCGGAGATGACGTGGCACTGTCTGGTTTAGCTTCAAAGCTGAGGTACGTAGCCTGTAACGGAAACAATTTTTTTGCTTGTTCCACTGTTTTGACGTGTATGGCCTTTGTGAATGGTGATTACCAGTTAGAAAAGAATAGGAAGACAATAAAAATAGTAAACAATGTGAACAATAGATATGTAGGATGTTCAATTCAATAGGTATACAGAGGAATAGAGGATTATGTTCATTATTTTTAATTAAATGATTATTTTTTTGATTCAATTTCATCATGCACAGTTAACTATGATTATTTCTTTTGTTAAATGTTTATAACTTAGTCTTATACAAGCACAAGATAAATCTTTTGTGTGAATACGTTAGGTATACTGGTGATTATGCTGAATATATTTGACTATGTTACTCTACTATGCAGTTAAATTGTTTGAGAATGTAACCTGGTTACATCCTCGCCAGAAAATATTCGGATACTTAAATTTATTTTACAGTAATGTATAATAATATGTGAATTTATTTGAGAAGAATGTTATAGTGCTACTTTTTTTTAATATTCTTTTCGTATTAAGAAAAGGTATACATACAAGTGTTGTAAATTATGCTTCTCTTTATTTATTTAAGTGAAGATGCTGTTATAAATAATTTTTACGATATCTAATAAAAAAATAAGTAAACCTTAATGCAAGTTATGTTATTTTGTTTTGCAAGATGAACATAATTTGTGAAATTTTGGCAATACGGTAACAAGGATTTTGAATCTGAGGGTTCTACAGTGATTTTTACAGGCCAATCAGTGTTCCATGGAGATGGGACTCATCCTCTATGATGCCTGAGGAATACCCGGATAACCATGGGGTACCAACTTCTCCATGCGATTCTCAGTCAGTTGAATTTCAATTTCCTGATAATGAATTCAAAGAAATCTTCAAAAGCTCAAATTTAGGATCCTCAAGAAGAGTCACATCTCCAGAAACCATCAGCTTTGAATATGATTCATATCAAAGCGTCAAAGGATTTACCGATGATTGGGAGCTCAATTCCCCTATTTCTGTTGTCTCTTCACTCCGTCAAGAGTCTGAAGCAAAATATTCAGTTCATGATGGTGTGCTTAAACAACAAACTATAGAGGATGATGATGACGACTATGATGAGGACGAAGATGAAGTTATGAGCTCCTATGTCATAGAGCTCAACTCCAATCTCAGGAGGGAAGATTGTGAAGCATCAGCCATAGATGAAGCAATTGCATGGGCCAAAGAGAAGTTTCAATCAGGGAGCTCTGATGAAGGATCAAGCAGTAAAAATGATAGCAATGAACAAACTGCTAAAACAAAAGGTGATTCATTGTCTTCACTAACTGAATATTTCGCTTTTTCATACAATATCCTCATTTGGATACACTGGAACAGACAAAAGCAGACACTTATTATTTGTATCTGACTATATAATGCAGGAAGCTTTGAATGCCATGATGATGAAATCGAAATAGTTGAATCTCCCAAGGTAATATATATTACATTGATCATACTAATTTACATTTGGACTTGATCATTTTACTAGTTGACAAAATAACTTGGCCAAGAAAATAAACGGTAGAATCTATTCAACTAGAATGATGTGTATAATCCAATTGCAATAACTAAAAAGGAGTTTATGTTAATAGAAATGAGTTGTTGCAAGTTGCAACATGCATTCTGTCCGAAATTAACATTTGGTGTTTGTTGAAGCAGTTAAATTTCCAAACACTACCCAGTAAATATAATAGTTCCACTTTTTCTACAGAAACCACTGACGGAAACAGAGAAGTTAGACAGAGACATAAGGTTGTGGTCATCCGGCAAAGAAACTGACATCCGGCTACTCCTTTCAACACTGCATCATGTAAAATTTTATTTGCTTAAATCTTTTGGAGCTGTTTAAACCATTAGCATGCACGGGTAGACGAAGAACTTACATGGTTATATGTTTCAATTGCTAGGTTCTATGGCCTGAGAGTGGCTGGTATGCTGTTCCTCTTATGAGTCTAATAGAAAGCTCAAAGGTGAAGAAGGCTTATCAGAAAGCAAGGTTATGCCTGCATCCTGACAAACTTCAGCAAAGAGGAGCCACAGTCTTGCAGAAGTATGTAGCAGAGAAGGTTTTCTCCATTCTTCAGGTGTGTGAACTATATATCACATATAGATAGGTTCTGCCATTATGTTTCTTTGCACACTAATGTATAGACTGAGGAACGATACCAAGTTAACATTATCTATTTTGGAACAGGATGCATGGGCAGCATTCATATCTATGGATGTTTCATTTTTAAGAGGCAGATGATTGAAATTGCTGATCACTCAGTTTTGGCAAACCCCAAGCTAGAAATTTGGAATAATGGAAGGTTTTTGTTGGCATGCAGTAGATACACATGAAATTTGAATTTTGAAAGCATCTGCTCCTTTGTACAAATGATTAACCGAGGACTATTTTGTTATTTATGTCTGTATTAGTTGCTGTTTGATCCCTTTTAGGTGTTACTTATGATGTATTTAATAGGAAGTTATTTGATTGATCTTAGTATATGATTTGTATATGATGACATGGAACCAAGATTCAGTTTCTGTTTAAAAATGTGACATTATTAGATGCTGTTAGAGTAAGGAAAAAGTTTGCTCGTCTTTGCAAGTTCAATTGAAACATACAGAATTACAATTACATTATTATCTTGCTGTCTGGAAGATTACATTTCATCAGTTTTGGTGAACCTCTGATACGGGCAAACAAAGATTTGCTCTAGAATGCCAAGGAACCTACACTAAAGAATTAGAAATATATTGCATAGAATGTTAGGTATATATAAACAAAATAAGATCCAAACTTGGCACTGAATTCATGTACATACATATACACAGAAAATAATACTCTCATCAGTGAATGTCACCCACCCCCTGCTCTATCAGCTCCCTAAACTCTTGATCAGTGCTCTTAAGCATCAGTGACAAAGGCAAATTGATACCACTTTGCAACACCTCCATGTGCCTAGGCTTTATCCTGTTCTCCAAACTAAAAGAAAAGTACTGGGGAAATTCTTTCAGCTCCTTCAGTTTCTTCCCCATTTCCCCAACAAGATACTCAAACTTGGGCCGAAAATTAACTTCAATGTTGAAAGTGAGCAATGATGGACATCTCAAGACCATATCCTTAACCTCATCCTTAGAGAATCCTAAACTCTCCAAATACCTCAGCTTAGGGATTAAGGATTTCTCAACACTAGACACCAACAGAACAGGTTCTTGATAAGCCAGGGCCTTCAAGTCCTTCAAGCCAAATCTTCTAAGATAAAACAAAGTTGGCTTAAGCTGATCTACAACACTGGCGGTGAGCAAGTATGGACACTTATTGATAACCTTCCTAAAGCTATGATCCGGGACTTTGAGGTCGTGTGAGAGAAAATCAAAAACTGGGTCAAGCTGAGAATTAATGTCAGAGGTGAGAATCTTGGGGCACATGGAAATGATCCTAGGAATGTCCTTGTGCTGGATGTCTTTGGAAAGAAGGAAGGAGATAATGGATTGAATGGATTCCATTGAAGCTGTGGTTAGAGCAGGGTTCTGGGACAATGCTTTGCCAGCATCAACGCCCATGATCTCAAGGCAGAGGATTTTCTCTTTGAATTGAAGGGAGAGCCTTGCAGTGGTTAGAGGGTAAAGTGGGTGAGTTTGGAGGAGGCTAGTGAGATGAGTGTTTGTGTTAGATTGGTGAGAATTGAAAGGAGTTGTTGATGGTCTGTGGGAATGGGAGGATGAGAAGCTGCACATTGAAGTGTGTAGAGCAACCGCCCCAACCGCCCTAGCAGCACCTGACATGGTATGGTGGAAGTGGAAAGGGGGATGATTGTCCTGTAATAATATCTCCAATGAAATCCTAATATTATGCCACTATGGGATGACACGTGGAGATTACTTTCAAACTTGATTGGCTGAAAATAGATTGCCACATATCATTTCAATGTATCATAGAATTTGAGATTCTGCCAGTCTAGTAAATACGGGAAATCACAATTCACAGTTGCGCACACATTTTTTTTTATTAAAGCATTTGACTCTTTAACATTTCCTTAAAATAATTCTACTATTATTCTATTTTTCTTTCCTAATCTGGAAAGAGCTGTATTACACCATTTGGAAGAAAGACTAAAATTGGAACACACAAACTAAAAAATTTAAACTAAAACATTGAGACCGAAAGATTAAAACTAAATTAAATCTCTGTAATTTATTTGATGTAAAGTGTACATGACTGGTCAACGAATTATAATTCAAATGATATAATATTCTCATACTCACCTAAAACTCGCAAGTTTAAGTCTTACTCCTAACTTTGAAAAAAGAAAGTGTATATGAATGAAATATGTCTTAGTATTGTGTTTAATTCAAGATAAATATGAACATTTGAGTTAATATTTAATTTAGTCCATAAACTTATATGCGAGTTTCAATTTAGTCCCTGAAATTTCATTTGCCTTTCTTTAGTCTCCAAAATTTGTAAACGTGACTCACATTAATCATTATAACAATTTTCCGGCACAAAAATGTTAATGAAGTGTTGACATGGACAACCAAATGCCATGCTAGAATTTGTAAAACGACGCCATTTTGGTTTTGGCGCTCAAATAGCCCAAAAACGACACTGGATCACTTGCTTTTGGAAGAAAAGTTTCAATAAATACTACTTACGAGGCATTTTTGGTCATACGCAAAATTTGGAGACTAAATATTTTTTTTTTATAATTTTAGATAACCCCCAATCCTAAGAATCACACCACACTCACACAACATTAAAGGGTTCCTTTTCTAGTCTCTTAAAATATACACCACCTTAGTGCATCCTAACTAACATTATTTTCCTCAGTTTTTTACCCCTTTTTCCCGAATGGATTTATCGTGACATAGATAAGCACAAAACGTCATTGAATAAAATGGTAAATTAATGCATCATGTGCACAAAAATTGTCGAACAATGCAAATATTATGAGTTGATTATGGATGGATAATTTATCTAAATGAATCCCACCCCTCCCCAATTTTTTTTCAACCAAAGGTAGTAAAAAACAATGAAGGTTAAACACGAAACATCAAAGCTTAAATGAGATATGCAGAAGACTTAAAACCACTAAATTGCAGTTCAACTACAGATGAATGCCCAATTGATCGGCTTAAAATTGGATATGCATATCCATCGCAGTAGATAAATGGAACGATGACATTGACAGAGCAAAAATGCCCATATTATAGATGGGAAAATCTTTCAGAAACGGCGATTGTTATTCGTTGCACTAATTCATTAATCCCGCACCAGTGATACAAATTATAAATAAAAGGAACAAATAACAGAAAACTATTATAAAAAGCAAATACATCATCACAGTATTTACACTTAAATGCCTCTAACTAGGAATCTCGAAGCAAACTGAAGTTGTTCCATAAAAGCTTTAGTCTTCTACATAATTAATTAACCATGCAGATTAATGCACGAGATCTATAAGTTCTGCTGAACAACCGATTTATCTATTTATCTGTATACGATTATTTGCACAGAAACAGCAAAAGAGAAAAAAAAAAAGCAAAAAGTCTGCTAGACCCTCGTAAATCTCTACCCAGAGACTTTGAAATATACCTAGAGTAGCATGCCTTGACATCCTGCATTAAGTTTCGGTCACCCAAAATAGTCGGGAATAATGTCATCTTAAGAAGTGCAGTAAAACACTTGCATATCATATTTATGGATTTGGATCCTCTAAAGTTTGAATTTTACTTTAGAGAGTAAAGTGTGAGCTTCTCCCCTTGAATAATTTCTCTTTCATATTTATTATTGCTCCCACCTATGAAATCAATAGTGAGAGATCACACTTTATTTTCTAAAGTGAAATTCAAACTTTAGAGGATCTAAATCCCATATTTATAGACTGCAAAATGAAACACTTACAAGCAAATGGAAATAATCAAAAAGCACACCAATCTCAGAGTTGACCATGACTTCTGCTCATAGAGTGGTTGCGAAGGAGCTTTTGAGAAGGTGCTTGCTGATCATTCTGCTGGAAGATATTCAAGGGCGGAAACATGTCATTCATTACAGAAACAAGTACATGAGTCTTAATGTGTAACTGGCCAAGAGTTTGATCAGAGTCATCTCACTCTCCACTATTAATTACTATCATTTTTGTAAAGGTGGAAACTCAGGTGCAGTCGACTTCACGTGAATTTGATAGCTGAGAGCCGTTAGATGAAAATTTAGTCAAATCAGTCAAATCATCTAACGGCTCTCAGCTATCAACTTCACGTGAAGTCAATTGCACTTGAGTTTTTACCTTTGTAAAACTACTTTCCTATAAACATACTGATGATTGAATATGCATGTCTAGCAATGTAGAATTCTTCCATCCTTTTATATCCAACAAAAATTCTATTATCTGGATATAATTCAGTGAACTAGTCATGTCTAAAATAGCTTAGTTTGCACACGAAAAGGAACCAAATAATAAAAAAATTGCATTTATGCAATAGGATAAAAGAAAGTATGTATGTATTGATCTGCCAACATGAAATTAAAAAACAGTAAAGTGAAAAATCAAACTGCCCATTCTGAATAAGATTCATTCCATTCTACCAAAATTGGAAATTTAGTTATCAATCCAAAATAAATAAATAACTAGGAGGGGATAATGGAAAAAATCAATTGCCGAATGGGACTTACCTTGTAAAGGGATGCAGCAGACTCAGATTGTACAGTTGGAATTGCATTGTCCCCAAGAGACCGCAAAGCATCCAAAGCATCTAATGTCAGCTGCCAACCGCAGAGTGCAATTGCATCACTGCTAGTGCTTGGAACAGAATTAGCACAGCCAGCAGCAGCAACATTGCCATTCACCCAAGGGCAATATTGGTTGTGATGGGCAATAGGATCAAATTCTACACCACCTTCATAATTACTTTCACCTTTTGGAGGCCCTAAATAATTTAGCAGTGTTAGTGGCTTTCCCCCAAAAGTATGTAGCAACTAATTGATGAGCTGCAACAAGGCCTTGGAATGAATTAGAATATCCATTTCCGATATGGTATGAAAATCCATCACCCCACTAAGGAACATGTTTGGTTGGATGCATAGAAGAACCTTGAGACACATAATGGGGAATTCTAAGGAAGTGATGTTTTTATCTAGTTGTAAATTCTACATTAACAAGTCAACACCATATTCCACACAACTCCTTTCGTTAAGGTTTCAACCAAAACATTGGCAGAGTTCACAACAGCTCATATGCAGGCAAGCACAAATGATCAAGCAAGCAGAAACAAACGGTCAAACGTCAGAGTGTAACCAATTGTCTGTTAAATTTTATAATGAAAATTCAATTTTTACAATACGAACATTTTTTTCCATCATTGAAATTTAGGGTTTATAAAGGAGGAAAAGAAAATAAAAGGAATAATAAAAAAACTGGACTGAGATGATGTGTTTAATGAAGCATTAAGCCATGAACATCTACTTATACTGTTAATTTGGTCAAATACTAGTGTGATACAAGTACCCTAGATCAAAACAAATCAAGAAACACAATAAAATTACAAAATCAGGGCTCGCTTTTATCTCCCAACAAACAGAAAGGGGCACAAAGTTTAAGTTTTGCGATACCATTTGAAGGTTTTATATGGAGTGTTTGGGAGTGGTAATACAGCAGTAAAATCTAGTAAAATTAGTAAAAGCAAATCATGTCACATCTGCAATTAAAGGGAACACTAGTAAAAACCTTGGAAAGGTAATGAAATTACACAAATGGATTTAGTGTTAATGAAATTGTTAAGTCATTTAAGTCTCCATTGGAGTCCATCTGTAACCACCACCTATCTTCAATCCATCTTTGTGATTTCACCTCTACATTCTACCTACTTATGTACTCGGGAAGGGTAACAAGTAAAACAAGTCAAGAATATTGAAATAGAGAGCTTACCTATCCCATTTGCTAAAGCAAAATCTGGTTCGAGGCCACTTTTGTTGGTGAATGATGATTTACTATCCTTAATGATCTCTTCCTTGGTATTTTCACAAGCAGAATATATATTAGCATTGCAAGAATGAGATGGATGACTACTGGTAGCAGGTGGTACATTGCGGTTTTGACTAATCTTTTCACCACTTTCAACAGATTCTGCCTTTGTAGAACAACCAATTTTCGATCCACTGTCTGCCCTTCCTGCAGAGTGAGACATCATCTCCTGGCTATCTCCAACAGGACCTTCCCTGTTAATATCATCAGGGACAATCTCATCCATTAGACCTGGATCAGGAACAGATTCATCAGTTTGTCCCTGATTTTCAGCATCTTCTACTCTATGCTCCATTTCGCCAACAACACTATCAGCTCTGTGCACAGATATATCTGCTCCATGGATTTCAGCTTCATGACTAGCACACATTCCAACACTGCCTCCACTAATTCCAAAACTGATTCCATCTCGTGCTGGAGCAGTCACAGTTTCTGCATTGAAAAGTTCTTCCCCATAGTTTGTACTACTGACACCCACTTCACCAGGGACAGCTTCAGTTGCTGTTTGAAAACAAGTACTCTGTTGAGCTAGATTGCTGTTATTCAGTTCTGATGTTTCATTCATGTCCACATTGCCATGGGTGCTAGAGGAGGGGAAGTGGGCATCATCAAGGTCTCCAGGATAATTTTCAACACTTTCCATAGAATCATCATTTACACTATGACATACTGTATCCATTGCAATGACAGATGATGCACGGGTTGAGTCTCTAGCTGATTGGATTCCGATTATGCGGTCATTACCTTGATGCAATGAAGAAACTCGAGCACCAGAAGCATAAGCATCAAAACCCATCGAATGACTAGGACCAGCACCAGATGAGTCTCTTTGATGTGGTGAAGAATGTGTGTCAAAAATATCAGAGTCACGGGCACGTTTTGAGGGACCAGCTGAATATTGTCCACCATCTGTGACTTCATCACCATCACGATCAATCACAGTTCCTTCAACACTATCAGCCTGCTGCTGCAACCTGGGAACTGGCCTGTCATCTGAGCTTCCCCCTTTTTCAAGATTTCTCTTACGAGAGCTTGGCCCTCGTGATTCATATGAAGCTGCGCGGTCACCAATCTCACTGCCTGAAGGCTGGCCAATCATCAAATCCCTTCCCATATCTTCATCATGAGTATTTTCAGATGTTGCTGTCCTTCCAAAAGGAGTAAAAGAAAACCCTCCAGCCATAGTAAGATTCAAATCCAAATCAGAGTTTGCCAACAGTTTACCCTCATTTGTTGTTGCAACTTCATCACGGTCTTCGACCTGATCTTTCTCGGCATCATCAGCTGCAACCCAACCGCTTATTCCACTAGCTGCACTCACTCCACGAGTCAATCCTACCTTTTTGCTGGTATCAGGAATATCTATGCTGTTGGCATTCGGTGCAAAACGAGCAGGACGAGGAACAGTCAAGAAATCTAAAATTCTAACAGTAGCACCACATAAGCTACAGTCAAGCAACGGGGACCTACAGTCAAATCTAGACTCCTTAAGAGAAGCCTTTCCCTTTCTGGCGTCCCTTTTAGCACAAGCAGAAACTGCTTTCAGCCCTGGATCTTGAGTACGATGAAGTTGATTCTTGCCAAAAGAATATCCATTCCTTTCGGATTGAGCAGAGTGCTCTTCACAATCCTGGACATTTAAAAGCCACCGGGGTTCCCAACCACAAAGGCTTATAAGCTTTTGAGACTGCCAAAAGGAAGAAAGAGAAGCATATTAGCTTATAATAGTTGTAACTCAAGGATCAATTTGACAGCTACAAGTAGACAAAAAATATAAACATCTTACACGAGAAAATAAGCAGTGTGCCTCCTCATGAGAGTTTTCAAGCTCTGATATAATCTCCTGTTTAAAGTTTGCTTCTCCTGACACGAAATTCTGAAGCTGGGACAAAAATCGCTCAATCTGTGGACCTCGAGTAACACACATCAACTCAATTGCGGAGATTGCTACAACAGGGAGACAGGTAAACTGTACAAGTCCATCACATCTATCCTTGTAGCCACCAATTAATGCAGATTGGGGTGTTGGAGGGAACTGTACTAGGCTTTCTGGACAGCTGTTTCCTCTCCAGGCACAATTCACTTTGTGCCCAAAATCCAGTTGCCTGGCAAAGGATTCGCTGGCACGTTGAGCTTTTGGCAATTACAATAAGAAAATAAGTTAAAAACAGATTATGAATACTAGCAAAAACAGAGATGTTGTTTAGCATAGTTCTCAAATAAAGTATCCTTGACAAACTGACAATATAACAATATAACAATATTTCAAATGACTATATCAGAACAAGAGTTGCAATTTCACAATTTTTAGGAAGCAAATTATAAAAGATTTAGCTACAGTTGTTTACTTGACAACTTTGCAATCACCAACCTTCAGCTGATGTCCAAGATGATGATGATGTAAAATTCAGGCAAGCACCACATGACTCACAGGAAACTTTGTCTACACCAACACTCATCCAACCTTTCTGAGCACAAGCCAATGAATTGATGATCTGGAAGAAACCAAAGGGGGCATGTGATCCCTTCAGATTGCCTCATCTCTACTTATAAAACAGTCATAGTAGCAAAGATAACATATAGAGGAATAAAAAATAAACAAGATTCCTATTCATAGATAACAAATGACAAATGAATAAATCTTACATATCGATTCTTTCATTTAGACACTCTTCGTATAATTCATAAGCATAGACGCAAACTGCCTCAGGGCTAATAATTAATACTTAACACTGCATTTTTAGACATCAGACAAATAACTGCCTCTCCTCCAGGCCTATTGTTATAATTTACAAATGCAGGAATCATCAGTGACTCTATAACTCGCTAACCACTAGTAAATAAAAGAAGAAGATCATATACAACTGTGACTACAACATGTATATCTATTTAAAACCATAGGCACATCAAACCTGAGGCTTTCCAAGCCAACTTGAAGGAACAAATGTAGCCAATCGCCTCAATAGATCCCCTCTCTCCCAGGGTCTACATGAAGCTCTTGAAGAACCAGAGCCAACAGCACTTGTGCTCAGGGAAGTCCATGGTTGTTGAGAGCCAACACATGAGAGAGAAGCAGCTTTAGAGCCTTGTCCATGACTTGACCCATCTATGCTGCCAACATTCATTGGAACAGCTGCAGACGATGCGCCAGCAGAACTGGAATAATGATTAGGCAAAATTTAGTCAAATTAATGGAATGCAAAACACAAGGCACAAGTGTGCGTGACATGGTAGAATGACCCAAAGAGGAGGGGGGGGGGGGAGAGAGAGAATTCTATACATTTCAGCTCCAACAAGAGGTATAAACTTTAAATGTTCTTTAGCTACCTTCTAAGTTCTACCACAACAAACCACGTTCAACAAGAAAAATTCGACAACAAGGGTTCATATCCACAAGCATTAGCAATAACCAAAGCAACTAAAAGCAAAGAAAAAGTGTCTTGAGGTACGCAATGCACATATCCACTTAGCACACAATGAGCACTGAGACTTCACTAGATCCAGTTCTAATAGCAACCAGCCAACCACAACAATAATCCTCTTAGCTCTGAAAATTCTAACCCGAGTTCAAACCTCAGGGGCTATCAGCTATTCAGCAGAACAAAGATAATTCACATTGGGAAAAAATTTTACTGAAATCGTGAATATTTGAGGCCAAAACGAAAACCCTAATTTGGAGAAGAGTTGATGAGAGTGAACGCGTGAAGCAGAGAGAGAAAGTAAGTAGTACCTGGCAGCAGGTGTGGGATCAACGGTGCCGCCGGAGCTGATAACTTCTTCTCTCATCTCTCTCTCTCTCTCTCAACTTTCTCAATTTCCGAAGTAAATGAAATTCATGGTGTGGGAGAGAAACAGTGGGAATAATAGCAGCTTCGCTAATACGATCGAGTGTTAGCGCGTGGCCCCCATTGCGATTACGAATGTCAATACCATGCCAATGTAATGGGCCACTGGTTTTTCTTTTTTCCCTTAGAAGGTCATGTTAAAAGTTAAAATATTTGTTAATGTTATTTAACATAAATATTTTTAAAATATTAAAATAATAAATATATTCAAAATTTAAATTATTTTTTAGTTTTCAATAAATTTTTTGTATTAATATGTAATAACCTCATTAAATTAGGAGACACGCTAATAATAATAGCTGTAGAATATAGAGTTAATGTCTATACAGAGATTTTTTTTTAATTAAAAAATGTTAGAATTTTTAAGAATTTTATCAAAACTTACGACGAAAGTAAAAAGAAAATAGCTAAGAAGATTTATTCTTGTTGAAGAAAAATACGAAAAAATTTTGGCTAATTTTTTTTTATATTGATTAAATATATGTGTAATATATTGTTATTGAAAAATTAGGTATTTTTTTATATGGTGTTTTATTTAAATCAGACGGTCCAATTTGTTTGATGAAAAAAATAAATTACAAATTGGAAGGTCCAATTTACTTGAAGAAAAAATTAAACTCCAAATCAGAGGGTCTGATTTGTATTTTTTATTTTTTTTATTTGTTAAAATAAAAATCAGACGGTCTGATTTTAATATTAAAAATTTTTTTATTTTCGAAATTACAAATCGGAACCGTTCGATTTGTGATTGTTTGTTTAAAAAATAAAACAATACAAATAAATCGGTGCCTCTGATTTGTGTTATCTTATAGCCAAATAAAACACTTCTCTCCTCACACCATATTATCATACACGTTTTTCTCTCCCACCCGAAAAATCAAAAGCAAAAAATTTTGCTAAGTGCAATTTCTAATTTTTAGCAAAATAATTGTGATATTTGATATTTAAAAAAAAATACAGGACAATAAAAAAAATTAAAAAATAGAAATCATTTGGTATGATTTCTCTATTTCTAAACTTAACGGTCATATAGGTGTAATACCCCAACTGATGTCATATACTTGTATTATATCATTGTCATTACTCATGAGTAGTAATTCCTAGCAAGATTTCGGAAAGAAAGGAGAAGATCGACAATGAATACTTTTTATTTTTTTTAACAATTGAGGGAATAAAGTGTGATTTTTTATTATCAGTTTTATAAGTGAGATCAAAAATAAATATAAAAGAAAAAATAATAAAAAATTAAAAATCACATTTTACGATTTTCAATTCTTTTTAACAATTGAGAGAATTCATTTCTAAAAAGATTGAGATAAATGCGATGATAATACCAAACACACGTCTTTACAGATGAAGCAGTTTTTGTCGTACCATATCCTGTTTAGTGTTTATACCATGTTAAAGCTTTATTCATATCTCATCACATAAAAATTAAAAAGGAGTACTAGCTCAACAGATTTTATAATTTGTAATTATTAATAATTATTATTATTATTTTTAATGGTATAAAATTATATTTAATGGTGTGATGATCCCACTAAATTCAAAACATGTACCTTGGTTGCTATTGCTGGATGACCTTTTAGGTTGGGTTTGGTAAAGCTTTTTTAAGAGGTGCTTGTGCTTTTCAATTGTGCTTTTCAAAAGCACAAGCACGTCATTTTGCGTTTGGTAAATTAAAAAGCCCAAGTGCTTGTGCTTACGGCTTTTAAAAGTTAGGGGTGCTTTTGAAAGCACCTAGGAGGGAGCTTTTTAAAGCTGGCTTATGCTTACCAAATTTTTTTCATTTTCCCGCATGTATTTCCCGCAATTATATTGTCATTAAAATCCTCGTATATTTCTAACTTCTCATCCTAACCTTCACAAATTCTAACACAATCTTCATATATTTTTTATTTTTCAACCTAATCTTCACAAATTTCAATACAAATACATCTCTATCACATATTAGGTATGAACTTCTATTTATTTATGTTAATTTTTTTTGCGTTAATTTTGTATTTTTTCACTAGATCTATTATGTTTGTTTTTCTGTTCTTTGAAACGGGAAGAGGTTGATCTGGTTTATGAAAATCAATCATAAAATTTTTTTTGTATGAACATTAGTCAAAATTATAATAACATGTATATACATATGTAAATATAGATATATAATTATAAGAGTAGTTTATTTGAGATAAGTGTCCTATTTTTTGTGATCTATAAAGATGAGCCAATATATATAGGTGGGTAATAAACGTATCCAGTACTAACATTGGATTACATACAAATTTTATTATTGACTAATGATAAATTTATTTATATTAGTACAGAGAATAAATCAAGTAAATATGTTAATTATTATGATACTTATATAATAAAATAAATACTAAATATGTTAATTTAGTATTTTTAGTAATGATGTTTAGGATAAAATAAATTTTTATGATACTTATATAAAATTTTAAAGTTAAAAAATAAAAGAATTTATTTATTATATTTATGTTTATTATGAATTTTTTATTTTAACATTATTTTATTTTAAAATATTATATAAATTTTTAAAAAATTTGAAAAAAGAAATTATTTTTTGTTATAAACATGTTTATTATAATTTTTTTAACTTTTAAAAACTGTTTTACCAAACACAATTGTGGTGCTTGTACTTATTAAAAGTCATTTTTAATTTAATTTTACCAAACGCAAGTGCTGCAGCTTTTAAAAAGCTATCTTTTAAAAGACAGCTTTACCAAACCCAGCCTTAGTGCATGTTTGGGCGTCATTATTTTGTTAAAAAAAGATCTTTTTTCAATGAAAAAAAATCTTTTTTTATTTTTTAACGTATTTAGCAAATTTCTAGTAGTAAAAGTAAAAGCACTAGTAAAATAAAAAAAAGATCTTTTTTGAGAAGCTGTAATTTACATCTTTTTTTAAAAGATCTTTTTTCCTTAAAAAAAAGATGTTTTTCATGTAATAAATAAACAAAAAAGTACTTTTATATTGTTATACCCAAACATAATTGATTGATAAAAAGACCTTTCTACATAAGATATCCAAACATAAAATTACTTTTACTTCTCTATAAGATCTTTTTAAAAAAGATAATTCGAAAAAAGATCTTTTCTTAGAAGCTCACCCAAACAAGCCCTTAGTCTACCTTTATTCCCCTTGAATCATCAACTAAAATTCATAAATGAGAAATATCATGAGAAGTAGAAACTTGTAGTTGTATGCAAAGAAAGAGTCTACTCTAAAACAAGGAGGATGGAGTATAGAGCTAAAAAGCTTTAAACAAATAGAAATAGAAAACGAAGTAAAATGAATACTAAAATGAGAAGTCTTCACAATAGAACCAAAACTCACTCGGCATGGCGATCTCCATACAAGGAACCTTGGAACTCTTAGACTTTGAGAGCCCCTCCTTCTCACCCGATGCATCTTTGGCAGCAGAGAAGGATTGCTTGCCATTACCCATCCCAAGAGAAAACAGAGATACAAGCCGAGGACGGATTATATTAGCGATTTAAATTTTAAATTAGGGTTTAGTGTGCTTTATATTTTTATTTATTTTTTATAATGAATTAATTTCTAGAAAGTATTGTATTTTTTTTTTCTGAACTCGTTAGTATTCGACTAAAAGGTTAAAACATTTGTTATGTCATTTAATTTAAAATATTTTTAAAAATATAAACATAATAAATAATTGAAATTTTGATTCACCTTAAATTTTTCTTTAGTTTTCAACGACAATTTTCTATGTTTTTTATTTTGACAAAATTAATATTAAAAATATTACATGTGCAAAAAAAATCAGTTATTATATATTTATATAAATATATGTAATAATTAATTTATTTTTAAAATATATTTTATATTCTAACATATAATATATTTTATATAAATGATTAATTTTTTGTCCACACATAGCATAATTATGCTACTATATATTTTTTAGTCTGATTCCCATTACAATCAAACCAATTTATTTGCATTCAACATAATTTGATTTCATAACTACAGTAATATATAGGTATAAATGTGAAAAGTAATAAAGAATTGGAGGAAACAAACTGATAATTAGAAAATTGTATTGTATTTACATCATAATAAGTATAAATGTTTTTTTTTAAACATATATCTTAGTATTTTAAAAACTTAAATACTAAATCTAGTTTGAATGTAAGTCAAATATCAACTTAACTATATCACATTTGCCAATATTATACATACAGTAGTGCTATAAAATCCGCAGATTTTATTATTTTAAAATATAAATCATCAAAGTCAGCATTAGTCTTTTTATACATAAGTCCAAACAAAATCTAAATGCAGGCTAGAATTTGTTAAAATCTGTCATGAGACTTTTTCTTATATATATTTAATAAATAAAAGATAAAATATTATTTATACACATATAAAAAAATCATCTACTAAATTAATCATTATATATTTATGTATAAATATATATTATTTAATTCATTTTTTATATTTATATTTTAACATATATTATTCATTTGGTAACTGAATTTGTATACGTAATATGATTCTTTAAAATTAATACTAATTAGACTTGTAATTTTACAAGTTCTTTGCCTACATTAGTCCATTTTATTACACTCTTGGATTGTAGATATATTACTCCAGTTTTATTTCATTGCCCACGATATCTCCTAATCTAACATGCTAAAGATCAATACTAATCTAACATGCTAAAGATCAATACGCTGCGAATCTAAACTCTATTTAAAGAGTTTGCCGATGGACAATGAATTAAGGTGAGATTCAAATCTCGACACTTGTTTAAGCGGACAAGTGAGCTGACCACTTAGCTAACCCAAATTAGTTATGATACTCCGGTTTTAAAAGTTGTATTATGTTGTGCAGATTGCAAAAGCGCCTTTGCCTCCATATATATGAACACTGAAAGGCTACAAGGAATTGACATTATTGCCTTATCAAAAGTGTCTTTGCCTCCATAATTAGTACAATTTACAAAAACAAAATACAATACCACAAAACAAAGCCAGCAAACTTCTATTTTTGAATTTCTACTTAGCTGAACTTAATTACTCATTAACCTTATTTCACATAATACCATGATCCCACCAAATTCAAACAAATAAAGGTAATGAACACAAACTGGTCTATGTAGGCACTAAAACGAAGACTTCAGCAACACATTATTTAGAATTACTAGCTGCACCTTTTCCTGTACCTGTATCTGCTGTACATGGAAATTTGAAAGAGATATTACATTAGAACTTGAACTAGTTTCTTAAATTGCTGAGATTCTTTTCTTACTACCAAATAAAAGCAGCAGGACTAACCATCCAAATCTTCATCAATAGGTTCTGCTTTCCAAATGATGTCTTTCAGGCCAACAGATAGATTCTTATAGAACTGTAAATATTAAGTCATAAACAACCCACTTCAAACTCAAAATTAAGAAACCAACAATGGATATTTCTTTCTTTTTTTCATTTTATTTCTCTTGAATGAAAATACCTTGTGAAATTCCAATGTGTCTCCTCCACATTTTCGAAGCTCAACCATGTTAAGTTGAGGGGCCACCTCCAAGATCTGAGAAACCAGAATCTTATTATTTATTTGTTGGATTGAGCAATCTTGTGCCCTAAGGGCACATTTTAAGAGGATAATAATAGAAATTTTTTAAGTTTTTGATGTATTCAATGCATTGAAAATGTAAAACTGTTTATCTTTTCAATAACTTTCAAGAAATTATTCTTTTTATGGTATCCTTAAAATGTGCCTTATGGCACGTTAGCAAAACCCTTAAAATTGTTTACTTCTGAAAAGAGCATTAGAAAGAAGCAACACTAGTCGCTACTCGCTAGTGACGGAAATTAACTTAGAATGGACAGCCCAAATGACAAAAAGTAAACTTCGAAAGACATGTACCTCAGTTGCTACTGCTAGATGACCTTTTCGTCCACTTTTTTCCCCTTGAATCTTCAACTGAAATTCATAATGAGAAATATCATCAGATGCAGAAACTTGTAACAAGTCATTATGACAGAAATCAGCATTGTAGGCAAAGAAAGAGTATACCCAAAACCTTGGAGGATGGATTATATGACTAAAAAGCTTTAAAGAAAATAGAAACACAAAACAAAGTAACTTAGACCACAATAATTCACTTTACCTTAGTGTTGTTCTTCTTAACATCAAAACCCAGAGGACCTGCAGCCTGCTCAATTTTTGAGATTATCTCATTTGCTGAACATTTGGATGTGAATCTTGTCTCCCTTTTAACAAGTCCCTAGTTGCCACAAAATGTTATAATAACTATTAGTCTACTATGTAATTCAAAAACAAACTCAATTCCATCAAACTTGGATTATATATTCCCAAATCAGGGGACTTTTAATCACTGATCAATTTTTATCAGAAGTCTTCACAATAGATCCGCTTTTTTTTTCAATTCCATATTAATTTTCTAGGATGCAAAATACAATAAAAGAAAAAAACATAATACCATCTGCTTCTGGAAAAGATTTCTGAGGTTGAGGCCCTGGGATGTAGAGATAAGCTCAAATGCATTCATAGTCACAGGAGCCACTGACTCCTCTTCTCGCCTTTCCACAACAAGATTGTGTGCATCCTGTGAAGGATGAACCAAAAGAAACATTGAGATTAAGGTTGTTCCAAAGCATTTATATCATTAAGATCAAAAACTGAACCAAAAATGTTACCATTGCTTCACTGAATATAGCATTTATATCATCAAGACTGACATCTTCCTGCTCAAATCGAGGAGGCTTGTACCCCTTCTTGAACCACTCATTCTCAATTAACTCAGGAATTGTAATCCGCTGTTTCATGCCATCAAATATGTTCACATGTTTGGAGCAATACTGAGATGCCGAAGGGGGAAAAAAGCAAAAAACAAAACAAAACAAGAACAAAAACAAAGCCATCTGATAAAGAGCAGGGAAATACAAATAATTATTTAAGAGCATACCGTAGCAGGATTGGGATCGAGGATTTTCTTGATTAGTTTTTTGGCACTTGAAGAAAACCATGGAGGACAATCGTACTGAGCATTGAAAATCTGTTGAGCCAGAGTAAACAATGTCTTAGGAGCATTTTTATTCACAGAAGTCAACATATAATTTCATGTACATTGAACATTATGCTTACTGCCTAAGTTTTCAATAGAAGCTGCCTCAAAAAGCAGATGGAATTATAAGCATGCCAAATATTCCTTAAATGATTAACCCACAATTAGCTCATGAATAGTATGTTCAGATTCTTACCCTGTCTAATCCACCAACTTTATATATAAAGCGAACATATGTTTAAGAAGATACTATTCGCACCAACAAAAAGAACCAGAAATATGGAGTGTAAAATCACCTTTTTATATAAATTCATAAGGTTGTTGTCTTCAAAGGGCAAATAACCAGCCATTAAAACAAAGAGAATAACACCACATGACCAGAGATCAGCCTTTGCACCATCATAGCCTTTATTTTTTATCACCTATATGATAAGGGACATGATAATTTTTTTAGAGGGAAAAAAAGGGTAAAAAGACGTTGATGTGATAATTGATATGGTATTGGAGGAAAGTAGCAGCAACCAACACCTCTGGGGCAACATAATTTGGCGTACCACATGTTGTGTGAAGCAGCCCATCTTCCTAAAAAGTGATAGAAAAATCAATTCCAATTGGACACAAATACCTCCTAATTTTAATTCATCTAAGAATTAGTCACCATACTCACTCGAACTTGTTGAGGCAGTGCACTCAATCCAAAATCTGACACTTTAAGCCCTCCATCAGCACCCAGCAACAAATTCTCAGGCTGTAATATGCAAAACACGGTAACAAGTCAACTTTTCTTCCTTCTGTTTCTTTCCCATGCTTCTCTCTGTGTCTAAGGCTCAAATTAAGAGGAAAGTACATTCCCACAAAGGAACAACAATAATGACATAAGACTATAAGAGATATACCTTCAAGTCTCTGTGGCAAACACCTCTACTGTGACAGTAATCAACAGCACATATAAGCTGCTGAAAATATTTCCTTGCTTCGTCTTCTTTCAGCCTCCCTTGGCTTGCCTAGCCCAAGAAAGTAGCAACAAAAGCACCAAAATTATAGTGGATTCTGATGACAACAATTGACCTTTAAATACGTTTAAAAAGTTTCTTACAATTTTATCAAACAGTTCCCCGCCGGTCACAAGTTCCAACACAATGTATATCTTTGTCTTGCTAGCCATCACCTACACCAAGAATGCTGCTGAAGTCACTTACCATGGAAATGGTCAAATGTTAAAGACATGCAAATGGAAACACATTCCTTCTAACCTCATGCAAACGTATGATATTGGGGTGTCTAACCAGTTTCATTGTGGATATTTCTCGTTTTATCTGCAAAATGGTGAACAATATAATAGTTAAGTTGATTAAATTCTAATTGCAAACACAACCGTACATTTAGATTTTAACCACTATCATCCATTGCAAGTTTGATGAAGAATCTTTAAAGACTAGAAACTGGGTTGTCTATCTAGAATTCTACACACATACACAAATGTGGTTGTGGTGAAATCATGATCATCTATGCTGGCAATATATAATCCAAGAAACAAGTGAGACAAAGTACTACTACTACCACTACTACTACTAATAATAATAATAAAAAATTAAAACAATGAGTAAAGAAAGAACACTATTCTACACAAATATCAAAAAGAGAGACAAAAAAGAAATGAAAGAAAGCTATTACTTCAAGGAAGGAATAGTTGAAAAAGTAGATACCTTAGGTAAGAGAGTTGAGAAAATGACAATTTTGATTATGCACATCTCCACTGTTCTAAAATTGACTTATTATAGCCACCGACCCACCGTTTACTGTAGAACTTTATACACCATACGGCAGAACAATAAAACCAGTGTTTGCAAAATTTGACTTTTACTCATTATCTTAACAGTTACCAGGAACCAAAAAATTAAAAAATAAAGTAAAATAAAATACAGATGCAAACTCGTGCAAGCTTCTCACAGGACGAAATTAACCTCCCACCGCAATCAAATAAGAATATGCGCAGAATCTATTATGGATCAGCTTCAATCTTTTTTCAGCAAAAGAAACAGTTTCTTCTTCTTTTTTTTTTTTTTGTCTGAACAAAAAAGAGGTTGAGAAAGTAAGAATGGTACCTGGTTTATCATCTTGTGCTTGAGAACTTTCTCTTTGTCAAGGATCTTGATGGCCACGTTCTCCCCTGTCTCCAAGTTCCTGGCGAACTTCACCTTTGCGAAGTTTCCCTCTCCAAGTGTCCGACCCATCTCGTATTTCCCCACCTTCGTCCCGCCACCAGCACGGCTGCTGCTGCCGCCGCTACGTGACGTCATCTTCTTTTTCTTCTTGCTCCGACTATAACTTCTTTTACTTTCTTTCTTTCTCCGTGTATATGAGTTAGATTAGAGCGGGTATCAAGATCTCTTCTTTTTACACGGTTGCCACACCTGAGACTTTGCAACCCTCATCTTCCTGTTGATCTTTCTAAAGCCGAAACCTTGGCGAAGGAAATTCAAGCAGTCTCAAATAAAGAGTCAAACTTTGTGGAAAAAGAAGAAGTGGGTGGGGGAATTTCTGAGCGATTGATCGAATGAGGAGGAGGATCCCATGCGGCTTAGCATCGCATGAATGGAGAGAATAGGAGAAGAAATTGAATTCCGGGGAAAAGAGAAAACTATTTTTCTATTTCACGTGGGGATGAATTGAAAAGGGAAGGACTTGAATGTGTTGGATTGAGGGGATTGGATGATATCTGAAAAGGGTTGTTGGATTCGAGAGAGAGCGAGAGGGAGAGGGAGGTATTAGTGTTTTCCTTTTTTGACTGTTTGGGAGAGAAGAGAGAGAGAGAGAGAGAGAGAAGAACCTGAAATGAAATTTATGAAGGAAACGAGAAAGGAGTTGAATGAGGTATTTCTGAAGGAATATGATTGCTTTGAAAATGTGGCCTTGTCTTTTTCTGATAATACATTTTGTCTCTCATGTCACCTTGACGACAAATCCAACCTTGATAAAAATATCATTGTAGTTGTAGGTAGAATGTTCAAATCTAAACGAATCCAAATTAAATCGCTCGTCCAATTCAATCTAAATCGAAAATCGATTAAAACCGTACTAATTCGAATTTGGTTGGATTTTATTTTTTGTAAACCGTTGAATCGGATCGAATTTCGGATCTACTTTTCATAACCGATCCAATTCAATCCAAACTGCACAATGTGTTATAATATTATTATTTTATTATTATATTTATAATTATACTTATAACATGTTTAATTTGTTATACATTTTTATAGTATTTATATATTATTATTATTTAATAAATATTTTATGTTCATAATGTTATTTATTTATTTATTTATTTTAACTAACCTAGAATTCTATTTTCATTATTATGTTATCGTTAGTTTTTTAAGATATTATTGAGATTTGTTATGTCATTGTTGATTATTTAAAATTTGATGTTAAAACTTGTTATATGTATTTAATTTTTTTAATTTACAAAATCGCAAATCCAATTCAATCCAATCCGATTTTCGGATCGAATTTTTTTTTAAAAAAAGCATCCAATCCAAACCGCACCGCAAGTAAAATTAGTGTTCAGATTAGATGAATTTTTTACTCAAAATCGATCCAAATCGCACCGCAAACATCCCTACTTATAGGTACTATTAATTGGGTTGGAATTCTATTTATCTTTAAATTTTGAATTGAACTTCTGATACAATCTGATTATGCATATAAATTAGTAAATATTTTTTTAATATTATATTAATACTTTTTTAAAATTAATATGTATTTTTGGTTTTGTTAATTAGGAATAATTTAAATATACAATTAGTTAATAATACTTGTATTTTTATATGAGTATTAACATTGTTTGATAAAGAATAATATTATTAATTGGGTAAATTACCGCATTAAATGATTTCATCTATAATATTATTCAATTGTTATATTATTCAATTATTTTTTGACTTTTGTTGCAGGAATGTCTTTATAAAATTCAACCAACTTAAACCGATTTAGTATTATAGTTTAGTAAATCGTTTTAAATTAAGCTGATTTACTATATGAGGATATCACTATGTAAATCATCCTTGGTAAAAATGATTTAGTAGCATAAGTAGTACTACTCTCTAATTCAGTTTTAGTTAAACCGATTATAGGAAGATGAACTTTATAGAGTTAACATTCGACTTAAACCCTAAACTTGCATAGTTATATACGAGTTTTAATTTAAGTTTTAGAATTCCAATTACTTCTATTTAATCCTTAATCTTTGTAAACGTGACCCATTAATCTTTGAAATCATGTTTACTATACAGACGTTAATGAATACTGATATAGATAGTCAAATGTCATACTAAAACTTGTAAAACGAAATAATTTTGTTTTGGTGTTCAAATAGTCCAAATAGAATGTCAAATCATTTGCTTTGGAAGAAAAGTTTCAATAAATACGATGTTGGACTATTTTAGTGTCAAAACTAAAATAACGTAGTTTTACAAAGTACAACGTGGCATCTGATTGGCCATGGTAGCATTCTATTAACGCATATACGTTGAAAATTGTCCTAATGATTAATATGAGTCACGTTCGCAATGTTTGAGGACTAAATAGAGGCAATTGAAACTTTAAATATTTAAATTGAGGCTGGCATACAATGTCTTTATTTATGTCTCATCTGCCAAATAGAATTTTGTGTTTCTGTGTCCCTGTCTCAGCGTCCCGTGCTTGTAAACAAACGCAACTTATAGGAATTCCATCACTTATTCACAACGAAATGCTAACCCTTACTCACAACAAATCACCGCCAATACAGCAGGCTTTTTCTACCTAAAGCTCCTCTACCATTATAGGGATATAAGCCTCCACGCATATCTGTCAATCCAGCTGTTATTTTCTTATTGACTATCACTTTGTTGGTGCTTTACCTGGCCATCCTTAATAGGTAAAACCACCAGTTGAAAATCCATTTAGAATTTTATCAGTATCAAGTCATTATTGTTAATTGTCTTATTTAAGTCTACATCCTTACAATTCACTGACTAATATCATTTAATAGTCTTTAAGCGTCTTTTGCAATGTAATCGTATCAATGTTTGCATAGCTATGCAAAATAGAGATATCCCACCCTTTATTAATACTCTTTTAAATGTTCTCAAATTAGTAAACATTAATGACATGAAGTTGGATTGAAGCCAGTCTTAAATGACTCCTTATTTTAAAGCTGAGTTCCTCGTCATGAATCAGAGACGCGGAATAACGACATATGTCATTAATTTTTTCACTATCAATTCTCAAGTCTCACATAAAGCTATCATACTAATAAAACATAACATCCATATGTTATGCTAAAATTGCTTTCATCGCTAGAATCCAAAAACAGTATAACAAATAATTCAATTTACAATGAAATCTCTGATACAACGACAATAGACAGGGTCTGATTTAAATTTCACACAAAACAACAAATACATTTAATGAGTTTGCCTCCCACCACATATACAATGATGCTACCAAACTCTAATTCATTTAGACCCTAATAGGCCTTTTTCAGTGCACTATCCCTTAACCGCTTTAATTAATTAATTCAACATCAACACAAAAATAACAACTTTATTAACTAGTCAACAATCCATACATAACATAATGAAATCTTACACCTACTTCATACAACTTCCTCAGTTCCTCGATTGACCGCTCTAATCATAATAAATGTACCCAAAATAAACAATTAAAGTGACACTCATCCTACGAACTACAACATAATTTATTCAACTAACTTTAAATTACGGTCATTGACCTTCAATGTAAGCATTCACTACAGTGTTATATGTAACACCCTAATATTTTCAGACTAGCCTTAAACCTTATTTGAATTATATTAGTTGTTGATACTCAAATTTTATGAAATTTTAAAATAAAATTTTTATATAAAATATTTTATTAAAAAAATGGTGGATAACTAGTTTTTATTTTTGAAACCATTTGAAAATAGTGAGAACCTTGATCACAAAAATCGTTACTAGTTGGGAAATATAAGTGGATCTAGTGATATTAAGACGGAAAATGCATGTACTAAATTATAAAGGCAAAAACAATAACAAATTTTACCCATATCAAACAATCATATAATAAATAAAAACAAACATTATAACCACAATTGTACTCACTCAATAAAGATTAAATAAGACACACAGAAAATTTTAGTTCTCTCACTTTGCATAACTATAGTTAAAACAATCGCCTATCCTCCATCCTTAATATGAATTTGGATAAGTACTTAACGTTCTATATCTATGTCCTTGATCTCCTGCTCCTAACCATCTTATAGTGTACCGGTCTTTTTAACTCAATCAAGTAGCATATTGCTTTGCACCGTGTTGTTCCTGAAGATGGTACAGAGAAAGGGATGAGAAACAAAAGTTTCTCAATAGTTTATCTATATGGTGTCATCGTATCTATCCCCAATCACTCCGAGTTTTAAAATAAAAACAACGACAATGCAATGTTGTTCAATTATTATTTTTAAAAGTCTTTGTTAGTCAGAGTGGTGTGACTTTTAGATGCTTCTCATTTACTTATATTATGACACATGTGACTCATAATGTAATGCCTATAAAGTAACATATAAAATGCAAACTCATGAACCTTGACTTAGTTTTCTCGTAGGTCATAAAGCAATGCAAAATAAATGAGAGAAGAATAGTAACATTGGCATAGATAAATCAAACAAAAAAGGACCTTTGAATAAAATAAGGATAATAAACATAATCATAAATCAAACAGAAAGAATTTTTGAACGAAAGGAGAACAATAACATAATCACGTTTTTCTTTGTCCTTTTTATTACTTTTTCTCGTAGTTTTTTTGGAAAGTATTGAACTCAAACCGGTATAAAAAGGTGGGAGTTCATTTCCCTTACCAAAGGTTCTTATCCCAAAAGTTTTGGCGATCACCTTCCTTTACCGAAGAATCATATCGATATCTTGTCTTTCGAGGTCACCTTCCCTTACCGAAGGATCATACACTCGGTTCAATTTACAATCAAGGTTATTTAGACATATACAAGAAGGGAGTCATGCCAAAAAAAGATACATAAGTTTGTCGATCACCTTCCCTTACTGAAGGATCATTTCAATATTTTGTCTTTGGGGTCACCTTCCCTTACCAAAGGATCATTCTCTCAGTTCTTTAATGCACGTAAGATGGTTATTATAATGCTTAATGTGTATGCAACAAAAAGATATTATTATATAAAATTGATGGGAGTCTCATGTTCTTATCCCAAAAGTTTGCCGATCGCCTTCTCTTACCGAAGGATCATCTTGATTTGATCACCTTTTCTTACCGAAAGATCATTTTAATTATCTTGTCTTTGGGGGTTACATTTCCTTACCGAAGGATCATTCCTTCAATTCTTTAATGCACATAAGATGGTTATTATAATGCATAATGTGTATAAAATAGAGAGATATTATATAATGACATGCAATGCTAACATTTATATTAAAAAATATTTAAGATATGACATATAAAAAAAGTAGTACAAAACCCTACCTCTAGTGAAGTTCCTATATATATTTCAATGCAAATAATTAAACACGATTTGTTAGCGAAGAGAGACTTGTTCCATGGCTAGACTTTGTATATGTTTTGATGTAGGTATAAATATTTGATTGGATAGAAAGGAAATCTCCATATTCCGTAATTTGTATAATTCAGAGGAGATATCTTCTCGAACAATATATGAGTAAAATTTGTGAATAGTTTGGTAAAATATTTAGAGTGCGAGTAAGAAAGTGAGAAGAAATAATATTTTATTTTTTATAATAAAGTGGAGAAGGTATATGAATGACAATTTATAGAGATAATAGAAGATAGAGAAAATAGGTTCCCTAGAATGTTTTGTATAAAAAAATGGAATAGAATGAGAAAGAAAGGATTCAAATAGCTCTTAGATATGTACACATTGTGTTAGGAGAATCTAACTCGCGTTTAGGTGAAATCTTCAATCTGAATTGTCACTTTGCAAGCCCTATAACGTTTTGTATGTTTGGAATTTGGAAATAGCTATTAGAGACAAATTTATAGATAATTGAGTTACTTTAAAATAAGCTTTGAACAAAGTCAATCAGATACTTGTAACTCGAGATATTTATGAAATACTATTGGTATATCAGGCTGGTTGGTTAGAGTGCGATTTTCTACTATGAACTTATAACAGATTTATCTACCTAATTTAATTTGAATTTGATTTTGCATTGAATTTAAAGAATAAAGCTAGTTTTCTTATCTTTTCATGTAACTAAAGATTATTCAAATCTAATAAATATAGAATTAATTATGATTATATCTTAAAATGTTGTTTATTGTCGGTTAGAAATTCATTAAAATTAGTATTTTCATATTTTCAAATTTTAAATTAGATATGTTAGTTTTTTAAGTGCATTATCTTCTAATATTTTATTATGAAGTTTAAAATTCAAATAATTATAAATTTAATAATAAGCATAATTAAAAAAAAAAACTGAGATGTTGCATCATACCTAACCATAAGCTTCTCATAAGCATCCTCTAATTGACCAACCTTAGCCCGAAGTGCATTGTTACTATCATGAAGAAGCTTAACTTTCGAGTAGTTGTAGTCCTTAATCTCCTTACCGGTGATATCAAGCACTTGACCAAGCATCTCCATCGCTGCATCCTTGCCAGTAGCCTTTTTCACCATAGAAAATTGCTCCTTCACACTTAACTCGACCTCATACGGTTCGTCGAGAACCACCACAGTAAACCCATAGAGAGGACCTTGCTCTCTTAAATATCTCTCTTTCTTGAAGAAACAAGGGGTAGGAATTTCAGAATCGTAGCAAAACTTCACCAACCACTCCTCCATGTTATTCACTATAGCAAATTCACCATTCAGCTCCTCTTGGGGAATGACTAGCAACCTTGTTTTAACAATGCAAACAATATCACGGCGAACTTTTAATAAATTCAAAAAAATATCCCATAAAACTTAAAAACTTACAACAAACATTTTGACGGCCACGATTACTTCCACACTCTATACTTCCTTTCTGACCACACACACTATCACTCGAATTGAAAATCATTTCCAGAGTTGCAGATTTCTTAGCCGCAATGTACTACAATCATTTCCATACTTCCTTTCTCTCAATTTCAATTTTCACTTCAGTTTTAGAGAAGAGAGGAATGGGGCTTCGGTGCTGGGTATTTATGATTTTAAGGGTTTTTCAAATTTTTTTTTAGGAATCTAAAATGGCGCCATTTGGAGGGGGTTCCTAAACTAAAAACCCTTTGAAAAATTGGTCGGTTATGATAGTTCACCGGTTAACCATCGGTTCAACTAGTTCTTTGACCAGTTTTTTGTCAGATGGTTTATGAAACTAATCGAACCGGCCTAGTGATCGATTTTCGGTTAACCCGATTGAATCGGCCGGTCCGATTCAGTTTTCAAAACTATGTCTTTATCGTTTATAATTTAGGATTTGAAGTTAAGGGTTTATGATTTAGAATTTAGAATTTAGAATTTCAAATAAATATAATAGTTTAAAAAAATCGACTAATGTTAGTTGAAAAAAGTTTGTCTCTAGCATTACTCATTTTTAAATAGTATTCACTTTTAAGTGTAATCGAAATTAATATGATTTGATTAATTATTTTTGCTCTATAAAAATTAGGATGTTATTGTTATTATTTGTACATTCAACGTAACCAGCCATAGAAATGTAGGGGTTTCTTTTATTTATTTGAAACTATGAAAAATTGTTACAAGAAAAATGCTGAATACCGTCATATTTATTAGCCAAAAAACAAAATTAATCTGCTGGTAATAAATTTACCATCGGATTTTGTTGTCTGCTAGTAACTTGCGGCGAATTTAGCGACGAAATTGTTTTTCAAGCTACGAATATCTGGTGTCAGTTACTGACAGATTTTTTTCGACGGTAACTTTGGCGCCAAACTGTTTTGTTCCTGCATTTTTACCATCGGATATTTTCTTCGGAGAATCCGACGGTAATTTCAATTTTTTAAATATTTTTTTGATGAAATTAGTGGTCAAATTCTAAATTTTTTATTTAAATTTATTTTTTACACAATTAGTAGTCAAATTCTAAATAATAGAAGACAAATATGTTAAATTATGAAGTGTACAAACAAAATGAAAAGTCAAATAACAGAGGATATAATACAATCAATCAATGTATAAAAAAATCCTATTCGCTAAAAGTCGTCGTCGTCATTATCCCACTAGTCCTGCTGCTAAGGCGGCGGCCTAGGCAATGATATCTGTGCGCCTCCATTAGCACTACTGCCACCAGCGCGCATCTGATCTTCGTATGGCACCATGTGTCGCTCTATCCGCTGAAGCTGCTCCAACTCCCACCTCCATTCCACCCTGAGGTCATTTGTATCTGCCATGCATGAGAGGATCGCCTGATACCTCTCCTCAGACTCCCGCAACTGCTGAGCCTGTCGGTGAAGGCTCCGGGTGAGAAGCAGCACCTACTCCCTCAAATCCATGCCGTTCTCAGGATCGATGGGTCGATTGGTGGTAGAGGCAAATGAATGTATCAATGTGAACGTGCGGAGGTTGTCGGCGAAGAATGATCCGAACCCATACACGCGATTCTTGTACGGATCAGATGCAGCCTCGCGCCAAACCTGATCAGGATCGACGACTAATGCAGCAGAGTTATTGCCGTCGTCTCCAGTACACTGAGATTGTTGGGTTCCGGCTTCCAATCTCTATTTGTAGGACTCCTATATAACACATTTATGATTAGGGTTGCAGTTAATTTAAAACTGGTATATCATATGATGTTTACTCACGTAATGATCCGCGGCACGCTGATCGGCAAATCTCTCCTTGTTCTCCTTCAACGTACGAGTATACTTGAAGGTCTCTGCCATTGTCACCTCTCGATCCAACGACTTAGACTACATATTTTGAAACCACATGTTAAGTCAAGTAATAATGACATTATATTAAGACTAAACAAACTTAATAACAAAATGAAACAGGTTACTTACCAACCTGGGCTTAGTCTTCATGAAAGTCGCCGGTATACTTCGACGACCTTGCCGATGTCCTATTAGCTCTGTTGGTGAGACGACGACGCTTGAATCCCTCATCAATCTCCCAATGGACGTACAGTAACTTCTTAATGTACAGGCAGAGCCAAATGGTGAGGTGGTTGCTGTGCTCACGTACATCCTCCAACATCTGTTGAAGCCGCCTAGCCATCGAATGGTCGAAAATCTTCCTGATCAATCGTGAGTCTTGTCCTATATAAATTTCTCCTACAGAAAGAATATTTAGCACGAGTAAATCAAAATTAAATACATAATTATACAAAATAGAAGATATAAACTAACACTAAAGTTTGAATATGTTAAGTTCTTGCCGCCCACTTCTGAAACCATCACTCTCTAGTCTCAGCTGGGATCTGATCTTCTTGTAGCTCGGCCATGGATGGTCGTACATTAGCTTGATGACATTAGTACACTCCTGTGTACATGCATTATTGTTTGGTGCAAACCTATCAATGAAAAACTTAGGATTAGTAGTTTACTAAAAAGTTATTTGAAGTTTTCTATAAATTTCAATTATATTTAGATTTTTTTATAAATTTCGGTAGAGTTTCATCTATAACTAGAATGCGCCAAAAACTACATCCATCAACAATTCATGTAAACAACAACATCTACCAACAATCAACAAATAATAATCAAGAATCAAACAACAACATCCATCAACAATCAAGAATTATCAATTAATTAAGGTTAGTAGTTTCATCTATATGGTATTATATGACTTAAGCAGCAACATCTATCAACAATCAAGAATTATCAAACAGAATAAGCAGTTCAAACTTACTAAACTAAATCAAACCTATCTTAACAACCTAAATCCACTAAAATTAGAAAATTGAGTGTAACTAAATTAATCTGACTAACTAAAATGGTTTGCATATAAAAGACTTAAAATAGTAGTCACGCGAAGTCCCATCAGGCCAAATCGTCATCCGTACGATGGGAGGTGGTGGAGAGGCATCTGGCGGGGATCCGTGAGAGAATTCCGGCTCCGTGGTGTTTGTCGCTGGAGGCAGTGTCGCCGAGATAGTGCGTTGCTGAGTGGATGGAGGTGGTGGAAGAGTCCATTCTAATGAAGCAAACAGACGACTTCCTGGTTGCGGGGGTGGCGCAGCAGTAGGAGCCACGTACTTGGGGTTAGGAACCATGATGAACGGCTGATCCTGTGCACCCGTTTCCTGTGATGTCACAGAGGTAGTCGGAGTAGAGGGGACGACTGAGAAGTCCCAGAGGTACCAGTAGAACCTCTTCCTCTACCACGACCACGAGGTCGATTCGTGACACCTCTACCTTTCGTCATATCTGCAAAGAGCATATAACTAAACACTAGTCACGAATACAATGTAATAGCAAAGATGAAATTCATAGACATTTTAAATCACATAAAATAGCAAATACAACACAAATCATGTGTACATTTATATTATTTTCCCAATAACACAAATCCTCCCACAGTTATATCATTTGCAAAAAAATTTTGACATAACCTCCCCTAAATTTTAAGATAAGCTCCACAATCAAAACAAACTCTATGGAGAATCAATCATACATTGAAACTCAAAAACAGTCACAACACATCAAATTTTAAGAATTCCAACATAGAATTCAAATATACTATTTCAAAAGTAAGTATTGATTTTAATAATTGAATCAAACTTTTATTAAGAGCTCTTTGAGCCATTTTTATAAAAATCAGCAATATGTACATTTTAATCATAAAAATCAGCAACAATCAACAAATTATTAATCACAACTTCAAACTAATGGACGCAATCAACAACTAATCTACCTAACATCCTATATTCTAATCTAATCAACACAGAAAATAATAGAATTTGAATAATGAGAGTTGGAAAGGGGGTGCTACCTGGAGGGAACAGCGGCACTTCAGCAGCATAGTGGTAGAAGCAACAACAGCACAGCGGCAGAAGTGGCAGTTTGGTAGAGAGACGGAGAATGATCGTCGGACGACGAGAAGGGGCCGTCAGAGGGGGCTGCTGGAGAGAAAGTGAAAGGAGAGACGAGATGGTGTAGAAAGAGTGGGTGGCGAGAGGGTAGAGAGAGAGAGAGAGAGAGAGAGAGAGAGAGAGAGAGAGAGAGAGAGCAATTCGAAATAAGAGGGAAGAGGGTTTACGGTTCGAATTTAGGGTATGATTACCGTCGAATTTATCTTAAAAAAATTTATTCATAAATAACTACTTTATAAATTTTTATCGTAATTTTGTATTTTTGTTGCACATTCTAACAACATAATAAAAAAAATTTAATCATACTTTATTTAATATAAATTTATTTATTTTATACATTCTAAATATTAAATAACTTATAAAATTTTTATGAGAAATATTAGGAGATTCTCAGAATTTATTGTTTTTAGCTATCACTTAGTCGTTAACTTAATTTTTTTAGTCTAATTTATTTAGTTTAGTAATCCAATAATATATTTTATTCATATTTTTAATTAAATATTAATAACTAATTGATGATAAAAATAATAATAAATTCTAATGATTTTTTAGTATTTTTTAATTTTTTATATTTTATTCATTAAAATCAAATTTATAAATTAAACAGTATAAAATAATATTTTTTAAAAATAATAAAAAAAACCGTGCGTGTTGAGCTGTTTGTCCCAATAATGCAAGGATGTCATAAACATTATATTTGTTCTCACTTGAAATTAGTATTTTAAGACTTAGGATATTGTTAATGTAGTATGTTCTAGAGTTGCATTATAAATTTATAACTGCTGGCCTTTAGATCCAATGTTAAAATATTGGGAAATGGGAAAGTTTTAGGGTCAGTAATTTTTTAAAATGTTAGCTAATATTTAATTATCAAAAGAAAATTGAATAATTTTATATTATTAAATTTAATTTTACATTATTAAAAATAATATTAATAATTAATTGATGATTATAAAACATAAAAATTACTGGCGCCCTAACATCTCTCGAAATGAAAATTATTTGCCTAGATAAGACAACACAAAAGACAAAACGTTCTTAGATCACTAACTTTAGATACCTGGTTTTATACTTCGATTGATAGATTATTCAACAAATTTATGTTATGCATTGACTCAACTGCATGTGCTTGAGTGCGTCGGATATGATGACTGCCTTTAATTTAATTGATCAGCATGATGATACTTTAATTTAATTCATGTTCTAGTATTTTAGAGAAAAAATGTAGGACATAAGTTTTGTTGCGAGAGCTACATAAAATGTTGATTTGAGTCTGAACCTGAGATTTAGATTTTTTTTATGTGACAGCGTCTAATTTATTAATATTGAGGTATCACCTGTTTGAATTTTTTGTGAAGAAGTGAGAGATGATATCTGCAAGAGACTATGATGTTTAAATTAATAAAGATTTTAAACAGAATTTTTTGTAGATTAGAATGTGAATATACTTAAGAATTTTTAATATATTTATAGTAGAATTATTAACTATTTTTATTGGAGTAGTTTTACTTTTGTTGATGAATAATTTATTCTCTTTATCTTAAAAATTTGTTAAGATCTATCTTTTTTGGACAGGTAGAACTGACCTCTTTTGTAAGTGTCCAACTTCTATAAGAAGGTCAAATATGTTTATAAAAGTTCCTTTATTGGTGGACCTTTTTATTTATTGAACATGGCTTTACTTATTAAATGAGGACATGAACAAGTTTAAAATTAAAAAAAAAAGAGAGAATAATGTATATTATAATAAAGAAAAAAATAATTAAAAAATTTTTCTTTAATAAATAAGTATATATTATTTAAAAAAACATGTCATTTTATTTTTGTTAATTTTTTAAAAGAAATTTTACATTCTTTTTACTCTCTCAACACAAATTTCTTTTCACTGTAGAATTGCTCAAAAAGAATTTACTTATTGTTTTTGTTGAACTATCACTTCAGATGTTGTTGGATTTTGTTAAGGGGAGTGCTAGAGAACAATAAAAATTTTGAATAACATGAACAACCATCAATCAAATAAAAATACACTACATTCTAATTTAATGCTACTAATTAAATTTATTCTTTTAACCTTATTAATTCACATTGTTCACACATTATTCAAAAATCTTATTAATTACCTATACTTTTCCTTCTATTAAACCATACCATTGAAAGTTGAAATATCATCACCCGCGGTCGGACTACTTCGGTGGACTACTTATCCATAGATAACGATAATATTAATAGGACAAAAAGTTCTTTAAAATTGTTTACAATAAATTTATATGCTCACAAAAAAATTTGTGAGATTTATAAGTCTAAAAAATTAAATAAATATCTAAAAATTTAAAATATTAGATTTATAAGTTTTTTAAAAATGGTAATATTTGACACAATTTAAAAATCCACTACAACAATGAATTTACTTGTTTTTCTTTAATTTTAAAAATCTACAAATTTATCACAATATATATTAAAAAAACTTACTTTCTAATACTTTAATATCTTTAGGAACCTTCGATCTCATTATCGTAGCCAAACTTGAGTCTTTTAGTTACTTGTAATTACTGTATTTAGTATTAGTAAGTTAGAATAAGTGTATTAGTTAAGAGAGTTAGAGAATAGGTAGTTAATTTGAGTTAGTTAGTTAAAATTATAACTTGTGGCTAATGATTGAGCACCTTGTATTAGAAAGTACTTTTGTCACTCTAGCTAATTTTTATTTTAGAATCTCTCTCTTGTATAGTGTAATTCCACTCTCATCTCTAATTTTTTTGCAACTAGAACAAAGATTTTCTCATAGTGGGGTGAGTGTGGAGGTTGCAAAAAAGAGTATAATCACTCCGTGTAAGAACTCGATCACAGAGAGGTTCGTGTAAATTAGTGTTTGCATGAGTTTATTCATCAATGGAAACAAACATGCAAGAAAGAAGGATAAATTCAAAAACTCAATCTTTCTCAGGAATTGAATTCCAAAATTTCGCAAGAATGATGGCGCAATTCAACGTAATGCAAGCGATGCAAGCTCAATCTTTCTCCGGTGTTAGTCTATTGCAAGATCCATTCTACCTTCATCCAAGTGAAGCTCCTGGAATTTCGCTTACAGATCTTCTATTAATCAATTCGAACTATCATTCGTGGTCCAGATCAGTGAAGATCTCTCCAAAATCGAAGAACAAACTCAAGTTCATCGATGGAACCCTAATGAAACCAGAGGAGGACAATCCTTTGTTCGAAGCTTAGGATCGATGCAACAATTTTGTTTTGTCTTGCTTACGTAGATCACTCAGCTGTGAGATTTTGCAAAGTGTTGTGCTCTGGCGCGACAATGCTCATGAACTATGGAAGGATTTAAAGCACCGTTTCTACCAGTGAGACCTCTTCTGAATTGCAAATCTTGAAGAAGAAATGTTTGCTATGAAATAAAGTGAGCTTACGATCACTTCCTATTACACGAAATTGAAGAGTTTGGGAAGATTTAGAAGAATTTAGATCTATACCTTTATGTTCTTGCTTGACTAAATGTAAATGTGGTCAGAATCTTGATATGATTAGAGAGCATAGAGAACAGTCTCATATAATACGCTTCCTTAGAAGATTAAATGATTAATATGCAAATGTTCGTTCACAAATCATGCTTGTAAAACCCTTACTAGATGTTAGCATAGTGTTTTCTTCACTACTCCAACAAGAAAGGCAAATGATGCACTTGATAGACCCAGGATCCAGATTGATGATAAAAGCTATTGAAGCTATGAATGCAAATGCACTTAGTAACAGTGTAGCTAATGCGAATGCCTTTGGGACTTATTAAGGAGGAAGCAATTACCATAAAGATAGAGGTAGGGGACGTGGTGGTAGAGGCAGAGAAAATAGTAGAGGAACTTCTAAGTTGTGCTCCCATTGTGGAAAGAGTTGGCACTTGGTTGACACATGTTATCGCAAACATGGCTTCCCACCACATATGCAAAGAAATCAATTCTAGATAAACAGTGATTCATTGAACTCAATTAACTCCATTACAGCTGCGAGTAATGATGAATGTAGCATTGAACCTTTGATTCAAAAGGAAGAAAAGATAAGTCTCGATGGCTTATTTTTCAAACAAGCAGAAGGAAGCACTTATTGCCTTAATTCAACAACAATGTAGTGACCCTCTGAGTAATGAAAAATTGGCATCTATACATGTACTATCTGCAAGTACCTTCTATCTCTTATCAATTTCCAGCCATTTTTTAACTAGTCATGACTGGATTTTGGATACATGAGCTAGTGGTCATGTATCATTCTCACTCAATTTTTTTCAATCTATAAAACACATCAAGCCTGTTCAAATAATCATGCCAAATGGTTCTCAAACTGTCACAATAATAAGTGGGACGGTTTTCTTTTCAGCAATCTTTTACTTGACTGATTTACTCTATGTTCCATCTTTTAAATACAATCTAATTTCTGTTTTTAAAGCAATTAAAGCACTTTCTTATTCTTTTTCATTCAATGTATATGATTGTGAGATTCAGGAGTTACTTACCTCGAAGATGATTGGAGCTGCTGATAAAAAAAGAGGATTGTATACAACGAGGGTAGCAGCCATACAAACAAGTCTTCCAGCTGCAATAGAGGTTGATGCATCACAACTCATGCATCAAGCACACACAAACAGCATTACTCATTCATTAGATGCAATTTTATGGCATCATAGATTAGGACATATCTCATGTAATAAGATAAAACAAATGCAAAAATCATATCCATTCATTACATATCACACCACCAATGTACCTTATTTTCCATGTCATTATGCTAAACAAAAATGATTGCCATTTAATGATAGCACTACTGAATCTCTGAATTTGTTCGATCTTATACATATGGATATTTAGGCCCAATTGCTATGCCTTTTATCTCTGGACATAGGTATTTTCTAACAATTATTGAGGACAAAAGCAAATTCACATGGTTATTTTTCATGCAACACAAAACTGAAGTTAGGAAATTAATAGAGGATTTTGTTCAATTGATTGAAACGCAACATCATAAAACAACTAAGAGCATTTGCTCAGATAATGGTAAAGAATTCTTGATGCCTTCTTTTTACAATCAGAAAGGGATTTTATACCAAACTAGCTGTGTGAAAACACCACAGCAGAATGGAGTGGTGGAGAAAAGACATCAAGAAATCTTAAACATGGCAAGAGCTCTCATCTTTAATTCTAATATACCTACTTGTTTTCGGCATTTTGCTGTAGCCCATGACACTCATATTCTAAATCGGGTACCTCACATCAAAGTGAAAGCCTCTAGCCTTTATGAAATGCTTTATCAAAAATTGCCTGAAATTAACAATTTTAAAATCTTTGGCAGTCTGGTTTATACATCTACTTTAGTGACTCATAGGAAGAAGCTTGACCCTTGAGCTTGAAAATATGTCTTCTTAGGCTTTAAACAAGGAACTAAAGGATACATTTTATTAGATACTAAGAGTAGAGAAATTTTCATTTCTAGAAATGTGGTGTTTTATGAGCACAACTTCCCTTTCAAAAATTCTATAGGGCTTATATTTTTCAACGAAACTCTAACCTCGCCCTCTAACTCATGTCCATACATATTTGATCATGACATTACTTCCAATGGTTCTGCTAATACTCATACAAATGTTTTGGACAATATGGCTTTGCCTGCTGCACTTTCTCAATTAAGTAACACTCATGATTTGTATCCTGATCATTCATCACACAACAACCTTTTTTCCTCACTAAATTTTGATTCGAGTTTGACCACACATTGCTCACATTTGCATCAACCATCACCACTGCACACAACCACACAACATGCATCAACCCATTCTGCAGCCAATTCAGCCTTGCCAACTACACAACCTAAATTAAGAAGATCAACAAGACAAAGATCTCGACCATCCTATCTCGATACCTTTCAAAGTATGCAATTCAAGACATAAGATCAACAGTGCTTAACCATCATCAATAAAAAATATCCTTTCCAATTATGTGTGTTTTGGATTCCTTAACTTCAAGCCACATGGCTCTTTCAGTTGCGATCACATAAAACACTGAACCTAGAAGTTATAAGGAGGCAATCACTGAAAGTTGTTGGAGGCAAGCAGTAAGTGATGAACTGAAAGCTCTTGAAGATAATAAGACATGGACATTGACCTCTCTTCCTCAAGGAAAGAAGGCAATCGGTTGTAAATAGATTTTTAAAATCGAATTCAAATCCAATGGTGAGATTGAAAAGACAAAAAGCCCGATTGGTGGCAAAGGGCTTCACTCAGACAACTTGCTTTGATTACTTCGACACGTCCAGTCCCGTGATCAAACTCACCACATTAAGAGTCTTATTGACCATTGCTACATCTCAAAATTGGTTGTTGCACCAGCTGAATGTCAACACTGCATTTCTCAATGGTAATTTGTCTGAGGAAGTTTACATGAAACCTCCTTTAGGCTTTCGAGTTCCTGCTGGTTTTGTGTGCAAGTTGCAGCGCTCCCTTTATGGACTGAAGCAAGCTAGTCGCCAATGGCACTAGAAGTTATGTTGTGTTCTTCTCCAATCTAGTTTCTCTCAATCTAAGGCTGATAGATGCTTGTTCACTAAGAGAGCTAGTGACTCTTTTACTTGTATCTTGGTTTACGTGGATGACTTAGTGCTAGGGGGCAATGATTTGCATGAAATTCAAAGAGTGAAGAAGATGCTTGATGAAAAATTCAAGATTAAGGACTTGGGTGACTTGAAGTTTTTTCTTGGACTCGAAATAGCATGCAGTCACAGAGCTATTGCCATGTACCAACGTAAGTATACATTGGATTTGTTAGCTAAGTTTGTATTGACTGATGTGAATCCGGTCTCTACGCATATGGATTACACGGTAAAGCTCTAAAAAACCTCAGGTACTCATTTGGGAGATGTCTCTAGCTACAGAAGATTAATTGGCTGATTGATTTACTTGACAAACACACATCCAGATATTTGCTTCGCTATCAGTAAGCTTAGCCAATACTTAGACTGTGCCACAGACACTCATTTTAAGGTTGTGCTATATGTGTTGAGGTACCTCAAAGGTGCAGCAGCAAAGGGGTTTCTCTTTCCTACCTCTGCAGACCTCAACCTGATAGTTTTTTCAGACTCGAATTGGGAAGCTTGTCCAGATACTCATCGATCCATTTTCTGGTTTTTGCTACTTTTTAGGCAAGTCCTTGATTTCGTGGAGATTCAAGAAACAACAAATAGTAGCGCGCTCATCTGCTGAGGTAGAGTATCAAGCCATGGCGCTTGCGACGTACGAAGGTGTTTGGCTGTCTTTTATTTTGCGTGACTTTCAGGCACCCTTGAGCAAACCAATGACCCTATATTGTGACAACCAGTATGCTCTCCACATTACGGCCAACTCCGTGTTTCATGAACAGGCGAAACACATCGAGATTGACTGCCACACCGTGCTAGAAAGAGTGCAAAATAAATCCTTAAAGGTACCGCCTGTTTCATCAGCTAACCAAGTGACTGATATTATGGCCAAGCCCTTATTTCCAAATTCATTTTCATTATGTGAGATCAAGTTGGATTGATCAATTTTCACACTCCTAATTTAAGGGGGTGTAGCCAGAATTTAATCTTTTAGTTACTTGTAGTAACTGTATTTAGTATTAGTAAGTTAAATAATTACATTAGTTAAGAGAGTTAGAGAGTAGTTAGTTAACTTGAGTTAGTTAGTTAGATTGTAACTTGTGGCTGATGATTGAGCACCTTGTATATATATTCTACATCACAGTAATGGAAAATACTTTTGCGACTCTAACTAATTCTCATATTAGAATATCTCTCTTGTATGGTGTAACCCCACCTTTACCTCTAAATTCTTTGCAAATTGAACAGGAATTTTCTCACTAATTAAGTAATTATATTCATTTTAAATAAATTTTTTTCTCCTCCTTAGCTATCAAACAAGGTGAAAAATAAAAACCCTTAACCACCAGATCTTAATTAGGGGTGTTCATGGATCGGAACCGATGCGCATAAAAGTGGGATTTATTCGAATTCAATCTGAAAATTGCGGATATATATCTGATCCGCACACTAATAGGATCAGATTGCGAATTTTGTGTAGGTGTCCGCATATTCGCGTATCTGCAAAAATAAAGAAATAAATAAGTAAATATTCTTTTTATATTTTATTTCAACTAATAATTATCATATATGTTGTATTATTTTAATTTATTATTTAAGAAAAATATGTTTAATATTATTATAAGAGTAAACATATTTAAAAGACTAGAAAAAATGAATATTATTAATATTTTTTAATAAAATAAGCTTTTAAAAATATTTTTGTGTTTTGTGGATATATCCGATATCCGATCCACAAATGTGCGGATCAGATCGAAGTTTAAAAACTGTGGATATTGGATCCGATCCGATAATTTTAGTACAGATCGGATCAAAATTTTGGCTATATCCAATCCGATCCAATTCGCGTTCACCCCTAATTTTAATTAACTAATTTTTTAAATCAATGTAAAAAATTTCAATCATATTTAATTAGATTTTGATTCATAAACCAAAATAGTAAAAATCAATTTTTAACTCGTTAACCAAAATCAATTTTAAAAGATAAAAAAAAAGTATAGAGAATTAACTATAGTATAAGTCAATTAAGCCAACTCTTTTTTATTTTTTATTTTTAAATTTAAAAAACTCGGATAATAGAGAATTATGTTATAAAATAAATAAATAAGAAAGATATAATAAATATAAAATAATGAAGTGTAAATAGAAGACTCTAGTATTAATATTCATCAATATAATTATCTCAATATAATAATAGAAGTAACTCGTATGTTTACTAGTATTATATATATTGTAACTTAAGACCCATAGAGAGATATAGAAAGAGAGGAAATTTTATATGTTATTGTAGTGTGTGTTTTTGCATGAGACTTAGCCTCCTATTTATATGCATACAGAAGGTAATATTTTTAACTTTATTAAATTCATTCTCTCTTGAGAATAGACGACATCCACGTAATGATTCTTCTCATAACACTCCCCTTTGGATGTCTATTTAGAATTCTGCCTCGTTAAAACCTTACTAAAGAAAAATCTAATGGGAAAAAATTTTAGTGAAAGAAAAAGAGTACAAAATCCTTTGCAATGGGATTGCCAAATTAAAACCCTTGTCAAGAAAAACCCAATGGAAAAAAACCTGATCAAGGAAAAAAGAGTACAGCCTCCCCCTCTTGTTACCGTTATTTAATACCTCGAAATTGGCGCATCTCAATCTGATGTACCAATCTTTCAAAGGATGATTTTGGAAGTAACTTTATAAAAAAATCTGCCAGATTATCGCTTGAGTGGATCTATTGGATATCAATTGTTCCTTAATTTTGAAGGTCATGAGTGAAGAAGAATTTGGGAAAAATTTACTTTGTTCTATCACCTTTGATGTATCCACCTTTAAGTTGAGTAATGCATGCTATATTATCTTCTAACAGGACAGTTGAAACTATTTTATGATCAATTAGTCCACATGATGACAGAATATATTGGATCAAACTCTTTAGCCAAAAAACTCGCGACTAGTTTCATGTATTGCTAGTATTTCAGCATTATTAGAGGATGTTGCTGCAATCGTTTGTTTCGTAGACCTCCATGATATTGTTATACCACCATATGTGAACATGTATTCTGTTTGAGATCTCCCTTTGTGTGGAGCAGACAAGTATCCTGCATTTTCATAGCCAACTAATTGTGACCTGGATCCATATGGATAAAACAATCTCATATCAACCATTCTATGAAGATATCAAGAGATTTGTTTAATTCCATTCCAATGTCTTCTGGTTGGAGAGGAACTATACCTTGCTAGTAAGTTCACAGCAAATGATATATCAGGTCGTGTATTATTAGCAAGATACATTAGCGCTCCAATGGCACTAAAATATGGTACTTCAGGATCAAGGATATCTGCATTTTCTTCTTTAGAACGGAATTGATCCTTTTCCACATCCAAAGACCTTACAATCATTAGGGTACTTAAGAGATGTGACTTATCTATATAAATTTTTTCAAGATCTTTTCTGTGTATGTTGTTTGATGAATAAAGATCCAATTTTTTGTATACTCGATCTGCAGACCAAGACAAAATTTAGTCTTTCCAAGATCTTTTATCTCAAATTCTTCTTTTAGAGCTTTTATAATTGTTGGAATCTCTTCACGGGTTCCAATGATATTTAAATCATCAACGTACACAGCAATTATAATGAATCCAGATGCAGATTTCTTTATGAAAACATATGGGAAGATACCATCATTCTTGAATCCATTCTGGGTTAGATACTCAGTAAGACGATTATACCACATTCGTCCAGATTGCTTTAGGCTATATAAAGATCTTTGCAATTTGACAGAGTATAACCCCTGCGAATATTCATTGGATGGTTTAGATATCTTTAGTCATTTAGGAACTTTCATATAGATATCACGATCTAATGATTCGTATAAGTAGGCTGTTACCACATCCATTAAATATATATGTAGTTTATGATATGCGGATACACTGACCAAATAACGCAATGTTATTGCTTCCACTACAGGAGAATATGTATCTTCATAATCTATACCATGCCTTTGTGAAAAACCTTGTGCCACAAGTCGAGCTTTGTAGCGTACAACTTCATTTTTCTCATTTCGTTTTCTCACAAATACCCATCTGTATCCAACAGGTTTTACATCTTTTGGTGTACAGACTACAGGTCCAAAGATTTCACGTTTTGCAAGTGGGTCTAACTCAGCCTTCATAGCTTCATCCCATTTTGGCCAATCACTTCTTTGTCGACATTCTTCGACTGTTCTTGGCTCAAGATCCTTACTTTCATGCATGATATTTAATGCCACATTATATTCAAATATTTCATTGATAATTGTCTTATTTCGGTCCCATTTTTCTCCTGTAAAGACATAATTTATCGAGATCTTGTCATTTTCACAATTTTCAGGTACCTGAACGTCTTCTGGCGTCAAAACTATATTAGACAACTTTAGGTATCTTTACCATGTCTTTATATTTTTCAACAAGAATAATATTTACCTATTTTCTTTTGCGAGGTTTTTTGTCTTTGAAACTAACAGGTCTACCACGCTTCTGGCGTGAATTTGTTTCAGTGGCCACTTGTCCAATTGGGACATCAATTCAAATTGGGGCATTTTCAACTCGTATATAAGATTTGGTTATCCTCTTTGTATTAGAAAATGCATCAGGCAATTCATTTACTATTTTTTGTAAATGTATAATCTTGTGAACTTTTAGTTCCCATTGACCTGATCGAGGATCTAAATGCATCAAGGATGATGCATTCTAATTAAGTTCCTTTTCAGGAAGCTTATTTTCTCCCCCTAATGTTAGAAATTTTGATTCATCAAAATGACAATCTGCAAATCGGATTTTAAATACATCTCTTGTTTGTATCTCAAGATACCTCACTATAGAGGGAGAATCATATCCAACATATATTGGAGTCCCATTTTGATGCGAGAAGGTGGTGCAATGGGAACATATATCACACACTCGAATACTCTTAAATGGAAAATATTTGGCTGCTGGCCAAAAGCTAATTGCATAGGAGAGAACTGATGGTAACTTGCTGGCCTCAAACGAATAAGTGCTACGGCATGTAAAATAGCATGCCCTAAGCCGAGGTTGGGAGATTTGTTCTCATAAGTAAGGGTCTAGCAATTAATTAGAGGCGTTTAATAAGTGATTCTGCTAACCATTTTATGTGTGAATATGAGCTACTGGATGTTCAACACTTATTCCGTTAGCCATACAATAAGCATCAAAGGCTTGTGAAGTAAATTCACCAGCATTATCAAGATGAATTGCTTTAATTGAATTTTCTGGAAACTGTGCTTTTAATCAAATAATTTGAGCAAGTAATCTCGCAAACGCCAGGCTACAAGAAGACAATAAGCACACATGTGACCATCTCGAAGATGCGTCTATTATGACCATAAAATATCTAAATGATCCATATGGTGGATGAATAGGTCCACATATATCGCCTTGAATCCTTTTTAGGAATTCAGGGGACTCAAATCCAATATTTACTGGTGATAGCCTTAAAATCAGCTGTTCTTGAGAACATGCAGTACAACAAAATTCACTAGATTTAAGAATCTTCTGGTTCTTTAGTGAATGTCCATGGGAGTTTTCGATAATTCTCCGCATCATGGTTGTTCTAGGATGACCTAAACGGTCATGCCAAATTATAAATTCATTTGGACTAGTAAACTTCGAATTTACAATGGCATGTGATTCAATTGCACTAATTTTAGTGTAATATAACCCAGATGAAAATGAATGTAACTTTTCTAATATACCTTTTTATTTAAATCATGAGTTGTGATACATAAGTACTCATGATTTCCCTCATTTATTGTTTCAATATGATATCCATTTCGGCGAATATCTTTAAAACTTAACAAGCTTCTTAGAGACTTGGTAGACAATAGTGCATTGTTTATTATGAATTTTGTTCTTCCAAGAAACAAAATTATAGTTCTTCCGAAACATTCTATCACATTGCCTTGAGCCAATAATAGTATTAACATATTATTCTTTTGGTACAAGATGTGTAAAATATATATTACTTTTGAGAATGGTATACGAACTTACATTATTCGCAAGGCAAACATCTTCACTGTATGTCTTTGTCATTTTTTTAAAAAATAAATAATAATAATAATAATAATAATAATAATAATAATAATAATAATAATAATAATAATAATAAAAAATAAAATGAGTAGAAGTATATGTGCAGTAAATTTCATGATTGTTTTTTTAAAAAATACTGTACATAGTATTATATACTAAGTTTTATTATTATTATTTTAGAACTTGGCACATTAGCAATTTTGAAATTCATAAACATAAATATTTTATTAAACGTTATTTATATACATCATACTTAAAATTCAAATGCATAGAAAATAAAACTTAACAGATAATTTTTTACATTATTTATTTACATGAGTAACTTAACAAACCCACGTATTAAACTATTCATCATTGATTAAATGACCAATATTTCTTTCAGAATCCTCAAAGAAATCAGATACTTCATAATGAGTGGTGTAATTTTCACCAATATCATTCGAAACAAAATTCGTCTTATTTTCTTTGTCATCCTTTTTCAAGGATGCTTGATAAAGATTAACTAGGTGCCTCGGGGTACGACAGGTATGTGACCAATGTCCCTTTCCACCACAACGGAAACATTTATCCTCTGTTGATTTATTTTTTCCATTGTTTCTTTCTTTATCCCACTTCTGATGAGATCCTTTCTTATAATTTTTCTTCCTTCCATAATTTTTTTTCCAAAACCTTGCCATTTACCTATTTTGAGGCAATAATTTGCCGCATTTGCTTCAAGAAATGGGGCGGCGCCAGTTGGGCGCACTTCATGATTTTTTAAAAGAAACTCATTGTTGCGTTCAATAATAAGAAGCCAAGAAATTAGCTCAATTTTTTTTAAAAATTCTTTTTCTCGATAATGCTGCTGCAGGAGCACATTCGAGGCATGGAAAGTCGAGAAAGTTTTCTCTAACATGTCATTATCAGTTATCTTTTCCCCACATAATTTCATTCGCTGAATTGTATTCATTATGAATTTAAAATCCTGTAGACGTAAGTGCATCCACTCATATTGGGTTTGATGAAGTATCACTGTCTTTTGATGATTATACCTTTCTTCAAGGTTTTTTCACATATCTGCAGGATCTTTGAGTGTGAGATATTCATTTTTCAATCCTTCGTCAAGATGACGACGAAAGAAGATCATGACTTTGGCTTTATCCTTTAATTCTGGGCAGGGGCGGAGCCACATAGTGGTAAAGGGGGGCAATGACCCCCTAATTTTAATTTTTTACATGTAAATTATATGTAAATTTCAGTTTATCCCCTTTAAAATTTTATTTTAGTATTATTTTATTATGTAAATATTTTTGACCCCCCTCTAATATTTCATCTAGCTCCCCCCTGATTTTGGAATGCATTATTTTCAACTTTAATGGTATCTTAAAGATCTATTAAATCAAGATGGATTTCAGCATCTAGTATCCATGATACTAGTTGTTTTCAAATATATCAAGAGCATTAAATTTGATCAGAGTATCGTGCTGATAACGTGTTGTAAAATAAAGAAATAAGGAAGATATAATAAATATAAAATAAAAAAGTGTAAATAAAAGACTCTAGTATTAATATTCACTAATATAATTATCTTAATATAATAATAGAAGTAACTCATATATTTCCTAGTATTATATATATTGCAACTTAAGACCTATAGAGAGATATAGAAAGAGAGAAAATTTTATATGTTATTGTTATGTGTGTTCTTGTCTAAGACTTAACCTCCTGTTTATATGTGGTTAATATTCAAATTCGTCCCTGAAAGATCACGCGATCTTCATTTTCGTCCTTGAATGATTTTTTTAATCAAATTAGTCCCTAAAAGATAAAATGTAAGTTAATTTAGTCTTTCCGTCAGTTAGATAATGACGTGACACGACACGTGGTAGGTCAGTGATACGTAGTACGTCACGTGTCACTTGACATGTAAAAAAGTTTTTTATAGTCAAAATAATCCTTGAAAGTCCAGACGCGTAAGTCATTTTTATACCTCAAATTTTAAAAATTAGTCAAACTAGTCCTTATATAATTTTTTTTATTTTTTCTTCATAATATTAAATTTGAAATATTTTTTGATGCTACTAATTTTAATAGAAATGTAATTGACAAACAAAACATTAGTAATTGTATCTTTTCTTCTTCAAATTTTTTTCAATAAAATTATCTCTCTCCTTTAATTCTTCTCAAAATCTCTCTTATTCTTTTCTATTCTAAAACATTTTTCTTACATTATTACATTTTGTTGGAATATATATATATACACTCAAAATTGAAATGTATGTATTTATTAACCTAAACAAAGTTATATGCTCAAAATCAAAATTTATGTATGTTAACCTAAACAAAGTTATACCACTATTTTTTTACTACATCTTTTTTTTTTCATTACGATATTATTTACATATAGGATGTAATGATAGTGATACTTAGAGTCAAAATTCAAGAAGATTCACAAATTTTGCTTCAATTCTAAACTTTACAAAATATTAAAAAAGTGATTCCATAAATCAGTTTTTCAATTATTGAGTTTTACTATATAAATTAAACAATAATAAAAATTATAATTTTAAAAAATTTAAAATAATTACTATATTATTTAATAAAATTTAAAATATTAAATTTTTAAATATATAATCAACAATAATTTGATAAACTCATTTAAATAAAAAAAATTCACATAAAAAATTACAATTTGAAAATGTAAATTTTTAAAATACAAATGACAAAATAATTTTATAAAAATTTAATTATTTTTATTATTTTATGTAAAGAGAATTTTGTTTATTAAAGTTTAAAAGATAATATTAAAATTAGTAGTATCAAAAGATATTGAAAATTTAATATTATAAAAAAATTATATAAGGACTAGTTTGACTAATTTTTAAAATTTGAGGGATGAAAATGACTTACGTCCGAACTTTCAAAGACTATTTTGACTATAAAAATTTTTTTTACATGTCAAGTGAGTGTCACTGACTTGCCACGTAGCATGTCACGCCATCATGTCACATGGCACTTCACGTGACACATCATTATCTAAATGATAAAAAAACTAATTTAACTCACATTTTATTTTTCAGGGACTAATTTGATTAAAAAAATTATTAGAAGACGAAAATAAAAATTACGTGATCTTTTTAAAACTAATTTAAGTATTAACCCTATTTATATGCGTATAACATTTTCGACTTTATTAAATTCATTCTCTTTTAAAAATGAATATCTGCGTAATGATCCTTATCACAAACAATTATTTTTTATTTTGTTTTGTAACTAAGCCTATTTTTTAACTAATTAGTTAGAATTGACTTCACTCTAGTTGGTTTCCGAACTGAACCGTTTTTTAAATACTCCAAAATCTCTGTCTCTCCTCCGCCTCTCCCATCCCAGCCGCGAGTTCCATCTTTCTCATCCAGCCAGCCGCCGTGAGTTCTGTTCTCACTCTCCCAGCTGCGCGAAGTTCTCTGGATCTCTTCTCCTCCCCGTCGCCTTCGCCTTCCAGTAATCGTCGCGTCACTTCCTGCGGTGTCCTCCAGTCGCCGTCATCGACTCAGTTTGGATAGGTCCTCTACTCCTCTCTTTTTTTTTTTTTTGGGTCAACATCCTCTACTCCTCTTCGATCCAAACATTATATTCTGTTTTGTTTCTACTTCCAAAAAGAGATTAACTAGTTTTTATCTTCATGTTGAAGGCCCACTTAGACATATTCAAATTAAAATTGAGGAAGTCCAGAATGATAAAAGGGCTGAGGGCCCAAGTTCTTATTGTCTGTGACTCTCCAAACACTATCGTGGAATCCTCATTGTTGTTCAGTTAAACCCTGCGAGCTGCAGCATCTTGAGTCAAACGAAGGGTTTAAGAAGAAGAAAATGGAGGAACAAAAGAAACGCAGCATTCCGGTGCTGCCATGGATGCGAGACCCTCTAGACCTTACTCTCTTCCAACAGATTCCTCTCCATACCCTCCCTTCCCTCCACCCTAAGTAACTCTCACTCATTCTATCCATATTCCTTTTCATTTTCTTTTTCAAAAAATATAATGATTATGTTTTGTAATTTTGTTTTTTAGGTTGAAATTATCACTGGAAAACATGGGGATTTCCAACCTGTTCCCGGTGCAAGTTGCGGTATGGCAAGAAACCGTTGGGCCCGGGAAATTCCACCGAGACCTCTGCGTTAACTCCCCCACTGGCAGTGGCAAGACCTTGGCCTACGCGCTCCCCATCGTACAGTTGCTCTCCACACGCGTCGTCACGTGCCTACGCGCATTGGTCGTTGTCCCTACACGCGACCTCGCCTTCCAGGTCAAGCGTGTCTTCGACGCCATTGCCTCGCCCCTCGGCCTGCGCGTGGGACTCGCTGCCGGTCAGTCTTCCGTTGCGGACGAGATTTCAGAACTGGTGTACTCGCCGGAATGTGAGTTCGGGATTTCTTACGATCCGGAAGAGGTTGCATTTCGTGTTCGGAGACGATTGAGGAGTAAGGTAGATATATTGGTGGCAACCCCCGGAAGATTGATGGATCATATCAATACCACCAAAGGCTTCACTCTTGAGCATCTTCAATATCTTGTAAGTAGTAGATTGCACTATATCTCAAATCTCACAAATATAATGTTGAACGTAGTGTGTGTTAATTGTTTACAAATCAAATGGTTTCAGGTGGTTGATGAAACGGACCGGCTACTCCGTGAGGCCTACCAGTCATGGCTACCTGCTGTGCTTGAATCGGTGCAGTTGAATGAGGATAACACTTTTGAACCCAGTGATTCGTTTTTACCTTGTTCCATGGGTGTGTTAACAACCAGAAGAAGATGGTGAGTTCAAAGTACCTTTTATCTTGGCTTTTGAGGTTTTAATGACTAGATTTAGACTTTTGGTTGTGTTAGGACTTAGGTTTTTCAAATTGGATTATATGTTTGAAAATCGGAAGGATCCATTTTGCATACCTTTTTTCCCCCTTTTTATTTAAATTTAATACAAAAAATGAATGTTTATTGTAAAAGTGTACATTTAAATTGTTATTATCATTACTATTATGTTTTTTGTAGTGGAGTTGAGAGGGGTTTCAAGGATAAGCCCTACCCTAGGCTGGCAAAGATTGTCCTGTCTGCGACAATAACTCAGGACCCAGGCAGGCTTGTTCAGCTTGAGTTGCATCACCCTTTATTCCTGAGAGCTGGGCCAATGCGTTATCGACTCCCAGAAAATCTGCAATCCTTCAAATTGGTATGAACCTGCATGGTGATTTTGTCTCTTTTAAATTACGCCGGAGTTGTATGAAAAGATTACTTAAAGCTAAGATACTTTCTGCTGACATGAACCATTATTAGTAGTGTTGCTCTCAACCTTTCCTCCAATCCCTGTTTTAGTACCAACCCCCAACTTTTAGCTTTTCCCTTTTTTCTATATGTTATTATCTTTTGCTTTGAATAACCTGGATGTGTTATTCTGTTGGAATCCAAAGCATAGCTAGTTACAGCACTCACACACAGATAAGATTGCAAGGTTCTGAGATTGGTTGGTGGATGAAAGTATTTCTATTGTTTGTTCAAATGGCTTTTCACTTTAGTAAATTTTTAAGTTGACAAGTGATACCTGACAACTAGAAGTTCCCTTGTAATTCTATTTATTTATTTTTGTGCAGATCTGTGAAAGAAAGGTCAAACCCTTGTACTTGGTTGCCCTTTTAAAATCACTAGAAGGAGAAAAATGCATAATTTTTACAAAATCTGTGGAATCTACACATCGTCTCTGCAAATTGCTTAATTGTTTCGGAGATCTGCAAATTGATATCAAGGAGTACTCTGGTCTTCAACATCAACGTGTAAGAAGGTATTTTGTTACATTCTCACTGAACAAAGAAAATATAGAGTCATGTATGATGAATGCTTCCTTTGATCTTTCAATTATACAAAACTTGCTTCAAAAGAAGACACCACTCTCCTCTGTGTTGAATCCAATTTTTTTGTTGTATTATTGCCACTGAAATCTTAACAAGGAAAGAAATTTGGAATTTTCAAGGTATCTCATTCACCTAAAGCAAAGCTCCTACACTTAGCCAAAGTCGCACGACAAGCAACCATGTTTAAGAAAGTTTAGTTTCCTTCTCCCTAGGCATTCCATCAACTTGATGGTTGTACTCTACAAATTGGTCAATGAGAGAAAATCCATTAAGTAATCAACAAATCTGGTTATAATTGTTAAATGAGGAGCACTATTGGTCATGATAAATATAGACTAATTATGTAGATATGTAGATTTACACTATAATCTGATGCGGTGTGTATGGATTCACCATTAAGTGTTGGTGCACTCTGCTTCTATGTTTCTTAGCATGTCATATTATGTTTTTGGAATATATAGTTTTGAAATTATTTACAGATATCAATCTGTTCATGTCCTTTTGCCTAAGAACTATAGATTTGGAATCAGTTGATCCTTGACCCAAAAAACCTGCTTTCCTGCAGTAAGACCCTGAATAATTTTCGGAAAGGCGAGTTTCAAGTGCTTGTATCTTCTGATGCAATGACTCGTGGAATGGATGTGGAAGGGGTAAGAAATGTCATTAACTATGACATGCCCAAATACGTGAAGACCTATGTTCATCGGGCTGGTAGGACTGCTCGAGCTGGCCATACTGGGCGCTGTTTCACATTGATGTCCAATGATGAGGTTTGAGGTCACCCTCTCTCACTAATGATCACATGGTCATTTTTAGCGACTAGATCAAAGTGTATTTGTGTTTAATAAATTAGAAAAGTAACGTACACACTTTATTTCTGAATGTTAGTTGATCACCGTTATTATGTTGTTGCTCTCTCTCCCATTTTGTTCACTGCTATATTATTTACCGGTGGAGATTAAGAATATAGAATAAATCACAAAAGATGTCCCCGAATAATTTATACGTTGTCAAAAAATACCCTCATAGTTTAAAATGCACTACAAGTACCCAGACACGAAGAAAGACCATCTCCGTAACGAGACCATGAATAGTGTAGGAGACAGCCACATAAGCATTGTCGTTTGCCACTTCATTAGTTTTCGTTAACGGAGACAACCTTTCTTCATGTCTTGGTACTTTCGGCATTTTTTTAAATATTTTGAGGGTATTTTTGTCGTTATCTTATCAGGATATTTTTTCAGCAAATAAAGAATTCGGGGACATATTTGGTAGTTTACTCAAGAATGTATTGTTTTGTTAATTTCTTCTTAGCGACATTAGGAACTGAATAATTCTTGAACACTTCTCAAATCTTATACCTCTCAGGTACGACAATTTAAGAAGTTGATGCAAAAGGCTGAGGCTAGTTCTTGTCCCGAGCACATCATTCAATCCAGTTTGATTGAAGCACTTCACCCTACCTATGAATCAGGTACATGTGCTAATTCCAATTTTCGTGTATATCAACGGACAAGTTTCTCAACCAACCTAGTTGGAAACAGAGAATAAGACTCAAACATCAGTTTAATAGGCCACTTTATTACATGCTTCATCAAGAAGATTTTGCTTAATCTTCATAATCTTATAGTGAAAAAAAAAATGCCTTTTATGGATCATTGCTTCCATGCTATATCTCTTCAACTAAGGTGTACTGATTTTCCGCATTTAAATTAATTAATTAATTAATTTCCCACCCATTAATAAGCATGTTGAATCGAAGTATCATATTCATCTGCTTCAGAAAATGTCTTAAATAAGATTTACTTTCTATTGTGCATGGACCTAATTTGAATTCAAAGCTTCCTTTGTTGACTTTTTTGCTGTTTTGGAGTTTACATTAGATGTTCCAATTTTTTGGCAGCATTGAAAAAATTCAAGGAGAAGATTTCGAAGGCACGAAAGAAGGCAAATGATTAGAATCTTGTGGATGGAGCATATACATTGAAAAATGATCATTCATAGGAATAGCTTATCAAAGAGACCGGGAAAAAATCCTCTAAAGTGACAATGTTAGTAAAGCGGTAAAGTGATGCTTTAATCACCTTTGAATTTGTAACATTTATTATTTGTGAGCCTTACTATCTTAATTTAATGGTGATTAATAGAGTACTTTTTTCTCTAAAGTAACAATACAACTTTAGAGAATCCGAATCCCACTGACTGAATCATCCTGCAAAGGATTCGATTTGACTGAGAAAGAAGTCATTCAATGAATAACAACAGTCTGAAGCATATTATGAGGGCATGAACAGAGCTCTTGCGATCCCTCGGTAGTGGTGGATTTTGTGCATTCCTTGAAGTTTTTCTAACGGGATGCTTCCTTCACGGACGGGGCAAATGGATGAGATCATGCAGAAGTTCCGTGACAATGAGAATTGCAAATATTAATGAATAGATTTGTAATATTATTTTTATTTTTTCTAGTTGAAACATTCATTTCTCTGACGAGGAAAATATTTGAAGTTCTTAAGAAAGTGAGAATTTATCGTATACTTCTGAAAAGCCTCTTAGCATTCCCAAAGCAGTTTGATTAGGGGTGTAAAATGTCTGACGTTATAAACAAATGCCTGATTTTCACACTTATAGCTAAACAATTAATAATTGCTACGTCTACATAAAAAAATTCAGTTATTAAAATATAAAATATATACTACAAATAAGTTAAATATATAAATATAATTAATTTTTTGTATGTATATAAGATTTTTAAACAATTTTATAAACTGCGACTGGATTAAAGTTATTTTATATGAACAGAAGTGTGCTCGTTTGTTATTTTTATCAAGTAATTTTGATGTTTCAGCTGGTAGTTTGCTTCAATACAAATTGACCAACCAACACAACATTAAAAAAGAGGGGAAAAATCTGCTCAATCAAATTATACTAGCCCACCATTTTTATATTTGTAGTTTGTTATTTTCCCGAACAACTTTTTTTTATAAGAAAAAGTATTCAAACAAGTAGAACTTTTAATTGTGTTCCAACCTCGTCTAACAACTTCACATCCTTTGTCCAGCTAAGTTGAGTCTCGCATTTTGTTGCCACTATTTTCAATTGGTTGGGGTTTGAGATTTAAAAATTCAAACAATAATATATACGTGTTGGAAATATACATCGATAAGTTGAGATGGCCGAGTTGGTCTAAGGCGCCAGATTAAGGTTCTGGTCCGAAAGGGCGTGGGTTCAAATCCCACTCTCAACATTAATTTTTGAAACTGTTATAACTTCATTGCCAAGAAACATATAGATGATGATGAGTTAAGATCCTGTACAGCGTGGCAAACAATAACAATAAGCGCAGAAACAGCAAGCTCTCTACACACACGGCATCTCTTGTTCATCCAAATAAACCATTGAACAGGATACAGTTTCATTTTAACAACTCAACTCAACTACCTAATTAAACAGGACCACAACACAACATAACACAAGAGAATAAAAATAACTAGCAGCAGCTTCATCAATTTGTTGCAGTGACTCGTCATTATGAATGATAACCAACAGCCACCATCATCAGTGATTCAAAATTGAGAGGGATCTGTGAACTTCCTTCAGGAAATACTTTCCATTGTTGTTAGCACTCGCAATTGCTGCAGCAGCAGGTGATGATGAAGAAGAAGGTGATGACGGTGATAATGGTGAAGAGCCTTTAGGGGAAGAAGCGGCAGATGAAGAATCACTAGAGCTACTAGTTTCCCTCTCCTCTTCGGTGATTGTGTCCAACATCTTTCTTGTTCTGTGCCTCATCACAGTAACATACTGTGGTGGTGCAACCTCCATGAACAACCTTGCAAGCCTAGAATTCGCCATTATTATATTTTTCAAGTACTTAATTGAAACTGTTTTGTGAAGAAGAAAATTAAAGAAAGAAGAAATGAAAGCAGTAATGATGAAGTAGTTCTGTTTGGTTGAGGATGGAATGAAGAAGTGGGCATAGGTTCAATTTATAAGGGTTAATTTTACACTAGGCTTGAAAGGAGTGAAGGGTCATAGTCATAAATGGTTAATTCAAGTTTTTATTTTCTAGTGCCGGCTACAGCTTTTGATATTTAATGCTGGTGTTGTGTTGCTATCTGGAGACTTTTTCATACTGTAGATAACCCTTGCACTTGCACGTATCCGTAGAAGATATGGTTTTTGTTGTGCATGCACTAGCTTCCAAATTTGTACTTTTTTGGGTGCTTTTAATGCATTGACACGTTTCCTCACATGAACATTTTCTTTCACATTTATTGGCGGCTAAAAGGAGTGGAGGAATTTTAACCGTACAATTGTTTAAGTTATGGTGGTCGTTGCTTGGATTTTTTTGTTATGCTTATGCATGTTTGAATCATGAACTAATTAACGCTGCAAATTGGTGCCAAGTGTACCATTCATTAATGTTAATTGGCGGTGAGGTTTGGCACTGCATTAATCTTTTGAGGTTGAACTGACCCGACCATTCTCCATCAGAAATGTTTAACTATACGTCTTTATTTAGAATCTCTACTAACTCAATTTTCACCTATGAATAGTCAACAAAATTTTATAAAGTTATAGGTCTAATGTAAATAATAATAACCTTTTCATTATTATGTCACTAATTTTTATTCATGCATGAAGATGCAAGGATAAAGCAAGATATATCTAAATCACTACCATCGCCATCATAGCTACCGTCCACAGCTTCCTTTTTATTTTTATTCAATTCTCATTCCCCATCTTCGAGGGCATTGGCCCCTGAACTGTCGTATGCAACACATATTGTGGTTCATTCATACTAGCTCTTCAAATTTTCTAATATATATATAATTTCCTTTGCACAAAACATTTCGTTTTATATTATTCTTATTTTAGTTATATACCTTTTTTTTTTAATAAATAAAAGTTATACATCCACCATCTTCGTACACTTGTAAATATTTTTAGTTTAATGTACATACTGTATATGACGAGGATTGTAATTTCTTTTTTTTTTTTTTAAATGCCTTCTTCCAACAACTTGGAAAGAATAATACCAAGAAAAGGATGAGAATGATGATGAACAGGTGTGGACCATAAACGAGGTATGAGGGGATGAATTATATATGAAGTTGTAGCAATATGTTTATTTTGGATAAGGTTGTAGAAATAGGCCAACATGCTAATTTGTCTTCCTTCTTCATCATTCTTCATTCGTGGTATTGGTAGCTAGAGAGATCTTCACGTGAACATGGTGTCTTATTTTCATTAATTATTGTCTGATGCCACTAATTTTTTAAGTCAGGTAGTAAAGTGACAAATAAATCTTAAAGATTTACCACTATAAAAAAGTTATCGAATATATCGTTAGATTTATTAGTAAATTTATTAAAAAGATTTGTTGGTAACTTGTTTATCATTAAATTTAGTGGCGGAATAAATCTAATAGTATAAATTTTGTTGGTAATTATTTATTGGCAAATTTTTTTATCCGTTGCTAATTATCAGCAAATTTTAAATTTTTAATTGACAAAATTTTGGACTTTGTTATCGTCGAATTTTTTTCGATAAATTTGACGATAATATATTATTTATTATTAATAATTAAATTGATAGTTACCGACAAATATAATCAACATTAAATCCGACATTAAACTTGAACTCTTTTTTTTTAATTTGTATAAAAATTTAATATATAATTTTAGATATTTAAATTTAGTAATTTTTAAACTATCAAAATTTAAAGTTTTATAATTTCTTTTAATAAGTTGTCTATAATTTTTTGTTAAAAATTCATAAACAAGTTCAAATATCAATATACAAGTAAAAAATAACAGAAATCTTATTTGAGCATGAACAAATGAGAACAAATCTGTTGACCTTTCATCTTCAGTCTCAAGCTCCTCTACTAAGGATTTTGTAATTTTTCTTCTTCAAAAGATTCTTTTATCTGTTCTTCAAAATTTTTTAATGAGCTGTAACAATGAGAGAGTGCATAAGTGACTATTAAACTAAAGATGTTACTTACATTCTGAAAAATCAATCTAAATTAAAATTATAAACATAGATTAAAATAATAAACCAGAACTAAAGTAAAATAAACTATAAGAGACATAAGTTAATTCCGTAATGAAACTCAATCATATGCAATTTGGTGTTTCTGATACCAAATTTAATTGCATAAACTAAAAGTGATATTGATATTAGATCACAATGAGAAATTTAAATCGAACAACAATAGAGAGCACAATACAAAGACAACAAAATCAAGCCACAAAACAAGTATGAGGAAAATACTAATCCATAGAAAGTAATACAAGTACTCAACATGTTGGATTATTTTAAATCGAAGTATAAAGCATACATCTATCAATAGATAAGTTAAAGAAGCTTAATACTAATTTCACACTATGGGTTATGATTCCATTTTATGATATTAACTGTTTATTTAATTGCAAGTCATGTATACAAAGAAGCTTTCATACAAGATGATTCTATAAATGAAATATTTAATAATAAAGACAGCATAAGTGCTTATGAATTGACCAACACACCTGAAATTTGCTAATTAGACTGATCTTTTGATGAGCTAGATCAGATACATTTGATGATCATTCTGCAGAAAAAATAAAATAAACAAAGAATAGTTTAGTACAAAATTTTTAACTATTTATGCCATGAATAAAAAAAAGAGTCAACCACATGCATTAAGGAACAAGGGAATAAATATTTTTATTTTATCAATTAGGTAAATATTAATAATCTTGATTTTACCTATTTAGTGCTAATTGATGAATTCTTTAAGAACAATCAATTACAAATCTTTTTTATAATAGTATTAAAAATTTAAGATAGAGTTTTTCGGTATCAATAAATCAATGTAATAAAAAATCACTGATTCTGATAATAAACATCAACATTGAAATATTTATGATCACAACAACTGAGTTTTGAAAAGTTGTTGATCTTGAAATTGAGTTAACCGCCCTTTAGTTGTTGCATTCTCTAGTGATTAAATATTTTTGAGGAAGTTAGAGAATACTAGAATAGTGTAACAAAAATCATATATTTTTTACTACAGTAACTTGGATTAAGTTCTTTACAGTTTCGGTCTTTAATTTTTATTTTTTTGAACTTGGTATTTCAAAAAATAAAATTTTCAAAAAGTTTTAGTCATTTTTATAAAATAGTCACAGAGCTACACATCTATAAACAATTTAATTATCTGTATCTTTAAGTAAAAGACCTATCTTAATTTTATTATCAATTTACAAATTGATTCTTAATAAAATCTAAAGAAACCAAATAACTAATTAACATGATAAGGGGACGCTGAAAGAACATTTTATAAGTTGGACTGAGATATTAGCTAGCAAAGAAGAGCGTAAGAGGTGGTTGATGGGCTTTTGTGCGATTATCTGGAACATCTAGCTAAAAAGGAATAGAAAAATTTTTCAGAACAAAGGAAAAGGGGTTGTTGAGGTCATCCATATGTCCTTCATGAACTATAAAGAGCGGTTAGGTGGAGATTCTTTTTGTTGTTGATGGCAATGCCGGAGATGACAATGGGATAAACAGTAGTCTTACTTGGAGTTGCATAGTTTAGTTTATGATTTATTTGGTTCGTTTGTTATTGTTCGCTCCACTTGATGTGTTGAGCTTCTTTCTTCAAAAAAAAAAAAATCTAATTAACATGATAAAAATAAAAAACAGAGAAATGTAGGGAAGGAAAAAGACACAACTAGATAAAAAAAGAAGGGTAATATCACAATTGATGGAGGCAAGCGACAGCAAGAAAGAAACAAGCTCCTCCATGGCAAAAACAAGCTCCAGGTGGACGCTACTCAACAGCGATGATGGCTGGAGTCATCGTGGGAAGCAGTCAATGATGGCAAAACGGCAGCGAATAGTGGTGATGGGGACTGACAGCGAGAGAGAAAAGGGAGAAAAGTGAGGTTAATGATGTTACAGAAATGGAAGGGAAGACTTCACAAATTTGAATTTAGGGTCAATTTTATCGGCGGGCTTACCGTCAGAAAAATCCGCCGATAACGCATAGCTTGTGACAAAAACGGCGTGTTTCATTTAATTACCTTACTATCGGATTTTTTTCTCTAAATCTGACGCTAATGATCGTGCCAATTTTTCTTTTCTTTTCTCCAATTATATTTTGAAATCGAATTTGACGATAACTTTTTTACACGACGAATTTATTGCCAAATCTGCCAGAAAATTCGCCGCTAACCTCCGACATTAAATTCAACGATATTCAACATTTTTTTTATAGTATACACTTTAAACATATTAGTTCCTAAAAACAAAGAAGTTCTCTAAAATAATTAGTGTGAACACAATACCTTTAAATTAGTCCCTATTAGAATAGAAAGTCTATATATATAAAATGTAAATCATTAAAGATTTATTTAACACTTTACTCTATTTTTTATATATAAAATTTTGGCATTTGTTTTATCATTAATTTGTCTTTAGTTTATTTAACACAAATTTTAGAGTGTCGACATTTTTTTTATTACTTTATATTTGAGTAAATACTAGTTAATTTCTTATTTCTTTTTTACTAAATGTGTTAATTTCCAGTAATTTCTTTTTTTACTAAATGTGTTAATTTCCAGTAATTCTAAATAAAAATGTAATATATATATAAAATAATTATTAAATTAATTATTTTATATTTATGTATAAGTAAATATTTTATATATTTTTAATATATATTCTATATAAATAATTGATTAATAATTTTTTTTGAATACATATTATGAATTATTCATTCCTATAAATACTAATTAACAAGGTAACAGAATTAAACTATATATAGCAGAAAATTTACGGTAAAGAGAAAAATTCCACAGTCGTTTATATATTATAAGTTAACCATATTAGTTGAATATTAAAATTAGTTAGTATAAATACATATTAAAATATAAAATATATATTAAAAATAAATTAAATAATATATATTTATATATAAATATATAATAATTTATTTATTGTATGGATAATATTTTTATTTATAAGTTTAATTATATTAGATATAAATAAAAAAATCAATCACTTATATAAAATATATATTAAAATATAAAATATATATTAAAAATAAGTTAAATAATATAAGTATTTATAAATAAATATATAATAACTAATTTAATAATAAATTTTTTGTATGTATGTAATATTTTTATTATAACTTTGAGATATAAAAAATATAAAAAATTATCTTTTAGTTAGCCAAACAAAACAATATGAAAAACTTACCTAACATAATATTACCCTTGTTTGGACTATGAACCATTTTGCTTGTCATCAGCCATTATCAAAGAAAATAGCTAATCTGAGCCTCTGGGGCGATGGGTTTATTTATTTCCTTAATCAGTTAGGATTTTGCCATGGAAAAATATTCTTTTACAAGTCGTTGTTTGTTATAAGAGGGCATGGAATGAAGTTGAATTAGTCAAAATTAGTGCGTGCCCCCAAAAAACAACAAACTTGGTGATTCATTTTCTAATTTAGCTTCTATATTGTTTTGCAGTGAACGCGACGAGTATGGTCAAAATTTTCATTCAATCTGTACTAAAATTATCGGATCAGATCCAATATTTACGATTTTTAAGTTTGGATCCGATCCGATTCGTACATTTGCAGATCGAATCAGATCTAATCGGATATATCCACAAAATATATAAATATTTAAAAAAATTATTTTTATTTAAAAATATTAATAAAATATTATTTTTTTACTCTTTTAAACATGTTTACTCTTAAAATATTATTAAACATACTTTTCTTAAATAATAAAAATAAAATCATACAATATATATAATATATCAATTGAAATAAAATATAAAAAAATATTTATTTATTTATTTATTTATTTTTGGAGATCCCCGAATATGCGAATACAAACATAAAATTCGCAATCCGATAACCTTGTGAATCGGAACCGATCCTATAACCTTACGGATCAAATCGATATCCACAATTCTCAAATCAGATTCGGATAAATACCGCAGATATCGGACCCATGAACACCTGATATTGTTTGCTCCTCTCACTCACTCACTAATGACTCTACCGATTCTATTATTAAGATAATGCTCTGACTCCTTATTAGCTAGGCGGTCGAATTTTCTTTCAAATCCATTCTGATGATCAAGCTATTTCCTAATACTTTCAACAATGGTGGTTCATACCACTTGAATGCTATGAGGTTCTATTATGAATGAGATCTTATTGCTGAATTTGTTATGTTGTATCATCTATCATCATTGTCAACATCATATTAGATCACATGTCTATATATTAAAAGAAGAAACAACAGCACATGCATGCATGCAGCTTCTAAGAAAGAGTGTAAGTAGCATATTCCATATATGGAAGACAAAATTGAACAATTTGCACCATATGCCATGTAGCAAGCTAGCACTTGATGACCCCCTTCACCTATCATTAATAAATGAGCCCCATAATATAAACATCACTTATGCCGTATTAGGGAGGGTACGTATAATACATACAAGAGAGGAATAAGACTACTCATGTTTTCTTTTCTTTAAGTAATTTTCTTCATTAGGCCCTAAAACCAATTAATAGAGAAATAGAAGCGGTTGCATTCAGCCAGTAGTGGAAAATAATGAATAACGACTAATAAAAGAGGAACAAAAAGGAATAATGCCAAACTCAGCATTTATGCTGTAAAGCAAGTGTATGCCGCCATGGACCTGGCTATCTTTATTTATTTATGTATTTTTGTTCTTTTTTATTTCTTCAAACATGCATGGTGTGGTCATCGATGGCGCTCAACCATGTCATGCTTATATTATAATGATAAGTGCTGTATTGCTTTCTAGCTACTTTCACTTCTTCCTCATGTATGATAATAAAAAATAAAAACTACGTGTAGTTATTTTTATTTAGCTAAATTTATTAAATTATTTAATAATTTTTAACTTTTTTTTATAGATATAGAGACATAAAGTTCTAAAAAAAACTAGATAGATATTATCTTAAAAAAAGCAGTTTCAATAAAATCTATATGAAAATTTAAAGAAATACATGAGGGAATAGAGAAAAAAATGACATCCCAACTGAAACGCATGCTCTTGCCATGTCAATCTATCTGCATAAGCATTCATTTTTCAGAATTTATGAGTAATGTTTCAATTGTTTAGTCTACTGTAACGATATTTAATAGCTAAAACTAATGCTCTTGTAGAGTGCAACTCGATGGTTCCTTAAAGACAGAGACTTACTACTACTTTAGAATCTACCTACATGCAAACATTCATGTATCCAAGGTTTAGAGTTAACTCTAACCCTAACAGAATAGCTTAGAGTGTATTATGGACCATCTAAGTTAATTAGTCACTAGTCTAACCAATAGTCAGTCACTCATGTAACTTAGTTAGTTAGCTTTTCTTCAATATAATTGATTAGTTAGTTAGAGTACCCTTCCCTCATTAAGCAGTTAGACCCTTATATGTTATGTACATGAATATATATCCCATCTGTAACAGAATTAATCAATGAGATCACTCATTTTCTCTCTGCATTTGCATGTTATAACATGGTATCAGAAGTGAATTCTCTTCACGATTCTGCTACACTTTTCTTCTCCTGGTGATTTTTCGGAAAAATTTTTTGATTTTCTTGCCTCTTTTTTCTTCTCCTTCCTTTCTTTTTCAAGATGTTTGCTTCACCGATTCCAATCAAGATGTCCACAATCTTTGAATCGAATCCCTCCCAAGGCAACTTGACCTCTCCGGCACGGTCTTTGCCGATTTCTCAGCCGCTCCAAAAAGACAATTATGGTTCGTGGTGCAGATCGATGCATCTTGCATTGAGTGGCAAACGCAAGATTGGCTTCATTGATGGTTTTTTGCAGAAACCAGATCCAACTGTTCATCTCGTGCTTGCAGAATGCACCAACGACATCGTCACGACGTGGTTGTTAAACTCGATCTCCAAGGACATTGTCACGAGCGTGATCTACGCGGGTTCAACTGCTCTCCTTTGGCAGGACCTGGAGACTCGTTTCTCTCAAAGCAATGCACCTCGTATCTTTGAGCTGAAACGATCTCTCATGTCACTGACCCAAGGCTCTCTCTCTGTTTCACAATATTTCACAAAGTTGAAGATCCTTTGGGAAGAACTCAATACCTTCAAGCCTCTGGTCTCGTGCTCCTGCGGTGGTGTTAAATCGATTCAAACCTACCTCGATCAAGAATATGTCATGCTGTTCCTCATGGGGCTCAATAAAAATTTGGCAAATGTTAGAAGCCAAATCTTGTTATCAGATCCCCTTCCTTCAATTGACAAAGTTTTCTCTCTGGTCTTGCAAGAAGAGAAACAATGTGCACTTACTTCTCCTTAACCTAGCCAGCACATGGTATTCGCAGTCAAGTAGTCTCCGAAGTTCTCTCTGCATCAAAATTCGAAGCCAAAGGGTAAGAAAGATCGTCTAACTTGCTCTCAATGTGGACTCATGGGACACACTGAAGACAAGTGTTATCGCCTTCATGGCTATCCACCAGGCTATCTGCAAAACAAGACTCCCAAGCCTTAGGTGCATCATGTGGCTCAAGTGAATCATGCTCAAGAAGTGCAAGATTCATCAGTCACCTCTCCCTTCTCTCTCATGGCAGCTCAATACAACCAATTGATGGCTCTTCTTCAACCATAGCAAGCTGTTCAAGACATTGAACCTGAGATATGTGCAGGTGAAGTGTTCTCTTCTTGTTACATGAACCAAAAGGCAATTCCAATTGTCTGGATTGTTGATTCAGGTGCTACCACCCACATCACCAACTCCTTTAATTCTCTAATTGAGCCAAAATCATTATCTAACCACTTTGTTGCTTTATCTGATCATACCAAAATCCGTGCATTAGCCATTAGTAATGTTGTCCTCAACCCTCTTTAACACTTGTTAATGTCATATTCATTCCATCCTTTAGAGTCAATTTGATTTCGGTTAGTTCCCTTCTAAAATTGTCAAATTGTAGTGTCCATCTTTCTGACCTATCATTTGTGATATAGAAGAAGAACTCCAAGCAAGTGATTGGCAGAGGTGATGAAGTTGATGATCTGTTTGTTCTACAATCACCACCCTTAATGCATGCTCCCTCTCTTGATGTTGATAATTGTCATTTAGTTTTTTCTGTTAGTAGCTCTACTTGACATGCAAGATTAGGTCATACGTCTGAAAAAGTCTTCAATAGGTTGAATTCTATTTTGTCTTCAACACCCTTAAAATTCAATCACTCCAATTGTGATGTGTGTCCATTAGCCAAACTTAGGCGTTTATCCTTTCAATCAAATAATACCTTTTGTTCTTCCATTTTTGATTTGGTTCATTGTGATATTTGGGGGCCTTATCGTGTCTCTACATATAATAATATGAGATTTTTTCTTACTGTTGTGGATGATCACTCTAGATTCACATGGACCTTCTTGTTGAAACATAAATCTGATGCTGCTAATACTCTTATCAATTTCTTCAATATGGTTGAGACTCAATTTAAGACCAGGGTGAAGCAAATGCGATCGGACAATACAGGTGAACTTTCCCTCACCGAATACCTCAATTCGAAAGGGATAGTGCATCAATTCTTATGTGTCGAAAGGCCTGAGCAGAACTTCGTAGTTGAACGAAAACACCATCATTTGCTCAATGTGGCTCAATCTCTATTCTTCCAATCCAATGCTCCAATTGAATTTTGGGGCGAATGTGTTCTGACTGCCACATTTCTAATCAATAGATTGCCAAGTCCAGCCCTTCAATATAGCTCACTATATGAGAAGTTATTCTCCGAACAGTCAGACTACCATTCTTTACGGGTCTTTGGTTGTCTAGCTCATGCTTCCACCCTCATTTCCAAATAACACAAATTCTCTCCACGTGCAGTGCGCTCAGTTTTCATTGGATATCCTTCTGGCTACAAGGGATATAAGCTCTATGATCCAATCGCTAAGAAGATTTTTATCTCGAGGGACGTTACCTTTGTGGAGTCTGAGTTTTCATTTCAACAATCCTCTAAGACTTCCAGCACCATTGTTGATATCTTTCCTGATGTGGTCATGCCTCTTTTCCTTCCCGATGTGACACCTAGTTCCTCTTCACCTGCCACCAATGTAGAGCCACAACTTCAACAAGTCTCAGCTTCATCTCAGGCGATTCCCACCACTGAGCCTCGCCGAACATCTAGACCATCAAGACCACCTCCGTACCTCAAGGATTATCAATGCCACAATGTTTACCACATGAATTTTAAACATCTCTCTCAACCTCACTGTGCTTTCATTGCCAATGTTGCTGCAATCCCTGAACCTGCCTTCTTCCATCAAGCAGTCAAGTTTCTAGAATGGCGAAGAGCAATGGATGAAGAGCTCCAGGTAGGGGTGGCAAGAGTACCCGAACCCGCGGGTACCCGACCCGCTCGGGGCGGGTTTAAACCTGACCCGAGGGCGGGGCGGGTTTTGATCGGGGCGGGTAGTGTAGCGGGGCGGGGCGGGGTCGGGGTCAGGGTAAACCCGCCCCTACCCATCCCGGAGTACTTAATATATATATATATATATTAGGGTTTGCCTCCAATCCACCAACCATCAGAGATCAGACCTGAGACCCCAAGTCCCTTTGCTCTTCAGCTCAGCCTCTCATCTCCTCTCCGCCATTGCGCCGTCGCTTCGCAGCTCCTTGCCGTCGTTGCAATTCCTTGGCGTCACCACTTAGTCCCACTGCTCCTTACTGTCGCTGCTCACCTCCCGCCTGCCGTCGGCCCGTCGCTGCTCAGCCGCACAACTCCTCGCCCTCGCTGCTCAGTCGCGCAACTCCTCGCCCTCGCTGCTCAGCTCGCACAGCTCCGTAAGTTCCCCTCTCTCTCTCTCTCTCTCTCTCTCTCTCTCTCTCGTGCTCTCTATCTCTCCATCGTTGTGAGATCTAAGTTCTTCTCTTGTTCTTCCACAGATTCATCGCTTGGTCGCTGTCGCTGTGAGCTTGTCCGTCGCTGTTGCATGTGAGCCTGTCACCGAAGCCCTTTTTCTCTGTCTCTAACCACCGGTAAGTCTTTGAGCCCCTCTGTGTTTGCAGATTTGCCATCCCACAGGCATGCTCTACTAGATTTGAAAAATTAAAGTTGTTTTGATTGATGAGAAGTGCATATTTAGTTTTGATAACAATATTTTTGACTGATAAGAAGTGCATGTTTAGTTTTGATTTATCATTTTTATGCATTTTGAATTTTGATTTTAATCTGATTTTGTAATTGTCATTGAGTACTGAATGGACCCCTCAAGATTAGAGTGATTTGGTTTATGAAAGGGAATATGCCCAAGGTGTTCTAATTATGGAGAGAATTGGGCATTTGAAATTAGCAGAATTAGTAATGTGCGGAAGTGTTCTGAATTTTTTTATTATTACAAAAATTAGTAATGCCAATTTGTTGATTAGGTATTTCTAATAAACAAGTAGGTAGACATAGGGTAATTAATAGATTCCAAGTTGTGAAACTCTATGATCTGAGTGTTGAGTGGGAAATTGAGTCTCTAATTTGTATTGTAGGCTTCACCAAGGGCTCTACTGCTCAGTGGCTTTTCTCAAGCAAAGTCTATGCTGTTCCACACTTGATGTCTTTTAAGGTTTCTCAAGATGAGAAGCCTTTTGACTCCACTCTAAAATTCCCTGCTCCTGAACAGGTTTCACACTACCTACCATCTCTCTCACTTTCTCTAAATTCCTCCGAAATTGACAAGTTAGTTCAATATTTAATCTTCTAGAGTTTTAGTTCTATTTTAAAGTCAACTTTGTACTTGAAGAGGACAAATGTTTTCATTCTGCTTATTTACTATATCTGGTATATGAAATGAACTTCACTTCACTTCAGATCTGAACTTAGCTTGATGTTTTTCCGCCCCCAATGTCTTGTGTTTTCAGTTTCCAATCAAGCAATTTCAGTTTCTGTGGGGAATCCATAATGTGCAGCAGTGTTCTGAATTATGATGAAATCAAGAAACAGGGAATAAGCTATAGACATATACAAATAGAAAAAGTTTGTTTGTGGTTATCTAATTTAATTCAATTGGCTTAGCATGTATTCTCATATTCTCATCTAAATATTTCATGTGTTACAATCCTATTATATATAGAACTACAAGGATGGGCCTAATATATGAATGTATGGTTATTGATTTTCAAGTTTCATTCATTATTTCTTATTATTATTATTTTTTAAAAATGTTTTACATTTGGAGAAGCTATGATTAACTTAATCTCCAGATTTTCATAGTCTGCAATGCATTATACAAATTCATTTTGTCCCAAACATGATCATTATGATGATCACGTGAATTCAAGATCACATAGATGGTTGAAAGATTGTGATTAACCTCATCAGTAGCCAACAGTTGATTTAATAGCATCCAATATCTGCATAAAATAAGTGGCAGAACTTGTTATGTATTCTGATTTTTCATTTATGCATTCTGATCTTTATTAAGATATGATTTTAATTTGTTAATTGTTATATCTTTTGATTTTCAGGTTTAAATCTTGATTTGCAAACTTTTAATGATGATGAAGATGTTGAAAGTGATCAAGAATAAGGGTTAAAGATTTTTTTATATCTAATACTATAATTTCTTTATTATGGTGTTAAATTTGTAGTGATCTAACACTTTTTTTTTATTTCAAGTTATTTGAGCTAATGACATTGTATGAATTTTTATGTTTGTATTTTAATTTATCTATGAATTTTAAGTTTTTGTCTTAATTTAGATATGAATATGTAAAAATTAAAATATTTAATTTTTATAGGGGCGGGTAGGGGTGGGGCGGGTACCCGCAGGGGCGGGTTCGGGTACTGCAATTTACTACCCGCGGGTTGTGGCGGGGCGGGTAGTACTTGAGTGACGGGACGGCGGGGCGGGGTCGGGTAGGGTAAAAACCCGCCCCTACCCGCCCCACTGCCACCCCTAGCTCTAGGCCATGGAAGACACAAATACTTGGTCTTTGGTGCCCCTGCCTGCTGGCAAACACACCATTGGATGCAGATGGGTCTACAAAGTCAAATGTAAAGCAGATAGTTCTGTGGACAGATATAAAGCCAAACTCGTTGCAAAAGGATACACCCAACAAGTTGGTATAGACTTCAAGGACACATTTTCACCCGTGGCAAAACTCACCGCTGTTCGATTGCTTCTGTTGTTGGCAGCCATAAACAAATGGTCTTTGCTTCAAATGGATGTAAACAATGCCTTCTTGAATGGGGATTTATTCGAAGAGGTATATATGGACTACCTCTCGGCTACAATTCCAAAAATTCTGCACTTGTATGTAAGTTAAACAAGTCCATTTATGGTTTGAGGCAGGCTTCCCGTCCATGGTTTTGCAAATTCTCTTCAGCTTTGCTTAACCACCACTTCAAACAATCGAGGCATGATTACTCCTTTTTCACCTATGGTAGTGGCGACCAAACAGTCTATCTCCTTGTATACGTAGACGATATTATCCTGGCCAATCCATCTAAGGACATGTTGTACAAGGTGCAGAAGTTATTGGAATCGCTCTTCAAATTGAAGATTCTTGGTGATTTGAAGTATTTTTTGGGTTTGGAATTGGCAAGATCAGATGAGAGAATTGTTCTTAGCCAATGTAAGTACATCCTTAGCATCCTTGAAGACACCAATTTTGCTAAATCTAAGCCTACCTCTTTGCCTAAGGCTTAGTAGCTCAGATGGGGAGTTGCTCAAGGATCCCGCGAGCTATAGAAGGCTTATAGGGAGATTGATGTACCTCACCATCTCGCGCCTGGACATCACCTACGCTGTCTCCACCCTTAGCCAATTTCTGTCCCAACTTCGCACTGCACATCTTCATGCCCTTCATCATTTGCTGCGGTGCATCAGAGGCACCGTAGAGCAAGGCTTACTTTTTTTTGGCAAACTCCAAGAAGAGACTAATGGCTTATGTGGATGTAGATTGGGCAGATTGCCTGGATACTAGACGAAGTGTCACTGGGTTCTGTGTGTTCATTGGAGATTCTCTTATTGCATGGTGATCGAAGAAGCAGACCACAGTCTCCAAATCATCCGCAGAATTTGAGTATCGGGCCATGGCAGCAACTGCTGTTGAACTCACATGGTTGAAAGGCCTCTTGTTTGACTTTCAAGTTGATATTCCCTCTTCTATGCTGTTTTGTGACTCTCAATCTGCTATTCACATAGCATCCAATCCCACTTTTCATGAGAGAACTAAGCACATAGAAATGGACTGCCACTTTGTGCGCGAAAAGGTGGTTGTAGGGTTTATTAAGCTCATTCATGTTCGGACGCAACATCAACTAGCCGATGTGTTCACCAAGCCAGTGGCCCCAACTCAATTCAATAATCTCATTTCCAAGTTTGGCATGATAAATCTTCATCTGCCAACTTGAGGGGGGATATTATGGACCATCTAAGTTAATTAGTCACTAGTCTAACCAATAGTCAGTCACTCATGTAACTTAGTTAGTTAGCTTCTCTGCAATATAATTGATTAGTTAGTTAGAGTACCCTTTCCTCATTAAGCAGTTAGACCCCTGTGTTATGTACATGAATATATATCCCATCTGTAACAGAATTAATCAATGAGATCACTCATTTTCTCTCTGCATTTGCATGTTATAATAGAGTGCTGCTAAAGTTATTGTACAGCTGCCTAAATTTACACTATGACAAGCCAAAAACTTACTTTCATGGTCTTTTAATAAAACAAGCAAACCATTTAACCGTCCTTTGTAACAGAGCTATCAAAATTGAGCTTAATGAAGGAAGGATTTGGAGGGATCCAATGGATTTGTTTTTAGCAAAGCACCTAACTTTTTTTTTGCCTGAGCTATCTCCTCATGCACTGAGTTATACTCTTTAGCTAAATGCACAACCAAATCATAGATCTTATTTTCATCTACTGCATTGTCCCTCTAAAAAATATGCTTGATGCAATGATACCAAAGAGAACATAGGATGCAAGTAAACAACAAGAACTAAGAAATGCCTTGGTAATGGGATTAAGATGATAAATTCTTTAACAACCTGGAAAAGAGTGGTTGACTAAAGAATGTATCAGAACTCAATGAAGCGTCAATGCTCTTCCACGTATTCTTTGCGACTCTGCAGTTGCGAAGGACATGCAGCAAAGGCTCTAAACAAGAACCACAAATATGATAAATATCCTCTTGAGTCATCTGCCTGCTAGCTTGAACCTCATTTGTCAAAAGGGCTTCATTAGCAACTAGCCAAAGAAATGTGCGCTTCTTCTGGACTTCAACTTTTCAAATTCTCAAAAATAAATCAACCCTAAAATTTTCAGGGTAGTTCAAATAAATAGAACACGCTTACTTAATGCTAATTTTACTGTTGGAATTAAGAAGCCACACTACTTGATCATCCCCAAAATTTACTTTTGGAACTTTTAAGGATGAGAAAACTGAGATCCAGTCCTCTCCTAAAACCTCCTCAATTTTACCTAAATCTCATTTATCTTTTGTTGCATATTCACTGACCATGTCATTCAACATATCCTCCAATATATCTGATTGAGCAAAATCTTTAAATTTATTCATGCTTGGGATTCAATAATCTTTCTAAAATTGAGTGCTATCACCATCACTGATTTGTCATATCAAATTTTTTTTAAATAAAAATAACTGCATATGATTTTTTACCATTTATATATAAATATATATTATTTAATTTATTTTTATTACATATTTTACATTTTAATATTTATTTTATACAAATAATTAATTTTTTATATACATCTAACGTAATTTCACTTAAAATACCCTTTCATTTTTATTTGACGATGAAATTTATTTCTAGTATAATTTTATATTTTTGTCATGGTGTGATAAGTATTAGATCCAAATGAAGAATCTTGAAATAACAATTAATAAATTGTTTAATTCTTTAGTAAGTTTAAAGTCACATGTTTAACTTTGGAATCTGTTATTATTAACTTATTATACAATTATCATTATTAGATTAGACCATCTACATTATTATTCATTGAATCAGAGACGAATTTGGAAATTTGTAAAAGAGGAGTCAAAAATTAAAATATTATATAACTAATTATAATATTATATATTTAATAATATATATTTTATTTTAATTAAAAAATATTAATAAGTGATTGTTATATAAAAAGTTATCTTAGTTTTTATCATTTTTTTTATTTTAGATTTGATAAAATATAAATATTATCTATTTTTTAATTAGTTTAGTTTATTGAGTATTATTATGACAATAAATTATATTTTTATATTTTATATTATAAAAAAATATATTATAAAATAATATAAATAAAGTATTTCAATAATTTTGTTATATGTATCTAAAATATATTTGTAAATAAAATATATAAAATTAATTATTTTAATAAATTTATTTAATATGTTATAATTTTAATATCATAAAAAGATAAATTTTAAAATAATTTACTTTTATGCATGTATTATAATATATAAAAAAAAATTAACATCTAATTAGATATCGATGTAATTATAAATATTAAAATATTTTTATACGATAATAGGTGTAAAATTAAAAAATATATTTAAAAAGAGAAAAAAAATTAAATATTAAAAGCATTAAAAATTTATTTAATCAAAAAATAATTAGCAATAATATTTTCTCAATTAAGAATTATTACTTACTTTTGAATTTAATAATTCAATTATTTATATAAGATATATAATTATTTTCTATATTTTTTAATAAAAAATAAAATTATACAATATATAATAATTTTATACACTTAAAATTACTAACATTTTTTTCTAAAAAATTTGGGGAGCCACGGCCTATGCTTGCCCCTTTAAATCCGTCCCTGCATTTAATGCAATCCCTTTTTAAACTCGAAGACTTTAGACCTGTGCACCCTTTGCATATACACACGGTGAATTATTTAATTGGCATAAATGTCATCATGAAAAGAAGATGGAGAAGAAGGGGGGACATTTTGATAATTGACATATGAAAAAGTATAGTGTATTAATATATTATCTGTCAATTTATTATCAACAATAATTAATTATTATATTTTAAATACTTATATAAGAAGACATATTTAGAAAATACATCTATAAAAATATTTCTATTAGATACAGTCATAAAAAAGATATTTTTATTAGATACATTCACAAAGATATTTCCATTAAACACAGTCATAAATAAGAATTGATAGATATTGACAGAAATACTATTGATAATGTACCGAGATTGTTGACATATACGTACGGCATACAAGTAATTGTAATATATATATATATATATATATATATATAATTCCATGTCACCTAATAGATAGGGTGTGAAGTGTGTAGTGTGAAGATCGTTCTTCTCTTTAATGTCTAAACTCTAAAGTATGGTCAATTCTATCATCGTTATGCCTTTCACAACCCTAAATCTTCATTCAACAACAAAACTTCCACCTTATCACCCTTTAGCGCACTTGCCCCGCCTTTCTTGCTCTCAACTATTCACAAGATACAAATCCAAATAACATTGGACACAACATATGAAGAAGAAGATGACGAAGACGATGAAAAAGAGAAAAGTTATTCGGTGTTTTGACCACCCCTATTACCAATATTCTCAGCGTAAGCCGCGGCAGCATGTATGTTCAATAGAAATTTAAGGGCCTTAATTAGCCTAATGTATAATAACTACCCGTGTGCATATAGTGGCATGCTGGAAATTAGGATTCTAAATCATTAGGGAAAAACTCAGGTAGAATTATCTTTACTCAAATATATTAAATAATCTAAAAATTTTCGATACACGATGACAACTGCATATTTATTAATGTAATCCACGTGTCTCAACATTTAGTAATTTATTTAGTCACAAAAATATTTAGTGATTTATCTGTACTTCCATGCATGGTTGGTATATTAAACTTTGAGTGTGGTCTGAATAATTAAGTTAGCAGTAATTTATAATTTTATTTTATTTTTGGTTAATATCTCATATATAGAACTATTAAACTGATTAATCCGGTCTATTTAAATCCGACTCATTTATCATCTTTTCATTTTGATATAAGGTTGAGTTTCTTTGATCACATAAAGAGAATAAAGGAAAGCTAAGGCTTTGGTTCTTATGTTTATTATTAGTGCAAAAAATGCTTAGGAAAATGGTTAAGGAAGTGAGAAGCATCCAACGCGGTCATAACACCTCAAAAATGCTCTTTAGGGTTTCCGTAGTTGGAACTTGGAACCAATCTTTGAAGAGGGATCTACAGATTAACAGATTATGCCAAAGGGGAAGCTCTTTCTTTTCCCTGCATTAATTTCTTTTGTATCTTACTTTTTGTTGTATAGATCTATCAATGCCTGAAAAATATAATATAATGTGTTAGTGCTTTGCACACCCAGAGGTTAAGGTCAATTTTCGTCATCAACAAAAATAGCAAGCGGTTTCATTTGCTTTTCTTTTTTCATCAGAATTGTCTGGTCTAATTATAATTCGGCTCTATGTTTAATTTGTTTGATTTGGTCATGTCTATTTAAACCTTCCATATATTAAGGAAATAATAATTTAAAATTATTTTATGAGAAATATTAGGGTTATCATCATTTATTTTTTGATTATGAATTAGTTATTAATATTTAAAAGTATGGACTAAAGTATGTTGTTGGATTACCAGATTAAAAGAATTTGATTGATAGTTAAAAATAATAATAAAAATAAATAAATTCTGATAGTTTTTTATTTTTTATTTTATTTTAAATTTATAATTTTATATATATGTAATATTTATAATTATATATTTATTATATTTAAAAATATTTATTTATTTATAATAATTAAAAATATAAAATAAAATAGTTTTAGACTATTTTAAATAATTTTTTATTATCTGTTAAATAGTTAGTTATTTTTGTGTGTGTATGTATTAGGTAGCTAATTAATCTGTAAAAAAAGTAATAAAAAATATTATTAAATAAAATAAAATAATTTTAGATTATTATTCCCTTATAATTACTAAAAGATAATAAGTTTGGAAAATGAGAGGAAAGAAGAGATTAGAGTGAAATAAAGATATTGATGCACGGTGATGGTACGGTCGTAGTCATAGACATGCAGTTATCATGTCCTTTGGGTCAAATTACACATACATCTCTCAGTCTCACTCATGACTCATGCCTTCCCATCATAACTACTACTGTACTAGTGATGATTTCACAATAGGATCCGATAAGGAATATTAGGGAACACAATATAGAATCGGTAATCATTTTCTCCAACTCTACTGCACACCAGACTCTGTCTCCAATGCTTTCTGCAAAAAATCAAATAAGTACTATACCCTGCTTTGTAGCATCTTACTACTCTTTACATTTCTTTACTTTTTAAGTTTTTTTAACAAATTTCGTTTGTTTTCTTACGTAAAATTCGAACATGAGATTATTGAAGAGTGTAGAGTGATTAACATAATTCATCAAGTTTATTTACTATATTACTAGTGTTGTTAACTTACCAAAAATAACTACGGCGATGATTTGAGAATATGATGTGGAGTTGTCGGCTTGAAGAACGTAACTACTCTGTCTGTGTGCTGAATTCCAGGATGGGGGATCTTGCAAAAGCTAAAACCCTACCAACGTAGCCTCATGCTCATGCCATGCCTTCATCTTCCGTACAACAAAAGAACAAAATTTGCTCAATAATAAAGACCAATCGAATCATTACCTCAGATTTCTGGGAAGACTGTCCCTGTCAGCTCAAGCACTACCTTTAGCGTGACCAAATCTTGTGCTGTTTATTTTAACTTTTAAGTTTGAATGAAGCAAATACACAACATTTTCCTTTCGTTTCTAGATTAGGAAAAAAAAAATTGAAAATTAACTTGTTTTAACTAATAATTAGTAAATTTTTGTGATTAGTTATATATTATTAATTGGAAAATGACACACAAATGGTCAAGTTAGAATAATATATAGTACATCACTACATTGTTTTGACACATGCCATGAGGTCACGCTGCAGCCTTTCCCTGAGAAGATAAGAGACTACAGACCAATGGAAGAAGAAGCAATGCAAGAATGAATAAAGGGTCTTTATTATTTGTATTTGTAATCCTCATTTAATTAGGCGAGAGAAACGAACTGATTTAATTAATAATATTGATGATATGCATCTGTGTTCATATATAGGGTTGGAACCTGAAATTGAAAAACCCTCTAATTACATATAAGCACAGATATATTAGATATACGCACTCTGAAGCTAGCTAGCTAGTTAGGTTGCATTGATACAGTGATAATTAAAGTTAAAGCCAGAGAGCTCCGGCTTCCTTGAGGAGAGGAATGAGGCTGCCATTGATGTGTGACGCCATCAGAGTCTGGACACCGCCAAGGAACTTGCCGCCCACGAACACGGCGGGGACAGGCTGGAGCGTGCCGGAGAGCTGGTAGAGGGCGGCCTCCATGGCCTGACCGGAGGCATGCTCGTCCAGCTCCACGATGGTGGGGCCCACTCCTAGGCTAAAGAGGAGGCGCTTCACCACCGTGGACATGCAGCAGTCGCTGCAGCTGAAAACCACGACGGCGTTGCTGGATGCCAGCTGTTGCACCATCTCAAAGGCCTTCACCGAAGCCGAAGCTGAAGCCTCCACTTGCATTGCCGATTTCATTACCTGCATACTTATTCTTGCTGGGCTTAATCTAGGGTTTTGAGATTGAAATGTGAGGGGGCTGGGCTCAGGGGCTGTATATATGTATGTGAGAAGATGGAATAAAGGAATGAGATTGATTTGATTTTGTTAGATAAAGAGGGTCACGCGTCTTTTGTACAAGACTGCGTAACCGAATCATGACCTCATCAAATTTCAGACTTGATTACCATGCTACCCATATTCAAGCTTTTATTATTTCTTATGAACCACGTATCAAACATATATACATTATTACTGCATTAATCAATGTTTTAATTCATAAACTCAAATTTCTGTTAACCAACATACATATAGGGCTAAAATCTGTCGTTAAAGAAGTGCAAATTAAATGAACTTATATATACATATATCATGGCAATGAACGAAGGCTAGTCATGATGATGTGATTGAGGAAGTCGAAAACGGGAAACATGCAGGAGGTCATGATCCAGAATGAAAACGAAGAAGCCTTGGTCTTGACCCTTTCCCAGAAAGCCTCGAAACAGTTGTGGTTTCTAGTGGCCAGCATCGCTGCCGAGTGTAAATAAACAGAGGCTGCACGCTTCACAAGCTCATTTCTAATGGCAATGTTTGAATCAAATAACGCTTCATTTCCTCCGTAGAACAACGTTGCATAATGCCTTGTTGGCGGTGAGTTGCACATAACGTCCTTCAAGCTTGTGTATTTTAGGATATTCTCTTCTGATGTGTCCCTAACAATGGAAGGGATTCTACTGGGAAATCTCGGTAATGATGAACGCCCATGACCATCATGACGATTATGCTGATCTTCTGCTGTCTCTGCCTCCATTTTTCTTAACAAAATAATAATCCATATGTCCTTCTCACCTACTTCATGACTCGTACTGGAATATTATATATGCTTGGAGGAGTAATTTTCAGAATGTACAAAAATTAATTCATAGTTTTGAGGCTTGTGTGATTTTTAGGCAGCCTTGGAAAATAGGGTTACAAATAAATAGAGCGATAGAGAGTATTTGGTGGAACGGAACTACTCAGAAAAATTTTAGCCAACTGTTTCCCCAAAATATAGACACCTTTACTATATGTAACGCTTTACTTTCATGACTTTTTCCAATCCACAAATATAAACTCTAGTTCTGAAAAAAAAAAAAAAAATTCTATTTATTAGGACTAAGGTAGTGGGCTATATAAGTAGGTTTGGGCTCGTATGCCTCTTCGTTTGGGCTATAAGTGTTTTGTTAAGAAGAGGAAAAAGATCCAAGATTATACCCGTCCAAATAAAATAAAGAAGTTCACTTTTACCAAAAAAAATATAAAAAAGAAGTTCACTAAAGAAAGTTGGATTGGCCTAGTAATTAGTTTACTAATTCGCTTAAATAAGTGTTGGAGTTTGAATCTTGTCTTGTGCATGGAATAACTCATTAGTCAGTGATAAACTCTTAAATAAAACTCAATTCTGCACCAGATTAATCCTTAATCTATCGAGTTGGAAGATACCGTGAGAAACAAACAAATAAAATAAAATAAAGAAGTTCACCAAAACAAATAAAGAAAGAAGGAAACAAAGAACGAAGATAATGAACTTTTGTGAGCAAAAGAGCAAAGATTATGGCATTATGCATTAATAAAGTTTGTTAATGCATAGAGACCAACGAAAAAGGTCCGCTATATTATTAAAAAAATTGTATAATAATATTTATTCTTTTACAGTGACAGAGAGTGTTTGAGCGTTTTTATATGAAAAAATTGTTAGTCATTACATATAAAAAGTTATTCTTTCGTCACAGATCAGAGTCAAACAAAATTTACAGAATATTATATAATTTTATTATTATTTTGGATAAAATATACTTTTTGTCCCTAAAATTTGGTAAAAATTTTAAAAATACTCTTAAGTTTTATTTTATTTCAATTTTGTTCCAAAAGTTTTTAATTTGCATCAAATATACCCTCGACGGGTAAATTTTTAAAAAATTTAAGACCAATCTAACAATAATGCATGAAAATTATGCTTGATTTGCTTATGTTGAGGGTTGTTCTTATGAAATTGTTGTTGAATTGGTCTTAAATTTTTTGAAAAATTAGCCGTTAAAGGTATATTTGATGTAAATCGAAAACTTTTAAGACAAAATTGAAACAAAATAAAACTTAGGGGTATTTTTGAAATTTTTGTCAAATTTCAAGAACAAAAAATATACTTTATCCTATTATTTTTATTTTAACATATGATCAATAAATATTATCATTTTTAGTCAGTACTTAATCAGTAATAATATGTATTTATATTTATAGATATTTTATATATAAAAAATATATAATTTATATATATATATTTAACAGAATATATTAATAAATTTGTTAATGCACGAAAACCAAAGAAAAAGGTCCGATATATATAAAGAAACTGTATAATAATATTTGTTCTTTCATAGTGAGTTAGTGACTGTGTGTTGAGCATTCTTACTTGAGAAAACTGTTAGTTATTACATATAAAAAAGTTGTTCTTTCGTCACACAGTCAAACAAGACTTACAAAATATCATATGATTTTATTATTATTGTTATTTTTAGTTTGGTCAATAAATATTATTCATTTTAATTAGTATTTGATCAATAATATAATTTGAATCTATATTTATAAATATTTTATATATAAAAAATATATAATTTATACATATATTTATTAAAATTTTGTATATATAAAATAATATAGTTTGTATTTATATTTTTTATAATTTGTATATATAAAATAATAAAATTTATTTATTAAAGATAATTTAACATTTATGTTTATTAAATGATGGCAAAAAATATTAAAGATTGCTAACTCTAAATTTTTTTTTTATTTCAATAATGTTATATCACTAATAAATATTATCATTTTGGAGTAATACTTAATCAGCAATAGTTTGTACCCGATATTTGTACAAAAGAAATATATAATTTACAAAAATACTATTTGTATACTAAAATCAAACACTAAAATCAGTCACTAATGTATTGTGTATAAATACATGTTTGGTTTAATTTATTTTTAATATGTATTTATATTCCAACATGTATTTTATACTGATAGTTGACTTTAGTGGCTGATTTTGGTGTACACATAACATAACTCCTTTATACCTATACTTATTAAAATTTGCACATATAAATCAATACAACTTTTTTTTTACTGAGGATATGGAGACTCGAACCCGCAACCTCTTAATTGAGTATGGGGAGACTATGTCATTTGAGCTATTGCTTCTTGGCTATAAATCAATACAACTTGCATCCACATTTTTCAAAATTTACATACATAAATTAATAAAATTTATTTTTTAAAAATAATTTAATATTTTTACTGACAAATAATAACTAAAATTATTAAAAATTATTGGCACCTAGAATTTTTTTAATTTTATTTTGAAAAGGGCAAACCTTACACGTTTTTTAATTTTGATATTAAATTTATAGTAATGTTTTTTTAATAATGTGTGAAATTTGGTGTGTATTTTTTTCATATAGAGATCACAAATCTGACTTTACGATTTGTAAAATTTAATTTTTTAAAATATAAAATCGACTCTCCGATTTGTGAACTTACACAAATCTGATCCTCTCATATGTAAAATTTAATTTTTTAAAATTTTTAAAATACAAAACCAAATATTTAATTTGTGAACTTACACAAATTTAATCCTTTGATTTGTACATTTTAATTTTTTAAAATTTTTAAAACACAAAGATCCTCCAATTTAAAATTATTTCCATACTAAATTAAAACATACCACTTTTTCATAACCAAGAATAATACAACAATAAGTTTTATATAAAAAAAGGCAGCCAACTTTACAATCATTGAAGCTTATTATATAGACTAGATAGATAATTAGATAGAAATCAAATCTAAAATTGTATTCCTCAAAGAAGGAGCGCAATGTAGTAGGGCAGTAAAGGCTTGCACAAAAGTAAAAGACAAATTTAAAGTGGAGCTACACAACACAACAACCAATTTCTATATCTTTATCTTTATCCCAGAAAGAGTTTGCCTACAGTTTAGTGGGTCGGGTATGTTTGTCGGTATATGTACAAAACAGGTATAGAGATCTATTTTACTTTTATTTTAATGAGAAAGAAATGTATAATGTGTATGCACTATGCATACTGTTCTATGTTTTAGTCTCTTTTGTGTCAAAGTTAGGATGAGGTATACTTTGCGTTCAAAACTGAAAATGACAAGCCAATATCAGAGCAAATGCAAACGCCACCTAACCCAAGCTAAAGATGAGCACTAACTCGTTGTGTATGAAAAATACCAATGCTTATAAAACACTAATATGCACATGCTGCTAATAATTAGGTCCATTATACAATCACTTATTTCTTTTTTCTTTAAAGATTTTAATTTTGATCCTTATAGTCAAATCTGATAACTCTATATGCACGAGAGTAATCATTATATATATACTGTTCCCAACTTTATTGTTAACCAACCAAATAGTATTTCCGTTATGAATTGGGTTAGAAATTTACCAGTGAAAATTACATAACACTAGTAGTCTTTGATTGTTTTTACCTTTATATATTGTCTCAAAAATGGTTTCCTTTGGCTTAATTTAAACAAAACATACACTTGTGACAGTGATAACTACCTTTTTGGAGCAACAATATAATGGGGATGATGTTCTTGAAGAAGCTAAGTGTCACGGCCTTGGACACACTCCAACGCTACCGTGCCGGCACTCGGACTTACTCAACCTCTTGAGCTAAGACCAAGTCAGCCTAACCCTCAATACTTAGCAAGAAAGCTAAGAATACAAGAGAACACAAGAGAAAGGAAGCTTTGGTGGAAGAACACTTTATTGCTCAAGTGTGGTTACAAATGATTCACACACCCTCACACTAACTCTCATCTCCTATTTATAGCCATCCACCTCCTCAATGGATGGTTAGGATTAAATCTAATCAATGGCCTAGATTAATCATCTAGAATCTTCTTTAAAAATATCTATCCTACCACAACTTTCTAAATGTTTCTAGATTATTCCATACCACTCTTTATACTTCTATATACATCTACACCCTTCTAGAATACTCTATGACCTTCCAGAGTCTTCTAGAACCTTCTAGGGTATTCCGGGACCTTCTAGGACATTCTAGAACGTTCCGGAACCATCTAGAGTATTCTCAAACACTCCAGAAAACTATACAAACACTGTTAAATCTAACCTTCTAAAATTTTCCGTGACATTCTCCCCCACCTAATGCGCAGACGTCCTCGTCGCGTTCTGTTCATGATAGCGCTCTAGGTGTTCTTGGAATTGCCACAGATCTTCGCGAGTTTCCCAGCTAGCTTCAGTTATCGGGAGCCCTTTCCACTTGATCAAGTATTGGATACTTGGTGGTACTCCTCTTCGTCGCACGACGCGATTAGCTAGGGTCTCTTCGATTTCTTTGTCAAAAGATCTAATCACCACAGGCGGAGCACGACTCGAGTTACCTCTACTCGGTTCGTCTTGGTCCTCATGATATGGTTTAAGCATACTCACATGGAAGACCGGGTGGATCTTCATAGAGGGAGGGAGTTGTACTTTATAAGCAACCTCCCCAACACGTCCAATGATCTCAAATGGTCCTTCGTATTTGCGGATTAAACCCTTATGAACCTTGCGAAAGGCTTTGAATTGTTGTGGAAGAAGTTTGATCATTACCTTGTCTCCCACTTGATAGCTTGCATGCCTCCTCTTCTTATCTGCCCATTTCTTCATCCTCTTGGCAGCTTTGTCGAGGTAAGAACGAGTGACATCTGCTTGTTCTTCCCAAGACTTAATCATATGATAAGCTCCAGGGCTCTTCCCTGAGTAAGGGGAAGGAAGAGAGTGAGGTGTAAGCGGTTGTTGTCCAGTCACGATCTCGAATGGACTCTTCCCTGTAGACTCACTCCTTTGCAAATTGTATGAAAACTGAGCAATGTCGAGGAGTTTTGTCCAATCTTTCTGATTAGCGCTTACGAAATGCCTCAAGTAACACTCGAGTAAGGCATTCACTCTCTCAGTCTGCCCGTCGGTTTGAGGATGGAAGCTTGTTGAAAAATGAAGCTCTGACCCAAGGAGTTTGAACAGCTCTGTCCATAGTCGTCCTGTGAAGCGTGGATCTCGATCACTAATGATGCTCTTAGGTAATCCCCAGTACTTCACCACATTCTTGAAGAATAGTCGTGCTGCTTCCTCTGCAGTGCAGTCAGTAGGGGTGGGTATAAAGGTAGCATATTTCGAAAATCGATCCACTACCACGAGAATAGATCCAAACTCCTCGGACTTCGGTAAGGCAGAGATGAAATCTAGAGAGACACTTTCCCACGGTCGCTCTGATGGCGGCAGAGGTTCCAACAACCCACTTGGTGTCTTGTTTTCAATCTTATCTTGTTGGCACACAAGACAAGTCTTCACATAGCTCTCCACTTCATCTCTCATTTGAGGCCAATAATAAGAAGATTCAATGAGTGCTAAGGTCCTTCGCTGACCTTGGTGACCAGCCCACTTGGTGTCGTGGCATTCTCTTACCAACTTCCTTCTCAGATTTTCCCATTTAGGAACGTATAGTCTTCTCCCTTTTGTGTAGAGAAGGTCGTTTTCTAACCAAAATCTTTTGGTCTTACCTTCTCTAGCCAACTCCACCAACTTCTTGGCTAATGGGTCGTGATGCAACCCTTCCTTGATGGTATGCACAATATCTCCTTCCACCATAGAAATGGCCGCCAACTCAGCCTTGCGACTCAACGCATCTGCTACCACATTAGTCTTGCCTGACTTGTATTCGAATTCGAAATCAAACTCAGCCAAGAAGTCTTGCCACCTAGCTTGTTTGGGGCTTAACTTCTTTTGAGTTTGGAAGTAGCTTGTAGCCACATTGTCTGTCTTGACGATGAAGTGTGAACCAAGCAAGTAGTGACGCCAAGTTCTCAGACAATGCACCACCGCAGTCATCTCCTTCTCTTGGACAGTGTATCGCCTCTCTGTATCATTCAACTTGCGACTCTCAAAGGCAATAGGATGTCCTTCTTGCATCAGAACTCCTCCAATAGCGTAGTCAGAAGCATCAGTGTGGACTTCAAATACCTTTGAGTAGTCGGGTAGTGCTAGTACTGGTCCTTCTGTGATAGCAGCCTTCAACTCATCAAAGGCCTTTTGACACTCCTTTGACCATTCCCAAGAGTGATTCTTCTTGAGAAGATCAGTTAATGGTGCAGCCTTAGCAGAGTATCCCTTGATAAACCTCCGATAGTAATTAGCCAACCCAAGGAATGACCTCAATTCAGATACCTTGTTTGGCGGCTCCCACTCTTTGATAGCCTTCACCTTTCCTTGATCCATGCAGAGAGTTCCACCTTTAATGATGTGTCCCAAGAAGTGGACTTCGTCCCTTGCAAAGGAACACTTTTCTTTCTTCACATATAGGTTATTCTCTCGCAAGATCTTGAACACGGTTCGTAAGTGTTCTACATGTTCCTCCAAAGTATTGCTATAGACAACAATGTCATCCAAGTAGACCACTACAAACCGATCAAGGTAAGGTCGAAAGATCTCATTCATCAAGGTACAGAAGGTCGCAGGAGCGTTGGTCAAGCCAAAAGGCATCACCAACCACTCATACGATCCATACCTCGTGACACACGTGGTCTTAGGCTCATCGCCATCGGCGATTCTCACTTGGTGATATCCTGACCTCAAATCTAGCTTTGAGAACCACTTGGCTCTACCAAGTTGGTCAAACAAATCGGCTATCAAAGGAATGGGGTATTTGTTCTTGATGGTTACCTTGTTAAGTGCTCGATAGTCGATGCATAACCTCAATGAACCATCATGCTTCTTTTGGAATAAGACTGGTGCGCCATAAGGTGCCTTCGATGGACGGATGAACCCAGCATCTAGCAAATCCTTGAGTTGCTTCTTCAACTCCTCGAGTTCTGGCGGTGCCATTCTATACGGTGTTGAGGCGGGCGGCTTTGCTCCTAACTCCAATTCAATCTTGTGGTCCACCTTCCTCCTAGGTGGTAGTTGTTTTGGCAACTCGGGAAGCATCACATCCTTATTTTCTTCAAGGACTTCCTTGATTTCGGGAGGAACGTCTTCTCTTTCAAGTGTTGACTCCTCTTGTAGTAGGGCCAAATATGTAATCTCTCCCTTCTTGAACCCTTTCTTGAGTTGCATAGCGGAGAGTATCGGTGGTCCTCCAACTTTAGAGACTGTAGGGACCATGCACGGAGACCCTTTCTCCATGACGCATACTACGTCGTAGTATGGCATAGGTATTATATTTGCCTTCCTTTGTAAATCGAGCCCGATGACTATTTTAAAATCGTCCATGGGTGCTACTGAGAAATCCACAAGGCCTTTCCAAGAACCAAGAGTCATCTCAACCCCTTTTGCTACTCCCTTAAGGGGTTCACCCTTGGTATTCACGGGTTTGAACCAACCATTCTTTTCGGTGATCTTCAACCCAAGCCTCCTTGCTTCATCAGGTGTGATGAAGTTGTGTGTAGCACCAGTGTCGATCATAGCCATGACAGGTTTTTCATTGATAAAGGCTTTGACATACATCAAGCCTTTCTTTTCTGCAGTACTTGCCTCTTTGGTCTTCACAGCATTTATGTGTTGGATAGATCCAACACACTCAGTTACTTGAGTTTGAGCTTCTCGTTCCTCAGCAATAGATGCCAAAGTCCCTAGCTTGGGACAATCCTTCATTTGGTGCGGTCCCTTGCACACGAAGCATCCTCCTTTGGGCACGAAAGCCTTCTTTTTTTCTTCGTACTCTTTCTTTGAAGAGTATTTTCCTTCTTTCTTGGTTGAGAAGCTCTTCCCCTTGTCTCCCCCACCTTTAGCAGAACTAGGCTTGGAGGAAGACTTAGGTTTAGAGTCTCCCCTATGATACTCAGTGAGTGATTCGGCCACCACGATGGCCTCATCAACATCCTTAACATTCCTTCTTTGTAGTTCTTGCTTTGCCCAAGGTTGAAGTCCATCAATGAAGAAGAACAATGCATCCTCTGATGCTAAGTTGGGGATTTGAAGCGTGAGAGTAGTAAACTCCTTTACGTAGTCGCTAATCGTACTCTTGTGCTTCAACTCCCTCAACTTCTTCCTTGCTTCATAAACCACATTCTCAGGGAAGAATTGTCTTTTCAATTCCCTTTTGAAATCTTCCCATGTGGCTATGTTGCAAGTGCCCTTTTCCATATCTACGCACTTTCTCCTCCACCACAAAGTAGCATTATCAGAAAGGTAGAGAGCTGCAGTGCGTACCTTTATTGCTTCTTCGACCACCCCTTGGCCTTCGAAGTACCTCTCCATTTGCCATAGGAAGTTCTCCACCTCGCGAGCGTCCCTTACACCCTTGAACTCCTTTGGCTTGGGGAGATCAATCTTTGTCGTCTCCCTTATAATGGTTGGTCGAGATTTCGCCTCCTCGAACCAAACTCGAACTTCCTCAAATAGCTTTAAGGAATTCTCAAGCTTCTCTTCAATTTGGAGCATGCTTTCTTTGAAAGCATCTAGTTCTCCTAATACGTGAGCCTCGAGGGTCTCCTTGTCATGTTCTATCCTTTGGAAGCGCTCATCCATAGAGGATAGAACATTTTCCAACATAGAAACTCTTTCTTCTAAGAAGTTAGAGTCCTTACCTCTAGACTCACTTGAAGAACGGACCTTCTTACCTCCCCATTGAGAAAGAATAGTATCCCTTCCCCTTTGAGACTCAACATGCTCCATGGTGATACTAGAAGCCATTCCCACAAGCGACTTGTGCTCCCTCTCGAACCTTGCTCGGATACCAAATTGTCACGGCCTTGGACACACTCCAACGCTACCGTGCCGGCACTCGGACTTACTCAACCTCTTGAGCTAAGACCAAGTCAGCCTAACCCTCAATACTTAGCAAGAAAGCTAAGAATACAAGAGAACACAAGAGAAAGGAAGCTTTGGTGGAAGAACACTTTATTGCTCAAGTGTGGTTACAAATGATTCACACACCCTCACACTAACTCTCATCTCCTATTTATAGCCATCCACCTCCTCAATGGATGGTTAGGATTAAATCTAATCAATGGCCTAGATTAATCATCTAGAATCTTCTTTAAAAATATCTATCCTACCACAACTTTCTAAATGTTTCTAGATTATTCCATACCACTCTTTATACTTCTATATACATCTACACCCTTCTAGAATACTCTATGACCTTCCAGAGTCTTCTAGAACCTTCTAGGGTATTCCGGGACCTTCTAGGACATTCTAGAACGTTCCGGAACCATCTAGAGTATTCTCAAACACTCCAGAAAACTATACAAACACTGTTAAATCTAACCTTCTAAAATTTTCCGTGACATAAGGCTCAGTATCTTGTCATGTCTTGTTTTTAAAAACAAACGTAATCCTAATAATGTTTTTTTTTTTTTTTACTAAAGATATAAAGACTCGAACTCGCAATCTCTTAGATGAGTACGGAAAGATTATACTCTTTGAACTTGAACTATCTTCCGGTAAAATTACTCCAAATTAAATATTCTCAAGTTCGTTGTCATGAAAGACAAATTAGTTAGTTAATTAATTAAATAATTGATTTTATTCTAGAGATTTCCGCTTTGTGGCTTGTTTGTACCTAAATCCGAGTCGGCCACTTCATTATGTAGTCAACACAACGGGTTTAGGGTTGATTCGGCGTAAATTTATTTTCAAAAAAATAATTTATTAAAACTAGTTTTTGAAATATAACTTTTAAAAAATTGTTATATTTATATTATATTTAATAAATTAAATTAAAAATAATTTTAATAACTACAAGTAAAACAAAACAATTTTTCAAATTTAAAAATTATAATATATATAAAAATAAATCAAAATATTTATTAATCTACAAATTTATATTATATTTTATAGCTTTAATTAGTACCTATTAACTTTAAAAATACTTCTTTATATATTTTTAAATACATCATTTTTTTTAATTTATCAAACATAAATAAAAGTGATTATACTTACTCTTTAAAAATCTTTATCAAAGCATAATAACTTTTTTTTACTCACGCCGTAACTTAACTTATTATCCTATGAATTTCACTTCATGATATCAGTAAGCTTCTTTTTTTTTTTTCGATCTTTTATATTACAAGCTCGACCTAAAAAGGAAGAAGAATATCAATAAGCTTGAAAAGTATATATTTGAGAATTCAATAAAACAAATAATAGACTTCAAACTATTAAACATAGCCACCACTCACATAAACATCACCAAAATGACTTTATGGTAAAGACGCTTATGTGGCAAAATCTAAACCATATATTCTAAAGCCACACTTTTCACTTAAAACTGTAACTCTTCACAAAGAAAAGCGTCACCTAATGGAAAAAAGTAAATTAGAAGATTTAAGAGAAGAAATAATTAAATTATCAAAATTAATAGATCAAAAATTAATGATTTTAACTAATGTTAATTGTAATGACACCGAATTCTTAAAATCAATACAAAATGATTTTTCTCAAAATCTTTATTTTACTATAAGGACTTCAAAAACCTGAAAAAATTTATTTTTCACACGGAATTTCAAAAAAATGTTACCATGTAAATGATTCCCCACATCTTTATCATACTTTTAACCCACAATTAAATTCTATAGTAGATATGCTTGAAGAAATATTAGTATCTATAAAATTTCAAAGAAATAAGGAAAAAGAGAATCCAAAGAAGAAAAGTTTCAAAATATAATCAACGTAACAGATTTAAAAGTAAAACTACCATTGAAATTATGAATATTGAAGAAAAATTAGAAGAAGTTACAATGCTTTTTAAACAATTAAAAATGGCTCAAGAAAATAATATTATGGAACAGGGATTTCAAATAGAAGAAGAATTAGTAAATTCTGAAAATATAGAAAATGAAGAACACATCCTAGATTATTCAAGTGACGAAGAACCAGCAATTCCAATACAAGTAAAAAATGAAGTTGGAACATCTAAGGATAATCAATCTCAATTTAAATGGAAACAGGTTTTGATAATTATGCTTTTAAAAAAGAATTTATAAATAAAGATTCAAAATATACAAAAATACCATCAAAATACGTTCCTAAAATCCAGGAAATGGAAGGAGAAAGAATGCTTGACTTAGACTGTAAAAAGAATAAAAAAGAAATTTTCGAAAATTGGTTAAATTTCTTCTTATTAGAAGCCTTTACTAATCCAAAACTTAGTGAATTATCTGGAAGAGATATTTGGAATTACATAGGGTTTCATACTAAAGGAACTATAAGAGATTATATGACATCAATAGAAAACCAAATAATAGAAGAATTAGCAACAAAAACATCAGCTTATGATAAGATATTATATATCATGATGATTCTATATAAAGAATTTTTTGGAAAAAATATTATAGATCATAGACAAGAAGTCTATAATAAAGAATATCAAGAAGCAAAAAATCATTTAGCTAATATTCAGATATATGATCTATGTAATGTGGAGTCTTATATATGTGAATATAGAATACATTATTACAAATTAAAAGAAGAAGATAAAAATCATTATCTTAGTATGTATATAACAAAACTTCCATATCCTGCTAATGAATTTATAATGGGAAGATTTATAAGAGAAATAAATAGAGGGACAATTGAAAATAATTTTGGTGGAGCAACCTCTGCAATAAGAGAGGAAATAAAAGAACGTTGTATGCAAGAAGCGACTCAAAAAATATTTGCAAATATAATTAGAATTTGCTGTCAGGATAATGAAGAGATACCTCAAAAATATGGTCTTAATAAAAATTTTCAAAGAAAAAGAAAATATCAATTTAGAAAAAGAAAATACTATCCAAACTAGAGAAAAAAGAGGTATTTTAGAAAAAGAATTAACAATAAAAACAAAAGACAAAAAAGTGACTATTGCCCAAATAAAAAAGAAAAATGTAAGTGTTGGTATTGCCAAGAAGAAGGACACTACGCAAATGAATGTCCAAAAAAGAAAGATAAAAAGGATCTTACCAAACAAATAGAAATTGCTAAGTCTTATTTCATGGAACCATTAGAAGAATCTGATGATAACCTAGACTATATTTTTGAATATGTCTCAGAAACAGACTCAGAGACTGAGTAATAATGCCACATTTATTACTATAAAAATAACAGAAAAGTTTATAAATGCTTTCATAGATACTAGAGCAACACAATGCTTTACTAGTACAAATATAAAACTTGATTGGAAAAAATTAAAGAAACCATTAAGAGTTAGAATAACTGACAAATCAATACATAAAATTGACCAAAAAGTAGAGATGGCTGAAATTTTTATTCAAAATTATAGGTTCATTGTTCCATCTATATATATGTTAGATTCTGGAATGGATTTTATCATAGGAAATAACTTTTTAAAGCTATATCATCCATTCATTCAAGAATTAACATATATAGTTTTAAAAGCTCCACACGATTCTTCAATAAATCAAAAATCAAAACGTATAAAAATACCAACTACTACTATAGATAAGATCTTAAAATTTAAAATATTTTCTATATTAGAGACATGTTATTTAAATTTATACTTTCAGATAAATATTCCAAAAAATAATCTTGAAATAAGGATAGAAGAACTTTTGGATGAAATTTGTGCTAAAAATCCTTTAGATATTAAAAATACAAATAACGAATTAGTAAGCATTAAATTAAAAGATTCTACAAAAGAAATAAATGTTCCAAATAAAATTCCTTATTCCGCAAGAGATAGGGAAGAGTTCTCATTAGAATGTAAAGATCTTTTGGAAAAAGGAATTATAAGATTAAGTAAAAGTCCTCATGCGGCTCCGGCCTTTTATGTCGAAAACAATAATGAAATTAAAAGGGGAAAACGAAGAATGGTAATTAATTATAAGAAGATAAATGAAGCAACTGTTGGTGATGCTCATAAACTTCCAAGAAAAGATTCTATTTTAGAAAAAATCAAAGGAGCAACTTGGTTTTCATCTCTTGATGCAAAATCAGGATATTGACAACTTCGTTTAGACGAAGAAACAAAGAAATTAACTGCTTTTACTTGCCCAACAAAAGAATCAACAAGTGTGTTGCTTTATGAATGGAATGTATTACCATTTGGATTAAAACAAGTCCCAGGTATTTACCAAAGATTTATGGAAGAAAATCTAAAAGAGTTAAATGAATTTGTTTTAGTTTACATTGATGATATATTAATCTTTACAAAACAGGATAAAGAAGATCATCTTCAAAAATTATTAATAGTTTTAGAAAGATGTAAAGAAAAAGGATTAGTTCTTAGCAAAAAGAAAGCAAGAATAGCAATACAAGAAATAGAGTTTCTTGGATTAATTCTATCCACCCAAGGAAAGCTAAAACTTCAACCAAATGTTTTAGAAAAGGTAAATTTATTTCCTAATAAAATAGAAGATAGAAAACAATTACAAAGATTTTTAGGATGTATAAATTATATTTCTGATCAAGAATTTTTAAAGAATATAACAGAATATACTAAAAACTTATTTCCAAAAATAAGTACTAAAAAAGAATGAAAATGGGAAGAAAAAGATAGTATGCAAATTTAAAGAGTCAAGGAATTATGTAAAAAACTTCCAGAACTTTATATTCCAGAAGAAAACGACTACTTAATAGTAGAAACAGATGCTTCAGACATAACCTGGTCAGGATGTCTAAAAGTTAAGAAAGCTATAAAAAGTTTGGAACAAGAAAAAGAATCACTAGATTCTAAATATTCCCCAAAGGAATTACTTTGCAGGTATATTTCAGGGACTTTTACCCCAACGGAACAGAGATATACTACTCATGAAAAAGAAACTCTAGCAGCAATTAAATCTCTTAAAAAATGAAAAATTGATCTACTACCCAGAGAATTTACATTAAGAACAGATTCAAGTTATCTAACAGGTTTCATTCGATATAATTTAAAGGTTGATTATAATCATGGACGATTGGTAAGATGGCAATTATTTTTGTTACAATATCCAATAAAAATTGAGTATATTAAGGGTGACAAAAATATTATTGCAGATACATTAACAAGAGAATGGAGTTCGTTTACAACGCATTAGATCAAGAAATTCAAAAGTATGAACAAGAGCTCGAAAAATGCAAGCATTGTCAGCAAATTAGAACACAAATTCAATCTCTCAAGAAGGCCATTAAAGCAATGAAATCAACACAACAAGCGAAATCATCAGAGTTCAGCTAGTTAAGTGTGGTGGACAAATCAGGTGAAGAAAAAATTTTAGAAAATAAAACAATTGCTGAAATTATTAAAAAATCCACCCAAGATAAAAAATATTATGTGATTTATAATGGCCCCATGAAAGGAGTATATGATGCTTGGGAAAAAGCAGCACCATTCACACATCAATCAAGGATAATTCATAAAGGATGATTTTTAACACTAGAAGAGGCAAAGGAATCCTTCAGGGAATATGAAGCCCTTCATCCAGAGCAAACCCTAAAAAGAGCAGATAAAGCTCCAATTCAAGCCCAGAGAACAGGAATAATAAGAAACATTCCTACAAGGGCAGAAATCAAGGAAAAGAAAAGGGTCTGTAGATCAAATCTCAGAGAAACCCTTAATATAGTCCTGAATTGGACTGAAGAAAAAAGGACAATCTTGGGATATTATCCTGTTGCCAAAGAACAGCTAATAAAGCTGGTTATCTTTCCAGATGCTTCCCCATCTGACACTTATCAGTTTTTCCAGTATGTATTAATTGATACAATTTTAATTTTTAATGATCTAAAAATTATTAGTGAGTTTCCTGCAGGATTCGTTGATGCAGTAAAGAGATTTAAAAATATGATTGACAATGTAAATCCAAGGGATATATCCCTAAAATTTACAAACAGTCAACCTATTTTTAATGAAGAAGAAGAATGCTTGGTTCCAGCACACCAAGTAATATTCATGTCTGTCTTCCCAGAAAATTTTCAGCCAATTGATCAGATTCAAGATTTAACAATCTACAGTCATGAAGGAAGGCTAGCCAGCACATTAGCAAGGGTCTTTGAAAGAACTCAAAAAATAACGAAGGAATCTCACACAAGGATTAATTATAAAAGTAGAAATACTCTGCTTGTGTCCAGTAAAAGAAATGAAATTGAAGAAAGAGAGATGAGACTCTTGGTGAAATTTGAATCAGCATTCTACAACTTATCTGGACTTTTAGAAAAGCTCCCTGAAGGGATAAAGAGGAATCTCTGTTATTTGATAAAAGACAGAGAAGACCACAAGTGCCAGCTATGTGCCTCAGAAATATCTGAAGAAAGCAATAATGAAACGGAATCAACCCACATGATAAAGGAAGAAGACAATGCATCTGAAGGTCACATGATAAAAGAGGAGGACAGTGCATTTAAAGCATCTCTCAACATTATTGCATAGTGACGTAAGCACTTAGGTCATAAAGCACCAACAATGTAGCTGGTGCAAGATAACAAACAATGACGTAAGCAACGACGTCATAAGAAGGGTAAGGATGAGAATTGTCCATCAAACCCAACTATTATAAATAGGTTGCTTAGGCAATTGTAGAACCATCAGACAATAGAAAGCAGAAGGCTTAGAGTACTCATATGCTAGGAGAGCAAGGAGGAAGCTGCCGAGGCAATTCTATAGTCTGAGGAAGAATTCCCTTAGGGAAAAATAGTTCTAAACTCCCCTCTGAAGTTAGTATCTACAATCTCCCCTCTGGAGATAAAAACACCTTATGTAAAATATACTAAATAAAGGAAGTTTTTCTCCAGAAAGGTACATCTTCATCCTAGTCTTTCAATTATGAATTATTTAGAAAGTTTAGAATTAACAGAAGAATCTGATTATTATAGATTAACTGCTTTATTAGATAATGAAAAACAGGCTGTTCTAAAAACAGAATTAAATCTCAAATCAAATGAAAATTTTAATAAACAAAATCCTTTAAAAGAAGTTTTTAATAGAAAAAACATAATATACTATGAAAAAATTCAACTTAAAGCCCCTATAAAGATAAAATCCGCTAATGGAGAACTTGAAATAGCTTTGATAAATGATGAAGAATTGAGTAAACAGATTGAGAAAATTAAGGATCAACAAAAAAGATCTAAAATTGGATGGATTCATATTAGTACTATACAAGTCTTAATCAAATCTAAATATATGAAAGGAATTAATTCTCCAATAAGCCTAGCAATCTGTGACAAAAGAATTACTGATGACCCAATAGATCAAATAATTGGAATTGTTCATGAAAATTTGGCAAACGTAAATGTTAAATTCAATGCCCATCTTGGATACACTATACCTTTATCAACTGAAAATCTTGGAAGATCTATAAGTTTGGCTTATAAATTTCACAGAAAGAATCTAATGGAACAAGATGATGAACCATTTTTAATTACGTATGCTATAAATTATGCTTTAACAAATAGCCATCATAGTATAATATTTAAAAACAGAGAAAAAATTTATGTCGATGAATTATTTCAGAAAATTGTAAAAACCGAAATACCAAAATATAAAGCTATTGAAAACCCAGTTCTATTATTAAAAGAACCATCAGGAAAATTAGTTTTATCGAATTTTCAAGTAAGAGAATCTAAAATTAATAGCCCTTTAAGTTTATCTAAGTTAAAAATTAAAGAAGAAAATTCTGAAATAAAAGAATTAACAAAAAAGGTCAAAAAACTAAATGAAACCCTAAACACTAAATTATGACAATAAATAAAGAAGAAATATATGTAACTTATCAAGACAAGAAACAAGAGCTCTTTGAAAGAGAAAATCGTTTAAATTATTTACAATTTTCTGGAATAAATCAAAGGGCATTTGAAGCTCTAAAAATAATTTATGACAAGTTGAAAAGAGAAGTTGAAGAGGTAGAAAAATTAATAGAATCTCTAGAAAACAGTAATGAATCGATGATAGAGTTTGCAGAAATTCTAAAATAAATAATGAAGCATAAAAAGATTGAAAAATCAGAAAATAAAATAAAAAGAAAAAGGGCGGAAAAATTAAAAAGTAAAATAAAGGAGTATAAAAGGGAATTAAATAATCTTCAGATCGAAATTGATGACCTTATAATAAAAAGGATAGAAATAAGAATAAATATAAACAAGTTGGAATTAAATTTTAAAAATTTATAAATGCCTGGAAAACCATATTATGACTTAAAAGAATTAAAATTGTTGAAAGAAAAAATGGAGAATAAAGTTGAAAAATTAAAAAGATATTTAGAAACAACAGAAAGTGTAGAAATAAAAGAAGTTTTTGAGGATTTGAGAAATTATATTAAAGAAAAAGACAAACAGATAAAAGATTTTATATACAATAATCCATGCAAAAAAGAATATTATAAACTAAAACAAGATTGAAAAACTATAAAAATCAGAATTATAAATAAAGGACTAGTAATAAATAATCATACAAGAAAAATAAGGGTCAATACTTTAGATTATAAATTTGCAAATTATTTAAATAAAACACCACCAATTGAATCTATACAAATTATAAACTTATTTGAAGTAAAATATGAAGAGTTAATAGAAATTTTGAAAAAGAAATTAAAAGAAAAGTCGACTTTAAAAAATTGGTATCAGAGCCAATTTAACGATTAAGGGTAACACTTTCTCTTTAAAAGCAACACTTTTAATGACACGCTTTTAAATCAATATCAACCCCAAAATGAAAAACATCTTTACAAAAAGTTGAAATTGCCAACTTTATTAGAGTGACCACCATTAAACATTTATACGCACATATCCCGTCACGGTTATATTAATTAATATAAGTAGGATCCATCAAAGCCAGACTCTAACTACCATGAAAACTAGAAAACTCCAAAAATAAACCAAGGATGACGTTGGTGGTGTTATAATTTGATTAGGAATAGAATATACATTTGACTAATTAATTAATTAATTATTTCACGCTTCTCTCCAAATCGGCAACTTCTAACACCGCTCACTCCATTTTACGCTGATGGACAACATAAGCCAAACAAACTAGCCCTTTTATTAAAAAGTAGTAGTTTGAAATGTTGTTTTTACTATTAAAAATTTGAATCAGCGACGTTAAACCCCCTGGGGCCCTGTTAATCAATATCGAGGGAGGGCATTACCCTCATCACCACGATTTTGGTTTTAATTGGTGACTTGTGTTCAAATCATGTGAAATTTGAGTTACATTATTAATTTAATAATAAAATAATATAGTATAAGCCATTTCAAACCATTTGACTACTGACTCTCTTATTAATATTTATTATAATATTATAAATATAAACTATACACATGTAACTCGTTTCAACAGAGCCACGGATTAATTGAAGAGCTTGAAGTTAGAAAAGTCAGTAGTTGAATGAAGGGAATTGTCAACACTGATGATATTATCCTTAATCTTAATAAGCTACAATAATAATTACAATTATGTTGAAGCTAAGTTCACATATATAGGAAACCAAATGAAAAAAGTTAGTATTTGATTAGAAACAACAAAAGGAAAAGGTATGATTTATTTGACATTATATCACTATAGATACTTAGCTTGTTTGAACTCAACTTATCATCATGGTCTCGATTCTCTCACTTTTGGTCACATAAAAGCTCACACCTAAACATCCACTCGAATCTCATTCCATTGATTGCCGATCAAAGGAATCCCACATTGTCATATAAGGACAAACTATATATGATTTTCTTAGTGGCCATTTGTCCATTATATATTTGTTTCCTCCGCAAATTTAGAGTTTCAGCCCTTCCGGTAATTATGAGGATACCATTTTTCAACATTCCAATATATAGGGAGAACATCAGCTTTTATATACAGTGGTATAAGTTAAATCTTTACTGAAAAAGAAAATTATCAAAGAATTTCTTATACGTAATTGACTACTGATGAAAGATCACAATAAGAATACTAAATAATGTGAACAATGGATATATTGGATGTCAATTCAATAGGTATACAGATAATTATGTTGATTCTTAGTTGGATGGTCGTTATTCGTTTTGATTCGGTTTACTCGTGTACAATTAACCATAATTGAATGTTAAATTTATTAGGTGTGCAGATGATTATCCTAGTGTTAGAATTTAGGAGGTAATTTGGAGGTGGAGTATTTTTTTATTTTATTAGGTCAATTCTAGAATTCATTGTTTACATTGTTCACAAAAATTATTGTCTACCTAGCAAAATCGAGCAAAAAAATCTTTAGAGCACTTGCTAATAAACAAGAAAATAATCTTTTTTTTTTTTGGTTTTGCTAGATAGACAATGATTTTTGTAAATAATATGAACAATGGGCTCTAGAATTAATCAAATAAAGTAAAAAAATCATTCTATTCCTAAATTACCTCTTAAACCATTAGGATAACCATCTGCACACCTATTGAATTAAACATCCAGCTATTATTAACTGTGCATGAGTAAATCAAATCAAAAGAAATAACCATCCAATTAAAATAATGAATATAATCATTTGCATACCTATTGAATTGAATATCCGACATATCCATTGTTCATATTATTTAATATTCTCATTATCTACCTATATTTTTGTTTATGAAACAGATAAGATTTTGAATCTTTTAATATTGACAAAAAATATATATTTTTCATTTTTAATAAATGTCCTTAGAGTTTTCTTATAAGTATGTATTTATTACGATTCACATTTCTAAAAAGTAAAAATGTGACTCAAAAATAAATGAAATACACAGTGTACACATAAATATTCTGCAAACTTGAAGTATTTTTTGGTTTGTGATTTTATTTTTGCTCCCGATGAAGTCGTTTGGAATTTGTCCTCACTCCTGCGTCTCTGAGTCGCTCTATGACACATGAGACTTATCAAGTAATGTCCATCTTTTTCATTGTTGAAGAAGCAAGAATATATAGCTCGATAAAGAAATCCACAAACTAATGATCAAATCAAATCTCCTTTTACTTTAAGAAAAACGCACCCCACAAAATAAATAATTATCTATTCACGGGAGCACGCATATGCCACTCGTCATCTCCATAAAATGTCTAATATCATTGTCAACAGTTCTTATATGAAAAGTAAAATGGTTCTTTATTTGTGTATATATTATGAATCAGTAATTGCATGGCATCATGTTACATTGATATATTTTAATTTCTTCTAGTCTTGTTTGTTTAAGATATTTATGAAGGTTACAAATTAAAAGAAATACCAAGGAAGGATGATAGACAGCAAAGAATCAAAGTTAGAATGCTGAATAAAATATATTATTTAATTAATGTAATGCATTTAATTTTAATAGTTGCATTCCATATATATATATATATATATGGTTAAAGGAATATGTGGCGTGCAAAGCTTGGGGTTTGGGTCCCCAGGATCCGTGGCACTCTTCTCCGATCCGTCGGCTGGATAAGAAAAAGCATTAGACTGTTCTCGTTTGCCCATGACCTGTCCCTTCTAATTCCCACATAAATTAATCTAATAATTCCAAATCATTTATTCAATTTCAATTTTCCTCTTCTAAACTGTAGTTAGTCAAAATATTATATATTTTGTGTGACCGTAAACTCAAAGTATGCTTAGCTTGTATGAATCTCTACTCATCATTCGCCCAAACGCATGCACCCATTTCCCACTATAAATAGAGTTGTCACACTCTCGTATACTCATCACTCTCACTTCACTTATTAAGCTTTTATGTCTAGTATCTTCTCTTCCCTTCCCTACTCTATAGTTGTGTTTGAAGAATTAATAACAATTAATAGAGAGCAAGATGGAAGGAGGAATGGTAGAAGCTGATGCATCTGCCTTCAGAGAATGCTTGTCTCTCTCCCATAAGAATCCTTATGTCCTTCGCCTTGCTTTCTCCGCTGGAATTGGTGGCCTTCTCTTTGGTTATGACACTGGTTTGTTTCTCTTCACCAATCTTTTCAATTTCATGCATATATTAACTTAAATAATGCTACATATACACCAAAATCAGCCACCAAAGTAAGCTCCGCTATCAATATAAAATACATGTTGGAATATAAATACATATTGAAAATAAATTAAACCGCACATATATTAGTGGCTGATTTTAATAGTGGTGTACAAATAGCATTTTTGAATTTTTATTATAGTCATGTATAGATTAATCAAAACATCCAAGTGAATACTAAACATATCTACATGGATGGTAATTAAGGTTAAATTAGGAAAGATTTTTACATCTATATTATCATAAAATTATTTGTTTAATAATTTAAACCAATTAGAAAAATAATTAAATAATTTAATCTCTAACAAGCTAGGTCTCTCAGAGTTCAAATCACTAGCTAGCTAGCTCTAATTATCAGTTCATTCTCTGTTTTTTTTATTTGTAGGGGTGATATCGGGGGCGCTTTTATATATAAGAGATGACTTCAAATCAGTGGATAGAGAAACTTGGCTACAGGTAACGTTATCAGCATTGAATAGTGTTTTATATAAGATCTCCAACTCTCTGGAGACGTAAACCAATGATCAAGTGCGTGCATTCTTTTCCCACTGCTTATTCAATCATGCCTCTAAGTGTCACCTAAACTATGGTGCCATTTTTTGTCCCTTTGTCATGCTGGCAAAACAACAGTATCCTTTTATTAAAACTCCCCTGTTCTTTGAAAATGACTCTATATTTACAAGTGTTTTTCTTCCTTCATTTTTCAAACTGAATTTTGGGGTTGGATTATAGTCTATTTTTAATTTTAATACTTGGTTTTTTTTTATTCTCACTGGAGTTGAAAAGTGTACAAAATACAAAATTTAATTCATAAGTTTATAAATTATTATTTCATTTGTGCTAAAAATTTTATTATGATTTTATCATACATTATCTTTAGCAAATTCTTTCAATTATGTTATTATATTATTTGTATATAAAAAATTAATTATTAAATTAGTTATTTGTTAAAATATATATTTGAATATAAAAAATGTATAAACAACATATATTCATATCAAATAGACCGTGACTAATTTAATAACTGATATTTTATTTATAGATAGTATTTTTTTTATATTATTTATATGTTAAAAAAATTAACACTATGTAATGGGTAGAAAATAAAAATAAGAGCAAAGTATCGTTTTTGTCCCCAACGTTTGGGGTAAATCCTATGTGTGTTCCTAACGTTTAAATCATCCTATTTGTATCCCTAACGTTTGTAAAAGTGATTCAATATTATCCTGCTATCAATTACACATCATGAGCGCTTTAGTTTGCGTTTTAAAAATCTCTTTTTGAAGTTAGAATACAAATGTTTGGGATAGAATCGATGATCTACTCCAAAACATAGCTCATAAAATGTTGAAACTAATTTCTACAACATTTACATAATTCACTTTTCTAGGAACATAATTGAATCTAAACACTATTTTAGTGGGTATAATATTAAAATTGAACACATCCAAGTGAGACATAATTGAGAATAAATATATTCAAATGAGAATAATTGAAAAATATAATCTGATTTGTTAGTATAATTAATAGTAGGATAATATTGAATCAATTTTATAAACGTTAAGAATACACTATTTAAACGTTAGGGACAAAACCGCAAACGTTTGGAACAAAAATGATACTTTTAGTCTAAAAATAAAAACCAAGGAAAGGAGAATGAAAGAGTAGATTGTAGCGGAGCAGTTTCTGTATCCCCTTAAATTGGGCATAGAAGAGATGAATAGCAGTTTATAATATGTGTTGTATTTTGAGTTTGCGTGTACTGGAAATGACAGGAAGCCATAGTGAGCATGGCACTTGCAGGAGCAATCATAGGGGCGTCGGTTGGGGGATGGATCAACGATCGATTTGGAAGGAAGAAAGCCATTCTGATTGCAGATGCACTCTTCTTCATAGGATCTGTTGTCATGGCTGCTGCTACCAACCCTGCTATTCTCATTGTCGGCAGAGTCTTCGTTGGCCTTGGTGTTGGCATGGCTTCCATGGCTTCCCCCTTATACATCTCCGAGGCTTCTCCAACCAGAGTTCGCGGCGCCCTTGTTAGTCTCAACGGCTTCTTCATCACCGGAGGCCAGTTCCTCGCCTACTGCATCAACCTGGCCTTCACCTCTGCTCCCGGCACTTGGAGGTGGATGCTGGGAGTTGCCGCAGCTCCCGCTTTCATACAGTTCCTGCTCATGCTTCTCCTCCCAGAGTCCCCCCGCTGGCTCTTCCGCAAGGGACGAGAAGAAGCCGGCAAGTCAATTCTCAGGAAGATTTACCCCCCGGAGGAAGTTGAATCCGAAATCAATGCTCTCAAGGATTCAGTTGAGATGGAGATGAAGGATTCCGAATCGTCCGGCAAGGTCAGCATAATCACACTGCTCAAGACCAAAACTGTGAGAAGAGGTTTGTATGCGGGAATGGGACTTCAAATATTCCAACAATTTGTGGGAATCAACACCGTCATGTACTACAGCCCAACCATAGTTCAGCTCGCTGGTTTCGCATCCAACCGAACCGCGCTTCTTCTTTCCCTCGTAACCGCCGGCCTCAACGCATTTGGTTCAATTCTCAGCATATACTTCATAGATCGCACTGGCAGGAAGAAGCTTGTCTTGTTCAGCTTGTCCGGCGTTATACTGGCCCTCGTTGTTCTAACTGTTGTGTTCCATGAGAGCGCCACTCACTCTCCCATGGTTAGTTCAGTTGACACTTCCCACTACAACAACTACACTTGCCCTGATTACAAACTTGGCGCCACCCCTGCTCACTGGGATTGCACCAAGTGCCTCAAGGCCACTCCTCATTGTGGCTTTTGTGTTTCACAACTTAACAAGGTATTTCATATATATATATATATATATATGATATATGATAACTCATTTTGTTATTGATATATATTGTTGTAATAAAAGGAATGCATTGCAGCTTGTGCATGGGGCGTGTTTGGTATCCAATGACACCACAAAGGAGGCGTGCCAGAATGAAGGAAAGCTGTGGTACACGGAGGGTTGTCCTAGCAAAACAGGGTGGGTTGCACTCATTGGATTGTCACTCTACATAATATTCTTCTCTCCTGGGATGGGAACTGTGCCATGGGTTGTCAACTCTGAGATATACCCTCTCAGGTACAGAGGAATCTGTGGAGGGATGGCATCTACCTCAAACTGGATCTCCAATCTTATTGTAGCACAGTCCTTCCTGTCTTTGACACAAGCCATTGGGACTGCATATACATTCATGTTATTCATATTCATCACAATTGCAGCCATCATCTTTGTCATCATCTTTGTGCCCGAGACCAAAGGCCTTCCAATTGAACAAGTGGAGAACATGCTCGACAATAGAACTCTGCATTTCAAATTTTGGCAGACCAAGAGAAGAACATCTTACTCTGGACTGGAACTCCCTCACAAGAATCACCCAATTAATTAACATCATGTGTTGTAATTATCTTGTTGCTGTAAGATTAGCTAAAAGGACAGTTTTATGGTATTAATAAAAAGGACACTAGTTCATGTAATATAAAGATACAATGAATGAAGCAGGGGAAACGTATTTAACATTTCAGAATACACAAAACAGGAAGCGGCCACACAAATGGGCTCTTTTTTGTGGACCAGATGTCATTTCTGTCGCTGTTAACCCAACAAAATTGCAGCCCATGGACTAATTCTCATTTTATCAAGTTTAACAATTGGAGCCCAAAATGACAAAATACTTCGCCCTTCGCAAAACTTGATGGTGTAACTATAACCATAGAAATATCCTGTCCAAGAAAAATAAAAGGAAATCTAAACCTAAATTCCATTCATAAGAATAAAGGAACTGGAAAATCAATAAATCAAAGCATTAACAGGAGGATGACTAAAAAAATCATTAACAAGAATAAGCATCAAACTTGTTTAGTTATTTCCTTTTCACATGTTAAGAGAAATGGCAATAGGGTAACATATAAATTGGTTTAATTGATTTTGTCCATCCGAACACATGGATAGAAGAAATTCCAAATCATATTTGTAATTTGGCTCTTTTTGACATTATAAAATATGAATCCTATTCATAAATGATAACTATCTTTAAAAAAAAAAAAAAAAGAATAAGCATCAAAAAGACAAAAACCAATCAAAGAGGCACTAACTATGGTGATTCTGCTTGTCACACCTTCTACCACATTTCATGCTGCTTTAAAAAACAGTATAAAAGGGAAGTTTGCATTAAATTCTAATAATAGGCATTGGAAATCATGATAATAATCATATCAACTACCTAATGAGAAGGACTCATCACTTGTTCACTTCCTAAACATGTCTGTATTTTATTATTCGTTTTCATTTAACGTAATGATAATTAAAACTTTCGAGGAAAAGATCACACGCCTAGAAGAACAATTCCGGGGTTGTCATTTCGTGGTTATGATGCCGAATATTAGGTATTAATTTTTTAGAAAAATATTTGTAATCAGACCAAAAGACAGCTTTTGCAGGATGTGGTTATGGTTGGCTTCGCTAAACAAGAATCTCGAAAAGTTCTTGCCTTCTATGATGTAAAGCAAGATTTTAGGAGGAAAAAAGAGTTATTGTGATTTCTACCAAAAGTTGAGTAAATGATTAAATTAATCTTTTGAAAGATGATTTATTCTTTAAATTAGTTATTGAAAGATTTTTTTTAATCAAATTTATTCCTTAAAGATTTTAAGTTAGTCATTTTAGTTCTTCTGTTACTTCCGTTGCTAATGACATAAAAAATGATTGACGTGATACGTTACGTGACATCACAACACATATCTAGTAATCTTAATTGGCAGCTATCATGATAAATTTATTAAGTTAGATCAAATCAATCTCAAATTGAGTAATTCCAATGCCAATGCCTCAAATTCTTCCCCCAATTAGGTTTTGATTTGATCTAATTTCATAAACTTATCATACTAATAGTCAATTAAGACTCTTATGTGTGTTATCACTTAACGTTCCACATTAATAAATTTTGATGTCGTCAACAAAAAAAATAATAGAAGAACTAATTCGATTAATTTAAAATCTTTGAAAGACGAATTTGATTAAAAGAATTTTTTTGAGACTAATTTAGAAAATCATTGATCTTTTAGGAATAAATTTGGCTATTATCTCTTAAATATAAGGTCTTGTCTTTTTTAGAATCTTACTATGACATATATACATGGAAAAAATATAATGTGCATATTAAAAATCAGTTATTATGTATTCATATATAAATATATGTGTTATTTAATTTATTTTTAATATATATTTTAACATATATTTTATATCGGTGATTAATTTTTTATATATAAGTAATATGGTTAATACATATAATATGTATAATTTTAAGAGGAAATTTTTTTATGTGAAAACTCTCAATTATCAACTTCATATGAAATTAACTACACATGCGTTTTTACCATAATTTTATAGCGGTATTGCATTACAAGTAATTCGTCTATTTGTAATGATAATTCCAAAACAAAAAATATTTAAAAAATAATATAAATTCAGTTTAAAATTATTTTATTTTATATTTTTAATTATTGTTAAAATAAGTACATAATATTATCTAATAAATATATAATTATAAATATTATATTAAATTAAATAACTTTAAATTATTGTTTTTTACTGTTCTTGTAATTAGAACTAGAAAAATAGGAGTATAGTATTGTTTTGTGTGCAGAACATGTATAATAAAGTTCTGGAAACTGAAAGTAAAATAAAGTATGTTGGAATAAGAAAAAGAGAATATTCATTTAAAAAAAATTGGAGTAGATGCATGCATTAAATGAAGCATTCTTTTTCTTTGGGTTAACTAGTTAAGTAGTTATTGATCTAACCAATTTGAGTTGGTCGATTGATTAGCTTATTTATTCATTTAAACAAATGTCGGGAATTTAAGTATTTTTTTATGTATACAGTAACTCCTTGACTAACAATAGACTCTTAAATAAAATTCAAATCTAAGAAAATACCGTCGGTAACAAAAAAAAAACCGAGTTATTGGTTTTTGATAAAGGTGGAAATCAATTTCTTGGGACCGATTCTTGTTCTCTCTTTGCCAGATTCCGGAAAATGGAAAGGGAACAACCTGGAAACCGTGATGAATAAGTAAACACAGGAACACCATGCCCTTCCACTTCATTCAGACCTTTTCGTTCTTTCCCTTTGCTTTGATGAAAAAGTTTCTGTTTAGTGACTTTAGTCAAAATTCAAATTCTAGGTATGATTTTCGTCTCTTTTTTTTTTGTCAGTAATGAGGCCGGTAGCCCAACCCACATAAAGGAAACCTATTACAGCAATCACTACTGAGCCACATTGAGGGGTGTTACTTTTTTTGGGCTTGGAAGGGCATGAGGTTATTTGACTAATAAGGATATTTTAAAAGCCCAATGGTAACTGTATTTTCAACTAGGTCCGGTCAGTTAAGTTTAATATCTTGAAATAAATAAATATAAATATATATAAACTAAGTGGGGTTAGTTTAATGATTAGTTCACTAGTCTACTTAAGTAAATGCTAGAGTTCAATTCCTGCTTTGTGTTTGCATCAACTCATCGGCCAGCGACAAACTCAAAAAAGATCAGTTTTCGACCTATCGAATTAGAAAATATTGTAGATAACAAAAAAAAGCTAATATCCAAAAAAAATTCTATAACTTTCAAAATTCTAACTTTGTGTTAAAAGGGTTGAAGTAATAAAATGCGTTCGTTTATATTTAACAAATAAATAAAGAAAAAGTATATGTAGATAATGAAAATACTAAACAATGTGAACAATGGATAATATCGGAGGTTCAATTTATTAGGTGTGTGGATGGTTATCCTAATATTAAGATTTAGGTGGATAATTTGGGGGTGTAGTGTTTTTTTACTTTATTGGACTAATTTTAGAGCCCATTGTTCACATTGTTCACAAAAGTCATTGTCTACCTAGTAAAGTCCATCTAATAAATACAGATACTTTTTGCTGAGTTATTATGTTTAGGTACCGAACACATTTTGAATATGGTACTTATCTGATATTCATTCGATACACATATTTTTTGTATTTAACCGTATTTTAACAAAAAATAAAAAATATTTTTTTTAAATATATTTGGACATATTTAAATATCATCACATGTTAATATATCTAATTTTATTCCTAACATATATTTTTTGAATGAATTTAGAAATAATATATTTTATTATTTATTAAAAGGTTTAATTATTCTGTTGATCACTATAATTTTACTAAATTTATAATTAGGTTTCTGTTTCGAGGGTTACTTGAAACTGGGTTGTATTTGGGCATGAACGTGAGGTCCAGACCCCTTTGTATGGCAGCGTCCGACTTGTAAATGTTGAGGTGCCGTCTGTCCGAGTTCCTCGTGAGGAGGTGGGGGGTGGTACCTGCAAGAGACTCCGATGTTTAAGTCAATAAGGGCTTTAGGCAGGTTTTTAATAGATCAGAACGTGAGTATACCTGAGGGTGTCAGTGTATTTATAGTAGAGTAGATAACCACATTTTTTAGTAGTTTCACCTTTGTTGATGGATAACCGCTCTCTTTATCCTGAGAGTTTGTTAGGATCTATCTTTCAGAAAAGATAGAGATAGTTGGAGAGATTCGAGGAAGCAGTTACTTATTCACATAAGTATAAGTCGGCCCCTTTCGCTGCGTCCGACCTCTTAAAGAAGCCGGGTATTTGGTAGAGGCTACCCTCTTAGGTGGGCCTTTCATTTTTGTTGGACCTGGATTTTGTGTTGGCCCAGGGTAGGAACAATGCCCCCTACTCGAGGTCAAGCTTTACGAAGTCGGACTTGAGCAATTAGATGACCAAGTTGAAATGTTGAGTTGTGGAGAAGTTGTTTAGTAGTTTTGAGGTCTGAAGCCAAGGAGGTTAGTCAACTCAACAAGATATGAATGATGTATCATTTTTGTAACGTTACACCGTAACCATTTGTCTACTTTTTCTGTGTGCTATCATTTTGTTGTAGTGTAGTTGTTACTTTGTCGTATTGTAATCTAATATTACAAATCGTTTTTATGTTCTGTATGACTTGCTCTCTTTATATGACTTATTTTTGGCCAAGTCTTTTTTCTAGAACTGATTTGTATAACTCATTCTTTTCGAGTTGTTTAAGATTTATAGACTCTGTATGACTAGTTTTAGCACATCTTGCTAAACCAGAGAATATTTCTTGCCCTAGTTCGGTAGAACTCATTTAGATCGAGTTGTTTTGAAGATGCATGACTTGTTTTAAACTTTTAATACAAATCACCTTTCTAAAACTTATTCTGATTTTGTACAACTCGTTTTATACCGAGCTATTTTAAAGATTTGTTGCACGACTTTGTTTTTGGTGCAAATCGATTATTTTGAGACATGATTATTTTTTGATCAAATTTCATGCAACTCGTTTAATTTGAGTTGTTTTGAGACATAATGACTTGTTTTAATATAAATCATTTTTCGATACTTGTAGTTCTAATTTCGTACGACTTGTTTTTGATACAATTCGTTTATTTCAAAACTCGTAGTTATTTTTGAGTATAACTTCGTCTAGCTCGTTCAATACAAGTAGTTTTAAGGTTTTACAATTTGTTTCATTTCAAATTGTTTAATTAAAATGTGGCTTTTCTTGATCTGATTTCATACAACTCGTTTAAATCCGAGCTGTTTTGAGGACTTCGCAACTTGTTTACTTTGAGTCCTTTTAAAGTATTTAATAATCTTTATAGCCAACGGACTTTGTTGCTTTATCCATCGTGCCTCTACTCGAGGTCGAGCTTTATAAAGTCGGACTCGAGCAATCAAGCGGATTGGATTATTGAATGAAGCCTTTCAAAGATTTGTTCAACTCGTTCATTCCGAGTATTTTTATAGATGACTTATTTTTTATACAAGTCACTCTTTTAAAGCACAATTTGTTATATATTAAGTTGTTTTGCGCGATTTGTTTTAATAAAAAATGCTTAGATTATATGGTTATTTTTTAGTCGATTTCATTCAACTCATGAGCTTGAGTTGTTTTAAATCATTAAGCTATATTATAACCATTGGACACAAATTTGAACCTCGTTGCTTTATCCGGCAACCATTTAAAAAGGTCTACTCCTAATTTTTGCGCTTTGTCGAGCATAAATTGGTGCCTTAGCCGAAGGGATTATATGCTTATTCCCTCCCTTTTCTAGTTTTTACTAGGTTGTCATCCTTGTGTATGATACAACTCATTTTTACCCAAGCTGTTTTAACTGGAGGATTATTTTTACGTTTTGATTTTGTTCAAAACGTTTACAATCCTTTCTTTCCTTTCCAACCTGTTTCTGTACAAGGTGTTTGGTTGAACGTTTTTTTTTGTCATTTTTGTTTTTAGCCTTTTATTTTTTACAACTCATTTTATATCGAGTTGTTTCAATTTTGCTTTAGTGATTCATTTTGGTATAAATCAATTTTTAATGCTTTGTTTTAATGATTTATTTTGGTACAAATCACTTTTAAAGCTTTGCTCTCAAGTTGACACGACTTGTACTTGATACGAGTTTGTCGAAAATATAGTTGACTTACAACTCGTTTAAACCGAGTTGTCCTTATATTGTTATAGATGCTAGAACAAGTTTTCTTGGACAACTTATTTTTGTAAAGTTTGTTCCATTTTATACGATTTTTTTTAATACAGGTCGTTTATTTTTCGTACTTGTAGAGATGAGATCGTGGGTTTGAAATTTTGTACGATTTATTTGTTACTCGTGTGGGTCGAGTTGTTAAATCGTATTTATGCCTCGAGGGGCATATTTAGTTAAGTTACTTTTGCGACTTGTTCTAAACACAATTTTTTCAACTCATTTCGCCCGAGTTGATTCGAGGTATTTTGTTCTAATTGGCGTATGTAACTTCTTTCCACCAATTGGTTCCTCGTCGCTTTATCCGAGCAACCTCTATAGGGTCGGCCTGTAATTTTTGCAGTTTATCGAGCTTCAATTGGTGTGTTTTAATTGTAAAAAATCAATTTCCATAAAAAATTGTATTATCTCCTTATGTTGGAGGTGTGTCGTGACCTGGGCAGTTCGTCACCTTTGAGGTCGGACACTTTGTAGAAGCCCTTTTTTAAGACTTCAATAATCTTATAGGGTCCTACCCAGTTTGCTGTCAGCTTTCCTTCGCCTGACCTCGGTAGCCTAATATTATTTCTTATCAGGATGAGGTTTTTTGTGGCGAATCTTGTCGTACCTCGTAGCCATCCTTTGTCTCAAAACTTTTTTTCTTATCCGAGTTTGTTCTCGGATTCCTAGAAGGAGGTCAAGCTCTTCTTTTTAAACTTGAATGTTACCAACTTCGTTGTAGAATTTCTGAAAGCCTCTTCTCTTATCTGAGTTTGCTTTCAGATTTCTGGAAGGAGGTCAAGTTCTTCTTTTGTGCTCCGACTTCATTGTTGAATGTTATCCTTGATGTCTGTCTTGTTGACTTCTTTTGATACTGAAAGTGACTGTAGTGTTTCTTGAATCGGGATTTTATTATTGTCCCATGCTTTGTACTAACTAGTTTGGAGAAGGCATCAGCTCGGCTATTCTGCTCTTGGCTTGTATGCCTGACCTTTCCTTTTTCATTCTTGAGGATGATCCCTGCCCCACTACCAGCTTTGTGCTTCGATCTTTTTCAATAAAATCATCACGTAATAAATCAACAAAACCTAAAGTAATATCTCTTTCCCCTTCAAGTTTACCTACTACGATGATGATCCATCTCTTAGTCGTGGAGCTCCCTTTTTACTCTTTTCGCAATGAAGTCAGCCAAATATTGCGATTTGATGATCATCCGAGCTTCGTACTTCAAATCGAATCCAAACAGCTCCATAGCCCACTGTAGGATCTGCCTTGCAATATCCATTTTTTGGAGGATATGCTTCATGGGCTTATTAGCTTGGGCTCTGATGGTGTGAGCTTGAGAGTGGGGTCACGATCTCTGGGATGCCAAAACCAGAGTATATGCAACTTGCTCAATTTAATAATTGAGCTCAACTCCTTGTAGTACCTTATTGCTAAAGTAGGCGAGCTTTTGCGCATCATCATCTTCTCTGAATAATGCAGAGGCTATTGCTTTGTCAGCCATAGCTAAATATAAACAGGCTATTCTTCCATTTCAGGTCGGATAAGAATTAAAGGCTGAGACAAGAATTTTATGAATTCTTGAAAGACTTGTTCAAATTCTTGGGTCTATGTGAAGTTGTAACTCTTTCATAGTAGAACAAAGATACAGCTGCAAGTATACTATTTAATTGTTGAACCTCATTTCAAGCAGGTCAGGTTAGCTTCAATGTCCCCTTTGGGTGAACATGAACCCCATAATTTTTCTGCTTCTACGGTGAAGGTGCACTTTGTGAAATTTAGCCTCGTCCCGTGCTGCCTTATGGTTTGGAATATTTCTGTCAAGCCGGATATGTTGTAGTAGTTCTTTTCCAAGTCTTAAGAGACTTTGTTGCGATCTTTTCATTTTGTTGTCGGCTTTTCTTAGTCCAATTTTGGCCCGATGTCATTTCGGGTTAGGACGAAATCGCCAGTTGAGAAACTTTTTCATATGACCTTCTCATGGCCATTTTTTTGAAATCTAGTTCTTAAAGTTGTACCTCGGGAAAGAGATCGGACTTTTCTTTGTAAGCTCTAAGGTTTGACCTTGTTGTAAAGTCTAACCTTTAAAAGAGGTCGAATTTTTTTCGTAAGCTCTACAAGATGTCGGATTTTTCTTTTGGCTTACTTTATTTGCCCCAATTGAGGTTATTGCTTCAATGTCGTAGGAGGGTAGGTAAGATGATTCCCATTTGTGGAGTTGTCTGATGTATCTATGGTTTCAGCCTGAGTTCTAACGTGTTGACTTCTTTGCTTTCGGAGTTGCTTAAACTGAAATTTTTATTGTAGCATTTATGCCCTTATTATGAAGTATTTTACTTGTCTCAGTGTTTGAGGGAACGGTCCGAGCAAGTCTAAACTACATTTTGCAAAGGGTCACAGTGGGGTGATGCTGATGAGCTTCTTTTGGAGGTACCGTATGAGAATTTTCATGTAACTGACAGTGCGGGCACTTATTCTCAAAGTCGATCGCATCTTTTTTGCAAAGTCGGCTCATAGCATCTTCTTTGTTAGTGACCCTGCCCCCAGATAATTTTCATAGATGCCACTGTGGATTTCATCTAAAACCCTTTTAGGTTTGAGGTTGGGACATACTTCAACATTTTTTTATTATGATTTCTTACCAATACCACATTGGCTAACCATAAGGGATCTAAACCTAGCTTCCAGGAGTGCTTGGACCTATTTTTTCATGACTTGTGCTCTTTTAGGGCTGAGCTTTTGTCACTTCCATTGTACAGGTCGGGCATCTGGATAGACAGCTAGCTTGTGGTTCATGAGGTCGGGATGAATGTGTGGCATATCATAAGCCTTTCAAGCAAAGAGGTTAGAATTTTTTTGTAAGTTTTGGAGGTTCTTAACTTCATTATAGAATCTAGCCTTTAAAAGATGTCGAACTTTTTTTTGTAAGCTTTAAAAGAGGTTGAAATTTTTTTTGTAAGTTTGGAGGTTTTCGACCTCATTGTAAAGTCTAACCTTTAAAAAAGGTCGGATTTCTAAAAGAGGTTAGATATTTTCTTTATAACTTGGAGGTTTTTAATCTCATTGTGGAGTCTAACTTTTAAAAGAGGTCGAATATTTTTTTGTGAGCTCTAAAAGAGGTCGAATTTTTTACAGTCTTTCCCAACTTGGTAGACTTCTTTGAAGTTACTGAGATGGTTATGTAGATCAATAATTCCATCATAAGGATCCATGTTAGGATGTTGAAAACTTTTTGAGACCTTTGTACGCATGACCTCTTTAGAGAAAAGATCATCTCCTCCAATGAAGAATGGGCCTTTGTCACCCCGACTTTCTTTTTTCTTTGGCTTGGATTCCAGTTTTCTTAGTTTATCTTCAATCTCTCTTCTGTTGCGCAGCTCTTTTCGGAGTTGGCTCTTTGATTCTTTTCGTCGTTCTAACTCGTTTTTCAAGAGGTCTCCATTTTTTATCTGAAGTTGGACACAATTCGTCCTTCTAGATATTCATCATCCACCATTATTAAGGGTTGAGCTCCAGGTCCCCGACAACGGCACCAATGTTTCGAGGGTTACTTGAAATTGGGTTGTATTTGGGCCTGAACGTGAGGTCCAGATCCCTTTGTATGGCAGTGTCCAACTTGTTGATGTCGAGGTGCCGCCTGTCCGAGTTCCTCGTGAGGAGGTGGGGAGTGGTACCTGCAACAGACTCCGATGCTTAAGTCAGCAAGAGCTTTAGGCAGATTTTTAGTAGATCAGAACGTGAGTATACCTGAGGGGTATCAGTGTATTCATAGTAGAGTAGATAACCACCTTTTTGAGTAGTTCCACCTTTGTTGATGGATAACTGTTCCCTTTATCTTGGGAGTTTATTAGGATCTATCTTTCAGGGAAGATAGAGATAGTTGGAGAGATTTGGGGAGACAATTACTTATTCACATAAGTATAAGTCGGCCCCTTTTGTTGCGTCTGACCTCTTAAAGAGGTAGGGTATTCGGTAGAGGCCACCTTTTTAGGTGGACCTTTCATCCTTATTGGGTCTGACTTTTGTGTTTTGGGCTAGGGTATGAACAGTTCCTATGCTTTTTTTTCTTTTTAATTAATTAGATTCTTACTTTGTTTTTAATTTTGTAATTAGGTCATTTTGTGTAAAAAATATTAAAATTAACAGAATATTCTTCTAAAAAAATATGTGGTGAAAGATCTAATTAGATTTTTAATTATGGATATCTTTAATTTTTCAAAAAATATTATGTTAATTTTAATATTTTTTTACACTAACAAGGATCTAATTTTAAAATTAAAAACAGTATAAGAACTCAATTAAAAGAAAAAATAGTATAAAGACCTAATTATAAAATTTTAGAAACTAATAGAATAATTAAATTTTATTAAAACAAAAAATTATTTAAATGCTTTATATAATTTAAAATTTTTTAAAATATTTAAAAATTAACTTTTTAATATCGATAAAATATTAAAATATTATTATAATTTATCTAAAAAATATTTTATATGTATATCGTGTTTTCATATCTTATAAAAATATAAAGTTTGTGTATTTCTATATTTCATATCGTATCTTGTATATTACTCGTGCATCATAAGCCTATATTTATCTTCATTTATCAATTATCTATTATATATTACTAATTTTACAACCAAAATTTGGGGCATGTCACTTTTTTATTGTAGTTGAAATCAAATCTTTTTCTTTAAAATTAAAGAATTCTTTCCTTCTCCTCTATTCTTTTGACCCTTTCTCTATTTCTCTCATTCCTTCATCTACTTTATCTCTCTTATATATCATTATCAATGACTAATTATAAATTTGACAATCAAAATATGCAACATAATATTTTTAATTGTAATTAAAATTAAAATTGAGATATAATTATATTATATTATTAATTTAACAATCAAAATATATCACACAACACTCTCTCATTAACATTAAGATGAAATCTTTCTCTCTAAAATTAATAAATTTTATTCCTCCATCCTTTTATCTACATTTTTCTCCTTTTCTATTTCTCTTTACTCTTCCCATTCTATATATAACTTATAATTTATATTATATATTACTAATTTAACAAATTAAAATATCTTACGAAATATTCTTTTATTACAATTAAAATAAAATATTTTTCTCCAAAATTAACAAACTTCATCTCTTCTTCTTCCTTCTCCTTCTTTTTTATCTTTCTCTTTCTTTTCTCTCTTATTTTCTATCTCTTCCTATCTTTCTATTCTAAAAAAAATAAATTAATAAAATAAAATAATTAAAAAAGATCTAGTAATATTATTCAAAAAAATATATTATTATATGCATATTTTTAAATTTTTTATTTAATTTTAAAATTTTGTCGTTTATTTTTTTATTTATATTTTTACTTTTCTTCCTTTAAATATTTATTAATACATATAATTTGGAGAGAATACTAATATTGTGATTAATAATTAGAATCAATATTCAATTATTTCAAAAAAATTAATTTTGAGTTAATTTTATAATTATTAATATAAATTTTACAACCAAAATAACTAATTTTACAACTAAAATGTATCACATGTCACTTTTTAAATACTAATTAAAATATAATTATATGTATATAGAAAAAATATTATTTTTAAATAACAAGTATAAACATTAAGTATTTTTATTTGTATAACAGACTTAACACCTAATCAAAATATAAAAGTATACACATTAAATTCTTTCAAGTTTTAGATAATAAATGTTAAAATTAATTATTAATAAAACATTAAAATTTCTTATATAAAAATAATAACTAAAGTTTATTATTTGATTTTTTTATCTACAGAAGCTTTAATTTTTTGGTGGATACTACAATGAAGATAGCAAAAATATCTTCTCATGAAGATGCTTTGGTTAAAAGTGTGGTTTATTTATTTAGCCACACTTTAAACAAAAACAACATTTTTATAAATATCAAAATCTAACCATACAATCCATCATCTAAGAATAAAAAAAAAATATATTCACATGAAGACAATTATAAAATTTTCATTGTAGTATCCACATAATTTTTTTAGTCAATAAAGACCTTTATTTTCCTATATATACAATTTTTTTGTAAAAAAATTTGATTTTATAAATTTTTTTAACCATAATCTATAATATCAAGATAAAACCAACATAAATTCAAAAAATTTATATTTTCATAATATTATTACGAATAAAAATACTACTAATTCTTCATCAATAATTTTGGTAGGCAAATTGTGAAAACAAATTTTCACATGTAAAAGAAAGACAACGGAGAGATGAGAAAAGTGGTCATAATTGCATTAAAAACCTTAATATAAACGTTGCGAGTTTTATCAATTATATATATATAACTAAAATATTAGCCTTAGTATAAAATATACATTAAAATATTAAAATATATTAAAAATAAATAAAATATTATATATTTATACATAAATATATAATAATTAATTTAAAAATTGATTATTAATGTATACATAATATTTTTTATATCTACATATTACTTAATTGAAAGCAATAAGTGACAATTAGATCGATATATCAGTGTTTTTAACTTTCGTGTATACAAATGGTAGTTTATTCTATCTACATATTACTTAATTGAAAGCAAGTGACAATTAGATAAAGGTATAAAAAGCAGATGAATTAAAATAAGCGAAGGCAACGATATAATCCACCATTGCTAAACGTGATGCACGATAAAAAAAAAAAAAGCAAAAGGAAAAATTAAATTAATTAACTCGCTAGGGCCGGGAGAAAAACTACTATACGGCGGACATGTACCACATTTATAGGTTTTAAGCGACAGTAACATGATTTAAAACATCATAGTACCATATATATTGTGGCAAAAAAGGGGGAGAAACCCATCATCGACTTGGTGGCTAAATTCCCTCCAATGAAATATGACATTGATCGAACACGATACCAATTATTATCGATGAACATTCACTACTTCACAGGTCTTCTTTTTAGTGGGTGCATGTTTGTTATATCTTTGATTATGACGCAACGGGATGTAAAACAATAAAAATTACAAAAATGTTTATGTAAATAGTTTTATGTGTCTGGAAGACTGGGACAATGAGAATTCACAAAGTGATTCATATCAATTGTCACTTGTCACCAATTTCAAACACACCTTCTAAAAATACAAATCCAAAAACCAGCTCCCTCTCCTTAATCTAAATATAAATATGCTGAAATGATAAGAACATTTTCCACTTTTATCCAATAAAAATCTCCCGTCCTATAAGCATGTCTTATATATTATATTTTTATAACAAGCTAGATCAATTAGTTCATTGGCAATTAAAAATACTTAGGATTGATTTATTATTTGTTATGAACTGAAGAGATTGATATATACCATATAATTAAAAGTCCAATAAATAATGAGCCTTAGTCCAATAAGTTTAGTGATAAATTTGGGATACTATGCTTCTTAGCTTGGATTGCATATCCCTTGGTATAAGGAGAGTAGGAATACGTAGTTTTCAATTAGCCAAAAAAGTGATGAGGTGGAGACATACAGTAAGTCCATGACGATCGACCCATAATGTTTTTTGTTAAAGAGAAAAGTTAAATGCTTTCTCGTTGCCTTTTGTTAAGCCACTAAAGGGACAACTTAACACTTATGGTCTTTATTTACATAATTGTAAGTGTAATAATTATGCATATATAGAATAAGAGCATTGCTAGAGAGATAATAATTTAAAATTATTTTATTTAATTTAATATTTATAATTTTATGTATATAAAATTTAAAATTATATATATTTGTTATATTTAATATTATATATTTATTTTAGAGATAATTAATGAATTAGACAACTTTTGATTAATTTGAGTTGATTTTTATTATCTTTTAATAAACATTTTGTATATGAAAAAGTATAGGAGAATAATATTTTTTTTGAACAATCCAAATAATAGGTTAAAAAAGAAAAGTTAATTTTAATTTTAAAAATCAAATTTTGAATTAATTAGATATAATCTTTATTTTGAGTGGTTAGTGGACCTGAAATATAACTCATTGTTCATGTTGTTCGCATCTCTCATTATTCACTTAACGAGATTATTTTATATGTGCTATATCCTATGTGTACATTAAAATTAATCACCAAAATCATCTATTAGTATAAAATGTATGTTGGAATATAACTACATATTAAAAATAAATTAAACCGCATATATATTTATACACAAAATATAATCATAATTGATTTTAGTGACTTATTTGAGTATACGAATAGTATTTTTGAATAACTTTTCGTGAAAAGGACCATATATACATATAGATAGCTCGATTGATCTTCTAAATAAAAGCACCAAACAAGGTAGACCAAAACCTTCGGCATAAGTTTCCGATAGAATGCATTGCGTTATTTTTGAAAGAGTAGCTAGCTAGTTATCATGGTAAATTTTAGAAAGTTAGATTTAATAGTATTTGTACAGTTTTTTAGAGTATTTGAAAATGCTCTAGATGATTCTGGAACGTTCTAAAATGTCCTAAAAGGTCTTCGGAATACTTTAGAAGGTTCTAAAAGACTCTGAAAGGTTGTAGAGTATTCTAGAAGAGTGTGGATGTATATAGGAATATGAAGAATAGTATGGAAGAATCTAGAAGTATTTAGAGAAATATGGTAGAATAGATATTTGTAATGAAGGTTCTAGATGATTAATCTAGACCGTTGATTAGATTTAATCCTAATAATCCATTAAGGAGGTGGAGGGCTATAAATAGGAGGTGAGAGTTAGAGTTTGGGTGTGTGAGTTGTGTGTGAATCATTTGTAACAAATACTTGAGTAATAAAGTGTTCTTTCCACCAACGTTTTTTTATCTTGTGTTCTCTTGTGTTCTCAGCTTTCTTGCTAAGTATTTGAGGGTTAGACTGACTTGGTCTTAACTCAAGAGGTTGAGTAAGTTCGAGTGCCGGCACGGTAGCATTGCAGTGTGTCCAACACCGTGACAATTTTGGCATCAGAGCAAGGTTCGAGAGAGAGCACAAGTGATTTGTGGGTATAGCTTCTAGTATAACCATGGAGCATGTTTGAGTCTCAAAGGGGAAGGAATGCTATTCCTTCTCAACGGAGAGGCAAGAAGGCCCATTCTTCAAGTGAGCCTAGAGGTAAGGACTCCAACTTCTTAGAAGAGAGAGTTTCTATGTTGGAAAATGTTCTATCCTCTATGGATGAGCGCTTCCAAATGATAGAACATGATAAGGAGACCCTCGAGGCTTACGTGTTAGGAGAACTAGATGCTTTCAAAGAAAGCATGCTCCAAATCGAAGAGAAGTTTGAGAATTCTTTGAAGCTTTTGAGGAAGTTCGATTTTGGTTCGAGGAGGCAAAATCTCGACCAACCATTATAAGGGAGACGACAAAGAGTGATCTCCCAAAGCCAAAGGAGTTCCAGGGCGTGAGGGACGCTCGAGAGGTGGAGAACTTCTTACGGCAAATGGAGAGGTACTTTGAAGGCCAAGGGATGGTCGGAAAAGCAATAAAGGTACGCACTGCAGCTCTCTACCTTTCTGATAATGCTACTTTGTGGTGGAGGAGAAAGTGCGTAGATATGAAAAATGGTACTTGCAACATAGCCACATGGAAAGATTTCAAAAGGAAGTTGAAAAGACAATTCTTCCTTGAAAATGTGGTTTATGAAGCAAGGAAGAAGTTGAAGGAGTTGAAGCACAAGAGTACGATTAGCGACTACGTAAAGGAGTTCACTACAAAGAAAGAATGTTAAGGATGTCGATGAGGCCATCGTGGTGGCCGAATCACTTATTGAGTATCATAAGGGAGACTCTAAACCCAAGTCTTCCTCCAAGCCTAGTTCTACTAAAGGTGGGAGAGACAAGGGAAAGAGTTTCTCAACCAAGAAGGAAGGAAAATACTTTTCAAAGAAAGAGTACGAAGAAAAGAAGAAGGCTTTTGTGCCCAAAGGAGGATTCTTCGTGTGCAAGGGACCACACCAAATGAAGGATTATCCCAAGCTAGGGACTCTGGCATCTATTGCTGAGAAACGAGAAGCTCAATCTCAAGTAACTGAGCATGAATGCTGTGAAGGGCAAAGAGGCAAGCACCGCAGAAAAGAAAGACTTAATGTATGTCAAAGTCTTTATCAATGAAAGAATCGTCATGGCTATGATCGACACTGGTGTTACACACAACTTCATCACGTCTGATAAAGCAGGGAGGCTTGGGTTGAAGATCACCGAAAAGAATGGCTGGTTCAAACCCATGAATACCAAGGGTGAACCTCTTAAAGGAGTAGCAAAAGGGGTTGAGATGACTCTTGGTTCTTGAAATGGTCTTGTGGATTTCTCAGTAGTACCCATAGACGATTTCAAAATAGTCATTGGGCTCGATTTGCAAAGGAAGGAAAATATAATACCTATGCCATACTACGACATAGTATGCGTCATGGAGAAAGGGTCTCCATGCATGGTCCCTACAGTCTCTAAAGTTGGAGGACCACCGATGCTCTCTGCTATGCAACTCAAGAAAAGGTTCAAGAAGAGAGAAATTACATATTTTTCTCTATTACAAGAGGAGTCAACATCTCAAAGAGAAGACATTCCTCCCGAAATCAAGGAAGTTCTTGAAGAAAATAAGGATGTGATGCCTCCCGAGTTGCCAAAACAACTACCACCTAGGAGGAAGGTGTACCACAAGATTGAATTGGAGTCAGGAGCAAAGCCACCTGCCTCAGCACCTTATAGGATGGCACCGCCAGAACTTGAGGAGTTGAAGAAGCAACTCAATGATTTGCTAGATGTTGGGTTCATCCATCCATCGAAGGCACCTTATGGCGCACCAGTCTTGTTCCAAAAGAAGCATGATGGTTCGTTGAGACTATGCATCAACTATCGAGCACTTAACAAGATCTTGCGAGAGAATAACTTATATATGAAGAAGGAAAAGTGTTCCTTTGCAAGGGATGAAGTCCACTTCTTGGGACACATCATTGAAGGTGGAACTCTCTGCATGGATCAAGGAAAGGTGAAGGCTATCAAAGAGTGGGAGCTGCCAAACAAGGTATCTAAATTGAGGTCATTCCTTACGTTGGCTAATTACTATCAGAGGTTTATCAAGGGATACTTTGCCAAGGCTGCGCCATTAACTGATCTTCTCAAAAAGAATTACTCTTGTGAATGGTCAAAGGAGTGTCAAAAGGGCTTCGATGAGTTGAAGGCTGCTATCACAGAAGGACCAGTACTAGCATTGCCTGACTACTCGAAGGTGTTTAAAGTCCACACTGATGCTTCTGACTACGCCATTGGAGGGGTTCTAATGCAAGAAGGACATCCTATTGCCTTTGAGAGTCGCAAGTTGAATGATACAGAGAGGTGATACACCGTCCAAGAGAAGGAGATGACCGCAATGGTGCATTGTCTGAGAACTTGGCGTCATTACTTGCTTGGCTCACACTTCATCGTCAAGACAGATAATGTGGCTACAAGCTACTTCCAAACTCAGAATGAATTAAGCCCCAAACAAGCTAGGTGGCAAGATTTCTTAACTGAGTTTGATTTCGAATTTGAATATAAGCTTGGCAAGACTAATGTGGTAGCAGATGTGCTGAGCCGCAAGGCTGAGTTGGCAGCCATTTTCATGGTCGAAGGAGATATGTTGCATACCATCAAGGAAGGGTTGCATCATGAAGACCAAGATGAACTGAGTAGAGGTGAGTCGAGTCGTACTCTGCCTGTGGTGATTAGATCCTTTGATAAAGAAATCGAAGAGATCTTAGCTAATCGCGTCGTGCGACTAAGAGGAGTACCACCAAGTATCCAATATTTTATCAAGTGGAAAGGACTCTCGATAACTGAAGCTAGTTGGGAAACTCATGAAGATCTATGGCAATTCCAAGAACACCTATAGCGTTATCATGAACAGAACGCGATGAGGACATCTGCTCATTAGGTGGGGGAGAATGTCACGGTAAATTTTAGAAAGTTAGATTTAACAGTATTTGTATAGTTTTCTAGAGTGTTTGAGAATGCTCTAGAGAGTTTTGGAACGTTCTAAAATGTCCTAGAAGGTCCCGAAATATCTTAAAATGTTCTAGAAGACTCTGAAAGGTTGTAGAGTATTCTAGAAGAGTGGATGTATATAGGAATATGAAAAATAGTATGGAAGAATTTAGAAGTATTTAGAGAAATATGGTAGGATAGATATTTGTAATGAAGGTTCTAGATGATTAATCTAGACTGTTGATTAGATTTAATCCTAACCATCTATTAAGGAGGTAGATGGCTATAAACAGGAGGTGAGAGTTAGAGTTTGGGTGTGTGAGTTGTGTGTGAATCATTTGTAACAAATACTTGAGTAATATAGTGTTCTTTCCACCAACGTTTTCTTTCTCTTGTATTCTCTTGTTTTCTTAGCTTTCTTGCTAAATATTTGAGGGTTAGGCTGACTTAGTCTTAACTCAAGAGGTTGAATAAATTCAAGTGCCAACACGGTAGCATTGAAATATGTCCAAGGCCATAACATAGTACTCATGAAGAGATCTCTTTGAAAAATGGAACACCAACAAAAAAAAAATGGTGAATTGGACCGTCAAGAAATAGTGAAGCCAATATTGTTTAATTCATAAGCACATACAAATTATTATATTATTAGAGAAAATATATTTACACCAAAGTATACACCATTCTTAGCTTGTATGGTTTTTATTTTAAAAAAAAATGTTAGGTACACATCAAAAATTATCCACTAATTAATAAATCAATTATTATGTATTTGTATAAATTTTTTTATATAAATACATAATATATTTATTTTTTATACATATAATATATTTATTTTTTTATAATATATTCAATTTTTATTCATAATATATTTATATACAAATATATAATATATTTATTTTTTATATATAATTTAGTGACTAATTTTTTATTACATAATATATTTATTTTTTCATAATATGAAAAGATAAAATTTTGTCTTCTTTCACATTTTATCATTTATTTTAATATTAAAATATATATTTTATATATATATATATATATATATATATATATATATATATATATATATATATATATATATATATATATATATATAATGGTAATACATATAATATTTTTTCAATTAATTATTTATAATACTTTGTATAAAAAGAATTTATATACTAACATTAAAAAGACTTTTATACGATTATTCAATTAAATATATATTTAGATAACTTTTTTTATATTATAATACACGATTAAATAACTGCGACTCTGCACGTGCATGAAAATTAAAGTTTGGCATTGGATATGAAATGAATAATGTGCTACACTTGATTTAGATCATATATTATATCATTGGATAACGTAGATAAACCTTGCAACTTTATCTAATTATTCTTGAAGGGAAGCAAGAAAATTCCTTTTGATTTCAAATTGAACATTGTTTCAGGATACTGTTGATATATCTTTTCACTTTATTGCTTTCTAGTTTTCTTTCTACATCGAATATGTTTATAACGACCTTTTAAATTATTAACCACATGGCTTATGATGCAAGGTGTGAATAATTCAAAGGAATAATCTTTCTATTTTTTCCTCAATTAATCTATATAAGTTAAATTAAAGTATTATCATTAAAAAAAACGAGATGTTACATGGTCGAGATTATGAGTGAATAATACAAAGCACGGAAAAATAAGACACAAAGAATAAAAATATAAAATTTTGTATTTTATATTCTGTTTAGTAATAAATTAAAATAAATTATGAAAATTTAAATTATTTTTATTTTTTTATTCAAAAAATTTTAAAAAAAATATAATAATAAAAAATATAATTATAAAAATTAACAAAAATAATAAAAAAAATAAATTGTGTTTTTTGTTAATATTTTTGTGTTCTTTCTGTTAGAATTGACACAAAATATATTAATTTAGTATTTTTGGACATAATATTTCTATTCATGTTTCATATGTTAAATACGATTTTGTGTTTCTGTATTTCTATCTTAGTGTTTGACTGTCTCGTCCATGTAAATAAACGCAGTCCAAAGGAATGAGAAGTTGAAAATATGTAAAAAACACTTACACACTCATGTCTTAAGTGATTTTTCGAGTTTTATCTTGAGTTAGTTTTTATAGATTTTTTTTCTATTCTTATTTTCTCGTTTTTTACATTTATGGTAATTTATCTTTTTTGCAAAGTTTAATTTTTATCATGTCACTCTTTTGAACTTATGTAAAGGAATGTTTTAATTAGTTCTTAATATTTTTAAATTCTGCAAAGTGTATGGTTAAGCTTTTATAATCAATTTATTTATTTGTATGCGTAATTATACTTGTGCCCATTTTATGATTTTCTTCGTTGATAAAGCATAAACCTTGATGTCTGTAAAACTGATACTCATAGGAGGAGTATGTTTCGGTTTCAAATATTAGAATTGCAACAAAGGCTTTGCTCTATCTTTTTCACTTGCAAAACGTAAAATATGCATAACACGACAATAAAGGGTTTTATTTTTATTTATTTAAATGTACACTAAAATTAGTTATCAAAATCAGTTACTAGTATAAAATATATATTAGAATATAAATACGCATTGAAAATAAATTAAATTATACATATATTTATGCACAAATATATTAATGACTGATTTTAGTAACTAATTTGAATTTATAAATAACATTTTTTATTTGAATAAAATTAATCAAAATGTAGTAATTAAGTAAGGGGATTTTTTTAATATAAAATAAAAAAAATAATTAATTTCCAAAATAAGATATTTGAACTTTAAATTCCAGAATGCGATTTTTTTTTTTGGCATTAGGAGCAAGTTTGCCGCACCCTCGGCGAACTCTATATAAATTATGGAGTTCGCCGTACCCCCGGCGAACTCTATGTTGAGTTCGGCAGAGTATATAAAATGTGAGGCCATTTTCATTTGTCGCTTTTTTCCAAATCTCTCTTTCAAATTGGCTTTGTTCCTCCGTCACTTGTGATAGTCATATTCTTCTGTACGATATTTTATGTGTTTCGACGTCTATGAAGTTCGTTATCCACGACATCGTTAGTTTCAGGACAGTAAATAATATGTTAGTTAGTGCTACTGTTTTCAGGTTAGTTACAGTTACTGTTTACATGTTAGTTAAAGTTACTGTTTAGTGGTTGCATGTTAGTTAGAGTTACAGATTTACTGTTTACATGTTAATTAGAGTTACTGTTTAGGATTTACATATTAGTTAAAGTATATAACATGTTAGTTAGGTTTTTTATGTTATTGTTTTCTAGTACAGTTGCTGTTTATTACTGTTTACATGTTAGTTAGAGTTACTGTTTAGGGTTTACATGTTAGTTAGATTTTTTATGTTATTGTTTTCTAGTACAGTTGCTGTTTATTGTTTATAACATGTTAATTAGTATAAGTTGTTAGTCAATTCTTAGTTAGTTTAGTCGAAATAGGTAGTTTAAGTTGTGAATTAGAAGGTAATTAGCAGAATAATTAGTTAAGTTAGGTTAGATTAGAAAGAAACATGATTAGTAAAATTTAGGGTTCAATTAGTTATTGATTACGGTTGGTGAGGGTGTTAGGTGACGGCCTCATGTAGTTGGATTAAATTTTAATTAGTAAATTTATAAATTGATTAAGAAGTAAGGTAGACAAGTAGGAAGTGTAAATATGTTTTTTAAGAATTCAGTTAATGTGAAAGGAACTAAGTTCAGTATATGTTATTTTATTTTACTAGAGTGTAGTTAGATGGAGCAACAGTTATTGGCTTACGAGGATACGCTTTACAGATTGGATTATGCTGAGCACATTGCTGGAAGACTTGATTGAGTGGTACACTTTTATCGTTGTTGTTTATTTTGTTATAATTAATAAACAGTGAATTTGTTATTTAATGTGTTCACCGTCCTGCGTCGGAGCAGATTAGGCCATATCTTAGACGAGTCGGGTTTGAGTATACTGCGTATATGGTTGAGTTCGAGCACGACTGGCCATTGGCCTCGGCGTTGATAGAGAGGTAGAAGCTTGAGTTCCACACATTTCATCTACCATACGGAGAGATGACTATCACCCTACAGGACATGATCTACAATTGGTCTCGGCGTTGATAGAGAGGTTGAGAACCCTTCATGACAGCGTTAATGCATTCGGAGATATTCGTTGTCATGTGACCAAATCGACGACCCTCATCAGCATACTAAGCCCACTGTGACCGAAGCATTTCTTCAAGCCAGTTTGTGATTGCTACATTCTCCCCCCTCAAACGTCCAAAATAATGAGCAAACTCACGCTGCGACTTTGAATACGCTGTGTTAATCAGAACCTTCTTCAATTCCTTGTTTTTAAAGTGAGTCATGAAGTTGACAGCAATGTGTGTTGTACAAAATACCTGGAAGGCATGAGATGGTTTCCATAAACTTCCCTTGGCACTCAGCGTACCATCAATTGATTTGTGTCTATCTGAAATCACTAAGAGCCCGGATTGTGGTGTCACATGCTGTCGCAGATACGAAAGAAAGAACGACAAAGCCTCCTTCGTCTCATCCTCAACAACGACAAATGCAATAGGCAAAATATTTGTATTGCCATCTTGAGCTATGGCCATTAGCAATGTTCCACTGTATTTACCATATAAGTGGGTGGCATCGATGGAAATAAGTGGCTTGCAATGCTTGAAACATCGGTGTCTGTGAAATCAGGCCACGGCTGTGTCACAAGTTGCACCCAAGTACCTAAAAACCCATTATCAGTTAGCACATATAAATAATGTCTTTTTTAACAGTGAATAACCATAATGAAATAAATCTTACCAGGCAAGTATATCGGCATAGCGAATAACCAACGAGGAAGCTCGTTGTATGACTCCTCCCAATTGTCATATATTCTTGGAATGACTCTATGTTTTTCAAGCCAAACCTTTCTGTAGGACGCCTTGTAACTGAAGTGATTCTCCACACCTCCTTGTAGAACCCTAATGTTGATTGTTGGATCCGCTTTGACAATTATGAAAATGTGTTGAGCAATCACCTTCAAATCCAACCTACAATGGTCTTGATCCATCGATGTTTGCATGCAAGTATGATAACCAGTGTATCTCCTAACCTCCTAGTTTTCTTGCTTTCACCGATATGATATGAGTATGCTCCAAGAACAACCGGGCCCGAACTGGATACACTGTGCATTATACCTCAACTGGTCACTTTCTACTACTTTATACTCTGCAGCCCTCCTGATGTTGTATCTCTTAATTGCCAACATGATTTCTTCCTTGTTTTAAATTGTTGTCCAACCTCGAACTCATTGTTTGGATCCTTTTCGGGGCCTCCCTGGATAAACGACCAATCCGAAGTCATTACATCGAGATTCAACCTGGAGAAGTGATCCGGCCGGTCATATGGTTGAGAAATGGCAGGCTGTGTCAGAGCGATTTGTGTGTCACCGTAGTAGTTCATCTCTTCTTCCTCATCACCATCATCAGGAATTTCGGGTGGTTCATCATCAGCAACGTCTCCGTCATCAGGGTTAACTTCATACGGATCCATCATCGGATCCCTAATAGCAGAACCCTCATGACTTTCAACATCGTCACCCATCATGTCAGCATTACGAACTTCAATATTAGACCCCTTTGGACTACCTTTAGGTGGCATATTTAGATCCACCATCGTCCTTATGATATTTCGTCTAACAGCTCCACTCAACGGACTATCATCGACGGTATCTGTAGATGATTCTCGGCCACCCAACTCAATGAGGAACACGAATAATTTCAACAGATGAATATTTGTCCATCGGTTATGCCACGTCCTTATAAGATGTACATCCTCGTCGTCATGTAAACGATACTTAATTCAAAATAACAGAAATATTTCTCACAACCGTGGTCTAATAAATATACTATCAACAAAGCCAAGACAACTGTGATATACCTTTTATAAAACAAATTGTCATCTACTTTGATCGGATATTTGTAGTAAATTTTTTTCACCATTTTTGTCTCTTGCTGCTCGACGGAATGCAATATCAGATTCTTCAACGCTGTTAGACTGTTGACTTTCGGTGTCATATAGGTAATTATCGGTTGCCCCGATCTAAAAACGTTAGAACTTTCTTCATTATACACTATTTCACCATCATAATGAATGGATAACAATGGATTCATTGACATTGTACAGAAAAAATGTCAACAATGAAAACAAAAGTGGAGAATGAAATTGTGGTTCTCAGCTCAGCTCTCCAACAGGCATGCTTTTATTTTTCAAACCCAACCTAGAGTTCGTCGGGGGTGCGGCAAACTTGCCCCTAATGCCAAAAAAAATCGCATTCTGGAATTTAAAGCTCAAATATCTTGTTTTGGGAATTAATTATTTTTTTATTTTATATTAGAAAAAAAATCCTTAAGTAAGGTTCATTTTTTTAATAAGAAGAAGAAAGGAGCTCAACACAATAAAGTGGAGCGACAAAAGGAACAATAACAAGAAACAAACATAAGAGAAAAATAAAACACTAGTCTCATCATTATCTCCGGTATTGCCATCAACAATGAAATGGATCTCTCTCAGTCCATTCCTTGTAACTAATTGAAGACTTGTTGGTAATCTCCTCCAAGCTGGCTTCCTCATTTTGGAAGATCCTTCTATTCCTTTCCAACCAAATATTCAAAACAATAACAAAGAATCATATCAACCACTTCTTTATCTCCTCCTTTTTATTGTGACATCCTGTCCAACTTTCAAAGTATTTCTTCATTGTGCCTGGAATGGACCATTAACTTCCAAAAACAGATAACCATGCACACCACATCTGCCAAGTAAAATTACAATCAAGAAACAAGTGATGAATATATTCAACCTCCTTCTTACACAAGACATATACATTGTCTTCACTGTTTACCATTCTTATTCTACACAGTCTTTCTTTTGTATTTATTCTACCAATCAACACAAACTAAACAAATAATTCCACTATTGGTGAAACTAATCCTCTCCAAATAGTTCTAGTGAAGTTGTAGTTTGTGATTTCCTCAGGAGCTGTTTTTGCCTGCAAGACCTGCACAAATGTGTTAGTAGTAAAAGCTCTTTGCCTATCAAATTTCTACACAACTCTATCCTCTCTGTTAATACTAGTGTAACTGGCCTCAACTTATAATGTAACTAATTCATTAAATCTAACTCCCATTGGAATAACTCTCGCCTCCATTGAAAGTCCCAAATTTACTATATCTCATCCCAAAATCCTCAATTTCCTCTGACGAATCCTATTTGGTTTGAAAGTGAGAAGAGTCTTCGAAACAGATCTTTCAACGAACCACTTTGTAGCCAGACATCCTCCCAAAAATGAATCATTCTATCATCACCTACCTCCATAGCTAGCCCAGTAATCATCTTATCTCTCACATGTTGCTCCTTGATCTATAGTTGACAAATATCCTTCTACGGACCCCTTCTTGTAGGTATTGACTGATAGGATAACATCATATTGGGATTTATATTGTTCTAGGAGTAAATCACCTTCTTCCATAATGGACACTCATCCTTTGAGAAGCGTCACCACTACTTAAATAGTAATATTGTATTGCGGATCACCGCATCCTCCACCCCCAAACTACCTAATTTTTTTGGAGCCTGCACTACTTTCCAACTCACCATCTTCGTACCATTCTTGCCATCCTCCTTACTCCACATTAACCTCATCTGTAGTGATATTAACTTATCTGCAACCGCTTTCAGTTTTTTATACAGACTTAGGTAGTATACCGTCAAGCTATTTAGTACTGATTTGATGAGAACCAACTTGCATACTTTATTGAACACTTTAGCTTTCCACAAACTAAACTTTTTCTCTACTTTGTCTACTAATGGCTTCCATATCATCACCAACCTGGGATTAGCTTCTAGAAGGATTCTCAGATATTTAATTGGATGAGTAGCCACCTTACAACCCAATAATCTAAACATATTCTGAACCCACTGCCGTTCACAATTAACTGGAATCAAACTTGATTTGTCAAAGTTAATGCTTAGCCCCGACATTAGCTCAAAATATCGTAGTAACCTCTTGTAATTTCTTATGGTCTCATCCTCAGGTGGCAGAATAATATAGTGTCATATGCAAACTGAAGATGAAACAACTCTATATCATCTCTCCCAACTAGCAACGGCGATATCCGACCATTTCTAACCGCCTCTTCCATCATTCTATGTACACATCAACAACTAATACAAATAAGAGTGGAGATAGTGGATCCCCTTGTCTCAGTCCCCTTTTCATTTTGAATGGTTTAGATGGTGAACTATTTATCAAAACAGACATAGAAGCCGTCCTAACACACTTTATAATCCACTCCCTCCATCTCCGAGCAAAGCCCATATTTTGCAAAACAATGTCCACAAGGCTCCACTTTATTCTATCATATGCCTTTTGAAAATCTAACTTGATAAATACTGCTTCCTTTTTTCTTAGTTTGAGCTAGTGCACCATTTCACAAGCAATAAGTGCTCCATCATGAATTTTTCGACCTTTGAGTCTTCCCTATTAGTCTTGGCATAACCGTGCTCATTCTCCTAACCAATACCTTCGAAATTACTTTGTATATACAACCAACCATACTAATCGGTCGAAGGTCTTTGATCTCCTTAACTCTAACAAACTTCGGTGCTAGCGTCACCCATGTAATATTTGTATGAGAAAGTAATCTGGTTGTCTGAAAGAAATCTATTCCGAACCAATCTCATCCCAGTATTTCTTAATGAAGTTTATGTTATATCCATCGCTTCCTGGTGTCTTAGACGATTCACATTCCCATACTACCTTTCTGATCTCCTCAACTGACGGCAACACCTACAAAGTTTTTGATTCATCATTTATGCGTTTAACTAACCCATCTCTAAACTCCACCATGGTAGATCTCTCCTGATAATACAAGTTCTTATAGAACTCTCGAATATCAATCTTGATTCTGGTTTGATTCCTTACCAACCTATCATTAATTATCAAAACATCAATTCTATTATTTTTCCTTCTCGCTGAAGCTATACTATGAAAGTACCTAGTGTTTTTGTCCATTTTGTTCACATATCGAGACCGTGACTTCTATTTCCAGTGAATTTCTTTCCTCTCATACCATTTTTCACAACATCTCACGCTTTTCTTCTTGCCACCACCATACCATCATACATTCATACACCCCACTATTTACCATATCATCTTTTTTCTTTATCTTTTCTTCAAATATATTGATTTTTTTATTCATGTCGTTAAATTTGTCCTTATGTCATCTCTTTAACAGGATCGTTATAATCTTCAATTTATTAGTGGATTATACATTATTTCATAAACATTTCTTTTTTTTTTTTACCATTCTTAAGAAACTCTCGTGTATAAATCAAGAATCTAAGTTCTAGAAGGGTCTTGATCCACTTCTTCATTTTGTATCTTCCATAATTATTGGACAATAATATAATAATTCCTAAAATTCAAAATTCACAAGGAAACTCAAATAATGAAATTTATGTAAATGGTATCTGAATGGATATGATATATCACGCGGGGAAACCAACTTGTTGGAATGAAGTAGATAGAGGACATGTATAAATTAATGAGGTAAGTAGCATCCTCTTTAAAAATTAACCGCCATGCCGAGGATTGTAAGTGTGCCTTAATAATAGGAGTTAGTTTTTTTTTTAGTTTTGGTATTTTCATTTTGAAAAAGTACATGTAGATAATGAGAATATTAAATACTGTATATGAATAGTCACCAAAAAAAAATACTGTATGTGAATAATGAATATGGAATATTCAATTCAATAAGTATGCAGATGATTATGTTTATTATTTTTAATTGGATGATTATTTCTTTTGATTCGATTTATTTATAGCTGGATGTTCAATTCATTAGATGTGCAAATGGTTATTCTAATCTTAAAGTTTATGAGATAATTTGGGAATGGAGTATTTTTTTATTTCATTAGATCAATTTTAAATAAACCCATTGTTCACATTATTTACAAAAATTATTATTTATCTAGCAAAATTCAATAATTTTTTCAATCTTATATTTATTTTATGTTGTTTTGTTGGTTTGTTATGATTTGTGATTGTTTTGATCTCACTTCCGTTTTTTGGAGTTTGTGGGGATTCTACCTATTAATAATAATTAAAAAAAAAACTAACTACCAAATAATTCTCACAAGCATGAAGTATCGCTCAGCAGCACAATACAAATTGGCGAGTTGTTTCAACTTTCACTTAATAAAAAGCCTTTTGAATTTTGATGCAGCGGCATAAAGAAGAAAATATACTTTTTATTTAGTTCGAGCATGGGAACTACCAATTCAAGTTGAAGTCATATGATTCTTGTACCTCACAACCCATTCACGGGTTGCCTTCACCAAGAGATTGATCATCAAATGGGATATATATATATATATATATATATATATATATATATATATATATATATATGAAAGTATTGGATAAATTTATTAATTTACATTCTACCAAGGAAGGATACAAAAACTAAAACATATATCAATTTTGTTTAACAAATCAAATTACGATGATAACAAGCTAGACAAGTATTATATTAAATAATATAACTACATATATCAAATAGTCTCAATTATTATATTTAGTGGCAAAATCAGAATTTTAATATTAAGAAAGCCAATTTTTTATAATTTTTTTAAAACTTTATAATATTTTTAATTTTAATTTTTTATTATGATGAACATATATATATATATGTTCATACCCTAACCCAACACTAAGACCCAGGTCCAAACGAAAAGACCCAGTCCAAAGGATTGAGCCTCACCCCACACCGACCTTCCCCTAAAGAAGTCGGTTCTCACTACGACTTGCTCTAAAGAAGTTGGGGACGAACACACTCACTCAAATGAGTAACTGCCCCTAAGATCTCTCAACCCACTTCCAGGAGCCATATCCCAACTTCCCTAAGATAAAGGGACGGTTATCCACCTTAAAAGGTGGAGCTACTTCAACGCTGGTTATTGGCTCACCGCTATAAATACACTGACACTCATCAAGTATCTCTAAACCCCAATACTCTCTAGACCTGCTCACACCCTTGCTGACTTAGGCATCGGAGTGTCTTTGCAGGTACCACCCCATTCACTCGTATTCACAAGTCGGACGGAGGCCCTAAAGACGCGAATCCGCTCGAAGGCTTCCTTCCATAGACGATTGGGCCAACCCAACGAGTCCAGCCGAATAATCTCCGGTTACCCATCGTAACAATATATATATATATATATATATATAGAAAACTTATATTCAATAATTAAGAAAAGAAATAAATAAATAAATTTATTTTCTGTTTTGAAGACCATAGAATGGACATTGTGAATGTAGTTGAGAATTATACTAAATACTAGTGCAGGTCACATTTCACTCATTAGCCTCTCACTTTAAATTTTAAAAGCAAAATAAAGTTTTAATTCAATAATATGACCGAAATAAAAAATAGAAAACACTATGGATGTATATATATAATTGGATCACAACTTTATTATTTTGCCTAAGTCAATTGGATTTTAATTTTCTTTTCCCTCTTTCCAGGTACATAATTCCTGCAGAGCCACAAAATTTAGCATGAAGGCCTGAAACTCATACTAGTGAATAATAACAGATAAGTTTCGAAAAGAGCTTCGTTAGGAAACCAACTAAAAATGAAGTTAATTTTAATTAATTAATTAAAAAATAAATTAGTTATAAAAAAATATTTTTTATTATTTTAATTTTTTAAATTTTAAAATTAAAAATAAAAGAAAATTAACTCTTTCCTACGAAACAATATGAAGAATTTGAATAGGGAGAGGACCATGGCCACGCTGATCTCCCAATGGTTTCGCCACTGATTATTAGATTATATTTTTGTAAATATATTTTTATACAAGTAATTAGCAAATCGTATACTCGGATATACGTAGGGGTGAGTATGGGTCGGGTTGGTTCAAGTTTACGATTAAATTAGAATTGAACTAATTAAATTGTAATTGATTCAATTTGGTTTAAATTTATGTTTTTTTGTGTATGTACCTGAATCAAACAAAACTGATTAAGAAATTGGATATCCGATGAAATAGAAATTTATAAAAAAAAATTTGTTTTAAAAATTCTGTAAGTACACTAAATATATAAAATCAATAGAAATAATTTAAACATGTTAAACACTAAATATATTAAAAACTAAATACATTAAAATCCAAATAAATTAAACACTAAAGACATTAAAATCCAAATAAATTAAACACTAAACACATTAAAATCCAAATATATTAAACATCAAACACATTAAAAATTAAATACAAAAAAACAATAAAAAATTCAAAATCATTAAAAGACGTATATATATATTTTAATTTTTTTTATTTAATTAATACACGGTCAAATTCACAAATTGGTTCGAATTCCTAAACTAATTACTAAAAAAATTATTAATTTAGTTCCAATTGAACCTAATTACCTGCTATCCGTGCTCAGCGTAGATATACGAAACAATCTTCTATTTGTGCAAGGCTAGTATAACTAAAGAATTTGCGGGTCATCTCGCATCTATATTCTATTTCCCTTTAATATTGTTGTCATCCTATGTTGCATTGTTATTATTTATGGGCTGTAAAATAAAATAATAAAACTAATGGGCCCATTACTTTTGCAAGTTATATAATTTCTCTAACAAAAAACTAATATTTTTTATTACTTACGTTGTTTAAATATATAAAAAAATCAATCAACTTTAAACAACTACAATTAATAATTAATAATTTTATATTTTTAAAAAATAAAATTTGAATAGATATAGACGGTGAGAAGGGACCTTCTCTAAACCCATTGATTAACCCCATTATGATTGTCTCAGTGGATAGATCTTGAATTTCTAGACATGCTTTATTGAACCTTTTCATGTAGGCTCGTAAGGATTCTCCGACCTCCTGCTTTATCCCCAGGAGGCTTGGCGCATGCTTTACTTTGTCTTTTTGAATAGAGAACCTCATCAAGAACTTCTTTGAGAGGTCTTCAAAACTGGTGACCGACCTTGGGAGGAGGCTGTCGAACCACTTCATCACTGCTTTCGACAAGGTTGTCGGAAAAGCTTTGCATCGCGTTGCATCAGAAGCATCAGCCAGATACATCCGACTTTTAAAGTTGCTCAAATGATGCTTCGGATCTGTGGTTCCGTTGTAGAGGTCCATATCGGGGCTTTTAAAGTTTCTTGGAACTTTTGCCCTCATTATGTCCTCACTGAAAGGATCTTCCCCCCTAAGGGCGACTCTTCTCTATCGTCACGGGAGTTCCGACCTTTGAGGGAGGATTCCAACTTTAAGAGTTTTTTCTCTAACTCTTTTCGTCGATTCATCTCCTCTCTTAGGTGCTTTTCTATCTCCCTTTGTCGCTCCCGTTCCTGTTCTAGTTGTTCCAAACGACCTTGGTGGACATGGACTAATCCCATAAGTTCAGTTGCGTGGGACTGTCCGTCCTTCTCCGAATCGCGCCCTTCTGAGGAATTCACCTTCGGAGTTTTGACTCCGGAGGTACCCTCTCTGTGTTGATCGTTGGTTCCCTGGTGGAGGGTTAGGTCCACGTCATTATTTCCGGTGTCCAGATTCTCTTGTTCGAAATCCGTCTCCACATGACCCTCCTCAGGGGATCTGCCCGCCATCACTGGTTGATCTCTCGGGTCCCCGGCAACGGCGCCAATGTTACGTAGGTAACCGGAGATTAATGGGCTGGATGGCGTTGGTTGGCCCAAGCGTATGAAGGAGGAGGCTTGCAAGTGGATCTACAACTTGGGGACCTCCGTCCGACTTGTGCGCATGAAAGAATGGGGGGTGGTACCTGCAAAGACACTCCAATGCCTAAGTCAGCAAGGGTGTGAGCAGGTCTAGAGAGTATTGGGACTTAGAGATACCTGAGGGGTGTCAGTGTATTTATAGTGGTGAGCCAATAACCACCGCTGAAGTAGTTCCGCCTTTCAAGGGGAATAACCGTCCTTTTATCTTAGGGAGGTTAAGATATGGCTCCTGGAAGTGGTTAGAGAGATTCTAGGGGCAGTTATCCTCTTGAGGGAGGGTTTGTCTGCCAGCTAATCCTCGTACCGACTTCTTTAGAGCAAGTCGTGAAGATAGCCGACTTCGAGGTATCTGGTCGGTGTGATGAAAGGCTCAACTCTTTTGGGTTGGGCCTTTTTCTTAGATCCTGGGCCTTAGTGTTGGGTCAGGGTATGAACAGTGAGTATAGGTCGGGTTGGTTCAAGTTTACCATTAAATTAGAATCGAACCAATTGAATTATAATTGATTCGATTTGGTTTAAATTTATGTTTTTCTGTGTATGTATTCAAATCAAACTAAACTGATTAAGAAATTGGGTATCCGATGAAATAGAAATTTATAAAAAAAATTGTTTTAAAAATTCTGTAAATACAATAAATATAATATGTAAAATCAATAGAAATAATTTAAACATGTTAAACACTAAATATATTAAAAACTAAACACATTAAAATCCAAATATATTAAACACTAAAGACATTAAAATCCAAACAAATTAAACACTAAACACATTAAAATTCAAATATATTAAACATCAAACACATTAAAAATTAAATACAATAATGCAATAGAGAAAAACTCAAAATCATTAAAAGGTGTATATATATTTTAATTTTTTTTTTATTTAATTAATACATAGTCGAATCTATAGATTGATTCGAATTCTGCACTCCTAAAACTATTATCCGAACCAATTATTAAAAGAAAATCATTAAGTTGGTTTGAGTTGAACCAATCACCCGTTACCCGTGTTTCACCCTGGATATACGAAACAATCTTCTATTTGTGCAAGGCTAGTATAAGTAAAGAATTTACGGGTCATCTCGCATCTATATTCTATTTTCCTTTAATATTTTTGTCATCCTATGTTGCATTGTTATGATTTATGGGCTGTAAAATAAAATAATAAAACTAATGGACCCATTACTTTTGCAAGTTATATAATTTCTCTAACAAAAAAACTAATATTTTTTATTACTTATGTTGTTTAAATATATAAAAAAAAAATCAATCAACTTTAAATAACTACAATTAATAATTAATAATTTTATATTTTTAAAAATAAAATTTGAATAGTCACTAATTAAAAAATTAAAAAAATCAAAATTATCAATTGATGACAAATTAGCTAATAGTTAACTAGTTGAATGTTGGTTATTTGGTGAAATTTTAAACAAATATATATTTATATTATAAGATTTCAAGAAATCCTACTATTCTCCAAGATATTTCGGTTTTGTTAGTAGAAAAACCTGTAAAACAGGAGGGGGAAAAAGGTGTGATCTTGATAAATCAATTAAACTCATGGTTCAAGGAAGTGTGGAAAGCTAGTTTATATATACGATGCAATTCAATTATTATTTGAATACTTTATTAATTGGATATATGTGTTTGTTCATCATTTTATATATATAGAAAACAAACAAAATTGTTGTTTTTGGTCATTGTATAAAATTAGCTACAAAGGGGGTATCGTGAGTATTGATTGAATGGCGATCCTTATGAAGAAGAAAGTAAGAAAGACAAACGAAAAGGCAAAAAAATTCGTTCTCTTTTTTTCTTTTTCTCTTCCTTTTACAGAGGACATTCGCTCTTAACTTTTGTAAAGGCGTTATGAGGCTATGAACTTGTGATGAACCTTCTTATATATGGACCTAAAGTTCCGAGGGGTCACATACACCATATGCATCCCCACAACTTTGCACCAAACTTTATGGAAAATAATACAACACTTTAGTTCATTCCTCTGCCACTTCCTACCACTTTCTTTGTCTCTCAATTCAACATCAATTTCACCTTCTACCTGAGGTCTATTTCTGGCCCAAAAAATATTAGGGATCGTTACAATTTATTGTTTTTTGTCATTATTTATTTATCAACTAGCTTCAATTCTTCAACTCCACTGTTGCAACATATTCTCATTTACCATACATGCGTTCTTGCATAATTTATCTAAATTCTCATTGTTCATCATCTATATAGATAGATAGGTTGCTTTCAATTCTTTTCTCTTTTTCTTTTCCGATCCACCGAATTAATATACATACATGTACAAGCGCATATAATTGTTGTTCTATGCACTTATATTTTCAACATTTTCATATAAAAAAAATATTAGAATAATGAAAGTCAGACCCAATAATGCCAAAAGGCCCACTAATAAAGGTGGACCTCAAGGTAAGACCGACTTCTTCTAAGAGGTTGGATATCGACTTCTCAAGAACAAAAGTCCTACTCGCTCAAAGCAGGTCAACTGCTCCCTAAAATATCTACGACATCTAGAAGGTGAATCCTAACAAACTCCCAAGATAAAGGAAACGCTTATCTATCAAAAAAGATAGAACTATTCTACCAAAGATGGTTATTTATTCTACTATATATATACTGGAACCCTCCAGATATAACTCACGTTCTACTCTACAAAAAAAATATGCCTAAAACCCTTGCTAACTTAAACATCAAAGTCTCTTGCAAGTACCAACCCCCACTTCCTCACGAGGAATTCGGACAGGTGACGCATCGGCACCAACAAGTCAGACGTTGTCACCCAAAGGGATCTAGACATCACGTTCAGGTCCAAATCAACGTTTCAAGTAATTCTCAAAACAATAATCTAATTCCAGAAATTAGTTTAAGAACTAAATGATAATTCATATTTATCAAAATTCAAGAGATTATATTCTTTAAAAATGTAAAGTTTCTAATATATCCTTTTCACGCCTAAAAATAAACATTTAGAATGTGAAATTTACTAGAATATATTGTATACCTTATTTGACTATTATATATTTAATTGAATAGGGGCCAGGCTTTGATATTATATCATATTTGACTATTTGAGTGAGCATAGCTTACAATAAAATTGAAAATTAGAAAACATGCGCATCTAGCTGATACAATGGAATACACTCAAGAAATACTACTACTTCTACGACTACGTACACGGTTCACAGTACACACAGTTCCTGTCAACTTTTTGGTGAAGGAATAAATTAAATCACGAGCTATGAATGAATAACACCATATGAATTTGCCTTTCCGGTATCGTCGCAAAATTTTGTATATATAGATAAGTCAAGTCTCAATCATAATGTGGTGCTTCATCTCTATCCTTTTCCTTCCTATAGTATATATTTGGGTTTTCACCTTTCATAATGTTAGTTTTTATACACATATATATTATGAGCTTGTTTGGGTGAACTTCTAAAAAAAGATTTTTTTTTGAGTTATTTTTTTTAAAAGATCTTATGAAAAAATAAAAATAATTTTATGTTTGGGTATCTTATGCAAAAAGATCTTTTTATTTATCAATTATGTTTGAATATAACAATATAAAAGTATTTTTTTGTTTATTTATTACACGAAAAACATATTTTTTTTAAGAGAAAAAGATCTTTTTTAAAAAAATGTAAATTACAGTTTCTCAAAAAAGATATTTTTTTTTTATTTTTCTAGTGCTTTTACTTTTACTATTAAAAATTTACCAAACACACTAAAAAATAAAAAAATATATTTTTTATTAAAAAAAATATTTTTTTATTAAAATAATGGCACCAAATAAGCACTATATATATTTTTTAAATGGACAAGCTTGTGAACTTAGCTTTCATCAGCTTGCTAAAGCATATTGCCCACTAGTTCTAAACATCTTCATGTGACAATGATAATCATTCTATATGTATTAAGAAAATCAATCACCAATCAATAATCATTATCTACAGAAATATGTATTTTGTTTATTTATAATTTTTTTATAAACTATTATAAAGATATGATCATTTATTTATTACAAATTTAATTATTTTATGATGATAAATTTAATTATTTAGCTAAAAAATGTAAATTAATTATATGTATAAGAAAATTTTAGTAACTAATTTTTGGTATATATATTATTACATAACCATTAATCTAACTAATATTTTTAGTTTCTAAATTCATTTATTAATAGGTAAATTAGACTAACTATTATCTATTAATGAATGAATCTGGAATGAATTAGCATATAACGTATGTTAATTATAAAATTAAAAATATTTAGTAATAAAAAAATTTAGCCAGATCTTATTTTATTATAATAATTAATAAATGTTAAATAAAATAAGTTTAATTTTTTTTATTTCTCTAACATTATCGATTACCAATATAATTGTACAATTAACGATGAGTATAAAAAAATTTTGTTATTTGAGTTATAGCTCATTGACGTATGTCAATGTATATAACAGATCAATAAATAAATCTGAAAACTATATATATATATATATTAGAATAATATTACACATCTAAATTTTTTTATTAATCAAATAATAAAAATTAGTTATGATTAGCATTATTCTAAGTTTTATTATTTAATTTAGTTGAATTTTGTTTATAAAAAGACTTGAATGTAATTTTTTTTACTGAAAAGAAAAACAACCAAATAGTAAAGAAAAAGAAAAACAAAATTCTAAAGGACTAAGTCATCTTTGCCATGGTATCCACTACGGTGTTTGCATCTCTCATGATCAAGCGAAAATCAACACGCCACTTTTAAGCCATCGATAACTTTAAATACCAAAAGATCTACACAACTAGTATTGTCATGAGAATCGATAACAAGATTGTAAATCTCTAAATAATCTGTTTCACAAATCATATCTCTTTGTCCAAATTTTATACTAACAGAAATTCTCTCCTAATAACAAATAACTCTTTTTGAAAAATATTGCAACTCTCAATTTCTCAATCAACTACCTTGCCAATTTTTATTCTAGTCCCTGCTAATACAAAAGTATCCATAAAAAAAGAATCTAAGAACGAAATAAAATAGAAACTCGTTACAATTCAAAAACTTTTTTCTCCAAAGCTAAAGCAGTATATATAAACCACTTTAAAAGTGTCCAAAACTCCTAAATGTGTAACATTACTCAAAATATTATCAGTTTTTTTTTTAGATCATTCGTACACGCTCCATCTGTAAACAAGAGAACAAAGACTTCTCCTTTGTAATTTATCCTTCTTGATATATATCAAAGACAAATTACAAATTCCAAATTGTATCAAGTCACAACATACAATGCAATAACATCTCAAAGTACCAACTCTTAATTCACACAAATACAACCTCACATGCAAATTAAGGCCAACAACTCTTAAATCAACTCATATTAATAAAACAATATATACTATCATAAAAGGAAGTACCAACATCAGCGCACTCCAATAATCAAATCAAACGTGAAAAAAAACCAGTTTTTAACTAGTTACGTTAACCAACTTATTTATTGTAAAATACCTTTTCTTTTTATTTTAAAAAATCCAAGATATAAAATTTAAAATCTAGAATTAAAAATTAAAAATTAAAAAAAAAAAAAACTTAACTTATATCAGTTAAAAACAATTGACTCCCTCATTGAATTCATGATAATAATACTTTAGAATGCACCAGTTAATTTTTTTAGAACACAAAAAAAAAAAAAAAAAAAAACCCTTAGAATATAGTTGTGTTTAGATTAACTTAAAAACTGAACAAACATAACTTTTTAAAACGATTAAATCTATTTTTTTTTAATAAAATAAATTATTTTTCTTAAAAAAAATATATAAACAGACCTGAACTGTATAAGGTTGGAGATATATACATATGTGATTTGATGAGAATCAATAGATGGGTTAGGAAAAGAACTTCACGCAAGGAATTAAGGTAAGGGAGTTGAAAGCAAGAATCTTCATCCACTGGCTTCCACCAATCGAAACTTTTGGCACTCAATCAGTTCATTCAGTTAAGATAAGGTTTGACCATTTGACCCATTAAACTTTATCAAAATTCGAATTCAAATTATTTTTCATTTTGTGAATTCTTAATATTCAATATAGTAATAACCAATTAAGGATTACTCATCAATTAATCAAGAGTTTAGCTCATTTTCTTTTATATCCTTAATATTGGAGATGATGGGCAGGCCAAATTAACATACAAGTACTATTGACGATGTGATATGTGATGTTCAGAATTCATATAATTGTGAAAACGAGTGGTCAATAACTAAAATCAAAAGAGAAAGGACGTTCAAAAAAACTAAAATTCCAGTATATAAAGTGCGGGTCTAAAAATAACGACAACAAAAAATAGAACCTAAGAAAGAGTAACCACCAATTTGGTCCATTATCCTTCTAAATAGCATGTGGAGTATTTAGAGGTCTAGTTAGAAATATAATTATTGAAAAGTATATAGAACCAAACTTAACTAATTTATAATTATATTTAATTAATTTTATTTGTTTTTAATTTATAATATTTGATATTAATTATTTCTCACCTCAAATTAAAATTCTGAATGATACGTTGGAGAAATAGGGGCAGGGATCATGGAACTTTCCAACAATCTCGATTATTAGTATATAAAAAAATTTATAAAATTTATAAAAGAACATCCATTTAGTATGAAAAAGAAACATTCTGATACTTAGTAGAAAAAACATCTTAATACCTAGTATAAGCACCATTCATATAGAGGTTTTAAATTACCTAAAAATATTTGGCTGATTTTTTGTTGGTATCCTTAGCATTGTTGTATAATTATTTGAGCTAGTTATTACTAATATATACAAATTTATCAAAATTTTGTTTAAAAAATATAATTATTTGAGTCAGTTACTACTAATATATACACCTTATCCATCAATGGCCATTGTGGATTCTATAAAATATAAATTCATATACTAATACACACAATGATTTATACTGTATTGTATTGTTTTTTTTTTTTTTTGAGAATTATTTCTTAATTTAATTAGAATTTGAAAATGTAGTTAAATATTTTTAGAAAACGACAAAAGTTTTATCAATGTGGGGTTAAAACTATGTTAAACTAGATCGACTAGGACTTTAGTCAAAAGAATTTGCATACATCTATATACAGTTTGAACTTTAAGAACTATAAATGAAATATATCTCTCTCGTATATGTAAGAATGTCTCATGTGTATTTGCAGTGGCGGAGCTTAGTTCAGACATGACCCCCAAATTTTTTATAAAAAATTTAATAGTACTTTTTTAAAAGGTAAAAAATAGTTCAATTGATTTAAATATTTTACTATGACTTAAAGTATCTAATAAGTTCAATAAACAATACTCTCTATATCTTTAAGTTTAAATATAAAAAATTAGATATTTTTTATTTATTTAATTTAATATTATTTTATATTTTACTATTTATTTAATTTAATTTTTTATATGATAAAAAATAATAGAATATTCAATAAGTATTAATATTATTGTATTTGTATAAATTGATAAAAAAAAATTCAATAAATATTATAAATTTTAATATTTGTCCTTCTAACTTCTTCTTTACATATTTTACAGGATATATATTCAATTTTTATATAAAATAATAATGAAAAATCAAAGAATTGATACATTTTTTAAGAGGAAGGCTAATATTTCAGAAGGAGAACATATAACTTTTACAATATCAACACCTGTAGACAGTTCTTCTACTTTAATGAATCACGAAGAACGTGAGATATAACCTTCAAAAGTTCAAAAAGTTACATCTGATGACTTTAACCTTAACATTTTGGAATGAGATCTTGAAAAACGAATTTAAATTTGGCAATAACACCTAAGCCAGAGAAATGAGATTAGACGAGCTTATCTTAAATAGAGTCTATATCAAAAATATTTTGATAATTATTTTTTATCTGACTCCCCAAAATTTTGTTTCAAGTTCCGCCACTGTGTATTTGATTATGTTTTTAAGTACAACTAGAATATTTTGAAGTGATTTATAATACATTGACACATGTATATTTTGAAGGGAGTAAAATCTCACACCTATAATTTTCCTAATTTTATCTATTATCGTGGCATAAATCTAAGTTTCTTATTAAAGAATCAAAATTGAAATTTGAAAATACCATTCATCAATCTCCAAGTTTTAGAGTATACCCTACCCTACTCTATCCGTACCTCCTAATATATTATATAATATATATGTAAAAGTTATGTATGTAATGAAGAAAGTGAGTATTGAATTCACAATCTTTTTCTTATAAAAACTTGAAATAACTACTAAACTAATTGATACTCATATTATTTATATTTTTATATTAGATTTCTTTAAGATTTTATTATTTTTAATTTTAATTTAAATTTAGTTTTTTATTTCTATTTTATTAATATGTATAAAATTTGAAATGATTGAATTTTATATTTGCTTAACAAATTTTTATTTTTCTACAAGTAGAATCGGGTAGGATAGGGTTTAGAATTTAGGATGCAGGTAAGATTAAGATGGAGAGATTCTCAACCTGCAGATAAAATAAAATAAAAATAAAAAAAAATTTAATTTGTAGATAAGATTAAGGTAGAGTTCAAACCCTACTCTGTTCAATCCATTACCAACTTTGCATATAAGAATCTGCATTAAATCGTTATTGTACATATTCACCTACATTAATTGTCACATGCATTGTGCATATCAAAATGATAAATGAGTGAGTAGTACTATGTATTAGCGATTATATATTATGGAGCTGGAAATGGCAAAATGTTCTTTCTAAAGAAATGAATCGCATGTTAGTAATTTACCTTATCCTTTCAATTATCGTTATTTTATGAACCTAGTTGGTCAGCATGACGTCATACATTACGTTTCTTATGAAGAAGGACATGTTTTGGTGGAACAGATAAAAAATTATAAAATAAAAAGTATAATGTCCCCGAATTTATAAAACTCACTATTTAGAACGTTCAAAAAACAAAATGGATAAATAAATAAAATATAAAGTTAAAGAACAATTAAAGGATGAGAATGCAAGCGAGTTAGGTCACTGAATCCTAAAAGAGTAGAAAGAATCACGTGGCGAACTTGATGTCAGAGACAAAAACCTTAAACTTATTTGAGATTGTATCGAATTCGTAACTATTTATATACTAGACAAGAAAAATTTTGTATCTAATTATTCCTAACTATACTTTATATACTAGACAAGAAATTTTCTTTTAAAGATTTTTAACCCCTGTATCCTACAATTGGTTCAATGTAAGATTTTGTTTAATTTAAAATAAGATCACCAATAAAAACCAAAAAACAGTTTTTTCTATACCTTATTATCGACAACAGTAATTAATTTTAGGTGAAAATTCACATGTAGTTATCTTTATATAAAGTTGTTAATTGAGTATTGTTAGATAATTTAACATATTTGACTAAATTATTATCTAACATTTCTCAACTAACAATTTCTCATAAAAATAATTACATATAAGCTTTTACTTTAATTTTATCACTATTTTTTATCTTTAGTTAAGTTATACAATTGACTACATAATATTTTCATTTGCAAGAGTGAAAAAATAAAATATTTTAGATTTACACCTTATATATAGTATTAATTAAAAGTTTAATTATTCTGTTGATCCTTATAGTTTTACTAAATTTTCAATTAGATTTCTATATTTTTCTTTTTAATTGAATCTCTACACTACTTTTAATTTTATAATTAGTTTCTTTCTAGTGTAAAAAATATTAGAGTTAACTGAATATTTTTCTGCAAGTTGAAAGTATCTATAATTAAGAACCTAATTAGATCTTTGATCACATATTTTTAAAAAAAATATATTCTGTTAATTTTAATATTTTTTACAAAAAAATGACCTAATTATAAAATTAAAATCTAAGAACCTAATTACAAATTTGATAAAACTATAAGCATCAACAAAATAATTAAACTTTAATTAAAATATGTATATAAACCACATAAAAGAAATAAAATACAACCTTTCATTATATTTTTAAAATTTAATTATATCTATGCTACATACTTATTTTTCTATGGAATATTTCCATTATTAAATCATGTATGTCAAGCATGAGAATCATTTCTCTTTTTTTGTTTTACAAATTAAAAGTGATTCTGAGTTTACAAAAATGTTAGGTGAGTAACTAAGTTTAAAACTAAAAATATATTTGCGTCCCACTTCTCTATCCTTTAACGATCATCGCTTTTTCTTTTTCTTTTTTTAACATTGTTGTCATCATCACTGCTGTTGTCATTGTTGTTGTCTCCATTACTCTTTTTTTCTTCTTTTTTTTTTCTTCTTCTTGATGTTATTATTGTTGCTTTATTTCTTCTCCTCTTTTTTTCCTCCTCATCCTCTCTTATTATCATTATCATCGTCCTCTTCGTCATCATCTTCTTCTTCTCTTATAAATGTTCAGAAAATTAGAACAAAAAAATTTCGATACACAATACATAAATTTTGACATTCAACTAATGAAATACGCATAACACATAAATTTTTGTGAACAACACAAAAATTTTGTCATATAACATAGAATTTTTTATGTGTAGCATAAAAAATTTTGAAAAACTATATACTTAAAATATTAACTCATCTAACTAACAAAATACGTATATTTATAGTATAAATTTATACTATATACAAAAACTTCTGTACTATGTACAAAAATATATGTACTATATATCAATAAATTTGTGTTATGTATAAAATTTTGTATATTATATTTTGAAAATTTGTGTACTATAAAAATACAAAAAAATATATACACATCTTTTTTAACCGAACTTTATACTCATTTAATTAAACTTAGATAAAAAAGACTTATGTACATGATATCAAAAAAAAAATATTGTCAATTGTCATATGTCCAAATGTAATAAGAAAATCACATGTGACTAACCATTAGTATTTATATGGCCAACTTTTTCCCTCTTGTAAAACATTTTCGATCCGTTCGGTTTATGCTTGTTTTTCTTTTCCCCACTTAGCTTCTGCATATTACCATTTCATGTACATAAGCCCAAATCCATGCATAGGAAGTACGAACATCCACGGAACCAAAAAATTTTGATAGCGGAATATTAATATATATAATATAATAATAATTTATATAATAAAAATATTATATATATATATATATAAATTAACTATTAAATTATTTAGTAATTATTATATATTTACATAAATATATGTTATTTAATTTATTTTTAATATATATTTTATTTAGATAATTATTTTTTATATACATATAATATTATTATTGTTATAATTAATTTTATTAATATAAAATATGATTAATCTTTAAAATATTTAATTTATAAATTAAAATATTAAAATAATAATTTAAAATTTTATTTTTTAGATTTTATATTTTAAAAAAATTGAGTAATGTTTTTTAGAAGAAAAATACAATTAAAATGTCTCTCTTTTTATATATTTCAGTAAATAATTATTTATAAATTCATTTCTCATATAATTAGAAGTCAACTCTTCTTATATTTATAGTTGAAAAAGTTTTTTCAATTAATATAGTTGCTATAGAAAAAACTAAATTTAATTTTAAAAGAAGATAAATAATACTCTTTTGAGTTGATTTCTAAAAAAAAATACCAATCAATCTTATTTAAATTGAGAATTGATTATTCTAATAGACATCTAATATAAAATTTTTAAATTAACTATTAGATATCAAAAATTGAGTAAACAATTATTATGAGATCAAATTTAATAATTTAATAAAAATAAATAAATATTATTATCATATATTACTAAAAAAAATTTAAATTTGAGTTTTCCTATACTCACCTAAGAGATTACGGATTCAAATCTTCCTATTTTCGATAAAAAAAATAACTATAAATCACAAAACCTGCTGAACTTACCAATTCTTGCAATGCAAACAATCTGAATATCCTTCACTCCTTCATTTTCTTCGCTGCTTTTTTTTAATTCCAATACTAACCATATTTTATCTTTGATCATGAATTGATAATTTAAAAGCATACTCCAATTTAGTTAGCATTATTTTGATCGTTATGAAAAAAAATTAGTGTTGATAAGAACCGTTAAAAGATATTAATGATTGAAAAACAGAGAAAAGTAGTTTAATATCATAATTATATATATATTAACGACATATAATAAAAAAATTTGTCAAATGAACAAAATTTTTTGGGTGACTTGAAAATAAACGTATACACAAAGTAAAATTTAAATTCTAACACTTATTTAAACGAACTAGTAAATTAATTATTAAATAAATCCAATTTAATTATTTTCTTTCAGTATTAATTTTCTTTTATGAATATATAATTTTCCTATACACGGAAAATTTCTTGCCTTCTTTTTTTCGCCTTACTTACATGCATTAAATTTGTGGTCAATTTTGACAGCAAGAAGATATTTGTACAAATAATGTTATCGGGTGAGAAGGGGGAAAATATAAACATGCATGATATATATAGAGAGAGACACACACTTGCGTATAACATATGCTAATTACAAATAGTACCACCATATATAGTATATGACGATACGCACAGGAGAAAACGAGTAAGAAAACAAAAGATGGGAAGGGTAATATATGATGTACTAAGAGGTAATTTTAGTGGTTAGCTGTCATATATGTTGAGTTTTACGAAATAAGCAATGCGACAAATGGACGTATAGACAAGTATAGCTTCCCATAAATACAGACAGTCAGATATTACATATTCTTTACAATTATATTATGGTACGTACCCTTTAAAAACGAGTTTCCGTGCTTTAATTTGTTTGCCATGCAGAACAAAGGTATATCTTATTCTTCATGTGCATTTGTTCTTCAAGGTGCTGCTTCGTGTTTTGCAGTTTTGTTTGCACTCTCATCTTGCTTCCCTTTCTTGGATTGGTCAAGCAGTTATTATTTTTTATTATAATAATAAGAAAAGTCACGTATAATGGATACTTAGGTAAAATACATTTATGAATAAATATAATAAATTAATTTTTAATTAGTTAACATTAATAGGTCTTTTTATTATAACTTTTTTATAATTCAATTTTTTTGAGAGTTTAGAATTAGAATTATATATAGATAAAGTTATAACTAGAGCTACAAGCTATGATGTACGGACACTAACACAGACACGGGACACGACACGGAACACGCCGACACACAAATTTTAAAATCTTACATGACACGGTGACAGTATACATATAATATATAAAGTATTTTTTAGATAAACCGTAATGATATTTTAATATTTTATTGATATTAAAATATAAATTAATTTTTTAAATTATTTTTAATACCTTATTTTAATTATATCAAGTATTTAAAATATTTTTTGTTTTAATAAATAATAATATATACTATAGCTAAATTTATTTTAAGAATATATATTAAGAATAAGACCGGACACGCTGACACGTGATGGTATTTAGGTGTGTCCAAGTGTGTCCGGAGAAGAATTTTTTATTTTTTATTGAGACACGGTTTGGACACAGCGTGTCTGTCGTGTTCGAAATGTGTCCGACACGCAGACACGACAACTCAGCAAAGTGTCCGTGCTTCGTAGGCTACAATAAATTGTATGTGAAGATAAGATTTTTTTATTATAATAAATATGATTAATTTTGTGAATTAAAATAGAGATTAATTTTGTCCACAAAAAATTTGTTTGGATGCTATTTTTAAAAAATATATTTTTTAATGATTTTTTTAAAAAGATCTTTTACAAAAATAAAAGTGATTTTATATTTGGATATTTCATGTAAAAAGATATTTTTATATCAATTATATTTGGATAAAATAAGATAAAAATATTTATTTATTTATTTATTATGTGAAAATATCTTTTTTTAAAAAAAAAAAATCTTTTAAAAAAAGATGTAAATTGTAACTTATTAAAAAAGTTTTTTTTTTAGTACTTTTATTTTTATTATTAGAAATTTACCAAACATACCAAAAAATACTTATCAAAAAAGTTTTTTTTTTTAGTACTTTTATTTTTACTATTAGAAATTTGTCAAATATACCAAAAAATACTTAAAAATTATTTTTAAAAAATTTATTTAAATATAAAATAATTTTTATCTATTAAAAAAAATCTTTTTAACAAAAATAAAAAAACTAAATACTTTTTTAAAAGTCAATTAAAACTAATCTTTAACGACCCTCAAACAAGCACACAAAAAAAACTTTTTTTATTACTACTAGAAAAAGAATATTTTTTATAACTTGAGTTTGTTTTCTTTAACTGAATATATATCTTTAGAAAAACTAACACAAGTTCAACTATACAAATTGTTTTCAATAACTATGCAAATGTGATCGGTCACTAATGGATAATAATGTAAAACAAATTTATCAGTTATCACGACAAAAGGTGATACCTTCTTTGGTTACCAATATATTATCGATAATAATGTAAAATAAATTTATATTTTTAAATTAATATTATATGAATTTTTTTATTGGTATAACAATGAAAAATTTAAACTTTAGACTTTACGTATAATATAATAATAAATTTCTCATCAAATATATTAATTTTTATTTTTACATATACCAATTTTAATATATAATATATGGCAATCTACTTTTATTAGTTGCGTATTTTAAAATATAATTTCATTTAATGTATTCATTCATTATATCCATAATTATCTTTTTTTTTTAATTTTTGACCCAGAATTCATCTTAATTCAGACATATGCACAAAAAGATACATATTTTATTTCTAGATGGAATTATCTTTCTTCAAATTAAATGTAAAATTTTAAATTCCTTTTCGAGAAAGTAAGGGGAAAAAAAAATTCTAATTTAAGATATTTCATTTGTTTTTTTTTGTTATTAAAAACTTAAAACGATGAGGATTAGTTTGGTTCTAGAGTGTAACCTCCATCTATAAATACATGCGCACCCTTCATATCGTTCTGCTACATGTGACTTCCTCTAGCTTTCTCTCTTTCTCTCTTTCCCTCTTTCTCTCTCTTTATCTTGTTCTCTGAATTTGAGGAAGACGTTGATAAATTTCCTCCTAATCTCGTTGTTTATCTGTGTGAGTGAGTGGTGAGTACACCTAAAGAAGAAGGGTAAGGATCAAAAAGAAGGAGAAGGAGCTAATGGAAGGAGGAGTACACAAGCCTGATGCTTCGGCCTTCCGTGAGTGTTTGTCTCTCTCGTATAAGAATCCTTACGTTCTTCGCCTGGCTTTCTCAGCTGGAATTGGTGGCCTCCTCTTCGGTTACGACACTGGTCAGCACTCACTCTCTCTTCACAACATTATTATATCATTATTACGGTAACTAATTCATTATATTTTAATTATCCTTCTTGCAGGAGTTATTTCGGGGGCTCTTTTGTACATAAGAGATGACTTCAAAGATGTTGATAGGAAAGTTTGGCTTCAGGTACTTATTACTAATCTCTTTTTTTTTTTTAATGGCCTCGCGTGGCATAGTATAACAACAATTCAGAACTAACAAACAACCAAGTCTCACACAAAAAAACAAACAAACAAACCACATGCTTTTTAAGTTTGATATAATTTAACCATCACTTCGGCCAATGCTGCTTAACTTTGCCATCTTGTCCTTCTCAGTCTTCACGAGAACTGATCTTCTCAGTCAATTAATTATCACACTTTTCCTCCCTCTCTGTTTTCACTTTAATTTTTCGTCAATTTGTCGCGAATCCTGATTCCTTTTCTTTTTCTTTTTATTTTTTGACTGCGAATTTTATAATCACGGATTTCTCGCGAAACGTTACAGATCTGTTATTTTTATTTTTGGAAAATATTTTATCTGCTTTGATTTTACGGAGATTTCTCCGGAACGGAATTTATTATTATTTATTTTCTATGTCATTATGTTTTTATTTCCAGAGTGGTATTTATTTAGTTTCTATTATCATCAATTAAAGAATTGCAAAATCGTCACACTAAATATAGAAGATCACATGCCAATTGCATTCATAATTTTTTGTTGTAACATTATTATTGTGCCAATTATTTCTTTCTCATCTGAACGTTAAAGAAATCAGATTCCAGGCCACCAAATTCCTAATTTTTATTATTCATCAATTCCTGGAAAGCATAGTAGCTTGTTACCGTAGATAACAATAGATGGGACCCAAAGAGGCAAAAATTGATAAAAAGGAGCCAATTGCTATTAACTCCACGATTTTTTTTAGGAAAGATATCTCCACACTTTAATTATGAAGATGTCATGTCTTTTTTATATGAACAATTTTTTTTTTAATTCTTTTCAACTAAAGGCATGGTTTGTTCTTTTTCTTTCAATACTTTTTATCAATGATATGTTAAGTGTAACTTATTAATCAATAATCAGTTAGAAAATATTTTCAAGCTTAAGAATTGTTATTTGATAGCTAATGTGTTATGGTTCAAATGATATAGTCTCTCCATACTCATCTGTTTGCTATAAGATAAGATTGATTTTTACCCTCTTTGGTTTGGTTAAAGGATGAAAAGTGATGTTATTGTTAGAATCTCTAATTTATCTGGTGATTGTTTGAATGATTCTTTGAAAATATTTTTTAAAAGAGAAAATATAGGAAACTAATTTTTTGTTAGTTAATATTATTTAAATCGTTTTATTTTTTACAAGATTTAGAGTTTAGATTTTATAATTGATGTTTTAAAATTTAAGATAAACAAAATAATTTTAAAAATATTGATTGATATTAGCCTAAAAAAGTTAGTTCCTAATATTATTTTTTAAAGGAAAAAAACTAAAATTTGTTTTTTTAAGACACCAGTCTACTTGGTTTTTTTTATTCACGGTCTCTACCTCTTGGGAAAGATAATACAAGGCCCAAACACTAAAAGTTATAACACACCGGATTCGATAGTCCAAGGAACGTTTAAACCATTAAGTGTGTTTTTGGATTACGGTTTGCAAACTGAGGTTTGTATAAAATTGATTTTGTAGAATTGATTTTGATCAAAAGTGAGTTAGTATTAACGTGGTTTATGTTTGGTAATTCTTATTCAAAATGGATTATAGTAAACTAAATATTGTTTGGATTACATCATTCAAAATTACTTTTAGATAAAAAATTACAAAAAAGGACATGAATTTAAATAATTATTTTATGTTATCTTATAATTTTATTTTAAATATTTAAATAAATTTTAATATTTTTTTTAGTATTCTCAATATTTTTTAGTACTCTAATAGGATTAATAGAATTATAATACAAAGTTAAAAAATATTCCATACAAAAAGAAATAACAATAACAGTAAAGAACTCATATAAAAAAACAGAAATTTTATAAAAAAATAATAATATACATAAGAGAGTATTAGAAAAAAGTATTATAAAAAAAATAAACATATGAATAATGAAGGACATAATTGGTACATAGAACCTAAAGTTCAATCCAACGTGAAAAGGTAAACGGAAAAGCTAGAATTTTTAGCTTTTGGTAAACTTGGGTTGAAGGCAGAAATCACTTCTGTGTTTACAGCATAAAAATATTGCCAAACATAAAAATGAAGCTTTCAAGAAACTCAAACGAGCTTTTCTCTTCTCCAACGCAAATCCAAACACACCCTAAATGGTCTAGTAACAAACTATGTTTTTTAAATTTTTTAATAAATACTAAATAGTTTGTTTCTAATTATAGTTACAAATTAACTCTCTATATTTTATTTAATTATAAAATTTATTTTTTATTTTATAAATTATTATTTTATTATTTATCTATTATGTTTATTAATAATAAAAAATAAAAACAATAACGAATTAGATCTTCCATATTGTAATAACTTTTTGGCAATTCTAATTGATTAAAAGTTTATCTTTGATCCATTACATCCGTCGAAAATTTTGAAATCGTGTTTCTTAGAAAATCAATCGATTGGATTAACAAAACAATCTATTGGGTAATATGAAAATTTATAAACCATTAGTCAGGGTGCGATTCAAAATTTATAAAAACGATAAAAAATTGAGAACAGAGCGATTTAAAATTCAATCGATTGGATTATCCTACCAATCGATTGAATGAGCATACCAATGGATTGAATTGGAATATATAATTAGTCACGGATAAAATTCAATCCATTTGTATTATCATACCAATGGATTAAACCTTTATATATAATTTTAATAGCAGCCTTCAATCGATTGAATAATATAAACAATCGAATGAATTATAAAAAAATCCACGTTCTAGTCATCGTTCAATGGATTGAGTAATATGACCAAATCGATTGATTTTTGCGAAAACCATACTGTCTTGCAACTTTCAATCGATTGTTTTGTGGTAACCTAAAGTCCAATTGATTGAGTCGACGACGGATGTAACGAATCAAAGATAAACTTTAATCGATTGGGATCGACAAAAAGTTATTACGATCAATAGAAGATCTAATTCGTTATTGTTTTTGTTTTTTATTATTAATAAATATAATAAATAAATGATAAAATAATCATTTATAAAATAAAAAATAATTTTTATAATTAAATAAAATATATGAGATTAATTTTTAATTAAAATTAAAAACAAACTATTTAGCAGTTATTGAAAAACTTAAAAAACATATTTTATTATGGACCATTTAATGGTCCAAAAATCCTTTGCCAAGTTACAAGTACCTCCTCTAATATTGAATATCAAATTAGGCCCTAAAAACAATTTTTTTTTTCACTTCCAATGTTTTAATCTAAAATATCAAGAGATAATAATAAGGTGTTAGCTCAAAGTGCTGTTAATATTGATTAAAGTGTTAGATTCCTAACATTGTTGTGTTAATTGTAATGTTGTAATGTTGATATATATTTGTTATTAAACAAAATTTCAGGAAGCTGTTGTAAGTACGGCAATAGCTGGAGCAATCATAGGGGCAGCAATTGGTGGATGGATCAACGATAAATATGGAAGAAAAATCGCCATCATGCTTGCAGACTTGCTTTTTTTACTTGGCTCTGTAATCATGGCTGCCGCACCCTACTCCGCCATTCTCATCGTAGGCCGAGTTTTTGTTGGTCTCGGTGTTGGTATGGCTTCCATGGCGTCTCCCCTCTATATTTCCGAGGCTTCGCCAACCAAAGTCCGTGGTGCACTTGTCAGTCTTAACAGCTTCCTCATCACCGGCGGCCAATTCCTCTCTTACCTCATTAACTTGGCATTTACCAAGGTTAGATAACATACCACCCATGTGTTATGTTTCTTGTTTTATTAGAAATAATCACAACTATACTATTATTGATTAGGAAACAATTTTCAACTATCAACTTGACATAATTAGGATTTAAGCTGATCTAAAACATATTTTGTGACTTGATTCAGGCACCAGGGACATGGAGGTGGATGCTTGGAGTGGCAGCAGCACCTGCCTTAATTCAATTGGTGCTAATGTTTTTTCTTCCTGAATCACCCCGCTGGCTCTACCGAAAGGGGAAGGAAGATAAAGCAAAGGAGACTCTAGTCAGGGTTTATCAAGAAAAGAGTCTGGTTGATGCAGAGGTACAAGCCTTGAAGGAATCAGTTGAGTTGGAAGAGAAGGAAGCTGCAAACTCAGAAAAGATAAGCATAATGAAGATGCTGAAAACAAAAACTGTTAGGAGGGCTCTGTATGCAGGAGTTGGACTCCAATTCTTCCAGCAGTTTACGGGAATAAACACTGTAATGTACTATAGTCCCACTATTGTTCAGCTTGCCGGCTTTGCATCCAACCGGACTGCAATGCTTCTGTCCCTCATCACCTCCGGCCTCAACGCCTTTGGTTCCATCCTCAGTATTTACTTTGTGGACAAGGCCGGCCGTAAGAAGCTCGCCTTGATCAGTTTGTGTGGCGTTGCTATATCTCTCGCCATCCTTACCGCCACCTTCCGCCACACCGAGACTCATTCTCCCATGATCAGTGCATTAGATACTTCCCATTTCAGTAACAACACTTGCACTGCTTTCTCCAAAGCTGCAAACCCTGCTGTATGGGATTGCACGGCATGCCTCAAGGTGGATTGTGGTTTTTGTGCTTCATCTAGCAAGGTAAGTTAGACCGTACTGGTTCTCCAACTCACTCTGTTTTTGTAGTAGTACTAAACATAAAGAATAACTTGATGATGCAGTTGATGCCTGGAGCATGTTTGAACCCAAATGACATAACAAAGAAGCTGTGCCAGAATGATCACAGAGCATGGTACACAAGGGGATGTCCTAGCAACCTTGGCTGGCTTGCTCTCCTTAGTCTTGCTCTCTACATCATATTCTTCTCGCCCGGGATGGGAACCGTTCCTTGGGTTATCAACTCTGAGATTTATCCTCTCAGGTACAGAGGAATTTGCGGAGGAATTGCCTCTACCACCGTTTGGGTTTCCAATCTTGTGGTTTCACAGTCCTTCCTCTCTCTCACAAAGGCTATTGGCACAGCTTGGACATTCATGCTCTTTGGAATTGTCGCCGTTGTGGGATTTTTCTACGTCGCCATCGTGGTTCCTGAAACCAAAGGAGTTCCAATTGAGGAAGTTGAAAATATGCTGGAAGACAGAGCTCTGCACTTCAGGTTTTGGGAGAAGAAAACTGCTCCCCCAAACAAGCAGTAAACTAGTAATAAAGTTATTATCTGTCTTTTTTAGATTTTAAAACTCTTTTAGTTTGTCTAGGGAATGGTTAAGTGCGTCTTCTTTTTAATTGCTACTACTACCTTTTTTTTTTTGGGGGGGTATAAAATAGTTTGCATTTTAAACTTGTAAATTGTAATACGTGTGTGGAATTTAAAGTTATTCTACTATGTTATCAATGTTCAAGTAAGTTAACTAAATATTTTACGGACTCGGTAGTTTATTATTTATTTATAGCTAATTTTATGGTGTTTAAATTACCTAAATTAATTTTTTTTAAAATAAATATTTAAAATTTATTAAATATTAACTAGTTATTTATGTTGACAAATTAAATACTATTTAAAAGGCACTATAACATTCTCCTTTTATGTATTTGAATGTTGTAGTCTTTATTGCTATTTGGTTCGTCATTATGTAGAGGAGAAATTCATGTTGAGCCTGAATCTTATAGTGAAATTTGTCATCGAAGCTGTAACAAAGTGACTTGATTCATGCAGAGGTTGGGAATAATTATGTTTTTTTTTTTAACAAATTTCTTTTGGATTTTTTACAGCAATTCTTGAAGAAAAAAAATGTTAACTTTAGTCAGTTTTGTTATTGGTTAATGGGCTAAAAAATTAATTGGATTAAATTGGACCTTATTGTAAAATTTTTGAAAGGTATAATGTTAGGAATGTTGTAAAATAAAATAAGGAAGAGATAACAAATATAAAATATAAAAATATAATTAAATAACTCTAGTAGTAATATTCACTAAAATTACTATATTAATATAATAGATATAATTAATATGTTTAATAATATTATAATAAAGTATATAAGAGAGAGAATAGTATGAAAGAGAGAGTAAAAAATGTTTGATATTTTTATTGTTGTATAAAATACATCTGACGATGCCTTCTATTTATACAGGTAAGATGCTTTTATTTTCAACTCTCATTTATTTAAATTCATCCTTGAAAAGTGATTCTTTCATTGTTAACCGCCCAAGTCATAAATGGGCATCCATGTATTTGATCTTATCATAACACTCTCCTTTACTAAAGAAAAATTTAGTGAGAAAAAACTTTAGTAAAGGAAAAAAAGTACAATATCCTTTGTGATGTGACTGCCTCATTAAAAACTTTGTCAAGAAAAATCCAATGGAAAAAAATCTGACCAAGGAAAAAAGAGTACAGTTTCCCCCTCTTATCGTCATCATTTAATGTCTCAAAATCGGCGCATCCCAATCTCATGTACCAATCTTTTAAAGGAGGATTTTGGGAGTGACTGTGAATAAATATGCCAGCTTGTCACTTGAGCTGATCTGTTGGACATCAATTGTTCCTTGATTTTGAAGATCACGAGTGAAGAATTTGAGAGAAATATGCTTTGTTCTATCGCCTTTGATATATCCACCCTTAAGTTGAGCAATGCATGCTGTATTATCTTCAAACATGACAGTTGGAGCTATCTTATGATCAATTAATCCACATGATGACATAATATATTGGATCAAACTCCTTAACCAAAAACATTCGCAACTTGCTTCATGAATCACTAGTATTTTGGCATGATTAGAGAATGTTGCAGCAATCGTCTGTTTCGTGGACCTCCATGATATAGTTGTACCACCATATGTGAACAGGTATTCTGTTTGAGATCTCCCGAAGTATCCAACATCTGCATAGCCAACTAGTTGTGACTTGGATCCATATGGATAAAACAATTCCATATCAACCGTTCCATGAAGATATCAAAAGATTTGTTTGATTCTACTCCAATGTCTTCTGGTTGTAGAGGAACTATATCTTACTAGTAAATTCACAGCAAATGATATATCAGGCCGTGTATTATTAGCAAGGTACATTAGTGCTCTAATGACACTAAGATATGGTACTTTAGGACTAAGGATATCTTCATTTTCTTCTTTAGGACGGAATTGATCATTTTCCACATCCAAAGATCTTACAATCATTGGGGTACTCAAGGGATGTGACTTATCCATATAAATCTTTTCAAGATCTTCTCTGTGTATGCTGTTTGATGTATAAAGATCTCATTTTTTATATGCTCGATCTGCAGGTCAAGACAAAATTTTGTCCTTCCAAGATCTTTCATCTCAAACTCTTCTTTTAGAATTTTTATAATTGTTAGAATCTCTTCATGAGTCCCAATGATATTTAAATCATCAACGTACACAACAATTATAATGAATCCAGATGCAGATTTCTTTATGAAAATACATTGACAGATATCATCGTTCTTGAATCCATTTTTGGCCAGATATTCAGTAAGACGATTATACCACATTTGTCCAGATTGCTTCAGACCATATAAAGATCTTTGCAATTTGACTGAGTATAACCCTTGCGAATATTCATTGGATGGTTTAGATATCTTTAGTCCTTCAGGGACTTTCATATAGATATCACAATCTAATGAGCCGTATAAATAGGTTGTTACCACATCCATTAAATGCATATGCAGTTTATGATATGCAGATAAACTGACCAAATAACGCAATGTTATCGCATCCACTACAGGGGAATACGTTTCTTCATAATCTATACCAGGTCTCTGTGAAAAACCTTGTGCTACAAGTCGAGCTTTGTAGCGTACAACTTTATTTTTCTCATTTCGTTTTCTCACAACCCATCGGTATCCAACAGGTTTTACATCTTCTGGTGTACGAACTATAGGTCCAAAGACATCACGTTTTGTAAGTGAGTCTAACTCAGCCTTCATGGCTTCTTTCCATTTTGGCAAATCATTCATTTGTCGACATTCTTCGACTGATCTTGACTCAAGATCCTTACTTACAAGTATGATATTTAATGCCACATTATATGCAAATATTTTATTGATAGTTGTCTTATTCCAATCCCATTTCTCTCCTGTAAAGACATAATTTATCGAGATCTCGTCATTTTCACAAATTTCAGGTACCTGAACGTCTTCTAGCGTTAAAATTATATTAGAATTGTGAACAACTGCAGGTGTCTTTACTATGTCTTTTTCAACAAGAATAGTATTTACCTCTTTTCTCTTTCGAGGATTTTTGTCTTTGGAACCGACAGGCCTGCCACGCTTCTGGCGTGTATTTGCTTCGGTGGCAATTTGTCCAACTGGGACATCAATTCGAATTGGAGCATTTTCCGCTGGTATATAAGACTTGGTTATCCTCTTTGTATTGGAAAATGCATCAGGTAATTCATTTGCTATTCTTTGCAAATGTATAATCTTTTGAACTTCTAGTTCACATTGCTCTGATCAAGGATATAAATGCATCAAGGATGATGTATTCTAATTAAGTTTCTTTTCAGGAAGCTTATTCTCTCCCTCTAATGTTAGAAATTTTAATTCATCAAAATGACAATCCACAAACCGGGATTTAAATACATCTCCAGTTTGTATCTCAAGATACCTCACTATAGAGGGAGAATCATATCCAACATATATCCCCAATTTTCTTTGGGGTTCCATTTTGGTGCGATTAGGTGGTGCAGTGGAAACATATATCGCATATCTAAATATTCTTAAATGAAAAATATTTGGCTGCTGGCCAAAAGCTAATTGCATAGGAGAGAACTGATGGTAACTCGTTGGCCTCAAACGAATAAGTGTTGGGGCATGTAAAATAGCATGCCCCCAAACCGAGGTTGGGATATTTGTTCTTATAAGTAAGGGTCTAGCAATTAATTGGAGGCGTTTAATAAGTGATTCTGCTAACCCATTTTGTGTGTAAACATAAGCTACTGGATGTTCAACACTTATTCCATTAGCCATACAATAAGTATCAAAAGCTTGGGAAGTAAATTCACCAGCATTATCAAGACGAATTGCTTTGATTGGATTTTTAGAAATTGTGCTTTTAATCGAATAATTTGAGCCAGTAATCTCGCAAACGCCAAGTTACGAGAAGAAAATAAGCACACATGTGACCATCTCGAAGATGCGTCTATTAGGATCATAAAATATCTAAAAGATCCACATAGTGGATGAATAGGTCCACATATATCGCCTTGAATCCTTTCTAGGAATTCAGGGGACTCAAATCCAATTTTTACTGATGATAACCTTAAACTTAACTTTCCTTGAGAACATGTAGCACAACAAAATTTACTAGATTTAAGAATCTTCTGGTTCTTTAGTGAATGTCCATGGGAGTTTTCAATAATTCTCCGCATCATGGTTGTCCCGGATGACCCAATCGGTCGTGCCAAGTTATGAATTCATTTGGGCTAGTAAACTTCTGGTTTACAGTGACATGTGATTCAATTGCACTAATCTTGGTATAATATAACCCATATGAAAGTGAGGGCAACTTTTCTAATATAACATTTTTATTTGAGTCATGAGTTGTGATACATAAGTACTCATGACTTCCCTCATTCATAGTCTCAATATGATATCCATTTCGGCGAATATTTTAAAAGCTCAACAAGTTTTTTAGAGACTTGGTAGACAATAGTGCATTATTTATTATGAATTTTGTTCCTCCGAGAAACAAAATTATAGCTCTTCCGAAGCCTTCAATCACATTGCCTGAGACAATAATAGTATTAACATATTCTTCTTTTGGCACAAGATGGGTAAAATATATATCACTTTTGAGAATGGTGTGCGAACTTGCACTATCCGCAAAGCATACATCTTCATTATTATTATTTATCTTATAAAATAACTAAATAAATAAGGAAGAGGTAACAAATAATACTAATAAAATGAGTAGTATGCACAGTTAAATTGAATTCTTGATTAGAATTATTTTTTTAAGAAACACTGCACATAATGTCATATACTAAAATTTTATTTTAAAATTTGACACATTTAATGATTTCAAAATTCGTAAACATTAATATTTCATTATTTATATACATCATATTTGAAACTTAAATACATAGAAAATAAAACTTAACAATAAGTTCTTTACATTATTTATTTACATGGATACTTAATAATCCCACATATTAAACTATTCCATCATTGATCAAATGACCAATATTTCCTTCAAGATCCTCAAAAAAATCAGATATATCATAATGAGTAGTGGAATTTTCAGCATCATTTGAAACAAAATTCGTTTTCTTTCCTTTGTCGTCCTTTTTCAAAGATACTTGATAAAGATCGACTAGGTGCCTTGGTGTACGACAGGTACGCGACCAATGGCCCTTTCCACCACAACGGAAACACTTATCCTTTGTTGATTTATTTTGCCCAATATTTCTTTCTTTATCCCACTTCTGGTGAGATACTCTCTTTTGAACATACTTCCTTTTCCTTCCATAATTTTTTTTGTTGCCAAAATCTTGCCACATTTACCTCATCTGGGGTAATGATTTGCCGCATTTACTTCGAAAAATGGGGCTGCGCCAGCTGGGCACGCTTCGTGATTCTTTAAGAGCAACTCATTGTTCCGTTCAACAACAAGAAGGCAAGAAATTAACTCAGAATATTTTTTAAATAATTTTTCTCGATACTGCTGCTGCAGGAGCACATTCAAAACGTGGAAGGTCGAGAAAATTTTCTCTAACATATCATTATCAGATATCTTTTTCCCACATAATTTCATTCGTGAGGTGATTCGAAACATTGCCGAATTATATTCATTAATGGATTTAAAATCCTGTAAACGCAAGTGCGTCTATTCATATCGGGTTTGAGGAAGTATCACCGTCTTTTGATGATTATACCTTTCTTCAAGGTCTCTCCAAATATCTGCAGGATCTTTTAACGTGAGATATTCATTTTTCAATCATTCGTCAAGATGACGACGAAGAAAAATTATGACTTTGGCTTTATCTTTTTGGAATACATTATTTCCAGCCTTAATGGTATCTCCAAGATCCATTGAATCAAGATGGATTTCAGCATCTAATATCCATGATAAATAGTTGTTTCCAGATATATCGAGAGTATTGAATTCAAGATGAGAGAGTTTCGACATAATGAAAATTTGTTACCTGAATCTTCCTAAAAATTTGATCAGAGTTTCGTGCTAATAACGTGTTGTAAAATAACTAAATAAATAAGGAAGAGGTAACAAATATAAAATATAGAAATATAATTAGATAGTTCTAATAGTAATATTCACTAGAATTACTATATCAATATAATAGATATAATTAATATATTTAATAATATTATAATAAAGTATATAAGAGAGAAATAGTATGAAAGAGAAAATGAAAAATGTTTGATATTTTTATTGTTGTGTAAAATGTACGTGACGATATCTTCTATTTATACAGGTAGGGTGCTTTTATTTTTAACTCTCATTTATTTTATTTAAATTTATCCTTAAAAAGTGATTCTTTTATTGTTAACTACCAAAATCATAAATGGACATCCATGTATTTGGTCTTATCATAACAAGAAAATTAATTTTTTTAGTCTAACATTAGTCAATAATGCGTGGTTACTGGTTACTACTAACAATCAGCACAACAAATTACAAGTTGACACATCACAAAGGGTTGTCAATCTGGCTAGGGTTCAGTTTACATATTAAGCTATTATTTTGAATTCAAGGGTGCAAGCTATAAGTAAAGAAGAAACACTAATTTATCATATTGGATCTTTATATTTCAAAGGACAGATACAAGAAATAAGGGAAAGTCTAGGAACAGAAAATCTGGTCAGCACTTAGCTAGTAAATAGAAAATGAGTGATTCTTTATCTTTAGATAAAATCTTACACTATTAAATATATTATTGATGACTAATTGATGGCTACAACTCAAAATCTGCTGGCGCCTAGTACTCCTCGTATATCCAAACACAATTAATCAATCACTAATAAAAGAAACGAAAGAAATGGTAGGCAAACTGTGGAACACAAAAGATTATATCCTCATTATTGAAGGCATATTATATATGTAATAATGGCAGTCAGCCTCAACAGCTTCCTCATCACCGGCTTTAAAAGTTGAAGAGGAGTCCGGCAGATGTTGAAAATAAGAGCAGTGAGGAGAGGGCTCTATACAGCTGGCTGGTTTTGCCTCCAATCTGTGCGAAGCCAGGGCATGTTTGAAAATACATTGCACTTCACGCACATAGGGATGTGGGGCTGGCGCTCTACATCTTGTTCTCCTGGTTTTGGTTTTCATAAATCCAAACAAACATGGTTTGGTCATAGTTTAGACTTTAGTGTTAAAGGGAAGATTTTCTTTTATTCTTTTGAGGCGGTTCTCCACTTGTCCTCTATACCATAGTTATCAGAACCGATCCGACAATCGACCCGGTCAGGTTACTAGATTACTGAATCACTGATTCAACCGGTGGATCACAAGTTCAACCGGTTGACCTGATCATAATTAATTAATTATATAAAATTTAATTTTTTATATCAAATTAACTTATTTTCTAATTCATTAATTAATTAGTATCTATTACATTATTTAAATATATGTTAAAAAATATTAGTATTAATAGATGTTATATAATGATCAAAAACAAAAATATATCATTGATTAATAAAATTTTTTTTTATCTTTTTTAATTTAAAGATATTTAATAAAGTTTAATTTTTATTTTAATAATTATATATAATTAAAAAATAAATATTTTTTAAAAAAGTAAGTATAAAATAAAAAATAAAATAAATTAATATGAATACTATTTATTAGAATAAAAAGATAAAAAATATCTTAAATTTACATGACAAAAAGAATTAATACACAAGTGATTAATTAGGATATGTCTAATAGTTTGTAATAATTGTAATATATTTATTAAAACACACCATATAACACAGAGAAAATTTGTCCTAGTGGTTGCAAGGGCTCTTTTGCAACTTAAATGACTCAAGTTCAAACCCCAACAGTAGTGTATATTCTCAATGTGATACTGACATCAGCGGTTGACCCGTTTCGGTTCGAATCTCAATTTAGACCGAATTTTCGGTTCAAATGTTAATTCGAATCGATTTAAGGTTCGATTTATCATTCGGTCGAACTGGCCGATCCGGATTTGATAACTATGCTCTCTGTACATTGTCATTCTCATCCAGGTTGCTCCCATAATGTTTAATTGTTTATCAATCAATAGGGTCTATAGGATATTTTATTATAGTAATTAGTGTATATTTTTTATTTTCATTCATAAGATGAATCCTAACATAGTCAAGCAATTACTTTAAATAAAGGAAAGAAAATTCCAATCAAATATAAGTTCATCGAATATTACATTCATTTATAGATTACAGTACTAACAATTTTTAGACGAAGGATGCTTTTTTGTTTTCGGAAGATTCCCGGCCCTTTACTTGGTTTAGTTTTTCCAGTTTTATTTCATTTTGGACAACATTGGAAATTGGGCTTGATCCACTAAGTTTCAGTGAAGAATAACCTAGTATGATTTGATCAGGGTGGGCCAAGATACTTCCCTCCCTACCTAAATTTATGAAATTCAAATGATTTTCTTTTTGGTATTAAAATTCAAATGATTTAAAAGAGTTCACATTCTACAAAGAATGAATGTGTAGGCTCTGAGACAGAGAGGCAGAAAAGAAGTACTAGTTTACTTTAGGGGATACAAGACAAATAGGTAGATTACATGGTAGATATGTCGTAGGCCAGACGAATAATACTGGACCTACATTCATCAAGAACAGCTCATCCCCAATTCAATCATTTGAAAAATAATAATGTCACCCACGAGGTTTCTATTTTCTCACACCATCTCCATTACTATTTTCTATTGTTCATTCATCAGTCTCAGGTTTTCCTACTAGTCCTACCATGCTCATTGCTCAATAACGTTTTTTCAATTTTCTTTTCTTTTTTTTAAGGCACTGTTAGAAGCGGTGGAAAAGTTCGTTATAGAAGAACTATATTTGGATGTGTAGCTATAGGAATCACTGTCCACATAGTTCCTCTTTTAGGCCCAACATTCAAAATCATGTGAATGGAAGCCTGGCCCACTTAACTATACCTCTACACCCTCATAAATGGGCCTTACTGGGGGGTAATAATTTTTACCCTTACCCTTTATTTATTTATTTTCCCTAGTACAACGCCAGAACAGAAAACTTATTACATCACATCACATCCCACCAGTGTACATGATCTTTTTTTTTAAGGAAATACTGATTTGTAATTTCTTGTTTGTGTACGGGTGTTTGCATATATATATACAGTAGCATTGCATTGGAGAATCATTAGTTAGAGAAGTGGAATCTTACGAAGAAACAGAAACCATGATAACGTGAAGCAGTATTCAATATTCATGCTGTGATAGCGTTATTGTACCTATGGCTTAGGTCAATTGCAACTGGGTTTCCTTCAATTCCTTGACTTGTCTTAATTTTGACCCTATAAAGTGTTCTTATGCTACCCCTATTCTTCCCTCATCTAACTGACCAAGTGTTCAACGCTAATAACTGTTTGTGCCCGTCTTTTGCTTCATCAATTTGAAAATGACCCATCCATACACAATTTAATCTTTATGTTTTTAAGAAATTTATAACAAATAGTCCACACTACTTTTTCAATGCAAACAAAAGGGAAAAACAAACGAAAATTAAGGATTATTAGTATTTGATTAAGAAAAATGTTAAGGGGCCAGCAATTTTGGTGTTTTGTAATCATTAATTGATCATCAATAGTATTTTTAATGGTGTGACATTATATCTAATGGTGAAAAATCACTCATTTTTATTTTGATGGTTAAGTACTGGCCAAAAAACATAAAAGTTACTGATCCTCTAGACTTTTTCATTGATTAATTACTTACTAATTTAAATTATGGTACGAGATTCAAGTCGAGGCCTCTAGAAATTGGATAAACATTTTTTTTTCTGACAGAGAAATTGGATAAACTTAGGAAAGCAAGATAAAGCATGAATTGGTTTCGAGCTTTTTGAGTCAACTTTCATTTGCATGCGGCCTGCTATCTTTCATTCACATACGGCTTTCTAGCATATTCCAACTACGATAGAAATCTTTTTGATTGCTTGTGGCTCCTTCATTCTTAAGTCAACTATCTTTCTCATTTTGGAAATTAATTATTTCACCTTTTTAATACAAAAATAATTAATTCGTGGAGAGTGGAGACAGAGAACAACATGGTTAAGAAACCTGTCTACTTTCAAATCATGACTTTCTTCTTTGGACTGTAAATATTATTTTAGATTTTTATGATGATTGGAAAATTACAAATTGGATGATTGATTCATTTGAACATTTCTTTTTAGGATCTAGTTGCATCGTAAGGTTTCTGATTGGAGAATTTTGCTTTGCCCCTTCACTTTCAAAACTCACACGAAATAATAAATGAATTTAGCTAATGCGCTAAAAACATATTTTAAGGTTACAACTTGAAAATTTTTAATGTATTTATTAAAAAAATAATTTAAAAAGTTTTACTCATAATATTTTATCATGTACTCTTAAATCATATATCTATAATAAATAAATTATGTTCTCTAAGAACACATATTAAGATTATAAAATAACATTTTTTATTAAAAATATGAAAAATTTAAATTTTTAATGTATTTATTTTGTATTTATTAAACGAAAATATTTAAAATTTTTACTAATAATAAACTTATCATATACTTTTAAAACACATATTAACTAAATCTCAAATAAATTATTTATTTATAATAATTAAGATAATCCAGTCTTATTATACTCTCTTTTTCTTATTAACTAACAAAAAATATATATCATGAGACGAATATTTTTTATTGATATTAGTCAATATTTTATTTTTTTATTATTAAAATTTAATATTTATAATTTAATATCTTTAGTTTAAAGTTAGCTAAATATTGATAAAATATAATAATTTTTATTAGTTATATACTCTTAACAAACATAAAACCTTTATGCTGGTGTTTAATACATTACAACAGATTTCAAATATATATATACTAGTAAAAGATTCGTGCAATGCACAAATAAATTAAAAGATTCTAAATATATATATACTAGCTATGTTACGGTATAAAATAATCGGAACAATATAAAAATTAATTTTATACACTAAAAATTTAACCATTAAATCGATTATTAAATTTTGTGCTTTATTTAGTAAAAAAGAATATGAAAACCCTAAAAGGCTAAAACTAAAAAACGAATGAAGTTAAGGAAACTAACCCCCTTCTTTCTTCTCCCAATTCGTACACTCTGTGAGAGTGAGACTTCTGAAGGAAATTAAAAGTACAAAACCCTAGTCCCTCATTGCCGCCGCTGTCTCAAGCTCTTCAGCGCCGACTTCGAGTAATTTTAGTGATTTCTTTGTAGCATGCAAAGAAGGAAGACAATAAAAATCCATTACAGTCTGAAAATGTTTGTTGTAACTCGTGCTAACAAGAAAGGAAAGACTGATTCGGAAACACAAGATACGATTGTGAGTTGTTTAGTTTCTTAGAAATGTACACTAAAAAAAATATGTAAATCTTTTTTTTTTCAGCATATGCGCACATGAACTTATTTCAATTTTACTTGTGTGTAATAGGATCATCTTCAAAATTTGAAGTAAGCTGGATACAGTGATGATGAAACACTTCAAACGGTTTTTGGAAAGGAGAGATATGGTAGGGTTCGTTTCTATGGTCGATTAGTCACAAAATTCTCTCTTAAAAAGGATAACCAAATCCAACAAATGCAACAACAACATACTGAAGTGGTTTCAACTATGGAGAAAAATCAAAATAACTTAACTTTCAAGTTGGATGGTTTAACAAATTTGATCAAAACGTTGTTGCAACAAGTTAATCCTGGTATGAGTGCAGAACAAGTGCAAGTAATGATAGAAGCTGCCCAACAATCTCTGCCTGACGCAAGTAGTGCACCAAATGATGCGCGGCGAAGCATTCCTCCTTCATTGGGATCGAACCATGTGTCAAAAGATATGGAAGTAAGTACTTTTAAAATTAGTAGTTAAATTAATAGTGGCTGATTGCTGTTGATGTTAAATTTATTGTTGATTTATTGGCCTTAAGCGAATCTACAATAGAATCTAGCTTGTTAGCAGAAGGTTGCTAGTTCTTATTATACTTAGTATGTCCTTTTTATGTGGCTCAAAACCCTAGCAAATGCTCCTGTTATTTAGTGGTTGAAATTTTCACGTTGGTTGACTTATTAAACTTGTGTTCCATATTCATTACTCAACTGTACTGCATGCATCATCAAAAACATTTTTGTTTTGTTCTAACATGTTTATTTCTTTTGCTAGCAGGAGGACATGATGTGAAGAAAATATGTTCTATACAAATATAAGATGGGATGGGTCTTATAATGATTTTGGTTATCTAAATTTATTATTTTGATGTGTTCTTTACTTTTTGATAAGAGACTTTATCTGATATTACATGTAATGGATAAATTACACCCTATTTTGATTAGTGTTGTAATGGATATCTAGTTTTTAATGAAACTTTTTTGTTTTACATTTATTGAATCTCTCATTCTTAGATTTATTTTGTGATTATCATCATTTTGGGATGTGATTATGCTTTAAAAAAAATCTCATAAAATAAAACAGGCTATGGTCACGGTAAAAACTGTGACCATAGATAAGCTATGGCCACGGTGAAAACCGTGACTATAAATAAACCTATGATCAAGGCGAAAAATCGTGTCCATAGACAAGGCTATGGTCACAGTTTTAAGGAGGGGTGACCATAGATAAGCTATAGCCACGGTGAAAACCGTGAACATAGATAAGGCTATGGTCACGGTATAATGAGGGGTGACTATAGAAGCTATGGTCACGATTTTAGGTGGGGTGACCATAGAGGCTATGGTCACAGCCAAAACTGTGACCATAGATAAGGCTATAGTCACGGTTTTCGGGAGGAGTGACCATAGAGGTTCTGGTCACGGTTTTGACCGTGACCATAGATATGGCTATGGTCACGGTTTTGGGGAGGAGTGGCCATAGAGGTTATGGTCACGGTTAAGGTTATGGTCACGATTTTAAGCGGGGTGACCATAGATGCTATAGTCATGGTGAAAACTCGTGACCATAGATTAGGCTATGGTCACAGTTTTTACACGTGACCATAGATTAACATATGGTCACGGTAAAAAAAATGTGGCCTAAAGTACCAGAATTTGAACACTAAAACCGTGACCATAGAAACCGTGATTATAGATAAAAAAAACCGTGACCATAGATCTATGGCCACGACATAATAGGCCACGGTGAAAAAACCGTGACCATAGGTCAAAAATCGTGACCATAGACCTATGGTCACCCTTTTCACTAGTTATGGTCATGGTACCGTGACCATAGGCCTTTTTTTTGTAGTGAGTGCTTTGGTCAACAGTGAGCTACTGAATAGGAATTCTTGACCTGAGGGAAGCAACTAAGGCTACTTTTTCTGGTCCAACTACAATAGGTCTGAAAAGAAAAAGAATATGCCGGCCACTCAGGAATGAAACCAAGATATACATGCATATAAAGGTATGGTTGCATTTTTCGGGATGAAGTAATGTACTCATTTTCATTGGCTTCAGATGCTAAATATGAGTCTAGTATGAGTTCATCACAATCGTCGATGCTTGAGGTGCCGTAGTATTTAAGCATGCTTTCCTGAACAAGTGAGCAAGAAATGTTGTATTACACTGAAGCTATAAGCAACTCATAACCCCCAAACACTTATTATCAAGTTTGATGGCATGTAAAGAATCAAAGCAAGATGCATTCTGTGCAATTAAGCATGAGACAACCAGCAAGAAGCATTTAGAATTAGCATACTATGGTGAAAAGAAAAGTAATAATGAATGTGAAGAACGATATACCCTTTCATTTTGAATATTTCCATATTCAAACGGGTCGAAGACATCATAATGAGTATCATATTTCTGAAGAACCTCATACCTTAGTATATTGAATGTCTGCACTACAGCAACAATGGCATCACTGGGTTACTCATACATAAATAGAACAGTTATCCCTGTGATGGAAGATTCTCAGACAGATTAAAAAGAAAAGACATACTTCTCCATGGCTAGTGGGTATCATTGTAACCTTAGAAATTTTCTTTTCAGTGAAGTCTAGTACACCATATTTGTCTTCTTATGGGCTCGAACTGTTGACAGTTAAAAGTTAGCACTCAACTTAACTATGGTAATATAAAACTATCATGTGACACCATTATCTTTTTTTTTTTTTCTGCACATAATGTAAGGTCCAAAAATACATGATAAAGAGTACCTTCTTCTAGTGCCTTTTGTGCTGTCAACAGTTTCTCCTTCCCTAATGCCAATTTGGACGGTTCCAATTTAGGCTTTTCCATTTCAATTATTTTTTCGCCCACACCTGCAGTTGTGAAAATCGGAAAGTAAACTATCCTTGATCGCCAACTGAAAATCTGAACAAAAATAACAAAGACTCTTCCTTCTGAGATCGAAAATGTAATATGAAACTCAAAAATAACAAATCCAAAAACACTTAAATTAAATGAATCGAAAAGCCTTGCATACCTACCCTAAAAAGAAGAAAGCACTAAATTACCTCTTTGGTTTATTAGGGTCTTTGATACCTTTTCACTTTCTAGTTTTTCCGTAGCCTTTGAAGACCACCATTCCTTTTTTATTCCCAGCAAGCCTGACAACACCATACAAAAATCACCAAATAGTACACAAGACTACAAATATCTAACACCTTAAATTTCAAATAAACTCGTTATCATCACGTACAGTTTTTACATCTTAGCGCTGAAAAACCCTAATCCCTAATTATTTCATCCACTTTACTTTAATACATGAGTGAGGTAAAAAAAAACACCAGTTACCTACAACAGAACAACAACCCACGCTACTTACTCGGATTGGTTTTGTTCAAATCGCCTTTTCCAATTTGTGACTTTTGCGACATCAGCTGCAACCAAAGAAAGTAGGTTGGTTTTCTTGGCGTTAAATTGAATGAAACAACGAAATGAAGAAATAGTGACGATTGAAAACAAAATACGAACCAGATTGTCGAACACGGAGTTGAGAACATAAGGTTTCTTAGAAACAACGAGAGAGACCACCACACTCAGAGAACTAGACATCCGTTCTTTTCTCTCACAATCCACTCCCAGAAATCGAATCTCATATCTGGAAACCCTAACCTATCACCACGACAGCCCTTCACATTGAGATACTCAGAGACAGGCAAATTGCAAACGACCCACAGAGACCTGTAATTTAAAGAACAAGAACGCACAGGACTCAGAGACAGAAGATTTAGACCAGACGAAGAGAGTAACCTATCGAGGAGGGAATAAAGGGAATAAGGGAGCTAGAGTTTCTCGAAATTGCGAAAGAGGAAATGAGTGCGTGAAATAAAGGGGAGATAATAGAAGGAGAAAATGAGGCGATATCAAACACGTATATGTTACTTCTAGTTTATTATTATTATTTTTTTAATTCCAAATGAATATGATTAGTATATTAGTATATATGCATAGCAGTTTATACCGTTAAACGATTTTCTTTATTAGGAGTTTCAATTCAAATTAAACAATTAGATTAAAGTTTCTTTCAATCGGTTTCGCTTGCAATATTTTACATCAATGATGGAGACATGGAGTTTTCGAACTTTTAAAATTTTGGTTTAACGAATGTTTTGATAATTAACTATAATCTGAGAGTCCATATTATATAATAATATGAGTATTCAAACATTTAAATTAAATAATCAGTTTCAACTTCTACTGTTTTATAATCGATATACAAATATTACTTAATACTTTTATTGATGCTGATGGCATGTAGATTCCCTTAAAGTAGAGTAGCTTTGATCACCTCCGAAATATACAAGCCGAATTATTATTGCTTATTTGCTTCCTCAAATTCCTTTAATAGAGGGCATTTGCATGTGATCAATTAGTATTAGGGCTGCACACGGATCGTATCGGATCGGATATAACCTAACTAGTATAGTATTTTATTCTTTTACCCCCTTTTTTTTGGGTACTGGCCTTAAAATATGATTAATTCTTCCCTGTTTTAAAACTTTTAACAATAAAACAATCGTGTGGGTGTATTGTTTGGTTTAAGTGTATATTATTGCATACGGAAGATCATATATCTCTTGGCCCTAACCTCCTTATGAGGATTCCTCCTACCCTGTAGCTAGGTCACATTAAAATAGAACATTGTTTGAAGGTTCTATGCGATTGAAATTAAATAAGCAAGCTCATGCATGATGCATGTGATTGTGAGAATGCTGCTAATTAATAAGGGTTTGAGGAAAAAAGTAAACAATGTCTAGAACAGCCTTATTAGGGCATGATCTGTGACATCCCATAAAGGGAGGTATATTGTGCCAGAATCTGACCCATTAATTATTATTAGAAGGAATAATCTATAATAATCATAGATGTTCATTCTGTTGGAAGGACATGAACTAGCTGCTATATTATACCGAATAATGATAACCATATCCATTTAAAAATTTTTTAAGTGTACGTAATTTTTAATCGTTGATCTTAATTATAAAAAAATATATAAGATATATAATTAAGATTAACGGTTAAAAATTACTGAAATATCAGTGTATCGTTATACTTAAAAAAAATTTTATCCATTAAAAATTTGAAAAACTTTTAAGTATATACATTACTGTTTCAATCATTTTTAACCGTTAATCTTAATTATTAAAAATATATATAATATACTAGTGTATCGGTATATTTAAAAACTTTTATAGAGATTTTAGTGTTGTGGACTGGAATCTACCAGTGCCTTTCCGATCCTTGTGAACCTAAAAGTTAAAGTGGTAAATTAAAAGCACCTATTGCCTGTAGATTAAGAATTGAAGGATGTATGTGCCTAATAAGTCAAACAAGTGGAGACAATAATTTTAGGCCTTTTAATTTAATTTGGGCCAACTCTTCTTTTAGAGTTTAATGTTTATATACTGTGCAGTTAGTGTAAAATTTCAATGTTTAACATTTGATCAAATGTATTACTATGCATATAGAAGATAAAAGTAAAATTTTAAGATATAAATACTGTTCTATCTAAACTTGATCGAGGTATAATAACTATGTAATATTTGGACCATTTTTAATACAACAATATGGGTATTTGTAAAGGAAATTAAACGTTCAAGATAACGTATATATAAACCGTGTTTATAGAACATAGAAAGGAATTGAACACATCTCCCTTTTACGCTTTTTGCAGGTACTTTTAGTTGTTTTACGATTATGTATCCATTTTGACTATTTTGTTATTGTTTTAAAATAAAGTTTAAATAGGATATCATTTCGAGAGTGGCTATATGTCTAAGTATTTTTAGTAATCATCAAATTCAATTAAATTGGCCTAAACTTAAGAAAAATTATTTTCATTATATGTAACGTATACAAACACGTTTTTCTAATATAAACAAAATCTTCCTTCACTTTATGTTTATTCTTCGTACTCTTCTTCCTCTTTTTTCTATTGGTGATATTGCTGTTACATTTTGTTTTTGTTTTTTTTTTTCTCCTTCTCTTTTTTATGTTATTACAGTTATTTATTATTTTTTTATTTGATATTTTTTTCTATTTTTTTGGTTTTATTTCTTTTAAGAAAGTAAATCAATGCAAGAAGAATTTTGAAAAAATGAAATATGAGAAGATGAAGAAAAAAAGATGAAAAAGAAGAAAAAGGAACAGAAAATAAGGATGAGGAGGATGAAGAATTTTAAATTGTGCAAGATAACAAGATCAAATATACCGACAGGAGTATCTGAGTTTATAGAATACACAATTTTCGGTTCATTTGTTATGACATACACAATGGTATTGTTATAATAATATTTCAGTTCATTTGCAGTCTAGGTGTGTTGTCAATCAACAATTTTGTCCCAAAGGTTGGGATGACTTTCAAGACAAATTGAATGGAATCTAATGCAATTGAATAAAGTGATAATGAATAATTTTATTTTTCTTTACTAAAAAATTTGGTCAATACTTACAGCAGCATAAAGTGAACCTCAATTAACATACAAATAAACCAAAATTAGTTCAAATTTGAACAATCATGAACAAAAACACATCGAATTCATTTCTAGATCCAAATGAACCTCAATTAAACTAAAAAATGAACCGAAATCACTTAAAAATAAAAAATTTAGTCAATACTTATCAGCAGCATTAAGTAAACCTCAATTAATACACAAATAAAATCGAAATTAGTTCAGATTTGAACAAGCAGTAAAAAAGACTCAATCATCAATAAAAACACATCAAATTTATTTATGCATCCAAATAAACCTTAATTAAACTAAGAAATGAACCAAAATTACTTAAGGAATAAAAAATTTAGTCAATACTTATCAGTAGCATGTGAATCTCAATTACTTCATAAATGAACTAAAATTAGTTCAAATTTAAACAAGTAGTAAAAAAGACTCAATCATCAACAAAAATTCATCGAATTCATTTCTAAATCTAAATAAACTTCAAATAAACTAAGAAATAAACTAAAATTATTCAATGATGACACTAAAAAAATTAGAACCAATGAAAATATTAGCAAAATATTGATATTGATGATAATGATAAAAAAAAAAAGCAGCGATAATCATAAAACGTACACACTTAAATTTAAAATATTTGATTGGAGTTAGTTAAAATTATAATTTAGATGTAAAATTTTATTCTATCATTTTCAATTTTATAACTAACTTTTGTTTTACGATACCCTTCCGTCTAATATAACAATGATTAACTTGCCACGCATTTTGACAAGTTGATGGGGCATGAAATTCAAATCCTAACTGAGAATGTTGGGTGTCCAATCAAATAAAAAAGTGTTGTAAGGTGTTTGTATGAGGAGGCATGGGCAAAGTCCACGGAAGAAGGCATTGACACGTGGCCCTGCTCCCCCATGACTGTACCTTATGACTCTCTCGAGCGTGTCACCCAACACTTGACTTTGAAGTGCGCAACTACTATCTCCTGCTCCCATTGGCATCACTCAATGTTGGTGGTACAATAGGGTGCACATTCTCACTTGTTTAGTTATTAATTATGGAGTATTCTATAAAGCTAAGGTGCCACTTGGAGGAGATTAATTACCATTAATTAATTTCTGAAATCAGTGTGCAAAGTGGCTTCTGTGCCTGATTTATTAAAATAAAATAATGTTGGCTTCTTTTCAGCCGGCAACTGATTCACCATCAATTTGCGAGACACACGCCAACACGCCGGGGAATCCTCAAAATGCTGCCCATATAAATAATTATAATTTGTTTTCCTCATAATAATAATTAAGTTGCTAACTTGCACTGCATGACACTTATCATTGCATATATATAGGTTTTTTTTATTTAAATTAAATATATTAATTATTTACTCAATTAAATCAAAATACAGAATCTTACCGTTTTGAATATTTAGTTTTGATTTGTTTGGTTAAAAAACAAAAAAGTAAATTACAAAATTTTTGCAGATGCTGACAGAGAACATTTTCCCTTTTTTTTTACCGCAAAAATAATGTTGTGTTTTTGCCTCGACAGCTAGTAAAATTATGGAATTTTTTTTAAGGCAATGATAGCAAATTTATCACAATCACACACTTTTATTTATCATTTTTTTCATTTCTATCTCTCATTCTTCACTTTTTTTTCCTTAAAATTATCACAAAATAATAACTTAACACATTAATATTATTATGAGTAAAGTATCGTTTTTGTCATTAACATTTGAAGTAAGTTCTAAAGTTGTCCTTAATGTTTCAATTGTCCTATTTAAGTCCATAACGTTTTAAAATTGACTCAATGTTGTCCTACCGTTAAGGATCCGTTAACAGAATTGACGACGGGACAAAATTGAGACGATTTTAAAATGTTAGGGACGTAAATAGGACAAAAACGTTAGGGACAAAAACGATACATAAAAATAAATTTTAATTTAATTTTATCTTTCAATAATATTATTTTTTTTACTGTACATAGTATTCAATTATTTTTTAATTACATCTAAATAAATTACACTTAATCACAGTACTTTTATTTTAAATAAATTTATTTTTTTATAATTTTAAAGAATTTTGACACATTAGAGACAAGAGGTATAATTTATATTTTATTGTATATATATTATTTTTTTCTTTTCTGCAAGTTTATAAACTAGTCATTCTACAAACATTTCATGATAACTAAAAATCTTTAAGAGTAAAATTATAAAAAAATAATTTATTTAAAATAAAAGTAATATGATTAAGTGTAATTTACTTAAATGTGATAAAAAAATAATTGAATACTATATATAGTAAAAAATTGATATTATTGAAGGATAAAATTAAAATTTATTTCTATGTATCATTTTTGTCCCCAACGTTTTCGTCCTATTTAAGTCCCTAACGTTTCAAAATCGTCTCAATTGTGTCCCGCTGTCAATTCTGTTAACGGATCCCTAACGGCAGGACAACATTGAGTCAGTTTTGAAATGTTAGGGACTTAAATAGGACGATTAAAACGTTAGGGACAACTTTGGGACTTACCCCAAACGTTGGGGACAAAAACGATACCTTACTCTATTATTATTTATTCGAATGCAACAATTAGACATAACAATGATGGTGCATCTTTTGTAAGGCAATTATCGAGTTGTAACGCAAACATGATAGTTACCGTCGTTGATTGAGTACAATTAAAAAGTTTGATTCTGGTGAACATAGATTTATTGGATGGGGAAGAAACACATAAAAAAAATATCAATTTCTATTTATTATTAATGAAAGTCAAAGAGTGCATTATAAAGCATTTTGGCTTAAAGATGATGAACATGTTCTAGTTATATTCGAAGTGCATGGGAAGATTGTGATACAAAAAGTGATTCGAAGCTTTACATTGAGGTTGTGGACATAGGTGAAAATGAGTTAATACTCAAAATGACCTCTAAAATTTAGCCTCGATCTCAATTTGGCCCTCGAAGTTTCAATTAACTAAAATTAAATCCAAAATTTTAAAAGTCTACTCATGTTTGCCTTTCCGCCTATATCTGTTAACAGGGTGCCTAGATGGAACACTAAGTGACACGTTAGATGGTAGATGGCTTGCTAACACTTATTTAACATGTCCAAAATTGTGATAGGCTCAATTTAGTCCCTTTTAATGAACTTAAAACCCTAACAATGAGAGCTAAATTTCCAAATTAAGATCATTGTTTGGGTGTTAGAGAAGATGCTCAAGAGTACCAGCCAAGGTTCTGGGAGCTGCAGTAGATCTCGTTCACATGGAAGTGTGGCAAGGAACCCAAATCGAGCTAGAACTGGAAAGGTTCCACACTGGTGCAATTGTGGGATGCGTCCTGTTCTTCGCTGGTCAGGAACAGAAGCAAATTCAGAGAAACCTTTTTTTAGATGCCCAAATTATAATGTAAGTTCTTGGATTGCTTCTTTCTGGAATTTACCTCTTCTTTTTATAATGTATGCTTAATTTGTTTTTGTGATTTTTGTTGTGACAGACCTTTGGAAAGAGATGGTGTGAACATTTTTGTGGACAAATGGTAAGAAAGAAGAAGGCATTGGTGGAAGAAATGAAGATGAAAATAGTGTTGAGCATTGGAAGATAAATATGGGTTGGAGGATTAGTACAATGAAAGCTGAAATTAGAAATTCAAAAGAATAGAATAGTATTTTAAATTCTTCTATTGTTTTGTTTGTGGTTGTAATTGTTGGCTATGTCTTAAGTGTAGAAAAGTGATGAATAAAATTTAGTTAATTATATTACAAATATATTTTTTTAAATTATGTAATTTACAAATTAAAAGTGAAAAATTGTGAATGAACTTACAAATTAACTGAGTATATTATAAATATGTTTTTTTTTACTATGGTGTTTATGATAATGGAAGAGACTTTGCATAACGGAATGGTGAATCTCAAACATAAACATGACATAGCTTTACTATATTAAAAATCTGCAAATAAGATTAATTAACCAACCTATCATATATATCAATTTTTCAAAAATACATTATAGTAATAAACTTGTCATATAGTAATAAGAAGCACTGCATTCATATAATATTGGCTTCACTCTTAGTCTTCCATGGGTTATCATTATCATAGCCAAATAAAAAACATCTTAACAGAGCAGGTTCATTAAATAAAACTAGCTACTTTCACAATGCACCGATTCAGATAGTCATTAAATACAATACAAATCAATGGCCAACAAACTTCAACTAAGAGAAACATGCAAAATAGAGCATTTAACCCATATATACAGTGGTTCCATTACTAACCTTTTGCGAAGAAACAATTGTTTGCAGTAGATTCTTTTTTCTCGCCCTAGCAAAAGGGAACGACCAAATTGAGTTTCATCGAACACCTACAGTAGCGGCATTGATCTTTCTCACCATTGTGCATGCGGGAGAATGAAGAAGAAGAGTCTCTCTATTTCAGTGTTTTGATCGTCAAAATTGAGGTAGATTTGTATTTTAACTCCTTATTGTCTCAAACGGTGTCGTTTTAGGAGGGATTAGGTGTCAACACTAAAACGACATCGTTTAGTAACTGCCAACGTGTCACTTAACGTTCTAACTAGGCATGCCGTTAACAGAAATAAGCGGAAGAGTTAACGTGAGTAGACTTTTGAAATTTGGAGGTTCAATTTGGGTCAATTGAAACTTCGAGGCCAAATTGAGGCTGATGCCAAATTTCAGGAGCCATTTTGAGTATTAACTCAAGTGGAAGTTCTTCGTCTTCATGTTCAGGTATATCGAGCTATGCTAGGACCGAGCCACAACCGAAGAACCGACATTGGGGGACAAGGAAAGCATTTTATGTATCACCGCTGAATTTTTAGAAAATTAAGAGACGAATTTAAATATAATGAATATGTAATTATATGAATTAATCTCTACATCCAAGTCATTTAACCAACCAAGTTCAACCAAGTAGCTTTGACCTAATTCACCTCCATGTGCCACTACTTCTAACAAACTTTTGACTCAACGTGCAAATATATAACTGCCTTGTTCATGTGGATTTCATTTCCTTTCTCAAATTTTCTCAGTGTTTTCTGCGTCTCTACATTCTATTCCATCTCTGTGTTCTCTGTGTTTCTCTTCCTTCTCTATGTTCTCTTTGTTCTCTGCATTCTCTTCGTTCAAGTTCAATGCTCTTTTATCTGATTTGAAGATTTGGATCAAAGTTTTTTAAATCAAGCTGTGAAATCAGGTTTGAATAGGTATTTCATTGTCGAATATAATGAATGATTCAAGTTCAGACTGTCAATCGTACCAAAGCAAAGTGGATTATTGTTTTAAATCAAATCAAGTGGCTGAAGTCTAGTTTTATTCTAGTTAATTTAGTTCGTTAGTAGTTTATAATTCTATAGGTGAATAATGTTGTTTTTGTCTTTGAAAATTGTTGTTCATGGTTGTTGGTTTGAATTGAATGTAATATAGAAATTTTGAATCTGAATTATTATTGTGATAAATCTGTTCCGTTCTTGTTTCGGTGTATTTCTATTTATAAATTGGTGCATTTTGGTAATCTTTCAGTGTAGTTTTAAGTTCAAACTTTTAGTTGAACCAGGCTGAATTGTACTATTGGTTTGAATCAAATCGAGTGGTGAGGTGTATGTTGAATCTAGTTAATGTAGTTTATTAGTTGTTTATGGTTTTGTAGTTGAATAATTTTTTGTTTGTGAAAATTCTTGTTCATGGTTGATGGCTGGTTTGAATTTGAATGTAATGTACGAATTTTGAATCTGATTTTATTATTTTGATGAATCTATTTCGTTAAAAGTTTCGGTGTATTTTAGATTCTAATATGGTGTATTTTGGCACGATTTCGATGTATTTTCAGTTTCTGTGTGATGTTGATGAGTAGCTTGTTCCAAAAGTTAGGATGACTTTTAACACACTTGAAGAAGCTGAAAAATTCTACAAAGATTATTCTAAACTTGCAAGTTTTCTACGAAAATTCGGAACACAAATAAAAATGGAAATAAAATTAAGAGCTAATTGATTACATGTACCAGATAGGAAAAATGGAAATCGAACATATCTCCAACTAAGAAGACAAATCCCTCAGCTGGATTAAATTGTCCTGCAAGAATTTATATACATATATTGAAGGACATTGGTGTTTGACTCATTTCAACGGTTGTATTACATCATTCACATTCGTGCTGTCCAAATCAAGTATAGATGCTTAAACAATACAGGCAATTAAGCATGTCTGTATGATGTATAATAGAGAATAACGAGGAAGCTGGAATTAGATCAAGCAAAACATATCAATCATTTGTCGCAGTAACACGGGGTCATCGTAAATTAAGTTTTATTGAAAAAGATGTGAGAAATTACATCATGAGAGAAGTGCGAAATGTTTCGAATCTAGAGGATGCAAAAAAATTTGGAAAATACTTATTAAGAATAAAGAAAAGAATCATCATTTCTTTTTCGAGCTTGAACTTGAGGTTGATCTATCAATTAAGATTGCTTTTTGGGTCGACGCAAGAAGTAGGACTACCTGTGAGTATTTTCGAGATGTTATTTCATTTGATACCACTTACAATACAAATAAGTAATATGCTGTTCTGGTTGTATTCATGTTTTTTGGTATATATATATATATATATATATATATATATATATATATATATATATATATATATATATATATATATAGTTTTTCGGTATATATATGATTTATTTCTATGTCGTTGTATTCATGTATAATCTGATTTTTAGTTCTTTTGTTGGGGTGAATCACCACGGTCAGTCAACACTTCTGAGATATGATTTGATAAAAAATGAGGATATTCAATCATTCAAATAGTTATTTGAATGTTTTCTTCGTTGCTTGGGAGAAAATACTTCGAAAGGCATTCTTACCATTCAATGTGTAGCGATGCCAAGGGATATTGAGGCTTGTGTGCCTACAACAATTCACCAATCATGTATTTGGCATATCATGAAGAAGATCGCAAGTAAATTAAATGGCTACAAGTGACGCGAAGAAATGGAACACGAGATGAGTCATGTTGTTTGGAACTCTTTTACAAAAGAATCATTTTATAGGAATTGGAATGATTTTTTGATTAAGTATGGTGTTGGAGACAACAAGTGGCTTTCAGGTAATGGTGTCTTTATTAGGATTAACTGATGTTGTTACTTTTAGTGTGTGGATATTTATGTGTTTTGCTTGTGCAGTAGAGGTGTCAAACTGTATGTCTTTCGGTGTATTTTGGTTTTGATTTAGGTATTTTCTGATTTTTTTCAGAGCTTTTCGAAGATCGTCATTTATGGATTCCAGTTTATCTTGATCACTACTTTTGGACCAGAATGAGAAGCACACAAAAGAGCGAGAGCATGCATGCTTTTTTTTTTTAACAAATTTATTACACGTAACAGCTCACTTATCTAATTCGTCAAATAATATGATAATTGCCTAGGAAGTAGATAGCACAGAGAGAGAATCAGATGCGGTAGATTTTCATACCGTCATACCGTATACAACAAAATCCTCAATAAAATCTCAATTTCAGCATGTGTATACTCATGAGAAGTTTAGGGAAGTCCAAGCACAATTTAGAGGCAAGGTGAATTGCATCACAAGATCAACGCAGTCCGCTCTAGGTTATACGGTATATGAAGTTATAGAAAAGGTTTCTAACTCAACATTCAACAAGCTTACAGTTACATACAACGCGATAACATCTAAAATTAAATGTCAGTGCTTATTATTCGAGTCAAGAGGGATATTATGTCGTCACTCTTTGAGTGGGTTAAGCTTTGAGCGAGTAATAAAGTGTCACCGAGATATATATTGGAACGATAGAATAAGAAAATAAAGAGGATGTATACACATATCAAGAGCAGCCACGACGAGCCTTTATTGGAGCCAAGAAGTAGGAGATTTGACATTTAGTGTTTCGATCACAAAATATTTATGAATTTGTATCAGAATCTGAGGAGTTTATTAGAATTCTGCACCGCGCTTATGATAATGCTATGGTTAAGATGCAAGAATACAAAGCCAAAAGCAAAGAAAAATGTTCGTTTTCTCACGATGATGCTTCGTTGGAATATATTAATGAGTTTTAAAGTTCTCCACTGGTGAGAACAAGAGGACGTCCAAAAAATAGATTGGGATCGAACACAAAAAAAAATAGATTGCAAATGCTGCAAAGAAAAAGAAAAAAAAGCTCTACGTGAGGTAAAAGTGATGTTCTTTAAACAGGAAAAATTGAATTTATTGCATGTTAATAGTTTTGCTAATATATGATTTACCTTTTGTAGTCGAACCTTTTTTATGGTGGTTTAGTGGTGCAGTCAAATTTCAGCCATTATCTTGAACATACTATGAATTATCAGTTCAAAGATTCAAGAGAATAAGATAAATTTCGGTGTTTTCATAAATCCATTTCATTGTTCTTTGACACAATTTCGGTGTAATCTACATAATGTTCTTTTTTTTATGGAAATGAGGTTTAGTGTTTATATTTTCTTGTTTTGTTCTATTTTACCATATTTTGAAATTAGTTTCTTCAATTATTTGATGGAATTTATTTGTTTTAAATACACAGACAATTCACTACTTAAGCAGTGTAAAAATTCTTTTCCTGCATTTTTTTTAACCTAGATTCATTCAGATTAACAACATTTCAATACAGTATAGACATGTTCATAGAATTTTAATTTTGTAAAGAAAATTTATGAAAAACTTGAATTGAATATTTAAAAAAATACAAAGTATGTGTTTGTTTAAACTATACATTGCACAAACAATTGAGTATACAACTAGTATAGAAATTCTTAACAATTTATAATATTCAAACTATTTACTATCAATATCTCCTGATTTTAATGTACAGTAAGGACTTAATAATGCAGCATATGGCTTCGATAGTCTGATGGCTTCAGATTCTTGAATGGCTTTTTTCTCTGAGTTGATACATTTTGTCAAATAGAATGAGTGAAGCATATTCGACTTTAAAACGATCAACTTTTTCCTACAGTTTAAAGAAATTTCTTTATTAAACTTTGTTAATTTAGTAATAGAGAGTTTTCTATTTTTAAAGATAGTTACATGTTTCTAATTTTTTCATGAATATTTTTCTTTTTTGATTTTTTTGGATCAATTATCTCCAACCATTTTATCACATATATTACACAATCCTTATCTAAAAACAAAAATAAAATAACACATTAAAATAGGACAGTAACAAAAAATAGTAAAATTTATTAAATAGAAAGATTTGATACTTTGTTCACTGCCCATTGATGTTGGCGTATGGTGCTTCAACACCCTCATCTTTGTCTATCAAAGGTTTTTCTCTGGCAAACACCCTCATTTGTAAAATTATGAAGCCCTAAAAATCAAATCAAGCCAAGTATAAAAAACTCTATATTTAACACCAAATTATACCGAAATGAATAAATGATAACGTTACACAAAGAACTACTAGTGAACCTTATTTCAAATAGACAGAAACAAGAGAATTTATAGAGAAAACAAAAATTTTTATCAAATAAACAACTTACAACAAATGTATTAAGTTCTGTTATGTCTTTTGAAGGAGATTTTTTCTTTTATGAGTCAAGGACATGAAATTTCTTCTTTTCAACATCTACTATCCATATCTGCCAATGTTGTGCATAGCAAAATGGGACAAATATATGAAGTTTGACCAGAGAGAATAATTTTTTAGTTTAATTGGCACCTAATGTAAGAATTATTTAAGAAGCTTTATAAATGAAAGCTTACAAATGGATGGGATACATGCTTTTTCTTGTCTAAAAATGGAATGTAGTCTTAATAGTCTTTAATATGGAAGGGCTTGCTAGTTTTTAGATGAATGAACTTGCTCTTATGACTCGCCAATGCAGCATTCTGCAAAATTTGTATAATACACCGAAAGAAACAGTTACAATAAATAATATATTTTAAAAATACACCAAAATTTTAATGTACTACAACTTATATACCACAATATCATGGGGAGACAGTATATGAGTTTTTCAAATATTTCAATTTTTTGTTGTTCAGAATTTGACATATTGTCGAGACAACCTACGAAAATAAAAAACCCGAACTTAATACATATATAGCACAACTCATAAGAAAATCATTAATGTTATTCTAGTATTACCATATTTTCGATATCTGATTTGGCTTTTAAAGAATCAAAATGCATTCTAGTTATTTTCAGGTGAGATTTATGCTTCAGCTTAAAAATTGTCTCCTAGTCATTAGAGTTTCCATCATCATAAGTCTTGATATTTGTGACCCAATGAAAGCATTTCTCCTTAAGATAGACTGTTATTTCTTTTTGCCTCACGGAAATTTTGAACTTGTCAAGGAAACTTAGTGTAGGTTGTACCTTTTCTGATGAGAGATTTTTTTGCTTAGCATAATTTAATGCTACTGCAACCACAGTATTTATGACCTCAACCAACTCCTTCAACTCTTCCACCAATATTGGACTGCCTTGAGATTTTTTCTTGTCAGCTGGTGGTTCACCCTCTTGAGTAAGTGTAACTTTCTCACTTGATTGAGAAAAGTCAATGTTAAATGATAGTGTAGAAAAGTCATTCTTCAATGCAGCGTTGGCAACCATCATTATTCCATCATTCACGGCTTAAGCGGGTGGATGAATGCATGGTGACACATAAAATAGTTTAAGAATACACAGAAAATATCGAAAAAAAATTATTAAGTAAAACTTACACATTAGTAGGAGCTACTTCCTTATGAGATTCTTGTTGAGGTTGTTCTTTGGTATATTTCTCTATTGGAGACTTTGCATAAGGTTATTGAGGTTGTGGAGGACTGTAGGATTAAAGAAAAGGAATTCAATTGATATAACCAATCCAAGTGCACCTCAATTCATATGAAATATATCGAAATACAAACCAAATACACTGCTATTTAAAAATACATGCAACTCAATAAAACATTCACAAAATGACACCAGAAATACTACAACAAATTTCTATGGGCTAGTTACAATAAATACATCAACAAAGTCTCTCAAAATGGACAATATCAATATTTTATTGCCTAGTTACAACAAAAAGAGGACAGAAACATTAAGTGCACTTCAAATCAGAAGCAATACACTGAAAGACAAACTAAATGCACCAAAAATATTAGAAAAAGAATTTAAGTAATACTCAGGCATTAATAGTTTCTTCTTCTATATCTTTCTCTACTGAAGACTTTTCAGCAGTTTGTTGAGTTTAGAGAAGGCTTGAGACAAGTGTTTTCGAAGGAGGAGTACATACTTGAAGTGGTATTATAAGGAAAACAAAAATGAAAAGTTAATATGGAGTAAACATTTAGGTGCAAATGATTAACTCAATGAATAGAACATTGAAAGTGAATTGGAAAACTCACATGTCCAGTGGTTCTGATTGAAAAAGAATGTGTTTTCGAAGAACAATCATTTGTCCTTTAGGATTAGTATCTATTATTCATTCCTAAACAGGAGCTGGTTCATTCAATGATTCTTCTTGTTTCTTGAACCTAAAATATACCGAAATCATCTCACAACTATACCTCAAGTATTTAATAAAAACACAACTTCTGTTGTATGAGAACTTATATAGTCGCAATTTTTCTTTTTTTCTTACTTTTTTTTCTTGCATAAAATCTTAAAGGGTTTTTTTTTCTAAAAAAAAAAATATGAAATCAGAAACAGAATATGGTAGCACAAAAATTAAAGAAATGGTAAGAGAAACAAAAATTATATGTTATCACTTGGTTGATTTACACTGCTCTAATAGCTTGTCTGTGTTAGAAACATAGGATCGTTTTCACTTGCCAAATTTATATGTAGCATTCTAAGGACAAAATAAACATTATTCAGTAAAACTAGAGTAATTACATCAGGTTTTAGGAAATTTTAGCAAAGAAAGAATTTCAGACATTGAATCTTATGTTTGCAAAGAATCATAGTAAGCTTCTGTAAAGTGGAGCCCAATTTCTGGAATACCAGTGGTTTTTTTTTTCTGCATTATGGAAAAACAAACAATTATCAGGCAAAAGAAACACAATAAAATTGGAAAAATACACCGAAAAGCACCACATACTTTTGTGCAAGCTTATCATTTATTTTCTTCAATCTTACTTTTCATATTTCTTGCATTTGTTCACTTCTGATAGTACATGCAAAAGATTATGTTAATAAATAAAATTTTGATGAACAAAATATAGCATTATAATGATAGTTTCTGAATCTTACTCATTATCATATTCAGTTTTTTTTTAGAGGATGAGTCTTTAGTAACATGTTTTCTTTTTTTGGATTCAATCTTGAAAAAATAAACAATCCTCAGGCAAATAAACGTAATAAAATTGACAAAATACATAAAAAAACACTTACTTTTTTTTGCAGGCTTTTGATTTTTTTTCTTCAATCTTCTTTTTCTTATTTCCTTGCTTTCTTCACTTCTAACAATATGCGCAAAAAATTCTGTTAATAAATAAAATTTTGACAAAAATGAAAAATATAGCATTATGATGATAGTTTTTGAATCTTACTCATTATCAGATTCAGTTTCTTTTTTCGAAAGATGAATTCTCAATAACATACTTCCTTTTTTTAGATTCCATCTTGCAAAAACAAACAATCATCAGAAAAATACACAATAAAATTGATAAATTATACCAAAAAATAATATATACTTCTTTGCAGGCTTGTGAATTTTTTTTATCAATCTTCTTTTTTTATTTTCTTGCTTTCTTCACTTCTGACAATACATGCAAAAAATTTTGTTAATAAATAAAATTTTGATGAAAAAGCAAACATAGCATTACAATGATAGATTTTGAATCTTACTCGTCATCAGATTCAGTTTCTTTCTCTGAAGATGAATCCTCAATAACGTGCTTCCTTTTTTTAGATTCTATCTTGAAAAAGCAAACAATCATTAAGCAAATAAATACAATAAAATTGACAAAATACACTAAAAAATACTTATTTTTTGCCATTCTTTTAGTTAGTTTTTTTCTTTTTGGTGTCTCTTCTAAGTCATGTTTAGAATCAAACTCAGACTCAGCAACACTTTCACTTTCCGAAGAAATAGTCTTCTTCTTTTGTGGCTTCTTTTATTCCTTCTTTTCTTTCTTCCTTTCTCCCTTCTTTTTACGATACCCTAAAATAGAAAAAATATTTGTTTACATAATAAATTTATAATAAATACATCGAAATTAAAAGGAAGAATTCTATTGAGTTACCATATCATCCTTAATTTTAGCTTGTATTCTTTCAACCAGCAACTCTCTGGTCCAATATTGTACCCAGGGTGGTCTAGATATTATATGCACCGGCTTATTTTTGTGTGTGAATTCATGTAAATATACAATCATCAGAGAAAAGAGACAGTCATTAACAGCATATTTTTTTTTTTCAATGTGTGCTCTCTGATGCCCTTGATGAGAAAGTTGAGCACATGACTACTCCAATTCCGTTCACGTATTGTGTCTACGTGAAGAATGGACGGCATGTGAACCAAAGAAACTTTATTTATTGTTGTCGACAACAAGAAGCATATCTGAATGTAGAGGATGAATGTCCTCTTGAATTCAGTCGATTTTTCTCCCCATCAACACTCATCTCCATCATAGAGCTTGCCAATTTCGACAAAGTCTTGCCTTGTAAGTTTCTAACAACTTTCTTTTTCTTCTCACTAAGTTATTGAAAATTAATTTTAGCTGGATAGCACACAGAAATAATTTAAAAATACACCGAAATTTGATTTACAGAATATATTACAAAATAGTTCTTTACTAGATATAGTCAAGCCAAGGGCAGCTGCTATATTTTCTTTGGTGATCTTGATTATACTATACCGTATGTCCAGTGTGTTATTGCACAAATCAAATGAATATGCCAATTCTTTCAAGAGCTTATGTGGTACATTCATGGGAGGGATATACATCGATCATACTACCAAATCCCAGTTCTTGAACAATGACTTTCTTGTCATTGCTCATGTTGTGAAATTTATCATGAATAGATCTTATGGAGCATCTCAAATCATGATTTTTCTATAAATAAATAAGAATCATGTAAATAAACTATATTTATACAAAAAAAAAATTGAGTTGTTCAAACATATATATGCTTATATTATATTTTAGTCCTTATTTTTTTATCATTTTTTTTGTAAGGAATAAAAAAAAGTTGATAGATAACAAGAGTACGCACCAGGTGCACCTCAATTCACATGAAATATACCGAAAGACAAACTAAATACACCACTATTATTTCTTGATTACATCACACAATGTGAGTTCAAAAAGACATACAACTCAATCAAACATGCATAAAATGATTCCAGAAACACAACAACAAAATTATATAGGTTAGTTACAAGAAAAAGAGGACAAAAATACTAAGTACACCTCAATTCACATAAAATACACCGAAAGGCAAACTAAATACACCAAAATACAAACTAAATATACCGCTATTATTTTTTATTACATCATATAATGTGAGGTCAAAAAGACATACAACCCAATGAAACATGCATAAAATGATATCAGAAGTACTACAACAAAATTCTATAGGTAGTTACAACAAATCCATAACAAAATTTCTGAAAAATAGACAAAAAAATGCAAATCACTCAAATATGCACAAAATAATATAAAAAACACAAGAACAATATTCTGTTGTCTAATTACAACATAAAGAGGACAATAACACTAGGTACACCTCAATTAACATGAAATACACCGAAAAGATAAACCAAATACACCGCTATTATTTTTTTATTACATCATACAATGTGAGATCAAAAAGACATGCAACTCAATCAAACATGTATAAAATGATACCAGAATCACTACAATAAAATTCTATGGATTGTTACAACAAATCGATGAAAAAAATTTCTGAAAAATGGACAAAAACAGATGTAAATTTCTCAAACATATGTAAATATAGCTTAAACTATACGTAACATTTTTACACCAACCTAACACAGTTATCACCAAATGAAGCGTATAATGAGAATAGTAATACGTACTTCAATGCAAGAACACAAAATGAACATACTAAATAAACAGAAATATTACTATATAGTGTTTCGTAATCGAAATGAGAAAGAGAAAAGTGAAAAAATTGGACGATTAGTGAACAGTACTTTTAATAATCTTTTGTGTTCTCTTTCTGTGTTTCTTGGTGAATATTTCAAATTTAACTTTAAAATTTTCTTAACTTTTCGCGACGATTTTGAGAGATTTTGAGTATAGTTTGAATTATGAGCGTTGCGATTTTGATCAAGGGAGAAGAATCGTTTGTTATAATGACGTTTGTGCTATTCAATAGTTGGGGGAACTCGTGTTTACATGCACTCTAATCTGAGGTTGATTTTTGTTGGCCTTAGGCCAAGTTGATTGGACTTGGTTGCTAAAAAAATTTGTATGTATAGTAGGACTGAAATATTATATAGAAAATGTGGGTATGCATACATATATAGATCCAATAACCTCAATTAAATAAATAAATAAATTTTATTAAATTGTTGTTAGGTGTCCTCAAGAAGGCTATTGATTAACGTAATTTTAATTATGATAAATTAGATTTTATTTTAATTTATCGTAAACTTAATGATACACAATTACGCTCCCGTATATTATTACACTTTACAACTCCGGTCTCTAGTAACATTGTTAAAACAAGTAGTTCTTGCTATCTTACTCCACTCTTATTCCTTTCTATTACTGAATTTAGCTAACGAATTATAAAATTAAAACAATTTTTAAAACATTAAATATAAAAATTTTGTATTTCTATAGTTTTCAAAATATTAATTGCATAAAAATATATAAAAATAAGAATTAAAAAAAAAATTTAACTAATACTCTTAAAACACTCCTTATTTGCAAAATCTTTATTTATTTTGGCATCATGTGTGCCATTTTTGATTTTTTCCCCCCACATGCTAAAGATAAGGTTTGGTCTATCGTCGTATTGACGTTTACTTTGACTGTGTTTGTAGATCCCGATTTTGAATTGTGTGATTTAGATTGTTGCCCACTGTTCTAATCACTCATTATTTCGCAGTCACTATTATTATTATTATTATTATTATTATTATTATTATTATTATTATTATTATTATTATTATTATTATTAGTGATTTTTTGAGTATTTCTGTATCCGTCAAATAGTGTGTACATACATATATGACAGAAAATATAAAATTAAATATATGTAAGTAATTTTTATAGTTTTTTTTTTTTTTTTACCAAAGATAAGAGACTCGAACCCGCAACCTCTTAATTGAGTATGGGGAGACTATGCCATTTGAGCTATTACTCATTGGCAAAAATTTGGAAAGATATGTAACTCAGAACCCGCAACCTCTTAATTGAGTATGAGGAGTCTACGCCATTTGAGCTATTATTCATTGGCAAAATTTGGAAAGATAGGAGACTCGAACCCGCAACCTCTTAATTGAGTATGAGGAGTCTATGCCATTTGAGCTATTACTCATTAGTTAAAATTTGGAAAGATAGGAGATTCGAACCCGCAACCTCTTAATTGAGTATGGAAAGTCTATGTCATTTGAACTATTACTTGACAAGTAATTTTTATAGTTTGAACTTTGAAGGTTTCGATTCTTCACTACAATGCAAATACATTTATAAAACAAGAAGCCAATCCGCATTATAATATCTATTGATGTATATATATTTTTTTAAGAAAAAAAGGAAAAAAAAACACACACACACTAACGGCCTCTCTTCTTTCCAATATGGGCAAAGTGCGAATATCAGTTACCACTTGCCATCCTAAAAAGGGAGGGAGAAGAAAATCAGTGCCACCAATTATATGTCATCTCTCTTTTGGTGAAAAAAAAAACAATGGAAAATTGGAGACAGATGTGATGGTAAATGATTCATGTGGGTGGCATGTGCAATTTCATATTAATAAAGAGTTGAAGATAAGGTTTTGTATTATTATTAGTCGTATTATTTGATCCATGTTTCACTTTGACTGCAGTGCTAATTTAATTAGGCAATTAAAACCACCTTCTTGGTTAATCCTAATCCTAGTTAGTAGGCCGAAAATATGGTTAATTTATTTAGTAGAAAAAAATTGAAGATAGCGATTGGCAAGTGTCCAAAAGGGGTTGGTCACTCTCCAATTGCCATTCTGGTTGCCAGCAAAGGGATCATACTGCCTTTCTGCTGCATCAAATTGCTAACTACGTCCCCATCATGCCTTCTCGTACGGAATCTTTTCTTAAATTAATTCATTCATCCATAAATGCTCTCAAATCTTTGCTTAATTTAAATTAAATAAATACTAAATATCAGGATGATTTGTAACTTTTGGGGGGGAAGAATAAGGAGCTAGTGTTTTTCTTTTCTTTTCTTTTCTTTTGGTAAGTGTAATTGACATTTGTGTGGTGGTGGGGAAGATGCTTTACAACACATACACTATAGTCTCAGCATTATGGCTATATATATTGCTATCCTTTTCATCAATTTAAACCCTTTCTCTAACTACAATTCTAACCCTACCATATGCATTGCACATATTATATTTAGTTACAAGCTAAGGTATATATTACTGTAAAGTATCAATTCTGAAATAATCTCAATAATATGTTTTCAGATATATGTATATACACCTATACGCAGGAATATAATGTATAAAGGACAATTATTTAATTTTTGTTGTGGGGGCTAATGTTGAAGATTGAAACAATTCAACTGGTACCACATAACATGTATTATACATACATTTACACTTGTATTAATATCTGAGATAAGACATTAGTATCGTACACCAAATGAAATCTGCCATACCTAACAAGCTTTTTATGTAGCAAGTAGAAACAAGAGGCCAGGCTCATCTTAGAACAGCTTTTAGCCAACAAATATTAAAAGCTGAATATCCAAAGTACGCGGTAATTAAATGTTCAACGTATGAGAAGCTGTGTTTACATTTATTTGAGACTTTACTCATTCAAGCAAAAGTAGTGTCATCTAATTAATGCTCTAATTAGGCTTAAATTGCTACCAACTCTATTAATAAATGCTTGTATATAGGGGATATAATTTCGCTCATTCATTCAATGCTCGTCTCTGTGATCATTCATTCAAATCATATGGATTAAGAGTTTTATTTGCAAATTTTCCTGAAATTTTATTGTTCCATTATTTTACTCCTTTTTTTGTCCGCAGTTTTTATCATGACATTATTTTTAAAACGTAGAAACAAAAAATATAACTGGTGAGACACTCAATTAAAGATCAGACTTAATTATACTGCAAAGTTGTTCTGTATATTAATGATACAGTACTGCCTTCTTTAGCTGGTATTAATTTGAAGCCATGATTTTCTTGGTCTTGTATAGAGGCTACATATACATATAAAGATGGACCAAATTGGATTATATTCTCTTTCACAACCACCATCATCATCAGGAACAGAATCTGGTGCTGGGTTAGGGCTATCTCAAGACATTACATAAAAAGGAACTTAATTCTTCTCATTAATTTCAGCGGAAGTATGTAGGTTAGGTCATGCCCTAAAATTTATTCGGTAATAGTTTTACATAGCTAGCACACTCTAAAAAAGGGAACAAGATAATCAATATGATTCAAACAAAGTTTTCCTTTTTTTTTTTTGGTTTTTGTTTATATTAGTTTTATTCATTACTTGTTGCTGGTATTATATTATAATTAATTAAATTTATTGAAGGAATAATTGACTCGTCCGAAGACAATACAAACTACCTTAGAAAAATATCTTTTCAATAAGAAGCTAGGTGAATTTAATTTTAATTTTATTAGTAAATTGAGAATATCTCAATCTTAATTATATCCTTTTTTAACTCGTAAGTGTTCGATCCTATCTACAGGTTACCAAAAAATATAATATTATTATATAACTTAACGATGATTCAAAATAGAATTGATTTTTACCTAAAAAAAACGTATTCAATTATTAATTAATGATCTTCTCTTAGCTACTAAAGATCTTTTGTATTTAATAAAAAATCTTTACTTCAACATCCACTTGAAACATATTTTTATATAAATATATGAGATTGTTCGGATAAAATTAAAGTTCAACCCACATCCTATTTAATGCGTACCAGAACTCTACTCACACTCTATTCTACTCGCTGCGAATCCGATTAACAACTTGGTCTGCATTGCCACCACCCCCTAACTGATTATATGCTTTGTCTTTTTGTTGACTTGTTGTGATTGGTCCTTCTCTTTGTTTGGTGTTGATCATTTGCACGTAGTTAATTATCGAAAAGAAAATAAATAATAAATAAACTCAGTGGCTTTATGTCAGGCAAAATCAGCTACATATTGTATTTACCTACAATAATAATATTCACCTAAGTTCGTCGTGTCAATTTTCTGATGGACGCAGGCCATTAAGGTGGGTCCCTTAGCTTTTACTCTATTAATTTGTTGTAAATAAGGAACCAAGTTGTTGATTAATTTGCTGGATAATGTAGCTCATATAGTACTAATGATGAATTTGTCCATGTAGCTGGAAGTAATAAATTAAATGAATTAAAAACATCATATGCAGTAGTGAGAAACTTTCAGCGTCATGCAAATTGTTCAAAAGACCTAGTATTATAGTACCTGCAAAATTGTTGTGAATTGTGGCCAAGACATTAAAGCTTTATATATGGTCAAAACTGGATCATAGGAGTACCAATTTCATATAAATAAGCAATTTGGCTGCTTCCAAGTGGCAACCTAGCCTATTTGCTAAAGGACATTATATGGTGTAGGATGTAGGATATACATAAAATAATTATTATGTATGTACCATCATGAGTTTAGATCATAGTTAAGGTGAGATCGATATTGATGGTTGTGAAATTGGCATGATTATATTTATATTTATTTGTCCACATATATATCGATCTAGTAATAACATATATATGTCTACGGAGAGCCGCAAATACACAAAAGCTTGTTTGAATAATGGACCATTTTGAGATACTATGGGGGACCATAAATATTTAACACGAGAGTTTTATTTAATAATAAGCCTAAACCCTAAACATAGAATGTCTACGGGACCTCATACTGAAAATAATCACGCATATGAATAATTTATATCACGTGAAATATACATCAAATTAAAAGAGAAGTAGAGAAGACAAATAGAATTAAATTGTGATATTTTTGGACTCTCTAATACAATAGGCAACTTAAATTTGGGCGAAAAGTATTAGGAGACCATAGGCTTCCCTCTTTCTATGTAACCTTGTACCTAAACAATTTGTCAACCACGGCTTATCTTGTTTATCTCTAACTTTAAATACGATTTTGCCCCCGGGTTTCTTGTGCAAAATGCGGAACTATCGGTTTTAACATTATAAGCTCTTCAATTTTCATTCTTATTGGGGTTAGACGTGATATAAGCTGTTTAATTTTAACGAAATATAGAGAAAACCTTAGCGATAAATAATTACAGCTATTTCCGATCCGTTTATAAAAAATACTACCTATTCTTTAAAATTCAGTTTTTATTCAAATTTTTTATTTAATATAATGTTATTTAATTATTTTTTAATTGATTCATTTTTTATTTTTTAGACAAAAACATTAATCAGATTTAATTTACTTTTTATCAATTAAATTTTTTCTAATTTTCTCTTTAAAACATAAAATAATTATTTTTTTTTTATCTTTCATTTTCTCTTTCTCAATGTATGGAGGCTTTTTTTTATATGAAAGTAAAAATAGTGATATATTTTAATATTGTAATTTTTTATATTTTTTAAAAATGTGAAAAGTACACAAATTAAAAGATCCGATTTTTGTACTTCAAATTTTTTAATAGAAATTTTTCGGTCTGATTCTGTACTTCTCACAAATTAAACGATCTGATTTCTGTATCTCTCACAAATCGAACGATCTCTACTTCTTTAATTAAATAATTTTATATTTGAGAATACCTCATCAATCCACATTTTAAAAAATACTACTGTTACTCTAATATCAAAAACAAAAAGTGCATGTATCGATCATCATCCCTGTGCTATTATTTTTTCTTTGGTTTTCTGCTTTTTTTTTTGTGACTGAAATAAATTAAACAAAGAAAAACAAAACAAACAAAATAAGGAACTGCCTAAATAGAGAGACAGTCCCGTTCAAGACTATTCTTAAACTCCTCCCAAGGTGAAAGAAGCTCCACATGCGAAAGTTGTAACTTCATCGCCATCTTTGCCATAGTATCTGCCACCGTGTTTGCATCTCTCATAATCAAACGAAAGTCAACCCGCCAATTTCAATGCATGATATCTCTTATTTTGAGCACTAGTGGATCAATAAACCCAAAACCATCTTGAGTAACAAGATTAAATGCTTCCACACAATCCGTCTCACAAATAACATCTCGTTGACCCACATCCCAAGCTAAGAGATATCCTCTCCAAATAGCAAACAATTCTCCTTGAAGAATACTATTACTCTCAATCATTCCCAAACACCCCATTTGCCAGCTCCCATTACAATCTCTAATAACACAAGCAAAACCAACACTATCACCCGAACCAAAATAACTAGCATCACAATTAATCTTAAAAGTACCAATAGATGGGGGATTCAAAAAACCATTTAGAGTAGAGGGAAGGGACATACGTTGTAATTCAAAAATATTCCTATGCCAGACAAATCACTTTTTCCGGAGGCCAAGTTTCATGGGGATTAAAGATGTCATTATTCCTTACTCGCCATATCCACCAAAGTCCCGAAAAGAACTTGAACGTATGCTCTCTGCTATGATACAGGAACCAGTTCTTCAAATCCAAAGGATGACAAGAAATATCCAACCTATGCCAGACAAGCTGAGCTTTTGGACAATTCCGAATACAATGTAAAACCGATTCCTGGCTAGAAAGACATCTTGAACACCTATCCGATGACGACATCCCTCTTCTAAAGTGAAAACTTGCAGTAGGAAGAGCCTCTTTAAGACACAACCAAGCCAAAAATTTATGCTTTTCCGGAACAAGCGGACGCCAAAGCCAAAGCCAATTCTGCTTTAGTATTCAGTTTATTACGGTAAAATAAAATCAAAATTTATTCAATTTTTTTCTTTTCATTTATTATTATTATTTAGATTCAAAATATAAGCCGTTAATAATACGAAGAAAAATGAGCCCATTTTTTTATAATGTCATCTACTTTACGAATGATTTTTTCTTTCTAGTATATATTTGCAAGTTGCAACCCATTTTTTTTATTCTTTAGTTTCACAAAGAATGTGTACTATCTAGACATTAGTAGAAGTTGATATTCAATATTACATTAATATTTCAAAACCATGCTGGTAAATCTTGTGTGATTATTTTGTTTGTATATTTTTATTATTTTATATATGTTCATAATACATAAGATAATACATAAAATACTTTTAATACATATTTAAAATTTGTTTAAACTTGTGTCATTAAATAATTTTTTAATATATTTAAAATTCATCCAAAAATAATATTATTTATTACTCTTGTTAAATAATTATATACTACACTTAGAACCGAAAATTTGTAATTTTAATTTGGTTACAATTTAATTTGGTATTTTATTTTTGTTTTATTAAGTTTAAATTTAAATTTAAATATTATAATTTTAAGAAATATAATTTTAAAATTTTAATATACGAGAGAGAATATTTAAGATATAATATCTAAAAATATTTATTATAATTATTTTGTTAAATTTTTTATAGATAATAACTAATTAAAGAATAAAGATGAATATCTAGATGCACCAATTTTTTATTGGTATTATTATGCATGCAATAGGAAAAAGTATGGAAAGTACTTGGAAACAAGAAAAAGGCCCCCCACCCCACTTAAAAAGAAGCCCAATCGCGTGTTGTCAAAGGCTGAATTTTGTTTTAAGAAAATGGGGGAAAATGAAGAAATAAATCAGACCGTAATAAAAAAAAAAAGGTAACGGGAGAAGAAAAGGTGAACTAAAAATAACGATAAATGGAACATATACAACTCCTAAGCCGATGAATTTAATTTGCTGTGAATTTTGTTTCATCAGTTTGGGTTTTGTGGTAACGAGGTGGTAAAAAAAAGGGGAGAATTTTGTAGGTGATATTTGATGTATAGCGAAAGCATAAGCATATACGTGTATGTATTTGTATTTGAAGGTAAAAAGGTAGATGATAAGTCCGAACAAAAATGAGTGTCGTATTGAGAAGGGAGGAAGTGAAATAAAACTGAGGGGGTTTCCTGTTGGTATTTGTTGGATCGTACGTTTGAATTAAATTTGATGGGGAGGAATTGGAGAAAGAGAAAAAAGAAAAGCATAAGATGGCATACTATATAGAGAAGATATTATTAATAAAATGAATGAGAGTGGGTAATAGTGTAAATAAAGGAGAAAGCAGGGAGAAATGTGAAGGAGTGAGTGCATAGCATAATAAACTGTGGAAGCATAGCGTTGTGTCTGGCCTTTCCTGATAAGCCCGGTCATTGTTCGAATGGGGAACATCACCTTCACCCACAACTACAACCACCCTTCTCCTTCTTCTTCTTCTTCTTCTTCTTCAAGCTCTTTGAAGAAACAACTAGTTGATCTTTGTTACTCTTGTTTTTGTTAAAGGAGGTATAGTGTTTTTCTCTTACATAAAATACGCGCTGTGTCTCTCTTTCTCTCTCTACAAACTACGCAATTCCCATATACCCGGATATTTTCTTCCACTTTCTTTCCATTTCTCACCCACCAGAAAACCCTACAGCATTCTCTTCTTTAGATGTGCAGTTTCAGAGACACAAAATTAAGTGCACAACAAACTCCCAATTCAGTTCATACTACACAAGATATATGTTGTACCATGCTATGGTAGTGGATTATTTCTGGTCTTGTCACTCGATCTTGTCCTAGGTTTTAAGGTTACAAAAGGAAAAAGAAGGAAAAATCAAGTCTTTTCTTTCAAACTTTTTGGCATTTCAAACTACTCATTTGTAAAATTTAACAATTCATGAAATCTGGCATGCACCAATCAAGGTCTCTCTCTGTTTCATTCTCCCCCTCCTAGTCCATCTCTCTCTGATATTCTATTTGACTATGGTTTCTGGCAAAATGTTGGCACTGATCTGAAAAGTGTGTTGTTGGTAGTTGTAATGAGGTGAAGATTTTCAAGTTATGGTATTTAATATCTGTTTTTTGGTTTTTGACGCAATAATGGAAGCTCAGGTAGACAGATCTGTGAGCTGTGGGAGGAAAGGAAAGCGCTTGAATTGTGAAACTGAAAAGCATCGATCAAGATAGCGGGTTTATCTTGTTTCTTTTTGTGTCCTTGGTTGAGAGCTTAACACCTGTCACGGAAGCCCACCCAACATTGTTCAAAGTAATGACACTCTCGAACCCCTCTTTTTTTTAATCATTTTATTTTCAGCATTTCATGGATAGCGCTTTTATTAGTTAATGAACAGTGACAATCAATACTTTTTGCAACTACTAAGCCCTAACTAACAATTCTAATGAGGTATTTGCATAATGTGTATGTGTTAGGGGGAAAGAAGAGAAAGCTACAAGTACAGGGAGAAGGAGGGGCGTGGCTGAGATCGAAGACGCTTAAAAACAAAGCAGAAAGAGTTAGATTGAAGGTACACATTAGACAGAATAGATAACACTGTAGGGGCCGGGCCATATGTAGGTTTAGTTTTGATGTGCATGTAGTAAATAGTGGTAATAATAATAATTACTTTGAGTGGTGTGGGTTTGGGTTTAAAACTTGAAGGCGTCTCTGACTTGGAGGGTGATATATGAGAGCGTAAAAAGAAGGCTTTTTTATGTTATCAGAGGAGAGAGAGAAAAGCAGTGTGTCTGAATTATGGTCATCAATGCAAGCCCAGGCTTTTTGTTTCTCTCTCCAGCTCTGAAGCACAAAATTAATTAGGGGGATTTGTTTCTTTTGCAAAGGTATGATTGTTGTGGCATGGAGGAGGAGGATGAGATCCAACCACAGGCGTGTAAGTTCCCCAGGCTCGCTAATGGCAGGACCGACCCCACCAACAACGCCAAGATAGGAGCAGCCTGGCACCATTCCTCCAGGATCATAAGGGTTTCTAGAGCTTCCGGCGGCAAAGATCGCCATAGCAAGGTAATGACCTCTAAGGGCCTGAGAGACAGAAGGGTCAGGCTCTCCGTCACCACCGCCATTCAGTTTTATGACCTCCAAGACCGATTGGGCTATGACCAGCCCAGCAAGGCCGTGGAGTGGCTCATCAAGTCTGCTCAAGACGCCATTGCCGAGCTTCCATCCTTGAACACCACCTTCCCTGAAACCCCGAAGCAACCGAGCGATGAGAAGAGGGGCGGTGCAGGCGCCGACGATGCGGACATAGACATAGAGGAGCAGCAGAAGCAGAAGCAGAACAGCCAGAATATGTCACTTTCGAAGTCGGCTTGCAGCAGCACCTCAGAGACGAGCAAGGGGTCCGGGTTGTCCCTGTCTCGGTCCGATATCCGCGTGAAAGCGAGGGAGAGGGCAAGGGAGAGAGCGGCCAAGGAGAAGAAGAAAGACAAGTGCAACAATAATCAGCATCAGAATAACCTTGTTCATCATCAGCAACAGCAACAGCATCAGCAGCAGCATCACAACATGAACCCAATTTCTCCTTCGTTTACTGAGCTACTCACAGGTGGCATCACCACTGCGGTTCCAACAACAACTAGTCCTACTTCTGATGAGCCTGCTGCTGCTCTCTTCCACAAAGCGGCAAGGCAACAACAACAGCAGCAGCAGCAGCAGCAATGGGGTTCAGCACCCATGGATTACTTCAACCAGGTTCTCGTAGGCCCCTCTTCATCTTCAAGAACCCATCAACACCAACACCAGATCCAACTGGGACATCATACCCTAGCTGAGGCCATATCCTTTAATAATGATCAGCAGCAGCAGCAGCAGCACCACTACTCCTTCATCCCTGATCAGTTCATGCCAGCTGTGGTTACATCCTCTCACTCTCATAACCATCATCACAGTGCTGGCGACACTGATTACAACCTCAACTTCACCATTTCTCCGGCTTCTGTATCTGCTTCTGCCTCTGGCCTTGCTGCTTACAACAACAATAGGGGGACCCTTCAGTCCAATTCTCCGTCACATTTCTTGCCTCACCTCCAGAGGTTCTCGCTGCCTATGGACGGATCCACTGTTCCTTTCTTCATTGGAGCTGCCGCACCCACCGCTGCTCCGCCTCCTCCCATCGACAACCACCAACACCATCAGTTCTCATCACCCGCATTTGATGGCCGCTTGCACCTCTACTACGGCGATGGAACCCGCCATTCCGACCACAAGGGCAAATCCAAGAACTCATGACCTTCCGGCCACTACCCTGGTAAGACAAAACCCAACCATCTTTTATATTTTGCTTTTCTCTCTCTCTCTCTCCCCTTAATTTGTTTTATGTTTGCTGTTAATAACATTTGATGCATTGGGCGGGGATGCACTCTCATTTTTCTTGTTTGATCTGTTGACCACTTCTTTCAATGCTAAACCTAGCTTGTTACCTAGTAGTAGTAGAACACCATGTCATTTAATTAAAAATTAAATATATGAAACAAAAAGCAGGGTTGTCTTTTATGACGTGTAAATGGAAATATAGTATTTCATAGAAGAATGCACAAGAAATTTGAATGTGAGTTTCTCGGTAACCATAAAGTAATTAGTAAATTACTATGATGATGGCATGGGATGGTGTGAATGTGAATCGGCTGGTTGTCTCCCTCTCACTAGCATAGTAGCATTTTCTTGCTAAGCTTTTGTTTTCATTCACATCAACAAACCCATGTGTTACTCATCCACTGGGGGCTATATGCTAATCTTACTACTAATTTATTTTCCAATCATTCAATGCCTCATTCATCTCTTCTAAGCTCCATGCACGTTGCCTCTAAATTTTACACAATCTTACCGCTCCTCCAATCTAGTTTTACTCGCCATTGTTTGAAGAAAAAAAAATACAACTAAATTCGTTACTGATATAAAATATATTTTGTAATATAAAACATATATTGAAATTGAATTAAAAGAATACATGAATTTATATACAAATATGTGGTAGTTGATTTTTTGTTAGCACATTTTACTTTTGGGGGAAAAAAAGGAAAGACATTCATTAGCTTAATTATTCTTCTTCTTTCTTTCTTTTTTTTTTTTTTTGTTAATTTGATTTTTTTTCTTCATTATTATATAAAGAAACTGTGTTATATTTTCTGAATGGAACTTTTATAAGATTCGCATCAAGTCGTTGAATTGCTGGCTACCTTAGCTTGTCAATGTAGGTAGGCTTTAAAAAAATATAAATTAATTTCCATTTTTGTCTAGTAAGTAATTATGATTAGTTATTTAATTTCCAAGAATTAACATTTTAAAACTATATATTTTTTTATATTTAATTTGAATGCTAATGCTTTATTTATTTATTAATTTAGGATTAGGTAGGTTTTCTATTTTATATATGAATTTAATACTAATATTATATGCTCGGAAGGTAATGGAGTTAAGCGACGAAACCTAGCTAATAGAATATTAGAATAAGACATGGTTGTTATCATTGTTGTATCTATGTAGTTATTGAGTCATGTTAAGATTTATTAACCTTTAAACAGTGTATTTATGTATCAATTCTTGACTAAAGTATCTAAAAGATAATTTAATATCTCAGTATATATTAATTAAAAAAGTCCTGGAGTTATTATTATGCTATTATAATATATTCTAATTTCCTATAGAATGGTTAACATTGGGGGGAAATAAAGTCATTTTAACGAATAGCTATTAAAATTGGACTGTGCATTAATAGTAGAGTTCATGTTCACAATATACTTAAACTTTATCAGGCTATGACAGGCACATTGGAGACCATACTAGGGAACATATAATATGATTTATTGATTATTAACGAGAAGTCTTGAATAAAATGTACAAGGTAGCAATGAATGATGTCTGTGCAATATTTCAAGAAGAACAGAAGATTATCGTTCCTTATACGGTCCAAATTGGCATTGGTAAGGTGTTTAACAAATTAATAACTTGGATATCTTGAGAAGGCAGGATTGGAAGTAGTGTTACTGGAAAGGTTTTTTTTTTTTTTTTTTTGGGGCAGTATCAAGGTTCTAAATTTATTAGTATCTCCAACAAGATTAAAAAGTAAGTAAAGTAATTAAATTATATTGACAACTTGGCTCTTTTAGAAGGCAAAAAGGCTTACTAAGTAATACTAAATGTTAAAGTCCGGAACTATGAACGTTGTTGTAGACATAAAGTAAGTAGAATTTTAAGCCTCTATGCAGTTCACATTTTCTTTTTAAAGACTTTAATTGGTTTTAGTTCTCAATATTTCTATTTCTCATTTTAAGAAATTGATTAAAATAATATTTGTTTTTCCCAAAACTTACTTTTTCTTTATTCACTTTTTACTTTGCAAAACTTCTAAAATAGAAAACACAAACTCGAAACAAAATAGGCTCTTATTTTTCTTCCCTAGTAGCAAGATCATTATTCGCCATGAAAAGGAATGTAAGAATAATTTTGTTAAATACAATCAAATCTTTAACATTTAGTCTTATGTAGTGTTTTTCTCAATTCACAAGCCTATTTTAAAAAGTGTTATTTATTTGATTATGGAAGTAATATTAGCCGGCAGCTTACATAAGTGTATGTTTAGTTCTTCATAGAGGTTGCAAATAGTCTGAGAGACTAGTTAAGTAAAGTGAAATGATAAGCTCAAAGCTAGAAATACTAGATCTTCATTGTATTAGAGAAAAAGGAGTTAGACACACCACTACTCTTGACGTGGTACATAACTATGTATAGGCTTGTAGCTTATTGGATAGCACTGATCTTCATCATATGCTAAGCATTCTAAAATATAGCCTAATGGAAAAGGAGGAAAGAAAAGATTGGCCGTGGCTTTATAATTTTTTTTTTTTTTTTTTTGTGGAAGTCTTTCTTTATCTACCAATCTATGTTTGTAGGGCTTCAGTTTGGAGATATTATATTCACAAGTTTTGACCCATGTGCAGATGGCAAATGCCTTGTTATTTAGCTGTGATTTCTAGTTCTTGGCAATCCTCTTATGCATGTTTGATTTTATCTGTCACTCTATCTGGTTGACTATTAATCTTCATTCGTCTCCAATTTCTGATATTTTTTAGGACATGGTGGTGATATTTCTTTGTTCTTTTTAATTTGTCTATTGGGTGAAGAAGAAAGAAAAAAAAGTTTTGTTTATTATTCTCTTCTTGAAGGTGTTATATATATGTGAAATTGACTAATGTGGTTATGTGAAAGCAAACTTTGCCTTACCAGGTCCTTAAGCAATATTTTGTTGAACATTTATGACTATGTGATGTTTATTTTACATTATCAGAATAGAGGGTACTAATCTAAATGGCAAAGTTCTGGTCTTTTGAAGATTTTTCAACATATATATTATCCATTTGCTGCATAACACATTGTAATTTGAGAACTTGTTTTGAAGTTCTGAAATCGTTACAAGAGATGTGCATGTAATGCAGATTTTCAAGACAATCTTCTCATTTGACTACATTTTCTGTAGACACTAGTGTCACTTCAAACATATAAACAGTGTCTCATCTTTCATACTGCACCTGTAGCTTGGATAAGACCAAATTGACTATTTTGACTACTTTCTCTTCCAAATTTTCTACAGTAATTGCAGGCGGGCCTAAGCATCTTGGAAGTGCCCATGCTATTACATAATTATCAGTATTTAACGTATTTTGTTTCTTTAATGTAGGACTCGGAAGGTCGAGTACGAGGAGCAAGGCGTGCGTGCCTCAGAGCCTGCCTTCACCAAAATGGATGATGATGAATTGATGATGATACAATGTTGCCATCATCATGTGTTGGGGTTTCTTGTGTTGGATCATTTTGAAGTCATTCAATTACATTCAGTATTCGGATATAATATATATATAAATTGGTCTATGTGTGTAACATCATTGTGTGTTTTAAGAAACTTGTTGACTGGAGTTATTCTTTTGCTATCTCCTGCAATTATTTTAAAATGAAAAAGATATAGCAACCAGATTAGGAAGAAAAGAACATCCTCCCTAGAAGAGAATATCTTGATCTGAGATTTGCAACTGACGTTATTATACTGACATGAGAATATAGTAAATCACAGGACAGACAACATAACATATTAGAGTATAACTGAAACGGCCATACACAATCTTTTATATTTATTATTACAAAAATATTATGCCTACTAAAATCAACTATTAAAATTAATTATGTATTTGTGTATAAATATACGTATAATTTATTCGGGTTTCCAACCTAATTTTTTAGCTGATAATTCAACTCGCTTTTTCTCCTTAGTTTCATAGGTCTCTTGCGTTGCTAAAAGCCTAAAAGTAAAATAATAATTAAAAACACGTGCATAAAAGAAGTGAGTAATTGGCCTGTAAAACGTTACGATTAGTTTTGTTGTCAAGAAATTAATCTCGATTATTGAATAGTGTGAGGATATTACAAAATTATTCTCCTCTTTTATATAGTAGAATAGAAGGGTGCTCTAATGATTCAACCGTACAAGAGTCGACCGCAACGATCGCATGCATGGGAATGGGAGGCAACTTGAGAAGCATCATGTTTTGGCTTCGTCTTTTGAAGCTTGGGTAAATCAATTTCCAAGACATCAGCCAGGGCCTTAGAACCTTCTTGTATCTCATCCCAACTGCAAAAGATTTACTTTTATCATTTTATGTCAAATCTTTTAGAAAGGGCATTGTTCAAACCGTACTGCATTTGCTTACCTGATGCAAAGTGGAGGCGTAAAGCGGATAATTGTATCGTGTGTCGGCTTCGCAAGGACTCCTCTATCCTTCAGCTTTTCGCACAAATCATAGGCTGATACAGGGGACAAGCTCTTGCTGTTAAGCTCCACCGCGCCGAACAATCCTCGTCCGCGAACCTCCTTCACATACTTCGGGTATTGTTGCTGAATCTTGTGCAGCTCGCGGCCGAGCTCCTCTCCCAGTTGCTCAGATCTGTTAATAGCATATGCAAGATAAAATAAAGGAACAACTACAAGATTATAATTGAAAAATGCATGACAAGCATGGGGTTGGGACTGCACTTGATACCTTTCGACAAGCCTCTCCTCTTTGATCACATTTAGTGCCGCAATTGCGACTGCACTGGCCAATGGGTTCCCGCCAAAGGTACTGTAATCAATAATATACAAAGAAGTTCAGCATTCTTCCCTTGTTTAATTAATAAACAAATTTGTTTTCATTTCAATAAACGAAATTATATTGCCAGGTGGTAAACAGAAGTATAAAACTTCAGACAACACTCACAACTATCGGCAAGAAAATGTAAATAAAGGAATCATAATAAGGACCATTTATAAAAAGCATTTGTATGATAAAATCAAACCTTCCATGCTCTCCTGGTTTTATACAAAGCATTACATCCTTGTCTGCAAGAACTGCACTCACAGGAAAAACTCCTCCACCCAATGCTTTCCCTAGTATCTGAGTAGAAAGACAGAATAAGGTTCAACTCATAGTGCTGGGAAAGAATAAAAAGATATACAATTCACAAGGTTAAGCTGATTTCTAATTTCTAACCACAACATCTGGGCGAACTTCTTCCCAGTCACAAGCCAGCATCTTCCCCGTTCTTGCTAACCCAGTTTGTATTTCGTCTGCAATCATCAGCACATTATATCTGGTGCAAAGATCTCTAACAGCTTTCAAATAGCCATCCGGAGGAATGATTACCTTCAAATAAATAATAAAAACATATCAAAAGATGCAACCGAGATATGTACTTTGAGAAATCAGAACATAATAAAAATGTGAATATTCAACCGAATGTCATCGCTCTTGACCAAAATGAAATCTATAAGCACACTTTTATCTTTTTCTTAGCCAAAGAATTTGAAGAAGCAACAAGGATTTCCCACACTATTTAAACATAATATAAAACAATCAAATGGTGAGACCGGAAATAACACCATCAAATTATAACATCAGGGTATAATGTATATAGCAACTTCTTTAGCATCTCAATTTTCAATTCAACCAACAAGGTGAGTGTTGCCAAGCAGATTAAGTGTTCTCAAAAGATCATACCCCAGCTTCACCCTGGATGGGTTCCAAAAGAAAGCCAGCTATGTGTTCTCCTTTTTCTGAATTTTTTCAGAGAAAAAAAAAATCAAAGATCAGTCAATTTAAACTAAAATATAGTGATGAAAATGTAAAGCAAAATATCGGGGCACTAAGAACCTTTAAAAATTCTTTCAAGGGCTTCTGCATCACCAAAATCAACTTTAAGATGGCCAGGCAATAAAGGACCAAAACCCCGGGTAGCTTCATTGTCACAACTCATAGATATAACAGCTAGTGTACGGCCATGGAAGCAGCCACAACATGACACAATAATAGCCTGCCACAAGTATCCGTGAACATAAATAGACAAACACCAGGAAAATTCAAATCTGCATCTCAAACAGAAAAGAAGATGCTATATTTTGAAGAGTAGACTTCCTTCATTTTATCTTTGCAGAGGAGGAGTACCAATACATCTTACATGAATTTAGTTTCCAAAATATTTATTGAGAATATATGTCAAAACAGATTCTTCAGGCCATAGCTAACGCGTTTCTCCCTTTAGTTTTGCAAATACTATTAATATCCACAGAGAAAAGGGGGTTGGGGGAGGAAAAATAAGGTCATAAAGTATTGTGGATTTCCGCTTAGCATGTCATGAGATATTCCTTGTGTACTAGGCCACAGTCCCACACTAAGCAAACATTCACTTCAACCCCATACCCTTGGAAAATGTAAAACATTAAGATATGACTACTATTAAGATGATCTCATTGTTATACCTCATCTTTGGGAATTCTTTTCTTTTCATAACCCCACTTTCTTGCTAATTTCAGAGCTGTTTCCACTCCTTCAGCACCAGTGTTCATGGGAAGCACCATATCATAACCAAGCATACTTGTCAAATGCTCAGCAAATGGTGGAAACCGATCATTGTAAAAGGCTCGAGAGCTCAGGGTCAGCTTTTCTGCCTGCTCTGTTAAGGCTTTCAGAATTTTAGGATGGCAATGTCCCTAAGGAAAAGACAGGCACTTCAATAATTAGAAATTAACTTCTATAACTCATTTGGACACCATTTCCGAATCAAAATTTGAGATCTATAGCTTAGGGAATAACCATGAGACAAGCATGTTACCTGATTAACAGCAGAATAAGCAGATAAGAAATCAAGATATTTGTTTCCCTCTGGATCCCACACAGCAGCTCCCTTTGCTTGAGAAAACACAATGGGAATTGGATGGTAACTGCATTTGAATCAGAAAAGATCATTTCAATTATCAACCTAAAATAATTAGTTAAGTTAAACTCGTTAACAATTAATATAAATAAATAAAAAAAAGAGTCTCAAAACCAAAGCAAATCCCCATCATCCTTCTCTTTGTTAAAAATAAAAATAAAATGCTCAATAGTGATAAACTCAGATCAAATGACACTCGAATGCATTTGAAATATGCCGATGAGCATAAGGAAAACATAAATTCATAGTCTCTACTGAAGTGATAGACTGCTCAGCAGACAAAGAGGTATTATTACTCGCAATTAATCCCAATTTTCATTTTCTGAGTAGAATTGAGGATCAAAGAGAAACACATAAAGAAAAGAATAGTGTTTGGGAGAGGAGGTTACTTGTGGGCGCTGTACTGATATTCCTTGTCAATGAGTTGCTGAGAAGAGGAAGAAGAAGCATGGCCCTGAAGAGCAACACCGAATCGTCTGCTTCCGCCGCAAACCCTTTGCAGCAAACACTGGACGGGTCTCCTCGCAGCCATGGAAGATTCAATAAGCTAACACCAAAACCTTTACTTAGGATTTTGGCAACTGTCTCTGTCACTCACTCGTCTTATAATGGGTTTTTATTTTATTTTATTTTCTTACATTAGAATTGCAAGAATTACAACATTCTTTTTCGTGCTTTTGCAAGTTGTAACAAACAAAAATGAATTAATAATTCATTTAAGAATTTTAGTTTTCATATTTATTTTATTTATAAATTAGAATAAAAGAAAACTGATTTTTAAATTAATTTTTACAATAATCATACTTAACATTTAAAATATTAAAAATACTTTTTATTTATAACTGAGTGTTTAACAAAAGTAGCTTTTATCAAAGATAAAATTATAAAAGAAGAGAATTTAACTTATTTAAAAGTTATTTAAAACTAAATAATTTAATTTAAATTTACTAATATATAAAAGATACTCTGAGCAATAAAATTAAATTTTAAATAAAAATAAATTTCTTTTTTAATAGAATAATTTTTGGCTAAATTTTTTTTTGTTATGGTTGAATTCTTTGTGCAATCCAACCAACCATGTTAGCTTTGTATGTTATTTTTTTTGGGTATGGGAACTCCGATTACTTTGCATGAGATTTTTAAAAATTTTTCAATATAAAATCAGAGCGTCCAATTTTTTGTTGTAATTTTTTTTTTATTTTCAAAGTTCACAGTACACACATCAGACTTTTTGATTGGTGTATTTTAATTTTTTCCTTAACTTTTTAAACATAACTGGGAGGTTCCAATACAAAAATTAGATGGTTCGATTTTTGTATCTAAAAATCAGATGGTCTGATTTCTATACTTTCTAAAAATCGGACTGTCTATTCTTTAAATTAAATCGTCTCACATTTCAAAAACTCCCACAACAATCCACAATTTAAAAAAATATCATTATTAATCTAATATAAAAAAGAAAAAGTGATAATTATTTTCTCACGTGAAAAAAAGAACTGTTAAACCTACCTTAACTAACCCGACATTCTTGTTACTTGTTCGTTTTATGAGTTTAATTCTTATGAATGTCATAATTTCATGCTTATGTTTGATAAATGAGAGTAGTTTATTATACTGGGTATTAATTTATCTTTTTATTATTTAAATATATATTATAAATTTATAATAACTAATATAGAATTAGTTATATCATAATTATTTTAAATCCAAAACATGGTGTTTAAACAATTTAAATAATTATCACTTGTATTAGATTTTATGATTATTTTGAGTTTATACTAATAAATAATATCCAAACGTTAGTGATTGAGAAAAAGAAAACTCTTATATGTTGCATGCACTTTCTTTTCTTTTTTTTTAATGAAAAAGGAAAAATGGATGACTTTGTGTTTTTCTAATTAAAAAATATAATATTATTTAAAAAATAATATCACTTTTATTCTGATAATATTTTTCTATACGTGAAGGGTGGTTTCATTTCTCTATTATTTTAAGTCATTCAACAACACTTTTTTTAACCTTCTTTTTGCAATATTAGGTTATTTGGAGTGAATTTTCCAGAAATCATCCAAATTATGTGTTATATACTATTATAAATCTTAATATTTAACAATATAAATAGCATAACTTGTTCTGGACCCAGGCTGATATTGGTTGGATATAAAGCTGAAATATTTTCATGGTTTTGAAATGTGAAGAGCGCCAGGGGGAAAACGGCGAGTTGGGACTTGGGAGCGATTGTGTTGAGTGATTTCTCTTTTTGCTAAAATAAATATTATTATATGCAATTATGAAAGGACAAATTATACAGTCCCATTCCGCATCACATTGCGTGTACGAATAAATCATATCATATGCGATGGTGATAAGCTTAAACTGTTGTGGGGTCTACACTCCATCCCCCCCAAGATAAGTACAAATAAGTAAATAACTGAATAAGTGACGTTCAAGTTGAAATCATAATCTTTTGGGGGAACCAACATTAGTGGCCTTATCACTGCAAAAGTTTATTACAATTGGGAGGGCTGAAACCAAACCAAACCAAACCACTAATACTTTGTTACATATGAATATATGATATAACTACAAATCATATCATACACACATTGATGTACAAATAGTAAGTAACAAGTGCAATTTTAACCTCAATTCACCTGCATGACCTTATCAAATTACCAAGAACCCGAAACCTAAACTACACCTACAGTGATGAGAATGATGACGCCATAATCAAAGCTTGTCTCGGAAGAATGGACGTTAATGCATACACAGAGAGAGAGAGAGAGAGAGAGAGAGAAGAGAGAGGGGGGGGGGGGGGCTAAACTGTTAGAAAACTTAAGATAGGCATATAACTAAGTGAGATTTTAATCCATGTGTATAGCAGAATATCCTTTTAAATAACTAGAAATATTTAGAGAGCAATTATGCAGAGATAAGTGAAAGTGAGTAATGATATATAAGACTAACGGGAAATGGAGAATATTTCTGATTCCCAAATTCCTGGGAAGGCAAAACACGAAAATCATCCCTGACAAGTACCAGGCGATATAGCATATAATAGAAAGAAAGGAGATTCATTACGCTTAAAGAGAGAAGCGATGAGATAGTTATGAGCATGCTGATGCTACAACATCTGGATTAGATAATGTTTTTCAATAGAATAAGGAAATGTTGCTGGAATTATGATGATTTAAATTTTAATCTAGCTGCATCCTATGAATAGTCATATTGGTCAGACAGCAATAGTTGAATAAAAACACAACTATTGCCTACAAACTTTTTATTCCGCTGGATCACTAATTATACAGGATACCAGAAATCAATTGCTTATCATCCATGTTCATTTTTTGAGAATCAGACGAAGTGGCATTATGCGAGAAGACTTTAGTCCAAAGCCAATGGACCTTGAAACCAGGGCAAAGCCATCGCAATGCCACACTCAAAGGGCATGAGGAGATTCAGTGGTCTTGCTAACGGAAAAGGTAGCAGCTAACAAATACTCCCTTGCGAGTGGCACAAGCCATAAGAAGTGAAAAGCATACACAGGAACTTACAAAATAATTTTGATTCATAATTATGAGTATTGAGTAGTGCTACATTGGATAAGGCGAGGAGATGAAGGAACACTCATCCAACCGAAGTCAATAACAATTCAGACAGATGATCCTTTTCTTTCTTCCACTTTTTAAGACATAAGGACCCATATGACCTTGGTATTTTACCTTATCTTGTTTCAACATATATCTATTGTTAAAAAGAATTGGGCGGCTATCGTTTCCTAGGTATATAATTTAGCGCATTTGATGTTATAATAAGGAGATGGTCATATATAGTTGAAAAATGCCTTCATAACCATGGATGGCAGGATTACAGGATAAGGAATTTGATTAATGGGGAAGAAAATGATGCAGAATTTTCTGAAATCCTTCAAATTCATGAGGCAACTTGAGAACTTTCAACCAACTAGCATAAGCAACGATAACAAATGAGTGTGATAGAGACTCAGTCTCATTTGCATCGTTGGGGAAGATACTTTCTATTAGCAGGGGAGAGACAGGGTGAACCACATAAACATCACCACCTCTTTATGGTTCCTCTGAAATTAATTTGAGGAAATAGCGATGACTCCATGCTAGCAAAAGACAGTACCAAACGGACATGGAGATCCTAGATTTCTAAGAGAAAACATAGTAATGAGAGTAGCTTAAGAAAAAAGGAGGAGCTATCGTTCCTACATATAAAAACCATCAATGGATCCTCCGGCACAATCTTGCAAGCTGCTGTTATGGAAGAACTTGAATCCAGATGAAGAACCAGAGAATATTCTCTCTACAGGACCAACCTACTGAAACTATGGACAGGACAAAGACATGCTTCAATAATTAAACTTTTCACCTTCGAAAACCCCGAGAAAGAACCTCAATAATTCAGGTGGCCATTATGAAAGCCTGGATCAAGTTTTCAGCTGCGCACTTCTGTTCAGGTGTGCCAGATATCACGGCAATACGATCACCCCAGGCAGAATTGGAGTCACAGATTTCTATCATTGCTCCTGAAATCTGGGGCCAAACAAGACATTAAACAAAGCAAATTTCACAGTTAGCTTCGAAAGCCAACAATAAAACACAATATTCTCAGATAAATATACTTTCTATATAAAGTGTGAATGAACAAACCTTCCTGATATTGGCTATATTTGCCCCTCCTTTACCCAAAACCTTACTAACAGCACTAGCAGGAATCAACATATCCAAAGTTGATGGAGGAGGCAGACTGTACAGAATAAAAATACAGAAGCATAAGTCCAATAACAAGAAACATCAACAAATTTAATAAAATGTTACAAAAAAGGTGGAAAAGAGAATAAGTATAAGTGGAAGTGCAATAGAGTTGCTTTCACTTTGGCTTGAAAATGTTTAAGCCCATTGGCCAAAATCATCATTTTTCAGATAAAGGTTTCCAAACATAAATCACATCACTCTAAACCTGCGTATAAGTGTATAACCAGAATCAAGTACCCCAGAATCAACTTAGCAAACTCTAATCCAGACACACTAAATCATAAGTAAAGAATTCATATAATTTTATAACAATATATACTAACCCTCCATACAGCTTGCTGGCGTACGGGGGCATCGATCCATAGCCATTCTCTGCCATCTATTACATAGAATCAATCAAGACAAGATCAGTGACAATAATTGGAAACTGAAAAAAAAGTGAGATACGTGATATGTAAGCAAAAGAAGGCAGAAAACGAAGACAAATGCAGTATATTAACACTTTGAAGGTTTGGAGTTTGGACTACAAAGATGCTCCATGCAAAACCAGGGGAGAGGGGTTTACTGAGTTATATAAAAGGAACATCTCTAAGGAATTATCCTCATAATACTCCTGTCCCCTCCATGCAACATGAGCATTGGCAAGAAAAAATGAGACATACCGACAAAGATCCATATCCATACAGGCTGCTTGAAGAAAACATTCCAAGGCCAGTTTCACTTTCAGTCCTCTGATCATAAGCCAATGGTGTGGCAACAGGAGGGACTGGAGGTAGGACAGATGGCACTGAAAGTCCAGCACCACCAGAGTACATGGATTCAGCACCAACAGAGGGATTGTGGCCATTGTCTCTTTCTCTCAACACATCTTCTCTCAGTCTTAAGATAATCTGGATTAGCGCATCTCTCACACAATCAACTATGCCTCCCACCTAAATTCAAAACAACATCGAATAATATGAAATGAATATGCAAATTTAAGCATCAAGGAAAGTAGTAATGAAGCAAAGAAGCCAAACCTCAACAAGTTCATCATTCACATCTGCACATTTTGGTTTATCACCTTTAGAAATTCGAATATCTGCTTTAGTTCTCTTCCGAATTTCATTAATAATCGAACCACTTTTCCCAATGATACAACCTATTACTTTGGATGGAACTAGAAGCCGAATTGAAACCGTGTTATCATCTTCATCGTTTATCTTCCCTTGCATCAATAGAACAGCTTCAACTGCCATAGACTTCAGATCACTTGGTGACTACAAGATACACATCCAAGTGATTAGTTTCCATTTTAACATAAAATAGAAGTATGCAATCAATTATTAATAGAGAATATATATGGTAGACCAAGGACTCCACCAAGTTTAACAATAAACTTTCTTGCATGAACAATTCAACTTTATACGGAAGGTGGAGAATACGACACAACATGGGTACCTCAATCGTTGTTATAATGATTAAACACTCATCATGCTTTGCCTTCGAATCATCAACTTCAATACGAGCACCAATCGCTTGCCTCATACTTTTAATTGTACTCCCTCCTTTTCCAATGACTCGCCCAATCTTGTCCGAGGGACACAACATTCTAATGACTAATTCCTCAGAACGAGAAGCACCTACACCAGAAGCTGCTGGAAGAGCCCCAGGAGCTGCTGGAAGGGCGGATGAGTATATAGGCCATGTATTTCCTGCATCAGCATAACCATGTACATCTCGCATGTTTGTAGCACCTAAAATTTGAGGAAGGGATCTAGGTGGGATAATAGGGTCTGAAACTGGATATAGTCCACCAGGTGGATAAATTGGAAGTTCAGAAGGAATAATAATGCTAGGTGGGGCTTCTGGCACAGATGTGTCAAGAGAGATGTCTTCCTTGGGACCGAACTTGTACATAATAGAAGAAACAGCAAATAGGGCCCTTTCCACTGCTGCTGCCTCACCAGTGATCTACACAGAATAGAAGAAAGCATATAGTAAGATGAAAGTTACAAAAATAATTTGTACAACATTCAATTCCACTAATGGTTAAATGACAACTACCTTGATTTATTATTTCGAGTATCTTAGAATTAAGAGAAGAAATAATTCCATAAAGTAAATTGTGTTTCAATGGCAAGAGTTTCATGATATTGAATATACTAACCAAAACAAAATTATCAAAATCCATAGCACAGGAGTGTGTCGGGTCAGCCGCATCCTTAGCAACAACTTTGATATTGGCTGTCGTCTTACTCCTCAGCTTCTTAATGGTAGCCCCAGCCTTCCCAATGATATTTGCAGCCTGACTTGATGGCACAAGGAGTTGACACTCCTCCTTAGCCTTTCGCTTTTTCCTCCATTCTCCAATTACAGCAGTGGAATTCGTAATGGCAGCATGAATCTTGAGAAGTGCGTCTTGTGCAGCACACAGAAGCTCCTTACCATTGAACTCATCATCAATCTCAACATCTTCCTTGCCCTTGACATAGCAGTAGATTGTTATAACACGATCCTTGGCACCGGGAAAGGGATCCACAATCTTTATTTTTGCCCTTGTTTCTTGCCTTATTGAATTAATCACTTTTCCATTCTTACCAATAACACTGCCAATAACATCATCTGGGCAGAGTATCCTATAAACAACCAATTCACCGTCTCCCTTTTCATCAGCATCGTTCACTCGTCTCTTCTGATTCCTTCTGTCCCCGTCATGGTCTCTCTGTGAATGATACCGTTTTCCAGTCTCACCCATTCGCGGAAATAACATAACAACTCCTGAAAGCAAAGCAATCCTCATATTGTTTGAAAAAGAATGGAAATCTTTGAACAATTTTAGTGAAATATAATCAAGCTATTGAAATAGAAGAGAGCTACATTAAGTCCACTGTCTAAGAGAGTTATGAAGATAGGTTGTAGCGGCGAAAACTGGAAACTGCGAAACCAGTGATTTTGGAATATACCTGATTATGACGGCGAGAGAACAAAGAACCAATTTCGTAAAACCCTAACGAGAGAGAGAGAGAGAGAGAGAGAGAGAAGAGAGGGAAGGGGAAGGGGGAGGGTTGGGAGACCGCAGTGGAGGATTCTGATTTCTGAGAGCCGTAGGCGGGGTTTTCCTTCTCCACATCCACACTTGATAAATTCGACTGGGATCAACCATGCCTAGGGCTGGAAGTGAGTCAAGCCAGCTCATGAGCCAGCTCGAGCTCGACTCGTTAACAGCTCAATAAGCTAAACTCGTGAGCTAGTGAACCAAGCTTGAGCCTGGAATTGAGCTCATAAATTAAATGAGTCGAGCTTGAGCTTGGATAAGCTCAGCTCATTAGCTCGTGAGCTGGCTCGATTTTATATATATATATATATATAACAATAAAATTATTTAATATTTATATTTATTTTTTACATATAATTTTAATATAGGACATAAATAAAAAATTTATAATTTATTGATACATAAACAATTTATTGATATAGAATTATAGATTATGTATTTATGTTTCTCTTATTTGAGCCAGCTCGTGAGCTTTCGGTGAGCTGAGCTTGAGCTTAAGAAATAGGCTCGATTGTTAATGAGTCGAGCCGTGAGCCAAGCTCAATTTTCGTGAGCCAAGCTTGAGCTCGGTCTAGCTCGGCTCAACTCGGCTCACTTCCAGCCCTAACCATGCCCGACCCATTGCCATCGCTATTCGGGTTTGTTAATACAAAATTTCCAATGCCATTTTTAAAATACTTGTTTCAGTAAATAAATACGAGTAATGTTAAAAAATGAGTATAATTTATTATTTTTATTCGATAAATAATTAATATTGTTTAAAAGTATATTATTGAGCTACTAAAATAAAAGTATTAAAAAAATTACATATATTTAATACAAGTTTTATAACTAACAATTTGAGAAAAATATGTTTTTAAAAAGTTTTGCTAGAATTTCATATCAAGAAGATGATCTGGTGTAACAAAGCACTAAAAAAGTCAAATATCGTTCGAGTCTAGACTTAAACTAATATGTTGATAGCATGGAGATGGTCGATGATAAGCTCCTGAATGCTAGTGAAGAGCTAAAGATTACGTATAAAGTTTTTTTGCTATCAACCCCAAGAGTTTCTATGAAAGATGATATTTTGTCCTGAAATGTGATAGATGAAGATAGTCCAAATCTGGAGGATCGGTGGTATGTAGAAGGTGGCCCTTCTGAAAAGGATAACCCTTTTGACCTGTGTCCGATTATTCTGGTTCTCAAGCATGAGTTCAACAAATGGTGTAAACCATGGAAAATGGTGTTCATTATCAAGATTCTTCGCAAAAGAGTTTATCAGGTTTCATGGAGTAGCGTCTCAGTAGAGATTAGATTAAAAAAGGTAAAATAAATATTATTGATATAGATCATGATTATTTCTTGGTTCATTTTTTAGATGAGGAGGATTATTTTAATACTCTGCTTGAAAGACCTTGGATGATTGCCAGATATTATCTTATTGTTTAAAGGTGGAGGCCTTTCTTTCTTACATCTGAGAGTGTTGTCAGAAAAATAGCAGCGTGGATTCGGATCCCAAATTTTTCTATTGAGATGTATAACCATCATTTTCTCTGGTGTGTTGGATCTACTATTAGAAATATGTTTAAAGTCGATAAAGCAACGTCCGTTCAATTGGGAGAAAAATTTGCCAGAATATGTGTCAAAATCGATTTATCTAAAAAGCTTGTTCCAAGAATCTCGATTTTAGAGAATACTCTGAACATCAAGTATGAAGGGCTCCAACTCATCTATTTTTTCTTGTGGAAAATACATTCATAGGGCAGATCAATACAGCGAAGGTGATGAGATAAAGGATATATAGCTAGGAACGGGTTCGTCCGGCGAATCTCTTGCAAAAATAGCAAGTGAGGATTTCGACAATAATCAAGACATTAATATTAGCCAAGATAATAATAGGAAGACTAATCAGGATCCTCCTGATTTTGGCCCAAGAATGATGATAAGGAGGCAAATCTGAATTGTTCCATATGCTAAGAAATCTAATCCTTCTAAAGATAACCACATTATTACAGAAGATGTGATGAATGATACACGATATAATGTGAAATGCGGATCTAGGTTTAATATTCTGAACGTTGAAGAAAAAGCTTGCCATAATGAGCCTGATAAGGAGGAGAATTCTATCGTCCCCATGCAAAATGGGCCAGAGCCTGAGGAAGCCCAAAAGAGGTTGAGCACACCAAATATAGTCAAAGTGAAGGTGTTAAGAGCAAGAGCAGGCAAAAACCCCAAGTCAACAAAAAAACTTTTGCTATCAAAATTGGGCCTATCATATCCAAAAAAGGCTTCAAGACTAAAGCTAAGGCCCAGGAGAAAACACCTTATCATAACTAAAGCTGGCCCTAAACCGATTCAAAAAACAGTCCCTTCTTCAAGGAACCCTGAAATGGAAGCAAAGGAAAGAGAGATACTTGATCGTATGAGGGATTTGGAAAAGCATAAAAGAAAAGATTTCGAGATGACAAAAGGAGTTAATGCTATATTTGAAGAACATGTGGTGGGGAACGAATTAAAGCCGGATCAACCATTTAAGATCCTTTAATTGGCGAGGGCAAAGAGGAATAAAGTGGGGGTGATTCTGCCGAAAAACCACCTGATCTCACCATGGGAGTTCCTCCTCTGAGAATTAAACAAAAATAGCAAGTTTCTCTAGACCAGTCCATGTTGGATGCTGAAGCAAGCTCTAAACGCTCTGTTTAAGGTCTCTGGTCTATTCGGCTCCTTTTCTTTGTTAGGATAGATGAATATTATTGTATGAAACTGCAGGAGTGTGGATAGTAAAGGATTTCCTACTCTGACTAGGGATTTGAGAAGGGATTATGAAGCCTATTTGATCATCTTGCTAGAGACCCGTGTGAGTGGTGATCGAGGTAAACTTATTAGAGACAAAATAGTTTTGACAGCTGCTGTGTAGAGGAAGTCAGGGGTTATTCAGGGGGTATATGGTGCTTGTGGGACTCATATCACTGGAAGATTGAGGCCATTTAATAACATATGCAATTTATTCATCTAAAGATTGAAGGAATAAATTCTATGTCATGGATGCTAACGACTATTTTTGGGAGCCCCCAAAGAGTATTGCGAAAGATGCTATGGGATAAGCTTCATGATCTCTGAAACTCTGTTGATCTTCTTTGGTGCACTATTGGTGATTTTAATTATATCTTACACAGCTGTGAAATACAGGATGGAGCAATATCTCAAAGTGGTGGTGCGTGCCCTGACTTTGTCTCTTGTGTTTCGGATATTTATTTTCTAGATTTGGGTTATTCTGGTTTTCTTTTACCTAGAGGAGAGGTAACTTATTTGAACGTCTTGATAGAACTCTTAGTGATATTGATTGGCAAATTAAGTTTTCTGAAGCTACTGTTAAACACCTGCTCTGCTTGAAATTGTCTGATCACTCTCCTCTTTGTTTACATATCTCTCATGTTGTGCCCCTGAATAGAAGAAGGCACCCTTGGAGACCACCTCGAAGCTTAGTTGAACCACCCTGATTTTGAGAACATGGTCTCAAATAACTAGAGGGTACAAGACTTCTGGAGTGGTTGTGTTGAGAATTTTCATAGCTCTCTAAAAACGTAAAATTTTGAGGCTTTTGGTGATATTAACAAAAAAAGACCAAGATTCATATAAGATTTCAAGGTAAAATAATAGTCTGAGTGTAACGACCCAATTTTCAGTACGTCATGATCATACTAAAAATCAAGAATCACCAATTTGCTCACCTAAAATTTTAGCTATTTATTATTAAGACTGTAATCGTATTAGCGCATGACGGAAAAAAATTGTCGGTAAAAATTTTCACAAAAAATATCGCGTTGCATGTATAGTTCTAAACTGACAATTAACCCTCAGTCAATGTTTAATTAGGTTGTCACAAGTACAAACCCCAATAAAAATAAATCGAAGTATTCAAACCTCGGGTCGTCTCTTAAGGAATTGCAAGAAAGTGGGTTTATTATTGCTTATGATGTACTTCTTTTTGGGGTTTTGAAATAAGGAACAAGAAAATATAAATTGCGAGAAAAATAAACTAACTAAGAAAGGTCCTAGCAAGGATTGAGAATTGAAATTCCTATTCTCATTATCATCATCAATTGTGATCGTAAGTGCAAATCACTTTCACTTAGTTATCTTCTAACAAATGAAAAAAAGTCAACCGAGCAAAATTGACTTAAGTTCACAAGTATTAATCAAAGACTAGATTTAGTGAGGCTCAAGCCAACTAGCAACTTTCAATCACCAATCAACAAAAGAATTTTGATAACTCAAGAGTCTCTAATTAATCAACCCAAGTCAAAAATATAAAAATTTATTTTAAAATTCAACCATTCATTTTATCAAACACTTGGAAGGCACAAAATAAAAGCATAGAAAAATAACAAGAAATAGTAAAATCTAAGATTAGAAAATGCAAGTAATCAATAACCAGCAATTAAAGAAAGAAGCAATAAACATGAAATATCTCAAATTGCATTAAAAGAAAATTGAATCTAACAAGAAGAGTTCATAAACTAAATTGGGAAAATAAAGAAATCAACAAGAGAAGATAAACTAAGATACTAGAACAATAAAAGATAGAAGAAAACTAAATTAAAGCAAGATAAAATTCTGAAGTTAAGAAGAAATAAGACTAAAAACTGGTTCCTTCATGCGAGCTCGCGATGGCTGGTGGTGCGCTGGTTGGGGCTGTGGTGGCGGTTTTTCCATGGAACCGCGAGAGTGGACTTGGATATGTGACAGGTGAGTTCAAAATGCGGCCGCAGTACGCAAAGGAAGGGGGTTGCTGGTCTTGGATGACAACATCAATCCTAGGGCGGCAACATGTGTTTGACTTGGGTAGAGGGCAGCAGCTGTTGGACATGGGAGGAGAGGGAGTCGCTGGAGGAACCATCTCAAAGAAGGAAATGGCAATTAGGTCAAGTAAGGTTGATGTTTCATTGGGCCAAAATGTCTTTTTAGAAGCCCAAAATCAAATGATGGATGATCCTTTGATTTCAGGCCCAATTTTAAGGATTATAACTCTTTTGGACCAATCTCAAATTTATACATCAAATATATTTTATTGATTTTGGATTGGATTAAAATTTTTTCAATAGAACTTTGGTGGTAATTTTAATTTTTAGCGGTAGTAGAGTAGAAATAAGATTAAAAAAATAGGGCAAATCGTAGTATTAAGCCAGTTGGGTGGAAAATTTACATGATTCAACCAAATCGAAAAATGAGACATGGATCAACCAAAAGCATGTCTCTTTGTAATTCGAATCAACCTAACTCAAACTAAAAACAGGAGTAATTCGAATCAATGTTGTTCGAATTATGAGTGACTATGCATGCTATGTAGTTCGTATCACTCTGATTTGAATTATATGTGAAACATTCGATAGGCAGTTCGAATCATACTAATTCGAATTATATGGTGAAACATTTGATAGGCAGTTTGAATCACTCTGATTCGAATTATATGGTGAAACATTCGATAGGCAGTTCGAATCTAGCTATTCGAATTATATATAAATAATTCGAAATTAGCTGTTTCGAATTATGAAGCCCCAGACGTGTATAAATACTGTGTGAACATGAATTGTGTTCATTAGAGTAAGACAAAATGGCTAGTGAGGAGAGTTTTGTAGTGTTAGTGCATTATAGAGGATCCATTAAGAGAAAAACACGCTCTGATGTAAAGTTCACTAATAAAGATCCTCTGAGTATTTTTATGAGACTTATGACGAGATTCAATGACTTCTTGGCGTGAAACGGGTTCAGAAGTTACTCTATCGCATTCCGATCTTAGTGCTTAGAGATGACGTGAAATACGATTCTTTTATCATAGGGAGTGACGAGGATTGTCCTGTGATGAGTTTGAAAAACTCCAAATTATTTTGATGATGATCAAACATTGTTAAAAATAATTAATTACAAAATTATTAATTTAAATTTTAATTGACATTAGTTGATTAATAATTTTATTATTGTACAGATCTCTTTGGGCCAAAATCACATCAAACCCAATGTAATATTTAGCCTTTGGTACAAAGAGTTTAATGATATAAGGCTGAATTGTTCTGCAAGTGTAAATTGGGCCAGGATAACAATGAGTAGCTCAAAACTTTCAAATTGAAAGACCAACAAGGCATGGTCAGAATTGAAGGAAGAAAGAATGAAATTGGAGCTTGATTGAGTTCGGTTACCTAACCCCACTAAGGAATGGAATTCAAATTCATTTAACTTTATTTAATGCCTTGGTAAATGGAAAGAGAAAGTTGAAATTGATTTGATGGCATTAATTGATTACACGTTACTAAGCATGGGATTTTGGAAAGTGAAAACTTAACTCATTTTAATTTCCTTCCTTAATTCCATTGAAAGCTTTCTATGAACAAGCAACAAGCTAAGGTGATGATGGCTCTTGCAAAAAGAATATCTAAAGTATGGTGTGGCTGAGATCCTTACCACAAAAGGTAAGATGTGGTGAGGAAGTCTCAAGATCTCCATACCTAGATATGGAAGCAATCCATTTCAGTCAGAGAATAAGATCCCTGGGGTATGGCTCGTCTCTACTTTTCGTTCATCCATCACAGAAGGTAGCTACTGTAGCTACGTGGAGGAGGAAGCAGAAGTGAAGCAGATGGAGCTGTCAAGGATCAAGCGTTCATCAAGGGTCAGAAATCCTTCTTGGGGACCAAGTCAAGATGGAAGGCTCAGATTGATGAAGCTTGAAGAAAAGGGATGAGAGAGAGGTAATTGCATGTTGGTTTTAGCTTTCGATTCCCTCTTTTTTCTCTCTGTCCGAACCAGTTTGATGGTTGAAGAAGAAGAAGTTGGCTCGGTTGAACCGTTTCAACCTTGGAGGCTTCCCCTTCTATAATAAGGGTGAACAGCCAAGGTTTAAGACAAGGAGAGTAAGCACAGAGTTCTCATAGCTACCCAAGCTAACAGAAGTTCTTCTCCTTCAATGTGTTTCATTTTGTATTTTCTTTAGTTTTGTCTGTCTTGAGTCTCATGGTGAAAAAGGCAAACAGTGTGAGGTTTGTAAGAAAACGCCAGTGAACGAAAAAAGGCAGAGTGTACAAAATTAAAGAAAAATCCATGGATGTCCTAGAGGTCCTTTGTACATTTGTGTGTTGTGTATCATGATTCTCTGGGAATCCCCTTACAAGTTGGGTTAGCACTTAACAGTTGAAAGCTTGGTAGGTGACCAAGTCAAGTTCAGAATTGGGGATAGATTCTGGACTTGTCCCGGATAGGAAGGGTAGTTCCTATGGAGAATTGGTATCTGTAATCTGTTTGATTATAGTGAAATTCCATCATTGTTGTGATGGAGACTGGACGTAGGCTGTATTGCACTTAGCATCTGAACCAGGATACTTCTTGGTGTGATTCTCTCTTTCTCTTCTACTCCTTCTCTGTTTCTGTTGCTAAGGAGACAAAATTGAAAAATATCTCATGACTGGGTACGAGACAAAAAGAAAATGTCTTGTGTCTGGTTATGAGACAAAACGCAGAAAAATCTCCTAGAGCATTCTATAAGGCAGCAAGTATTACTCAGCGAAAAAAAGGGGCTAAGATTCAACCCCCATTCTCTTAGCCACTGATTACCATAATCCTGTTCCATTGTCGTCGACAATTTCCCGAGGCCAAGACACATGAGTTGTTGGCAAAGTTGGTTGATGTGGTATCTAGCTCGGGAGGTTCGAAACGGAATACCCAAACTCTAGGCACGGTATCCGGTTCTAGCTCAAGACCTGTTGGTGAATCTTCGTCCGTGCCTGTGAATGTACCTCGGGATGTGCCTGTCGCCTCCCCGTCATTCGCCGTTGATCTCAACTGCAGTGGTGGTGGAGAGGTTGGTATCGTGGATATGATGCCGATTTCTTTACAGTGTGGGGCACCAGCTGGTATGGGTGATACATTGCTGGATGATGATGGCGATGATGATGTGGAGCTTGACCTCATTGCTGATGACATTGGCGATGACATAGCAGCAAGTAATCCAACTGGGGCTGGCGGTGGTTCTAGCTCTGGGACTCAGCAGTACCCTCCGCACTTTTTATCGTTGGACTTGGATGCCATAAGACAGGAGGGGGTTCCTGGGGAACCCACTGGATTTGGTGCTAGAGATACCCAAGGTACTGAAGGTTTAATAGAGTTTTAGGATAAAGAGGAGGCTGTGTTAAGCGTAAAGACGTATAACAAAACCCCACTAACATCATTCACTAAGAAAATATCATTCACTAGCAAAACCACTAACAAAACCAATAACAAAACCACTAACAAAACCACTTGTATGGCAATCCTATCTAACTTAGCAATGGTACATAATGACTACCATTCTAACACACCAAAGATAAAAATATAAAAAAATAACTGATTCACTCCTATTTTAAAAGAACAAGTTCGCACTAACCTCTTCATTGATAACACTAGCTATATGGGCTACTCCATCCAAACGATAAAGTCGGTTCGAATTATCCCACATCGGCTAAATATTCTGCTCAAGCCTTTATTGGAGTCGTACGGAGGCCCTTTTCTCTTAAATTTGGTGGGGCATGGATTTAGAATAGTGGTTCGAATGAGGTTATTTCGAACTCTTTATATAGGCAAAACATGAGGTAATTCAAAACAGTCTGTTTCAAATTACTATGGGCACGAAATTGTGGGCTAGTTCGGATGATGCTAATTCAAACTAGTATGTGTTAGTGTGTGTAATTCGAATTACTATGGTATGTGTAATTCGAGTGGCTCTAATTCGAACTACATAAAAAAAGTGCTCTTGGTAGAATCTTGTAACATTTTTATCTTTGGTAGAATTGTGTAAAACCAGCCTCTAGTTGGTTTATATGCGTCATTTGCCCTAAAAAAATATTATTTTAGAATTTATTATTATTTTTTATTAATTGTAATTGTTATTTACAATTTTAATTAGGATTTATTTTTTTTATGCAACCTTGAAGATAAGGTTATTTTAAAGGAGAGGATAATGTTAGGATTAGTATTGGGTCTATAGTCCAATTAAAGAATTATACTATTAGAATGTACTAGTGTAAAGAGGCATGAGGTAATTAAAAACTCTACTTCCTCTCTTTAGCCCTAGTCCTAGAAATTTCTATTCTATTCTCTTTGATTTATATCTAATTCTCTCTATTTCTTTATACAAATTCGTATCTATATAACTATTAGACATTAAATTGCAAGAAAATATTAATAAATTTATTAGATTTGATATTAAAATAAAAAATATAAACAACTTATAAAATTTTAAACCTTAAAACCAAAATATTTAAGATCTAGGAAAGAAATAAAAAAACTTTTGATAAATAACGACTTCAGCATTAATGTGACAATAAATTAAATCAAATAGCATATATTTTAATTAATTAAATTAAACATTTGATATAATAAATTCATTATAATTGTGTAGCTCAATAAAATTAAATAAGTTAAATAAATAAAAAGTATCTTATATAAAAATTATTATCTTTTTAAAAAATTATTAATCAAAATATATAAGATGACAAAAAATTAATACAAATTAAAATAAAATCAATTTATTTATTATAATTAGATTAAATAATTTAATATTTATCTCAATCAAATTAAATAAATTATTAATTATGACATTCTTAATTAAAATATTAATCAATATATAACACAAAAAATTAATACAAATTAAAATAAAATCAATTTATTTATTCTAACAAAATCAAATAATTAATACAATTGATTAGTTATAATTAATATAGTTAAATAAAATATTAAATAATTTGATATTTATCTGAATTAAATTAAATAAATAAATAATTAATTAATATATTTAAATGAATCAAATAAAATAAATTAAAAATACTTTTAAGAACATATCACTTGAATTATACTGTTAATTAAAAAGATTAGATTTTAGTAATAAATAATAGATAATAAATAATAAATTATATAAATATATAAATATTATTTATTAAAATTAAATATTTAAAAATATATCAAAAACTAAAATTTTCAACCATTAATTTTTATGTAAAGTTTAAATCTAGATCAATCATCAATCAATACCTACTGATACATAATAATTAGGACAAAATACATAAATAAACCAAAGCCAATCCAATATTACGTATTTATATGATTCACCTAAATAAAAAAAATGTTATATTGATCTTCCAAACCATATTTTTATATAAATCGAATTGGTTAAATTCGATTTACGCAATATAGTAGTAAATCGAATTGGTAAGTTTCAAATTATATAGAAATATTATTTTTTTTGCATAAATCAAATTGGTCTGATTCGATTTATAAATGAATGATATCCATAGTAGTAAATCGAATGAGTATGATTCAATTTATGCATGGTTTGTGACAACTAGTAATTCGAATTAGGTTGCTTCAAATTATAGAAGTTGGACGTCCATAGTAAATTGATACAGTGCAATTTGATTTACTAACAAATTGAGTTCTATGTATAAATTAAATTTAAACTATTAAATTTAATGTGAAATTAACCTATATAAATATTAATTTTTATTATAAAAAGGAGCACTTAACTTATCAATTTTTATAGGTTATTTTGAAGTTAATAAACAAATAAATATTAATTTTTATTATAATAGTAAAAAATTATAGCATACTAAATTAGGATACTAGAAAAAATATTATATAATATAATATAAAAAAATAAACTAAAAAAAGTATTAAAAAATTATAACAAATTTAAAAAAATAATATTATAATTTAATATCATATTTTTTTAGTAATTATTTATCTAAAAATGATTTTAATTAATATCATCTAAACAATATTCATTTTATTAAAATTAATTTTAGTATAAAATTAATTTTAGTATAAAATTGTCAAACATAAATTAATTTCAACTTCTATTAGTAAATTGAATTAAAAATAACATATAAAATTTACTCATATTTATTAAATTTTAATATCAGATAACAATTTAATAATTTTTTAAATACTCTTTGAGGTAATGACCAATTCGGTACCCGAAAGATTCAAACGCTGACATTTTAGTACCCAACTATTGTTATTGACAAAAAGGTACCTGAATGGTTTAAAATTTTGCCAAGCGTGTCCAAGAGCTTGCCGGAACATAGCTCCGGTGAGTACGATGCTTACGTGGTGCTCGGTTTTTGCTGACTAGGTTAGTGTTATATTAGATGGAATTTCTAATTTTAATTATGGTTATCCTACTTGGAAAATAAACTAAACCTAAATTGAAAATTATTTTTGCCCCAAATTAATTTTGCCCTAAAACCCAATTTGCATATACCAAGTTACCATTTACTGAGTTACTGTGGTTAGTGTGTCACTAGCGAAAATCAAAGGTCACGTAGAGAGGGAGAGACGTTGCCCTCGAAGCTTGGCGCGAAGAAGAAGGATACAAGGCAAGAGCCATTGTCGAATCAAGCTTAACGGTTCTGAAGTGGCATCGTGGGATCACCACTGTTCGCAAGGAGCAACCCTACGAAGAGGTACGTTCTGCTTCATGTTCTTTGTTTAAGTTATGGTTTTTTGCGTTTGCTGGTGACATGCTGTTTATTCATTGTATCTTCTCTCCATTATTTCTTAGATGGATCGTTTAGTTACGTTTGTGTATCATCACATGGGTTGCTTGAAAAAGGTTAGAGATGGGAATGTGATATACGAAGGGGGTTTAGTCACTGAGATACACAGGGTGAATGTGGAGACATGTAATTTGTTTTTTGTTGAGGGGTTGTTTTTAGACCTGGGTTACCCTGGATATAATGAGGCGTATTGGCTAGAACCTGGTTTCGAATTAGGTCAGGGTCTTAGAGTACTGAGGACAGATGCTGAAGTGATGAGGATGTGTGAGAGTGCAATTAAAAACGACAACACTGTCCATCTCTACTTTGATCACCCTATTGATGCCAACCCTGAAATCATTGATGACAATGTCGTGTCTTCTGGTAGCAGTGAGAGTGTGGTTGAGGTCAATCCACCTGGTGATGAGAGGGAAACTGAAATCGTGAGTGAGGAAACTGGCGAGGTTAATCAGTTGAGTAAGGCTTTAACAGTTGTTGTGAAGGAGACTTTGAATGAAGTTGTGACTGAGAAGGGTGTTGATGTTAACGAGTCGGAGGCCGGAGAGGGTGGTGTTATGAATGAAGATGTGAATCATGGGAATGGGGAGAAAGAGACTGAGCAATCTGCAGGTCCAGAAGAAGTTGTTAAGAGGGTGAGAAAGAGGCATCCACGACCACCACCAAGTGGTTTATCACAAGAAAGGAGAGCTGCTGAACCTGAACAGCACCAGGGTGATCCTTTAGAAGCTGAAACAGTAAATGAACAAACACATGAGAGAAGAGATGATGATGAACATGTTGCCAATGAAGGTGCTAACAATGAAGAACCATTGGTGGATGAGTTGAGGGCAGAGGAAACAGCTACTCAGAATGCAGGAGGTAAAAATATTACTTCTTTTTTGTTATACCATTTTTGGATAAGTGTTGGTTTTTTGATTGCAATGATTATGATGCACATGTAGCCAATGAAGGTGTTAACCTTGAAGAACCAGTGGTGGATGAGTTGAGGGAAGAGGAAACAGCTACAAAAAATGCAGCAGGTAAACATATTAAGTTTTTTTTTTGTTACAGCATTTTTTGATAAATATTGCATGATGGCTGACAAGTATCAGCTGATGTATTAACAGATACAGAAACACAAAGAAAGGATAGGACAAATCCAAGGAGAAATCATCCTAGGCCTCAACCATCTGGGCAGAGGATTGTACCTGGAAAGGAAAATGAAGCACCAAGGGTAGAGGTGCCTAACCCAAACAGAGCAGATGGAGAGATGGGACCTGATACTTACCAATACGAATCTGATGAACTGTATAGCCCTCCTGGATCTGATGATGAAGATGAACCTATTTTTCCTCAACATAACCCGAACACACCCTTTGGGAAAATTACTCTGGAGCTGAACATGGAGTTTGAGACCATGGAACACTTTAAAGCAGCGGTTCAAAAGTACAACATACAGATTGGGAGGCAGGTTTTCTATCTTAGGAATGAGAGGAAGAGGTGCAGGGTGATTTGTTATGACCCCGAGTGCCCTTGGTTGTGTTATTGTTCTAAGACCAACTATCCAGCCTCGTTTCAGATTAAAACATTTGTGGATGAGCATACTTGTCCGAGAAGCAACAAGAGTAAGTCAGTGAGTTGTGCCTGGGTTGCTGAAGAGCTTGTGCCTAAACTCAGAATCCATCCTAACATGTTACAAAGGGAGGCACAGGAGTGGTTTAAGGTGGAGTATGACATCTCAGTTAACGAGAGGATGATGTACAGGGCTATGGATAAGGCCAAAGATGTTATTGAAGGAACGGAAAAGGATCAATACCTGAGACTTAGAGACTATCTGAATGAGATCATCAAGGCTAATCCTGGGTCAAGAGCCAACATGGGGACAACTCCACAGCAGGAAGGGTTGCCTAGATTTAGGAACTTGTATGTATGTTTGGCTGCTTGCAAGCAGGGATTTAAAGCAGGGTGCAGACCCTTCATAGTGTTAGATGGGACTTTTCTGAAAGGCTATTTCGGAGGGCAGTTACTAACTGCAGTAGGACAGGACGCGAATAACCAGCTATTTCCAATTGCATATGGTGTTGTCGATGCAGAAACTCGGGAAAATTGGAGATTCTTTCTCGAGGAGTTACATACTGACATAGGGGACTATAATGAGAATGGCTGGGTGTTCATGTCCGACCAGCAAAAGGTAATATGCAGTGTTTGCAATCATTATTGTTCTTATATTCCTACTTGAGTAATCTTAAGTGTTATAATGTTAACTGCTGAATTTACCCATGAATGCAGGGATTGATACCAGCTTTACAGGATGTGATGCCTGGTGTGAAGCACAGATTTTGTTGTATGCATATGTGGAGAAACCTGAACAAACGATGGAAGGATAAGGAGCTGAAGGGAGCATTCTGGCAATGTGCAAAAGCAACTACTGATCAAGAATTCAAGGATGCTATGGCTAGTGTGAAAAGGATCAATAAACAGGCATGGGAGTATTTGGATAAATTTGAGCAAGAACAGTGGTCAAGAAGCAAGTTTTCTGAATGGCCAAAGGTTGATAGCTTGACTAGCAACAACTGTGAATCGTTTAATTCAACCATTGTGGGTCTGCGGGGGAAAAGCATACTCACAATGCTTGAGGAACTCAGATTCTATATCATGAAGACGATGGCTACTCACAAGGACGCATTGATGGGTTACACCGGACTTATAGCCCCTATACAAGTGAGTAGATTAGAGAAGGAAAAAAAACAAGCTAACTACTGGGAGGCACAGTGGTGTGGTGATGATGAACATAACGAATTTGAAGTCAGAAGGTGGCAACATAGAGTCAGGGTGAACACAAGAGAGAGGACATGTTCCTGCAGAAAATGGCAGCTGACTGGACTACCATGCTGTCATGGCATTGCAGCAATCCAGAGGAAGAATGAGAAGCCTGAAGACTATGTCCATCACAAGCTCACCATCGAAGCATACAATAGGACTTACCAGTTTCACATCAATAGTATACCAAGCCAAGAGTATTGGGAGCACCATGATGGGTTGCCTTGTCTGCCTCCTCCATACAAGAGGCCTATTGGCAGACCTTCCAAGAAAAGGAAGAAGGACAGCAGCGAGCAAGACTCTGGGAGCCAATACCATGCCAAGAGAAGATATGGCCAGATAACATGTCAAACCTGCAAGAGAGTAAGTGAAACAAGTCTATTATCAGCTATCTACTTACATAATATCATTCAATCATACATAAACTGTTTGAAATCTGATTGTATTTATTTATTGCCTGGATGCAAGGTTGGACATAATAGTAGGACTTGCCCTGAGAGATCAAATGGAGCAGCAGCTCAAGAAGATGGAATTGATGAGGATGAAGCTAGAGAGCAAGAAGCTAACTGGGAGGAGACCATGGAGGCTGCACATGCTACACATGTTGCAGATGAGGAAAACCTCACTCAAAACCACCCACAGAGTCAACCTGATGAGGTAAACTTCTGTATTTTAATTCAAACCTTGTTCTTTTCCAAAATGTTGCACCTAGAACTGAGAAAGCCCCACCCTAAACTAATCACCCAACTCATACAGAATACTGAGGCTGATTTGACAACCACAACAAATGCTGCACCCCCTAATGCAACCACTACACCAGCAACCAGTTCAGGACCAGCACCTCCAGTGGCAGCAAGGCCAGTAGAGCCAACACCACCAATACCACCAACTAGAGGCAGGGGCAGGACCATTCGAAGAGGAAGACCCCCAACCTCAACAGCACCTCAAACTAGGGTTGCCAGCCATGATGTTGGGTCTAATTGTCAGATCCCAGCCACACCAACCAATGCTGCAGGACCAAGTGCTGGGCCTGGGTCAATGTCACAAGGTCCTTTGGGTAGGCCCACTCTGCAAGCCCAAAGTTCAGCATCCTCTAGGCCACCAACTGTGACTAGGGAAACCATGGCAGCAGCAAGCCCAGCCACACAGAGCAGGTTCACAGGCTTCATGCCCACCCCATCCTTGAAGAAGAAAAAGCCTTCAGCAAGCATCAAGAAGTCATAGCTTTCTTTCTTGGGTTTTCATGTTGTTTCTAGTTCCATGTTGGACCTGAAGTAGATACTATGCAACTAAATGCCATTATGGCATGTTTAGTATTACTTGTTATCAACTTTAGTGTCATTATGCCATGATAGTTTTTTTGGGGCAAAACTTTTGTTATTTTGGGTCTTAGGTATGTTACTCTGGATATTATGTTTTCATGCTATAAGACAGGTGTTTTTATACATGTTCTGTTTATGCCATTTTTTCAACAATGGCTAACCTATCTTATATATGGCTTACTCATAATTCAAAAGCAATAACTCAGTCACAGAAGATTAATAAGAGTGCATCCATTAATTCATCTCAATTACAATTAGGAAAACATTACAAATAAACAAGCTTTCAATCCTACAATCTTAAATTTGACCATTGTCTTCCTACTTAGCCATACACAGCAGACTCAAAACCAGATTTAACCCAAGCAATACACAGATAACAAGCAACAAGAACTCAACCCTCTTCAGTTGGTCCTTCATGTCATTAACCACAGGAAGCACCATCATCATCCTATCCCTTTCCCGGCCATCACTACCATCCTGGTTGGTTCTGCTTTTCTTTTTTGGATCTGCTATGCCCACCATGTTGCTATTCTCCGAAGAAACTTCTCCTTCCACACATTGTTCTTCAATTTCATCCAACCATTGAAAATACCCACAACGTCTTTCTGTGTTCTAGCATGGCACAAAAAATTTCATGAATCAGAGAAGATCGGAAAGTAAATCTGAAAAGTGGAGAAAAGCAACCCAGGAAGAATGCATCATTTCGTCAAGTAACATCAACATTTTAACCTTACCTTCCACAGAGGGCAACGAAGAAACCATCTATCAGGGTTGCTACTTGTCTTCGATTTCAACGGAACCACCGGAAGGGGACAAAAGCAACACCCATCGTAGATTTTACTACCAACTCCAGAACCACCATCAACGTCGAAGGCTATGGATGAGTGCTTTCTCACGGTTCCACCTTTTGCACGAGCCCTAGCTGCTTGCATCTTCCAGATTGGGATCGTGCTCTACGAGAGAGCGACGAGAGCAAAATTGGGTTTTAGGGCAAAATTAATTTGGGGCAAAAATAATTTTCAATTTAGGTTTAGTTTATTTTCCAAGTAGGATAACCATAATTAAAATTAGAAATTCCATCTAATATAACACTAACCTAGTCAGCAAAAACCGAGCACCACGTAAGCATCGTACTCACCGGAGCTATGTTCCGGCAAGCTCTTGGACACGCTTGGCAAAATTTTAAACCATTCAGGTACCTTTTTGTCAATAACAATAGTTGGGTACTAAAATGTCAGCGTTTGAATCTTTCGGGTACCGAATTGGTCATTACCTCATACTCTTTTTATAATAAAATTAATATTTATTTATTAAATTAAAAAATATATTTTAGTACTTTTTTAGTACTTTAAATAAGTTTAACATAAGGTAACATTTTTAATGAAATTTTTTAATAATTTATAAAAAATATTTATAATTATTATTTTTTTAATTTATTATCACTTTCAAATCAACTTTTTCGCTTCATAAATAAAAAAAATATATACACATATTAATAATAATAAAAAAGAAAAAAAATTTATGACCTAAACAATATAAAACTAATACATAACATAAAATTCACTGTTCTTAAATAATATAAAATTTCAGTTATTACAATTATCTAATATACTTAACCAATTAATTCTATTTCCTTATGCGTCAAAACACTTTGGAAACAAGAAGCCTCATCACGTATTTAAAAGACTAAAATATGAAAATCATATGTTCTTCCATTTTTCTTTGGTACCTTCTTCCTCCTCTCCTCTGATCATTCTTTTTCAAGTGCCAACTAGTAGTATCTTGGATACGGTTGTTGATTATTATTGTTTTGGTGATGTTGCTGATGATAATTAGTATAGAATACCATAAAGTCAAAAGTGAGGATGAAGAGTATAGTGATTGCGATCGTAAACAAAAACACACGACTTTTTAAGATATCGCTGATGGGTATGTTGAATAAACCCAAGAATGAGATGAGTATGAAGTAAATTATAAGACACCCGAGGGTGAGAACAAGCGTTGACCAAAATTGTCTTGGCAGAATACCATAATTTGGTCTTGGCACTCTTATTGGAATTGGAATACCACCATATCCCATTCCCATGCCTACACCTACTGGTGGTGGTGGTAGCATTGGCATATTTCCATAACCATATCCCATTGGTCCCGGTGGATAATTCGCCATTATACTTATTAGCTTTCTAGCTAGTCGAAATCACATGTATGTTTTTATTAGAGATAATTCTCTTAAAATAAGGAAATATATATATATATATAGCAATAGCAGTTCAAATGTATTTTAGAGATGTTGGAACATTAAGTTGATTGATCACCTCATAATTACGGATCGGGAAGCATGACCATTATTTATGATGACAGATATACCAAATAAAATATATAAATATATAGTGATTGATTTCAATGTATGTATCCATAGCATTTTAAATTTTGATTTCGTATGTAATAATAGGAAAATGTACTAATTTTTTTATTTTCAATTTATAGGATATTGACATACAAAAATGTTTAATAATAAAAAAATTAACAAAAGAAATCAAAATTTATGTTATTTAATATTTATTAATTATTATAAATATTAAATAAAATAGATTTTGATTTTTTTTTTTTGTCTTTTTAATATCACTTATCAAAATATATGTATAAATATGAGTTTGAGTATGTGAGTATGGAAATATAGGAATTTTCAAAATATAGGATTATATATTATTGTAATGAACGTGGTTTTTTCTATGATAAACCAAGTCTCAATTAGCTTATTTATGCCGAATTCAAATGAGTAAACAAAAGTGAAATTAATTTACGTAATTAATTGGATTAAGCATGTTCAGTTGATTATAGAGATCTCTACCTATGAAGTCATTCTCTTATACAATCATATCATATGTATATTAATGTTAATACATGCATTATAGAAAGAAAATGCTGTATACTAGTACGTATAATTAATTAACTAGTAATTGAAAACAACAATAATATCAACAAGACATGAATCACCACATGTATCAAAATCACCCCTTTTTTTTTTCTTCTTCCCCTTTGATATCCTCATGCATTAGAAATTCTCTAGAGGAAATATCAAACATTTTTCATGATCATATTTCATATAAAAACAGTTGTCAAACAAAGGAATTTGAAACTATAATAAAATACAACTTATATATGTTTATTGACATATCAAAATAAATTAGTTAAAGTTTGTAATTGGATTTTTGTATTATATAAAATTTTCAATCAAATCCTTTCTAATTATCTTTTGTTAAATAATGCAAATTATTTTTAGAATATTTCTTTTTTTTAATGTAAGAAAAATTATAAAATATTCTAAAACAATGATATTCTATGATTATTGCATTCTTTTTCAAAAAATAATTAATAAGAATCTAATTACAATTTTTTATCTAATATATAAATTTAATTACAAATTTTTTTAAATAACAAAAATCTGATAAAATTAAAAAGACTAATAATTAAATTAAAAAAAATCTCATACCAAAGACACATACATTTTGGATATTTTTGGCATGGATGTTTTTTCTTTTGTTAACTTGACATATGGATTGAAAAATGAAATACGGTTAAGATATTTATGATGTTTAATTTTAGATATAATTAATCTAAAAACATAACTCGAAATAAATATTGGAATGGTTTCTTTGATTATAGTTTGTTTCTGTCTGCAAGATTCAAATTGGATACCAATAAAAATCATTGCGTTTAGCTATTACTCAACTAATTTAGTATTCATAATATAAGAAAAAGAAAGAGAAAGGAAAAGAGAAAGAAGAAGAAAGAGAATACACATGTAGATTTTGTTTAAGTTAAAATATATATATATATATATATATATATATATATATATATATATAGAGAGAGAGAGTAAATGTGAATGAAAGAAAAGCCAAGAGTGAATATTCAATTTAATATTTGAATTTGTAGGTAAATTATAATTTAGTTTCTGAAATTTTAATTATTTTTGTTTAATTTTTAAATTTTATAAATATAATTTATATTAGTTTTTGGAATAATTTTTAGTACATAAATATTAATGGAATGCTGATATAAACTGTTAGATATTATGTTAAAATTTATAAAATAATGTTTAATCACTTGTTTTGAGAAAAAAATTTAGTACTATTTACGATATTTTTAGGTTATTTGAGTGACAAAATAGAAACACGTTGTTTTATAAAATTTAATGTGATATTTGGTAATTAACGTTAGCGTCTTGTTAAAATTTATGTGTTGAAAATTATTTCAAAGATTAACATAAATTACGTTCACAAAATTTGAAAATTACATAAAAAATAAATTTTAAAAATTAAATTAAAATCCACATGAAATTTTATGACAAATTAAATATTATCTCCAAGCAGAAGAATAGAATAGTCAAAATCGAAAATAGGGCTCGTGAAGTGAAAGATGAAAGAGGAGATGCGATGCAAGAAAGAGTAGTTTCACGGATGGGATATATACGAGAAGGCATGTCTCTGATTATCCATGAATGGTCCCTTCATTTTTATTGCTTTAATCTATGAGTCTTTCTCAGCATATATACCGTCATGTCTTGTCAGTATTTGACACTTCTACCAAATAGCACCCCTTTTTCTTTATGAAAATCAACTTTAATTTTCTTAACATCTCCCTCACACACATAACCAACACTGATCATACTCACATCTAACCGATTTTGGGAGAATCATAGCCTTGTTTTTTTCTTCATCTTATTTGCAGCCTTCACAGCTGACACAGAAATGAGACATTACCCATGTTACGTTATTTCAACATAAAAAATATGAGTAGTGTTAGCAATGACCTAAGTGTACAATGTGTATAATAGGTTAAATTTTTGGTCCATGAATAAAATGAACATCAGCTATACTATCCAGAATAACCACTAAATAATTTTGGGTTCACCAAGAATCGAACTCTTTGACCTTTCAGATCTAGAACTCTAATACAATATCATGAAACCACTCATCCCAAAAACGTAACCTGACAGACAGGACAATGTAACACTAATGGTCATATCTCTAATACTTCATAAACCTCAATTGTACACATTATACGCTTAGGCCATTAGCTCCCTATACTTATTCAAAAAATATAGTAATATAATATAATGGCTTTTTCTTTTCTATTTTATTTAGAGTAATTATGTGATCATTATACTTTGAAAGAGTGTTACCTAACAATAACAAGACAAAAGTACTTACAAAAATGTTAATAGAATGGCTTTTTCTTTTGTATTTTTTTAATATTTTTTATTATTATTTGATTAGTATAAATATTAAACTATTTTTAATAAATAAATTTTATTAATTTATGTATATAAATTTTAAAAAATATAAATTTAAATTATATATTTTTGTATATAAATTTTTTATAAATATAAATTATTATTCACTAAATATTGAAATATAATGAAAAACAAAGTCACAATATTTATCTCATTTCTTTCCAAAATAAATATCTGGAGTTTACCTTTACATCCTTCTCCTCTGCCATAAACTCCATATAGAAAAAGTGAAACTGAAACCTCGCCATTTGAATTTAGAAGACTCTATGAGCAGGTTCTAACAGTGGAGCAGCCACAAATGGGTTCTTCTACGTCTCTAGCTCTTGTTTTGTTCCTTGTGTTTGCTGGTGAAATAATGACGACATCAGAGGGAATTCGAAGAAGCAACACACAAAACAACAAGGGACAGCGCATGGTAGCACCAATGGAAGAAGATGAATTATTGGCATTGTTTGAAGTGATGAGTGGTCTTCTGGAAGATCCTGAATGGGCCCAGGCACATCCACAGCCATGCACAGATACCCCATGGCCTGGTCTTCAGTGTGAAGTATCCACCACTGACCCACCAATCTTTCATGTCACAAAGATTCACGTTGGTCCTGATATACTTTCACCACCTTGCAAAAAATCCGCTTACCTATCACAATCCTTGCTTAAACTCAATTATCTCAAAACCCTTTCACTCTTCAACTGTTTTGTTGCTTCTTCACAAGTCATCACTCTACCAAACACACTCTTTGGCACTTTCTCTTCATTGGAACACCTTGCTTTGGAAAACAATCCATCTCTTTCTGGTGAGATACCTACGAGTTTGGGAGATGTTGGTTCTCTTAGGGTCCTGAGTTTGTCACAGAACAGCTTACAAGGTAACATCCCAAGCCTTGGTGGTTTGGTTTGTCTTGAACAACTTGACCTTAGTTACAACAACTTGAATGGTTCAATCCCCATGGAAATTGGAAAACTGAAGAAGATGACCATTCTGGACCTGAGTTGGAATTCAATTGAAGGGGCTATTCCTCATTCTATAGGACAACTTCAACTCCTTCAGAAGATGGATTTGCACTCTAACATGCTTGTTGGGAACATTCCTCATGATTTGGGAAATCTCAAGAGGTTAGTGTTGCTTGATCTGAGTCATAATTTCATTGAAGGGCCTATTCCTGAAACTTTGTCAGGTATGGAGGTTTTGGAGTATTTAATCATTGATAACAACCCCATTAAAGAAAGGGTACCACTGTTCATAGGGAAGCTTAATAAGCTCAAATCATTGAGCTTGTCAGGGTGTGAATTGAATGGTCCTTTACCAAACTTCTTTTTTTCATTGAAGAATCTTACAGCTATTTCCTTAGGTAACAACAGACTCAGTGGGCCAGTTCCTAAAGTTTTGGGGTTACTCCCAAACTTAGATCAATTGAATATAAGCTACAATAATCTAAGTGGGGTTCTAGAACTTCCTGAATACTTCATCACAAAGCTTGGTAAAAGGTTGGATGTGAGAGGAAACAATGAGCTATGCACAAGTGATGATGATGATCAACCAAATAGGAAGAAAAACTTGTCTTCATACTTGGGAATCCCCTCTTGTTTGACCATGGTGCCTAGGACTTCAAATTCTTTTGCTGGTGGACCGGTTGAAAACCCTTCAGGGATAAAGCCATCTTGGTATAACAACATCATAAGTTCCTGTCCATCATTGTTACAGGGGGATCTACGTGTCATCCTATTTACTTTGGTTTTGAATTTGGTTTGGTTACCTGTTCTCTCAGCTTCTTTTATTTAGATTAATGAAATTCAAAAGCTTTAGTTAAGTAGTACATATAGACAAAGTCACAACTAATGAGAATATGACTTATTAAGGTGTGACTTAGCTCGTAATAAGAACAATATAAGTGACATTAGTTAAGCACTTTAAGAATTTCTCTTAACAATTAATACAAGTTAATTCCATGTATAATGATTTACTACATATATATATAGATATATGTATTTGGAAATATGCATGGAAAAGCTATTTCATATATATAATATCGGAAATGTTTGTTAATAAAAAAAAATCAGTCAAAAACAGCCATAACTTGCTTTGTTTAACATTTATTAATTGTTGGGAACATTAATTAATACTAAATAAGACAAATTCTAACTGTTTATTTTGTCTATCTAGCGTTGCCCATATAATATAAAGTGCCATTAATAGCAATGCCCAGTGGTACCTCCTTGCTCCTCAGTGGATTCAATAATAGGGCTCCAATAAAAGAAAAAAAAAGAAAAGAAAAGTAAAATAAAGATTCACATTTGGCCTTTCATCTCTGAATTTTTATTTTGACATTGGAGAACACTTACTGGATAAGCTTTCCGCAAATTGACAATACTATTTCGTAAATTGTATTTTTACCAATAATTTTTTTTATAATATGTCTTTTTGTTATTGACAATACATCTTCGGCAGATTGTACTTTTATGAACAAAAAATATTTTCTCTTACAATATACTCTCGATTGTGTGATAGACGTCTCGTAATATTTGGATGATTCTCAAACGCTAAAACAAATAATATATATGTTCTCCCAATCCAATAAGGGTCGGAGGTTCATTTGGCATATCACGGATTCCACGAGTTCTCTATCCATACAAGCTAAAGTGACCCATACGTTATACCATCTCTTAGAGAAAAATTAGACAATTGGTAGAAATTTTTAGACGAATAAACTCGAGCAAAAGACTTATCCGAGTATGAGGTATAAAAAGAGAGAAATCTATTTTTTTCTAAGATACGTCATCTTTTTATCTTAATTAGCCGCTTTATACAGGCACTTACTTTAGTATCGAAATGTCTTTATAAGTGATTCCGCTCACCAACTTATCGACAATCGTGACCCCACTTTTCCATGTCAAATTCGCGTCTTGATCCTGATCCTTAATATCTCATCGTTGCTCACATCTATCTATATAATCGACCATCCATCATAACGAACAATCAAACAATATATAATTAAAATTAACTATTAAAATTTACTAAAATATTAGTCTACCGGTATATTTAAAAGTTTTCCTAAAAGAAAAATTAGACTCTCATCTCACCATTCATGTTGATAAGTAACTTATTTGAAAGAAAGATCTGTATCACAATTTTCAAGGGCTGTCCCCGAGTGTTGTTTTCTAAGGCAGCCTTTTAGGAAGAGTAGCAGGAGTGTCGGTTGGTTCTGACATTAATGAGCATGCTGATGCCACAACCACCCTTGTTTTGGACTTTTGGCGGGTTCAGACACTCACAGAATCTGAGAATCTTATAGCAAATTAACAATCTTTACCAGCAGCTCCCAAAATCTTCACACTCTCACTAGCAATGAAGCATAGACCAAACACAAATTTAAAATGAACCCTAATTTATTTGAATTTAGTTATTACATTATATTATATCGTAAAATTACCACAAATATAATTATCAAGCTAAATGAACTATATTACATTTTTTGGATGCAATCTTTTTTATACACCTACTTAATACAAAATGCTTGTGTACAGAATACATTAGTATATCATATTTTTATTATTTATTTATTTGACCAGAGTGTAAAATTCTAATTATATTAGAACTCACATAATTACTCTTTCCCACTCTCTTCTCTTTTCTATCAGAGACTGGTCCATTACATAGGGTTTGGTTGGCATCAACCCCCTCGTTGGGTTAAATTTGAGTGGTCCAATTTCTATCCTATAAATAATAATATTACAACAGGACACAAGCTATGATAAACCACTTGTAATGATGACTCCAATAACTAACATGAGATCAAAGGAAAGTTTTGAATCCAGCTCAACTCTTGCTCCATGAATTAAAGAGCCCCTCTGAGGATAATACCATCTCTTCAGCAATTTTCAAAAGAATGCCATCAAGTTTACTTTGTTTTATTTCTGTTAGCAATGTTTTCTAATCTGCACATCCCATACCCAGCTTGCACGTACTTAGGTACTTTATATAAAATAAAGAGCAACTCTTTAGGCCATTCATTTTTTAGTATTTTTTATGTGCATAAATATTAAATTATCAATAATAAATAAATTTTAGAATAAAGAACAAATACATCTTTAACCTTTTCTTCCACGAATATTTTAGTCTCCAAAGATGGGAAAATATATTTATATTCCTGACATTTTTAAAACGCGGACAAATTTATCCCTCTGTTGAAGTGATTCCGTTAAACCCGATGAAAAAGTCTAACGTGACTCCCGTGGCGCTGACCTGACCGTTACGGAGCACACGTGGCATATAACTTTTCAAAACAGGACATATTAGTCCTCTTAAACCAAAACGTGTAGCTTTTCAAAACAGGACATATTAGTCCTCCCACACCCAAACGACGTTGTTTCACCCAAACTTCCAATCTTCAAATTTATGAGTCATAATCCTTTGAATGCACAGAAACAGTGGAGTGTGTGAAGTGGGTCACTGTCCTCAGCCACCTCTAACTCCTTCCTCAGCCTCTAACCAGCTCTTCAATCTAAGGCTCCAACGAGACGCCGCCAGGGTCCACGCCCTGACCTCCATTGCCGCAACTATCAACCGGACCCATGCCAGACCCTGTTCTCCTAAATCCTATCCGGGTTTCAGCAGCTCAGTCATCTCAGGTCTAGCTTAAGGAAGTGGCGAGTACTTCACGCGCCTTGGGGTTGGAACCCCAGCCAGGTACGTGTATATGGTGCTTGACACCGGAAGCGACGTCGTTTGACGCCCCTCTCTGCTACCGCCTTGACTCTCTGGATGCAACCAGAAGAAAGTATGCCAGTATCAGGTTTTCTACGGCGACGGTTCCTTCACATTCAGCGATTTCTCCACCGAAACGCTCACGTTTCGAAGGAGGAGGGTTGCGCGCGTGACACTCGGGTGTGGTCACGACAACGAGGGTTTACTCGGTGCCGCCGGCCTTTTGGGCTTGGGTCGTGGAAGGTTATCATTCTCGGCTCAAGCCGGACACCAGTTCAACCAGAAATTCTGATTGCTCCTTCAGAAGTGTAAAGTTTCAACCATAATTTCATGTTTTATTTCAAAGTTTCATATTTTTGGTATAGCTTCTGCAGCTGTTGATTAAGCTCAACTTAGCTTCTTTTTTTACTTTGTTTTAAGATGGTTAAACATTTTATTCAAATTTTTTGAAATAGCTCTGGTAGCTTTTGATGTTTGTTTCTGCCAATTGGTGAAGCTTGATATTGGTCAAATTCTGCTTTGAGTAGTTGAACTGTATTAATCTTTGGCATTCGATAATTTGTTGAGGAAGCAACTGTATTAGTATTCTCAAATCAGATTCTTCCTTTGTGGGGTTAGTTAGAAATTGTTAATAGAGATTAGTAACTGAATTGTGATTGGCTGATTGGTTATAGTTTTGTTGGTATATAAAAGATCTATTGTATCAAATTGTATTCACCTTTTATTGTTCTCTTAATATATAACATTTTATGGTTTTGTCTCAATTATCAAAATTCTATGCTAAAGTCTGGTTGGTTTGATATCGCATTTGACTTTATGAAAACACAACTTTATGCTTTTATGAAGAGTTGTTGATAGCTCATGGTACGATCTGGGAGAATGTTATAAGCAAAAATGCTTTCTTTGCTTTGATGATATATAGAAGATTCTAATTGGAGGTGCAAATCTAGCAGTTATTTACATAAAGGGAATTAGGTACAAAGAATACAATGCACAATGCCAGCATAAAAATAACGGCGTCGTTTTAGTGTGGGAGGACTAATATATCATATTTTGAAAAGTTACATGCCATGTGTACTTCTGTAACGGCTAGGTTAGTATCACGGGAGTCACGTCAGACTTTTTCCTCAGGTCCAACGGAGTCACTTTAACGGAGAGGTAAATTTGTCCGCATTTTGAAAAAGTCAAGGACATGAATGTATTTTCCAATTCTTGGAAACTAAAATGTCCGCGAGAAAAAAGGTCAATGACCTATTTGTTCTTTACTCTAAATTTTATTAATTTATATATGTAAATTTTTAAAAAATATGAATGCAAATTGTATTAATTTATATGGACAAATTATGATAAATATAAGTGTAAATTATATATTTCTTATATGTAAAATTTTTATAAATATGAGTACAAATTATTACTGACCAAATATTCAAAAAAATAATAATATTTACTGGTTAGGTAATATTTTTCTAAAATAAAAATAAATTTTATGGCTTTTTACAATCCAACTTCAAATTAAATGATGAGCCTAAGTATGATTCGAACTTATTATTGGGATTGAAAATGCTGTGCATTTGACTGAGTTCTAGCTTTGAACTAATCAATTTGATTCTACGTGAGTTGACAGAGTATAAAAGTATAGGAAGATTTTTCAAGTGTACCGTCGTATCGATATATCAGTGATTTTTAACCGTTGATCTTAATTATATATATTATATATATTTTTTATAATTAAGATTAACGATTAAAATTAACTGAAACACTGGTATGAAACACGGTACGACGGTACACTTGAAAATTTTCCAAAAGTATATAATATACTATACTTTTGCTTCCATTATTAATTGAAGTTTTACGGTATGTATCAACTCCCAATAATAGCAAAACAGAGAAGAAAAGAGTCGGATCAGAATGCAGGTGAAAGATTAAATTCAGACCATGCAAAATGTAAAAGAAAAGATTTCTGTTTTTCCGATGGCTCAGATCTTGCACACTTTCCATATATCGTTGCCAACGAGTCAATTAGCGGCTAATAATGATTATTTATTAATTATCTGACCCGTGCTTTCTTCCTCATCGTTTAGTAGTTTTATTTGCAACTAAGAAAGATATGTTATACATGAACTCAAACAGATAATACTGTTGATTTTGGTGTTTGTGTTTGACAGCACGGCATGGAAATTTTATCAGGCGGAAAAGAAGAGACAGATGTTGAAAATTTGGTTGCAAGGTAAATAGTACAAGACCCAATATTTCACAGTTGAAGATAAGCAACACAAGCTTGTTTTTTTCCTCAAAGATTCATTCATAAGAAACAGCTTCACTATGAGGTATAAGAAGCTGAAGTGGGCATATTAAGCACTAGAATACAAGTAATAAACTAGCCCCATGACATGCAACATAATTACAGCATAAAAATCTAAGCAATAAAGCCATGCAGGGAAGGTTGGTAGGAAATAAGGAAGAAAAGAAGCAGTAACACAAAGGCAACACCCCAAGGGGAACCACCAGCTCTGTGGATGGCACCTGGCTCAGATCCTGGCATGGGGAAGCTTAATTGGCTGCCAGTGGAGAGCCAGTGAACAACGATGATTAAGAGCAACGGAGAAATTACCAGCAAGCGTTGCAGCAACTCTGATGCAGTAGCCATCACTGCATCATACACTATGTACCCCAAGAATCCACAAATCACAGCACTTGCTACTACTATGAGCCAATGCTCTGAGAAGCTGAAACCTGAACTTGATCTGTTCACTGAATAAGCCATGGAAGTGGGAATCACTAGTTGGAGACAGTGTTTATGTTGACTCTCTGAGTGTGGAGCACTGGAGTGTGAACAAGTACAAAGTAAAAAATATATATAAAATGACTTATTTTTTGTGGTCATTTAACATTTGGTCCTTAAAATTTATCATTTCTCGTCTAGAATGGAATGTTGGGACCCAACTATAGTGGAAACCATAATACTTCTTTTGCTCAAGAGATAAATTTCAAGCAAGTAGATAAAAAATAGTTATTAGACAAATATTTTTCCAAAGGCAGAAGATCACCAGGTACAAGGCCAGCTGTCCATTTGTTTTTTAGTTCAGTACATTAATGCATCTTGGTATTAACTATATATTAAGACATCATCAACAGAAACAATGTTGGGATGCTAATACGTTTTTCTTTTCTTCTGGGGTTCCTGAAAGAAGCATTATGTTAATAATAATCAGATAAAAAACAAGTTTATATACATGGATAAAGGGTCTCAAAAATCCAAGAGAATCTCTGATCCTGTCATGGGTTTTAACTTTTTATCACATTTTAATCTATGGGGTACATGATTAGGTAGTAGTCAATCCATTTGCACCCCCATGTGAAGGCACGTGAATATGTGATCGTTAATTCCATTTATCCGGTTAATATGGGCCGTTTACTATTTGACGTGATATACACAAATCAGGAGCTTCACTATTTAATTTTAACCCTTGATTTAACTGTGAAAATTGTAAAATGCACAGGACTAGACATTTTTACAATCTCGTTATTGATACCCCTTTTATAATAAATAATATTTTGAAAGTCAAGAATAATTTAAATATACAATTAATTAATAACAATCTTATTTTTATATGAAAGTCAAGAATATTTGATAGATAAATAGTATTTTTCAAATTTTTATTATGTGTGGATGTCACTTAAAAAAAAAAATCAACAGTAACATGGTAAGGATGTCAAAAGGTTTAATAAAACTACCTTAGACAGTGAATACAATACAGCAAGTATATGTAATAACTAATAAAGCTACCTCAGTGAATACAAGAATACGAATGTCAGAACCATGGGATGTTCAACTAGTCAAGAAGGGTATTTGATCTGGATAAAAGTAGAGAGGAGATTTTTTCCGTAAGGGTAACCGCATACCAGAGTGGCGGTGTGCATGGTTTGCAGAATGATGGACTTATTGGAGTCAATAATAGCCTTCGCCATAAGCCCATATAAGCCAATCAACTTTATCTTATTATATACAAGGACGCACGAATCACTAGGAGTAGGACAATAAATAACAATTGAAAAGGAAATTGCCTGCTAAAATGAAAAAAAGCAAATCTCCCCATTATATAAAAAGCAAAGGGGGATAATGCAGGCAAATAATATGTGGCATTTTTGGAAGTCCATAAACCAGGATACAGAAGCACATAAATTAAACTGTAGTTCCACCTCATCATAAAAGGTGCATGACAATAAATATTAAATAATACACATTTTAAAACAAATTGGAGATTCGGATATCAAAAGTCAAGGGTCCTTCTTTACTGTGAAGACTTACTAGTTACTCACGAAGCGGATACCCCATGTTACTCTCTCTGTGACTTCAGGTATTTTTGGAAAATGGCATTAAGGTCAGAGAACTTCGCCGGCATTGCTTCCCATTTTTTCTCTGTATATGCCAAAACTTTTTCCTTAAGCATGAAGAAGGCACTTGAAACATCAACCATAATCCCAAACGGAGTAAGAGTTGAAACCTCAGTAAAATTCATCTGTATTTTCATTTTCCCGTGTTCCTATCTCCTAGCATCTGTAAGAGTCAGTGTTTGTGTACATTTGATTGCAATCAATAATGCAACGAGACAAGAAAGAATGTACAAATATGTTTGGTAAACAAAAGCTTCTCTGGATCAAAACTTAGCCTCTTCTCAACATATATTGGAAATCAATTTTGCACCTCCACCCAACTACAACCAGGAGTCTTCTTCAACCCTCTGTGTTTCATGGCTAACCTCAAGTCATTGGCATCCTTCCAGGAAGAACAGGTGGAAAAAATACTGGCAGTAAGCACATAGTTTGCTCCCAATTCAGACTCCAATTTAGACAAAAGCTTTCCATCCAAACTAGGAACCCACCCAAGATTCCTGCAAGCACCTAGAAAACTCCTTAATATGACAGCATTCGGCTCCATTGGCATGTTCTTGATCATATCATGAGCTTCCTCAATCAAGCCAGCTCTTCCCAGCAAGTCAACCATGCATCCATAATGCTCAACAGTTGGCTTTATGCTATACATTCTCACCATCCTATCAAAATACATTTTACCCTCAGAAACAAGTCCCATGTGGCCGCAAGCAGAAAGAATTGCAGAAAAAGACAAACTATCTGGCTGCAACCCCATATCTTCCATCCGGGAGAACAGCGAAATAGCATCCTTTTGGCGGCCATGATTTGCAAGAGCAGATATCATGATTGTGCAAGACTGGAGGTTCTTCTCATGCATTGAATCGAAGACCTGGAGGGCTTTGTCAATCTGCCCACACTTTGCGTACATCTCAAACAAAGCAGTGCCCAAACCAACATCCAATTCCACTTGATTCCTCACAATGTGAGAATGAATTGATGCTCCAGCACCAACGTTGAGCATTTTGGTGCAAGCAGAAAGCAAGCTCACCAAAGTAACGGAGTTAGGCTTCACATTCTCCATCCCCATCTGGAAAAACGCAGCCATTGCATGGCAAGGAAATCCCCGAGAAACACACGCAGAAATCATAGAGCTCCAAGACACAACATCTCTAACGGGCATTTCATCGAACACCTTCCGGGCGAACCCCAGTGCGCCGCAGTCAGCATACATCTTGAAAAGGGTGTTGTTGATATATGGATCACAGGTGAAACCCATCTTGAGGATCAAAGAATGGATGGAACCGCCAAGGGGAAGGGAGGAAGCGCGACCGCATGCAGTGAGAAGGGGAGGGAAAGTGAAGTTGTCAGGGGAAAAGGGGGGAGTTTGGTGCAGGTGGCGAAAGAGGGTGAGGGAGTGGAGAGGGGTGGTTTGAGAGAAGGCCCTAATGAGGAGGTTGAAGGTGAAGAGTGGGGGAGTGGCGGGGAGGGCGCGGAAGAAGAAATGGGCGTAAGGGAGGGAGATGGAGGACGCGCAGGAGATGAAGACGGAAACCAGAAAAGGGTGGCGGAGGAGGCACGATTTCAGAAGGAGCGAGTGTACTTGTCGGAGATGCGACACCGTTGTGGACCGCCACAACACTCTCTCTATCTCTTGCGCTTGAAGCACTACCATCACTCCCAAACATCACCGTATTTTCCAATTCCATTCAGCAAAACATAGTTAGGTAGTTAGTTCTTTTTTTTTTTTTTACACTAACTAAAAATTCGAACTTGGGTGCAGGCGAGGCAGGTGATGCTGCCATTGATCCAACGCCTCGGCTGCGTTAGGTAGTTAGTTCTAACGGACCAACTACCCTGTTACCCCTCCCCCTTTTTTTTGTCTCTTGGTCTCTCCTCATTTCATTTGATGGACTCCCTTTATGAAGAATTGGGCTGATCCATTCTGATGTTTGGGCCAAATCTCGTATAAGATCATATCATTTTTAACTGGCCCTTCTCTTTTAGTGTTTGTCAACGTACAGCCAGTATAAATGGGCCTTGGCCTGTTTTCATACTTAACATAAAAAAACAAGTAAATGCAAGTCAAAATTCATAAGAGAATGGGGGAAATTATTCCCTTAAATAGAGTTCAGTACCGCGACGAATTAATCCTTGATCTATTGGGTTGGAAAATACTGTGAGAAACCAAAAAAAGAAAAATTTATAAGAGAATTTCTCTAAATTTGTGCTACCAACAATTAACTAAGTAAAAGTGTAGACCTTACCCTAATTTAATTCATTACCAACAATTTAGATGAATTATTCCGCACCGACAATCCTCTTAGAAACTTTTTCAAAGATACTTATCAAATATTGAAAACTTATATATTATATAGGAGCTTTAAAGAGATACACAATGGTTTATTTTTAAGACTTATATAATACAATGGGGATTGAGTTTTGTAACTTCCATTTATTTTAAAATTTATTTTATATACATGTGTTTATTAATTTATTTATAGATTTATACATATATTTAATATAGAGTAATATTATATAATCAATAAATATTATTATTTTTTACTAGTTAATAATAATTTATCTTTATATTTACAAGATTTTTATACACAAAAAATATAATTTGTATTTATATTTATTAGAATTTATACACATAAATTAATATATTTTATATTTATATTTTTTAAAATTTATACACATAAATTAATAAAATTTATTTATTAAAAATGTTTTAATATTATTTATACTAATAATAAAATATATTAAAAATTAAAGTGTCCGAAAATTTCTCTTTAATATATTATAATGATTCTGATACTTTAATTTGATGAGTTGATCAAATCAATTAAGTTGAGTCCAAAATGATTATAGCGAAGAATCAATCATGATATTTTCAAATTCATTTTGCATAATTCTTATTTGCTAGACTATTATTTATTTTGTGTTTTATATGATGTAAAATATGGTGAAAATTTATATGTAGTTATTTTTATATAAGTTGATAATTGAAAGTCGTCTGATAATAATTTAGTCAAACATATTAAATTATCTAATGATTCTTAATTAACAACTTTAAATATATAAAAATAAATATATGTGAGTTTTCATCTTAACATATACGGTTTTTTATTTAAATAAATTAAAAAATATTTTATTAACAGAAATAAATAATTTTAAAAATAATTATGAAAATACGTAGCATGTCTTATCTCGTTTACAGTATAAACGAGATAAGACAATGTGAGTGACAGGTGTATATCTTGTTTACAGTGTAAATGAGACAGTGTAAATTTATCTCGTTTACACTGTAAAGGAGATACGTGCTAAATTATAATGTTTACAATGTAAACGGGATACAGTAAGACAAATTTTCAACAGCTATAAAAGGATGTGCAACTCTTGGCATTCTCCACATTTATTTCATATCTTTTTTTCCTTCGATTTTCTTCCAAAAATAGGTAAAAATGTCCCATAGTAGCGGATATGTGGTTGTTTGTGTGTATTTCTATTGTCGTATGAGAAACAGCGACAATAGGGTGATATTTGAGTGCGATAATTCATTACTGTTGTGCACTCGGCGAGTAAGTTCCTTGTCTGAGTTGAAGAGTATGATATTAAGTAATCATAGTAGTTTAAGGAGAAAAAAGATTAGAAGGGTTGGGTATAGGTTGCTAGCACCGTTGGAAAATGGAGTTGTTCGGTTTTGTCTATTTCGGCTCTAGGGCGACGAGCATGTGCAACTCATGTTTGACATTCATGGGAGAATCATAGCGGAACAAGTGATGGAACTTTCCGTCGAGGTTGGTGATGTTGGTGGCGGTGGATCCGTCCACTCGACCTTTGTACAGGATGATCCACATCTCGCACTACCACCGATTCATGTTGCTAGTTTAGTGGAAAACATAGACGTGGATGATGAAGACTTCGACGAAGAGTATGTTGTTGATAGCAACGATAGTGGTTCTTCTGAAGTTGATGTTGAGGAGAAGTTTGTACCAGAGACGTCGGCCGAGGCAGCGGTACGCTGTGTTTTGCCTCCCCTCCCCCCACCCGATTCCGGTGCTATCAGATGTACCAAGTCACTATCATGCATTGGATCTGGACGCGATGCATGAGAAATCTCCGTTTTTCAATACCGGGGAAGACAATTACAACCTAGATGGTGGGATGGAATTTCGGGTCAGCCACAGATTCAAAAGCAGAGATGTAGTAATGCAGGATATGAAGAACTACAGCATTCGCAGAAGTAATGAGTACCGAGTGGTTGAATCGAACCAATTAAAGTACCATGTGCATTGCCGCCAAGCTGCAACTGGATATCCCTAGAGTCTCCGTGTAGCCCTCTGACAGAACCTCGGATACTGGTGAGGTCAAGTTTAATTGTGACGTATTTACTCATTTATAATTGTTATATCTGGTGTAGTTTTCAACCATGAATGTTTTATTTCGTTAGGGAAGTTCGGAGGGTTGGTGGAGCGCATACGTGTTTAGCATCCACCATGTCCCAAGACCATCGACAGTTGGATAGCAGCCTCATCTGCAATGTCATCCTGTCGTTGATACAGTCCAACCCATCCGTCAACATCCCTGTCTTGCAGGGTGCAGTTCGGCAAAGCTATCACTTCAAACTCTCGTATAGAAAGGTCTAGATGACGAAGCAAAAGGCAATTGCGCAGATACACGGGGACTGGGAGGAGTCATACAACAAGGTGCTGAAGCTACTATAAGCACTACAGAGTTGTTGTCTCGGAACAATATGTGAGCTCAAGGCCTTACCTTGCTATGATGGACACCTTATGGTCCGCGACTGTAGCATATTCGACAAAGTATTCTGGCCCTTCCCATTCTATGTTAAGGCTTTCAAGCATTGCAAGCCGTGTGTTTCTGTCGTCGATGGCACTGATAAACCACTATTTTGCGGTTTATTTTATATTGAATTGAGTGGATTTTATCAATTATTCATACACTTATTAATATAAATCGCATGTTTTACATTTTTCTTCCTAATTATGTGCTAGGACTGAAAACATGCTTCTTTGGCCTTAAATTTGCTAATTTTTAGTCCTCTTTTATTACCATCGATGCCGTGATACGTTTGTTAAGTGTTTTCAGGGTTTATAGGGCAGGAATGACTTAAAGGATGAAAAGGAAGCATACAAAAGTGGAAGGAACACAAGAAATTGAGAATTTCAGAAGCTGGTAGCGACGCGTACGCATGGATGACGCGTACGCGTGACTGGTGCAGCAGACATACGACGCACATGCGTGGCCGACGCCTACGCGTGGCCAGGTGAAAAGTTCAGCGCCACGCGTACGCGTGACAAGCGTCCCGTGCTGCAATTTACAGAATTCACTGGGGGTAATTTTTGGGCTGCTTTTGACCCAGTTTCAGGCCCGAAAATACAGATTAGAGGCTGCAGAGTGGAGCTGGAAGGGGCAATCATTCACTTCTCATTCATTCACACTTTAGGTTTTAGATGTAGGTTTCTAGAGAGAGAGGCTGATAGGCTCTCTCCTCTCTCTAGGTTTTAGAGTTTTTAGTTTCTCTTCTACTTTTATTGGTTTTAGTACTTTAGTTTATCTACTTCTCTTGTTGATCTCTTTATGTTGCCAATTTAGTTTATGAATTCTTCTTGTTTTCTTTAATCCATATTAATGCAATTTACGTTTTCATGTTTATGATTGCTTTCTTTACTTTGTTGTTATTGTTTCCTATTGCAATTGTTAGTCTTAGATTTTGCTATGTCTTGTTAATTTTCTATGTTTTTATTTTATACCTTCCAAGTGTTTGATAAAATACTTGGTTGGATTTAAATTAGATTTTTGTATTCTTAGCTTGGATTGAGCAATTTGGAGACTCTTAAATTGTCAAAGTCTCTTGTTGGTTGATGATTGAAAGTTGCTAGTTGGCTTGAGTTTCACTAACTCTAATCTTTGATTAGGACTTGTGAACTCAAGTTGATTTGCTCACTTGACTTTCCTTCAATTGTTAGAGGTTAACTAAGTGAGAGCAAGTTGCAATTACCATCACAATTGATAATGATAATAAGGATGGGAATTCCGATTCTCAACCATTGCTAGGACTTTTCTTAGTTGTTATTTATTTTCTTGTTATTTACATTCCTTGCTTATTAAACTCAAAACCCAAAAAGATACAATATCATAACCAATAATAAACATACTTCCCTGCAATTCCTTGAGAGACGACCCGAGGTTTGAATACTTCGGTTAATTTTATTGGGTTTGTATTTGTGACGAACAATTTAAACATTGACCGAGGATAATTTGTTAGTTTAGAACTATACTTGCAACGCGACATTTTTGTGAAATTCTTTACCGAAAATTTTCCTCCATCAGGCACGCATTTGTATGGCAAATATGAGGTGTGTTGCTTATTGCAGTGGCACAAGACGACAATAGCAATATCCTTCCTGTTGCTATTGCAATTGTGGAGTCTGAGAGTACGGAGTCATGATCTTTCTTCCTGACTAATTTGAGATGACATGACACCCCACAAGAAGGCCTGTCGGTCAGGTGGATACCACTGTGAAAATCTTTGGTATATCCAAAATATCAACAACGAAGTGCAGCCAGCTATGTCTGTCGTGCCTCGGAGTGCTACAGAGCACAACAAATGGTAGCTCCCTGCAAGCACTGCCGAACCCCAAGACAAACCACGACACGTCTAAAAGTCGGCAAGTAATGGCAACCATCGGAGATGGACCAGATTGTTCGACTTGTCCGTTATCAGATAACCCCCAATCAGTAACATGACGTAACACCTCGCATACTGTCGGAGTGTCTCTGGATCAGTGGTGTCGGGCATATGTCGGACTTGGTCCCAAAGCCATGTCAGCTTCAACGAGAAAGACTCATTCCTCTGCGCCCCTGCTGCTGAACCACTGGAAGCCTGGCACCAAGTAGTTACTCCACCAACTCTCATGTCTCGGTGTCATACCATCTGTAGAAATCACGGAAGCACCCTCACTACCTCTCTGTACGCGCATAGATCGAGGTGGTACACAACGTTTCTGCAGGGTGATGGTGCACTCACCCTATGGCAGGTGGAGTCTCCATACGCCAGCACTCTACGAATACTGTGATCAGAAAGTTATCAAAGACAAAGTTCCTGAGAGGCACTGTATCGCCGAAGGCAGCCTCCCTCAAATATGGGACGATGGCGTCCAATGGTGGAAGCGTGTGACTCACTCGCCAAGGAAGAAGTATGCGAGACCGTTGACAACAAATAAATGATCACAATTAGAAAATATTATATGCGTGCATTGACATAACAAACTGAGTTAACTATTATATACATTTATTTAACAGAAATTTACAAATATGTACTATCAAATTTATTTAAATAAAACTTTTTACGTTAATAATTACTAAGTTAATTAATAAACATTTATTCAATATGTTAATTAAAATAAAAATATTTACTAAAGTAATCAATAATCTAATTAACAAACTTTTACCTAATAATTTCATTTAGATAAATACAAAATTACCTAATTATTCACTTAAAAAATAACTTTATTTGGATACTTAATAACTAAATTAATAAATTAAAAAACATGTAATTAATACATTAACTTCAAGAGTTGGAAAACATCTACTCCAACATTTAATATCTAAATTAATAATTATGTACTTAAAAATTTAATCACAAAAAAATCAGAACCACATTTCTAAAATCATCCCCTATCATCTGATAACATGCATTTAACCACCTAAATCATAAATTGTATTCTAGTTCTTGACAAGTATTCTAACAATAGCTATACAAATATACAATAACATAAATGTGAAGATAACAAAACTAACCGCAAAGTCGGCTACTCCAACGACGTGCCATGTCGCGTTCAGTTGATTAATGTCTGGATCACGTTTATCGTGCGCGCCATCTTAGTATTACTCAATAATATAGTCAGAAAAAATAGATGAGAGGAAAAAGTAGTGAAAAGATGGGAAATAAAGCCCAGAATCTCGTTGTGAACGACATGTATATATAAGTCTCACCCAAAATTAAGTTTATATCTATCTCGTTTACACTGTAAACGAGATATACACTTGTTATTCGCACTATTTTATCTCTTTTACAGTGTAAACGAGATAAGACATACTACGTATTTTAATATAAATATTTAAAAAAATACATATTTATGTACTTCGTATCACTTACCTAGCTGGGAAATGGATGAAAATGGATTTTCTTCAATTTTTTTAATAATTAAGAGAGTAAAGTGTGATATCTTATTATTAATTATTATAAGTGAGATTAAAAAAAAATATAAAAAAAAATATATTAAAAGATTATAAATCATACTTTACTCTTTTAATTTTTTTAACAATTGAAAGGATTCATTTCGTAAATGGATAGTAGTGTCATACAACTGTACAAGTAAAAAAAATGGATAGTAGCAGAGTGGGAAGTGGGACCTGGGAACTGTAGAAGCCATGAAACATATTCATCTGATAACTCAACTTCATTAAACAATGGACAATTGACTGTTTCCTTTCATTTGATAACATCTCAATATCTCATGACATGTGAGTCAAGAAAGATACTTACCCTTTTGTCACTACACACATTACCTTTGTTATTATTTCAATTCACCGCCGTTTTCTCATTGTCTCCATTTACATACTCTCTCACACACGCTCTCGTGACTCAACTCAACACACTTTTCTCTCCTCATATATCATCTTTCCCTCCTCTTCCAATTGCCCCCATCTCATTCCACTTTCTCACTTCATATATCAAAGGTTTGTTCTTCCTTTTCAGCTCTCCATATCATTCTGCCTAATTTCATGGTTGGCTTACTAATATTTGCAGTTCTAGATATACTTGATCATTCTCTTGTATTGAATAATTAGAATTGACACGATCAATTTCCTTTTCAAGTCTTAATTCACACTTCAGCTTTTTATCTGCTGATCACAGTTTATGGTTTAGGGTGTTATTGAGGTTTTGATTAGAAAAGTTGGGGTTTTTAATCTTTTAGGTTGTTTTCCATCATGGGTTTCTTCAAATTTATCTGGTCCTGTTGCGCAAAATACTCATGAAAAGTTTAGAATATCCTGCTTTGCATGTGGTGGTGGGGCTGATGCATGTTGAAATTGACATGGACTCGGAACTTTTTTATTAAAGACAGATTCCATAATGGTGGATAATTGAGGGGAACCAGAAAATAACTATATTGTTTTGATTTTCTCATGATTGCATGTTGCTAGGTCTCTATCCAGATATATCCATACTTGTAATTGTATAGTTTGCATGCGATGTATGGATTTGGAATGCATTTGATTTTATATGAATTCATGTAATTTAACCTTTGTGTTAATCTAATTTCAGAAATCAGAAGTAATGCCTAGTACAATGGAGATAACTAATGTTACCGAGTTCGAGGCAATTGCAAAGGAGAAACTGCCCAAGATGATTTATGAATACTATGCATCAGGGGCAGAGGATCAATGGTCCTTGAAAGAGAACCGAAATGCTTTCTCAAGGATTTTGTAATGCATTGTTCTTAGACATCTTTAAACATTGGTTTTATTGCAGAAGCCTTTTTCACAAAGTCCATTTGGTTTACTTGAAACAGGTTCCGACCACGTATTCTGATTGATGTAAGCGAGATCGACTTGACAACAACAGTATTGGGTTTCAAAATATCAATGCCTATCATGGTTGCCCCTACTGCCATGCAAAAGATGGCTCACCCTGAAGGTATGTCATAAGTTCTGACTCTTAATCTTTTAAATTGAAGATGTTACTGATATTGAGAAAAAGAAAAATAGAAAAATCTTATTTCAAACAATCCATGCAACTCTTGTGCAGGAGAATATGCTACCGCTAGAGCTTCAGCAGCAGCTGGCACAATCATGGTTTGTGTTCATCATATTTGTTCTGAATTTCGTTCCCAAACAAGAACTATATTTGTTTTCTCTGTAATTTGTTATAGATTATTTGATTCTACTATAAATTGGTGCATTCCTAGTTACCTGCATGAAATCTTTTGTACTCCTTACTTTTCAGGTAAATTAATTTTCATTTTTTTTACCCACAGACTCTATCCTCATGGGCTACTTCCAGTGTTGAGGAGGTTGCTTCAACAGGACCCGGCATACGTTTTTTCCAACTCTATGTGGGTATACATTTCCCTGATTCCTTTGCTTCGTGATTCCCTTTTAGGTGATAATCAGAGTTACAAGTTTCCCATTGAAATACAAGAACATGTCCAAGCACTTTAGGTGAAACAAATTCTTTTGATTACAGTTGTTTCTTTCTCTCCATTTTTTTTTCTTTTTTTCTTTTTAAATTTTGCTGCACTTCTGACATTATATGTTTTGGCACTACGGATTGAGTCTTGCATATTGTCACAGGAAATTTATTACCCTTTGTTTCATATGGCTGTGATTCTTTTACAGGAAATGATATTATTAGTTTCACAAGGAATTTCCTTTCCTTTCACTAAATAGCCTTGGGGGGCTGCAATAATTTCTTCCATTCTTCCTTGTTAACAACAAAATATTATAAATTAAACCATTTTCATGCTGTTTTTCTCTTAGGTGTATAAAGACAGAAATATTGTTATACAGCTTGTGAGAAGAGCTGAAAGGGCTGGTTTCAAGGCCATTGCCCTGACTGTGGACACTCCCCTTCTTGGTCGAAGGGAGGCTGATATCAAGAACAGGTTGGCAAGCATTTAAAAATTTTAATGTGAACATTCTTTTATGAAAATTTAAGAAAGTCTTTGTTCATGGTTGAGTGGATGAATCTTATATAAATATGTTACGTGGTTGTTTGATGGTGTTGCATACAGATTTACTTTACCATCACACCTAACACTCAAGAATTTTGAAGGATTAAACCTTGGAAAGCTAGATAAGGTGTGTGACACTAATTTTTGAAATCAAATGCTTCTTTCCATTGATGATCTTCTAACTATTACTGTTTCGAGATCACCTCACTGTCCTTGCAGACTAGCGACTCCGGTCTAGCTGCATATGTTGCGGGCCAGGTTGATCGGTCTCTCAACTGGAAGGTGATATCAATATTTTTACATATATGCCTTTCCTAATTTTGGATGTTGAATGTGAAAGTGATACCAAGTTAAACCTTGCTACAGGATGTGAAGTGGCTGCAAACAATCACCTCATTGCCAATTCTTGTGAAGGGTGTACTCACTGCCGAAGATAGTAAGCATATCAAACAGATATATTCTGATGCTCTCTCATTCATATTCTCTTTGTTTGGATTGTTTTCTCAATCTTGAATGTGAATAATGTAGCAAGGATAGCTATACAAAGTGGAGCTGCTGGGATCATTGTTTCCAATCACGGAGCACGCCAACTTGACTATGTCCCTGCAACTATTATGGCTTTGGAAGAGGTATTGCATTATCCTTATCATTTTAGGAAAGTTTCACATTAATTGAAATTGAAATAAATCACTTCGTGACATATCTTGTTATTATTCTTGGTTGTAGAATAGAAGTCTAGCCCATGCCTTATTTAACTTTGCTTAATCATGTATATTGCATGCAAAGTTTAAAGGTGCATCAGAGACCAAGATTATTTTTCTTCATAAGGTTTTGGTTGTTTGCCTTTAATAACAGGTTGTGAAAGCTGCACAAGGAAAAGTTCCTGTTTTTCTGGATGGTGGAGTCCGCCGAGGGACAGATGTTTTTAAAGCACTAGCTCTTGGAGCATCCGGTGTATTCGTAAGTATATGTGACCAATGGATGCATGCTTTCCTCTGATCTCCCATTTTTTCTCATAAAATTCTGTCTAAGCTAATTGGTTACGAGTAGTGTTTGATTATACATAGCCTAGGTAGGTGATCTAAAATTGAGCCAACTTCATATTGCTGCCATTGCCTTGGCTTTGACTTCAATTTTCAGATTGGAAGGCCTGTGGTGTTCTCTTTGGCTGCTGATGGTGAGGCTGGCATAAGAAAAGCACTTCAGATGCTTCGAGATGAGTTTGAACTAACCATGGCGCTGAGTGGTTGCCGTTCGCTCAAGGAGATAACACGCGACCATGTCATGACAGAGTGGGATCGCCCAAGAGTTGCTCCCAGGCTATGAGTTGACACAGGATTCCAGCTCTGTTTCACCACTGGGTGGTGCTAGTTAAACCTGATAATAGTAGGAACTTTGGAATGAACTTTTTTCTTTATTCCCTGCTTCAATAAACAAACCCTTGTGTTAAAAATAAGCCATCCATGAGTGACTGCTACTTTATGATCCACTGTATGTATTGAATAAATTTCTAATAATAACCAGGCTTGTTTCCTTGCACTTGGTGATGTTGGAATTTGGAATTTGGTAAATCTATATCTATCTTTCTTTTGTATCAAAATAATATAGGGAGTTTAGCTAATCAGTATCTACGGTACTGGTTAATGTTCTTACAGTTTGCATATCTGTGTTGGTGATTCTGAGAATTAGCTCCTTTTTAACGCCGTTTTACTTGGATTTAATTTGTTGTTAGGAGCCTAATTATAATCATAAAAAGTAGCATAGGAGAGGGAATGGTGTATATGTATATTTTGGTCACATTTAATTTGGAATAAACACCATCTATCTCCAATCACTAACTTGGATAGTAGTAATTCAGAGAAATTTCTGATCTGTTTGATCAGCAAAGGAAGGTTCTCGTAAATAATAATACACAAGTGGAGGAAATTCTTGGGAATGTGGTGCTACACACACACGTTCCAGGAAAGAGGAAACCCACACATATTTGACACGACAAGTCCACCTTCCTTGTATCTTCATTTTCGTCACAACCTAGCTCCCATTTTCTTCAACTTAATATTTTTTATATATATACATCTCAAGCCAATTAATTAAGTTATTATAAACTAAATTCAATAGCTAAGCCAAAACTAAATTCAAACACTTCTTTTCATACCAAATCGTAACATGGTCCTAGCTATACTATCCCAACATGAGCCACGCGTCCATTAAAGACGTGCCACACCATCATTTCCCAAAACAAAATTATGTATATACAAAATGTTTCTGCAATTTCCGGAGAGTATTCAATGCTGTGTTTCATCACTCTCATGTAAATGTTTCAGAAACAGGAGCAGTCTTAATATGGATTTGGATATCGATTAAGAAGACAAAGAAAAAAGGGTTTTATTTTTTCAATATATTAACCGTATAAAAGAATTTGAAAATAAATATTTATTTTGAATTTTCAATGAAAATCTCTCTCTGTTTAGTATTTTTAACTAATGTTTTTGAGACACTTATTAACAAGATTTTTTAGTGGAGTATTCATTGTTTAATTTTAAACCGACAAAAATTAAAGAACTTTAATTTAAGTTCATATAGAAGTACAATAATTGAAAGTTAGGTCACTTTGGTAATGAAGCATGTAGAGAATATCTTTTGAGGCCTTATGAATCATGGATTTAATTCAGGTACATCTAACATATGCTGGTGCAGTACTCTCCAGATATGATAAAAGCTATGAATGTACATATATATAGATTCTAATTGGTGGCATATCTCTTATCAAAAATTTCAAACCATTTCCCGTACTAATGAAAGTAACAAGTAACAAGTATGGCATATTTATGCTTCCCATATTGGACCATTTTTTCCTTTAGTCTTGTAGGGGTATTAAGAGACGAGAAGGGAAGGAAATTAATGATCACAAGAATCTTATAATAATGTTAAATAGGAAGCATCCTTTTTGAGTGCTTAAAATACTATAAAGTTGATGGTGATAATGATTTCCCTCTAATTTCAAAAGAGTATAACGCACAAATTAAACAAGAGAATAAGGGTGGTTATTTGATTAAACAATTTATATGACATTCTTCATTTCAAAAATATTATGTAATAATTAAGGACATAATAATAACGGGACTCTATTATATATTCATTTTTTTTTTGTTTTTATATAATATTTAGGGCATAAAGATGAATATCAATAATCTCAAATGTGATTAAAAGATACTAGTTAGAGATATAACCAATTATTTTTCTTTTTTTATCGGTTTAAATTTTTTGAGAGAAATAACTCTACAACATGCATAATATCAGAATTTTTATAACTGGAAAAGTTTGAAGTTTGATCTTTAAAAAACTTATATAAAAAATTTATGCAAATTCAAAAAATACCTTTATATTATGTAAAAAAATGTATTAAAAATATAATTATTTATTTATCTATTTCTACTATCAACTTAAACTTTTTGAAGAATTGATTTCATGGCATCAATAATAATGGGTGATTAACTAGAGATTGTTTTAGCCAAAGCAGCTTTGCCAACTTTGGAGTGGGCGGCGGCTAACATATATTGTCTGATGAATTGAATGTGGACTAGCTACTTGGTGGGTTTAATTCTTAATTGTTTTTCTCTAAATTATTTACTTAAATCTTAATATTAAAATAACCATTCGTACACATGGTGGAATGAATATTTGATATATATCTATTGTTCACATTATTTAGGATTTTTATTGTCTACCTATACTTTTATATATATGTTGGAACCAGTTCCTCCACTTAAACTTGTATAGAGTAATTTTTCCAGTTCCTCCACTTAAACTTGTATAGAGTAATTTTTTCGGTCTCATTTAATTTTGTCTCAGATAGAATCACGTAACTTGAGAAGAATAACACCATCAATCACCTGAATTAGCTTCCAAGTCAAAATACAGCTTCTATAACAATGAATTGCTATTTTACTAATCATATGAATAAATAAAGTCTCATCATTTTTATATTAATTATCCGTGATATATGATATATGATATATCCATTATTTTTGTGAGATATTCAAATACAGAGTTACCAGATCAATTATTGAAACGTGGATACATATAATTGGTATGTCAAATTATTATTATTATGTATTGGCGGGTAAGATAATGAGGTAGGTGTATTTAGTATATGTAGTGGTTAATCATTAACAAATTATGGTAAAAAAGAAGATAATAAAATAATATTATTAATGAAGAAACCAAATAACATATGGCATGAGAAGTAAGGCTAGCTGATCAAGAAATGCTAAGCTACATAATTTACAAACCATTGATTGTCCATATATATATGTTTCATAGAAGGCAGAAAGCTAATTAATTAAGCAACCAAAATTTTGAAATATCTCTATTTAATTAGCTTATATAGTTTTGGTTGTAGCTAGTGATGGTAGGGGGATGCTTCCTGAAGGCGGTTCTTTCTCTTTTGGAGAAACCTCTGCAGCGATCTTTTCATGGAAAGACTACTCCCGGGGCTATGCAAATTATTATTATAATATTGTTGTTGCTGTGACGATGATTGAAGCAATGCTGGTGAACATGGCTCCACTGAAGACCCAGTTGATGTTGGTGTCCTCACTCTTTCCTCCAATTCTTTTCTTGCAAGCATTAAGATGGATCTTGCCTGCGTAAAATTGAACCATTTAATTTACCTAGTAAATACATTATTGAATTTCATCATCGGAGGAAATTAAATAGAAGAGTGTTAGGGGCAGCAACTTTTGTGATTTGTAGCCATCAAATAGCCATCAATGATGATTTTAATGGTATGAGATTGGTGTGAGATTTCATCCAATGGTTCACTTTTCTTTGCTGATTACATGTTGGTTAGAATTTGAAAAAGTTACTGGTCTAGACGTTTTCAATTAGATATGTACGTACCTGAGATTGAGTGACGTCACAAACGGAAATCTTGCCATCGTAGAATATGGTGAGTGGGTGTGATTGCGGTGTCTGCTGTCCTTGTAACGGGCTACTCCTACTTTCTTCTTCTTCCATGGAGCGGTGGTCGGAGGCAGGAGAAGGGAAAAGCCGTAGTTCTAAGTTGCAGTTCCTCCTCATCGAGAGAGACGGAAAGTATGTTTTTTTTTTTTTTTTCTTTTTGAAGAGTTAAGAAAGAAGAATAATGTTGAAATAGAGATGAGGGATGAGAGGCGTATATATATTTTAGGGGTGGGTGGGTGGGAATTGAAATGAAAACGAAGAGGCTTGTGTTGCGAAACACGGAAATAAAATGAAATAAATAAATAAAGGCGTTGTTGCATTGGCGGTGGGGTTGCGACTTGCGAGGGAGCTGTCTATGTACACACCCAACTTGAAGCTACTCTTGAGTTGTACGCTCTTCTTTATTTATTCACGTGTTTCATGCTCTTTTCTGATTTGCAGCACATGCCCGTCACATTAACAAGGAAACAATTAATAATGATGTGAGTTGTGACATGCTTGATCCTACAAAAGTAGTCACTGGATCATGCATGTTAATAGTGACTGCCTAATGTTAGTAACACCCCGCTGACCCCACAACCTATTATTTCTCATTTGTGAATGCCGTCGACCTCAAATTTCCACACCATCAATTTACACGTGCTTTTATATCCTTATACGTACCCATCACAATTCACAACTAAGTTACCTACCTTCAACCCTAGCTAGCTACCTAATATCTACTTTTACTTCTTTGGATATGAGAAAAAAAAAATCATGCTTCAAACCCTAGCTAGCTACCTAACTAATTATCATTTAAGTTTTACTTTTATGCATATATTTCACTCTCTCTCTCTTTTTTTCTTGTAATATTATTGTTAATTGTTATCTCTTTGGTAATTCTCAAATTACTTTTTTTTTTAATGTTCTTTTAGCATTCATTTTGTTTAATGCTAGAAAAAATGTGTTCATATAGTAAGAAAAACCTGCCATGTATATTAAGTGTTGTAGACATTAAATAAAAGGGGAGTTCTCAGGTGACCAAGGTAGTAGTGGCCAAGAATGACCAAAGATTGACCCACAAATAAGAGGTTGACATGTGGAATGGTTGATTATAATGAGAATCATTTTAAAAATATATTTTTGTGAATTACATTAAAACAAGGAGCCATAATTTTCACAAATTTTCAAAAAAAAATTTGTGAGCCTTCGACAATGTAGACAAAAAATGGGAAAAGCTAAATTATAAGAAAAAAAACAAGAAAAATATAAATACACCGAAAAAAAAGGATAAACAAAAAACTGTGCCGTTAATAAAAATAAGAAACCAAGTAAAAAAAATAAAAAATAAGAAACTACGGCATTAATTTAAAATTTATAAAAAATATTTTTTTTTATTTTTAAATTTACGTAATTGAATTCCAAAACCAACAAATTGAGTAAAACCTCATTTAATTGCATTATATTTTGATTTTTTTAATTTTTTATTATATAACTATTAATAATTATTGATTCTTTCTTTAAATGAATAATATAAGATAAAAAAAAATAATCTTTTTTTTAACTTTAAATTAATGTCGTAGTTTCTTATTTTTTATTTTTTTTTGCTTGGTTTCTCATTTTTATTAATTGCACAGTTTTTTATTTATCTCTTTTTTTTTTGTGTATTTATATTTTTCTTTTTTTTTTTCTTATAATTAGCATTTCTAATTTTTTGTCTACATTGTCAAAGGTCCACAAATTTTTTTTTGAAAATTTGTGAAAATTATGGCTCTTTGTTTTAATGTAATTCACAAAAACATATTTTTAAAATGATTCTCATTATAATCAATCATTTCACATGTCAACCTCTTATTTGTGGATCAATCTTTAATCACTCTTGGTCACTACTATCTTGGTCACCAGAGAACTCTCCTAAATAAAATTAACTAATGATATGTGAGTACACTTAGAAATTTAGTGCAAATTAAATCTTATTAATTTTGAATTTACGCAGAACATCATTAATTAGAAAGTGCAATCTGTCATTTATTAAATTAATTAGTATTCTTTTAAGGAAGGTGTTTTATGAATTGGGTGTCTCGTTTTTATGTTTTAATTAGTTATGCCTAATTTTATACGTATAAATAAATAAAGTACGACGAATACTCATATAAAGATGGTTAAAATAATTTTAATTTATTTAAATATATTAAATAAAATTTTAATATTATCATTTTTATAGGAAAATTATTCTAATTATTTTTGTGTGAATAGTAATAAAAAATATTGGCTGTGTTGTCAGATAACATGAATAAATAATAAGTTCAAAGAATACGAGGCACCTTAATTACATATTAGGTTAATTTCATACTAATTAAATCACATGATACAGGTATTAAAAATGAGGAACTAAAGCTAAAAGATTATATTCTCAAAGGATAAAAGAATATATATAAAATTATTAATTGCTATATTTTTTTATACATAATCCTGATTCCTCAATACCCTAACAACCAGACTTGGTGGATAAAAGTACCTTAATTCCAAATTAAATGGTTGGAAATTTATATAAATTAGTTTAATAGAAAAGTGTGATACTTAATTAATAATATATATAGAAAAATGGTTTAGGGTAATTAAAATAAAATAATTATGCTAAATATATACTAAAATTAATTATTAGTATAAAATATATATTAAAAATATGAAAAGATATAATAATAAAAAATTAATTAAAAATAATTAAAATTTATTTTATTTAATATTTATTAATTATTATTAAAATTAATAATTATTAAATAAAATAAATTTAATATTATTATTTAAAATAAATTAAATTATTTATATTTATATAAAATATATAATAATTAATTTTACTAATTAATTTTAATATTTAAATAGTATTTTTAAGAGTGAAATGGCACGCAGCACCTTAGGTTGCCGACTTGCATTGACTGTGGAAGCGGCATTCGCAGCCAAGAGAAGAGAGGTGCATGTAAAATGTAGAGCCGCAAAGCTATTTTATTGGCGTGGCTGCATTTACGCACAATGCACACGTGCTTCGTCCCACAACCATTAAATTATTCACGTGATTCGTAACAATACCATTAAATTGCTATTTTCTTGCTCCCTGCCAAACTGCCGTTGAACATACCACATTTTGAACTAAACTGCCCTCTTTTACCTTTTTTTTTTCCCTCTACGAAAAAGTACAGGGAATCAACAATAATATAAATCAATTTAATTATTTTTTTATTTTTAATTTTAAAATTTAAAAAATTAGAATAATAAAAGATTATTTTTTATTTTTTAACTAATTAACTTTAGTTAACTATACTCTTAAATTGACTTTTTAATATGATTATTTTTTTGTTCATAAAAAAAAAGGACACACAACAAAATAACCAAAAAAGAACGGATTTAGCCTGTATAAACAGGATAAGAATATTTATACATTGTTTGGATTAAAGGGGTTTGAAGGAAAAGAAAATGTAGCCAATGAGTTATAGCTCAAATGGCATAGTCTCCCCATACTCAATTAAGAGGTTGCAGATTCGAATCTCTTATTTTTAGTAAAAAAAAATGTAAAAAAAGAAAATAAAAAAAATTATTTGAATGAGAAAAAAATTGAATAGAAAAGAAAAAAATAATGTGAAACCCACATATAACTTTTCTCTTCCAAGATGAGAAAAAAACGATGAAAAAGATGTAAATAAAGATAAAATTATAAATTTATTCTTTACAATTATGTTAATCAATTATAATTTATAGTCGATGAGTTATAGCTCAAATGACATGGTCTCTCCATACTCATTTAAGAAGTTGCGAGTTCGAGTCTCATATCTTTGGTAAAAAAAATCAATTATAATTTATATATAATATAGATAAAAGTATTAATGTAATTTTATTCTGTTATAATTTTTTCTTTTCTTACTTTTTCTTTCATTCAAATAAAAGAATATTTTTTCTTCGTCCAACAACACAAATTTTATTTATTTATTTTTTTTTCTCTTATTTTCTTTTTTTTTTAATTTCCTTTTCTCTCATTTTTTATCTTATATTCAAACAATGCATATAGTGAATATACGGTTAAATAATACAATATATAAATTCAATATTTTTAAAACGATATTAAATTTTTGAATAAAGAAATATCATGATGAAATATAGTTTCCAAGTGGAATTAGTTGAATTTTTCATTTATGTATCAATAACTATCCAGAAAATAAAAAAAGTTACGTAATTAAATATATAAGTCTCTAAATTTGTTTACTAAGATTTTTTTGTAATCAAACGTTATGCTCATTATTTTTCAAATAATGATGTGAAACTCAAAACTATTAAACAACTATATAAAAGAAAAAAAAAAATCAAACTTGACATGCTTCAATCCGCTTCAATTCTCTCTTTCCATTATCCAATACATCTCTTTCCCCTGTTTTATCAAAAGCATGTATTTCGTTTTTGTTATATGTAGCATATGTCTATCAAAAAAGAAGAAGCTATTCTTCCAAGTCAATAATTTGTTAATAAAATAATAGCATTAACTAAAAACGAATGATAATTTGACGTGCCCATTAGAGTTTGAGTCTACTCCGCTAGAATTTTTGTGGAGTGAATACACATTCGTCCCTGACAATTACTTCGAAAGGATAACGAGCTTCTCAAGAAAAAAAACATCCAATTCAGTCCTTGATATTTTTTTAGGACTTATTAACCTCTGTGCCAAAAAAAATAACGTTGACTTTTTTTGGCACAGAAGCTTCGTTGTCTTTTCGAAGTAATTGTCAGGGGCTGAATTGGATATTTTTTTATCAAGAGCCTTGTTGTCTTTCGAAGTAATTGTCAGGGGTTATTTTGGATTTTTTTTTTCAATTTTTGTGTGTTTCATTGGAACATGAGCAAACTGTTCCATTCGTGATTCTAGCCATGCATTTCTCTCTCTTTCACTTAATTCTATCTGTAATGGTATCCGGAGGTGAGGTTGATCATGAGGATCGGAATAATGCAGATAGAGACAAGGAAGCTGAACATTTAGGCTGTTTTTGTTTTTGGAGACAAGACACAAACACATGAATAATAAATGTTTAAAAAGTATTTAAAAGTAGATATTGGACAAATTTTCTTTATTTTTGTGTCCACTTTTTAATAAAGGACAATGATAGATACGAAATTTAAAAAGGGAGTAATTCTCCACATCCAAGTTCATCCAAGTGATTTGAGTTAGACGTTTCTTTTTCCCATTTTCTTCCCCTGTGCTGCTTCACTCCGGATGCTACGAGTCTTCTTCTTCTCCTCTTTTTCTTATTATTTTTTCAATTTCGTTACTGTCGTCACCAACAACACCTCTTCCTCTTCTTCCTCCTCCTCCTATTGGAATTTCCTCTCCTTCTTTCTTTTTCATCATTCTCCTCCTCCATCATCATCATCATCATCATCATCATAATCATCATCGTTATTATCATTATTTTCTTCTAATATGTATCGTCGTTATCGTTATCATCGAATTCGAATTTATGTAATGGACAATTTTCGGTTCATTTGGTATTATACAATGGTTACGTTTTGAGCTAATTTTTAGTTCATTCGAGACGCAAGTGTTTCTGAATTCGAATTTATATAATGGACAATTTTTGGTTTATTTGGTATTATACAATGGTTTAGTTTTGATAATATTTTTGGTCCATTTGAGACGCAGGTGTTTCTGAATTCAAATTTATATAATGGACCATTTTTGCTTCATTTGGTATTATACAATGGTTTCGTTTTGATAATATTTTTTGTTCATTCGATCACCATAGAGAATCAGAATCAATAAAGATGTTAGGAAAATGTTAGTATTGTTGGTGATGACAATAAGGATGATGGAGGAGGAAGAAGAAAAGAAATGAGGCAATCAAATAAATTCAAATAAAAAAGAAACAGGAGGAGGAGGAGGAGATGGATGTGGTGGTATGGTGGTGGTGATCATGATGATAATGAAAAAAAGATGAAGAAAAAGGAGAAGAAGAAGAAGAAGAAGAAGAAGAAGAAGCAGGAGGAGAAAGAGAAAGAAGAAGAAGAAGACAAAGCCCCGCAGCATAAACTAAATGACTTAAATGAACTTAGATGTAAAATTACTTGGATGTGTAGCGGGACTCAACAAGTGGGCACGGATTTTTTTTTTTATGAAATTTTTTTTCCTTTTTATTTTCCCTAGTTTAAGCTTTTTCTACGCATCGTTGTTCCCAGCAAGGTACTCTCTTCTCCCTGTCCTTTCAATTCTCTATCTCTCCGTTCTTTTTTCTCTCTGTTTGTCTAGGTACTCTCTTGTTCTTGCAGAATTTTTTATTTAACTTGATAATTTCTTCCTTTTCATTGTTAATTCTTTTTTCTATGACATGCTGCAGGTTACAAAATGAAAACTTAATTCACTCTTCTACTTACGTTATTTTTTTTATTCTTAATTGTTACTTTAATACCATTTTTACCTTGTTGGTTCATAGACCAATTCTTCTTATAATCTCCCTGTGTTTTCCACGTATTCTCATCTTCTATTAAATTAGTTCATATACCAATTCTTCTTATGACCCTCCCCCCCCCCGTGATTTCTTACCAGCTTTGCTTAGATAGAAATGAAAAGCTCGACGAGAGCTTCACGTGGTCGCAAACGGCTCGTCAATCAGAGCTCCGTAGCTCAAGTTATGGCTAGAACAAGGAGAAGGTGAATAGTGTCATCCCCCTTCTCTCTTCACCATCAGCGCCCCCCACTCTCTCTTAGGTAAAAAATGAGCTGAATGCTCATTAAATGGCTTTATATATGTTGGGCCTTGGGTTCGGTTTGGGCCTGGTCCAACCCGTTAGCGTTTTAGATCCGTTTGCACCACTTTGAGTCAAAACCTTTAAGATTAGTGCCCGGTTTTTATTCTAAATTATTTTTTGTCCTTTTAAAATAATAAATCAAGTTTCAAAATCTTATTTTTCTCAAAACACGGTACCGGACAGTTTAGAGCCGGTACTGCCGGCTTAAGCACCGATGCACATTTTTACAAAAAAATCTTTCACAGAAGATACATTTTCCAACTCATAAAAATTCATTGAAATCAAATTTCACTTTTATATTTTCAAATTAAAACTTCTAAATTTTGAATCTACTCCGGACACTTAAAAATTATTATTTTATTAAAGCGGTTAAGCCGGTTCTTACAAGCATCATTTGGCTGGAAAAGGTGGAGATATTGAGGCATGTCGAAAGGTGCCAGCTGTAGTGAGACACCAATTCAATCAAAACATTAAAGATCTTTGAACCAAGAAAAGAAAAACTCAAGAAGAATATGCAAAAAGTTATAATGCTTGTGATGAAGTTGAAATAGAATTTGATGAGATTGAACGTAATGAGATGTGACAACAACAAAATCAAGGCTTCCAGCACCTAGCTCTAGAAAAGAAAAACAACTCAAGGAATTACAATCTTTTTTTTCCATTAGCAGCAACACCTGTGAGCTCAACCAAGAACCAATTATCAAAAGTGTTCTTCAAAGCAAAAAAATTGTGGAGAAGTGTGATATTGCTATTGCGAGATGGATGATGAATGCCTCTGTGCCATTTAATGTGGTTATTTTAGCTTATTATCAGTCAATGATTGATGCTATTGCAAACATGGGTATAGGGTATAAAGGGTCAAATTATGGAAGAGTTCGTGGATATTTGTTGAGTAAATTGGTTGAAGATGTAAAGAAAATGATTGAAAATTATCGTGAGATTTGGAAACAAACTGGATGTACTATCATGGCCGATAGATGGACTAATCATTGTAGGCGTACTTTAATTAATTTTTTGGTTTATTGCCCTAAAGGAACTGTTTTTCTAAAGTCAGCTGATGCTTCTCGTGTCTCAAAAACTGATGACTCTTTGTTTAAATTACTTAGGGATGTTATATTATTTGTTGGTCCTGAGAATGTTGTACATGTAGTGATAGATAATACTGCAAATTACGTTGCTACTAGAAGGCTGTTGGAATCGGAGTTTCCTAGATTATATTGGTCTTCTTGTGCAGCACATTGTGTTAATTTGATGTTTTAGGATATTAGAAAGTTAGAGGAAGTGAGTGAAACTATGTCACAAGCTTCAATGATTACGAAGTATATCTATAATCATTTCCATCCTTTGTACTTGATGATAAAGTTCACAGGTGAATAAGAAATACTTCGTCCAGCTCCAACTCGGTTTGCCACTAATTTTATTATTTTACAAAATATTTTAGCTTAAAATGATGCATTGAGAGTTATGGTGATATCCAGAGAATGGACAATCTCAGCTTACTCTAAAGAAGCCAAAGCTAAAAAGTTTGTGAATCAAGTCTTAGATTCTAAATTTTGTAATCAATGCACTGATATTGTTAAGCTTACTGAGCCACTTGTTTGTGTATTGTGTATTGTGGATAGTAAAGATAGAGCCGCAATGAGTTTCCTTTATCAAGCTATTTATAAGGTTAGGAAAGAGATAGTGAAGATGTTTCAAAAAAGAAAGAGGGTTGTTGATCCTTATTTGAAGATTTTAGATACACGTTGGGATTCACAACTTCGAAAAAATCTTCATACTGCTGGTTATTGGTTAAATCCAGATTTTCGATTTAATGTTGGAGAATTTGAAAAGAACAAGCAAACAAATTCTAGCCTACTAGATTTCATTGAGAGATATGCTTACAGATTTGAATTCTAAATTGACAAGTGAGATGAGAATCTTTAAGAATGCTGAACAAGACTTTGGAAGACAGTTTGCAATACGTGAGTGAAGCACAGTGATGCCTGGTAAATTTCTTATTAAAATTAGTCTTTTATGATTGTGATATGTTTATGATTTGATTTTTATGATTATATATATTATTTTCTTTTTATGTTAAGATCAATGGTGAGAATCTTATGGATGTGGAGCACTACACTTGCAAAATTTAGCGATTCGTGTTTTGAGTCAAATTTGTAGTTCTTTAGGTTGTGAGCGTAACTCAAGTATTTTTGAACACATTCACTCAAAGAAAAGGAATCGGTTAGAGTATCAGAAACTTAATGATCTTGTTTTTGTTCATTACAACTTAAGGCTACAACAAAGGTACTTTTTTATTATTCTTTCTTGAAGGCATTATTTTAAATTTTAGTTATAATAAGAATAATCAAGTTAATTGATAATATAGAAATCGAATGAAAATACAAAGTTATGATCCAATTTGTCTTGATGCATTTTTGGATCATTCGAAATGGATTATGGAAGATTCACCACCATTTTTAACTCTTGAAAAAGTTGATGCTTTACGGAATGATCTTGCAAATATGTCTCTTCAATCAACTTTAAATGATATGGGTATGTTTTTGTTAAGGATGATTTTGTAATGCTTTAACCAAATATTTTGCCTTATTATTGATTATGATTTGTGAAACATTATTGAAATGCTAGATCAATTGAATCTGGAAAATGATCGAGATGATGATGAAGCTAATAATAATTTTGTGAAAAATACAAATCAGAATGAAACCAATCAGGATGTAGCTCCAGATTTGTCAGATGAAGAAAGATATCCAGACTTTGAAATTACTTCTTGGATATAATCCATGGATTGTTATTTTTATTGTGTTAAATTGAGATACTAATGTAATAGTACTAACAAATTTTATATTTATTTTTGTATTACTTATTTTTAGAATTTGAGACTTAATGTTTATTAAAATGTTATTGAAGATATGTATTTTAAATTTTAATTTTTAAGTTTTTGGCTATTTTATATGCTTTACTTATGTGGGACCGGGTTAATCGATTGAACCAGTGATCCACCAGTTGAACCAGTGACCCAGTAGCCTGACCGATTCGATCATCGGTTCGGTTCTGATAACTATGAATGGGTCTGCTAGCATATACTCTGTTTTTATATGTTCTATAGAAATCTATTTTTCTTGAACTTTCTCCTTAACAACTAAGAACTTGATGTCTATATGTTTCGATTTTATCAAACTCTTATTGTTGTTGAAGTATAGTACTGCTGACTTATTGTCACAAAATATCTTTAATGGCCTTTCAATATTATCTACTATATGAAGCTTAATGACAAAATTTTCACAACCATATGCCATGTTTGGATGCCTCAAAGCAAGCAACATACTCTGCCTCCATTGTTGAGGAAGCTACAAGAGTCTGTTTGTTAGACTTTCATGTAATAGCTTCTCCAGCCAATATGAAGACATAGCCTGAAGTAGAGTGTCTACTATATTGGCATCCTGCAAAATCGGAATCAAAGTACCCAATGATCTCCAAATTTTTTTATCTCCGATAAATAAGCATGTAATCATTTGTTCTCTTCAGATAACGCATTACGCGTTTAACAACTATCCAATGATCCATGCCCGAATTGCTCAAGTATCTTCCCAACACTCCCATTATGAATGATATATCAGGACGTGTGTAGACTTAAGCATACATTAAATTCCCTAATGTTTATGCATAAGGTTTATCATGCATTGCTGTCCTTTCAAGATCATTTTTAGGAAATTGCTTGAGACTGAACTTGTCTCCTTTAGCTACCGGTGTGTCCATTGGTCTATAAAATTTCATGCCATATCTACTTAAAATCTTTTCGATATAGTTCTTTTGTGATAATCCAAGAATACCTTAAGAGCGATCTCTTAGTATCTCGATTCCTAATACAAAAGAGGCATCACCAAGATCTTTCATTTTGAATTTGTTTGATAAAATTTTTTTAGTTTCATGCAACAAACCTATGTCATTACTGGCAAGTAGAATGTCATCAACATATAAGACCAAAAATATGTATTTATTCCCATTGAACTTGCGGTATACACATTCATCTATGATATTTACCTTAAAACCATATGAGGTAATGACTTGATGAAACTTGTGATACCATTGACGGGAAGCTTTTTTAAGACCATAGATGGATTTCTTTAACTTACAAACCATAGATTTTGAATCTCCTGATATAAAATTTTCTGGTTGGACCATATACATCATTTTATCAATCTCACCATTGAAAAACACTGTCTTTATATTCATCTGATGTAGCTCTAAGTCAAAATGAGCTACTAGTGCCATTATGGTTCTAAAAGAGTCTTACTGGAGAGAAAGTCTCTTTAGCGACTAGGCGAGCTTTATATCTCTCGACATTACCCTTAGAATCCCTTTTGGTTTTAAATATCCATTTACAACGAATTGGTTTCACACCTTTAGGTAATTTTACTAGATCCCAAATGTCATTGTCTTTCATAGACTTCATCTTTTCTTTCATGGCATCGATCCACTTTTCAGAGTTAGAACTTTACATAGCTTGAAGAAAATTGATTGGGTCATTTCTGTCAAACCAATGCCATCCTCATATTCTTGGAGATAGACTATATATTCATCTGAAATTGTACTTTTCCTTTCTCTGTTGGATCTCCTTAATGGCACTTTTTGAGGTTGTTGAGCTTACTGTATGGGTTGAAATTGAAGAGGATTCTCATTATTCTCCTGTACTATAGTGGTATCTTGAGTAACAATAATATTCTCATTGTGCTCTTGTACTATAACTACATCTTGAACAATAATAGGTACAAAGACCTGATCATTATTAGTTACAGAATCCTCATCAAAAGTAACATTCCTAATATTTTCTTCCTCTAAAACTCAACATCATCAAAAAATCTCGCATTTTTCGTTTCAAAAGTAGACCTTGATGCAAGATTGTAAAACTTGTACCCCATGAATGCTCAGCGTAACCAACAAAGTAGCAACTAATTGTTCTAGAGTCCAATTTTCTTTCATGCGGCCTATAAGGTCGCGCCTCAGCTGGACATCTCCAAATGTGTAAATGCTTTATACTGGGCCTTTTTCCAGTCCAAATTTCATATGGGATTTGTTAACTATTTTTCTTGGCATCCTATTAAGGATGTACACTGCGGTCTTTAAGACTTTTTTCCAGAGTGATTCAGGTAAGGAAGAATGACTAATCATACTTCTCACAATGTCCTTAAGAATTCGATTCCTTCGCTCTGCAATACCATTCATGCTAGGTTTTCCTGACATGGTGTATTGGGGAACAATACCGTACTCCTCTAGGAAAAGAGCAAAAGGCTCGGGACATTGCTCACATGAACCGTCATATCTTATGTAGTATTCACCACCACAATTAAATTTGATAGCTTTAATTTTCTTTCCAAGTTGAAGTTCAATTTCAGCTTTGAAAGACTTGAAAACATCCAAGGTTTGTGACTTTTCATGAATTAAATATAGATACCTATAACAAGAGTAATCATCTATGAACGTAATAAAATACCGTTGTCCATTCCAAGAGACAGTAGAGAATGGGCCACTATATCAGTATGTATCAATTCTAAGACATCTTTAGCTCTCTCGGCACTTAATTTCTTTTTGTTTGACCTTTTTCCCTTTATGCTCTCAATGCAGACTTCAAAGTCCACCAAATTTAGAGGTCTAAGAATCTCATCTGACATGAGCCTCTGAATTCTCTATTTAGAGATATGACCTAGGCGTTTGTACCATAATGATGCCGAATTCTCATTTAGTTTTTGTTTTGTACATGTTTGCAGTATTTCATTATTATAAGAATTCAAATCAAGCCTATATAGATTATTCATCAAACGACCAGAGCATATATTATTCGAATTATAAAAAAAACTGACTTTATTATTTTTGAACGAATAAAAATAACCCAATTTGTCTAAACGAAAAACAAAAACTAAATTTTGCCTAAACGACAGTACATAAAATATCTCAAATAAATCCAAGTAAAATCCACTCATGAAACATAATTTAAAGATTCTTATAGCTTCGATTGCAACTATATTACTGTCTGCCACATAGATGTATCTTTCAGCATCACTTAATAGTCGGTTCCACAAGCAACCCTGCATAGTAACACTTAGATGAGTAGTAGCAGCAGAATCTACCCACCAAGTATTAACAGGTGCATAACTTAAACTAGCTTCAGAATAAATGAAAGTAAGAATCATACCCTTCTTTGTACGCCAAGTGGCATATTTGGTACAATCATTCTTCATGTATCTCACCTTCTTACAGAAAAATAAGTTGAAGCTTGGTCCTGTTTCTTAGCCTTTTTCTGCTGAGAAGGCACATCCGTAGTAGTATCACGCTTTCTTTTATACTGAGAAGATGAAACCATGTAAGCACTTTCAGTCCTATCTTGCTGTAGCATCTCTTCTTCTTACACACAGTGAGATATAAGCTCATTTAGAGACCAAGTGTCCTTTAGAATGTTATAACTCACTTTGAATTGTCGAAAATGTGCGAGAAGAGAGATCAAAATGAAATGCACGAATAAATCTTTAGACAACTCTAACTTTAGTGCTTTCAATTTAGAAGTAAGATGAGACATTTCCATAATGTACTCTATTATGTTCCTTTTACCTTTATAACTCATGGAGACAAGTTTGCTCAAAAGGTTACTTGCTTCCGCCTTTTCATTCTTAGCAAAGCATTTTTCAACTTCTTTCAATAACTGTTTGGCATCTTTATCCTCAGTAATTGAGCCCCGAAACGCCTCAGAAATTGAGCATTTCATGATCATAATGCTCATTCGATTGGATCTCTCTCAGTTCTCTATTTTAACCTCATTGGGATTTTTTGGAGTGGAAGTGGGTTTTTCCTCTCGAAGATATATATCCAGATCCATACAACTGATGACAATCTCCATGGTATCCTTCTAAAACTTAAAGTTTGAACCATTCAACATAGGAATACTGCCAATTTGTGCAGAAACATTGGTAGTTGAAGTCATAGTTTCTGGATTAGAACAAAAAAATATGCAGTAAATATTAGTTAAATAATGAAAAAAAAATCATATTGAGATATCTAGAACATTAATTTTCAATCTTTGGATAGAAAAATTAACGATAAGTGATAATCTCATTGCAATAATCAAATCTTGTAAAAAAATTTTGTCATACATTAAGCCTTTCTTTGGACCAACTAAATGTGCACATGGAAACTTAAACTTCGCAACCTATTTATTACTGCATATATTTTCTATTAATTGGCCAAACAATAATCTTCTTTTGGACTGATTAGTGACCGTATAATTAATAGAAAATAAACAAAAGTGTGTAACACTACAAGAAACGAGAGCTATTTTAACATGATTTTTTTTTACAGCCATAGTTAAGTGTAAAAATTAATATATATTTTTTACAAATATTACAAATGTCAAATTTTCTATTTTTTTTATTTATAATTTGATTGTAGAAAATTATTCCTCAATTTTGACACTTATTTGTTTTCAACATACTCCATTATTCCTTTTTTTCGTTGAGCTCCGTCAATTTTGGCATTACACTGTTCTCAGTTTGGGATCATACTACTCATTCTTCATCTTCAAAATCTCAGTTTATTCTTCAGTTTCAAGATCTCATCTCATTCCTTGTTAAAAACTTTTTGTTGAGAATTTTTTATGGTCAATAGATGTAAAAATAAATAGTATTTTTGACTGTTAATAAGTATCACAAAAAATATATTCTCAAATTTTTCTAATAAATTATTTTTTTATGGCCAATATTTATCAAAATAAGATTTAAACTTTTTTTTTACAATTACTTATATGTTAAAAATACTATTTTTGACAAAATTTTTATTAACATATTTTCATAATTAAAATAGTGCCAAAATTTATTTTTTTGACAAATTTTAATTTTTTTTGACACATAATAATTCTTAAAAATAGTCTATATTATTGTAATGTAATGCTTATTATTTGGCCAAATAATAAATTTTTTTGGGCCAATTATTATTCCTATAAATAATAAACATTATTTTCTATTACTCAAATATTATTAATATGTACACATATGAAGAAGAAAAAGTAGCAGCAACTCCTTGGTATATACGAAAGTAAAGAAGTGTACAATAACTTAATTAAAAATTTGGTTTAAAAAATATTTGGACGCATAATTTATTGAGAAGTTTAAGAAAAATATTAAGTGTTATTAGAATTTATTATTTTTTGCTATTACTTAGTCATCAATTCAATTTTTTAAGTTTAGTAATTTAATAACATATTTTATCTCATACTTTTAAATATCAGTGACAAAAAATAATAAATATCGATGGTTTTTTAGTATTTTTTAAAATTTAAATTATGTGTTTTTTTAAAAAGTTATTGGTTAACTTTAATATATATTTAAAAACACATTTTAATTAAAAAATTACAACTATTAGATATTATTTAGCAAATAAAAAATGTGTATACTATATATGATGTGAGCAATGAGTTATAACTCAAATGACATAATCTCCCTATACTTAATTAAGAGGTTGCGGGTTTAAATCTCCTATCTTTGATAAAAAAAAAAAAAAACGAATGCTCAACACCTAGCCAAACGCGAGTATCTTTATTTATTTATTTATTTTTCTGATGCAACGGAGTAACAACCAGATTTTCATTTGATGTGATGCGCTTTTTTGTTCAAACCGAATCAATGGAAGGGTTTATGATGTACCTTGTTCACATGGTCTAGTCATGATCATCTTTCTTTCTACCTTTAATGGCAGTTCAAGAATCAATAATAATTTAATCCAACAGTGAGAAGAAGAAGGACCATCAGTTGTGTTTCCATGCAAAGAACACCTTAAAAACAACACGTTCACTGTTCATTTTGATGATCCTGATCCATTTCACGTGAACAACCCGATCACGATCATTGATCATTGATCACTGATCCCATCCAATTCCATGAGGATAGTGTGATGTGTAATTGTGCAATAATTAAATGGCGAAAGAATTGAAGAGAGAGAATCAAATATTGAGAACATACATACGGATAATTAAGAATATCGAGATTCGAGAAGGTAGGGTACCCTGAGTTCTACCAATTCGGTATAAATGTTTTTCAATGTACAACAAGCCTCACGTTTATTTCACATAAAAATATAAGAAAGAAACAAACTGTATACGTGTACGATACTTTCCTTTTTCTCCGCTTTAATTTTCTTTCATCTACTGTGCGCAAAGGGACTGCGAAATGCTCAAAGAGGATGTTTTAGTGAAAAAGAATAATCAGGTCTAACGGTAGGATTTGGTGTAGAGATAATGTAGACGGAAATAAATTTTAATATTCTGTTTGATATAAAGTGAAAGACAGAAATTAAAACAAGAATAAAATTCTAATTTAGTTTATACAAAGAATAATAATAAAATAATTAATTAAAATGAGGATATTTTAGGTATAAAATATTATTAAAGTTTCAGTTTTCATCTCTAAAAATTTCAGTTTCTTGTGTCTCTGTTTTTTGGAGGTACTGAAATACTGAAATTTTAAGAACAAAGTGAGAAATTTTAGTACTAGAAACAACAAACATAATTCTGAGTCTACCTAAAAAATTCAGTCTTTTCGTCTCTGTCCCAGTATCTCAAAACAAACACTCCCTAAAAGACTATATAATAAAATGCTAAATAAATGATTTAGATGGTTGTTATATTGAATTTATTAGAAATATTAGATTTGACATAAAATTAAATGTATTTGTGAATTGGTTTCAACATGATTTGGTTGAACCAACTTTGTACGTATTGATTTTTTTTGGAGGAATTGGTTCTCATTTTTTTTTGGAAGAATTGGTTTTTGTTTTTTTTTTCTTTGGACTTTGCTACATAAATTCAAATCCACAACCTATCCAAATACAACTTATAAAAATTTATACCCCAAAAATAAGGTTTAATTACTATCCAGTATCCAATAACATACATTATCCATTTTCACTCGTACTCCATCTTCTATATTGTCATATGTATGAATTCTGAGAAAGCTTTAAAACCATAAAAATATTAATAACAAAAGAGATTGATTTTTAAAGTCATTAGTTTGTGTAATTGCAAACCAATTCGATTTGATAAAGGAAAATGGAAATGGTTAAACCCAAAAAAATAAGATAGTAAAAAAAATTAGAGAAAATTCCACTTCCCTTCCCTGCGAGATGTTAAAATGACATTTTCTTTCTCTCTATTTTATAAATGTACATTCTCCTCCTTTCTAATTTTTAAAAAATCTCTTTTTTAATCTATTTTAAACTTTTTTGTGTTAACTAATGTTAACTTTATCCACTTTTTAAGAAAAAATACGCATTAGCAAAAATTTTATTTTTTATCATTAAATTTGCTTACCAAAATACCTTTTAATAAATTATTCTTTTATTGATTAAATTATATTTTTAAAAAAATTTAATAATTATATTATTTTTTTTTAAAATATCATTCAATAATTTTTTAATTATTAAATTATAATTTTACCAAAATTTTTATTAACAATTTTTTTATATTTTACTATTAATTTTTTGATATCTATATATATTATTTTAATATTAAATAAAAAAATTTAGTAAGATTATTTTTCAATATCAATATATATTAATTGTTATACATATTAACAGTAGTAAGATTTTTTATTTAATGTTAAAATAATATATATTGATATCGAAAAATTAATAGTAAAATATAAAAATAATTGTTAACAAAAGTTTTGGTAAAATCAGAATTTAATAATTAAAAAATTGTTGAAGGTAGGTATCTTAAAAAAAAATAATTTAATTATTAATTTTTTTAAAAATATTTTGGTAAAAATACAATTTAATCAATAAAAAAATTATTAAAAAATATTTTGGTAAGTAAAATTTAATGATAAAAAATAAAATTTTTGCTAATGAGTATTTTTTTCAAAAAATAATTTATTTTTTTTAAAAAATGAATAAAGTTAATATTAGTTAAATTAACACAAAAAAATTTAAAATGGATTAAAGATGATATTTTTTAAAAGTTAGAAAGAAGAAAAATGTACATTTACAAAATAGAGGAGAGAAAAGTGTCGTTTTAGCTCGCAAGAGAGAGGATTAAAATTTTCTCAAAAAATTATTTGGATCTGGAGGAGATTCGTACAGAGATCTTTGAGAAGATGGACACGGATATCACCACCGTCTATAGCAAGTTCGAGAGAGAGTGCAAGAACGAGAGGAAGAGAGGGAGCTGCAACAGGGATAGATCCAGTTTGTCGGGTCGGAACTGGGACGGGTTATAATCGGAGAAGGCAACTCTGTTGGTCCTTCAATGGCTGTTACAATTCGACGAAGGGATAAAGATAGAGCAAGTTCTTAGATTTCGGGTCGGGTTAGAATACTGGTTGTCGTCCCAAAATGTTATTTGAGATAGTTAACAAATAAATTATTATATGTTATTTTTTGGTTAAATAATAATAATAATAATAATAATAATAATAATAATAATAATAATAATAATAATAATAGCGACAATACTACTATTACAGTATTACTACTTATCACAAACCCGACCATTCTACTTTCAATAATTTCAATTTTCTAACTTAAGAATATTTATGAACCGACAACTCAAATATTCATTAATATCAAATGTTTTATGAATCTTAAAAATTCTAAAAATATTTTTCCTATATAAAAAACGTCCCACAAATTATTAATATTATACTCATTTGTCGAAGTTTGAATTATGGAATCTATAACATCTTTATCATTAAAATATTACACTTCTGACTGTGCTATTCTAATAACGAGAATATTATGACCACATAAATATATATAACTATAATAAATAAGAGTCTTTGTCTAAAAATTTTATTGACTTTTCTTTTAAATTTTGTATATATTTTTTTATATATTTTATTTCCTTCTAAAAACAAATCATATATATATATATATATATATATATATATATATATATATATATACATCATCATAGCATTCTTTATTTATAACCACGGTCTATACAAATAATATAAAAACTTACAAGTATATAATTTAAATTCCTATCGCTCTTTACAAAAATTTATAATAATAACAAAGACGAGAAAATATCTAAGAAAATAAATAAAGTATGTCCATTATTTGTCTTTTTTGTTTGTTCTCCTAAAAATATTAGATGTAGGAGGTGAGAACCTAATCTAAAAGTCTTCCGTAGGCGAAGAAAATGTCACAAACTTAATAGAAATAAATGCATATGGTCAACGCACATCTAAAAAAAGTTTATCTTTATAAAAGCTTGCGATCTTTATTCTTTTTATTTTAAAAACATTTTCACTTATATACAATTGCATATCTTAATATTTGGGTTAAGTACTTTTTTCATCCCTAAGATTTGGGGTTTAAAATTGTCCTCGACTTTTTTTTTGTATTAAAATCATCCTGAACGTCACAAAACGTTATAAAATCATCATTTTCACCCTAAAAAGACAAATTTACCCTTACAACAAAATAAATTTTAAAATTAAAAAACCATTTCCTAACAAAACTCTTCATTCCAGTTACATTATTGGCGACAAATCCATTGCAAAAGATGTTGGGATAAATGGAATACAAGATGTGAAAGCTTTGCCACCACCTCCAGAAATTAAAGACAATATTACATCACAAAAGTTCAAGGGGGATGTTAATTACTTCATATGCACTAGACTGGTGGCGGATTTTAAGAATATCCACAACTGAACCAGCAAGTGTATCGAGTCGTCCAAGTCATACCTCAGGTAAGTGAGAGTCGATCCCACGAGAACTGATGGATTGAGCAACAATAGTAGGCTTATTGGTTTAGTTAGGTAGACAAAAAGAATTGTTAGTGATTTCTAAAAGCATTAAACAATAATTTAAGAGTAAAGAAGGCAAATATGAGAATTAGTGAGAAATCAATGGGAGAAAATAGTTAAGGTATCATAAATGTTTACTTTTCTAGATTAAGTTTTCTTACCAACTATTTTAATCATGCAAGATTCATTTTATAGCAAATTGTAATTGACTAAACCCTTATCTCTTAGTGATTTAGTCTCCTCTAATCTTCATCAACCACCAATCTCTTGGTCACTTGACTCCGATTAGAGGGTTAAGTTCAGATCTAGTTTATGGTCACAAAAATTCTAATTACCCAAAGCTAAACGGATTGTATGTCACGTATCCAGATTTGTTCAAGCAATTAACAATTTATGAGGAATTTACTTTCAAGCTGTGTTCAAGTGAGAGACCTCTCCCAAGGGTCACAAGAATGCATCTAGAATAAGGGTCATACTCCCGTTCCACCCAGATTTATAAAATTAAGAACAAAAGTAATCATTGAAATTGAATCAGTACATTAATTAAAATAGAAAAATAATAGCCTTAATCCATTGAAATAAACAGAGCTCCTATCCTTAACCAATGAGGTTTGGTGGCTCATGACTTACAGAAAAAACAAGGGTTCTGAAAAGTATGAAAGTGTGGAAGTGCGAAGATCTCCCTAAAGGTGAATCTTTTTCCTTTTATATATAACCTAATTTGATTTGAAAATAAAATAAAAAATAAATCCTAAAACTAAAAGATATTGTTTGTAAATAAAAATTACAAAAATAAAAGATAAGATAACTAATAAAAGTTAAATCCACTTGAAGATGCTCTCTTAATGGGCTTTTACTTCAGACTGCCTAGCGCTAAACGTTGGGCGTTTCGCGCCCAGAGTGGACAGCAACAATCCTGGTTTGGAGGTTTGCTGGCGCTGAACGCCAGTTGGGCATTTAGCGCCCAGAGAGGCAGCCTCAAATCTTCTCCTTTTAACACAAAATTCTGCCAACATGCTCTGAATTTCACCTAAAATCAATAAAAATACTAAAACACTCAAAATAGCATCTAAAGAGGATTTTTGCACTAAAATAATATAAGACTTAATAAATTCTAACTAAAAATGACTAGAAAACAAGGGGAAATAGGTACAAAATGCTCACACATCACAGACCTAGGAAGGGATCCATCTTGCTTTCTGATAAAAGTCAAGCTCTTCTCACCTACCTACCATCGTTCAACCTCATCCAATACCAGTGACCCATTGAACCTCACCCACCCACTACCATACGCACCCAGTCACCCACACCTCTACCTTCATCTCTTACCACCAGACGCAACTCACAGACTCCTCACAATCCTCCATCACTACCAACAATAACAATAGAAGAAAAGATAGAAAGGAATAACAATAACTTTTTTCCTACCTACTACCATATCTCTTCTGCTAACAACAACATCACTAACAATAATTAATTTATTCATATTCGTTCTTTTCAATTAATGGTTAAAAAAAAGGAAAACAACAAACATAACACAAACAGGGGGCTCAGGGCTGATGGAGGCTGTGGTTGGGCACGAGGAAGAGATGGGATACCTTTGCGTGGTTGTTGACATCGTCTTCTACGGTGAGGAGACGCCGTCAATTGCTTCGTCGGGAGGAACGGACGACATGGGGTCGGGGGTTAAGAGCTTTGGTTGCGCAGGGTAACGACAGCGCTTGAAACTCCGTTCGTGAGGCCATGGTCGTCATCGCCAACGAAGAGGTCTGGAGAACGTGCAGCACTTGGTTGACGGCGCACGAGACTCCCTTCGTAGTGGCTGTGGTCGTCGTCGCCAGTGAGTTGACAGGCGGCAGTTTGTCGTGGATGGAAGCTCGTCGGCACCGGTTAGGAGGCTAGTGGTGCAGCTGTGTGGGTGTCTTTTTAGGGATACATGTGAGAGATGAGAGGATGTTGATGAGGGAGGGGGTAGGCTGAAGATGATGGTGGGATCTGGAATGGAGGAGGAGAATGGAGTTTATTTTTTTATTTTATAATTTTTTATTTTATAATTTATTTTTTGTATTTTTTAATTTTAAAATTTATTTGTTGTAAGGGTAAATTTGTCTTTTAAGGGTGAAAAGGACGATTTTATAACGTTTTGTGACGTCGAGGATGATTTTAATACGAAAAAAAGGTTGGGGTCGATTTTGATTTTGACCTTAAACCTTAGGGACGAAAAAAGTACTTAACCCTTAATATTTCTTAGTCATATATATATATATATATATATATATATATATATATATATATATTGGAAAAACTTAAAGTAAATCTTTAAACTTTTTCTTTAGGGACTAAAAATATACATAAGGGCTTTCTGCCCAACAAGCTATCATCACTCATTCTTATTCATCCAACACATAAACTAGAGTCTCATGACAATACCGAGTTCAATCCGCCTCAACCTCCATTACTTCCATGCACCAGCGAACACAATCAAATCAAACAATTCAATCACACAAAAGTAAACACATATGAAGCACATATCACATAGCACATAATCAAATAAATCACATAAACACAACACAATAATAAAATGCACACTCAAATAAATCAAACAAATGCATATGATGCATATCTGTTCTACTGGTTGTGAACTCACATGTCGGTTAAACTTCTAGACCCGACACATCTGGTAGCTATCCCAGATATCATCTCTCTGTCGTGCATTCCCAGGAGGAACATCCTAAACATATCATAAGCTGATCTTAGAGAGAGAGAGTGCCCTGTCACCTTCTCACTAAAGGAAGTGCTATCTGAAATATAGTGTCCACCACACTTTTAGAATATAGTGCCCGCCACACTTCACAATCTGAGAGAGACTATGATACAACAATAGTGAATTCTCAACCTAACTCGTTCACACCACAATCAGAAATTGAATCAAAGATAATCCTCAACCTTCTATCCAATCTCCCGATGTCAAGAGAGGGAATCCTTAACCTTAACTTGTCTACCGTGAGCAGGACAAAGCCACCATCCTCGCCGTGGGTGGGATAAAACTACCATCCCCACATTCACACCGCAACATTGAACAAGCAGGACAAAACCACCATCCTCACCAGGCACAGATGCCTCATCGATACTGCAAGCGAGACAAAACCCACATCCTTGCCAAACAATAATCACCATTAACCAAAACCATCATCATCATCATCATTATCAAATTCATCATTAACATAATCATAATCATCACGAATCATATAATCGATAACATAATCATCAACCTCAATCATAGCCTCCTGCACATTTCTCAATTTAATCATTTTCAATCTGTGAGCGGGACTATGCCACCATCCTCATCGTGACGGAACGAACCACTATCCCCACAACATCAACAATGCAAGTGGGACAGAATTCACATTCTTACCAATCAATAATCACATTAACCAAAACCATCATAATCAAATTCATCATGATCCTCATCACCAAAACTATCGTCTTAATCAAAAACATATTTCATAATCATACAAGCAGGACAAATCATCCGTCCTTACAACCAGTAATCATCATCAATCTAAACTATTATCATCATCAAATTCATTATTAATAATAATTGCTAGCATAAATCTAAATCATAATTTTCATCAATAACCTCATAAATTCTCACTTTTGTCATAAACCTCAAATAAATTCTCATTTTCTCATTAATGATCTCATAACAACATAATCTTCATTATAGCCATCCACTCAACTCCACTTTCTACTCTGCACACTTTAATATTCACTGGGTTTAATTTAGGTCGTTACATATAGCTTACGGGTACGAAGCATCTAACATAATATCCTATACTAGAAGTCAAAGTTACAAATAAACTAAATCAAATACAATAATCAATCTCAATCTTTTTCTCATTCAACTTCGTTATATCTTTCTTTAATTTATCACATTATAAGCTAGTAAACCCAACTTTCATCATCCTCAAACTCACATTTAGAACATCGCTAAATGTACTTAACACTTATCTCATGATTATTGAAAATTCTAAATTTGACTCCATATTCTTTAAATATATCATTTTTTCTCAACTATTATATTTAGTTCCATTAAAATCTCATACTCATACCTCCTAGACCCAAACCTTTGCGTTAATAATTAATTAATTTTTTAAAACTTTAATTATTCATTTTCTCTTTTTGTTATTAATCAAATGAAGTTCCCAAAATTAATTCCAACTTTATTTTTAAGTTTAAGACTTTTTCGAAAAGACTTAAAAATAATTTCAATTTAACTAAGCAAATTCAAATACTATAAATTCACTAAAACTTCTTAAAATATAATTCTTTAATCAAAATTAACTAAATAAAACTTCAAAACAAAGTCTCTAGTTTTTATTGAAAATAACACCAATTTTTTCATTATTTTTATTATTCAATTTCACTTAAACTCCTATGAAAATTTCGACAGAATCTCCTCTGAATCTCGGATTTTACCACTTTTTACGGTTCCATTCAAACCAAACATCTCTCAAACTTTTTCCAACATTTCTAATATCCAACAATTTCTTAACATAAATATTATTGATTTGTTTTCTTTAATTGTCTTTAAGTTATTAAATTTTTAAATATTAGGATAGTAAGCAATTTGTTCAAATCCTAATTCACCTACCAAGAGGCTTCAAGCATTGTTTCCAATTAATTTTATTATTATAAAATTTAATCCCTTTTTAGTCCGTTATCAATTTTATTCCTGAAGGTTATTGATGACCTAAAGAAGGGGGTTGAATCTATGGCATTATTTTAATCTTGAATAATAAATTCTCAAACCAGAAAATGAAACTTAGCTTTTGTTTAGTCTATGAGATTGATTATGTAGGAGACAATTTTATTTTGTCTCATAAATCGTGAAAAACAGAATCAGAGCAGGAAAGAAGAAGATGACACAACCATGTATCCTGGTTCAACTGCCTTATGCAATACAACCTACATCCAATCTCCATCACAACAACAGTGAAATTTTCACTATCTTTTCAAGTATTACATACACCAATTTCTAAAGATTCAATCTAATTCTATTAGGAACAAACCAAGCTTCAACATAAGTTTGACTTGGCTAGGCAACTTCCTAGACTCTCAACACACTAAGTGTTTACCCAACTTAGCAAGGGATACATCTCAGATACTAGATATAAAACAGAAATACAATCAAAGGAGATCTGAAATAAATCTTTACTTTTTTCTCCAAGTATCTCTCTTAGCCTTTTTTTCTCAATGACTTTTTCTTAATGCCTTTCTTTTATGCCTTTTACAACTGAATAGAAACAAAAAAAGATACAATATACAAATAAAATAATCAACGATAGATCATGAAGGAGATGATGTTAAATAACTCAAACTCTATATGTTGTACCCATATTCCAAGCTCTCAAATGAAGCTATTCATCTTAGCAGAATGCTCCCTTTAGTATAGGTGCAATGCTCTCAATACTTCAAACCTGATTTGTGAGGTTTCTCTCAATTTTTCTTTTGGGTTCTCTCCATGGTTGCAATCTAAAGTGATTTTTCTTTTTGTATGAGTTATGTTTCCTCAGCCTGAGCTTTCTTTCCAAAGTGATGCCGGAGCAAGTAGAGTTAGTAGGTTAATTATATTAGTTAATTGTAATAAGGAATATAAAGCCCATATTATTTAGGATAGTGAACTTTGTGTTATGTTTTAGTTCTATATCGTCTAAGTCATGAAGGCTTTTCCTTCTCCTACTAGTATAAATAACTCATATACCTTTTGTTTATGAAATAGAGTTGAAGTTTATTTGAATATGAAATAAGCTGTGTGCTTATTTTCCTCTAGGCTCTTTGAGAGTAAGAGGTGCATCCTTGGCTTGGCCGACCAAGGTGGGTTTATGGCTATTTTTACCATAGTGGAGTTGCTAACCTTGCCAAGATTGGTGAATCTAAACTATGTCACCATAGTGGGGTTGTTAACCTTGCCAAGATTGGTGGCCCAAGCGACGTCCCGGCGTCACAAAGTCAGCTCCTTGAGTCTTAAGCTAACTAAACTCTTCCTTTCTTTTCTTTAATTAGACTAGAAAATCAGGGATTTTGAATCAGAGTTAAGTCACGCAGCTTCCTTGAAAATAGATCCTCAATGAATTTGATAAATCAAAACTATTAACTTTGTGCTTTAGTCCCAAATTTTAATATTAGCCATTAATTCACAGCAGAAATAAAGTAGTCACTACTTTCTTCTATTTACTCGAAATAGTTGTGCAGAAAGAAGGAGAAATCAACAAGTAATTGACTTGCATGTTAATGGAAGCAAATTACCTTTATTCTCTGATTTAGCTTAACTTGTTTATGCTGAATTTGATTTGACATAGCCTTTCTTATTAGCTTTTTTCTTTCTTTCTCTTTTTGTGCTTAGTAAACAGGTGAGTTTCTTTTTTTTTTTTTCTCTATGCATTACCCGAACTACCATAACACTACTAGCTGAGGGCTGCTTTCCTTTTTTCTGAATGGCACTGGGCTAGTTTTTGGATTCAATTCTATTCAGCAGTCTTGGAAGCACTTAGTTTTTCTAGTTGGGCTGCTTGTCTTCTTTATTTGGGTTGCATAATGAATATGAGTCTGCAACACTAAATAATTTCATTAAATTTCAATTGGGCTTTTAACCCAATCACCAGCATGTTTGTCATAATCAAGTATTGTTATTATTTACTTATCTCAACAATTTCATTTCTCCAAAATAGTCCAATCCGATCCATAAGACTCACATGTTCACAAAAAAATATATTTTTTTACATTGATATTGATTTATAACAATACCTTAAAATAAAATAGATTTAAGAAAAAGCCCCTACCTCAATTAATCGCAATTTACAAAAATTAAAGCATTAAATCCCTTTTCTTTTGATTTGCGACAACAGCAATGACTTCGACCTCTCCCACAGCATGACTTCGATTACTCCTGTAGCAGCCATTCCATCAGACACAGCATGCGGTTACGGTAACTCAACCTTAAGACATTAACGTCACAAAATTCTCAATAACCCATAATAGAACAACAGCAATAAGAATTTCGAAACAAGAACTACTCATTGTACCAAAAAGGAGTAAAAGAATGGAGTAGCTACAGCTCTAGTGACGACATTCGGCGAGTAGAATAGTGGCAGAGAGTTCCGACGGCAACACAGCAGCTCAGTAAGAGCGTATCAGCCCCTCCTTCTTGCATGCAGCAGCGCCAACATCTACCACCGTCACCTCCTCTCTTCCGGTCAAACCAAAACGACGATGGCGGCGGCTTCTGATGAGCTCTAGTTACAGGAGCGGCTTCAACTCTCTCACACTCTGCGTTGGGCGACAGCAACGACGACGAGAATTCTCTCTCTCTCTCTCTCTCTCTCTCTGACGACGGGAGTGAGAGTAGTGAAGTAAGTATGTGGGTGTGTTAGGGATAGGATTTAATTTGGGAATTAAGATTTGACTAGTGTAAAAATTTTAATAAAATTAAAGAACAGAGTAATAATTTAAAAATCTCAATTAGTCCAATAATACTATTTTATGAACATTATTTATTTATAAACTTTCTAATTAATTTTAAGTAATCACTCTAATTTAAAAATTAAAGATAGTCAAATATAATTTTTTTTATTCATAAAATTAAATTCAAAATATCATAATTTTGATTTAATTATTTTTAATAAAAAAATAATTTTTTTAAAAATAATATAAAAATAAATATAATAAATTACAAATAACTCGTTATTTAATTTTCAAAACATAATCATTAAATCATTATTTTGGGTGCGATTTACTTATGAGACCTTGGACTCTTTTATATCAATAGTTAACTTCTTAGAGTGATTTTTCCAAGAATTTATGTTCATTAAAATTGGTAGAGTTTTGGCTTTTTGCCAAAGTTTATCCTCAGCGATGATGGTGTTCGCCTGTTCGGCATACCTAAACCAATGCACTCGTGATTGTTATTGGGCGCATTCATTTTTATATTTTCTGGGGAGAAGAGTCCAACTAGACCTAGTTTTTACATTGAGTCCAAGTTTAAAGAAACCTTAATAGGCCCATTGGGCTAGAAAATAAGCCCAATTTTGGCATGAACATCGAAAGTATCGATCACCGTCCACTGGCGGTGAACACTATGCAACTTGCTTGGTTACTGCTTAATAGCAGCAATCTGTGGTGATGCTAATTGACAAGTAAGAGAGAGAAGAAGAGATGCACAATAATGAAATGAAATAAGCTTTGTGTGGGTTTTCACAACAACACAGACACAGAACGCAACTACTACTAATTACTATAAATCTCCCTTAAATTTATTTTTTAATTTTTGTTGCATTTGGATCGTTTTTGAGGTGATCAAATGGCGACACTTTTCCAGGGAGTGGGAGCTGTGACCCCTTTCTCTGCCTCCAGTTCCTTAGACTCCAACAAGCTCCTCCTTCCTTCTCGCAAATCCCTCTCAATATCAGGTTTCCTACCCTAATTCAACTATCCTTCTTTCAGTTTCAGTTAATGTTGTTTCTTTCAAAATTAAACTCGTGTGTTAAATATTTTACTTTTTCCAGGGCTAGTACTGTGTTTATATGTTGCTTGTTTCATTTTGTGTATTGATTCAGATAGCAGAGGTAGCATATTTGTTTACAGATCTGATGCCTTGAACTTGAAGGCAGCAACTCGTAAGCAAGATTTGTTAATTCCTAATGCAGTTGCCGTGAGTTATCTTCACTTCCATTACATTCCCTTTTTCACTGAATGGCATTTTTTCTTTTCCTACTTTACATAGTTCATCCAGGTTGTAAATTTTGTTGCTTGGTTGTTTGTAGACCAAAGGAGAGACTTCCACATCAGCAAAATCTGGGTATGTCTCTCTCTTCACTCGCTTTACTCATTTTTAAATTATATGATATGAAAAAGTTAGTTGTTATACTTCTGCTGAAAGATTGTGAACAGTTATCTAATATGGTCTAGAGAATCAACTTTTAGGGTAGCTGGTTGGAGAGGAAAAGGCAATGCATTTTAGTATTCTACAATTTACGTGCATTTTATAGTGGAACTCGTGGAAAGTTAGACCTTCGGATATAATAGACCAAGTTTCAAATTACTTGCGATATAATTTTGGGATTCTCACAGTTTATAGATTTTCCAGAACAAAGGGATTGACAGCCAAAAGGCGCTTAGCTTACTGCCTTTCATACACTACAGGTCTACAGCTTTCACATAGACACCAAAGGCATAGCCCAAGAGAAGATTTGTTGCCTCATCAATCAAGAGGAAGCTTCGGGGCCTTTGGACTATATTTGCATTGCCTTAGGATAGCTTACCCCTGGTGGTGGATAGTGTCACAAGTGGGAAACTTAAAATGTATTGAAAGTGGCATGAATGCTATATAGTAGAAAGTGGAGTTAAAGGGTATTCCTGAACTATTGAATGAGTTGAATTTAGTTTTCCGGTTCCCACCTATTAAAATGCGGATAATAACATTGCATACTCGTTGATCTTATTTATCAAGGCTCTATGTTAAACTTTCAACGAAGTTGTCAACTTTTTCATAGTCACAACTCATGTTCACCAAGCCCCATGAGTTTCAAAATTTTGTGGTACTGATTACTCAAAAAGGGTTCTGGAACTGGAAGCCACATAAAGTAGTTTTTCTTGTTGATTTTTTGCATATAACAACTTATTCCTTTGGGTGTTTTCTGCTCCTGTTGTAACATAAAGAAGGGAAGGACTGGTGGCCCATGATGAAGGTTTAAAAAATGAAAAACTTTGGGACATCCTTTTGAAAATTTGGAACAACAGTCTGTACATTAGTTTAACTTGCTAAAACAAAAGTTTGCTTGCAAATTTTCCTTTTACGTCTTTTTTATGAGTTATGATCAATAATGACGGATGGCCGGATATGCTTTTTACTTTCAGGCACGAACTTCTCCTTTTCGAAGCCCTCCGTGAAGGTTTGGAAGAAGAGATGGAGAGGGATCCTCGCGTATGTGTCATGGGCGAAGATGTTGGTCATTATGGAGGATCTTACAAGGTGACTAAAGGCCTTGCTGAAAAGTATGGGGACCTGAGAGTTTTGGACACCCCTATTGCTGAGAACTCCTTCACTGGCATGGGCATTGGAGCTGCAATGACGGGTCTGAGGCCAATTGTTGAGGGTATGAACATGGGATTTTTGCTCCTGGCATTTAACCAGATCTCTAATAATTGCGGCATGCTTCATTACACATCTGGAGGTCAGTTTACAATACCAATTGTCATTCGTGGGCCTGGTGGAGTAGGGCGGCAACTTGGAGCAGAGCACTCGCAGCGACTGGAATCATATTTTCAGTCAATCCCTGGGATCCAAATGGTTGCTTGCTCAACCCCTTACAATGCTAAGGGCTTGATGAAAGCTGCTATCCGAAGCGAGAACCCTGTGATACTTTTCGAGCATGTATTGCTTTATAACCTCAAGGAGAGAATTCCAGATGAAGAGTATGTATTATCACTCGAAGAAGCCGAGATGGTTAGGCCCGGGGAGCATGTCACAATATTAACCTACTCCAGAATGAGGTATCATGTGATGCAAGCTGCCAAGACATTAGTGAACAAGGGGTATGACCCTGAAGTAATCGATATCAGGTCCTTAAAACCATTTGATCTTTACACTATTGGATGTTCAGTGAAGAAGACACATCGTGTGTTGATTGTGGAAGAGTGCATGCGAACAGGCGGCATCGGCGCCAGCTTGACAGCTGCCATTACCGAGAATTTCCATGACTACTTGGATGCTCCTATAGTATGCCTATCCTCTCAGGATGTGCCAACTCCATATGCTGGAACATTGGAGGAATGGACAGTGGTTCAACCTGCTCAGATTGTCTCAGCAGTTGAGCAGCTATGCCAGTGATACCTTCATAAATACATTACCTTCCAATTAGAAATGCTTTTGGTACAGCTATTCTGCTTGTTAAATGTTAAATGTTAAATGTTAATTCGGCTACAAAGTGTTTACCCCAAGAATATTTGCAACTGTTGAGTCAGTCCCAGCCCAGTATTCTCAATCAGTTAATCTGCATCGTTGCATTTTTTTTGGGTAGCATTTTTGTCGAATGTACGGTGTTACATGATTCATCAACAAAAATCAAACCGTTTCACATAAAAATTGCTAGAAGCGCCGGTGAATTGAATTTAGATAACTATCAAAGCTATTTTTCTTTTTTCACTATAAACCTTTTTGAAGACCATTTGATTTTGAGTTGCACTACAAAAAAAAAGGTTAAAATAATCAATGGTGAAAATGTGAACATCATATATATTGGGGTCAACACGAATTCATTTTTTTGGACAGCGCAAGGTCAAATGTTCAATTTGTTTTTGGTCGTGGCAAATGTTCAATGTAAACATGAGAGGATCAAAGTATGTTTTGTAGACTCTTGAGGGGCCTGCAGCCTATGGGCATAGATAAAAACGATGGAGCTTTTGGGCCAATTGTAATACTATTTAATTTCCGTTTTTGGGCCTAAAGCTGTTTTAGTTTCTAGATTTGCTTTGTTTTCATGGGATGCATATACTCGGGTACTTCATTTGTGCTTGATTCCCGTAAGTTTTTCTGTTGAGGCGAAAGTGAAATTATGGAGATCGTTTCATAGAACTTTTTTATTTTTATTCCCAAAGATAAAAGAGTTTTATTTATTAAAAGACATGGAACTTTATTACATAAATTTCATATATGAAAACTCCTATACTTTCGTCCCGACAAACCCACACATACCTAAGGCGTTGAATGTTGGAGATAAAATGAAGGAAATCCCGTAATAATTTCTGAAATTCACGGGATCTTTTATAATGGTCTTCAAAATTTAAATTTTTTTTTTTTGTAATAGTCTCTCAGATACATCTTCAGTCTTCAGACATCATAATAATCTTTGAGATATTTTCGATGCTGAGTCAGCTATTGGAGTGCTAACGTAGTCATTTTTTATCACACTGAAAATTTCCAATGACTAAGTAACGTGACATCATTTCAATTTATACCTAATTTAATCCTTCCTCAATATATAATTCTAATTTTTAATGTATATAGCGCTTATTGTGTTTTTCATCTCGTTCTTCTTCTTTATTTTTTTTTTTTTTATCAATGATTAATGTTGATATTCAGAAACTATGATAGGAGGTGGTAGCACTAAGTCTAACACAAAAACAATGATGCACATTCGAGTTAGTGCTATCACCTCTTATTCTAGTTTTTAAACATTAACAATCATTGATAAAAAAAAAAAGAGAAGAAGAAGAAGAATGAGATGAAAAGCACAATAAGCGTTATGCACATTAGGGATTAGGACTATATATTGAGCGAGAGATCAATTTGAGTATAAATTGAAATAATGTTACGTCACTTAGCCGTTGATCGCGGCATTTGGTGTGACAAAAGATAGCTACATCAGCACTTTAACAGCTGACTCAGTAAGAAAATGACACAGAAACTATTATGATGTTTGAAATTCTATCTAAAAAAACATTATAGAAAAATTTGAATCTTAAGAAAACGTGACATCATATTTATCCTTTCTTATAGTAGAGTAACAGGACAAGTAGATGATTCGTAGAAAGAGGATGATCTTACTGTAGATATAAATAAATAAATAATTAAATACCAGCAACAGAAAAGGAGAACAAGAAAACGTTGAGGGTTAGTTATTTTTGACCCTGTATATAGGGGTGGCAAACGGGCCTAAACCCGCCGGACCGGCCCGCGTAACCCGCCAAAAAAGGCGGGCCGGGCTGGAAAATTGGGACCGCCAAATAGCAAAAGCCCGCTTAACCCGCACCGCTTAAACCGCTGGTTTTGGCGGGCTTTGGCGGGGCGGGGCGGGCTTCCCCGCCGGGCTTAGTCTTTTTTTAGCAAGGGGTATTTTTATAATTTTTTTTACCAAAACCCAACATCCCCAACCCAACTTACAAGAGAATGAAGATGAAAATTGGGTGTTTTAGATTATGTTTGTTTTGTTTGAGACAATATTGTTAATTATGTTTTGGATTATGTTTATTTTGCTTTGGAAACAATATTTATAATTACAAAGACTTTAATGTTTGTGAATACAAAAATTATAATTTGTTTATACTTTTAGAAATTATAATAGTTAAAAGTAAAAAACAAAAGAGATTTTTTTATATCTTTATATATATTATTTAATAGTTAAAAATAAAAATAAAAAAAAAGAGGATATTTGGCGGGCTTAGCCCACCGGCCCGCCAGCCCGCCGTTAGGCGGGGCGGGCTAGGATTCTGGGACCGCCTCACTAGGCGGGGCGGGGCGGGGCGGGGCGGGCTTCCCCGCTTGCCACCCCTACCTGTATATGTATGAAAGAGAACAATTATTATATTTATGTAATAACATATTGCAGGGAAAGGTGATTCGTCTGATTCCAAGTGGTCATAGCAGAGACATGCTTAAACATGTCCTCGTTGATTTTGCAAGTGTGCATGTATGCATGCTAACTGCTAGCAAAGAATCATTATTGCATGCAGGACTACTAATACTTTAATGCAACATACACTGATATGCATGCCTATTAAGATCTATCAGGTCATTCAAGATTCAACCGAAACTGAAACTGTTAGTTATATTATATTTATATGAAAAAAGCTTCATGGGCCAGATGGGCCCTTACCCTTTTCTTCCAATTTATTGGGCAAGTGTCTTTTGCTAAACTAAAGGACACTGAAATCTACCCAGCCCACCCATGTGGAAATTAAAGGCTAATGGAAGGAATAATATCATAATGTAATTGATCAGTTGTCAGTACATGTTTGGATTTGTCGGATCCATCAAGACTCGTAAATGTGTTTCATTCTTGGCCACAAATGTAGTTTTATTAATTACTTAAAATGTGTTTTCCATGTGAAAATGTTTTATGTGCAGCAGCCAGTTATATTTACACTTAATAAGCAAATGTAATTTAACTTTAACACTATTTTTTTTTATTAAGTTGTGCCTATATTGTAAGCTCTTTACGAATCATCACACTTGTAAATTTCTCCTTCCGCATTGATATAACAGAGTTGACTCTCGGTCAATGCAACTACTTGAGCTCTATAAGGATTAAGGGATAAAACTTGAAAGCTCCTCTGAAAAATTCAGTGTATATATATAATTAATTGCAGTTAGATTAATTGACAGAAGACAATGATTTGATCATGCATATTTTCCTGGATTTGGCTTCAATGATTTAAATAATTTATATATTATATTATATAAAAATGCTATTTAATTAATTTGTATAGTAAAATTAACCACTAAAATCAGCCAATTTATGTATAAATATATGTATTGTTTAATTTATTTTCAATATATATTTTATATTTCAACATGTATTTTATACTAATAATTTTGATAATTGATTTTAGTGTACATGTATGTAACGTAGTCGTTTAGACGCATTAATATATAGAATATAATTATAAATTTCTGGTAGGAATTCATCAAGTGGCGTTTTTCTTTTTGTTTAAATGAATTTCCACAACCACTAATAAGATATATTATACCAGCATACAACATTAACTACGATACTACTCCAACAAAGGTTGGGTCATATATCACATTTTAATTTCAGTGCTCAAGACACATACTTCAAGAGATCAGATGTTATATATAGGTCCATGACAACTACTCTAACCACCATGTATTGGAAGAATATAATCAGTACAGTTCCTTGTGTAGAATAACATGCAATTGATGTTGGATCCTGAAGTTGTGATGCAGCCAAATGAGGTATAGTTCTGCAGAATCAGAAGCTTAACAATTACATGCCCCAGTGGAGCCAGTACTCTCTCTGTACTTTTGTATTATTTTAATTTCCACTGATGACCCTTCATTTCATTCTTTCTTTGATTATATATAGAGTAAAAGATAAATAGGTCCTAACCTAACTTTTTTTTCGCGGACATTTTCGTTCCAAGGATTGGAAAATACATTTATGTTCCTGACTCTTTCAAAACGCGGACAAATTTATTCTTCTGTTAAAGTGACTTTGTTGGACTCAACGAAAAACGCTGACGTGACTTCCGTAGCGCTAACCTAGTCATTACGGGAGCACATGTGGCATGTAACTTTTTAAAATAGGACATATTAGTCCTCTCACACCAAAACGTGTAACTTTTCAAAATAGAACATATTAGTCCTTCTACCCAAAACGACGTCGTTTCGTCCAAACCCCCAATCTTTCACATTATGAGCCCTAATCATTTGAAGACAGCATCGTATGCAGAAAATCTTGATCCGATATGATTTGTCTCCTTGGCTTTGTGTGGCTCTAAAGTAAGTAAGTTAAAATTAAAATGTGGTTTACAATTACAACACTCACTTTGTTGACCTAAGCAGCAACACTGTCATCCCAATATTCTTCTTCTCCATCAAAAATCGCTTTGTTTTTATTTTCAATGTACCATGTGCATGTCTTTTCGAAGCTCCAATTTTCATGACTTGTCTTTTTTCATAGTACAAATTACAAAACACAATTTATCTATCATTCGAGTCATGCGAAGGCAACATCTTCTTGGCCCTTGCTACTAATAATATATAAAACAAAAGACAAATTAGCTAGATTGCCGATTTTATAGCACAACAATAATTCAGATCTAAAAAAAATAATAAGAAACTTATTACATGTGATTAATTAATTAATGCTTTCTGCCTATATATACGAATACATGAAGAGAATAAAAAATTAATTAAATCACAAGTTCATATTAGGTGTTCACAAATTCTTGGTGATTTAATTCGAATTCATGCACGCATAAAAAACCTAAGTTCATCGTTATCAACTGCTTGAAACATGCTTCATAAGCTCTTGAAAGCTTCTCACTCTGTGTCTCTCTAGAAAGTGGTACTTTTAGCTTAATTTATGTGCATGAGCATTAACACTAACTCAAAAAATTAATACTTATTATTTAATTTCTAGAGAAATTGAGATCTTTTTATGGATCAGGTGAGTTGCATGCCATAATAATTCCCTAATAATTACTAAGTGACGCCGGGACACGTCGCTTGAGTCACCAATTTTAGCGAGATTAACAACCCCACTATGGTGACATAGTTTAGATTCACCAATTTTGGCGAGGTTAACAACCTCACTATAGTGAAAATAGTCATGAACCCACCTTGGTCGGCCAAGCCAAGGATGCACCTCTTACTCTAAAAGAGCTTAAAGAAAAATAAGTACATATCTTATTTCATATTCAAAAATCAACTTCAACTCTATTTCATAAATAAAAGGTACATGAATTATTTATATTAGTGGGAGAAGGAAAAGCCTTCATAGTTTGGATGATGTGAAACTAATACATAACACAAAATTTACTATCTTAAATAATATGGAACTTGTATTCTCTTTTATAATTAACTAATGTAATTAACCTACTAACTCTACTTGCTCTTGCGTTAATAAAAGTCAGGAGGGATATGTTAATAATATAAGCTTATAATAAGAATCTTTTACTTTAATTTAAAAATATTATTTGTACATTAAAATTAGTCACTAATATGTTTGTATATAAATATATGTGTGGTTAAATTTATTTTTAATATGTATTTATACTTTAACATGTATTTTATTGGTAACTAATTTTAGTAATTAATTTTGACGTATACATATCGTAATCAATTTTAATTTCTTGATGAATAGGACAAAAATACTCATGGATCGGAAGACTCATAGATAGACTCATTTGCTGCCACCATGTATGGTGGTACTTATCTCCCTTTGTCAAACTATATAGTGCATTATGTTTTGGTTTTTGGATCAAATTTGCCGTATTATTTTGTTACTTGTGAGAAACGTAACACAAAACGGGTTATTAGTGTAAGTTGGAGGAAGCAACAAATTCATTCCGTGAAGATCTATCCTAATGTTGCAATAATTAGGACCAGTACGTCCACCACATGGAATTGCTTGCCACATCATGTTCACTTCATTCACGGGCAGATAGGGCTGTTCACATTAAAAAAAAAAAAACAAAACAAAACAAAACACAAATAAACCGATTAACCAGTTAAAAGATTTTAACCAAATTTTCAGTAACAGTTTTTTTAAATGATTAATAAATTATAATCAGTTTTAAAAAGTAGCTAACTAAATTGGTAAAATCAATTAACCAAATCAAATCTGATTTGATAATTTGGAGTTTTAAAGTTAGTTTTTTTAATATAAATGTGTTATATTTTAAATCGATTTTGTAATAGGTAAAAATTGCTAAATTGATTTTTTTGTAAAAATCGCTTTTCAAATGAAAAAAAAAAACTGATTTTTAAATAGAAAAAAATGTTTTATTTAAAACTGATTTTTATTTTTAAAATCAGTTTAAAATAATTTATTTCTTTTATAATATTTTTTAATTTAAAAATCAGTTTAGTACTTTAGTTTACTAACCAAAACAAGATTTCTGAGTAATTGAAATCAATTTTTTTTTTTAACATTAACGATGTACACCCCCTGGCAGATGGTGTATCCATGTATGCTATGCGTTGAAAAGAACCAGCTTGTGGTAAGTGGTAACTATGTTTTCAAAATTATTACGATATGCTATATAAGTGTACGTACCTTGCTTTTCATTTGTTTATTTTTTCTGCGTTAACCAGGATGATGATTATTATTGATGAGCATAAGAAGGCAATTTCATTGCTGGTAAACGACAACGCCACCTTAAAAATTAAGGTGAATTGTCCCTTCTAAAATGCTACATTTTAATCTTTACTGCTAGAATTTTAATTTAATCAACACATTATTGAAAATCTGTTTAAAACGTTAGTTTTCATATCTGATCTCTAACGCCCTTAGACTATATTATTATTTGAAATAATGGAACATAAAAGATTAGAGTAGTGGAATGGAGCTATCGACCCAAAAGAATATAATTATAATTTCACTCCACCTTAAAAACAGTACTATTTATATTCATCATTAATGACTAAAATTAAAGTGAATTTTTTTTAATATTTGCCAAAAAAAAACTTATACTCTAAAATATTTAAAGAATAATAGCAAGAACCATAAATTAGAGTAGTTAAATAATGTTAACAAAAGAGAAAGATACATGTGATGATCACATATCAATGTAAGTTGTTTTTTGTTGGGAATGGTGTTAGACTGTTAGTGTTGTTGTGTTGTGTATGGTTGTTACTTGGATTATATGGTCGATGCATGGGATGCAGTGATGATATGTATTTGTGGTTAGGTACGTGTTGGTGTTGGTGTTGGTGGAAGCTTAGCTTATTTTATTTATATAAACATTTTCTAATAAGTTTTGGACATAATCATATATATCATCATTGTGTTCTTTTCTTCATGTTTATGAAGATGAATGTCCTTCATTCAGGAGTCACCACTGACTTTGATGGCGTAAATAAGTTATTGATGATGTTATGCATGCATGCACCAGCCAACGTGTATATATGTGATTTAGTAAACATTGTATTGTTTTCTTTGTTCTTTTTATTTTTTTTTTTAAAATTAGCACACAACTGCATTCGTACGTAAATTCTTATATTTAATTGTAATTATTTAACATTGGCTACTTAAAAACTGTTTACCTATATTTTTTCATATAATATTTATCGTCATTAGCTCTCTATGATTCATTATCGTTCCTCTGTTGACTACATCGAATAAAATTAAATGCGTCGTATTAGGCTGTATTTAAAACATGATAAAATTGAAATTAATTTAATTTTAAAATTATTTTTTTAAATTGATAAGGAAAAATATTGCGGCTAACATTTTTAACTAACAATTATTAGACTGTCAAAAAATTTAATAAAATAAAATAAAAAAGCATTTTTTAAAATTATCTTTTTATCTATTTTTATTTTTTTCTATACCTTTTCAGCACCACAGTTTCATCCAATTACCATTAGTCTCTAGCCACTGCTGGCCACTCGCCGCCACCTCTGATTACTTTAAATAATCTTAAATTCTTAAATAATAAATATCTAAATTATAAATATTAAATTTTAAAATTTATCAATAAATTATATCTCAAATGATATAATTTTTTTATATTTATCTATAGGCACCTAGAGTTTACGAATACGAGTCTTACTCTTAATTTAAAAAAAAAAGTTTAACTCTAAAATTTAAATTTTATATTCTATATTTGTTTTATTTTCAAATGTTTTTTTAACTTGAATTTCGGGTGATAGCTTCTAAGGTTTTCTCGATTTGTAAATTACATAACTTTATATTATTACGAATATTTAAGATGAAATAATTTCTTAATTTTTATTCTTTGTTTTTGTTTTTTTGACAATATAAAGAGGTAGCATTCTTTTATGAATAGGACCCATGATATTTAAATAAGCCAAATTATATAAACGGAGATGTATCTTTCATCTATACTGTATTTAAATTAGTATGAACTATTTAAGTTAATTCATAAACTATTCTATTACTATTTTTTATATGAGAGTACTCTACTGATCTAAGACTATTAGCTAAATTTAAACAATCACTAATAAATGAATTAAAATAAGTTTTATGGACTTTTTTTTTGTTTTAAAAATTTGAATGACTTCAACATTGTCACTCAATAATTACATTAAAAAAACAACATTTATGGGCCTTCTCTAAGCCCATAAGGCATGCAAGTGCTTCAGATTTATGGAATTGAATGGATAAAAAAGATTTGCATGTGATGCCATAAGAGAGTCTCTATTAGTGTCTCTAAGTGCTACACCAATACCCACTATTACTCCATCATCAATATTGATGGCATCAATATTAAATTTTACCTTTGTGGTGGGTGGTCTCTTCCAACTTTCAGTGCTTATAGTTTCAGGAGGTGATTCTATGATTCCATCAAAATTAAAGGTATGAGTTTTGATGTAATTTTCATGATTTTTTCTTGCCAATTTCACTGCTTCAATTGGGGATCAGTTCTCCTCATTGAACATGTGCCTGTTTTGAGCTTGCCAAAAAGTTAGCATGCTTGTGCAAAGAAGATCCTGCGAGAGTGAATCTAAATTTTTCATCAATTCCTCAATCCATTCACAAGCTTGGACTCTAGGTGGCTCTGATGATCGTATGGCTAAGGGGCTATGATACCAAAAAATTCTAACAAACTCGCAATCTTTAATGAGGTGAGTCTCGGTTTCCTCTTTCTTCCAACATCTTGGACACAGGGATGTGCAATTGACTCCTTTTTTTTTTTACAGATTCAATCGAGTTGGCAGTGAGTTGTTCATCAGCCTCCATGCACAGTTGATTGCTCTGAGGTGTACCTTCGCTTTCCAAAGCCTTTTCTATTTGGATTCTTTTAGGTCTAATGAGATTTCGCTCCTATATCTATTGCTCTGCTCTTTCATAATTCTATGGTATGCATCCCTAACCTTGAACTCTCCATTTCTTATAAATCTCCAATAAAATTCATCTGGTTATGTTATAATTGATAGAAGAATCTGTAGGATTTGTTGAGCTTCAAATTCTATGAATGTGTTTTTAATTTTTCTTAAATCCCATCTGTTCCCTTCATCATTCATCACTTTTCTCACTGTAGTCTCTTTACCTAAGAAATTTATTGGGCTCCAAATTTTGAATCTGTTTTGATTTGGTAGCCATGGCGTTTTCCAAATTTTAATAGATCGGCCATCTCCAATTTTTCATATTCCTCCCATCTGTAGCACTTTCTTTGCATTCCATATACTTCTCCAAGTATAGATTGGTGTGTGTTGATAACTTCAGGAAGTTAGTTCTTGAGTTATATCTGGCTTTGATTAGTCTTACTGCTAGGGAGTTTGATTTTCTCATGAGCCTCCACCCTTGTTTGGCTAGAAGAGCTGAATTGAATGCTTCAAAAATTCTAAATCCTAGGCCTCCCTCCATTTTACTGGTGCACAGTTGGGAATGGATCCTCTTAATTGTTAAAAAAATTTGAGAGAGTAAAGTGTGATCTCTAACCCTTCATTGTTCTCTCTCTCATATTTTTTCTTGGTCCCACTTATAAAATTAATGATGAGAGATCACACTTTACTCCCTCAATTGTTAAAAAAATTGAAAAAATCCATTCCCTGCACACTTTATCCCATTTGATCCAATGAATTTTCCTCTTTTCTTCTTTGCTTCCCCAATAGAATTTTCTAATCGTACCATCTATATGTTGACATATGCTCTTGGGTAATTGAAAACAACCCATTATATATGTTGGAATGGATTGTGCTACTGCTTTAATAAGAGTTTCTTTTTCGACTATTGAAAGGTATATTTCTTTCCAACCCTTAAGTTTCTTCCAAATCCTCTCTTGAATAAAATAAAAAATGTAGGGAGGCCCAAATACTTAGAGTGTTGCTCTACCGCCTTTATCCCTAGACACTCTTAGATGAGATTTTATCTAGTAGTTGGTACGTTTTGGCTAAAGGAGATTTTTAATTTATCAAGGTTGATTCTTTGGCTTGAAACTGTCTGGTACTGGATAAGGACTTCCTTTATTTATTTGTGGTACTTGTCTTGCTACTTTGATCTCTCGTATTATCTTGCCATTTTGAGCCTTGATTAGTAGTCTTGAGAGAACTTCAGCACATAAAACAAATAAGTATGGGGAGAGTAGGTCTTCCTGCCTTAGTCCTCTAGAATGTTTGAAGTTCTTGCTTGGTATACCATTGATTAAGATTGAGAATGACACTGATGAGATACAGTTCCATATGAGATTAACCCATCTTGATGAGAAACCCAAAGAAACCATAACTTCCTTTAGGAAAGGCCATTCAATCTTGTCGTAAGCCTTTGCCATGTCTAATTTTAGCCCAATGTATCCTTTTTGACTTGTTGTTTTCTTCTTTATGTAGTGAAAAATCTCAAATGCTATCAAACCATTATCTATAATTAGCCTATCTTGCACGAAAGCATTTTGGAATTCTCCAATAATATCCGAAAGGATTTGTTTGAGTCTATTCGCAATTGTTTTGGTAACAAGTTTAAAAATTACATTACATAAAGAAATATATCTAAAATCTTTAGTATGACTAGGGTTTTTAATTTTGGAGATCATACAAATATCTGTTGCATTTATGGGTGTGGGATCATCATTATGGTTTAGAATTCTAAGAATTTGATAAGTAACATCGTTACTAACCGTTTTTCATATTTTCTGGTAAAAGAGAGCCGACATTCCATCTAGTTCTAGGGCTTTGGTAGGGTGCATCTGTTTAAGTGCTTGTAGGACTTCCTCAGTTGTGAATTCTTGGTCCAAGAGTTTTCTCTTGGCTGAATCTATCCTCCCTTTTACCATATCAGCCGCTTCATGTATTCCTTTCTCCCTACTCCGACATGAAGAGCTTGTCAAAATACTCCACCATCACCTCCTCCATCTTCTCATCCTCAAAGCTTACCCCCATATCATCTTTGATTGATTTCACATAATTTTTTTTCTTTCTTTGTGATGCTTTCTAGTAGAAGAATTTGGAGTTTCTATCCCCATGTTTGAGCTAATTGATTCTTGATCATTGAGCCCACCAAATTTCTTCTTTAAGTGCTTCATCAAGTTCTACTTCTACCTCTTTGATTTCAAAAGTGTTCCTTTCTCCTGTTTCAGTGTTTAGATGTTGGAGCTTATTTTGTAGAATTCTAATCCTTTTTGGAATGTCTCCGAAATTAGTCTCTCCCCATTTGTCCAATCGGCTGCCACAATTTTTTATCTTAGTCTCAATTGTTCCCTCGCTGCTGTCCCATGCTTCTTTGACCACCTTTTCGCATTCTTCATTACCTAGCCAACATTCCTCAAATATGAACTTGTGGGTAGTCTTCCTTCTTCTTCTTCTTTGTTCACCCATCATATCCACCAAAATAGGGTTGTGGTTGGATTTATAACGGCTCAAATGTTGTATAATGATCTTCATGTATGCTTCTTTCCACTCCATAGTTGCCATTGCTCGATCCAGTCTCTCTTGGATATTGTCCTCTCCCGCTTGTCCATTTGTCCAAGTGAAAGAGTTTCCCACAAAGCCAAGATTCAATAGTTCGTTCATTTGGACCACCTCTTTGAATCCTTGGACTTGTGAAAATGTTATCGAGTTTTCCCTTGCTTCTTACGTTGTCCCATTACTTAGTTGAAGTCTCCAAATATCATCCAAAGCATGTTTGATTCTCTTTCTAACAACCTGAGGAGTTCCCAACTAAGTTGCTTATTCTCCTGCTCTGGCCAGCCATAAAATCCTGTTGCTCTCCATCTCTGTTATATGGAAGTAGAGATAATTCTTATTCTTTGTTGTACCTTAACGTTTGCAGAAAATCAGCTTTTAAGTACTAGTACCAAAATCTATATATGCACGTTATGTCTCCCCTAGTTTTTACATGCACCTATTACTTGTATGTTTGCACATTGCTCTTATTAAACACTTTTTATTATATAACTCCAAATTTTACACATTATAACATCACAAATTCACATATATTATACATTCACACAAACAACATTTTTTGTGAAATGATATTAGACTTGTAATTCAAGTAACTGGTACGAGAAAATTTAAAGAGAGGAAAACTCGTGATATAGCCTTGAACAGAGAAAATAGAAGAGAGTAGAATAAGATTCAAATGAAGAGAGAAAGGAATTTTGATGAGTGATGAACCACTATTATTGAGAATGATTCAATTGATACACTGTATCAAATGTATCAAATGTTATATACAGTATATATAGTTGTACAAAATAGAAAAAGATAAATAACTAATAACTAGTGGAACTAACTAGTGATGTAGTAATTGGATCCAACAGACTTACTAACCTGCCAATTATGTAAATTAACTCTACAACTATACAAAAGAAACTCTAATTGATTGCTACATCATGTTGAGATGTGCATTTAATTTGTTGTATTTTAGTTTCATTTGGCAATGCAAAGTATGCAGTTGTATTATGTTACATCCCTCTGCAAGCTGGTATTACTTGGTTTGTGCAAATCAAGTAAGCCTAGCTTGGAAAGTAAGTGAGAAAATGGTCTAGGAGCAAGAGGTTTAGTAAAAAGATCCACAGATTGCTCACTAGAGACTATGTGCCTCAGATTAAAAACTTTTTTTTTAAATTGTTTTAAGCCACATGACAATCTACCTCAATATGCTTGGTTCTTTAATGGAAGACAAGATTTGATTCATTGTAGATAGCATATTTATTGTCACAAAAAAATGTCAACTGGAAGAGGAGGGTGAATGTTGATTTTTTTTAACAGCTTGAGTAACCAAATGAGCTCACAAGTACCATTAGTTGTGGCTTGCTTTTTACTCTTTCAAGAAATGAGAGTGTGGTCAAGAAAGAAGCAATAGCCACTAATAAATTTTCTAGTGTCTTTACAAGCTCTTTAATCAGAATCTGTGTAACCAGAGAGTTTAAAGAAATTGTTGAGTGAAAAAAATAGGCTTGTTGCTAGGGATTGCTTTACCGAAGAACCCTATAAGCAGCCGTTAAGTGAATATCAGTGGGTGAATCCATGAACTGAGATAAGCACCCAACCGAATAGCTAAGGTCTGGTCTTGTATTTGTAAGATATAGAAGTCTGTCCACCAATCTACAATACATGGTTACATCAGAGAGAGGAGAACTTGAGTCCTTAGATAGGGAAGTAGTATACTCCATAGGCGTAGAAGCTGGCTTGGCACTAAGTAAGCCATAATATGTGCTTAAGTCTAATGCATACTTCCTCTGATATAATGCGATTCTAGTTCTGTTGCGTGTCACCTCCATACCAATAAAGAACTTGAGGATGCCAAGATCTTTAATCTTGAATTTATCATCTAAGAAAATATTAATAGCTTGAATTTCATCCAAATCGTCCTCTATCAATACTAGATCATCCACATAAACAAGGATGGTTGTAAATTTGGTACTGTTAGATTTAGTAAATAATGAATGATCATTTTTAGATTGAGTGAATCTCAACTCAACAAGAGCAGTAAAGAGTTTGTTGTTCCACTTGCGACTAGCTTGCTTCAAGCCATACAAAGACCTTGTCAACTTGCAAACTAATTTGGGATTTGAACACTACAGTTCCTTTGGGAGCTTCATGTAAACATCTTCATGGAGGTCACCATGAAGAAAAGTCATATTCACATCAAGCTGATGAAGGTGCCAGTTCTTTGTTGCTGCAATGGCAAGGAGAACTCTCACAGTGCTCATTTTCACAATGGGACTAAAGGTGTCAATGTAATCTACTCCGAAAATTTGAGTGAAGTCTTGGGCAACAAGTCGCACTTTGTGCCTTTCAATAGTGCCATCCGAATTGAATTTCGTATGAAAAATCCATTTATAACTAACTGCATTCTTCCCAGGAAGAAGAAAAGCGATGATCCAGGTCTTGTTTTGCTCGAGAGCAATGTGTTCTGCCTCCATGGCCTTCCGTCAGCAATCATGCATGATAGCCTCAACATAGTAGTGTTTTGGGGTCTGAGTTATTTATGAAGAAAAAGTAAAGGCTAGGTGTTTGGGAAAGAATAATGCATATGACAAATGATGAGAAAGAGGATGCTTACAAGTTAAAGATAATTGGGCAACATTCATTGGATCTCTGGGTGATGAAATGTGAAAACAATGAAAATCTTTAAGATAAGATAGTTATTTTCTTTCTCGTTCAGACCTTCTCAAAATCGGTACAACAGGTGGAGGTACAATATTAGTGGATGTATGTTCTAATAGTGCTTGTGCTGATGTTGGTTCTAATGCTAAGGATGATGCAAAGTCAATTATGTCATGAAAAGATGCCATTGGTGATGCACAGTTAATATATGAATCTAATACAGTGTTTATAGTGTGAAGTGCTAGTGTGCTATGATTATGATGAGATGTAGAAGTATTATGTGTGAAACTATCATAGTAAAATGCAAAAGGGTCAAAATTTGATAACTCTGATAGATGTTGATGCATGAAAGAGAGATCGCTTGTCACTTGTTTAAAAGGGAAATAGTGCTCATAAAATTTAGTGTTCCTTGATATGAAAATCTCTTTTGTTTTTGAGTCAAACAGAATGGATCCTTTTGTGCATGATTGATATCCAAGAAAAATACATTTTCGAGCTCTTGGATCTATTTTTCTTCTACCAACACTTAAAGTAGTGGCAAAATAAGACAATTAAACACCTTGAGGTAAATTAAATCTGGTTTAGCTTTGAAAAGAGCTTCATAAGGAGTTTGATGATTTAAGAAAGTGTTTGACAATCTATTGATTAAATGTACTGAATATTGCATAGCTGATGCGTGAGCATCTTTTCTATCTTTTTCTAGTAAATTTGTATTCAAATTTTTTATTTTAATCAATATTTAAATATCTTTTAGCCACTATGGATGCTACTTTGATGGAGTTTCTGTAGAAAAAGAGAAGAAAGTGAATGATGCTGTCAATCCTGACCTCCCTGCACTCCAATAGGAATAACTCAAGCTACAGAGGTCCAATCGATGTTATTCTAGTGGCATTAGAAAGCTAACTTTCAGAGCTTTCCAACGATGTATAATAGTATACACTTCTCCCCCATTTGGTACGGTCAAGGTGGCGCCTAACTTGGAATTTCTCAAGTTAGGCACCAGAACCACAAACTCCACAATTGCGTTCAGCCAAGGTGGCGCCTAACTTGGAATTTCCTAAGTTAGGCGCCATATGAAGGGAGAAGCCTCAAGTTTCAGCCCTTCGGGGGCTTCTCTTCTCTCTTACCTGATTTCGCACTTTACAGTTTCACAAAATCCTTGTTTTCTCTCTGAACCATGAGCAACTAAACCTCCACTTTAAGGTTAGGAGCTCTGTTTATTCTATGAATTAATACTATTACTTTTCTATTTTAATTCATGTATTGATTTTAATTTCAAGAATTGTTTTCGTTCTTTATCTTATGAATCTAGCTGGAACAGAAGTATGACCCTTATTCTATTTGAGTTCTTGTAAAACTTGGAAAAGCTCTTTACCTGAACAATAGCTTGAAAACATATTCTCCTAAATCACTAATTTTCTGGACTTAACGGGATACGTGACATATAATCCTCTTATATTTGGGTAATTAGGATTTCTGTGGCATATAAACTAGAATTGAACTTAACCCTCTAATTAGAATCAAGTGACCAAGGAATTGGCGGTTGATGAAGGTTAGAGGAGACTAAAAAGGTCTAAGGAATTAGGGTTTAGTCACATATAGTTTGCCATGAATTGAATCTTGCATGATTAAAGTAGTTGGTAAGAAAAGTTAATCCGGAAAATAAACATCTCTGAAACCTTAACTGTTTTACTCATATATTCTTCACACCAGTTTAGTGCTTGCTTTATTAATTTTCTGAGTTTACTGTTTGATGCAATTGAGACCCAAATACTCTTTTCTGTTTGTCTAACTAAGTAAATCATTCAATCATTGTTGCTTAGTCCATCAATCCTCGTGGGATCGATCCTCATTCACTTGAGGTACTAGTTGGTACGACCCGGTGTGCTTGCTGATTAGTTTGTGGGTTATAAATTTCGCACCAATATCATAGTGCCAAAATATTTTCGAACATTAGCATGAAACAAAAGTACTCTTGCAACACTCAATATGTGTTAATGCTTCCTCTCAACAATTCTATTTTATTGAGGAGTCTCACCACAAGATGTTTGATGCAATATTTCTTTTGAGTTGTAGAAAGAATCCATTTAGATTTCATTCCATTATCTGTTCTAATTTATTTCAAAGTTTTATGAAATTCGTGCATCAGTTAAACAAAATTTTGCACAAATTTTGCAACTTTTGATTTCAATTTCATGCAATAAATCCAAGTGAACTTTGTTTTATTTTCTACAATAGTGAGAAAGTATTTATGACCACAAGTTGATAAAATTGAGTCTCATCCCCAAATATCTATGTGTAACAAGTCAAAAACACTTGCTGATGAGTGTGTTACTAATAGAAAATGACAATTTTTTTTGTCTAGTAAAGTGACAAGAATCACAAACATGAGATGATGAGATTCACTCGATGAATGAAAATATATATTTCATTGTTAACATTCTGTTGTATGGTAAATGACCTAGTCTAGCATGCTATAAGGCTCCTAGATTCTGGTGCACTATCAGATTTATTGAGAGTATATGAACTGCTGGTGTAATTAGTCTTCAGGGTTGAGCATTCATCACATCGAGGTCATCAATGACGTTAGCTTGCCCAACCATCTTCAATGATGGGAGTACATATATCTCACAAGAAGAATTAGTGAATTTTAATTCACAATGCAATGATTTCGTGAGTTTAGACACTAAAATCAAATTATATTTAAAGTGAGATATGAATAAAAATTGGTGAGAATCAAATGGTTGAAAGCTACACAATGCCACAAATATTTGTAGTGGTAGTAGAGCCACCTGGTGGATTTACTAATACCGGCTTCATGTAAAAGAAAATTTTAGAAGATACTTGAACGTAAGATGCATGATCAGTGGCTCCACTATCAAGTATCCAAGAGGTTTTATTAAAATTTGATGACATACTAAAGAAATGTCTACCTTTTGGTTGAGTAAGGGTTGCTAAAGAAGTGATGTGGTTAACACTAATGGAAGCTGGTATGAGTAGTTATTGGAGGAGAGTCAGTAAGGTTTTCTTCTGATCTAGAGTTAACACAAGCACTGTATTATTACTCTTTTCATCCGAGCCAGAATTAGTGATCTTAGCATTGGAATTCTCAATTGTCCCTTTAGTGCTGATTTAATTAGCTACTCACTGCTTTAAGTGAGCAGGAAAGCCATTTTTATTGTAGCAAGTTTCTTCTAAATGACCAATTTAATTACAGTTGCTACAAAGCTTGGAAGTGTAGCCTCGACCATAGGATTTATGAGTACCTCCTCTACCGGTATTTCTCCTACAGTCTCGGTCTCTCATTAGAAATGAACCACTTCTTGAGGCTTGCACTTCCAAGGAATTAGTTATAATTTTGCTATCTGACAAATCACAATCTAATTGTCATTCCTGTTGAGTCAGCATAGCTAGCACATTGTTGATTTTAGGTAATAATAGATTCAGAAGCATAATTTGTGATTTAATAGTGGAGTATTTTTCATTCAAACCTCTAAAAAGATTAACAACATATTCTTCAAATGTATGATCTCGAACGACTTTTAATCCACAAGAGCAACCACTCATACAAGCAACACAACTAGGAATGACACGTAAATTTTCTATATCTTCCCAAACAGCCTTCAATGTTGTAAAATAAGAAGTGACCAAGAGATCACCTTGTTTGAGTGCATAGAATTCTTTTTTCAACTCACCTACCTGAAAAACATCTCCATGTGAATAACGATGCCTTAAATTGTTCCATAAATTCAGAGATGAACTAATCCATATCACGCTTTTAGAGATCTTATGACTGAGAGAGAGGTTGATCCAAGAGAGAAGAAAATTGTTGCACTTGTCCCATGCTTCGAAAGTAGGATCACTTTCGACTGGTTTCAGAATCGATCCATCAAGGAACTTCACCTTGTTCTTCGATCTCAGTACTCTCCACATGTCATGCAACCACTAGACACTAGTAACAATTCTGAGGTGTTAGCTAGAGTGAAATCAGAGGAGTTCCAGGACTTTCTCCTGGATAAAAAAAATAAGGACTTATCAGATCAAAAATGGAAGAAGAGGAGTTGAATCTGCTGATGTGTGCTTGAAACTAAGAGAATTGACGCATGAAAGTAGTGAATCTCTCAAAATCTGCAGCGGAGTTAATGAATTGTTTGCATTCGAATTTGGTGAGTAATCTGCTATTTTTGAACTTAGAGGCTCTGATACCACGTGAATAGTATTAGACTTGTAATTCAAGTAACTAGCACAAACAAACTTGAAGAAAAGAAAGCTCGTGATATAGCTTTGAGCAGAAAAAATAGAAGAGAGTAGAACAAGATTGAGATGAATAGAAAAAGAAATTTTGATGAGTGCTGAATCACTATTACTAAAAATGATTCAATCGATACAATGTATATCAAATGTTATATGTAGTATATATAGTTGTACAAAATAAGAAAGATAAATAACTAACTAGTGGTGTAGTAATTGGATCTAACAAACTAACTAACTAACCTGCTAGCATGCAAAACTAACTCTACAACTATACAAAGGAAACTCTAACTGATTGTTGTATCAGATTGAGATGTGCATTTTGCTTCATTTAAGTTTTATTTTGCAATACAAAGCATGCATCTATATTATGTTACATTTAAAAAAATTTCTATCCACTCTTGATCTTAACTAAGTTTTAAACCCGAATATAATTACTCACAAGACAAATAAATTACTGCTATGGTAACACCTTGACCACGTCCTCCCGTCTCTTTCACACAGCGTTTTTGGCTTCTATCTTCTTTGGAATGAATTTATACATGTGTGGGCACTTTTGGACTTCACTTCTGCCCTCTGTTTTGCCAATAATACGTTGGGCCCCATACTTTGATCAAGGATTAATGACTATATGGGTAAAATGGTAATAAATTTATGGAAAAAAGATAATAAGTTCTTTCCGACCAAAAAAAGGGTAATAAATTCTTGAAAATAATGCACACATCTTTATCCAACATAGAAGTCATCTAGGTATACGTTTTCTTTTTCTCGTTTTCTTACTTTACTCTTTTTTATTTATTGCCTGCTTAATGAATAATTAATATGTATTGATACGATAAAAAATAAACTAATAAAAAATTATCACATAAATTATATTAATTTCCATTATCATTTATTTTCTTACTTATTTTTTAAAAAATATTATATTATTATATATACTAAAATATTCTTATAAATAATTATAAAAGAATAAATATATCATTTTGATTATTCTTGTTAAAAGACTAAATAACTTTTTTTATTATTGTGATAAAAATATTTTTTTATAATAAAAAATTAAAATTAAATACTTTCAAACTAATAATCACAAAATATAATTTTTGAAATCAAAGAATCAAAACAAAACCCTAATTATTTATATGAAAAGACAAATTCCTAATTATACATTTTGAAAAAACAAATCTCAATTCTTCATTTTTTTTCACTATGATAAAAGTACGTTTGCCATTTTAATCTTCAATCAAACAATTTTTTTTTTTAATTCATCGGCAGAAGAACAAATCAAGTGGTGTTGTGGTGTTTCTCATGGAAAGGAGAAGCTTGTTGGAGAAGTGCGGTTCATAGTATTCAAAACTCGTCAAAACTATGGTTGCCTTTGGCTATGCAATTAGAGCGCTTTAGAGAATTGGGCTACGCAGTGACCCTAGCAACGCGTTACACAAACGAGTATCGATCGTGATGAACAAATTGGATTTTTTTTCATATTTTGAACAATTGGAATTTTTATTGTGTATTTGACTTTGAATTTTTTTTTTTTTTGAGATTATTAGTTTAGAAGTATTTGATTTTAATTTTTACTGTAAAAAAATATTTTTGTTATAATAAAAAGTGGTTATTTAATTTTTTAACAAAAATAATTAAAATAATATATTTATTTTATAATTATTTATAAAGATATTTTAGTATATATAATAATATAATAATTTTTTAAAAAATAAATAAAAAATAAATGATGTTAAGAATAAACGTAATTCATGTGACAATTTTTTATTGATTTATTTTTTACTATATTGATATGTATTAATTAGCAATCCCGCTGTGTTATCAACATCGTTTCTGCCAACTCTTATTTATGACTGTGTTTAACGGAAGTGTCTTTGTGGATGTGTCTAACAAAAATGTCTTTTTTATAGCTGTGTCTAATGAAAGTGTGTTTATATATATATATTTTTTGGATGTGTCTCCTTATACGTGTGTTTAAAATATAATAATTAATTATTGTTGACAATAAGTTGACAGATAATATATTGGTACCCTATACTTTTCCATTAATTAATGATTGTACTCAAACAAGCACCTTTTTATTTTATGGATAAATTGTTAAAGTTGTCCGTGATATTTTTTTATGGTACGACTATATGTACAAGTATTTTTGTAATAAAGTATAATCAAGTTGGTACAAACTAAGGCTGATGAAAAAAAGTTCACATATGTCATCATTTTTTCGTTTTTTGCACATAACACATAAATATTTATAGATAGTACAAAAATTTTTGTACATAACAAATTTTTAAATATTTTGAATATGTAGTCTTCTAAAAATTTTAGTACACCAAAATTTTTATGATATATATACTAAGATTTTTATGTTGTTCAACAAAATTTGTGTTGTGCCTATTTTTTTGATTAGGTGTTAATATTTTGAATATGTGGTTCTTAAAAAATTTTTATACTGTACACCAAAATTTATGTGTTGTGCATTAAAATTTCCGTGCTCTAATTTTCTAACATATATAGAAAAAGAAGTAAATAAAGACGATGAAAATAATAACGATGATAACAACAAAGGAGGATGAAGAAAAAAAAAAAAAAGAATAAATGAAACAACAACATGACAATAATGATTTTGACCGTGATGGCAACTACAACGGCAGCGGCTGACATTAGGAGAATGTTTTAGTGATTTTCGAAAGAATGCATATGCAGAACTATTTTTTACTAGACTGATATATTAGAGCTATCTTTTCTTATTAATTTTTGTTGTTTCTATTTTCTCTTTTTGTTTATGCAGTGAGAGAGATCTTGCTACTAAGAGGTGTTTTATTAAGAAGAGTAGAGATAGAAAACAAAAAATTTTTGCTGAGAAGAGCTTCTCCACAAGCTCAAATTTTTTAGATTAATTTGTTTCAAAAAAATTTGTGCAGAAACTAATATTCAAACAAATAAAGAAGTTGTGATTAAGCTTGGTGAGTACTCTGACGTACCTAAGGTAATGTTGAAAAAAGAAATAGTAATAATGAAATTGGTATTTGTGAAGTTGTAATAATTTTGTTGCGCTGAGTAAATTCTAAAGAGCTGTTGACATTGGGAGAATGTTTTAGTGATTTTTGAAAGAATGCATATGCAGAACTATTTTTTTTTTCTAGACTGATATATTAGAGCTATCTTTTCTTATTAATTTTTGTTGTAGTCCATGAACATTTAACATCAATGAGTCAATGGTTTAATTTATGCATATTTCTGTTGCAAAATTGAATTTATTGAAGGACAAGTCACATGTGTCTAATAGAGCATGATAAAATTGTTTTGTTTTTTTCTTTATTAAAAAAAAAAGTCAAAACCAAGCACCCTCAGTTGATGTATAATCAAAGTTATATAAAATACTGCAAGGAGGAAGTAATCTTCTATCATGCTGAAATTTTATTTTTTCTTTGGATCTCTTTGCTTTTCATTGACTTCATGTTAATCACTCAGCTTAAACTACTTTTGGTTTGTTGGCAATGATCCCAAGTATGAAATGATAACTTCATCATTAGTGTCTATAACTTGATCCGAAGTAATGCTCATGATCAAGCATAGTGTGTTAGATTTTACTCCCAAAACTCTAATGGCACTAAGAGAACAGTGGATTCTTCATGACTGACATGGATTGATGAGATTCTTCCCTATTTCCTGTGCTAGTTCTCTAGTTGTTTATTAAGTTGGATATATATGTACCTTTAGTGCTAACTGCTAACTCCATGCAATTTTTACTAGGGTATAGAAGTCAAATTCGATGTTATGGCTTTTAATTTTCTTTGCTTCTTCATCTTTGGTTCGTTCCAAGGCATCTAAATCGGTTTTGATCTGCATTATTAGGGTATATATTATTACGTACAAACAATTAAGATCTAATTCTAATAACAAATTTAGTCAAGTTAGATATATTTCGAGCAATGTTTGATGGTGGTTACAGGGTAGGCCTTGAGTATCCTTGAAAATTTTTTTAAGTCATCATTTTCGTTTTCATTTTAGTTATGTATGAAGTTAGCAAATTAACTATGATAAAGCTCCTTTTTTCCTGTAAATATTCAAATATTAACTAATGATTTATGATGTTTTTGGTCAAAGCTCTTGTTCGTTTCGGTGGTATTTGTTCATATCAAAATCCTTGGCTATTATCAAAAGAGTTGGCTATTTTGCCCTGTATCTAAATGCTTTTACCTGTGCCTCTTATACAATTGCTTTTGACTTGTGTTTTCTCTAAAACAGGAACCTATATTGACAATAAATGCCCCTTTACTGGAACTGTTTCCATTTGTGGCCGAATCTTAGCTGGAACTTGTCACAGTGCTAAGATGAATAGGACTATCATTGTTAGGAGAAATTATCCTTTTGTACTTTTAGGTGGCTAGTTTTTTCACATTATTTGTTGTTGTTGTTTCGTATGTGGACACCTGAAGAGATGTAAGTAATGATCTGATTTTGCTTTGTTTGCTTATTTATTTATTTATTTATGAGAAGAGACATTCGAATATTCCTGCACATATATCATCGTGCACCTGTGTGAAGAAAGGAGATCATGTTATTGTTGGCCAATGCAGGTAAGGTTTTAGGGTTTAATGTATTAACCTGAAGATCTTGTCTTTGCCTATTGTATAGATGTGTTGAATGCTGAAATTTGAGATTTGATTCTGTTTTTTGTTGAAAGATAATGTTACTTTATTAGTTAGTGAAATTGATTTCTGGAAGATTATCATATATCTATGATCCCAGGAACACTATTGAGCAAAGAGATGAACTGATTTATAGCTAGTATAATATTATCTTGCTTTACGAGATAAGCCCATAAAAAGACAGATAACCTAAATTCATAGCGGATGCTAAGCTAAGCTATTAAGCTACGGTGCAAAGTGATAGAGACACGTGGAATAAAATCCGCTTTTTAATGAAAATGGCTGCATTCTAAGAATGGTTATATACATCGATCGGCATTCGGCACTCTTTGTTTTCTTTCACAACGTCCTCCCTCTATCTATTATCAATTTATCATATGCAATCGTGTACTGGATGCCTTTATTCATTCATCCATGATTTTTTATGGTAACGCGAAACAAACATTTTATTAGTGACATGACATTATCATTGGATTAATCCGATGTAAAATTCGATGGTAATTCAAATTCTATATTCGGCTTCGTCACCACTATAAAAAAAATGAAGCATTTATAATAAATATTTTGTATGAAAATATTAAACTGTTATAAATTAAATTGTTATTTTTTTGCAACAAAAGTTAGTTATTGTTACAAAATAAAGATCTTTTGATATTAAATGTGGTTGCATTTGGATCGGATCCGAGAAATTTAACAGTAATTAATTTTTTTTGAAGTTTTTTTTGTCCGATGTGATCTAATAATAAATTTTTTTGTCAAATTTTAATTTAAAATTCGTCAAAAAATAAGACAATAAGGAATGATTTTCGAAATCGATCCATCAAAAAACTTCACTTTATTCTTTGATCTAGTGCTCTCCACATATCATGTCATGCGACCACTTGTTAATAATTCTGAGGTGTTAGCTAGAGTAGAACTAGAGGAGTTCCAAGACTTTCTTCTGAATGAAAAAAATAAAGACTGATCGGATTGAAAATGGAAGAAGAGGAGTTGGATTTCTGATGTGTGCTTGAAACTACGAGAATTGACGCATGAAAGTAGTGAATTTTTCAAAATTTGCAGCATAATTCGATGAATAGTTTGCATTTGGATCTGGTGAGTGATCTGCTATTTCTGAACTTGAAGGCTCTGACACCATGTGAAATGGTATCAGACTTGTAATTCAAGTAACTGACACCAACAAACTTGAAGAGAGGAAGGCTTGTGATGTAGTTTTGATCAGAGAAAATAAAAGAGAGTAGAACGAGATTGAGATGAAGAAAGAAAGGAATTTTAGTGAATACTAAATCACTATTACTGATAATGATTCAATCCATACATTGTATCAAATGTTATATATAGTACATATAGTTATACAAAATAAAAAAGATAAATAATTAACTAGTGATGTAGTAATTGAATCTAACAAACTAACTAACCTGCCAGCTATGCAAAACTAACTCTACAACTATACAAAAGAAATTCTAACTGATTGTTTCATCAGCAGGTTGATATGTGTATTTTACTGCAATGCAAAGCATGCAGCTATATTATGTTACATTTTTTAAAATTTCTATCCATTCTTGATCTCTACTAAATTTTAAATCCGAATGTAATTACTCATAAGACAAATGAATTACCACTGTGGTAACACTTCGACCACGTCCTCCCGTCTCTTCCACTCGACGATTTTGGCTTCATACCTTCTTTGGAATGGACTTATACTTGGGCTTCTCCTCTGCCATCTGTTTTGCCAATAATACGTTAGGCCCCATACTTTGATCAAAGATTAATGAGCAATATGAGTAAAATGGTAATAAATTTATGAAAAAAAAGATAATAATTTTTTTTGACAAAAAAAAAGGATAATAAATTCATGAAAATAATGCACACATCTTTATCCAAAATAAAAGTCATCTAGGTATACTTTTTCTTTTTCTCGTTTTCTTACTTTTCTCCTTTTTATTTATTTCCTGCTTAATGACTAATTAATATGTATTAATACGATAAAAAAAATAAACTAATAAAAAATTATCACATGAATTATATTTATTCCCATTAACATTTATTTTCTTATTTATTTTTTTTAAAATATTATATGTTTATATATGATATTATAAATAGTTATAAAAGAATAAATATATCATTTTTATTATTCTTGTTAAAAAACTAAATAACTTTTTTTTATTATTGTGATAAAAATATCTTTTTATAATAAAAAATTAAAACTAAATACTTTTGAACTAATAATCACAAAATATAATTTTTAATATTAAAGAATCAAAACAAAACCTTAATTATTTGTATAAAAAGACAAATTCTTAATTATACATTTTGAAAAAAAAAACTCAATTCTTCATTTTTCTTCGCCACGATAAAAGCACATTTGCCATTTTATTCAATCAAACGTTTTTTTTCAATTTATTAGCAGAAGAACCAATCGAATGGTGTGGTTTTTATGAAAAAGAGAAGCTTGTTGAAAAAATAGTACGGTTCATAATATTCAGAACTTGTGAGAACTGTGGTTGTATTTAGCTATGCAATTAGGGGGCTTCAGAGAATTGGGCTACGCAGTAACACTAACAACGCATTATACAAACGAATATCGATCGTGATGAATAAATTGAATTTTTTTTTTCATATTTTGAACAATTAAAATTTTTTCTGTGTATTTGACTTTGATTTTTTTTTAGATTATTAGTTTAGAAGTATTTGATTTTAATTTTTACGGTAAAAGAATATTTTTGTCATAATAAAAAGAGGTTATTTGGTCTTTTAACAAAAATAATTAAAATAATATATTTATTTTATAATTATTTATAAAGATATTTTAGTATGTATAATAATATAATATTTTTTATAAAATAAATAAAAAAGAAGTGATGTTAAGAATAAACGTAATTCATGTGATAATTTTTTATTGATTTATATTTTTTACTATATCAATATGTATTAATTAGTGATTATACCGAAGCAAGCAACCTTTTTATTTTGTGGGTAAATTGCCAAAGTTGCCAGTGATATTTTTCTTCCCCCTCATCTTTACTTTAGAATTTTTTTACTAAGAGTTTAAATTAATTAAAGTTTTTATATAATTTTTATAATATTGAGTATTTTTATATTTAAAATATAAATTTTCAAAAAATTAAAAAATAATAAAAATTTAGTAAATTAATTTAAATAATTGAGATTTAGCATTTAATTTTATGAATAAAAAAATTAATGAGGTTATTTTTAATTTTGAATTTTTAAGTAATTTTTTAAAATTAATTAGTAAATTTAAAAAAAATATATTTATATATTCCAAATTAATTTGATGAGTGAAACGGCGCGATTCAGGCACTACAAGAAATTATCAGAATAGCGACGATTTAGTGATTGATATAGAATTTCTAAGACTAAAAAAATCTTGGTCGCTAAATTATATTCAGCGACTGATTTTAGCGACCCACAAAATCAGTCGCTAATAGCAATCGAATTAGCGACCGATAAGTTTTAATACAACCAGAATGAAGTTGGTCACTAAAATCGGTCGCTATTTTTTAATTTAGCAACCGAATTAACAACCAAAACAAAAAGTAACCTCTTTGGGACTGTTGGTCACAAAATTTATTGCTATTTTTTATTTTAGCGACCGATTTTGCAACTGATAGTAAAATAGGTTGAATAATTGTTTGGTCACTAATTCGATCGCTAATGTCCTAGTCACTAAATTAGTTGCTAACTGTTAAGATAGCGACCAATAAAATCTGTCACTAATAGCAACCGAATTAGCAACCGATAAATTTATATACAGCCAAAATAAAGTTGGTCACTAAAATCGGTCGCTATTTTAATTTAGCAACCGAATTAGTAACCAAAATAAAAAAGTAATGTCATTGGAATTTTTTGTCACAAAATCGGTTGCTATTTACTAACCCTAACTCACCCACACCCCCCCCGATTACGGAGTTACCATCGTCGTCTTCTCAGATAGAGCTATTCTTCTCACCATCGCCTCCTCTGGTCGCGCCGCCTCCTTTAATTGTGGATCCCGGTCCAGATCCGCTTTCAGATCCGCCATTACTCATCGTCGCGCATTCTTTTCTCACTGTTGCCTCCTCTGGTCTCGCCGGCTCCTCTACTCACACCTTTGTCACAGATCGTCACATCGCCGCCCAAATCCGCCGTTGCTGGTCATCGCGTCGTTCTTTTCTCAACGACACCTCCACTGGTAACTTCTCCGACAACAACAACAACAATAGTCTTCCAGTGAAGCTGACATGTATATTATTATTGACTTTTTACTCTTTTCGTTGTTCTTCGCTTTTGGCTCTGTTCGTTTTCGTCTAGTAGCAAAACTTGAGAAATTGAATCTCTGTATTTGTGTTGAGGTTTTTTATTAGAGCACCATGTTGTAATGAGATTTTTTATTGTAGGCATTGCCTAAGGTGTGTTAATTTATTTATTTATTTTTTAATTCATGATTCTTTTGTTGCAGAAAATGTGGCATATTGTTTTGTTTCTGTTTTTATTTTCACAAAACTCTGAGAATATTAATGTTAAGGATCTTCATGATATCCCACGCCATGAAATTAACAAGGTCTGCTATTCAATTTTATTAGAAAATTGTTTTGTTAATTAGAGATGGTTGTTATAACATGTTAATGATTATTTGGTTACATTTCAAGTCATTTGCCAAGAAATCTATATAGAAAATATTTGTTCTATGTAGAACAATCACCTGAGGTAAGCACCTTCATTCTTCACTGTTCAGATGAGTTCAACTTGATTAATTTTAGCTTGATTCTAAGTTAGTTTCATAGTTGGATCCAATTTAAAATGGAATTTGTTCATGACCTAGATTAGTTTTATGTCTCAAATATTTCTCAAATTAACTAATTAATGCATTTCATAGAGTTTTCTTAATTGATACTCTGCTTGTGATTGTTGCACTTGTTGAGTTTGTCAGGTAATATTGAAGCTAATATAAACTTGGATGAAGTGGTGGCTCTTGCTAAACTGAGTTCAGGTATAGTGTTGGGTGTTTTTCTGATTTACATTTCTTTTATTTTTTTGTTTCAGTTCTGGTTTTAAATGTGAGTTTGTAATTTCCTTTGTTCTTCAATGGATTATTTCAGTGTCTGAATATGCTTGATCCTGAATACAGACTTTTGCTGATATATTCACAAAGGTTCCAAGTTGTGACAACTTAAACAATGAAGTCCACTCATCATCTGTCCAAAATGATCTCATAACGATCTGCGAGACAAAACACTGAACTAGAGCATTAGAAAGATCAAGAAAAATTAGAAGAATCAATAATCCCCAAAGCATCATGCAATTCGTAGAATCTCTCTTCAACCAATGATTTGGTGAAAATATCAGCTAGTATTGATCTTCTGATTTAACAAATTGAATGTCTAAATTTTTATTTTGCACATGTTCTCTAATAGAGTAAAATCTAACTTCAATGTGCTTAGTTCTAGAGTGCAAAACATAATTTTTTAAAATGTTTATAGCATTCATATTGTCACAAAATAATGGAATATTAGATGCATTCAACTTGGAATCAGCCAACTGAGTTTTCAACCACAATAATTGAGAGCAACATGAAGAGTCTCCAATGTACTCAGCTTCGGCAATGGACAAGGCGACAATTGCTTGCTTCTTTCTTGACAACATATTGAGAGATTTTCCAAGAAAGCAACAAATACCACTTGTGCTTCTTCTATCAACTTGATCCCCAACAAAATTTGCATCACAATAACCCACTAATTGAAAGGAATCAATTTTTGAATACCATAAACCATAATTACTAGTACCAAGCACATATCGAATGATTCTTTTCATGGCTGAGAGATGAGATTCCTTAGGCTTAGATTGAAATCTTGAGCATACACCAACACTTTGATTACATTAAGGAACCAATTATTTCTCTATATCTTGTCTCATCTACATCTCTAGCATGTTCATGTTTGTCTAGCTTGATGTTTGGATACATAGGAGTTCCCATTGGTTTAGCACTGTCCACCCCAAACTTCTTGACAAGTTTCTTGGCATACTTTTCTTGATGAACAAAGATGCCTTATGTAGTTTGTTTAATTTGCAAGCCTAGAAAAAAAGTGAGCTCTTCCATCGTACTCATGTCAAATTCACTAGCCATAAGTTTAGCAAAATCTGCACACAAATTTTCATTAGCAAAACCATAAATGACATCATCAACATAAACTTGCACTAGAATGAAATGATTATTGGAATTTTTAATAAATAAAGTGGTGTGAGTGGCTCTTCTTTAAAAATTAATTTTCAACAAAAATGAGCTAAGCCTCTCATACTAAGCTCTGGGAACTTGTTTCAAACCATACAAGGCTTTAGCAAGTTTGAAAACATAATTTTGAAAGGTTTTATTTTTAAATCCAGGAGGTTGAGCCACATAGATCTCTCTATCTATTATTCCATTTAGGAAGGCACACTTTACATCCATTTGGAATAACTTGAAGCCATAATGAGCCGCATAGGCTTAGAGCAATCCGATGGCCTCCATTCGAGCTATAGGTGCGAATGATTCATCAAAATCAATTTTTTCCTCTTAATCATAATCTTGATCAACTAATCTTGCTTTATTTCAAACAATGGTCCCATCTTCACCCAATTTATTTCTGACAATTCATTTTGTATCCGTGACCTTCTTTCCATTCGAATAAGGTACTAGGGTCTGGACTTGATTCTTTTCAAACCATTGTACTTCTTCCTCCATAACCAATACCCAAGATGGATCAACAAGAATTTCTTGAATATTTTGAGGTTCAATCTTTGAGATGAGAGCTATATTGTTTGATTTGGCTCTTTTGAAAGATGATCTTGTAGCCACACTTTTGGAGGGATCACCAATTATGAATTCTTCTGGATAACTTTTTGGAAACTTCTATTCTCTTCGCCTTTTGGTTTGGGTAGATGATTCAGGTTCATCTTGACCAACAATTGCCTCAACTTCAAAATTTTTTACTGCGACAGGAGATCATTTCAGATTGTCTCCTATAGAATTGACATTCTCCATGTTTGCATGTGCAGTATCTTGTGAACTTAAATTTGATTGATCTGTCTCATCAGTCTTGGTAATTTCAACCCTAATTTCTGGACTTTTATCAATACGAACACTAGGAATATTGTTAGATTCACAGAATGTGACATGCATAGCCTCCTCAACAGTCTTAAAATTTTTGTTATAAACTCTATAGGTCTTGCTATTTGTGGAGTAACCAAGAAAAATATCTTCATGTATTTTTGGATCAAACTTTTTCAAATTTTCTTTTATGTTTACTATAAAACACTTGCAACCAAACACACGAAAATATTTGAGATTAGAAGGGTGTCCTTTCCAAAGTTCATAGGGGTGTTTTCTTCAAAAACTTTCTTATGAGTGTTTAATTTAAAATGTAACAAGCTGTATTTACAACTTCAACCCATAAGAATTTAGGAACATTATATTTACACAACACAGCTTTAGCCATTTCTTATAAATTTCTATTTCTTATTTCTACAACACTATTTTATTGTGGTGTTCTAGGACAAGAGAAGTTGTGTGATATGCCTAGTTTATCACAAAAAGATTCAAAATATTGGTTTCAAATTTTTTATCTTTTTCACTTCTAATTGAAACAATTTTTAGATGTTTTTCATTTTGAATCTTCTTGCTGAATTTTTCAAAAATAGAAAATGCTTCACATTTACGAGCTAGGAAGAACACCCAACCGAATTTAATATAGTCGTCCACAATAACCGTGCCATAGTTTTTTCTTCCAAGACTTTGAATCCTAGTTGGTCTAAACAGGTCAAAATGTAACAATTCCAATGATTTCTTAGTAGAAACATCTTTTTTGGGTTTAAAAAATTTTTTGTTTGTTTATCCATTTGACAAGCATCACATGTGATGTCTTTGTCAAACTTAATGTTAGGAAGACCTCTAACTAAGTCTCTTTTAACAAGTCTAGAAATTTGGAACATACTCGCATGTCCTAATCTCTTGTGCCACATCCATTTTTCAAATTCCATTGAAGAAAAACAAGTTACATTTTGAACCTTAAAATCATCTAGAGTAAGATCATAAACATCGTCACATCTTTTTGCAATAAACAAATCAGTCCTTGCTACTTCATTTGCGACCCTACAATCTAATTTTCTAAAAGTTATTGCATGACCAATGTCACATAATTGACTTATGCTCAAGAGATTATACTTTAACCCATTTACTAGAAAAATACTATCTATGCAAGTTGAGAAATCTTTGCCAAGCTTATCAATGGCAATTATTTTACCTTTTTCATTATCTTCGAAAGTTACAGACCATCCATCATACTTGTTAAGTTTGATGAAAAAGGTAGATTTTTTGGTCATATACCTTGAACATCTACTATCAAGATACCACATGTCATTTTTCTTTTTGGATGTAAGGCAAACTTACATGTTCTTCAACTAACTTTAGGTATCCAAATCCATTTGGATATTCTATGTGAAATTTTCTTGGTTGCCCAAAAATATTATAATCATGAATAACTTTATACAATTTGTTATCACAAAAAGACCTTAGAAAAATGAAGCATTATTGAGGAATATGACCATTCCTATTACATTTATAGCAATGGTTCTTATTTGCTGAATTTTGAAGCTTGCTGAAAATTTTAGGTTTAACATTCTTAGAAGAGGAAGTTTCAGATTTTTTAAATATGTATTTAAAAACAGATTTGTTTTCATCTTTAAATCCAAATCAAGATTTTTTAAAATTAGATCTTTGACAGTAATTTGTCAAGATTTTGTGAACTTTGAACAAATTTTGCTAGGTCTCCATTAAAATTCTTAATTTTTACATTCAACCTTTTATTTTCAACAATTAAATCAGTAGAGGTTGAGACAAAAAACTTGAATTTGAATTTATTTAATTCAACTCTTAAAGTATTATTTTCTTCTTTGAAAGATTCTTCATCACAAGCTTCAGGTGTCTTTACCTTTTCTAATAAAAATTCATTTTCAGCTCTCAATGCCTTATTATCTTTCTTGCATTTAAAATATTTATAAAAAAGTTTCTTTGAGTTCATAGTGAAATTTTTTATAATAGAGTGCAGTTCATTAATGGATAAATCAAAGAGATATACCTCATCCATGTCCATGTGATCAGCCATCAAGCACATTTGAGCTTCATGATTAGAATCTTCTTCGTTTTCTGAATTATTTTTCAAATCTTTCTATATTGTCATCGTCACCTTATTTTTGTCCTACCTTAATTTTTTGTCTTTCTTCAATTGAGAATAGTCAGACTTAAAGTGACCTGGCTCTCTACATTGGTGACAAATAAACTTGGATTAATTCTTTTTTAAATCTTTGGATGAAGTAGTTCCTTTGTCTTTGTTTTTGAATCTCATTAATCTCTTCATTTTTCTTGCAAAGAGCACCATCTCTTCATCTAAGATGTTGTCATCAGATTTTTCTTTTTTGGCTATCATTCTTGACTTTAGTGCTACACTTTTTTTGTCATCTCTGTCTTGAGACATGTGGGTAGTTTCATAGGCCAGCAGTTAAGTGATTTTTATCAAATTATTTCTTTTGGAGATGGCTATACTTTTTACTTCCTATTTTCTTAGTGAGACTCCCCAAGATCTTCCTCACTAAAGTTTCTATGGAATAGCTTTTTCTCATGGCATCTAGGTTGTTGATGATTATTGAGAACCTCTCGAACATCTGATCAATGCTTTCATCCTCCTTTATGAGGAACGTCTCTTACTCCTTCATCTGTCAATTCTTGTCTCCCTTACTAGTTTTGTTTCTTCATGGGTGAGTTTCAACTTGTCCCATATTTCTTTTGCAGTTTTGTACCTTAAATTTTTTTTGTACTCTTCAAAATTTATCGCACAATGCATTAGGTTGATTGTCTTGGCATTGAGTTCAGCCTTCTTCTCTTCTTCTGTCCACTCATTATCTTTCTTTGGCACCACATCTCCATCAGTATTTGTTTTGCTAGAATATCAGGTTCATTGACAATAATTTCTAGATGTTTTAGTTGATTGACTACACAAAGATTCTCATTCTCTCTTTCCACTTTGAGTAATTGCTGCCGTTGAAGTAGGGTGGTATATTGTTAGATTGTCCTTCAGTGAGTGTGAACGCCATGATGTTAGTACCCATGGTGTTGGTCGTCGATCTTTGCTCCAAGCTGTGAAGCTTAACTCCATGATACCTGGCTCTCTTGATACCAATTGATGGTAATGTTAGAACTTGAGAAGGGAGGTTGAATCAACTTCAATTTAGAAAAGAAGTTCTTTTTCCAGATTTTTGCTGAAGCAGATTATGCAGGAGATTTTTTTTGTTTTGTCTCTAAAACCATAACTGAACAGAGAAAGGAAGAGAATCAGGCAAGCATGTATCTTAGTTAGGTTTTCTTGTGCTATGAAACCTACATCTAGTCTCCACCACAACTATGATGAAATTTCTACTATAATCAAACTAATTACATACACAATACCAATGAATTACAACCTAATTCATCTAGTATCAACCACTAAGTAGGGGTGGCAAAACAGGTTGAAGCCGTTGGGGCGACCTACCGAACCCACTAAAAAAGACGGGTCGGACAAGGATTTAGAACCCGTCAAATAAAAAAAAATCCGCCAAACTCGCATTGCCAAATTTGTGGGTTTTGGCGCCCACTAGGCCAAATATTTTTATTTTTCTTTTTTTTTATTAAATAAAAGAGTGATTAGTGCTATAAAATTAATAATTATATAATTTTTAAATATTTTTTTATTTTTATTTTTATGCTTCTTTTAGTTATTAACTTTATTTATTTTATTATACAATTTCGTATATATGCTTAAATTATGTGACTTGTTTTTTAAAAGAAAGATGATTTTATTGACAAATATTATTTTGAACAATTTTATTGAAGTTAAAAATAAAAAAAAAACATAATAAAAAATTATATTATAATTTGACTTTCTTTTTTTATTTGTATTTAATTTTTTAGTTATTATTTTTATTATTTTTAATGAATTTTATTTTTCGAAAAAAAAAAGAGTCAAGCGGGCTAGACCCCGACCCGCCAATTTGTCATAAAATGGGGCAGGCTAGCATTTTGAACCCACCTTAGTTGGCAGGGCGGGCCAACCCGCCCTATTTTATAGCGCGCGCCTAGGCGAGACGGGTTGGACGGGTCGACCCACTTTGCCACCCCTACCACTAAACTTCTACCCAAGCCTAGCCACCACCAAGTGTTGTCCCATCTTGACAATCCCATCTTGACAAAGGAGAATCCTAACTGGTTCAACAACCACCAAGTGCTATCCTAATTTAGTAAGGGGAACCAAACTGATTCAATGACCACCAAGTGCTATTCTAACTTGGCAAGGAAAACTAATACTAATTCATCACTAACCAAATACAAAGAAAATTTCTTTTGGCTTTTTCAATATATATCTCTTGTCTCTTTTCTCTTATGGCTTTTTTATTTTTCTTCACCTCACCATGATATGTCTTTTTCTCAATTACAGAAAGATAAACATTAGAAAGTCATAACACTAAAATTTTAAATAAAGCACAAAATTAAAGAAAAATATTTCAGCTCAAGTGTGTTGAGATGATGCTCTAGTGTTACTCTATTTTGCTCTAATGTTACTCTATTTTTCTTATCTTCAAATGTTGTTGAGAGTTCAACTTTATAGTATGAAGTTTACTGTGTAAATTCCATCACTGCCTTTTTATTTTTCAAGCTGATTCTGCCCGCTGTCCTTGTATTTCTTGGCATGCATTCCTTTTTCATTTTACTCCACTACCTCTGCTGTTCTTAGAGCTTCTCCATTACCTCTGCTGTACTTGTATTTTATTTTTGATCATCTATTGTTCTTGGAGCTGCTATCTTTCTTGACATACATTTCTTTTTTATTTTGCAACATTACAATTGCTGTCCATTATTCTGCATTTTCATTTTGCTCTATCCAACTTTACTAATGATCTTCTACATTTTGATCTTCTGATGTTCTTGTGTTCTTGCTGTTTCTTATTTCTTTTCTAACGTTGTCAATTGTTCCATTTGCTTTTTCTTCTTCAGTTAACTATGATTTATTGAGCCCTTTTTCTTAGCTTCATGAAATTGATATATTGCTAATCATTACATGTAAGCTGAAGTTTGGTATCAGCAATGTGGGCTAAAGCTTGCTAACCATCTATTTAGTTTTGGGCCTGCAATACTCACAAATCCATTAGCACAAATTTATATTTTTAACGATCCAATGAAAATATTTGCCATGATATCTTAATATTAAAATTAATTCTAACTCAATAAATAATAAAGAGAAAATATAGAATTAAAAATGTTGGGTAATCATTACATACAAGCTGAAGTTTGGTATCAGCAATGTGGGCTAAAGTTTGCTAACCATCTATTTAGTTTTGGGCCTGTAACACTCACAAATCCATTAGCACAAATTTAAATTTTTAACGATCCAATAAAAATATTTGTCATCATATCATAATATTAAAATATCTTTCTTAGCATGCATTTCTTTTTTATTTTGCAACATTATAATTGTTGTCCATTACTCTGTATTTTTGTTTTCCTATATCCAACTTTACTAATGATCTTCTACATTTTGATCTTTTGATGTCCTTGTGTTCTTGTTGTTTCTTATTTCTTTTCTAACGTTGTTAGTTGTTCCATTTGCTTTTTCTTCTCTAGTTAACTATGATTTGTTGAACCTTTTTTCTTAACTTCATGAAATTGATATATTACTAATCATTACAGGTAAGCTGAAGTTTGGTATCAGCAATGTGAGCTAAAGCTTGCAAACTATCTATTTGGTTTTGGGCCTGCAACACTCACAAATTTATTAGCACAAATTTAAATTTTTAACGATCCAAAAAAAAATGTTTGTCATCATATCTTAATATTAAAATAAACTCTAACTCAATAAATAATAAAATAGAAAATATATAATTAAAAATGTTGGCTAATCATTACATGTAAATTAAATTTGGTATCAGCAATGTGGACTAAAACTTGCTAACCATCTATTTAATTTTGGCCTGTAACACTCATACATTTATTAGCACAAATTTAGATTTTAACGATCCAATGAAAATGTTTGTCATCATATGTTAACATTAAAATGTCTTTCTTGGCATGCATTTTTTTTTCATTTTGCAACATTACAAGCACTACCGTCTGGCTCCAGTGGCTCCTTCTCCACCTTCCCTCAGTTCCATTCGTACCATCCATTGCAGAATCCACTGCTAGCTGCGGCAACCCGTCGCTGTCTTGTGCTCCATCGCAATTCCTTGGAAACGCCACCGCCACCTGCTTCTTTGTCGTTCTAGCCTCCTCTTCGAGATCCCAAGGGAGACTGCCGCAAGGAGTGGAGCTGGTCTTGCCAATATCGGAGAAACGCGCCGGAACCCTCCGCCACACCTTCGAGGATCTCCGGTGCCGGTCGCTGCTGCCACTCCGTCAACCCAGGGTGTCGCAAGAATCTGCTCCCCCTTCACAGAGGTGCCGTCCTCGGTGCCGCTACCTATTGTTAGATCTGTCGCTGCTTCATCCTCGACCGGATTTGTTCCCCGCCACGGACGACCACCGGCATCCAAATGTTGCGTTCCGGCATACAGCTAAGCTGGTACCTGAATCTGAAAATCTGATTGCAGAATTAAAATTCGGGTTGCTTGTGTGTTCAACTCGGTTGAACTTGTTCCTGAAAAAAGATATTTCTGATACGATTTTGTTTGGATGTGGAATTGAAAATATGGATCTAAAATTGTTGATACATTCTGCAAATTTGTTGTGGAATTATTTGTTGAATCTGAGTTTGCATCGAGTTCTTCTTCCATGATTTTTGAAGTTTGGCATGAATTTTGTCGTTGCTGCTAAAATTGTGGCACCGCATATTTGTAACTATAACTTGACAATGAGGATTGCTGAATTGTTGTTTGAACTGTCATTTCTATTGATTTTGCTTGTTGCTGTTGTGGTTGGACTAGGAAACAAAAATCGGATTCTTCTTCTGTGTCTTCTTCGTCTTCTTCATCTTCTTCTGTGTGAACTGAAATTTCTATTTGTATTGCATAATCTGAGTTTGTTGTGAGATTTTTTGCTTGTAGATTTGTTGCTGAATTGTTGTGTGATGAGTAACTGAATTTTCTGCTTGGTGATGATTCTTCAGATGAATTCGGTTCTAGCACTGGACCTTGGTCCGAGAGCTGATTTTTCTTCAGCTTCTGAATTTTTTGCTGCTGAATTTGGATTGAATTTTCTGCTTTTGATTTGGCTTGAATCTGGCATATTAGAGGCTGCTGGAGTCATTGATGATCGTTCAAGGTAGCACAAATTTTGGTGTAAGTTGCCTGAATTTCTGCAAGTATCTTGGATCGTTTTTCATAATCTGAATTCAAGCGTTGTAAACTAATTTCAAGCTGGTCCCAAATTGAATCCGGTGAATCATCATGGGGATTTGGCATAGTGTTCAATGAAAGCACCATTTGATACAAATTTGTATCAAGAATTAGAGAGAATTAGAGATAATAAGAGAGAATAGAAGAAAAATCTCTAGAATTAGGGCCAAAGGGAGAAAGTAGAGTTTCCAATTACACCATACATATCCTGCATTATTACATCATACTCCTATTTATAGTATAGTTCTCTAATTGGGCTAGCCCAATACTAATTGTATCATTGAAGTGAAAATATAAGCAGTAAAAATTTAAAATTAAATAAAAAAAATAAAAAAAGTATACATATAATAATAATATATTTTTTATATCAATAATATTATAAAATTATTTTTTATTATATTTAATTATAAATTTAATATATTTTTTATAATTTTATAAATTTATTTGAATTATAGTTTTATTTTTTATAGAATAAATGATAAAGAGAAATAGAAAATGAGAGAAAAAAAGAGAAAGATAATAAAGAAAAAAAGAAGAGAGGAAGTTTGTTAATTTTAGAGGAAAATATTTTATTTAAATTATAATAAATTAATATTTCGTGACACATTTTGGTTTGTCAAATTAGTAATATAAAATATAAAATATAAATTATATATAGAGTGGGAATGATAGAGAGAAATAAAGAAGGGAAGAGAGATAAATAAGAGGACATAGAAAGAGAGTTTATTAATTTTGAAAAAACATATCTCTTCTCAATTTTAATGAGAGCGTATTATTATGTAACATATTTTAGTTGTTAAATTAGTAATATATTATATTTTAATTTTAAAATTTTTAATTTTAATTTTAATTGCAATTAGAAAATATCATATTGTGCATTTTAGTATTTAAATTTATACTTAGTCATTGATAATGATATATAAAAGAGATAGAATAGATGAAAAATGAGAGAAATAAAAAAATAAAAAAAAATTCTTTAATTTTAAAAAATTAATTAATTATAATAAAAAAATAACATATAACATATTTTAATTATAAATCTAATAATATATAATAAATTTATTACACTTAAATACGTTCGATTGGTGTAAAGATAATGTCTACGACGCCCTAAATATTAGAAACAAAAAATATAGGATCATAAACACAGTTTTTAAATCGATCGATCCCATATTTTTTCTTCTGATCTCTAGGGCATAGCACAGTTATATATATCATGCGTGATGCACCCATTTTTATCCAAAAGAAAAATGATGAGGCACCCATTTGGTGAGGTGTGTGAGTGCAAAAATCTTAGCTTGAAAATATTAAAAATTAAAGGTAAAATATTAAATTGGTTCTTTATGTTGGGTGTAATTTTATTTTGGTTTTTAACGTTTAAAGTGTTCTATTTAAATTTTAAAAAGTTTTATTTAGCTTTAATGTAGTTTAACCATAAGGTCAAAGTTAAATAATTAACGAAATGTCCTACATGACAGTAGTACAAGAACAAGGTCGATAATCTGGAGAATAAGTACAAACTCCAGAAGTACAAAATCAACCGTGGATGCATCAATACATTTATTTATCATTTTTTTTACAATTTAAATGAAATTTTTTTTATAGAACTAAGGAGAATGATGATAAATAAATATATTGATACATTCACGGTTGATTTTGTGTCTTTGAAGCTTGTACTTGTTCTCCAAATTATCGACCTTATTCTTGTACAACTGTCATATAGGACATTTCGTTAATTATTTAACTTTGACCTCATGGTAGAACTACATTGAAAGTTAAATGAAACTTTTTTGGATTTAATTAGGTCACTTTAAACTTTAAGAACCAAAATAGAATTATATTCAAATGTAAAAGACTAATTTAGTACTTTATCCAAAAATTAATATTCAAAAACTAATGAACATTAATTTTTTAAATGCAAGTCCAAAAACTGGCCCAAAAAAATTAATGTGAAAAGAAGCATTTTAAATGCAAGTCCAAAAATTAGCCCAACAAAATCAGACACATATGACCCATATAAAAATAGAGAAACAAATACAAGGAGTTCACAATATCTGATATGTTCACAAAGGTTCCAAGTTGTGGTAACTTAAATAATGAAGCTCACTCATTATCTCTCCAAAATTATCTCATAACGATCTGCGAGACAAAACATTAAACTAGAGTATTAGAAAGATCAAGAAAAATTAGAAGAATTAATAATTCTCAAAGTAGCACGCAATTTGCAAAATCTTTTTTTAATTAATGGTTTGGTAAAAATATCAACTAGTTAATTTTCTGATTTAACAAAATGAATGTTTAAATTTTTATTTTGCACATATTCTCTAATATAGTAAAATCTAATTTTAATGTGCTTAGTTCTAGAGTATAAAACAGAATTTTTTAAAATATTTATAGCACTCATATTGTCACAAAATAATAAAATATTAGATATATTCAACTTGTAATTAACCAACTAAGTTTTCAACCACAATAATTGAGAGCAACATAAAAAGGCTGCAATGCACTCAGTTTCGATAGTGAACAAGGCGACAGTTGTTTGCTTCTTGCTTGACCACACATTGAGAGATTTTCCAAGAAAGCAATAAATGTCACTTGTGCTTCTTCTATCAACTTGATTCCTAGCAAAATCTGTATCACAATAATCCACTAATTGAAAAAAATCAATTTTTGGATACTATAAACCATAATTAGTGGTACCAAACACATATCGGATGATTCTTTTCACGGCTGAGAGATGAGATTCTTTAGGGTTAGATTGAGCATACACTAACACTTTGAATGATATCAGGCCTTGAGGAAGTAAGATACATGAAAGAACTAATTATTTCTCTATATCTTGTCTCATCTACATTTCTAGCATGTTCATCTCTGTCTAGCTTCATGTTTGGATACATAGGAGTTTCCATTGGTTTAGCACTGTCTAACCCAAATTTCTTGACAAGTTTTTTGACATACTTTTTCTTATGAACAAAGATGCCGTATGCAGTTTGCTTAATTTGCAAGTCTAGAAAAAAAGTAAGCTATTCCATCATATTCATGTCAAATTCACTAGTCATAAGCTTAGCAAAATCTGCACACAAATCTTCATTAGCAGAACCATAAATGACATCATCAACATAAACTTGCACTAGAATGAAATGATTATTGGAATTTTTAATAAATAAAGTGGTGTGAGTGACTCTTCTTTAAAAATTATTTTTCAACAAAAATGATCTAATTAAGTCTCTCATACTAAGCTCTAGGAGCTTGTTTCAAACTATACAAGGCTTTAACAAGTTTGAAAATATAACTTTGAAAGGTTTTATTTTCAAATCTAGGAGGTTGAGTCACATAGATCTCTCTATCTATTATTCCATTTAGGAAGGCACACTTTACATCTATTTGGAATAACTTGAAGCCATAATGAGTCGCATAGGTTTAGAGCAATCTGATGGCCTCCATTCAAATTACAGGTGCAAACGATTCATCAAAATCAATTTTCTCCTCTTAATCATAACTTTGAGCAAATAATCTTACTTTATTTTAGACAATGGTGCCATATTCACCCAATTTATTTTTGAAAATTCATTTTGTATCCGTGACCTTCTTTCTATTCGAATTAGGTACTAGGGTCTGGACTTGATTCTTTTAAACTGTTGTAATTCTTCTTCCATAGTCAATACCCAAGATGGATCAGCAAGAGCTTCTTGAACATTTTGAAGTTCAATCTTTGAGATGATAGCTATATTGTTTGATTTGGCTCTTTTTAAAGATGATGATGTAGCCACACCTTTGAAAGGATCACCAGTTATTAATTCTTCTAGATAATTTTTTCGAAATTTCTATTCTCTTCAACTTTTGGTTTGGGTAGATGATTCAGGTCATCTTGACCAACAATTGTCTCAGCTTCAGAATTTTCTGCTGCGACAGGAGATAATTGCCATCAAGCATATTTGAGCCTCATGATTAGAATCTTTTGTTTTCAGAATATTTTTCAAATCTTTTCATGTTGTCAACATCACCTTCTTTTTGTCCTTCTTTAATCTTTTGTCTTTCTTCAATTGAGAATAGTCAGATTTGAAGTGACCTGGCTCCTTGCGGTGATGACAAGTAAACTTGGATTGATTCTTTTTGAAATTTTTGTATGAAGTAGTTCCTTTGCCTTTGCTTTTGAATTTCATTAATCTCCTCATTTTTCTTGCAAAGAGCACCATCTCTTCATTTGAGATGCTGTCATCAATTCCTCTTCTTTAGTTATCATTCTTGACTTCAATGCTATACTTTTTTTTGTCATCTATATTTTGAGACATGTGGGTAGTTTCATAGGCCAGTAGCTTGTTTCTTAACTCATCATAGGTGATTTTTATCAAATCATTTCTTTTAGAGATGACTGTACTTTTTACTTTTTATTTTTTTGTGAGACTCCTCAAGATCTTCCTCACTAAAGTTTCTTTGGAATAGTTTTTTTTTCTCATTGCATCCAGGTTGTTGATGATTATTGAGAACCTCTCAAACATCTTATAAATGCTTTCATCCTCCTTTATGAGGAACATCTCGTACTTTTTCATCTGTCAATTCTTGTCTCCCTTACTTGTTTTGTTCCTTCATGGGTAAGTTTCAGCTTGTCCCAGATTTCTTTCGTAGTTTTGTACCTTAAAATTTTTCTGTACTCTTCAAAATTTATCGCACAATCCATTAGGTTGATTGTCTTGGTATTGAGTTCAACCTTCTTCTCTTCCTCTGTCCACTCATTATCTTTCTTTGGCACCACATCTCCATTAGCATTTTGCTTTGTTGGAATATCATCAGGTCCATTGATAATAATCTTCCAGATGTTGTGGTCGATTGACTGCACAAAGATTCTCATTCTCTCTTTCCAGTATGAGCAGTTGTTGCCGTTGAAGTAGGGTGGTATAATGTTAGACTATCCTTCAGTGAGTGTGAATGCCATGATGTTAGTACCCATGTTATTGGCCGTGAATTTTTACTTCAAGCTGTGAAACTTGACTCCTTGAGACCTGGCTCTTGATACTAATTAATGGTAATGCTAGAACTTGAGAAGGGGGTTAAATCAAGTTCAATTTAGAAAAAAAAGTTTTTTTTTCATATTTTCATGGAAGTAGATTATGCAAGAGATTTTTTCATTTTGTCTCTAAAACCATAACTAAACAGAGAAGGGAAGAACAGAATCAGGCAACATATATCTTGGTTTGGTTTCCTTGTGCAATAAAATCTACATCCAATCTCCACCGCAACAATGATGAGATTTCTACTATAATCAAACTAATTACATACACCAATACCAATAAATTACAACCTAATTCATCTAGTATCAATGGTGTGCAAAATTAGAACTCGCACAAATTTACCGGCAAGTGCACCGGGTCGTCCAAATAATACCTCAGGTGAGTGAGGGTCGATCCCACGAGGATTGTTGGATTGAGCAAGTAATAGATATCTCGTTGGACTTAGTCAGGCAAATAGTAAAAGATGATGGTTGTTTGAAAATGCATAAAACAATTTAAATAGGAAAAGCAATAAAAGGTTGGTGTAGATTCAGTATAAAGAAAACAGTTAAGGTCTCGGAGATGTTTATATTTTCAAATTAATACCTCTTACTCACTACTTTAACAATGAATAATTCATTCTATGGAAAACTGTAAGTGATTAAACCCTAATTGCTTAGCAATTTAATCTCCTCCAATCTTACTAAAACGCCACAGACAATGTCAATTGTTTCAGATCAAATGATGAAGTTCAGAAAACTAGTTTAGCGCCACAAAAACCCCAATTACCCAAGACTAACCGGATTATATGTCACATATCCAAATTAGTCCAGATAATTCGCAATTTAGGAGGAGTATTTTCAAGCTGTAGCTCAAGCGACCTTGGTCAGAGTATCACAGGAACTCATGTAGAAAAAAGGTCATACTTCCATTCCACCCTCTTTCATTTAGATTAAGAACAAAAATACACCTTAGAATTGAATCAAACATATATTAAAATAGAAAAGTAATAATGTTAATCCATAGAAATAAACAGAGTCTCTAACCTTAACCAAGAGGTTTAGTTGCTCATGACTTACAGAGAAAATAGAGTTAAAAGTAAAAAAGAAGATCTAATTATGAATTTCCATAAACCTAAGTGATCTCCTCTTTAAATAGTAAATACTAACTCTAAAAGATGTTAATTTAAATTTAAAAGTTACAAGGATAAGATAAGACAAGCTAAGGAGTGCTAAAATCCACTTTGGGACCCACTTTGGTGCTTGCTTCGGCTGATTCCTGGCGTTCAGTGCCAATCTGGGCATTGAACGCCCGTAAGGGAGGTGTGCTTGCTGGTCCTTGCTTCCTGGCTGGCGTTGAACGCCAGTTTTGGGCGTTCAACGCTGGGAGTCACTCTTTCTTGGGCACTAAACGCCAGGCCTGGACGTTTAGCGCCTGATTTAGTAGTGATTCTGAAAGAAAAGTATAAACTATTATATATTGCTAGAAAGTTCTGAAAGTTAGCTTTCTAACGCCGTTAAGACCGTATCAATTAGACCTCTATAGCTCAAAGTATGCTCGTCTGAATGCAAGGAGATTAGGATTGACATCATCTGCTATCCTTTCTTCGTCTTTGAACAAGATTCTGCCAAATTCGTCCGAAATTCACCTAAAATCATAAAAATAACACAAAAATTCAAAGTAATATTCAAAGATAAATTTTTGCACTAAAACATGCTAAAACTTAATAAAATCTAACTAAAAATAACTAGAAAATACTAGAAAAAAGGGTATAAGATGCTCACGCATCAATCAACCACTAAGTAGGGGTGGCAAAACGGGTCGAAGCCGTTGAGGCAACTTGCCAAACCCGCTAAAAAAAACGGGTCGGGATAGGATTTAAAACCCGTCAAATAAAAAAATGCCAAACCCGCACCGCGCCATAGATTTTTATGTTTTTTTATCAAATATAAGAGTGATTAGTGCTACAAAATTAATAATTATATAATTTTTAAACACTTTTTTTCATTTTTTGTTTTCATACTTCTTTTAGTTATTAACTTTATTTATTTTATTTTACAATTTTGTATATATGCTCAAATTATGTGACTTATTTTTTAAAATAAAGATGGTTTTATTGACAAATATTATTTTGAACGATTTTATTGAAGTTAAAAATAAAAAAAAAAGATAATAAAAAATTATATTGTAATTTGATTTTTTAATTATTATTTTTTATTAGTTTTAATGAATTTTATTTTTCAAAAAAGAAAAAAGAGTCAAGTGGGCTAGCCCCCGACCCGCCAATCTGCCATAAAGTGGGACGGGCTAGCATTTTCAACTCACCTTAGTTGACGGGGTCGGCCAGCCTGTCTCGTTTTATGGCGCGAGCCTAGGTGGCACGGGCCGGCCTGCTTTGGCACCCCCCTACCACTAAACTTCTACCCAAGTCTAGCCACCACCAAGTGTTGTCCCATCTTAACAAAGGAGAACCCTAACTGGTTTAAGAGCCACTGAGTGCTATTCCAACTTAGCAAGGGGAGCTAAAACTGATTCAATGACCACCAAGTGCTATCCCAACTTGGTAAGGAGAATGAATCCTAATTCATCACAAACCAAATACAAAGAAAATTTCTATTAGCTTTTTCAATGTATCTCTCCTGCTTCTTTTCTCTTATGGCTTTTTTATTTTCCTTCACATTGGTGCGCGAAATTGAACTTCGCAAGTTTTGCATAGATGAACCGGTAAGTGCACCGGGTTGTCCAAATAATACCTCAAGTGAGTGAGGGTCGAATCCCACGGAGATTGTCGGATTGAGCAAGTAATGAATATCTTGTAGATCTTAGTCAGGCGATTAGAAAAGATGGTTGTTTGTTTGAAATCATAAATAAAATAGTAAAGAATGAAATACCAAATTGGTGTGAAAACATTAATAGGTATTCAGTTACGGTTTCGGAGATGCATATTATTTTCGGATTAACTTTTCTTACTGTCTACTTCAATAACTTTTCTTCTAAACCATAGCAGTCCACCATATCCGAGCAACTCATGTCCTCTCATCAAGTTAACTCATGGCTTCCCACTATGGCCGAAGGTGAAGCCTTAAGCAATCCACTCCCCTTCGCGATCCTACTCAAAACGCCACAGACAAGGTCGGATCTTCTGGATCAGGAAATGCTGCTTCTCTGACTCTAGCCTTAAGGCCACAGAGACCTCAGTAACCCACGGTCAACGGAATTTTATGTCACATATCCAAAGTTGCCTAGGTACGCTCTTGGAATCCGCAATACAATCTCTAGCTTTAGCTCAATGCTATCCGGGTCAGGACTCGCACAGAACCCAAGTAGAACAAGGATGAATGTCACGGTTCATCCTCAATTCATGAGATGAAGAGCGAGAATTCATAAGAGAATAGAATCAGACATATTGAAATAGAAACAGTAATATTATTAATCCATGAGAATCAGCAGAGCTCCTAACCCTAACTTAGGAGGTTTAGTAGCTCATAGCTTATAGAAAGTAATAGTAAAACGTGCAAACGGGCAAAGATCTCTAATAGTAGTGATCTTTGTTCTATATATAATAACCTAATAACTAAGAAGTACAAAAGTATGATAGACTAGACTAAAGGTGCGAAAGTCCACTCTTGGGCCCACTTTGGTTGAGTACTTGGGCTGAGCTTGGCGTCCATCTTGAGGGATGGGTGTTGAACGCCCATAAGGGGGTTGATCCACACTGCCTTATGCTTCTTGGTGGGGGTTGAACGCCCTAAAGGGGGTGTTTGGGCGTTCAACGCTGGCTTGAGTTCCTTTGGGGCGTTGAACGCCTAAAAGGTGGTAGTTCTTGGGCGTTCAACGCCCAATATGGGCAGGCTCCTTCAAATAAAATTATATACTATTATATATTGTTAGAAAGCTATGGAAGTTAACTTTCCAACGCCATTGAAAGCGCGTCCTTTGGACCTCTGTAGCTCCAAAAATTCTCGTTTGAGTGCATGGAGGTCAGAATCTGACAGCATCTGCTACGCTTTCCTTGCCTCTGAATCAGACTTTGCCAAAATTTCTCAATTTCAGCCAGAAATTATCTGGAATCATCAAAAAACACAACAACTCAAATTAGAATCCAAAAATATGAATTTTTCACTAAAACCTATGAAAATATCATCAAACTTAAACAAAACATAACTAAAACAACATGGAAATGATGCCAAAAAGCGTATAAAATATCCGCTCATCACACATCACCATGATATGCCTTTTTCTCAACTACAGAAAGATAAACATTAGATACCCATAATATTGAAATTTCAAATAAAGCACAAAATTAAAAGAAAATATTTCATCTCAAGTGTTTGAGATAATGCTCTAGTGTTATTATATTTTTCTTATTATCTTCAAATTAAATGTTGTTGAGAGTTCAACTTTATAATATGAAGCTTCATATGTAAATTCCATCACTGCCTCTTCATTTTTCAGGCTGATTCTATCCATTGTCTTTGTCTTCCTTAGCATGCATTCTTTTTTCATTTTGCTTCACTACTTCTGCTGTTCTTGAAGCTGCTCTATTATATCTACTGTTCTTGTATTTTGTTTTTGATCCTCTATTATCTTTGGAGCTGTTGTCTTTCTTGACATGCATTTCTTTTCCATTTTGCAAAATTACAATTGTTGTTCATTACTCTATATTTTTGTTTTGCTCTATCCAATTTTACTAATGATCTTCTGCATTTTAATATTGTGATATCCTTGTGTTCTTGTTGTTTTTTATTTCTTTTTTAATGTTGTCAACTGTCTCATTTGCTTTTTCTTCTTCAGTTAACTATGATTTGTTGAACTCTTTTTCTTAACTTCATGAATTGATATATTGCTAACCATTACATGTAAGCTAAAGTTTGGTATTAGTAATGTGGGCTAAAGCTTGCTAACCATCTATTAGTTTTAGGTCTGCAATACTCACAAATCCACTAGCATAAATTTGGACTTTTAACGACCCAATAAAAATATTTGTCATTATATCTTAATATTAAAATTAATTCTAACTCAATAAATAATAAAATAAAAAATATATAATTAAAAAAAATAAAATTAACTAATAAAAAGCAGTGATCATAATAATATTATCGCTCAAAATTTGCTATTAAAGCTTATTTTTCTCCTAGTATTAATGCTTAAATATATTCCATGTGTAGTGAGTATATATTGGCTAAAAAATTATTGCCAATCTAACAATAGTTTTAATAAAAAAATCGTATTGAAAAAGATTTTAAAGTTTAGTCAGTAATAATATTACGAAAATCTAAATTTTTTAAAATTATGTCAGTTTTGTTTAGACATTATAAATTATTATACAAAAAATATATAAAATTAAATTATTTTTACAAAATAGTCGTAGGAAATAAAAAATCTATGTCAGCTAAGACGACTAAGATCTCCATAAATAAAAAAAATTAAATAATAAATTTTTTAGTTATTATTTTCATGTGAAAGAGTTTAATTTTTTATTAATAATTAATTTTAATATTTATTATCTAAAATTTAAAAATAATTTAATACTATATATTTTTATATTTAATTAGGTATTAAATCTATTATATAAATAAAAATAATTAATTTTTATATTTATTATTTAAAAATAATATTTTCTCTCTATGTATATAAAAATATAGGTAGATATTAATATTTAAAAAATTGTATTGATAGTTATAAAAATTAATTTTTTTAAACAAATGAATCTTGATTCTAATTATTAATCACAACATCAATATTTTTTTTAAATTATATATCATGAATATTTAAAAAAAGAGAAGTCAAAATATAAACAGTAAAAATTTAAAATTAAATAAAAAATTAAAAAATATACATATATAATAATAAAATATTTTTTGTCAATAATATTATAGAATTATTCTATATTATATTTAATTATAAATTTAATATATTTTTTATAATTTTATAAATTTATTTGAATTATATTATTTTATAATTTTATTTTTATAGAATAAAAGATAAAAAGAGATAGAAAATGAGAGAAAAAAGAGAGAGAAAGATAATAAAAAAAAAAGAAGAGAGGAAATTTGTTAATTTTCGAGAAAAATATTTTATTTTAATTATAATAAATTAATATCTTGTGACACATTTTGATTTGTCAAATTAACAATATAAAATATAAATTATATATAGAGTGGGAATGATAGAGAGAAAACAGAAAAATGGAAAGAGATAAATAACAGAATATAGAAACAGAGGTTATTAATTTAAAAAAAAATATTTCTTCTCAATTTTAATGTGAGTGTTATTACATGATATATTTTAGTTGTTAAAAATAATATAATATAACGATATTTTAATTTTAAAATTTTTTATTTTAATTTTAATTGTAATTAATTAGAGAATATCATATTATATATTTTAATATTTAAATTTATAATTAATTATTAATAATAATATATAAAAAAATAAAATAAATAAAAAATAAAGAAAAAGAGATAAAAAAAACGCTTTAATTAAAAAATTAATTTTAGTGATAATAAAATATAATATATATATAATAAATTTATTACACTTAAATGCATTCAATCGGTCTAAAGATAATGTCTACGATGCCCTAAATATTAGAAAAAAAAAATATAGGATCATAAACACTGTTTTCGAACCAATCTATCCCATATTTTTTCTTCTGATCCCTAGGGGGTAGCACCGTTATATATATCATCCATGATGCCACCTTTTTGTCCAAAAGGAAAATGGTGAGGAACCTATTCATTGTTGTAAATGACATATAATTTATAGTTTGTTTGATATCCATCACCATTACATGCGGTGTCCGGCATGAATCGATTCACGTGGATGCCTATTTTGCATGCCACGAACATCATTACATGCATTGTCCACAACTCCACATGTTTCACCATCCCAAGCGGTGGAACTGCAACGTAGCATGCAACTCGCAAAGGCAAATGTCCACGTACTTTAAGTTATTTACAAGCATATATATATATATTATCTGCAACCATGACGAATGAAATCATATGTCACCCGTAACATGCATGCATATCAGGTCCATGCGTCTTTCTTTAATTGTATTAAATTTTTAGAATATATAATTATTTATGTTTTTTATTTTTATAATATTTTTAATTTAATGAATTAAAAATTAATTTATTATCAATTTAATTTTTATTTAAAATTCGTTTTTGGTTAACAGATTATTACCTACACAAGATGAAAATAATACACCTATATATACGCACACACGCACATGTTGTGATATATTTTTTTACATGGAGTAAAAAAAAATCTTAATAAAAACTCAAAATTTTACTCAGTTTTTTGAGGTTTATATACTTAATTAATTATTCATAAACAATTAGAAGACTTATTTCCTCTATTATCAGCAACTAGGAAAAAACGAGAGTGGGCCGATAAGGGGATCCTGTTTTCCGGAGGAATTACTGTTGTTTTGAGTTTGACTTTCAAATCGGTGCACTTTAGGCATAAATAAAGGATTTCTTTTCACAAAAGAAACGTATGTGACCCACCTAATATTTTTTGTATGTGTACGTATAGTTGTATATATATAAAAATAAAAAATCATGTTATTTGTATAATTTTTTTTGTGTTTATCTACGCACAGTAGACCTGTAGACCTACGATTATGAATTTATGATTAAACATGATTCTAGTTGTATTTTCTTAATTATCGTTCTAGGTGCACATTCCATTTACTACATGTTCCACAGAGATATAATAATTTCTAAATGGTTTAAAGGGTACGAACCATCCTTCGTATTATTTAGATTTTAAAATTGAATTAGAGGCATTCATTTTAATTTTCATTTTAATATCATTCCTTTCATAATATTTGACACATTTAACTATTTATATGAGTATTTAAAGAAAAAAAAAATCCAATATCATCATCAATGGTAATGATAGACGTCTACCAAATATATATACACGGAGATTTTTCAACTCGAAATAAAATAAAAAAAAATAAGAGATTTATTTTATACATTAAATAAGAGTAAAATTTAATTTACATGTAATTATATATAATAAAAAATAATTTATTTTTAAAGAGTAGCCGAACAATTGTCTATAAAAGGGGAAAAAAAAGGTATTTTCGTCAAAATTGAAAATAGACTGTAGTTTTGTGATCCAAAGGATAATAAGCTGATTAGTATTACTTTTATGAAAAACCAGTTTGGGATGATGCATAACTTAATTAAGGTTAGGTAAGTTGATTATACTACTATTATCAGTTGACCGACCACAGGCAACATACACTTTTGGACGTTCTTTTTTGTTAATTTAATCTTTCGGTGCTTCGTCAATTTGCCCGTTATCCAAGTGCCTAGGTTCTTCGTATTTAACTAAGGACACTTTTCTTCAATTTTATCCGTAGAAGACATTCTTGAAGTTTCATACTATCCTCCTTGGAAGTGGACAAAGCAAGAGTAGTGGCCACTCTCCCCTCCATGTTCCTTTCCTCTTCTTCTATAAATAATATATACTTTATGTTAACTCAATAAATTAATACTTACTAAAGATAAGTATGTAGTATGTACCATGCTATGATCTTTGTTTTTTTTTTGACAGGTACCATGCTATGATCTTGACCTAGACATGTAATTAACTTGATTATTAATTAATTAAGTTCATATGGTTGACATAGAATAAGAATTTATGCATAATAATGGAGGCTTATTGCTATATATATATATATCCGTCTCATTAACTATTTATTTGTTGTGCAAGATTAATATATGGAATTATAAGTTATATTTCGTTATCAAAGGAGCATAAATAAAAATAAAAATGTACAAATTAAATATCATCTATCCAAGTATGCGTCATGGTCCACCCCCTCTATATAAACCTAACATGCACATTTGAAAATTCCGATGTTAAATAGTACATTATTGCTAAATGATTTTAAGATAATAACTGAAATAACACAAGTAGTCCAAGTGAGATTTTCTGTGTGCGCTCCACTAAAACATTATGTTGATCAAGTGGAGATGTAATAATGCTATATATTAATTATCGCTCTTATTATTGGAACAAATAAAAAAGAGGGAGAGACACAAATTAAATTACATATGAGAAATATTTATTTGTTTGTGCTGGAAGAGGGAATAATTAAACATGTTTATGAATTATGATAGATGGACGTGAGTGTGCTATATATGGTACCTACATCATATGATCATATTTAATATCTCATATTTTCTCTTTTTTATATTTAAAATATAAACTTAGTCTCTATAAAAATTAATATGTTCCAAAGAGTAAAAATCAAATATATATGTTACGTTGTAAATATATCAAAAAATAAAAAATATAATTTTTTTTATTTAAAAATTAAGAGAATAATAATTAAGAGAATGAATCAGGATTTTCAATCTTTTTCTATTTAAAACACAGTCTAAATAAAAATAATAAATTTTATTAAAAAATAAAATAACAAATTTTAAAATATAAATTTAAATTCATTATTAATTTCAAGAGGTTTGGTGCGTAAGAGAAATTTTAGAAACTAATAAAATTAAATTTAATTCGAATTAAAAGTTATTTTCTTTAAAAATTGAAAAATAAATATATAAAAATTAATTAATAAATTACTAATTATGTAATATTGTTCTGTATTATCAAACTACGCAGTGATCAATAGATGAATGAATAAAAAACATGCAGTATATGACAACAGATAGAGAGAGAACGTTTGAAAGAAAACAAAGTCTGCCAATGCCGTGCAAAGTCGTTCTTAGGCTTAGTTTAGTAAAGCTTTTATTTTTTAAAGGTAATTTATAAAAGTTAATTTTTAAAAGATGACTTTTAAAAAGTTGTAACATTTATGTTTGGTAAATTAAATTAAAAATTATTTTTAATAATCACAAGCAACAATAATTATATTTAATAAAATAGTTTTCAAAATTTAAAAATACTATAATAGATATAAATGTAAGCATTAAATTTAAAAATTAGTTAACATACGAAGTTATATTAGACTTTTAAATTTTGAAATCACCAGCTAACTTTAAAAAGTTCTATCTTAGGTGCTTTTAAAAGTACCTTAATCTTTTAAAAGTTGCAAACACAAGCACATGATCTTTTTTATTTACCAAACATAAAATGAGGAGCTTGAACTTTTAAAAAGCACAAATACCTTTTCGAAAAATTTTACCAAACCAAGCCTTAGAACACTCGTCTCTATCACTTAGCACCATCACTTTGCACCGTATTCAGGTTCTCTCTCTCTCTTTTTATGGGGCTTATCTCGTAATATTCACATGAACTCCATGCATGCTTGATTGCCTGTCATGTATATGAACTGCTTTGAAAATTTGAAAATCATCTTACGTAAGACATTATAAATGTACATTGTGAATTTGTGGTATCTAGTAATGCGGTTTATTATTCTATTTAATTTATCAATCATCAAAATCATCCCCATCTTTCTTATTTTTTGAGCTGTTATATGACTCAAAATTTTATTGTATGTGGTGTTGTCCAAATTACATGAAAGTACTAAATTGTAGCATTAAAAACGTGGCCCAATCAAATTTAGGTAAATACAATAATAAAAAATTGGATAATTAAAAAAATTTTGTCGCTCTCACATATCAATATAATTTTTTAAATAATAATTAAAATAATTATTTTTAATTTAATTCAAAACATAATGAATAAGTATTTTTTTAATGAAATTTGAGAAAGAAATCAAAATTATTTTTAATTTATTTCTTTTTAAATTTTCCATAAAATTAAAATCATTTTTAAAATAATTTTTATTAAAATATATTATTTTTTTACTATTTTATCTTGTTATAAAATTTTATTTTTTAACACTTAACTTATCATTTATCAATAATGAAAAAAAAATGAGAAGAAAAAAGAAGCAGCAATGAAAGAGAAACAGATAAAAGAAAAAAAAGAAAAAGATAAAGGAAGAGAACTCGTTGGAATAGAAAAAAAGAATTAAAAAAAAAAAGGAAAGGAAGAGACAAAGGTGTAGGAAATTACTGTCACCGCCGCTGCAAATTAAAGAGAAGGAAGGATTGATAAAAAAGAGAATTGAGAGAGGACTCGGTTGCTGCTGAGGCTAAAATTTTTATATATGGATAATTTTAATGTGAAATACAAAAATATTTGATGATTTTGGTGTTCTACAGGGTTGTGGTAGTAGCACAAAACGTTACTAACGTTTTGTAATAAAAAATTTTTTTTAATCATCAAAGAACAAAACGTCACTGACGTTTTGTAATAAAAAAAATATTATTTTAATTATTAAAACACAAAACGTCGCTGACGTTTTGTTAGAAAAATATTATTTTAATTGAAGAAACACAAAACGTCATTGACGTTTTGTAAATGGCCATAGTTGTGTTCAACACACAATTTGGTTCATGATAAAGGATTTCACCTCTAGTAATACAATATTAAAAAGAAAAAGTTCTGCTGCTGATGGTTTATTGTTTATAGAAGTGTTCATTTTTTTTTTCCTCTTCGATCTTTATTTAATTAGCAATTTTGTTAGATAGATAATGAAAAATCTAAATAACATTAAATTTAGGGGTGTGCATGGGACGGGTAAAATCGGGTTTGATGTGACCTAAATCCGACCCGAAATATATACCGGGTCTATTTGTTAAACCCGAACCCGATCCTAAACCCGATAAAACTTATACATTTTCGGGCCACGATTATACCGGGTAAAAACCGGGTGAAAACCGGGCCGTTAACATTATATTACCTTGATACCTTCTTGTAAGTTAGCATGTAAAAATATCCAAATTTCTAAGACTCCAACCATTATTTGACATGGTAAAATTCACTTAGAAAAATATAATAAGAACTATCTCTTCTCTAAAATTAAAGTATAACCATAATCAATACTAATATTGCCTAATAACACTAAATATTTAAATCAATACAAATAACACAAGATTATGCATTAGTCTAAAGTCTTATGCATTTAAAACATTAAACATTAACTTATAGTCTTATATATAATGACTAATAACACAAAATATTAAGGTTTATAATACTTAAATTTCACATAATAATAGCCATCATCCATCACTAATAACACAAAATATTAATTGTGTATGATGACCGGGTCACCGGGCCGATTTCGGGTGACTCGAACTATGGCTCGGCCCCGACCCGAAATAATGACCGGGTCTACTTTTAAGACCCATACCCGGCCATAGACCCGATGAAATCACATCAAATTAGCCCCTAAAGTGTTCGGGACCGGGCCGAGTCTTCGGGCCGGGCCGGGCCATGCACACCCCTAATTAAATCCATCCAAACCTTAGGTATGTTTTCGATGTGGACGAACGGCGATGCTGATGCGAACCAACGGCGACAAAGATAGGCACGAGGAAGAGGAAGGCGATGTCATGGATGAGCGACGAGGAGGAAGGTGGCGCGGATAAACGGCGGCGGAGGATGACAAACCACAGACGGCGTGCGCTGCCTCTGGACTATGACTGCTCTGCTTCCTTCAGAGTTTTGTATGGTATTAGTTAATAATTAAATGATTTAAGGTTTATTTTAGAATTTTAAAATCGAAATTTTAAATTTTAATTAATTTAATTTTTAGATGTATATTTAAACTGTAATATATTAATAATTAAATATATTAAATCTGAATCAGAAATTTAAAATTTAAATTTTAAATTTCAGTTTTATTTAATTTGTATTTTGGATATATATTTTATTTTAAAAGATATTAAATTTATTCATAATTTTTAGATGTATTTATTTTATTTTTTTTAATTATTACAATAAAAAGTTGAATATTATATAATTTTTAAAAAATATCTAGTTAAATTATTATTTATTTAATTAACTAAGAATCTAAATTTTAATTTTAAATTATTTTTTTAACTGTTATTTATCTTGTTTAGGGTATACATTTAGCATATTCTATATTACTATTTATTATTTATAGAAGTGTTTTATTCTACATAAATAATTAGTACTATTGATTGTTAACTGTTAATGAAAAAAATTTTCTTTCCGTCTCTTTTCAATCTTTACCTTCTCTGTTTGTTCTAAATAAAGATAAATTATTTTGTTACGAATAATTTAGTTTCAAATTTTAAGAATTAAAAAAATATTTATCTTTTTAATTCAATAATCAGGATGATTCATTAATTTTATTTGAAATAACTCATTTAAAATTTGGCAGAAAAATTTTAAAAGTTATTATTTAAAAAATAACTAAAAAAAATTCTTATGACGTCATTTTTATACATGTTATTAAAAAAATTAATCTATCCATCTTCTTTTTACTTTGACACTTAAAAATAGTATATGTTCTATCATAATAGAATAATTTCATTCTTTTTAGTGAAATGATCTTATTATTATTGTCCTTAAATTTAAATATTAAAATATTTAAAATTAAATTATTATCAAATTATTAAATTATTATTATTGGTGTTATTTTAATTGGAGTATTTGATATTAAATTATTATTGTTGTCGTTATTCTTTGAGTACTTAACTTAAATTATTATTATTATTATGGTAATTGTTGTTGTGTTTGATGTTAATGTTTTTTTATCACCTTTACCAAGAGAAGTTGAAAAGGATATTGAGGTTATCCTTTTAAAAATTGATAGAGAATTCTTATTATTAATTTTTTTATTATTTTATTTCATTGGTGTTGAGAAGTTGAGAATTAAAAAATAAAATATTAAAAAGGAATAAAATAATAAAAAAATATATTTCAATAAAAAATAATTTTTAAAAATTTTTATTTGAAAGATGATTTAAAAAAATTAAAAATAATTTTAATTTCAATTGACCAAAAGAATATTGGTTCTTAATTTTTGAATTAAATTAAAAATAGAAAAATATTTTAATTATTATTTGAAAAATTATAATTATTTAACTTGCAGAACACTTTTACTGTCTATTAAATGTATACGTGGAGAAAAAAATATACCTTTTTAAGAGTGCGAGAAGAGGCATCGATAGAGATAGAGAGAGAAGCAGATCAAATAAAAAAGGGAGAGATAGGGAAGAGAACTCGTTGGGAGAAGAATGAAAAGTTGAAGGAGAAAGAAAGGAAAGGTTAGGCAGAGGCTACACGTTGCAGGAAGTCACTGCGCCATAGCCACCGCAGATTAAGGAGAAGGATAGATTGACAGAGAGGAGAGGAGAGAGAAAATGGTGTTATTTTCCTAACAGTCGAACTCTCTGTCTTTGCCTTTTCTCGCGGGAGAAGTTGCTGGGAGGAGAATCGGGGGAGAAAGAGGACACGGTGGATTCCAGTTAAGATGTAGTTGTTGGTGATGTGCTATTTTTTTTCCTTCATCTACTTAATCTTCAATCATTATTTTATCTATTTTGTTTTACTGTTTATGGTTTATGAAAGCGTTCTTGATTGTTAACAGTTAATGGGTTTTTCTCCCTCTCTCTCATCTTCATCTCTTCTGTTTTTTTAATTTAGTCCCAAACCTTAAGAACCAAAAGAATAATTATCCCTTTAATTCAATAATCAAAATGGTTAGGTGATGTTAAATTTTAAATTAAATCCATCTCTCTTCTCCTCTGCATTGACATTCAGAAATAGTATATATTCATATGACAAGAATGATTCTACCACTGTTATCTAACATATAATTTTTTAGTGAAATAATTGTTTTATGGTTATACTTAAATTTAATTATTAGAGTTAAATTATTATTATTAGTATGGTTTTTATTGGAGTACTTGATGTTAAACTATTATTGTTGTCCGTAGTTCTTTGAGTACTTATGTTAAATTTTTATTATTATTGTTATTATTAATGTTTTTTTTACCACTGTTAACAGGAGAAGTTGAGAAGGATATTAATATGATCCATAGAGAGTATGCATCAAAGGAATTAAGGTTAGTACCTGCTAATTCTGATGATAATGCATCTACTAAAAATATTGTTTATCCACTTTCGACAGAAAGATAAAGTTTGAACAAGCTTCAGAAAGGTACGCTTTTTTCCTACATGTGCATTCAAAAAAATAGTAAAAATATTTAACAGTATTAACAAATCAAGACGTTTGATATTTCAATTCAATCAAGATCTTCTCGCATTCTTAAATGTTATTTCAGCGGAGAGGTCTACAATGTTAATTTTATGAAATTTATTTCAATTCCAAACTTTAAATCATCAAGAAAGAAGAACTAATTTATTGTTCTTTTAGATATTTATTTTATTTTGTGGATAATTTTATTTTGCAATTTGCATAGTTCTTCTTTTACAACAGAAACTCTTCATGTTGAATATATAGTCTCTTTATCTTCAAAAATTATTAATGAAATGTTGGATTTAGTTATATAAATTGTTGCTTATTTATAGTTTATGAACTTTATTTTCAGAGATGATAAAAATACTATTTTAATTAATTTAAAAAGTTAAAAGAATTATTTTGAATATTATCTCTATTTGTTAACATGTCAGTAAGATTTCTGTGTTAACGGTATTAATTTGATAATGGACGGAAAAACTATATATTTTAATTTTTTATTTTAAATTGAGGAACTTTTTAAAATTTCTGAAAAGAACCACTTTGGTTATCTCTATAATTTTTTACTAGTGAGCTTTTTTTTTTAATGAAATTGTTAAAAAAACATTATGTTTTCTAAACACACTTGTCATTATTATTTAAAATAGATATTTAAAAAGTTTTAACAAATATACTATAAAATATTAAAAGCTTAACCTTGTTTAAATATTTAATTTAAAAAAATGTATATTTAGTACTTTGACAAGTACAATGCAACATTTGTTAGAAAATTTTTATTTAAAAAATTAAATAAAACAAATATATATTAATAAAATTTAAATTAATTTAACTATTCTTTTAAGAAAAACTTTTCATATTAGTAAATCTTAACAAATATTTGTGAAAAATTAGTATTATAAATCTTTTATATATTAGCAATATCAATTCTAAAATAAACTATTTTTTATTTTTTTAGTACTATCTTTTAGTTTGACATTTCAATAATTAATTTACAATAAATTTAAATTTTATTAAAAATTTGATGTTGGTTAATAATAAATTATTATTATATAAGATAAAATTCAAATTTTTCATATTTATTTAAAAAATAAATAAATTAAATACTCCACGGAAGAAGCCATGACTTCATGAACACAAAAGTTAGATGCAATTTTAACTCATATTTTATTAAAGTTACTACTGCTTTTAGAGGCATTAAGTTTTTAACTCTCATCTACTCACCACTAAGCCAAGTGGATTATTGTATACTGCTAGGTTAAAAATTATATATATTTAATAAACGGGTTAACCATCAAAAATATCTCTAAAGTATTTAAACATTGACAAAAATATATTTGAATTTTATTATCGACAAAAATACCTTTAAATAATTTAAAAACACAACAACAATATCCAACAGTAAATATATATTTTTAAAAAATACCTTAGAGATTGAATTTTGATACAATTTTTTCAAGCAAAATTATAAAAATAATATATTATTATACATAAAAATTGGTAATTTTTTCTTAAGTATATATTTTTTTTAATAATTTTTTTGTTAACAACCAATAATATTTTTTAAAAATTACAAAATAATATATATTTAACAAAAAATTACCAAATTTTAAGAATAATAATATCTCATTTTTCTAATCATACTTACAAAAAATTACATCAAAATTCAATCTCTAATGTACTTTTTGAGAAATACATATTTAATGTTAGTTTTTTTGCAAGATTATCTAATATTAAATATGTATTTTTCAAAAAATATATTAGAGATTGAATTTTGATACAATTTTTTGCAAGTATGATTAAAAAAATGAGATATTATTATCCTTAAAATTTGGTGATTTTTTGTTGAGTATATATTTTTTTTGTAACTTTTTTGTTAACAACTAATAATAATTTTAAAAAATCATAAAAAAATATATACATAGAAAAGAAATACCAAATTTCAAGAATAATAATATCTCATTTTTTTAATTATGCTTATAAAAAATCACATTAAAATTCAATCTCTAAGGTATTTTTTAAAAATATATATTTATTGTTGGGTATTGTTATTATATTTTTAAATTATTTAAAGGTATTTTTATCGATAGTAAAATTTGGGTGCATTTTTGTCGGCGTTTAAATAATTTAGGAATATTTTTGGTAGTTAACCCTTAATAAACATTTCAAATAATTTAATTTATAATTTGTATACTTATTTAATTTAATTTTATCATATTATAAAATACTTAAACTTTCATTTATTTTTTTATTTAAGTATAATATATATTTTATTATTTAACAAAATTAAATATATTCTTATTAAAAGTTTCTAGTTTCTTAATATATTATATATGTAGTCATTGTTTTGTTCGTTCTATTCGTTTTAAATTTATTTATTATGATTGTAGATAATCTTAAACTATAGGTTATTATTTGTATTTATATTTTTTTATTTTTATCTTTTAAATATAAATTTTTATTATAATTTTATATATTTATTTAATTGTGATCAACTAGTTTAATGATTTATCTATTAAACCAATAATCTAATAACCTAATAGTATAACCAATTTGATTAGCAGTTCAGTCACCAAAAAAAAAATTTGATTACCAGTTCAATCCGATAACTATTTACGGTGAGAGCATTTGCCTCGGTTGAATTTTAGAAAAAATAATTGTATATACACGTATATATTGTTTCAATTGTAATAATATGTTTGTCCTTACACTTAAAATATTTTTATTTATTTAAAAAATTTTATGTTATTAAATATCAATAATAAAAAATTATTGTATTATATAAATTTAATTTATTAAGATTGAAAAAAAATAAAATTATTCAAATAAAAAACAAAGAAATAATAATAATAATCCAATTAACTAACTATTCAATGTCAAATTTAATTTATCAACTATAAATAGGAGACTCGAACCCGCAACCTCTTAATTGAGTATGGGGAGACTATGCCATTTGAGCTATTACTCATTACTAGATTTGTTTGGGTCTGTTATGTATATTATGTGTATGTATATACTAAAATTAGCTATTATGTATTTGTTATAAATATATTTTTATTTAATTTATTTTTAATATATATTTTATATTTTAATATTTATTTTAAATCAGTGAATAATGACTGATTCATAGCTGAGTTTAAATAATTTTTGATATTATAAAAAGATCATTCTTTTTTTAAAATATTTTAAAATTATTTTTATCATTGATAAATTTATTTCACTCTTCATGTGTTTGAGTGGTGGAAGTTCGTTTATACCGTTATGCTAAGCTAATCTTTTAACGTATGATTGATGGATTTTTGTACGCTTTTGATATAGTTTAATTTTGATCAAAGTTGAATAATCGAATCTACTATTCGATAAATGTTAAAAACTAGTGCTATACTATTTGTACATAGCAAAAATATTTTTTTAATGACTTTGAACATATTTGGTCTAGGACGATGAAAAATATATTTAAATGTTTTTAAACATTTTAATTTTTGGTTGGCTATCTTTTTTTCTTTGAACGAGATTTTACACTCTGAATGCACGTTTACTTCTTCCATCAAATTATTAGCTAGAGAAATTTTTTTTTGATCCTATCCTTTATTTTCTTCTTCTACAAAGAAGCACACAAAACTATGCATCTTAAAAATTATTAATTCTACTAAAAAATTAATTAAATAAAAAATTAATTAAATAAAAAATTAACTATAAAATAATAATAAAATTATAAATAATAAAAAATTATAATTCAACATAATATTAAACAAGAGTACGGAAAGTATTAAAAAAAACATGGATTCTATTTTTTTTTGTTTGATTTTATAAAATTTATCTTTATAATTCTTGTGTATTTTTTATTGTAGTTCTCTTGTGAAATGAATGATTAATCTGGTTAGAAAAGATAAATTAAATAAAAATTAACTATAAGTAATAATAAGATTTGATCATTTGATCACTTCAATTGTTGACGTACTTAATCACTAGTAAAGTTCCAGATTTGTTAAGATTCCATATTTCAAAGGTGAAGAAATATTGAGTTGGACGTATAATTTTTTAATTGTGATTTTTGTGTATTATATTTATTGTTGTTACTTTTTTTATAAAATGAATTGTTGATCTCATAAGTAGAGCAAATTAAAAAAAAATTAACCATAAATAGTAATAATAAAAAAATTATAGAATATTAAAAAATTTATCAAAAAAAAATATGCTTATAAATTATTTTTATATCATTTTTATATTTAATTATGTGTTCCAGACATAATTTATTTTGAATTGAAATTGTGTCATTATTATTAAGTGTTTTCGGTGTCAGAGTTAAATGAGTGTACTTGGTTTCATTGATTTAAATTTGCTACAATGAGGTCATATAAGATAGCTGTAGTAGTTCAGTGTCATTTAAGGCATATTGATGATATTTTCTTATCCAAAATTGATTTGGATATGTTTTGTGATTGGTTGAGTCTTGTTTATAGGCTTGTTTTGAATTGGGTTTGTATGTCATCATCATTAAGTACTTTTGGTGTCATTGTGAGTTAAACATTGTGTTGTTATCTATTAACCAACTTTTTTTATTACATACAGCCAAAATGATAATGAAAAAAAGTTGTTGAGACAAACATCTCAAAAAAGGAGGCACCATAATATGATGTAAGCATATATACGTTAAAACAACTATATTTTTATTGGATAAATATATATAACATAATTTTCAATTCTTTATAGAAAACTCATGATTTACGGTGCTCTACAAGAATAATATCTGAGACAGTAAAATGAGTGAAGAGAAGAAAGGTCTTGTGGATGAAATGGGATTTAGTGCTCTGACACAGCTTTTGAAGAAACTAGCTCATGACTTCGATTTATATAGAAGCTGCCTAGCACGCGTTATGTATCGACCCAACTCCTAGTATGTCAATATCACACCAGAAGCTAAGCGTCACTAAATTGGTACCCGGGCTAAATTGAGAGACTAAATTGAAAATTGTACTAAGCTGAAATGCCACCAAAAAAGATGCCAAAAGATGTCCCCATAGCCGGAATCATATAACGCCGTTCGACAGACCTTAGTGTGGCTTGCCTACGGCCACATAGCTCCCCGAGGAAGGTAACTCCTCGTCCTCCAGATACTCCTCTTGGTCCTCCTCCTCTGAGTCCTCTGGAACAGCTACTCCACTAGAAGAACTACTGCTCCCATTTTTGCCACCCAAGATAGGTTTGTTGGCGTAAATTAGAGCCAAAGCCTTGCCCAGTGGTCCAAACTAAGCCTGCAAGTGCTCTACTAAGGAGTGTGGTGCCTGTGGTGCCGGAAGTATGATCACATTTGGAGGTGGATTAGATATGTACGCCTCATCTGCGTCAGGCTTAGGAGCCGCCTAATTGAAAGCTTGAGTTGGGATAGGTGGTCTGGGAAAAGGATAACCTAGTGCATCAGGGAGAAGTCAAGAGAAAGAGAAATCATAGACATGTCCGGATTGAAGTCCGGGCTGTCCAACGGGTGCAAGAAAGGTCTGTCGCATAGTACATATAAATGAATACGAGGTTTCCCGCAATAAACATCATAACTCCCGAAGGTCGGGTTCTCATATATAAATAGATGCCCCACATCATAAAAGAGAACTCCCATCTCCATCTGAAGGGAAGAATTGGGTATAAGAACTTGGGGTTTTCTCTTCTATGAGGTGGGACATCCGTTTATATATGAGGACCCGACCTTCGATAGTTATTATGTTTATTGCAGAAAACCTCGTATTCGTTTATATGTACTATGTTACAGACCCTTCTTGCACTTGTTGGACAGCCCTGACTTCGATCCGGACATGTTGTATGTTTTCCCTCTCTCTTGGCTTCACCCTGACGCGCTAGGCTATTCTATCCCAAGACCTTTCAATTAGTCAGCTTTTGAGTCTGATGCAGATGAGGCGTACATACCTAATCCACATCCAGACATGATCATACCTCTAGTACCATAGGCACCACTCTCCCTAGCAGAGCAGTTGCAGGTGCAATTTGGACCACTGGGAGAGGCTTTGGTTCTAGTCTACACCAACGGACTCAGATGAGGAGGAGTTACCTTCCTCGAGGAGCGATGCTTTCGTAAGCAGGCCACACGGAGGTCTGCCAAATGGCGATATATGATTCCGGCTAGGGGGACATATATTGACATCTTTTTGGTGGCATTCCAGCTTACTACAATTTTTAGTTTAATCTCTCACTTTTGTTAGCACATAGAGAGATTATGAGGGTTTAAAAGTACCAGGCTAGTTCAGGTACCAGTTTAGCGGCTTATTATATGGGCCAGGGTCTGGGAATGTCTTATGTTTATATATGTACATATTTATCATATGGGATGTAAATTGGTTGGGTCTATAAACACTTTACTAATGACTATATCTCTCTTGGATGTATGACACGAGGTTTATATATTATGTTATTTTATTTATGCTTCTGATATTAATTATTCATGTATAGCTTGCAATGCTAAATCGATAAATATCTCCAAAACAAAAAATTTATCCCGTATAAATAACGACGTTTTAATAATGAATTAGACTCATATAATAAACAATAGTTAATAATTAGGAAGGCAAGTTAATAACTCTTAGCTTCTTGTGTAATCATGTAGAAGTTGGGTCGTTACACGTTATGGGAAAATCAAGATCACCCCTGTCAAGATAAGGGATGCACTTGGTTCAAATGCAATTGATAAAATTTTCATTTCTAATCTATTCTATCAATAAAATTTTGGTATTATTTTGATATTACTAACCTATTTCGATGCTATTTGAGGGGATTATTTTTCGAAATAATCATCTATAAAAATATCAATGAGGAGCAACAGATTGTCGAAGGTTCTTCTTTGTCATTCTTGACAAAATTTTAGCTGAAAATGAGTGTGGATAGAGATGAAAATCAATTAAAATTCAAGAGAATATTCATTCTCTTCATCCATAAGTGCTTCTTGTTACCAACAACAACAAGCAAAATTTTTTGGTTCACATGCCAACAATTCATAACGGGAATTGAATTGAGCTACTCATGTGCTCAACTTCCTTTTTTGATAGGTGTCTGTTTATGCTGATGATTATATACTTTCATGAATCCAAATTTATTAATACACCAACGGATACAGCATCTGGACCATTTGGATTGTAAATTGGACAAGGGAGAGGCTGGTTCAGAGGATTGAACGCGAGACAAAGGATGAAACGGTAACCTAAAAGAAATAATTTCTTTAAAATTTTGGTGTCACTATTTGTAAAATATTGTCATATTGATGTTTTAAACTGAATATGCTAATTAAATAACTTTCTATTTTAGAACTTCATAAAAAGATTAGAGCTGAGACAAGGAAAAGAAGAAGGATAAAAAAAGGAAAAAAATCAAGAAAAAAAGAAACATGTTATAGTCGATTCATATTCAAAAACACAAATTGATTCTTACTATGAGTAAGATTGAGAAACTATTTATTTATTTAAAAATATATTTTATTTTTTTATCAAAATTTTTTCTGTGTATCATCAAAAGAGAAGAAATCCATGAAAAACTAAAAAAAAATCTGGAAAGAAGGATGAAGAAAACAAATGATAAGCCTACAGAGTAATTATTATTTTTTAGTGTCATTTTTTAAATGTTTATTATATTTATTTGCCTGATATTTTTCTGTTGGTCTAATATGCAAGCTAAAAAGAAAGATGTTCCAAAAAGACAACAACGCAGAGAAAAAGAACGGTTGTACAACCTGAACAACCAAAAAGTAGTTAAGACTCAACAAAAGCTTGTCGTAATTGTTTAGAAACATAAGATTCGATATCTTATATTGTTTTATTTTTTTCTTGTTTGCTAAAATCTTCTAAAAGCTGTTGTAATTTCTCTAATTTCACTTAATAATGTTTATTTTGTCCCTAAAATACAAACCGTCAATTTGTTGAACAAAAATGATACGGTGTTTTAAACACACAGGGGTATGTAAATACACCAAGTAATCCCATGTAATTTCTTTTACCATTTCTTTATTTCTTAAATATAAAGCTACTGTACTATCCTAGATGTAGCGTGTGTGCTTCTAATAAGAACATTTTAATTGATGATTATAATTTCATATCTTTGTCTTTTAGAAAAAAAAAACACACACACAACAAATTCCTGTAAATTTTTTTTCAAGAAAAAATAGCACAAAAAGAGGAAAAAAAAGAATTTATAGCCTGCAATCTTGTAAGTTCTCATATAACAAAATTTATGTTCTGATTCAATAGTTGTGGTGCTGTGTTAACATAATTTCGGTACTTTTCAAGTTAAAGGTACGAGAAGAGAGATGGGAGGAAGCCAATTCTATTAAGAAAGATGTCTTAGTTAAATAGTGGAGAAAGAAAATAGCCCTGCTACCAGGGGTAGAGCTTAGCTTCGGCAATGGGGTCACGGTCCCCTCAAAATTTTTATAAAAGAATTAGTAGTACTATTAAAAGAGAACAAATGTAGCTCAATTGGCTTAAGTCTTAAATTTTTATATTAGATTTGTAGGATCAACTCCCGCTTTTCGCATTTATTCAATCATTTTTAATTTTAAACATTAACATCTTGAATTTGGATTTCAATAAGTTTTCACAAATTAAAGTTCATATTGGCTTATTCATATAAATTAAAATCTCATTCTCATTATCATTTATTATTATCATTATCAACAAAATTTTACAATTTTAATGTTCGAATTAGTTGTGATAAAATTAATTTCTTTTATCTATATAGTTATTTATTTTACAATAACATCTTGAACTTGAGTTTCAATAAATTTTTATAAATTAAAGGTCTTATGGACTTATTTATACAAATTAAAATCTCATTCTCATTATTATTTATTATTATCATTATCAACTAAATTTTATAATTTTAATAATAAAATTATTTGTAGTAAAATTAATTTCTTTTATCTATATAGTTATTTATTTTACAATTTTAATTTTAAAAATTTTAAAGTATTTTATAATATCTATCTATATAATTATTTATTTATTGTCATATTAATAATAAACTTAAAAATATTATATTTATAAATTTTATTTTGATATAAATATTATTATATAATTTTTATGTTAAAAAATTTTTACCCCCCAAAAATCTCTTCAAGATCCACCATTGCTGGTTGTTGCTAATAAAGAAGTCCACCTGGAAGCAAGAATGGAAGATGTAATGAAATCTCACAAGTAAACTATTCTTTTAGTTAATAATTAATATTTATATTTTATTTAATTTTATTGACTTAATGATACTTTCAATTTAAGTCTTGCTTACTGATATAAAAAAAATGTTTCTAATAATTGGCACCGAATTTCATTTAGTATCCCACCTAAATATTTTTGTTAAGACACACAAATCCAAAATTTATACCTTTATTACAATGAATTTTTGAATTAGTACTACACAACTTTATTGTCATTTAGATCATATTGATATATTTTTTAGAAAAAATTATTGTCTTTTGTATGAAAAGTCCAACTATTAATTTTAGGAGTGAAACAGAGGTGGTGTGGTATTACGACCTCTAAAATAAAATATATCTACATATATATAATATAATCAAAAGAATATAATATTCGAGGAGTCTTGAAGGTTGGTTAAGCAAAAACATGAAAAATAAAAGCGCAACGCTCAAGGTAACGATTGCTTGCGTACGAAGAAAGTAGATATAAATATATATAAAATAAGAGTAGAGAGTCAAGGATACAAAATATTCAAGCCCCAGACTCAACCTGCAAAGTTAAGGCTGGCCGGAGAATATCATATACATACATATACAATTTGAGTCCCAAAATACCCTAGTTCTCCATCAAAAGCCTCAACGAGGTGCAAGAGCTAAACAAAATAAGAAGTCTAAAAAAATAGCTAAACTCCGTTGTGATCGGAACTCCAGATGCTTAGCGAAATACCTCTCGACCTGCATCTGAAAATAACAACATATGTATGGGGTGAGAACCGGAGGTTCTCAACATGGTGATGGTGCATACATATATAAGATATAAGGTCCCGAAAAATCCAAAGGCAATCTAAGAACTCCGACACTCAGATTTAAATATTAATGTTTATAAATTGAAAACCATAAATAGGGTAGGCTATCTAAGGTTCTTAAGTCTAACTCAATTCTACTTTCTAACTTAGGCCCTGATTTTCCACTTTCCTCCAATCCTCTGAAACTCCGGTGCACAGACAAGCAATACAGACAAAGCAAACACAAGTAGGATACAGATACAGCAAGTAGCAATATAGCAGGTAAGCATAATAATCACATAGGCACGTCCAATTAATGTACAATCAAACAAAGCACACATATGCATATGATGTATGTCTATCCTACTAGCCATGAGCTCACGTGTCGATTAAATCGCCAGAACCTAACATATCCGGTAGCTAACCCAGATATTGTCTCTAGGTTGCGCATCCCCAAGGAGAACTTTAATGAAAGAGAGTGCCTTTCCACCTTCTCCAGGAGGTATCACGAAGGAGTATGTCTTTTCACATCAAAAGAATGTGCCTTTCCACTTTGCAACCAGATAAAAACGTGGGGAAAAACAAAACGATAGAGTGTGTTTTTTCACCTTCCCCACACACATCCAACTCGACAAGTGAGGGAATCCTTCATCCTCAACTTGCCAAAACCGTGAGCAGGACAGAAGCACCGTCCTCATAACACTAATCATAAATCTCATTCCATTCCCAATCATGGGTTAAACCTCATCATTCTCAGTTCTGTCATCCTTCATATTATCATCAGTATTTTCACACTTTCCAATCATAACTCACTATTTCACAAACTTTCTTCACTTCCAAGTTACCTCCTCTTTCTAGTTCAACCCCCTTTACTATCATTACAACTCAATTCTAGGATTTTAGAGAGTAAAAATAGAGGTTTAGAGGTTCAAAATCATGTTTAAATCACAAAACTCAAGTTGTTGAAAAACAAGATCCTGCGTACGCGAACCATATCCCGCGTACGCGGAAGGATGATTTTCCCCAACTCGCGTACGCAACCTCTGCTCGCGTACACGAGTACTCTAGACAGAGGCAAATGGTCGCGTAAGCAACCGTGTTTCTGCATAAGCGACTGCCTCATTTACGGATGCCGTGTACGCGGTCCTTGTCAGTGTACGCAAGTGCATTGGACAAAGGCGAATGGTCGTGTAGGCAGCCATATGTGCGTGTATGCACCCCCTTCATTTTTCTTAAAAAGCTGCTAATAATGCAGAATTCACATTTTTTACATCCAACTTTCTACGCGCATAACTTTTTCGTTAAAAATCGTTTTTATCCGTTCTTCCAATGGTGTAAACTTCACGGATTCAATTTTCAATTGAAATAAATTTAGAAAAGTTTGAGGGTCCGGAAGCCAAGTTATGACCCGCCAAAGTTCGATAAAAAATCAAATTTTTTCCTCAAAAACACCAACCTCTATTTTTACCAAATTTTCATTTTCAAACCAAACTACTATCAACCAAAACACTCATAATCAATACCAAATGCTTGTCAATATTTAATCAATCTAACCCATTTAAACTATTAAATTTTCAATTACTTAACTCATTCAAGATTCTCAATTTAATATACTTCAAGTCAATACTCATCAATAATTAACACAATAACATTTCTACATATACCAACTCATACTCATTCAACCAATTCATACTCATACCTAACCAATTCTCATTTACTCCATGAACCATCAATACACAAATTCATGAATTTCAACCTTAAGAATTCATAATCAACATAATCTCATACTCAGTCATTAAAGTATCATCATTAAATCACCAATCATCAACCCATTTCAAGACAACTCAATATTTTTGTTAAGGTTACTAACTCATAACATACATACATGCTTCAACCTATCTTGTGGTCATCTAGCCTAAGTTTTCACAAGATATTATATATTACATACGAGAAACAAAAATCATACCTTGGCCGATTTCTCCCTACACCAAAGACACCTCAAATAAGCAAGATCTCAAGATTCACCACCAAAATTTAGCAACCAAAGCACAACCCAACCTTCCAATATGCTCCAAATCACATATACACACTGCCTAATTCATACCATTACACATACACACACAAATTCAATACCCAACCACATATAACCAAGGAATTCACTAGGGTTCAAGAGCTCTTACCTTATACTTGCCTTAGTTTAACAAAAAACCCGCTAATTCTTCAAGCTAATTGGACCCTAGAACATCAAAGAATAAAAAATCTCAACACCCACAATCTTGAAATTTCAAAAATTGGGAGAAGAGAGGCTGAGGATGAAAACGTAATTTTCTTACCAAATTGAGTACTGGGCTTTGTAGAGCTCGACGCGGTGGATGTGGGACTGCAAACGGTGCGGCGATCGGAGCTCTCAATTAAAAGTTATTTGAGATTAAAATCAAGTCTAGGTTTTTTATTTTTCCCCTTTGTGTGTGTGCAGTGTGAAAGTGAAAGAATGAGGGGAAGAGAGCTGAATTCATTTCCGTAAGTTGTTATTGGGTTAGACCTTGGGCCTGGTTTGGATCCAGTTCAATCGGTTTGACTCGTTCGATCGAATTTTGGGCCAAAATCTTTGACATTATTGTTAAAATTTATGTTTTAATTATCTCTACCTCATTTGACTATAAAATTTAACTTTCTAATTTCTTTAAATAATAATTTATTTATTTCATACTTATTTATTAATTTCGCAGATTTTACAACATATGCTTATGGTTCAAAAACAAAGTTTGAGTAAAGCGCTGATTATGTGAGTTTTCTAATTTACGTTCCTATTCTAATGAATGTGCATATTTCATTTAGTGTTGTTGAGTTAATGATATTTTGAATTGAAGTATTACTCATGGACACTGAAATGTGTTTAGTATCGCACCTATATTTACTCAATATTAAGTTCTTTATTGTTTGCCTTCGTTGGAGTGTCACTTCAAGCAATTGATCTTCCAAAACATCATCAACAAGAACGAATACAAGTAGAAAACTCTACCTTCAGTCCTCCACAACCTCAACAACAAGCTCATAAGGAATCTCTGCTAAAAGAATATCAGCAAGAAGAACCTCTTAATGTGAAAGTTCTACTTAATTTTTTTTACTAATTTCGGTGCTATTCCATGAATTGTTCTTTACTATATTGCTTCATATTATTATTGAGTTATTTTAAATAATTTTCTGTGTCATCCTGCATTTCTCCACAAGATCAACATGTAAAAGCTGCATTATTGATGGTTGCTAACACTGCACTGGATATTGACTTTTCTGCATTGGCATTTGACTTTGGCACGAGTGATTCAAGCCCTGAACCTACCATTACCCAAGAGGATGTGCCACCAGCCAACATGGAAAAATCACAAAAACCTAAAACCCAAGAGAGACCATCGTTATTTAAAGAGATGAAAATTTTGGTTAAAGTGTTGGATGCTAGGTTGCAGCAGCATTGGACTATGCTAAGAAAACAAATCCACAACAAAATTAGAAGATGTAAAACCAAGCTTAAGCTTCATTCATAAGTTCAACACTCTGGTAAAAGAAAAGAAAATAACAGAGGAGCAAAAGAAAAAGTGCTACCATTAGGCCATACATTCCAAGAATAACAAAGATAGGGAGAGCAATGAGTGAGAAACCATATTTGTTTTGAACCATGAAGCTCAATTAGCGAGAGCTAGATTTTACTTCATGTCTTTGAAACAAAGAATATGTAGATAATGTAGTAAGTTCTTGTGCTATAACATTAACAATTTTTTTATGAGTTCTTGTGCTATATATATAAAAGATTTGGGTCCTTTGTTTTCATAGATGGTCTCTGCAACGTGTCAAGTTCTCAACAACAATAAATGTAAAAGATTTGAGGAGTTGTATACTATATCCTATTGGATATTGTGGTAAGCTTTACAATTGTTAAAGTTTATCTTTGATTTTGGTGCTTTTTGGATATATGTTGTGTGCTAACTTTGCTAATTTCGGTGCTATTCACATGTTTCAGAATAACATGTTGATGAAGCACGAGCATAACTACATTGATGAAGAAACTAAGGCCTTCAACATCAATGAATGTAAAGAGTACCTACCTTTTTTGGACAAAAAAAGCTAGCATCTCATCCATTTTTAAGTTTTAATTTCTGAAATATTTTACATAATTATTTTATTCGGTGTCATTTTGAATAAAATATTGTACTATTTGCCCCAACTGCAGCTATTTACCCCAGTTTGCCATGAAGACCACCGATGGCTGTGGATTGCGAATATTCAAAAGAAAAGGTTTCATGTTCTTGACCCTATTCATAAAACATGTCCCTCTGACGAAAGAAAAAAAAACTTAATAAATTGTTGTAAGTTATTTACACAATACGTATTTCTATTTTCATTGTGAATTCTCTAGTGTTAATGTTTCTTATATTTGCCTTTTTCTGTTTTTCAAAACTTGATTATATCACAAGTGAAAGTGTATGCTAGAACATCACCTTTAATAGACAATGAATAGGGTACTAAAGCACCATACATTTTAATCAGTGGATAGCAAACAAAGTATGCATCTTTCTATTATTCTTTGCTATTACGGTGTTATTTAATATATTTTACTATGCTTTTCTCTTACTGTGCTATTAAACATTTTTTACTATGTTATTAACTTTTTGTTTATTAGCTACGATTTCAAAATATATGTCATGAAATGGGTGGAGATGATTAACTTGAAAAGATTAACAAAGAAAAACACACATAGAAGAATTGGAAAAAAGTAAGTATCACTAAACATAGTTGATTCTCTACTTCTAAATTAACACAGATTAGTAACTTTCTTTCAATTGTAGGATGAAGTTGATCATTACAGATAAGAATATGCTTCACTAGTTCTCTTTGACGAAATGAATAAATTGAGAGATCAAGTCATTTCATAATCTGAACCCATAAGACTCTCTAAGCCGTTTGCTACACTATTAAGCCCTTTCTATAGATTTTCATTAGGAGATATAGAAGGTACAAAGATTGAATATTGTAAAATTTTAATACTGTTAAGAATTTTTAGTATTTTCAATTGAATATTAAATTTTTTGGATACCGTTTAGTTAAAACAAACACATCTTTTGCCTCTTTGTAAATATTCATTGCTTTTGATAATCTCTTTTGTCATATTAGACTTCAATAAAAGTATCTGCACTGCATTACAATCCACTATTTATTTTAATAAATCTAGGTTCACACTTATTAGATTGAATATATTGAAAAAATAACAACAGCACTGAAATTTGTAAATATTGTCACCTAAAACAATTTACTACAACACAATTGCAAAAAGTAATTGAAAAAGAAAAAGTGACTATCGAAGAAACACCATAATACCGAAAATAATAAAACTCTGTCACTATAAATTGAACAACACAACACACAATTCAGAAAGCAAAGCTTATTCTCATTACAAAAGAAAAAAATTAAAGGAATAACACCGAAATTCTTCACGACAACACCGAGTGTCATTCAACTAAACACCAAAAATACTATCTTATTGCATTGAATCTCTGAATTGATAATTCATAATTTTTTCATGATAAAGGCTTAAATTGGTTGCATCATTGATCCAACATCTAAAATGTTCGACTGCCAAAAGTATAGCATATATTAGCACAAATATGTACAAACACAATTTTAGCTAATCAAAGCACATCAATTTTATCTCACTTAGAGCTTTCTTTTTCTTTTTCTTTGATGCATTTGCAATTTATTTTTTAGTATTTGATTTCAATCTATTTTTTGGATGTCCTCTTGTTCTCACACGTGGCGGGCTTTGAAGGGCATTAATCTCATCCAGGGAACCATCTTCATGTGATAAGAAATATTTTCTTTACTTTTGGCTTTATATTCTTGCATCTCAGCCATCAAATTATCATATGCGCGGTGCTAAATCACAATCAACTCCTCAAATTCTGATGCAAATTCACAAATATTTTGTGAGCGAAACACTAAATCATCAAATCTTCTACTTCTTAACTCCAATAAAGACTCATCATGTCTAATTTTGATATGTTTGTGTCTCCTCTTTACATTCTTACTCCAACATTCCAATACATATCTCGGTGCCACTTTATCTACTCGCTCAAAGCTTAACACTCCTCTCAAACAATGATAGCACAATATACCTCTTGACTTAAATAATAAGCACTGGAATTTTACTTCCCATGATATTGGATCATATGTAACCAAAAACTTATTGAATGTGGGTTTGAAACTTATTCTAAAACTTCATATACTATGAAACCTAGAGCGGACTCTGTTGATCTTGTGATACCCTAAACATCTCATGAGTATACACATACTGAAATTGAGCTTCTATTGATGATTTTGTTGAACAAAGTAAAATAGTATAAAAATTTGTAGCATCTGATTCTCTCTCTTTTCGCTTTTTACTTCCTAGGCAGTTATCATATTATTTCACAAATTGAATCAATGAGCTATTACGCGTAATAAACTTGTTAAAAAAGCATGCATGTTCTTACTCCTTTATGTGATTTTCATTGCAGCCCAAAAGTGGTGATCAAAATATACTAGAATCCATAAATGACGATCTTTAAAAAGCTCTAAAAAAAAGTATCAAAGGAGAAAATAAAAAACAATAGCACTAAAAGGTATATAGTTTCGCATCATTATTACAAAGCAAAAACACATAACATCTAAACACTAAAACTAACAACATGCATTAATTCTAATGAAGCAACCACAAAAATGTTACTTAAAAGCCACTTATTATCTCCAATACCATACTTCATAAGAAAATCATTCCAATTTCTATCAAATGTATTTTTTGAAAGAGTTTCAAATAGCATGACTCATCTCTTGTTCAATTTCTTCATGTCTCTTGTAACCATTTAATTTATGTGGAATCTTTTTCATAATATGCCAAATACACCACATATGAACTATTGTTGGCATACAAAGCTCAATATCCCTTTGCATCAATGCACATTCGGTAAGAATGCCTTTTGGAACTTTTCCTCCCATGTAACCAAGCCAACATTCAAATAACCATTTGAAAGATTGAATCTCTTCATTTTTTTTCCAAAGTACATCCAAGAAGTGTAGAATAACCATGGTGATTCACATCAACAAAAGAACCAAAAATCAAATTATACCTAAAGTCAACAACAAATAAACAAAATTAGATATGCACCGAAATATATTTCAAAAAGCACAACAACTATTTTCAATTAACATTAAAAATGTTTGAGATCAGCACAACAAATATCTGTTTGTATTATAAGTGGTATCAAATGAAATTTTGCCAAAATACTCAAAAGCACTCTGACTTTTTGCATCAGCCCAAAAAGTATTTTTAATTGAGTGATTAACCTCAGGTTCAATCTCATAAAAGAAGTTATGATTATTCTCTTTCAATCTCAATAAGTATTTTCTAAATACTTTGGCATCATCTTATTCAGAAACATTACAAATTTTTCTTGTAATGTAATTTCTAATATCTTTTTCAATAGAGCTTAATTCACCATGACCCCCAATTGTTACAATAAAGGATTGATATCTCTTACTTGGTCTAATACCAACTTCATCATCATTCTCAATTGTGCGACATACAAACATGCTTAGCTGGCTATGTTATTTAAGCATCTCTACTTGATTTGGACAATATGGTTGTAAATGAGTCAAAACAATCTTTGAAATAATCAAACACCAATATCCTTCAATATATGTACATAAATTCTTACAGCACTCCAGCTGAGGAGTTTGTCTTTTGAATAGGAGATATATTGGATTTGTATTTTTTCTCTCTATTACATGTAATCAGTTGATTCTTAATTTCATTTTTCTTCCTATTTAAGTTTCTTATTTTATTAGCAAAACCTACAAGTTTTGAATAATCATTATAGAATTTTTCAGCTTCTTTAAATATGTTGAAAGTCATGGCAACCTTTGGCACAAACTACTCATCAACATTACACAAAAATTGAAACAACACCAAAACTTTCTAAGCACAACACCATCTTAAACGGGCAACAACACCAAAATACTTATATTCATAATCAACGAATTTCATTAATTCATTGCTAAACGAAAATCACATAAAAGTAAAAATATAATAACTAATTCTATTTAGCATCGAATGTATAACATAAGAACTAATAATATCAACTACAAAGTCATATATCAAATTAATGACAACAAAATAAACAGCATAGAACTTAATTCTATTAAGCATCAAAGTATATTTTAAACAACCACAAAATTATCATGAAGTATAACATAAATAGATTAATTAAAAAAATAATTCAAAACTCCTCAATTCCATTGAAATTCAAATTCTTAATCCTGAACACTGATTTTCACAAAGAAAAATGTAATAACATTGAAATTATTCAACTTATATACAAAGTAATTACACGATGATCAATTACATCTGAACTGCATTTATTAAAAAAATAAATCAAACCTCGTTGATTTAAATTGATTCAGAACAATGATCTAATTCATTTTTATTCAACGGATCTAAACTTGCATCATACATTATTTTCAAAAATGAAAAAGCTATTTGAATTCTAATTTTACTGCTTGATTTAAAAAAAAAAACTAGAATCACCATGAAACAAATAAAAGTTTGAATGAAAAGGAACTCAGATCTAACAACATTGATTATAAAAGGAGAAATCTACAGAGAGAAAAAAAAGGAAAAATTCGCAAAGTACATAAAAAAATCGTCAAGAAGAAAACAAAAACAAAATGACAGAAAATATTTACGTTAAAATCAGTTATATATATTACATTTAGTTATAAAATCAGTTATATATTGCGTGGATGTAAAATAGGTTATAACAACTTGGTTGAATTTAGTTAAATAATTTTTTTAGTTGTAGAATTTTTTAATAATAATTTTTGAAATAAATAATTTTATAATATAATATTAAAATTTTTAGAATAAAAAAATCAAGAATTTATTTTTTATTGACCTCAAAATAAATAATTTAAACATAAAATAAATAAACAAATAAAACTTATGCTAAATATATCATCCGTCCTTCAAGGAGGTTAAACTTTGGAAAAGCATGGTCTCATGATGACATGATGCTTAATGAGATATGAAATGAAATGAAAATGATATCCTATATTAATAATTGCTCTCCAACATAATGAAGAAACCATTAATTGAACGGTGCCCTATTTTTTAGGGTTTGTTTGTGTACTTTGCTCTGCTAGGGTTTTTTCAGGAGAATCCTTAATTGTGAGGCCGTCTCATAGAAGACTACTAGGGAATAATGGTAGCACATGCTGTTGATCGAATTCATGCTACCAATGCTACTGTGACAGATGAAGAAACAGTCATTCTGTTCAATGATGAGGACATAAAGAATGGGATAAAAAAATGCTCGAAGAGTCTTGTAAGCAGGCTATTTTCAGATCGAAAAATTAGTCCAGAAACTATTGAGGCAGCTTTATATGCGATCTGGAGCCAACCGATAGGTTTCAAAGTCATGGATCATGGGAGAAACTTGTTCCAATTCTTCTTCGACAATGAAACGGACTTGATCAGGATTGAAAGAGGTGCACCTTGGCTTTTCAAAGACTACATTTTGAATCTACAAAGGTGGAATGAGGACTTGGAGATTAAAGATGAGGAGTTTGCAACGGTTCCAACCAATGTTCTGAGAACCGGACCAGATCGACCGGTTTAATCGGGTTAACCAGAAACCGATCATTTGGCCGGTCCGGTTAGGCTATAAAACCGTCTTGCAAAAAACTGGTTAAAAAATTGGTCAAACCGATGGTTAACCGATAAACCGGATGAACCAGACCGGTTTTTTATAAGGCCGGTTCACTCCTCCAAGCCAAAACGGCACCGTTTACAAAAAAAAAAAAAAAAAAAAAAGAAAACTCAGCGCATAACACCTCCCACCCCACCTCTTTCTCTCTCTCACCCAGCGCATAACACCTCCCCCCACAATACCCTCACCCATCAGAAAATGAGAAAACCCTAATCTTCTCTTCGAATTCGAAGAACAGCCACCACCCATAATCCTCTCTTCTCCTTGAAGAATAGCCACTTCCCACCATTCCACTTCAGAGCTAAAACTCACCGCCGAACCCTTCTCTCCCTCGTCTCTCTCTCTCTTTGTCACCATCTCTGTCCGAGCTTTCTCTGTCGTTGCTCCTCGCCGTGGGTCGTCGCCGCTTCTCTACTCCTCACTGTGGGTCGTCGCCGCTTCTCTGCTCCTCGTCGTGGGTCGTTGCTGCTTCTCCCCTCCTCCCCGTGCGTCGTTTCTGCTTCTCCCCTCCTCTTCGTTTCTGCTTCTCCCCTTTCGCCAGCGTCGTTTCTGCTTCTCTGCTCCGCACCGTATCTCGCCGTCGTTGCTTCTGTTCGCGTGGAGTTTCTAGTCTCTGCTACAACCCTCTCAGGTCTCAAGTCTCTTCTTCTCTTCTCTGCTTCAAACTTTCAACCCTTTCAGGTCCCAAGTTTCAATCTCTAACTCTCCCTGATTCTATCTCCCTGACTCTATAACTTTGAAATTTGAAATTTATTCTAAACATGCATATGATGTATTATTGATGATTCTGCTGAATTTTGAGATATTAATGTTTTGAATTTTTATTTGAATTCAGTCCATTGATCTTGAATTAATTCTGCTGAGATTGATTTTTAAATCCAATATTTTATATTTATTTTGAGGAATTGTTGTTTTGCTGTTATTGATTCAAAATCAAAACATTGCCACAATTCTGCATTGAAATTACTATATGGCTTCATATGATTTGGTTGAGTATGATTCTTAGGTTGGGTATATGTTTTGGATGTTCTGAAGAGTGACTTGATTGATTTACAGAAGTTCACATATGGGGGAGTTAATTTTTTAAAAAATTTATTATATATTTAATTAAACCGGTTCAACTCCGGTTGAACTATTGAACCATTAAACCGATTACTTAACCGGTTCAATGACCGGTCCGGTTTTTGCAACCTTGGTTCCAACTTGGGTTCAGCTATGGGGATTACCAGAACAATGCAAAACAAGAAACCTGGGCAGCAAAGTAGGAGAAACACTTGGGAGCGTGTTAGAGACAGATCTGTTTTCAATAAGGGGTAAGGAGGACCGATCGCTGAAGATGAAAGTGATGCTGGACATCACAAAACCACTAAGAAGATCCATTAAAATTTCAGGCAATAATCAGAAAGTAATGGAGGTGAACCTGAAATACGAACGTATTGGTAACTTTTGTTATTATTGTGGTTTTATTGGTCATGAAGTGAGAAATTGCCAGCAGAATTTGGAGGATACGGCGGTTGGACAGTCAAAAGAGGAACAATGGGGTTCGTGGCTGAGAGCTGAACAAGTGGGAGGAAAATAGAAAATTCAAAGGAGAACCAAAACCCCAACAAACCTAAAAAGGAGGAGGAGAGGAGACAAATGTCAAGGAAGCCTACACCAGTAAATCTAATACGTGCATTTGCTAGCTTATCAGTTCAAGAAGGCAATTCACAAAATAGTGGAGTTGAGGTAGTTTCAAACCAGAAAACCAAATCCCAGAAGGGGGAGGAGAACAGGAGGAAGTGGGAGAGAGTGACCCAGGGCTGGAAAGAAGAAAACAGAACAAGGGAAGGGAGGAGAATTTGATAGAAGCTGCAAATTCTAACAGTTTATTCACCTTCAAAGTAACAAGCTGAAGTGAGGAGGGTAATGGAGGCAGCAAGCTGAAGTTGAAACAGTTAGCCCGAAGGAAACCAACCCTCAAATCGATCTCAGGATCCAAGATGAGCAATATGGGGTTGCAAGACATGACGAATAGGAAGAGACAGTGTCAAGTAGTGGATACATCAGCAAGCATGGGAGAAGGTGCCACCCAACATATGGCACCCAAAGAGGGATGAAGATGCTGATGTGGAACTGTCGAGGTTTGGGGAACCCCCTGACAGTTCACAACATCCAAGGGATCACAATATCCCATTCCCCCGAAGCATTGTTTCTATCTGAAACTAAAAAGAATGCTTTGACAGTGGAGAGGGTTGTTAGGAGGATAGGTTTTACAAATTGTTTTATGGTGGATCCGGTGGGTCAGGCAGGAGGCATGGCAGTCGCAAGGAAGGAAGGCATTAATTTGCAAGTTATTGAGCAAGAAAGTTTCTTTATTCACTTCAAGTATCACCATGTGGAATCTAATCAACAATGGGAGGCAATTGGGGTTTATTTAGCCACAGAAGAAACAAGAAGAAGAGAACAATTCAAAAGGATACTGCAAAGAGTTCAGATTGGGGACGAAAAGATGATTGTGATAGGGGACTTTAATGCAATCAGATTCCATCATGAAAATGAAGGTGGTCGAAACAAGGCAGAATCCTCAATTCAAGAATTTAATGACTTTATCAATGAGGATGAGTTGGTGGATATGGGCGTCGAAGGAGGAAAATTCACTTGGAGCAACCGTCAATTTGGAGGTAACCTGATACGGGAGAGGCTGGATAGGGTGCTAGTCACTAATGAGTGGAGAGTGGCTTGGCCGAATGTATTCATGATGCATTTAGATGGCATTGGGTCAGACCACAAACCTACTTTGTTAAGTGAAGATCAACAACAGAGGAGATTTAAAAGAAGATTCCGCTTCCAAGAAAGATGGTGTGAAAAGGAGGAGGTGGTAGCATTAATCAAGGAAGCATGGAAAATAGAATTATCTGGATCTACAATATTTAAGTTGGCTGGAAAGCTAAAAAACTGCAGGCATCGGCTGGTGGACTGGCAAAGGAACTCCCCCACTAACTCCCAAGTCCAAATTTCATACATTAAGCAAACGGCTGGTTACTGAATACGAAAAAGGAAGCCATGTTAATCCCACAGAGATTCGAATATTGGAAGCAGAACTTGAAGAGGCTGTGGAGGATGAGGAAAGTTATTGGAGAGAAAAATCCAGGGTTCAATGGCTGAATTGGGGAGATAGAAATACTAAATTCTTCAACTCGAAATTCAAATCAAGATCAAGGAGGAATAAGGTGTGTGTTATGGAGGATGAAGAAGGAAATTCAGCAACAGACTCGGATGGAATTGCTCAAATCGCAGAGGATTACTTTGTGAATCTTTTTGCCTCTAACAACCCGGCTTATCCGGAGGAGGAGATTCAACATGTGCCTCTGAAAATTGATGCAGCCACAAACAAAAGGTTGATTCAGCCAGTTTTGGATGTGGAAATCAAGTCAGCAGTTTTCTCTATCAATCCCTTTTCAGCTCCTGGGGATGACGGATTTACAGCTAAATTCTTTCAATACTTTTGGGGGACAATTAAGGATGATATTATCAGAGTGGTCCGAAGTTTTTTCTTTGGATGTAAAATTTTGAAAGCTTTTAATCACACTCATATCTACCTTATTCCCAAAGTTGATAATGCGAGCACTATGAAGCATATTCGGCCTATAAGTCTTAGTAGTGTTTTTTACAAAATTATCTCTAAGATTTTAGTACACCGAATGCAAACAGTCATGAATAGAGTGATTAGTGACCATCAAAGTGCTTTTGTTAAAGGGAGGCTGATTAGTGATAATGTTCTTATTGCTCACGAGTTTATGCATTTTCTGAAAAATAAGAGATATGGTGACTGTGACTTAGCTCTAAAGCTTGATATGAGTAAGGTTTATGATAGAGTCGAATGGTCTTTTGTTTGGGCGATGATGAAAAAGTTAGGTTTTTGCGATAAATGGCTGGAGTGGATAAAGGAATGTGTGCCGACGGTTTCTTACTCTGTTACTGTGGATGGTCAACCACATGGTTATTTTAAACCATGTAGAGGGTTGCGTCAAGGCGACCCTCTTTCTCCCTATCTATTTCTATTTTGTGCAGATGGTCTCTCCTATCTGCTCCACAGAGGAGAACAGAGACAGGATCTTTCTGGTTTGAGACTTAATCACAGATGCCCTAGAATTACCCATATATTTTTTGCAGATGATTCAATTTTATTTAGCAAAGCTACAGAAGGAGACTGTTGAGGCTTACTAAGTATCTTACAGACCTACGAGGGTATAAGTGGCCAAGTGGTTAATCTAGACAAGTCATCTATTTTCTTCAGCAAAAATACACCGCTTCAAACCCGAGACCAATTGTCTAATCTTCTTATGGTTCCACATGTTGGAAATCAAAATAAGTATTTGGGGTTACCGTTAGTTATTCAGAAGTCCAAGAGAGCTACTTTCAATTATATTAAAGACAAGGTCCGCCAAAAACTCCAACAATAGAAACGAGCTCTACTTTCTCCTAGCGGTCAAGAGATTTTGATAAAGGCAGTAGCTACAGCAATTCCCATCTATACTCTGAGTTATTTTCGATTGCCTGATACTTTATTAGAGGAGTTACAGCACATTATCTTACAATTTTGGTGGGGACAAAAAAATAGAGAGAGAAAGATGCAATGGATAAGTTGGCAGATTACATGTAGACCCAGAAACCAAAGAGGACTAAATTTCAAAGACCTAAAGGCTTTCAACCTTGCAATGCTTGCAAAACAAGGCTGGAGGCTACTTACTAAATCGAATTCTCTGCTTAATAAAGTCTACAGAAGCAAATACTACAAGTTCACAAATTTTCTGAGAGTAGAGACAGGGAATAACCCATCATGGGGCTGGAGGAGTGTCTTGGAAGGCAGAAAAGTCCTGAAAAAAGGACTGATCTAGAAAATTGGTAGGGGAAATATGGTGAACATTCATACAGATTCATGGGTCAATGACTACACTGCAATTATGCCTATTTTTAATCAAAACACTGATCGAATCCCTTAGTGGGTCTCAGAGCTAATTTTGCCTAACAAAACTTGGGACCAGGATAAAATAGCAAAATTTTTTCAACCAGAAATCACTGAAGCAATCATCAATACTCCTATCTGTGAATGAGATGATAAACTAACTTGGATGCGAACCAACAACGGCGGATATTCTGTAGCGTCAGGTTACCAAGTAGCATTCCTCTTCTACCACCCTCCAGCGGAGTTTCTCCCTGATCGATGCAAGCAACAAGAGCTTTGGATGAACATATGGAAGATGAAAAGTCAACCTAGAGTAAAAAATTTTATCTGGAAGATGGCTCATGAAGGCTTACCAGTTAACCAAAAGCTGCATTCCAGAATTGCTTCTTCTAACCCGATGTGTAGTCGCTGCCAAATGGAAGAAGAATCAGTGGGTCATTGCATTTTTGACTGCCTGGACTCAGTGGAAGCATGGAGGCTCGCGGAGCCTAAAGTTTCTGCACAACAAACGGAACCATGAAAGCGATGGTCAGAGATCATACAAGCAACCAGACTTAGAAGTCATAACTATTCAAGTGATATAGAGCTAGCAGGGAACCTGTGTTGGCAGATCTGGAAAGCAAGAAATGAATTGGTCTTCAATAAAGAACGGAGAACACCTTAGATGTGTGTTGAAGCGGCTCACCGATCCATACAGAGGAGATGAAGAAGATGAAGAAGATGAACTGGGTATGGTATTTTTTGTGAGAGAAGAGAACGAAACTTCTTCTAAAGAATTAGGAAAGTTACTTAATCAATGTAATTCAATTACATTCATAATCTTTGTTGGATCTTTTCCAAAATTGCCCCCTATATGTAGTCCCTAGTGGACCTTTCATTTCATTTTATTAATGAAATATTTTCTTTGAAAAAAAAAATAATTGCTCTCCAACACGGGTGACCATTTATATAGGAAATGAAATCAGTTGCGGTTCGGATAGAAAATCAATTAGGAGTGAAACAAATTTTTAATTAATTAATTAAAAAATAGATTTATTATAAAAAAATACAAAATAAAAAAAATTTACTATCTTAATTTTTTAAATATTAAAATAAAAAATAAAAAAGAATTTACATAATTGGCTTATTATGTAGTTAGCCTCTTAGACTTTTTTTATTATTTTAAATTTATAGATAAAAAATAGAGACTCAAGTAAAAATATTTAAAATATTTTTAAATAAAGATATTTAATTTTATCCATTGATTAGATTGTTATGTATTAAATTTTTTATACGTAGTATAAATTAAAAATATTATCATTATTAAAAAGTGTTGTTATATTCTTAAAATCATTACTTTAGCTTTCACACTAACTTTTTAATTTATTTAAAATTTGTATTTTAACAAAAAAATTATTAGAAAATGATTTTATCTTTTTTTTTTTTAAAATTTTATAATATTACTTTTTTACTTCTATTTTATTATCATTTTGATATTTTTTTACGAATTTAATAATTTTTTATGAGTTGAATTTTATTTATAATTTTTATTATTCTTTTAATATTTTTGGTCTGGTTTTTTAAGATCTATATTTTAATCTATTAATTCTTATTATTAATTATTCTATTTTTATTCTAACAATTTTTATTCATTTTTTAATTTCTTGAATTAAACTTATTGTAAAGTTGAGATTTAAAAAAAAATTATTTTGTATTGATTTAAAAAATTCAGTGTCATTCAAATTAATATTAGTTACAATCATTAATTTTTAGTCTATTAATTTGGATAATTTTTTTTTTCTTAAATCTTCTAATTTACTAATTCAATTTTATTCCTAGTTTGCATTTTTACTATGAACTCGGGTTTTTTAAAGTACGTATTCCTGTTACATGTACTTTTTTTTTTTACCAAAGATAGGAGATTCGAACCCGCAACCTCTTAATTGAGTATAGAGAGACTATGCCATTTGAGCTATTACTCATTGGCTATTGTTACATGTACTTATTAAAATAATTTTTAATTTAATTTATCAAATATATGTTCTACAACCTATAAAAAATTGTTATTCAAAAGTAATTTTAATAAGTTTTTTCAAAAAATAAAAATGGTAACAAACCAGTCATATATATATATAATTTGATTACATTTAATTTTAAAGCAATAAACATTGAACTCTAATTTTTTTTTGTCTAAAAAAACTTTAATATTATATCACAGTAATACTTATTTTAAAAGTTTGAACTGATATCAATATGTATGATTACTATAAGTACTCTTGACATGACATCAAAAATTACTATAGGTACTCTTAAACAGGTTAGGGTGTGAGTGTCTTTTAAATAATTTAAAAAATTAAAAAATAAAAATAATTTGATATTTAAAATTTTTTTTGTAAAAATATTTTTATCTATCAATAACAATAATATAAAAATATTTATTTATTTATTATATTATTAAAATATCTTTTTCTAAAATAAAAGAGATATGTTTTTAAAACTGAAAATTTTAACTTTCATTAAAAAAATTTTTGCTAAAAATGTATTTTTACTTTTATTTAAAAAAAATTGCTAAACACATTAAAATTAAGACATTTTTTCTTAAAACTTTAAAGACATCCGATCATACACTTAATGTTGTGAACAAATGATATACCATTATTCTTCATTAGTTTTGATAAATTAATAATTAATTTTAAAATATAATTATTTATATGTTTTTGTCAGCTTAAATGTTTTATAAAAGTCATTTTATGATCAAAAGTTCAAGAGAAAAGAAAAAACTCATGCAAACATCAATCAACTATGGTTTAATTTCTAGCATATACGGTGATTTTTTTATTAACTAATTAACTGAGATTCAATTTGAAATAATTATTGTGAGAATTAAAATTAGACGTAAAAAGAAGTGGTAAATGAGAAAAGATGCAACAGTATCCAATGAAGTTGCTCCCAAAGTAAAAAGGTCAAGAAAAAGCACAAGAACAACAGGTAGTTAAGGAAAATGGCTCTTCTGGGCCGGGTCCATCACTCAAGAAAGCTAAGAACAACTTTCATTGACAAAAACCTACGATAAAGGCAAGTGGGAGTGGGTCTCTTTGTCTTTTCTCACTAGATATGTAACTTTCATTACTCCGTCTTAATATGCCTTAGCTTTTCCAAAGTTATGGCTAGTATTGCTTCTCCGGCAAAATATAACAATTCGTTTTATTTCAATTATAACCAAAATACACGTAACAACAGTTATAGTGTTTTATAACACATTCCTACTATTTTTCTTTGCTTCACCATACTCATTATTTGTCACATGACACATTATTATTTGAAGCTTGTTTTATATATATATATATTAAATTTGTACTAACATTTCAAAATTTCAATTTCAATGTCACTTTTTTCTGTGGTGACAATCACTCTTAAATTTGAGAGCGGAATCTTGACAAGTATTTCATGTTATACCTAATTTAAGAATGAAAACAAAAGATATATTCCTGTACCTGTTATTTATTTTATAACCTCAAAAAGGACAAATATCAGGCAAATAATTACAATACTAAAATGTAGAATATGTTAACTATTTTTATTTTCTTCAAATTTAATCCTTACATTGTAAGGTTCAACAATGATTCTTCATCATCATTTGTTTTGTTGCATTGGATTTTGAATTGTTCAACAATGATTCTTCTTCATCATTTGTTCAACAATGATTCTTCGATGAATTATTCCAATACAATAGTCAAAACTCAAAACAATAACTATCTATAAGTGAGTACTAATTAAAGCAATTACAATGATAATATGTATTAGCTTATTGCTTTAATTCATATGTATTATTTATTCTGTTTCGTCAGATATTATATTATTTTGGTGCATTTCATTATTATATTCGATTTCAAAACGAGGATATTTTATAGGTAAATGCTTCATTGCATTTAACTTAAATGACAGAATGGATTGAATTTACATTCTACAGAATTTAAATATGTATGCAAATACAATTATTTTTTTTTTCTCACAGGCATCAAACACTTATGTGTCTTATACTCCTTCACTACCCACTAGTACCCTGCCTAAAGTCCACCATCACTTATTTCAATTTCATTTTATATATAATATATCAATAAGTATTTTAAAGTAATAACACGATATTTAAATAAATAATTCTCAACCATAAGATCAATACATATAATATAATATATATTATTAATTATTTTCATAAATTGTTAATAACTGAGATAGATGTTAATAATTAAATTTATAATCATTTTTAAATTTTAAATTATAATTTTTATAAATATAGTTTGATGTAAATAGTCCATTTATTTTGAAACGATATACGGAATTAAATTTTATACAAATTGTTTAATTATTTTTTTAGGTTAATTGTTCATTATATAAGAGTAATTTATGCAATTTATGCATGATATGTAACTTCTAAATATAATTCTTTTTAAATGTTTATTACTATATATAAAAAAATAGAATCTTTTTAGTAATTTTATTTTTAATATAAAAATTACATAAAAAACGTATCAATATCAATAGTAATTTATAAAATTATAAGATACGAATATTTTTATAGTCTGTATGTTTAGTTAAAAAATTGTTACATATTTTTTAAATTAAGATTAGTTCTTTTAAAAATTAAAAAATTTAAAAATAAATTATAAATTATAAATTATTAATTATCTTACAATTATCAGTACTCTTCTAAAATATAAAATACAACTTCTAAATTAAAATTATAGTTAAAATAAATTATTATGAAAAAATTAATATTTTTTATCCAAAAAGAATATCTAAAATGGATAATATAATTATTAAAATAAAATGATATAAATCATTATGTTTATAGAAATTTTAGTGTATGATATAAAATTAATTTAAAAAATATAAAAACTTAAGCGTATGATATAAAATTAGTTAAATAAAAATATTAATAAAAAATTAAAACATCACTTACCACATTAATAAAAATAACTACGTACAAAATTATTAAATAATTTTTATTTTTTCAAACACATATCTTATATGAAAAAGTACAGAGAGTCAATGGAATATTTGTATAATGTGTACAATGAAAGTTTAAGGAAGTTTTAGAGATATAACTATTAGTGTTATTTTTTTCTATCAATTAAAATTTTTGAGATGAGTGGTATCATAACATGGTATGAGAACTCTGTTTAAGCTAGATATTTATTATTCCTAGTATACATTGTACAAATATTCTATTAACTTCCTAGCAGAACTCATCTTATATATACACTCCTTTAAAATTTTGTGAAGGCCACCACTTACTCCTTAATTTGTCTTTAATTTTATTTAAGTATCTGTTAAAATGGTTAATGTTTTGAAGCAGTGACATAGATATATTTAGTTTAAAAAAGTATAGGTAATTAACAATATTTTTGAATAATGTGTGAATAATATGAATTAATAGAGTTAAAAAAGTAAATTAATCTTAAATTTAATTAATAACATTAAATTAAAATGTAGTATATTTTGACTTGATTGGTAAATATTTATGCTATTTAAAATGGTCATTTATTTATCTAATACTCCGGTATTTGGTTTGGTGAATTGGCGATGCAATCGAGTAGTATTCTACAGGTGGCCAACTGCTCAATGGACTTTAACTGCACAAATATTTATTCCTGGTATAAGAAAAAAATTTACATTCTAATAGGTAATTTAAAAGTTTCTTTTAATCAAAAAATAATATATAAAATAAAAATATTATTTATATATTAAAATCTGTCTTTAATATATTTAAATATATATAGGTGATTTAATTTATTTTAATGTATATTTATATTCTAATATATATTTTATATTGATAACTGACTTTACTCGTTAATTTAAACGAATACATAACATAGTTGAATTATATAAAAATATTTTTAAGAAAAAATCAAAGAAAATAAAAATGTATTTTTCTTATATTTAAAATATTTAGTTATCACTTTAGAAAATATTTTTAATTTAAAATATAATTTTTTTGTTTTGGACTTTTGTATTTAATATTTAAATTTTTCTAACTCTCCTTTTTATTTATTAATTAATTTTAATAAAAAAATAACATAGTCTCAGTTCAACTAAAAAAGACAAATACAGTAAATAGTACTAGAAGCAGTGAAAAAAAAAAGCCAACAAAAGTATAATCAATTTAATTCTAAAATATAAAATTGAACAAGTATACTGATTAAACTTTTTTTAGTACTGAGTACTTATTAAATTAAAGATATTATAATAAATAATAAATTAATTACTGGTTTTCAACGGTAAGATTCTATATGAATGTAATTAATTATTTAAGATAATAATTTATTTCAAAAAAAAAATAAAAAATATTTTATCTATGTTTTGGAGAAAATAAAGGATGAGTTTTAGTATATTTTTATTTATAATAATAGTTATAGTAATTATATAAGTATTATTAAAATTAAAGTTATAATTTTTTTATATTTTTATCATATTTTGTTAAGTGATATTTTTTAAAAAAAAAATTATTTTAATTTTAATATTTTTTTAAAACATCATAACTATTATAATTACATAACATAAATATATTATACATAGACATACTAGAATAACCTCATATAACAATAATTGGACTAATTTAGTTTAAAAGCTGTGACGATGTTTAAAATAAATCAATGAAATTTCATGTTTTAGAAAGAAGTTATTTAGCTAGTCAATTTTTTAAAATTAAATTTTATTTAAATTTTAAATTTTTATTTTAAACTTTAATTTTCTAAAAAATAAAAATGTTAAAATTATTTTATAAAAAAAAATTAATTAAAAATTAGTCTTATATATTTATTTTTAGCTGTAAAATGGCAGCTAGCGTGACTGCCAATACTAAAAGAAAAAGAAAAAAAAATTTGTTGTTATGTAAGTTAAAAAGATTACTTCTAAGTGGAAATCGAGTTACTAATAACATTTTGGATACATGTGGCATATTACAAATGATTATATTGAAATTACTTGAAAAGTATTTTCTTTCTTTTTGACTAGAGTAATTAGTTTTGGCCAAAATTTCAAGTGGAATAAAATTTACTTCTAAGGATATTAATAGAATTAAGAATAATGTTATATATACACTAAATCAGTAATTAAAATTAGTTATCAGTATAAAATATATATTGAAATATAAATATATATTAAAAATAAATTAAATTACACGCATATTTATATATAAATATATTAATAATTAATTTTGATATACAAATAATATTTTTTTAATAAATAATTAGTCTTTCACTAAACTTATATATTATTTTCCTAGTTAAGTACATCTGAATACAAGTGGCAGGGCATGCAGGTGAGTTTTCCCAAGTATGAGAATCCGGTAATGAAATGTCTGAAAGAAAACAGAGCATGCAATGCAGAGTCAGGTGCGTGGAAGCATGGAAACCAAGTTGCCCAAGTCTATGAATATACAAACATAAAAGAAAAGAAACAGAAAGTAGCTGAGCTGCATCTAATTACAAGTCTAAACTACAAGCTGCTGTTGATTCCTAAAACTAAAAGGTATATACTATATTATAATTGTACTCATAAACATAATTAAAAAAAAACTTTGCTCTAAGAGAAACCGGAAACCTGTTAGTCTCCCTACTCCCTACTCTCTACTGATCCCTCTGGTAGCATTCTCCTCACATAAGACATAATTGGCAATATATAACAAACTATTCTATGCTCTTTATAAAGGTAACTTTCTTTTTCACTAATAACATTAGATTAGACGTGGTGGAGTACAGTAGTCCCGTTGGCATGTAGCGCCTGCTTCGCCAATTCCTTAGCTTCCACAAAAGTCCCATGAAAACCGTAAGGTACTCGAGACGGCAACTTCACCGTCGCTTCCAACTTCAGATCCTTAGCGTTCACGATCTCAAGCTCTGATTTCCACGTACTCTCGTCATGCACAAACGTCATAATGTACCCTTCGTCTTCGTCGCACAAACTCTTATTATTATTATTATTATTATTATTATTATTATTATTATTATTATTCTCTTTAGGCAAGAAGAATGGTTCCCCGCCGAACCTTCTCTCCCCATAGCAGTGTTTCTTCACTTCCCCGCTCACAAGGTCCACCTTAGCGAAACCCGAAACCTTAGGCCATGGTTCCGCCACCGCTAGGTATGCGAACCTTGTTTTTCTCCCCAGTCGGTTTCGGTTCACCATTCCGGCCTCCAGGTTTACTTGCTCTGCTTCATCAGGGACAACGTTGCGCCGCTTTGACTCGCCTGTTTTCAGGTTCAGCCTTATCTCTGACAGCACGCTTTTCAGGCTTTCCTCGCTCTCGTTGAAGATCGAGTCCGGCGGCGTCATGCACGACCCCATCACCACCACCTCTTCTGTTTCCGCCTCCTCCCACGCGTTCCACAGGTGGAAGCAGAATGTGTCCGCCGACTCCACCCACACGATGCTGGAAGCGTCCGACGCGTACTTGGGGAGAATCCCGAACCTCGATTTCTTTTTGCCGTCGTACATCACCGGCGACCCTCCCTTGATCATCTCCCCTAGCTTGAACACTACCTGCTGGTCAGGGATCACCACGAAATTCTCCGTGATCGCGAAGTCGTGCGTCATCGTCGGAACAGAGAGTCGGATTTCCACGTCCGGCGATTTCTCCCCCTCCGGCGAGAACCGGAAATACTTCAGGTACGGCCTGGACACATCATAGCTGAGAGCGAAGAGCTCGCGAGAAACGGGATCGACCTTCGGGTGCGCGATCATGGTGGAATTGAGCTGGTTCCCGAAGCTGTAACGGCCAATAGTTTTCAGGTCGCCGGAGGTAGTGATTTGCACCTCATAGGGGAGGTCGTCCTCCGACATGGCGAGAAGCCTGCCGTTGAAGAAGACGAGGCCTGCGTTCGCGACGCCGGAGCCATGACGGTTGTCGAGGATCCCGCACAAACCCCGCGCATAGAAGAGGAGGAGCCTGGCGATGCCGGAGTGGCCGTGAAGCTCGCCGATGGCCTTGGGGAACACGGCGCGGCCAAGCTTCCTCTCCTGGACGAGCCTCTCGGTCTCGGTGAAGCGGCATGCGTAGCTTGCAGTGCCACCATTGATAGTGACGGCGTGGATCATGCCGTCACCGTCAAATAGGTGGTGGCCGGCAGTAGGCTCGAACAGAGGATTGGCACCGTTACGAAGGTAGACGCCGTTAACGGAATCCGGTATGGTTCCCGTTACGGGAAGGGAGTGAACAACTGGCTGTTCTGGTACTGGAGCGAAATTGCCGGCGATTTGGACGCGAGGGTCGGCTGTTTTAGGAAGTGGTTGGTGTTGCTCGCGTGAGAGTAACGCGGCCTCGAACATGTCGAGTGCCGTTGCTGCTAGCCTTTGGAACGGGTTCCATTGGGGCTTTTGGGGAGGGTGATCTTCGGTAATTAATGGTTGGGTGTAGGGTTGTTTTGGGAAATGAAACACGGAGGGGGAGTGTATTGCGCACTGAACTCCTCCTACACTATTATTAGCCTTTCTAATGGGCTTCTTCCTCTGGTTTATGGTGGTGGACTTTGTGGGGAAGCCCAACTCAACTATCGATTGTGGAGTGGGAGAAGAGAAAGGGCGTGACAGTTGATGTGGCTTCTTAGCCCATGTACTACTACTAGCACTGTTGAGTGCTATTGAAGATGGTGCCATGATCATTGAGATTATTCAGAGTTGAGATTGCAAGTTTGCAACTGCAAGTGGTGTGTGCTTGGGTCAACAAGAGAGAGAGAGAGAGAGAGAGAGAGAGAGAGAGAGAGAGAGAGAGAGAGAGAGAGAGAGAGAGAGAGAGAGAGAGAGAGAGAGAGAGAGAGAGAGAGAGAGAGGTGAAGAAGGCACTTTGTGTTTTGGGGGAAAGATAGGGAGAGGGGGAAATGGGTATAAATAGAGTGAGGGCAGAGGAGTGTTACTCATTTTATTTTCATCTCTTTTTTCAAATAATATATTTGGGAGGGTTGTGTATTGTATGGAGGTCCACCTCAGACATGTAGTAGAAGACCACGTGGTGGATTTGTTTGTGGCTTCCAAAATGTTGATGGGTGTGGGGGCAGCGGTAATCAGCTTAGAGTTTATATATCACCCTATTGTGTCACCGAACTCACATAAAGAGCCTTCAACTTGAATGTGACACACCCAGGTTAAACACCAGTCCACTACCAACTGATTCATTGCACTCATTTTCTACTGGGCTCAATTTCTCCATCTATTTCTCATCGTTATACAAAAAAATTACAATTCAAGGAAACACTTCAATTTATCAATATTTACACGCATCGCTAATGCAACTACTCTAGAAACCTTTTTCTATTTCGGCCACATATATTCTATACGACGTTAATTCTGCAAGCCTCTCTATTTCAGAAGCACCCAAAAATTTAAAAACCAACTCAGTTGTGTGGTATTACAATTGTAGTTACAAGAATCTTACCATCATTTAGGTTGTGTGTATATCTTCACTATATGGATCGGCTAGTGCTAAAAAATTATAATTAGTAAATTAATTATGTTACATTTACATTAAATAAAATTAGTTACCAAAATCAACCACAAATATAAAATACATGTTGAGATATAATATATATTAAAAATAAATTAAATCACAGATATATTTATATACAAATATATTAATAAATTAATTGAGTAGCTAATTCTAGTAAATTAATTTAGTAACTAATTCTAACGTGCGAATAACATTTTTGTTAGCTGATATATGGAGTTATTCACCATAAAATAAGCATAATTTTGCGAAAACTGTATTGATAATATTGTAATATAAGAAATAAATTCAATAATTGATTAGGAATGAGGTAAATATCTTATAAATAAAACAAGAAAGTGTCATAAAAGTATCAAGGATTTCTTTTATAATAATCTAGTTTTACTTTGGCTAATGTGGATGCTGCCAACTCTTAGAGGATAACATTTTCCAAAAAAGGAAATCTCAAGGGAGAATGAGTCATAGTTTAATGAATTTGCTTAGTGAAGATTTTGGGCATGCATTAACTTTGTTCTTGAATATAATATGGCAGTAGTAGGGGGCACTGGCACCCACAAAAAGTATGAGTATGAAAATGAGCATACATGGAGAGTCATGTGGGGGCCGGTCCTCATTTCAATTCATATTATGCAATATATAAGAAGCCAATAGTGAAGGGAAGGAGGTTATATGCAGTTACAGTTATAGAATCCATTTGGTTTGAGCCACGTTGTTGTTTCTTTGTCTCAACATCAGCAGTAATGTAATAATATATAACATATGCTTAGTCACCAAATATACAGACACTTTTAATTCTTGATCCATATCGCACTGTTTTCTTCCCTTTCGTGCGACTTCAACCCAGCTATTATGTGGTCCCTCCTCAGTTTTTTTTTCCCCCTTCTTCTTCAGCTTGTTAGGGATCTTCAATATTCTATAATATATAATAGCATGAAATGTCACACCAATAGTAGTAGTTAAATCAGTTGGGACCGGATATATCTATATCCAGAAACCGCAGATATTTTCATCTGTTATCTGTTGCCTCAAGTGAGTGACCTAAATATCACATTTTAGCTTGTTAGAAGAGTCATCACTTGTCGATGATCTTATTCACCCGTATATTCAAGCTATAAGGACTCGTCAAAGCAACAAAAGAGATTTTCAACGAATTGGACTCGGGTTAAGGAACAAAAATTTCGTACGTGCAGTTCCATAAAGATAGATGTATGTAATTAGAATTTAGATCCTCTAAATTTTGAATTTTTATTTTAAAAGATAAAGTGTGATCTCTCACTTTTAAATAGTTTCTCTCTCATATTTTCTTTTAGTCCTACTTATGAAATAAATGGTAAAAAATCATACTTTACCCTCTAAAGTAAAATTCAAAAAGAGAGGATTCAAATCCATGTAATTATTCTTTCTAGCTAAAATAGATAATAGTAATTGCCCACTTAAATAATATACATCATATATTTAAAATACCTATCAAACTTGAGAACGAAATATATCAAAGATCATATGCTCTAATTAATATAGTAACAAACTGATTTTGTTTAGTTTTAATTAAGAAAGCGAGTAATTAGTTTCACGATAAATAAATCTAGATGAACCTCATGGATAGTTGGATAATATAGTCACCAATTATTAACACTTCCCCTCAACCAGCAACCAACAACCATTTTTCCTCTTAGAAGTACAAGGCTGTGGAGCTAAAGTCAGTCTTGATGATTTTGTTGATTATTGTTGATACGTATTAATTAATTAATTAAACATATCAGGCGATTAAGCCTTGGTTAATTCATTCAGGACGTCAGATTTATCCTTAGCATGCATAATTTTGTGTTATTAGTATACTGTATACATAGTTACATACTTGTGACTGCCACTAAATAAATTATTCGAACAAATTTTGACAATGACAATGTCGAAAACAACAAATATTATTATTAAATATATATAGTATGCATTTTGACCTCTGTAACGAACAAAAGATATAAAAAAAAGTCACAACATCAACTAATGCAGTTAAGATAGGTCCCCCACCAGGCCCGTTGGGACATATATGTGTGTGTATGAGTGAAAGCATGGAATTCAAGCACTTGAAATGAAAATGGACACCATTGATGGGTGTCATAAAGGATTGGGTGGTAATTGGTTTCCCATTTTGGAATTTTGTGGGCACATCCTGTTGAGCATTCTGGATGCCATCCAAGGACAATGCCATGAAGGCATTTTCAATAGCCAATCAACTAGCAACCTATGATAGCGACCATTGGTGGGTATTATTGTATGATAAATGTTAGATAAAAATATTAGTCAATACTTTAATTTGATACTATTAAATATAAAATTTAAAATTCAAAATTTATAATTTAATCTTTAGTATTTAGAATTGATTAAATTAAATATCAAATACAAATAATAAATTTTATTAATCATCTAGTATTTACTCATATGTAAAAAATTTAAAGTTATAAATATTTTAGAAATATTATGATGCAGAGACATCGTTTGTCTCATCAATTTTGGCAAGATTAGCAATTCCGTTATGGTAAAAGTAGCCAATAACTCACCTTAGTTAGCTAAACTAACGATGCATCTTTTACTCTCAAAAAATCTATAGAAAAATAAGCACATGGCTTATTTAATATATAACTCAATCAACTTTACTTCATAAGCAAAAGGGGTATATATATATGCATATTTATACTAGTAGAAGAAAGGGAACCTTCATGACTCAGGCAAGGTGGGATTAACTCATAACACAATATAATAAAATATACTAAACTAGATTACTTTAATTAACGGCACAAACGTAAAGATATATACTCCTGCATCATTTTTTCTGGGTTGAAAAGAGCTCCTGCATTATCCTCCCTGAGTTGAAAAAGACTCATCTTGTATTGGCGAAAGATTTCATTGGTGAGTGCATTTGATCTTGAAAGATGTAAAAAGGCATAGCTCAGCTTGATTCTTTTGATCATCTACATGTTGTAATGGAGTTAATACGATCTTCTTGCCATCTATGATAAAGGAGTATATATTTTTGAAACCACCATGAATAGCTACACCACACTTTATCTTTGTATTTACTTCCCATAGAAAATTGGACACAACATCGCTTTGTTACTTTAACTTCATTCTCTTCTTTTAACCAATGCAACTTGTAAGGATGAGGATGTAACTTAGTTCGAAGTTTCAGTTTGTCTACTATATAATTTGAAACAACATTCTCACAACTTTCACTATCTATGATGACCTTGCAAACCTTCTCTTCAACTGTGCATCTTGTGTGAAAGATGTTGTGGCGTCGCCAACTCTCATCTTCTATCACCCTTGCAGTATTCAAGTTTCGACGAACTATTAAAGCTTCTCCACAATCGGCTGGAACTTTCTCAATAACATAGTCAACCTCACCTTTATCCTCTTACTCCTTCATTACTTCTTTGTTAACATTTTCCTTGACAAGAGTAATAATTATTCTATTTGGACAATCAGCAGCAATATATCCAAAATCTTAACATTTGAAACATTTCTTATCTGATGATTCATGCTCCTTATTGCTTTTAAAAGATCTTGTCCTCATTTTTTATTGAACATCAAGGATGATTTCTTTGTCCTTCAGCGACTAAGTGTTATTTCTTTGTATTCTTTACTTTTCAATCTTTAATGATAGGCTAATGATATCATCCAAGGTCCAATATGATTGCAGTTGAATGACATAAGAAATTTTTGTGTTCATTCCTCCAAGATAATGAGCAATTTTTTGTTTTTCAGGTTCTTGAATGTCATACTTCATAAGCAACTCTTCAAAGTCTATTGTATATTTTTCTACAGATAATGACTTTTACCTCAAATTATGAAATTTGTTGAAGGTGTCTTATCTGTAATGTTCATGAAGGAACTTGCGCTTGAGCTCAAGACGCATTTTATCCCATGTATTGATCTTTCTTCTTCCTTTTCTTTTTCGTTGGCGCTTGAGGTTTTCCCACCATACTGACGCATGTTTCTTCAACTTGATTGCTACAAGCTTCACGTGCGTGTCATTTAGAATGTCTTTTAACTCGAACACTCTTTCCACTGTGTAAAGTCAGTCGATGAAATCATCAAGTTGGAGTCTCCTTCAAAAATATCAATTTTGATTCCTAAGTCTTTAGTTTTGTGAGTCGTGTTGTGTCGTGCTCTTCATATGGACAAATCTTCAGACGAAGAAGAATAATGAAAAAGATTTGCATTATCCTCTTCACTAGAAGAACTGACATCACTCTGCTTGCCATGATTATTTTGAGTAGCTTCATATTTTGTAAGTTGCTCTTACAACTCCTTAACTTGTCGGCGTAACTCCTCTATTTCAATCTCTTGAGTAATTTTACGTTTTGGAGCCATCTTTTACTACTATGCAATGAGGTTGATGCTTAGGCGCCGATGTTATGATGATGATGCACAATGATGATGAAAATGCACTAATGATGATAATAATGAGAATGCATTAAGATAATCACCAACGGTAAAGACCCCAAAAGAAGAGAAAATAACCCAGAACTCCGCAGTAGACAATCTACACTGACGACGACTCGTACCAACTAACGCAGGGACGTCATTTGTCTCATCAATCTTGACGAGGTTAACAACCCCACTATGGTGAAAATAGTCGAGAACCCACCTTGATTTGCTAAGCCAAGGATGCACCCCTAGAGGAAAATAAACACACAGCTTATTTAATATATAACTCAATCAACTCCACTTCATAAGCAAAAGGGATACATATGCATATTTATACTAGTAGGAGAGAAGAATCTTCATAACTCAAGCAATGTGAGACTAACTCATAACACAATATATAATAATATATACTAAATTAGACTACTTTAATTAACGACATAAATATAAAAATATATGCTCCTGCATTATATTATCTTTAATTAAGAGCAGAAATAAAATTTTTAATAAATATAATATATAAAACACAATAATTTCTTCAAGTTTTCTTTTGGTAATAAACACAAACCCATTCAATTATATGCATTTATGTACACATGTATATATTTTGACACCCGCCTCTACCAGCATTAGTGCCTTCATTTGTCTCTAGCATTTTGTTCTTTCTTGTGTTTACAACAATCTGAGTTGGGATAAAAAAAATTATGTCAACACAAATAATCAACACTAAATTAATTATTATATATTTGTATATAAAAAATATGTTATTTAATCTTTTTAATATATATTTTATATTTTAATTTATATTTTATTAATAACTAATTTAATAATTAATTTTTTACGTATACATAACCTGTCATGTTAATTTGAATTATTAGCTTAGGAGGGTGGTAAGGTAACCTATAAATAGTTGAAATGGATATCCTATACTTTACGTATACTTTTTAATGGAAATTAAATATATAGACGTAATAAAAAGTAAGAATTTCCTTTTTCCGCTTTAGTAGCATCAATAAATAAGATTCTTACGGTTTGTTATGAGTAATTCTTGGCGTTTATCTTAATATAATGAATTAGTAATTTGATTTCATATAAGAGAAATGTTAAAAAAATTATCAAAATTTATTATTTTTTATTATCATTTTTAGTCATTAATTTAATTTTTTTAGTCTAATAATTCAATTAAGATGCTATTAACTTAACTAATACATTTTGATTGGATTAGTTTGTAGTGAATTTACTTGGCGGTCATAAAAGGCATGGAATATATCCTATTATATCCATGTATATATGTGTGGGCAATTAGTTTTGTCTGCTTATTTTAGGTGTATCGACACAAAATGTTAGCTACAAAAGTCTAAAAAATCACATTGCCAAAAACATAAGTGTGTAATAAGGACACCACTATATGTTTGTTGTCAATACATATACGTTATTTGCTTTTCAAATTGTATTATTTGAGAGAAAAGTTTAATATGCGTATCTATTATAAATATCTAACTGCTATGCAGAGTGGTACCAAGGATCCGGATGCCTGGAACTGTTGATAAGGGAAACCTTTACGTATACATCGACAATTGCACCGACCAAACAAGAAATTGAACATTTTATTTATTAGTCATTACTTAGATATCTACAGTTATTCCTAGTTCCTTTTTTTTTGTGTGCAATTATACAAGTCCCTGTTGCGAAACCTATTAATTCGTCCATATATATCCATATATATCGCAATGTCATTTTCAGTAGCAAATTATCATATAAAGATATTTCATTCCAATAGCATATCTGCTGTTTTGATTTTCTGTTTTCATAAGAATATCTTAAACCAAGTAATTCTGTTGGATATTGGTTCAGCTGTGAGTAATTGAGAAAATTTGACCTAGCGAATCTAATTAATTGCTGAAATGTTTTTCATGTTTCTATATTGCCTTAGTCAGCGTCATAAGACATGGTTCCTGTCAAAAACATTTCGTGCGTTTATTTTAGAGAAAGTTTAAGAGACAGTATTACTGTAATTTTACACTATTATAAATATTAATAGTAGTTAATTAATAGTTACAAAGTATAAAATGTGTTGGCCTTTAGTACTTTTTTTATTTTATTTAGTCCATATATATCAAATGTTAATTAATGAATATAATTAGAAAATTAACTATTTAAAATTTTAAAAATATTATATATATACTAAAATTAATTATCAAAATCAGTTATCATATATTTATGTATAAAGAATATAGCTTAATTTATTTTTAATATATATTTTGTGTTTTAATATGAATTATATACTAATAATTGATTTTAATAACTAATTATAATATATACCTAATAACGTAATTGTTATGATTCAATATCAAGTTAACTTTTTAAAATTGTATTTTTAATTCGCACTAATATTCAAATAAACATGTGAATCATACACACAGCCAAAAAATAAAAACTGAACCATATATATCAGAAAAACTAACATTTAAAATTTTACTAAAAAATATTAAAAAATAAAATAAAATATCCAAAATTAATGATAATTTTATTGAAAATTTTGACAAAATAAATAATATATATTTAGAATTAAAATTAGATCTTGTAGTTAAAGAAGGTGAATAGAAAAATTATTTTAATATAAAAATAAAAATTGATAAAAATTAACTTTGATAATGATACCAATATAATATAAGAATAGTGGCAAGATTAGTTTGGTTAGTTATCAAGAAGAGTGTGTTGTCTTCTTGAAAAAATAGAAAATATCTTTTGTATAAATACTACTCTTATATCAGTAATTAGATAGATAATAATACAATTCTGTAGAATTTATTTTCACATACAATTTTACTCTTCATACATAATTTTATCATGGTATCTAGAGCTTAGGTTCAATATTCATAGCTACTTTAATTCCTTTCTCATCTACCACCTCTTTTTCCTCTTCCAATCTATCAATTTTCACCATTGACAAACGCAATGAAGATACACATCGCACATGGCAGCAACTGGCTTTCCATGTAATCAATGCAAATAGATTAGGTAATCATCTTGATGTAACGAAAATTCCAACTCAATTTAATAGTGAGGTTGCACGTTTTGCTGGAACTGAATCTGCTACTTATACCAAATGGAAAGTGAAAGATGACAGCCTCATGACATGGCTTCTAAGCTCAATTGATAATTGCTTCAAAAACCAAATGTTAGATTGTGCTTATGCTCATCAAGTGTGGACAAAGATTTAAGATTATTTCGTTAAAGTGTCCAAGATTCGTGTTCAACAATTAAGAGCTCAGCTTAAGACAATCCGCAAGTAAGGTCTTTCTGCAAAAGAATATCTCAAACAGATTAGAGAAGTTGTTGATGCTTTGGCCTCTCTTGGACATGTATTATCTCTTCTCATGTCACAGCCATAACCGAAGGTCTAACTGAGGAGTATGCATTATACATATCCTCCATCATGACTAAATCTGATTCACTTTCTTTGATTGAAGGTTGATAAACCATAATTTTATATTTATTTTATATTGAATTTGGTGGATTTTATCAACTTTTTCTACACTCATTCATTGAAATAGCATGATTTTGTGAATTTCTTCTAAATTGTGCTTAAGAGTGAAAACATGTTTCTTAGGCTTTTAAATTACTAAATTTAATTCAATTTTCTCCCATTCGATGCCTTAATATGTTTGTTTGAGTGAGTTAAGGCTTTGAAGGCAAGAATGGCTTGAAAGTAATGGAAAAAAAGCATACAAAATGGAGAATTAATGAAGAAATGAGAATTTGCAGAATTTATGGCGACGCGTATACGTAGCCCACGCGTATGCGTGGGAGGAAATCTGTCGAGCGACACATATACGTGGCCCACGCGTACGCGTGACAAGCGGCACGTGACCAAATTAAAGGCGATTTCTGAACCATCCAGACTCAAATCCAACTCATTTCTGATGCTATTGAACCCAAGGATTGAAGGAGGGGGAATGAACCAAGTAGTCATAATTTAGTTTTTAGCATGTTTTAGATGTAGAATTCTAGAGAGAGAGGTTCTCTCATCTCTCTAGGTTTTAGGGTTCTTATTTTGATTTTTCTTAGATTTAGATCTCAATCTTCCTTCAATTTAGTTTTCCTTTACTTTTATTTGTTCTAGCACTTTAGTTCATTTACTTCTCTTGTTAATTTCTTTATTTTACCAATTTAGTTTATGAACTCTTTTTGTTATTCTCAATTTCCTTTTAATGTAATTTTAGGTTTTCATGTCTTTTGATATTTACCTTAATTACTATTGTTGATTTCTTGCTTATGTTAGTTATAACTTTTATTAATTTTTTCATTTTATGATGATTCTCTTTATTGCATTCTATGTGTTTGATGAAATGTTTTTTTTAGCTATAGAGTAGATTCTTCTCTTCTTGGCTTGGGTTGGTTACTTGGGTGATCTTGAGTTACCAATGTCAAAATGATTGATAATTTGCTCCCATTGATTCTAGTCTTCACTAAATTAATTGGTGAGTGGCTAGGACTTATGGGCTAGGATTAATGAAACTCATTTGACCTTCCTTCAATTGTTAGAGGATGACAAAATGAGATTGATCCTTATTGCAATTATCATATTGTGGTTGGTAGCAAGGATAGTGAACCTAAGCCATCAACTCTTACCAAGACTTTTTTACCATTTGAGTTTTCTTTTCTTTTTTAATTAATTTTTATTTACCTTCTTGTCATTTACATTTCTTGTCAATCACCACCTCAACCCCCCAATATTTCCATAACCAATAATATGCACACTTCCCTGCAATTTCTTGAGAGACGACCGGAGGTTTAAATACTCTCGATTTTTATTGGTTTGCTTAAGTGACAAATAAATTAAAACTTTGATTGAGGATAATTTGTCGGTTTGGAACTATACTTGCAACGGAATTATTTTTGTAAAAATTTCTAGACCAACATTTAATCCTTTGTCAAAGGTTTATTACTAGCACATGAAACAATATTTAAAAGATAACTGAATTAAGTGTAGTTCATGCAAATTATACCCATACACAAGATCAATTTGGTAGAGGATCTTTAAGACCACCCTTTGGAGGACGCAGAGGACGCGGTGGAAGGTTCTTCCGTGCTGGCAGATTTTACAATTTCGATCAACGACCTTAGTGCCAAGTGTGTTATCGATTTGGCTATACCGCAATGACTTGTTTCTACTGATTCGATTCTTCTTATCAATAATCTATTATGAATCCATCTCAATCTGTATCTCAGGCTCCACCACCTCCACCATCCACTTTTCATAATCCCAGGGCATACTTGGCTACTCTTTCAACATTTTCTGATTCAATGTGGCTACCCGATACTGGCGCTAGCCATCATGTCACTGGTGATGCTCAGAATCTGCTATCGTCATCTAAATATAATGGCTCAGAACAAATTATGTTAGGTAATGATAAAGGTGCGAGTATTACACACTATGGTAAAAATTATTTGATTAATTTTGATACTCATAGAGCTTTCTTGTTGGATAAACTCTTGCATTTACTTGACATTGCACACAGTTTTATTAGTGTAAGAAAATTTGCTGTTGATAACATACAATTGTTATTTTGAATTCTATGCTGATTTTTGCCTTGTTAAATCTCAGGAAACTCATGAGGTTCTACTCCGAAGAACACCTAGACAAGAAATTTATGTGTTTGAACGTGTTGTGCCTTGTTCTAGTCTAAATAATATTTCCTCTAATCTGAATTCTAGTGATCATGTACCTAGGGTGTTTCTTGCAAAATCTGATTCTTATAAGTTGTGGCACCATCGACTAGGCCATTGTGCCTCAAAAATAGTTCTGAGTGTAATGAATAAATGCAATATGCATGTCTCTTCTAATATTGTTCCATCTAATATGTGTGAATTTTGTTGCAATGCAAAGATGCATCTTCTTCTTTTTAATCTTGATAAATATAATTACACTGCTCCTCTAAATATGGTTTACTTAGATTTATGGGGGCCTGCTCCGGTAACTTCATATCATGGTTTCAATTATTATATCTCTTTTGTTGATGCTTTTAGTAGGTATACTTGTATATATTTGCTGCATTCAAAGTCTCAGATTTTTTAGGCTTTCTTGCAATATAAAACTATGTTAGAGAAGCATACATGTTTTAAGGTTAAGCGATTTCAAACGGATCATGGGCGTGAGTATTTATCACAAACTTTTACACAACATTTCACTGATTAAGGTATTGAGCACAGGTATTCTTGCCCATATACGCATCAACAAAATGGAAGGGCTAAGCGCAAGCATCGCCACATCACAGAGACTGGTTTGGCAATGCTTGCTACAACATCTCTTCCCTTAATTCACTGGGATGATGCTTTTCTCTCAGTCACATACATCATTAATCGTCTTCCATCTCCCAATACAAACTTGGTAACTCCTTTTGAACTTATGCACTCTAGAAAACCAGATTATGACTTTTTGCGAGTGTTTGGTTGTGCATGCTTTCCATGCTTAAAACCTTATTCTCAAATAAAATTAAATTTCAAATCTCAATTATCAGTTTTTCTTGGATATGCTCCTCATCATAAAGGGTATAAGTGCCTTACAAAGTTTGGACAAATCATTATCACTCGCCATGTGATTTTTGATGAGCAACGCTTTCTTTATGCAAAACTATTCTCCATTAATTCTGCCCCTGAGACCAGAACCTATTTTCTTTATGCCTCTCTTATTTTTTCTTTTTTCTTTGGACACTACCACTTTCACTGTACCATCTAATTCAACCCTTAATTTATCCCCTAATTTTCCTCACAATTTACCTACACCAACCATAGAAAATGAGGAATTTATAAATCATCCTCACAATAATCACGTCCTGATTCTACTTCTCATCCTCTTGACACTATGTTTCCACCAACTACACCCCCACCATCCTCATCTAATCCTTCTTTTTCTAATAATCAACTTCATCCTAGTAATATCTCTATCTCAGATATCGAGATACAATTTGGTAGTGCACCTAAAACTTATATTAAATTCAATACTCATCCTATGTAAACTAGATTAAAATCGGGTATTAGTAAACCCAAGTTATATCACACATTGGTAACTCCTCAACTTGATTTGACTAATAATATTCCCTCTAATGTGACTCAAACTTTACAATCTAAACATTGACATCAAGCAATGATTAAAGAGCTAAATGCTCTATACAAGACCAATAGATGGTCTATTGTTACTGCACTTACAAACACTAAAGTGATAGGCTGCAGATGGATATTTGTCATTAAATGCCATCCAAAGGGTGAAATCATGAAGTATAAGGCAAGATTAGTTGCCAAAGAAAATCATCAAATAGAGGGCATTGACTATGATCAAGTTTTTGCACCCATTATCAAACCTACAACTATTTGGATTATTCTTACAATTGTATTGAAAAATCAATGGCAAATTCGCCAATTTAATTTTAACAATGCATTTTTTAGTGGAAACTTAAATGAACTTGTTTTTATGAAACAACCACCAGGTTTTATATAAGGTGATGCTGTCCAAGTTTGTAAATTGCACAAGTCCTTATATGGACTCAATAAGCAAGCTCCAAGATCATGGTTTCTTAAACTTTCTATCTTCTACTCTAGCACAATTTGGATTCATCAAAACCAGGTCAGATCATTCTTTATTTACTAAACATGATGGTGATCTTATCTTATATATCCTTGTTTATGTTGATGATATACTAATTATTGGAAATAATTCTCAAGCCATACAGTCCACTATTGATCAATTAAACAATGTCTTTTCCCTCAAAAATATAGGTAAATTTAGCTTCTTCCTAGGAATAGAGGCATACAAATTAAAATTTGGTGCTGTCCACCTTTCTCAAATGAAATATATTAGTGATCTTCTTTAAAGAGTGGCATGAAAGAATCTAAAGCGATTTTTACACCCATGACTACCTTTGTTAAATTGTCCAAAAATGAAGAGAGTGAATTTGAAAATCCTTCTCTTTATAGGTCGATCATGGACTCCCTTTAATATGCTACTTTCACCCGTCTTGACATAGCTTTTTTGGTAAATAAATTGTGTCAATATATGCAGAGACCTCTTATTAGTTATTGGAAATGTGTTAAGAGATTATTACGCTACCTCTCTGAAACTATTACTCATGGTCTTGTATTTCATGCTAGCAATGACTTACATTGATTTGCTTTTTCAGACTCTGATTGGGGCTCGAATTTGGATGACCGTCGTTCTACATGTGGTTATTGCATTTAGATGGAATCAAATCTTGTCTCATGGTCAAGTTGAAAGCAAACATCCATTAGTAGATCAAGCACGGAGGCCAAATATCGCGCTCTTGCTGTTGCAGACTCAGAAATTATTTGGATCCAAAATCTGTTACAAGAATTGAGAGTAAAGATTACATTAACACCAACTTTATAATGTAACAATGAGAGTGTTGTCCTCTTGTCTGTAAATCCAATTTTGCACAGCAAAACCAAGTATTTTGAGCTTGATCTACACTTTGTAAGAGATAGAGTAAATCAACATCAACTACATGTGGTGTATATAAGAGCCATTGACCAGGTGGCTGATATATTTACAAAGCCTATTTTTTTGAATTTATTCACAAAGTTTACTACCAAACTTAAGGTTACTCCTAAAGTCACCTTAACTTTGAGGGGGTTGATAATGGTACCAGTATAATATAAGAATAGTAGCAAAATTAGTTTGGTTAGTTATCAAGAAGAGTGTGTTGTCTTCTTGAAAAAATAGAAAATATCTTTTGTATAAATACTACTCTTATATCAGTAACTAGACAAACAATAATACAACTTTGCAATATTTATTTTCACATACAATTTTACTCTTCATACACAATTCTATCAAATTTCTAATATTTTTTCTTAATTAACATATGTATCTATCTTTTATTATTGTACGATATATGGCATCTATCTCATCACATAAATTGTATATCCATTTTAATAATTAAAAGTATATATTAGCTCGATAATATTAAAGCAAAAATAAATATAAATAAGAGTGAATACCCCATCCGGCCCCTGACAATTATCTCGAAAGGACGAGGCTCCCAAGAAAAAAAAAACACCCAATCCGGCCCTTGATAATTTTTTTTTGGGACTGATTAGCCCCTGTGCCAAAAAAAAATAACATTAATTTTTTTTTGACACAGGGGCCTCGTTGTCCTTTCGAAGTAATTGTCAGGGGCCGGGTTGGATTTTTTTTTTTTTGTCAGGGGTCGGATTGGAGTTTTTTTTTTTGTCAGGGGCTTCGTTGTCTTTTGAAGTAATTGTCAGGGGCTGATTTGAGTTTTATTCTATAAATAAATACATTTTATGAATATATGTAACAAAAAGCACACGGCCATGGTCAATAACAAAGAGCTAACTACTGTATGTGTATAGGACTAAATGGTACACATAACAAACGTGCATCACATATTCACATGTTCAGATAATTTGATGAGTGGGCATCAATGACACCTTTAGAAATTATTATAATTCTTCTTAATATTTTTGACATTTTAGAAATTTAAACTTTTCTAAAATGCTATAATTAACCAATAATATATAAGAACAAATTCTCTAAAAATCTGAACATCTGGTCATAATAACGCGCTTCATCATTCTGACGAGTGAAGGATTCAACCATGGTTAAGGGACCTTGACAAAAACATCTTATCCACATAAAGTTGTTTAGAGCAATGATGAAATCATGAAACTAGACAACCACACATTACAACAACCATTACCATATATAGTGAAGTCTCCTCCGTTTTCTATATTTTTGGGAGCAATGCAGAAACTGACTTTTGATTGACTTCACAATGATCAAAATTATTTTTATAATGATGAAATAAGACAACCACACTTTACAATGATGAAACAAGACAACCACACTATACAATGCAACCATACTTTACACTTCACAATTAAATTATTTTTATTTTTGGGAGGAGCAGCAGCAGCAGAAACTGACTTTTGATTGACTTTCATTCCGAATTAATCTAAAAGAAATCCAATTACATTGCAAATAGCTAGAATTCATAATTGAACTAAACAAGCATTAACATGAACTTCTCATGAGTTTTTCTCAAGCTTATCATTAAAGGACACAAATTTTCATACCTGCACATTGTTAAAATTAAGATTTTGATTGGGTTTAACTCAACCCTAAATACTAAGTTATAAGGTGAAAAATATCTCACATTTATAAAGTCTTTAAAGATCTTATTTTAAAATACGTAAGACTTTAATACACATAAGTAAAACTATGTATCTATTATTAAAATATAAAAAAATATTAAAAAAATCAAAATTTATTATTTTTATTCATTAGTTAATTATTAATGTTTAAAGTATGAGTCGGAAGTATGTTATTGAATTATTAAACTGAAAAATTAAATTAATGACTAAAAGTGATAATAAAAAATAATACATTCAAATAGTGTTTTAACATTTCTTTTAAAATATTGTATATGTCAATTATTAAATAATAACGACTCAGCTAGCTAATCAGGATAATTATCAACATAGTTTGATTAGTTTTCTTGTATTTTTTTCTAGTAATTTTTTTTAATTCTGCTAGATAATTAATAGGGATTTAACTAATAATAAATCAACAAATATTTTTAAATGATATTTTATATTAATTAACTATTATTAATTAATGATCATTTAATTTTTGTTTTTTAGAAAATAAAATTATTAATTATTTAAAGGTATATATTTAATATATGGTAGATTACATTTCGGGTTAAGGACTAATCTATCACAGAGCTCACAACTCCCAACACTTGCTTAAGTGGACGAGTGAGCTAACCACTCGAACAACTCAAGTTGATTTACTGTTACAACCATTCAAAGGTAACAGTAGAAGATTAAATGGAGAGGCCCGATGGATTTGTATTCCAAAAACATGGAATCAGATCGATAACCATTTATTATCGTCCTTGACTACCTCATTTAAATATCCAAATCATGATTATTTGAACAAAACCTAGGAAATAAACCACTTGCTCAAACCGTGATGATTTCAACAATTTTAGAGTAAATGATTATGACTCATGAGATTAATTTCTCTATCCGAAAATGTTTAAAAAAAAGTTTTGTTAACCAATCAAATTATAGAAAATGATAAACTATATCAACAAATATTATATAATTGCTATATTATTTACACATTGGCAGACTAGTTTTATATTCTTAAATATTTTTTCTAAATATAATGTGTTTTGAGGTGTTATCTGATATTAAGATAATGAAAATGAGTCTGAATGTTATAATCCAAACATGTCCAAAAATGTTTATGTTTGCTTCTTGGATGATAGTGAAGAGTACTGTAGGATTCTGATGTTTAATTTAACAAAAATTTAAATAAAGTATATGTAAGTTAAATGAAAAATACTCTATTGGAATATTTATAAAGTAAGATGATGAGTTGATCGTGAATAAAAAACATTGTCTAATAATAGTGGGTGATTATAAACTCCTAAATTATCACTTAGCGGTAATAACTAAAATAGTAGATAAAATTTTTAAATTACTCTTCAAATTAAATTGAGTACCTGGACATAAAATCTAATTTAGTGTTGTTTGATCTATAACATCTGGTCAAATAGAATGATAAAAACCTTTTAATTATAAGAAGCCCAATAATTCAATAAAAAATGTAATCGATTGAATTGGATTGAGCTGACTTAACACATGCTTGAATAAAGTGTGTCTAATCTTTTTGTACTTTTATATAGATAAAAATTTATTTTAAAAATTGTACATGCTATTATCACTCGTTTTATACATAAATTAATTATAGAGTACTTTGAAAAAGAAAAAGAAAGAAAGAGAAGAAAAGAAAGCAATAAGCAAGATAAAAGACTAAGGGGATTATCTCTACTTGTACATCTAAATTCCATGGTTAAACTTCATGGCATACAAATAGTTGCATTGCCACTTGCCACTCATGTCATCAATTATTGTAGCAAACAAGTTGGCAAATGTATGTACTTGTTGCAGCTTTTCACTTTTGGTTGAAAACAATAAGCACATTTTTCTTTGGTTAAAGATAAGTATGTAACCGTGTTCTAATAATATTATATTGGGTATTTTATAAGAAGTATGATTTATTTATACAAGTTTAAATATGATAATAGTGTATTAGAATTTCTATTGTAAATGTTCGAAGTGTAATTTATAATTATCAAATGTAAGTACATTAGTAATTATTAAGAATGAGTAATGTAAAAAGAAAAATGATATTGATGGGATGCGTTGTGCATCAAGATGTGTTGTTGTAATATGCCCCCACTCCCGCATTATGCAGTAGCAAAGAAATGCAAGTTGCTTAGCTCTGACAGTGAAATATGTCCTATTTTCTTTACTCTTTGCTCTTCAGTCTTCTCTACTGCTTATTGAGATGATGCATGCTATGCCTTCCTTCCATTCTCGTACATTTAATTGATGTTCCGATCAGAAGAAAGACTCACGGAAAAGAAACAACAATAATGTACTATATGTTTTCGTGACCCTCCGAGTAGACCACTTGCATTACATTCTATTTGATATTGTATATATTAATATTAATTAATAATGAGAATGATGACCTTTCTCAAACCCTAATAGGCACCATCATCGGTGATAGTGATAACCATGGCCAACTTGCCCACATTATTTGGAAACTCCTGAGGTGATTGATCCGAATCTCTCTCATGTTTATCTAATAATAAATTAATAATCCATCACAAATAAATTAGGGTTTTATTTTTAAGCAATGTTAGGGACCAATAATTTTTGTGATTTGTAGCATCAAGTAGTTATTAATGATATTTTTAATGGTGTGAGATTTCATCCAATAATATAAGATTACTCACTTCTCTTTTGCTGATTACATGTTAACCAGAATTTAATAAAATTGTTGGTCTTTAGATTTTTTCTTTATTTTTAACCCCGCCTCCGCCATTATTTGATTGATAAGGGCACATATATTCTATCTCATTGCCAAGACTTTCGAACCACCAACTTGGAACAAGTGGATTAACCATAAATCATTATTTAATAGCTCAACTACCATTCCACTGTATGTACTAGGTAGTATATATTATTAATTACTTCACCTGTTCATCATCATAACCATTAAGGTATGTAGAACCAATTGAAAGAGAGGAAACAACACCCTTCATTCTTTGTTAGAGAAACTTTAATTTTGATTCCTCGTTGCCTGAAATCAAATTTAAGGGTGAAAAAGAGAATACAAACTTTGCATCAAAGGTTATGTTTATATATACTTATAGGGTTGTGCTAAGTATAACCAATAATTTTTTTTAACAGCATAAACAATGGACCTTAAAATTGATCCAATTCAAGTAAAACACACTACACTCTAAATTACTCACCTAAATCTTAATATTAAAATAATCATCTGCACCTAATAAATTGAATATCCGATATATCCATTGTTCATATTATTTAATATTTACATTGTCTACCTATACTTTTCTATAATTATATATTAATATATGCATATGTCTTTATATTCAATTCAAACTTCAAAATAAATTAGTCAAACTAGGCTCAATTGTTTGCTCCTTTATATATATATATATATATATATATATATATATATATAAGGGAATATAAATAAAACTCTAATTTATTAATTAAATTCTAATTGTCATATAAAAATGTAATTAGAAATTACATAAAACTACAATAAATGTATATATCTAAAAATTAAAAATTGATCTATTTAAAAAATATATATAAAAAAATCCACCTCCAATATTTATATAATTAATTACTAACTGAATTTTATTTTTCTTTTAAATTTATACTATGTTATGTGTAGATACACCCTTTTGCTACAACTTCCACTCCTCTCAATTATTCATGTTTGGTAAGTAGTAAAGTAAAAGAATCTAGAGTCTAGATATAGGGTTTGGCTTGCATGAGTATTGCCGTATAAAGAGTTCAAATCTCTGTTTTCTCATCAAATCCTTTATTAAACTAACTAAAGGATCTCCAAAAGCATATCTTTTGTATGGGTATTGGGATGCAAATCATGTGATCATCATCTACTATTTTAGTTAACTATATTTTAGTTGGAACTGTACATATATACATACGTAGTACTCAATATTTATATCAATTTATAATAAAATATGATGAGTTAACCTAATTGTTATGGATTATTTTGCTAAGTCCATTATTTTTAAAGATTAGGTATAAGAGGATCTCAAGTCTAAAAGAATCGATTTGACGATGTGTTATTTTAGATTTCAAGAGGTTATATTTTAAAAGAATAAATTACAATAATATTTTTTTATCAATTTACTTAATTTCTCATCATTTAATTTTATAAGTTTAATGACAATATTATAACTATTATTTTCTCTCTTAAAAAAATGTTATAATATTTGATTGTGTATAAGCCTAAAAATATCATAGGAAAATATAATATCACAAAATAACAAATTAAAATATCAATATAAATAATTTATAAGAAGAGCAACTTATTTTTCTAGATTAACTACTAAACTTAAAAAGTATCTCATAATCTCATAATGACATAAAGAGAAAAATTTATATTATTATAATCTTACAATATATATACTATTTTAAATACATGTACTCAAATATAATATTTAATTTAATATCTTTTACTATCCAATTTAACTTGAGCATTAAAATACTTGTAGATATATCTCTTTCCCATTACTATGGGATCGGAATGAAAAACTCAAAATATTTTAAACTTAGTGTAAAAGAGTAATGACATCATTATGTTTCTAATCCCCTCTTTTTATAAATTTTATTCAAATAATTTTAATTGGAAAGAACAAAAATACTTCTCAACATTAATATTCTAACAGGAGGTTTACATAATTTTGTTGGAATAACATATACTATTTTTCTATAATCCAATCAATAAATCATACAGAAGAATATTTAAGAAATGCACAAAATAAAATAATATATTATATTATTCCTTTAACTGATTCTTTGGACAAGAAAAGGAACAAAACCTAACAACTGTCGGCTACCACCGCAAGAATAATGGTTTTTTTTATATTAGGAAACTCTAAGAGAGGATTTTTAGAGTTTTAATCTTACATATATAGAAAGTGAGTTATTTTTAAATTTTCTTACGTATTAAAAATTAACAATAAAATAAAATCGATCTTTAATATAAAAAGACAATTTTATTTTGATAAAAAAATTAATTAAATTTAGATAAAAAATTATTCTTTTTTTAAAAAAATACTAAAATGATATTTTCTTCTTTTTTATTTGTAAAATATATATTTTTCTTTTGTAATTTTAAAAAAATCTCATCTTTAATATATTTTAATTTTTTTTGTGTTAACAAACATTAACTTTATCTATTTTTTAAGAAAATATAATTTTTTTATAAAAATATTCTTTAACAAAAATTTTATCTTTTGTGATTAAATTTTGGTTGCCAAAATTTTATTTAACAAATTATTTTTCTATTGATTAAATTTTTTAATGATAAATTTTTTTCTAAAATTCTTTTTAATAATTTTTTAATTATTAAGGAATGAACTTGCTTTGTAAAAATATAAAGGAATGAGATGTTAATTTTTTAAATTTGGAATTTATCCATTTTAACTTATTTTTAAGTTTTAATAAAGTTATTAATAATTTTTAATAGTTTTATGAAATAAATTATTTATCAATATTAATTATTATGTATATTAAAAGTGGTAAAATTTTTAATTTACTGTTAAAATAATAAATATTGATATAAAAAAATTAATAGTAAAGTACAAAAATAATTGTTAACAACAATTTTGGTAAAATTATAATTTGATAATTAAAAAATTATTGAAGAGTATCTTAAAAAAAATAATTTAATTATTAAAAAATTTTAAACAATATTTTAGTAAAAATACAATTTAATTTAATTAGTAGAAAAATAATTTATTAAAGAGTGTTTTGGTAAACAAAATTTAATTAGGAAAAAAATAAAATTTTTGTTAAAGAATATTTTTGTAAAAAATAATTTATTTTTTCTTAAGAAATGAGTAAAGAAGAAGTCTTTTAAAAGATATAAGAGAAAGGAGTGTACATTTTATAAATAAAGAAAAAAATGTTATTTTAATATCTCTCGAAAAAAAAATAGATTTTTTTAAATAATTTATCATATTATATAAATATTTTAATTTAATTGAAATAAAAAATTATCACAGTAACAAATCTCACATTGATCTCAATCATTATTTATAACATATGATTTCATAAATATTAATGTGGTATTTGTAAAATCCAAAACAAAATTAAAGTGAATTCAAGCATTGGACATTCTCTTATATAGCTTATTATCTTTAGAAAAATGAGAGTTGATCAATAATTTTATAGGATGAATAATGATATATATCCAACTGTGTAAGATGTCAAACCTAACAAACATAATTTATTATTTATTAATATTATTTTATGAACCTTGTTAAATTATTATCTATGCTCATACATAGTTTTCATATACTGTTAACCTCATCTTTTTTTGTCCGCATTTTCTTTATTTAACGTTTTCTTTCTCAATTATATTCTCTTTTTTTAGTACATGCACTCTCAGAAAAGGAGGGTCAAGATCACCAATAAAATGAAAGATTCCAAGAGATTGTGGAAATTTTGGTTAAACAAAATGCAAATTAAATAATAATGGAGTGGTGGCTGGTCAAAATACCGGGAATGAAAGGAGTGTAGAGATGAGAGCTTGGGATTTGTATTGAGATATTGCACATGGCATGCAGCGCACGCAGATATATATAGATGGGGACAACCTTAGAGGTGGTTCGGCAATGGGGCATGTTCACCAATATATGTACATATATTCTTGCTGGCCATAGAGGATATAATTTGTTGTTTACCAATTCTTAGCCGCTTTAACTTATTTAAAATATAAAAATTAATTAATTATATGTGTTTTTTGTTTTTATTTAGAATTTAATTTTAATATATTATTATTAAAAAACAATTTTTGATAGGAGTATAACTGAACTACCAGAACAAGAAAATCCATAACTACTTTTTTTGATATTTTTGGTTTATGTAGAATCTTAAACAGAATATTCAATAAAAATCATGATGAAGAAAAATATAATAGTTTTATAAGTTATAGGAATCTAAATTTTATGTTTTTACTCCTTACTTTAATTATTGACTATATACATTTTTAATAGAGGAGTAAAGCTTCCAAAATTTAAAATTTTATTTCAACACATTTGACTTCTTCTCCCAAAAAATCAATAGCAATAACGACGTCACAGAAAAAAATAGAGTAACAGCAATGATTAAACCATATATGTATCATACCTTCTATATCTTCTCTTTCATCATTTTTCATATTGCTTCTTGAATCTTTGTCATGCATTTGAACTTTGGTCCCAAGTTTCTTTTTTCACCCTTGATTTACAGCAGAGCTCTATGATCTTCAAATCTTGAGCTTTCCAATTCGGTGCATGCAAGGGGAAGGTTTATTCACCAATCTTCAATGAAGCATAAATTTAAAAAAAAAAAATTTGTGATTTGTTCTTTGGATGTAATCTTTGCCTTTAACCCTAACTTCTTTGACTTCCTTCTTCTTTGATTGAATTGATAACCTACTTTTTGTACTTTAATTTAGCTTTAATTAGAGCTTTTTCTTTTTCTTTATTTTCTTCTGTGATTTTACGTGGATGATGGAAAAGAGAGAAGGAGAGAAAAGAGAGTTTGGTTCGGTAGTTTTGTGGTTTGGTTCAAATGAAAATATAGTTCCATTTTTCAGTTTGCAACCAATTTGAATGAATGGACTTGAATCACCTAGTTGGGCTTGTGCTTGTCCTCGAGCCAAATTCTTTCTTTTCTTCTTTCTTGTAGATTAGCAACTTTTTATGTGGATCAAATATAATGATATGAGTGCTTATTAGATCTGAACCAATGTTGAGCTTTGATTGCTTGTCATTGCACCAGAAGCTAGTTGTTGAGTCAGTTTATTTTATATTAATTTTTTGCACATTTAAGCAAACTAATCACACATATAGTTGACTTTTAATCCAATAATAATGTTTAGTCATCATTTATAATATGTTGTTAGTTCTTCAAACTCAACAATCTCTAATTATAAGAACTAAAAATTCATAAATTTAATTATCAAGAACAGTCAAATACAAGAAAAATATCTTATTCTTCATCTAATTTCTCATCAAAGCTAAAGAACCAAAAAAAGCCAACAGCAAATCCATAAATAAGAACAAAAACGAGAACAAGAATTAGAGAATTAGAAATTGTGATGAACAAGAACAATAATTAGGAACTTGAATCTTAACTTGCTTGTGATGGTAGTAATGGTGGAGTTGCATGGTAGTAGTGATAGTGAGTCTAGACAGCGAAGGATAGGAAGGAAAGGGGAAGGAAGACGCCGTGGTGTTGCTGGAAAACACGAGAAATACGACCACCACCACCTCCCCGACGATGACAAAGAATATGAGACTAGGGCGAAAGCCAGGCGCAACGCTGCGAGGGCAAGGGAGAGTTGCGACACTGTGAGGGCGACGGCGACGGCAACGGTGACGGCAATGACGAGGGCAAGGGTGAGGCTTCCTTCTCTCATTCTTTCTAAATCTGTTCTTCTCTCTCTTTTTCTGAAGGGATGAGGGAGAATAAGAAGCCTTGCTTCTCTCTCTCTCAATCTAAGTCTCTGCTTCTCTCTTTTTTGAAGATGTGAGTGAAAAGAAGGAGTTGTGATGGAAATGATGATATTATGGGTATAATTATCCGAAAGACGATTTTAATATAAAAAATATTAGGGACTATTTTAAATCCAAAATAAAGTTAGAGTGGATTTTGATTTTGACCCTAAATTTTAGAGACCAAAATCGTACTTATTCCAAAATTATATTTACAATAGAACTAAAATATCTACCAAAGCCTATTGATCCGACCGTTACAAACACCAAGTCATAATTCAGCATCATGACTCATAACTCAGCCAAATAAAGCATAGCTCGGCGTCACGCGTTACAAACCGAGCTCAATGGCTTACGCACTAGAATCAAAACGACAGACCAGACATTATCACCCATTAAGCCTTATTATTATTCTTCAATTTGGACGATGAATCAGAAACATAACTGACTTGTTTCACTCCGCATATAAAGGTATAACATCTTCTCCTTAGACACACGTTGAATTCTTAATACTCACTTAAGTTTTGGAGTGCCTTTGCAGGTACACTCCCCCCTTGTTTCTTGCTCACGCTCTGCGCAATTGGACATTCATTCGAAGTAAAGCTCGGCTTTCCACAAGGCTCAAAGGTCGGCACCGAAGATAACAACTCGGTGTCGATTCCCAGGGACCGAGCTCTCCCTTCAGGTATCCATACAAGAACAATTGGCGCCCACCGTGGGTCCGAGAATATAATCCCTTCCATATATCATTGGCCTCGAGGTTCTCGCTTGAAGTTATGGCTGAACAACTTCCACCCACACCATCCGAATAGGCCAGAAAACCATCAAGCCATGGCAAACTAGCAGCTAACTGGGAGGGCCCTTACCGAATAATCGAAGTCATCAGCAACGGAGCATACCAATTACAAACTTTAGATGGTAAAGATCTGCCTAACACTTGGAATGTATCATCTTTAAAGGTATATTACAGTTAGAAAACAGGGACAGGCAAGTACTCTTTTTCCTACTATCAAGATTTTTCCCACAACGGATTTTTCTTAGAGAGGTTTTAACGAGGCTAGCCTACCTGGGCCTTTGAAATCAAAGGTTCTCCAATAAATAAATTTCTTACGTCATCAATTCAATATTTTTGCATTTCACATTTCTCATTTCTCATTTATTTGTAACATATTTATAACGCCGATCTATACTCTGAATCCGACCATTCGGAAAACTATCAATGAAACAAAGAGCCGATCTTACTCTTAATCCAATCATTTGGAAAACTACAATCAAACAAATAGCCGATCTTACACCGAATCCAACTATTCGGTACTAATCAGTCAAACAGATTACCGATCAATATTTCAAAACCGACCATTCGGAATCTACCAGTCAAACAAATAGCCGATCTAACTTCTAATTCGACTATTCGAAATTAATCAGTCAAACAGATTGCCGATCAATACTCGGAAACCGACTATTCAAAATTTATCAAACCCAATCCGATTACACCACACATTACCTATCAAATACACCTTTCTATTACGATTACTCAGCATCTCACTAAATTCGGCCTACTCGGCCTTCCCTTCACATCAACCAATATCCATCAAAATATTGGCACTTCACCATTACTACAAATTTACCTAACACTATAATAAATTTTATCCATATCAATCAATTTGGCTCCAGACCACGGTAACAAACAAGATAACACTAGGTTATCATACTATTTTGTACTAATCATAAACATGCACAATAAGATAACACTAGGTTATCATACTATTTTGTACTAATCATAAACATGCACAATAGCATGTATTTAGAAGCATCATAAGTTATTTTTACTCCAAAAATAGTAATAAAATAAAAAATTACAAATGCAAAAGCTCAACACAAGAGCAAAAATAGTTTACCAACAAAATCAATTATCCAAAAATACAAACCAAACTAAAAGCCTATTGAACATTTTCATCTCCTTGCTCGGCAGCACTGTCATCCTCAACCATAATCCCGTCCTGCACTATCTTCCCTGGATCCATCTGAGAGAAGTCCATTTCAGGAGCAAGAAACTTCGCCTGAATAGAAGCCCTTTCAAATCCTTCAATAAATGAATCCAAAATTCCCATTGTTTGCTCTTTTCAATCTCTTTCAGCTGACTCGTTAACTCAATAACATGAGCGCTCATACTGGAGAGATCGGCCTCTTTCTTCTTAAGGTTCTCCACTTTCTTCGAATAAAAATTTTCCTTTGTCAATAACAATTCCTTCTTTACCTTAGCCAGCTCCCCCTCAACCTCGACAACCCTAGCTTTTTTCAAATCTAACTCCTCCTTTAAACTCGGATCAGATTTCTCATTCGCAACTTTCAAATGTCTCTTTTCTCGGCTACGCCCCAAACTGGCAAGCCGCAGACTAACAACCTAATGAAGAACAATGATCATTAGCATCATCAACTATCAACAAGTCAAACGAACCAACAAAATAGTCATTACCTGCATATATTGATCAATCGCCACATCCCCTACCTCGTCCGCTAAGATAACATCAGACGGGGTCTGACAGACTTCATCAACAGTAACCATGAATGGATAATCCTTCCTCCAGAGTGAGGAACCCTCACTCTGCTCAACAAAACCATGCAACTTCTTCTGGTTATCATAAAATTTCTGAACCTCCTCTATCAGAACTTCTAAACTATCATCGGACTCTTCCGACAGATCCACAATATCAGCTTTCTTCCTTTTTAAAATCACCTTCTTTCTCATCGGTTTTGGCTGATCAAACTCACCAGTACCGACCTTATCCGCTTTCGACATAGATCCTTCCTTATCAAGACCTTTGCTCCTCACCCGAGCCCTCAAACTCGCATCAGATACACCCGGATATTTATCTCCTGAAAAGAAAACAAAACCAAAAATTGTTCACAAAACTCAGATATGATACAACAACCGAATTGAAACCCTTACCCAAATAATCTATAACAGCAGCCTTATTATCCTCCCACTGCAGTAGTTCATATACAAAAATTAACTCCTTACGGTCAACAACCTCAGTCAAGTATTCAATTACACATTTATTCCTTGCATTTATAACCTCCGACCCCAAAATACTTTGAGGCTCCAAACACCACCAGACAGGAAATTTCTCCCCAAAATGCTCATCAATATAAAAAGGAAACTCTCCCTCAACATTTCTAACCTTTACATACATCTCCTTAAAATTTTTAAAAAAGGATTTGTAAAGTTTGAAAATAGCAAAACGGGGTGAACTATTCAAGTTCACCCAACTCCCCTTCCAAACCCCTTTTTGCTTGAAATAATGAAAAGAATAACTCCACCGTCGATTTCTCCTCCAGAAACTCCATTAGAATTTCAAAACTACGAAGGAATGCCCAGCCATTATGATGAAGTTGGGAAGGTGCACAATTAAGTTGTTTCAACACCTGACACTCAAAATCCGTAAACGACAACTTCACCCTCAACTCCTCCAAAACACTGCTATACATATAGAAAAACTCAAAACCCTCCCCTCTGTGAAAAACTCTGTCACCTAGAGAACAGGGCAGTAGCTCCATCTGAACCCCAGTACCTACCCTAACAATCCTACTACTATCAATCTCCTTCACAGCATCCTCATCCAAAAACAAAGACGGACGATTCCTCACGTCCTCATTAACCCAATCATAGAACCAATCAATCTTCTCCTTTTCGAAACCCATCAGTAACCAACAAACAATGAAGGAGAAGAAGAAGAAGAAAAACAGAAAAATGCAGGAGGAAGAACACAGAGTTTAGAGCATACCTCTCTTACTCATTTTCCTTTCAAACGTCTCTGATAAACAAAAAGAAATGGAGACAAAGTGAAAATCTTCAGGATTCCAACTATGATTTAATTAAACACACTTTACCACCTATTTCGATTCCATTGCCCTTAAATCAAATCAGTTATCTCAAAAAGAGTGAACTACATTGGAACCATGCACGTGCATTTAATTCTGTCTCTCTGCCACTAAACACCATCATTTACCATCATTAACTGTTTCATAAAGCAGTTTGAACTAGGGGCTAGAGGGCCTCACCCAATTGGCCGAGTTACTCGATCACTAAATAACCGATCTATGTTTCATTAATAAGTTCAACCTGCTTCATTAAACACATTCCCAGGCTAAGCTTGGGGGCTATGATTTGACCGTTACAAATACTAAGTCATAATTCGGCATCAAGACTCATAACTCGGCCAAATAAAGCACAGCTCGGCGTTACGCGTTACAAACCGAGCTCAACGGCCTACGCACTAGAATCAAAACGACAGACCAGATATTATCACCCATTAAGCCTTATTATTATTCTTCAATTCGGACGATGAAACATAAACATAACCCGACTTATTTCACTCCGCATATAAATGTATAACATCTTCTCCTTAGACACACATTGAATTTTCAATACTGACTTAAACTTCGGAGTGCCTTTGCAGGTACACTCTCCCCTTGTTTCTTGCTCACGCTCTGCGCAATTGGACATCCCTTCGGAGTAAAGCTCGGCTTTCCACAAGGCTCAAAGGTCGGCACCGAAAATAACAACTCAGCGTCGATTCTCAGGGACCGAGCTCTCCCTTCAGGTATCCATCTAAGAACACCTATGATTTAAATGGTTTTTTTTAAAGGATTCAAATGAGCTTAAATGAAAACAAAGTTTGTCTTTTGTCAATTGAGATTGAAAGTATTTCATTTATAGAGAAGTGTTAGGGCTAACAAATTTTGTTATTTGTAGTCATCAATTAATCATCAATAATATTTTTAATGGTGTGAGATTCTATTTAATGTGTAAAATTATTCATTTTTTTTACTAGTTAAATACTAATCAAATTTTAATAAAAATGTTGAGCTTTCGACTTTCTCTCATTTATATATTTCTTTTAAGGAACTTGATCGCATTCAACTTCTTTTTTAGGCTTTAATTTAGGACATATATTAGAGTCCGTAGCCAAATCAATGCCAGTAGCTAGTAAAACTTGATTATTCTCACTTTTTTTTTTTCCCCAGCACGCAGCTATACGTGAAATTCTTATTAGAGCCGTTAGGTAGCAGAGATCAAGGATATTGAATAGAAGATTGTAAAATTAATAAAATGCAGAAAGAGTTCTGCAGTAGCAGCAGAGAAGAGAGAACTGAAGTTTTATTGTATTAATTGTGATGTAAATGAGTGTATACACTTAACACTTGATAAGATGCTACTGATCTCTATATATAGCACTCATACTAACTCACTAATATAACAAATAAGTGAAATAACAGAATTTTATATCTATAACTATATAGCAGAATAGAGTAATGTAATCTTGGTTTTCTTGCCAGCTAAGTAATGTCACTTGTATGTTGTATCCTTCTTATTCAGTTATTCTCAACAAGAGCATGGCAGCGAGAAATTATTAGATATTTTCAACGCATCAAGCCATCAAGAGATTATTTTTTTCCATATTTATAAAAATCGAACCGAACCGGCCAGTTTAACCAAAAAACTAAATTCTTATTCGGTTCAATTTAATGTTCTGACCGTTTAAGGTAATAAACCGATAAAATTCGATGCAAATCGCAACTAAACCGGTCCAAAACGAGGTCAACTGCAGGTCTGCAGCTAATATGCAAAAATGCTGAAAGCAAAGTTTGAACTTAAAACCTCAGCATTGTTTGCACAAAATTCCACCACTAGGTCAACTATCTTTCTATTACATAATGTGATTTTATAGTCACAATAATCAATATCTAGTGGAACTTATATTACAATATAATTCTATATAATTCTATATCTTCTTCCTTTTAATATGTTTATATATTTGTTCATATAATATAATATATATATAAATTTATATTATATTATAATTTAATTAAGTCAAATTTAATTCATATCAAATATTAATTTTATATTTTAATAATAATATTGTATTTTTAATTTTATTATTAATATTTTTGTTTTATTATAATTTTAAATGTATATTTATATATTAAAATATTAGTAAATATATGTATTTTAAATTTTAATTTTATGTTTTTTTATTATTTTATATTTTTTATTTACGTACGCCTGATTTTATCGATTCAACTAATAATTTTTCGGTTTAACTAATAAACTAGTAAACTAATAACTTAATCGATTTGATTACCGGTTCGATTTTAACAATTATAATTTTTTTTTGTTGTATTATTTTTTAGTCAATATCAACATATCTTTTTTAATCCTAAACCTTAAATCATAAATTTTAAATTTTAAATCTTAATATTAATATTAAAAAATAATCTTTAAAAAATTAGTTAATATTAATAAATTAATAATATTTTATTATAAATTCTGATGATCTAAAAAATAATAACAGTTCATATATATATATATCCTGATTGTCCATTTTATATAAAAGAAAATCCTTTAAAATAAAAAAATTGATAAAATAAAAAATAAATATTTAATTATTATTAATTTTATAATTTTATATTATATATAAATTTTATTATTTTAATTTAATAGTGATTAAATTCTTTATTTTTTTTACTTTATCAATCTATTCATCTTAGAGAAATATCATACCATCCAAATGTGATCAAATCTAGGGGTGAGACGGGTCGCGGATACTCGATTACTCGTCCGAATTCGAACTGAACCAATTACATTATTTCTGGAATCAACAGGTAATCGAGTCCAATTCAAACTAAACCAATGACTCTCACTAATAATTAGTTCGAGTAACGATTTTGGGGATGCAGAACTCGAATCAATTCGTAGACCCGACCATATATTAATTAAATAAAAAAATAAAAATTTAAAATATATATATCTCTTTTAATATGTTTGAATTTTAATGTCTTTAGTGTTTAATATGTTTGGATTTTAATGTATTTAGTTTTTAATGTATTTGACGTTTAACATGTTTAGATTATTTCTATTAATATTATATGTTTATTGTACTTACAGAATTTTTAAGATAAAAATTTCGTTTTTTTTTTATTTTTTTTATAAATTTTTGTTTTATTGGGAACTCAATTACCCGAATCGAACTAATCTATTTTTAATCGATTTGGTTTAGTTTGGGTACACACAAAAAAACGCAAATCTAAACCAAACTGAACCAATTACAATTCAATTAGTTCGATTTTAATTTTATCTTAAATCCGAACCAATTCGACCTGTACTCACCTCTAATTAAATCAATATTAATCAATGGAAAAAAAAGGGTCATTGACTCATTGTAATGCGAATTGCATTGTAACAAACAAAAAATAACGTACAATGACAAAACTTTGAATACATTGACAGAATAGATACGGATACTATCCACATACAGAAGAAGTTATGAATGCGTATACGAAGACTACTCCCAATTACACTGGAAATTATATAACACCAAAATCCTCCACGTAATTAATTACTAAGTAGTCCAAATAGCATATAGGATCTCTATAACATTCCGGCGAAAATTAAAAGATAAGAACGACCAAAATATATATGTATGTATCTATCTAAACTTAATGATCCCCAAAATATTATTCCGATTATATTATGAGTCTAATAGTAACACTTGAAGACCTTATAAATAAAATGTTCACTGATCTCTAACGGATCATGCACGCAAACTAATGAAATGTGCTCCTCTAACTTGAATCAAATCGTATTATTATTATTATTTGAGGTAATCATACAAGAATATTATTTACACACTAAAATTTATTTTTAAAATCAGTCATTATGACCATTGAACTGACTCACTTTAAGAATTTCTAATGGTTATAATTACCGTATATTTGTCAATAGGATATTCTCAAAATGAACATGGTAATAGAGTTTCTTTTGACCTGCGACTGTCATAGTAATTAACAATGTATTATTATACTTTGATTCCGGACACCTAATACCTTAGGGTGCTAGTTGAATAGATATTGGGTATGATTTAAATACTTGTAGAATTAATTATTAGTCAATAAGAAATCCGTCAACTCTCGGTAAAGAGTTTGAGCTCTATAATTATAATTATTGAGATGAATAAAACCTTGGCTAAGGGGATTGAATGAATGAAGAAAATGAGTTTCTTAAGTCATTCACAATTCATTATAATAATGGTAACAAGTTAGAGTTTGACAATTAAACCATACTCTAAAGGTTAACCAAGAGTTGGAAAGATGGAAGGAATTATACTTTGTTCTTTTGAGGTTCTTAGTAAAAATATATTACTTCATACTATCGGGTCGTTGAGGAGTGTTGCTAGACGCCAATCTTGATTAGTAAATTTAGTAAGACTAATTTACTACGTACTTAGTATTGAACCTATGGGGTCACACTAACGAATTTTCTAATCTTTGCTATAGAATTATTTAATTATTATTTTGATTTGATCAAATAAATAATTATATTAATTCAAATGGAATATTATTATATTCTTTGCTAGCACCAAGAATATAATAATAGTATGATAATTGAGAATATTAAATGAGATTCGAGAATAATTAGTTATTCTATTTCTAAATTTGAATGAGATCCTAACTGATTCTGTTTTAAATTGTTATGATATGATTCATAAAATTTGAAGGATTCAAATTTGAAATTTCAAGATATGATTTAAATTTGAATTGAGAATCAAACTTAAAATCAGTAACAAATCTCATACTATATATATGTATGTCAAGAGTAAAGGATAGGCAAGAGAGAATAACAAGAGTTTTATTCTTTTACCTCTACACACATAAACGTATGTGAGTCTGATTCTTGGAGAAGAATTTTATGGCGTGCAAAGAGTTGCAAGAAGTTTCTCAATTTAGATCAGATGTCCATTGATCAAGGAGTTGACAACAAAGATTGGTTTCGGTGTGAATACGCATAACGTTTTCGTACCATCGAAGGAAAAAGTATTTTTTACTAAAATGACTAAAGGTATTTAGATCTGATCTATGTATTATTTTTAGAATAAAATTTAAATACAAAATAAATTTTTAAAATTACCTTCTTTTCTTTCGCTACGTGTTATGAACACATGGTACTCCTTCACAAAATTGGTCGTTTCGGCTATGTTGTTCTCAGTTCCTATAAAAATTTGAATATTTCTCTCACTTCATAAGCTAATTTAAGTTTTAGGGCTAAGTTAGACAAATTAATTTTATTTATTTATTATATGGTATGTAATTAAGCTATTCAGATATATTATTCAACCCTACACATTTTCACATTTTTCCAAATGTTTAACTGCAATCATAAGAAAGTGCATTAAAAACAAATCTCATTTGGATTGAGAATATGAGAAACCTTAGCTTAATAATTAACTTTTGGGCTTAATGGAAGTTGGAACCACATCCTACCAATAGGATTCGTGAATTCTGGCCGAAGAGTCAAGTAGTCTTGTCATGAATCATGATTATTGACATTAGAGATAAGCATTTGTCAAGTAGTCATATTAATATGGCCTTCAAATTTACACGCAAACCTGAATTTAAAGTTTTAATTATTTTTATTTAGTCTTCAATACAAATATAATTTGTTACTTTTTGAATAATTTTCGATATATGGATATTTATAGAATATTGACGTGGATAATTAAATATATATTACATTTAATTCTGTAAAATGATTTTATTTTTATTTTCGTATTTAAATAGTCTAAAAATAATATTATAAGTAGTGTTTTTTAAAAAAAAATTTCTTAAAATAAGTGATTCAACATTATTTTTAGACTATTTGAGAACTAAAACTAAAACGACATTATTTTACAAGTTTTAATATGGCATCTAACAATTTATATCAACACTCCATTAATATTTTGTATCGAAAATTACTCCAATAACTAATATAAATCACATTTATAAAATTTAAAAATTAAATAAAAATTATTAAAATTTTAAAAATTAAATTAAAATTTATATACAAATTCAGATACCAATTTAAATATGAATTATTGATTTTGCCTATACGGACGAGAAAACAATTCATTATAATTGAATCTTAGTGGTAACATATGTCTTCTTTAGTTAAATGTAGTTTGCGTGAAAGCCAAACCAAACACAAGAAAAAAACGGTATGATGCTAATATAGAACTATATAAAGCAATGCAACTCGAAATGATGTTATGCATTAAGTCTCCTATATTTCAGGAATAGTATTTTCAGATGAGATGATAATTTAAAAAGGTTTGGTGCAAACTCACTTTCTACTTTTGATTGCTTTCACACAAAGATAATTTCTTATAATGCGCTAATAAATTAAAGAATAAAATATCGTTTTTCTCTCTAATATTTAGGATAAATCCTAAAATTATTATTAACATTTAAATTGTTTTATTTATATTTTTAATATTTAAAAATTAATTTAATATTATCATACCGTCATCTACACTAACGAAACTGTCTATGTGGACATTATTGTCCACTGTGGCAACTATGCCCCGATGACTGTTAGTACAAATGTAATTAACCAAAATAGTGATTATGAAATTGCATAAAATATTAACTTGAACATTAGGCTTAATGTTGCAATAATTCACAACTTAACAAACATAGATATGATCATTTGAGTTTAATAACTCCAAAAGTAAATCAACTAAGATGCTAAACATTGTTTCTGAAGTAGAGCATCACAAAAAAAAAAAAAAAAATTTAAATCAACAAACATAGTTTGTTATTATCACAAAAAACAAAATGCATCACAATATTGGATCACTCTATATTTTTCCATGCTCTTGGAAGAGTTTTGGCCATGAACTTGAGTTAGGACAGGTGACACTCTTGACTGCGCTTGGCAGCACCCTTGGCATAGTTGGAGCTGATGCAGAAGTAGTCTTGGAATGGTTCACCATTTTTTGAAGCAGTTTGTGATTGCTGGGTACTGACAGCTAGCTTCTTCTTTGGGTGTGAGGTTGGTCTTTTGTTATTTCCCTTTTGTTTCCTACTGTCTTACTCAGATCCCTTACTAGAAGCAGTTTTGATAGAGAATCTTTGACTTGTTGTAATACCTCTCCGTGATCTCCCTTTGAAGTTGAAGCAGCACCATTTTTAACCTGTGCATGAATCAAATAGTGTAGAACCCAATGAGGCACAAACAGAAAACTAAGGAATATAACCAATAATTAATCACAGACGCTTACAGCAGAGTTTGGAGTGACTTTGTGCTTCTTTGGGCAAGTTCGTCGATTATAACCAGAAACAATAGGAACACTTTTGATAATGTCCTTCACGAGATAGTCCAAATCTAGTAGGTTGGTCATCAGCAGCTCGTGCCCTCTTCTTTTTAGATCTTCCTATAAGTTTTCTATAAATGAGTGGCAACACATCATCATATTGAGTTCTTTTTCAAAGGTTGAGTCCATTTACAGAGAAGACAACATATTGATAGCATAAGACGTATGCAATTTTTTTTATAGTAGCAACATAGCTATCAACATTGAAACACATTTTTCTAATACAAGTTATTGCATGAGCACAAGGAATTTCTGATAGTTGAAACTTCCTGCATGAGCACTCGTGATATCTAAGATCAACCACAAATTTTTCCTTCCCTCTCTGGATGCTAATAACTACCTCATATCTATCACGTCCAGCATATACACTCATCCAATTACCACTTTGTTCTACCTGTTTTTCTACCTTAATTCTGATTCGGGGTAACATATCTCTGTTGTAAGGCACTATCCTATCCCTATTGTCAGCCCAATGTTTCATTATGTATACCCTAATATCTTCTAGCATAGACACTATTAGCTTCTTCCTAGCCTCAACCAGAACAGAATTAAAAACTTCACACATATTGTTAACTAAAGTGTCACACCTAGGTCTAGCTGCAAACCTGTGATGACACAAATACTTTGTAGTCTCCAGTAGATAGTTGTATGTCCTTGATCAACCTTCTGTATCTCGGTTATCCTCCTCTCATTCTTGAATATAAGTAGCTTTCGCAGCATTCCACATCATTAGCTTTAGTTGGAGTTATAGAAATCTCTTCTTAAAATTTTCATATGGATGTCTGACACAAAATCTATGGTCCCCTCCAGGTAGAAGCTCTTCAAAAGTTGGTACTAGACCCTGTTTTTGATAAATAAAAAAAAATGAACATCAATGTTTTTGAAACAGAAATCTTGATGTGCATACATAATTGACCTTAAAACTTGAATTGTAAATATAATTGAAACTGAATTTTAATTAATAACACTTTCTCACATGATCCTTCCCTCATGGACCCAACTTCTTCTACTTCAGTTGGCCCAATAGTTCTATGCTTAGGCCCAAGCCCAACACCATGGCCTTTATACATAATAATTGGGCTAGGCCTAGCTTCATCACCTATTTTTGCAGGACCAATAATTTGACCCAGTTTTTCATCTTCTTCCACTTCACTTGTCTTGTGAACAACATAAAATTCAACCATATCATCCTTCACCCCAATTCTTGCCATATCCATTGCATCCTTGTCATTTTTCAGCATCATTAATCCTTCCTCTGTCCCAACATTCACAGATTTATACCACATGGCAGTGATATCCTTCTTCACATAGCCCTGTCTACTCACTATTTCATATACTTCAATCAAACTTCATTCATCCTCATCACAGTAGTCTACAATGGAAGTCTCCCCACCCAAATACCTAAGAGGCCCTCTTTCAAGGCGAAACCTACCTTGATGATAAATTTTTACACTAAAATGACTCATCTCTTCCGCTACTTTTTCTATTACAAGTTTCAAACAAGGTTAAGTTCGATTTTGGTCCCTAACGTAGAGGCCGAAAATTGGAATCGTCCCCAACTTTTTTTTTGCTACAAAATAGTCCCCAAAGTTTCAGTTTGTTTTAAAATCGTCCCTCGGACGAAAATGCCCCTCCCTCCCTCCCCTCTTCCCCTTCTTCCCCAAAATTATGCAGAAGCACCAGCAGAAGCACCTCCCTCCCCTCTTCTTCCCTTTCTTCCCCAAAATTATGCAGAAGCACCAGCATAAACACAAGCAGAAATAGAACCAAAAGCAACAACAATAATTAATCAAACAGAAGCAACAGCAGGACAACAACAACAACAATAAATCACCAATGAATCAACAATGAAATCAAGTATAAATAGAAGAAGAACAACAATAACAATGAAACAATATAATCAATCAGAATCAACCAGAAACAACAATAATAAAAAATTAACAAATATAATAGAAGCAGAATGAAAGAAGAAGAAGAAGAATGATGGAAGCAGAAGCAGAGAAGAGCAGCGGTGGCGGCCACGAAGAACGGCGGCGGCAACGGCGAAGACCTTTCCCCCTCTTCTTCCCAAACCCCCTCTCCCCTCCCCCCTCCCCCCTTCTCCCTTCGCATAACCCCTTCCCCCTTTCCCCTTCTTCCCTCCCCCCCCCCCCCCCCCGCGTTTCTTTTCGCATAACCCCCCCGCCCCTCTTTCTCTCCCCCGATCCAACAATATTCCAAATTCAAGCCAAATTCAGTAACAATAATATTTTACAAAAATTCAAAATTCTACAAAAAAAATCCAGTTCACAGAAGAAGAAGAAGAAGCGGCGGGCGGTGAGGACGAGGAGGAAGAGCAGTGGCGGAGAAGAAGAAGAAGAAGAAGAAGAAGAAGCTGGTGGTGGTGCTGTGCGATGCGGCAGGCGGCAGCGCGGTGGTGGTGCGGTGCGGCAGGGCAGCAGCGCGGCAGGCGGCAGGGCAGCAGCGCGGCAAGACGGCTATCCCCTCTCTCCCCCCTCCCTTTTCTCACGGCCCCCTCCCCTTCTCTCTCTCCTCACCCCCCGTTTCTGTTATCCCTTTCTTTTTTTATTTATTTTATATTTATTTTATTTTATAATTTTTTTATTGAGGGTAATTTAGTAATAAAAAAATAAAATTGGTAAAAAGGACAATTTTAAAACAAACTGAAACTTTGGGGACCATTTTGTAGAAAAAAAAAGTTGGGGACGATTCCGATTTTTGGCCTCTACGTTGGGGACCAAAATTGAACTTAACCCTTTCAAACATCATAAAAAAAAAGGGAATAAATATTTAAGGAAAAAAGTGTAAATAAAAAAATGCTGCTACCATCAAGAATCCCAAACCCTAACAACGACAACATTGCAATCACGAAAATCTTATGCATTAACAGATTTTCTTGCATGAATTATTCACTTGAAACGAAGATCAAACATAGATTATACATACATTTTCACTTTGTGCCGTTTTAACACTTGTGAAGACCAAGATGGAGCAGTCCTCTTCTTCACAGAGAAAATCGAAACCCAAACTACCTTCAATCAGTTGTCTTCTACTGTGATCAAGTTCGAAGAAGAGAGGAGAAAAAAGTGATAGGGTTCAGAGAATGTAAAAGATGAAGTGTTACGTTTTTCTTTCTCTCATCTAAATGAGTGTTCTGTATGCTAAAAGAAATAATAGACGTGAAAGGGCATACATGTCATACGCACGTTTGGGGTTAGCAACGTTCATTGTCCACGTAGGCAATTCCGTTAGTGTAGATGACGATAGGATAACATTGAATCAATTTTTAAACGTTGAGGGACGTAAATATGACGATTTAAACGTTATGGACAACTTTAAAACTTACCCCAAATGTTAAAGACAAAAACGATACTTTACTTTAAATTAAAATTTTAACCATGTCAGATGTATGTCAAAATTAATTATTATTATTGTAAAATATATATAAAAATACAAAATATACATTAAAAATAATTTAAATGACATATGTATTTAGATATAGATGTAGTTAATTTTGGTATGCATATAATATTTTTTAATTAACATTATATTTTTTTTTCTTGGTAACTAATTAACATTATATATTATTACGTATATATAGTACCCACGGAGAATGAAGTTATGAAATTGTATATAATAATGTATTCAAATTTGTTAACATAGCACTGCTACACTAGTCAAGCATGTGGTGGCAAAAATAAAGTCAACTTCTAGTATAGCATTGAGAAAGTTTACACACATGATACATACATACATACATACACATGCTGCGTTGCATTACATGTATGGTCATTCTCATTCCCTAGTGGAATTCGAACTTAGATTCCAACTTAGACGTAGAACGTAACAGTTAAAAACACAATAATGTTCAGCTTTTGGTTTTCTCTTTTGAACGGCATCCAAAAAGAAAATGAAAACGACACCAACATAATGAAAAGGCTACCAACTTTAGTTTCCATTGTGAATTGAGTCATGACTGCGACTGAGCTAACTGTCAGAACTCAGAAGAAGCATTGGAAGAGCATGGTCTTTCATTATTTGAGGAAATTGAGTATAGTCTTCGGCAGAAATTATTATTCATGCGGCTACTTCTTTGGGAAGTATAATTTCTACAAGTTGATTTTAGTGGAACTAGTTGAGTTTCCTTTCAACGATCTAAAAAATAAATAAACAAATTGATTTAGAGTGGATGGATAAGAGGATATATTCCAGTGTTTTTACTTTCTATGAGATTTAAAGTGATACATTTAAATTAAAATTTTCAACTTTTATTAATATACAGACAAATAAGGACTAATCCATCATAAATTTAAATTTTATTTAAAAGTTTAAATGACTGTATATAGTATATACAAAGTAAAATTCAAATTTCAACATTTGTTTAAGTGTATTGGTTAATACAGGTTAATTATTTTCGTGAAAATGCATGTACCTCCTTTTTTTTCCAAGGGCATGTACGTATGTTTTTTTTTTAATCATGGGCCATGTACGTACTTTAACATTTTACCCAATAGAATTTCGCCCATCGGCTTATTGATCCTTTTCTCTTGACTCCAGGCCTTTTCTTCTGTTTTTAATTTTTATCATAAGGCCTTTATTTTTTTTTCGGTTCCCCCCTAATAAGTCAAGTACTATAAGTCTATAACCATCACATTGACAAAAAAAAAAAAAAAATACTATAACCATCACAAATGAAAACTTCATTTAAATATTTGTCACTAACCAATAAATTATTACATATACAAGATGATTAATAGGACATTTACTTTTGTACTTAGTAACTTTGAGCAACCCCGTTAAGCCAATTCTCAACAAAAAATGTTATTTTAATTTTCACCAGTGCATTAATAATCTCACCATTTATATTATATTATGACTAAATCCCCATTTTGGTCTTTGAGATTCACGCAATTACTCATTTTGTTTCTCGAAATCTAAAATTACCTATACTAGTCCTCCGGATTCAGATTCGAGCACCAATGTGGTCCCTCAACCTTTTCTAGTGATGACTCAGCAAACAGAGTGCCATGGTGGCACCTTCTCAGTATGATGGCCAAAATTGTTGTCCAGATTTTGGTTTTTATCAAAATTTACTTCATCAAAGCATTAGTGCAGTAGTATGAACAATGATTTTCTTCTAAGATTTTAACTGCAATTTTTTTTTCAAAATGCATGTTGATAAATGTCCCAGTCAACTTGAATTTTCAGTGTAAGATTCAAAATTATTCAGAGATAAAAACCAAAATCTAAAAACCAGTTTAAAATTGCATAACCCTAACCCCATCAACATCATCCCCTGTTCCATTCATAAAACAGAGCACCCCAACAATCCAACCCAACCCAACGTATAGCAATCAAAGAAACCCTAGAAAAAAAACTTGCAACAAAACATAAAGGTTCTCCATGGACAAGAACACCAGCACCATAAAGTACAATCATACCTGTATTCCAAAAATAAATTAAAAAAAAAAATAAAAACCACTAAACCCCAAAATTAACGATTACCTTGGCTAAGAACGAGAGGGGAGCAACCTCCTTCCTTTGAAACACTGTGATTTTCGCTCTAACCTAGCCATGGGTTAGTTCAACTTAGGTGATGAATGATTTCATTAACTCTTCACTAGCGCCATTGATTAGAGATGAAGAAGGATGATGGAGGTAGAGAAGAAGATGAATATTTTGTATGGGGTCAAAACCGTTTCTTCTCCTTCATATACAAGCCACGACATTTTTTATTTATTTGGGCGCTAAAGGGATAAACGACGTCGTTTAGAGAGGGTCTAGCGTGGCAGAGAGGGTGCCACTATGGCACTTCGTTTGCTAAGTCATCACCGGAAAGGGTTGAGGGACCACATTGGTGCCCAGATCTGAATCTGGAGGACTAGTATAGATAATTTTAAATCTCGAGGACCAAAATGAGTAATCGTGTAAATCTCAAGGACCAAAATGGGGATTTAGTCTTATATTATAAATTAATTGAATAATAACACATTTGAGAATAACCAAAATAGTATGTATATGTATTAAAATAAAAGAGATAGTAAATTTACTTCTTAAAATTAACAAAATATTTTTTTATAAATTATATATAATAATTTTTAAAAAAAATTTATACACCAACTCTTTCATATATATAAATTACAAATTACTCCAAATATGAACTTTCAGAAACTTACCTGTGCCTGAATTAAATAGTGAAAGTGCTTTTGGGGAAAAAAATCAGTTTAACTATGAACTATTAACTAGATTTTGAAGGCATTCGATTATTCAAACATGTTTAATATTTTATTTACTTTTACTTTTTACACTTCGCACCAATAAACAGATATTTGCTAATAGCAAAAGGTTCACAGAATACCATGCTATAGAAGGCTGTAAAAAAATATTATAAATTACAATGCGAGTATGTGGTGGAGATGATTCTTACCGCGTTACACAGAAAGTAGTTAAGATGAGTAACTATTGATATAGAGAAAACTTCCAAGAGGCAAAATAAAAAAGGGTTTATAATTACAGTACGATTGTAGATAAAGTGAAAAAGAGAGGGGGTTGAGGTTGGAGGGAGAATCCAGCATAGTATTACTATACATATATGACTGAGGGACTCAGTGAAGTCTTTCCCATGATTGTCATTTACAAAAGAAAATTCTATAATGTGAAGTCAGAAGCATACTAATTTAAGCGAGGTAATTGTATATTTGTGGGTTGTTCTTATCTCTCTCTAGATACTCCCTATCTATAAGGCTTTCTATCCTTTTCTTCAAATCAGCTGGTTTTATTGGGAATTTGAGCTGTTTCAGAAAAAAATTAGTTAGCAGTCTCAATCAGAAGTGGTCATTTGTATTTAATCGCACAACAAAAGCAAACGGACATTTTGATACACATCTATACCGTTGTTGTTGATAAATGAACCATTAGTTTTACCTGTTGGAAGAGTTCAGTGATAAGAAGGGTGTGACTAAGCACTTTTCTAGTCTTCATTATCCTCACAATAGCAGCATCAACCTGCAATGAACCATGTCGTTGTCACGAATGTAAATATGTTTACTACAGATGATTGAGCATAACAGACTTAACAGGTGTTGTATAAAGTGTAGATGCCAATGCATGAATGATCCTAATGACTTAACATGAAACTTGGATTCTCACGGGTTTCAAAAGGCATTTAGTAGTGCCCCAAACATATCCGATTGAAGATACCAGTGCACCAAACATTTAACTTCCATGAGAAGCCAAAGCAGTGCATCAGCTCAAGTGGGAAAAGGCATGGATAGAAAGAAAATAAACCTGATATTGACGGTCTTGGAAAACTCTCTCGGTGGTGCTTGTGTTCTCCTCGACTGTCTCCTTCAGCTGAATTGCATTCACCTGCAACCCATAACATTAAAATTAGTTTGTAATTTGTAGTGTGAAAAAAGAACCATGTAATAGTTAGCTAGATCACTAAAAACTTCCTATCAAGCATTCATCAATAGGCTGAAACTCTGGCAGAATGAAAACACATGACCACGGAATAGAATCATCCGATCTAATCCCTATTTTTTATAAGCAATAGGGTGGCACCTTTATACGGTAAAGAGGAGCCATAAACGTGTCATTGAAAACAAATGAATCATCATCCTCGACGTCTCTACCCTTGGGAATCTGTCATGGGTTCATTAAGGGAATTAGGAAATCCAAAAGAGATCTGATAGATCAAATTAAACATAATGGAAAGTTGGAAACTCTGCAAATAGCAAACTCACCTTTTGTAGGACTCGAACTTTTCCACATGCAAGTGATTGCAGAGTCCTTCTCAGTTCCTTATCCTCAATGCTAGTAGCATCTTTAATATCTTGAAAACTTAGTTTCTCGGCGTCATTGAATAACATTAGAACAACAGTCTAACACAGCCAATCATGGAGAATTAATAAATAATGGAAATGTACAAAAGACAAGATAGACTGCACAAGCAATGGAAATAATAGCATCTAAAATAATGGTTGTCAAAAGGCCAACCTGAAATAAGGACACAGCGAGCTCCTTTTTTCCTTTAGGAAACTCTGCCTTTAAGACACAATGACCTAATGAATTTTGCCACATCAGACGTCTTCCACTATATTTGCTTAGATAGAACTCTTTGAAAATATCCTGAGACAATAATATAGAAAAGCAAAAATCCACATCAGGAGAGCCACTCAAAAAGCACCAAGACTGCCCAACAGTCAAAAGAGCACTCATAGATAAACCTGGTAAACATTCAATTCATGAGGAAGTCTAACATCCATGGGTGGATATGTTGGCCAGTACCTGCAATCATCCAACAATTTAATAAAGGTTCTCCAAAAAAAATAAAATTCATCGAAAATTATTCAAGATCACGGATTTTTTTTTTTTTGATAAAACAAGATCACAGATATGATAGGTAAGAAACAATGCTTACCCAGTGGTTAAGACATGAACACTCATTTCAATCCCTGATGGTAGTTTTGACCTTGCCTGGGATGACTGTTTGAAGGATTCATTTATTTCTTTTGATAATTCAATGTCCTGCATTGAACAATTTTGAACATAGCTGTGAGTAGGTGTCAATGAGTACACTTACACACATTCATAACATCTTCCAGTAACAGAAAAAAAGAATAAAAAAAAAAGCAAAAGACAAAGAAAAGTGTTTCTTTTAACGAAGAGAACAATTGGTTGATTATTTCTCCATGTGACTTCTTTGGTTGATTAGATATTTAATCACCGGGTTTAATTCCATGTAAACAGGCAAGCTAAAGAGAAGACAAAGACAGGCAAGTATTGATGATTGCCATCCATTTTTTGCCACCCAAGCTTGGATGTGACAAAAAAAATGAAAGAACAGCTACAGAAGTACAGATTAAGAGTCCAAAATTTGAATCATATTTGAATAATAAAATAAAATAATTCAGAGGTACATGTACCTTAAACATTCCTTCCAGCTTATTTGTGAATTGACTGCCACACTCTGTCTTCAACTATAGTAATGAAAGGAAATTCTCAATACCAATAAAACTGATTCCAAGGAACCACCCATTTATCACAAAAACATAAAAATAAAAAAAAAATGTAAGAGAGAGGAGGGGCAGATTCTCAACCTTGGAGATCATAGATTTCTCAGCATCAATAGAAGCACTCTTTCCTAAAAGCAGTCTCTTTGCAAGATCTTTCTTATAGAATGCTTCAAATACATCCTTGCCCTTTAACAAAAGAGAGTCCATCAGACAGTTTCATGAAGGATAAGTAAAAGTGTGATACCAGGACCATAATTGAAGTTACAACAGGTATAAGTAGGAGTAACCCCAACAATGAAACAGAGTATACCTGAATGAACCTGAATAAAACCAGGACTTTGTCAAGTGTACCCTCCAGTTCCTCTTCAGAAGTGCCCTTATTACCTGCTCGAAGCTTCTCATCCAAAAATTTGGCAATCAATTCTGCAGGTCGGTTCTGTCATCAAAATATAGCACGGGATCATTAGATGGTTGCTAATCACACTGTACAAAAGAATCTGACTTTAAATGTTATAGAATCACTGGACCTAAAATCTTAAACAGGTAACAACAAAAGGATCATTAGCTATTTTGACAAGCCCTCTAACTCAATGAGCTCAAGAATGGGTCTTGCATAATCTGATAAACAAATGGGGTAGAAATTCCAAAGATAATTTTGCATAGCAAACATGGAAGTTTGAAGTTATATCACATGATTGAAGCGACTCTAACACTAAGTGGGCTAAAACTAATCAGCTTAAGCTATACTGAGATATTTCATCATGTACCTGGCGGATATTGATAAGATGCTCAAATGCATCTTTGATAGTGTTACTGAATGCTTCATTCTTGAAAAAGCTTTGTTCCCATATTGTGTCAAGGGAAGCCTTAAATATGAGAAGGGATGAAACCATATCTTTATCTTTCTCCTCATCCATAACAATGCCCTGCCCAGTTCTCCTGATATAGGAACTAAGAGCTTGCCGCAATGACTCAAGTGCATTGACCCTCGAAAAAAGCGTGTACATTCTCTGAAGGTCTTCAATACGATTCGCATCCATAAGCATTGTAAAACCCTGTAATCAAAGAAATAGAATTATAGAGGCAGAAACCAACAAAAGAGACTTCATCAGGCACAGATAATCAGAACCTTGTCAAGAATGGCAGGTATATGACGTTCAAGAAGTTGCTTTTCTGCAGTAGCTATCAAGGCCTTCCTAGTACTTGCATCTAAATACAACAAACATCTCTCATGTTCCTCTTGCAATCTTGTCTGCAGAAATGAGAACAAAAGATATCAACACAATAAAGATAGTGTCGACATGTGAAAGATCTGAGTGTTTGACAAATGGAAAGAAGGATAACTTTTATGGTCAGACAAAGGCTAAAAGGGCAGGGCAAATCCATTTGCAAATAGTTACAAAAATGAGGACACAAAAATATCAGTAATTGCAGCCCTGTGCTTTTTGTCACCGTTGAATGAGTTGTAGTCCACCAAACAATCCCCCACCCCCTCTTTTTTTTCCCGCTGCCAAAAAAAAGAAAAATGACAATAATGAAAGCTGAATAATACAAGAAATTAGGGGAAAAGAAGCACCTCCACATGCTTCAAGTAATCTGGAGCATCTGATTGCTGCATGTATTTCATACCTTCAGCAGCATAAAATTCAGATGTGCATTCAAGGAATGGCTTCTCAAAGCTTTCTGCATAAATTCCCAGAGCAGTGAACATCTTCAAGAGATGGTTTAGGAGAGTTCTATCAACTGCTTCACCTAATCTGAAAAATCATGCATAATACTGCAAAATGTAAGACATGGAGTAAAATGAAGGATTCAATGGAATATATTACTTTTTCTTTTGTGACATTTGCTAGAGTTGGTTCTACATTTTTCACTTCAAATAGTGTTTGATATAACATCTGAGATGGGGACTTATATTTTGGTTAGGTGAATGTTCCTTAAGTGAAAGTTCCCCTTATTACTTCCAAACTTTTAAAAAAAAATGTGAAGGAAGGAGGAGGGTGGGAACTTTTACCCCTACCTTTGGTTATTCTAATCAGTAATTTTAGCTTGGAGAATGATATTGATCAGTATCAATTTGTTCCTATTTGAAAACATAGACCCAATGTATGCATTTCATACAACACACAATCAACAACACAATTCCAAAAAGGGAATGGGAGTAGAAACATAAAACCTTCGTTTGAAAACAGATAGAGGATTGGATTGACCTTTCACTTTCAATCATACGTAGAAGACCTGTAACAGTTTTGTGTTCCACTTCTTGACATAGTGAAAGGTGTTTGCGGAAAAGTTGCAATCCCATGTCCCATAGTGACCGTACATTTGTAGTTTGCTTCACATATGTCCTATCCAAATACAAGGCTATACCACGAATCATCAACATTTGATCAGAAAGATCCTGCCAACATCTCTCAACTAGAGATAGAAAAACAACCAAGTCTGGGCTTTGGCCAACTAAAGACTGCAGTGCTGCAGATATGTGTGTTTCACACTCCCTTTCAATCCGTTGGTAAAGATTCGCCCCCATTTTGTGAAGACACATATCACTTACAGCCTACAAACAAATATTATTAGTTAGCCAGAATTTATATTGAATGATGAATATTCACAGGGCCATACCGAAGGTGTCACGAAAAGAGTAAAAAAAAAAGTATTTTTCATGATTACCTGATAAAGCTTTTCCAGGTCACAAGAAAGATGTTGCTTTAAGAATATGGCTGAAATAGCTGATCTCACCGTTTCCCATGTATCCTCCTCAAAATTCGGTGGCATCGTTGGTTTACCTTTACAAAAAGAAAAGTTACAATTATTACTAATTCAATGCATACAAAGAATTGAAGCCAGGAATATACGTCAAAGAAGGAAAATAAGCTTGCAGTGTCAAGTTATTGGATGGAAGGCCAAGGCACAGAACTGGATGGAAGTGGTTAATACTTGATAGATACATCAGATTAGTATCTTTTACATAAAAACTAGATTTAATTGGATCTGAACCTACAAAAACCAGGTTGAACAAATTATTATTGTGTTAGCAAGCGACTACTTACTGAGGGGTGATTAAGAAGGATGGTAAGGAAATTAGAGGACCAACACCTCAAGTAGGCACCATGAGAATGTGGCAAGGGAGTGGAAAGGAGAGAGAATCATTTGTAAACACAGAGATATAAAGGAGAGGAAGAGAGAAGTAAGTAGAGGGAAGCAAATGGTGAGACCATGCCTGTTGAATTGTCAGGCCAGTCATATATCTTTTTCATTTTACATTTGCAAGATTTTATACTAATTTCTGTATGTAAGTCTCCCTTAATATTGCTATTATACAGATATCCATATCAAAGAAGAAGATTCAGTGGGTTAACTAAGAATTTCCTTTTATAATCTGTCATAGTTTCTGCCATCTGGCAGCAACAACACATGGGCCCATATAGTGGGGATATATTGCAGAGAACAATGGAGGTTAGTAACAGCTAACTTATTGGTATTCTTCCAAAATCAAACCACCCTGTACAAGATTTATCATCATTATCATGAGGATCGAAAGAATCAGTGAATAGAAGTAGAACTATCAAACAGTGTTTTGAAAAGCATTACATCAAAATTGAATATAACATGCCATAGGAAAGAGGCATTTGGCTCGTTAACAGCAAATGTCAATAAAACTACAGAGAAAGCTAGCACACATTATAGAGTACGTGCAAGCAATGAAAAGTTTCCCCTGCATAGACAGATGGACACATCTAGCTTTTTCAGCTTATAACTTGTGCTTATTGCTGCAACGCTGAAAATGAATAAGAGTTCTCTGGCTTCCAGTTTTGCTTCTCAAAGTTTATTTATTATGAATGTAACCAATGAACAAAATGTTATATATATGCTCTATAAGATGATTACCAATTAACAAACTTCGATTCAATTTCTAACCCAAAAATTGTATTAAGAACAAGCCATTAACATAACTCAAACCCCTAGTGTTAACTAAGCAGCTAAGAAATTCACTAAAGTAAAGCCCCTAACACAAATAAAACAACCCATTCATCACTCCCGAATCAACAAAATCCTCAAAAGGAAAAAGGACAAAAATTGAGGAGTATGGAACCTTTGCGGAGCTTGATGAGGAGCTTCTTGGCGGGTTGAGGAGGGGTGGCTTTCTTGCGGGACAGATTTGCAGCGACGGCGCCGCGCGCATTCTGGTCGTCGCTCTTGAGATCGTCGTCAAGCGCCATCGGAGAGGCGGCAGGGTCGAAAAGGGTGTCGTCTGGGTGCTGGCGATGATGGTGGTGATGGTGGTGACTGAGGGAGTTCTTGGAGTCGAGAGAGCATGCAACGGCCTGCGACTTGGCCTTCTTCATGGTTGCTGTAGCGGCGGCGGAGGAAGAGGAGGCGTCAGTGGATGCGGTGGCAGAGCGCTTAGTGGGATGAGACATGAAATGAAAAGTGATCAAGAGAGCATTGTACTTTGCGTTCTTTAATTTTAACTCTCTCTTCTTTGCTTCTCACTCTCTGGATCACACTTCCTCTTCCTCTTTTTCATTACAACGAACTACAAACCTAACCCTTTTCATAACTCATAGACATCATTAATTAACAAATATTTAGACATAATTATTTTTTTAGTTAACATAAGGCAAATAAGAATTAAAAATAGTTTATAAATATTTCGATCAATAAATTATTAAAATAGTGTTTAAATACTTGAGAACAAAACTAGTCCATGACATTTAAAAAAATCTCATTTATTTGACGAAATAGATATTCCTAAAATTATGAAATTAATATTAAAAAGACTTAAAAAATCAATCTTGTATTTTAACTAGTAATCAGTTATTTAAACAAGGTGGAAATTTGTGACATTTTAAAGTGAACCTGAATCATAATTGGGTTATTTTTATAGGATAACTTCATCATTTTTATTAATAAATACTAATTTTAAATGAATTTTTCACGACTATAAGTTTAAGGCACCCAGTTGTCTTTATTTTTAAAGAAGATCAGATATATTAGATAAATGGGATATTTATTTATTATTTTTTTTGAATTTGTTTTTGTCTTATTACAAGATCAGTGTCTCTGGAAAGTACTAGCAATTTCTCAGCATTTTCGGTTTGTACTTTGCCCCTTATTTCCCCTTCTTTTTTCCTTGTAAGATCAAAGGTGTTTGCCCTGTGGTTCCCAGAACATACTAGCAGTTTTTTTTTTTTTTGGTTTACTAGCATTTATTTAACTGAGCATATCATCTCTCCTTATATTTGTCAATGGTGGAACATCAGGATTTTTTTTGTTTAAATTATTTAAATATTATATTTACTGAAATGTATAATGTTTTCGGTACGATGATTGAGGCACTTTTATTTTTATTATTGAGATTGTGGTGGTATTTTTAAATAATGTGAAGAATTGATGTTTTTTTTTTTTGTATGGATTATTACAAATCTGATTTGTGATTTTAATATTTTTTTTAAAAAAATACAAATTTGAGGGTTAGATTTGTGATTTATAATTTTTCTTTTCACAAAATTGATTCACCTATTTGCTTATTCTTTAAAAAAAAATTTTAGTCCATATAAATTTGAGGCTCAGATTTTTTTATTATCCCAAATCTGACCCTAAATTTTGTTTCCAAAAATAAAACTGAGCTTCCGATTTATAAATTTCGATTTAAAAAAAATATCTCCATATCTCTAAAAAAAAATACATCATTTTTCTATAATTGAATACAACACATTTTAAACTTTCATAGCTAAAAAAATTAGCCTGATTGAGGGCCACAAACAAAAGTTTCAGCTATGGAGCAACCATTCTCTTGAGCTGCCTTTGTTTTTGGTAAGACACTAAAAATAAGGTATAAAAGACCAACACATAAAATTTTGTGATTTTATATTTTTTATAATAAATTAAAAAAATAAATATAATAATAAAAAATATAATTATAAAAAATAAATATAAAATATATTAATTTAATATTTTTTAATATAACATTTTTATTTATGTTTCATCTATTAAACTCAATTTTATGTTTTTATGCTTCTCCCTCAGTGTCTTAAATAAATGCAGCCTTAGGTTCCAGAACTTGAGATGGGCTTCTGCTTAAGCCCAAAAAATTTTATTACAAGGGAGTTTCACATTGCTTTTCTTGCTATCTCGTTGTCCCCGATCAGTTTATGGAGGCCCACAATCAGCAATAACTTCCATCAGGCCCAAATTGCACATCAAGTGGGGGTGTGTGTGATTGTTTGTACAAGCAAAATTAAATGGCATGTCCAAGAAAAAAGCTAAATTAAATGGGACTGGTATTTAACAATCAAATCGGCAATCCAACGGATTTTTTATTTATATAAATAAATTAAAATATAATAATTACCGATTTTCGTAATTTGTAGCGTTTTTACAAAAATACGTAACATGTCACATTTTATTTACAGAATAAACGATGTAAACGAAATAAGGTTATAAACAGGCGGTTTTATGACGTGTGCACACGTTTTCTGCAACGCGTCTATTTCGTTTACTCTGCAAACGAAATAAGCTCAGTGACGTCTATTTAAGAGGTTTTGTTCACAGCCATTGAAAAAGTCAAAAGTTACTGTTTACGTTACCTTTTTTATCCATTTTATCCTTGTTTGATCAAACCGGAGGCTCAGTTGAACATTATGGCGGACGATACGAACATTAACAGACTGAACGCCACATGGCATGTCGCTGAAGCAGAGGACTTTGAGGTTGGTGTTGCTATTTATTTTATTATTTATTTTTATAGTACTTGAGACAAGTTGCCTTGTTAGTCCTATACGTAGTTGATTTTAGAAGTAGTGCCTAAATAGATTCTAGTTATAGCAATATGTACTTGTAAGTAGGTCGAACGTGTTTGTAGGATGTTAGAGGAACTTTGAGTTAGGGATTCGGTTGGTGTACGCTACTTTATTGTATGGTATAATGTATGATAAAATCGAAAACTTTTTACCAATGTAATTTATGTCACCGAAATTTAAACTAAGTACACGAACACATTTAATTATGTTATGTCCCGTTTAATAAATGTAATTATTTTTTTATTAAATATCATATTATATATGCAAGAATATATTAAATTTTATATATTAAGTTTAAAGTAACATGATCGAGAGCCCGCATGTAAACATTTTTATTTATTTGTTTACCAGTTGGGACGACTATTTCTGCCCCGGAGAGTTAGCCACAGAGTCCCACTACCCAATGCCATTCTCCCATATCTGAGGGAGGCTGGTTTCGGAGACGTTGTCCTACTGAGAGACTAATTCTTGTTCGACAATGTGATGATCACAGCATTCATAGAGCGTTGGTGACTGGAGACTCACACATTCCACATGCCATGGGGTGAGTGTACGATCACCTGCAGGACGTCGCCTACCACCTCAGATTGCGCGCAGATGGTGATCCCGTTGGTGGTTGCTTTCGAGACTTCCAGGCCCACTACCACACTGGGGCTTGGGAGTTGGTTGAGCGTTTACTCGGAGCTAGGCCACCTGTAGTTGTCTAGCAGGGAGCTCAGAGGAGATAGGCTTTCTCGCTAAAGGTGACATGGCTGCGCGATCGGCTACGACAAATGCCGCCGGATACATCCGATCCGGACACCTTGCGACAGTATGCGAGGTGCTACATCATGCTGATGATCGGGGGCTACTTACTGACGGATAAATCGAACAACACCGTTCATCTCAGGTGGCTGTCGCTTCTAGATGATTTTGAGAGGTGTCGCAGGTTGTCATGGGGTTCTGCGGTGCTGGCATGGACGTACCATTCCCTTTGCCATGCAGCCCACTGCCGGACCACAGACATCGCGGTGTGTACTCCTCTGTTGGTGTCTTGGATCTATCAGAGGTTCCCTCGATGGTGTCCACCTGTCTCTCAATATCAGACTCTTCAACTCCGACAACGAGGCAACTCGCTGTGTGCGCAGCAGCACTGGATTCTCACACTCAAACACGACCCGTTACTCATTAGGCAATTGGAATACACACACACAACTAAATATACACTACTAGTAGACATTATGAATGGTTTGGAAAAGGTGTAGGCGGAGGAGGTGAATTTGTTGTGAATAATACAATGGGTTGCACACCCTTTTATAATTACTTCAAGTTTGTCATATTGTATTTTGTTTACACAGTAAACGAGTTATTGTTCCACGTATTTCGTTTACAGAGTAAACAAATTGATTTTAGGCGTATTTCGTTTTCACAGTAAATAAAATACGGTTGCCGACACGGCACGTGCTTATTTCGTTTACTGTGTAAACAAAATACGCTTAAAGTCAATTCGTTTACTCTGTAAACAAAATGTGACATGTTATGCATTTTCATAAAAATGCTACAAATTACGAAAATCGGTAATTATTATATTTAATTTATTTATATAAATAAAGAATCTGTAATTGAACTCATCATGTCATTGGTTTATTTATTTATTGATTTAACTGATGAATTATTAATTAAATTGGTTTTATATAAATAAAAATTATAAAATAGTTAAAAATTTAAAATTAAAATTTAAAATATATATCTTAATTAATTAATATTTTAAAAATAATTAAACTTCAACAAATTATAATTAATAAGTTATAATTTGATTATTATTAAATAAATATATAAAATCTAGTATTTTTTATGATAAAAATTTTTTAATTTTATTTTTATATTAAAATATTTTTATATTTATTGTATTCTTATATATTATATGTATTTATTGAAAAATAATATTAATAAATATCATATATGATCATAAAAAATACTTATATTATAATAAATAAAAATATTTTATGTTTTTTTGTTTATACATATTTAATAATATTTATATTAATAATTATAAATAATAAAAAATATAATTAATTAAATATAAATGAATATAAAATTAAAATAATATCTAAAAAAATTATTGTGTGATTTTATTATATAATTGATAATTAGCATATAAAATAATAAAGAATAGTATAGCTTAACGACAAAGAGAACATGTAATATGAGAAAGACACCTCACATTTTTATTAATAGTCTGATTTTTATAACTATACTCGGTATATAAGTATGAGCTGTATTATAGTTATCACTGAACATAATATAAAAATATTTTTGTTTCAAATATAATTATTTAAATGCAAGTTATGGATGTATCTTAAATTCTTAATACAATAATGTTACCTACACATTTAAATTAATGCTTATGACTATTAAATATAAGGATGAGATGAAATAAATAAAAATATGTGAGAATCACACCAGGTTTGACTTTTTTATTTTTCTTAAATAAGATTTATTAGTTTGTGGTAATTAACTACTTAAAAACTAAATGTTGAGTTTGACCGAATGAATTTAGAAAGGTACAAATGTTCAATACTGAGAAAGAAATTTGCCCATAATTGACCAACTTGACTTAAGCTAAGAGACTGATGACTTAGACTACATATTACGAGGAAAAAGAAGACTATCCATCTCCATAAAAGTAGTTTTACGAAATATTATAACATTTTTTGTTATTTCAGTAAAATTGTGAAAATCGAACTGTTCAATAAATCAGTTGGATAACTGATCCAATAATTTAATAATTCAACTGAAATCATAGTACTACAAATAATAAATTGATTTAACTCATTGTTCCATTATAAATAACAATTCAATTCTATTGTCCACCATAAACTTTAAAATTAGTCTACACGACTACACCTAATCACAATAAAAGAAATAAACATAAAAAAAAATTCTACAAATAAAAACGTTTATTTGAATCACAATTCTCAACCAAATCAAATTATATAGCATTAGAGAATTCTTTTACCTTTCTTAATAACCATATATATAAAGCCACACTCAAAATTTGAGTGAATTATCAACTTGATTTCTGTTCATTTTTTAAAATGATAACACGATCCTTCAAAAAAAAAATAATCTATTTCAATTCATATTCTTTATTTCGTGACACAATACGATCTCTGTGACTGTTTTTTCGTCAACTTTAAACGAAAAATACTGACGTGTCAAATTTAAAAAATGGACAATAATCTAATTGTCTCTAAATTTAAATTGGTTAGAAATTTATTTATTCTTTTTTTAAATGATATCTTTTTCAAATTATTTTTTATTCATTATATTAATATTCTTTTTCAATAAATTATTGAATATATACTATAATAAATATAAATTAATTAATAAATTATTCAAATTTTTACATTTATTATGAAACTAAATAAATAATTCTCAAATATAATTTTTAAATATATAAATAATAAATATTAAAATACGATTAATACATTAATAATAATAATCTTATGATATACTATTAGTATTATGATCTAGATAATTTTCACAATAAATTTGAAATTAAAGGACACATTATTTGATATATAATAATTTTTTTTCAGTAATAAACAACTTTAATTTTTTATCTCTCTAAACTAAATTAATAATTCTATTTGATATTTTTGTACTAAAATACACTATGAATAGGCTACTAATACTAAATGAATAAAAAATAATATATATATATATATGGAGACCATTTATAAACTCAACAAACTCAAAGTATCAATAATATTAATAATGCATATTGTCATAAGGCTACGTATCGATGAAAATTTATCAATATAAGAATAATGTGATTGATTAAAATTTTACGTATATTAAAATTCAATTAAATTTACATATATTTTACTCAAAATAAAGTATTATGATCTACATAATTTTCACAATAGAGTGAAAACTAATGAACACATTATTTGAGATATAGTAAAATTTTTCTGTGTAATAACAAATTTAATTTTTTATTTCTTTAAACTAAATTAATAATTCTATTTGATATCTTTGCACTAAATTAATAACCCTAATATCATAGGGTTACTATTAATGTAACAGTATTTTAATGTTTATTATTATATAATTAAAAATTATATTTGAGAATTATTTATTTAGTTTCATAATAAATGGTATTTTAAATTTGAATAATTTATTAATTAGTTTGTATTTATTATACCATATATTCAATAATTTATTGAAAAATAATATTAATATAATAAATAAAAAATTAATTTAAAAAAGATATCGTTTAAAAAATAAAGACAAACAAACCCCTAACCAATTTAAATTTAGAGACAATTAAATTCTTGTCTATTTTTTTAACAGTATTTTTCGTTCAGAATTGACGGAAAAACAATCACAAAGATTACGTTCTGTCACAAAATAAAGGATAGAGATCGAAGTGGATCGCTTTTTTTTTAAGGAATCGCATTGTTATTCTGAAAAATAATGGACAGAAATCAAGTTGGTAGTTCACTCCTCAAAATTTCATTCACCAAAAAATTAATTATTTCAATTAAGAAAAATATGGTATTTTTTAAACCACATTCATTCCTAATATGTTAGTTAATTAACATTGGTATCCTATCATATTAGAACTGAATTAAAACTCAAAATTCCAAAATCATTCAAATCAAAATTAACAAAACAGTGAATTGAAATCAACCATCAACAAAATTATTTCGGTTTCATAAAATTAATAAGGCAAAAAAAAAAAGCAGCGGCAATTAGAATCTATTTTGTCCAACAACGAAATTAATCAACAGAGTTAAAGTTTATTTGAGTGTTATTCTCGAAAAAAAAAATTAAATGATATTTTTTTAAAATATTTTTTACAAAAGTAAGTGATTTTATGTTTAGATATTTTATGTAAAAAAATCTTTTTATTTATCAATTATATTTGGATAAAATAAAATAAAAATATTTTTATGTTCATTTATTATGTGAAAAATATCTTTTTTTTTAAGAAAAAAATATCTTTTAAAAAAAGATGTAAATTGTAACTTCTCAAAAAAATATTTTTTTTATTTTTCTAGTACTTTTACTTTTATTATTAGAAATTTGTAAAACACACTAAAAAATAAAAAAGATCTTTTTTCATTGAAAAAAGATCTTTTGTTTGGGTGAGCTTTTAAAAAAATATCTTTTTTCGAATTATCTTTTTTTAAAAATCTTATGAAAAAGTAAAAGTAATTTTATGTTTAGATATCTCATGCAAAAAGATCTTTTTATCTATCAATTATATGTTTGGGCATAACAATATAAAAGTACTTTTTTGTTTATTTATTATATGGAAAACATCTTTTTCTTTTAAGAAAAAATTATCTTTAAAAAAAAGATGTAAATTACAGCTTCTCAAAAAAGATGTTTTTTTATTTTTCTAGTGCTTTTATTTTTACTACTAGAAATTTGACAAACACACTAAAAAATAAAAAAGATCTTTTTTTCGTTGAGAAAATATATTTTATTATCAAGATAATGGCGTCCAAATAAGTACTAATGGCGCCCAAATAAGCACTTAATCAAATTTTCACACAGGACCTAAAATCTATTCTGTCCAGCAACTAGAATCCAGAATAAGAAATATAGCAACTCAGAAATATTATAATTAACAAAATAAAAAAATTAAATTGATTATTGAAGAAAAAGAGAGTAAAATAATCAAATACTGTAATTCCACGACGGCAAAGAGAGACGACGAAGAGTTCACGGCCGCAGAAGAGAGACATTCAGAAAGAGAGAGAAAAGCTAAAGCTCGAAGATAGAGGCGGGCTTAACGACGAGGGTAGAAATGGCGACGCCGCCAACAGTAACTCTAAAAAGACTTTTTGGCAAGAGAGAAACCAAGTTAACGACGAGGAAGGAACGGCTAGATAGAGACGAGGATCGAGCAAACTAACCAACGAGGAGGATTCAAACTAACCGCACTTGAAGAGGAGACGACGTAGATCAAAAAAGACGTAAAGACGAAGAGGATCGACGGTCAAGAGTTTCGAGTTGACCCTCTCTATAACTACCGGTGGCAACGACATTCCTTAACTGAGGAGAAGAGTTTGATGCATGATGGTGGGATTGGGGGCTGGCTGCTACGTTGGGCTGGATCTTTGAGAGAGATAAGGTAAGGAAAATGCTAGTTGTACAAAATTTTGAATTTTGAATAATTTGATTTTTAGATATGTATTTAAATTATAATATATTAATAATTAAATATATTAAATCTGAAACAAAAATTTAAAATTTAAATTTTAAATTTCAGTTTTTTTAGATTGTATTTTAAATATGTATTTAATTATAAAAAGACAATAAATCTATTCATAATTTTTAATTGTGTTTGCTTTTTTTTTTTAATTATTGTAATAAAAGGCTGAATGTTGTACGATTTTTAAAGGATACCTAGTTGAACCGATATATATATATATATAACTAACTAGTTACGCGAACTAACACAGTTTACAGTATATTGGGAACGAAATTGATGGTAATTAAGTAATTGTATATTTCAGACTTACAGTTAATTAAGTTGGATCAAACAAGAGCGAAAATTAAGCAGAGTAATTAATGTAATGTATATAATGTATGTATAGTAGCTTAGCTAGCTAGCTAGTAGAGTAGGTCGTGAATGGAAGGCAAATCAGACAACAATGCATCAAAGTCCTTGAAGGAAACATTGTTGTTGAGTATGATGGTAGCAGCATGATGATTGACGGCAACTTGTTCTTGAGGCTTCTTGGCACCGACACTACCATGACGATATGCCATAATTGCTTCTTCTTCTTGTTCTCGTTCAGTGAAAGATAACGGTGAAGGAGTAACAATAGGCATGGAAGAGTTCTTGCCAGTGAGAGATTGAACAACTTGTCTGAAGTTAATAGGGTCGGTTTCAACGTACCTTGTTTCGATCTGCACTATCTTTGGAGCAACACTACTACCACTACTACCATTGTTGTTCATTATGATGATGAGTGGTAAGTGGTAACTAGGAAGAGACAATACTAATAAAAAGAATAGTTTGTATATATGGTGAGAGCGTGGATGGGTGTTTATATAGCAATGCAAGTGGCAGTCATGGGAGACTAGTTGACCGGTCGTCCTCTTCATTCCCATCGAGCATCGAGTCAAAATCTTCAGCTATTTTGATTGGCCAAGTTTAGGGGGCCAACAACTTTATTAAATAAATCTTAAACTATCAAATTATTAATTAAACTCGTACAAAACACTCAAAAAAAGTAGAGAAGTCACGTTTGCGCCATGTCGAAAATTCAGAGGTGCACATGGAAAACTCAGAGGTGCACATCGAGAAGTCATCATCCGCTGTCGTTCATCCTCTTCCGCGCTCATCCTCAACGCTGCCTTCCTCCTTTTCGGAGCTCATTTACAACGCTGTCTTTTTAATGTTTAAATTTAAATTTTAGATTTATGATTTTGGATGTGTTTTAAAAATATTTTCTGTATAACATCATAATTTTAGATGTGTTACAATTATTTTTTAATATTTAAATTTAGATTTTAGATTTATGATTTTGGATGTGTTTCAAAAATATTTTCTATATAACTTCATAATTTTAGATGTGTTACAATTATTTTTTAATGTTTAAATTTAGATTTTAGATTTATGATTTTATATTTTTTGTATAACTTCATAATTTTAGATGTGTTACAATTATTTTTTAATGTTTAAATTTAAATTCTAGATTTATGATTTTGGATGTGTTTTAAAAATATTTTTTATATAACTTAATATTTTAGATGTGTTACAATTAAAAAAGAAACTACAATTGAAAATATTTTAGTTTATGTATATAATTATATTCGACCATTCATAATTGTATTATTAACATTTATATTGTATTATTAAAGTTGACTGATTTTAGATGTGTTTTAAAAATATTTTGTATAAAATATCATACTATCATATGTATTATAATCGAAAAATAACAACACAATTTTAAATTAATTGTTGATTATATACTTTATTTGCAACAACTTTATTAATAAAATTAAATAAGACCAACCTTGTTCCAATTAAGTCAGCAGAGTGTTTTTATGTTTAAATTAAAATATAATTAAAAATATTGAACATGATATTTCTTAACAAATTACATAAACACATGTGTGGAAAATAATGATACCTTTCACCAATGCAAAATGAGAGAGTGCTTCAGCTGGAAGGTGGTGATGGTCTTCACCAATGAAGACGAGATGGAGAATTCAGCTGGCAGCATCCTTTTTGGTTTGGAATTCACTATGAATATCCCGTAGAATAAGGAATTTAAAAAAATGTATCTGTTACGTGAAGTTACGAAAGTAAAGCAAAGTCACCGTAACCACCAATGAAGTGGGTGGATTTTAAAATTTAAATTTAAATTAAAATCTAATTATAGATATGTATCTACAAAATAGGAACATGTTACACTAAAAAAATAATTAAATATTATTTAAATCTGATTAAAGGCTGATTAAAGGCTGATTAATATTGTACAACTAGCATTTTCCTATATATATATACTTCTTGCCATGACCGCGTGTGCTTCCTTAATTATATAAGGGACATTAAATAACCTAACTGTCAGATTCTTATGACAAAAATTTGAACACGGAGGACCCCAGAAACAGCTATATGTTATCTATTCATGTGCTGCATTCAACCGTAGCCTCACAATGCAAAGGGATCGATAAAATATAAGTGCATTGCATTTATTATGCAGGTATGTTTTGGATATATTACTGATAAATATTATTTATATATTAAAATTATTCGTAATATATTTTTATCCCTTTATATGTATTCAATTTAATATAAATTAGTCCCTCAGTTTCTATATACTGAAATGACGTAGACACTAAAACATATATATATTATGTTTAGCAAAAAGCAAATACATAAAACACTCAAAATCTTAAAAAGTCTATAATACTCTCATTTTTTACTTTCACTACTACCACCCAGATTTTTCATTTATCACCATCTATTTTTCTCCAACACCATTCATAACCAAAAATAAATTAACTTCAACCCAAATTATTATTACCAACAAGATCTCTTTCAAAATTTAATTCAACAATTCTTCTTTTTTATTAAAAAAATAAAAACAAATATAAAAGGTAGATATTCTTCGGCACCACCTCACCTCTCTTCTTTCATAGCACTTTCCTAAATCCATTGTGCCCGAAATACACCTCCGCCTCCATCATATCTTCGTCGTCTTCCGCCACCCGAAGCAACAGACACTCGTAGTACTCCACGCTCAAGTATTCGAAATCATCGAAAAGAGAGAGTGATCGAATCACAATGGGCAAAGAGGAAGAGTGGAAGAGAGGCGACAGTGAGCAACGAGAAGAGGAAAAGAGAGAGACGGCTCGATGGATGCCATGAAGAGGAAGAGGGAGAAAGGCGGCGATGGACAATGGAGAACGAAGAAAAGAGGGCGCGGTAGCGGTGGTGACAGTGAGAGTCTCGAAGAGAGCAGTAATGGAGGCGAAGGTAGTGGTGGAGGGAAGATAGGAGAGAGAGGAAAGAATCGTGAGTCACTGAAAATAGAATGAGAAGTTGGAGGGAGGTAGAAGATGCTAACATACAGGAGGGAGATAGGTTTGAGAGAATGGGAGGGTAAATTTTGAAATTTTAAAAATTAAATAAAGATATATGTCTCAGTTTTTCAATTATATGGAGGTACACAAATTTAGTGTCCTCGTACCCATCTGTGTCCATCTAAAAATTATGTCTTATGAAACTAACAGAGCATGTGTGTCACCACGTTCATATCTTAGAGAGACATGAATAACAATCAAACACTACCTTATATCATCTATATATCATGCGTCACCTTTTTGCTTTTAGATTTTGCCGCCTCCTCAAACACTCGCTCCTTTTCCTCACCGACCACTACTATCCTCCCTTTGTCATTGCCACGCCAGAGGCCTGACGGCTCACTGTTGGTGCTGGTCGTCCTGGTTCTTCCACTACAAGAAAAATGTTTGTTACTGTGAGATTTACTATCAGATTAATCAAATAAATTTGCTGCTAAGTACATTACTGTCAAATTTATTGTCGTCCTGGTAGTTGACGGTATAAACGATGCTAGAAACATCTTACCGACGGTTTTTTTCAGTCCGACACTAATTATCGACGGATTTTCTATCGGTGTTTTCAATGGATTATCAAGCCTAAGTTGATGACTACCGTTGGATTTATCCGACGGTAACTTTGGCGTCATTTCGTTTCAAATGGCACCAAAACTTATCCGACGATACATCCGCTGGTAGGATTTTTGTTTTTTATTTTTTAGTTTGGGCATAATTTAGCCATAACTAATAGTCAACTCAAATTAAAACTCTTGTTAACCAAATTGTAATTAGAAATATAAAATTAGCAAAAATCGACAAATTATTTTATTAAAAATAAATGGTATGAATACAATAAAATGTCATAGAAGTAAAGTAATGTACCCTAAACAAACAAAAATGCATAAAACCCTAACTCCTATAGATCTTGACAATCATCGTCATCGTTGGCGGTGGCGGCGTCGTGGTCCCCTACTGTGGCAGCGTAGTAGGTACTGTTGTCGAATCCCCACCAGCAGCACCGTTAGAAGCAGCAGTGCGGCTGCCTCCAGTGCGAATCTGCTAGCTGTACTCCTCTATCTGCTGTCGCAGCCACTCGAGCTGCTCCAGCTTCTCCGTCAAGTCCGAGCTGGCGGCAACGCGTGCAAGAATCTCTCGATACCTCTACTCAGACTGCTCCTGCTACTGGTGAAGATCCTGTGTTAGCTTCTACATACACCTCCTCCCTCAAGTCGATAACTTCCTGGGGATCAGCAGGGCTGGTGGCAGAGGCAGAGGCAGAAAAAGCTGCCAACGCGGAGGAGTGGAGGCCATTGGAGAAGAACGATCCCAACCTGAAGTGGCGATTCTTGTGGGTTCAGAGGCGGTCTCGCACCAAATCCTGTTGGGATCCATGACTGAGGTCTCGAAGCCAGCTTCGTCGGGTCCACCAGGTGGCTGAGAATGCTGGGTCGCAGCGTCCAACCTCTGCTGATACTCCTCTTGCGTCACACATGTTAGTTGTGATTAGGATAATAGTTAAATAATTGACTTTATACCACATGAAGCTGAAATTTAGGATTAATTTAAACTCACATAGTGGGCCGTAGACCGCTCGTCAGCAAATCTCTCGTTGTTTGTCTTCAAAGTATAGGTATACTTGAAGGTCTCTGCCAGCGTCTCCTCACGATCCAATGACTTAGACTACAAATTAATATATCAACCAAAAAATAAAATAAACGAATAAATTAAACAATGACTGACAAATATATATGCAGCAGGAAATCTCTATTCTAATTTCGAAAATATAATTTTAATTTTTTCGATTTAAATAAAAATCTTATAAAAATTTCGATAATCTCCCCTGAAATTCAGATTTAGCCACCTTTGAAGGGTTCCATCCAAACCAAATTAACATCATTATTTTCACAGTCAAGCATTTTCTGAACAATTTTAGTAGCAAGAATCAGCAAACAATTAAATAATCCAATGTTTTCCAGTAATCTCAAAGCCTAATCTAACATATCATAACGTATCCTAACCTATCCTAAATCCACTAAAATTGAAAATTAAACACCTTAAACTCTACTAATTAAATTGGCTAACTTGATAATGAAAAAGGAAATTAAACACCGTAAACTCTTCTAACTAATTTAAGCAACTACTATAACATAAAATAATGCCAAAATTCTTACCAATTTTGTCTTCATCTTCACGAAGGTTGCCGACCCACCCATATACCTCGATGACCTGGGCGAAGCCCTATTGGCCATGTTCATCAGACATCGACACTTGAAGGCCTCGTTATCTCGTAAGTGAGCCTCCAGGTCACGCTTGATATTTTGATGGATCCACTTCGTCAGGTGGTCTTTTTCCTGACGAACATTGCTCATCATCTGCAGAAAATATTTGGCTGTCCGATGGTCATAGATCTTCTGGATCATGAGGTTATGCTCCACATCCTATATGAATTTTAACTACAAAAAGTGATTCACCAACATTAGTTAGTTGGAAGAAAATCAATTTCAAATACAGTAAATCAATTCTAACCAAATTGGGTTCTTACCGCCCACTTATGAAATCAGCGCTCTCTTATCTCAGTTGGGATCTGCGTGTAGGTCAGCCGTGGATGATCGTACATGGACTTAATAACCTCGGATATCTCCTGTGTGCAAGCATTGTGGGTTCGATGCAAACCTATCACAGAATAAACCGCACAGTAACAATCACATAAGATAAACAAACTTAATATTATAAAATTGAACACATTACTACATGCCATCGGGCCAAATCCTCAACCAGATGATGGCAGTGGTGGAGGGACATCCTGCTCAGGAGCACTAGAGGTATCACCCACCGCTATCTCTATCGACGGGGTCACTGCATCTACAGGGGGGACGTAGCAGAAGGAGGTACCCAGTTCGGATTTGGAACCAGGATTGCCTAGTTTCTCCAAACATTACATCTAAGTCATCCTCAAAACCAGAGTTAAAATTTTTTGTTAGTGCCTCCTCATCTTCTTTTCCTTTGGGAATCAACTTGATCGACTGGATAGCCGATATCTCCTTCGACTCCTCCATCCCTTGGTCTTTGCTCGAGGATACCTTGTCACCTTTTTGTTCTTGCTTCTGAGGTGACTTACTTTCTTTGCTCAATTTTGGATATGGCCCTTATGTATTGACATAAGCATTTTACGCTTGGACCATAGTTCTTGGAATGAAGGGAGCTCTTTCTTGAAAATTGCGTCGAGACCTTCCTTGACCGTTGCCCCTTCTACCTGCTCCTCATCTGGAGCCACCTCTTTTCTAGGCTCCAGCCTAATTTTCAAAACCTCCTCTAGAAACAATGAAATTGTAATTCCTGGAGTAGTTTGGGACATTGTTCTATCCCCATTTGTTATTTGATAAATTGGACGGAGGAACTCTAGTTCGACTTGACACCCCCTGGGGTTTCTGGTCAATTGTCACCACCGTGTGCATGTGTTGTTTGACAGAATCAGCTACAGACTCGACCTTTAATCCTTTGCTTCAGTTGAGCTTGTCTTAATTCTTCCTGATGAACACATCCTCTACTTTTTTATACGAGTCGAAAGCCTTAGTAGCTGAAGTGTCGAGCAAGACACTATATCAAGGGCATATAGCTACATTTCCTTTCTCCTCCTTTTGTCTCAACAAGAAACCTAATAGATCTTCTCTTGTCTTTGGATAAATAGAACTTTATGCCTCAAACATGTCTAGCTCGAACTGCTCATCTTTCTTTACAGGCTCGACACAAGCAATGTTGACTATAAATGCCATTTCTCCTGTTTCAGCGAAGTTCGATGCCACTTGGAAGAGATCAAAATCCACCTTCATTTCAGGCTCATTAGCAAACTTTAATCGACTTTCGTCAATAGGCTTTTGTATCAAGTCCTTGAAACAAACACAATTGTCAGTATAATGCCCAGAAGCTTAATAACATTTGCAAAATTTTTTATTTCTAATTTCAGAAACAAATGGCATTCTTTTCCCTTCAGAAGTACAAGCTGCTTATCTTTAAACAACATATCGAAAATCTACTCAGCTTTTGTTAGGTCGAAAGAATAATTCTTTCTTCCTAACAAAGGAGTCTTATCTTTTGTCAGATTAAGAGATTAACACACATAAGGAGGCCCATATTTTAGTTCTGCAGCAAAAGCAGATTTACTGTTCGACTCTTCCTCGCTTATATAGTCAATGTAGTTCACTTTTTTATTGAAAAAAAATAGTTTTATTTTATTCGACTCTAGCTCTTCTTTTTCTTTATTTAACTTCTCAATTTGTTGGACTTTATTAGCCAACTGAGTCAGGTCAAGAAATTGTTGATTTACTAATTTTTTTCGAATATTGAAATCAAGCCCATTAATAGCCATATTAAGTTATTAACTATTTCAGGCTTAGGAATCGGAGTGAAATATTTATTTCTCATATTCTTGAATCGGATAAGGTAGTCATCAATCAACTCAGTTTTTTTTCTCTTTACTGTAAATAAATCAGATAAAGTCACATTCATTTCACCCCTAAAGAAATTGATCATGAAAACTTCTTTTTAATTGAACCCAACTATGGATCGAATTAGGTTACAAATTTGAAAACCAAGTGAAAGCGTTCTTTGTTAGTGAAGAGAGAAAATATCTGATTTTCAAATATTCATTATTAGCTAACTCGCCTATTTCAACTGAATACCGAGCAATGTGCTCTATAATCGATTTCCCACTTTTCCCAGCAAACTTTGTAAGGGATTTAGGAGTTTTGACTCTCCTGGGTAGTTCAGCCTGCAAAACATAATTTGAAAAGGGGATATAAAATAAAGTTGATTTGTCACCGTTATATTTAATCTCGCTCTATTTAGGATTTACTCGATAGCTTGAGTTATATTTTGACATAAGCATGAGCAACATTGTTTGTTCTGACTTCATTTAATACCCTATTTGCGTCACTAAGACTGAAAATTTTATGAGTTTAGATGATAATCTAGTGTTATTCATTGAAGTCCCCAAACGCTTCTGAGTTCTTCCTATTTGTAGATCACAAGGATAGACTTGCTCCTGAATAATCTTGACCCTGACCTGGTTTGCTCCCTTTTTTTAAGCCACGACCTTGCCTTGACCCTGAAGCATTTTTATCATGATACCCCACGTTCTATCTTGCCTTGCTTTTCAAACTTCTTGTTCTTGTATTGCATCCATATTTACCACGTGATACATTCTTGGTTTCGACCCTGTTCTTTAACCTTCCTCAAGTCATTAAGCCTTTGACCTTGATCACCATTTTATTCTTGTTATAGTCAAAGGAAATTTTTTCTATGGCCATCTGTGCCATGTTTTGACTTCCTATACACCACAATCGAGTCTCTTCATGAGTCGAAATCTCTATTAACAAAGAAAAATGTGACTTACATTATAATATAATCGAGGACTTAGATATAACATTAGTTGATATATATGTACATAGATCTATGTATTTTTGTAGTTAGTTTGTCTTAACAAGACATTAAAACAGGAGCAAAGTGCCACTTTTTTAAAAAACAAATTTCATTAATAAGAATCGCAGGTTCAATGCAAAGTTATCAGAACTGAATCGAATCGGCCGGTTCAATTGGAAAACTGGTGAACTGATGGTTTGGCAGATTCAGTTCGTTAATTGGATCGGATTTACAATTGAACCGGTCAACTATGTTAAAAATCGACCGATTCGCACTTCAGACTGCAGTTGACCAGTGTGGATCCACAATACACCCAAGACTGCATGCATGCAACGCACTTCCCTTACCACTGCATGACTTTGTTTCTTAACAATATAAGTGACAAAAAGTAAATATATAATAAACGATGAATGAATTTTTATGTTTTTATCCTTTTAAGCATGGATTGACATGGATATCAAACAAGTAACAATACATGGGATATATGAACATATTGATATTGATTGTGTTATTTTTTGTTTTTTCACTTGTTCATTTAAATTGAGAAAGTATTTTGTACTAGTGACTAATTTATTATCTTTTTTTGCACCATAAATTATATCTAAGAATTGATATTTGATTGTTATTAATATATTTTTAAAATATGTATTTAATTTTTTATTTTATTTTTATAATTTTATATATTTTTTAATTATAACCGGATCAACTGGGTGAATCAGTGATTCACTAGTTGAACCAATAGTCCAATAACCCAATCGTATGACCGAATCAATTACCGGTTTAATTCTAATAACTATGGTTCAACGTACTAGATACACATATAAATGTTAAGTATCATAACTTCATAAGTTAGATTCTCGATTTTAACCAATAAAAATTAGAGAAATTCTCCACATACAAGCATTTTTTTATACAAGTCTTTACAAGTGCACCTTCTTGCGCACGTTCTTCTTCTTTTCTTTCGTTTCTTGCCTTCTCTTTCTCCTTCTTCAACTATTACTGCACGTTTTCACTGCACCTTCTTCTTCTTCTTGCTGCACGTTCTTCTTCCTCTTCCTCTTCTTCTTCTTCTTCTTCTTTTCTTTCGTTTCTTGCCTTCTCTTTCTCCTTCTTCAACCGTTACTGCACGTTTTCACTGCACCTTCTTCTTCTTCTTGCTGCACATTCTTCTTCCTCTTCTTCTTCTTCTTATTCTTCTTCTTTTCTTTCGTTTCTTGCCTTCTCTTTCTCCTTCTTCATTTACGTACTTTTCTCTCTGTTTTCTTTCTTCGTTATTCTCGATTTCCATTGTTTTTTGACATTAAGCTCTGAAATCGTTTTTGAAGAAGAAGAAGAAGCAGCTGAAGATGAGGAGGAGAAAGAGAAAGAGTTCTGAATTATGCATAAGGTGTACTTCAACGAATTTTGGGTGTATTTCTTAAATCCTTTGGGTGTAATTTTTGTAATCCTTTGGGTATATTTCTTAAATCCTTTGGGTGTATTTCTATAATCGTTTGGGTGTATTTCTGTAATCGTTTGGGTGTATTTCTGAATTCCATTATCTCCAAATTTGGCAAGAAACTTATTTTCATTGAGGAAGAAGAAAAAGAGTTGTTTATAATGCATGGTGAGTAGCGCGCTTTGGAAACATGAAGTGGTTGAATAACGTGCGTTTATTTACTCTTGAATATGGGAGTGTAATGCGTGTTTTTTATTAGGCTTGTACCAACTTGTAAGACTTGTAAGACAAAAAGACTTGTATGTATAGCAGGCCTCTAAAAATTACACCTTAAAAGAATTTTAGAAATTATAGCGCTATACAATTTTATACAAGATATTTTTGAAGGGTCACATCTTTTTTTTTTTTGGTCAAGAGGGTCACATCCTTTAAAAAACTAAGTTTACTGGACCTGCTGTACCTACTTTATCCTTTTTTTTTTGTAGTAGTACCTACTTTATCCATCACCACAAAATAGTTATGAGGCCTTTTTAGGTAGGCCCAATAGATGCAGATCAGCTTCAGAGTACGGCCCACAAGTAGATTGAATTCTGGAACCTGGACCCACCGAAAGTAATAGTTTATCAAAACAATTTTAAAAAAAGTAGGGAGGAAATTAGGAAACAAAATCTGTAGAAATTTGAATCACATCTAACTAAATCAAATATATCAGGAGCATTTTAAAGGAAGAAAGCTTCTTGATCCTAGGTTCAAATCTCGTTAACAGAAATGATAAATAATATATATTAAAAAAAACGTTTTGATTAATTAGTTCAATTCACTGTAGAAATAAAGTTTTAAATCACTTTCTTAATAGCTAAATGTTATGTCAAACTTGACTTAAAAAATAAGTATCAAATTACATGCATTAGCTGATAGTTTGTTATTTAATTCATGGTGCACTATGCTCTGCGTTAATTGGTAGTAGAAAGCACGTGAATTAGTCGAAGACTTTCAGTCGCAACTTATAGTACCAAAACTTAAAATAAATACTCGAAACAAAATTATTACTTGTAAATTAATTTAGGATAATCGGCCGCCGTTTTAGTTTGATTGATTGAACAAAAATAAAAGTTGAAATCCAATTGCACCCCCCAATAGGATTCACCGATTCAGTATCCATTTGCAACTGAGTTATGATTATGAGAGTCTCTGTCTTGAAAGCCATCACCATGTGGAATTTGATGCCTGGAAAAATGGGGTTCCAATCTATGCACAATTAATAATATATATTTTCAGATATTGATGGCTAACATTTAAAAACAAAGTTTTATTCTACAACTACAATACAAGTGGGGTGAAATAATATTTAAGAATCTACTAATGACGCCGCTCTTGAATTTTCTGGCGTACTTAGCATACTACTTTGGAATTCTGATCATGGTCAAATGCGTCACAACGAAACACGCGCCCACTGTCGAGTGTCGATGGGATTTTAAACGTTTGGGGAACAAAAGACATGGCTGGATTATTAAAATTAAATTCAATATAATTTTAATTAACTTGTTTTTGTATAAATTTGTTACCAATAAACTGAAGCAGAGAAAATCAGAATAAGATTTACATTATTTCGACATTTTTTATATTAATTCATATTAAACAAATACAAAATATTAGATATCAAATTAATTATTTACATAAAATATAAAATATTAATATACATAAATATATGATAATTCATTTAATAATCATTTTTATATACATATAGTATTTTTATTTTACATTATTTATTTATTTGTTTGTACTGGTTAATTTTTTTTTTCAGATTTTTTCTCTTCAAATGGAAATGCGTAGAGCCCAAGGAGGCATGGAACCAGTTTTATTCCTTTATTATGAAAATCTATATCTAAATTCAAATATGTGCCAAACAAAATACAAATTCAAAGCAATGACATTCCCCCTATTATGACATATTATATAATTTTTTATCTAAAACTGAATAAAAATAAAAAGGGTCTAACAGAGAAAATAGACTTTCTCAATTTTTTTTAACAATTGAAAGATAAAATGTAATTTTTTATTATTAATTTTGTAAATAAGACAAAAAATAAATATAAAAGAGAAAACAATAAAAAGTTAAAGATCATATTTTACTTTCATAATTTTTTTTAACAATTAAAAAAATTTATTTCTTCTAATAGAAAGCTGGTTTGTTTGAAATTGAACAAGCATCTGTACTGTACACATGAACCGATGAACCTAAGAAAGAATATGTTTTGTAATGGGCATCCGATGCTAAACATGACCAAATCGGTAATCTTCTACACGTTTCTGGTTCAAGTTCAACAACCCTCAACACACAGGAAATCAAAAAGGAAAATGAGTGATCTAAAAATCAAAACAAAAATGATAAATTTTGACGAGGTAAATTCATGAATTAAATACTGGCTTCGTTGTAAAAGTAGAAATGCGCATCTTTAGCTCACACATTTTAAAAATTCACAAAAGAAAATAGATTCTTGTAAACAAATTTTCTAATGGCATTAATTAAATATATTACTGCCAAAGAAATTTTTGTATAGATATTTTTTAGTTAATATATATTCTTACTTATTAATTTTTTATAAGAAATAAAAATTTAATTTTTTATTACATTTGTTATATATTTATTAAAATAAGAATTTAAAATTTTTTCTAATAGTAATCTTAACATATTATATTTTAAATTTTGTATATATTCAATATATTAAAGAAAATAATTTCTTTTATTTAATATCTTATTTAGTGGCTTTAAAACGCCCTCTAACCTAATTCGAAGGAAATAAACCAATCAAGACAAAAGTTATGAACCAAAATAATTAGGGTAAATAATTAAGTATTTTGTTGGCCTTGTTAAAATTGCGTGTCTTTCAGCTCGCACAATCTCAAGGGAAAAGAATCACACACACACAATTTGAGATGAAAATCATGATTGAACTAAATTAAATTAACAAAACAACAATAAAATCTAGAACCCTAAGGACCCGAATCCGGATCCGAAATTTCCGAATTTCACCAACCCTACGCTACCCTTATTTAAGGAAGCTCCCCCACGTTTTCTAATGCACCCTTGAAAAGTTGAACAAAGTTTCAATTTTTTTTCTCTCCGACACGCTGGGTCCTCTACCTCTTGTGCGTTCTTTTCTCATCTCCCAAAGCTCAAATCGGTTGTGAATGGTAGAAACCCTAAGCAACAGCGATTACATGCGCCCCCTTCTTCCTTCAAGGGCGAGCGCAATCCTCCCCGTTTCGTCTGCATCTGCATTCGCATTCGGCTCTTGCAAGGAAGGCTGGTACTACCGCTGCATCGGCCTCGACCCCTGAATTCTCTCACGCCGATTTAACAAACCCTAATTTCCCCCCTTTTCTTTTGCGACGGGAATCCACATTCTTTGGTTCTTTTTCTTCACCCGATCGGTGATCGCTACAGATCCGGGCTAAGGGATTCGTCTCCGATCGGTGAATTCTTTTAATTGTGTGCGTGTGTTGTTTTCGTTTTTTTCTTTCGATTGATTTCAATAAAAAAAAGAAGAGGAATTTGAGAGAAAGAGAAAAGAAAAGATGTTGCTGAGCAAGCAGAAGAAGAACAACCAGAACGCGAACGTGAGGAGGCTTCTGATAAGCATCAACGTGCTTGGGAGCGCGGGTCCGATTCGGTTTGTGGTGAATGAGGGAGACCTTGTTGCGGCGGTCATCGACACCGCCCTTAAGTCCTACGCCCGCGAGGGGAGGCTCCCTGTTCTTGGCACCGACACCGCCGGATTCGCCCTCTACTGCCCCCTTGTTGGATCTGATGGTACTTCCTCCAAATTCTGAAACTTTTTTGTTTCCTGCAATCATGTTCTGTTCAGCATTGCAGTAATTGTATCCCTGCGTTGAGTTTGTGAATCTCTGTTGACGTTGTAGCTTCTAGTTTTATCAAGTTGACATTTTTTACATTTGTTTTAATGGAAATTTTGGAACCCTATTTTGGCAATGGTCATGGCTTGGTGTTGCATCTTTTGTTTGTCGTCATTAACATGTTTTAAGCATTCTTCTTTTGAAAACCTGATTCTTCCCTTTGTTTTTGCCTTAATTGGTTAAGGGCTTGGCTAACGAGTCACTTATTAAGGTTAGCCAAAAGAGAAATTTTCAAATTTTGTACCTAATGAAAGCATTGATGCTCAATTTCATTTTTTTTTTAAAAAAAGCTACATTGGCAAGCTTAGAATGAAATTGTTTTAACAAAACAATTGCTTGATCTGTGGTTTTGGAGTTTGAAATTGAGATGGTTCTGAATTATGCATTGGTATTAATGTTTGTGCAGCCCTGAGTCCTTGGGAGACAATTGGATCACACGGAGCAAGGAACTTCATGCTATGCAGGAAGCCGGAAACATCTTCGAGGCGTGTGGCAGATGCTGATGCAAGTGAGACCACAACCACCCTCTCACGCAGAGGCAGCGGCAGCTGGAAGGCCTGGTTCAACAAGTCCCTCAACCTTAAGATTTCTTCCCACTGAGTGCTTGAGAGTTTCAACGAATTCATTGTCGTTCAAGTCTTACATCATTGTTCTTCTTTCATGTTTTTTTTTTATTATTATACTGGTTGGTTTTCTCTTGTTCTCACTAGCCTGGGAACTCACTCTCTTTAGTGAATTTTAATAATAAGCTTTGATATTTAGGGTTTCGATCTTCATTGGAATCAGAATTGATGTTATTCAACTGTTAAGTGTAATATGCTGAGGAATATTCCGTTAGCGCAAAGTGAAAATGCCTGGGCTAGTTGTGTTGTTTTTTCTTTTTCAAGTCAGAACACGTGTTTGTTGTTGGGATCTGTAAATTGTTGACAATTTCCTTCACCTCAGCTGGGGTTAGGAGGGACGTACTAGAACACCACAACTTCCTAATATAGTAATATAACAAACTATTATTCCAAACTCATACTAAAGTCTTTCTAATCTTACTGTGAAATGTGTGTTCTGATCTTCAGACACCGGTCAACTCGTAAATTGTAATCGTGTTTGAAAAATAAATATTTGTATTTATAATAAATAAAATAAATCAATAATAATATTTTGTAGAAATCTAAAATCTAAATAATATTTGTTTCTGTGCACACGGTTGCTTTACTTGGACGAATTGTACCCGCAAATTTGCCAATTTTATTGAAGAAAATTGACAAATTGAGGAGCAAAAAGCAAGGTATGAGAGGAGCAGCAGCATCATGTGCCCAAAGACATTTCCAGCGGCGAGGCCAAATATTATTATTGTACCAATTTACTAAGCATACTAATAATAGCAGCATCATGAACATGTGGGTGTTGGACATATCTTCTCCGCTTGTGACAGCTGTGTTTTCGTTACAAGAGATGACGAGAGTAATCCATTTTAGAATCAAGCATAACCAAGTGTAGCTCTCCCCTCCATCCCTCCTATAGCTATGTGATTGGTTAAGAGTTGCAATCAATTTAGGGCATTAGGCATTTAATTACATGTGCATCTGCACCTACATGATTCCGCTCTGTTTCCACCACCCCTTTTTTCACAATTTGCGAATCTATGACTGTTCCACTCCAAGTTTCAACTCATTTTGTGGCCGTTCTTTCATTCTGCCCAATTCTTTGCATACTGCACAATCCTATTCTCTTAATGAATTTCAATTAAACAAACTCAACTTTATGTACACATGTTTATATCTTTTCCTCTGTAGATACTTAATAGTATACTATGAGTAAGCATGAAAATTACATTCTGAGTATAATTCGTAGTAGTTACACGTTCACTTTCTTGATTTAATTATCAAGCGCTATTTGTGTGCGCTCAATTAGTGTATTCACTTTCAATTGAGGAGTACGTCTTGCTTGCTAGAAAAAAAAATGCATAAAAAATTATCAACAATATTATATGATAAAAAATATTATTATTTTAGATTAGTAATAATTTGTATTCATATTTATAAAAATTTATATACATAAATTACTTATTTTATATTTATATTTATCACAATTCGTACACACAAATTATATAACTTGCATACATATTTATGAGAAGAAAATTTATTTGTTAAAAATAATTTAATATTTATATTAGCCAAATACTAACCAAAATTGTTACAAATATTATCATGCAATACACGTTTGATCTAAGTGAACATTCTGAATTTCTCATTAGATATTGTCGCTAGAAGAAATGAAAGGAAGAAAAGGAAGGGTACGGTATGCAACTCCCGTTGTACCTGCAATCAGCCTTTTCTTTTCTTTTCTTTTCTACCTTTTTTTATCCATGTCTTAATCTATGTACTTTCCCTATTTCTTATGCCAATCGTGGTGTCATTTTCGTTATTTCGACAATACACTCTCGCCAGATATCTCATATCTCTCTGTCCAGTGTCCACCAAAATTAATATCTAATTCTGGGTCCATGTAATTTGGTGATGCATGTCGTATTCATTAGGAACAAAAAACACATTATATTCACAAAAGAATATGTTAAGCTATTATTGTAGAATAACTTTTAAACTGGTACTACTATATTGCAAGTTTTAAATTCTATACGAAATGTTATTTGTTTACTTTTTTTTTAATTAATTTTGTTTAATACATATTTTAGAGAGCTTTCTAATTATTTACACATCTTCTCAAGAATATAGACTCGCCTTAGCTGTCATCCTTATGTTTTAGTGTTTTACTTCCTTTTATTTTTCATCTTTTCTCTTTTGACTATTTTGATCAACGTATTATTATTATATTATTATAAAATAACAAGTAGAGAATTAAAGTATTCTTCCATGTGAATAGATTTTTGTTTACCGAAAAGGTGTGATTGATGGTCTATCTAAGTAAATTATATTTTATTTTTATAAAAGGAAAACATGAACTAAATTAAATCACACAATCCATGCGTTACTTTCTTGAATAATTACATTTGGTTAGGATGATAGATGTTTGTTTTTCTTCACAAACAAATAACTCATTGGAATTAATTAAGAGGATGAAAAAAATCCTACTAATAAGACCTCACTAATAGCTTGTTCCGACGACTACCGAATTAGTCAACGTCGGTTTCTCAGTCCTTCCAATTTCGGGGATCATGAGAGGAGAGCTATATGGTACCAAACTATCAGTAGCAGATTAATACAAGCAAAAGAACATTAGGATATACTCATATACTACTAAAAACAAAATATTATTACTGTTAGCACAGAATTCTGACTCATGAAAGACATTCGACTATAGTGTATAGAAAGTCGAAATATAGGACGGATATGGCTGGCAATGGATAGGGTAGGGTAGAATAGGATTGGGTTTGGATTCTATCCTAATTCTATTTGTGGATTGAAAATTTTATTAAAACTTTATCCTACTCTATCTGCGGGTTGAGAATCTCTCAACCCTAATCCTACTCGTATCCTAAAATTCTAAACCCTACCCTATTCTATTCTACTAGCAAAAATATCAAATTTTTTTAAAGTAAATATAAAATTCAATCATTTCGAATTTTATACATATTAATAACATAAAAAATAAAAAACTAATGCTCTAAATTATTAAATCAACTAACTAGTTTTAGTGATTGTTTATTTTTTGTAAGTCATTACATAAGAGAGGTTATGAGGTGCGGGTAGGGTAGGATATACCCTAAACCCGTATCCTACCCTACCCGCAAGCATACCCGGACCGTACTTACCCTACCCGAATGGGTTGGATCGGATTGGATATCTGCGCGTAGGGTATGAAAATGGTCGAAACTAAGAATGACAAAATAGAATGTGGGAGTATCACGAGAAAAATGCTTTTTTTTATTTATTTTTATACCAAAGATAGGAGACTCGAACCCGCAACCTCTTAATTAAGTATGGGGAACCTATCCCAGTTGAGCTATTACTCATTGGCCACGAGAAAAATGCTTGTAAGTATTAGAAGCCAACTTTTAATTTATTTTTTTATTTATTTAATTCTTTTTTTGTACATTTTTATTGTTAATTTGCTTTTATTTAAAATTTTTACACCTTCATTTATTTATTGAGTTTTTCTTTAGTTAATTAATTTATTCTTTTATTTTATTCATTATAAATTTGCTACTTTTGACATGTCACTTTAACACAATTATTAAATAATTTTCGGGTCGAATTTATTATTTTTAGAAGAATCTCTCTGTTATCCAAACTAAGATCTTGATACAAACTCGATTCGACACCCTATCGAAACATATCAAAAATCGAGTGAGATAAGTACATATCAAATTAACTAAAGAATAGAATCACATGTGAAATACTGATTTTTGTCTCTTCTACTATTTCTTTTAAGCTTACTTTGATTTCCTTTATGTTTTGTCTTCTTTTATTATTATTTTTCCCTCTTAACGGTGTCTCATGACTGTCACATTTCCCTTATCACAATCATCGATTTTCACACATGTCACTTCTATTTCACTGATATGCGTCCAAACCCAATTCTAAATTCTAATGCAACGGCATGACTAGATTCAAACCCGCTGGAAGCTCCTCTTTCTCGGAATGCATGTAGACGTGGTGTAACGATATGATATGAAGATCACCAGGTGTATGCATGTATTGATAAGAATGTAATCTTATGTATGCATGTTTTACTACAAAAGGGACCATTTCACCCTCCAAAACATGGGATGAATTGAGCAACCCAAAGCGTAGCTAGAATACAAGCGTGCATTAAATTCGGGGGATAAATGCAAGATTTCACCGATCAGCTGCATTGAGGAACGGATACACTTATGTGGCAACTGGGAACAAATTTCTCACTAAAATTTAAAAATGTTCTTAGTAATACATCAGAATCGTGCATAATTATTTTCATTATGTTATTAAATTTAACTCTACTATTCTATCTCTCTTATTTTATTTTATAATATATATATTTTATTTCTACTGTTAAAATTGTTTAGATCCAAAAAAATGAATTGCATTTGCTAATTTTATATCTGTAATGGATTGGTGCTAATTGATTTGGTGTGGAAAACAAAAATGAGCCAAAAGTATCGCTTATCTAAATGTTTTGTCTCTATCATGAATCGTATTAATTTTGAGAGACAGATGAACTAGTATACAATACTGGACCTAAACAGGCAGTATCATTGTAAAGTTTGTATGGTTTTATTGGGCCTCCTTACTGCAAATATCTTATGTATTTCTTTTTAGTGTATGTCCAAAAACAAAAAACTACACCATATAGACCATAAACACCCATGCTCATAAAATCCATGGCCCAAAAATCTGTTTATATGGTTTTTTTTTCTTCATTTGTTAAAAAAAAGGGGAACCACAAGTTCGAATAAAAAAATGTTCTGATAAAGAAAATCAAAGGTTACCACCTTTTATTTTATTTGAAATCTGAACTGAATAAGTATAATTTTTTTTTAATATTTTATATGTCCAAATGTGTTGGAAACCCAAAAAAATAAAATATATATGAGACATCTCTGAATATAAATTTTACAAAAACTGAAGCCCTAGATTGATTTTGAACAATTTGCTAAGTGATGAAACTATCCACTTGTTTAGACGAGTGAGGATCACAATTCAGTAATTCACACATTCTCTTAGATAGTGTTTGTTTTGAGGTACTGAGACAGAGATTGAGAGACTGAGATTCAGTATGTTAGTCCAGAAATTAGTATTAAAATTTCTGTCTCTGTCTCTAAAATTTCAGTATTTTAGTACCTCCAAAAAGTAGGAATACAGACTAAAATTTTTAAAGATAGAGACTGAAACTTTTAATAATATTTTATACCTAAAATACCTTCATTTCAATTAATTAATTCCAATTTTACCCTTTGTGCAAATTAAATTAGAGTTTCATTCTTGTTTCAATTTTTGTCTCCAATTTTGCACCAAACAAAATACTGATATTTATTTCAATCTCTCTCTTAGTCTCTGTCTCTCAATTTCAGTTTTTTTGTCTCTGTCTCTCTACCAAACGCTACCTTAGATTCTTTAATGATATATTGTCTATCTCCAGTTTGTAGGTTGACTAGGTTGTTGTTGTGGTACACTACTTTCCTGAATTAATAAATGTTCATAATGTAATTAACTATTTGAACAGGCTAGGTAAGGTTTACACTTTACAAGAAGCTGAGCATTATTAATTTGTAAGGTTAATCTAATGTCGAAAACCAGTAACTAGATACCAACCTGCAGTATGGTGTATATGTAACACAAGAAATGTTCCCTAAACCTGTTCCTCCAAGCTAGTAAATTTAATTCCCATGATAAATTATGTACTCAATTTTATTTCCGCAACCACAAATATAGGTTACAGGCCAGCAACAACCTACAGACAACTAAGCACACTACTGTATCCATGGTATTTTAGAGTAAAGAGTATTACACTTTATGATGTATCCTATCCTATGCATGTGTGTGAGAGTAAGAGAGGGTCTGAAACTTATAATAATATTCAGGGAATCTGGATGATCGTGGTCTTTGTCAACACTCAACAGCCTCATTGATTTTATTCAACTTTTCAAGAGGACCACTAATAATTAACCTCTTTCTTAAAACAGTGACATTTGTAATACTCTTTGTCGGTTAAGAATTACCTTGCTCTTTCTATCTCATCTGAATTTTGAATCAGTCAAACCCAACGGTGAACATTATTTTTCGTCATACACAAATAAAACAGCAAACAAAGCTCTCATTTAAGTAAAAAACTAAACTAACCTTTGAACATTTTACAATTAGAATCCCAGAAGGTAGAATCGCCCAAAAACTTCGCTTTTCCTTTGCTCCGATGGATGGATTGTGCATTTTTCGCATTTGGTTTCTGCTTAAAAACATGTCTCGTTCTACATCCAAGTTTTTTTAGCAATTAAATTTAATAAAATTGGTTTAAATCTAATAAAAATTAGTTTCATCAGCGAGAACATAGACATGCTCCAACTCTCCATTAACGTAAATGTTCATATTATGCGCTTCTTTTTTTAGCGTATTTTTTTTCATCTTTGTTGTTGCTACTGCATTATATATATATATATATATATATATATATATATATATATATATATATATATATATATATTTGTTGTTATTCTTATTAAGAGGATAAAATAAGAATTATGAGAATGTGAAATAAGAAAGAGGAAATAAACAAAAAAGAAGAGGATGATGATGATGAAGAAGAAGTTGAGTTTTGAATTATATAAAATTTATCAAAAAATAGCACTAAAATTTTTTAACCGTGACACAATAAATTTTTAATTTTGACACTGAAATTTTTTAACCGTGACACAGGTTCATGTTAAGAGGGTGAAACAATAATGATGAAAATGTAAAATAAGAAGAGGAAGAAAAAGAAGAAAATGTAAAATAAGAAGAGGAAGAATGAGAGTTTTGAATTGTGTAGAATTTATCATGAAAATAGTACCTAAATTTTTTAATCGTGACACAAAAAATTTGTTATTTTGACACCGAAATTTCTTATTCGTGACATAGAAATTTATTAATCGTATCATTTTCAACTAAATAATGTACTTATCATTGAACTAATTGGGTGATATTGAATTCATATATAAGAGGTTCAGCCATTTTATCATGTCATTTACAATAAGTTAATGTATTTTTTTTTGTAAAACATATTTAAATATATTTTGTGGTGGAGTGAGTTAAAATGTTAAACTTGTAATTCTCTAAAGATTTATTTCACTAAAAAATTCTTTGTTATTTTTAAGCAAATGATGTATTTTGTTACCACTGAATTGTGGTATTAAATAGAAGAAGAAAAAAAAGATGAAGAGGAGTTTTGAATTATGTAAAATTTATCAGAAAATAGCACAAAAACTTTTTAACCGTAATGCAAAAAATTTATTAATTTTAATACTGAAATTTCGTAATTGTGACACAGATTTTTATTAAGAGGGTAAAAGAAGAATTATGAGAATATGAAATAAGAAAAAAAAGAAAAAAAAATGATATGATGATGATGAAGAAACAGAGTTTTAAATTATATAAAATTTATAAAAAAAATAGCACCGAAATTTTTTATACAAAAATTTTTTTATATTGACATTGAAATTTCTTAATCGTGACATAAAAATATTATGTGCTTTTCTTATCATTAAAATAATTATATGATATTTAACTAAAAAGAAGAATAAGATGATGGTGGTGGTAATAACGAAGGAGTAGGAGAGAAAAAAAAGAAAAAGCATAAATCAATGAGAGAAGGTGGTGGTGGTGACGACAACGATGATAACGAAAGAGAAAGATGAGGGAAAAGATGTAAAACCCGTAAAATTAGTAAATAATTAGTTAATAAATTAATTATTAATCAAAGAAATTAAAAAATAGAATTTCATAATTTAATGAGATAGAGCTAATTAAAATAAAAATTTTAACACTAATTTTAAAAAATTTGGCTCAAAATTGGGTCGAACAGGCCGAACTAAACGAACCGGACCTGTATGGCTGTATTGGACCCAAGGCCCAACCAAATCACCATATAACTGAAGAGCTGTGCTCTTCTTCCTTCCCAAATCAAGGGAAACACGTTAAACACAGAGGGGAAAAAGAAGAAACTTCAAACCCTAACCTCCTATTCAAACTCATATAACTTTCGATTCGAAGTTCCGATTGACGAGTCATCAGCGGCCACACGTTTATCTCGAAATTCACTACAAAATCTATCTAACAATTTGGTAAGAAAATTCTAATTTCATGTCCAGTCCTCCCCTTTTTCGTTTCGTGATTTGAGTTTTGAAATTTGAGAGATTTTGTGATTTTTATGGTTTAAGAATACTCTAACGGTAAATAATCATTGAGTTTTACCCATGTCATCCGTGGGTAAGGTAAAAAACTCGTATCCCTTGCGAATAATTAAATCAGCCACAAATATAAAATATAAATACATATTAAAAATGAGTTAAACAACACGTATATTAATTTATACATAAATATATAATGAATGATTTTTTTGTGTATATGTAACATTTTTAATAAACAAATTATTGTGTTTAGAATTAACTACGTAAAATAAAAGTTCATTTGATTTAGAAATTAATTTAATTATTTAGTTTTATATTTTTATTCTTTATTTACCAAACTATTTTTTATCACTACCGATAATCTCTTTCAAATTACTGCAAAATCGGTGTTACCTCTTTTCCTTTTGTCAAACTCTTTTTCTTTACATCAGTGATTTGTTTTTTGTTTTTTATTACATTTTTAATATACCAAATAATTTTAATTTTAATCAATTTTTATTTTTAAAAAAATGTGAATTTAAGTTTTAGTTATTGTTTCGAGAATTATCTTAAACTGGGTTACTTTAGACTTGAACGTGATGTCCAAACGCTTTTAAGTAATTTGTTTGGCGTCTTCTCCAACGAGGATAAATTTGTCTAAGTTGTTTGTGAGCAAAGGTGGGGTGATACCTGCAAAAAACTCCGATACTTAAGTTAGTAAGGTTTAAGTAGATTTTTTAGTAGTTTGGGTTCGAATTATACCTGAGGATATCATGGTATTTATAAGTGTAGATGTAGAGCCGATAACCGTCTTTTAAAGTCATTCCACCTTTGATCGTGAGTAGTCGTTCCTTTTTGTTAGGAAGATTATTAAAATCTCCTTTCTAGATGAGTAGGAGAGATTGTAGGGATTGATTACTTATTCGGATAAGTAATTCCGAGTCTAACGTCGATACGACTCACCTTCATGAGGTCGGGTTGGTGTCGACCTGACTATTGTCTATAGATTAGGTTTTATTCACTTTGGGTCTGGCTGTATTGGGTCAGGGTATGAATAGTCCCCCTGTTTGAGGTTGAGTTTCATGGGTTCGGGTTCAAGCATCTCAAAGTGGGTCTTGATTTATGATGGTCTTCATCATATTACGTCGGATACACCACCTTTCTTGGCGCTAGTTCAGGTGCTCGACGCGTTTTTAAATCTAAACGTTACATCTTTTCGTAATCATTCGCACGTCTTTTTAGTTACCTTAGTAACTGTGTGTGTCATTAAATGAGGGATAATTTTACTATTTTGCCCCTAATAACTATATATAAGCATAATAACTTGCTCTTTTCTCTTTTTCGCTTCAGTTTATGTACTCTACTTCGTCTTCTCTCAATCTTTTATCTCTTTTTATTGTGATTCTATTTTTGTTCAACCTTCATCCCAGATTTATCAATCTTGGAGTTTGATAGACATTTAGGGATAGTGACCTGTTGTGGCTACTTCTTTTTCAACAAGGTTGATTTTTCTTGCTTGATTGATGTTCTTTACGTTATTATGAAAGACTTTTTTTTTTTTTTTTGCAAATGTGGGTACTTATTGATTGCTTGTAAAAAAGTTCCTTCCTTTCTTATTCTTTTCCATTTTCCTTATTTTTATGAATCTTCATCACTCTTGAGAGTTTGTAGAATCTGATGGAAAGTTTTGTAGAATTTTATGGTAGAATCTGAATTTGTGAATTTGTGCTTTTTTTCTTTGAATTTCTAGGGTTTTGTCTTGCACACAAATGGTATCATTTTCAGTCTAAGTAATGATGTCATTTCGCATTCTTAGCAAAACACGATGAAGTCATGAAAGTCCCATTCTTGAGGATGGTTTGACCTCTTTTGTGTGCCGTATTGTTGTTTCTGATTTGTAGCTTGTGAGTTTTTATAGTGACTACTTTCTTTTGTTTTATAGGTATAACCCTTTATGTCTCGTTTTGTAATTCTCAACATGTCTACCAAAGTTTCATCTAACTTAGATTGGGTAGATGTTACTATTCTTTCTATTGTCCCCGTAGTTGATAACGAGTATATAAAGACTTTTCGTAGGCAGCATAGGCTTTGTAAGGGGAGGGAAGACGAGGAGGAGTACGAGATAGTGGCCCCTAATCCTGAGGATAGGAATTGCTTTTCTCGACTTGACAAGTCAGAGTGCCATTTCGTTTTCATGTATGAATGCCTTTTCACCAGGTTGGGAGTGAGTCTTTCCTTTTCTGACTTTGAGCTAGAAATCCTTCGTATATGTAGAGTTTTCCCTTCTCAGGTTCACCCTAACTCCTGGAGTTTCATGAAAGTTTATCAGCTGGTTAGTTGGGAGCTCGATCTTCCGTGATTCTCTAAGATTTTCTTTTACCTTTTTCAACTTACAAAATCATTTAATTCTAAAAAACATTTGATTTCTTTCCGGACTATCCAGGGGAGAAAAGTGTTCTCTATTTTTGATGATTCATCTCATGACTTTAAAAATTATTTCTCCAAGTTCCGATCTTTAGATGGTGCTCGACCTTTTTTCTTGAACGAGAAGGATGAACTCAAGTTAGCTTGTACTGGAAGAAAGTTCCCAACATTGTTAAATATAATCTTGAGGACTTAGACGAAGTAAAGGAGTGTGTAGTGGCCTTTTTCCATGAGTGTTGGAGCCGAGCTTCTAATCTTGACACGAAGAAATTTTTTATGGGAAAGCCAAGCTATGTTCGTACCGAACTAGGTAGTTAGCTTTTCTTTGTTGAATATTATTGTTGCTTATGTCTGAGTTATATGACTTGAGTTTCTTTGCTTGTTTTTATCCTTTGTAGCAAAGATGAACTGTGGCTCGAACGCGCTGCAGAGAGTTTGGTAGGCTAAGAAGAATGCCGTTGCCCGAGCTATCCAGCTAAAGGAAGCTGGTACATCGGGTGATACCTCTTCTCCTTCGGGTAAAATCATTTTTGATACTCTTCCTCTTCCTCCACCTCCCCTTCCTTTTAATCAAATTTTATTTTAAAAAATACGAATTTAAGTTTTAGTTATTGTTTCGAACATTACCTAAAACTGGGTTGCTTTGGGCTTGAACGTGAGGTCCAAACGCCTTTAAATAATTTGTCCAGTGTCTTCTACAACAAGGATAAATTCGTTCAAGTTGTTTGTGAGCAAAGGTGGGGAGTGGTACCTGTAAGAGACTCCGATACTTAAGTTAGCAAGGTTTAAACAGGTATTTTAGTAGATTGGGTTCGAATTATACCTAAGGATGTCAGGGTATTTATAAGTGTAGATATAGAGCTGATAACCGTCTTTTAAAGTCGTTCCACCTTTGATGGTGGGAGGTCGTTCCTTTCTATTGGGTTCCGCACGCACACACAGGGAGATGCTTACTGTTGAGAGCGATCGCACACTCTTGTGCGCACACACCCTGCAAATTTTGCAAGTTGTGCGTATGCACAATATCGTGCGCACGCACATGCTGGGAAGTGCATTCTGTTGAGGGCGTTCGCACGTATCTGTTCGTTCGTTTAAAATGAAAACTTTTATCTTCTGTGCGTACGCACACCTTTATGCGTACGCACACTTTGCAAAAATTCTTTTGGGAGTGCGTACGCTTAGGGGTGGCAAACGGGCCAAAATCCGTCGAGCCGGCTCCCGTAACCCGCTAAAAAAGGCAGGCCGGGCTGAAAAATTTGAACCACCAAAAAACAAAATCCCGCCTAACCTGCATCGCTTAAACTGCGGGGCAGGGCGGGCTTCCTTGCCGGGCTTAGTTTTTTTTTTGTAAGGGGGTATTTTTGCAATTTTTTTGCCAAAACCTAACTTCCTCCAACCCAACTTACAAGAGTATGAAGATGAAAATTGAGTGTTTTGGATTATTTTATGTTGCTTTGGAGACAATATTTATAATTATGTTTTAGAGTACGTTTATTTTGCTTTGGAGACAATATTTATAATTATGTTTTGGATGAAAACTTGGTTTATAATTATTTTTATTAGATATTTATAATTACAAAGACTTTAATGTTTGTGAATATAAAAAATATAATTTCTTATGTCTTTAAAATTATAAATTTGTTAATATGGTTGTGAAATTATATATATTATTTAGTAATTAATAGTAAAAAAAAAGGAGGAGCTTTGGCGGGCATAACCTGCCAGCCCGCAGTTAAGCAGGGCGGGATAGGATTCTAGGACCGCCTCACTAGGCGGGGCGGGGCAGGCCAACCCGCCAAAGAGTGGACTTCTGGCAGGGCGGGCTTTTCCGCTTGCCACCCCTGCGTACGCTCAACCCTATGCGTATGCACACTATCCTATTTTTCAACGAAAACCTTGTTTTTAACGGTTTTACCTTCCTGGCAAGTTTGTAAACTTCCGTAATGCTTATCTAGGGTGTCTTAACTTGTTTTAGGCCTTGAAATATAGAGAATACCCTAAGTGAGTTTAACTAGATACTTACTGGTAAAAATTTTAGAAGACAGAGATTTAGGTTTCTGGAGTACTGAGAGTAGATTAGTCGAGTGAGGTGGTAGAGTATTGTAAAGACGATTGGTATGAGGAATTGGGGAGTTATGGATATGGTGATGGCTTTATTGAGTACTGAAAAATGTTTTCTAAAAACCCCTGATATATTATTTTCTACTGAGATTGTTGAGACGCTATGCGCCTGGCAGGGACGGCGGTTGGATCCCGCCTGTCGAGGTCGCGGTGGCGGCGTAAGGGCGGTGGTTAGTCCCGCTTACATTGAGATGGGAGGTCCATGGCAAGAGTATCCCGCTCGCATCCCTTCGGAATCACTAGAGTGTGCAGACACTATATCCTGGACCGTGTTTTGGGCACGATATCTCGGGGGTTTCCATTATGAGATCGAAGGGCGACATCTCCATGGAGATGTGTCGGGTTGGCAGTTGAACCGACGATGTGATATCGCAGCCAATAGGGCAGTCATTCATCATGTGCATCTTCTATATAGTTGTTTGCTTTGTTTACTTGCATTGTTTGCCTATTTGTATAACATGCTTAATTGCTTCTTGAATTACTTGATATAATTGATAATTACTTGTGTTTTCTACTGGGATTAAGGAGGTTCGATAGGCGGTGGTGATGGGACGCATGGCGGTTAGGCTGGCAAAGGTTATGGGACAGTGGTGTATCTGTTAGTTTAGAAATCCCTTAAGATAGAATACCCCATTTCTTTATGGTTTTAAATTTACTTATGTTTTAAAATTGAATATCATGATTGATATGAAACTCTAGGATTGCCTCTGGCATCCCGATGTCTTATATCTTATATTACTGGACACTGTTACCATACTGAGAACCTCCAGTTCTCATTCCATACTTTGTTGTTTTTCAGATGCAGGTCGCAACTCATTTTGGTGAGTTGCTTGATGGTGACAAAGTGGAGGACCTCATTCCATTTTGTTGTCCTTTTGGTTATTTTGCTTAGTTTTTCTCACTTTTGTATTTACTTTTGCCTTAGAGGCTTATCTTGAGAGAGATTTTGTATAAACTATTTTACTTCAAAATTTTGTATGTCTGTATATACTAGTCGGCTTAAATTTCGCGGGTTGCGACTAGTTCCTTATGATTATTATACTTTCTTATATATTTATATCATGTTATTTTATATTTTTATCTTGTGCCTTAAGTTTGTAGTTTTGTATGAACGTTTTGTGTTTTGTAATTCTGTATTTGAGCGTAATTCTTCATCGGGCTTCTAAAATTATTATTCCTTTCTATATATATTTATATATAAATCTTAGAATTGTCGTAACATTTGATTAACCTTTGTTTTATGACATAAAGTAAGGCTTACGATAATTAAGATAATTAGGACGTTAGACCAGCAACAACGCATGCAAGTGGTGGACTGAAATATGCTCAAGTAGTGTACAAATAATTATTGTTATAATTAATAGAGCTACGTATACGTACAGTAATTTAGATTGTAAAAGATATCATGTAGTTGAATTGAATACGTATCTAGCTATAACTAACACACACCCTAACTCTGAATTGAGGTGAATCTACTCCACTTAATTTTTATTCCGCCAAATCATAAAAATTGCTTAATTATTCCCAGAGGGATGTGGCAAAGAATGTTTTAAATTTTTTTTGTAAAACTAATAGAACAAAGTTAATTATGACAACCAATGAATAATAATTAAATGATACAGTCTCTCTATATTTATTTAAAAAGTTATGAATTTAAATCTTTCTATTTTTAATAAAAAAAAAAATAGAACAACTTAAATTGGTAGTTCCTATTAACAACAAGGGATTAAAGTTAATTGTACATAATATCTACTAATTTGTTCAAAAAAAAGATGAAAATTAAAATTTTTTATTTAATAAAAATAAAAATAATTTATTTTTCAAAATATACATATTGAGAAATTTTTTTTTTAATATTTATTTAAATAAAAAAGTCTAAAAATTGTACGTACCACCGAAGTGGATAAGGATGAAGAGAGCTCCCAATAAAAATAAAATAGGAATATCGATTTATGAAAAATGGCGATAGAGAAAATAAGAGAAAAAAGAAGCAAAAGCGTGGAAGATAAGGAGTTATGATGATGAGAAGGAAAGGGCAGAGTTAGGTCAAAGAAAGACCAAAGGGAACATTACATTATTAATTACTAAAACTAAAACATAGACTGTTGAACAAAGAACAATATCAGGTCATATTCAGGTCCCCCACATGCTTAACTGTTGTAACCACACGAGTGATTCAGACACTGTCCATCAACAACAATGTGACTCTCACGGACACCTAAATTCCATACACACATTTATGCATCGCCACCGCCGCTTTATAATTCAGCATGTTTCCTTCCATTGTCCACAAACACCATCACACTCCCCATTGAAATAAAACCACCTTCACGACTTGTATATGTTACATGTTAAATCAATTGCTATTGTACTAGCACTTGTCATCCAACAAATTCCACAATTTTTTGCATAAAAGTGCATCTCAATAATTATTTTTGACTAAGCTAATCCCCTCTTATTACTTCGTTTAGTTTCATGATTATTCTACTATACTAATAATGCACCTAGCAAGCAGCAATTTCGCTCTGACTTGGCTTCCTTAATAAGGACTAATATTATATATAATATATAATATATATCTCTTAATTGTTGATTATAAAAAAATTTATATTAAGATTTTTTTCCTTTTCCCCTTTAGAATATTCGGGCCTATGCATATAACTGAAAGAGACCTCGTCCACTTTATCGTTGGTTAAAAGGGACGGGGGAGAAAAATAATTAGGAAAGCTATATATAATAGAAGCATGTGGAGCATGGCAATAGGCAAGCGATGTGAGCTTTTAATACCTTTCGATAACTCGAGTGGACAAGTTGCTAATTAATTAATTGTTAATAAAATTTTAGAGGGGCCCGGCCAAGTCAGATACAAAACATGTTTATATTGTATAGTACTATATAGTAAAAACGGTGATTTATTTATACTACTAATAGAAGGTGGCCACAACATACACTCAGGAAGATGGTCCAATACGTAGAATCTAATGTGTGTATAAGTGCTACATATGCATCTTTCATTCATTGAGTCGTCTACTGGCCTGCAAAACACTAAATAAACTATGTTTGACAAATGCTGATGGGGCGGTCTCTTTTGGTTCATATGATTGTATCTTCTCGCCATATATTTGATGTGTCACCTTATTGCATTTTATGTTTATGTGGGTTGTCATCACTCAATTATTGTTCCTTATTTAATGTTTATCTCCTGTTAATCAATAATCAATAGTTGTAGTAATTTGTGATGTAAAATAAGTCAACTAAATGGACAATTCGGTTTTATAAAGCAGCATTCTAGGAATGAAGTGAAGATATTCTGTTTGTATCACCATTTGGTTTATTTTAATAATTATTACGGCCTGAGTGCCTGACCAACTGGAACTTAGGCAAGAAGGCCAGAACAAATACGTTACTTCTTAGGCGCCACATGATTGCAAATTTTGTTAGAGTCTGCTTCTGAGAGTACTATGTTTTGTTTTAAGAAAATATATAGGAAATGAAACTACCCCTGTTTCAATAACATTACATATTAGTGTAACAGATACACTTTAGACTAGATAATAATAGAGAAATAGAAGGTGCAGTAACGTGCACATGGTTGGGTATTCGGGTTTAAATTTTGAGGGGGGAAAAGAAAAGAATACAAGTGAGAAACTTACAAGGTGGGGGCATTGGGTTTGAGGATCTCCGGAACTGGAGATTCCCAGAGGTGAGTGCAGAGTACTATAATATTCTGTAGCTGGCCAGTTCAATCAAAGTTCTCACCGGATTAATTAAAAAACAATAATATTTAAAAGATAATAAAAAATAGTTCCAGCAATTTAAAATTTTTTTTATTTAATATTTATCAATTATTATTAAAATAATTATACAATTTTAAATATAATAAATATATAATTACAAATATTATGTATATAAGATTATAAATATTATGTTATATAAAATAACTTTGGATATTATCTTTCGAATATTACCTAATAGAACGAGCAAATAGAGATTTTGATTCTTGCTCAGACCAATAATGTGTACCGCATGTTGCTTCATTTTGGAAATTGAATACTTTCTTGATACTAGGATACATGAATAAATAAGTAGAATTAAAATTTATATATATATAAAAAAAACCCTCTTGGGCAGGCCAGTTGTCACCATATTTAATATGCAAAAAATCAGATTGGTCTGTTCAAAATAAACCCAGAAATATCTTTGGGCAGCCAAGGCAAAAGGAAATGAAACCTAAAGAGGGAAAACGAAATAGCAGAAGCAAGGCAATGTGATATCGTTATAGGACTTGTAGCACAATAATTGCGAGGGAATACCCATTTTTAAAAGTGAAACTTTTCAAGGTGAATAGCACAACGAAGATCTTGACATTAAAAGCGATTCTCTCTCTTTGTTTCACTTTCTGACGGGCTGTGCTTTCCTCTCTGACAGGAAAGAGGGGTTGATTCGGTTGATAGTGCAGTAATTTTGTCAAGCACACACACAAGGGAGAGGGGGGCAGCAGTAACAGATATCCATTGGTGATGATGGGTGAACTCAAACTCTTGAATGTATTCCACACAAGGCAACCTGCTTTATCTCTGCTTAGTGCAAAGCAACTCAGCCTCCATTCTCCATTTTGGCAACCTCTCTCTTTCTCTCTCTCTCTCTCTGACTCTTTCACGAAGATTCCATCATAGCTGGCCCAGACCCACACAGATCCCATCATTCTTAACTTGACAATGATATTGATATTGATCCATCATCTCATCATCAATTCAATTCACCAATCCCATTCATCCAACAACAATTACTAACACCCCAAAAACAGAAAAAGAAAAAAAAAAGAAAAAGATTCCTTTTATTACCAGCAAAGCTATATATATCAAAAACATAAAAGAAAAAAGAAATATAAATACACATTAACCTCTTCCAATCCAACCCTCAAAAGTTACATGAGATTCCAACTCAACCCCCCCAAAAGAAAAGAGAAAAAAGGGAAAAACCTAAGCTATAAAGGGTAAAATTAACAGAGAAGGGGGTGGAAAGAGGTACAAGTTGGGGGCAGGAAAATGGACAATGGTGGGTCTCAGTCCCGAGCAATCAGTGCAGACAGCTCAGCATAGCAGCACATTACACACTGCCCTCTCATCCCCACAAGTTTTTTTTTAAACCATTTTTTTTTCTGGTGGCTATCCATTGAAAATTAAAATTAAAATAATAAAAAAAGTTGGTCTGAACTCTCATCTCTGGAGTCCACCAACTCGACCCGAGTTAACTCAGTGAGCAACCACCGTTTTGGTGGCGAGTTGCCACGCGGAGGTGGCAATCAAGGGTCTAGTATGCCAACCAAGCATAAGGCAACCGTTATTCTCTTCCACTCTGTATCCATCCCCACCCGCAAACAGTGCTAGCAACATGCTCGCTTGCTTGAAGGCATTTGAACCCAAGTGGACCGGTGCGAACCCAGCAGAACCAAATCGGGTCCGCCACTGACCCAGTGTCTCGTGCCTCTCGACCCGGTCCACCCCTTCGCACGCTACCACGTTGCAGATCTGTTTCCCAAGGTACACCTCCGACATCACCTTGTCCTGCGAGTTTACCGAACCCTCAAGCGAGTCGAACATGGTGGAGTAGTAGTGCAGCGACTCCGTGAACCTGTCAAGAAAACCCGGTCCATTGTGGTTCGCCTCCTGCTCCACCACCGTCACGATCTCCGGTCGAATCTGCCTCACCACCGACAGAACCTTCTCCACCGCGCCAGGACGAGCGAGCAGCTTGTGCAGCTCGAAAACCGAGTTAACCGCCACCGCCTCGGTCTCACTCGGCCTCAGCTCCAGCATCGAAGCGTCAAGATCCGCCAAGCTGTTCGCGACGAATCCTCTATACTCGAACTCGACGTGGATCGTTTCGGCTAATTGAGCGAGCTTCCAACCTACCTCCTGCAAGTGATCGGAGTTGTCTGCCGCCGGTGGTCCGATTCCGGTTAACCGGAATGCCGGCGGACCGCCCGGACGGAGAGCCAGGGCTTGCATGAGCGCTGGCCACTGCATCCCCTGGTTCATGCTGAAATCGATGACGTGGACGCGGTTCTTTCCCTGGAACGCTTCGAGGATGGCCTGGTTGGCGGTGAAGTGAGCGAACTTGAGGTAGGGACAGGTCTCGTAGAAGTGGATCTGGAGCATATCGGAGAACGAGTGGTGGATCGGGTTCTCCGGGTATAGACCGTAGATCCGGCGAGCGAGGGCTTCGGCGAAGTAGGTGGCTACTTTGCGCATGGCTCCAACCTGAGACACCGCCAAGAACCCGATCTGCTTTACGAGCGCCTCCGCAAGAGACAGGTTGTTCTGGTGGACAGCCTCCGCGCACGCCATGAGTGTGTGGACGAGTCGGATCCCATTCTCCTGCGAGTCAACCAGTACGAGGGGCCGAGTCGAGGACGACGACTCGGAAGGCGAGGGTTTCATGCGCTTGGAGGAAGGAGATAGGGAATCGGCGGTGGCGGCGGCGGTGGTGTATATTGCCTTGCCTGCGATGGCCTTGAGGTCGTAGTCGGAGGAGGAGCTGTCCTCGAAGGCCCTATCCACGGAAGTTGTGATGGTGGAGGAATCAGTTTGGGGGAGGAAGGCGGCGGAGGAGGAGGAGGAGTCAACGGAGTGTTGCTGCGGCAACGGTGGAGGAGGAGGAGGCGGCACGTCGAGATTGTTGATCATCGTTTCGAGCCAGTTGGAGATATCTGCGGGGTTGAAGTGAACCGTGTCGTTGGAGAGTTGGGAGATTCCGTCCCGTGCGTTCCCCATGGCTTCCTCAAGCTGCTCAAGCTTCTGCGCCACTTCCGCCATATCCGACGACCTCACCTTGTAACCAACCACCGCGAGTAGCTCGTCCATGCCGCCGTCAGCCGCCGCGCACTCGTCCCAGAGCTTGGATTTTCCGGAAGAGGTTGTACCGTTGTGGATTGAGTAACCGGAATAAGCTCCGGCGATGGTGGAGGTGGTTGGTGGCGTAGATGAAGGTGGCGATGGTGCAGGCACGGAAGAGGGTGAGGGATCGTGTGGGTTGGGATGTAGATGGTGGTGCTCCCTCTTCATGGATGATTTGTGTTGTGAAGGGTACTTCTTGTTCGAAAGGTTTTTTTCACCCACCGCTTCCACTACTACTTCACTACTAGGACTGCAGTCATATATGAATCAAATCAATAATTGTGTATATATAATTTCTCCACAAATAATAATAAAAGAATAACTGAATTTATTTTTTTTAATAATTAATTATTAATATTTAAAAATATAAACTAAAATATATTATTAAATTAAAAAATTAGTTAATAATCGAAAATAATAACTAAAATAATAAATTCTAATAATTTTTAAAAAAAATTACCATTATTTTTATTTTTTTAGGAAAATAAAAAAATTAAAAAAGAAAGAGGGGGAAAATAATGGAAAAAAGGGAAAGTAGAAGTTAAACGCTCGTGACAAGGCTCGATATCCAACGAAACAAAGAGCTCAAACAGATAAGATCCAAATTATACATTTTTGTGTTTTTACTTTGTTTCCATTTTTGCTTCTTTTTTTTACCCCCTTTCTTATACTGTAGTAGTAGTGGTAGTAGTAATAGTATTAGTAAGTTAACATTATTAGGAGTTAAAATATTTCTATCCATTTCACATTCATTAGGCTAGGGCTGCGATCTATCAGCGGTAGTATATTCGTTGAGTTCATATAAATTTTATAAACTAAAATATAAAATATATAATTTTAAAGAAGAATATGAATATACATATTACAATAATACCTGTAAGGGGAAAACCGAAAAGGTCGAAAATATAATTTTAATCTTTGTACGTGTTCTTAGTAATTTTTGCAACAAAAAATTGGAAAACATTTAGCTAACTTTGTCATACTTCTCCCTTCCTTTTTTTTTCTTTTCCCTTTTTCCCTCTATCTTATTGGGTAAAAAATTGTTTATTAGTATTATCTTTTAATTTAATTACTAAAAAAATTTATTTTTGTTCTGACTAGGATATTCTTCCGTCTATAGGACAGCTCTGTACTGTTTTGCGAACTCTTGAAACCTCTTGTCCAGCAGAAAAGTAGCCTCGTAAACTCGAATCCAAGCATAGTACTTACAAAAAAAATTTTCGAGATTCAAATCAGTAAAGTATCTTAAAGAGAGTGAAAATGATGTTGTGTCTTCTGTTTGTGATCTTCCGCCCCTTATCGTCGGCTAAGACTCTGATTTATAACTGTTATAGGTGAAATATTTGTCGATTTGTTAGTCGAGATATCTGTAGCCAACTAAGTGCGAGATTCGGAGAAGAAGTTTGTTACGATAGGGAGTTATCTATTTTGAATTTGTTTGATCCTGCCGACGTATAACTCGATTTTGCTGATGTATTAGGGATATAGTACATATCCCCCAAGCTTGACTTACCGAACTTACATTTAGCAAGTTGAGCTTTTGTTGTGCAGTTATACCTCGGTTATGGACGAATATGTTAGCTTCCAAGCTCAACGCGCGTTGTTGTTCTTCAAGCTTGGGTTTTTTATGAAATAATAATAATAATAATAATAATGAATGTACCTCGTGGCATGTGTTGCAATAAATTCATGTGTATTTTTCTCTAGGCAAGATCTGGGCCGTTCTTTTAATCAGGTTATGTGAACAGTCATCTTTGAATTATCCACTAAGTTAGTGGGTAGTAGTGATGTTTTATTACCATTTTCGTTTTGGAAAAGATACGAACTCTTAACCCTAGTCTTCTTGCTTAAGTTTGTGAAAGAAACATGACTTCAAAAAGTTAGTTCTCTTGTCTTTGTTTCTATCTCTTTGTTTCGACGATGGGTAGAGAAAAAGAAAAGGAAAAGTTGGTGGAGGTTAAAAGTGAAAATTTTTATCACTACGTGCATGTTGATATTAAAACTCGCGCTTCTACCTATCGCTGCTCGAGCTTAAAGCTCTGAAATTGATCAAGGATGGTTCAGCTATTGGCGTCGAACTTCTCCCTTGTGGTAGTGAGGAGAGGGTTTGTGAGAGGAGGGGAGACTGGGCTTATTTCTATATGTATACCCCCTGTTTAACAGAACTCTATTTGAAATTTCCATTCTCTAACTTTGAATGTAAGGTTCTGATGCAGCTGAACTGTGCTCCCTCACAGATACATCAAATCTCATGGGCTTTTTTGCTAGCTTTTGAATGTTTGATGTCTTTTCTGGAATTTTCTATGTCTTTAAATATTTTCTTTTCTCTGTTTCAATCTAAGAGAGTGTGAAAAGGTTTGTGGGTTTACCTTAGTAGCTTCCCTGGTCGTTCTTTGTTTTCATTATATAAATCTTTCTTCAAGAATTTCAAATCTATGTTTGTGAAGGTTCAGTCAGTAAACACCAAATACCCTTTCTATTTAGATGGTGAGTTGATAGAGAGATTTTCGTTGTATTGATCTCCGAAGCCAATGCAAATTCTTGAGGCTGTGGAGAGAAATAAGGAAGAAAATATGTTTTTAGATTTTTTGATAGAGTGTTTTGCGGCTGCTGAATGTTTGTCAATTTCTGAATTGTTGAGTTTTGAGAAGGAGAATGAGAAAGAGGGGTTGAAGGCTTATATAGGTAATGTGTTTTTATGTTTTTTTTATTGGTTGGTTGCTAATTGTTGACATAACGCTACGATTGTTTGCAGGTGGGAGGGTTCCTAATTTAATTACTTCTCGGTTGCAATCTTTTCTGAAAAAGAAAAGTGAGAAAGATGGCAACGATTTAGGGGTAGTGAAGGAAGCTGGAGGGGATGTTGCTCACTCCAGTCTCCAGTGCCCGACCTCATCCTTCTCTAAAAAAAAAAAAGTTGAGTCCGAGAAGTCACTAGAGGTGCTCTCCGAAGAGGACAAGGGTGATAGGTCAATGTTTGAGAAGCAGAAAAAACTTCATGGGTTTATAGAGGAGGTGAACCATCAATCCCTTTGGAATGAGCAATATCCCGTTTTTGAGCTTGCTGATAGGGTTTCCCAGTATCCTGGGGATATAAGGCTGACTCGTCGTACGAGTATGGAAGGGATGGGAAAGTTTATCGAGGTTGGTACACTTTTGTTGCTAATTGGGTTGTGCTGTTTGTATAAGTGCTATTCTTTTATTTTGTTGTAGATTATGGCTTTGCGTTTGCTGTGTGTTGGTCGTGCTACTGAGCTGCTAGGTGCAGAGCAGCATGTTGTTGCTGAAAAAGTTGTGAATTTGGAGCGATCTGTGAAAGAAAAAAAGAATGTGATCATCAATGTGACCTCTAAGATGAAGGATAGGGAGGAGGAGGTCACTAAGCCTCAAGATCATATCCGTCTTCTGCAAAATGAAATTAAGGAAAATGACAAGGTCAAGGGTAAGATAACCTCTCGTGTTCACGAGTTAGAAAATGAGGTTTTGGAAATGTTTGCTACCGGTTTCAACCGAGTTGTGAGCCAGGTAGCTATGTTTGTGCCCGAGTTTGATGTTGGGAGACTTGATGTGACAAAGATTGTAGTGAATGGTGAGCTTGTTGAAGATGAGGCGGGTGAGGAGCATGATGAAAATGTTCCTCCCCTCCCCTCTGATAAAGATTAATAAGTTTGTGGATATTTTTGATAATTTGTATTTTGAAATTTTGATTTGATGACTGATCTAGTATCGGTGTGTTTGTTTGAACTGATTTCTGACGTATGATGTCGGTTTAAACTTGAAATATTTGAATGCTTATTATTGTATGTTGCTTAGATGTTGTATCCAACTTTTCGATTTACGTTGGTTCGGATGAAACAATTTAGTAGATAGAACAGTGTAGCAAATAGAAAGGAAAGAATATGTTTCATTTGGGATATGGAAAAAACCTTCCTGTTTGAAAGGCGTGGAGTGGTCGGCCTCATTAAAACCTGTCCGAGTAAAACCCTCCTTAGGAAAAAAACTCTGTGATCAGGAAAAAGAGTACATGCCCACTCCAACTTGTTTACAGTAAAAATTAACTATAATAAAACTTCAATGATGAAATGTTCCAAGTGTTGGGTAGGGCCGTCTTGTCTAAGGTTTTTTGGCAGTAAGCCCCTTTTCCGATGACTTTGGAGACTCGGAAAGGTCCTTCCCATGTTGCTGCTGATTTTCCATGTCCTATGGGCTTTCGGACTTCCTCTATTTGTCTCGGCACTAGATCTCCATGTTATAATACCCTTGGTCGTACTTTTTTGTTATACTTCTATTGCATGGCTAATTGCATGGACTTCTGTCGAATTTCGGCCATGCTTTGTTCGTCGCTTATTGTATCGAGTTCGGCTGATTTGGCATCCATATTGGCATCTTCGCTAAAGTACTCGGTCCGAGTTGAACCTTGAGCGATCTCTAGCTATTGGGATCATAGAGTCCGTGTTGTATACTAACTAGAGCGGGGTTTCATTGGTCGTGGATTGTGGTTTTGTATTATAGCTCCACAATATTTCTGTTATTAGCTCAACCCAACGTCCCTTAGCATCTGTTAGTCTTTTGTTTAAGGCCTGCAAGATGATCTTATTAGCTGCCTCTGCGAGCCTATTACTTTGCGGGTGCTCGATATAGGAAAAACAATGCTTAATGTGAAGGTTAGTTAAAAAGGATGCAATTTTCTTATCAATGAACTGCCAACCATTATCAGAAATAATTTCTCTAGGTAAACCATATCTACATATGATTGATTTCCAAATGAAAGTGCATATCTTGTCCGAGGTTATTTTTGCAAGTGGTTGTGCTTCTATCCACTTAGTAAAATAATCAATTGCTACTAATAGAAATTTTACTTGTCTTGGTGATATTGGGAATGGTCCTAGGATGTTCATCCCCTATTTGTAAAAAGGCCACCTAACATCTGAAGTATGCAATAATTCGGCCGAACTGCGAATGAGTGGTGCACATTTCTGGCATGGGTCACATTTCTGTACTTTGTTCATGCAATCTTTGCGTAAGCTCGGCCAGTAGTACCCTACTCGTAGGATTTTCTTGGCCAAGCTCCTACCTTCAGTGTGGTGGCCATAGATGCCATCATGAATCTCGGCTATGGAGGCTTCTACTTCTGATGGTCCAAGGCACTTCAGTAATGGTCAGGAGAATCCCCATTTGTATAGGTCGTCTCCCATGATAGTGTAATAGCTCGCTTTATGTTTGAATGACCTTGGTTATTCATTTTTAGTACTTTTCCAGTTCTTAAATACTGAATATATGGACTTTGTCAGTCTTCTTCATGTGACACACTTAAAACAATCTTGATATCTAAACTCGGTTCTATTAGTGTGAGATGTGACATAGTATCTGTTGAATCCTTTATTCTGGAAGTAACCAATTTAGATAAAATATCGGCCCTACAGCTTTTTTCCCTACGTATATGTGAAATTTCAAAATTTTGAAAATGTTGTATCATATCTTTTGCTGTATTTAAATATTCTTCTAAGAGCTGATCTCGTACCTGAAAGTGACCAGTTACTTGTTGTACTATAAGGAGGGAGTCGCAGTATACCTTTAGGTTTTGGACTTCGACCTTTCTTGTTGATCTTAGTCCAGCTAATAATGCTTTATACTCAGCCTGGTTATTGCTTATTTGAAAAAGGAATTTTATTGACTATTCGGCATGCACTCCGATGTTATCTTTCAGTAAGATTCCGGCTCCAGACACACTTTCATTTGATGCTCCGTCTACGAATAGCTCCCATTCGGGGGATAGACTTTCAGGAGTGGTGAATTCTGAAATAAAGACGACCAGTGCTTGTGCATTGGGTGATCCTCGTGATTGATAGCAAATGTCAAATTCCAAAAGTTCTATTGACCACTTTGTGATTTGTCCTACTAGATCTAGTTTTGCCAATATCTGGCGTAATGACTGGCTAGTCCGAACTATTATCTAGTGGGTTTGGAAATAATGTCACAAACGTCGAGCTGTAATTATTAAGCCGAATGCCAGCTTCTCTATTGTTGGATACCTCATTTTTGCGTTCTATAGAACTTTGCTCATAAAATATACTGGATGTTGTTCTTTTCCTATTTCTGTTTCAAGTACAGAACTGATCGTGTTAGTTGAAATTGAAAGGTATAGGTAAAGGGGCTTACCTTGTTGATGTTTCTAGAGTATAGGTGGTGAACTGAATAGGTTTTTGAATTTATTAAAAGCGCTTTCACATTCATTTGTCCAGATGAACTTCTCAGATTTTCTCTGGGTATTGAAGAAATGATATGATTTTGCAGCCGCCGCAGGCAGGAAACGTAACAGTGCCGCTAGGCGGCTGTGAGTTGCTGTACTTCCTTGATTGACTGAGGTAATTGTATTTGTATCACAGCCTGACATTTGTCAGGGTTGGCTTCTATTCCTCTGTGTGTTAGCAGGAATTCAAGGAATTTGCCTCCATGTACTCCAAATGCGTATTTTTCTAGGTTTAATCTCATATTGTATTTTCGGAGTTGTTGGAAGATTTCGGTAAGGTCGGCTTTATGTTGTTCCTCTGAACTTAATTTGACTACCATTTATCGACATATATTTCAATGTTTCGACCAATTTGGTCGTTGAAGACTTTCTCCATCAGTCATTGGTAAGTAGCCCCTACATTTCTCAACCCAAAAGGCATGACTTTATAACAAAAATTACCGTGATCATATATTAATGTTGTTTTGTCCTCATCATTTGGATGCATTAGTATCTGATTGTAGATGGATTAGGCATCCATGAAATTGAGCACTTGAAACCCCGAGGTATCATCTACTAGTCTATCAATATTCAAAAGTGGATAGGAATCTTTCGGGCATGCTTTGTTCAGGTTCGTAAAATTCACACACATGCGCCAATTTCCCAAGCTCTTTTTAACCATAACCACATTTGCTAGCCATGATAAGAATCTGAGTTCTCGGATGAAGCCTGCATCTAGAAATTTTTGTGTCTCTGCTACTGCTGTATTTCTCCTTTTTGTACCCAAGTTCCGCTTTTTATGTTGTATAGGGCCGACATTGGGATTGACTGCCAACTTATGGTATATAAAGTTCAGATTGATTCCTGACATGTCTGCTGGCGTCCATGCAAAAATGTCAGAGTTGGATCTTAATATCTCAACAAGGTGTTGTTTTGTTCTTGCAGAGAAAACAGAACCGATGTTAGTAAATTGGTTGACTTCTGCTAGTTGTATCTTTTGTAGGGCGCCCATTAGAGCATGTCTACTAGTGTTTTTCTGAGGGTCCAGCTCGGCTAGAGTTGAGATGTTCTCTGTATTCCAGACAGACTTGACTCTTAGGGTGATTTCCTTTGGTAGGGTCTTTAAGCTCGCATTGTAGCATTGCTGAGCTTCCTTATGGTCGGCATGCACTGTTGCTACTATATTTTTCCACACAGAAAATTTTACACAAAGGTGAACTATAGAAATAATAGCTCCAAAAGAGTTAAGAAATGGGCGTCCCAAAATGATAATATAGGGACTAGCACTTGAATTGCTAAGTTAAATCAAAATTTAAATATCTTTTAGCCACTATGGATGCTACTTTGAGTTGCGCATAATTTTATTTATTTCAGGTAGCATCCGGAGGGATTTGACGGAGTTTTGTAGCATAAAAGGGAGAAAGCGAATGATGCTGTCAATCCTGACCTCCTTGCACTCAAACTGGAATAACTTGAGCTACAGAAGTCCAATTGATGTGATTATAGTGGCATTAGAAAGTTAACTTCCAGGGATTTCCAATGATATATAATAGTGCACATTTCTCCTCCAAAAACCTCTGCATCCCCCACGTTGAACTTGGTTCTTGCTAAGTTCAGCGTGGATTGGAGAACTTCCAAGGAAGAACTTCTTGCCTTCTCCACGCTGAACTTGGGAAAAGCCAAGTTCAGCGTGGATTCAAAAGAACACGCTGAAGCACTTGCTGCCTTCTCCACGTTGAACTTGAAAAAAGCCAAGTTCAGCATGGAGCTTAATGAATCCAATGGTCCCAATTCACTCCAACAAAGGCTACACGAAAATCTAATTTATTTTTTATTAAACTTTTATTATATAATTAGAAAAAGATATTATTTAGTTTTTAGAAAATATATTTTACATTAATTAGGATTAGATATAAAAGAGAAAAGAATCAGCCCTTCGGGCTCTCTTCTCTTCTCTTCTACCTCATTCCGCACTTTACAGTTTTACAGAATCCTAGTTTTCTCTCTAAACCATGAGCAACTAAACCTCCACTGTTAAGGTTAGGAGCTCTATCTATTGTATGGATTGATACTATTATTTTTTTATTTTAATTCATGTATTGATTTCTATTTCAAGAATTGTTTTCGTTCTTTATCTTATGAATTTGGGTGGAATGAAAGTATGACCCTTGTTCTAATTGAGTTCTTGTATAACTTGGAAAAGCTCTTTACGTGAACAACAGCTTGAAAATAATTTCTCCTAAACTTCTAATTATTTTGACTTAACGAGATACGTGACATATAATCCTTTTATATTTGGGTAATTAGAGTTTCTGTGGCACATAAACTAGAATTGAACTTCATCCTCTAATTGGAATTAAGTGACCAAGAAATTGGCGGTTGATGAAAGTTAGAATAGACTAAGAAGGTCTAAGGAATTAGGGCTTAGTCATATATAGTTTTCCATGAATTAAATCTTGCATGATTAAAATAGTTAGTAAGAAAAGTCAATCCGAAAAATAGATAATTCTGAAGCCTTAACTGTTTCTCCATACATATTTCACTATTTGTTTACTGCTTGCTTTATTAATTTTCTGAATTTACTGTTAATGTGTTTGAACTCTTAAAACATCATTCTCTACTTGTCTAACTAAGTAAATTAATCAACCATTGTTGCTTGGTCTATCAATCATCGTGAGATTGACCCTCATTCATTTGAGGTACTACTTGGTATGACCCTTATGCTTAGAGAACATATCTCGCCGCCCAAAAGAAAAAATTGGAGAAAAAGAAAAGAGACATTATACTATTGTTATGCCCGTCACAAAAAAAAAGTCACCAAAAAATACTATTGTTATGCCATTTATATATTGTTATGCCATTTATTTTAATTTTGTTGCCTTTTCCTTTTTAATTTGATTGATTTCATTTTGATTTTTAATCAATATGCTTAAAGCACTAATTCGATAAATTTATTTTTTAATTAAAAACATAAATAAAATTAAAGTAGTTTAGTATATTTAATACATTTAAAATATATAACAGCATTTGTAATGAGAACTTTTTTTATTATCTCCTAAATATTCTTACTAGAATCTTTTATTTAAAAAAAATAAATAATGAATTTGACTAAGAGTGCTGTTAAGGTTATTACTTATTAATAATCCTAAATTTTTCGTTATTCAGTAAATATATCAAAAATACTTTTCTTTATATTTTCAATGCAATTTGCTTACATTAATAACTTATAGAAATGCCTCTATAAATAAGAGTATAGGATTTGTTAGTAAAATTGTTAAATAATTAGTAAATTTAATATATACAGATCATATGTAAAAAATAAAATATAGAAAAAAAAGATAAATAGGTTTCTAACTTTTTGTCTCCCGGATATTTTATCCTTGAGAATTGAAAAATACATTTAAGTCTTTGACCTCTTAAAAATACAGATATTTAGATCCCTATGTTGAACAGGATCCGTCAGACCCAACAGAAAAGTATGACGACAATGATGTAGTTCTCGTTGGGCTGACCTGGTCATTACGGTGTCTTACGTGAAGGAAAGGTTTTTAAATCCGGACAAATTAGTCCCTTCCCCCCTTTCTAAACGACGTTGTTTGGTGAGTACCTATAACACCCCGATTCTCCACAGGGTTATTCTCAGAAATTCTGTGATGAAAAAAATAATAAATATCTGAGAATCACCTCATCATAAAATAATAACGCAAATTTAGACTTGATAAGTGAAAATAATAGATATACCGTGAGAGATACAAGCGTGTCCTAAGCCAAAAATCGTACCGATAACGATGAATTTGACCGTCGAGTTAAATTCATCTATGGAATCTTTACTACTAGCTATTCTTAAAAATTTTAGCTTAGTAGAATATTCTAAATTTGATTCAGAGTCGAGATACTCTCTGCTGCTGATTTTTCAGTTACTGGTTGGTTAAACCGATACGGTTTGAAAAATAGTAATCTTACGGTTTAATTATTGAACCGTTTCCTTTGCTCTCTTCGGCAATTTGGCCAAATCTTTAAGGAAGCTATCTTCAATCTAAATTCATAAAGCCACTAGAAAGATTATCTAGAAGAAAAATAAAGAATTGAAACACTTAGCCTAATTAAAATCTAACCGAACTTAAACCGAACCGATTTTTCCTTAATCAAACTATTCTCTCAAGATTAGCCACATAACCACAATTAAACCACTCCCTCCATTCTTCTTTTGCTGGCTAAACCTCAGCCACAACTTGGCCAAAAGTGATGCATCAATAGGAAACATTTAATGAAGAGATACATGCCATTAAACAAGTGTCATCCTTCCTTGATTTGGTGGCAACGTACCACACCATTCACCACACTATAAATAGACATGCTCACCCTCATTTCTAAAGCTTTAACAAGAGAACAAAAGAGGGAGGATAATTTGAGATATTAGAAACTAAAAAGGGAGAGTGATTGGAGGAGAGAACAAGTGTGGAGATTAAGAGCTTGGAGCCCAACTTTCCAACCTCCATCAAGCCTTCATCAAGCTACAAATGTGATCTTCACCTCACCATCTTGATTGTAGGAGTTCCTTGAGCATGATCTTCTTTGTCATCCTCCCTTAAGGCTTCCCAAAATCCCAGCTCAAGAAGGAGCCTTGACCGAAGAGATAAAGAGAAAGCTAGGACCGATTTCGTGAGAAAGGGTGAACTCCATCGAGATAGGGGTTAGGCTAGTGTAATTGTATGTTTGTGTTTATGTGAATGATGTTTGTTGATGATATAATGAGTAGTTACTTTTAGCTATGATGTTGGATTATGTTTGATAAAGATAGATGATGATTAAGAGACGATGAGAAGCTTAGGAAACCAAAATGGTTAGTTAGAACCTAAGCCACATTCTGTCGATATGGTCACTGAAATTAGACAGTGACTTGTGTGAATTTCTGGGCAAACTCTAGCCACTCAAAAATCATGTAATAATTTCCTGGTAATTCTTGATGAGGTTAGATCATCCTCTCAAAATTTCAGAATTTTCTGATGAATAGGTTGAAAGATAAAAGTAAATGGTTTCTGCTGAAAAATATGTTTTTGAATTAATCCAGTAGCAACTTCCAACCTACACAACTTTTGATTATGATGAGTTTTTGAGTTGCAACTAAAGAGAATAGAAATCTTGGTGTGAAAAGAACACTGTGTACAAATTTTGGGGTAATCTTATTTTTATATAATTAAATACATGATTTACAAAATAAAAGGTTCACTATTTTATTGACATGCAATTCTGAAACTCATTCGGTAATTTCAGTGACTTGTTTGAGTTATTGGTATTGATCTTGAACTCCAAATTAAGTGCAACTAGTTTCGATAGAACCCTCATGATGTATATTTTGTTTCCTCAAAAGTTCAGAATTTTGGAAGCTATGGATTAAAAGTTATAGGTTTTAACATTTTACTGCTCACTAATGGCTAAATAGGATTTACAAACTTAGAGTAGTAATTTCCTGGATGGATATCTCCTGATGTAGAAAAGATTTTGTGATGAAAGCAAAACCAAATAAAACCCTATGGTGTCTACCTCATTCAGTTTAAATTTCAGAGCCATAGCTATTCTAGAAAATTAGTTATGCATTTTGGAAGTTAACTGGTTCACTGGTTAACCAAATCAAAATCTCTCAAAACAGAATAGACATAAGTTTTGTTCTGAAAGAAATTCTCTGAAACTTGAACCAAATGAAACTTAAGTTCGATACGAACGTGTGGACATAAAGTTTGCACAAATATGAGTCCGTTTGTTATATTAATTATTAAATAGAAGACTGGTTTCCAAGAAGGCAATAGGCTAGACAAGTCAGGAAAATGAGTAAGAATGTAAGTTATTCCTAGGAAGATTTAAAGTTAAAAGGTGATGCGGATGTATGTTTAGTAATATGGTGATGTGGAGGTATGTTTAGTTATATGGTGATGCGGAGGTATGTGTATTTATAAGGTGATGCGGAGGCAAGATGAAAAGAAAGAAAATGAGAAACCATGAATGGATAATGATTCGTGAGTATTGTTTGTTTGAATGGGCCTTTGTGCCTAATACGGAAGTGCTCGCTTGACTGATAGCTTAAAGTTGCTAATGCGGGAATGTCCACCTAACTGATAGCATAATGTATGTTGAATGGGCCTTGTGCTAAATTGCTAATGCGAAAGTGCCTGCCTGACTTATAGCTCAAGGTTGCTAATGCGGGAATGTCTGCCTAATTGATAGCATAATATATGTTGAATGGGCCTTGTTCCAAATTGCTAATGTGAAAGTGCTCGCCTAATTGATAGCTTAAGATTACTAATGCGGGAATGTTCGCCTAACTGATAGCCTGTTTCTATCGTGATGCCAAGATATCCTAACTGACATGGGTTCGCCCATGATAATAATTGTGCCTGACTGACACGGCAAAGAGACCATATTTGGGGTTCGCCTCGAGTAACGTCAGGTTGCGGGTAGACAAGCGATGGATGAGCTAATGGCCTGCATTAGGAACAAACATGCATCATAAATTGTTTGCGCATTTGATTGTGATTGTTTACTGTTCATTCTTTCTGCTATGTGCTATCTGCTTCTTGTTCATTTTCTGTTCTCTGATTCTTGTTTGTGTTTTAAAGTTGTATAATTACAATTTCTCCAAAGTTTAGATTAAGATAGTAAAATTAGGAATAATTTCCATAAAGAATAGCATAAGGAGCGGCATTAACCCCAACGGAAGATGCCAAGATAGAGTAATGTCAGAGACGCGATACGGAAGTAGCCATGAGACTTAGCAAGCTAGTTATTACAATAGAGTGAGAAGTCTAGGGTTCACGAGAGAGATGTGTTTTCACGGTGTTTCCTTATTGGGAACCACATAGGTTCTCACCCCTTCCTTTTTCCTTTTCTCCCAGATGGAGGATTTCGACTTGATTGTCGAAATTGGAGTTATATTCACAGAGGAGCATGCATTTTCGGACCCTACATAAGATGCTCGAGACTAGTCCTGAGATGATGCTTATAGACTTGTGTCCCGATGGTGAGAAGAATGTGGGATAGATGATGGTCTTTATTCCTTAGACTTTGCTTTCCCTCACTTGTGTAGCATTTTTTAGGGGTAGGATTTGATATTTTTCTTTTCTTTTTTTAGCCCGTATATCAGTTTAGGGGTTTTCTATATGAACCAGGTATTCTGAAAAGTTGTCAGTTGTATATAAGTTTATATATATATATATATATATATATATATATATATATATATATATATATATGTATGTATATATATATATATATATATGTATGTATATATAGCTAAGCATGTCAAATTTGTATGAACTAACTTAAGACGTATATATGTATGAAAGTTTTTTTGTAATCTTGTTGCCATTTGATTTTGCTATTAGTTTGGTATTTATTTTATTTTGTATATCTCTAATGATGTTTATGATTTTGCTAACGGGTTTGTTAAAAAAAGCATATGATAAAAATAAGCTAATATACACGATCCTGTTAGTACGAAAGGCTCATATGTAGTAACTATTATCGAGTCTAGAGTTTTATAGGATTACTGAAAAGTGACACCTGATGACTGGCAGTGATCCGGACCTGCCAGAATTTGGGTCGTTACAGTACCCTTCCCTTCAAAGATCCTCTGGTCCTGCGTCTGCTCCTCCCTGCTACTACTGCTTGTATGTTGCCCTACCCGCCGCTGTTACTATTCGTCGGTGGAAGGGTCTTCATCATGTTCGTTAGGGTTCTTGTTCCTGTTCTTCTCTTTCTTCTTCTTGTCGATGCCTAACAAGGAAGCTTGCTTTCCCTCCTCCAATGGCAGATTTGGCACCCCGCTACAGGCAGTGGTCAAATTCAGTCCAATAGCAATTTATTGGCTTCGTTCTACTTTGCTCTGAGAAGCACCAGGATATGGTGAATCATTACAGTATGTGCCTCAATCGCCTCGTGGAGACTTCCATGCAGGTAAAATCTCTGCGGGAAGAGAACGCACATCTCCGTACAGCAAACAAGGAGCTCCAGAAGCAGCTCAACTTCACCATCCAGGCTTCGCTGGAGAACCAATTCGGTGGCGGCTCCATCTGCTAGGGTCAAACGATGCCATTCGATGTGGTGCATGGATTCTGTAGGTTCTAGATTGGGGAAGGGAAAGAGAATTGCGGTGATTAAAATTACAACAATACTAACAATAACAGCAATAACAATAAGGAGCAGGAGCAGAGGTGGGGAATGGTTGTGGGAGTTGCAGCTGTGTATGGTGGCGGTGGTGGTGGCAGTTGGAAGGGATGAGCTTTTGAAGTGGACGAGTGCTATTCAAAACGACATCGTTTTAAAGGAGGGTGACTAATTTGTCTGATTTTAAAAACTTTCCCTCCACATAGGACACCGTAACGATCAGGTCAGTTCAGCAGAAGTCATGTTAGACTTTTTCGTTGAGTCTGACGGACCCTATTCAACAAAAGAACCTAAATGTCCAAATTTTTAAGAAATCAAAGACTTAGAAATCTATTTATCTTTTTCTCTAAAATGTATATAAATAAGAATACTTGTTAGAATTTTTTTTTAAACAGCTAATACATTTAATATATTAAGTGTATACATAAAATAAAATGTAGATATGAAATTAATTACTTGTTTCTATTATCATGTTTAAAATGTAGTATATAGAAAATAATAAATATACTTTAGGAGCAAATAATAATAAATAGAAGGGTGCACTAGTTACTTGTAAAATATTTTCTTTCATTAAAAACTTTGGTAAGCACGAGACTAAAACTTCCTAAGAGCCTCGGAGCCCAAGCCTAGTTAATAATTATTGTGACGCCATTATTAAAGAAGCGAACTAATTACGAGCAACTAAAATTAAATTATGTAGCTTATAGGTCGATCTAACGTGTTTTTTTCCTGGCAAGCTCCTTTCTATCTACATCAAATTATTTGCTAACCAAATTGGTTAGTTCTATTGATTAGTTTATTAGTCAACTTAATAAAGTGTTGATTCAAATTTTACCTTATATATAGTATTGTAGTAATATAATTTATTGACTATTGATAAATTTTTAAATGAAGTTTAAGTCTACGACGAATTAATTATTTACCTAGCGATTGAAAAATAATGTGAAAACAAAAAAAGAATTATTTGATTATAATTATAAACGAATATAACACCAATTAATACAATTAGGACTAACGAATAATAAGGAAGTACTAAGCATTTATGTGAGATGCATATTAAGAATGAATATGCTAATTTTGTAGATAATTTCCCATAAGTATCAGTTACCAAAATCAAGCCCTCAACTACTACTAATGTAAAAAAATAGTACCATTAGATAATTTGGTTGGTTTATATACTTTCAAGTTTCAACCACCATCACATATCATGATATCATCTACATGGAGATGTCAAATAAAGTCTTAATTTTAAAAAAAGTTGCCATTAATGCATATAAACATAATATTCACCGACGAAACTATATTTATAAAAAGTTTTAAGCATTCAGTTATTGAAGTGAAAACGTTACTGAATTTTCTATAAAAGAAAACAGAAGTGAAAAAGTGCTCAAACCAACTCAGATATCTGCAAAGTGCAAAGTGACTTCGTCATGATTTTATGATTTTATCCCACCATTGACTTCACATATAAAAATGGAGACCTTATAAAACGAGACTCCAGACATAATAGCTTGACAAGATTAGCACCTACAAAATCCGGAGGATCCACAAAAAAGGTCATAATTTAAGGAAAACCATAATATTAACGCGCAATTAAGTAAAAAATGTGACAACCTATGATGCACGGACTGACACGGATACGGGACGAGACATGACACGATACGGAACACGCGAATTTTAAAATTTTACATGACACGGGGAAATGCATATATAAAATATAAAGTATTTTTTAGATAAATTGTAATGATATTTTGATATTTTATTGATATTAAAATATAAATTAAAATTTTTAATTATTTTTAATATCTTATTTTAATTATATCAAGTATTTAAAATATTTTTTTGTTTTAATAAATAATAATATATACTATATCTAAATTTATTTTAAGAATATATGTTAAGAATAAGACTGGACACGTGATTGTATTTAGGTGTGTCTAGGAGTGTTTGGAGAAGAATTTTTTATTTTTTATTAAGACACGATTGGACACAACAAACACGCGTGTCGGACGAATGTCGATGAGTGTCGTGTCCAAAATGTGTCCGATAACTCAACTTCATAGGTGGCAATAGGGGTGTGCATGGGCCAGGTGAAACCGGATTTGACGTGACCCAGACCCGACCCGAAATATATATCGGGTCTATTTATTAGACCCGAACCCGGCCCTAGACCCGATGAAACCTATACATTTTCGGGCCACGATTATATCGGGTAAAAACCGGGTGAAAACCGGGCCGTTAACATTACATTACCTTTGTACCTTCTTATAAGTTAGCATGTGAAAATATCCAAATTTCCAAGGCTCCAACTATTATTTGACATGGTAAAATTCACTTAGAAAAATATAGCAAGAACCAACTCTTTTCTAAAATTAAAGCATAACCATAATTAATACTAATATTATATAATAACACCAAATATTTAAATCAATACAAATAACACAATATTATGCATTAGTCTAAAATCTTATGCATTTTAAATAAAAAACATTAACTTATAGTCTTATAATAACTAATAACACAAAATATTAAGATTTACAATACTTAAATTCCACATAAGAATAGTCATTATCCATCACTGATAACACAAAATATTAATTGTGTATGATGACCGGGCCACCGGGCCGACTTCGGTTGACCGAGCCATGGCCCGGACCCGACCCGAAATAATGACCGGGTCTATTTTTTAGATCCATACCCGACCCTAAACCCAATGAAATCACACCAAATTAGCCCCTAAAGTGCTCAGGACCGGGCCGGGTCTTCGGGCCGGGCCGGGCCATGCACACCCCTAGGTGGCAACTCATCACTCCATATTCACTTCATGAGCAGTTGTGACGTGTAGTAGTGCATCAACTAGTAAAGAAGAGGCGCGTGATAATGTGCGCGTGGATTAGAATCTTTTTTATCGAAGATCAATTATAAAATTTTGAAATGCCAGCTCTGCCCCACATGTATGAGACCATTTGACCTAAACGGACCCGCCGTCGACATCAGCCACCACCGGCAACCATCAATCTCCGTTATCTCCGATTTTAACCTAACGCCGTCACTTCACTGGCGGGACCCACCAGATAAAGTGTACGTCTACTTTTAATTTTCTAAATTTATATGATATATCATTGTTCATTGATAAACTTTTCTTTTCATTTTGTTTTTCTTTTTATAAACTATATTTCAAAATTGTGTTTAATTAGATCCCCCAACCCAGAGAAAAAGCTTTGTAATTTCATTTGAAAACTTTATGCATTCTTCACTATAATTTAAACATTCAAATAATTAGCTTTTCTTACTTTGAAATACAGTCGATCAAAGACAAAATCCAAAATTATTTTTTATTTCTTTTTTAAAGAACAATATTACTTGACTAAAAAAATTTATATTTTTAACTAATACTTAGTCAATTTGAAATTCTAATAATATAAAAATAAGATGTTGATAAATAATGTTAGCTAATAGTAATAAAAAAAAATTAACTTTCTAACATTTTTCTTTCTTAAAATTTTACCTATCTCCACCATTGCAGTCAACCTTAAACAAAATACTACACATAATAAACGAATTGAGTGAAAGTAGATAACATAAAGTTAATATGAAATATTTAATCTCTATTGTGGTTGAGGCTCGGTGAAAGCAGCTTCCCAAGCACTATATAGGCCAAAATTGATCTTCGCTTTTTTTCTTTTTAAAATTATTTTGTGAAATGTGATTTTTTTATCATTGTACATCTTTTTTTAAGTGTTTTTCTTATCTCATTTAAAAAATATAATGTAAAAAATCACACTTTATAACAATAATTAAAATATCCATTCCATGACTGGTAACGTTAGAGTCTATCATAAAGAACGGTGAAGATAAACCTGATATTAGACTTATCTTCTTGATTAATTTCAGCTGCATTTTATGGTCTAGTGTGAGATATCTTGTAGGTAGAGCTGATTTCACACTTCAATTTCACAAATACATTACCTTCAGATTTCCTGCCTTTTCATATTTTGACTGAGCAAGTGACGTGAAAAATAAAAAATCAACTATAAGGTTCTATATATACTATGGTTCAAATTCACTACAAAAAAAACGTTGAGTGCTGTCGGAATTAACGTTGAAAAAATAAATAAAATTCGACGGTAAGTTAATTACCGACGGAAGGAATCCAACGGTTTAAACTTGCCGGTAATAAGTTACCGTCAAATTCTGTGATGGATTGCCTGCCCGAAAAATCATTTAGTTATCGGCAAATTTTTTCGACGGTAATGTTAGCGCCACAATATCCTGTTTCCCGCACTATTACGGTCAAATTATGCCCTCGATAAATCCGACAGTAATGTCAATTTTTTTCTTAAAAAAATATTGCGACACAATTTTTTTATTTTATTTTTTTAATTTTAATTTTTATTTAAATTTATTTTTCACACAATTAGTGATCAAATGATAAATAATAGAAACTAATTATGTAATATTAAATATCAAATATTCAAATAAATTAAAAGTAAAATAAATCAAATACAATGAACCAGTAAAACAAAGCTCTACTTATTAAAGATCCTGGTCGTCATCGTCGTCGTCGTTTCCATGGTCCTGCTGAAGTGGCAGAGAAGAAGGTGATATCTGTGTTTCACCAGCAGCACCGCTGTCACTGGCACACATCTGAGCCTGGTATATCGCCATCTGCTGCTCTATCCGTTAAAACCGCTCTGTAACTACCCTACCCCACGAGACCTGCAATTTCTTATTCTTGACAGCATCCATCGATACGCATAGGTTTATATATATAGCGTAGATAATAAATTAGAATTATAAACAGTGGCTTAAAACTTTTTAGTTTTTCCAATGATGAGTTTTGATAATTAAATTCATTAAATGATGAATTAGTAGAAGAAAAATTCTAGATGTACATCAATCAATTAGTACATGATCACAATTTTTATTGTTAAACCAAAATACCCTTACTATATGTTAAGCCAAATTAAAACTTTATCCATTCTTGCATAAAACCTTAAGATCAACCAAACCATTAGCTCACTTAAACAAATTATAATTCAGCCATGATTAAGAATAAAAAAAAAACCTACCCTCTTCTTCCTGCCCTTTCTTCTTGGTAGGACCGCACCACGATATATCTTACCTAGATTCTCCATACGCATACGAGACAGACTTGGATCTTGTTCAGCACCTTCCTATTCCCGCACTTCAAGTTGAGCCTATGTCTGACGACCTTTGGGAGCACGAGCTGAGGCAGCAGCTATTCAGGGCGCACTTTTGGTGGGCGAAATTAGAACTCGCACAACTGAACCGGCAAATGCATCGGGTCGTCCAAGTAATACCTCAGGTGAGTGAGGGTCGATCCCACGAGAATTGTTGGATTTAGCAAGCATTGGTTATGCTGCAGATCTTAGTCAGGCGATTAGAAAAGAGAGTTGTTGTTGTTGGATTCGCATGAATAAGAAAGTAAAGAAAAGCAATTAAATATTGGAAAAGAGATAATATACAGAAGCAGTTAAGACCTCGGAGATACTTATCCTTTCGGATTAATACTTCTTACTGACTAATTTAACAACGAATGATTCATTCAATAGCAAAGCTGTAAGTGATTAAAGCCAGGGTCAGTGGTCATTAATCTCCTCTGATCCACATCAAACGCCAGGATTAGTGGTCATTCAATCTGAACGAGAATGAAGCTTACGCAATTTAATCTCTGATGATCCTACTCAAAACGCCACGGACAAGTTCAGATCTTTCGGATCGGAGAATGAAGCTCAAGATTCTAGCCTTAGCGCCACAGAAATCTCAATTACCCATGACTAACGATATTTTATGTCACTTATCCCAATTAGCCCAGATACTCTATTGGAACCTGTGATGCATTCTCAGGCTGCAGCTCAATACTATCATGTCAGGAACTCGCAAGAACTCATGTAGAATAAGGGATCATACTTTTGTTACACTCCAGATTCATAAAGATGAAGAACGACAATGCATCATAGAATGGAATCAAACATATATTAAAGTGGAAAAGTAATGATATTAATCCATGGGAATAAGCAGAGCTCCTATCCTTAACTTAGGAGGTTTAGTTGCTCATGCTTTAAGAAGGTGCAAAGTAATGTGTCTGTGCTTCTCCCCTCCTAGGAGGCCTCATCTTCAGGAGGGAGAAAGTCCCTTATTTATAATAAAAATTCTAAGACTAAACTTAAAAGATATTATTTTTAATTAAAAATTACAAAAAGAAAATAAGATAAGCTAAGAAGTACTAAAATTCACTTTGGTCATGTGCTTCGTATACCTGGCGTTCAACTTGGGATTCTGGGTGTTGAACACCCATTAGGGGGTAAGCGTGCTGTTTTCTTGCTCCCTGGGTGGCGTTGAACTCTAGTCTTAGACGTTCAACGCTGGGCTTGCTCCTCTTTGAGGCGTTGAACTCTAGAGGTGGGCGTTCAATACCCTATTTTGGCAGTGATTTCGAAAGAAAAGTATAGAACATTATATATTGCTGGAAAGATCTAAAAGTTAGCTTTCCAACGCCGTGAAGATCATGTCAATTGGATCTTTGTAACTCAAGATATGCTCGTTGGAATGTACGGAGGTCAAGATTTGACAGCATCTGCTATCCTTTCCTTGCCTCTGAATCAGCCTTTGCTAGATTTCGCCAATTTCACAAAAAAAATAACCTAAAATCATAAGAAAAACACAAAAACTCAAAGTAGCATCCAAAAGGTGAATTTTTCACTAAAACTTAATAAAATATAACTAAAAACACACTAAAAATACTGTGAAAAAGGGTATAAGATGCTCCATCATCAACTTTCTGATCTCGCCGAGGCCGACTCTTCTGATGATTTTTCCACCTGGGTTGATCAGTTAGATGAGGACTCGGAGTCCGACAAGGAGCCTTTTCCCGAGGGATTTTGGACCACTTTTGAGGAAGATATTCAGAGATCACTCCAGAGATAGACATAGCGGATCCCTTACTTCTTTTTGAAGATTTGTAGTGTTATTTTCCCTCGCTTTTGTAGTATTTTTAGAGGGATAGGACCTTTCAGTAGTCCGGTTCCTGTTTAGGGAAGTCGTGTGAGGGTTGGGACTGATTGGGTTATTTTGTTTATGTATATATGTCTTGATGTAGCACTCGGTATTTTTATCCTTAGCATGTATCCCCAAACTTAACTTATGTTCATATATGTATATATTTTCTGTTTTCATGTATCTATTTGTGATGTTACTTCAAGCATTAACTTTGCGAAAAATTAAATGATACTATATGAAGAGTAGTTTAATCACGCTAATCCGACAAAGGCTTATATTCACATCTACTAATGAAATTCTGAGTCTAGAGCCCACTCGGTCCATACGATAAGTAACACCTAAACGTTTGATATTAGTCATGACATGTCAAAAGTTGGGTTGTTACACGCTCCAGCTGCTCCCTCCACTTCAACTTGAGGTCATCCGTGTCCATCACGCATGTAAGGATCTCCTGATACCTCTCCTGAGTCTCGATAAGCTCCTGAGCCTGTTCGTGACGGCTCCGGGTGAGCTGCAACTACAACCTCAAATCAATGTCTTTCTCTGGATCGACGACTCAACTGGTGACAGAGGTGGACGATGGCCTCAACGTAGAGGTGCAAAGGCTGCTGGTGAAGAACAACCCCAGCCCGTATACGTGGTTCTTGTACAGTGCTGAGGTAGTCTCGCGCCAAACTGCATCGGGATCGACGACTGAAATAGCAAAGCCGCTGGGGTCCTCCCCACTTTGCTAAGATTGATGAGTTGCGACCTTCTGTCTCTGCGTGTAGGATTCATGTGTAACACATGTTATTATGATTAGGACAAAAGCTGTACAGTTAATTGAAAATTTTATATCACAAGATCATATGTTTACTCACATAATGATCCGCAAACTGCTGATCAGCAAATCTCTATTTGTTCTCCTTTAAAGTGTGAGTGTACTTGAAGGTCTCTGCCAATGTCGCATCGCGAACCAATGAATTCGACTACACATTTTGCATTAAAATAATATGTTAGGATGCCTACTAATGATATGTTAAAGAACTTAACTAAGTTAATAACAAAATTAGAGAAGCTGTATACTAGTCTGGCCTTAGTTTTCATGAAGATCGCTGAGCCGCCGATATACTTGGACGACCTGGCCGATGCCTGTTAGCACTGTTTGTGAGACGCCGATGCCTGAACTCTCATCGGTCTCCTAGTGAACGTATAGAGCTTTCTTGATTTTCAGGTGGAGCCAGGTAGTGAGGTGTTCGTGCCTCTCACGTACATCCTCCTGCATCTATTACATCTGCCTACCCATTTGATGGTTGTATATCTTCCTAATGAGCGCATCGTGCTCCTTGTCCCATATAAAGAGAAGCTGCACAAAGAAACTTCAAAACTTGCTAATCAAAATATATCGTATTAAACCAAATAGAAGATATAAACTAGCTAATAAGGTTTGACTATATTAAATTTTTGCCGCCCACTTCTGAAATCATCACTCTCTGGTATTAGAGGAGATTTTCTTGTAGCTCGGTCATGGATGGTTGTACATCAACTTGATGACGTTGGTCATCTCCTAAGTACATGTATTGTTGTTTGGCACAAACTTATAAACAATTCACAAGCAAACCAATAAGGCAATATAAATTAAAACTTCAGAAGCAAATAACCATAATATATAGAGATTTTTTTAGAAATTTTGGAAGAGTTTTGTAACACCCCGTTACCATTTCCATGTCCCATTCTCTCCATAGCCTGAGCAGTCGCAGCAGCGTTCGCTTGCAATTTTGTTAGCTAGGTTAGTCATCGCCGCCATAAACTTAGCATGGTTATCATTCGGCAGGTTACCCTCATTCTCTTCACGAGTACGTAGTCGACCTTGCATGCGAGACGCCATTTGGGTTTTCTGTCCACACCAAACAATCGATATCAAGGTGATCAGTCTCAATATCTTAAGCTTAGTGCTTCAATTATCCCAAAATTACTCACAAACAAGCATGCTATGCATATCAAACAGATTTCCTAAATAGCATGAAGAAAAATCAAACAACCCAGAGTATGCAATGAAGCACAGTCGGTCTATCCCTCAGGCTCACGAGAACGAACCGCTCTGATACCATAAATGTAACACCTCGTTACCCTAAGCCTTACCTCTAGCCGTAAAGCGAAAGATAACAAAGCGTTACGAGAATTCTAAAGCTCGTATAGTAGTAAATATTGAAGCAAATAATAATATTAGAAGCCCATGAAGGAATAAAAGCTCCAAACCGCATAAAGCGGATTTACAAAGCGCGAAACGTTCACACACGATAACTAAAAGCGTGAAGGCACAAGATACAACATGAGATGTAATATAATAATAATCAAGATAGATATATATAAGTAGGATAGTCATAGAGTACCAGCCACAACCCGCGAAATTTAGGCCGACTAATCATATACAAACATAACAGAGTTCTTGAGTAAACAATACATATAACTTATATCTCAAAGTAAGCCTCTATGGGACAGAGTATGCTAACAAGAGTAAGAGAACTACAACATAAAAACCTAAAATAGAAAGATAACGAAAGATCCTCCGCTCTGTCACCATCCGCACAACTCACCGAGATGGGTTGCGACTTGCATCTGAAAAGCAATAACATATGGTATGAGAATCGGAAGTTCTCGGAATGGTAACAGTGCTCAATATATAAGATATAAGGTTCTAGAATGCCAAAGGCAATCCTAAAACTTCACGTCGATACAGATATTCAAGTTTAACAAAATAAATAACACAAACCATAAACCATAAAGAGGGTTATATAATAATAATCTATATAAGTAACTACTAATTCTAAATCTTTGACACACATCAATAACAAATTTTTCTTAATATTTTCTTCTTTCAATCTTTAAATATCTCTCTCTTTCATCTTCCTTATACTTACGTTATTAAGCTGAAGCTAAACTTCATCATTTTTCTCTTTTTTTTCTGCGTGAATAAATTTATATTGATCGAAGAAATAATAATTAGATGCCACTTTTAATTGTGTTTGCAGAATGTAGAGTGCAAAATACACCCACTGCAAGATTCAATTTTGGACAAGGAATATCGATGAGCAGCATGCATGTTAGGAAAAAGGATTATTTGCGATTAAAGGCAATTTATTTTGGAAAAGAAAAATCATTTCTATTTTTAGCAAACAATCGAGTTGACGTTTTGTATTTTGTGCTTTTTTTTGCATAACCATCCAAACATGTCCTTCGGTGCCTTCTACTCCTGCCATTCCAAATTATTATAACGCCTAACCACTAGCTTCTCCCTTTCTCTCTTTCTCATCTCTGGAAATGAATATATAACAAGGACAAAATAACGTTATATATTATTGATGAGCTTGAAGAATATAATAATTTTGAAAAATAATAAAACTCCATCAATAATAACTAGTTATAATATGAATTTCGTATTTTGGATGTGCGAAATTTTTTATTAAATACAATGCACATTGTATTTTGTATTAAATTACACAGTTAGTCTCTATACTTTTGGTGAAATTGTAAATTGGTCCTTACACTTTAAAAGTTTGTAATTGAGTTCCTAAAGATAATTAAAATTTGTAATTTAGTCCCCACCGTTCAAAAAGTGTTTGATTTAACAGAATATTCTCAAAATATTCTCTATTTTGAACATGTGACCTGCACATATTTGCAATAGGGACCAATTTACAATTTTAGTGAAAGTATGAGGACCAACCGTGTAATTTAATCATTTGAAAATGACCAAAAACTCCCTAGACTATCTGAATCCACCCTACCCCTCCCCAACTCTCTCACTCTCACTTTCTCACTTTCCAAAATGGCACCCCAACCCCAACGCTCTCTGTCTCTCACCTCGGCTCACCATCGTCGTGCCTCTCGCTTCCGTCACCACGCCGAATTCACTAATAAATTGAGTTGCTATTTTTGTGTTGATTTGTTGCTATTTTTTCTTAGACATTAAATTGTTCGCTTTGAGCATGCTTGGGATTGGAATTGTTCTCTTTCATTTATCGTCGGTGTTCAGTATTAGGATTGGAAGAGAAGAAAAAGTTGTCGGATGAGAGAGGCGAGATGAAGAAAGGAGGCGAGACCCGACTCGTGAGCACAAATGCGGTGGATCCGGCGTAGCGACGGTGAACCGAGGTGAGAGATAGAGAGCGGTGGTTTTCGGGTGTCGTTTTAGAAAGTGAGAAAGTGAGAGTGAGAGAGTTGGGGAGGGACGGGGTAGGTTCAGATAGTTTAAGGAGTTTTTGGTCACTCCAAATGATTAAATTACACAGTTGGTCCCATACTTTTACTAAAATTACAAATTGGTCCCTGTTGTCAAACATGTGCAGGTCACATGTTCAAAATAAAGAATATTCTGAGAATATTCTGTTAAATCAAACACTTTTTGAACGGCGGGGACTAAATTACAAATTTTAGTTCTCTTTAGGGACCCAATTATAAACTTTTAAAGTGTAAGGACTAATTTGCAATTTCACTGAAAGTGTAGGGACCAACTGTGTAATTTAACCTATTTTTTTCATACATATTAGGAGTGTTCATGGGCCAGATCGAGTTTAAGTAAACTCAGACTCAATCCTAAAAGGGCAACGAGTCTACTTTGATATTCTAAATATTAACCTAAATACTTTTAGATATTAATCTTAGATATTTTTACCACTTAATTTATTTACTTAACTTTTAAACTTCTCCGTCGTAATATCTATTTTTATGAAATAAGATCATAAAAATTCTAATTCTACAAATATATAGCATTATTAATATAATTTTTTTTAACAAAACATAAATGATGTTTTGTCTTTTCATAACTTAAAAATATTTTTTTACAAAACAATAACGTTTTATGCTACTATTATAATAATATAAAAACACCAAATTATAATAATTAAATATTCTCGTATTTTACATTAAAATTATTCATATGAAAAAAACATCAACCACCATAAGACCTCTCATATAAATACTAAAATGGTTCTGGTCTTGACTAACCATACATTATGATTGTTTATATATATATATATATATATGTAAAATAATGCAACCTCACTAGTTTATTTTGATTGAACAAATTCTGTTAATAGCACAGTTAAATAGATTTTGCTATTAGCAGAATAACTACTTCTATTATAACCAACCTTCCAAGATTGGCAAGAGATGGTTACAAGGGTATATTTGTCAATTCAAATAGTGAATCAGCTTTTAGGATCTCAATATAAGGTGTAATATGTCTAAAACGAGTAGAACGATTATATGTTTATTGGATGCATCACATTTATATAAACCATTAAATTTGATTAGATGAAAATCAAAGACTAATATAAAAGAAGAGCATTGATAGACTCTAATAAATACAGAATATCCTAATACATAAATAAATACTTTAAATGACAGTACTTTAATACACAATACTTTAAATAGAATTTTTTATTCTTAAATAATTGAATATAAAACATATAAATAAAAAAATATGAATATTCTTTATTCAATAAGATTAATTATTATGCAAAAATTTTTTTATAATATTAAAAAAACATATTAAAATAAAATTTTAAACAGTAATATAAAAATATAAAATAATTAAAATTTTATTTTATATTACTTGACAAATAATTAGATTATTATATTCAAAATTTATTAATTAACTAATTTGGTTAAAGATATTATTATATAAAATAATTTTTTATTAAAATATTTTGAAAATATAATTTATTTAAAATATTATATATAATACATAAAAATATTAACTTTTTATTTTTTTCAATTTTTTTAGAAAAGTAGAATAAAAATAATATAATTCCAAATACATGCCTATATATTTACTTATATTAGTAAGACCTAAATTAATCAAACTTACATAATTAGTAAGATCATTTTTTATTTTTATTATTTTCAAGTATTTTTTTATTGTTTTAGTTAAATTTTTTATTCTCTAACTCGACCAAATTTATATATATAGGTGAATTCTACCCAACTCCCTCTAAAACAACATGTAAATTAGCCTCTATGACGTGACACATTTTAATTAGATGTTTAATTTTAATTTGAGTTAATTTAACTAAAGTAGGACCATTTTATAATTAAATATTTTTTTAAGATAGATAATTATATAATTTTTGTAAATATTAAAAAGTAAATTTATATTCTTTTACCAAATCATTATTACTTAAATTCGTTCCACCCTTCTATTGAAAAACACCTTCTCTGTTGATTGAAGTATATTTCCTCCCTTCCACTGTTCCTTCATCACTCAAAGCGCGTTGAAGGCACACTGTAACTCAAAGCAAGACGGAGAGTAAAGATGCAAGTATCCTTTGAATATCTAATGCCTGTCGGGTTGGAGGATACCGTGGGAAACCAAAAAAAAAATCTAATGCAACGGATCTTGTGTACGATCCAATGATCCATAGCCATTCCAAAGAATAGCTTTGATCTAATTGATATAGTCCAATTTGAATTCTAATACACACATGGATCAAATGCGTATCTAATTCAAGTATCACTTTAATATATGCAATAATTATCACAACCCTAAATCATAGATTAATACATCTTGATAATCAAGAATTTATATGTGACACGAAATTATGTGAACTAAAGAGCAAAAGACAACTACAAAATAGCAGCACGACCAAATACATTCTCTTTAACTAATCGCAGATCCACTACAAATTAAAATCAACACAGAAGAGCAATCAGCGAGAGAAACAACAAAGTTGCAGAGAGCAAAGATTCAGTTTTTAGTATTTTATCAAATTATACATTTATTCTTTTAAATAAATTTTTAATTACAAAATAGCTTAATCATAGTTAACATAACAACCAATTAAAAAGTGACATGTCATAAAGAGTAATTTACATGTTAAAATATAAAAAATAGAGTAGAATTTACCATATATATATATATATATATATATGAAAAATTAGTGTACAAATGTCATAATATTTTTAAAATGCTTTTATTTTTTTTGTATTTATATGTTTTATATATATTTTTAATTATGTAAGTTTGATTAATTTAAGTCTTACTAATACAATGTAATATAATAGGCATATTTTTAGAATTATATTATTTATTCTTTTTTTTTAAAAATTGAAAAAAATAAAAAGGTTAATATTTTCATGTATTATATATAATATTTTAAATAAATGATATTTTTAAAATATTTTTATGAAAAATTATATTATATAATAATATCTTTAATAAAATTAGTTAGTTAATAAATTTTAAATATAATAATCTAATTATTTTATATTTTTATATTACAGTTTAAAATTTTATTTTAATATGATTTTTTAATATCATAAAAATTTCTTGCATAATAATTAATATTATAATACATAATTGTTGTGCTCGTTTTAGATATACCCGTAATGAACTTGTATGATTAACACAATGAATTTCTGTTATTAATTCTCGTCTTTCATGCCTTACTTCTTTTCCAAATTTTCTTCCTTTATTTGAAACTCATCACTACTTATACCTATTCTGTTCTTGTTACTATCCATACTTTATAATCTTTCTCAAAATTCTATCATGATATGAAGAGCCTTGGTTTTTTATTATTTTTTGAAATCATAAAAATTAAAAGCTCAAATTCAACAACAAAAAAATATTTTCTTCCTATAACAAAAAGACTAAATGAGAAAAACTACTCTACATGGTACTATCAAACCCTTCTCACTATATAAAGCCTTGACATGAAAGATCATCTAGATCTGTCTAAAATTTCACAACAATTTGTCATCAATAAAACTGCAAAAACCACATTTAAATCAGATACTTACAAGAAATGGAGACTTCAAGATCTTACACTCTCATCTTTGTTAGTTGGTTCCATGACAACACATTTCAAAAGCAAAATTCTACAAAGCACCAGATTTCATCGAGTATGGGAGATAATGACAAATACTTCACTACAGCATCATTAGCCCGTGTTCAAAGTCTGGAAACTCAACTAAGACCAGTCAAAAAAACTAGTACTACAATGGAATATTTTGCCAAAACTAGAAAATATGTTGATGCAATGTTTGCAATATGCTGTCCAAGAAGATAATCATCTGCAAGCAATCGTGGATAGTTTAACAGAAAAATATTTTGAGCCTTTACAATTAGTATTTATTGACATATGGGGCCCAACTTCTGTTAATTCCAAAAAAGGGTTTAGATATTATATATGCTTTGTGGATGCTTACAGCAAATTTACAGGTCTTTATTTGCTCACTAATAAGTCACAAGCACTAGTAGCATTTCAAACTTACAAATACTTTATGGAAAAGCAAAGTGGTTATACAATCAAATAACTTCAATCAGAAAAAGGTATAGAATTCCTCTCTACATACTTTACTGATTTTTTGGCCAAAGAAGGCATAATGCACAGACAATCCTGTGCTTATACTCATCATCAATAAAGAAGTGTGTAAAGAAACATAAGCACATTACTGAAATGGACCTCTCTTTACTTGCTACAGCTTCTTTGCCAATGATATTTTGGGAAGATGTTTGTTATTATTGTGTTTATAATCAAGAGATTGTCTGCACAAGAGGCCTTTTGAAATTTTGTTTAACAACAAAATAGATTATACAACAACAACAATAACAACAAAGTTTTGTTCCACTAGGTGGGTTTGGCTACATAGATCAAACAAAGTCATTGATATCTATCATGTATCATCTCTGTAAAGAGACCGTTTACATGTAGATCTCATTTGACCACCTCATGGATAGTCTTCCTAGGTCTTTCTCTGCCTTTCACTCCTTATCCATCTTCCATCTCATCCACCCGCTTGATTAGGTACTCTGTCGGTCTTCTTCTCACACGTCCAAACCACCTGAGACGTGATTCTACCATATTTTCACAATAGGTGCTACTCAAACTCTCTCTCTTATATCTTCGTTCTTTATTCTATCCAATCGCGTATAACCACTCATCCATTTTCAACATCTTCATCTCTGCCACACTTAACTAATGTTCGTACTCCCCTTTAGCCTCCCAACACTCTTTACCATAAAGCATAGCCGGTCTGATAGCAGTGCGATAGAATTCACCTTTAAGTCTTAAAGGCACTTTTTTGTCACATGTAAAACCGGATGCACTACACCATTTTGACTAACCTGCTTAGATCCTATGATTTACTTCTTGTTCAATCTCTCCATTATCATATATGATGCATCCAAGATACTTAAAACTTTTAACTTTTCGTAGGATATTTTCTCTAATCTTCACCTCTGTATTAGGGTTTTCCCTTCGGCGGCCGAACTTACATTCCATACATTTCATCTTACTACGGCTTATGCGTAGGCCATACACTTTTAGAGCTTCTCTCCATAAATCCAACTTCTTATTTAGGTCTTCCCTTGACTTTCCCATAAGGACGATATCATCGGCCAAAAATATATACCATGGCGCATGCTCTTGGATATGCTCTGTAAGTACTTCTAAGACTAATGTGAAAAAGTATGCACTTTAGGATGATTCCTGGTGTATTCCTATACCAATAAAAATTCATCTGTCACACCACCTTGAGTCTTCACACTAGTTATAGCCTCATCATACATGTCACGAATATATGCACTCCTTACTCTCTTCTTTTTCAAACCTTCCATAAGACCTCCCTTTGCACCCTATGGTATGTTTTTTTTAAATTAATAAACATCATATGTAGATTCTTTTTATTACTATGATACCTCTCCATCATCCTTCTTAATAGGTATATAGCTTCTGTGGTGGATCTGTCTGACATAAAACTAAATTGGTTCTCTATTACTTGTGTCTCTTGTCTCACCTTCCGTTCTATCACCCTTTTCCATAACTTCATGGTATGGCTCATGAATTTAATCCCTCTATAATTTTTGCAACTCTGTATATCCCCTTTATTCTTGTAGATAGGTACCAATGAGCTATTTCTCCACTCATCTGACATCTTCTTTGACTTGAAAATCTCATTAAAAAGCTTGGTTAACCAATTGATGCCTTTCTCTCCAAGGCCCTTCCAAACTTCAATCGGAATATTAACAGGTTCTACTGTCCTGCCATTTTTTATTTGTTTTAAAGTCTCTTTTACCTCAAAATCCTGAATCCTTCGATAATAGTCGAAGTTTTGATCTTCTTCTCTAGCGCATAACCGACCAAGGCTCGAAAGTGTCTTCTGTCCTTCATTAAATAACTCATAGAAGTAGCTCTTCCACCTTTTATTGTTCTTCTCATCTTGAGCCAAAACCTCTCAGTCTTTATCCTTTATGCACTTAACTTGATCCAAGACTCTCGTTCTTCTTTCACGGCTCTTTGTGATTATATATATATATATATATAATATTTTTTTTCTCCTTCCTTCATGCCTAAAGACTGGTAGAGACCCTCATATATTCTTATTCTTGCTTCACTTACAGCCACTTTTATCTCTTTCTTAGCCGCCTTATATTTTTTCCAATTATCTGCATTACAGCACAAAGACGACTCTTTAAAGTATTCCTTTTTTGCCTTTATCTTTTCTTGTACACTCGCATTCCACCACCAAGACTACTTGTCTCTTGGTCCTATCCCTCTAGATTCACCAAAACTTTCTTTTGCTATTTTCTAATAACTTCTGTTATCTCCCTCCACATCTCCTCCTCGCTTCCATTCCTTTCTCATTTTCCTATTTGTCTTAAGAAGCTTCTTTCTTCCTCATCTTTCATTTGCTACCATCGTCCTTGGGTTCTTCATATGATGTCTTTTCCTCAACTTTTACTCAAGGAGAAATTTCATGACGAATATCCTATGTTGTGTTGTTAAACTCTCTCTCAAAATAATTTTACAATTAATGCAAAATTTTCGGTCGACTATCTTTAACAAGAAGAAGTCAATTTGAGAGCTTGTCATGCCACTCCTATAGGTTATAAGATGTTCGGTTCTCTTTTTAAAACATGTATTTGCGATGAGAAGATCAAAGGTTGAGAAAAAGTCCAAAATAGTTTTACCCTCGATATTGACCACTCCGAAACCATGGCCTCCGTGAATACTTCCATACGTAGTCACTTCTCTTCCAATATGGTCATTTAAATCTCCTCCTAAGAAAATCTTATCTTCCGAAGTTATGTCTTGGACCAAACTCTCTAGATCCTCCTAAAACCTTATCTTGTGTTACTCGTCCAAACCCACTTGCAATGCATAGGCGCTAATCACATGAAAAATACCTCCTTCCACCACAAGTTTGTTAGAGATGATCCCATCACCCACCCTCTTGACATCCACTATATCCTTCTTCCATTGCTTATCTACGATAATACCTACCCCATTCCTATTCTTCACCTTTCCTATATACCAAAGTTTGAACTCCGAGGCATCTAACTCCCTAGCCTTCGCTCTGACCTATCTTGTTTCTTATAGGCACATGATGTTAATCTTCCTCCTTGTCATAGTATCCATCACCTCCATGGATTTTTCCTGCTAGAGTGCCTATGTTCCATATCCCAAATCTCAACCTTCTGTCACTCTGACCTTTACCTTTACCTTTTTCTTTGTGAACTAACTTATTTACCCTCGTCTGTTTACAAAAATACGAGAATCTTTACTCATTTAACACTATATCCGGGTACCAATACAGCGACTCTTGTTCATTTGACACTGTACGCGAGCTATACAACTCGTTGCTTTCGAACAACGACCTAGCTTTAGCGCAATAACATCTTTGATCCATGTTATGAAAATTCAACTAAGTTTTTATGTTGGTTGTCAAAAGTTTAACACAACCCTCTTCCTTTATCCAGGTTTGATAATAGATTATAACTTCTTTAAAATATTTGGTTGTTCTTGCTTTCCATTCCTTAGGCCTTATAACAAAGTTAAGTTTGCTTACAAGTCTGAATTCTGCTTGTTTATTGGATATGATGCCAAACATAAAGGTTATAGATGTATGATTAAAAATGAAAAAGTGTACTTGGCTAAGCAAGTCAATTTTGATGAAACCTTCTTCCCATATCATACTATGTTTTCTAACACTAATTTTACTGATCAGAACTCATCCCCAATCATTGATACTTTTATCTTTTATATTTTTCAAAATACTACAAACACACCTATCCATCAATCACCTCTTTTCTTACAGTCTGACAGTAGAACAGACGCAACACCATTATCTACGCACCAATCTCACACTTTAACAACAACTAATCCAACCACACTAACATCCATCACACAATCTGCATTTTGTACCCCACCAACACCAGATTCTACAATTTCTATAGGAGGCGCTAAAATAGTCTTACCACCAATTTTCCCACCACCACCCCCCATTAACAAATACACATCCAATGACCACCAGATCTAAATCTAACATAAACAAACTCAAAGCCTTAACTATCACCAAAACACAACAAGTAGACCTGGCGAGTAATGTACCCAAGAATGTTGCACAGACATTACAATTCCCTCACTGGAAAAATGGCATGGATAAAGAATTCAAGGCATTGATGACGTGTCAAAAATGGACACTTAAAGAACCACTACCAAATGCTACCATAATTGGCAGCAAATGGATCTTTGCAATTAAAAGAGATCAACATGGGAAGATTTTGAGTTATAAGGCAACAATTTTTGAAGAAAAGGTTTCATTAAACTAAGTGAGTTGAGTATGAACAAATATATAGCCTAGTGGTTAGACCAAGCACTGTGAGAGTTATTTTATCTACAGCAGTGTCATTCGGCTGGCCTTAAGACAATTCAATTTTAATAATGTCTTTTTAAATGACAAGTTAACTGAATTTGTATATATGATGCAACTACAAGGTTTTTCACATACAAATTCCTCTCTTGTTTGCTATCTTAATAAGACAATTTATGGTTTGAAGTAATCCCCAAGGACTTGGTTCAATACCTTAGCCAACACTTTAATCAGATTTGGGTTTAAGAACACCAAATCAGACACATCTTTATTTGTGAAGAAAACTGTTGCCTCTATTACCTATCTATTAGTATATGTGGATGACATTATAGTTACAGGAAAATATATTCTAGATATTGATAAAATGATGACCGATTTAAATAACATCTTTTCTCTTAAAAGAACTTGGTCGCTTTAGTTACTTTCTTGAATTAGAAGCCAACTAGTTACTACAAGAAAATATACTTTTAACTCAGTTTAAATATGCATTAGAACTCTTAACTAAAGCTGAAATGGAGGCTGCAAGCTCCGTGAACTCTTTAACTTTACAACCAAAATGTGGCACATGTCACTTTTTCATTATAATTAAAATCAAATCTTTTCCTCCAAAATTAAGGAATTCTCTTTACTAATTTTACAACCAAAATATGCCACATGTTACTCTCTCATTGTAATTGAAATTAAATATTTTCCCCAAAATTAAAGAATTTTTTCCCCTTCCTTACTAATTTTACAACCAAAATGTGCCACATATCACTCTCTCATTGCAATTGAAATCAAATCTTTCCTTCCAAAATTAAAGAGTTCTCTTATCCTCCCTCTTGCTTCCTCTAGTTCTCTCTTTCCTTCAACCACTCTATCTATTTTATATATCATTATCAATATCAATATCAATGACTAATTACTAATTTCTAATCAAAATGTACATGAAATTCTTTAATTGCATTAAAATTAAAACTAAAATATTAAAATTAAAATTGAAATATACCTATATTATGTATTATTTGTTACTATCTAATTTAATAATCAAATGTGTCACATGACACTCTCTTATTAAAATTGAGAGAAAATATTTTTTTTTTCAAAATTAATAAACTCTCTTCCTAAATTCTCTCATCTACTTCTCTCTATTTGTCTATTTCTCTCTACTATTTTTACTCTATATATAATTTATATTTTATATTAATAATTTGATAATTCAAAATATGTCATCCGGTATTTTTTTACAATTAAAGTAAAATTTTTTCTTCTAAAATTAACAAACTCTCACTCTCACTCTCATTCTTCACCTTTATTTTTCTCTCTCTTTTCTCTCATTCTCTATTTTTTCTATCTTTTTGTTCTACATAAAATAAAATTAATAAAATAATATAATTCATATAAAAATTATTATTATTATTATTATTATTATTATTTTTTTTTTTTTTTTAGTTTTTTATTTAGTTTTAAATTTTTACCGCTTATCTTTTTAATCTATATTTTTATTTTTTTTTCAAATATTTATTACATATAATTTGGAGAAAATATTAATGTTACAATTAAAAATTAAAATCAAGATTCAATTGTTTTAAAAAAAATTATAGATGAGTTAATTTTATAACTATCAGTATAATTGTTTTATACTAATATCTAATTATATTTTTATATATGGAGAAAAAAATATTATTTTTAAATAACAAGTATAAAAATTAATTATTTCTATTTGTGTAACAGACTTAACACCTAATTAAATATAAAAGTATACACGTTAAATTATTTTAAATTTTAGATAACGAATGTTAACATTAATTATTAATAAAAAATTAGACTTTTTTCATATAAAAATAATAACTAAAAATTTTATTATTTAATTTTTTATCTATAGATATTTTGGTTTTTTTAGCCAAAAATTTTTATCAATTTATAATTTTTTTTATAAAAATAATTTAATTTTATAAATATTTTGTACCATGTATAATTTATACTATTAAAATAAAGTAAATCGTAATTTTAAAAAATTTATATTCTTATAACATTATTACTAGTAAGTAAAAATACTAGTGGTAACTAATTTGAAGCTTACCGCCAATGATTCAGAAGAGTATGACAATCCAAAATAATTGAGGTAATATTAGGAAGACTACAATACCTTACTCTTATTATTAGGCCATATTTGGCTTATGCAGTAAATTGTGCGTCATAATTTATGCATCAACCAACTATAAATCACTTGAAAAGTGTCAAAAGAATTCTCAGATATGTGCAAGGCACTTTAAATCAGGGCATTTTATTCACAAAATCCACTGACTTAAGTTTCATTGCTTTTGCAGATTCAGATTGGAGAGCAGATTTAGATAACAAAAAATTAATTATAAAATATTGTGTATACTTAGGAAGCAACCTAGTATTATGATAGAGTAATAAATAATCGAAAATGAGTAGAAGTAGTATAAATAGGAATGTTTATTGATTGGATCTAATCCGCATATCTGCAGTATTTATTCGAATTCGATCTAAAAATTGTGGACATGGATCCAATCCGCAAAGTTATCGGATTGGATCCGATCCACACACTAATAGAATTGGATTGTGGATTTTGTGTAGGTATTCGCATATCTGCGTATTCGCAAAAATAAAAAAATAAATAAGTAAATATTTTTTTTATATTTTATTTCAACTAATAATTATCATATATGTTATATTATTTTAATTTATTATTTAAGAAAAGTATGTTTAATATTATTTTAAGAGTACACATGTTTAAAAGAATAGAAAAAATGAATTTTATTAATATTTTTTTTATAAAAATAAGTTTTCAAAAATATTTGTGTGTTTTGCTTATATATCCGATATTCGATCCAATCTGATTAGCAAATATGCGGATCAGATCTAAGCTTAAAAACTGTGGATATTAAATTCGATAATTTTAATGCATAAATTAAAATTTTGACTATATTCGATCCGATCTGCGTTCACCCGTATTAGTTTGAGGAGGAATTTTAGCAGTATAAGTGCTTTTGTTAGTAACAATGTTAAACAGATTTTGTTATTAGCAGTATAACCGCTTCTGTTATAATTAACATTCTAGAATTAGCAAGAATTAGTTAAAAGAGTATATTGGTAAATTCTAATAGTGAGGCAGCTTTTAGGATCTCTATATAAAGTTTAATAAATTTGCATGATTAACACAATAAATCTATTATATATATCTAATTTTACAACTAAAATATGTTACATGTCACTTTTTTATTATAATTGAAATCAAATTTTTTTCTCTAAAATTAAAGAATTCTATCCCCCTTTCTATTCATTTTACAATCAAAATGTGCCACATGTCACTCCCTCTCTCTTTATCTATTTCTCTCGCTCCTTCAACCACTCTATCTTTTTTATGTATTATTATCAATGAATAATTATAAATTTGACAATCAAAATGTGCAACATGATATTCTTTAATTATATTAAAGTTAAAATTAAAATATTAAAATTAAAATTAAAATATAGCTATATATTATATATTATTATCTAATTTAATAACAAAATGTGTCACATGACACTCTTATTAAATTTGAGAGAAAATATTTTTCTCTAAAATTAATAAACTCTGTTCCTAAATTCTCTTATCTACCTCTTTTCCTTTTTCTATTTCTCTCTACTCTTTTCACTCTATATATAATTTGTAATTTATATTTTATATTAGTAATTTGACAAATCAAAATGTGTCATCAGATATTTTTTATTATAATTAAAATAAAATTTTTTCTTTCAAAATTAACAAACTCCCTCTCTCAATCTTCATCTTTATCTTTCGCTCTCTTTTCTCTTATTCTCTATTTTTTCTATCTTTTTGTTCTACAAAAAATAAAATTAACAAAATAATATAATTAAAATAAAAAATATTATTATTATATACATATTTTTTTAGTTTTTTTTATTTAGTTTTAAATCTTCACTGTTTATCTTTTTAATCTATATTTTAATTTTTCTTTTTTAAATATTTATTAAATATAATTTAGAGAGAATACTAATGTTATGATTAAAAGTTAAAATCAAGATTATATTTTATAACTATCAATATAATTTTTTCATGCTAATATCTAATTATATTTTTATATATATAGAGAAAAAAATATTATTTTTAAATAACAAGCATAAAAATTAATTATTTCTATTTGTGCAATAGACTTAACACCTAATCAAAAGTATACAAGTTAAATCGTTTTTAATTTTAGATAACAAATATTAAAATTAATTATTAGTAATAAATCAAACTATTTTATATGAAAATAATAATTAAAAATCTTATTATTTGATTTTTTATTTACGGAGATTCTGGTCTTCTTAGTCGACGGAAACTTTTATATATCTCCTACAATTTTTTTGTAAAAGTAGTTTGATTCTATAAATTTTTTGTGCTATAATCTATAATATTAAGACAAAATCGATATAATTTTAAAAAATTTATATTTCCGTAATTAAATACTAGTTCTAATTATTAATTCTCATCTTTTATACATTACTTCTTCTCCGAGTTTTCTTCCTTTGTTCGAAACTCACTACTCAGGGACGGACATAAGGGGGGCGAGTGGCGGCCTCGGCCCCCAACTTTTTTTAATAGTAATAAATTATTATGTATAATTTAATTTTTTTTAAAAATATTTAGTATTTAGTCTAATATAAATAAAAGTTCAGTCTAATTTAAATATTAATAATTTTTAATATCTAAAAAATAAGTAACAATATTAAAAAAATCTGAAAAAGATATTATTACTAATATTTTTTAATTAAATAAAAATTTTTAAATCTCATAAAGTGAATTCCTTTTCTTCTTGTGGCCTTTTTTTTATTCGTTTGGTATTAGTTCTTTCTGTTTCAACTGCTACAATTAAAAAATCTTTTTCAACTATGAATATTGTGAAAAATAACTTAGAAACAAAATAAAAGATGAATTTCTTGGTAATTGTCTTTTAATTATATTGAAAAGAAAATTGTTAAAAATTTGACACAAATTCTATTATCGGTGAATTTTATGATACGAAGAATCGATCACTTTGTTAGTAAAAAGTATACACATATTTTTTTTACTTTAAAATATATTATCTATCTGTATATTCTTATAATACATCTTATATTATATAATTTTTTTACATAATTTTTAATATTATATATTATTAACCCCCATAATATTATTTCTGGATCCGTCCCTGTCACTACTTCTACCTATTATGTTTTTATTGCTAGCCATACTTTACAATCCTTCTCAAGATTCTATCAGAGTCGACATCATAGCATGTTCATGACATAGCATATCCACCTAATCAAATCTTATATTTATTTGTCAAACAAGAAAAGGAAAATAAAGTCCTAATGAACGTGGTTTTCAATGAGTGATTCGTAATGGAATATAATACTCCTAATTGTGTATTGTATATAGTTTAATTATATATGATAATAAATTGATAATTAAAAGATGTATTCATCATAAGATGGATGAATTGGTTTGTTGTTTGAGAATGAAAACGAATTAAATAATGTGGTGATGGTGTTTGATGTTGCAGCCGGCATTTTAAACAATTTGGACAACTGAGAAGTGAGAACTGCCGTCCATGCATGCATCTTAATTAATTAATTAATTAATTTTAATTAATTAATTATGTAAAAAGAAAAGATCATGTTCCCCTGTGTGATGTGACCGTATGTATTAGTATTTATCTAATCCATAATTGAGGTATTAATATATGGTTGAGCGTATATCATATTCACTATGACAAAGACTTGTGTTTATTTAATAGAAAAGTATAGGTAGGTAATGAAAATATTAAATAATATAAATAATAGATATATCTGATGTTTAATTTATTAAGTGTATAGATAATTATTTTAATATTAAAATTTAAATAAATAATTTGGGAGTGTAGTGTGTTTTTATTTTATTAAGTCAATTTTAAAATTTATTATTCATATTATTCATAAAAATCATTATCTATCTAACAAAGTTCTTAATTAATTGAGAGACAGTTTAATTGTGAGACCTGCATGTATATATATGTATATTATTTGAATCCTTAATAAAAGGAGTTCTTCAGATAAAAATGTTTAAAATGTTTTTTTTTTTAATATTTTTATTAATTAAAATTTAATACATATAATCGATTAAAATGTGTTATTTTTATCAAAATTAGATCAAACAAATTGATTTGACCGAAAAATTGATAAATCAAACCTTGAATCGATCTAAATTAACATTTTTTAATAGAAAATAACTAAAATAATCCTATTATAAAAAATGATGACTAAAATATTTTTATTTTATATATTTTAATTTTAAAAATTCTAAATCCTAATCCTATAATGGCACAAAGAAAAAAAAGGTTAGAATTTAGAATTCTCAATATATATAAGAGTATTTTAGTTATTTTTTATAATAGAAATAATGTGGTTATTTTTTATAAAAAAAATTAATTTAGACCAGTTCAAATTATAGTTTATCGATTTTTTTTTTGCCAAAACAATTTATTTAATATAATTTTGATAAAAATAATATAATTTAATCAATTATATATATTAAATTTTAATTACTTACAAACATCTTTAAAAAAAGACATTTTAAACGTCTTTATTTGAGTGGCTCCCTATAAATCGAATGTTCATACTTAACTAGTAACACCCAAAATAATTTGAGTAAGTATATATAAATTAAAGTAAATTAATGTTTCGGATTGAAGTAAATGCTACATCAAAATTCAAGTGTTTAAAGTGACGTGTAGCTAGAAAAATAAAAAAAAAAAAAACATTTTTTTCCTTACCATAGCCTATATTCTCAACATCATTATATATTTCTTCTATTGGTTATGTAGTATTTAAAATTAAATATAGATCTTGTTAACAAGAGTATTACTTAAAGTTACTTGACTTAGAAAATTAAAAGTTTTTATAAAAAGAGTAAAGTATTGTTTTTGTCTCCAACGTTTGGGGTAAGTCCCAAAGTTGTCTCTAACGTTTCAATCGTCCTATTTAAGTCCCTAACGTTTTAAAATTGATTCAATGTTGTCCTGCCGTTAAGGATCCGTTAACAGAATTGACGACGGGACAAAATTGAGACGATTTTGAAACGTTAGAGACTTAAATAGGACGAAAACATTAGAGACAAAAATGATACATAAAAATAAATTTTAATTTAATTTTATCTTTTAATAATATTAATTTTTTACTGTACATAGTATTCAATTATTTTTTAATTACATCTAAATAAATTACACTTAATCACATTACTTTCATTTTAAATAAATTTATTTTTTTATAATTTTAAAGAATTTTGACACATTAGAGACAAAATGTATAATTTATATTTTATTGTATATATATTATTTTTTTCTTTTCTGCAAGTTTATAAACTAGTCATTCTACAAACATTTCATGATAACTAAAAATCTTTAAGAATAAAATTATAAAAAAAATTTAATTTATTTAAAATGAAAGTAATATGATTAAGTGTAATTTACTTAGATGTGATCAAAAAATAATTGAATACTATGTATAGTAAAAAATTGATATTATTGAAGGATAAAATTAAAATTTATTTCTATGTATCATTTTTGTCCCCAACGTTTTCGTCCTATTTAAGTCTCTAACGTTTCAAAATCGTCTCAATTTTGTCCCGCTGTCAATTCTGTTAATGGATCTCTAACAGCAGGACAACATTGAGTCAGTTGTGAAACGTTAGGGACTTAAATAGAACAATTGAAACGTTAGGAACAACTTTAAGACTTACCCCAAACGTTAGGGACAAAAACGATACTTTACTCTTATAAAAAAAAATACGTTAAAATTTTAAGTCTTTCTATATATATATATATATATATATTGTTTCAGATTTAACATCTCATGAAAGTTGTTAGCTAATAATAAACTCTAATATTAATCTTGTTTTAAATTTTACAATTATTTAACTCGATTTTTGGTATATTTCGATAGTACGTCGAATCGAGGTTATATTAAGATTTCAAGTATCGAAGAATAAATACGGCTTCTCTGAAAAAAAGAGTGAATTCAATCTGAAAATTACTTAATTATGGTATTAAAACAATTTATGTCGAAATTAGTAGTGACAAAATTATGAAAACAAACAACATTAAAGAAAAAAAATAAATGAAGACGACAATGAAAGTGTAAAAATATTGATTAAAGTAAAATAACAACAAAATTCAAAGAAAATAAATCAAATAAATAAAAGGAAGCAAGTTAAAAAGTTGACTTCTAACACTCACATGCACTTGCACTCCATGTTCTTTCGCTGCGTCGCGAAAACTAGGAATTTTATGAGTTTATGTGATGATTTAGTGTTTTTGGTTGAAGTTCTCTCACTTCTTCTGAATTTCTACTATTTATAGACCATAGACTTGCCATGAAACATGTTTGTCCACTATCTTACTTTCTCCTTTTTCTCAGCCATAACATTGCCTGAACCATGAAAATTTTTGTCTCCCAAATTTTGACACCCACATCTTCCTTGGCCTTTAAATTCTACATTTTCTTCAACTTATTCCTTAAATTTAACACCCACATTCTCTATTCATCCTAAAGGTTGAATGTTAGGCCTTGATGCTTAAGAAAAGGAAGTAATTGTCTTTCAACTTCCACTATTCTTATACCATCTTTCTTCAATTTCAATTTACCTGTATTGGCTTCTTATAATCGAAATTATTGGTAGTCGAAACGCTCTCTTGTCGAAAAAAATTTATATTTTGTACCAACAACAATAAAATTAAATACATGAATGTAAAGAAAAAAAATTGACCTGATGATGATAAAGGTCGATTTTTATTTTGCTGAGTGAGAGATAAACAAAAAGAGCATCTAATTTTGATTGTGGCTTAGTAGGCATATAGCATGTTTGTAGTATCTAAGTGGGTGTTCAGCACCACGAAGCATTATTAATTTGTGGGAATGAAATCATCAGAAGTAGTGGAGCAACTAGGGAAAATGAAAGGGCAATTATATAACCTAAGTAGGATAAAGAGAATTGAAGGGGTGCGACTCACTCGTCGTTCTGGGAATGAGCCAATTATTAGAGCATAAAGCATCACTATCAATCCTCCTTTGTAGGAGGAAAATGAGGAATAAAGTTTGGGCTCCTCTAATTAATACTACATTCCACGTAACCAAGCGCGAATTTTGATCAACTTCTATATATTATTATTACGTGCTTATTAGGATAAAGGTAAAATTTGACAATTCTATTAATTTAAGTCCCACTATGATATTAAGTATGAGTGTTCATGAGTTAGGTTAGGCCGAATCGAATTTAAGTCAAATTAGATTCAGTCTTAAAAAAGTCATCAGATTTAATTTAATTTAATCTAAAAGTAATTTAAAATAAATTAGATTAAAGTATATTAATTTGATATAAAATCAGTATATATAAATTTATAAATTTTATATATTAAAATAATAAAATTTTATTTTAAAAAATTTAATAAATATTATATTAAAATTATTTATTTTAAAATAAAAATAATACGTATAATATAAAAAATATTAATTAAAATATAAATAATAATATGACATTACTAATTTTACACTAAAATATATATTTTTATTGTAAAAGATAATTTTAGACCTGATCGGATTGTCTAAAGCATAATTCGAACTCAATCTGAAAATAACACTGAATAAAAATGACAAATCCAAATCCAATAAAATATGCCTCGAGTCCTAACTGAATTTCGTGCAGTGTCGGATTTCAGGTTGAGTTAGGTCTTGAACACACCTAAAATTAGGTATTTAAAAAAAAGTCTCTATGAAAGAACACAATATTATTAGACGTCAATTTTAGTACATAGTACATTTATGTTTATAGTGGCTATGATTATTATGAAATATTGTTAAAAGAATTATTCTCCACATACAAGCATTTTTTTCATATAAGTCTTTACAAATCATTTATGTTCACGTACTTTATACCGTTACTGCACGTTCTTCTTCTTGTATGTTACTACGTACACGTTCTTCTTCTTCTTCTTCTTCTTCTTCTTGTATGTTACTGCACGTTCTTCTTTTTCTTCTTTTTCTTCTTCATTATTTTTCTTCTTCGTTATCATCGTCATCAACACCACCTCTTCCTCCTCCTCCTCTCCCTCCTTCTTTTTTCATTGGAATTTCTTCTCCTCCTTTCTTTTTCTCTTTCTCCTTCATCATCAGTTATCTTGTTGTTGAAGATAATGAATAATTCATGTTCAAATTGTCAATTGAACCATAACGAAATTGATTATTATTTTAAATCCAATCAAGTGGCTGAGGTGTGGTTCAATTCAGAAGGGAAAATGTAGCATTAGAGGAAATATTTTTCTGTATTTGCAGCAAATTTGGGTGTAATACGAAGATATTTGGGTATATTTTTATTCTGATAAGTTCTGCATAATTCAAAACTCTTCGTCTTCTTCTCATTTTCTGCTGCTTTTTTTCTTATTCATCTTTTTTTTTTACCTTCTCAAGTTTCTTCTTATTTTACTCTCTTAATAAGAATAAAAACAAAAAAAAATCAAACAAAGAAGAAGAAAAAACACATAATGCTATAAAATTTTTTGGAAGGGGATGAACTTACATTCATTTAATTAAAAGAAAGAAAGAAAAAAGAAAAAAAGAAGAAGAAAAAAAATGCAACATTAGAGGAAATATTTTTCTGTGTTTGCAGCGAATTCGGGTGTAACACGAAGATATTTAGGTGTATTTTTATTCTGATAAGTTCTACATAATTCAAAATTCTTCATCTTCTTCTTCCTCATCTTCTGCTGCTGCTTTTTTTTTTTTCATCATCATCACCATCTTCTTCTTTTTTTTTTATTCATCTTTTCTTTTTTATTTTACCTTCTCAAGTTTCTTCTTATTTTACCCTCTTAACAAGAATAAAAATAAAAAAATCAAACAAAAAAGAAGAAGAAACACATAATACTGCAAAATTACTTGGAAGATGATGAACTTACATTTATTTAACTAAAAGAAAAAAAGAAATAAGGAAAAAAAGAAGAAAAAAATATAGCATTAGAGAAAATATTTTTCTGTATTTGCAGCAAATTTGGGTGTGTTTTTATTTTGATAAGTTCTGTATAATTCAAAACTCTTCCTCTTCCTCCTTTTCATCTTCTGCTGCTTCATCTTTATCATCTTCTTTTTTCATATTCTCATAATTTTTCTTGGGAGGAAAAAATCAAACAAAAAAGAAAAAATACATAATGTTGCAAAATCAATAGAAAGAGAAGGAGGAAAATAATGCAGCAACAACAACAGTAGTAAAAAAATGACGATGAAGATGAAACACGTAAAGAAAAAGGAGGAGAAACACAAGGAAGATGGAGAAGAAGAAGGAAGAGGAGGAGGAACGCGAAGCGCACTATGGAAACCATTGAATAGTGTGCGTATTGACACGCTCGTATGGGTGAGCATCCTTTTTGTTGGGTTTAGCCCAACTTGTATGACTTGTAAACCAAAATAATTTGTATGTGTAGCACTTCTCAATAGAAGAGTTTTAGCATATACAGGCAAAAAGAAAAGAGAAGATATGGGGAGTGAATAAATTTAGTGTACAATGTGTATAATATGGATAAAATTAAAATTTAAAATAAATAAAGATTTGCAACAGTTACGTAAACTCTAAAAATGGCTTCTCTCTTTCCCATCTGATGTGACTGCCTTTTCGTCCAGTCTCTTTCTCTCTCATCGGTGCTGCGCCGCCATATATATCAGACCTCAATCATCGCTCCCTGCACCCCCTCAATCATCGCACTTTCAGGCCCCCCACCCGCCGGCGAGCCTCCCCTTTCTTTATCTCTTCTCTACGCCACCTTTCCGCGTCCGAGTCCTTCTCCTGTTTCTCGCCAAGCCCAGGACCTCCCCGAGCACTGGAGTCTTCGTGTCAGCCCCTGCTTTAGCAACGCGCAACCACCACGAAGCCTTCTCTCCTCTTCTTCGAACCACCATCACCGTAGCCTCACACTCCTTCTCACCTTGCAACCCGTGCCATCACAGTCTCCACCTCCTACGACGAGATGACCTGCCTCTGCGCCCAATCCGGCTCCCACATGTGCCGTACTCTCCGTTGGTACGACCTCGGTGTCGGTGGCATGGTTGGCGCCGGCGTATTCGTCACCACCAGATGCACCATTCACCTCTATGCTGGTCCTGCCGTTGTCCTCTCCTACGCAGTTGCAGCCCTCTGCGCTCTTCTCTCTCTTATCCTGCGCTTGACTATCCTATTCTTTAGTCTCTCTTTTTTATGCAGATGTTCATTACACTAGGTCGGCGGATATTTACTTTTATGTCTAATACAGATGGTTATTTACGTAAGTATAATTAAAATAATCTGAATGTTCAATACAGTAGATATGCGGATAGTTGTTTTAATGAGCATTTGGATGATTAGTTTATTGGATTTGGTTGAAGCATACAGACTTAACATTTTTAGGGGTGATCAGTATTATATGTAATCGGATGGTTCTTTTAATTGGGGGAGTCACGGTGCTGTTGGCGCTGCTAGAAGGTGGGTGACGGCGCTGCTAGGGTTACTAGAGGGCGGTCATAGCACTGTTCGGGTTGCTGAGGGGGCCAGGCGCTGCTATAGGATTTGGTAATGGGTAGGAGATGGTTTAAATTTGAAATTGGAGATAAAAAATTTTTGTTACTAGAGTTTAGGGAGTGTTTTGTTTTTTTAATCCACCGTGGACTAATAAACTAGTCCATTATACACATTGTCAAAATTTCTCATTATCTCCCTAACAGAATTCTAAAAAAAATTATAGTAAAGCAAGTTGGCACTTGAAACCCAATCATTTTCCTATGAAAGTAACTAAAGTCTTCGCAAAAAAGTTGAAAAGTTAAGGCACTTATAACTCACATTATTATGGAACCTTCATTATTTAATAACCTTTTCTCCTTTGGATAAAAACCAAACTGTAGTTGTTTTTAATGGTAATAGTAAAAAAAATACTTGATCTATTGCTAATTATTTGGTGAGATTGGATTTCTGAGTTATATTTAAGTTGGTTTAGTCTGATGGAAAAAAATATTGTTATAAGATAAAAATTATGCGATAAGTTAAATTGTCACTTTAATACTCTTTGCATTCTATAAAAAAAAAAGTAAAGCCACAAATTTATGAGAATTCACATTTTGGGCAGATTAATTTTTAAGGAAACAAAAAAAACTAATAAAAAAATTATATTGAATAATAAGTCATTTGAGTTATAGTTCGTTTACTATTCTAAAAGACGTTATTAGTACTTTTTTTTAGAGACTAATTTATTTATAGTATAAATTGTTAGAAATTTATTTTTTATTTTACTAAAAAAAATACATTTTAAAACAAAAAAAAAAAAATAAAAAAACAGCTTCTCATCCTCTACGAGAAAACCACCCCTATATTTGTGGATTTTATCCAAAAGCCATTTTAGGGCAACACCTAAAGTCTTTCCAAATATAAATTTATAAGCCTTAGCTAGCTATCATATAGAGGTGTTCCCGAAACATCTTAGATTATACATACTTTTTATGTGCCATGTATTTTACGGATCATTATTATTCACCTTTTGACAAACCTCGACGAAATTAAAAGCTAACACCTATATATTTTTTTTTTCTCCAATTGCGATTTTCTTTTTCAAAAAAGCATTTTAACTTTTAATGCAAGGTCGTTGTTAGTCGGGCAATCATTCTTGCCGGCCTGCTCCATATATATATATATATATATATATATACCTTTCAATCTGAAAGATATTTGTCATAATAATTATAATTGATGACTTGACGATGGTTTTTAAAAAATGAACCAAAGTTCACTTTGTATTAATTAATTTATCATAAACTTTTAGAAATCAATAATTTTTAATAATTTTAATTAATATTTAATCCGTATAAATATTAAATTATTTTTAATAAACAAATTTACATAAATTATAATAAATATAAATATAAATTATAAATTTTTATAAATATAAATTATTATTAGTCAATATTAATTTAAAATAATAATATTTATTAGTCACGTAACATATATACACGTTAATTTATATAAATAAGGAGTGCATTATGTTCACATGTATAATGGTCTGAATCATTGACTTCTGTGCCACGCATATATACACAAGCTAATATATATAAGGAAATTAAAATTGAGAATAAATAATAATTTGAGAAAATGATAAATAGGTCTCTGACTTTTTGTTTCGCAGACATTTTTATTCCTGATCATTGAAAAATACTTTTAAGTCCTGACCTTCACAAAACTTGGATGGATCAGTCCCTGACGGAGATATTTGGACGGATCAGTCCCTAATGGAGGCATTTGGACAGAGAGACTGATCCGTCCAAATTTTGTGAAGGTCAGGGATTTAAAAGTATTTTTCAATGGTCAGAAACAAAAATGTCTGCGGGACAAAAGGTTAAGGACCCTTTTCTCTAAAATAAAAATCATGGAGACAGTGTAACACATTGGAGCATGATGTTGAGAGACACATAATTGTACCTTGGAAAGATTCGTTTCATTTTCCATTGGGGAGGTGTAAGTTCTTTGGATGCATGAATATAAAGGGAGGAAGAAATTGAAAGGGGATTGAAGAGAATAGCATAGATTATTGACATGTATATATGTAATTTGGAAATTGGGGCCACATAAAGGAAGATAGAGAGAGGCATAATAAGACCCTGCCATGTGCAAGTGTGGTCCATGCACGAAGCTATTAATCTGAAATCTAGCTAGCATGGTTCCCCCACCTTATAGCTCGTGATCACCATTCGCCAAAATTGCAATCTCAGCTCCAAGAAAGTGAAAATGCAATTGCACCTTAGAGGGTTATTTCTGGGGTCCCAGCTTAGTAGGATTTGATGGATGCACATAATAAACATAGCTTGCTTTTCTCAGGGGAATGCATGCCTCTTTAGTTTTCAACTTTTCATTGCTTTGCTTCATTAGCAATTTTTTCTGCACATATGCATGTGATTTTTAACAATCACTATGGCCCTCCTACTCTGCAAATAAAAGTAAAAAATTTCACTTTTCATTTTTTTTTTTTTTGGTTATGATGTCTGTTTTGAACCTTTAAGCTAACTCACGTGACTTGAATCTTATGTTTTTATTGAAGAAATTAAATATTTTTAGATTGAGAGCTAAAATTTGATACTAGCCGTCCATGTTCAATTTTAAAAACAATTAAGAGAGAAAAGAAATGAGTTTACTCAAGACTTTGGTTAAATTAATAGGATGAATTTTGTCTACTAATGTATAAAAAAGATATGTATCTACTAAATGTCTTGTAGTGTTTCTTTGGATATACTTTTCACTTATTTTATTTTTAACGAAGAATGCTTGATTGAATGTTTATGTAAAAGTTCGCTTAATAAATAATAATAATGCAGTATATATAATATTCACTGATTCTTGTACAATCCTACTTGATTGCATTATTGGTTAATCTGTTATCGTTTATTGATTATAGGTCAGTACCTGACTTTGATTGTACATGTTTGAATTTATTTCAAAATTGCAATTTGTGTGTCGAATTGGTGATTATGAACTTTAGTTATCGATGCATTATTCTTTTTAGTAAGCTCTACTACTATGGTGATACTCCTATATAAAATGTACTTACTATATATATGCTTAATAGGCTTGTAAGTACACATATTTGTTTTAAAATAAAGAATAAGATTTCGATGTACATGGCATACTTTCACCATTGAATATACAACATGAAATTTGGATCTATGCATATAATCATTGTTATTCTATTTTTATACTTTTATTTATTTATTTTGGTAAAAAAGCTTTATTTCTTTTGGCACATATATGCATTTGATTGTATTTTTCTTTTAGGTATCATAGTATTGGAACTCTTTTTTTTATATTACAACAGTCAATCACACTAGATATGTCATTAGTAGTTTTTTTTGGTCAGTTGGATTAGACAACTCCTAATCCTACGTACAAGTACACATACTTACACACTCCTCATATATTTATCAATTTTTTTCTCCTCAAATACAGTTGGTAGGAATTGAGCCCGAGACCTTTAAAATAGAGAGGAGACGGAATGCCGTGTAAGCTAAGGATCATTGCCATGTCATTAGTAGTTTAACACAAACCTCTATCCACGGTTATAGTATTAGGTTATGCGTTGGATGTTTCAATCTAGCTACAAGAATAGATTTCTTAATTTTTGGTCAACAATTTTGGAACAAAAGTGATATGGGTAAGGGCTTTGGAAGAAACAGGGACAAGTCCAAGATATCTTCTTATGATTAACTTGGCCCGACAATCATGCTATTTGTATGTGGTAATTATTTGTTGGGTCATTGGCCCCTTTATCTACCAAAAAAGATAATTTTTGTTTTTACTAATAAGAATTGAATATGAATTTTGAGCTCGTAGAGTGGCCCAAGCTAAAGGTTTATTATTATAGCTCACGTCGAAAAAAAAAATTGTTTATTATATAGCTCAATAGTGATTAGCTTATAAACGTGGTGTTCGGAGTTGATTAATTGAATTGAAGAGATCAACAATTGAACATAATTTACGAAATAAAGACATGGTTATTTTTGTAATTTTGATATAGACAAGTGAAAAGCAAAGTTTAGAGAACCGAACCAATTATCGAACTATTTTAGTTACTAATTTATTGATTTAAAGATTTAACCGATTTAACTACAATTCAATTGAAATAATTGAATTATAATAAAATAATATCTAAAATTAAAAATAAATACATAAAATATAAATTTTAAAATATATATAAATTATAAATGCAAAACTAATTAAAATTTTATAATCACATATAAATAAAATATAAGGGTTAAAAAAACAAATATCAAGGTATATGTATGTAACTATGTATAAAGTCTATGATATTATATATTATATATTATAAAATAAAAGAATAATGATAACTATAATTATTATTTTAATTATATTTTAATTCTTAAATTCTTTTTATTTGAATAACGTGTATTATATATTATTTAATTTAGATTAACTATATTATATTAATATATATTAAGATAAGTTTAATTTATTATATAAAAATTAACAAAAATCTAATAATATCAATAAGAAAAAAACCTTTGCTTATTGGGCTTCTAAAAGACCTAGCCCAAAACCACTTTAACCCTAATAGTTAATATATTATAAAAGTTCTTTACCAAAAAAAAGGTTAATATATTATAAAAGTTAATATATTATAACATTATATTACCTACTATGTTAAGTTTTGTTCATTTGGGTAAACAACTTAAATAAATTTTTTTGGAAAAACATCTTAACGCATAAGGATTTTTATTAATAGCAGCTTATAAATAAGTATTTTGTATTTAGATTTTTAGTTATAAAAGTACTTATTTTAAAATTGTAGCGTTTGGATAAGTAACTCAAGAACTTGTTATAACTAACTATTAAAATAATAGCAAACTATATAAAAATAAAATCACATGTGAAAAAAATAAAATTAAAACTGAGATTTCATATCACACGCAATATTAAATACAAATTTAATAATAAAAATAGAGTGATAAAATGATAAAAAAAATTAACTGGAAGAGATATATGAAGTTGGTGATTTAGATGGAACATTGTTTTAAAATAGTGGTGGAAGGTTAATACTTTCAACAGATAAATTGTTATGTAAAAATAGTGATGGAAGGCCAATAATTCTAGCAGATGAAAAATTGTGTGAAAATAATAATGGTAGAAAATTAAAAGGTCAGTATTTCTAATAGGTAAAACTTGCCTGAAAATAATGATAGAGAGCCAATATTTTTAACAGAAACCGAAAATATTTTCACAGCCAAAAGTAAAAGTAGAATTTTTTATTTTAAAATATTTTTTTTAAATGATAAAATAACACATAAAAAAGAGAAGTCATATATTTTTATTTTTTTAATTATAAATTAATTTTTTAAAGCCAATGAGTAATAGTTCAAATGACATAGTCTCCCCATATTCAATTAAGAAATTGTGGGTTCGAGTCTCATATTTTAGTAAAATAATAATAATAATAATAATAATAATTTGGGTAAAGTATATTTTTTGTCTCTGAAGTTTGACAAAAATTTCAAAAATATCCCTAAGTTTTATTTTGTTTCAATTTTGTCCCAAAAGTTTTCGATTTGCATCAAATATACTCCTAACAGCTAATTTTTCAAAAAATTTAAGACCAATTCAACAACAATTTCATAAGAACAATCCTCAACACAAGCAAATCAAGCATATTTTTCATGCATTATTGTTAGATTGGTCTTAATTTTTTTGAAAATTTAGTCGGTAGAAGTATATTTGATGCAAATCGAAAACTTTTGGGACAAAATTAAAACAAAATAAAACTTAGGAGTATTTTTGAAATTTTTTTCAAACTTTAGGACAAAAAGTATACTTTATCCTAATAATTTTTTAAAAATTAAAAACTTTTTTTAAATGATGCGATTATGCGAAACATGTAACTTTTCATAATTCAAAATTCAGAAATCACTGATGAGTACATCCTATGATCCTATGATTCCTATCCAAGTGGAGTGTTTCTTCTTCACTAAAGAAATAACATCCGCTATTTCTTGTTTGTCTCATTGGAGTTTTTCCTTTTTTCTATTTTGGTCAAGCCTCGTTGGAGTGTGTTCTTCGGTTCTTTCTCCCTTAGCTTCTTGGGCTAGCCTTTCATAGTCTAGTAGTGACCGAAAAAAAGTGAGCAGAAGGAGCGGAGGACGGCGACGGCGACCTCCGAAGGAGCGACTGCGCGAGGAAGACCCAGAGAAGATGGAAGTGGAACTACTTATGGCCTCTGGAGTTCTGCACTTCTGCCACTTTGATGTGATGATACTGATGAAAAATTGCAGCACCAACATAACGAAGTTATTGTGAATTTGGATCTGATTTTCCCCTCCTCATACCAAAACGACGTAGCTTAGCCGGTATTCGAAAAACCGACCGGTTTTCGATCTGGTCCAACCGACCAATTTTCGACCGGTTTTCAAGTTCGTCATCGGTTTTCTTGGCATCCGGTTTTTTCAGTAATTCGAATCGATCTCTCTATCGATTTCCGATTCGAACTGGTTTTCAGAACCTTGGTGAAAAGTATTGTTGGCAGCCCCCAGGTTTGAAGGGTCGGATCCATCATATTGAAAACGATAATAATAATTTTGTTATTTTCATCGTTCATTACTTGATACATAGTTTGTCTTCTTAGGTTATCTTGTCTCTCTTCTCTCTTCCCCTCCATTTTTATCTGGATCCACAAGCCAAAGGTATTCACTTCAATATCCATTCCCCTCTCTCTCAATTGTCTCCGTCTTGATTCATAAGCTCCCTTGTTTTTTCTTTGATTTTAATTTTGCTGTCTTAACATATTCATTCATGAAAGATTTAATATTTTACCTGCAAATTTCATGTTTCCCGATCTGGTCCACTGCTATCCATATCCATTTGTTGTTGATCTGGATTGATTTGTTTGCTCGTTTGATAATTGCATGCTATCTATTTGTTAAAATCACGCAACCAAACTCATCTAATTTGTGAATTATGACATTGTCCATCGTCAATACAAGTATAATTGTGTTAATCGTCACTAATTTGCTCATGTATTTATTTGTATAATAAAATATTGTACCTTGTTGGGCATGTTAAGTTGGACTCAGTGAGACACTTCTTTGCTCTGTTGAGGATGATATATGTTGAAAAGTATTTCAAAATAAGTTTTATTGCTATTGAGTTCCTAATTCTGAACAAAATTACTATTATTCTTTTTGCAGCCATGGGAGAAATGAATTGGATTCAGCGCAAGATCTTCCTCTACAATGTTACTTTTGGGCTTTATATGTTGGATTGGTGGGAACGCTGTACTTTCAGTATCCTCTATTGCAATCTCTTCTACATGGCTTTTACCTCATTTACATTTTTTCTTTTTCTTTTTTCAACTGATCTAAAACTCAAATCTTTTCTAGATATTTATGTGGGGGAAGTGTGTGTCTTTTATGCCAAGGAAAGATAAATGAAACCATATTGGAGATATTTTACCATTTTGGATCATTTTAATTTAGATAATTTTTTTTTCTTTCCAAAAGTTATTTCAGAACATTATTCGACAAACAGCACAAAGTTGAGTGCCTTGAATTCATGTGCAATCTTGTCTGTTGTGGTACTGCTTGTATATGTTCCTAAACTTTTCTAGATATTTTGCTGATTGTATTAATGTGGTTCGTGATACGATATATTACTGAGTTCTTCAGGAGGTGAGTGCAATCCATTTCCTCTCTTCTAATATGTGTTTTAATTATTGTAAATTTACCTAGCATTGTGAGATAGTCTTTTATTAAAAATTTAGCAAGTTAGTATCCATTTTTCACATGTCTTTCGCCAAATTCGCAAGTAAATGTGGATTCTTTGTAAAGCAACCCCTGAAGCCCTTTTAATATAAAATTACATTTAAAATGCTCTTCAAAATGATTTTATTGCTGAAGCTATACATAACCTGTTTCTGGTAACAATGCTAGCAGCCTTTTGCTACTTTCTTCAGTACTAGAAAAATTGCTCCTGCTCCACCAGTTTGACCAAATTGTGTAGTTACATTTTAATGGCAGGTATGTGTTCAAGCAGTATATGTAGATGGTGACTTGAGGATTCATATTAGTTGCATTTGGTGTAGCTAACTAGGGAAATATCCTGTAGCAGTTTGATATGAACTGACTTTGGAGTTTCTTCAAGCTGCCAACAGAAATTGCGCATCTCATGCCTGTTGTGCACCGTCGTTAATCTTATATTTTTGACATTTGCTTGCTTAGATTGTATTATGTGGGATGATAATTGCATTACTAAGTTGTAATAATCTTTTTTTGAGAATTTTTACTATTGTGTTTGAACTATTGAAAATTCAAAATGTGAGATCCTCTTTAAAGCCATAAGGTTTCATTGAAGACCCATGTTTAAAATGTATCAAGTGACTGAAGCTAACGAAATTTGTTTTGATCTCGTACGATTTTCTTTCTAAATTGAAGACAGCTTAAAGAGAAAATCAGAAAGAAGTCTACAGAATTTAGTTTGTTTTTTCGTTGTCCCTAACAAATGGATTGCTGCATGCATACAAAGTGTATCATCACTCTGACCGAACTAAGTTCGTTATTTAGTTTATTTGATTGTTGGTTGTTGTTGTTGGTGGTGTTTTCAATTATTATTATAAAAAAGAAAATATCAAAACCATGAAAGCATATACGTTCTCCTCTTTGAGGCAATTTTGTTAGGTTGGAGACTACTTGTGCAGCAAAGTTTACCTTTTAAATTTTAAGCATGCATACAAAAGAAAACTATTTAATTTGAAAATTGAATCTTACGTTTTGAGTGTTTATTAAATAAGAGAAGATTTTAATTGGTAAAATCACTTGGGATTTGGTTCCAAATGCTTTTAACATATAGCAAGATTTTTTTTTTTTATTTAATTAAGCATTCTGAAAAGAGCAATAATTAAGAGTTTTAATTTATCCTTTAAATTATTCTCTTGATGTTTAAATAAATAAAAATTTAAATATATTTTATTCTGAAAATGTGAAAAAGATCATTTTTTTTTAAAAAATATTTAAAAGTTAAAAGGATAATCAGGAGAATAAATTATGACTTTTAATCATTTTTCTTCTAAATATATGACTTAACTCAGAAAAATTCAATTGAAGAGTACATTTGTCTTGCAATTGGTAAACAAGGAACTTGATTCCTATTTAAACTACGTTTGTTATGACATGATTATTTGAAAACTTCTATCACAAAAGCGAGTTAAAAAACAAAAAGGAACATTTGGATGATACTGAATACTTACTGACAGAGAGTAAGTTTGCAACATGGTGTTATACTTTCACCATCACCTTTATTATTACATTAGAAGATGATACACCAGAGACTTTTGTCAGTTATAATATCCATAAATATTGTTAACTGGAATCCAAATTAACCCCAAAAAAATATATATATAAAGAAATAGGACATAAATGGAAGCATGTGCATTGAAGATTGAACAACTAGTAGTTAAATTAAGATTAAAGAACCAGTAATTTGGAGAATCCAACCAGAAATGTCTTGGAAAAACTATTCTCTGCCTAATGAAGCCATTTTGAAAATCAAAAACCCTAAACTAGCATGTCAAATTTTTACAAGTTGGCGGCATATTCAACAATGAGAATCATGATGTGAGACATCAAAAGTGCCACCAAAAGTAAGAGCAGAAAGAAACCTAACTAACACTCCTTATTCACAGCATGAACATCCATCCTAATAGGGCTTCAGAGATTAAAGGGTTAATGCTGCTGAACCAGACACACTGTTGTAGCACTCTGTTAGACTTTCATTAGCTGCAGCAGACATATTCAAAATCTCGGGCGACCGAAATTCCTCGCAATCAGTGGATCCGTTCTTAGTGAAAAAGGCAATAAGAGTGTTCATCATTCTATGGACAGCTAACTCAAATTCTTTCTGGTTCTTGGCTGTACTATTGCTAACAGTTGGACCAAGATTATATACAACTGAGCCAACAGGAGCCCCCTCGGAGTATAATTTACATGCTGTCAATATGTCACGTGCTCGGGTCCGGAAATGACCAGCAACCAGATCCTCAAAATGCTGCAGAGGAATAAAATGCTAAGATGTATAAGCCCATGATTTATGCATGCATGTATGATATCAAAACTATCAAGACAATACTATATTCAAAGAATGAGAAAAAGACATTTGTTCTAGATGCCAAACCTGTGGAGGTTTGCGCATCGTATACATCATTGTCTTCAAGGATAAAATAAATGCATTATCACTGTACTCCTTAGATCTTCTATGCCCATCTCGACTGCCTCCATATGATTCTGGGTATCCAGGCTCATTATAGAAGGGCTTCTCATTCAAAATCAGAGCTTGTATGGAAACCAAAACTTGTAGCATGGTTGATTTTCCTGGAATCCAGTTTTCATCATTATTCCTACCTTGCCAAGTGCCCAAAAGACTAAGGCAGACTGTTCCACATTTATATAAATTTGGATTTATCCTAACGCCACCGGAGTGGTAGTGAACTTTCTGCAGTAAGATAATACAGGTTTACATCACATACAGCAAAAGGAACATTCTATAACACGTGGAATATTTAAGAGATGATACCTACCGGGGGAGAAGCAGGATAGTTATCAGGAAAGAAGCAATCAAAAAAGAAAAGACCATCGTGGTATGGAGTGCCTTGAGGTCCAATGATGGCAGCCCTCAGAAGCTCCATCCTGGATTCACTAACTTTAACAAATACTGTTTCTGCAAAAATATGTTTGTGAAATGCATATGCATACCTTACCATATAGCAAAACATTATTTTTATAGATGCAGGACATAGTGGATTACTTAAAAAAGGAATACCTGGCAAATTCTCCTCCAAAATTTTCCACTCCTCCTGAATTCTTTTGGCCCAGTTCTTGGATCGCTGTAGGGAACATTCAAGAAAGAGCAAGAGCAAACAATCAAAAGCTTGAACATATAGGTTGGTAGATATAACTAACAAACAGTTTTCCAATATCATTACCTGTGCCGCTGAAGTACCCTGCTTATCAAAGAAATGATCAGGAAAAGAATCAACAACATCAAATTGCTTAAATTGCCGATATTTTTGCATCACAATATCATCCTTGGCTTCTGCTTTTCCATGGGAACTTGATCCTTCAGAAGCACCAACTTGCTTGCATTCACTTGAACCAATATCCTTCAACCAAGGCAGTGACGCTTCAACCCCAGTAGGTAAATTGTCAAATTGATCCTGCATACTTGAATAAACATCGTCGTAGTAGTCCTCATCATAATCAACTTCAGAGCCATAATCAGGATCTTCATCCATTTCACCTTCATCAATCATATCCTCATCATCCTCACATGAAATATCATCAGAACCATTGGGATTGTTTGAATTCAGCGATCCTGAGGTGGAACTCTTGCAGAGGTCACCACTACCAGAGGACTCTCCCACATTCATAGAGTTTTCATTGTCACCTACAATGGCATCCTGACAAGAGAAAAAAAAAAAAAACACATGTGAGCTCCTCCATGAGGTAATAAAATCATCATACACATGGTTTCACTTTCACATTCCCAAATAATTATTACAGTTTACACACTATTACATGCATGATGAGCTTACCATACAAATTGTTACACTCTTTAGAGACAATAGTAGTAAGCATTTAAAGTTTAGGGCATTGCAAACTACAATGTTGGAAATTTGGTTCAGTTACAGTTGAGTATTGAAAAGACATAAACTCGTGGGAAAAAAATCCCAGTAATAATTGACCATAAATTTAATTTGCAGTAACATTCAGAAGAGGATCATAAAATGATGAGTCACAATTTGAGACATTTTTTTAAGCCTGCAAAGGCCAAAAGCATCCATGGAAGAGGAAAGGCTCTAAAAGACATTTTTGTCCATAGCAACGTTGACGTGCAAGCCAAGGAGGAAATCACTATTCCAGCAGCCCCAAACAACCCCACAACGTGAAAAATAATCATACTAGAAAAAAAAAATACACACACACACACACACACAAAATCTGTGTACAAAAAAGTGGTGTTCCATTATTTTCTTTTAAGGGGAAAATAGAAAAATACAAACATAATTGTTTGAAAGAACACGTAAAGTTACGAAATTCAGACGATCAAGGATGAAGGTTAAAATCCAAAGGGGTACCCACAAACATTACCAAAAGAAAGGAACAAACTTTACCATAATCCAACGATGAAAAACATGAATGGTTAATATAATAGCAGAGTGAAAGATATGAAACCTACAAGGTAAAAATCGAAAACTTTTTTAAGAAAAGGGAAATATTTTTTTCCTTATTTTATTGTTTTTTTTTTAGGGAAGAAATTGGTGAAAAGAGAAGAGGGGTACCTCTTCGTCCTGCTTGCGTTTCTTGATCGCAGAATTGGGAGCGTTGCTATCAAGATCCATTGGAATGGAATCAAAGGCGTCTCAACCCCACTCACTACTACAGAGATGCTAACAAAACAGCCACGCAAACACACTTTCACTCTCCCAAATAACAACACACAATGTTCCAATCTATTCCTACTTGGTTACTACCTTTATTTTTTTACCCTTTTTTTTTCTTTTAAATATTTATACCAAGAAGTTTCCTTTTGGGTTTGGGTTTTCGGTTTGGGGTTCGCTAAGGGTCAATGGTTATAAATAATATTTCAAAAAAAAAAGATAAAAATACAAAAGATTTTCTAATGATAATTAATAAATATTTTTAGATTACTTATTCGTTAAGTTCATTTTTTAAATTTAAGTCAATTTGTTAAAAAATTAATTTTGATTCATTAGTAATCTAAAATATTATATACAGTCATTCAATTTTATCTATTTTTTAAATGATTATTTACACGATCAATTTAAAAAATAATTATTTTGACTAATGTATCATTATATAATATTAGAATTATTTTTTAAAAAACATAATGGAAAGATCCATTAATTTATTATATTATAGTATATAGATATAATATAATAAATTAATAATTCTCTTGTATAAACTAATGAATTTAATTTTTGTGTAATTAGTCTTAAAAAGTTATATACATAATTATAAAAAAAAAACCATCATCTTAAACAAAAAAAATTTCCCTTTATTTGCTAGAATTATAATGTATCGAAATTAAACATAAAGTTATGGTTTTTTAATTAATAAATTATAAATTATCCTGGGTATAAAATATTTTAAGTTATTAACATACTATTTTATGCAATTTATATGAATAATGTAATTATAATTTGTATATTAAAAATATATGAGAATATGAGATGGTTATATAATTAAATAATTATGTATGTCAAAATTACATTCCTAATTAAAATTTATAATTTTTTCAAAGAGATTTAGAAAAGAAAAAAAATAATTATAAAAGTGTCATATGAGAATGAGAGAAAAATTTTTAAATTTTAAATTTTTATTTTAGAAAATAAAATAAGATATTTTATTATTGATTTTTTTTTTATGTTTCTTTTAGTCGTATCTATAAAATAAATAGTGATAGATTAACTCAAAATGCACAGGGAGTATAGTCAGTAATTGGTGACTTAGGGATTTGTTTGTTACGCCTTGTGGCGGGTGATTCTACAGTGCTCCATGCCCCATCCGGCCACGCATGTTATTGGTTGCTGATGTGGAGCTTGTTTGTTACCGTGTGTGGCTACGATGCGCCTGACCTGGGAGTGAACGTGGCCCTATAATTTATAGATGCAAATTCAAAAAAGTAGAAGGCCGAAATGACATACACATTAAAAAGATTAAAAAGAGAAAATGGGAGTCTTAATTGGCGGATAAATCCTCTATTTATTTGTTTATTTAAACCATGTAAATGTAAATGTATTGGATTATGTTCAAAATTCAGGTCATTCCCATATAATTTCACACCAACCGTTTGATTAACCCTACTGCAGTTGTTGTTTAAATACCTTTTGTCAAACTTGCTGATCACGACCGCATTAATCTGATAGGAAAACTGAGTCAACAACTGGTTTATGTATTTCCAATCCGCTTTTCATGGCAAAAATTCACGGTTGTTTTTCCACATCATGTATGGGGTCCCAATAAAAGCGTACAACAGAAACAAGATGAGAACAAAATTGTCTTCACTATCTCGTTAAAATTGGATCGAAAAAGAATTGTGAAGATTGAAATAGATGAAAGCTTCAGCAATTAGGTTGTATAATGGAAATCGTGTAACCTTGCTATCTTCAAGTTTCACTGATTAGAGAACCTAACTCTTGACGAAATGCTGTAATTCTTTAGCTGCAATGCGTATATGAACATAAATATATCATATATGGTTCAGAATCATTGAGGAAATAGATGCTATATAAACACCACAACTCTGCAAAATGACAAGAACAACCAATATCCAAAGAAGTAAGCAACTATAGTATGAATTTCTACCAGACACAAAAGTGGTGGGACTTTAGAATGTTTTTAGAGTAACTTTAAGAAATTGACCAAAAAATAGTAACTGCCATGATACAATGAGAGTTTAGAACAATAAAAGAGTTGCTGAGCTCGCAATGGAAAACAGAAGGAAAATAATCAGTAATCAAATGCAAAAAATGATACATGTTTAGAGACAAGGTGCAGAATAATAATTTTGTCATGTTCAAGTATCTAAAAACTTATGTTTTCGTTTCCGCTGTGTCTTTCATGTTGGTTCTTCTTTTCGGAAAAATTCATCCTCCAGACACAACAGTGACCATGTTTAATTTACTGACTAGACACAACACTGGAGATAAATATTTGTATAAAAAGATATCTTACTTCAAACTCCTCATCTTTGGCTTTCTCCTTTAATGAGAACTTAACTATAAGAATTGGGTTAGAAATAGGGATACACAATACAAAACATCAGCTCATTTACATTCTTGATCACAATTTATAATTATTTTTTTTAATGAAAGGAACTCTTGCTAGCAGGTGTAGGCTTTTCATCAAATCTGGAGTGTTGCTGTTGCCGTTTGGGCATAGAAGGAGAGGCCATTCGAGTCAGAGCACGAGCAAAAGGGAAGAATGTAAATGGCAAAGTGTTCTTGGCCTTCTGGCCATTTTGTACTGGAGTAGCTATAACAAATTTAACCGCACAGTCACACTGTTATGTATACATTATAGGTGGCTACTCCAATGAAAATTTTATGATTGTCATCATGTGAAAATATTTCATTTTGACCATTGGATGATAGATTGTAGGGCTTGATTTTTACTTGAAGTAAAAGTGTTACCTTTATTCAAAATGTTGCTAAACAAATAAGTTACACTTTTTAAACAAGGATCATCATGAAAAGATGTTTTTGGCATCTTCATGGGAGTAGTTGCCTACATTATATTCAAGATATTCATCACTCAAAAAAGGCAGAACCTGAAATATATATACTTGGTAAAGTTCTAAACACACTTAGTGCCAGAAAAGCTTATATCTTATGCTATGTGATTTTTTTTTCAATAAGCAGAAACACTAATAACCTTAAAGCATGCATTTGACAAAAATATAAGGCTTTCTTTTAGATACTTCCTTAGCTTGACCTCTGCAAAATTTGCACCAATCTCAACCTCAATGATCATTACTTGAAAAGAACAAGAGAGTTTAGTAGTATTAGTTGATGAATAAAGGACAAAGATAAGAGAGAGAGAGAGAGAGGTAGGAAAATGTTTAGACCTCTGCAAGAGTAGTGCAGTTTGTAGAGGATGCCCAGTTCTTGGTCTGAGCTGCACAGAAAAATAATATAACTACATTTTTCCCAAGAAACATAACAATCCATATGTTAACCACTGAGAAAAAAAAGAAGAAACCATCAAGCCACCAACTCAATCCATATGCTAACACATGATTCCACATCCCTAACAAAGGAACTGCCAAGGCACCGACTCAATCAAAACAAGAGAAGAATACCAAAAACACAAACATTAATTCTGATAAAATAAAAAAGGAAAAAACATTGTCTGTATAATCAAAGCTTATCACTACACATGCATATATATCAGACTATCTGCTTAAGATAGGGTTATGATTCTTTATTTGTCCTTGAGCTGATCATGGAACAAAATACACATTTTTATTAAAAAAGGTTTAGCCATTTGCTACTAGATTCTTCTATAAGAAATGAGTTTCATGCTCTCTGCAATTCAGAATAAAATTGTTCAGTTAATTTGTTGTTCTCATGTTCTTCCAATTCAATCATCATTGCAAAATAATATTACAAATGAAAACATAAAGGGTCATGAAAAACTTTAAAAAGGAAACCAAAGTAACTTATAGTGAGAAAATTGCAATAATCTGTGTTTATATGCAGTAAATGATAGATTAGCATATGCATAGATTAAGTAACAAATCTTATAAAATACCAAATTTTCATCCTCATCTTTTCTAGTTTCATGTCAATCACTTTGACACTAAAGCAGAAATGGTGCACATAAGGTCTACATATAAAGTGGGGGGCATATATCATTACTCCACATTTCAGCAAGAGAAAATATAGGAACCAACACTTTTGTTGAAATCTGACCAGCACTTAACTATCAAAAGGAAAATGATTAATCCTACACCGTTAGATGTCATCTCACACCTTTGAAAATATTGATGATGGCTAATTGATGGCTAAACATCACAAATTCTGCTGGCCCCTAGCGCTCATCGAAAACTTTATAGTATATATAAAGTACATTCACTAATCACTTCCTGTGTTCAAGTAACATTTTTTTTTTCATTTTTGATGTTCTGAAACGTACATTTGTTGTGACAATAACACATAAGAAAGAATAAATAAAATATAGAAATGAAATCACATTAGTAACAAGAAATCTAAGCTAAAACCACCATTTAGAATTTAAAAATTGCTTTTCCTAAGCATCGCATTATAGATTACCACAAAGCAAGGTAATATAGCTCTAGGATTCAAAATACAGAGTTCTTCAATATCTGATGAGTCACGGCTTATTTTCTTGATCAATGAATCAAAACCCGAATCAGTCTCTTCCTGAATCTCTTGCAAAGGATTGTGAACTCTTCCAGCAATTACTCTGCACACTATAACACACTTCCTCAATATTGGTAATGCTTCCTCGTTGTATTCAAATAAAATAATGGAATCAAAGGCTTGATCACTTGTAGCAGTGGTGAGAACCCCACGTTCACCATGGAATTCTTGGTTTGCGTTGAAACCATGCTTCAGAATTTGGCACAAACCACATTGTTCTAAAGTGCAGCTGAGGATAGAAGAGTAATTTACTAGACCAAGGGAGCATGCAATGGTTGTTCCATAAAACCTCATGACTTCATTTCCATCAGCTATGCATCGAGGTTGCATGTTCTCAGCTATGTTTCTCACTCTTTCTCTGCATTCCTCAAAGGAAGCGAGTGTTTGTGGAGTGGTAAGAACTTTTAAGACACATTCTATATGTGCTGCTGCATTGGTTTCAGTAGTTTGAGGGTTCATATGTTTGGTTTGGCAAATTCTTTCTATGATCTTCCAAGATGAATCTTCTCTGTGAAGTTGCAAAACTGCGAACATGTGTATTCATGCATGTCACTTTTCAAATGTAGCCTTCTTACAAGTTTAAAAATAAGGCAACTACTCTCATGAAGATGCCAAAAATATCTTTTCATGATGATCCTTGTTTAAAAAGTATAACTTATTTATTTAGCAATATTTTAAATAAAGGTAACACTTTTACTTCAAATAAAATCAAGCCCTACAATCTATTATCTAATGGTCAAAATGATGTATTTTCACATGATGATAATCATTAAATCTTCATTGGATTAACTACCTAAAAATAATACTTGTGACGTTACTATAAATTGTCCAAATACATTCTCAAAATGACCATTTTTAACCGAAATTATATAGTGGTGGAGTACACTGGTCACTAGTCTATCTAAATAAGTGTTTGATTTAAGGAAAAGTATAGCTAACCAATAAGATTTTTGAACAATGTATAAACAATGTGAATTAATAGGGTTAAAAGAGTAAATTTAATTAGTAGCATTAAATTAGAGTGTAGTATATTTTCATTTGATTGGTAGTTGTTCATGTTGTTCAAAATTTTCATTGTTCTCCTAACACTCCCCTTGATTTAATTCCAAAATTAGATTCAAGTTTAAAATAATTTAAAAAATATGAATTGAATTGATTTGTAAATTCTATAAATTTATTTTATAAAAATATTATATAACAAAAATAATTACCATATTAGTTATTATTTATAAAAATGTTTGGTAACCAAAGAAAATTAGCCAAAAACAGTCATAACTTGCTTTATTTAACATTTATTAATTGTTGTGACAATTAATAAATGCTAAATAAGACAAGTTCTGACTATATTTTTTATCTTCGTAACATTAATATATTTTATATTTTAGCATATATTTTATATGAGTGACTGATTTTGTATTTGATTTTTGAAGTGTTTAAATAATATAGTTGTTTTTAACATTTGTTTCAATTTTTTTTATTTTTTCGAGAATTTGTTTCAAATTGAAATGATTTGGTATGTTAAAAATCTTATTTTTATTTTTTAGATATTAATTAGAAGAAAGATAGAAGGGCCTGGACCCTCGAATTGATAAGATCAGAGGGGATACGGTCCAATCACCGGAAATGAAGGCGATTATTAGTGGTGATAGAATATTGTGTGGTATATGAAAGATAAATATATAAAATCAATTTATTATATTAGTTTGTAAATTAAATCATTCTTATTTTATATAATGATTCTGAGTACAATAATTTATTTTTAATTCTATTAGTTCAAATAAAATAAAATCAATTACAAAAATATTTTATTCTAAATATACTCTTTTTTTTTTTCGAATATAGAGAAACTCGAACCCGCAACCTCTTAAATAAGTATGGAGAGACTATACCATTTGAGTTATAACTCGTTGGCTATTCCAAATATATTATTAATCTATAATGAGTAAAACATTTTATTAGTTTTAACTTTTAATAAAAACGTGTGGGGTTATTTAATTTTTAAAACGTAGCATTTGATATACAAAAAATAAATAAATAAATAAAACAGAAAAGGAAAAAAATAAACCCCCTGATTTCAATGATTTAACCATAAATTATTACTATAGTTTTGCTTATATATATATATATATATATATATAGATTCAATTCATAGTGTTTGTAGTGATGCTTATTCCTTCGCTTTTGAATATGAGAATATCCATGATATTCCTACTCCAGATATTTCTTTTGTGTATAAAATAATTAAATAGATTGCATCAAAACTTCAAAAGCTAAAAAGTGACGCGATATAGGATTTATTTGGATAAAAAGATAAAAAAAAGATATTGAGGAGTGTTAGGGTATCAACAGAATTTGTGATGTTTAGTCATTAATTAGTTATCATTAATATTTTTAATAGTATGAGATGATATTTAATGGTGTAGGATTATTTATTTTTCTTTTGATGGTTAAATACTGGCTAAATTTCAATAAAAATACTGGCCCTAAATTTTTTCTAAGATATTTTTATAAATAATTTTTTAATCTTTTAAAAATAATTAATTTAATATTTAAATATTTTATATAAAAATATTTTTTATTTATTAATAATATTTGAATATAATAATGTAAAATAATTATTTATTTATTTACTTATTTATTATGATAAAATATATTTTAAAAATAAATGTAAGTTATAATTTTTAAATAGTTATTTTTTAACATTTTTAAGATTTTATTTTTAATTTTAAAAATTTGTCAAACATATTAAAAAATTTAATTTTTTTAAAAAATTTAATGATACATAAACGAACTTATAAGGATTTTGTCAACGAACTATAACTTAAATAATATAGTATCACCGTACTCACTTATTCTTAATTTAAAAAAAAAAAAAACTAATAAGGATTTCAAAGTTGATCAAATAAATTGGATCGATTTGAAACAGGGTGCTGGACTGCTGGTGTGTAGGACATGAATTAAAGCTGAAGGATTCAAAACAAACGTATCCAATGAAAATCAACACGAAATAAAAAAAAAAAAAAGAAAATTTCCTACAGAATTGACCCTATTGGCTATTGCAACGTTCAAAAACAATATTGGAGAAATTCCAGTGGCTTTGTGGAATAAAAAAATATTTAAGTCTTAATGCATTCTATTAATTTATAAATAAAAATTATATCTATTTATATTTGTATTTATTTAAAAGATGAATTAAGACTCTCAATTATTATTTAAAAAAAAATATGATTACTCTGAGAGTCGAAATAATAGAAATATGTGGTTCAATCCATCATGTGTTATTGTCTTATGATTATTAATAGAAAAATAAATTTAATTCAACAAGAGAAAACAAATAAATGACGATCAATACCTGAATTCTCAGTGATATTGTAATCTTCCACACATTTTTCTTGTTTGTCACGACATTGATGATGATGATCATGATGACATGTTGATGTTAGTGGAACCCTATTAGAACCTTTGTGCATCGAAATCTTTGACTTTAAGTAACCACTGCATTGGTAACAATCAACATATTGTGTTTTCGTCAAAGACATACCTCTTCTTGTTGATCTATTTGATGATTCTTCCATCCCTTTGTTGCCACCATCTTCGCGAGTATTATTGATGTGAGTGTAAGGATAAGATAGATAAGTCTTAATCTTAATTTCCTCGCTCGTGTCATCAAGGACAATATCATGTGTGACAGGATCAAAGATTATTGCATCATCACCACCACTATGTTGTTTCTCTGAATTTGAACCTTCTATGACTTTGTCTCGTGCGTTTTGTTTTCTATGGTGCTGCCTTCTACTTGTCATGGGATCATGAACTTCTGTTGAGTGAGGTTTGCAATAATGAAGTGAATTCTTCAGAGATAACCAAACCTCAGACATTATCCTTATTCTTTGAATAATAATAATAATAATATTTTTGTTTTAATTTCTTTATGATCATAAGAGATTTATCCTCACAGTATCTATAGGCCTTAATCTAATTTCAAAGGTAACTAAACAATCATGGAAACTCAATTATAAATTTTTTTTGTATTATTACATAAGATTTTTTATTTAAAATTTGATTCCTTTGCTGGATCATTCACTAATTATGGGATGCTCATGAAAAATATTGTTGAGGAGCATGACCTGTCCACAGTTCATGTCAAGCTTTTAATAGAAAAAAATTTAATAATTTTAAACTCCAGACTCCCAATTCTTTTTTAAATTGAATTTCAAGTTCCCAATTTGTTTATTATTCAAATCCCAAAAATGTTTTCTTTTGTTGACGAATAGATATGAAAAGATATAATGTATTATTTCATCGTCATTATTTAGTTACTATTATTGTTTAAAAAATTTTTTCTTTTTCTTTTAACCTACCTATAATAATTAAACAAAAATGTTAGCCTGACAAAATTAAGTCCAACCAAATTATGTTTATTGTACGTGCACATTTTTTTTTTTCAACATCTGTATTGTCTTCTCTTCTTCTTCTTATTCTTCTATATATATGTTCAACAAAATTAGTAAGGCAGAAATTCACCTGTAGTCAATTTTATATAATGTTATTATTTAATTTGAAAAAAAAAGTTTATTATATACAAATTGTTTAATTAAAAAACTAATTTAAATTAGACTAAACAGTTATTTTTAGTTTTTTACTCTCTTCTTTTTTGTTACGTTTTTAAAATTCATTATCTTCTAATTTTTCAAAACTAATCTCAAACTTTTAATTGGTATGTCCTTCTTATTCGTATTTTTTAATTGAATTTTTTTATTTCAAATGTATCCTTATTTTTTATTTTTATTCAATTCTCTTTGAATGATGAAAATTATTTAATAAATACGCAAATGTTCATCTTATCACACCATTTGATGTTCAGGACGAAACAGAAAAAGATGGTTCCATTTATGACCTTTTGTTCGTATCGTAAGCTTGGTTTCCACCTTCCATGTGGATCCTAATTTTTTTTCTCCTTCTTTTTTGATTCCTAATTTTTCCTCCTTCGCCATTCCTATACAAACAAAAAGACGTGAGCTTTGTTTTTTTTTTCCAGAATACCAAACTTTACTTTTTCAAACAATTTGTATACATATATTTCACATAAATTAAATAAATAAAAGTAAAAGATAAATTTAAAGAAAGAAATTTGGTCAAGAAGAATAAAAAAAAAAGAATGTAACAAATTCATCATTTAGGAATAATACACAAAAAGAATTAAAAAATAATTTTTAAAATGTGGTTATTTGATTTATTCAAACCGGTTTTTCAAAAAAAATCATTTATATAAAATAAACCGATTTTTTTATCAAACCAAATAATAACTGGTATCAATAATCTAGAAATAGCTTCATGTGAAGTTGACTGTAAATGAGTTTCTACCAAAAAAAATTTGTTTGATACAAAAATTTTAGTGTATAACACAAATTTTTTAAAAGACTATGTGTTTATAACATTAATGAGTCATCCAACTAGCAAAATATGTTTTGTAGCAAAAATTTATGTGTAAAGATTTTTGTATTATTGATAAATTTTTGTATTATATACAAATTTTTTTATACTATATTGATAAGTTCATATGCTATATTTAAAATTTTTTATGTTATATAATAAATTTTTATGTTCTTTAACAAAAAATTTTATGTTAAAGAAGTGAAAAGAAAAACGTAATGCATACTTGCGTTGATTTTTGTTTAATTTGTGCCACTTAGTTGAATTTGGATTATTTATGATGAAAATATATTAAAAATAGTTATTAAAAATGTGGGGATCAGAGATTTGTTTATCATGATTTTTTTGAGTTAATACTCAAAGTGGTTCATAAACACGTAATCGAGTTTCATAAACGGTCCTAAATTTACATTGACTCCAATATTGTCCCTGAATTTAATAAAAGTGACTCAAAGTCATCTCTAAAACATTTTTTGGAGAATATTTCTTAACGACGTGATGACATATACGGAGAGACGCCACGGTGGATTGGTAACGGCTATATGATGTGGCTGTTATGGCCATTTAACTCAATTTAGTAGGGGTGTTTATAGATCGGATCATATCCGCAGTAAATATTTGCATCCGATCCGAAAATTGTGGATACGATCCGATCCGCAAACTGATCGGATCGGATCGCGAATATCTGCTCTGCATTTGTGTATCTGATCTGTGGATCCACAGATCCACACAATAATAATTAAAAAATAAATAAATATATATGTTAGTTTCTCAGCCTTTCAAGAATTAAATTCACATTTCACCCTAACCTAATCCTAATCTCACTTCTCTTGCGCTGCATGTAACACCCTACCACACAGAGCTTTACACCTAGGATGTAAAACAGAGGTGGTGTGGTATTACGACCTCTAAAATAAAAATATATATAATAATATTTAAAAGGATACAGTATACGAGAAACTTTGAAAAACGGATAAAGCAAAAATCGTAAAATAAAAAGTGCAATGCTCCGGAAACAAGATTACTTACGTGTGAAGAAACTAAGGTTCAAAGGCATAAATAAACAGAAAGTATGAATAGAGGGTAAAGAATACAAAATAATAAGCTCCTAACTCAGTCTGCGAAGTTAAGGCTAGCCGGAGAATATTTACATACAGAATATATAGCCCGTAGCCCAAAATACATGTTTAAATTCATCCACTTCGCTGCAGAAGCTCCAGACGCCTACCGAGGTACCTCTCGACCTGCATCTGAAAACAACAACATAGTATGGAATGAGAACCGGAGGTTCTCAGTATCGTAAAGGTGCCACGCACATAAGATATAAGGTCTTGGGAATGCCACAGGCAATCCTAGAACGCCGACACTCATATTATAAACCTTAAAGAACTAAAACAGAAGCCATGAATCAGGGTGGTTCTCTAAGGCTTTCTAAACTAAACTAATTCCTTAAATCTAACTAAAACGTAGCTAGAGCCCTAACTCTCTCTGTCTTTCCTCCGTTCTCCATCTCCGGTGAAGTTGTAAAGACAAACAAACAGACAATGACAAATACAGGTAGGATACAAATAATACAGATAGCAAATACAACAAATAACATATTATAATCACTTATGCAATCCCAATTAATGCACAAACAAGCAAGCAAATTAAACAATATGCACATGATGCATGCCTGTCCTATGGCTGATGAGTCTCATCTGTCGGTTATCAAGTCAACCCGACAAGTCTGGCTGCTAAAGCCTGGACTGTCCCCCGTCTCGCATCCCCAAGACTCTATGCATAGCTTTTTCACACACACACACACACACACACATTATATTAAATTTCTCAATGGGGGTATCATTCCCGGGAATTTATACGTGACCGGTCACCCTTACGACGTAGGGTCAACAGAGTATCGAGTCTCAACCTGGAACACACACACACACATATATTATATTAAATTTCTCAATGGGGGTATCATTCCCGGGAATTTATACGTGACCGGTCACCCTTACGACGTAGGGTCAACAGAGTATCGAGTCTCAACTTAGAACACGTGGTGGCAAGCCATGGTACTTTACCCAGAAAAATTCGTATCTCAGATAATCATTTCATATTCATTCATAAACATTTCATAATCATTTATTATGGCCATATCATCACTTATACATCATATAATTACACTTTTATGCATAACTTATCATAATCCAGAGCAAGTGGGGAGAAACCACAACCCTTGTGTCTACCCGGAGAGCCTCTATACTAACCAACCTGGAGCAAGTGGGGCGAAACCACAACCCTTGCGTCTACCAAGGATGTACGTTCTCATATGCCCAAGAGAAACAAATAAGGGGATCCTAACCTCCCACCATCTCGCTAGGGGCGATTTTACAATACCAGGAGGCACAAAGAAGGGTATCCTCACCTTCCACCATCTCTTGGGGTCACAATTTCTAGAATGAATACTCAAATGTAACATTTATTCTTTTCTTTAGCCAGTTCAAAATTCAAGTAGTATATATATATATATATATGCACCCTACCTCCCCATACCTAAATCATTACTTCTCAAACTTTCTTCATCTCCAAGTTACCACTTATTCCTTGCTTCATCTCACTACTGGGTATACTATTAAGATCTACAATTAAAATAGTGAAAATAGAGGTTTAGAGGTTTAAAATAATGTTTAAAACACAAAAATCTCATTTGTTGAAAACAAGGGTCACGCGTACGTGTGGGCCACGCGTACGCGTGGGAGTGCATTTACTGAAGGATCACGCATATGCGTGGGCGTACAATTTTCTATGCTCGTGTATGCAAGCACCCTGCTTGCGTACACGAGATACCCAACCCGAATAGGTTGGTCGCGTCGCATGCAGTGGTGGCGTACGCAAGTTATGCAGAACAGCAACAATGCTAAATGCTACAGAGTTTCCAACTTTGCACTCCAAACTTCCGACGCGCATAACGTTTTCATTTTAAAATATTTTTCATCCGTTCTTCGAACGGCATAAACTTCACGGACTCAATTTTCATTTAAAATAAGTTTGAATTAATTTAGTGGTCTGGAAGCCAAGTTATGGTTCGTCGAAATTTGGCCAAAAATCAGTTTCACATAAAAACCTTCAAACCTCAATTTTCATTAAAACCAAACTCAAAACCAAACTTCTAAAGCAACAATCAACTCAACAATATATTAAAGCACACCAACACCGTACTAAATTGTTCATATCACACCACCTTCAATCATACTTCATTATTATATAATTTCAACCTAATTTCATCATTAACATTAACATATGTCCACTTACTCAATGTATATCTTCATATCTTCCTATCATTCACCACCATCTCACCAATTAACATACTATTACCAATATACACAACAATCATCCAACACATATTCAATTCACATCATAATCATCATCAAGGGTGCTAAGCATTAAATGTTTTCATACATTCCAACCTATCCTATAGTGATATAGCCTAAGTTTTCACAGAACATTATATGTTAAATACGTAAAACCTAAACCATACCTTGGTTGATTTCTACGTATTGTCCAAGGAAAATCACCAAAGCCAAAAATAGCCCCACAAGTCCAAAATCACTAAAGCATGGACACTAATCCTCCACCAAGCCTCCAATGTATACAATCAAGCTCCAATTTACTTATACACAAACCTAATTCACATATATTACACATACATACCCAAAATTCAATATCTAATATACTCAATTAAGGAATTAGCTAAGGTTCTAGAATTCTCACCTTATACAAGTACCAAAGAAGCAAGATTGAACGTTCTCCTCAAGCTAATTCGAGCCTAAACACCAAAATTGAACAATTTTCATTACCTTTGTTCATAAATTTCGAAACTGAAGGTGAAGAAATTGAGGAAGAAAATGTGGATTCTTTACCTCACAATATTTCAAACTTTGTAGAACTCGACGCCACGATCGCGTGGCCACAAACGGTGCGGTGATTGGAGCTCCGGATCAAAAATTATGATTTGAATGGAATTGAGGGTTTTGGAACTTAAGGTATTCTTCCCCCTTTTTGCTTGCTTCCCAGCACGTTTTGCATGCAGAAATGGGAAGGGAAGGAGCTGATGCTCATTTATTTAATGAGTCGGTTGGGCCCGCAGGCCCAGTTTGGACCCGGTTTGACCGGTTTGGCTCGTTCGGCCCAATTTTTGGCTAAATTTTTTGAAATTAGTGTCAAAATTCTTATTTTAATTAGCTCTATCCTATTTTACTATAAAATTTACATTTTTAATCTCCTTTATTAAAAGTTAATTTATTGATTAATTATTCGCTAATTTTACGTAGTTTACACTGCAACCCCAACTTACAACCATTCACCACAAATCTCTCACCCATTCACCCCTAACTGCACCCATTCATCCCTAATCTCTCACCCATTCACCCCTAGATGCAACCATTCACCCCAAATCTCTCATCCATCCTCAGAGTCAGAGACACCAAACCACCCATCGGCCACTTTGTCTTTGTATTCCTGATCACCGTCGGAAGCTGCTCACCGAAGATCTCCTGATGTTCCTCCCTCTTCGTGGCATGCTTCTTGTCGGAGTTGTTCCTCGCGAAGTCGCGTAGTCAGGTTCGTCCCCTTTGTTGCATTCTCATCGATCACCGTTGCTTCCTCCGTGACCGTGGTTCATGGTTCGTGGTTCGTGGTTCTTGGTTCTCGCTGGCATTCTCGTCCCCTGGCTCCCTCGGCTTGACAACCTCTGTTCTCTGTTCTTGACCTCCTCCGTACTCAATTCCTGCCACATCTCCTTATCTCCATCCTCCTGAACCATCTTAGGTATTATAACTAAGTACTTGTATTAGTATATAATAACTTAGATTATTTTTTTTCAATTTACTAACATATTTTACTAATTTTTTAATTGATATTTTCTTAATAGGAATACATGATTGCTAAATTTACCTTATGGCTGCTGATTTAAGAAGGGATCAACTTATTTTACTTTTGTTTTATTTTAAGCATTTGCAAATTGTTTAGACCTTTAGTGTGTTATAGTGTTGCTGTTTTATTTTAAATGAGACATGTATTTTATTGCTTGTTGTCTTCACTTATTATTGGAATTGTTTGTTGGAATATTTGGTATTATATTTATTTGTTTGTATATTTTAGTTATAATTATTATTCATATCAATCCTACTAGAGAACCAACAGGAGTCTAGCCAACAACAAGCCAATAAGTGTTTTTGAACTGTACTTTATACTAATTAATTGTCATTAATTAGTGATTATTTAAATTTTATTTTTTAAAGATACAAAATTAATGATTATTAATTACCTCTTCTTACTCTAATTCACCTTTTACCATTTATTACATAAATCCTAATTCCTCTTTCAAAAAAAAAAATTCGAATCTCAAAAAAAAAAAAAAACACCAAAACATAAGATAAAGAATTATTCAAATCCTAAGAAAAAAAACATACAAAACATAGTAAAAAAAATATCCAAAATTAATAAAAAGAATCATCCAAATCCTAAGAAAAAACATACAAAATATAGAAAAAATAATCATCCAAAACTAATAAAAAGAAACATATGAAATTTAGAAAAAAGAAACATAAAAAACTAATTAAAAGAATCATTCAAAACCAAATAGGAGGAGGAGAAGAAGAGCCACAGGGTAGCCGGTGGGGGACTCGCGGTGGCGCGTTGCGAGGAGGAAGCCACAGAGGCCACACATAGTGAGTGGATGAGTCGCCATGGATCAGAGTAGTTGATCCCGCATCGCGAATGGGGCCTGGCGCTGGCTACGTCACGACAGATGAAGAGCCGTAGGATGCAGATTATGCACTGTTTGGCGCGACGGATGGAGGCCGTGAGGGTATTTGGCGGTGCAGATGCGTCGAGTTATGATCCCGCAGCAATGGAGGCGGCTATGTCTAATGAAAAAGGACGGCGGCGGGACGCTAGGAAGAGGCCGCGCAGCGCGACAAAAGACGCGGTGGTGGTCGGCGGCACCAAAAACTGCGTGGAGACGGCAGATTTGTGGATGGAGAGATTTGATTATTTCCAATTGAATGGAAAGGGATTAGGTTTTTTATGGATTGTTTTTATTGCGTACTATAAATGTGATTAGGATAAATGTAGATAGAATTTTTTTGAATTTTGAATTTTGATTTTTAAATTTTTATTTATTTATGAAATTTAAATTATAATAGAGTTGACTTATGTTGGCTGGTAGGGGAGTTATTTTTCTATACTTTTTCTTATTCATATATTGTATTATTTTATTTTTGTTATTTAGGAAATGTTTGATTAAAATTATTTTAGGAATAAATAGGTTTAAAAGTGTGAAAGAAATATTTTTATTGAATTTTTTACATAGAAATATGATTAAAAAAAGAAGGTTCAATTATGCAGATATATCGGATATCCGATCCAATAATAAAAAACGCGGATATCATATCTGATCCGATCCGATTGGGATTGTGCGAATTGGATCGAATTTTCGGCCATATCCTATCCGATCTACGTACACTCCTACAATTTAGTCCCTGAAGTGGTTTATAACCCTAATCCCCAATTTGAATTCCAAATAATTGTGTTCACTATTAGAAGTCACTTTCTTTCTTCTTCTCTACTCTAAGTCTCTACTTCTTCTTCTCTGTCATTGTTAAGCGTGGTTTGAATGGGTCATGATAGGTGGAGGTAGCAACCTTGTTGGTAGCTCCAGTAATCGACGATCCGAGGGTAGCTGTGGGAGGAGAACCACCAGAAGCAATCATGAACGACTTTCAAATAGGTGTGAGTGTAGTAGCTAATCCTTCCTCAGCTCAAATGGTCAGGAATAGATGCGAATCTAGGGAGACTATTTTATGGTTGTCCTGACTACAATGTAAGTGTTTTTTGTTAATGTGTATAGCTAGTGTCTTTGCTCATTCAATTTGTAACATTTCTTCTATATGGGTATGAAATGTGATTTGCAGAGTATTAACAAGAGATGGTGTGATCTTTTTATGTGGGCTGACAAAGTTCCAGATGAAAAAGAAGTAAATAGCAGAGATAATCCTGAATTTAAAATAGAAGAGTGGAGAATAAAATTTGCCTAGAAGATTGAAAGCTTGGAGTGTGAAGTTAGGGCTCTAAAAGTGGTATTTTATTTGTTGTTGGTTATTGTTATGTTAATAATTGTGATTTTTGTCTGTGTAGCATGGAAGTGGTGAAGGCCATTTAGATATTGTGAAATAGAAAAGTCTAAATGTGATGTGATTGTTGTACCTTATGAACAAATGAATAGAAATGATAACACAATATTCTATTTTGTCATTGTTGTTGCTAATTGTAATTTAGAAATGAAGGAATATGAAATTAAAGAACAATAATAAAATTTTAAACATTCATTGATAACATTTAGCTTATGTTAATTGTTTCCAAATTTGTTTGTGTCAAACTAGACACTATAAAAAAATAACATTGAGTATTTAATTCAAATTAAAATATATATACTCTGACACATGAAACTCAGAAATTATAAAATTCAATGTTTAAAACCAAAATATCTCAATGAAAAACATCTAAATGTTCAATTCTTAGATTTTTTTTGGTAGTTTAATTTGAACTCTGGAGTTGGTACAAATCGTAGGACGTTACGCAACCTTAAAGCTGTAGCTGCAGATGCACCAACTATTGGATCAATATGAGTAGTTGTTAGTGGTGGAATATTTGAAACTGAAATAGTGGGTGGTGGAGAAGCATTTGAAACATTTGGTAGAGGAGCATTGGTGGCTAGTGGAGGAATTAAAGTTGGTACAGTTGGTGATGGTGAAACAGTTGAGGGACGAGGTTGTTTTCTTTTTTGTGAGAGCTTTGCGGCCTTGTTTGGAGTTACACAATAGTTGTTGCAACCTGTAGGACAATATTTAATTAAATGGAAAGAAATATATAAAACAACAAGAAAAGAGAACAATAATTGAAAACCTTTTGAGAGTCTTCATTTTCTGACACAATGGATTGATTCATGCCAAGATCAATCTCAGTAACATTGCTTTCATCTTGTACTTCAGTTGCAGTAGGTGGAGATTGTTGCTAAGTATCTATATCAACTTCATCAGATGCAGCAGCAGCAACTGCAATAGTTGTAGACCCTTATCACCACAATAGCGGTAAGAACCCTCTTTATATACCATCTTTATCTTGGTAGTCTTCTGCTTCTTACTTTCCACTCGACCTTTATCAGCATTCTTTTTTCGTTTTTGGTTAAGTGTTCCTGACATCTTCTTAAATTTGGATGTTTGTAGTCTGTTGTAGATTGACTTCTTCCATAATTTCTGGTCAAAAATAGAATTGATATAGAATACATATATGTCATTGTATGCATTTATTGTCAACTATTTATGACAAAAATTTCTTCTACATCACTCGTCTAAAAGAAATTTGAATAAAATATATATTTAAATTCGAATAATATTGTCATTCTTATTCACTTTATCAATTTATAAATTTTTTTACTTTAAATATTAAATTCATAAAGAATCAAATCCCATAAGTTTTGTTTCGGCTCCTCACTTTCACTACATTCCTTAATGCCTAGACCTTATTTCTAGCTAGCTTAGCTACTAAATCTGCTAGTCTATTACACATGCGATGCGAGGACCAGATTAGAAGAAAAGAAGTTAAAACTTGGAATTATACAGAGAATGTCTTGAACAATAATATTTGTTAAATATATATAATATGAAGTTGCTTCGCTTGCTCTCTATTCAGCTTTCATACATGTAAACTATCAGTCTCCAAAATAATATGTTCTCCATGCATCCCTTAGGCATTTGAACTGTCCATAAGGTGGAGATAAGTGTATATGTCCAATAAAATACTATTATGAATTATTATTATTATTTTTTTATAAAAAATAAATTTTTATAATTTATAATAGTGTCCTTAATTAAAATTAAAAACGAATAATTACAATAGAGATCATAATAATGAGATATACGCTTTTTGAGTATTTTTAATTTAAATTATTCTTAATCGTATAATCATTAAAAATGGGACATTAGTGATTCAGATATAATAGTTTTCATTGGATGAAGATTAATAGATCTCATTTATTAAATTATATATATAAATGGTATATATAGAAATATAACCATTGAACTGGCTCACTCTAAAAATTTTTAATGATTATAATTACCGTATATTTGTCAATAGGATATTCTTATGATAAACATAATATTAGAATTTTCTTTTGACCTACGACTATCATAGTAATTGACAATGTATTTGTTATACTTTGATTCCGGACACCTAACACCCTACGGTGTTAGTTGAATGAACATTGTGTATGATTTAAATACTTGTAGAATTAATGATCAGTCAAAATAGAATCCATCAACTATGATAGTGAGTTTGAGCTCTACGATTATAATGAATGAAATAAGCAATGCCTTGGTCAAGGGGTTTGAATGAATTAAGAAATGAGTTTTCTTAAGTCATTCATAATTCATTATAATAATGGTAACAAGTTAGAGTTTGACAATCAAACCATACTCTAAAAGTTAGCCAAGAGCTCAAAAGATGGAAGGAGTTGTATTTTTATTCATCTTAGGTTCTTAGTAAAAATATTATTACTTCATCCTATCGGGTCATCAAGGAGCGTTGCTAGATGCCAACCTTGATTAGTAAATTTAGTATGACTAATTTACTACCCGCTTAGTATTGAACCTATTGGGTCACACACTAATGAGTGTTCTAATCCTTGGTAAATAATCATTTAATTATTATTCTGATTAAATCAAATAAATAATTATATTAATTCAAATGGAATATTATTATATTCTTTGCTAACACCATGAATATAATAATATGATAATTGAAAATATTAAATAATTAATTATTTATTCTATGATGAGTTTTAAATATGGATAAGATTCTAACTGATTATATTTCAAATTAAGTTGTAATTTAATACATAAATCAGACACCAATCTCATACTATATATATATGATAAAAGAAAAGAAGATAAGTTTTTCTTTTACTTACACATACACATATATTCCAATAAATTACTTTATTACTTACACTGCGTATTATAAACACTTGTAATTCTACAATAAATTCCCCTTTCAATGTTGAAATCGATCCTAAGAAATTTTGGCTTAAATTAAGCTAGTATATATAACAGCACTTTCAAAGTTTTGAGCCACCATATAATTTGTACTAATCTTTATGGTTCTATAGAGTACTCTTCATATAATATCACTTTATTTTTTTCTGTTTACTTATTAATTAAAGTATAGTTACAGCTGATCTTGGTGCAGCTACAATCTTCCAAATTTGAATCCTTTTTCACCATACTTTTTATAAGCACTCTTATTAATGGTGAACTTACCATTTGGTTCTAGCATCCACATCAGATGATATTGTTCCTCCCTTTATCATAGTATGGGCAATTCCAACTAACAGACTTTAATGAACCATCAATGTGAATGAATAATGTATCTAACTTTTTTTGTTTTAATGGTAGATTTGTGACTTGGTGTGAACAAGAGATTATATTAAATACTTTCGTCTTATAAAAAATGACCAATATACTAAAATTAACCATCAAAATTAATCATAGTATAAAATATATATTAAAAAATAAATATACATTAAAAATAAATTAAATTATAGATATATTTATACATAAATATAAATACATTAATAACTAATTTTAGTATATAAATAACATTACTTTTTTAATAAAAAATAGCTTTATTGAATTCACGTATTATCACCTATTATTAGTAGTTGTTATATTGATTTTTCATTTCTATCTTTATATTAATATATTTTAGGGATAAAAATGTTTCGGTTCAAATTAAAAAAAATCAAAATTAATACAATCTGATATAATTCATATCTAATTTTTAACATCAATTTAATTCAATTTAAATTGGATCTAATTCAATGCAAATTGGTTTATATATATATATATAAAAAAAAAGCATTTTTTTTAATAAGTCTAACTAAGTTGGTAAGTCTAAAAAAAAGGAAATTTTAGGATAAGTATAATAGACAATGAGAATGTTAAACAATGTGAACAATGAATATATTAGATGTTTAATTCAATAGGTATGCAGATAATTATGTTCATTATTTTTAATTGGATTGTTGTTTTTTTTAATTCGATTTACTCATGCACAGTTAACAATGATTGGATGTTCAATTCACTAGGTGTGCAGATGATTATCTTAATATTAAAGTTTATGAGGTAATTTGAGGGTGGAGTATTTTTTTTACTTTATTGAGTCAATTCTAAAACTTAATGTTTACATTGTTTACAAAAGTCATTATCTATCTAGCAAAACCTAAAATTTCATTACAAAGTATACAAATTTTATTACAGAATACAAAAAAATTTATACATAACACATAAATTAATGGGTATCTCTAAAATGAGCATAATAATTATGTGCTTATTGGATGTGCCACATTTATATAGATCATTAAATTTTATTAGATGAAAATTAAAGACCAATATAAAAAAAGAGCACTGATGGATTCTAATAAATATAGAATATTCTAGTACATAAATAAATATTTTAAATGACAATAATTTAATACACAATATTTTAAATGGTAACAGAATCTTTTATTCTTAAATAATTAAATATAAAACATATAAATACAAAAAATATGAGTATTCTTTATTTATTAAGATTAATTATTATGCAAACATTTTTTATAAAATTAAAAAAATATATTAAAATAATATTTTATATTACTTGATAAATGATTAAATTATTATATTTAAATTTATTAACTAACTACTTTTGTCAAAAATATTATTATATAATATAATTTTTCATCAAAATATTTTAAAAATATAATTTATTTAAAATAGTTTATATAATACATAGAAATATTAACTTTTTTATTTTTAATTTTTTTTAAAAAATAGAATAAATAATATAATTTTAAATACATGTCTATCACATTATATATTTACTTATATTAGTAAGACCTAAACTAATAAAATTTATACAATTAAAAATATTAAAATAAATAAATAAATTATGTTCTTATCTATATTATCTACTATATATGCTGATAGATAAATAAATTATCTCATTTAATTGTTATCCGATCCAATTTATGATTTCAGTTTTGTCATTGTATATATTTTTAATTACGTAAGTTTGATTAGTTTAGATCTTATTAATATAAATAAATATATAATGTGGTAGACATGTATTTAGAATTATATTATTTATTTATTCTATTTTTTTAAAAAATTTAAAAAATAAAAAAGTTAATATTTTTATGTATTATATGAAAGATTTTAAATGAATTATATTTTTAAAATATTTTGATAAAAAATTATATTATATAATAACAATTTTAACAAAAATAATTAGTTAATAAATTTGAATATAATAATCTAATTATTTATCAAATAATATAAAATAAAATTTTAATTATTTTATATTTTTATATTACAGTTTAAAATATTATTTTAATATATTTTTAATATTATATTTTTTTTGTATAATAATTAATCTTAATGAATAAAGAATACTCATATTTTTTGTATTTATATGTTTTATATTTAGTTATTTAAGAATAAAGATTATGTTGCCATTTAAAGTAATGCGTATTAGATTATTATCATTTAAAATATTTATTTATGTAATAGAATATTCTGTAATTATCTTGGGTATGTCTAAAATGAGCACAACAATTATGTGCTTATTGGATGCGCCACATTTATATAGACCATTAGATTTGATTAGATGAAAATCAAAGGCTAATATGAAAGAAGAGTATTGATAGACTCTAATAAATACAGAATATCCTAGTACATAAAAAATACTTTAAATGACAATACTTTAATACGCAATACTTTAAATGGCAACAGAATCTTTTATTCTTAAATAATTAAATATAAAATATATAAATACAAAAATATGAGTATTTTTTATTCAATAAGATTAATTATTATACAATAAATTTTTATAATATTAAAAATTATATTAAAATAAAATTTTAAATTGTAACATAAAATAATTAAAATTTTATTTTATATTACTTGACAAATAATTAGATTATTATATTCAAAAATTTATTAATTAACTAATTTTACTAAAGATATTATTATATAAAATAATTTTTCATCAAAATATTTTGAAAATATAATTTATTTAAAATATTATATATAATACATGAAAATATTAACCTTTTTCATTTTTTCAATTTTTTTAGAAAAACAGAATAAAAATAATATAATTCAAAATACATGGCTATCACATTATATATTTACTTATATTAGTAACACCTAAACTAACCAAATTTACGTAATTAAAAATATAAAACATATAAATACAAAAATAAATATTTTTTATTTATTAAAATTAACATTTAAAGTTTCATATATATAATATTTAAAATTAATAAGATCATTTTTTATTTTTATTATTTTCAAGTATTATTTTATTGTTTTAGTTAAATTTTTTATTCTCTAACTCGACCATATATATATATATATATTGTCATAATATTTCTAAAATATTTTTATTTTTTTGTATTTATATGTTTTATATTTTTAATTACGTAAGTTTAATTAGTTTAGGTCTTACTAATATAAGTAAATATGTAATATGATAGGCATGTTTTTAGAATTATATTATTTATTTTGTTTTTAAAAAAATTTGAAAAAAATGAAAAGGTTAATATTTTCATGTATTATATATAATATTTTAAATAAATTATATTTTTAAAATATTTTGATGAAAAATTATATTATATAATAATATCTTTAATAAAATTAGTTAGTTAATAAATTTTGAATATAATAATCTAATTATTTGTCAAGTAATATAAAATAAAATTTTAATTATTTTATATTTTTATGTTATAGTTTAAAATTTTATTTTAATATAATTTTTTTAATATCATAAGTCATAATAATTTTTTGCATAATAATTAATCTTATTAAATAAAGAATACTCATATTTTTTGTATTTATATGTTTTATATTTAATTATTTAAAAATAAAAAATTCTGTTACTCTTTAAAGTATTGTGTATTAAAATATTGCCATTTAAAGTATTTATTTATGTACTAGGATATTCTGTATTTATTAGAGTCCATCAATGCTCTTCTTTTATATTAGCCTTTAATTTCCATATAATCAAATCTAATGGTCTATATAAATATGGCGTATCCAATAAACACATAATTGTTGTGCTTGTTTTAGACATACCCAATTATTAGAGTCTATCAATGCTCTTCTTTTATATTAGCTTTTGATTTTTATCTAATAAAATCTAATGATCTATATAAATATAGCACATTCAATAAGTATATAATTATTGTGCTCATTTTAAACATATCCAATTAATGGATATATCACATTAATTTTTGTATATAGCACATAAATTTATTTGATATAGCACAAAAAAAAATTTTGTGCATTAATTTCTGTACGATGTATATCAAAATTTTTGTGTTGTACATCAAAACTCATGTGCTCAATATTTTTATTAAACATATATAGGAAAAAAATAAGAAGTAGATAACAATAATAATAAAGAAGGATGACGAAGAAAAAGGAAGAAAAGAACGATGAGGAAAAAAAAAGTATTCAATATCTTTGTTAAATGTATATAAGAGAAAGAGAATAAAATGACAATAATGATGATGATAACGAAAGAAAACGAGAAAAAAGAAAAAAGAAGAAAGAGGAAAATAAAAAAAAAAAAAGAAAAAAAAACAGGTGAGATGAAAGAAGAAGAAAAAGACAGACTACTAGGATAGTTTAAAAAGGCAGACTACTACAACACCAATAATAATAAGGTGGGTTTTATAGTGTCTTTTACTATAGTATTTAAATTGTCTAATTTATTTTTTAAAATAAAAAATAAAATATTTAAAACAAAAAATAAAATATTTAAAATTTATTAAATATTATTTTTTTTAGTAAGTTAGACACAATTCAAAAACACTATAATATTCACCTAATAATAATGACAACAACCTTTAATGAATAAGAGGAGGTAGAGGATAAATAAGAGGAAGAAGCAGTCATGCATATGCCAAAAAAAAATACTTAATTAAAAATTTAGTTTATCTAACTTTATTCTGTGCATATTTACATGTCATAACACTTGAATGCAAAATTTACACTTTCAATTACTTCTAATTTCAACTTATTAAATAATTTTTATTTAAATTTGTTTTTTTAATAGTAAATCCAATTTGTTATATGCATATAAAAATGAAATATAAACATGGATATACTTTAGTTATTTCAGTTTGAAAGATTATCAACTTACAAATATACTTCTAATTACACTATCATCTAATTGTATCATTATTTATCACCGCAATAATTATTATAAAAATTTTATAATCTATTATTTGATGATAATTTAAGATTTTTAATTTAATTGGTTAATAGTTTAATTAATTTTTTACTCTCCTATAGATATCTAAATAATATTTTTTATTTATAAATTTATGAAATGTACACTCTTATGTTTTGTATGATTAAAATAACTTACCTTTTTAATTTATTTGTCTAAAATACTTTTCAATAATAGTTATTATATTAGTGATAATTGTTTGGTTGATTCAAATAATAATATAAAAAAAATATTTTTTATTAATTTAAAATTATTTATTTTTAATATTTTATTGTTAATAATTCATATATGAAATCTAAATAAATATTTCTTAACAAGTTAATATTTTATATTTTGTAATAAAATATTAGCAATAAATAAATTATTAATATATTATTTATATTATAATTATTTAATTTAATAAAATAATTATTACTAATTTATATATAACTTTTAATGATTATTAAATAATACAAATTAAAAATATATTATTGGATAAATTACTCCAATAAATCAAAGCATGGCAAATATTATATATATATATTATCCAAAGTTAAAAACCTTACATTCGTATAAGGATTAATCGAATTATAAATTTCAATAGTATATCCAACGGATCCTATCAATTTAGTAGAGAATATGGTAAAACGATTCAAGCTACTTTGATTTATACATAAATGCTTAGATCTCTAGTGAATTAAATGAGTACAATTCCATTTACTCTGTTATTATTAACCAAATAAATCAAACGAGACTTTCCATTTACATGCATGTGAACTATTAATAAATTGACATAATGCAATTCAATTTATTATGTATTCACCAAAATATATAAATAGATGTATGTTAATTTGATTTACTAATTGGGTGGCAACGAGCGGGGAGCGGGTAGGGGCGGGTTTTTGCTCTACTCGACCCCGCTCCGTCGTATAACAACCCGCATAGAACCTACTCCGCTTTTATCCGCGGGTAGTAAAACGTTGAATCCTAACCCGCCTATGCGGGTACCCGCCCCGTCCCTATAATTATTAAAATCCAATAAATAAAATAAAATTTCAAAATTTATATAACCATCATCACATACATAACATAAATTAAAATAAAAATTTAAATATGATACAATATTATTAATCATTTACTAATTGTTTTACATATATTATACATATTATATATTAAAATTATATATATTATATATATAGCGGGGCGGATATTATCTAAAACCGACCCAACCCGATCATCACAAGAACCCGCCCCGCTAAAAATTCGCCCCGGTGGTGGGTGGGTAATTACCCATTCCGAGCGGGTAAGGGTGCGAGTTCGGGTGGTATTGCCATCCCTATTTACTATGGTACAAACGTATATAAAAAAGTATAATAAAAAATTCATTTAATAATTATAAAGAGTACATTCAATAGTAAATAAAAAAATAATAATTATAAATATTTTTCATAAATTTTTGAAAATCTTATTATAAATTATAAATAATTATTTATTACCTAATTTAATCAAAATATATTTTTGGTTTTTTAGTAAATAAAATACAAGTAATGAATTATTAACTAATCTTAGCAATGTATTTTCCATAAATAACACACATAATTTATATGATTTTGCGTATAAATTATGTAATTATTTTTATAATGTACCTTTTATTTTATAATAATAATATTTGAAAGATAAAGAAAATCAGTTAAAATAGTTTAAATTTATTTTATTTAACATTTATTAATTATCATTATAATTAATAAATACTAAATAAGATAAATTTAGTAAAATTAAAAATTTTAATTAAAAGAGTTGTTTTGATAAAGTGATAAAGTTGAATTTTTAATGATTTGTTGAGCATTTGTTAAAATAAAAAATTTAAAATTTTTATTAATAACAATCTTATTATGTATGTCAATGAGTTATAACTTAAATGATATAATTTCTTCATACTTACCATATTTATTTAAAGAGGTCGTGGATTCAAGTCTTTTTATCTTTGAAAAAAAAATAATTTATTATGTGTCTTTAGAAGTTAGAACATATAATAACTAAATTCAAAATTAATTGATATTTTACCAAAATTAAATACCGAATAGAATAAGAATATTTTTATATAAAAACCAATCAATGATTTGGATAGTATTGCAGTCAATAAATTCAATGCTAAATTTAGTTAATAATATTAAAGACTAACAAAATATAATTTTTTTGACAAAAAATTTATAAATTTTAAATATTAAAGACTAAATTCTAAATCTTAGATTTTAATAATATAAAATAAGTTATTAACTCAAAATATTAACTAATATTTATAAAAAAGGTTAACCTATTTTTTATAAAGATGCTAAAATATTAATAGAATTATAAATAATTATTTATAATTTATAATGAGATTATTTAATAATTTATAAAAAAATATTTATAATAATAATTTTTTAATTTATTATTGAATGTACTCTTTATTGTATTTATTATGAGTATTATTTTATAATATTTTTTATTTTAGATGATATATGTAATATTTACAATACTTTAGTTTATTGAGATGATTTATTTTATATTATTTTAGTATGATAAAAAATGTATATTTTATAAATAAAAATGTCAATATTTTTAATTTTTATATCATATATTATTTTAAATGTTTGTTTGGTTCTGAATATGTTTGTTTGGCAAATGTATATATTTTTTTAAATAGTTTGGTGTGTGTGTTTTTTTTAAACTGTTTTGAAGAAACAAGAAGCTAATCTTTTATGATAAGATGGTTACAAATGTTGTTTTTGAATAAGTACTCAGGATATAAATATACACGTGTTGGGATGCCATTCGATAGAACACGTGCCCGTTTTAACACAACTACCACATGGCATAGCGGTAATTCCGTGGAGAGAACGAGGTCAATTTCAGAAAGTCAACACCTGCAACAAATCCTTCCTTTTCAACCTTCTTCAATTTTCCTTTCACTTTCTCTCTTTCCATCACTTTCTCGTTCCTCCCCTTCGGATTTTCTCATCTCGCCCGAGAAACTGATATAGACTCAGACACACAATATCCGTTTTCCCCCTTCACAGCAGCAATAACAATGGAGGATAAGCACGCATCTGCGTTCGAATCCGCTGCCGCCGAATCCAACGGTGTCTCCTCCGCTGCCTCTCACGGCGCCGACCATGGCTGGCAGAAGGTCACCTACGCCAAGCGACAGAAGAAGAAGCCGAACAAGGCTGACGCCGCTAACGATTCGCGCGCCAATTCCAATAAGCTCGCCTCCAACGGCATGCTCTCCGGCTCCGATGGCGTTTTCAGGTCGCTGGAGCTTCAGTCGGAGGACCGACGCCGGAGAATTCTTGAGGCGCGGAGGGTGGCCGAAGAAGGATTCGACGATGCTCCTGTCAGATCGAGGCAGCGGACTCGTGATTACAACGATTACGATTCCGACGATGATGACGAGACGGATCGTCACGCAGAGAACGGGAAAGCGGAGGAGGCGAAGAAGGTGAAGGAGAAGAAGCCGAAGAAGCCGAAGGTGACGGTGTCGGAGGCCGCCTCGAAGATCGACGCAGCTGATCTGGGAGCTTTTCTTGTTGATATATCGGTACGCCAATTTGAATCCCTTGCGCTTTGTGCCAAATGAATGTTGCATGTTAATGATTCGTGTTAGAGTTTGATCTGTTAGATCTGGTAGCACATGCATTTGGGTTGGGTTTGATTTGACTTTGTTTTTTGGTGTTATTGTTGAAACAGTCATCGTACGAGAAGCAGCAGGATATACAAATGATGCGGTTTGCAGATTATTTCGGACGTGCTTTTTCTGCTGTTAACGCTTCCCAGTTTCCATGGGTGAAGTTGTTCAGGGAGTCACCAGTGGCTAAGATTGTTGATGTGAGTTTTGCATTGTTGTTTCTTATTCTGGGGATGAAATATCATTCTTGATGTGACTCTTGCTGATTCTAAATTGTATGTGTCATTACACAACTGTGATGCTGTGTGCCCGAGTGTTTGAAGCATTGATCATTGATGTATCTTTTTCTTTCTGGCAAATATGTTTGCATAATTTTGCAACTTAACATGCAGATAGACTGTGAGAGCATTTATTTAATAATTTTTGCTAGTCTAACAGTTCATATTCTATCTTATGTTGTTCATCAGAATAGTGGTTCTACTTTCTTATTTCTTCACGTGCCACTCATTAATAGCTATGTCTTTTTTTCAGGTTCCATTTTCTCACATACCTGATGCTGTTTATAAGACATCGGCAGATTGGATCAACCAACGTTCCCCTGAAGCACTTAGTTCCTTTGTGCTTTGGGCTTTAGACAGCATTCTTGCTGACTTAGCTAGCCAACAGACTGTTGCCAAGGGTTCCAAAAAGGCTGTGCAACAAGTGTCATCAAAATCTCAGGTAATTCATGCCAAATAGGCTTCTTTGTCATGCAATGCTGAATCCCCCCCTGTTGGTTTTTTTGGAAAAACAGAAGTTACCTCCGTTAGAAGATTAGGATGGATAGAGAAGGATCATATTGAATCCAAAACTAATAAGAAAGCCACCCACCAAACAGAAACAAAGCTAAAGCTCAAACAAATATACCGAATACTTCTCCTGGCAAACGTGTGAGTTCAAGTGAACAATCTTCGTCCCTAAGCATTATTAATTAACAAAAGAAACCTTCCTTTTAGGAAGCCAAATCTTGCTTTCTATAGCCTGTTGCAATATGAGTGCTTGATTAGTGTCTGAGGGTGAGGGTGACTTTCTTACGTATGTACCTATGTGCCGTTTGATGTTTTCTATTATTTGTGGTAAGTTAGCAGATTTCATATGATAACCTCTTTTCTAAGTGTTTAAGTGGCTTGGATTTGTATATCCTTTCGAGAGGCCAGTGGATAGGGCTCAATGTTGCTGAATTTTAATTTCATTTTTATGTATGATGTCTCAAATTTCTATGGGGATCTTCTTTGACCTTGGCATATGCAAGTACAAACATCAGCATGCATTTGTAATTTTTTTCAAGATGTTAAACAAAAGAGAGAGAAAAGAGAAAGAGGAGGGGGGGGGGGTTGTTATAAAGAGATTTAGATTTCGTGGTTCTAATATGGACATGATTTATAATTATCTTGTTGGCCTGCGGTTTAAGGGGCATTCGATAGTGTAGGGGCCTAGGATGTCAAATGACCATGTTCTTCAGTTGCCATTCACGTATTTCCACGTTCCAAGAGTTGGAAAAATAAGCTATCTTGTGCCTTTTAAACTATCCAGTGGATATGATTTCTTTTCTAAATTTTGAAAGCATTTGAAAATGAAGGTGAAAATGATAACGAATACTTCCATCTGAATCTACCATATGTTAAATTTGAATTAAAATGTTGCTTTGTACATTGCAGTTCTGATTTCATTGCTCTGGCATCATCATTTTTCTTGATTTTATTTTGCCCTGTTTCTTTTACTTGACAGATTATTTATTCATGTTTTTTAAAGATGATTATGTTCGAACTTTCTATTTATGTGTGGCTTTCCAAATGCAAACATGTTTTCTTTTCTCCCCAATCTATCATATGCACATTGACATTGAATTTACATGACCTTCAGGTTGCAATATTTGCTGTTTTGGCAATGGTATTGCGTCGGAAGCCTGATGTTCTTATTGCTGTGTTGCCATCATTGAGGGACAATACCAAGTATCAAGGGCAAGATAAGCTTCCAGTGATTGTATGGATGATAACTCAGGTAAGATAAGATGCAGTCAACTTCTATACATCCCAAAATATCTTCTGTTTAAACTTTTCAAAAGGAGAAATTTATCTTTCCCTTTTATTTTGCTAATGCTTCATATTTAAACATTTCTTTTAGGCTTCAGTAGGAGATCTGTCAGTAGGGTTGTTTGCTTGGTCACGGAATCTCCTACCTATAGTGACTAGCAAAAGTGGAAACCCACAATCTAGGGATTTGGTTTTGCAGCTGGTTGAGAAGTATGTACTTTAAAAAAAAAATTGAAATGTTTTCTCAACGTTGGTGTAATTGATAATTTTATTTATTTATTTGTTTATCTTTTATGTGATTTGCTGGCAGAATTTTATCAACCCCTAAAGCACGGCCTGTTTTAGTAAATGGTGCTGTAAGGAAAGGGGAACGCCTAATTCCTCCTCCTGCTTTTGAAATTTTGCTCCGGGTTACTTTCCCTACATCTTCAGCTAGAGTAAAGGTAAATGTTATGCTGGCTTGTCTATTTCTGTCTTTAAATGTATCATAAGTCTAAAACACTCTATATTCTACTTTTATGTAGGCTACTGAAAGATTTGAGGCCATATATCCCACTCTGAAAGAGGTGGCTCTTGGTGGTTCCCCGGGAAGTAAATCAATGAAGCAAGTTGGACAGCAGATGTTCAATTTCGCTATCAAAGCAGCAGGAGAAAGTATGGAAAAGCCTGGTTTTATGTTTTCATATGTGGACTTTTCTTATTTAGATGAAATATTTTTTAGGATATTTTGAACATTAGATGTATTTTTCAGATAATCCTGAGTTGTCCAAAGAAGCAGCTGGTATCTGTATTTGGTGTTTCAGCCAGAGCACTGAGTGCTACAAGCAATGGGTGAGCTATTTTATTTATTAGTGTTCGTGTTGATTTATGCAAAAGTTGTGTTCTCTTTAAAAATATTTTAACTTCCATTCATTGATTCAACATATTCAATTTACTTATTTTGTCTTAATTTTTAATTTACATGGCCAGGAACGAGTTTATCAGGACAACATTGAAGCAAGCGTTTCAGTTCTGAAGAAGCTTTCTGATGATTGGAAGGAGCAATCAGCAAAATTGTCTCCTTATGAGGCACTAAGGGATACACTGAAGGGTTTTAAAATAAAGGTAGTTTCTTGCTTATCATTGAATTGTGTGTATTGTAGTGAAGTAGTGGAATATTTGACTTGGTATATAATGGATTGAACTATTTTTGGCTACAGAATGAGAAAGTATTGACTACTGGGACAGATTCTCGCCAAGCACTCTTCAAGGATGCAGATAAATATTGTAAGATAATATTAGGAAGAGTTACCCGAAGCCATGGTTGCACAGCATGTTTGACCGTTACAGTCCTTGCTCTGGCTGTGGGATTTGTGTTCTTGTCCCCCAACTTGGAGTCGTGGGATGTTCAGAAGCTCTCTGCGGTTTTCAACCCTCAGCAGTGAGCGCTCTGAAAATATTATGCATTGCTGGCAGTTGGTTGCTCACACCCAAGCAGGAAATTTCTTTCCATCCGAATCCCGTTGACAAAATGGGTACAGTAGACCAATTGCCTCATAATAAAGGGCATAATGCGGAGGTTGTACACTTGGTTCAGATACTTTTCGGCAGATACAGAATAGTTGCGGTCGACACTGCTTTGAGCTTTACTCTAGTTTGACCATTTTATAATTTATTTCATGTTGTTTTGGTTGAGTTCCCAAATTTTAGTTATTTTAATGCCTTACATTAACCATGCGGCAAAATGCCATAGGTAATTACAGTGTATTCTGAAGTGAGTTTAGTTGAATCAAATCTGGGCACACTTTTGATCGGGAAAAAGAAAAAAAGAAAAGAGCTGGGCACACAACATTTTCCCTACATTTCACTATTGTCCATTTATCAGGGTTCTTCCCTCATCTCCCTTATGTTTTTCTTTTTCTTCGATTTCTATTATATATTTTTCCTTCCAACGAACAACGTTCCCGTGCAGCTTATAGAAGAATCCGGTCGATACAGAATACAAACATATGATTGCTTTGCTTCAAGCTCGCATGATGTTGCTAAATTTGGAATCAATATAATAATTGCTAATACAACAATTCAATTGCTGAACTGATTATGGTTGGCTATTTTATACGGTTAATCATTACAAGTTTATGTTTGTCATATATATCAATGATCAATCTTGGGAAGCTACTGATAGAAAGTGGTTGATGTATTTCTGCTGTTTCAACTGCGTGTAACAATACTTGAATGAATAGTACTAAACTACTAATCTTAGAAACAGTTTATCGGAGTTGAGATTGGTCTTAAGTTTTACCTATTAATTTCTTGCAATTGAATACTCAACGCATTCTGTAAGCAGAAGCAGGAGGTGTATATTTCTACATTCACAACAATGCAGTTGGGGAGAAGTGTACTTTAGTCTCGGAATTACAATCACAAGTGATGTGCTGTATTGTGATCTTAAAATCACGGATAATCATAATCTTCAGGTTCGGCAAATGGATACTTAGAGTATGAATTTCTAATTTTTGAAGGATCTTCGGGTACAGACCAAGGGAACTTCAAGGATGGATCCCTTGGGAACTTCCTGAAGTTGAGAAATGGTGCCCACAGAATAATCCTACAACACAATAAATAAATAAAAAACAAGCATTGTGGCAACTGTTTAGTTTGGTTTAAGACTTGAGAGTTGAGAGTAAGAGGGTCTTACGCTGGGAAGAAAATGAAGACAAACATGAACTGGAGATACATCTCCCCAAGCTTTCTTCTGTACCACCTTATCCTAAGCCAGTTCATGATTATTGGCTGCAATTCATTCACCAAGTTTCAGTTGGATGAACACCAAACAGCACAGAACAGCATAGGAAACAACCTACCGGTGCGACGAGGAAGTAGAAAAAGAAAACAATGCCGGCTTGTGTTAAAATCCAGGTGAGTTCTACTGGGTGATTATTCTCTCCGGTGACTGCTAATGCTGGCTGCTCCGCCTGTTGAAGTAGCCACACTCAACTCTCTGTCTAAAAACAACACAACAAACTCAATTTCTATGTATATAAGAATCTCACCAAGGCCAAGAGTGCTGCTCCTATGTGCAGTGCCACACCTTGTTTCTCCATGCTGAAATAGTCATGTTTGCCGCTGCATGTGATCTACAATTGGATTCAAGTCAGATAAGATTCTTTAAAAGGATCTTACAAATTAAACTACTGGCTGGGGAGAAGATGTACATGTAGTGATTGGGAAGAGGTGGTCTTGTGAGATGGTTGTTCGTGTTTGGAAGCAATGAAGAGAGAGGAAGTGCCACGTGGTGGAGTGGGGAGTGGAGGCAGAGCTTTAGGAAGATGAAGATGGAGATGAAAGTTGAGTGAGGAGCTCATGTTCTGTAAATTGCTGCTTTCCTTATCCTTTGATTTTGCTTAGTTGATGAGTTCCATGGAAGGCAAGTGTGGCAAAATAGATGACAAAATCAAACGGCGGATTGAATAGATTACGTCTTTATTGAGACTCATCTGCCACCACTCCTTCTTTTTCTTGTCCTTTCAGCTTGTAAAATTCCTTTATTTATTTATTTATTTATTTATTTATTTATTTATTTTTCTCGTGATGTTTATGATTGCGTAGTTAGTCCAACCAACACCGTTCCTTCAGTCTTTACTATAATATAGTCTCACTTCCACACCAAATCATTGCTCTTGATTCTAATAGCATCAACCAATTAGTTGGGTTAAAATTTTATGCAAGTGAACTCATAATTTAAGAGTCGACACTTCTTTCAATTTTTTCAAAAGACAATGCTGTTCAAGACAAAAATTAGACAATTTGAACTTTGATTATGTTTGTCATGAGACAACCTGATCCCTCAGAAAAACTTACCATGGATGGTTAGTGAAATTTGTTTAGCTAGTACATTATTGCGATGACAATAATGTTAAGTATTAGATTAGAGGATTAATATTAGTTAGAATCAATTTGTCTCTCAAAAAGGTTAGAATTGATTAGAAACATCTTTGTTCCTCATCATCTCACACTTGTATGATCCTTACTCTCATAATTGTCACAATTTCAACCTGAGTTTGTTTTTCTTGGAGCTATTCATTTAAAAAAAAAATAAAAAATATTCAGTTAAAAAAAGTAATCGTATTTGTTTAGGTTATGATTTTACAAAAACAAAACACCATAATATCTTAATACTTAAATAAGTAACATTCAAATCCGTTTACACTCTTAAATTCCAAACTCTAGAGGCCATCTTTTCTGTTTGGTTTTTTGGTTAACAAGTAACAACCCCCCTAAAAGTTGAAAGAGATAAAAGAGAGCTTGATTCGATGGTGAGGGAGAGGTGACAACAAACATTGGGATTGTTAACTAATACTTAATAAACCAAAAGATTCAAGCGCTAATACTTAATAAACCTATTACCTAATACTTAATAACCAAAAGATTTAGGCGCTAATAATAAGATCTTTGAAAAATATTATCGATAATACAATTTTAAATAATTTTAAAATATAACAAAAAACTAATAAATATTATATTTTTTATAAATAAAAAAAAATTCATATTTAACAAATAGATTATCTAATCTGAATTTTGTGTCAATATTAGAATAAATATTAAAAAATGTATAAAAAATTTAAAATAAAATATAATTTTTAAATTTTTTTATTATAAAAAAATTTAATCATTCACAACTAAAAAAATTAAAAAAAGTTATTTGATAAAAAATTATAAAATTTTAAAAATAAAAATATTTTATTTTTATAATAATACTTAAAAAAATTATATTAAAATATAATTTTTATCATATATTTAATATCTAATTTTTTTTATATTTTTAAATTTTTTAAAATTTATTTATCGTTAACATCTTTTAAATTTATTTCTGTGAGCAACATAAACTTTGGAATAACATTTTCACATTTTATTGGAATAACATTTTCACACTTTACTTTCAAGTAACCAATTTCATCAAAATAATACTACAAGGACTTTTATTTTATACTTTCAAAAAAGAATGTTACCGGAAATATATTATATAAAATAAATAAATAACAAAATAAACAGATGATGACGCACAGCGAAGGGAGGGGCCGTCAAAAGCCAAGGTTGTCGGAATACCCAATTCGATTCTTTCTTCAATCCTTCGCATAGTTGCAGCAGTTCGAAGAAAATTTCAATATTCTTTGATCAAAGTCCCTCACTTTCTCTCTCTTCATTGCCCTCTGATCAATACCCATCACACACGCAAGATCCTAGAGAGAGAAAAATCTAGCAAGAGAGAGAGAGAGAGGCGAGGGAGTGAGAGAGATAGATCATCGCTTGAACTCAAAAAATGGGTACGCTTCAGTCTTGGAGAAGAGCCTATGGTGCCCTCAAAGATTCTACCAAAGTGGGTCTCGCCCATGTCAACAGCGATTACGCGGTACTCTCTTTAATTGGGTCTTTTTATTTCCCTAAAAATTTTATTTTTATTTTCTCCTCTTTCTTCCGTTTTCTAAAGATAGGTGTTTGGATGCCAAGAAAAATCCCCTCTCCTCGATTCGCTTCTATTTTCTTTCTTTTTTTTAATTTAATTGTGTTTTCTTTGATGGGTTTCTTCTCTCATCTTGGGCGGGTTGATTGGTTTTGCTATTGTTAGGATTTGGACGTTGCGATAGTCAAAGCCACGAACCATGTTGAGTGCCCTCCTAAAGAGAGACATCTCAGAAGTGAGTGATTTTGTAGATTTGCGTGATCTCTATAGATCCAAATCGATCTTTATATTGAGGGTTTCAATTTTGCAATGGGAGAATCGTAAAATTTGCATTCTTTCTTGGGTTTTGTTTGCAGAGATTCTTTTTGCCACTGCTGCTGTTCGTCCCAGGGCTGATGTTGCATACTGCATTCATGCACTCTCCCGTCGACTGGCCAAGACTCGAAATTGGACGGTATTACATTTAATTGGAAATTGCATTTAATACTCAGTTTGTGTGATGATCAATTGAGATTAGTGGAACTTGCAGTTATGATGTTGTTTGAGTATTCAATAGCCAATAATTTGTATTGTGTTCATTTCTTAGACATGTACTTTGCCCCTTTTCTTTCTTGATTGGGATGGTGTTTAGTTTGTGGATTGTTTGGGAGGAATAGGATTCTGTGCATTCTGTACTTTTCTATTTGTCTCATTTTTGGGACCGAATCATCTTTCCTGCTTGTTAAACACAATGCAATACTTGTAATTTTTCAAGGTGCTTCAACTATTGATATTTCAACTGAGTATTTTGTATTATTCATGATTCTTCTGTTTATCCAGAATTTAGACCTTGCCCTATGTGATTTCAGTAACTGTTGATCTTCTCTACCTGTAATTTGGCATTTGTTACTAGCTCAAGTGCATAACTCGGTTTATTTAGGTCATAATTGTTTAATATTTAGATATAGATATGCATATTTCTCTTCATTTTGTCTTGTTCACAGGTGGCATTGAAAACGCTGATCGTCATCCATCGGTTATTGAGGGAGGGCGATCCAACTTTTAGAGAAGAACTTCTGAATTTCTCACAGAGAGGACGCATTCTACAGCTTTCTAATTTTAAGGATGATTCTAGCCCAATTGGTAACCTTTACCTTATCATTTTTTATGTATTTTATTTGGTTTGCGGTCATTTGGGTTCTAGTTAGAGGTTTCAACAGAATGTTATGAAATTTTATGATTTTTTCACCTATAATTAAATTGAGTTTCATACTTTATTTTTCCTATGTGATTTTATTTGCATTCAGCATGGGATTGCTCTGCCTGGGTTCGTACATATGCATTATTTTTGGAAGAAAGACTCGAATGTTTTAGGATTCTGAAGTATGATATTGAAGCTGAGCGGCTACCCAAGCCTGCTCCAGGGCAGGAGAAGGTAATTTCATTCATCTCTTCCTTGTGATTGCTGCTAAATTTCAAGTATGTAGTATCTATGACATTGTTTTATGTCGTTTGGTAGTGTTCGTCTGAAAATAAATACCAGTCTGATGCTATTTACGGCTACCAAACTCGTATCTAATTACGAGTGAAAAGCTTGCTATGTTTCAAATATGTTTATGCGTTTATACTGGTGGTGAAGGTCATTAGTAGTATTTCAGATGCTTCCCGAAATTGGCCTTCCCTTCAATCCAACAAGAAATTTCTTTTAGTTCCCATGTCTGATGACAGCTTGTTTACCAGGGATACATTGGCTTTTGATATTTTATGGGACAGTAATAAGGGTTTAGGTGATCCTTCACCAATAGTGAGAACCTTTTAAGTTTTTTACTTCTTTTTGCTCGATAATTAGACCCTTTTTTCTGCTTCAAACTCAGTCATACTAATTCTTCTATCCATGAGAGGCTTGTCCTAGGAAAACCTATTTGGGAGTTCAAAATTCTCAGGAAGCTCAATCTTTTTGTTTGGGTATATGTAACAATGAAACTAGAAGAGCTGGGGTAGGAATGAAATCAACCCTTCACCAGTTATGGAATTATACTGGAAATGCAGAAAATTATAGAACAGAAAAATGCTATGGTAGTGTTAGGGTGACTACCACTCTTGCTTCAATTCTCTCTTTTTATTCCTACCCTCTCATTATCCCTTTTTCCTTATATAACAGAATCTCTCTTCCCTAACAGAATCAACCTAGGATCACACACCCAGGTGCAATGTGCCTAATTAGTTACAGAAGTGATTCTCCACCTAACAGAATCTCTCTTTCCTAACTAAATCTGCCATGTGCCTAATTAGTTACAGAAGTGATTCTCCACTATTTGCTTTTTTCCCTCTCCTATTCTTGCTACTGTAAAGGAGGAATTCCCTTGGCCCCCTGTTGCTGCCTCAATAGAATCTTCTTTTTTGCTCCCACCTTTGTGAGGGTACGTAACAGTATATTGAGGTAATTAATTGGATTAATGCAAATGGCACAATGCTATTTCGTAGATCTCACATAGTTTTTCTTCTGTCATGTGCAATGTATGCTGATGTATTCAGAAACACTTATTTTTCTATTGCTGATTGATATTGTAGAAGTCTACATAATGGCTGTTTGTGGATGTATTTGTTTTTTCTGTTTGTAGGTATGCTAATGTATTTTGTTTAGACTTGCTACTATTTTTCTACTGTAAATCTTGCTCCTTTTAATAATAATTTTGTTGTACAATGTTCAATTCTTAAGTCTTCAATTATCATTTATGTTTCAAGCAGGGGTACAGCAAGACCAGGGATTTAGATAGTGAGGAGCTCTTGGAGCAGTTGCCTGCTCTGCAGCAGCTGCTATATAGACTTGTTGGTTGCCGGGTAATGTTTTGAAACATTTTGATATCTATTATCTTTTTGTATCATAGTCATAGAAACTAATTGTATGCTGATCTTTATATTTACAGCCAGAAGGAGCAGCTGTTAGCAATTATGTGATACAATATGCTTTGGCTCTGGTATGTCTTGATATATAATTTTGGAAAGTATGCATGTATACAATTTTGGGAAACCTGTGACTGAGCACTGAGCATTTTCAGGGTTTACATTTCACTTGTATTTCTATTTATGGCAACTATAGAAAAAGGAAATATTAACTATTTTGGGCTTAGAAATATAGAAGTAAATTTTAAATATCTGCGCCCATTTACTAATGTTTCTTTTATTCAAAGTGAGATTGGTATCCATCACATCCTCTTGGTTAGTGAGGGCTATGACACTAGGCTCTTTTTTTTGTTATTCCTCTAGTTGGTATTAGAGGAATGTATGTAATTATTTGATTTTGAAATTGACCTGGTTCTGTGGCTTATTCTAGGTACTGAAAGAGAGCTTTAAGATTTATTGTGCTATTAATGATGGCATTATCAATCTTGTTGATAAGGTAAATATAGCATATTGTTCTCTATATAATGTTATCAAGTTCAGTAAAATGTGTTTTATAATGGGAAGTGAAGCGGTATTTTGTTTTTGCAGTTTTTTGAGATGCCCAGGCATGAAGCTATTAAAGCTCTTGAAGCGTATAAACGTGCTGGTCAGCAGGTGATGATTTGTATAGAGTTTTGTTAACCTCAACACATCTATTTTAATTTCATGATGCATGTATTTAAAAAATAGCTCAACCTTTGCAGGCCGCAAGTCTCTCTGATTTCTATGAAGTTTGCAAAGGGTTGGAACTTGCCAGGAATTTTCAGTTTCCTGTTTTAAGAGAGGTTTGTCTTTGCAAATGTGTCAATTTCATGCTTCAATTTAGCGTTTTTATTATTGGTCTTCCTGTTCCATTTTTATCATGGGGCTGCCAATTTCCAATTGTTTTGATTGTGGTTTTCAGCCTCCACAATCTTTTCTCACAACCATGGAAGAGTATATTAGGGAGGCACCGCGAGTAGTGACGGTTCCAAATGAGCCATTGGTTAGTATGTTTATTGTGTGCCCAGTTGGCATTATAGCTTATTTTATGTCATTTTGTTTCTCTATACCCTGGCTAGATATCCTGAAATCCTCAAACATTAACTTCTTTCTTCTGTGTTGACAGCTTCAGTTGACTTACAGAGCCGAAGATGCTCCTGAAATTGAAGACACTCAAGTACATGTTGAAGAACAGGAGCCATCAGTTCGTGTTGACAACGATGTTGCCTCCAATTCTGAGTCTGCACCTCCTCCTGCTTCTCTGCCACCGCCGCAGAACAATTTTGAAACTGGAGACTTACTGGTACATTTTCAGATACAAAATAATCTCAGTTGTCTTTCCTGAACTTTACTTATTTGTGCCCCAATTGCAGGGATTGAATGACACCACACCTGATGCATCATCACTAGAGGAAAGAAATGCCCTTGCCCTAGCCATAGTCCCCACCGAGAATGGTGAGCTTTCTTTTTTGGTGCTTCTCTTTTTGTTTTCTTCGCAAACTATGATGCTCGTCAAGGTTTTGTGAAATGTTTCTGCTCATCTGTTTTGTGCAAGTAGGCACTACTGCTTTTAACCCAAGTGCTACTCAAACGCAACCAAAAGATTTTGATCCAACTGGATGGGAGCTTGCTCTGGTTACCACTCCAAGTACCGATATTTCTTCAGTCAATGATAGACAACTGGTAGGACCTTCGTTTGATCATTCTGGGTTGTTAGTAGTTATAAATTGATACTAATATTAGTGTAAAATCAATGTAAAGTTATGTAAGTGATTGGTCCAGAGTGAATGATGAGAACAGCTAAATCCTTCTAGCAGCTATGTTTATCTTTAATTTTATTTTGTGTTTCAGGCTGGTGGATTGGACTCTCTTACTCTTAACAGCTTATACGACGAAGCGGCGTACAGATCTGCACAGCAACCGGTATATGGAGCACCTGTCCCGAACCCATTTGAAGTGAATGATCCATTCGCCTTGTCAAGCAGCATCCCCCCGCCAACCAATGTCCAAATGGCGTCAATGGGGCAGCAACAAGTGAATCCATTTGGTCCTTACCAACAACCCTTTCAGCCGCAGCCACCACAGCAGCAGCAACAGCATATGCTGATGAACCCAGCAAATCCCTTTGGAGATGGTGGCTATGGGGCTTTCCCTGCACATCCTGTTTCTCACCCGCAGAACAATCCATTTGGAAGCACTGGCTTGTTGTAAGGGAATGAATGCCTTTTTGGAGATGCATGCATGCTTGTATTTAATCAAAACCAAGATGGATTTTCTACATTTTAGGGTTGTGGAAATTGTAAAATGATCAACTACTACTTTCTTCTTTCTTTGTTGCTAGATAGGTTGTTTCTTGATTGGGATGCTTGCCTTATAAAATCCAAGACTTAGACACACAATGTAATAATCATTTTATTATATAAAGAATTGTGGATTGCTTTCTTTGGATATTCTCCACTCATTTTCTTGAAGACATAAGCATGCATGTTCATATATGATACCTTTTTATTGTTTGGTTTTATGGATAGAGTTATGTTACACACCAAGTTTTTGTATGAATCAAGTTCAATCAAATTAAACAATAAGACTTGAAATAATGATAGTCATAACTGATTTTTATTATCTTAGACCAACTTGGTTAATAAAAAGACTTGAATGTATAGGATTATTTTTATGGATAATAAACAGTTGTGGTGATTCATTTACAGCAAAAAAGGAAATTTACTCGATTTTTATTTTTCACCAGATCAATGGCTTATTTACATTTTTTGGTGGGAGGGATCACATTGTTTTAAAGACCCATAAAGTTAGATATGTCTCAATTAATTACTTTGGTAGAATACACACGTGTTACAGCTAGAGAAACAGAGTATTATTTAGCAAAGAAGTAATTGATAGCAGAAGAGATCATATGAGTATCTACTATCCACTATCAAAGTGTTACATCTGCATTCATGACATTGTTACGTGTGCCTATGCATGTGTGTATTTTTGGATGGTAATGTATCAAAGAGTTTTTTGAAAGAGAGAGTGAGAGGGTAGCTATAAGGGGAGGCAACAAAGTGAAAGCATAGTAAAGAAGAGGGTGAATAAGGAGAAAAAGAAAGTAAGGTGAATAGATATGTCCATGTCCCACATATCCAACACTTTTGAAGTCATCATCATTACTAACACATCTCTTTCAATTTATCTAAGTGGGCTTCTCCAGGAATTTTAATTTACTTAAAGGAATTATTCATCAAATTATATTCTCAATATAAAATTTAACTTTCAGAAAATTCTGTTGCCAAAAGTTAAAATTTTTTATTCTTATCTTATTAAAATATTATTGTATTCTCAATTATTATATTAAATATCAAAGAGATTTTTCTTTTATTGATAATGATAGTATTTTTTAAAATAAGAATATATTTCCAAGAATATATACAATGAACAAATATATTTATAACTTATTTTTGAGAATATTAAAAATAATATTTAATTATTTATAGTAATAAAAAACAAGTTTTTTTAATAATACTTAGGTATAATATTTCTAAGCATAATATTTTTAAAAATATAAATTTTAAAGTACATTTTTAGCCTTAAAATAATATGTTAAGTAGTACCATTTATCATTTTTGTGTTGGGTGCGCTCTCTGTTTATTTGTTTAATCTCTTTTATTTTCTTGCTTAAGGAACAATGAGTGGTATCCTATTATCAGCCAACCATTCTATGATTCTTACTTTCTTTAATTTATCTATTATGTATTTCTTTTTATTTTTGGTTTTGGTTTTATATTAAAACAGAATCCTAAGTTGTAAAACAACAGAAAAGAAAAAGGCAGCGTTCCAACCTGCCTTTACTTCCTAAAAGATTTCAGCAAAAATAAATATTCACAACTTAGAATAGAATATTCCAAAAACCTATGTATATTGATTTGCTTTTTGTGACTGCTATTTTTACTTATATATATTTTTGTATATATAGATATACCCTTATAGAATTAGAGGGCCCCTAAAAGGTACATGATGAATTTGAATTATACATCAATGTTGTATATTTTTTATTTTTTGAAAATGAAGTAATAGGTTTAAAATTATTTTTGTGGCAGTTCCATTTCTGCCACCAAACAACAACTCAAGTTATAGGCTGTTTTTAAATTCAGGCAATTTTTTTCTTTTGGTCCCATCTGTGTGAACTGTCCTTCAAATCCCTGCTGATTGCTGTTTAGAAGAGTTAATTAATTCTGCTTTTTAAAAGGATTAGGGAATAAAATGGTGTCGGATTTCATTTGTAGCCATAGGAATCTAAGTTCTCTTCATTCTCCAAACCATAATCTTGTATAGATTTTGAAGACAGAAAGGTTAAAATTATATCAAATCAAATAAAAATAGAAGAATTGAAGATGTCTCCATCGATCAGTAGATGTCCTTTCATCCCTTTGATATGCTTTATAGACATGATGTCAGTATCATGCAAATCCATCATAGTAGATGCCTTAATCTGTATTTGTTGTATACAATATAGTTAGTTTTTATGCAACTTAAAACATTCATATCTAATCATTAGTTGTTGCATAGGCAAAATTAATTCTCTTTTAAATTCACTATCTTAAAGATAAAATAAAATAAAAAACTTATGCCACAATGAAATTACTTTATTGAAGGTGCATACTAGCAGATAAGTGCAGGCCATCTTTCAGTAACCAAATTTTTATAGGCTCTTTGTCCATACATTAACATGTTGGGAGTAGTATAATTTTGAAGAATCTTTCTTTCTTTCTTTTTTTTTTTTTTTTTGAAAGAAATAGTTCAACACTCAAAGTGGAACATACAAAGACAAAGACAAACATGATAAAAAAAAAAACAAAACAACTCTTATGTTATTTTCGGCATAACTATCAACAACATAGTTATTTATCACACTACTCCATAACACATAAAAGCGATTGAGCTGCACAATTTACGACACCTGTTGTCTTGCTCTGAAATATGACGTCATTCCTTCGTAATCAAATATTTCATATAACTGAAAAGAACTCAACTAATCAATATTTACGCAACTCTTTTCTCATAGGCATAGATCTCCAACTCTCAAAATGATCTTTCAAGATATTGGAGTAGTCCACACCTGTCCAACCGTGATCCATATACACCACACCTGCTAAGAGTACTCACAAATAATAAATAAGTGATGTACATTTTCAACATTCTTCTTACACAACACGCCCAAATTATCATTTTGTTCTAGGATTCCCAACATACTTAGTCGATCCTTTATATTGACCCAGCTTACCAATACAAACTAAGTAAACAACTCAACTCGAGGCAGAACTAATCCTTTCCAAATTTTCTTTGTAAATTTGCAGTTCAGAATCTCCTCGTCTAAAGTCTTTTCTTGCAAAATCTACATAAAATTTTTTTCCTTACTTTTTATTTTTTTATAGTGTGGAGAATTAGTAATGAGAATGGGAACATTCAATTACATTGATCTATATATTTTTCTAAAAAAGAATGAAAAATTATTTTTGCTCATTCTTATCCGTGAACCAAAGAATTGGACATTCTAACCATCACCTAATACCTATGCTTATCTCAATCTATAATAGATTCTGGCACCTTATCACAATTTGTTAAATAGAACGAAAGAGAAATATAGCATCCCACTCTTTATAGGACATTTTTGCCTTTTCAATTTTCATATCATTCTTAGCATGAGGACTCTATAAATCAAGGTTACAACATGGCACTAGAGCCTAGAGGATATGATATTTATTTTAGAAAAATAAATGCTAAATTAATTAGCTTAAAACTCAGTTAGCATCGCTTCTGGATTCTCATATCAAACATTGGAGCCTACTTATAATAATGCTAAAACTTCGATCCTCTAGAATGTCATAGTCACCCTTCATTTTCTATCCAGCAGTTTTAGACTTTAGTATACCATTTTTTTAAAATAAAAATAAAATTTTAATTGTAGACCCCCTTCACTTTCTCCCGCGGCGCTCCCAATCAAGAAATAAAAAGGGGAAAAAAAAAAAAGTTAAGAGTGTAATAGAAGGACGTTAATGGTTATCATTGGAAATGAAAAAATAGGGGCCATTTTGTATAATTAATATGTAGGATTAAATAAAGTATATACACTTGCAGATTAATTTCATAATATTTTATATGTCACATTTTTTGTTGGCTTTGAACCCACGCAAGCCGTCTAATCCTGATTAAGGGTCCCTCATCTAATTGAGCAATTAGATAACAATTACAATTCATGAGCTCATTTTCAGCATAACTCGCCAAATTTGAAACTTACAAGGAGCTATTTGGTCCATAATATTGGACTATTAATAACTATGTGTGAATAAGTATAACATAATCTTTTGAATAATATTATTCTTGTTCACATGGTTTTAATTACTTTACACCATGTCATTTGTTCCAAATATGGGAAATTGAAGAATAGTATGCAATTTTTTGGAGCTCTATTTTTGTTCATCTAATTATCTTTTATCAGAACAAGCAAAAATTGGAATTGGGTAAGAGCAAATTTTATTTTAAAGTATATTTTTTGTTCTTAAAATTTGACAAAAATTTTAAAATTACCCGTAAGTTTTATTTTGTTTCAATTTTGTCCCAAAAATTTTCGATTTGTATCAAATATATCCTCGATGGCTAAATTTTTAAAAAAATTTAAAACCAATATAACAATAATGCATGAAAATTATGCTTGATTTACTTGTATTGAGGGTTATTCTTATGAAATTGTTGTTGAATTGGTCTTAAATTTTTTGAAAAATTAGCCGTCAAGGGTATATTTGATACAAATCGAAAACTTTTAGGACAAAATTGAAACAAAATAAAACTTAGGGATATTTTTAAAACTTTTGTCAAACTTTAGGGACAAAAAATATACTTTACCCTTTTATTTTTTAGAACTCCCAATAGGATAAAAGAAAAGAAAATAATTTTTTTTTTATCACTTTATTTTGTTTCACATTTTAAAAAATGTTTGATGCTCCTTTAATTGGGATTTATTAGGAGCAATTGAGGGCTCCCCCACCAGTAATTAACTTTATAAAGTTGTGTTTAGCTTTGATGTTTCTTCCAAGAACAAGAAAGATAGTGCCTTTGAATTCAAAAACGTTTTTAATTTTTTCTTTTTTTGCATATTCAACTCTGCCTAATCAACACTACATCATAAATGGCCCCATCTCAATACCTATCTCATTTAGTCCCAAGTTATACACAACTACTTGCCCATAATTAAAATTATGATACAATATGTTCATATAACAAACTTTGATGAATCATGAATGAATTGATTTATTCATTTATTGTATATAATAAGACATTGTCATTAATGAGGGGGCACCTTCCTTTTTATTTTTTCTTCTCTTCAATTTTCTCTACCTAAATATATGCTTATATTGCAACTTAGGTACCATTTTACTATCTGGCATAACAATTATTTACATCTAAAATTTGTACTTTTTTTGGGGGGGGGCTTTATGGATTCAAACATGATCAATTATGATGAACAGGTGCAAAAGTATGATGAGATTTGCTTTTGATTTCGTTTGAGCTGGCAAGTATGTACTAAACAAATTTGATAATGGGAGTGTAATGTAGGTTAATTATATTTGCTCAATTATAACAAAGTAGGGCCAATTTGGACACTGAAAAACTTATGGTGGAGACTTGACTAAAGCAAAAGCAATTTGGAGGGCCAAAGGCACAACATTAACTGAAGCTAGCCATAGATTCCTCTTTCAAAAATGTACATAAGTACATATATTGTCACAGGGCCTTAAGATCACTTTGTTGCAGTTTTGAGTTCCAATTCTAAGTTAGAAAATAATAATAAAGAAAAAGCATGTTCACCACAAATTTCAAACCAGATTAGTCGATCTTTTATAATATAATTGAAATACCAATTATAAATCACAAAAAAAAGAACAAAATAATATTGAATTGTCATAAAATTATTTTAGAAAACATGGCAACAAGGTCGGTGAGAGGCGGTGCAGCCCTGCTTCCATAAAAGGCCAAGTTCGACCCTGTTGGAGCCTAACAAACTGCTCACTCCATATTTGTTTCGGCTTCTTAAGCCCCCCACCATTCATTTTCTTTCTTTTTCGCATTTTTTGTTTATATTGGATTGTATACCTAACTAGTGACTCATTTTCATGGTACATCCAACATGAAGATAATGGGAAAAAAAAAACAGTGAATAAATTTAGAGTTTTACTAATAGAAATTTCTTCCGTCAAGGTAAAGTTGGATAAAGAATAAAAATTATAATTAATTTTTTTTTAAAAATGTGCATTGCACATAATATTTTTATATTTTAAATATTTTTTTGTATTGTAAAACAAACAATCTTTACTCTTTACTCAACTTTTTTATTCAATATAGTATTTGTTACGATGGTTAACCGGAGATTATTAGGTTGGATTAGTTTGGCTGACCCAATCGTCGGAATGAGGAAGTATCCAAGCGGATTGATGATCCAAGGCCCCATCCAACTTCGGTATGAGAGAATGGGGGGTGGTACCTGTAAAGACATTCTGATGCCAAAAGGGAGCAAAACAGGTCTAGAGAGTATTGGGCTTCTAAGATACTTGAGGTGAACCCATAACTACCGTTGGTGTAGTTCCGTTATTTATGGGGAGTAACCGTCCCTTTATCTTAGGGAGGTTGAGATAGGAAGTGCGTAGAAAGATTTTAGGGGCAGTTACTCATTTGGATGGGTGTTTATCTGCCAGATAATTTTCGTCCCAACTTCTTTAGAACAAGTCGTGGTAGGAACCGACTTCGTGGGGTGAAGATCGGTGTAGAGCGAGACTTAATCTTTTGGATTGGGCCTTTCGTTTGGACCTGGGCCTTATCATTGGGTTAGGGTATGAACAGTATTATCCTTTATTAATATGTGTTCTAGAAATAGATTTTGAGAATATCATAAAAAATATAATTAAATTTTTTAAAAAAAGTGTGTCTTGCACATAATATTTTTATTTTTTAAATATGTTTTATATTATAAAACAAACAATTTTCATTCTTTACTCAACTTTTTTCTTCACTATAGTATTATCCTTTATTAATATGTGTTCTAGAAACATTTTGAAAATATCATGAAAAAGAAATATTAGACTAAAAAGTTATGCAAAACCATCAATTTCTTAAAAGTAATTATTATTATATTCTTAAGATATATTTTAAAAATAATTTTTAAAAAATGATTATTATTATTATAAACTAATAAATTTATTGATTATTATATTTGACAAAGAAAGCCAGTTTAATTTTGGGTTGTGACATAATCTTGAGTGAGAAAAAAAGAAGACAAGATACTTTTCTTCCATAATATAGTAATATTAGATTTGTTGAGGTTATTTAATATTTATCAGCATATATAAATGCAGGACATAACAGGCTTGTTAGCAAAGTAAAATGAGTGAAGGTTTTAAGGAGCAATATTGTGAATAAAGAGTTTTTACTTGCAATAATAATTGGCTGGTTGCAAGTGCATTATATGTATATAACAAAAAACAGAAAGTGTGATAGAAAACAGACCCTCATAATGAAGTGAAGCATCTGCAGCCGTAAAAGGCCCCACACCCACAGCCCCTTACTTTGGAGTGGTCCCCACCAGCTCATATGTGTGGTCTTGTGGGCCATGCCATTTCTTGCCTTTGTGGATTTTTCTAACACGAGCTGGCACCATTAATGGATTATCAATAATATTATTTTGGCCAAAGAAAATTCTAGATATTGGAGGAAAAACCCTCAGGCCTCAATATATTGATGTAGTAAATTATTTAGTACTTCAATCCTCAAAAAATTACTGGTTGAACAAAGGAAATTATTCAGATTTTGTATCAGAAAAGAAGTGCTCAATTCCACAATATTAAGGCACAAATGGGACAAGTAACCTTAATTGTTGTTCTAGTGGAACAAGTGAACTACTGCTACTAAGGTTCTATAGTTTTTGTCAAAAAGGCACTAAAATGTTGCTTAGAAAATAAAACATTCTTTAACTTTCTTTGACTCAAGAACATCTCTTTTCTTTTTAATTTTTCATTTTCATTTTCAATTTCCCCCTCACCTCAGAGTCTTCTTTGGTTGTCATTCCATTCAAACCATACCACCACCAATACCTCCAAATAAAACCACCCTCTCTCTCTCTCATAAACAGTTAAACCTCTCTTCCCTTGGAAACTTGTTCCTCTTCCTCTAATTCTAGTACCACCTCCTTTAATCTGATATATTAATACTATTGTAGGGTAAAAGATCATCCCTTTTTTGTACATAACAAAAGAGAAAACACAGAGAAACCAACAACAACAACCATGGCTGGTAACAAGTTTGCAACCATGTTACACAGGAACACCAACAAGATCACACTTGTTCTTGTCTATGCCATCCTTGAATGGATTCTCATCCTCCTCCTTCTCCTCAATTCTCTCTTCTCCTACCTCATCATAAAGTTTGCAGATTTATTTGGCCTCAAGAGACCCTGCATGTGGTGCACCAGAATCGATCATCTCATAGAGCCTGCAAAATTCAACAAGAGTTTATGCAAGGATCTTGTTTGTGAAGCTCATGCCTCTGAGATTTCCAAGCTTGGGTTCTGCTCCAACCATCACAAGTTGGCTGAATCAAACCACATGTGTGAGGATTGCTCATCTTCATCTCAACCAAGTTATGCCAAATTGTCTCAAAGCTTTGGTTTCTTCCCATGGATGAAGCAAATTGGTGTGGCTGATGACAGGGCTATTGAGAAAACAGAGGAGCCTCTGACTTGTTCTTGTTGCGGCACCAACTTGGACAGCAGATTCTACCCTCCTTGCATTCTGATCAAGCCTTCTCTTGATGTTTTGGGGTATAGCCATAAGCAGAATTTGCTCACAGAGCGTGGCGTTGACACGGAGGTTGACGATGGCGATCGCTCGGATCACAGCAGATCAGATGAACAGAGCACTGAAGAAAATAGAGGAGGTGACTTGGTTTTTGAGATTGATCAGTGCTCTGGTAGAAGAACAGAGGAAGCAGGGGAGAGTTGTGCTTGTTCTGTTTGTGATGGCTTGGATTTTAGTTTAGAGAAAGGGAAAGAAGCCATTGAAGAGGAAGCAGAAGCTTTGATAGTTTCTGAGGAAAAGAATGATGATCAGGCCTGTGAGAAGAACACTACTTCTCAAGTTGATTGCACTGATGAGGAGACGACTCTGGAAATTCCAAACAAACACCTTGAATTTTTCATTCATGGTGATGATTGCAGGTTGATTCCTGTTGAATTTGACTCTGCTGCCACAGAAGATGCAAATCAAAGTAGGTATAAGGCCAATGGCGAAGATTTTATTCTGGATTTTGACACGAGTGCTGATGCTGAAGCTGCGCCGGTTATTGAGAATTGGCACATTTCTGGGGAGGAAACTGTGGCAGAATTTTCATGCCAAGAGAATTCAAAGGCCTTCAAGGTCAATGAGATTGAATCAATTCAATTACAAGAAGAGGAACAACATTTGGAGCAAGATTATCAAGATGTGAAGATTGCTGAAACCACTGAAGATTTGCACAAGGATGATAATGCTGAACCAAACATGGAAAGAAGAGATGGAGAATCATGTTCAGATGTTTCAACAGGTTAGCTGTTATTCTATTCTCTTACTTGATTTTCTATGTTTATCGAATGATCTAATACCTATCTTTATTCGCGCAGCGTCTGAAGATGGATCGCAGTTGCAGGGAGAGGAATTTGAAGCAGAAGTGTCCATAGGGACTGAAATTCCTGATCAGGAGCAAGTTGATGAGTATCAAAGCCAAGATATTGTTTTGGATACAAGTCAAAGGATACAAGAAGATCCATCTACTAGCACAGTCAGTTATCAAGTCCCGGATCATAGTGGTAAACCTTAACTTCTTATCTCATTCTTGCTAGAAATTTTTCATTCTGTTTTGTGACATTTTTCAATTCAATATATAAGTAGGCCATGAGAAATTAGAAGAATTTGTGGAATTCAAAACCATGTCACTTGAAGTGAGAATGCCAACAGTAAATAACCACTTTTCGGAGTCTTCTGAGATTCATGAGAATGAGGAAGAAAGGGTTCCTGAGACCCCAACTTCAGTGGAGAGTCTGCATCAAATACACAAGAAACTACTACTCCTTGACAGGAAAGAATCTGGAACAGAAGAGTCGTTGGATGGAAGCGTTGTAAGCGATATAGAATGTGGAGAGGTATCCATTGAGAAGCTAAAATCAGCATTGAAATCAGAAAGGAAGGCTTTAAGCACTCTATATGCAGAACTAGAAGAAGAGAGGAGTGCATCTGCTGTGGCAGCAAATCAAACAATGGCAATGATAAACAGGCTTCAAGAAGAGAAAGCAGCAATGCAGATGGAAGCTTTGCAGTATCAGAGAATGATGGAAGAACAATCTGAGTATGATCAAGAGGCATTGCAGCTTCTGAATGAGCTTATGATGAAGAGGGAGAAAGAGAAGCAAGAGCTAGAAAAGGAGCTTGAAGTGTATAGGAAAAAGGTTCATGAATATGAGGTAAGGGAAAAAATGTTGATGATGTCAAGAAATGGTAGCAGTATAAGAAGCAGAACTTCATCTCCCTCTTGCAGCATTGCTGAAGATAGCGATGGATTATCTATCGATTTGAGTCATGAAGCAAAGGAAGAAAACGGATTTTGTAGCAGCCAGCAAGAATGCAGCAACAACCAGAACACACCTGTGGATGCAGTCTTGTATTTGGAGGAATCATTAGCAAACTTTGAACAAGAGAGGCTATCAATTATAGAACAGTTGAAGGTACTGGAAGAGAAGCTTATTATATTGAACTATGAAGAGCAAGAGCAAGTTCATGATGATAAAAAATCAACAGAATATCTTTGTGAGGAGAATGGGAATGGATATCATGATCATGATGTTGATGATCATGGAGGTCAGGTAAATGGATATGCAAATGGCCATGCAAATGGTAAGCATCATGAAGGGATAAAAATCATGGGTGCCAAAGCCAAGAGTCTTCTCCCACTTTTTGATGCAATGAGCACAGAAGAAGATGTGGAGTTGAGTGGAGATGAGTTAGAATTTTCTCCCATGCAACACATTTCGGCAGAAAAGGCTAATTCGGATAAGAAAAAGCTTGCTCTAGAAGAGGAAGTGGATCATGTTTATGAGAGACTACAGGTGTTGGAGGCAGATAGAGAGTTTCTAAAGCATTGTATCAGCTCCTTGAGAAAAGGGGACAAAGGGTTAGAGCTTCTTCAAGAAATTCTACAACATCTTCGTGATCTCAGGAATGTGGAACTCAGAGTGAGGAACATGGGAGATCTTGCAGTGTAACTAACAAGTCCATGCTCATACTAGGTAAAATGCTGAACTTGAGTTAACTCCCCAATTGAGTTTATGATTTTATAATACTCTGCAACTCTCGAGTTTGATTACATTGTTTGATTTTATGGACTTATCTTGTTCTTTAATGAATGCAGATTTGTTATAATGGAATTGAAGTTGATCCACATGCAGCAGATCAAGCATACAACATGAGCATTGAGTACCACTGGTGTGGTCTACCATAGATACAGGACAACCAATGCAAATGCATCACTTCAATGTTAACAAAAAGTGGGATTCCTTAATGGAGAGGGGAAATCCTGGTATGGTCTGTGTTGATACAATCATGGTGGACAACAAAACTGGAGTCTACCCTTCTCTTTTTCTTTGTTTTGTTTTGTCCATGTAAGCCCAAAATTTTTATGGGGTTGGTGTCTCCATTTCATCATCAGTCTTTGTGGAAAAGGATGGTGATGATTGAGTATATGTCTGTGTAGGGTAGTGAGGTTAAGGCCAACCTGTCACATTGTGTATTTTGTGAGAAAAAAGACCTGGCTTGCAAAGCTGGAGGGATATAACAAAAGATTCCAGTGCCAGGTACATATAGCTTTTAGTTTATTAGAGACAGAATTAGGGCCACTACTTTTGTCATTTTCCTTCATTTTTTTTCCTTTGATAAGGGTGAAAGATGGGGTAAGTAGCCTCTTCCTTTTTCTCTTCTCTCATCTTTTGCATACTTGCATTCTGTTGAGGTTTGTTTTTTAAATTTTTTATTTTTCTGAGGGGAACAAGGTGAGTCACTTGTATACTACATGTATTCATTTTGTAATTATATATATATAAAAAAGTGTTTGTTTGTTTATACTGATTGGAAGTTCCTTGGTTACTGTTGTTGCTTAAAGCTAGCTTGTGACTGAGATATGCGTTCCGAAATAACTAAAAAGTTAAGAATAAGAATAAAGAATCAGAATATGAAGCCTCTACGGTTTTAGCATTGATTATGCTTTAAGGTTAAGCATAATGCAACTTCTTGTTAGGTTGAGACAAATGTAAGTAAACTAAAATAATAATAATAATAACAATAATATAATATTGAGATGCATGCTGCGTTGAAAAGTGAAAACAATAGAAGGACGGCAGTGAGATATTACTGAAAGGAACATTGCATGAAGTCATGAACCTATTGATCATAAGATGAGAAAGGTTCCAAAATCTATTAAAAGTGAAATGGCTAGTTAGCTACACAAGTCAACATCAATGCAAGAAGTTTTCTCAATATTAGCACTCATTAAGTTTGAAGTGTTATGAAAGAAAGAAAATGTTGAAGAGTTCATATTCATTAAGTGCAATACTAATTAAGAGTTGCTCAACTACTATAGAATTCGACAAAGTCGTTTATTATGTCATCCAAATTAAGGATAAAAGTAAACATAAGTGGGCAATAATTTAATGAATATCATGTATGCGAGACAATTAGATTCATGTTTATTATTAATTATTTATTTTGACCAAAAAGTCACAGATATTTACCAATGTAGTTTTGATGTGCAGAAATGAAGGCTATAAGTGATAAATACATTTTTTTTATGATTTGCATGTAGAGGGACAAAGATAGTAATCTCCATCTTATTGTGTGTTTTGTACCCAACCTCATCAAACATAAGAACTTTAAAAACCTTCCAAAATAAATGTTATTAGTAAGAAATTGTCTATGTCAATCAAAGATGACGAGTTATGTATGGTGTATACACTGCATCTGCCCCCCAACTAAGTTTTTCAATCAGTGAGAAACAAAAAAAAAAAAATGTTTTCAAGGGAAATTTAGGAGTGCCCCTGATGTCACGGTAGCATCCCAATGGACCCAATTTGCCGCGAATTTTATGTACCATCCCGTTTTCTATTTCTTCTGAGTATACAGGCCTTACCCTAATCAGGTGCGGAACTAGATAAAATATTAGAGGGATAAAAAATATTTATACAATTAAATTAGACTAAAATAAAATTTTAAAGAGAGTTAAACTGAAATTTACATATAAAAAATTAAAATTAAAAGATCATTGTCCCCTTTCCTACCACCTGACTCCGCCTCCTGACTCTAATAAATGTCACTTTTATTTTCCATGGAGAATAAAATAGACAATTATACCCTGTGACCGGACAATTTTGCAACCTAGTATTAGTTGTACACAACTTTGGTTCAAGGAAAATGTACCCTTTCTTTAAAGGATTTTTTATTTTAATAAATGAAATAATTATAATAATTACTGAAATAAATAAATTAAAAATTATTACTGAAATAAATAACCCTCTCTTATCTTGTTTACACTATAAATGAGATAAGGCTGGAAGACATTTTTAAATAGATGTCGTTCACAGCCTTTGACCGGGTCTCAGTTTAAATTTTTCAACGATTTTCTCATCTCTTTTACTCCTTTCTAATTATATTATCAATAAATATGACGATGGCGCGCACAGTTGGTAACGATGGAGACATCAATAGACTGAACGAGACTTTGTATTACGCCGGACAGCCGACTTTAAGGTTAGTTCTTTTGTGTTGAATTTTGTACTATTTTATATAGATATATTTTTATATGTAGCCATGGTTAGGGTAATAACAAAAAACTAGAGTATAGTTTGTAGCGTTAGGAATAGGTCGCTTGTAGAAATTTAGACCTCTATTTAATTATGGTAGGTTATTGCTATATAGTTATTAGTTTGGAACTCTATTTTACCTGTGGTAAATTGTTACTACTTATTATAATCTTCTAGTTAGGTTTTTTAGTATCAAATATATTAAAATTAACAGAATAATATTTGTCTAAAAAACATGTAATTGAAGATGTAAATATGTTTTTAATTAGAAATATCTTTAACTTAGAAAAAAATGTTTATTTAACTTTAAAATTTTTATATTAAAAAGATTCAATTATAAAATAAAAAACAGCTTAAGAATTTATTAACAAAAATATAGAAACCTATTTAAAAGTTTTAAAATACGATAACCGTTAAATGTCGAAGACTTAATTAAAGTTTTAAATTTTTTTTTTTATAATTCTGAATATTTTTTTTTAGAGGCCTCACCTTCTACTGCCCCGGTAAGTGAGTCATACCCTTCCTCCACCTGACGCCATCGTCCCGTATCTGGTTAAGGCTAGATCGGCGACACGGTTCCCCTCAGGGATTTCACATTCGATAATTCCCTGATTATGACATTCGTGGAGCGATGGCGTCTGGAGACCCATACGTTTCATCTCCTGTGAGGTGAGGCCACTATCACCCTGCACGACATGGCGTACCAACTAGAGCTACGCGCACACGGGCCCCAGTTGGGGGTGCCTTCATGACTTTGGTAGGTGGTACCACATAGAGACGTGGCAGTTGGTGGATTGGATGCTGGGTGCCAAGCCTCCAGTGGCTCCACAGCAGGCTGCGCAGAGGAAGGAGTCGTTCACGCTGAAACTTGTTTGGTTGTGGGATCATGTCCGCCAGATGCCCCCTACAGACAACCCAGAGACCCTTCGCCACTAGGTGCTACATTAAGTTATTGATCGGAGGATATCTGATAACGGGCAAGTCGAACAACTTAGTCCACTTGCGTTGGCTCCCACTTTTGGAAGACTTCGGGCGGTGCCGGGCGTTGTCTTGGGGCTCAGCCGTACTTGCTTGGACGTACCAGTCACTGTGTCGCACACCGAGACGTCACAGACATCGCTGGCTGCACTCCGCTGTTGATATTTTGGATCTACCAGAAATTTTTTTTAGTAGTGTCCAACAAATAAAGGGATCTACCAGTATCCTATGACTGCCAGGTAATAAATATTTATTTCTGTATTTAGTTATCAATTTGTAACTTTCTAAGACCTATTGCATAACGAGCTGCTTTTATTCTTTATGGCACCTAATAAGCTTATCACTAGTGAAAAATAAAATAAACATATTAGAAACTTAAATTTTTTGTATTTTCAATAAATTTTTTTAATTTGTAATCTTACTCCCATTTATTTAGTTATTTGCTATATTAAATATTTATTCGTTAGATTTAAGATATATTTTGTTGGTGAGTCCTCGATTAAGTGAAGCCCACAAGTTTAAAAAAAAAATAAAGAAAGAAGTGGCTAAAGCCACAGGAGAGAGAGAAACTTATATATTTTAAAACCTAATCATATTTTACAATAATAAAATATAATTATAACAACAATTATATTATGTATACATAAAATAATCACTTATATAGAATAAATTTTAAAATACAAAATACACATTAAAAATAAATTAAATAATATATATATATTTATACACAAATTTATAATAGATAATTTAATAATTAATTTTTTATGTAAACATAATATTTTTATTATAAAAATTATTATTATGTTATATATATTTCACTTTCACTATTAAAATTTTTTGGATGTGTCAGTCAAGTTATGTGATAAGACACTTGATGATTCTATAAAGTTCAACCATTTGAAAGATGACTTTGTGAATCTATACCTTGGTTTGCAAATTGCAATTAGGTTAAAAAGAGTCATCTAGCCAGATATTCATTTTCTATCTTGTTCAAGGGATATATATATACATTGGTCAAATAGTCAATAATTGGCGCAATGTTAATGACCCATGCATGTACTTAACCCAGTTAAACTCGATTCAAACTTAAAGCTCAAGAAGTGGGACGTACTATTCATGCAAATAAAGACCGCCACTAAACAAGTAGTCAAATAATAGAGGAAGTTTGAAAGTACTTTGTTGAATGTTGTTCCTTATAGGAAGCAGACAAGCAGTTCTTTATAATTGATCAGTGAAGTGCTTCTGTTGATAAGATGGTAAAATTCTTAGTTATTACCTCGTGGCTGAGTTGGAACTATATGGCTGCACTTATGTTTTGAGCATTATTTAGAATGTGTTCAAATCTTTATTTGCATATAGATCACATTATCAGCTAACACACTAACGTTTTTTTTTCTTTGGTTTTTTTGGGCAAATATATAATTAATGAAAAAGGTTAGAAGATTATTAAAATTTATTATTTTTAGTTATTATTTAATTATTAATTTAATTTTTTTAATTTAGTTTTTTTTAATTTAATAATTCAATAAGATACTTTATCCTCTATTTTTAAATATTAATAGTTAACTGATGGTTAAAAATAATAAATTCTGATGGTCATCTATTATTCTTTAAAATTAACATATATTCGTATATTACTTAAAAAAAATTATATATTACTATATTAGGTAAAAAATAAAAACATTATTTGTACATTAAAATCAATTATTATGTATTTATATATAAATATATATTATTTAACTTTTATATATATATATTTTATACTAATAATTAATTTTAAAAATTTTTAGTATACATCTAATATTATTATAAATAAATTTATTGGCTATATATTTGTTAATCACTTAGATTTTCTTTTACTGTCTTACTAGCTCTACATTCAAGCAAAATACTTAACTAAATCCAACCAATTTGTTATAACCACTTTTCAAATCACGCTGTTTTTCCTTCTCCGTTTCCTTCCACTTCTCCTTTTTCGTTTCATTATCCTTCTCCTCCTCTTCCTCTTTCTTCTTCCGTTTCCTTCCCTTTTTCCTTTTTTTTCTTTGTTTTCCTCCTCCTCCTTTTCCTCCTCCTCCTCTTACTGACATTTCAATTGTTATTTTTTTCCTTTTTTTTTTCGTTATCATCGACTACCATCATCACTACCTTCTCCTTCTCCTCTTTTCTTTTTTTCATTTGATTTCTTCTTTTCATTCGTTTTCCTTCTCCTCCTTCTCTATTATCATCATCATTGTTATCATTATATCGTCATTATTACTATCGTTATTGTTAAATTTTTATCATATTAATGACGTTGTCTAATCCAAAATTAATTTGAATATATTTTTGTTCATAATTCGGTATTGTTTGCGTGCTTGTTTTCGAACTAAGTTTGTGTGTCATAATCATTAAATAATTTCGGTATAAAAACTAAAAAATTTATGTGTATTTGTTAAAAAATTTCGGTATATTTTTATTCTGATAAGTTCTACATAATTTAAAATTCTTCATTTTTCTCTTTCTCATGTTCTGCTATTTCTTCTTCTTTTTCATTATTATCCTTTTTTTCTTATTTATCTTGTTCTTCTTAAGTTTCTTCTTGCTTTACCTCTTAATAAGAATAATAAAAAAAAAAAATCAAATCAAGAAGAATAAAAAATACATAATACTGCAAAATTACTAGAAAGATGATAAACTTTCATTCGTTCAACTAAAAAAAGAATTAAATAATGAAAATAAAAAAAGTAAAAAAATACAGCATTAAAAAAGATATTTTTGTGCTTTTGTAACAAAATTTCAGTGTAAAAACTAAGAAATTTATGTGTATTTATTAACAAATTTCGATGTATTTTTATTCTAATAAGTTCTGCATAATTTAAAATTTTTCTTTTTTTCTTTTTTTTCTTTCATTTTTTTATAATTATTTTTGTTTCACTCTTTTAAGAGAAATAAAAAAAATAAATGCTGTAAAATTATTAGAAATAAGAAGAGAAAAAAATACAATAATAATAGCAACAATAAAAAAACGACAATAAAAAAAATATACAAAAAGAAGAAAAAATACAAAAACAAAAAAAGATATGTTCATATTAGTAAAATACGTATGTACATCTTACGTATAATAAAAGTAATTTTTATTAGATTTAAGCTAACTTAATTAAATTTGATTGCGAAAAAGACTTGGACACCTAACAGGAGTGAATAAATAATGTAATGTATATGGTTTGGAGATGCTACAAAAATGTTTTAGCATCCCTCTCCCTTTCCATAGAGAAAATGAAATTTTTGGTTGATATTTGATTTTGACTTTTCTTTCTCAATATGAAGAGAGTCAAGGAGGCGTCACCTGGTCAATATGAACACACTCGCTTCTGTTCTCTGTTCTCTCTTCTCCATTGTCCATACATATTTATGAGCTTTTCTTTCTCTAAAAACCAAACTAATAATAAGACCCCAAAAAGAAAAAGAAAAAGAAAACTAATCACTAAGAACTAAGAAGTAATAACAACTCAGGTTTCGTATTCATCATTTCAAATCTCTCTTCCCTTCTTTTATATTCTCAAGCTCCCACTTCATCTCCATTTCCTCACAAACCCAATTTCCTGTTCACAAAAAAGATTGCAACTTTGCTTCCTTTGTTTCATGGGCTCATCTTTCGAATCATAGAATTCCGTCATGGACAAGGATAAGGACAAGTCGTCCCACAGTTTTCTTCATAATCTCATCAAACACATTAAATTCGGTTCCAATAAAGGTATTCCAACTAAATCCCAACCTCTTTTTTTCCCCCATTGATCTGAATTATATCTTCTTCTTGATGTGCTCTCGTCTGATTATACTAGGGTTGTGTTCTTCTTCTGTGTTGTTTTTTTTTTTTAATCAGAGCGAAGCAATGAAGCTGAAATAAAGCAAATGGCTGCGCAGGAGCAGAAGGTCTTTTCCTATGAAACGTTAGTTGCAGCTACCAAGAATTTCAGTGCTCTGAATAAGCTTGGTGAGGGAGGCTTTGGACCCGTTTATAAGGTGAGCCATAATCACCAATTTTGTTAGTGTTTCTTTTTGTCTTTGGTTGCAAGGGAAAATGGATGAGAGAATACTGAGAAAGCTTTCAATTGGTTAAAGTAAAGGTACATGTTTTCTGATCATGAATTCAGGAATAGGCTCTTCAATTTTGGAATTTTCACAAAGAATCACTTCTGATCCCTAGAATTTCTCATTTTCCCCCCTTTTTGGGAAGCCCCGCATAAAAAAGGTGGTTCCTTTTTGTTTTACACGGTAAAGAAAGAACATATAAAATCTAAGAACTTTTCTAAATAATCTGTTTTTGATTTTTCATCAAACTTTCATCACTTGCAGGGGAAGCTGAGTGACGGGAGAGAGGTTGCAGTAAAAAAGCTATCACACACTTCAAATCAAGGGAAGAAAGAGTTCATGAATGAGGCCAAATTATTGGCTCGTGTACAGCACCGGAATGTGGTGAATTTGTTGGGCTATTGTGCCCATGGCGGAGAGAAGCTTCTTGTCTATGAGTATGTTCCTCATGAGAGCCTTGACAAGCTTCTGTTCAGTAAGTACTTCCCCCTTCCATTATTACCAATCCTTATTCTCTTCAATGAAATCACATGGAAGGAAGAACACCATTCATATTTTCCTAAGAGGATCTATGTAGTTAGGATTGCTTGTGGAACATGTTTTCTGTTTTTGTTACTTGTTGGATACACAATACTAATAAAATAAGCGTTTCAAATTAATTTGGTTTTTATAATTGATAGTCTGAACTAAGATAATTGGTGGTTTTCATTCAACCCAAAATTTCATTTTCTTCAGCTGACTTTGGAATGCGAATTTCCATATTTACCCTTTTTCCTAGTGTTAAAAGTTTCAAACCAATTTTGCTTATAATAAGCTGCTCCATCTTCTTCCCCTCCATTTTTTAATGCAGAGGTCCTGACTTTTCAGCTATACCAACAACGTGGACGATTAAAATGTAAAATTAGTTTTCTATTGTGATAGTGACTGCACTCAGGACTGACTTTGATATCAAATAAATAAACTTCATCCTTAAATTGGCTTGTGTAGTCAAAGAGATTGTTTCAAAACTCCTCCTTAGCAAAGCCATGACAAATCCTTAATTATCTCTGATGAACCTTCCTAATCAGCTTCTTTTTTCCTTTTCAATGATGGTGCTTAACCATTTATGGCTTCCCATTATAAGAAGGACAAAGTGAAACTTCCCAAACCCAAAAGCTTTCTAGTTTCTAGCATTCTTTTTGGGGTGGAAAAGCCATTCAAGACTCAAGGCAAAATAAATAAGTTGTGGGGTCAATCCTTTCTCATTTTTCTCTCTCTCAAACCAACACAATGCATTTATAATTATATGGTCTATGTATTTGCAAATTGTTTTGCGATAGAAATAGAAAAATATTAGAAAATGTCTATATTCCAATATATTATTTCATTTTTTACTCACTAACAAATTAAGAGGTGGTGTAGATTGAGACAGATCTTGTTTCACTGTATTTATATTTCGTGTTATGAGACACTTATCAACAAAGAAAAAGAAACCATAAATTTGATTCATTAATCAGATCAATATTGTGAGAAGCATTTTTGTATGTTGTTGACTTGTTCCAAGAGAAAATATGAAGATAAAAAATTAAATTGAATGAATGAATACAGAGGTGCACAAGAGGGGGGAGCTAGATTGGAAAAGGAGGCTGGGGATAATAACAGGGGTGGCAAAGGGGTTGCTTTATCTTCACGAAGACTGTCACCATTGCATCATCCACCGCGACATCAAGGCCAGTAACATCTTGCTCGATGACAAATGGCAGCCGAAGATCGCAGACTTTGGCATGGCCCGTCTCTTCCCCGAAGATCAGAGCCAGGTCAATACTCGTGTCGCTGGAACCAAGTAAGTCTAACCACAACTCTTTCGTCCCTTGTACATCAACACCATATTGAAGTCAAATATCAAAACTAGTACTATGACTAAGTATGCATATATTTTTCTCCTAAGGTTATAGAACATAATTAGATGTTTGTGTTTTGGTAGAGTCATAATAATTTGGTGATAATATCACAGTGGTTATATGGCACCTGAGTACGTAATGCATGGACAGCTGTCCGCCAAGGCTGATGTATTTAGCTATGGAGTGTTGGTGTTGGAGTTGATCAGTGGCCAACGAAACTCTAACTTTAATTTGGATGTGGATGCACAGAATCTACTTGATTGGGTAACTAACAATTGATGCCTCATTCTCCTTCACTTATATTTTCTCACGGTTTAGGTATTGTGTATCCTTTTCTTAATCACCAAACTATATAAAAACAATAATAATCAATAAACACAGGTAGACGTTTCTTGACTTTTCAATAGAGTTTTGGAGATCTTTCGTTATTTTAAAATTATTTAGTTAATTCAATAACATTGATTCGGAGATTGACTCATAACCCCATCACCAATCACCATCACATCTTTTCTAAAAAGAATTTAAACCAAACCCCAACGCCACAAACTGCTCCCTTACCTCATGGATACATAATCTGATTCCATCTAGAATCGTTGATAATAAAGCTACTTTATTCATAAATACTGTAGTTAAGATTGACATTAATAAATATTATATTAAACTACAGAATGTTGGGAGTAAAAGAGGGGGGGGGGGGGGGGGAATCGCAGCTCTGCTATGATGTATTATCTCATTCTAGAAAACATGAAAGAAAAAGAAGTTATGATCGATTGGTTGTAAGGTTACCCCAAGAGAAAGGAAATAGTGACACTACTACATGCTAAATTCACAAATTTATTTCAGTCACAAAGCAATAAGGGATATCTAAAAATGAATTAGAATTTGCATAACAACTCTAAATGATGTCTATTTTGTGTCTGATTCTAGACATACAAGCTGCACAAGAAGGGGAGGAACTTGGAAATTGTGGATTCCGTGTTAGCATCCACAATGGAAGCAGAACAAGTAGCAATGTGCATTCAGCTTGGTCTGCTGTGTACTCAGGGCGACCCAAAGCTACGACCCGACATGAGGCGCGTTGTGGTAATGCTGTCTAGGAAGCCAGGCCACATGGAAGAACCTACCAGACCGGGTGTGCCTGGTTCCAGATACAGGAGACGACCCAGGCAGCATACTGGATTGTCCTCCGCCACTCCTGGTACCTCCGGTGCCTCGGATTCTCAGACTTCTGATTCAAGTAGCAACACAACCAGTGTTACTGCTACTAGTGCTACTACTCCAACTGCAACTAGAACAAGAACAAGAACAAACTCGGGAGTTGCGGAATCATCGGACTCAAGAGGGAAACGACCAATGGAGGAGGGTTAGACTAAATGTGTTCTTTATGGTGTCATTGGGGTCAATCATGATTTTGTTATTCATTTTGTAAAATATGAGTTGGTGATATGATAAAGCAGTTAGAATGTAAATAGGATAACTGGATAAGGATAGGTTGGAAATTGCGAGGTTGAATTGAAATATTCATATCTTATTCTTTTATATATATTAAAATGAGGAAATTAGCCACAACAAACTGATACATACTTTTGGGGGAGAGGGGGTCATGATCTTGTTCTTGATACGTTTATGTTTATAACAAGTGCCGTGCACCTTAATGGCTGCTGAAAAAATGTCGAACTAAACATCAAAATATAGTTGGCTAGTTGGTATATGCCCTGTAATGACTACTGAAACATCAAATAATGCAACATTCATCTTTTTTTTTTTTTAATCGTGATATTTTATGGTTTTAAGTTTTAACTGATGACGCTTTGACTTTGTTAATAGTTATATTAGAGGCACTGACAATAAAGTAAATTTTGATAAGTCTATGCAATATTGCAATAATATTTCCTTGAAATAAAAAACATGGTTACATTATACTCGCATGAATTCTTAACAAATTAAATTAAATAAAAAGAAGAAGAAGAAAAGACAGTGAAAGTGAAACCCTAGACACCGCCATGAGACGCACCCTTCTCCGAAGTGCTTCCCTCTTCTCTCGCAACCTTCTCCTCCGCCCCCCTCCTCCTTCTTCTTCCTCCACGACCTCACTCCCCTCTCCTTTCGCCGCCGCAACCCGCCCCCGACTCAGGCTCTTCTCCTCCGACACCAACGACTCCTCCAATGAAACCAAAAACGACGCCGCCCTCGATATCAAGGACGTCAGCAACAAAGGTACACAAAGCCCCCTTTCAATCATTTCCCTCTCTAAATCCACCAAATGAATCTGTATATTTATGCATTCTTTTCGGTTCTGGCAGAGCTGAAAGAGTTGATGGTGAGTTACTTCAAGGGCGATAACCAGGTTCTTCCGTCCATCATGGAGGCAATCATGCTGCGGAAGCTCTCCGGGAAGCACGAGGACACCGACGACGAGCTCATGGACAGCCTTCGTATGGAGCCCATCGATGACGTCGATGACCAGGATTTCGAGGACGATTTCGAGGACCTAGTGGAGACTGATGAGGAGATCGATGACCTCTACAATGCCAGGGATATCGTCATGAAGAGGATGGTCAAGGATGAGTTCTTCAACATGGACGAGAAGAAGTGGGATGAGATCGTTGAGGATGGGGTCAAGCATGGCATCCTTAGGGACACCAAGGAGTGTGAAGAGATTCTCGAGGATATGCTCAGCTGGGACAAACTTCTCCCCGGTATGCCGCCGATTCTTGTTTAGAAATTGTGCTGATTAATACATCATTCATTCTCTCTAGTGCTCTAAAAATTATTAAGAGTATGAGGGAGTTTAGTGTGCAGTGTTAATTACATTCAGGGCTATTATAAATAGGTTGGTAATAAGTAATAACTCCAATGTGCAGTGTGAAAGGCAATAATTCTGTAGGCACCAATTCTTATTTTCTTGCTTGTGCCTTTTCTGTTATTATCTTTGCATTTTTTGAGTTAAAATTTAGTTTTCAAATTCGACATTGGGTGGCTTATGTTTGCTGATTATGCTGCTTTTTCATTTCTCGTTTTGGTGTGAAATTTTATATAGATGAGATAAAAAAGAAGGTGGAAATAAAATTTAATGAGCTTGGGGACATGTGTGAGAGAGGAGAGCTGGAACCCGAAGAAGCTTATGAACAGTTTAAGAAGTTTGAGGATGAGATGGTTGCGGAGTACATGAAGATAATGGAAAAACAGGAGGCCGCAAATTTCGATGGTACAGCTGTGCCAGACAAGAAAAAGGATTTAGATGACCCACCTGGCGAAGGCCCAATTCTCCGGTGGCAGACACGGGTAGTCTTTGCACCTGGTGGTGATGCTTGGCATCCAAAGAACAGGAAAGTGAAACTATCTGTAACTGTGAAGGAGCTCGGACTCTCAAAGTACCAGTTTCGCCGGCTGAGAGAATTGGTAGGGAAACGATATCATCCAGGAAAAGACGAGCTTACAATTACCAGCGAGAGGTAAAGTGTTATACCTATAATTTTCATTCATAGACTATTTCGTTCAATTTTGTGATTTGTGTATGGAATCCTTTCTGTATTTTGAAGGTTTGAACATCGGGAAGAAAACAGAAAGGACTGCTTAAGAACTCTTCTCAATCTCATTGAGGAGGCTGGCAAAGCTAACAAACTGGTGGATGATGCACGGGCTTCATACGTGAAGGGAAGGCTCCAAGCCAATCCTGCTTTCATGGAGAGGTTGCGAGCGAAGTCGATCAAGAGATTGCAAGAATCTAATCAGGTGCCTGCTTGAGGTTCTTCAGGTCTGATGTACGAATTTCGGACCCACCTTTCACCCGCCTTAATTTGTTACTGCTCCCATTCTACTTACTTCTGTGATTATGATCTTTCCTTTTTACACCAGAGTTATATTGTGAGCCAAAGTTGCGGCAATAGCCTTTTCCGCATGGTGGGCTGAGGTTGTAACATTTGATTCTCCAAGTACGCCATAACGGTGGGAGATTCAGTGCAGTGAGCTGTTCTTTAGTCGTATCTTTGATATTTAGAGATAGGCATCGCCGATAAGTTACCTTTAGCAGGTGTTGTATGCTAAGTAATTGATTTTTATCATGCTTCAAAGTTTTGTTTGCTTTTTCACCAATAAAATGTTTTTGTGTAAATAAATACAACTGACGGTCACTTGGATACTGACTAAAAATTACTTAGTAGCTGTTCAATTATTTGAATTGCACAATGAATACCTAAACTAAAAGTGTTACTCGAAAAGAAGAATAATTTGGCAAAGATTATCAGTGCTAGCTTTGTTTCTGTAGAAGCCATTGGGACATTGATTGGTGGTTGCCGAAGCGCAATGGATAGTCAATACCAAGGCTAAATGCAAACAGAATTTGACTTGGTTTACTTTTAAACGCCTTTTTCTACGGTTTAGATCCGATCAAGTTACTGGGAATTCAAGTGCACCAAACCTTGATTAGGGAACATGAATAAATCATGAATGAATAAAAAACAGCAGCAGCAGGTGACCAATCTTTTACCGTTCCGTTCAAGGCGCTCAATATTGCAATAATATTTTATTTTTTGAAAAAGCACCTGTGATATCTAAACATATCGCCATCGCTTATGACTTCGGATCACATAGTAACTGAGCAATCATTTGAGTTCGTGTCTATTACTTGGGATGGCCGACATTGACCTAAACATCACTGACTCATTTTGAACGAAGTCCCTAATCTCTTATGTTGAATTGTTTTTAATGCACTCTTCCAAAAGCAGCTGGTGTGAAATGTGGAAATAGGGAGCATAAAATAAGACAAACGAAACATTATTTCTTGAGAAGCATGACGGAAAGCCTGCCAATGGTAACCTTTGTTCATATTCTAGCATGCGCTCTCCTCAGCAACCATGTTGGAGATGCGTGGTTAAACCTTGTTGAGTTTCTGTTAGTTGTTGAATGTTGTGTGATTTGTGTCTGTTTCGCGTGAGGACATGATACACAATGTATAGTTGTATGTTCTGACAAAAGCAGGATTATAGAATGGGATGTTTCCGGAGCATTCTTTATATTTTGACATTGATTCAGGTGATATTTTTGATGACGTTAAACCAAATTGTGTATGAACTATGAACTATGAAGCCAAAACAAGAGTAGAGTCGTAGGCTTTAGATGTATCGATATTAAAACATGGTGTATTATCATATCTAAAATGGAAATCTTCGCGCTTACAAATCCGAGTGGGCTTTAAATTTCTAAAGTAAAACGTGGTGGTTCTTCATAGGATTTGTTACTGTCTTTGAAATAAGTAAAAATACGTTGTCAAGAATGGGATTCGAACCCATGCCCTTTCGGACCAGTACCTGAAACTGGCGCCTTAGACCAACTCGGCCATCTTGACTTACAACATAATTCTGGCAACTTTTTTTTAATAACGGTATTTTTATATATTTTTTTTCCCTCTTCGGTTAACTGTTATCATAACTTGGAATGGGTGTTTGGACCATAAATGCCAAAAGTTCTTCATATTTCCCTACACGGTGGTATCAGCAGTATACACCAAGATTAATTTCTTCATTTCTTGGAAACCCCCCAACCCCAAAAAATTGATATTAATTTAACTCAGCATTTATATATAGTCAGATAACTACTTTGGACAAAAGAAGGAAAAAAACAAAGCACATTGTTAGCTTGACTTTTATAGGTTTGATGCATTGCACTGACACGTAACAGTTAACACCTTTCAATATTGGTACAAAAGTTGGGCCTAAAACGTGTCTCTATTATACAGTTGATTAGCATAAGCAATAACTCAAATAAGATAGTCTCCCCATACTCAATTAAGAGGTTGCGGGTTCGAGTCTCCATACAAAGTAAAACCAAGTTGAGTTGGTCTAGTGGTTAGCTCACTAGTCTGCTTAAGCAAGTGTCGGGGGTTCGAATCCCGCCTTGTGCATGCAGCAACTCATTGGCCAGCGGCAAACCCTTAAATGGAGCTCAGTACCGCGACGGATTAGTCCTTAGCCTGTCGAGTTGGGGGATACCGTGGAAAACCAAAAAAAAAAAAAGCATAATAATTGAAGGAGTTTTGCTCTAGAAAAAGTATAAATGTGATTACTGGACCTTAGTGCTCCATTGTTCTCGTCATGAAATTAAAAATTATGGTAGTGGAAACTAATTAGTATGGCTTGCAGTTTTTCACACACAAATCATGTGATGCGAGTCTAAATGGTTAGTACTTTAATTCCAACTAGAGTTTAAAATTGGCACACATGTTTTAATTGCCACTCTCATAAATAAGCTTAACGAATAAAGACATTTATTTTTATACTTGGGAAGCGGCAACTAGTTCAATGTTTTTCACTTTAACTGGAGACTTAAATAAATGAGGACTAAATATGGTTATTGTTAGTTGATCTTGGAAACTGCGACAGTGTTGTGATCCTAGTCCCTTACATTATTCTTAAGGGAATTTCTATATACATATATGGATACATAACAACACTATACATGAGAATGATGATGACATTTTTTGATCCAGTTTATAAAGTATGGTCGGATTGTAATTTTATTTGATCTTCTTTTCCTTGACCGGTCCTCTGGGAATTTTGTTCAGATATGTCTTCTGAAACCTTCTATATTTCCTCCTAATATCTATCATGATATGTTCAGCCAAATTCCTAATTTCTTCCTCATATCTATCATATACAATTGGCAGTGTTTGGATGCAGATAGAACCTTGTGAATCATAAACATGAAAAGACAAAAATTAATGCACTTATTCTGCAGTATCAAATATCTTGACAAAGAAACCAAGTGTAGGAGTTGAGTTCTAACCAATGTATAGCAGATTGATAAAGCTGAAGTAGTTTCCAATTTCTGATAATATATAGAGGGAGATGATAATCTGAAAATTTTATTTACAAGTTAGATATTTAATTTGGTTTTGGTTAAGAATTCAAGTGCATAAAAGGATAATCATTATTAGCATACTAGAAGAAATCGTGGTAGGTCTGTTCCACATGAAATGTGGAAGAGCACTTGTAATAGCTGGTAAAATCTTCTCTGCAAATTGAAAGCTAGATCTTCAAAGAAAGAATCTTTCAAAATAGTTTCCGGAATCTTGGGACCGTTCCTGTGTATCACCACGTGCCAGATATATCAGTTTTTTAACATGGAAAAGTCTAGGGGACCAGCAACTTTGTTAAATTCTGGCCAGCATGTAACCAGCAAAGAAAAGTGAGCCATTGGATGAAATCTCACACCAATCTTACATCATTAAAACTATCTTGATAGCTATTTGATAGCTACAAATCACAAAAATTGCTTACCCTAGCATTCTTCTTTTAACATATTAATTTTTAAATTATTTGGAGACATTATATAAAAGTAATGCTCTATAACTATAACTAGTGAAATTAATGAAGATCAATTTATTGTTGAGTAATAAAGTAGTCCTCAAATTTACAGTTTTCATTATCTTAGTTCTTTAGATTTAAAATTATTTATACTGGTCTCTGAAATTCATTTTTAGAACTATATTGGTTTCTGAATTTTTTTTAGTACTGAATCAACGAACTAAGTGATAAGTTGGCTCTGACTTGCCACGTTCGACATTAGCATCATTTTATTTTGTCACTTAAACAAGGCAAAAACGAAAAGAGAAAAAAGAGTTTATATAATGTGCAAATCATTATATCTCCATTCTCCAAAACAACTTTGCTTTTGCCTTAGTTAAGAACTATAACGAAAAATGTCATTTAGTCATGTGTCTAGTGTGGCAAGTCAAAACTAGCTCAGCATTTTGTTTATTGATTCAACGTCGAAAAGAGTCTAAGAATTGATATTGATGCCTGAAGCTGGATCTCGGAATCATCAGTATAGCAAATTTTGAATATGAAAGACTAAAATAGTGAAAGTTGTGAATCTCAGAGACCACTATAAGAATTTAGTCTGATATATACTATGACTCAAGTCAAAATGGTTACCATTTAAAGATATCAGCAACCGTGGACCATATGTAGAGTACTAGCATTGTGGTGATGGAAATGTGAGAAATAAGTGTCACGAAATTGTACTCAACAACCTCAAACAGAAACCAAATAGCTGTAATCCCAACCAAAATTGCAGCTGATACATTTCTATCTTTCCATAATAACACATCTGCCACTGAAAATTCAGCAACCAAATAATATAATCAATTCATTCAACTACAAGAAATAATTAGAAAAAAAAAGATTAATTACTTTTGCATCTCACATGACACAGGTGAAAACAGTAAAACACACATGGCTTTGTAATATTTTATTATCAATTATGAAGCGTGTACTTTTTTATCCCTTTCCTTTTGTTTCTTATTATTATATTCTCCAACATGAATCAAAAGTAACAAGTACCTTTTCCTCCTCCAAGAACTTCATGTATTGATTTTCCATGGGGAAAGATCTTTGACTGTGTTGTGATAATTTCATTATCAGAATCAGAGGATGTATTGTGCGCCATATTTGCTTGTTAGAAAGAAGATATTGCTCTATTGTGCTGCCATTGTTATTTTATACTATTCTGGCATGCACATTAGTAAGTAATTATTCTATTCTCGTTATTGAAGGAAGGTATGAATTAGGTTTGAGGTTAAACTTGGATACCTTGAATCTTAGATGAGACTACTACTTTGGCATGCAATTCTTATGGATTTGTCATGTAATCCATGCCAAGTATATGCTACTGTATATATATTATTAGTTTATTACAATCCAATGCTATTTAATTAATTTTTTAAAAAAATATATGAAAAATGATTGGATAAGAGCATGTTTGGAAAACAGGAAAAGAAAAAGACAGAGCACAATAGCATCGTTTGATTCATGTAGCCGACTCCACTTAGTGAGACAAGGCTTTGTTGTTGTTGTTGTTGTTGTTTTGCTCAAAAAACAACTTATAAGCAAAAATATTGTTTTTGAATTATAATAATTTTTTTACCAAGTTAATCACAATTATCAAATATCAAATAATATAAATAAATATTTTATACATATTTTTGTAATTATATCATTTAAAAATAATTTCTTTTTTTTCATACATTCCAAATATAATGATTGATTGTCACATATAATCGATTATTCTAAAAAGCGATTATGTAAACAAGAATTATTTAAATAAGTTTAATTTATTTATCCTATGTTACTAACCATCACTCTTTTTCTTTTTACAGTATTTCGTTTTTTTTTTATTATTGATCAGGGTATATGAATCCAGTTTGTTTAGAAAGTGTGAAGAGAAGAAAGATAAGAGAGACAGGTGTTGTGTTTGTTGGCTCAGCTTATGAATACTTCTTGTGAATCAACTAAATCAATGAATATTCTAACTTCTAAAGACATTCCATTACTAATGTAATATAGAATCTTAAAACATTTACCGGGACTTGGTTAAAATCTTAAAATATATGTGTATAGTATAGAGTCTTAATTTTAATTATTTAAATGTAAAGATAAAAAACTAATAAAAAATAAGTGAATTATATATCTGTTGTACATAAATTTATCATCATTATTATTTATTAGAATAATTATTTTAGAAAAAGTAAGAAGAATAAAACTATTATTTTGGGCTTTAAAATGCTATTTTGAAATAATATTTCTAAAAAAATATATCATATTTTCATCCTCATAAAATCAATATTGGCTATATAAAATTCACCAAAAATAGAGATAAAAGCAATAAATAATTTTAGATATCAGATTTTACATAAATAAAATTGTTATGTCATTCAAATTTGATAATTTTAGTTAAGCTAATTTTTTTTTGGTGGATGATGTAAAAAAAAAAATTTCTTAGAAAATTGGAATTATCCTCTTTAGTCTTTTGTATGCATTTTGCAAATAATTTTCTAAATATTACAAATAAACTAGATTTAGATCCGTACAATGTGTGAAAAACTAATGTTATAAATTTTTTGTATAAAATTTTTTTATATCTAAAATTATAATAGAGGAATTTTGAGTTTTATAATTAGTTATAAAATAATTTATGTAGCTATTAAAACAGATATAATAAATTTTATAATATATTACATTAGTAATATATAATGAAAACTAATTAGATCAATTTATACTTTATATATATTGAAGTATTTGCTTAAGTAGTATTTTCAACTCTTAAAATAAAGAGTTATATCATAATAAATTAATTTGAGAGTAAAATTTCACCTCCGACTTCTGACTATTTACATATATGACAATCCGCCCTCTACCATTTGATAGGACATATTGCTCCCTATACACTCATCAAAATGCATGTGTTTTGCGACAAAGATAAAACTGTATGTTTCAACTTGTGAATGTTAACCTCCCTTCTACGCAGAAACTTTCTCATTTCTCTCCTCTATTGTCACTCACAATCACGAAAAACCATAAACAAACCACACTTAAATTTTGTTAACTTCAAATATTTAGTGAAGATGCTTAAAGGTCTGGGTACAAATGCCAACTAATAAGCAAAACAACAGCATGTATCATGTCTCCAAAATAATGCTTTGAATTATATGATTAGTGGATATAGTCATTGCCTTATATATCTTGGTAGAATTGTCTCACTAGTAAATTGTTAGAGATTTATGAGTCTCCTGAATAGATGGATAGAGGTTTATATGTCTACAATTAGCCCCTTGTTAGTTTTACTCTTCCACAATTAGAGAACTAAAGAATTTATAATACAAAAGAAAAAAAAATAGAAGCCTATCTTAAAATAACTACAACTAAAGAAAAATATATTCGAGTTTTGTTTTGTTCCAAATTCAAAGAGAATAAAATACCTCCATGAACGGTGATTCGTAGCTAAAGATTGCTTTGAGCTCATGATTCTTTCTTAAGGTGGGAGAAAGTGAGGATTTAAAAGCTATGCTCAAAATGGGAAAAGATGATGTAGTAAATGTTCTCTCCCCAAAACGCATGCATTTTGATGATGCGACAGGGGGTTAAATTGTCCCATCCAATTTGTTCTTTGACACCTTGACAATAAACGATACATGCAATATTTTTCTATTAAGAATTCACAGAATAACAGAGAGAGCAAATCATCTAATAGATCAATTGGTTAGGAGTTGCAACGACATTTTAATTTTATGAGGGGCCGGATTGTCATATGTGTAAATAGTTAGGGGAGGGGTAGGGTTTTACTCTAAATTTTGTAGTATAATAAAATATAGTTCTATCAATCTAGAGTGCGTGCGTATATGCGTGTGTGGGTGGCTTAAGTTTTTGGCCAATTCTATGGTGCCTTTTGTTTGGTGTCTAACTTTTACCTAAACCCGAATGGAATGTCCGCGTCGCATGTGTGCTCGCGTATGCGAGTTCTGCAGAATGACTAAAAATTGTTAAATGTTGCAGAATCCACCTTTACACACCAAACTTCCGACGCGCATAACTTTTCTGTTAGAAATTATTTTTAGTCCGTTTTTCGAACGGCGTAAACTTTACGGATCCAACTTTCATATGAAATACATTTGAAAAGGTTAGGGGGTCCGAAAGTCAAGTTATGGCTCATCGAAGTTCGATCAAAAATCAATTTTTCTCAACAAATCTCAAACTTCGTTTACTTCCACCAAATCACAATTTCCTACCAATCTTTCACAACTATACACAGCACTAACACATACCAAACCACACCTCAACAATTCATTTTCATATCATGACGTCCCATTCCACAAAATCATCAAGTCCAACTCCAACAATTACATTCAATACACATTATTCCTCAATATACCAACAATAATAATTCATGTTCATTAATCTCACTACAACATCAATCATCAATGTATCATTATAGTTCATTAAAGTCATCCCCTCATCAACCATACACCACAGTCATACTTTTCACCAACATACCAAATATCCACGTCAATCCAACCCATAGTACATCAACTAAAATCACTAAATAGGCATCAAACACACAATTTATCTTATCCTAAGTCGTCTAGCCTAAGTTTTCACGACACATTAATATTATATACGAGAAACCAAAACCATTTCTTGACCGATTTTTTCCTACGCCAAAGATAACCCAAATTAGCAAAATGACAAGCCTCCACCACCGAATTTCAGCACCCAAAGCTCAACCAAGCTTCCAATCTCCTCAATTGTGTTTCAAATTCACATATACACAACCTAATATATATTACCACATTCATATACACAAGCTTAATGCTCAACCATAATTAATCAAAGAATTCACTAGGGTTTGAGGATTTTTCCCTTACCTGTGCCTCAATTCAACAAAAACTTGCTAATTCCTTAAACTAATTGGACCCTAAAACATCAAAGAATAAAAAATCTCAACACCTATAACATAGGATTTTTTTTTCAAAATTAGAAAAAAGAGAATTGAAATTGAAAATGTGACATCCTTACCGAATTGATTACTGAATTTTGTAGAGCTCGATGCGTGGACGCGTGACCGCAAACGGTGCAGCGATCGGAGTTCTAGATTGAGAGATATATGGATTTGAGTGAAGGGTTAGGGTTTGGGAATTTTCTTCTCTTCCCTTATGTTTTCTAATGTGAAACAGCAATGAGAATGAGCTGAAGCTCATATGGTTAAGTGGATTGGTTGGGCCTTTGGGCCTGGTTCGGCCTGTTCGGCCCAATTTTGAGACAAAACCTTTAAAAATAGTGTCAAAATTCATGTTTTAATTAATTCTACCTCATTAATTTATAAAATTCTATTTTCTATTTTTTATTAATAATTAATTTATTGGCTAATTATTCGTTAATTATGCGGGGTTTACAATCCGCAAGTAGAGTCGGATACTCGCGAATTAAAAATTGGTATGGTTAGAGTTGGGATATTCTCAACCTGCGATTAGAATAGAGTTGAGTTTATATAAAAATCTCAACCTCTCAGTAGAATTAGAGTTGGATCCAAACCCTACCATACCCTACCCATTGCCACCCATAGTAATAGAATAAGCAGAAGAAATGTCATTTTTTAATTGCAAAAAATAATCATATTAAATAACCAACTGGGATGTACACAAACAAAAAAAATTTAAAATAAATTGAAAAAAAATATCTAAAATTAAAAGAAAAGAAACACCTAAATCATTATAAAAAGAATATCCAAAACCTAACAAAAAGAAACCTTCGAAAACGTAATTAAAAAAAATATTTAAAATTATTGTACAACTTTTAAAGACGATCTGAAAAAAAAACACGTAGAGGGAGAGACGCAGAAGGAGAGACGGTGCAGAGGAAAAAACACAGAAAAAGAGGAAAAGAGAGGTGAAAGAAAGTACAAGGGCTCATGTTTAAATTAATTTTTGAAATTTTAAAATTAGGATTTTTTTAAAAATTAACTACTTAGTTACGTATAGATTTAATTTCTTAGACTTTTTCTGCAAACAAATATGAATATCAATTTTACATAAATAGATAGATTAAATTAAACACAATAACTCTATCAGGTGCATTTTATCAAATTGGCATTCTCTCTTAAGAGGATTGGGTTTGCTTTCCATCCAACATGATTCGGAAATGGGCCCTTCAATTTGAAAAGAGTAATAAGAAAAAACCGGTTTTTTATTAGTCAATATAAGTTATTTTTTAAAAAATTAAATTGAAAAGAGTTAGCTCTCTAATCAAAATATTTGTAAAATATACAAATTGTTTACTATTTTTTTTTACTGAAAATATGGAGACTCAAATCCGCAACCTCTTAATTGAGTATGGGGAGACTATGCCATTTGAGTTATTGCTTCTTACCTACAAATTGTTTACTATTGATAAATGATTTTAGAGAAATTATATTCATTTTTGGACTGTATCACAGATATCAGAGATTAATGTGAGTAAAGCTTATATACCTTTATGTTGTACAAGATATTGATGTGAACCCTACGTTTTAATCATGGTATCATTTGGACTGTGGAGATAATCCATATGAGAATGTATATGGACGATAAAATTGGTTAAGAGGGCAACACCAACGTTGTATTTCATGGACACTCCCTGACCCTTGGTCCTGTCCTTTGGCAGTGCAAAGAGGCAGATTATTGGAAATATGATACTCAGTGAATTATTATCATTCGTGTTTCGTACTGCTTAGTCAATTTTAAACCAATATATAATTGCAAAGGAAATAATTCGAAGTTAATGTCATCATTGTAATATTCACTAATTATTTGAGTTTTGGTGAAAGTGACAAGTGCTTTTACAAAAGAATAATTATAGATCCAACAAGAAGCAAGTGGACAAAGTTTGGGTAAGTAGACTACACTTAATTAACAATTAACACCGGGAATCTTTTTGGTATAATAAGGGCATTGATATCCCTTTTTACAATCAACAATGTAGATTTAGTTACAATTTTATCTGCATAGATAAAACCTGTATGATATATTATTATCTCCACAGTCCCCATGTGATATGCATGAATGATATTTTCTATAATATATAGTACATAGTACACACTTGAGACAAAGTGAAAGAGAGTAAACAATATCATAGGACGGACACAATTACAAATAATCATCATTGGCATCTTCTTATGTATAGAATTCTCCTCTGATTCATTCACACTCTCATCTCTCAAACACTCTAAGCTCAACATCTGCAATACATAACATAACATAACACACACTTCATCAAATGGACTCACCTAATTTGCGGTTCCATCCCAAATACTCAAAATCCCACACTTTCATCACACCCTCTCCTACCCTTTTCGCCAACAATTCCAACAACTCCAATTCCATCAATTTTCCAACTTCCTTTGCCAAAAAGTCCCGTGCTTTATTCTCCAAAATCATGGTTTCTTCTTCTGCACCTGCAACAGCAGCAGCGCCCATCACCTTTGGCTTCAAGAATTTGATGGAAACTTTCACTGTTGATGTGCACAGAGCAGAGAACAGGCCACTGAACGTGCCCTTGATTGCACCTTTTACCATTGCATCATCAAGGTTGGAGATGGTAGAGAACGTGGCCATTAGAATTGAGCTCGGCAATGGCTCTGTGGGTTGGGGTGAGGCACCAATTCTGCCTTTTGTTACTGCTGAGGACCAGAAAACTGCCATGGCCAAGGCTTCTGAGGCATGTGCCTTTCTCAGGAGATGTCCTTCACTGACACTGGGTTCCATGTTGGAGGAGATTGCTGCTATTCTTCCTGGCCATGAATTTGCTTCTGTGAGTGACATTCAGTTAAACTCATCATCTTCATCATCATATTAATTTTTTCTACTCATTCTAATGTTTTCCTTTTGTACTTTTGAAAGGGACGTTTTGCATGCCCCTTTGCTACATGAATTCATATGGCTTTGAATTAACTACGATCCTTCTTATTATTGGTAATTAAGGAAATGAAACGAGACTTGTAAAATTTGAGAAAGTTTTAGTCTTCAATTAGGCATTGTATTTTGTTGTATTTATTTGGTTGACTTTTGCCATTATGCCCTGCTTTTTGCGCCTAAAATTTCTGCTTTGATTCTTGTCTTTGGTTGCTTTTGAGAAAATGTGTTGTTTCAAGGTAGCTTAGATTGTTTGAAAGTTGCTAGCTTTTCCTGCACAGGAATCAATATCAAAATGTACAAAGGAAAATGAATCTTGTCCTGGTGCTTTCTTAAGGATAATTCAACCTTTTTCCTTCATACTCCATAATTTCCTCTTAATACTACTATAGCAATAAAGCTATTTTCATTCAGTTGGGATTTATGTAATGTTAAAGGTTAGGGCTGGGGTGGAGATGGCAATAATTGATGCTGTTGCAAATAGTATTCGTGTGCCATTATGGAGGCTTTTTGGTGGAGCCTCAAATACCATAACCACTGATATAACGGTAAGTTGTCATTGATCATAAAGATAAGATTTTAATGGAAATACTTGCATATAAAGAAATCTAAACTAACTCATATCTACAGATCCCAATTGTTTCTCCAACTGAAGCAGCTAAATTAGCTTCTAAATACTACAAAGAAGGGTTTAAGACTTTAAAGCTGAAAGTTGGCAAGAATCTGAATGCAGATATAGAAGTGCTTCAAGCTATAAGGGTTTCCCACCCTGAATGCCAGTTTATTTTAGATGCTAATGAGGGATATAACTCTGAGGAAGCAGTGGAAGTTCTTGAGAAATTAAATGGTTAAAAGCTCACCTAGTTGAATTTTTTTTTTCCATGACTTCCGCTGCCATACAGAAACAAAAATGCACACATGCACCAATTTACTTAGCTTGTGCAAACTTCTGTTAATTGCAGTATTTTAAGAAAGTTGACATGGAACTTAGATTTAAGAATCTTTTTTCTTTCTGTTGCAGAAATGGGGGTCACACCTGTCCTATTTGAGCAACCAGTTCATAGAGATGATTGGGATGGCCTTGGATATGTCAGTAACATAGCAAGAGAAAAATATGGAGTGTCTGTTGCAGCTGATGAGAGCTGCAGAAGTTTAGCTGATGTCTACAAAATAGCCGAAAGGAATCTCGCAGATGTCATCAACATTAAGCTGGCAAAAGTTGGGGTTATCGGTGCTCTGAATCTCATTGAGAAGGCAAAAGAAGTAGGTTTAGATTTGATGATTGGTGGTATGGTTGAGACAAGACTTGCAATGGGTTTTGCTGGGCACCTTGCTGCTGGCCTGGGTTGTTTCAGGTAAGTACATTATAGTTGAAAGATTTTGACACTACTTTAAGTTTTCAGAACGAATTCATATTGTTTTCCTTCTGTTTATTTAAAGCTTTAAATAACCAAACTCTTTTCTAGGTTCATTGACCTGGATACACCACTTTTGCTGTCAGAGGATCCGGTTCATGAAGGCTATGAAGGTATACTCCCTGTAATATGCACATGCAGGCATACAGCTCTTAAATTCAAGGTTTTATGTAACAAGTTGTTTTATTGGTGTCTTTTGCAATCTGATGACATTGAGGTATTTATTTGAACAGTTTCAGGTGCCACTTATAAGTTCAGAAATGTGAAGGGACATGGTGGATTCCTTCATTGGGACAATCTTGCTTAGCAAATTCTGGTTTTCTTGGAGAGTACAACCATAGTTAGTCTAGCATGGCTGCTAACATATGATAGTTGTGAATGATGTACACCTTAAAAAGAATTCAAATTGTTCATTCCTTGTGATTGGTTGGGAAGAAAAACATTACTATAGTTGGTTCTTGAACTATTACCAAGAACCTCTATGATCAGATTGCTTTAATTAGACAAAAATGTGGCTAAAGTACTATGTGAATAAGTAAGAAAAGAAAGGTGTTTTTTATTGTATGGAACTGGGAAGCGTTGTCCAAAACAGTTTGAATGCTACTTACATAAAAAATCAGCTTAAAACAAAAATTAATTTCCATATACAACATTTAGATGGTACTTATATTAGTCATGATGTCTTACAAATTTAGTAAATTTGTTATAGGACTCCAGTCCATTAACCAGGGTCTCTTGTCAGATGGAAGCACAAAATTGAGCTCAAACATCTCCCTTGATATGTTGCCTCCTTCACAAAACCCGACAAGTTTTGCAACTATTTCAGCACTCTCCTTTACATGCTTTGGATTATGGGGTTCTGTCCAGAGCTTGCTCACAAACTGCATCCTCTTCTGCTTCCCAACAACTGGAACATCCCATTTCATGTACAGTGCATCCCTCTCCTCTAGTGTCAAACGTGATCCCAATCTCTTTGCAAGGAATTCCCTTTCTCTTTTCAAGGCTTTGATACTATGTCATAAAATTTATAGTTAACATAAAAGAAAGATGCATTGATATAAAATATCATATAAGAAAGAAAGAAAGAAAGAAAGAAAGAAAGAAAGAAAGAAAGAAAATACCTTGATGACAAAGAGATCGTACGCTCGTCTCCAACATGAGCAGGGCTTGCATTCCCAACTTCTGCCAGATGTTGTTGCAACCATGTCAAACGCCTTAGCTCAACTTCCATGTATATTTGGTCAGCTGGATCTCCCTTGAATAACAAATAAAATTGGGTCCTATGAATTACAGAAACAAAACAAAGATCCCATAATTCAATGATCTGCTGCTGCTGCTCCTGAAATGTTATATGCCATGAAACTTGGGATTCTTCTTGTTCACTAAGACCTTCATTTTCTACATTGTGGCCATTTGCTTCATTTGCTTCAAGCTCAAGAACCTGTACAGATGAATGACGTGAGTGAACAACTAAGAGCATAGCAAGACATAATAGTGTAGACTATTCATGGTAAGGCAGAATGATTTTTAAGTAGATACTAACATACCTGGCAAACAAGTAACTGCTTTTGGTATTGCAATTTGGCCACACGTTCCTTCAACTCTGTAACATAAGTCCTTATACTTCTAACATTCTCTTCTGCAGCATTCTGAAACATTTTCTGCATTTTCTTCATGTTAACTGAACTAGAGCGTCGATAACCTGAATTGTTGTCCCGGGATGAAACATTATCCCCTTCTTCATTCTTTGATGGAGTCTCCTCCTTCTCAGATTCTGGTGGCAAATTCTCACTTGAAACAATGTCTTCATCATCCGGAGCTCTATTTTCGATATCAGATTCCAAAACTTGGTGAGGGGTGGATAATGGTGAGCATGGAGATCTTATAAAATTTTGCCGATTCACAGCATTAATTGAAGCCAAAGGAGGCAACTTTTTCCTTCTGTGTTCTTTTCTCTGTTTCGAGGCTTCGCTGTTTAGTTGTTGATAATTGTTTGGGAGAGACATCACCAGCTTGTCTATGGACCTTTGAACATTTTCTAGCTGTTGCTCAAGATTTGCAATGTTGCTTCCCTGTGAATGAAGACGGGTAATTTCGTGCTTGAGATTAGCACTGATGCTCTTGTTTACAGAAACCATGCTCCCAACTTCAACTTCCTTGGGTGCAGACCTAACAGCACACATTTGCCTTATTTCAGCTTGCAGGTTAGCAATTGTCTCTGCTGCATTTTGGTTCCCTAGTCTGTGACATGCCACTTCCTTCTGTAATACTTCCAGTGCTCGATTAGCTTCTTCCCCCAGCTGCTCCTGGAGATGCTCAAGTTTATGAATTTCATGCATAAGAGTAAAAGGAGCAGTAGATGATTGCCTCATTGACTGCCTTAATGTTGTGTTTCTTATTCTATCTCGTTTTAGTGATGATAGTGAACCAGTGTACGAGAGACACTTCTTGACTGATAACTGAGGTGATTCAACTTGATTTGAGATGTGATGATCCTCCTGAAGTTTTTTGTTTAATTCATCCACCTGAGATTGTGCAAGATCTCTTTGAAGTTTCAGTTGTTCAATCTCCATCTCCATCTGGATATAATTAGGTAATATTATCAGCAATGTAGTAAACATAGTCCTGTCTTATGTCATCATACCTGTTCATAGTAATCATCTTTCTTTTCCAATTTACCTGCTGAATTTTCAAATCCTTTTCCCTTGACTGATCAGGTGTGCTAAGCTCTGCCTCAAGCCTGGCTAATTCCTTTTGCAAATGTTTAACAAGCTGCTTGTCAGAAACAACCTTTGTAGAGTGTTTCAACACAGGAGATTCACGGATTTAGTATCTGGAAAAGGTAAAAGGAAAAAGGAAAAAAGAGGCAAACCAAGAACTTCATATTACCATGTTAACTTGAGCATTATTTGTTACTTCCTTTGCCCGGGTAGCAAATAAGAGAGTATTTCGCGACTGCTCCAGATGACTTAGTGCTGGGCTCAAAGTACATATGATGGCAGTGCGTGCATTCCCTCCGAGAGAGTGTTGCAATATACGGGTGAGTTTTGAATCTCTGTAAGGTATATGACCACTTCTTTTTCCAACACTGTGGATGAATACTAGTTGTCAGAGTAATCACATCAGGCGTGTCATGGATCCTGACAAACAAATAAGCGCAAATGACCGTCTCATAAGATTGTGAACAGCTATTCTGACCTGAGTTTCCGGATCACTGTTGTGAGAGTCATCAGGCTAAGATTAATATGGCAGCCTTCTCTAAGCCTAGTGCCATCTGCATGTGTCTGTGCAGCCCTCTCACTTCCAGCCAGATCAACTAAGTTCTGCAGCAACAAAGTGAGTTTGTTACATCCTATAAAGAACTAATGTGTGCTTAGTTAAAACAAGTTTGGAATTTCGATTTACCAGTGTGGCAAGAAAAGATCTCACACAATCTGAATTTTCACGTAGTGTACTTTGAATTGTCTGCAATATATACCAAAAAGAAAAAAAAAATACTTCCATTACCCTATTATTTGTTATGAGGCATCAAGGGTTTGAAAGAAACAAAAGAAGACTAAATGTTTAAAGCTAACCAGTCTTATTATTTGGTGAGATCTTGAGCTCTTATCATTAAGAGCAGTTTCACCAACCTGCCTTTGAGCTGCCCAAAAATATAAAATTAAAATTTAGGTGATTAACTTGTGAAAAAGAAGGCCATCTCAATTGCAAGCCAAGGCAGTTAGTTTCATTACCTTCACAAATAGATATAAGATATCTTAAATGCTTGTCATCATTTGCAGTTTCTTCCACCAATTTCTCAACAACAGTACCTTTCTACATGAAGTGATTAAAATATCAAGTTGCATTTTCACTGAAACATGGCAATAAATTGTAACATGAAAAGCAAACTAATATGATTTGAACCTAAGGTACTCCCAGATCCATCTCCATAAATAAAATCTCAAAAAATCATTCTATGATTACCTCGGGATCATCTAAAAGCTTCAGACTGCGTCCAGATTCTGAATTTAACAAGTCCCTCACATTTTCATTGTATATTTCAAGTCCAGATATTTTTATAGTGAAATCTCTCTCTGGGGTCTGCATCCATCCGATTCAAAAGTTTAGCTTTGTTTCCAAGTCATATCTAAACCTCATGAACTAGAGTAACTGAGCAAGAAATACTCTTCCTATGAAATAAGAGTAATCCAATTCTACAGCACCAAATATTGATTGATAGCTACATGAAGGTTTCGATAATACTTACATCCATTATATGGTTATATATATCATTGACCGCCTTCTCTGTTATGCCTCTCATTGTGTAAGTCTTTCCACTGCTTGTTTGTCCATAGGCAAAAACAGTTGCTGCAGTGAAATAGTTCCAGTCAAAGATCTATCATAATTCATGTATCTATGTTTCAAGCGATTTATGAAAATTGATAGAAGCAGTACAACTATAATGGGTACCATTGATGCCCATCAATGCAGACAATACAACATTCTTCACTCCTTCATCGTATACTGTCTCGGTTAAACAAGAAGGACCAAAAACTTTATCTGCAGGGGTGAAAGTAAAGTCAAGAACTTGTTAAAATACAAAGACATTATCTAACATGGAATTGATCCGATAATTGAAAAATGAGAAAAATTTAGTGAGGATCAATGTGTGATTTGATACCAAAAGCAAATGAGGTTGGTTGAGTTGCATGTTCAGGAACTTGTGGTTTACACACGATCCGGTGATGATCGACGCAATCCCACGCGACCTGATCTTTAGAGAATTGCTCTCTTCTGTTTAGAGGTCTTAGCCTCACTGTAACTACAATCTTATCCTCCCTTGCTCTTGTCCGTCCAGGGGTTGATGGTGGTGTCGTTTCAATCTTTGAAGCTGGTGTTCCAGGTGTTCTAACAGTCATTTTCTAAACAAAAAAGGGATTAAGAAGGTATTATTAATCGAAATGATAACTAATTAAGAAGTTGAATAAAAGCAATAAATTAAGAGAAGGAATGGAAATGAAGCAAAATAAGGAAAGAGGATAGTAAGCTCACTTGTGTTATAAGTAGCTCAATAACTTGAACTTAAGTAAGATTCTGAACAAGAAGAAGAAAAGATAGCAGCTGCAAGTCTGCAACAATGATAGTTGCATACAGAGAAACGGGAATTTAGGGTTTGAGAGAGAAAAAAAAATGAAGGAAGGATGAGCCTTTGCTTTCATGTGTCTTCACTCTTCAGACTTCAATACAACGCTTGTTCTTACGGGAGCCAGTGGACTCCTAACGGCTACTTTCTTTCTTTTACTTTTCCACAGATTTTTTTTAAGGGAGAAAAAGCAAAAAGGAATATTAGCATATTATAGTGCAATTAATTTTGGGGCTATCCATGCAAAATTGGAAATAAGGCGGCCCACGGGGTTTGAATATCTAGATCTAATGATTTTTTTTTCTTTTTTCTTTTTCATATGTAATGTAACTAGTGTTTCTATTTTTAAAAACTTTTATTTATCTTTACCCATTTTAAAGCACTTTTGGTGAAAAAAGATTAAAAAAATAAAATTGAAACATAATTTTAAAAAAGGAAAAATAAAAATAAAAACACAATGATATGCTCATGCAACTCATGTTCAAGAGTTTTGAAATTTCTCCACCACGAAAGAAGGAAGAACTTGTTTGTAACAAGCTTTCAATACTGAAGACGTTGTATACATTAGGTTCACATTATTGTGCGCGATATTCAGTTTGTAACCAAACAAACGTATGGCAGAGAATCACAAGCAGTGACCGCTTTTCAACATCAATCATAAGTTGTCTTGTAATAATATTCCACACACACCCACAGAATTCTTGACAACATTCATATCCCAAACCGACCAGCATCTAAAGAGTCAAGGATGCAGCACTAGCATTATAATTCATAGTTTAGTCATTAGTGCTATCATACAGTAGTACCAAATTTGCGCCTTCTTATTGTTATACACCAAACACCCATTTTCTTCGAAATCACTACTACTATTTGTAAATATTTAACCATTATTCAAATGGTGGCATGATCCCGGAGATGCTCCCTGTTAATCAATTTCCTCTAGCCATTTTTTCTTTATTAGATTTTCACCTTTTTCACTAAGGCCTTCCACTTATATGATAGAGTTTTCTTTTTCTCCATCCTCCGTATAAACCAACATTCCACTTCAGCATCATCTTTTCTACTGCTTAGGCAAGTTACCACAATCTCCATCGATGGATAGACTTTTTATCAACTTCACACCAAGCAATCAACACAGAGATTTGAGCTTTTGGCCGTAGCAGAGAGAATTGAATGACGTGTCGTCTAATTTACTTCACCTGTGGTGCGGCGCCATGATTTAAAGAACTGATAATCTGGGTGGTTCACCTGAAGAAGCCTTAACCAGTTATCTGCAGCCTGAAAGAGGGAATTCACCAGTTGACCCTCACCAACTCCTTTTTTCATCCACATGGATCCCTTTAACTTATAGGAGGCCATTGCAAAAGTGGACAATGAAATCTTTGGTATGCCATCCATCTCATTGGGATAAACCAATACGGGAGCCGGAGTACGACCACCACCTAAAAAATGAAATTGAAAAAAAGATGAAAATAAATAATCAATGTTGCATGAAACAGAAACATATTTCACATATTTAAAGCATAACATTAGTTTTGCAAATAGCTGTGATAATGGTATTGCTGTATTAGAATGACTTAGGGTGTAAGAACTAAGAAGCCATAGCAATTCAAACATAGGCTTGAAGTTCCATAACTACCTGTTGAGGGTGTATGTAGTGTATGGTATGTAAGAAAGCAGGCATCTAAATCTTTTAATGTTGGACCTGTGGGTATTCGATATATAGGATACCTAGAATATGACAAAAAATTGTTAATTCACTAGTTTAGTACAAAAGCCACACCTATCCAAAATACAAAAACGGGAAAGAAATGAAGCAGTTGATCACCATGCCACAGACATCCAACTAGCTGGCAATAAATCACAACTTCTTAATGACTTTAGGCCAGGATAGTGGCGTGCAAGATATAGTACCTGTCCCAATATTATGAAGTACAAGTCATAAGAAAAGCAATTTAGATTTAGGCCAAACAAGCCACAAGGTAATAAAGATCGATATAAGGTACATGCCTTGTCAGCCAATGGTTCACGGCTATAAGGAGGATCTGGTTCAAAATACTCAAAAACTAGATCCTGAGGATTTCCAGTTTCACTGTCATCACTGGAAAAGCCTTCTTGTATTGTATTGGGCTTATCATGTACAGAAAGCCTGCTCATTCCTAAAGAAACATCACCTGTAAGATATTGACTACTCTGTCCTATAAACTGATCAGTCCTTTTCCCATATTCATAATCACTGCTTTCATCGCTACATGAATCTCTGTAATAATCACCATCACTGTCTTCACTGGTGTACCTAATGAAGCAAGAAAATCAAATTTTATTATGCACTAAAGAATATAATTGTACAAGCTACAGTTGCAAAAGAAAAAGTAAATTCATAATTCATGTTTACTCTAATTAGGAATCATTAGCCACAGAGAGACTGAAAGTAAGCCCAAAAGATCCAACAATTTTAACTTTGCTTGATGAGGGAGAGAAGAAGAAGGAGCAGAAGTAAAAATTGACAAGGTATCAAACAAGGCACACATCTAGACACATCACTCAGTTGTGCTCTTCTCGATCTAATTCTATTTCTCCTGTTATAACTTCTTTCCAGAAGCACAAAAGAGATTCATTCCTGCACGGTACAGTCTATAAGGAATTAAGTTATATATTGATCATATAAACACCATATCAAATATAAGGAGAGTCCTCTCAACAATTCACACTGTATCTCCAAATTACCTCAAACTCCACAGACAATTTATTCACTCTTTCTGATCACCAATCTCGTTTCAACAAATCATATATAAACATTAAACAGTTAGAATAAAACCAATTACAGAACCAAACTTGAGTGACGAGTGAATCATTAACACACTATCTTACCAAGAACTTTAGTCCCAAAAAAAAGAGGATGAGAAGTGAAGCCAAAAGATGCAGGAGTTACAAAATCAGGCAAGATGAAGAGTTGTGAAATAACAAATTTGAATGTTTCACACGGTTATTTTGCAAAACACAAGAGACTAAGTAAAACCCTAAAAGCGTATAGAATAATACTGGTAATAAAAGAGATGCTGCACATATCAAAAACTTAACCTCATTTCGAGTGATCATAGTTACCTATTGTCAGCACATATTGAAGAATGACACTAAAAAATGCCAATACCTTGGCTTAGCACTTGACTTCTGAGAAGATTGACCATACAGTTGGATGGCTGACAAATAAGGTACATAATATTGTACAACAGATTCATTCTGATCAAGAAGCAAGGGCACTCCTGCACCATACGCGCTCCACTCCTTGAATGACTCCCACAGATCATCAAGCGTGAAATAAGACTGATACTCAACATCACAAGTTTTCCAACCTCTCATTGTTGTCTACACCCACAAACAGAATAAAAGAAACAAATGCAATCAGAAGCTAAATCATATAGACTATATTAACAAAATTACAAGTGTCAAAAACATGGTAGCCTACACTAGCTCAAATCATAAACTACTTTAAGTACCTTAACCCAAAAGAGCTAATGTGAAAAAAGATAACCTACATATTATTTATTTGTCTGCATTATGAAAGGACTCATCAAGAAGCAAGATCATGGCATAAACCAAAAGGAGGTGAATAGTGAATAGTGAATAGTGAATAGGAATCATCAACCTTTGAGAAATACTGTGCGGGGACTAATGGAGTTGTGGACTCCAAGAACCTATCAATGTTACTAGCAGTTTCTACAGATTCACAAGGAGATGGCTTTGACAAAGAACACAAAGATTCATCATTGGAATTGTTATTCTCGGAATCTAGAAGCTTAGTCTTCGGAGCTGAATCAGTAGTTTCAGGTTCAGCAGCGTTCTTGGGTCTGTGAAGCTGTTTGCGCTGATTCTGATTCTTCCTTGCCTTCACCGGAATGTAGAACCGATCCTCACCGCGAACACCCCTAAATTGCAGTGCAGTTCCCAGCATTTTCCGAATCCTTAATTTTTCAAGAAAGTACTATATACTCCTCCGTTTTGGTCAGAGAGAAAACGGAGGAAAGTATCAGATGGAAAAGAAACAAGGACCGAATTCCAAAATCTTCTCTTCTTTTTTTTTTTCCCACACTCTTGATTCTCGAAACAAACGGTTCCAATTAAAGAAAGGAGGGAAAAATGAAACTATTGTCGGTGGGAGTGAATAAGGGATGTATGAATTTGTGACGAACCAAACAGAGATTAAAAAATGAAAAGAGGTCTAAGAAATCGGAATCAGCAATTGGGAAGCGACGAAGAGAGAGAGAGAGAGAGAGAGAGAGAGAGAAGATTGGAATGCGTGGAAGCAAAGAGAGGAACCGTGAAGAAAAGAACAGAAACGCAAGAGGAAGAGGAAGAGGAAGACGAAGAAGACAAGCTTCAACCACAACACTCTTCTTACACACCCAAAACGTCCCAAAAGTGCACGCTAAGTACCGCGCTCCCTCACGCACAATATAGTTTCCCGTTTCCTTTCTTCTTTTTTTTTGTAATTTAAAATAAAAGAAAAATGACAAATACGTTTTGACGCTAATTTTTTTTATACGAGGATCACAGAATTTTTTATTTTAATAAATAAAATAAATATAATAATTATCGAAATAAATAATTTTAAAATTAATTATCGATTTAAATTTTTTAATTACATCGTTTATACTGTAAACAAGATACAACACGTCAGCATGACACGTGTATATCTCGTTTACAGTGTAAACGAAATAAAAGAAGACAAATTCGCTGTGGTTATAAAAGGATGTGTAATCATTGGTATTCTCCACAAACATTCACTATCCTTTTTTCGATCTCATTTTTCTCACGAAAACAAGTGTACAATGGCCGGTAACAGTGTATACATAATTGTGCTTGTTTATCCCAATTGTCGTATGAGAAATGACGACAACGGGGTGATATTTGAGTACGAGGATCCGATATTGTTTCGAACTCAGCTTGTGAATACGTTGTCAGATTTGAAAAGTTTGATATTGAGCAAGTTTGGTGGTATAGCAGTGAGGGATATCGGAAGGGTGGGGTACAGGTTGCTAGCACCCATAGATAACGGCGTATTCCGGTTTCGACTATTCCGACTTCAAGGGGACGAGCATGTGCGACTGATGTTCGACATCCATGGGAAGATCATGGCAGAACAGGTAATGGAGCTTTCCGCCGAGGTGGGAGATAGTGATCGTGGTGGTTCTATACACTCGACCTATATACAGGACGATCGACCTCTCGCACCACCGCCCATTCATGTCGCCATTCCAGTGGATGAGGCGGAGGAGGGCGAGGAGGAGTCGGACAGAGATTACGTGGTGGATAGCACGGACAGTGATTCTTTCAAAGGTGGCGATGAGGATGAGTTTGTGCCAGAGACGCCTGCCCAGACTATGGCGCGCCATGTGCTGCCTCCACCTCACCCAATTCTGACGCTATCAGCGATGTCAAGTCACTATCACAGTCTGGATCTAGACACCATGCATGAGAGGATTCCGTTTTCTAACACGGGTGAAGAGGGTTACAACCTAGACGGTGGGCTAGAGTTTCGGGTCGGCCACAAGTTCAAAAGCCGAGAGGCAGTGCTTCAGGGTGTGAAGAACTACAGTATTCGCAGGAGTGCTGAGTACCGGGTTATCGAATCGGACCGGTTAAAGTACCATATGCAGTGCCGTCAAGCTGAAAATGGATGTCAATGGAGGCTTCCTGTGGCCCTTCGGCAAAACCTCAGATACTGGTAAGTTCGACTTTAATTGTGCTTTTGAGTACTTTTGTATAATATATTAAGTGGATTTGAGATATGGCTGAAGCAATACTGTTTTGTTGTGTTCAGGGAGGTTCAAAGGGTTGGTAGAGCGCACAGTTGTGTTTCGAGGATCACAGGTGTGTTACGCTGGGTTATGGAATTTTGGAGAGATATGCACTGTTATGACAGTATTGCTTTTTTGAATTAAGGGAAGGAAATCAGACCGTCCAATTTCTTTGCACAGAGAGAGGAACACAAATCGAACAACGGTCTGATTTGTGTGGAGCAAAATTTGTGGCGAATCGAAATCGGACTTACCGATTTCTAACCTAAGAAAAATTTTTAATTTGAGAGAACACTAATCGAACGGTCCGATTTGTATTCTGTAAAAAAATTTGAAATGACAGCAAGCGGTTGGACCGTCCTATTTATTTGTTTGTATATAAACTAAATTTTCCAAAACTCTTCGCTTCTTCTTTTTCATCGCATGCTTCAAATCTTAGGAAGTCATGTTCTTCCTCTCCTCTCGTTCTTCTTCTCCATTCTTTCAGAAAAAATAATAGTGAGATTGAGAGTATTTTATATACGTATATTATCATGGATGATAGAGTTATGTTAAAAATATATTATTATGGATAGATTTTATTACAAACATATGAAAGAGTTCAATTTGTATGTGAGAATCTATTAGATGTTATTCCGTTCACATTGTCATTTGAGGAATTAAAAGGTGTGATTTGTGAGAAGATAGATTCTCAAATATCTAGGAGAGTATCGTATATTTTGTACAGGTATCATTTATCTGTGTTTGGTGGGTTTGTTCAATTTCAAACTAAATATGTGACGGATGAAGCGAGTATACATGAAATGTTTTCAATGTATATTGAAAATTGCTACCGAATGTCGTTCATCAAGCTGTATATTGAGTTTGAGTAATCTGAAACGGACCGAAATATTGAATTGGAAGATTATAGTAGTGATAGCGAGGAAGAATTTAAAAATAACTATGAGATCGTTGGTCCAGGTTAAGACGAAGATGAAACTGATGGCACTATGAACGCAGATGTGCAGAGGTTGCAAATGCACTAGCAAACTAGCATCCGTTTGAGGAACCTTCTTTTATGCGGTCGTTGGATTTGGAGATTATGCATGCACCAGAATTTTCTCAATATATGAATGCAGGTATGTAAAGAAAGATAGCTGTATGATAGTTTGATATTGTAGATCAAATAGGTAAGATGAGTAACATATGTGATATGTGGATTATAATTTGTTAAATAGCATTTGATTACTTTATTAGTTAATAGTTCTTTATTATAGATTATATTTAGTAGTTCTTTATATAGGTAAAATAGTTAAAATATAGACTATAATTATATATATTAAAGTATATTTATCAATTGTTTATGTATGTTTTTTTAATTTATTAAATTGTATCTTTGTATAGTTATTTATTTATTTATTAAGTAGCATTTGATTCTTTTTTTTATATTTAATTTATTGTGTAGACAATAAATGATTTATTATTTATAATGTATAGAAAAATTTTAACTGTTAAGATATATATTTAATAATTATTTATGAAAATATATATTTTGCGGTGTAATTGTAGCAGAACTTCCTGTTGTGGTAGATGGTGAATTTATAGTGGGAATGGAATTCAGTTCGAGGGAGGCAGTAATCAAGGCAATGAAAGATTATACCATCTGTAGAGATGTAGACTATCGGGTGTATGAGTTGGAATTGATGACATTCTATGCTAAATGTACACAATATGGCGCAGGTTGTGATTGGCTGATCAGGGTTACCAAAATGCAGAAGAAGTATTGTTGGGAGATAAGGAGGTATAATGGTAGTTACACTTGTATCAGATCTACTATTTCTCAAGACCATTCGAAGCTGGATGTCTACCGTGACACTCCAAATAACCAAATGCTGACAGATGTCTAAAAGAATCATGTCTGGCTCAATGCGTTCAACGCCATAAGCATGCCAAACAAACTGGACACATCGAAAATATAAAATGATTACATAACAAATAATTCATTGACCAAATAAAAGCAGGTACCAATTTTTTACAACATACATGTCCTTCTTGCAGATCATCCAACAACCTCCTATAGTGAGCAAGAGAATGAAATCTGGAAGGCCAGTTTTCACGATCCCAGTTATACCACCTGCCGTCAGACGATTTCTTAGTTAACTAATCTTGTCAGAAATAAAATACAATTTCCTACACTTGTTCAAGGTATACAGTAATTTATTTTACCTGTTTGCAATCGGAAACACTTGGGGATTGCCGAAAATCGGTGCAAGAAATGGTAGACGGATCCAAACCCAAGTAAACAAAAGTGTTAGTGGGCCATCCATCTCCTTGCAGTTGACACGAGTTGCCCTACACAATGATCTATACAAGTGCGCAAAACATGCCTATCCCCAACTAAATTGTATGATCCCAGCAAAGTTACAGAGCAATGGCAGAAATTTTCAGTGTACCGCTGCACCCGACTTGTCTCCAAACAGAATTGTCCCAAATAATAACATTATGTGACACTTTACGTACCTCTGAATGTGAATATCATCAATCAAGACTAAGCCATCTTTCAAACCCCTAAACCACATCAACTTTATGAAACTTTTTCTACAATCCCTCTTCCTTGGTGCAATCCAAAACTAGTGCAAGCATTTGGCCTCTAAGGTCTCAAAACTACTCATGATCGGTCCTGTAACCGAAAGATCATTTGTCGGCAGACCAAGAAATATCGCCACATCCTTGAATGTCACAGCACACTCACCAACCGGAAAATGAAATGTGTGAGTCTCAAGCCGCTATTTCTCGATTAGAGCATTAATCATTGCTGACTGACATTGAATGACTCCAATATGAGAAACGTGATAAAAACCAGTCTTCCGTAAATGCCTCTCAACAATTTGGTTGTACAAATCCGACGGCATTAAGTGGTCACATGTCAACATCCGTGAACCCTATAATATCACATTTTCATTTTAACTATCAGTATAATATAATTATATTAACAATTATATTATTAACTACATTCATATTTATTAGCTTATAACAATAATTAATAAGTACTTTTTTCGTCCCTAAGATCTGAGGTCAAATCAAAATCGTCCCCATCTTTTTTTTCTTATTAAAATCATCCTCAAAGTTACAAAACGTTATAAAATCGTCCTTTTCTACTTCAATTTTATTTTCTTGACCAAATTACCCTTAAAATTAATAAAAATAATATTAAAAAACAAAAACACCCCCCCCCCAAACCCCCACCCCCGTCTCCGTATCTCTTCCCTTTCTTCCCTCCGATCCCCTTCTTCCTACCTTTCCTCCTACCCCTTTCTTCGGAACCCCCTCCCAACCATAACCCCAATTCTTCTTCTCTCTCTTTCCGCCACCGTACCATCTCTGCCTCCTTTTCCACCTTCTTCTCTCTCTCCATCACCAACATCAACCCTTCCTCCATTGACGTTGGCCTCACCTTCCTCATCTCCCACGACGACCACTTTCTCGGCAATCCCGGTCTCTCCATAGCCCTCAACGACAACCATGTCAGCATCGACTTCAACGGCGTCATTTCAGCTCTGGCTGTCGCCATCACGTCGTTCTCCATCACTGTCGTTCCTATCCTCAGCCACAGCTGCGACAGCGCCAGCAACAGTAACTTCCCGCACCATCGTTCCTCCTCTTTCCCTCAACTGTGACGGCGATGGACGACAGCAACACCACCCCTCTTCTCTGAGTTCCCCTCTTCTCTCTTTTCTACGTTCTTCTCTCTTGAATTTTCTGTCTTGAATTTGAATTGGTGTTATTGTTGTTGACGGATATTTGAATCTAAATATATTGTCGTTGTTAATTCTGTGTTAGCTTTGCTTATTTTTTTGAAAATAAAAAAAATAGTTGTTACTGTTGAAGATTTAAGTGGAATCTGAATATATTGTTGTTGATGCTGCGTTAGCTTTGTTTAATTTTTTGAAATAAAAAAAAAGTTGTTGTTGTTGAAGATTTGGGTGGAGAGAGAGGAGCAGGGAAGAGGGAGGAGGGAGGAGCCGAGGAGGTAAACAGAGGAGAGCAAAAGAGAGAGATGATGATAAAGGGTAATTTAGTCCAAAAATTTGAAAAATGATGATTTTAAAACGTTCAGTAACGTTGAGAATGATTTTAATAAGAAAAAAGGTCGGAAACGATTTTAATTTTCACGCAAGATGTTAGGAACGAAAAAAGTATTTAACCCTTATTTTACATATATTAAAAATATATTTTCTAACGTCTAAAATCTATTTATGTTATAATAACAGCTATTATTCATTTCCTATTTATATAACCAAAATAACTTTAGTAATCACAAATTATTTATAAAATCCATATATGTGCCTTTTACAACAGCACCTCTAAAATCTATTTATTTTGCAAAAATAATTATTATTCATTTCCTATTTATATAACCAGAATAATTTTAATAATAAATTATTTATAAAATTGATATATATTTTTTATATAACCTCTAACATTATTATTATTATTATTATTATTATTATTATTATTATTATTATTTAAAAACCAACGTTATTAACAATCATAAATAATATATTAAATTTATATTTTAAATTTAGTGTTACTAATTTATTGTCTAAATTACACTAAATTATGTTAAATTCAATTATTAATAATTATAAATAATTTATTAAATTCATATTTTTTTTTATTTAACTTAAACTACCTTAAATTCATACTTCTACTTCTAGTACAATACAAGTAAAAAAATATATTAATTAAAATTTCATTCCAACACATAATAATAATAATAATAATAATAATAATAATAATAATAATAATAATAATAATAAGTTGTTAATCCTAATTAAATATCTAAACACTACATTTATAATAACATTTAGCTCAATAATTATTCACAAATTTTATAAATTAATTATATTTTATTTACTATTTTTAACACTTAATAATAATAATAATAGCATACATACATATCTAATTTCTAATTAGTACTACTATAATATTTTTACTAAAATCTAATATTATTACTACTGTTTTTATTAAATTAAAATATTATAAAATAAAAATTTACATAATTTAAATGCTTAAAATAATTAACAATGTAAAGTTTTGACAGATTCACTTCTTTTACTTTTGGTTTTTTGGGCATTGTTTTTATTTTTTTATTTTTTTTTGCTGTTTTGTGGTCCAACAATGGTTGAAAATGAAAATAGTAATATAGGATCGGGGGAGCAAGCCGTTTGGGAGAGTATGAGAGAGAGAGTGATAGATGCTGGAAGGGGGTGACATTCGAAGGTATAGAAAGCAACGAAGCCAATCCTAGGATCCCGCTGCATGCGCACCACGTGGACATCAGTACGTAAATCAGATGGTCCGATTTGTGTACCATCCGATTGCTGTAATCGGACCGTCCAATTACACTCCCCTCATCAGACCGTTCAATTTGCTTGGCGCAGCCATCACAGTCTGGTGAAATACCCTATACCCCCATAACCATGTTATACACTAACACTTATTACATATTAAAATTAAAAAAACTCACATTTTTGACCTGCAGATATTTAAATTCTCGAGAATTTAAAAATACATTTAAGTCTCTGACTTTTTCAAAATCTGGACATATTGATTTCTGGGTCTAATTTATTCTATTTTAAAAACTCTCGTACATATGCATTCGTATATCAGTCAGGTTAGTACAACGGAAGTCACGTTTGATTTTTTTTATTGGATCTGACACACCCAAGTAAATAGAAGAATCAATGTGTCTAGGTTTTGAAAAAATTATAAATTTAAATATATTTTCAAATACTCAAAGATTTAAACATTTGTGGGCCAAAAGGTCAATAACCTATTTATCCTTAATATTCGTCAAGGAGTCCAATCCATTATTTTTGGTTGTAATATAATATAGTTACTGTTCTATCTAATCTTAAATTTGTTATTATTATTCATATTTATTAAAAAAGTTATATTAGTATCTATTAATACACTAATAATAATAATAATATAATAAAAAACATATAAGAGTAATTTACTGAAGGTTATAGAAGGCTTAAAGAAGGGGGTTGAATCTATGACCTTCTTTTAAGTTACTGAAATAACCCTTTTAAAACAACTTGCAATCAGAGTCTGTTTGAACTCAGGAGCAGAAAAATTTATGAGACAATTTCATTTTGTCTCATGAATATTAGAAAACAGAACAGAGCATGGAAGAGAGAAGCTGACACCATCATGTATCCTGGTTCGGTTGCTTTTGTACAATTCAACCTACGTCCAGTCTCCACTACAACAGTGGTAAAATTTCCACTATAGTTAAAGTATTACATATACCAATTTCACAGGATTGACACAATCCTTCCACACTCAAGTTCTAACCTAACTTGACTTGGTTATGCTAATACCTAACTATTCATTCTTAGTGCTCACCCAACTAAGAAAGAGATACTTCATAGGTACAAGATACAAGACACAGACTTTACCTAAAGAAATTTAAAATAACTCTAGACTTTTCACTCATGTGTATCTCTCTGTCTTTTTCTCTTTTGGCTCTTTCAATAACTCACTCATTCAGCCTTTTACCTCAAGAAATTACAGAAAGATAAACATTGAAAAGTAAATTACAATATGCTAAACATGAAGGAGATTGACTCTTCAACAGCCTCTTTGCTATGTGATAAACCAGATTTTCTAGCCTCTGATTCAGTTCTTCATTCTGGCAGAATGCTCCTTTGACTAGGAAGTACTGTCAAAGTAGATGAACTTCTTCAGAGAGCTCTTCTCAGAACATACACCTCAAGAACACTGGTTATCTCTCCTTGTCCTTCTGAATGGTGAGAAATCTTCTTTTGTATCTCCTTGCATGTTGCTCAGTTGCTCTTTCCTAGGTCAACCCTTGAGCTGTGTGCTTCACCAACAGAGCCTCTCACTTTTTCCATTAATCCTCAAAATAGGAACTTTGGTTCTGACATTCTCTTGTTGATCGAAAGCCACAGGACATCATAAACAAATGTTTCCAATGGTAAAACCCTATCTCAGACATTGAAAACCAACTTGGTCCCCAAGATATACTTGTGACCGTGGATGCACAGTAGTGTTGAACATACATCATCTTTCCCATGTATCCCAATATGGAGTGACAGAAAGTTGAAGATGAAGAAAAAAAATAAGATGCATGTAGAAGGAAATAAAATCACCTTTAGCTTCTGACCTCTTCTTGATACAGATTGATATGGGTGATTAGACTTCAACCTTTCTTACTTAACCTTCTCTTTCTTTCTTCTTCTGTGAATAGCCTAGGAACTAATCTCTCTCTTACTTCTCTGATTTCTGACCAAGACAGGAAAAAGTGAACGTTGCTATGAAAGAAGCAACTTGGAGGGATTTGCTTGCTGACGGGCTTGGATCGGATATCCATTAAGCAACCCGTTTGATTTCTTTGGCTTTGTTTTCTTTTTGGCTTCGTTTGTATTATCAGCCCACCAACATGATTTCATTTGTTTTATATTGGGCTGCTACAATAATGATATTTGGCGTGCAACACTCAACCAAAAACAATTAAAACTAATTGGATAATTAGCCTAATAATTTAATGTTTGTCATCATCATATATGTTAGTTAATTTTTTAACTCAACATTTACTATTCAAATTATCTTTTGAAAATAAAAAATAATTTACTTTGGAAAATTAAGAGTTTGATTGTGTTAATTTAGAACAATTCTAATAGAATGATTTTAAAATATTATTTTTGATATTTATATAGAATGAATTGATTTAAAATTAAAATTAAAAAATATAATAAAATTGATTTTATCTTAAAAAGACAATATCACTTTAATAGAAAATTAATAAAATTTTGACATTAGCATAATTATATCTTAAAGAGAAGAGATGGTTTGAGAAATCACCTCTTGGTCTCTCAAAATTGAATTGAAGAAATTTTTTACTCTTATACAAAACGAGAGTCTCCTACCCTCTGGAATTACTCTTGTCAGTGGATAGCAAGCAAGCGAGAAATTAGAATTAACCATCTGTTTTCTATGACTTCCAATTAAAGCTCATAAAAAAAGGTCTTACAATTCATAATCAAACTAATAGTTCATATTCCTAAGAATTGGATAAAGACATTAAATTTCTATGCTTGATAAACCAAGATAGTTCTCCTGAATTAATAAGACAGTATGTTTATGTTATCTGGTTGAACCCCCAAGAGCCTTGCTTTATGCCCTCCAAAGTCTCTAAGACCTGCTTCATTGATGGCCTGAATTCTTTAGGATGCTGCACACACTGAAATGCCAACTCTGCCACTGCAGTTATAGTTTCCATAACACTATTGTCCGAGTGGAAACCAAGACTTGGATCCACAAGCTCTTCCAACTCATTGTTCAAGATCTTTCCCATTGCAAAGTTAGCCAAAGTAAAAAGCTGCGGCCCCTGACTTACAGTGGAAGGCATGGATGATATGAGCTGAAACAAAACCATGCCATAGCTATATACGTCGCTTTTATCACTCACCTTATTGAATTCAAAGTACTCAGGATCTATATAAGCAGGGGTTCCTACTGGAGCAGTAGAAACATGAGTAACAAAATCAAGATCCCCAAGTGGAAGAAACCGCGCCAGGCCGAAATCTGCAACTTTGGCACTTAGATTCTTGTCCAAGAGAATGTTGCTGGGTTTGACATCGCGGTGAATTATACCAGAATGGTGAAGATAGGCTAGTGCAGAAGCAGTCTCAATGGCAATATTTAATCTGGTAGCCCATGGTAGTTTGTTTCCAGAATTTCTATGGAGATAGGTCGATAGAGAACCGTTGGAGACATACTCGTAAACTAACAGGAGTTCATCACTGTCATCAGAACTGCGGCCATACAGCGAGACCAGATTCTGATGGCGCATCAGACTTAGGATCTCAACTTCTGTCGTGAATTGCTTTCTTGTCTTCTCCTTCTTTTCATGGAAACGTTTGATTGCTACCTCATATCCTTGTGGGAGCTTCCCTGAACAGAATTGTAATTCTAATTGTAAAAATAAGTTACACTATAAAGTAATGTCTCTTCAAACTTAAAACTAAATTATAAAGTTAAAGAGAAAGTGTTGTTGCAACCATTCAACACCTAATTGAAATAAAAAATTTGCTTTCAACACAAAAAAAAAAAACTAAAGATTAAATATCCAACATCTCTTACCATAGTAAACAGTCCCAAAGCCTCCTTTCCCAACATAATTCTCAAAATGGTTAGTTGCTTTTGCAAGCACATCATAAGAAAAGATTTGGAATTGTGACTTCATGTAATCCCAGAAAAACGCCAATGTCAGAGTTTCGAACTTGAAATCTAATTATCACAAAAAAAAAAAAATAATAAAGAGAATGCAAACACTTGAACACCAGAATTAGAAGCATGAAGAAAGTGGTAATCTATCTATGCGTTGCGCCTTCACCTCACCTGCAGTCAAATTTAAGTCCCTTCTCTGTTCTCTGATGCCCTTCAAACCCTCAAGCACCTGTGCCATGGATGGCCTTAGAGACACATCATAAATCAAGCACTGATATGCTAGCACTGCCACAGAAGTTAGCATCTGCTTTACAGCAGGGTCTGATTCAAACCCAAGGCTTGGATCCAATATCTCCTCCAGCGCATTGTTTTCAATTCTACTGATTATGAAAGTAGCAAGCTCCATGTTTAGCAAGTTTTCGCTCTTCTTGTACGAGGGCTTGGATGATAAAAGCTCACACAACACCACCCCAAAACTATATACGTCATTCTTGAAGTTAAGACAAAATTCTACCATGGGTAGTAATGCTGGATCCAGATAACCAATTCTCCCATGGATTGTATCGACTTTATGTGAAACAAAACCAGAAGGGCCTCTGGCAAGTTGCCATGATCCAAGACAGTTCTTAACTTTTGCACCTAAGTTTTCGTCCAGAAGAATATTGTGGGATGTTACCTGGCTGTGGAGGATGCCATTAGAGTGAAGATATGCCAATGCATTGGCAACATCAATAGCAATATCCAATCGGGTATCCCATGGCAACGTGAGACGCTTTGATCCTTGGCCATGAAGATGATTATGAAGAGCACCATTTGGAACGTACTCATGTGCTAGCAGGAATTCTTTCCCGTTAGAACTGTACCCATACACAGACACCACATTTTTATGCGGCAAAAGACTTAAGATTCTGCTTCTGCAGCCTTCTACATGCTTTTCAATGAATTGGAATTCACTTGCCGATAAGCGTTGGATTGCAACTTCACGAAAATCTTCTAGTATACCTAATGAAATAAAGAGCACCCAATCAATTCCCTGGATAAGCTAATGATTGATAAGTTCATTTTTATGATCTTATATATAAAGCATTTTAAGTTATTATTGAGAAATGAATCAATGTTTTAGTAAGGTAAATTCTGACATTATCCTATAACAATTTACAAGTAGCTAATAAAATATAGTCAATAATCAACCAACAAGTTACAGAGAGATTCTTAAGCTTATGTGTACTCAATTATTCTTTACACTATGTATCTATCAATCAATTTTCTATCATAAGTTTTAAACTAGATAAATATATAAAAGTGTATTTGATATAGAAAAAATATAAAATAAATACTCACGATTGTTTTTTGTTAAAGAATCAGAAGAGTAATTATGTTTTTGAAGGAATATTGGCGTCTTACCATGATACACCTTGCGATATGCTCTAGTTCCAAGATTCTTGGATGGATGAAAATGATGACAGGCACTGGCAAGTGCAGTATAACCCAAGTTTGGTAACTGTGACTTAATATCAAACTCGGTCGATCCATCAGAAGTAGTGCACGCAAAGCAGCACTCAAAAAGGGCACACCTCCACTTCATAAGGCTGATATATTCACTACTTCATATCCAATGATGACTACCCGGTACTTAGATACAAGGAAAACATGCATAGAAATAAATAAAAGAGAAGGAAACTACATCTGCAATGACGCGTTGTTTAGTTTACTTGTAGTCAACCCAAGAAACTTTGATTGAACTGCTGGGAAGGAAACTATATATCCCCCTATATCTAGGATGTCAATACCACCTGAAGCCGCGGGTACCCACTCCACCCCTATCCGTTCGAGATGGGTAATTACCTGCCCCACATTGGGACGGATTTTTAGTGGGGTGGATTCTTGAGAGGGGCGGGGCGGAGCGGGTTTAGGTAATACCCGCCCGCTATATATATAATATATATAATTTTAATATATAATATAAATAATATATATAAAATAATTAGTAAATAATTAATAATATTGTATCATATTTAAATTTTTATTTTAATTTATGTTATATATGTAATAATGGTTATATAAATTTTGAAATTTAATTTTATTTATTAAATTTTAGTAATTATAAGGACGGATAGGGACGGGGCGGATACCCGCAAGGACGTATTAGGGTTCAACATTTGATTACCCACGATAAAAGTGGGACAAATTTCATGTGGGTTGTTATACGGTGGGGTGAGTCGGATAGAGCAAAAATCCGCCCCTACCCGATGCCGCCCTACCTATATCCAATGATAGCTTCCTCCACTTTTCCTTATATTTGGTCACTCATTCTATTTATTCAGTATTCAACTATTCAACTATTCATGGTTGGTTGCTAGCTCAACTCCAACAAATATATAAAATTATTTGTTAATTTTTATTTTTAGAGAATTCAGAATTTAAAATTAAGATTTAGAGCTAAAAAAATAGAATTTAAAATGTAAAATGAAAAATCCAAGGTAATTTTGCTTTTTTTTTTTTTTGTTCTAGGTATCTCTCAACCTGCTAGTCCAATGACTAGATAAATTACTGCATCTATAATACGAGATTCGAACTCCAACACTTATTTAAACAGATGAGTGAGCCGATTACTCACCACTCGACCAACCCAAGTTAATTATTTTGCCTTTAATTTAAAGGTTTTTTTTTTGGACTTTATTTAAGGTGTTTCAACCTTAATAAATTTGATTGTTTTTTTGGGTTCTTGAATTGTTGAAGGAAGCCCTAACAGCTAGAGAGAATTGGGCTTTCCTGGGCTTCATTTTCGAAAGTCCCGCGAGTCCAGCCCCGCCACCTCAGCTATATTCACCTAAACTGCCTAATCCTATTCTGAGTGGTTTCATTGTTCTTGCTAAATTCCATTCCAGCTTAGACTCCCTACATACTTTGATTGATACCTTCTGCTCTAGGGTGTTACCGATCCAGTTTGGTAAGTTGGTGTATCTGTGATTTTCAACCCAAGAGAAGAGAGAATGCAGCTATCGTTTGATGCACCTCCTGAGTCCCCAGATGTTGCGGCAAACCCTAACAACGAAGCAGAGGAGGAGAACCCCGAACTCGGGTAAAATCTTATCTTTTAACTGTTTCAGATCCCATTGTACCACATTCATTTTATTTTATTGAAAATATTCGATTGGTTGGTTGTTCAGGGCTTTACTCTCGGAGCAGATGAGAAGACACGAGTCCTTCTGCGAACCCAATATAAAACCGGTAAGATTCCTCTGCTATTAGGAACTAGGGTTAGGTTAGGGGTAGCTTCTGTTTCCTTTTCTTTTTGATTATTTGGCTGCTGGAGCCTGGACTTATGAGAATGCAATGCAGGATGAGATTAATCCTATCACTCCTGAGCCTCTTGGAGAGAATGGAGACTTTGCCGTTCACCTTCATTCTCCCCTTACCATAGAAGCGAAACAACTCAAACTGGACTCTGATTCAAATGGTAGCCCTCGAACACCTAAAGGCAGTGTTTTTGACCCCTTTGCACCTGGTCCTGATCATTTGATGCGTGCGCCACAGGGTAAAAAATATCTTGAATTAAATATCGGTGTTTCTAGGCGACTTGATTTTCCTCACTCTCACTCTCTTGATGCTTCCTATGATGAAGAAGAATCTCTTTCGGATCAAGAGATCTTTGACTCTTTATGCAAGGATCTTATGGAGGTCATTGTTTCAAATCAGACTGAGGTTGCTTATTATTGTAAGACGCCTCCTAAGCTTTTGCCGGTATTCAGTGCCAGCCCTGGTACTTGTCCTCGTGCACCTATCAAATTGAAATCAGGAGCCAATCCAAGGAATACGAATACTGAGGTGGGCTTATGCAAGAAGCTTGAGTTCTGACTCACTGAAGCTGATCTATAGTTAATCCCATACATCCATAACTGCTTTGTGTCTAGCTAATTTTAACATCTTTTGTTCTGATCTTTTGATCTCTAGTCTACCCTCTGAGACAAACATGAACATTTGCATCTGACTAACATGCTGGCAAGCATTCCAACAGCACTGTATAGTAGTGTAGCCTAGTGTATCGATTGAATTTAATTTATTTTCTATTTCTTATTATTTGATGTTAATTAGATCATCGCGATATATTCTCCGATGCTATTTTTCTTTGTTCAATTGGTAAAGTTTGGTTTCATCTATCAACTTGGTACTACGTAAGTATCGATTGATATATATTTGTAAAAATACCATGTTGGTATGAGGAATGGTCAGAATTGAACAAGTGAGGTTGTTAGGAAAGGAATTTTGTTGCTTTTGAACAGGGTTAAATATCTTGTTAAAATATCCTACTTATTTTTAGTTTAAATGTTGTATTTTTTGAACAGTATTGCTTTTGAACGTGTCTTTGACAATTAAGAAAAATTCACAAAATTATGTAATTTCAATGAATAAATATAAGATAAATTGATAAAATTCACTTATTTTAATTTAAAATTAAAATTATCATAAAAGATGAGTTTATCACTTAAGCCGAGAAATGGCGACTGCCACAACCCGAGCAATAAGACGAAATGCATTTCTATGGAAGAATGCATTTCTATGGAAATGTAAACCGTGGAAATGTAAACCGTAGTAATTCTATAGTGGTTTATACTTGTCTGTCTACATATTCCCTCTATAGTGGTTTATACTTGTCTACATATCCCCTGAAAAATCATGTCATTGCCAATATAAAAATTCATAACAACTACCTTAATATTTTTCGATAAACTCATAACAACTACCTTAATATTTTTCGATCATATTTATTGAATAGAGCAGTTTGTTTATTAAATAGACCTTTCACATAAATAGTCTTCAAGTTCAATACATTTATTTATAGAAATTTTCATATTCGTCGAGCCTAATTTCTTTCATTTATACTGACGTTGAATTTAATTTGATTTTTTTTTTATTTTTTATTTATACTGACGTTGAATTTAGTTTGAATTTTTTTTCTATTATCTGAGTCAGACGATCTTTTAAATTGAAGTTGAGTTCTTATGATATGGAATTCATACAAAAATTTAGGAAATAGAGTTTTGTTTGAGTGCTACAAGTTAAATTGGTTTTTTGAAATTGATATAAAATTTATATTGGAATACTATAAAAAAAATTGACAAGAATTATTCTCATTCTCTAAAAGTACAATGAAATAAGAAAAAAAATGAGAGGTTAAAATTCTTATTACTATGTGACTTATTGTGATGCATTAAGTACATATGTACGAGTGGTTGAAGTCGTTATATATTTTAGTATTGTTTGTATGAACTATATCATGCTTTTTTTTACTGAGTTTAATACAATACTACTTATGAAAACTTATATTATTTTTATACCACTTTTGTTTACATCAAGTTGTAATGAACCTAAAATACGACACCAAAAGGAATGAATATTAAGTTAATTAACTCATGATAGTTAGCATGATATGTATACAATACATAATTCTTCATTATATACCTCTTTAAGTTCCATTTTAGATAAATAAAAAATATTTTTAATTTATATGAACACAAGTTTAACATATCATATTTGAGAAAGTATTGGGAACCAATACTAATTATTTACAATGTGTACAATGGATTAAAAAAAATTACAATTAAAAATTAGATCATTAATTATTTAATTTTAAATTTTAAAATTTGAAAAATTAGGATTAATATTTAAACTCATTCACACTACGTATGGTTATTTCTAATCTTATCGTAACCTTCAATACACGTTCAAAACTTACCGTCATCTTCTCTGGTTCTCACCTCGCGTCACTGAATTCTTCGCCGGCCATACCGACGCTGCCACATCCTCCCACTGACACCATCCTCATCTCCGCCGGTTAGCCCGACGCGCCTCGCCCTCTGAACGCTCAGTCTAACGTTGCTACCACTTTTTCGCGCGCCTCTCTTCCAAACCGGCTTCGCTTTCTCCCATTTCTTCAAGCCTCTTCTCACCGATAATACCATCATGCTCTTCTTCTTCGAATCCAAGCATGGTTAGCTTCTTTCAGATTTGAGCACTATGCTTCACAACAGTGCCGCTTTCGTCATGCCTAGTCCTTTAAAACTATGTTCACCACAATAGTTGTTTCTTCTATTTATTCATCATCTTCTTCTTTTATTTTAATGGTCAATTTAGGATGGTCATTTTAGTATGTATGTGGATGGTTATTTTAATTTTTATATAGATGATTATTTTGATTGGATTGGGTTTAGTTATATATAATTAAAATATGTTAGATGTTCAATTCATTAGGTATGCGGATGATTATTTTTATCCTTGAGTGGATGGTTATTTTTACTAAGGTGAGTGTCGTGTGGCAAGCCAAAATAGCAACGGTGAAATGAGATGATTATTGATGAAGGTGGGGTGGCTGCCGGTTGAAAAAGAAGAGAGTATTGGAGTGAAATGTTTTAGTAAATCAGGATTTCAGATGGTTATTTTTTTGAAATAACTAACTGAATTTTTTAAAAATTTAAAATTTGAAATTTGATGTGAAATAATTGAATGAGAGTTTTTGAATTTATTATTTATTTCTATTGGATTAAATAACCAACCCATTGTACATATTGTTAAGATTTCTCATTGACTTACTAGCGGAATTCATCATATTTAGGCTAACTAGTGTAGTGTCAAAATTCAAAAACATGTGCAGAGTATAGACTCAACCTAAATCGTACTTAAACACCTGTCAAACTAATAAATTCAAATTCCAAACAAGGCACAACAATCAGATGTTAAAGTTGATATTATTACTGATATAACCTGAAATTGATATAGACAAAGTCTAATCATTCATCCAACTTTTAAATTGATAAACTACTGTAGAGGTACCGCGAGTTATGCCTTTTAAGCATTCCATTAGAAATCGCTAGAGGAGTGTAGTAGTTTCTTCTCACACGCAACCTAACGTAAACCGCTGCATCTCTACTGCGGTTTACGTCCAAATCATAATCCACTGTATTCAATGTATAGATGCTCAATGTATAGATGTTGTATTTTGGTAATATTGAAAGGCCAATTTATCTTAGTAGCTTGTCCTTATTTATGATTTATTATATCTTGTTGAAATATCCTACTCTGTTAAATTTAAATGTTGTATTTTTTAAAAAAATTTATCTACTGAATTATTGGTGGTCAGTTTTTACTTTCTATTTTTTTTAAACAAAAAGTTCAACACAATAAAGTGGAGCATCAATGAAAAAGTACTAAATAGATAAAATAAACTAATATTTAATCATCTTTAACAATATCATCAACAACCCAAAAAATCAAATATCACTCCACTCTTTATAACTCATAATCCATCTATTAGACTACTTTTACAATACCCATTTTTTAATTCCTAAAAATTTGTCATTTCTTAACAATCAAGTACTTCAAATAATAACAATAAAACCAAACTCACTTACATTCTATCAATTCGGTATTGAGATTTCAATTGCTAAAAATAAATAGAAATATCTGAGCCATTGCATGTAAAAACAAACATAAAATATAATATAATGTGCTTGCCGCTATCTTTTGAAGTCAGCATTTGATAATTTTCCTTTGATAAACTTCAATAGAAAAACCTTTGAATAAAATATTCCTATCGAAAGAAGTCAACATGAAGGTTTGAATGCAACTTTGAAGCAGTATGGGTAGCAAAGTGATTTATTTGAGACAGATGGAAATGACTACAATCTAATTAAGAATTTACTTAATGACCTAAACTAGGAGATTTATAAAAATCAGAAGTCAAATTTTGTTCTTGTGGCACTTCGATTTATTATATAGTTATACAATATAGGCAGCTTTGCATCCACAGATACATAAATCATAAAATGTCTATCTGCATAAAAATAGTCAAAATAAATAACAACGATATAATATAATTTTTTGAACAAGCCTGATTTGAATAATCACAAGTCAAATCTCAAATAGACAACTCTTCTAATATTACGTCATATGAATAGTCATCATCATATGCATAGAAAGAAAGCAAGCAATTAATAATTCTATCAAACTTTCCATCTTTCATTATCAGCATCTCCTCCTCCTCCTCCAGGTTCTATCTATGGCGGTGCAAATACATGAAAACCTTGTTAGATCAATGTTCACTATATCTCTGTTATGCTTGGCCACTTTGGCAAAACTTTCAATCTCTCAAGAAAGTGAATATGCAGCGTGCTCCAAGGCTTACAGCTGCGGAGAAATAGCCAACATCTACTATCCTTTCTGGGGAGGGAGCAGGCCAAGCTATTGCGGCATCAGCCAGCAATTCAAGCTCAGCTGCCACGCTAATCGCAACACCTCCATTCAAATTGGCTCACAGACTTTTCATGTGCTGAATATCGATCAACCTGCTTGCAACATAACAATGGTTAGAACTGGGATTGCCTATGATCAATGCTCTTCTCATTTAACCAACACTTCCTTAGAGACAAGCATGTTTCGCTTCTCGCCAAACGTTAGGAACGTCTCAATCTTCTATGACTGCGCTGGCAACAACAGTGAAACAATACACTCTTTCCCTTGCAAGGATGATCCCAAAAAGCGAGCTTTTTATGGGGATTTGGGTGTGGCGGTGGCTCAGAACTGCCAAGGAGTTCATGTGGAAGTGCAGGCGATACAGGAAGTGAGAGCTAATGAGGATGGAATTGAAGGGTTGAATAGAGCCTTGAGTGCAGTGTTTGATGTGAATTATAGTTCACCTTTTGACATTCAAAGATGCATAGGATGCATGTCGACTAAAGGAATATGCGGATCCAAAGATGAGTTTCGGTTTACTTGCTATTGCCCTGATGGAACTAATCATGCTTTGGATTGTTCTCATCATCATAGTATGTCTTCTTACCTTCTTATTTTCTTCATGTGAATATATATGACACTCGGACAATGGTTTTAGAAATGGGTTTATATTAGAGAAAAGATTTTGGTGCAAGAGTTTATGTCTATCTCAATCTTGATGAATCTGTATTGCCACTATAGAAGATGTGGAAATATTGAAAGTAGTTGACTTTACCATTGATATTCCCAATAATCCACTCTCATTTCCTCAGAACTTATCACCACACCTCTTGAAAGCATAAAGCATGGTTATCCTCCGGTTGTTCTAGTTTTTTCTAGAGGAAGAATGTTAGAAGGCCATCAGAAATTATTATTTTTGACCATCAATTAGTCATCAATGTTTAAAGATGTGAGTTAAAGTATGTTGTTGGATTACTAAACTAAAGAAATTGAGTTGGTGGTTAAAAATGATGGCAAAAAAACAATAAATTCTGATGGTCTTCTAGCATTTTTCTATCTAAACTTATGTACAGGTCTTCCTCGGAGCTACATGGTTAATTTCTTTTGTTTACATAAATTTTGTTTTTTGTGGAAGTTCTCAGAGGAGAAAAGCCAGAGTCTCTGCTGTTAGTTTCTATCCAATAAAGATTGTTGCTTTTTTAGATTGGAGACGAGGCAGACCCATGCTACCTTTTTACTTTTAATGGTCTACCTTTATCCTTATGTTTTCACACTGCATGACAATTTTTACTTTGACCAGGTTGAATTATCTAATATCTAACTATGATATTTTTCTTTGAAAAGAAAAAAGTCTAACGTTTTCTATTGCTAAAACAGTAGGGTTTTTATGCAACCATAAAGTATTCTGCTTAACCTTAATTTGAATTGGCAAATGAATTTGATGGGGTATGTGTATACAATATGAAGTTATTTGACAATATTCATCTCATTCAAACTTTGTCCTCTATCTGAACCGTTTCAGGTAAATTGAATTGGAAAAAGAAAGTTGCCATAGGTAACAAATGCAATCTTTATGAATAATTTATTTTCACTAAGCCCTATAAACATCAAATCAATTGAAAATCCAACTCATTCTTCGTAGGAGTTGCTGCTGCTGTGCTTAGTGCAGTTATATTAGGCATTGCCTTTAGTCTCTATTACCGTAGATGGAAGAAGAATTTTCAAGATGTATCATTTGTACCATCTCACAGCATGTCTTCTTTTTTAGAAGACACTGAAAAGGGACATCAAAAATACTCTGGACTCCAATTCTTTGCCTATAGAGAACTTCAAGAGGCCACAAACAACTTTGATCCAGACAGAGAACTAGGAGATGGAGGCTTTGGGAAAGTATATTTTGGTATCCACAGCAATATCCTTTATGATCAAAGAGTTATAAATACATAATTGCTTGCTTTTTTAAGTCATTAGTTTCAAATGTTTCACAGGAAAACTTGGAGACGGCCGTTTTGTTGCTGTGAAAAAGATGTATGAGAACAATTACAGGACAGTAGAGCAATTCATGAATGAAGTTGAGATCTTAACAGGCTTGCGCCACCAAAATCTGGTATCACTGTATGGATGTAATTCCAGCCACAGCAGCGAATTAATGCTTGTGTACGAATATGTTTCGAACGGAACAGTTGCAGATCATCTCCACGGACAGAAAGCGAAATCTGGTGCTCTCTGTTGGGATACCAGAATGAAGATTGCTATAGACACAGCTAGTGCATTGGTATATCTTCATGCTTCAGACATCATCCACAGAGATGTTAAAACCAATAATATCCTTCTTGATGATCACTTTAGAGCCAAAGTAGCCGATTTTGGACTCTCAAGACTATTTCCAAACCACTTAACTCACATTTCCACAGCGCCACAAGGCACACCTGGTTATGTTGATCCGGAGTACCACGAGTACTACCAGCTGACGGATAGAAGCGATGTGTACAGTTTTGGAGTTGTGCTGATTGAACTAATATCTTCAATGCGTGCAGTTGACATAACAAGGCATAGGCATGAGATCAATTTGTCGAACATGGCCATGAAGAAGATTCAGAGTGGTGCGTTGCATGAGATTGTAGACAAAAGCCTTGGATTCGAATCGGATTTGAGGGTAAGGAAGATGATCAATGGTGTTGCAGAGTTGGCATTTCGGTGCTTGCAGAGTTCTAAGGATATGAGGCCTTCAATGGTACAAGTGTTGGATACTTTGAAGGATATACAAAGTGATGGGAAATATAAAAGCAAACCAGAGGTGATGGATATATCAAAACAAGAAGATAATGATGCAACCGTGCTTAAGAACGAACCACCTCCACCTTCACCTGATTCAAATGGAAGAGTATAGGTAGACATATATAATAGATAATGGGTATACAGCTAATTATGTTTATTATTTTTAATTGAATGGTTATTTTTTTTAATTTGGTTTACTCATGAACAACTAAGCATGGATGGATGTTCAATTCATTAGGTGTTCGAATGGTTATCCTAATGTTAGGGTTTAAGGGATAATTTGGGAGTGGAGTATTTTTTTACTTTATTGTACTAATTTTAGAGCCCATTATTTACATTGTTTACAAAAGTCATTGTCTACTTAGTAAAATCCGATTCAAATTTGTTGACCAACTAATGTACACCACCAATTTGGAACATCAAGTCTTGTCATCTACCATTGTTTAAGAGAGTTCCTTTCTCCTTTTTTGGCATTCATTTCTAGGGGTGAATGTCGATAAGGTCGGATCGGATTGGATATGACCAAAATCTCGATTTGATCCGCACTAAAACCATCAGATCCGTAGATTTTAAATTTGAATCCGATCCAATTAGCAAATGTGCATATCGGAAATCAAATATATCTATAAAATATAAAAATATTTTAAAAAGTTTATTTTTATTAAAAAATATCAATAAATTTTTTTTTCAAGGTTAAGAATGAGATTCGAACCCAAGACCTCTAGCTGAAAATGGGAAGATTATGCCACATATTTACTCTTAAAATATTATTTAACATATTTTTTTAATAATACAAATAAAATAATACAACATATATGATAATTATTAGGTGAAATAAAATATAAAAAATATTTATTTATTTATTTTTACAGATATGTAGATATACGAATCGATGTTTAAAATCCGTAATTCAATTCTATTAGTGTGTGGTGTGTGGATCGAATTCAAATTCAATCCAATAGTTTTGCGGATCAAATCAATATCTATAACTTTTGGGAGGGGTCAAAGTTTAGTTTACTTTTTTTTTTTTTTTTGGTTTACAAGTTTAGTTTACCAACAACAAACTTAGGAATGAAACTCAAATCCGTATTGAAATATTAAAAAAAAAAGACAAGTACAACTTGACCCACAAATTCAAAGCCCAATATTTAAACCCGAATTTGATCCACCAACCCTCTCTTGGTTAACACAATAACACATGACTGTTTCTATACACTATACAGTTTTGGTGGGTAGCTCCCAAGGTTAATATTTGGGCCGGGGAGTTTTGATAACTATTAAAATAATATTGGAACGTTGTTGATGTTTTTAGGTTTTGATTGGGAACGTTTTTTTTTGTGTAAAATGTCAATCCACAAATTAGGAACAGATCTTGTCCAAAACCCCAAAAAAATATAAAGAAGAGAACATAATGTTTAGCCTATATAGTTGGGCCAAAAGTTATTTTCAGGAGAACCAAAATAAAATTTATGGCAGCTCAAGAAATTAAAAAAGAAAAACAAAAAATACTTTTAATATTAAAAAGAATTCAATAAACCTTATCATTACTTGTTATGCTCTAGCACAGAAGCTTTAGATTTGGACAATGACAAAACGTTACAAGCTACCTTTTCAAAGTTCCATGCATTTGTGAATCCCTCTCCTTTTTATTTTTTATTTTTTGTGATGGAATAAATAATTGCATTCCTCGGCCATTCACAAAGCTGGATGTTTTCTTTATCCTTTCTTTGCCATCCACTTAACCCAATCTATCTTTACAAAAAGGTTCTTAGATTCTTCAAAAATGAGTTGTATAATATATAGTTATTTTTGCTTTATATGTACATAGTAAGTTGACACATATGTTGAATATGAGTTATGATGTGAGTAGCAGTAGCACATTATCGGTGTCATGCTGTTTAGTGTGATATGGTGGTTTCTTTTTTTTTTTCTTAAATCGTGGTTGATTTATGAATTTTTATTGTATGATTTTGATCATTCTCTTCTTGTTTTGAGTTGGATACTTTTTTCATATCATTCTTCATTTTATTTTGACTTTAATAATACTTTTTTATTTATCAAAAAAAAAAATAAGAATCAATTTTTTTAACTAATAATTAGTCAATTGTTAGTAAAAAGAAAATTAATTTTCTTAACCAAAATTGCGTTTAAAAAAATAAAAGATTCCTATTGAATAAAAGGACATCTGTAAACCAAGAAAAAGAAGAGCAACTATTAATTAAGAAAACGAAAGAGCAGCCTAACCAATACTCAGGTTAACCATAGATTCATGGTTGAGTCACTGTCTTGGGTATAAAGGCATTCAAAATAGTGAATGTCAAAAGATTATGACATATCTCGTCATCCACCACCACTTGATGCAACAGTCTAAAGCACTACCAGAATTTTGTCTTTGTCAATAAATTATAATTTTATAATTCGTATTTTAATTTTCTTATTTCGAATCTTTGATATGTTTCTCCCATTGTCCATTGATATAAATTATTTGCTTTTTCACCTATATATAGATATACCCTGTTTAATTTGAAATTCTTTTAGAGTATGATAATATATGATATATCCACTAATCAAAAATAATTATTTTTAGTTGAATGCATGAAAGGACAGATTACACTGAGATGGATGTGGAGAATGATATTATCTACTTACATTATTTTTAGTTTAATAAAGAGATCGCATAAACACTAAGGAGCATGATATATAATCTATACTTACATTATTGCATTATGATGACAACTACTATTATCCCCCTTGTCATTATCATAATCAAATAAATCACCAATAGGATATTGGATTAAACCATGGTGGAGAATGGAAACCGAAAGTAGTGTAGAGCATTTGCCATCCACTAACTTCCTGTTAGAAGCAGCCAAGAGGAACACCAATCATATAAAAATGGTTCAAAAATAAGATAATTGGTGAGATATAAAGGGACAACCAACGTGATTATTGTTTTCCAAGATTTCCCAAGTGATTATTTAGTGTAATATATTGAAAATCAATTACAATTTACAAGCCAAGTTTTATAATAATAATTTTAAAATTTAATAATTTAAGTTTAATTAAAAAAATATATACATGACTAATTTTTTTTTCCAAAGATAATAGGTTATATTTCATTAATTATTAAAAAATAAAATACAAAGATGTCCAAAAGCAGGACAGCATAATAAAAGGTGGGGATTTCCCAAAAACACTACACTGAAGGTATTCATCCAACGGTGCGTGATCGAAAAACGAAGAAAAATCTTAAAGAAGAAATAATGATAAATCAAATTGAATGGAACTAAGAGCTTGTCTCATAAAGATGACGACCTAAACTGGGAGTTCTTTGGATTTCAACTTGACAGAGCTTGCTAGAATGGCAGACGGTATAGAAGTAGAACCTTCAAAAATCAACGAGCTTTCCAGCAGTTCCAGCAAATGATAGCAAGCAATTGAGGATTACGGTCAGCATTCTTCAACAGGTTAAGTATCTTTGTTGATGCAGTCCACCATGTCCAAAAGTCGTTAGAACTCTGAGAGGAAAGACAATCACGAAGATAACTCTGAGACCATACGTAATAAGACAAATAAATCTATCAACTTAAATAATTAACGTCCGATTCGTCAAATAATTCTTTATTATTGATGATAGAAATTTGTTGATCACTGAATTAGTCGTTATCTAAAAGATTTTTTTTAAGTGATACAAAGCTTTTCTTAGATCTACACTACTAGCTAGTGTACTGATTTTTATTTTATTAAAGAATAAGAAGCAATAATATTAGTCATGTTACCTTTGTATGAGGTGACAAAAGAAGGTGTCATTTGATGTGTGTAGCCAAAAGAGATGCATGGTAATAGGCGGCATATAGTGTTTGGGGGTGTCGATGAATGTTTTATTTATAAACAGTGATGGCAAGATATGAACTCCCAACATGAATTTGTCGCCTCTTAATGGAACGACCAAACCCATTGACACTTTCAATAGGGACACATGCATCTCTATCTTCATTCTTTGAGGCTTTTATACGATACCCACCTTCTTCTCACGTGCATCTGCTATTTTATTAGATTTAATTTGGTAAAATTTTGCTGTTTAAACTTAATTTATTAAATGTTTAATTACTCTGTAGTCCTTATAATTTCACGAAATTTTCAATTAGGTCTCTATACTTTTTTCTTTTTAATTGAGTTCCTGCACCAAATTTTTTTTTCAATTAGGTCCCTCTCAGTAGTAATTGGCTTAATTGTATAGGGACCCAACTAAAAAAAAAATTTGTGCAGGGACTCAAATAAAAGGAAAAGAAAGTATAAGGACTCAATTGAAAAAAAAAATTAGTACAGAAACCAATTAAAAGAAAAAAAAATATAAAAACTTAATTGAAAATTTAACGAAATTATAAGGACCAATAGAGTAATTAAACCTTTATTAAAGCTAGTTATATATATATATATATATAATATACTTGATAAATTAATAAAATACGAGTAATTTCAATAATCACAATTACAAAAATAGATAACATTTAAAATAACCTTAATAAATATAAATGTAATAAATATTAGAAATAAATGTAAATTTTTTAATATATAAAATTATTATTAGATTTTTTAATTTTAAAAATACAAACTAATGTAAAGAATATATTAAATGTTTTTGAAAAACAGTCCAAATTTTTCAATGCTAAAAATATAAGTATATGATTTTTTTTATTTTTTAAACATAAATAATAACTTGCATTTTTTAAGAACACAAACATCTCTTGAACGGTTTATCAAACGAACCGATTTTAGTATACCCTATTTGCAAGCTCAAATGAACTCTGTTTATTTTTCAATATAGGAAGGGGATTTATTTTTTTCCTTTTAAACTTTTAGTTAGCAGTAAAAAGAATTTATATAAAAATAAAATCCAAGAATAAAATAACAAGCACAACGCAAATTAAAGTTTGACAGCCATTGTTGGCCAACCAAATCTTCCAACAAATCTTCGTCTTTTATGCTTGCTTTTGTCCAGTTTATGGAATATCTTGCTCTGTATATATAAGAAACTTGAAATGGATTTAAGAGTAAAAGCTTTACCTTTGTATATATTCAGAAAGAGTTGTGGAAAACGAAATTTGTTTTAAAAATATTTGTAACAACATAAATTTATTAGTATTTAAAAAGTTGTTTGGCATAATTAATATTCATCAAGAAAGTTATGAGATATTAATTTATTTCTTAAACGACTTAAGACATTAAATTAGTTCTAAAGGTTGAACTTTATTTTAATTAAGTTTTAAATTCAATTCAATTATTCCTTTTTAGATTACCTTTTTATTTTTCTATGGTTTTTCGTGGTACAATAGATAAAAGACTAATTTATTAGAATTTAAATTTTATTTAAAGATCTGTTGCTTGTCAATGGATTATTACATATATATATATATATATATATATATATGTCAGCCAGGATTCAAATCACTTGACATTTACTTAAGTAGACAAGTGAATTATACGGATTTTAGTCTTTCAAAAAGTAAATTAATGTTATAATAAATATACAGTAATCTTAATTAACTTGGATTGGTATAGTGATGAGCTCATCCGTCTGCATGACGAATTAGTCATTGACTTGTCGGGTTAGAAGATACCGTTGACAACCAAAAAATATTTTATAATATATTAATCTTTATTTGATGATCAATTTAAAATTTTATTCTATTTTTTATTGGCATTAGATTTTTGAATTATATGTGATTAAAAACGGTTTTGTTAAAGGATTAATCTTTTAAACTAACAAAATAACAGATGAACAAAGATTAAAAAACAAGAGAAAAAGGTTAAAAAAATAAAAGAGAAATGTTGACTGATTATCAACTGAAAAATTAAATTAATTTTTAATAGAAATATATATATAATTAAAAAATATATATATATATATATAGAGTAATAAAAAATAACTATAGAGTAATAAAAGTTAAATAATGATAGTCCTATTACTTATAACATATATCTATACTTTTGTCTTTCTCCGGGACATTCTCACATCTCAAAAGCTTCAATTGGCAGTAAAAAACATATGGAGACTCTCCTCCAATAATCAATAGAACTATTATTATTATATTATTATTGAGGTAAATAGAGTAAATATCAATAATAATAATAATAATAATAATAATAATAATAATAATAATAAAAATTGTAGGTAAGTGAGGCCATATTATTAGTACAAGAACTTATCAAAAAAAAATGAGGAGTGTTAGAGACCAGCAGAATTTGTAATGTTTAGCTATTAATTAGCTATCATCAATATTTTTAATAGTGTGAGATGATATCTAATAGTATAAAATTAATCATTTTTTAATGATTAAGTGCTGATTAAATTTCTTTCAACAAAAATACTGATCTTCTAGACTTTTTCCAAAAAAAAATATTACAAGAAACTAAAGGTCAACAAGACAAGAGTTGGTGCGTATAATGTATGCTTTTGAGCTTGAACTTGACCTACATGCAGTTGCAACAAACATATACAAACACATACACAGTTCCTCCATGTTCACCACTTCACTAATTGGAGATCCAGACTGACTGATAAGATACCTTACTATATATGCTTACTACAATTATTCACATGAACAATAATATCAACATCCACCTCATCAGTCGGCAAAATTATAAGCAAGTAAGCAACACACATATATATAGTTAATTAAATACGCATCAACACAATATTTCCTCACAATGATAACTGCTTCATCATCAACACATTTATTTAATTAACTAATAATATTGACAGAGTGATGTTTACAGCAACTCTAATTTGATCAATTTTGAGTCACTTTTGATTTTTATAGTAATGGAAGTGATTTAAAATTAAGAATATTTTTATGTTAGATTTAATTTTAATTTTATTTTAGATACTATAAAATACATAAATATCTAAAAGACTATATATCATAAACAGTTATTTAAAATTAAAAATAAAATTTATTTTTCTAAGACTTAATTTTAATTTAATTAGAATTTTATATTATTTTTAATTATTTTATTAACATAATTATATAAGTAACAAAATTTTATTGGTTATTTATCAATATGATATCAGTTTTATTTTATCAATTAATTCTAATGTAAATTTTAATTCTAAATCAATTCATTTATTTAAAGTATCAAAAGCGACATTCTAAAAACACTCCGTTGGAAATGTTCAAAATGTTTGCATTAAATACTATTTTTTAAATGATTTTGGTACCAATAAGAAAATATTACGAGAATAGATTCTTTCAATTTTTTTTCTCAATTATTGGTAAAGTATGATTGCTCACCTTGCCTTCTTTAAGTGGGGTCCAAAGAAAATATGTGAGAGAAGATATTGAAGAGTGAGAGATCACACTTTATGAAAAAATTGATAGAATCTATTTTCTGAAATAGGGTATTATTTTAAAGAAAGATCAATAAAATACATTAAACTCTGTTAAATGAACATTGTAACGTTGTAATAAAAATTCAATTAAAACATACTCAAATAAATTAGATGTACTCAGTTATACGTATTTTATTATTCTATTCTTTTTATTATCTTCTTATCAATTTAGTAAAAAAATTGATTCAAATCAATTTAATAGTAAGTTTTTTCTCAATTATTTACAAATTTTTAATTTTTTTAATCCAAATATACAAAATTTTTTATCTTCACATTCACAGAATTATTAATTTTGTAATTTTATATTTTTTATTTTAATTAAATTTTTACAATTTAATTAAATTTATTTATGATATATAATCGCATAAATATTTATGTGATACTTTATATGACATAAAATAAAATGAAATGAAAATAAAATCATACATAGAAAATAGATGGAAATAGTCAATGAATTATATCTCAAATGGTATAATTTCTTATACTCATTTAAGAGGTTGCCGTTCGAATCTCCCTAACTTTAATAAAAAAGAAAAAAGAAAAAAGTGGTATCTCTCATAACTTTTTAATAGATTTTATATTTTGTTTAACCACAGTAAATATTGAATAAATCTTTAGCAAGTGTCCTATAAAAAATGATATATATATATATATCAAATTAAAGTTAGCCTAGTTAGTTAAGACATCTTTAAAGGCAGTCTAAAAAAAATATGATTCAAGAGAATAATATCAGTTTAATTTAAAATAGAATCCTCAAATATATATTAATCGACTTGCAATATTAGATCAAAGACTCTTCAAGAATTATGATTCTAACTAAATGCACAATATACAATAATTAACTAACTCATCAATTACCTTGCACCTTGACATGCCTTGGTATTTAAAAATTATTATCCTTCCACTGAGTTAGTTACATCTTCAATACACATGTTACCAATAATAATACAATGCTAAGGAATCAAGAGGGTATCAACTAAGCCAATGAGTAATAACTCAAATGACATAATTTCTCCATACTCAATTAAGAGGTTGCGGGTTCGAGTCTCATATCTTTGGTAAAAAAAAAAAAAAAGAGTATCAACTAAAAATTAACCGGCATTAGGTAGGGCTGCACATGGATCAAATAATATCCGCATATCCCTGGTAATTATCCGCATCCGATCCGAATTCTGCGGATATTATCTGATCCGCAGAGCCATCGGATCGGATCGGATCCGCACTATGGTCGGATCGGATTGCGGATTTGGCAGTGATATCCGCGGATCCGATCCGCAAATCCGCATATCCGCACATCACATATAAATAGCATAGTTTAAGAAAATAAACCCTAATGTGATATGAATTTTAGTGTGTTATTTATGAATTTTATGATATTTTGTTTTTAAATTTTTATGTTGTACTTCAACTTAGAATAATTAAACTTAAATCTTGTGTTATTATTTTGTTTTTGTTATTCAAAAGAACTATTATTGATAATATTTTAGGAGTAAATAGGCTTAAACAGATAAAAAATGAATTTTTTAAATTTTTTTGTAAAAATAGTCAAATAGAATCTTAAAATAATTTTTTTTTAAATTATGCGGATATACCTGATATCCGATCCGCAAGTATGCGGATCGGATTGGATCGGATCCGGCCTAAAAAATGCGGATATCGTATCCGATCCGATCCGATGAGTGCAGTACGGATCGGATAGAATTTTAGGCTATATCCGATCCGATCCGATCCATGTGCAACCCTAACATTAGGATGTTTCTTCTACTAAGTATCAAAAATTATAAATTAAAAATAAATAAAATTAATTAAATATATTTATAAATTAGATAAATTATTTACTTTTTAGCTGATCACCTCTTAATTCCATATACTTTTCCTAATAATAAATATTATATATTTGTATAACAATCAAGTGCTAACTTTTAATTACCAAAAGTTTTTCCTTTAAAATTCAGTATTGCTGCTATTTATACATGATCTTATTTTTAATTTATTATATTTTATTTATTTTTGTTTTGATTATCACAATAATTTTATCATTTACTTTACTCTTTTTTAAGTCTTTAAATTTATTTTTTCTTTGTTGATGTAGTTGTAGTAATAGTATTAATTTAATATTTCTCTTATTAGATTTTTCTCTTCACACTAAAATTATTGGTTAAATTAAAATTTATATATAATTTAATTAAATTTAAGTTATTTGAAATATTTTTTATGTTTTATAAATTATAATTTTATATATTATTTTATTTAAAATTTTGATAGTACAGAGATCACTCTCCATCCCCAAACTCTCAATGATAAGTATAACATTATACTCGTAAAAAGTGATATTCTAAAAATATTTTATTAGGATGTTAAAAAATTTATATTGAATATCATTTTTGAAATTACACTGATATCAACAAAAAGATACCGTATTATTTTAAAAAAAATTAATAAAATATTATCACCTGATATCCATTAAATAAATATTGTAATGTTTGTAACAAAAATTCAATTAAAATATATTCAAATAAATTATATATACTTAGTTGTATTTCGACATTTTATTACTCTATTATTTTTATTTTTTTAATCAATTTGATAAAAAAAAAGAGATCCAAATCAATTTAATAGTAAGTTCTTTCTTCAATTATGTATAAAATTTTAATTTTTTTAATCCAAATATACAAAATTTTTAACCTTTACATCCACAAAATTATTAATTTGTAATTATATATTTTTTATTTTAATTAAATTTTCATAATTTCATTAAAATCATTTAAATTAATTTAAATATAAATTCAAATGAGATTAAACATTAGAATGACAAATTTTACATTGAGTTTCGAATCAAGTTGTATGATATACAATTCTATAAATATTTATGTGATACTTTATAAGACCTCAAATAAAATGAAATTAAAACCATAAATTAAAAATGAATGAAAATAGAGTTGAATAGTAACATCAAATATAGGTTATTGTTGATTGATCTTTTTCTTATTTCTTTTAATATTGGCTAATTTTTAATAGATTCTATATTTTGTTTAACCACTGTAAATATTGAATGAATTTTTAGCCGGCTATCTTATAAAAAAAAATGAATACAATTATGCAGCAAACATTTATCACATAAGTAGGAGTGCACGCTTATCCTATAAAAAACGAATAAAGCTAACTAGCTAAGATATCTTTAGAGGTAAAACTTAGAGGAGGATGTGATTCAAGAGAATAATATTAGTTCAACTCAAAAAAAAAAAAGAAATTTATGAAAAAAATATTGTAATTGATTATAAATTTAGAATATAAAAATATAACTACAACTAGATAGAGTCCTCAAATATATACACTAATCAGACTTATGTATTAGATCAATATTTAATATTCTCCAAGATTTATAATTCTAATTAACTGCACAATATATAATTAACTAACTGAATTTGATCTTCTCTCTTAGTCTCACTCAAACTGAAGTATAAACTTTGAAATATTCTCAGTTTTGCGGTTATATTTTTTAAACAAATACAGCGACAAAAATTGTGTCACTAAACATACCATTTGACATTGATAGGGTGTATAAATAATATAGAATAGTTTTTGGTTTTTTTTTTTTTTTACTAAAAATAGGAAACTCGAACCCACAACTTCTTAATTGAGTATGGAGAGATTATACCATTTGAGCTCTTACTCATTGACAATTTTTAGTTCATTAAATCTTTAGAAAAAATGAATATTCAATTTTAAATATTTATATTTAATTGTTATAGTAAATAATAGAGGAAGTAATTTAAAAATATTCCTTGATTATCTCTCAAACTTGATGAAATCTTGAGCAGCAAACGAACAATTTTATTCTTGAACGAGATGTTCATAAAGACAACAATCCAAGTTATGAATGCTAGTTCAGACGCCAATTCTTATTTCTCAAATTCTGTCATGATTTTCTTGAGGTTAATTAGTAAAACGTGGTCACTTGTATAATTTATTAAATTTGCATTAAATAAATATTATTGTAATCTTGTTATTATAAAGTGGCAACAAAAAATTCAATTAAAATATACTCAAACAAATTAGAAACAATATTACACATCAAAATTTTTTTTATGAACAAAATTAAACAATAAAATTTAGAACAATGCTAGACATAACTGATTTTTATTATATTAGAAAAATTTAGTTAGCAAAGAAACTTTTATAAATTAGATGTACTCAATTGTATTCCGACTTTTTACTATTCTATTTTTTTTATCTTCTTATCAATTTAGTAAAAAAAATGACTTCAAATCAATTTAATTATAATTTTTTTAATTATTTATAAAATTCTAAATTTTTTATCAATCCAAATACACAAAATTTTAATTTTCACATCCACATAATTATTAATCTTATAATTCTATATTTTTTATTTTAGTTAAATTTTCACAACTTAATTAAAATTATCTAAAATAATTAAAAATAATTTAAGTATAAATTAAAATAAGATTAAGCATAAGAGTAACAAATTTCACATTTAATTTTAAATTAAATTTTATAATATATAGTCCCACAAATATTTACGTAATATTTTATAGAACCCAAAATAAAATTAAATTAAAATTGTGCATTAAAAATAAAAGAAAATAAAAATAAAATAATTTAATTAAAATCATTTAAAATAATTTAAATATAAATTGAAATGAGATTAAGCATTAGAATGATAAATTTCATATTGAGTTTCGAATCAAGTTTTATGATATTAAGTTCTACAAATATTTATGTGATACTTTATAAGACTTAAAATAAAATGAAATTAAAACTATGTATTGAAAATGATGAATGAAAATAGAATTGTATAATAACGTTAAATATAGATTATTGTTGATTGATTTTTTTTATTTCTTTAAATATTGATTAATTTTTAATAGATTCTATATTTTGTTTAACCACTGTAAATATTGAATGAATTCTTAGCAAGGTATTTTATAAAAATCGAATAAAATTATGCAGCAGACATTTATCACATTAGTAGGAGTGCACGCTTATCCCATAAAAACGAATAAAATTAGCTTAGCTAGCTAGGGTATCTTTAAAGGTGAAATTTAAAGGAGGATGTGATTCAAGAGAATAATATAAGTTCAACTCAAAATAGAAAAAAAAAATTATAAAAAAATAAATATTGTATTTGATTATAAATTCAGAATATAAAAATATAATTACAACTAAATAGAGTCCTCAAATATATACCCTAATCAAATTTGCGTATCAGAACAATATTCAATATTCTCAAAGATTTATAATTCTAATTAACTGCACAATATATAATTAATTAAATGAATTTGATCTTGTCTCTTAATAGTCTCACTCAAACTGAAGTATGAACTTTAAAATATCTTTAATTTTAGCGGTTGTATTTTTTAAACAAATACTGTGACAAAAATTATGTCAATGAATATATCATTTGATCTTGATAGAGTGCATAAATAATATAGAATAATTTTTGGTTCACTACGTCTTTAGAAAAAAAAAAAATGAATATCCAATTCTAAATATTTACACTTTAATTGTCATGGTAAATAATAGAGGAAGTAATTTAAAAATATCCGTTTATTATCTCCCAAACTTGATGAAATCTTGAGCAATGAACAATCTTATTCTTGAATAAGGTACTCATGGAGACAACATCCAAGCTATGAATACCAAATCAAGCGTTAAGTCTTATTTCTCAAATTCTGTTATGATTTTCTTGAGGTATCGTGGAGTCTTGATAATTTATTTTGAGAAAAAATGAGTAAAATGTTATTCCTTGTGTAATTTATTAAATTCTCATTAAATGAATATTATTGTAACTTTGTTATTGTAAAATTGTAACAAAAAATTCAATTAAAATATACTCAAATAAATGAAGAATAATGTTACATATTAAAAAAAAATTTATGAACAAAATTAAACAATAAAATTTAAAACAATATTAGTCATAACTGATTTTTGTTATATTAGACCAATTGAATTAGCAAAAAGACTTTCATGAATTAGATGTACTCAATTGTATTCCGACTTTTTACTACTCTATTTTTTTTATCTTATCAATTTAGTAAAAAAATGAATTCAAATCAATTTAATTATATTTTTTAAATTATTTATAAAATTCTAAATTTTCTTTCAATCCAAATACAAAAAATTTTAATCTTCACATCCACAAAATTATTAATCTTGTAATTTTATATTTTTTATTTTAGTTAAAATTTTACAATTTAATTAAAATTATTAAAAATAATTTAATTATAAATTAAAATAAAATTAAATATTAGAATAACAAATTTTATATTCAATTTTAAATTAAGTTTTATAATATATAGTCCCACAAATATTTATATAATATTTTATAAAATTTAAAATAAAATAAAATTATATCCGTGGAAATAGAATCATGCCGCAGCATCAAACATCGGTTATATTCTATATTTTGTTTAACCACAATAAATATTGAATGGATTCTTAGCATCTATAAAATTATGCACTAGACATTATTTATTAAGTTCCTAACGTTACACGCTTATTTTATTTATATATATATATAGGTTTAATTATTCTATTGATTCTTATAGTTTCGTGAAATTTTTAATTAGATTTTTATATTTTTTTTTTAATTGGATCCCTACACCAATTTTTTTTAATTAGGTCCCTATTGACAGTAATTGGCTTAATTTAATAGGGATCCAATTAAAAAAAATGAGTGCAGTAACTCAAATAAAAGGAAAAAAGAGTGTAGGAACCCAATTAAAAAAAAATTTGATGCAAGAACTCAATTGAAAGGAAAAAAAGTAGAGAGACTTAATTAAAAATTTTGTGAAATTATAGGAACCAACAGAATAATTAAATCGTATATATATATATAACAAATTAAAGTTACCTTAACTAACTAGGGCATGTTTAAAGATGAAATCTAAAGAAAAATACTATTCAAGAGAATAATAACAGTTCAACTCAAAATAAAAAAAATAATCTGTGAAAAAAAAGAAAGGATTATATTTGATTATAAATCTATGATTTTAAAGTGTGACTACAATTAAATAGAGTCTTCAAATATATACACTAAATAAACTTGTATATAAGATTAAAACTCTCCAAAAATTATGATTTTAACTAACTGCACAATATATAATTAACTAAATTTTGTCTTTTCTCTTAATACTCTCTGTTAAATTAAAGTATGGACTTTGAAATATTCTCAATTTTTGCGCTTGTATTTTCCAAATAAATACTGTAAAAAAAATTTTGTCAATAAATCTACCATTTGATTTTGAGAGAGTATATAAATAATATGAAGTGATTTCTGGTTTATTAAGTCTCTAAAAAAAATGAGAATCTAACTCTAAATATTTCTACATACTATGAAGCATGGGATACACACTTTGATTGTCATATGTAGTAAATAGTAGAGAAAGTAACCTAAAAATAATTGACTATTCTCCAAACTTGACGAAATCTTGTTCAGCAAACAATTTTATTCTTAAATGAGATGGTTATGGAGACAATAATCAAAGTTGTGAGTGCCAAATCAAAATTCTGTAATGATTTTCTTTGCTTCATATGAGGTAAATTGCTGTGAAATTTTGATAGTATCGAGACAATTTTCTATTTTCAAATTTTAAAAGATAAGTATGATATTATACCTATTAAAAATGATATTCTAAAAATATTTAATTGAGAATGTTAAAATATTTGCATTGGATAACATTTTTAAAATGATACTGATATCAGTAAAAAATATTCGTATCATTATGAAAATTAGTGAAATATTATCACTTGGTATCCATTAAATAAACATTGTAATATTATTATTGCAATGTTTGTAACAAAAATCTAATTAAAATAGACTCAAATAAATTAAATGTATTTAATTGTATTCTGACATTTTATTATTGTATTTTTTATTTTCTTTTTTATCAATTTGGTAAAAAAAAAGATTCAAATAAATTTAATAGTAAGTTCTTTTTTTAATCAATTATTTATAAAATTTTAATTTTTTTTTAATCCAAATACACAAAATTTTTAACCTTTACATCCACAAAATTATTAATTTTATAATTATATAATTTTTTATTTTAGTTAAATTTTCATAATTTAATTAAAATCATTTAAAATAATTAAAAATAATTTAAGTATAAATTAAAATGAAATTAAGTTTTAAAATGATAAATTTCACATTGAATTTCGAATTAAGTTTTATGATATATAGTCCCACAAATATTTATATGATACTTTATAGGACCTATAATAAAATTAAATTAAAATCATGCATTAAAAATGGATGAAAATAGAATTGTGTCGTAACATCAAATATACATTATTGTTAATTGATCTTTTTCTTATTTATTTTAATATTAGTTAAATTTTTAATAGATTCTATATTTTGTTTAACCACGGTAAATATTGAATGAATTCTTAGCAAGATCCTATAGAAAAAGAATAAAATTATACATCAGATATTTATAACGTTCGTAGTAGTGCAAGCTTATTTTATATATATATTACATAAAGATTAAAGTTAACTTAGTTATCTAGGACATCTTTAAAAGTAAAATTCAAAAGAAGATGTGATTCAAAAAAATAATATCAGTTAAATAAAAAAAAAGTAACTTGTGAAAAAAAAAAACATTGTATTTGTTTATAAGAGAATATAAAAATATAATTACAATTAAATAGAGTCCTCAAATATTTACACTACTTAGACTTGCGTATCAGATCAATATTTAATATTCTCCAACAATTATAATCTCAGTTAACTGCACAATATATAATTAACTAACTGAATTTTATCTTCTCTTTTAATAGTCTCACTTAAATTGAAGCATGGACTTTGAAATATCCTCAGTTTTGCACTTATATTTTTTAAACAAATACTGTGACAAAAGTTTTTTGAATGAATCTACCATATAATTTTGAGAGGGTGCATAAATAATATAGAGTGATTTTTGATTCACTAAGTCTTTAAAAATAATAATATCCAATTCTAAATATTTCTCAATTTCTCTCATGATTTTTTTGAGGTGAATTATTGTGGAGTTTTGATAATATTGAGATGACTCTTTATCTCCAAATTCTAAATGATAAGCATGGTATTATGTTTGTCAAAAATAATACTCTAAAACATTTTATGAGAGATGTTCAAAAACTTGCATTGACTACCATATCTAAAATGATACTGGTATCAATAAATTTCCATATCATTTTGAGAAAAAATTTAGTGAAATATTGTCACTCCTATAATTCTTTAAATTTTCATTAAATGAACATTATTATAACTTTGTTATTATAATGTTGTTATTGTAAAGTCGCAACAAAAATTCAATTAAAATATACTCAAATAAATTAAAAATAATGCTATACATTCAAATTTTGTTATGAATTAAGTTAAGCAATAAAATTTAGAATAATACTAGTTATAACTAATTTTTGTTATGTTAGACCAACTTGATTAATAAAAAAATTTAGATGTATAACATTATTTATAAATTAGATGCACTCCGTTGTATTCTGACTCTTTATTACTCTATTTTTTTTATCTTCTTATTAATTTGGTAGAAAAACGAATTCAAATCAATTTATTTGTAATTTTTTTAATTATTTATAAAATTCTAATTTTTGTTCCAATCTAAATACACAAAATTTTCAATCTTCACATCCACAAAATTATTAATTTTGTAATTCTATATTTTTATTTTTAGTTAAATTTTTACAATTTAATTAAAATTATTTAAAACAATTAAAAATAATTTAAGTATAAATTAAAATGAGATTAAGTATTAGAGTAACAAATTTTACATTGACTTTCAAATCAAGTTTTATGATATATAGTCTCACAAATATTTATGTAATACTTTACAGAATCTAAAATAAAATAAAATTAAAACCATGCATTGAAAATTGATGGAAATGAAGTCGTGTCCAATATCAAATATAGGTTATTGTCGATTGATCTTTTTTTTTCTTTTAATATTGGTTAATTTTTAATAAATTCTATATTTTTTTTTAATCACGATAAATATTGAATGAATTCTTAGCATCTATAAAAAATGAATAAAATTATACATCAGATATTATTTATCAAATTAAATCCGTAGGAGTATACGCTTATTATATATATATAACAAATTAAAGTTAGCTTAATTAATTAGGACATTTTTAACGACAAAAATTTAAAGAAGAATGTAATTTCAAGAAAATAATATCAGTTCAACTCAAATAAAATAGAAAAAAAAAGTAATTTGTGGAAAACAAAATATTGTATTTGATTATAAATTCATAATACAAAAATGTAACTACAACTAGATAGAGTCCTCAAATATATACACTAATTAAACTTGCATATAAGATCAACTCTCCCCAAAAATTATGATTTTAACTAATTGCACAATATACAATTAATTAAATTTTGTTTTTTCTCTTAATACTTTCTCTCAAATTAAAGTATGGACTTTGAAATATCCTCAATTTTTGTGCTTGTATTTTTCAAATAAATGTTGCGACAAAAATTTTGTCAATAAATCTACCATTTGATTTTGAGAGGGTATATAAATAATATAGACTGATTTTTGGTTCATTAAATCTCTCAAAAAAAATAATATCTAACTCTAAATATTTGAGTATGCTCTAAACAAAGAAAAAAAAAAAAAAGAAGATACTACATCCAACTCAAAACCTTAAGATAGTAAGTTACTGAGTCTCTCATTTTATAAACTCCTCACTCTTCCTTGTTTTGTTTGATGTGGGACTAACTTCAACACTCCTCACACTTGCAACATTAACAATCTCCCCCTCAAGTGTGAGCCTCCACATCAAGCATCAACTCCCCCTTTTTCTAGCTCCTCTACCACGAGTATTCGTCCATCACACTGCCACAAAACACCATGGGACACGCCGCCCGGACCACCTTTACCGGGAAGACTTTTGATGCTTCACCTTGAATACCCTTTAAAACCACCAAACCGATTAACCATCTGCTCTGATACCAGTATGAAAGAGCCTAGCAGTGGAAACGACACAAATGTCCAACATAAGAACAATATGAAAGTACTCATAACAAAATATGGCAGCAACTATAACAAGCAAATATAGCAAGTAAAGCAATAACAAGAACACACCGAGATTTTAACGTGGAAAATCCCTCAATGTGAGAGGTAAAAACCACGGATCGTCCAAACCAATGAAATAGCTCTACTATAATCAAATAAGGTACAAGAGAATCTCAAACAAAGCACAAAAACGTGCATATAGCCAGCCAAATCATCAAAGTACCAAAACTTACAAATGAGAAGCAAGAAGATGAAAAATACCCAAAAAAATAGAGCTGCTGTCGCAGCCAATTTCTCTTTATGTAGACCTCCCATTAAAATCTTCACCATTTCGAATGAAGAGCAAGATGTTAAGAATCTACAATCCAAATTTCACGTCGATCCAACAGCAAAAGAATGAGATACTTCTGTTAAAAGATTGCTGCTCTATGTAAAAACAGAAAACCTAATTTCTCTCTTGCGAAGCCAATTTCTCCCACTGAAAACCTCCAATCAACATCTCCACCAACAAGAATGAAGAACAAAATGAGAAAAAATACGCAATTCAAATTTCAAGTCGATCTAACGGTGAACAAATGAGAAATTATAATTTGAAATTTACTGCTTTGCATAAAAACGAAAATTTTGTTTTCCCTCTTCTCTCTCACTTTGGTGGCTACATTCTCTCACTCTCAAAAGACCCCAAAATTTTATTACGGTTGTGGCACAATAGGTGCAAAGAGACACCCTCAAAATTTTGGGCTTGGGCCTCACAAAGGAGAGAAAAAAACCCAACAAATAATCTCCCACTTCTCGACTAGGTGTAGGCCCTCGCCATTCCGGCGGTCAAACATGTTTCAAGCTTTTCTCTTGACAGTGCCTTTGTCATCATATCAGCACCATTGTCATCAGTATGAACTTTCTCAAGTTTCAACAACTTGGAATCTAACACATCCCGTATCCAGTGATACCTAACATCAATATGTTTAGATCTTGCATGAAAAGTAGAATTTTTGGCAAGATGAATAGCACTTTGACTATCACACAACAACACATAACAGTTTTGCTTGAAACCAAGTGCTACAAGAAACTTCTTCATCCACAACAACTCTTTACATGTTTCAGTTGCTGCAATAAACTCTGCCTCTATGGTAGAAAGTGCAACACACTTTTCTAGCCTTGACTGCCATGAAATAACTTTCCCTGCAAACTTGACCAAATAACTTGAAGTAGACTTTTGAGAATCAATATCTCCTGTCATGTCTGCATGAGTAAAGCCAACTAGCAAATGTTTCTCACCACCAAAACTCAAACTCAAGTTAGTTGTACCTTTGAGATATCTCATAATCCATTTAACAACATTCCAATGTTCTTTACCTGAATTAGAGAGAAAACTACTCACAGTACCAACCGTATGAGCAAGGTCTGGTCTAGTACACACCATAGCATACATCAAGCTTCCAACAGCTGAGGCATAAGGAATTTCATCCATTGCTTGTTTCTCCTCATCAGTGGTTGGACACTGCTTGGTGCTCAACTTAAAATGAGGAGCAAAAGAACTAGCAACACATTTGACATCATTAATGCCAAACCTTTGAAACACCTTCTTCAACTCACTAATCCTCAAAGCATTCTTGCCCACAATCAAAATATCATCCACATCTTATAATCAACACCTTTTCCCCCCATCTTCAACAGTCTCGATCTATCCTCATAATCAACACCTTTTCCCCCCATCTTCGACAGCCTCTTGTACCATGCTTATTATTTTGGTAGTAAGTTAATTGGTCTCTCATCTTATAAACTCCTCACTCTTCCTTATTTTGTTTGATGTAGGACTAACTTCAATACTCTTCACACTTGCAAAAAGTGTCAAAGTCTTGAATTTCTCAAATTGGGTGATGGTTTTTTTGCTTCATCTGAGATAAATTATTGTAAAATTTTGGTAGTATTAAAATGACTCTCAATTCCCAAATTCTTAATGGTAAACATAGCATCATATCTTTACGTTGAATAGTTACTTTCATTTTGTTTGTCGGTTGTGAAATCAGATAGAGTGATCTTCATGATTAAGTTGAACAAGGTAATGCAAGATTAGAGGTTTTGATGTCATAAAAAAGATTATGATTTAAGAGAATAATATTAGTTTACCTCAAAGAATAATATTATAACTAAGATAAGATGATTGAAAGTAAAACTGAAAAAAATTACTTGTGAAAGAAGTGTTGCATTTGATTATAAATTCAGAATAAAAGAGTGTAATTACAATTAAATAGAGTTTTTGTATATATATATATATCATTATATATGTATAAATATATGTATTGTTTAATTTATTTATAATATATTATATTTTAATATATATTTTATACTAATAATTAATTTTGATGATAGATTTTGATATAGGTCTATATATAATGTCATTTTTGAAGTAACCATGTGTGCTACATTATTCTTTTTTTTCTCTTCTCCATTTTATGATATTTTCAAATCCTCTTCAATGATTAAAGTATTAAACAGAATATCTTATGATAGCCATGCTTCGGTATGCAATCAGAGAGTGTGCGGTAAGAGTTCATCATGGCCATCGACGACGCTCTGGAGGAAAATAAATACTAATGACTTTACTGCGTTTATAGAAAAACAAAATTAAAACAGTATTTTAATTTTCTATAAATATACCTTTTATTATTTTCCTATCCTGTTTTCTAAATATAATATATCAAGGGAAAACATAAACGCCTCTTATGCATGCTCTACGCTTCTGATTTTTCTGGTAGCTCTTGACTCTTGAGGGAACAGTTATTAGATTCATTAGATTGTGAAATCAAAGTCCAAACAAATGAGAAATGTAAAAAAATTAACATTTTTTTATTAATATTAATTAATAATTTTAAATTAATACCTTATTTTAATTTATCAAAATTTATAATTTATAATTTAATTTTTAGTATCTAAATCAAATTAATCAAGTATTAGACAAAATAATAAATTTTATCAGTTATATAATATTTTTTATTTATTTTAAAAAGTAATAGCTTAGGTTTGTGCTATATATAATTATATATATAGAATACTATGAAAAATTTTGATAATATTTAAAATTTTATATTAAATTAATATATTTTTTATTGTTTAAAAATATTTTTCTATTTTAAAATAAAAATATATAATTTTAATTTTAACAATATTTTTTAAATATTATCAAAGTTCTATAACCGCCATATATATATATATATATATTGAAAGGCTCTAAACACAGCTAGCATCGTTAGTGGTCCAGTAATCAATCTTCAGATATTAGAAAACAGTGGGAATAAGTTGAGCCAGAGAGATCAAGATTCATATGTACATGCTGCACTACTTAGATCATAGTCATACATTGAACATTCCTTTCTTAATGAGCCACTTCGAGTTTTCTTTTTTTCATTTTCAATAATTAAGCTATATATATATATATATTATTTCTGGACATTACATAATTTCGAGTGGAGAAATCATCAGTGGCTCTTGGACTGAATGGGGACACAGGAATTTTGACTACTATTAAAGATAAAAGAGAAAAAAAAGTTATTCCCTTATTAAGTAGCGCATAGGTTAGGGACTTATTAGGGTGTTCATCTATAGTTATATACCAACATCCAACAAAAGTGGTTGATGTTTCATAAATATTTAATTAGAAACTAGATTTATTTAGATACACCACAATTAAACGATTATTATTTACATGAAAAGATATCTTCGAATAAAAATAAAAATAATAAAATTATTAGATAATTTAATCCGTTTGATTAAATTACTTAATATAATATGTCTCAATTTTTTTTTAATTATTATGATCATATAAAAATATTTTTATATGAAAAATTATCTTATAATTATTATCATTTGTTGTATCAAATTTAAGTATTTTTACTTCCAGAATCAGCAGTAGTTATGTTTCATTATTATTCCGAAAGAGTCATGTTATCAAATGTGTTAACTTCTTGAAATTAAAGTTCACATGCATGTTTGAGAGTTTTACCGCTACTAGAAAACGGCAATCAATTCAACTAGACTACAAAAGCAAAATGAATTTAAAAATACACCCCTATTTTAATGTCAATCAAAAGGGAGTGGAGGGAAAATAAATAAATAAAAGAAAAGATAAAGAACAATCTGCAACACACAAGTGGGGCAAGATGGGGAAGTTATGGGAGTCCATGAGTAATGACAATGGTAGCTGGGTCAATAAATTGTAAAGAAAAATATCCTCTACTCTCACAAAAAAGGTTAAATTAAATATTGAATAAAAATGGGGCCACTTCTTTCCGTAGGGGAACGGGTAATCCTTTTTAAATTGCAAATGTTATATTCTCAATGATCTATAATTAGAATTTAAAGTTGACTCCTTTAGACTACTATTTATTAACAATGATCTATATATGAACAGAGTTGGGCAGAAAAAGAACTTGGGCAAATACTATTTGTGTATACATACGTAGCCAGTACTAATACCTAATTGATTTTACGTAATAATTAAAGGCACGACTTTAACTTTATGCTAATTTTGTTTATTTAAATAATATAGTAGGGACTAAGAGGGGATTTGTGGTTAAGTGGCTATATGATAGGATGCGAGTGACGACAGAGAAAGTAGGGTAACCCTTGCTTTTATTATTGTCTCTGGTGTTTGCTCTCTTTTAAGTCCTAACAGACACTCACAAAGACAAAGACGACACGGACACCAATAAATACTGCAGCACCTTTTTTAAGTACGCCTACTTAATCAATGTAACTTATAGAATTATTTACAATTATTTATTTCATTTTATTAAATCCAAAAAATTATTATACACAGACAAAAATAAGAGTTGGCCATTGTTTCAAAATTCTGTGCGTATAATTATATGATAAATTTAATTATATATTCATTTAATATATTAAAAAATATAAATTATTGTATTTAAATTAAATCTTAAAAATAAACTTATTAATAAAAGCATGTTGTTTAATAAATACTTCCACAACTTTATAATATATTTTATTTATATTTAAAAATGTTTTTGTTGAAATTTTAACTATAAATTAATTAAAAATATCATAATTTTACATCATAAATTTTTTTTTATTTAAATAAAATAAAGAGAAATCAATATTACTTGATTTTTTTAAACTAATTTTTAAACCATAAATTTTTTATTCCTAATAATATATAAATCGTGTTAAAACTGTGTGTTTTAAATTATATATTAATTGTTATCCTCCTATAATAATTTATGCTTTGAATTATTCTTAAAAAATACATATAAATCATCTAGGTTATTGAGTTTTCAAAATCAATGTAAATCATTCCAAAATATGATAATTTATACGTTTTACACTTAAAAAAATACATTGGGGTAGGATAATTTATATGCAAAAGTTAAATTTTACTAGCTTAAAGTGATTTATTGATTATTAAAAATATATGTTATGAGTTATTAAAAATATATTTACATAAATCACTCTAGGCTAGTGAGAGTTAACTTTTGTATATAAATCATTATATTCCAATGTATTTTAGATGTGAAATATGTAAATCATCACACTTTAGGACGATTTACTTATTTTTAAAACTCAATATCTTAGGACGATTTAGGTATATTTTTTAAAAGTACTTCAAAATATAAATTGTTGTAAAGTGTAATGATTAATATATAGTTTAAAATGTCCCATTCTAAAACAATTTATATATTATTAAAAATAGAAGATCTACGTTTTAAAAATTAGTTAAGAAAATCAAGTAATATTAATTTTTTATTTTATTTAAATAAAAAAACTAATAAAAATACACGTAATAGGTTTATTATGTAATTATATATGATAGAATTGATAATTATATGTAAGCGATGATGATAATTGATAAATTGATAAATTGATAATAGGGGCTTAGGAGTTAGGAGGGTTAGTAGGAAATAGAAACCTCAAATTCGACAAAACAAGTGCCTTCAACTCAGTACATGTTATCTGACTCCTCTGACTTTCCTCCATCATCATCATCATTTCTCTCTCTCTCTCTCTCTCTCTCTCTCTCTCTCTGTGTGTAATCTTATCTCCTTTTAGTTGTTTTTCACTCATCCCTTTATGGACTATGGTGGTGAATGCTAAAAGGAGCATGCTATTGCTACCCTTTCGTCTTCTTGGTTCTTTCTGATTCTCTCTTCCAACTTCAAAGTTGGTACTTGGTAGCATATCACTCAACCAACCTGCACAGGATTTTATTTTTCTTCTTTCGAGTACAGTACTATATGTAAGTAAGTACTTTTTTTTTTTAACCTATATCACCGCCTAAGGATTTGTTTTTGATCATGTCCCTTTATTTTTTTTTTCCCCCTTAATTTTTCCTTTTCTAGTTCTTACATGCATTTGAAGACTTCCATGCTACTTCCTTACTTTGCTTTCCTCTTTCTGTTTTTGTGTTTTTTCCCACTGTTTTCCCCTTTTTTCACACCGCTTTTTCAGTTGCGTGGTTTGGGATCTCATGGAGCTCCAGTCTCAGCTTGCCCAACTAATTTTTGTTGTGCCTGCTTCTTGGCATGTTGAGGATTTTGCGAGTTTTTCTTTTTTATTTGAATTTTGAAACTGTTGTTATGAATTGTATGAGTAATTGTGTATAATCAGTTTCGTAAAGAAAAGGGAAGGGTTATGCCTACTAAAGTGAGTATCAGAAATTAGATCTGTGTTTTAAGTATGAACTGAAAGCTTTCAATTTGGTGTTAGTAACATCCCTTATCTCTTTATATGGTTTAGTGATTTTAGTAACTCGTAATTTCCATTTTCCACTTCTCCTTCTTCTTCTTCTTCTTAATTCTCTTGTCTGACCAACCCAAACCTTGGTTATCTTGGTTGCTATAGTCTCATGGGTGATGTTGGAATAGTTTTGTGTTTCTATGATAATTTGCTGAGAGTTAAAATCTGTCCAATTTCTGGAGATAATTCCCTCTTGATTGTTCAGATAAACAAATCTGATTCAAATAATCATAAATTTTGTCCTGAAAGTTTCCTGCTATGAGGCTTTTTATCTCAGTGTAAAGCTGTAGGTTCCAGCACACTATTCTAACATAATTAGTGATGTGAGAAGGATAAGGATAATTATGTGTTTATTTTTTGATGGAGTGATGATTGGCATTGGTATTCATAAGAAAAGAGTTAACTAGCAACAAGAGTGGCTGACGATTTGTCAGTTTCTTGAGTTGTTGGGTGTTCAGCTAACTGGTGGTGATGGGTAGCTAGAAGAGGGTAAGTGGGTAAGGTAGCAATTCATTGCTACAATTCTTCAAATCTTTTTGTTAAACAAGGCCTCCAATAAGGAACAATCATATTTCTCCGCAAAGCATTTCTCTATTAGCACAATGACTCTGACCAAAAGTTACTTTGACATCTTTCTCTTGAAAAATAATTTAGCCTTACATTTTCTGCTCATATTTCGGTTATTGCTGAGTTTGTATTTTTTTTCCCCCTGCTAAAGAGAGGCGTTGGAATATACAACAGTACAATAGATAAATTAGAGGGAACAAAAAGTTTCTTGAAATGGAACTAATTATCATCTGGTGTGTCAAATACTGTAATGTTAGAACATATGCATGCATTGTGTACATATACATGGACATGTGAGTCAATGCAGTGAAACTAATTATCATCTGTTTTGTATGTACATTATGCTGTTTTGAGTTTTGCAACGACCCAAGTTGGGCATTAAGTCTTACATAGCACACTACTTTATTGTGAAAGTTTTATCAAAAGAGCTTTACATAGTTAAAAGGATGATGATAATGATATGAAAATATGATAAAATAGTCCAACTGAAAGGAGCATAGCTATGTATTTATATTGCAAACTACTAACAATCACATATCTAGTCCTGATTTTTCAATTTTATTACTTCTCAATTTTCTCCTTGCACTGGTTGCTTGTGTGTAAATGATTGGACTGAACGTGGTTTCCTTAACTTATTATTTCATGTTATGTTCCATTTTACAGCCATAAACAGAATTATCTACCTTGAGTAGCAAATAATACAAGTTATCATCATATTTGCAGGTGATAGTATTATGGTAAGACAACCACAGTGATTCGGTGAGGAATTTACTCTGTTTAATTGCTTTCCCCGAAAGAAGTTAGGTGTTAGTATAACCATGATGACTCCAAATTTGAACTTGGAACCTGAAAATTACTCAGAAGGCAGCAGCCAAGTAGCTTCGAGCGTATCGCTCCAAGAAACATCCCCTGAACTCAACAAGGAAAGCACCACTGCTTCCTCCTGTCTTACAAATCTTACAAAGGCCGAAGGTGATCCCGGCTCCGTTACCCTTGACTTGACACTCAACTTCAATGCGAGTGATGGCGAGTTAAAGGGTACTAGTGATGCTAGCAGTGAAGTGGGACCGGAAGCTTTTGCTTCAGGGTCAGCAACTCCCAGGGTGTTCTCTTGTAATTACTGCAGGAGGAAGTTCTTTAGCTCACAGGCTCTTGGGGGTCACCAGAATGCTCACAAAAGGGAGAGGACAATGGCAAAGCGGGCAATGCGAATGGGCATGTTCACCGAGAGGTATACAAGCTTAGCATCTCTGCCTCTTCATGGTTCACCTTTCCGGTCTCTTGGCATTGAAGCTCATTCTGCAATGCACCAAAGACCCACGCCACAATTGAGGGCTCCTGATTTGAGAGCTGGTGCAAAATTTGAGAGGAACCATTTCGGATCACCAATATTCATGGAAGATGAAGATGTTGGACTATTTTGGCCAGGCAGTTTCCGACAGGTCGGGCAGCAAGCCGGTGTTAACATGGTACATGCTCAAACATCCAATACTAATTATTCTCCCATGGCACCTGCTCAACCAAAAGCATCAACATCTCCGGATCTCACCCTGAAGCTTTAGAATTTTTGAGAGATGATACATGCACTGGTGAAACCTCACACAAAGCCTGGCACCACCAAAAATAAGTGGCTGGGGAAGTTCCTCATTCATCATCTTCAATCCTAACCGTAGTTTCTGGGCCGATCATTGTTCTGTTTATGGGTTTATGATGGTTTTGAATGGCGTGTGTATCATCATCATCTTGCATGAAAGATATTTCATCTTGATTTGATTCTCTAGAGACATGGAAAATTATGATTAGTTAAATAGCGCGCGTGCATTGTACAGTGAGATATGTATTATCCAATGGCGGTGTTAGCTTATTTGAATTTCTCATTATTATTAATTGTATGCTCCCATTTGGATTTCACTTCATTGTTGATGTTGTAGCTATTATTGCTGTGTAAGTTTAGGAAGACAAACTAAATAAATGTTCTATATATTTCTACAATGTTTGTTGTGATAATCTGATAGAATGTGTGACTAAACAGGTTCCTCACTCGAAGGAAGTGCTAGTTTGTGGAGTCCAGCGTAGGATTGCACTCCAACTTCACTTTATCTTATTATATTCCATATATTCTAATGCTATATAGGCTTATTACTGTGCTGCTTTCTCTGCTTAAATTTTCATGGAAGATACCTATAGTAACTACACGAGGTCAAGGTGGTCAAAGGAGATTTACGTGTCAACAATTTTACTGCACGTAATTGTGTCGTTTGATTCGTGTAGTCCATTCCATCTAATTGAATAAGATTTTGTGTTGTTTATGCCTATAGTAACGACACATTATTTTGATGAGAAGAATTTCTTAAGAATCCAACTTGCAATTTTATGTGTTGATTCTTTCATAATTCATGGGAAAGGGGGATTATTGTTATTAGAAGCAAGAAGATGCCAATATTGTATACAAAACCAAGATTCTTATTTCACCTCGACATGCATATTTGAATTGAATTGGACCGACTCTTGAAGACTTAAAGGGACATATCAATCAGATTCTAGGGAGTAAGGACAAAAGGCATTTTCAAAGAACAGAGCAAAGAACAACTTGCAGCATATAGGGACAAAATCACGAGAACTTTTTGTGTCATTTTGTCAAGTATTTTTGGTGATACATCGGGTCTAGGCCCAAAAGAAAAAAAAAAGAATCTACTCTCTACCAAGGGTTAAAATCCCTTGTCTATCTTTTGCAATCATAGCGTTTAGCTCTTGTAGGGGATTATCAATAAACTGGCACCCGTGTTGCTGTGTTATACTTCTTGCATGCCAATCGGCACAAAAATTCCCTTCTCTTAAGGTATGCTTATATACCAATTTCCATGGCCTCTTCATCATCTCCGTAATGTTTCTCACCAATGGGTTTGGTACTGGAAAGTGGAAAGTTCTATTATTTTATATTTTTGGACTGGTGGATACTGAAAAATTAAAGGATTTTAAATGTGATGGGCCTTGATGGTTGAATAGTAACTATATATGCGCATGGCTCAAAGCCTAGATTAGCCACGATGAATGCTTCATGAAAATTGTACAGCTTTCGAAACCAAAAAAAAAAAAAAAAAAAACACGTACAACTTTCTGATCAATACATCAATATATAAAAAGGAACAAGGAACTAGGTAAAGAGCATCTTTAAAGATATTAGTTAAAATAGAAAATTTGGACTTATAAATTTAAAAATTTTATATTTTCTATTCAAATTTCTTATTATATTATCCTCAAAACGTATTCTTACGATATTTGTTCGTAAGATTGGTATTTAAAAAAAAAGGTTTTTTCATCGTAAATAAATGAACAATAGCTAATAAATATTATTATTTTAGTTAGTAATAATTTATACTTATATTTAATATATTTTGTACACAAAAAATATATAATTTATCTGTATATTTATTAAAATTTTGTACACATGAATCAATATAATTTGTACTCACATTTTTTAAAGTTTGCATACATAAATCGTAAAATTTATTTATTATTGATAATTTAATATTTATACTGACTAAATAATAGCTAAAAATATTAAAAATTACTGTCCCTAAAAGTTTTTCCAAATAAATTTATAAGGAGTCCTCGTAATGATCAGACACCGGATTTGATGGTCCAGATGTTTGGACCATAAAATGGTCTCATAATAAAACATATTTTTTAAGTTTTTATAGTCCGTTTCTAATTTTAATTACAAATTAATCTCATATATTTTATTTAATTATCAAAATTATTTTTTATTTTATAAATTATTATTTTATCATTCATCTATTATATTTATTAATAATAAAAAACAAAAACAATAACGAATTAGATCTTCCATTGATCGTAATAACTTTTTAGCAATTCCAATCGATTAAAAATTTATCTTTGATCCATTACATCCGTCGAGAATTTTGAAATCGTGTTTCTTAGAAAATCAATTGATTGGATTAACAAAACAATCGATTAAATTTTAGGTTTTCATAACTCAATCGATTGAATTATACTACCAATCGATTGAATGCAGAAAAAAAAAAAAAACTTATTTACGTCACATTTCAATCGATTGAATGATCATACCAATCGATTGAATTGAAATATACCATTAGTCACGTACAAAATTCAATCGATTGTATTATCATACCAATCGATTAGACCTTCATATATCATTTTAATAGCGGCCTTCAATCGATTGGGTAATATAAACAATCGATTGAATTATAAAAAACCCACATTCTAGTCATCGTTCAATCGATTGGGTAATATGAACAATCGATTGATTTTTGTGAAAACCATACTGCTTTGCAACTTTCAATCGATTGTTTTGTGGTAACGCTGAAGTCCAATCGATTGAGTTATGGAAAACCTGAAATTCAATCGATTGTTTTGTTAATCCAATCGATTGATTTTCTAAGAAATACGATTTCAAAATCTTCGACGGATGTAATAGATCAAAGATAAACTTTTAATCGATTGGGATTGCCAAAAAATTATTACGATCAATGGAAGATTTAATTCGTTATTATTTTTGTTTTTGATTATTAATAAACATAATAGATGAATAATAAAATAATAATTTATAAAATAAAAAAAATTTTATAATTAAATAAAATATATAAAATTAATTTGTAATTAAAATTAAAAACAGACTATTTAGCTGTTATTGAAAAATTTAAAAACATCGAATTCTTTGCCTAATGATCATAAATAACTACGGGAACTTAAATTTAAAAGATTGTACATGACGTATTCTTACATGTTTTTCAAATAGCAAGTTAGCAACACAAAACTAAGTCTAAAATTATTTTCCACACCATTAGACTTAAGGGGAAATTGGCCCCTCCCCTTACGTTTTGATATCGGGTGGGGCAGTTTTAGTGGATTGGGGAATGGCCACTCCTCATCATGTACGGCATTTGGATTTTGGACCACCCTAGTGAGTAGTGACTAGTCTAAGTCCATAAAGCTTTCTGTAAATGCACGTATAATTTTCTTTTTATATTTATGATCAAGTCAGCAGCATATTAATGACATAAAATTACTATAGTTTTTTTTTTTTTACTAATAATATATTGAATTACTGATATTGTCTTTTTTATACTAGTAATTGAAAGAAGTCAAAGTTACAATATATCTAATTAATGAAATTAAATAACCAATCATATAAAAAGAACATTCGCTTGACTTTGAAGAAAATCAAAGTATTCATTAGAAGCTATTAATACAATTTTTTATCCATTTTATTTTCCTAGTCCAAGACGGTGGTCCATTTGTTGGTAACTCTCTTTGGGACTAATATTAATTTTTTAATATTATTTTTAATTTAATTATTTTATTATTAAATCTAACGATATAAAATTAAATACATATTTATAAATTTAATTTTATAAAATATTTATTATTATTTAATATTTTAGTTTCGTTATACATTTAAGTTTTTTCTTTTATAACAAAGTTTAATTAAGTTAGTTCAAATTCAATAAAATCACACAATATTTACATAAAATTACATTGCTCTATTTTCTGTATTTTTTTGTGCACCTTCTTCTCCTTTTTTTATTAATATTGTTGTTGCTACATTTTATTTTTATTTCTTTTTTGTTTCTTTTTCTCATGTAGTATTGCAGTTCTTTAATTTTGTTTAATTTTTTCTTTTTTTTTTGTTTTGTTTTTTTTACGAGAGTGAAACAAGAAAAACTATGAGAAGTAAATGAAGAAGATGAGGAAGAGGAGGAAAAGTTTTTAATTGTATAGACTTTATCAAAAAAATAACACCGAAATTTCTTAAAAATAACACATAAAATTTCTTAGTTTTTACACCAAAATTTTGCTATAAAAGCACAAAGGTATCTTCTTATTAGTTAGTTAAATGAATGTAAGTTTATACTTATTGAATTGAATTCTTGCTAGAAATAAAAATAAGATCAAAATTTATTAAAGTGACGCTAGAATTTAAGCCAAAACGCGTCATGCTAGGGAGAGGTATCCACACCCTTATAAGGCATGCTTCGTTCTCCTTCCCAATTGATGTGGGACCTTACAATCTCAATGATAGAAAAGGTAGAAAATAAATCGCATACTAAAATATTACATTGGCTCTATAAAATAAAATAAGATAGCGCCAAAATTACTTAAAATTGACACAAAAAAATATTAAATCTTTCTAAATAAATTATACATTCAATGAGTTGAATGCTTATCTCAAATATAAAACAACACATAAATTTCTAAAAAATAACACTGAAATATCCTCACTCTAACATCGAAATTTCTAACTAAATAATGTGATAGAATTAAGAACTTATTTCATGAAGATTTGAGTTGTAGATTCACAAATTCTAATAGAAAAGAGAATAAGTGAACAAAATTGTATATAATGTAGTGAAATTAAGTAGAACAAGTACAAAAATTCAAAAGAAAATGAACAGTGATATTTACATATAAGAAGACGATGTATCTGATATATAAAACAACATAAAAATTTCTTAATTTTAACACCAAATTTTTTTATAAATACACAAAAATATCTTCTTTAATGTTGTATTTCTTTTTTTGCTTCTTATTATTATTTTTTCTTTTTTTTTTCTTTTCTGTTTCTCTGTCTTCTTCTTTTAGAAGCATTACTTCTCTTATTAGACATGAATAAATATGTTTGTACTCTATTGCAATCTTATTTAGTTGAATGAATATAGGTTCACACTTATTAGATTGAATTCTTGACAGAAACAAAAATAGTACTTAAATGTGTTCACTCTAACACCAAAATTTCTAACTAAATGATGTGATGAAATTAAGAATTTATTTCATAAAGACTTGAGTTGCTGATTTATAAATTTTGATAGAAAAACTAAGTGAAAAAATTTGTAAATAACGTAGCAAAATTAACCAGAACAAGTGCAAAAATTTGACAATAACGATAAATGAGAATGAGAACGACAACGATAATGACGATACGTATAAGAATAAGATGACGATGACGATAACGATGATGATGAAGGAGGAGGAGAAGGAGGACGATAACAAAAAAGAAAGATGAAGAAAAACAAGGAGAAAAAGAAATAGCAACAAGGGTCTAAGGAAGAAGAAGAAATGTACACACATTAAGTCAATTTATGAGTTAACAAATTGAATCTATTTTTATTCAAGTTCTACTTATTAGTATATGAGCCTAACTTTTTAACTATTAATGAGTTGAGTTGAAACTAGTTCATAAATGCAGTTTCAATAAATCAACATAGCTAAACTCGTGAGAATAAAAGTGTTAAAGTAATTTTATATTTTATAGTAGAGTAAAGTCTTTTCTATGTATGTTAGTTGAATTTATATATGATGCAAATCTCTCCAAAGGTTCCAATGCTGTTTTTAAGTAACGGAAGATCAAATATGAAAATATAGTCGACTTCAAACTCGTTATATCGCAGATAGATAAGATACTGCTTCAAATGCTTTGTGAAATCAACCAAATTATATTACAATTTAGCATATTTTGCAATAATAGAGTGCAAACCTTCACATCGAGAATTTATCCTAAATCCTGAAAAAAAAAAACTTGCCTCGAATATGTGCAGTGGCCCATATAAGCCTTTTTTCATGATATATAAAACAACACAAAAAAAATTTAATTTTGACACTAAAATTTTGCTATAAATATACAAAAATCTCTTCTTTAGTATTGTTTGTTTTTTTTTTTTTTTGCTTATTATTATTCTTTCTTTCTTTTGTGTTACTCTATTTTACTTCTTTTTTTAGGAGCATTATTTCTCTTATTAGACATGAATGAACATATTTGTACTCTATTGCAATCTTATTTAATTGAATGAATGTAGGTTCACAGTTATTAAATTGAACTCTTGCCAGAAATAAAAATAACATCGAAATGTATTCACTCTAACACCAAAATTTTTAACTAAATAATGTGATGGAATTAAAAATTTATTTCATGAAGACTTGAGTTGCAGATTTACAAATTTTGATAGAAAAATAAGTGAAAAAATCTGTAAATAACGTAGTAAAATTAATCAGAACAAGTGCAAAAATTTGACAATAACATAAATGAGAATGAGAACGACAACGATAACGACAATACATATAAAAATAAGACGATGATGACGATAACGATAACGATGATGATGATGATGATGATGATGATGAGGAGGAGGAGGAGGAGGGGGAGGAGGAGGATAACGAAAAAGAAAGATAAAGAAAAACGAGAAGAAGAAATAACAATAAAGGTGTAAAGAAGAAGAAGAAATATACACACATATTAAGTCAATTTATGAGCCAAACGAATTGAATCTATTTTTATTCAAGTTCTACTTACATGAGCCTAACTTTTTAAACTATTAATGAGTTGAGTTTAAACTAGTTCACAAATGCAGTTTCAATAAATCAAACTTATAACTTAGCTAAACTTGTGAGAATAAATGTATTAAAGTAATTTTATATTTTATAGTAGAGTAAAGTCTTTTCTATATATGTTAGTTGAATTTATATATGATGCAAATCTTTTCAAAAGTTCCAATGCTATTTATTTTAAGTAATGGAAGATTAGATATAAAAACATAGTCGGCTTCAACCTCGTTATATCGTAGATAGATAAGATACTTCTTAAAATACTTTATGAAATCAACCAAATTATATTGCGATTTAACATACTTCGCAATAATAGAGTGCGAACCTTTATATCAAAAATTTGTCTTAAATTCTGCAAAAAAAATTTGCCTCGAATATGTGCAGTAGTCCATATATACCATATATACCTTTTCTCATATATGCCAATAATCCAATTTCTTTTAGCTACACAAAATTTCTCAACCATTTTAAACTACTTCTGCTCGAAGACATTAATCCTGTAATCGCCTAGCATGCACTTTTTAAACATAAATATGAAATTTGAGTTTCCAACATTACTTGTGGCATTTCGAGTGAAGTGTCAGACACATAATATATAATGGGCATTTGAAAATACCATCTCAATGAGAAATTTCAATAATGGAGCACCATCTGTAATCATAGATACATGTATTTTTCTTTTATAGCTGTCAATAATTATTATAATAACCACACATGGACATCTTTATTCTCATTAGTGACTAAAGCACTTTCAAATACCATTGTTCAGTTGTGATGATTTTCACTGAAAAATACTACTATCGGATACAAGTATTTGTTCTTATTGTATGTTGCATTAAAAGCTAGCACATCTCAAATACTTCATATTCTAACGGGCTTCTTCCATCACATTAAAATTGAGTTTGCAACACCCCTTTAACATCAATCATGTGCTCATAATAGAGGTAAGGATTTTCAATTTTCTGGTTTTTGAAGTATTGCAATACTGCTCTAATATCACTTAGGAGATGATGCCTTCACCTAACAATTTTATTATACATATCTCTTAAGGTATAATTAACATTCTCATCAGAGACGGACTCACGTTAATTTATGTGGGAATAATTATCCTTATTAATTTATAAAAAAAAAATAATAAATATATATGTATATAGATAATTGCCCTCATCGTTATAATTCATTTGCCTTCCGTACTTTAAAAAAATGTAAAAAAAAAATTGTTATTAAATATTAATACAATGATAAGAATTATTATATCATATATATTTAAAACAAATAATAACAAAAATAATAATAATTCAATTAGCTAATTACTTAAAATCAAATATAGCTTTTTAAATATAAATGAGATTATTGGTATTTAATAGTTTATATATATATTAATTACTTATATATTTTTTATTATTTTATTTAATTTAGTTTTGGTCTTACATATAATAATTATTTTTGTCGAAAATTTTTTATCATAAGTATTAAAAAATATCAATTTTGCAATTAAATGCTAATAAATTATTTGAATATTTGTATAATATAAAAAGAGACATTATCTTATCTATACTTATATATAAAAAAAATGTGGTTATTTGATTTAAATTTTTATTTTTCTCACAATTTTTTGTCTCTCACAATTTTCATAAAAATTAAAATTAGTTAATTCGAGTTATATTCCTAATAGATTCTTTAATTATTGAATTATATTTTTTTTGTATTAGATAAAAAAAATCAATAAAAATATAATTTGACGAATATAAAATACTTAACAAGGCACTGATATTAATAATAAACATATCACGCAATAATACCAAAACATTGAAATGAAAAAAAATACTTTTAATATAAATTAATCTTTTTTTTAATGTGTTAATTATATTTATTAAAAATTTGATTAACTAACATATTCCCAAATTTAAATATCTAAATATATTGATATTACTTTTTATTATTTTTATATATTATTTTGTTTTTACTATTATAATTTTCTGGATCCATTATTAATTTTCATAACCACCTATTTGATTAGCTAATATATATATATATATATATATATATATATATATATATATATATATATATATATATATATATAAGGTGTGCTAATGTCTGCTTTTTTTTTCTATTGTTTGTTTTATCAGCATCAACTTTTGTCATTTTTCTGTGTAAGAAGAAAATCAATTAACCTAAGATCAAAACAATTATGATTGTGCGATTCAACAAACAAAAGTATATGCCATCTTCCAGTGTAAACCACAAAACGAACAACAAAAGCACATGCCATCTTTTATTTTTATGTTTGGCAACCACAACAAGTCTTAGATTTTAGCTCCCTTTTCTTATTTTTCATATTATAATATTTTTTTGTTCTAAATTTCTCACGAAAACATATAAATAATTGTTTCACATATATATTCTCTTTTATTATTTTTTTAAGTATTATATTTTTTAGCACCAAAACCAGCAAACTTTGCATTATCATTGTAGAAATCAAATGCTATTTAAAGATGAAGAAAATAAAAATATTCCATCTCTCAAAAATATATATTTAAAAATTCAGCCATGATAATACTTTTAATATTATTTATTTGATATACTTAATTCACCTGATATGAAAATTCATTTTCATTAAACATTGTTTAAAATTCTTGCTCCCATGAACATCAGAATTTACAATTTTCTGCTCAATTTTATCTTGATACATTTTTTAAAATTGTTCTGTATCAACTGACCAACTGCCTCTTCTATCATCTCATTAAAAAAATATTATTCACTTCAAGATTCTACTCACTAATTTCATTTGCAATCGAATTATTTATTATTTGCCTCTGGCTCTCTGCAGTAATAAATTCAAATCATTTAGATTTTTTTATGTTCTTAATTTAATATTAACAAAAAGATAAAACAAATTTTATATGTCTAAATACTAATACTATTATTTCTAGCTCAACAAATAGTACTCTAATTAAAAAAAAAAGTCCACAAACCAATAACAAAAAAATAATAATACCGTTTTGGCTCTTTAAGGTTTTCTGTTTCTAGTTTTTTAAGTTTTGAAAAAAAAAAATAAAGAAAGCGTTGAATCTTAATTATATGCCTTGTAGAAAACAATTTTTCTTATGCTATGAAACACTAATGTTGATTAACTTTGAAAAAAGTAAAATGTGAACTATACAAAATAAGTGGGAAAAATATCAATAACAAAATCACAGAAAAAGAAAATTTGTGAAAAAATAACACAGAACCATTAATGTGCAAAGAAAAAAATATTATATGATAAAATATAAAATTCATACATTAAAAAAGATTTAATAGTTATTTTTTTTTTTCTAAATCATCATCATCAGTTTCGGTAAAAATTGTGTTCTCCATATAAATTTTAATGGCTAATTAAAAACGGTCACATACGTTTCTATTGTCTTTAAATTTGAGAAGACATATTATTTTATTTTATTTTATTTTTAAATTAGTATTTAATATAGACTTAAATAACACAATAAAATATTAAAAATATAATCATAAATGATCCAATATTGAGTTATTATTGTAATTAAGAAAAATGTAATACTAATATTGCAATAATAAGCTAACGATTCTTTTGCAAATGAACAAATTTAATTATGTTAGACAAAATAGTAAGAACTAAGGAAAATACTACCGTCGAAGACAGTTGAGTTATTCAATATTGAGTATTTTTTTTTTTTAAAGTTAATTATATATTCATTTATATTTGTAAAATGAATATACAAAATATAAGAGTCCTATCTGGACAGCCAATGAAATAAAAAGGTTGTTTATTAACTCATTATACTATTAACCCATTACAAATATTAAAATATGACAACCTGAATTTATTTACTGTAGCCACTACCTTTCATTTCTCTTCTCAAATTCTTCTAGGAGTTCCACGGCAGATGAATAGAGCACATCAATAGAAGAGTCCTTGGCTTCAAAGATTTTAAGGTTTCGTGCTATCCAGTTCTTCTAAGAGAAAATTACAGCAAGAGCAGTGTTCGTCTTTCAATCGGATCTTCTCTTCAGCGCCTCTATAAGCTTCATTCAGCGCCTCCAGAAATTTTCAGAGCTGTTGAAGGTGAGGAAATTTTCAAATTTAGCTTTTCTCCAAATTTCTCTTGCAAGCTTGCAGTCCAATATGCAATGATTTACTGTTTCCCCTAGTTTCTAGCACATCGGACAGACATCCTCGATCGTCAGCAATCTATTGTGTAATCAGTGTCGGACAGGCAGACCATCGTGGAGAGCTTTCCAGAGGAAGACTTTGACCTTTGGTGGACACCGCAGTTCCCACAAGCTATTACAAACTCTCTTCTCTCTGTACACTTCCGAGAGATGTTGAATTAGAGGGTGAGAAAATCTAAAAGCAGTATGGTACCCAAAAGCCACCGAGTAGTGTCCGTTTCGTTCCCACTTCTAGGTAATGCTATCTTCCCCATCTTCTGAAATAGATGTTTGTAGGATCTCAGTAGCAATATCGGTTTTGAATATGATTTTGACTAATTCTTCTTGCCAGTGTCTGGAGTTGTTGATGAGTTGGTTTACCCATATTATGTTTGGATTGTGATTGTTTTGCTGGTAGTCTGAAATAGGATTAAACTTCCTTAGCCATGGGTCTTCAAATATCCTAATCTGATTGTCTCTTCCCACCTTCCATTCGATTCCTTCCTCCAGGATTCTTCTTCCGTCTAGTAGACTTCTCCAGGCCCATGATGACTGCTGACTTGTTGGGGCTTGTAGAAAAGAGAAATATTTGAAATATCTGCTTTTGTAGATATTGCTTATTAGGGACTCAGGTTTGGTAAGAATCCTCCAGCTTTGCTTGACTAACATAGCTAAATTGAACGCTTTAAGATCCTTAAAACCTAGTCCCTATACTTCTTCTCTCTATAAATTATATCCTATCTCACCCACTGTAGCCTCCTTTTTTAGCCTCTCTGACCCTACCAGAAACTCAGAATTTTCTTTTGTATTTTCTCAAGCAATGAGTCAGGGAGCTTAACGCAGCTCAATGTATAAATAGGCACTGCAGTAGCTACCGTCTTCACCAAAACTTCTCTGCCACTAACAGATAGGAGAGATCTCTTCCATGTTTGTAGCTTCCTTTCCACCTTTCCTTTAATGAAATTGAAAGTCTGCCTCTTAGATCTATGTACAACTGCTGGAAGTCCCAGGTAGTTATTCTGTCTGCCCACATGTGAAATTTGTAGAGATTTGGCTAGGGCATCTCTAATCTGTGTTGGGGTGTTTTTGCTAAAGAATACTGAAGACTTCGAGAAGTTAATAAGTTGCCCACTAACTTTTTTATAGTCTTCCAAAATCTTTAGCAATCTCTGGCATTCCTGCTCATTAGTTTTGCAAAACAGGATTTAGTCGTATGCAAAGAATAAATGACTAATCGTAGGACATCTACCATTGAGTCATAGACCTAAGATCTCTCTCCTCTGTTCTTCTCTGTGGAGTAGATAGGAAAATTCTTCTGCACAAAGAATGAAAAGATAGGAAAAAAGAGGATCGCCTTGCCTCAATCCCCTGCATGGTTTAAAGTAACCATGAGGTTGACCATCCACAGTAACAGAGTAGGACACCGTGGTAACACATTCCTTGATCCAGTCAATCCATTTAGAGCAAAAGCCCAACTTCTCCATGATTTCCCAAACAAAACACCATTCAATCCAATCGTGAGCCTTGCTCATGTCAAGCTTCATTTCCATCTCATGATCACCATGGTTCTTGTTTTTAAAAGAATGCATAAACTTATGAGATATTAGTATATTATTACTGATCAGATAACCTTTAATAAATGCACTCTGGTTAGCATTTATGATTTTATCCAAAATACCCTGCATTCTGTGGACAAGAATCTTAGATATAATCTTATAGAGGACCGTGATGAGGCTAATGGGGCGGACCTGGCTCATGGTTTATGTGCCTTGCATCTTCGGGATTAGGCAAATATGAGTGTGATTGAATTCCCTTAACATCCGACATCCAGAGAAAATGCTCTTAATAGGACTACATAGATCACCTTTAACAATCTCCCAGTAATGTTGATAAAACTTTGCAGTGAATCCATCATCTCCTGGGGCTGAGAAAGGATTAATGGAGAATGTAGCTTTCTTGATCTCTTCCTTCGAAATGCTTCTAGTAAGTATTCGATTAATATCATCAATTTTCCTCTCCAAAGATTGCAATTCTGCCGAAGCAGTACAGGGGTTAGAGGAAGTGAACAACTCCTTAAAGTACTCAGTGGCAATTTGAGCAATGCCTCCAGGATCTGTGCTAAAATTACCCGAGCTGTCTTGTAGTCTGAAAATCTTATTTTTTCGATTTCTACTTTGGAATTTAGCATGAAAGAATTTTGTGTTTTGGTCACCCTATTTCAACCATTGAATTCTAGCTTTTTCCTTCCAATACCTCTCCTCCTGTAAGTAGGCTTAAGCTAATTCATCCTCCAGCTGTAAAATAATTGATCTTGTTACTTCTGTCCCCTTTTATTTTTCCAGCTCCAATTGATTTTTCATATTAGAGATTAGTTTTTGCAAATTGCTAGAGCCGAACTTCTGCCATTCTGCCAAAACATGCCTACATTTTTTAGTTTAGAGAACAGCTTGAACATTGAAGAGCCATTAAATTCAGTCCTCCATGTTTCTTTCACCATATTAAGAACTTTCTCATTGTCACACCATCTTTCTTGAAATCGGAATCTTCTTTTTGCCTTGTGTTCCTCCCTGTCCGCTAGTAGCATCAAAGGACAATGGTTCGAGCCTGTATCGTCTAAATGTAGGATTGTTGCTTGTGGGTAATTTGCTCTGAAATAATGTGTAGAAAGGTATCTATCCAGTCATTTCATAATTAGCTTGTCACCGTATTGTCTATTGCACCAAGTGAATTTTTTCCCTTCGAAACCCAAGCCCACCAAATCACCATCACTAATGAAGTTATTAAAAGTCTCTATTGATAAGGCCGACTTCATTCTTCCACTCTCTTTCTCATGATATGTGGAGATGGCATTAAAGTCACCTATCACAAGAAAATAAGGGCTGGCTATCATTTTGAGCTCAATAATTCTTTGGTATTGATTAAACCGAATGTTGTCATCACAATGTAAATAAACAGCAACTACTTTCCATTTCCTTTGTCTGGTAGGGTCTGTCCACTCAAAGAAAATAAAGAATTCATCGCTAGAAAGAATTGAGACAGCTGCATTATCCTTCCATGCCAACACTAACCCACTAGATTGATCCCTAGGATCCACACAATATGCTTGCTGAAAACCTGCTTTGTTGCATTGATTTGTAACATTTGTGGTAATATTCTTAGTTTCACATAAAAACATTACCTCGGAAGAATGAGATCTAGAGATCCCTTGTATGTTGTGAACTATCAGGGGATTCTCTATATCCTGACAGTTTCACATCATCATCTTCATGGGTCACTGGGTGTCCAGTGTGGGGTGGCACCCTCTCTCTCTTTCGCTTGCACCTTTTCCTCTGAGCATAATTTCTTCTTATTGAGTGGGACCCTTTCTCTTTGTGAACTCCTCTTAACTCCTGACACTGTGATAATTTTCCTCGTTAGTTGCTTTAACTTTTGTCTCTTATTGGTAGATTGTGTAAGTTGTTGCCCTTGTTCTCCAAACACAAAGCATGTTGTTGCTTTAATCCCCTTCGCATATTTCTTTTCGTCTCTTTCTTCAGCATTGTTTCTTTGTATTTCTGAGTCGGTACTGATTTGTGAAAAATAGTTTACTGCTTGTGTCTTCTTTTGAACGATAGCATTGCTCATAACTTCTTTTTCCTCACTACTCTCATCTCTTTCCTGAGACTGCATTGATAGATTGGCCAGTCCCTTAATTAAGTTTATTAGAGTTGGCTTTTTGACCATGTTGTGTGAGTTGTCTTCCCCTTTAGACAGATTAGTGTTAGGATTATCGTTCGTAGCACTCTTTCTTCTTCCCGTCTGGTCGGCTTTCAACCAATCCTCCCCACTTTTCTTCTTCCACCTCTCCCTTCAACGAATCTTCAATTTGAAAATTGCAAGCTCTTGTCTCATGTCCAATGAATCCACAATAATTGCAAAAAGTGCCGATCCGTTCATACTTTAGTGCAACTTCAAGTTGTTGGTTTTTGAGGCCAGCAAGCTTGCTGTATCTTCTGAGAGATTTTGTTACATCCAAGTTTACCTGGATTTTAACAATGCTATGCTCCTCGCCTCGAACGTGGAAGAGATCAACATCTAGCACCTCTCCAAATGAGCCTCCTATCTTCCTTCCTGATTCTTTAGTCTTGAATTGTTCTAGCAAACCCCTAATTTGTATCCATATTAGCACGTGGACAAAATATATTTTTGCATTATTCTCATCCTCCTTCCATCTCCTAAGATTCTGGATATAGTTTTTGAATAGCCAAGGGGCACCCCTCTCAAAACGAAGCATATCTTTCTCATCTCCAAAAAAGAATTGAAATATATTTTCTCCATGATCTACCACTTTAAAATCCTCCGGTTGTCTCCATATAGAGTACATAGCTGCCTCCACAGTACTGCTTGAAAATGGTTTATCCGTCAAAAGTCTCCCAACTAAACTTTTTGCACAACGTTCAGTCCTAACCTACATATCTTTCTCGTCAAAATTGATTATTGTGTTTTCTTCTTCAGGTTGCAGTCTTGAATTGCTAGCAGTGGTATCAACATTTGCTACCATGGTGATCAAGTTGACACAATGACGCTAAATTACTCGAATAAATCGATTAATCACAGAAAAATTATAGATAATAGAATTTCTTTGCTAAACCCTAACTGAGCACATTAAACCTCAACCTCAAAAACACAGGTTAATTGATCATAATTAGATTGACTTTTAAGTTTCAATCAATTATATTAAGAATAAATAATTATTTTTAATAATTAAAAATTTAAATACTGATAAAACTAATTATAAAATATCAAAACTAATAATATACCCAAAAAAAATATTTAACAAAAATATTACATCACTAAATTTTTGTTGACTACTTTAATTTTTTTTTTAAATTTTTAAATTATCCTTCTATCATCTTCAATCTCTTAATTCTTTAGTCCATCTCAATCCTTCAACCTCTTTCATCAATATTACCAAACTTTTTCAACCCTGACTTTCTTCTTCCTACTTCAAAAGTTCAAAACCCTGTCAGCCCAACCACCACTCACATCCCAAAATAAAAAACTTTCAGCCACCGCATGCATGAAATTTAAAACGAGATGCCCACATTTGTGAGCAATGCAAAGGGTAAGGAATCGGAAATTATACAGAGAATGAGATTGGGGCTACAGATTTCAACTGCTATGAAACAAAAACTATCCCTTTGGATCAACAATTCAGGAACTTCTCGTTGGCATATTTGGTGGAGCTACATGTAAACTCACTCTGCGACTTGGGTACTAAATCAACATGCCATATGTAAATATTAAAAAATTGAGAATTATGTAAAACCAATAGAATTAGCATAGGATTGAAGAAAAACAACAGCTTGTTCCGAAATCTACGGTCTTAAGAAATATTTTTTATTTTTTTGAGGTTGTTAGAGAAAGTTAGGGTTCAAAAAGTTGAAGGAGATGATAGAAGACAATATAATTTAGGAATTTAACATATTATTTTTGTGTAGTCAATGAAAGATTTAATTATTAGATATTTTTATCATATAAAACATATCTTTTATAGATATATTGTTAATTTTATTTTTATATAGTTAGTTTTGTGACTTTTGTCCACATTTAAATTTTTTATGATTAAAAATAATTAGTTATTAAATTTTTAAATTAGTATTTAATATAGACTTAAATGACATAATAAAAATTGGAAATATAATCATAAATTACCAATATTGAGTTGTTGACTTATTGTTGTAATTAAGAAGATTATAATACTAATATTACAATAATAAACTAATATTTTTTTTTTTTTTGCAAATAAAAAAAATTAATTGTGTTAGACAAAGAATAACAAAGACTAACGTGTAAATAAATGTCATCGTAGAAGACAGTTAGGTTACTCAATATTGAGTATTGACTGGATTGACTTTTAATCAATTTCATTAAGAGTAAATTATTGTTATGCTAATAAATATACAGATCAATGTACACCGTAAAAAATAAGTCTAACTAATAACTACGAGAGCTATTTAGATAAAGACGCTGAAAACGTTTTTTATAAAGATATTTTTTAATAATTAAAATTTAACATATATAATCAATTAAATCGTATTATTTTTGTCAAAATTAGGTTAGATAAATTGATCTAATCGAAATATGATGAATCAAATCTTGAACTGCTCTAAATTAATATTATTTTTATAGAAAATGACTAAAATACTTCTATTATATATATTAATTTTGAGAATTCTAAATTTTAGTCCTTTATTTTTCTATGGTAGAGTTAGGATTTAGAATTTTTAAAATAATAATAATAATAATAATAATAATAATAATATTTTAATCATTCTTTATAATAAGGGTATTGTAGTCATTTTTTATAAAAAATAATATTAATTTAGATCAATTCAAAATTTGATTTACCATTTTTTTGGTTAAATCAATTTATCTAACATAATTTTGACAAAAATAACATGATTTAATCGATTATATATGTTAAATTTTAATTATAAAAAATACTAAAAAAAAAAGACGTTTTAAATATTTTTATTTAAGTGATTCCAATAACCTATCCTCTTCCAATAGGCTACATCAATAATTCAATATAGTCATATACTATTTTCATTTAAAAAACAAAAAAAAAAAACAAAAACAAAAACAAAAGGAAGAATGTGATACGGAAATATCTGCAAAAGATTGACTTTTTGTTCGTGGTACAATAAATATAAATCGTCATGTCGCGTATTTATGGATGACAAAAAATAGTTGTCTTTATTAAGTATTTAATTATGAATAATGCATTATGCACCTGAGGTTTGCAAACTGAAAGCGATACAAAGCGTTGGGCAGAATCGATTGTTGACTTCTTCAAGTTTGAAACCAAGGGAGACAAGGAAGTTGCGTGCCATCTTCGTCTCACTTTCCCTTTGACTCGTGATTTTGCCGGCTTCCTTCGCTGCTTCCTCTTACGTTCACTTTCATTTTCATAACTCCACATATTGACATTGCCAATATAATTCACTTGTAAAATATTGCACAATTACTTTTATCTTTGTGACATTACTTTAAAGTTGAGATCAATGTTTTATCTTAATTCAGATGAAACCACAATATAATATAAGAAATGCTATCTAGGACAATATTTTTAGCGAAAAAACAAGAGTAGGTTAATGTTTGAATGTAAGATTAATATAAGGAAAAACATTACTTACCTAATATTTTCCATATGATATTGTACAATATTTTTAAGTTTAATCTATCCTTTATAACTCAATTAATAACTATCTTTTTATTATTTTTATGTCTTTTTAACCAAATTTTATATTATGTACATTGTGAGTCAAGTCTTAAAGTGGTCTTTGAAGTTGTACTTGAGGTTTAAAGTGGTATTTAAAGTTAATAGTTACCCAATTATGTCGTCGAACTTGCACTCCAAGACTTATAGTAGTTCCTCAGACAATTTTCGTCCATTAGGCCCTATCAAAAAGCACATGTGGCATCGGTCCTGACACGCTGACAAGCCTAACAGCTATTTGATGTAGAAGAGAAAAGTTTGTTGTGGTAATTTGGTCCCTAAATCAATTTAAAAAACCCTAATTCCTAAATTTGATTCAATAACTGCAGTCCTCCTCTTCTCTTTCCTTCTCGTCGCAGCTGTGCTGCAGACCTTCTCCTCTCTATCTTCACAGAAATTTTACAAGCTTGCAGTATTGATCACCATAATTCCTCCTCATTTGTCACCATCTCTTCTGACAACAAATTAAAACATTTCAGTCAAGAAACCTATAATCTAGAATTGTCTTAATGCTTATACTGATAGCTCAATGAATGAGTATACATCCATACAATAGCATCTGATGTAGCACCCCTGAATAAACAAAAATTAGTGGCTGAATATCAGTATGTGTGGTATGTCTCAATTTCATCCACCCATCAATCCTCCTTCCTTAAAAGAAAGGTAAGATTTCTAGAAAATAGAAGCAGAGAATAAACAAGAACAAAGAAATCACACCCCAACTTTGGACATCTGTATGAGCACTTCATCAGGGGAGAATCCAACAAAATCTAAGAACACAGGAAATGGCTCCTTAGAGAAAAGCATACAAATTACTCAGTAAATTTCCCAACCACACTGATAAAAAATTTAATTACCCAAATAAAAAAAGTTATATAAAATCCACAATTACAATTACAATACACAAATTGGGAAGACATGGTCGTTGAAGAGAGAGTTAGAGCTAGAAGCTTTTATTGGTTCTTCTGAAGATAGTAAAATCAATTTGGAGATTAGAGACATAACAACCTAAACAGCAGCAATCACAAAAATAAATAGCAATAATCAGAAGAGGGAGAGAATCGAGCCAGATGAGAGAAAACAATCAGCAGCAACAATCACCCAGAACATTAACAACAATGATTGAATAACTAAAAAAAAATTAAAAAAAACTCACCTTGGTCGCATGCAGAAGGAGAGAAGAGGGAGGCAGAGTAGAAAGGGAGGCTACAGTGAGTGATGGGATGTGAGCGCGACAAGTAGAGAGCGAGGCAGCAACGAGCAGTGAGGGTGAGAAACGAGATGACACGATGATGCAGAGGGTCCGACGACGAGATGGAGGCCCGTGAGAGGCGACGACACAGATGGTTGAGGCTTTGTGCTCTGCCTTTGTCGTCTTTGAGTAATGTGAGTGTGAGAGACTAGGTTAGGGAGGGGGCGAGTAGTGTGGCGCCGAGATGGAGGCCGGCGAGAGGTGGTGACAGAGAAGGTTGAGGAAAGCTCTGCTTTGCCGTGTGGTTAGTGCTGTGAGTGAGATAGTAGGGTTAGGTAGGGGCCTAGAAGGCAGTTTTTTTTAATAAATATAAAACGATGTTGTTTCAGTGCCAGCATGGTATGAATCAGTCATCTTATCTTTTCGATGATAAGCGATGAACAAAAATTGTTTGAGGCACTACTATGAGTTCCGGAATGCAAATTAGAGGATATAATTGGGTAACTATTAACTTTAGAGACTACTTTGAGACTCGAGTGCAATTTTAGAGACCACTTTGAGGCTTAACTCGTACATTGTTTAATTTATACGAAAAGCACTCACAAGTTTCCAAAATGGAAGTGAGATCAACTAGTAAAATAAGAACTACAAAAACATCAAGAACATTCAAAAACACCAAGGACTAACTAATCAACAACTCCAAAATAGCAAACAAGAGTTTATCAGTTAGGAAGTGAAAGTGAAAGTGGAACTATGGGGAATTCTACACGGCTTAAGGATGGCTTGGGAGCTAGGCATGAAGAAGATGATAGTGGAATGTGATTCTAAAGAAGCTATAAATTGCATTAATGAAGAGGGTAATCAAGCAACAAGCAACAAGCCCAAATCCTGTGATCAACAAAATTGCTAAATTTAGAAGGAGATCAGGGGAAGTTCACTTTATCTTCACATACAAGGAAACTAATAAAAGTGCATATCACCTGACTGCTTTGGATAGTTAGTAGTAGAGTTAACTTAATTAGCATAGGTTGTTATAGGCAATTAAAGACTGATAAAGTGTAGTTATTGTTGGATTTTTTTGTTCGTTATGGTAATTATATATGTAGTTGTAATGACACTTCATTAAGTGATTTTTGACATTCACTTACTAATCAAAAGTCACCAACAATCTCTCTCTCTCTCTCTCTCTCTCTCTCTCTATCTCTCTATCTCTCTCTCTCATCTTCTTGCTCTCACTCGTCTTCTTTTCGTTTCTCTTTCTTACTTCCATCACGCGTAGAGCTTAAAAGCATTTCTCATGGTGCGGTGAGTATGGAACGAACACACGACCGCTGCATGTTAATGTCTACCACCTCCACTAAAGCTCAAATACCAACCACACAAAGGTATCCTCTCTCTGAAGCAATATACTATGGTGCTCTTTCACAAAATCACAAACGTTTTGTGTTACATCTATCTTCTAACCCTGAACACAAATCATATCAAGAGACTATGATGCAAAAATGTTGGAGAAAATTAAAGCCATTCAAAAAGAGTTATTGGCACTTGAGAACAATGGCACTTAGAATCTGATCGATCTACCAACTGGAAAGAGGCCAATTGGGTGCAAGTGGGCATTCAAGACCAAGTATAACTTGGATGGCACAGTAAAATGCCATAAAGCTCAATTGGTTGCACGAGGTTACACTCAAAGACTTGGATTTGACTTTCTTGACACTTTTAGCCTGGTGGTAGGAATGACCACCTTGCGCATGCTGCTAGCTGTTGCGACTAATAGGAATTGGTTTCTGCATCAACTCGACTTCAACACAACATTTTTACATGGGGACTTGCCTGAAGAAGTCTACATGCGGGCACCTCTAGGTCTCAATGCTCCAGAGGGAAAGGTTTGCAAGCTGGAGCAATCCTTATATGAGTTAAAAGAGGCGAGTAGAATGTGAAATTTAAAGCTCAGAGGAGTTTTACAACAAGAAGGTTTCATTCAATCGAAGCACGATTACTCTTTGTTAACTAAAACCACAACCAAGGGATTCACAGCCATCTTGGTATACGTGGATGATCTCTTTCTCTCTGAAAATGATATGGATGAAATTAACACTGTCAAGAGAGTCTTGGATGTAAAATTCAAAATTAAAGATATCAAACGATTGAAGTACTTTTTAGGGATGAAATTTACTCACAATTCGAAGGGACTAGCCATTTTCCAACACAAATATACTCTGGATCTTTTGGAAGAGTTTGGCATGTTAGTAGCCAAGCTGACAAGCACACCCATGCAATACTCGACAACCCTTTCCAAAAATTCAGGCACCAAATTAAATGATTCCTTGAGGTATAGACAACTGGTTGGGAGATTGTTCTATCTCACTAACACTCGACCTGACATCTCTTTTGCTATTGGATGTCTGAGTTAATTTTTGGATTGTCCCACTCATCAATACTTCCAAGCAAGTCTTCATATTCTCAGGTACTTGAAGAGTGATCCTAGCTCTAGCTTATTCTTTCCCAAAGATACTTCATTGAAGCCTAAGGGATATGTTGACTCAAACTGGGCTACATGCCCAAACAAAAGAAGATTTGTGACCGGCTATTGCTTCTTCTTGGGCAAGACTTTAGTGTGCTGGCATAGCAAGAAACAAACTACAGTGTCATGTTCTTCATCCGAAGTCGAATATCGAGCAATGAGCCAAGCAACCAGAGAAGGACAATGGTTAATTTATCTTCTTACGGAACTTCAGGTGGAACACAAAACACCTTTTACTCTCTTCTATGATAACCAGTCCGCTTTACACATAGCCGCAAATCCTGTTTTTTATGAGAGAACAAAATATTTGGAGGTGGACTACCATTTGGTTAGGGACAGATCCCAAGAAGGGATGGTGAAGTTACTGCCAATTAAGACTACCCAGAAAATTGTAGACATTCTTATGAAAGCCTTGTCTCCAGCGCCCTTCGCTGCATGTCGTAGCAAGCTGAGACTTTTGAATCTCTACCCTCGCAGCTTGAGGGAGGGTATCACTTGACTATTTTGAATAGTTACTAGTAGAGTTAACTTAATTAGTATAGGTCGTTCTAGGCAATTAAACACTAATAAAGTGTAGTTGTTGTTGTTTTATTTAGTTTGTTGCGGTAATTGTATATGTAGCCGTAATAACACCTCATTAATGATTTTTGCCATTTACTTACTAACCAAAATTCACCAACTCTCTCTCCCCCTCTCTCTCATCTTCTTGCTCTCTTTCATCTTTTTTATATTTCTCTTTCTTACTTTCATCACGCACAGCGCTTCAAAACATTTCTCAGTGTAGACATGCTAGCCAAGAAGGGAGCAGAAAACAACATTAAAATTTCACTTTGTAGATCATCCTCCTACTAAATTAGTTCCTCTTCTATTTGATGATTGTAAAAGGAAGTTACATCCCTAATAGTGTCTATGATGTAGATTTTTTTTTCTTTTTCTTGGGCGTTAATTCCCGTTTTCTTAACCCAAAAAAAAAAAAAACTACAAAGCAAATACTACAAAGCCAAAACCAACACTAAACATAAACATAAACAAAACATAAAACACAAGATAATATTGAGTTTAATATTATCTCTCTTTAAACTTTTAAGTTAAACTTAGCATAAATAAATAAAGCATAAAACACAAGATAATATTCACTTTAATATTACAATAAAGCTCTACATCCAAGTCATTTAACTAACCAAATCCAACTAAGTTGCTATAACTTAATTCAGCTCCATGCGCCACTATCTCTAACAACCTTTTAACTTAACACACGAGTATATATAACTGTCTTTTTTTATGCGGATTTTTTTTTTTCAAATTTTCTCAACATTTTCTATGTTATCTATGTTCTCTTCCTTCTCTGCGTTCTCTACATTTTCTTTCTTCTTTGCATTCTCTTCGTTCTCTGCGTTCATTCACGATCAATGCTCTTTCATCTAATTTGAAGATTTAGATCAAATTTTTTTGAAATCAAAATGTGAAATCGGGTTTGAATATGTATTTCATTTTCGAAGACAATGAATTATACAAGTTCACACTGGTAGTTGAACTAGGTTGAATTGGATTATAGTTTTAAAACGAATCAAGTGGATGAGGTTTGGTTCGAACATCGTTAATGTAGTTCGTTAGTAGTTGATGCTGGTGTAGTTGTTTTGTCTATGAGTTGAATATTTTCGTTTTTCTTTGTAAAAATCAGTGTTCATGGTTGAAGGTTTGAATTTGAATAGAATGTTGGAGTTTTGAATTGTTTTTTCAATGAATCTATTTATGTTACGTTTAATGGTAGTTTCGGTGTATTTTGAAACACAATTTGATGTAATATAGAATTGGTTTCGGTGTTGTGCTTATAAGTTTTTGGTGTTTTTTGTGTCCGTTTGTCTCAAAGGTTGGGACACACTTTAAGAAGAAGTTGCTGCTGCTTTTTCTTCTCCCTCTCCTTTTTTCTCATTTTTCTCTTTCATTATAGTTATTGTCATCATCGTTATCTTCTTTTTATATGTATAACAATTCAAATCCATAATTTATCAAAATTCCTTAATGATGACGACACACAAACAAACTCAGTTTAAAACCAGTTCAGACTACAAGTACACCTTATTCAAATGCAAAATGCACTGCAATTACCTAATGATGACGACACACAAACAAACTCAGTCCAAAACGAGTTTAGACAAAAAATGTACCTTATTTAAATCCAAAATGCACCGAAATTACCTAATGAGACGACACACAAAAAACTCAATTCAGAACAAGCACAGACAAAAAAATTCACCTTATTTAAATCTAGAATGCACCAAAATTACTTAATGATAACTCAAAACTCCTCCTCTTAAGTCACCAAAAAAAAAACTCCTCCTTTTCCTCCTTCTTCTTCTTTATCATCATTATCATCTTCTTTTTTTTGTTCAATTTTTTCTTCTTGTTTTCCCTACTTATTTGCTCTTTTAACAAGAATAAAAACAAGAAAAAATTAAAAAAAAAAAAAACGTATAATGATGCAAAATACTAGGAAGAGGAGGAAGAAAAGAAAAACATGTAGCAACAACAATAAAAGAATGACGATGGGAAGGAAACACACGAAGAAGAAGAAAGGGGAAGAATACGAAGAAGAAAGAGGAGAAATGCGAATAAGGAAAAGAAGATGAAAGAGAATAAGAGGTATGCGAAATCGTTTCACATAGTTGGAGCGTCTATTCACGCTCTACTAATGAAATTTATTTTTGTTGAATTTGGACTAACATAATTAGACTTGATTACTAAAAAAACTTAAATGTATAACATAATTGTTAATATTATTTTTCCTTATACTTCTAAGTTAAACTTATTAAATAATAATGTGTAGACAGTTAAATAAGAATGTATTTACGCACACACACAATACAAAATATATTTCTATAATGATGTCAAACCTAAAATGGTCATCATTAACACAATTAAATCTAAATATATCAGAAAACATTTAATGCATTTTATAAATAACTATTTCATTATAGACACAATTAATGAATTAAATACAAATGTCATAAAAATATTTAATTCCTATTATAAATAACTAAAAAGTCAAATGCAACTAAGGTATAATAAATAATTTATTTATAATAAACTATAAATATTTTACACCGAAAAGCAAATAAAATGTGGTAATATAGTTGCCTAAAAACGTTTTCCTTTGCTAACAGAGGACTAGTCACGTTTTTATGCTTATATTATCAGCAATAAGTACGGAAATGATACTAATTAATGTTGCAAAATGTATAGTGCATTGTAGACGGTCACGTTTTCTGTGTTATCTGTGTTCTGTGTTCTGCGTTTGTTTTTAAAAAGAGAACAAGACAAGACATTGAGAATAAGACATAAAGGACAGATACATAAAATTTTGTATTCTTATATTCTATTTGGTGATAAAATAGAATAAATTATGAAAATTCAATTTATTCTCATCTTTTTTATTTAAAAAATTTGAGAAGAAAAATATAATTATAAAAAATTAAAAAAATAATAAAAGAAAAAATAAAAAATAAGTTGTGTCCCTTGTTAGTGTTTCTGTATTCTTTCTGTCAGGATGAACATAAAATACACTAATTCAGTGTCCCTGGACACAATGTTTCTGTCCATGTCTCATCTGTCAAACACGATTTTGTGTCTCTGTGTCCCTGTCTCAGTGTCCTGTCCCTGAAAACAATCGCAGCCTTATTTCTCTGCATTCTTTTTTTTCTGTATTCTTTTTGTTCTCTGCATTTGTTCACGATCAATGCTCTTTGATCTGATTTGAAGATTTGGATCATTTTTTTTAAAAAAGCTGTGAAATCAAGTTTGAACAGATATTTCGTTTTCGAAGACAATGAATAATACAAATTCACACTGTTAGTTGAACCAGAGCGAATTGAATCATTGTTTTGAAACAAATCAAGTGGATGAAGTTTGGTTCAAACCTGGTTAATGTAGTTCGTTAATGGTTGATGCTGGTGTAGTTGTTTTGTCTATGAGTTGAATAATTTCGTCAGTATTCATGGTTGAAGGTTTGATTTTGAATGGAATGTTGGAGTTTTGAATTATTTTTTTGCTGAATCTATTTATGTTACATTTAATGGTAGTTTCGGTGCATTTTAAAACACAATTTGGTGTAATATAGAATTGTTTTCGATGTCGTGCTTATAAGTTTTCGGTATTTTTTCTGTTTGTCCCAAAGATTGGAATAACTTTTAACACACTTGAAGAAGAAGTTGCTGCCGCTTTTTCTTCTCCTTCTGCTTTTTCCTCATTTTTCTCTTTCATTATAGTTATTGTCATCATCGTTGTCTTCTTTTTATATGTATAACAATTCAAATCCATAATTTATTGAAATTCCTTAACGATGACGACACACAAACAAACTCAGATAAAACAAGTTCAGACTACAAGTACACCTTATTTAAATCCAGAATGCACCGCAATTACCTAATGATGACGACACACAAACAAATTCAGTTCAAAACAAGTTCAAACCAAAAGTGCACCTTATTTAAATCTAGAATGCACCGAAATTACTTAATGATGATAACACACAAACAAACTCAATTCAGAACAAGCATAGACAAAAAATTCACCTTATTTAAATCCAGAATGCACTAAAATTACTTAGTTAGCGTTTGTTTTAATGTACTGGGACAGAGACTGGGAGACTATGACTCAGTATTATGTTTGTTGGCTTAAATATTGGTACTAAAATGTCGGTCTCTGTCGCCAAAATTTTAGTATTTCAGTACCTCCAAAATGTAGAGGCATAGGAGACTGAATTTTGGGGATAGAGACTGAAACTTTAATAACATTTTATACCCTAAAATATTTTCATTTCAATTAATTAATTCCAACTTTACCCTTTGTGTAAATTAAATTAGGACTTCATTCTTATTTCAATCTTTGTCTTTCACTTTACACCAAACACAATATTGAGACTTATTTCAGTTTTTGTCTCTCAGTCTCTATCTCTCAATCTCAGTCTTTCAGTCTCTGTCTCTCTTCCAAACGTTACCAAGAAAAAAAAAACTCCTAATCTTAAGTCACCAAGAAAAAAAAAACTCCTCCTCTTCTTTCTTCTCTTGTTCATTTTTTTATTCTTATTTTACATTTTCATTTACTCTATTAACAAGAATAAAAACAAGAAAAAATCAAACAAAGAATAAAAAGAAACACATAATGATGCAAAATACTAGGAAGAGGAGGAAGAAAAGAAAAAAACGCAGCAACAATAATAAAAGAACAACGATGAGAAGGAAACACACGAAGAAGAAGAAATCCGAAGAAGAAGGAGAAAAAACGCGAAGAAGAAAGAGAATGAAAGAAATGTGGGAACTGTTTCACGTAGTTAGAGCGTATATTTAAGTTTCACTAATGAAACTGATTTTTGTTGAGTTTGGACCAACTTAATTAGATTTAGTTACCAAAAAGATTTAAATGTGCATAATTATTAATATTTTTTTTTATACTTTTAAGTTAAACTTATAAAATAATAATGTGTAGAAAGTTAAATAAGAATGTATTTACGCACACAATACAAAATATATTTCTAGAATGATGTCAAACCATAAAATGGTCATCATTAACACAACTAAATCTAAATATATCAGAAAACATTTAATTCATTTTATAAATAACTATTTCATTATTGACACAATTAAATACAAATATATCATAAAAATATTTAATTCCTATTATAAATAACTAAAAAGTCAAATGCAACTAAGTATAATAATTAATTAATTTATAATAAAACTATAAATATTTTACACGGAAAAGCAAATAAAATGTGGTAATATAGTTGCCTGAAAACGTTTTCCTTTGCTAACAGAGGACTAGTCACGTTTTTATGCTTATCAGCAATATGTACAGATATGATAGTAATTAATGTGGCAAAATGTACAGTGCATTGTAGACTGTCACTGTATGACTGTAGTACTGGGTTTTTAATCCAAAACAAAAATTATACAAGTAAGTGAACTTTTTACCAACTTTGACCATGAATCTTGTCCCTCGCAAAGACCTTTGCAAAAAGAATTCGAACGTTAATTAGGCCTAAACATATAAAGGAAAAAAGAAAAAAAAAATATGATGCAAAGTGGAAAGAAGGAAGGGAAGGGGATGGGTGTGTAAAAACTAAAAAAAGAACTAGTCCCTCTTGAATCTTGATGGATGGTGCAAAAACACAAAAGGAGATTGAGTCAAAAAACAACAGGTCCACCACTTGAGGGGTAATTATGTCCATTTAGAAGGGCTAAGACTGTAATCGTGCATACATGCCGGAAAGCATAGCCGTTTTATTTCCGTGTGTGAATGCTTGAAAAATGAAATCGAAATCCACCCGTTGCTTGCATTGCGTGAGACCAATTCTTATTATACAAAAGCCCTTGGATTCTTCTTTTATTTTCAGAATTGCCCCTCCTCGCTGCTCTCTTAACCTTTGATTTAGTCTCTTGTTTATTTTTTCTCCCTCTCTATTTCTCTCTCTTCTCTTCTTCCTCTGCCCGTGACCATGATTGGAGGTAAGGAACTTGGTAATGGTGGTGTTGACTCTGCGGATGAAAGCTCAAGAAGCAAGCTGACAAGGCCGAATTTTGAGCCCAGCAGGGAGTACCCGGATAAGAAAGGTGTTGAATTTCTGAGAGATTCAGAGATGGGTGGTGTTCACTCAAAGGCCACAAGCAGCAGCATGGTTGGTGGTGCCAGCTCAGGATTGCAAGAACTCACCCTGAGCTACCTCTGCGATGCACAAGGGCTGGGTCTTGCTGCTGATAAGGATATTCCTATTCCTGGTAAGAGCTTCTTGCTGAATAATCATTGTTTAGAAAAAGTTGTTAGCCACAAGGGCAAAGAGATTCTTGTTTCCGAGAATTCAAATCATGTTGATGGTGGTAAATTTGTTGAAAGAGATTTCTTGAGCCTGAGTGATACCAGAGAGAATAACTCCTCAAAGCGATCGGTTGAGGAAGAAGAAGAGGAGCAAGAGAGTAATAGGGAGAAGAAGCCAAGGCTTGAGACACTGAATCTCTCTCTTGCTTTGCCTGATGTCTCACTCTCTCTCACCGCTTCAAACGCCTTACAAAACGGTGCTGATCAGCAACAACCACAACCGCTTCGGCCTAAACCTACCAGGCCCTCAACTACAACATGGTCTAATAATGATTGCACAGCAACAGCTTCTTTGTCTTACTCTTACTCTCACCCTTTCTCACACAACCCAAGTTGCTCGCTTACCCGCAATTCAACTGATAATTTTGACTACTCTGTGAGTAAGGATGACCAAATTTGGAATTGTGGGGAGGGGACTAACGGTTCTGTTCACAGTAGGTTCAAGCCAATTGGAGATGGGGTTGGGTTTTCCAATCATGGTGGTGGTATTAGCTCCTTTATGCAGGGAAATAGCCAGTTTAAGACTACTAGTTCGGATAATCATTCCTTTTTCCCTTCTGAATTGCCTGCCAGACCAAGATTTGAAGCTCAATCTGGGGACTCGAGGGGTAGGAATTCCGAGAATGTGAGAATCTTGGAAGGGTTAGATGGTGGGGGGAAGATGAAGAAGCTCTCAAGGCCTGAGAGGATCCTGAGGGAAGTTGTTTCTGAGTCTGTTCCCGCCGCAGCACTGATGATTCAGGAGCTTGCTGATGAAGTCATAGCTTCAACCAAGGAATACCTGAAGAATCTCATTGAGAAGCCTGACAAGAAAGATGAATTGGTCAGCCTACAAAGCAGGCTTGAAAGAAGATCTGACCTCTCCAAAGAGACTCTTTCCAAGTGCCATAAGGTGCAGTTGGAGATTCTGGTTTCTGTCAAGATGGGGCTTGCAAGCTTCTTATATGGTAAAATTCAATTATCTGAGATGGTAGAGGTTTTCTTATATAGGAGATGTAGGAATGTTAACTGCAAGAGTCTGCTTCCTGTTGATGACTGTGACTGCAAGATTTGCTCAGGGAATAAGGGATTTTGTAGTTCGTGTATGTGTCCTATTTGTTTGAACTTCGATTGCGCAAGCAATACTTGTAGTTGGGTTGGTTGTGATGTTTGTTCCCATTGGTGCCATGCTGTCTGTGGCATTCAGAGGAACCTCATCAAGCCCGGTCCGAGCTTGAAGGGACCTGCGGGGACCTCAGAAATGCAGTTTCATTGTATTGGCTGTGGACATGCTTCTGAAATGTTTGGGTTTGTTAAGGATGTGTTCATGTGTTGTGCAAAGGATTGGGGACTTGAAACCTTGATGAAGGAGCTCGACTGTGTGAGGAAGATTTTTAGGGGAAGTGAAGACCGTAAAGGGAAAGAATTGCATGTCAAAACTGATGACATGCTGTTAAAGCTTCAAACTAAAATGGCTTCTCCTTCAGATGCCTGCAATTATATCACACAATTTTTCAACTGTAAGTGTCTGAACTATGGTGTTTGGTTCTATCCAATTTGCTTGTTCTTCTCGGAATTTGTTTTGCCTGTGTTCCTTACCATGTTTGCTTGTGTTACAATCACTTGACTTGAATAAAAAGATTCTTGTTTTCCTGCATCGAAATTAATTATAAGTATTCATGTTGGATATTTATTTTCATCCTAGGCTGTCATTTTTTAAGTGTGTCATTGGTGGTAACATATACTCCTGACATTCGAAGAGGAATGTTCTATTGGTATTATTGAAATGCCTATACACAAATCAAATTTAACTTGGTTATTGCTTAGCTTTTCTGTTACTTAATCATCACTCTTATGTATGTTCATACGCATATCTAAACCATCTAACGATGATTTTGCTGACAAACAGATGCAGATAACTTGCCAGACTTTCCCCTTTCTGCCATATCTGCAAAGGATATGGCATCATCTCAATCCAACATTACGAAAGACACACCATCTCTTCCAAAAACTAGTTCCCTAATGCCTAAATATGCTTATGACATGAGCTATTCTAGGCCACATTCTGGTGCCTTGCCAAATGATCTTCATCAAAAGGACTTCAAAGCTTCCATATTAAGCGAACTAAAAACTGAGGCTGATTTCCAACTGGGGGCTTTGCTAAGGAAAGGTGGACTTGACAGCTTGGAGAGCATTGTTCGGATAAAGGAGGCGGAAGCGAAAATGTTTCAGACGAAGGCGGATGAAGCAAGGAGGGAGGCAGAAGGGTTCCAGAAGATGATCAGGACAAAGACCGCGCAGATGGAAGAAGAGTATGCCGAAAAGCTAGCCAAACTGTGTTTGCATGAGACTGAGGAAATGAGGAGGAAGAAACTAGAAGAACTCAAAGTCTTGGAAGGTTCCCATTATGATTACTATAAGATGAAGAAGAGAATGCAAGATGAGATAGATGGTTTATTGGAGAGAATGGAAGCAACAAAGCAGCAATGGGTTTAATTTTTGTTTTGTCTTATATTTTTTCTTAGTTCAGAATACTCCTAAAAATGTGTGTAATTTATTGGTCTGCTGCTATGGTATTCTGGTTATTCCCAGAATGAATTATTTTCAATTGATAAGCTAAACTCTTTTAAGTTTTTGGTGTGTTGGTTTTTTTATTTATTTTTTTAATCATAAACTGAGAGGGGGCATAACTGCATAAATCTGAAGCTGAACAAATTCTGTGCTTCCCCTGCTCTGTCTTTTGGTCTTCAACACCATTAGTGTTAATGATGAGGGTATGTGGAGGAGAAATGTACATAATCTATTTCCTTTAAAGAAGTTGAGTTGTCATAATCTACTTTTGTGCACTTAAAGAAACAAATATACTGTGACGAAGCTGCAGAGAAGAAAGCTGTTTGACATGATTAGTATTATTTTATTACCAGTGTTGGTGGATGGAGCATAAAGGAGGATAATGCTAAGCAGCCACTTTGGCCTACATATTAATATTTCTTTGCTTACCGATGATTGTGGCTTCTGCACCACCACCTTAATTAATTAACAAGATTAAGCAGTGTTTTTGCACTTGCAGCATTGGAACATGTTCACAAAAGTAGATAATGAAAGAGAATCTGAATACTTTCTTGGTTGCAATCATATCAGTACTGTGTGGGTGTGGCATTTGACCTATCAAATCAGATTGTATTTCATATGGCTTTTATTCTTGATTTTGACAATAAATCTTACATAAGTATTTGTTTTATAAAAAATACTATTTATTCATTAACATCCCTCGTTAAAATCAATAATTATGTATCTGACTATAAATATATATAATTTAATTTATTTTTAATATATATTTTATATTTTTTATATATTTTTTAATGGTGACTAATTTTAATATATATCTAACATAATCATTTTATAACATTGAATATTCTCATTGAATTGTAGTACTTAAATATTAGTGGTATTCCCGATGTGATTAAAATAATGCTCCACCATAATAACAACATTGAATAAACTATTGTTTTTTTTCTTAATATTTATGAGGGTAAAGTACTAAATTGGTCATTTATGTTTGAGCGTATTTCTGTTTTGATCCTTAAAGTTTAAAGTGCTCTATTTGAATTTAAAAAAGTTTTATTTAGCATCAATTTAGTCCACAATGAGATCAAAGTTAAATAATTAACGGAATGCCCTACATAACAATAGCACAAGAACAAAATCGATAATCTAGAGAACAAGTACAAGTTCTAGAGGCACAAAATCAACCGTAGATGTAGTAATACATTTATTTATTATTTTTTATAATATAAATAAAATATTTTCTATAGAACTAAAGAAAATAATAAATAAATGTATTGATGTATCAACGGTTGATTTTGTGCTTCTAGAGCTTGTACTTGTTCTTCGATTTTGTTCTTATACTATTGTTATGTAGGACATTTTGTTAATTATTTAATTTTGACTTCATTGTGGGACTAAATTGATGCTAAATGAAACTTTTTTGGATTCAAATAGAACATTTTAAATCTTAAAAACCAAAACAGAAATACGCCCAAACATATGGGACCAATTTAATACTTTACCCTATTTATGATGAATTCTAAAGTTGTTCCTAATTTTAAATTTATCTATTTAAATTTTTAACGTTTTAAAATTATACGGTTAATAATATGTTAACAGCGTAACATCTCAATTTTTTAATTATGTTTATTATTAATAATTAATTAATTAAATTTATAATAATTTTAATTTTAATTTCATAATAAAAACTAAAAAAGAATACTTAAAAAATTAACATATCTAATTTAAAATTTAAAAAAATCAATTTTAGTGAATTTTTAACTAAAAATAACAAACTTGTTAGATATAGACATATAATCATAATTAATTCCATATTTATTAGATTTAAATAATTTTTGGCTATATAAAAAGATAAAAAAATGGCTTTATTCTTTGAGTTTAGTATAAAATCAAATTTAAATTCAATTAGGTAGATAAATCTGCTATAAGTTTATAGTAGAAAATTGCACTATAATCAACCAAACTGACATACTAACAGTATTTCATAAATATATCTCAAGCTACTATTATCCGATTGACTTTTTTAAAGTTCTTTTTAAAGGTAACTCAATTCTCTATAAATTTTTATCTAATAAGTATTTCCAGATTCCAAATGTAGAAAAATTTATAGGACTTACAAAATGACAATTCAGATTGAAGATTTCATCTAAATGTGAGTTAGATTTTCATAACATAATAAACACATACCTAAAAGCTATTTGAATCCTTTCTTTCTCATTTTATTCTCATTTTCTATATAAAAATGCTAAGTATTTATCTCTACAGATTGTCATTCGCATACTTTCTCCATTTTATTATAAAAAAAAAAATCCTTATCTTTTCTCATTTTCTTACTCTCATTCTAAATTTTTCGCCAAACTATTTACAAATTCTATTCATATATTATTTGAGAAGGTATGCTCTATGAACTGTACCAACTATGGAGACTAGGAATATAGAAAATTCCTTTCTACAATAAAGCCAACATAGACTCAGATATTTACATAGGATTCATATCTTCTGCGGTCTCGATATTTATATTGAATTTATTGATCAAGTAAGATGTTTTTATCATCATAACTCATCATTTATTTGTTCCTCGTATGTTTTTATTAATAGTTTATGATCTATCAGCTTCTAACCAAATTCTAATCATTCTTAATCTTAATCTCATGTATGTATTTAGAAGAATGAAATATATCTCTTAACCAAAAAATTATACCTACATCAAAACACACACAAAATATGGCCATAGAACAAATTTCTCTTTGTTAATAAATTATGTCTATTTAATTTACATTGAAAAATATGTAGGATTTCTACGAATTTTACTGTAAATAGGGATTTTAAACTATTTTTTTATATGTGTCATATCTTAAATGTTTCTTAAAATATAAATACTATCATTGCATGTCATGATATAATGTCTTTTTATTACATCCACATTAAGCATTATAATAACCATCTTATGTGTATTAAAAAACTCAGAAAATGATCATTCGTTAAAGGATCCTAGGGTGCGTTTGTTTCTAAGAATAGGACAAGACAAGACACTAAGAACAAGACATAAATGATAGAGATACAAAATTTTGTGTTCTTATATCCTGTTTGATGATAAATTAGAACAAATTATAAAAATCTAATTTATTCTCATTTTTTTATTCAAAAAATTTGAGACGAAAAATATAATAATAAAAAATATAATTATAAAAAATTAACAAAAATAATGAAAGAAAAAATAAAAAATAAGTTATGTTCTTTGTTAGTGTCTCTGTGTCCTTCCTGTCAGGATGGACACAAAATACACTAATTTAGTGTCCCTTGACACATTGTCTCTGTCCATATCTCCTCCGTCAAACACGATTTTGTGTCTCTATGTCTCTGTGTCTCTGTCTCAGTGTCCTGTCTCTGTAAACAAACACAGTCCTAAAGGCAGGATAATCGAAGTAATTCTTCAATAAGGGAAGATGATCAACAAGCTCTTGAGATAAAAATTTTCAGTAAAAGAAAGGAGCTCCCATAAATTTTATACATTGTTTGAGTTCAATATCCTCCAAAATTAAAGTAATATCAAAAGAATGTTTAAGAAAAATAAGATCATTTTCATGCGTTGTTGCATTAGAGTTTATATCAACAAGAGATTCTTTTCCGTTCAAATAAGGAGAAATTAGGAGAATGTCAAGAGAAACCAAATAAAATTTTTTGTATGATTTAACATAGGCATTTCAATCCTGAGTCACATAAGTAGCATAAGTAAATGAAAAATATCTAAAAATTACACAACTTCCAGTAACAAGAACTTTTGAAAATAATAATAGAACAACATTGCATCTTCATTATTTTTATTTTTAAAACTTGAAGTGGCTAGGATGGATACAATGAAACCATATAGATAAACTATTAAAAAAATTTTGTTTCTTACCCCTCTCCCAGTAAATCTTTAAGAGCAATACGCTACTTGATTGAGTTAAAAAGACCAATATATTGTAAGATAACTAGGAACTGAATATCAAGGACATAGATATGGAAGATCAAGTACTTGCTCAAATTCATACTAAGAATGGAAGATAAGCGATTATTTTAGTCATAGTTATGCAAGGTGAGAGAGTTAGAATTTTTTATATGTCCTGTTTGATCTTTATTGAGTGGCTACAATTATAGCCATGCTGTTTAATTTTTTTTATATGATTATTTGATATGAGTAAAGTTTGTCATTATTTTTGTCTTTATAGTATCTTCTGATTTAGTATCACTAGATTCACTTATATTTTTCAACTCGTAATGATTCTAATGATTAAGATTCTCACTATTTTCAAATGGCTTTCAAAAATAAAAACTAATTATCCACTATTTTTTTATATAAATATTTGAGTATTAACAACCAATATAATTCAAATAAGGCTTAAGCCTAATTTGAAAATATTAGCGACTTAAATAGGATCAAATGTTGGGGACAAAAACGATACATTATTCTTAGAGAAATGATCAAATCAAGAAAAATAAAAGTAAATTTTAATGGAATGAATTGCATTAAAAATTCAAAATTTTTACTTATCATAGAATATTAATAGAACGACTACCAGATAAACTTTTGGAAAAGAAAAAAAAGCATGATGCATATATATAATACTTTTTTAATATTTAATTTAAATAAATTTTAATTTTATTCTTTAATAATATCAATTTTTTCAGTATATAATTATTCAATAATTTTTTAATCATATCTAAATAAATTAATCATCATAAAATACTTGTAGAATGATTAGTACATAAATTTATGCAAAAAAAAAAAGGCCAGATAATTCTTCTAATATATTATCCTGTTCCTAATGTTTTTATCTTATTTAAATCATTTTAATATTGTCCTACTAAATTCTGTTAACAGATTATTAACCGCATATAATATTGAGACGATTTTAAAAATGTTAAGAATAAACTTATGTTATCCCAAACGTTATTAACAAAAACTATATTTTATTCTAACAAAAATTTCGTTATCTTTTTATTTGCCAATGATCACTAACACTAAGCTAGTTGTGTCATGGTGATTCTCAACCCTCTCCAAGTGTTTGGAATTGGTGAGAAAAAATTAGAGCTAAAAGAAAGAATAAGACTTAAATTAATTTATAGGTCAATTACATATTTAAAAGTCACTAAAAAATAGAATAATTTTATTCTTATTTGACATTTTTTTTCAAGTTGTGAACGCATCATGACTGAATTTAGTGTGTATGCTGTTAGTAGCAGTGGCGGCAGCAGCTAGCATTGCTTATGGTGATTGGAGCTACAAATAGAATCAGAATATGGAGGAAGGAAAAAGTAAGCAAGGAAGGGATGATATTGTTACAGGTGTATTGAGAAATCAGGAAGTGGGAGTAGGCATCCAAATCCAAATAATGTAACTGTATTGTATGCGAAGAATGCAAAATTAAAAATATTATTTGTATATTAAAATTAATTATTAATATATATTTATATTTTAATATATATTTTATAATAATAATTAATTTTAGTGTATTCATAATGTAATCGAGGCCAAATATATGAAATCGAGAAGTTGGTGAGTTGAGATTTCCGCAGAATGTGAATGAGTTTGCTTTCAATGTAAAAATAATCGGTGGGGACCACTTTCTAGGTAATGGAATTGGAAGTGGGGCAGGGGCAGTTCCACCAACAAAAGAAAAGAATATATTATAAGCCCAATTAAAAATAAAAAAAATCCACATAGTTTTGTTTATTTGACGAATTTAACTATTATGTATCTGACTTATTATCTTATCAGATTATTTGTATTTTGTATATAAAAAAAATTATTTGTATTTTAAAAAAAAAATTATATGATAATAAATTAATTCAAACATTTTATTAATTTGATAATACATAATTAAATGTTCTTATCAAATAATACTGCTGTATCTACAAATTAAATCTGTTTTAGAAAAAGAAAAAAATTCTCTTTGAAGAAGTTTTTTTTTTTTTTTTTGGTGAACCTCTTTGAGGAAGATTTTGATTCGGCTAAACATATTATGTGTGAATTGTAACGATCATGCTTGGGCCGTGTTTGGTGTGGGTTTTTTTCTTCAGAATTGCCCTCAGGACTCCTTTGTTAGGCCATACCCTTAAGCTCACAAAATATAAAAAAGTAATGGAAAAAATGCGGAGCTTTGGGGCATTTTTTATGGCCTCAAAGTGGCGTACGAGGTAGGCATGAGGAGAATGGTGATATTAGTGCATTCCTTGGAAGTTAATGAGATCACAAAAAGTCAGCAAGAGTCCCAAATTCATGATACTCTCCTAAGAGACATTGTAGAACTTAAGAAGAGGCCCTGGCCTCTAAAATTCCAGCATACGTTAAAAGAAGATAATTCTTGTACAGATTGGATAGCTAAATAAAGCCTTAAGAGCCAACATGGGATGCAGTTTTCAGTAGGGGTGTGTATGGTTCCACCCGATCCGAAGATTCGATCCGGTTCTAAATATTTTAGGGACTAATTTGGTGTGATTTTATTGGGTCTAAAGTCAGGTAAGGGATTCAAAAATAGACCCGATCATTATTTCAGGTCGGGTCTGAGATATAGTTCGGGTCACCCGAATCCGGCTCGATGGTCCGGTCATCATACACAATTAATATTTTGTATTATTAGTGATAGATGATGGCTATTCTTATGTAGAATTTAAGTATTGTAAACCTTAATATTTTGTGTTATTAGTCATTATAAGACTATAAGTTAATGTTTTATGTTTAAAATACATAAGACTTTAGACTAATACATAATATTGTGTTATTTATATTGATTTAAATATTTGGTGTTATTAGACAATATTAGTATTGATTATGGTTATTCTTTAATTTTAGAGAATGGTTGGTTTTTGTTATATTTTTCTAAGTAAATTTTACCATGTCAAATAATGGTTGGAGTCTTGAAAATTTGGATTTTTTTACATGCTAGCTTACAAGAAGATATCAAAGTAATGTAATGTTAATGACTCGGTTTTCATCCGATTTTATCCGGTATAATCATGGCCCGAAAGTGTTTAGGTTTCATCAGATTTAAAGCCAGATTCAAGTTTAACAAATAAGCCTAATATATATTTCGGGGTGAATTTGGATCACATCCAACCCAGTTTCACCCGACCCATGACACCCTTAATTTTCAGACACTCCATGGCTATTTTTCTTTTTTGGTATCTTTCAATCTTTCAGACTCTCCACCGTTACGAATTAAAACTTTATTTAAAGATTTGTCATTAGTCAATAAATTGTTACATATATAAAATAAAATTTAAATTTTTAATACTTACTTAAATAAATTAATAAATTAACCACTAGAGTAACTTAATTTCTTTCCTAATAGATTATCTCACTGACTGTAGCAAGGTCAAATGGAATATAACTCCCATAAGTTAGTTTTCGTTTTTGGACTTAGGCCTGTTAGTTTACCCAAAAAAAAATCTAACTATAAGGGAGTAAAAGTCACGTATAATGGTGTACAAAAAAAAAATACATATAATTCAAATTACAAATTTAATCATGATTATCTTTTATTTTATCCTTTTACAGTTTTTCTTACTTTAGAGGATTTTTTTTTTCTTTAAAAAAAAAGTTTTTTAAAATCACTCCATCGCGTATAGAAATACTTATTTAACATATCATAAAAGTTTTTAAACAAATTTAATTATTCTATTATGAAAATTTGGTTATTCTAATATATTATTATTTAACTAAAAAATATATTAATTAATATTTATAAATATTAATATACACAAGTATATAATGATCGTTTATTTTTTAGTGCACAAATAATTATAACATTCGTAAATTGGTTATGTTAGGTGTACAACAAAATCAGCTACTAATATAAAAGAGAAATACTCAACAAGTATCATTAAAATTTATTATTTTTTGTTATTATTTTTAACTATCAAATATTAACCTAATTTTTTTAATCTAATAATCTAATAATATACTTCTAACTTATACTTTTAAATATTGATGATTAATTCTTGACAAAAAATAATAAATTTTACTGATTTTTTAATATTTTTTAATATAAAATTTATGTTAAACTATAAAATTTTTATTAAAAATGAATTAAACAGTATATATATTCATATATAAATATAAATTAGTTAATTTTAATAACTCACTTTGGTTTATAAGTAATATTTTTGTGGGAGCAAATAGAGAGTACAACCTTGATTCTTAAAGTTTAAGAAAGGAACCTCAATCAATAGTCCAAATAAAAAACAAATGATAGAAGGCATTTCGGGTATATCCGAAAAAAGAAATGAAGAGAAAATGGAAATAAATGTCAATGGCCATAATGAGCCAAACCAACTGAGATATCGACAAAGACACCAAACAAGAGAATTGCAAGGGCGGTGAAGTTGATCAAATGAGTCTCTCTCTGGTGCGGTAATAGTTTCAACATTGCATACCTATTCATGAAACCCGTCATTGCAGCACATATTGCCATGTACAACAGTGCTCTACCGCCAGCTATGTGCCATGGAGACATTGAAACTCTTGATTCTCGAGCTCCGAACATGAACATTAGTCCACCAAGCCACTGCAAGCCGAACAAGCAGAAGGTACCAAGGCCAATCCATGAGTGGAGGCTGTATACATCAACCAAGTTGACCATATCATGGTACTTGAAGACTGCACATATACCAACAATTCCAAGTACTATAGCAATCAAATGAAGCATTGCATGAATCGTCTTTCGTGTTGTCCATTCTATTGTTACCATGTGGTGTGTCATTATCGCTGCTCACATTTAGTTACCAAAATCAGCCAAGAATCAACACAAAAGAGCAAAAGGGAGATGAGAAAGAAAGAGAGTTAGATACCTTGGCCAACAAGGAAAATGAACCCAAAGTACATCAGAAAAGGGTGAACCTGCAGGGCAGAGTTACATTAAGTATGAAATGGAATGTGATTATTAACCTTTTCACAATCTTAATAAAAACCATTACATTGAAGACGCGATCCGGATCTTCAGAATCATACTCGATCCCGCCGCGGTAATGCAGCAACCAAACAAGCAAGAGGATGAGGGCAAGGAAGCCAAACAACTGTGCTAAAGCCAAGGTACTGCTAGAACGCATCGTGTTGGAAGATGATGGAGAATTGATATTTCAGAAACAATGAGCTTTTTCATAAACAATGTTATGCTGCTGCTTCTGCTGTGGTTCAGTCTTATTATAGAGTCTTCCTTTTGATAAAGTTCATTAATCAATAAAAGAGGGAATTGCTTGATCTCTGGTTTTGGAATTTCGAAAACTTTGTGCTTTAGCTAAGCATCTTCTTCTTCTAAAGCCAATTCTAGTAACGTGTAAAGCATATTCTTCTGTCAGATCATTCCATTTTGTCTTTATGTTTATTTCATATTATTCATTGGTCGATTAGCCGTATTCTTCTAAACAATTCTGGAAAGTAAATTTTACATAGGGATTAGTAGTAGTATTGATGATGAGTTGCAGATACATTTATTGCTTCAAATTATTAATTTTTACCTTCCATCAAAGAAAAAAGTAACTCACAAAAACGATCGATTGCTTAACAACTAGAGATGTGAGAAATATGAAGGAAAGGAAAAGAGAAGGGTAGCTATGTTGGTCAAGAAAGGAATGGGGATCCGAGATACAACTTTTACCAGATTTTCAGCCCACAGTAATTGCGGTATAAGTAACTTAGGGTTTTTTTTCAGTTTCAAATTTTTATTAGCACCCCACCCTATATATATATATAAATAATTATGTTATTTATACATTAAAATCAGTCACTAATATAAAATATATATTAAAATATAAAATATATATTAAAAATAATTTAATTAATATATATTTATATACAAATATATAATAACTAATTTTTTATATAAATAACATTTTTTATATATAAAATACACAACTACATTAGTATAGTTCAAAAATTAGAGATAAATTACAATTTCTTGTATATTATCAGGTAATAAATTTAATTGTATATATATTTAGAATTTAATTTTAATACATTATCAGTATAAAATAATTTTTTTTATGAGAAAAAAGTCAAGGACTCCAAAAAAAAAAAAAAAACTAAGAGAACCTTCTTGAGAGGGAAACACTTGCAGCATCTAACATAAGAAAATTAACTATATCAGAAGGTGCAGCTTCAAGAACGTGAAGTCCAAAGGGGAGGTTATGCCTTTTCTTTGCGAGATTGTCAGAGAGTTAGTTTCACGTAAGGTATGTGACCGTTGGACATTATGAATACGTCTAGCAAGGATGCCAATGTCAGCAACAAGGGGGCGCACGGGTGTGTAGTAGGACAGCCTTTCTTAATAAAATTGATAGCTGCTAAAGAGTCAGACTTAACCATTAAATTAGTGAAGTTGTTTGCTAAGGAAATTTGAAGCCCACAGATTATCCCCCAAAGTTCGGCATGCATAATAGAGCAACTGATCAAGTTACAGGTGAAACTTTTAACAAATTGGCCAAAGTGATTACGGAACACTCCTACTCACGCAGCACTATCAGCTTGAGACAGAAAAGAACCATCGAGGTTAACTATTTTATACATGCATCGAATTACATAAAATTAATTAGAAAAAATAACTACCTTTTACATTGATTACGTGAATAGTCATAAAAAAAATAACTGTAATTCTACAACTGTATAGAATATTTTACGCTATTAGTGTATTAAAATTAAACTCATATATTTAACATATGAAATAAATTTTTTATATATTTTATTTGACAGGTATAATGTTTGAATTAAATTTTAAATAATTAAATATTATATTATTTTATCTTTCATGAAATTATAAAATTAATAATAAATACTTAAATAATTTTAAAATATATTGAATGAATGTATTAAAAAATTATTCTGATCTAAACTTTAACTATATATTAGATAAGTTAAATATACGATTATTTCATAAATAAAATGGTGTAAAATAAATTAATTATGCAATAATATATTAGAAAAAGTAAGTATATAAAATATATAGAATTTTTTAGATAAAATATAATAATATTTTGATATTTTTATCAAATATAAATTTTATTTTTAATTATATAAAATATTTTGAATTTTTTATAATAATAATTAATAGCACATGCTCGTTCATACTATTTCTACACTGTTCAACAAAAACATACTATTTTTAGTTTTTTACACTAATTATATATATATTAAGAAAAAAATATAAAATTAAACAAGTGGACATGTTATCGTATTAACTAAAAAAAACCTTAATAAATCAGGTAATAATAATAATAATAATAATAATAATAATAATAATAATAATAATAATAATAATAATAATAATAATAATAATAATAATGCGCAAACTAAAAAAAGATGAAGCGACAAAAGTATTCCTAAGAAACAACAAAAAAAAAAAAAAGTAAAGATTTAATTCGATTTTTGTCCATTTTTACGAAGAATAAGATATTTTTTTTATCTAAAAAAGGAACATTTTAGTCTTTAACTTTTTAATTTTAGGACAATACGATTTTTTCTGTTAAAAAATTTATTAAATAGTAACGAAAATTGATTTTGTAGGAGTTTTATTTGTAATTTGTGAGAATTTTAAACCCTCATAAAGTTATGACTACTACTACTTCGGTACCACTACCTTTTTCATCTTCATCATTATCACTTCTACTTCTACTATTTGTATTGTGTAATCATACTTTATCATCATTATTATCTCTTCTACTATCATCATCACCAATATGTTATCATCTTTCATTTCTTATTCGATGCTATTTTTTCCTTTAAAAAGTCTTCATACTGCAATTATTTTTTCTAGCGACATCATTTCAAACAATGGTCTTTCTCCACGTAAACACCACTGGTAAAGAAATTTTTCAAAAATAATTTTATTAATAGTTTGTGAGAGTTTAAAACCCCATAAATTACAAATAAAATCCCCTACAAAATTAATTTTTGTTATTATTTAACGAATTTTGTAATAAAAGAATCGTATTGTTCTAAAATAAAAAATTGAGGGTCGAAGTGTGCCTTTTTTTGGACAGAAGATGCCTTGTCTTTTGTGAAAATGGACAAAGACTGGACTGAGTGTTTACTCCTAAAAAAAGATAAAAAAACACACTGACTACATATAATGAAGAACAATGTTAGGGACAGGCAGGGGTTAAGCGTCAAACAAGGCAGACTAGCAACGACGACCTAGCCAGTTTGATCGGGCTTCTAACGAGGAGCAACTGGCTGATCATATTAAGGTATGTATTTTTTTTTTTTTTTGTACGAAAGGAGATTGGTTCTATTGTGTTTTGTTATTTTTGCAAGGTTTTTTCTGTCTCACAAAGAGAAATTTTTTGATCAATTTTGTAGTTTTGAATATGATTCTTTGAAATTGAACTATCAAACCAATTCAACCTAGCTCGGTTTAATTGGATAAAAGGAACCCAATGAATTGAATAAACTATTTTAAGATCGGAATCAGTTGATGCTTTGGTTTAAATTAAGAGTTCAATTTTGATGTTTTACACAGTGTACAATCACAACCGTTCTTTTAGATGATCATTCATGCTGTTAATATAAAAGGTAATTATTTTTGTTAATGTGACATTGTGTGATTGGATGTACGTATAAAACGGTTTTACTTAGTGCATCAAAATTAAATAAAAGATAGACAAAAATACGCATAAATTTTCACACGGTGGACAAATATACACTCTATTTTTTAATGGGTTATGGGCATACACCAATATCAAGTTCGTTAGTCATTTCTACTATTTTGTTGCCTGAGGAATTTTTCGTATAGTTGTTGCCTCCAGATGACACCTTATTTGCCATGATGACATTGTGCATTATGTGACGTGGCCCTTTTGATGACGCAATGAAAAATAATTGTCAAATTATTGAATTTGTTAAATTAAAATAAAAAAATTTACAAGTTACAACGTCTTTTCATTTTCTTCCCGTCCCACTCAACTTCGAACAGAGTCCTAGTAGAGTAGAGAGTGAACAAGAAATCCTTCATTCTCTTCCTTCGTGATCTTCGTTCTATGAGATTAAAAGGAAATCATCTCTCTAAACCTTCTTCGCGGCTCTCATAATAGGGATTGTAAACCCTAAAGTATCAAAATGTCACAATCTCAACGAAGGAAGAACATACCTCATGTTTGTGTGAGTGGTTGTGGTGCTCCTCTTCTGCGCTGAAGGATAGAAAGAAGAAATTTGACTACAACAACGACAAGTGTCTGCATGGACTTAATGCAGTGGTGCTTGGGTCTGTAACAGAGTGAACCCAAAAAGATTATTTTTTCATTGTCCGTTATAGGAGGTATGTGATTTCTTGTTATGTTTATGATGATAAATGCTATGCATCTTATATGAAAAAGGCTGAAATTGTCCTTGGATTCATGAATGTAGAAGGTTGAATTAAGGTGTGATTATTTCATTTGGTTTGATGAAGTTGTTGATGTTAAAAAAAAGGGATTCAGGAGCAGAGTGAAAAAAGCAAATGAAAATCTGTAGAGAAAGTAAATGGAAAGTGAAAGAAGAGATGAAGAAGATGTAGCAGACAATTGATGGAATTAATGAAGAATTGAAGAGTATTAAAAATTAGATTCAGTGTGTATGAAGTTGAGAGGAAAAGAAAGAGAATGAAGAGACGTTGTAATTTGTAATTTTTTTTATTTTTTATTCTAATTTAACAAATTTAAAAATTTGACAATTATTTTTTACTGTGTCATTAAAAAAGTTACGTCACATAATGTACAGTGCTATAATGGCAAATAAGGTGTCATCTGGTAACAACTACGTCCGAAAAAGTTACTCTGGTAATAAAAAGGTAACAATGATCAATGAATTTGATATCGGTGTGTACATATGACTTATTAAAAAATAGAGTATATATCTGTTCATTATGTGAAAATTTATGTGTACTTTTATCCATTTTTCTAAATTGAATTATTAAATTAAATTATTAAACCCTGGCTAATTGGTTGAATAAAAAAATCACCTGGCAAAAAATCTATAAAAAAATTGGTCGAAGTGGCAATTACTGATGAACTGGGAGTAAAGTACTAACCCGGTCCCTATCCATTTTTTTGAATGACAACGCGACCCTTAACAAAAAACGCAATCCATTTCGGTCCCTGACCTCTGTGCTCCATCTGCCAACGTGGTCCTTCTGTCACTTTCACGGCGAAAACTCAACGGAAATTGCTAATGTGTGTAGGCGAGTGGATGACATGGATGGCTTGGGTGGTTACGTGGAAGATGGAAGCCCACGTGGCTAGGTGAAATGGACAAGGTCCTTTCTGTCCTCGTCCACAACACAAAAACACCATCGTTTTGAGGTTTCCAGGCGTCTTTATTAGACGAGTCTGGTCGTCTATCTCCCCTGTTTCGTGTATGGAACCGATACCACCATGAGCAATAGCAGAGATCGTGGGAGTGGAAGAGATGTGTCGAACGATGAGGGTAGGAGTATTTCTGTGAGTTCCGTTGGCAGTGCTGGAGCGAGGAAGAAGAAAAGATTCGTTGCCCCGAAATGTAATTATGGGATTCATGCAATTCTATTCATGTCGTCAACACAGTCGAACCCTAATATGCTATTCTTTGGATGCCCAAATTTCAAGGTATGAAATAATTAGTTATGTTCATATTCCTACCAAGATCTGTAGCAAGCATCTCTTCATTGCAATACTAGTTTTTCCTTTTTTTACTCTGCAGACTGCAGAATCTCATTGCAAATATTTTCTATGGCTGGATAAATATGTTTCACTATTTGAAGAGGAGCAAATAAAGGATGACAATCTTTATGGTCGGAATCCAAAGCAAAATCATTTGTTGGATGCAGTCGTTTCAATGGAGGAGAAAGTGACTAAGCTAGAGGACAGAGTTTCTGGGTTAGAGTTGCAGATGAAAAATTCTAGGCACGTTAAGTGTAATAGGGGTTTTAGTTATTCATTGATGGCTGTTGTGTTTGTATTTGGAGTTGTATTTGCAAATTATCTCCGTTAAACTGGATAGCAGATAGTAAGTCTATGATGTTATTTTTTATTTGGAACTGTCTGTTGCTGAAATAGTTGTATCACTTAATAGTGTAAATCCGAATTTATTAAATGAAATAGTTGTATTTGTTGTTTGGAAAAGATTGACTGTGTCAAAAAATAGAATGTGTTATACTCGAATTCTTTCATTCCATGAAAAGCAATTCAATAATAACTAACAATAATATGTAACATTAACAACTTCATATAGTAACCAAATGTCAACATCTTGTGCACAAGGTGACTCTAAAAGTGGGCAACATATAGCCCTATACCAACATAAGCAACACAAAGATAAATAGAGTATTATAAATCCTTAATTCACACAGGCTATCAAAACAGAAAGCAAAAGACTGTTTGTTGTGCCTGTATGTAAACTAATTTATCAAAAAGACAGCATCTACTTGTTAGAATATAAACCTTCTAGTTCTTCCTAAGAGGCCTAAATCCAGGAGTGGCAATGAACTTGAATAGTCTTGATGCATTCCTGGAAGTTGCTGCGGTCATTGTCTCAGCACTAAGTCCATGTTGTGTGCTAGTAAGAGTGGGAGGCCTGAAGTGAGGTCCAATGATTGGAGGACTCTGATTCACCATAGAAACTTGAACAAAGGTGGAGGAAATTGGTGGCCTAACAATTGATTGCTTCATCCTTTGTGTAGGTGGGTTATTCAAGTTGGGGGTCTCAGATGCTCCCTGTAAACCAACAGTATTGCATTATGTGAAACAAAAGATAAGATTAAGACATTTCTATTTATAATGCAATTGTGAATTATGTCACTTATAACCTCTAGTTGGGGAGCAGACTGTGAAAAAGGAATTTTATCTCCTTGTCCCACTGTTGTACCTTCTTTTGGTGTTGATTTAGGTAGCTTTTTTTTTTTTTTTTTTTGCCTTTATCTACATTCATAAATAGTATACATCTCAATCTATAGTCAACAATAAAACTCATGAACATATTTAAACTAAGTAACCCTACAAACTACTTACCACAGGATCTAGAGAAGTTCCTTCAACACTAGCATTCAGATTGTTTTCCTCACCAACATGGTTCTGTGTGGGTTATTATACAGAGATGGCAATTAAATGCTTCATCAATTTTTACAATGACAATTAAAACCCTGACCAATCTATCATGTGACACTTAAATCATTAACCATTATGATTATATGACAATTCGAACCCTAAAGAAGCCATACCTGTGTGGTACTAGCAGAGTCCACTGCTAGAGCAGACTTCTTTAAAGCCCTCCTTTCTTTCTTGGTCATAGGCTTTCAATTAGGACCTTTGGGTGGATTGGAGCATGTTTTGTAGTAATGACCTGTTTGGCCACACTTGTTACAAGTCACCTCGAATTTCTTCTTGGCCTTGTGGGAATGCATCTCCGTCTCCACATAATCGACTTTTCTCTTCATTTTTGGATGATGAGCAGCTTTCTTAATTGGGGGAGGTAGTGACTGTAGTGAATTAGTTGGAGTCCAGTATTCTTCACTGTTAACTGGACTAATGCAGTGTGAGTAGGCTGATCTGATAGCATCCATTGTGAGTCATTTATGCACAAAGTCCTCTGGCTTCAACCCCATCTTAGCCATGGCTGCAACTGCATATTTGCAAGGCATGCCTGCACACAAATTATGTAAAAAAAATATCAAGTATTTAAAGACTTTACATGTACTAAATAGACCATCCATATAAGAAGATGAATTGTATACTAGTTAGCAGCCACACATTGCAGGTACATATCCTGCTTTGTAAGTTTACTCCAACCTTGTGCCGTTGCATATGAACTTCAAACAGTACACTATCAGAATCACCATCTCAGATTGCGCTCCACTTGGTACTCTTGGGCTTGATAAACTGATCAAGTCTCTTCTGCTGTATAGGGGCCAAGATACCAGTGTGGTTCTCCAATCTCTTCTTGTGCATAGCCCTTTTTCTCATGATGTAACACCTCAAGTCTTCACACATTGACAAATTTGGCTTCTTCTTGTATTCAACAATCTTGGCATTCCACACCTCACACATATTGTTCGTTATGTTGTCAACCTTGAGCCCATGGCTGAAATAGGCCTTGCACCACACACCCGAGTCAAACCTCTGCAAATACTCCCAAGCTCCCTCATTCAGTTTCTTTAATTTCTCCATGGCACTGCTGAATTCTTGAAATGTTATACAACGAGAGCACTCCCATACCATCTGCTTTGTTTGTTTATCCTTCAAATGTTTTATAAAGTTCTTCCAAATATGAAGAACGCAGTTTTGGTGATGGGCAGTAGAGTTCACTTCCTTCATTGCCAGCTCCAAACCCTATGACAGATTCGTAAACAATAGCATTGTGTTTAATTAAATAAAAAGTAAACTCAACTTCTAGCTACAAACACCACAAAAATTATGTAACATTTGATAGAATATGTAATTAAGTTAAAATAAGAAAGTGTAGTTCTAAACTGAAGAAACTTACTTTTTGTTGGTCAGAAATAAAGTTCCACCCATGTTGTGGAACTTCACCCAAGTCTTCTTTCAAGAATGTTAAAAACCACTTCCATGTGTCCTTGCATTCATTCAGGACCACTGCATATGCAATGACATAGAAGTGGTTATTTGCGCCTTGTCCTACCACACTTAGAAGCTGCCCACCGTAACGGCCCTTCAAGAAGCAGCCATCCAACTCTATTAGTGGCCTACATCCCTCCTTAAACCCCTTCTTGCAGGCATCCAAACTAATTTATAACCTATCAAATAGTGGTAGGGATTCAGGTTGAAAATTACTTCCATCAAGGCAGTTGATCCTGGGTTACTTCTATGCAATTTCATAAGGTAATCACGTATCTTTCCATACTATGTCTTTTCACTCCCAATGACAACCTCTCTCGCAACCTTCAATGCTCTATCTACCATTTTGGGATTGATTTCACATTGCATTCATCTATCATGTAATTCCTGGCTACACTTAGCTTCAGGTCAGGCTATGTGAAGGGTTCTTAACTAACTTATCAGTCACCCATGCTCTGCCAGCCAAGCTGCTACCAAAATTTCGTCTACAATTGTGTTCATTATAAAGAGTCTTGATCTGAAAGCAACCTTTTGAACGGTTCCAAGAAGTAAAAAATTAGCCAAAGACATTCTTCACCTGCACAAGTTGCCCTCACCCTCAACTTCTCATTCTTAATGTGTAAAACATCTTTACCTTCGTGCACAAAATAATCTTTCAGGGCTTTCTTGAATGATTCCATAGTGGGGAACAAATGTCCAACCTTAAATTGGACCTCACCATATTCAGTGTCCTCATCAAAAGTGTCATAGGCTGTTTTACCCTCATCTCCAGATGAAACTGAATTGTTGAACACCTCACTTTCATACTCATAAGGTTTCTCATATTCACTATCCAGCTCTGCTGCAGCTGCGTCTGGTACATGATCTTCAGCTCCATCAGCAGCATTTGTTGCATCCCCTCCAGCAGACCCATTTTCTCTAGAGCTTCTTGGGCCTCTAAGCTCTGGCCTATGTCCGCTGTTCTCCCTCTATATACCTTGCTTACCAAGCCCCTCCTTTAGCACATGTTTTCTCCTAGCACTAGAGTATTTTCTACTAGCCCTTTTCTTAGCTGTTTTAGGGGACATCTATCCTCTGCTGACTTAGGCCCTTTCTTCTTAGCCACACCAGTTTTATTTCTTCCTTTAGGTGACATCCTCTCCTTAACTCAAGTCTTCTGCTTGTTCTTCTTCTTATTCAAACTGTCATCAGACTCATAACCAAGAGGAGGCGGCTTATAAGCCTCATTCTCAGCGCTTTCGTATCCATCATTCGAGGAAGATGATGATGACGACTTAAGGGAAATGCCGTCACTGGAAATCACAACTTCCGCCCCAACCCCATCACCAACTACCTCTGGCAAGTCCACAGGATGATCAAAGTATATATAAAATTCATCTGTCTCCTTGTTCTTATTAATACCCTCCCTCAGTTCATTAATTTCTTTATCCCCGTGAATGGCATGAAGTTCAGATTCCATATCAGAGGCAGTCATATCACACCAGTACATTGCCTTAAACTCCATGTAACCTAACTCTTTAAATAAAGCAACCAAATCAAAGTAATTAATCAGGTCAACATCCATTGGTAGTCACCTATGAACTTTTTCATGCATGTAGCTAAGAATTCCTTCACTGTCCTTCTTGAAATTCCCACATGGTGAAACACATGGATTATCAGACATTCAGACATCTGAAAAAGTGCAAAAAAATTTGTTAACTCCTAATTAAAAAATTTAAACATGCAACACAGTTTCTTCAATCTTACATCAATCTAAACAGCCAATCCTAATAATCTGTTTCAACTTTCAATAATTTTTTAACACATCTTTACACTTTCATCTTATTTAAATACATAAATCTCCAAAGATATGACAACAGAAACAATATTTTAACCTCTCTCTACCCCCACCACAGCTGAATGCAAACAACAATTGTAGAATGAGGACCACACACAAGCAAAATAGTGAAAGGGACAGTAATGACACCAACCTCAGCAATCAGTGCTGTGTGCCGAACCATCCAAGTTCCTTCAACAGCGCCGTCTAACAACCGTCTACGTCTCCGTCAGAAGTTTCGTCAGCAACCTTGTCACCAAGCTTTTCACCACTCACCCCTGCCTTGATGGAAAAGAGAGTTGTCTGCTAGGGTTTAGAATGTAATTGTGTTAGAGGGTCAAGGGTCTTTGGGGGATAATATATAAGGCGCGAAACCAAACGACGCCTGAAAACCTCAAAACGATGGCTTTTTTGTGTTGTGGACGAGGACAGAAAGGACCTTGTCCATTTCACCTAGCCACGTGAGTTTCCATCTTCTACCTAACCATCCAAACTATCTATGTCATCCACTCGTCTACACACATTAGCAATTTTCGTCGAGTTTTTGTCATAAAAGTAACAGAAAAACTGTGTTGGCAGACGGAATACAGGATCAGAAACCAAAATGAATGGCGTTTTTTGTTAAGATTTATGGTTTTCAATTAAAAGAAAAAAAATTTTCAGAACCACCCTCTTTTTCTCTTCCCCCTCTCTAAACAAACGATGAAACGAAACCCTACGCAAACCCTATCAGAAGCTCAGAGTTGCAGCCACATTCAAACTTCGGAAGGCCACCACTATCGCCGCCGGCGGTGACAGCCAGCGGTTACCGTCGTCGCTTCTCGAAGGTCTGCTCGGATCTCTTCTCTTGGATCCGCTTCTCCTCGACGTCGCTAAAAGGTCGATTTGGAGCTGTTGGCGTCGCCGTCTCTGTCCTCGCGTCAAGCCAGTCTCCGTCGCCGTCGTCGTCGTCGTCGCCCTGAACTCGTCGTCTCTATCTTCGTCGTGAAGCCTGTCTTCGAGCCCCCTCTCTCTCTCCCGCTCTCTCTCTCTCTCTGTGTCCGAGCTCACTTCACTTCCTCCCTCGCTGTCACTTCCGTTCCTCCATCGCCGTCACTTCCGTTCCTCCCTCGCCGCCGGTAAGCACAGCTGCTTCAGTTTATGTTTGTTAATTTTATGAATTCTGAGTTGCTGTTTTTCTTTTCTTTTTTTTTAATTTTTGCTTATTTTGTTAAATTTTGAGGGATGATAGTTGATGGTGTTTTGTTAAATTTTCTGAAATAATTTTGTTATTCTGAGTTGCTGTTTTTCTGAAATAATTTTGTGTTCTGAGTTGGGATTGTTGCTGATGTGATTCTGAATTTAGTTTGGATTCTTTGCTTAGTTTATCTGTTTTTGGATTTTCTGGCTTTGGATGCTGAGAAGTTTTTGGATTCTGAGTTTTTGGTGAAAACTTGATTAGTATTGAGGATGCAAATGTAGAATAAGATTCAGTTCAAGAAAGAGTGAAAGAAGAGTAGTTAGACTCTTGATTAGTTAGTTATTCTGTTTCAGGTCAATAGCTTCCATATATATAGTGCAGACTTTGTATTTGGAAGTGTGATTCAGTTTTTAGTTCAAACTAATATGATTCGTGTGTATTGATTCTCAATAATTCTGTTCTCAATTTTAAGTCTTTGAATTCATTTCTTTGTTTCTTATATCACAAGAATTCCTCTCTTCTTTCTTCTGCTCATCACCATTCTGTTCTGATTATCTTGGAGTGCTTATCTTGATTGTCAAGCAATTGAGCTTGATCTTCTACAACTAGAAGTCTTTGTTAAATTTTTTGTGATTCTGAATTCTTTGTTGCTGATGGTTTGAGTTCTTGTGTAAGTTTGTTTTTTCCATTGTTGCCGAGTGATTATTAGTAGTTATTGTTGAATTTTTTTTATTCTACATTTTTGTTGCTGATGTGATGAGTATTGTTGCCGATTACTTGATTAGAACTTAGAAGTTAATAAGAAATTTTTTATTTTGTGAATTATTAGTGATAAAATATGACCAAGTTATTATGTAAAATGGTAAAACTTTGAATTTTATTAGTTTAAGAAACATTGAATTTGAATATTTCAAATTGTATATTGAATTTTTAATGATTTTATTGTATATTTGATTAAACCGGTTCAATTACGGTTCGACCTTGGTTGGACCATTGAACTTGTCACTTGACCAATTTGGTTCTAGCAAATAAACTAAAGTCTACATAGGCGCCAGTTTTGTTCTTCATATGTTCAATCTATGCTCCACTGGTTAAGATGGAAAAGATGTTTTATTAATTAAATCTCGGCTCTCAAGTCTCTCTACATATTAAATAGGAAATACCTTCAAGCTGCCATAATCCATCCTCCTGATGGCAGACAGATTTACAATCTTGCTGATGCATTATTATTGTCCATTGAATCTTATTATAAGTTCTCATCAAGATCTTAAACTGTGTGATACAGATCTTAGAGCTTTCACACTATCATTGGGGCTTAATTTGTTTCTCTGATGTATGATTGGATTAACCTCAGATTCAAACGGTGTTTGTAACTCAAGGATCTCACCATGCAAGCAGCAACTTACGGTTCTGTATTCTGTTTCTCTCACAGGTTCGAACTTACTCTTATTCCCTGGTTTTATGCAGCTTGAAACAGTGTCTGCTTAGTGCTTTGTGCAAATTATGTTAGATTGATTCTAAAATAGTATATAATTGTATAACAGAAACTTAAGAATAAATGCACAGACAAGTTTGGTGAAATTACATGCACTACATCCCTCTCAGCTTGATCGGAAGTTTGAACTAAATTTGGGACCTCATATTCATAACTTTCCCATTAATAGAAAACCAAGCAGATTGTATGTGCTTCCGAACACAAATGATGGCCACCCTTCTGCTTCTACTGTAGATGATGGAATGAACACAAACCATGCTCCTAGTGGCACGTCCCCAACGTTTCTCAGCAATTGGTCACCTCCAAGGTACCTGTGGAGGGGCTTGTCAGTTTTAATCTTGGCAGGACAGGTAATAATGAAGACTTTAAAGGGAAAGGTTCATTGGAGGAATACTCTTCAACAATTGGAGAGAGTTGGTCCAAGATCAGTTGGGGTATGTCTCTTAACTGCGGCATTTGTCGGCATGGCCTTCACAATTCAATTTGTTAGAGAGTTCACTAGGTTAGGATTGAATAGATCCGTGGGTGGAGTTTTGGCTCTGGCTTTCTCAAGGGAGCTAAGTCCTGTGGTTACATCAATTGTGGTTGCTGGACGCATTGGAAGTGCGTTTGCAGCAGAGTTAGGAACAATGCAGGTTTCTGAGCAAACTGATACATTGAGAGTTCTTGGTTCAGACCCTGTTGATTATCTTGTAACACCAAGAGTGATAGCCACTTGTGTTGCCCTACCCTTCTTGACTTTATTGTGTTTTACAATAGGGATGGCATCTAGTGCCCTCCTTGCTGATAGTGTTTATGGTGTGAGCATTAACATAATTTTGGATTCGGCTCAGCGAGCTCTTAGACCATGGGATATTATTAGTGCAATGATCAAGTCTCAGGTTTTCGGCTCTATCATATCTATAGTGAGCTGCGCATGGGGAGTCACGACTTTAGGAGGCGCTAAAGGTGTTGGAGAATCAACAACTTCAGCTGTAGTTATCTCTCTGGTTGGGATCTTTGTTGCTGATTTCGCTCTTTCTTATTGTTTCTTTCAAGGAGCTGGAGATCAGCTGAAGAATTGCATTTAAACAATTAATGGTATGTCTGCAGATTTGCTCATATGTAAAATGTGAATAGCCTATTTGCTTGATATGCTAGCATGCTCTGATCAATGTCTTTTCTTTGAGAGCTGCAATAAAATATCTGTACAATTGTATCAGTTATTCAGTTGCATAAGTTATCATGTTCTTTTCTTTAGCCGCCAAAGATCATTTTAACAACTCCCATGTCTGTTTCTGCTCCATGCATGGACTTGACCTTCCATTATTGCTTAGAAAATGAGAGTGGATTTCTGGATTTGTTGCTTTAGGGTGTGTGTGGTTGGGGGAATTATAAATAATCCTTAGGAATTTTAAAATGGAAATATCATATTCCCATGTTTGGTTTAAAGTTTGAAAAACTATTTCCAAACAGTTTGATTCTAAAGAATCAAAATACCATTATTTCAATTCTTACCTTCCTCTGGATATATTTGATTTGATTCCCATATGGGAATGAAATCCGCGTAACAAAATAATATTTGAACCACACACACTCTTATAAATAAATCCCAGTGGCAATACTTTTTTCAGGGAGTAAGGAGCTCATGGAAGGTTTTCAATGGCCCTTTGATACATGGGCTGGTACTTGTGAAGCCCAATTACTGTTTAGTCCGTTTTAGATTGCTCAAAAACCCCCGGACTAAAAAAAGGGAAAAAGATTGCTCCCAAAACCAAAAAGGTAAAAGTGCCTATATTGTTTTTTGTCCAAAACTTCAAATATATATATATACACACACACAATACATACCCTGAACCCTAAGATCATTCGATTGGTAAAAACTGAAGAGCAACTAAATAAGGCCAAAATTTTAAGGCAAAAGAAGGGCCAAAATTTGCTATTCCCCTTTGATTATGAACCATAGATAGTAATACAAATATACAATAGTCAAAAGCTGAGTTTGATTATTTTGCAACCAAGACAAAATCTATTTTAGTATTTTACATTGTTTTCTAATTCTCTAAGCTTTTTAATTTTTTTAAAATAAATATATTTACCCAATAAATTTTAAAATGTAAAGTCGTGTAAAGTTTAATTTCAACCGCAAGATAGAGACAAAAATAGTGATGGGATTCCCAAATTGAGAATGCATATAACTAACATCAGCAGCAATTAGTTTGAGTTCTTAAGTCCCTGGTAATTATCACTAGATTCTTTTAAAATAATTTTTTATGTGCATGATATTGCCAAATAAAAACATAGGGTGCTTATGATTTATATTTTATACAATACTCAGATCGAGACATTTGCTTCAATCACCTTACTTCTGTATTACTCCTAAGTAATTATCTGCAGGCTTGGCGCCATATTCTATTGGCCATCTAGTTGTCTAAGTGGCATAGAAATCTGTTTCTAGGTTAACTCATGTTTATTTTTGGATATCAATGTAAGGGGTTTTACATAAACTTGCGATGCACGTTTATGTAGTCATATTTAATATGGATACACTGCATATTCTTTTGGAAATTCATAAGCGTTTACAATATAAAACTAAGAGTTTCCATTCCCAATATTGTGCGAAATGTAAAAGCATAGCATGTGAGCAACAACCGTTTAACTACCACATATCTTGAAGCTATAAATGGCAAATTAAAATATGATAGTGATATGTATATGTGCATGTAATTAGTGAACATCCATTTAAGGCATAATATATGTGAGACTGTGCGCGAATTAATTAGAATTGGAGGATAAGAAAGGTGGGTGATAGATTTATATAGCGAATGAGAGTTGTAGACCCCAGAAACCACATAGTAGAGAATACATATATAGTACGTCACAAATCAAGAAACAGACGCATGAGTATAGGCATTTTGTGTTGTGGTGGTGCCACTTATTTATTTATGTAACCATATCAACCTCTTTGTCATGTTCATAAAAAAGAGCCACCAGGGTTATTTTGGATCATTCTGATCTCACTATCAAATACTTGCCTCTGACAGTTGTGTAAGAAAATGACGTTCTTCACATCTGATCCTCTCACTGTATCTTCATTTGCACACCATTCAATTCAATTTCAATTTCAATTAATGTTATGTGGATCACTTTCGGCTATCGCAATAAGAGCCAACTCTTTCAGATGATGCCCTTTAAATTTCAATTATTATTACTTTTTAGCGTGTGATGTGTAAATAATAACTGTTTTTCAAACATCTTATTAATTGATATGTATATATGAATTTAATTTTAATGCATGTTTAGTGTAAAATACATTTTTTCATAATGACCACTTGAATAGTGATTCAAAAAAACGCAATATAAAACATCTTATAATGTAGGCAGTGCATTAAAATAAAACTCATGAGACGGATCGGAGCAGTTTAACATCGTAAACATTGTTTATAAACATTGAAAACGTAGAAGTTGAAGTTCAGGGATGGGGTGATTCGGGTGACCATTGCCAGCGCCATATAACAACGTGTGGAAACCATATATATTATGTCTACTCAGCAGATAAGACCCTAGAATGGACCCAACCTAATAATTAACCACATTGGCATACAACATATACTATGTTAGCGTATCCCAATCAAGGTCCACATATATGCTTTAATTCCCCAACCATACCAATATTGCGCAATTCTTCAAACGAAATTCCGTATATCCCCACCATAAATCCAACCTTCTTCTTTGTAGGAGCAATTAAAGGCCCTCTTGTGGAAACTGCCCCCATCCATCATCCATGTGTCTCCATTTATGTTTAATGAGAAGAGAAAAAAAAAAAAAAAAACTACCATTATCAATTAAATATTGTGTATGTGATGCCATTGGGTGGCTTATTGTTGGTGCATATTGATGTGTATAGATAGAATCAATCATTAAACTTGGGATATAAGCAAGGAATATTATAATATAGTAGAGAAAATGTCATTTCTCTCCAATGAGATATCTAAATGATACTCTCATTTATTTATATGGATATTTTAGTTAAGCAAAAAAAAGTTTAAAGTATATATTATTTTAATTTTATAAAAGAGAAGAGTGTATATTTTATAAATAAAGAGAAAGATAATTTCATTTTGATAATATATAATTGACTTATAAAAGAGCATGTGTACAATTTTTTTAAATATATATAATAATCTAAAACAAAAAGAGTAGAGTTAAACTCATGACACTTGAAATTTAGTATAACATACTTAACATCTTGGTTAATCTCAAATTTTATTTTTTATTCTTATTAATATGATTATTATCATTTATTTTTAATTTACAAAAAAGTAACTAATAGTAATACATTGATAATATAATAATAGTAGTGCTACTAGAATAATAGAATTTGTAGGTAAATAATTTAAAATTGTAAATATTGAACAACGACAGTTTAAAAAAAATTAAATTAATTATTAAAATCAGATTCTCAATTTATTAGAATAATCAATTTTTGAATTTAAATTATCAAGATTAGGCAACGTAACCTCCTCTTAATATACCATCACATTACGTTTTCATTTCATCTAAACCGTCCTCCCCCTCCTCTTCTCACACTGTCGTTCATTCCGACGGTCCTCCCTTCTGCTGCTCTGCTCGACACGCCTCTATCTCTACCGATCAGCCCGATGCGTCTCTCCTTCTGGTGCTCAACCCAACACGCCTTCCATCCACTCGCTCATCCACTACTGTCACTATTTTCGCATCACTCTTTTTTGGCGGCGTTGCTGCAGTGTTGCGCCCCTTCTCATGGAGTTGCTGTTGCGTCGTGCCAGTTTGTCGTTTCGAGGCACCGTAATTTTCGGTAAAAATCACTAGAGAGTGAACCATCGATGGAGCCATCAATCCATTCATCTCGTCGCGCGCGCGTTCTTGGGCGGCGGTGTTACTGTCTCGTCGCCATCGTCCCTCCGCTGTTGTGGTTCTCATCCTCCTATTCTTTCTCTTCCTCTTCTTTTTCTCTTTTTTTGAATATAATTCTCATTAAGAACAAACATTTCATTTGCAGGAAAAATAAATATCTAAATTTGATTTAAATAGATACGATAAAATTTGTTAGATGTTTATTTTATTAGGTATGTGAATAGTTATTTTTATTTTAAGGTGGATGTTTATTTAATTTGGATTGAATTTAAGTAGATACAATAAAATTTGCTGGATGTTCATTTTATTATGTATGTGGATGGTTATTCTCATTCTAAACCGACATTTTTTATAAAGAAAAAGTTCGACAGCGCTGAGAATGACTAGTGAGATAAGGACCACGGCACAATGAAGATTTAGTGAGAAAATATGCGACGATAAAAGAATTATAAAGTGGATGATTAAGATGTAAAAGATAAAAATAAAATTTTTAAGAAGATAATTTATAATAGACCTTTTTTTTCTATGAACCGATCGAGAATACAACTTATTTGTCTAGCGAAATCGTTTGCCAATTTACAAAACCCACAAATGCATGATAGAGAGAGAAGGGGTGGCCTCGATGGTGAGTTGGATCTTCGATTTCTTTTTTAATTATTTTATGTTTTGTGTTTGGCATGTCGGGAATAAATGATGTGATGAGGCCCTACATACATTAGTATTATTATTCTCGTTCCTGAAATACTATAGCCCCACCATGAATGGAACCACGTTCTAGAGACATTGTTATCTCCTTTCTGGCCTCGTTTTGGGTATGTGATTTTCTTGATCATCGAGTATATATACTTGAATCTAATCACATATGTATTGAGTGTCATATCATATACATATAGGTATACATGTTAAACTATACTATACATTATGAACTTGCATGTTGCCTTTCTAACATACATATCATACTTTTTTCTTTTATTTTCCTCTACTTTAACTTAATTGCTTTCATACTGGTTTTCAGTTTTTTTCTTAAATATTGAAACATATACATTGTACATTTTAAAGACACATTCTCCGCAGTTGGAATAAACATGTGAATCAACTATATATATAAAATATTTGACTTTTCCAATATTCCAAACTGGTATATTTATTAACTATTACTTCAATTCCTCTTAAATATATTTTGTCGCACATACCAATGTATATACGCATATACATACAAAACATAATAGCACGGGGTACAGCATAAAAGCTCACAATCTTTGACTTCTTCATATACACCAATTTTTACAGCCCCGAAAGTTGCTTTCTAAAAATTTTTACAATAATATTTGAAAAATAATAAAATAAATTAATTTAAATAGTTTAAAATTATTTTATTTATTAATTATCATTAAATTAAAGGATAAGTATTGTTTTAGTCCCTAACGTTTAGAGTCATAATCAAAACCATCCTCAATATAATTTTTTATTTACAATTATTTTTAACGTTTTTTTTCGTATTAAAATCATTATTTTTAATAAATTTTTTTATTTTATTATTAAATTACTCCTATCCTAATAAAAAATTATAAAATAAAATAAAAAAAAAAAGAAAAGGACCCGAAGGGGAGGGGAGAAAGGAAAGGGGAAAGGACGCGGGGGTCGGGGGAGGAAAAGGGAAGGGGAAGGGGGAGCCCCGGCGGCCATCGTCGTAAATTCCAGTGTTGTCGCCACCTTTGGGTCCTTTGCCACCGGACATGAGCCAGCGAGAGAGAAGATCCGAGAAAGAGAGAGAACGCTGGTGGAGGGGAGGAGGCCGCTGCCATAGCCGCCGCCACCACCATCGCAACACCTGCATCGTCGCCGGTCCGTCCATGAGCCGCCGCTAGAACCGCGAACAGAGGAAGACGTCGCCACCGTTCATGCATGTTTCTGCTGCCATGGAGTGCGTCGCCGGGAAGGAGAGCCCGACACGAGGAGGGCGCCGCGCGAAGGAGAGAGAGGGGATCCCAGGCTGAGCTAGGTTCCTACCACCGCCAATCCCGCCGTCGCACGCTCTGTCGCCGCCGCTGGTGATGGGTGGCCGAGCTGCCGCTTGAGATGACTGCCGGATGCATTTGCTTCTTCTTCTGCTTCTGCGTCTGTGTCTGTTTTTGCTTATGTTTTGTTTCTGATTTGTTTTTGTTTTTGATTCTGCTTCCGATTCTGATTTTGATCTATTATTTTTTTATTAATTTTATTGTTGAATTTGAATAATGTGTTATTGTTGGTGTTCTTGAATAGTTTTTAACTTTTTTTTGTCCATAAAAAAGTTAAAAAGACAATTTTAATACAAAAAAAAACGTTAAGGAAGATTCTAAATAAAAAATTACATTGGAGACGGTTTCGATTTTGATCCTAAACGTTAGGGACCAAAACAATACTTATCCTTTAAATTAATTATATAAATTTAAGTATAATAAATATGTAATGATAAATATTATGTATATAAAATTATAGATATTATATTATATAAAATAATTTTAAATATTATTTTTTTAGTATTATCAAAATTTTTAATGAATTCTCGTTAACCAAAGACAAATAGTATTTGAATTTATTATGTTATATCCTGCTTAATTAATTAGCTTTATGCATGTATGTGTATATATTATACTCTATTTTTATTATATATATGCTTTTTGTTTGAGTCGCTTAATTAGCTTGTTGGAAAATACATGTAGGTGAAGGGAGCATGTTCTTCTTGGTGATGAATGCTACCAATAATTCTATTTTGGGGTTAAATGAATGGCAACAAATAATATCATCGACGAATGCAATTATACATACAAATTATATAGGAAAGACATAACTTATTGTAATAAGGCTTAATAATGTATGTGCCACGTTGTCTAGGATCTTGGTGTTGGGAAAACAGGGCACAATTTTGTGTAGGTTTTAGACTATTCGCCGTTATCTAAGATGCACCACATGGATCCTTCGGCTTATTATTCTTGTTTAGTTGCTTATTGTGGAAGGTAATCAAACTTAAAAAAAATTAGTAAAATTTATTATTTTTTATAAATATTTTTAATTTAATTATTAATTTAATTTTTTTTAGTTTAATAATTTAATAATATATTTTTAGTCTATATTTTTAAATATTATTTAATTAAAAATAATAAATTTTACTGATTTTTTAATATTTCTCTTCTTAATATTTGATTTAGCCAAAGATATTTATATTACCCATAAATGATTAGAGAGCGAGATAAAACCGACCAATACTGTTTCTTTTTTCTTTATGTGGTATCTACGTAATGTTAATAATTATTATATATAAGTTGATTGCCCATTACTTCAGCTGTAATTTTGCTACTTACTATAATCAAATACTAAGAATAATAACAATTTGATGCTTAGCCATAAAGTTATGAATGTTCCAACTTCCAATGCAGTTGTATACCCCAAAATATATTTAGAGGAATAAATTACTATTTATATCTATAAAAGATAGACAAATGTATTCATACGAGAATAAAACAACAATTGTGTTACGGTGGGTAACCGGAGATTATTGGGTTGGATTCGTTTGGCTGGTCCAATCGTTGGAATGAGGGAGTATCCAAGCGGATTGATGCTCCAAGGCCCCCGTCCGACTTCGGTATGAGAGAATGGGGGGGTGGTACCTGCAAAGACACTCCGATGCCAAAGTCAGCAAAGGGAGCAAAACAGGTCTAGAGAGTATTGGGCTTCTGAGATACCTGAGAAGTGTCAGTGTATTTATAGTAGTGAACCCATAACCACCGTTGGTGTAGTTCCGTTATTCATGGGGAATAACCGTCCCTTTATCTTAGGGAGGTTGAGATATGGCTCCAGGAAGTGGGTAGAGAGATTTTAGGGGCAGTTACTCATTTGAATGGGTGCTTATATGCCAGCTAATCTTCGTCCCGACTTCTTTAGAGAAAATCGTGGTAGGAACCGACTTCGTGGGGTGAAGGTCGGTGTAGAGCGAGGCTTAATCCTTTGGATTGGGCCTTTCGTTTGGACCTGGGCCTTATCATTGGGACAGGGTATGAATAGTGCCCCTACTCGAGCCCAATTTCTTTTAGGACTTAGGTTCGAGTATTCTACTCGGGGTCGTAGCCGACTTGTTGGAGGACCGACGTGATGGTTTGGAACCGACGTGACTTTTCGTGACTTTTGATTTTCACAGTTACGTCTAATCAAACGTCGCGTCCGTTAGAGGTTTGCGTAGGTTTTAATTACCTTGGTAACGGTGCGCCCATTAATGACCGCTTTTCATTTTTACCATTATGCCCCTAACGTGCCTATAAATGCATTCCCTCTCTTTCGTTGTTTCGTTTCTGCGTTTTTCAAATTTTCTTCTCTTCTGTACGTGGGGCATTCTTTGTTTGAAGGCTTGCATCTTCCTCTACCTTGTTTCTAGGCAAAGGTTAGTCTTTTTCTCCTCTTCTCTTTTATGAAATGCTTCTGTTTGCATGTCTTTATTCTTTAGATAGAGAGAAGTTGATTTGTAGGCTCTGATTCCGTATTCTCCTTAGAGACCATGTTTTTTATTTTCTTTTCTTTTTACTTTGTAGGTTTCACTCACCTTTTTAGGAAAAGAAATGTCTTCCGTAGAAATTCTTGCTCAGTGGGTCGATGTCACAGTCTTAGGAGAGGAACCTCTGGTTGACACTGATTTTATTACTGACCTTCGCACTCGTCACCGGCTCTGCACCTCTGATGAGGATGAGCCAAAGTATGAACTGCTTGCCCCGGGTCCGGAAGACCGGGTTTGCTTCGGGAGGGCTACTGAGACAGCCCCTCATTTCTTCTTTATGTATGAGAGCATGATTACCCGTTTGGGTGTTTTCCTTCCATTTTCTGATTTCGAAATTGCTGTTTTACGTCACTGCCGTGTTGCACCTACCCAGCTTCACCCCAACTCTTGGGGTTTTCTGAAAATATACCAGTTCATCAGCCATACTTTAGACTTTCCGACCTCTTTGAGAATTTTCTTTTATCTCTTCCACATGACCAAGCCCTTCAGTGGGCAAAATAATAAGCAACAATGGGTGTCTTTCCGAGCTATACAAGGTCGGAGAGTTTTTACTCTTTTTGATGAATCCTTTCATGACTTCAAAAATTATTTTTTCAAAGTTCAAGGCGTAGAGGGTCACCACCCCTTTTTCTTGGATGAGAATTCTTCCCCCCGCTTTCCCTTGTACTGGTTAGAGGCTTCCCCCTGTGAGAAATATGGTTTGGAGGATCTGGATGAGGTGGAGGCAGCCATTGTAGGGTTCCTTCGAGAAGTATGGAGGAGGGCCCCATATCTGGATACCAAAAAATTTCTCCAGGGGTCGTCGTCTTTTGTCCAGACACAACTAGGTAGCTTTTATCTACTTTGTTTCCGACTTGTTTCTACCGACTTTACCGACTTGTTTTACTAATTGTTTTCTTTTACAGAGATGGCGAGGAAGAATTCCAATGAGTCTTACCAGAGAGTCCAGGAGGCCAAGGCGAGGTCTCGCGCCAGAATTGGTGGTGCCAGGGTAACTAGCTCTCCTCTTCCTCTTCCTCCCCCTTCTTCCAGAAATTTGGGAACTCCTTCTCAACCCATTGTTATCCCTGCTTCGGCTTCTTCTCAGCCGTCCCCTCCTCCCCGACCTTCTCCTAAGCCAGAGAAGAAGAAGCGCAAGGCTTTAGAGTCTGGCTCTTCTTTTGAAGGTGAGGCTAAGGTGGATGCTCCTGCATTTATCCGAAAGTTCATCTATCCCCATACCCGTATAGGTATGGATGATGTTTCTATTCGGAACCACCTCACTATTCTGGCTGAGGAGAGCATCAGGGCGGCGGGGATTTGTGCCAAGTTCCTTGATATTTTTGAGAAGACTCCTCTTAGCTCTCTGGGTTCAACCTCTAAGGTTGAAGAGTTGGAGGGAAGGCTTCTCATATATCAGGAACATGAGAAGGAGTTGAAGAAGGAGGTTGCCAAATTGAAGGAGGAGAGAGATGGCCTTCGAGAGAAGGAGAGCAAGTTACAAGCCCTATGTAACAAGGAGGAGGGCTTGAGAAAGAAAGCGCAGGAGAGTTATCAGAGTTTATTTGAGGACCTTGTGGTTGTAAGGAGGGACTTGTTGAACTCTTGGACTGCCTATGCCGAGTTGGAGGACTCTATTACTGAGGGGGACGAGGAGGCATGGAGGATTTTTAAGGAGCAGGTCGGAGTTCTTGCTCCCGACCTGGATCTCTCTCCTTTGGATCCTGACAAGGTCGTTATTGATGGTGCCATAGTTTATCCCCCAGCTCCCGAGGTCGTCACCGAGTCAGATTTGAAGACTCGGGGGCAGAGAATCATTGAGTCCCCTCCTCGTCAAAAGGATGTTCCGAGTTCCTCAAGACCTCACGGCACCTCTTCTCCGACTCCTATGGACACTTCTCTCCATGGTCCTGATGGCGCTCCGACTTCTCTTCCCGACTCTGGTGGTGATCCGACTACTCCCTTTGGCCCTGGTGGTGATGCTCTTTAAGAATTTGTTGGCTATATGGGGGCCCGGCCTGTGGGTCCCCTCTTTTTTAAACTCTTTATATTTGTGGTGGTGGTATGTTGACATTTGCCTTGGCCTTTTATGGCCGTAAACAAAAATATTTATAATTGCCCTTTTTTGGATAAGGGTTTTATTTAACAAAAATACCCTTTTTGGTATAAGGGTTTCAGCTACCTTTTTGTGCGCATGCTTTCTGATTTTGATTTTTCGAAGTCCCTTTAATCTTTTCTGAAAACCTTTTGCTTGTCTATCTTTCTAAGCCTTTTCGCTTTAAGGACTTTAGGACAACCTTTAAGCTTTTTCCTAGGTTTTTCGATCTCTTTTTTGTTATTCCTTATACTCAACTTTGTTTTATTGAGTTCGATGACTTAGGTTATTTTTGCGATGCGTTTTCTTTTCTACTCGGTTTTTCATTTCGACTTATGAGTCGGAATGTCTCCGAGTTTCTCACGATCAACTTTTATAACCTCTTTACACCGACTTGTACCTCGTCGTTTTATCCTGACGACCATCTAGATCGGTTCATGGGATTTTCACGTTTTGTCGAGCTTAAGTCGGCACGTTTCATAGGAAGAAAAATAAACGAGAAGGAATTTATAAGAGATATTGTAAAAGATCTTTATTAATTTGGGAAGGTACTTTACTGCTACTAAGGGTTTTTAATAATCTTTTCCCCCTTAGCCTCTACTATGATGCCTCATTAAAAACCCTTCTTCAAAAAAAACCCTTTAATGTTTGGGAAAAAATCGTGAAGTTGGGAAAAGAGTACATCAGGGAGTAGAGTTCGCTTTTAACTATAGTACCTTTTCATATTACAAGCATGCCACGATCTTGGTAACTCGGCGCCGCTTAGGTCGGTCACCTTATAATAACCTTTTCCTAAGACCTCGCTAACTTTGTAGGGTCCTTTCCAATTAGCAGCGAGTTTTCCTTCCCCCGATTTGTTGACTCCTATGCCGTTTCTGATTAAGACCAGATCGCTTAGTGCGAAACTTCTTCGAATGACTTTCTTGTTGTATCTGGTAGCCATCCTTTGCTTCAGCGCTGCTTATCTTATCTAGGCTTGTTCTCGAACTTCGGGGAGCAACTCGAGCTCCTCTTTGTGCCCCTGTATGTTTTCGATTTTATCATGGAGAATCACTCTTGGGCTTTGCTCACTGATTTCCACTGGTATCATAGCTTCTACCCCATAGACAAGTCGGAAGGGTGTTTCTCCAGTTGCAGATTGGGGTGTCATCCGATAAGCCCACAACACTTGGGGGAGCTCCTCTGTCTAGGCTCCTTTTGCATCTTGTAGTCTTTTCTTTAGCCCTGCCAGTATGACTTTGTTGGCTGCCTCGGCTTGTCCATTTGCTTGTGGGTGTTCCACCGAGGTGAACTGGTGTTTGATTTTCATACTGGCCACTAGGCTTCTGAAGGTGGAATCGGTGAACTGGGTTCCATTATCTATGGTAATAGAGTGAGGTATCCCATACCTTGTGATGATATTTTTGTAGAGGAACCTCCGACTTCTCTGGGCGGTGATGGTGGCCAATGGTTCTGCTTCTATCCACTTTGTGAAGTAGTCTATTCCCACAATTAAGTATTTGACTTGTCCTGGCGCCTGGGAAAAAGGACCTAACAAATCCATTCCCCATTTTGCGAAGGGCCATGGAGAAGTTATACTAATGAGCTCCTCGGGGGGAGCCACGTGGAAATTTGCATGCATTTGGCAAGGTTGGCATTTTTTCACAAATTCTGTGGCATCTTTCTGCAAGGTCGGCCAGTAGAATCCAGCTCGGATTACTTTTCTGGCTAGCGACCTGGCTCCGAGATGGTTTCCGCAGATCCCATTGTGGACCTCCTCTAGCACTTCAATGGTCCTTGAGGTCGGTACGCACTTCAACAATGGCGTTGATATTCCTCTTTTATAAAGGATATTTTTCACCAGAGTGTAATATTGTGCTTCCCTCCGAATTTTCTTGGCCTCTTTTTCCTCTTTGGGGAGGATGTCGAATTTTAGGTATTCGACCAGAGGATTCATCCATCCGAGATTTAGCCCGGATACCTCAAGGACATCTTGTTTGCCCTCTGCTTTTACTACAGAGGGCTCTTGGAGAGTTTCCTGGATCAGGCTTCTATTATTCCCTCCTGGCTTAGTACTCGGTAACTTGGAGAGGGCGTCTGCTCTGCTATTGAGATCCCAAGTTATATGCTTAACTTTGGTTTCGGCAAAGCGCCTGAGGTATTCCAGAGTTTTTTCCAGGTATCTCTTCATGTTTGGGTCTTTGGCCTGATACTCTCCATTTATCTGGGAGGTCACCACCTGAGAGTCACTGTATATCATCACTTTTGTCGCACCGACTTCTTCGGCCAGCTTCAGTCCTGCAATCAGAGCTTCATATTCTGCCTGATTATTTGAAGCTGGGAATTCAAATCTGAGGGATACCTCTATTTGAGTTCCCCTTTCGTCGGCCAGTATTATACCTGCACCGCTTCCTGTCTTATTTGAGGATCCATCTACATAAAGTTCCCATGTAGTTGGCTTTTCCTCTTGATCTCCCGCGTATTCTGCTATGAAGTCGGTGAGGCATTGGGCTTTGATTGCTGTCCGAGTTTCATATTTCAAGTCGAACTCGGAGAGCTCTATTGCCCATTGAACCATTCTCCCCGCAACATCCGTCTTTTGGAGGATTTGCTTCATGGGTTGGTTTGTCCGGACTTTTATTGTATGTGCTTGAAAGTAAGGCCGTAGCCTTCGTGAGGCTATTACTAAGGAGTAGGCAAACTTCTCTAGTTTATGGTACCTTAGCTCAGGGCCCTGTAGAACTTTGCTGATGAAGTAAACTGGATGCTGTCCGACCTCGTCCTCCCTTATCAGGGCTGATGCGACAGCTTTGTCTGCTACGGACAAATAAAGGACGAGGTCCTCCCCGACTAGAGGTCGGGTTAGTATTGGTGGTTGGCTCAAGAATCTTTTGAACTCCTGGAACGCTCCTTCGCATTCTGGAGTCCATTCGAACTGGCATCCATTTCTTAATAAAAAAAACAGTGGAAGAGATTTTAGTGCCGATCCTGCCGAAAATCTAGAGAGGGCTGCGAGTCGGCCATTCAGTTGCTGAACCTCTCTTAAGCAAGTCGGGCTCTTCATTTCCAGGATAGCTTTACACTTATCGGGATTTGCTTCAATCCCTCTCTGTGTTAGCATGAATCCTAGGAATTTTCCGGCCTCCACCGCGAAGATACACTTTGCGGGATTTAGCCTCATCTCGTGTAACCTTATGGTGTCGAATACTTGCGCGAGGTCGGCTAAGAGGTCGGCTTCTTCCTTGATTTTTACTAGCATGTCGTCTACGTAGACTTCCATTAAGCCCCCAAGGTGGGAAGCAAACACCTTGTTCATCAGCCTTTGGTATGTGGCCCCTGCATTTTTTAATCCAAATGGCATGACCACGTAGCAAAAATTTGCTCTGGGCGTGATGAATGATGTTTTCTCCTGGTCTGGCTCATACATTGGGATTTGGTTATATCCCGAGTAGGCATCCATGAACGACAAGTATTGATATCCCGAGCTAGAGTCTACTAAGGTATCAATACTCGGGAAAGGATAAGGGTCTTTGGGACATGCCTTATTTAAGTCGGTGTAGTCAACGCACATCCTCCATTTGCCGTTTTGTTTCTTGACTAGCACTACATTTGCTAGCCATGTTGGATATTTAACTTCTCTAATGAAGCCGGCTTCTAGGAGTGCCTAAACTTGCTCTTCCACCACCAGGGCTCGTTCCGGGCCGAGCTTGCGCCTTCTCAGTTGTACAGGTCGGGATCCCAGATGTACCGAGAGCTTGTGGGACATGAGCTCGGGGTCTATCCCGGGCATGTCGGAAGCCTTCCAGGCAAAGAGGTCGGAATTGTTTCTTAGGAGCTTAGTCAACCCTTGCTTCAGGGTTTCCCCTAGGTTGGCTCATATGCTGGTATTCTTCCCTTCCTCTTCGCCGACCTGTATTTCTTCAGTTTTTCCTCCGGGCTGTGGTCGTAGCTCTTCTTTGGCCCTTGCACCACCGAGCTCTATGGTGTGAACCTCTTTGCCTTTTCCCCTCAGGTTCAGGCTTTCATTGTAGCACTTTCTTGCCAACTTCTGGTCTCCCGCCACTGTTGCTATTCCCGCAGGTGTCGGAAATTTCATGCAAAGATGGGGGGTAGACACCACTGCTCTGAGTCAATTCAGGGTAGTTCTGCCGATTAGGGCATTGTATGCTGACTCCACGTCGATGACTATAAAGTCTATGCTCAGAGTTTTGGACTTTTCCCCCTTTCCAAAGGTAGTGTGGAGGGGTAGAAATCTCAGTGATTTTATTGGCGTGTCGCCTAGCCCATACAAGGTGTCGGGGTAGGCTCTCAACTCCTTTTCATCCAGCCCCAATTTGTCAAACGCGGGCTTGAAAAGGATATCCTCCGAGCTTCCTTGATCCACTAGGGTTCTGTGGAGATGGGCATTAGCTAGGATCATAGTTATTACAACTGGATCGTCGTGTCGAAGGATTACTCCTTGCCCATCTTCCTTTGTAAATGAGATGGTGGGGAGGTCGGACGATTCATTTCCAACCTGGTAGACTCGCTTGAGGTGTCTTTTACGAGCGGACTTGGTGAGTCCCCCTCCCGCGAATCCGCCTGAGATCATATGTATATGTCTCTCCGGAGTCTACGGTGGTGGGTCTCTTCTATCCGCATCGTCTCGCTTTCTCTTCCCATGATTGTCCGACCTTTCTATGAGATATCTGTCAAGTCGGCCTTCTCTGGCCAGCTTTTCTATCACATTTTTAAGGTTGTAACAGTCATTTGTTGAGTGACCATATATTTTATGGTACTCACAGTAGTCGCTGCGACTCCCCCCTTTTTTATTTTTAATGGGCCTGGGAGGTGGCAGCCTTTCAGTATTGCAAATTTCTCTGTATACGTCCACTATAGAAACCTTTAGAGGAGTATAAGAGTGATATTTCCTGGGTCTGTCAGGACCGAGGTCTTCTTTCTTCTTGGGCTCCCTTTCTCTTTCTTTTATTGAGGGAAGGTGCCCAGGTCGCCAGCTCGACTCTCTCAGCCTGGCATTTTCCTCCATGTTGATGTACTTTTCAGCTCTTTCTTGTACATCACTCAGGGAGGTGGGGTGCCTTTTTGATATGGACTGTGAGAAGGAGCCTTCTCTAAGTCCATTTACTAGCCCCATAATGACTGCCTCGGTGGGCAGGTCTTGAATCTCTAAGCATGCTTTGTTGAACCTTTCCATATAATCTCGTAGAGGTTCTCCGACCTCCTGCTTTATTCCCAAGAGGCTCGGTGCATGCTTTACTTTATCTTTCTGAATGGAGAACCTCATCAGAAACTTCCTCAAGATGTCCTCGAAGCTGGTGACCGACCTTGGAGGGAGACTATCGAACCACTTCATCGCTGCTTTTGATAAGGTGGTCGGAAAAGCTTTGCAGCGCGTTGCATCAGAAGCATCAGCCAGATACATCCGACTTTTAAAGTTGCTTAGATGATGCTTTGGATCGGTGGTTCCGTCATAGAGGTCCATATCGGGGCTTTTAAAGTTTTTTGGAACTTTTGCCCTCATTATGTCCTCACTAAAAGGGTCCTCTCCTCCCGGGGGCGACTCTTCTCGATCTTCACGGGAGTTCCGACCTCTGAGGGAGGATTCTAACTTTAAGAGTTTTTTCTCTAACTCTTTTCGTCGATCCATCTCCTCTCTTAGGTGCTTTTCTATCTCCCTTTGTCGCTCCCATTCATGTTCCAGCTGTTCCAAGCGACTTTGGTGGACATGGACTAGCCCCATTAGTTCAGTTGCGTGGGGTGGTCCATCCTTTTCTGACTCACGCCCCTCCGAGGAATTTGTCTTCGGATTTTTAAATCTGGAGGTTCCTTCCCTGTGTTGGTCGTTGGTTTCCTGGTGGAGGGTCAAGTCTGCGTCGTGGTTTCCGGTATCCAGATTCTCTTGTTCGGAATCCGACGCCACATGACCATCTTCAGGGGATACATCCGCCATTACTGGCTGATCTCTCGGGTCCCCGGCAACGGCGCCAATGTTACGGTGGGTAACCGGAGATTATTGGGTTGGATTCGTTTGGCTGGCCCAATCGTTGGAATGAGGGAGTATCCAAGCGGATTGATGCTCCAAGGCCCCCGTCCGACTTCGGTATGAGAGAATGGGGGGTGGTACCTGCAAAGACACTCCGATGCCAAAGTCAGCAAAGGGAGCAAAACAGGTCTAGAGAGTATTAGGCTTCTGAGATACCTGAGAAGTGTCAGTGTATTTATAGTGGTGAACCCATAACCACCGTTGGTGTAGTTCCGTTATTCATGGGGAATAACCGTCCCTTTATCTTAGGGAGGTTGAGATATGGCTCCAGGAAGTGGGTAGAGAGATTTTAGGGGCAGTTACTCATTTGAATGGGTGCTTATCTGCTAGCTAATCTTCGTCCCGACTTCTTTAGAGCAAGTCGTGGTAGGAACCGACTTCGTGGGGTGAAGGTCGGTGTAGAGCGAGGCTTAATCCTTTGGATTGGGCCTTTCGTTTGGACCTGGGCCTTATCATTGGGTCAGGGTATGAACAAATTGTATTCACAAAAAATAATTTTTGTGTGCTAAAAATATTTTAACGGACTAATTGTGTAACCAACATCCGGATACTCTTGGCATACAAAAACTATCTTCCGTAATTATAATTATCGTTTTATTTTTATATGAGTATAGTTATCGGCATCTATGTTTTTGATGGTACAAATAATAATTTATTCTATTTAGAGAGTAAAGAGTACACTTATTCTTATGTATATAGCGCTTCATTTTCTTATTCTTTTCCCCTAATTAAAACGGCAATGAGCATCTGCGTGTGTGATAAAAACTTGAAGTTAACTAAAAGTGTGAATTTGGATAGAACCTCTTATAAAAGTAAAATATTCGTAATCCTCTTGTGAAGCCAAAAATGAAATGTTTGTGGTGATGTTTTGAAAAATAGATAGCTAAGAAGGTTTCATATTTTGACCATCGAAAATTTGTGTCCAGATCTCCATTGGCGGAGATTGATAGAGTAATCCTCATTAGCATGTTGCTCGTTAATTTTAATAAGCAGCAACTATCGTAATTATAATTAGCAGACATCCTATTCCATTCTTCATGGATAATAAACCATTTCTTTGAGTTAAGAAATTCTTTGATGGCCACAAAAACTGTATTTTAATTCGGTTGACTGTTTGGTTATACTTTAATTTTATCAAAATTCAAAATTATGTTATTATTCTTGATCGGTTTAATTAATTTTATCAAATTTAAAATTAAATTTTTATATTTTTTTATTTTTAATTAAATCTTTAAACTGCTTTTAATTTTGTAATTAAAGTTTTGTTTTACATAAAAAAATATTAAAATTAACAGAATATATTTTTTTAAAAATATGTGATCAAAGATTTAATTAAATTCTTAATTATAGATATTTTTAATTTACAAAAAAAATTAATTAATTTTAATATTTTTTTACGTTAAAAAATTTAATTACAAAATTAAAAATAATATAAAAATTCAATAAAAAAATATAAAAATTTAACTAAAATTTTGATAAAATTATAAAAATCAATAAAATAATTAAACCTTCTTGATCCCGGCATTATTAGTTTATAATATTATTGTTTTAGCATGCCAATGAATGGTCTAACACTCTAGCCTGAGTCTTTTGCTAATTATTTTATTTATTTATTATTATATTATTTTATCAAAAAGATACTATTCTCTCAGTTCATAAATACTAATCATAGTTGTTTTAGGCATGTAATTTAAAAACAAATTTCTCCAAAATAAAAAATATTACTTGTACACAAATAGAGTATATTAAAAAAGATTTTTGTGGATCGATATATTGTAGATGTTATATATTTTGAAAACAAGAGCATCAACAATATAATCAAACGCAACAAAATCATGTTTGAGAAAGCAAAGTGAATATTAGATTAAAAAATAAAATAAAAAACGTAATAATTGGTTTTTGTTCTAATAATGTGATACAATAATGTTGCTTGACATTGAGAAAGAAGGTATATATATGGCTTCATGGGGCAACCACTTTATGTGTTATGTGTATGTTATTCAAAGCATGTGTGCATGCATGGCAACAATGCTTTGACCCTGCAACTCAACTCAACCTAACCTTACCTTTCAAATAATTTAAGTACATCTCGTGAAGCTACCTTAGCTTAGGCTTTAATTAAATTTCACCAGCCATATATACCTTAACTTCTTCGCATGTAGCTCCGCTTTTTTATTGCCATCAAACATAAAATAGTTCTTAAACATTTACTAATAATGAGAATATCAATCATCCTATGTTTTCTCATTGAAGAATTTTAGTGACAATCATATAATATATTGATAAAATTTTTGTTCAATAATTACAAAAATCTTATAATTAATTTTTCATTATAACATATAATAATAATAAATATATAATTGTCACAAAAAGTTAAATTAATTAAAAGAAGAGATATTCTCCAAATCCAACCAATTTTGGCATTCAAATCATCCAAGTAATTTTAGGTCACGCGCCGCTTTCTTCTTTTCTCATGCTTCTTCTCTTATTCTTCTTTTTCTCACACTCATTTACGCACGGAACTTCTTCTTCTTCGCATTTACGTTCCTCCTCCTCCTCCTTTTTTGCGTCCCTTTTTTTTTCACGTGTTTTCTCCTTATCGTCATTATTTTGTTGTTGTTGTTGCTGCATTTTTTTTTTGTCTTTTTCTCATTCTCTCTGGTGAAGAAATAGTAGAAGGTGAGGAGGAAGAGTTTTAAATTGTGCAGAACATAAATGAACCGAACATATTATTATGGTGAAACAATTGTATAGTACTAAATGAATGAAACATTATCCATTATATAAATTTAAATTCGAACAGCTGAATTTCTGCATAATGAACCGAAACACGTACTCATGGTGAAACAATTGTATAGTACTGAATAAACAAAACATAATCCATTATATAAAATCAAATTCGAAACATCTCTTTCTACAATTTAGAGGTTATCAATTCAATTCAATTCAGATTCAGAACATCTGTGTCCATTCAATTCAATTCAATTTAGTAATTGCATTCCATTCAATTCGATTGAAAAAATAATCCATTATCAAAATGTTGGTATTGTTGGTGATGACGATAACGAAAGAGGAGGGCAAGAAGGAAGAGGAGAAGAAAGAGAAGAGAAAAAGCGCGTGTAATAACATTCTTTTAATGAGAATGATTTTTGTTGATGTTTGACCTATTTGAATAAAATTTTAATGAAAAAATATTTGGATGAGTAACAAAGTTCTTAAAAAAAATAATGATTATAATATTATATATTGCCATTAAAATTTATATAACTGTCACAAAAAGTTAAGCTAGTATTCTGAATCATATGAGAAATAGCTAGCTCCAGAAGGGGGGAAAAATGGTCCAATACTATAATAATGTAACTTTGTAACATTTTAATGAATAAAGAAATTGCTTTTGTAACATCTAAAAAGCTAGTATAGGGTGGGGGTATCAAAGTCAAACACAACATATATATTATAGGGGTGTTTGAGGAAGTGCCCAATTAACTTCTGTATGAGGATTGGTTATGGTTGGCCACAGACCACATGTGATGATGGATAAACCCCATTTATTATTATTTTTTACTTTTAATAATTTATATTCGGCGTTACCAATGGGTGAGGGATAACTTGAATACACCCAAAACCACAAAATAATACCTGGAAATAGGGGGTGGACAATGTTCGGTCCGGTCTAAATTTGAAGTATTTTTTTTTTTTTTGGATATATTAGTCCAGATTTAAAATGGCTCAAATTTGATTTAAAGACAAAAAATAACACGAAAAAAAATATTTTAATCGAGTTGGACTATAATTCGGACCACTCAATTTGATTTGGTGAAGATACATATTCTAAAATTATTGTTTTGTATTTAAGAAGTATAAGATTATAGATTAATATATAATATTTTTGTATTATTTGTATATGATTTATATATTTAGAGTTATTAGTATTGATTTATAATTATATTTTAATTTTAAAATTTAGTTTGTATTTATTATATTTTTTAAGTGAATTTTATTCTTTAAAATAATTATTAAAAATTTAAAGTTTTGTTTATATTAATATTTAAAAGGATAATACATTTTATCATGAATTTGTGTTTTCTAATTAATATTGTGTAATATTAGTTATAAATTAATCTATTTATTTTTAATAAAAATAATTACGAAACTAAAAAATATAAAAATACATAAAATTATGAGTAAAGACCCAATTTTTTACTTAATTTTTACTCAATATAATTATGGTGAAAACTCATGTACAGTCGACTTTACGTGAAGTTAATAGTTGAGAGTCGTTAAGTAAAAATTTAGTCAAATCAGTTAAATTATTTAACTGCTTTCAATTATAAACTTCACGTAAAATCCAAATTATAATTATAATCCAAATGTTTATAAATTTTATCAAATTTAGAATCGAATTAGAATAAAAAAATAAATTCGATATATATTTAAGGCTAAATTTAAATTAGATAAATCAGCCGGCCAAGTACCCCCTACCTGAAACCGAATGGCTGAAACTGAAGCACACAGATAAAAGATGCCGCGATCCGTGAGTCGTAGAAGAAGAGAGATAGAGAGCGAATTCCTTCTGACGTGGCACTTTAAGCTCATTAGCCATGACACGTGGCAAAGATACACTAGCGGACCCCATTCCCCCTAATTTTGCGGCCCATCATCCACTTGAAGCCAACCCGAACCGAAAGACCCACCTTAGAGAGCGCAGCCAAACATGGCCTTAACGCTGTGCTTGTGCGCTACATTTCTTGTTTGGCATTTTCTTCCTCCAAGAGGCAGGAAACCAAACCAAAGTAGTATTGAAAATTTGAAACTTCCGAACCTTGATTCTCATTGAAGGACAAAAATATCCCTCCCCATTATTGTTTTTACCTTTGTGTCACTCACAAATCACAATCTCTCTCCCTCACGTGCCAAGCTTGAACGGTCCTCCAACACAGAACTTGCCACTACCCCACTAATCTGTCCGTGACTCCCTTTTTAATTTCCAAACATTATTATATTTCAATAATTCTGTAATTAATTAAGTCTTTGGTAATATTAGTCATTTTTTATAAAATTATTTTTTATTTCAAATTTTAAATTTTAACATACTGAATATTAATTTTAAATTCTTTTAAAGTAATAATTTAAAAAATAAATTTAAATTAAAATATTAAATAAATAAAAATTAATTTTTTATATTTATTTTATGAAAAATATTAGGAAATCAATAGTTTATATCAATATTAATCAACACCTTGTCAAAATCTTTATATGAAATGATAGGATATCTTTTGAAAATTAAAGGATAAATTATTTTTTTATTATCATATTAGATTTATTATATACACTTTTAAAGAACCAAATAATTATTTTAATCAATTTAACTTATTGTTAAAGTTTGGATAAAAACAAACTTTAAAACATGTTTTAAATGTACTAAAAAAAATTATTACATAAATATTTACCAAACTTTTATACTTTTATAATAATAAAAATAATACAATAAGTAAATTTTTTTTTTTTACCAAAAATAGGAGACTCGAACCCGCAACCTCTTAATTGAGTATGGAAAGACTATGCCATTTGAGTTATTACTCATTGACAATACAATAAGTAAATTAGTTAACGGTGAATTCAAATACGATATTCATATCCAACTAAAATATATCAAAAGATCTATTTAATGTGTTAAATAAATACATAATTAAATTTATTGTACGATGTATTAATATAAAAAAATATAATTTATCCTCTCATTTTCAAGATATCGAACATATTGCTTTTTTTATGAATTTAAATATTTTAAAATGAAAAAGTTAGTAAAATAAAAAATTACTCACGCACCATTAAATTTATAATTTTTATAAAATATATATTTAATTATTTTAATTTAGAAATAATTAATTATTTACTTTATTATTTTATCAACTTCAAACTAACAAAAATTTGGAAAAGAGGTTGCGGATTCGAATCTCCTATCTTTAGTAAAAAAAAAAAATCTAACAAAAAAAAAAAGTCTTTGTTAATGTATACGTTATCACATGTAAGTGTTATCGTAAATTGGCAGCAAATAGCATTGATAACTCTTGAGTTTATTAATTAGAAGCAATCATGCATGATTATAAACAGATTAAGGTGTATTTATTTTATTTTCTGTAACGGTCCAAATATATTTCATTAACTAGTATGCTGAGTAGAATATTTCAGAGACCCCCATGCTCCTGTTGGTCTGCTGCTGCTCCTATTTGGCAGTCAACAATATTAATGTGTCTTCAGTTTCTGCTACAATAATTCACCTCACCTAATCAAAACCCAACGAGCAACCGTTGGAATATCATCTCTATTGTCACATACTACGAGAAACATATGCATAGCATGATATCTTTCCTCTTAAATAATTTTTTATAATCAATATTTCTGAATTTCTCTCCTACAACACTAGAATAATTATTTGGAATTGGAGGATATATTTAATATGATATTATTATTTATTAGAAAATAGAAATCACTGCAAGAAGAAGATGATTTAGGTGAATAATGATTTGTTGGTTTTAATAATACTAATGATCATAGTAGGAAGATGAACGGCTGGGATTGACTACCCTAGGGATAACCACCAAAACTCACGTGCACGGCATCCACCCAATACAGCGTCATCAACTATGCGGCTTGGGATCCAGTGCGAAGATCCCATTTTCCCATCCCCAAGCACTGGTCACTCACAGCGTAGCTTAGGGACTTGGTGTTCGCGCGGTCTAAAATGCGCCATTTCATTGTAAACAAACGACACCGTTCCCTCATGGTTCCTTCCCCACAAAAGCGCTCGTTTCTCAATGAAGTGGAAAGAAAAAGGACAACTTTTCACCCTAGCCAAATCTACTTTTTAAAACTTTGTAATTACTATAGTTCTATTTTCTAATAGAAAAGGATCAAGGAGTAAATAAAAGGGGAAAATAGTTTATTTTATGCGCGTGAAATGTGGGTCCCGCTAAGCGATGAGGTGGGGATGAGTTGCGAAAAGATAACGGCAATGGGGACGAACGTTAAATGAATTGAAAGAGAGAGAGGCGGTGCAGGAGTGACGGCGTTAAGTACGGGGGGCAACGGCTACTTGAGGGTGGTGAGTGGTGAGGTGGAGGCGGAAGGGGACAGCCGGACAGCGTGTCACGTCAGCTGTGAAGCACCAAGTTGCAACTTGGCCATTAGAATGAGAATCAGGGGTTGATATGACATATATTTGGCAAAACAAGACAACGGCATTACAATGGTCAATTATTCACATCAATCAAATACTAAACTATTCATCCCCTTTTTTTAATCTCATTTTTAATTTAACAAAATTTTGTGATAAATATATTTTATATTAAAAGTAATATATATTTAACTTTTTAAGTGCTGAAAATATAAATGAGTAAATAATATAAAACACTAAGAATCAAAAATAAAAAATTGTTCCCATTCACATCGAGCTAATCATCCTACATATCAAGTTATCAATAACACTACACCTATTAATTATTTTCTTAAATTTTTAATAAAAATATTGATAGATAATATATTTGTAATGATCATAATAAATTCATTTGAATGCAATTTTTTATCTTTTTTTTAATTAGATAAATGTTTTAATATATTTGTAAAGAATCATGCGTTTTGATTGGGGGCGCGCCAAGTTCTACGCTGCTGGAAAATTGATTATCACGTGAGAGCCGCGTGGCATAATCACTGGGGTCATGGGCGCCGAATTTTCGAACGCTGGCCTACGCAATTCTCATTTTTCGTTCATTTAATGCCCTTGCTCCTATCACACTTATTTTCGCATATTGACACGTGGTTTGATAACTTTGATCCATAGAAGTGTGCAGGCACACGAGGGTATTAATGTCTTTCAATACTTGGAAGGTGATATACCAAAAATATGATCGGAAGTTTATATCAAGGAGCGATAAAGACGTCTAAAAATTTTTTTTTAAAGATAATTTTTAGTAATTAAAATTTAACATATATAATCAATTAAATCATATTATTTTTATCAAAATTAGGTTAGACAAATTGATTTAATCGAAAAAATAGTGAATCAAATCTTAAATTAGTCTAAATTAATATTATTTTTTTTTATAAAAAATGACTACAATACCCTTATTATATATATATATTAATTTTAAAAATTCTAAATCCTAACTCTATGATAAAAAAAATAAAGGGCCAAAATTTAGAATTCTCAAAACTAATATATATAATAGAAGTATTTTAATTATTTTCTATAATAGGATATTGTAGTCATTTTTTATAAAAAATAATATTAATTTAGACCAGTTCAAGATTTGATTCACCATTTTTCGGTCAAATTAATTTCTCTAGCCTAATTTTGACAAAAATAACACGATTTAATCGATTATATGTGTTAAATTTTAATTATTAAAAAATATCTTTATAAAAAGACGTTTTCAACGTCTTTATCTGAGTGGCTCCCTTATATCAATAGAACAAAAAATTTTATTTATAAAAAGTATTTAATTTTTGTCTACCACAATATAAACTAATTTTATACAAATATTCAATTGTGTATTGTTATATTATTAAAATTAATTATTGAAAATAATTTTTAATTTAAAAAAATTTAAATATATAAATTTAATTAAATAATTATATAAAAAATTATATTATTTGTACATTGAAAGTAAATACTTTTCACAAATATTATTCACAATAAATCATATTAGGGAAAAAGTTATTTATTTTTTTATTAATACCAGATAAATTGATCATTTACATACATCAAAGATAATTTCATTATTTAATTAATTTTATTAGTGTAGTGTTTTCATAAATGGTTTTAACATATCACACATAATCTGAAAAAACGCCAAACAATTCATATTTAAGTAGTATATAAACAAGAAGAACAAGGTTTTGATGTTCCCCGCTCTTTGTGTAGATTTTATTCTATTTAGTAAACATTTGTTTTACATAGAAATTAGAAATTTAAAACATTCGTTATAGAGAGAAATAAACATGTATGACTTTTAAAAATAAATAATAACTTAAGTGTTATTAAAAGGAATAAAATTAGTCATTTACTATTAAAAAAGGTCTACTTAAAAAAAAAAACAAAATCTTTTTTACAAGTCATATATATTTAACTTTTATAATAAATGTTTAATTTTTTGTATATAATATACAAAAAGAAGTTGTTTATTTCAGACTCAAGTAAGTTAAAAAAGTCCAATCCAAAGATTGGTCTTCACCACCTACTCGACTTCTTTTAAAAGATGTTGGGCTCGACATAGACTCCTCTCAAAAGAGGTCGGGCTCGAGGTGAGCTGACACATAATATTTATTCAAATAAGTAACTGTTTGCAAAATCTCTTAACTCAATTCTAGGAGTATTATCCCAACAACTCTAAAATTAAGGGACTATTATCCATCCCAAAAGTAGAACTACTCCAACAGCGATTATTGGATCACCATTATATATACCCTGACACCCGTATCTCTAAGTTCTTTAAATCTGCTGATTCTTTGCTCCCCATTTTCCAAACGCATAACTCGAATGGTAGTTCTCGAAAGTCTTTTCATTAACGTTTGGGCCAATCTTTAAAAATAAATTACTAGAATTAGAATTATATCTATGCAAAAATATAGAGATTACAACTTCTAATATAGTGTAACTTCCCCGTTTAACTTTATACGTATTTACTTGCCTTTGAAATATAGTAAAAACTAAAATGATGGAATTTTATTAAAGGGGTTATCCTTTTCTGTACAAAAGTTGCTAGAATATGATTACCCATCTCGGCCTTGATCATTCTTCTTTATATTTTTCTCTTATGGATTGGTTACTTCTCTGGCGTCCTCTGCTTTTATTTGTCATTCGTGCTTTTGTTATTATGGGTTTTTTAACACTTTATCCCTAGTCTTCAGAGTTTTGTTTTTAATCCTTTTATTGAATTTCCTTTTAAACCATTACAGGCCAATGTCCACCGCAAGTAATAATGGTCTCTCTTCTTTATTTTAATTTAAAATTTCACGCTACAAAGATATTTGATGATTTCATAAAGTACCACAATTAAAATTTGTAGGAAATATGAGGCTAAAAAATTTTGATATGGAAATAAAATGAGTGATATACTTTAACATGGTAATTTTTTATATTTTTTAAAATTGTAAGAGTACACAAATCGGACTTTTCGATTTGTGTTTAAAAAGTTGAAAAAAATTCAGAGTACACAAATCGGACCATCCAATTTGTGTTAAAAAATTTAAAAAAATTCAGAGTACACAACTCGGACCATGCGTATTCTTTGGTCATGAAATTTTGCTTCACAAATCGCATGGTCCGATTTGCAGTTGATGGAATTTGAAATCTGAAACGTAAAATTCGGATCCTCCGTTTTTTTTGTTATGAATAATTTTTTTTTACATTTTGAAAGACACAACTCGAAGAGGATGCAAACTATAAGTGACGGAGAATCTGTAGAGAGCAGACCAATAAATTTGCATTAGTCTAAATTAAGTTGAGTTGTTGTAAACTTGTAATGGAAAAAGATATTAATGTTAAAATGGATATTAATATTTTCATTTTGATAAATATATAACAAGTATATTAAAAACTTAAATTTGTATTTTTTTTGTAAAAAGAAAATTAATTAGTAATATTAAGTGTGTGTTTAAATTAAAGTTTACAAACGAGATTTTATATAAAATTAATTTTATAAATTTAATTTTGATAAAAAGTGAGTTGGTATTAACGTGATTTATGATTTATGTTTGGTAATTTTGTACTAAAATGGATTATAGTAAAATGAAAAATGGATTATAGTAAAATGAATGTTTTTTTTTTTTTTTTTGTCTAAAATGAATGTTGTTTGGATTACATCATCTAAAATTGTATTTAGACAAAAATTACTAAAAAAGACATAAATTTATATCATTCAAATCTATATTATTTTAACATTCTTTGACTATAATTACTTTTAAAAAGAATTTAAATTTATGTGTTGAAATTTAGTACTCTTTTAATTATAATTTGTTAGTACTCTTCTTTAGTACTCTTTTTGTATTTAATTAATTATATCTTTCTAATAAAATTTATATTATAAAAATTAATAATAATAAATAAAATATATATTAATTTAAGAACACATAATATAAAATATACAAAGTCAAATAAAAAAATAAAATTCTATAAAAAAATACGTATTAATAAAAATAATTAAAAAAAAATATATGAATAATAAATACTAAAAATTCTATTAAAAAATATTACATAAGTAAACATAAAAAAATTTTAAACAAAAATATTCATATTATTAATAAAAAAATAAATAAATAATTGATAAAAATTAAAATTTAACCAAGAGTACTAATAATAATATTAAAAAATATATTTATTTATAAAGTATAATCATAAAAAAATTTAAGAATTCTAATGATTATTTTTTATATTTTTTATTGTAGATGATATTGAATAGTAAAATTGATAAAATGTCAATTAATTTTTTAATTTATAAAGTGAACGTAAAAACTAAACGTAAAAGTTATAATTTGTTGCTACTGCTGAATGAGAGTTCAAATTTAGAACCATATTTACATTTAGAAAAAAAAAAAATAGCCAAACAAAAATGACGACATTTAAAAAAATGAACATATTTTTGGTACTTCCAATATCTTTATCAAATATACCCTAAATAAATTCATATATAGTTACGTGTAATGACTTTAATTTTCTTGCAAGAACATTTTAAAATTGATTTAGGAGATAGGAATGGACGAATCGGCGAGGAGGTGGAGGAAAACAGAACGAATACGTTGCAATAAGAAACAGAGCCGCGTGTTTATTAAGCCTTTGTCATCACTCAAGACTCTTCCTCCATCTACATGTATTTAATTTAATTAATTTTATATTAGTACGTTTCTTAATTGTCGGATTTTCAATCTAATAGAGTCTACTTTAACTGAGAAATAAATAAATAAAATGTTGAGACATGTTCTAAAAACATTTGAGACATATCTCTAATTATTTTGAAGCACTTCAAATACTATAATTTTTTCACAATAACAAATATTCCAAATTCTTCAAAGGTATTTAAGAATAGCAATTTTAGGGATCAATAGTTTTTGATAAATTTAATCATTATTTATTTCAAAAAATATGAATATAAATTATATTAATTTATATGTATAAATTTTAATAAATATAAATAATTGTTAATTAAGTATTAATTTAAAATAATAATATTTACTGGAATACGAAAGATTGTTAATTTAAGAAAAGAAAAAAAATAGAAGTCAAAATTATACACTCAAGTAAGATTTATAAAAGATTAGCTACTGATCTATGGACTCAACTGTTCCTTAAATAGTAATTAGCAAAACTCAAAGAAGAATAATAAATAATAAAGTTGTGTAAGATTTGAAGAGAGGTAAGGAAGTATCTCCAATAAAAAGAGGATGGTTTGGGAGTGTCTTCCTCTCAAACAAACAAAACCCCTTTTCGGCTCTCTCTATCGTTTCTAGCTGTAGACACATATTCCAAACCCCTTCTTTCACTCTCTCTCTCTCTTCTTCTTCTTCTTCATCACCGTTCTTTCTTCTATCACCACTATTACTTCTTATATAATCTTCTACACACTCTGAACAACAACGCAAAAAAGAAGAAGGATGGGATTGGGAGGAGGGTTGGTCACGTTCTTTTTGTGTCTACTATTTTTTGCTGCGCCTTCTGCTTCATCAACAAACTTATTGCCTATCATACCCTTCGATGAAGGATACGCACCCTTGTTTGGGGATAACAACTTGGTCATTCACAGGGATGGCAAAACCGTCCATCTTTCACTCGATGAGAGAACAGGTTCTTCTTTCTCTCAAATCTTTAAATGAACTGTTCCTTCTTCTTCTTCTTTCCTTTGATTTTCTTAACAGGCCAAAGTCTTCATCTTTTCGGGTTTTGTAGGTTCTGGATTCGTGTCTCATGATCTTTACCTCCATGGATATTTCAGTGCTTCCATTAAGCTACCTGCTGACTACACCGCTGGGGTTGTGGTTGCCTTTTATGTGAGTAATCGCTGCCTCTAACTCCTCGTTAATTCAAGGTTCTATCTTTCTCTTTCTATTTTTGAAAAAAAAAAAAAAAAACACTTATTTTTTTCGTCCTGTTAATTTTACCCGTTTTATCCTATTCTAGAAACTTAATAATCCATCATCGGTAAAGGGAGGATTTGGTCTTCTTTTTTTCATTTCTTCTCTGGTTCATTACATGATATGTAACGCTATGAACATGATCCAAACAGCACTCAGGAGTTCACTCATAGGATCCATGAAGCGTGCTTGCAGAATTTTTTTTTCCAATGATGTAATGTATAGTAGTACATCAAGATAACTTTCAAGTATCAACTTCATTTTCATTTTCTTCAACCTCAACGTCATCCCTAGATACTAATAAAGATTTAGAATTTTTCAAACCAAGTTCAAATTTTATTTATTTTTACTTGAATGGAGTTGAATTGCTTGTTTGAATGTTGAACCGATGATGTCAGTGTTTCTACCTATCTATTTTAACTTATCTGAAAGAAAGGAATAAAAAGGTTGATTTATTTCATAATATTATCTGTGTAGATGTCAAATGGTGACATGTTCCAGAACAACCATGATGAAATAGACTTTGAGTTCTTGGGGAATATAAGAGGCAAAGACTGGAGGATTCAGACCAATGTTTATGGCAATGGAAGTACAAGCATTGGCAGGGAGGAAAGATATGGCCTCTGGTTCGATCCTGCTGAGGATTTCCATCAGTACAGTATTCTCTGGACTGATTCTCAGATCATGTAAGCATATCTATATATCTGATTCCCTACCATACCATATTTGGTTCTTTTTGGTATTTTATATACTACACAAACACAACTACTTGTTTTCAAGTAGTGTCTTGATGGTTTCTGTTGTTGGATTGACCGGGTTTTGTTCAAACATGTCTTTATTTTTTTGGTCGTGTTTACGAAATCCCCTGTTTTGTTTAATCAAAACATGGTTTAAGCAAATATCACTAATAATTTTATCCGAATATTGCTTAAATTGCATGTATCCTTGGTTGGCTACTAATGTTTTTTTTCCTTAGTGATGGTGGTTTCTTTGTGAGATATATCAGAATCATAATGGATTTTGTGCTTTTTCAAGCATGTTTCTAGTTTTGGCTAATGTTTACTTGTTCTCTGATTATGCGTTCCTATTCCTTGTGCAGATTTTATGTAGATAATGTTCCTATTAGGGAAATTAAGCGGACGGAATCTATGGGAGGTGACTTCCCTTCCAAGCCTATGACTCTGTACGCGACAATATGGGACGCATCTGATTGGGCAACCAATGGAGGCAAATACAGAGTGAATTACAAGTATGCACCCTATGTCGCCGAGTTCTCTGATCTTGTCTTGCACGGTTGTGCGGTCGATCCCATTGAACATGAAGCCAAGTGTGACAATGCTCAAACTTCCAAAGCAGTTCCTACTGGTGTCACACCAGCACAAAGAATCAAGATGGAGAACTTCAGGAAGAAGCACATGACATACTCTTACTGTTACGACAAAGTCAGATACAAAGTCCCTCCAACAGAGTGTCTCATTAATCCCCAAGAAGCTGAGAGGCTGAGAAAATTCGACCCCGTGACATTCGGGGGTGGCCGGCGCCGCCACGGAAAGCGACATTATCGCAGCAGAGGGAGCCAGGCAGAAGAAGCTGCTGCATTTTGAGGGAGGATTCCACATGGTGATAACATTTTCATTGATTCAGTTTGATTACCTGGGTTGATTTTTTTTTCTTTTTCTTTTTGGTGTATAGAGAGAGAAAGAGAGGCATAGAGTTCCGAATATGATAGTTTTGATATGGTTCTTGTTGGTGGGGTATGTGTATAGTTTCATACCTTTAGGTTCCCAGGTACTGTCATTCATGTCTCTTATGCTTTACAAATTGATATATCTGTTGATTTCTCTGTATTTAGACCATACTTGAGGGTTTCAATAAATTATTTATTTAGCATCAGTTATTTATTTATTTATTCAGTATTAGGTATGAATCTTTTCTTTCAACACTGCTAATCAAATCAAATATATATAAAGAACTAGTGCTGTATTGACCCTCAAATTGTAGTAGTAATTTTTGTCCCATGATGATACAGTGTTATAGTATATGGGGTTATATTTGTCACCTTATGGAGATTAAATATGGTACATCTTTGTAATTGGAATCCAAAGTCAAGGAAGGTGAACGTGACAAATGAATACAGCAGAGGTGTTGAGACTGGTCAGTTTAATGGGACTTCTACTTAGATGTGACCAAAATTTTCTGTCTTGGCTTGTTCTTTCTCATGTTTTGTTCTTCTAGTAAGTGGATTGGGTTGCAAATTTCAACATAGTGGTTGAGTTGTTCATTGTACATACAAAAATTGGACATTAATTAATATGTTGAAATTGAGCTTGCTTGTGTAGAAATTTCAAGAGCATATACAACTGTATCTTAAATTTTAAAATATGTTGCAACTTGCACTCCATGGACACAGGTAAATTATGTGAACACTTTTTTTGCATGCCTTTGCCCAAGTTGCCAACTAAGCCTCTGCTAAAAGCAATGGATCTCAGTTAATTTCCTTACCTAACATATGTTGAAAATATCTTTCGTCAATAAACTTTTTGTTAAAACATGTCATCTCATACTTGAGTTAGATTATAATTTTGGCACAAGAAACCAACCAATACACACTACTTTTACAATCCTGATTGGTTTCTATTTTGTAGTTTGTATAAATATATCCGTAAGTTTCGATTATATTTGGGAATAAGCTTTCCTAGAAAATAAGAAAACTAATTATTACTCCACTCCACTACTTCAATTGAATGTGTTTGAATTGATTTCTAGCTTAGTTTGAAGAATAGTCACGTATCAAAAAGGTCAAATAATCATAACTCAAGCTTTTCAATTGAACATCAATACGTTCACATTACTTTCGTAAAAAATAAAATAGGGAACACACCTAATTTCTTTACACTCTTCATTATTAAGAAAGAAAAAGGTATACGATAATCAATTAAAATTTCATAGTGGCAACTAAAAAAATACATATAGCTTTTTTCTTTTCCTTTTTTTTTTTTTTTGAGAAAAAAAAAGCCTTAAAAAGTGTTACATGAATACCAATATTAACAGAAATATTTGATAACAAAAATATTAGTATTAATTAATTATTATTAAAACTAATAAATATTAAATAAGATAAATTTAAACTCTTTGAACTTATTTTTTATTGTCTTCTTAATATTACCATCAATATTATTAGTCATGACCAGCACCGAATTTAGGGGAAATAGCATTCAAAATAGATAAATACTAGACGATAGGTCTGCAATAGGTCAAAATTCAAAAAGTAATATGGGACACTAGAACCTTGTTGCATGCCGAAGAGGAAAAAGACATTACCTCAATAATCAACCTCAATTTGACTTTATTGCCATTAGGAATAAACCTGAGAAATAATCAAATCCCGTTATTATCGTTCGAAAACGAAATTTCCATGTTAAAGTTGCCCCTTCACACTTCACAGGGCCTAAAAGCTAAAACCATGACCAAAAAGATGATGTGATTGGAGACAAAAACAGTTTGCATTCAACAAATTACTTTCCTGAAATTGAGGCCATAACATAACATGATATTTTGTTCATGTTATTCTCTTTTGATTAAACATTTATGGGGTGCATAGGCATTAACACCCCTTGTGAGAAGAAAAAATTAGGACTAAACCAACCATGTGAGTTCAGTTTTTCTTGTTTAGACACACTATTTAAGAAAAGATAAATAACTTTGTACTATATAATAAATAATAGGGGGAATCTAAACATAAGCAGAAAACGACATAGTGAAATTCTGAATCGAGACCGACCAATTTGGGTGCATGTTTTTGTAACGGGCGAATCTAATGTTTAATATTCTTGTTCTTGGCTTCACCTTTAACAACAAACATAAACCCTGACACAACTCTAAACATGTCTTTGCTTATATTCTATTTTTTATTAATTATTTTTTTTCACTTATGTTGCCATAATAAAAGGATTTAAAATATTGTTATTCGGTTCAGCCTGTGATTAGCACCAATAATATAACCAAAAATAAAATTGTAAATAATTGAGAACTTAAAAAGAGAATTGAGCTTCTGATATGAACAAGTAGGTTAAAATTTTCAGAATGTTAAATTGTTAATTCAAGACTCGAGAGAGAAACAGCTGATTTAATTTTGCATTGTTTAGATAACAATAAAAAGCAGTTAACTAATATTAAAAACTAAAAAGCATGGAATAGAATCATAGTGCATTTGTGTTGGGTGCCAACCAGGTCTGAAGTGGAGGGAGGGTGAGGCAAAAGTCAAGTAAGTCAACCATGAAAAAGTGTGTTATCTTCATCCCTTCCTAGAGCCACATAATAAAACTAATAATTCAGAAGATAACATGCCACGGAATCACTACTCAACCATATATGGTAGAGAATGAAAATAAAGATCCTCATAAACTATAGCCAACTTGGAAAGAGATTCTCACATAAATCACAACAAGCTTCTACAACTTTTATATTTATTAGTAAGGCCAAATTTGTAGGTCTACAACAATCACATTTATCGCTTATAGTATAATGAATCAATTTCACTCCAGCCTAACTTATAGTTTTGCCAATGAATTTCTTAAACTGTTTTCCCTTTGATGTATGTGGTCATCACACCACAAATGTTGCAATGCATTAAGATTCAGCACTAAACATTTTCATGAACCACCAGCCTCCTTTCTCTCAATGAGTTTGATAAAGTTTCGAACAATTTCCTTTCCTTCGGTTGTTATAATGCTCTCTGGATGAAACTGCACACCCTGCAATTTTGAAGAACTTAAACTTTAGCACAGAATTGCCGGTTAATAAAAGCATGAACAACCAAAATAACCCCTTCAATGCCAGAGAGTAAATTCTTGATTTGTACATTCACCTTTTCAAACATCAAATTCTCAATTGAGTTTATATTTTAATATGCAGCACAGTTTAGTGTCTACACAGACGTACTGATTTATTAACTCATGCTATGTACCTTTGTAGTGTATTATACCCAAATTGACTTCTCGGACATCAAAATAGTAACGAAGCACATATTAAACAAAAGTGATGATGACCAAGATCTCTACAAACTCTAAATTCAGGTCCATGAAATTTCAAAATATTTCAAAAGCTGTCAGCTAAACTCCATATCAAAATTGAAAACCAGATTACACTATTTTCATGAATTTAAGAGAAGGGCGATGAATCTTTTCTTGATCTGATCAAAAGAAATCCCCATATAAGGAATAGGGTGTTACCTGTAGATGCTTATACTTCTTGTGACGAGCTGCCATTATAAGACCATCCTCAGTCCAGGCTGTCACCTCAAGTTCTTCATGAGGAAAACTCTCCTTTTCGATCACAAGGCTGTGATATCTACCAGCTAAGAAAGGACTGAAAATAACAGCGCGGTAAGGCCAACTAATGACACAACTCAAAAATAGAAAATAGAAAAAATCAAACAAATCAGAATACAAAAATCGAATTTCATAAATAATATCAATGAATCCCTACTTTGATAATCCGGCAAATAATCCATCTTCTCCTTTTTCATCATAATACACCAAAGAACTTTTCCCATGCATGACACCATGAGGAGATCGAACAATTTTCCCTGCACAGGTTAAAGGCATAATGTCTTAATCCTATTTCAACTGTCCAGAAAAAGGGAAGAAATGAAAATGATGGAAATTAAACTACAGGGGATGCTTGCGCTGAAACCAAAAGCCATGTTTGCACCAAAAAAAATGTAATGTGAACAAATATACAAATTTATCAAAGAGATCTTGCTGTCAGTTATATGCACCAAATATATCAGTGGTGGCTAAAGGTTGAAGAAATCTTAGAAGACACACCTCCAAAAGCTTCTCCAATGCATTGCAAACCCATGCATACACCAAACAAAGGAACAGTTGGCCCAAGTTCCAGTACAGTTTGCAAAGATATTCCAGAATCTTGAGGCGTGCCTGTAAGGTTGAACATTGTGTATCATATGTCTTATGTGTGTATTGACTGTATTCTATTAATTCATTTTCTTCATCTAATATATAAACATCAAACTATGACAATAAATGAAAATTCAAGAAAAGCCTTACCTGGACCAGGTGATATTAGCACTCCTCTAGGATTTTTCCTAATAAAAAAGAAGATTATTTTAAAAGACCATAGCGTAAATTGAGAACCTTAAGAATATGAATATCTATTCTCCCACAACTTGCAGCATGAATATCAATATGGTATACATGCATAAGCATTAAAAAAAAAAAAGAAAGAAGAAGAAAGAATATTACTTTTTTAACTCTTCCACGGTCAACTCATCATTCCGGTACACGTCAAATTGGAAACCCAACTCCCCCATATACTGCAAATATCATAAACACAATGTTAGAATACCGTTTTACCACAACCAGTAAAAGTTAAAAGATGTACAAGTGTAACAGTAAATTCTCCACAAGGCTTTCATCCTCATTCCAATTTCAAACCCTAAACCCTAGCTGCAGGTTGAATTCCTTTTGCTTCAAACCGGAGAGAGGGATTTCAAAATTCAAAAATTTTATGACTCTTCTGAAAAAGGGCTCATCTTAATATGAAGCAAAAGATAACAGGGCAAAAGGAACTCAACCTGAAGCATATTTTCATCATACATGCAGCCAAGCGGAGTTAAGTGGATGGAGTAAAGGTAAAAGGAACACCCCATTGCTTAGAGGGTTATCATACTAATAATGATTTTAGTAGGCAACCCAAACCAATCCCTTAGAATCATACTTTCATACTCATTAATTTGTGGTGTTTGAAATAGAACAGTACGACATTTCATTCCTTTGTCTTTACAGTCAATCCATTCACAATTTTAACCCTCAACATCCTAATCCCCGTAGTGGGCAATAAAAATTGGAAACACAGAATTGAAATTCAATTTGTAACTACCAATCCACCCCTACTTCATTAAATTTAGACTAACTTAGTTCAGAAATGATCCATATGAATCCTACATCAAACTATTTGTCATTGTTGGTTTCCACCTCAATTCAAGAGGATCAAGAACATGGATATAACACAGAGGACAGATATGATATAACATGACCACAAGGATACAAGAAAATTTTAAGATTAATGACAAGACACAGCTGTGATACAACATGGAATGTTAGTGTAAAATCCCCAAATTCCAAATTAAACCGTGGAAATAATGTTACAAATTAGTGTGAACAATTGTAACTGAAGTGGTCTTAGTCCCTCTAGTTCCAAAATATATGTCACTTTGAAATTTTGCACCTGCAAAACTCATTGTATTCAAAGTTTTAGACTCGATTGTATCCAAATACATTGAATTCTAAATAAATTTCATTAATTGAGCATCTAAAAACTAAAAAGTCTTCTAATCAGTCAATTCGTGTGAGCCAATGACCTAAATATCATCACCTCAAGCTAACCAGTGAAAGTAATCGAAAACAAATCATTGTAAACATCAAGAAGACACTACAAAAGTGGCGAAAATAATGAACCTGGCAAAGGTTATAGGTAAAGCTGTCATAGTTGTCAATCACAACAATCGGATTGGTGGAGTTCTTAGCAGAAACGGGTGAGTTCGAACTCGATTCCAATACGCCCCCTGTGGCTTTTGGAACCACCCCATTTTCCCTTTTTGCCGATACACTTAAACCTGCAATAAAAACCAAAACTTTTATCGTAAACAATTGAGAAAATAAAATCAGGATTGACATTTGCAGGTGGGAAGAAAGAAAAAAGTGAAAAGGGAAGAGGAAAGTGAAGTACTGAGTGATGAAGTGGGTTGATTCCGGAGAATGAGGGTTAAGTGGGGGGATTGGGATCGTTTGGAACAGAGAGAAGGGTTTTGGTGAAGAAATGAAGTATGAAAGAGCGACAGTGACATAGTAGCCATGATCCAAGGACGACCAGTCTCCTTTAAGCTCGCCTTGTTTTGTTATGCACACTAACACGGATTATCAAAAACTTAAATATAAAAATTAAGGGCCCGTTTGGATCAATTTCTTTAAAAAAATTACTTTTTTTAAAAAGGAATTCAAATCTACTTAATAATATACTAAAATTGAGTTTTTTTCCGGTTAATGAAGGTGAGGTGTCGATCTCTCGTGACTCTGTTTTTCCTCCAAAATAAATACACTTTTTTTTATTCTAAATTATTTTATACAAAATATCTTTATTATAATTATATTATAATTAATATTTAATAAATAATACATAATTATACTAATTTAGGAATATATCTTCCTTATAATTATATCAAATCAATATTTAATGCATTATTAAACTACTTATCAATTTTCAATTAAAAATACTTTTAATCATTTTAATAATAATAATAATAATAATATATGATAATGACACCGGTCGTGGTAATCATGATAAGAATATTTGATTCTAATCATAAAATGATCAAATGTTATGATATTAATAACGCACGTTGATTTTAAATATTTTTAGTCATTTTAATTATATTAATTTTAAAAATATTGATATAATTCTAATTCTTATTCATTATCCAACAACAATAATAATAATAATAATAATAACTTGAAAAACCCGTATATAACCTATTTCAATTACCCATGTATTATTATTAAAATTCTATATATAAGTCTTGAAAAATACGACATGGCACGGACTATTAGTGTAGAGTTGTTTAGGTTTGTTTAGGAAGATATAATAGAATTTATATTTCTAAATCTACTTAATATACTAAAACTAGATTTTCTCCTAACTAATGGAAGTGAAGTGTCGATTTCTCATGAATCTATTTTTTCGCCAAAATGAATGCACTATTTTCGCTTCTAAATTTATTTTATAAAAATATCTTTATTATAATTATACTATAATTAGCATTTAAGTAATAATACATATTATACTAATTTAGAAAAATATCTTTACTATAGTTATATAAAAATTTTTATTAGAGTTATATAAAATCAATATTTAATGCATTATTAAACTACTTATCAATTATCAATCGAAAATATTTTTAATCATTTTAATTATATTGATGATAACAACAACAACAACAACAACAACAACAACAACAACAACAATAATAATAATAATATGATAATTATATGATAATAGCACCGGTTATTAATAACCAATTTATATTTCTCTAAATAAATAAATTTATTTTAAAAAAATATATTTATTATAATAATTATATTACAATATTACAATTAATATTTAATGAATAATGCACAATTATACTAATTTAAAAAAATATCTTTATTATCTATCTATTCTATTATATAAAAAAAAAATTTTTGCATTTAATACCAGAACTGATGCGACATGCTCTCAAGGTGTTTTCTGATTTATTTCATTTAATTTGTTAAAGCAAATCAATTATAATTAATTAATTATATCAATTAATTAATTTGATTAGACATTCAAATTTTACCATTTATTATAATTAATTATATCAATTAATTAATTTAGTTAATTATATTAATTATTTGATTTGATTGGAGTAAATATAGAATTATTTAATAAATAATAAATATGATAACAAAACATATGAATTAATTTAATTAGTTTATTTTCTCAATACCCTCTATTTATACGAGATCAAATGTTTTTTACTCATTCGCTTTTTTTTCTCTCTCTCTCCCTCCTCTCTCTCGTGTTTAGGTACATTTTTTGTAATTTATTTAATTTTCGTTTCTTTTATCTTTATTTATACATTTCATTTTTTTTATATTTTTAAAAGTTTTTGTTTATTTTAATTGCTTATTATTAGGCGACCACTTTTTTTATTTTAGCTTCTGATAAACAAAAAAATGTGTGATTTTTATGTTATTTTTAAATAATCTTGCTATAATTTTGTTTTGTAATATTCTATTTTGTCATGTGTACTTCAATATATATATATATATATTAAACAATTAATATATACGTTGTTCGTGTATGTGGTTTATATGTTAATATTTTTATTGATTCTCTTTATTTTATTTTATTTTTGTGTGTGTCTCTTTGTTGCTCTTTATTTTAGTTATATATATTCATTGATTTTTCTGTATTGATGCTCTTTTTATTTGAAAAATCCTGACAATTTAGAGTGTATATTATGACTCATGTGATATTCATTAATTTAGTGTATCTTTTTAGATGATTTATGTTATAATGTGTTTAAGGAGTTGACTTAAAATTATAATATGATATATAAATTTATAATATGATTTATAATATGCTAAAATATTAGGACATTATCATATAAATATTTTTTTATTTGTCCCTTAGATTTAACTATATAGGATCTTGAAAATTATACAATTATGTATTAGTTATTTTTTCATATAATTATGTATTGATCAATTACATTAGTGAGACTATTTTTAATATTAATATTTATAAATATGCTATTATTTGTATAATTGATTGAATCATCTTATTCGTTTAAATTTAATTCTATTGAATTAATTATTTAAGGTGCCATCACTATTTCTATTTTTAAATAATTTTTTAATATTATTTAACAATTCTAATAATAACAATTAAAAAAAGTAAGACGGTAGAAAATTGCAATGACGATAAGATTGAAATACCCGTGATAAAATTATGTTGATAATATACACTTGGGTATTACTAACAACTATGTTAGTAATTACTTAAAATAAATAACAAAATAAGTTATAGGGTATTATTTTATTTAAATTATTAATAATTAAAAGAATAAAATGTCAGTAATTATTTTTAAAATAGACATTAAATTTAATTTTATGGTACTAATTATTTGAGTTGTTAATAAAATTTATAATTTTCATATTTATATTTACTCAATTTATATATTTTATTTTATTTTACTTTAACAAAAAATTGAGAAGTGCATTTTTAATTATTTATTTAGAAAGTATAGCGAAATGAGTTATATCAATTATAATTAATTATCGATAATTGATATCAATAAATTGATTGTATTAATTTATAACATGAATAAAGTGTATAAATGTTGTGAAATTAATTATAATAAATTAATAATTAATAAATAAAAAACTAAAAAAGATTTTTTTTATTGCTTTTTAATAGACATACATTTTTATAATTTTACTTTCTCTTTATCTCTTCCTTTCAAATGTATTTTTTTAATTTATTGAACTAAATCAATTATATTAATTATTTGTATTAACTAATTAAGTACTTTTTAATGGGTTATTATAACTGTGCCTTTAAACAATATGTTAAAAATATTATAAAAAATATTTTATAAAAGTTGTTGCAAAATAAATATTTTTAAAATGTGTCCTTAAGACACAAATTAACTAAATTATTTTTTAATTTAATGTGTTTAATTCATTCAATTGTATTAATTATAACTAATCAATTATATAATTTTATTTGATTAGGATAAATATTTTATTATTTAATATTTTATTTGATTGATTAAATTACATTAATCATAAATTCAAATATTTAATTTAATTAGAGTAAATATCAAATTATTTTAAATTTTGTTTGATTCATTAAACCAAATTAATTATAACTAATTTATTATTTAATATGATCGAGATAAATATTAAATTATTTAATATTTAATATATAAAGCAATGAAATAAATGAACTCAATTAATTTAAATTATTATCTTATTATTTTATATATCCCTTTTCTCTCTCTATTTTGTACTTCAGGTAAAATATTTGTAATTTTTTATTTTTATTTTTTATCTTAATTTTGTTAATATTCTTTTATGATTTTGTTTTATATTAATTTTTTTTATTTATTTTGATTAATGGTCATCTCATTTATTATCATAAATACTGAATTAAATAAGTCATTATTATTTTTGATTTAGAATTAAATGAGAATAAAATTAGAGACACTATCTTATTTGGTCTTTCGGGTTTAATGGGTGTGACACTCAAATATAAATAGTGACTTCCGGATTTTGGTCTCCAACACATCAAAACTATCTCCGTAACTCTTTTTCCATAAAAGGAATTTCGATTCAACTCTATCAGGGATACAGAAGATTTTCAAAGAACAAATGAATGGTCTGAATTTGCACAAATTCTAAATGTTCGAACTTACGACGTTGTTTCAGTTCGTTGTCGTTACGAGAAGTCGAGAATGACTCTAATCTATACGTGTCTAAGAACTAGAATAGATTAAATATTATTTAGGTAATTTATTTCTAATATTGGTATTTGATTAAATTAGTTTTAGAGAAATTTAAATTGTTGACTCAATTTATATATTACGACTATTCTTTTTGAATATATTATTTTTATATTTTTTAATATAATTTTTTTCTAATTTTTAAGTTTATTTTCTTTCTCATTTTATATTTCAGATTAGTAATGTAATTATTAAGAAAAATGTATTTAAAAAAAAAAAGAAATATTAAACATCACTATTTAAAAAAAGAAAGATACATGAAAAAAAGGAAAACAAATAATTAAAACATCACTATTAGAAAAAACGGTTAATATGCGTATGAATGGAGTCAGAATTGAAAAATATATATAGATATAAAAAACATTATTACGCGATTGTAGAATAAAAAATAATCATATATATAAAACGAAATAATTATAACAAAAAAATAATTAATATATGTGATTTAGATGTTTTTAATAACCGTAACACAGAGTTTAACAAAATATAATTCACATATTTTTTTTATTTATGTATATGTATAGAATTATTTATGTATATGTATATATATTAAGAAAATCTACCGTAATATATATATATATATATATATATATATATATATATATATATAGAGAGAGAGAGAGAGAGTTATTTAACAAAATTAATATATAAGGTTATGAAAAATTCTATCCAAAATGGTTCTCATGGATAGTAAGGTAAGTTGATTATTTTCCATGATTATTTCAAGTAATGTTAGGTCCATTTTATAAATATTTTTGGTTCATATATTTTAATGTTTTTAATAATTGGTAACATAGAGTTTAATAAAATATAATTTATATATTTTTTTATTTATGTATATGTATAGAATTATTTATGTATATGTATATATATTAAGAAAAACTACCGTAATTAATATATATATATATATGTATAGAATTATTTAACAAAATTAATATATAAGGTTATGAAAAGTCTTATCCAAATTTGACAAGAACAAGACGACTTACATAAAAATGGTTCTCATGGATGATAAAGTAAGTTGATTATTGTCCATTATTCTTTCAAGTGATGCTAGGTCCAATTTATAAATATTTTTTGTTCATATTTTAAGTTTATTTGATAAGTAAACCCTTGCATGTGAACAAAGACAAAGACAGTGCGATTTTATAGATTTATAAGTGCTAATAACCTTTATATTTAATTTATTTTATAGTGTGGTAATAACTAATATATTTATTGGTGGATTTAACTATTACTATATTATTTATGATCATATTCAGTATATATGTCTGATTTATTGAAAAAAGTAGATTATTAAAACCGATTAATAACTATTTTAGAGCTAAACCAAATAACACTAAATTAAAAAAAAAACAATACATAACGTGTTGTTTTTTTTATTAATCAAATTATTATAATTCAAATTAATTTAAAAAAAATAATTTAAAATTATAATTTCAATTTTATTACATGCATGTCATGGGTAATTATAATTGTTAATCATCAAGAAAGTAGTCTTTAGTAATTTTTTTTCTTAGATAGCATTTGTTTTGAGGGATTAAGACTTGATTTAAAAGACTAAAACTCAATATTATGTCTGTTAGTTTGATATTGAAACTAAAATTTCAGTATCAAAATACAAAATTTCAATCCTTTCATACCTCCAAAAAATGAGGACATATAGACTACAATTTTAGAAGACGGAGACTGAAATTTAACTAATAATTTTTTAAAAATACCCTCATTTCAAATTTATAATTTCAACTTTATTTTTTATGCAAATCAATTGTTAGAGTATAATTAGGATCAACTAAGATTAGTTAGTACTATTTATCTTTTAAAAATACTATTTGTACACCAAAATCAGTTACTAAAATCAGCCACAAATGTATTTGTGTATAAATATATGTGTGGTTTAATTTATTTTCAATGTGTATTTGTATTCAAGTATGTATTTTATATTAGTGGCTGATTTTAGTGTACACGTAGCATAACTCTTTATCTTTATATAACATATCTGTATATTTATTGTAGGATCTTGTGTTTTTATTATTTTGATTCTTCTAGCACCTATATATACCATTGTACATTGTACTTTTCTATTCACACTGAATAATACACAAAATACCTTTTTCAGATTACTCTCTTGTTTCTAACATGGAATCAAGAGCATATGTCCTTTTTTTTCCATGAAAATGCGTCCATAGTCCCTTTGTTTTTCTCTTTCGGCAGTGTTTTTTGACCTCGTTTTTCGATCCTTTCCCAACGCTTTGGTTCGTTAGCGCCGCCACCGGACGCGCCGCCTGAAGATCGGTATCCGCTTCAGGTTCTCCTCTCTCCAGACGTCTCCAGCATCGTTGGATCCACGCCCAAGATCAACGGCACCACAGAGCACTACGTGTCGAAGCCAGAAAAGCACACGAACTCGCTCCAGACTGCGTCGAACCCAACCCAGCCCGCCTCTCCGACCCATGTGACACCTCCTTCTCCGCGTCAACACTGACGCGTTTTCCTTCTCCTATCACGCGTTGCCATGTGGCCTACCCTTGTTGACATGGCATCTGACATGGCGGCTGACGTGACAGACAATGGGACTATCCCTAAGGTTTTTGGGTGAGCTCTTTTTTATTATGCCCTCTATTTTCTGGATTTCTACTCCAAATTTGTATCTTTCTCTCCTCTCTTTGATCTCTATATCTCCTATTATGAAAAAATTAGATGTTTTTGCTGCCACAGACAGAAGGGATAAATTCTCGAAACTATAACCGTTCTGGGCACCTCTTCTCAGTCTGTCCTTCTGTTGAATGTCGCAAATGCCAATAAAAAGGTCACATTGGCTACAATTGTCCACAACTGTTCTGCCATTATTGAAAGCTCTCGGGACATTTGATTACTACCTGTCCTACTCGCCCACCACATCCTAATCAACTCAAGTATCATTCTCGTCCCAACTTCTCCAAGAATGTGTCTGTTTCTGATGTTACTGCTACTACTGAATCTACCAACTCTGCTCCTCTCAACCCGTCTCCTGTCTCTCTATCTTATATTGCGTCTCTTCTTAAGCATTTTCTCTCCCTTTCTTGTAATACTCCTGCTACTTTTTCGACTCCTCAAAGTAATTCTAAATGGTATTTTGATTTCGGTTACTTTCATCACATGTTTTCTTTGCGTCAACTTTTTTTGTCTTTGTCTATCACTACAAATGTACCTTCTGTCAATACTGCTGATGGTTCCCTCTTGTATGCGACACACAAGGGTTCTATTTTTCAGTCAACTATATATCTCCCTAATACTTATTATATTCCAAAACTGAACTTTAATCTTATTTCTGTTGGTCAACTTGTTGATATTGGTTTTGATGTCAATTTTTTTATTTCTGGTTGCCATGTACAGGATCGTCAGACGGGACAAATCATCGGGACTGGATGTAAGGTCGGAAGGTTGTTTGAACTCAAGAATCTTCATATTCCTCCTGTGTCAAATCTATTTGCTGCTTCTTCTCCCTCTACCCTTTACTTGTGGCATCACCGTCTTGCCCACAGCTCCTTAAAAAAATTACATCATCTTGTGTCTCAAGGTGTTTTGGGTCAGATTACTAATGAGTCTTTTAATTGCATTTCTTGTCAAATTATCAAACAACCTGCTTTATCTTTTCACAATAATTCATCCCTTGCTTGATCTCTTTTTTATCTTATCCACTCTGATGTTTGGAGCCCCGCTCCCACCGCTTCTATGGGAGGGGCTCGATACTTTATCATTTTCATTGATGATTATTCACGCTTTACTTGGGTTTATTTGATGAATAATCGCCACGAGCTACCTCAAATTTATATTAACTTTGTCACTATGATTAAAACTCAGTTTTCTAAGGTCATTAAAGTTTTTTGACGCAATAATGCTATGGAATACCATGACTCCAAGCTTTTAACATTTCTTGCAGAATAGGGTACTTTGTCTGAGTTTTTTTTGCCCTGGTACGTCTCAACAAAATGGACGAGCTGAACGCAAATACCATTACATCCTTGACTCTGTTTGTACAATGCTTACTTCTTCTTCGTGTCCTGAGCGTACTTGGAGTGAAGCTGTTCTTACTACTATTTATGTTATCAATAGACTTCCTTCTTCTGTCATTGGTAATATTACTCCCTTTGAGCGTCTTTATCATACCTCTCTAGATTACAGTTTTCTTTGAGTTTTTAGTTGTATCTGTTTTGTTCTTCTTCAGTCTCATGAACATAGTAAACTTAAACCTCGGGCTCGCATGTGTTATTTCTTTGGTTATGGCACGGAACACAAAGGTTATCATTGTTGGGATCTTCTCTCTAAACGTATTCGTATATCTTGTCATGTTGTATTCTGGGAACATCACATATTTTCTAGGTTCTCTTCATTTGAGTTCATTCCTCCTACTCAGTCACCATTTTTCACTAACCCCAATGTTGATATTTTTCCTAGTGATGGTTGACAAACCCCAATTTGACGGTTTGTTTTGCATTGAATTTAGAGTATTTTGATAACCTTTTGTCACATTTAGCCTAGGAATTAGCATGATTTTGTTATCTCTCCCATATTTGTGCTTAAGTGTAAAAACATGCTTTTTAAGCCTTATTTTGATGAATTCTAGTTCTTCTTTGATTCCATAAGATGCCTTGATGTGTTTGCTAGTAATTCCAGGATTGAAATAGGCTAGGCATGGATCAAAGGAAGCAAGGAAGGAAGCATACAAGTGGAGAGAAGCATAAAAAGTCAAAGAAGCAAAGTCAGCCATGCACGCGCACGCGCACAAGGCGCTCGCGCGCACATCGCAGAATTAGCCAGGGACGCGCACGCGTACCGTGCGCGCACGCGTCGATGAGGGCACATGACCTCACTAATGCAACACGTGCCTGGCGACTTGAGAGGGTTTCTGAACCCATTTTTGGCGCCAAATTGCTAAGGAAAATGAATAAAAGGATGAAGGATTAAGGGGAAGGGAGACTTTTGACTATTCATGATCTTTTGACCAATAATCACTTTTAGTTTTAGAGTTTTAGAGAGAGAAGCTCTCTCTTCTCTCTAGAATTAGGATTAGGAATTAGGGTTAGATTAGGATCTCATAGTTCTAGGTTTAATTCAAGACTCCTTCTACTTCTACCTTCAATTGATGATTGATACACTTTGGTTCTTCTCTCTCTCCCTATTCTCTTGTTGTAATTTCTCTTATTTTGTTTCTAGGTTTTGTAATCGAGATACTCTTGTTCTCTTTATTTCCTTTTAATAATGCAATTTGAGGTAATTCATGATAATTGTGATTTCCTTGGTTGTTGTTGTTGATCCTTTGTATTCAATTGTAGTTAGAATTCATTCTTGTTGTGAATTGACTATACTTTTCTTTTGTGCCTTCCAAGTGTTTGATGAAATGCTTGGTTGGATTTTAGTATAGATTTTGCTCCTCTTGGCCTAGGTAGAGTAATTAGTGACACTTGAGTTATCTAATTCCTTTGTTGATTGATAATTGGAGAAATTGCTAATTGGTTTGGAGTGCACTAAAGCTAGTCCTTCCTTGGGAGTTGGCTAGGACTTGTGGCTCAAGTCAATTCATCCACTTGACTTTCCTTTAATTAGTAAGAGTTAACTAAGTGGTAGCAATGAACAATTCTCATCACAATTGAGAAGGATAACTAGGATAGGACTTCTAGTTCTCACACCTTTCCAAGAGACTTTTATAGTTTTTAGTTTATTTTCATTGCCATTTACTTTTCATGCTTCTTATCCAAAACCCCAAAATAACTCATAACCAATAACAAGACACTTTATTGTAATTCCTAGGGAGAATGACCCGAGGTCCAATACTTCGGTTTATAAATTTTAGGGGTTTGTACTAGTGACAAATAACTTTTTGTATGAAAGGATTAGTGATTGGTTTAGAAACTATACTTGCAACGAGATTTCATTTGTGAAATTTTAAACCGTCAAAAATCCGTTCATCAATGATTCTACAGGTTCTATCTCGAGTCACCCTCTACAGCCTCCTACTCTTCTGCCTTCTCCATCTCCCGATGATTCCAGACCGGACGATGATCCTGCTCCTACTGTCGTGCCTCCTCCTTCCACTCGTTCTTCTAGGATAAGAAATCCACTTCATCATCTTCTTTATTATCATTATTTTTCTACCATTTTTCATGAACATGAATCTAAGTTATTTAGAGAAGTCTCCACAAATCCAAGTTGGGAGCAAGTAATACAGGAAGAAATCCAGGCACTTGAAAAAAATACACATTTGGGACTTGGTTTATCTTCTTTCTGATCAAGAAGTTCTGAGTAGTAGATGGGCATACAAGATCAAGACTCACTCTGATGGTTCTATTGACCGTTATAAGGCACGATTGGTTGCTCAAAGTTGTATGCAAGTGTATGGTATTGATTATGAAGAGACTTTTGCTCCTATTACTCGTCTCACATCTGTTCGAGCTCTCCTTGCCATTGCTGCGGTCAAAAAATGGTCTCTCAGACAGATGGACGTAAAGAATGCATTTCTTAATGGGGATTCGAAAAGAAGGTCTATAAGAACCCACCTCCGGATTATCCTTGTCTTTCTAGTAAAGTCTATCTTCTTCGCAAGGCAATTTATCCTTGTTCTTCTACTTTTGTATGTTGATGACATGATCATTACTAGCGATGATGTTAATGGTATCTCTGATCTAAAAGTCTCCTTTCACCATATTTTTTAGATGAAAGATCTTGGTTCTCTTAGTTATTTTCTTGGTCTAAAGGTCATATCCACAGATGACGGTATCTATCTCTCTCAAGTTAAGTATGCTTTAGATCTTCTTGCTCGCACCGGGATTACAGATAGTCGTACTGAGTCTACTCTCTTTGAGCCTAATGTTCGATTTACCCCTTTTGGATGGTAACTGTTTTGGATAATCCTACTCTTTATCGATAGTTAGTTGGAGGTCTCGTCTACTTGACTGTCACATGCCCAAACATCGCCTATCCAATTCATGTTCTTAGCCATTTCTTGTCAGCTTCTCGTACTACTCACTATGGGACTGTTCTTCGCATTCTTCGATACATCAAAGGCACTCTATTTCATAGACTTCATTTTTCTGCCCATTCATCTTTGTCCCTTCGGGCGTACTCAGATGTTGATTGGGCTGGTGATCCCACTGATCGTCATTCTACTACTGGTTATTGTTTGTTTCTTGGTGACTCTCTCATTTTCTAGCGAGCCAAGAAGCAAACGTTCACTGCTCGCTCAAGCACAGAAGTTGAATACCGTGCTCTCGTTGATATCACTGCTGAGGTTGTCTCAATTCGTTGGCTTCTCGAAGACTTCGGTGCTCCTATGTCATCCCCGACTGATGTTTTTTGTGACAACCGCAGTGCTATTCAGATTGCCCATAATGATGTTTTTCATGAACGCACCAAACACATTGAGATTGATTGTCACTTTGTTTGATAATGTCTCCTTATTGATGTTGTTCGTCTCATAGTTGTTGGAACTCTGGATCAGATTGTAAATATCTTCACGGAGGTTCATCATCCTACTAATTTTCGAGCTTTAGTATCCAAACTCAAGATGGAATCTTTAGCTCCTACTTGAGTTTGCGGGGGGGGGGGGGTGTTAAGAGTATAATTAGGATCAATCAAGATTAGTTAGTATCATTTATCTTTATATAGCATATCTATATATTTATTGTAGGTTTTTGTGCTTTTATTATTTTGATTCTTCTAGCATCTATATATACCCATATATACCCTTGTACATTATACCTTTATATTCACACTAAATAAAATACAAAACACTTTCTTCAGATTACTCTCTTACTTCTAACACTAATTATTAGGGATTCTTCTCAACTGTGTCTATTCTCAAAGGCTGGACCACCATCGAAGAGTCCTTTTTGAAGCCTCTGTCCTATCACCACCGCAAGGACCATCGCCTTCTCTTCGTCTTCGTAGCCACTATGACCCAGGTTAGTTGTCATAGCATCTTTATCTTCATAGCCACTGTGTTCGCACGTCGTTTTTCAGTTTGTGTTCTCCTCTACCATTCTCTTTTTGTTTGTCTTGTCTTCTCTTCTCTTTTCTGTTTGTGTTTCTATTGTCGTTAATGGGTTTTCTTCTCTTTAGGTTTATAGGTGCTCTTTCTTCTCATACTGTTTAGTATAAGTGAATAATTTATTTTTATAAAAAAATTGGTGAATTGACCCAATAAATTTTATAGGCTACTTGTTTTTTTTGAAAACAAAGAGCTCAACACAATACAGTGGAACAATCAAACAAGAAACAAAATAACAACTTAAAGGTAACACAACAGCCATTAAGAAACCTCCCTGTCATCTCCGACATAGCCATCAACAACTAAAGGGGTCCACACCTCTCCACTTGTTATGGCTTATGACAGTCATGTGAGTAATTTCTTCAACACTTTTGCTTTTATTCTGAAATATCCTTCTATTCCTTTCTAGCCAGATATTCCAAACGATCTCACAAAAGTATCTCAATCGTTGCTCTCTATCCTCCCTTCTTCTCGGTTTCTCTGTCCAACATAGAAAATATTCTTTCATTGTACCTGATATAGATCATTGTTGGCCAAACATTGAAATCCAAGCACTTCACACCTGCCAAGTAAACTCACAGCATAGAAACAAGTGTTGCACATGTTCCACATCTCTATTACATAAAACACATACGTTATCTAGCTGGTTAATGATCCCAAGCCGGCTTAACCGTTCTTTTGTATTCACCATACCTATCAGGACAAACCAAGCAAACAGCTCCACTCTTGGTGGAACTAACCCCTTCCAAATAGTCTTTGTGTAGCTATAACTTGTAACCTCCTCTGGGAGTATCTCCTCCTGCAAAACCTGAACAAATGAGTTAGTTGAATAAACTCCTAGTTTATCATATTTTCATACCACCCTATCCTCTCTGTTAATTACTAGTTTCACAGGTCTCAATGCCTCATGTAATTGACCCAGTAGTCCCAACTCCCATTGAAAGAGCTTTCTCCTCCATTGGAAGTTCGAAATCCACTCTAACCCGTCCCAGAACCCACAATCCCCTATAACAGATCCACAATGATTTGAAACAAAGAAAAGCCGGGGGAACCGATCTTTTAGAGACCCACAAAGCAACCATATATCCTCCCAGAACTGAGTACGCCGCATATCACCAATCTCCATGGATAAGCCTGTAACCATCTTCTCCCTGATACGGTTATTCATTATTTATAACTGGCATATATCCTTCTACGGGCCTCCTCTAGAAGGTAGAAGTTGAGTTAACAGTAGCTCATTAGGATTCAGATTATAGCAAGAACAAACCACTTTCTTTCACAACGGGCAATCTTCCTTTGCAAACCGCCACCACCACTTAAACAACATAGTTGTGTTACGAAGCATAGCATCTCCAACTCCCAAACCGCATAGTTTTTTAGGGGCCTGTACCACTTCCCATCTTACTAATGTCATTCCATTACTACCATCCTCCTTGCTCCACAAGAACCTTCTTTGTAGTGAAATCAATTTCTCATCAACAGCTCTCAGCATCTTGAACAAACTCAAATAGTACTCTGGCAGACTATTTAAAACTGCTTTAATCAGCACCAACTTTCCAGCTTTATTGAGTATTTTAACTTTTCACAGACTGAGCTTCTCCTCCACTTTGTCTATTATAGGCTTCCAGGTCTTCACAACCTTGGATTTGCACCTAAGGGAATACCCAGGTATTTGACTGGAAGTAAATCAACCTTACAACCCAACAACTGGCACATACTCTAGATCCACTGACCGTCGCAATTTATCGGAATCAAGCTCGACTTGTCAAAATTAATACTGAGCCCTGACATTAACTCAAAGCATCTCAATAGTCGCTTATAATTCCTAATAGTTTCCTCCTCTGGTGGGCAAAACATAATTGTGTCATCAGCAAACTGCATGTGTGACAGCGCTATACTATCTCTCCCTATCAACAATGGTAATATACGTCCATTCCTGACTGCCTCTCCCACCATTCGATGTAGTACATCCACAACCAGTACGAATAAGAAAGGAGAAAGTGTGTCACCTTGTCTCAAACCTCTTTCCATTTTGAACGGCTTGGACGGCGACCCATTTATCAGAACCGACATAGATGCTGTGGTCACACACTCCATAACCCACGATCTCCATCTGTTGCCAAACCCCATCTTTTGCAATACAATGTCCACAAAGCTCCATTTGACTCTATCATATGCTTTTTGGAAGTCAAGCTTGATTATTACTGCCTCCTTTTTTCTCAGTTTAAGCCAATTTACAGTTTCTTAGTTTACAGTTTACAGTTTATAGGCTACTTTTTAAAAGGGTTAAGTACGATTTTGATCACTAAGATATAGATCGAAATTTTTTTTCGTCTCCAACCTTTTTTTGCATACAAAATCATCCCTAAGGTTTAAAACTAAGTTTTAAAATCGTCATTTTTACTTAAATATTAAAATTTTGGACCAAATTACGCATAACAAAAATATTATAAAATAAAAAAAGAAAGAAATAAGAAAAAATAGTGTTTCTGCTCATGCGAAAGAGAAAAGGAAGAAGAAGAAGCTGCTTACGATCCACCCCTGCCTTCGCTTCCGCCGCCACCTCCGTACAATTTTGGTTCCTAAGGTAAGGATGATTTTAAAACCAAGTTAAACATTATGAACGATTTTGTATACCAAAAAAGATTTGAAACAAAAAAAATTTGACTTATACCTTAGGAACCAAAATTATACTTAAACCTTTCTAAAACCTATAACCTGATCTTTTTAATTAATAGACTTTTAAATTTAACTTATTTAATAAAACGAATTAAACAAACCGAATCTAAAACAAACTGAATCACGAATCTCAGTCAAATTGTTTGGCCCCGTTTCACCCCTAGTGAACGCACCTTAGCAGGCTAATTTAAATATGTCAAAAAATTTAGGTCCTTTAAATTTTTCCTTTGTGAATTGAATCATGTTACTTAATATATAAATGAAACCGTTAAAGCAAATCGATTTATTACCTAATATATTCGAAAGCTATCTTTTAAAACATATGTATTTATACACGGAGCGGAAAGAAAGTCAATGTGGCATCAAACGAGGCAACATTCCATATTCATGGTTGGTAGTAGAAACATTGCACGAATATGGATTAACATTTTTTTTTTGGTGACTGAATATGGATTAACATTTGGAAAACTGATATCTGTGACTTTTAGAATAAAAATATGCAAAATGTATATAAGTCTCAGAATTGTATCTACTTGCCACTGTTACTTAATTGTTTAAGTAAGAAAATGAATATTATTATTTTAATTTTGATAATGTAATTTTTATTTTTTTATAAATTTATATAAATGTATAATGTAAGTAAATTATGTGTGAAATAGTATTATTAAAAATAAAAGTGACATTATTATGCCTCAAAAATTAAGTACATAAATTTAGAGTTTGTTTTTTTGGTGACTAAACAAGGAAAGAAACAAAGCAAAAACTATTCTAAATCCGAGCAGATGATTCGTTGGAGATCAACACCAGGCTCAGACCAAATAACATGATTAGAGTTACTCTTGGCACCATATTTAGCCATCCAATCCGCAGCTCTATTTGCTTCTCGGAATACCCATTCAACATGAACAAGCCAAGGACGAGATAAAAGCTCATGAATCTTGTGAACCAAATCTGTTACTTCAGATGGATACCCACTTGTAAGCTCATGCATGATGGGCAGAATATCAAGGCAATCTGTTTCACATATAATATCCCTCAAACCGCAATCCCAAGCTAAAACCAGCCCCCTCCAAGCAGCAAATAATTCACATCTGATTATAGACCAAGGGGGAATGCTTCCAGAGCAGCCCGAGATCCAATCTCCCTTAGAATCTCTAATAATACACCCAAATCCCGCTAAATTTGAATCCATATACAAGCTTGCATCACAATTAACTTTAAAACTATTGCCTACCGGTGGTTCCCAACACAGGCAATTTCGGAGAGACCTAAAGGCATTGCTTCGATTCCTGTAAACCTGTAAGTCCTTGGCGTTAATTCTGGCCAAGGCAACAACCTTATGGTCTGTCCAAGGGTTGTCAGTGTTGAATATGTCATTGCACCTATGTCTCCATACCCACCAAAGCCCTGCACCAAAGGACGCCTCATTGTTAGCCAAAGCCTTTCGAAACCACTCTTCAAGAGCAGTACCAGCCGTCGAGTTCAGGATATTCGGATCCAACATATACCAGATTGTCTTTGATCGCTCACAGTCTCTAAGGCAATGCTCCATAGTCTTCTGCGCCTTGTTACATCTCTTACACATATCTGAAGAAGCTAAATTCTTCAGATATGTTATTGTTTTGTTGACTTATTATAACATTAAAAATTCTTTTCAAGTTTCTTGTCGTATTTAGGAAAATGCTTTTGAATTTAATTTTAATATACTATTAGTGTAAAATAATTTTATACGTGTATCTAATCGTATAACGTTATATCATTAAAAATAATTATTATTTTTATTGATTAAGTGAATAATCATCCAGAAAAACAATATAATTATATGACTGTATAAAATAAAATATTTTACATTGTCAATGTGTCAAAATTAAACTCAACACTTTTTAATAAATTTAAAGTTTTTTTTGAATAAATACTTAAATTGATCCTAAAAAAAATTTTAGATTGAATATTAATTTTTATTTATTAGAAGTTCTCAAAAATTACTCTTATCAAACACATTGATTCGTTCATCATTTTTAATTAAATTTTTAATATGTACCTTAGATAAAAAATTTTAATAAATTTTATTATAAAATAATTAAATAAAAATATTATCATAAAATAAATTAATAAATTGTTGGTTATTTTTTAGATGGAAGTCTAGAAATTGGATTTTTTTTTAATTTATAGACAATGCAATAAATTTGTGAATTATCTGGCGCTCAAAAAAAGTTAGGATTGCACTTTTGAAATAATTCTCCTAAAGAAGTAGTACAATTATTTATGTTAGACTTAATATAATTTCTAATATACATTATAAAATTATCATTCACATGAAAGATCTTGAAATTTATGACTATCACAAATAAAATGAGAATAATTACTAACCTTAATCCATAATGATAATAATATTATAAAGAATTTACTTTGTCTATTTCTTTGTCTTCTTAATTCTTTCTTCAATTAAGTTATTGATGGTTAGTGAAGAAGAAAAACTTCATAGGTAGAAAGAGAGGATTAAATTCTATTTTTTTTTCCCATAAAAATCAACTTTCATCAATTTGGTTACATTTTAAAATAATAATGTAACTTCTTTTATTTTATTATTTTAATTAAATATTTATTAAACCAATAAAATAAGACACATCACACATATGAGACATCATATAATAATATAATTTCTTACCTTCTCCCATTTGGCTCATGTGTCGTTATTTCAATTGATGGTTTAATAAAATATTAATTATGATGAGCATTTCTAAGTAATTACTTGCATAGCTTAATTTATCATGATAAGAATAAAACTAACATGAGTTATAGCGGTTGTACGTCGCCTAATCGACATAATCCCTTCTATGTACTACAAAATTAGCCACATTCTTAACATGAGCCATAATTAGGAAGTATATAACATAATTAGTCCAACAATAATGTCTTCATTGTAAGACAATACCTAATTATTCTAATTCTATTATGTATACAACAAATTGAAAATCAGGTAATACAGAAACATTAATTCTTTTGAGCTCAAAATGTCAATATTCATACAACACAAATTTTATTAAACATACATTGATCGTATAAACTCATAATACCCATCCTTTCAACATGGCTAGTAAATGTTTTGGGCAATAACTCTTTGGTCAAAGGATCAGCAACCATAATATTGGTGCTAATGTGCTCTATTGATACTCTTTGTTTCTGAACTTCTTCTTTAACGGCAAAGTATTTCAATTCCATATGCTTAACACATTTGGAATACTTGTCGTTTTTAGAAAAAAAAACTACTGCAGAGTTATCACAATAAATTTTCAGCGGCCTAGCAATACTGTCAACAATTTCAAGCCTTGAAAAGAAGTTCCGAAACTACTTAGCTTGAACCATGGCCTCAAAGCATGCCACAAATTCAGCTTTCATTGTAGAAGTAGCAATTACTGACTGCTTCGCACTCTTCCATGATATTGCTCCTCCAGCTAAGAGATACAAATAACCAAAAGTAGATTTTCTTGTATCTACGCAACCGGTAACATCTGAATCTGAATATCCAATCACTTCAAGGTGATTAGATCTCCTATAAGTAAGCATGTGTTCTTTTGTCCCTTGAAGATACTTTAAAACTTTCTTTGTAGCTTTTCAATGACGATCCAATCCTGGGTTACTTTGGTATCTGCCAAGCATACCAACTGCAAAGCTGATATCTGGCCTTGTGCAAGTTTAAGCATACATCAAACTCCCAACAACAGATGCATATGGAATTCCTTCCATCTATTTTCGTTCCAAATTATTCTTTGGACATTGCATTAGACTAAACTTGTCCCCTTTTTGAATTGGAACGGGTGATGCTGAGCATTGTGCCATTCTAAATCTCTCTAATACTTTATTAATATATAATTTCTGAGATAATTCTAATAGTTTTTGTGATCTATCTTGAAATTTTTCTATTCCAATCACATAACTTGCCTCACCCATATCTTTCATTTCAAAGTTATTAGAGAGATATTTCTTAGTCTCGCTTAAAAGACCAAGATCATTAGGTGCAAGCAAAATATCATCAACATATAGAACTAAAATAATGAATTTACTCCCACTGACCTTCAAGTATATACACCGATGAACGGTATTTTCCTTAAATCCAAAGGATAGAATGGTATCATTAAATTTGATAAACGATTGGCGGGATGCTTTTTTAAGTCCATAGAGTGATTTCTTAAGTTTACATACCATTTGTTCTTTCCCTTCCACCAAAATCCCTGTTGGTTGATCCATATAAACATCTTCCTCTAAATCTCCATTAAGAAAGGCGGTTTTTACATCCATTTGATGTAACTCTAAGTCATAATGAGCCACCAAAGCCAAGATAATTCTTAAAGAGTCTTTTCCAGAAACTGGTGAAAAAGTCTCTTTGTAATCAACGCCATCTTTTTTAGTAAAACCTTTGACAACAATACGAGCCTTGTAACGTTCAAGGTTGCCATGAGAATCACGCTTAGTCTTAAAGACCCATTTACACCCAATTCTCTTGCATCCTTTAGGTAATTCTACAAGGTCCCATACTTTATTTTGTTCCATTGATTTAAGCTCATCTTTCATGGCCTCTAACCATTTATCAGCATTATCACAATTAGTGGCTTGTGAGAAAGAAACCAGATCATTAGCAACACTCAAGTCATTTTCTGATTCTTGTAAATACACCATATAGTCATCAGAAATAGCAGATCTTCTTTCTTTTTGAGACCTTCTTAATGCAATTTCTTGTGACTGTTCTATTATCGGCTTCTCATTAACCATGAAATTAATAAGTTCTTGTTCCTCTTGATTGTTATTTAGTCTAACAACAACAGGAACAATAATTTGTTGTTCCTGTTGATTATGATTAGGCTCAATAACATTTGGAATAACAACTCTAGAAGTGGAAGTACAAGTTGAAGGAACTTGAATTTTTACTTCTTTAATCTTCACATTTTGTGAAGCTGTACTTCTACTGGTCTCACCATCTTCAATGAACCGTGCATTTCTAGTTTTAATTATTTTTGTACTATGAGTAGGACAATAAAATCTATATCCCTTTGATTTTTTCTGGATAACCAATGAAATATCCACTGAGTGTTCTTACATCCAGTTTCTTTTCTTGCGGATTATAAACTCTTATTTCTGCTTGATATCCCCAAATATGTAGATGTCTTAAACTAGGTTTTCTCCCAGTCCATAACTCAAAAAGGAGTTTTAGGAACTGTCTTACTAGGAACCTTATTTAATAAATACATAGTAGTTTTTAAAGCATACATCCACAATGATATAGGTAAAGATGCATTACTCATCATTGTCCTAACCATTTCTATTAAAGTACGGTTTCACATTTCTGATACACCATTTTGTTGAGGTGTACCTGACATAGTGTATTGAGCACATATACCACGTTTTTCAAGGAAGTTAGCAAATGGACCTGGATTTTTTCCTCTTTTGTCGTATCTTCCATAATATTCACCACCTCTATCAGATCTAACGATTTTTACCTTTTTGTCCAATTGTCTTTCTACTTCATTTATATACATTTCTAAAGCATTAACTGCTTGAGATTTATCATAAAGTAGATAGACATAACCATAACATGAATAATCATCAATAAAGGTGATAAAATATTTTTCTTTATTGAAAGAGTTTACATCAAAGGATCCACATATGTCAGTGTGTATAATTTCAAGAAGTTGGGTACTTCTTGTGGCTCCTTTTTTTGTGTGTTTTGTTTACTTTTCTTTAATACAATCTACACAAATATTGAGATCAGTGAAATCCAAATTTGGAAGGATGCCATTCTTTATCAACCTGTCCATTCATTCTTTGAAAATGTGACCTAAACGTTTATGCCAAAAATAAGCAGAACGTTCATTCACTAAACCACGTTTAGTGCCAACTTTATGATGCAAAGTCATAAATGATTCAGCATATAAATCATCAAGATTAAATTTATATAAACTATCAGAAAATATGTCAGATCCTGTCATATAGTTGTGCTTAAACAAACTAAAACAACTATTACCAAAATTAAAAGAGTATCCAGCAACATCAAGTTTAGATAAAGAAACTAAATTCCTAGAAATACTTGGTACATAAAAAATATCTAGCAAATCTAAATGATGTCCAGTGTCGAGAATCAATCGACAAGTCCCAACAGCTTCTACTGGAGCTTTATCTTTATTTCCTATGTAGACAAACTTTTCATTTGGCCTTATAGTTCGGGTTGTAAGGAATTCCTGCATCGATTTAGAAATATGAGTTGTACCTCCAGAATCAATCCACATGTATTACGAGGAACTTCAACTAAGTTTGATTCAATACATACATAAGCATAATTAAGCTTATTACCTTTCTTTTCAAACCAAACCTTCTTTTTTGGACAATCATTTTGGAAGTGTCCAGGTTTTTTGCAGAAATGACATTTATCTTTCTTCTGAATTTTAGAAGAGGACTCAACAGTCTTTAATAGTCCCTTTCCCTTTCCCTTTCCCTTTCCATGCTTCTTTCTAGTTTTCTTTCCAACTCCTTGATGGTTCAGGTAATGAATGGAATGATTTCCTTGATTCTTAAGTCTGGTTTCCTCTTGAACTAACATACTATGCAACTCATGCACATTCTATTTATCCTTCAAGGTATTATAGTTCATTTAGAAAGGACCATACTCAGACGGTAAAGAGTTTAAAATAAACTGCACAAGAAAATTTTCATCCACTTTCATTCCCAATGATTTAAGTCTTGCTGCAATATTTGTCATTTCAATGACATGCTCATGCATAGTATGAGAACCATCAAATTTTATGGTGGTCAAAGTACCCATAAACTTCCTAGTGCGATAGACCTGTTGGTTCCAAAGACAAAAATCCTCGAAAAAGAATAGAGGTAAATACTATTTCTGTTTAAAAGGATAAAGACATAGTAAAGACACTTGCAGTTGTCCAAAATTCTGATATAATTTTAATATTAGAAGACGTTCAGGTACTTGAAAATTCTGAAAATTATGAAAATGATCAAATCTCAATAAATTATGTCTTTACAGGAAAAAATGAAACCAAAATAAAATAATTGTCAATGAAATATTTGCATATAATGTGACATTACACATCATGCAGGAAAGTAGGATCTTGAGCCAAGAATAGTCGATAAATATCGACAAAGGACTGATTGGCCGAAATGGGAAGAGGCCATGAAGGCTGAGTTAGACTCACTTGCAAAGCGTGAAATTTTTAGACCTATAGTCCGTACACCAAAAGATGTAAAACCTGATAGATACAGATGGGTATTTGTGAGAAAATGAAATGAAAAAAAAATAAAGTTGTACGCTACAAAACTCGACTTGTGGCATAAGATTTTTCACAAAGGTCTGGTATTGATTATGAAAAAACATATTCCCTGTAGTAAATACAATAACATTGCGCTATTTGGTCAGTTTATCCGCATATCATAAACTACATTTACATCTAATGGTTATGTTGATAACTTATTTATACGGATAATTAGATCGTGATATCTATATGAAAATTTCTGAAAAATTAAAGATATATAAACCATCCAATGAATATTCGCAGATGTTATACTCAATCAAATTGCAAAGATCTTTATATGGTTTAAAGTAATATGGATGAATATGGTATGATTGTCTTACTGAATATTTAGCCAAAAACGGATTCAAGAATAATGATATCTGCCCATGTGTTTTTATAAAGAAATCTGCATTTAGATTCATTATAATTGCTGTATACGTTGATGATTTAAATATCATTGGAATCCTAGAAAATATTCCAACAATTATAAAAGCTCTAAAAGAAGAGTTTGAGATGAACGATCTTGGAAAGACTAACTTTTGTCTCAGCCTGCAGATCGAGCATACAAAAAATGGGATCTTTATTCATCAAACAATATATACAAAAAAATCTTGAAGAGATTTTATATGGATAAGTCACATTCATTAAGTACCCCAATGATCATAAGGTATTTAGATGTGAAAAAAAGATAAACTTTGTCCTAAAGAAGAAAATAAAGATATCGTTGGTCCTGAAGTACCATATTTCAGTGCCATTGGAATACTGATGTATCTTGCTAATAATACACGACCTGACATATCATTTGCTGTGGATTTACTAACAAGGTATAGTTTCTCTCCAACCAAAGGACATTGGAATGAAATCAAACAAATCTTTCGATATCTTCATGGAATAGTTGATATGGGTGTTTTATCCATATGAATCCAAGTCACAATTAGTCGACTATGCAAATGTAGGATACTTGTCTGATCCACACAAAGGAAGATCTCAAACAGAATATCTATTCACATATGGTGATACAGCTATATCATGGAGGTCCACGAAACAGATGATAGCAGCAACCTCCTCTAATCATGCTGAAATACTGGCGATACATGAAGCAAGTCGCGAGTGTTTTTTGCTTAGGAGTTTAATCCAATATATTCTGTCATCATATGGACTGATTGATCATAAAATAGCTCCAACTATTCTGTTTAAAGATAATACATCATGCATTACTCAACTTAAGGGTGGATGCATCAAAAGTGATAGAACAAAGCATATTTCTCCTAAATTCTTCTTCACTCATGATCTTCAAAATCAAGGAACAATTGATATCCAACAGATCCGCTCAAGTGATAATCTGACAAATTTATTTACAAAATTACTTCTAAAATCCTCCTTTAAAAGATTGGTACATCAGATTGGGATACGCTGATTTTGAGATATTAAATAATGTCGACAAGAGGGGGATGTTGACTCTTTTTTCCTTAGTCAAGTTTTTTTTCTATTGGATTTTTCTTGACAAGATTTTTAACGAGACAGTTCTCATCTTAAAGGATATTGTACTCTTTTTTCTTTTATTAAAGTTTTTTTTCATTGGATTTTTCTTTAGTAAGATTTTAATAAGGTATAATCCTAAGTGGACATCTAAAAGGGACTGTTGTGATAAAAATAAATATGTGGATGTCCATTTATTATGGGCGATTCAAATTCTCAAAAATGAATAAGAAGTTTGAAAATATGAGTGTAATATGCGTCTAAATAGAGGCAAGACATCTAACATTACATAGACATTTCTCTCTCTTTTACATATACGCTGTTATATATATTAATAAATATATATAAATTATCTCTATTATATTAAAATAATAATATTAGCAAATATTAATACTAAGTTGTTCTATTTATATTTTTTATTTTATGTTTATTTCCACTTATTTATTTATTTCGCAACAATATTAAAATTATGGAGGACTTATTGGTTAAAAAACTGTCAAATAAAAAGAAAGAAAGAAAAGTGTACCTTGCTTAAGGAACAAAATATGTTATTCAGAGTTACCAAACACATGAAAGGTCAATCCATGACCGAAGAGAGAGACAAAATTGAAACGACATATTTGAGCAAGAAAAATACAAACTAAACAAAAGTATATAACGAATTTGTGTCTGAATTCAACACAGCGAGCAGATTGTAAAATAGAAGAAAAGAAAGCAGTAACACACAAAATCTGTTTTCCAGTTTTGCCCCTCTACCCTCAAATGACGAAAATCCCCACGTTTTCTTCCAGAATATTCTCCCCAAAATCCAAATTCAGCACCACCACCAGAGTCTCAGATGCAAAATACCAACAAACAAAAATTAGAAATAGAAATAAGAGAGAGAGAAAGTGTGTGTTGTTTGTTGTTTTGAGTTGTGACTTGTGAATGTGTGAGCCACCATTTAGGACCATACATACATACACATACATAGTAACAATACACATACACATGCGTGCTGAATAAGCCATTCCCCGTAATTCCAAAATTCTACATTTAACCCTAGATCTTCATCTTCAAGCTCTTCCCTTTGCGTCACTCTAACTCAACAAACTCCCTCACTCTCAATTCCCTCCATTGATAGATCTCTCTAATTTAACATTTTTTGTTGCCACGCCGATCTTGTAGATTTCCACAACAAAACCCATTTTCCGAAATTCAATTCTTTTAATCCTTTTTTTCACCTGAATAATAATTGTTGGGGCGGTCTTGTTTCTAACCAAGTTTGCTGCTTTTCGCTTTCTTCGTTCTGAATTCTGCATTTTATTTAGTGGGGTCCTCTTGAATTGCGCTTTTTTTGTGCGATAAAAACTGATTGTTTATTTTATTTTTTATTTTTTTACCTAGATCTAGTTTGTGTGAGGGTTATGCTCTATATTTGGTAGTAGTGTATTGTTGATATTGAGTTCTCATGGCAATGCCATCGGGAAATGTGGTAGCACAGGACAAAATGCAGTTTCCTAGTGGTGGTGGTGGTGGTGCCGGTGCCGGCAGTGGCAGTGCTGGCGGTGAGATCCACTACCGCCAGCAATGGTTTGTTGATGAGAGGGATAGCCTTATTGGCTGGCTGCGAAGCGAATTCGCAGCTGCCAATGCGATCATAGACTCCCTTTGTCACCATTTACGTATAGTTGGTGACCCTGGAGAGTATGATATGGTCGTTGGTGCCATTCAGCAAAGGAGGTGTAATTGGAATCAGGTGCTGCTTATGCAGCAATACTTTTCGGTCTCTGAAGTGGTTTATGCGCTGCAGCAAGTGGCGTGGAGGAGGCAGCAGAGGTATGTGGAGCCGGTTAAAGTGGGTGCAAAGGAAGTTAGGAAATCTGGTCCAGGGTACAGGCAAGGGCAGAGGTTTGAGTCTGCAAAGGAAAGTTTTAATGCTAGTGTAGAGTCTTATAGTCATGAGGCAAATAGCGCAATTACCGGATCCCCCGAGAAAGGGACTCCATTAACTGAAAAGGGTGAAGAACTTAAATCTGCTGGTAAGGTTGGAAAGATAGATGATAAGAGTTTAGCATCCACTGAGGAGAAGAAAGGTAAATGGCGGATCAATCGGTCATTGTCTATTATGATAAACCATGATGAATTTGATATTTGAGTGAATAATGCTATTGCAGCCGTTTATATTCATTATAATCCAACAATAACAACATTGCCAAGGTCTCTTGTTTGAAACATGTAATGATAAAGACATTGGTGAATCCTGGCAAACTAATTAACTTGACGCCACATAATATTGAATACTCGATCACATCACTGTGATTAGAAATAAGTAGTTTTATTCACTTTTGCTTCTTTCAGTGCACGTGTTTGGCCCTTGAGATAGTCCCATGCTGTTATATATACGTAGTAGATGTGTCAGCTCTGTTTTGGGCTATTTTTTAGTTAGTTCAGTGGTGGAAATAATCAGATCAATTGTGCATGTGTTAACAATCAACTTGGGTATGTGGGAAGTTAGGGAGATATTTTTAATAGACATTACTATGAGGCTAGGTATTAGTGAGATGTAGCTTTGTATATTGGATACTGAAATGCAAATTAATGGAACGCTCATTTGTTTCTGTCTAAAATTTCAATACTAGGTATTGAATGTTAACATTGAAGGTGTCTATTCCTTTTGGTTGTTCCTTGTGATACTCTGCCCCCATTGCTTAATCAATGACAATGTAATGGAGGATAAGTTAACAATGGAATAAAGTTTATGTTTGATAATGATAGCAATACTTTTTTTTTTCTCTCTCTTTTTTGGTGTACAGATAGTTTAATGTTTAAATAGGATTTTTTATAAGAGCTTATACGGATAAATTCTATTTTTATGCAGTCTATAACTTTTTGCTCCCTTGATTGCTTTAGCAGATGCTATAGCAAAGAATCAGACAGAGGGCAACTTGAAGGGCTCAGGGAGCTCACAAGGATCCCTGCCAAATTCGGATTCTGAAGCTGGGGTCGTAAATGACGGACTTGCATCAAATTTTAAAGGTTTCCTTTTTGTTGATTGTGATTTAAGTGTGAGTCTGTGTGTGTGTGTGTTCATGGCAGTATAGGGGGTTGTTGCTAACCCCAAACCCTACACCTTCATATATAAATGTAGGAGATTTTAGCCTAAACCCCAAATCCTTATACGGAGGAACTGCTAACTTTCACATCATTATATGAAGGTTACCAAGCTTCACATTTTGTTGCTAATTTTCTTTTTTGTTCATTAACTAGATGTCAAACTTTTATCTCACTTAATTACTTTTCACTTCTGGTTTCTCCCACGTGCTTCTCTGTAGTTTCTACCATCAGTTAAGTAGAAAAAATTGTCTTTGCAAATTTTATACCCTTGTTATTTATGTGTGTCTAGCATCACTTTTTTAAGTGAAGAATGTATCTTTTACCCAAAATAAAGTGTGAATTTACTTGTGTAGTAAAGCAACCTGTTAAAATTATGCTAAATTTGTGCATAAATTTGAGGAACTGAGAAAATAAAGCTCAGACTTTGTGCTGTTGTGTCTCTTTCAATTGCATCCATTTTACCTGTAATTTTGTGTGCTAAATAAAATAAATGTGTGCACTTGATTCCCTGCTTGCATAAGAACAGACAAGAATATTGTCACGTCACTGACGTTTATAGGACCAGAGTCAGCTTATGAACATAGTACACTGTCAAAGTTTTGTTTAATGTTTTGATTCCATTTAATTTTTAAATTAGTTGTTGTCCATTATGTTTTCAGGGAATGAGTCACTTTCTATCCAAAATCAGAATCAGAGTCAAAGTCTTTCAACATTAGCAAAAACTTTTGTTGGCAATGAAATGTTTGATGGGACGATGGTAGGATCCTTTAATATTTTTTCAATTATTTGGATATGTGCATACCTTCTCATAATTTTCCCCTAACTTTTGTCTTTTATATTCTATTTCTAAGGTCTGCCATTTTAATTTTTCAATTGTAGGTGAATGTGGCTGATGGACTAAAGTTGTATGAAGAGTTATTTGATGGCACTGAAGTTTCAAAACTTGTTTCACTGGTCAATGATCTAAGGATTTCGGGAAAAAGAGGACAATTTCAAGGTAATTGAACTAACTATGCTCTATATTCACGCATAGAGGATTCTTCACTACCTTTTATTTTCCATGATCGATGACAATTGCATACAATACATGGAATGCTCAAAGCCCATTTTCTTCAAGTTAGAGTCTTCTTAAGGGGCAATTGACTTGTATACCATTTTCCTGTATGTTTCATCTTGGTAGTTGAATATTCATGAGCAATGAAGTAAAAATAGCTCCTGTCACTTTTGCTTGGTATCTAAAAAATGTAGAGTAGTACATGAGTAATTATTGTAAAAATATATTATAGAGGCATGATAAGACATTATAAAACATATGAATTTGGAAATAAAATTCACCAAGGACAACTCAGATTAAGAGAGAAAGGGAAAAAAAGGAATACAATACTATTAGTGGGTCTTATCTTGAGATTTGCATATTGTTTGGTGCTCAAACTGATAACTTTGAGCTTTTGATACATATTGTGCAGATTAATTAAGGAAAATTTTTTATTATTTTTTAAATGTTTGTGGTATTGAATATTGCTAAATATTTTTCACAAGCAGGGAGTCAGACATTTGTGGTTTCGAGGAGGCCCATGAAAGGGCATGGAAGGGAGATGATTCAGTTGGGTGTTCCTGTTGTTGATGCACCTCTAGAAGGAGAGAATATGACCGGAGCCTCAAGAGGCATGTTATAACGAATTTTTTTTTTATACTAATCATTCTTATAGTATACTCATCTTTCTTATTTTCAGCCATGATATTTTTCTTTTACCTCACTTGTAATAAATGATTGATTAAGTTCCACAAATTGAATCTGGCAGAAAAGAATGTAGAACCTATCCCTTCCTTGTTTCGAGAAATTATTGAGCGGATGGTTGCCTCACAAGTTATGACTGTGAAGCCTGATGCTTGTGTTGTGGATTTCTTTAATGAGGTTGATTCACGCACTGTTCCATTTTCTTTTTTTCTGGGTTTTATATTGGCGTCAGGTTTGCTAAGATAACCTGGTATTGCTACTGTTTATAGGGTGATCATTCACAGCCCTACAATTGGCCGCACTGGTTTGGAAGGCCCGTTCATGTTCTCTTCCTGACAGAATGTGAAATCACTTTTGGGAGAGTGATCACCACGGATCATCCTGGGGATTATAGGGGCACTCTCAAGCTTTCTCTTTCCCCTGGGTAATATTTCTTATCCTTGTCTGTTTGTATGATAATGCCTATGGTATTTGCAATTTAATGTCATAGTTTTTGTGAAGAGTTTCATCGTGAGCCTTAAGAAGCCAATCAGGTTGTGCTATTTCAAATGAGAATTGCCTATACAGGCTATACTATAAACTTTATCGGTTGTATAGGCTATGGTTAATACTTTAGACTTTGTTCAGTCCATTGTAGATAGATTTAGTTCATTGCCTTTCTCAGATTCTCTCTTTTTTTGTTTTGTTTTGTCAGTGGCAGATTTGTTTTGTGATTGCTTGATTTACAATTAGAAGCCTGCCAACTGTTTATTACAAGGAGTCCTCCTCTTTACTGAATGAGCTTTCTGTAGAACCTTTGTGATTCAGTTCCGTGGAAGTTAATGGTTTGTCTGTTAAATTATTAGAGATGATTAGGGCTTGCTGGCCTGATTTTAATTGTTATTTAGTGTGAGATTTGGCTCTTGCAGTATAATTGGGTGCAGATTCAATATGTGAGTGTCAGAGATGAGAGGAAATCATTTAGGCGACTTGATTCAATGTTTACTTGCTCCAAATTTTATCTTCCTTTATTAAGATTTGACACATTGAAACGTGATTTAATACTTTGCTATAGGTCATTTCTGGCTATGCAAGGGAAATGCACTGATTTTGCCAAACATGCTATTCCTTCTTTCCGTAAACAACGCATCCTTGTTACTTTCATCAAGTCCCAACCGCGAAGGTCCCCCCCTTCGGATGCCCAGCGTCTTGCTTCGCCAGCAGTATCTTCTCATTGGGGTCCACCGCCAAGCCGATCCCCTAACCACATGCGTCATCATGTAGGTCCTAAGCATTATCCTGCAGGCCAGACAACTGGAGTTCTGCCAGCTCCACCCATCCGTCCGCAAATTCCGCCACCAAATGGTATGCAGCCGCTGTTTGTGGCTGCTCCAGTTGTCCCTGCCATGCCATTTCCTGCACCGGTACCAATCGCACCAGCTTCCACAGGATGGACAGCAGCCCCTCCAAGGCATCCCACTCCTCGAATCCCTGCGCCTGGCACAGGAGTCTTCCTCCCTCCACCCGGGTCAGGTAATCCTCCTCCACAAGTACTTGGTGCTTTGACCGAAGTGAACCCAGGTTCGGAAACTCCGACCACTCATGAAAAGGAAAATGGGAATTCTAATCATAACAACACAACTTCACCGAAAGGGAAAGTGCAGAGGCAAGAGTGCAATGGGCATGTGAATGGAACTGAAGAAGAGAAAGCTGTAGAGACAGAGCAAGATAGCAATGACAAAACTGTGGAAAGCCAATGAAGTCAGGCGTATCTGCAGGCTATATAGAGAGAGAGAGAGAGAGTGAGAGAGGAAAAGCTTATCAAAGGTAAAAGGGTAGGCTGCGAACTTAACTTGAGTTTGAAGCAAATGTAAAGCGCGGCAACAAAGTACTGCAAAGCAAGCAATGGAGATAAGGGAAGGAGGAAGAACATTTTTTGTTCTCTTTTGAGGCATCCTTTCTTTGCTCTATTCCTTCCTTTTGTTTTTTGTTTCTTTGTTTACTTACTATATTATTAATTAACTCTTACATTGGAGTAAGGAAAACACCATTCTTATTTTTAACTTTTCCTATCTATATTTTTCTTAATGCATTTTGCTATTTAATTTATTTGTTGATGTTACCTTCTATGGATGTAAATTGCATGTTTGAGATCCGAAAACCCTTCTATGACTTGGACAAATTACAGGTAAGATTTTGGAAACCTTTCTCTTGGAATCAAAGTAATTAGAAGATACAGGGGGTTTATGTGGGAATAAGATGGGTGTAGAACTAACCCAATGAATGCATAAAAAAAAAAGAACCAACTCAATGATATTTATAGTCTTGGTTCAGTTACTCTTAATTAGAATGTTTGAGAGTTGAGAGCTTCGATTTTGGAGCTTTTTTTTCTGTTTTAATTTGTTATTTAAAAGTTGAATTCTGAATAGTTTTTAATGGTTTCCTTACTTTTAGATAAAAGTTTATTAAGGTCAACATAATTCAGAAGGAACTATTTTGTCATTTATTGTGCAACCGATTTTGATTGAGTTTTCGAAAAAGAGCAACTTTTCTAGTAGTGAAACGTTTTTAATTTTGTGGCGTTATGTTCGGACGCTTAGTTCTAAAGCAGATGATTAGTTCTACCCAAAAAATTAACTTATGTAAAAAATTGTCCATGTATATTGTTAATGTTTTGCTTTTTTTTTTTTTTATAAGAAAAAACTAAAAGGTTTTTCTTGTAGACATTGTCTATGTTGGACTAAATCTCCGAAGTGGTCCTTCAGATTTGCCTCGTGCACCAATTTAGCCCATTAGATTTCAATTGCACTATTCTTGTCCTTAAGATTACGCTCCGGGTTACATATTTGTTTTTCACTCGAATTCCGGCGTGAGTCAGTAACGGGCTTGCTGATATGGCACATCCACTGTCATCTAGGATCTCATTATGGATAGATGACATGGATTGTGTTTAATAATTTTTTAATTTGGTCTCTGTCCCACCTTAAAGCTTCATCTGCTTCCTCTTATTCTGGTTCTCTCCATCGATGTCTCGTTCTTCATCTCTTGTCTACATCAATAGTTGTCCTCCATGAGAGGAACTGGGAGCCACGTTGCAGGAAGCTCGAACCGGTCTTCATCGACAGAGAACTGGACAAGAAGCACAATGCGAAGCAGGCATGGGCGGGTTTGGGAGTGGTGCGGCTGTGGTTGTCGCCCTATGCTTAGGTGGTCAGTGACAGAGACACATCCTAACAAGTCTTTCTTTGGTTGTTCAAACTATAATGTGAGTGAAGGTAACTTCTTTGTAATTTAATTTTTTTATGGTTGTGACATTAATTTGCAGAGGGTTGTTCGCAGACAAGTGAAAAAAATGGTGTGGGTTATTCGTTTGGGCAGATTGTGTGCAAGAGGAGCTGACTAAAAAAGCTGTTCCAGGAGATGATGATGGTAAAATGAAAATGAACTTTACATGGCGGCTGGGCAAAATAGAAACAGAATTTAAAAATCTAAAATTCATGATTCAAGTTCTTGGTTTTGGGTTGTTAGTAGTTATTGTTTCTGTAGGAATGATGGTGTTAAAGAGTTGGGAACATGGCAATGTAACATTATGTAATATAATGAATGAACGAAAATTGTTATTTTGATTAATGAATGTTCTGTTATTAATATAATATCATGTAAAATGAACAGACGATACAAGTTAATAATTAAGGGCAAGGTTGAATCAAACCATCCATAAGATTACTTAATCTAATAATTAAGAGCATTCATAGTTTTTATACAATACAGTCATAAGTATTTGACAAAAACAAGTAATATGACATACTTGGCTAAACTTAACAAAATGAACAAAGTATGCTTATAATGAGCATAGTCACAGTCACAGTTTCTTTTTCTTAAACAAAAGATGAACAGTTCGCTAAACTAATATCCTAGTCTTAAGTTTCACTTCTTCCGTGGGTGCTTAAATCCAGAAGTGGGTACAAACTTCAGAAAATTTGGGAAGCGTGAGGCAGTGGCTGAACTTGCTCCCTTCATTGGATCCACTGCTGCAGAGGGTGTTGAAGGTAGTGATCTTCTTCTAGAGGGTAATTTTGCAGGTCTTGCGGCCGGTTTAGCAGTTGATTCAGTTAACTACACAAAAGACATACAAGAAAGAAAAACCCAAATTCATCAGCCATTACCAAAGAACCTAAACCTTTTTTAGAGTTGTTAGTGAAGAATGAATAAAAAAGCTAAGTGAAAAATTATTATTAAACTTTTTGAGTCTTCTGGTTCAGAACAATTTGGCTGTGACAGATCATTCTCTGAAGCTTGACTAGTTGGAACAGCAGTACTTGTCGCAAGGATATTATTTGTAGCAGTAGCAGTAGCTGTACCAGTAGCAGTAGCAGTAGCAGTAGCTGTGGATGTAGTAGCAGTGGCAGTGACATCTGAGGTTGCAACAATAGTAGCGGTTGCAGTGGCCTGAGTAGTAGCATTCTTAGGATCTTTAGCAGCTTCGGCAGCCTTTGCAGCTGCAGCAACATCAGCTGTAGCTTGAGCAGCATCAAAAGCCCTCTTATTTTTACACCCTCTCTTGGCATGACCCTTTTGCAGACAATACTTGCAGGTGAATTGTCTTAACTGTCTTTTCATGGTTGAACTTGGCTTAAATTTTTTGTTAGAACTGGTGCCTTCATCTGTATCCTTCCTCCTCTTTGTTTGAAGGTTTCCGGCTTTCTCTTGATTGGTGGGGCCGATGGCATGTTAGACTGACTTTGTTCCCAGAAAGGTTGGCCAAGTAGAAGATTAATGTCGTACTTGTATGTTTCTTTGTAAGACTCTATGGTTATCAATTTGTGGTAAAATTTCTCTAGGTGCTTGTTCACTCTAGCAAGTGCTACACAATCATGAACGCATGGAATCCCTACAAATTATCATTGCAAGACATTAAAAAATACAACATTGTATAAGACAACATTAATATGCAACAAATCATGAAACGTTTGATAAAGTGGGTTGGAAAATTAATAACCCGTCGACATCCAAAATTGGTAGGTACACAGTCTTTTTTCCAAGTCAACCACATGGTTGGTAGGGTTCCCATGAACCTAAAACTTCTCATAGCCAGTATCTCCAGCCCAGATAGCATGCCAGTTTTTGGACTCCTTCCTTACCTTCTCAAGCCTACTGTTAATTACTGGTGGTAACAACTCCAAATGGCTATCCAATTTTACCTTGTTCTTAGCTATAGTCCTCATGACGAACATCCTCACCTCTTCTAGAAGATAAATTATTGGCTTTCCCCTTACTTCCTTGATCTTTTAATTGAATACCTCACATGCATTGTTGCAAATGGAGTCCAGTTTCGGGTTGTGTCTGAACTGTAACCTCATCCATGCCTCTCTAGGCCACTTGTTAAGATATGCCCATGCATCCTCGTTCAGCCTCTTGATCCTATCTATGTATTCCTTGTGAAGCTAAAATGTTGAATTTAGTTCTCTTGAATTACAATAACTTAGAGATATTAACATTAAGCAGAATTGGATTTTGCATAACCATAAAATAAGGACCAAGCAGAACACATATAATAAGACTAACTAGCTAAGAGACACTTTAACTTTTGACACACTTTGAATCACAGTATCAATACCTTAAACTCTTGAAAGGTAGTTGCTCGTGTGCACTCTCATAGTAAACCCCTCAACTCCAAGTCCTTCCACTGCTTGTTAAAATTTCGTCATAAATACCACACACAGAAACGGTGACCCGCGTCAGGCATCACCTCTTTCACAGCAGGTGGTAATCCCTAAAGACAACATAGATCATGTTATAGACGTACATATATTCAACAACAATAATCATTCACCATATTAGACCCTTACTTTATGAATCGTTCACCATAATAGTCCCTAAGTTTAATAATCATTCACCGTAATAGTTCCTAACTTTACACCACGTTCACCATAATAGTACTTGTAGTTAAGCAGCGTATATCTAAATTAAACCATTCAGTGTCTATCTAAATTAAACCATTTAGCAAGTATTATAGTTTATAGTAATCATTCACTGTTCTACCAATGATGTTCCAATAAAGTGCAACAAATAAGAACACAGTTTACACTATATATATCTAAGATCAGAGAGGTGATGATAGACAAATAGAGTACTACCTTTTGCATATCAGAGATGAAGTTTCATCCATGAGTCTTGTAGTCTCCAAGATCTTCATGTAGCAACTCTAGGAACCACTTTCAGTTTTTCTTGTTCTCCACTTCCACAATTAGCATCTTGTCCAACAGAAGATAGAATTTGCCCCCTGAATACAGTCTTCAAGAAGGCATCATCAGGTCTAATTAATGGACGACAACCAGCCCTGAAACCATCCTTGCACCCACTCAAACAGATGTACATCCTCTAAAAAATTACGTCACCATTAGATAGTGGCTTTGTGCATATCTGAACTGTGGAGCCAGGATTGGTCTTCAACAGTCTCACCATAATCTCTCACCATGGCATATTGTTCCTTTGCATCCCCATAAACTACATTCCTAGCATCAGAGAGTGCACGCAATATTGAATTCCTATTAAGTGACAAATCATATTTCGTATTGAAAAATGTTGTAGCCTTGCTGTTCCTGAAATTGGGATATTTTCTTAACTTTTTTTACCAACTTACCTGCAACCCAGTTTCTATTTGCTGCCCTGTTCCTATCCTCCCCTGGACAGGTGTGATAATTCAGGAATGCCTTAACTTGCCAACAACTATCCTCGTGGTCCCTCGAAGCGTAACTACCCACTTGCATTCATTCACCTTACATACTGCCCTTACCCTTTTGCTACCGTTCTTCCTGAACCTCATCCGTCTTCCTTCTTGTATACTAAACTCCCTCACTGCCTCTTTGAAATCCCACTTAGTGTTGAACTTCATGATTACTTCAAAATGCAATTCTCTGAACCTAGCACCATGCCTAAACACGGGAAAAACTTCCTTCAAATCGTCCTCTACATCTAGCTCATCCTCTGAATTCAGTGGGGTTTTCATCTCCAAAGAGTACCATGAATTTGCACTATCCGAATCTAAACCCGGATCATAGGCATCATAATTATCAGTTCTGCCACCACCAACAAATTCAATATTAACATCTTCATCGGAAATGTCCTGCACAAATGCATCATCATCAACACAAACCTTAGCCTTCCTTTTTTCCTTTCCACTCTCCTGCTAAACCTTCTTTCTCGCATTGTATTTTCTTACTTTTTTCTTGGACAAAGGGATTTTGTCTCCAATGCCCGATTCACCTGAACTATCTTCCAGCGATACGGGCTTATACGCCTCGTCCTCAGCACTCTTATAGCTGTCATGAGAGTTTGAGTCAGAGGATAGCATTACATCATCACCTCCATCTACCTTTGTTTTTGAAAAAGCTTTCCATGAAGCCTTGGGGTCGAAGATCTCAAACAGTATCTCCTGGTCTTTGTCACTTTGTCTTATGTGGGTGTGGGTTTGGGAACTGTCTTAGGCTTAGGCTTCAGTTTCAAATTGAAATTGATCTTCCTTGGTACTGTTTCTTTAGCTTAGGGAGTATTGGTTACTATGCTCAAACTCAACGGAGGTTGCTTCTCGGTAGTAGTTTTCAGAAAAGGGTTTGGCACAGTCGTAGCATTTGACTTTGCTTGCTCTCTAAAATTTCTCACTTGGTCATCAAGGTGCACAACAACATCCTGCCCTTGTAGTATCTCAGGTTCTGAAATTTCATGTTCGATGTAGAAATCAATAACACAGTTATTTTTTCTACCATGAGAACACATCTCTCTCAGCTCATTATCAGAGTTTAAATGCCTAACCCCACTTCCAGGCTCCTTCCTGGCACTTGCTACCAAACTTCCTTCATCCCCTCACACCCTAACTCTTTGAAGTAGTTTCTCAGATAGAATACATCCAACCTGTCCACATCAAGATCACCTAAACAGTGCTTATTGTCAAGATAATATGTCCACCTTCCATCATTATCATTCTTAAAATTTTTCCATGATGAAACATTATATCTAACACTTCGGCGTCCATCTGAAACATAACAAAAGAAGAAAATAATTTAAAACGCATGCAACCCAAAATCAATAAATAACAAACATACACTGCACAATCAGAGATAGTCCCTGTTCTATTCAAAAGAAACAGAACATCCAGTAGTAGTTCAAACATACCAACAACAAAAACCCTAACAACATATCATTTCCAACAAAATCTTAATGCAAATGATAAGGCAAACTTAAACAACCTCTCGTCGGAAGAATGAAAAATGAGCCAAAAAAAATTTTTTGAAAAAAAAAACTGACCATCAAGATAGCTTAAACGGTTTTTCATGCTTTGCTTCAATGACTTCCCACGAAACTTCCTCCAACTCTAGCGCAACAAATGGTAGAAATCAGCAATCAAGCAGCAGTGCCTTAAGCTATCGCCATTGTCTCCAGCTATGGAGGAAGAGAGTAAGTGTTGAAATTATGAAGAAATTAGGAAGAAGATGTATCAAGTGACCAACCCTTCACCCAAGCAACCATTTCATTCTACTGGGAGCAAAACGGCAACGTTTTTGTTTCAAAACGTTTCACCCATGAAAATGCGTCGTTTAGTAGATTCTAGGTGGCAGTGGCTGTGCCACATCAGCAAACTCGTTGCTTACTTACGCCGGAATTCGAGTGAAGGACCAGTATATAGTCCGGAGCGCAATGTCGAGGATAAAAATAGTACAATTAGAATCTCAAGAACTAAATTGGTGCACGAGCCGAATTTGGAGGGGACCACTATAAAGATTTAGTCGTCTATGTTGAATGAAATATCTCCATCTTTATTAAAAATAAATATATTAAAATATATCTTAATGTACATACAACTAAAAAAAAATAATCTTTTCACACTAATATTTTAAATAAAAGATTTGGTTCAAGAATATTATAAAGACAATGGTTAAAAATAAAAAATAAAAAATCAACATCTTTTATATATGTTTTTTTATCAAAGATAAGAAGTCTCGAATCCGAAACTTCTTAAGTGAGTATGGAGAAACTATACTATTTGAACTATAACTCATTGATAACGATTTCTATACATTAAAATTACTCTTAATTGATATTTTTATAAGATTTTTTTTATAATATCCTTTAAGTATGATCCTTACAATTTGTTAGACACCCCAATTTTTATATTACTAATATATATTTACAAAAAATTAAAATAAGAAAATTTATAAATAAAAACAGAAATAATGATCATTAAATTTATAATGTTATTATATTTTATTAATCTAATTTAAAAATAATGACATCTTTAATCCTCATGAAACTTGGCTTCCGAAAAAAGTGATTTGTCTGGCATTAACTTTAGAAAAGAAGCTTAAGAATATTTTTGAATTACAAAGTATGTCGTTTTTCTCTGCTCTAAATGGTTTTTGGAATCTCCCATCCATTGGTACTTTTAAGATTAATTGTGATACTAGTTATCTTGATTCGGGTGATAGTGTTTGTTTTGCTTGTGTTATTAAAGATTGTAATGGGAGTTGGCAAATGGGGTATTTGGAAATGATTAAGAGTAATAGTATTCTTCAAGGGGAATTATTTGCTATTTGGAGAGGATATCTCTTAGCCTGGGATGTAGGTCAATGAGATGTTATTTGTGAGACAGATTGTGTGGAAGCGTTTAATCTTGTTACTAATCACTAAGATGGTTTTGAGTTTATTGATCCATTGGTACTCAAAATAAGAGATATCATGCATTGAAATTGGTGTGTTGACTTTCGTTTGATTATGAGAGATGCAAATACGGTGGTAGACACTATGGCAAAGATGGCAATGAAGTTACAACATTTTCATGTAAAGCTTCCTTTACCTTGGGAGGAGTTTAATAGTAGTTTTAAACGGAATTGTCCCTCTATTTAAGCAGTTTCTTTGTTTTGTTTTTTTTTATTTAGTTTATTTTAGTCACAAAAAAAAATATTTTAAAAATAATTAAATTTTCATTTTTTTATTTTATCGATTTAATTTAGAGAAATTTGTTCCTTTTGGGGTTCCCACTTTCGATAGCGAGGCTGACGTCATAAACCATGAAAGCCAAGAGCGACAAGATTAAAGTGGAAGAAGCATCAGAAAATGGATGAGATTCAGAAACAGAAACGGGAAACTGAAAAGAAAGTAGGATTAGGAATGCGTGAGGTTTGCTGTGATTCGCAACACCCTCGTGTGATGGTCCCCAACTTCCTCTCCCCTGAAGAATGCAAGGTTAGGTTCCCTTTTCAGATTCTCTTGTTCGCTTCTTCCCTTCCCTTGATTTATTCCATTGTCAGGAGCTGGAATTCATACACAAGAGTAGCAGCACTGTTGGCTATAGACCCAATGTCTTCTCAACCACTCTCTCCCATCTTGTTGCCACCAACGCTTCCCACTTCCTCATTCCCTTCATTCCCATCCGAGGTACTCTCTTTCTTTATCATCTTTCCCTCCATCAAAATTTCCAACCTCAATCAAATTTCTTCACAGAAAGGTTGAAAGACAAGCTAGAGGAGTTTTTCAACTGTCAATACGAGCTCTTTGTTGAATTCACCGCTCTAATCAGGTTACTACTCTATCTTAAGGACCATCAATTGCTTGTTGGTTGTTGCTTCTTTTACAATCTTTTACCTTATTTTATTTATGAATCATCAAACAGCTGGAGCAGAGGTGCAAGTATTGGGTGGCATAGTGATGATAACAGACCCTACCTCAAACAGCGGCACTTTGCAGTCAGGATTCCACTTTCCACTACTCTCTTTTATTAAATTTTATTTAATACTGTTGCTGACAACTTTTGTTCATCAAAGGTGGTGTGCTATTTAAATAATTATGGCAAGGATTTCAATGGTGGACTTTTTCGTTTCCAGGATGGCCAGCCAATGTCAATTATGCCAATGGCTGGAGTGAGTTTATACTCTTTCACTACTACCACTTGTGTTTTTCTTTTCTGGTCAAATGGTTTCTACTGCTAAATAAGGAATGATTTCTCAAAATTTCGTTATTGAAATGATTCAATGTAGGAGGAAATGTTTCGCTTTTTAATTTATGTTACCCTTTTTTATCTTTTAACAGGATGTTCTGATGTATACTGCTGACCAGCGTAACATTCATTCTGTTGATGAGGTATATTCAATTGTGCTCCTTTCTTGCATGCCCTTACTTACTTGGCCGTGTACATAATCAGCTGTTTTATTTCGATTTAAATCTCCTTCTCCCGGACTCTGTTTCCTCAGAAGAAAAGGGATAGAAGAGAAAACAGGAAATCATAACTGTCATCTTTGATAGTTACCTGACGGGCAACCATATTAATTCTCGAAAAGAGTACTTACTTTAGGGTACCATTCTAAAGATTCCAGAATTATTTTTAGCGTTTTGATTCCTATCTTTAATATATATTAGTTTCATCAATAAGTTAGAGTCAATGAAGTCCAATGTGGTAATTAGATAAAGTAAAAGTTGTTTTAGATTCTATAACAGATGAAGAGAAAATAATGAGTGGGTAAAATCAGGATTAAAAAAGAGTAGGAACTAAGAAGTTTGTAGTTATCTAAATTATTGGCCGTCTTAAATCTTTGTTTTGTGATATTTTTCATTGACAGATAACTGATGGAGAAAGACTAACGCTTACTTTATGGTTCACTCGTGATGGTTCCCATGATGAGGATGTGAAGCTTGTTTATCTCCTTTCACAACACCTATTACATAAGGACATGGCTGCATCGTATCTTCCTCTGCCTGCATCCTTTGATATGTATTGTTTTTCGCAGGATCAAGCTTCCAATGACCAGTTCGGTTTTAATATATGTTGGGCCAGACTTCATATTCTTGGATATGGCATTTCTATATCCGAAGACGGTGCCTGTGACTCAGATGTATCTGAATTACTGGTGAAGCCAGTCCAGTTAGTAAGAGGAGATGAGTTGTTAGACCATGAATTTGTCAATATTTTGCAGGCACTTCAGGTATTTATAAGAATCCTTTTGGTAGATTTATTCATTTATTAATGAAAAAAGGAATTTATTAAGAAAAAGAGATGATGATTACAAAGAGAGAAGAAAGAAACCTATCAGTTTATTCAAAGTCTGGCCGTTCATCAATGCAGGAAATTCATGCAATTTGATTTACAGAGAGAATACTTTACATCAACTAGTGCTTTCTGCATTTTTATTAAAATAGAATTAACAAGTTTTGGTTTTTTGAACTAAAATATAGTCCTCATTTTTCACTAACCTCATTTACTACAGTTGTTTATGCATTGCTGATTTCATGTAATTTATTGTGGAAACATTTTGGCAACTACTGACTGAAGTCCTTCTGCCAAACAGGTCGTCCATTTCTATTGTTGGCAAGGATCTGCCTTAAAGACCAAGGCATTGAATGTGCACACGAACGTGCTAAAACTTTCAGATAAGGACAAGGAGAGAATCAACTATCTGAAGTCTGTACTTTTGAATGATGAAGATTTGGTATTGAAGGTTTTTGGGAGTATGCCTTTGGAAGAAAATGGAGGCATTTGCTTTGACTGGACAGGAATTGTGGCTGCAATTGCTGCTTGGGAAGATTATGTGACGAAGTTAAGTAAACAAATTCATTTAGAGTTGCCTTATTGGAGAATGCATGAATCTATATATACGGTGCAACTTGATGAGTAGTATACATGATCAACCAATCCAGGAAAATGTAGCACCTAAACGTTGTGCCTGGGCCTTGGAATTAGAAAAAGACAATGATGAAAAAAGTGGAAGATAGTTTATGAAGCCTTGTTTGATAGCATTCCGAGTTAATATGCTTTTGCGGAATTTTATAACGAAGTTTCTTAAAGAGAGATGAGGAATTATACTCAAGTTTATCCGCGAAATTTTCATAGTATTAAAATATTACAGGTACAAGATGGCAACTACTAGTAGTCTAGTACATATACTTTATGCCTTTGTTGATAGAATCCCGGTAGCTCTGGTTTTGGCTGTAATATTATACCTACTGCAAGCTCATTAAGACTATTTTCAAATTCATTTCTCTTATTTTGTTTTACAGATAGTGAACCAGTGCAACAAACTTTCAGCCAAAGTGATCCCTGTCCTAATGTGTTTTTGCATGCTTTTAGCTTATTTATATTGAGGCTGCATGGTTAAGCTTTTTGGATAAGCTCCACGTATGCAAAACCTTGCCATAAATATCATAGAACACTATATCTGCTTTGCTTTCAGTGATTTGCAAAGTCATGAATCCTTGTCCATCATAATATAACTTCAATTCCTCTTGGTTCCATGGCTTGATATCACCCTTCCATGCCTTTGATCCACCTCCGCTTGTTAGAAAGTGAATTCCACTGCATATTTTTGCAGGTCATATAAGCTTTGATTTCACAACACTGGTGGCATTCTAACTAACTATTTGCAAGTATGTTATGCTTACCTCTCTGCATCAACTATGTGCTCCAAGCAATGGTCATGTCCATTTATGTATGCATCAACATTTCTTGCCTGGACCAACAATGAAGAAATTGGTTAGAACAATAACTAAGTAGGCATTGGCAAAATATGATTTTCATTTGTTACCTTTAGGATGGGAAGGAGTTGCTGCTCAACCTCTACAGTATTACCATGATGCCCAGCACTCTTGATAGTATGATGACCCACCACTATCTTCCATTTTGCCTTGGATTGCCCCAATGCAAAATCAACATCCTGCAAGAAGAAAGGATTACAAGAGTTATCAAACCATAACCTGTCTGGACATATATGCATGATAGTAATCAACCTCCAAGAGTCCTGAAAGGTAAGCTTCACGAGGAAGCACGCCACTCCAGTCATAGGTATGGTCTTCTGGGTCCGTAAAGTAATCATCGCGAAATGGAGTTGTGTCCACAAAGAAGAATTCCACAGTACCTGATAAATATGAAAAATGTGTCATATACATGTTCATTTTAGTTTCAGATTTTGGTTGTTGGTGAATAGTATACCTGCATCAAGAATGAAAGATCTCATGCAAACCCATCTGCTATCTTTTTGTGTTAGAATGGGGCTCAGTTGTGCCTCAACATCACCTCTGTAATCATGGTTCCCCAAAACTGCCACATTTCAAGGGGAAAACAAGCTTGGTTAACAGCTAGTACTAGACTACTAGTGTTTTCACTTTTCAAATGATGTTGATGAATGGTTGATTAGGTTAATTGATTACCATTGTACCATATCTTTTGCAAGCTTGGGGCAGTGTAGATATTGACAAATGAATCGTAGAATGCTGGATCATCAACTCCTGTTAGGCCATCATCGTAAAAGTTGTCGCCCGTCGATATAACAAAATCTATGTTTTGCTTCTCTCCCACATCTCCCATCTATCAAATTCGTAGTCCAAAATGAGTTACTAGCTCTCTGCTACAACATTAATAAAGAAACCTTTTTTTTATTTGCACCTACAATATTTTGTTAGTGTTAGTGCAGATGAATTTTGCACTGACAATATATTGTTTTGATGGGTTCATGGGTACTAAAACAATAGCATTAATCATAATGAAATTATTATGCAATGTTCTTAAGTATATAAAAGGAATGTTTCTTTTTCCTTTTGAAAAAAACTATTATGCATAATTAATATGTAGAATGAATGAATTGAGATCGATTTATCATGGCTTGGAGGGGATGAAGTAAATAAATATGTTGTATTTTGGTAATTCATGAAGACGAACTCCAATTGAGATGATCCATCTGAAAATTATATTGGAATTGTGCTTTTTCCTATGTTCTTTATCATCTGTACTTATAGTAGCTACATTTTTACGATGAGTAAAGTATCGTTTTTGTCACCAACGTTTGGGATAAGTTCCAAAGTTGTCCTTAACATTTCAATAGGAATCCGTTAACAGAATTGACAGCGGGACAAAATTGAGACGATTTTGAAACTATAGGGATTTAAATATGACGAAAACGTTAGAAAAAAAATAATACATAAAAATAAATTTTAATTTAATTTTATCTTTCAATAATATTAATTTTTTACTGTACATAGTATTCAATTATTTTTTAATTACATCTAAATAAATTACACTTAATCACATTACTTTTATTTTAAATAAATTTATATTTTTATAATTTTAAAGAATTGATACATTAGAAACAAAAAGTATAATTTATATTTTATTGTATATATATTATTTTTTTCTTTTCTACAAGTTTATATACTAGTCGTTCTACAAATATTTCATGATAACTAAAAATCTTTAAGAGTAAAATTATAAAAAAATTAATTAATTTAAAATGAAAGTAATATGATTAAGTGTAATTTATTTAGATGTGATTAAAAAATAATTGAATACTATGTATAGTAAAAAATTGATATTATTGAAGGATAAAATTAAAATTTATTTCTATGTATCATTTTTGTCCCTAATGTTTCAAAATCGTCTCAATTTTGTTTCACCGTCAATTTTGTTAACGGATCCCTAACGGCAGGACAATATTGAGTCAGTTTTGAAATGTTAGACACTTAAATAGGAGGATTGAAATATTATGGACAACTTTAAACTTACTCCAAATGTTGGGAACAAAAACAACAATTTACCTTTTTATGATTTATTGGAATAATGCTACAAAAAGATTAAGCAGGCAAGGTGCATGTTCAGCCAAATCATACGGTTATTGTGCATGTGGTTTTACAGAAACCAGTTGTGTGGCTGTGGCATGATTCATATTAGTTGGTGTAGGTCTACTCTATATTATTAAATGATTGACGTGTTTTCAATGGTAAATACAAATAGTGATTGATTGATATGCTAAGAATATGCCTGGAATATGCTATACCCAAAAGGAGCCTAAGCCTTTTCTTTTTCTGGGAGCTTTCAGTTCGCACGCAATTAAGAATTAACTACTACACTTATACAATTAACAAAATCAAGCAGTTTCATAGCAGTTTATTGTAAAATTATTTTTCTTGGAATAAACTAGCAATATAATTTGAATTTAAAATTTCTTACCTACTATCTAAATTTTATTATCTTTTATAAAGTATATGGTAGTTGTACACTTGTAGGTAACTAGTTATCTTCATTAGAACCAAAAAAAAAAAAAAATCTTTTTTATAATGACTTGGTAGGAATAATCTCTTCATATTTGTGTGGTTAGTAATATTAAATTAGTCTTCTCGACATTATCATCTATCGGCCCCCAAAAAGAGACTTAAAAACGCCTCTCTCATATTCGTTATAACTTATAATAATTAAAAACTAAAAAAAATAGTAAACCTCACGTTTCTTGAAAAATGTGTCCCAACAATATTTTTTATTCTAAAAACTAAAATCCATACCTTGGGACAGCATGATAGCCAACCAACTCAATTAGAACTGCCTCTTGGACCTATTAGCTCAGCCTATTCTGGACTGTATGTGGCAGCAGTGAAAACTAAATCTAAAAATTCTGAGAATTCATCAATGCCTCAATGGCAATGACCAATGAGCTTATGTATGTTTCCAAAAATATTGAAGTGCTTTTTAATGATTTTAACTATTGATCTTAATTGTATGTATTATAATAAATATTAGCGGTCAAGATCATTAAAATTATAATATTTTAGAACACTTGAAAATGTTCAATTATTATTATTTTTTTTACATGTTCGTATGGTTGTACACATGAGGATTAAGATTTATACTAATTTGTGCACATGATAAGATATAGAGAGTAGCTAATTAACCTGATAAGCGACCAAGGACTGGTTATAGGTTCCTTTTCTTCCCCAGTCTCCGACCACCAGAATGTTCAGAGGTTGATCTGCTTTTGTTGGAGTGTGTTTCAGCTTCTGAAGCTCTGCTATGGAAGGACTTGTTCCCAACAACAATAACACCACCATAACAGGGAGCAACACGCGTTGTTTTAAACACCAAGCCATGTTTTTAATAAGAACCTGCAACTCAAACATTCAGAGAGGGAGAGAGCTTTTTAGAGAGAGAAATTATTGGAAGTTTTGTGAGACAAGTTAGTTATCTATATATATAGTGACAGTTTTTGTATAACATACCGTATTTACTTTATTCGAGAGAGTAGAGACAATCGCTCACGAAAAGGATTACGTATAAGATTCGTTTATCATCCATCGAATCTTTGGATCCACGGTATGCCTTTCATTATAGCAACTCATAATATAATATAATAATGATAAAAGTTCAAATATGTTCTTGGTGGACTAATTTTTTAAAAAAATTTAAAATTAATTCAATAATAATTTTACAAAAATAACTTTTCATATAAGTAAATTATTAGATTTGTCCTTAACTTTTTCAAAATTTAGTTGCAAAAGTTATATATATTTGATACAAATTAAAAATTTAAAAAAATTAAAATAAAATAAAATTTAAGAATATTTTTAAAATTTTTAATAAATTTTAAAGACAAAAAATACATTTTATCTTAATATAATATATTCTTTTTTTGAGTTGGAAGAGAGATAAGGAAATAAGATATTTTTGGATTAACTTTATTACAAAAATGATCTCCACGTATTTAATTTAATGATAATATTAAAAAAATAAAAAAATAAAAAATTATTTTATTTAATATTCATTAATTATTTTAACAACCAACCATTAATAAATATTAAATACAATAAATTTTAACTATTTTTTATTATAAAATATTTTCGTTAATTTAATTATACTAGTTAATAGACCACTTATACCGAGAGAGGTAATATATTATGTAACTTTTATTATGCTTTATATATCAGTAAAATAGTAGGACCTATCACTATTCTATTTCAATGGTAGATGGTTGTTTTTCATGTATATGTAGCATTATTGGTGAGAATTTATTTATTTATTTTTCTTTTCTTTTTTTTCTTTTTTGTTTATAGAGTAGTGAGCTGATGAGAAGTAGATATAGAGGTTAAAGAAATAAAGATCTTTGTCTGGTATCCTATATTGGTGAAAATATGATACAAAGAAACAAACGAATGGAGTTTCGGTGAAATTTCGGTTTGAGACTTTCTACTTAATTTAAGAAATGACAAATAGAAAAGGAAACCTGTCCGCGTGTGTGTGGGGAGGGTGGGAACTGGGAATTCCATAAGTGTAGATTAAACAATTATTGAACGAGAACCATAACGAAAATTTGGTATTACCAAAGCTTTTCTTTAGTGGGACATTATTGTAGATATCCACCCATTAACTTTTCAAGGTTTAAACAACCTGCTAGCTAGCACCGCTCATGAATCATGTTTGTAACTACTTTTATATTAAAAATAAGATATTTGTATTATTTTTTATTTCTTAATTATTTATTTTTAATATAAAAATAAAAAAAGATAATTTACTTAAATAAAATAATTGGAGTTTATATTTACGTAATGCAAAAATTCAAAACTAATTACATGTGTATTCTATTACAACTCTATATAAATCGTGAAATTCTTATCACTTTTTACAAATATATATAAATCGTAGAATTCTTATTATGATTTATGAACAAACAAGTATACACACATAAACCGTGAAATCTCTACCACGGTTTATGAAGAACTAAGTTTGTACATAAACCGTCCTACTACAACCACGATTTATTAAGAGTTATGGCTCTATATATATTAACTGAAGCCAATTATTTAGAAGAGTGTCATTTTTACAATGGCTAGTGAGGAGGAGAATTTCTTAGTGCTAGTGTATTGTTCTGGAAAAATTCATAAAAGCAAAAGAAAGGGTGTAAAATTCACAGACTAAGAACCCTTGAGTGTATTTATCAGTTCATCGAATACCTTTTCAGATCTAAAAATCAATATATTTCAGAAGCTTGGGGTATTTGGGACCAAGTGGGTGAAGAAGTTATTTTATAAGATTCCTATCGTAGTTGTGTCAACCGGTATAAAGTATGATACTTTGTGATAGGGTCTGATAAAGATCTGCAAGTTCTGTTTCATTGTCATAGAAGTTTTTTGGAGTTCAGAATACACGAGCTGTATGCAAAGTTGGAGGACGGTGTCTACAGTTCTGGGGCATCAGCTCCGAATCCTCAGTCGATTGCCTTGGGAGTGCTTCCAGTTCAATGGTTGTGGTTGCACCAGCTCATCTGTTCATTGCATCTCCATCCTTTGGGGTTGATTTGAACCGTACGGATGAAGATGATTATGTAGCATTGGAAAACCGTTCGTTTCGGCAGTTGGCAGTTGAGATGGCTAGTTCTCCTGTCATGATTTCTGATTGTGTAGGGTTGGGTGAACATGATTGAGTTGAGAATGCAATGCGAGAGGATGATTCAGATGAGGATCCTATCGACATAGTTGGGGACAATGATGAGGATACAAGGAGCAACCCATGTACACAACATGACCCATCAAGTTCCAGTACACAGCAATATCCTCCGCACTTTTTAACCCTAAACTTGGAGGCTATGGGGCAATAGCCGGACGCAGATGCTATCTTCGGAGGGGGGGTTAAGGATTGCGTCATGGATCCGCTCCTATAGAATTTTAGATTGGCAACCATTCAAGAATAAAGAGAAAAATGTGTTGAGTGTGAAGGATTATAGCATCCGTCAAGGTGTTGAGTACAGGGTGTTAGAGTAAGATCATCTTAAGTACCATGAAAAATGCAAGGAATTCGGCAAAGGTTGCACATGATTGATTCGCATCTCATTTTATGCATGAAAGGGTACCTAGGAGGTTAGAATGTATAATGGTCCACACACTTGCTTAGCTACCTCGATTTCGAGTGATCACTGACAGCTTGATTACCACGTCATTTGTGCGAGGATCTTTTCTGTTGGTTAGAGCGGATGCTACGGTTACGATAAAGCTGTTGTAAGAAGCAACAAAGGTAACTTATGGATTCAGGCCTACTTACAGGAAGGTTTGAATGGCAAAGCAGAAGGCAATTGTACAAATATATAGAGATTGAGAAGAGTCCTATAGCGAGTTTCCATGTTGGATGCCTGGGGTCCAGTCCACCATGGCCGGCACTGTTGCAGTATTGAAGACTTCTCTGATTAGAGTTGGGGATCAGGTTGATGAATCTACAGTGTACTTTCATCGTCTTTTCTAGACATTTTCTCTTTGCATTGAGGCCTTTCGACATTGCAAGCCCCTCGTGAGCATTGACGATACCCACTTATATGGCAAATATGGAGGTACTTTGCTGCTGGCTATAGCGCAAGATGGAAACTCGAACATCTTGTCGGCAGCATTCACACTTGTGGAGGGAGAAAATGTGGAGTCATGGTCTTATTTTTTTGTCCAACCTACGACAGCATGTGATGCTACAAGAGGGTATTCTTGTTATCTCTAACAGGCATAACTGCATCAAGACTGTCCTGAAGGCCCTTGATAGTAGTTGGCTACCTCCGCGTACTTATCAAGCATTCTACATTCATCATGTGGCGGCAAATTTTTTGCTGAGCTTCAGAGGTCAAGACGCAAAAAGGCTACTATTGAATGCTGCATATGAGAAGACCGAGGTGAAGTTTGACTATTGGTTTGATATTATGTAGACTGAGAATCCGGATATGTGTGATTGGGCCAACCGAATGAAATATGACAAGTGGATCCAACATTAGGATAGTGGGATACGGTTTGGCAACATGACCACCAATATCAGTGAATGTGTTAATTCTATATTAAAGGGCACAAGCATCAGTCTAAGTATATCATGATCCTCAATGTCGATACCCATGGTAGTGGTAGCAAAATCAATAAAGACCTGAGTGCCGACATCCTCGAACACCTGAGAGCTGGTACTAATAGTGAAATTGCCGCCATCGATCCCAGTCCCAATATCTCCAACACCCACACCCTCAGTATGACCTCCTTGGTCTGCACCAGTGGAGCTACCACTGTCTCCAACCTGTCCACTAACACCTCTCTCCCCATATCGTCTAGCTCTACCTTGACAAACACGATGATCGCCATTGCCTCCCCCGTGATCACCGCCTTCATCCTCATTCATCATGTCATTTAGCCATCGCCACTTCTGATCAGAGGCAAATGTACCAACACGTCGCCACCACTCAACACGCCTGTTATCAGGCACGTCCAGTGCACTTTAGCAGGTGCCTGAGATGACCCTCTGCGATGAGCTTCCTCTAAGATGTCCACTAGCCTAGGATCATCAAACATGGCCTCCAGAGACAAAACACTGTAGGCCACCCAATGCAACCAGTCAAGGTACTATGCCGATGGACCTGGATCAGTAACTCTCTGGATCTGAAGGACGGAATAAACCCTGTTGTTTCAATGTAGATGCCATGTCTAATAATAAGTGGGGAACCATCGATCTCCACCCTTACCATCCTTCGCATAGAGCCAGTCTATGTTCAAAGCTGAATGAGGGAGAAGCTGTACGCCGCCGAGCTGCGGTACCACTCTATCAACTTGATGCCATTCTATCACGGCAAAATATATCAAGCTCGTGACCGCCCTCCATAACCTACGGTGCTCCTCTGTTAGTATCTCCGGATGAACCACAACTACCACCTTAGCAACAGAATAAGATTCCCACAAATATTGTAAAGGGCAAGCTAAGCTTCGTAAACACCATAAAAAGATGCATGACGTCAACTGTGAATCCAACATAAAGCAACATCTAAACAACTTACGTCTCGATCATGAAATCTGTAAAAAAAAAAAAAGACGTATCAATACCACTCTTTGCTCTCTGGTATCGAAGGTTGGTAGATATGTCGCCCACCTACAATCTTCGTTGTAAGCATTGTATAAAAAAGGATAGTACATTAAAATAAATATGTATAACACATAAAACATTAAATGATACCTGGAGACTAGTGAAAATCCAAATATGTCAAAACCACTCGGGCTCAGCATGGAAAACTGCCAAAAAATCCAGGACTGTAGTAGATGAAGTGGTTCGGCCAAGTTAATAATATTTCTATTGGCCACTCGACTCATACATCTATACAACTAGGCCAGTGCATCTGAGTCGCTGCTGTATTTGCCCAACTCGTCAAGCCTCACCAAAAACAGCAACCATTGAAGATGAACTCGGTTCCCATTCTTGTCATCGAAAAATTGAGTGGATAGTAAAATCATAATGTAAGCACGTACATATATACGCACTGTCTCCTCACTAGTATCAGCTGGGAGCACCCGAAACCTTTCATGGAACCATGTGAAATGGATCGTCATCTGCTTGACTATATTCGGTGGCAGTAGCTCGTCAAATAACTCCTGCAACCACTCTCGCAATGGTCTTCTGTTGGGAATGAACTGGTCAAAGTCAGTGAGGCACCCACTAACAGCTTCCCTATTAACGGCAAACCCCAATACGCCATGTCTTACAACGTGATGATGCATTCTTCGAAAGACATGTGAAAGATGTACGTCTTAGGACACCACCTTTTAATGAATGCGCTCAGCAGAGGCTCATCTACCCAAAACCAATAACTGTTCAGTCTAGCCAAGTGATACAAACCAGCGATTTTCAAATAAGGTCTGATCCAATCATGTAGAGGCATATTCTGTTGCCTCTTAACACTATAAATACACCTAGTCGGCTACATTATGCAAAAACAAAATAATTTGGTTCTAATCAAATTTTAACAGATAAGTCTATAAATTTTTTATTATTTATAAATTAAATAACTGATAGATAAAAGTTTAACACAGTAATAAACTAAAAAATTAATTTGATACTAATCAAATTTTAACATACAAATTATTACCCTATAAATTATTTATAAATTAAATAAGTCACAGATAAAAGTCTAACACCTAAATTAACAAAAAAAATAATTCGGTACTAATCAAATTTTAACATATAAATCAATTAACGCCTATTTAATTTTTTATAAATTAAATAATTCAAAGAAAAAAGACTAAGACATGAGTTAACAAAAAAATTAACATGGTACCAATCAAATTTTAACATATAACTCACATTTTCAAATTATTTATAAAAATACCCTAACCATACAACAAAGTGACATGAGATATGAACAGAACAACAAACAACTAACACCTAAAGAGAACAACATATAAAGAACTAACATCTTCATTGATGTTTCCAGCTATATGAGTAACGTCGTTCAATTGGTACAAATGATCTTGTTTTTTCATAACCACACCCTGCCAAAATATCGTTGTCACCGGATTCTCTCTCAACTCCTTTCAATTCCAACTACTCACACTCTCAAGAATGCAATATGTCCTTTGGTCTCATAGTTTATGTACAAACTTAGCTCCTTATAAACCGTAGTATGTGTAAATCATCCTCTTCATAAACTGTGATAGGAGTTCTACGATTTATGTGTATACTTACTTGTTCATAAACAGTAGTAGAGATTCTACGATTTATGTGTATTTGTAAAAAGTGTTAGAGATTTCCCGATTTATATAGATTTGTAATATATAGATTTGTAATAAGACATATAAAATTAATTTTAAAATGTTGCATTTATATAAATATAAACTCTAATTATTTTATTTAAGTAGTTTGTCTAATAAAAAATATGAAAAATATAAAAAAAAACTATACACAAAAATAATCTGTATAATATTTTTCTAATCCTTTTATATATAAATGGTGCACATTATACATTGCACGTAACTAGTTTATTTACTCTATTGTACACGGATATTTGGGTAATTTCTAAATATTTAGATATACTTGGTTTGAAACAGAAGGGTGTCAAGTGTGAAGTAATTTACAACAACATTATTGCCAACAAAATACATGTTCAGTATATTTTTGGTATTTTAGAGTTAAGAAATAAAAGGATAATTTTGTCAAGTTTAAAGATATGAATATTAGAAGAATTATATGATATTGGTCTTGTGTAACACTTTATCACACAGAACTTTACGCTTAAGTTTGTAAATTAAAAGTGGTGAAGTATTATGATCTCTAAAAGACAAAATATGTACTTATGTATAATTGAAGAATAGTTTTAGCTAGGAGCCTTAAACAAAGGATAAACAAAATAAACAAAGACCGCGTCGCACTCGAAACGTGAAGAATATAAAGCGAGATAACGGAAAGCAGAGGAAACAATATATATATATATACACACACACACACACTTAGATAAAGAGGTCCAACAACCTCTAAAAGGGACAAAAATATAAGTTTATACAAAGTGGAGAGTACTATATACTAATATATAAAAAAATGCAAAACACAATTATCCCCCAAAAGTAGTTCTTCGCTCCCAAAGATTCTCTAGCACGCTCAGCATGGTGCTTCACGTCCTGCATCTGAAAAATAACAGAATATGTATGGAATGAGAACCGGGGGTTTTCAGTATGGTAACATTGCCTAAATAGTTAAGATATAAGGTTTCGGGAAGCCAGAGACATTCCTAAACTCGAACAACCCATATCAAAATCCTAAAGTTCTCCCTAAACCAAAAATAGGGTGACTAATAAATGCACACTCAAACCAATATAAATGCACACTCAAACAATTCATACAAGTGCATACGATGCATGTCTACCCTATGACTGATGAGTCTCATTTGTCGGTTATACAACCAAACCCGATATGTCTGGTAGTGAACCCTGGACAGGAACACCATAACATAGAGCAAGTGGGACAAGATCACAACCCTTGCATCTTACCTACGTAATCCGGAGCAAGGGGGACAACCTCACCCTTGCCTCTTACCCAAGCGGTGTTATAATTCTCAACCTGGAGCAAGTGGACCACGCCACTGCCTCTTACCCAGTGTCTCGAACCTTTACCCGGAGCAAGTGGACAATGCCACTACATCTTATCCGGAATCTCAACTTATACCTGGAACAAGTAGACAATGTCACTACATCTTACGCGGTGGTATATCTCAATTAGATTCAATTTTCTTATCAAGTTCATCCTCCATCTTGTTGCATTTCATTCATAATCATAATCATCATCATTTATCAGTATCATAATCATACTCATCATACCTCAATTCATCATCAATCATCTCTCAAAATCTCAACATTCATAAATATATTTATTCACATAATTCTCATCCTCATCATCATCTCGCAAACCATGCATCATCCCTACCTCTTCTACCCTCTATTTCACCGATTTTAGACCCATAACAAGATTTAAAAGGTTAGAGAAATGATTGAAAACACAAAAATTTTATTTCAGCCAAAACAAGGTGTCGCATACGCGAACTTCTTCCGCGTACGTAAGCATGTCAAAACACCAAAGTCGTGTACACAGTCCTCTTCTACATACGCGAGGGTGTGGACAGAGTCCAATACCCGCGTATACATGACTTTACCGCGTACGCATGCATATCAATATTCCCAAAAAAGCATTTAAGTTTAGAAATCAATTTTTTCACACCAACTTCAAATGTGCATAACTTTTTTATTAAAAATCATTTTCAGTTCATTCTTTGAACTTTATAAACTTCTCGGACCCAATTCTTATTCAAGATAAGTTTCACAAGATTTGAGAGTCCAGAAGCCAAGTTATAACCCGACGAAGTTGGTCAAAATCAATTTTGTACCAAAATCCTCCATTTCCAAAATCCTCAATCAAATTTCAAATTTAACTATACCAATTCCATACTAAATACTCCTACACTATAACAAATACTCCTCAATTACTTTTCAATCATTCTAACATCTAAACCATTCAATTCCCAATTTATTCATTTCAACAACTTCCAACAATTACCCTCTCCGCAATAATCACACCAAATATATACAATTCCAATCCATCACAATCATTATACATCAATATAACATTCACAAGCTCATATCCAACCTTCATTCAATTAGTCACATATTGCCCATAATTCCATCAACCAAAACATGCAATTCAATCCTCATCAACACCAATGTAAATATCATTCAATACTCATCAATAATCATCATCATTCAATATCATAACAACACTCCTTCATATACAACCTCATTCCACATTCTACATCATCCTATTCATTCAATCAATTAATTCATGCAATTCAACCTATCAAAAGACTACTAATCTAATGTTCACACAACGTTATATATTAACTACAAGAAACTGAAACTATACCTTGGCCGATTTCTCCCAAAGCTTAAAACATCACCGAAAACCTCTTTTTGACAAGCTTCCAAGTTTTCAATTTGCCAATTTAGCTAGTTCCAGCCAACAAAGCTCCAATTCAAGCGCTCAAGTTCACCAATTTAACTCCAATTCACATGTATTCAATGTAAATTTTACACAATTTACCAAAATTACACTGGGATTCCACTAATTCATCAATTTACAAGAGTTTAGTAATTTTCTACCTTACTCATGGATGCTTGGGGTACAACTCGATAATTACCCAATGCTAGATTATACCTAAACCATCAAAATCATGAACATCTCTCAATACCCGTAACTAAAACGCGAAATCAGAATGGAAAAAGGAATTGGGCAAGAAATTCAAAGTGGCTTACCATTTTGTTCATATAGAATTGAAGAGATCAATGAGATGAACGCGTGGCCACAAACGGTGTGACGATCGGAGCTCCGGATTGAAAGTTATGGATAAATGAAGTTTTGAGTGATTTGGGGATTTAGGTTTTGTTCCCCTTCCCCTTTTTTTAGCATGAATGCCACAATTCAAGGGAAGGTGTGGCTGAGTTAATGTTATATATGTTGGGCCTTGAACCCAATATGGGTCCGGTTCAACCGATTTGATTTGTTGGCCTAATTTCGGACTAAAATCTTTAAAATTAATGTTTTAATTCGTATTTTAATTACTTTTACTTCTTCAAATTATGAAATTTAATTTACAGAATTTTACATCTTGAACATCAAGAAGACCAAGAGTTCGTTGAGAATGAATTTGTCAAAGTCAGTGAGGCACCCACTAACAACCTCCCTATCAACAGAAAACTCCAACTGATACGCCATGTCTTGCAGCATGATGGTACATTCTCCGAAGGGTATGTGGAAGGTGTGCATATTAGGACGCCACCTCTCAATGAATGCGCTCAGCAGATGCTCATCCACTCAGAACTAATGACTGTTCAATCTAACCAAGTGATACAAACTCGCGGTTTTCAAAAAAGGTCTGATCCGGTCATATAGAGGTATATTCTGTTGCCTCCAAACACTACAAATACACCTAATCGGCTGGATCATGCAAAAAAATAATTTAGTTCTAATCAAATTTTAACGGATAAATCAGTAAACTCTTTATTATTTATAAATTAAATAACTCATAAATAAAAGTCTAACACAGTAATAAACTAAAAAATTAATTCGATACTAATCAAATTTTAACATACAAATCACTACCCTATAAATTATTTATAAATTAAATAAGTCATAGATAAAAGTCTAACACATAAATTAAAAAAAAATTAATTCATTACTAATCAAAATTTATCATATAAATTAACTACCGCATATTTATTTTTCTATAAATCATATAATTAAAAAAATACTAACACATAAGTTAAAAAAATTAACATGGTACTAATCAAATTTTAACATATAACTCACTAACATCTTCAAATTATTTATAAAAATATCCTAACCACACATCAAACTGACATATGATATAAATAGAACAACATATGAACTAACCTCTTCATTGATGCTTCTAGCCACGTGAGCAGCGCCGTTCAAACAGTATAAACGATCTTTGTTTTTCATAACTCCACCTGCCAGAGTATTGTTGTTGTCGGATTCTCTAGCAAATCCTCTCAATTTCAACTACTCACATATTCAAAAATGCAACCGTTGTTTGGTCGGTTTACATACAAACTTAGCTCCTCATAAACTGTAGTATGTGTAAATCCTCCTCTTCATAAATCCTAGTAGGAATTGCACAATTTATGTGTATACTTGTTTGTTCATAAACCGTTTATGTGTATTTGTAGAAAATGATAAAGATTTTACGATTTATATAGAGTTATAATAGGACACACATAAAATTAATTTTTAGGATTCCTAATAAGGTATTTTAGGATACAATTTCATAATAATTTTTAGTTGTTAATATAAATAAATAAATATAATATATGAAAAGATGTTTGAAATTTAACAAACGAGGAGTGCTAGGAGCTAACAGATTTTGTGATTTGTAACCATTAATTAGTTATCATTAGTATTTTTAATAGTATAAAATTATATCTAATAGTATGAAATTACTCATTGTTTTTATTAGTTAAATACGAATCAAATTTTAATAAAAATGCTGGCCCTAAATTTTCTCATAACGAAATCCTAATCTCCATGCAACGTTTGGAACCATGCGACTTTATCGCTCTTGTAGAGTGTTTGGCCATAGTCACATCTTTCTGCGCAAGCAATTCAATGGAAATTCAAGCAGCCATGCAAGTGATTTGGGAATTTATCTGTCCTAAATCCAAGCTTGGTGTATGTTTATTAATTGAAGTATGATCTGTTTTTATTATTACTTACTTACGAAGTTTTTCTTTTTTCTTTTTTTTTTTTCAGCAGGCACTTAAACTGCGTTTGTTTTTTAGAATAAAATAAGTTAAGACACTGAGAACAAAATACAAAGGACAGAGATACAAAATTTTGTGTTCTTATCTTTTGTTTGGTGATAAACTAGAACAAATTATAAAAATCTAATTTTTTTTTTCATTCAAAAAATTTGAAAAGAAAATATAATAATAAAAAATATAATTATAAAAAATTAACAAAAATAATAAAAAAAATAAATGGTATCTTTTATTAGTATCTTTGTATTCTTTCTATCAAAATAAATACAAAATATACTAATTTAATATTTTTAAACATAATGTCTCTATTCATATATTTTGTGTTTTTGTATCCATATCTCAATGTTCTTTTCTTGTAAACAAACGCTGCCTTAAAAACTATGTCTTTATTAATACTCTATCAACGTTAATTTATGCTTGGTTGTTTCTACTTTCAAAAGTAGATATGTGAAAAATCATCTCCGGTCATTGGCAAGAATAAGTACATTAATTTTCTATTTTATATAAGAATTTAATTTTGATGTATCAAAAATATAAAAATTATTATTTTTTTAATATGATAATATATAATTGAATAAGTTTAAAAATTAATTTTTTTTATAACGTGATAATGCATGATTAAATCTCTATGTAAACTTCTTTCACACATAAAAATTAATTCTTTAATATGATCTTCATTGTTATAAATTATAAATAACAGAAAAAAAATATACATCGTACAATTTTGTTTTTTGCGGCTAATTACCCAGTGTTAAAATCCATAAAATTGATATTTATTTTGAAATTAAAAGAAATTGACAAATGTTTAACTTAATAACTTTGCTTTAATTAATGATTCTTGATGTAGGGTAATTTCTCGGTTCTTAACATTACTCAAAGAAGATGTAACTTGTGTTGCTGCCGGTGAAGCATTAGCTTTGATATTTGACTGCGATAAAATTGACAAGTTTTTTGTTAAAACTGAAGAATTATTATTAGAGTCTTACGATGGATTAAGAAAATACATCAAAGACATTATTTTGAAACAATTAGAGAGTACTTCAATGGAAGCTAAAACTGCACTTCTTCTGAAATAAATGTTCAACAATGCTGCACTTTCTCTTTTATGAATAGCTCAAATTTCTCAAGAATTTTTTGGGAGAAAAAAAATTTTCAAACTATATGATGGTTAGCTTTTAAAAAATTACTACATAATTAATAAATATAACTCTTATTTATTATCAAATATTTGAATTTTTCTATCGTTGTTATATTAGGAAAACAAAGTCATTCAACAATTATTTACATTTGTACCTTATTATGAAGAGGAAGACACTCCATACCTGTATGAACCTACCTTAGAAAAGGTTAGCAAAACGAATTTTGTTTTTGTTGGAAAATACAATTTCTTAGTTTATTAATAATTTACTTCATTTCTAACAGATTATCTCTGTGCTACTTGAGAGAAAGATCCTGAACTATTAACAAAAAGTAAAATAAAAAAAGAGCGAGAACAGGTATAACCAAACTTCTTTTTTTATATCCATATTTTCTCATTTACATGAATATTTATGTTACTTCATCATTTCATGATTCATCTTTCAGATAAAGTCAATTGTTGATGAATCAAAGACTAAACTTATGAAAAAAAGGCGCACATTTGCAGAGGTGAATCCTTAAATGATCTTTTTCTATATATATAAAAATATGTTTGATTAACTAATTTATACTTAAATTTATTTTGTCTCAGGAGAGAAAAGGCAAGGCATATTGTGATGAAATTGAAGCAGAAATTCTCTTTGGGCTAATTAAACAATATTACTTTTGTACATGATTAACTTTGGAATCCTTTGGATTTTTAATTACTGAGTATTATTAGATTAGTGATTTTTTATGTTTATCTTACCTTGACATTGATATACATAAAGCCACTAAATTTTTAACGTGATTTCTGAGGTTGACATCGTGCACCAAAATCGTCTCTAAGATTTTAATTGTACAACGTCTTTGAAATTGAAAAAATTATACCATATTAGTCTCTCACCCATTTTCTGTTAACGACGCGCTGATGTGAACTTTTAGTAACACATGTCACCTCATGATTTGATTACGTATACCGATATGATGACGTGTCGGTCATTGACATGTGGCATATTAACGTGGATCATTATACCACATATCACAATGCTATTTTGTCACGCGTCAGATTATGCCACGTGTCATAATATTATTTGTCCACGTGTCATCCACTATGTTATCATTACATATGCACCAAATTGGTTCCTTACTTTATATCAAATAACTCATTTTAGTTGCTAAAATTGAATGTCGTGCACTAAATTAGTCTTTTCGTCAGTTTTTTCTCTTTTTTTTTATAAATTCAAAATTTTTAATTTTTTTGAATACACTAATTTTAATTTTATCTTTTCACAAATTATTTAAATACAAGTGCTTTTATAAAATATTTTAAAAATTTTAATTTTAATTATACAAATTTTTTCTACAACATTTTATTAAAAGAATTATATGAAATATTGATATTGATTTAGTAAAGAGTGTAAGTTAAGAGTATAATAATATCTCTAAATACAAACTTTTAAATATTTAGCATCTTAATAAATATTTTAAAAATACTTGATAAGACACTTGTTAACTAATATAAATTCATTATTCCCATCCATTTTAAAAATGTCTCATTCTCCATCTAATTGACTTCTCACTAATTCATATATTACACTATTAATTAATATAAGTACTTATTGTAACCATGACTTGAACAGTATTAAAACAAATACAAATAAACACAAGAAGCAATAATAAAATTTTGGATTTAGCTAACATGTGCTCTATTAATACAAGTTAAAATTATTAATTAAAATTTTATTATAAAAAATTATATAATAAAAAATATAATTAAAATTAGTGTACCAAATGTCACTGGCCAATACATCATCATACCATTACACATGGACAAACCATTAAGTGACACATGTCACCAAAAATCCACCTCAGCGCGCATCGTTAACGAAAAACAAGTTAAGGACTAATATAGTACAATATTTCCAATCCCAAGAACATAATTGGTGTAATTAAAATCTTAGGGACGATTTTAGTATACAACGCCAATTTCAAAAATCACTTTACGCTAAATTGAAAATTCACCCGGGCACTATAAATCAAATTGACAGATTTAACATATAAATAAATCTAATATCTTATAATGTGAATTTCATATGCATTAAAACATATAATGAGTAAAATGTATATATTAAGGATAATACTGATTTAGGGAGTTGTAATGTTAACTTTGTATCACAAATAGAAACTGGAATATAAGCATCATGCATATCTAACAACATAGTCACGTAGACAATGCTCTCTTGTTTTTGGGTCCATGTTTGGGGGCTTCCACGTCCCTTTGAATAGTCAACATAAACCCAACAATAAGTGGAAAATCTAACTCTAAATGATGCTTCTGTAGACCTGCGTTTCCAAGCTCTAAAATAAGTTCTGTATGCAATAGTTAGCCCTCAACGGGCTCAGATCAACGAAAAACTATACATAGTTGAACTCTAAGAAGTAAGAACCCATCATCCTCTGGTCTCATCAATGGTGAAACTTCTATCAATAGCATAATCCACAAAACTGTAAAGAGGGACCACACGCTCCCCATACTTCTCAAATCCATCCAATTCTTGCTTAGCCTTTTCTCTAAGCTCTTCAGCCACCTCTTGTGCTTTCTCAACACCATAAACTTCCACATAACTCTTACCCTTCTTTTTCCCGTCATTACCACCCTTAGCTTTCAACCTCTCTTCCAAAATATCATCCACAACTGCATATAGTACCCCAACAGCTCTCCCATACCTCCTCAGTCTCTCTATTTCATCATCTTCAGCACCAGCCAACAATCCTCCACACACTGCAGAACACTCCCCCATTTCACCGTACTTTTTGTCTTGTATAAATCCAACTGCATTTGGTCCTCCTTCGAGGTCCAGGAACTGCCCTGCCGCCATACCAGTGGAGCCTACAGAGCGGGCTATCTCTGCAATAACACGAAGGAGGTAGCGCTCGGGCACAAGGTCGAGGGGAGTATGAGAAACAATGTGACGAAATCCAAGGGGAAAGAGTGCATCACCCGCCAGAATTGCCATGTCAACACCGTGGACCTTGTGGTTTGTTGGTCGGCCACGACGCGAGGGAGAGTCATCCATGCAGGGGAGATCATCGTGTATCAATGAAGCCGCATGAACCTGTTTGCAATACGATAAAGATTCATTTTTATAACCATGTATCTTAAAATAGAGTTTATCATAATCTTTTTTAAGAAGTACATATCAGTAATTCAAAAAATCCATTGTGCTTGATGAGAAGTTCCAGACAGAGACAAACTCAGAGAAACGGTTTTGTTATATAAAAAACAGTGCAAACAAGGGATTTGTTGTTACAATAAAAGATTCTTAACAGTTTCTTATTTTTATGCAGACTGCTAACTACTGAACAAGCAACTAAAGTTGTTCTAATAAATCAATAATGGAAGGTGAAAGGAATTCCAGAAGAAAGCCCACCCCCTTTTTAAGTTGAACTTAGAAACAGTTTAGAGTGTTTGTTTGATATAACTTACCTGTACAAACGTCAACACCAAAAAAACTTATAATAATAGACCAATGTCTCTCAAATGACATATCATAAGAAACTTCTATTTTTTCGGGGTTGGGGAGATTACGATACATAAAGGAGGTTACCATTTCAAGAGCACAAGCGGTGGGGAAGGCAGAAAGGCGGCTTCCCCCAAATAATTCACAGGAAGCAATGCACATAACGGGAGGGGCTCTCTTAGCACCCTTGGCAAGGACTGAATACCTCATAGCTTCATAAATCTGGGGAGGATACTGAACTGGAATAGCTTCATTGAGTTTTTGATTGATCTGCACCATTAGGGAAGCCCAATATGTCATCAAATCAAAGTTAGCAGCTTTTGAACGAGTGGAAACCAGGGCAGGAGAAGCAGTGGTGGAGCAGCGAATTGGGAAGACAAGATTTGTTGGCTTCCGAAAGTGGAATATGTGTGAAGAGGGCACCATTGCAGTTGCAAAGGGAGCCATCTTTAGATCTACATGAGAAACAAGAAATAACAAAGAAAGATAACCCCGTCACCAAAAACACTCAGAATCAGATTAGACAACCCTTTTTTTGAAAGAAAAAAAAGCTAGTGTTATCTGTACGAAGAAAGAAAGGCAAAGTATATGAGAGCATCTGAAAATAATTCATGCAAAGCAAGATAATGGCATTTCATCAAGCAGTTGGTGGGCATGAAAATCTTATAGCCGACTTTCAGAAAGTGACAATCACACTGGTTGGATCCACAAATCAAATTCACAACGCACAGTATATCACCAACAATTTCCAGTCTCAACATCGAAGACCAGAACCATCCTTCCCAGATTCTTGGCTAAATAGCCGCCACCCCAAAACACTAAATTGCACAAAATTCAGCATCAGGGTAGCCTGAATGAAAGGGGGAAAAGGAACATTACCAAAAAGTGAATGAGAGCGAAGCAGAAGAGAAGAGAACGAGCAAAGGGGGAAGATTTCCCAAAGTGTATAGGAATGTAAAAAAAGAAAGCAGAGGTAAGAAATAGGATAAAAGAAAGGGATTAGGTTGACAGAAGGGAAAGTGGAATTGTAGGGCAGTGAAGATGAAAGAGAGTTTGTGATAAGCGTGGTGGTGGGTGCATTACGGTAATGGTGGTGTGCCCACCCATTTTACATTAATAATCTCTTGTTTGTGATTTCGGCTTTTTTTTTTTTTTTAATACAAATAAATATATAAAAATAGAGGAAGTATAGGGATTGGGGTATAGGAATGTTCGATTCAGATATAAGATGTTTATTATCTGGTAGCAGATGATTATTCTGGATAGTATGGGTGTATTGTGTTTGAGAAATTAATAGTATTTTATTCTGAATATTCATTTTTTTAATTTATATTGGGCCAAATAAATAGTCCATTGTACACATTGTACAAATATTCTATTGACTCCTTAACGGAATTCAAGAAGTATAGAGAGCCAATACATATGCCGTACAATGCATATAATAGGATTAATTTTAAATTAAAATTAAATTAATATTAGATGTTTGTTATTCCTGATACTCGGATGATTATTTTAGATAGTATAGATGTATTATGTTTGATAATTTAGTAGTATATTATTTTTTGAATACCATGAAGAAAAATAATCATCACAATGCGCAGAGCTATTTTATTACTGACGTTCGGGAAATGAAATGTACACCAATTTTCTCAAGACGCCGGCTAGAGGTGGCAATATGTACCCTACCTACGGGTATCCAATCTGACCCCACCCGGTCGGGTAGGGTTGCCAATCCGATCCGCAGTGGGTAGGGTATGGTGCGAGTAGGGTTTTCGTGCGGGTCGGGTAGGGTGCGGATTGAGCCTCAACCCTACCCGACCAACCCGCACCCTATATATGTATATATTATATACTTATATAAAAATATATTTTAAGTGGATGTTGAACTAAAGACTTCTCACTAAATACAAAAGATCCTTAGTCATTAAAAGAAGATCATTAATTGATAATTTAATAAATTTTTTTTACATAAAAATCAATTCTATTTTAAATTATCATCAAGTTATATAATAACGTTGCATTTTTTTTTAACCCGCGGGTAGGGTCGGGTACCCACAGGTAGGGTTAGGGTTGACTCCAAACCTTACCCTACCCTACCCATTGCCACCCCTAACGCCGGCAAAATGGATAACGAACAACCGACGCTCACAGACCGTCGGTCATTTCTCACCTAACGGACGCGAAATAGATAATAATAATAATAATAATAAACAACACAAATAATAATTATAAGGTTTAATTACTCTGTTGGTCCTTATAATTTTGCGAAATTTTCAATTAGGTCCTTATACTTTTTTTTCTTTTAATTGGGTCTCTGTATCAATTTTTTTTCAATTGAATCCCTACACTTTTTTTACTTTTTATTTGAGTCCTTGTACCAAATTTTTTTTTAGTTGGGTTCCTATACAATTAAGTCAATTACTACTAAGAGGGACTTAATTGAAAAAAAAATTAGTGCAGGGACCCAATTAAAAGAAAAAAAAAGTATAAAAACCTAATTGAAAATTTTGCAAAACTATAAGGACTAACAGAGTAATTAAACCTAATTATAATAACACTAATAATAAATAATTATAACTATAATAGTAATAATAACAATGATAAATAAGAATATTTAAATTACAAAAAAAAAAGATCATTATAAAATATATTGACTTTTTCAATTAAATGTGCAAAAATATGATATTCATCTATCCTATTAAGATTTTTTTCGAATGAGTAGTATTAACAAAATAGGAGTGACGTTATTATAATGTAAATTCATACAAAATATAATGCAAAAAATCATATAATTTTAAGAAGTTAAACCTTAAAATGGTCTATGAAATTGACGTCGTGTACCAAAATCATCTGTGAGATATTAATTGCACTAATTATGTTCTGAGATAGACAAAAATGTACCACATTAATTCTTGACCCATTTTTCTTAACAGCGTGATGATATGGCTGAATGACGTGGATTGTCAGTGACACATGTCACTCAATTTGGCCACGTGTAGTGTTATGATGATGTGTTGACCAATGACACGTGGCATGCTGATGTGGACGATTATGCCACGTGTCACAATATTATTTAGTCACGTCAGTTTGTGCCACGTGTCATCCACTATGTCATCATTGTAGATACACTAAATTAGTTCATTACTTTGCATTAAGTGACTCATTTTAGTCGTGATATTGAATATTGTGCACCAAACTAATCCCTTCACTAATTTTTTTCTCATTTTTTTAATTCAAAATTCTTAATATCTTTAGATGCACTAATTTCAATTATATTTTTTCACATATCATTTAAATATAAATGCTTTTATAAAATTTTTCGCAAGCGCTATTGGAGAATTGGTGTGCAATTCTATTTCGCGGGCGCCAATAGTAAAATGGTTATGCGGTAACCATTTTTCTTCATGTGTATTTATATATTTATTTGTATAAAAAAGTCTTGTGATTGCACAATTAAACCAAACCCAACTCAATATTACACAATTCACGCAAATGAAAAAACGTTACATGGATCTCCCTAATCACCTCTCTATGTAAATCGAATGAATCAAACTCGAGTTAGTTGTTCTCATAGTAAATCGAATGACCCAAATTCGAATTAATAATGACACATGCAAATCGAAACAGCCTGATTCGATTTATGCATGCATGTATCTTGTTCTAATAAATCGAATCAGTGTAGCTCGATTTAGCCATGCACGTACGCCCACAATAATTCGAAACAACCTGTTTTGATTTACATATGGTAGTAATTCGAATTGGGCAGTTTCGAATTACATACAACGTGTGCCCATGGTAATTCGAATGAGACTCATTTGATTTACTACGAGTATCCCTATAAATAGAATTCGAATTGAGCTCATTCGAATCACAAATAAAAAACCCAAGCACTCCAACATCCGAAAAATCTGCTGATGGGGGATAACTCGGACCGTCTTTATCGTTTGGACAGAGTTGTCCATATTGCTGGTGTCATCAATGAAGAGGTTAGTGCATACATTTTTTTTTAAAACAATATTAAATATTTTTTTTTTGTCTCTTTTAACGCTAGTCATTATTTACAATTGTTAAACTAGATAGAGTGGTTAAATTAGTGGCTTAATAATTTTTAGAGGTTTGACGGAGCAAGTCTTAATTTGAATAGTGATTATAAATAAGTAGAAGAATATGAGTAGTGAAAATAATGTGTAGTGAAACTTAGTTAAAGTAAGAGTTGTAATTGGAATCTGTGTTGTGATTCGGATTGTTATTAAAGAAAGTATGGGTATTGACTTGCTTTTTTACTTAGAATTCATGTGACGTGGATTAAGTCAAAATTTTTATTAATATTAAACTTATTTTTATTAGGCCCACTTTGTATTGAACCCCACGTCGAATGCTATAGGTCTTCACGCTTAATACTACCTCCTTTTTATCCTGAAACTGCTGATCAACCTGAAACTCCGCTAGTCCTCCAGTATCCTGTGTATCTCTGACACCAAATCCAACAGGTTCGCTAGGAACCCCTGTTGGTGGGTCCCCAACTAAGTGGGGCCCACAATTTTAAAAACAAAAGAACAAAAATAAAGAAAGTGGCATAAAGCCACGGGAAGGGAGAGAGAGAATGAAGCCTCTCTTTTCAAAAGAAAAGAAAGAAACAGAAAAGGGTTTCGACGTCGAGGGAAGAAGAAAATTGGGGGAAAAGAGCTTTGCCATCTTGATCACATTGACTTGGTAAATTCGCTCCATTTCTTATGAAATTTCAGTATTTTATTCCTGGTATAGAGATGAACATTAGAATATAACTTGTTAGTTGTATTGCCTTCTCTTTTGTCTGATTTAGGATACCCACTTTGTGGAGGGTTTATGTTGATTCCACCAGTTTTGGTGATGTATTTTGTTGATTGTTGAGATGCCCTAGTGTCACTAGGAAGACTGTTTGTGTACCCATTATTCTAATAGTAGAAGATTTTGTTGGACTAGGTCCCGTGGGTTTTTTGTCCCTCTTTTGGGGGTTTTTTCACGTTAAAATTCTGGTGTCTGATTATTTAATTTCTACCATTATAATTGTTGCTTGGAGTATCTTTGGTATTGCCTATTTAATCGCATAGGTTGTGAAAAAATTATTTTTGGTGCTTCCACTGTTAGACAGGTTCTTGTTTTAAACCTGTGTTGAGTTTTCCCAACACCCCCTACTGTCTCATGGCATCCAAGTCCAAATTTGAAAAGTGGAGGAGGTACTGTTGAGTCCCTGAACTAGACGCTCCACCACCCCCAGCTGGATTACTACCTGCTATGTCATCACCACTATCATCGGCAATGATGTTCGGCTCCACATCATCATCGTCATCATCATCCCGTAGTACATCGTCTATACCATCCGGTGTTCCACCCTGTAATGAAACCGGCGCCGTATCAGTAATACCTACTTCTTCAATTCGTCACCACTGCAAAGGATGGGGAGGCAACCAACATTGCCCCAGGTGAAATCACAAGCACGGATGAAGAGGCACCAACAGGCTTCGAACTAGAACAGCAGGTTGCCGTTGCTGGAATTTGGGGATTACGGTTCAAACTTCCTGAGTTGAAGACCACATCTACAAGCTTGGCCAACAGCTCAGGGGTCCTGACTTCGAAAAACTACCGACGACAATGGAACAGAACTTCCAAATCTTCATTACTCCCTATGACAAACGAATCGTATTTTACATCATCCCGCAAAACTGAAATCAGAATTCTATAGAATAACTTCTCAACCCGTTTCACGCCTTGCAATCCCAGTTTTTGGATTATATAATTCAGGAACTCAGTGAAACTCATTGAAGGTTTCAGTGAAACACTAAGGGGATCCTTATCAGTAAACTTAATTCCAGAACGTGTTTTTTTCTTAATCGACCCTTTATAGTGCACCAATATTAGAAAACTATCCTCGCTAGCCATTGTGTTTTACTCTCATAAGGAATTCACGTTCATATCATATTTATATAGGTTGGCCGCACAGTAAATCGAATTTGCCTAGTTCAATTTACGTATGCATAGTAATTCGAATCAGCCCATTTGAATTATATAAGGATAAAACCAGGGGTAAATCGAAACAGCTTGTTTCGAATTACCATGGACCTTACATGCACGCATAAATCGAATCAATGTGATTCGATTTACTAGGCTAGAATGCATGCATGCATAAATCGACTTAGATAGATTTGATTTACATTTTTCCATAGTTATTCGAGTTATGCTGATTCGAATTAGTATGAGAGTTGACAAATCAAATGAGGCTCATTCGATTTATATAGAAATGTACTAATGGGAGATCCATGAAACATTTTCTCATTTGGGTGAATTGTGTAATATTAAGTTGGATTTGGTTTAATTGTGCATTTTGCCCACTTAATTACTATTACAAATTAAATCATTGAAAATTCTAAATTTTTTAATTATTTTTTAAATTTTAAATAAATACAAGTTTAAATATATAATTTTTAATATATTTTTAAAAATATATTTCTATTTTTATTTATTTAAATATTAAAAACTAATTAATATGATAAATTAAAATTTTAATTACTATAAAATTTGCGCTTATGCTTATTATTTGTGGTCCAATATTCCGTTTTATATAACATAATTGTTCTAATAGTAACATGATAAAATTTAGGGTAAAGTACATAATCAAACCAAATGAAAGTCAATATTATATGATAGTCTTAAATGTAAAAACATTACATGGCTGTTTTGTTTGTGTTTATATGTAAATCGAATTTACACATTCTCAAGATAAATCGAATTAATAAGATTCGAATTAGTAAGGATATATATAAATCGAAATAGACAGCTTCAATTTAGTAGACCTAGCACATAGTAAAACGTTGAAATAGTTAGTAAATAGTAAATTAAAATAATAAACTTCGATTTATGCCCATAGTAAATCGAAACTAGTGATTTTGGTTTACATTCCCTGGTAAATCGAATATAATAGTTTTGATTTATGGGCATAATACACTATAACTAAATCAAATGTATTAATTAAGTTAATCTAGCTTTTGATTTGAGTATTTTTTTGATTCTCCTATAAAGATAATATTTTAAAACTATTTTAATAGTTTATCCGATTTAAAAATTTGTAATAAAGTTTGTTATATCAGATAAAAAAATTAATTAAATTTTTACTTATAAAAAAATATTTTGCGATACATGTTACATAAAAGATGGTTAGTAATAATTTAAATATTTTTATCTTTAAATTTAATTATAAATTTTTAAATAATAAAAATATTAATTAGGAATTTAGTGAAAATATAAGATTTAAAAAATAATTAAATCTAATAAATACTACAATAAAAACGTTTAGTATCGTTAGATTTATCGGCTGATTTATTAAATAAATCCGCTGGTAATTAGTTTATTGTTGGATTGAATTTGACGTTAATTACCGGCGAATTTTGTGATGAAAATAAGCAGTTGGTTACCGTCAGAATTTTTTTACGGTAACTTTGGCGCCATATTATGTTATGTGGCGTCTAAGTACTGTCGGATTATTCCGCCGGTAAGTCCAACAATATGCTTTTTTTATATTCTTTTTTATTTTTTGCACAATTAGCCCACAATTAGTAGTCAAATTAAAATTTTTGTTTATAAAATTAGGACACAAATTCAAAATTACTAATAATTTTATTAAATATCAAGAGTCTGAATATAATAAAAAGTCAAAGAAGTAAAATACAATGAAACAGATATAAAGGTCTCCGCTAATGTCGCCTCACACTCCCACGACTTAGACTACACATATTGAAACCAACTAATAAAATAAATCAAGTAACAATTAATTCAAGTAATAATTAACAAAGATTAACAAACTATATACTAGCCTGCTCCTTGTATTCATGAAAGTTGCCGACCCACCGGTATACTTCGACGACCTCGACAAAGCCCTGTTAGTTCTGTTCGTCAAATGGCGACGCTTGAACCCCTTATCAGTACTAAAATAGATGTCCAGTTCCTTCTTAATATCTAGACGGAGCCAAATCATGAGGTGATCATGCCCTTGACAAACGTCCTGCATCATCTGTTGAAGTCGCCTAGCTATCCGGTGGTCGTAGATCTTCCTGATCAAGATATCATGTTCCTTATCCCATATAAATTTCTCTTGTACAAAGTAATTCAACAGCATTAGTTAGCCAAAATAAAATACAGTTAATTTAACAACATTGGATTTTTGCCGTCCACTTATGAAACCATCTCCCTTTGGTCTCAGCAGGGATCTTCGTGTAGTTCGACCATGGATGGTTGTACATGGACTTAATCACATTGAAGATCTCCTGTGTACATGCATTGTTATTTGGTGCAAACCTATCAATGAAAAACTTCATATTAGCAAACACATAACACTTAACAAATTCAAAATGGATTATGGATAAAAGACATTAAAATAGTATGTACTCACGCCTGCATGCTATAAGGCCAAATCCTCATCTGTATGATGGATGGTGGTGGAGGGGCATCTGGTTGGGACGCATTAGAGGAATCACCCACCGCAGACTCTGTTACTGGAGCTGTAGGGCGTGGAGGGGGCATAGCAGAATGAGCTACATAGTTGAGATTTGCGACCATGATGAACTGCTGGTCCGCGGGATCTACCTGTCGACGGGGTAGTCGAGGTTGAGAGCGATGACCGAGAAATCTCTGGAATACCAGTGGAAACCCTCCTTCTACCATGACCACGAGACCCACTCGTGACACCTCTGTTATCTGTCATCATGTCTGCTAAGAGAATACCAATTAACACTAATCAACATATATATATACAACACAAATCCTTCAATATTTATATTATTTAAAAAAAAAAATTGACATAACCTCCCATAAAATTGGACATATATCCACATTTACGGTTTTCACAAATCCAACTAACCTCAATCCACATTACCAATCAAAACTCAACTAAATTCACAACAATCCAGTAGAATATATTAACTTGGTTATACTATCATATACATTTATAAGGGCATCATATATTAACTTGTTTATATTGTTGTATACATTTTTGTTTCAATTATGCTAAAAAATTTTAGCAAATTATTGTTATACATGTTCATCCAATCATCATGAGGTTTATTTGACAATAATAACTTCTTAATATATTACTTCATATTTATTTATAATAATTTTATATTTTCTATGCATTCATATATATTAACATAATGAATACTTAATTAGAACCAATTCTTTACGTTCTCATTAATTCATAGAAGTTATTACATTAATATAATATAATTTTTATAATAATAATTTTATATCTTTCAATATCATAAGCAAGTAAATTAAATTTAATAGCTAAAATAATATTTGATATAGTTACATAAAAAAATTCTATTTATTAATTATTTAAACTTTAACAAGGAGATTTAGTATATGATACCAATTTCACTTACTAACTATAATTTAACGTATAACTAAATCCTAAATTAACTTAAACAAAGAAAAAGTGTGATCATAAAACTCGAGCTTCAAAAAGAGGAAGAAGAACTCGAAAAAAGAAGAAGAATCGGGAGAGGAAGATGCAGTTGCAGCGGCAGCCGTTGCTGGTGGAGCGTCACGGCGGTGCTGAAGGGCAAGACACGAATAGAGAGGAAGAGAAGGAATCGCAGCTGACGACGGAGGGAAGAAGAGGAAGAGACTGGTTTTGATCAGGGAGAGAGGAGGCGGTGGCGGCAAGAGCACAGTAGTCTTTGGTTTTTACTTGTCATTATAAGATGTTAGAGTGAGAGAGAAACGGTTTAAGTGTTTAACTGTGAACTAAAATAATTTTATTTTTTTAATCCCTTTCCAATAAAAATAACTCACGAGACATAAGTAGTTATTACTAGTTTAGTTATAAGAGTTAATAAGAATAAATGATTGATAGCGGACAAATTTAATTTTGTTGTATTTGTAAGATGACCAAGACAATACACATATATAAAATCAGAATTGCTTAGTATGTTATCTTAAAAATAATTATTGCATATATAAAGGGATAGATGAATGGTGAAGAGATACAGAAGTGAGTTTGAGAGGCAGTTGTATGAGTAGACTTTCATTTTCTTATCCCAATCAGGATAGATCATAGATATATAATTAAGCACATGGAGTTGGGAAACAAACAACGATGGTGATTGGTGAAATTGATGAATGCTAGCTAGCTTTGATTGTTTATGGTAATGTATGTATGTTGGGCCCACGCATGCAGGAATAATTGGATGATCATGATGACATGGTAAGTGATATAAAGAGCTGGTTAAGCAGCCAGCTGGCTTCTTCATCAGCATGGGCTTCCTCGCAGTGTGTATGTTTTTGGCTGTAGCCTCCTACTCCTCCGCAAAGCTTCACCGCTTTCAACATGCACCTAAACCAGATGGCTCTCTCACCCTCTTTGTCATTGGTGACTGGGGACGAAGAGGCACCTACAATCAATCTCAACTTGCATTTCAGGTACATTTCTTTCATATTATTGCATCATGCATCCAATATAACCATTCCTAATTACCGTTACTGCTTTATAATTATATAGGAGGAATATTAGGGGCCAGCAATTTTGGTGTTTTGTAACCATTAATTGGCCATCAATATTGTTTTTAATGGTGTGAGATTATATCTAATGGTAAAAAATCACTCATTTTTGTTTTGATGATTAAGTGTTGGCCAAAAAACACAAAAATTAATGGCTCCTAGACTCTTCCATTATATTATTTTACTTGGCAGGCACCGAGCCAAAAGTATACTAAAACATCTTTGTTAGCTAATCAACTAAGATGTTCGCCAATTCTAACCAATTATAATATGGGTTGTAATAAAAAAAATCAATGAAATAAAAAAATAATTTAATTATTTTATTGGTTTTTACTGTTTTATTAAATTTATAATTAAATTTATATATATATTTTTTAATTAGATCTACGATACTTTTAATTTTATAATTATGTTAGTTATTTTTATATCAAAAATATTAAAATTAACAGAATATTCTTTCTAAAAAATATATAGTAAAAAATTTAATTAGATTTTTTATTGTGGGTACCTTCAATTTGCAAAAATATTTCGTTAATTCTAATATTTTTTTATATTAATAAAGACTTAAATACAAAATTAAAAACAGTGTAAGGACTCAACTTAAAAAAAAAAGTATATGAACCTAATTGTAAATTTAATGAAATTATAAAGACCAACAAAATAATTAAACAAAAAAATTTTTCAATCTTTCCCAAATCTAATCCTATTTTCACTTTTCAATATTACTCACAGTAAATAAAAAAAAAACACAAGTGCACACATTTTAAAAATTTCAAAAATCGTTTTAAAAAGTTCAAAATTCATTTTAAAACTTTCAAAATTATTTTAAAAAATAAAAAGAAACATCCAAAATGTAACAAAAACGAATCCAATTTTTTTTTTAAATTTCTAGTAAAAAGAACATCCAAAACCTAAGAAAAATCTAAAACTATTAAAAAATTTCAAAATTCAAAAAGAAAAAATATCTAAAATATAAGAAAAAAAATTCGAACTTACGAGAAAGAAACATTTAAATCTGAGAAGAAAAAAAAAACATAAGATGAAAATGAACCAAGTAAGAAAACATAAGATGAAAAGATACCACATTCAACTCAAAATCTTAATGTGTCAAGTTAATAAGCATCTCATCTTATAAACTCCTCACTCTTTCTTTTTTTTTTTTCAATGTGGGATTAATTTTTACACTATTCACACTTACTACTTACTAGAGTTGACAGAATTAGTCACCAAAAAGAGTTGACAAAATTAGCTGGTACCCTAATTAATTTTCTAAACTTTTTCATACTAAAATTATCCCATGTTGCATTTTTAATTATCGTTTATTTTATTTTGTATTTTTTAATTGTTGTTAATAATTAAATAATATTATGTACAAATATAAATATTATATAGATAAAATTATAAATGTTAAATTCAATAAAAAATATATTTTAATTGTATACTAAAATTAATTACTAATATATAATACACATTAAAATATAAAATATATATAAAAAATAAATAATTAAATTATACATATATTTATACACACAAATTAAATATATAGAGACTAATTTTAATATATTCAAAACATATTTTTATAGTTAGTTTTAGGTCTGAATTATTATCATTATTGGTTTTAATTTTATAACGTTATTAGGAGCTGATAATTAATTTCATCAGAGTTCAATTGGAAAATAAAACCTAAAAATATAACAATACATGAATTATTATTGGCAGATGGGTATTGTTGGAAAGGAATTGGACATCGATTTTGTGATATCAACGGGCGATAATATTTACCCGAGTGGTTTAAAAGGAACAGATGATGCAGCCTTTGACTATTCATGCACTCAAATCTATACTGCTCCAAGCTTGCAGAAGCTATGGTACACTCTGCTGGGTAACCATGATTACAGGGGAGATGCTCTGTCCTTAGACACGTTGATAAGAGATGGATATGCTTCAGATCTTATGTTGTGGATGCACGAGTAGCTGAGTTTTTCTTTCTTGATACAACTCCCTTTGTGGATAAGTACTTCACTCAACCTCCACAACATGTTTATGATTGGAGAGGAGTGTTGCCTAGAAACCGATACATTTCCAATCTCCTCACGGATCTCCATTTTGCTCTCAAACAATCAAATGTAAACTGGAAGATTGTGGTGGGTCACCATACTATTCGAAGCGCCGGCTTCCACGGCAACACACTAGAGCTTCAAAACCTTCTTCTTCCTATTCTTCAGGTACCATATATACCTACATATATATGTATGTAATGTACCTTACTCTATTAAATATAAGCATGAACAAGTGTTTGAGGAAATGATGATTTCAATATTATAAACGGTAATATTAGGAAGACAAAAAAATTCAAAATTTATTTTGTTTAGTATTCATTAATTTAATTAATACTAAATAAAATAAATTCTGACTGTTTTTGACTAATTATTTTCAGTTACCAAATATTTTCGTATTATAAGTGTGACTTGTGTTCTGTTCTCCAAATTAAATTCCAAGTTCTTTAATTTTAGTGAACAAATATATAAGACAACATATAGTTACGTAAAACATATATATTTATTATTTAAAAATGATGAATCGGGTTAGTGGTTACTATTATATGCTTATTTACCTAATGCAGATGATGTTTTGCAAGGCTATAAATAATCTGCAATTGCTTCCATTAACAGCCAAATTCTTCTTTTTATTATTGTTTCTCAGGAAAACAACGTTGATCTTTACATAAATGGACACGATCATTGCCTACAGCACATAAGCAGTCTTGAAAGGTTTGTTATGTATTAATCATAATAAACTTGTGCCTACTTGCATATACATGAGCTTCACACATTATATATGTCACATGTCTTTTCATTTGAAAGCGAAACGAGGAATAATATATACGTTGGAATCAAACAAAATTATAGTATAAAATGATTTTAATTATTTGAGAGCTATAATAATGGATATGTATGTGCATGAATTTGACCAGTCCAATCCAGTTTTTAACTAGCGGTGGTGGGTCAAAGGCGTGGAGGGGTGTCGTGAACTGGTGGAAGCCAGAAGAGATGAAGTTCTAATGTTCTATTATGATGGACAAGGATTCATGTCTCTTCAGCTTACTCAAACTCAATTAGATATTGCATTCTATGATGTCTTTGGCAATGTTCTACACAAATGGAGCACCTCTAAGCACATTCATTTTTCAACCGTCTGAGCAACTTCAAACCGTGGTTCGTGTGGTTTCATATTTTTACCTACTAAATATGTAGTATTAGTATATGTACTTGAATCTATAATAATCCGTTACAATATATTTTCTTAAGAGAAAAAAATAATATTATATATATATATGGCTAAAATAAAAGATAAATTACCTTCTGTGATTTATATAGTGCCTATAATTATAATTAAGTTGAATGTTAACTATAATAATTAGGTATATGTTATCTACTTTTTTTTCTCTTTCTTGTGATTATTTAAATTTAGTTTAACACCACCAGTCTACGGTGGTGGTGGCTGTCACTACTGAAAAAAATTTTTGCGGTGAAATCACAAATCCATCAACAAGGTGCAAGTACGTATTCAGTTTGTTACATGTGGCAACATTTGTGTTACCGAGGTACGGAGAATTTCTACTACATAGGCGCAATTCCTTTCCAACCTCAGCGTACATCCACTGTGCCTCCTCAATTCCTTTCCAACCTCAGCGTACATCCACTGTGCCTCCTCCACCCTCTTTTGTATGGTGATAACATTCTCGGAGTTTACTATCCGCAAAACTTGTCACATGAAAATGATTAAATTCTTGTGCATAATTGTCACCTCATCTTGCAAATTTTATTGATCTTCACCTCATCAACAACAATGTCTTTAATCTCATGAGGATCCAAATCTACAATTTTTTAAAACTTGTATTTAACAGTATCTTTAACTGTGTTTATGACTTAAGGATCTAAAGAATCTTTTCAAATGTCTTTATGGCTTCTATCATTATGGACCATAAGCTCTCTTCTACCTTAAGTGCATTAATTGCATTCGTAAAGATCTCTTTCACGTTATAAGACTCAACTGGTGAATCACTAATATATATTACAAGAGATAATTTATCCTTTATTTTAGAAAGAGTACGATAGAATTCATATGTGTGTGTGTGCGCGCGCGCGTGCGTGTGTGTCGAGCTTTTCGTCTGATCTCACAAATCAACCGAAGATAAGGTTACAGTGTTCATATAGTGGTAGTTAAAGTATTATGGTTCATGATTGGGACAGTATGATTCTATATGATTTATATATGCTAGTAATTAATTGTTAGCATGTAGTGCAAAATTCCGTCCATACTGTAATCTTAATCTAAACACACATATTATTGTTGAATCAAATTTCATGCATAATATGTATTATGTTTATTTGGACACAATTTAATAAAGTATATAACAATTACAATAACTACGCTTCATCATATATGTTCCACAAATCATAATTCCTTCTGCTTTTTTCAGACAAGCCACTAGGACTCTGAATTATTTCTAGGATGAGTATTTTTGGTGAACACAGTTAAATAAAGTCAAACATGCATTCAAAAGACAACTAGCTATTACCGTATGCGTTCAGCCCACAAATCATAATTATATATATTTTTTTAACGTCAATTAAATGACTGAAATGTTAAAAGATTGGAAATGTTTCTTTCAAAATTCTTTGGTCATTGGGCACGCAATAAGGGTATACATATCTAAGATGATCCAACCCTATTTGGTTGGAATCTTCTTCTTGAAGTTGCTGACCAATTGGACAAGGACAAGGCCTACTTAATTTTTTTCATGTGGACTGAAAATATCGATGGGTGATTATTATTTGATTTTCAACGTGACAACCAATGAATGTTGTTAAAAAAATTTAATTAAAACAACTTGCAGTTAGTTTAAACCTTCTTCCAGCCCCTTCTTTGATTTTTCTAAACGAAATAAAAGTTTGATGAGAGTGACAATTATTGACAAATAAGGTAATTATTCTTGCATATCTATCTTCCACGACCAACTTTCCTAAAACGAGAAAACTTTGCGTTTTAGTTTGATAAGCAGTGTTGAACTCATTAAGTTGGAGAAATACATTCTATATTTGCATGTTGGTATTGTCTAAGTTTCTATTTATATTCTACAATATATTGTAGTTTTATACTTTTATTTGCTGATGATTTTTGTCAGCGGATTACTACTAATAAGGTTAGATTAAGTAATGACTTACATATAACCTGTCGTCCAGTTATTCGTGCTGATTCATCACATGGGGGCTAGTAGTGTTAATTAAATATAAGATATATCAACGCAATTAACCAATTGATGTTAAAATTCAACATTTTTTTGTTTTTTTTTTCTTTCTCTTTTGATGCATCAACATTTGTTTTCTTATTGCTATAAGCAAAATATATTGAGCAAAATATGGTTCAACTATTTTTTTGATGATAAGCAACATTTGTTAGCAAAATATGGTTCAACTATTTTACATATGATGAAGTTCTCTCTGCTTTTCACTTTTCAACTATTATATGGTTCAACTATTTTTTGTTATAAGCAAAAATATGTTGGCACAAAAAAATTCCGATACTAAATAAAAATCTTATGGTGTTAGTTGGATATCAATGTTCTAAGTATTTGATTCTTTAAAAATTTGTGTTGTATATCAAAATTTTTGTATAATGCATTAAAATTTTTATGATGTAAATTGAAATTTTTGTACTTTAATTTTTTGAACATATAAAAAAAGAAAAAATATAAAGACGACGACTTGGTGATGATAATAATAAAGGAGGCCAGGATGAAGAGAAAAAATAAAAAAAAATAAAAAGAAAAGAAAAAGGATGACAACGACATTGTTGAAAAAGAGAAGAAGAAGACAATGACAATAATAATAACTATGATGTTATTGAAGAAGAAGAAGAAAAAAGATGATAACAATAACAACTAAGTTTAAAAAGTTTCTACATATCTAATTAAAAAAGTATAGGGTACCAACATATTATCAGTTAATTTATTATTATATTTTAAACACATATATAAGGAGACACATCCAGAAAATATATCTATAAAGACACTTCTATTAAACACAACCATAAAAAAAATATTTTTATTAGACACATCCATAAAAATATTTCCATTAAATATAGTTATAAATAAAAATTGACAGAAATTAGCAGAAATATTGTTGATAACGTAATAAGATTGTATTTAATTTAGTTGAGACTTGTTCAATAAAATTGTTTGACCGCGTAATAACTTTATTAGTAGAGTCAATGTACTCACTTTTAAAATCTTTTGCATTCGTCAGATTTTATTTTAACACATTACATAATTTAGTGATGGATATAAATGTTAGGGAGAAATTAATAATTGATATTATCCATCAATAAAAACAGCATTGCTGATAGTTTTTGACGAAAAAGTTTTCATTCATCAATAATTTGTGACTGAATTTAGTGACGGATGGTGTAACAAATTTGTTGCTAACCTGAAGGGAAGAGAAATTAAACTCCTCTTTTAGACACTTTCGTTTATCCATAGATAACTTTGGCCAGAAACATATTTTTAGACTAGCGATGAAAAATAACTAATTAATTGTAATTGAAATCTTTTAACGCACCCTTTTAGCTTCAATTAGATTACTGAAAGATATTAGTAGTTTTCATTCGGTTTAATTACTTTGCGAATCTATATATAATTTCACTAAATTTTTAATTAGGTCTCTATATTTTTTTTAATTAGGTCCTATATTATATAATTTTTTTAATTAAATTCTTACCGTGACAAAAATGTTTAAAATAATAGAATATTTTATTAAAAAAATAAATATTCTCTTTTTGAAAACTTCCATATTTCAAAAACTCCAAAAAAAAACCTTTCTCATTTGACTGCAAATTCACAGTCCTTAGCCCTAACATCTTTACTTGAGTTTTGGCTTGTAAGTGTTACGTTCAGTAACCTATCCTACAATGGAGATGCTGTTGCTGCTTGACAATTGAGGTGGATCTGCTGTTGGAAATGGTGCTGTTGGTGCAAATGGTGCTGCTGATGGATCTGATGTAAAAGTTCGTAGATTTGAGAGAAGAAGACAGGTTGAAATAGACAAAGAAAAAGGAAAGAGTAGAGAAAGGACTGCTATATCAGAGAAGGAAGAAGAGGAGCAACGAGAAGGAAAGAGATATCAGATCAATTAAGACCCTATTACAAGTGGAAGACAAGGGCTATTAGTAAATTCACAATTTACTAATATTTTTTTGGACTTTGTTAGGTAGACAATGGTTTTTGTGAACAATATGAACAATGAGCTCTAAAATTAGCCCAATAAAATAAAAACACACTACACCTCTAAATTACTCACCTAAATCTTAATATTAGGATAACTATCTGCAAACCTAGTGAATTGAACATTCGATATATCAAAGGTATAGAGACCTAATTAAAAATTCCGTAAAACTATAAAATCTCGCAAAATAATTAAACCTTTTCACTCTATATTTACACATTTGGTCTAGTCTAGCCTTGGATTTGTTGGCGATTTTTTGACAGTTTAATTAATAAGAGTCTCCTTTTTTTGACAATATTAACATTTTTTAATTTTAAATTACAAATCTTAAATATTAAAATATAAATTTTAAATTCTACCTCTGATCTAAAAAATAGCGTTAAAAAATAATTTTATATTAAAAAATTAATAATGTTAATTAATTAAAAACGAATTCTCTGTATTTCTTCAATTAATAAATAATCCCAGCAGATTACGTAATACCTTACTTCATATAGCCTTATTAGCCATTTAACTTGCGACACCTCTTTTCTGTTTAACCGTTTATAATTGACATTTCGGTGCCTATAGATTTGTGGCTTTTAAATTACAAAATTGGCAGTCCATTCCTTATCTTGTTAATTTAATTACTATTTATTTAAAGTTAACATTATTAACCATATCTCACCTTCAAAAAGTGTTGTAACACTTAGTTTTTGGATAAGAAAGTTAACGTCCAATAATTGTCAATGCAATAAAAAAACCAAAAATACCAACAATGAAATACGACATAATATATCATTTATATTAATATCTATAAAATATTTACTACGTTTACGATACATATAAATGAAAGAAAAATCAATAAACAGATTCGAAAACACATCATCAACTCGATGACGGGCTTAAGAAAACAACACCATGCACCTTGTTGGAAGGTTCAATTAGAGGAATAACGACAGCAATAATTTTGTATTAGGAAAGATTATTATCTAAATACGGTTTGAACAATTAAACGATTCAATACAAATGAGAGGGCAACACTTGTTCCAATATATTTGCTCTAATTTGGATTCCAGTCTAGAGCCTTACGCTTACGCATCACTACTTATAATTGTAATAAAACATGTACTATGTTAAATTCATTTTCTTTTTTGCACTTTCTAAATTGAGTGATGAACTCATTAAGATGATGGTGGAAGAGTCTCGATCTTTTCTGTTGTAATTTAATATTATAATAATTTATTTGAATAACGAATATGGCTTCACAATCCATCGTGATTCAATTTATTCTCTATCAAGCGATGAATCCACACAAAGTCATCATATTTGACCAATCAAAGCTACTCGATACAACTGCAACGCATATTTTTCGTATCTTATATTATGGTGGAAACTCAGGTGCAGTCGATTTCACGTGAAGTTAATAGTTAAGAACTGTTAGATGAAAATTTAGTTAAATTAGTCAAATTATCTAACGACTATCAGTTATCAACTTTACGTGAAGTCGACTGCACCTGATTTTTCACCCTTATATTATACTTATGCTCTATTATTTAGTTTGTTTTACTTTGATATACATATACATAGCATTTTTTACTTTTTAGTTGCATATATACCTGGTGATTCACTAGTCGCATATCTCACATGTATTCACAAATAAAGAATTAAACATTGGATTAATACTTAAAATAACTCCTAAAAGTTAACACATAAACCAATCTGGCCTTTTAAAAAATTGAGTGGTACAAATTGAATTGATGATCTTCTATTAAATTTTAATTAACATCGTAACCATTATTATTAGTGCGGTGCATATGCATAATAGTAAGAGTTGATAGAATGGAATGGTTGAAAAGGGGTTAGCTTGGACCACAGGGACAATAACAGGTCAACACCTGTCTGATTTGAACTACACTTTTGGTGTCAGTAGTGCAACTGCAACTTAACTATTCTTTTCATAACACTCCTTCTTGTCTTATCCTTCGTTAATTCGTCCAAATGCATGCATATATATAATTATGCAAAGGATTTTCGAATGCTATGCGGAGCATCTAATCCTCTTCAATTGTTTAATTTGTATTATTTTTACAAAGGAAAACTATAGGAAACAATTCCTCTAGAAGCTAAGATAAACCAACTCTATTATAATTTAAATTTTATAAATAAATAAAAATTTAAAAATCAAAATTTTAAAATTTAAAAAGAATTCTTTCTATATTTATCCTAATCACATTTATAATACACAATAAAAATAATCTATAAAAAATTTAATTCCTTTCTATTTATTTAGAAACAATCAAATCTCTCTTTCCACAAACCCATCGTCTCTATACATTTTTTATTCCGTCATCTATCGACCACCGTCGTGTCTTAAATCGTGTTGCGCGGCTTCTTCCACGCGTCCCGTCGTCATCCTTCTTTCGTCGACGCCGTCGCTTACCGTCCCGACGTATCTGCACCGCCGCGGCTCCATCCGTTGCGACGCAGCCACTATCGGTCCCCCATTCGCGACACACGATCAACTATTCCGATCCATGGCGACTCCTCCACTCGCGATGCGCGGCTTCCGTGGCTTCCTCTTCACAACGCGCCACCACGAGTCACCCACCGTCCACGCAACACCGTCTAAGATGTCATCACCGGTCACCCTACGGCTCTTCTCCTTTCATGTTTGGTTTTGAATAATTCTTTTAACTAGTTTTTTATGTTTTTTTTTCCTAAATTTCGGATGATATTTTTTTATTAGTTTTGAATGATTCTTTTTCCTATGTTTTGTATGTTTTTCTCGTAGGATTTGGATGATTCTTTATCTTATGTTTTGTTTTTTTTTTTTTTAGTTTGGACGTTTTATTTTTGAAAAGAGAAATTAGGATTTGTGTAGTAATAAATGCTAAAAGATGAATTAGAGTAAAAAGAGGCAATTAATAATCATTAATTTTGTATCTTTTAAAAAATAAAATTTAAATAATTATTAATTAATGACAATTAATTAGTATAGAGTGTAGGTTCACTACAAGAAAAATCACTTTTAGCGGCCATTTATTTTGCTTTTAGCGGCAATAAAAATAGCCGCTAATACATTTACCAGCAATTAGACATTAGCCGTCTTATGCTTTGCCGCTAAAAGGTTTTAGCGGCAATTATAACATTTGCCGGTAAAGGCCTTTTTAATGGCCGCAAAAAGTATATAACTATTAGTGGTCATTTTCTTGGCAATTTGTATGGCCACCAAAAGTAATTCCAAAATTACAATATTATTTATTTTTAGCGGCCATTACTATTGCCGCAAAAACCTATTTTACCGGCAATTTATATGGCCACTAAAAATAATTCTAAAATTGTAATATTATTTACTTTTAGTTGCCATTACTATTGCCGCTAAAATCTTAAAACTTTTTTAGTTATATTATACTGATTTTCTTAAAAGCAACGAACTACTTTTTTTTTCTAGAATCTCAATTATTTGTGCCAATTATTATTATTAGTATGCATAATATAAATATACAAATTAATTACTACAAAATGAGATATTTCATTAAACTCAAAATATTGATATATAAAATTCTCTTGAAAAATAATAAATCATGTTACAAATCTAAACAACAAAAATGCTATAAGTCTATAACTATATTACATCAAGTTAGGCTATAAATCAATCCCTCTTTTCTCTCTTTCCTCTGTCATCATAGTCTAGATGGATCTGCCAAGACTTGTTTCAATAATCACATCATCAACATTCACCAAAGTGCTTCTTCCTCTGGGAAAAAATTCATCATTTGTAACAACAATAATTAGGACCTTAAATTCCCCCTGCTCAATTCAATGTAATGCATTGAATTTAGTTTCTAATGATAACAATAATTATAATAAAAATCAAACAACAGATCGTCAAATTATTGCTAAATACGAACCTTTTATTTGGCCTCATGATAACAATAATATCATATGCAATTTAAGGTTCTATATGTAATAAAATGGAGTTACCTTTGTAGGAAGTGGCAACATTACCCATTGATTTGAAGCTGATTTAGCTTTTGATCTTGTCGTTATTCCCACATTAGACTTTGAAAAGCAAATAAGCTCAACTACTCAGCACCACTTCGAAAAGAATGTTTAAACGAATATATTGAATCAATATAATATTGTAATACCTTAATTAGATGGCCTAGTATGTTTACTCTTGCCAATTTATTGTGCCTACTGGCTAGCAACAAAGCCAGAGCAATTGTAGTAATTTTTATTTGATAGGCCCCTTGTATCTCACCTGCCATCACATGCCATACAGTTAAATTTGTTAGATCTTGTTTATATGCATGTTAACCATTTGCTGTTAATCATTCTAATGTTTGAGTCTCTATTAAAAACTCCTCATACACTCATGATAGATAAGATAGCGGATTCAAGTTATTTGCAGCTAGAAAGCTAACTAGCTTTTCACATTCTACAAAGCTCCATCAAGTTAGGCAGCAAAACATCCTTCAGCAAATGAAAATTTTCCAAAGAAATTATAAACTGCATTGATAGAGGAAATCAAATCAGTGTTAATTGAATTGAAGAAAAACAGGGTGAGAAATTACCTACAAGGATTCTACGAATTAATTTTATCCATCACAGTATAAAACATTTATGAGATAAACTGATATCTAAAAATAAAAATAAGAAACATACTAAATTGAACCCTAATTATAGTGTGTAACTGTCTACTCCAGAATTAATAAAAATAGAAGCTGACCTCATGATTGCCATGCAATAAAACATAGAAAGAATATCCTCCAAGAGAGAAGATTCACCAGATTCCACTCTACATGAAAGAAAAAATCACAATCTTCAAATAAACAACACTTATAACAATTTTTTCAAAAATAAAATAAAATAAATAAAATATTTCAATAAAACAAATGCATTAAAAATTGGAAAGGTGCTGAGGATTTACCTAAAGCAAGGATCCTTCTGCTGGATTTCAACAAAGGAAGTTGTGATTTTGACTAAGTGTAGCAACAAGCAGTTAACACTCTTTAACTCCACTAGATTAGTCACAAGTTTCAGTAAAGTAAACATTTTCAGAAATTTAAAACAGTTTTCAAAAAAAAAAAATAAAGGGAATAGAGTCTGAAGTCAGTTTTCAATAGGTTTGTCCTACCACCCTCTGTATTAGGGCTTTGCCCTTAAGAAGAAACCAAACACAACCACTACTCTTTATGAGGAAAGTAAAGAGCCCTTCAATAAAATTATGTAGCTACAGCAAAATCCCAAGTTGCCATAATGCCAACTAAATAATTAAAAGTATGCACTTTAGTTTGCATAGCTCATGCCAAAAATGTACCCCAACTTCCATTCTTTTTTATAGGCCTGTTTCACAAGCATAGAAGAGTTGAACGATTTACAATATCATGTTGATTAAATTAAAAGCATGTAAATTCAAAATATCTTGTTTCTCTACAAATTCATTATTGAAACTACCAGCCTGTAGTTCTCTTGGAGATCTCGCAAGGAGTTGTTAGTTTTTTTCTAATTTTTCCTGAAGCGGTAGTTTAATTTGAGACAAGATACTCTTAATCTGAATAGAAAAATGTCAACCTGATATACCCCAGGGAATACCTTTTGACTAAGGCTGAGGTCCTTGAAATGAAGCCTTGTTGTCTGATTTTATTCAACCAAATGCCAAAAGTTACATTATTGAGCAAACTTGATCTTATAATGTAAGCAAGAAGACTCATGAAGAACACATGCTCACCAATAGATTCTGATAAGCCAGCTAGCCCCCACCCCAACCTGTTGTGAATAGTAGTAGTGGAGATTGTGTTAGTTCCTTCTCTGATCAAAGCAATAGGTACCTAAACTGTGGTTGTAGTGGAAATAGTAAAATTAAAAATATTCCAAACTTTAAATCAGGCCTTAAGTAATAGATCCACCTAAGTCTGCAACTCTTACCACACCTCTGCAAACCTATCACCAACAACCACATTAACAACAACACAGAACAAACCTTAACATGTATCATATTATGAATACTAACCTGCTTGCTTAGGAACAGAGCTCCAACATCCATGACCGTACTTAATGATATGCCTGAGAAGCTTTTCATCCTCTTGAGAGAAATAATAAAAGACAAAAACTAGACGAAAACTAGAATTTTACCATATTGGAATTATTGAGTTCAACCGTTGAAGAATCACCATGAATCAGGTTACTTCTATCAAACCTATTAATCAAGAGAATAATGCGCTAACAGACCAGAGAATCATACTAATTGCAATGGATTCTGCCAGATATCAAGTTAAGCAGCAAATATTGAAGCACATCAACATGCATTTCGATTCATAGCAATACATGATCATTACAAGAGAATCAAACCAGATTTCACATAATAAAATCACAAAATTAACATGAAATTTTCAAAAAATTCCCAATCAGATCAGAATATCAATTAAATCACACAAACCCTGGAAATGAGAATTTTTCAGTTAAGCGATTGAAATTAAATGAGAAAAGGAGCAAAAGGTTATGAGATGCAAACTAAAATCAGAGATCAAAGTATGTGGTAGAGGCAGCAACGAAGACAGAGATTGTGGCAAGAACCAGCGCCAGAGAATGCAGAGTGAGGAGGAGGCGACAGCGAAGAACATCAATTGAGTAGGTCAGTGTAGCACGTGGTGTGAAGAGGAGGAGAAGGTGGCAGTGGTGGAAAATTGAAGAGCCGGCACTTCTACTCAAGGAGATTGGGTGAAGCGACGAAGAAGAGGTGCCATGGGTGGTGGTAGTTCGACGCAGAATGAGAGAAATGCATAGCGAACGAAAAGTGATACTCTTAATAATAGCAGACAAGAATAATTTTATATACTATTGGTAATTGTTTAGCGGCCATTTCCTCTTATTGCCATAACAAAGGAAGTATTTAACGGCAATTATTCATTTGCCATTAAAAAAGTTCTTTAATAATAGAAGTTGTGGCTATATTACTATTGCCGTTAAAAAATTGTCGGTAAAAATCAAATTTGTTGTAGTGGTTAAATATGTTTGTTGGCTTGTTGTTGGCTATACTCCTCTTGGTTTCCTAGCGGGATTATTTTACAAAAGGTACAGTAATTAATGAGCAGTGTAATTTATATTATTAATCCGTTTAAAGGTCTGCATGTACAAGGTAGGATTCAAATCCCCAACACTTAAGTAGACGAATAAACTGACCACTTGACCAATCCAAATTGGTTAGTGTTAGTCGAATAAAATAAATTATAAATTGAAAATGGTGCAATTAGCATCGAAGATTGTACATGATAAATCTTGTCGTCTGTGATGAGTTTTTTGTCGAAATAAGGTTATCACTTATCAATAAGGAAAAGGTATTTAATTAGTTCGATGAGGTTTGTCGAAGTGAAATAGAGCAATTGAAACAGTGTTAGGATCGATGGTCAAGACAGTTGAAGATGATTTCACAACACATATATCTGGTAGGGATAGTTACTTTTCAAGTTTTGTATATGAAACATGTGATGAAATTTGTTTAGTTGAAGAAATCTATAAATATACAAGATTCATAAGAAACGAAGTTGAAATTCGATTTCAGAAAATATTCTCACATATTCACATCTCTAATGACTTTTTGAGTTTGCCAAAAACTTTATTTTCTGTAAAATTTCTCCCATATCTTTATATATTTTCATTTAAATTTTCTATGATTTCCTTTTCAGCAAGTATTTTCCCTTTTGCAATGTACTCTTTTCATTTTTTCTCTTTTCAATTCAAACACTTAAATTTCAGTTTATATTTCTCTTTTTCTTAGTCTTGTTCAAAGAAGAGTCTTTGATGCATATTTAAAAATTACTCCTCGCAAAAAAAAAATAAATTTTGTTCTCAGATAATAAATATTGGACCAACAAAAAATTTACTAAAAATCTACATAATAGTTAGCAAATAATTTCACTAGTTTCACTAAAGTAACACTCAACATTTTGTACTTGATTAGTTTAAATTATCAAAATTATTTACAAAACAAATTGGAAAGGTTGTACGGACAATCATCATCAGTAACATTTATAGCTTACTATATAATAATCCACAAAGCAACAACATCCAGTTTCATTGTATTGATTCACATTTCAGGCACAAATAGTTTAGTTTATTTAATAATATAATTGTCCCATTTTTTGGGTGCTTAACATTAAACTAATTATATCATGCAAAAGTCAGTCTTAGAAGAGGTTCCTTTCAACAACACAGCCAAGTATGTCGGCTGTTTTTTAACTCCAGTTAGAAAATCACAGCCACATTAGTCTACTAATTAAAGAAAAACAATTGATAAAAAATAATTTTCAAAAGTAAAAGTGATGAGAAGGAAAAAAAGATACATTTTTTAATTAATCTATGATTATTTTTAAATGTATGTGATAAATGTGATGACAATATTAGGCAGAAACCAAGAACGTTGGTCCACCAACGAGACGCCGGCAAAGATTGATTGGTCCTTGATTATTTGTATTAAGTTATTCTAATGAGGTAACTAATAACGTTGATCATCAAAGAGTGCATTAAGGGTATATATATTGATGGTGCCAACTAGATATTATTAAAAATATATTATGTGACCTCTAAACAGTAAGTAAATGTGACTTGCCTCCATTTTCTATCTGCGCAATATTATATATTGGTACACGGCTTATAAAATATTTTTGTGAAAACCTTGTTTTAACTTCTTGAAAGTTACATCTACATCTACATATACATATACATATACATATACATATACATATACATATACATATACAGTAATATTACATTATTAGTAAATATTATAATTTGCTAACGAACTATAATTCAAATGGTATAATCTCTTTATATTCATCTAAAAATCATAAATTTAACTCTCACTCCTAACTTTAAAAAAAAAAATTATAATTTTAAATTAGTATTTAGCCAATAATAATTTATACTCATATTTATATTTATATACATAAAATATATAATTTATACATATAAATTAATATATTTTGTATTTATATTTATCAAAATTTACACCTATAAATTAATAAATTTTATTTATTAAAAACACTTTAGTATTTATGTTGAGTAATTATTGGCCAAAATTACTAAAATCGGCAGACCGCCAAAACTTTCTGTATACATATATTACTAATACTCAATTTATATATAAAATAATTAATACTTAGTAGACGGTAAATAAAATTTTTTACACAAATATTTAATGTTTTTTTTTGTTTGTATCAGGATATCTATGAGGTTGGAAGTTCAATGATTAATTTCTTGAATATTTACGAGCAAGCAAGCTTTATTTCTATTCTCTAGTGAGTATCGAACCCAAAAAAAATAGTTAAACAAGAAATACAGATCCTCATCTATATGTACTAACTAGCATTGGTACACAAATATTTAATGATATATTGACAAATTAGTATTATCTAAATACATAAATTTAACTGAAAAATAACATAAATCTTTTTACATAATATCATTGCATCAAAGTTAATTGAACTGGTAATACTAATAGTATGCTTTATAATTATAAATCTCTACTCTATAATCAAATAAAATATAATTTGACACCAATTAAAATAATGCTGTGTAGTTTTCATCATAATTTGCAATGATAGACTTAGCTCTTGTGTTATCGTCATTATTTGATGTATTATCCTCTCTTGTAAACATACTATTGTCTCTAACTAATTATTAATCAATGAATATCTATCGAGAAAAGAAAAATTGATTTCATAATTTAACTTATCATCGATGTAGAACGTCATCTTAATATGCATTTCAAGAAATTTCTATCAACATAAGCATTATTGCAAAGAATATCATTTATGTGTGTTAATTTTTTTTTTTTTTTGTGCCTAAAATTAACACTACTAAACAGAGAACGAAGCTCAGGGAGCAAGAAGATCACGCGGGAAAAGTTCATGAACATCTTCCCCAGGCTATAAGCACTCTATACTATATATATATATAATCAAAACAAGCTGAATTCAGACGTTAGTTCCATTGATATCTTATGGCACCCAAAATAAGGAACAAAAGCTTACGTTTTCTCCTTCATGAAAGCATTATTTAATTTGTACATTATCGAGAAATAAGATTTTTTATTTTGTTTTATGTTCATTATCAATTATCAGCTATAGATACAAAACATCACTCTTACATATAATAAATATACACTACATTTTTTTAATGTCAATTTGCATGTATCCTAATATTTATACACACACTCTCATTAATTAATATCAGATATAAATTTAATGAATTCGAACTATCACAAAGAAGAATAAACCTACCATATGATGAGGCTATGAACAATACAATTCGAATCAACTATTTAGGTTTATATCAAAATCAGGAATTAAAATTAGTTATTATTAGTAAAAAATATATATTAAAATATAAAAATATATTAAAAATACATACATAATAAATTCGAATATTGATATTTATTTAAGCGAATAAGTGAGCTAATAATTAGACCAACCCAAATTGATTGTAAATATATTTTTATTTGAGTAATCATCGATATTATGACTTGCTATCAAATAGTCATTTGTAGTTAATGTTTTAACGGTCCTGCTACATTACTAACAGCATATTTGCCAATTTTTGCCAACTCTTATTTATAACTGTGTTTCATGGAAGTGTTTTCGTGGATGTGTCTAATAAAAATGTATTTTTTATGGTTGTGTTTAATAGAAGTGTCTTTATAGATATATATTCTGGATGTGTCTCTTTATATATGTATTTAAAATATAATAATTAATTATTATTGACAATAAGTTGGCAGATAATATGTTGGTACCTATACTTTTCTATGTTTTAAATGTTTTAAATACCAAAATATTTACGGTGTGAGACAACATCTTCTTTTAAAGTCACAAATTTAGCAAGATCATCACATATGCTACATAACAAATGTGTCAAATTATTTTTCACCAAATAATTCAGTCATGGAGATAATTAATATTTTCAGATATATCATGCAAGTTTGGTTAATTATGATCATTAAGATATATGTGATTCTTTATTATTATTATTATTATTATTATTTGCGTTACTTGCATGCCTGGTTTGCTATGGACCACACTAATCTAATCCCACTTGGAGTTGCAGCCATGTTGAAGAATTTAAATATGCGAGAAACATTAAGATATGGTTTAATAAATTGTAGTAAACAAACAGAAGAATTCAAATGTGCAGAGAAGAGTAGACCCATGTTTTTCTGATAAATTTGCGTCTCTCTCTCTCCCACTAGGACATTGTAAAGGAATGAATTCAACAATGCAGCCAATAATAATGCACATCATCTATACGTCACATGATTCATGAGTCTCTCTCTCTCTCTCTCTCTCTTCTCCATCATGATTCATGATTATTATTGATCTCTCATGTTCTACTCTCACTATATATATTCCTTTCATTCAGTAACCAACTAACACTTTACGATGCCACGCACCAAATTAAAAGCATGCAGTAGTAATGACATGTCAAGCTAGCTAGGTAGCTAGATAGATCCGACCATGTGGCCTACATTAGTGGTTAATAAGATTCTCAAGAAGAGGCTAGGAAGCACCAACTTTGTCGCTGATTATCATCATACTTATGAGCAACCCTTGTTGTCCATTGATGAACAATCCATTCATCATCATCCAAATTACAACAAGTACAACTACAAGTAAGCCTTAATTAGCTTCTTCAAATCTTAAAATTCAAATCTCTTGTTCTACTTCCCCTTTTTCTTAATTTCTTTACTGGTGTATGTGTGTGATCCAAGGGTTTTTGTTAGCACATGGAACGTAGGTGGGGTTGCACCACACCAAGATTTGAACTTGGAGGATTTGTTGGACACATGCAACAACTCCTGTGACATCTATGTACTAGGGTAAGTATGTAGCCTTTAATTAATTATTCTTCTTGTTATTGATTTACATACATAGAAATAACAATTAATGATCATCAGGTTTCAAGAAATAGTGCCTCTGAAGGCATCAAACGTTCTGGGATCAGAGAACAGCGAGGTTTCTAGCAAATGGAATTCCTTAATCAGGGAAGCTCTGAACAAGAAGACAGAAAATGATGATGAGTGGAAAGGAGACCCACAAGAATTCCAGTGTATCATAAGCAAGCAAATGGTTGGTGTGTTCATATCTGTGTGGACAAGGAAAGATCTTCGCCCTTTCATTCACCATCCAAGTGTCTCTTGTATTGGATGTGGCATCATGGGCTGCTTAGGAAACAAGGTCACCTATAATTAATTAAACAAATTACATTTCATTAACCCCACAATTAGTTCAACCGAATTTATTTTATTTAGTATTCATCAATTATTGCTAAATAAGACAAATTCTACCTGTTTTTCTTGTATGTCCGTTAATTTAAACTCTTACATACATACAAACTAACAAATTATTATTGTTAGATAAAAAATTGTCTTTATTGAAACACAACATATTATATATATAATCACTAAAAGTCATATTTGAATTTTAATTTACAGGGATCGGTGTCAGTGAGATTTCGGTTACATGAAACAAGCTTCTGCTTTGTGTGCAGCCATCTTGCATCAGGGGGCAGAGAAGGAGATGAGAAGCACAGAAACTCTAACGTTGCAGAAATATTTTCCCGGACAACTTTTCCCAAAGGCCCTTTGTTTGATTTGCCAAGAAAGATTCTTGATCATGAGTCAGTATAATAATCTTGAAACCGTCCAAATATTTTTTATAATTATTCACCCCCCCCCCCTTGCTTTTTCTTTATTAATTAAGTTCCTTTCTGACAAAATCATCAAAACAAGGTGCCAATATGTATTAAATAAACAGTTTTGTTTTTCATGTGCATATGATTTTCCTGGCTCTTAAAAAAAGAATTCATTTTTTTAGTGAAGAACCATCACCATTTCACCAATCATATATAGTCCCTGGCTTTGAATTTGTTCCTAATTAAATAGAAAACGATGCCGCCAAAACACTAACATCATTATTAGTTGGTTGTTACGTTTCTAACAAACTTTATCCTTAATTAATTCAATTTTAGTAGTAGGGAGGAAATTGTTCTTTTTTTGTAACTAATATTAATCAAACAGATTAGAACTAACATTGTAAAAAATGAGAGTAAAAAACCATTTGCAACTACAGAATTAGTAATACATACCCAAGTAGATTAGTTATTAAATATAGTTGACTTCTTCTTAGTAATCACTGAATGGTCAAATTAATTAACTATTCCCCTGCTTCTTGCATATTTATTTAGATATAATTAGAGAACAAATAATGTTGTATTAATTTTGAGGTGCTACCTAACACACAGTTTTGTCTTTTATGTGCAGCCATGTAGTATTGCTAGGAGATCTAAATTATAGAATTTCTCTACCAGAAGAATCAACACGGTTACTTGTTGAAAAAGGAGACTGGGATTCCTTATTACAAAATGATCAGGTATCTTATTAAGGTTTGAACTTTGAATATAATTTGGAAAATCTTCTAGGAATATTCTTTTCTTTCTTGTTTTTTTATCTAACTTGTATTAGTGGGAAAACTAATGAAGCTAATGATGGAGCTAGAGAACGGAAACATGTTAAGAGGGTGGCATGAAGGGCCAATCAAATTTGCTCCAACATACAAGTATTTTCCAAATTCAGATATGTATTATGGATGTTGTTATCATGGGAAAAAAGCAGAAAAGAAGCGAGCACCAGCATGGTAAGACACAAAAATTGTCAAAACTATATATTTAGATTGATATTAAATAATAGTTAACAAATTGAATTAATTGTTTGTTGTTAATTTAGGTGTGACCGAATAGTGTGGTATGGAAATGGTTTAAAGCAACTTGTGTACAATAGAAGTGAGTCAAAACTATCAGACCACAGGCCTGTGAAGGCAATATTCATAGCTCAAGTGAGGGTTTCAACAGAGCTAGGAAATTTGCAAACCTTGTTTCTATCAGAAAGATTTGAACACATTAAAACTCCTTTTGGAGTTTCTACAACCAATGATGATTTTCTATGTAAAAAACAACTGAGTTTCCGGTTGTGAAATAAGAATCATTATTATATTGTGATTTTGTACAAAAATTCTATTTTATATCTGAAGATAACATATCATAAGTTTTTTGCTGATGAGTATACAGTGAAGTAGTTGTTCAATTTTAGTCTTCATGTTATATAATATGAATTATTAAAGCACTCTGTCTAGTTTGAAAGAAATTAATTTCCTAATATCTTTTGGAGCTTAAATAAATGCAACTTTTCTTCTTGTTTGGAACCAGCAAACCAGATAAATTGGAGCACTCAAACTGCATATATGATAAATAATGATTTAAAAAAAAAAAAAAACTCCCATTCTTCAAAAAGGATAGAATATATTATAAGCCAATTATTGAGCTAGTTGGGAGGACATTAATTGGTTAGTACTGGTTTTGCTATCTATGATAGATAGACTAGCAAGTGGAACATCACCCTCGCTCTTATCCTCTTCTTCGTGCATGATGGAAATAAAAAACATATATATATTTCATGGAAATTGATATAAATCTGTAAATGCATGCGCATATATATATAAGATATCATTTTAGAAATGCAACTTGTGAAAAAAGTATATGCTACAAGTATGGTCATTGTGGCATGTTTCAAAGTTTGAAGAATGATTTTTCATAGATCTTATGACATCCTCTAGAATGGATGGGAAAAAAAAAGACATAAACATAACAATTTGATAACTAAATTAAAGAAATTATTAAGTGCTTTCAATGACATAATGTAATATACAAATTATAGCCCTCATATAGACGACAAGTTAGATATATATAAGTTGAAGAGTACAGGAAGCTAAGGAGTCCATGAGGATAAAATAAAATAATAAAACAAAAAAGAAATTTATATGAATTTGAATTGAAGGTGCAAGCAATACAATTATGGTTATGCAATTGCATGTGAAAAGGATCTTGAATTGTCTCTACACCAATCTTTTTGTGTTGTCGTCACTTACAGGGAACAAGGCCACAACTTGCTTGTTAACTACTGCTATTGTTTGTTAATGTTATACGTAGGTACAAATAGGGTGTTCATAGATTGGATTCGATCCGCATATAACCGAATCCGATCCGAAAATTACAGATATGGATCCGATCCGTAAGGCTTTCGGATCGGATCGGATCCGCACACTAATCGGATCGGATTGCGGATTTTGTGTTGGTGTCCGCATATCCGCGTATCCGCAAAAATAAAGAAATAAATAAGTAAATATTTTTTTATATTTTATTTCAACTAATAATTATCATATATGTTGTATTATTTTAATTTATTATTTAAAAAAATATGTTTAATATTATTTTAAGAGTAAACATATTTAAAAGAATAGAAAAATAAATTTTATTGATATTTTTTTAATAAGAATAAACTTTTTAAAATATTTTTGTGTTTTGCGGATATATCCGATATTCGATTCGCAAATGTGCAAATCGGATCGGATCCAACCTTAAAAACTGCGGATATTGGATCCGATCCGATGATTTTAGTAAGGATCGGATCGAAATTCTGGCCATATCCGATCCGATTCGCTTGCACCCCTAGGTACAAATTCTTTTAAAACTAAATTCTACCACGTCCCATAATAAAACTTGGATGAGCGAGAGTGATGAGAATGATTTTTATTAATATTAAATCAATTTAATTAGATTTAATTGATAAAAAAATTTATACGTATAGTGTTACTCTTTCTTAATTAAATGCTCATATGTAGGATTATAGGTCGAAAAACAGTTTGATTTATGCAGCACTCAATGATATTTCAACCCATCTTAGAAGTGTTTTCCTTTTTTTCGTCAAATAACCTTTAGTTAGCAAATTTTGAAGCAAAATAGAAAAATAGAAGTTGGCATATATATAACATTTATAAATTCCGCAAGTGGTTAAATATCTATTGAATCCAATAATGGTTGAGAAGATAGAAAAAAATATAAGTACATGAATACCTTATTCTAATATATAGTAAATTATTGTAATCTATAGTATAGTATCATTTTTTTTCTTCTTGATCAAACCTTTTTTTTATCATTACACTATTTATACACACACTCACCCACACTATAAAAATCTTAAACGGTTAAACCACATTCTAATCTTAGTTGAGATTTAAAAAGCAATCAATCTATCATCTGATTTAGGATTCAGCTACTTCTTTTTTGTCAACTTACACACCCACCCACGTATAATGTTTGGACGTCATAGTTTGAAAACCAGAGAGTTAGAACTTGCTTCTTTTGATTTTTTTTTAATTTATTAGTTTTTGTTATTTTGAATTCTTTAATTATTATTGAAATAAATAAATAAATTTAAATATAATTAACATATAATTATAAATATTATATATTGAAATATAAGTAACAACAATATGATCAATCTGACAAAGTCCAATAAACATGGTTTTTATTTGTTGTTTTCTTTCTTCTCACCTCTCTATATATTATGTATCAATTCAACTAGGTATCCTTCAAAAGTTGTACAATATTAAGTCTTTTATTACAATAATTTAAAAAAATTAAAACAAACACATTTAAAAATTATAAATAAATTTAGTGTCTTTTTAAAATTAAATACACATTCAAAATACAAACTAAATAAAACTGAAATTTAAAATTTCAATTTCAATTTTAAATTTCTGTTTCAGATTTAATATATTTAATTATTAATATATTACAATTTAAATATACATCCAAAAATCAAATGAGTTAGAATTCAAAATTTTGAATTTAAAATTCTAAAATAAATCTTAAACATCTTAAATCACTAGTAAAATTTTCGCTCCGTAAGGATCCAGAACTGCAGCGCCTCTCCCTCCTTATCTGTGGCCGCTCGTCTTCTCCCGCGTTGCCCACTCCTCTGCGACGATCTCCTCTTTCGGCGACGCGCTCCTCCCCGCGACGCGCACTTCCCTTACGCACACCTCCGCGCCTCCTCCATCGATGGGCTCCTTCCCGTTTCCTCCCTCGCGCCACACACAACCGCCCCCTTCTCCTGTGCCTCCCCCTGTCTTCTCCCCCAAGTCGCACTCCTTCTGTCTCTGGTAGTTCTGCTTGCAAATTTCTAAAAAAATTGGTTGAGTTCATTCATGAAGATATGCTATCCTTTTTTTTCGCTTAATAAAAAGTTCTATTTTTTTAAATTTATGTATAATATTGGAAGTGTCTGTGTTTTTTTTTTTTAATGTATTTGTGATTATAATTTTTTTTTGCACTCATATGTTTGATTTGGGAGTTATAATGTTAACCTAATTTGGATGTGTTAATACTTAATTTTGGATGTGTTTATGTTGTTCATTATGTTTTTATGTACATATATAAGTTTTTTTACATGAGTTTTGGATGTGTTGATAAAATATTTAGAATGCATTTTTATAATTTTGGATGTGTATTTGAGTTTAATTTTTTCTGTGTTCAATATGTAATTTTGAACTATAATGACAATAATTTAGATGTGTTAATACATAATTTTAAATGTGTTTATGTTGTTTATTTAATTTTAGATGTGTTTTTGACATGAGTTTTGAATGTTTTGAATAAAAAAAATAATTGAAGTGAGTTTAATTGATTTTGAAAACTTCACTAATTTTTTAAAAATTAGTACACGAAAAGTTGTTACGAGTTTTATGGTTTGGTTTGCAAAAAATTAATGTATTGCAAGTGGTTACAAATTTTACAGTGATAAGTATTCAAAATAAAAGTAGTTCCTTAAAAATAGAAAATATGATTAATTAAAAAAATTAAAATAATAAAATATTAGATTTAAAAGTTGAATAAATGCTGAATTTTGTTGTATAAGTAGTATTTTCCATTATGTACAGAGAAAGTATAGGGAGACAATTAAATAATTGTACAATGTGTACAATAGAAATAAAAAAATTATATAATATTTAATTTATATAATATTTAATTTATATAATAATTGTTGGCAATAAGTTGACAAATAATATATTGGTACCCTATACTTTTCCTTTGTCTCAAGGTCATTACACTGATACCGCAACCCCCTCCCAAACACTCTCTACATGTGATTTCACGTCTTCGGCGGTCATTATCTTCCATTCTCACTGGTCGGTCGCCGCAAACAACAAACGCCATCACCGCTCAGACCACAGCCCAACACTGCGCTGCCACCGCCGCCCAGACCACGACCCGATGCCACCCTACTCATTGTGGTCGTCCGAACATTCCTGTCACGCACAAAGGTGGTTTAGGCCGACTAAATAACATCGGATTCCTCTGCAGGCCTTCCTTTCTTCCCCGTCGCGCACAAAGAGAGGTTTGGGCGACGTATACAGAAAGGGCCTTGTCATGTAAGGACCAACCCACCCAACACGTATTGTAAAATCCAAAACCCATAGAAACTGCTGCTACATGTGGTTCACGGTGGACTCCAAGTACAGCACCACCGATGAGATCATCTGCTCCGCCACCGAGCTCCATGAAGGCATTTGGTTTAGGAAATCAAGCATTCACAGCCTTCAAGACGTCTCTTTCGACTGCTGAATGTTCAATTCATTAGGTATGTAGATGGTTATTTAATTCTTAATTTGATTCTGTTTAATTATATACAATTAACAAATGTTGGATGGTTATTTCACTAGGTAGTGAAATGATTATTTTAATAATTACGTAGATGATTGTTTGATGGCGGGTGAGAAAACTTCTAACGCCGGGGAGGTGGGATGATTGATGAGGGTGGGGTAGCAGACGGTTGGGATGGGGAGGGAAGAGGGTGTTTGGGTAAATTTCTTTGGTAATAAATTAGGGTTGAGATGATTAATTATTTGAAATAATTGTTTAGGTTTCTTTTTTTTTTTTATTGAACCAAATTCAATATCTATTGTATAAATTGTCAAAATTTTTCATTGTCTCCCTAGCAGAGTTCGTCTGTATATTTTAGAATTGGTTAGTTTTGATGAGTCACTATTCTGTTATACAAATAAGAGTAAATAGTTAAATTAGTTCCTAAAAAATTGTGTGATCTCTAAATTAGTCCTCCGAATAATTTTTACAATAAAAAAAATTATTTTTAACACTTAAAAATTCTATTTTACTTTCAAAATAATTTTACCCGTTGAAAATTCATGTCAACAATCCTTGAATGTTTTGATTTAATTTTCGTAAAAATGCAATTATACAAATTACAAGCATCAATCTAAAAAAAAAGACATCTTTTATGGGATATTGTAACTAATAATGGCAGGTTAATCAAAATCATATTCTACTATTTTCACTAGGTATAAACGTAAACTCACACTACAATTATGCTCCAAATTCTCTAATATCTAACCTACAATATGAAAATCCGAAAGAAAAACAAAAAAATTATAATCTTATTGGTTAACCCTAATTTCAACTGTGGGCTGAATACTTAACTACCACACATAGCAGTAGTAAAAAGAAAAAAAAAATAAAAGAGCATAGAATCACATGAGAAAAAAAAAAGAAAGGGAGTGGAAGATAAGAAACTAGTGGTTGGTATGACGAGAGTTGATATCGCCGAGCAAGAAGAATGAATGGAAAAAGTGATAAGCACGAAGGTGACAGAACTAATGAAGCTGATGAAGACGATTCTGTTCACTATCGTCGTGCTCTGTTTTGCCTCCACCATTGACTTGCTTCTACGTCTCCTTCACCACCGTCTTACATCTCCTCCTCTTTTCATGGACACTTTCCACTAGGTGAAACAGTTTTTTTGAATGAGAAATTGGAATCAAGCGATAGGGCATCGTTTTGATACACTCAACTTTCCATAAGTTAAAACGATGCCGTTTTATGTGCTGAGGTGTAAGCTTTTATTAACACTGTTAGCAGAAAAGTGACAGAAGGACTAACGCAACTAATTTTAAATCTTTTAAAGATAAATTTGATTAAAAAAATTTTAAGGATTAATTTAAAAATCGCGTGATCTTTCAGAGACCAATTTAACTATTTACTCATACAAATAATTTTATTATTAGATTTCATAAATTCTCTAAAGATTTGGTAAACTATACAAATTATAATATAGTAGTATTGCACTAAAAGGTGATACAGTAATACGCACAAAATATTCAGTGCCTATCTTATCCATTTTTATCCTCTGTTCTTATTATTATATATAATTAAGAATATTAAATTAAATAAACTAATTTTGTATTATACATATTCGCTACCTATTGCACTATTGCGTTACCGTTTGTCCAAAGTTTTTCACTTTTTGGAAATTAGGCCATTTATCCAAAGTTTGAATGGAGAATAGTCCATGCATACTGGAATGTGTTGAGTAATTTGGCTGGGCCTATTTCGACTTTTTATTTTTTTTCCTGATCTGACAAATTTTAAAAAAACGCGTGGCCAAAAATATAGTAAACCAACAAAAGATATCCCATGACCAAAAACAAAAAACAAGATACCAAGACTGAAGTTTATTTTCTCTTCATATTTTGAAAACTACCCAAATCGAAAAGTTTTATTGTGACTTAAATCTATAGAGAGTTCTGACAAAAAAAAAAAAATCTATAGTTCATGTCCGAAAAGTAAAATTTATAAAGAATTCCTCCTACAAAAAAGTCAAAATTTCATGATGTAAAAGTGATCAAATTGATAAGTATCTAAAATACTAAACGATTATTTTTATTCGAAGTAAAATGTTGACAAATTTATTAATAAAGAACTAATTTGTATTAATAAACTTATTTTTAAAAAGTTAGAATACACTGTTCAATCTATTAATTAAGAAAATTAATGTTTTGAAATTTTTTCACATAAAAATTATTTTTTATGGAATATAAAATTAGTTTTTTTATTTATCAATAAATTTGTCAATATTAAAAAATAATAAGTATTGTTTACTCTAAAAATTCTTAAACTTTTTATAAGTGTGAATACTTCAATCAAAAGTTAATAAAATCTTATAGTTAAATGTTATATATTTTAACCCTTTTATTTGCTTACTTGAAGGTTGTTCCGGTCATGGTGTCTGGGGCCTCAAATAGTCTAACGACGATCTAGACCTCAAATCCAAATTTTTTCTACGGTCCAAACTAGTCAGAAAGCCGGGAACCAATAACTAACAGTCAAATTTAAATATTTTTTTTATTTTAGTTAATAAAATAAGATAGCAAGACAATCTATATAAAGAGAGTCAAGGGTTCCCTCAGGAACGTTATACACTCCTAATTCATACATATACTTGATGAACAAAAACTGAAGTTCACAGATACCGACAAGTGTACTGTATCGTCCAAGTAATATCACAGTGAGTAGATATTGCCAGACTCCAAATTTTGAAAAATATTTTATGAATGATAAGGAAAAATATTTAGAACATAAACTCGAACACTTATCTTAAAGGATTTGGTCCAAAATAGGGCTAAAAGAAAATTTAACTACCAATTCTAAAGGGATTTTGGCCAAATATTATATGGTATGAGGTAAGAAAACTCTCTCCCTTTCAATTTTTTCTATATGTGCTAGTCCTAGTTGAACTATGTGTGGAATTTGGTGAAATTAGAGTTGTTTAGTTGATTTTACACAAATTGGGTGTTTGGTGTGGTTGGAGCTTTTGTTGAGGCTTGAATTGAGGCTTGGGCTGATTTTGGATCAATTGGTGGAGACTTGGAGGATTGATCAAAGTTTGGGTCCTTTCGGGGTGGAAATCCAAGTGTTGGGACACCGCCGTCAACAAGGTAGGAATTTTTCTTAAAACCGTTTTATTACCAAAGATTGTTATAAATCGATATCGAGATGAAAATGATATTTTTGATGATTATGTGAGTCCCATGAATTGGTATGTATGATTGTTAATGTACTTAAATGATGAATTAGTGTAAATATTGTGTTTGATTATGGTTGAGAATGTATATTTGATTAGTAAATGAATGTTGTGATTTTGATTACCTTGTGATGAGTTATATAAAATTGAGTTGAATGATATTTGACGTAAGAGTTTAGGTCTAAAACTGTAATAGAGTGAGGTATCCCTTACTTGGTGAGTTACGGTACGTGTATAAGTGCCATATTGTGATTTATTGTGGATATGATGAGAATTAGTTGGACATTTGATGTGTTGTGGTTATTGTAATGAATGAAAATTGTAATGAGTTATGTTGTATGAATGAAAATTGGTTGATTAGGTTCTTGATGTAATGGATTTAGTTGTCGAGCTTTAAATGGCTAGGGAATGGATTTGGAATTGATAATTGTGTAAAGGGGTTTCTAGAAATGGTCTTGGGTGGTGTTAAAATAAAATGAATTGAAACAATGTAAAAGTGTATTATACATATTTTTGGGTAAATTAGTTATTTTGTCCAACTTTGAAGGGCTATAACTTGGAGCTTTGAGTTTGAAATTTGATGAAATTTGTCTTATATTAAAGGTAATGATGAGAGCTTTAAAAATGTTTAAGAACGAAGGAAAACGGAATTTTGTAGAAAAAATTATGAATATTTGAAAACGGGTATAAAAATCTGAAAAACTGAAATTATGCAGAAAACCAAAAATTCTGATTTGCGTATCCACGCACCATATGGTGCATGCGCACCATACAGAACTAGTGTAAATGCTCATGCATATGCACAAGGGTGTGTGTACGCACGCCAAGGAAAATTTACAAGTTGTGCGTACGCATGGATCCTATTTTCTTAAATAAACTCTATTTTTGACTGCTTGACTTTTCTAGCATGCTTGTAAACCCCTGTAAACCTCGTATGATATGTATAACTTGTTTTTAAGCTCTGAATAGAGTGTGGCTAAGTACAATGAATTAAATTGAATTATTTCTGAAAAAACGCTTGGTTAAACCGGATGACATGGTTGCGGGGATAGTGGTTTGTCCCGCCCTTGGTGAAGACGGTTGTGTTATCCTACTCACGAGGTAATAGAATTGATAATTGATAAGAGATTGGGATTAATGAACCTAAGCTTGATAAATTAACAACGATTTGGGGGTTAACGAGTTTAGTAACTTATGATATTGCTAAAAGACATTGACATTGATTAATGGTGGGCAAATGACTGGGTTGGCAAGGATGGAGGTTTATCCCGCTTGTATGTTAATTAACAATGGTTATATTTGATGTTGGGGGGTAGATATCATGAAATTAGTAAGTCCTTTCCCGATAAAGACTTGTTGTGTAGGGGGTAAATATGATGAATTTAATGAATCATTCTCCGATAATGACTTGATTTGTGAGACACTTACACCTGGTAGACGCAAGGACGTGGGTCTTGTTCCGCTTGCTCGGTGTTGTAGTGTAATTGTGGGAATAGTGATTCTGTCCCGCATATAGTAAGGACCGTGGTTTTATCTCGCTCACAGTTTGAGTATGATTATGTGTGATTGTGATTACGATTATTTTGATTGGAAATATAATTAATGATTATTACCTACCTGGGTAGATGCAAGAGTTGTGGCTTAGTCCCACTTGCTCTGGGTTAAGGTTTGAGACACCTGGGTAGATGCGAGGATTGTGGTTCACCCCACTTGCTCTGGATTGAGATTTTAAACACTTGCCTGGGTAGATGTAAGGGTTGTGGCATTGTCCCACTTGCATCTAGAATTGTGGTGAAAGGCACCTGCATGGGTAGATGTATGGGTTATGGTGTTATCCCACTTGCATTCGGGTTATGGTGTGAAGCACCTGCAAGGGTAGACGCAAGGATTGCAGTTAGTCTCGCTTGCTCCTGATATGGTGTTCTATGTCGGGTTAGCTACCGGATATGTCAGGTCTGGCATTATAACCAACACGTGAGCTCATGACCAGTAGGATAGACATGCATCATACTGCATTTGCTTGCATTTGCTTGGGTCTGAATAATTACTTGGTATGCCTAATTGACATCCTGTTAATTACTAATTATGCTACTTGTCATACTTGCTCTCTATGTATGATTGTGACTCGTTGGTTTGGATTATGGTGATTTGAGTGTGATCGATTATATTTGGGCCAGAATCCGTGATTTGATTATGCTTTGGGTTGGAAGCCACGATTTGATTATGTTTTGGACCGGAGGCTGTGACTGTTTGGGCCGAAGGCCGTAATTGGGCAAGCTATATGCCTTGGTAAGTTGGTGAAAATTTTGATATACACTTTGACTTGTGGTAGGTTGGATGTTGATTGATTTTGCTTGGGTTGGAGGCTGTGATTAATTATGTGATGGGCCGAAGGCAGTGAATGATTTATGTTTGAGGTTTAGTGAAGTATAAAAAATCAAATTATTTCAAAATCGACTTAATGAACCTATGTTTGGAACATGCTAGTTATTCATACAATTTAAGTAACTTTTAAGATTATTATAATTGAACTATGAATTTGGATTTTGGATAAGTAATTGTTGATTTTCGAAAGGGTTCATAAGATGAGCGATGATCACTGCGGTTGAAAACAACGTTCTTTTTATATATTCTCTTATGACAATTCTAAACTTCACGGTGAGACCGTTTGGATAGATTCTCACCCCCTATAGACTTCTCTTTTCAGGATGGACGAGGTAGCTTATGAAGTTTCTTCTGCGTGTCTAGTTGTATATCTTAGTTATGATTTTTTCTCGCCTTTATTCTTATAATTTTGTAAGAGGGATAAGAGTCGAGATTGTAATGACATGTATGTATGTAATATTTGTAAGTTACTTGTATAAAAAGTCCTTTATATATATATGAAGTGTTGTGATTTGTATCTATGCATGTTTGTACAAAGAAAAAGTGTTTTCGGCTTTTCAAACAAACAGCGATATGGTTTCGAGTAAAGACTCCTATTTTATTATTATATATGTATGATAGTCGTCGTAATATCCATTCTATCAGAGTAGCGCAACCAAAAGCGTGACATTTTGATAGTAAGGATGTTATAAATATCGTTCCCATATGGATTAAAGGATGGAGCACGCAAATATCGAGTTAAATAACTAATTAGATCAATGAAACCTGGATTGATTAGGGTTGAAAACTTGTCTTGTTGGAGTCTTGGAAGTTGAGTGCTTCTGAGGCAAGCAGTGATGTTGAATCGAGAGAAATCAATAATGGAGAATGTCAATGGCTTCAGAGATGTTTAAACCCTAGGAAGATCAAACCTTGTGTTCCTATTCTAAAGCATGCAAAGATCTTTTCACGACGAATCTTAATTAACCGATTTTCAATGCCTTGACTCCTCGGTTTCTCCTCAATTAACCAACCGCCAATGTCTTGGTCAATCAATTAATCAATGAGGTTAAGTGCAAATCCGATTCAGTTCCTCATAAGATTCAAAAGTAGTCCTTAGGTCGGATTATATGTCACGTATCCAAGTTAGTCCTATCCGATTAAATCTTATGAGAAAACACAATTTTCAAAAGTTGTTCTAATCCGAAATATATGTCACATATTCAAAACTAGAATGATTGAAAATTATGTATGTGTCGCACACTTTAAAAACCACTATGTCTAGTCAATTTAAAAAGTCATGTGAAAGAGTTTTCAAGCATAATTCGGATATTAGTTCTGTCGAATTAATAAACAAATTCAGGACGGGATTAGCACACTTTCAATGCTACTAATTTGTTTACGATGAAGAATGAATAACTCAATCATGAAATAGATCAATTGAACACTTTGAAATAAAAGAAAACACATATTAATAATCTATAGAAATATAAACAGAGCTCCCAACCCTTTGACACAAGGATTAGTTACTCATGGAGAATGGAAAACAACAATAAAACCAAACTGCGCTGAGGAAGCTTGATGTCCTCTCTGTGAATGTCGTTCACTTATTTATACTTGGGGTTTCTTCTAAATCAAATTCAAAAACTAAATCTTATCTTAATAGAATAATTAAGATAGCTCCTAATAATTCAAATCCTAAAAACAGAATCAAATCAAATTTAAATTATAGCAGAATCTTCTTCAATCTTCAACTAGGAATCACATCTTTGAGGTTGGGCTTTGTTGAAATCATTTTTGACGTTGCATGGGACCTGGTGGCGTGTAACTGGGTCTAATTCTTTAGGCTTGGGCGTGTAACGCCAAGCAATAGCGTTACACGCCAATTTATTGGGCCAGTAGGGTGTGGCACGCCCCAATAGTGGCGTTACACACCAGGCTTGGGCTGCTCCCTAGGGATTGCCTTCCTCCAAGGCGTGGCATGCCTCCTTCACTGTGTGACACACCATGCCTTGCTTCCTTCATGGGCGTGGCACGCCATGTCTTGAATCCTCCAGGGCGTTGCACGCCCTTCTTGTGGCATTGCATGCGACTTCAGTGGTAGTGCAGGGCGTTGCACACCCCTGCTTCTTCCTCCAGGGCGTTCCACACTCCTCTAATGGCATTGAACGCTGGCTTGTGCTACATGGGTTGCATGACTTTAATCCTTACGTACTTTAATTACATGCTTTTTTCCATGGCCTTGCCCTCTGATTATGCTTTATTTGCTACTTGATTTTCCTTCTTAATCCTGTATTTCCTTGAAAAACACATAAAACACACCTTAGTACCAAATGGCAATATCCTTATTCTCAGATAAAAGACCCTCATAAGTTATCCTCGTGAGATAGGAAGCTCCAGCCCTAAAATTCCAATATGGATCAATTCGGTGCTCCCCCTCCTGGGATAACCAAAAAGGCTGATGACCTTGGACCGAATCCTCAAACAAGTCAAAGATCCGGTGGTTTGGCTGAGCATGGAAAGAAATATATCCCTTCCAATATTTTTTCTCCTTATGTGAAATGGTGCACAGAAAGAAAAATAAAAAGACTTCAACCCGAGTCGGTATCTCCAAAAATTCACTCACCAGCTCGGAAGTCCAGATAGTCGCCCAGCTGTTTGGATGAAGTTAAGACGACGTCGCGGAAACATGATTCAGAAGGGCCATGACGAACTCGGAGAAAGGCAACCAAAATCCCAAATTGGTAACAAAGGTTCGTGCACCCATATCCAATCGGGAACCTACGGGGAGTTCAGATGAACGTAGCACACCCTCTCGTTTTCACTGGAGAGCACAGGCTCTTACTATTGCTCTGTCTCGCCTCCTCCCAACACAGGCCCCTCATCTCGAAGTCTCTAAAGATCCCCCTCATCTAACCGGGAGGGTGTACCTTACACATCGGACATCACCCAATGGTGATGATCCGGTACACCTCCAGCCGGAAAAATTGGACTTGGATTCCCTTGAACTCTCCTCTGCTACACTATACCTATATCTAAACGAGGGCACCACTATCAACCCATTCCCCAGAAACATAGAAAAACAAGAAGACCCCCTAACTATATCAAAACTATGCCAAAAATCTACCAAATCCCATAAATCCTAAGCCATAATAGAACAATGACATCCCCTCCCCCCATTTCCTCTATCGCGACACGAAGGAAACCTAAAAAGAAATAAGCAGAATGAAAACTAAAGCAACTAACAAAGCACGAAAAACAAAGAGGAGGCACTAACCTGTTCTAGAATCAGCAAGAAAAGAAACTAGATGAGCAAAAATGCAACAACTAACAGCGGTCAATCCAAGCAACAATACAAGAGACCAGAAAAATGCTAGAAAGGAACAAATGAGAAAGGAGTAGTTACAAGAATATAGAAGCAAAAAACCCCCCAAGTTTATAGAAATACCAAAGGACCAGCAGGACTGAAAATGGAAAAAAGGCAAAAACCCCATACTCTCTCTCTCTCTCTCTCTCTCTCTCTCTCTCTCTCTCTCTCTCTCTCTCTCTCTCTCTCTCTCTCTCTCTCTCTCTCTCTCTCCGTGTCAATCTGCTATCGAAAAACGCAATGGACAAACGCAAAAACAGCTTGCACTCTGACAACAATCAAATGACCTTCCAAACCACAAGGAACCGAACTCATCAGCCAATGATGAGACCAAGCGTATACTTGCTCTCATGCTGCAGGGGCAACTATTCCAGTCATGGTGTTTGGGGCCTCAAACGGCCCAACAACAACCCGGACCCCAAACCTAACTCATCCCTACGACCCAAACTGGCCACAAAGTTGAGAACCAATAACTAACATTCAAATTTAAATACCTTCTTTATCTTAGCCAACAAGATAAGATAACAAGACAAACTATATAAAGGGAGTTAAGGACTCTTTCAAGTACGTTACACGCCCCTAATTCATACCTATACCTCTTAAACTCATTCTGATTTAAACGTCAAAGTGTCTTTATAAATACCACCCCTGCCACTTTAGAAGTCCGATCCCGTTATCGCCAAAACCGACGAGTTCTTGATCCTTCTTTCAACATGTACCATTGAAGTCTAATACAGACGTGATATTAGAATTTATCATTTCTGTACCTTACACAAGAAGGACAATATATATATATATATATATATCACATTTGTAAAATTGTTCTTCCTTTTCTTTTTCGGTAATACATGAGAAAACTTGGTATGATACATTCGAATTCCTTGGACTAAGTATAGATTACTTCGACGTAGTTAAGATTAATCAAAAATTTGATTTAAGTTAATAAATTAAATTGATTTTAAATGATAAAATTGATTATTAAATTAACAAACCGATTTTAAAAATAAAAACTGATTTTGTATGAAAAATTGATTTTTGCATATGAAATTCGGTTTTACATATAAAAACTGATTTTGCATATAAAAACCAGTTTTCCGTACAAAAATTGGTTTATTTCAAAATCAGTTTTTTTAAAAATAAAACAGAATAAAAAAATAATTTTATGCAAAGTCAAATTTAATTTAAAAAATTAATTTTAATTTATGAAATACTATTTTATTGATAAATTAAGAGTCTAATTACCCTATGGGTGTTATAGAATTAATAGGTGTGGTTTTGGTTTTTATACTTATTTTATAAACTCACATATTTAATTAGTTTTATATAGTTTTGATTCATCGGTTAAAAATTAATTTTTAAAATTTGATTTTATTAACTAAAATTTAAATAAATATGATTATGGGTTTTAAAACCATTTTAAAAAATTTGTTATTCAAAATGTGATTATAAATTTTTATCGGTTAACTATAATTTAATTTGGATAATTATCTCTGTTTTTTTAAGATAATTATTTTAATTTATTTCTTGAATAAAATTGGTCTAAAACCAGACATCACACATAATAATGATTCACATAAAAAAGTTTTACTAATTAATTAAATAATTATGTAATTGAAGTAAAGAGCACTCTACTATATAAATTAAAATTGTATAAAAAAAATATAAATTTTTTTTATAGTGTATTTTATTTTTATTTAAAATGTGGATCTTAACTTTTTTAATTTTTCTTTCATCTTATATAAAATAAAGATATATAAACTTACATCTTTATCATATAATTTATCTTGAAGTAATAAAAAAAATAGGTAAGATAATTTTCAAGAAGAGGAAATAGAAAGGCATGCTTTCGAGTTTCGAGCATTAGACGGCTAGTTTATGTGAAAGTCTGGTCCAAAATCTTCATTTCTTTGTAAGTCATTTTAAAGGTTAGCTTTTACTTAATTTAATATTCATCTCTAAAGCAGGCCTCTAGGCTCCAATCAACGGCTGCTAGTGATGCCTTGGAATTAAGTTTAGACTTTAGATGAAGCTTCATCATAGGTTACTTTTAACTTTTAATTATTTAATTCTATTAGTACCTCTAGACGTTTGTTTTACATATATATGTTGGTCATAAGATTTTCTATCTGTTCGATGAAGAATGAAATTTCTTTGATAAGCTTTCATACAATTTCACAATATTATTTTACATTTTTCAACATTTAATTCATTCAAAGAAGAGAAGAAGATACTGATGACAAGTGCTACATAGCATGATAGCAAGAAATTTAAAACTAACCAGAATGCTTGTTAAAAATTATAGCCACGATTAGGTGATAAAATGGATAAAACTCACTATCTTATCCAAATTCTTAGAACAATGCATGCATTTTGAATTTTTTTTAAATTGTCTAATTGTAATGATAATAGAAAAAATATTAAATATATATTAAAATCAACTATTAAAAATAATTATTATATATTTATATATAAATATATATAATTTAATTTATTTTTAATATATATTTTATATTTTAATATATATTTTATATTGACAACCATTTAACCATCGATTCGATTTTGGTAGCATGGTTGAATAATAACATATATAAATGATTAATGATGGGTGGATATATAAATAGCTGAATCACATCAGCGACGCACATTTTACTTTATATGATTATTGTTTAAAAATATTTCAATTATGATATTTACTGTGTGATGTATATGGAAATAATAACAATTAAGAAATTTGGATCTTAAAACGAAAAAGTTGATAAAATAGTAAAATAAAGAGTTAATTGTTATTAATTTTGTAATTTTTATGAAATGTATATCTCACTATCTTAATTTAAAAGTATTTAACTTTTTATTTTATTATTTTATTTTTTTTTTATTTTAAAAAATTTTGATTTATAATTAAGATATGAATATGTATTAAGTTAAAGAAAAAATTTAAAGAGTTAACTATAATATAAATCAATTAGGTCAATTTTTTTTATTTTTAATTTTAAAATTAAAAAAATTAAGATAATAAAAAGTTGTTTTTTTTTTATAACGGGCTTATTTTTCAATTAATTATTTTGAGTTAGTTTTCCTTCTAGTTGATTTTTCTAGGCGAACTCTAAGTTAAATATTTTGGTTAATTACAATTAATCACCTTCAATTATAGCCTTCTGGGTGATGTAACATTGGTGATGTTACAAAGTGAGCGTGTGTCATGCATGTATGAAAAGAAGGTTGCTTTATGAAAGCATTGGACGCACGATAGAAGCAAAGGAAAAGAAAAGAAAGAACACAGAAAGTATGTCTGTGTAGGGTGAAGAAATTAAAGAAAAAAGAAGAGGAAGAAAAGCATTCAAGTGGTGGTGTCAATGTCAACAATAGTACAGTAGTTATACACTAGCTAATTTATGGTCAATTATTTTGCATTGCTGCAATATAATGCAAGCAACTTTATGGCCAAACCTACTATCACTACTCCACCTCCGTATAGATCACAAGCACAAGCATAATCATGTGCCTATTCTTCCGCTGGTGGCAAAAGAGTTCAAGGGACAGTAACCCCGAAAACTCTACCACGTGCCGCCACTTTACCATCGCCGAGATAAGATCCGCCACCAACAACTTCGACCAAGCCCTAATCATAGGCCGCGGAGGCTTCGGCAATGTTTATAAAGGCAAGTTCCCCAAGCACCGCTCCCCCGTGGCCATCAAGCGCCTCAATCAGGGTTCCAATCAAGGACTCCGCGAGTTCCAAACGGAGATCAAGATGCTGTCCCACCTCCGCCATCCTCACCTCGTCTCCCTCATCGGCTACTGCCAGGACGCCGCCGAGATGATCCTCGTCTACGACTACATGGCGCGTGGGACCCTACGCGAGCACCTCTACGACTACGACACCAGCAACAACCAACAACCCCTCTCGTGGAACAAACGCTTGGAGATATGCCTTGCTGCGGCGCGTGGGCTTCACTTCCTGCACACAGAGAACGTGATCCACCGGGACGTGAAGAGCACGAACATACTGCTTGACGATGATTGGATCGCGAAAGTTGCGGATTTCGGTTTGTCGAAGGACGGGCCGAATGGTTCCCACGTGACAACGGACGTGAAGGGTAGTTTGGGGTATTTGGACCCGGAGTACTACATGAGTCAGTGGTTGAGTCAGAAGTCTGACGTGTACTCGTTCGGGGTTGTTTTGTTGGAGGTGTTGTGTGGGAGGCCAGTGATCAAGCGTAGGATCGAGAATAGGCAGGAGGAGTCCCTTGTGATTTGGGTAAAAAGCTGTTATCAAGATGGCAACGTTGATCTGACGGTGGATCCTGCCTTGAAGGGTACCATTGGGCAAAAGTGTTTGGACAAGTTTGTTGAGGTTGCCTTGAGTTGTTTGAACGATCATGGCAAGGAACGCCCTTTCATGAAGGATGTGGTGAAGGGCTTGGAGTGTGCCTTGAGCCTGCACCTCACTGGTGCCCATCCAAAAAGGGGCAAGAACAACAGCGATGACGTGGCAGTCAGCTTCACCGTCCTTGTGGGCCATGATTATGATGACAATTCTCGGGGACTAGTCATGACCGACTCTCAGTGTATTATTACTACTACCAGTAGTAATGCTGCAACTACCACTACCACTACCACTACCAGCACCACCACAAGCACCACCACTTCCAACGAGGAGGAGAAAGCTTTGGTGCAGCATGGGGTCTTCTCTCACCTTGGTAATCCAACACCTACATACTTATCTGTTTGCACTGATAAATGACTTATCTTTCTGTATTTATTTAGAATTTAACATCGTGTATGGTAATTATTATGTTATATTCTACGATAACGACTTTTTCACAGTCCACTATGATGCCTTCTCAATGGCCATTATTGTGTGGTGGCTACAATGTCTACCCTACTTGCACTAATTTATGAGTTACACGTGATTAAGAGGAACTTCTTTAATTCTTCTTTTGACATTGTTAGCACCGTAAGAGAGAGTCTAACAAAAAAGCTCTACGTGCAATTAATTAGAACAATTTTTTAAAAATTTCGATTTTGAAATTCTAAAAGTTAGGATTAGGTTTAGAAACACGCTCCTGTCAATATCAATTACTATGTTGATCAACTCCCGCCTCTCCCGCGTGTGCTACTCTCCCCTGCGGCCACCCCCTCCGACGCAGGTGCCACTTGCCCGTGTCCGCCCCATCCATTGCGCTTGCCAGTCGCCCTTGCGCCCTCCACCGCGTCTCTTGGCGGTGTTATCCTCTCTTCATCAGATTGTGTGCGACGCAAGTCTCCTGATCGCAGCGACGTAGCGCACTCCCTCCAAGTAGCGCCGCCCCACACACACGCGTAGCGCCCTTCCTCCATGAACGCAATCTTGCGCGTCCAGCCGCCGAGGGTCGCCGCTCGTCGTTGCTGTTGTCGCAGACCACCACATAGCCAGGTCGCTGCTCATCTTCTTTCTATTTTTTTAGATAATTTTTTTTACTAATTCTAGGGTTTCTTCTTCTAAGTTTTAAATTTATTATGTTTTGAATGTTCTTTAGTTTTTGAGTTTTAGATATTTTTTAATAATTTTAGATATTTTTTATTTAACTTTTAAATATTCTTTTTTAATGTATTTTGAATGTTTTGTTATGTTTTAACTATTTTTTTTATGTTTTGAATTTTTTTATTAAGAATTTTATAATGACTTTCTAAAATAATTTTAAAATTTTTAAAATATTTTTTAAAATAGTTTTAGAATTTTTATTTTAGATGTTTCATTTTCACTAAATTTTTTATGTTTCGTATGAAAGTTTAAATTCACGTTTTTTTTAAAAAAATAAAAAAAAAGTTGAATGTACTTCTTAGGGGATGTATATGGCCCGTCTGGACGTGAAGATCCAGTCCGTTCTCGAACACTTTAATGGCTAATTTATTGGGATTTTATCGGGGCTAATTTATAAGGGTCTCAAAAATAAACTCAATCATTATTTCGGATTGGGTCCGAGCCATAGTTCGGATCACTCGAACTCGGTCCAGTAGGCCCGTCATCATACACAATTAATATTTTGTGTTATTAGTGATGGATGATGGCTATTCTTATATGGAATTTAAATATTATAAACCTTAATATTTTGTGTTATTAGTCATTATAAGATTATAAGTTAATGTTTTATGTTTAAAATGTATAAGACTTTAAACTAATACATAACATTATGTTTTTTGTATTTATTTAAATATTTGGTATTATTAGACAATATTAGTATTGATTATGGTTATGCTTTAATTTTAGAGAAAGGTTAGTTCTTGTTATATTTTTTTAAATGAATTTTACAATGTGAATTGTGAAATAATGGTTGGAGATTAGATGATTTTTATATGCTAAAGACCCGATTTTTACCCGATTTTTCCTCGACCCGAAGATGCGTAGGTTTCATTAGGTCTAAAATCGGATTAGAATCTAAAAATTACACCCCTAGTACTTCTAATAAAATTGATAATAAAGTAAAAATATTAAAATACAGTAAATATATGGTACTATGATTAGAATTAAAATAAGAAAAAAATTGTCAAAAAAATTAAAAAGAAATAGAGAGCCCAAACATATTAACAACTAAAATGAAGCAATATACCATGCCTATTTTGACAAGTAGTAATGGTAGGGAATCAATAATTTAAAGTTTTTTATTTAAATTAATATCTATAATTATATATATATATATATATATATATATATATATATATAATATTTTAAAATTATGTATTTATTATATTTAATATTATATTTATTTTAAAAATAAATAATAAATATAAAATAAAATAATATTAGATTAATTTAAGATAGTTTTTATTCTCTTCCAAATATTTTTTTTGACAAAGTTAACCCATTCCCACCAAGAAACACTCACCTTCCTGTCCAAAAAAAGAAAAGTCACGCTTCTAGTCTTCAAACTCTTGTACCACAACCTCAAACTTCCTTTCGAGAAACACAACACACCGAAAAAAATCAAAGATACCAATCCTACAATATTTAGCACACTGCGTAACGCGTTTCAGACACGAACCAATATGACCATCTTCCCCTTCTCCACCCATTAAAACGCGATGAACTTCACATTCCGAATCCACCTTCAGTCGCACCTACGGCAAATAAGCCCATCACGTTCGAAACATAACCAATATAATATGTGCTTCCTCCACTTCCAATTGCCTACATCCATCAAAGTTGCCTGAGCATGTAGTCCATCTCCGGTCACGCATGAAGTCGTCGAAACCCATTCTACCAAATGACATTCATATCCTTCGGATAATCTATTACCCATAATATTCCCACCGTAATAAGAAAAACATTTATCGTGATTAATCTCTTAACAAACGTGACTTAAGAATGCTTACGTTAACTGCACTTGTCAGCTTTCTATTGAGCAGTCCGTGTTTAGGCACCTATAACCACGAAGAATGCGGCTTTCTAATATATTCCTAATCTAAAATATTTGTCATTTTAGTAGTTTGTGACATTTATAATTCAATATATCTTTTTATATATACAAATATATATTAAGATATATTGAATTGTTAGTATATTTTACTCCTAAAATAACTTATATTTTAAGATAGGAAAAATATAAAAAAATAGTTATCATATAATTTTTTTTCCTAATGGTCTTGCTGGATTAATTTTTTACCGGTTGTTGTAACTTGTAACGAGGGAACCACCTTGCACTAACTGTGTGTATCAAAGTCTCAAAGATGATTGAGATAAGATAAAAACTGATGTGTAGTCGACTTCATGTGAAGTTAATAGTTGAGAGTCGTTAGATAAAAATTTAGTTAAATTATCTAATAGCTCACAACTATCAATTTCACGTAAAATCGACTGCACCTGAGTTTCCACCTTAAAATAAAGAAATATCCCGTAAAGAAGCCCCAAAGTTGTAAGTGTGCATTGGTATCCTTTTGATTCTTGTACCTTAAAAAATGTTAATGAGTAGTTAGCTTTTCATGATAATTGGAAAAATATTGTACGAAAAGTATGTGTGGCCCTTTGTTGTTATGATAGCATCAATTGACAAAATGTTATATATATATATATATATATATATATATATATATATATCAATCATATAAAATATATATATTAAAGTTAACAACTAATATAAAATATATATTAAAAATAAAGTAAATTATATATATCATCTTTCTCTTATTAAGTCATTATGCATCGCAATTGAGAAAAAGCATTCCACGCAAGACTAGTACAGTGGCTATGTTTGATTAATGATAAAATATCATAATAAAGTTAAAGATAGATGAAAGTAGGGTAGTGTCTGTATTAAAATTATTGAGTAGGGATAATGATAAGGTCATGAATAATTGAACATAGAGCTATCGTTATCTGGTGTATATCTTTTTTTTCTTGCATTGCCCTCAAATCGATAGAGATATATATGCAACAGAAAAAGCAAGTGTTACCCACCTGGCGTGGGGTTTAATTTGTGTGACAAAAGGATCAAATCAAAGAAATAATGAATTAACGAGGATAAATTAATTTAAAAGTTGGTCTTTAATGATGCGTCCGTATAATTAATAATTTTTTAAATATTTTTTTCGTATTCTTTTAAAGATAATTATAATTTTTTTTATCTAAACCGATTGATTTGAGGTATTTTCTGTTGCTAATATATTTTTTAAGTATTTTTTAAAAAAATAGGTAAAGAAAAGAAAAAAAAAAAACATCATTCTTAGACAAGTAAAGAAAGTGGCATCCGATGTCAAGTATATGGTGTTTTAAGCCATGAGAGTGGCGTGCAACGCCACATGAAGGGCGTACAACACCTTCCAAGTCAAACCAAATGGCGTGCAACGCCTTCCAAACCAAGAGAAAGTGGCATGCAACACCATCAAAGGCATGTAATGCCTTCGAGAGCCAATAAGCTGGCTTGTACTGCCACTTTTAAAGGGGGAAATGGATCCTCTCAGTTGTTAAAAAAATTGAGAATGTAAAATGTAATTTTTTATTTTTTTATTATTTTATTATATTTATTTTTAGTCCCATTTATAAAATTATTGATAAAAGATCACACTTTACTCTTTCAATTGTTAAAAAAATTAGAGAGGATTCATTCCCCTTTAAAAACATGTAACGCCTTCAAAATCTGAGAAGCTTTGCAAGAATTGGCAACGCCTTGAAGCTCACAATAAATTGGAGTGCCATGCCACAATCCTAAGTGCAATGCCAATCAAGGTCCATTCTTTTAGAGATGCAAGTTAGCTTAAAGTTATGGAAGATTCTGTTAAGATAAAATTCAATTTGAATTAGTTTTAATTAGGATGTGAATTATTATTATTAATTATCTTATTCTTCTTAAAAGATAACATAAAGATTTATTTTGAATTTATATTTTAAATAAATTTAAGATATAAATAAATGAACATAGTTCACAAAAAAAATTTAAAATTCTAACTAAATCTTTTAATTTTAATATTATTTTCATCTTTTTCCATGAGTAACTAATTTCTCTTGTTAAAAGTTAGGAGTTTTTGTTTAATTTTTTTATGGATTATTAATTTAAGTTTTATTTTATTTTGAGGTTATGCATTAATCTATTTTCAAGATTGAATTTTCGTTCTTCATTCTTTAAAAGTTAGAAGTATTGAAAAATATTCTAATTCTGTTTTAAATTCTATTATTACTTTGGAAATTTAATATTGAAATTAAGTTTAAAAATTTTTTTCATGATTTTTTTATTTGACTAGAAATATCACTTTAAAGAGTGTGCAACATTTATTTCTTATAATTTTTAATTGTTTAGAACTAATTTTAAATACGTGATATAAAATTTGAACTAGAATTATATTTGAATCTTATTTAAAAATAAATCAGAATTGTGTTAAATCTCTTTCTTAATTGGTTGACCAAAAAATTGACAATTGATTAATTAAAAATAAATTAAATTGTTAAGGAATTGAAATTTAATTATTTATTATTTGTTGTGAAAAGATCTTTAAATGGATCAAAATAGATAAACATAAGATTTAATCTTTCTAAAAAATAAATATCCCCAAAAGTGTTGACATTTTCAATTACTACTGTTCATCACTGCCTTCATAATCATAAATCATTCAAGTATTCAAAGCTTCAAGTAAGACACGGTTCTGTCCTTCAATAATCTAGGTTCAATTGATTTAATTAACAATTCAATTCGATATTTACTTGCTCAATTTCTTAATTTTTATGAGAATAATATCTACTTATCGTGGTATTATTTGAATGATTTGATGTATTTGTTAGTATCCGTAAACACTAATTTTTTGTTCATTATTTAGACTACTTTATAAATATAATATTTTTTATTTTTTATTAATATTTTAATACTAAATTTAAAAAAATGCACAAAATAACTGTATAGCTAAGCTAACTGCGGCAAAGTTGAAAAAGCTGATAAATAAATTGGATAAATAACTTAAATAAATTAATTGAGTATAAAAATTATCAGTTGTCCTAAATGATAAAAGAAACATTTTTATCAACTCATTTTTATATAAATTGTGGGCCTGGTAGTGGTTTTAAAAAAAAAAAAAAAACTATGATAATTACCACAATTTAATTTATGCATTGATATTCTATGGTGCTTAAATTCTCCTGTTGATCATAAATCATGGCCCCAAGCTTAATTTTACACCAAAAAATATAAAACATAAGTGATTCTTATGATTTATCAAGTGAGAGACCAAAACCAAAAAAAATTTCATGATTTACGTACATCTACTACAAAATATCTACTACAAATATATAATGTTTTGATTTTAAATGAAAAGAAGGTACTCCTGCGGCCTGCGAATTTACTATCAATTCACTAAAAAGATACATCCTATTACAATCTAAGACTTACTTTATATTTATATTTTTAAATAGCTAAGCTCCATTGGAATTTAAAATAAATAAAAATAGGACATATGCGTAAATAATGTTGAATAAAAAAATTGGTTTATTAAATAATTTTTATTTGTTTATTTAGGTAAAAAAAAACCCCTAACTTATTATATATAATATAGTTTTTCTTCCTCAAATATTAGTAAATATGTATTTTATTTAAAATATTATTTATATCTAAATACATGAAAAGATTAAACTTTTTTTTCTCAAATTTTTAAAGGTTTTTGAATTATTTTATTTATACTTTAAAAAAATAAAAAAAATTTAGTATTTGTTTAAATTTAGAGTAGTTATTTTGTAAAAATTAGAGTTAATTATTTAAAATTTTGTGTTAAATATTAGAGATATTTTGTTAATTATTTAAATTAGTGGAATTTAAATTATTAGAGAAATTAGTATATTATAGAAAATATACATTGAACATCAGTCAGTGTAAATTAAATTATTAGAGAAATTAGTGTAAATTTATTGTGCTTTAGTTTTTGTATTTTTTAATTTTAATTATTTAGAGTTATCGATATTACTTATTTAATTATTTGTGATAAATTTTTGTAGCTTTTATTGTTAACTATTTAGAGTTATTGATATTAATTTTTTAAATATATTAAGCTTTTAAATATATAATATTTTGTAATAGATGTACATAAATCATGAGACTCCCTTTAATTTTAGTCTCTCACTTAGTAATCATGGGAATCACTCATGTTTTACGCTTTTTGGTATAAAACTAAGATTGGGGCCACTATTTATAATAGGATCCCGCTAGGGAGACAATGGACTATTTATACAATGTGTACAATGGGTTATTAAGTTAGAAAATGAACATCCTCCTTACTATCTAGAATAACCATCCGAGAACTAGCGATAATAAACATCTTCCCAAAAGCTTAAACTAATTTTGGGGTTCACCAAGGATCGAACTCTTGACCTTTCAGATCTAACACTCTAATACCATGCATGATACCACTCATTCCAAAAGCTTCAGCTGATGGATAAAAATAACACTAATGATTATATCTCTAATACTCCCTAAATCTCCATTGTACGCATTGTATAAATATTCCATTGGCTCCTCATACTTTCCCTTTATAATAAGAGAAAGTCTAGGGATAGCATATTTTGTGGTTTTTTGCCATTAATTAGCTATCAATGATGTTTTTAATAGTGTAAAATCATTCAATTTTCTTTTGATGGTTAAGTATTGGCCAAAATTTAACAAAAGTGCTGGCCCTAGCACTCATCTTTTTTAAAATTTTTATATAAAAAATGAGAAGACAAAAATATCGTCCTTTATCATTTAGGATAATATAATAGTTTTTATACTTAGTTAATTTATTTAAGTAATTTACCCTAAATAATGTCTCTCTCTGATGACAAATTGCAATCTGCAAGCATAATTCATCAGCACGCACTGATCTGCCTAACCTTGCCAAAGTGGAGGGCTTGTTTGCCACCTTATAGAGTTCTAGAGGTATGATCTCATGAACTTCTACTTCCTCTCTATTCATGATACTATGGATCATGATAGCCCGGTCTATTGTAACTTCAGACCGGTTGCTAGCAGGAATGATAGAGCGTTGGATGAACTCCAACCATCTTCTAACCACAGGCTTGAGGTCAAGCCTTCTCAGTTGAACCGGCTTGCCTTTGGAGTCTCTCTTTCATTGAGCTCCTTCCACACAGATGTCCATGAGGACTTGGTCCAACCTTTGATCAAAGTTGACACTTCTAGTGAAAAGGTGAGGATCTCCTTACATTATTGGCAAGTTGAATGCCAACCTCACATTTTCCAAACTGAAATCCAAATAATTCCCCCGAACCATTGTGAGCCAGTTCTTTGGGTTCGGATTCACACTTTGATCATGGTTCTTAGTGATCCATGCATTAGCATAGAACTCAGCTAATGAAGCTAATAAAGACTGAAAACAAGGTACAGATAGGCATGACCTTGCTTGTATATCTAAACCACAAGTCCACAACATATATATTAGGATTTTGAGAGTTAAAAAGCAAAATAACTCCAATCATGACGTTATATATTTAATTTTAGAAAGAAATGTATAACAACAAAAAGAAATCATCAAATGCACGGTGACCATGCTTTAATTATTTGTTCAAAGGTGAGGAATTCACAAACACAAACTTACCACTAAGTCACAATTTTAATATGAAATATGTTATGGGGATAATAATTTATTAGAAAAAATCTATGTAGGATTTATTTCACACCCTTGCTAGATATCAAATAAAATAAGAAAACATAGTTTTAATTAATATGAAACAATGAGGGTGAATGGTATACTAATAATTACACATTTCTTGTAATATATAAATACAATAGTATACTAATGTCGTTGTTGTTGACATGAGGTAGACTATATACCTTAACAATCAAGGAAGATCATTAAATACAAGAAGAGGATCCTAAAACATTATTAGAGTTGCTGCAAAACATCCTTCATTAATTCAGGGTTGGCCCTTTGAAACTGAATTAATTCTTCAAGGGTAATATAGCCATCACCATCTGCATCAATCTCATCCATTTGATAGCTAACTTCCTCCTGCGAAGTTAAGCCAAGCACTTTGAGAGCATCAGCTAACTCCGTCAACGATATCTTGCCGTCGCCATTCACGTCAAAGCGCTTGAAAACGCGCTCACATTCGGCTCTGTCTCTATCATGAGTTGACATAATATTTTCTTTTCAATTTCTTGATGATCATCAAATTAAAGGCACCTCTTGGATATGAAAAATGAGGATATTGTTGAATGAGTGAGTCAAGTTTAAGATTGAACCAATGGGGGGTCATTGACTCGGTCTTCTTTGCTTAATGAACGGATGGCCTTTACATGTTCATGCAAAGCCCAAATTCAATAAATTTTGATTGGTATGAGAATTTTACGTGACCGACCAACCACATTGATTTTCAAGTCTCAAACTTTTCTTTGCCTTTCTATAGCCAGCAGTGCCCGATATACATGCCTTGACTGACCTAATTAGCAAATATATACGTGTGACCAAGTTGAGTTGAATATTTGTCTCAAAAAATGGGAGTATTCTGTGGCTCAGCAACGTAACCTTTAATTTGGGATCGAGCGAGGCTAAAGCAGAACTGGGGCATTCTCTCTCTATTTCATTTGTGTATAAATGTATTCATGGTAGCCTAAGTTGAAGAGCGTTAATACTTACCTTGTTCAGCATTGCATCGCTTTATCTCTAGCAGAAAGAAGCTTCAGACAAATCTATTTTGTATCTATCATATGCTGATAAATACTCAAATTCGTCTCTGAATCATCATTCATTCTCTAAATTAGTCCCCAAATTTTTTTTTAATCAAATTCATACTTCAAAGATTTTAAATTAACCACATTAGTCTTTCTGTCATTTTTTTATGACGCCAAAATTTGTTAATGTGACACGTTAAGTGATACTACAACTAACACATAAAAGTCTTAATTGACTATTAGCATGATAAATTTATAAAATTAGATCAAATCAAAACCTAATTAAGAGGAGAACTTGAGATATTTCCTTAATTTGGGATTGATTTGATTTAATTTCATAAACTTATCATATTAACCACCAATTAGGATAATTAAATGTGTGTTGTGGTATTATTTAACTGTCACATCAATCAATTTTGACGTCATTCGCAAAGAAGGTGGCGGAAGAACTAAAATGACAAACTTAAAATTTTTAAAGGACAAATCTTATTAAAAAAATCTTTCAAAAACTAATTTAAAAAATAAGTAATCTTTTGGATATTAATTTGACCATTTATTCATCTTATGTGCTACCATATGTCTCTACAAGTACAATTACCATCAACAAATCTGTGGTATCTGTTAACATCCCTCACAATAATTTCCCTCTGTAAAATTCTGGTCATATACTTAAAAGCTTCATGACAATCCTTACAAATCCTCAAATTCTTCACAATTCTCAATGGCTTTCCTGGTGGTGCAGACCCACATAACACACCAAATGCCACTGCCAACTTCTCGCTGTGATGCCACAGAGCCTCCTTTCTCTTTTCTTCCTCCACATTGTGCAACAACTCATCCCAAATTGGAACATATCCCAATTTCTCAATCTCCCCCATGATCTCTTGTAACTTGCGATAAATTTCCGCGGATCTCTTATGCTTCCAGTCCCCTGCTGCAAAAACATGTACTTTTCCCTGAATTTCAATCCAGCTTCTCCCTCCTTGTTTCTTCACCCTCCGAACTCTCAACATTTTCCTCAATTCTGCAACATCATCCCACCTTCCTGCAGCTGACAACACATTGGCAACAATAACATAAGCCGAGTCATCAAGCGGTTCAAGTTCCAAAACCCTCCTGGCCATAGACCAAGCCTTATCGGCTTCACCATGAAAAGCACAAGCTGACAGCAAGGCTCGCCAAACTGCAGCATCTGGCTCATATGGCATTGTCAATGCTACCCTCTCTGCCTGTTCCAAGTGCCCAGCACGGGCCATTGCACCTACAAAGCAAGTATAATGCACCAGAGTTGGCTGCAAACCATAATCCACTTTCATCCTTGTCAACCACTGGTCAGCCTCAAGAAACATTCCAGCATTATAGAGTGCTGTCAACATTGCCAGAAAACTATACTCATCCGGCACCAGTCCTTGGCATTCCATTGAATCAAACAGTTCGGAAGTAGATTTATGATCTCCTTGCTGGGCATAACCGGCCATCATAGCATTCCAACCCACTAAATTCATCCAAGCCAAATTATCCTCAAAAACCTGCCTTGCATTCTCAACAACGCCGGCTTTACCATAACCATCAACCAGAGCACTGCCTACCACCACATTTGAATCAAACCCAGCAACAACCGCATGCCCGTGTATCATTCTACACTGCTCCAATGCTGCCAGCTCAGCAGCAGCACGCAGACCCCCCGAAACGCTATGCTCTGTGGATGCAAAACCACGATGCCTCATGTCAGCCAAAACCAAAAGCGCATCCACAGAGCGGGAATTCTGAGCTAGACCCACGATCATAGCGGAATAACAAACACTATCTCTATCAGGTATTTCATCGAATACCTTGTGTGCGTGGTCTGGCATACGGCACTTGAAGTAAAAACTGAGTAGCGCAGAACCGGCAAAAGGATCACTGGAAAGGGCGAGCTTGAGGGAGAGGGAGTGGAGGGAAAGGGCAAAGGGGAGGGCAAAGAGTGCAGCTGAGGTGCGGAAGAGGGAGGCAAGGGTGCGATTGTTGGGGAGTGTTGGGTGGCGAAGCATGGAAACGAAGTAACGGAGGGCGAGGAGGGTATTGGAGTGGGCGGAGACAAGTGCGGTCCATGACACAACGTTGGGACTCCGGATTTGGCTGAACACGCGGACAGAGTAGGACGCCAAACTCTCCAATTTCGAGTAAAGCGTTACCAGATTGTTGAATGTCGCATTGTCCGTTGCAACTGATTTTATAGCCCGTGCGTGAATTGCACGCGGATCAGTCTTAGTGGGAGATGGAGACGGTGGCAGCGGCCGCGGTGGCGCGCTGAGGTCATCATGTTGCGCCATGATTCTCTCTCTCTCTCTACATAAAAGAAGCAAACTTTATTATTACCAAGGTTCTGAAAACCGAACCGGTCATCGAACCGTTCTAGCTACTGGTTTACTGGTTTATAAGTTCAACCGTAGTTGAACCGAAAAAACCGTTTTATAAAAAATAATAATTAAAATATAAATAAACACACAAAAATATAATTATAGACTAATAATCTTTAAAATATTATCCAAATTAAAATTATTACAATCAACCACAATATTATAATCTCATCCAAATACAAACACAAAAGTCAAATAACAAAAAAAATAAATAATCAATCACAAACCATTCAATTATTCACCATATTCATATTACATGTCAATTTGCTGCATAGAGAATACTAACATTTTGAGTGTTGTTCACTCAGCAATAGAGAGTATGTAAAGGTAGGATGGGGTGAATTAGAGAGATGGTGTATTGAGGCCACTGATGAAGTGAGCACCAATCAACCATTTGAGATCATTCCTTCTATTCCATATTTATATCATAACCTGAATCTGTCATGCACAGTATGTTGGCTCAGCTTGGGAGGAACTGAAACATATTGAGCAAGCTGTAGGATTCCTAGTAAAAATCAGTTTTACAGAATCTTGAATTCATATTCAAACAATCAAACGAAAAGAAAGTCAATATTGCTCATCTTCCATTCAATTCTTAATCTCAGGTATTGCATTAGAAACCCAAAAAAACATTTAATGAAGTAACAAAGGAGCTCTGCCCAATGAGTGTCCTCTTTTCAATTTATAGCTACCTGTAGATTGATATACCTCAATTCCATTCTCTTTCTAATAACAAGAACAATTAATTAAGATCAACATCATGAACAATTTATATACTTAACAATTTATAAAATTAACAAATTATCAAAAGGTCAAGAACAACATAACAACTTAACAATCTAAAATTTAAAAGTTAAGAACAGCACTAAAACATTAATTTATCAAATTAACAAGTTAATAAGATCAATTAGAATTGAAAATCAAAATAACAAGAACAACTAAAGCTTTAAAATACAGCAAACCAACAAGAAAACAAAAACTTGAACAACATACTAATCATTAAAAACAACAATTAAATAAAATAATAACTGAATAATTAATACAAAAAAGAACAAGTAAAGGAAAATAAATTACTTTAGGCTGGAGCATGTTCTGAAATTCGAACAGAAACAGAACGGTGGTACATGACAGCAACCAGCAACCAGCAATTACAAAACAACAATTACACTAACATTGGTACACTATGAAACAGAGCCAGTAACCAGAGCAATTACAAAAAATCACAAAATATTAAAATGAAATTTTGAACAAAATTTTCAGAAATTAAAAGGAAGAAGAACCAAGTATTCAGAAATTAAACAGAACCAGTAACCAGAGCAAAATTAAAAAGAAGAGCCAGTAACCAGAGCCACTAACCTTCCAAGCAAACATGAGAAGACGGAAATTCCAGGGAATAATCTGACCAGCAACACCGATCGGTTCATACAATGTTTGCACATGATATTGCCCATCAGCAATGTTTTCAATGTTTGCAATGTTTCCAATATCAATATTACAGGCTTACAGCAACCCATTAATCTCATAGATAATTTGCATAGTGATACACAATAAAAAAAAATTAATAGTAGCAAGGTTGAAATCAAGGATATCAGAAACAAATCACAGATTAACTGATTAACCAACAAACTAAAACCACAATTACAGTTACAAAAATAAAAAATACCTTCGAGGGAAGGGCTGCGCGATGGAACAGAGCAGACGCCGCTGAAGGGACAGGAGCGCGGTGGAACAGAGCTGGCACGGCGGGACAGTGGCTGCGCGATGGAGGCTTCGACGATCGAACGGTGGCTGCGCGATGGAGGGAAGGAAGTTTGCGACGTTTGCTGCGCGAAGGAAGGGAAGTGAGGGAGCAGGCGGTGGCTGTTCAAAGTTGGAAGTTGCGACGGCGACGGTAGCAGGCGATAGTTGGACGGAAGTGAGGGAGTGAGGGAAGAGCAGGAGTTCGATGAGAGAAGCTCTGGACAGTGGCTAAGTGTGAGAGAGGCAAAGAACGCGTTTTGGTTAGAGATGAAGTTAGGGTTCGGGGCTCCTCCACACAAAAACGACAGCGTTTCAGCAAAATTCAAAAAACCGGCCGGGTCACGGTTCGGTTCGATCGACCGGTCCCCGGTCGGTTCAACGGTTCAGCGACGATTTTTAAAATTTGCGGTTTTAGCATCTGATCGATTCGTTTTTTGTGTCGGTTCACGGTTCAACCGGTTCGACCGTTTTGTGATTTTGAAAAAAAAAAAAACCAAATTCTGAAACACCCCCTTCCCCGAATCAAGATCCCAAGAATCATTTGTGCACCCCCATTCGCCCCTTCTGAAGCAACGCGAAGAGAACCCTAGCCCTAGGATCCTTGCCGCCGCCGTCTCCAGGTTCTCGGCGCCTCCACTTCTTCCCCTTCCCCCTGTCCGGAACCCAGGTAGCACGGCTCGTCATCCCCATCTTCCCTGGCTTCTCTATTCGTGGCTTGGAGCAGCTCGCCGTTGGGTCACCGCTTGCCGTCGCCTCGCCTATCGTTGTCGTCTCGCCGGTTGCGATCCGTGTCTCCGTCGAAGGTTAGTGATGGATCTGTTTAATTTTGCTTCTGGTTACTGATGGCTCTGTTAGTCTGTTTAATTTTGCTTCGCATCCGCCCCTTCCTTTTAATTTTGCCATGGTTAGTGGTTACTGATGAGTGATGGCTCTGTTTAATTTTGCTTCTGGTTACTGATGGGTTTGTTTAATTTTGCTTCGCATTCGCTTCTTCCTTTTAATTTGCTCTGTTTACTGATAAGTGATGGCTCTGTTTAATTTCTGAATGCTTTGTTCTTCTTGTTCTTTTTAATTTCTGGAATTTTTGTTCAAATTTGTGTGTAATGTTTTGTAATGTTTGATAATGTTGCTGTTTTGTAATTGCTGGTTGCTGGGTGCAGGTTTAGTGTCATCACTATTTTGGAGTGTTTATGTACTAATGTTTGTTGCTATTTTGTCATTGCTGGTTGCTGGTTGGAGGTTTAGTGTGATTATTGGTTAATGTTTTGTAATGTTTGTTGCTGAATGCTGATTGTTGAGTTCAGATATGGTCTTGTTGCTGAATGCTGTTTGTGCTGAATGCTAAATGTTTGTTGCTGAATGCTGCTGCTGTTTTTAATTTCGTGAATGATTTATTAATTTCATTGTTCTTAACTGCTGTTCTTGTTAAAAAATTTGCAAATGATCTTTTGATTGATTATATGCCTCATGTTTTTAATTTCACTCTGCTTCTAGGCTTTGAAATCAGTTTATGATAACTGATGCAATTATTTAGTTGAATAACTGATGTAATTATTGAGTTCAAGAGATTGAGTTTTTCTGTTCTCATTATTAGTAAGACATGGATAGTTTAGAATTTTCTATTTCTTTCCCTTACTTCTAAAGTTCATTGTTTCAGAAGGTTTAGTGTTGGCTTCAACTTTCAAATGGGAATTGGGAGCTGGTGAAGATAATAACATCTTCTGGAACTGTTGTTTTACTGCCTGATGGAAAAGTAAGATTTGATCTAGAATTACCATAGTACACAGTGATGTTTGTTCCATCTAGCTGGACTCAGTGAGACAACTGGAAAGTGTTCTTTTAATTTAACCTTGTTAATCATATCTTGTACAATTTTGGTTGCCATAAATCCCTTCAAGAAAGTTCTTCTGTATGGTAATGATTATATTGAAGCCTACAAGCGTAAGAATTAAAAGGGCCTGTTTTGTTTTACTTTTTGACTTGGCTACATTAAGGCTATATTCTCTATTTTTAACTTGTGCACTGCAATTCAATCCAACTATTTTTAAAGGAAGTATAATTATGTTAAATGTCAACATATTTGCTGTAAATTTGAGTATTTTGATGATTAATTACATTTAGTTGGTGATATTTTATATAGGTTTTAAATTTGAAAGATACTTTATGATGTTTATTTATAATTTATTTATTATTTTATTAAGGAACAGTTTTTTCGGTTGAACCACGGTTAGACCGGTTAGACCAATAAACCAGTGAACCAGTGACTAGAGCGGTTCAATGACCGGTCCGGTTTTCAAAACCTCGGTATTTGTTTTTGCCAAAAACTTGGAAATTGTTATTGAGTATTTTTTCAATCTATTTTATTTTGTTGTTGGAAACTTTTTGTTGAGGTCTTGTTGGAAATTTGTAAATTGTTATCGAGTATTTGTTCAATATATTTGATTCATTGCTGGTTATCGATTCATTGTTGTGACTTGGTTAATTTGGTTAAATTATACTCAGCATTGTTAATCATTGCTGTTTATTGATTTATTGCTGACTTGGTAATTTGGTATTGTTGCTGCCTTGCTGGTAATTTGGTATTGTTGCTGTCTTGCTGGTTATTGATTCATTTATGCAGTTTGATGCAGTTTGACTGGTGATGAAGACAAACATATCAAGATTATTACTCGGAAAAATGGAGCAGTGTTGATAATTGTCTTGGACATAAAGTGCAGTCCTGTGGAACCTATTTTTGTATCTGCAGCAGATCTGGAGGGTATTTATCAAATTTTATATCATTTTTTGGTTGACATATTGATTTTTTTGTTTGGTCATTTGATATTCTATTTTAACAGTATTTTACTCCAATTTAGTATGATTTATTACTTTTGTTTCCAATTCTATATATATGGGGAATTGGTTTGTTAGCAGCAGGACAAAGTAGCACAATTACAAGAACATATGCAGGACAATTCATAACTGAAGGGTTTTTGAAGCTAAATATAAAGAAATGGTTAAGGTCATTGATTACACACAGCAAGAGTAAGCCCTAGCTACTTCCCAACCCAAAAATCCAGCTTCTTGGACGGCACCGCCGCCGCCGCCGTTCGTCTGTGTTGGCGTCTCAGCGGCCTCTTCCTTCTCCTTCTCCACGGCGTCTCCCCTTTCTAGCTCGGCACGTCTTCCATTCACAGGTGAAATCGCTGCTCGAGGCCTTCAGCTGGTGCGCCGTGGTGTCGCTGTCGTCCCGCTGTCGTCTTCCTGCTGTCAGTGGAAGGTTAGTGAAACTGTGATTTACTGATTTGAGGTTATTGGAAAGTTGAGTCTGTTACTCTGTTTCAAGGATTTGAGGTTGAATTTGTGATTTGTGATTTGTGATTTTTGGGTCTTTTGTAATGCTGTTGATTTGAGTTTGGAATTTGTGATTATTGACTAGTGACTTGTTAAGCTACTGTTTTGTTATGGCACTGAGTGTTTTGAATTTGGAATTTGTGATAAGTGATTTGTGATTAGTGATTAGTGATTTTATTATGCTGCTGTTTTGAATTAATTTAGGGGTGATTATTTGTTATGCTGCTGTTTTGATGGCTTTGTTTTGTAATTGTTAGTTGCTGATGGCTTTGAAATTTTTGTTCAAATTTACTTACGGCTCTGTTTTGTAATTACTAGTTGCTGATGACTATGAAATATGAGGGGTTGTAACTTTAGTTAAATCAACACTAATTTAATGGCCACTTTAATTTCTTAAGAAAATCCTTCTCTCATTCACTTTTTAGATTTTGTTCTATGTCTAAATCTGGAGAATTTGTAAATTTTTGTGCCTTGCAAATGAATGAATGATGATGCAGGTAACATGAAAGACAAATTTTGCCGGATGTAGGTGAAGATATAGATGAGATGTATGATGAATTGTTTAAAAATTATGGAAAAGTGGTATTTAAGAGGAAAGATTAAAAGCCTGCTACTGCAGAGGTTGATGATGATGCCGAAAGCCTATCGTGTAAGCCTCAAAAGCAGTATATTAAACTTGCAACTTCGTTTTTATATGCAATCTATCACTTTTAGTGTCGTGTGTCTTATATCAGGTTTCTTCTTGTATTTTGATAAAGATCATATGGAAATAAAATCAAATGCTGGTTGTTGCTGAATGAGTAGGTAGCTACCTGCCAATGCCATATATAAATAAACTGATGAACGATGATGATGGTAGTGGAAGGAGAGTCAAAGTGTATAGGTAGTTGGTGATATGTTATGCTTTCTTATTCAATGACTACTTGTTATGTTGATACTTCAACTTGGAAACAACACTAGATCTTGTTTATGGCTTGCTCAACAAGAAGAATATGTTGCTAAGAGAGCTCTCTTACAACAGATGAACGCAACGTTGTCTAAGATTAAACCGAAAAGGTCATCTTGCAAGGTTCAGGTTCATGTTCAGTTAGCATAATACCACAGAATGATCAACATTTTCTAACTGAACTAGCTCAACATTCTTTTGAAATTGATAATCCTTTGTCTCCTTACATTTCTAGATTAGAATCTGAGGTGTTAAATGATCCTGTTAACCCTCAAAGTCAAAATTTAATATTTAGATATTTCTTTTTACTATTTAACCTTTGAGTTTGTATTTGGATAAGATCATATGAATTTGGTTGATGATTTTTTGTGTAGTGTTTTAAATTTGGAAGATATTTTAGGATGTTTATTTATAATTTATTTATTATTTTATTCTAAAACGGTTTTTTCAGTTGAATCACTGGTTGGACCGGTTGGACCAGTGAACCAATGAACCAGTGACTAAAACGGTTTGATGACCAGTCCGGTTTTCAGAACCTTGGTTTTTAGGTCTCACCTGTTGTCCTCTTCCCCCAACGCCACAAGATAGCGCCACCGCTGCCACCATCATCACCACAATCCTTCTATGCTGTTGTGGAAACGAGTCCATTTCCACAATGCTTCCGGACTGCTCACAAGGTTCCTCCCTCGCCGATCGCAGCACCACTGTTCCGCTGACGCAGACGCCGTTGTCGTCACGCGAGATCTCCCTAATCGTAACTGGCGACTCCCCCTCCGTTTCTGCGTATGGGTCGCACTCAAGTTCGAGAGCCTCGTGGACCAGCATTCCCGTAACGAGGTAAGTTGCACTCTCGCCACTAAGGAGTGGTGCTCCCTTTACTGGGACGCGCTCCAGCTTCTGAAGAAATCTGGGATTTTCGTAAGTTCTGAATCTGTTAGAGCCCTCATAAGGACCTATTCCTATATGGATCTTGCTGAAGAAGCCATTCAGTGTTTTGATAGAATGTCTGAGTTCAATTGTGAGCCTGATGCTCACGCCTATAACACTATCTTGAAGGTTGTGCTCAAGAAAGACTTGTTTGTGTTGGCTTTTTCGCTCTATAATGTTATGCTTAGGTCTAATTCTTTGCCAGATGATCACACTTACACTCTCTTGATTGGTGGATTCTGTAAGATTGGAAACTTCAATGCTGCCCTGGAGATGCTCGATGATATGAGCAAGAGGGGTGTGCTGCCTGATGTTAAGACGTATACGGCTATTATTTATGGCCTCTGTCAGTGGAAGAAGGTTGATGAGGCGTTTAGGTTGTTTAACACTATGAAAGAAAATGGGTGCTTGCCTACTTTGCGCTGTTATAATGTCTTGATTGATGGGTTTTGTATGAACGGGAGGACAGATGAAGCGCTTTCTTTGCTGTCTTTGTTGAGGAAAGATGGTTTTGCTCTTAATCTGCAGAGTTACCGTTCTCTGATAAATAGCTTCATTCACGCCAAGAGATATAGTGAGGCATATGTATGGTACACCAAGATGTTTAAGAGGGGAATTGTGCCGGATGTTACTTTATATGCTATCATGATACGTGGTTTGTCCGAAGAGGGTAGGGTTGGTGAAGCTGCAAAGATGTTAGATGAGATGATTGGGATGGGTTTAGTACCAGACGCCTATTGTTACAATGCATTAATCAAAGGTTTTTGTGACATAGGTCGTTTGGACCAAGCTAGATCTCTTCAGCTTGAGGTTTCCAAGGACGAACAGTTTCATAATGCTTACACCTACACCATTCTCATCTGTGGCATGTGTAGGAATGGAATGGTTGGAGAGGCACGGGAGATATTTAATCAGATGGAAAAACTTGGATGTCTCCCTTCAGTTGTGACCTTCAGTGCTCTGATGCATGGCCTTTGCAAGGCTCACAGAATTGAGGAAGCACACCTTTTACTGCACGAGATGGAGATTGGGAGAAGCCCATCTTTGTTTTTCCGGCTTTCTCAGGGTTCTGACAGGGTTTTTGATAGTGTTAGTCTCCAGAAAAAGGTGGAGCAAATGTGTGAGGCTGGTGAAGTTTTGAATGCTTACAAGCTTCTCAAACAACTTGCTGGGAGTGGGGTTGTGCCTAACATTATCACATACAACATTTTAATCAATGGTTTTTGCAAAACTGGTAATATCAATGCTGCTATCAAGCTTTTCAAGGAGCTGCAACTAAAGGGGATCTCACCTGATTCTATTACTTATGGGACACTTGTTGATGGACTTTATAGGGCTAACAGAGAGGATGATGCCTTTAAGATCCGTGAACATATGTTGAAGCATGGTTGTCAACCTGGATTATCAAATTCTAATGCCCATATGAGCTGGTTAAACAAAAAGGGGAAGGTCTCGATGGCCTTCAATCTTTACTTTGAATATCTGAAAAGCCTTCCGAGGTGGGATAATGATTCAATCAACGTGTTGGAGAACCATTTTATCAGAGGAAATGTGAAAGAAGTAATTCGAGGCTTACTGGAAATGGACTTCAAGTGTAGAGATTTTAATTTAGCTCCATATACAATTCTAATTACTGGGTTCTGTATGGCAAAAAAGGTAGATGAAGCATTAGCTATATTTTCTGTTCTTGGTGAGTTCAATATTAATATCAATCCTACAAGTTGTGTACATTTGATTGATATTCTCTGTGAGGAAGGGAAGCTGGATGATGCAGTAAACATATTCCTCTACACCCTAGAAAAAGGTTTCATGTTGAGGCCAAGAATTTGTACCAAGCTCCTCAAATGTCTCCTTCTTTCGATAGATAAAAAGGACTATGCTATTGATCTTGTTGACAGGATGCAGTCCAATGGATACTGTTTGAATTCACATCAGTATGACAAAGCAATGTACGTTATTCAACGGTTAAGGAGAAGGAGGAGCAATAAAATGCAGAATTTTGAAATGATTGAATAACTCCGACTATTCAAGATGGATATCATTCTTTATTTCGCTCCTCATTGATATCCTGTTAAGGGAGAATGGTTATGAATCGGGTTGCTTGCTACACTTTCAGGATGAACCAAAGGTACGGTTTATTACTTATGTATATGCTGAAAGTTGTCTTATCTTTCCAGAGTTATGGTGGAATAATTTTAGGGATCATTTGTCTCTTCACCCTAAGAGATTCAGACTAGGGAATGAGTCACCTGGAACTAATAAATCCATATACGCACTTCATACTACTAATTTTTCTTCATTTCTAAAAGAATTCAAAGAGTGAGAGGGAGTGAGTGGGGTAGTAGTTCGTTTAACCTTCAGCTTTGAGGAAGCTTAGCATGTGCTAAGAAATGTGGACTCCCAGTGAAATGCCCAAATGGTTTCTTGTTTTTTCTCTTTTTAGAGTACTTTCACCTTTCTTCCTTTTGTTGGCATCAGATAACTCTCTATTCCCTTGTATTTTTTGAATTTAAGTTGGTCTGTTTTAGGCTTTCTATTAGCAAATTTTATTTTTAATTTTCTAATTCCATGGTTTAATTCAATTCTTATTTCTTCTAGTTAGCTTTTAGCTGAGTTTTGAAGCATTTTAAGCGTTTCTTTTACTGTGTTTTGCAGGTACAAGGGATAGGAATGCTTAGCTGCAATATCTGGCTTGAGCATTAGGCCCGAGCCTAGCTATGTTGCGAGTGTGCTCGAGCATGGTAAAATTTTGACAATGTGCTCGAGTACAGCATAAACACACTCTAGAACAACAATGCATAAACAGAAAAATCTGTTCTCAAGCTTAATGATTAGTAAAATGCCCCTTAGTAGGTATAAAGTCAACATTGGTGCATGCCTAACCTAACCTAACCTAACCTAACTTCTTCCCAGAAGACTAAGGAAGCTGAGGAAAAGTGTTTGAGAGAAGACTGAATGTTTTGGAGGTTCATTTGAGGCACTTGAGACTTTCTCAGGCTCGTCTTTGTATCTCATATGGAGGATTCCACCTGTACTTCATTTTCTTCACTTTTCTTAATATCTTTGTGGTTCACTTTCCCATAACCTGATGTGATGTTTAAGAGTGTGTACCATAAACTAATAGGATTTCCTTCAAATTTAGAATACCTGAGAGTGAAAATTGGATTGTATGAACATGCTAGTGATTGAGAGTTACTACAAGTGACTACTCATCACCGCTTGCCCTGCTTTGTTCAATGTCTTTTCAGTCATTTAATTGTTTCTCCTCTTTCCTACTTTAAGTTTTGCTCAGGAGACTCTAGATGTTCCAGATTGCTAGGTTTTGGAATTTGGGTACAAAAGATGCTATGCTCTTTTGCCTATTCTTACCAAAGAATTTGCTTCTAGTTATATGTTTATAGGCAAAGTATTTGATGGAACTCTCCAAGAGAGCTCCATTAGATGGAGTTGCCCAATTATTTACAAAAAGGTCCCAACTCACTATGATATATTTACACCCCAAGCGACAACCAGCGGCGAGATCTTAAATAGCAGAACAAACTTGAAAATTGATCTGAGACAACTTCTTGGGACAAAACCCTGTTATCCAGGATGTTGCATTCGCTTCCCTCTCTTGGCGTGTATAGTTAAGCCGAAATTGAATGTTAATCTCCCAATTTGCTTATATAGTCAATCTCTACAATCTCTAATATACTCCATTAATAGTGTGTTATGTAGTTTGTGAGTTTTATCATTGTGTATGTGTTGTAATCACTGCTACCACTTGCACTGTTATTGACTATGTAATCATATCTAGCTTTGTTAAAGTGTATAAGAACAAAAGGATCAACTTGCTATACCAGTGAATCTCTCTCGAATTGCTTTCTAATTTGCCCTTGTAATTTACTTGAACTTCTGATTTGAAAATGTACTGATTCTTCAAGCTAAACTTTTATTACAGTATTCCTGAAATTTTCCGGTTGTTTTCTTTTTAAAAATATTTTTTTAAGAAAAAAAAAAGAATGAAATCCACCATTGAGTATATGCCCTCATGCCCAGATTTGCTTCTGTCTCATCTATGTTTTTTCACATCAAAATTGCCATTTTCTATTGGAAATCTGGACCTGTATGTGAGGTTGCATTGTCATAGTTACTTCCTAGTACAAGTACTTAATTGGAATAATCTGATAATAATGCGCTTGTTTGTGCTAGAATTTGTCTCAACTGTCAATTTCAGGTTCTGATGATATGTCCCTTAGTTGATATCAGGTTTTTCACTTTGTGGATTGTATATGGATAAAACTAGAAGTGGTGAGGATCTCAGCCATGAAGAAGATAAGGTTTTATTCTGGGATGATGTATCTTTTTTCAGTGGGGGCTGAAGACTCTCATGATGCAGGGAGTTTGCAGATGTTTGGAGTTAGACTTTGAGTTTGCTTTAGGAATATTACTCGTCTTTTATAGATTATGGTATAAAATATTTATAAAATCAAACTACTTTTATAAAAAGATTACAGGAACAAAAGTCCTCGTTAACTAAGAAAAATAGGATTTCTGTAAACAAAAGTCCTCATTAACTAAGAAAAATAGGATTTCTGTAAATCAAAAAATCAAATAATATGTTTTTTAGATATTTTTTTCATCGAAGAAATCTGAAATCGCTGTTGAAATCACTGCTACCACCGATGCCACCAATGCTGAAATCGTTGTGGCCGTTGCTCCTGTTCTCCAAAATCACTGTTGAAAAAGGGAAAAAGAGGAGATCTAAAATCGTTGTCGCGGCCGTTGCACTTTTTCTCTCTCTCTATTTGCTATGTCAATGGCAACAACAACACTCAATTTTACCGGTGTCGTCCCTTTTCCTCCTCTCTTCTTCTTTCTCCTTCTCCTTCTCTCATTCACTTTCTCTTCTTCTTTCTTTTTTTCTTTTCTTCTGAATGTGTGTGAGCTAGTGAGAAAAAGAACATCAGAATCAAAAAAAGAAAGAATGAGTAGTCTGAGAGAATAGAGATGGTGATACACAGGATTAGTGAGGTGAGGATAAAATAGTCAAAAGAATGATTTTAAAAATAATTTTAATGTTAAAAATCATTTTGAATTAAAAATGTCAAGAATGATTTTGATTTTGATCCCAAATTTTAGAGATTAAAACAATATTTATTTCTTATAATATATTTTTTTATATAAATAATATTATCTGATTTTTTAATTATATGTAATTATAACTTTAATGTATTCTTATAATTTTATGAATTTATTTGAATTATATTATTTTATTTTTTGTAGAACATAAAAGTAGAAAGAACTAGAGAATAAGAAAAAGAAAGAGAGAAAGATTCAGAAAAATTAGGAGAAAGTGAGTTTGTTAATTTTGAAAAAAAAAATATTTTAATTATATTGAAAGAATATTTCATATTACATTTTGATTTGTCAAATTAATAATATAAAATATAAATTATAAGTTATATATAAACTGAAAAGGATAAAGAAAAATAGAAAAAGGGAAGAGAGGTAAATAAGATAATGGAAGAAAAAAATTCATTAATTTTGAAAAAAAAAATTTCATTTTAATTTTAATAAAAGAGTATCACGTGACACGTTTTGGTTGTTAAATTAGTAATATAATATAGTTATATTTTAATTTTAATTTTAATTAGAGAATGTTATATTAATTAGTTATTAATAATAATATATAAAATAGATAAAATAAATAAAAGAATGAGATAGAAAAAAAGAGAAAAGATGAGAGAATTTTTTAGTTTAAAAAAAATTGATTTTAATTATAATAAAAGAATAATATATAATATATTTTAATTATAAAATTAATAATATATAATAAATAAATTTTATTGCTCATAGGTAAATATATCATAGTCAGTAGGAATTTTTTTTTAAATAAATTGGGCAACTCCATTTAATGGATTTCTTTGGAGAGTTCCTTCAAATACTTTGTCAATATCAATTCTTTATCTTCTTGTTGGCTGTTACTTTTTTTCTTGGTTTTTTCCCTGTACATAGTCATAGATAAAGATTTTTTCTTTTGTAATTTATCTATACATTGACGTATTCTAATTATTTATTCCAATTATTGATGAGATGAGATTTTTTATTAGACTTAATAGTATCATTTAATTCATACAATCAATTCTATTCGATAAAATAGGGTTTTTTCTTAAATATTTTATATTATATCTGATTTAAATAAGTTTATGTCTAGTAAAAAAATAAAAAATAAAAATAATTGTTTTTCTTTATTTTTTTAATTTATTTTCTCTTTTGTTCATCTAACTATTTTCAGTTTTTATGGTGTAATTCTCTTTATATTAGTTTATAATTAGAACTAATCCACTTATTATGAGAATTTTTTCTTGATTTGCAAGAGTTCTAGAAATTTTTTTCCCTTTTTTTTTTCGGTGAGTAGATCTCTCGGTTAATCCAAATTTGAGATAACGAAATTTAAAAGTGTTCACTAAAAATTAATTATTAAATTTGTTATTATATTTTTTATATAAATATATATTAATATATATATAATTTATATTTTAATATAAAAAATATTAAAAACATCAGAATTTATTTGTTTTGTCTATTATTTAATAATTAATTTAATTTTTTTAGTCTAAAAATCTAACAATATATTTTAGTTTATATTTTTAAATATTAATAACTAATTAATAATAAAAAATAATAAATTTAATAATTTTTAATATTTCTTTTTTAATATATATTTTACATTACTAACTAATTTTAATAATTAATTTTAATATATATGTATTATAGTTGACCAAAATTATCATGCTCGTAAATGCCTACATGTTTCATGTGTTTCCTTCTTGATAAGGATATCTTTTCAAAATACACTGGGAGAGTTATTGGTTCACACAATCACACCTAATTAGCATCAACTTGCAGAGATTATCATCATTCTACCCCAAGCTTCTGAGCTGATATAAAACTTGAAATCTTCTACTCATCAAAACTTGAAGATAAGTTCAATATCGAGATAAAAGAACTTGGAAGACCAGGTCAGATTCAAAGCTTTGTCTCTCCCAAGCAGCGTATCTATTGTGGGGTATATGGCTTGCAAGGAACTTGAGCTTGGAGAAATTTTGTCCCCCGCTTTGATTTTAGTTGATGAATTCGTCAGACATGGATTGCACCACCACACAAGCTGAAATCCACGTTCGTTCTTCCTTTTTTTTTTCTTTATTTTCCTCTCTTTTGACACATTGTTTTTACCTTTTTGTTTCTATGTTTGGGAATACCCCCACTCTCGTTGTGATGCTTTTTCAGGCCCATAATCTTTCTTGTATCGTAATTTTTGGTGTTTTTTAAAATTGTGGGAGTGTTTAAAAAGTTGAAAAAAATTCAAACTACCTAAATTGGACCCTCCAATTTGTGTTAAAAAAATTGAAAAACCTGAGTATACACCTCGGACTATGCGAGTTCTTCAGTCATGAAATTTTGCTTCACAAATCGCATGATCCGATTTGCAGTTGATGGAATTTAAAATCTGAAACGTGGAATTCGGACCCTCCATTTTTCTTGTTCTGGATAATTTTTTTTTTACATTAAGTTCTGCTTCCTCTAATCCCACAACGAGGTGAAGCACCCCTCCTTCTCGTACACGAGTCTAACACTTCCTTTACTTCCATATTCAAATTAAAAAGCGTGTATTTGTACGTTTCATTGCAATAAAGAATATCTTAGAGAGAAAAAAAAAATTATGATCATCGTCAATAGCGGCACCGGATTGATAAATTGGATTGTTATTTAATTATTTTGTGCCAACAAGTCAACAACCATCACTTTTGGAGTTTTGGTCACTGATAAAATTGTGAAAGAATAAGAAAAGAAAAGAATGCGAACTTTTATTGATTATTGATTGATTGAATTGTACTGAAGTGTGTTGTAAACTATGAGGGTAAAACTAAATATATATAGAGCATTGTCCTATGAAAGATAAAAGCAAATAAAGATAAGATAGAGATAAAGATAAAGATAACTATAAGATAAGATAAAGACTAAATTATAATTTAATTTGTGTATTCTGTTGGGCTGAATTTGTGGGCCACAAGACTTCTTTATTGTTGTCATGGGCTAATATAGAAGTGTAGTTTAATAGTCACACTAAAAAATAAGTAAAGTTCTCGGGCGATACGTCCAGGGAAAAAGAAAAGAAAATAGTAGTGGCTAAAAATGACTTAAAGAAAAAGTTATAAATAAACAACTCAATAATCGGTCGATTTTAAATAACTGCAATTAATAATTATTAATTTTATATTTTTTAAAAAATAAAATTTAAATAATTATTAATTAATAATAATTTTAAAAAATAAAATACAATTTAAAATATTTTTTTGACTTGAAGAAAGAAAGCTACCATTATTTGAGCTGCTCATTATTATTGCTAATTTGCTTATGTAAACTTAGAAAGGTTATATGGATCATTAATCAAGTTAGATTGATTTAGTATGTGACTTAGCTTGAGGGTGGTAGCAAGAGGAGATTCCTTATGCATTTTTTCAAAGTAGAGAAAATAGTTTCGTTTATAATGACGTTAATATATATGGTTTGGTTAAGCAAGAAAAATAATTTTACACTAAGAAATTAAATGCATGGAAATGAAATTGATAATATATCTAAAAAAGTAGTCGTTTATGTAAGCCAACGACATATACATGTTGATGAAATAAAGTATGTTTTCATTATGCAACAGCAGATGTTATTAGTGATCATCAGGAGAAGTAGTTTTGATCCTCATATTATCCAAGTGCGCTTTGCCATTGAGCTTGCGGGAAAAGTAGTCTTTGACGAAATCTTCCATAACCATTCTTCTAAACAAGGGTGGGTTTTCTTCACTTATCAAGCTCTTTGCTGGCCCAATCTCTGCCTCGTATTTTGGGTTCATGAACATGGCAATAGAAAGTCTCCCCTTTTCTTTGTTGACTACTACCCTATGCTCCATGCTGTTGTAGACCCCATTGCTTACTATCTGCTCACCAATTATGAAGTTCACTTTTATATTAATTCTTTGCCTGGTTGTCAATTGAATAAAGACTAAGAAAAAGTGCAAGTCTTATGATGAGTATGGTACTGATTTGTTTGTTTTCTCTAACTAGTTATTTCCCACCACATACTACTACACATGCAAATAGGATACATACTCCATTCAAAATATAAAAAAAAAAATGTATGTGAATCAGAACTGGATTCAATAAACCACGTGCTAGCTAGCTAGGTAGCTTTTTTCCATTAAAAAAAATGAAAAAGAACGTGTGGATTAGGCTTGTATTTTAATTTTTTTAAAAAAAATTAATATGAAAATTAAGAAAGAAAATAAAAAGAGGCAAATAAATAATATTGTGATTAAAATATATAAAAGAAAGAAAAAGGAATTAGATGAGAAACCTGAAAGATGTCACCAACCAAAACAAGAAAGGCGTTGGGGTGAAAAGACACAGGAAGCCAAAGGCCATGTTTCTTGATTTGGAGACCCTCAATTGCGTTGACCTGGTGAAGTATGGTTATCCCTGTCGAGTCGGAGTGAGGAGTCAAACCTAAAACTAGCTCCGGATTGGGGCATGGCGGATAATACGTCATCCTGGTTGTCTGCATCCCGTTGTCAAATATGTGATCCACTTCCTCTATCTCCATTCCAACTCCTTCTCCCAATATTCTCAGCAGCCCCATCCCGATCTTCCTCAACTCCGCAAAGTATGTCTCCAACGTCTCTCTCAGCAACAGAGGCAGCTTTTCGAACAGATCTGCCTTTCTTCTCTCCAAAGGGTTTATCACCATGAAGAACCTCTCCCCCCAATCAACCTTCTCATCCTTGCTTCTTTTCACGTTTCCATACCCTTGGAAATCTCCCTCTTCCACTTGGTATTTGCTTTTCTCCTCCTTCGACAGATTGAAGAATTTCTCCATCTCCACTTGCAAATTCTCTAGCACTTGAGGACTAACACCATGGTTCCGCACCTACACGTACGTCACATATATTACTGCCCTGCATAGAGGGAATACATATAATTCATATATTGGGATAATAAACTTAACCTGAAAAATCCCCCACTCTTTGCATGTGTCGTACAACTCGTGGAGTTGAGTGGTATTGTCGTTTCCAGCACAAAGCAGGGTTTTGAGGTCAAAGATGGGAATTGCTGCGGCTTCATGATCAGATTGGATAGCAGTAGGTTCCAGTTCGGGGCGTATAAACATTTCCGGTATTGCAATTTCTGGTTGCGATGGTGATGCCATTGTTGGTAGATAGCTAGAGAGAAAAGATCAATGTAATAATGAACCGTGCATGGCACCACTCTAAGGTGTCACGGCTATTTATGCAGCCACCACCAATCAAAGACAACATCACTATCCCTTGTGGACCTTTTTTTTTTCATTTATTAAATAGTTATTTAGATAAAGATGTTAAAAATATTTTTTTATTTTAAAATATTTTTAAAAATTAAAATTTAATACATATAATCAATTAAATTATTAAATTATGTTATTTTTATTAAAATTAGACCGAACAAATTAGTTTAACTAAAAAATTAATAAATTAAATTTTAAATTAGTCTAAATTAATATTTTTTATAAAAAATAATTATAATATTTTTATTATAAAAAATAACTAAAATATTTATATTTTTTATATATATATTTTTTGAAAATTATAAATCCCAATCCTACGATAAAATTGCTAAAATTTAGAATTTTAAAATTAATATATATAATAAGAATATTTTAGTTATTTTCTATAATAGAGGTATTATAATATTTTTTATAAAAAAATAATATTAATTTAGACCGATTCAAAATTTAATTTACTATTATTTTATTAAATTAATTTGTTTGATCTAATTTTGACAAAAATAATACGATTTAATCGATTATATGTGTTAAATTTTAATTATTAAAAAATATTTAAAAAAAAACGTTTTAGACGTCTTTATCGAAACAGCTCCCTTAATTAAATAAGGTCATTATTTATTTGGAAATCTCTTAATATAATAGCTAAAATTAATTAACAAAAACATTATTTATATCCTAAATTAGCTACTAAAATTAGTTATTATGTATTTACATATAAATATATATATTATTTAACTCATTTTAATATGTATTTTATATTTTAACATATATTTTATATTATTAATCGATTTTGATGAATATATGTTATATTTAATAATTTAATAAAAAATATTAAAACAACCGATAATTAATTACTTATCTAAAACAATTTTTACTTATTAAGGCATCATTTTTCTTCTTTTCATATATATATACAGGATTAATTTTGGCTCAAACCTCACTTAGCTTACCACGCTACAAAATTGATATTCTATGTGGAACTTTGCTTCACCGAAATAATTCGTCATTATTTTTCAATTTTCATTACAGGAAATTCTTAATAAATACTTAAATAAATATTATTCTAAGTCAAAATTCAAAAAGAAAGAAGCAGGTAAGTAATTAATATGCGGCACACTAACTTATCATGGTCATTTTCCGCAAGAGAGGGGGGGTTGGTTGGTTGGGGTTAGGGGTGTTTAAAATCGATTCAGACCGAATTAAACCGATCAACTGAATCGAAAAAATTGAAAATCGAACAAATTGAAAACAAAAAAAAACCGAAAAAATATATTTTGTTGTTTTTGTTACGGTTCAGTTCGATTTTCGGTTCTGATATTGAAAACTCCAATCGAACCGAACCGAATCGAAAAGATAAGAAACCCTAAAAAAATCATGCCCACTCCACCCCCAAATGCACGTAACCTAGCCTATCCCAGCAATCCCCAAGCCCCACCCCCAGACAAAGAACGTAACCTAGCCGCTCTCTCCCTAGGTCTCAGCACAGCCTCGCTCTCTGCACCTCTCAGCATCGACGAGGGTCTGTTCCTCCCACCACCTCGCTGCGCCGCTGACCTTCCTCGCAGCGTTGCCCTTCCACTCCACCCTTACCCCCTAACCCCCACACCCCACCCCCAAACGAACGTGACCTAACCTAACCCTCTTACCCCCACACCCTACCCCCAAACGAAATCTAGCCAATAGCCACTCTCTTCTCACACTCTCGCTCTCTGCACTCTCGAGGCCTGCGGCGAACCCACCTAGCGCCGGTGAGACCGTTCCACCCACCACCTTGCAGCGCTGCCGAACCCTCCCCCTAGCGCCTCCGAACCTTCCTCCCACTGCTCCCAGGACCTCCTCGCGGACAGAGCACAACGAAACCCCAACCCTAGCCAGCAGTGAGTAGCCCAGCACCACCCTCGCACCCAGCAGTAGCACAACACCACCCACTCACCCAGCACAGCACCACGCCACCACCCAGAAGTGTTTCTGGCCACCCACAACTTAGCACCTCCCACCCAGCCACCGATTCAAGTCAGATATGGAGCCGGAGCCACCAAGTCAGGTATGTAATTTGACTAATTTCTGTTTTGAATTACTGAAAGTGCTTCTGTTTGTATTGTTGGTAGCTTGGTATTGTTGGAAAAATAATATAAACTGCTTCTGGTTATTATTAGTTTTTTTGGAAGAATAATATAAAATAAAAAGAAACTTTTGAAGTGATTTAGTATGAAATCCGATTTGAAATCAGATAAACTGGTTTTGGATCTTGATATGAAAATATTGAAATTAGATTTGAAGCAGATTTGAAGAATTAAATTTGGAGCAGATTTGAAATCAGTGTATTGTTGCTAATTGCTGGTTGAATTACTTTTGATGAATTACTTTATTGTTGGTATTATTGCTGGTTGCTGGTTTTGTTGCTGATTGTTGCTAGTTTTTAATTTATTTGTTGTTGTGTTTTTGCTGGTTTTTAATTTATTTGTTGTTGTTGACAAGTATGGAGCTTTCAGGATCTTTATCTCCTTTTGTTGCCAATATGACAGCTCTGACTAATATGTAAGTGCTTAACTCTAAATCTCAGTTCATTGACTCTGGTATTTACAAGTTCTAATTGGAAAATCATTGCTTTTTTGTAGCTGGCTTGGGAATAACAGTTTGTCAAGGCACATTCCTGACCTAAGTTCACTAATACTGTTAATTAGAAACATTGTAAGTAACTCATTGTGTATGCAATTCCATGATCTAAATGTTTGAAATCAAAGAACTTTGATGTATTCATGCCATGAAGCTCACTATTTAGATATTATTATTGTATATAAAAGCACTTGGAAGACAATCAATTCGACGGAGAGATTCCTTCATGCCTAGGGAATATAAGCACTTTGCATAAAGTGTAAACTCTGTCCTCTTTATACAAGAGAATTAAACTGGTTTTTTGTGCTGTTTCTTGAATTCTGAGTAGATATTTAAGTCAGCCCTGTACAACTATGTTGTTTACATGAGTGTGGCCCAAAAATAGTACAATTTATTTGAATTCCTTTTGCTGATAAATTTCATTGGATCAAGACTTTGTTACCTAATGTGTATTTGTGTTTGTCGATTTCAATTTTATGACTTTGTGACATAGCTTGGCAGTATTTTTTTTGAATTGATTGAAAAACCGAACCAAACCGAACCAAACCAAATCGATTTTAATTGGTTTGGTTTGGTTCGGATGGTCTTGATAAAAAAATCAAACCAAACAGAACCGCAATTTAATTAAACGATTGGATCGGATGACTTTTCTCTCAAAAACCGAACCAAACCGCACCGCCAACACCCCTAGTTGGGATTGTTTAGAAGTCATTTTTATTTGAAAACATTTTCCATCCATTTTTTGCTCCAAAAAAAATCTGCCTAGCTATAGGTGAAAAATAAAATCCTTGCAGTTTTTGTTTGTTGCAAATTTCCACCGTCTCTACCCGCAAATATGCTTGGGTCTTGAGCCTGAATAAAATCATGAGGCTGCAATAGTATTCCCACCTCCGGAGAGCATATAGCTTTATTGAAATTAAAGTTGGGACAATCAATTTGAATTGGTTGAATACAAGTTATTGGTCTCTTGTTTTGTGCATGTAATCATTTAAATTTATAATAGATTAATTTTTACTGGATGTAAATTTCTGTTCTTAGATGTTAAAATTTGTTTAAAATTTAATAACAATGATTATACATTAAAAATATGAATTTTTTATAAAATAGTCCAAAATATAATAAAAAAACATGGGAGTTATAAATTGGATCCGATTCGCATATCCACAGTATTTATTTGAATCTGATACAAAAATTATGAATATTGATATGATTAGCAAGATAATTGGATCCGCAATAAATAAATATATAAGTAAATATTTTTTATATTTTATTTTAAATAATAATTATCTCATATATTATTTTATTTTATTTTTTTATTTAAAAAATATATGTTTAATAATATTTTAAAAATAAATATATTTAAAAGAGTGAAAAACGAATTTTATTGATATTTTTTAATAAAAATAAATTTTTTAAAATATTTTTAAAACGTGGATATTTGATCCGATCCAATCCGATAATTTCAGTGCGGATCAAATTGAGATTTTGACTATATCCGATCTGATTCGATTTGCGTTTAACTCTAGTTAAAAAAGAGTAAATTCTTGCTAGCGGTGTTGGACTAAAAGGATAAAATCCAAAAACAACATCTTGAAGAATTGAATTTTTCTTTTAGTGGGTACTAAATTAGTGAAAGTGGATTAGTTTGATTTGAAATGTAGAGAATACCATCTTATTTAAAATGAACCAAATTAGATATCCCTTCACTAATATCACATGTCATGAGCATCCTTTTACTCTGACACCTCTTTGTCACGAAGCAATGTCAGAACTGCTACCTCAATTTATGGAGATTAGCTTTCTACTTATACCTATTTTTAGTTAAAAAGATTTAAAATAATAGTAACATCCAAAAATACATGTTGCTAATTATTTTATTTAGTAACAAATTTTGAGATAAAAGGAATAGGCTGAATATGACATTATAATTATTGGATAATATACTCCCCTTTTAAACTAGCATGAGACTATAAAAAGACTTTAACCCACTTCTCTTAAGAAAAATTTTTCTGAAATTTGAGAGATCATTTCTATTATTTACTTTTCTCCAATTATTCTCATTGTTCTTCATTTTGTTCATCAAATTCAAACAAAAAAAATTCATAACAAATTTTAATTAACTTTGTTCACTTTAAAAGAATTTATTCATCTTCTTGTGATATTATTGATAAAGATCTCAACATTTATTATTTACTATTATTTTTTATCTTTAATTCTTGTATTACTTATTTGCTACTAATAAAAATATTTTTTTATAAATTATTTATTTTTAATCTCTTCTCTTATTTTTTTTTTTCCTTAATCTATTTCTATAACAATACACCCAAATCAAACGGCAATCACTTTCAAAGTTGCGTTTCTTTTCATGCCTTTAATTGCACCACCTGTCTCAAATGCTTTGATTGTCAACATATTATGCGCTTTGCTTACTAATAATATATACTTTGATCATGAAACCAATCACATTGCATTAATAGCTTGCCCTTTTTATTTTTAATGTCGTCGACATAAACTCTCTGTAGTTACCTAGTCCAAAGACTTAAAGAATTGTCGATCCAATTCTTATATTATTTTGCTTGGACATCGACATGCATATATTTTATATCTTGTGGACAATGAAAAATTATTTTCATTATAACACAAGGTTTTGAATGTTTGATGTTGCATATATTGCAATGCTTCACATGCTTCACGAGTTAATCTCAAATCTTTGGTGTTAAAGTTACTTAGTTGATATTTTATTCGGATAGTTCCATACAACGCCCACCGTAACAAAAACATGTACGCCATACTTTTTGATCGGTGTCCAAATATCTCAAATACACAACGTTATACTTTGGAACTGATTATTTAAATTTGGACAAAAAATTGGTTTAGATTAAAAAACCGTATTACACCTCTATAGTAGCTGCATGAATTTCGGACTATAAAGAGCGAAGTCGATTACCGCAATATGGCAATAAATAGAGACCCATGCGAGCTATAGAGGAACATCATATGCGTCAATACACAAAGAAAAGGATAGTAATATAGTATTAGAATTATTCATTCTGTAACTGGATATTGACTTGGGTGCTGGAATTTTTTTTGCAGGTTCCACACGCAGTTTGGATTGACGAGAAGCTCACAGTACAACGCACTTCATCTAGGAGCATCATTCAGTGTGACCGAGCTATACTTCGGAGACCAGTTTCAGACCATAACATTTGGCGTTCACCGTGGGACTCGAATTTTTCAAATAACCTCACATCGATTTCTTGTTATTATTTTGCAGGACTATGGGCGATGATGTCATGCTTCCACCTCCTCCTCCAACTCATGATGAGCTAGGGGCTATGAACATCGCCCTTTAGGTAGAGGTTAAGAAAATAGCCGATCTCCTAGCCGATAGAACCAACGAGAGTAAAGACGATGGAGATAGGAAGAATGCTGATAAGGAAAACAATGATGAGGAAAACCAATCAGAGACAAACACAGCAATGGATGTAAAACCTTTGAAACCCGCGAGAAGGAAAACGAACCCTTGATCGAAGGAGATAATAGATTTTCAAATGCCAAAAAGCTTCACACTCCTAACAGCATTGAAGCCGTATTAAGGGATTGGTGACTCTAAAATACATGTTACAAAATTTGAATCCATGATGTTTTTAAATCGTACATCTGAATCAATCTTATGTCGTTCTTTTCCTAACTTTTTGGACGGAGCTGCTTTACTTCGGTTTTCTAGTTTACCTGCAGGATCAGTCACTAACTTCGACGAGTTCGTTGAACTATTCATCAATCATTTTGCAGCATCAAAGATCTATGTGCATAATTCTGACTACATCAGCACTATCAAACAAGGCCAGTACGAAAGTCTAAAAGACTACATGACAAGATTTGCCAACATTGCAATGAAGATTCCTAACCTTAGCCCTGACGTACACCTACATGTCCTGAAAAGCAGCCTCCGCCCGGAAAAGTTCCAAGAGACAATCGCTGTCACAAAATTCAAAACACTAACCGAATTCAGGGATAAAGAGGCTAGACAAATAGAGATCAAAGAGCTCAGACAAGCCAGGATGGCCGAGAGACAAACACCTAGAAGGGATGAGGACAAGCACAGAAGGCCAAATCAAACGTGAGATTAAAAAATCATTCAAACTAACACTTAAATTTGACTTGTACACGCAATTCAACACAAAAAGAGAAGACATAATCAAAGAAATCCTCCACGTAAAAATCATAAAACCACCCAGCAAAGCAGGCACTTATCAGGATCAGAAATACATGGACAGGAGCAAGCACCGTACATTTCACCAGAAGTTCGGCCACACAACTGATGAATGCATGGTTGCTAAGGACTTGTTGCAATGGCTAGCATGACAAGGATTACTGGACAAGTACGTTAACAGCCGAATACAAAGAAACACAATAAGCTGGACTAAAGACTAAACAACACCATACGGAATCAATTCTGCGAATCAACTCAATTTACAACACCGATGATATGCCGAGATTAAATGAACTCGACCCTCAATTAAATCGAGATGAGCAAACTACCCCAACCGATGACCTCCGAAAGGTAAGTCTTACTAATTATGAACTACAAAGCACTAAAATCGGCTACGCCTTGAATGCAGGTGAAGTACAAAAACTTGTTACACTGCTTCGAGCAAATGCTAACCTATTTGCTTGGACCCCAGCCAACATCTCCGGGATCGATCCATATGTGATATGCCACAACCTTGCCTTAGATCCAAAAGCTCGCACAATAAAACAAAAGAAGCGTGACCTCAATTGCAAAAGAAAGGAAGCCGCCGTTACAGAAACACAAAAACTATTAAGTTCAGGGTTCATACGAGATATCTGATTCACATCATGACTAGCAAACGTTGTGACAGTGAAGATAAATTCTGGCAAATGGCAAATCTGTGTCATACCCACTATCGTGCATTGGCAAGCTAGTTGATAACACTTCAGGTTTTAAAGTTTTAAGTTTTATGGATGCCTACTCAGGCTATAATCAGATACTAATAGATCCCACAGATGAAGATAAAACAGCATTTATAACTGATTATGGAAATTTTTGTTATAAAGTAATGCCTTTTGGTCTCAAGAATGCAGGTGCAACCTATCAAAGGTTAATGGACAAAGTATTTCAACACCAGATTGGCAAGAACATGGAAATATATGTCGACGAGATGGTGGTCAAGTCAGAAACTGAAGAGGCTCTTCAATCCGACCTCCTAGAAGTTTTTGAATAACTAAGAAAGCATGACATGCGATTAAACCCCAAGAAATGTGCATTTGGAGTACAAGGGAGAAATTTCTCGGTTTCATGCTGACACATCGAGGAATTAAAGCAAATTCTGAACAATGCCAAGCAGTATTACAAAATGAAGTCACCAACAACAATCAAAGAAGTACAACAACTAACCCGAAAAGACTGGCCGCCTTGGCACGATTTTTTCCAACATCGGAAACAAAGTCGTACCATTTCTTTAACAGCTTGAGAAAATCCAAAAGCTTCACATGGTTGGATGCATGCGAATGGGCATTTACCGAGTTTAAAGAACTTCTCGCTTCCCCACCCATATTGCACAAACTAGTACACGGTAAACAAAACGCAGAAACACAGTACCCGACTATTGAAAAACCAGCATCTTCTCTGGTAATTACAACAAGGCGTCTCTGCCATTATTTTCAAAGCCACGAGATCATAGTACGGACCAATCAACCATTGCGGCAGATACTTGCACGGCCTGACCTAGTAGGAAGGTTAATCAAGTGGTCAATCGAGTTGTCAGAATATGACATTATGTATTAGACTAGTGGTTCACTAAAGTCCCAGCTGCTCTCCGACTTTGTCGTAGAATTTACCACAATAGACAAAGTTCTTCTTGAATGGGAACTGTATATAGACGGAGCTTCCAACAAGGATGGCAGCGGGCCTGGCATCATTCTCAAAGACAAGTCGGGGGGTTTATGTCGAACAAGCAATAAAATACTCATTCCCAGCTAGCAATAACCAATCCGAGTATGAGGCTTTACTCACTGGTTATGTCTAGCAAGAGAAACCAATATCTAACACCTGAAGGTATATTGTGACTTACTCTTGGTCGTTCAGCAGGTAAATGGAAACTTCTAGATGCGAGATCGTCTATTAGAACAATATTTGAATAAAGCAAAATATTTGGTACAACAATTTCAACATTTTCAGCTTATACACATACCTAGGGAAGAAAACAATAAAACCGATATCCTGTCTAAGTTAGCTACTTCGAGAACACCAAATACAGCATCAAAATTAACACAACTAACATTAGAAGAACCAAGTATATATAGCCTTCATGTTTTGAGTTTGTAACAGGATGAAGACTGGAGAACACCATACATTAACTACTTGAGAAATAGAAGCATACCATCATTGAAAACAATCCAAAACTCTTCCAAAAAAGGGCAAGTTTCTTTACTCTAACCAGAGACGACCTATACAAGAAAGACTTCTCTCATCCACTTCTAAAATGCCTTGGAGCCGAGGAATCACACCTTGCAATGTCAGAAATACATGAAGGAATATGCGGCATGGATATTAGCGAACGGAGTTTAACTAAAAAACTCCTAAGAGCAGGATACTACTGACCATCCCTCAAGAGGGATTGCATGAAGAAAGCCCAATACTACAACAATTGCCAGAGGTGTGCACCAGCAATCTACAACCCATTCGAGTTGTTACATACCTTAAATGTCGGATGGCCCTTCCACAAATGGGAGCTAGATATTCTCAGACCTTTTTCTTGTATCACAAGGGCAGGTAAAATTTTTACTCGTCGCTGTGGACTATTTCACAAAGTGGATAGCAGCACAACTACTTGCAGAAATAACCTCGGATAAGGTACAATCTTTTATTTGGAAGTTTCTTATATATAGATATGGTTTACCCATGGAAATCATTACCAACAATGGTAGGCAATTCATCGACAAAAAGGTAGCATCTCTTTTACAAAACCTAAAAATAAAGCATCATTTTTCCTTGGTAGAACACCCCCAAACCATTGGGCTTGCCGAGGCTGCTAACAAAATTATTTTGTAGGCATTAGGAAAAACGTTAACCGAGGCAAAAGGTCAACGGGCCGAGATGATCCCCGAAATCTTTTGGAGTTATAATACAACACCACATTCTACGACAAAGAAAATACCTTTTCGACTTATCTACGGAGCAGACTCGATGATTCTAGTAGAAATATCTCTGAGATTGCTCCAAACCAATCTCTTAGATGATGACACTAATTCACAAGCACGAGATGCTGAACTCAATACTTTGGATGAAAAACGTGATTCTGCTAGAATAAGACAAGAAGAAATGTAGCTCACCATACAATGCAAATATAACAGAAAGGTGAAACCACGCACACTACAACAAGGAGATCTTGTCTTTCGTAAACTAGAAGACGTCTGAAAACCCCCAGAGCAGGGTAAACTCGCCGCAACATGGGAAGGTCTCTTCCGGATATCAAAGGTACACAGACGAGGAGCATATTCTTTGCAAACTCTGGCAGGAGCCAGGCTTCCAAACACTTGGAATATATCATCACTACATGTATACTATAGTTAGCAAATTTACAAATCGAAGGTGAACGGTACTTTTTTTCCCTACCATCAAAGTTTTTTCCCGAAACGGGTTTTACTTAAGGAGGTTTTAATGAGGCCGATCACTTCGAGGTTAGCAATAAAACTCTCATATGTCAAACCCTATTACAAATTTTCTATCAACATCTACTCAACATACAAAACATTGAATACAATAAACCATACGAGAATATATCCATAGCTATTTCAACACGACATACAAAGTCAAAATGTCAACAAAAGATAAACCCTTTACAATCCAACAAAAGTCTACAAACAAACGACAAAGTTCATATTAAACAACTACGAAATACTAAAAATAGTCAATCTTCTTTATCAGCTACTCTGACATTCTCATCTTGGGCTTCCCCGTCGGGCTCATCGTCAACAAGCTTACCATTCACCACTATTTTTGTCACATCAAGTTGACCGACCTCAAAGTCGGGCGCAAAGACCGATACTTGACTAACAGCATGCTCAAACTTGCTGCAAACATCTCCAATCCTTCACCTTTAAGTTCACGAATTCGGGAAGTCATTTTCCCTTTTTCAATATCAGCTTCTTTCAGCTGACCTTGCAAAGTGCGAATTTGTTCTTGCAAGTTTCCCACTTCTTCTCCTAGTTTCTTCATCTTTTTAGTTAAATCCACAATTACCCCTTCCCTTTCCATTAACGATTTCTCCAGCTTCGGCACTTTCTCCATTTCATTCCTCGCTGGAGCTCCTAATAGCTCTATAGTAGGGCCAATACACAACATCTTGGTAGCAATCACCTATACAAACAAAAAAAATTAAACAAGGCAAAACCCAACACAATATATTACAAAATATTCGTTACCTACAGATATTGTCCAACAACTTATTTTCCCATGTCCTGCAAAAGCTGCACATCATTTGGATGTTGGGCAACCTTATCCGACAAAGCGGCAAAGGAAAATTGGTCACCCCAGATCGATTCCGTACTAGCACCACCTACGAATCCATGCACCCACATCTGTTTTCTCATTTCATTCTTAACACGGTCGGCGGTAGATAAAATCTCCAATGAGTTTTCAGAGTCAGGTTTCTTTCTTTTTTCACCATGAGGCTGCGCACTAGACTGCGCAGCATCCACAGCAGCATTTCTGTCTGTTCTACTAGCTGAGGTTTCTTTACTCTCAAAGGGGGTAAAACCTTACACTCAAACTCTGAAAATGAAAGCCTCACATTAAGTTCAGTCAACACACAATTATACATATAGAAATAGGCCAACTCATCCCGTTTTTACAAACCCTTTCTTCTCCATTGCAAGGAAGAAGTTCAACAGCAATGGCAGAACCACTACGAGCCCAGCTAACTGCGCTGAGTTTTGTTGAAGTCCTTGCATTCTGATAAAGGGATGCACTTACTTCACATCCGCATGAACCCATTCATACAAGTCATCTTTTACCTCAACAACTTTGTCTTTCATCTTCCTCATCACAACAACAAAACTAGAACAGAAAGGTAAAATTGTGGTACTAATCTTTCGAAGTCATTTCTTTGCCTTTTGATAGATTGAACTCCAACAATGCTTTTTCCAACATACACACGGGCAAAGGCATTAAAAAATACTAACACCACTATTACACAATTCATTTCTCCATTTATTACTAACCATTCAATTGACAAACTATTCATTTTTCACTAAAAAATTCAATAGCCTTGATTACCTCGATTTAACCGCTCAAACATTTATTACAGCACAATATCAGGCGCATGTTTGAAATTTCCCAAAACAATACAGCACAAGCTTGACTATTAGTTGACTCGGCAGCACATTGAGCTTGGAGGCTCAGGTGCTGACACAATATTTTACTCCTCCAAAATATAACATCGTCCATTTAGATAAAAGCTCAACTTGTTACCAGCAATAGCAAGTCAAGTTTGTGGGCTGTGATTCGTATATATCCAAAAATATCTCGGATACACGACGTTGTATCTAGGAATTGATTATTCAAACTCGGACGAAAAATTAGTTCAGATTAAAAAACTATTTTACACCTCTATAATAGCTGCATGAATCTTAGACCACAAAGAGAGACTTCGGTTACTGCAATATTAATAAAGACCCATGCGAATTATAAAGGAGCATTATATGTGGCAATACACAAAGAAAAGGATAGCAATATAGTATTAGAATTATTCATTCTGTAAATGGATATTGATTTGGGCATCAGAGTCATTTTTACAGATCCCACGCATAATTTGAAATGACGAAGAATTCGCAGCACAACGCACTTCGTCTAAAAACATCATTTAGTGTGACCGGACTATACTTCAAAGACCTGTTCTAGACCAAAATACTTTCCATGAGAATATGCATATTAAAAGAAAGTACATACATATAAGATCAACGAAGAATTGGTTAATATTAAATAAAAAAATATTGATTTCCTAACATCTTTTACAATATACGAATGAAATAAAATACAAAAAATAATATTATATGATTAATAAATATGATCATTTTTTGTCAAAATTTAGCTAGTAATAATTTGCATCTATATTTACAAAAAATTTATATACAAAAAATATATTATTTGTATTTATATGTATCAAAGTTTTACGCACATTAAACAATACAATTTACACTAATATTTTTTAAAATTTACATATATAAATTAATAAAATTTATTTATTAAAAATAATTTAATATTTACACGGATAAAATAATGGTCAAATATATTAAAAATTATTATTCCAAAAAATTTCTCTAATAGAAAAACTTTTGTCAAAGAAAAAAAAAAAAACCCGAAAATGCCGCCGTTAGAGTTGCAAATTGGTATTTTGCAAACCCCTTTAATTTGGTGTTATCCACCGTAGCGAAAAGGATGCAGATTGGAGAAGCTGGATTAAGGCCACCTTCCACCCACCGACGTTTTAATAAGATGGAGAATCTTTTTAGTTTCTTCCTCATTTTCTGTTTCCATCAACCTGTCTCTGTCTCTTTCTACGTCAGTACGTTTCGGTGGTTGTGACTTGTGAATACACACATACAAAGCATTCGCATGTTTTTATTATTTCAATTTCAGGCATTGTAATTGCTTCAACCTTTGATTTCAACTGAAATTCATGAAGATGCATATATGTCACCGACCATCCATCAAGATTTTCATGTGCATTAACAAAGATGAAGTTGAAATATATATTTAATGGATACTTTGGGAGGTTAGATAAGTCAACTTTGCTTAAATGATGTGCTTTTGTACCTAATTAATCACTATAAGTAATACAAAAATATTATTAGTACATTAAAATTAGTTACTAAAATCAGTTATCAATGTATTTATATATAAATATATGTATAGTTTAATTTATTTTCAATATATATTTATATTTTAATATATATTTATATTTTAATATGTATTTTATACTAGTGGCTGACTTTGATGGTTAATTTTAGTATATTGGTAGCATAATGGTAAATAATAAATTATCTAATCTTATTGCGCTTCCGAATGGTATAGACTATAGACGTATAGTTCTTACATTTTCTCTTTTTAAAAAAGGAGCATATTATAAGCATCGCTTTAATGTGCTTATGAATAGATCAAATAGAGATTTTTTTTTTCCCTAGTTCCATGATTAAGGCACTTAATTAGTTCCTCACCTCTTAAGTTTCAATCGATTATAACGACATATATATGGCATACACATGTGTCTGAGTGTGTATCCATACCATCTCATCGTCACTTTTTGGACAATAACACTTTAGTTATCTAGCATTTTCAAAACTTAAACCACACACGTGAAGATTTAAGAAATTGTTTTTATTCCATAGATGCATATGCATTACATTCTTATTTTGATAAAGAGTAATGCTATTTAACCAATAAAATTTATTATTTTTAAGTTTGTCAATTTAAATATTAAAAAATAAATTTTAAACTCTAGATTTTATATTTTTAAATTTTAATAGTATAAAAAAATATTAATCTAAAACTATTGGCTAATATTAATAAAAATAGTTATCCTTATTTTTTTTTTGGATATATATATATATATTCAAAGAAAACATTGATATATTGGAGGGAAAAAATTATGGATGTGGAAGTTATATATGGAGTTAAGGACTGTGGGGTTTCTGAGAACTACTTCCATTACGTTGAGGTTCCATACCTTTTTGTTTTTCTGTGGACTTAAGGTTTCATATGTTAAACGTGCGCGTATTACTCTGTTCATATATGTATCACATGGATCAGGAAGTCAAAATGGATACTCTCCGTATTTTTTATATAAATGTGCCTTTAATTTTATAAGTGAGACCAAAAATATATAAGAGAGAGAATAATAAAAAATTAAATTAAACACTTGATATCATCCAATTTTTTTTCCACTAAAAAATATCTACTCCCATAAAAAAATAGTGACGGAGCTTCAACAAAAAATTAATATAAAAATTACATAGTAGTAATATTTATATTAAAATAAAATTTATAAATATAATTATGTTTTAAATTTGTTAAATAATATAATAATAAATAAATAATTCTACATATAAAAGTATATAGAAGTTATAACTTTTTTTAATATTAGTTTTTTTTTTTAATTTTTTAATTTTTTATCATTATGATTGTACAAAAATTTGAATATATATTTTGTGAAATATGTAAAAAATAATTAAAAATATAAATATTAAAATTTATAATATTTATTGAATTTTTTTCTAGCCAAAAAAATTCAATTAAGGAACCAACAAAGATAAAATAATACTAAATTAAATGAATAAAAAGATTACCAAATTTCATAAAGATGATATGAAAAAATATAATTATTTAAACTCGAAACTTGGTTTGAAAGATTGAAACTTCTTAAATTGTAACTTGTAAATTTTTTTATTAATCTATAAAAATACAATAATAACAATATTCATTGAATATCTTAATATTTTTGTATAATATAAAAAATTAAATTAAATAAACAGTAAAATATAAAATAGCATTAAATTAAATAAATAAAAAATACATAATTTTTTAAACTAATTCCATTATTAAAAAAAATTTTTTGAGATGGGGAGGGGGCGCAATGTTGTGTGAGCTATGGCTCATTGGCCGTGTTTTTCTTATTTGAACAAAAGGCAAGGAGTTTTTCTTTTTTGAAGAGAGGCAAGGCATTTTTTTTTTCGAACAAGAGTTTTTCGGCACCAGATTCAGTGGTCCCATAACGTTTGGACCATTAAATGGTCCCATAACAAAACATGTTTTTTAAGTTTTTTTAATATTTTTCTTTTTTGTTGCGGCTCTTATAGTTGGGGATACTGGGTTGTCCATATTGATCTCTATCTTGAACGGATCATCGTGAATGAAAGACCTCTTGTCCAGTTCGATCAGATCATCCTCATCGTCTGATATGGCAGTATGAATATCAATATCCGAACTCTTAGCCTTCAATCCATTTGAGAATGGAAGTGTCTTTTGTACAGAAAGCTTGGTCGGAGTTTCGAAATCATTGTTCAGACTGAGTTGTGAAATCATTGTCTCAATGTGGCTTAGAGATTTAAGGATTTTATCAATCTGTTCGTCGCAAGCCATGTTTACAACTCTCATCGACTGCAAACATTTTAGGTAAAATAATATCATATAAATGTAAAAATACGAAAAGAGTGAGAAAAAATGTTCATACTATATTGATTGTATGACATAATTTACAATGCATTACTGGTTGTCAAATTAAATTACCTCCATGCTACGGAGGACCTCTTCCACTTTACTAGACAATTCTTCACTTTTATTTAGATCCTTGCTTTGAATAACACCGTCATTGATAACTAGGTCATCCTGAAATATGAACACATAAAAGATTAAATTACTCATAATACATTCTACTAAAATTTAAAAACTAAAATTTAAAAATTGGTTACGTCTTATCTTAGCACTAAGAATTGTAGTTCTAATTTGATCACCAAGATCAACTGTGATAAGATCATAGTCTGTAGCCAGTGATATATTCTATGTATTACATGCATCATTGAGGACTAAATCTTCTTTAGGAGCAATATCTATGATTAGAGACAACTGAAGAATATTGTATGAGTAATACTTAAAAGAATTTGTCAACGTATAAAAAAATTAGTCGGATTGAACATATATATATACATCCAAGAAAGATAACCAAATTTTAATTCTATCTTTTATAAAAAAATTTAAATTAAGTGAATAATCTTAAAACTGATTAAGATATCTTATCTTTTGGTTAAAATCAAATACAAATCAAATTTTATCTTGATTTTTATTTACAATGTAACAAAGTAAATTTAATTTATTCATATGATTATATCTTATCTATAATTATTTTTAAGTAGATAAATACTCAAATAATAATATTAATAAGATTAGATGCATCAAATTAATAATTAAATAAAAACAGTTTTAAAACTCGTTTGATAGTTACTATACGTACTCAAGCCCCCACCAATCGATTGAAATAATAATTGTTGATACTTTAATCGATTGTTTTTGAAATTAAGGATAATTCAATCGATTGAATTTAGAAAACAATCGATTGAACTAGTAATTAAGTGTAGGTCAATCGATTACAATAACAATACAATCGATTGAAAATGAAATTGAGGCAAATTCAATCGATTGAATTAAAAACCAATCGATTACAATAACAAAACAATCGATTAGAACAGTATTTAATCTCTTAGGTCTCGGGTTAGAAAAAGGAGGATAAACCACAAATAAATTTTCTTACAATTATAAACCAAACGTCCACCAGAAGTCACCTTATATATATATATATATATATATATATATATATATATATATATATATATATCACAATAGATTTTGTTATCACACATATTTGGCAACAAATAAGAAATAATAAACATGTACGAAATTCGTGGTGAGATTCAAATTATCAAAAGACCTTTTTTGGATTTGGAATCGAGCAAAGAGGAAGATGAATGATCATCTCTTGATAAGTACATTCATCCCTTTCTGTCGGCTGAATGACTCCATCTAGAACAAGAACCTTGCCATATGGATAATATCCCATTTTGGTTTTGTGAAAAATTAAAGGCATAAGGTGTAGACAAATATATTTAATCCCTTGCAAAGAGCTTGAAAATCCACTTCTGTAGTTCCATTAATGATAACAGACTAATATTCAACCAAAATATCTTCATATAACAGAGCAAAGGCAATGACCCTTGAAGCGAATCCAACATAATAGAATATAAAGTGAGTTGAAAATATAGAAAAAAAAAGGAAGGTTGAATCATTTAAGACAATGATTAAGTGCCTCAAAATGGAATACACAGATCTGAAATGCACTTTTATGCATAATCCATTCAGTTAACAAACCAACTCCTCTATCATTTAAGTAGCTCATTTACATGCTTCATCTCATCATATACATAGTAAAAACCTCAAAGTGGATTATACAAACAGAAATAGATATATATAAATAAATTGTTTACATCATACAAGCATTCAAGTTAACTCTCATATGTAAAAAAATAAAAATAAAAATAAAAAACAAAGTCTGCATAGATCTTTAAGTCTCCAATGAATCCATATGTATAGTCATGAAAATATGGAACGCAGAACTTCCAAATGTTCTAAAGTAACCAATCACACTCCATGTTTTTTATTATTTATTAATTACTATTATTAATAGAAAAAAATACTAGTTACTACACCAATCATCAACTCTTAAGTTACAGAATCCTTAAAATCCATGATAAAGGGTTGAAAAAAATTCTAGAAAACAACAGAACCAAGCGAGAAAAAGTCATGTAGTAGTAAACACCCCTGCAAACTAAAAATCATGCTGAGATGAGATTTTATGATTTTGAGACAGAAAACAATTAAACAATCAAAACGTCAATTTCAAAACACAAAACCTGCCAACTGATAGTAAATAAATGATATACCAAACAACTGATTTATTGCCCAATTTGGAATGTAAAAAAAAAATACAGTAAATTTAGATCCTTCATTCAATGATTTTAATAAGCCAAATTCATAAAATTTCCAAACATAAGTCTCAAACACAAGCAACCCCAATATCATACACACAATGACACATTCATAACTGATAGAAGAATTTCTTCATTCTTTGACAAAATTTCTTCATGGTCCAGGCCTTGGGATGATGCCCCTTGAGTTTGTGATGCCTAGATTTGTGTATAGAAGATCAATTACTTCTCCTTGACGATTGATAGCTTCAGTTTGTCTGTCTTGACGCTGCCTCATATCAGCAATTTGCTCCTCCATATATACTCTCATGCTTCACAATTCATCCATCAAATCTCGCATTGTTGGCGAAGGAGGGGGTGGTGGGGGGTGGGGTTCCTGTGATTGTGCTTGCACCTCAGGATCTTGTGGTTGTCCTTGGACCTGAGGTTCTTGGGCATTCGGATCTCTTCCCATCTGTCTTAGAGTGCTGTCATCAATCTTGGCTACATTACTCAAGACGACACTCTTCTCTTCACTCAAGTCAATTCTAAGCCAGGTGAAAATCTTGGTCCAATGGCAAGCATATCCTAAACCAACACTTGATTTTTCTTTCTTCATTTCAAGCATATGATGAACCATAAAATAAGGCCAATTTATCTCTTTTGCAGTTACCATAGCTCAAAGCACTAGAATATCTTCGTTAAACAAGATTCCATGATTATGTTTTCTTGGAATCAACATGTATGAAAACAAATACATCAATATACGCTGCTCATTACCTAACCCACTGCAACTTATATTACCTCTAGCATCCATTTGTGGATTCTCATACTGTAGACTCTGCAAACTAACCAACCTATTATATTCACCCCATTTCTCATCTACCCCAATACCTCCAGTAAATTTTGCCCCGTGATAAACTAAATTCCATTGTTCAGCTAGTTCTTGCAAAGTAACTCTATAATGTTGTGACCCTAAATCAAACACAATCAGCGGCATTACCTCCTCACTCTCTTCATCAGGTTCAGGAACAACATAATTTAAAGTACTATAAACAGCCCTAACCAAGTTCGGGTAATAATCATTCCTAGTTTGAACAAAATCAGTTAAGTGCTGTGTTTGCAAAGCATTCCAGACCAAGTTATAATGTCTACCATGAATGAACTCGGCTGTTATGTACCTGGGAGGAACAATTACCCTTGACTCGAACTTCTCCACATAGTTGTTCAGTGCCCTTGGAGACGGCAGCTACCTTGCCATGTAATGTGATGAAGCAACCAGTCTGACAGAAGCAGAGCTTTCTCCCTCAACCCTGCCTCTTTTAGTGTTCTTAGTTCTGGCCATTTTGGGGATATTAATTTGGTGGGTTTTGTAAGAAATTGGATGAGGATTAATAATACGTATGTAGGACGGAGTGGATGTTGGTGAGATTGGAGAAGAAGAAGAGAGAAGAAGAAAAAGCTTTCTGGATTCGATGAGAGAAGAGAGAGGTACAGAAATGGGGCACCAGATTGTTTTAAAACGTTATAGAAGAATGAATACGCATGGTTTGGGTTTAATAGATAGCGAATTTGAAATTTCAATCGATTGGATTACAATACCAATCGATTGAATGCCGAAAAAAACACATTTACATAACTTCCTAATCGATTGAATTAGAAGTCACGTGCAAAGTTCAATCGATTGGGTAACATAACCAATCGATTGAATAGTGAGACCTCAAGTTGCTAATACACATTTCAATCGATTGGGTAGCACACTTCAATCGATTGAATTTGGCATGTCCATATTTTCATGAATTCAATCGATTGGGTATCACAACCAATCGATTGAATAGTGAGACCCAGGTTGTTTTGAAGCATTCAATCGATTGAAAATTATAAACAATCGATTGAATTATAAAAAATCCACATTTAATTCATCGTTTAATCGATTGGGTAATATGACCAATCGATTGATATTTGCGAAAACCATGCTGCCCAGCAATTTTCAATCGATTGTTTAGTGGTAAACTGTAATCCAATCGATTGAGTTATAATTCAATCGATTGGTTTGATAGTCCAATCGATTGGTTTTCAAGGAAACACGATTTTATGATTCCTCATGAACGTGACTGATCAAATTTAATCGTTTAATCGATTGAAATAGCCAAAAAATTTATTAGGATCAATGGAAGATCTAATTCGTTATTGTTTTTGTTCTTGATTGTTAATAAACATGATAGATTTATGATAAAATAATTATTTATAAAATAAAAAATTGTTTTTATAATTAAATAAAATATATGGGGTTAATTTGTAATTAAATTTAAAAAAAGACTATTTAGCAATTATTAAAAAAACTTAAAAAATATGTTTTGTTATGAGACCATTTAATGGTCCAAACGTTCTGGGACCACCAAATCTTGAGCCGAGTTTTTCTATTGAGTGGAAGTTTGGTATTTTTATTATTGAGAGGCAAGAGATTTAGTTGTGATTTTTATCCTTTTTTTTTGTGATTTTTTTTTTATAGAATCTTTTAAGATTTGACTTGATTTTTTTTTTTAAATAGAATAGAAGATTTCAATGTGTGTTGAAGGAGCCAACAAAAGCCTCTAATATGTTAAAATCCATTTCAGCCCAAGTTGCTAATGCTTGAAACTAAAAATTACTCAATATATGCAAGATGTGAAGATTAACCACGAATACTTTATGTGAAAATGAAAGACTTAAGCTAATTAAGCTAAAAGTATTACTAATTCTTTTATAAAAAGGTTGGGGTCATGATCCCTCATTCTTAAACTAAAGCTCCATCCTGTCAGGAAAAAAGCCAATATTTTATTTATTTTACTTTTCATTTTCAAAGTATTGATATTTTTTGTAATTATTTTAATTTAAATATTTGGTTTAGTCAAATACATGTATTAAGATTATTAATCAATAATTTTTTTATAAAAATATAAAAATTTAACATTTTAATATATTTATTATACACTTATTAAAATAAAAATTATTAATAATAATCAAAGATGCATAAGAATTAAATCCTAAAATATTTGAGGTGTATTTGATTTGTATTTATATTTTTAATCTTTATTTTTAATATTTTTTATTTTATAAAAAAAATAAAAATAATAAAATCTTATTTTTTATTTTATCTTATATTTTTTACAAAATTTTAAATATAAAAAATACTAAAAATAAAAATAAAAAATAGAAATGCAAACTAAAATGGATTTAAGTTTTGTATTTAGAAAGTAAAAACTATGGGATTTTTTTCGAATATAAAATAAAAAAATTAATTAATTTCTAAAACAAGACTTCTGAACTTTATTTTTTGAAATACGATTTTCTTTTCGGTAATTAAAGCAAGTTCGTCGCACCCCCGGTATATAGAGTTTGACGCATTCTCTGGCGAATTTTATGTTACGTTTTCAAAATAAAAGCATGCCTATTAGAGAGCAGATCAGAGAGCCACAATTTTATTGTCCACTTTCATTCTCATTATTGACAGTTTTTCTCTACAATGTCAAAGAATCCATTGTTATCCATTCATTACGATGGTGAAATGGTGTATAATGAAGAATGTTCTATCATTTTTAGATCGGGGACAAACAATAATTACCTATATGACACCGGAAGTCAACATTCTAACAACGTTGAAGAATAAGATATTGCATTCCGTCGGACAGTAAGAGGCAAAAAGGGTAAAAAATTTACTATAGATATCTAACCGAAGTAGATGGGAGCTTGTTTTATAAAAGGTATATTACAGTTGTCTTCTCTCTGTTGCTAGTATATTTATTAGACCACGGTTATGAGAAATATTTCTATTGTTTTGAATTAAGTATCGTTTACACCACGACGAGGACATACGACTTATAAGGTCGTGGCACAAGCGATGAACAAATGTTCATCTGTTGAAATTATTCGTGTTTCTCGTTGAGTTGGGTGGCCGAGGATCATCTGCAGATACTGTCGATGATAGTCCATTGAGTGGAGCTGTTAGACGAACTATCAGAAGGACGATGGTGAATTTAAATATGCCACCTGAAGGTAGTCAAGAGGATTCTAATGTTGAAGTGCGTAATGTTGACTTAATGGATGACGGTGTTGAAAGTCATGAGGGTTCTGCTATCAGGGATCCGATGATGGATCAATATGAAGTTAACCCCCGATGACGGAGACGATGCTGATGAAGAACCACCCAAAATTCCTGATGATGGTGACGAGGAAGAAGAGATGAACTACTACGGTGACACACAAATTGCTCTAACACAGTCTGCCATTTCTCGACCATATGACCGGCCAGATCATTTCACAAGGTTGAATCTTGATGGAATGACTTCCGATTGGTCGTTTACCCAAGGAGGGCTTGAAGAGGATCCAAGTAACGAGTTCGAGGTTGGAAAACAATTTAAGAACAAGGAAGAAGTCATGTTGACAGTTAAGCAATACAACATCAGGAGAGCTGCGGAGTACAAAATAGTAGAGAGTGACCAGTTGAGGTATAATGCACAGTGTATCCAATTCGGACCCGGTTGTAATTGGAGCATACACACATCATATCGTCGAAATTAAGAAAAGTGGGAGGTTAGGAGATACACTGGTCCTCATACTTGCATGCAAATATCGATGGGGGCAAGACTATCATAGGTTGGATTCGAAGGTGATTGCGCAACACATTTTCACAATGGTCAAATCCGATCCAACAATCAGCATCAGGGTTTTGTAAGGAGGTGTGGAGAATCACTTTGGTTACAAGGTGTCCTACAAAAAGGTTTGGCTTGCAAAACAGAGATTCATATGCTAGAATATATGGCGATTGGGAGAAATCATACAACGAGCTTCCTCGTTTGTTATTCGCTATGCAGATGTACTTGGCTGGTAAGATTTATTTCATTATGGTTATTCACTATTAAACAATTCATACATGTACAATAAGCCAACTGAAAATGTGTCTTTAGGTACTTGGGTACAACTAGTGACACAGCCTTGGCCTGGTTCCGCTGACACTGTCACGTTTCATCGAGTTTTTTGGACGTTTCCATCGTGTGTTGAGGCTTTCAAGCATTGCAAGCCACTTATTTCTATTCATGGCACCCACTTATATGGTAAATACGGTGAGACCTTGCTGATGGCCATAGCTTAACAGGCGCTCCTCTGTGGCGTCCTGCTTCAGCTCTTTGCAAACTGTGTTGTGGAACCAAGTGAGCTTCACAGTCCACTTGGTCTGTGACTGTCTGTCCTCTGGGCCGGGAACAACACCCAGAATCTACTCACATAACTCGTCAATGGTCCGTCCTTGATGGTGCTGCTCCCACCCACCTATGCATCCACTTACAGGATCATCGTCGATCTTAAGTCCCAGCTGATAGGCCACGTCCTGCAGAGTGATAGTCATCTCCCCGCATGGTAGATGAAATGTGTGGGACTCAGGCCTCCACCTCTCTATCAACGTTGAGACAAGTGGCCAATCGTGCTCAAACTCAACCATAAGGCCACATACTCAAACCCAGCTCGTCTGAGATATGGCCTAATCTGCTCCGGCAGCCGTGTCATCAAATTCCGCCTGGTGCGCAAGATCTGAGGCGCCTACCAAACGAAAACAATAAATTAAAAAAAAGGAATGGTGAACACATAAAATAATAAGTTCACTGTTTATTAATTACAATAAAATAAACAACAGTGCAAAAATTGTACCACTCGATCTAGCCTGCCAGCAATGTGCTTAGCCCCATCCAATCTATACATCGTATCCTCGTAACCCATCAATAACTGCTACTCCATCTAAACACACTCTAGTAAAATGAAATCACATACACTGAAACTCAGTTCCTTTTACGTTAACTAAATTATCAAAAAATATATTTAAATCTATAATTGCTTATAAACTTACTAATTTAAATTTAACCCAACTACATAACACCGTCAACTAACACCCTAAACAACCCTAATTAATAACTAACTGAACCTAAATTTTACTAATTATGTTTCTTGCTAATCTAACTTAGCCTAATTAATTATTCCACTAATTACCTTCTAATTCACAACTTAAACTAATTATTCTGACTAAACTAATTAACAATTTACTTTGTTATACTAATTAACATGTTGTAGACAATAAACAACAACTCTACTTAAAAATAAGAACATAAAAAATCTAACATGTAAATAATTAATAGTAAGTCTAACTAACATGTAAATAGTAAATCTATAACTCTAACTAACATGCAACCTCTAACTAGTAACTTTATTTAATATGTAAATAGTAACTCTAACTAAGCTAAAAAAAAAGTAACTCTAACTAACATATTATTTACTAATCTGAAACTGAGAATGTTGTCCACAATAAATTTTATGGATGTCTAAAAGACAGAAAGAAGGAACAGAGTAAATTTGGAGGATAGATTAGAAAAAAAAGACAAATAAAAATAGCCCAACCAGGTTTAAATAGTGTGCCGAACTCACCCTAGAGTTAGCTGGGATGCGACAAACTCCATACTTTATATAGAGTTTGTCCGAAGTACAGTAAATTTGCCTTAATTACAAAAAAAAAAATTGCATTTCGAAAAATAAAATTCAAAAGTTTTGTTTCAGAAAGTAATTAATTTTTATTTTATATTAAAAAAATCCATAAACTATGCGTTAATTTCATAGTTTTATATACAGGGGACAGCTACTAATTGGCCAATTAAAACATTATTTTGGGCCTTCTCTGGCATTGGATTCTACAAAGGCCTAAACTAAATTTTGGGCTTTTCACAGCATTAGCTTAATGACAAAAAGAGAAATGAGGAAGATCTTTCTAGAAAGTGGAAATCCCAAATCCAAAAACAAAAATTTCGGTGGAGAAAATATCGACCAAAAAGAATATATGGAAAATGTCTGCCAAACAAAATTAGAAAAATACTGCTCACTGAGGAAAACGAAACACAGAAATGTTGATAATGCCATAGCTCAATTAAAACCATGGTAGCCTGGTAGGCGAAGTTAAAATGAAAATATTATATTATAATAAGAACACCCTAAAACCATATTTAATTTTAATCAATCAATCACTGTACTTGGGTTTGATTTTTTGTCTTGTAGCTATTCATAAAAAGATGAAAATAGCCTTCAATTATTTAAAAAAAAAAAAAGATAATATACGTATCTTGAAGAAACCTGCACACTAGTGCACAGTAAAATCATGTGGAAAAATTTTATTTTTTATTTATTATAAGTTATATTATTTGTGAAGTCTCCTAAAAAAAGATTTTGTTTAGAAAATACTTAAAAATAAAATTATTTGCAGTAATTTGAGATAAACATATAAAAATAACAAATTTACTAAAAGAAATAATACTTTTTTATATTTCAAAAATTATATATATTATGTTATTTTATATTGATTAAATAATTGTGTATCTATTTTATATATTGTTTTTTAATTTGAGAAGTTATGATTTATATAAGAATTAATTTTCACGTACAAGTCATTTACACATATAAATTCATACAAATCATTTATATCTACGCGCCATGCACGTTCTTCTTTTTCTTCGTCTTTTATTTTCATTTACTTCGTCTTCTTTTCCCCCTTCTTTTTTATTATTTTTTTATTATTATCGTCGTCACCAACACTACCACCTCATCCTCCTCCTTATTTCTTTTTCTTGTTGGACTTTTTTTCGCATTCTTCCTTTTTCTCCTTCTCCTCCATCATCTTCATTATCATGATCATCATCGTTATAGCATCGTCGTCTTTTTGTTATACGTATTGTCATTATCGTTATTGTCGTTATTGTTATTATTATCGTAAAAATTTTGTCATATTGATAACGTTGCCTGATCCAAAATTTTTGTCATAAAATTTATTGTTCGATTTTAGTTAATATTTTCGTTAATAATTTACGATTTTGCAAGTAAATAATTTTGTTTTTGTTTGTGAAAATTGTTGTTTATCGTTGATGGTTTGAATTGAATGTAATACAAAGAGTTATGCATTAAAGAAAATATTTTTTTTCTGTATTTGCAGCAAATTTAAATATAACACAAAGATATTTAAGTAGATTGTTTAAAAATTTTCGGTACATATGTAGTGATAAGTTCCGCATTAATTCAAAACTCTTCTCTCTCTCCTCCTCATCTTCTGCTGTTTTTTCTTCTTCTTTTTATCATCATCATCATCTTCTTTTTTTTCTTATTCATTTTTTTTGTTTTACCTTCTAAAGTTTCTTCTTGTTTTACTCTCTTAATAAGAATAAAAACAAAAAAATCAAACAAAGAAGAAGAAAAAACACATAATGCTACAAATTTATTTGGAAGAGGATGAATTTATATTCATGCAACTAAAAGAAAGAAAGAAATAAGAAAAAAAATGCAGCATTATAGAAAATATTTTTCTGTATTTGCAGCAAATTTGGTTGTAACACGATGATATTTAAGTGTATTGTTTAAAAATTTTTGGTGTATGTGTACTGATAAGTTCTGCATAATTCAAAACTCTTCCTCTCCCTCCTCCTCGTCTTCTGCTACTTCTTCTTCTTTTTTTTCATCATCATCACTATTTTCTTCTTTTTTTCTTATTCACCTTTTTTTTTGTTTTACCTTCTCAAGTTTTTTCTTGTTCTACTCTATTAACAAGAATAAAAACAAAAAAAATTAAATAAAGAAAAAAAAAACACATAATGCTACAAAATTACTTGGAAAAGGATGAACTTACATTCATTCAATTAAAAGAAAGAAAGAAATAAAAAAATAAAAAAAAATGCAGCATTAGAGGAAACATTTTTCTGTATTTACAGCAAATTTGGATGTAACACGAAAATATTGAAGTGTATTATTTAAGAATTTTCGGTGTATGTGTACTGATAAGTTCTGCATAATTCAAAATTCTTCCTCTCCCTCCTCCTCATCTTCTGCTGCTTCTTCTTTTTTTTTTCATCATCACCATCTTCTTCTTTTTTTTATTTATTTTTTTCTTTTTGTTTTACTTTCTCAAATTTCTTCTTGTTTTACTCTTTTAACAAGAATAAAAAGTTAAAAACAAATAAATCAAATAAAGAAGAAGAAATACATAATGCTCCAAAATTATTTGAAAAAGAATGAACTTACATTCATTCAACCAAAAGAAAGAAAGAAATAATTAAGAAAAAAAAGAAGAAAAAACATGTAGCATTATTAGAGAAAATATTTTTTTTTTGTATTTACAGCAAATTTGGGTATAACACAAAGATATTTAAATGTATTGTTTAAGATTTTTTAGTGTATGTGTAGTAATAAGTTCTATATAATTAAGAATTCTTCCTCTTCCTCTTCCTCATCTTCTCCTGCTTCTTATTCATATTTTTCTTCTTGTTTTATTTTTTTTTTAAAAATACATAGTATTGCAAAATCAATAGAAAAAAGAGGATGAAAAAAGTGCAGTAACAACAGCATCAATAAAAAAAACGACGAAGAGGACGAAACATGTGAAGAAGAAGAAGGAATGCGAAGAAAAAGGAGAAAGAACGTAAAGAAGAAGGAGAAGAAAGAAAAGGAGGAACGCGGGATACAAATGTTGGAGGAAGAACGTCGTAATTTCATGCGTATGTTATAAAAGTGGGTTTTATTGGGTTAGGATTAACTTGTATAAACTTATATGCCAAAAAAATTTGTATGTGTAGCAAGTCTCTTTATATAATTGGTACATTGATTTTAATTGAAAAAGAAATTAAAATCATAAACTTTAATCTTATCTCACATACATGATACATGGCAAATTATTAAATTTAATATTTGCAAATATGATAACATTATGTTGGTATAATTTATCTTTTCATTGCTCAAATAAAATTATTCAATTTGAGTAATTTATTTTTTATTTTTAAAGGTATAAATTGTAATTATTAATTATGATAAATGATATGCCTAGTAAAGAAAATAATTAAAACTTATTTTACTTCTATTTTTTTAAAATCAAAGTATTATTGATTTTAAAAAAAATCAAATAATTTATATTTTTAGTAAACATTTTTCTTTTAAATGTACCTAAATATGTTTAAAATTTAATAAAAATACTTTATTATTTTAAAAAGTATTTTTTCACAAAAAAAAATCTAATCCAAATAAATACTTTTTTGAGTGATGCTACACATCTAAGTCTTTTTATAAATCAAGTCTAACTAAATTAAATAATAAAACTTGAAATAATACTAGCTATAACTAATTTTTGTTATGTCAAACTAACTTGGTTATACTTGGTTAACAAAAAGACTTGGATGTATAGCATTATTTTATTTTATTTTATTTTCTTTAGGTTATTCAATGTATTTAGTGTTAATCAGGGGTGAAACTAGATGAAATATTAGAGGGGAGTCAAAAATATTTATATAATAAAATAAAATTAAAATAAAATTTTAAGGGGGCTAAACTGAAATTTACATATAATTTACATGTAAAAAATTAAAATTAGGGAGGCCATTGGCCCCTTTTCTACTATGTGGCTCCGCCACTAGTGTTAATATTATTTCTCTTTAATAAGTATAGATGAACTAAAAAGACAATCATACTTGGCTTACATATAATGACTTCTTTAATTATTTTTTATATAATAGTATTTAAATATAGCATGAATATATCACTTTAAAAATATTTTATAATATATTATTGAAATTTGTCTTTTATTATATTATTTTAAATAAGAAAAATGAAGAAATAAAAGAAAAAAAACTGGTGATAAATGTTAAATATATCTCTATAATTAAAAATGATTTTTTTTCCTTTTATTTTTTGTCATTCTTTATTTTCAAATTTTCTGTTTCTTTGCTTTTGTTTATCTACTTATTTATAATATATTAAAGGTGAAACTAAATATTATTATCTTAAAAAACTAACACATAATATAAGTAAAAAATATTATACATACATTTTAATAGTAAAGTTGACATATTTCTTTTCATTCAATGTTTTTTTCATCTATCTTTAATCTACTAATATTAATATTCTTTTTATTTCGTTTACTTTTCTTAATTATCATAGGATATGAAAAAAAATTAATAATAATACTTATTGAAATCTAAATTAAAAGATGATTATTCTAAATAGATTCTAAAAAATCACAACAAAAATGTTCATATGGCTCATTTATTTCTTTGATAAGAATTATCATTATTTTTTAAAATGTTAAACTAAATTTTATTATAAAACAAAATAGGAGAAAAGACTTAAAACAAAAGAATATTAATTTAGCACAATTATAATTCTAAAATTTTTTATTTAATCAATTATAAGTAGCATAAGTAGTTATTCTTTAACTTACAAGTGTAAGCAATTAGTTAATATAATTTAACAAAATAGATTTTATATTAATTTTAAATTTTTTTTATTAAATAGTTTTTTATATACAAAAAAATTAATTTATTATAGCTTTACAAAATTCACGACTCTATAATTCTATTTTTTTTTTTAAATTTGACTACAGATGTCTTTCATGGTTTTCCCTAAAGATGTTAATTAATGACTTAATATTTTAATTTTTTTAATAAATAAATTTTACCAATAATGTTAATGATGAACAAAATTTATTATTTATATTTTTTTATCAACCTCTTATTACTTATCTATTGTCAATTTTTAAATTATTTTTTGATAAGTCCTACCCATAAAATTATCCATACCACTATCCTATATCATAATTTAATTAACAAGAATAATGAGATTAATTTTTTTTAAGGCTTATCATTAATTAATTAATTAAAAAATATTTTAATAAATTTATTTCTTTAATTAACGAATATTAGATAAAATAAATTTATTGTGAAATTATATATTATCCTTAAAAATTTAGCACAATAAATTTAATACTTATACTTTGAAATGAGTTTAGTTGATAAAATTAAAATATAAGTAATATTGTTCTTGCAAAAATTTTTATTAATATTATTATAGTGATACTTACTTGAATAATTAAATTTAACTTATACTAATATTAAAATAGTGTTTTTACCTTTTTTATTTTTTTTTTAATTTTATCTCTTTTTTAAATAACTTAATAAAAATAGATTAATATTTAAAATAATTAATATTTAAAATTTTGAAAAATAATATGCATTTAATAGAATAACATGTTTTCAATATAATGAAAAAAAAATTGTATTAATAAATAAGTACTATATATGTACAAGAAAAATAAAATTAAATTACAAAATAGTATTATCTCATAATAATAATAATAATAATAATAATAATAATAATAATAATAATAATAATAATATCCCTAAAAAATAAATAGAAAAATAAAGTACATCGTACCAAAGGAAGTATCTGTTTTGGAGAAATGAAAAGGAGAAAAAAGAAAACAATAGAGAGATCAAATGATGAATGAAAATTGGTTAGAGAAAAAAAAAAAGTAAAAATATATCAAAAGGAAATAACACAACACAAGCGTAAGATAATAATTTTTTCATTCTTTCTATGGGCTAAGAAAATAACTTGTCTTTTTTTTATGGTGCTTTCTAAAAAAATAAAACCACTTAATATATTTCTATTCAATTTTATCCTTCTAATTATTTTATTAAAAAAATTTTAAGTATATCAAAAATACTGGTATTTTAATTATTTTAACTGTTGATCTGAATTATAAAAAATATAATATATATATATATATATATATATTAAAATCAACAATTAAAATAACTGAAACACTAATATTCTTGATACATTTAAAATATTTTTATTTTATTATATATTTTAATGCTAAAAAAAATAGAATATCAGTGTACCAAAAAAATATTGTGGTACATGTAAAAACCTTCCAATATTATATTATATTTGCACATGATAAGATAAGATAACAAAAATGTTGCAGCGGAAGGATTTTCAAAGATGAAGAGCTGACATATAAAGAAATGTTATTATTCAAGTTTGACCGGAATGAAGGGTGCGGCCAAAACATCAACGTTGCTACTTCCTGGCCTCACCGATATTTTATTTGTGCGCGTAAGAGTAAGACTATAAATAGTTACGGGAGGAGTACGTATCTAGTTACTTCTAGAAGAATATATATTTTATTAGATGGATTTTTCTAAGCTGAAGCTAAAAGTCTAAGAACCTATCTCTGGCCGGCCACACACTTGCATTTTGCTCTAATCTCTATGTCCACGTGCTTTTCTGACGTGCTACCTAATGGCTCTTGGAATTCATGAAATATATTTATTTATAATCTTTTTTACACTTGTCTTCTTCTTTTTTTTCATTTTTTGGTTAAATTCTTCTTTCTCTTAATACCATCACAATTTCATCATTTGTCATTGACGTTCTTTCGGTATCATTAAGTCACCACTGCTGTAGTGTTATTAATCATTCTAAATTCTAAAGTTTGAGTGTTTTCAAAAATTAGGGTTTTAAAAAGTAATTTTAATGGTAAAATAAAAAAATTGGTTTATATTCGTTGATTTAAAAGTTGATTTTATTTATATTTTCCAAAATTATAATCAAAATGCTTTTTTTTTTTTTTTAATGTTATTACGTGTAATGATAAATTGTGATGTGTGTACATGCAACGACAATATTTGAGTTTCCAGCCTGCTCTCTTGTACACTTTCAAGCACTAAGTTATAGTGTATAGATACGCTTCAACTTTCAGTGGTATTGCGCGTTTTTTTCCTTTCGTATTTTTTCCTTTGCATTCCTTCTTTTTTTCTGTATTCAGTTATTGTTTTTTTCTTTCTTTTTTCTCTTCATATTTTTAGTGATTTTTTGTAGTATTATATATATATATATATATATATATATATATATATATATATCTTTTTTTATTTATTTTTTTTATTTTTATTTTTGTTAAAAGAATAAAATAAAAAAATGATGAGAATGTGAGATAAGAAAAGAAGAAGAAAGAGATGATAATAACGAAAGGAACTTCGCTAGGGAAACAATGAAAAATCTTGACAATGTGTACAATGAATTTTAAATTTGGTATAATACAAAGAAAAAAAAAAGAAACTCAAACAGTTATTTTAAAAAATTAATCATCCCAACCCTAATTTACTAAAAGAATTCACTCAAACACTCTCTTCTCCCCTCCCCAAAATCGTCTGCCACCCACCCTCATCAATTATCCCACCTTTTTGGCGTTAGAAACTTCCTCATCAGCCATCAGTGTCCACCCCTATAGCTCCCTCTTCCATCACCGTTGCGAAATCGTCATCAAACAACCATCCATGTAGTTATTAAAATAACCATCCAACTACCTAGTGAAATGATCATCCAACATTTATTAATTGTATATACTTAAACTGAATCGAACAAAATAGTCATCCAATTAAGAATTAAAATAACCATATACATATATAGTGAATTGAACATTCAACACATTTGTGGGGTGAAGAAAGTCGACGGCGACGCATGGAGATAGGGGAGGAGATCTGGCGACAAAGCAGCCACGCAACGACAACTTCGACTAGGCGAGGTTGCGAATCTGCTCCGTAGTATTAATCAAAATTAAAAACTAAAATACCTTGGTAATGTAACATGGCAATGGCAGTTCTGTTGTCAACGAGGATGAGGGCGTCCATAAAATTAAAGGAGAGGCTGCAAGTAAGAATTTGCCGGTCTTGAGGTTGGCTTTTAGAAGAACATTTGTGGTCTGACCGGGTGCTATGACAATGGTGTTTGTGTTGAATGGTTTTATGTATGTGGCATCAGCCTCAACCATCGTGAGTTTGTGCCCTGCTACTTTAAAGAAAAGCTCTTAATTCTTCGCACCATTTATTAGCGGCGTGGGCTGGGCGGTGTCGGCCCGGCTGCGAGGGAGGGGTTGCACGACTGGCGCGTTGCAGGGCTGCGCGAATGACGCAAACTGCGCGACGGTGCTGCTCATTGTTCGTGGTGCACACGACGGCATCAGTCGGAGCTATGGACGACGGCGGCTGCTGTCGGTGGCGGCGCGGCACCGGTGAGACGGGAGGAGACTGGGCGAGAAGGAAGTCACATCACATGGGGGAGAGAGAGGCCATTTTTACGGTGTACATAAATATTACAAATCCTTATTTATTTTGAATTTCAAATTGGAAATTATTAAAAATTAATTAATTTAATTATTATTTTATGTTAATTTCAATTTTATCCACATTGTACGCATTGTACACTAAATTCATTGGCAACGTCCGTCCGCGACACAATCAGAGAAAAAGAGTGGCAGAATAGTGCTTCAATAAAAGTATGAGAGTAAGTACTCCTCATACTCTATAATCTATCTATGTCTAATGTAAGGTGGGATAAAGTTAGACAGCCCCATATTAAGAAAGATCCACGGATTTGGAACTGGGAAGCGTATCTCTGATTAGAGAGTGAATCATTCACAATTTTTGTGGATAATTTACCTGGCAATGTTTCGAAGAAGGAATTGTTTCATATGTTCAAGTGGACAGGAAGGATAAATGACATCTATTTGGCACGTAAGAGAAGTATGGCCGGATCCATCTGTTTGCTTTCATCAGGTATACAACAAAAAGGAGGGGCATTAAAGGCTATCAAGGAGATGAATGGAATGCGATTAAGGAGCAAAGAGATCTTTGTGGGTGAGGCTAAGTATAGGAGGAAGATTGATGTCTGGGAAAAAATTACTATGCACGATGAAGATTCTCCTGATGGAAAACAAGAAAAAAAAATAAAGAAAAGGATATTGAGGTGAACGAGAAAGAGAGAGTTGTCTTGAAACACCATAGAAGTGAAAAACTAGAATTTAGAGGGAACCGTTGTAGTTGGGATGGAATGCGGTAATGATGCCACACGGGCTACGGGAGGCAGAGCATGACAAGGATAGAAAGGTATTTGCTGTTGAGGATTTGGACGAATGGCATGAGAGTTTTTTGAAAATGCGAACGGATAATCCTTTGGTGTATCCAGCAATTATGGTGAGTGCGAAATCTATGGGATCTCAAACAATCAGTAACGAAGCAATCTCTGAAAGAACAGAGACATGAGAATACGGGGATAAACGGAAAGAAGGGGTTGATCTGGTGTTGAACAAAAGTTCAGTTGGGGCTGGGTTGAAGCATATAAGGCCCAATATGTTAGTGGGGTGTGACGGCGAAGTGGCTGTGTGGTACGATGGAGAGTACGTCATTGTGCGTTTTAAAAGGGCCTCCTTGCTGGCTACTGCAGGCGACGGTAAAGAGAGGGGCGTGGTTGGTCATGGAGTTTGCGAAGGGGTTGATGCCACGGTGAACAGCGCCAACAAGGCAGATCTGGGAGCAGTGCGGAAGTCAGCTGCTAGTGGCGGAGGTGATAATGTCCACGCTGAACTTGATGGCGTGGAGGGCAGGGAGGAGCGTGAATCCCCTTATGCACTCGATGAGCAGAATCAAGCCGGAAAAGAGATTGGCCGAGGTGCGGAGAATTGTTCGAACGGTACAGCGGAGAAAAACATTCCATCAAGTGTAGTTAATGAGATCCACGCCAGTTTGGACGAGAGTGGTAAGCAGCATGTTGGCATATGTCTGATGAGGGGTGATGCAGTACAAGATTCAGATTTAGAGGATGAGAATATAGTGGTGCAGAAAACTGGGTTGGATGATGAAGGGGTTATAAGGAACTTGGAAGATTCGGAGGACTCAGAGCAAGATGCAGATGGTGAAACTAATCAAGATGAGCACGGAGAAAGTTGGGATAAAGATATGGCTGAAAATAGGGCTGCTTGGGATCTAGCTGTCGAATCAGGAGTTGTTTTATATGACGAGGATGAAGACATTAGTCATTAGGACTATTCTCCAAGCTCAAAATGAAGTATTGGCACAAAAAAGAAGGCAAGCAAAATAGAAAGAGAAAGCAAGAAGGTTCCACCCCAAAAATCGAAATAAGGTGTGTAATAAAGTTTTTAAATGATTTTAGTTCGTGGAATATGAGGGCTTTAGGGAGTGTTGGAAAGTGGAAAATGGTAAAAAATTCAAGCGTAAAAATAATGTGAATATGTTAGGATTGATAGAGACAAAGAAGGAGGTGATTTTTAAGTTTGATATAGTGCAATTTGGGATAATCATGCGGTGAGTTTGGAATTTGTGGGATCGGAAGGTGCTTCTGGAGGTTTATTAATAATGTGGGATGTTATGATATTTAGGTTGAGTAATTGTTACAAAGGGGAGAGATGGTTGTGTATAGAAGGGGAATTGACAAACAATAATTTTTGTGCTGTTTGCTTGGTGTATGGTGCACATACAAGGGAAGAGAAGCTTGCTGTGTAGAAAGAGTTGAGTTTTTTTTATCGAAAATATGTCAGGTTCCTCTTTGCTACATGAGTGTTTTCAATGAGGTTGTGCAGTTGGAAGAAAGAAAAGGCGCTAGTGTGTTAACAACATTATCAAACTGGTGGATATAGAATTGAATGACCGTAAGTTTACGTGGTTCAGGGGGTCAATCGTGCAGTCAAATTAATAGAATATTGGTGAGTTTGATTTCATTGTTATCATTTGGAGCACTTGGTTGAAAAGAAATGACAGAATTTTCAGGAATCAAGAATCAGGTATTGCAAGAGTAGTTAACAGGTGGATTAAGAGTTACAAAGAGTGGAGTGATATTTGATCTTTTGGGTTGTTGATGGCTTTTGTCGAAGATGATTAGGAATTAGTTTATTTTATCTGTTTAGTACTTTTCTGTTGAGACATTGATGCTCCACCTTATTGTGTTGAGCTTTTTATTTCAAAAAAAAAAATACTAAATTTATTGGCTTCTCATACTTTCTCTAACGAAAAAGAGGAGGATGATGAGTTTTGAATTATGTAAAATTTATTAGAAAATAATGCCGAAATTTCTTAACAATAACACCAAAACTTCTTAATTTTGATACTGAAATTTAACTTCAAAAACACAACTTCTTTAATGCTGTATTTTTTATTTTTTGTTTGTTAGCTTATGATGATGATGATGATGATGATGATGATGATGATGATGATGATGATGATGATGATGATGATGATGATGATGATGATGATGATGATGATGATGATGATGATGATGATGATGATGATGATGATGATGATGATGATGATGATGATGATGATGAGAAAGAGGAGGAGGAGTAGTTTTAAATTGTTATTCTTATTTTCTTTATTAGAAATATTGCTTCTCATATTAGACTTGGATAAACATATATTACAATCTTATTTAATTGAATGAATCTAAAAAATAAATTGCATACTAAAAGATCATAAGATAGTACCGAAATTACATTAATGAACATATTTGTACTATTTTACAATCTTATTTAATTGAATAGATGCATGTTCATATTTATTGGATTGAATTTTTTTCAAAAATAAAAAATACCAAAATTTATTAATTTTGGCACTAACATTTTTTAATTTTGATACTGAAATGTTGCTACAAAGAAAACAAAAACTTCTTAATTTTGATACCAAAATTTTACTATAAACACAAAAATGTCTTCTTATACTTCTTATGCTTCAATGAGAGCTTTTTTTTTTTTACTTACTAACAAAAGATAATGAGAAAGAATATTCTAATTTGATGTTCTAATCTTGCTAAGTAATCATGATGATCAAGATAAGTAGATAACGAAGAGGAGGAGGAGGAGGAGGAGGAATTTTGAATTATTATTCTTACTTCTTTTAGGAGTATTACTTCTCATATTAGACTTGAATGAATATGTATTACAATATTATTTAATTGAATGCATGTAAAAAGTAAATTACATACTAAAAGATCACAAGATAACATCAAAATTACTTGAATGAACATGTTTGTATTATATTAGAATCTTATTTAATTGAATGAATGTAGGTTCATACTTATTAGATTGAATTCTCGTCAGAAACAAAAAAATATTGAAATTTCTTAATTTTGACACCGAAATATTGCTCAAAAACATAGAAATTTTTTTTAATGCTGTATTTTTTGCTTCTTATTCTTGTTTCTCTTTTCCTGTTGATCTTACTTATTTTAAGAACATTGCTTCTCAATTAGACTTGAATGCACATTTATTAGATTGAAATCTTACATGTGCAAAAATTTGAAAGAGAATGAAGAAGGAAAAGAAATACGGTAATTTACATATAAGAAAAAAGCACAATAACGATGATGATGATGATGATGATGATGATGATGATGATGATGATGATGATGATGATGATGATGATGATGATGATGATGATGATGATGATATAGGAGGAGAAAAAAGAAATAGGAGAATAAATTCAAATGAAAAAGAAAGGACGAGGAAAAAGAGGAGGTGGTGATGACGTTAACGAGAGAGAAAGATAAAAAAAAGAGAAGAATAAGAAAAAGCAATAACAGTAGCGACGTATGAAGAAGAGAAGAAAAAACAACAAAAGCGCAAAAAAAAAAAATGTGCGTGTGTATGTAAATAATTTAGTTAGACTTAGTTGCTAATAAACTTAAATATAGAACATTATTGAAATATGAATATCTTTTGTCTTTACTTTTTTTTCCAAGGCAATAGATGCATTTCATTCAAACAAAAAGGAAAGAAACACAAATGTCCAAAATCGGACGGTCAAAGACAAAAGAGGGATGGCATTTCCAAATTACAAATTGAAACTCAAATAGGAAAGAGCGAGAAGTGAGCGAGAACTTAGGGCACAGGAACCTTTTGCAAGAATTCATCAATTGAATATTCAGCTACCTTCCAAATCTCTGCTCGTGTCAATACCTTGCCTTCAAAAATTCATTTGTTGCGGCTAGTCCATATGCTCCAGGTTAAGCACGCTACCGAGCTTCTTCGTTTTCTTCAGTGGCTATCGCCGTTTGTTCTATCAAGTATCATCTTCCACCATTTGCGAAACAGGACATTGTCGTCTTCCTCATTTGGGTTAGTTGCTGGGATTTAAGCTAGGCTCTAAACCTGTCTTGAGTGAATATAGGTGAGTAAACAATAGTTGACTGTTTCTTCTTGTTGGTTACACCGTGGGCATGTGCTGATTATGTCTGGAATCCTTGCATTTAATTTTTTCCGAACAGGGAGGCCTTCGTGCAAAACTTTCCATAGCAGAACCTTTATCTTTGCTGGGCACTTGAGGTCCCAGAGTGCTGACCAGATTTTACAGTGTAAGTCCATTTTTCTCCTTACTCTATTTGATCTTGTTTTTCCTTGAATAAATCTGAGTTTGTATGATGGCATGTGTAATTTTTGGCTAAAAATTGTTATTAATTAGTTAAGTGTTCAATTTTCAGATTCTGTGATGAGTTGAGCTACCCAAATCAAATTGGGGTTAATTTGTTGGTTTTGCTTATGTGATTGCAGCCCATGATTTTTAACCCAATGATCTTCCCAAATTTTGATCATAGACTATCTTTCAACTTGCTATATAACACCTTTTTCTAAAATTTTTCGACCTTCTAGTAAACTCCTCCAAGTCCATAATGGATTGTGTCCTGTGTCAGCTTTTAGGAAGAAAGTGTGTCCGAAGTACTTATTCTTAAACACGTTTATAACCATTGATTGAAGTCTGGTGATTAAACGCCATCCTTGTTTGCCAAGCATAGCCAAATTAAAAGCTTTGAGGTCCTTGAACCCCAATCCCCCGTGTCCTTTTGGTCGGCATAAAGTGGGACACTTTATCCATTGCATCTTCCTCTCCCCCTGCTTTTGTCCCCACCAAAAGAGTGTCAACAAACTCTGAATTTCATCCACAAAAGTCTCAGAAAGTTTGAAACACCCAAATTTATAAATTGGGATTGTTGAGCCAATTGATTTAATTAAAATTTCTCGACCACTAAGTGATAGCAAAGTTCTCTTCCATTGCTGCAATTTTTTGCTAACTTTTTTCTTAACAAATTTGAATGTTGATTTTTTTATTTCTGGACAGTAGTCGGCAGACCCAGATATTTGTCTTGGGCACCAACGCTGGGGACCTGAAGAATATTCACAAACTTGTCTCTATTATGCTGTGGTGTATTTTGGCTGAAAACACAGTCGATTTGCTCAGGTTAGTCTCTTGACGACTAATGAGTCCATATAACTGTAATATCTGCATAATACTCTGGCATGACTGAGGATTAGCTTTACTGAATATGATAGAGTCATCAGCAAAGAATAAATGACTAATAGTAGGGCAGTTACTATTTAATTTAAGGCCAGTTAGTATATTATTCTGTTCTCCTCTGTGGAGCAGATGGGATAATCCCTCCACACAAACAATAAATAGGTATGGAAAAAGATGGTCTCCTTGTCTGAGCCCTCTAGTAGGTTGAAAAAAACCTCTAGGTTGACTATCCACACTAATAGAATATGAAATAGTAGACACACACTCTTTGAGCCAATTAATCCACCGATCACAAAATCCAAGCTATTGCATAATTCTCCATAAAAAAACTCCACTCTACCTAGTCGTATGCCTTATTCATGTCCAATTTCAAAGCCATGTCCCAATCCCCAAATCTCTTATTCTTCTGAAAATGCATAAACTCATGTGCTATAAGTACATTATCACTTATTAACCTCTCTTTGATAAACGCACATTGATTTTCACTAACAACTTTATTCATGATGGATTGTATTCTATGAATAAGCACTTTTGAAATAATCTCATAAAAAACTATACTCAAGCTTATAGGTCTCACCTGATCTATAGTAGTTGCATTATTAATCTTTGGCATGAGGCAAATATGAGTGTGGTTAAAAGCTTTGAGTATTTTTTCTCCCCCAAAGAAGCTACGAACTGCCCTTAGAACATCCTCTTTGATGGTGTGCCAGAAAAATTGGTAAAATTTTGTCGTATTACCACCATCCCCCAGAGCTGAAAACGGGTTAATAGAGAAAACTAATCTTTTAATTTCCTTTTTTGAGACTAGTCTAGTAAGGAACCAGTTATTTCTAGCTGTAACCTTTCTTCTCATCGTTGAGATTATCTCTGTTGGATTGGGTGGGACAATTATTGTAAATAGCTCTTCAAAGTAATTTTGGGCTATTTGACTGATACCCGCTGCCTCAAATCTTATTACTCCGTTTTCAGCTTCCAATTTCTGAATTTTGTTGTCCTATTTCTGATTTTTATTTTTGAATGAAAAAATATGGTATTTTGACCCCCCCATTTTAGCCACTGTACCCTTGATTTTTCTTTCCAATATCTTTCCTCGCTGAGGTACGCTTCAGTCAATTCCTCTTCTAAAATTCTGATCAATGTTCCATCCTTCTGGTCATGTTTGCCCTTTTCAGCATCAATTCTCCTTTATAAATTCTTCATCTGGTTCAAAGAGTTAGCTCCGCCTAGTTGCTGCCAGTTAACTATTCGGTGTCGACATCTCTTTAACTTTGTGAACAGTTGGTACAATGAAGAGCCCGTTGCTTCTTCCTTCCATAACTCCTTCACAATTTGCACTACTTCTTCATTTTCGCACAATCTTTCTTGAAATTTCATCCGTCTCCTTGCCTTCCTTTGTATTACATCAGAGTTTAGTAAGATAGGTCTATGATCTGAACTTTGGTCAAGTAGGTGCATAATCCCAACTCTTGAATAGTCCTCCAACCATCGGATTGAGGTTAAGCATCTGTCTAGTTGTTCTCTAACCAACATCCCTCCGAACTGCCTATTGCTCCATGTGAAATGGTCTCCCTTAAAGCCCAGGTCTACCATACCTCCTGCATTAATAAAATTGTTGAATCCTTGCATGGACGTTGTTGACTTCGGTCTTCCACCCTCCTTTTCCTCTGATGAAGATATAGCATTGAAATCACCCAGTACCAAATAATATTCCCCGGCCGAGTCTATTTGGTTTAGGATAATTCTGTATTGTAAAGAACGCTGCCATCTTTGCCATGTAGGTGAACCCCCATCAGGTCCCATATTTTTTGGTTACTTTGATCATGCAATCTCCAGTGAATATAAAAGTCTTCATACCTTATCACTTACACCTTCGCCTCATCTTTCTATGCCAGAACCAGTCCCCCTGACAAACCCTGAGGCTCCACACATATCACGTTTTAAAACCCCAACTTGTTGCACTATTCAGTCACAAACGAAATGTTTTTGGTTTTGAAAAGAAACAGCACCTCGAGGGAATGAGATCTATTGATCTCTTGTATGTTGTGAACTATCAGGGATTTTTCCAAACTCCGACAATTCCACGTCAATAGCTTCATCCCTCATTGGGTGCCACTTGAGGGTTGGCACCCTGTCCCTTCAAACTTGAGCTCTCCTTATTGATTCATTGCTTCTTCACATTTGCTGTATCTTTTCCCCTGTTCTCCGTTTCTCTCCAATCTGCTTGGTTATTTTTTCATCAGGTTTCTTTGCCGTATGTTTTAGTTTCATTGACCTTTTCTTGCTAGTATCCGCATAGGAACTCTGACCAATTTGAAAGCCTGACTTCAAAGTGTCTCCCATACCCTCCAATTCATCATTCCTACTTTCTTCCCCTGCAACTAGGGCTGGAAGTGAGCCGAGATGAGCCGAGCTAGATCAAGCTCAAGCTCAGCTCACGAAAATTGAGCTTGGTTCACGTCTCGACTCATTAACAATCGAGCTTATTTCTTAAGCTCAAGCTCGGCTCACCAAAAGCTCACGAGCTGGCTCAAATAAGAGAAACATAAATACATAATCTATAATTTTATATCAATAAATTATAATTTATATATTTTTAAAAATATTTGAAAAGATCAATTTTATATATTATTTATCTATCAATAAATTATAAATTTTTTATTTATGTCCTATATTAAAATTATATGTAAAAAATAAATATAAATATTAAATAATTAAAATTGTTATTATATATATATAATAACAATTTTAATTATTTTTTTTAGTCACCAAAAAATAATTAAAATTGTTATTATATATATATATAATCGAGCCAGTTCACGAGCTAATGAGCTGAGCTTATCCAAGCTCAAACTCGGCTCATTTAATTTATGAGCTCAATTTCAGGCTCAAGCTTGGCTCACCACCTCACGAGCCGCTCATGAGCTAGCTTGACTCACTTCCAGCCCTGCCTGCAACAGACCCATTTTCCTCTTCTACCTCCTTTGCTGCCTGGTAGGTGATTAGTTGCTGTCTTCGAACCAAATTTTAACCCGACTTGCCACACTCTCCTTTTCTCTGACTTATTTCACCATCACCATTAATCGAACTGTACACCTCCTCCTCTTGCTTCTCCTGTTTTTCCTTCACTGACAAGCTAGCAAAGCTCTTCAACAGACTTGCTGGTGTTGGGTGGCTCAGGGTCTTCCTTTTGTTGATCTCCATTCCTTGAGCATTAGGATTAACATTCTCCTTCTGTTCCTCCACTCGCCAGCTTGTTTGTTCCGCCTTCAACCAACCTCCCCATCTATCTTCTTTCACTTCGTCCTTTACTATATCCTCAAAGTAGTTGCTGCATATTCTTCATTCATGTCCTACATAGCCACAATAGATACAGAAGCATTCCAAGCGTTCATTGAAAAGATGGCAGCATTCATAACTTCACCTAGACTTCTCCTTAGTTTTCATATCTTTTGTCTTTACTTGAATTATATATATATATATATATATAGAGTTTAGATTTAATTTTGTTTAAAGAAAGTCTAAAGGAGAATACTTTTATTAAAATTTGTCTAGTACTTAATTAGTAAAAAAAGAGTGAGTAATAATATCACACTATTAAATAAAATTTTATCCTATTAAAAATATCAATAATAACTAATTAATGACTATAAATCACAAAATTTACTGTCCCTTAACACTCCATTGTGATACTTGATGCTATAATGATAAAAGCGGTGAGTTTTAGGTTGCACTTGCCAAATCACCAACTCTCTTAACACGAGTCAACACTACCAGGGGATAGCAAGCCAAAAACTACCAGGTGCATGAATCATCTCATCCTGTATGTCTGACATATATGTAACACTGGTACTAATTAGTAATTAATTTTAAAGCGAGCAAAAGAATCCATATAATAAACAAGAAGTATCTGATCATCATCAGATATGGAACCAACATCACTTTTAGTGCCGTTTGTGCAAGAACTAGCAAAGCAGGCATCACCCAATGTTCCAGAACGCTATATCCGCCCACAACATGAGCGTCCAACCCTATCCTCCACCCCCAACAACCACCCTTTGCCCCAAGTTCCTGTTATTGACTTCGCCAAATTGCTGTCCCAACAACACAAGGAACCTGAACTCCAGAACATGCACCATGCCTGCAAACACTGGGGTTTCTTTCAGGTTTATTTTATTTAATTTCTTGCTGATGGATTATTATTATTTTGTATGTAGTGATTGCATATATGACATACATGCAGCTGATTAATCATGGAGTGAGCAGTTCATTGTTGGAGAATGTGAAGAAAGGTAGTAAAGATTTCTTCAATCTTCCAATGGAAGAAAAGAACAAATATAGGCAGAAGGAGGGAGACATACAGGGATATGGACAATTATTTGTGGCCTCCGAGGAACAGAAGCTAGAATGGGGAGATGTCTTTTACATGTTAACCCTGCCACCTCAAATTAGAAAACCCCACCTCTTACCAACCCTACCCCAACCTTTCAGAGATGATTTGGATACTTATTGTGTGGAAATGAAGAATCTAGCGGTCCAAGTGATTGAGCTTATGGCAGATGCAGTGAAAGTGGAGAGGAAGGAAATGAGAAAATTGTTTGGTGGTGGGAGTCAAGCTATGAGGATGAACTATTATCCAGCATGTCCCCAACCGGAGCTTGTGATGGGACTCAATCCTCACTCTGATGGTGGTGCACTCACCATCCTTCTCCAAGCCAATGATGTTGAAGGCCTCCAAATCAAAAAAGATGGTCAATGGCTTCCTGTTAAACCACTCCCTAATGCCTTGGTCATCAACGTCGGAGACATATTGGAGATAATCACAAATGGGATTTACCAAAGTATAGAACACAGAGCAATAGTAAATGCGAAGACAGAGAGGATTTCCATAGCCACATTTTACGTGCCTGCCATGAGATCAACTATAGGTCCAGCACCAAGCCTCGTTACTCCTCAAACACCAGCAATCTTCAAAAGTGTTGCCTATCAAGAATTCTACTCTGCCTACCTATCAAAGGAACTTCGTGGGAAAAACTTCCTCAATAGCATGAAGATCGCAAAAGAAGCTGAGTAATTAAAGAGAAGACAAAATGTATGTGTCTATGTAACTATGTTCAAAATTAAAACACAATGTAACTAAAGTCTTTGTTTAAACATATCATATTATTGTTAACAATATAATGAGACATTATTTGAACTTCTTTATTCATCTCCTTCATTCAGTATACAAAGATTATTAGTAGCGTAACCAACTGGTACAGGCTACATAGTTACTCCAATTTAATATATTATCCGTTGGATTGTTATGTTAAGTGCATGTATCATGTGATTGATAATTTGATATTATATCATTGACTCTTGGGAGTTGAAAATAGAGCACACGTAACAGGGAAGCCATTAATATATAGTTGAAGCAAGTAGTGAGAAGTAAAACAAGCTAATATGTGCGAGTGTTAGTTGAAGCTAATGGAAAAAGTAAGTATCGTAGTCCCTAGTGTTCAGGAAATAGCCAAGGAGGCATTAACCTCCATTCCAGAGCGTTATGTTCGTCCAGATGACGAGCGTCCGGTCTTATCTGCCACCACGACTAATGAGCCTTTACCTCAAGTTCCAGTCATTGACATGGCTAAACTGTTGTCCCAAGATCTCAACCAATCTGAACTTCAGACCCTGCACCATGCATGCAAACACTGGGGTTTCTTCCAGGTACGGTTTTAATTAATTAATTCCTACCGACATCAAATAATCATGTGTAATGATTCTTTGAAATATTGTACAGCTGATTAATCATGGAGTGAGCGGTGGATTGGTGGAGAATGTGAAGAAAGGTGTTGAAGAATTCTTCAATCTTCCAATGGAAGAGAAGAACAAGTTAAGGCAGAAGGAAGGAGAGGCAGAGGGATATGGTCAGATCTTCGTGGTGTCTGAGGAACAGAAACTAGAGTGGGCGGACATGGTTTATATGGTGACTATGCCACCTCACTTGAGGAAACCACACTTGTTCCCCAACCTGCCCCTACCATTCAGAGATAACTTAGAGACTTATTGTGCGGAAATGAAAAAACTTGCGATCCAAATGGTTCAATTTATGGCAAACGCCCTTAGAGTGGACCCCATGGAAATAAAAGAGCAAATTGGTGAAGGGACTCTATCAATGAGGATGAACTATTACCCACCATGTCCCCAGCCAGAACTTGTCATGGGACTCAATCCTCATTCTGACGGTAGTTCCCTCACCATCCTTCTCCAAGTCAACGAAATGCAGGGTCTCCAGATCAAAAAAGATGGAATCTGGATTCCTGTCAGACCCCTTCCTAATGCCTTTGTTATTAATATTGGCGACATATTGGAGGTATATGCTACCTTAATTTCAATTTTTATTTTCACTTGTCAACTATGTTTCTAAAATCATGCATGCGTCATGCGTGGGTGCAGATAATAACAAATGGAATTTACAAAAGTATTGAACATCGGGCAATAGTTAATGTGGACAAGGAAAGGCTTTCTATAGCTACATTTTACAACGCTGAGCCACACAGAAATTTGGGTCCAGTGTCTAGTCTTGTTACACCACAAAATCCAGCAATGTTCAAAACAACTACTGTAGCTGAATACCGTAAAGGATACCTTTCGCGAGAGCTTCGTGGCAAATCATATCTTGATAACTTCAAGATTCATAACCAAGATGAAAACAAAAAAGTCAAAGACACATAATATATCCATGTGGCACGCACAAAAGTTTCTTTGTAATAAAGTTTGCTTCTTTGTTGTCTTGATCTTGTATTTATCCCATTCCCTTTGTAAAATAAATAAAATAGAATAAAAAACAACAATTTAATTATTTCTGGATAAGTTTCTTGTGCAATGAAAATGACGGAAAGAGTGGCAGTTTTAGCCGGCACAAGTCACTTCATGAGTGGATTGGCTTGATTAAGTCAATGAGAATTGTTATAGTTGACAATTACTGAAACACCGTATACTTAAAAACTTTTCCATAGTATAATATTGTAGATGTAGATTTAACATTAATTATAAGAAGTTGCCCCCTAATAGTAAAATTCTACTTCCGCCACTGTTAATGTTCCTAAATAAATTCATTATGTGTCACCGATCCTAGTTTGAGTTGAACATTTATGAAGCACTGCATAGCCAAACTCATTGATCCATCTCTGACACTGAGTGTTGCTAATTGATCATGGAAATAGCAACCGTCACAGTCCCTTGTGTTCAGGAAATAGCCAAGGAGGCATTAACCACCATTCCAGACCGCTATGTTCGTCCACACAATGAACGTCCAATCTTATCTGCCACTGCTACCCAGCCTTTACCTCAAGTTCCGGTGATTGACATGGCCAAATTGTTGTCCCAAGATCTCAAGCAACCTGAATTGGAGAACCTGCACCATGCTTGTAAAGACTGGGGTTTCTTTCAGGTTTGTCATCAACTTCATCCACAGTTGTTGATGTAAGAGCACTTCACTGTTTTGACTTTTGAGTATCTTACAGCTGATTAATCATGGAGTGAGCGATTCATTGGTGGAGAATGTGAAGAAAGGAGTTGAAGAATTCTTCAATCTTCCAGTGGAAGAGAAGAGGAAGTTTGGGGAGAAGGAAGGAGATGTAGAGGGATATGGTCAGGCATTTGTATTCTCTGAGGAACAGAAATTAGAGTGGGCTGACATGTTCTTTCTGGTCACTATGCCACCTCACTCCAGGAAACCACACTTGTTTCCAAACATCCCCCAACCATTCAGGTTCTTTCTGTTTTGTGCATGTCATTTTATACATCATGCTTCTGATTTTATGACTATGTCTCATGATATTTGGATCTGGTTAAAGGGACAACTTAGAGGCCTATTCCTTAGAATTGGAAAAACTTGTTATGGAATTGGTTGACCTTATGGCAGATGCCCTGCAAGTCCACACCACGGAGATGAAAGAGGTGTTTGGTGGAGGAACTCTATCAATGAGGATGAACTATTATCCACCATGTCCCCAACCCGACCTTGTGATGGGACTCAATCCTCATTCTGATGCTGCTGCTCTCACCATCCTTCTTCAAGCCAATGAAATACAAGGTCTACAAATTAAAAAAGATGGAATGTGGATTCCTGTTAAGCCACTCCCCAATGCCTTCATTATTAACATTGGAGACATGTTTGAGGTAATGTCATCAATGGATTGTAAAACACAATTAGTTCTAACAAAGATTATTAACTGATTGGGAATTGGCAGATGATAAGCAATGGAATTTATCGAAGCATTGAGCACAGAGCAACAACAAACTCAGAGAAGGAGAGGATTTCTATAGCAACATTTTACAATCCTGATATCAATTCTATTCTGAAACCAGCACCAAGCCTTGTGACTCCAGAAACACCAGCTGTGTTCAAAACAATTAGTGTGCAAGAATATTACAAGGGATACCTTTCAAGAGAAATCCGCGGCCGATCATACCTTCAGAGCATGAGGCTTCAAAATGAAAATCAGGAAACCTCTTAAATGAAAATATGGATATGATACTAGCATTTGGGATTGCTTTGCCATTCACTTTCTTTGTTCTGTTGTTTTTCTTTTTGTACGTGAATGATAAAAGCTGTCTCATTTCAGTGTTTGATTTACATGTAACAAATTTGAGTGATTAAGAAATTTGGAGTTTGAACGTTAGTTGGAACTAATTGTTCACTTGCTTTGCTAGTTTCCATAATAATATTGAGGATATTTTCATTATGTATTAATTGCGATGTGGAATTACTGGTATCTATTTTGTCATATATTATATTGTTATTATGTAGTCCTAGTCAACTAAATTATGAGTATGTGACATATTACTGAGGTTGGAATCTTCTTAGTCAATATAACGTGAAATTGACAAATGAACAACCGAACATATTCAACTCATGATGACGTCTGAATTTGTAGAGGGAGAAGGATATATTGAACTCATGGTGTGTTGGTGTTAGTTTGAGTGTGATCAATTAAAAGTTAAGAATGGAAGCTGCATCTGGTTTAGTTCCCTCTGTGCAGGAAATAGCAAAGGAGGCATTAGCACAAGTTCCACACCGTTATGTTCGTCATCAGCATGACCGTCCAATCTTCACCACCTCCACTAATCCTCATGATTTGCCTCAAGTTCCAGTCATTGACATGGCCAAATTGTTGTCACAAGATCACAGGGAACCTGAACTGCAGAAACTGCACTATGCTTGCAAAGACTGGGGATTCTTTCAGGTTTCATATCTTAAAAGCATTTTATGAGTGTTTATGGTTTTGATGTTTGACTATGATTATATATACAGCTGATTAATCACGGAGTGGACACTTCATTATTGGAGAATGTGAAGAAAGGTGCTCAAGATTTCTTCAATCAGCCAGTGGAAGAGAAGAGGAGGTTTGGGCAGATAGATGGAGATGTGCAGGGATATGGTCAGGCCTTTGTAGTCTCTGATGAACAGAAATTAGACTGGGCTGACATGTTCTTCATGTTCACCCTGCCACATCAGATCAGAAAGCCCCACTTGTTCCCAAAGATTCCCCTACCATTCAGGTTCTTCCTTTTCTCTCTCACTCTTTCCATTATCTCAAAAGTCATACAGCATCTAATTTTTAAGCTGCAGAGATTATTTGGAAGACTATTGCGGAGAAATGGAAAAGCTTGCAGTGAAAATGCTTGGCCTTATGGCTGATGATCTTTCTATACACCCCATGGAAATAAGGGACATGTTAGGTGAAGCTGAGCAATCAGTAAGGATGAACTATTACCCGCCGTGTCCGCAGCCGGAGCTTGCCATGGGACTGAGCTCTCATTCTGATGGTGGTGGCCTCACCATACTTCTTCAAGCCAATCAAGTTGAAGGCCTCCAAATTAAAAAAGATGGACTCTGGATTCCTGTTAGGCCCCTGCCTAATGCATTCATCATTAACATTGGGGACATGTTGGAGGTACTTACATTTTTTTAGCCACAGTGAATTTATGTGAATTGCAATGATTTATGTGAATTTGATTTGGCAGATCATAACGAATGGAATCTATAGCAGCGTTGAACATCGAGCAACGGTTAACTCAGAAAAGGAGAGGCTTTCCATAGCAACATTTTACAACCCTGCTTTAGATGCTATTATTGGTCCCGCACCAAGCCTTGTTACTCCTGAAACACCGGCAGCGTTCAAGAGAATCGCCGCCGGGGAGTACTTCAAAGGATACCTCTCACAAGAACTGCGTGGGAAATCATTCCTTGATAGCATTAGGATCCCAAATGGAAAGTGAGGAAACCTCTTACAAGCTCATATTATGTAATAAGAACACTGATAATTGTGTATGCTGATTGTTCACGATAAAATACCGTGCTACTGCATATTCTATACACTGCATAATTTTGTTGTAAACTTGTAATAGTTACACTAAATAACTTCAATCATGGAGACTAGGAGACTTCTCCAGCTCCTTAGCTTATACCCAGAAAAAAAAAAAAGAATTATTATCATAATTCATCGGTTGCCACATTAAGTGGAATTTATATATTGCCATTAATAATTTTATTACGCTGTCTGTGCTCGTAGCTAGTAAATTTCCTCGTTAGGCCAGGGTACAAGAATAATATGGTTCTTTGCATGGTTTAAGTCCCATTTTATACGGTGATGGGGTATTATTCTTAGACAAAAGTTCAAGAATCAGTAGAATTTATTAGTTTTTATTAGTATTTTTAGTTATTAATTTAATTTTTTTAGTTTAATAATTTAATAACATATTTTTAGTTTATATTTTTAAATATTACTGATTAACTGCTAATTAATAATAATAAATTTTACTAACTCTCTAACAATATTTTTATTCTTAATTTGATAAATTTTATCTTTTATAAATAGTTTATTAAAATTTATTTTAAAAGATAATATTTTAAAATTTGTAACACTTATATTTAAAAATTCAAAGTAAAAGTATAAACACAGGTAACAACAATAATTAATAAAAAAATTTTAATATTTATTATATATAATATATAGGATTATATTCAGAGCTCGAGAATCGAGTTTCATTAAGCAGAAGGGGGTAATCCCTTCTTTCAATTTTTTTCTATAGATTATATACAAAATTTTAATTTAGTTTTTCCCTTAAAATTTTAATTTTATCCTTTTTTTTGCAAAATAAATTTTAATTCCTTCCTAAAATTTAACTTAGCTCTATTTTATATTATACTAGATTTTTTAATTTTTATATACATAAACTTGATTTGTTAAAACTACAAACATAAATACATAATTTTTTTATTAACCACTTGTGATTATCAAAAATACAAACATTTCTTCAAAAACATTTCCAAATCAAATCCAATTGTCATCATAGTTTCTTTGTGTACAATTGCTTGTTTTGATTTTTCTTTTGTATTTTTTTTTTTTTTTGTAAAGATAGATCCAGGCAAAGATAGGATACCTTATTTGGAGGGTTCATGAATAAAATTCATGTTTTATTTTCTGTCTTTTAGGATTTTGGTTTGTTGTGCTAGTAAAACCGTAACCACAACAATTATTTTTGGTGCAAATATTAGAAGGATTCCTGATAATCAAGGGAGAGAAGAAGGAGAAGAATGGAAGCAACATCTATTCTTGTGCCTTGTGTGCAAGAGCTAGCAAAAGAGCCATTGACCACTGTTCCACAACAATATATTCGTCCAGATCAAGACCCTCCGCTATTATCTACCACCATTAGTGAGTCTTTGCCTCATGTTCCAGTGATTGACCTGTCCAAATTGTTGTCCCAAGATCTCAAGCAATCTGAGCTGCAGAAACTGTTTCATGCCTGCAAAGAATGGGGCTTCTTTCAGGTTCTCCTGTTAGTCCTATTAGTACTTGTGAGTATGATTTCTTTTTTAAGTTTTGATGCTAGAAACTTTGTTCTTATTGGCAACAGTTGGTTAATCATGGAGTGAGCACTTCATTGGTGAAAAATGTGAAAACTGGTGCTAAACAGTTCTTTGATCTTCCAATGGAAGACAAGAACAGGTTTTGGCAGACAGAAGGAGATATACAGGGATTTGGTCAGTCCTTTGTTGTATCTGAGGCACAGAAACTAGATTGGGCAGATAGATTTTACATGATCACACTCCCATCTCACATCAGGAAACCCCATTTGTTCCCCAATATCCCCCTCCCATTCAGGTCAGTTAGTTGGCATTTAGATTTTGAGTCTATAATATGGTGATTTCATAACTTTGGTTTGAATGCAGAGATGATTTAGACACATATTCTGCAGAACTGGAAAACCTTTCCATCCAAATCCTGGAGCTTATGGCAAATGCTCTGGCAATAGACCCCAAGGAAATTAAAGAGCCATTTAAGGAAGGTACACAAATAATGAGGATCAATTGTTATCCTCCATGCCCTCAACCAGAACTTGTCATTGGCCTGAACACTCATTCTGATGCTAGTGGCATCACAATCCTACTCCAAGTTGATGATGTAGAAGGCCTTCAAATAAGAAAAGATGGCATGTGGATTCCTGTTATGCCCCTCCCTGATGCGTTCATCATCAACATTGGAGACACTTTAGAGGTACTTGACCAACAATACTCAAGCCCCACTTGACTGTTGAATTAGTCAATGTGATACTACTGATTACTGAATTAGTAGTTAGCTAGCAATAGTTTATCTATCACAAGTCATAATAGAACTCACATGAGTGAGTTTGATAGCTTATTTAAAATGAGTACATCTAACACAAGTGGATTATATTGTGACGATTTTGATGCTTGCTAACATGGTTTTGCAGATGATGACTAACGGGATTTTCCAGAGCGTTGAGCATCGAGCAACAGTTAATTCAAAGAAGGAGAGGATGTCTATAGCTACCTTTTACAGCCCTAACAGGGGGGCAATGATAGCTCCGGCGCCAAGCCTTGTTACCTCAGAAAGACCAGCGCAGTTTAAGAGTATGAGCGTAGTGGAACACTTTAGATGGTACTTGTCACGACAACTTGGTGGGAAATCACACCTTGATGAACTCAGGATACACCATGAAAATCATTAAAACATGTTAGAGGCTAGGAGTTGATTACCCTCCGTCTCTTGTATACATATATAAATTCACTCCTCTCTTGTAAGAACTCATAACAGGAGCCTGTTTCTCAAACTCAATGCTTAACCATGTTCTGCAGATCATACTCATTTGTGTGTTCTCTTTTATGTATTTACCAATGACTAGTTTTTTTTTTTTTGTAAAAATATATAAAAAAAAAAAGAATATTTTAATATCTTTGTGTAGTCTAAAATTTTGTTTGAAGAATGAAAAATAAATAATAAGCTAACACATTCATTGATTAAGTTTTGAGAATGATAATGAATATGATTATTGGAGTCCAAAATTGACTATTAGTGGTACGGCTGCACCGCACTCACTCAACTCGAGTTCAAGTAGCCTGGATATAAGCGAAGAAGAAACAAAAATGAAAAATTGAAAATAATGAAGGTATAAGTTATGTTAGGTGAAAAATGGATGTAATAACGTTCGGGATCATAGTGGGAATAATCGTGCTGTTTCTAATAATCGTTTGCTACATCACCATAGAAGGCACCTGCAAATCACGCTCCTAATCCTAATACCAATTTACTTCTCATGGCATTGCTTCACTCATTACTCTTTGCGGCTCTCACTCTTCTCTTTTCTTTGGATCTGGGTACTGCGCATCAGCATCACCCTCACTCCCACTCTTCCGCCTCCTTCTGTACCCATGGCCATGACCACAACCACGACCATGACCATGACCATGCTCATCATAACCACAAGCTTCCCGAGGAGTTGGCGGAGGAGGAAGATATGAAGCTTTATGGCTTTGGGTATCCTCATGACCATGGCCATGATCATGGCCGTCATCATCATCATCATGGGCATCTGCACCACCACCATATTGAGGTCACAGAGCTATCTGGTTTAGGTACTCCATCTGTTTGTGAATATGCCCAGTTGACCATTCTATGTGTTAATCTATCGCTTTTTCTGTTTTTATGTTTTATCTGCTGCAAATTCAGCTCTTTCCTGTTGATTCACACATTCAATTCAACTCTTCTGTAACTGGCTCTTCTCTTTTCTTCTTTATTTGTAATTTTGATGTTAGGCCTTTGGTTGAATGCGCTGGGCTGTTCATTTCTCGTGAGCATGGCTTCCCTTGTCTGCCTCATTATCCTCCCTTTAATCTTTGGTAAGTAATTTATCTCTCATTCTATATTATGGATCATACAATCCAAATTGATCTTTTCAAACATCATAAAGGGACTATTTACGTTGCGCAAAACTCAACTTTTCTGGGTTACTCTCCTGTTTCAGTGCAAGGGAAACCATCCAAGGCCGTTGTTGATTCTTTGGCTTTATTCGGGGTTAGGTTTCTTCGACCTCCTTTATTTGCCTTCAGCACCTTGAATGCTTCTTTTGATTGCTTTTCATTCACACTGTTTATTTCATCAAGATTACTACTTTATCCCATCTGTTATTTTCCGTAAAACTATTTATGAATAAGTTCAAACCATGTCCTGTAATTCATTACTCACTTTACATGGACAATCTAGTTTTGAATTTGATATAAGCCACAGACCAGATTGACAAAGAAAGTTACTGAGTAATTATCTATCACCAACATAGTAATATCTTCCTTTTCCGTTTTTTTTCTTTGATTCACATTTCTTTCCCTTTGTTCTCATTGATCATGCCTATTGCAGGCGGGAGCTATGTTGGGGGATGCCTTTCTTCACCAGTTACCGCACGCATTTGGTATGAAATGCTACACAACCTGTCTTCAATATAGCTGATGCCTGAATTTTCACAAAATAAGTTTACTCATTAGGCAAATTCATTGCTCCTTTGAAAATACATTCTTAAAAACTCCATTCAGCACCCCCACCCTCCAATTGAAAATTTAGAAGAAAAAGGAGGAAAATGCTTGAAATAAATTTTTGCTTTTACTATGAATGTGTCTCTTAACTTCATTTAATTTTGGTTCTTAAGCAATATTTTAATGCTTTTATGTGTGTTTAAATCTTATAATTGCTAGTATTCCATTATCTGATATCATTGGGGGACCTTATGTTTCTCTCTCTAGCGTATGTGGTGTGTATATCTCTTTCTTCCTTTATTATTATTATTATTTTTTGAACTGGTGCTGACCCTACAGCATTGGTAGTTTCCAAGCTTTGTTAGTTTGGTTAATAATGTTATGAAAGTGTAAAAATTCTGAAGTTTGTTAATCAATCCTTGAATGAAACATTGAAACATGTATGAAGTGTTTAGTATGGGAAGACAGAGGGATTAAAAAGCAGGGTAGGGGCAAATGCAACGTGCATGGCTTGGAAAAAGGGTATATAGGTTATAAGTTTTCTGTGCACTGCAATCTAGAAGCCACTTTCCATCTCTGATTTGGTTGAGACTGGGCAGCATTGCTGTGTTGTTGACAGAGAACATTTCCTCTTTTTCCTTCTTTTCCTATTTTTGTATGGAGGATAGCTCCTCCTTTTCCTAGTTTCACTGTGTCTCTCTTTTTTTCTTTTTTCTAATTATATTTCTCTTCCTTTTTCGTACCTAATATGATTCTCTTTTACTGTAGGTGGTGAACACTCCCATTCTCATGGGGATCATGATCATGATGATAGTTCTGGACATGGCCATGGACATGGACATGCACATGCACATTCTATAGCTGATCTTTCTACGGGAATGTCCATCCTAGGTTGGTAATGATATGTTTGATCTTTCTTAGCAACGTTGTCAATTCTCACCTTGCAAAGATATGTAGCATATTTGGCTTCCTTTTCTTATGGTATATCACATATTAATTCTTATATGTTTGGCAATTCTTGCAGCTGGAATTGCACTCTTTCTTCTTGTGGAGAAAGTAGTGAGGTATGTTGAAGAAAACTCTGGAGGAGCTAGTTCATGGACACATGGACACCACCACCATAATCACAACAGTAAGAAAAAGTTGAAGGATGATAGCAACTCAAATACAAAAGAAGAGAAATTTCTAGATGAGGGAAAAGATTCCAAACAGGTATCCAATGACTTGAAAGAAGATAATCCATCTCAATCTGAATCGTCACTAAGAAAGGTAAGATGATTGTTTACAAATTGTTGATTCAATTTCAGAATGAATAAGCCTGGTTTTCAAAATACATTGTGCATACAATGATACAAAGTATACAACTAAATAGTTAACGTGGTCATACTTTTGTTATCACATCATAAGTTAATATTAGGAGCAAAAATCGAATACAAACTATTTTATCACAATATGGTTTCTTACTATACATAATTTTCCCTTCATAAGTCAAAGTTATTAAGTGTAGAGTGCATTTGATAGGTTAGAGAAGACTATACTTATATAGATAGGATGTCCCTATTTGACAACATATGTAGCAACAATGGACTAAATTGAGATCTCTAGTAGTTTTTGGGCTGGCTTTGCATTTTAATCTTGAAAATATAGTTAAAAATTTAGTAATATTAGATAGTTGCTAATATTATTTGTAGTCCAGTGTAGTGTGAACACTTAGACAGCTTCTTTAACTTGAATGGAATACGGGAAGTGGTGAGACAAGTTTGTCGTATATATGACATATCCTTGTATTACAGAGAACTGGTGGCAAAGCAACCAAAGGCAAAGGCGACAATGTCAAGGCTAGTGCTGTAGGTAGCTCCACAACCAAATCCTCAGATGTTAAGGAACCCATTAGACAACCATCAAGTCTTGTGTTTGGCTATCTCAATCTGTTCTCTGATGGAGTTGTAAGCTATTTTTACCTTTTATTGAATATTTGAATTTAAATGAAGGCTTTCAATGTATTCATGCTGACTGTGTTAATATCGCAGCATAATTTCACCGATGGAATGGCTCTAGGAAGTGCATTCTTGCTTTATGGATCTGTTGGCGGTTGGTCTAGAACTCTGTTTTTGCTTGCACATGAGCTCCCTCAAGAGGTTCAAATCAGTCCTTATTCTATATCATGCATAGTACTATGCCTATTTGCAGAACATTTTGCTACAGCATCCTGTTTATTCAGGCATGACACAAATGGCAACAGATATTTCTTAAAGGCGTTAAACTTTTGTGTGTTTAATACATAGCATCATTTTCAATAGAGATTGTGTAACATATATGCATGCTGTTGGAACTTTGGTCTATCTGGTTGCCATATCTTAAGTAGCCTTCCTCAATAGCTCGTTCTGAGAAATATAAGTTGTTCATTGGGTGGTATGATTTCCATATTGGATAAGCAAAGCTGCTGCATGCGACACTTTTATGACATTTTGGGTCTCAGCATGTAATTTGAAAAGAATATACATACTAGACAGTCAGAATTTTTGCCATAATGAGATAAATTTATCCTTAGCCTTTTGATGAAAAAATGGGTTCCACCATCTCTTACGATTAAATGTTTACAGTGATTTTCGTCAAAGATTCTAATATTTTTTTGGCTATAATATCACTTGTCATCATGTACCTTGCATTAGTATGGTCTGTTTCTGGTCAAATATCTAATGTTATTTGTTTCCCTTACAAACAGGTTGGTGATTTTGGCATTCTAATAAGATCTGGTTTCACCATACCAAAAGCTTTGTTCTTCAACTTTCTATCAGCACTCGTAGCACTTGCAGGAACTGCATTGGTGAGTGCTGCCTTCACCAAATACAGTCTGTTTTTTAGTGGATCCAGAAATTGAAGATATAAATACACAAACATATAAACAAAAATAGGAATGTGAATAATGACAATCCAGTCTTCAAAAATATTTTTTGGCGGTTAAATAGAAAGACAATCAACTATTGCATGTTTTGGAAAGAGCAAACAGTTCAATCATTTTTGCTTACCAAACTAAAATGACATAATGATTAAAAAGAGGGAATATTATACTGCCTTAGATTCCTGTGTGGTAACAAGGTCATTATTATCCAAATGTTCTACCGGAACAATTGTATGTGTCACATCTTCTTTCATTTCCATGTCCCCATACCCTAAACAGAGGTAGGGCATGTCATGCTCTCAGCTTTTTAGATTTGCCACCATTAATGGTTACTGTGTCCAAGAGTGAACACAAAATGGAATAGTAAATCACTGTTATGGATGCAGGCTCTTCTCTGGGGGAAAGATCCTGGACAGTCATCTCTGATTGAGGTGAGGGATTGTCCATAATAAATCTATTGGTTGATTCTAAAATTGATTTTGGGAATGACATATCTATCTACCTTTTGATAGGGATTTACAGCAGGTGGATTTATATATATTGCAATAGCTGGTGTGCTTGCAGAGATGAATAACAATGGGAAAACAACATTCAGAAGTACAGTAGTCCAAATTATCTCGCTGGCAATGGGAATGGCTGTTGCCCTTGTTATCTCCCTTGTAGAATGAATGAGGAATTTAAATTATCATTTATTCTTGATGTGCCAATTATTTTCAGAAAAGGTATATGCAAAACTGTGTCTAGAAATGATTTTCATTATTCTCTGCTAAAATGGTGGACCCGGAAAAGCTTGTAGGAGGAACTGGAAGAAAATGATAGATCAAACAGAATGGTCAGGGCTTATGCTTGAAATGATTCCTTTCTCCCCAGCTGAGTGAAGCCTTGTATAGTAGAGATGCTCCTTTAATGATACTAGCCGTAGCACAAGCTCTTTGTCTTTGTCAGATTATGTTAGCTTGTAACATTCTTCTTTTTCTTTCTTTTGAGCTGTATAGCAGTCAAAATGCTTTCCTCTTTCTTATACACGTGAGTTAAAACGTTGGGTTTGTCTTATTTATATTTCTTTTTATATCTTTTATTAGTTGATTTCCTTCCTATTAAAATTGAACTGAACCTGGCTGTGACCTCGTGGTCCATCACTATTTCGGCAAACTTTTTGGATGCAGGTTTAGATTTTGGAATATCGCATAGAGCATTTATACTAACATCCAATCACCAGGTGCCAAGCAATGGAAAAATTTTAAGCTCATAAAATATTGATTTAGTCTTTATAATTGACATAAGGTATAATAATGTCTGGATTTAGTGAAACACATGAGAGGTACATTTTTCTTATACCACGATATATAATGAGTAGTATGCGGTAACTATGCTTCTCCTCTTGTTCTCTAAACCAATATGAAATCAAAATGCATTATGATTACATATAATGTTGTGATGGAACTTCCTCTTTCTATCTTCCCTTAAAATTTATAAAAAAAATTAAGGCTCAAATTTGTCCAACTGCTGAAGCATTTCAAAGATGGCAATATTCTGGTGTGAGGGGAGGGGAGGAGGCGTTGGCATTCTGATTAATGGAGTCATTACAAGGTCTCCTCCATGTGTGAGGGTGTGGTGCCTCTTTCGGACTCCTCGAGCACGAGGCTCTGTATCCAAGGTAGCCACTCTTCCTCCTTCCACTGTGGCTTCAGATATCTCTACTCTCTTCCTTAAGCTTTCTGCATGTCTTTTATCATGCACGCCACCATCCTGCCAAAGCCATTTATAACATCCACAACATATTTTGTGAATTAAGTTTTAAGTGTTTACCTTTAGAACAAGTCCATAAGACAATAGAAAAGAGTAGCTTCATAAACACCAAGATCACTAGATGATGAGCAATATATTATATATTACTGTAGCAGAATTTGTCTTGAGGCAATATGAATAGTCATGTCCATTTCATATACAGTATTCTATGTTATATATGAATTCACAGTACCATAAAAATACAAAGTTCACCCACCACACCAAACACCAATAATTGATTGAGGAGAGAGAGAGAGAGAGAAATATAGAGTGGATCTCTACATTGCTCAAGATATGATGTGTTCAGTGAAATGGTACTGCAAAACTGGCAGAACCATATACAAGTTAAATTCATAGTCCTCCTTGGTGAAAGAGACCATTATAATAATATGAAGCAGCTACTTAATTTATATCAGCATGGTGGTTTAATTAGTTCTTCATGCAAACGCCATAACATAAGAAAACATGTAATGCAGATAATGAATACGTTGCTTACGTTGTTATTGATAACGGATGACTCGGGCATTGGGCATTTGACTGGACGATCTTCATCTGTAGGCTCCATGGGGTGTTCCACTGGAAAGAAATCTGTGTTGTTCTCATTATTACTATGCTGATGATGATGCACTTCCATTATGAAGGCCCTTCCTTGACCTTGCTGAGTTATTGCACTGCTCCCATTCTCATCTCCCTCCTTTTCATCCTGACAATAATGCAATACACAACAAATGAAAGCTTCTTACTTACTTAATTAGCTTGCTAATTAAAATTGCCTCTCTCATGCAGCAACTTATATAGTAAGAGGGACTTACAAGAATGAAATGATCCGCGCATGAAAATCCCATGAACCTGTAAGTTCATGCCAGAAGCAGTGCTCTCACTTTAATTTAGTGTTGTGTATGTGTTGTTCCAGTAGAGAGAGGAAAAAGAAAGAGGAAAAGAGAGGGGACAGTGAGCAGCATAAAAAGGAGTAGAGAGAGAGAGAGAGACTAGTGACGCACAGTGCAAAGACGAAGCCAAGGTACAAATTAAAGCAAAATAGAATGGTATTTCACCCAAGTTATGAATATTTTAACCCCAAAAGGGTTCAAATACGATTTTGCGCTTTTCCTTTTATTATTGGCTTTCTTAGCTTCTTCTGCTTTGCTTTGTTGAAAATGTAAGCATCAATCTCTTTCTAGTTTCTCTCACCTCCTGCAGGAGAGAAGGGGGATTTTGTGCTTGCTTGCTGCTACACCCAACACACAAGACATTCCATCATCGTAAAGAGCAAAATCAAAGAGCCGAAAGCAAGAAACATAGCGTCATTCTTGCTATCACTTTAGTCCTCATTCTCACTTTTGAATGCCCCCTACTACTACGTTTACATCGATGCATGTATGGTTTTTAATTAAATCCATATATAACATGCTTTTTGTAGGATCGGAATGGGATTGGTATCATTTGTTCTAGTTTCAATGTTATTGCCATTTGCAGATATCGAGGACGACAAAGGTGCACTTGGTGGGGAAAGCCTACATCATTTGCATTCGCCTTACAACTCTGCTTTATGTTATTATCTTTATTTCTATATTGCTTAATTTTAGGTTATATATACTAATGTCTTATATTAATTAAATTGCAAATGAACAAATCAGACATTACTGAATGACATATGTTTTGTTTAGTGTTGGAAAATGGGACAGTAGTAGACCCAAAAAGCAAAAGGAACAAACAAGTTGGCACCACAGTCCACAGGAGAAGTAACTCACTCCCACTAACTATATGAATAGGAGGCTTGTTACAACTTAATTCTGAATTTATAGCCGAAAATTAAGTGTTAGCAATATTAAATACCACAAATCTTGCTCCACATACATATATGTTGTGTTTTCATTTTTCAAACTGCCGAAAATAGTACCAATTATTGATGAATGATTTTCCATGCATCCAAATATTGCCTTTTAAAGGGCGACAGAGGCAAGCAATTCAGCAAGAGGCCAACCCCATCAAATATCACCTATATGGTTCTGATATGAAAAAGTGAACATCAAAGTTTTTATTGATTATTATTCTATTTGGACCAATTTCTATTAGTGATTAAATTAATCTATATTTAGTTGTTAATTATGATAGCACAAACATCCAAAATTAAAACAAAGTCACTCCATAAAACGACAACTCATCACATTAACAAAAGAAAGAAAGAAATAAGCAAAGCGTGTTTCTGGCTGACACATCATTACAAGCTGCAAACTACCAAATTCCACCACATGAAACTCCAAAATACACGTTTATTACAACCATCGTGAATGGCACAAACCCACTTCCAACAAAACATTCTAGATAGTTGGACGGGAAAAAACAAAACAACAGCAAGAACAAGAACAAGGAGGAAGAACAACCTTTCTTCTTCTTCTTCGTTGTTGTTGTTGTTTGCTTGTTGCCGCCAATATCCACGTGCCCAAACGGTAATTTCAAAACATACGCTAACCGTAATAACGGAACATTCAAGGAAGAAAAAACCTTAACAAATAAAAAGAGAATCACGAAGAGGAGGAGGGAAAAGGAAAAAAATGAGGCTATGGCAAAAGGCAACGGGGGCTATCAAAGATAGGAAAAGTATATGGACCGCTAAATTGATGCATAACGGTCCATATCAAAATCCTATCTTCGAAGCGGTGGTCATCAAGGCTACAAGCCATGATGAGCACTGCATCGATTGCAAGAACGTGCAGAGAGTCTTTCAATGGCTCCGAACGTCCCCGTTGCACCTCAAGCCCCTGCTCTTCGCCTTGTCCTTTCGAATGGAGAAGACGAAGAACTGGGTGGTTGCCATCAAGGGCCTCATGCTCATGCATGGCGTCTTCTGCACCAACATTGCTGCGGTGCAGAAGATGGGAAGGTTACCCTTCGATTTCTCAAACTTCTCCGATGGATACCTGCACCCTTCAAAAGCTTGGGGATTCAACTCCTTCGTGCGTGCCTATTTCAATTACTTGGACCAAAGGTCAGCGTTCGTTTCCTCCGAATTCAAGAGGGTGAGCATGAAGAACAACAAGAAGGATGGTCTTGAGGTTGAGGAGACGTTGATGGAGGAGCTTAAAATGTTGCAGAATTTTCAGGCGCTGATTGACTCGCTCCTTCACATAAAGCCCCGGAACGAGAGCATGAAGCAGAATGCACTGATCCTTGAAGCCATGGATTGCGTGATAGTTGAGATATTCGACGTTTACAGCAAGTTCTGTAAGAGAATGGCGAATGTGTTGATGAGAATCTACGATGTTGGTGGCAGAGAAGAGGCTGCCGTGGCTCTCAAGGTTCTTCAGAAAGCGTCGTCCCAAGGCGAGGATCTGTCTTGCTACTTCAAGTTCTGTAAGGTGATTGGTGTCCTCAACGCCTCTCAGTGCCCCAAGATTGAAAGAATCTCCGATGAAGACATTGAGGATCTTGAAAGAATCATAAGCAGCGGAGACAACATGGCCATTGTGCTGAGCGACAGTTGCATGGAGAAAGAGTTGAAGACGGTAATCACAGAGCAGTGGGAGGTGTTTGATGATGTTGATGATTATTCTTCATGGCAAAACAAGAACCCTTTCTTGGATTCATCATATGACTACAGCCTCCTATGTCCTCCTCCTCCTCCACCTCAAGTTCTTCCTGATCTAATTAGTTTCTAGAGAGGATATCATCATCATAACCAATTAAGCGTACCTGCTTAAAATAAATGTAATGGCTCCCCCCCATTTTGAAATTAGACCTTATCCATTACATGTTATGAAACACGTATATCTCTTTTATCAATGTATCCTCCTCTTCTCCGATCCTCATTTGCAGAGGAATTTTTGAATCCCACCTATTCAGTTTATTAGGAGAGTTTTAAAAATCTCTATGTACAACTGTCTTTTCTTTTCTTATTGTTCTTAATCTTATGATTAGATAGATATTCAACATTTTCCTTCACTCATGCATTCATTTTTGCATTCTGTGCGTGTTGTTGCATCGCATTTGTAATATAGAACCATGTACTACCACCATTCATTCCAAATCCAAGGTTAAAAGATAAATAAGCTAAATCACACTAACCTTGACTACCTTTTACATGTGGGTTAAGTTACTCATTTTTAAAAAGAAAGCAGAGGATCCCCAATGGAGCAAGGCTAGTGCTATCAACTTTTTTCCACCTTTGCAAGAGGTTCATTTGCTTCTTTTTTTCCAGCAAAATTACAAAAAGCATCAGCATAAATTTATGTCAGTTGATTATTAGATGACTGGTATTGTTCTTCTATATTTATCTTCTTTTTCTTTTTCATTTTTTCGTTTTATTAATTGATTGCTCACAATTTTGAGCAAAAATAATAATCGGGTTAAGTACGATTTTGGTTTCTAAAGTATAGGCCGAAAATTTTTTTCATCCCCAACCTCTTTTTTGTATATAAAATCATCACTAAGGTTTAACTTAGTTTTAAAATCATCTTTACCTTAGGCACCAAAATCGTATGGAGGTGGTAGCGGAGGCGGAGACAGAGGTGGATCGTAGACAACTTCTTCTTCTTTCCTTCCCCTTTTACATGAACAGAAACACTCTCTTTCTCTCTTTTTTTATTTTATAATTTTTTTTTGTTATGAATAATTTAGTCCAAAATTTTAATATTTAAGTAAAAAGTACAATTTTAAAACTTGGTTTTAAATATATGTAAAAAAAAAGTTAGAGACAAATTTTCGACCTATACTTATACCTTAGGACCAAAATCGTACTTAACCCTAATCTTTATAAACCAACCTTTTTCAGTAAACATCAATCAACTTTTTTTAAATTATTTTGTTTATATTAAATTTTATACTATAAATTATAAACCTAAATTTTAAATAACTAATATTGACTAAGTAAATATTAATTACTTATACTTTCTCTTACAATTATCGAAAATTATGTACATCCATTGCCACCAACAACTTTTACGCTCAGCTCAGGCCTCAGGTTCCATTTGACTATTTGGGCAGTGATATTATGTATTTAGCATTTCATAAGTACAATATGTAGCATCCCCATCTCTTCCTTTTAGTATGTTATAGTAAAATTCGCAAGCTATTTTGTACGCTCTAAGAATTTATATGGCACTGATACACACATCGTTAATTAATACTCATACTCATACACCTCTAACAAAATTGACAAAACCAAAATGACATACAAACTACAAAGTCCAAAATTTCTTACCTTAATTTATGCCAAACAGGATAAAGTTGTAATACTATCGACAGGTTCCTAATTAAAGAATCCATCCATATTTTGTCAGCATTCCATTAAGAGTTGCCAACTAACAAAACATCAGAATCAGAATCAGATTCATGCTAACATTAAGAAAAATTAGTTTTAGTTGATAAGCTCTTGCCAGTTCGTTGCACCAAACAAAACTGCTTAGTTATTCACAACAAAAATAGTGATTAAACCTTAAACGTACCAAGGCCAAATTCCTATTTTCGACAATATCACAATCCTGTACGGCTGTACTAATAATAAGAGCCAGCAAAACATATGGAGTCGTTACATTGCATTGACAGCTAAAAATCACCGGGATTGAATCATGTCTACCTTGTACTGATTTTTTCATCTCATTCTGCTACAACACAGAGGCATGGAATATTTGGCGGATTATACACTCACTAAAGATTAGACTTTCACTTGAGATTATACATCATAGATGTAAGATCTGAAGATCCGAAAAAGGAAAAGCATGTTGTGCTAGAACTCTAACCGAGATAAAAGAAGTCTAAATGGGGTACGTCTCAAGCAGTTAAGTGAAAGTATTGCTATCAAGATCCTATGCAACTACAAAACTGATTGGTTAAATAAAAAAAGCACAATCAGCATATGATTAATGAACCTTTAGGACAAACTAAATATGAAACTATAATTCATTGTTAATAGTAACATATCTAAAACAAAGATCATAACATTAGTCAACAACTTGAGCAAATACAATTAAAATGTGAATGAGTATTACCCAAAAATAGTCGATCTAGTAAAAGATCATCTACATAAATGTTAATGCCATACCAACATAGCCATCCCTTGTCACATAAGAAGATGGTAAAAGAACAAAAGAAATGGAATGTTCAAATTTCAGGTAGAAGTACCATACCAAGACATTCTTAGATAACTGAGAACAAATAACTCAACATCTGTGTGAAATAACTCAACACAGGTGTTATATACAAGTTAAACAGACCATAGGTCATGGGTCTTAGAAGCACCTAACTACCTGATAGTGACAAATTTGTTGGTGCCATGTCTAGCCCAGTGATTCCTCAGGTCAATTGGGTTACCAAAATTATAGCCTTCGGCTGCTAGTTTCTCTAATACCTTCTTAAAAGCACCCTGGCTCATTTTCCGTCCAGCTATCCTTGCCCCACGTCGTTTCATGCTCATTGGCAATGGATATGTCGACACATTTGTAGTACAACAAGCAGACTGCCATCCTCCACATCCCCAGCGATAACACTGCTGCGGAGTCCCAGTACATGAACAAACTGGAATGGGTAAACTGGAAATATCCATATCAATTCCATTTATTACAAACTCAATTGTCTTCATGGGCTTTGATCTTTGGACAGGAGCATTGCTTTTATCCTTCGGCTTCCTTGGTTTCTTCGCTTTTGGAGTTGTTGAGGCAACCCTACCCTGCCGTTTCCTTGGTTGGACTCCTTCCTTTTGCACTGTTTCTTCAACTATATCAGCCTTCTCATCTCTTGATGTATCAGGTGGCTGTGTAATTTGTGTTGGAGCGGCTGAAGTTTCCGGAAGAACAGGATAATTGGGATTGGTAGGCTGCATATTGAAAAACCTATCTCGCTGGCTTATCCAACTATCCCTCACATAGTTGATTGGCATTTGTGCTTCGGAAACTACACAGTCTCGAGGGTGAAATGCTCCATTTGTATTAACTAACATAGTTGGATCCCGACCAGGCATAAATGGTTTTGTGTCACGATCTGTCATACCAGGCATGAGCTGCAGGCCAAGATGCCCTCCTTTGAAGGGTTCATAGTATCCCCAATTGGTCATGTTCAACATATCATCATCCATGACAACTACACAAAGGAAAGAAACAAAAAGATCACGAAGTTTCAAAATTATGTCTTTTGCTTCTTTTTTCAGTGTACATCATCAAAGCCTTAGCATAACACCATTCCACGGAAACATAATCTGGAAGCACTTTTCAAAGTCCATGAGCTGAACCTAAGAAAATAAATCGACACCAACAAGCACAGAGAGGGGGAAAAACGAAAGCAATGGACCCAAATAGATCTTGCCTTCTAAGTGGAACACCCTCACAATTTGGTTCGACAGAATATTGAAACTTTCCGACATTATCAAAGCTAAATTACCAAATCACGCTCAGACAAATCTAGATTTAGCATTTCCGAGTGAAGAACTCGGGAACTTCCTCGATTTTGAGTCACCACAAAGATGAAAACTCACGATCTGAAGGTCCCTGTGGTCCCTACATTTTCCCGAGAACAAAACAGAACACACACAAAAACATAGCATCTGGCGCAGATCCCCAATTCCCATTTGAGCTAACCAACAATCAGAACTAGGGTTCCAAAATTGTGAGAACTTGAATAGGAGATCTAGCTTATAACGGCAAACAAAATCCAAAATACTAAAAAGGAAAATTCATATAACAGAATATTTATAAGGATGCAAAAAGAAATGAGAGGGTTCGACGGTTGATGAAGGACCCCATCTATTCAAATTTTAAAGGAGAGAGAGAGAGAGAGAGAGAGAGAGAAGAGAGAGGAGAGAGAAAACTTACTTGGTGGGTGCAAACGGCTCTTTAGGGTTTGGCCCTTGCTGGAGAGAGAAAGATGAGAGAGACAGAAATCTGAAAGAGAGAGAAAGAGAAAGAGAAAGAGAGAGGAGAGAGAGAGTGCGAATAGAGGAAAGAGAATCACCAAACTAAAACAATCTGAACGTGAACGAGAGAGAGAGAGAGAGAGAGAGAGAGAAATCGGATCTAAAAAATAGGGTTCCCGATGGCCACTATATTATGTTAAATTTAATTTATAATAAGTATAAATATAGAATAATATTATATGTAATTTTTTTATACAATTTTTTATCTATTTTTTTTAAGTATTAAAAATAAGTAATAAATTTTTTATATCATTTTTTTTTACCAAAGATATAAGACTCGAACCCGCAACCTCTTAATTGAGTATGGGGATATTGGGGAGATTATGCCATTTAAGTTATTACTCATTGGCAAATTTTTTATATCATTAAACATAGAATAAATTATCATTTGTATCTATAAAAGATATAAATATTGACAAATGTACCTATATAAAAATAAAACAATAATTATAACTACAAAAACTGACTTACGTGTGCTAAGAGTATCCTAACGAATCAATTGCATAACCAATATTCGAATACTCTTAGCACTGACTTTATAGTTACAATTATCATTTTATTCTTATATGAATATATTTGTCTGTATTTTTCATAAATACAAATAATAATTTATTCATTAAACATATGTACAAAATTAGTGTTCACAAAAATAATATAAATATTATTTTTTAATTTTTATACACATAAAAAGTTTAAATAAAACTTTCGTATACACATTATGTGTCTATGTCTCTATATATATTTTTAATATTTGCTGAGATCTTTTTACTAAATATAACACAATTTATAGCATACCTAATTTTCTATATCTAATATAAGATCTAATTTCAAAAAGTTTTTTTATATAAAGCGGAAAATGTTTCATTTTATATTCTTCTTGAAAACTACAAGCTAAGCTCTTTTTCAATGCCATTTCTTTAAGGGTTGCCATATGAAGCTGACCTGCATGTGTAATAAATATATACTAACATTCTTTGGAGTCTCATCCAATTATGTAAGTAGGGCGGGGATTTGTTAATTCTATTTTTAGTTTGAGAGTAATAAATTCTACAGGATGTTACACATACATATAATCATATAACTAAGTTGGCCCAAACCTAAAATAATTCACGCGCTTCTAATCTTATTAAATAAACGTGATTTTCACGCACTTCATTATGAAAAAATATTTCTTTTTTTTTTCAAAACGCACGAAATTGCTCATTCTCTTCGAATCTCTCTCAAAATCACTCAAACTTCAGTCACGTTCTCTACTAAAACCACTACTGCAGAAGAATCGCGAGAAGATTTGGCAAGGAACGACCACAAACGAACGAAAACAGTAACAGAGACTAACAAAGGCATGAGAAAAACTATTGTTCATTTGAAATCTTGCAATGTCGCGTTTCTCCTAGTTGCATTTTAGGTTTACTGGATTGATTTGCTTCATTTAGTAGATTGAACTATTGTGAATGCATTTTTACAGTATAACTAGGGTTTGGAATGAAATTTGTTATTATTTTTATTCAGTTCAGTGGATAGTGTAACTAGGGCTTTGAAATTGGTTGTTACTCTATTCAGTACTTCTTTTGCATGGAGAAATACTATTCTTGATGATTAAAAGTTGAAAATGATTTATTCTTCACATGAACATTGTTCGGTTCGGTGGCATTCTTTTTCTTTGTTCAGGGTTTAGGATTACTGTGATTGAATTTTTACAGTATAACTAGGGTTTTGAATGAAATTTGTTGTTATCTTCATTCAGTTAAGTGGATAGTTTAACTAGGACTTTGAAATTGGTTGTTACTCTGTTCAGAACTTCTTTTGTATGGAGAAATACTATTCTTGTTGATTGAAAGTTGATCACTATTTATTCACCACATGAACGTTGTTCGGTTCAGTAGCCTTTGTGATTTTTATTCACCAAATGAATGTTGTTCAGTTCGACGGCCTCCTTTTACTTTATTCAGTGTTTAACATTATTGTGATAGCATGCAAGAATCATTTCCTAGTATTTTCATTATTTATGATGTTTGATTCTGTGCATGAATGAGTTTCGGTTTGGCGGCCTGTGGCATTTTAATAGACTTGATTAAGATATACATGCTTGTGCTTATCGGTGTATTGAGTGAAGTATTGGCCAAATTTTTTCAGTGTTTAAGATTATTGTGATAGCATGCAGCAATCATTTCCTAGCTGTTTCATTATTTATCATGTTTCATTCTGTGCATGAATGAGTTTTGGTTCGGTGGCCTGTGACATTTTAATTGACTTGATTAAGATATACATGCTTGTGCTTATCGGTGTATTGAGTGAAGTATTGACCAACTTTTTTCATTACAGCAAAACAGAACAAGACAATGGTGACAATGAAGGAGAAGCCGCACTATAATGTAAGCACATTAACTGATTCGGAAATCTGAAGTAATAAGACTCCCGAAGCCATCTGCTGCCCTCTCCAGCCCTTATTGAAAATTCTCATATGGGGATTTAGATAGTAAATAGGACATACTATGATTAACTGATTGTAATTAATAATATTTTGTTTAACTTGTTTAAAAAAATAAACAATGCTTCTTTTAAATGTATATATGTCAATATTAATGTAAATGTTAATGTATATATCTATTTTTAATATCAATGTATATATCAAATGTTAATATTTATATCTGATTCAAGATTAATTACTCCTTATCCTATCTGATGGAGCTGTTGTTTTGTTCCAGGTTCTCCAGCGATCGGAATCAGTGTATTTACCAATACATTAAGAACACTAAAAAACACAGTGAACCGAAATTAATACACTGGCCGAACCGAAAATTGTAAATACACTGTACAGAAATTCAAAGAGCTAATTATAAAAAAATGTTTCTATCACTATTCAGTTTTAGAAACATCTAAACTCTATAACATAGCACAATAAAGAAAAAATTGACTTTTGGAATAAAGAATTTCACAAAAAAGTGACTATTCATTAAAGACTAACAACAGTCAGAAATTAACCCACCTATAACCTCGGTGAATCGAAATTAATACACTTGTCGAACTGAAATGTGCTCATGGGTGAACAGAAATATCTATTAATAAAAACTAAAACTCGTATAATCCTCTCTTGGATAATTCATATCTGGTGCATTGTAAAGACTGGAGCTTGACTGAATCGATGATCCAGCGTCTAAAAGGTTCAACTACAAAAAAGACATAATTAATTGTATATTAGCAAAATGCACAACTAAATTTTTACCTAATCGAAAGCAAGTCAATTTTACCTCGCTTGGAGTTGTCTTTTTCTTTTTCTTCATGGCATTTGAGATCTTTTTTTCCAAGTTTGCTCCAAATCTGTTCTTGGGCCGGCCTCTTGTTTTGACGCGTGACGGGCTTTGAAGGTCGTTCACATCGCTCAACGTTGCTTCTTCGTGGAATAACAAACTTTTTCCTCTAATTTTTTACAGACTCTTTTTTGCATACCGAACCAAACACATGCTCATGGTGAAACAACTCTATAATACTTACCGAACCGAAAAGTTACTCACAGTGAACGAAAGATAATCCATTATACAAAACCAAATTCGAAACAACTCTGTCTATAATTTAGATATTATCAATTCAATTCAATTCAGATTCAGATCACCTCTGTCCATTCAATTCAATTCAAATAAAATTAGCAATTGCATTCCATTGAATTCAATTCAAAATTCAATAATCCAAACCTCATCAAATTGATACGTTTCGGAAGAATAATCCAAATCGCACTCATTCAACTGATTTGAAGTTGATTTATTCATTGTTTCAATTCAGAAGTCCAGATCGAAGAAGAAAACGAAGAAGAAAAAGAATGACGAAGCTAATTACGTCAAACTCAATCCAGATCCATAATGCAGAGAAAAAAAACGCGAACAGAGGAGAACAAGGAATTTTATTAGGTTGAAGAAGAAGAAGAAGAAGAACGAAAACACGAGAAGAGAACAAGGTTTACGTTGAGAAAGGTTTATCACGCCGCAGAAGGTTTACGTTATATACGTTATATGATGTGCGTGTATAACAAACGACTGTGAGGTGGGAGAACGCGCGTGTGGAGGAAGTTACTTGGATAACATCCATGTATTTTTTACATGGATGTAGAATTTTTCTCTAAATTCTAATATTTAGATAATTAGATAATTAAAATTAATTATTAATTTTTTTAAATAATTATTTATATTTCTTTTATTTAATAGATCTACTAAGATATCTTTTTAAAATTGTAACTTCAATATTATATTAATTACGATTTATTAGATAAAATTTATCTATTTTCTTGTCTAACATGTTAAGGACTACAATGATAATAACGACTGGTAAAATATAACAATAGCAAAAACATTAACAGCGCAATAGAGTAACAACAATAGTAGTAACAAGGACGACAACAACAACATATACAACATGCGATAGAAATGACTGAATTAACATGAAATAAAGTTTTTTTTACTATTGAACTAATTTTAGTTTATTTATAAATTAATTGAGGTTTATTTGATATTGCTGTTAAGAATTGACCAAAATTTTTTATTCCTTAAAAAATTTTGGTTCATTTTTTAATTTTAGTTCATTTGTGAATTAACTAAGGTTCACTTAATGCTGCTATTAAGTATTGACCAAATGTTTTATTCCTTAAGAAATCTCAGTTCATTTCTTAGTTTAATTTAGTTTCATTTAGTTTTCGTTTCACTTGAATTTCTCCTCCTCATCTTTCCCTTCTTCTTCTTTTTCATATTTTTTTTTATCTTTTCCTTTTTATTTCATTTTTTCAAAATTCTTCTTGATTTACTCTCTTGAGAGGAATAAAACCAAGAAAAAGAGAAGAAAATATAAAAAAAAAAATAAAGGACTGCAATAACATGAAAAAGAGGAGGAGAAGAAGAAACAAAAACAAAACGCAGCAACAACACCACCAATAGAAGGAGGAGGAGGCGCACGAAGAACAAACGCAAAGTGAAGCGAAATTTCATTTGCATTAGTGAAGCGCATGTGTACACACTACCTATAATAAAAGTAATTTTTGTTGAATTTAATCCAACTTAATTGAACTTAATTGTCAAAAATACTTAGATGTATAACAGCTCTCTAACTTAATCAGATAAATGAAACTATAATTTTAGATAATTTCGACAGTAGATAATCAGAATTTTAGAAAATTAGTATAATATTTTTAACAACACATAAAAATATTATGTTGAGATATTAATAAACTAAAATGAGTAACAATTTAGTTTAATTTTGATATACTAAGTAAAATATTTTACACCATTGTTTAATTATATTCATTCTTTTTTGTGATAATTCATGCGTTCAATTTAAAAAGTAATAATTATTTTTATTGATGCGTTATTATATAATTAGATATACATGTAAAACTATTTTACACTGAAAATTGTTTTACATTAATATTATATCAAAATTAAATTCTAACATTTTTCTTAAATTATGTTTTTGATATTGTATACGTAATCTAGTTTTTTAATTATAATTCAACATTTTAACTATAAAAAGGAAAAATGAAATAAAAAAAAAGGGTTGAAAATTTAACTTGATATCAAATTGATATATTCTATAATATTTATTAAATGATTGTTATTGCTGCTAAAAAGTGGTGTCTAACTTATCAAAATATGTTAGAAATTAATATTTAATTTAATAAATAATTTTTAAATATTTAAATTTTACTATAAAAAGTAAGTTATGAAAAAATTAAATACCAAATAATGACACTATATAATTAGCCTTATTAATAAAAAAGAACATCTCTATTGGACATTATATATAAATGACTGAATATAGATTATTGTTGTTGTCGTTAATGTTGTTGTTACTTTTATTATTGTTCTTGACGATATTGTTGTTGATACTATTTTAATATTAATGTTATTGTAATGATTTTATGGTAATTAAAGAGTAAAATGATAATCAGGTTTCTAAAGATTTTGATTTTGGACTAATTAATTTCTAAAAAAAAGTATTAATTTAGTCCTCTACGATAATAAACAGTGGACACGTTATATCTTTCTATTAATTTATCATGTAAAATTTAACAGTGATACTTATATGTACCGTTAACTATTGTAACGTGTTTATTTATAAAAGATTGTTATGTAGATAACAATTTTTGGAGTGAAACTTCACCCGTTTTAGATGAATTCGTGATAGATAGAGAACAGTTGATAAATGTTATGTGAAAACTCAAAAGATAATGAATGCTTTATTGTCCAAAATTACATCGTTTCCATACTCATGTGACAGCAACTGAACACACATTGCTGTAGATAACGAATGGACAACTCTGTTTTATTTCGCACTATCCATGTTTCACAAAAGAAACATCTCGCATTTACCTTTTTAGGGTATTCGTTGTAATAAGCGGCGAGGGGTTCTTTGTCCACCTTTTACGCGAACGAATTGCGTGGGAGGAGATTGGGTAAGGGCTGGTCGACGACATGATTGGGCGCGGCACAGTGGGTGCCATCCGAAGATTCCTTCGTGACGAAGTGGATGTCGTCTTTGGTGGCTCCTTGCTGAGGCAGATGAGTTGCAGCGCTGGTTCAACAGCGAAGTTAGGCGACGCAACAGTGTGAAGGAGGATTGATTGGTTCCCTTCGTCGGGTTGTGGCCATTGTCGTCGGCGTGAGAAGACTGGGGTTATTGTTGCAGTGAGCGAATGATCAACAACAATTATAGGGCGACGCGACAATGTGACTAGAGCAGGAGAGGAAGACGGTAGCATGAACAATGTGAGTAGGAGTGGAAGGGGAAAGTGGGGTGTGCAGTTGTTTTTTTTTTTACAAGGAATAATAGTAAAAAATCAAAATAGGGTTAGGTTTGGATAATATTGTGGAGTGTTTTTTTTGTGTTATTGGGATTTTTGTTGGAGACTACATTGTAATTGATAGAGTTGGTTGGTATCTTAATTGGTTATTTAACAAAGTTGTTAGTAAATATATTAAATTGAATGAGATATAAGATAATAATTTAAAAAAAGTTAATAATTGATTTTAATGAATTTATTAATCTAATTACTACAAGAAAAACGTTGAGTACCGGTGGAATAATAAAAATAATCTGCCGGTAACCATATTATCGGTAAATTTATCGTCGAACACAATCCGGCGATATAACTTTGGCCAATAATAATTTATTGTCGAATTCTACGCCTGAAAAAAACACTATTTTGTTTCCTACGGTAGAGTGGTCAGCGTTGCCTAAACGTCGCATTTCTCTGAAATTCTTTTACGTCAAAAAATTCTGACGAAAAATCTGATGCTAATTTTAGTGTGAATAAAAATAGTTTTTATGCTTCTATTTGTCGTGAAATTTAAGTATAGAATTTTAAATTCGACAGAAATTAATTCGAAAAATGGATTCTTGTTTGTAATTATCGAAAAATTTACTAGTAATGTCCATTATTAAATCTGACGGTATTTTATGTTTTTTTTATAGTAAACGATTAAGATGTTCTATCTTAAGAAAAAATATATTACTTTCAAACTAGTATTAGAAGAACAAATCTGCTCCTATATAAGTAATATTCTTAGATAATTTAACGGTGATGTGGAAGTTATTAACTCACCAATAATACTTAATTAACTTTCCTTATTTGACACACAAACAAAAATTAGGAGATAAATGTTGAAGAAATTCAGTAGAATTTACTGTTTTGTGCTAACAGTTAATTAATAATATTTTTAAATATTATTAAAAATATGTTGTTAAATTATTAGATTAAAATAATTAGATTAATAGTTAAAAAGAAAAAACTACCATTTGTACCCATGAACTTTACGAATGCTGACAAAAGTACCCATGAAAGAAGAAAAGTGACTTTGTACCCATGAAAGGCTGGATCCGTCTGTCGATAGTACCCGAACATCATTAAAACGTTAGCTCCGTTAAGTTAAAAGCCAACGTGGAACGTTAACTGCTTACCTGGCTTTTGAATTTTAATTTAAATTTTTTTAAGAACCTTCCAGGTAGATATAGAAGAGAGAGAGAGAAACATTAGAGTCACTTCGCACCATTCCATCTTCTTCCTCACCACCCTTATGCATGCCCTAACAGAGAGAGAGACGTGAACCACGTACTGAAGTGACGCCACCAACCAAGCCGCCCAACCACCTCCGTCCGCCCAAAACACCACCGGCGACTAGCATCACCCAATCCTTCTTCCATTTTCTTCTCCCTTTCCCTATTTCTTCCCTCCTTTGCGCGTAGTCACTCTGTCTCAGCGCGAACAGCCCCTGCTTCGCATCTTCCAGTCCGGCGAGGAACCAAGGGCGGTGAACTTTTGTGCCGATGTGACCGCCGCTCCTCCGCGTCGCCCAATTTCTTCGTCCTTCCCTCTCATTAGCGCAGGTTCAATTCCCTTTCCCTACTTCCCTGTCTTTCTTCTCTTTAATTTTATTACTTTTTCATTCTGTTTTGGTGATCTGAGTAGGTTAAGTTACATGATTTCTGTGTTTTATTGTTCACTTGTTTGCTCTGGCTGAATTTTCTGGGTTGTTTGATGCCAACATAGAACTAAACACGCTGTCTGAATTTGCTGCACACCACATGCTCGATATATCGCCTGAATGAAGTTTTTTATTTAAACCTTATATCTAATCAGCATAGGGCTTAAATTTTGTTTTCATTAGGCATTTTAATTCACAAATATGCAGTTTTCTGAACTTTGTGATGATGATTGTGATTAAACTTTGGTTATGCGCTAGTTGAATGTCCTTGTTTTACACCAAGTTATCTATATATTGTTGTCACTCAATGAAGAGATACCTACCTAACAAAATATAATTTGGTAAATTCTTCACATTTTACACAGTTGAAAACAATACCACCACCACCATAAGATAATTATAGTTTTCAGGGGACATTTTTCTGAAAACATTCACTATTTTACACGGGTTGGCAGCAAGCATAGCCTATTACATATTCCTCACCAAACATCATAACATATATATCTCAAATCATTATTCTATAAATCAATAATTGAAACCCCATTTTTCATGTAATAAATAATGGAAAGGATTAATGGATGTATTAGGCTCATGAATGAGTTTATCTAAAATTTCAAATAATGGCACGATTACTAGGCGATCTTGTTGCTTATCGAGCTACGGGAACTGGCCATATGAAACTCTTGGCAGGTTTGTTCAAATTTCACTCTATAAGAACTTGTCATGTTTGCATTTTTTGTTGGTATTCGTTCTACAACATTATCCTATTAGGTGATTTAAGCAGTAGCTTAACTAGCTATGTTAAATAAGGTGGATGTGATATCATCATGAAACAAAGAAGCAATGATTTTTAAATTCAGTTTTCAAATATAAAGGACTGGAAGGCCACTCAATTGTTTAGTGGTTTATTAAATTTTCTTTTTCCTCTTTATCAGTGTATTGGATGGGTCCACAAATGTACCTTATCAATATAATAGCTATAGTGCCTTTTGTGATTTTGTTTATTAGTGGAATCTTATTAGTGGAATCAGTAGAAAATGTAGTTGGGTACATCTAGTTGAGTGATATAGCTATTACAAGATTTATACTATGAAGATGGGAATGTCTATGAGGTTCAAAGGCTACCTGTGAAGGTGAGTGTAGACTTGGGGAGAAAGACTTGTTCATGTAGGTTATGGCAGCTTACTGGACTTCCATGTAGGCATGCCTGTGCTGCCATTGCATACCAAAATCGCAGGGCCGAGGACTTTGCTCACAACTGGCTTACTATGGGAGCATACAACCTAGCATATCAGTGGACAGTTCAACCTGTCCCAAGCCAGGAGTAGTAGGAGAAGGGAAACCATTATCCATTGTTGCCTCCAGTGTATAGGAAGCCTATTGGGAGACCTACTAAAAAGAGAGACGCTCGTAGAGATGGTCCTAGAGAGAATCCTGATCTCCATAGAGCAAAGAGGAGATATGGCCCTATTAAATGTACATATTGTCTGAAGGTATAACCTTATATTCCATATCTCATTTGTTTACTTATGCATATTGGTTGTATTGTAAAGAAATTAAAATTGCAATTATTGCTACTGTTTTCTCAGACTGGTCATAACAGCAGAGGATGTGACAAGAAGAAAGAAGCTATGGCTAGTGGATGAGCTGCATCAGGTAGTGGTCGTCAGCAACAGGGTGCAGAAGTGAGATCTGAAGGTATGGGTGTTGATGATCTTGATGAGGATACTGCCAGAGAGCAAGAGATGTATTGGGAAGAGACTTTGGAGGCAGCAGATGCTAAAGCATCAGCTTCAGATTCACCCAATGTAAGTTATTTATATCCACTCTCTTCTTCTACTTATTGGCATGAAGATAAATTTATCTTGCATTAAAAATTTGAGCTAATGCAATTTTCAACATTTATAGGTGAATGTTGATGATCTGAACTGTGTGAATCCTTCTGAAGAACCTATGGCAGTAAGACCTCCACCTTCTAACTCCTCTACTGCATATGTGCCACCTAGACCTATCATAAAGCCAACCATGTCCAAGAGACCAATTAGGAGGAGAAATATTAAGAGGCCACCACCATCACAACCTTCTCCCCTCAGACCTGCCCCACCACAACCTACTCCCATAACGCCTACCACACCACAACCTTCTGTTGTTAGGCCTACATCACCAACTAACCAACCACCTCCAAGAGTTACCAGACAAACAATGCATGGTGCAAGCCGAGGTACCACTACACGATTTATGCAATCATGCCAACTCCACCATCCACAATTCAAACACCAGGCAGATGGCCAATACCTGGGTTCCGTCCACCAATAGGAGCATCTTCAAGTGGCAACAACAATGGGGTTTCTAGTGGCAGCAGCAACTCCACACCCAACAAATAGGATTTTCTTGTGTGAATTTATTTTTTGATGAAGTACTTACTGTAATGAGAGCTCTATGAACTCTTATATTGTGGTTTTTTTTGTAACTTATGCCTAGTAATTAAACAACACAACTTGATGCTTTCATGTTCATGGTTTGTAAAGGTTCTATTAGGTACATTTGATTTGGTACTACTACATCAAACTCATACCCTCATTTTGAGGCTTTTGTTGATAACTGCATATGAGTAAATTACTTCAAGGTTTATTATAGCTTATGGAATGAATATTTAGTTCCATTTCCAGGTTACAACTTTGCTATGTATTTTATAATATCATGTTTCTGGCTAGATTAAGACAAATCATGACATTTATATTTCTTTTTTTGTCAAAATTGAGTTAACTCCAATTTAGCAGATATCAAATACATTAACAATCATGGACATTAATGTCATAACACAACTTGACTTTTTCCACAACAAGCGAAGATAGTAACAGAGTTTCGAAGTTCATCATCATCGAGACCAACCAGCTTCTAAATTCATCATCATTGAAACCAAAAAGCTGCACAAAAAGACCCCAGGACAACATACACCATAAGTACAGTTACATATTGATTAATTGGAGTAGATTTAGCCCTACACAAATCAGTAAACTCAAAAAAATAGTTATAATCCATGACCTAATAGTTCTAATTTCACCCTGGAGCTTCCCTATCTTTAACAAGATCTTCACACTATTCTCTTCAATCTCTCTTCTTTGCCCAGTGAGATTGACCTCATGGTTACTACAGGAGCTATCTTGATTTTTTCTAACAAGGGCTCTTGCCAGTCCCTCCCATCCTCCGTCAATCTCATCCACCCATACAAAATACTTGCAATCCATCATCTGTAGTGTGAAAGGGAGGAATAAGGAATCATTCACAATAAGTTAATCTGATCAGAAGCACAAAAACAAAAAGACTTACCTTCTATAGAAGACACCTTATGAACCATCTCCCAGGATTTGTTAAGGTTCCAGATTGTAGCAACACCACACCCTGTCCACAGAAGCATCTCCCAGACAAAGTCTTCTCTTCACCCCTCTTGGAAGACGAAGTCCCTTCTTCGCTGATGCTTCCATTCGAAGAACATTGGTTACCTCTGCTTCTCCTAGACATTCTAGGGTTTTGAAATTGAAATTGGGAAAACAGTTGAGGATAAATTAGGGGAATGGGTGATGTTATAACGGTATATTTATGCTTGGACACGTTAGACTGCTGATTCAAAGCCAGGTAAGCAGTTAACGTTCCACGTTGGCTTTTAACTTAACGGAGCTAACGTTTTAATGACGTTCGGGTACTATCGACAGACGGATCCAGCCTTTTATGGGTACAAAGTCACTTTTCTTTTTTCATGGGTATTTTTGTTAGCGTTCGTAAAGTTTATGGGCACAAATGGTAGTTTTTTCTAGTTAAAAATAATAAACTATACTAACTATTGAACTATTTTCGTGTTGGTGAATAGAAAAAGAAAAAGGTTGTCTTGACATATATAAAAATATTATTTTCAACTTTTTCCTTTTTATCTTTTGCCTTTTTAATATCTAATTTCGGCTTTTAAAGATTTTTCTCCTCTCATAAATAAAATATTGATATTTAGTTGTCACAACTTTGAAAATTGCATATGCGATTTTTTCTTTGCAAGTTCGTAAATAATCTTATCCGACACGATCCAAACTTTAAATTTATAGTATAAAATCTGCTGGGTATTATTAATCTAGAAAAATGCTAAGATCCAAATGCGTTTATTAAAAAAAAAATAGTTTTTTAGTACTAATTCAAATACAAGGTAAATGTAAAAATCAAATATTAGTCCTCTAACATTATTTATTTATTTAGTTATATACTTATATTGTTATATCATGTCTTTGGGAGAATTTTCAATTAGTAATTCTCTATTTTAAAATAATTTTTTCCCTTTATAATTTTACGAAAGAGAACAATAGAAGATTAGAAGGTAAAACTTGAACTCGTTGAGTAAAATTTTAGTTAATAAAATTGTTAAACTAATACATAAAAATATATCTTGACATCACATAATTTATTTATATTCTGAAAAGTCTTTGTTCTCCTTTTCGGGTGAACGCCACCCACTAATGTTGTTACTTTTTTTTTTTCCATCATGTATCATTTGTGTCATATTGTCCAAGCCCATAACCTTGTGTAATGTGGGCTTTTTGGAGTATACTCGTTTGTTATCTTCTCCATTGTAGAAGTTAGGCCAGGTTTCTTCAACGAAATCTAATGTTTTTAGAAAAAGAAACCAGTTCCTTCTTCGGGCCTAAATAAAAGTCTGCGACTGAAAACAAAAAAGGGAAAATTCTCACTTGACCCTTATTTCCAGTGATAATAACAACATAAAAGAACCTTTAAGTAAATAGAAAAATATCATTGATTAAAAAATGTTAGGAAATGATTATCTATAGCTATAAGTAAGATCTTTTTTTCTAAAAAGCAAAAAAAAGTGCCATCATCACCAGCGAAAAATCTTTAAATGAAACTCAGTACTACGATGAATTAGTCATTAGTTTACTAGGTTAGAAAATACAGTAAAAAACCAAAAATATATCTATATAATAGTAATATATAAAACTTGTACTGAAAATTAAAAAAAAAAAAAACTTCTAAATCTCTCTCTCTCCTCAAAGATGGTAATGGAATAGTACTAGATGAAAAGAACTAACGTCTAAAGATTTGAAAGAATTGATGAGATGGAATAAATTTGTAAAAGAAAACAAAGGACATATTCTGAGCAGAAGTTCAGGTATTACGATTGTAGAGTAGTAACAATATGAATAAGTTAGACATTTACATTGAGAAATGCAAGTGTTTTTCTTGGTACATGAAAATGGGAATTGATTTGAAGCTCGTGCATTGCATACTGCCATCTTGATCTTGACTAAGCAAAGCTTCTTGGGTCCTACTCTTCTGCTCGTGCCTAAAATCGTCATTTTCCTCAGATTCCCTAAATTTACTACCCAAACTAAACGATAATCTTGCTCCACATTTCCTTTGCAGCTTGGGCCCCATCCCTAAATGGATCCAAATTATTCCACTAATTATTTTATTGATTCATTTAGAATATTACTCCTCTATTTTATATATGTTTGTGCATCATTTTTGTTTTTAATAGAAACAAGATTTAATTTTGGTTCATATATAAATATAGGCTACCAACGTATAGTTTGGTTAGAGTAATATATTATCTTTCGAAAATTTTTAAGTATACATATAGCGATATTTCAATAATTTTTAACCGTTAATTTTAATTATAAAAAAATATATAATATATATAATTAAAGAATCATTAAAATATCGGTGTATCGATATTTTTAAAAACTTTCCATTATCTTTTACCCTAGTCAATAGTATTCTTGAGTTTGGGTATATATATCGGATATGTCATATGTGTATATAGAAATGTCTAGTTGGCTACCACAAAACGATATATATATATTGTTCATATCCTGACCCAAAATATTATGATCCAAGTCCAAACATACTAAAAGGCTCAATTTAAAGAAGTCGGACTCCACCTTAAAGAAGTCGGACTCGAAAGATAGCTGACAGATAACACTTATTCAAATAAGTAACTGCCCCTAAAATCTCTCAACCAAGAGCCATATCCCAACTACCCTAAAATAAATGGATAGTTATTCACCTTAAAAGGTGGGACTACTCTAACGGTGGTTATTGGTTCACCACTATAAATACACTAACACTCCTCAGGTATCTCTAAGCTCCAATACTCTCTAAACCTGCTTGCTCCCTTGCTAACTTAGGCATCGGAGTGTCTTTGCAAGTACCACCCCCATTCTTTCATACACACAAATCGGACGACAGACGCAAATCAAGTCGGAGACTACCTCCACTTAACGCTTGAACCAATTTCACAAGCCTAATCCACCAACTTCAGGTTACCCACGTAACATATATATATATAGTTTCACAAAAACTTTCTAATGTTTACACGGTGAGTGAACTAACAGTGATATTTCATATTTGATAGGAAAAGAAAAAAATTGAAAGAGAATTATTGATGAAAAGCAAATATTCTAATAACATTTTTAAGGCTAGCCTAAGGATATATATTGTAATCCTTTGCGTTAGACAGAACTAAATGTCTAATTAGGGTTTTACCATTGAAAAGTTTGTAATTAAATTTATATATATTATATAAAATTTGTAATTAAATTTGGGTAATGTTAAGTAATTAACTTTTTTAGTCAACATCAACTAACTTTTTTTTAAATTATTTTGGCTATCTTAAATTTTAAATCTTAATTATAAATTCTTAAATTTAAATTATAAATTATAAACTTAATTTCTAAAGTTGACTAATATTATTAACTAAAAGTTAATTTTTATAATTTAATCTAGTTTTTATTTTTTTTAAAACGGTTCGGCTACGTTACCAACAATATATCTGTCAACTTCTGCCAACTCTTATTTATAATTGTGTTTTATGGAAGTGTGTTCGTGGATGTGTCTAATAAAAATGTCTGTGTTTAATAGAAGTGTCTTTATAGATATATTTTTTGGATGTGTCTCTTTATATATGTATTTAAAATATATTAATTATTAGACACATCCACCAACATACTTCTATAAAACACAATTATAAATAAGAATTGGCAAAAGTTGGCAGATAACATGTTCGTACCCTATACTTTTCCTTTTTAAAAACAATGGAATAATGTTAAACTATTTGCTGTTATAGTGTTTTATAATTCATCTAAAATTCCAACAATTTGTAACAGAAAATAATTTGAAAAAACTTAATTAAATCTTTTTATCTAATATAAAAACTTAATTACATGATAAAATTATAATAACTAACAGAATAATTAAATGTTACACGTTTTGAGATAAAATAGTTTACGATTTATGTTTTGTGTCTTAAAATGTTTTACAGTTAAAGCGTGAAGTTTAGGCATGGGCATGGGTGCATGAAGATAATACATTGGGATAGTTGGAAAATGCAGAGATAATAATGATTGCAAGGGACGTGCGTGACTAGTGCATTATATTGCGCGCGCTTGCAGGGCTTCTAATTCTATGCTTCAAATATTCTTATATATGTTATCTTTAATTAACCACCGATTATTATATTAGGCATGTTATTGTTCCATGCAATATAAATATAATCTCTGGACCACCACAGATCAGAGTGGTCGGAGTTACCATGGCAACACTACTTGAATTTGTGAGTATCTATTCCGTTCTTATTCATTCGGGAAGAATGGGGTAGATAGGTTGGGTTTAGATAATATCTACTCTTATTCGTTTCGGTATATATATAATTTTAATATATAATGTGTAATATATATAAAATAATTAGTAAAATAATTAATAATATTGTATTATATTTAAATTTTTATTTTAATTTATGTTATATATGTGATGATGGTTATATAAATTTTAAAATTTAATTTTATTTATTGAATTTTAATAATTATAGGGGTAGATAGAGGCGAAATAGATACCCGCACAAACGGATTAAGATCCTAACTTTTTACTACTCACGAATAAAAACGGGACGAGTTCTATGTGAATTATTGTAGGACAGAACAAGATCGAGTAGAGCAAAAATCCACCCCTACCTGCTTCGTTGCCATCCCTAGCCGGAGTAGCTAGTATGTAGAATAATGATGATGAGCCTGACTGAGCACATATCATCAATTTTCACGGATCTATTATGGATGAAGAATCGATCATAGGCCTCACATGTGTCATGTGTGTGTTAGAAGAACCTAAGCCATCTCACACTATTGGGTAACAACAACAACAAAATTACAACATGTATCATCAATATGCCCACCTTCACATAATAACTTGTACAAATTAAAGCCTGAACCAGTACGGCCTTCTAGCAACTCATCACCACCGTATTAATTATACACATTCTCCACATTAGCTTTTACAATGCGGGGAGGTGTTATAGTTTGGAAATTTTTAATTAGTTTCAAGGTATTTTACAACAGGAGATATTTTAGTCTTGGAGGTTGTTCTCTCTCGAAGAAAGAATTATTTCACAAATTTCATACCCTATTTAAAGATTATTGATTATATGCCCTATTATTCTAGAATTTTTTTTGGTTTCCGAAAAAGAATCTGACTTCAATTTCTTTAAGTATATATGGTCCACTTGATGAACATAAAAGAATATAATGTAGTTGTTGCAGCACAAGGTAACACACAATGATATCTAGGCGTGTTTGAGATATTTTGAATCAAAAGAATATAAAATTTTTAAATATATCGATACACTAGTATTTCAATGATTTTTAACAGTTAATTTTAATTATAAAAAACATTAATATTCGGTATATTTGAAAGTTTTTCCAAAATAATCTACTGGTATACATAATTGTAATGACGTGATTGTGATGCTGAACAATTTCATCCATATCTGTATGTAGAAAAATGGTTTACTTGAGACAAAAAATTATTGATATGAAGTCGGCAAAGGTAAGAAAAATTGAAAGAGTTAGCTGAATGTGTGTGTAGGACCGATCCATTTGATTCCTCTGACCAAGAATGATTAAAGTTTGAATTGATATGTGGGGGACTTTATTTTTGACTCATCTATACATATAAGGGTCTATTTGAAGCAAGCAAGATAAAATGCCAATCCGCAACAGATTTTCTCTATGGCGGCAGATAATCAAGAACCCATTTGAAAACATGTCCTTATACCAATTTTTGTTTACACGCTAGCTATGTATGTAGTTTTGTTTTTCTTTCCTTTTTAATATAAATAAAGCTTAGTGTGAGAGGGAACTTAGCGAAACATTGATCTCCGCAGAATGCATCGTTAATCACTTTTTCCAATGATTTTATTACGTCCTAGCATATATGTTTATCACTATATACAAGCTTAGGTGGCATGCTGTGGATGTTCCACGTGGATCAGTTGTTATGACCAAAAGACAAAGAAAAATGGATCCAGCAGTAATGCCATGTCGTCCATCTACTTTCATTCAACCCTAGAAAATTCCCTAAATACTATAAAAACCTGATATCATAATTAATTAATTAAATAAGATAGAGCGTATCCCGATCCCAGTTAAAATACAAATAAAATATAGACTCGTTTAATTTTACTGTGTCTGGCCAGATAACATTACGTTATTTTAAAGGGAGCTTCAGATATGTAGGTTTGGGACCTCTATTATTTACATTGGTACGAATGACACAGTATATTGTACGCAGAGTAGAGTGTTTGACGCAGCATGCCAAAAGAATGGTATCTAGTTATGGATTTTGATCGAAACTAGACAATAATGTATGTATTAGAAAATAATACGCAATAAAATTGTGGCAACTTAACAAATTAGTAATATAAAATTAAGAAGAAAAAAGTAGGTACATAAAACAAAAAAGTACCAAGGAAGATTGAGTAGAGCAGAAGGTGTTAGTCTGTGGTTGAATGATTAATATTCGATATCGATTATTTGTAATAATAGTAGGCAAAGAAAGAATTATGGAAAATTAAAGAGACGTAGTTATGTGTGGTGGGGTTTGAAGTTTAATTTGAATTAATTGGGAAATGTAGAAATCCATCCATAATATATGCGCATGAGTCCAGAAGATATAAGTAAGCGCCCGTTACATGCGCCAATGGGAACTGAAATTGTCATTGTTTTACCCTATCCTCCATAATTCACCCTGCTGTCTCCTCCACCTTTTAAGCGTATGTAGTAGAGACTAGAGAGAGAGGTGTAATATCAATTTGTCACTTAGTCACGTGAGAAAGACCACTCTCTTCTCTACGACTACCGTATTTGGAGGAGGATGTTTTTTTTGTTTCTCTCCAGATTCCTTAATTACGTATGGTGCGTTGGGTTTTCCTTAATTTAATCATGTGATTAGATTGGGTCAGCCCCGCCCCCAAACAAAACACATGTAGTAATCAGAAAAGATATCTTTATAAACAAGAGTTGGGTGGTGAGTGGTGAGTGGTGGTGGAGGTGAGAGGTCAAGGGTAAGGTCGTGGCTTAGCAAAAGCCCTGAACATAATTAAAAGCAAGAGCTTTTTTTTATTTCTCTCTCTCTCTTCCTTTTTTAAAATTGTTGATTCTAGCTAGCTAGGTCCGGGTAAAGCTGAAACTCCACTACTACTATTGCAAGCGTATCCTGTACAGCAATTTATTGTTTTTAAGTTCTCACCACCATCATCATCAAACCACTCATGTTAGACAACACCATCAATACTGCTTCTTGTTCTTCCGATGCCCAAAACCTCCCTAACAAAAGAAAAAGAAGACCCGCTGGAACCCCTGGTAATTCAATTCAATTTCATTTTTCATATATAATTCATTTATTCATGAGCTTCATTGATTCGCAGATCCAGATGCAGAAGTGGTGTCTCTGTCACCGAAGACGCTGCTGGAATCGGATCGTTACGTGTGTGAGATCTGCAACCAAGGGTTCCAGAGGGACCAGAACCTGCAAATGCATAGGAGGAGGCACAAGGTGCCATGGAAGCTTCTCAAGAGGCAAGGAGGAGGCGGTACAACCATGATGAAGAAGAAGGTGTTCGTGTGCCCGGAGCCCAGCTGCTTGCACCATGACCCGTGCCACGCACTGGGCGACCTGGTGGGAATCAAGAAACACTTCAGAAGAAAGCACAGCAACCACAAGCAGTGGGTCTGCCATAAGTGCTCCAAGGGTTACGCCGTTCAATCCGATTACAAAGCTCACATCAAAACCTGTGGCACCCGTGGCCATTCCTGTGACTGTGGCCGCGTCTTCTCCAGGTCCCTCTTCAAACCCTAAAATTCTATACACTGCTCTGTTATATTATTTTTTATAGCATGAATAAATTAATAAGGATTTGCTATCTTGGTTTATTCGACACAAGCATATAACATATAGTGTATGTTGGTGATATGGATATAACAGTAACAGATTAAATGAAAGTTTGTGTAATATTAATATATTTCAGGGTGGAGAGTTTCATAGAACACCAGGATGCGTGCACTGTGAGGCAGCACCGACCAGAGTTACAAGCACTGCAACCAGCATGCTCTTCAAGAACAGCTTCAAGCACAAGTCCATCCAGTGATGCTAATTTTACGGTGACTGCCCCACTGCAACCACTTCCACCACCACCACCACCACTGCCACCACCTTCAGAGATTCACAGGAACAATACTAATACTCACAACTTGGAACTTCAGCTCCTACCTTCTTCAATAAACTCTCGTCAAAACCACGAAACCCGCTTGAGACTCGCAATAGGTGGGGACAATGGGAGGAGTGTTGAAGAAGAACGGAACAATAACAATAATGTAATGATGGTGGGTGATTCTTCTTCCACATTGGAAGTGGCAAGGTTGAAGGAGTGTGCAGGACAGGAGCTGAAGTTGGCAATGGCGGAAAAGGCATATGCAGAAGAGGCAAGGAGAGAAGCGAAACGGCAGATTGAGATAGCTGAGCTTGAGTTTGAGAATGCAAAGAGGATAAGGAAGCAAGCACAAGCTGAGCTTGGAAAGGCTGAAGCTTTGAGAAAGCAAGCCATCAAGAAGATGACTTCAACTCTCATGGAGATAACATGCCATGCTTGCAAGCAAAACTTTCACTCTTCCAACAATGGCGTTGGGGTTCCGTCTGAAGAGACCTCCATTGTAATGAGTTACATGTCATCAGCAAACAACACGGATGATGGTGAAGCAGAATAGTCAGTCACATATATAACCCCTTTAATTGTATTATGCCGTTTAGAAAGAAAAGAAAAGATGAAAAAGGTTTACGAGCTAATTGAGTAGTGATGGTTGTTTTCTTCTTTTTCTGTTTTCTTTTTACTCTTGGCTGTCTGAAAATTTGTTGTATGATTTAGAGAAAGTTCATATTCTTTATTAATATTGTGTTGTTGTGATCGATCGTGAGATGCAGTGCTTAGGAGTTTGAGTACTGACAAAAGTCCTGAGTAGTTGTAAACTTAATTAATTGTTTTGTTCATTTGATAGCTAATAGAATTAAGAAAATAAAATAAGGAAGGAATGATTATTGAGACAATGGATATTAATGTTGTTGATATATTAATTGAAGGAGACATGTGACATTCATCTGGGTGAATGATAGCAGTGAGGGTTGGGGCCTGGGACCATCCAAAGGGGGGTATATCTCCCTTTTGAGGTCGAATTTAATGTGGGAGGAATAGAGAGGCAGAGAGGGAGGGTGAAAGATGGAGGGTCATTTTCACTGCATATATATGAAATTGAATGCATATCCATATAAAATAATACATATAGACGCCATGCCATGTTTTTCAGTGCCAGAGTTGAATGGGTGCTCTCGTCCCTCTCAACGCAAACAAACGCACACAAGCCTCTAAACACGCACATACTTTTAACACCACACTGGGAGCTTGCAGTGTCAGCACCCTAGTGGGGGTTACAGTACCTTTTTCATTCAATAATGTCATATATGCCACGCCCTCCCTTCATATAATTAATTAATTATCATTTTTCTACTAACTGCTAAACTAAACACATTCATTATCAAATTAAACTAAATAATTCAAATTTTGAATTCTTCATATATAACAAACAACTTCAAACACATCAATCAATTTGGAGCGAGCATGTTAACTAAACCTTAAAGCAACTAGACGTCTATATTCCCCTATTGGAACATCCGAACATGGAAGGGAACTTTTGTGCTCTTGAAAGATAAAAAGAAAGCAAATTAGGTTTAGCTTTTTCTTCTTTTGGAGTCAATGGAATTACGTAGTTGCTTTTTAAATTGACTTTTAGTATTATAAAGTGAAAACATTGTCATCTTATTAACTTTGAAGGTTTCAACTCCAGTACTTGTTATATTTTTCATTAACATTATTAATTTACTGAATTTTTAGATTTGTTTATGATACCATACGCATACTATTTAAAGCATGTTTTAATTTATAAAAAATTAACATTGGCATGTGTTCATATTCGAGCCCAAAACACAAAAGTCAAGCCAATAAGAATAAAATGCCCACCTCAAAAGGTGGTTTCTATCGCATACCCGAACTCTTTACACAATTCAAAGGGGTAACTTATACTTATTTAAATAACTGCCTCTCCGAATCTCTCCAATTATCTCAATATTTCTTGAAAGATAGATCCTAACAAGTTATGAAGATAAAGGTAACGGTTATCCATCAATAAAGATGAAACTACTCCAACAAATGTGGTTATAAATATATTGACACCTCCCCAAGTATAATTCACGATCTACACTACTAAAAATCTGCTCAAAACCCTTGCTAAAAACCTTACGTTTAGGCCCAAATTAATGTTTCAGGTAACTCTCGAAACAGTATGTTCAAGAGATATTTATTTAATAAAAATTAAATGAAGAAATTAAAATCAATTTGATTTCTCTATGAATTAAAAATAAAAGTGGACAAATAAGTAGATATTATTAGAAGAAGAGTGTTACAGCATGCTCTTTATTTTTGGTTAAAACATGGCTATGCATAGTCAAATATTTTAATTTGCTTACAATTTATAAAAGTTTATATTTACAGCATAATAAGTTGATCAATTTAATAAGAGGTTTTTTTTTATATATTTAGATTGAGTGTATGTTACAAATTATCGCTTTATAATTCTTAGTCAGGAATTCGGTTTGGATAGAGTAATTACTCATTTTAATTTTTTTTTTAAAAAATTTGATTAGAATAGAATGATTATCTAATTTTATAATTTTGTTATATTAATTATCTTTCTTAGTAAAATATTTGATAACTTTTTATCAATATTGTAAATTTTAAGCTTGTATTCACACGCTTCGTTTTTTAACTAATACAAGTTAGAAAATATGGTAACATAAGTTACCTAATTTATACGGGTAGAAAATAATACGGGTAGAAAATATACATTTAAACTCTTTGTAATATGTATTATGTTATTTTTGTTATCTGGCCCGTATTATATGTAATTTATTGTGGTATTTTAATTTATGATGATTACATCTTTACCATATATATAAACAAAGTTAAATTATGAATTACATCTAATGTATACTTAATCATTATTTGTTATATAATAATATTGTGATGAATGGATCTATCTGACAATTAAAAAAATATTTAAGTGACATAGTACATACTATCATTCAATGAAACATGAAAGATAGAAGAAACACATCTAACATTAAATAAAAGTGATACATACACTGAACATGAAATATATTACTATAAATAGAGACTCGAATTAACTCACTATTCTTGTTTTCGATGTATCTTTTAAGTATGAATTTTATGCTTTTTTTAAGACGTATGTACACTAAAAATAACTTATCAAATTAATTATTATATAATTATTGTATATATGTTGTGATTAATTTTGATTTTTTATTTTTTATATACAGAAAATTTAGTTGTATGCTTTGAGATATAATATAGCTAGACTTTTGTTCATGTTATTTCTAGGATTCGAATCTTTTTCTTTTCATAGAAAGATCTTTGGCTCGCTTACCATTAAGTCTTTATTAAAAAGCGAAACTCGTAAGTGCTTTTCGGATAAAAGAAAGTTACTTTTTTGTATCAAAGTTAAACACTTTACTTAGACTACTGTATAGTATGAAAGTAGAGTTATGTGTGAGAGGAGATAATGATGATGATTAAGGAAGTAGCGTAGTATGAAAGTATATGTTGATGAAATTACTTATTATTATAAAAACAAATAAAGTAAAAAGAATTAAAAAGGAGAAGACAAAAAGAAGATGAGGAGGCAAAGTGGGGGATGGAGTTTGGAGACTGTTGTTTGACAATTCAAAGGGAAGTAGCTGAATCAGAAATGGGGAGAGGGGGTTACCCTGTTAATCATGAATACTTTGTTGGGACCACGTGCAACCTCTTCTCCTCTTTATTTCTTTAATTTCCGCACCTTTTAATGCATCCCCGCTACTATCTACCACCATTTAGGGACGCTGAAATTCTCCTAAATACGGGAGTCTTTGCAAAAATCGTTTGAGATTAAATTGTGAGATTTTTTTTTGTTAGAAACAGCGTAAAATTTCTGAGAGATTCGAGTGGAGATTCTTATTCTGTCTCTACTCATTTCTAAAATTCATAAATTTATTTAATAATTTATTTTTTATATATTTTTTAATCATTATATATATATATATATTTTAATGACAACTCCAAAAAATTTTATGAATGGAACAAAATATATATAATATGATAATAATTTTTATAATTATATTTTATTATTATAAAATATAATTAATTTTTAAATTATTTAAATAATAAATTAAAATATTAAAATAATAATTTAAATAATAATATATAGATTAAAATTTTATTTTTTTAGGTTTTATATTTTAAAAAGATTAAATAATTTTTTTATTGTCAATACAATTAAATGTCTCACTTTTTATATATGTCATTAAATAATGATTTAAAATTCATTTTTCATAGGATTACAAAATCGATTCTTTATAATATTCATATTTAAAAAAAATTTCAACTGATGTTGTCCTAGAAAAAATTAAAGTTAACTTAAAAAAAAGCACTAATAAATAAATAGTATTATTTTGATTTTTTATTTTATTATTATTATTTATTTAACTATTTTTTATTTAATGGTCAATATAAAATTAATATTTTTATTAGTAATTTCTAATTTAATATTAAAATTAGTTTAATAAGATAATTTATTTAATTTGAAATTAATTTAACAGAATAATTTTATATATTTATAATCAAATCTAATAAAATATTGGGCTGAATTTTATTGACTACCAAATATTTTTATTATTTTAAAATTAAGATGCTAATCTAGCAGTAATTTATAAAAAAAAAGTTTTGAAACATATTATTTTAAACGAGTAAACAATTAAAATAGTATCAAAATTTACATCGCTGACAAAAAATAACTCTAAAATGTGTTAACAACAAATAAGTCTCGAAGAACTAGATATACATTAAATATATATTTTCTGAAAAAAGACTTTAAATGTTATATTTTGATGCAATTTTTTGTAAGTAATATTAAAAAAATAAGATCTTTCCATTCTAAAAAATTTATAATTTTATGTCAAGTGAATTTTTTTTAAATTTTTTAATTGTGAATGACTAAATTTTTAAATCATTTAGGAATTATTTTGTTTGCGCTTGAATCTTTTGGATACTAAATTGGTAGTTACCTCTATTTTTAAAGGTTATTGTAATAAATTCATTTGAATCTTGAATTACCATTTATTTCTACATAATTGAAATTGATGAGTGAAGTTTAATCATAGTGGGGTCAAATTTAATTATATAGTGGGGACAAATAAATTTTATTACTATGTATTAGTTAAAAAATTTTTAAATTTCACTGGGGGCACTTGCCCCCACATCCATGAATATAAATCCGTCCACCTATATATATATATCCTAAATTACTAATCCTGATTTGTATAATCTTTTTTCAATTTAAAGATCTTTAACGTTATCTATATTTCTAATTTTTTCTGTAGCCACTCTCCTTTTTCATCGCACTGTCACCTCTCTTTATATTGTCACCCTTTATTGTGCCATCAATTCTCATTGCGTCATTCTCTCTGTTCGTGGCGTTCTTTTTTTTTTCCGCAATTCTGCTGTCGTGTTCATTCTTCTCTCTGTTGCCGCATTCCTCACTTCTTCCATTGCTCTATGCTCTGCCTCACCGTTGCGTCTCTCTACTGCGTCAGTTCGAAAGAAGTCATTGTCTGCTGTTTAACGTTTTTGTATAAAATCTTACTGTTTTTATATAAGATGAATACTATCGAAGAGATGAAAAATAAGGCCCACAAAAAATGGAGATGGAGAGCAATATTCCTCATGACAAGAATCAGAGATGAAGACAGGGAGAAAATCTAGGGGCGAGGACGGAGAGGAGGGAGGCATCTTCCACCCCCGCCATTCCCTGATTCCATCTCCTACCACCATTGCAATTTCTCGATAAGATTACTATTAGGGTTTAGTACGATTTTGGTCCCAATGATATAGGCCGAAAATTTTTTTCGTCTCCAACCTTTTTGTTGCAAACAAATCGTCCTTAAGGTTTAACTTAGTTTTAAAATTGTACTTTTTACCAGAATTTTAATTTTTATTACCAAATTACCCGTAACTAAAAAAATATATAAAAAAAGAAAATGGGTTAAAGAAAAAGGGGGAAGGGAATCACACTTTTGGGAGGGGGGGGAGGGAGGGAAGAAGAGGGGAAAGATGAAAGGGGGGACGGTACCAGCGAGACTTGGAGCCGTTGCCGCCATCAGAAATTAGAACCAGAGGGAGAGAGGAGACGCGAGCCTTGCTGCCGTCGAAGAGCTTGTGAAGAGAGATAAAACGCACGATCAGAGAGATGAAGAGGGGTGCCTCGTCACCGTCGCGCTCCACCACTGCCAGCCACCACTGCCGCCACTGCTTCTGGTCCTCGCCGCTGCTTCGCATCCTCGCCGCTGGTCCTCTCTAGGGTTCTGTTTCTAATTTATTCTACTTCTGCTTCTGATTATGATTTTATTGTTCTTGTACTTCTGATTCTGATTTCATTATTCTTGTGCTTCTGATTTGGATTCTATTTCTTTGATCTTATTGCACGTCCATAAGCGTGGCTGTTTCTGCGTTTGTTTCTATTTCTAATTTGATCTTATTGCACGTCCATGATTTTATTTCCATACCCCTTGAACGAGTTTATCGAATCCATTAATCAATGAATCAATTTTTTTCTGGTTCTCTTTTTTCCTTGGTTGGTGTTTACAAGTGAAGAGTGCAAACGGAAAAAGAGAGCTACAATATCTCTGGGTTTGTTTCTGGATTTGGTTTGTTTGATCTCATTGGCTCTTTGTTTTTGGTTTTGCTTCTGATGAAGAAGAAGAGATGTTGTGATGAAAAAGAAGAAAAAGAAAAAGAAATGGTATTTTAGTCCGAAAGACGATTTTAAAACTACGTTGAACCTTATGAATGATTTTGTATGCAAAAAAAAGTTAGAGATGAAAAAAATTTTCAACTTATACCTTAGGGACCAAAATCATACTTGACCTTTCTTAATAAAAATATTTAAATTTTTTAATAAATATAAAAAATATATAAAAAGAAAAACTTTTTTATTTTTTAATAAAAATATTTTTATTTTATAATATTAATTTGAATTTAATTTTAATGTTCTGTCAATATAAAATTGTTGTACATGTGTATCTAATCACATAACGTCATATTAGCAAAAATAACTATTTTTTATATTGGCTGCGTAAATGGTCATAAAAAAGAACGATTATAATTTCATGTAAAACGTTTTATAATGTCAATTGAATCAAAATTAAACTCTATTCATATATATTGTTAAGGCATAAATTCGTTAAATTCTTTTTAAAATAATTCAAATTCTTTATTTGTCTAAATGTCTTCTTAGTTCTTATTACTCAACTAAAATACGTATTTAAGGGCTAACGAATCCTTTGCTTTAGTTAATTAGGTTACGATTATTAGCTTACCTTGTGGAATTCAGCAAGATACACATGTTTGTGTGTATATATATAGAATGCGCACGTTCTTTCTCTGCCATAAATTTTAGATGGCGGGCCCTGCCTGGTGACATAGATGGGGTGTTATTCCGGCCCATTCTCTGAAGGTGCTGATTCCTTGGCCCATGCTTATTGGGCTTTTGAGTTTCTGAACATGAAAACAGAAATGAAGAATGAAGGCAGAAAACAAGTTATTATTAATTGGGAGTTTGCATTGCAATAGGGAACATATGTTGGTGTCAAGCAGTGTTGGTGGTTCCATGATGAAGGTCTCTGAGCATGGCAACAACCTGCAACATGTTTGGCCTCTTAGAAGGCAAGTCATCAACGCACTGCAGAGTGATATCCAAGAAGCGAAGCATGTCCTTAACTTCATTGAGCTGAGCTTCATCTGAACCTTGACAGACCTGAAGCAAATCAGGATCAATGACTTCCATGTGAGTCCCTTGGCGAACCTTCATCTTGGCCCATCCGACCAAATTGGTGTCTCCAAAGTCCTCCTTATCGGTGGGGCGCTTTCCGGTTAACAATTCAAGCATGACAACTCCAAAAGAGTAGACATCTCCCTTTGCCGTGCACCTGAAGCTTTGGTAGTACTCGGGTGGAACATAGCCAGGTGTTCCGGCCAATGTGCTGACGCTGAGATGTGTGTCAAGTGCACTTATGAGCCTTGCCATTCCGAAATCAGACACTCTTGACTCCATTTCATGATCAAGCAGCACATTGCTTGATTTCATGTCTCTGTGTATTATGTGTGGGATGCAATTGTGGTGAAGGAAACAAAGTCCTTTGGCAGCACCTCTTGCAACCTTTTTCCTCTCTTCCCATGTCAGAATTCGCCGGTCGCGCGACTTTGTTCTGCCGTGGAGCATCTCCTCCAGGCTTCCATACTCCATGTACTCATACACAAGCAGCCTCTCTTCCCCAACTTTGCAGTATCCCAACAGAGGGACTAGGTTTCTGTGCTTGATCTTCCCCAAGGTTTCCATCTCAGCCATGAATTCTCTATCACCCTGGCAGCTCAGCCTAATGAGCTTCTTTATTGCAACACTTGAACCGTCCTTCAGTGTGGCCTTGAACACTTCACCAAAACCACCACAACCAATTAGGCTTGCTGCTGAGAATCCATTGGTTGCTTCGATCAGCTGTGAGAATTTCAGCTTCCTAAGCTGCCTCTGAAAGGTTGCAACATTGATGCTTAGAGGCTCTTTCTCCTTGTCAATCTTCCATGTTGTGGCAGCATGTGATGCCTGCAAGCTATTAAGCATCTTCACTTCCTCTGCCTCCTTCCTCCTCGCCCGCATCGCGATTGCCCACACGATCAAAATACAAACAGAAGCCACAGAAATCAGAATCCCCATGACAATGCTGTTAGCCCATGCTGCAGTTGCTGATCTATGGCCTCCTCTGGGAATCTCCTCACTTTGATTTGCTGTGCTTTGGGCGTTATCATTCCTGCTGCATTCCTGCAAAGGAACACCACAAAGACCGGGATTGTTTGCATACTGAGAAGCTGGAAGTGTGCTCAATTGCCCTCTAGATGGAATCTCCCCTGTTAACTCATTGTTTGATAGATCAATCTGCACCAAGAATGACAGGTTTGAGAATGAGTCAGGGATATGGCCCTGCAATCTATTGTGTGATGCATCAAACACTCCCAAATTCTTTAGCTGGCCTAATGTTGAAGGGATTTCTCCAGATAACTGATTGTGAGACAACTCAAGAACCTGCAGGGCCTCCATGTCCCCGAATTCTTGGGGGATTCTTCCTCGGAGCTCGTTGTAGGAGAGATCAAGATACTCCAGAGTCTGATACTTTGTGAAAAGACTAAGAACAGGACCTGAATACAGCCTTGTGAAATCACAGGTCCTTAGTGTTGGAACCTGCAAGAGTCTCTCAGGCCTTATTCCATAGAATTCCAACAAACCCCCAACACCTTTGCACGAGTTTCCAACATTCCTCACAAACACCAAAGTGTTTCCTGACAAAATTCCAAACAATGACTTTGCTCCTTGCTGCCTTCCAAGTCTTGGTGGAATCTCACCTGTGAGCTTGTTGCTGTTCAAGTCCAACCACACCAAACTGCTGCAATTGGCCAGCTCCCCCGGTATCTGCCCGGTGAAGCTGTTGTTTCCAAGCTGCAGAACAGCCAGCCTTGTCAATAGGCCAAACTCGCGCGGTATCTCGCCGCTGAGCTCATTGCTTGTGAGTGATATCCATTCAAGGTTGCTGCAGTTGAACAACTCACTGGGAATTTCACCAGTTAAGTGATTATTGTTCAGTATAAGATCCTTGAGCTTCTTGCATTTCCCCAACTTTGGTGGAATCTTACCTTCCAAGCCATTGAACCATGCTATCAGCTGCTCAAGATTCTCAAGCTGTCCAAGCTCCTCAGGGATTGAACCATTGAGATAGTTGAGACTAAAATCAAGTGTCTTTAACTGTGAGCATTTTGACAGTTGAGATGGAATTTCCCCAGTTATGAGATTATCTGGCATTCTCAGCTCCTCAAGTGATGCTGCACCTGGACATATATCTCTGGGGATAGATCCATAGAATTTGTTTGAGCTAAAATCCACAATCCTCAGTTTCTTGCAGGAAGATATTGAAGATGGGAATGGCCCTGAGATTGCATTGTTTCCCAGCCTTAATTCCTGCAATGATCCGAGGTTATGAAAGATTGAATCTGGCAATGGACCTGACATGTTGTTGTTGGATATATCAAGAAGCTGCAGCCAAGTGCAAGAAGAGAAACTTGATGGTATTGAACCTGTAAGGTTGTTGAAAGAGAGCCTAAGTTCGACAAGGGAAGCACACACATTTCCAAACTCAAAAGGGATCCAACCAATGAGTTGATTCCTTGAAAGATCCAAAGTCTGTAGGCTGTTCAGATTCCCCAAAGCCTTTGGAATCTCACCAGAAATCAAATTGTTCCCCAAGTTCAAACTCTTGAGGCTGGTGCAGTTTGACAGAGAGATTGGAATTGAATCTGATAAACGGTTCTCAGATAGATCAAGCTGCAACAAGGAGTTGCAATCAATTTTGAGGCCAGATATTGAGCCTGATAAATTGTTGGAAGAGAGATCAAGAGACTGCAACTTATCAGAATTTTGCAAGAAATTATCAGGGATAGGGCCAGTCATGTTGTTGTAAGAGAGGTTCACAACAACAAGATTTGGACACCTTGAGAAGAAGTTGTCAGGGATTGGACCTGAAACTCCGGCAAAAGAGAGATCAAGCTGTGTCAAACTGTAAGGGAGGGTAAGCAAGGAAGTGGAATTTACAGAGAATGAATTGAGAGAAAGTTTCAGAACAGACAACATGTCTAGAGAAGATAGAGGGTCAAGAGTGATGGTTCCGGATAAACCATGGCCACTGAGATCAAGCTGAGTGACTCTTCCATGAGTGCATGAAACTCCAAACCAGGTGCATGGATTCCTGTTGAGCTGCCAACCTGACAAAGCTCCAGTTTCATCTTTTTGAACCATCTTTTTGAACATGAGAAGGGCCTGTTCATCGGTCTTGATGGAAGAAGAAACTGGTGCTGCAGCTTCTTCAGTCACAGGAAACATCATCGTAACAAGGAAGATCATGAGTGTAATAGTAGTAAGAGTAAGACGTGGAAAATGGGGAAGTGGGTTTCTTTTGTTGTTGTTGTTCTCCATTGAGGACAAGAAGCTAGCTTGGAACCAGAGAGATGAGAATGTTGATGAGTGAAGAAGATGAGAATTTGTTATGGGAAAACCTTTTGGAAAAGAAGTTTGCTGCTTTATTGTGTTTGTTCCTTTTAAGGCCCTGTTTGTTATGTATGATGGTACTTGTATAGAGTATGATACATAGATAATAAAGGATTGAATTTGACTTTTGGTCAACTGAGGAGGAGTAGTGTTGTTGGGATGATGTGCTTGATCCAAGAGTCACTGTCTCTGTCTTTGTCAGTGTCAGTGAGGCGTGAGAATGTTTCCCTATATATATATATATACGGCAGCACAGTGTAGCAGTGGAATACAATATTGGCATCATGTGCGCCATATCTGCTTCTTTTTCTGATTTTAAGCAGTGTTTCTTCCAGTTAATGTCTTCTTGTTCTAGACACACATGTCATATATATGTATACTTGTTTCCTATATTAGCATATGTGGAATTTGGCTGACGATAAAAATTAGATACTGAACATTATTATTGTATGTACATGATATGCTGTATTTGTATTTTGTAATGAAGATCTTAATTTACAAAGAGAAGAGCTTTTGATTAGCGTGATTGTGCTGTTAAAGAGTTGATTGAAATCATAGTGTGTTATGGGAGAAAAGATAAAATTAAAGAAATGAATAATAGGCCCACCATATGAAGCAACATCAATGAGCATGAGAGGTGATGATTGTCACTTTTGCAATTGCACCAGGTGCATCAACATTTAACTGTTCAAATAGTGACTTAGTTCAACCCCTTCATATTTAAAATTTTTACTTTTTAGCTGGGTTTTGGGACCATGCTTTGCTTTCTTACATGCTACTCTAATTACCAGATTCTTCAAGTCAATCCCAGTTGAGTTGTTTGCATCACCATCTTAAGATTTTGTGTCTGCAACTGGTGATAAATTTCATTATAGCAGAGAAATTATTCAGTCTCCATTTATTTATTATCATATTATATATCACTTTTACAGTTTTACAGCTTTTTTTTTTTAATCTGAAAAGTTATTATTAAATCAGTTCTATAGTGTCTATTATTTATTAATGCTCTAATTTATCTGTTATAATAAATTTTAAATATTTAAAAATTATTTATTTTTAACTTTTTAAATTAAATAATTTTTAATATTTTTTGACAAATTAGTCACTATAACAATTACCTTATTATTTTAATAATAAGGAATAATAGGGAGAGTAGAGGTATTCTAACTTAGGATGTCTGCATTCTATACGTGCTTTTTATTAGTATTTTTGGAAAAGTAAAGTTAGTGTAATTAATAAGATATCGTAGAATTAGAGTTAAGTTAGTTAGTTATATTAGTAAATCAAAATTCAGCGGCAAGCACAATAAATCTCTCTCGTTTTTTAGTGAATATATTATTAAACATAACTCAGGATAATAGTCATGGAGGAAGAGGTGATGAAAATCAAATATAAAATATTAAAAAAATATAAAATCAGTAATGTTAAAAAAACAAAAAAAAAATTAAATTTATTTTATTTATTATTTATTAATTCTATTAGTTGTTATTAGAATGAATGAGATTATTAAGCTAAATATGAATTTTAGTGCCCAAGTTGGACAATATGGTAGGCAATTAGTTTGCAATTAGCACAAATAATTAATCCTAGCTAATTCCATGCATTGGGCCTTTTGATCCGTTTCTTGCTTAGTTAACAAACAAAAAACTGTCACAACATCAGAACAAAACAAACCCCTTTCCTGCTCCAGAAAAAATGTTTAAAATAATTTGTATTTGTATTTATATCTACATACACACACTTATATATATATATATATATACATAATATTTTTATTAATTATAATCTATTACTTAAATAAATTTAAAAATAAAGTATTATTTCTACTAAAAAAATTCATAATATTAATATATTTAATTGATTATAAACAAATAAAACTAACTTTGTATTATGAAAGATGACTAATTTTTACTCATAAAAATTTATAATGTTCTACCTTTAAATAACATCAAGTTTGAGTGTTTTTTTTTTTTTTTTACAAGAAACCATGTTTTTTTTTAAAATAGAAAACTAGTTATATTTATTCATAAATATGAATAATAGTTTAATCTAAGAGGCTATATATACAAATTTTTTTGGTATACAAGTTTATACAAGTTGGCTCAAATCCAACAAAAATAAACCCTCAGTTTAGATTGCGTGTAAACACGCGCTTCCCCAACTCTTTAATAACGCAAAAACCATTATGACAAACGGTTCTTCTCCTTCAATCAAAACCATAACACTCAAAATTCAAACAAGGATCAAAATCTCTCAAAAATCTCTCAAAATTGTTGCGAAAAGTGAAGAAAGTTTTGAAACTGAATTCAAAAAGAATTATGAGAAAATGAAATAAGAAGATGAAGAAAAAGAGGCAGCAGAAGATGAGAAGGAGGAAGAGAAAGAGTTTTAAATTATGCAGAAATTATTAGTACAAAAAAATCGAAAATTCTTAAACAATACACATAAATATCTTAGTTTTACATCGAAATTTGCTGCAAATACACAAAAATATTTTCTTTAATGCTGCATTTTTTTTCTTTTTCTTGTTTTCTTTATTTCTTTTTTTTTAGTTGAATGAATGTAAATTTATCATCTTCCAAGTAATTTTACATCATTATGTGTTTTTTCTTCTTCTTTGTTTGATTTTTTTTATATTTTTGTTAAGAGAATAAAACAAGAAAAAACTTGAGAAGGTAAAACAAGAAGGAAAAGATGAATAAGAAAAAAAAAGAAGAAAAAGATGGTGATGACGATGAAAAAATGAAGAAGCAGCAGTAGATGAGGAGGAGAAAGAGAAAGAGTTTTGAATTATGCAGAACTTATCAGTACAAAAACACCGAAAATTCTTAAACAATACACATTAATATCTTAGTTTTACACCGAAATTGGATATAAATACACAAAAATGTTTCCTTTAATGCTGCAATTTTTTTCTTCTTCTTCTTTTCCTTATTTTTTCTTTCTTTTTAGTTGAATGAATGTAAGTTCATCTTCTTTCAAGTAATTTTGCAGCATTATGTGTTTCTTCTTCTTCTTTGTTTGATTTTTTTATTTTTATTCTTTTTAAAAGAGTAAAACAAGAAGAAACTTGAAAATATAAAATAAGAAGAAAAATATGAATAAGAGAAAAAAGAAGAAGATGGTGATGATGATGAAAAACAAGAAGAAGCAGCAGAAGATGAGAAAGAAGAAGAGGAAGAGTTTTGAATTATGCAAAACTTATAAGTACACATACACTGAAAATTCTTAAACAATACACATAAATATCTTAGTTTTACACGGAAATGGGCTGCAAATACACAAAAATATTTTCTTTAATGCTGTATTTTTTCTTCTTCTTTTTCTTATTTCTTTCTTTATTTTAGTTGAATGAATGTAGGTTCATCATCTTCTAAGTAATTTTCTAGCATTGTGTTTCTTCTTCTTCTTTTGTTTTTATTTTTGTTAAGAGAATAAAATAAGAAGAAACTTGAGAAGGTAAAACAAGAAGAAAAAGATGAATAATAAAAGAAGAAGAAGATGATGATGAAAAAGAAGAAGAAGAAGCAACAAAAGATGAAGAGGAGAGAGAAGAAGAGTTTTGAATTATGCATAACTTATCAGTATATATACATTGAAAATTCTTAAACAATACACATAAATATCTTAGTATTACACCGAAATTTGCTGCAAATACACAAAAATATTTTCTTTAATATAGAACTCCTACATTACATTTAATTCAAACTATCAACGATGAACAACAATTTTCACAAACTAAAACAATATTATTCACCTACAGAATCATAAACTACTAACGAAAACATTAACTAGAATCGAACCACACCTCAGCCACTTGATTGGATTCAAAACAATAATTTACTTCGCTCTGGTTCAATTGACAATCTGAACTTGAATCATTCATTGTTTTCAACAACGAGATAACTATTTAAAACTGATTTTAGAGCTTGATTTAAAAAACGTAGAGAACGAAAGAAATCGCGAAAAACGACAAAGAACGAACGAAGAGATAGAAGAGAACGTAGATAGAAAATATTGAAAAAATTCGAAAACGAAAACGAAATCCTTTCGAAAAAGGCAGTTATATATTCGCGCATTGGTTGAAAAGTTGGTTAGATAGTAGGGCGTGAGGTGAATTAGGTTAAAGAGACTTGTATGGATTTGTTTCGAAAAATGACTTGTTTGTGGAAAACATTTCTTAATCTAAATTTAATTTATTTATTGGAGAACTTTTATGCATAGTAAGTTAAATTTATGAAGCACGAACACTTCGCTGAGTTGTCGTATCTACATATTAGACACATTTCAAACACAACACTTATCGACACTGGTTCAATACACGTGTCTGTTGTGTCCAACCGTATCTTAACAAAAAATAAAAAATTCTACTCCAAATACGCTTGGACATACCTAAATACTATCACGTATCAGCGTGTACAGTCTTATTCTTAACATGTATTCTTAAAATAAATTTTAAAATATTATATATTATTATTTATTAAAATAAAAAATATTGTAAATATTTTATGTAATTAAAATAAAATACTAAAAACAATTAAAAAATTAATTTATATTTTAATATTAATAAAATAATAAAATATCATATATATATATATATATATACGTGTCTCCGTATCTTATAAAATTTTAAAATTCATTTATCGGCATATTCTGTGTCCGTGTCCGTATGGCATCATAGTAAGTTATACATTATAATTCACAATAAAATACATTTGAGTTTTTCTGATTTAATTCTATGATGATTGGATGGTACTGAACCAATCACTAGCTCACTATTATATACGCAAACCCTAATTCTTTTTTTAAAAAAAAAAATCGAAACTAAAAAAAAAACACTAAAACATAAAATGAAAAATCATCTAAATTCTAAGAAAAAAAAAACACCAAAACATAAGATAAAGAATCATCCAAATCCTAAGAAAAAAATATACAAAACATAGAAAAAAGAATCATCCAAAACTAATAAAAAGAATCATCTGAAATTTAGAAAAAAAAAACATAAAGAACTAGTTAAAAGAATCATTCAAAACCAAATAGGAGGAGGAGAAGAGCCGCAGGGTAGTCGGTGACGACGTATTAGACGGCGTTGTGTGAATGGTGGGAGATTCGCAGTGGCGCATTGTGTGGAGGAAGCCACGAAGGCCGCGCATGGCGCGTGGAGGAGTCGCGCATGGATCGGAGTAGTTGATTGCGCATCACGAATGGGGGCTTGGCGGTGGCTGTGTCGTGACGGAAGGAGAGCCGTGGGGTGACTGTCTGGCGTGACAGATGGAGGCTGCGATGGTGTTCGGTGGTGCAGATGCGTCAGGATTATGCAGCTATGTCCAACGAAAAAGGACGGCGGCGAGACGTGAGGAAGAGGCCGCGCAGTACGATGAAAGACGCGGCGGTGGTTGGTGGACGGCGGTGCCGAAAACTGCGTGAAGACGGCGGATTTATGGAAAGAGAGATTTGACTGTTTTTAAGTGAATGAAAAATGTATTAAATTTTTTATGGATTGTTTTTACTGTGTACTATAAATGTGATTAAAATAAATATAGATAGAACCTTTTTTGAATTTTAAATTTTAATTTTTAAATTTTTATTTATTTATAAAATTTAAATCATAATAAAATTGGTTGATGTTGACTTATAAGAAGGTGTTTTCCTATACTTTTCCTATCATATATACTTAAACGAATATGCAATTTAAATAAAGCTAAGCTTAAATGGTGTAGTTATACCAAATTTGTGGCATAAAGTATTAAACTATTAGGCTATTAAAAGAAAAAGACGAACTTGAGACAAGTTAAGATGAAAAGAAACTACTAATAAATAAAACCAAATTATGGCACACTAAGTGAATACAAATTTAAATATATATTTGTATCTAAGATACCCCTTTTTGTCCCATTTGAATAATATTACTGGAGAACCGTTACGATATTATAGTATAAAAGATGATCGGAAAATCGGCTAGCTGTCTCAAGTATATCTGTATATTCATGCGTGCTGCAAATAGGGACTAGAAAATTGTGCAAATAACTATGGTATAACATTCCATTATTTATCATACCTCATGTATATATTACCTTTCTTTTAATAGTGCACAGTAAAAAGTATAGAATAATAATAAAAGAAACAACGGTTGAAGACAGAGAATTGAAGGATTGTATTTTGACCGAGAGAGAGAAAGAAGTTTATGTTTAATCATTATGGGTAATGATTTCAAAGGTGCATTCCTAGTTCCTACCACCACAGTGGTGTGTTGAAGTGAATTCATCTGAAATTCATTGAGAAATTAAAAAAGATGGAGTGAGTGAGTTTGACTTGGTTGCTGTTGAAACACGCTTTGGCCGAAACTAGCCATAGCAATTGGGTCGGTGGGACCAACTTGTCGTCCATGGCACGCCGGGACCCGCTCACTAATAATAAGTAACATCACATTTTTCACAGAATCCAAGTTATAGCTAAGAATAAGGACTTTTCATTTTTCAAATGATCAAAAGATCATTCCCTTGGCGTGTAATGTATCTACGTCCTTCAATTATTCTTTATCAATTCAATTTGACTCCCTTTCCGTCTCTCATTATGCCATATAGATTGAGAAATACACTAATAAGCGCTTATTATTGAGAGACAATTCTGATTCTCATTCATTCAGAACAGAAAATAATGGAATAACAGAATTATCAACTAACTGTAACTCGAGCTACCCAGCTACTCTACATAGCAACTACTCTAACCTCTATCTAACTACGGTTCTAACAGCTTTAGTTAACTTCTAACCTGATTTAGGGTATGTTTGGGAAACCCGTTGGAAGGGAAGAAGCACGTTTAAATTTCTTGAAAGTTTCAACTTTTGGTTTGGTAAATTTTTTTCTCATGAACGCAGAAGTGATTCTGCTACCAAAACCAGCGTTTACAAGAAGCAACTATTTTTAGCTTCTGCGTTTTTTTAACGGGCTTTTAGCCATAGATACTAACTTTTTATTTACTTTTTATCAATTTTATCATTTGTATATGTTATTGTATTATTTATAAAATTCTTGTTATTTCTATTTATATGAGCTCTAATTTTCTATTATTTATTATTTTTATTTTTTTTAACTATTTGTTTGACATTATACACTTTTATAATAGTGATTTTTGTGTATTATGTTTGTTATTATCTTTTTATAATATGATTTATTAATTCTATTAAGTAAAGTAAATTAAATAAAAAAATTAACTGTAAATAATAATAATAGTAAAAAATTATAACATACTAAAAAAAGAGTACTAAAAATACTAAAAATATATTATATAAAAAGATCATTAAGAACTTTTAAATTTGTTTCGATCTATAAAGTAAATATTTAATTTTTTTTATTATTTTCAGTACTATCTTTTATAATTGTAATTCTCCTATACTATATTTTAGTGTAATTTTTTATAATATAGATTATGATTCCATTAAAAAAGATAAATTAAATAAAAAATTAATCATATATAATAATAAAATCATAAACGTTGGATTTCAAATTAATATTAAGAATAAGATTATTGAGAGTACTAGAATAAGAGTACGATGTAAAAAAATACTAAAATAACATTTAATACTTAAAAAATGTAACATATTTGATTAAATATTCTTTTATATATATATATATATATATATAATATATAATTTTTATTTTTATTTAAAAAAATATTTTGTCTATTTTTATATGTTATTTTTATTTTAGTAAGTAAATATTAATTTTATTATAAAATTAACTAATAAAATCTATTTAAATATCTAAATTAAAACAATAGGATAATATAAAAAAAAATCTAAGTTGATGTCCATTTTAATAATTTTTTATCTAAAAGTGATTTTGAATGGTATAAGCCAAACAACATTTATTTTACTATAATCCATTTTGATACAAAAATTACCAAACATAAATCACTTTAACACAAACCTACTTTTGACCAAAATCAAGTTTGCAAAATCAATTTTATGCAAACTCCCGTTTGCAAACTGTAATCCAAACACACACTTACATGTTACTAACTTTAACTACCGGTTACTATCGTTTCCCAACTTGCCATAATACTCAAGTTAAAATGTTGCGAAAAACTAAACCGGTCAATGAATTAGTAAAATGACTAATTGAATAATTTAATAGTCTAATCGAAATTGAATTAGAATATAAAATAAAATTATTAAAAATATAATATATAATTTTAAATATTTAAATTTAATAATTTTTAGATTAATAAAATTTAAATTTAACAATTTTACATAATAATTTATTTATAATTTATTATTAAAAATTTACAAACAAGTTCAAACATTAAAATTTATAATTAAAAAAAAATCAAAACACACATAAATAATAAATATATATTTTTTCATAGCAGAAAAAACATGTTTTAACTAAACAAAAAATACTACTAATCACAAGTTATAATAATAATCATCATTAAGTGTTCCACATTACATACAATCAATGCAACAAAAAAAAACATTACATACAACCCACAATAACATAAATTACATTTGAATCAAATTTTGGATATACTTTGACTATCAAAAAATTAGCAGGATGACGATTAGTAACGCCAGTTGGCATGCAATTGATTTTTTTCTTAATAATAATAATAATAAAATAATAATAATAATAATAATATAACCAACTCTCACAAATTTAAGGTTATTGACTTATTGGGTTAGTTGTTAAAAAAGAGAAAAACTCTGTTTTTTTTTTTTTTTGTCATTTTTAAAAGATTAACACTGAATCAGAAACTATCAAAAAATCAGATCGGTTCAGAGGATTTATCAACTAACCGTTCATTTAACCAATTTTTTACTGATATTTTATTAGATAATTTTTCATGTCAATGGAACCGATCAAAAAACCAATTCTTAATTAATTCAGTGGAACCAACCGGTCCAGTTCCATTCTCAGAATCATGCTATTGATAACTGTACTAACTGTAGAAGCACGGTGTATTGTGATATGTGTAAGATTAAATCGAAAAAATTGTAAAAGCTTTTTATTTCTCCTTTTCTTTTTATATAGGAACTTTGTTATGATAGTCCCTACGAGTGGTATTGCTAGGATGAAATCATTGTGGTTCAAGCATGTGAATTGTAAAAGCGATAGTGAAAGATATAATAAAATCATTTAAAGTTGGGTTAAATGATCACCTAGTGTCTCACCAAAAACTATAGCTTCCTATCAAAATAATACGGTTTGAGCTTGTAAGATGTGGACAGCAGAACACTATCTATGCAAACTAGTCCACATTTAACATTTTAAAATTTGTATATAACTAAAAAAGAATTTATGATCATTTATCTTTAAAAAATAAAGCCAATATATTGAAGTGAATAATAACTTTTCTTTTCCTGATTTTGAATTTGTTTAACTTAGAGACTCCTCTTAAATTTTGCTAATTTGAAAAGCATTTTATTCTTACCTGTAGTCTAAATGAGTTTAGATAAGTATTTCTAAAGTATAGGTATTTTTAAATGTTGATAATAGGTATAGGCACACTTAAATCCTAAACAGGATTACTCTGTCCTTCCCAATAGTAAAGTTATGAGACACTATACCCCATAATTGCAATAAGAGTTCACAATTTCAACCATCAAGTGGTGAGAATTTTCTTTCCCATTGTTGACTATCAAAAAGTGCTGACAATTATCTTAATCAATGGAAAAGAAATATTTCCTTGCCTAACAAAGATTACAAATCAATGACCCTCTTCATATATATATACTTGGTAAAAGAATTGATGAAGATTGAAGAAGAAGAATCATCAATTTACTTTAGTTACCTTTAGGCCCATACTTCTTTTCTAATTTTTATCATATCCTCCTTTTCTCCTTAACATGGTTCTGGTAATAAATACGGCTTTGGTTCAAGCAACGTGAGACTGGCTTAGTAAGAATTTGATTACACATTTCATTTGACTTCCGGCTTCAAATTGGGAGTTCGAATTTTTGGATGAAAAATTCTGAAATCTTTAATCTTTGTCAGTCAAAACTTAGTCTCTATTTTTTTGTGAGATTATTTGATACTCAACTAATACCTGGCTTATCAACTTAAATTTGGAAGTATTCTCACTGTCCCACAAAACTAATGGATCTCTTGAACTTGTTTTAGTAAAACTGGAAAATCTTTGTAATTTAAGTGTTATTTTATTTCAGACACAAGTCAATGATTGTGCTCCGTTATTTTCCCCTAGACAAAATGACTTAACTTTCTCGTGAAAATAAAATGTTAATACACTTGCGCCAAAATTAATTCATATATTTCCTGATGACAATTATGCAAACCATTTTTTCTGTTAAAATAATTAATAAGGCACCTAGAGCATTTGCTAGTTAGAATATATTTCCTATATGTTGTAAATCATAATTAAATAAGCCCTTCAATAAATATCTATCTGGATTAGCATAAAAAATCATTTCCAGTTTCAGAGCGCTAAGAAGAAATTAACTGATACAAGATACGTCAAATAAATTTCAGTGAACTACAGTTAATTAATCAAATATTAAAATCCCATGGTTACAAAAAGATTCCTATAGTGCCAAGCCTATGCAGTTAAAGAGCAAAAAGGAACATGACACCATTTCAGGGAAGGAGTCGATGCTTCTCTTGCTCTCAGGTACACTATATATAACCTACCTTATGAAAGAGAAGAAGAAGGAGAAGAGGAGGAAGAAGAAGAAAAATCATAGAACTTTTTTTCTCTCTTCAGCTAACAGCAATACTATAAAACTTGCCAAAAAGTTAAAGTTCAGCCACATAACTACTCACACTTGATGGACCTGTATATATGGCGGACAAAGAGCAGCGAGGCACGAAAACCTACGCTGCCAAGCATGAGGAAGAAGCCATAGCAGATGCAGGCCATGTAGCCGAAGAAGAACGAAGTTTGCATGAAACCAGACATATCTGATCGTGCATAGTAGTAGTACAAGCAGTAGCCGTAGATGAACAAACCAGTTGATCCACCACACAGAAAAGACCTAAAAAAACATATATCACCATTCCATCAGGACGAGAAAAGCTAAATAGGGGACTATAATGTTTAAAGTGCTGCTATCTTCAAATGATTTAGAACAGCAAAGATTTCGAAGAAACAGAATAATTGGCAAAAAACATACACATTTATGTGATTAGCTCCTCAGCTCACCCAATACTAAGGCCTTGACTGGTGGCACTATTGGGTCAATGGGCCTCAGATCAGATCCAATACAAGTGTTAGGCCAAGGCCGAATCAAATCCAAAATGCCAACTAAATAATCAACTAATTCCAAGTTTTGTATGCATTAGTCCAGAATGCCGAAATATCAATCCATCAATGAAAACCTCACAATGCCACCCACAAAAGAATACCAAGGTTAATTTTATATTTATCCTATGTTTTCTAAGTTTCTATTAGGAAAGTGGAACATTTCCCCGTGGGCGGGGGGCCCTGCTTGGGGAGGGGGAGGGGGAGGGGGGGGTGTGGGTTTGAAGATAGGAAAGCTCTTTCCTGTTCTCTATATTAGTACAAATTTTTATTTTCTACTCTCTTCCTAGTCATTGGCAGTTTCCTTTTAAACTAAGTATATAGAGGATATAAAAACTAACTGAACTTCTGATTTATGTAAGATAATATTTATATATAGTGAAAATCATAATATAAGGATATATGAACTGTAAAATTCTTAAATTACAACAGAAGGCAAAATTACATACCTCCACCACCATTCATGATCTTCAGCAGCAAGTTGAAAGTATGTCAAAGCCACAGTGATGAAAGCAGTGACAATCAAGAGAATAATGAAGACAATGAAAAGTATGCTGTAAATAGTATAGATCCTGTGGCCCCAAACACTAGCGAAAATGTAGTACAGCTCGATGTAGATGGCACTGAATGGTAGAAATCCAGCCATTGCCATCTGGGGGATGGTACTCCTGTACCAAGGCAGAGGAGGAATCTCTCGGGGATATTTTGTAGTGCGGACAGGTGCTTGGAACTCGGCTTTGCTATTTTTCCCTGCAATACCGCCCAAGACAAGTAATGGTGAAGTTACCAATGTCCATATTAGGACAATCACCAAAATTGTGCCAAATGGCAGAGCAGCAGTTGCGCTATAAACAATTGCAACTGTGTTAAGGAAACAGAACATCAGGAACAGAGGGCCACAAAAGAGGCATCCTGTCAGCAGTAAGTTTCTAACCTGTAAAACAAGAAAATAAATTTAGAAATAATTTCATTCACAGGTATTTTATCAATAAAATCCAACCATTGGCAACCATCAATGCATAAATCCATGTGTACCCAATTAGTCCCTTCAAGTTGAATATAGAAGGAAGTAGCAGTGTAGCCAGCAATGCCAGATGTGAGAGCATATATGACCACCAGTGCAGTAAATAAAGCTCCTCGGTTATAGGGATAAAATACACCAACCAGTGCAAGAGTGAAAATGAAAATGGTACTGCACAAACAAATGGAAATAGAAATGACATTTGATAAAGTTTACAACTTATATTGGGCAAACAAGCTTCAACATAGACAGGGTAAAAGGGCATTAGAAGATTCTTACAGAGCAAACAATTGAGTACCAGAACCTAAGGCAGCTGCAAACAATGATTTATTCTTTGGAAACCGGAAAACATCACCATGAATATATTTCCACCCTGTCTCCTCTTGATCATCAGCAGCTTCCTCATCTTGTGCATATCTGTGGGAAATTATAGCAGATAAGATACAAGAAAAAGAAAACTAATAGAGCAACGCTCTAAGTAATAAGATTATAATCCGGTGCTCAATAGCAAGTCATACTTCATAAAATCATTCTTTAAGACACGCATGAGAATGGTGGCCAGAAAACCAGTCAGAAGAAGAACTGTTACACAGGAGTTTATGATTGAGAACCAATGAATCTCTAAGTGATGTGGCAAAGAAGAAGACTGAGAATATTTTTCCATTCTCCTCTCAAAAGGAATATCTGTTGGCTTCCATTTTGCAGAATAAAGAAACTCAGTTTCAACTTCCTTGTCCTCAGTAAGGTCCACAACAGAATGAGGATCCATGCGGGCACTGATTTCAATCACACGATCTTTGTTGTATAGAACGTCGAACTGAATGTGCTTGTAAAGGAAATACTTATACTCGCTGGGGTCATTTTTCCCTTCTTTGTCAATTGTTCCAATAAATCCCCAGATTGGCAAGTCATCATAGTACATTTGGAAGTAATAATCCTTTTTAACTGCTTCTCGGAACCGAGCAACATCCTTCTTTGTGAGCTTCTTCTTGCAGACAGAGACCGAGTCCTTATCCTTATTGAAGTCAAGAACATAAGGAGCACTCACAAGGCGGTCTCCATTCAACACCTCACCAAGTGCTTCAGTCTTTTCTTTCTCATGACCTGGCATGCAAATTTACTCCTTTCAGGATACATACATTAAGAATCTAATACAAGCAGGAAAATGACTTAAGAAAGCAGCATATTGCCCTATTCCCTGTTCAGATAGATGAATGAATAAGCCTTCCATTTTTTTTTTAGAAAAAAGAGGAAACTAGACAGGGTCTAACTCATCTCTCACATGCTTACCTTGTTAAGTAATCACATTTGTCATTAATACTTACAGAGAGAGAGAGAGAGAGAGAGAGAGAGAGAGAGAGAGAGAGAATGATGCATAAGCTCTACTAAAACCAGTAAATACAGTAATAAAGGTTAAAGCGAGCAATAAATACCAAGAGCTGAAGAATAAATTCAGCACCTACCTGTTGAACAGAATGGCAGGTCAAAATACCGGTAAGTTTCACTGAAAACCAAACAGATAAATAAAATAAGAAATTTGAATGATAAACATAGACAGACCATAACAACCCATAAGAACTTCACCTCAATACCATAAAAAGCAACAAGAATTCTGAAACAATATCACATTTTGAACACAACCAAACACCGAAAATGGCTCAAATCGTTGAAAAATAGAAGAAGCCAAAACAAAACTAAGCATAGAATCAGACACCAACGCCAGTCTCACACACATACATGCACACTCAAGAAACGGAATCATTTCGCAGTTGACGCCTATGGGATCCTATAAATAAGGAATCTTCAATTTCAGAATCAGAGATTCGAAATGAGGAGATTGAATAGGAACGAAACGGATCGGCGGGGGGGAAGGGCCATACCTAGGGTTGTGAAAGGGACCGACTTTGTTGGCGTAGAGAGGAACAGGGTCACCTTCGTTGTAACGGTGGTTTGAAGCATCGGATCTGACATGAGTTGCGAGGAGAGAGGCTAGAATCGCGAGAGAAAAGAGCAGCGTCGAGAACTGGGCCCTTCCCATGGCGCACACACACCCTGCACTTTCTATCTTCTTGTTTCTCTGCTTTCTTCAAGCTTCAATCAGATAAGAAATAAATCAGAGAGAGAGAGAGAGAGAGAGAGATTTTGGTAAATGACCAAATTAATTAACAGAGAAAAAAAATTATAAATTTTTACTAATAAGACAAATTTATAATAGTGTTTTGTCCTTTTGCCTTTGTAAGTTTGTATTTTTCATTTTTTCATCTTCTTTGTTTCAATAATTTTTCTTCTATTTTCGAAGGTGACAAAAGGATGTGACGAGTCATGTGACTCAAAAGTCGTAAAATTAAAATTATTTTAATATTTATCCATGTAAAAAATCTAGTTCACCAATTATGTGATAATTAATTTATATTTGTGCATTTAGTGGTTAAAACATTTGAATGGAAATTAATAAAAGATTTTGCAAAAGGGAAAACAACTAAGAAGAGATTCATAATTAAAAGGAAAGGTCAAGTCAGAATTCAACCAAACTAAGATGAACAAGATAGTTTTCTTTTCTTATCAAAATTTTATTCATCTGCACAAGAAAACGGTGAAATCAACATTCTTTAGAATTGCAAAGTTTACATGATCAATCATAAGCTTTAATTTCACGCTTACAAATATATTATGTACAAAAATGTTTCTACGAAAGCATCATTTATTAAACAAAACAACTACATATCTCAGCTACTGTCCCATTCCTTCAAGTCAAGAATGGGGAAAAGATAGGGTGCTTGGAGAATCAATCCTGACAAGAAGATCTTCTTCAACAACTGAATCATCATCACTTGAGTAATCTCCATGATGCTGCACTCTACTTTCAGTGTTTTGTAGAGGTTGGTTTGGAGCATTTTGTTGTGCTAAGTCACTCACTTCACGGCCCTTGTTTGCAGTGACAGCACTTTCTGATTTTACTGACAAAAGTGGACGCCCCTGTTGTGGCACAATGCTTGGGTATGACAAACTAAGAGCCGGTTTAGTCTGATTGCTCGTCGAACTTCGGCTCCGGCCAGGGATCCGTAATTCCACCTTCCATCAAAATAAAATCAAGTTAGACACAACAACATCAGCATTCCATGTTAATTGTCATTGCTTGCTGATCAAGCAACTACTAAACAATAAATGGCATGTTGAATTGCATGAAACCAACATACCATGCTCCCGTAGATGCTCAACTGCATTGCTCTTGCAGACAAATTAGTTATTTGTCGGCCGTTCCCTTCGGAATTGTGCCGATGGGGCTTCTGCTTGTAGAAGTTTTCAGGCCAGCTCATAAGACCGCTGTGTTCTCTGCTACGTAAGGTTCTATGGGGATGTTCCATGGAATGTGATAATAACGAATTTGATCTTCTAGCAGGAGGAGAATCAGACTCAAATGCTGCAATGTCAAATATGATTACCCTTGCTCTAGCTTCAACTAGATAAGACGATCCTTGATGAGAAAAACTACTTTCCCTGATACCTGTATGTATAATTCAAGGTAAAAGATTTATCAAATTCATTTTCTACTTCATCCATAATCACAAAAGTTTTCAAGACAGTAAGATCAAATACCTGAACTTGACAAACTGTGGAAGCTTAGATTCCCTTGTGAAGAGAGCAGGACTGCTGGTGCTGTTACCAGTTCTTGACGAGCTTGAGTTTTGACATATCCTTCTAGCAAGAATGCGACCGAATGATTCGGTATTTCTATTGTCTCTCCTCTTATGTATATTGTCATTTGTGATCTTTCAGCAATAATGGCTCTTAGTTCTTGCATAGACATTTTCTCAAATATCTGGGGAAGCAATACTTTCGAAAGGAAAATAGCACTTTCCTGAAAACCATGATTAACTTAGTTTAGCATAGCACCAAAACATATAATAAGGGCGTTAATGATTTAATGTCATAGCAAACTAACTAACTCATACCTGCCACAGGAAGTCTTCCACGGAAGGGTCTGATCCAAGGCATGAAACTATCTTGTCGGCTTCGATGAAGACACAGAACACCACGGAATCTGTGAGGACATCACAGATATACTGCCTTCCTGTCAGCACTTCATAAAGACCCAATGTGATCCCGTGTGAGAAAGTTGGATTGAAAGAGTGCTTGTTTCTTATCACCTTGCTTTCCCACTGAGAGACCGAAATATTTTCCAAGCATTAATCTTTGGAATGTTTAATCAGATAACATAATGCGAACTTCATAAAAATAATGGCTTCTTAGTTATTACCTTTACCACTCCATTAGAAATTAACCAAATTCCATTTGATCTTGATCCTTCCTTGTATAGTGTCAAGCCACGCAATTTCATCATTTCCCTGGTACCACTTATAAGTGATTCACGAACCGGAGAAGGCAGAGCACCCAACATAGGATGCATACTAGTTATTTTAGGAAGCTTCACCAAAGGAGGATTTCTGAGTAATTTCTTTAAATCAGTCTGAAAAATAAACAAATCCATTAATTGATGAACAACACAATTATAATTCCAGAGAAGAGCAAACCGTTAAGGTAACAGATGAAGAGAAAAGCATGAATATCACCAGAGGATACCTGGACAGCATCATGCAGATGCAACATCTCTTTCTCCTCCAAAATCCCAGCCTTCTCAAGGTCTTGAACATATTCAATTAAGTGATTTAGCACTACATATGTGGCTTGCCTTGTTTTCACAACTCCTAAGACCTGAATGACAGCCATCACATCAAATTGAGCCCAAAAAAAAAAAAGAGTTTATTTAACCCTCTTTAACAATAAAAAAAGATGGATTATGAAATTTAAATTGATTCGAAACCAAGATAATATTGGAGGATAATTTTTTTTAACTTGCATACCTGAGGATATGTTACACGAACATCCTCCAGGAACTTCCGTGCTTCTTCGCCTTCTGCAATGCTTTCATTGATAACAGCAGAAGCAACATCACTTTCACCTACACAAGAAGTTTTATGCAGAGAAAATCAGCAACTACACTATATATTGTATAGTTTGTAAACCAGGGTGCTTGTCACCAGGATTTACAGTGTTTATTAATACAAGATTTGTTTTCTATTTTTCACAGCAAGTCAAGGAGAAGAAACTGTATGGAATAGAGGCAACAAAAAGAGTAGAAGCTGCAAATAGTATTTCGTAAGATAAAAAGCCAAAACTTAGTGAGGTAAAAAAAACTACCTATGAAGTCATGTAATTGTTGTCGAGCAACTCTGTGTGCACGAAGAAACGCAGCACAAATATTACAAGCAGATTCCAACCTTTCCACAGTGAAGTATGTAACTAATTTTGGTGGAAGCATACTAGACTGAAGAAACTTGTAGTAATTTGGAAAGTGAACATTAGTTTTTAAGCCTTTCCAGTCACATAGAGGCTCATGTGAAGCCAAATCTATTGCCTCCTCCACAGATAACATTAGAATATTAGCTGTCGTTTGAGAAATTCGTCCTTCATCAAGCATCTCCCAGTAAGCAGCTTGGACACCTAATATGAGCAACAAGCTCTCAAATTAGTCATGATACTAATGTGGTTGAAGCAATCAAGTTCATAATATTAGAAAACTATCATACTCAGACTATAAGGATAATGTAAAAGTTGCTAACCATTGAGAAGGCGTACTCGTATGTCTTTCAAATTCATAGCATCCAGATTAGTATCACTTTCAGATGGGCCGTGAGGATGAACACGTTCACCTTCAATGTTATTTAGGCAGGAGATATATCTCTTCACTGTGGCCCAATCAGCAGGCCCTAGTTCCTCATCATCTCCAAGTTCACCAAAAGCTTCTAGTGCTTTGTTCAACATTTCATACTTTGTGAAATCAAGGATACGTTTCTGTTAATTATACGATCAAATTATTAGGGCAAAGGCCAAATATAACTTGAAAGACAAGACTTCTGAAGGTATATCCTTATATCAGAGTGGAGATATTGTTTCACAAGTAAGATAGAAATTGAAGCATTAAGGCACCATTTAATGCATGAGATAACAGAATGTTTTATCCCTTAGAGCTAGAAGATAAGCTGAACTTAGAAGATCTGGAATGCTGACCTTTGCAGCTGTTAACTTGTCCATGTCAAGGTAGTGTAAAACGAACTGTGTTGTCGAACCATTCACTATAAGTGTTAAAAACACAATACCACCAGTGAAGAAAACAAACTGCACAAGCAAAAGGTATTTGAGTGATGAATCTAATGTCCTTGTAAAGTCATAATTAAATCCTAAACCCAGAACATACCAGTGTTCCTGTCTCTGGAGTCAATTCAAGTGATCGACCACTCGAACGCTGAACAAACCCAAAATTTAATAATTAAAAGATTAAACTAATAATAAGATAGTATGTGCATAAAGAAATTCAGAAAATTAGCAATAAAGGAGATGAAGTGTTTGGCTAAAAAATGCAGCTTTCATTAGTCATTGAATACTTGCCTTGACTGATAATGAAAGTGACAAGGCAACTGCCCCTCGCAATCCTGACCAGATTAGAATACTAGCTTCTTTCCAATCCAAGCCATATCCAAAATACCTTAGCAAGGGAAATAATGCACCAACTACGATGCATCTCGACACTTGAACATAAACATAGAGAAGCAAGAGGTGGGTCCATGATGTTCCTTCAACAGAACCAAGAATTTGCAGTGAGTCTTTTAGACTCAACAAACATACATTTTTATCAAGAGCAACTAAATGGAAAAGTGAGAGTATAATCAATGGCCTACTGAGCAAAGAAGATAATTTAAGAGGTAAATACTACCATGATGGAAGACATTGTCATCACCAAGTACTCCTTCAGCTATAACAACTCCACTGCAAAAAGAAGATAACATAAAAAATAACAATAAAAAAGGGCATGAAAAGCTTGATTCACAAGTTATATCAATTGATTGTTATGATTTGAGAATCCATTTATGATCTTACCTCAAGATGAAAATTAATGTATTAGCAATATATGCAACCATTTCCCTGGAGAAAATAAAGTCAGTCAGTAAAATAAGTATTTACTGTTCTACATAGATTTAGATAATTAGATTCCTTTTATCTATTTCCTATTATCATCACTAGAATGAATGTTGTTGAAAATAAGGAAAATCAGAATGATGTCCTATAAGTATATAATTTATATAAACAAGTAGAAGCAAGAAGTATACCAAAAGATATGTAAACTTTGTTGACTTTCACCCTTAAAAGCTGTCCTTGCAAATGCAGAATAGAACCTGTAGAAAAATTTCAAAAACTAGATTTCCAAATATTAAGAGATTAATGCTAAAGATTGACTTACATTCCCAACGACATGACAGTCAAAACACCAGATAGATCAGCACCCTCTTGAGCCTATAGAAGCATTAAGGACAAAAACCAAAGATGATTGTAAGATTTCAAGTTTTTAACAGATATAACCTCTCATCTTACTTAAAGATGCATCATGCATGCAATAAATTAATAACTATTCATAGTACAAATACAATCTTTCAACTACTAATCCAAGTTCAAAAGCAACTTACAGTGAAGTAAGCAATGTAGCTAACGGCAAGTGTAAGGGAAATCTCTATCACTGTATCATTAAAAATAAACCCAAGCCATAAAACAGATGCTATCCCAAAAGCAACACCAATTCCTACACTGGAGCAAGAGCAGAGAGGGTCACAGAAGCAAAAATAATTTTTGCCGGTAAAACAACAAAGAAGGTGAAACCTACGCTCCAAATGAGACTTGCACTAGAAATTTGATAACATCAACCCAATTGTAGGTGCTACCAAGAACCATCCGATAGAATAAAGTATAAACCACAATAGCCGTCCTAGAAAAGAATGAAGATAGAGCTTAATCAAAGGAAAACTGAAAAGACTTCTCTAAAAGAATATCATTTATCACTTCATTCTATGTGTTAAAGGCTTGAAGCCAGTTCCTATATCCCAATTAAATGAAGAGAAAAGGAACTAAATCAGAATACCCATCATTCATCAAGGATTCGCCTTCAATTATTGTGCTTAGTTTTTTACTGGCACCGAGCTCCTTCAACAAAGCTACAACTGCAACAGGATCAGTTGCGCTCAGAAGTCCCCCAAGCAATAGTGATGTTTTCCAACTCCAATTATAAGGAAAAGTTAGCTGCATTATGCCAAGGGGGTTACAAAATCATATCAGTATCACATCACCGATGAAATATGAACACATTGGTTCACATACCTTCAAAACAGCTCCAAGACAAAAGGTTGAAATCACAACTCCAGGACCAGCTAGTAAGATCATTTGAGCAATACACCTCTACAACACCAACCAAAACGGAAACTGAGGTTCAGTCAATATTCTGAAAGCAAAACAATATTACAAGCATGCATACATATATGAGCTAGGAAGTGGCATAACAGTATCACTTTATAACTAAAGTCAGTTTGTAGTAATACAAAAATTCGGGGAAAAGAACCTTGATTTGGTGAACTTCCATTGAGAATGAGCTCTCAAAAAGGAGAGCAGGAAGAAAAACGGCCAACAGAAGTTCTGGATCAATCTCTGCCCCTGCATATAAAAAAGTAGAATTCCTAGTTCCTTCAATGAATTTTAAAGAACGAGCAGTGATGATCAAAGCTCTTTAAGTTGGAAGATTTTCAAAATTTCATGTCAATACGCATGTTTCAAAGCAGTAAAATGAAAAGCACTTGCTTTTCTTTTAATGGGAAGTGCTTAAATTCCAAAATAAATTGAATAAAAAGAGAACAAACTTACAAATACGAATTCCATCTCCAATCTTTCCCAGCCGATGATGAGTACCATACTCTATTCAGGAGTTAACAATTAATCAGTCATGCACTTTTTTTCAAAAAAAAAATGAAAGGCAATCGGGTGCTTATTATATAAACAGTGTATAGATTATTAACACCCCCCCCCCCCCCAAAAAAAAAAAAAAATTCCTTAGTTCGTCTTGATCGTTTTCATACTGATCCAAATGACATTGCAAAGTAGGCAAATATGTTGTCTCCTCTGTATTTTTCTTTACCCCTTTGTACACAGACAAGGCAGCCTATCCTTATCCAGCAAAGTCAACTTTCCCCATATGGGTTCAAATTCCCTTTTGAAACCAAAAACCTGATGCTTGAAATTGAATAGATAAATACTGAAAGAGAAAAGGTCAACTATAATAAGACAAGAGGGGAAGGTACCTATGGAACCAAGGGCAATGCCAATGATGAGCAAGGCAACAGTGTAAGGGACTCTGGTGCCGCGGAGGAGGTGCCTGCATGCAATCCCAAGTACCATACTGATACCAAAGAAGACGACCGCATCAGATGGATTCCCAGTCTCTGCAAAATTACCAGAAGAAGAAGAAGAAGGAGACGGAGAAGAAACATCAGCAGCAACAGCAGCAGCAGCAACATCAGCAAGGGAAAAAGGTTGTGGTTCTTCCAAGAGCTTGTAAGCAATCACCGATGCTGTGACTGCCGCCATTCAAAGCAAACTGAGATGTCAGCTTCAGCAGGCAGAAAGAGAGAGAAGAGAAGGGGGGTGCCAACTTGTTCAATAATGATGTTTGTATGTGGGATATAGATCCGATTTGCACGTTTCAATGGTTTGAGCCTTTGAGGGACACTCATGAACCAATTACAAGTACAACTACGACACGACAGAAATATGACAATGAATAAATAATAAATAGTGAGTGAGTGAGTGAATGAGAAGATCGTTGACTGAATTAATATTATAACAACAATCCCAGACCAACGAAGCTTTTTTAAGGTCAATATACATGTTATATGAACATGAGCGTGTGATTCCCTTTCCTGTACAGTGGACACAACTCCATGTGTTTCTGTTTTATTCTAAGAACATATTCATTTATTCTTGCGCTTGATTCCATTTCCCCATGTTCTTCGACTCCCTCCCTATTACTGCTTCGACTTTTTTGTTAGACGGTCCATTTCGTGATTTAGCTTTAGTATAACACTCTCTTATCTTCTTGTATAAAGCAACTCAAAACACACCATCCTTTTTATCACTAGATAAAAAAGTCGTTCACAAAAAGAGTAGTTAAGAAAGTATGCAGCAGTAGTAGTAGGAGTAGCATGTGGTTATCTCATCATAAGTTGACTTGATTCGAGTAAAATTAGTTCAGGTTCAGTTACTTTTGTATAGATTAGTTGAGCTTCAATAGACTTTTAGGTACCAAGGAAGCAAAAATCAACATACTAAGTTAATGGTTTTGAAAAGAAGAAATACAAGTACATGGGTAATTTTGAGTGACGTACATATTAATCCAATTCAGGTATCTTTTGCCCTGTTTATGTTATGTATGAGCAAGTGAAGCTACTGAATAACTGCTTCAATATATTTTAACCCTTCAAGCCTCGTATAGCATTCCAACTTCAATCCTTTGCTGTAATGGAACCCGAAGCGCAGGCAAACCGGATCTACAGTTGCTGTGCATGAATTCATAGAAACCAAGCATGATTTTATCAAACCAGCCACAGTTCAGGCCAATGTAGAATCTAGTCTTTCCGCGAACATGAACAACCCCGGCACATCTTGCTTCTTCTAAACTGGAAACTTCTTGCTCAATCTCTTGAGAATCAGGTTCAGCATTACCAGAGCAGTTCTTTATATGTAGTATCAAACTACCAATAACTTGACTTACAAAGTCATCTTCAAAATGTAGAGCATCTGCATAGCCATATTGGATTACACAACCATACACCCCTTCAAGATTTGATTTCTTGATTACAATCCTCTCATGTGGATCAACCTTGGGGACTAATAAATATCTGAGAGTTGTGAATATGGTGACCTTATGAAGGGATTTCATGTTCTTAATGTAATGGCCAAGAATAGGAGTCAACCCATCTTGAATGTTAGAATAAAAGAAGCATATTCCAGGAACCCTTTGAACACTAGGGTCAGCTAAAAGTTCTTCAAGTCTATGAAAGCTTATCTTCTGGGTTATCTCATACTCGATTTTTCTTTGTCTACCATAAAACCAACCGAACATGATGAATGCAAGGACAAATGATATGGCAAAAGGAATCCATCCACCTTCAGAAAATTTAGTGAAAACGGCACTGACGTAAACCCCTTCCATGATGAAAAACACAACAAAGTAAAGGGTAACCAGCACAACTGGGGTTCTCCATATCATGATCATGACTAATGTAAGTAATATAGTGGTGATAAGCATTACTAGGCTCACAACGACACCTGCAATAGATGTCATATACCAACATCAGAGGACAGACAGCAAGTAGTTTCAGTTACAGATTAGAAGACAGCTTTCAAGTTGTGACATAGTGAAAGCTGAAATAGAAACTGACATACCAAAAGCATTTCCAATATCTTTTCCATCTCCAAAAATGAGTATTACAGCAACACAAAGGACCATCAGGATGTAGTTCACTTCAGGAGAGTATACCTCTCCTTCTTTACTGTGAGATGTGTGTACAACCTTTACTCGAGGAAAATAATCCAGTACCACAGATTGCTTGATGATGGAAAATGTAGCTGAGATTAATGACTGGCTAGCAACAACTGCAGCTGATGTAGAAATAATAAAAATAGGCCAGTACACTGAAGTTGGTATAAATTTGTAGAATCCATCATCATGGTCATTGGGATTCTTGATCAAGTATGCTGTCTGTCCCGCATAAGTGAGAACTAAAGATGGGTAGATTGTGAATAGAAAAGCTATCTGTTACCAAATACAAAAGAAGAAAAGGTGGGAATTCTGTTAATTGGCTGAAAAGGAATCATAGCTTTGTAAGGCATACCAAAAAATAAAATGAAACAAAGTTAACCTGAATAGACCTCTGATTGAAATGACCAAGATCAGCAAACATTGCCTCAGAACCTGTCAAAGTGAAAAATTAAGAATGAACAAAGGGAAAGATAATACGAAAATACACATTGCACATCCACATACAGAAGAAAGGGAAATCTTTCATTTCCCCTTAGAAGTAATCAAGTTTTATATTTAAGAAAGTGATCACTTTATTCATCTCAAACATTAAGTTGCAAGTCTCTCTTTGCACAATTCTCATATAGCAAATTTAGTCAATAGCCAAATCAGAGCATGCCAAGTTGATAATATAATAACATGAATTGACAGAAAAACAAAGAAGTCCTTGAATTGAAAGATAATATTCCTACTTCTGTATCAATGGACAATGACGATGAATATTATCAAGATGATAAGAGACACACATACCTGTAATGCAGAGGACAGTACCACCAAGTAAAAGCCAGCCAGCTTTTCCATTTCTCCAAAAGAAATGGAAAATATAGTGAGGAGATATAGCCTTGAAAATACTAGGATAATGGTGTATGATGCTGTAAATTCCTACAAGTGGGGTACAAAAGGTCCATGCACCCATTATTGGGGAAAAGAGGAAACTCACGCGTGATGTGCCAAATTTTTGCAATAAAAACAAAACAACCAAGACAATTGCAGAGAGTGCTTCCACAAGTGCTGCAGCAGCATGAGCCAAAACAGAAATCATGGTTATATAAACCAGGAGAGTAAATTGTCTGACAATGTCATAAAGCTTTAATCTACTCTGCCAAGCAAAAATCACTTCCTATGTTGCACCATTAAGATGTTATAGCTTTGTATTTCACATAAAAAACCAAAATTTCGACAAAAGAAGCAAACCTTCCAAAGTTTTATTGTACTTTCTAAACTATGGAATCTGCAACTTAAGCTCACAAAGTCACAATAGTACTGTATAAATTTAAAACTTACATTTGCTTACTGAGGGAAAAGGTGCTCTTAGTCCATCCATTGCTGATAACACTGAGAATGAATTTACATAGCTGAGTTAATGAAAACATTTTCAATAAGAAAAGCCATCAAATTATTAGAAAAGATTATTGACCAAACCTGAAATTGCAGGCGTAAGTATGCCATCACCGATAATCATGCAAGTTCCTAGCATAGCAAGAAAGAGCAAAAGTCGTCGAGCAACTATGCTTCTCTCAAACAATTTGGCAAGCCAAGTTTGTGCTTCAACACCCCTTTCTATGCGTGAATAAGTACTTGAATTAGAATATACCTGATTAGATGGAAGGATTCCAATATTCAATCGTCTGCAAAGTAAAGAATACAAGGCAAAAGTTCCACCTGTACCGAATTCAGATAGGTTAAGATTGAAAAATTGAATGATGCGATGAAAAAGGAGTTGTAGTAACTAGTAAGTAATACCTTCACCGTGATCATCAGCATGGATGGCTATGGTGGCGTACTTGACAAGCGCAATGAGAGTGAGAGTCCAGAACATGATGCTGTATATGCCGAGATAGTCATCTTCGGTTGGAGAGTTCAACGGCATTGAAGGATAAACATAAAGCGGTGACGTCACGAGGCCTCCAAAGACGACTCCCAGGGTCCTGTAAGCCAGCAAGAGTGTCTCCCTTATCTCCTTCTCCTTCCCCTGAGAAGGAGGAGGAGTGGCGGCGAAGTGGAGGTTGAGTACGACGCCGTTTGACATGATCGCTTGGAATTACAAGTCAGCAGAGTGGCAGAGACGTATTGGCGCTCCTCCCTCGTTTTTCTAGTTTTGTCTTGTTTGCCACGTCCCCAAAGATTTCTGGACTCTCAAAAAGACTTGTTGGTTGAAAATCGTTATGATTAAATTAATTATTAATTAATATAATAAAAAGTACTCCATGGCTCCCAAACCAAAGTGATTTCAAGGTATGGAGCTCTATAATGGTCCTTTTCCCAACAACTACTGCCAAGATCTAATGAAGCATGAAGGAGATGAGATATTCTTGCCTTTTAAAACTCAACAAATTTTAGATTTGCCCAGCCCACTTAAGTTTAACAATGTAGCTCACTCATTTTACTAGAAGCATTCTCGATCTCGAAGTTACAACTTACAATGTAAGAGGAAAAGATGAATTAGTTGCAGTCCCATTTTAATTTGTCCGCCATGTTGAGAGAAAATAAGGGATTTTTTTATTTAAATAAAATAAATATTTTATTTACGAAAATACATAAATGGTGAGGTATTTACAAAATTGTATTACGAGACATATCTCGGATGCTGAGGGTATAACCCAAAAACGAACATATCTCGGCGTTTGAGATCCCAACTGGGTGACGCCAAGTCATATTTTGGATGTTGAGGGTATAACCCAAAAACGAACATATCTCAGCGTTTGAGATCCCAACTGGGTGACGCCAAGTCATATTTTGGGTGCACCCAGGATATGTATTAGGACAGAGATCGGGTACTGAACACCCGAGATATGGGCAAAAAGCGAATGGAGTCTCAGCACCTGAAATATGTACATGTGCCGTGATTGGGATCTCAGCGTTTAAGATACACTCGCATGCTTATATAATGCCACAACATCTGAGATTGCTGTGAATAACCTTCATTTTTTAAGTTTTTGTGACGTTCTCAACGCTTTAGTTCGAGTTCCTTCAGAAAGTATGACCTCTCGAGAAGATGTCCGCGAAGGAGACATCAACAGACTAAATGCTACTTGGTATTTAGTTGGAGCTTTAGACTTTAAGGTTAGTGATTTTTTCTTATTTTATTTTTAGTGAATAATAAGTTTAGATGTTTAGTGTTTAATAACTTATTTAATGGGGTAGGCATGGTGAGTAAATTAAGTTAAAAGATCTATATTAGTTTTATTGGTATACCTAATATGATTTTATAATGTGCATAATTGATTGCAAGTAATTGTTACTTAAGTTAAATAAATAAAATAGATAAAGAATTGTGAGTTAAGTTAAATAAATAAAATAAGTAATTCTCAATTAACATGTTAGTCTAATTAATAGGTATCTGTTACATTTAATATAATTGTTTATTTAGGTGGTTTATAATTTTTAGTAATCTGTAGCAACAATTAACGGTTTAGACGAGATTAATATGCGAGAGTAAATGTTATGGGAATTCAGAGACCACGGTTACCGTTGTCACGCCGTGTGACCTTGGGTCTCTCCTCACCGGATATCCTGTTGCCTTATATAAGAGAGGCTGGATTTGGGCATGCAATAGAGTTCAGGAATTTCATATTTGATATTTTTTTTTTCTCTGTATTTGTCGAGTAGTGGAGGTCCGAGACTCACACGTTCCACCTTCCATAGAGTGAGGTCAGCATTACACTCCAAGATGTTGCCTACCACATTGGTTTGCGCACTGGTGGAAAACCGATCGGGGGTTGCACCAGAGACTTCCAACGATGGCATGGACACCACACGTGGGAGTGGGTTGAGGATTTACTTGGCACCACGACGCCACCACAGCCGGAAGGAGCGAAGTAGGTTTTCAGGGTGAGGATGACCTAGCTGAAGGATAGGGTTGCACACATTCCAGAAGGTGCAGCTCTGGATACATTTCGTCAGTACGCCCAGTGCTACTTGATGATGCTCATTGGGGGTTTCTGTTTACGGACAAGTCTGCTATACTTGTCCCTTTGAGATGGTTGCCACTGTTAGAGGATTTTGACCGTTGCAACTAGTTGTCATGGGGTCTGCACTGCTCTGTCATACATATCACTCATTGTGCACCGCGGCAAGGCGTGATGTGATTGACATTGCAGGCTGTATGCCACTTCTTGTCTCGTGGATCTACTATAGGTTCCTGTGTTTTAGTCCAGCGGGATACGATCTCGTCAGAGTCCATCCGACGCATTCTGTGTTGAGCATGAGGCCGACATGGTCAGGACTCTTATCCTGGGTACCTCCATCCCCAGTCACCACCTGGCTGATGACACCTCCTGGGACCATGCCCAGTTCGACATTGGCTCAGATGTTAAGATAAACATCGATGACATGTTCCAAATTTTCGGTGTGACTGGGGATGCGATGGATGAGTTTGCAGGTCATTATCGACAGCAGAGAGACCATATTGACATACCAGGGTCATCGAGCAGTGTATCCGTTCAATATGGGTCAGCACCATCATCATATTATCATACTCCACCGCCAAGCCACCACCAGTATGGATATGCGCCATCATCGTATTACCAGACTCCACCTCCACCACCACAGCCACCTTTGTCGAGATCAGTCTAGCTACCACCTCCTCCGCCGCCACCCGTGCATGGACCACATCCTCCACCTTCACCTGTGCATGGACCAGTTCCTCCACCACCACCACCACAGCAGACACCCCCCCCCCCCACTGCGAGCCACCCAAGTTTTTGTCCTCGTCCAGCCCGTCCTCTGAGGGTTTCTAGTCCTTGTGGATATGGGACTGGACACCATTTGGATCCAGCAGGTGGACGGCATTAGTGTTTAGTATGGATTAGCTTTTTTTATGTATTGTACATTATGATTATGTATTACGATCATCAGTTATGCTTTTTTAGTTGATTATTCGTGTATGACTCTAGATATTATGATCATCAGTTATGCTTTTTAGTTGATTATTCATGTATGACTCTAGATGTTATGATCATCAGTTATGCTTAGCCAGTTGATACATCATGTATGCTTTTTACGTTAATGTTTTAAGTTGATTATTCATCAGTCATGCCTAGTGTTAATGCTTTAAGTAGATGTTAAAAGAACAAGACTAAAGAATAACGGATACACTAAATAAAATGACTGATTGTTTCATTACACATAAGAGACAGACATAATAAGTAAAAACACAGATTGTTTCATTATACATAGAATTTACAACCTTGCAATGCAAAGCCCTAAATCCTAAGCTGTCGGTTGTCATTAATCTGACTGCTGTGCGTTGGGACACCCTCGTTTCGTGTGTTCCTCCCCTCGACATAGTCCACATCTCTTCTCTGCCGACTCAACAGCATCCATCTCATTCCGTAGCTGAGTAGATATTGGCCTTCCCGTTGCCTTCCATCGCATGGCCGGGTTGGGCTTCAGGCGTGCACCGTACCATGGAGGCCACATCTTATCGGCGGAAACTCCATCTCATATACGTTGAAAACATATGCCATCTTGCACAAGGGATTGACGAAATGCCCCCACTTGATGCTCGCAGCTGCACATGCCGTCAGGGCGTGTCGACATGGGTAATGCAATGACTGAAAGAGACCGCAGTCACATGTATGCATGCCAATCCAAACGCGATACGAGGATGGGGGACATGAGGATTTGGTGAACTGCATTAAGATAGGGGACACGAGGATCAAACATGAACTATGCTAGTTTGGTGACAACAAAATCTACATCCGGTCAGGAGATTGTTAGGTACATCAATCTGCCAATGAGTCTACGATAGGCAGATGGGTCTGCCAAAGTCTCCCCTTCACCTGTGCGAAGCTTTAAATTTGCATCTATGGGAGAGAAGCAGGCTTACAACCCAAGAAATCAGTGTCCTCTAGTAGTGAAAGGGTGTATTTACATTGGGACAAAAAAATTTTCTTGCTGGATTTTGCCAACTCCAAACCAAGGAAGAACTTCAAGTCACCAAGCACCTTGAGCTTGAAGACTACCTTCAGTTTTGCTTCAACTCTTTTGATGCTGTCATTGTCAGGTCCAGCTATGATGATGTCATCAACATAGACCAATACAAAAATGGTTGATGGACCGTTACCAAACAAAAACAGAGAGTAATCACTTTTACATTGTGTGAATCCATGATAGGTTACTGTTGTACAGAATTTATTGAACCATTGACGTGAGGCTTGCCTCAAACCATAGAGTGATTTGGTTAATTTTCACACCAAATCCTGATTTCTCTGTGGATGTCCAAGCGGGACTACCATGTAAACTTCTTCAAATAATTTCCCATTTAGAAAAGCGTTGTTTATGTCCAGTTGCAGAAAATTCCAATTCTTGGCAACTACTATGCTCAAGAGAATCCTAACTGTGGTGATCTTTGCCACGGGATTGAAGGTTTCTTTGAAATCGATCCCTGCCTGTTGTGTGTAGCCTTTTGCAACCAAACGGGCCATGTACCTATCAAGAGTTCCATCAGCCTTCAATTTTGCCTTTTATACCCATTTGCAGTCGATAGTGTGTTTGTTGGATGGTAGAGAAACTAGTTGCCAAGTGTTGTTCATCTCTAAAGTTGTGAGTTCTTTAGTCATAGCATGTCACCATTGCTCATGTCTCACGGCCTGACGATAGAATTGTGGTTCAGGTATTTTGGTCACATTGGCAATGGTGGCCTGATAAGCCTGGTTAAGTCTGTGGTGTCTAAAGTAGTTTAAAATTGGATATGAAATATTGGTGTGATGGACATAGTCTCGAAGATAGTGAGGTGTTTGATGGGGTTTGGTAGATCTTCTAAGAGGTTGGTGGGGTTCAGGACCAGGTATGGCATTATTTTTGGCACGGAGGTGGTAATGTTTGGGTAGCTATATTTTCTGGAAGTGGTTGGATATTAGGGGTGGTTTCCGAAGCAAGTATTGGTAGCACTGTGTCATTGAATAGATTAGAATCAAGGTTAGGGTTTGGTTTGTTGGTGAATGGAAGACTGGATTTATGGAAAACAACATCTCTAGATACGAAAAATTGTTTTGATTTTAAATTGTACAGTTTGTATTCCTTATAACCTATTGGGTAGCCAATGAACACTAATGGGTCAGCTCGAGCATTAAATTTTGGTCTTCTATTAGAATTAGTAGCTGCATATGCCAGGCAACCAAAGACTCTTAACCTCTCATATGCTGGTTGTTTGTTGAACAAGATCTCAAATGGTGACTTGAACTTGAGCAATTTTGATGGTGTCCTATCAAAAACAATGCCGTGTTGACACACTCTCCCCACAACCAAATAGGGACTTTGGATTGAAAATAGAGTGATCTGGCTACATTGAGGATGTGCTGGTGCTTTCTTTCAATCACTGCATTCTGCTGAGGCCTGTATGAGCAGGAGAACTAGTGAAGGACTCCCTTTTTCATGCAAGAAATCAGTAATAGCCAACTCTTTTGCATTGTCCGATCTGATGCACTTGGTCTTGGTATTAAATTGAGTTTCAATTAATGTATAAAACTATATAAGGTAACCTGCAGCTTCACTTTTGTTATGCAAAAAATAAATCCAGCAAAATCTGGTCTAGTCATCAACAATACTCAGAAAATATTTGTAACCAATATATGTTGGCACATGGTAAGGTCTCCAAACATCACAATGAACTAAATCAAATGCATTCGGATACATGTTATGTGACTTCAAAGGAAGCTTTTTGAATTTTGCCAAGGGACAAATTGAACAAACATAATTGGAAGAAGGTTTATTGAACAGGGATAAACTTTGTAAGATCTTATTGGATGCATGGCCTAATCTAAAATACCGAAGGTCAAATTGACAGAAATTGACTTTAACAATGTCAGTAATTGGAACCGAAATTGGTGTAGTGATCTTGGAAGGTGGCTCAGGTTTTAGGATGTAAATTCCATTGCTTAAGTCATCCTTCCCAATCTTTCTCAATAAACTGGGGTCCTGGATGTCAAAGAAGTTGTGGCCAAATGTGATTGTGATTTGTGTGTTTTTTAGAAAAGAAGAAATTGATAGTAGATTAATAGAAAATTCAAGTACATATAAAACATTGTTCAATGTGATTTCAGGACTAATAATCATGGTACCTACATAATTTGCTGTGAAAACAAAATTATTTGGGAAGATTATTGAAAAATTTTAAGAGGTATGAAAATTGGAAAAGAGGTTCAAGTCACATGCTATGTGAATTTTCGCTCCACTGTCAAGGATCCAACAATTTTGAGGTATTTGATTTCTTGAAAGTGATGAGTTGAGGACTATACCTGTAGGTGTAGCCACTTCAGCAGAATTAGCTGCTGGCAAATCTAAAATCTGCTGATTATTGAGTAACGCAATCAGTTGTTGTATCTGGTTCTGGTCTAAGCTTAGTGTGAACTTTGCCTTTGAGGCTGCAACATGATGAACTGATGGTTTGGTTCTACGTCCTCTGCCATAACCAGGAAGAAAGCCATGGATCTTGTAGCATTTTTTCACTGTGTGGCCAAGCAATCCACAGTGGGAGCACATAGGCCTGTCCTTCTTCTGTTGCCCCTTGCCTCATCCATGGAATTGTTGTTGAGGTTGATTATTCCTTGCCGAGAATGCTACCTGATTTGAGGAGGAGCTAGTGCCAATTGACCTGTGCCTCTTTTCTTGAACTATGAGAGAGCTTTGTTGATGGCTGGTAGGAGTTTTATAAGTAGAATTTGAGCACAAATTTGTGCAAAAAATTCATCAAGACCCATGAAAAAACAGTGTACATATTCAGATTGAAGAAAGTCTTGCATTGAGCGGGCATCATCGCAGTTACACGGCACTGAACGATAGGAACTGAGCTCTTCTAACAACATTTTGATCCTGGTAATGTACTGAGACACAGTCATAGCATCTTACTTTAGGTTCATGAGTTCTCTCTTTATCTCAAAAATTCTAGGTCTATTGCCATGCTCGAACCTTTCTTTGAGAACATGCTAAAGTTCCTCAGTCGAATCTGCATAAACGAGTAAGGTTGCAATTTTCTTTGAAACTGAATTGATGATCCAAGTGTTCACTACATCATTGACACATTGCCAATTTTCAAATTGATAAAGATTTGCAGTTGGATCTAAACTTGAAATTGTGCCGCTGATAAATCCAAGCTTTCTCTTGGCGTTTAGGGCTTTCTTCATAGCGCGACTCAAAAAGTGGTAGTTTTTCTCAGTGAGTTACTGAGTGACGAGGATCAAATCCGGTTGATCTGCCATGGAGAGTGCAAATGGATCCGCCATTTTAGGATCAATGAATCTTGGGGTAATAAGATTCAAAATGTCTTTTCTAAACTCGTTGATCGGAGCTTCTTGCTTTCACTGTAAATAATCGCAAATTGGTGAAGTAATCAAACTCTCATCAAATTCTGTTGCGTGAGTTTATGAGAAGAGAAATATTTCAGAAGAGAATGAAGTTTGCGAAAGAATGTTATAAAAAGAAATATCTTCTGATATCATGTTAAAAAATGAGAGAGAACAAAGAATTGGGAAAAAAATAAATTAGTTGTATTGATTCAAACTCTAGCTGATAGTATATATATAAGCACAGAATAGTAATTGAATTCTAACTAAATACAATTGTTCTTAAATAACTTTAGTGAATAATCTAGCTAATGGTGATAGTACCTTATCATTCACCCAAAAAAAAAATTCCGAATAGCTTATGATGAAAACAAAAATTCCATCAATCACAAGACAAGACTATATAGTGGCTCCAATAACTTTCTACTACTTCAATCATGAATCTTACTTCCTTTTTTTTATTGGTCAATCTTCTACCTTGCTTACTTCTCTGTTTTTCTCTTGAAATGTCTTTCTTGCTTGTTTCGGTGGATAGCATTAACTTCTTTGAATATAGTATTAATTTAGGTGGAAATTAAAGTGGAATCAACTTCACGTGAAATTGATAATTGAGAGTTGTTAAAAAAATTTAGTCAAATTAATTAAATTATTTAATAATTTTTAACTATTAATTTTATGTAAAGTTGACTACACCTGAGTTTTCACCGTTAATTTATTGTCCTCAACTTATTTTTCATTCTCGCACTTTTCAAATTAAGTCCACGAAAAATAAAAAGGAGTTTATCTTAATTCTGAGTTAGTAAAATCTAATTATTTTACTCTATCAACCTAGATTTTAAATATAGTTTAGTTTAAAATAATTAGATTTTACTAATATGTATTCTATAGATGCTAATTAAGAGTACTATAAATTTTTTTAAAGTTATTAAAAAATATAAATTTATTATATTTTTAATGTATTGAATAGGTTAAAATTTAAACAAAAAACTATTAAATCGAAATTTTTGATAAAAAATGTATTAAAAACATTCTTTAAGCATACCATAAATAAAAAACTATGAATAAAAATCATAAACTTTTAAAGTTTTCAATACATTAAAAGTAATAAAAATTTTTATTTTAACTTTCTTAATCAATAACCTTAAAACAATTTTTAGATAATTTCTAAAATAAAAATAATTATTTACATTGATGTGCAAATCGATTATAATAAAGGTGATAATGAAATTTAAATGCATATAATACATTAAAAGTTTAAATTGTATAACTTTAAGAATAAAAAAGTTAATTAACAACCTACTTAGAGTCCGTTTGGGAAGTAGCAGAAGCTACTTTTTGTGACTTTTGGATTATGAAAAGTCATAATTTGTGTATTTGGCATCATCTTAAAAAAAGCTTTTAACTTCCCGAAAAGTTAATTTATAGCTTTTTGAAAAAGTAGAAATATATGACTTCTCGGCTTTTTGATAAGTCATTCTACCACTTTTTTTTTTAAATTAATTTCAAAACAAAAAAATCTACTCTGTGAAAAATATTGACTCTTCACCACCATTTTCACTCAAGGTCTGCTAGAAGCATTGACCTTCCACCATCATTCTACCATCATTCTCATGCAATGTTCCAAACCTCACCATCATTTTCACGTAATGATTCATCTGATGAAAGTATTGCTCCTCTACCACCATTTTCATTTTCAAACAATATTGCATCTGAAGAACAACCTACTGCATATATTCCTTCTAAGTATTTTTTTACTATTTTATCACTCTATTTTTTATTATTAAATTTGTATTTAACTGTGGTATGAAATTTTAGTTTTAATTTTATTTTTTTCACATGTGATTTTATAGATTGCTATTATTTTCATAGTTAATTATAGCAAGTTCTTGACCTCAATAAAGGAGAAGGGAGTTCTAATAGGAGTAAAATAAAAAACAGCAACAAAATATACATTGACACATTTTATAGTTATTTTTTATTTTTACCTACCATATCATGCACAATATTAGTGATTAGATTAGGTAAAATCAACATTCAATATTGGAAAATATTTGTTATCATCGTTATTTTAATATTCATCCTCTTTTGTAAAAAAAAAAATTTATTTTTTGAATTATTTATCCAAACACTATAACTTTAAAATAAGTACTTTTATAACTAAAAATCCAAACACAAAATAACTTATTTATAAGCTACTATTAATAAAAATCATTATACTTTAAGCTCTTTTTCCAAAAGAACTTATTTAAATTATTTACTCAAACTGGACCTTATTCTTTAAAAATTCGAACTACAAGCTAAGCTACCAAAGCTTCTTATTACTAACTTCTCTTAATGCCTTCTCCACTACTGTATCACTTTAGTCAAACTTTTGTTTGAATGGTTAGTCGCCTTAAACATATCTTAGTTAGTGGATCTTATATTACCCGTAATTATTGTTTTGATAAGGTTACATTATTGGAGAGTTATATCATATATGTGTGGAAGAGTTAATCAAAGATCCCATTTTTTATGTCTCAAGAAAATTGCTCTCGCTTCCAAATCTCATTTTAGTCAACAGAAATCCTATCGCCCATAAAAATTTATTATTTTGAATTATTAATTTAATTTTTTAGTTTAATTCTTTTAGTCTATTAATTTAATAATATATTTTATTCTATACTTTAAATATTAATAATTAATTAATGGTTAAATTTAATAAATTTTGATCATCCTATAATATTTTTTATTAGTCAATAAAAGTTTGGTAAACTATAATAAAACAAAATATTTGATGTTAAATACTTTTAATAAACATTATTTTCACTACCTAATTAGGACAGAGCCAGATGATAAAAAAGGAAGGCAATAATTTTCTCTAATTTTAATTTTTTACATGTAAATTATATATAAATTTTAGTTTAACTTCTTTTAAAATTTTATTTTAATTTTATTTTATTGTATAAATATTTTTGGTCTTTTCTAATATTTTATTTAGCTCCCTCATGTACCTAATGGAACTCTTGAGTAGTGCAGAACGAAAGACACACATGCACTACAAATAAAGCTGGGTGGACCGGTGGAGCCTTTAATTAAAATTTGAAAATAAGAATTGCACTCAAGCATTGGCCATCTTTAACATAAATATAAAGTCATCTTTCAAGATTATTAGCTCAAAGTAATTAAAGGAATAAAGGTCAATTAGTTTGCTACATAAAAAATAAGTGCAAGTCTGCATGCTTTATTCTATATTAATCTCATTTTATATTATAATGTAAATTCACTTATATAATTATTTTTTGTTGGTGTTTTTAATTTTTCTTCTAATTTTTTTAAGTCAAATTCAAAAATTTTGTTATTAAGTATTTTTTTTGGTGACTATTATTAAGTATGATTACCATGGTAAAAATACTCAATCCACTTTCCTATATTAATACACTCATGACATAAACTACTTTTTAACATTTTTCATTTAATTTTTCACGTGATGTTTTTTTTTTTAGGAAACACGAACACGTCTAAAACTTTGATGTATCTATGTCCATCGCAGATAGTGTCGGATACGACACAATACTCTTGCAATAGATTGAATACATAAGTCTAGGGTGTTTATATATGTCCATGTCAATTTATTATTTTGTGTTTTAATATCTATGTGTACAATTTTTTGTAAAATGATACCAAACTTAAAATTCAAGTGAATTATAAAAATAATTATAAAAAAAGAAGAAGGTTGGTGATGTACTCTCAGGTCATTGAAATTTAAAGTAAAGGGAGAAGAATTGAAAAGAAGTGAAAAGAGAGAATAATTGATTAAAAGAACCACCACGGAGTACTGAGTACCAATTACAATATATATATATAGCAAAAGAGAAAAATAAATTACTAACTAATAGTGCTATAATTATGTCTAACAAACTAACCAACTTGACAGCTATACAAAAAACAAACTCTATTATGTTACATCCCCCGCAAGCTGGTATTACGTGGTTTGTGCAAATCAAGTAATCCCAGTTTGGAAAGCAAATGAGACCTGGAGGAAGGGATTTAGTGAATAGATCAGCCGGTTGTTCACTAGAGACAACGTGCCTAAGATTAGAAACCCCTTCTTTAAACTTGTTTCGAGCCACATGACAATCAACCTTAACATGCTTGGTTCTTTCATGAAAGACAGGATTTGAAGCAATATAGATAGCAGATTTATTATCACAGAAGATATCAACCGGAAGAGGAGGAAGAATGTTGAATTCCTTTAGTAGTTTGAGTAACCAAACGAGTTCACAAGTGCCATTAGCAAGGGCGCGATATTCTGCTTCTGAGGACGACCTTGAAACTGTAGCCTGCTTCTTACTCTTCCAAGAAATAAGAGTTTGGTCAAGGAAGAAACAATCACCACTGATGGATTTTCGGGTGTCTTTACCCCCCAATCAGAATCAGTGTAACCAGATGTGAAAGAATTATTGACAGAGAAAAATAAGCCAGTTGCTGGTGATTGTTTTAGATACCGGATGATCCTATAGGCAGCCTTCAAGTGGGCGTCAGTTGGTGAATCCATGAACTGAGATAGGCATCCAACAGAGTAGCTGAGATCTGGTCTTGTGTTAGTAAGGTACAGAAGTCTGCCCACCAATCTACGATAGATGGTTGCATCAGGAAGAGGGGAGCCTGAAGCCTTAGACAGAGAAGTAGTGTACTCCATAGGAGTAGATGCTGGTTTTGCACCAAGCAAACCGCAGTCTGTGATCAAATCCAATGCATACTTTCTTTGATACAGTGCAATACTAGCATTGCTTCGTGCTACCTCCATCCCAATAAAGAACTTAAGAAGGCCAAGGTCTTTAATTTTGAACTTATCATCCAAAAACATTTTGACAGCTTGAATTTCACTCAAATCATCTCCAGCTAACACAAGATCATCAACATAAACAAGAATAGCTGTGAAAGTTGTACCTGTGGATTTGGTAAAAAGCGAGTGATCATTTTCAGATGGAGTAAACCCCAGATCAGCAAGTGCAGCAGACAACTTGATGTTCCATTGGCGACTAGCTTGTTTCAAACCGTACAAAGATTTTGTCAACTTACAGACTAAGTTTGGATCGGAACACTGCAACCCCTTTGGAAGTTTCATATAAACGTCCTCATGTAGGTCTCCATGGAGAAAAGCTGTATTCACATCAAGTTGATGAAGATGCCAATTCTTTGCTGCTGCAACGGTAAGAAGAACACGCACAGTGCTCATTTTCACAACGGGACTAAAGGTGTCAATGTAATCGACTCCAGGAATTTGAGTGAAACCTTGGGCAACAAGACGTGCCTTATGCCTCTCGATAGTGCCATCTGGGTTGAATTTTGTGCGAAAAATCCACTTACAACCAACTGCATTCTTTCCAGGAGGAAGAGAAGTGATGATCCAGGTTTTGTTTTGCTCAAGAGCAGTGAGTTCTGCCTCAATAGCCTTCCTCCAACAATCATGCATAACACCCTCAGAATAGTGTTTGGGGTCCGAGTTATTTATGAGAGCAAAAGTGAAGGCTTGGTACTTGGGAGTAAACAATGAATATGACAAATGGTGAGAAAGGGGATACTTACATGTTGAAGGTAATTGGGCCACATTGATTGTATCTCTATGTGATGAAATATGGAAACAATGAAAATCTTTAAGATAAGAGGGTGTTTTTCTTTCTCGTTCAGACCTTCTCAAAACTGGTGCAGCAGATTGTGACTCAATATGAATGGATGAATGTTCCAATGGTGCCAATGCAGATGCTGATTCTAAGGTGGCGGGTGATGCAAAATCTGTTATATCATGAAGAGATGCCATAGGTGATGTAGAAGTGGCAGATAAATCAGGTGTAGTGTGTATGGTGTGAGGTGCAATTATGCCATGAGTAGGCTCATATGAAGAAGTATGTGCAGAGTTATTATAAAAGAATGCAAAAGGGTCAAAATTGGATGATTCAATTGAAGGCTGATCTATAGAAAAATCAGTGCTTGGTATTTGTTTGAATGGAAAATAGTGTTCATAAAATTCAGTGTTTCTTGATATAAAAATTTCTTTGGATTTTAAATCAAACAAAATGGACCCTTTTGTTCCTGATTGATAACCAAGAAAAACACATTTTCTAGCTCTAGGATCTAATTTTCTTCTATTAGTACTCAAAGTGGTAGCAAAAACAAGACAACCAAATACCTTGAGATGAGTCAAATCTGGTTTATTCTTGAAAAGTGCCTCATAAGGCGTTTGATGATTCAAGAAGGTGCTTGGTAGTCTATTTATTAAATGTACTGAATGTTGCATAGCATAGTGCCAAAAACATTTTGGCACATTAGAATGAAACAAAAGTGCTATTGCAATATTCAGTATATGTTGATGCTTCCTCTCAACAATTCCATTTTGTTGAGGAGTTTCAACACAAGATGTTTGATGTAATATTCCTTTCGAGTTATAGAAGGAGTTCATTTTAAATTCCATCCCATTATCTGTTCTAATTTGTTTCACAACTTTATGAAATTGAGTTTGCACCATTTGAACAAAATTTTCTACTAACACTCTAGTTTCGGATTTTAGTTTCATGCAATAAATCCAAGTAAACCTCGTTTTATCTTCTACAATTGTAAGAAAATATTTATGGCCAGCAGTAGATAAAGGTGAGAGTGGTCCCCAAATATCTATATATAACAAATCAAAAATATATTCTGATTGTGTATTACTAATGGGAAAAGACAATTTCTTTTGTCTAGCCAAGTGGCAAGAATCACAAACATGAGATGATGAAATGCATTCAATAAATGGAAATATATTTTTCATGATTGACATTCTTTTAGATGGTAAATGACATAGTCTAGCATGCCATAGAGTTCCTAAATCTTGCTGCACTGTGACATTTATAGAATGTGTGTTAACTTCTGGTGTAGTTAGTTTCCAAGGTTGAGCATCCATCACATAAAGATCACCAATGACTTTAGCTTGCCCAATCATCTTCAATGATGGGAGTACCTGTATCTCACAAAAAGAATCAGTAAATTTTAATTCACAATGTAATGACTTTGTGAGTTTAGACACTGAAATCAAATTATATTTAAAGTGAGGTATGAATAAAACATTGGTAAGAATCAAATATTTAGAGAGTTGCACAGTGCCACAAATATTTGTTGTAGTGGTAGAACCATCAGGTAGATTTACCAAAACTGGTCTCATATAATGAAAAGTTTTGAAAGACTCTTGAATATAGGATGCATGATCAATAGCTCCACTGTCAAGTATCTAAGAAGTTTTAGTAAAATTTGATGATACACTCAAGCAATGCCTACCTTTTGGTTGAGTAAGGGTGGCGGAAGAAGTAATGTGGTTTACACTATTTGAAGTTGGCATGCGTGGTTGTTAAAGGAGTGCTAGTAAGATTTCCTTCTGATCTGGAGTCAACACAAGTACTGTATCATCGCTCTTTTTATCCTGGTTAGAATTAGCAATCTCAGCACTAGAATTCTCAACTATCTCGTCAGTGCTAAGTTGATTGGCTACTCGCTGCTTTTGGTGAGTAGGAAGCCATTTTTCTTATAGCATGTCTCTGCTAAATGACCAATTCGATTACAGTAGCTACAAAACTTTGAAGTGTAGCCTCGACTATAAGATTTTTTATTTCCTCCTCTGACTGAATTTCGTCCACGGCCTCTGCCTTTTTCAGAAAATGAACCGCCTCCAGTTGAGGTTTGCACCTCTAAAGAGTTAGTCACTATGTTGCTATTTGACGGGTCACAATTCAATTCTTGCTCTTGTTGGGTTAACATAGATAGTACTGTGTTGATTTCAGGTAACGGCTTCATTAGCATGATTTGTGATTTAACATTTGAATATTGCTCATTCAATCTTTTTAAGAATTTGACAACATATTCCTCAGAAGCATAGTCTCGAACAATTCGTAATCCACATGAACATCCATTAACACAAGCAACACAACTAGGAATAGCACGTAAATTTTCTAATTCTTCCCAAATAGCTTTCAACATAGCAAAGTAAGAGGTAACAGTAAGATCACCTTGTTTGAGTGCATAAAATTCTTCTTTTAACGCACCAACTCGAAAGTCATCTCCCTGTGAGTAACGACGTTTTAAATCATTCCACAAGTCTGGAGCTGAGCTAATCCACATCACGCTCTTAGCGATTTCAGGGCTGAGAGAGAGGTTGATCTAGGAGAGGAGAAAATTGTTACACCTATCCCATGCTTCAAAATTAGGATCACCTTCACCTGGTTTTAGAATGGATCCATCGAGAAATTTCACCTTGTTCTTCGATCTGAGTGCTCTCCACATATGGTGCGACCACTGATAATAATTTTGAGGTGTTAATTTAAGCGGAATTAGAGACAAACCAGGACTTTCTCCTGGATGAAGAAAATAAGGGCTAATCAGATCAGAAATTGCAGAAGAGGAACTAGATCTGCCAAGATGTGCCTGTAACTGAGAGAATTGACGCATGAAAGCGGTGAAATTCTCAAAATCTGCAGCGGAATTTGATGAAGGGCTTGCATTCGAATTAGCTAAATTATCTGCCATAGTTGGATCTTCTCGCTCTGATACCATGTAAAATGATACCAAGCTTAAAATTCAAGTGAATTACAAAAATAATTATAAGAAAAGAAGAAGGTTGGTGATGTACTCTCACGTCATTGAAATTTAAAGTAATGGAAGAAGAATTGAAAAGAAGTGAAAAGAGAGAATAATTGATTAAAAGAACCACCACGGAGTACTGAGTACCAATTACAATATATATATATAGCAAAAGGGAAAAATAAATTACTAACTAATAGTGCTATAATTATGTCTAACAAACTAACCAACTTGACAGCTATACAAAAAACAAACTCTATTATGTATAATGTTATTTTTATTATAATTTATTATTTATAATGATAAAATATTAATTATTATTTATATATTTTATTATATTACATGACGTTTTTTAAATGTATCTTATATTTTTTGTAAAAATATCGTAACGTCGTATCGTGTATCATATTTATATCTTGGTGAATTCTATCCTATCCTCTTTAAAATAAAGGGTAAATTACTCCTCGCGACATATAGAGTGATTAGACTTAATTGAAGCTTATGCGCCAACGATTACAGAAATATTATTGAAAGTTAAAGCAAAACGTGGTGCATCGGTTGATGATGATTCCAACCGTGAAGACAAACTAAAATTTAAGTCACTTCGATCACTTGTTTTCATACTAATGGATCGCAGTAGAATGCAAATAAGAGAACATCGATGTAATGCTGTCATGGTAGTTGCTACTCTCATCGTGACCGCAATTTATCAAACGGTTCTGAGTTCCCCAAGTGGACTCACTCAGGGCGATAGCGATAATGGTCCAAATAGTAATAATCTTGTAAACGCTACTTCATCTCTCAATTTTACTGCAGTAGAAAAATCTATCTTGTCAGGCAATGTTTTTGGTACTATGTGTAAAGATTTTTAAAAATGTAATGATATTGTTATCAAATTTTAAGAGAAATATAGTATCAATTGAAAAGAAAAGAAAAGATAACGTGAATCTTGAAGTTTTGGTAGAAAGATAATTTATGATAATCACTGTATATATCACGAGGAGTAATTTACCTTTTATTTTAAAGAGAGTATGGTAGACTTCACCTTATATCTTTTCTAGATCTTTTCTCTCTCTCTTTTTTTTTCTTTTTTAGATATATATATTCTTTTTCAAAAAACATCAAATTTGTATTATATTTTTATGTCTAATTCTAATATTTTTTTTATAGTTATCAGTTTATAACGATTAAACCCCCAAACAACCCCCCCCCGGGCGGCGAGAGACGAGCCGCTAATAAATTGAGTTGGTGGTCAATTATCAAAGGATGATTGTTCTTGAAGAAGTTCAGAGCAAGCTACGTTTGTTTTTTCTGCAGCATAGGGAGGGCACAATCCAAATTATTAATGACCAAGTTTGGCCATATCAAATTTGACAATTTTTTTTCTTACTTCTTGTGTAAATGACAAAATCAAATTTTTTTTAAAAAAAACTATAATCATGTCAAAAAAAAATAGTAATTTCAATTTCTAAAAAGAATGTAACTTCTTATTGCGAAAACATTGTATGTAATGTGTCAAGAGTTCGAATCCTACCTTATGTATGCAGTAATCCATTGATCAGTAGTAGACCTTTAAATGGAACTTAAATTCACGACAAATTAGTCCTTGACTTTTTTTTTTTAATGTGGTCCCTATCTCCAAATTAAAACTCTAATTCCCAATTTAAGTTCATCAATTGCATAACTCTCTTTTTTTTTTTTCTTTTAAAATATCACATAAGAGGTTGGGGTGGAAAATAAAAGCGCCACTGCTATAATAAACAAAGCAAAATTATTAGTACAATTTGTCCTCATATTATATTATATTATATATATATATATATATATATATATATATATGTGTGTTTGGAAAAAAAAACTCTTGTATATACAATCAATAAATGTGTATGTTTATATAAAATAGCATAAGTATATTTATAATTTGCGAGTGAAGAATGCCATTGTCATATGCATGCATGCACAAACATTCACTTTTAACTTTGAAATTTTCTAGGACATTATGGTTGGTTATTGTAAAAATATGAATAAAAGTGTCAAATGAGCACTACTTGACTTTGACCACTACCACCGCATATATATTTTGCAGATTCATTTTCGTTCAGTCCACCTCATTATGCAATAATGGTGGACCTTTTTGCCTCAGTTAATCACTTTTTATTAGAGAAAATGTTTGCCAAATGTTACGTATACAATCAGTTAGGGACGAAGACAATAAAATAATTTTACTTAGCTTGAAAATAAAAAATTAAATAAATAAAAAATTCTCCCCAAAAATATTTACCTTTAGTAGTCGTTGATAAGGTAAGTCAAAATAGATTCCACTTCTGCATTTCTTTCAAAAAATTCATCTTTCGAATATTTATCCAACACACTAAAAGTTGAATACAAATCTCTAATGAATTTTATCTACCTATTCATAACAGGTTCAACAGTTTAGCCAAGGACATCAATCTGTTGCACCAGAGATTCTAAGTTCCAGAAGGTATTAAGGATTTCTTGTATTTTATTTTAACCAACAGACCAAAAGAGAAGAGAAAAAGAAGCTCTGCTATTATGAATATATATAAATTGGGAATTATAATTTTAAAATAGGGATAAGGATTACATTGTAAAAGAAAGAGTTTATTTGGCCACATCAACGATTGGTATATGCTAACGTGGTGAGTATTAGATCACCTCAACTTTTTTATGGCTATTGGACAGAAATTAATTGAGGGACTATTATGAGTTCTTGAATACAATTTTAAAGATAGAATTGGATAATTATAAATTTGAGAGATCACTTTGAGTTTCAAGTATAATTTTATGGATCATTATAAGACTTAATTCATAAAAAGAATAATAAAAATGCTATGTGTCTATTAAAATCAATTATTATGTATTTGTATATAATTATATGTATAGTTTAATTTATTTTTAATATATATTTTATATTTTAATGTATATTTATATTAATAATTAATTTTAATGGCTGCTTTTAATATACTCTTAACATGATTAAAATCACAATTATATGAGTTTTATACTATTATCTATTTTCTTCAATCTCCTTTCCGGTTCTCACATTTATTTGAAGACTAACTCTTTTAAAATGAATTTTACAACTTCTATTGTGTATTGATCAATATTACTTTTGTCTTTAATGTTTAGAGTAAATCTCAAAATTATTCTTAATATTTAAATTTTTTTATTTAAATCTCTAATATTTTGAAATTATCTCAATGTTATCTACCATTATTAATAACCTAGTAATAAAATTGATATGGCAAAAAAATATTGAAATAATTTTAACACAATAAAAATTTAAATAGAAAAAAAATGTAGGTGACAAAAATGATAAATTACTCTTAAAAGAATTTTCAAATAAAGTAAAATGATAGGGAATTTAACCAAATGAATTGTATTATAAATTTAAAATTTTTATTCATAGTTGTAGAATAATTAGTAGATAAACTTAAAAAAAAGTATGGTATATATATAATAAAGTATGAATTATAATTTTTTGTTTTTAATATAAAAACTTCTTTAATGTTTAATTTAATTTACTTTTTAAATTTTATCTTAATAAAAGATAAATTTACTTAGAATGAAGTAACATGATTAAGAGTAAACTTAAAAAAATAAATTTATTTAAAATAAAAGTGATGTAATTAAGAGTAATTTACTTAGATTGATTAAAAAATAAATAATTATTTACTGTAAAATATTGATATTATTGAAAGATAAAATTAATATTTATTTTAAAGTTAAAAATAAAATTTATTTAAATTAAATATTAAAATTTTTTGATACATTAGAGACAAAAAGATATAATTTATAATTCATTATATACATACCATACTTTTTATTTTTCTGCAAGTTTATGTATTAATTATTCTACCAGCATTATATGATGAGTACAAATCCTTAAGAGTAAAATAAAAAAAAACTTAGAATGAAAGTAATGTGATTAAAAATAATTTATTTAGATGTGATTAAAAAAATTAAATATTATGAACGATAAAAAATTATTATTATTGAATGATAAAATTAAAATTTATTTAAAATTAAAAATCATACTTTTTTTTTCTCAAAAATTTATCTAAATCATTTTATAAGTATTTTATGATAAATAAAAATTTTGAATTCATAATACAATTCATTCTGTTAAAATTCACTTTTATTTTATTTTATTTAATAATTCTTTTAAAAATATTGTATCATTTTATCATCAATATTTTTATATTATTTAAAACTCTAATGTTTTAAAATCAATTTAATATTATTTTATTATCAACTCTGTTAATATATTACTAATGACAGAACAATATTAAGACAATTTTAAAACATTAAAATTTTAAATAAGATAATTTAAATATTAAAAATAATTTTAAAATTTGATATGTGTTTCAAATATTTTTTATTTGAAAAAATCAAATATTATTTAAAATTTATTAATTTATTTTGATGTATTTTTGTTTTTATTTATTTAGTTACTAAATTGAATTTTATGTTTATGAACTTTAGGGTTTTCTTTGTTTTAATCTAATAAAAGATTATAAATATCTCCATAGTAGCTATGAATATTTGAAGATAATTTTTTTTTTTTTTTAGTATTTTTGTATTTTTCTCTTTTTTTTTCACTGTATGTTTTTTATTATTTTTTTGTAAAATTAAAATAAGCATGAACGACAAGATAATAATAAAATATAAATAAAAAAGACAAAAACATAAAATATTATGTGAGAGACATTGATTTTTTTTATTTTTTTTTATATAAGAAGAACATATATAGATTAATAAAAACTAATTTAATACCTGAATTTTGATACCAAAAACTACGAAAAAAATAGACAAAATAATATGAATTGAAATTGAATAAGAAAGATACATTAAAATTGAAATAGAAAATAAAATGGATAGATTGAAATTGGATACAAAGAAAATAATTTTATTTTTTATCTAATTTTTTGATGCAAAAGGGTCTCCTAAACCTAACTTATTCACACCATAGTTTAGGAATTGAATCGAAGGAATTCCTCAACTTTCTGTCTAATTCTCCCATGTAACAAGAGAGGAATCCACTCAATTTCATTTGTCCACGTCATAGTTTTATCACGAAATCAAAAGGAAATTTTCAAACATCTAATTACTGAATACTACGATTACCATAAATAAAAGGGATATTTATAACCTCTTATTAGATTAAAAACAAAGAAAATCCTAAAACTCACAAATATAAAACCCAATTCAATAACTAAATAAATAAAAATTAAAATATATTAAAATAAACTAATAATTTTTAAATAATATATAATTTCTCCATATTACGAATATTTAAAACAATATCACAATTTATCCCAAATATTAATTACAAAAATCATAATTTACTCAAACAAATGTTCTCGACTTTTCAGCTGCTAGTGAATGGCCAGACAATTTTAAAAAGTTGCCCTGGAGGGGAAGGAAAGAAGAAGATCAGAATTTAGATGGGTACGCCAGGAGCGTTGACTAATTCAATATGAACAAATTTCTAGTAGTGCCCCTATGGTATCAATATTCGTTTTGGCTACCCATGGATTATTATATTTTTAAACGTAGACTAGACCATGTCTAATTAATTACATTACATGTATGTAGATGATTAAGGCAACCGTGTCCCTGAATCGGAAGCTTAAATTAAAGCAAAAAAAGCCATGATTATTCAAGAGTAAATACAAATTTCAATTTCTATCCATTTATTTGAAAAATAGGGTAATTTTTGTCAGAAAAAGAAGACGACATTTCAACTTCTAATAAAATTATTTAAAAAAAAATACGATCTTTTTATTAAAAATTTGTTAAATAATAACAAAATTAATTTTATAAAAACTTTATTTATAATTTATGAGAATTTAAGTAATTTATGAGAATTTAAAATTCTCGCAAACTATCAATAAATTTATTTTTAAAAAACTTATTCACCAATAATAATTAAATGAAAAAAGATTATTGTTAAAAATAATATCACAAGAAAAAAAATTACGATACAAAAATCTTTAAAAAAAAATGATGGTGGTACAAGAAATGAGAGAAGAGAATAGAGATAGAATAGTGATGTTGATAGTGTTATTAGTGGTGTTGATAGTAGTAAAAAAATAAATAATAATAATAATAAGATATGATTATACTATTAAAGTATTAGAGGTAGAAGTTATTATAATAATAATAATAACTTCATTGCAGCGGTTCTGGGTTTCTTTCAAAGTACTAAGTTGTCGACGGATGTTAATGTAACGTAGGTGACATTAGCCCCAAAGTTTGAAGGCGCAAAGGAGGTGAAGAATTTTAGGCCAATTAGTATGGTAGGGTGTGTGTATAAAGTCATTTCGAAGGTGTTAGTAAGAAGAATGCGATCTATGATGCCGGGATTGGTCGGAGAGACTCGGATGACTTTTGTAAAGGGTAGAAAAATTCATGATGGTGCACTGATAGCATGCGAGACGGTTCATTGGCTGAAGACACAGAGGAGGCCAGCGGCTATTATCAAACTAGATTTCCAAAAAGCCTAGGACAGAGTAAGATGGAGCTTTGTTGATATTGTACTCCAAAAAATGGGATTCGGCCAACGGTGGAGGGATTGGGTGAAAGAGTGTGTTACTACGGCTACCATGTCAGTCCTGGTGAACGGGTCACCATCTAAGCCATTCAAGATGGAGAGGGGACTAAGACAAGGAGACCCACTTTCTCCACTACTTTTCGTACTAGTGGTTGATGTTTTGCATAGGATGGTGGGGGAAGCTGTCAGGAACGGGCGCATTGCTCCGTTACTGGTAGGGAGCGCTCAGGTTGAACTGTCGCACTTACAATGTGCGGATGACACCATTTTGTTCTGCCCGCCGGTGACTGAAACAATTCTGAACTATAAAAGGCTGCTGCGGTGTTTTGAGTTGATGTCTAGACTGAGCATCAATTTTGATAAGTCGAATTTGATATCGGTGAACTGCGATCAAGGATGTGTTGACCATGCGTGTGGGCTACTGGGATGCCAGCAAGCAGCTCTACCGGTTAGGTACCTGGGAATCTCTTTAGGAGCGAATCCGCGTTTGCTGAAGACCTGGAAACCCATCATTGATAAAGTGGAACAGAAGCTGAGCTTATGGAAAGCAAAGGTGTTGAATAAATCAGGTAAGCTTGTTCTTATTAAATCAGTCCTGAATAGCCTCCCCATATATTACCTAAGTCTGTACAAGATGCCGAAAGCGGTGGCGGACAAACTGATTGCTCTACAAAGGAACTTTATGTGGTGTAAGGAGAACGGTAACTCTGGTATACCTTTGGTCAAATGGGAGTTAGTCCAGGCTCCAAAGAAGTGTGGTGGATTGGGGGTAGGTGATGCCGTGCTGAGAAACACAGCGCTTCTGTTCAAGTGGTGGTGGAGGTTTTCAAAGGAGGATTACCCACTGTGGAAGAAGATAGTTTGTTCATGCAACAAGTTGAACCCGGATTTAATGCTAGCAACTCAGCATCTACCAGTGAAAGGGGGCCTTGGAAAGACATATGTCAGCTGAATGTGAAAGAACCACGGATTCGTGATAAACTGGTTAATGGCCTGGCAATGGAGGTAGGCAATGGTATGCAAACCTGGTTTTGGGAAGATAATTGGGTTCAAGGAGGTGCTCTCAAACAAAGCTTTCCAAGGCTCTACTCTATTTCAAGTCAGCAAGGGGTTGTCATTGGGGATTGTGGTTTCTGGGATGGGCTAGAATGGATATGGAATTTTCAATGGAAGAGGGAGTTGTTCCAATGGGAGATGGAACTTTTCCATCAGCTCCATGAGAGATTAAGATCAGTAAAACTGTCAGCTGGTCGGGAGGACAATCTGGTGTGGAAGTTTGAAAATAAAGGTGTCTTTTCAACTAGCTCTGTGATCCAAGCCATACAATCGGAGACAATGCGGCTGAAATTACGAGTTATAGCTTCACGAGTTCCCTTTGGAAAGGTTTTATACCTCCGAGAATTGAGCTTTTTGGGTGGTTTGTGCTAGTTGGTAGAGTGAACACTAAGGACAAATTGACTAAGATAGGAGTTAACATCATGAGTGATAGCATATGCGTCCTATGTGCCAAGGAAGTAGAATCGGCTGAGCATTTATTTCTTCGGTGTGAAGTTACATGGCAGGTGTGGTGCAAGTGGTTGAGGGCACTTCGTCGAGAGTGGGTAATTCCTGGAACCATTAAAGAACTCTTTGACAGTTGGTGTGGCATGCACGATAGACACCAAAGGCAGAGGGTGTGGATGACAGTGTTTTTTACAGTGATTTGGAACATCTGGTTGGAACGCAATGCACGAATCTTCAAGAATGACAAAGCGAGTATTGAGATAATTCACACACGGTCGGAGTTGAGCTACATAACATGGCGTGGTTGTGATCCTGCGGGGGACTGATGGCATTGATGGAGAAGCCAGGGGTTGTGTGAGTTATGTTGGTAGTTTCTATGTTTCTATGTTTCTTTGTTTGGTCCACTGTCATGTGTTGAGCTTCCTTCGTTTCAAAAAAAAAAAAAACAATAATAATAAAAAAATAGTAGTAATCACGATGGTAATTGATCTTATTGTTAAAAATAATTTTGTAAAAGAATGAGAATTTAAAATTTCTCACAAATTACAAATATAATTCTCACTATACTAATTTTTTCATTATATAATAAAATTTTAATAAATGAATCGTATTATTCCAAAATAATTTTATTAACAACCGAATCGTATTGTTTCAAAATAATTTTATTAAGAACTGAATTTTTTTTTTTTTGGAATAAATACTATCTTACCTTTTGAAAAAATAGAGAGGAGTTGAGTAAACGTTTACTCCTTATTCAAAATGCAAAAAGGATTACATGCAATGTTTTAACAACTATATTAAATATATATTAAAATTAGTATAAAATACACTTTAAAATAAATTAAATAATATTTTAATAATTATTTTTAATATAGAAATAACATTTTTGATGTTATAATAACCGCAGGAAGAGAGCAATAAGAATAGTATACATTTGGGGACTTTTCCCATTTTTTGGGGGCTGTGGAGGTGGGTGGGTGTTCCATATTAACATTTGCTGTTTCGAAAGAGTTGGTTTTAGTTTGGAATTGCAGTTTGAAAAATATTATATGTAAAATAGATGTTTTTTGTTTATTATGCATAATTTTATAAATGGGTATTTATCTTAAATAATAAATTTGGTTCATAAAATAGAATTGCGGATTAAATTGTTAGAGATTGTGCCAAAAGTAATTTCAATTATATTATATGGTCTGAATTTTGTGTTGATAAGATAGTGTTTGCTTTTTCTTTTTTGCATGCTTAAATACGAAAAATATAAAGTAGTAAGAAGAAAAGGTGACTTTTCTGTTAGAAGTTTAGAATGGGTCTTGGGACTTTGGAGTTAGTAATGCACAACTGAGAATATAAATTATAAACACTCCAATACGCGGATTTATGTTATTACTCGGTTCACGCGGTGTCAACACTTGTTGTATAAAAACCAACGTCGGCACTCGTCACTACCCACTTTCTTATTTGATCATTTCTATAATCTCTCATTTCAATTTCATCACCACAACGAACCATAACCAATTAAATGGCCGGTGCAGCTTCGGAGCCTCGGTTGATCCCAAAGAGGGGTCAAGTTCTTAAAAGGATACTCAAAATGCTGCTCATTCCTGCTTCCTCTTGTTTTTGTTGTTCTGCTTCTTCACCAACCAACTCGCATTATCCTAAAAAGACAAGACCTGTAGTGTTTCCGGCACCAGCATGAGCTCTTTTTCTTCGCATTAATTTCAACTAACTACGCCAATGAGAAATGAATGGGGAGCATTATTGGCTTAGCTTCTTTCTTTGTGACACATCCAACCTTGTTTCCTTTTTGTCCCTACAAACAATAATCTCCAATTATATGTCACTGCCCAACAGTCCCACATTCCTCACAATTTTGTAACTATTCTCTTGTTAACACCGCCATCTTTTTTTTCTTTTTTTTTTTTTCAATTTTGTCTGTATCTTCTCTGTTATTAACACCACAATTTTGTTGTTTCTTTTTCTTTCTTTTTTTTTTTTAATCCCTCCCCACCATTTTTGTACTCATCACTATAAGAAGTTGGAGGAAATTAACTAATGTGATGGAGTGGAAGTACATCTTGAAATGTGAAATTGATGTTCCGATCCCCTTATGTAAGCTAAAAAAGGTAAATAATTTAAAAGACTCGGTTAAATTTTTATAATTTAAATAATTTTTAAAATATCAAAGATATAAAAAAATTTATTTTTAGTATTTTTAATTAATGACTTAAAAATACAGGTTAGTTAATTCGTAATTTTAATGGGAAATAAAAAGGCAGTTTACCCCTTATATTGATTGATCCAAGGTGAATAGAAAATAATATTTGAAGGGATTGAGGGAGTTCCGATAGGATTAAAGAAGCGCAGGTGCAGATGCACGTGGGAGTGAGTTCAATGATTGGTAAACGACACATGAACAAGTTTGAGTGGCATCAGCATCATGCAATGTCAGTTGTCACCACCACGCACTTTACGCCTCAAAATTCTGAGCCAACGCCATGGTTAGTTAGTTATTCATACTTCATAATCATATTACCAAGGAATCAAGGATCCTCAATGACAATGAGATACCCATCTTTTGTTTATTTCCTTTTTCGTGTAGAATTATGTTCCCATCTAATTCAATTATCAACCTTATTAGTTATTACTATTACCTTACTGTAATATATTCTTTTCGTCTTGCTTACTACGATTTTTTTTTCTTCTAAATATTTTTTGTTGGTCAGCCTTTGATAATTAATGATGCATGACAGCATGTCAGCTTTTGCCCTTTTCTTTATCCTTTTTTGGTATTCTTCATGAATAGCAAATTAAAGGCCACACAGCCTGAAGCCCACAAGTTATGGACAGGCCTGGGAAAAAAAGATATGTGAGATTTCCAGCACCACAACGTATACAAAAGATCAAAAATAAAATACCGAACCACCACCAAAAATTTGTTGTTCATACAATTAGAGATGTCAATGGGTCAAGACTCATGAGTCATGACCAAAAGAAAAGGGGCAAGACTAGGAACTAGGAAAATATATATAATAAATAAAATTATTAAAATATCTGTACTAACACTTAAAATATTAAAGATAATTAAGTAAGTTTGTATTATTTGGATCACGAAAAATGAGATGGAAATTTCCACAGCTGTCCCAAAAAATTTTTGTGCTGAGCGGAAAAAATTTTCTATCTACTAGTCCCCATTTAAGACAAGGATTTGACTATGGTGCTGAAGTAAAATTTTTTCAGCACCTACCAAAACGAGGTGGAGGTAAGCAAATTTCAACGTATGGCGTAGTTGTTGTTACAGTAGCAAGCATAGATTGAAAGATAACAGCGGTGGCAGAAATTTGGATGGGTTAATTACGGTATAAAATTTTGTAATATGAAAGCATTAAAGGGTTGTTACTTGTTAATGTGACACATTTTTTTGTTAGTTTTTGTTCTTATTGGGCATGGGTTGTGTGATTTTTGATGAAGCTGGGTTGAGAATAAAAACAATTATGGTCCATGATAATATGACAAAAATAAAAACAAAAACAGAAAACAAAAACGGAAGAATAATTGTAAAGTATGGTTAAATTTTACTTCTAATATTTTTTTTATCATTTTTAATCTATTTTGGACAATTAAATTATCTTTTTATTTTATTTTAATTAAATAATTAATTAATTCCAATTCTTATAGGAAGAACACAAGACTATCAACTGGAAGAGTAGAAAAGTACTGAGCAAGAACAATAAAAATCAAACTGAAGTTACAAAGGAGGAGTTAGAAGTGCAAAAGCAAGACCAAAAGGCTTCTATACCAAGTGAAATTCCAATGAAGACGGAAGTAGTGGAAGAATACAAGTCTAGGATTCCATATCCTCATAGGCTATAAGAGGTGACCAAGAAACACATAACTTCTTTTTCAAGAGAAGCAATACAAGATCCTACGAAAGAATATGAGAAAATCAAGTAAAGGAGTTCACACTCTAGTGAATTAGAGAACTTTCTACCCTCACACATAGAAGGAGAGGAAGATGCACAAATAAAGGAGGAAGACATGCACACTCTATGCTTGCACATTCTAATAATTAAGCAGAAAGCCATACAACTCCCTTCAAATCTATACATGCAAACTTTCGATAAGAAAAATCTGAATGCACCACCCACATTTGAATTGAAGTCTTCTCCCCCAACACTTGAATATGCTTTTCTTAGTCCTAGTTAATCAGAGAGTTGTATGAAGGTATCTTTTTGGTGGGTATCATTTTTCTCCTCATGTCCACTGAAGTCATTTCTCTTAACTAACTGGAAGAAAAAGGAAGAAAAAGCAAGAACCAACCGTCAAGTTAGTGACGCTAAAGAAGTGCTTGTTGAGAGGCAACCTAACATTAGTTCCGCCTTACTTCCTTATATCCACTAGACAATCATGATTATTCCTATTTCCATCACCATTGTTTTTCTTTATTGATTGAGGACAAGCAACCATTTTAAGTTTGGTGTTGGAGGCTATGCTCTACATAGCCTAAAAGGATGATGAGAGAAAGATGATGAAAATAAGGGCAATGAGAACCAAGGTTGTTGAATTCTAGTTGCTTCCTTTCTTTTTAATTATATACATATGTTATTTTGTTCTATCCTATATAACGCATTTATGAGTCCTGTTAGTCAAGTGCATATCATTACTTGTCCATCACAACCTACAATTATAATTGTTCTTGCTCCTAAATGTAGGCAATGATCATGTGCCCAGAAAGAGCAAAAAGAAAAAGGGATTGATCATAAAGGACATGACAATGTGAGTTTGGAAGGCCAAACTAACTAAAAATGTTCAACACAAGTTGAGCCAAATTGCTTGAGACCTTAGTCTAAAGGACTATTATGGGATCAATCTTTACACTTGACAAAGTCTTGAAGGAGTAACATGTAAAAAAAAAAAAAAAGAAAGAGGTTGAAAGTAAAGCCAAAGGCTCTGAGTACCATTGACTAAGGATTCGAGTCAAATACTTGTAGTGCTTATGTATCAAGCATAAGTTTGAAAACAAAGTATTTAGAGTCACGACTGGGCTCAAGGTGCAAAGCACCCCCCCCCCCCCCAAAAGAAGAGAAAGCCAAAGGCTCCAAGCACCAATGACGGAGAATGTTAAAAGAACATGGTAAGCTCAAAGAACTCCCCAATCAAGTGCTTGTGGTATTTCTGTGTCAGACAAAACTTGAGACAAAATATTTAGAGTCACAGTTAAGCTTAAGGTGCAAAGCACCCAATGAAAATAAATTGTGGAACAAAAGTAAATAGGCTTGATTCAAGGTGATGATTCAAGGAAGGATTCTATAATCTAATCCGGATAGAGGTTTTGAAAGATTATAACTAATTGTGTTGAATTGTGCATAAGTGAAACGGCTAACCAAACTCATATGAATTGCAACCATTCACCCTTGTATTTTAAGGTTGAAAAATTTGATGGCTAAGTCATGATTCTTTGCTTGCTTGAAGACAAGCAAGAGCTTAAGTTTGGTGTTGTGATGCATGAGCATCTTAAGTACTTTTCATTGGCATTTCTTATAGAAAAGTTATGACTTTTGTTGGGTAATTATATGATTTTGAAGGTTATTCTATTAGTACTTTGATTTCCTTAGTTTCATGATTATTGTAGAAAAATATTAGGAAAATAGAAGCAAAAGTACAAGGAGAAACCAAGAATCAAGACTCTGAAAATCAGACCAATCATTGAACCGCTCTAGTCACTCTGATCCTAACTCACTAGTGTATATGGGCTTTGATGGATCCCAGTATGCCATGGCTTGAGGCTTGCTGCGAATTTTCTTTTTAAGCCCAACAATTTTGCACTTAAAATAGAAGCAATCTTGCAACCTTTCATATTTGAAACTCACCCATCTTGGGTTTGTTGCCCTTGTTAAACCAGAATTCGGTTTGAATAGGCTGGGTAATGTTGATGGCAGCTCCGAACCTTAGAAAATTTCTTTTTGAGGTTCCATATTTTATTGGATTTTTCACTTCTCCTACTATTCCGATCAACTCTTCGATGGTCTTTGCCGTTTCAGCCTTTAGGTGTTCAATAGGGATACCATGGACTTGCACCCAGAACTCCATTTGATTATGGCTCACATCCAAGATGAATTCTCCATAGAGCCATTATTGTAGGTTTAGCAAATTCCCTCTATTGCATTTCACGGATCATTATTGAAAAATCTCTTTCCCGTTCTGCTGTCCTTGAAGTTAATGAGAACCTTATTCCTTCCCACTTATGAGATAGAGACATCTATGAGATTACCCCACATGCCCAATATTGAATTTTTTATGATTTTGAACTTGAGCTCTTTTTTTTTTTTTTGTATTAAAACGGGGTTATGAAAACCCAAGAAACAAAGACCTAAATACAAATTAAACGGGATAAGGTAGCCCCTGTTTCATCATCACTTATGATACTAACTAAATCTAAAGGAGGTAAATCTCAAAACACAAAATCATCATCTAAACTTAAACTCTTTTTTGCTAGGCAATCAGCACATCTATTGCCTTCTCTATATATTTGTACAAAACGTAAATTCCAATACTTTCTTTTTCACTCATTCACTTTTCTAATTACAGGATTTGGATGGGAGGCCAATTTCTTTCCTCCGTTGAGTCCCTGAATAACCGCCGCAACATCTACTTCCACTACCACTTTTCTGAAGCCCATCGTCCATGCAAGCTCTAATCCCTTAACCACTCCCCATAATTCTGCTGTGAACGCCGTCGCTTCTCCAATTCGATGCGAAAAACCAGCGATCCACTGTCCTTTATTATTCCTCAGAAGATCGCCACATCCACTTCTGCCTGGGTTTATCTGTGCAGCCCCGTCTGAGTTCAACTTCACCCATCCCTCTGGAGGCGGCTTCCAATTGATATGCTTCTCTATTCTCCTTTCTTGGCGGCCAACCTGGTAAGACCTCTCCATAGCTTCTTTAATTTTGTCACTTGTTTAATTATTTCTGTTTGTAGGTTGGGTGGTCTCTTGTAGTTTTGTTCGTGAATTTCTCTATTGCGCCAATACCATAGTCTCCAAGTAGTTAGAATAAAGATGGCCCTCCACTCAAAATTCTGATTATTACCTATCTGTTGCCTGAAATTGACTTTCATCCAGTTTTTCCAATTGAGATGGAAAAATCTTCAAGTTTCTGATGTTTTAATAAGTTTTATCCATATGGTAGAAACTTTAGGACAATCCCTTAAAACGTGCATAAGATCTTCTTGACCCCCCTTTTACATAATTGACATTTCCCATTTTCTCCAAATAATTTTGTCTTTCTATGATTTGTCATGACTCTATTATGCATAGTTGTCCAAACGAATACTTTTGCTCGCTGAGATCCCTTCCAACTCCATAACTCTGTCTAAATAGTTTTAATCTTTTCTGGCCAATTTGAGAGACTTTTGTATGTTGTGTTAACTGCAAAATCCCCATCAATTGAAAGCTTCCAACCCAACTTTTGTATGCTGTCTTGAGCTCTTTGTCTGTAATGATCTTGCCAATTAAGTTGAAGCATTTTGGTTTGAAGCCAGGACTGGAAGTTGTTCAGGTCTTTAGTTCCATTTTTTTTTTTTTTGGGCTGGAAGTTGCTCAGGTTTTACTCTAAACTAATCTTTGGATTCAGGATCGGCAACAACATTAAAACAGTGCACAATGGGCCCAGCCCGAACCTTTGACTTGAAGAGCAAATTGTTGATAAAGCATGGCAACAAGGGAAAAAAATAGTGGCCTTCTGACGTCAAGGTGATGTTTAATTTATCTAGTCATTGAAACATTTTTACAATATTGAGAGAATTATTATTATTATTATTAAAATAAAAAGTGCGAATCTAATTTCCACCGTAAAAGATCTGAAAAAGCAAAAGCTTAAGATATTGTCACGTATATTTTGGATTTTTCTTCACAGTTATGTCTTTTTTATGTTTTTCAATCTTACCATTTACCAACCATAGCAGAGAGTGCTCAACGTAACATAAAAGAAAAGAAAAGAAAAGAAATAAGAAGAAGCATCCATGATCCATGTGCTGAGATGTAAACACTAATCAATCACAGTAACGAAGAAAAGCTACGCAACAAGCACGCAAAGATTTGACAATGACACTACGACCACAACAACCAATTCTTTTGCTCAAATATCACTCACTATGCGCATCTTGTTAGAATGTTAGAACATATAGCATATATAATGAAATTAAGTTCTTTACATACATGTGTTTTATGTTTATATAAAAAATCAAAAGAAAATTATTTTCATGTTAATTGAAGAAATTAATTAAAAGTCATTTTAGATACTAACAAATTTGTGATCAAATGATAACTGCAATTCAATATGATCACTGCCAGATTATATATATGTACTAATTAAATAACATTTATGTTCATTATTTTGAATATTATTTTATCGAGGAACAACTAAAAATTATTAACTATATTAGATGTATACTAAAATTAGTCATTAATTAGTGTAAGATACATAATAAAATATAAAATATATATTAAAAATAAATTAAATTATATATATCTGCATAAAAATATATAATAATTAATTTTAGTATATAAATAATATTTTTGAAAAATTATAATGATGGAAAAGATGATCCATATATGTCGTGTACTTGGTTAGCATGCATCGGACACTATATATGGATGCCTTAAGGTCATGTATGTTGTCTTGGAGTCTGTTATAAATCTATAATGTTTAATTTCAAATGGCCATGCATGTTTTTATTTTGTAAAAGTATAGGATACCAAAATATATTATTTGTCAATTTAATAATAATTAATTATTATATTTTAAATATATGTATAAAGAGATATATTCAGAAAATATATCTATAAAAATATTTTTATTGGACATAGTTATAAAAAAAATATTTTTTTAGACACATCCACAAAGACACTTTCATAAAATACCATTATAAACAAGAGTTAACAGAAATTGGCAGAAATGCTATTGGTAACATAGCAAGATTGTTTTATTTTTTCTCGAAATCTAATATATCCAAAGTCATTTTCATCAGTTTCCTCACATATATTTCATATTCTGGAAATGGATATTCTCTATTTTTTTTAACAATTGAGGGAGTAAAATGTGATCTCTCACTATTAGTTTTATAAATGGAACCAACAATAAATATGAGAGAAAAAATAATAAAAAATTAAATATCACATTTTACACTCTTAATTTTTTTTTTTTAACAATTAAGAGGATCCATTCTCTCGTATCCTCTTCGATCTCTTAGCTTGCACCTCCTTTTTTCATTATTCTACTCTACCGACAATATGTTTTATTTTATACTGTATCTTCCAACCAAAGACTAAATAATATAATTAGTAACAAGACTTAATTACCATATTATTATTATTATTATTATTATTATTATATGTTTTTTGCCCGTGCCTTCATGTATAATTGTTTTTCTCGATGACAAACGGTTCGTGTTGATTAAGTAGCTAGTAGAAAGGAAAATAGCATTATGATGACTATGCAGGTTTTAATAAATGGTTAACATCTGTTGAGTTAAGAAAATAAATAACACTTTGATAATGATAAACATGTTAATTGAATTAATAAGTCAAGTGAATTTTTGATTATGTGGACTAAATATGCAGGCCCAAATGAATATTATTGCAGCTCAAACAATTGAAATAAAGGAATCACAAGGCAGATAAATGCAAAGTGATGAAACCAAGATTAAGCCTAATGCTAATAAAATAAAAGTAAAGCAACCTAAGTCTTGTTAAGCTCACTTCGGGTAAACAGCAGTGAGAGAGAACTTCACTTTTGAAGTTCAAACACTAAAGAAGAAAGGAAGAGAAACTAAATCAAGAAAATAATGTTCAATCAAATTAATTAAAGGCATGTTAAGTAAGTTTAGAGGTTCAAAAAGAAAGTGATGGTTGAATTTTTTCTGTTGTGAATCAATGCTTTACATTGTTTCTTGGAATCAAAACATATTTTTAAAGGTGTGAATTTGGAAATCTCATTGAACAAGCCACTAGTTGCTGCTACAATTTTTTCAGTTAAGTCCAAAATTAAATTTTAAATCCCTGATTTTTGGGTTGATTGAAGAAAGAGAAAGAAGGATGACATGTGATTCAAGAATCAAGAAGTTGATTTTGAAAGAATTCTAACCATGGCTTAGAATAAGGTACAAAAAGAAAAATGATTCTCATTAGAGCTCAAGGAGAGAGAACCCGAATGAGAGAATAGAGAAAAATCTCACAAACAGAATTTGAAGTCTTGGAAGTACTGCACTTACACTAAAGGGAGCACTCTGCCAAGATGAAGAATAACGTTTTGAGTTTAGAAGTTGAGTTCAGTGCATAGAGTTAAGGCTGTGAATCATCATCTCCTTCATATTTTACTGTTTGTATTTTCTATTTCAATGTATATCTTTCTTTTGGTTGTATTTCTATGTTGTATTAAGTACCTGTGGGTATCCCTTACTAAGTTGGGTAAGCAATTAGTGTGTCTAGTTTAGGTAGTTGCATTACCAAATCAAGTTTACGTTGAAGCTTGATGAGTCTCAAATAGGATTATGTTGAGTCCTAGAGAATTTGTGTATGTAATACTTAAATAATAGTGAAAATTTCACAAATATTGTGGTAGAGACTGGATGTAGGTTGTATTGCACAAGGCAACTGAACCAGGATATATGGCTGTGTCATCTTCTTCTTCTTTGCTCAATTCTGTTTTTCCGGTTTTATGAGACAAAACGGAATTGTTTCCTCCATAATTCACTGCGCAGACTAAATAGAAGCCAAGTTATAATTTCTGGTTTTAAGACTTAACTAATCAAAGCTAAAGAAGGCCATAGATTCAACCTCATTCTCTAAGCCTTCTAGAACCTTCAACATTATTGTACTATGATCAAGGTTCTGAGAATTTGACTGATCATCAAACCAGTTTAGTTACTGATTTATTAGTTCAATCGGTCTAACAGTGATTTAACTAGAAAAATCGTTTTAGAATAAAATAATAAATAAATTATAAATAAACATCTTAAAATATAATTATAATCTAATAATATAAATCTTAAAATATCTTTTGAATTTAAAGCACTACATAAAATGTAATCAACCAAAGTCATATACAACAACAACAACAAACAAACAAACAACAACAAAACATTGTCCCACTAGGTGGGGTCGGCTACATGAATCAAATGACGCTATTGAGCTCTGTCATATATCATGTCTACAGAGAGACCGTTTACATGTAGGTCTCGTTTGACCACCTCATAGATGGTCTTCTTAGGTCTTCCTCTACCTTTCACCTCTTATCCATCTTCCATCTCATCCACTCTCCCGACTGGGTGTTCTGTCGGTCTTCTTCTCACATGTCCAAACCACCTAAGACGCGATTCTACCATATTTTCCACAATGGGTGCTACTCTAACTCTCTCCCTTATATCTTCGTTCCTTATTTTATCCAATCGCGTATGACCACTCATCCATCTCAACATCTTCATCTCTGCTACACTCAGTTTATGTTTGTGCTCCCCTTTGGCCGCCCAACACTCCGTACCATAAAGCATAACCGATCTTATAGCAGTGCGATAGAATTTACCTTAAAGTTTTAAAGGTTTGTCGCATATAAAACCAGATGCACTCTACCATTTTGACCAACCTACTTGGATCCTATGATTTACATCCTGCTCAATCTCTCCATTATCCTATATGATGCACCCAAGGTATTTACAACTTTTAACTTTTTGTAGGATGTTTTCTCCAATCTTCACCTCTATATTAGGATTTTTCCTTCTCAAACCGAACTTACATTCCATATATTCCGTCTTTCTACGACTTATACGCAGATCGTACACTTCTAGAGCTTCTCTCCATAAGTCCAACTTCTTATTTATGTCTTCCCTCGACTCTTCCATAAGGACGATATCATCGGTAAAAAACATGCACCATGGCACAGGCTCTTGAATGTGCTCTGTGAGTACTTCCAAGACTAATGTGAAAAAGTATGGACTTAAGGATGATCCCTGGTGTAATCCTATACCAATAGGAAATTCCTCTGTCACACCACCTTGAGTCTTCACACTAGTTGTGACCCCATCATATATGTCTTTAATTGCACGAATATATTCGATCCTTACTCTCCTCTTTTCTAAAACCTTCTATAAGACCTCCATTGGCATCCTATCGTATGCTTTTTCCAAGTCAATAAAAACCATATGTAGATCCCTTTTATTACTACAATACCTCTCCATTATCCTTCTTAACAGGTATATCGCTTCGGTGATGGATTTGTCTGGCATAAATCCAAATTGGTTTTCTATTAATTGTGTCTCTTTTCTCAACCTCTGTTCTATTACCTTTTCCTATAACTTCATGGTATGGCTCATGAGCTTGATCCCTTTATAGTTTCCACAACTTTGTATATCCCCCTTATTCTTGTAGAGAGGTATCAATGTGCTCTTTCTCCACTCATTAGACATCTTCTTTGACCTTAAAATCTCATTAAAAAGCTTGGTTAACCACTTGATGCCTTTTCCTCCAAGGCCCTTCCAAACCTCAATCGGGATATTATCAGGTCCTACTGTCCTGTCATTTTTCATCTGTTTTAGAGCTTCTTTTACCTCGAAGTCTCGAATCTTTCGATAGTAGTCAAAGTTTTGATCTTCTTCTCTTGTCCATAACTGACCAAGGCTCAGAAGAGTCTTATGTCATTCATTAAATAACTCGTAGAAGTAGCTCTACCACCTTCCATTAATCTTCTCCTCTTGAACCAGCACCTCTCCATCCTTATCCTTTATACACTTAACCTGATCCAAATCTCTCGTTCTTCTTTCACGGCTCTTTGCGATTATATATATATATATATATATATATATATATATATATATATATATATATATATATATATATATATATATACCTTTTTCCCCTTCTTTCGTGCCCAAAGACTGGTAGAGACCCTCATATGCTCTTGTTCTAGCTTCACTTACAACCATTTTTATCTCTTTTTTAGCTGTCTTATATTTTTCCCAATTATCTGCATTGCAGCATAAAACCCACTCTTTAAAGCACTCCCTTTTTATCTTTATCTTTTCTTGTACACTCGCATTCCACCACCAGGACTCATTATCTATTGGTCCTATTCCTTTAGATTCACCAAAATTTTCTTTTGCTGTTCTTCTAATAACTTCTGCCATCCCTCTCTACATCTCTTCTGCGCTTCTATTCCCATCCCACTTTATCTCTTCTCCTACCTGTCTTAGGAAGTTTCTTTGTTTCTCACCTTTCATCCACCACCACCTCATCCTTAGATTTTTCGTATGATGTCTTTTTCTCAACTTTTGCTCAACACAAAAATTCATGACGAAGGATTTTTAAATTTATGATTTTAAACATTGAACCAAACTGTTTTCATCGTTAGTTTCCGATTGAATTAGTTTGATTGGCTGACCCAATTCAATTTTCAAAACCATGACTATAATAAAATATGATCGACTCTTAAATATGCGTGAAATGAGTTGTGTATTTAATTTTTCTATTGGTTTGACTTATATTCATTAACGGCGGTCACAATTTGTTATTCGACGTATTAGCTAGTTTTTTTATTTTCGTATAGACAGTTTTTTTTTTATGCTATTTTTTAATATTTTAAAATTTATTAAGAATCAAATTTTTGATTCAGGTATAAAATTTTGATATTATGTCATAAAATTAATCGTTTAAGAGTTGATAAAAAAAACAACATAATTATATTTCTAACAAATAAGAATATGAAGAACTAAGTTAAACATGTTTATTCAGTTATGCATAATTATAACTCTGACAGAATTATTTTGAGAACATTGAAATGTAATTACCAAAATATCAAAAAGTAAACACTCAAAAATATAAAACTTTTTAAAAACAGAAAACCTTCAGTACTTCAAACACCGTCTTTAAGGCGAGAAGAATATCTGCAAAAAACATTTTGATTAGTGTATATAAGTGATGATCAGTGAATGAGATGAATCGTGATATTAATCAGTTATAAAATGAATCGTAATACTATAATTTGGAGTTTAAGATAATGAATAAATATTTATAATCTGACTATGCATTAATAAGTCGAATTATTATAGCTCATTACTCGAGTGTCTCGTTCGTCAAATTATAACGGACACACCAGAAACAAAAGTGAAATTTGACTAAAATATTAGAAAATACAAGTTTTTGGTTCTTGAAGGAGGGTGAGAACCCCAGCAAAGAAAATCTTATAGTGTTGTTGCGGGAGTTAAATCTTAATTTGGTCTTTGAAATTTAGTTTGATGCTCAAAATGACTCCACAATTTCGTTGGTCTCCATTAGAATCCCAAATTTGTAATTGTGGTTCCAATTTGCCCCTGCGATTATTTCCGTCACCAGAATGCTGATTTAATGCAATTGCATGACACGATGGACAGTACTTAAACGACGGCACATTGATTTTGCGCCCAAATATTTTAGAAATCACATCGTTTCAGTTTTTTGTGAGTTAAAACTCTCTTTCTTTCCACTACGACGATCATAAATTGCCAAACATCAAGAAAACTCTTACACTACGTAGTTTTCAAAGGGTTTGTGCGCGAAACCAATGCGCCGTCGTTTAAGTAGTGTCTACCATGTCATGCAATTGCGCTAGATCAACATTCCGGTGACGGAAATGATCGTAGAGACAAGTTGGAGCCACAATAATAAATTTGGAGGTTCTAATTGGGACAATAAAATTGTGAAAGTCATTCTGAGCATCAGACCAAATTTCATGGGACAAATTGAGATTTAACTCGTTGTTGCGGCAACAAAATTATGTGATGTGTGCTAAAAAGTGACGAATTAATAATAAAAGAATCATTTAACAAAGCCGAGTTATAATAAAATCCTTCAGTAGTAACCAATTAAATTAAAGTTGTAAAATTTAAAGACTTAGCTTGTTCAATTTAATGAGATCTAATTAACATGCATGAATGAATTAATTAATGTCATCCGATCCATGCATTATTTATAATGAACCCACAGATCATATAATATATAATTGAATAATCGAGTTGTACAAGGAACGAATATGAAATCAAACATACTTTACAAAATTGTGATACAATTTGAACTTAAATCATGTGTTCGTCGACCCTACAATCTATCTATTCTTGAGTAGACAATCATGAATCATTATTTTTTCTTTAGCGTGGAACCCACTTTCATTATTCATATTGCATTGTGTCTCTTTAATTATGGTCACGCATTTAAGAATTGAGATGATGAGACGACCCCTGACTTGGACCATTATTTGTTCCAAGCTACGTATCTCATTAATATTGCAACATACATCACACTCTTTTGTCTTTGACTTTGGACAAAGTAAATCATTAATTATAATACAATCGAATTGATATAATATTTCTCCCTTACTACTACGTGGAACTTTAGTGCATTCTTTCTCATTTCTCATTTCCTATTAAAATTAAAATTATTATATTAAAAAATAATGTAGCTTAATTAACACCGTAATCTGTTAATATATTAATTAAATATATAAATTGGTTATTAAATTGTCTTCTCGATCTACTTGTTTCCAAGGCCTAGAAAAGCAACATTCATCATCAATTGCAGTTGTGTCAAAAGAATAATGAATCATCACTTTTCACCCACCAGTGAATTTGATGCATGGTAGAGTAATCATGAATGGGACTAGAACAAAATCACAACTTTATTCTTTCCAATCTTACTATTTGGAATAATAGCAAAATTTAAAACAAATTATCTAATTAATTACATATGTTTTCAAAATCATATAAAGCATATATTATTAACTTAACCGTTGAGAAAGGAGGCTTAATTATATAATTTTGTACTGTTGTCACGTGTGATAATCCAACGTAATGCACAAGGAGTGCTTTTCATCATTTTAATTATAAATTGGATCCCGCTAAAGAGATAATGGACTATTTGTACAATATGTACAATGGATTTAGATCTAGCGTTCTAATACCATGCATGATACCACTCATCCCAAAAGCTTCAGCTGATGGGAAAAGGTAACACTAATGATTATATCTCTAATACTCTTTAAACTTCCATTGTATACATTGTATAAATATTCTATTGGCTCCTCATACTTAAGAACCAACTAGAGGTGAAGTCAATAACTCCAACTAATTAATTAGTTAAAAAATAAATTTATTACAAAAATAAAAAAACTTTTTATTATTTTAATTTTTTAAATTTTAAAATAAAAAAAATTAACTTAATTGACTTATATTATAATTAGTTCCGAGACTTTTTTTTTTAATTATAAACATCATTTATAATTTGGAGTTGCACTACTACTATTCATTAGTATAATAATAAAAATTTTAAAAACACCACAGTTATTAGTTGTTTATATTAAAAGATATTCACAAATTTGGTTAATGAATATTATTATTAATACTAATAAACGGTTATCAATCATTTATATATTATCAATTATAATAACGATATATAGTACTATTTGACTAAAGAGATATAACTTTTTAAAAATTTTGTATATTTAAAATATTATACTTTTGGCTAAAGAGACACAACTCTTTAAAAATTGTGTATGCTTGAAATATTGTACTTATTGATAATAGAAAAGTTATAACAATTTATGTACGTGACAAATTATAATTGTTGTGTATAATTTACCTTTGTCCACTATTTAAAATACACTAATCAAGTGTGTATTTTAACTATTGAGAGATTTTCGTATTCAAAAGAGTTGAGAGCTTCTTATTATTTGTTAATTAAGAAATTCATAGGTTTCATTGTATCATGGGAGAGTATTGTCATTAATCCTATAACAACTAAGTGTAGGGACATATATCTCTCTAAAGAAAGCGATCTAATCGTGCATTGAAATCAAAACACAATTAAAGTTTTGTCATCTTCTTAATCATAATTACCCAACAATTTTAGAGAGATATTTTGAAGATGACTCAAGATCAAAACATCATGTTCAAGGTCATTAATAAAGAGTTTATCAAGTTGGATCATTTTGATAGAGCGAATTTCAATCGTTGGAAGGACAAGATGATTTTCTTCTTTCGATTCTCAATCTTACATATATGATTGACCCAAAGACTACACTAATTGTCGATGCCGCTGAAAATGTCACACCAGAAGAAAAAGAAAATATTATTCAATTAAAGAAGAAACATGAAGAATATACTTTTACATACCGAGGTCATATTCTCAACACTTTATCCGACCAACTCTATGATCTCTACATGTCAATTCAATCACCATTGGAGATTTGGAAGTCTTTGGAAAAAAGAAAGTACAATACTGAACGATAAGAAACAAATAAGTTTATTATGAATTTATGATGAAATATTTTGAATTTATTATGAATGATACTATACCTGTTATGGATTAAATTCATGAATTACAAATTCTTGTAAGTAGACTTTGTGATCTACAAGTGGCGATCCTTGAATCATTATAAGTTGGAGCAATTATTTTAAAATTGTCATCATCTTAAAATGGTTATAGGAAGAAACTTTTACATCTTGGTGAGAACTTCACAATTAAAAAATTACTAAAACATATACGTATAGAGGAGGAAACTCGAAAATGTGATGTTGTGTATCTCTCTCAAAGTTCTAAAATAAATCATATTGGTGAAGAAAAATCAATAAGAAGAAAATAAAGTTTTTAAAATTATCAAACAATAATTGGGTCTTGGTTGATTTGCCTCCAAGATTAAAGCCTATAGAATGTAAGTGGATATTTAGAAGAAAGTATAACATTGATGGTTCATTACAAACCTTTAAAGTAAGGTTAGTAGCCAAGGGGATTAGACAACAAGAAGGTCAGACTATTTTGATATTTACGCACCTGTGACAAAAATGACTTTTATTAGGACTCTTATAGCATTAGCATCCATTCACAAGTTTCATATACATCGAATAGATGTTAAAACAATTTTTCTAAATGGAGATCTTAATGAAGAAATTTATATGCAGTAACCGGAATGCTACCACTGAAAAATGTAAAAAAAGTTTGTAAATTAATTAAGTTTTTGTATGGCCTAAAACAAATGCCTAAACAATGACATGAAAAGATTGATTTAGTGGTGTTATCAAATGGCTTCTCACATAATAATGCGGATAAATGTATTTATTCAAAAAAGATTATGAAGTAATCATTTGTCTATATGTTGATGATATGTTAATTATTGGAACAAATTATTTAGAAGGAATTCATGTAACGAATGAATATGTAACTTCTAAATTCAAGATGAAGAATTTGAATGAAATTGATACAATATTAGGCATAAAGGTGCATAGGAATGAAGTTGGCTTTATTTTAAATCAATCTCATTATATAAAAAAAAGTATTAGAAAAATTTGATCATCTTACAATTAAAGAATTCAATGTACCCTATGATCCTAATTTTAAATTAAAAGAAAATATGAAAAGACCTATAGCACAATTAGAATATACTAGTAGTATAGGAAGTTTAATGTATGTAATGCATTGTACCAGACCTGGTATAGCATTTATTGTGTGCAAATTATCAAGATTTACAGAAAAATATAGCAATCAACATTGGAAATTAAAGCTATTACAAGAGTTCTTGGTTATCTCAAGAAAATCATAAATTTAGGATTACATTATAGTGATTATCCCGCAGTTTTAGAAGGTTATTCTGACACAAGTTGGATTACAAATTTTAGTGATAACAAATCCACTTTAGGATGGATTTTTACCCTAAGTAGTGGAGCAATAAGTTGGACCTCAAAGAAACAAACATGTATTACACATTTTACTATGGAGGTTGAGTTTGTAACTTTATCAACCGTAGGTAAAAAAACAGAATGATTAAAAAAATTGTTATATGATATAAGCAGTAACCACAGCAAACGGCAACTATTTCAATCTTCCGTGATAGTGAATTTAGTGCTATGTACAATAAATAGGAGGGTGAGTTAAAACTTTTAATAGAATGATAATATTATTTATCAAAGGACTCCACCTATATGAATATAGGAGTGGTGCCACTCTAATCGAAAATTTTAGAGGTTTTATTATTGTAAATATTCATGAAACCAAGATGAGCACAAGTCATATAAGTGCTTAAAATTATAAACTTTTGAACTTGGAGGATATAAGTGATGTGTGTAATTTTCGGTACTAACATATGGAGTATAGGTTTAATCAATTAAACACCTATTACTTCATTAGAATTTTAAATTTTACACTAAAAAATATTTAATTTTAGTGACACATTCTTTATTTATATACTTAGCTTATATGATATTTAAATTTTGTAAATAGGAGAGATTAAAAGTTATTTACGAATTTAATTAATTAATATTATTATTAATATTAATATGGTTACCAATTGTTCATATATTGTCAATTATAATAACGGTACATAGTATCATTTGATCGACTAAAGGGACACAACCCTTTAAGAATGATATATATTTGAAACATTATACATTTGGCTAAAGTGACACAACTCTTTAAGAATTGTGTATGTTTGAAATATTATACCTATTGATGACAATAGAAGAGTCACAACAATTTATTTATAACTGCTTTGTGCAATATATATAAATATACCCTTGTCCACTATTTAAAATACACTGATCAAGTGTGTATTTTAACTATTGAGAGATTTTCTTGTTCAACAGAGTTGAGAATTTCCGAGGAAAAATATAGGGAGACAATGAGTTTAGTGAACAATGTAGTTATGCATACGGTAACCTCCCTTCTTCACTTGTGATTTCCGTACGGGTGTAGTGTGTGTTTTACTTTATTGGGCTAATTTTAAAACTCATTGTTCACATTGTTTACGAAAGTCATTGTCTACCTAGCAAAACCGAATTTATTATTATTGCTAATTAAGAAATTCATAGGTTTCATTGTATCTTGGAAAAGTATTGTCATCAACCCTATAACAACTAAGTGTGAAGACAAATATCTTTCTAAAAAAAAACGATCTAATCATGCCTTAAAACCAAAACACAATTAAAATTTTGTCATCTTCTTAATCATAATTACCCTATATATATATATAAAATGATGATGATGATAAGTTTGTCGGCCACCACACTTATTAGAGGGGAAAATGGATTGGATAATATTCACAAATCCATCTATTTATTGGCATTTGATCTATAAATTATGGATATTATCCAACCCACAAAATCATCGAATTTAATCCACACTCTAATAGAATCGGATTATGGATATCGAATATGTATCCGCAAATTCGTAATATAATATATATATATATATATAATTAAATAGTATATATAGTTAAGTAGTTCAGTGTTTCTCTTTTAGAAACTTAAAAATTTTTTTTTCTTCGGACGTAGCACATACTCCACTCCCTAAAAAATTAATATATAGTGTAATAAATTAATAATATATAATTATTTAATAGTATCTTTTATTTATAAAAATCATTTGTTAAAATAATTTCTAACAAAATATCTATTTAATTTTAAGTGATGAAATATTTTTTCTGATTCTATATTTATATTTTGTATATTTTTTTAGTTTTTTATGTTCTAAATTTATCAAAAATAAGTTTTATAAAATATTTTCTATTTTGCGCGAATATATCCATATCTAATCGGCAAATATATGAATAGGATTAAATTCAAATATAAAAAAACTGTAGAATATTGTATCTGATCTTATTTACTGAGTTAAATTTGAATTAGATCAAGATTTTAGTTATATTCGATATGATCCGGTTTGTATACAGTCCTAGCACTAATCTTACATGTCCTTAATTAGCGTTTAAAGTTGATTATCATCAACTTATAATAAACTAAACATGCTTAAGAAGTATAGATAGTGTTATAAATAATGGCAGCACTGAATAATAATAGTAATGTATGTAACGGTAGATGACAAATATAATGCTCCAAATTGAAAGAAAATATGTAAAATAGTTGAAAACTGAAAAGTAATAAGAGTGGACTTATTTCTAAATAATGAGACAAGAAAAAAGGTGGTGTATGAGACAAAACCATATGCATGCACATATGGACATCTCACATTCATCACATCAATGGTTCGATATAATGTTAAACACTTTTGCCGTACAGCTGTAGCAGTGTTCCCTTCTCTGATCTTCTTCAAATCAAATCAAATAATATACCACTAATAATACAATGATGAATTCAATTTTGCAGCATATTCATGATATTATTAAAAGAAGAGAATATCAAAGTGACCAATGCAAAGAAATTTAGTTTTGAAATTAGTAGCATTTAATTAGTTTATTATATGGGTCCCGAGATGTTAGACATTGTCTAAAATATTATTATATATATTGATCTGCGTTTGACCTATGATGCATAATGTCACAACAGCTAGCGCATGAAGAATTTAGGCCGTTTTAGTGCTAATTAAGTGTTAACAACTACATACATTATATAATATTAATATTAATTAAGTTTCTGCAGCGCACTACTGATGATGTTAGAAACTTAGAATCACTAGCTAGAGACTATTCTCCCCATTTGTCTTGTTACTTATTAGCACTTAATTATTATTATTAGGTAAAGAAGAAAGTAAACTTACATTACTACGTGGAGTTTGTTAGGAATAATTAGGCAGACAATAATCCAACTACTGATTGCTTTATTAATTCTTAATAAGAAAGCTAAGAAACCTTGGGGACATATAGGTCGCCTTTAATTGATTAAATTACCAAAAGTCAATTATTTAAACCTTTGAAATTGGTAATTGAGTATCTATATATCTTTATTCTTTTCTCTCTTTAATCTCGTCTGATCTGTCTGTATATCACAATAACAGTAAAGAGAAAGAGAAAGAGAAAAGAGAGGGAATATATATTTGCTTCCTAGATACAAAGCAATGTTTTATTATAAAATTCTTAAAATATATATTTTGTTAATATGTGACATTATTGAATATTAATGAGTGAAGCATTGAAGGAGATAGAAAGAGTAGTAGTGGTGGGTGGTGCAGAAAGAAAGAATGCAATGCCGTGCCATAACTAATGGTGTGTCCTTGTCCAACACATAAAGTCCTTAACACAAGAGTGCCAAAAACACCTCTAACTCTATTTCTATGTATGTGCTTTACCATGTGTTGCTGTTCTGATCTTCTTCTTTCTTTCTTTTAGCCACAGACAAACACTCAAATCAGTTAACTCATCTTCAAATAATGTTGGGACCTCAATCTCAGACAACAACAGCATAGGATAGCAGCTTTATATATTAACAGATACAAATACAATGCAAGCTAAGCAACCATGACATGATATTATATTATATATGATACAAATGGATACTACTTTAATTTACAATTGAATTATTTGAAGCTAAGGTGGTACTAACTATAGTATCAGCCTTTGGTTCTGATAATGGTGATGGTGCCTCTTCTTCCAAGAGTGTGGATTCTGGTAAGGGCCACCACAGCTTTCCCTGAAAGGCCTGGGCTACCTTGAACCGCAGACACGCATGGCCGACATGCATAGTCTCCAACTGGGTGCCTCACTGGTCTTGTTGGCGCCATTAGTATCTTCTCGTTTATGTCATTCAGTGTCACATCTCCTTCTCTTCCTCCTGGCTTCACCATTGCAAATGGATACACCACTTTTCTTCTACTACTTCTTGACTCCTTCATCTCCTCCTCCTTCTTCTTGTTTCTCATCACCACTTCTTCATCATTCTTGGTAACAAGTTCTAGTTTGGAAGATGAGGATGCATTAGGAGATTCTTCTTCAGAGCCTGATAATATGGTATTAGTAGTTGTTGTTGTTGTTGTCTCTTCTTCTACAAGAATCTTTGCTTCCTCTCTCATTATTCTGCTCCAAAATGTGCTTATTATGTCCTCATCTAATTAATAATCAGAAAAAAGTATATAATTATATTAGTATTATTAGTGCTCTTTTATTTGTGATCTTTGCAATAATATGATAAACATTGTAGCATGCAGTACCTGAAAGTCCAAAAATGCTTTCTATATTCTGGTTCATGCAGTATGTGGGGTTCAAGTTCCACAAGCTCTGACGAACAAGAAGAATAATATATAAGAAGAGATCATATAATTATTGAAACTGATAATCAAGATGAAAATATAATATACCTTTTCAAGATCAGTACTACTAGTCTTGGAATATTGTTGATCATGATGATTGTCAGCATTTGGCAGCAAGCGCCTACGTTTGGAACAATCTCCGAATTCAAGCAAAGCATCTTGAAGATACCCTGTTGAGAAATGATCAGCAGAAGAATCCTGAGTAGCAGTTGAGAATGATGGTTCACTACTACTCCCATATTCATACATTGCTGGCATCACTGCATGTTCAACAATAATAATCATTGCAATTACACACCAAGGAATATAAATAATAATAATAATAATGAAGAAAGAAAGAAAGAAAAGTACTTAAAGAGAATTTGTCCGCGTTGATAACTCCAAGGTTAAGGTTGTGATAATCCAAACTACTACTACCAAGGAGAAGGGAAGAATAATGAAGATCATTCATGGTTTTGTAGTGTGTGTGAGTGTATGTTAGTTGTTGTTGTTGCCTAGTCACAACAAAATGATGGGAAATAATGGGTCTATTTATGTACAAGTTTGTGGAAGAATTGAAGAGAAACACTATGCTACTATGTGTGTGTATGTGTGAGTCAGTCAACGCAGGCTAACAAGGAAAAAGTGGATATATGTTTCTTGGGATTCTCAAAATGTGTCCACTTTAGGATTTTGGTTTGAAATAATTTCATTTTTATTTTATGTGTGGGGGACTAAATAATTGCAAAGGTTATCATATTGTGTGTTGCATTGCTTGCTTCTCTGCTCTTAAATTAAAAGACATGCCCCCAAACCCATAGGGACATAATTCAAATTTCAGCTTTTTCTTTTTGTGTTTTTCTTCCTGGACCCTCTGCCTCTCACCTATGGTTACCAGCCGTTCCTCTTTTTTCAACTTTTTTCTTTTCTTCCTTTATTTTTCTTTTTCTTTTAAAACACGGTGAAAACTCATGAGCAGTCGACTTCACGTGAAGTTGATAATTGATAGTCGTTAGATGATTTAACTGATTTGACTAAATTTTTATTTAGTAATTCTCAACTACCAACTTCACGTGAAATCGACTGCATCTGAGTTTTCACCTTAAAATATTTAAATATCTTATTTAAGAAAAAAATTCAAATGCAATTAATTTTATATAAAATTGATAATTAAAAATTGTTAAATAATAATTTAATCAAATTTATCAAATTATTTAACTATTTTCGAATATTAATTTCAGATAAAATTAACCGTAACTGAATTTCTACCGAATTAAATATACTAAATTTAGTTATAGTATCTGGATCATTAAATAATACACACAATATTTTTACGTGAACACGATATATAATTTGATATAATTTAATTGAATTACGAATATCTTAAAATATACAAATCATATACTTTGACTATAAAAGATTGTGAGTTGGAATTTGAATGTCTAGCATTCTTTTATTTTTCATTTTTTGCCCTTTTCTTACACAATCTTTCGTCTATTGTGGGGGGTCGTATCAGTCATATCTTCTGCCACCACTTGGAAAATAGTCTTGGTGGGTGATACATATAACAAAATGGGGACCCACCAGGATGGCATGCTGGAGAGGGGGCCCATGTATTAAAAAAAAAAGGGAGTAGAAGAAGAAGGAAGAAATCATGGGTTTGGTGTTGTGGACCAACTTTTTGATCCTAGGGTTTGAATGGCCTCAATTATATGTCGAATTTTGTTTGTCACAGACATTGTAGTTTGTGTGGATATTGATTGTTCTACACAAAATATCAAACGGCAACCAAAGTCTCTATCTCTGTGTGTCAAATTTGATTGAACTCCGGACACAATTTTCCGATAATATATTACCTAACGTAGCATCAATTATATTTGTTTCTACACCTTCATGTATGCGTATAAATAAGCAAGCTACAGCAAACCACTTTAAGAGCAGTCTAAAAATGAGATATTTTGATAATATATATAAGATTTTATATTTAATATTTAGTATTGTCAATGTGCCAAAAGCAAGCTACAATATTTAAAAAAAAAGGAAAAAATAAAGAAAAGAAGAAATCATCTTAGTCCATGAACATTAGAAGTTAGAAATTCAGGTGCAGTTAATTTCATATAAAATTGATAGCTAAGACTTAAGAGCTATTACATAATAATTTAATTAAATTTGTCAAATTATTTAAGGACTTTCAACTATCAATTTTCTATGTATGAAATTAATTGTACTTGAATTTTTAATGTCTGAGACAGTGCAAAGATAAAAGAAATTTGAATCCATTTGCACAAAAAAGTTCATTTTCCATTTAAATTCCCAGCAACAAATTTTCTGAGTACTATAACAACTTGAATATCAGATGAATTGGGGGAAACAATTATGATGCCAAAAAAATTAAATTTAATACTTAGGCTGAGGCATGAATGGGAATTGGAGATTTAGATGATACTAGAATCCAAGGAGTTGAATCAAAACTTAAGGATTGCACGGACTATTTAATTGCTTACCATTCAAAAGGGGTAAAAAAAGGGGACAAAACAATGATTTTTATTTTTTTCTTTCGGGTGTCGACAAAACAATGATTTCTTTCTACCAATTTGTTTCCCTTTTTTTTTTTAAATAAACTAGTCTCTTCGTATGTAACCAAGAAAAGGGAAAAACCAAGACTAAATAGCATATAACCAATTTGGATTGGTCAAGGGATCAGTCCTTTCATCCATTTAAGCAAGTGTCTGAACCCCTCAAAAGATAAATTGGATTCTATCTAGAGCTTTGACGAGAACGCCATGAAATCAGTTTTTGAAAACCCTATTTTTAAAAATTAACACATTCAAACAACAAATGCATAAACCTTATATATAATTTATAGATAATTTTCTTATTTTCTAAGGAAATCGTGGCCTATTACGGATAGAGATAGCAGGTTAAGTGACCTAACTGAGATGTGATTTCAAATATTTGATTAATGTCTCTCCAACTAACATTATATTTAATCTTACATGCTTTATGTATTATTGGACAAAAATTACTCAAATTTTCGTCAATAAGATTCAGATACAAGAAATTCAATTAGTACCAAAAAATGAAAATAAAATAAAAATCTCATATGCTTTACATTAACATAGAACGGCTATATTGAGATTAATTCAAGCCAACAATCAATCTGCATGTGAGACCATAGGAGTTGGTGGATTTCCTTGTTGGTAGGAATTAATAATGAGAATAATGTGATTCCCTACTTTCAGATTTTAAAAAAAAAAAAGAGGTGATTTCTCTTGCATGAATTATATTTTGGGTTTGATCTGGCTTCATTTTTCTCATGGAAAAGACTTATTATCAAAAAAGCATATTTAAAAAAGAGAGGTGCTAGTAGTATGTTTCTGGCAAATTTAAAGCAGATTTAAAATAAAGCAACAAGCTACAGCTTCAGACACACGATTACAATCTTAAAAACAGCCCAAAGAACTGTCATTGGTTCCTGAGTTGTGAGCATTAATCTCCGTTTGTACAGAGTGTAATTTGAGCAAAAATCTAGCAGAGGTAGATTGTAGAAGTCCCTCAATCCACATGAAACAATGCCTACAATGACATAATCTAGTGAATAACGCCATACTCAAATAAGACAGTGTCGAATGTATAATTGGATGGAAGAAACTAATGGAATATATCAAATTCAAATAGGAATGTTGAATGTGAGAACACTAATAATAGTAATAAAGAATTAATAGAATGCTTCAACTGGGCAACAAGCAATACTTTTCAAATTTCCAAGTATAATGACACAAGAAAAGGGTTGGTAGGCGTGATGAATAAGTTACCTTCCAAAAGGGGGTTTGATAAAAAGTAGACATTTTATTTCAAAAATAAAAAAAGGGAAAGGAAATGAAAACTTTCAATTTGAACTGAATACTGACTAGTGACTAAACTCTCACTAAGGCAACTCTTAAACAAAAGGGTTTCAAATTTTTCATAAGTCATGAAATCCAATTCTAGATTTGTTAATGGTTATTAAGCTTTACATTCTTATATATAAGTTACAACATCTTTCACTAGAGACACAACTTGAGTGAGACTAAAGAGTTATAAATTGGCAGTAATTTATTAAGACATACTTTATTAAACCAAAAAGAATTGTATATCCGTCTAAATTGTTGATAGCAAAAAAATTGTGGAGGAAAAAGGATTTTCAGTCTCAATACTCGTTTTGCCAGAAAGAACAGGCTGAGTCTCGGTTACATATATGAAGACTGAGATAACCAATGCGACAAAAGGTCCATAGAGAAGGTTTTTAGGATTTATAAGCAAGATAATACATACTTGGAAAATGCGAGGCACTGAGATCAATGAACACATCACAAAAGGGGAATTTAAAATAAATAAATAAATAAATTATGGAATGTAGGATACTTACAACAGTAGGAACCTGGTGACTCAGTCCTCCATGGGAGCTTCATCTTGCTCATCATCACTTTTCAATTTGCCACAGACATTACATTCCATGACATTAGATGGACTATCAACTTGTGGGGGTAGAGGAGCCAAAGTTCCCCCGCAATTTGGTCTATCACACATGTACCTTAAAAAGAAATATGCGTGTGGGAAATCATTATTATTGTCTGTATCTGACGCTGCCATGTTTTCATATTGGTCCTCCTCATCCATAACCTCTTCTCCATCCTCTGCATTATCTTCTTCGATAGTGTCATCATTATCTGACCAATTTGATTCGACATTACACCGATCACAATTACAGGTGAAGCCATAGTCTTCCATCAATCTCTTCTGCCTGCTAGCATAGTTTTCATTGACAGGGAAATAGCTCAAACAGATCTCCCTGCCTTGAGGAACATCATGAATCATCCTAACAATAATGTCAGTATTATTACTGCCATCTGGTGGATTACTATCCACATAATCAAATCTGCAGGCATTGGGAAGGCAATCGTGGTTAAAAAAGGAGGCATAGGGGTATATACCATAAGCTCTAACAGACCTCTGGCCATCATCAACAGAAACAGGCTGCATTAAGCCAAAGGCATTGTGCTTGTCCTTGGCCAGAAGCGCAGAGGTGAGTTCCAAAGAAAATACATTCTGAAGACCAATGGGAGCAATTGAGCAGAGGGATGAAATAAGAGGGTGTAGGAATTGAGCTGCAGAAATTGTAGCGTCATCAGGAGAACCATGAAGAGAAAGCAAGATTTGAAAGTCTGAGGGGGAGATATTGGCAAGATTGTACGCAGCAATGAGAAATTGAGCCTGGACTTGAAGCTCAAGGGGATGTCCAAGAAGAGGAGAGTTGGCTTGGAAGTGAGACAATGCTTGACATACCCAAGAAGAATGAGATGAATTCAATGCCTTTGAGAGACAATTAGAGCTGCAAAAACGATAATGTCTACATGAAGGGCACAAAACTGCGGAAGATGAAGAATCGCCCTGTAAAGAGGATGGTAAGGTTCTAAAGCAGTGATCACAGAAGGAGGAGGCTAGGGTAGAGGAGGACGAAGATAAAGACTGCGGGATCAATGGCAAAGCAGAATAGAGCAGGATAGGAGAATCTCTAAGGACAATTTGGCCGGCTTTAAGAGGTTGTGATGCAACCATTCCCCTCCCTCTTCCTTGTATCTCCTCCACCTTCAAAAGGGAACTTGGAGCAGCCACAGACATTTGCAAGTAATTTTGATTTCTGATTTCCAAATTAGATTAGGTAAGCTACGGGAGGCTACACCGTTTTTATTCCCCGTTCTTTGTGTGTTCCGAGAAGTCAAAGTATCTGCAAGGCAAGAAACAAAGGTGGCATGGATTTCATCGTGAGTTATCCTACATATGAAATCACTATGCCTGTTCATATTTAGACGAGTAAATACCCCCCTCCCCCCCTTCTCCCTCCTCCTCCTCTTGTTTTCCTTTCGCCAATGAAGTGCAAAGAAGTCCACACCAACACAATTTGAACCAGGAAACTAAAATTCCAGAAATCATAACTGAATCAGTTAAATGTTTTAATTTACTCAAATATTCTTCTACTGATGATACCCTTGCAAGTAAAATAAACGAATAAAATTAACTGGTTTCTGATTCAGGTATACTGTTGTTCAAGAGTAACGTAAACATCATAAGAATTTAGTAGTTCATTTTTAACTGAGAGTGACCCAGAAAGAAACTAATGTTGAGCTTAGGGCTTAGCACAAGCATATCCAGAGAACATGTAAAAAACAAAGCAAGTCTTCTTTTTTTCATTCTTTTAAAAAAAATTTACCCTGATGGTCCAGTTCAGCTCAGGAGATGATAGCATCCATAGACGAGGTTGCTTTTCTGCCACAAAGAGAACAGAATGATTTCCTACACGAGTCACTCTGTATATACCCTAAGCTCAAGCATATAAAGTGATTTCTCCATCAACATAATTAAGACTATGTCCTTCTTTCTTCCTAAGCATGGCACTGGTAATATTGCGAAAAAGAAAGTGGAGGTGAGTGTGAAATGTGAATACGTGCTTACATTTCTGTTACCCAAATCATCAAACACTTGGCATGCGGTATTAAACATTGGACTCACCTTGCACAACAAGAACAAGTTGCAGTTGCCAACCCCCCCTTCCCTGCAATCGCGCATTTCCCGGCAGGGTTTTGCTACATTCCTTCATTACTACTGCTATAAAGGCCCAGTAAATTATGGGCCAGACGCTTTCCATTTAGGCCCATATACCCTAGTAGCAACAAAATTTGGGCCTAAACAAAATATAAGCCCAAGATCCGATAGCAAGGAAACAAACATAACCACCACCGCCATCAGTGCCAGTGGCAAAAGGAAAAAGCAACCAGAAGCATAAGCAGAACCCTAAGTCCTAACCCTAACAGAGGAAGAGGTCGCCAGAAGCGAAAAACAGTTACAGAAACTCACAACACAAGATGAGGCCGATTTTGATGAAGGGCCACGAGAGGCCGTTGACTTTTCTGAAGTATAATAGGGACGGCGACCTCCTCTTCTCTTGCGCCAAGGACCACAATCCCACCGTCTGGTTCGCCGATAACGGAGAGAGATTGGGAACCTACCGTGGCCACAACGGCGCCGTCTGGTGCTGTGACGTTTCACGTGACTCCACGCGTCTTATTACAGGCAGCGCTGACCAGACCGCCAAGCTCTGGAATGTTCAGACCGGCCAGCAGCTCTTTACATTCAACTTCGATTCCCCGGCCAGGTCCGTTGACTTCTCCGTCGGTGACAAGCTCGCCGTCATCACCACCGACCCCTTCATGGAGCTCACATCCGCTCTTCATGTCAAGCGCATTGCCAGGGACATCTCCGATCGTGAGTTTCTGTGCTCTTTGTTTTGCCTAATTAGGGGTTTTGGAAGGTTTGGTCTAATTAGTTTTGGTGATATATTGTGATCTGATTTTTTTTTGTTTTTAAAAAATTTTGTTTCCAGAGACTGCGGAGTCTTTGCTTGTTCTTAAAGGGCCTCAGGGAAGGATCAACAGAGCTCTATGGGGACCGTTGAATAAGACCATTATTAGCGGCGGAGAAGATGCCATTATTCGCATTTGGGATTCTGAGGTAAAGTAAATTAGCCAAATGATTATGGTGCTTCTTGTGATTGGTTTATGCATGGATCTTTAATTTGTTGTTATGGATTTTGTTGCTTTGTGCTTGATTTAGAGTACTTTTGGGTTTTGTCTAGAAGAGGAGAAATTGGTTATTGATTATGTTTTTGAACCCAAATTGTTTTTTGAACTTTTTAGACTGGAAAACTGCTCAAAGAGTCGGATAAGGAATCCGGACATAAGAAGACGATAACATCACTTGTCAGATCTGTTGATGGTTCACATTTTCTCACTGGCTCCCTCGACAAGTCTGCCAAGGTATTCAACATTCTAAATCTTTGTTGTGATTTTCTATCCTCGTTAGTACTGATTGCTGTTTTTTAATCTGCACTAGATATTATTTTTTCATCACCTAACATCATCTACCCATGTGTTTTAGCTTTGGGATACAAGAACGTTGACACTTATCAAAACTTATGTGACTGAACGCCCAGTGAATGCAGTTGCAATGTCACCTCTTCTTGATCATGTATGTATTCTATCTCCTATTCATGTGGTGTTTTGCAAGAGCAATTGATTTTGCTTGGGAGCTACTTATATGGTCTTCTAAATATTTTGTCCTCTGTATCTTAAAGGTGGTAATTGGAGGTGGTCAGGATGCATCAGCTGTTACAACTACTGATCATAGAGCTGGGAAATTTGAAGCCAAATTCTTTGATAAGGTATATTTAGTTCTCTCTCCTATTGTCTGTTTCAGTTCCATAATGACCTGAGCTGCATGATTATCCAATTATCCTGCTTATTATTTGTATGATGTATTTCTTTTCTGTTTACCTAGATTCTTCAAGAAGAAATTGGTGGTGTTAAAGGGCATTTTGGACCAATTAATGCATTAGCCTTTAACCCTGATGGGAAAAGGTATGACTGCTGTTCTTCCTTCCCCTCCCCTTCCCGTTTCAAATTTTCCTGTTGCAACATGGATTCATGGAATGCTAGTATTCTTTCATTATTGGAACTTACCACAACTTAGTTATGCTAGTTAGCACTTCCAATGTTGAAAACTATGGCCATGATTATATTACCCTTACCATTTTAATGGTTAATTGTTGAAAATGATTTGTGATATATAGAATGTAATATGATTACCTAATACATGTACCCAACCGTGGGAATTGGTTTAGATCTCTATAGTGTGTATATGCGAAATATCATCATTCGTATAATGGTGATAGTGTTGAAATCTAGCATTGCGCTATTTAAATATTGTTGGCATTTTTAATCTTATTCTAATGCCATATATATATATATGATGACTTGATAAATGATATATAATATGTAAGCCTCAACATTTGGTAGCATAGATTAAAATTTACTGTTGGCTTGGATTATATACCTCTATTGCATTGTAATGGGTTAGTTTGTAAGTGCAACATTCTTAGATATTATGACCGTTTTATCCAAGTGAAGTTCCTTCAAATGCATGTAGCAATTGTTCAGGTGAACAACTCAAACTTGATTTCATATAATATGTAGCATTGGATTTGTAAGAATGGATGTAGGTAGTTTGTTGCGTCTTTTCTTTAAAAAAATATTCATATATTTCAAGTTACTCCCTCAAAATAAGTGTCTTTTTGAAAAATTAACGTATTTAGACAATTATATATGAATTTTTCAATGAACCTACAAAGTAACTTGTTTTGATAATGGGGGAGTAGTTAATATTTTTGTTTCATCAGTGTTTAGTAAATTGTTTTAACTTGCTATCCTTCATGTATAGTGTGATACATGGTTCTGGATTACTTTTGAATTGTTTCTTTCATTTATTTTAATGGGCATCTGATATATCGTGTGTTTTGTAGTTTTTCAAGTGGAGGTGAAGACGGTTATGTACGGTTGCATCACTTTGACCCAGATTATTTCAATATCAAAATATAGGCTTCACAAGAGTAATTTTTTATATTGGCTGCGGATAGTAGAATTTAGCCTTCAATTGCTTTCATAGCAATTAAAATGGCAATGTGGTTTCGAAAGCCCATCCATTGTAATGAAGATATACTTTAAATTTTGATCCATGTTTTGATTATTACACTAAAATTAAGAGTTATGAAAAATCTTGTGTAAGTTTTTCAGTGTCATCATATGCATGGCGTAAGTGATTTTGATCAAAGTTCTTGTTTCGGTTAATCACCAAATTATTAGATGCATCCTATGTGGAATTCATCCAAAATCCGGTTTTAGTATTATTATTTTTTAAAATAGTGTTTGGACGAGCCTTTTATTATTTAATGCCCTTTTAACACAGTTCAAGTCTCAGAATGATAGCCATCAATGCATACACCGCCTTGGAACCAAATATAATAAACTTAAGCACACAAGAATCCTAGTAATCTGAGACTTGAAATATGATTATAATGGTATGAGTAAACTACCATTTGTACCTACAAAAATTGAAAATGCTGATATATCTACCCATAGAAAAAGAAAATTATCATTTGTATCCATGAAATATGGATTTTGCATAACAAAATTATCCAAACACTACAAAATTATCTAAAATTCTTAAATTACCCTTATCTTCACTACTACACCACCTCTTTCACCCAATCACCTTGTTAATCCTAACCCTCTTCACCTAGCCACCACCCTCCTTTTCCTTTCTAATCTCAAATCCCACCACCATTTCATCTCCTTTATCACTATCATCGCCCCATCACCACTATATCTCCATCATCATCTTTTTCAAGCAACAACAACAATAGAAAAAGCAAAGAGAAAAAACTGTTCTTCCTCCCTCACTGAACACCGTCGACGACGATGGTGGCAGTGACACCAACCCGCGCCGTTGCCCTTTCCTCCTTCTCCGATTTCTTGCGCGCTCTCTTCCTTCCAGACCAGCGACAACGACAGATCTAAAGTGTGAAGAGAAAGTATCACGGCGCCGATGCCCTCTCCTCCTTCTCCGATTTCTTGCGCGCTCTCTTCCTTCCAGACCAGCGACAACGACAGATCTAAAGTGTGAAGAGAGTGAAGAGAAAGTATCAAGTCTGAATAACCAAACACAAGCCTCGTGTATTTGGATTCACTTTTTCTGGGAGAAAAGAAAAATGGCGAAAGAAACAGAAAGAGAGAGAGAGAGAGCTCGCTGCGGTTTTGGTTCACAAAGGAGACCGTGGTGGTGGCGGCTAGCGCGGTGGCTCGTCGGGGGCACTGGTTCAGGGATGAAGAGAAGGTAGCCACGGTAGGTGAGGGTGGTGGCGGTGAAGAGAAGGGGGGGGGGCTACGACTCTAGGATTGCTGGCGGCTGTCTCTTCTTCTAACTCAGGTGGGGTGTGTGTGTAATGTCTCCGTGTGTGAGTTTTGGAGGAAAAGAGAGTGGTGGCTGGGTGAAGCAGGTGGTGGTGGAATTTGAGATTAGAAAGGAAAAGAGGGGTGGTAGCTGGGTGAAGAGGGTTAGGGTTAGAAAGGTGATTGGGTGAAGGAGGTGGTGTGATAGTGAAGATAAAGCTAATTTAGGGATTTTAGATAATTTTTTAGTGTTTGGATAATTTTATTATGCGAAATCTATATTTCATGGGTACAAGTGGTAATTTCCTTTTTCTATGGGTAGATATGTCAGCGTTTTCAACTTTCGTGGATATAAATGGTAGTTTACTCTAATGGTATTGTAACTTTATTTCGTAAAGACGAGGACATTCTTGGGGACATGTCGAAAGTTCAACATCGCAAGTGGGGACCTTGTATACTATCAAGCCAGTGTAAAGAAAGAAAAGAAAGAAAGAATGAAGGCTACTCTGCATTTCAGTGTGTATCGAAATATATAGACTCTGGTGAGACGAATTTAACATAAATTTAATAATTTATGAATTAAACGTATTGATGATAAACTAAAAGCAATCGAGGAAAATGTTTAGGGAACTGGGTATGGGATGACTACTTGAAACCTAAGCTAGATTCAACCCGATAACATCAACAATAACAACAGCTTCAGCAGTGGGGATACAAGATCCTCTCATTCCGTTTCATTCTCTTGTAGTGAGTACAGTGGTTCACTTCTTACTAGTTCTTGGATTAGTGACCAAAATCTCAAACAGCTCTTCTAAGACTAGGATCAGAGCATCTCTTTAGAATTCTACCAGACACAAATTAATTAAGCCTTTGAGAAAGGTTCCTGCGATATGCCTTCTGTTTGTACATTCTAGCATAGACAATGTAAACCAACATATTTAAGAAACTAAGTGCAGCTAGAAGCCAGAAAAAGTAATCAAGATGGCCCTCATTCAAATTATCTGGTAGCCATCCATGACTTCCATCCTTTCTTGTGAGTCTAGCAACAATTGTGACAACAAAAGAACTCAGGTAATTTCCCAGTGAATTTGTCAGAAGCGCCAACGCGCTGCAGAAACTTCGCATCCTATCCGGCGCTTCCTCATAGAAGAACTCATGCTGTCCTATAAAGTTGAACACCTCTGCAGCACCTAGCAAAAAATACTGAGGTATTTGCCACAGTATGCTAAGTGGAATAGAAACATCTTCATCTACCAATCCATGTTCTTGTGCTATTTGTAATCTCTTGCTCTCTAATATAGCTGCAGCTGACATGCAAGTCATGGAGAGAAACAGGCCAATTCCCATTCTCTGCAACACTGTGAAGCCTCTTGCATTGCCAGTGAAGTGTCTTGCAACTTTAACAATCACTCTATCATAGATGAGAACCCAAATGATGACACCAACTATATTAAAAGTTGAAAGAGATGCCGCGGGAATTGTGAAAGAACCAATAGTCCTGTCCATCATTTTCCCTTGTTCAATGAACAGCGAGGACATTTGAGCATAGACAGAACTGAAGATGATTCCTGTTGCCCAGATTGGAATCATGCGGATTAGAATCTTCAGCTCTTCCACCTGTGTCACGGTGCAAAGCCTCCAAGGATTAGTTACTTCCTCACTCCCTTTTTCTATATCTGATTTCACTGCAGCTTTGTCAAGGCACCTGAAGACAAAAGCAAAGCTTAGCACTGTAGGATGTAACACAATTTCGAAGAGGCATAAGTAGTACTATCAATGATTATTCAGATGAACACAAGAACAGTTCAATTCAGTGTTAAATAAAGGATATTTGAAGCTTTGACATGCCTCAATCCATTGGTATGCTCGAGTTTAAGACTTCCTTCAACAGATGAATTCTCTGCCACAGTTTCATAGAGGAGAGAGGTATCTTGAGGTACCTCCAATTTCCTCTTATGTAAAGAAGCAACAACCACTTGGCAGATTCTTGTAATAGGACTTCCCCCTGGCCTAAGAAAACGGTAGGTACGTGTACCAAGAAAGAACACTATCATTCCAATACCAATAAACGATGCTGCAATGCCATATCCAAGTCCCCATCCTATATTTTCTTCGGTCCATACCAATATGGTGGTTGCTATGAGTGCACCAATGTTGCTAGTGAAGTAGTTCCAATTGAAGAATAATGCTTTACTTGCTCTTTCCTTATGATCTGTATCATCAAACTGGTCTGCTCCAAAGGGCCATATACATGGCTTGATCCCACCAGTCCCTACTGCAATCAAATAGATTCCAAGGAAGAATACAGCACTTTGAGCTGAAAAGATTGCTGAAAGGGTCAATGTGCAGATTCCCTGTAAAAAAAAAACCTCAATTATCAACCAACTAAAGAAAAAAAATAATATAATGACACATATACAGGCAATGATATCAGGCCATGATAATAAGGCTTAGTTGAGTTTACAATGAGATAAATTCCATAGAACACAACGATTGTCCGATATCTTCCCCAGTATGCATCAGCAAGGAAGGATCCAAGCAGAGGTGTAAGGTAGCATGTTCCCTGAAAGGTGGTAACATTTCTTGCTGCAGAAACAGGCCCTTCATGAAGTCTGGTTGTTAGATAGGTGACAAGATTACTGGCAATTCCATAATAGGCCAACCGTTCGCAGAAGAAAGTACCTGCATAAATTATAGAACCATATACAAAGATAAATGTGGTTAGTACATGGAAAAAATAAGTATAAAAAAGCACCATGTATGTAAAACAGTGAGAGCAACACAAGTTTTCATAAATGATCACCTAGAACAAAGGGGCATGCTTTCCATGTCCCACCTTCGCTCTTGATGGCAACCTCTCCCTTGATGTTCACTGTCCCATCTCCAGTGTGAATAGAGTCTTCATTCTGCAAATTAACATTAATTAATGAACATGGAAGTGAAATGGAGAGCAAGCATTGCTCCTGTAGCTTCTACATATTTCACATATCATATATGCACGTACCATGTTTGATGTGATGAATGCTAATATGTGCAAGTTTTTTCACGTTAATATGTTTTCTGAACCTTACTCACTACTTGATGCAGTATGAATTATGATATGCAAATGACATAGGACAAGATATATATATATATATAATGGTTGGTAACTAAGTAGGCATGAACCTGCAAAAGACCATCTTCCAAAAGTGTTATGGGTTCCTCCAAATGTTCCATTTCTTGTTCTCTAATGGCTAAACAGTAAACACACCAGAGCCAAACATATATGACTCAAGTGCTGAGAATCTAGTTATTCTAGCTACCTATTTTTGTCGTTGACTTATATTAGTTGATCCGTAATTCGTTTAATGATATATCATTGACACGTACCCTCGACCAACGAATCATTTATAGCTTTTTTTTAGTGACTTAAATAAGCAAAACAAAAGATAATAACACAAAGATCAAGAACTGCTTAAACAGAGAGCTAGTTCCGCTTAAGACTATTCTCAAATTCCTCCCAAGGAGAGGAAAGTTCTACTTGATAAAATTATAACCTCATTGCCATCTTGATGAATCATTTATAGCTTTTGATCCACCATAAATAAATTCCACAATTTCTGAACATAGAACTAAATTCTTCATAGTTTAGGACCAACCATAAAATGTATATTTTTTACAAGGCTTACCCATTCTTCAAGTAATCGGTGACTAATAATCAAAACCAGCCGTTGATAAATTTAAAGACATTATCATCGTTTCTTATCCAATGGCCACATGGATGGTGGATACATTTTTCGTGTCGTATGAAAGCTCCTCATTGTCACTATCATCATTTTACTTTACTTTTATAACCTACAATCCTACAAAGAATGGTAGGCAAACTGTTAGGTCCACCATTCTCATAACTCATGGGTTGAGTGCAGCTTTTAAATTAATTGACGTTAGGAGAATCTATAATTTGAGGTATAGCACACTTATCAACAGTCTCTATGTCCCTTGGCATACGAGTAACGACCTTAACCTATCATAATTGTGGATACAACTATGCATGATTAAATTAACTATCCTATAATATTTAAAGTTAAACCATTAGCAGTGGTCCACATAGTTTTAGCACTATGTAACAGAAATTATTAATTAAAAGATGTTCTATCCCGTAAACTTTTATAACAAAGAATAATATATTAGATGATTTAGGCTGTGTTCCTGAGCTAGTAGTTCTCAGACAAAGAATAATCACCAAAAAGAAAAAAAAAAAGGAAATGTCATAACATGCTTCCACTCTAGATAGATATGCCTGAAGGCCTTAAAAAATAGCAATAGCCTTCTTCTTCTTGTACTTTTTGGCAGTGACAATGTACACCAACAAATTTAAGAAACTAAGTCCAGCTAAAAGCCAGAAAAAGTAATCAAGATGACCTTCGTTCAAGTTATCCGGTATCCATCCCGGTTTTCCGCCTTGTGTCGTAAAGTGAATTACCACGGTAAGAATGAAAGAGCTCAAGTAGTTCCCCAGTGCAAAACTCACAAGTGGCAGTGCTGTGCATAAAGACCGCATAGCATCCGGAGATTGATCGTAGAAGAACTCAACCTGTCCGGCGAACATGAATACCTCGGATGCACCCAATAAGAAGTATTGAGGTATTTGCCAGAGCACACTAATGGGTACAGCAACATGTTTGTCAATAAGGTCGAGCTCTCTCGCACGCTGCAGACGCATGATCTCCACCACAGCTGCGGCCGACATGCATGCAACCGAAACAAGAAGGCCAATTCCCATTCTATAAAACACAGAAATTCCCCTCTCCGTGCCGTTAATTTTCTTGGCAAGTGGAACAAGTATCTTGTCATAGATGGGGACCCACACAACAACACTTATCACATCAAAACATGAGAGGGAAGCTGGAGGGATCTTGAAGGAACCGATAGTTGTGTTCATCATCGTTCCTTGTTCCACAAACAAGGTTGCCATCTGGGAATAGACAGCAGCAAAAATGATTCCTGAAGCCCAAATTGGGAACATGCGGAGCAAGATCTTCAGTTCCTCAACTTGTGTCACAGTGCAGAGTCTCCATGGATCAGGAAAATAATCAATTTTGCTCTCAGCATCAGACACTATAGCTGCTTTATCGAGGCACCTACATTGTATTCAAAACAAAAATCACTTGGAGTTATAGAAGGTGCTGAGCAGAAAAACCTGTTCTGAAGTTAATTGGCCTGTCAAAAATAAAAAGGGTAAAAAGGAAGAACTCTAAAGCAGCTTGGAACACTTGAGCCATTATCAATTGCATATTCTTGATCAGAAGTTACTCAAAAAGAATGTCACAATCTTCAAATTTTAGCATACAATTTTCTGATGCAATAAACATTTTAAAAGGAAAAGAAAAATGTTAACATACAAAACTGTCAACCGACAAGATTAAAAAAACAAGGTAAACGAAAAGCAAGAAAGAAAATGAAACCTTCCATTAGCCTACATGGGGTAGGTTAGATATGACATTGTTCAAGTTTTTATATCTGCCATACATTGAGGATAGTTGTGATAGCAAAGCAGTTCTAGCAATGAAGGAAGCAGTAAGTACATAAAAAACTTAAGAGTCCTTGATTTATTTAGTCTCTGAATTTATTATGTGCATAGCAAACTAATGATTCCTTTATATTTTCTTTTAGGAGATTAATTGGTAACCCCTGATGTGGCATCGTAAGTGTCTACTTGGACATTTAATTCCACAGGACAGGTAACTGCACCTGCCTAGCCATGTGCCCCTCAGCCACGAAGCTTTTTAGATAGGACACTTGAACCCCCATTCATTTCTCAACTGCAAACAAGGGACAGATTCACAGAAGCCATCAGGGAGGTAGCATACAGCAAAAGAAAGATAGGAAGGTAGCAAACCCTTACCTGAAAAACCTATCCTTACGGCTGATATTGCACAAATAATCAACACATAGAGCCTGGTAAAAGGTACACGGTCTGGAAAGATTTAGCAAAAGGATCAACTAAGGAATCTGCAGTACATAAAGGACAAATAGAATTTGGGAAGGACTAATTAGAAGAAAATGCTTGGCCTGTCTATTTTATTTTTCTTCAGCATATACATTTATTTTTCTACAATGTTTAGATTGCAGTATCAATTATGGGCTTAACATCTTGTAGTACTACATCAAAAACAATATTTTGCTAGGGTTAAAATTCCAATTTGATGCTGAATTTGTATCACAATTCCCAAGTTGATGCCTATCTGCAGGATGCAGCAAATCTTCACAGCAAAAGTATCGGTGATAACAATACTACATGAGCTATACACAACAACTTTCAAGAAAGATGGTTCAGATAGTCCAAAAAACCAAATATTAATATAGACTAACGGTCTTAGCTCCTTAACACATGCCGCTAATTCTCATCCGAGTTAATGGTGAAGTGAAAGATTATCATGTAACATTCTGATATCCATTCATTTTTTCTTCTTGTACTACTCTAACATTTAAATGAGAAATTAATCCTTACCTTCTTTCACTCCAAATTCCTCCTTCTAATCATGCATCTAGGGGACAAAACAGTGACATCAATTTGAAGGAGCAAAATAAAAAGGAAAATTTTGCATAATCATCTTAAGGGGCATAGCGTTTGAAAATTCCTACCTAAAGAACATAGCAGAAGTACAGGGGCAGGGGTGTGCATGAGAAATATAACCTGCATATAGCTTGAGTTGACAGTACAGAGACACTTAACATGCCACATCAGGGTTACACTATTTATTTCAGTTAATGAGAGATAACAAAAGACTTAACTTGTTATGGGTTTTAAGATTTTACGTAATATTCAGTGAGTAAATTGCAACTCCAGGATATTTTTCACAAAAAATGTTGCCTATGAAGAAGTAACAGCTGGAGAAAAGTCAAAACTAGCCCCAATGCTGTGACAATGAAAAAAGCTATTAACTCCGACAGGAGAACTCAAAGGTATATAAAAATCACCTCATGTCATCACTATGCTCCAGTTTGCGGCTCCCTTCGATAGCAGATTTCTTGTCTGCTGTCTCATACAGGAGACTGCTATCCTCAGGGACAGCCAACTCCTGCTTTCGGGCAGATGCTACCAAAACCTGGCAAATTCTTTTAATGGGGCTCCCCCCTGGTTTTAGAAACCTATAGATTGGTGTGCCTAAAAAGAAGCTTACAATCGATACTCCCATAAATAAAGCGGGAATGCCAAAACCAAGAGCCCATCCTACATTGTCTTGAATCCACACAATGAAGGTGCTTGATGCAAGAGCACCTAGGTAAATAGAGAAGTAATACCAGTTGAAAAAGGATGCTTTAGTAATTCTTTCCTTAGAATCAGTATCATCAAACTGATCTGCCCCAAAAGATGACACACATGTTTTTACACCTCCAGTTCCAAGGGCAACCACATAGAGACCAAAGTAGAACACAAAATATTGTGCAGGAGTAGCTGGAGGACAATGAGAACCCAAGCATTCAGGAGGCTTCAAAGCAGGAACTGATGCAGAAAGAGTCAATATACACAGCCCCTGCATGAAACAACCATTCACATATTACAAATATGAAAAGACAATTAACAGCAACATGCAAAGCTGTAGTAAAAAAACATAATAACAAAGAACACTAGCATGGTGAGAAACCTAGATTTGAAGTAAAAGCAGTGTAAAAGAATGAAAAAGTTTAGATCACAATGCACCTAAAACTGATATTCAGATCCTTGTTTTTGAAGTTTCTTTGAGGGCATAATATTTGTTTTCTTCCACATCTTTCACCTTTTCCTACCCATGTACAATGACATAGGAGAATTCGCACTCAATGCAAAGAGCCGAAAAAGAGCACCTAGAAATCACCTAATATCATCCTATACACATTACAAATTTACTTGTGCAAAATACTGTGCAGTGCACATGCCTTGACTGCACTTACAATTCTTATGCAAGGATATATCTTTGATAGATAAAATCCATTTATGAAAACTTGAATTATTCAACACACTGAAAATTACTATCTTCTATTCACCAATTTTGCTCCAGATCCCTGTTAAACAATCATCATGCTTTCTACTAGCAACGAAGATAATAACATGTATTTTTGTATAATTTATAGCATGTCGAAATCAGAATATAGCGAGAATAACATGCCAACAATACTAATCTTACATGAAAGCCATGGAAGTACTACTAGTACTAGAGAAGAAGAAACTTATCATAAGAATGAACTCGTTTAATAATGTCTGTGAAGAGAAGAAAGTTTCAAAATGGATATATGACTAGAAGAAGAAAGCTGTTTCATCCTATTACCAAGAAATAAATAGTGGAAAAAACACCAATTGTCCAATATCTTCCCCAATATGTATCTGCTAGAACAGCTCCAATCAGAGTTGTAAGATAACAAGTGCCTTGCCAGATGGTAACATTTTTTGCAGCAGAGGCATTTCCTTGATGTAGTTTGTTGGTAAGATAGGTAACAAGATTTGTTAAAATACCAAAGAAAGCCAAACGTTCACAGCACTCGTTTCCTGTGATTTATATTAGATAAAAATGTTATAAACAAAATAGATTATAGATTATTTGTTACATAAGGGTAATGTAAAAGCTTACCAAGGATAAATGCACATGCTCTCCACCCGCCAGTATTCTCCTTAGGAACTGGGTTGCCTTCATAGTCAACTGTGCCATCTCCTGTATATTGCCTCTCCAATGGATCCTTCGGAATAAAATAAACAATCATGTCACATATTAAAAAAAATCCAATTTTGGAAAAATAGAAAAAGACAATCAAATGGGGGCAATAACAATCAGAAACAATTTACATTTTCCCTGTAATAATAATTGAAAGTTTTTTTTCCTCCCTAAACTATCACTATTTGAAATCCACTAGACCCCAAAAATCTTTATTCTATCTTGAGGTGAGTCCACACAATAAGGGTAATTTTGTTTTGCTGTGAATAACCACAAGTAATATTCAGAAACCAGGGGGCATATGCAGGGGAAAAACCAGAGTAGCTAAATTGTGAGCAAACAAGTAAGTTTTCAAAAGAGACTCCCTTAATCAGCCACCAAATCACAAACATTTAGGATTCTCCTCCCCCACAGCAAGTTTCAATTTCCTTTTTTTTTACCCTCCTTTTCAATCCATAATTACTTCTTATCATGATTAGGGTTACCATAGTTGTGTTTGTTGTTATCAGAAAAACAAAAAAAGCCAAAGTACCAACTAACATCATAGACAAGGCAAAAAGATATGAAGTTTGAGAGAGAGAGAGAGAGAGAGAGAGAGAGAGAGAGGAACCTGAAGAAGAGGTCCTTCTTCGATTAGTGCTGCATCATCAAAGGAACCCATATTCCCAGAGGAACCCATTTCCTCATAGGAACCTGAGGAATCCATTTCAACTGTTTATTGTTTCAGAACAGAAACCCTCTGTTCTGTTTTCGTCAGAGAAAATTGGAGAATGAAAGCGATGATGAAATATTAAATGAGTACAAGAATGTGTCACACTTCTCCTTTATTGGCGTTTCCTTCAAATTTATAAGAATAAAATATTCCTTTATTATAATAATAATAATAATAATAACAATAATAATAATAATAATAATAATATATTGATAGGAACGAAAGAATACAAAGTACCAACCAAAAATGAAAAAAAAAATGTGTAATTATGTGTGTAACAAGTGATAATTGAGAAAAGTATATAAGAAATTAAATGGTGTCACGTGGTTAAATGTGATTGGAACGCCGACCTTTCTTTGATCAAGAAGCAAGTAGCAACAGTAAAGCACGAAACTCAAGGGTGTGACTAACAAACTAAGAATACTGATAGCTTACGCCTCTTTATTCAATGATGATCAGCACAAAACTCTAAACCGCATTTATTTTGATACTCCAAAATTATATGGAATTTTAGTATTTTTAATATTTAAAATTTTGTAAAATTTAAATTTTAAAAAAATTAAAATAAAAAATTTAGATTTATTTTAAATTTTTTTATTTTATTAAAAAATTACTTTATTCTTTTCCTCTCCTCTCTAACCCAAACAGTAAATATTGTCATCTCATTGCCACTTTAAAAAGTGACATTTGATTTTAGTACTCTTTAATTATAACTTTTTAATTATAAAAAAAAAAAATCTATAGATAAAATTTTAGTACTCCAAAGTCAAGAAGAAAAAAAAAATCAAAATTTTGTTTAGTTATAATCTTTTTATTTTATTTTTGACTTGAAATTAAATTATTACAAAATTATAAAAAAAATAAAAAACAAAAATTAAAAATAAATTATTTTTTCATTAATTTTAAAAGTTAAAATATTTTTTATTATTAAATTTATTTAATTTTAATTAAAACTTTAATTTAATTATAAAAAATAAAACAATTTTGTAATTAATTTTAAAAAGATAAAAATATCCTTTTTAAGATAAGAGTTATTTAATTATTTAAAAGATTCGAAATTTATATTTAAAAGATTATATTACTTTTTAAAATTAAAATTATTTAATTTTAATTAAAAATGTAATTTAATTTAATTTTAAAAAGGGCACAACTCATTTTAATTTAATTATAGAAAAACAAAAATATACCATTTTAGGATTAGAAATTTAGAATTGTTTAATTATTTTAAAACTCCAAATATTAAAAAAAATAAAAAATGTTGTAACAGCCACCGCTCTAATGTCTAATCAGAACCTCTTATTTTATGCTTCACTTGTTTGTTGTTACCACTCCCACCACAATCATTCAATTTTCTCAGTATTATATCAAATTCATTCTTCTTTTCTTTTGCAATTATTAAAGTAATAATTGTGAAAAATAATAGTTTATTCACGTTATATTAAATCTAAAATATTTATATACCATATATTTCCTCTTCGAAAACTGACTGTCTGATTTCAGTTTCACTAATCTGACCCTCTGATGTCTTTGCAGTTGACCTCCATAGTTGAATTAACACACCAACCTCTAATATGGCCGAAACACACCACTATTAGATAATATCAAAATAAAAAACTGGTTTGAGTAATCATATAACAATCCATTTCACTCATTTATTCTATATTATCATCTCCATTATTTATTAATTAACAGACAGGATTCGCAAATGTACTAAATTTATATAACATTTTAAATAAAGATAGGGATTAACCTGTAATTCTAAACGGAATAAAAATAAATTATTGTTGAACAAAAAAATTTTAAGGTGAAAAAGGCAATCTCTCTCTGAAAAAGATTGTGTAGCCTCAACACGAGACATGATTTCAGCGTGAACACATGGTTACATGGGACCTTAAGATATCAACAGCGCCATACACATGGTTAGGTGTGTTCTGTTCCTAATTTGTATTAACATGTATTGATTGTATTCACGATTATTAACCCCTTTCACATCACCAATTATGTTTGATTATTCCCATTTATTCTCAGCGTTATATTGTAATTGAAAAACAAAAATACTAAGTAAACAACTAGCTCTGATAACGCATTATGCATGGGTAGTTGGTGGCACATGAAACATCATGTTGGTCTCATTTATGACCATGTCCCACGTAAAAAGCTGTCACAAACATTTCTCTTTACCCACAAGTGTGTTATGTTAGGTAACATCTACATCTACTCTTGTGCTTGTAGGGTTGTAGTTCAATATCCTTGGCTTCTCGCTATGAACACACATTAGCCATAGCCAAACACTGCAAATGGCAGATTGATGAAACACTAAAAAGGTTGAACCACCTTCACTATATTACACAGCTTTAACATGCAGAGGAAGTTGACATCAACTGAATACAATTTCACCTAAGCATTGTAGTAACTAGTAAGCAATGTTTGCCCTACTAGGCATACAAGCTTCCAGCTATTAGTGGAAGAACTAAGAAGTGTACATAAAAAACAACCACAGCAGTGACAGAAACAAACATCAGAAGATGCTCCAACTCCAGATGAAATGTCTGGGAAATCTTTAAGTAGCCTTCTTCTGCTTGTACCTTTTGGCCGCAACTATGTACACTAACATGTTTAACAAGCTAAGTCCAGCTAAGAGCCAGAAGAAGTTATCAAGATGACCTTCATTCAAGTTATTTGGAATCCAACCGGGCTTTCCGCCTTGCGTAGTTAAGTAAGTGACTACAGTAAGAATGAAGGAGCTCAAATAATTTCCTAATGAAGTAGTCAAGAGTGAGAGTGCGCTGCATAAACTGCGCATGGCATCCGGAGATTGATCATAGAAGAACTCAAGCTGCCCTACAAAGGTGAATACCTCAGCTGCACCCAACAAGAAATACTGAGGGATTTGCCAGAATATACTGAGGGGTACAGCAACAGGTTTATCAACAAGGTCAAGCTCTTTTGCAAGCTGCAGACGCACAATCTCCACCACGGCTGCTGCTGACATGCACAGGATTGAAATGAAAAGGCCAATTCCCATTCTTTGCAACTCTGTAAAGCCCCTTTCCTTGCCTGTAAATTTCCTTGCAATGGGAACGATTACCCTGTCATAGACTGGGACCCAGAAAATGACGCTAATGACGTCAAAAGTTGAGAGGGAAGCTGGAGGAATGCTGAAGGAGCCAATAGTGGTGTCCATCATTGTTCCTTGTTCCACAAACAATGTTGACATCTGGGCATAAACGGCTGCAAAAATGATTCCAGTAGCCCAAACTGGGAACATGCGGATCAAGATTTTCAGTTCTTCCACCTGTGTCACAGTGCAAAGTCTCCATGGATTAGAATAGTTGCCAGTTTTGCTCTCAGCCTCAGACACTACAGCAGCTCTATCAAGGCACCTTCATTTAAACAAGAGAATGGCATTTTAGAGGGCAGAACGGTAGGCGTATGGTCAAGAGAGGTAAATGAATTAAGTTGAAGAGTTTCATTTAAGTGTTGACTTAATTTGACAAAGCTGAAACGCAAAATAGAAAAACTCTAATCAATGTAAGATGAACATCCCAGTAATTCACTACAGATGCGTTAAGTAGATCATAGTCAATGGCTTCTCATACAGCTCAGTCAGAACAACATCACTGGATTCCACTTAGCCAAGCCAGATAGATAACCCATTAATATAAAGTAATTTAAATGGCAGGTTTTGATCCACATAATATGCTAACTGGACTCTAATTTTACCATATTTACCTATGTAAACAATTAAACAAAATCCTCACATAAATTCATACAGAAAATAACGAAAAATTAGATAATCCACAATTTTACATTTACAGCAACCACAGTTCATATTCCATCAAGAGAGTCATGGCTAACCACTGATGAAAGCAGATAGCAATTTGCAATCTGTCATGCACTCCAGACACCATGTATAGCCGTATAACATTATTTATCATATCCTGTCAGGCCTTATCTGGTGTGCCATCTTAAGGTACTTGCCAGTGAGACCCTCTCGTTACAACTTCTATTTCTATATTGATCAGTCCTAATGTTTCAAACTACCATTAACAATTTTAATTTGGCAAAAAGACAAACTATATTTAGCAAGAACTTTAGAAAGTTACCATGTGCAATAATATATTGTGTTTCCTATTTTTCTGTGTTATGTTTATAGCACTAGAACAGAAATACCAAGTCAAATCAGTCAATTACCTCAGTTCATCACTATGCCCCAGCTTCCGACTTCCTTCAATTGCAGAGGTCTTCTCAGGTGTCTCATACAGCAGACTACTATCCTCGGGGACAGCCAAATTCCTTTTCTGGAATGATGCTACCACAACCTGGCACATTCTTGTAAGAGGGCTTCCCCCTGGCTTTTGAAACCTGTAGAGGGGTGTGCCGATAAAGAAGCTTCCAATAGCTAAACCCATAAATAATGCAGGAATGCCAAATCCAAGTCCCCAGCCTCTATTCTCTTGAATCCACACGATTAAACTGCTTGATACGAGGGCACCAATGTTGATAGAAAAGTAAAACCAGTTGAAAAAGGATCCCTTTTTAATCCTTTCTTGGGAATCAGTATCATCAAACTGATCTGCCCCAAAAGAAGATACACATGGTTTTATTCCACCAGTCCCAAGTGCAATCATGTAGAGACCAAAGAAGAACACAGCATATTGGGAAGGAGTAGCTGAAGGGCATATCGAACCCACACACTCAGCAGGCTTCAATGCTGGGACAGAAGCAGAGAGAGTCAATGTACACATCCCCTGCATGAAACAAAGATAAGAGATTACAACATGCAATGATAATTGAAAAAGGAAGCATGTAGAAGCAACTCATCCAAGGAAAACAAATTATGCCAAAGGATACCAAAAGGTCGATATAAACACCATATTTCCTGTTACCTATAGCTTCCCGAAAGCAAGGATGAATGATGAACTTAAGCACTATAGTCAGTGTTCAAGTGGAATCCCTTTTACCGTATAGAAGGGGAATAATTTCCACAAACTTTGTTATCCTTCACCATTTTCCAATCATTTACTAAAACATGTCTAAAAAGGATTCATATTTCACATAGAAACAAGACCTGGATGTAATCCAATGACATCACATCACAATTACAAATTTCATTATGTAAAAAAAAGAAAAAAGAAAAAAAAAAAAAACCGTAAAATGCATATGCCTCAATTATGCTTATGCATTGCAATATTGGCATAATGCATGTATGCATTTGCTTCAGCTATCTAAGAAGTTCGGAAGGTTCAGCAGTATATCAAGACATCTGTAGGTGGAATATTAATTGATTAAAGAGAACAAAGCTATATTGGTTTGTAATTACAATGAAGTAAATCATGGAGAAACCAGCAATTGTCCAGTATCTTCCCCAATAAGCATCAGCCAGAACAGCTCCAATGAGAGGTGTAAGATAACAAGTGCCTTGCCAGGTGGTGACATTTCTTGCAGCAGAGACATTTCCTTCATGTAGTTTGGTGGTAAGGTAGGTAACAAGATTTGTTGCAATGCCATAGTAAGCCAAACGTTCACAGCACTCGTTGCCTGTAATCCATATTACATAGATATAGAATGAACAAAATAGATTATGCAATGCATAAGAAAATAAATGAAAAAAAGAATGTTTACCTAAGATAAATGGGCAAGCTCTCCAATTGCCAGTATTCTCCTTAAGTACAGGCCTCCCTTTAAAGTCAACTGAGCCATCTCCAGTGTATCTTCTGCTCTCTTCATCCTTCAGATATGAAATAAACAGTTAGAAGTTATAACCTCACAAGTCACAACATAAAACCACTTTCTAGTACAACACTCACCGACAAAAAGGAAAAAGAAAAGATATAGTGACGTGACCTAAGCACTGTTTTGGATACTACCAAACTGCAGACAAAAGAAAACATAGTACCTCTGGTTTTCGTTAATAGTTCTTAATTTCTTATCCTTAATTCCTCTTCACAAACATGAAGTATATCGATATTTTAGATCTGGAATGTAAAGCAGGTCAACTCATCACACCGATCAAAATGAACACTAATAAACAGAGAAGGGATTTTCAGCAAAGCCAATCCTAATGATTTAACAATCAACATCACAAAATATTAAAAGCAACCAGGATCCTCATTAACTCTTTTGCACTCACAATCTCAAATTTCCTTAAAACAAACCTCAACAACAAGAATTTAAAGATAAAAACACTTTTTTTTTTTTTTTTTTTTGAGAATCTAGGCCAAGTCAAACTCCATTTACAAGCTAAATGATCCATTAAGAAACCTAAAAAATTAATGATGCAACTTCAAGTTCCCATGTTTAGTCAGAATACGTGGTATTTTGGGGGGAAAGATAGAGAAAGGAAGAACCTGAAGAAGACCCTGTTCCACAAGCGACGAATCATCATCTACAGAACCCATATCTGGTTGAGAAGAAGCCTCTTTCTGCTCCTTCTATCTCTCTCCTTCACAGTTCAGCCCTCTTTCCTTGGAGGACAGAGAATGAGAATACAGAGAGCAAATCCTTAATTCTTATGGATGAGGAAATAACCGAATGACCTCGGAATGCTAAAAAACGCCGAATTTGTTTTCTTATTATTGGAAATGGGGTGTGTCAGACACACACCACAGAAAGAGAGAAAAATCGAACGATTGATGAAAGCAAGTTGGATAAATGATAATGAAAACAATAAATAACTGAAATTGAAGGGAAAGAGTGAGAAAGGGAAAGGTTTGGTGGGGGCTGTGAAGGTGAGCAAACCGAGAAAGCAAGCAAACCCAGGTTCCCAAATTTTGACGTCAGAGGACATCCTTTTTTTCTAAAATCGCAATATTTTTCTCCCTACAAAATCGCAAGTGGAACAACAAACTCTACCAACGACTTGTCTTCTATTGCTATTCAAAATTGCTATTTCATGGGGTCAACACTTTTTTCTTTTAAGGGTGTTATTTACATATTAAAATTAGAAGTTAAAGTAAACTGTTATCTTAGTCAAAATTCTCTTAGTGGATCAGTAGATTTTCGTTATCTTATTAATAATTTGGATAAGTATTGGATGAAAGGTTGTTCTGAAAAATTAAAAAATGTTAGTATATATTTTTTAGGTTAAATTTTATATTATTTTAAAGAGTTTAATTTTTGTTTAAAAATGTCGTTTTTATGATATTTTTTAAAATTAAAAGACTTACATCACCTTGATTTAAAAGATATTTAATCATGTAATTGATTTTATGGCTAAAAATACTACTTCAAATTTGGAAGAATGACTTTAGCCTTAAAATAATTTTCATCATTTCATTTGTCTAAATAGAAATTAAGCCAATTAATTTAGTTTTGTTTTTTTATTTTTTTATTTTCTTTTTTTTTTATGTGTAGACACAAAAAATACTATAAAAATATATATTTATGTATTTTTATACATATATATTGATTTACACATATTTTTCGTTAAATTATCAATTATCTGAATAATCAAATATGCCATAGACAATTTTGTTTATAATAATATAATAATATTTTTATAAGATGTAAAATACATATTTTTATATACAGTAATTGATTAATTATTAATTTTTTATGCGTATAATATGATTAAATTTAAATATAGTTAATATCTTTTGTTTGGAAATATGGCACATATAATGAGATGGAAGTAGATTTTTTCAATTTTTTTTTTTTAAATTGTTTAATAAAGTGTAATTTTTTATTATTTAATATTTTTTTTATATATTTTTTCTTAGTCTTACTTAAAGAATATAGGGCAAGAGGCCACACTTTATTAAATAATTAAAGAAAAAATTAAAAAAATTAGATGATCCATTCTCTATATATAAGTCTTTGAAAAAGTTTTATAATAAATTCATAGATTTTTCTAGAAAATAAAATATTAAACAAGTCTAAGAAAAATTTGAAATAGACTGAATAAGTGAAAAAGAAAATATCATGTAAGTTGTCAAAAAATTAACACGCTAGAATTATCTATAAAGATTTGTAGCTTATGATATTATCATTCATCTTTTATTATTGTAATTTTTGGAGGACTTATTTAACACATTTTTTTAAGTTCATCGCAAAATTTTTAAGGATTTTTTCAAATTAATAAATTAAATACTATATTTACAATTATATATTTTTTAAATCATTTATATTTTTATTTAATTTATCTCATTTGCACTAACAATAAAATAAATATACATATAATTTAATTATTATAACACTCCGTTACCCTAAACCTTATCTCTAGCTGTAAAGTAAAAGATAACAGAGCGTCGCGACAGTTCTAAAGCTCATACGTAAATAAATATAGAAGGAGATAGTAAAACTAGGAGCCCGATGAAGGAATAAAGTTCAAAATCACATGAAACGGAGTTACAAAGCGCGAAGCGTTTACACACGATAGCTAAAAACACAAAGGCACAAGATACAACATGAAACTTAATACAATAATAATCAAGGTAAATATATATAAGTATGATAATCATAGAGTACTAGCCGCAGCCCGCAGAGTTTAGGCCAACTAGTCATAATACAGACATAACAGAGTTTTTAAGTTAAAACATCTTATACCACTTATCTCTCAAAGTAAGCCTTTAGGGCAACAAAGTATAATAACAAAAGTGAGAGAACTACAACATAATAACCAAAATACAAGATAACAAAAGATCCTCCACTCTATTACCAACTGCAAACTCACCGAGGTGGGTTGCGACCTGCATCTGAAAAACAACAACAACATATGATATGAGAACTGGAGGTTCTCAGTATGGTAACAGTACTCAATATATAAGATATAAGGTTTCGGAATGCCAAAGGCAATTCTAGAACTTCACACCACAGATATTCAAGCTTAACAAAATAAATAAATTAAACCATAAGCCATAAGATAGGGTTATCTAAACTTAGAAAATTTTTAACTAATACTAATCACACCGCTGTATCCCACAGCCTTCACCATCCTAACCTCCTTGCGATTCCATCGCCACTGCCTACCTAACCTCCTCAGCACCGAACAAACACATATAAACCAAGAAAGTAAAACACAATTAATATATATGTACAACGAGTAAAACAAAGCAAGTAAGTATATTATACACTTAGGCAAGAGATACAATTAGGAAAAGCAAACAAAACACATAGAAGATGCACATGATGAATGCCTATCCTATTAGCTCGTGATATCACTTGTCGGTCCGTAAATGCCAACCCGACACATTCTTTCGGATGTCACCTTTCTGCCACGTCCAAGGATATAGTGCCTTGGCTTTTGTTCCGTGGATATAGTGTCTGGCACACTATCGTTCCGAGGATATAGTGTTTGGCACACTTGCATGAAATGCGGTTGCAAAATGTTGGCAAGAGGTGGTGTAGTTTCTTTATGTGGGCTGATAAAGTCCAGGATGAAGAAGTAAATGGTAGAGCTAATCTTGGATTCGAAATACAAGAGTGGAGAATGAAATTTGTCTGAAAGGTTGGAAGTTTAGAATATGAAGTTAGGACTCTAAAACTGACATTTTGTTTGTTGTTGGTTATTATGATAGTAATTGTGATTGTTGTCAGTGTAGCAAGGAAGTGGTGAAAGCCATTTAGATATTATGTAATAGAAAAGCCTAAATATGATAGTTGTAATTGCTGTACCCTTTGAACAAATGAATAGAAATGATAACACAATGTTCTATTTTGTCATTGTTGTTGGTTATAATTTAGAAATTAAGAAAAATAAAGCTAAGAAATAAATAATAATACAATTTTAAACATTCAATAATAACATTCACACAAAATAAAGTGTTTCCAAATTTGTCTGTGTCAAAATTAGACATTATCAAAAAACAACATAGAGTATTTAACTCAAACCAAAACAAATACACCCTAACACAGACATGGAACTCATAAACTATAAAGGTCATTATTTAAAACCAAAATGTTACACCCAAAAAAATATCTAAATGTTCAATTCTTATATTTTCTTGGTGGTTTGAATCCTGTAATTGGTACAAGTCGCAGGAAGTTACTCAGCCTCGAAGTTGTAGCTACAGATGCACCAACCATTGGATCAATAGGAGTAGTTGTTAGTGGTGGAGTATTTGAAACTAGAATAGTGGATGGTGAAAGAGCATTTGAAACTGGAGCATTGGTGGCTGATAGAGAAATTGAAGCTGTTGCAATTGGTGGTGGTGGAAGAGTGGAGGTACGAGGTTATCTTATTTTTTGTGGGAGCTTTGTTGGCTTTGCCTAGGGTTGCACAACAGCTGTTACAACCTATAGGACAATATTTAATTAGATGAAAAGAAAGATACAAAGCAACAACAAAAGAGAACAATAATTAAATCAGAAGATTTAGAATCTGATAACACAATTTTCTGCACTTTGTAACTGTCCAAAGATTCAAAATCTGATAACACAACCATCTCAACTTGCTTTCCCTTTTTTTGTTGTATTTATTGTCACGTGACCTTTAGCTAATGCCTGAGTTGTATATCTACTATTCATTATTGTCCTTGCAGCACCCTTCTTCACGGTTTTCTTAAATGTAACACCTTTTTCTTTATTGACTTCTTTAAGATTACTTTAGGTTGGAAAACTTTACTAGGCTGTGACTTAGATACTGGTGTTGGAGTACATTTGGGAATTGAGGTTGAATTAGTAGTTAGAGGAGGCACTTAAATATGGTGCATAGCTTGGTTGGGTGGAGTAGAGGTAGCAAGTAGAGAAATTGGGTTGGAAATGGTAGGGGTTGGCTGCTGGGTGGATTTTGAAATTTCAGTAGTTTCAGGTTGATTGATAGATGGGTTTGAAACTGGGTTAGGAAGAATGGTCCTGGAGCTTGGTCTTGTTCTCAGTAAAATTGGTTGGGTAGGGACTTCAACCACCACCTCCTTACCCTTTTTGAATGGTGGTTGTTCCAAGTACATTAGAACAGATACCCATGCTCATAGTACACATGCATCTCTCCTTTGTTTCTTTCAGCATGGAAGCACATCTCTAGAAGCTTAGCATCAGAATTTAGTTCTCTTAGACCAGTCTCTAATTACCTATTTGGAATTAGCCATCAACAGTGTTCTCCCTTATCAGACCCAAACTCTTTATAGTACTCCTTGATGAAGAACACATCTAGCTAATCTGGGTCAAATTTTGGCATGTCTGAAATATGGTCCCTAATGTATGAAATAACACCGTCTTCACTCATCACAAAGGATCCGCATGATAATACACAATAGTAATGAGAGTCATCTGCAAATAAAAATTGATTATCAAAATTACCATCAATCAAGAACACACAATAAATCCAAACCCTAATCCACTATGAAAACAAATAAACTACATACAAAACAACTTTTATTTTCAACACATTCTAACCATAGCTACCATCATCGTCACGGATAAAAACAAACAACAACACAGGAAGAAAATCCTAACAAAAATTCTTAGAAAAAATACAAGATTACAAAAGGGATGAGCGAATGGATATTGACTTAACAACGTAGAAAAAAAGGAAAAAAAAGTCATGATCAAGAAAAATAGAGGAGTAGGTAGTGGCTATTTAGTTTCTCCTTTATATTTTGGTTATCTCTAACAACTAAGATGCTTCTCCTTAGACCATTATGCGTACGATAGAGATGAGATAATTACAGTGCGGTTGCTTTCCTTCACAGAGAAAATCCTTCTCAAAGTGGAGCCATTGAAAAAAATAGGGAGAAGAAGAAGAGATTTCGTTGGACTGCGAGAGGTGCATAGTCACTCAGCATGTTAAATCCCCTCTATATACACTAAACGACGTCGTTTCTATTCTATTTGGGCGCCAAATGTAAGAACCCGATTTTTGATAAATAGACTTTTCTGGTTATTTTATAATTTATTTCATAAAATTTCGAACCACAGCCCAATAAGTAGTGAGGCTGACACAATGGAAAAAAACGAAAATTAAAGGAAAAAGAAAAAAAAATTAAATAGAAAAAAAAATCATCAATATGGTCAAAATTGACTTTATGAGGGTAATTAATTCTCTTAAGTCAAGTGTGACTAGTAAATAATAAATATTAGCTTACCATTAGTTTTTTTTTCTTATTAGAGACTTTTTGAGCCTTAAATTCACTTTTAGTGACGGTTTTGCATGCGCTGAGAAAAATTCCTATAACCGAAAATTTCGAAACCAGTGGTAAAAATAATTTCTACCTTGGTAATTGTGTCCCAAGATTAATATTAGACATCTATTCATGATTTATTTCTTTAAGAATAAATATTAGCCATTAATTATTTTATCACACGGTAAAATTTACTCCGAACTGAATTTTTGACTAGTATTCCGCAAACGACTCCTAGAGACCCCAAATATTCTTACTTGCCACTCAAGTAACTTATCTCTCCTTCTCAGCCTTTCACCCCTCTCTACTGTTTTTTTAACCTCGAGTAATAAAATGTGGTTAACTGTGGATAAGCTCACCACGCAAGCGCTGACCAAGCTTCCTCGTTTTCACGCTCCTTCTTCATTAAAGCCCAGCCCTTGACTACAAAAATTTTAGCATCTTTTACCATCATAAATTCAGAAAGACTTTGATTTTTTTTATTTAAGAAAGCATTGGCCACAAAATTCACAAAACACTTTACACATTTTTACACTCTTTTGACCGAATTCTTGAGAGAGAAAGAGAGAAAATTCTTGCACTTGTTCTCTGTGCCCCAACCCTTATTTCAACTGTTCTTCTATTGTTCTTCATGTGTTCTTCAAGTACTCAATCCATACAAATACAAACTCTTACCCGTTTTCGCTAATTCTTGTATTTATACCGAAATTTCGGCAAGGTAAACTCTTGTTTCTTCTCTTTTCTTTTTCTGTTTTTTTTTGTCCAACAGTAGCTATAATGAGTTATTACTCTCCTCCATGTATAGAAAACTAGTCTTGAATTAACTATGGAGAACGCCTAAGAAGTTAGAGAAATTCGAGCTCAAAGTGGTTGAATTTCGACGTTTTTGTGACACTTTTCGATCAAAAATGAAACTGCACCACCACCAGTCGTGTCTCTCTGCCTTTATGTACACATTTTATAGTGTGTGAAAGGTTTAAAAACTGAATTAAATAAGAGGTAAGGGTTAGAAATAGTTAGAATATATATTTGTGCTTGATTAGGTGTTCATATAAGCCACTTTATGGTGATTTTGTGCTTAATTTTATAATCAGTAAATTCAGTGGTGCTTCTCTATTTTTTTCTTGTTATTTGAGTGATATATGAAGTTTATTTGCCTATGAAAATTGTATGAAACCACTGAAATTATTTGGAGTACTTGGGATTTAAGTTTCAAGCCTTAAAAGTCATTAAAAGTGGATAAAAATAAAAAACTGCACTCCTGAAAATCATCCACTAAATGATCATGAAAGTTACATGTATAAGAGTTAAAAATAGGTTAGAAAACTAATTTTAATCCTATGAAACAAAGGTGTAAAAGTAAAAAGAGTGTTATAGTCATTTTTAGGTAAAAAGAGAGTTAAAAATATAATCTAATTGAAAGACAAATAAAATTTTAAATTTAGTGTCATCAAGGATAAATTAATTGAGTCAAAATTATAAGTAAAACGGTGAAAAGTGATAACTATAATAAGTAAATAAATTAGTAAAGGATAAAATGATCTTTTAGGTCCCTAAGGGTAGAATTGGCATTAATTAAAAGTATTATAGATAATTTGGTCATAGAAAAATATTAGGATTAACCTGGCAATATTTTGACGCCAAATCAGGTTAAACGGTAAAACTAGAGTACTTAGGAGCATGTTAGTAATTTTAGGCATAAAGTCAAAATTAAAAATTATTAATTAACTTAATGAATGGTAAGAAGGTCTTTTAGAAAAAAATATGAGGGTAAAATGATAAATTAATAACACTAGTAATGAAAGCGTCACTAAAAGCTTAAAGAAAACTAGAAAAATGAAGTTATGTATAAAAAGGGTAAAATTGAAAATGTACAAAAATACTAAGGGAAAAATGATAAAATATATGACAAGGCAAAAATATTTTAAGAAATGGCCGGGCACAAGTTTTCAAAAAGAAGGGCAGAGAAATTCTTTAAAGATAAATTTTATTTGAGATGTGCCGCGGAAAAAGAACTATAAATCCCAATGTGCCAGAGGTTGTTTGGAGGCGGGTATTACCCACTGACTGTTAAAATTCTGTTTTTCCTTTTGTGCACATATTATGGCGTCAAGCTTTGCCACAATTGCCTGTGTCACGGACTGGTGGTATTCTTGACCACATCGACACGTATGCACGGACGGACGCAATCAGGAAACCATATCTAGGACTAGTTCCTAGATAACGTCGGATTGCGAGTAGTCAACCGACGCATGAGCTCATGGCCTGCATAGGACCATGCATGCATCATACTTGATTGCTGCATTTATTTGTGATTATGATTTATCTCTACTTCCTGTACTTTGTATTTGTTTATTATTCTTCTATATACTTGTGCTTGTACTTGTTTGTGTGACTTACCGACCTAACTGCGCAAAGTCTTAGACTTAGGTTGCGGAATCCCTTAGGATTCCTGTGTAGTACCCTTTTGGGAACCTTAAATTCTCATCCTTTATGTCCCGTTTTCTGCATATGCAAACCGGTGAGATCTTCTTTGAGTTTTCAGCCTTTGGACTAGCGAGCAGCAATAGCATTACAGGAGGATCATAGGCTCGGAGCGACTTTTTTTACTTCCACACAGCACTTTTGCGTTTCTTCAACTACCAGGAATCGATGTCCAGTAATAGTTATAATAGTAGCAGTAGTAGTAGTCGTCTTTGCCCTCACTCTGTATAGACTTTTAGAGGGTTAGGTGCTTTTGTAAATACCTATATAAACAAGTTAGAATGGGTTCCAGATTAGAGTGACTCTTGTGAATCGAGGCTTGATAGTATAAATATAGAGTCTATAAACATTTTTATTAATAAGCAACAACGTAACCCGGTATGAATTATGATGTACTAAATGAGCCTTCGGGCATATATGTATGATATTACTATGTTTTCTGTATTTTCTATGCTTCATGCGGATATTATCTATTTAACTATTACTTATTTCGTGGTATTTATATATCTGATACGTGATCTCGATTAGTGTTACAGGCTCATATGTATATATATTTTATATATAAGGTCTAGAGTCTCTAGGAAAAGCTGTGTAGTAGCGTCTGGCGGCTAGCATTGGTCATGACGTATTAGAAGTTGAGTCATTACACCAAAAATGAAACGATGTTGTTTTGGCAGTCCAATGTGGCTTTCAGTGTGGTCTCCATCCGTTTATGTCATCTTTTCGTTATCAGAAAGTATCTCAGAGACGACAGCGAGCTAACATTGCTAAGTTTAAGGTGAAACGTAGGGTACTTGCAAGTTAAGAGATGACTTTTGAGGTTCGATTGTAAATTTAAGGACCACTTTTATATTTAATTCTAAAATTAATTACTATATATTTATAATTTATTCATAAATATATATAATTTAATTTATTTTTAATTTATATTTTATATTTTAATATATATTTTATTTTAATAGTTGATTTTAGTGGCCGTTGATTTTGTTTACAATTGATTTTCTTTTCCCCCGTTATTTTAGTATTTCTTTCTATTTTTAAATTTGTTTTCACGTTTCTAAAGATTCTTTTTGAAAGGATTGATATATAATATGATGGGTTCTGTACTAATAAAAAATTATGGGTTTTGCTTAACTATACTGTAAGACCATATTTCAAAAGCTCTGTAATCTGTAGAATGAAAAGGAGTAAAGACTAATTCGGTGTTTATCCATTTTTACGGAAAATAAAGTAATTTTTGTCTAAAAAAAGATATTTTGATCCTCAATTTTTTTATTTTGGGACAATACCGTTCATATGTTAAAAAATTCAATAAATAATAATAAAAATTAGTTTTGTGGGAATTTCATTTGTATTTTGTGGAGTTTTAAATTTCTATAAAAATCTTTTCAACAATATAATCAATTACTACCACTATTACCATTATCTTTTTCATCCTTATTATTATCACTCATACCTCTATTATTTTTATTGTGTAACTATATTTTATCATCATCATTATCTCCTCTACCATCATCATCACCAATACCAATATTATCAACATTAAAGTTTTCTTCTTTCATTTTTTATTCGATGTTATTTTTTTCCTTTAAAAGACATTGTACTATAATTACTTTTTTTTGTGGCATTATTTTTATCAATGGTTTTTCTTCACTTAACCACCATTGAGGAAGGAATTTTTGAAAAACAAAGTTATTAATAGTTGATGGAGGTTTAAAACCCCCACAAAATACAAATAAAACCCCCACAAAACTAATTTTTATTATTATTTAATGAATTTTTTAATAGAAATACCGTATTATCTCAAAATAAAAAGGTTGAGGGTCGAAGTATTCCTTTTTTTTGGGACAGAAATCGGTTTGTCCTTCGTAAAAATAGACAAAGACTAGATTGGGTGTTTACTCAAATAAAAAGTTTAACTAACAATTATTAAACAATTAACTATTATTATATTTGTGTCTTTATAATACAAATTAGTTAATTCTAATATAATACGTTAAAAGATCATTTCACGTGATATTAGTTTATTGTCAATTTTAATTTGATAAAATATTCTAAAAATAAATTAATTTAATTTGGCCAAATAATTAACTCACTCGTCCATTTAAATAAGTATTATAAATTCAAACATTGTATTGTGTATATAATAATTATTGACCACTAACAAATACTTAAATAAAATTTAAATTTATATTAGTCTTTAATCTATCAAAAATATTTTGGACAATAAAAGAATATATTCTAAGTTAACCAAAACATATTTAATTTGTTACACTAGATCAAAAAGTATTTTATACAAACAATTAATTACAATATTGTTATATATAATTAATTTTTAAATTTAGCATTTAAAATTTATTTAAATCTATAATGCATTAAAATTTAAAATATCTATCAAATACATATTTTAAATAAAAGTAAATAGACAAAAATAAACATAAAAAAATTTAAAGTGAATAAAAATACACACAAAAGATCATAAATATCAGAGTACATCCTAAAAATTATTTTTCATAGACAAAAGCAATATTCCGTTAGTAGATTTGTAAAACTAGTGTGTATTTTTATTTATCAAAATTAATTTATTAAATGTATTTTAATATTTATGAATTTTGATATGAATTTTTGTCTATTCCAAACTTATTCATGTGTATTTTTATCCATATATTTTTTAATTAAAAACCAAACAAAGAAATCCTAATAAAAAATATTCAAATGAAAATATTTTTGTATAAAAATAATATTTGAAATTTAGTAGATAATTTAATATATTTGACTATTTAACTAAGTAACATGTATTTACATATCAACTAGAATATATTTTATTTTTGTCTACAATATTTTTCAATTTAACAGGTAAAGAACTAATTTGTTAGGATATCCATTTAAAATTTTAAATAGGATATCATTTTCTTTTAGCACTGTAGTGACTGTACCTAACCTTTGGTTGCCACTGTCCTCACCCACAAATTTTCAGTTATGTTTTTGGCAACCACAATATTTGAGTAAACTTTTGGTAAACTGAACAGGCCCAAAGCCCAACATGTTTGTGAGGCTCCAAGCCTGCAATCCACCAGTTCAAAGTTCAACCAATAATACCGACCAAAAAAAAAAGTTGTCGAGCTCCACTACTAGTACTAGGACAAGTTTAGCAGACTTGAGCGTGCCATTTTGGTTTGAGTCCCAATACCCGAATTACCAAAGAAGTGTTGCGAACCCCCAGCCATCGAGTCCCCTCCGTCTCCGGCGAGCCATGGAGAGCTCGGAGCCGGCGCCACCGGTTGTGCTTCTGGATCGTGCGTCACGCGCCACCAGAGGCAAGAGGATGACGAAGCTTCTCGACGACGAGATTCAGCAGGACGATCTCTTCTGGAACCAGGACGCCCTCAAAGACGAAGAGGAAGACGACAACTACGTCGAGGAAGCTGAGGTTGCCGACGAATTCGATAGCGACTTCAATGACGAGGTATGCCTCTCTCTCTCTCTCTCTCTCTCTCTCTCTCTCTCTCACACACACACACACACACACACACACACTTAATTTCAACGATTGTGGTTCTGTAAATCGTTAGGAACTCTCAGTTTAGAATTAGGAGCTAACGCTTTCTGCAATGACTTTTGTTCTCACCCAGCTGTTGCTCATTCGTAGGAATCTGAACCTGATGATCAGCCTGATAATGATATTGCTGATGAAAGGTTCTGTCCTGTTTCTCATCATGACTAGGGTTCTTTTAAACAATAGCATTTTGAAATTCTAAAGGTCTTTTAACCCCAAATATTCGCATTTTTAGGGTACATAAAAAGAAGCGGCTAATATTTCCCGGGAAGAAATTGCCAAAGCCGAAGAAGAGTAAAAAGAAGCAGAAGGTTTTGTCTAAGTTGGAACGTTCTCCCAATGATGATGATGATGATGACGATGAGGACAATGACGATGATGATGATGATAAACCAGAGAAGGAGCCAGTTCCTGAGGAACACCATGATACACGCGATGATGGAGGGGAAAAGATAATCAGGAAGTCCACTAGAACTGCCGTGATTGTTCGGCAGGCAGAGAGAGATGCCATACGTGCTCTGCAAGCATCCATGAAGGTTGGCAATTGTGCTTCTTGTTAATCAATGCGTTCCCTGCTTTTTGTTTGGTATTTGTTTTCTCTTTTTCAATTATAGTTTCAGGCATGCTGTGGCATTTGTTCACTTTAGAGCCTAGTAATACTAGGATAGTTTCCAAGAGAAATTCGATTAATTTGTGGTGTAAACATTGTAAGTTATGCTCAATGGTCTGGCAATTATATTTCGCAAATTCTGTAATCTGTATTACGGGTATTACCTGGCCTATAATATTGACTCCAAGGCAGTGAGGCTTGTGCTTATATGTTCTTGGTTTGAATTGCTATTCATTTTCCAGCCACAGACAGTAAAAAAAAAGAAGGAAGGTGAGGAGAAGAGAATGACACAAGAGGAAATGCTTTTAGAAGCTGCTCAAACAGGTCGAGATTATATTGCTTAACATATATTGGTTGTTTTAATGTTAGTTTTCTATCTTGACCTTCTAAAGGCCCAGCACAATTCTCAATTGTAACTTTTACTTTGCAGAAATTATGAACCTGAGAAATTTGGAGCGTGTTTTAGCTAGGGAGGAAGAAGTTAAGAGAAAAGCAATTGTGCATAAAACTGTCTATAATGGACCACAGATACGATACATTTCAAAGGATGGTAAGAATGATTCAATGCATAACAACTTTCACCTTGGACACTGCATTTTATACGCATTTCACTTCATATAGTAATCTGTTAATTTTTCAGGTTATACATATTTAGAGTTCATTAAGGGATCCTCATTTCACTCTGATATTGCCACGACACCTGTACAATGTGAGTTCCTTATATGCTAACAGTAAAAGATTACATGAGTTTGACAGTTCAGTTCATTTTTTGTTAAGTAAGTTTACATAAGCTGTTTCCCTTAGAAATTGTTGTTGAGGACATATTTGTTATGATGGGTCTTGGTGCATTCTTTTTGTTGGGGATATTGTTTCACTGGATTAGTAATAGTTAATGCTAAGATTGAATTGCTTGGAGTTGCATCTGAATTGTTTTGTTGAGCAAGGAATTTGTCTCATCTTTTGGGTGTCTATTTAGAGGGGGGGAAAAAGGAAGAGGAAAGAAAAGGGGGGGGGGGGGGTTTCACATAAGTTTCGTTGTTTGTTTATTTGTTTTTCTCTTTCTTTTTTATTTTTATTTTTTAATATCTATTCTGATAAACAAACATTGCCGAAATACTGTTATTTCGAAGGTATCCTTTTATGTATATGATTGTATATATATTTGTTTTCAGATCCAGAGCAACCTCTTTGTGCAATTACTGGTTTGCCTGCCAAGTAAGAGCTCATTTCCGAGTTTGATGGTTACTATGTTATTTCTTTACTATCCCGGTGCGGATGACAGAAGCATGTGTGCCATTTGGAACTGCAAGTATAGTTGTTCTTCATACGACATCTACTGGACATTGTTTTAGGTTTTACCCTTGCTTGTCTGTGGGTTCATCTATAAAGTCCCTGGGTGTGTTTTTCTCCCTCTAATAGGATTTGTTGTTTAACTTGAAAAATTGATGTAGTATAAGACGAGATGGTCTTCTGAAAGCTTATCAGTGTGTTTTTTACATGGAATGATCAGTTCTATGAATGACACCAAATTGCTTTCTTCCAGTTTGTTTGTTGTAATAAAATCTCAGGTGTTATGCCCTAGGTTACGTTTTCTTCATCTTCTGAACTTCTGGTGTATCCTTCTTCAGTTTCCTTCTCTCCTGGAAACTTGAATTCCCTCCAGCAAGCATTATACTTTCTTGTTAAACCCTAGTGATTATTGCTTGGATTTTCAAATTCCATTATGCCAAACTCAACCGGGAAAATGTGAACGTAACCACTGCTGTAATTGTCATGCATTATCAGTAGGTCACTAGAAATATTTTTCTGAGCCTTTTGCCACTACATTCCTCATGTTGCTAAAGAATTCTCCCTGGAATAATGCAGGTACCGTGATCCAAAGACAGGGCTGCCATATGCCACTAAAGAAGCTTTTAAAGAAATCCGACAACGGTATGACTATTATTGGTTACACATCTTTCTCAATGAATGTACAATTTTGCCAATTCTCCTTTTTCAAATTTTCAGCATTATATATTTCAATTTGTTCTTTTTTAAGGTTACATGTGTGCAAAAGTTTGAGACTAAAGTAAATTTCTGAAGGATATTTTTGTTTTTGGCTCATCTCTTTTTCCCTTTTTTTCCCCTCCTAGGATGATTTGGTCTAGTATTCCATAGAAAGACGATCACTAGCTAGTTCATCTTGAAAGTTTAATACTTAGTAAGACATCAAAAGCAATAAATAAGCACACATGGCATCTTAAGAGGAATGGAAAATTGTTGCTCAATATTTTCTTTATTTGGATTTTATCTCAATTTATTTATTGCTTTTTGTTTTCCATTATGCATGAAATCTATTCATACAGTGATGGGAAAGCTAAATGATGTTTTGGCATGGCAATATCAATCAAATATGTTGCTTATTAAATAATATTCTAGGGGCTACCCTAGCTGATCATAATAGTGGGCAACTTGCATGTTTTTGTACTTTTATCTTGGTATCGCTTATATCATCTTGTGGAAAGTAGGTATTGGAATTGATTGTTGGCTAGTTGATTTTCAATCAACATATTTTTTCTTTTGCAGGTTTGCGGAGGAAAATGCTAACAATAGAAAGCAAATGGCCATGGGGATCTTGTATGATTCAGTTTCTGGTTGTGGTTTTTCGCTTAAGCAGAAGAGATCAATGGTGCCAGACAAAAGTGTACATACAAATTTTAGGCCATATGCCCGCTTCCGAAGAATGCCTGCTTCCGAAGACGAAGATTCTGACTAGCTTCTTTGGTAATTGAATTTTCTTTTTCTTCAATGTTTGATTATATGTCATTATCTACTCTATTGTCACAATGGTGGTGCATGATTTTCAGTTCTACTTCATGTATCTGGCTGGACCTTGGATTGGCTCAATTATAGTACCCCAGGATTTAAGGTCTGGCTCAGTTTGCAAAGAACAATGTACCTTTTGACACTCTTCTCTCCATAGCATACTCCTGTCTGATAAGATATATGATAGATAAGAAATTCCTTTCACACTTTGTCATATACATCTTTGGGATAAGCATTAAGTGTCGCGGTGATAGGTTTTCATGGCTTTATGAAATAGAGAAAAAAAAAGGCAGGGGGCGGGGGGATGTGCTTGTTCCTAATCAAAGATAGACTTGCACGCCACCCTTACTCAAGAAACCCTACAATATATCATCTATGTAACATAGAATGCCCATCCTCAAGACAGGAATAAGGGGTGAAGATTGAGACATCCATTCATTAAGAATAAGAAATTATTGATAAGTCTTGGACGAAAAGCTGTACAGCCAGAGAGGCAACAACATGAGTAAAAGAATCGGCTAGTTTGTATGGATAGAAAAATATTATTATGACCACGTGACACATGCGAGTGAGTTGTAAATAGATTGAATTCCATATATTATAGACGTTTAGTTATACTTATTTAACTATTTGTTAATTAAAAGTTTAATTTTAAATGAGAGGTTGAATTAACTTAAATGATTATTCCAAAACTGTACGATTTATTTTTTGTGATAAGGAAAGCGTATAACCTTTTACGACAGTAGATAAACTAATTTTATATAACATGTACGGTAAAATTCATAATTATATATTTATTACAACTAAAAATACATAATTATTTTAGCAATAATTAATAAATTTTAAATAAGATAATTTTAAACTGTTTCTTAAATTTTATTGAACTTTTTATCTTAGGTGTACACTGTACATTGTGGTTCATTTTTTTTCTATACAAAAAAGATATGTAGATTTTTGTTGGAAATAGATATTTTTGCTGTATATACAAGTAGGTGGATGTCCCAGTTCACAGGCTTAACACGCAAGTCACGTGCTGACTCAGCACGTATGAAGTGTGATTGACACGTGGCAAGCATCGGAAGCAAGTTGGTGCGAGCTGCTGTTTTAGAATGAGCGCAAGCCATGATGATCAAATAAACAACAGATTAAGCGGATCATCCATTTCTTTGCAATCGTATCATGATGCACAGCATAGTGACTTGGAGATGTGGTAGAATCTACTCAAAATTTTGGAGATGTGGTAGATACTTCATGTGAGTATATGCCATCAACTTATCTGCGAAGAGGGTGGTACCTAGCCAACAGAAGATGTGACACCTAACGTATCGCTAAATAGACTCTCAAGGGTCTAAAGGTTGTCTGTTTCTAATATGGAGAACCTAGGAAACTTTATGTAACTTTTGGAGGAACTACTCACAACGGGTTCGCTGCCAAAAATCGCAAGGCTCTAGTTGACCAAAAAGTCACGACTGCTATCGGTCCAACGGTCACAACCTCTCCATCAATTGGTAGGATATATATATGTTCCACGTTTTTAAGTGTCATCGTAACCTCACCGACCAGCAATGCGAAGGTGTGAGTCTCCGGCCTCTACCAATAAGAGCATCTAGCAACGTGGAATGCCCTCTGATCTTCCCAATTCTTGAGATGTGGTAGAATCCCGTTGTTTGTAAGGCCTAATCAATCGCCGGATGCTACATCTTCGGTGGATCAAGTTTACGGGACAAAAGGTTCTGTAAACTTAGTACAACCAAAATACAAAAAATAATTAATATTAAATTTTATATTATTTATTAATTTTAATAATTATAATAAATAAATTAATAATATTAAAATAGAAAATAAAAAATATATAAATTGAAAAAATTTTTATATTTATATTTATATTATTTATTAATTTTAATAAATGCCAATTAGAATAAAATAATAATATTTTAACAGAAATTAAAATAAAAAATAATTACAACAAACTTCAAATTTTTATTAATATTTATAAAAATATTAGTTTTAATAATTATATATTAAAATAAAACAAAAATAATATTAAAACAGAAAATAAAATATAATTATAATAAATTCAAAAAATATTTTTATATTAATTATTCATAGCCAGGCCCAAAATGAATAGAAGCTCACTCAAGAGATCCAACTACTACACCTACTCGACCTCATAGAAGTCGGGCGCGATGATGGCAGTTCACCTCTACTTATGTGAATAAGTAACTAACTCCTGAGATATCTCTCACTTATCTAGAAGGGAGATCTCAATAACTTTCATAACAAAAGAGAACGGTTATCCTCCCTCAAAAGGTGGAACTACTCTAAAATGTGGTTATCTATTCTACTATAAATACACTGATACTTTAAGGTATTCTTCGAGCTCAATCTGCTAAAAACCTGCTTTGAACTCTTGCTAACTTAAATATCGGAGTCCCTTGCAGGTATCATCCTTCACCTCTTCACGAGGAACTCAGACGGTGGCACATCTGCTACTATACAAGTTGGATGCTGTCAAAGAAGGAGCCCGAACCTCACATTTTTAGGCCCAAATACAACCCAGTTTCAGGTAATTCTCGGAATATTGGTGCCGTTGTTGGAAAGCTGCAAATTTACATCCAACCATGGCGAACGAACAATTTGAAGACAGACACACTGCGTTCGAATTTGAACCAAAGCCTCGTAACAATGACCGAGCCCTTATGATACTTTCATGACAAGAAGGAACAAGTAATTCTAATGGAAAATCCTCACACTTGACGACCATAGTCAGAAGTACATCTACCTGAGGACGAAGAGTCCCCACACCCAACCGAGATCATGGGACTCGTACACAGACATCAAGGCCGGTTGGAACAACTTGAACAAGAGATCGGACGACAAAGAGAAGCCGAAAGAAATTTGCGAAAGGAGGTATGACACAGAAGGAAACTTGAGAAAAATCTTTTAAAATTAAAAACTGATCTACGAAATCGGACAAACAACGCTGAATGAGAAGAAATCCCTTTTAGGGGAGAAGATCCATTCATAGAAGAGATCATGCAGGCTAAGGTTCCAAGGAATTTTAAAAGCCCCGACATGGATCTCTATGATGGCACGACCGACCCAAGACATCATCTCAGCAATTCCAAAAGTATGATGTATTTGGCCGACGCATCTAATGCGACTCGTTGCAAGACTTTCCCGACAACATTAACCAAAGCAGCAATGAAGTGGTTTGATAGCTTACCACCTAAGTCAGTAACTTGCTTTGATGACCTGACAATGAAGTTTTTCACCCAATTTTCAATTTAGAAGGACAAAGTCAAACATGCTCCAAGTCTCTTAGGGATAAAACAAGAAGTCGAAGAGACTCTCCGAGCTTATATGAAAAGGTTCAACAAAGCCTGTTTAGAAATATAGAATTTACCTCCTGAAGCAGTAATAATGGGGTAAGTTAATGGTCTTAGAGAAGGGTCATTTTCTCAATCCATATTGAAGCAGCATCCAATCTCTTTATATGAACTATGAAGTACAAGAGCGGGCAGAGAAGTATATCAACATAGAGGATAACTCTTGACTTAGAGATCCAATCCCAAGGCCAAACCCCCTATCAAGCTCGGAATAAGGATAAAGAGACAAAGAAAAAATACGAATACAACTTAGAAAAATCTCGGAGATACCACAACTACACCCCACTCCGAGTCTCTCTTGTTGATATCTATATGGAGATCTGTCACACTGAATAACTTTCGCCTCCCTGTCCCATTAAACACAAAAAGGCTGGAAGTCGGACAGAATACTGCGAGTATCACAAATTATATGGGCATTCTACCAATGATTGTTATAATCTGAAAAATGTTATAGAAAAGTTGGTAAAAGAAGGTCGGCTAGAAGGATACCTCGCTGAAAGGTCGGACGACCCAGGAAAAAAGAAGAGAGGTGATGAAGATGGAGGACGACAAGATTGGCCACCATCAACCCCTGATAGACACATACACATGGTAAATGGAGGATTTGCAGGAGGAAAATTTACTAAGTCCTCATGTAAAAAGAATCTTAAGGAAGTATATCAAGTCACGGAAGATTGCTGAGTTCCTGACTTACCCACAATCTCATTTTCTAAAGAAGATGCTCAAGGGGTGACACCTGGTCATGATGACCCCGTAGTAATCACAATGATCCTTGCTAATGCAAACCTCCATAGAACTTTGGTGGATTAGCGGAGCTCGGTCGACATGTTATTCAAACCCCCTTTTGATAAACTCGGGTTAGAAGAAAAGGAACTGAAGGCTTATCCAAATAACATTTTTGGGTTAGGAGATACGCCAATCTGGCCTATTAGTTTCATCTCGTTATATACTACTTTTGGTAAGGGACTGAAATCTAGAACCTTAAGCGTCGATTATATTGTATTCGATGTGGCATCAGCCTACAATACCTTGATAGGTTCCTCCTTCCTTACTAGTATAAATATGCATATGTACCCCCTTTTGCTTATAAGTTAAATTGATTGAGTTATATATATATATATTAAATAAGTTGTGTGCTTATTTTCCTCTAGACTCTCCGAGAGTAAGAGGTGCATCCTTGGCTTAGTCAACCAAGGTGGGTTCTTGGCTAATTTCACCGTAGTGGGGTTGTTAACCTTGCCAAGATTGGTGACTCAAGCGACGTCCCGGCGTCAGTTTGGTATCAGAGCAAGGTCGGTCCTCGACTTGCTCTAGTAAAATTTTATTTCGTTTGTGGGTACAGTCTTTATGCGGTTCTCTCGCTGTTGGTACGAGTCATCGTCAATACGGATTGTCTGCTGCGAAGTTTTGAGTAATATAATTCTTTTCTCTTCTTTTGGTACCTTTTCTGTTTGTGATTATCTTCGTTCATTCCCATCATTATCATCATTGGTGCATTCTCAGTATCATCACAACATCAACATCCAAGCTCAGTCTCATTGCATAATAATAAAAGATGGCTCCAACGCGTAGAACTACTCAAGAAATTGAAGTGGAGGAATTACGCCGTCAAGTTAAGGAGTTGCAAAAGTAACTTGCAAAATATGAAGCTGTTCAAAATGATCATGGCAAGCAGAGTGATGACGGTTCTTCTAGCGAAGATGATAATGAAAATTCATTTCATTATTCTTCTTCGTCTGAAAATTTGTCCACACGAAGAGCACGACAAAACAACACGAAAGTTAAAGACTTAGGAATCAAAATTGATATTCCTAAGTTTGAAGGGAGACTCCAACCTAATGATTTCATCGACTGACTTTGCATAGTGGAAAGAGTATTCGAGTTAAAAGACATTCCAGATGACAAGCACGTGAAGCTTGTAGCAATCAAGTTGAAGAAGCATGTGTCAGTATGATAGGAGAATCTCAAGCTAGCGTCAGCGAGAAAGAGAAGGAAGAAGAAAGATCAAAACATGGGATAAAATGCGTTGTGAGCTCAAGGGCAAGTTCCTTCCTGAACATTACAGGCAAGACACCGTCATCAAATTTCATAATTTGAGGCAAAAGTCATTATCTGTAGAAGTATATACAATGGACTTCGAAGAGTTGCTTATGAAATGTGACATTCAAGAGCCTAAAGAACAAATAATTACTCGTTATCTTGGAGGACTGAATACAAAAATTTCTGATATCGTTCAGCTGCAACCATATTGGATCTTGGATGATGTTATTAGGTTGTCATTAAAGATTGAAAAGCAAAGAACACAAAGGAATAACACTCAATCGCCGAAGGACAAAGAAGTCATCCTTGATGTTCAACAAGAAATGAAGACATGATCTTTTAAAAGCAACAAGGAACGTGGATCATCAGGTAAGAAATGCTTCAAATGTCAAGGTTTTGGGCATATTGCTGCTGATTGTCCAAACAAAAGGGTTATCACTCTTGTCAAGAAAGAGGTTAATGAAGAACCAATTCAAGAGCAAGAGGAGAAAGGTGAGGTTGACTATGCTATTGAAGAAGTTCCGGCCGGTTGTAGAGAAGCTTTAGTAGTTTGTCGAAGCTTGAATACTGCAAGGGTAATAGAAGACAATAGTTGGCAACGCCACAACATCTTTCACACAAGATGCACTGTTGAAGAGAATTGAGGTCAACTCGGACAAATGCACAGTAATATTGGAGATGAAAAGCCCGACTTGCCTCAAAGAAGTCCAACAACTAAATGGAAGGTTGACAACTTTATCTAGATTCCTGGCAGGATCAGCCTTGAAGTCTTTACCTTTGTTCTCAATACTTAAAAAAGGGAACCAATTTGAATGGACTAAAGAATGCGAACAAGCCTTGCAAAACTTTAAAAATTTTCTGAGCCAACCTCTAATACTTACCCGACCTGTCCTAGGGGAAGAGTTCATCCTCTATCTGGCAGTTGCAAGTCGGGCTATAGCCTTGGCATTAGTCCGAGAAGATGAACACGGATAATAACATATCTACTTTGTCAGCAAAGTACTGCAGGGACAGAACCAAACTATCAAAAGATAGAAAAGTTTTCATATGCCCTTATTATCACTTCCAGAAGGCTCTGACCTTATTTTCAAGCTCACACTATAAAATTTTGAACTAACCAACCCATGAGGCATATTCTATAGAAGATAGACTTTGCAGGAAGGATGCTACAATGGGTAATAGAACTGTCGAATTCAAATGAAGCCATGAAACTCAGACAATAATCAAATTCCAGTATCTGTCCGATTTTATGGCAGAATATACTGAAGCCCAGGAAAGTCCTACAACCTAGAATCTATATGTAGATGGATCATCCAATAAAGCTGGAAGCAGAGCAAGAGTGATTCTAGAGAATGAAGAAGGAACTTGGGTTGAACTCTCATTAAAGTTTGAGTTTTCTGCTTCTAACAATCAAGCAGAATACGAATCCCTATTTGCTGGCTTAAAGCTGGCCAAAGAATTCGGGACAAAAAGATTGATCATGTGTAGTGACTCTCAAGTAATAACCTCCCAAGTAAACGAGACTTATCAGGCTAAAGATCCCAACATGAAGAAATACTTGGAAGAAGCACAAGAACATTTAGCTCAATTCTCGGAGATACAGGTTAGATATATAGCTCGAGAATCCAACATATGAGCTGACGCCCTCTCCAAACTGGCCAGCACCAAGTTAGGGGCAACAATAGAAGCCTGATCTAGAAAACTGTCCACACACCTTTAGTAGTAAAGGAAGACGACAAGTCGGGCACAATTGCCATATCCAATCAAAGCTTAGGATGGATGACCCCATAATCGAATATCTTAAATTCGATATATTCCTGGAGAAGAAAGGAAAGCAAGGAAGCTCATAAGAGAATCAAAAAACTATACCTTGGTTCACAATGTTCTCTACAAAAGAAGAGTATCCACACCTCTATTGAAGTGTGTCCCGACCTCCAAGACTAAGGAGGTCTTAGAAGAAGTTCATAATGACATATGTGGAAATCATTTAGGAGCACAATCACAAGCCAAGAAAGTGATATGAGCCGGCTTCTTTTGGCCGACCTTGCAAAGGGAGGCAACCGACTTCGTTAAAAAGTGTCCACCTTGTCAAAAGCATGCCAATTTTCATGTAGCACCTCCTGAATAACTCATCAGCGTCATTTCATCCTAACCGTTTGCAAAATGAGGTCTAGATCTCCTTGGTCTGTTTCCACAGGCACCTGGGTAGGTAAAGTACCTCATAGTTGGGATTGATTATTTCACCAAGTGGATTAAGGCAGAACTCTTGGCAACCATCACAACTCAAAGAAGTTAGAAGTTTCTCTACAGTTACCTGGTTTGGAGCCCCACATTCCATTACCACGGACAATAGAACTCAGTTTACCGACTCAACCTTTAAAAGCTGTGTGGCAAGCCTCAAAATTAAGCACCAATTCATGTTGGTAGAACACCCCCAAGCTAATGGACAAGCAGAAGCTGCAAATAAAGTCATATTGGCCTGAGCTGAAATGCCGACTACAAGGCGCCACGGAGCATGGGCAAACGAGCTCCCTCAAGTTTGATGAGCATATTGGACAACTTCTCACTCAACAACTAGGGAATCATCTTTCTGACTTGCTTACGGCATAGAAGCCATGATTCCTGTAGAAATTATTGAAGAATCTCCAAGGGTTAGATTCTATAATGAAGTGACAAATGTCCAAGCACAAAAGAAAAAACTTGACATCCTCCTAGAAGTCCAAAAACAAGCTCGAATAAAATAGGAAGCATTGAAGCAAATGATGGCCTTGGAGTACAAGAAGAAAGTCATCAGAAGAAGCTCCATCAACGACCTCGTACTAATCCAAAATGACATCAGAGTTCAGAAGTCGGGTGAGAAAAAGCTGGCTACCAACTGGAAAAGACCTTATAAGGTTGTCGAAGTCTTAGGAAAAATGTTACTATAAAGTGTCTGACTTAGAGGGGAACAAGCTCCAAAGGTCGTGGCACGCATGTAACTTGAAGAGGTACTACAGTTAGAAGGTGTATCTTGTTTCCTGGTGCACTCTTTTTTCCGACTTCATGATTTTTTTTGTTACGAGACACCATAACAATGGCTAAGGGTAAAAAGAAAAATCCTTAGTAGCAAGAAGACTTACATAAATTTTTTCCTCTTTGTTAATGATAATTCATTTTCTACCAATTTTTCCATCCAAACGCATTAATTTAAACTCGAAAAATCGCAAAAATAATTGCCCAACCTGTGTAGTCAGCAAGATGAAGCGACGAGGTACAAATTAGTGTAAGAAGTTATGTAAGCAGTTCGTGGTCCGACCTAAAAAAAGTTGGACCTAAAACGAATTGTAAGAGTAACTTGATAAACCCAATTACTTAAAGTCGGAGTCCAAACAATTAAGGGAAAACAATAATTGCGTATGAAAGGTCCAAAAATGACCGACCTACTTCATCAACGTCTTTCCAAACTTAGCAAAAGTAACATCAAAAGCTACTAGAATGACTTAGTGAAAATTTCTAAGTCATAAAAGTTTAATAAAAATAGCTACAACTAAATAAAGGATGATAAGAAAAATACTCATTCATGCAAGAAAACCACCACACATTCGAGTAGTGGAAAAAAGGTCTTTAAGCAGGGACAAATAAAGTGTTCAAACTATGACTATTGTAAAAATTAAAATTGTTCATACAGACTCACAAGCTGGGCCATCTGAATACTTAGAAAATTAAAAAGCTAAGAAGGAGGAACTTGGTCACTAGAAGTTGGTTAGAGATGTCTTCAGGTTGCACAGTGGAGGTCAAGAGAATTTTAGGCTGCATTGTCGAAGTCGGGAGTGTTTTAGGCTGCATAGTGGAAATCAAGAGAGTTCCAGGAGAAGTAGGCTCATCGTTAATCCAAGTAGAAAAATCTTGAGAAGCTCCCTCGGCCTGAACCCCCGAGGTATTCGAGTCGGACAAAGGAGTATCCTCCTTCTCCTCGGGTGCAGGAACTATCTTCCTTCCACAACCACATTATTAGGACTAATAAGGGAGAGATCTGCCTCGGGAGCCACAACTCGAAATTGGGCCTTCAAATTTTTCACAAATTCATCCTTTTCCATGGCTATGTTTCCTCCAGCTCGGCATATTTGTCTCTCGATTTGGTGATTTTATCCACCAAATCTAGATTCTCTCCAAAAATTCTGGTATAACTCTTCTCGGCCTTCTTTTTTAAGCCCTTCGCCATAGTAAAGGCAACAACAGATTGCTTTGCTCTCGCCCGAGCTTTGCCAAGGTCAGAAATAAGAGACTCCTTTTCACCCTCCCATTCCTTTTTTAACTCCTTTAAGGGGGCCACTTCAGCTTGTAAATTAGTCAAAGTGCATTGAGTGGCACATAGGGGAGTCTTCTCCAGTTCTCTCAACTAAGCAGTACAAACCCTACCCGCTCGAATTCCACCTCGGGCAAGTACCTGAAGGTGGCTCTTTATGAAAAACATCATCCATACTGATAAAGGTGTGGAAAAAGATGTGTTTCTCACTCCAAGCAATGGCATTAAAGTCATGCTCATAAACACCCCCTGTTTTAGAAGTCTTACGCTTTTTAGGGGTTCGGCTCGGAGTTGGAAGGTGGAGGAAGAACTGTTTTTTTTACCAAGCTTAAAAGAGGAGGAGTAGGTTGAGGAGTCGAATCAATAATTATTTTTACCGAGGTAGAAGCTTCCAAGTCTGACTTAAAAGAATAGGAGAGGTTATCCAAGTACTTGCCTCTTTTAGTTGCATGCTTCGTGCAACAACATTCTTCTTGTCAGTCTGAAGTGTTTTCGTAGCAACAACTTAGGGGCCATTTTTTCTACACGACATCAAAGTCAGGATACATTAGTCACTAATACATTTAGATGAAGCCATGTCTATACAAGGAAAAGAAGGCTACCTAGCTCATATTGAAGCTAGCTCGGATTTCCTAAGTATCTCTTGGTATCTAGATAAGGAGATCGGTCTCAATACTCCTGGAACAACCTCACTACACTATCCTCAACCTCATCTAAATCATTCAAGTTATACTTAACTATCACAAGATGCTCTTCCCAATACAAAGAAAAAAGGGGCTCATCCCCCTCACTTAGAAAGACAGGTCAGACACCCTCCATAACATGGATATTAAAGAAGTAATTCTTAAAGCCATGAAAATTATCATAAAAAAATGGTAAATACCTTCCTATCCTGGACAGCTCGAAAAGAGATCCAGCTCTGTTTCTTTGAGGTGAAAGGCTTGGTGAGGACAAAATGATAAAAGAAAACGTTAAGAGAAGGAAGGACATCAAGTTCCTGACAAAGGAGCTGATATATTTTCAAAAAGTCCCAAGAATTAGGATGAAGTTGAATGGGAGCAACATTACAGAATTGAAGAATCTTGGATTCAAAATCAGAAAAAGGAAGGATAATTCCTAATCTCGTGAAAAAATAATCATACACGTAGATGAAATGGCGATCCAACCTGTAAAGTCAGGGAAAACAGACCCTCTCTTCAGGGTCAGCAACCATAATTTCATAGTTCCTCTCATCCTTCTGACTTAGACATAACCTATGATGCCTACGAAAGGTTTCAACATACTCATTATCAATAATAAGGATAGGAGTAAGTACAGATATATCTATCCAAGTCAGGTCGGACGGGACTTTAGAAGACATATTGTGAATTACTAACTTAGACATAAAAGCTATACCTACAATATAATAAAAAAAATTATCACTACAAGTCGGCAAACTAGGCAGAACAACATAAAAAGTCCAAAGAGGTCGTGTCATCTTCAGCAAAATGAAGGAACGTTACGATTCGTACAACCTCGCGAATACCAAGAAATAGCATTTCTAAATGTGTAAAAGGTGTCATTTTTAATAGATAAAAAATATACCATTTGAGGACAATATGGAGTATAACCCCACGACTACATTTACAACAACAACAACTTAAAGATTCCAGAAATTCAAGTTCAAGAACAGAAACAAACTTTTCAAGGCTTGATTTTCAAAAATAACATAGTAATCTCAAAACAAATAAAACGTGAAGTAACGAGATAGTTCAAAACATAAATACAGAGACAAGGGGTAAAGACGCTAACCTTGAAGAAATGCGAAGAAGGGCACTTGAACAATAAATATACAGAAGATAAAAAAAACCTCCAAATGAATGAAGAAAATTGCCAAGTAGAAAGTCCAATATTAAAGTGCAAAAGAGGAATGGAGAATCTAAGTGAGAAAATAAAGAGGACAAATGTTTCTGTCAAAAGCGAAAAATAAGAGAAAGAGAAGAGTTTGAATATTTATAAGACAATAGGGGCAAAAAAGTAATCTCACAAACCCCTCATTTATGGCGCGCGGTTACCAAAGTAACTGTAAAGGAACATGTGCAAGATGTGAAAAGACATAACGTCTCAAATTTAAAATACGTCAAGTACCCAACCTAGCCCCAGGGAAGGCGGTTTGCCCGATCTAATGTTTACATCTACAAAGAGACTAGTCTGATTTACAAATGCTTGAGTCTGACTTCGAAAAAGCTCAGACTTAAGTAGGGACACTGTTCATATCCTGTCCCAAAAAACATAGCCACATCCAAAATGAATAGAAGCCCACTCAAGAGATCCAACTACTACACTTACCCAACTTCATAGAGGTTGGGCGTGACGGTGACAGTTCAGCTCTACTTATGTGAATAAGTAACTAACTCCTAAGATATGTCCCACTTATCTAGAAGGAGATCTCAATAACTTCCCTAATAAAAGGGAACGATAATCCACCCTCAAAAGGTGGAACTACTCTAAAAGGTGTTTATCTATTCTATTATAAATACATTGACATCTTCAGGTATTCTTCGAGCCCAATCTACTAAAAAACCTACTTTAAACCCTTGCTAACTTAAGCATCGGAGTCCCTTGGAGGTATCACTCCTCACCTCCTCACGAGGAACTCGGATGGCGACACATTGGCTCCTATACAAGTTCAATGCTGCCACAGAAAGAGCCTGAACCTCACGTTCAGACTAAAATACAACCCAATTTCAAGTAACTCTCGGAACATTTATATTTATTATTACTTTTAGTACATACAAATGTAAATTATAATAAAATAATAATATTATAACAGAGAATAAAATAAAAATAATTACAAAAAATTTGAATATTTTTATTAATATTTATATTATTTATTAATTTTAATAATTAAAAATTAAAATAACATAATAATATTATAATATAAAATAAAAAATTACTACAGAGAATTTCAAAAATTTTCTTTTTTGTATGTATATTATTTTTTAATTTTAATAATTAAAATAAATTTAAAATATTATATTATAGCAGAAAATTAAAAAAAATTACAGCATATCTAAAAAATAAATTTATTAATAATTATTAAAATAATAACAAAAAATAAAATAATTATAACAAAAAATAAAAAAATAATAACAGTATTATCATCACAGAAAGTCTAAAAAAAATAAATCAAATAATTAATTATACTAGTATTGCTGATAATAATATTAACCAAAATAATTACATTCAAGATATTAACCAAATAATAAGTTCTAAATTAGCAAAAATAATAAACTTATGAAATTATATTGACCCAAATAGTTGATCATATATTCTGTCTCCAACGTATAATCACGCTAAATACATTAAATATGTTCAATAAGACACTGAACTCTTTACTTCTTAAACTCTCTAAACTCTAACACTTTCAGGAGGGAGCTCGGGTGGGAGGATTTTAAAGCCATCTTTTGTTACGTCGCGTGTTTCCGGAGCAGCCATGGTTCCTGCATGCCAACACTAACAACACGTATTAATCGTGTTGGCCAAAAAGCAAAAACTATTTCGATAAATTAAAGCTATGTAGAAGGAATCTCTACACTACCTACTGCAATACGCTGGCTCCATGTCGAGGTTAACTCGATATGCGTCTCACTTCGTTTATGTTTCCACTGCAGGTAACATTATTACATGTGTGTTGGTTCAGACAATATTGTAATTCTATATTATGGCATAACACACCATGATAAAATATAAAATATAACTGCATAACACAAATATTGTTCATATTGAAAATAATTTCTGAAAGACTGTATTGAATTTATTCAAATAATAAATGTTTAAAATAGTACTAGTTTGTAATAACTCTTTATCTATCAATATATTCTGAATGGATAATACTAAGTAGATAAAAAAAAAAGACTAAACTTGTCTTATTTAGTATTAATTAATTATTACAACAATTAATAAATGTTAAATAAGATAAATTATGACTGTTTTTATCTGATTTTCTTTAGTTATCAAATATTTATGATTATGAATATACTATCCATGAAGATTAATTGTTTGAGTCACTATTCAAGCTAAATAATCAATTTGATTTGAATCGCATAACCAATGCAGTTATGCAGATGAGGAAATTTGGACAAGCTCATTTAATGTCTCATGAGATTCTAAAATCTAAACTATAGCTTTCAGTTGATCTTCTTGCTCGGCAAATTATACCTTTTTGCCTTACCAAATCAGTCATACTCATATCACTGTTTTTAATTTCTGTTCGAGTCATTTTTGGGAGTCTATCTTTCTAAAGATAAAATTTTCCATTTCATACAAATTCAACAATTGACCACATTTCAACATCATGGTCATGGGTTTAAGCACGATTACATTACATGCGTAAATGCGTAATTCCTTTCATGATTACCTTCAACTTGCTCAAAATCTAGTTGATCAAGTTTCACTTTTTAAGGGGAAAAAATAAAAAAAAAAAGTCATTATCCAATCTTCATTCAAAAAATAAAAAAATTATACGTGTAGCATTTTCAATTTTGTTTTTATTTTTATACATAGACAGGTAGATAAAGCAAACAAAAATAAAACCGGGTACAGGATAACCACGTGTTTGTCATTATAAAATAAAATAAAATAAAATAAAATAATACTAGTAATAATATACCCAAAAATAACAATAATAAAACAAAATAATAGCAAATGGCGAGAGTTGCATAAATGATTACGTGTGGGCACCGCTATGCTAGGATATCGGTTTCTCTTACATAGGGAACAGTGACCTCAAACCGGCTACCTCCGGTCACCACCAAAACCAATCCATCATAGGTGCGCCCTCTCCCTTTATTTCCCTCTCGGCTCCCGCCGGCTCTGTCCACAAAGCAAAATAAAAATCAATTATTAAAAAACAAAAAAGAAAAAGAAAAATACAATTTGAATAATTTGATTAGGTTGTGCCATTCTGGTTTCTTCTTCATTCATCATAGAAAAATCCAGCGCCCCTTCCGATTCCGTGTACAGAAGATTCCATTCCGTCCCCATGGTGGCCAGAGGCGTGCCGGCGGAGGTGGCGACCACGGCGGTGTTCTCGGTGGCCGCCGCCCTTAACCTGACCAAATCGTCGTTGTCGTCGTCGTCGAACTGGTGGCACGACATCAACGCATCCTCTGTCTGGCAGGATCGTATATTCCACATCCTCGCCGTCCTCTACGGCATCGTAGGCGCCGTCGCGCTGGTATTCCTCTCTCTCTCTCTCTCTCTCTCATACACACACGCGCACGAAACAACCTATTCCTTTTTGGTTTCTCGATTTTTGATCGGTTAGGTTAGGGTTTTCCTTCAGATATAAGATTTATTAAATTATTTATTAATTATCGTAGTTACTTTTTTTGTTTTGTTTGTAATTATTAGGTTCAACTCGTTCGGATACAATTGAGGGTGCCGGAATATGGATGGACGACGCAGAAGGTCTTTCACTTTCTCAATTTTTTGGTGAATGGGGGTTTGTATCATTCAATTCTGAAAATCTCTTTTCTCTTTATAGTTTGATTAGTTTTTATTATGTGGGCTAATGCATGCTATTTTCTGGTTCTGCAGTTCGATGTTTAGTTTTCGTCTTCCGTCGGAATGTGCAGAAGTTTCAGCCAGAGGTGAATGAATTATTTCAGCTGTTTTCATAATCACATAATGTGAATTCTCATAATTATAGCATCTAATAATGGGTCAGGCTTTTGGTGTATAGATTGTTCAACATATCTTGCTAGACATGCCAAGTCTTGCTTTCTTCACAACTTATGCACTTTTAGTTCTCTTCTGGGCGGAAATTTATTACCAGGCAAGTTTGATTTGACGTTGATTGCCCTTTTTAAATGGCGTTGTGTTTTTCTATTTCAATGACCTGATTGGTGTTTACATGCTTTGATGAATGTTTTGTAGGCACGTGCAGTATCTACTGATGGACTCAGACCAAGTTTCTATTCAATTAATGCTGTAGTTTACGTTATTCAGGTGAAAACTCTTGCTCAAGATTTTATATCTGCTCAGTGCACTAGGTTTGGCTTTTATTATAGGAGGGCCATAGTTTTATACGACCCTATTCCTTTTTCTGCTTCTATTTCTCAGTGGAAGTAAAGAATAGAATTGACATGGAAGCTACAGTTTTAGCTGTTAAGATTGGCCAGTCTGCCCTATCCTCAGCGTGACCTGTCCCAAACTTTTTCTCAATAGATAAAAAAATGTGCCAACTCCTGTTTGACAAAATATAAGCTCGCCATCCCTCAAGTTACTTGTTATTCCTCGCCCCCATTATTTCTCTCTCTTATAAAAATCATTGGAGGAAAATTAGGAGTTTAGCCCTATGGATGAATGGCATTAGGGATGGCTGTAGTTAAAATGTGTTGGAAGTCAGCTAGTTGAACTATCTAACAGTAATGCACGTAAATCTTTGCAACTGAAAGGTTTAAAATTAATAACCTTTGAGATTTAAATGTTTTGAACTTTGTGTCATCAGTTTTGATGATCAATAAACATTGATTTGAGGTTTTAAATAGGTGCTACTCTCAGGTTGACTAGGTTCTGAAGCTACTGATAACTCTTCCCCCTTCTTGTGTTTCAGCTTGCTTTATGGTTGTTATTATGGTGGAAACCTATTAGGGTGCTGCTCATCCTGTCTAAGGTGTTCTTTGCAGGTTAGTTGTTAAGAGTTCTCCACCTCCAAAAAGAATAAAATTTAGTATTTTATCGATCATGATTTAATATTCTTGGGTGCATATATTTTGCAACAGGAGTCTCATTGTTTGCAGCCCTTGGCTTTCTTCTCTATGGTGGAAGGTAAACCATTTGTTCCAATTTTCAACTGGATGTGACGTGGTAAGGATTTTGGGATCATTATAACCAATGTTTTCAAAAGAAAACTGGCCGTTTAACCTGTTAATGGAGAGGCTTGTGCTTTAAGATCCAACCAGTCAATATGAGTGCATTTTTCCCAACCAAATATGCCAAAACACTGGATAAACTGGACATTAACCCAAATAAAAAGAAATAAAGGATCTGCTTCAGAAACTTCTTCCTTTCTTTGACCAAAGCTATGAAGTAGGATGGCCTTTGCTAATTAACGCAAACAATTGTTCCTTCAGGAAGTAGTTGCTTTGCAATACAGAAATAAGTGGTAAATGGATTCAGATGTTGAGACTAAAACTAAGTTTCACAACAGATGTTGCAAATAGTATGTGTTGATCCAATGAGCGCTGCAGTTCTAATAAAAATGTTTGACTATAGAAGGGCTTTCAATTTCCTAATGGTTTTGTTGAGGATGAAGATTTGATTGTTTGGAAAATGAACAGGAAGAAGGGATTTAGAAGAAAATTAACCATAAAAGTTATTTTGCCCAAATAAGACACTTATGGATTATATTTTGCACATCATCTTTGTATTTGCATTGTGTGTATACAACTTTAAATCTTGTTTTCCATCCAGTTTTTGTATCCTATTTCTGATTTTGTTCTTTGACAGACTATTCTTGATGCTGCAACGCTTTCCTGTTGAATCCAAAGGTCGACGGAAGAAGCTGCAAGAGGTATGCAGTTTTTCAATGAAAATTTTCCTAGATCCACTAAGATCTTCCCTTTCCTCCATCCCTCTCTCCCTTCTCCAGGATTTTAATCTACCTGATCTTTCTATTGCAGGTTGGCTATGTGACCACAATATGTTTTTCATGTTTCCTTGTCAGATGTGTTATGGTCAGTTCCTTTTTTTTTTCTTTTATGTACCTTGTTGATTTCATCTTCAAATTGGGTTTGATAACTTTTTTTTTATTGTGTTAGATGTGCTTTGATGCATTTGACGAAGATGCTGACCTTGATGTCCTGTACCATCCCATCCTAAACTTCATCTATTACTTGGTTAGTATGTTTATATTTCATTGTGGTCCTTAAATTGCCATGTTTCTAATTATTCCTTGTTTTTGTGCTTGCAACTCGCTATATATGTGGATCCATTTTTTATGCCTCTGGACACTCTTGTTTTGAGCTCATTTTTTGAAAGGTTGGACATATTTCCTGCCTGAGTTTGTCAGACTGATGCATTTCTGGTTAATCTACCTGAGTTTTGAGCTCACTCGTGGGAAGATTGTTTTCAAATAAACCTAATTGGCAAGGTGCAAAATAAAGTTATTGCAATTTCGCCAAAAATCCCATTTGATTTTTGAAACCGGATAATCCATGAAAGACTGATCCCCCCTCCCCTTTTTTTTTTTCTCTCTTTTTCTCTTCTCTCTCTGTCCCTCCCCCTCCCCTCCCCTCTATTTTTTATTTTTATTTATTGAGAGCATTGATTGTTACCCTGATGCCCGTTTGTATTAATGATTGCAGTTTTCCCCATGCTTTTGAAATACTTGTGAAAAATGGGAAACTTGGTCTCGTAGGGTTTTAATCTATTGAACGGGTATTTGTAATATTGGTCTTTCAACTAACACCCCTTTGTCTTTTTCACAATTTTGCTGCAGTTGGTGGAAATATTACCTTCTTCCTTGGTCCTTTTCATTTTGAGGAAGTTGCCACCCAAGCGTGGTATCACACAGTACCACCCAATTCGTTGAAAAGTTTGAAAATACGGATAAAACCTAGTCAGGCCATCATTAGTGGCTCTCTGGATGTTTCTCACACTAGAAGGATAACTTCCAGAGGGCGTTCAATCTTTTCTATGTTGAATGACAAAGCTAATATCATGTACTTTATAGTTCTCCCATGAGGTTTGTAGATTTTGAAGTGACATTTTATGGGTCGGTGAACGTGTTGAGCTGTGTTACATATGTGATATTTGTTGTTTCTAGGTGAATTTGGTTGCTCGTTGAGGTTCGGAGATTTAACATTAATGAGCAACCATTTGGGGAGAAGGGAACGCTGATGTATTGTATAATAGAGTTCAAGTCTTGTAACTGCCTCCAGTTGTTGAAATTAATTGTTCCTCTGATTTTTTAGTCAATTCCTTTACATAACCTTTCTTTCCTTGTATGAAAGTTTAATCTTACTTTGGGCAAGGGGTTAACAAGGCTGAGCATAATGAAGATTTCCTTTTCGAAATTACTATACATGTTTGAATGATTAATAGTAGCAACAAGAATCTCAACATTCAACATGTTTCATACCATATGGAACAGAAGGATTTCAGTGTGTATAAGAACAAAAGGAGATCGAAGAATTCATACCGGTATTCATATTTTGCCGGAATTTGATGATGCCATGAATTGGAAGCATGCTCTTGGTCGCGTGATCCTGAGGCCATAGCTTGACGAGGAATCACTGTGTTCTAGTGAAATTGGAACATGGCCTATGATTCCGTCTTCAATTAGTATTAATATCGAAGATCAACCAGTCCAAACTTGAATGTTTGGTTTGACTTGGTTAACCTAGGAATGGTAGGTTTGAAAATCCTACGAGTTCTGTTATATGTCATGAATAAGATTCGGTTCTAATTGTTACGAAACAATGTGGATGAATCTTATTGGTTACTTAGTGGACACTAACAGAAATCGAGGTTAAAGTTGCTGCCACACTTAGTGCGAAAATTATTGGTGCATAAATAAGTGTGTTTTCCTAATCAAACTCATCTTAGGTTGTTCTTTTTCTAACTGAACATCTATACCCACGCTTCGTATACAGCACTGTCCACGGGGAAAGCACGTAACCCATCTACAACAAACAAATTACTTACTAGAGGCAGCTTTGTGTATTCTAAGGAGAGTTGAGTGCGTGGTCCATGATTTTTGTATATTTGATAAAACGTAATCTCTGTTCAAATTGAATATATATGTTTGCTGACAAATTCCAAGATTAGCGTAACAGGAGTTATACGATAATACTGTTGGATTTTCATTCAATAAAAAAACTCTCATTACTGGTGAGTGGTGACTGGTGAGCTTTAACCTTCACAGCTTAAAGTCATATTGTGAGTCTAGTTGGATATTTTATACTGCCAATGGATCATAGATGCATCTTTTTTTTTTTTTGGTGAATTTCTAAGTACCCTTCTTTTTTTGTTTTGGTTTGTACTAGGGTATCTATTAGGTCGGAAGTCCAATGACTACTCACTCCAATGACTACTCCCTCGGGTATTGCAGAGGCACAAAGTAGGCGACCCTCCCAAGCATTAAATCCGGGAGAGATAGTTAAGAGCCAGACCTTCATCCATGCGTTGGTATTCCGTAGTACCCTTTAATAGGACATTTTAGACCCATTTCTGAGTTGGTTAGGGCCGAATACTGTGGACCAAGGTCTAATCGCATGGATTATCCCAATTAACAAATCAATTTGAAGATCTTAAGGGGCTTGTATCCGCTAAAATAAGCTTCAATCTTGGCTGCAATGTATTACAGCTGACTCTCATTTTTTGCTTTGTTACCCGCTTCGGGTTTCTCTCCCAGGTCCAGGTCGTAACAGCACTACGTGTAACAATATAACAAAGATACAGGAAAAACTACACAATATAACAAAGATACAGGAAAAACTGTGGCGTGAATTCGAATATTATTATTAACTTTCTAAGTTACAGGCTTGCACTCTGCATGACACTTGTATGCAGAGAGCATAAGCAAAATGCCCACTGCTTAAATAGAAGTGTCCACTCAATCAGATGATAACACAGTGAAAAAATAGAAAAGAAAAGATTAATGATCAATACAAGGAAGAAAAAGCAAAACAAAAACGATAATGATATCCCACTTCTACAAGCAAATATTAAGCAGAAATGCTGCTCAGTCAGAGAGGGAGAGACCTAGATAAGTTGAGATCCACCAGAACCACATTCATATCAAAGTGCAGATGTTCCATCAGTTCCTCAGCATTTCCATAATTATGTAGTCATCACACCAATCTTCTTAGCAAAGTCATCCCCATCTTCATCCTCCATGTATTCTTGCTCTGGATTTTCTCCCTCATCAACTTGTTCATAATCATATTCCCCCTCGTCAACTTGCTCATAATCATACTCTCCATCCCTCTGATCATCGCCTTCATACTCCTGTTCCTCTGCAGCTTCATCATAGATCATTCCATCCTCATACGACTGATCACGATTTCCCTCATTATTATCTATCTCCCTTCCAGCTGTATCAGTGTCCTGAAGCTTGGTTTCTTCTTCATTAATTAGTGAGTGGTTCTTGGCACCTTCCTTGGCCTCAGGCAATGCTCCATTTTGCGTGTTTGTGACAGCTGTATCATCAGAGCTATGAACAATTTCACTCTGTGAGGATACACCAGCTCCAACTCTTCTCTTCTCCTTCAGAATTTCACTCAGAGGTTTTGGACCATCAAACTGAAAATCACCTTCTGATTGTGACTGTTCCCTTAGACTCTTCCTCTTTCCCAGTGATTGATGCTCCTTATACTCAGAGCTCCTCCCATTCTTAAGTTCAGCAAGGCTTTTAGGTCCGGAAAAATCACTTCTGTCCCCCATTGCTTCTCTCCCTATTGATCGTTCCCTGAAATTTCTCCTCTCATCATCCTGCACCCTTCCTTTAATTCTGTCTTGGAGCCTTCCTTGGTGCGGGGTTGGCAACCTTCCAGTTGACAATCTGCTCCTAATTCTTCCTCTGTCTGATTCCCTCTCTGGGTTATCATCGGCACCACTTGCTGGAAGTTTTATTCTGCCTCGGAAGCGATCATTCAAAGGTAACTGATGCGAATCCTTCCTAGAGGAGAACTGGTGACTTTGTTGATCACCATGGCTGTCAAAGTCATTAGAGACAACAGATTTCAAACCGTTAACCCTCCTGCGCTTAGATAAACGATGTCGGAGATCTGAGACCTCTACATTGTCAGGACTATCAGATCTGCGGTGAGACCTCCTTTCTAAATGGCCCGGGGCCTTTCTATGCTGCTCCCAAGCGTATGGCTCCTGCATGTGATCATATGAGTCGTAGGATTGAGGAACACGAAATCTTTCTTGATCAATATCACGCGCTAAACCATAATCAGCAGAATGCCCCAAGTCATAATCATTCAAAGAATCCAAGTTCCTTTCATCTGGACCTCTTGCATTACCAAATTCATCTTCCCCATGATAGTAATCAGAATTTCTAAGCTCGTCAGCCACAAGAACATCGAATCCAGGAGAGGATTCTCTGAGGAATTCATCACTGTCCTTACCATTGTGGAAACTATTATCATCTGGCATACGGACTTGATGCAGTCGATTTGAACGGGCAGCAGTAGGCCCGTTAGCCACTGGGGAAATACTTCTCATTTTAAATCTTGAAGCCTCATCATCAAATCCTGCAGGTGGTGGTGCCACATGCTTCTCCTTCACCAATTCAAAATTATTTCTTTGTGGAGCAGTTTCGACCTTTAGGGAAGGTTTAATTTCAAGACCTCCAACTAATTTTGGAATGTTTCCTTGGGAGCTTCTCCTTTCTTGTGCATTTTTATCTCTGCTGCCAAATGGCTTCTTAAGACTTGGAGTCTCAGTTCCCTGGTTAGACACTGGGACCTGATTAACAGCTTTGTTACCAGCAGTAGGATTTGGCCCATGCAAGAAAGCACATCTGTCACCTTTTAAGCAAAGACCCTTCTGAAAGAAAATACAAGGGACAGCTTGTTTAGTAGAATTATAAGGCGCTGCAGGTGCTGCAGGCGTCGCTGGAATCTGTGACGAGGGAACAGATGGCCCAGCAGCAGTGGCTGCCGGTGAACCTAACAAGCCATCAAGTGGCTGCACGTCAAAACAAGAGTTATCAGAAGCATAATAAAAAAAAAAATAACACAGAGAAAATTGAAAATAGCACACATATTAACAAGCATTATATGATTGTCTACATAGACACTCACCGGATGACGGAAAGCACATTTGGGGTTCAAGCAATTTCCATTCAACCAATACCAGCAATCTCTAGGATTTACCCGAGCATACTCACTATGGCGGTACTCACATTCATTTCCCTGTTCAAATGAAGAAAACAGCAAATCAAAATCATGGATTCTAGATAACTGCTACTTTGTCTGTTAACATAAGATAAAGCATAAAAAGATCACAGTCACGCAGACATTCCAATAAAAGTCATAATTTGCACAATTACAAATAAGGATTTAACCAAATAATCATAAGCGTGGGCAATTAATTACTTTGACTAACGGAATTAACGATAACAACTTCAAAAATATCTCAAAAGGCAAAGCCCAGCTACTCCAGTGAACAAAAACCTTACTAACAGGACACTTTTGCAGACTAATCTATCATGATGACTCACATGTACTCGTCACTGCCAGGTAATTGTGTTTCATACCTTTACTTTAATTAAAAGGTTCAACCACTAAGCTAATAAATGCTTGCTTTCAAATGCTATCAGAACATAATCCCATATATTGTCACAAAGGCCAGACTAAACTAAAACAGCAAAGTTTTATTTGAACCAATCGTATATGTTTCTTATACTTTTCCACCTGGATCCCCACAATTCATCTAATCTAATATTTTTTTTTTAAGAAAAAGAGAAAAAAATTAACAGAATTTATTTTCTCGAACATGTAACATAACATAACAGAATTCTTTATAACTGCCAACAACAATAACGACTTTTGGGAAATTTGTTTGGGATTCCAATTAAGTAACAAAAATTTAAAGACTCCTTTTTTATCGAGATTCATAAGAAAATAAAAATCGCTAAACACTGCACGAATCTGAAACCCTAAAAAGGCAGAATTTGGAGAAGAGGAACCTGTTCCCGGAGAGAGAAGAAGGTAAACAAAAAAATTCTTTTCCTTCTCTTTTTTTTTCCTCTAGTTTTGAATTAGAAAATTAAAAGGAAGGGGTGTGAAAGAGGACCTTTTTGCATGTCAAAGGAGATGCGAGAAAGTAGACGCAATCGGTGTTCCTCTTCAAAGCCTCGTCTTGTGCAGACGAAGGAGGTTGCTGTGGCTGTGGCTGAGGCTGAGGCTGAGGGTGTTGAGCAACCATCGCGGTGGTGGTGGCTGAATTTGAGGGTCGCAAAGCACCCCAACAGAGATCGTGGGAAGAAAGTGGAGAGATCGAACCGAATACGAGAAAAGGAGGTAGATTCGGATACCCTTTCGAGCGAAGAGACGGATCCAATCCAAATCTCACAAAGAGAACTAGAGAGAGAGCCGCCACACAAAATTGGGGTGGAGAGAGAAGGAACTAGAGAGAGAGAGAGAGAGAAACACTGAAACAGAGAGAGAGAGAAAGAGAGAGAGAGAGAAAGAATGTGATGGGCTTTAAGCTAAAGTGGTGAGGTATGGGTTTGGCCTGGTTTGGTTTGCGTCTTGGGTTCGTGTTTGTGTCTATGTTTGTGCTTTTGTAGTTTTGTTATTAGTTGTTACCCCTTTGTACAGTTGTATGTGCTTTTATTATGATGGATTGTGTTTCTCTCATATTTTTTACGATTTTGTTTCAGTTGGGGGTTAATGATTCGATTTCGATGTTCTCAACAAAAAGGTGTAACGGAACACTTACCTTTTTTTCTATTGGCTGTTGATTTTCTCTCTCTACTCTAGAGCTAATTTATTGGTGTTTTTACTTCCTTTATTTATTTTTTTATATATAAAATAAAATAAAATAAAATAAAATAGTAACACTAAACTACTAATACTCTAATAGTGGAGAAATGAGTAAATAGCTATTTCTGATCATAAAAAATTCGAAGGTTTGTAATATTGACCATAAAAAATTAAAACTAAAATTATATCCATATAAAATACATTTTATTCAATAAAAATGACTAATTTTTAAATTTTTGTTGATATTTCATAAATATCCTTATCTTTCATCTTCTTTCATCTCCAAACTCAATTCCTAACCCTACAATATAACCATCGCTCCCTCCTCCTGTGCCTTTACCCTCCACCTTTCTCCGCTACCACAACTCCCTTCCACCACCACCATCCCCCTTGCCCTTCTATCCCCTTCGACCATCACCAACTCCAATACCACCACCGCTCCATTTCCTTCTCCACCCTTCCCTTCTAACCATATCTTCCCCTGCCTACTCACTTACTCACTCTTTTTTTTGTTACCTTGAATGGAAGATCATTGAAGTTCAAGAGCTCATTCAAAATATTCCTGAATCATCTCCGACGACACCTTCGTCAGCCGCTGTAGTTCTGTCTCTGCCACCACCACCTGGCTCTTCGTCTCCAAGAAGCATTGGCTCCGCGACGCCGTCGATGATCACGAGGAGCATGGTTTCGATGGTTCCCTTATCGGAATTAGGATACGATTCTCGACCCTTCTTCCGCATCATCCACATGAATCAGGACAGGAACTCGTTCATGGTTCCATCAGCGTCTTCTTCATTGGTGACGGAGCTAGAAGGGACGAGAGTTTTTGAGTTGGAAACGGAGTTGGGCGCTTAGTTCGGGTCACGATTTTTCACGGCAAATTTTTTCCATGGTCTTTGGCGAACACCTCTTTAGAACTTATTCTCTTATTCTCTGGCTCCAGTTGTTGTTGTTGTTGTTGTTGTTGTTGTTGTTGTTGTTGTTGTTGCTACTAGACGAACAATTCCATAGCCTCAGAAGCAAGATTTGCAGCGACAGTTTTCGATTGAGGCGATGAGCCTTGTTCGTCTTGATTTGGGGATTATTTTAAGGCAGGGTTTTGGGTACTTTGAGGTCGAATTCAAGATCGATCACTTGAGGCTTTGAATCGAATTCGAAGAAGGAAAGATTGATGAAGTAGTGGTTGAGAGAAATTGAGGAATTGGTAGAAAAAAATGATATTGAGATTGGCATTCTGATGAAAAGATAAATTAGGATTTGTAGAGTAATAGAAGTGGTGGTGGTTGTGGAAGAAAAATGAAGAAAGAAGATGAAGGAAGAGAGGTATTTATGAAATTATCAACAAAAATTTAAAGATTGGTCATTTTTGTCGAACAAAATGTATTTTATATGGGTGTAACTTTAGTTTCAATTTTTCATAGTCAATTTGTCAGCGTTTGAATCTTTCATAATGAGAAATGACTATTTACTCGTGAAGAGAGAGTGAAAATTGGAAAGTAAACTCTGAGTAAGAAGTAAGAAGTAAGAAGTTTCAATTCCGTTCTGTTTCGGGTTTGTACTACATTTTTTAGTCTGAAACCAAATTTTGTTAAGTTGCTGTTCGCAATTTGTTTGACCAAACCAAAGCAGTTGCACTTTGTCAATCAAACAAGTTTGACACATTAAACATTCGAAATATATCCGAGCGGATGATTTGTTGGAGATCAACACAAGGCTCAGACCAAATAATATTATTAGAGTTACTCTTAACACCATATCTAGCTATCCAATCCGCAACTCTATTTGCTTCTCGGGACACCCACTCAACGTGAACAAGCCAAGGACAAGATAAAAGTTTCTTAATCTTGTGTACCAAATCTGTTTCTTCAAATGAATACCCACTTCTAAGATCATGCATGATGGGCAGAATATCAAGACAATCCATTTCACATATAATATTCCTCAAGCCGCAATTCCAAAGTAAAACCAACCCCCTTCAAGCAACAAATAATTCACATCTGATGATAGATCAGGGGAGAATGCTTCCACAGCAGCCCGAGATCCAACCTCCCTTAGAATCTCTGATAATACACCCGAACCCCACTATATTTGAATCAAGATACAAGCTTGCATCAGAATTAACTTTAAAATTGTTGCCTGCCCACAGACGATTTTAGAGAGACCTAAAGGCATTGTTTCGATTCCTGTAAACCTTTAAGTCCTTGGCGGTAATTCTGACAAAGGCAACAACCTTGTAGTTTGTCCAAGGGTTATCAGCATTGAATATGTCATTGCACCTATGTCTCCATACCCACCAAAGTCCTGCACCAAAAGACGCCTCATTGTTAGCCAAGGCCTTCTAAAATCACTCTTCAAGAGCAGTACCTGTCGTCAAGTCCAAAATACATATGCCAAATTGACTTTGATCGCTCACAGTCTCTAATAACCGTCTATAACCCTCCCTTGCACAATACCTTTTTGTTGCTGCAGACCACCACTCCCACTGTGGCTCCAACTCAATCGAACTAGGATATCTCAGACCACGAATAAATTGCTTAATCTCATGCAGAATAGGCGTGGCAAGACTATCAACCTCCCAAGATACCCCTTTCCACAAGCCAACCACTATGAAATCTGATTCGGAAATATGCACATAAGGAACAAGGTTGCAAAGCTTACCAAAAGGAGTCCACTCATGATACCAAACTGATTTGTGGACATCCCCAATATTCTAATGAAGCCCTTCCTTGAGATGCTCATAGGCACTAACAATGTTCTTCCGGGTAGCCGATGAAGAATTTTTACTGTTTTAGCTCATACCAGACTGATTTCTGAGATGTTTATGCTTCAAAACCTACACCCACAACCTCTCGCTATTATTTAGACAATCACATACCAGCTTTTTCAGAAGTGTAACACCTTTACTATCAGAATGCCACGCTTCTGGTTGCGCCACTCTGATAGCGAGAATATTACGACGACTTCCATATATAAAATAATAAGCTATGAGCCTTTAACTTAAAACTATATCACTGTTCTTTTTGAAAATCCGGAAAAATACTTTTTCAATAAAACAAACAAGCATATGCATAAACAAAACTTCTTAATCAAGTAACTTATACATATTATATACATACAAATTATACAACTCATATCCCTCTTACAAAATTATAATATTAATGGTGAAGGAAGAATAATAACTAAACTAATACATCCATATCGCATAAGCTAAACTAAAAAATTCTTCATAAGATTCTTCGTCCATTTCCTGAAAAGAGAAGTCTGTAGGGGGTGAGAAAACCATCCTCGAAAGGGTTTTCAGTAGAGGATTTTTAAGAGTTGTCGTAAGAAGATATTATAATTAAAAACTATTTTCAAAACATAGTGATTATCAATTTATTATTCAAATCTAAAATTCATATTTCTCTTACAAAAATTCCAAGTAAAATAACATTTTAACCAATAGTTACCACTAATCTAATCAACTTCGGCCTCCGGCCCAAACATAATCAACATCGGCCTCCGACCCAAACATAATTAACCACAATATTATCTAAGGCATCAATTCATTTACCAATACTCAATCTCAAAACAGAACCAAACACAGACACAAACAATATAAGACAAACACATTTAAGGAATAGTTACAACAAGTATTACAAATATCAGTTAATAATAGATAAACAATTAGGCAAATCAAAACAGATTCAAACTCAAACAAAACATGCAAATGCATATGATGCAAGCCTGTCCTACGACTGATGATATCATCTGTCGGTTATATAGCCAACCCGACACGTCCTGCTAACTAACCATGGACAGAAACATCCATTGCGGAGCAAGTGAGTTTGAGCTACAACCCCTTGCTACTACCCGCTTAACCCAGAGCGAGTGGAAGAACCACTACTACCCAGGCGGGTGTTTACAAGCTCAACCTGGAGCAAGTGGAATAATCCACTACTGCTGCTACTACTCAGGCGTCACAATCACTAACCTAGAGCAAGCGGGATGAACCACAATCCTTGCTACTACCCAAGTATCTCAAACATACATTCATTCAGTCTTAATCAATCATCATTATTATCAAATCGCAAGTATTGTCCTGGACCAAGTGGGACGAACCCCAATCCTTGCTACTATCCAGGTATCTCAATCAAATTCAATTTCATTTTCACATTTATTCTCATTATCATTCAATTATTCAAAAATTATACTCAAAAATCAATCTTCATTCTCACACTCATTCTCATCATATCTCTTATTACTTTTCTCAATAATTCAGATTCGAAACATAATTCATTCTTTTCTAAATAAATCAAACTCCAAAACATAACCTTTTCTTAATAACTGCAAAAATCAAATTATAAAATCCTTAAAAATCTAAATCTTTCTAAATAACCATTTTAAACGAAGTCTCCAATTTTTATAAAAATTTAGGCAGCATTTCCTCTAAAATTTGGACTATGCCACCCTTACGAGTCCCCTCAAAACCACAATTTTCAACCCGTTCCCAACTAGCTTCAAATATCAAACCCTTTCCAAAATCATACCAGATTCCAGTTTTGAATCTTTTCTAAAATCAAACATTTCCAAAATTAAACTAAATTCCAACATTAAACCTCTTCTAGTAATTCAAGGAAAATTAATTCAACAATGACCAACTTAACAAACCAAAACAGCAAATCAGAATAACCAGCTTCCTCAATAATTTAATAAATCAATTAAATAAATAATCACAACCATCCAAACAGTTCAATTCAATTTATAGGACTCACGTAATTATAAAAATATATTTTTCATACTATTATCGACTTATAACAACTCTTGAAAGTAAAATGAATTTAAGAAAATGCCTCTACCTCAACTCGTCGAAACCTAAAAGCTATAAAACGTGCAAAACACCTTTTTTACCGGCCCGGGCTCTATGGATAGGATGCAGTGAAGCTTAGCAGCAGCGATGCAAGCTCGGGCTCTATGGACAGGACGGCAGTGACGACAACTCCTCCGTTTCACCTCCATCGCGTCTCTCTTTCGATGCCTCACCCTCATCCCTGTTCAATCACGACGGTCTCAACTTGCACCAGTGACAGACTCCACCCATGGCGATGACAACATCTCGGGCAACAGTGGTAGCACACGACAGCGCGCGACGGTGGTGACGGCCCCTCTCGTCTCGGTCGCGAGCTTCCTTCTCTGTCTCCATCGTTCTCCCTCGCGCGTCACTCCCTCATCTCCGTCTTGCTCAACGACGACGACGGGATCCAGGGTGGCAGCAATGATGCCGGGACAACCCCCTTCATCCCTTCTCCTCTTCTTCTTCCTCGCAGATCTATTCCTTTTCTTTTCTGATGGTCTCGTGGGTGTGGGTAAGGGAATGGGGTGACGGTGCTGAATTAGGGTTTGAGGGTCAGTGGAGTTTATGTTTAGTGAAATTAGGGTTTTGGGGGGGGGGGGGGGGGTTAATGGTGAGGTGAATGACGATGGGGTAAAATAGTTAGGTTAGAGTTTTGTGTAGTTGGGTTTGGGATAATTTGGTAATTTTAATAAAATTAGGGGGAGTAGAGTAATAATTTGAAACCAAATTCAATCTAATAATAATATTTATAAAAAAAACTATTTAATTATCAATGTTCAACTTATTTTTAAATAAATACTCTAATTCCATAATTAAAGATAATCAAATTAATTTCCTTTAAAATTATAAAATAAAGTTCAAAATCTAATTATTCAAATTAAAGCACATAAAATCCTCATTATTTTTAAACCACTAAAGCTTTAAATCAATAATAAAAAAGTACTCAATTAAAATATGAATCTCTGAAAATAAATTCTCGAATAAAATAAATCATAAATTTATTATTTAATTTCCAAAAATATGGTGTCTTACAAGAAACGCCATGTTAGCACAAGAAATATCCATAATACCCAATTCTCGTTTCCTTTTAGGAGTTATGGCGACCTCCCACCTGACTAGAGGCAGCCCTTTCTCGGTCACTTGGCCTTTTCACAAGAACTGTCTCATCAAGGAATTAATTTTATTACATGCATACTTCGGGAGAAGAGAAATTTGTATGTCATAAACCGGGATAAATGCCATAACCAATTTGACAAGACAAAGCCTCCCTGCCTTATTCAGCAGGCATCCTTTCCAACTGGAGAGCTTCCGCAAAATTTTTTCAATAACCTCCTTAGCTGTCCTCCTAGAAGCTCTGGCATGGCCGATGTTAATTCCCAGGTATTTACCTAAATCATTGCAGAACCAGATGTTAGAGACCCCTGAGAGAACCTATTTCCTCCTCTCTGACACCCTCTTGGAACACTGGGCCTTCGACTTATGAAGATTTACTTTCAGACCTGACGCTCTAGAAAATAAGTCTAGGCAATGTATAACCTCTATTACTTGAGCTTTCGATGCCTTACAGAAAAGCAAGAGGTCATCTGCAAACATCAAATGAGAGAGTCGATGTCCGTTTCTAGAAACTGCTACTGGGTTCCACGAACCTTGAAAAATGCTATGAGAGATAAAGCAGACAAGCATTTTCATATAGAGTACAAATAGATATAGAGACATAGGATCTATTTGCCTCAACCCTCTCTTTGGATTGAAATTTTGGTCATCTGCCCCCTCTAATTTCACTCTACAATAGAACATCATTAAAGTCCCTAATATGATCCAAGGTACGTGGATTATATTAGCAATCCTTGTCAAGTCACCCCATAGTTCTTTACGCCGATGTATATGCGGGTTAGCATACACCGCACTGCAGTAACTAGAAGTATTGCCTATAGTGATTTCAAAACTGATACATTGATCGACTACATCCAACACTCTCATGAAAATATTTGAATTAGAACACAGAACTCAGATACCCCCACTATTACCATTAGCCTCAACAACACCAACACCCTGATAACCTAAATTATTCCAAAAAGATTTCATCCTCTCGAAAGGAATATGAGTTTCAAACAAAATGAAAAAAGTAGGATGAAATTTATTCACTAACTCTTTAATATGAACCAGGGCCAATTTATTAGAGGCCCCTCTAATATTCCGAAATAGAAAGCTAAATCTAAATAATCCATAAAACAATTATACTGTAAAAAGGACCAACCTCAGCCGAAGTCCCCTAACAAGATGATGAAGTTCCACCATCATATCCCGCTGAGACTTACTTGTCCTTACCCAGTTGTTGCACGGTTTGTCTGTGTCCCTCCACCGGCAATTCTTTTAATTCGCTGATTTGCTGCTTGCTGGCGTTGCCAAGGCAGTCCGAAGTCAACAGCGAATTCTGTAAAGAAGAAGGGCACAACCTCTTGTGCTCATTTTTTATAATGGCAGTGAAAGTCGGCACTACAACGGAGGCAGGTTTGCCCTTCACCCCTTGCTGTTTGGAAGACGCCGTGCGTGCTTGAGAGAAAGAAAGAGATCTGCCAATTGGACAGGTCTTCACCCCTGATCCGGCTCCTCTCATACGCGGCCCAAAGTCACGGTTCTAGCCCAATTTCTGATTTGAGTGCAACAATATTTTGCCTTAGAGGTTTGTTGGGCTTTGTTTGATTGGCCCAATTTCCCTCTCCCTTTATTGCTGATTTTGGTCCAACCAGCCTCATCTCCCAAATGCTAGGACCCCACTTCCTTCCCAAACAACGTACCAGCCAATTCCTCTCCAATATCTGCAACTATCACTGAATCTTAAGGATTGCAACCAAATTCAAAAATTTTCTCCTTCGAAGCTTCCTGTGGCTGCACCACCTGAGCCACTGTCTCATTCATTGATGTTCCCTTTCGAACCATCTCTTCCGACTCTATCGGAGTCACTTTGCAGTCGCCTGTTAGATGCCCGAAATAATTGCACTTGTCACAAATAAGGTGTAAACATTCATACTCCATCTTATATTCAAACTCATCAAAAATCACACTCCGGACCACTGGAAGACCAAGATTAATTTACGTGCAAGCCCGAGCAAATTTTTCATGCTCCGCCGACTTAGTAGCCAGATCCACCCTGACTGGTCTCCCCGCAACTGAAGCAATTCTCATTATGTCTTTATTCTGGTAGTACCATATGCTCAAACCAGCTATTTAAATCCAAATCATAGTCTCTCCGAAAGTGTCCTCACAAGGTTTAAAATCCGATGGCCACAGCTTGACCGCAATATAGTGACCGAAGATCATCCATGACCCCTAGTAAAACCTTCTCTCGATGGTCCATGCGATCAAATTTGACGAGAAAGTACCCAAAACCGACATCCAAGAACTCATATCCGCCAGTGATTCTCCATACTCCCTTTCAATTTGTAAACCATGGCCGGGTAACTAAGATTTTTTCCAATATCCTTAATCACAATTGCCTTCTTGTATGGTTCAGAAAGGATGTTTCTAGTCTCTTGTTTTTCGGTGACCACTGCCATGGAATCCTTATCTAGAGCCTCAGCCTGGTCTATCCCTAAGGCTATCAAAGAACCAATAACCTTATTACGAAAAGAAATCTTGGAAGTCACATAGAACTAAGGCTGCCCTTACTTGATCTCTCCTTCACATCTATGCAAACCCTCACACGCTCTCCCCCTTATCTCTTCTGATGGCATGGCCATCTTTCTCACCATATTTCACCCTTAAACACTCTGCTCCCGTTCTCTCTTTCTCTCATTCTTCCTGAGTACAGAGTTATATAATCAAATTTGTATATACTAAAAATTAGCCTCAAATTAATTATTATATATAAAAATATGTATTTGATATTTAAAAAAAATTATTATCCTATTATAAACTAAATTTGATTATTTTCTATTATAAATTTGATTATCCTAACAAATTTGATCATTTTAGTTATTAATTATTTAATTAAAAATATATAGACCAATATGTATAAATATATATAAATACAAAATAATTGATTTGATAATTTATTATATATAATCATTTTAGTATATTTGTACTATGGTGATTATGGTAATTATAATATTTTAAAAAGCGTCATTAAAATTAAAATAATATTTTTTATTATTTAGCAATATTTTTTGAAAAATATTACTAAAAAAATTATCAAAATATAAAAAATATAATTTTAATTTTAATAACACTTGCATCATCATAATAAGTCAATAATTATTATAGTATAAACACACCAAACATCGAAAAGTTTTAAGAAATAAAACTTTTTAGTAAAAGACAGCCAAACTTATTACTTTTGATTTTATTTAATGCACTATATAATAAATAAATATTAAATAAAATAAATTTTGGCTAATTTTTTTTCTAGTATTATTATACTAAAATCCACAGTATATATATATATATATATAAAATATTAAAAAAATTAAAAAAATATTCAAAATTTATTTTTTAAATATTTATTTTAATTATTATTAAAATTAATAAATATTAAATAAGATAAATTATTATTAAAAAATTAGTTAATATATATTTTAAAATACATAATAAATTTATTATTAATAAAAAATTTTAAATATTTTATTTAATAAAAATAAAATAAATATATAAAAAATTTAAACTTTTTATATTTTGAATAAATATTTTTTATTAATAATAAATTTATCATGATATTAGCTAAGCCAAAAAAAAAAAAAAGGGGTTGTTTTTCATGTAGGAAATTTGTCCCCTCGTAAGGTAAGTGTTTCGTTACAAAGTACAACGTAAATTTGATGACCCGAAGTCTCAAATTAACGGTTGGTATTCACTCCACGCTTTCAGCATTTTTGGAGACACGATAGTACATTCAATTTAACATAATTTGACCGAATTGCAAGGATAGCCTAGAATTTGTGAATGAAAGAGAAATCAGCAAATATAAAAATTACATGAAATAATAAGGGATTTTTTTATTTAAATTAAATAAATATAATATTTATTGAAATAAATAAACGTCGAAAAATTTACTAAAATACATTGTGAGTCATATTTCGGATACAGAGGGTTTTTGGCCAAAATGGCTACATCTCAAGTGAACTCATTCCGTGCTGTGATACAACGTTTGTGAATCATATCTCGGATACAACTGTGATATGAACATAAGCATATATCGGATACACTGCATCCAAGATACGTGTGTTTTTTTATTTGGGCCAGTGCATCCGAGATACTAGCGATGATCCAAGACAGTGGCACAGCATCCGAGATACGCCCATTGACATATATAAGGCACAACATCCAAGAAGAACGTGGATTAGAGCAAGTTTTTCCAAATTTTCGAGTTTTTGAACGTGTGAAAGTGAGCTCCTTCACGAGGTATGGCCTCCAAATAATATGTCCGCGAAGGAGACATCAATAGACTGAATAACACTTGACACGTAACTGTAGCGTTGAATTTTGAGGTTAGTAGTTTAACCTTTTTATTGTTAGTTAATAATAGGTTTAATTTTGTAGATTTTTAGTTATTTTCTAATAGGTATAGATTCTTAGTCTTTAGTGAATTAGAATACGTATATCTGTTAAATTTAATGTAAATGCTTATGTAGGTGTGTTTTAAGTTTTAGTAATTTTTAGGGACAATTAATGGTTTAGATGTAATTAATATGCGCTAGTTATCTGTTTTGAGAATTGCAGAAATCATGGTTACTTTTGCCACATTGTGTGACACTCGGTCTCCCGCTGTCCATCCTGTTGCCCTATAAGGGAGGCTGGATTTGGGCATGCAATAGAGTTGAGAGATTTTATGTTTGACAATTCCTTGATCTCTGCATTTGTCGAGCGGTGGAGGCCGGAGACCCATACGTTTCACCTTCTGTAGGGTGAGGCCAGCATTACGCTCCAAGATGTTGCCTACCACATTGGACTGCGCACTGCTGGAGAGCTCGTTGGGGGTTGTACCAGAGACTTCCAGTAGTGACACGGACACCCGACATAGGAGTGGGTTGAGGATTTATTGAGCGCCAGGCCGCCACCACAGCCGGAGGGAGGGAAGCAGGTGGTGACATCTCTTCGGTGATGACATCCTGGCCGATCCCAGAGCAGCAGTCCCACCGGATGATATCATCCCTGCAGTCCCTGGTCACAGAGATGAGATACAGTTACCACGGGATGCCCCAGATCGGAGGTGACGGGCGAGGAGGTGACCTCGCGATGATGTCCGAAGACTGGCACGGCAAGCATGCAGTTAGCGCGCCCGTTGGGACGGTGGGGGATCCTCAGCATGGTGACGGAGATCAGCAGTTGTTAGACGAGGAGGCTGAGTACGCACGACAGGAGGATATACCTGAGGTTGACATTCTCGATGCACATGCAGGGCAGCCGTCCGATGCATTCTTCGCTGATCATGAAGTTAACGTGGCTACGAGGCTTATGCTAGGTACCTCCATCCCCAGTCACCACCCGACTGATGACACCACTTGGGACCAGCCCTAGTTCGACATTGGATCTAATATTGAGATAAACATCGATGATATGTTCCAAATCATCGGGGCGAATGGTGATGTGATGGATGACTTGGCCAGCCGTTATCGCCATTAGAGAGACGATACCGACATACCTGGGACATCGAACGGTGTATCCACCCAGCTTGGTTCAGCTCCTCCAGTGTGTTATCAGACTCGTCCTCCACCACCGCACCAGTCTGGTTCTGCTCTGTCACCCTACTATTAGACTCCATCCCTGCCACCATAGCCACCTCTGTCCAGTTCTGTCTGGCCACCACCTCTTACGCCTCATCCCATGATTGTAGCAGCTCCTCTTCCACCACCACACCAGCGGCCACCACCCACTGCTAGCCAGCCAGTTGTTCGTCCTCGTCCATACCGTCCTCCCAGGGTGTCTCATCTTCGTGGATGTGGGACTGGACACCATTTGGATCCTGCCGTCGGACAGTGTTAGTTACCATTATTACTATGTATTTTGCTCATTACTTATGCTTTTAGACCTCCATCACATGTATGACTCTTTTTAGTGCATTACTCATGTATGACTCTATTTGTTTATCCATTTTGATATATGCTTTTTTACGAAAATATTCTAATGTTATATATAAAAAATAAGCCCGTAACATCGTATGTATCTCGGATGCACTGGCTCAAATAAAAAAACACGCGTATCTTAGATGCAGTGTATGTGATATATGCTTATGTTTATATCACAGTTGCATCCGAGATATGTCTCATAAACGTCGTATCACAGCACGGAGTCAGTGTACTCGAAATGTGGCCATTTTGGCAAAAGACCCTCTGTATCCAAAATGTGACTGAAGATGTATTTTGGTAAATTTTTTAACATTTATTTATTTCGATAAATACTATATTTATTTAATTTAAATAAAAAAATCCAATAATAAGAGGGTTGATATAAGGGATCTAAGTTAATTTTATTAACTTGGTCAGCTTATCGTAAAAGCCATGGCATCTCGTTTCCTAATAAAAATTCAATGCGACTTAACTGTCTGAATTCAAGGATGAGAAAAATGAGGTTTTACCTAAAAAAAAAAAAAAAGAGGCCTGTTACACATACAAGCCTTTTTGGCTTACAAGCTATAAAAGTTGCTCCAAGTCCAAGAAAAAAACACGCGCCCCTTTCACAACACGTTCACTCTTCCTCTTCTTCCTCAATCAAAACGCAAACCATCAAGATTCAAGGGACATTCGAAACAAACTACTACGATTCTGCAGAAACGTTTCAACTCCTCGCGAAGAGTAGAAGAAATCAAGAAGAAGAGATACAAATCTCCATCAAAAATCACCAGAAAAAAGGAAGAAACATTATTTAAGGTACTGTTTTACTGTTCTTCTAGGTTTTTCTTTTAGATTGTCTCTGCCATGTGCCTCATCTAAGGCTGTCAAACGGGCTAGCCCGGCCCATTTAGGCCTGGTCCGGTAAGCCTGTGGGTTAAACGGGCTAACCCGTTTAAGCCCGCTTTATTCGCGGGCTAGAATTTTTTAGCCTGAACCGTTTATGGTAAGTCTGATGGGTTAAACGGGTCAGCCCGTTTATCATTTTATTTTATTTTTGAAAAATATTTTTTATAAAAAATACCACTTTTAGGTCAAAAACTATTAAAAAATATGTATTTTTTTAGTTAATGGGTCGGATTTTCGGGTCAGATCGAAAGAAATATTAGCTAAAAGTGTTACTTTTTAAAAAAAATGTAAAAAAAAAAATTAAATGGGCCACCCGTTTAACCCGTCATTTTTTTTCGGGTTAATCGGGCTCAACCCGTTTAGCCCGAAATTTAAACGGGTTTAATTTTAGAGGCAAAGCCCGCCTATTTAAACGGGTAAACGGGCAGGCCCGATGGGTTTATCCCATTTTGAAAGCCCTAGCCTCATCCTTAACCAGCAAAACATTAAAAGATTTCAAGAAAAAATATACTATCTCCCCCTGTTTTGGGTGTATTTCTTAAATCCTTTAAATGTATTTCTGTAATTCTTTGGGTGTATTTCTGTAATCCTTTGGGTGTATTTCTGTAATTCTTTCTGTAACCGTTTGGATGTATTTCTATAATCGTTTGGGTGTATTTATGTAATCGTTTGGGTGTATTTCTGAAGTTCCATTATCTTCAAAACGATTTCAAAGCTTGATTTCAGAAACTATGAAAATCGAAAAAAACGAAGCAAAGAGAGAACGCACGAAGGAGATCCAACAAATTTGGCAAGAAACTCGAAAAAAGAAACGAAATCTTTTAAAAAATAGAAGTTATATATTTGTGCGTTAATTGATTTGAATTGATTTTAAATTCTGTTAAAAAGGCACGTAACATAAGCAGCGCGTTTAATGGGTGAGTTTCGTTCAGATTTGTAAAGCTTGTAAATGTAAAACACTTGTTTGTAGAAATTAATCCTAAAAAAAAAAAATTAAATACAATCATAACAAATTTAAATTAAAAAATAGTCAGATTTAGTCTAAATTAAATAAAAAATTTAACTACTATCGTTGTAATGTTCTTTAAACCAGACTATACATTCTGCTCTAGGAAAATCTATATATTGATAAAAAGATTATGTGAAATAGATTTTTTTCTATATAAATCTATAAATATATTAATTGAGTAGGTGACAAGATTTTTTTTGTTTTTAGACTCTAATACTATGACTTTATTTAAAAAAAAAAGATTATTCATTATGAAAAAATGTGGGATACTCTTATAATAATTTGAATTTTATTGAGATGTTATTCAATTAGACATTATTAGTTAGAGAGGATCTTTAAAAGGATATTTATTTGATTAAAAAATAACATGTGAGAGATAAAATGATTATTAAATTGTCTATAAAAATAGATGATGGAAAAAAGATTTAATTTTGGAAAGATGTCTTACTATAATATGAGATTTTGAAAGGTTGTTTTTTAGACTCTTTTCTATTTTAAATCAAAGAAGATTTGTCATAAGAGATTGTGGATTTTAGAATGTATCAGAGTGGATTTAGAATTTTCAATGAAGATGCGAGTTACACCGGTAGAAGTTAGAATGAGTGAATCAATTACATAATACTTTAAGACCAGTTAAACTACTAGTTCTTTTGTGCAAGTAGAAATATTCTCGAAAGAGGTCATAAGTTATAGTTTCACTATAACTATTTGAAAAGACTTAGTTCCATCAAGAATGGAGTTGCTTCCTTGGTTTGTCTTGATAGACAAAGTGAATACAAAAAAAAAAAAATGAGTAGATTAAGAGTTGTTAATAAACAAGATAATATTTGTGCTTTATGTAAAAAGGATGTAAAATATATTCACTACTTATTTTTGGCTGCAAGTTTACGTGTGGTGCGAATAGTTATTTGATTTTTCGCATGCTATGGTCCTTCTCAAACATATTAAAGGAACACTTTGAGAATTGAAAAAGAGTTCACAATAAAAAGGAGGTACACAAGAAATGATTGGTGTATTTTTTTGTAATTATCTGAAATCGTTTGGATAGAAAGAAATAGAAAAATTGTTTAGAATAAGAAAGTAAGTGTGGAGGAAATTATCAGCAAATCAATTCAGAACTACAAAAAATAGAATGATATAAATTCTTTTTATTATTGATGACAATACTAAAAATAACAAAAAAAATTTTTGTATTTTATTATTTTATGTTTTGTTCTATTTAGGGTTAAGTTCGATTTTGGTCCCAACGTAGAGGTTGAAAATCAGAATCGTCCCTAACTTTTTTTTTTGCTACAAAATGGTCCCCAAAGTTTCAGTTTGTTTTAAAACCGTCCTTCGGACCAAAATGGCCCTATCCCTTCTTCCCCAAAATCATGCAAAGCACCAGCAGAAACACAAGCATAAGCACCACCACCACCACCACCACCCACCACCTACCACCACCACCACCATCATCATCATCATCATCATGGAATCATAAGAACTCAGAACCAGAACCACCACCACCACCACCACCCCCCATCCACTACCACTCCATCACCATCTGCATTACACCAACCAAAACTCAGAAAATCAACATCATCATCGTCATCCTCATCAGAACCCAAAACTCAGATCCAGAACTCAAACTCACAAACAAGAACTCAACTCAAAAAATCATCATCATCATCATCAAGAATCTAGAATCAGCAACAACAATACTCCAAATTCAAATTTCAGCAACAACAATGTTCCACAACAAATTTTACAAAAAATCCAATTCACAGAAGAAGAAGAAGAAGCGACGGACGGCGGGTGGCAGTGTGGCGGTGGGGTCGGCGGTAAGAAGAAGAAGAAGCGGCGCGTATGGCGGTGGTGAAGCAGGGGAGGGGAAGCAGGGATGCTCGCTGGCGGTGGTAAAGCAGGGGAGGCTGCGGCGGGCAGTGGTGCGGCGGGTATGGCGGAAGAAGAGGTGGCGGCGGGCGATGGTGCGGCGGGTATGGCAGAAGAAGAAGAAGAAGAAGAAGAAGAAGAAGAAGAAGAAGAAGAGGCGGCAGCGGGCGGTGGTGCGGCGGGTATGGCGGAAGAAGAAGAAGAAGAAGAGGCGGCGGCGGCGGGCGGACAGTTGTGGGGCGGCGGTGAGCTCGTCCCCCTTCTCTCCCCCCCTCCTCCCTCCCCCCCTTGTCGCGCCGCACCCCCCGTTCTTTCTCTCCCCACCCCTGCTTCTCTGTACCCTTTCTTTCCTCTTTTGTTTTTATTTATTTTATAATTTTTTAATGAGGGATAATTTGGTAATAAAAAAATAAAATTGGTAAAAAAGACAGTTTTAAAACAAACTGAAATTTTGGGGATTATTTTATAGCAAAAAAAAAGTTAAAGACGATTCCGATTTTCGACCTCTACGTTGGAGGACCAAAATCGAACTTAACCCTTCTATTTATCTGTCATTTGACTTTATTGTGCTGAACTATCTTATAAAAAAAAAAAAAAGAAAAAAAATTTAGTCAATACACGGAGTAGAATTGAATACACATTCAATTCCAAAGTTTCCTTTTTAACCCTAAAAAAAAAGTTAATAATAATACTTAAGATTTTATTCCAGTAGTATCACTTATAAGTAAATACTTTATCCACTAGGTAGGTACTTCTATGTTAAAAATATTTGCAAGATTTGGGTGTTTATTACATGGTTCCATAATATTGCTAATTAGATCAACAATGTATTATATAACAAATATTCTCTACGTACAAGTTATTTTTTTATACAAGTTTTTTTAATCTAATTCACTTCACGCACCATTATCTAACAAACTTTTTAATTAATGCGCGAATATATAACTGTCTTTTTTGAAAGGATTTCGTTTCCATTTTTGAATTTTTCCAGTGTTTTCGATCTACGTTCTCTTCTATTTCTGTCTTCTCTACGTTTCTCTTCATTCGTTCTCTGCGTTCTTTTTTTTTTTATTTTTTGCGATTTCCTTCGTTCTCTATGTTTTTAAAATTAAGCTATGAAATCAGTTTTAAACAGTTCTCTCATTGTTGAAGATAATGAATGATTCAAGTTCAGATAGTCAATTGAACCAGAATGGATTATTATTTTGAATCCAACCAAGTAGCTGATGTGTGGTTCGATTCTAGTTAATGTTTTCGTTAGTAGTTTATGATTCTGTAGGTGAAAATGTTGTTTTTGTTTGTGAAAATTGTTGTTCATTGTTGATGGTTTAAATTGAATGTAATGTAGAAATTCTGCATTAAAGAAAATATTTTTGTGTATTTGTAGCAAATTTCGGTATAAAACTAAGATATTTATGTGTATTGTTAAGAATTTTCAATGTATGTGTACTGATAAGTTCTGCATAATTCAAAACTTTTCTTCTCCCTCCTTCTCATCTTCTGCTATTTCTTCTTCTTTTTTTTCATCATCATCACCATCTTCTTTTTTTTTCTTATTAATCTTTTCTTTCTTATTTTACCTTTTCAAGTTTCTTCTTGTTTTACTCTCCTAACAAGAATAAAAACAAAAAAAAAAATCAAACAAAAAAGAAGAAACACATAATGCTACAAAATTACTTGGAAGAGAATGAATATACATTCATTCAACTAAAAAAAAGAAAGAAATAAAAAAAAAATACAGTATTAAAGAAAATATTTTTGTGTATTTGCAGCAAATTTCGGTGTAAACTAAGATATTTATGTGTATTATTTAAAAAATTTCGGTGTTTTTGTACTGATAAGTTCTGCATCATTCAAAATTCTTCATCTTCATCCTCCTCATCTTCTGCTGCTTCTTTTTTTTTCATCATCATCACCATTTTTTTTCTTATTCATCTTTTCCTTCTTATTTTACCTTCTCAAGTTTCTTGTTTTACTCTCTTAATAAGAATAAAAACAAAAAGATCAAACAGAAAAGAAGAAGAAACACATAATACTGCAAAATTACTTGGAAGATGATGAACTTACATTCATTCAACTAAAAGAAACAAAGAAATAAAGATAAAAGAAGAAAAAAATACAGCATTAAAGGAAACATTTTTGTGCATTTGCAGCAAATTTTGGTGTAAAACTAAGATATTTATGTGTATTGTTTAAGAATTTTCGGTGTTTTTGTACTGATAAGTTCCGCATAATTCAAAACTCTTTCTCTTCCTCCTCCTCATCTTCTGCTGCTTTTTCTTCTTCATCTTATTTCATTTTTTCGTAATTATTTTTGAATTCAGCTTCGAAATTTCTTTCACTTTTCGCAACGATTTTGAGAGATTTTAATGCTTGTTTGAATTTTGAGGGTTGCGATTTTGATTGAGAGAGAAGAACCGTTTATCATAATGATTTTTGCGCTATTCAAGAGTTGGAGAAATATGTATTTACACACAATCTAAACTGATAGATTATTTTTATTGAATTTGGACCAACTTATATAAATTTATATGCCAAAAAAACTTATATGTGCCCCCACATGGCCATATCCTATTAATAAACCACTAACGAATATTTACATAAACACGATATATGACTCCTTTTTTGGAAGGTCTATAATGAGAGTGGGTGCCTTATTTAAAGAATGATTTAACCTTCCTTGAATAAATACACTCCTAAAGACTCTCTTCATTGCTAGTCTATACCTCTATATAGTAGAGAATAAAATCTGGTATTTTTATGAAGGTTGTGTATGAACAATTCTTAACTACTAGACTATAGTTGATCACATTTAACTTTTACTTTATTAAATATTCAGGATTATGATTAGAACATTTTTTGGAAGCTATATCTTTACTATGAGCTAGTTTTAGAAGAAATATGTAAAATAAAAAGTAGGTATATAAACAAGAAAACAAGAGCGCTCTCCCAAGTTGCAATTTCTCTGCACAAGTGCAAACCATTGTGTCATCTTACACCATGAGGGTAATACAAGAGGCATAATTAACATGCTTAGAAGTAAGCAGCAAAAACACATTGCATACCAACAGAACAATGAAACTCTGTGCTTGCTTTCTTTTAAGAGCACCATCTGCAGCAAGAAAAGGGTAAATATGAGGAAGGAACATGGCCGGTTCTTCGTATATACGATGCTTGTTCTTCAGTTTTCGCAGCTTCACGATTTCTATTGGCTTCCGCCGATGCTCGCTTTTCCTCAGCCTTGTGCCTTACAGTTGCTAGTTTATTCATGAGCTTATCATGTGCTTTGCTCCTTATTCTCTCAACCTCTACCTGCAACCAGAGTATTGTTTTTATTACATGATGTGTAGCCATTGCTCTAAAACACTAACATCTTTATTTTCCGGTTCTAATGTACGTGTTATGTCCTTTATTTTTAACATGCCCTCGCATGCAAGAGCCCTTGAGATTTGATGTTTGGACAATCAAAATTCAAAGGCTCCCTTAACCAAAACAGAACAACAGCACATGGCATCTCCATGACTCCAACCACTCATTGAAATTTTACTAAAGCTTATTCATACATAAAGGTAGAGAAGAATCAAGACAAACTATTAAAAGCATAAAGGAGTTAGATTTAAATAACTTATCTGTAGACATGGTTTACAATAGGACCTAATATCGTCGTATCATCTATGCAGCAGGCCCTAGCAAAAGGTTTTGTAGTTTCATTCGGAACTAATGTGAAGATTAAAGGATAACATCCATAATGTTACCCCAAAAAGCTAAGTAAAAGATTCATGTAGAAAGAAAGTTGCAGTAATAACAGACCGTAAATACCTCAATTTTCCTCATCTTGGCTTCTGTTTTTGCTTTCTGATGATTTTCCCATGCTTGAATTTTCATCTCCTCACGCCTAAACCTGTGTGTATAACATCACACACTTCTTTCAGAGAAAATTTTGGGTGAAAAATAAAAAACAAAATGCACTTCTGACATATAAGAAACAAATCCACAGAACCAACTAGGATTAAACTCCTAGCCAGATGATTGTCATGTCATACCAGCTATCCTCAAACCATAAGCTAATAAAGAAATATTAATGATTTTATATCCAACAGCAATAGAGTTTATATAACCGAAACCAAAAACTGAATAAATAAAGACCTGGCCATATACTTGGCCTTCTCAGCCTCCTCCCATGCTGCTGCTCGTGCTTCAACAACATTCCTACTAGGTTCAGCTGTTTTATTTTTCAGTGAAGTGGATGCATCCTTATCCTCCTCTTCTTTGCTAGCCCAAGCAGCAATGTTTGTTTTGCCTAGTTGTGTCCCGAGGGCCATTATTTCTCTCCTGGTTTTCATTTGTAGCTCCTTTTCGGATAATTCATTCTTGCTGGGACTTAGATGATCATTGCAAGGATCAGCTAAAGGTGATGCAGGAGCAGCTCTGGCAGGAGTAGAAGGATGGGAAGAATTTGGGCTTCGAGTTGGGGTTGTCGCCCTCAAGGGTGTGCTTGTCCTTGATGGCTCCTGGCTAGCAATAGGGGTCATTTCTGTACCCATATCTCTCATTGATACAGACCGAGCCGTTGAAGGGGGAGGAACGAATGTTGTTGCGCTTTGAATGGCAATGGATGAACTATGCTGGCTGTGACTAACTGCCAATATCAACTAGCATAAAGTTAACAACAAAACTAAACTGTCATGGCTGATTTAAATGCTTTAAAAGTGAATGTGTTCTTTAGTATTAGCACCTTCAAGTTATAAGAAACCATCACTAGAAGAGTTTGAAAACCATAACAAACTTCTCAAGCATTCCTACAGAGTTTTGAAATAGTATATAATGTGCATAAAAACCTACCGAAAGAATTTGCAATGGCATAGGGATCGGCTTCCCAATTCACAAACTTGTGTCCTCCACTTTCCATCTTAGTTTGATCTGTATCCATTTGCTTGGTATCTGGTTCATCTAAACCAATTTCTTTTTGGTCTGGAACTTCAACAATAACCTTCATAGAAGACTGGCGGCTTGCATGGGTAAGACCAGGTACCTTTCGAGATCCTACTTGCCCACCTTGCCCCTGAGTCTGTCCAGTTTTCGGCCTATTAGATGTTGGACTTGCTATCCATTTCTCCGCATCATGCCATTTAGATGGTGCTGGTTTTGAGAAAGGTCCCAAGGGCACTCTCTGTGAAGCTCGCTCAGCCCTTTGAAATTCGAACATTGGCGAGGACATGATCATAGTATCATGCCCACTATCATAATCCAAGGAAGGATCATCTAGTATTCTATGCCTTGAAGTTATTATGCCATTATCCTTTACATTAGAGGTTGAACATTCAGGAAGGACACTCACCACGTCTACATCTTTACAGTGATCAGAACTGCTACCACCTGCAAAAGAGTGTTGCAGAAATCCCACATTTTTTTTAGATTTACCATTCCCCAACCTTCAAGGAGGAAAGAACAATGACATGAAAGAGAATGTACCAGATTCATCCATGTCGGAGTTGAGAGATCTCGCGGTCAAAGTGGAATCAAGCTCTTCCTCTTCTTTCCTGCTCTTCTCCACACCAAGAAGCATGTTCCTCAATTTTCCTGGGGAAAACCCTCCAACACTCTGCAATAAAAGGGGCAAGTCAAGGAACCCCAAATGAATAGATCAAAAGAAGTGTATGCACTTTGCACCAAACACGAGGAAAGTAAACAACTTTGAAGTTATAATTATTAGTTTCCAAGGAGCATTTAGCAATGGGAGATGTGAAATATTAGAAACTGATAAACGAAGCCCAAAAAACAGAAAAAAAAAAGAAGCGAGGGAGATTAATAGATTATAGAATACCTGAGGCTTTTGGATCCTTTCATAATCCATATTGGGTTGGCGTTGTTGAATCAAAAATGAAATCTTGGCATAATGCAGTGTGTCTTTCTTTTTGGTCTTTGATTGAAGCTTGCTTGAGTTGCAAAGGTGACAAGCTTGTCTTGTGTCTCAACTTGCAATGAAGAGAGAGAGAGAGAGAGATGGAAGCGAACACAAGGCTTGTTGAGTTGTTGTCTGATACACAGTACTCTCTCAGTGTCAGCTGTTTTGTTTACTGCTTCATCTCCCTCTTATCATATGCTTTTGTGGTCCACTTCCTTTCCCATCCCTATTCATTTTATAAATTATTATTATGTCATCTGGACATTTACTCCTAGTCCTAATAAAAATGTTTTTAAGATAAAAGCTTTTAAGTTCTCATTAATTACATTTTTAAAGATTTTCGCTTAAAACTTTAAATTTTTTTAGTAGTCAATGCTTTTAAGATACTTCTTAACAAAATTTTGTTTCTAAAAGTTTCTTTTGGTTTTTGCTCCCCCCCCCCTTCTTTTATTATGGATGTGATTATGTGAATATATATATCCGTGTTATTTTATAGGCATCTCCAATCTCCATTACCATCTCCTACATATATAATGTAATGGCTAATGAGACAACCTTTGTTACTTTATATGCAATTATTACTCGTCTTCTAATGCAAAGTTCATAAGATTCGAGTACTTGATGTAGAAAAAACGGTCAGACTCTAATTTGATGACCCAAATCATGTGGCTGCATGATGAGCCCATACAGCACTTCTCATTGGAGATTTTAATATCAGTCGTTCCCTGATTCACCGTTTGTTTTAATTTTTTAATATTTATTTAAAAATCACCAAACAATAGGCTAATTTTTTTTTATATTGGGTTATTATTGGTATTTTTCGTTAATATTATGATGTTTTGGTGTAATGCAGTGATATGGGATAAAAAGAAATCGTAAGTAACGATTTCAAATAAGACAAAAAAATAAAAAAAGTTAACAGAAATCGTGAGTTACGATTTCAAATAAAACAAAAAAAGAAAGGAAATCGTGAGTTACGATTTCAATTTTTTAATTTAAAAAAAGTGTAATTTATGAAATCGTGAATAACGATTTCTTTTGTTTTGCAAATCGTAAGTAACGATTTGTATTATGCATCACATTTGTGAAATACACCCATTTCAACTCATACCAACCTAATACACCATTTCATCCATCATACCAAAAATAATTAACTCACAATATTCATTCTCACATCAAATTTTTATATATAGGGTAAAATTTTAGAAAAATTCTCCACATACAAGCGTTTTTTAATACAAGTCTTTATAAGTGCACCTTTTTCTTACGCACGTTCTGCTTTCTCTTCTTCTTCTTCTTCTTTTTTTCGTTTCTTGCCTTCTCTTTCTCTTTTTTCAACCATTACTGCACGTTTTCACTGCACCTTCTTTTTCTTCTTGGTGCACGTTCTTCTTCATCTTCCTCTTCTTCTTCTTTTCTTTCGTTTCTTACCTTCTCTTTCTCCTTCTTCATTTACGTGCTTTTTTCTATTTTTTTTCTTCGTTATTCTCGATTTCCATTGTTTTTTGACATCAAGCTCTTAAATCATTTTTTAAAAAGAAGCAGTAGCAAATGATGAGGAGGAGAAAAAGAAAGAGTTCTGAATTATGCATAAGGTATACTTCAACGAATTTTGGGTGTATTTCTTAAATCCTTTGGGTTTAGTTTTTATAATCCTTTGGGTGTATTTCTGTAATTCTTTGGGTGTATTTTTATAATCGTTTGGGTGTATTTCTGTAATTCTTTGGGTGTATTTCTGTAATCCTTTGGATGTATTTCTGAAGTTCCATTATCTTCAAATTTGGCAAGAAACTCGTTTTCATGGAGGAAGAAGAAAAAGAGTCGTTTATAATGCATGGTGAGTAGCACACTTTGAAAACAAAAAGTTGTTGAATAATGTGTGTTTATTTACTCTTAAATGTGGGAGTGTAATGCGTATTTTTTGTTGGGCTTGTGCCAACTTATAAGACTTGTAAATCAAAAAAGCTTATATATGAAATAAGCCTCAACATTTTAAGGATTTGTTATATTTACATCTTTTTACAGAAGAGATAATATCATATTTACATTTTAAGGAATTTATAGAAGATATGGTGTTTACATTTTTTTTATATAATATATTTCTGTCATATCTATATTTTACGATTTATATATATGCTCGAAAAGAATTTATAAATTATACAAAACAAATTTAGCTAAGAATGTAGGTTAAAATTATCAATTAAAATAATTTTATAGAAATATATAAAATTTTAATTTAATATAATTATTATACATTTAGTAAAATAAAAATTTAAAATTTTTCGTTAATAATAATCTTAAGAATATCTTTAATTGAGTATTTTTAGAGTATTATTTTTTATACATTTAAAAAGTAAATTAATTTAAAATTAAAAATTATATTAAAATTGATTGATAAAATGAAATCGATATCATCTTAGAGATACAGTATTATTTTAATAAAAAATAATAAAATTTTAATACTTGTATAATTATGTTGATAAAATAATTAAAAATAATATAAAATTTTAATTGAATTAAGACTAAATATTATAAAGACAAATTTCACTTTTAATTTTGTTGTGACTATTTCACTTTTAATTTCAAATCACTATTTATAATATAACTATTTATGTGTCATCTTATAAGATCCAAAATAAAATTAAAATTACCAATAAAATATAACTCAAATAACATCATCTTCCTATACTCAATTTTATATACTCACTTGAAAATAGCAGATTTAAATCTCACTCTTAATTTTAAAAAAAATTAAAATTAAAACTACCATTAAAGATGCTCTAAACACATCTGATTTAAATTGGTTTATTAAATTTTTAGTGTAGGGTGTGTTTGGCAAACGCGCGTTAGAAGAGAAAAAACACGTTTAAATTTCTTGAAAATTTTAATTTTTAGTTTGACAAATTTTTTTTCCATGAACGCAGAAATGATTTTACATTCAAAATCACGTTTACAAGAAGCAACAATTTTGTCTGCGTTTTATCAACAGACTTTTAGCCATTATCACTCAAACTTTGTTTACCTTTTACCAATTTTATCCTTTTGTATATTATTGTATTATTTATAGAATTCTTATTATTTCTATTTATATGAACTCTCTTTTTGTATTATTTATTATTATTTTTACTTTTATAATATGATTCATTGATTTCATTACCTAGTAAAATTAAATAAAAAATTAATCATAAATAATAATAAAAAAATTATAACATACTAAAAAAGAGTACTAAAAGTACTAAAAATATATTATATAAAAAATATTATCAAATTTTTTTTATTTATTTCGATCACTGTCCAAGTGAATATTTAATTTTTTATTATTTTTAGTATTCTCTAAAATTTATATTTTGTTAGTTTTAATTAAAAATATATTTTACCAATTTTTATATGCTATTTTTATATTAGTATGTAAATACTAATTTTATTATAAAATTAATTAATAAGATCTATTTAAATATTTAAATTAAAATGGTTATATATTATACAAAAATTATTTAAATTGATGTCTATTTTAATAATTTTTTATTTAAAAATGATTTTAAGTAGTATAATCCAAACAACACTTTTTTTATGATAATTCATTTTGATATAAAATTTGACAAACATAAATCATTTTAATATAAACTTACATTTTATCAAAATTAAATTTGCAACATCAATTTTATACGGACTCTCGTCTCTAAACCGTAATCCAAAGACACTCTTAGTTGTATATTTTCAATTAACCACTTTTTTTTTCGTCATTGTTCTTCTGCATCATAACATAAACCTCGCCAATCAGCATCTCGAATCATAAACCCTAAAAACGTTTCCCTCTTCACGGAATTCTCATCACCATCTCCATTACAATCAAAGCAATGAACTTCATTAAAGTGAGAACCCTAAAATGAGAAACCCAGCCGAAGATGCTGCTTTTCCTCCGCAACTTCTTCTACACCGGTCGCAGGGCCTCACCTTCAGTAAGCTCCTTCTCTTACTTCTTTCACCAAAACCCTACGCACTCACTTCCTGTTATCTTCACTGCTTTAACCCCATCATCTCAAAATCCAAACTTTGCTTGTCCCGTCATCTGGTTCACCGGTTTTATGTGTGTTATCAGATACCCTTTTTCCTCAAAACCTTCTTTTGATGACATTGCTTCTGAATCAGTGCGTAGTTTCTTGCAACAACAGGATAGTCCTCTAATTGATAGAATCTTTGATTCTGCATTGGCACCGGTTTTGGTGCCTAAAATTTTGGAGAAGTTACAAGGGGACCCCGTATCAGCATTGAAGTTTTTCCAGTTGGCAGGGACTCGAACCGGGTTTCGCCACACTACAGAGTCTTATTGCATCCTGGCTCACATTTTGTTTCGTGAGAAATTTTATTTTGATGCAAAGAGAGTCATCAGGGAGTGGATTTTGCTTAGAGGGGAGTTTCCGGGTTGTGATTTTTTTGATATGTTGTGGTTGACTAGGAATGTTTGTAGGTCAGGCTTTGGAGTTTTTGATACTTTGTTTAGTGTTTTTGTTGAGTTGGGAATGCTTGAGGAAGCTAGCCAATGCTTTTTGAAGATGGCAAACTTCAAGGTTTTGCCTAAGGTGCGTTCTTGTAATGAGCTTCTGCATAGACTTGCAAAGTCAGGCAAAGGGAAATCGTCAATGAATTTTTTCAATGACATGCTTGGGGCCGGCCTTTCGCCCTCAGTTTATACATATAATATAGTGATAGGTTATTTAGCCAAAGAAGGGGAGTTACAAACTGCTAGGAATTTTTTCGAACTGATGAAACAGACAGGTCTTACACCAGACACAGTCACGTATAATTCTCTCATCGATGGGTATGGAAAGGTAGGTTGCTTAGCTGAGGCAATAAGTTTACTTGAGGAAATGAAAGATGCAGGATGTGAGCCGGATGTCATTACTTACAACTCTTTAATAAATTGTTTCTGTAAATATGAAAGAATTCCTCAAGCTTTTGAGTATTTGCATGAGATGAAGGAAAGAGGGCTAAGACCAAATGTTGTAACGTACAGTACTCTAATTGATGCATTTTGCAAGGCTGGCATGATGCTAGAAGCAATGAAATTTTTTGTTGACATGATACGTGTTGGTCTTCAACCCAATGAATTTACTTATACATCTCTGATTGATGCAAATTGTAAAATAGGTGATTTGGATGAAGCATTCAAACTGGCAAATGAGATGTTGCAGGCTGGACTTGATCTAAATGTTGTCACACACACTGCATTGCTGGATGGCCTCTGTGAAGATGGCAGAATGAAAGAAGCCGAGGAATTATTTAAGGCATTGTTGAAAGCTGGAGTGGCTCCTAATCAGCAAACCTATACTGCCCTTTTTCATGGATATATTAAAGCTAAGATGCTAGAAAATGCCAAGGATATTTTAGAGGAAATGAACAAGAAAGACTTCAAACCAGATCTTTTGCTGTATGGAACCAGAATATGGAGCCTTTGCAGCCAGAATAAGATACAAGAATCTGAAGCCGTAATACGTGAGATGATGGAGTCTGGTCTGACTGCAAATAGTTATACACAAACAACCATTATGGATGGATATCTTAAAGCTGGGAAAACCACAGAAGCAGTAAATATTTTACATGAAATGCAGGAATCGGGTATCAAAGCAACAGTTGTAACATTTGGTGCTCTAATAGATGGTTTGTGCAAGAAGGGATTAGTTGAGCAGGCTGTTAATTACTTTGGATGCATGACTAGCATTGGTCTGCAACCGAATATAATGATTTATACTGCTCTAATTGATGGACTTTATAAAAATGGTTTTGTTGAAGCAGCCAATAAGCTGTTCAATGAAATGCTGGATAAGGGAATCAGTCCAGATAAATTAGTTTACACTGCTTTGATTGATGGGAACCTGAAGCAGGGAAATCCTCAAGAAGCTTTGAGAGTGCAAAATAGAATGGTGGAAATGGGTATGGAGTTAGACCTGCATGCTTATACTTCACTTGTCTCAGGTTTTTCTCGTTGTGGTCAATTACAGCAAGCTAAGTCGTTTCTTTATGAGATGCTTGAAAAGGGCATCATTCCTGATGAGGTTCTTCTTATTTGTCTGCTGAGGAGATATTATCAGATAGGAGACATTAATGAAGCTAAGGCACTTCATAATGATATGATGTGTAGGGGACTAATTGCTTCGACTCTTGATATAAGTGTTCCCTCTGTGTGCACTTGAGAAGGCAAATGTATTTTACATAACTGGTTTCCAGTTCCCTATGTGGGGCCAAAGTTCAATGGTTTGATTGGAATGGATTTGGTTCTTCATTTTATAATGACAATGGCCAGTTCCAATTGATGCATTTTCAAGGCACTCATTTTCTCATGATGACGTAAATCCTACAGTTTCCGAATCTTGCATTTCAGTGTTCATATATGAATGAGATTATCAAGCTTACCATGACATGATGCTTTCCTAATTTGAAGATATTTTATTTCCTTTGGTGCTTGATAAGATTTTAATTGTAGGTATTAGACTTTGTTCTTATATATACTTAGATTTGTTATTTTCTTGCCAATTTATATATTTGATGGACTTCATTCATCTTATAGGCTCATTCATTCTGTTGCAGGCCTGTTATGAAATTGAACTAGGCTTCTAGTCTCATTGACTCTCAAAAAGTGATCCTGCAAGAATTGTCAGAACAACAAATCACTTGCACAAAAGATGTAGAGGAGTTCAGTCATATTGGATGCTTTTCTTCACTGCATACATGCATAAGGTGATACTTCTATTAGCATTTTAGTTAATATATTAATGTGAACACATCAAGTCTGGTAATTTACATCTAATTTCTTCATCAGATATTGGTGATGGTTTAGATTTCAAAGTTATAATATGAGCTGGAATAAATAGGTGAAGAATAAGACAGAAATACAAAGCTATGGTAAGAGCTGGAATAAATAGGTTAAATAGCACTAAAGCTACAATAATAGCTGGAACCTGGAATAAATAGGTGAGTAATATAGCATAGATGCTGTATTTACAAGAATTGGCGCTCATATTTCAGAATTTAATCCTGTAAAGGGACCTGGGGAAGTAAGTCTCCTAAAAAGGGCACCCTCATTAAATAAAAATTTCATTGGTAGTTTTGCAATTATGACTGGAGTATTGTTTTACCATTTCTTGTCTTCTATTATGAAGTCAAAATCCGTGGACTGACTAGGAATTGACAACAGATAGCACAAGGACCAAACCTATTGAAAGAGTGTAACATTATGGTATTGAAATTCACGAGTTTATATGCTAGTAATGGAGTATACATGCAAAGAGTTTATAAGCAGTTGTTGGTGCTTATTTTACTGAAATTGTTAATTGCTTTTCCTTTTATGGCTATGGCCTTCAAAAAGCTATTGTTTCCAAAAGTGCAACTATCTTTTTTATGAGTGCTGGTTTGCTGTACAGTTCTTTACTTCTGTAATCTGTTTGAATTGGCATTTTCTCCATCATAATTATGAATATAGATATTGTGAAGGAAAAACATATTTACTTGTGAAAATGTATGTCATACTGCATAAATGATATTCTGCGTTATGTGCGGTCCTTTTGATGCAATTTGTAAAACCACCTCTTTGTTTATGACAACAGGCTAATAAGAGGTTGTACTTTATCATCAGGTTGAAGCTGAGGAGCTTTTTTCAGTTTTCATGATCTTGTGTGTTATTCCTCCTAGTGAACTTTTCATCTTAATGCCATGGATAGGCTTTGGTTATACTGAAGTGAGTCAAAAGGGTCTCTTTCAATAAATTTGTGGTGGACCTTCCTAATGGATTGACTGATCAGGCTTCTCAGGTTCTCTTCCCAATCTTGTAACCTAGCCTGCTAGCCATCACACACAGTCACAACAGATTTCAGGTTCATAAAATTGCTGATTGGCCATTATAGGTAGATACATACATTTTTACATTTTTGTTTGTGAGTAGCATTTAAGAGGAGGATAGGTTGTTTCATTTAAATGGATTCATGATAGATACATAAATAGATAGAAACTTGGGAAAAGAGTAGTAACAAAGTTACAAGGTGCAACAGCAACACTATTGTAACAGCTATTTGTTTCTTTGTATATTCCATCATCATATAATGATAAATAATAATGTCATAGAATTTCTTGCCTCATTCAACATATGGATACAGTGAACCTGCAGGGTCTGGTGATTTATATGGACTACAACTGACAATAATTTTATTCTAACAATAATGCGAATAATCGACACGGAAATAATAGATGGCATTAAATAGGATGGAAATGATGGTGGCCGCGAGTAATAGACAAGTGGAGAGATAAGTGCAAACTTCAAAGCTATGTGGGACAATAATTGTAGTTGAGCTCATGGTGGTCGGTTAATGAGTAACTACCACAGCCAAACGACATTGGTAGTGATGTGCTATAGCATACCCTTAAATTAATACAAGTGGAGCAGTATTAATTATGAAAACCATGGATGATATCAAATAATATTAGTGTATTGAAGTAATGATATATCTTCTATTAATTAAGAAATTGAAAGAATATTATGAGAATAATCTGGGATATAATTTGGAAGGAACAGTTATCTTCGTTAAAGGAAAATGTAAAAATTTATGTATCACCTTGGGTTGTAGTTTACTTTATATGGTTGTGACAAGTTATTGTTTGGTTAAAGAAAATTATCTAAAACGGATTTTTTGGGTCATCATCTCTTAATATTTCGGTTCGAGCTGCCACGCTTGCTTCTGTTAAGCGATCTTTGAAACCATTTCAACAAACCAAATTTTCAGATTTCCAAACCAATCAACATTGTTTATCATTGTACCATCCTATATCCATAGTAGTTTTTTCACTTTTTGATTGACGAAAAACCAATGAAGACGAAAACCACCAAAATAGATCTTCATAGAACTTGAACTGCTAAATCAGCAATAATTGCTAGAGTACACTTGGATTCTTTGTATGATAACTTAGTAACCTACCATTTTGTCATTTCTGAACATTCTGTTACAACTTACAACATCAAAAAGCCAAACCCAATACAGATATCTACAAAGATTTACTCGGATTACACCTATGAGCTATCAAGTAAAATCTGCACTCTTTTCTACCTATTAAGCTAACTACACTTGAAATGTAAAGATGCTACCAGTGATCAGCCCCAATTTGTCAATGAACTAGCAAAAACTTGTTCAGATTCCTAACCTCTTTGAACCACACTCAGAACAAAACTTGGATGTTTCCCTCAGATATGGAGCCCCACATTCATCACAATATTTTGCAGGGGTTGGTGGCTGCACCATAAGCAACATGATATAAATGAGCAAAATGATGATGAAGCACTTATCATGCTCAAGTATTTCAAAGATAGACATCCGAGCACACAATTTAGAAGCTGAGTAGTGAGTACTAGCCCAGACTCCAGCAATAAGATAAATTACACAAAATGACATGCATTAGTTTGTCTACTAGGTTTTGGAGGTGGAAAAAAGAATTTGGAATTCTCATCTGATAAAAAGAAGTTTCACCATCAAATAAGCTTACCAGCATGTGCAAGCGTCCTCCAACATGGCCACCTGTGAGTGGTTGTAAGCAATTCATGTGTTGGGATATTGATGTTGGTTGGTGAGCATGAGATATTTCCGACAGGTGGGACGGCGGACCACTTTGATGGTTATGGGAATAGGGCCCTGCATGTGGACTTTGGTGCATAGCTTGATTGTTCTGGAGAACTGCGTGAAACTGAGGTTGATGTGGCAATGATTGCAAGTGATGTTTGGTCGGGGTTTGCTGTTGATTTTGTGGTCGGGAAAAAAAAGTTCCGATGTTATGTTGATGCTCCCATAAAATATATAAAAAAGAAGTGGCAAGGGGAAAAAAAGCCCCGAGAATCAAGATCCATCCAAGCACAACCAAAGCAACATATAGCATAATCAAACTATAGTTTATATATGATACAAGAGAAGATACTTAAATTTAATGTAATAACCATCCAAAGAAAAGATACAGCAATCACCAACCATCTCATCTGAAGACAAAACAAGAACCAAATACCTACATACATATATATAATTACTTACTGAGCGAAATCCTTGATTAATAGCTAATGTAGAAGAATTGTCAGCTCCAGGGAAACTCTGTTAACAAGTCATAACCGTGAAACACTAGTTAAAGTTTGAATGTAAATAACTGCAGCAATTACAATTTATTCAATCTCTAAATTATCACACTCAACAGAATTAGTTTCATTACACAGCAATCAGTACCATAGTGGAAGCAGATGATAAAACACATCATGTTCAGAGCCAGAGCATGCTAGTTAGACATTGCAAACAAAAACAAAGTCGGAAGTTGCTTATATTTTTGGATATCTTACAAGGATCACTTTATTCACCAAAATGGAGCACATCATACTTACAGGGATATCAGGGATATTGGAAAGTGAAATTGATGCAGCACGCCGAAACTTGTGTCTTGGAGAATAAAATTTATAGTCATCAGCTGAGATAGCTACTTCATTCCGACCTGTCAATCTCTTAAACCTAAAAACGATCAAAACAAATCAAACCAAGTGTGCACTCCCTGAAGGCTCAAACAAATGCTCATTCTTAAGTTTATCATTTTTCATATTAGACTTGTCAGCAGCTTCAGAATAAAGCAATAATCAACATTCGGAACAGTAGAAGCAAATTATCAGCAGATCCAACATCATCATAAATATACTTTCTTAAAATTGCAAAGAAAACCTACATTTCCTACAAGATAATGCCACCACGTGAATTTATCAATTTATTCCATTGCAATTGTTCTATGCATCCAATTTTTAAAGGAATTGTGAGGGAAAGCACATTAATGCTTGAATGAACCAAAAACAGATATTCTGCTAAGGGAAAAACAAATATTATTATGCACTTTTACCTATATAAAACTTCACATCCAGGAAGGCCCCGGCGCAGTTAAAAGAATATAGAAGGAAAGACAAAATGAACACTACAACACTCAGCTTACCATTCAGCATCATCAATTGACATGGTATTTGGTTTCTCAACAACTTTCAAACCATTAACTACCACAAATCGAACTCGCTTCTCTTCTTGTATAACTAGTTCTGGGAACCTTGTCCTTGTTTCCATAGAAGTTGCCAATTCTCTTCTCTTATATGTACGCGGTCCTGTGAAGGAGCAACCCTTGTTAATTGCACAAAAGAGGGAGCTATCAACCAAATTTCTTCTGAATGCAAAGGGTAAAAGTTATTATAATAATTATTATCATTTAACCTTTTTTAGGAAACTTCTTAGCCAGTCTTCTATACAAACCACCAGCTGCTTCAAGGGCTACCCCAATCGTCTTCTCGCGAATACCATTCAAGGAAGCAAGCCTCATATTAACATCATTCACTAAAGTCTCGTACATATTGGCCACATACATCAAAGGCAGAGCGAAATTCGGGTCCCCTTCATACTGTATCTCCCTGTTCCTTCTCTTATCCAGCTTGTCTTGGCCGGAATAATCAGCCTCTGAATCAGCCACTTCAATCACATGATCATCGATAAAATGATCCACAACTATTTGCAGAAACCTCGCCCTTGCTGTCTCTATAGGCGAAACATCTAACCTCCAAGTTGAGCTAAAATCAGTTCACCTCAAACTCAAGATTTCCACACAGAATCTAATTTAACAAACCAAAAGCTACATGATTTTACCCTCAATGGTTAAGATATCATAAGTGCCCCTGGATGACTCGTTAGTCTCCAGACTTGAGCGATCCTCGTCAAAACAACTCCTATGGGACTCGTTCATGCAGTCCTACAAGAATAGTGAGAAGAAACCGAATGAAAAGCTTTCTTATTTTTTATTCTTGAATGCAATGCAGAGAAAGTGAAGAAAAGTGGAGCAGCACTCACGACGGCAGCGGCAGAATCGTGTGTGGCGGGGTCCGGGGTGGGGGCGGCGATGTGGTCAATGGGGGAGGGGGCGGCGGTTCTGGCGTCGACAGCGTTGAGAACGTGGAGGGGACTCTCGATGAAGGAAGAGGGTGAGTTGAGGTTGTAGTGCTGCACCGGAACCCTAGTCCCCATTCTGTATTTTCTTTTTCAATAATAATAATTAAGAATCAGTTTGAAGTGAAATGGAGGAGGTGGAAGAGGTTGTGGTGGTGGTTGTTGTTGTGAATGAAGCAGTTGCTCATGCGTGTGCAGATGAAGGTGATGGTGATCACTGAAAATGGGTTGGAGAGAAGCCATGAAGAGAGAGAGAGAGAGAGAGAGAGAGAGAGAGTGCGAAGGAGGGATTTAACGGCTATACGGAGGAGGAAGGAAAAAACAAAAAAGAAGAGAGGAGTCCAAAGCTGAGGTTGAGACCATACCTGAGGTTTCTGAAGCTCGAAGCAGTACCCAAGCCTAACTCCGATTCTCCGCTCCACAGTCCACTCAACCTTTACTTGTGGTTTTAGTTTTTACACACGCCCGCTGTAGACCCACCTCCTTAGCTTCTCCCCTCTTTCTCTTTCGGTTTTTTCCTTGCTATGTATACTCCATGTAAAGTATTGTTTTTGTCCACATATTTAAAATAAGTATTAAAATTATTTTAAATATTTAATTCGTTTTATTTAAATTTTTAATATTTTAAAATTATCTTAATATTATTTTATTGTTAAAAATTTATTAATAAAATTGATCATAGGATAAAATTAAAATAATTTTAAAATTTTAAAGATTTAAATAAAAAAATATTACAAAAAAAAAATATATTATTTTAAAAAAATTATCAAATTATGTAAAATAAAAATAAATTTTAATTAAATGAGTTGTATTACAAATTTAAGATTTTTATTTATCATAAAATATATTTAGATTTATTAGTAGATAAACTTAAAAAAAAAGAGTATTATACATATATAATAATAAGTATAAATTATACATTTTTATTTATAATGTATCGAATTTTTTAATGTTTAATTTAAATAAATTTTATTTTTAACTTAAAAATAAATTTTATTTTTATTTTTTAATAATATCAATTTTTTACAATATGTAGTTATTCAATTATTTTTTAATAACATCTAAATAAATTACACTTAATCACATTATTTTTATTCTAAATAAATTTATTTTTTAAAATTTTACTCTTAAAAATTTTTACTCATCATAAAATATACGTAGAATAATTAGTACATAAACTTGTGAGAAAAAAACATCGTACGTATATAATAAATTATAAATTATACATTTTGTCTCTAATATACCAAAATTTTTTAATGTTTAATTTAGTTAAATTTTATTTTTAATTTTAAAATAAAATTTAATTTTATCCTTTAATAATATCAATTTTTTACTGTAGATAATTAAGTCGTCAACGTTCTTACTCTATTTAAGTCTTTAATGTTTTAAAATTGTTTCAATTTTGTCTTAACGTCAATTCTGTTAACAGATTACTAACGGTGGGACAACATTGAGTTGAGACGATTTTAAAACATTAGAAATTTAAATAGAATTTTTTTTTTCAGAAATAAAATAAAAAAAATCCATATTTCCCCAAACACCATTTTTGAACTTTAATTTCCCCATATTTCCACTTTTAATCTTCTCTTATCTAACGCGAACCAATTTCATACCTTCCAACTCTTCACCTCTCTAACACCGACTAAATCCCCATTTTAGTCCCTGAGATTCACGCGATTATTCATTTTGGTCCATAAAATCCAAAATTACATGTACTGGTCCTCCAGATTCAAATCTGGACACCAATGTGGTTTCTCAACTCTTTCCGGCAATGACTAGGCAAACGGAGTGTTGAGATAGCGCCCTCCCTGCCACGATAGATGATAAGTAAACCACGTCGTTTACTTTTGGCACCCAAACAAGTCAGAAATGTCATCGTTTTGTATATGAAGGGAGAAGAAACGATGGAGGCCCAAAATAAAGTTCTTCTTCTTCTCTACCTCCACTATTCCTTATTTCTGATTTGTTTGGACACCAAGGGTAAACGACATCGTTTACTCATCATCCAGCGTGGCAAGGAAGGTGTCGTCTCAGCACTCCGTTTGTCTAGTCATCGCCAAAAAGAGTTAAGGGACCATATTGGTGCCCGAACTTGAATCTAGAGGACTAGTATAAGTAATTTTAAATTTTGAGAACCAAAATGGATAATCGCGTGAATTTCATGGACCAAAAAGAGGAATTTAGTCCTCTGACACCCCTTCCACCCCCTCATCACATCTAGAGGTAGCAAACGGGTCTAAATCTGTCGGACTGACACGTATAACCCGCCAAAAAAGGCGAACTGGACTGAAAAATTGAGACCGCCACACATCAAAAGTCTGCTTAACCTGCACTACTTAAACCGTAGATTTTGGCGGGACAGGACGGGCTTCTCGGCTGGACGTAAGATTTTTCTGAAGATGTTCTAATTTAATATTTTAGATTATATTTTACGTTTGATTGATTATGTTCTAAACTTGTAGATTTTAATTATATATTTTGGACAATATTTATTTTACTTTAGACAAGGCTAGTTTTATTATTTTATTTCAAAAAACTTGATTTATGATTATATTTATTACATATTTATAATTATAAAAATTTTAATGTTTATAAATTTAGAAATTATAATTTTTTTATGTCTTTACAAATTATAAATTTATTAAAATAATTGTGAAATTATATATATTATTTAATATATTTTTTTATAATTTATATTATTTAATACTTAATAATTAAAAAAAAAAAAAAGATTTGGCTTGTCAAGTCCGCCAGCCGCTAAAGGACGGGTTTTTGGCGGGACGGAGCAGACTCCTCCGCCTGCCACCCCTACCACATGCACTCCCCTGCACCCCCTCATTTCATCATTTTCACCACAGCTTTTCTCGCCATTTTTTCACTCATCACCAAACTCAACCCCATCGCAGCAGTAACTACCAAATCTCCACTCTCACACACAATAACAGCAAATATTTTTTATTTTCAAAAAAATAAATAAGCTTGACAAGAGAAATAGAGAGCAGAAGGAGAAGAGAGATGAGGCACAACTAGAGGCGGAATGGGAATGGTGGATGAGGACGAATCAGAGGCGAAGGCGGAGGAGAAGACGAGCACAAGCTGAGGCGGAGGGGAGGGCGAACCAGAGATGGAGGCAGAGGGGAGGACGAGCGCTAGCCAAGGTGGAGAGGAAGGTGAACCAGAGGCGGAGGCGGAGGCGGAAGGAGGACGAGGGCGGCGAATCCGAGGCGGAGGGAAGGACGAACCAGAGGCGGAGGAAAGGACGAACGCGAGCTGAGGCAAAGGGGAGGGCGAACCAGAGGCGGAGTGGAGGACGAGGGTGGCGAATCCGAAGCGGCGAGAAAGGCGAACCAGAGGCGGAGGCGAAGGGGAGGACGAACCAGAGGCGGAAGCAAAAGGGAGGACGAGGGCGGCGAACCCGAAGCGGAGTGATGAGAGTGACGGTGAGGGAGTGAGAGTGAGGGTTAGAGTAATAGAAATGGAGAGTATTTGGGATTAAAATTTGAAAAAAAAAATGATTAACCGTTAACGATTAAAAATTTGATGGTAGGGATAAAATTAAAACTATTTTATAAGAATAAAATTGAATCAAATTAAATGTTAGAAATAATTTTAAATATTTTCAAAAACGTTAAAACAAAAGGCATATTTTATTTTTAAAATATATTAAATTATACATATATTTAAATTTAGTATATAAATAATTTTTTTATTAAATTATATATATAAATTATCTTTCCACTCCATAATTTTACCAAATCCTCAAATTATCTCTCAACTTTCTAAGTATATACACCAACAAATCCTAAGAAAAATTATTATTAAAGCTTACAATCAACTTTTCAAAAACTTTTGTTCCATTGTGTACAGTTCATGTTTGTCACGGATCATATTCCTAACTGTGATATATCAGCAAAAAATTACTACAAAAATCAAACCAATGTGAAGTTGATTTTTTTAGGACTAAATTTAATATTAACTCGATATTAAGGATTCTAATTTTATTTTATTTATTTTTTCTAAAACCTGAGAACCTTGCATCAAGTTAAAATAGGAAACTGTGAAAGGTGACAAAAAAGTATCAAAAATGCAATGAACACCGTGTTATAAGAATTGCTTACAACCTGACAGCTTCTCTAATTCACCTCACCACTTCTCTATTTCTTTAATTACAAATAATTAAAATTAAAGGCAATCTAAACTCAACTACATTTACGATACTAATTCTGTATTAGTAGTCTAGTTACACTGAGCTCAAACTCCATAAATGGCAAAGGCAAGAGATTCATAGCCATGGATGGAACATCACTGCTTGTGTTTTTTGTCGATGTCATAAAGCACACATGCATCTGCTGCTGTCTTCAGCTGAAAACAAGGGTTTTATGGCAGATTTCAGGATTTAAACTAATTGACACCTAAAACATCAGAAGAGAAGCTTCACATATTCACATGCATGCTCGTTGGAATTGGAAATAAGTGCAAGTTAACGAATAAATCAATTCCAGAACTTTCTGTTTATGACTAGACTGATAACATCTAAACTATCTAGGTCAACTAGTAACTATTAATTTAAAACATTATCATGTAAAGTTACTCATGTTCATACATCTAAACTTAAGCAGGTGTGTTCTGTGGATAAACTAAACTTGCTAATAACTAAATATATGCTGCATCCAAATTACATTCAGATTATTGTCAATCCTAGATATTAACTTGCCTACTGCAAAGTGCAAACTGAACCGATGTCAACATTGGCTACATGATACATAACTAAGACTTGATTCGAGTCCACTTTGAAAATTTTGTACTGGCAAACCACAAAACCTGTTTACATGTGGTGGTAGAAAGAATTTTTTTGAAAACCTTTGAAACCTCCAAATCTTCCATAATTGCGATGCTTAAAAGAATATTCCAAACCAAACAATATAAAAAAATTTCAACCACCATATGAATATCTTGCATAAATGAATCATATACAAACCTGAATGACATTTGTAAGCTGCTTGATTGTGCACCCAACTAAACTTGTTGCGATTAGAAAAGAGAGTATTGATATCTTTTGCAGATTTGTTGCTAAAACCTGAAATAAAATAAAAGACAATTGAGAACAGATGATCTAACAGAACCTTCTAGTCATCCTAAGATAGTCTGACAACATTTATGAGTCACTGAGAGCACTTACATCCATCAATTTCTCTGTATGATTCTCCGAAAGATAAAACAGGATTAAGTAAAGAACCTGCAGAATATAAAGGATAAGAACAAAAAATATAATTAAAAACATTTTACACAAAAGTTAAATAAAATAAATAAATTTCAAGGAGACAGTATTACAGTTACCTCACATGAGACACAACAGTAAGCCATAAACATCCTATTGCCATAATATAACCTGAAAAGCCAGTTACTACTGTCTTTTACATCTTTATGACTAGCCTTGCCCATCAAGAAAGTGCTGCATTTAAAATAAAAACACAGCTAAAGAAATCCATCAAATCAAACCTGCAAATGCAGAATCATAAAATTTGCATAGAGGGGGGAAAAAGTACAAAGTTTACATGCATTACCTGTACATTTGAAGCCAGTGGCTAGCAATATCTAAAGCTAGCAAGGACAAGAAGACTAAGCCAGGCCTTTACACAAATTCACCATAAAAGTCAGGTTTACAAGCCCATGCTTAAATGACAGCAAATGATGAACAGTTAAAAAGGAGAAAACTCTTACTTGTAAACTTGGGAAAGAACAACAAGTAGACAAGCAGTGCTAATTCTGATATTAAGGAAGCCACATTAATTCAAATAACACAAAAATCAAACAATGCAAAGAACTATAACAACACATTTCTTTGGCTTGAGAGAGAGAGAGAGAGAGAGAGAGAGAGAGAGAGAGAGAGAGAGAGAGAGAGAGAGAAACCTGTCCGTAACCATGTCCAGAACAGCTCCGAAGGTTGACACTGAATCAAGAAAACAAGATTGCTATTTAATTATTTATTTATTATATAGAATAGTTACTTTTTTAAACAAGTTACTAAAGAGGAAATGCTGTCCCATTCCATGGTTAAGGCATGCCACGAAGCCCCCAAGTCTTTTGAACCTAATATCTTCTAAAACAGTGTCTAATCATACCAGTTCAGCCAAACTTTATACTTATGACATATATCACCCCTCCTTTTTCTTTCTTGCCTAAAGGCTAAACAATGTACAGGACAAACAGTCAACACTAATACCATCATATGAGCAAAACAAATTGTAATGACCTTCTCAATTAACTAGAACAAGAAAGAGATAATGTGTACATAACACTCCTCAAAGAATTATATAACAGAATAAAATTGGTATGACGGTATGACCACTACAGGAAATTATACCTTGATTGAATTTGCGAGCAGCCCAGCCATCCACAGCATCACATACAAAGCTGACAACAGAAAATAGCTAGATTACGCTTCAGATCCCATAGCATTAAAGAAGAGAAGGTTCAAAACTAGAAAAAGTGCATAAAATTGTACCCCACCTGAAAAAATAGAGAATAGAGAACAATATTTTGTTTGTAAAACATACGTGGAAAGCAAAGCAGTTTAAAAGAACCCGGGTATATCCTGCATCATCACACACTTGGTAAATATAGTGTACCCATTATGAATTACAAACAACAGACTCTAGACATGAGATAAATTTGTTTAACTCTATTGCCCTTGAGTAACATCCTTTTGCTTGAAAATTCAGTTGCAAACACATGGTACAATCCAATTAATAGCCCCAAGGAAAGGTTGTCGAGGATTTATGTTTTCCAAAAACCAAATGAGGCAAAGGTTGTAAGTGTAGATTTTCCGCAATATTCTACTGGTGAGTCCTTTATCGAAGTTGAATGACTCCCATAATTTTAATCAACTTAACAAGCACTGAAACATATTTTCTTCAATATGTAATTATGCATGAGAGAACAAAACATAGTATAGAATAATCAAATACCCACCTATGATATTAGGAATATAAAGGTACACAGACAATTTACTAGGTTTTGATCCAGGTTTTGGTCCAGGTTTCTTGGCCATTGAAGCTCCTTTGTATTGTAAAGTTGAATAAAGAGTATAGGATTGGCAAAATCAGATATACACCTGCATATACATGAACATGATGCAAAAGTCAACCATATCAGAACATAGCTATTCATTCAAAGACAGATTAAATAAGGAAACAAAATCATCTCATAGACCAACACATCAATTTTTCACATAATGAACTTTCTCAAATCCCATTTTAAAAAAAAACTCCAATCAACAAAGATAAAAGAACTTTGTAGGTTAATTATCTCCCAAAATCTCAAAAACCAAATCGATTAATCGAAGATTATAATAATTATTAGCTCAAACTTACCACTGGTGGAAAATCTTACAAAAGACAAATCAGAAATTGCTGGCAAACAAGTAAAGTGCCCTACCATTCCCTTTCTATGATACACGAAACTTAAAAATGCAAGAGACTCACGAGAACTCAAACTCTATATCTAAACGCAATGGAAACCAGAGCAAAAGGAACAACGTAGTTGAAAGGAGTAGAAGATGGAAGAAAAGGAAGAGCAAGAATTAGGATACCGGCGAGAGTGTATGGCGGAGGAATGATAGAGAGTGTATGGCGGAGGAACGACAGTTAGATTGGCGAAACGGGCGAAGTGAGCAACGTAGATTGTTCCGATTAACAAAAAAATGACGCCAAAATAATTATTATCTTAATAAACTGAGAAACAGAATGCCAATTGGAGAACGCTAAACGAAAAATTGTGGAAGAGCTTCAAAGCACAACCAGCATCAACATCAGAAGAACAAAACCGAAAAAAAAAATATTGCAGCTCAGAGTAAATGAGAATTAGAACTCACTGGAAGGCCGGTAACTCGACGGCTGATGCGACGGAAAAGTTGAGAGGCGTAAGGCGGCGCAAGGCCAATGGCAACGGTTGGCGGATGGCGACGGAGGTAGGATGGTGCCTGGGGTGGTTGTGACAACCGATTAATGCGCTATTACTCCAATGACCAAAGTATGCATTCGATTTTGGTCTTTTCTGTAATTATTTTCAAAGTTAAGGCTTATTGGTTATTTGTTAATGTATTTGAATATAAAAATATGTGCCGTATAATTAATTTTTAATTTATATTTTATATTTTAATATATATTTTATATGTGATTGATTTTTTTTTATATATATAATATAATTATAATTAATAGTAATAGAGTAATCTGATTATCAACTTTTCTTTTAGATGTGTTTGCAAAATTTTTTAGATAAAAAATAATTATATTAAATATTTGTGGCAGGTGCAAATTGCAAAGTATATATTTTGTATGAAGTATAGTGCAACAATTTAGACTATCAGAGAGAGAGATAAAAAAGGAGATTTAAGTTTTAATTTTACTGGTATGGTAAAAATTAAATTCGTAACTTGATTAATGAGGTCTGAAATTCAGATATAGAAGATTCAGTGATATTTAGATTATTTTAGAAGTTTAAATTAGTTAGATATTAATTGGTCAAAAGAATATCTCTATTAATTCTAAAAAAGAGAATGTAGAAGTTACTATTTTTTTAGAATAAAAACGGATATAAGACATAATGGAAGACACTGAATTACTTGAGCTTAAAAGCGGCTTGAAAAAGTATATTTGTACGAGAAATTTTATTGGAAATACAAATCTAGAATTAAATGACTGAAGAAAGGAGACTAAAGTACAAACTTCTTCCGTCGAAAATTTAAATCTAGAATCAAAAGAAATAAGATATGACATATGCAATAATAAGGATATAGCAACAACCAATGCTGATATTGTTAAGGTGACTGATGACTACTTTAAGAATATTTTATATCTTTCAATCAGGCAGAACCGTAGGCTCAAAAAACTTGTTTCTATGGAAGAGGTGAAAAGAACTATTTTTAGTATCTACCTTCAAAGTGCACCGAAAGAGGACGATATAACGGCTAAATTCTTCCAATTCTACTGAGATATAGTGGGAGAAGACGTGTTTTGAATTGTGAGAAAATTTTTTGCTGGATGTAGAATTTTAAAAAGTTTTAACCACACAAATATCTGTCTAATACCAAAGGTCACATATGCGAGTGGTATGACTTAGATAAGGCCCATCAGTTTGTCCTTTATTGTCTACAAAATCATTTTGAAGGTGCTGGTCCACATACTCCAAGGGTGTATGAACAAGGTAATTAGCCCAATTCAGAGTACATTCTTAAAAGGGAGACTTATTTTTTATAACATTCTTATATATAGCACACGAATATATGAACTACCTTAAACAAAAGAAGCGAGGCTTGGAATATAAAATGACATTCAAGTTTAATATGAGTAAAGCTTATGACAGGGTGGAGTGGCATTTTCTATGGTATCTTATGGAGAAGTTGGATTTTGAATCGAGATTCATTGACTGGATTCGTGAATTGATGACATTTGTTTCTTATTCTGTTGTTGTGGAAGGTCAACTCTATGATTTTTTTTAAATCAAATAGAGGCATCCGTCAAAGTGACCATTTATCCCCTTTTCAGTTCTTATTATGTGAAGAAGGACTTTCCTTCTTGTTACACAAAGCAGAGCAAAACAATCCCATTCGAAAAATTTAGATAAACAGAAGATGCTCAACTATAAATTACTTGCTATTTCGGTGATGATTCTATTCTATTCGGTAAAACCTTGGAAAATATTTGTGTCTCTATTCTAGAATTATTGGAATCTTATGAGAGTTTCAGTGGGCAAAGAATTAATCTTAATAAATTGGCCATGTTTTTCAGTAATAACACTCTGGTGTTGATTAGAATCTCCTTAGCAGTCCAACTAAATATTTCTCACATAGGTGCACAGACTAAATATTTGGGTTTACATTTCCTTGTCAACCGCTCTAAAAAAGCCATATTCAACCCAATCAAAGATAGGGTTTTTAAAACGACACAAGGATGGAAAATGTGCTTGTTATCTAATGGAGGAAGACAGGTATTACTCTGAGCAGTTGGTGAAGGCATATCAAATGGTGTGGATTAGCTAGGATAAGATGACTAGGCCTAAGAAAGAAGACGAGTCTAGTTTCAAAGATCTCAAAGCTAAAAATTTGGCTCTTTTGGGTAAACAGTGCTAAAAAATCACAACTCAATCTAACTCTCTTCTTTCTAGAATACTTAAAGGTAAATACTTCAGATTTAATTATATCCTTACAGCAGAAGTAGGAATCTTACCTTCTTAGAGTTGACAAAGTATTCTTGAAGGGATGCAATCGAGTTGTAGAGAAAAACATTAGTTAGAAAGTAAGTTCTGGCGATATCCAAATCTTCAATGAACCATGGCTCCCTCCTCCTTGCCCCTTCACTGTTCCACTATCTGCGGTACTACTATCAAATAGTTACCATCTGTTATGGGTGAAAGACCTATTTTTGTCAAATAAATAGTGGAACTAAACATTAATCTCAAATCTTTTTCCTCTAAATATTACTCCGCGAATCCTCTCCATAACTACAGGAGAAGGTGAAGACACAATTCAATAGGTGATGAACAGAGTAGAAACATATGATGTTGCATCAGGGTACAAGATTGCTTACCAATTTTACCATATTTTTATTGAATTTTGTCCGAACTTCATGCAACAGATACTAGTTTGGAGACATTTATGGAAACTGAAAATTCCTCACAAGATTTTGCTCTTTGCGTGAAAAATCCTCCATGATAAGCTTCCCATTCTGCTTCTCATCCACCAGCAGTTCCCATCCACTTTGGCAATTTGTTCAATCTGTAAGTCAGTTCCAGAATCACTCATGCACGGTCTATTTTTATGTGGAGACGCTAATTTAATGTGGAAGAAGAGTCTTTTACCTTACCTAATTTTAGACCCTAGATGTTCCTTGTTCTTCGATTTGTGGAGGGATTTGGTGTTACAAACTGATTTTCAGGGAACAAACTCTCATATAACTCGACTGATTTTGATTATAGCTTGGAATATTTGGAAGGAGAGGTGTCAGCGAGTCTTTGAGCATGTCAAGGAGCCTCAGTAGAAAATGCTAGCAAGTAGCAACATTGCTTAAGTTGAACCATGAGCTATCTATTTTGTCTTATGCATAATGTCCCAAAAAAATTTTTTTCTATTTACTTTTCTATGTTATTTTCTTCTTATAATTTCACCTGTTTGTGAATATTTGAAAATTCTCTTTTTTTATTTTTCTTGTCTTGTTGGATATTATATTTATTTTTCTGTTAAATAAAATATTATTATTATCTTTCAAAAAAAAATTCAACAAATTATTTGTATTTGTAGGGAAGAAAAAAATCTGATTTCTTTTTAATCAACCTAATCTATCAGTGATAAGAATATTTTAGAAAATTTAAATCCCTTAATAATGTAAATAATGTGATAGCATATATACACATAATTGAATAACAATGTAAGTTCTTTACTTGTTTTTTTATATAATAAACACATTTAAATTATACCATGATGTAATATATAAGTTATTTGAGTAATTAAATTTAATCAAATTAGTTTAATAACTTAATAATTAATAACTAAATAGTTTAGTTAAAGAAAAAAAAGAGATATAAGAGGAAGAAAATAATTTTAGTTAGACTTAATTATAAAAATAATTTATTCACTTAATATTTTTTAAGTTATATTGTAGTTTTAGTCTATTCCTTTACAGTTAACCTAGCTGATATTTACTTGTTATTGTCATTTGTGCAAACTTGTAATAGTAATAATCACATTTCTGTCAAAAAAAAAAAATAATAATCACATTGTCATATATTCTACTTCACCATGATTCTCTTACTATAATTGCTTTTGCATATTTTAGGCTGTACATAAACGTCGTACACATTTATTGCACAACTCATTTAGGTATTTTGGTATTTTGTTATGCTGTTAGGCTGCATTAGAGAAAGATAAAGACTAAATTAAACCTCTGTATTGTGCTTAAATGTAAAATATGCTAGACTAAACTATGTTTAAGTACCATATTTAGTTTAAGATAAATATCACGACTGAGAGGTAAATTTAAAATTTAAAAAATTAAATAAGAATATTTAAAAAAAATGTTACAAAAGTTTTAATTTCCATCCCTAAAAATTTCGGACACAATCCCTCTCCGAGTCCCAACTTTCAAACGCTACCTTATAGTCATCTAACATCTTGTTTGGAAGATCATCCCCAAAATTTTACCATCATATTTTAAATCAGAACTCTATATCTTAACATTTAATCAAACTTAGACCATCTTCAAACTTCTCATAAGCACATCTTTCATCTGAGCCTGTTCATGACACCACAAAACATTTGCCCATCCTTATGTTCCATGACAGGGCTTGACTTATCACCAGAAAATAAAATGAAAAACAAAATAAAATTAAGCTATAGTAACACATGAATCTTACCAATTGATTATTAACCATATGGTACACGAAAAACAAAAAATATAAGCTGCTGCTGCAACCAAAAAGGGAGAATTTAGCGTCTCCCAGATGCCACCGATTCGGCAGAAAAGAGATACTTTACTCGGGAAAGAACTGAATCATGTGCAGGATCATAAGGATGGTCTTTGGAAGGGATTTCCAGAATTGCAGGAACAGGCTTATTATAACTGTCAACCAGAAACCTTATCATATTTGCAACCTGCACAGTGAAAAAGTGTTGGATCTTCCCAGTGTGATCAAAATGGAGAAATAAAAGGGGCGAAAAAAAAAAAGGCTAGTCATAACCCAAGCTCGTAAGCAAAAATCAAGTGATTAAGGTGGCCAAACAATGAGCAAATGGCATTGAATACATTTTGACTCTCACATAGAATAATGGTTGAATGAAATTAAAATGGAACCAACAATAACAGTAACTGTGGAAACCAGGTTAATTAGGTATTTAAACCCACGGGAAAGACTTCTGAAAAGCAGGAAAACGGCATAGATAGTGCCACTTTGGTCAGCTGAATAAAAAGTACCATGATGTATAGCATTATTCATTGGGAAAATTGTTCAACCAAAAGTTCGTGCGTAAGTTTTGAAAACCTGCTGCAATGCATAAAATATAGGATTTATCATGAAAGAAGATATGACTTACGTATTGGCTAATCAGCACAATTGCAATATCCTCCCTTGTTGTGAATTCTTTGAATGCATCCTCAATTTGTTTGACAGTTGTTTCTGGAAACAAACCAAAGTGGCGAAACATAAACTTGGGTAAAATCAACTTGATTTAAAATTGACCATAAAGAAAGCAGGAAAACTAATCCTTAAGCCCACCCCCCACCCCCACCCCAACACACACAAAAAAAAAGACACACAACAAAACCTGAAAAAAGAAAAAAAGGTTTGACGCTTTCTTCTGTATTTTCTTCCTAATCTAGTTACAGGATATCTCCTACTAGTTAAATTGTACATAGTGAAATGATTTTCTATCAATAAAATTATTATAAATAAGAGCTTATAAGAAGATAGGCTTTGCTTTTTTTATTAAGGATCTAAGGAAGAAATTCATCTAGCTGAACACAAGCAAAATACAAGATAGTGGACAAGAGTTCCTCTATACAAGGGCAAAATAATTAAAAGTGTTATCTACAAAGCATAGCTTTCCAACTTCTCAAAGTGTCTCAGAGGGAAAGTCCTTTACAGAGATCATGAACTTTACAAAAGCTGTATTTTATAAGGTATCTATATATTAGAATCTAGAGTTAGTTAAACAGGTAGGAAGTCACTTCACCATGCACAAAGAACAATGTAAAATATAGTTCCATCACATACTTGAATCCACAATGAGATAATTTGTCTTTCTACGGATGTCAATGTTTCCCACTCCAGCCAACAGAAATCCAACAACAGTATCCTGTGTAAAATGTATTAGCCATCATAAACATGCAGGTTTCATAGAAGGGGGAGAAAATAAGCTTAAATATTAAAATACAATTTGACCCCTTCACACATCTTATGGCTTGTTTCCTCATATACACTAGCACCTTCAATCCACTGATTTTTTAATCAGTCTGAAGTCTGAACCATTCAACCATTCTTATACCTTTTGTTGTTCTATACCAGGAACAACATATTTTGTTATTTAATTTGCAGCGGTGCAAAATCATTTTATACAAATAGCAAAAAAGATCTCAAAAATATCGTGGAAACTCTTGTTGCAGACCTATAAACATATAATCAGGGTGATGACACTTAGAGAAAGACAACTAGAAAAACCCATCTTTGTTCTATCAATCCGCGTGAATGGGCCTTAATATACACATTTACTTCAATTGCTAACTTTTAGGCAATATGATCAGAATTCACAAGAAAACATGTATATGACATAAATTAGTCAGCATTCATGTTATTTAGAGATGAGAACGTTGAAGTTCACACACAGGCATACTATTTTCTCAGTTACAACTTGCAAACTGAAATAATAAGTTAGAGGAAGTGAATTCTATGTGTCAGCCAATAGGCTCGATAGCTATTTCAACCTTCACAACAGAAAATTTAATAATGTTTAGGAAAAATCTAAAAGGCATGCAACTTGAACAAGAACATAGCAGTTGTTATAAGGAAGAATGCGAGGCATTGCTACACTTTTACCTCATCTGCAATCATGGCAATAAGAGCTGAGTTTTTTGTAGGAATTTGAGCTCTGTTAGCCATTGGGGCCTGAAGATGACAAACAAGAAAAGATGGGAGATACTGTAAAATAGCAATAGTTTATTAGACACAGAGTACTTAGTATTGAACAATAACATGCAATTCATTCATAAAACATGTTATGCATAACAATATCATATTATACGATCATCACTGTGAGCCAATTTGGCATGCCCTTAAAACTTGGATGGAATCTTCAACAATAGATTTTTCATATAGATTAAAAATCCTCAATGTATTTTGTAATTCTCAGTCAAGCAGTGCTTTTGAACTGACAACAACAACAACAGATCTTACACGTGAGACATTTTGATCCCTAACTAGGTCATTTTTCTCTCAATAACAAACAGGGAAGCCAAAATAAATATGATCTATAATAAACTGAGAAACAGAATGCGAAGTGGAGAACCCTAAACGAAATATTGTGGAAGATCGAAGCACAACCAGCAATCCAGCATCAACATCAGAATAACTACACCGCAAAAAAATTTCAGCTCAGAATAAAGGAAAATTAGAACGAACCAGATCGGAAGGCCGGTAACTGGACGGTTGATGCGACAGAAAAGTTGAGAGGCGTGCGGCGGCGCAAGGCCAACAGCAACGGTTGGCGACGGGGGTAGGAAGGTGTGCGGGTGGTATGGAGCAACGATTAATGCGCTATTCCTATAATGGCCTCTCTTTCTCCAAGATGATCAGTCCAAAATTATGCATGTCAATTTGGTTTTTGAAATTTTTAACTTCTATTATTTTTTGGAGTTTAATGTAATAATGTTGATGTATGCCAGTTTAGCGAGAGCTTTCCATTATTATTGAGTAAGACATATATGATGGATTTTGTATTGAGGAGTGCTAGGGCAGCAATTTTTGTGTTTTGTATATTAATAGTGTTTTTAATGGTGTGAGATTAAATCCAATGGTGTGGGATCATTCAATTTTCTTTTGATGATTAAATGTTGGCCAATTTTTAAAAAAAGTTGCTGGTCCCTAGACTTTTTCTTTTTTATTTTCATGAATAAAATAAATGTAATAATTATTAAAATTATTGTAGAATAAATAAATAAAGAAGATATAATAAATATAAAAAGTGTAAATAAAATACTCTAATATTAATATTTACTAATATAATTATCTCATTATATATATATATATATATATATATATATATATATATATATATATATATATATATATATATATATATATCAGAGAGATATAGAAAGTGAAAGAATTTTTATTTGTTATTTTAGTGTACCTATGTACAATTATGTTTCAATGTTTCATTATTTATAGAAGTGAAATATTTACATTTTTAAACTTCTTTAATGTAATTCATTTTTGAGAATGTGTGAGCCGCCCATAATGAATGGACATCCACATTATAATCTTTATCACAACACTTTTTTTGAATGACCATTTAGGATTATGTCTCATTAAAACTTTAATAATGAAAAACCCAATGAAAAAAAAAGTTTTAGTGAAAGAAAAAGAGTACAAAATTCTTTGTGATGAGATTGTCTCATTAAAAACCTTGTCAAGAAAAACCCAATGAAAAAAAACTTGACCAAGAAAAAAAGAGTACAGTCTCCCCTCTTGTCGACATCATTTAATGTCTCGAAATCAGCGCATCCCAATCTCATGTACCAATCTTTCAAATGAGGATTTTGGGAGTGACTTTGTGAATAAATCTGCCAGATTGTCACTTGAACGGATCTGTTGGACATCAATTATCCCTTGATTTTGAAGATCTTGAGTAAAGAAGAATTTGGGAGAAATATGATTTGTTCTATCACCTTTAACGTATTCACCTTTAAGTTGAGCAATGCATGCTGTATTATCTTCAAACAGGACAGTTGGAGCTATCTTATAGTCAATTAGTCCACATGATGACAGAATATATTGAATCAAACTCATGAGTTACAAACACTCGCGACTTGCTTCATATATCGCTAGTATTTCAGCATGATTAGAGGATATTGCCGCTATCGTTTGTTTTGTGGACCTCCATGATATAGATGTACCACCATATGTGAACATGTATCTTATTTGAGATCTCCCTTTATGTGGATCAGACAAGTATCCTGCATCTGCCGTTCCATAGAGATATCGAAAAATTTGTTCGATTCCATTCCAATGTCTTCTGATTGGAGAGGAACTATATCTTGCTAGTAAATTCACAACAAATGATATATTGGGTCGTGTATTATTAACAAGATACATTAGCGCTCCAACGGCACTAAGATATGGTACTTCAGGATCAAATATATCTTCATTTTCTTCTTTAGGACGAAATTGATCATTTTCCACATCTAAAGATCTTACGATCATTAGGGTACTCAATGGATGTGACTTATCCATATAAAATATCTTCAAGATCTTTTCTGTGTATGTTGTTTGATGAATAAAGATCCCATCTTTTGTATGTTCGATCTGCAGGCCAAGATAAAATTTTGTCTTTTCAAGATCTTTCATCTCAAACTCTTCTTTTAGAGTTTTTTATAATTGTTGGAATCTCTTCAGGAATTCCAATGATATTTAAATCATCAACGTACACGGCAATTATAATGAATCTAGATGTAGATTTCTTTATGAAAACACATGGGCAGATATCATCATTCTTAAATCCGTTTTTGGCCGGATACTCAATAAGACAATTATACCACATTCGTTCAGATTGCTTTAGACCATATAAAGATCTTTGCAATTTGACTGAGTATAACCCTTGCGAATATTCATTGGATGGTTTAGATATCTTTAGTCTTTTAGGGACTTTCATATAGATATCACAATCTAATGAGCCGTATAAGTAGGCTATTACCACATCCATTAAATGCATATGTAATTTATGATATGCAGATAAACTGACCAAATAACGCAATGTTATTGCATCCACTATAGGGGAATATGTTTCTTCATAATCTATACCAGGCCATTATGAAAATCCTTGTGCCACAAGTCGAACTTTGTAGCGTACAACTTCATTTTTCTCATTTTGTTTTCTCACAAATACCCATCGGTATTCAACAGGTTTTACATCTTCTGGTGTACGGACTACAGGTCCAAAGACTTCACGTTTTGCAAGTGAGTCTAGCTCAGCTTTCATAGCTTCTTCCCATTTTGGCCAATCATTTCTTTGTCGACATTCTTCGACTGATCTTGGCTCAAGATCCTTGCTTTCATGCATGATATTTAATGCCACATTATATGAAAATATTTCATTGACAATTGTCTTATTTTGGTCCCATTTTTCTCCTGTAAAGACATAATTTATCGGGATCTCATCATTTTCATAATTTTCAAGTATCTGAACGTATTTTGACGTTAAAACTATATCAGAATTTTGGACAAATACAAGTGTCTTTACTATGTCTTTTTTCACAGGAATAGTATTTACCTATTTTCTTTTTCGAAAATTTTTGTCTTTGGAACCGATAGGCCTGCCACGCTTCTGGCGTGAATTGGTTTCAGTGGCTATTTGTCCGACTGGAACATCAATTCGAATTGAGACATTTTCCATTGTTATATAAGATTTGGTTATCCTCTTTGTATCAAAAAATGTATCAGGCAATTCATTTGCTATTCTTTGCAAATGTATAATCTTTTGAACTTCTAGTTCACATTCCCTTGATCGAGGATCCAAATGCATCAAGGATGATGCATTCCAATTAAGTTCCTTTTTAGGAAGCTTATTCTCTCCCCTTGATGTTCGAAATTTTGATTCATCAAAATAACAATTCGCAAATCGGGTTTTAAATATATCCCCAGTTTGTATCTCAAGATACCTTACTGTAGAAGGAGAATCATATCCAACATATATTTCTAATTTTCTTTGGGGTCCCATTTTTGTGTGAGAAGGTGGTGCAATAGGAACATATATTGCACACCCAAATATTCTTAAATAGAAAATATTTGGCTGCTGGCCAAAAGCTAATTGCATAGGAGAGAACTGATGGTAACTCGTTGGCTTCAAAGGAATAAGTGTTGCGGCATGTAAAATAGCATGCTCCCAAGTCGAAGTCGGGAGATTTGTTCTCATAAGTAAGGGTCTAGCAATTAATTGGAGGCGTTTAATAAGTGATTCTGCTAACTCATTTTGTGTGTGAACATGAGTTACTAGATGTTCAACACTTATTCCATTAGCCATACAATAAAAGCATCAAAGGCTTGGGAAGTAAATTCTTCAGGATTATCAAGACGAATTGCTTTGATTGGATTTTCTAAAAACTGTGCTTTTAATCGAATAATTTGAGCTAGTAATCTCGCAAACGCCAGGTTGCGAGAAGACAATAGACACACATGTGACCATCTCGAAGATGTGTCTACTAGGACCATAAAATATCTAAAAAATCCGCATAGTAGATGAATAAGTCTACATATATCGCCTTGAATTCTTTTTAGAAATTCAGGGGATTCAAATCCAATCTTTATTGGTGATGACCTTAAAATTAACTTTCCTTGAGAACATGCAGCACAACAAAATTCATTAGATTTAAGAATCTTCTGGTTCTTTAGTGACTGTCCATGGGAGTTTTCAATAATTTTCCGCATCATGGTTGTTCCCGGATGACCCAATCGGTCGTGCCAAATTATAAATTCATTTGGGCTGGTAAACTTCGGATTTACAATGGTATGTGATTCAATTGCACTAATCTTAGTATAATATAACCCATATGAGAATGAGGGTAACTTTTCTAATATAATATTTTTATTTAAAACATGAGTTGTGATACATAAGTACTCATGATTTTCCTCATTCATTGTTTCAATATGATATCCATTTCAGCGAATGTCTTTAAAACTCAATAAGTTCCTTAGAGAGTTAGTAGATAATAGTGCATTATTTATTATGAATTTTGTTCCTCCAAAAAACAAAATTATAACTCTTCCGGAGCCTTCGATCACATTGCCTGAGCCAATAATAGTATTAACATATTCTTTTTTTGGCACAAGACGAGTAAAATATATATCACTTTTGAAAATGGTGTGCGAACTTGCACTATCTGCAAGGCATACATCTTCATTATATATCCTTGCCATTTTTTTCAAAGATAAATAATAATAAAATGAGTAGTAATACATGCACACTCAAATTGACTTTTTGATTGGAATTATTTTTCTAAGAAACACTGTACATACTATCATATACTAAAATTTTATTATTATCACTATTATTAATATTATTATTAAAACTTGACACATTTAATGATTTCAAAATTCTTAAATATAAACATTAATATTTCATTATTTATATACATCATATTTGAAACTTAAATACATATAAAATAAAACTTAACAATAAATTTCTTACATTATCTATTTACATGAATACTTAACAATCTCACATATTAAACTATTCTATCATTGATCAAATGACCAATATTTCCTTTAGGATCCTCAAAAAAATCAAATACATCATAATGAGTGGTGGAATTTTCAGCATCATTTGGAACGAAATTCGTTTCCTTTTCTTTCGTCCTTTTTCAAAGATGTTTGATAAAGATCGACTAGGTGCCTTGGGGTACGACAGGTATGTGACCAATGGCCCTTTCCACCACAATAGAAACACATATCCTCTGTTGATTTATTTTGCCCATTGTTTCTTTCCTTATCCCACTTCTGGTGAGATCCTTTCTTGTGAATGTAATTCTTTCTCTTTCTATTATTTTTCTTGTTGCTAAAACCTTGCCATTTACCTCTTTTGGGGTAATGATTTGCTGCATTTGCTTCAGGAAATGAGGCGACGCCAGTTGGGCGTGCTTCATGATTTTTTAAGAGCAACTCATTGTTACGTTCAACAACAAGAAGGAAGGAAATTAATTCAGCATATTTTTTAAATCTTTTTTCTTGATACTGCTGTTGTAGGAGCACATTCGAGGCATAGAAGGTTGAAAAAGTTTTCTCTAATGTATCATTGTTAGTTATCTTTTTCCTACATAATTTCATTCATGAGGTGATTCGAAACATTGCTGAATTATATTCATTTATGGATTTAAAATACTATAGACGCAAGTGCGTCCATTCATATCGGGCTTGAGGAAGTATCACCGTCTTTTGATGATTATACCTTTTTTCAAGGTCTTTCCACATATCTGCAGGATCTTTTAATGTGAGATATTCATTTTTCAATCCTTCGTCAAGATGACGACGAAGAAAAATCATGGCTTTGGCTTTATCCTTTTGGGATGTATTATTTTCATCCTTAATGGTATCTCCAAGATCCATTGAATCAAGATAGATTTCAGCATTTAGTATCCATGATAAATAGTTGTTTTCAAATATATTAAGAGCATTAAATTCAAGATGAGAGAGTTTCGACATAATGAAAATTTGTTACCTGAGTCTTCCTAATATTTGATCAGAGTCTCGTGTTGATAACGTGTTATAAAATAAATAAATAAGGAAGATATAATAAATATAAAAAATGTAAATACAAGACTCTAGTATTAATATTTACCAATATATATATATCAACTTAAGACTCAGAGATATATAGAAAGAGAAGGAATTTTTATTTGTTATTGTAGCGTACGTATGTACATTTATGCTTCACTATTTATAGAGGTGAAATATTTACATTTTCAAACCTCTTTAATGTAATTTATTTTTGAGAATGTGTGAGCCGCCCATAATGAATGGGCATCCACATCATAATCCTTATCACAACAAAAATAAATAATTTTAAAATTTATTATCAAAATTCGTCACCCTCTCTTATCTTGTTTACACTGTGAACGAAATACGTGGAGGCTTATCTCGTTTACAGTGGAGGCTTATCTCGTTGACAGTGTAAATGAGATAAGTGTAAATGTATTTCGTTTACCGATACAATGAGACAATTTTCTATCAGTTATAAAAGGATGTCTAACCCTTGACATTCTCTACATTCATCTCATATCTTCTTCTGTCCCGTTTTTCTCACAAAAAGAAGGCAATAATGGCCAGTAATAGCGTATACATAGTTGTGTGTATTTATCCCAATTGTCGTATGAAAAATAATGACAATGGGGTGATATTTGAGTGTGAGAATCTTATTCTGTTGCACACTTAGCGTGTGAATTCGTTGTCCGAGTTGAAGAGTTTGATTTTGAGCAACCTTGGTGGCATAGAAACGAGGGAGGTCGGAATGGTGGGGTATAGGTTGCTGGCACCGTTGGGTAATGAAGTTTTTCGGTTTTGACTATTTCGGCTTCTAGGGGACGAGCATATGCGACTCATGTTCGACATCCATAGGAGAATCATGGTGGAGCAAGTGATGGAGCTTTCTGCCGAGGTTGGAGATGTTGGTGGTGGTGGTTCTGTACACTCGACCTATGTACAGGACGACCGACCTCTCGCACCACCACCCATTTATGTCGCCATTCCAGTGGAGGATATGGAGATGGGTGAGGAAGACTCTGACGAAGAGTACGCTGCCGATAGTGACGACAGTGATTCTTCTAAGCAGGGTGATGACAAGGAGTTTGTTTCAGAGACGCCCGCTTCTCCCAGAGGTTGAGGGCAGCCATTGAGAAGAACAGGGAAGGCATCTCGAAGATGCGTGTTACTCATTGTGATAGGCGGGCTTCCATGTTTATCGTGGAGGAGTTAGAGCCGTTCGAGGGTTGGTCGCACGGTTCCTTCCGTATCTGCCTTTCAACATGCAGTTCATCATGCAGAAGGTCGTAACAAGTTACAAATTGATAACTAAATAAAGATATAAACAGATGTTACCTCACAGTCATATGATACATGTAGATGGATCGCTCCGGTGGACACCACTGAGAAAATCTCTGGTATATCCAGGACATCAACAGCAGAGTGCAACCAGTGATGTTCGTGACGCCTTGGTGTGCCGCCGAGCACAATGACTGGTATGTCCAAGCCAGCACGGCCGAGCCCCAAGACAACGCCCAAAGTCCTCAAGAAATGGGAGCTAACGCAGATGGACCAAGTTGTTCGACTAGTCCGTCATCAGATATCCTCCGATCAGTAACATGATGTAGCATCTAGCGTACTGTCGGAGGGTCTTTAGACCGTCCGCAGGGGCATCTATCGGACATGATCCCGCAGCCATACAAGCTTCAGCGTGAATGACTCTTTCCTCTGCGCCGCCTGCTGTGGAGCCACCAGAGGCCTGGCACCCAGCAGCCGCTCCACCAACTACCACGTCTCCGTCTAGTACCACCTACCGAAGTCACGGAAGCACCCCCCCAATAGGGTCCCCGTGGGCGTATAGCCCTAGGTGGTACACCACATCCTACAGGGTGATAATGACCTCACCCCACGGGAGATGAAATGTGTGGGTCTTTGGACACCATCGCTCCACGAATGTCGTAATCAGGGCATAGTCGAATGTGAAATTCCTAAGGTACCATGTCGCCGAATCTAGCCTCCCTCAGATACGGGACGATGGCGTCGAGTGGAGGAAGGGTATGACTTACTCGTCGCGGTAATAGAAGGCGAGGTCTCTGAAGAAAAAATATATGTTCACATTTATCTATAAGTAATTTTAAAACGTTTATTGGTTTTTTTAAGTTTAACGGTCCTTATAATATCACTCAATTTTTAAATAGGTTTCTATATTTTTTTACTAAATTCCTACACTGTTTTAAGTTTTGTAATTAGATCTTTTCAGTATAAAAAATATTAAAGTTAAATAAATACTTTTTTATAAATTATAGATTTTATAATTAAGAACATAATTAGATATTTAGTTACATATTTTTCAAAAAAAATATTATTCTGTTAGTTTTAATATATTTAACATAAAAAAATTTAATTATAAAATTAAAAGGAGTATAATAACTAAATTAAAAAATAATAAAAAATCTAATTATAAATTTGTCGAAACTAAAAGAAATAAAATAGAATTCTAAATTAATAATTATGTAGTAACAACCTAACACAGGTGAAATAAAGAGAGTTACAAATTTCTACCAGTGACATATTCCTCACTATACAAACAATATTCTAGTTCTTTACGACTATCCTAACTATGGCTACATACACACATATATCTATATGGGACTGCATAAAATTCCACGAAGCAGAACTAACCGTAAAGTCGGCTGTCCCGGCGTAATGCGAAGTCTCGTTCATCCTGTTGATGTCTCCATCGTTACCAGCTGCGCGCACTATTGTCGTATTTATCGATTGTATGGTCAGAAAGGGGTAAAAAAGAGAAAAAAAAAGTGGCTAAAAAGTTCAAATTGGTGCCCGATCAAACGCTGTTAACGAGTTGTATATATAGTCGTCGCCCTCTCTTATCCCGTTTACACTGTGAACGAGATAAGAGAGGGTGATGGATTTCGGTAATAAATTTTTAAATTATTTATTTCAGTAATTATTATATTTATTTTATTTATTAAAATAAAAAATCCCATATATGATTAGATAATTTCGTAAGTAATAGGTTTAAAAAATTAGTTATTTTTAATTTTTTATTGATATATTTTTTTAATGAATAACGGGATTAAATGTTTAGAAAATTTTTATTAATATAATTGATTGTTTATATAACAATTTTTTATAATGATAAGTGCATAAAATTTAAATTGTTATTGATGTTTGTAGAGTAAATAGTTAAATTGAACCCTGAAAGATTATTCGATCTCCAAATTAATCTCCAAAAGATTAAATTAATCAAAATTGTCTTCGAAAGATTTAAAATCAATTACGTTAGTCTTTCTGTCTATTCTGTCACTAATAACATTAAGTTTTGCATGCGTGGCGCGTTAGTTTTTTTTGTCAAGATTCAAGCCCACAAATGGGCCTAAACCATTAGAAAATCATAGCCTAACCCACCAACCCGACCCGGCGATCACATACTCTCCTCCTCTATGCGTCTCAGCCTCCATGCCGGTTTCAATAGCTGTTGCCTCCATTAGTTGCAGCGACTGTTCTATTTCATCAGTCAATGCCTCAGCTTCACTAAAGCTATAATTGCTAAGGATCTTATTTACATCCATGTCACTATGATCATCAATATCATCCCTTGAGCTATTCACCTTGCTCTCCTTACTTGCCCCAACTTCAAACTCAACAACACCATCCCGATTGTGATGAAAACCACTACTCTTATAGGCACCATCATCATCAGCACCATCACGAGCACCACCACCATCAACACCATCAACAGGGATAGAAAGCTCAACCTTGTCACCACTCATGCACCTTGTTTGCTTGCAAGATGCTTTGCCTTGATTTTCCGTGATGCAAATATAGCCGCTAATTATTTTTGTGTCTTGGGTCAGGTCAAACAAAGACCCAACTCGGAAGAGTACACAACCCGGATTGACAGCACGGTGATTCGGCTTATCCTCCTTCAGAGTTCTCATGCACCGCTGCATGCCTCCATTGGTGAAGAGAATCTGATCACAGTTCCTGCTCCGATGCCACCATTGCCATATCCTCCGCTAGCCTAGCCTCACGATACTGCTGAGCTATAGATCATTTTATTAATCCAGATTGATGTGCCACGGCTGCTGCCATCAATCTGGTGGTGTGCTCACGACTGCTTGGCTATTTCTGGCATTGCCTCCACTACTGGTTCATGCTACCACTGTTGCTCGCTACGAGGGCTGTGTTCCTTCTGGGTTGATGAACGCTCGTTCTCTCTAGCATGAGTCTCGTCCACCTCGTGAATTAGAATAGATTCTCCAATAAGACTGTGATTAGGGAGATCTCTCTCGAGTTCTGTTTGATGTCTTATTTTTATCTTTTGTTTTTTTTCTTGTTTTGTTTCTTTTTCTTTTTGTAACTAATCACAAAAAAAGATATTTAAGGTTGTTTTACAAATATAAAGAATTTTGTTAGTCATGAGTAAATATATCATAATAAGTTGGACCACATTATAAATACTTTAAGCAGCTCCATCTCATGAAACTTTTTTGAAAGCTCCATCAAATACTTTGCCTAGATCCTTAACTGCTTCAATAAGAGACGAAGAACCATGTTTTTGCAAATCTCTTCAGTTGAGAAAGTTCATCACCATGGTGTCACACTCAACTTCAATATTTAAGAACCCAAGACTCTCAGCTAGCTTCAAGCTCGTATAAACTAATAAAATTATAAAAGAATAAGAAAAGAAAAGATGAAGAATTTTTATTGTGTTTAATATAGAGAATAATGCTACCTATTCATACTAAATTGATCATGAATTTTTAAAATAGCTAAAACAATCAAATTTTCTAGATGATTCCGTTAGAGAAAGATAAGCATAACAAATTTAGTAAAGGATAAGCATAACAAACTTTTGAAAGATGAGATAGGATAAAGATAAGATAAGAATAAGCGGTTTAATACGCCCCTGCAAGCTGGTGGATAGAAGTGTCAATAATCCACAGCTTGGATAATTTTCGATGAAAAGGTTGAGGAAGACGCATGCAGCGTGGTGATGCAGAGCAAGACGCGTACGTGCTGCGTGGTGATGCAGAGAAAGAGAAAGGCACGACGGAGCTAGGGCTGCCGGTTGCAAAAACAAAGAAAGAGATGATGTGTTTGAGGGAGAGAGAGCAAGCAGCGATCTTTAGAGAGCGCGTAGAACGTGGTAAGAGTGCTGACGGAACTACTTAAACAGAATGCAAAAGGAAGAAGAAAGCGCAGACAAAATTGTTGGAAGAAGGAAGTGCAGACAGAACTGTCAGAAGAAGGAAGCGCAGACGGAACTGTCGGAAGAAAGAAGTGCAGACGAAACTGGCGAAAGAAGGAAGTGCAGGAAGTACAGACGGAACTGATAGGCAGACAAAACTGCCGGAAAAAAGTCCATATTTATTTTTGGAAATTTGGCCATAGTGATTAGTGAATGATCTATTCCATGAATGGTAGTTGTTTCTTGTTAGAACAGGAGTAACTAAGACTGAGGTAAGATTTTCACTTAGATAGATATAATAGAGATTGGTTTGATCGTGAGCTAGATTGGAAGATTAATTATTCAATGTGGGATGGGATTGAAACTATGATAAAGGGGGGTTGAAACTATGACAAAAATATGAAAAGGAAGTACGGTGGTTTATTACCAGAAAAATAACAGCTTATCCTCCTTAAGGAGGATACCATGACTTTGATACCATAATAAAATTGTGAAAGACTAAGAAAAGAAAGATAAAAAAAAATTTATTGTGTCTAATATAAAGAACAATACTACCTATTTATATTAAATTGGTTATAAATTTTTAAAATAATTAAAACAATCAAATTTTCTAGATGATTCTGTTAGAAAAAGATAAGTATAAAAAACTTTAAAAAAGTATAAGCATAACAAACTTCTGAAAAATAAGATAGGATAAAGATAAGATAAGATCAAATAGTTTAATATAAACTCCCCACAATTTAGCCATATTAACGGTGGAAAACCCTATATTAGCACCCCCACAAGCACCATTATTGTTTGAGCTCAAAACTGAACCGCCACAATTAATCTTAACGGGTCTTCTTTGCTGCCGTTAAGGTAGGATTCTCGTGCGGGTAGGGTAGGATGCGGGTTGAGCTTCAACCCTATTCAATTAACGTGCACCCTATATATGTATATGTTATATACTTATATAAAAATATATTTTAAGTTGATATTGAACCAAAGACCTCTCACTAAATGTAAAAGATTCTTAGCCACTAAAAAAAGATCATTAATTGATAATTTAATACTTTTTTTTATATAAAAGTCAATTTTATTTTAAATTATTATCAAGTTATATAATAATATTACATCTTTTGTATAATCTACGGATTGAATTGGATATACACAGATTAAGATGATTAGAATTAGAGTTGGGATATTTTTAACCCGCAAATAGAATAAAATTAAATTTATATAAAAATATCGATCCATAGATAAAATTAGAGTTAAATCCAAACCCTATACTACCAATTCCATGATGACTCCTAACTGCCGTCTTCATTCCTCTAAACCCATCCTCATTATCGTACTTTTCATTCACAATGCTGTATATATATTAAATAGAAATACACAATGCTTAGATTATAAAAGAGTTAATACTCAAAATCGTCCTCGAAAGATACCTCGATCTCCATATTAGTCCCCGAAAGATAAAGTTAATCAAAAGAGTCCCCGAAAGTTACACGAGTTAATCAGGTTCGTCCTTCCGTCAATTTGCTTGATGACATGGCTAACGTCTGCTCACGTGGCACGTTAACTTCCATGCTGGCAGAGAAGGAATACGACGCCGTTTTAAGGGAATGTCCAGATAGACATGAATCGGCGTCGTTTCGTGGAGATAGTGGATTCAAAACGTTGCAGAGTGGAGTCACCCTCTTCCATAACGAGTATCTCCACGTTTGGCTCCAAAATTGTTTCGTCTCCGTCAAGCCATGCCCTAACCCCTTCACGTTGCATTCGAACATCGCCATCGACGTTTGTCCTCGTTGGCTGACGATCAAAGCCGAGTAGCTGTAGGTACTGAGAAGAGCGGTCGTCAGCTGTTAGCAACATTGTTTGTGGAAGAAGCAAGCGTGACGGTTAGAGGTAAGCATTAAAGTTTTTTCCTTTTTTTTGAAGTCAGTTTGTAGGCTGATGTGTTAGGGGTGGCGTTCTGTATATCTCTGTCTTTAGGGGTAGGGGTTTGTGTGAGTGTTGTTTAAGGTTAGAATACATTGCTTTGAATGCCGTTGTGATGATATTGTGTTATGGGTGTTTGATGTTAATGGGAGTTAGTTTTCGTTGTTGCATGTTTGTTTTGGGGTTAGGGTTTCTTATGTTATGATTGAGAATAGGCAGTTGCAATCTGTGTGGGCTAAGGAGGTTTTCTTGTTTCTGCTTGTAGATGGAAGGTCCTCCGATGACCTTTGTGTTTCACCATGGGGGACTGTTTAAGAAGAATGCTGAAGGAGATATGGTATACGAACCCGATAATACAGAGGTGCTGATGGGGGTTGAAGGAGACACGCTTGACGTCTTCTTTGTAAGGGGTTATTATAGGGAGTTGGGTTACATTGAAGCTGGAAGTTGTTGGTGGAAAGATCCTGGAGTTCCTCTTTCATCAGGGTTGAGAAGCTTGGTCACAGACGCAGACTTGGTTGCCATGTGCAGGGATTGCAGGAGAAACCACAATCTGATCAATATCTACCTGGAGCATTGTATCTCTCAGCCTTGTATAGTAGACCAGATTGAGGATGAAGTAGTGAATGTGGAAGCAGCAGGGTTGAAACAGGGGAAGTGCAGCTCCCAACCTGTGAAGAAACCCACAAGAATTGATCCTCAGTCCCAGAAGCAAACCTGTCACCCCAACAGAACAACCTCACAGCCCAAGTCACAGCCCAAGTCACAGCCCTATCAGATGCATGTATTGCAGTGAGATAGGACACAACAAGCGAAGCTGCGCAAAGAAGAAAGCAACTGAAGCTGAGGAGCATGCTAGGCAGCTGCAGCTGCAACTAGCTCTGGTTGCCCCTGCTGCAGAAGGGGCTGCCCCTGAAGCAACTACTGTCCCAGCTGAACCTAATCCAGCTGCAGCACCAACACAGACCCCGACAATTATTGATGTTAGCCAGTGTGACAGTATACCACCAACACAAGAAACACAACAGGTAATCAGCCATATGTGATTCATTTTAAACATTAGCTATTTCATAACTCTCATTTATTTAATAAGCTAAATCTAAATCTAGATGTACCATTAATTTGTGTAGGAACAACTCGCTGCTAGGCCATCGAAGCTAAAGGTCATTAAAGGGAAAGCCAGAATTCAGTCGTCTCCCAAAGCTACTGTAGCCGCACCAGTTGCTATCTCTGCTGAGACAATCAAGGGGACTAGTTTAGCCACTGCTAAAAAACTGGCTGACTTTATGACCTTCGTTCCTACTCCGGCCTTCAAGCCCCCAAGAAAGACTGATAAACAACTTTGATTAGTGTTGAATTGTATTGTCGTTGAACTCGTTTTTTTGTGTGAGGATACTTTCTGTTATTTTGCACAGGGCAGTTGGAGTGACATTATGTACATTTTGGTTATCTATGTCAATGCAAGTTGTACTATGCCCTTTTATTTTGGTCTAGGATACTTTTTAGGTTATGTATCCTCATGTAAAAGCTTATGACTTTGATCTGGTCTGTTTTATGTTTACATTATCTACTCAATGTTTAACACTACTTTCACTACTGATTATGTCCATTCCTTAGTACATGTTACTTTAATAGTCAACCGAATTGGTTTGGAACCTTTCAATTGGATTGTGTTGTCTTCATATAAAACAACCAAATGAAACATCTATTCTCATTCAATGGATTCATCTCATTACACCATCAAGTGTTTGGAATTTGCTTTACTTGGAACGACACAACAAACTACAAACAATCACATTAAGCACAACTACCACAAACAGGAAAACTATTAACATTTTCAATGCTTTTACTTCAGCTTCCAAGCTGCCCAGTCTCCATGCCACCTTCAACCTCCATTCATCACAGTCACTATCAACCTGCAGCTCAGCCCCATAATCTTTCTTCGTTGCACCTTGGCCCATCCCTTCATACTCATCATCCTCAACCCACTTAAAGTAGTTGCAGTGACTGCCCTTCTGAAAATTCAGAAATCACAAAACAAAAAATCAAACAAAATTCCAACACACAAAACAACATCAAAAACCCTTAAAATCTTACACCACACTCACCCGGTACCTTGGACATGCACGAAATAGTCTATCTGGGTTCTCCGCTGTCCCAGACTTTCTTATCGCAGCCTTCAACCCACAGAAACATGATTCCTCATGGGGTTTCCTCCGGCTTCGCATTGAGGCGCTGGAACCATTACTCCCGTTCGAGAACAACGACACACCGCCACCACGGCCTCCATTTCCGGCCTCCATCGTTGCCCCAAACCACCAACTTGAACACGAACCCAGCTATATGGCCATCTGATTGATGAAGACGACCTATTTATCGTGGAATTTAGGATTAGGTTTCAAACACTTAGGGACTCATTTGAACTGTTTTCTCAAACTTACCTTGTCAGCAACACGTCATCACACGTGGGCCTCTTCCACGTTGGAGGCTAACCACACACATCAGCAACAGTTAGCCAGGTCACCAACGCAGTTAACGGAAGGACAAACGTGATTAACTTGTGTAACTTTCGGAGACTCTTTTGATTAACTTTATCTTTCGGGGACTAATATGGAGATCGAGGTATCTTTCGAAGACGATTTTGAGTATTAACTCGATTATAAAATAAAGACTAAACCAAATTGATTTTAAGAACTAAAATTAAAATAAGATTGATAAATAAATAAAGATTCGAGTAAGTATTAAATCTACGGAAAAAAAAGATACAATAATCAAATGGAAATTTTAGGTGAAACTGAAAATTTTTAAAAAGTTTTAAAATATATCAATATATTAATATTTTAAAAAATTTTAATTATTAATCTTAATTATATATATATATATATATATATATATATATATATATATATATATATATATTATAATTAAGATAAACCAGTATAACAATACACTTGGAAAGTTTTCAAATCGTTGAAGTGAATTTGATATTTTCATCTCCGTATATTAATATATTATGTAAGATAATAGACTATGTAAATTATTCATATATAGTTGAAAACTACAGAACACATGAGTAGAGGTGAAAACAGGTCAAATCAGGTCAAATTTTATTCTTAATAAACTTGGTTTGAACCTGATCTGCAGTCTATTAGTTATAAATTTTTTTTAAAGTACTAAGTCTGGCCTGGTCTGAAGTCTGTTAAAAAGTTTGTTAATTTTTTTTTATAAAAATAAAAATATTACTTAAAAAAATATTTTTTAATAAATATATTTATATATAAAATATTATATTTAATATTTATAAGAATTTTTAAATTTTAAAGTATTTAAAATATATAAATTATTTATAATTAAATATAATAAATTTAAAATATCTTATTATTTTGTTAATAATAAAAAAAATTATTTATATATATAATTATATATTAAAAGGCCCAAACAAGCCTGACAGGCTAGACTAATTAGTGAGTCTGAACCTAACTTATTAATTTTTTTTCGAGTTAATTTTTTTAAAAAGATGTTATAGAAAAATAAGAATAATTTTATATTTAAATATTTCATAAAAAATATTTTTATTTATTAATTATATTTAAATATAATAATATAAAAATATTTTTTATTTTTCTAATATTATTAATTTTATTATTAAAAATTTAACAAATACATTAAAAATAAAAGAAATTTATTAAAAAATATTTTTTATTATCATCTAATGACATCTAAACAAATACTTAGTGCTTGTTTGGGCACTATTAAATCGATAAAAAAAGATATTTTTTCAATGAAAAGATTTTTTTTATTTTTTAGTGTGTTTGACAAATTTCTAATAGTAAAATTAAAAGCACTAGAAAAAAAACATCTTTTTTGAGATGTTATAATTTACATTTTTTTCTAAAAAAAAAATTTTCCTTAAAAAAATGATATTTTTCACATAATAAATTAACAAAAAGTACTTTTATCTCATTTTATCCAAACATAATTGATAAATAAAAAGATATTTTTACTTGAGATATTCAAACATAAAATCACTTTTACTTTTATAAAAAATCTTCTAAAAAATTATCATTAAAAAAAAAGACCTTTTTCAAAAATGGCATCTAGTGCTTATTTGGGTGCAATTATTTTGATAAAAAAGATCTTTTTTTTAACGTATTTGGCAAAGTTCTAATAATAAAAGTAAAAGTATTAAAAAATAAAAAAACATCTTTTTTGAGAAAATACAATTTACATCTTTTTTTAAACGATATTTTTTCTTTAAAAAAAATATTTTTTACATAATAAATAAACAAAAAATACTTTTATATTGTTATACCCAAACATAATTAATAAATAAAAAAATATTTTTATATGAGATATCCAAATATAAAATTATTTTTATTTTTTTATAAAATCTTTAAAAAAAATAACTCAAAAAAAAATATTTTCTTAAAAACTCATCTAAACAACCCCTAAATTCCCTTCTCCGCGAAGGGTATCCCATAGTTCATCGAGGTAATAATACTTATTATTAATTAATGATACTGGAAAAAAAAATTCATCATGAACCATATGGGAATAACAATATTAAATTCAAGAACGTATCAAGAATAACAAAATAATTTAGGAAAAATCACTTCTAAGAACCGTTAAGATTGGTCAATTAATAAAAAGGATAATTTAAATTAAAATTATTAAAAAGAATCTACTTAAATGATATTTAATTATTTAGAGAGAAGAATTATCAAATCGTCATTATTGTTGATTGAAGATTGAACAATTCTTTTTAAAAAGATTATTTCTCTAAAAATGATTAGTCTTGATTCTTGAACGATGAATATAAATAGTCTTAATAATAGTTTTGCCTAAATATATTATTTTTAGTGGTTAATTTTTTTTTTACATATTTTGAAATGAATAGAATATTTTATTTTAAAAAATTGATCTCCTATGTACACTTCTCGCTAAGAAATATTTTGCACCCATATATCTCTTATGAAATTTCTGCCGAATCAGATCAACAAATTAAATTGGATTAGAATTTGTGAATAATTTAATTCTGGGATAACCAAAAATTAAATAAATAAAAAGAAAGAAAAGAAAGAAAGGCGTGCCATGTCACTTGACAGTGATGAGTCACAAGAGCAAGAATTACTACAGATAGATACGGTGCCCGTCAAAAATAAAAAGAATAAAAACACAGTCTTTTTTTTTTAAATTAAAATAAAAGAATCTTTAATTCCAAGAAAAAAAATTATTCTATCTTTAATAGAATATTTATTTTTAAATTAAAGATTTTTTTTATTTTAATTTAGAAAAAAATCCCAGAGTAGCGCTATTTAAAAATAAATAGATAACAAATCTTCGCAAACAAGTAGTATTTATAAAATTAGAAAATGCATAGATAATAAAGTAGATGTAGTTCGTGATTCTTTATATATTCCATCCTATAATAAAACACAAGTCTCATTAAAAATTTTCAAGATCAAACAATTTGTGTTCTCTTATTCAAAACGAGATGGTGGGGATGAAGAAAGTTAGTGTGCACATGAGGAAAGGTGCCAAGACGGGAGAGAGAAAGAAAGGTAACTATATCACATGAATTGTGATCTAATTCTTCATAAATTTATCCTTTTATTACTTAATTTCGTATCCTAGTCTTGACTTTTTTTTACTCTTTCAAGAAGTTTTATACTAAAAAATAAGTTGAAATTACTGGTTCCTAGCATTCTTTTTTTTTTTTTTTAACTAAAAATATGAAGATTCAAACTCGCAACCTCTTAAATGAGTACGAAGAAATTATGTCATTTGAGCTATTATTTGTTGGGCATTCCTCTTATTTTAATATAAAGGTAAAGGAAGATATGATGAAGTTGATAACGATGAAGATCATGTGTTGCCACAGCGTGCGTTTGCCCCGTTTCGTGCTCCAATGACAACTTTCTCATGTTTGATGCAACACTTGGAACACAAAAAGTATGTGGCTTTTTTTTTTTCTTTTTTTAAACAAAAATTATTTTATATGGTACGTTTGTATTTTTGATATGGTTATTGTAACTTTTTTGCTTTCTTTCATTATTGAAGGGCTTCTTTTAGAGAGGAAGGATTAGCGGCTTTTATTAAAATCTTTAACGAAGGAAATCAAGACAGTATTTTAGAAAAATGGTAAGGCTATATACTATTAAATTGTTCAATTTTCTTAAATAGATTTAAATTTATTAATGAGTGTTTTTTTTTTCCAGCTTCGTTACTTACCTGTACCAAGTTTTGAATTGCCTTAAAAAAGGTTTGACTAAAGAGAAACAATTGGCTTCTCAAGCTCTTGGTTCGTCTTAAATTCTTCAAATTTAATAGGCTAATTGACTTTTATTTTTCTTAGGCAATAACTATAACCTAACTTGATATTTTTAATTTCAGGGTTAATGGCAATAACAGCTTTTGAAACTGATAATGCAGAAGAAATATACGTATACACAATTTCTTTAGTTACTGAACTAGTGCAAACTCCTAACAAGGTACTTTAGGATACAATCTCATAATATTTTTAAGTTATTAATAAATAAATATAACAGAAAATGATAAATTCTCTCATGTGTGTATTCTATCGACCGCTCAGTATAACGGGAGTCACGTTTGATTTTTTCATTGAGTTTGACAGATCCAAGTGAACATAAGAGATCAATATGTCCAAATTTTAAAAATATTAAGGATTTAAATATCAACTGATCAAAAGGTCAACGACCTATTTATCTTTTTCTCTAAATATAAATATATGAAAAGATGTTCGAAATTTAACAAAATCCTAATCTTTTCCATGCAGAGTTTGGAACCATGCGGCTTTATTGCTCTTATAGAGTGTTTGACCATAGTCACATCTTTCTGCGCAAGCAATTCAAAGCAAATTCAAGAAGTCATGCAAGTGATTTGGGAATATATCTGTCCTAAATCCAAACTTGCTGTAAATACTTCGCTTAATTAATCCTTAGTTAATGTTTTATTAATTTAAGTATGATCTGTTTTGTATATATTTATTATTACTTACTTACGAATCTTTTCTTTTCTTTCTTTTTGTTTTTTCAGGCACTTAAAAACCAAGCCTATGCTGCTAATCTATCAAAATTGATTTATGCTTGGTTGTTCTTACTTACAAAAGTAGATAGCTGGGAAATTATATATGGTCATTGGCAAGGGTGAGTACATTAACTTTTTGTCTTATATAAAAGTTTAATTTTAATGCATAAAAAATTATATTTTGTTGATATAATAATATATAATTAGATAAATTTAAAAATTATATTTTTAATAATGTGATAATACTTAATTAAATGTTTGTGTAAAATTCTTGGGTGCATGAAAGTTAAATTCTCAATGTGATCTTAATTGTTACAATTTATAAATGACAGGAAAATATACATAGTACAACTTTGCGACTAATTATCCAATATTAAAATTCATAAAATTGCTATTTATTTTGAAAATAAAAGAAATTGGTTAATGTTTAACTTTGCTTTAATTTACGATTCTTGATGCAGGGCAATTTGTCAATTCTTATCTTTACTCAAAGAAGATGCAACTTGCGTTGTTGCCGGTGAAGCATTAGCTTTGATATTTGACTGCGATAAAATTGATAAGTTTTTTGTTAAAACTGAAGAATTATTATTAGAGTCTTACGATGGATTAAGAAAATATATTAAAGACATCATTTTGAAGCAACTAGAGAGCACTTCATTGGAAGCTAAAACTGCACTTCCTCTTAAACAAATGTTCAACAATGCTGCTAGAGCCTATTGGGACGTCTTAATGTACTTTAAGGAAGATAAATGTCCAAAATATTATGAAAGATTTGATGGACAAAAATTAATTCTATCATCATGGTCTTCAATTATACAGGTATATTGTTGTTTGTTTTTCATTTCTCTAATCAATCTAATATGTTTTTAATTTTGATTTATTTCTAACACTTTTTTTCCTTTTATGAATAGCTCAAGTTTCTCAAGAATTTTCTGGGAGAAGAAAATTTTTCAAATTATATGCTGGTTAGCTTTTTAAAAAATTAATAAATTATTAATAAAGATAAATTATTTATTATCAAATATTTAAATTTTTCTATCGTTGTTATATTAGGGAAATAAAGTCATCCAGCAATTATTTACATTTATACCGTACCATGAAGAGGAAGATACTCCATGCCTCTATGAACCTACTTTAGAAAAGGTTAACAAAATAAATTTTGTTTTTGTTGGATAAACTCAATTTCTTAGTTTACTAATATTTTACTTAATTTCTAACAGGTTGAAGCAAGGGTATATATTCCTGGTACTCGAGAGAAAGATCCTGAGCTGTTAACAAAAAGTGAAATAAAGAAAGAGCGAGAACAAGTATAGCTAAGCTTCTTTTTTTTTTTTTGTTGTGTGTATCTTTTTATTTATGTGTATATTTATGTTATTTTATTATTTCATGATTCATCTTGTAGATAAAGTCAATTATTGATAGATCAAAGACCAAACTTATGAATAAAAGGCGCATATTTGCAGAGGTGATGATTTTTCCCCACCTTGTGTGATCTTTTAATTATATATAAAAATATGTTTAATTAACTAATTTATACTTAAATTTATTTTGTCTCAGGAGAGGAAAGGCAAAGTGTATTGCAATGAAGTTGAATAGTAATTCTCTTAGAACTACTTTCTTTTTCCTAATCCATATTAATTTTTGTACATGATTAACTTTGAAAATCCATTTGATTTTCAGTTATTGAGTATTATTAAATTCGTAATTTTTTATGTTTATCTTTTAATGTGACCTTCATATGCATTAAAACATATATAATTAGATAAAATATACAAATGTTAAGTAAATAATAATTTTTTTATATTTATTTTGTATTTCAAGTAATACGAATAACTGATTTTTCGAAAAAAAAATATTGACTTTTAAATAATAGACTACAAAAAATGAAAATTTACCTGTTTAATAAAAGGGCAACTCTTGTTTTTGTTGCATAAGTGATTCACATTTCAATGAGTGCGCAAATGATGAATATGCAAATCAATTTAATTTTCCAAAAATAAATAATAGAATAAAACAAGCCAATATTATATGGATGTCTTAAATGTAATAACGTTACTTTGTTGTTTTGTTTGATATTTATATATAAATCAAATTTATTATATTCGATTTAGTCATGTTAATGGTAAATCGAATCAATAAAATTCGAATTAATATGTATATATGTAAATCGAAATAACAAGTTTTAATTTAGTATGGTTTAAAATTCGAAATAAGTTGCCAAGAAGCAATAGCTCAAATGGCATAGTCTCCCTCATACTCAATTAAGAGGTTGCAGGTTCGAGTTTCTATATCTTCGGTAAAAAAAAAAATTCGGAATAAGCTACTTATAGTAAATCGAAACAGTTGATTTCGAGTTATAGCCCATAGTAAACCGAATTGATTAAATTCGATTTATAAAGAACGTACACTATTAGTAAATCGAATGTGTATATATATATATAATTCAAATTCACTTGTTTTGAATTACATTTCGCTATCTCCCCACTCCCAAACGCACCATCTATCGGTTGGACGGAATTGTCCATATTGCTAGTAGCATCCATGAAGAGATTAGTGAATGAAATTTATTTTCTTTAAGATAGACCAGAATTATTAGTAATATTAAGTTGCTTAGAATTTATTATAAGCGTTATTAGAATTTTTAAATTACAAATAGTAGTTAGAGTAGTGATTAGAAATTCTGTTAGAATTTATAAGTTTTAAATGTTAAAAGTTTAACTAAGTTAGAAGTTTTGTTAGAACTTAATTTAATTTAATTTAAATCTTAGATGTTAGATTAATTATGCACTAAAAGTTTAGTCTTTCAAGTTTAGGAAATAGAGCGAACCCTTAGAGGAGGGTTGTGAAGTGGAGGAATTGAATTGGGAAGGGTGAATAAGGTGATGTATGATATGAATAATGAAATGATTTGATGTGAAATATTTGAGGAAGTGCGAAAATGTATGAATGTATGAGTAATGAATGAGACATAATTAATAGAAATGATGATATTGATGAGTTGGATGTGAGGAAGGCGGTAGGACGCTGATCCCTCGATCTTTTTTCCCTGTATTCTCTGTGATTGTGATGTGTTGGATATGGGGAAGGTGGTAGGACACTAATCCCTCGATTCATTCTCCCGAATTTTCTTATGATTATGTTGTGCGGGATGTGAGGAAGGTGGTAGGGCACTAATCCCCCGACATTTTTTTCTCACATTCTCTTTCTCTGTCTGCAAGATGACAGGGCACTAATCCCCGACCGATATGGCACAACCTCATTAGGGGAAGGTGGTAGGACACCAATCTCCCGATTTATTTTCCCTAGTGTATGGCTCAAGGAGAAGGTGATAGGGTACTAATCCTCCAATTTTATGCCTCTTGGAGATGCACAGTCGAGAGACGGCATCCGGGTTAGCTACCGGAATGTGTCAGGTTCTGGCAGGACTTTGGAGGATTGGAGGAAGGAGAGATTGAGGTGTTAAGTTAAAATTGGACTAGGACCTAAGTACCATAGATAGTTCACCTGGTTTTTAGTTTAAAATATAACTCTAAGTTTTTAATCTGAGTGTCGGAGTTCTAGAATTGTCTCTGACTTTTCCGAGACCTTATATATTATTTATGTGGGTACTACTACCATGCCGAGAACCTCCGGTTCTCATTCCATACATATGTTATCTTTTTCAGATGCAAGTTGTGAGACACCACGCTAGGCGTCTGGAGTTTCAGTTTCAGCGAAGTTAGGTTATGGGCTTTTTTGTGTTTTGCTATATATATATGTATAGATTTCTTCTTAATATATGTGCTTTACTTTTGTACCTCATAGAGGCTTGATGGAAAACTAGGGTTTATTTTGAGTATTTTGGAAAACTTAGGATTGTATATATGTATGTAAGTATTCTCCGACCAAACTTGGCTTCGCAGGTTAAGCCTGAAGCTTGCTATTCTGTACCTTTTTACCCCAATAAGGGGGAGGGTAAAGCTCTGTGTGGTAGGGTGTTACAGGATCAACCTCATCCATGGTAGTCCAGATCCTAGTAATCCTGAGACGCCCTTCAGACTCACGTCTCTTGGTGGGATCGGGTGTGACTGTGGGACCGTCATCTGGTGGTCAAAAACCTTTTAGGACCGGAGGAGTGAATCCCATCTGGTAGACATTGAAGACCGAGGTAAGGTGATACACCTCACGCACATAGGTTGCCCAACTCAAACGTGAATATGCACAACATGTCAAGGCATGGCAACATGGATGATGAAGTGCTTGGAAAAATCCGCAGTCACATGTCTAATCCCTTAGGGACACTATGTAAGAGACAAGTGAGAAGTTACCAGTTGGAGTAGTATCGGCCATAGTAAACTCAGAATTATCCCTATCATACAAAATCATGGTGAAACACCTTAATGCCTTCATATTAGCCTCTATTGTGTTCATCAGATGCTGACTAAATTGCTGTTCAGTCCCTAACTGTGCCTCTGCCTCTCTTCCCTTACGGATAAAGAAGCTCGACCAATCTCCTATAAGAGGACTTCACCAACGAACAAACTAGAAGGTTCCTCACACCTTTTAGTATGGAGTTTTACACACACTCGGAGATGTTAGTTGTCATATGCATGAATCTCCGACCTTCGTCTCGATGTTGAGTCCACTTATCATACTCAATCCTGTTAGCCCAGTAACAGATTGCGAGATCTTCGGATTGGAGAATGTCAAACCAGTAGTAAAACTCGACCTCAGTTTTGGCGTAAGCAGCGTTTACTAAAAACTCTTTGCATCCTTACCCTTAAAATTCAAGGTGAAATTTGCTGCCACGTGTCGAATACATGTCCGGTATGCACTAGGTGGAAGCCAACCACTATCCGGAGCCTCTAATGCAGCTTTGATGTCATTGTGCCTATCAGATATGACTAGAATACCTGGCTGAGGCGTTACATGCCGCTGAAGGTGAGACAGAAAAAATGACAACGACTCCGCATTCCCACCCTCTGCAAGTGCGAGCACAATGGGAATGATGTTGGAATTTCCGTCCTGAGCAATCGCAACCATCAGTATACTCCCGTATTTGTCGTACAAGTGGGTTCCATCAATACTAACCAACGGCTTATAATGCCGAAAGGTCTCGATACACGATGGAAATGTCCAAAAAAGCCGATGGAAATAAGCTGATGACTCATTGACTTGCCCACCAACTTGCATAAGGCTTGTCTTCAACACTGCAACGCTACCTGGCATCATTATTCATATACCCATCTCGGCAACTCATTATATAACTCCTCCCAATCTCCGTAAATTTGCGCAACGTCCTTCTGCTTAGCCAACCAAACCCTCCTATAAGTCGGTCTGAATCCAAAATGTGCCTCGTTCGTATTCTGCAGTACCTTGATCGACATGACAACATCAGCTCTAATCATAGGCAGTATGAAAGCAGATATAACATGATAATCAAGCATCTTGTGATCACTAGATATCGACATGGCCAAACATGTATGAGGTTCGTTATACTACCTTACCTCCCAAATACCTTTTCGCTGGCGAAGAGTGATCCAAATCAACCATGTGCAACCGTTGCCAAACTCCTTACACTTTTCATGGTACTTGACATGATCAAATTTTAACAAGAATACTCCTCCTTATTCATCATCGCTATCATCATCAATCGTGGCGAGTTCCACATCATTATCATCATCCTGTAGTACATCTTCGACATCATCTGGTGCTCCACCCTCTCCGAAAATCGGGATCATAACAGGAGTACCGGTCATCGCAATAGCAAGCTGGCCGAAGGGTCGGTCATCACCTATTATTCGTTACGATCGCAATTTTGATCAGCTGCAAATGACGGAGATGCAACTAAAACTGCCTCAGGTGCAATGCTGGCATAGATGATGAGGCACCAACAGACATTGAACTAAAGGCTCCTGACATTGCTAAAGATTGAGGATTCTGGTTCGATCCTCCTGAACTACAGACCACATCTCCAAGCTTGGCCAATAGCCCATAGGTCATCACCTTAGGAAACTGACGACGACAGTGGAACAAAACTTGCAAATCTTCATCATTGTCTATCACGAAGGAATCGTACTTCACACCATCACGTACAACAGAAATCGAAATTTTATAGAATAACTTCTCCATCCATTTTATGCCATGTAGTCCTAGTTTTTGGATTATAGTATTCTGAAACTCAACGAATCTCGTACAAGGTTTGATAAAAATACTCAACGGATCCTTATTAGTAAATTTTATTCCCTATCGCATTTTTTTCTTAATCGACCCTCTATAATGCACAAGAACTAAAAAGCTCTCATCACTAGCCATTGTGAGTCCCACTTTAATAAGAATTTAACGTTCTGCTCCTATTTATATACGTAAGTATCATAGTAAATTGAATTAATTAAATTCAATTTATTACCACTATCCGAACTCGTGGGTACCCATCCTGCCCTTACCCACTCGGGGAGGGTAATTACCCGCCCTGCACCGGGATGAGTTTTTAATGAGACGGATTCTTAGGCAGGGCGGAATCAGGTTTAGGTTAAACCCGTCCTACTCGTCCCGGTATATTTAATATATATAAAATAATTAGTAAAATGATTAATAATATTATATCATATTTAAATTTTTACTTTAATCTATGTTATGTATGTAATGATGGTTATATAAATTTTAAAGTTTAATTTTATTTGTTGAATTTTAATAATTATAGAAGTAAGGAGAGGCGGATACCATAGGAGCGGATTAGGGTTTAACTTTTTACTACTTACAGATAGAAGCAGGACAAATTTGATACAAATTATTATAGAACGGGATAGAATCAAGTAGGGCAAAATCCGCCCCTACCCATCCCATTATCACTCCTACTAATATGACTAAATTGAATTTATTTGATTCAATTTATATATAAAAAAAAAGATAAATCGAATTTATTAGCTTCAATTTACATCATTTCATTGATAAAACCGAATATACATATAACATTTTTTCTTCTAGGACAATCATGATACCACTCATCCTAAAAGCTTCAGCTGATGGAAAAAGATAACACTAATGATTATATCTCTAATACTCCATAAACCTTCATTGTACACATTATACAAATATTCTATTGGCTCCAGGGGCGGAGCTAGAAATTTTTTTGGGAGGGGCCAACATAAAAAATATAAGTTAAGAAGAAAGGAAAATTAAAAATAAAAAAAAAACTAAATTAAAAAATTGAAACTTATACATACATATTAATTATTTTGGGGGGGGGGGCATTGCCCTCCTTCTCTATAACGTGGCTCCGCCACTGATTGGCTCCTCATACTTTCCCTTATATGATTTATCCTAAATAATATAAAAGAAAATTCGAAGAAATAAATAGAGGCATGATCGCATGAGGTAGCGAAGAAGCCACACGCCCACACCTACCAAGTACCCACCCACTCTCACCCACAGTTTGACAAAGACTCAACGTTTACAAGTCAAAGACTCCAAGTTTAAAACTAAGACCAAGCCAAACACCAAAACAACACAATACACTAGTACACTATTCTCAGGCACATCATCCCCTTGTGCCTCGAGTCTTCCACTACCGTTGTTGACTCTCTCACAAACCCTAATTCAACCATGTCTTCTTCCACTTTCACTACCGTCCCGCCCTCCTTCTTCTCCTTTGCTCGCTCTCAATCCCTCCCTCCCCCTAACCTCCCTTTCCACATCCCCATTCGCCGCTCCTTCCCTCGATTCACCGTCTCCGCCCATTCCTCCACTTCCAATTCCACCACAGCCACCAATCCCATTCTTCGCAACCTCAAAACCCTAGCCGGTGCCGCCGTATTCGCCGCCGCAATCGCCGTCAAATTCTCCGCTCTCCCCGCCCGCGCCGAACTACCTCCCGCCACCGTCACCGCCGCCGAGCCGTCCCCTCAGATCCTCGAAGAATCCACTACAGAAAACGCCGCCGCCGAAGCAGCTGCAACAACAACAGCAGCAGCATCTTCCTCTTCTTCGTCTTCTTCCCCTCTGTCTGAGTTCCTCGGAACCAACGACGAAGCTGTCAGTGCGCTCAAGTCGCTGCTGCAGCAGAAGCTCGAAGTAGGCGAGGACGAGGAGGCGCTCTCCATTCTCAAACGGTTATGCACCGCGCAACCCGAGGTAACAGACTGGAAGTTCCTCACGGCAAGGCTAATGAGCGAAATAGGCGAAATTGAGAACGCACGCAAGGTGTATGAAGAAATTCTCGCTTCGAATCCCCTCTCGTTCGAGGCTCTATTCGAGAATGCGTTGTTAATGGATCGGAGCGGAGAAGGAGAAGCGGTGATGAAGAGGCTGGAGGAGGCTCTTGCGGTAGCAAAGGAGAAGAACAAGGCGAAGGAAGCGAGGGACGTGAGACTAATCATGGCGCAGATCCAGTTCCTTCAGAAGAATGTTGATGAAGCTTTGGGGATTTATCAGCAATTGACCAAAGAGGACCCTTCTGATTTCCGGCCTTACTTTTGCAGAGGAATGATTTATAGTTTGCTTGATCGGAATGACGAGGCGAAGGAACAATTCGCCAAGTATCGAGAATTGTCGCCAAAGAAGTTTGAGGTTGATGGGTACTTGAGGACTCCTTTGTCAAGGATGAAATTGTTTGGTTCCGACGAAAGCTAAAAGAAAGTAACAAATTTTTTTTTTGGAAAGAAGTTGAGTTTCTTTTGGATAATTAGAATAATAATAATAATAATAACGATGGGTGGCTGGATACACACAGACACAAGAATTTGGAGTCTGATTTTATCCTGTGTGAGGTGAGTGTTAGTCTCATCTGCTCGATTCTAAGTTAAATTCTTTCACGTTTTAAGAACTACAGTTAAAATGATTTGTATGTTTACTGAGAATGATAGAGACTAGTACTAATAATGTGACAGACAATTGAGTTCCATTGAACTCTGAATCTCTGATACACTTTTGTAGAAGCTCGGCACTTGCAACAAATAGTGTTTGTTTCCACTTTAATCCATAATGTTTCCTAAATATAGTTTTCTGTTGATTCCCCTCATTTCTCAAGTCGATCATGTTGCTGATTTGTTATTATGGAATCTTGCCTTTCTATATGTTTTAAGCTTGTGGGTTTGCCAACGTATTTGGTATGGAGTGTGGATACATATGCTTTATTGCCTCTTCTTTCGTTCACTTTTTGCGTGGTGATCACTAAGTCAATCACAATCACACTGCACAAAATTTTAAGCACGCTATTTCTGCATTGATTCTGTGAGAATAAAAGAAAGGCAGAGAGAAAACAAAGGGAGGCAAATAAAGGATGGAAGAGAGAAAATAGTGGATAGTTAAGAAGTTTTTATAGGAAACTATTTTATAGTACTATGTTCTCTTGTTATTTATAGAAGTTAGGAAAGTATATAAATGAGTGAAATTAAAATGTATTTAATTCAATTAAAAATCAAAGGAATTCACATTCATAGTTATTATTCATTTTTTTTTTTTTTTTAATAATTATATAGCGAGTGTATTATTGTGAATAATGTTCAATTTTATATTACTTTTTATCTATTAGAAGTCAAAATTTCGCTGCAGACTCAACAATTGGTATCAACAGCCAATGTTATATTATTCATTATTTGAGTGGTAAAATTCAATTTTGAATATAATGGCTTCTACTAGTAGTAATGTCAAAGTAGGCAAATATAAAATCGAGAAGTTCAATGGAAAAAATGATTTTTTCTATTGGAGGATGCAGATAAAAAATTTGCTTATATCACAAAAGTTACACAAGATACTAGCGGGAAAAGAAAAAAAGCCGGAAGGAATGAAAGATGAGGATTGGGAAGAATTAGATTTTGAGGCACGAACTGCAATAATGTTATGTCTTGAGAGTGATGTTGCTTTCTTGATGAACGAAGAAACAATTGCAGTAGGCGTCTGGACAAAGTTAGAGAGTAACTTTATGACGAAGACTCTAACTAACAAGATCTACTTAAAATCCAAATTGTATACATGCAAGATGGAGGAAGGCACCTCAATCCGAGAATATATCAATAAGTTTGATAGGATCATATCAAACTTAAAGGATATAGATGTGAAGGTTGATGATGAAAACCAGGTACTCATATTGTTACTTTCATTACCGAAGTCCTATGAAAATCAGGTGCAGACATTGATGCTGGTGGGTGACACTAACCATGGATGAGACAAGGGCATCACTTTTAGCGAATGATCTACGTAAGATTGCTACAAGTGCAATGTCATCTTCAAATGGAAGAGAGTATAATGATCAAGAACAAGGATTGTTCGTGGCTAGAGGAAAGACTAATGAAAGAGGAAAAGATAATAAGCGTGGAAAGTCTAGGCCAAAATCTAGACCTCACGCGGAGAGAACATGCTTTAAATGTGGTGAGACTGGACATTTCAAAGCAAATTGTCCAAATAATAAGATAACTTTCAAGAAACAGAACAACGACAACCCAAAAGAAAAGCAAAAAGCAAGTTACGTCTCAAATGATGAGGAGGATTGTTACTCTGTAACAGAACAATCTTATGAAATCTCCGATAAGTGGATTCTTGATTCATGAGCCTTTCACCATATGTGTCCAAATAGGAAGTGGTTTACTACCTATGAAAACATAAATGATGGCACATTTTTAATGGGCAATGATCATGCTTGTAAAACTGTGGGGTTGGATACTATAAGAATCAAGATGCATGATGGAGGAGTAAGAACCTTAAAGGATGTGAGGCATATTCCAGACTTGCGAAAAAATCTTATCTCTAGAGGTTTGTTGGAGAAAAATGGCTACAAAATAGTTGCAAAAAATGGAGTACTAAAAATTGTTCGTGGTTCTTTGGTAGTGATGAAGGGAGTTCGTCACAGTAATCTTTATTTTCTTTTGGGGACAACAGTCATAGATGAGTTAGCAGTTGTAATCGGTGGAAGTAGAGATCAAACAAATTGCACAAGAATATGGCACATGTGGCTTGGACATATGTCAGAGAAAGATCTATCATTACTTTGTGGACAAGGTTTGCTGAAGAATATGAAGAAACCACAAATGGAATTTTGTGAGCATTGTGTGTATGGAAAAGCACATAGGGTGAAATTTTCTACAAGCAAGCATAAAAGCATAGGGTTGTTAGACTACGTACATACTGATATTTGGGGCCCGGCTAAAGTTACTTCCAAGGGTGGTTCCAGGTATTTTGTTACTTTTGTTGATAATTATTCCAGGTATGTTTGGATTTACTTCCTCAAACATAAGAATGAGATATTCGATACTTTTAAGCGGTGGAGATCAATGGTTGAAAACTGAACAGGTAGGAAGCTGAAAACTCTACGATCTGATAATGGCACAGAGTACACGGATGTGGCTTTCAAGGAGTTTTGTGACCGAGAAGGCATTGCAAGACACTGGACAGTTAGAGAAACACCACAACAGAATGGAGTCGCTGAACGACTGAATCATACGCTACTTGAGAAGGCAAGGTGTATACGCTCTAGTTCCGGGTTATGCAGAGAATGGTGGGCAGAATCGGTTGCTACAGTTTGCTACATAGTAAATCGATCCCCACATTCTTCTCTAGATGGAGACACACCTTATAAGGTGTGGTCAGGGGAACATGCAGATTACGAGAAACTCACAGTCTTTGAATGCACAACCTATTATCATGTCAAAGATAATAAGCTTGATGATAGAGCTAAGAAGACAATCTTTTTGGGATATCCAAGAGGGGTTCAAGGCTATCGCCTTTGGAGTGTAAATGATTCTAAGTTTGTAATTAGTAGAGATATTACCTTTGATGAACGATCTGTGGTAGCTTTGTCTAAAGATATGGTGCCAGATAATGGTGATGTTGGAAAAACTTCAAATACTCAAGTGGTGGAGATAGAGTCTAAATACTAACAAATAGACTCTAGTAATGTTCAGGTGGAGCATCCTAATGCTACTCAAGATGACGTAGAGGATGAACTTGATCATGAAAAAATTCAGCGAGAAAATGCACATGCATTACAACAGCAGTAGCAGAATTCTTTGGCATCTACTAGGCCAAAGAGGAATTATAAATTTGTTCAGAAGTTCGGGTCAGACAAGCCTTTGAGACATTATGGACAGGTAAAATTGGTAGATTATGCACTCTCAGTGAAAGATGATGAGCCGGTCACCTTCAAACATGCTATCAAAGACAAAGATAGAGAGAGTTGGTTAGTCGCTTTGGAGGAAGAGATGCAATCTCTTTATAAGAACAAGACATGGGATGTGATCCCATTGCCCGTGGGAAAGACTGCAATTGGTTGTAAGTGGGTGTATAAAAGAAAAGAAGATCCTACTAAGTCAGATGGTACAAGATTCAAAGTTAGGTTAGTAGCAAATGGATTTGCACAGAAAGAAGGTGTTGATTACAATGAGATATTTTCTCCTGTGGTGAAACACACTTCCATACGGGTGCTTTTAAGTCTTGTCACTCATGGTGATCTTGAGTTGGAACAACTAGACGTGAAGACTGCATCCTTGCACGGTGACTTAGAGGAAGAAATCTACATGTATCAACCTGAGGGTTTTAAGGTTGAGGGTAAAGAAAGTCAGGTATGTTGCTTGAGGAAATTGCTATATGGATTGAAACAATCTCCTCGACAATGGTATAAGCGATTTGACTTCTTTATGTTAAAACAAGATTTTTCTAGAAGTAATTATGATTGTTGTGTATACATTTGTAAGCTTCCTGGAGGTGATTATATCTATCTTCTATTGTATGTGGATGACATGCTTATTGCCTCTAAGAGCAAGGTAGAGATAGATATGTTAAAGGTTCAACTTGGTAAGGAATTTGAAACAAAAGACTTGGGTGCTGCACGAAAAATATTAGGCATGAAAATTAAAAGAGAGAGATCAAGTAAAAAATTGTTCTTGAGCCAAAGATGATACATTGAGCGCGTCATTGAAAGGTTTGAAATAAAAAATGCTAAATCGGTGGTAACGCCGTTGGCTCCACATTTTAGACTCTCTGGTAAACAATCTCCCACAACAGCAGAGGATAAGGCTTACATGGAAAATGTACCTTATGCTAGTCCAGTCGGTAGCCTAATGTATGCTATGGTATGTACACGCCCAGATATTTCACAAGCAATCAGTGTTGTTAGCAGGTTCATGGCGAACCCGGGTAAGGCACACTGGGAAGCAGTCAAGTGGATATTAAGATACTTGAAGGGTATCATTGACACAGGTTTATGTTTTAGTGAAAAATCATGTCAAATCAGCGGCTTTGTTGATTTTGATTATGCTAGTGATTTAGATAGAAGATGTTCTACGACTGGTTATGTATATAAAATACAAGGTGCTCCAGTTAGTTGGCGATTGATATTACAAGCTACAGTGACACTATCTATTACAGAGGCTGAGTACATGGCAGTAGCAGAAGGGGCGAAAGAAGCATTGTGGCTAAGGGGTCTTCTAGATGATTTGGGGTTGAAGTAAGATTGCGTGAATCTGAGTTGTGATAGTCAAAGTGCAATTCATTTGGCTAAAAATCAGGTTCATCATGCTTGTACTAAGCATATTGATCTAAGATATCACTTCGTGCGCGATGTTATAGAGAAAGACAACATTTCTCTTATAAAAGTACACACAGATGAAAACCCTGTTGATATGTTGACTAAAGTAGTGTCAGAAAATATGTTCCAGCACTGTTTGGAATTGCTCAATATTGCTTCATGTTAGGCATTACATGGAGAAATAGCGGAACTACGATTGGTTTGATCCTGAACAAAGGAACGTAAGCAGTCATTGTAAAAATGATGCAACCGAATATGAATACCACACTTTGATCGTCCAAAATTTGAGTAGATTTCAAATTGTGAACGAGGTGGAGAATTGTGAGAATAAAAGAAAGGTAGAAAGAAAACAAAGGGATGCAGACAAAGAATGAAAGAGAGAAAATGGTAGATAGTTAAAGAGTTTTTATAGGAAACTATTTTATAGTATACTCTCTTGTTATTTATAGAAGTTAGAAAACTATATAAATGATTGAAATCAAAATGTATTCAATTCAATTAAAAATCAAAGGAATTCACATCCATAGCAATTATTCATTTTCTTTCTTTTTTTTCTCTTTAATAATTATATAACGAGTGTATTATTGTGAATAATGTTTAATTTCATATTACTTTCTATCTATTAGAAGTCAAAATTCCGTTGCAGACTCAACAGATTCCATTTTACATGCGACAAAAATATGTCAACAATTTGCGATTGTTTCGTGTGTTCATCAATATGTGGAACTTAAATGCGATTTGGTAACTGTTAAGTCGATATGTGATTTGGTATATTTTACAACAGCCATTTTACATGAACTATTATATTAGTATTAGTAAACTTCTGTTCAAATGAAATAACAACATGAAAATGTATTAGTCGATGTTGTATTATAAGAGTTTATAATGAAGACTAACTTTGGGTTTATCTAAAGAAATTGTTAGAGAAACTAAGATTCTGACAACTGAATTCAAGCGTTAGAGAAACTACGAAGGATATTTTGTTTATTTTTCAGACAAATATTATTCAATCTTGATTAACAAATTCCAAAATACAAAGAACACAATGGTTGAGTATACGGGATAAGATTTCTGCAAATTTCACATTTAAAATCTGAATTAGCGTTTGTTGTGCATTTGGTTGTCGTGTGAGCAGTGTAGGTGTGTTTAAAATGAGAGAGTAAATGGCTTTCATTAAGCAATCTATCACAGCTGCAATCAGCAGATGTGTGATGGCTAAGAAATGCAGGAGCCAAATCTTGGGTTTGGGGAAATTACTGATTAAAGTTTTATTTACTGCAAAGGATATACACAATCAGAACAAACAAAACCACACAGTTCAAGCATATTTAATTACTACATCTATGTCTACACAAAAGCTGACAACAGTTCTCACCAAGGGAAGTAAGTACTTTCACTTCCCTTTTCTGCCTCCCTTCTTTTTCTTAGAATTGTTTTTCTTCCCTTTTCCATTCCCCTTGGTATTTCCAGATCCTGAATTGATGTTGACTGGAGAATTCTTGGACATTTTGTCTTTTGATTCCTCCAGAGCACTTTGCCCCAGGTCATGATTGTCCAATGCTGCTGTGCTCGCTTCTGAAGCTACACCATAGTCAACAACAACTTTCTTCTCGCACAGCAGAAACAGCTGATCCAAGATATGTGATACTTTCGGTTGTCTCGAAAGAATTTTCTTAGAAAGTTCACCAATAACCGGAAGTTGGTTCTTCAAATCACTAAAGGAGAAGACAATCACAAAGTTCCCGCAGAAAGTTAAAAATACTTCTATAACTTACTGATTTGATAGTACAAGTCCAAAATAAAATTCAGTAAGAGAGAATATTTCTGTAACTTACGTTGCAATCAATGATGAAGAAAGCTGCTTCAGTTCATCAAGCAAGCTCAACACCTCTCCCATTTCATTTTTGTTTTCAAGGTTTACAGGGTTTTTCGGTAAGCTTCCCCATATTGAAGAAATTAGCAGCTCAATGCAAGGGTCAAGGAAATTCTCCTGAAGAGTGTGAAAGGGGAGAAGCACATAATTATTTTTCAAAGATATAAGGCCCATCTTAGACTCTAAACACGAAAACAATGAAGGAAGAAGCATACCTGTATCAGGATGGAATAATGCGAAACCTTAACCATACATGATTCATCTACAGCCAACTGTAACTTCTCCAACACATCCCAGAAGCCGAGAACATTCATAGACTCATTATGTCTAATTCCCCCACTGTTCGATGGCTGATCCGAAACAAGAACAGAACTTCTATTTGGGAGATCTGAACAATTTGTTGAAGGAAACACATTAGATTTTGTGTCAGAAGCTTCTGTTATAACTGCGGCAGTATCATCTACTTGTTTTTCAAGCAATACTTTTAACATGAGCTCTTGTTTCTGGCATGTCATTAAATCAATAATGGTAGCATCTGGGGACACAAATTTCGAAGCATTCTTTCGTAAATTGACAATTACCAAGGGATCATCAATCACTTTAAATGCCTCAGCATATACTTTCAAGCCCAGGCTATTCTTTCCTTTGCGAAGAACATCAAGAAATTCCCGAGGCAGGTGTGCACATTGAGCAGATATGCTGCTGTTCTTCCGGAACAAATCATGAAGTAAATCTAGATAGAGCCCAGAGCTGAGATGAAGCAAACATAGTAAGACAACCAATCTTAGAACAAACAATGGATAATAATGGTCCACATTCATGTTTGATTTTCTAATCCACTTTTTTACTGTAATTGGTTCACTAAGAAGCACGCGGATGACTTTGTAAATGAACCTATGGACATCTTCAACAATTTGTGGTACACCATCCTTTGAACTCAAATCTTTAGGGGAGTTTCCTTCCTGGTAAATGAGCCATTCAACCAAAGATGACTTTGTGGCAACAACCAAACCCCTCCAACGGGATGCTAAGAGAAAAAGGTGTTCAGTGAGATATATAAAACAACCGGGAGAAATATAGTCAATTTCAATCTCCCAATTGACATGGTAAGTATACTGCACAGCTTCATAAAACTTACGCATGTGAAGCAGCTCTTCACTTGCTTCATTGAACTTCGAAGATTCCTTTGTTGAATTCCGATACAAGCTCTTAATGAATTCTTGCCAAGGTAGATTACCTTCCCATTTTGTCACAATTTCCACAAATAGTTCCCTATTAAATTTAGGTGTACCAAGAATCATAACTACCACTCTTCCAATTTGACCATAAGTCAACCTATATTGTTTAAGGTTCTCAAAGACCACCTTTTCCACCAAATCCCGATAAGTCCCAGTTTCCTTAAGAGAAAACATGTCTTTTGTTAATAACTTCCCATTTAGAAGAGCTATATAACGCGGGAAAACATCAATTGGATATCTGGAAAATTTCTCCAGTGTTTTCATGTAACCATGGCTGCAGCTAAAACACTTGGATTTGCACAGAAAATTCGCAACATCATAGATAAGCATCAAACACCTGAGTTGACAAAATTCTGAAATAACCTTGTTAACTGAATATTTGTAAAGTGCATCAAGGTTGTGCAAGACATCCATACCAACAGAAAATAGCTCTGAACACCAATAACTCTCTGCTGCAGAGACTAAAGCATGAACATCAACAGATACTAGCCTCCCATTCTTCTTCAGAAATTTGTCACCCAATTTTATCACCCAATTAGCATCAGGGACAAGTAGAAGGTACATGTCATTCTGTTTTTGAACACCCAAATAATCCAATGCAAACAATCCATAGCTGTTATGCTGCTGAATTTCTTGGCATTTGAAACTTGGAAGATATTCCAATACACGGAGAATGTTATCCTTCCAACTTGTCCAACAGTAAAACAAAGTCTCCACAGAAAGCTGATTCTTCACAATCATTCCTTCCACAGAATCATCAAACACATTATTTTTCCAGAAATACTTTGAGGTGTTCATCTGAAAATGTACATCCAAAAGTTTCCACAAACACAATATTTCACCTCTGATACTTCCATGCATTCGAGAAGATTTTAAATGAATCATTATTTTGAAGATATTACTATCCTCACGTGATAATATTTCAGCCTCAGTAGAAGCACGCTCATGAAAGCTGCTAGATGTTTCCTTAGCAAATGACAAGGCTCTATTCAAAAGCTCGACCTTCTCTGCAAACTGTTTCAAGGGCCATCCTTTGCTCCCCGAAGACCAAAGAGAATTCGCAACAACGTAGAAAAGAATACGTTCATAAGCTTCAACAAACTTACAAGCTTTGGCTAGCAAATCAGCCTCACACAAAATGTCACCCATCATCTTAGCAATGTCTGCTGCCTCCGCAAAGTTTCCTAATTCCTCTTCCAACAAGAGGAGCTCAGTAAGTAAACTTAACGAACGTAAGAACTCACGTTTCGATTCAATGGAATCGAAAGCTCGAACAAATTTCATCATGGATCTGGTATCTTTACGATCATAATAATGATGAGCACAACTTTCAAGAAACTTTTGCTCCATTGTGTATAGTTCATGACTTCTAGCCATAATGGGGCCAGCAGACTCATTATGCTTCCAATGCTGAATGTAGTATAAGCCAAGGTCAAAAAGCCCTCCTTTTGCACAAACACTCAAACAATCTGAGAAAAACTTGCCTTTAGCATACACTTGAGCTGCCATTTCACAACATCCAGCTAGATAAAAACAATCTCCTGCTCTTTTAAAATCAGGCTCCTCACACTTCTCCAAATAAAGTTTCCCTAATAGCAAAAGAAAATAAATCTTCTAAGTAGAGAAGTTTACAAATCTTAAAGTGATCATATACATTTTCAAGATATATAAATATTCTAATATATTAAAAATGAAACAGAAAGTAAAATAATGGAAGGATTAGGATATTTTATGATCCAAAATATTGTTACTATCTTGATATGAATGGAAGAGCTTGGTTTATGATGAATCACACAATAATGCATGTTTAATAGGGGACATAGAAATGTCAAATATGATACTGCTGTTAGATATTAACTGTTAGTGCTACCGTAGAAGAGCTTCTATTTATGGGTTTCAACTTGTTCTCTTTTTAAATGTGTTTAATTCAGCAACCTGGGTAACTTAGCCCAACAGGCCTAGTCATTAATTTCTTAATGTCAAATCAGAAAATCTTTAAAACAAGAAAAGAGAAAAAAAAATGTGGAGAAGTAACTAATAACAGATGATAAGCATAGATATAGAAGCTAAACTTCAAATTTATACCAGCTTTTTCATGATCCCCCAAATCTGAAAAACATTGAGCTGCAGTATCAATCATTCCTATTCCTTCAAAAATTTCAGCAGCTTGCCTAAGAATTTCATGCGCATCTTCAGGATTCAAATCACGCAAACGGTTTGCAGTTGCCCTAAGACCAGCAGCCTTAGACTTTTTCTCCCAGTAGGAGTCCCCTGCTCTTTCAAAACACATTGTCGCCATCTCATAGTTATTTTGATTATAAAGCTGCAAAGGAAGAATCATAATGATATAATCTTGGTTTGGAAAAAGAATTGTCAAACAAAATTGTTCGCAACAATTTTCTCTATGGTTCACATATTATAGACCTATATGAGAGAACTGTGATATACCATGAGAGCATTTAATAGCTATACAAATATTACTTCTATATGGCTAAACAAATTATAATGAACTACCATGACATGACACCAATAAATAATGAGTCAATCTAAATTCAAAAGTAGTATACTGAATAATGGATATGTTAATTCTTTTTTAAGGAAACACAACGAAAATAATGCTCGAGAACAAAAAGAACCTTTATGCCACGCGACTTCCATTCTTCTGGACTGCTTGCAACTTTCATTGCTTGAGCAAGTGAATCATCCAATTCTTTGAACTGGACAAGACATTTCTTTTTCCAATAGTCAAACATGGGTCTCGAGAATTCTTCTGTATTCTCACAAATCCACAATCTCTGCCTTGTACGGGTTATGGCCACATACAGCTGCTTGAGTTCAGAACACAGAATATTGTGTTTTGATTCATTAAAACTTGGATAAGCCTTAAGTTCTTTAGGTTCCAACATATCTTGTTCCTTCATATATTCATATACCACCCTCCATTGATTTTTCAAGGGCGAAGAGCCAAAAAAGTTGTAGAGCAATACATCCTGGAAAATAGCACAAAAGACCATTAAAAAGATATAACATAGCATAAATAAACTAAATGGGATAGTTATGAGATAACCTGAAATTCTAGACCTTTGCACTCCAAAATGGTTAATACAAGTGCCTGTTTCCCCACATAATCCAGAACTTCCCTTCGAACAAAATCATCTCGTACCAAAATTACTTGTTCAGCTCCAAAACCAACAATTTTTCCTGTCATATGTCCACTATTTCCAAATATAGTTACAATTGCATTTTCTTTATTTCCACATTCAAGAACCACGGGAGCTTCACCAAATATCAAACTGGTTTCCGGCTTCAAGACATCAATAGAATAAGGGAAAAAGCGAAAAAGAAGCTCAATGGTACTTTGGGATAACTTCAGCACTCCAGCATGGGTGCGAAAATTCTGGTTCAATAAGAAAATATCTGAAATTTTCTCTTTTCCATAATTGTATGTGTTTCTCCTTGACTCTAACACAAACTTTTTGTAGAAGAGAGATTTTATATCCTGGAACCTAAAATCAATTCCCCTTGCTATAGTTTGTGCTGTATCTCCAGAAAAAACAAACCCCTCTTCTACATTTTGGCACACATATCTAAACAAAGCAATTTGACTCATTGTTAGATCTTGCACCTCATCAATATATACAAAATGCATTTCATCACCCTCATATCTTTTACTTCTGAGTCGACGATGCAAGTCTACTACAATATCAGCCATATCAAACTCTCCTTTATCTAGCTTCAGTTTTTCATAACTTAGATAAACATCATATATCATCTCTCTTTTCTGTTTAGTTAAGCTTGAAGCACGATTTTCAGACAGCAGGAGATAATCGTTTCGGCTTAGCTTACCCTCACCAGGCTCCATAGCTTGGATACCACCTTTTATATGTGATATGATTTCAATGAATACTCTAGAGCAATCAAGCTTCTTAGTGTGTTGGAGATTGAAATGAGGCCAATATAATGCAGCAAACCTATCATAAGTCACCTCCTTATTTCTTATGAAGGTCTCTAAAGCAACAGAACTGACACCAAGATTTTGACTATTAGAATCAAGGTTACTGAATCTTCCAAAAAAGGAATTCCCCAAAGTTCCATCAAGCATCAGTAAAAACTTCTGAAATGTTATGACAAGTGGGTAAGCATCTGTAGGCAAATCAATAAAAGAATCTGCAATATTCTTGAATTGCAATGCATTAACATCAATATCTTCATCCATAGGATTCCTCTCAGCAGAAACATTGCCACCACATATAGATCTGTTAGCACAATGTCTGATAATATTAGTTATAAACCAAATCATGCACAAAATATGTGACACAGATGAAATTTAAGAAACTTACAAAGCACATGAGGACCAAATTAACTTAAATGACTTTGACATGCTAGACTCATAATGAGGAAAACGAATTAAGGAGCTAAGAGAGTGTGAACTTATGACAAAGTTTCTTAGAAAGGCAACACTAAGAAACTTTACATGTAATTCACTACAAAGCAACAAATATGTTTCTTCTATGGTTCATGAAAACAGAAGTCGGAACACACTGGCAATATATTTATCATATCCAAACTGAAAGGGATGACAGTTGGCATATTTCATATTTTGACTGGAGCAGAAAGTGAACTATTTTTCTTTGAATACACCTGTCAGGTTGAAAAATATTTGCTTCTAAACAGTTTCTAAACAAATATGCATGAAAAAAATGTAGCTATACTTAAATGATAAACTTAAATCCATTTGAAAATCCAGATTTAACCACTGGGGACTATATTTCCTCCATTAATACAACAAAGTAATCCATGAATATATTCATACAAATGGAAGCTACGTCTGGAATCAACAAAATAACATTTTTTTTTTAAAACTATCACATTTCCAAAGTTTCAATGCATAAAATGTTACGAAGATAAACATGGATGGATAACGATATGATGGACTTCAAAACAGATTACAACAAAAATAGTACGCATATTTCAAATTAAAAAGATGTTTACCCTGCCATTCATCTGAGATGATGAATCAAAGAAGTTACACACCTTTTTAGACGAACAACGTGATATTTTACTGCTTGACATAACTTGGGACTCACTGTTACAAATAACTGACGTAAGACAGGCCTGTCATTGACAGAAGAACTCTCTTTGTAATCCTGATTCAAACAAGGAACTGCTGAACTAGTAGTTGCATACGCCGCTTCAACAGACTTGTGGTGCAAGTCCTCCTTTTGAAATAACTTCATGGTCAGAACAGTAGTTTTTCCAGTACCAGAGCGACCAAGCACAAAGGTGCTTTTAGGAAAGAGGATTATCTCTCGTTCCTCGTCTGTTACTTCAAACGGAAGATCCAATTCATTGTTGTCACAGTCAGAAAGCAAGTGATTGACCACAACCGAGGATAGAGAGTAGAATTTCATCAACAAAAGACTCTCTTCAACGTTTGAATTCTCAATATAAAGTCTTTGATCACCTTGAGGACCTAATTCTGCATCATTTACACTAGTATCAAGATTCTTAAATCTGATGATCTCAATTGACTTTTCCCAGCTCATTGGAATCTCAATTTTCCTGCAAAAGCAAAACACATTGACATCAACTAGCCATAATAGCATAGGTACAATAAAATGCAAACTTGACATACTTACCCCTCAAAATATTTCTCATTGCAACGACTAACAAAATCATCACTATAGCTTCCAAATATGTTATCAAGGCGTCTCACTAGTTTAGGGATATCCTCTGGAGGCAGTACATCCCATATCTTTAAAACTTGCATATACCTTGATTCCTTTTCTATGTCCGTTGAACAAATGACATAGAGACCTTCAACCTTGAATTGCTTCAACATCTGCGATGAATTCCCACAAAGCACATCCACTTTCATCCTTTTGGGTCTCCATCCACTGGAAAGTTTAAGTAAGAGGCTTATAACAGACTTTTTGGTTCTCTTTGATCGCAGTTTTTTAAATGATTTAAGGAAGTTATCACTGAAAAGAACCTGCAAAACAATGGAAGAATGGCCGTGGTTAATCAAAGGTTAAGTTGATGCTGAGAATATCAAAGCCAGAAATAATAAGTCAAAACCACAAGATTGAGAATCACAAATACCTTCCATATGGAATTTCTGAAAAGGAGACTATCAGCATTCAGCAAATCATCAAATTGATCAAGTTCTTTCCTGACATCCCAAATAGTTTTTGCCAATTCTTCATTTTCATCAGCATCAAAGAAACATTGACGCTTTTTAGCATCAAGCACCAAAGCTTTCCAAACATTATCTTGACTTGCTAAGGCTCTTTCACTCCCCAATATCCATAGACAGTGTCTGTTGGATATCAAAGCAACATTACAATTTCAGACAAAAGAGCAATGCAAATTTAAAATAATGCTAGATATTAAGTTCTACCTAGCCCTTGTAAGAGCAACATTAGTCCTCTGAGGACATGAAATAAACTGGAGAGTGCCTCCATTAGTTCTAACTGTTGATAATATAATAATGTCTTGCTCTCCACCTTGGAAGCCATCAATTGTTTTCACATTCACATAAAACCCATCATGCTTGTTATACTTCTGTCCAAGCATATCCTGAATCGCAACAACTTGAGCAGCATATGGAGACACTATACCTATACTAACATTCTCCTTCGAGTCGAGCCAACCTGCATACCAAGAAAAAGTAGCATACATATTCAAATAAAGGGAAGATTTTTTATTGTTTATTTTGAAGGAAAGAAATGCTAAGAAAGTAGTTACTTTTTAAACAGATTTATGTATCTTGTATGTTTCCCAAATTACCATACTGTTTTCTTTAGGCTATTTGTAATTGTATAATTTAAACACTGAAATGGTACACACAATGACATAACAAAGTCTTAAACTCCAAAAATAATTTTTTTTTTGTTACTGACTATTAAATAATAAAATGCAATAATATTATAAATTACTACTGAGAATTCAAAAAAGGAAAAAGAGGACAAAGACAGGAGGAGAGACAACCACAAACCTTGGAAACAATTTTTAAGTATCTTCATCACAATTGCCACCTCAACCATATTTTTTCTGCTGCGTCCAGCATCATCAAATTCTTCTCTGCCACCAACTATGTTTATGAAAGAGTAAGGACCGAACATTGACCCTGGTAGATACTTCTTTCTATAGTTCTTTCTCCCCACATTCGGAGCATCGAGAATTTGGTTTAAATAGAAGTGTGTATTTGGAAAGTAACTTATAGCTGGATGCATCCTATACTGTATATTGAGAAAGTGATTTTGATGACCCAATGAGCTCAGCCTCCCAAATAAGCTTCTTCCGAAACCAGCTTCATAAGAAATCTTCGAGAGAACAGCGACAATCATAAATATTAATTTGTGATGGAAATTCTAGGATTTAGATGGTGGATTGCAGGGGCCAGAGATATAAAATTGACCAAATTAAAGTATTAACATTTATATAATGTGCATGAAAGCAAAGAAGCATTCACGTACCTTACTTTCAACCATTGCTGGAAGCTGGCATTCATCTCCAACAAGAATGGCATGATTTATGCCATGAAGTTGCAAAGGAATTGTTGATTCACATTCCTTTAGCTGTGCAGCCTCATCAATGACCAAAATGTTTAGTGGCTCCATGGCAACAGAATGTAGCTTAGAAGAACTAGAAGCAGTGGAAAATATTATTGAGGAAGTCTGGAAACAGAACTCTCTAATTGATGTTTCGATTGAAAAATTTGGCAAGTTGAGTACATCAAGAGAACTTTTAAGGGTTCTTAAAGAAGACAAGCATTCAGTTCTGTTCTTGTACAATAAGCTTTCGTCACGCATAAACGGCCCAGAAGAACTGTGGCACATGTCTGAAGGTGACAAAATCTCTTCCAACACTTCACTGTTGATATTATTTTGAAACAGCAAATCTTCAAATGAATCAAGTAACTCAATAAGGCAGCCCAAGTTTTCCAAGTTATACTCCAAAATGTAACTTCTGGCAACATGAGTACATAAGATGGAAATACGGTTTCTGAGTGCTGTTGCCAAAGAAAGAAACCTTTCTCTCATAAACTCAAGAAACGATTTCTGTGTCCCCTCACTACAATCTGATGAGTTTCCATCTTTTGTTTCATCAGTAGACTTATCATCAACGTGCCCTTGCTCCTTTAACAACTCATTCTCAAGAAATATATGATAACTGGAAACACAATTTTCAAGAAGGTCAATCATTGAAGCGAAACAATATTTCCAATCAACACATGTAAGGAGCTGCTTGACCCGATAATCCAAATATATATCTTCAATGTCTGCACCAACTTTGAGCCGCTCATGATTCCCAAACAAGAGCATATCTCCTAATGAACAGAACACATCATCAGATTTTCCATCAAAGGATTCTCTCACGATACTTAAGAAACGTGATGCCACTTCTTTAATGGCAATATTTGTTGGGGCACAGACAAGAATCCTAAAGTTCATTTTCCATAGAGCAAAAAGAAGTGTTCCCAAAGTCTTGGTTTTCCCAGTTCCTGGGGGACCCCAAATGAGATCCACAGTAGCTTTATGATTGCAGTGAGAGGAAGAAAGGCATGCACAAATTGCCTTATATTGGGACTCATTCAGCTCAGATAATAAACTTTCATATGTTGTGTCATTTCTTAGATCATCAATCTCTGAAGAGCAGTAGTCACAAATTTCCTCAACCTGTATTGCATCACACATCCATAAGTTGTTGCAATAATCAGATGGTAAAATAAATTTTATTTAGAGATGAAATATAGTTACATAACAATTAATAAGAAAATGTTATTTACATTTTTATAATTATAAAAAAGAATTATATTTTCACAAACAATTAAGCTAATTGGCATGAATCTTCTCATATATCAATAGCAAAACAACATTACACTATTTGACTCATACACAATCAGCAATAGATCTTTAAATTACTTGAGTTCATTACAAAATGTTATACTTTGCACATAATGATAATATGAGTGTTTTGACATTAACAACTTATCTTTTTCCTACATTATATATTCCTATAAATAGAAAACAATGCGAACAAAGCCATTACATGAAACTAAATGTCTTACCACATCACTAGCACATAAAATTTTCTTGATCAGATTTGAATTCCGGGACATGTGCAATGCTTTCCATATTCTTCTGTTGGGGATTATATTTGTCAGAAACACCATAAACAAAGATTTTTCCCTTAATTCATCAACGTCAATGTCTTTAGATGCAGTAAACTTAAAAGAAGATACAATATCAGTGTCTTCCTCAAGTTCCTGCTCCGGTATACCAGCAGACAATACGAAGGTCCACATCCTTCCAACCCTTTGTAAATCATTTGAAGTCTCCGGTTTAAAATCAGCCAGAAGAAAAACATCTCCGGACAACGTTTTGTATAGCTCTTTTCCATGATTGGAGAACCTGTTTTTCCAAATGCCAGTCTTAACACCATAGAGTTTCTTATCAGTTGAATATAACTCCTTAAGAGAGATTACTTCTGCAAAAGGTGCACTGGACAAGATTTCCATACTTGAGCATAGCTGTGTTCTGGTTTCTTCTAACAAGGGGTACACATATGACCCAAAATAATGTTCAATGGAGCTAAATCTCATATCAATTTGTTTCACCTGTAACGTGTAAACAGCAAAGAAAATAACTCAAAATGGATCCGCACGTAACATGTTTAGCATGACAAGAATGCAAACTCTTGAATTAAAATACAAATTGTGGCATTCTGATCCCAATAACATGTTACCAACACTGCAACACAAGTAGTGATAGTGGATACAAAAAAGATAAATCAAACCTTGTATCACTTATGAATAATAATAATAATAATAATAATAATAATAATTAAAAAAAAAATAGTAATTTTGTAATATTGAAATCTTAACCTTGTCCCTGTAAAGATCTTCATTGGAAATGTTTTCAAGGGACCATGAAAACAGTGTGTCCATAAAGCCATGATCACTATAATCAATGGCATTCTTTCTTCTTGAACTCCTCCAATTCAACATGTCTCCCATGCAACGAGGTATTTCAGTAGCGCATAGAGTGCTGAATGCTTGATCAAAAACACAAAGACCCTTCAAAATGCAAAGCCATTAGAGTGAGTAAGAATAAGCAAAAGAAAATGGTTTTCTTAGCTAGAAAGGAAAGGCAAGAAAAAAAAATCCTCGTACAATTATTTTCTCTCGTACATGCACTAAGGACACCCCATTATCATGTTTTGATGAGCATGAGTGCCTTTAAGCTCAAAGAGAAAAAGGAGTAAAGAACAATAAAAGTTTATCCAAAAGTTAGTTTCTTCACAACATTAAGTAATTTCTTTTTCCAGAAAAACAGTGAGAATAGAATTAGAAAGTAGTAATAAATTAGTAATAATTATTTAAAACTTATCATCATCAGCAACACAAATATAAAGTATTTCCCTATTTAAGTCTTTTACCCATTCCAAAAAGAAACAGTAAATTTTTTGAAAGAGAGAGAAAATTGATTGAAAGTGTATTGTTGATTGTGTTCTGTTGTGTTTTAATAACTGGTCAGTTCGGGGGTGGTTCCTTAATCAGCACGCTCATGGAGTGACTCTTGACTTTCTTTTTTTTTTTTTTTTTGTCATGGACTCTTGACTTACTTTGACCAATGTCATCGTCCTCTCTTTCTCTTCTCTTACATACTTTTTCGAGCATTAATGGGCCCAAGCCCAAAAATAGCCCTACATAGTCTTACCCAGAAAATATAGATAAAAACCATGTCTCATGAGTAGGGCTGAAAGTGATTCAAGTGAACTCATGAGCCAATTCGAGCTCCACTCATTAATAATTCGATAAGTTGAATTCGTGAGTTGGTGAGCTGAGCTTGAATTTAGATTTAAACTCATAAATTAAATGAGTTGAACTTGAGTTTAGATAAACGAATTTGGATTCTTTAAATTTTAAATTTGTACTTTAGAAGGTAAAGTGTGATCTTCTACCCTTGAATGATTTCTCTCTCATGTTTATTCTTGGTCTCACTTATAAAATAAATGGTGAGAGATAACACTTTATTCTCTAAAGTGAAATTCAAACTTTAGAAAATCCAAATCCTAGATAAACTCATCTCATTAGTTCATGAACTAGCTCGATTATATATATAATATTAAAAGTATAGATTAAATGTATATACGTATTAATAATTTAATATATATATATATATATATATATATATATATAATAGTAATATATAATTTTAAATATATATTAATGTTCTTAATTGTTTAAAATTTTATAGTCATTTTTTATATATAATTTTGATTTAGGACATAAATAAAAAATTTATAATTAATAAATAGATAATATATTAAATTTATTTTTTTAATATTTTTAATATATATATATATATATATATATATATTATAATTTATTATATTGATATAGAATTATATATTATGTTTTTATTATTTGAGCCGGTTCGTGAGTCAAGCCAATTTAATTTTTCTAGTGTTGATTATGATCGAGCAAGCAACTCACCAGAATTTGTTGGAGTTGATATATTCTTTTTCTTTTATCTTTCCTTGCTTCTTGCGTTGTATCCAGAAAATGGACGACATTGTTGCTCGTTTCTTGTGCTTCATATCATTCCGAATAAGGTTAGGCTAAAAAATTTTGATATGAAAGCAAAATGAATGATATATTTTAATATGATAATTTTTTATGTTTTTTAAAATTGTGAGAGTACACAAATCAGACCTTCCGATTTATGTTTAAAAAGTTAAAAAAAATAGAGTACATAAATCGAAGGGTCTAATTTGTGTTAAAAAATTGAAAAAATTCAGAGTACACAACTCGAACCATGCGAATTCTTTGGTCATGAAATTTTGCTTCACAAATCGCATAGTCCGATTTGCAGCTGATGGAATTTGAAATCTCAAACGTGAAATTTGGACCATACGTTTTTTCTTGTTCAGGGTAATTATTTTTTACATTTTGAGGGACACAACTCGCAGGTTTCAAGTACTGCTTCCTCTGATCCCACAACGAGGTGAAGCACCCTCCTCCCCATACGCGAGTCCAATGCTGTCGTTCTTTTTACGCCATTAAACTTCCCCTTCTACGAGTTTAAAATATTTTTTCTTTTTTATAATAAAAAATTTAGATTAAGTTTAATTATTCTGTTGATCCTATAATTTCACAAAATATTTAATTAGGTCTTTATATTTTGTTCTTTTTAATTAGATCCCTGCACCAATTTTTTTTTTTTCAACTAGATCTCTTTTGATAGTAATTGGTTTAATTATATAAGAACTCAACTAAAAAAAATTAGTAAAGGAACTCAAATAAAAGAAAAAAAATTATAAAAATTCAATTAAAAAAAATATTGGTGCAAAGTGTCGTTAGGTTATATTAGAATTAAAATTTATATAATTAAAAAAATTGACTAAAAATTGATAATTTTTTATAAATATATTTATTTAAAATTTAATTAAACATGCTAAGTGTTCTGTTAGTTAATATTTTATATCATCAATCATCAAAAATTATTTATTAAGTAACAGAAGGACAAAAATAATTAATTTATATTTTTTAAAAAATTAATTTAAGTGATAAATTTTTTTTAAGATAAATTAAAAAAAATATTTTTTATAGACCCATTTAACTATTAATCTTTAAAAATTGATTACTTCATTATTTTTTAGTGCGAGCCACGTTCTTCTGGTTGCATTTCTATATTTAATAGAATCTTTTTTCTCTCTTCAGATATAAGTTTTAATTATTGTCTTCTGTTTGTAGAATAACAATAATTTTAAAAGAAAATTGTACTTTCATCTTCTGAGAGATATTAAAATGACACTTTTTTTTATTTGTAAAATATATATTCTCTTCTTTTATAACTTTTAAAAAATTTTCTCTTTAATCCATTTTAAATTTTTTGTGTTAACTAATGTTAATTTTATCCATTTTTTAAGAAAAATAAATTATTTTTTTATTGATTGAATTATATTTTTATCAAAATATATTTTAAAAAAATTTAATAATTAAATTATTTTTTCTAAGATACCTTTCAATAATTTTTTAATTATTAAATTATAATTTTACCAAAATTTTTGTTAACAATTATAGTTATATTTTACTATTAATTTTTTTATATCAATATATATTATTTTAACATTAAATAAAAAAATCTTAGTAAAATTATTTTTCGATATCAGTATATATTAATTGTTATATATATTAAAGGTGGTAATATTTTTTATTTAAAGTTAAAATAATATATATTGACATTGAAAAATTAATAGTAAAATATAAAAATAATTATTAACGAAAATTTTGGTAAAATCACAATTTAATAATTAAAAAACTATTGTAGGATATTTTAAAAAAAATTAATTATTAATTTTAAAAAAAATATTTTTGGTAAAAATATAATTTAATTAATAAAAAATAATTTATTAAAAGATATTTTCGTAAGCAAAATTTAATGATAAAAAATAAAATTTTTGTTAAAGGATATTTTTATAAAAATAATTTATTTTTTTTTAAAATGGATAAAATTAACATCAGTTAACACAAAAAATTTAAAATAAATTAAAAAAAAAATTTTTTAAAATTATAAGGGAGGAGAACGTATATTTTATAAATAGAGAAAAAAATATCATTTTAGTATCTCTCAGAAGAAGAGAGTAAAATTTTCTCTAATTTTAATGATACTGTCTATACATCAAATGCAGGATGTTATTAAGTAATTATATATTTAAATTATTTTAATTAATAAAATAAAAAGAAGTCAGGTTAGTTGTTAAAAAAATATTTATTTAAAATATTTATCATATTATTTTTTAGAATATTATTATTTTATGTTAGTTATCTTATATAATATAATATTCATAATTTATATACATAACATTTATAATTATATATTTATTATATCTAAAATTATATAATTATTCTAATAATAATTAATAAATACTAAATAAAATAATTTTTAATTATTTGTGCTGATTTTTATTGTCTCCTAAATATTATTAAACACCAAAACATACGTAACAAAGACAGAGATGTACATAAAATAAAAAAATATATGTAGTATGTTAGTTGTTAAGACAATAATTAAAACAAGAGCTGGAATCTACGACTGGGATTTTTTCTACTGGTTTCTAGCAATTCTTTTTTTGTAAGTCAACACATTGAATACCATAAAGTCAACCATGGCAGCGTTTATTGTCTCTCAAAAAGAGAATAGGAGACAGATCGAGCCTGAAGAAAGTTAGATACTCTCTTTTGAAGATGATGACATCAAGAAAGGTTTGGAAAAATGCACAAAAAGCATGATAGAACATCTGATGAGTGCTATTTAGAGGCAATCGAAGGGTTTCAGATTTTAGGATCATAGAGGTAATTTGTTTCAATTCTTCTTTGATGATGAGATTGATGTGATTAGAATTAAGAAAGGGACTCTGTAGTTGTTTAAGAATTACATTTTGAATTTGTAAAAATGGAAGGATGATTCAAGTATAAATGAGAAGAAATAATTCGGCCTTGTACCTATCTAGATTCAACTTTGGAGATTGTCAGAGCAATGCAAGACCAAAAGTTTAGGCAAAACGATTAGAGAATCGATAGGAGAAGTGATGGATGTGGGTATTTTCGTTACGAGGGGAAAAGAGTTTTAAATCTTAAAAAACCAAGTAATGCTAGACATCACAAAACTCTTGAGAAGAGTTATGAAGATCGTAAGTAGTAATAATACAATTATTGATCTGAATCTCAAATATAAAAGGATCGATAATTTCTGTTATTGTTGTGGCTATTTGGGTCACAAAGTCAGATACTATAGTGATCATCTAGAGAAGGTGGCGAAGGGAGAAGTGGTGGAAGAAGGGTGGGGTGCATGGCTAAGAGCAGAACAGTTCAGAAGAAGAGTGGAAAAGTAGAAGGAAAACACCAATTATAACTGTCTAAAATCAAGAAAATAGGACATCCCAACACAAAAGAAGCCAATCCCAGTTAACCTACTTTGATAATTTTCTACTCTTTTATTACAAGAAAAGAATTCTCAACAGTAGAGCGAAGAGGAAGAAGTCCAAAGCCTAATAAAATTGTTGGAGTTGGGAGGAAATAAGGGGGGAGTAAGGAATGGGAGAAACCTTCAGGAAGCAAAGACAACACTCATAAGATAGCGGCTATCACGGCGCAAGACAATGTTGCAGAAACCTTTTTCTCATTTGGTGCCATTGAAGAGGTAGAAGGGAAGGGGGAACGTAAACGGCAAAGTCTAAAACAGTTAGCTAGAACAAATTTTCTCATAAACCTGCTACAGAAGTCAAAAGGAGGTTTGGAGGTACAAGGGGATGTTCTAGCACAAAAACATTGTCAGGAGAATATGGAGGAGAATTCTGAAGGAGAGGGTGCTACCTGTCAACTAGCACCCAAGGAGGGATGAAAATGATGATGTGGAACTGTCGTAGTTTGAAAAAATCCCTGATAGTTCACAACATAAAAGGGATTTACAAATTCTATTCCCCGAGGTTTTGTTTTTGTGTGAGACAAAGAACAATTCCTCAACTATGGGAGGAGTTCTAAAGAGAGTTAGTTTTAATTCAGTATTCACGGTTGACCCAATAGATCTATCAGGTGGATTAGTGGTAACTTGGGGAGATGGAATTAATGTTAAGATCTTGAATAGTGATGTTTTTTTATTCACTTCAAAATAGAAGATCAGCAAACTAGTGTAAACTGGGAGGTTATTGGAGTTCATATGCACATTGAAGAATCTGTAAGGGAATCACAATTCAATATAATTTTGCAAGTATTGGAGGAATGGATATTGGTTTTGAGGGAGACAAATTCACTTGTAATAACAAACAGTTTGGATGTAATTTAATTAAAGAAAGACTTGATAGGGCTTTGTGACAACTTATTGGAGAACCGAATTTCCTGAGTTTTTTGATGTACCTAGATAATTCGGGCTCAGATGATAGACCTTTAATGCTATGTTTGGGTAAGGAGGGAAGAAGAGTAAAGCAGAGATTTTGCTTTCAAGAAAGATGATGCAAAAATGAAAAAAGTCATTAATTTGGTAAAAAAAAATGCATGATCTGTTAATATTACTGGCTCTCCAATGTATGAACTAGCAGAAAATTTGAAACATTGTGGGCATAAAATAGTAGACTGGCAGAAACACTCCTATTTCAACTCACACCAAAACATTCTCAACCTCAAAATCCAGATCGAGACAGAAGCTGCAAAAGGGCAGCAAGCAAACAGAAATGCAATTCGGATTTTAGAGGAACTAAATGAAGCTATTGAGCAAGAAGACATGCATTGGAAAGAGAAGTCTAGAATACAATGGTTGCAATGGGGTGATAGAAACACCAAGTTTCTTCATTCCAAATGTCAAATTTGGAATAGGAAAAACAAACTCCAGGAGTTAGAGAATAGTGAGCGAGAGTTGGTGACTAAACCGAGTGATATTGCAGCAGTAGCCCAGCAGTATTTTGAAGACCTTTTTGCTACTTGTCAACCAAAGGACCCAAATGCAGAGCTAGATGGCATATCAAACAAAATTAACTCAAACACCAACCAAGCACTAACCAGAACTGTTTCAGAGGAGAAGATCAAGGCAGCAACTTTTTCCATTAACCCATTTTTAGCTCCTGGGGATGAGGGTCACTAGAAAATTTTTTTAATTTTTTTGGAGTACAATAAAAGGAGATGTGGTTCAGGCAGTAAAAAATTTCTTCTCTTGAGGTAAAATTCTTAAAGCTTTTAACCATTCACACATTTGCCTTATTCCAAAAGTATTGAATACTAGTAGCATGAAACAAGTTAGGCGGATCAGCTTCAGTTCTGTCTTTTACAAAATAATTTTGAAAATTCTGGTGCATAGACTTCAAAGAGCGATGAATAGAATCATTAGTGACTCACAGAGTGTTTTTATTAAAGGAAAATTGATTAGTGATAACATCTTAATTACTCATAAATTTATGTAGTTTTTTTAAAAGCAAGAAGTATGGTGATTATGATTTTACTCTTAAACTTGACATGAGTAAAGAGTATGACAGGGTGGAATGGAATTTTGTCTGGGCGGTGATGAGGAAGTTAGGTTTTTGTGAAAAATTGAGTACGACAGTTTTCTACTCTGTTACTGTGGATGGTCAATCTCATGGCTATTTTAGGCCATGTAAAGGGTTACGACAAGATGATCCTCTATCTCTCTACCTTTTCTTTTCTGTGCAGAGAGTCTCTACCATTTGCTCCACAGAGGAGAGCAGAGGCGGCAAATATCCGGTTTAAGACTGGATCAGAAATGCTCGAAGATAAGCCATTTATTCCTTGCAGATGACTCAATTATCTTTAGCAAGGCTACGGAAGAAAAGTGTCAGAATCTAATCTAGATTTTACAAGTGTGTAAGGAGCTCAGCGGTCAGAAGGTAAATCTAAACAAATCATCGATCTTCTTCAGTAAAAACACACCTATAGGGGTGGGGTATAATCTAGCACACATTCTTTAAATTCCTCATTTTGGTAACCAAAACAAATACTTGGGACTATCGGCGGTGGTTCAGAGATAAAAAAAAAAAGGTTACTTTTCACTACATCAAGGATAAGGTGTGTCAAAAGCTGAGTCACTGAAAGAGAACGCTACTATCGACAAGCGGAAGGCAAGTGTTGATCAAGGTCGTGGCTATAGCAATTTCGATCTATAGTCTCAGTTGTTTTAAGCTCCTGGAAACCTTAATTGAAGAACTTTAAAGAACAATTATGCAATTCTGGTAGGAACAAAGGAACTCAAAAAGAAAAATACAATGGATCGGGTGGAGGATTTCATGTAGGTCAAAAGAAGAAGGTGGTCTTAATTTCAAATATCTAAAAGCTTTCAACCTAGCAATACTAGCAAAGTAAGGTTGGAGACCCTTAGCAAGACCTAACTCTCTAGTTGCCAAAATTTTGCACAGTAAGTACTATAGATATTCAAATTTCATGAAAGCAAAGGTGGAGATCAACCCATAGTGGGGCTGCCGCAACATTATTAAGGGAAGGAAAGTTCTAGAGAAAGGAGCTCTACAGGAAGTCAGCAATAGTTTTTGTAACAACCCAATTTTTAGCGTGTCATGAGCACACTAAAAGATAAGTGTTACTAACTTGCCTCTCTTAACTTTAACTATTATTTATTATATAAGCATGAGTTGTTGTTAAAACGTGATCACTTTATCGGGGTGATTTTTTCTTTCTTTTTTGAAATGTTTGGTTTAGTAAATAGAAAGACATACACAAAAAAAAAATCACAAATAATAATAGATAAAGTAAATATAAATGATTACACATATTATCTATTCGTTACTGTGTTCAGCGTGATAAAAATTGGCTATGTCAGTGCTTCGGTGATGGAAAAAGAGAAAAAGACTAATATGATACATTTTTTTTAATTTAAAAGATTAAATTAATGCAATTAGAATCTCAAGAATTAAATTAATGCAATTCGTCAATCTCAGGTATTAAAGTGGGACTTAACTCTGTAAAACGCAAATTTTCCTCTTTGAAGCACAACCAATACACCACTAGTATAGCTATTGAATCAAATTCAATTAGAATATTAAATTTCACCAAATTAGAACACCAACTTCACCCTAGCATAACACTAGAAATCGTCTTCATATATATATGATCATGAGTTATCTACATAATTTCACAAACTCTTAATATTTGTTTTTTGAGTGAATACTCCATCCGGCCCCTGATAATTATCTCAAAAGGACAACGAGACCCAAAAAAAAAAAAACACCAAATCCGGCCCCTGATAATTTTTTTTTGGGACTGATTAGTCCCTGTACCAAAAAAAATAACATTAATTTTTTGTTGGCACAGGGGCCTCGTTGTCCTTTCAAGGTAATTGTCAGGGGTCGGGTTGAGTTTTTTTTTGTTAGGGGCCGGATTGGAGTTTTTTTTTTGTCAAAGGCCTCGTTGTCTTTCGAGATAATTGTCAGGGGCTGATTTGGGTTTTTCTCTTGTTTTTTCTTACCTTCTTGGCTTCCTGCCTTTTTGTAAAAAAAAAAAAAATAGAAAAACAATTTTATTCGTAATATAATAAAAATTCAAATGAACATGAACTTGGTCAAGGCTTTCCTTTTATAATTCAACTAATATATGGCTTTACTCTTTTTGGTCTGATTTACAAATGAAGGAAAAATGGGAATTAAAATTCTCAAAAGAATTCAAATCATTCATTTTTAGTTATTTCAAAGCAAGAACTAGAATTCAATTCTCGAGTGAATTCTAATTCCTAGTATTTCAAATCATTCATTTTTAGTTGTTCCTAATGTTACTATTTTTGTCTTGCAATTTCAGTCTTCTATTCGAATTTGAATAATCATCCAAAATGGACATTTCTAAAATTAATGAAATTCATGTTTAATAACCCTTTGTTAAGGTAGGTAGAGAACACATAGACATAGAAGAAACCAAGAAACCAAAAAGGCTAGACTTCAAACTTTCAAGTTACACCAATGTGGTGTCAAATGAGTTTCTCCCTGGAAAAAATCATATACATTACGTATATGTGTAATGGAGAAATCACAACTTGTAGTTGAAGATTTACTCCTATAACATCTAGTATATAGTTAGTTATTCTTAGTCGTCATCTAGTGTGTGCTAGACTCTACCCATCGTATATATTAATGTAGACTCTTCTAATTCCTGAATTTGTCACATCACTCGTCATATACTCGCACAACATCAAAGACTGGGCTCATACAAATAGGACAATTTTCTCCTTTCCATTGCAACTCATTTGCACACTTGAGACAAGCACACATGTGTCCACATCTGCAAAAATAAATTATAGGCAAAATTATTATATTATATCTATATTGTCTTTGAAAAAACAAAGACTAAGTTTCGGCAAATAAGCAAATAAATAAATAAATACCTGTAAAAAACTGCCTCAACTTTCCTCTCATTGCAAATGCGACATTTGCCTTTCTTTGAGGTATTATCGTTGAGTTTCTGCTCTTCTTCTTTCTTAGCTGTAAAATCATGTTACATATAAAGCATTGCATCAGTTCCTTAATTAATTATTGAGAGAGGTGGATACATATAATATTTAACAAACACAAATGAGTTGCAATATCATAGATACTTTTATTGACATTGTTACAAACACAGGGGAAAAGTTAATCACAAACCAGAGTAAACATCCTGGTTCTTGAATTGTTGCATTTGCATCTGCATCTGCATCTGCATCTGCATAGTGATGCAACTGTTAATGGAGTTCCTCAGCTCAGATATTTCGCGAAAGAGTTGACCCATTTGCCCTCTCATATCATACAAGAAATCCATTTCCTACAAGTGACAACAATAACATGTTATCCATCATCATCATCAAGAAGAGATTTAACTACTAACCCTAATTCAATTAATTAATAATAACTAACTAACTATGCAAGATTGAAGACTCACAATTGAAGATGGAGTTGAGGAGGATGAAGAGAATTGGCGCCTATGCTGACAAGAACACTCCGATTGAGGAGGCGGTGGTTGAGGTTGTGATGATATATATGTAACCCTATCATACTCATCGCCGGTTAATTCACCGTCTTTGTAACTCCATGAACTCACAGGGGAAGGTGTATGAAGCGTTGGCGAAGAGTTACTTGAACAATCACTCGATTCATGATCCGAATCATTGTTAATGATACTCGTTCCCTTTCCTTCTTGATGATTATTTATCCTCTTCTCTTCTTCATTACCTCTCGCTTCCTCGTCTCTGCCACTTTCTTGAGGACTGCCACTCGAATTCAGGCGCTGTTTGAAAAACTCCATTAATCGACGGTGCCTTCTCTCTTCATAGTCATCGTCGTCACCGTCGTCACCCTGAAGTGTTCGTGATATCGATCCAGTTCGAGACATCATTAATCTATCTATCTTCTCGCGGAACTCGGCGGTAGAAAGGAAAGTGGAAACTGTTTTTCTGCAAACATACACAAGGTACTTGAATGCATTAATCTCATTGAATTAAAAATAGTGATGAATTTCATAGTTTAATTATGTGTACCTTTGAAGGAGATTGCGGATTTCGTCATTGTCCGAACCATAGCCAAGCATCTCCCTATACCATTCTTGACGACGTTCTTCCCAGTAGCTTCTAGGTCGAGAAATAGGACTGATCCAATCATAACTACTATCTTCATCATAGGTTTGGTCATCGATCTCTTCCTCTTCCTCTTCGATTTCATCGTAACAGTTTTCGGTATACTGCTGCTGGTTAATTCCATTCTCCTTTTCTGATGTATGATTGTGACAAGCTTCAGTAGTATTAGTATTAGCAGTAGGGGAATATTTCTGTTCACTTGTCTCTACGTTATGATCAGATTTATTTGCATTTGAATCAACCATTGGTGAAGGCGTGATAGTAATTTCTTTTGTAACTTCATCATCATCATTTTGAGAATCCAAGCTCTGTCCTTGGAATGTGAGATATGAACTTGAATGATCTAATTCCTTGTTATTGGAACTAGCCTGCAAGATTGCGTTCTGTTTAGGTTCTGTCATGTTAGTTGATACATTTCTATGATTCATTCCTGGATCTGAAACTCTTGTTGGGGCTGGAGATTTATGCTTAATTCCTGTGCCAAATCTTTCCCTGCATTTTCATTTGAAACAATTACAATTATAGAGTTCATTTATGGATCTCACGATGTTCATGAATGCAACAAAATATCAAAACATTTGATAAGGGATTGTCATACCTTATCTCCTTAATTGCATATCCTTGTGGTTGGTTGTTCTTGTTCATCTTAGATATTGCTGATTGATCAAAAGCTTCTGCTACTCCGCGTTGTAACAATCTTAGTTTCAGCACTGACTGCATTGATAGTAGTTTAAGGAAACAAATTGCAATGGAAAAATCATAACACTGTCCTGCTTCTTTTGCAATAAAATCAAGTACCAAACGAACAATAAACAATGGAACGATACTCTTTTTTTGGTTTTTTAGATATACCTGAATGCGACCTCTTTGTGTGAACTTGGAAACTGGAGCCCTCAATGCAAGGTCCTTAAGCTCTCTATAGCGATCATTCTCAAACTGCAACAACAAATCACTGAATGCGCGGCGTCCCCTAATGCGCGGGCTACCTGGGACCGGAGATACTGGAGCCTGAGCCTGAGCCTGAGCCTGAACCTGAGCCTGAGCCTCATTGTTGTAATGGTGGAGCCTTTTCTCCCATATCCGAACAAGAGAAGAAGCCGCGAGGTGCGAGATATCAGCTACAGATGAAGAGTCATCATTAGGAGCACAAGATTTGGAGGACCTCAAAACAAAACTTGAACACCTTAGAGGATTCTCCTTATGATTATCATTATGATGATTATTATGATGATGGTCCTTAACTGTTGCTGAGTGCCTTGGGCTCATCAGCGCAGACAGCGAAGAATCTTCTTTTTCATTGACTGAAACATGATTCTTTTTTAAGAAACCAAGAGTTCCAAGGTTGTTCCTAGAAACTCTTGAGACCCAAGAATCATCAAGATTGTCCTGTTCAAAGTTCTTGATGTGCTCATGGCATGCAGCACCAGGAGAAACACAACCAAATTGAAAAGGAGCAGCAAATTGAACTTGCGATGATGCCATCTTTTTGTCTTAGCCTTACCCCTTTGATCCTTATTTAAACCTTCAAACAAAGATGAAGCAAGGATCAAAAGGCTATATTAATTTGTCCCTATAAGAAAGAGAGGTAATCCATTGCAATAATAATATTGAAAGTATAGATGTATTTATTTCAATCTCTTCAGTATAAAAGATTTCTTAAAACTCTGAATGGCTTGAATCAGAGAGAACGAAGGTATTAGAGTATATAGAGTAATGGAGAATTGATGTTTCTTCCACAACATCATATAGGGGTTAAGGGTTAAATTTAGAGCTGGGTGTAACTCATTCTTGTTTACTATGGTTATATTTAGTATGCATCACGGGGTATGAGCTAAGAGAGAGAAATTAGAGAGGAAAGAAACAAGCTTCGTTTCTAATTTGTTTGTTTTTTACTTTGATTATTGTTGTAACTTGTGCATCTTTTGCCTAAAATTAGAGGAAATGCTGGCGGACAGTTATTTGCATATATGTTGGTTGAACTTTGAACGAATACCCTATTATTAGTTTGTCAGACTTTGTGTTTTTGAGATTTTGGGATGGTTTGTACTTTGTAGGTAGGTCTATTATTTGCTTTTTTTTTTTGGGTGAGATAAAGAGAAATAATTTTGAGGGATATGAATCATATGATTAGTGAAAGTTTGAAAGATATTTTACACTGTCAATAGTAAAATAAACGTATTTTGTCTCTGTATCACCTTTTATTTTTAGTAGTTATAGAAAAGTTAATTTCATATAATGACATGAAAAATACATTGATATTTCTTATTATATTGGAAAAAAATGCTAACAATGTGATATGATCAAATTCTAAAAATAAAAAAGAAAACTATTATTTAAAAAGTTTAAGAAATCAATAGACATCTTATGATATATATAGCAAACTGTCTATAATGCAAACTTTTTTTTCTTAACATTTATTATCAATTAGCTTTTTTTGTTGTTTTTCCTCCTTTTTTTATATTTTTTATTTTTCCTTCTTCTACTATATATTTATAAGTTGTTTGTTTTTAATGTCCAAATAACAATTCGGTCTAAAAAGAAAAAAAGTAGCCAAAATTTATTTTATTTAATATTTATTAATTATAGTAACAATTACTAAATTTTAAATAAGATAATTTTATTCTATTTTAGTTAATTTTTTATTATCTCTCAAATATTATTAATAATAATCTCAGCATGCGTTTGTGTTTCTAAAATAAAAAGTATTTCCTTCTCAAAATAATATTTATTTTATTTTTTGAGTTGTTCTTTTGTATTACAAAAAAAAAAAAAGAAAAGCAGAAAATAATCAATTTTTACAATTTTTTGAGAAATTGATAGGAACTTGCTTCTATTAAAAGCAAAATAGTTAAAGAAAGAAATAATAACATTGACGTTATAAATATTTTTAATTAAAATATCATTAAAATGATAATATAGTTAGTTTTTCTACTAAAAATTATGTAATTATGTTATTCTATACTAATAAGTCATGTATAATAAAGTAATTGTATTTTTTCTATTTGAAAAATAGTCATGATATGCAAAATAAATTTTTTATTCAGAATCATAATTATAGTTATATAAAAGAAATACTTATATATTTATTATATTAAAAATTATTTTTAATAAGTATATTCAAGTATAAAATATTTTTCTACTTTTAAAAAAATACTTCTCTCAATCATCAAAACAAATGAGAGCAGACAAATGGCTCTCAAGACAATAGCAAAAATAGTTTTTTTTTTATAACTAACAAATAATAATTATATAAAAGATAAATTTATATGTATTGATCTTCATGTAAAATTAATATTTAAAAATAATTAAATAATTTAATTAATTTAATTTAATTTTTAATTATTAATTTTACGTAAAAATTAGGAGTGAATGTAGATCGAATCGAATCGAATCGGATATAGCCAAAATTTTGATTCGATCCATATTAAAATGATCGGATGATCAGATCTAATATCCGCAGTTTTAAGCTTGGATCCGATCCGTATATTTGCGAATCGGATATCAGATATATCCACAAAACATAAAAATATTTTTAAAAACTTATTTTTATTAAAAAATATCAATAAAATTCAGTTTTTCTATTCTTTTAAATATGTTTATTCTTAAAATAGTATTAAACATATATTTCTTAAATAATAAATTAAAATAATACAACATATATAATAATTATTAGTTTAAAAAAACATAAAAAAAATTTACTTATTTATTTCTTTACTTTTATGGATAGCATGCGAATACCTACACAAAATTCGCAATTTGATCTTATTAATGCGTAAATAGGATATAATTCGATAACTTTATAGATTAACTTTATATCTACAGATAAACATCACGTATATACATACCAGATCCATAAACACCCAAGTAAAAAAGGGAAGAGTTTTACGTGTATTAAGAATATTGGTATTCTAGTTATTTTAACTGTTGATCTAAATTATAAAAAATATATAATATATATTAATTAAAAGCAACGGTTAATACAACTGGAATACACTTAAAATTTTTTCCAAAGTATGTGATTTAACATAAGTAACAGTGCATTAAAATTGATTTTTTTTTTCTAATTAGAAAAAAGTGGTAATAATATAGAGTGGCCAAGAATAAGAAAGGCAAAGGAAAGGGAAGTAGAGAAGAGAGTAGTGACAGAGAAAGAGAAGAAGAATGCCGCTAAGCTCGACGGCGATCGGAGCCCTATTGGGTTTGGGCACTCAGATGTACTCCAATGCCCTCCGCAAACTCCCTTACATGCGCCGTATTAACATTCTCCTCTCTCTTTTCCTCTAAAACCTTCTCTCTCTAGAAAATTTCCTTTTTCACCGACTCTGTTGTTGTTGTTTTTGTTGTTGTAGATCCATGGGAGCACGTGTTGGGAATGGGTCTGGGCGTTTTGTTTGTAGACCAGCTCTTCAAGTGGGAGGCCAAGGTCGAACAAGACCTCGATAAGATGCTCGAGAAGGCCAAGGCCGCTAACGAAAGACGTTATATTGGTATTTTAATCTCCTCCAATTATCATTCAATTCAATTTAGGGTTTTCCCCTCTTTTTCTTCATTCCGCCAACCTGAATTTATACACCATTTGTGTTTTCAATTTCGTTGCGTTGTTTCTTTCTCTTGATTGTATTCTCTCTTCTATTTTTTATTTTATTTTAAATTATATTTGTGTTTGTTGTTTGGGTTGAATTTGTGGGAACTAGTGGCGCTGTTCCTAGGGGATTTGTAAATTGAAGTGATAATGATTGCTGTTTGGATTGATGCTGTGTGACTGGAAAAGGGAACTCCAACTATTTCAAGGCAATGGGGTGGAGAGGGTCACAGATAGGAACCCTAACCCCCCCCCCCCCCCTCCTCTTTCCACACCATAATTTTTAGTCTCTTTTTGATTTATTATTTTCTCTTTTGGTTTGAGTAAATTTCCACAGTTTTGAGCTTGGGTTAGTGATTAGGTAAAGACTTCAAGGATTTGATCTCTTGAGTACTGCAACTAACCACTTTGGGGGTGTCTTAGCGGGTATGGAATGTTGAGTAAAGTCTTATTGGAATCTGGATAAAATTTTGAAATCATCCTAATGAATCAGCCTCCTGATCCTCTTGGTACCGACTGAAGAAAGTATGAAATGGTTTTTGGATTCTGTTACTCTTGAAGATGTTAAATCCTTTTAGTTAACTCATGTAGGAATTATGTTTTGTACACTACTACACTCCCGGGGAAGAAATTTTTGTTTTAGATACTCTCAGATAAAGATTACCTCAGTGCAGTGTGGCAATTTATAAAGATAGTTAAACCAAAATGAGATTATGCAAATTAAATGCAAATCTAAAACTTGCATGGCTAATGCTGCATGATGTTGTTCATTATGGAACATTAGTCATCTTTGCAAAAGAATCTGATTACCCTAGGGATATAGTAGCTTGAATATTGTGGAGTTTTTCTTTTGTAATAGATCCTGGATGCAACATTAGGAGTTAGGACACAACAGGAAAGCAAGATACTTTGAACATGTGGTTGTTTCAATCATGGAGAAAATCTGGAGAGTGGAGAATACTTTCACTGGTTTATCTAGTTTGTCTGAGGTTTTAGAGAACTGATTAATTCAGCAAGAAATTCCATTTATTCGTATTGTGTAATCAATATTCTTGTGCTTCTTATGATGTGTTCCGTGTTTCTGGATTGTCATTTCCTCACTGCATTTATTTATCTGTGGTATTACATTGCAGATGCAGATGATGACTAGTGCAACATTAAGGTTTGCTGAGTTTTTGTGAAGAAAATGAAGAAATGTGTTGGACCTGTTCCCTTTGTTTTATGATTTCATGTTGCTTTATTTCTAAGGCTGTTATAGCTTTTTCATGCTGGTATACCTGTTTTGAGTAGAAGGTTTGGGAAGCAGTCAAACCTGTAAGAAGGTTTCGTGAATAATAAATTCAATCGGAATAACTTTCTTAGCTGTAAGGATCATAGTAACTGTGACTTCAGTATCTATCATTGATGTTTTCATACCATATGCTACTGTGATTTGACTCTTGATAATCGTCTTGCTAACAAGTTTAGGGCACTTGATATGGATTTAAAAAGGAAAAGATGAACTGAAATAATGTTTTAAGCTGCATTAGATGTTCTACAATAATATGCTATTCCTAACTCACGTGACAAACCCTTTTGTTTAAGCCATAGAAACCGTTAAATTCGTAATTTTTTGAAGTTTTGGTTGGCTTGGGTTAAAAAATTATGCTAGGTAGGAGTTGGTTAATGTCTTTGCTGTTATGGTAAACACTTGCCTTGATGTTGTTTTAACTTTTAAGAAGAAAAATTGGACCACGTCGATATTGATTAATTTGCACTTCTCTTCTTTTTTGAAGCAATTGATATAACCGATGATGTTTTTCTTAGCAAAATTAATTCCATTTACTTCAATCATGCGAAGGGTATTCTGCTTTCAAGATTGATATTAGGCTGCGTAATAGAATAGTATGACATAATGCAAAATGTCCAATTTCCAATTTGGAATTAGCTTTTTAAATGCAACAATCTGGTTTAAGTACTAAAGTTAAGCAAAACTAAATCATTAGTAGAATTTAACGGTATGTGACCGGTTTTTGCTGGCTGTTAAATCTAGAGCATCTAAACAATAAGGGGGAAAAAAAAACAGGAAAACAAGGGGAAAAAACCCGAAGCACTAAAAGCAACGATCCAAATCCAGAGGCATATACTCTGCATTATATTTGGAATCAAGTTTCACTTGAATTTGTACTGATCCAAATTCATCTTATCAAACTGGGCCATCCTGTTGTTGAATACATGGAGGAGAAGATCACATACTTTCCGGGAGGATGGCCTCTCCTGTGGTGTAGTTTTGGTGCACTGCAATGCTACCTCAAGCACTTGGAATGCCGCAAACTCTTCAGCAGGCAACAGAGGTTTCAGCTCAGGATCTATCACCTCCTCGCGTGCAGCGCCATGCATATCCATGTGCATCTCCACCCATCTCACCATATCCATCTCTGCTCCAAAAGTTTCATCTGTTGGTGTTTTACCACTAACAAGCTCCATAAGCACAATTCCCATGCTGTAAACATCACTCTTTTCTGTTGCACGTAGGGAGTATGCGTACTCTGAAGCAATTCAATGCTAACAAAATAAGTGATGGAAATTAAACATAATTGAAGCAACTCTTAAATAAGTTTTTGGTTCAGTACCTGGAGCCATGTAGCCGTAAGATCCTGCAAACAGAGAATTAGACTCGGTTCTGGAGTCATAATTCTCGAAGATTGCTTTTGCAAGTCCAAAATCTCCCAAGTGTGCTTCCATTTTGGAATCTAGCAATATGTTGCTGGATTTGATATCCCTGTGAATGATCTTTGGCACACAATCATGGTGGAGGTACTCCACTCCTTGAGCTAGTCCCACTGCAATTCTGAACCTTGTCTCCCAATCAAGGCTCCTCTTCACTTTGCTGGCCGTAGCTGGCTTCCCATGAAGCCAATCCCATACACTCCCATTCTCCATATACTCATATATCAACAGATTCCAAGCTGCTCCTTTGTTTGCATTATTGCCACAGTAACCTATAAGCTTCACAAGATGCCTGTGCCTTGTCCTCCCAAGTGTCTTAACTTCTCTTATGAAGCTTTTGTTCAACAGAAAATCATCTTTCGCTGAAATCTTCTTGACAGCCACTGTATCTCCATTGGCCAATTCAGCTTTGTAGATTGTCCCTGACCCCCCTGAACCAATCTTGAATTCATCGCTTAGATTGTTTGTTGCATCCATGATATCTTCCCACCTGAAATCTCGATTTCCAGCAGGGTTGAGTTGAAACAGCGGCCTTCGCTGTGCTTGTGATGAAGAGGAGGAGTACACATAATTCGCTTCACTGTCTCTCTTAAGATGTTCTGGTTTGTTTCTGAAGAAGGCTCTGAATGCAAGTATAAATAGCGCAACTGCGGCTAGAGTTGAAATGGCAGATATTACCACTACTGATGGTGCATTTAGGCCTGATTGATCTCTGCTGGAAGCATCATCACTGTTGCAGTGATCAAGAGGGCTTCCACAAAGCTGTTGGTTCCCTTCAAATGCCTCGTCTGGCCAATGAGAGAATTTCCTGTCCAATTTTCCTTGAAGGTTGTTGTAGGAGAGATCAAGCACTCCCAAACTGCTCATGTCACCAACTTGTGGAGGGACTTCTCCAGTGAGTTGATTGTGGGAAAGATCAAGTGCTTCCAATTTCAACAGATTCCCAAGAGAAGCTGGGATTTCACCTGAGAGATTGTTGTAACCGAGGTCTAAACTGGTCTGGAGATTTTGGAGTTTTCCAATTTCTGTTGGAATCTCACCATTGAAGCTATTATTAGATAGCTGCAGCTCATAAAGCTTGCTCAACTTGCCTATTGCTGCAGGGATCGGTCCAGATAACTTATTACGGCCAAGTCTGAGAACGGTAAGGGATGCAAGATCACCAACTTCAGCTGGGAGACTAGCATTGAGAGAATTGTCATTCAGGTCAAGAACCAGCAATTTGGAACATCTGAATAAGCCTAATGGAATTGGTCCAGAAAAATTATTGAAGGAAAGGGTAAGCTCCCCAAGCTGAGGCAAACTTCCAACCCAAGTTGGTATTTGGCCAGACATAGAATTATTGTGTAAATGAATTTGAGACAGTCTGTTGCATAAAGAGAGCTCATCCGGTATTGGTCCAGTGAGTGCATTCCCTGAGAGGTCTAACAGTGTCAACTCATGGATCTTTCCCAATGTCCTTGGAACTTCACCAGAAAATCTATTGTTACCTAATCTTAGCCTCTCAAGTGAGGGTGAATTTCCTAATTGGGGAGGAATTTCACCATCAAAGGCATTGTTCGTGACATCGAAGGAAAGAAACGATCTAGAGCTACACAATGCAGTCATACTACCATTCAGTCTGTTCTTAGAAAGATTCACTCTGGTCAAGTTTGCTACATTTGTGAGTTGGTGAGGGAGGTTACCTTCAAGAGAATTGTTGTAGAGCATCAACTGTTCCAATGACTTGAGGTATCCAAGTGTTGCAGGGATTCCACCTGAGAGTTGATTATCTGCTAAATCCAGAATATTCAGCTTATGACAGTTACCAAGTGTGGCAGGAATTTCACCAACAAGGTCATTCTGCCTTAGGTGAAGGAAATTCAATTTTTTCAGCCTTCCAATGGATTTTGGAATTTCACCACTGAAATGATTCCCATAGAGATCAATCATTTGCAAGCTGGAACAGTTCCCAATCTCCATGGGTATATCCCCTGACAATTGATTATCATAAAGATACAAGATTTCCAACTCCCGAAGCATCCCAATCTCTTCAGGCAGAGGACCCTGCAAATTGTTGTGGAACAATGCAAGTATCTGCAAGCTACTGAGGTTTCCAATTGAGGGAGAAACTGAACCAACCAACGTGTTGTTGTGGAGCAAGAGATCAGTTAACCACAGCAATCCATAAATTTCAATGGGAATGGACCCATTGAGTGAGTTGTTGGACAAGTCAAGTTGTTTCAGTGACTGGCATTGGCCCAATGAAGATGGAATCTCACCATGAATTCCAATATCAGACAGAAACATATGCTCCAACTTTGTTGCGTTGGAACATATGTTTGTTGGAATGACACCACTAAGATTGTTGTTGCCAGAAAGAACCAAAAAAGATAGCTCACGCATGTTCCCCAATTCTTCTGGGATTCCGCCACTGAGCTTGTTCATTGACAAGTCGAGAGTTTGAAGGTTCCCCAGTTGAGATAACGATGGTGGAATAGCACCCTCGAGTTGGTTCCCCATGAAATTGAGGTAAACGAGATCACTCATCTCCCCGAGTTGACTCGGTATCTCCCCTGACAAGGTGTTGTTGGCGAGGTTGAGAATCTGAAGGGTCTTGAGTTGACTCAGTTCACTCGGGATTGACCCGTTGAGCTTGTTGTTAGCTGCGGTGAAGACAGTGAGGCTCGTGCAGTTTCCCAACTCGGCCGGAATCGGTCCCATTAACTCGTTGTCCTTAAGTATCAGATTCTCCATATTGCTGAGTTGGCCGAGTTGCGGTGGAATCGACCCGGTGAGTCTGCAGGTAGCCAAACCAAGGATGACCAAGTTGACGAGGTTTCCAAGAGAGGCGGGAATGATGCCCGTTAGTTCGTTGTCACCGAGTCGCATGACTCGGAGACTGGTGAGCAAGCCCAACTCAGTGGGGACATGACCTGTGAGTTGGTTAGAGAAGAGAAGCAAAGATTCCAATGAAGTGAGGTTAGAGAGATTAGGTGGAATGGGACCGTTGAGGTTGTTGGAAGAGAGATCAAGGTGGTGCAGGTTTCGTAAGAGAGCGAGTGAGTGTGATATTGACCCGGTGAGCGACGAGTCAGAAAGGTTGAGACTCACCACTTGCAATTCCGAGTTAGAGTTAATGGATGATCCGCATGTTACTCCTCTCCAACTGCAATAATCTTTGTTTTCCTCTGACCAATCACTCAGAACGTTTTCTGGGTCTTGCTGGAAAGATTTCTTCACTTCCAAAAGCACTCTGAGAGTGGTTTCACTGTGCAATGATGATGAGTTTCCTATGATCATGGTGGAAGAAAACAACCACAAGAGGATCATCACAGCACTTGAAACCCTCCTCATCCTGAATCAAGCTTGCAACGTAAAAGAAAAAGGGTTGTATGTGTTCTTAAAGTTTATGATCAGAGGATGTCGATGGATGCATGGCATGCATTTGCAGAAACTGGAAAGCACTGGAATGAAGAATGGGTGGAGCATGCAGAGGAAGCTTTTAATGAAGACCACAAAGTCAAACATACAGCAGCATGGGAAATATAATGTACCAGAAAAAGAGTCCAATAAATATCGGAAACAATGCAATGGAACAGTAGTTGACTGCTGCATTAATTTTTAATAAACCATTAAATTATCAACTAATTTTGATACTTAATAGAGTAGAACACAAAAAGAACCCATATTGAATTGAAAAATAGTAATAATGAAGTCACGAAGATATGGGGTTAGAAGAAGAGGATATACAGTGGTTGGGTGAGGCAAGGAGGAACAGGTGAAGTGGGTTTGCTTGCAATTGCATTGCTATAAGTGTCGTAGCTCAAAATGAATCAAAAAGAAAGTGAGCAGTTCAATTTCCCTTTCTTTCCAATTCCAAATTCCAAAACTTTGTTTCAAATTTGTAGCTTTTAATAATCTCTTACAAAGTCAAACAGCGTTGTCATAAATTGTTAAGTTCTCTCAACCAACGCTCACTTTTCCTTATTCAGACATAAAATCAAATGTATAATATTAATGGGATACTACTATACGTAGTACTGTTTTCTTGTCAATCATTTTTGGTGAGTTACCAAATCGGTGTGTCCTTATGCAGGGATTCGTCTTTTTAATTGGTTGCACGTAATACGTAACCCATTTTGCCTACTCCAAAACCTCTGCTTTTTTTCTGTTTTTGTGACTCAATAATGTTACTCTTGTCCAAATTAATCATAAAGATATTGTTCATTAATGTTTCTTATACTCTTTTGCTTTGTTCATGTCTGTCACCCCATGCCAATCCAAAAGCTTACGAGGAATTTTTAAATTTGGTTTGGTTTCATAAGTCAAACGACATTTGTTTCTTTAATCAATCAGGATAGCTAGAGTGTGAACTTTCATTATTCCGGTTTAATTTTTTGGTTTAAATGATGGTTCAGAATACGAAGAATACAAGAAGATTCTCAGGATTTAGTATTTTTGGTAAAATATATTTTGTTTGTCTCTGAAATTCGATAAAAATTTTAAAAATATTCATAAATTTTATTTTGTTTTAATTTTGCCATAGAAGTTTTCAATTTAGATCAAATATATTTCTAATGATTAATTTTTCAAAAAATTTAAGACCAATTCAACAATAATTTCAAAAGAACAACTCTAAACACAAGCAAATCAAGCATAATTTTCATGCATTATTGTTAGATTGACTTTAAATTTTTTGAAATTTTAGCCGTCGAAATTATATTTGATACAAATCGAAAACTTTGAGACAAAATTGAAACAAAATAAAACTTAAGAGTATTTTTGAAACTTTTACCAAATTTCAGGAACAAAAAGTATACTTTACCTTTCAATTAGCTACCAATGTTTAAAAATATAAAATAAAATATATTATTGAATTATTATACTAAAACAATTAAATTGATTATTAAAAATGATGCCTAAAAATAATAAAGTTGGATAATTTTTTAATATTTTTTCAGATTAATTAAGCTTTGTAATATTAATATAAGTTGATTATTCACATAAAAATATCTTTAAAAAATTAGTAAAATTTATTATTTTAATTAATATTTATTTATTAATATTTAAGAATATGAATTAAAAATATATTATTAGATTACTAAAAATAATAAATTCTAATAGTCTTGAATATTTTTCAGTATCTTTATATAAAAATTATAACTGAAATATATAATATAAATATATATTATGACAAATAAATTAATTAAATATGTCAAGTTATTTAATAATTTTCAAAAATTATTCCCGTATGAAAATATCAACATACAGTCATCTTTAATATAATACATAATCAACCATCTTTTCTAACCAAATTGGATTGGAATTTCGAATGGTAGTATTGTTACTATACGTGTATAGTGAAACCGTGTTTTACTTGAAATGGAACACAATTGATCTTTCTATGGGTGGTATAGCTAACATGATCAGTATTGTGATGATACATATTAACTGCTAATTACGAATCTGCAGCAAAGAGAGTTGAAGTATGGAACATTGTATCATATCAGTTTTTATATCCTGTATTTGAGCGTATGCTTATTATTATTGCGTTCAATTAAATATCTTAATTGTAAAGTAGTATATTTTGTCTTTTTCTGTGGTATGGTTCAACACCAGTGTAATAATCAAAAGCTCCTTAACGTCCTTTCAGCATTTCACAAGAAAAATTGGATGGGTGGTTTGGCTTGTTTTAGTATAATCATGGCAGTGGAATATACATTTTGGTTGGTCATAGAACACATATGATTATCTCGCCCCATATCAAAATATTCTCCCGTGACTAGAAATTGATTTTTGTATGGGTGGATAGTTTTATGAATTTAAACATTATTGGTGTCATATACTAAGGAGAAAAATATTATACAAGGTAATGTTAAAAAAATTTTACACGCAATTTGACTAATAATGCATGAGAACATAAATAAAATATTATTGCAATTTTGCATATTATTACATGACTTATGATCGATTCAATATAAACCAGCCGTACGTTTTAGATGCTTATCCAAGAGAATATGACAAATCCTTTCTTAAAATAAGCAATCAGAATGTGATAGACTATTGAAAGTTTATTCACATAATAATATACAAACTAATTTATTGGAAATAATTTGACCCTTCTTATTAAATATATAATTAAAAAAAATATCTCAATATTTTATCCAAAATAAAGCTGGTATTATCATCTCACCTACCAAAAGAGAACCTCATTCGCATAGCTTAATTGTGATAATACAGTAACATTATTTTTTTTAGGTAAAATATACAGTAACATTATTTTAAAAATACAATATTGGTTTTAACTTGCATCGCGTAAATTAATTAAAAACGTTTTGTTATTTTGGTCATGGAAACGTTTTTGTTAAAAGTTTTCCGGAGAAAAAAGGAGTCATTTTGGTCCAAAAGAGAGAGGATTTTTATTTCGCCTTCGTATGGTGTTTGGTCAGGAAAGCGTTCTTGAATTGGGCTCTAATTAGCGATCTTGGTTATGTTGTTCATTTTGTTTCTCTTTTAAGCCTTCTATGATTATGTTTTTTTGGTATTTTATGATTATATTTACGTGAAATAAGATTTTATTAATTAATGGGCCTTGGTCCAATGTTTATTTTTTTAGATACTGATAAAATTTTAGTCTATCACTCGGTTATTAGATTAAAATATATAGAGTATAAACCAACTTAGTTGGTCTGAGTGGTTAGTTCACTCGTCCGATTAAAATATATAGAGTATAAACCAACTTGGCTGGTCTGAGTAGTTAGTTCACTCGTCCGCTTAAGTAAGTGTCGGAGGTTCGAATTCCACCTTGATTAGCGAGCACCAAAATTCCATGTCCAAACAAATTAGCTATGATGGTATCTACTTCAACCAAAAAAAAAAAAAATTCTCACTAGTCACTTATTTGATTTCTTATAGTCTTCTTCTGTGTCCAACCATTCAACTTCAACCTCATTGGATGACACCAACTTGGATAATCTCCTTTCCTTTGGTGCTACCAAAACCTGTCCACAATTTGAGTCCATCCTCCACAACAAGCTCAAGCAATTAGCTGCATGCAGCTCTCAAGTGGTTGCATTTTCATGATTGTTCTGTCAGGGTAAATACTAAAACAATATAGCATCTTAATACAACTGGGAGAGTACATCATAACTAAATAAGGTAATCATTTATTTGGGACATGATGGAAGTGAGAGGAATGAGAGGGTTTGAAGTGATTGATGATATAAAGGAAGAGTTGGAGATGCATTTTCCCAAGACAGTGTCATGTGCAGACTTCTTGACAGATGCATCAATGGAAATGCCACTGTTCAATTGGCCAGTTCCCTATGGAAGCAAACATGCATGGATTCTTCTTCATTGCCACTGAACCTGATCAATTGGTTCCCATGGCCCATGAAAACATTACTTCCTTGCTTGAGTTTCTCCAATCCAAAGGCATCAATGTCCTTGACTTATTATTAACTAAATCAAAACTTTGTTACTTACACTTATATATCTATTTGAAACTACATATCAACTCTCTTTGTGATTTAGACAAAATTATACTCAATACTTATGTAATTTGTAAAATACAAAATATAATAATAAGAGAAGTTAGTATAAATATTCTGATCCTAAGACTTCTCCCATTGTTTCTGCACTAGCTTCAAGCACCAGTTTGCTGTGTGAATGGTAAAGCTTGGCAATGTTGGAGTTCTCAATGGCCAGGATGAAGGGGTCAATGGTTACTGATTGATGATTCTCTGTTATGCTTTAAACAAACTCTTTACTTTGTACTTGTGGTCTTGTGAATCATACTTATTATTCTTTCATATAAATTAGTGATTGAAATTGTTGCATCAAAATGTTATGCATCTCCTCCTCTTGCTGTAGCAGTTATGACTTTAGAAAATACAAACTGTGTGAATGAGTGACAGGTTGAGAAAGAAAAAAAAAAACGTTATGCAAGTGAAGTGTGAATTAAGAAGTAAAGTGGAATAGAGTTCATTTTATACAATGGCAAAAAAACAAGTTAAAAAGTAGAGTGTGAATTAAGGAATATCTCTCTTTTTATTTTAAATATAAAGTCAAAATAACACATTTCCATGGTAAAAAAGCTGTGAATATATGGTCCCAACATCCTAAATTGGTGGTGCATTGTTTCTAGGATGTGCCTTCTTGGTACTGCTTAATGTAGATACCATTTTCCAATTATCAGAAAGAAGCTAAATATGTCCATGCTGATCTTGTCATCAATCCCTCCTTTCCTTTTTCATACACTTAAAATACATAACTGAACCTTTTTCTTCATTTATATAAACCACAACATCTTCCCCCCAACACTTAATTCACTTTCTCTTTTTATTTGTCACCTTGAGCTCCAAAAAGATTCACCAATCTTTGATGATTTTTTTTAATTATAAGACAGTTCTCTTCTTTTTTGCATGGCTTGTGATGCAGCATATCCTTCTTCTTCCTTGTCCACTTGCATGATCTTCTTCTTCTTCTCTTTGCTCTTGGTTTCTCACTTCACTATGGCCATGTTAGAACACAGCTTCCCTACTCCTTTGAGTTCTAACCAAGAGGGTGCTAAGGAGAACACCATGGTAGCTGCTTCAGCAAGAGAAGGTGGTAGAAGTAGTACACAGAGTTCTAGTAAGGTCATGGCTCTAAGAGAAAGTGGCAAAGGCCTTCAAGTGCAGGGTCCAAGGGAAGGGCGCTGGCGAGCTCCACGGCCGCCATTGCAACGGCGAAACAGGTTCTTCAATGTCAGTGAACATGAAGTTCCCAGTGGTCCAAATCCCATTTCAAATAAGTAAATTCAGTGACAGAAGAACGAAGAAACAGAAAATTATAATATTAGCTTCTAGAGTGGTTTATGGCTTATTGGCTTCAGGTTTTATATTTATTTTTTCTCCTTCCTTTTTTGTTTTTGTTTTTGTTTATATGGTTTGGGGTGAGTTTAACAAGTGTCTTGAGATAAAAGTATAAAGAGATTGAAACAGAGATACAACACTGAAGCTATGTCTTTGTTTTTATTTATTTTTCTATCTTAGTTATTTTTCAAATAGATTTAGATCTCTTTATATCTCTGTATTTCTATCATAAAACAGTTTCTAAACTATGCATAACGAGTAATTTGGACTTTTAAAGCTTCAGAGAAGTTTGATATCAGTGAAGACTGTGTTATCTTCACAAATTGCTGATTATAGCATGACCATGATCATGATCATGATCATGTACCAATCATTTAAACATGAGAGCATATATGAGGTTCAATACTATTTGTCATAATTATGTTGTGCTATGTTATTGGATAAAAAGTAATAAGGAAATGAAGGAACATGATTATTCAATTTTGCAACATGAACGTTTTTGGTTGCTTTTGTTATTGGAGTTGAAGAAAAAGGAACAAGAAACCTCCCACAAACACCATTGTTTTGCGTGAAAAAGGTTCATAAGGATTTGGCATCCAAGGCATTAGTAGTGTCAATAATCATAATAGTAACCAATTTTCCCTTAACATCCCAAACCACATTCATCATTTCTCTCTGGATATCCCAATAGTACCCTTTGTCCCTTTCCTTTAAAAATGAAGCAAAACCATTGACTCTAATACACGTCTCCATGCAGTTTATCTTTTATGTCAGATAGTGCTAGTACATTAGAAACTGACAAACTTAATTGGAATAATTATGGGGGGGTAATTTTTCACCACTTTGTCTAGTAGATAGTAGATGTATGTATAGGATTGTTGGTTGTTTTGTTTAGTTCAGACTTTCAAAATTTTGGGACAATGCTACCTAGATTTATAAAGTACTAATCATCACAATTTGTCTTTTTGCATATTTTGATGTGTTTGTAGCACGGTCCCAGTTTCACTAGGTAAATACAATATCGAATATAATGGATGTTATTTTGTAAGGCATGGAACACATGATTTGGCCTTCACTTTTGTGTTCAAGGGGTCTTTGTTGCTTTAATATGTTACTTTAAGCTGTATATTACTTGTATTTATTCTTTACTGCAGAGATGAGTCAATTGATAGTGGATACAAGTAACACAGCTTAAGCTTATTATTAAGATTCAATTTCACTGCCTTATTACAAGATTATGGCTCTTGAAAATGCTTGTTTAACAAAATTTAAAGAAGGAAAAAAAAGGAAAAGGAAAAGAACAACAATAATATCTGGTTGCCTGCTTTTCAAAAGCAAAGTGCTTTGACAGCTTTTTTTTTTTTTTTTTTACCGACTGTTTACTTTATGTGGTTATTACATTTGAACTTTGGAGTTACAGTGTTTATCAAATTAAAAACTGAATGCATATACACAACATACTAATTAGTATTACTCAGTCATGAACTTATCACTTATGAGGCAAGTGTTACTTGAATGATTAAATTTAGATTTGCTCATCCATGATAGATATATAGATTAGACTGATGAAATATTATCACTTAGTAATGAAATGATTTATGATCTATCAATAAACAATATACATGTAAGCATCAAGCTCCACCAAAATGAATGTAATTTTACTGCTAATGGCTTTGTAAATCATGCTTTGCTAACAAATTCCACATCAAACAAGAGTATTGAATCAGGTGGAATGACACATGAACCTGCATGAAATGAAGATAAGGTTCTCCTTAATTAGTCAAAATGGTAACAGAAAAAGTCATGCCAAGTAAAAAAAAGGTACCGCAATGATGTAAGGAAATTAGGCAGATACATAATTATTTACACTACTAATATTATGTGAAAACAGATAACCATGTGCTGACTATCGTACTAATTTGTATTCATTAATAAAACAGAATCTAAGACAGCTTAATATAATGTCCTTAGTCCAAGCTTCTCCACAGTATTCGCTATATGTTCATCTTTCTCTAGTGTTCATGGGTCAACGTTATTTAGTGTCAAAAGATGAGTATGCCTCGGCATGATTCTTGTACAAATGTCCCTTCACCATTCTCTATAAAATTAAGAACTAGCTAGTAGCCATGTGGGGAGTGTATCAAGGAAAATGGAGTGTTTTAATATGAGAGGTGGGAGGAGCAAATGTTGACTGTAGAACCATACATGGATAAAAAGAATAAGAATTTTTTTAAGCATTACATGAATCATGATCACTTAAAAAAGTTATATAACTTTATGTTTTATCTTGATTATTCGAATTAGTTTCAATAATCAAGATATACTAATCATGAAACATATTGATCATTAAAAAGCATAACTTAAAAGGACATTTATGAGAAATTAAGAAGCCAAGAAGATCGAAGATCTGGACATATTAAGTGGTATATAAATGAATTTTAGGCAAATTTTTAAAATGACAAATATTGTGAAACGGAGAAAGCATTACATAATCCAAGGGATAATACAAATGCTATTATTTAGATGTGTTGAGTCATGAATGTACTAAATTTTCAAAGTGACAGAATAGAATATTATAAACATTAGATAACTTTATGTTTCAATCTTGTTTATTTATGTTAGATCCAATAATCAAGATACCAATTATCAAAAAACATTACTTACTGATAACATTAAAGGAAATATATAAGAATCTAAGAAGAAGATATGGGTCATATTAGGTAAAATATGAAAGAGTTTAAGGTAATAAGGTAAATTTTTGGGTAATTCCCGTTAATAAAATGAATGGAGTTGAAAATTATGCAGATGTCCTAAATCAGAATTGGTTACACGCCCTGTCCTGCACACATCTATATAAATCAAATCAAGTTAAGTCAATTTTAGCCATTTACAAGTAAATCGAATTAGCTTGCTTCGATTTACTAGTGGTACAGTATATACATAGTAAATTGAATCAGGCTGATACGATTTACTACTTTCACTTGCTTCGATTTACTTACTAGTGGTACAGCATTTACATAGTAAATTGAGATGTCAATAATCTGTACAAGTAGTAAATTGAATCAGCCTAATTTGATTTACTATGTATATGCTGTACCACTAGTAAATCGAAGCAAGCGAATTCGATTTACATGTAAATGGCTACATTCGATTTATTAGCGTGAATTACCCTAAATTTTTTAAATGACAAATATTGTGAAACAGAAGATGTTTTTACAATGCAAAAAAGCCATTATCCAAATATATTGAGATATGAATATACCAAATTCCAGAGTGACAAATATTGTAAAATGAAGAGGGGTATATCAGAGTCGAAGACCTAATGCAAAAAACCATTACAAGATGGATGGGATATTACAAAATCCAAGGCATAATGCAAAAAGAAGTCTTCTTGGATTTGCCTTGGATGAATTCAACTAGTGGCACAGCCAATAGACTCAAGTTTGATGCATTGAAAGTGAAGCAGATTCAGAAAATACAGCAAGCAGTACTTGTGCCTAGAGTGATGAGTGTTACTATTTATAGCAGTTAACTTAAACATAAAACACTTAACAAGAGAAAGAAGGAGTACTTGCCTCCTCTACAACCCGCTCCTCTTGAACCATATCCGAGTTCTGGTGGAAGCTTCAACGTACGTTTCCCTCCTAATAATGTTAGGAAAAAGGAAAATTCAAAAAATCCTTTACCTTCGAATAATATTGTTAATTAGAATGTTAATTAAAGAAGAGGAAGCAGGCACCTTGAAGCATTGGAGGAATTCCATCACCTCCTAAAATGCCTTCATCCCATCCTTTGATGACCTATGAGATTCATCAATTATTATGTCATCCATACTCAAACCATTTAATTTAATTAATCGATTAATGTTACCTCTCCAACGCCGACGCGGAATGTAAGTGGCTTGCCGCGATTGTAGCTGCTATCGAAAACTTTGCCATTCTCCAGTCTCCCAACATAGTGTGCCTGCACCCACCGGCATAGTTCAAATCTACGAGTTCATGGAAAATAGATATATGGTATGCATGTTTGACCTTAATAAGCTGGCCTTTAACGGCCTGAGGGCCAGTTCCAACAAGTTTGTCACAGAAGGCAAGGCCAGAAGGAGCTACTGTTAATTCACATGGTGCTGATTCAGCTGCTGATGAGGACTGTGGCTGCAAGAAGGAATGGAGAAGCCCAAGCCCAAGGCCTATTGCATCTCTTCTCTTTAAGAGGGGAGGAGTGACTACTAGTTCTAGTTGTTGTTGCTTGTACGAACATTTGTGATGAGTGGAGGAGAGTGCAAGAGTGGTTGGGGTTCTCTTTTGCGGGTGAAGCCGCATCCATGTACATGTTCCAACTGATGAGTGTGCTGCTGCTACTGAACAACTCATCATCCACAAATCACAAATCTAACGTCGATATGCCTCTCTCTCTCTCTCTCTCCTCAAGCAATCAAATGTGATGATGCTATCCTCTTTTGGTTGGGCCGTCAATCATCGTCTTTCTGACTCTAAAAGCCCAAACGCCAAACCCAGATATCGAACACGAAAGGGCCTGAAGAATTAGTTCAAGAACGAAAATACTATTCTACCCTCGCTTTCAAGAATATTTTACAATGCACTCCTATTTCTGGTTCTAAATAACCTAGCAGGCTAGCGAAACCCCAACCTCTTTCGGCGCCCAATAGAAGAGAAGAGAATGGCGAAGTCGCTGAGGTCAAAGAGGGAAAAGAGGCTTAGGGCTATTCGGAGGGAGATTGTTGAGCCTCTCTACGAAAAGAAAGAAGCTGCTAAGCAAGCAGCCCTAGAAGCTGCCCTTGCTGCACCGAAGCTTGAGGTTCGCCAACCCTCAAACTCCGCCATGGATGCCTCCACCGCCTCAGCTACCATCACCAATATGGGTATCTATCATATCTTCTCTCTCACTATATATCTTAGTTAGGGTTTGGTTCATGATTTCTAACAGATCAGACTGTAGATTAGGGTTTGTTGTCATTAATGCTGCTTCAATAACACTGGGAGTTAATTAATCTCAATACTATATGTGAGTGTGGTTTTCCTGAATGATGAGACGATGAGAGACTAGCTTTCACTTCAGAAGAGTCAAATTCAAGTCAGTAGTCCTTCCAAACTCTGAAGGAGATAACTTAGTTTGCTAACTGCACTCCCCGCAAGCTGTTTGGAACTAAGTTTAAAAGATGGCGTCTCCATTAGTTTTTACCCTGCTTATCATTTGCCATTTCACTTAGAGCACCAAGTTTTTTAACTGAAAATTTATGTGAAGACTGAAGACTATGTTAATGTTGCACAATAAAATTGCTATGGCACGATCTAATGTGTTGTATAAAATGTTACATTTGTCAGATGTGGAAATGGCTGACGGCGCTCAAAGCACAGCTTCCTTAAAGCCTGTTGGTGGAGTAGGTAAAAAATTCAAGAAGAAATTGAAGATTGCCAAGAGCAAGCGCCGTGGCAAGGGAAAGAAAAAGCGTCACATATAATGTGAATACTGAATGGTAATAATATCTCATTTTTAGTCCAACTCAAATTTGTATATTGTATCTTGCTACTGCATGTTATACACCTGTTTAAACATCTTTATTTTGATTTCAGAAAATCAAATATTGTACTGTGATAAACATCTTTATCCATTGAGTAGCAAAATAATTATGACCGTTATAGTTTCCAGAAATTGATATAGCTTAGTAGCTAGGATTTCATTCTTAGACCTTCAATGGCTTTATGTAAAATCTGAAACCTAGTTGCCAAGCTTCTAAAATTCTATGAGCCTTCAGACATGAATAGTTTACTACAATAACTGCCCATTTGAATAAACCAATTTGTTTGTTAGATACACTGTTTTTCAATGTACCAATTTGTCAGCATTGATAGTTATGTGAGATGTGAGATGTGAGGGAGCAATATATAAGGGTAGATATTCTCCCAATTCCTTAATTTAAAAGATTCACTATAGATTAATCCTGTAACCAAAACCCAACACAAAGAAAATATCTAGTAGGCTACTGCTAAATAATCCCAAATTATCACCTCAAGGGCCTCCTTATTGCCTTAAACCATAAGTATTAAACGATAATTGGCACGTCGAAGATGATAATATGTTGCAAGAGGGGAGTCTAATAAGAAGTGAATTATCAAAACATAAATGAATTTTGCGGTGTTTATGTCCAGGTACTAACTATTTCAAGTCTTTGTCCACCCGCCAGTTTGTCCAGGGTCAGTCAATCCTGCCCTGTGTGATGCCTATATCTCCAAAAAGACCTGATCTCATGTCATGTCACCCGACTGACCTGAGGCCTAAATGCATCAAAACTCAAAAGGAGGATGAGCCCTTCCAAATACTTTTTCTTCTATTGGTGCCTGATAGGTAATTCTACCCGATGAAGAAGCTGGGAGCCGAGAGGTTACCAGCTGCCTGAGGTTATTCACAGATAAAGCAGCACAGATTGATATGTAGCTGGGTGGGCACCGGCTGGTCTTTTGACCATATCCTCTACCCCTTTTGTTAAACCAGTTCCTGAATCTATAATCCTTGTGGTCTTTTGTTAGTTGCTTAAAACCATAATATCCGGATACTCTTTCTGTTTTTGATTTAATGTTTACTTACTATGCTTGTGGTATGCGATTTTGTAGGTTGCAGTGGTCTAGTCAGAATTACTGTGGCTTTCTATTCAGAAAGACTGCTAAAATTTTGATCGAACAAGCACGAAGACAATTCACTTCTCTCGTCTTTCGGAGCTCTAGACATTTTTATTAACTATACACTCAAATAGTGAGGAACAATACAATTTAGTGTGTAGTAGTAGTCAGTGTTTAAGACTCGTTGTGAACATGAAAGTAGATATTCAATTTGTGTACCAACCGACCTACCAAGCTCTTGGAAGTTGAACTTGATGTTTACTTTTACTATTGTTGAATTTTATCATTCTTGTAGTTTTATTGTCAATGTTTTGTCATGTCATGTTCTCGGAATCAAATATAACCTAAATGTCTAATAAGACCCGAAAAGCAATTAAAACAGCAACATGTTCTCGGAATCAAATATAACCTAAATGTCTAATAAGACCCGAAAAGCAATTAAAACAGCAACGTGTCAACCCAAAAATGAAATGAAAATTCACAACAGTTGCAGTGTCGTTTTAACATGAGCGAAACGGGAGTATGTACTCCTGGACTCGGGGAAAAAATGGGTGAAGGAGAGAGCAGGAGCGAGGATGACGGCCATGTCGTTGGAAGAGATAAGGGGGAGAGTGAGGATGGGTGTGCACCCGGTGGTAAGGAGGTCCTTCTTGGAAGAATTTTTTAAGGGTCTCCTTTAGAGATAAAGTTATTGGTATAGAAAAATTTAAGGCCTTTGCACTTGGATCTCTTTCTAGGGATGGGATAGCAATGATGGTAGGTAAACAAGGTGATTCTTAACTTTCGTGTGTTAGCTCCACAAAAAAAGTAATGCTCTACTTGGTAGAACCTTATAGAGATGCTTTAGTGATCAAGGTCTTCGACAAGAACTACAATTATACAACTTTTTCATATAAGCTTCGGATGGTCTGACGCATCAAAAGTGGCTTTGATATTCTAGACGTGGGATTTGGGTATTTCCTAGTGAAATTCGATGGTGTTGAGGATCGGGATAAAGTCATGCTTGGTGGACCGTGGTTGATAAAGGGGCATTATGTTGTTGTAAAATCATGGGATGTAGATTTTTGGCCATGTGAAACGTCCTTCGGGTCAATGCTTGCATAGATTCGGGTTTGGGGCTTCCAATCTGGTGCTACCAATAGTAGGCTATGATGCGTATTGCTTCTGCGATAGGTGTTCCGATCAAAGTGGACATGGCCACTAAATTGGTAGAGAGAGAGATATGCCGAACATGTGTTTAAATAAATCTGGGATTGCCAATGATTAAGAATATTATTGTGGAAGGGATAATTCATGCAGTGGAGTATGAAAGTCTAAATATGATATGTGTTTCTTGTGCACGTTATGGTAATGATAAGGCACAATGCTTGGGTAGATCACCACGGAAGGGAAGAGTGTTGATCCTAGCGCCGCCAAGACCCATGTTGGTGAAAAGTCAACATCAATTAATGATTAAAAAAAATTCAAAAATCAAATACAACTGATAATGTTGTGATAGGCGTGGTTGTTGGCGAGGATCACAGACCTAATATGAATGATGATTCATTGACTAATAACTTGCATGAGACTCACGTTGAAGAGGCATGCAAGAATGAAGAAGTGGGTTGGGAGCAAGTATCAAGGAAGGGGAAATATAAGCTGAGCCAAAAGCAAATTTAGGCCCAAAGATGGGAATACACAAGCAAAGGTTCGGATAGGAAAGCAAGGCCATGTTGCATGCTCCTCTGCTGATGGATCCGCTTCTTCACGAGCTAGGATCGGATCTCAAACCATGCTCCAGAAGCATGGGTCGCATGTGAGGAATAGAGATGTGTCTGCGATGCCGTCTTCTCACTAGACCCCAGCTCCCCGCGGCTCCTTCCTCCGGAAACGGCTAAGAATGTAGTCCTTGCAAAGCTCGTCGACGGAGAAGAATGGAAGCACGGTAGTGGACGCTTCCGCAAAAGTTGCTACAGCGGTAGTACCACCGGGGATGGAAGTTTCGCCGTCGAATGATGCAATGAGGGAAGGCAAGGATGAGGGAGTCTGTCCTGTGATTCAAGTCTCATCTTGAGGTTGGTGAACCAATTTTATATTCACTGCTATTCTATTATTCTATCTTTATATTATGGATAGTTTAAATATAATAGTTTGGAACATTAGGGGTGCATCTAATAAGTTAGTCCGGGTGAATTGCAAAGAGCTTGTTAGGAAATTTAAACTTGTCTTTTTATTGTGGTTGAAATTCATTGTCCTTTTCAACATTTGAAACTGTTATGGGAAAGGCTTGGTTATCATTCTATTGGTACAGTGAAGGCAACAGGGTATAAGGGGGTATATGGTTCCTTTCTACAGTGTCGGATGCTTGCTGCAAGTGGGTAAATGCTTTTAATCAGTGTGTTACGGTGGAAGTTCAGTTAGATAATGTGATTTGGAGGTGTAGCGATATTTATGGTAGTCCTCATTTTAATACCAGAGTTCTTCTGTGGGATTATCTTGTGACTAAGTCCTCATCTTTTCGTGGGCCATAGATCATTATTGGTGATTTTAATGAAATTCTGTTTTCTCGTGAATCTAAGGGTTGTCTTTTTTCAAGTCGACGCGCAAATTGCTTTGCTGCCTCATTAGGGGGATAGCGATCTATTTGACTTAAAGACTATCGGAAGACGATTTTCTTGGTACAGAAGGGTGAAAAATTATATTGAGGTGGCAAAAAAGCTTAATTGGGTTTGTATCAATAGTGGATGCTTATCTCTATTTCCTGAGGCTTATGCGGAAATACTAAATAGACTTCAATCTGATGATTGTTCCATTCTAGTTCACTGTAAAAGGCAGCCCTAACCGAAAAAGAATAGGCCTTTTCAGTTTATTGCGACTTGGGCTACCCATTCGGGGTATACAGATATTGTGACCGAATCGTGGTGGTCTGGCTATACACAGGTGCATGGCAAGCTTTCAAAAGTGCATAAGAATTCTCTAGAGTTTAATTCTAAAGTGTTCGACAACATTTTCGTTAAGAAAAGTGAGTTGGAGCACCAAATTAATTTCTTACAGAAGCGGCTGGAAGTGATGGAAGATTTTTCTATGCAGCAAAAAGAGTGACAGTTGATTGAGGATTACAATAACACTCTTGTGCAAGAAGAACTTCGGTGGTTTCAAAAATTCAAAGAGCAGTGGATAAAATTCGGGGATAGAAATACCAATTTTTTCATGTTCATACTCTGGTGCGGAGGAAGCATAACCAATCCATGGTCTCTTTCTCTAGGATGGGGTGTGGGAAACGAATTCGAATGTCCTTTGAAGGAAAGCTGAGTCCTTTTTTAAAATCTTATTCCGTTAATAGGAGGATGTGGATTTGGAATGTCTTGGTGAAGTATCGCTTCCTTCCCTAAATGAGGACGCTTGCTGTAATCTTACAATGCCAGTTATATTGGAGGAAGTTAAGTCGACTATTTTTAGTATGCATTCTTCTAAGGCGTTGGGTCCTAATGGTTTCAGGCTTTCTTCTTCAAAGAATATTAGGAGATTATTGGTTTTGATGTTTAGACTATGGTTAGTCAAGTGTTCTCTAGTATAGATATTGATCCAAGAATGATGGAAACTCTCCTGATTCTTATTCCAAAGGTAGAAAGGCCAGTTTCCATGAAGGATTTCAGACCTATCAGTCTCTATAATGTGGTTTACAAAGTTATAACGAAGGTCCTGGTCAATAGACTTCGTCCTCATCTCATAGACATTGTTGGCCCCTTCAAGGAGGTTTTATTCCAAAAAGGGGAACCTCTGACAACATAATATTGCGCAAGAGGTTCTCCACTTCATAAAGAAAACAAAGTCCAAGAAAAGCACTTTGGCCTTTAAGATTGATCTGGAGAAAGCCTATGACAGAGTTGATTGGAGGTTTCTAAAACATACCCTTGGGATTTTTGGCTTTCCTACCCTTACAATCAAACTGATTATGCGTTTTGTTACTGCCACTTTGTTGTCTATCCTGTGGAATGGGAAGAGATTAAATAGCTTCACTCCTAGCCGATGACTCAGGCAAGGAGACCCGATGTCACTATATCTGTTTGTGTTGTGTATGGATAACTTTTGCAGATTCTCTAGGATGAAGGTTAATGTGGAGTAATCTAAAGCGCTATACTCCAAGAATGTCTCAGCGACAAGGAAAGATATTTTTACTGGGGTGTCATCCATCAATTTCATCCAGAACTTGGGCAAGTATATAGGGGTTACCCTTAGTCACTCTCGGGTGATGTGAGCAGTGTTCAATGATGTTTTGGATAACATTCGGGGGAGACTGGCCAGCTGGGAAGGGAGATTGCTTAACAAGGCGGGAAGACTATGCTTGATCAATTCAGTAGTGGATGTAATTCTTTCTTATCCCATGCAAGTATCTTTTTTTTTTCCTAAAAGGATATCCAATAAGATAGAATCCTTGATGCAGAGCTTTCTCTGAAAAGGTCAAGCTGATGGTAGAGGCATGAATCTGGTTAGTTAGAAGATGTTGGTCACCCCAAAGAAGTTTGGTGGTTTGGGAATTCGAGATATGTTTTGTGCTAATGTTGCTCTTCTTGGGAAGCTAGTCTGGCAATTTTTTTCATCATCCAAACAAGTTATGGGTTCAATTGTTGGCAGAAAAATACCGTTCCTCTCTTGGAGACTATTTCAGTCGGTCTTGAGACACGGGCTCCTATGTTTGGAAGAGTATATGTAAAACTTGGGATCTCTTGAAGGATGGCTTTGTTTGGTGTATTGGGGATCTAAACCAAAACTTTTGATTTTCTAATTGGAGAAAAGAGGGGGCAGCTTTGCCAGGAGATGGATTATGTTCACATTTCTGATTCGGATCTCCGGATCTTGGATCTTTGGTCATCTGGACAGTGGCACCTTCAGAATATCTATTCTCCTCTAAACCAGTTTTTGCAAGGCAACATTCTTTCCTATAATTCGGATGTGCAAGTAGGTTCAGTGGTAGGATAGTTTTGGTCTAGTGCGACGTCAAAGATTTATGACTCTCTTAGTGGTTACTTGTGGCTCAGTAAAAAGAAGTTTGGTTGGAAAGACTAGGGGAATTGGCTTTGACTTTGGCGTCAGCTTGTTCTGAAAAAACATAAATTCTTGGCCTAACTTAGTCTTAGGGAGACTCTGCCCACTACTGCTTTTCGTTTCAAGAGGGGCATCTCACCAACGGACAGCTGTCCACGATATTTTTCTGGTCAGGAATCGGTTGTTCATTGTATTCGAAATTGTCAGAAAACTCAACTAGCTTGGTAGGCTTTAGAGATTTCTGATCAACCTCTGAATTTGATGAACTGGTTCTTGCTTCATAGCAAAAAAATCCTTTTAGATTCTTTTCTGGTCTATGGTGGATTTGGCGTTCCAGGAATAATGAGATCTTTCATCCACACGAGTCTTGGCCCCTAAAAAAGGTTACTAGTATGGCTTTGTCCTTGGAAAAGGAGATTTGGAATATTTTTATGTTGCAACGAGTTTCTATCCCCTCTACCATTAGTGGCTCATGGATTCCCCCTCGTTGGGTACTTTTAAGATTAATTGTGATACAAGTTATCCTAGTATTGGTGATTGTGTTGGTTTTGCCTGGATTAGTAGAGATTGGAAGGAAAGTTGGCAACGAGGCTGTTTGAGAACGATTGAGAGTCGTAATCAAGGTAGCGAAAATCGCGTCTTTACTCGTATAAACGGACGATTTTACGGGTTTGCAGGTCATCCCCGTTCCCATTTCTACTTCCGCGCCTGGTGAAGCTAGAATTCATGGAATCGCCGCGGAAGATCATAAAATCGTACAATCGTGTCGTCTCCACCGCGTCAAAGAAAAGGCAATCCAGAAGAAGAAGATTTGCGGGTTTGAGATGACCTGGCTAGCCCAACCCGAATCCCACTAAAAACTCTTCAATTTCTGTTGTACTTCCTAAGTGGTTACTTATCTCTCCCCTCTTTTTGAATTCTGGCTCTCTCCCACTCTTCCACTACTCTAAACCTCTCATTGACCCATTGTATTCTACATTTTTTGAGATTTTTATTCAACGATTCTACACTTTTTCTTCCACCATTGTTAGCTTGTTGTCTTCTTGGTTCTTGTCAACACAGCTTTATGAGACTGAGTCCGTAAGTGCGATGGCCTCCCCATGATTGCATCTTTGTTCTGTGCTTGTGTGTTGCGGTACCTTGTGCAATCTCATTCGGTAAGTACATAATAAATTAATAATATATTTAGTTATTTACCATCATTACAAATTTACAATTGAAAAATATAGTTAGTTTTAGTTTCTTTACCGTCATTAACAACCAATAGTGATCAACGAAGTCCATGGATAGAGTGATGAAGAAACTTATAATTTGGATTATTATTATTATTAAGACAATTTAGGGAAATTTCGCTTTGCATGCACCAATTTCAGCTTGTTCTTTTCATTTTGTTATGCTTCTGTTTTGTGTTGCCTCCTTAATAGTAAAAAGGATTAAGGAGGCTCTATCTTGTATTTTAGTTAATAGTTTAAGGATTAAGACATGATATTGACTAATGAATATGAATGAATAATGCTATTCTATTTGTGCATTTCACCAAAACCTCCTTATTTAGCAACTAATAGAATCCAATTTATCATGATCTTATTGTGCATTTCACCAAAACCTTCTTATTTTGCAATTATCCAATTCATCATGATTAAATTCTAATATAAAAATCAGGTTGCAGCTAACCCAACCAACAATACTAACTTCATCTAGTTCTCTTGTTAATCTTAATTAATTTGATGTGATGTTTTTTTATTATATATAGTTCTACGTTCCTAGTAATCTTAGTGGAAAATAATTAGTTGAAGTTGCTTGTTTTTTGTTAAAAAGTGGTAGTTAGTTACTACAGTCACCTAATTATATCAGCTTATAAATTTTGAGAGCTAAAATATCTATATAAAGGTATTGATGCTTTATTTGAAGGTATTGATTTTCGTTTATTTATATAAAGACTTGTTTGAGAAGTGCATAGAGATTACTCAAAAATATCTTGATGATGTACATAATGTTATCCTTGATAGTGATTCAAATGATTGTTATTAAGAAAGTTTAGGGAAATTTCTTTTTGGCATGCATCAACTTCAGCTTGCTTTTTATTTTTGTTATGCCTCTGTTTTGTTAATAGTTTAAGGATTAAGAAAGACATGACAGTGATTAATGAATGTGAATAGTGCTACATCTTACCAAAATGTCTCTCATTCTTATTTTTGTATCTCAAAGATTCCAATATAAATAAGGATTACCAATATAATACATACATAATACTGTGCTCAGGTATAAGAAAAGTAGAAAATGCCAACAAAACATAATTGGATTGGGATTTAGGAACTTTATTTTTTATTTAATTTTTTGGTTCTTAAAGGTTTGCTAATTAAATTTTTTAATTGCTACCTACAACCTAAATGCTTACATAATTAATTATATATTTGCTTATTAGTTTATTTATCTTAGTGTAGTGAATTTGATATAGACGGCACAATTGCTACTGTGTTCTCATTTTAGATTCCATAGTTTAGAAATTAATTATGTACTTCTATTTGTTTAGATTTGATACGGTTTCAAATGCGAATAATGGTGAAAATAATACTAGAGTTGAAACTGATTGTGGTTGTGCATCCAAGAAGATCGCTAAAAATACTGAAGGAAATAGGAGTGATAAAGCTTGGAAGCATGGAATTTCGGTTGATGGAGATGCTAAAAAAATAAAATACAAGTATTGCGATAAGGTGGTGACAGGAGGAGTGTATAAGTTGAAACATAATTTGGCAGGAACAAAAAAAGATGTTGAACTTTTTATGGGTGTTTCTAATGAGGTTAAAAAGGATATGTTTGATAATGTTGTTGGTTTGCAAAAAAATTTAGTTAAAAAGACAAGAAAATTTGAGGAAAACATACAAAGTAAAGATGAAGGAGTAGAAGAAGAAGGAGATGCTTTAGTTGGTGAGAAGAGAAAGGAAAAAGAAACAGAGACACCAGAAAGTCTCTTTAAGAAAATGGGTGTGAGCACTCAAACAACAATCAACTCAATTTTTAAGAAGGGCTTAAGGGAAGAGGCGTGTGATGAAATTGCTTCGTTCATCTACAATAATGCTATTCCCTTTAATGTTGCAAGGTCTGAAGAATACCATAGCATGTTTGAGAAAGTTTCCCACCATGGATTAGGATTCAAACCACCCTCTTATGATGAGTTAAGAGGAAAATTATTGAAGAAGAAAGTAGAGTCAATCAAACTAACATTAGAAGAACATAGAGTTGAATGGAAGAAAACTGGATGCACTATTATGACAAATGGTTGGAAAAAGAAGGAGGACTATTCTCAACTTTCTTGTGAATAGTCCTAAGGGAACTGTTTTCTTAAAATCCATTAATGCTTCTGATATATGCAAAACAGCTGAAAAGATATTCAAGATGATTGATGAAGTTGTAGAGAAAGTGGAAGAAGAGAATGTGGTTCAAGTTGTAACTGATAATGCAGCTAACTACAAAAAGGCAGGATAAATGTTGATGGAAAAGAGAAAGAATCTTTATTCGACTCCTTTTGTCGCTCATTGCATTGATTTGATGCTTAAAGATTTTGAGAAGAAGCTAGATCTTCACAAAAACACCATTGCCAAAGGAAGAAAGCTAACTACTTACATATATTCTAGGACTTTTCTAATTTCTCTTTTACAACAACACACCAAAGGAAGAGATTTGGTGAGACCAGGTATGATGCAACTTGCTACGTTCTACCTTATTTTGGGTAGTTTTAATGAGAAGAAGAATCCACTAATTAGAATGTTCATCTCGGATGAATGGAAGGAAAGCAAGTGCTCAAAGACAAGGGATGGAAAAACATTGAAAATATTGTTTTGGATAAAACATTTTAGGGAAATATTATCCATTACTTGAGAGGTGTTTATCCTTTTCTTCATGTGCTTTGTATAGTGGATTTAGAGGAAAAGACAGCTATGGGATATATGTATTCTGAAATTGATCGTGCTAAAGAAAAAATTAAAAATACTTTTCAAAGTGTTGAAATAAGGTAATAAAACTAGTAATCAGTAAACATTTTCTCTCAGTTTTATCATTTAATTATTTACTAATTAGCTAATTGTCTAATTCACTATTTTTATGTTTTTCTTTAGTTATAAACCTTTGTGAGATATTATTGATGCAAGATGGGACAAGCAACTCTTTAGGTTTTTGCATGCTGCAGGCTATTATTTGAATCCACAAATTTATTATAGTCCTAATTTTAAGGTTGAGTATGTTAAGAAAGGACTTTATGATTGTTTGGATATACTTGTGGGAGATCCTGCACTCATTACAATTATTGATAGTCAACTTGAGGATTTCAAGAGTAAGGCTAAATTTTTTGGTAGAGATGTAGCCAAAAATGCTCTCAAAACTAAAACACCCTCACAATGGTGGGATTCTTATGGGGATGAGCATCCAAAAAACTTCAAAAATTTGCTATCCGTGTCTTGAGTTTAACTTGTAGTTCATCAGAATGTGAGCGCAATTAGAGTGCTTTTGAGATGGTAAACTTTTAATTTGATATTAGCTTAGAAATTTATTTTCTAAATTATAGAATTAGTTAATTATTCAATTTTATTATTTTTTTATTAGCATATGTTAATATATTAAATAAATACTTGTAAATTTTGATATTATTGGCAAGGAAGAAGCCATCAAGAAATACTACTGGCTATAGCCTTGAAGACTTGGATTCGGATGAAGAATGAATTGTGGAAGATGAAAATAATATGATGAAAAGTTTGGAAGAATTTGACACACAAAATGATGTAAACTTAACCCCTCAAGAAGATAGAAGTAAAGATGGGGTCCTTTGATTGATTTGGAGATTCCTCTTCTTGATGATAATGATTTCAATGAGCTTCTCAACTTTCCTCCTAATAAAAATTAAAATGTTGGAAAACATGATGATCATGACGTTAATAAATTGCTTTAGTCTTTATATTTTTTAGTATGATGTTATGTTATCTATTTTATATTTATGATGTTACATATTGTTATTTTGAATTTCAGACTTGTGGTTAGTTTATATTTTTATATTTGAACTTTACAAATGTTACATTTTATTATATCTTTATGCTACTTTAGCTTTATTTTATCATTATGTTATTAGTTATGATACTTTTGTCAAATTTAAATTTTTATTTTTATTTAAATTACTTAATTTTATCATATTATATTATTCTTATAATTGATATTGATAAATTTATATAATTGGTAAAATCTTATATTCCGCTTTACGATTTTACGCTCTACGATTTTTAATTACTTTTTCGATTTTACGTAAAATCTCGTTTTTTGCTATTTTGGTCGTAATATTTTGTAAGGAGAAGAGTTATTTGCTAGATGTTATTTGTGAAACAGATTGTATGAATATCTTACTTTATTCTTGTCAATAATTTTTAGGATAATTCTGATTTTGTTAATTTTTTTGTGCCAAAAATTCGAGACATTATATCTTAAAAATTGCGTATTGACTTCCCATTAATCTTCAAAGATACAAATAAAGTGGCATATATCATAATAAAAATGGCGATGAAAATTCATATTCACCAAGTGAAGTTTTTGCTATTTTAAAAGGAATTTAAGCGTAACATTTAACGAAATTGTCTTATTTTTTAAGTAGTTCTTTATTTTTTGTTTGTTTTATTGTTATTTTTCAGTTATCCAACCTTAAAAAAAATATATAAGCGATAAAATACTAACAAAATTTGGTCTCAACGGAGCTGGGACTACAATCTTAAAATGCCTAAGAAGAATACCATGACTAGTTAGAATTAACGTAATAAGTAATAACCAAGAGTAAATTTGATATTTGAATGTTATTATCGTGAATTTATAATTAAGAGTGTCTATTTTCATATGTCAATAATACAGTTTAATCATATCAACAAAATAAACTTAATATCAAACTAACAGATGGTGCTTATGTTATAACTGTTATAGTAATTATGGTATCTTAAAGTGTTATTGAATTTAAAATAATATTTTTTTATTATTTAACAATATTTTAAAATAAAAAAGTGTTAACATAATATAAAAAATAAAATTTTAATTTTAACAATATTTATATAATTATTAATTATAACATAATCATAAGTATTAGAGTAAATATCATTTCCGGTCCCTAACTATTTGTTTGATGGACTTCTCACTCCCTAAGAAATTTAAACACGATCTCTATCTACTTTGATATATGTATATTTCAGTTCCTGTCTACTTTGAGTAAATATTCTTTTTGGTCTCTAACTAAAGACTGGAACATACATATATCAAAATAGATAGGGACTGATTTGGATGTTTAGATTTTTTAGAGAGTGAGAAGTCCATCAAATAAATGGTTAAAGACCGAAAAAAATATTTATTCTAAGTATTATATAGACTCTACCAACTAATAAATATAAAATAAATAGATATTATATATTAATTAATATCCCAAATATATTATAAATAAAGTGGCAGACTTAGACTTTTTGTTAGATTATTGATTATTCTCCTTCGTTTATCTTTCTTGTTATTTTTTTTAGGTACATATAATCATGAATGGGACACATTTCTCAACTGTAGATATTCAATTCGTACTCTTTTTCAGACCTTTTGAAAAACAGGAATAGCAAAATTAAGCTGCATTTGATGGAAAATAAAATGCCAATGACGAAAAGGAAGTGAGAATTTATAATGAAAACTTAGAGAATAACTATTTGGATCCCACAATGTGTACAATGGCTTATTGAGTTACAAAATGAACATTTTCATACTGATTTTGGGGTTCACCAAGAATTGAACTCTTGACCTTTCGAATCTAGCATTCTAATACTATATCATGATACCACTCATCCCAAAAATTTCAGCTGATGGAAAAAGGTAACATTAATAATTATATCTCTAATATTCTATAAACCTCCATTGTACATATTGTATAAATATTCCATTGGCTCCTTATACTTTCTCTAACTATTTTTATTATCTTAGAAAATAATAATTTACTTTGTTTTATTCGGTAGTGCAGTGCGTGTTGCCTTTGACATAATCCATCCGGACCAGTTTTGTGGGAAACTAGCTAGTGGGTCAGAATACGTTACTGATAAAATATTATAAGAGCAAGACAACGTAACAAATAAGTGAATACTGAATAATAATATTATATTTGTACTTAGTCAATGAAGGGATTAGCTATTTAAAAACGGGGTTAAGTATGATTTTGGTTTTTATTGTAGAAATTAAAAATTTATTTCGTCCTTAATCTTTTCTTTTGCTACAAATATGGTCCTAAAAGTTTTAATTTGTTTTAAAATTATCTTTCGGATCAAAATGCTCCTTCCTCTTCTTCTCCAAAATCATGCAGAAGCACTAGCAGAAGCACCAACAATAATGAATCACCAACAACTAATCAAACAGAAGCGACAGCAGGATAACAATAACAACAATGAATCAACAATGGAATCAAGTAGAAACAGAAGAAGTAGGAGCAGAAATAGAAACAAAACAATAACAACAACCATAACAATGAAACAATATAATCAATCAGAAGTAGAAGCAACCAGAAACAACAATAATAAAAAATCAACAACATAATAGAAGCAAAAGCAGAATGGAAGCAGAAACAGAATCTGACGAGCCACCCGAAGAACAGCTACGGCAAAGAGCGGCAGCAGCGAAGAACAGCGACAGCGGCAAAGAACACAGCGAGGACCCTTCCCCTCTTCTTCCCCAACCCCCTCCCCCCAACCCTTCTCCCTTCACGTAATCCCTTCCTTCTTTCCCCTTTACTCTATGCGTTTTCTTTCTTTTTTTTTTATTTTTTTAAATTTGTTTATTATGAGTAATTTGGTAATAAAAATAAAAAATTTAAAAAAAAACGATTTTAAAATAAACTGAAATATTAGAGACTATTTTGTAGCGAAAAAAAGTCCTAAGACAAAATAAATTTTCGGCCTCTACGTTAGAGACTAAAATCGTACTAAACCCTTTAAAAACGTATTGGATATGATTCTCTTTGAGAAATACTTAAAAAAACTAGCAGAATTTATTATTTATTATTATTATTTTTAGTTATTAATTTAATTTTTTTAGTTTAATAATTTAATAATATATTTTATTTAATATTTTTAAATATTAATAATTGTTTATTAATTAAAAATAATAAAATTTATTGACCCACTAACATTTTTTATTTTTTTTTCATTGAATTGCATTCATCAATTAATATATAATCATGCATATTATCTGATTATTGAAAAGTGTGACTTATTAACCGGACAGCAATTATTTATTCTGTAATTTTTTAATATGAGAAAATTAATTTTTTTTGGTCAAAATTAAAAGTGACAAAGTAGGTAACTTGTTCAGTCCCGCTTTATATAATCCGTTGGTGGGTCAGTGGATTAGTTTTCTTAATTTTTTTATATTAATAAAATTTATTAAAATTAATTAAAAAATATGTTTAAAAATTATATACAAATAATAAATAATAAAATTATAATACGATTTTTTTACTATCTTATAAATTTTTAACTATAATAAAATTATTCACAAAAATATTCGTCAATAAAATCATCTTTATCTTTAAAAATAAGTCATATAATTTAAACACATATATAACGTATAAAATAAAATAAATAAAATAAATAAAAAATAAAAATTTATTTAAAAATTATAATTATTAATTTTTATAATATTAATTATCATAGTTATCAGAATCGAATCGGTAATCAACCCGATCATATGACTGGGTCACCGAGTTACTGGTTCAACCGGTGAATCACTGATTCATCCTGCTAATTCAGTTATAATTAAAAAATATAAAATTATATAAATAAAATTAAAATAATATCTTAAAACTTAAAATGCAAGTCTTTTTTCTTTTCTTATTCATAAATTCTTCAATATTTTGCTTAAATTGATGAGCAACAACAGGTGAAACTTTTTTGCACTTCTCAACATCTCCTCCTTTTCCAACCAAGTGATACTTAAATCGATTAATCCCACCTCCCTTAATAGGTTTGTCACAATATATGCACATCATAGTAATTTTTCTTGTTTTTTTCACAATTTGTTTACAATGACCCCAAGTAAGATCAGTCTTTCTTCTATTATTATAAACTCTTTTAGTAGTAAGATCAGGAGTAGGAGTTGCTGATGATACTTGTTCTTGAGATGGTGGTATTTCTGATGGTGTTTGAGACGAAGACATTTTTAAAATTATAGCAAAATAAACCAAAAATATTTCAGCAATAAAAGATTTACTTAAGTCAATTTTTAAGCAACACAACAACCACCACCATTCCACCAAAGTTCACTGACTTTGTGATTCAACAAAGTTAACAAACAGCAATTCAAAAAAAGTACCAGTAACAAACAACAGTAACTCTAAAACACACCAACTCTAAAACACAGCAACCAGCAACAAACAACAACACCAAAAAAACTAAATGCAACATCAGCAGCCACCAGATTCAAGTTCAACAATAATTCTAACTAAAGTAATAACCACCAGATTTAATAATAACTCTAAAAAATCAAATACAATAGTAATAACCACCAGATTCAATAACAATACTAACTAAAATATACTCATCTTCAACAACTCTAAAATTCAATTACAAATAACAGTCAACAGCAACGCCATGTTCAGTATTCAACAATTCTAGTGAAAGACCAGGGTCAAAAACTTGAAGGGAGCTCACCTGGATAACTGGTTCCCAGACCGCGACTAAGAAGACAACCACCACCCGACTGACCCAAGGGAGCAGATGCAGAGCCAGAGATGCTACTTGATTTCTGTCTTCTATGAGCTTTCTGTCGCCGACGAAGTGAACGCAGAGCAGGAGCACGGGACCGCGACGACGACGAGGTGAGAAACTGAGAGAGCGACGGGGTGAGGGCGTGAGGTCGTGACCGTGAGAGACCGATAGTGACGAGGTGAAGGCGAGGGTGAGCGACTGCCGAGTGCCAACAACGAAGGAGCAGAGAGACGAGACTGGGGATTCCACACTTCCACTACTGGATTCAGACTGATTTTTCAATTCTCAGATTTAGAGCAATGGGGAGGGGGGAATAGCATTAGAGTTTGAATTAACCGGCCGGATTACTGATTTTAACGAAAACCCGTCGGGTGAAATTGGATTTCACCGGGTCCCATGCATAGCCAGTTCGATGAGTGGTTCGGTTCAACCAGGTAATAAGATGACCGAAATTTCGGTCGAACCGGCCGAGTCGAGCCAAATTTAATAACTATGTTAATTATAATCACTCTTTTATTAAAAAAAATTGGATAGGCCGTGCCGCCAAAATCTGAGGGTTTGGCGGTGAGGACTTAGCAGTTATTTTTTTATTTGACGGATTTTAAATCCTATCTCTAATCCTTTTTTTTTTGTGAATTCAGTAGGCCAGGTTGGTCCAACAAATTCAATACATTTTGTCAGTCCTAGTCAATATTATTTAATTATTTTCAAATTAAATTATTTATTTTAAATTTTAAATCATAAATCATAAATCATTTAATTTTAAATTTTAAATTTTAAATTTAAACCTTAAAATTAGCTAATATTAACTACTTAAAAGTTAGTTCACCGTATTTTTCCTTAAATTAACTATAAGAAAAACTTAATTCACAATTACAGTATTCATAGTCAATCCAATTATGTTAGAAAGATAATAATTTAAAATTATTTTATTTAATTTAATATTTATAATTTTATATATATATAATATTTATAATTATATATTTATTATATCTAATATTATTTAATTATTCTAATAATAAGATAACTTTAATATTCTTTTTGTCCAAAATTTTTTAAATAAAAATATTATTTGTATATTAAAATTAATGGCTCAAAACAATTCAAATATATTTATACTTATAAATATATATTATTTAATTTATTTTAATATATATTTTATATTTAATATATATTTTATATTAGTTATTAATATACACATAATATAATTAAATTAAAAAAAATTATTTATATATCAAAATTAATAATTATATATTTATATAATTTAATTTATTTTTAATATATATTTTATATTTTAATGTATATTTTATTTTAATTGTTAATTTGAATGTATATCTAATAATATGGTTGTAATTAGACCACGACCCTTTATACATTCACTTATTTGAGATATGAGAACAAATAGGTAGCTGGTACGTGCGAGGTCGTATACAGGGGCATTGAAAAAGAAAACTTTCTATGCATAAAATTTATGGCTTAATAAGCTGGTTGATAACTGGTCGTGTTTTACACAAAGCCACCAATGGAACCTTCTTAGTTAAAGTGAAGCCATCGGTCTCAGTCATATCAATTTTTTCATCACCAACGCACTTCCAATCAAAACACTGAACCAAAAGAGCAATGGTCAAGCTTATTGCCCTAAGAGCCAACCCTTCACCAGGGCACGCCCTTCTCCCCAACCCAAACGCAATCAACTTTTCCAACTCCCCTTTTCTTTCGAACCTTTCCGGCTTGAAGCTCGTTGCTTCATCCCAGTTCTTGGGGTCCCGGTGAATGGCCCAACCGTTGATGAGGACTATGGTGTCTTTTGGGATATTGTAGCCTCCTATAGTACACTTTTCGGCAGAGGAGTGGGGTAGCAGCAAGGGTGCTGGTGTGTATAAACGAAGCGTCTCGTTGATAACATTTCTAAGGTAAGTAAATTTTGGAATGTCGGATTCGTCTACTATGCGATCTTGACCAACGTGAGTGTCCAATTCTTCTCTTACTCTGTTCAACGCCTCCGGATGGTTTAACAAGTTGCACATACTCCATTCCAGAGTCACAGCAGAGGAGTCCGTTCCAGCCAGAAGCATGGCCTGATTAGTTCAGTCAAATATATGAAATTATTTAACCGGTTTTACTATAATTAAATTTTCGTAGTCAGCTAATTATTATTACGTCGTACGTACCAAGCCAAGGCCCTTGATGATTTGATCGGTATAGTAGTCAGGCTGGGAGTCTTGGAGGCTAAGAAGATGGTCAATCATGGTGTTTTGGTGCTGATTCTTGGTGCGATGCTCCTGAAGAAGACCGTTCAAGAACTTATCAGTCCTACCACTAATGGTCACCAGCCTCTTCTTCAAGTTGTCGACGTCAAGCATCCCAAGCAGCGGAATGAAATCGGTTTTGTTGTTAGCCCCGGACAGTTGCAGAACCTCCGAAATCATCTGCCTGAACTGCTTCGCCTCCTCCACGTCCGCCATATCACAGTCCTCGCCGTAGTACCTCTTCCCAGAAATCATCCTCATGATGTTGTTAAACGTCATGTCGTAGAACTTGGACGACAGTTCCACTTTGGCGAAGTTCTCGGTAGAGTCCTCAGAGAGTTTCCGGATGAGTCTGGTGGTTTCGTCCCTTCGGATCGGGGAGAACGAGTTGAGGCGGTGGTTGGAGAGGACGTCGAGGGAGGTGATGCGGCGGAGGTTGCGCCAGTGCTCTCCGTATTCGCTGGATCCCACGGTGGTGTAATTGTAGAAGATGTATTTTCCGGAGAGGAAGCGAGGGCGGTTTGCTAAAACGACGTCGTTTTTGGTGAAGCACTCTTGGACGACGGTTGGGGAGGAAACGACGACGACGAGACGGGATCCAAACCAGAGGGAGAAGACGTCGCCGTATTTCTCGGAGAGGCCTCGGAAGTGGCGGTGGAGGGGTTTCTTGAGGTGGTGGAGGTTTCCTATTATGGGAAGAGAGGGTGGACCCGGTGGGAGGTTCTTGAAGCTTCTAGATTGAATGAGAAGGGTGAATATGAAGAATATGGCTACGTACAGAACTGAGTAACCAAGCATGGCAATAATCTCCATGGTTCGTTCTTCTTGATTCTTATGAATGAATGATATGAGAGCTTAGTTTGCTATGCATTTGAGTGTAGTATATTTATAGAGTGAGTGGACTAGTGGAGACTGTAGTCTGAGGCTGTTTTTCAAGTGCCACATACATCAGCTTAGAAAAATCAACGCACGAGTTCTACCACCATGTGACTGGTCCAAAAATCATACGACTACATCTGCGTGCATTTGTGTTTGCTTGTATCTATCTATATATGTTCATATCTGTGATCTATCCCACTCTATGCTTTTCAAATTTTGCCAATATTTTATTAATTATATCTTCCTAGGAAACTATATTATAATGGTATTTATGACAACCAGCTTATTTGATATATTGTGATCATCGTTGATTAGCAAGGAGAGCATACCAGCTACTCTTGTTAGAGAATCTATCCTTTTTGTGAATTCCCAAGATTTGTTTGGTCGATAAAAGTTGTGGTCCTAATCTTAAGGATGTCAGAATACATTATTTTTAACAAATAAAAATTATTACTTTATCGGTATAAATTTTAAAAAATATAAATATAAATTATTACATGTAAGATATTTGTCAAAAATAATAGAATAATATTAGATAGTTAAAATATTATAAATAATAAATAAAAATATATGATCAATAATATTTGTATTTATAAGAGAGTATAAATTTTTTTCTGAATTTAATTAACATAATTAATTTTTTTATAATTATTTTCTCTCGTTTAATTACATTAAAAGTCAGTTTTAAATTTAATATGAATTAAATCTCAAAAAATACTCTTTTATTATTATTATATTCATAATTCTATAAATTTTTCTCAAATAAAAATTTTAAATCACCTCAATACATTAAAAAAAATAAAAATATCTTATATTTGATTAGTCTTATTTATTAAAAATATCTAAAATTATTAGTTTTTAATCTACAAATAAAAATAATAAATAATAAATTAACACCAATTCATTAATTATAAATATTATGTGTTTAAAATTATAGATATTATACACATAAAATTATAAATATTAAATTAAAAATTTTTTAACAACTACTATACAACTCATGACTATTAAAAAATAAAAAATAAAAAATAAAATATAAACAAAAATTAAAAAATAGATTTTTAAAAGTAATTATTAACTAATTATATTAAAATCAATAACTAAACATACATATGAATATTAAATAAAAAGATTAAAATAATTAAATTATAACCCATTAATACATATATGAGATAATAATTTAAAAAAATACAATAAGACACATAGCTTAAAATTTGGTAATATTAATTGTAAAATTTTATTAATTATGGATATCATATGTATGAAATTATGAATGTTATTAATATGAAATTATGGATGTTATGTGTATAAACTTAAGTAGTTGATATTTTTTTAAAACTAATTATGATAAAATTTTAAAACATTTGTGTTAAAAAATCAGAATAAATTATTATTTCACTTTGAAAAACATAAAACAAATATTACGTAAGTGAAACAATAAATTAGTGATTACAAAAAAAATAATTAAAATTTAGTTACTCCAATCTCTACAATATTACATAAGTGCAGTCAAACAATAAAAAAAAAAAAAATTAGTGGTTACAAAGAAAAATTAATTAACATTAATGACATTTAAAAAGTATATTATTATGATTAGTCTTTAATGCAATAGTATATATGAAAATTATTTTATAAAAAAATTTTATTAATATATGATATGTAATATCTTAATAGTTATGAATATAATGTGATAAATAAATAATAAAAGAGTGAGATAAAAAATCAAAATATAAAAAAATTATATAAATAAGTCGAATTAAACAATTTTTGACTAATTATAACTGAATTATTTTAATTTTTAAATTTTTTTTAAAATAATAATATTTGGTAACCATATAAGATTGCTCATATTTCAATTCTAATTTGATAATGCAAAACTTGTTAGGATGCTCGTATCCTGTCTAAATTAGATTGAGTTGATCATATTACTGACAAATTTAGACAACTGGTATATCTAAATTTTCAAGTTCATTCACTATCAAACATTACCATTCCAGGAGGGCCCTTGAAATGGTAAATTAAATGAAAGAATCATCGTGGATCTGGTAGTTAACAGTAGTAATGAAAGAATTTCATTCATGGCTATCTTTTTAGAGAAAGTTTTGGCCAGCAATTTTTTAAAAAATTGGCTAACATTTAATCATTTAAAAAAAACTAAATGATTATATACCATTGAATTTAATCTCATACTATTAAAAACATTATTAATGATTAATTGATAGTTATAAAACACAAAAATTACTGACCCCTAGCAATCTTCTTAAGAGTAATTTTTCTGATTTCCAGCTATTTCATTTTAAAGAATCTCTCTTCTCTATGCTTTGCTTTCTTTTTAATATTATAAATAAAAACAAGTTGTTATGGAAAATACAAGAGTCACAATATATACATGGTATATATAATGTGCTACTTGTTGAAATTTCTGATACAATGTAATAATTGGAATTTTTTTCAAATAAATAAATTAAATATTTTATTTATAGATATAGATAAAATATTATAAAAAGGTGTGCAATAATTTATTAAAATAATTTTTAGTTCTTGGAATATCAGGGGGTTAAGGGGTGATGAAAAGTTGAGGATGATAAAGGACCTAAAAAGAAAATTTAAGTTAAACATGCTAGGCCTGGTGGAGACCAAGAGACAGTTAGTGACTAAATTTGATATAGCAAAAATTTGGGGAAATAGTTGTGCGGGGTGGGACTTTGTTGAATCTAATGGTGTTTCTGGTGGGTTGCTGTTAATATGGGATGATGATTTTTTTAAAATAAGAAATAGCCACAAAGGGGAGAGATGGTTGTGTTTTGAAGGAGAGGTAGTGAAATATAATTTCCAGTGTGCTTTTATTTTGGTATATGGTGCGCATGATAGAAATGAGAAGCTTACTGTTTGGGAAGAGTTGAGTTACATAGCAGGATTATGCCAGGTTCCCTGTTGCTTCATGGGAGATTTTAATGAGATTGTACAGGTCGAAGAAAGACGGGGCACTGATAGCTTACCTCTGTCAGCTGAAGACTTCAAGCATTGGATACAGGATATGGGGGTGGTGGACTTACCGATTAATGACCGTAATTTTACATGGTTCAGAGGCCGATCATGCAGCCGGATTGATAGGGTCCTAGTTAGCCTGGAATGGCTGGAAAAGTTTCCAGAGACTCGACTACATGGTGGTCCTAGGGGCTTGTCTGACCATTGTCCTATTATAGTGGAAGACAGGAGGTAGAGAGATGGGCCGAGGCCATTCAGAAGCCTTGATTCGTGGTTTACACATGATGATTTCCTGAGAATGGTTAATGAGGAATGGAGAGGACTAGGTGAGGCACCTTTTACAGATAAATTGAAGGCTTTGACAGGTCCTCTGGGAAGGTGGCATAAAGATAATTTTGGAGGCATGGACAGAAAAATCATGAAATTTGAGGAAGAGATCAAGAAGATTGATGACGCGGTGGGTGACGGGGTTTATGATGGAACAGTGGAGGCAAGAAGAAAGGCGCTGGTGACCTGCTGTGAGAAATGGTATGTACGGAAGGAGCTTCATTGGAAGCAGATGTCGTGTTCTAGACATGTGAAGGACATTGATAAGAACACGAGGTACTTCCACAACTTAGCCTCTGCGAGAAGGAGAAACAACAGGATTGATGTGCTACTCATTAATGATAGGTTGATAAGGAACCAAGCGAGGATTAAGGTTGCGATTAGAGACTTTTACAAGAAGTTGTACCATCAGGAAGAGTCTCCTTTGGTGGGGTTCAGGGATGAGTTGGTGGAAATGATTAATGAGGAGGATGCTTTGGCTTTGGAGGTGCAACCAACTCCAGAGGAGGTAAAAGAAGCAGTATGGGATTGCGAATCTTCCAAAGCTCCTGGAAGTGATGGGTACAACATGAACTTTATAAAGAGATGCTGGTCTGAAATTGGCACAGAAGTTACGGCGGCAGTGTTGGATTTCTTCCTGTCTTCTAAGTTACCGGCGGACGCTAACCTCACTTGGGTGGCGTTAGCCCCTAAGTTTACTGGGGCAAACGAAATCAAAGATCTGAGACCGATCAGTATGGTAGGCTGTGTCTATAAGGTCATTTCGAAAATATTGGTTAGGAGGATGCGAGCAATCATGCCACGACTAGTAGGTGAGACTCAAAGTGCTTTTGTCCAGGGACGTAAGATTCATGATGGGGCTCTCATTGCATGCGAAACTGTTCAATGGGTTAAAATGAGGAAGAAGGAAGCGGTGATAATGAAGCTGGACTTTCAGAAAGCATATGATAGAGTAAAGTGGAGCTTTGTAGACCTTGTGATGCAAAAGATGGCCTTTGGATGGAGATGGAGGAGTTGGATTATGGAGTGTGTAAGTACAAGCTCCATGTCAGTGCTGATAAACGGATCACCATCTAAGCCTTTTAAGATGGAACGGGGTTTGCGACAGGGTGATCCACTATCTCCATTTCTGTTTGTACTTGTTGTTGACGTGTTACATAGGATGTTTGGGAAAGTAGTGAGAAATGGGCGTATCTCGCCATTACTGGTGGGTAGAGATCAGGTTGAGCTGTCACATCTTCAGTTTGCAGACGATACTATCCTGTTCTGTCCCCCTGAGGAAGAGACCATTAAGAATTACAGGAGGATCCTTCGCTGTTTTGAGCTCATGTCGGGATTGAGTATTAATTTTGATAAGTCTAGCTTGATCCCTATTAACTGTGATTATCAGTGGGTGCAAAGTATGTCTAGAGTGCTGGGTTGTAAGATTGCCTCTCTGCCGGTGAAATACTTGGGGATCCCCCTAGGAGCGAACCCGAGGTTGGTGAAGACTTGGAAGCCCATTATAGAAAAAGTGGAGGAGAAGCTGAGCCTCTGGAAAGCCAAAGTACTCAATAGAGCCGGTAAACTGGTGCTTATTAAATCTATTTTGAACAGCCTCTCTATCTATTATTTGAGCTTGTATAAAATGCCGAAGGCTGTTGCAGAGAAGCTGATTTACTTACAGAAAAGGTTTCTTTGGAGTAAGGAGGATGGAAGGAATGGTATGGCAATGGTCAGGTGGGAGGTAGTGCAGGCTCCCAAAAAACATGGTGGTTTAGGGATTGGGGATGTGATGGTGCGCAACACAGCCCTTCTCTTTAAGTGGTGGTGGCGGTTTTCGAAGGAGGATTGTCCCTTATGGAAGAAGGTGGTGTGTTCGTGTAACAATCTGAGCCCCAATGTGATGCTGTCTTCTCAGGTGTTACCTACTCGGGGGGACCTTGGAGGGATATCTGCCAAATACAGTTCAAGGACCAATAAGTTAGACAGAAGATGATTAATGGATTGGCCATGGAGATTGGTGATGGGAGAAGAACTCGATTTTGGGAGGATGTATGGCTGCGTGGAGGGCCTTGAAGGACTTATTTCCGAGGCTATTCTCAGTTTCAAACCAAACAGGATCCGTCATAGGGGATTGTGGGTTTTGGGACGGGTTAGAGTGGAGGTGGAACTTCCATTGGAGGCGAGAGCTTTTCCAATGGAAATTGGAACTAGTCAACCAGTTGCATGAAACTTTAAGACTGGTTAGACTTGCATATGACAGAGAGGATAGAGTGGTGTGGAAATTTGATAAACAAGGTGTATTTTCGACTAACTCCTTTGTGCAGGAATTGCAGGTGGAAATGCTTCCAGAAGATATAACAAGTTACAACTTTACTAAGACTGTTTGGAAAGGTCTAGTCCCGCAAAGAGTTGAATTGTTTGTTTGGTTCGCTTTGATTGGAAGGGTCAATACAAAGGAGAGGCTGAGTCGATTGGGAGTGGTTACTCAGGAAGATGTGACATGTGTGTTATGTAATCAAAGTGTTGAATATGGTCACCACCTGTTTCTTGGTTGTGTCTTTACTTGGCAGGTTTGGTGTGCTTGGTTGTCATTCGTTGGAAGACAATGGTCGTGCCCAGGGACGCTAAAGGAACATTTTCTAAGTTGGACTGAACACCCAATTCGTAAACAGGAGCGCAAGAGGTGGATGGTTTGTTTCTGTGCGATTATATGGAATATCTGGTTAGAAAGAAATACAAGGATCTTCCAGAATAAAGGTAGAGGGGTTGAAGAGCTTATTCAACAGTCTTTCACGAACTATAAGGAGCGGCTAGGTGTGGATCCCTTCTGTTGTTGATGGCATTGCCGAAGGTGACAGGAGGTATCTATTAGTGTCATCTGAGTTTAATTTAGTCTGTTGTCCTTAGTTTGTTTGTTATTATCTTGTGCTCCACTTGTTGTGTTGAGCTTTTATTTTAAAAAAAAAAAGATATAGATAATTTGTAGTCTATTTACGAATTTGTGTTTTTTTATTTATCTTATTTATTGTGTAAACAAAATAAAATTATGTATATTTTGTTTACAGTGTTTACATAAATGTATTTTTATTAGATTATTTTAATTATAATTTTAATCCTACGCTAAAATATTAGATTATTTTAATTGTAATTTTTTTAAAATAATGCATATATCTTGTTTACAGAGAGATATTTGTATTTTTCAAATTCTATATATCTTGTTTACAAATGTGATATGCACAACGTAAATTATATCTTATTTCATTTACCGTGTAAATAAGATATACACAATTTTATTTCATTTATACTATAAATGAAATAAATAAATAAATACAAATTCGTAAATATAGGTTACAAATTATTTATATCCAAAAATAAAATATTTAATTAATTTATTAAAAAATTTCTGTAATAATTTGGCTAATAAAAAAAATCTATGAGACCAATAATTTTATTAAAATATAACTAATATTTAACCAATAAAAAAAATAATTTTATACTATTAAAAACACTAATAATAATAATAAATTATAAAATTTACTTGCGCTGCCACTCCTCACTAATAAAATATGTTTGCTGAAATGTCGTCATTCTCATCCTGTCATCCATATATACTTATCAAATTAGTACAACACACATGCATGGACTCTTGGACTCTTCACGATCCCGCACGAGTAAAATAAAGATAAGTCTTTGAATTAATAAATGTAGTGGTTAAAAGGTTGAAAAAAATGAATAATAGTCCAGATTATTGACTGGCTCTTATTTTAAATATAGTTAATTTTATAGTATCTTTTGTTTAGTGTGTAATTTTTTTTAAATTATTTTTTATAATAATTTTAAAATATTTAAAATTTTTCAATTTTTATATTTTTAAATTTAAAATTAATTATTTTACTTATTTTAATAATTAAACAATATCTTTTAAACACCGTAATAAACACCTTTAAATAATTCCCTTACAATATAAGTCTTTATTGTTAAAATCATGAAGTCATAACAATATAAATACAGGAAAACTGTATTGATGGTTGCTTCTTCTCTTCGGCTAACAAAGAGGAGTTAGGGGAATTGATTCCCAGCTACCCACGCTGTTCTTTTCTCTACTGCAAACATGAAGAAACTGGAAAAAAAAAAAAGGTATGCATTTGTGATCATTTGAAATAATATTATGGGGAATTCTATCCAATATTTTTTAAAATAAAAGATAAATAATCTCTTTTGATATGTCTAATAATTATTAGATAAAATAGATTAAATTATTACCGTTAATATTAACTTTTAATTTAACTTAAATTATTATAATCATCTAATTAGCTAATAAAAAATCAGTTAAAATAATTTAAATTTATCTTGTTTAATATTTATTAATTATCGTTACAATTAGTAAATATTAAATACAAATTTAAACTATTTTTTTATCTTTTTAGTATTATCGTAAAATTATATTCATTATTCTTAGATTAAATAAGATGTCTTTTGAAAATGTCTTCAACGGCACTATATTTTATCCTTGCATTGGTCAATTAAGGTTCATTTATTTTGAATAAAATAATTGTAATTGGTATTAGGAACTAAAATATATAAGTGCTTGCTTTGATACGATAATAAATTATTAAAAAATTAATACGTACTGATACGATAAAAAAATTAGACTAATAAAAAAATTTCGCATAAATTATATAATCTCGATAATATTTATTTTTATTTTTTTAAATTATATCATTAGATATGCTAAAATATTCTTATAAATAATTACAAAAAAATAAATATATCCTTTTGATTGTTTTTTATTAAAAGACTACATAATTCTTTTTTACTATTATAACAAAAATATTCTTATATAATAAAAAAATTAAAATAAAATAATCTTAATATAATCATCTAAAAAAAAAAATCAAAACTAAATAAGCAGAAAACAAATCCTAATTGTTCATTATTTGAGAAAACAAATTTTCAATTGTTCATTTAAATATCTCTTCCCGTTTTCATCCTTATTATGTAGACGATTATTTGTTTGTTGTTAGTTTCATAGTTGTAAGAATCGGACCGGACCGGTCGGTTATCGGTGGTCTGGCCGATTCGATTTATAGTTTGGACCGAATACGCAATTAAACCGGCAAGAACCGGACGATTCGTCAGAAACCGGCTAAAACCGGCCAGTTCGATACAAATGCGCGAACCGGCCGGTCCTATGGTACTCCCAGCATTTCACAGGTCTACGGTGCTCCAGCCGTCCAGCGCCTCATGGTAGGCTCGAACATTACTCCTATGCTCCTTTCCCTCGCAGATCTTCGGTGCTCCACCAGTTGAATATTGATTTCAATATTCAAAGATTCATGCTGCAGGACTCGAACTCATGTCTCTCTTGTTGCACTCAACAAGGTATGTCGGTTCGATACAAATGCGCGAACCGGCGGGTCCTATGGTGCTCCCAGCATTTCACAGGTCTACGGTGCTCCAGCCGTCCAGCGCGCTCCTTTCCCTCGCAGATCTTCGGTGCTCCACCAGTTGAATATTGATCTCAATATTCAAAGATTCATGCTGCAGGACTCGAACTCATGTCTCTCTTGTTGCACTCAACAAGGTATGCCATCAAGCTGCTTTGTCACTTTTATACTTTATGTGCTTGTTAATATATATATAATTGAATTGTTTTATATTTATTTAATTTAATTTTAGTTTTATACTCACCTTTTTTTTAATATATAATTCTTTAGGATTTATACTATTATTAAAATGTTAGTTAATATATTTATTTTAAATTTTTTAAAATATTAAGTTAAGTAGTATGTCTTCAGAAGATTTTGACTTAGGATTAATTAGTAGAGATATATAAGCATCACTATTAAATTTCACATAATAAATTGATAGAGGACATAACGTATCCATGGTTTACTGTCGTGAAGGACCAAATTGATACTTTATTTTTTTCAAGGACTAATTAATCCGAAGTAAAAAATTTCAAGAACCTAATTATCACTTTACTAAATTTTTTATTATTTTATATTTTTTATTCATGTGAAACCGATTTTACCAGTTCAACTAACGGTTTATCGGTTGAATCAATAAACCAGTAAATCAGTAACCTGATCGGTTCGATCACTGGTCCGGTTCTTACAACTATGGTTAGTTTAGTCAATAGTCAAGCAAGCTTTTTTTTCCTTTTAACTTCCCCCTTAAAACAAACCAAACTCCTCTTTCATACGCAATAAGTTAAACATGTAGTGGTGATATATATAGTCATACAAACACAAATTTTTATAATTGTTTAAGATTAGTTGATTAAAGAAGCCAATATATATGTATAAGAAACGGTGAAAGAAGTATATATTAAGATAAATGAAGGAGACACAAGTATTATTTGTATATAAAGTCGTCTTGACATGCTTGTTAGCACTTAGAAGCCCATTGCTTATGTTTGTGTCACCCACATTAAATGAACGCAAAAAGACAAATTATGAAGCTCTTTTTTTTCGATGGTTCGATTTTCTGATATTTTAGGCGTAGAGAAACTACACCAATTCATCTCGAATTTAGTGGGTAAATTCTATTATGATGACCATATTATAGGAGAGGTCCTAGAAAGAATAGTTTGGCTTAAAAATAATAAAAAGCTTAAGACTAGGGATGACAATAATGAATATCTATAGAGTAAGATCTTTTTCTTGTTTTCCTTTTGGTTTCGAAAATTGTCTTCTATCATTGTTCTATTTTTGTTATAAATTTTTGTTACTTAGATTATTTTTTTTATTAATAGTAGATATAGGCTTATTTGTTATAATTTTTTTTAGTGGAAGTACATATGTATTTAGTACATAATATATAACTCAATAGATATTTTTAATGAGATTTTTTATTCTCTTTAACAATGAGAATAATTTATTTTTTTCCTATCTTAATCTCTTGCGGTTCATCAAACCATCAACATTACAGCTTGAACAGTTTAAGGTATGAAATTTTTTTCATGGTGCGGTGAATATGAAGAGCAACAAAACTGTGAATCAAATTGAAAAAGTTGTGAATTAAGATCTAATTGTCGCCAATTTTACCATTTCTTTCTTTCCCTAATTTTTCTTTCGACATTTTCTTTTCCCCTTTATTACCTTTTCCTTCAAACTCATTTAATAGAGTTTGATGAGAGGTTATTTCACAAGATTCTTTCTTGGAGAACATAACTGTTCCAATCAACGAGTTGGAAGGAAGAAGATCTAAATCTTTATTACTCTGTGATTCATTGATTTCTCAAAATGGCGAACATGGTAAACAAATCCTCGAGTGGTGATTTTGATAACAAGAGCAATACCAAGCTCCTCCATTAACTCACAAATCTTCAATATCAAATTTTGAAGAACACTACAAGTCTGATTCAATATCAATCAAACCCCTATTTTCTTTTCCTTAGAGAAAATTTAGGCAGTAGAGGTCGTGGAGTTATATTAGCATGCTCTCGTTGTAACAAGTAAGGCCACACAGAAGATGTGTGCTATAAGAAGCATGGATACTCCTCTCATTTCTATCAACGGCTGCAACATAACACCACATCATCAATCACTTGATCACTGAGGGGCATGATGATATACTCAGTGACAAACAATTCCAGCTCAATTGTCTTCAAGAGAACACTAGAATATCAAGATCTGGGTTTACTCCAGAGCAAAGATTTTCCTTGTTAGAGTTGATCAAAGAGTGTGCAACAACAACCTCATAATACAAATCAAATTTTGACTAATTCCATTCAGACCTCCACTTCAGGTAAATTCATTGCATTATATTTTAATGCGAGAATTATGAGTATTATCACTCCAAAATCTGTACTATGGATCATTAACTCTGGTGCAACAGATCATGTGACTTTTGACTTAAAAGATTTTGCAAGCTTTTAAAATATTGCTTCAATCAATGTGATATTGTCAAATGGGACAAAAAATGTTAGCACCATCATTGGCACAATCACATTCTCTAAATTTTTTTTTCTCAAAAATGTTTTATACATTCCTTCTTTTGATTTTAAACTGATCTCTGTGTCAAAATTAACCTCAAACTTACATTGTCAACTGTTAATCAATGATAAATGTTGTGAGATACAAGATCGATCCACATCAAAGATGATTGGCATTGTTGAGTGTATAGAAGGATTATATACAATGAGTAGAGAACCATAATTCTCTCACTTTCCCCCTCCTCCAACAAAGCAAGCTTCAGTGGCGGCAACTATGACTACTATTCATCTCACAACACCTTCACACAGTGAGCACAACAACATTTGGCATCTTAGATTAGGACACATACCCATGCATAAATTGATTTTACTGAATATTATCCCTTTATAGATTATATTGTTTCAAAACTTCCTTGTGACTCATGTCATTTTGCAAAACAAAAAAAATTATCTTTTGATCTTAGTATCACTGAAATAAAAGACTGTTTTGACTTAGTTCATATGGATATCTGGGGTCCTATTTCTGTCCCTTCCAATGAAGGACAAGAGCAGATTTACTTGGACTTTTTTTTATGAAAACCAAATTTGAGGCATCACAATTGATTATAATTTTATGAATTTTGTCAAAGTACAATTTAAAAAATAAGTTAAGTGTATAAAGACTAATAATGGGCCAGAATTTACTCTAAAATTCTTTTTTGCATCAACTGATATTTTACAGTAAGGGGTGCACAGACCCGGACCGGCCCGAAGGCCCGGCCCGGTCCCGAAGGAATTTGGGCCGCGAAGACCCGGACCCGAAGTGACCCGAAGTGGACCCGGGGAAAAAAAATGAAATCAGAAAGGGAAGTGAAGCCGGGACCGGGCCATGGCTCGGGTCACCCGGACCCGGCCCGGTGGCCCGGCCATATATACGTTACACACACACAAACGCGTTACAGCCTTACAGTACAGGTTTGAGGTTTCTAATTAGGGGCTAGGGCAACACAGAACACGCATCGCATTCACTGCCTCGTGCCTCCTTCAGCAGCTCAGCGCCTCAGCCCTCGCCCCTCAGCCATTGAGGCTCACCCCCACACCCCAAGTCCCCACTCCGGCACTCCCCACGCCCCACTCCGGCTCTGGCAGTCGCCACTCCCACGGCGCAGGCCGATCCGGTGACCTTGACCTCATCTTCTCTCCCCACGGCCCACTCCGAGTCTCGCGGCACACACCACGAAGTCGCCGACTCCTCCCTTTCTCATCTCTTCACAACCCTCCGTGTTCACCCCAGTCACCGCCGAAGCTCTTCGTTCGACGGCCGACAGTGACGACGTACGGTGCTGCCCTGCTTCTCGGCGACGTTGCTCTGCTCTGCTCTGCTACTCCTGCTCCCTCTGCTTTGCTCTCTTCTCCGGTCTTCTTTTCAGGTCTTCTGCTCAGGTAAGTAATTAATTTTATTATGTCATTAATATTCTGATTAAGGATTAGGGTTTTTGATAAACAGAATTTGTGAATTTTGGTTGTAGGTGTTGATTTTCATTATTAGAACTCTGATTAGGTGTGGCTGTTGATGTGTATTTAGCTTATTTTTTGTTCTGATTCACTGTTTACTACTGATTTCTGGGTTTACTAATTCTTTACTGAGTAGGTGTGGATTTACTGATTCTTTACTGATTAGGTGTGGGTGTTGATGTGTGTTAAATGATTTGTTTAGCTGATTAGTTACTGATTATCTTGTTCAGTTGTTCTTATATGACAAGTTGAGCTGAACTATATTGTACAGGTGCATTGGACCATAACATTTATCAGAGCGAAGGTTCACCTGCACCAGAAGATCCAGAGACAGCCAAGAAAGTAAAATTGCTGAATGAGAGTATGAAGCAAAGCTTGGTTTAAGGTAATCCAGCACTAACCATTTTGGTATTTTGCGCAATGAAGCTGCTGCACACACGCATTCACATGTTCATATTTTGAGAGTATGAAGCAAAGCTTGGTTTAAGATGTTTGGCATTGTTTGGCCATTTGTGACTCTTTCAAGTTGCATCATCCCCTGCCTACAGGACAAAGAGGGATTGTTAGTGTAATATGGTGAAGAGAAAGATTGGATATTGTATAATCCTTATTCTGCCTTCTAGTGTTTGTTTGGTTGATGATTAATTGTATGTAAGCATCTTTTTTTTTTCTTTATTGTATGATCATTTTTGTTTGTTTGGTTGATTGCTTGATCATTACTTGTATGTAAGCCATTTTATTTGTTTTGTAGGTTTCACTAATGCATCCACATCACAAGGAACAAGTTGACAACATTAATGGCTATTGATAGAGGATGATTATTCTTATGTATTGTAAACCTTAACATCTTATTTGTATTGACTTAAATATTATTGTGTTATTTGTATTGACTTTAGACTAATGTATATTATTGTGTTATTTGTATTGACTTAAATATTTAGTGTTATTAGACAATATTAGTATTGGACTATTGATTGTGATGATGCTTTGGTATTGATTGTGATTATGTTTTAATTTTGAAGAAGGGTTGGTTATGGCTCGGTTTTCACCCGGTTTAATTGTGGCCCGAAAGACTGTTGGTTTCATCGGGTCTAGGGCCGGGTCTGGGTCTAATAAATAGACCCGGTCTATATTTCGGGCCGGGTCTGGGTCACCTCAAATCCGGCTTCACCCGGCCCATGTGCACCCCTATTTTACACCAAACCTCTTGTGTAGAAACACCAGAGCAAAACGAAATTGTAGAGCGAAAACACCAGCACATTTTAGGCGTTGTTAGAGTACTGTTATCCTAATCAGGAATTTCATATTGTTTTTGACAAGGGAAAGTATGAGGAGCCAATGAAATATTTGTACAATGGAGGTTTAGGGAGTATTAGAGATATAACCATTAGTGTTATTTTTTCCTACCAGATGAAGCTTTTGGGATGAGTGGTATCATGACATGGTATTAGAGCTCTAGATCCGAAAGGTCAAGAGTTCAATACTTGGTGAACCTGAAAATCAGTTTAAACTTTTGGGAAGATGTTTATTATCCCTAGTACTCGGATGATTATTCTAGATAGTATGGGGATGTTCATTTTGTAACTCATATAGTCCATTGTACACATTGTACAAATAAGCCATTGTCTCCCTAGCGGGACTCTTTTGACAATACGCAGTTGCTCACGCTATTCACCTAATTAATAGGCTGTCCACCACCAAACTAGATAATGCTAGTTCTTATAAGCTTTTGTATGGTAATTTATCTGACCTTTCATATTTAAGAGTATTTGGTTCTCTTGCATATGCCTCCACATTAACAAATTCAAGAACAAAATTAGATCCAAGAGTTAGAAAAATAACTTTTCTCGGTTTTAAATTAGGATCAAAGGGTTTTCGACTTATTGATTTAAAATCAAAGGAAATTTTCATATCTAGAAATATAACTTTCTATGAAACTCATTTTCTATTTTCACATTCCACTAGCACTAACATTCATGCAGTACCCACGCGTACTCTACAATGTATTGATATTTTTCAATATGATACACCATCCACACATCATTTGTAATCACCCACACCTACCACACTCACAGATTCAAATGAACATTTCTCAAGTTCAATACACTCACCAATTTTCTCACACACCATTGCACCCATTACCACACCACACACCATCAATGCACCTACATCACAAAATTATGACATCACACATGACTACATTACTAGAAAATCTGAAAGAGTCAAGAAATCGCCTGCTTATTTGAAGGACTACTGTTGTATGATAACCCATACAACTCACTCTAGCAACTTTGTCAACTCTAACTTTTTATATCCTAGATCAGAACAGAACTTGGTGTCTCACTGAACTCCCAAAAGACAAAAAGGTTGTGGGTTGCTAATGGGTTTTTCGGGTAAAATTCAATCCCGATGGCACCATCGAAAGGCATAAAGCGAGGTTAGTTGCAAAAGGATTCACTCAAGTGCAATGAGTAGATTATGGTGATACTTTTAGTCTAATTGTCAAAATGATTACCCTACGAGTAATGTTAGCATTAGCAGTGGCAAAGAAATGACATTTAAAACAGCTGGACATCAATACTGCCTTCCTTCACAGAGATTTGAAAAATGAAGTTTATATGAAAATACTATCCAGTTTGGCTGTGTCACAACCAAGTTTGGTTTGTAAATTACAAAAGTCTCCATATGGGATTAAGCAAGCAAGAAAAAAATGGAACATTAAACTCACTCAGACTCTTGTGGATGCGGGTTATAAGCAGTTTTTTTATGATCATTCACTCTTCATCAAGAAACAATCTGAAAGCTTCACTGTCATTCTAGTATATGTTGATGACTTGGTTTTAACTGGGAATGACATTGGCGAAATCAATACCATTAAGCAAATTTTGGATGACAAATTCAAAATAAAGGATATTGGTGATCTCAAGTATTTCTTGGGAATGGAAGTGGCACGCTCTAACTCTGGAATTCACATTTATCAGCAGAAGTACGTCATGGACCTTCTCAAGGATTTTGGTTATCTAGATTGTAAGTCTCTCTCCACTCTTTTTTATTATAGTCAGAAACTCTCGAAGGAATCTGGTACCATTTTAATGGATAACACTATTTACAGACAGCTCATCGGCCGACTCCTTTACCTCACAAACACTAGACCCGACATCTCTTTTCGCGTACTCTGATATTTAAAGGGCAGACCTACAACTGGTCTATTCTTCTCATCTAGTTCTAATCTACATCTCACCGGATTTGTCGATGCTGACTGGGCTACCTGTGCCAATACTCGTCGTTCTATTTCTGATTATTGGTTCATGCTTGGGAACTCTCTCGTTAGCTGGAAGAGTAAGAAGCAAACTACAGTTGCCAAGTCCTCTGCAGAAGCTGAATATAGGTCTCTTGCTGTTGCCACTTGTGAAGCTAATTGGTTGTCTTTCTTAATAGATTTCATTGGTTTGCCGCTTCAAAAGTCGATCACTCTGTTCTATGACAACCAGTCAGCCATTCACATTGCCAATAATCCCATCTTTTATTAAGGCCCAAGTCCAAATAAGATAAAAAAGCCCAATCCATAGATTGGCCTCCCCGTGTAACCGACCTCCCCAGAAGAGGTCGAATACGACACAGACTACATCACAAAGAAGTTGGAATATCATATTAGCTGGCAGACAACCCTTATTCAAATAAGTAACTGCCCTTAAAATCTCTCAACCCACTTCGAGGAGTCATATCTCAACCTCTTCCCTAAGATAAAGAGACGGTTATCCACCTAAAAAGGTGAAACTACTCCAATGGTGGTTATTAGTTTACCACTATAAATACACTAACACCCCTTAGGTATCTCTAAATTTTAATACTCTCTAAACTTGCTTAGACCCTTGCTGACTTAAGCATCGGAGTGTCTTTGCAGGTACCACCCCCCATTCCTTCACACATACAACTCGGACGGTGGCTCCCTAACGCGAACCTAGTCGGGGACCTCCTCCTTCAGACGATTGGGCCAATCTTCAAGTCCAGCCCATCAATCTCCGATTACCCATCGTAACACATATAAAAAAAAGAAGCTATATAACAATAACCAAAATGGAGAAAAGAGATAGAAAAATGAGTATATTTAAAAGATCAAATTATGACCAGAATAATTTGAATATTTTAATTTTAAATATAAATTTTATGAGATTGGATTTGTAAATCAAATCTATTTTAATTTGATTTATTTTTTGTTTGAAAATGAGAATCGAAATTTTTAAAAAAATAATAATTAAAATTTATATATTTTTTATGTTCTAAAATAAAAAATATAATTTTAAATTATTTTTATTCTAAATTTTCTAAACACATTTTATAGTTTTTTTTTAGATGAATTGGAGTCCTTAATTTTAAACATCGCAAACTTACACACCTTTTACACACACATATATTTAAAAATTTTATACACATTACTTGACTATTACCAAAATTCAAACCGAGGTGCAGCATGTTAAACCTTATCATGTCCATTCAATCAAAGTCTATATAGTCTGTACCTTGTGAGTTGTGAATCAACAAGATGGAAAGAGACAAAGATGGACACTTCGCTCGCTTGTTGTATTTATGTGTTGTATATATTTTGGACACGATATTTATTGATACTATATTCGTTTAACACGCGTATTTGTTGTGTCCAACCGTATTTTAATAAAAAAAAATTATTCTCCGGATACGTTTGAACACATCTAAATACAATCACGTGTCTGCGTGTTCAGTCTTATTCTTAATATATATTTTTAAAATAAATTTAGATATAGTATATATTATTTATTAAAATAAAAAATATTTTAAATACTTGATATAATTAAAATAAGATATTAAAAATAATTAAAAATTTTAATTTATATTTTAATATCAATAAAATATCAAAATATCATTACGATTTATCTAAAAAATATTTTATATTTTTATATGTATACGTGTCTCTGCGTCATATAAAATTTTAAAATTCACGTGTCAGCATATCCCGTATTGTATCGTATCTCATATCTATGTCGGTATTCGTGCATCATAATTTCTTTAGCTTTTCTTTTTCAGGTATATATATAGATTTCTTGTTTCTTTAACATGCAAGAAGACCCGATGTGGTGAAAGTTGGCCTGTCTTTAGTTTTGCAGGATTTTGGGCTCTCGGCTTTGTTTGTTCTATCCCTGTGGGCTTCTTGCATTGTCTCCTAGAAAAATAATAAAGCCAACAGTATTATGTCTAAATGAATATTTGTAACTTATTATATAATTCAATAAACTAAGTTGGGTTGGTCGAGTGGTCAGTTTATTCGTCTATTTAAGCAAGTGTCAGGAGTTTAGATTTGCGACGGATTAGTCTTTAACTTGTCGGGTTGAAGGATACCATTTGAGTAAAAAAAAATTATAATTCAATATGACCAGTTATTAAACTTGTTTATTTTACTCATTTAACAAATTGAAGATTAATAAAATAAAAAGATAAACTATTATTTTGGTCCATAATATTTAAATTAAGTCTTAATTTCAATTTTAGTATTTCAAACGTCTTATTTTATTCCTAACAAATTTTAAACATATTGTTTTAGTTCCAAAAAGTTCAAAAAGGTTTAATGTATATTGTCCCATATGTTAAATTTAACCGATAATTAACATTTTGAAGAGCCAATAACATTTAATTTCTATATATAAGTAAAATCGACCTATTAACGATCACCAAATATAAATTTTTTTTTTAATTCTGGAACATTGATAAATATTGATCAGTAAAGTTTGGAATTTTGTATAAAAAGAAGATAGAGAAAAACAAGTGTTTACAATAAGGTTTTAATTATGTTTTTTTAACATATAGAAAAAGATATACCTTAGCAGCTTAACTGATAAAGTTGTTAACACCCACATCACACGTCACTCCATTAACTATTCGTGTCAAATTTATGATAGCACAATATTAAACCTACTTAAATTTTTTTGTGACAGAAATAATGAGACGTTTAAAATATTAAAGACCAAATTAAGATTTGATCTAAATATTAAAGATCAAAATAATATTTTAGTCTAAAAAAATAAGAGATATATGAAAATGCCTATAATTTTTAAATTAAGAGCAGAGCCAATCACCCATAAATGGCAATTTTACATCTGTATGTATTAAAACTCAAAATAAAAGCGTATATTATCAACGTAACTAGTTAAAAGTCGGGTTTAATTTAGATAATTTAATGTGTTCTCTAAAGCAAGTATTAAGATTATAAATTAAAATTTTTTTATTGAAAATACAAATAATTTAAATTTTTAATATATTTATTTTTTATTAATAATAGTCTTATTACGTATTTTTACGGTATATATTAGCAGCACCTTTAAAAATATTAAAAGTATTTAGTCAATTGTCAGCAGCTTAATTAGCTTGTTGTCTTGTTATGACAGTTAGCTACTATATTGTTAACCAATACGTTTTATTCTCAGGAAAAAAAATTATTAAGAGCTTTAGGTGCAGATTATAATTTTTATATTGATGTATTTTAATTAAATAATAAATTATTGATAATTTTTTATAACAAAATTACTTTAACTAGAGTATTTCTCTTTAGTCTTTACCATGTCGAATAATATATAATTCCACTTATGCATATGGATAAAAATTTTAAATATATGTGTGTGAGTGTGAAATGCAATTAGAATAATTTATAATTCCACTTATGCATGTGATCACTTTCGGCTATCACATGCCTCATATACACAACTTGGCTCTTCTTTTTCTTTTTTAACGACACTCTAAAAATTAAAGTATTTCTCTTTACCCTTCATCTCTCATCTTTTGTTATATAAATTAGGAACATTTTCTTTCTTCATGTATTGTTTTATGTTTCGTACGTATAGAATCTTAGTTTTTTATTTTTTATTTTTTCCTAATTTTTCAGAAATTTCCGTGTTACTTCGTAAAAAGCAGTGCTAAATTAATAACTAACAAGTAATAATATATTATATTTGATGGACTATTGGTAGAAGTGGAGCACACAAATCTTTGTAGTCGTTTAATTTCACTTTCCAAGTCATTTAAGTGCATGCAACTGCATTTCTTTAATATATATTTTGCTGAAATGTGAATTGTCAGATGTTGCCTTTTACACCCCCACTATCATTACTTGATGATGAAGGTTCTAGGTTATTGAAGGCTTGATGCTCTTATATTATATGATTATGCTAATTCTTTACCTTTTAATATATATAGATGCCAAATTTTGCCCTCATCAGAATCTCACTAACCTCCTTTTTTCCTTAAAGTACATCTTAAAGCACCAACATGTGAAGCAAAGCAACATTCTAATTGCATTTGTTTTCTTTATAAATCTTGAATTGCTTCCAAAACAAAAATTAACATTCTTAAGCAGGTCCTAATTCTGAGCTTTAGTTACTGTCCAAAAATTTATGCCTGAATAGCAGAATGTAACTATTTTTAGGTAATATTGATAAAATATGTAATAATATTGTAGAATTTGAATCAGGGAATGAGAACAGAGTAAAAGTGCAGAATGAACTTGAGAGAGATTCAAAAATTGAATTGTGATTATTTACTTGTAAATGACTAGTTCTATATTTATAGATACTATAAAAAACTAAACCACACTAATTTAGCACTCTACTAACTAACTTCATGCTATGAGTTAGGAGCCTCTAACAAACTTTAGACTCTAACAAACTTAAGTAACAACTCTACTAATTTAAAGATACAACTAATTAGCTATATATATGAACTGCATAACCTTATCATCCAACAGCCTCCTTCAAGCTTGGAGTGCATATATCAACCAATCCAAGAGCACGTCTGCTATCTGCTCTCCACTGGGGATTGGCAGTAACTTTAGTGAACCATCTTGTACTCTATCTCTCACCGTATGACAGTCTATTTTGATATGCTTCGTTCTTTCGTGAAATACAGGATTGGCGGCTATATGCATTGCGGACTGGTTGTCGCAGTAAAGAGTGATTAGTTTGCTCAGTGGGGTATGAAAGTCTCGAAGTATGTAGCTAAGCCACCTTCCCTCACATGTTGCCAAAGCCATAGCTCTATACTCCGCTTCTGCTGATGATCTAGCAACTGTAGTTTGTTTCCTACTTTTCCATGATACAAGAGATGAACCCAAAAAGAAACAGAATCCAGAGACAGATCTCCTTGTGTCTGGACATGTCCCCCAGTCTGAATCTGAGTATCCTGTGAGCGACAAATCTGATGAGGCAGCAGAGAACTTTATTCCACTGGCTGGTGCACGCTTTATATATCTTAAGATGTACAGGGCTGCTTTGAAATGATCTGTTGTAGCACAGTCCAAGTACTGGCTCAACTTGTTGACGGCGAATGAAATATCTGGTCTTGTATTTGTGAGGTACAGCAGCCTTCCAACAAGCCTGCGGTAAGGAGTCAAGTCAGTTAATGCGGTGCCTGAAGATTTGGACAGTGGAGTTGTGTAGTTCATTGGCGTAGTTGCAAGCTTGGCATTTGTCATTTCAAATTCATGGAGGAGATCAGTAGCATATTTTCGCTGATTCATGACAATTCCTTCTTTGTCCGTGCGATTTCAAAACCCAGAAAGTACTTAAGTTTACCTATGTCCTTGATGTTGAATGCATCATCCAACACCTTTTTCATCCGATTGATTTCATTCATGTTGTTGCCAGATAAAATCAGATCATCCACATACACGAGAATGCAAGTGAAATCATCTCTGGTGCCTTTGGTAAAGAGAGATGTATCTGCCTTGGATTGAATGTACCCTGAAGCTTTGAGAACTGAGCATAATTTGTGGTTCCATTGACGACTAGCTTGTTTGAGCCCATAAAGAGATCTTTCAAGCTTACAAACACTGTTGAGGAGAGCCGATAAACCTGGAGGAACCTTCATATAAACTGTCTTAGGGAGATCACCATGTAAGAAGGCTTGTTGACATCAAATTGGTGGAGAAACCAACCCTTAGACGCTGCAAGTGCTAACAAAACTCGAAGAGTAGACATTTTTACCACAGGACTGAATGTGTCAAAGAAATCAAATCCAGGAATTTGAGTATAGCCTTTTGCAACGAGCCTTGCTTTGTGTCTTTCCACTGTCCCATCTGCTTTGAGTTTGGTTTTAAAAATCCATTTGCACCCCACTGCTCTCTTTCCCTTAGATAAGGATGTAACAGTCCAAGTTTTATTTGCTTCAAGAGCATTGAGTTCTGATCTAATTTCCTTTTTCCAACAATCATGTTGAATTGCTTGTTCATACCTTTGAGGTTCAATGATAGAATCAATAGCTAAAGAAAGAATTTTGTGTGTATGTGAAAAATTATCATAGGACATATATTGAGAGAGTGGGATATCTTGCCTTGAAAGATGATTGGGATTCATTCTGAGTTGCTGTACTGGTTTGAAAACATTAAAAATCAGACAAATATGCTGGTGGTTTTCTAATCCTACATGATCTCCTAGGAACTAAAGTTGGTGAGACAGTGGATGTATGAGAAGAGGGAGGAACGAGATTTTGAGGATGATCAGTGTGTGCATCATGAGGTGTGGATGGGGTGATGAGATGTGATTGTGAGGGAGGTGTATGGGAAACATGATTTGGTGTGCTAATAGATTCTGGAACATTAGGTAGTGTTTTATTTGTAATAGCCATAATGGGAGTATGTGCTGATATGAATGTGTCATCAAAGAGTAAAGCATGATTATTTGAAATTTGAGTATTATTAGTAGATGAATTGTTAGTAAACGAGGAGTTAGAGGCATCTTTAGTGTGAAAAGGAAATTTTCTTTCATAGAAAATGACATTTCGTGATAAAAAAATTCATTAGTTTGCAAATCCATAAGAAGATATCTTTTAGTGCCAGACTTAAAACCCAAAAATACAGCTTGTTTGGCTCTTTTTTCTAATTTAGTTCTATGAGCAGCCAAAGTTGAGGCAAATGCCAAACAGCCAAAAATTTTAAAATGTTTGATGCAAGGGAGTTTATTAAACATGACTTGATAGGGGCTTTTTAAATTCAGAGAGGAGCTAGGAATTCTATTAATGACATGAATGGCATGAGCAGCAACTAAATGCCAAAATTTTTTAGGAACATTACTTTCAAATAGAAAAGCTCTTGTCATGTTTAAGATATCCTGGTGCTTCCTCTCTACTATACCATTTTGTTGTGGAAATTTCACACAGGTGGTTTGATGTAAAATACCTTTTGAATTGTAAAAATCATGCATGATAAACTCCTTACCATTATCTAATCTTATACATTTTACTTTCTTTTGAAATTGAGTTTCAATCATTGTGATAAAGTTTCGAAGCAGATCAGAGGTTTCTCCTTTGGTTTTCATAAAATAAGCCCAAGTAAATCTACTATAGTGAAAAATATTTGTGACCTTTGATAGATTGAATTGCTAAAGGTCCCCAAATGTCAACATGCATCAAATCAAAATAATTTTCAGATTTATTAATGCTTATAGAAAAAGGAATACGTTTCTGTTTTGCAAAATGACAAGGTGCACAAGGAATGCTTGCATTATCAGAAATAGAAAAGTCATAAGCTTTCTTTATTATGTCTAATCTCTCAGAAGAGATGTGTCCTAACCTACTGTGCCAAATATTCTAAAAGCAGAATCTGTTGTGAGTGTTGTTGTGAGTGCAGGTACAGATTTATTGGTGAAGGAATGCAAATCCAAATCGGTGTGAGTTTTGAATTCCAGTGTATACAATCCAGCCTTGGCTTCATCAATGCCAATCATCTTCAAGCTCTTCCGATCCTGTATCTCACAATGCACCTCGTCAAACAAGAATCTATATGGTAAGTGTTTTGTGGCTTTGGAAATTGAAATTATGTTGAAAGAAAAGGATGGAGCGTAAAAGACATTTGTGAAGTTTATATTATTTGGAAAAGAGATTGTTCCGCAAATGGAGGAAACAACCTTTGAACCATCTGGTAATTGAAGCATAATTGAATTTATTTTATGATAATTTTTGAAGAATTTTAATGAAAAAGAGACATGTGCAGTAGCACCATTGTCCAAAATCCAATTATTTGGTTTCAATTTATGTTTGGCAAAAGAAAGAATGTGGTATATACCTAGGGATGGGACTTGTGCCTCAATTGCCAGTGTTGAGTTATGAACAAGATCCTCTTCATGATCCTGGAATAAAGCAATGAGAGCTTATTTTTGCTCTTTGGAAAATAAAGAACTTAAGCTGTTACTATTCTTTCTTGAAGGAGAGTTATTGATTTTCTCAATTTCATCATCAGTAGTGACATGATTTATGGTTCTTGAGCTTGAATCTTGTTGGTAGTGTGGAGGAAAACCATGCTTGTGATAACATGTGTCAACCAAGTGGCCAATTTTACCACAATGAGAGCACTTCTTGATCATTCTTCTTCCTCCGAAGCCACGGCCTCTACCTCCACGCCCTCTCCCTCTTCCTCGTACGCTCATGTTGCCTCTATTAGTGTTGAAGTTATTGTCAATTGCAGCATTTATTAATAGCTTGCTTTTTGCATGATCTGAACTTGACATTTGTTTTTCTTGTTGCAATAATAGCGAAAAAACAGTATTGACATCAGGGAGGGGTCTCATTAGGATTATTTGTGATCTCACATTTCCGAACTCATCATTCAAGCCTCTTAAGAACCTAACCACTTGCGACTGCTTTCTGTATCCTCTAACAATCTCTAATCCACATGTGCATGATCCCGTGCAATTGCATGATGGAATTGGTTGAAACTCTTCTAATTCTTCCCATTGTCCTTTCATCTTTGTAAAAAATGAAGTGGTTGACAAATCTCCTTATCTTGCTGAGTACATTTCTTCTTCCAACTCAACTATTCTGAACAAATCTCTTTCGTAAAATCTGTGCTTAAGATCTTTCCACAACTCTGATGCCACATTACACCACATCACACTTTGCAAAATCTCACTACTTAGGGAAGCATGCAACCAAGACAGAACAAAAGTGTTGCATCTATCCCAAGCTTCAAATGTGCAATCAGATTTTTCAGATTTTGGTAAAGATCCGTCTATGAAACTAAGCTTGTTCTTCGTCTTTAGTGATATCCAAACCGATCGGGACCATGAGTGGTAATTCAGTGTTGTTAGAGGATTTGGAGTGAGTGAAATACCTGAATTTTCACTCGGATGAAGGTAGTATGGAGATGCACGATCTTGCATAAAATTCGTGCTTGGTTTTGCAGATTGAGCGATCTGCCCTTGCATCGTTGCTAGCTGGTTCATCAATTGAGCCAAATTTTGAAGATCCGAGGCTGAGAAAACTTGAGTTTTCACGTTTTGACATGGGCCTTCCTCTGAATCAACCATACTTTCTGCTAATTTGTCAAAGTTGGACAGAATTGCAGATTTTCAATTCCACGATCTCTCGACCTTGCAATGGAGGAGATCCACCAAGGTGTCACCGTTTGCACATCCACGCTCACTGCACTATGATAAAATCTGCAATAATATTACAGAATTTGAATCAGGGAATGAGAACAGAGTGAAAGTGTAGAATGAACTTGAGAGAGATTCAAAAATGGAATTGTGATTATGGTTAATCAGTTAATCTTATTTACTTGCAAATGACTAGTTCTATATTTATAAATTCTAGAAAAAACTAAACCACACTAATTTAGCACTCTGCTAACTAACTTCATGCTATGAGTTAGGAGCCTCTAACAAACTTTAGACTCTAACAAATTTAAGTAACAACTCTACTAATTTAAAGATGGGGAATGCTCTCATAAAGACGCAGAAAACATCTTTTTTTAAAGATATTTTTTAGTAATTAAAATTTAACATATATAATCACTTAAATTATATTATTTTTGTCAAAATTAGATCAGACAAATTAATTTGATCGAAAAATAGTTAATCAAATTTTGAATTTGTCTAAATTAATATTATTTTTTATAAAAAATGACTACAATATCTCTATTATATAAAATGACTAAAATACTTTTATTATATATATTAATTTTGAGAATCCTAAATTCTAGCATTTTTCTTCTCTATCGTTATAGGATTAGAATTTAAAGTTTTCAAATATATATATATATATGGGATATTTTAGTTGTGTTTTATAATAGAGATATTATAGTATTTTTTTATAAAAAATATTAATTTATACCGGTTCAAAATTTAATTTATTATTTTTTTGCTAAATTAATTTGTCCGGTCTAATTTTAATAAAAATAATATAATTTATTTTATTTTATGTGTTAAATTTTAATTTTTAAAAAATATTTTTTTAAAAAAATATTTTTAACATCTTTATTTAAATGGCTCCCTTTAAAAATACAACTAATTAGCTATAGCCTTGTCATCCAACAAATACATCATCTATTTGTATATGCATTTGGTAAGTAGAAGTGTAAGAACTCTCAATAGATAATTATTACAACAGTAATATTGATTATCTCGCTTATCATTAAATAAAAGCATGTTTTAGATTCAATTGATGATTTGACTTTCTGTGGCTGCAGAATATATTCTGTATTCATCAATAGTAATACGCTTGATTTCATACTCAATATATATTCCAAAACTCTCCTTCAGTCACAACTAGGAACGTGCTAGAAGGGCAAAGAAATTATTATTACTTGACTTGGAGGAAAATACATTAACATGTTCAACGTTTGATTATATTTAGAAGCATACTTTGAACACGTACCCTCATTCTTAGCTTGTGTCAGACTCTCACTGCTTTAACAGTGAGTAAAGAAGGTAAAGGAACAAAAGTAGGAAAGTCAAAAGGATTCTCCGAGTTACTTGTAGCCATGGTTTTTGGTGTATGTTCTGTGCATTGTAGCAAATCACACACACACACACACACACACACACACACACACACACATATATATAGTTAGAACTCTTGCCAGAAAATCAAGAAAACTTGAACTAGTTGATGCTATATCTTAATTCTTGAGTTTATTTTCAGGGTGAGAATTTATAATTAAGTGTATTCATTATTAATTGTTAGTACTTTTAAAGGCTTCAAGCACATTTGTTTGAGAGGACATGGCTCAAAGTAGAATCTCAGCAATAGTTTCTTCTTGTTCTGAAAGTGGAGAGGATTCATCATCTCTTGATTCTCTTCCCAACGACGTAGTGGCCGGCATTCTTCTGCGGCTGCCGGCGCAGTTTCTGCACAATTCTGCAAGCAATGTTAGCAGAAAATGGGGTGAAATATCAGAATCACAATGTTTCATCAACTCACACCTACTCACTCATCTCTCTGAGTGTGAATTCCTCATCCAAGACGCTAACAAGGTGCAATCCGTTAATGCAAGGGACTTGAAACTTGAAGAAACAGATTTAGGTACCAAATTTCATGGAAGGATAAGTGGCAGTTCAGATGGTGTGTTATTGTTCAACAAATCATCAGGTTCTGTTATGGATCTTTATGTTGCAAACCCTGTAACAATGCAGATATTGAAACTCCCAAGTCTCAAATCAACATGCATGATTAGTAGCCATTGCAGCAACATTGCAAGAGTTTCATCCACTGGTGAGATCAAAGTTATTAGACTTGGAAGAGACTCATTAATTGGAATGTATAAATGGTATGTTCTAACATTAGGCAAAGAAATGCATTGGAGGAAAATCAGTAACAATGCACCCAAAGAATGTGACCCTGCATCATATTTATCATTTGTACAATCTTTATCTGTTAATGGTGTTGTTTACTGGACTAACTCGTCTTGGATTACGGACCCATCCGTTTTCGCCATTGATCTTTGTCATGAAACTGCTTATCATCTAAAGGTTCCTGGAGAATGTCATGGCCAATATTGGACACTTGTGCAGATGGGGAAGGAAATTTGTTGTATGAATTGTGGTAAGGATGTGGAAATAAAGGTTTGGAAGCTCAATGATTTGCATATAAATGAATGGATTTTGATCAAGAGTATAAGGTTTTCTAGTGAAATTTCATTATTAAGGGGAAATTTTTGTGTTCCTCTAACTTGGTTGGATTTAGAAGTTTTGGTGCTAAGTGTGTATGTTGGTGTTAGGAATGTGGTTGTGGCTTACAATGTGAACAAAGGAGAGTGCAGAATGTTAAAGATAGATGATGTTGCTCGTCATACAATTTTCTTGCACACAAATAGTCTCATCCGGTTTTAGTTAATTATTTTCCTTTTGCATTGCTAGTTTGATTCTATTTCGTGTTACCAAACAAATTTTAGTTAATGTATTATTGTTTAAGGATTAGCTTTTGGTATGTTTTAAATATAAAATGTTATTTAATTTAAATATAACATTAAGAAGATAATAAAATAAAATTATTTAATTTAATTTAATATATATATATATATATATATATATATAATATTTATAGTTACATATTTATTATTTTTAATATTATTCAATTATTCCCATACTAATTGTTCGGTAGCCCGGGTACCGGACGGTTCGGGGTGATACTATGGTTGGTGAGGTGGGGTATCGCCTGGTTCCGGGTTGCTGGGTTGGATGAGGAGTAGCCGACGTCCTGAGCTCTTCGTGTGGAGAGGGGGTGTCACCTGCAAAGACACTCCGACGCTCTAGTTAGTCAGGTGTGCAGGCGAAAAGTGGGAAGAATGGTATGTGACGTATCTTGGGGGAGCGGTAGGACCCTCCCCATATATACCGTGTCAGAGGTGGGCCCCGCAAGGGCAGACACACCTTCTTCGAAGCTTCCCCATACAGTTGTAGTAGAGAGCTGTCAAGGACGCGTGTCCGGGTTGGTGGTTGGGCGCCTCGCACCCGACCGTTCGGGTCGGGTTGCCTATGGGTCGAGTCGGCCCGCATGATGTTTGGGCCAGGCCGTAACAGTGCCCCAACGCGCCAGCAATGATTGTGAGGGCCATTGGTGGCGTTTTATGTCCTCTCTTGTTTGTTGTCGCTAGATCGGCCGCTCGTGGAGAGGACGTGCCTCTGGCGCGCGTGTCTGTTCGTTGCTAGGCATTACCGTTCGTCGCCTCGTTCTTTGCGTTGGGCATTTAATGCTCATAATGGGCTGTTTCAAACCCTGCGAGTAAAGACTCTTTTGCCCTTGCATTTCGCGCTTCTTGAGTTGGTTTTCTAACTCCCCCCTAGTTTTGCATTCTATTTTCTCCTCAGTGCCTAGCTCTTCCCTACCTTCATCTTCTCGTCTCGAATTTTCTATTGCGATTCATGCATCCTTGTGCATCCACTCCTTTTCACTCCCTTTCGAATCATCACAATCAATCCTGGTAAGCATTCATCCCTTGCTTTCTGTTTCATGTTCGTTTTATCTTCATTATCTATGCTCTTGTATGCATGCTGCTCTCCTGATGTGACTTGCATGCTGGCTGTCGTTAGTGTTAGATAGGTGCATTAGGGGGTTACCATTCTAGGACGTTAGTTTTAGGCTTTACTCAAGATTTGCTTCGGCCATACTTGGTTTCAGTTGTTGAATAGGCTAAAAGTAATTTCTGAGCCTTTTTCGATCTCCCGACCTCGTAGACTAACCGAGTGGTGCCCACTGTAGGTATGCCTCATATTGTCTCATGAGCTTCCTCCTCAACCGCGGGCTACGACCGGTATGCTTGGGTGACCTCTGACGTGAAGGACTCCCCAAACCAGATGGGTGAGGAGGAGCTTACAGAGTTCCGTCAAGTCGAATACTTGTGCGGTGGGACTAACGAGGAGGCCAACTATGATGTTTTCGTTTCCGCCCCCAACGAACGGTTATACGAACTCAACCTCCACTCCCCCGAGTTGCCGACTGAATTTGGTTCTACAAGGCAATGTTCACCCAGTTGGGGGTTTGCCTTCCTTTCTCTTCTTTTCAAATGGCGCTCCTTAACCGGATTTCCGTGGCGCCGTCGCAGTTGCATCCGAACAGTTGGGCTTCCATCTGCTGTTTCGAGATGGTGTGTGAATATTTAGAGCTGCCGGTGTCCGTCGACGTTTTCTCTTCAACCTCACGAATCTTTCTAAAGAAGGGAAAGCGAGGAAAGGGTTCATTTCCTTCCGATCTGTCCAGGGTCGGAGGATTTTCGGCTTTTTCGAAGACTCTTACCATGGATTTACGGATAAGTATTTTAAGGTGCGTCCAGTCAAAGGTCGCCATCCCTTCTGACTGTCATTAGAAGGACAACGCCTCGTCCCGACGTCAAAGAACCTCCCATGATTATCACTCTCATGAAGAAAAGCACAAACCTCAATCATAAGAACCTCCCACAATGTCCATCGACACTTTCCATAATAGGCAACCTGCACCACTTGAAGCCCAGTCTCCACCGAACTCTCCACGCTCTTTTCTACAGTTACGGACGAGTTTACTTACAACGATCCAAATAAATTATATTTTTTATGGTCTAACGTGTCTTTTAGAGGGGTATTTTTAGGTCGACTATAATGTCAGCCAAAACTAAAAGTTGGTATATAATATTTGATTATACATATTATAAAGAGTTAATTTATAATTATATATAGAAGGTGAATTTTTTGTTTAGTGACATATATAAAAAAAGATATTTGATTATATTGATAATAAAAAATTATTTTTTTTAAATATAAAATTTAGAAGAACTAAATTTTAAATTATATGCTATTTTTTAAATAATTATTTTAATATTTTAATTTATTAGTTAAATTATTTAAAATTTAATCATATTTTATAATAATAAATAAATTATTGTTATGTTATATATATTTTAATTTGTCTTTACTATTAAAATTTTTTAGATTTATCACTTTCTAAGTAAAATACTATTGTATTTCTTAATATTTGTGTTAAATTATAGTTTCATTTCTAATATTTAAAATGTTTTAAGTTATTTTTGTTACAAATATTTTATTTTATTTTATTTTTATTCTTTGACTAAAATTAAATTTTAATTTTTTAAAATACGACAGAAATGGAATTACAGTAGTTGGCAATATGCAGATAGTTAGTTAAAGACTAACTAATTGCAGTAAGTTCTATTGAGAAGTTTGATATAAGAAGCTAAGCTCTCATTCTCTATGTACATACTCTACATTCACATCTAATCACAATATAATTCACTCTTCATTCTTCTCTGCTTCTTCTCTGCCATATTTTGTTTCCTTGCTCTTCAAGATTCTGAACTATTGGGTTCTTGACACTTCTTTTTTTATGTATTGTTATGTTATTTTTTCCCCTCTTACTTTTACCACTTTTATAACCAAATCACTATAATCACAATTAATACTATAATCCATATCTCTAAGAAGATGACAATGAAAAGGAAAGAACGGTTCGGCTTTTGAATGCGCTTCATGTGTTTATCCACGTGACCACAAATAAACTTCAAGGTGCTGTCATTCATCCAATACTGATGTTAGCACAAACCAAACTTGTTTTTTATATCATAAAAATAAAAAAATTTATATATACTTATATAGTAAAAATAATATAAATATTATTAAAAAATAGTTTTGAGAGTCAATGGAATTGACTATGGGTTTTGACTCCTAATAACTTCTAATGTGAATTGTTGGTACCTCAGTTAAAAATCTTTGTTTTTTATTTATTTTGTACAGGTAACTATTATGTATTCAATTTCACATATTTTTGTTTCAACTCTACAAGTCTCTATATTTACTTTCACATTTTTTTTTCTGTTTTTCTTGTATTTTTTTTCCTTGTTCTATTTTTTTTTTTTTCAGTTTCCCCTTGTCATTTTTTCCTTGTTATGTTTTTTTTTTTTCAGTTTCTCCTTTTTAATTAAAAAGACAAATAAGAACAAAAAGAAAAAATATATGTCAATAAAAAGAAGAAGAAATAAGAACAATCGAGAAAAAGAAGAATGGAAAGAAGGATAATGATATATAGTGATTAGTCACAGTGCGGAAGTTAGAGTGAGAGAAAATATAGTTTTGGAAATACAAGTAGTTTTGGTTAATAAATATTTCTAGACCAATCAACTAGTAGTCCAACTTAATTACAAAAAGGACTATGCGTGTTTGGTAAAGTAAAGAGATATAAACAAAAACGATAATATTTAGTAATAAAATAAATTAGTCAAACCAAGTTGGGTTGGTCTAGTGATTAGCTTACTAGTCCGCTTAAGCAAGTGTCGGAGGTTCGAATCCCGCCTTGTGCATGCAGCAATTCATTAGCCAGCGACAAACTTTTAAATGGAGCTCAGTACCGTGAGAAATAAAAAAATAATAAATTAGTCAAAAATAATTAAAATTTTATAATTAATAAATATTAAATAAAATAAAATTTAATTATTGTTTTTTGTTCTGGTCTTTTTACCATTACTAAATACAACATCCTCTATCCACCACATATTTTCTCATTTTTTTTTATTTTTGTAATTTCTTCATCACGTCAGCAGGCTGGGAAACAAGCCAGAATAATTTTATGACAATTGAGAAAGAAACAGTAATAATCTCAACTATAAAAGCACCTCAAAATATTGTTATTTGCATATGCCTTTGAGCAAAGCATTGAAGCACTCATATATACCTCTACCTATCCTCTCTAATGGAACCTTTTTTGTATTACTCCCTTTTCACAATTATTGTTGCCTTCATCATTATCATCACTCTCACCAAGACAAACACAAGCCACAGTAATAAGAAGAACCTTCCACCATGTCCACCAACACTTCCCATAATAGGCAACCTACACCACTTGAAGCCCCGTCTCCACCGAACTTTTCACGCTCTTTCCCAAACCTACGGCCACATTTTCTCTCTCTGGTTCGGCTCTCGCCTTGTCGTCGTTGTGTCCTGTCCAACCCTAGCCCAACAATGCCTCACCAAATACGACACCGTTTTGGCAAACCGCCCTCGTTTTCTCACCGGAAAGTACCTCTTTTATAACCATACCAGCTTGGTGTTCTCTTCCAACAACGACCACTGGCGCAACCTTCGTCGTATAGCCACCATGGACGTCCTCTCGACGCCCCGTCTCAACTCCTTCTTCGAAACTCGAAGGGACGAGGTCACCAGGTTCATAAGAAACCTGGTGGCAGACACGTCCATGGGGTTCGCTAGGGTGCAACTGAGGCCCAGGATAACGGAGATGTCACTCAATAATATGATGAGGATGGTCTCCGGAAAGAGGAATGAATATGGAAAAGACGACTGCAACGCCAGGGATGACAACGGAGCAGGACGGTTCAGAGAGATCATCAGAGAGATCCTGTCGTTGGTGGATGCGAACAAGAGCGACTTCTTGCCTTTGCTTAGGTGGTTTGATTTTGATGGATTTGTGAAGAGATTGAAGAGGGTTGGTGAAGAAGCTGACATGTTTTGGCAAGGACTCCTTGAAGAACATCGCAATGGGGAGCATGGTAATAACGATACCATGATACAACATCTCTTGCTTCTTCAAAAATTGCAACCTGACTACTACACGGATCATATTATCAAAGGCCTTATTCAGGTGTGCACATGAATAACTTAGTAAATTAAATTTGCATGGCTAATATTTCCAACTATTTTTTACTTAAAAATTCATATGCAGTTATTTTGATGTAAAATTAATAATTAAATATTATTAGATAATTTAACATAATTGACTAAATTATCATTTAATAATTTTTAACTATGAAACAACTGCATATTAATTTCTATCATTTTTTATATCGCATTTAATTTGTTCATTTGAACCAATGTGTTGGACATTACTAATTAAATAAACTAAACTTAGGATATGTTGCTTGCTGGAACAAACACAACGGTTCCAACTATGGAGTGGACGTTATCCGCTTTGTTGAATCACCCAGAGATACTGAGGAAAGCAAAGGATGAAATTGACAATCACATAGGCAAAGATCGTTTAGTAGATGAATCAGACATTCCAAAACTTCCTTATCTTCAAAATATTATCCATGAGACACTTAGATTGTACTCTCCAAGTCCATTGTTACTGCCTCATTTTTCTTCAGATGAGGTGAATATTGGAGGATTCACTATTCCACGTGACACTATAGTGTTAATTAATTCATGGGCTATGAGAAGAGATCCTAAAATTTGGGGTGATGATGTTGAGTGTTTTAAGCCTGAAAGATTTGAGAAAGAAGGGGAAGCAAACAACTTAATGGCATTTGGATTGGGAAGAAGAGCTTGCCCTGGAGATGGCTTGGCAAATCGTATAATGGGTTTGACTTTGGGATTATTGGTTCAATGTTTTGAATGGGAACGACTCAATCATGAAGAAATTGATATGAGGGAGGACAAAGGTTTCACCTTTGCAAAACTAGTTCCATTAGAGGCTATGTGCAAAGCAAGACCAATCAGCAAGAAATTAGTTAAACATGAAATATGATATTAATTGGAAATAAATATTGTTACTTTTATTTTTTAATAATTTCAGTATGCTACTTTTATTTTATAAATTCGTGCAAATATATATATATTGAAAAAAATTATATATAATAATATTATAAAAAATAAAATAAATTTTTAACATGATATCTAAAAAAAGATTATAATCTTGATAAAATTATCTCCAAACGATACAAAAGTCATATAAATCCTTGATAATGATTTAAAAATATGATAAGAATAACAAAAAAAATATTATATTTTTTATAATTGACAAAAATTTTTGTATTTAATAAATAATTTATCTATTTAATTAGAATTTTTTTTGAAGATATTTAAATAACTATTTCAAAAATGTATACAAAAAATTGGAGAAAAAATTTGTTTTTAAAAAAAATTTGTCAGTTATAATCATTTTTATAAAAAAAACTACTTGACATAAAATTATTAAATTTTAAAGATAAAAATATTTTATTTTTTAATAATATTCACAAAAAAATTGTATAAAAAATCTAATCTCAAAACCTTTTTGAAGAAAATATATTATTTAATATCTATTTATATTTATGGCAGTTTTAAAATTTTCAAAAATTTATTTGTGGTTTGTATCATTTAAACTTATTTATCTTTAATAATTTACTCTAAAAAAAATAAAAATAGCAGTATCTTATTTCTATTAATTATTATTTTTTTTTTTTATTATTATCTAGCTAGTGTATCGGGTTATGTGATGAGAATATGGACAGATGCACCATTCCACGTGTAGATTTATTATAGGTATATAAGAATATGGTGACTAATCATATCTTTACTTAAGATGATGATTAAAAGTCATTTAAAAATATGTATATCATAATTATTATTTTTATAGGAGTAGCCATCCTAATATACCTTATTTAGCACAAATATGTCGTCTTCTACGTGGAAGAAAAATATGATGATGGTGTGTATGCTAGTGAAGCTTCAGACTATATAAATTCATTACAAATGCTAACATTGTCTATATGTTCATCGTATCACATGTCCCATGCTATATACAAATGTTAGAAGACCATATATAAAAATTTATTATTTGTTATTATTATTTTTAATTATTAATTTAATTTTTTAATTTAATAATCTAACAATATATTTTAACTTATAATTTTAAATATAAATTTTAATATTTCTCTAACATTTCTCTACTCCAGACTAAAGACCATATATCAATAGAATGAAATTTATCAATCCCATCCTTTCATTTAATTATATAAATATTGTCCCATGATATCTTATCATTCATTTAATCACCAATTTAATTCAGCCGATAGAAATTTATACGCAAGTTCCGATGGCTAATTTTATTTTATTTTATTTTATTTTTTATAAAAATTAAACGAAAAAGTTTGTAAAATAACAAAAAAAAATGCAACAGACTTTAGTAATTTTTTTAATGTTTAAATAATTTTATTGATATAAATTTATTTTTTATAGATATAATACTAGTTTTATTTTTTTATGAGTTGATTTATTGATATTCTGAATACTCGTGTGTATAAATTATAGTTTATTTTTAAAATTAACTAAGCGGATTCAAGCTGAAGCTATATGAAGGAAGCTAGAACTTTTTTTTTTTACTTAAGGAAGAAAAAAGAAAGAAACAAGCAAGGATATGAGGAACAGAGGTACCCAGCCACTAAACTACCGCATCAAACTGAAGAGAATCTTACAACGCTTGTAACCATTCTGAATATGCATTGCTGAACGTGCCTCTCCTAGCCATGGAATCGACTATCCTAGATAAAGTTTAATTGAACCTCCCAAATTTTACTAATAAGCTCTTACACTTTATTAATCAAATCATCTTCTTCATTCTTTGAACTTGAAAGTCGTTGAATGGCGAGAAACACGGCCTAAAACGAATGAGTCTCACATATCACCTTTTTGAACACTCTCAAATGGCAATGGGCCCGTGCAACCAATAATCCACATACTCATAGAACTACGTCACCGTCAACTTCTACCGGACAAAAGTAATGCCAACGTGTAGAGGTGAAGGATACAAACACTTTTATCGGATTAGATTTTTTATTAAAATTATGAATCACAAGAAATTGGACTTAGAGACATGGAGGTTCCACGGTTTCTCCCCTTCACTCTCGGTCACTCTTGCTTTCTTTTCTTTCACGTTTGGCTCGTTTCCAGTAAGGAAAATGAAGATTAGGTGGTGATGATAAGTATAAAAAAAATGTTAGGTGTCATGGTTATAGATAAAAGAAACATGTGTCATATATGTATATAAGCCACCTTAGCTTGCTTTCTTTCTTGCTTTAATATGTATATACATACTGAATATATGTGTAATGGCATATATGTAGGATAATGGCCTTCGGCCACTTTCTTTTCCTTTTCTCTTTTTTTTTTAACTTTAATAATAATAATAATAATAATAATAATAATAATAATAATACTAATAATAATAATAATAATAACTAAATTAAATTTTATTTTATTAAATTAATTTTCAAAAATTTGGGATCTTATATTCTATCCCACTTATAAAAATTTTCGTTCTCGAAAATTGATATAAGATAGAAAAGATTTGCATCAACTTCACTTTCAAAACGTCAAAAAAAGAAAGAAAAAGATTTGGCATGTCCAGTTCATGTGAAGGAAATCATATCTTATAAATGATAAGATATAGTCGGGAGTTATTCAAAACATATCTCAAGAAAGAAGTTCGAAATAAAAATTTCTCTGCAAGCAATCAAGAAAAAGATGACTTCAAACTACTTTAGCACGAATAAGGAGTATACGTTTTCCTAAAACTTTACTTCTAACGTTCTCAAACCCCATGATTCACGTTACCTATTACTTCTATCTCGTCTATGATAATCCATTAGTGTTTCCATATACATGAATCATTAGTATTAAGTTGGCCAGACCTAATACCATGAGAGATGCAATAGTTGACTAACAGAATTAATCAATAGACAATCATGCATTTGAAATTCAAACTCTTGTCAGTGGGACAAGTCCTACTGCATGACAGACACTTAGAGTATGCAGTAAAGCATAGTCAGTCCATTCCCAAGGCTCTAACGGGAACGAACTGCTCTGATACCATAATGTAACACCCTAACTTTTAGCACGTCATGATCGTACCAAAAGTAAGGCGTTACAGACCTAATTTCCTTTATTATAAATTTACTATTGAGCCTTTACGTCGATATTGCGTTTCCATTTTTAAGAAAATTACAGAAAAATAGATTTTAGTAATTAAAATCACATAACAAAAGATCTTCAAATAATAATAATCACATAATTATTAATAATAATAGATGCTATACAATTAGATTCAATGTAAACTCACATACAATACCTATCCCTCTGGATAAAAATAAAAACCCTGAAGCAACAAGGGCGAGGGAACTCTATAAAAATAACAGGATTCACAAGTAAATCTACTAATCGTCTGCAACTTCTTACTGAATCTCCGAACATGTGTCACTGAAAGGGTGGAAGATTTGGGGTGAGAACAAACCACACGTTCTCAGTAGGGAATAGGAATGCCGTAAAAGTAATGGAATAAAATGCAAATAATTAACTTTACTCAATAAAAATATATTTTTATCAAACCCTTTGAAAATACTCTTGATTCTACTTTAGATAATTAATTACCTCCTTTTAAAATCTCTTAACTCAAAACAAAACTTAAATATAAAATTAGTCACACTTTTTGTCTCTCAGCCACATATTAATCCTCAGTCAAATGTCAACTCGTAATCACTTTAATACACACACAAACAAGTAGTTCAAGCAAGAGATTCAATTCAATGTACAAGCAAGTCACAACAAGACAAACAATACAATCACAAAGTAATAAGACAAGCAAGCGCAATCAAATGCAAATGTGCAAACAACATGATGCATGTCTATCCCTAACACAGGCCATGAGCTCATGTGTCGGTTGCCTACCCGCTCCCGACATTACCCGGGCACAAGTCCCAGATATGGCTTTCCAGATGCATCAGTGTGCTTATAAGTCGTACGGCTAGGCCGCATCAGTGTGACTTTCCAAATCAATAAGCGTACATCTGGAAAACAGTTCTCAGTGTGTGGGCGTCCCCACTTTACATTTGGCACTAAGGCCCAAACAATGTCACATCTGCTCTCCTGTGGCAGACACTTCATTAATTAATATATTCTTTAAATCCTTGTTCTCTGTTCTCCTATGGCAGAAATTTCTTTTCTTAATAAACCGAGCTCAAATCTTTACTTAAAACAAAATCTCTCCTTAAAAGATTGGATTTAAAACATTATATTTTTCTTAATAAATCAAACTTTAAAATAGAGTAAATCTTTTCTTAACTAAATATATTTTAAATAATTTAATTTTCCAAAACCAAATCTTTTAAAATAACTTTTCAAATAAAACCTCAGTTTTTATAAAATTTCGACGGCATTTTCTCTAAAATTCGGTCTAAACCACCCTTACGGGTTCCCTATTCCTCAACAATTCTCAAATCAAAAAATTCTTAATAATCAGAAAAAAGTCACATTCACAGCAATAATCCATACTCAAAAATATTACTATTATTAATATATATATATATATATATATAGATATATTTGCAATTATTCAATTAATTTTGTAGGCATTCTAAATTAAAAACGTTTATCTTTAAAAATAAATCTCCTACTTCCGTATGAGATCGAAATCAACGAAAGCTCCGAAAAAATTTTCTGACCGAGCTGCTAAAGAGAAAAGCGTCAGAAATCATCTGTACCTCCTAGAACTCCAGTTGGCCGAACTCAAGGGACAGGAGAACTACGTCACCGTCAACTTCTACCGGACAAAAGTAATGCTAACGTGTAGAGGCAGGTGAAGGATACAAATACTTTTATCGAATTAGATTTTTTATTAAAATTATAAATCACAAGAAATTAGAGTTAGAGACATGGAGGTTCCACGGTTTCTCCCCTTCACTCTCGGTCACTCTTGCTTTCTTTTCTTTCACGTTTGGTTCGGTTTCCGGTAAGAAAAATGAAGATTAGGTGGTGATGATAAGTATAAAAAAAATGTTAGGTGTCATGGTTATAGATAAAAGAAACATGTGTCATATATGTATATAAGCCACCTTAGCTTGCTTTCTTTCTTGCTTTAATATGTATATACATACTGAATATATGTGTAATGACATATATGTAGGATAATGGCCTTCGGCCACTTTCTTTTCCTTTTCTTTTTTTTTTTTTAAACTTTAATAATAATAATAATAATAATAATAATAATAATAACTAAATTAAATTTTATTTTATTAAATTAATTTTCAAAAATTTGGGATCTTACATGATGCATATTATCGTGGCTTAAAGATTAAGATAACAAGCAGATTCATTTGGCTACTTTTTTTGATGTGTTTATTTTCAGTTTGGCTATTATGTTTTTAGATTTTCCAAGATTCATGATTAGTTCTTAACGATTTAGTTATTTTCAACTGCATTATTCGTAGCAATAGAATTGCATCTAAGATGTAACATAAGATTATATGTGCTTTTTTGTCATGTACATTATGTAGGTAATTTGTACCAAAAGTTAATTTGTACATTATTTACACCAATAATTATTGAATATCTTAATTTTGTATAAAAAATTTCATCTAAAAATTAATAAAATTTAAAATAATATTAAATTAAATTATTGTCAAAAGTTAATTATCAAAACCTGTTATAGTCTACTATAGTAGTTTTTTTCTTCAACTTGTAAGACTTCAACTAGGTAAAATGACCAAAACCTAAAGTCCATTATAATAAATTTAGCATAAAACATTACCAACTGAATGAATTATGAGAGTATGGAACACACATATATAACTTTACTGTAAATTAGGGCAACCAAATTAGCTAAGAAAAATGTTTAAAGAATCATTACTGAAAACAGCATCATATAAGTACCGTATTTCTAAAATCAAAATATGTTCACAACAGCAGACTCACAAATGGTCAAATCAATTTTCATAAATATTTCAAAAGAAGCATAGAAATTAAAACACATCAACCGCATAGTAAATTTTCCATCTTCAAAAATAATTTCATTAACAGCTTTCCAAAATCAATCATTTGAATGGGTTCACATTCAGAACAGACTCAATTCAATAAATAGTGCATGAAAAGAAACCATCAAACAACACAAAACCCAGAAACTATAATGCCACTAACCTTCAATGGAAAGCATGACAACGGCGAGCGGAGATACGGTGGTGAGCGACAATATGACAGCGACCGGGCGAGACGACGGAGAGTGGTGAGACAGCAATGATCGGGCGAGACGGCGGCAAATGGTGAGACGACGGCGAGCAATGAGACCAAGACTAGACTACGCCGACCAGCTCGAAGCCTCAGACAGACGACAACTACGAACCATAGCCGTGACACCGTTGAAGAAATCGGGCTGGGGGGTTGGTTTTTCAACACTGGAAAATGGAGGTTTTGTGGTTTACGTGCCAAATTTGAAAAAATTCACGAAAGGAAGGGATTTTGGGGGAAGGGGGGACGCAATGGGGTTTTGGGTTTTTTTTCTTGTTATTTTATTAGTAGGTGTATTTTTTTGTTGTAGGCCATATTTTTATTATATTGCCATTTCTTTAAGCGGTACCAAAGATGAAAATAATTTATTTGATATTATGGATGACTGGTTACGGAGGGACCGTTTCGTTTTTGTGGGTTGGTCCGGTCTATTGCTCTTTTCTTGCGCCTATTTTGCTTTGGGGGATTGGTTCACAGGTACAACCTTTGTAACTTCATGGTATACTCATAGATTGGCAAGTTCCTATTTGGAAGGCTGTAACTTCTTAACCGCTGCAGTCTCTACTCCTGCTAATAGTTTAGCACACTCTTTGTTGTTACTATGGGGTCCTGAAGCACAAGGAGATTTTACCCGTTGGTGTCAATTAGGTGGTCTGTGGACTTTTGTTGCTCTCCACGGCGCTTTCGCATTAATAGGTTTCATGTTACGTCAATTTGAACTTGCTCGATCTGTTTAATTGTGTCCTTATAATGCAATCACATTTTCTAGTCCAATTGCTGTTTTTGTTTCCGTATTCCTGATTTATCCACTGGGTCAGTCTGGTTGGTTCTTTGCACCCAGTTTTGGTGTAGCAGCTATATTTCGATTCATCCTATTTTTCCAAAGGTTTCATAATTGGACATTAAACCCATTTCATATGATGGGAGTTGCTGGTGTATTGGGCGCTGCACTACTATGCGCTATTCATGGTGTTACCGTGGAAAATACTTTATTTGAAGATGGTGATGGCGCAAATACATTCCGTGCTTTTAACCCAACCCAAGCTGAAGAAACTTATTCAATGGTCACCGCTAACCGCTTTTGGTCCCAAATCTTTGGGGTTGCTTTTTCCAATAAACGTTGGTTACATTTCTTTATGTTATTTGTACCTGTAACTGGTTTATGGATGAGTGCTCTTGGAGTAGTCGGCCTGGCCTTGAACCTACGTGCCTATGACTTCGTTTCTCAAGAAATACGTGCAGCAGAAGATCCTGAATTTGAGACTTTCTACACCAAAAATATTCTTTTAAACGAAGGTATTCGCGCGTGGATGACGGCTCAAGATCAGCCTCATGAAAACCTTATATTCCCTGAGGAGGTTCTACCACGTGGAAACGCTCTTTAATGGAACTTTAACTTTAACAGGTCGTGACCAAGAAACTACCGGTTTCGCTTGGTGGGCCAGAAATGCCCGACTTATCAATTTATCCGGCAAACTACTGGGAGCTCATGTAGCCCATGCCGGATTAATAGTATTCTGGGCCGGAGCAATGAACCTATTTGAAGTGGCTCATTTTGTACCCGAGAAGCCCATGTATGAGCAAGGCTTAATTTTACTTCTCCATCTAGCAACTCTAGGTTGGGGGTAGGTCCGGGGGGGAGGTTATAGACACCTTTCCATACTTTGTGTCCGGAGTACTTCACTTAATTTTCTCTGCAGTATTGGGCTTTGGTGGTATTTATCATGCACTTCTGGGACCTGAGACTCTTGAAGAATCTTTTCCATTCTTCGGTTATGTATGGAAAGATAGAAATAAAATGACTACAATTTTAGGTATTCACTTAATCTTGTTAGGCATAGGTGCTTTTCTTCTAGTATTCAAGGCTCTTTATTTTGGGGGTATATATGATACCTAGGCTCCGGAAAGGGGAGATGTAAGAAAAATTACCAACTTGACCCTTAATCCAAGTATTATATTTGGTTATTTACTAAAATCACCTTTTGGAGGAGAGGGATGGATTGTTAGTGTGGACGATTTGGAAGATATAATTGGGGGGCATGTATGGTTGGGTTCGATTTGTATACTTGGTGGAATTTGGCATATTTTAACCAAACCTTTTGCGTGGGCTCGGCGTGCACTTGTATGGTCCGGAGAAGCTTATTTGTCTTATAGTTTAGGTGCTTTATCTGTTTTTGGCTTTATTGCTTGTTGCTTTGTCTGGTTTAATAATACCGCTTATCCGAGTGAATTTTACGGGCCCACTGGTCCAGAAGCTTCTCAAGCTCAAGCATTTACTTTTCTAGTTAGAGACCAACGTCTTGGGGCTAATGTAGGATCTGCTCAGGGACCTACCGGTTTAGGTAAATATTTAATGCGTTCCCCGACTGGAGAAGTAATTTTTGGGGGAGAAACTATGCATTTTTGGGATCTACGTGCTCCCTGGTTAGAACCTCTAAGAGGTCCCAATGGTTTGGACTTGAGTAGACTTAAAAAAGACATACAGCCTTGGCAAGAACGTCGTTCCGCGGAATATATGACTCATGCTCCTTTAGGTTCTTTAAATTCCGTGGGTGGCGTAGTTACCGAGATCAATGCAGTCAATTACGTCTCTCCTAGAAGTTGGTTAGCTACTTCTCATTTTGTTCTAGGATTCTTCCTATTCGTAGGTCATTTATGGCACGCGGGAAGAGCTCGCGCAGCTGCCGCAGGATTTGAAAAAGGAATTAATCGCGATTTTGAACCTGTTCTTTCCATGACTCCTCTTAATTGAGATATGAGATCTAATGCTTGAAGTAGGAATCACGTTGATTTTACCATACATATAGGGTTGAGTCGAGCGGGTCAGATTAAAATCCAAAATAAAAAGTATTTTACTTCTCGTTTTAATCCATTTCTATCTAATCTAATTATATCGAAATTCTGAATCTTTTTTTTTCGGGCACGGCTAAGTGGTAGTATCGCCGAGCCCGAAAAAATCGAACCAACCAAAACCAATAAAAGAAAAAGAATACTTTCGTTGAGAAAAAACAAAAGGAAAGAGAGGGATTCGAACCCTCGATAGTTCGTGTTGTGAACTATACCGGTTTTCAAGACCGGGGCTATCAACCACTCAGCTATCTCTCCAACCAAAAAGCCAATTTCTATTTTATCTTTATTCTACTGAATAGAACATAACTATATAAATTAATATAGTTAGTATCGATCGATGATCGATCGCATAGATATCCAGTGTGAATCAATTGGTTACTTTTAATTCTTCTAAATATTATAGAAGATGCATGATCCAGCATGTCTTTTTCTGAAATAAAAACAAACATTCGATCCATGCCTAAAAAGAAAGGGGTAGGTAATACGTCATATAAAATCAATAGATTCATGATAAAACTCCAAAATATATTTTTTTTATTACAATTTTTTTTATAACGGAATCGAGGAATTGGGATCAAATGGTATAGTTTTCTTTTGTTGGTAAATTGGAGGATTAGAAACATGACTATAGCTTTCCAATTGGCTGTTTTTGCATTAATTGCTACTTCATCAATTTTATTGATTAGTGTACCGGTTGTATTTGCTTCTCCTGATGGTTGGTCAAGTAACAAAAATGTTGTATTTTCCAGTACCCCATTATGGATTGTATTAGTTTTTTTAGTGGGTATTCTTAATTCTATCATCTCTTGAAGCTATTTGTTATAGATCGAAAAATGAACTGAAATGACCTCTCCCCACGAATTCTTTTGAATTGTGAGGTACATTAAAAAAATGGAATATATAAGCCCCCAAATAAAAATAAAGAAAACTAAGACATTATAGAGAGGGAGGGGTCAAACTTTTTTTCTATTGGAAAAATCTTCTATACTTAATATTTATATAATATTATATTTATATATAGGGAGGGTATATTGTTATGGTATATTGTAAAACTTAAAAACAAATCTAAAAATAGAAATTAAATTCAACTTTCAAAATTTATAAATTTAATATAATTAAATTTATAGAATAAAATCACAAAATAAAAAAGATAGTAATAGAAAAATGAATTTGAATATTCAATAGGAGTAATATATTCAGATTTATAGATTTTATTAATCTATTAAATTTTGAATCTATTCGAAATCCTCTATAAAGATTCTCTTCTCAAATTGAATACTATTCAATACTATTCTATTTATTTATTCTATTTATACGACTAATTTCTACGATTAATCCTTTTATATTATAAGTATTAATATAGAAGTATTAATAGAAGGAACTATTACTAAATTAATCATTTTAAGTTATGTAGTATAATTAAATCTTTATCGAACAAATTAATCGGAATAGATGTTATAAATAATGATAGAGATGAATAATAATTATTTTATGTTATTTATCATATATTAAATTATATTTAAAAATAGTATAGAATTAAAAAATATATAATTTCAGATAATAAAATAATAATTAAAAAATCCAAATGATATCATTTTGGATATTGTATTCTAAATTGGGTAGTGGCTCATTTTAAAATAATATTTATTGATTTAAAATTATAGTTTTTTTCAAAATAAAAATAAAAACATTATGTTTTGAATTTAATTACTATAATTTGAAATATGAATAGAATGGTTTTAATAATACGTTGATTTTAAAAGATGTGTGTTTTTATATATAAAAAAGATAAATTTATTATTTTTTTTATAACAAGAAATTAAAAATTCAGATCCAAAATTTTCCCATAAAATGCTAAATAAATAATAATTAATTCCGTAAAAAAATTGAAAAAATTCCTTAATAATTATTCTACTAATTCTTCTACGAATAATGCTACGTGTACACTAAAATCAGCTACCAAAGTCAGCCATTAGTATAAAATACATGTTGAAATATAAATACACATTGAAAATAAATTAAACTACACATGTATTTATATACAAATACATGAGTAGTGACTGATTTTAATGGCTGATTTTGGTGTACAAATAGCATTTTTGTTCTTCTACTAGTTAGATGTGTTAACAATTAACACAAATAATAGCAAAACTTACAAGACTATATTCCTAAGCTGTATTGTGTCCAGAATTAAATGAATGGAAAATAATTCTAGGATGCACATAGTGGGACATTGGTGGGTGAGAGTGGGTTAAACTATGTTGGAAGATGATATAAAAGAAAAGATAATAGGACCGAATATACAGATACACGGAAATAATTCATATTTAACAAGGATTTTTTCTATTATAATAAAAAATCATTATTTTTCCAATAAAAATATGACTTATTCCTGTGTAGTCTTGTGTATTCCTATATACTATGGAGACGATGATAATAGTTGTCATTGTCCATTGTGAAGTTTAAGAATTTGAGTTAGCAATTTTTTTAGAATTTGAAGTGAATTTTGCCAGGGGTTAGTCGAACTCTATAAAAATTATAGAGTTTGCCGCCGGTGCGGTGTACTTGCTCTAAGTAAAAAAAATCGCATTTGAGAAATTAAAGTTAAAAAATGGAGTTTTGAAAAATAATTATTTTTTTAATTTTATTTTAGAAAAAAATCCTTAAAAAAAGCTAATATGACCGAATAATTAATTAATTAAAATGAAAATTAAGTTCAGCTGTATTAAAATAAAATGCAATATAAATATGAGGAAATCAAAAAGTACAGCAAAAAATATTAACAAAAATTTAAAATAAATTAGTCCTAATAAAATTACCTTAATTGACAAATACTTAATAATTTTATTAAGTTAAAACAAAGCCAATTAATACGAGTCCAAATAATATCTATATCTAACATTTATTATATACACTTTTCCAAACAACTAAAACATGTAAATTAAAAATAAAAATCTTTTATGACTGTCCATTGTTCTAAGAATTTTATTATGTCGTCCCTAAATAATTACCATTAATTTCTCTACCAGGTGATATAAAATATTTTAATTAAGGTACATGAATAGTTGAATATTTAAAATATATTGGAGTTTAATTTAATTATTAATCAATAATACTTAACCTAGCTAAAATAAAAATACATACTACTAAGTATTAAGACACGTAATAAATAATTTACATAAAACAAATAGAATTAACAAAATATTTAATAAAAACATTAGTTACACATTTAAATATTTAACGTACATCGACAGAATTTTAAATAATAACAACGTAAAAAACATAAAAAAATTTTCATAAGACAATTGGTTGTTGTATTTTGTTTAAATATTATTGGTCACATTTATTTTTATTAAAATAGTAGTAAGTGAAGGAAAGATATTTTTATTGTGCAAACCTATGTAAATTTTGTAGTGACTGCAATTCGCTAAACTTAATTAAAGCAATAAACTAAATTGGGATCGTTCTGATGGATGAAAATTTTTACAAGATTATTTTCTCATAATTCGTATGTCACTATTAATTAGTTTGATATATTTGATACTATACTAGATATTGATAAAAGCTGGATTTCAAAGTCACAGAATAGTATGGAATATAGGCAATGATTGAACAATTTTTTAGACTTTGTATTTGCGAATACATCCTCCGATGGCATGATAAAGTGTCTATGTCCTAAATGTGGGTTTCAACTTATGCAAACAAGAGAGAATGCATACGATCATCTGTTGTTACGACTATTTCCCTTGGATATACCATTTGGCTGCGTCATGGTGAGAAGCCGGTTGAAGAGAGATCTGGATTGGGACGAGTAGATGAAAATCCGATATCCCAAGTGAATCATAAGCACCAAATGGTCAACGAGGTATTCAATTTCACGCTGCAACATGGGAGTGAAAACACAACAATAATAGAACATGCCAAAGATGATGAAGACGTGTTGCTGTACTTATATGAAGGTCCAAGTTGCGCGGCGCGGGATTTTAATGATCTACTGTCAGATGGAGAGCAGAAGTTATATCCCAGATGCTCAAAGTACTCCAAATTATCGTTCTTAGTGAAGCTTTATCATATTAAGTGTATGTGCGGTGTGAGTGACAAGGTAATGACCATGATTTTTGACTTACTGCGAGATGCATTCGAACAAGCAAAACTTCCAAAGACATTGTAGGAAGCCAGGAAGTCAATAAGAAAGTTGGGTATTGAATACACCAAGATAGATGCTTGTCCAAATGATTGTATGCTGTATCAAAGTGATGATGAAAACTTGACCAGGTGCAAGCGATGTGGGTGTTCAAGATGAAAACAGAAGACTAAAAAGGGCTCTATTGTTAGGCTCAACATACTTGTGAAGAAAAATGAGAAACCTATAGTAGCAAAGACTCTTCGTTACGTTCTTCTCATACCACGACTGCAACGGTTATTCATGTGCAGCAAGACATCAAATGACATGTTATGGCATAAAGAGGCGCGTAATAATGATAGTTTCCTTAGGCATCCAAGGGATGCTGAAGCATGGAAAAAGTTTGATGTAAAGTATACTAACTTTTCGAAGGATCCACGCAATGTTCTTCTAGCCTTGGCGAGTGATGGATTTAATCCTTTTGGGAATATGAGCACAATTATTCCATATGGCCTGTGATTCTTATTACATATCATCTTCCGCCCTGGCTTTGCATGAAACAGACATCTTTCATTCTATCCACGCTTATTCTTGGGCCAAAAATGCCAGGTAACAACATAGATGTTTACTTGCTGCCTTTGGTAGATGAGTTAAAGTAATTATAGGATGGCGTTGAAATATATGATGCCAGAGAGGGAAACACTTTCAAGATGTGTGCGGCACTAATGTAGACTATCAGCAATTTTCCAGGATTGGGAAACCTATCTGGTTGGAATACGCACAGTGGGTTAGCTTGTCCTGCGTGTAACTTGGACGCTAAGCTTCATCGTCTGAAAGACAGTAAAAATGGTTTCATGGACCATCATCACCTTTTAAATTAGGGACATAAATACAGACTAGACCGGAATGGATTTGATGGGTAAGTCGAAGGTAGAGATCCACCGAAGAAGTTACTCGGAACATATGTATTGAGGTAACAGTCTAATGTGCAGATTTCATTTGGGAAGATTTCAACTGTGACATCCAAAAAAAGACGCAATGGTCAGGATGGAGATGAAGATGACTTGCATTGGAAAAAGAGTGTTTTCTTTGACCTCCCATACTGGAAGGATCAGATGTTGCGTCATAACCTTGATGTGATGCATGTAGAAAAAAATGTCTATGACAATGTGGTATTCACTATCTTAAATGATAGCAGAAAATCAAAAGACAATCTTAAAGCTCACAAATATTTACAATACATGAGCATAAGGCCTGAATTGTGGCCAGGCAAAGGTGGTAAATATCCTTCTACAATATTTACGATGTCAAATTCATAAAGGGGTGTATTTTTTAAGACTCTGCAGAATGTGGTCTTTCTAGATGGTTACTCTAGCAATATTGCTCGTTGTGTTGATTTGCGACAACGCAAGTTGTCTGGGTTGAAAAGTCACGACTACCATATTCTGATGGAATAATTACTTCTGATTTTGGTGAAGAATGCAGTTTTGAGTTCGGTGTCCAATGCGATTGCAAATTTGTCATTATTTTTTTGAGGACTTTGTGGGAAAGCCATAAATCATATACAGCTTACTGACCTTCAAAATCATGTTGTGCAAATCCTGTGTCAGATGAAAATAATTTTCTCTCCATCCTTCTTCACCGTCATGGTTCACCTCACGGTGCATCTCGTTGATGAAGTAAATCTTGGTGGACCAGTACATTATCAGTGGATATATCCAGTAGAAAGGTTAGCTTGCTAATAAATCCCTTTAATACAATCAGTTGAATTAATTGTGTAAATACTGAGCATTATGTTGTACTTATATAAAAGGTATCTAGGTCGTTTGAAGCAATATGTTCGTAATACGGCACAACCAGAAGGGTCAATTGCGGAAGGCTATTTACCTGAGGAAATTTTGACTTTTTGTTCTAGATATTTAGATAATATTGGAACTAGAATCAACCGACCAAGGTGAGTTGATGATTAACCCGTTGATGTTACGCATAATTTAGGGGAAACTTTGTTCTCAGCTATTGGAAAGGCATTAGGGGCTGTTTTGCATTTTGAACTCACTCCAATGGAAAAACATCAAGCACATCGTCATGTTCTAGTCAACTGCGAGGCCGTGGTTCTGTTTGTTGAGTAAGTATACACATGTATTTTTAAAACATGAATATAACTCTTTTCACCTAGTGACTAGTTGGACTAATTTTCTTTTCTCTCATAAAGTATATTTAGAGAAAAAAACAAAGCGAAGATTACGAGCTCAGACAAGGTCGCAATCTAAGATAGACAGTGTTGTGCATGTAAAATTTTCTCCGTGGTTTAAGCATGAGGTTGATAGAATATTAACATGACCAATGTGTTTTTAGGCTAGAATTTGTACTTTATGAAATCCAATTTTAATATAAAGCATGAATATTTTGTTGTTCGAGGTTCCAATGGAAAGTACCCTTCATTCGAAAGAAAAAGTTGCTTGCATGCAGTCCCATGTTTCAGGCAAGACATTTTGGGGGTATACAATGTTAACGGGCACAAGTTTAGAACGATCACAAAGAAAGACGGGCTGAAAATCCAAAATAGTTGAGTATATGTGTCATCTAATACAAGAAGTTATGCAAGCATGCGTGATAATAGAGTGGCTGTTGGTAGTGTTCCGTATTACGAAAAAATTGTAGATATAATTGAATTGAATTATAGCTGTCATTTCACATTGGTATTGTTCAAATATGTTTGGGCTGATACCACTACCAGTAGAGGCATCAAACAAGACCATTTAGAGCTTACCAGCGTTAATTTCTCTCATTCGATACACACTGGTGATCGAGAAGACGATGAACCGTACATATTAGCTTTAGAAGCTCAGCTTGTATGCTATGTGGATGATGAAGTAGCTAAGAAATGGAGTGTTGTGGTTCATGTGAAACCACGAGATTTGTATGACATGGGAAAAGAGAATGAAGAAGCTGAAGTTGGTTTTTCTCCACAGCCAGGGTTGAACATGTCAGCGGAAGGTGACATTGGAGATTTATAGGTGACAAGGGAGGATGATATAGAAGACCCTACAGAAAATTCTTCAAAGAATATCGATAATATTGCGTAATGCTTATATGAAGAATTTTAACGTAATTTAAAAATGATCTTTGTGTCATGAACTAAGTTAAATAAACTCAACGTTGTACGTTGTTTTCTTTGGTTACAAAAAATTTGGTGTATTTTTTATTTGTAGTTAAGTAATTATTGTATTGTGAATTTTCATAAGTAAAAGCAGATTTTCCATTTTTTTCAACGGTTTTTTCGTCTAAAGTTAGTTTACGTTAAATCTTTAATATTGTTTCAGTTGTTGTTGTTCTTAATATTGCAGTTTTGATAATCTTGATATTTAATATTCAATATCAATTCTAATAGTATTACGTTTTTTAAACATTAGTGAACATAACATGACGATGGAACAGGACAAATAAAAACTAAGGACTTTTCATCATCCTCTGCAAGCACAACATTTGCTACAGAGCTTCTGTCTATGAAATTTGCCCAAACTACCAACAGGGGAGATGGTAATTCACAGATAATTTGCATTTAGTTTTAAAATTGTCTTAGCATATTGTTGTCCGGTTTTTTTCTAAGTCAGTATCTAATGACTTGGGAGTTCTCAATTTCTTCTAGGTATACTTATTTTGTTGTATGCATGTGAATATTTTCAGTATTACCTGAATATTCTGGAGAAATAGTTCCTGATAGTCTAGATGGGAAAGAGTCTAATTTAAAAGATAATTTAGATGATATCTCCTCTGTTGGAATTGACAGATCCATGCAGTTTGATCTCAATAAGGTTCCGAAAGAAGACAATGAAACTTTAGAAGACCAACAAAGAGAAGATGATATACATGTTAAGAAAATGTGCTTTAATCTGAACAAAAAGCCATGGTATGGAGATAAAATATCAGATCCGATAAAACGTGAAGCCCATAGATTCTTGACAGAGTATTTTTTGTCAGGTCAATACGATGTTGAAGAGAAATTTTGACCTTTTATTATAAGAGTTACGTTGATTCCCTTAATTTAATGATTTGGGTCGCAGTTTTACATGTTTATATACCTTTAGAGTTTTTTTATTTAGGTTTAGAAACGCATAACTTCAAAGAAGAGTAACTTTAATTTATGCTTGTTAGAACTTTATTTTAACTTTATAAATTCAGACTATGACTTTATTTTCTTCTTTTACATTTATATTTGAATGCAAATTTAAATGACAATAAAGTAAACGAGGAAATCTTATTGGTAAATTTGTTCACATGAGTTAACATATATAACTTATGAATCCCGCTAGGGAGCCAATGGGGTGTTTGTACAATATGTACAATGGGCTAATTATTTAGCCCAATAGGGATAAATAATAAAAATTCATCTACTCTAAATTCAAAAATTCTTATTCAGTTATTTTACATTAAATTTCAAATTTCAAATCCCCTAATTTTAAATTTCAAATTTTTAAAAAATCTAATTAATTATTTAAAAAAAATAACCATCCAAAATTTTAATTTACCAAAATATTTCATTTCAATACCCTCTTCTTTTTCAAACAGCGGCCACCCCCACCTTCATCAATAATCATTCCACTCCACCTTCACTGCTTGCCTTGCCACACGCCACTCACTCTTGGTAAAAATAACTATCCACTTAAGAATAAAAATAATCATTTACATACCTAATGAATTGAACATCCAACATATTTTAATTATATATAACTAAACTCAATCCACTCAAAATAATCATCTACATAAAAATTAAAATAATCATCCGTATATCTACTAAAATGACCATCCTAAATTGACCATTAAATACATTAAAATATCTCATTTATATTAAAAATAAACATCTCATTTACATAAAAAATAAACATCTACATGCATATATAAAACTTCGACTGCATACTATCTCCCAACAAAGAATTCATTCCGATTGGTTGCTTCAAAGTGTCACTGCAAGTAGGTTTATGTAAAGGACTTTTGAAGACACCAACATTTTGCTTTTTGGCAGTTTTCTTCTCTGGCCTTCGCTTAAAGCACCACAGCATAAAAATACAAACGCCTAACAAAATAAATATCAAAAGCCTAGCACCAGCAATCCAAATAATATTCTTAGCCATAAATGACTTCCTAGCATTTGCAAGCATTGATGCAGTTAGGGAAGAAGGACTATTTGCTACTCTCCACGGTGATTTCTCAGGGGATGGAGCCATAGCCATATGATTTATGATCATATGTGTATTCTAATCTAAACATGCAGGAAGTATTTACTTTTCTTGCCTATTTAATTTTCTTTTTGAAATATAATTTCAATAATAATAATAATATCGTTAGCTGTATTTCATATTCAATATACAGCACTACTAATATTCCAGTGGATCTATTGCCATCATGCACAAGAACATAGGTGCTTACTTATTGGGTGTCAAGGTCTCCAAAGTATTCAAGTCTCATGCGTGTATATGCAATTTAAATTTAGTCATATAAATTCATATATTAATAAAAGATAGTCAAATAAATATCCAGTTTCATCCAGCGTCAACGCAATATGCCATGATCAATTAATACAAACCAAGGGCTTTATACATATAAGCATACCATGAATATAAAATCATTCAAATATGGTTGAATCATGAATGTTTATGATGCATCTGGGTAAGCATAAAACATAAAACTAAACACGTCACTTGCATTGATTATGAACATCTAAATCGCTTGAAAATAACCATCCATTATCAATGCTTTCAATGTACGTTGCTCACCTTATTACATTGCTCACCCTCGATGACGGAGTGGTTGGCTACATTTTCATGTGGATGTGATGAATTCTCATTACCTCCGGAAGATGGAACCCAATACAGCAGTTCAACCAAACTAACCTCCATTAAGGAACTTCCACGGAGTGATGAACGTGAAAGATGAAACACACTCGAGAGCCCTTTCCCTTGCGATGTCAACTTCAGGAAGAAGGCACACACTGGCTGCGATGGAGTCGCTAGACATCTGGGTTGCTGTGGTGCCGCGCATTCGGCGTACACAATATGCGCATCCTCCCTTCGCGTTGGGCATTAGCGGACAATGGCACGAGTCAGAACAATGGCGGGGCGATGTCCGACGACGGCTGCTAATGGTGGCGGCGCTGTACCGGTGAGATTTAAGGAGAAAGGGAGAAAGGAGGTTATACCATATTGAGAGAGGGAGGTCGTTTATTTGTTTCCATAACTGACGGTAATTCTAATTTGATTCAAATTTCAAAATGTAAACTATTCAAAATTAACTAACTGCCTATATTTTAATTTTAATTTCAATTTAACCCCATTATACACATTATATAAAACATATATTGGCTCCTCAAACTTTCTCATAACTTATTTAACTTATGAACTTTTTTACGTAAAATGAATCTAAAAAAAGTGTTACGAGTTTAAGTAACAATGATTTAAACATATGTAGTTTAAAAAAGTAATGTTAAATTAACTAGATTATACCCAAATGGTTATTACTAAAGAAAATATTGAAATATGTGGTTATCCATATTTTGCAGCGGTTGGAAGAAAACCGCCACAAAATGTAAAATAATAATTTACCCGATGTTACATATAGCGGCGGTTCTAGGAAAACTGACGCTAAATACAACGTTGATTGCAATCCTACTCCAAACCGCCGCGATATGCGCCGCAATTATTCATTTTGCGGCGATTTTATAAAACCATCGCAAAATTTTCGCCGCTATCTGCTGGAATTGTTGTAGTGTTTTTTTGCGGTTCGATTCGGTTTTTTATTCTGACATTGAAAACCTTGATCGAACTGAATCGGACCAGTTCACTTAAAAAAACCGTAACTAAGCCATTGAACCAACTCCCCAAATTAGATAATCTAACCTAAAGTCCTAAACCTAGTGCAGTGTCGTAGCCTCACTCTCTTAGACTCTTGAAGAAACCTCAAGCCCCAGCGCAACAGCCTCGAACCCCAACACTGTCGTACTCCACCGTTGCTGGTCCTAAACCTAGCGCATAAGGACACGACATATATATTAAATATAAAATATATTTTTAAAATATTATAATAATTTTTTATATTTTATTAATATTAAAATTCAAACTAATGTTATTAAATATTTTAATAATTTTTTTAATTGTATAAAGTATTTAAAAATAAATTGTTGTTTTGATAAATAACACATGTTATTTCAAAATTCATTTAAAAAATATAGGTTAAGAATAAAGTTAAATACACCGACATGTGATGACATTTAAATGTATCTAAACATATTTAAAAAAATATGTGAGTGCTGTATTCAAAATTTACCTAATATATAAACATAATAATAACCCAGCAAAATATCCATATTTTATAGAGTAATGTAAATATGATAAACAATACTTAAATAATATAAAACAAAATAATCTAAGCTGATTTGTTATTATTTTCTTAATATTTTGTTGATTTAATTTTGAAATTGTTACTTAGTTAATAAAATTTATTATTTTCTTACTAATATTTGATTCAAGACATTCTAAAATCTGAACACTAGATATTAAATACTAAATTTTAAATTTTAAATTTTAATAATAAAAAATAAAATATTAATCAAATATTGGCTAAAATTAATAAAAAAATATTAGTTTATAATATTTTTCTTTAATTTTATTGCACCGGAATTACATGGGGCAGCGATAGCCACTCTCTCTGCCTCTATGGCTCAGTGTTGCACTTTTAAAGAGGGCTGCTACACATACAAGTCTTTTTGGTTTACAAGTCTTACAAGTTGGCACAAGTCCAACAAAAACACACGCATTACACTCTCACGTTCAAGAGTAAATAAACGCACGTTATTCAACCACTTTCTGTTTCCAAAGCGCACTCCTCACCATGCATTATGAACGACTCTTCTTCTTCTTCCTCTATGAAAACGAGTTTCTTGCCAAATTTGAAGATAATGAAACTTCAGAAATACACCCAAACGATTATAGAAATACACCCAAAGGATTATAGAAATACACCCAAAGGATTACAGAAATACACCCAAAAGATTACAAAAAATGATTTAAGAAATACACAAAAAAATTCGTTGAAATACACCTTATGCATAATTCAGAACTCTTTCTCTTTCTCCTCCTCATCTTCTACTGCTTCTTCTTCTTCAAAAATAATTTCAGAGCTTGATATTTAAAAACAATGGAAATCGAGAATAACGAAGAAAGAAAACAGAGAGAAAAGTACGTAAATGAAGAAGGAGAAAGAGAAGGCAAGAAACGAAAGAAAATAAGAAGAAGAAGAGGAAGAGGAAGAAGAACGTGCAGCAAGAAGAAGAAGAAGGTGCAGTGAAAACGTGCAGTACGGTTCGAAGCGCGTTAATATAAATGACTTGTAAAGACTTGTATAAAAAAACGCTTGTATATGGAGAATTATTCTTTTTTAAATTCTAACAATAAGACTGTATTTGTTTATAGAAATAAAATACTGAAATAGAAATACAAAATTGTATTTGATATAAGAAATATGATCAGAAATAATATGTTTAGAATTATTAAATTAATGTATTTTATATCTATGCTAACAAAAAAATATAAAAATACTAATAAAAAATATAATTTATTTTTTATTTTATTTTTTTATTAATTTTTTATAATTATTATATTTTTATTTTAAATTTTTTAAATTAAAAAAAATTTATAATTTATTTTAATTTATCACTAAAAAAAATATAAAAATATAAAATTTAATATCTTTATTTTTTATATTTTATTTTTAATATCTTGTGTTATCTATTTTTAAAAACAAAGGTAGCTAATGGATTCTCCTAAACAGCTAAACAGGACCCCGGTTTGAACAGCAGGTTTCCCTCCATGAGCAGTGAACAAGTAAATAACCGATCAGCATTTACTCATTCTGCCATTCATTCAATACTGATATTGACACAACCAAACTTGTCTCCCTAATCATCTCTCTTTTTTTCTTGATCGTGTTTTCTTGCAGGAAAATAACGTGTTTCTCACAAAATTTTATATCAAAACACGTGTCTATATATACGACCAAGAGAAAGCCTAAGCAAGTAACTTTGAACAAAGTAACTTTTAAGAGTATGTTTCAATTTTTTTAAAAAATATTATTTATACATTAAATTAATTATTATATATTTATATAAATAGAATTGTTATACATTAAGTATTTTTTTATCTAAATTTATTTAAGTAGGTTCAACACCAACAAAAGTTATTCTTATTAAAAGAATATCATTACACAGACTTTTTCTTCTTCTCGCATACGTCTTCTTTTTCTTCTTTTAAATTTACACATACCTCCTCCTCCTCCTTCTTCGCACACGCAGATTCTTCTTCTTCTGCTACTGCTGCTCCTCCTCCTCATCTTCTTCTTCTTCTTTTCCTCTTTCGTTATCGTTATCACCAACAACACCAATATTTTTGCTAATGGATTATTTTTTCAATCGAATTGAATGGAATGCAATTGTGAAATTGAATTGAATGGACGTAGATATTCTGAATTGAATTGAATTGATCATCTCTAAATTGTAGACACAGGTGTTTTAAATTTGATTTTATATAATGGATAATGTTCCATTCATTTAGTACTATACAATTGTTTCACCTTAATAAGGTGTTCAGTTCATTATGCAGAAAACTGTTTTGAATTTTATTTTATATAATGAATAATGTTCCGTTCATTTAGTACTATACAATTATTTCACCTTAATAACATGTTCGGTTCATTATGAATTGAATTGAATTGGATGGACGCAAGTGTTCTGAATTGAATTAAATTGATAATCTCTAAATTGTAGATACAAGTGTTTTGAATTTGATTTTATATAATAGATAATGTTCTGTTCATTTAGTACTATACAATTGTTTCACCTTAATAATATGTTCGGTTCATTATGAATTGAATTGAATTGTTTTGAATTGAATGGACGCAGGTATTCTGAATTGAATTAAATTGAATTGATAATTTCTAAGAGGAGGAGAAGAAAGAGGAAGAGAAGAAAGAGGAGGAGAAGAAGAAGGAAAGAAAAAAAACCTATGTGTGCAAATTTAGAAAAAGAAAAAGAAATACGAGGAGGAGGAGGAGAAGGAGAAAGAAAAAGAAACGAAAAAGAAAAAGGAGCACGTGATTTAAAAAAATTATTACAACAACTTAGATAGACTTAGATAAAGATTTTGCTTGAATGTAGAATTTTATTTTTATATAAGTATATATAATTTAAATTAAATTTATTTTAATATATATTTTATTTAAATGACTAATTTTAATAAATAATTTTAATATACGTTTAAGATAATTGTTTAATTAATAACTAGGATTCATTTTAGGATCTCCCGGTTAAGAATTTTTTTATTCTCATTTTACGATTTATTTTAGTAAAGTTTTTTTAAAAAGGAGTTTGTTTCAAAAGTACAAATATTTTATTTTGTGTTTAGTAAATTAAAAATTTATGTGTTTATGTTTGTAGTTTTTAAAAGTTAGGAATACTTTTAAAAATATTTAAAAAAATTTTAAAATTAACTTATGTTTATTAAAATTAAAAAATTTAATATAATTTTATATAATAATAAATATTTAAAATTATTTTTATTAATTATTAATACAAACAAATTATTCTTTATTATATATATTTATTATAGTCTTTTTTATTTTTAAAAATTATTTTATCAAATATATTATGATGCTTATATTTATTAAAAATATTTTTTAATTTAATTTTATCAGATACTATAATTTTTAAAATTTTAAATTTAAAAAAATAACTATTTTTAAAAAATAAAAACTTTACCAAACTAAACATATCTCACTCTTCATCATCTTTTTCAGTTTTTCTTCTCCACCTTCGTGAATTTGCAAACCAACACCTCTTTATGCACTTCATGATCAATCAATTTATTTTATTCACACTAAGCACTAGTACTAACACTTTAGAAAACACACACTTAGGGGTGTTCATGAATTGGATCGTATCCGCATATTCACAGTAAATATCCGCATCTGATCTGAAAATTGTGGATATGATCCGATCCGCAAATTGATCGGATCGGATCGCGGATATCAGCTCTCCATCCGCAAATCCTCACTATAATAATTAAAAAATAAATAAATATATATATGATTGGTATTATATTTACTTGTTTGTATGTTTTAGTTAGTAATTATTATTCTTATATTGTATTATTTTATTTTTGTTATTTAGAGAGAATTTGATTAAAAATATTTTAGAAAAAAATAAATTTAAAAGTACGAAAGAAATATTTTTATTAAATTCTTTTACATAGAAATATGATTTAAAAGAGAAGATTTAATTATGTGGATATATCTGATATCCGATCCGGCACTAAAAAGTACGGATATCTTATCCGATCCGATCCGCGGACATCCCTACACACTGCACGAGCAAATCACAAAATAAAATACAATTCCAATACGCTAACAGGAACACGATGCAATAATAAGACATTCTGGTAATATTTTCGCTTTATGTTTAATAAATTAAAAAAATTATATATTTATATTTATAATTTTAAAAATAAAAAATAATTTAAAAAATATAAAGAAATTTTTTTTAAAAGTAAACTCATAAATATCTAATTAAAAAATTTAATATAATTTAATCTATTAATAAATATCTAAATTTATTCTTATATTTATATTTATTATGATCTTTTAAATTTTAAAAATTATTTTATCAAACACAATTATTATTTATATTTATTAAAAAATATTTTAATTTAATTTACTAAATATACGTATTATAACATTTAAAAAATTATCCTTCAAAAGTCAATTTTGATAAACTATATTCAAAAGTAAAAATTTTATCAAATTATACTGAGTAAGACTTGGTTTGGTAAAATTTTTTGAAAAAAAAAATTTATGTTTAGTAAATAAAAAATCACGTGTTTATCCTTGTATCTTTGAAAATTAAAAGTTTTTAAAAACATCTAAAATAAAACTTTTTAAAGTATGTAATTTACGTATGTTTATCGAAATTAAAAGTTTAATATAATCTTATATATTATTAAGTAGCAAAATTTATTCTTATATTTATATCTATTATGATCTTTTTAAATTTTAAAAATATTTTACTAAATACAATTGTTGTTTGTACTTATTAAAAGTTATTTTTAATTTAATTTATTAATATAGATACTATAATTTTTAAAAAATTATCTTTTAAAAACTAATTTTAATAAGCTATTTTCAAAAAAATAAAATTTTTACCAAATCAAACCTAAATCAATTTTGCATAAAAAATAGAAAAATAAAAATAAATTAAGGCTAAGAACTTGATTAACTAATAGTGTTATGGTAAAATTTTTTGAAGAGGTGTTTATATTTTTTATAAGTATAAATTTTTTATTTTGTATTTGATAGATAAAAAAATTATATACTTGTGCTTACAATTTTAAAAGATATGTATATATATTTTGAAAGTATCTAAAATAAAATTTTATAAAATTGACTTATACTTAATAAAATTAAAAAATCTAATATAACTTGATATATTAATTAATTTTTAAATTCAACTATTATATTTATATTTTTATAGTATTTTTAATTTTTAAAAATTATTTTACTAAATATAATTATTATTTTTTATTAAAAATGATTTTTAATTTAATATACAAAACATTAATATAGTTTTTAAAACGTAAAAATTAAAAAATAGCTAAAAACACGTATTAAAGTTATTAATAAAAAAAATTTATTATAAACAATTGTGTAAAATTTAAATTTTTAATATAATTATTTTATATTTATTAAAATAAAATATTTAAATTTTTTTATTAATAATAATCTTAATTTATATTCTAAAAACACGTGGCAGCTAGCTAAAATTAAAAAAAAAAGGGTCTAAACATGATTGTGTTACTTATGGCAGACCGAACATCTGCTACCTATCTATTAAAAGCCCGAAGAAATAAATGAGGTGGTTACTTGTTTGTTTCAAGTCACATGCGTTTTCTTTATAAATTCCTGATTTACAGAAATATTTAGAAGATAATAAAAATTAGTTTAAATTCGTTTATAGTTATTTTATTTTATATTTATTAATTATTTTTTAAATAAATACATAATATTAAATACAATAAATATATAATTTTAGGAATAATATTACACATTTTAGTCTTTTTATTAAATATAACAAATATATCATTTTAAATATTATATACATAAAATTATAAATATTAAATTAAATAAAATAATTTTAAATTATTGTCTCTCTAGTATTACTGATTAATAAATAACATAATAATACTTAGATGGGTAGGATGCGGATTTAGGATGTATTTTACTCTATCATACTCGCACTCTTTTATATAATATCTTAGAGTAAGTGAGTAACCAACTAACCACTAAACTAATTAGTTAATTTTGTAATTTGAAATGATTGAATATTATATTTACTTTTAAAAGAATATATTTTTCTGCGAATAGAATAGATAGAGTTTAAAATTTTAGCGTGCAGCTAAAGTTAGAATTCAAAGATTCTCAACCCGTAAATAAAATAAAATAAAATTTTAAAAAAATTTTCAACTCGGATATGGAGTTAGTTTATTCTATTCTACTCTACTTATTCTCCACATGCTATCAACATATATAAAAATTGCTTTTGTATATAGAAAAATCATCTACCATCAATCATTACAAAATTTTTATTATAAATATGTCAAGATTGATTATTTTGTTATGGTAATAAATATGATTATTGAATTATTGAAATTATGGAATATATTTCAAATAATTTTGTGTGTTTAATATGTATGATAACTGATAAGTGTCATAAGTATTTCTATGAATCACAATAAATAATGCTATATATATAATTAAGATTAAAAATAAAAAGTGAATTCCTGGCCTGTTCGAATTTGGGTCGTTAAAAGAAAAAAAGTGTTATATGTACGACTAAGACATGCATAACCCAGTAAGAAAGGTCCAGGATCCAAGCAAAAAGGCCCAACTCAAAGGGTTGGCCCTCACCCAGTACCAGCCTTCATCCCCAGAAGTCGGTACTGAGCACGACCTGCTCCAAAAAAGTCGGATACGAGGGTTAGCTGGCAGATAACACTCATTCGAATGAGAAACTGCCCCTAGAAACTCTCCAACCACTTCATAGAGCCATATCTTAACCTCCCTAAGATATGGGAACGGTTATCCACCTAAAAATGTGGCACTACTTCAGCGGTGGTTATTGGTTCACCACTATAAATACCCTGACATCCCTCAGGTATCACTAAGTCCAATACATTCTAAACTTGCTCACACTCTTGCTAACTTAGGCATCGGAGTGTCTTTGCAGGTACCACCCCCCATTTTTCCACATGTACAAGTCGGACGGAGGAACACCGAGTTTCAGGTTCACTCGATAGTCACCTCCCTCACACGTTTGGGCCAACCAACGCCATCCGGCCCACTAATCTCTGGTTACCCACCGTAACATTGGCGCCGTTGCCGGGGACCCGTGAGATCAACCAGTGATGGCGGAAAGATTCCCTGAAGAGGGTCATGTGGAGACAGATTCCGAACAAGAGAATTTGAACACTGGAAACAATGAGGCAGATCAGACCCTCCACCAGGAAGTCAATGACCAACATAGGGAAGGCACCTCCGGAATCAAAAATCCGAAGGTGAACTCCTCGGAGGGGCGCGAGTCAGAAAAAGAAGGACCCTCCCACGCTAGTGAACTTATGGGATTAATCCATAGCCGCCTCGAACAGCTAGAACAGGAGCGGGAACGACAAAGGGAAGCTGAAAGGAACCTAAAAGAGGAGATGGAGCGACGAAAAGAGTTAGAAAGAAAACTCTTAAAGTTAGAATCCTCCCTCAAAGGTCGGAATTCCCACGACGATAGAGAAGATTCTCCCTTAGGAGAGAAAGATCCGTTTAGCGAGGACATAATGAGGGCAAAAGTTCCGAAAAACTTTAGAAGCCCCGATATGGACCTCTACGATGGAACCACTGATCCAAAGCATCATCTGAGCAACTTTAAAAGTCGGATGTATCTGACCGACGCTTCTGACGCTACGCGATGCAAAGCTTTCCCGACAACCTTGTCAAAAGCAGCGATGAAGTGGTTCGACAGTCTCCCTCCGAGGTCAATTACCAGCTTTGAAGACCTCTCAAGAAAATTCTTGATGAGGTTCTCCATCCAGAAGGACAAAGTAAAACATGCACCAAGTCTCCTGGGAATAAAACAGGAAGTCGGGGAGTCCTTACGGGCCTATATGGAAAGGTTCAACAAAGCATGTTTGGAGATTCAAGACCTGCCCACCGAAGCAGTCATCATGGGGCTAGTCAATGGTCTTAGAGAAGGTCCCTTCTCACAGTCCATATCAAAAAGACACCCCGCCTCTTTAAATGATGTACAGGAAAGAGCTGAAAAGTACATCAATATGGAAGAAAACGCTAGGCTAAGAGACCCGAGTTTGCGACTCGGACACCCTCCCCCAACGAAAGAAAGGGAGAGGGAAGCGAAGAAGAAGGAAGAGCTCGGCCTCGATAGGCCAAGGAAATATCACTCTTATACTCCATTGAAAGTTCCCGTAGTGGACGTATACAGAGAAATTTGCAATACTGAAAGGCTGCCTCCCCCCAGACCCATTAAAAATAAAAAAGGGGGGAGCCGCGGGGATTACTGTGAATACCATAAGATATATGGGCACTCTACAAATGACTGTTACGACCTTAAAAATGTGATAGAAAAGCTGGCCAGAGAAGGTCGGCTTGACAGATATCTCATAGAAAGGTCGGACGGCCATGGAAAAAGAAAGCGAGAAGATACGGATAGAAGAGACCCACCACCACAAACTCCGGAGAGACATATCCATATGATCTCAGGAGGATTTGCGGGAGGGGGGCTCACAAAATCCTCTCGTAAAAGACATCTCAAGAGAGTTTACCAGGTTGAAGAGGGGTCCTCCGACCTCCCAACCATTTCATTCACAAAGGAAGATGGGCAAGGAATAATCCCTGGGCACGACGACCCAGTGGTAATCACCATGATCCTGGCAAATGCCCATCTACACAGAACACTAGTAGACCAAGGAAGCTCGGCGGACATCCTCTTCAAGCCCGCCTTCGACAAACTAGGTTTAGATGAGAAAGAGTTAAGAGCCTACCCCGACACCTTGTACGGATTAGGTGACACGCCAATAAAGCCACTAGGATTTTTACCCCTCCACACCACTTTTGGAAAAGGGGAGAAGACAAAGACTCTGAGTATAGACTTCATAGTCATCGACGTGGGATCGGCCTATAATGCTTTAATCGGCAGAGCTACCCTTAACCGACTCGGAGCGGTGGTATCGACACCCCACCTCTGCATGAAGTTCCCGACCTCGTCGGGGATAGCAACGGTGAGGGGAGATCAGAAGTTGGCAAGAAAGTGCTACAATGAAAGCCTAAACCTGAGAGGAAAAGGCAAAGAAGTTCACACAATAGAACTCGGGGGAGCAAGGGTTAAAGAAGAACTGCGACCACAGCCCGGGGGAAAAACTGAGGAGATTCAGGTCGGCGAAGAGGAAGGAAAAAACACTCACATAGGAGCCAACCTAGGGGAAACCCTGAGACAAGGGTTGATTAAGCTCCTAAGAGATAACTCAGATCTCTTCGCCTGGAAGGCCTCCGACATGCCTGGGATAGATCCCGAGCTCATGTCTCACAAGCTCTCGGTCTACTCAGGGTCCCGACCTGTGCAACAAAGAAGACGCAAGCTCGGTCTAGAACGAGCCCTAGTAGTAGAAGAGCAAGTGCAGGCGCTCCTAGAAGCCGGCTTCATCAGAGAAGTCAAATATCCAACATGGCTAGCCAATACAGTGCTAGTCAAAAAACAAAATGGTAAATGGAGAATGTGCGTCGACTACACCGACTTAAATAAGGCATGTCCCAAGGACCCTTATCCACTACCAAGTATTGACACCCTAGTGGACTCTAGCTCGGGGTATCAATACCTATCATTCATGGACGCCTACTCCGGATATAACCAAATCCCGATGTACGAACCAGACCAGGAAAAAACATCATTCATCACGCCCAGAGCCAACTATTGCTACGTGGTCATGCCATTTGGGTTGAAAAATGCAGGGGCCACATATCAAAGGCTGATGAATAAGGTGTTTGCCCCCCACTTAGGGAGCTTAATGGAAGCATATGTCGACGATATGTTAGTAAAAACCAAGGAGAAGGTCGAACTCCTATCCGACCTCTCGCAAGTCTTTGACACCATAAGGTTGCACGGGATGAGACTAAATCCTGCAAAGTGCGCCTTCGCAGTAGAGGCAGAAAAATTTCTAGGATTCATGCTAACACAAAGAGGGATCGAAGCCAATCCCGACAAGTGTAGAGCTATCCTAGAGATGAAAAGCCCGACTTGTTTGAGAGAGGTCCAACAGCTGAACGGCCGACTAGCAGCTCTCTCCAGATTTCTGGCAGGATCAGCATTAAGATCCCTTCCACTGTTCTCCCTACTGAAAAAGGGGCACCAGTTTGAGTGGACTCCCGAATGCGAGGAGGCGTTCCAGGAGTTCAAAAGATTCTTAAGCCAACCTCCTATCTTGACCCGACTTATAGCCGGAAAAGACCTCGTCCTATATCTATCAGTGGCAGACAAGGCCGTCTTAGCAGCCTTGATAAGAGAAGATGAGGTCAGTCAGCACCCAATCTACTTTATCAGTAAAGTTCTACAGGGCCCTGAGCTAAGGTATCACAAATTAGAAAAGTTTGCCTACTCCTTAGTAATTGCCTCGCGAAGGCTGCGGCCTTACTTTCAAGCTCACACAATAAGAGTCCGCACAAACCAACCCATGAAGCAAATCCTCCAAAAAACGGATGTTGCAGGAAGAATGGTCCAATGGGCAATAGAGCTCTCCGAGTTCGACTTGAAGTACGAAACTCGGACGGCGATTAAAGCCCAGTGCCTCGCCGAATTCATTGCAGAATATGCAGGGGACCAAGAGGACAAACCGACTACCTGGGAACTCTATGTGGATGGATCCTCCAATAAAACAGGAAGCGGCGCAGGCATAATATTGGTAGATGAAAGGGGAACCCAGATAGAGGTTTCCCTCAAGTTTGAATTCCCAGCTTCAAACAATCAGGCAGAATACAAAGCCTTGATCGCAGGATTGAAGCTGGCAGAAGAGGTCGGTGCTATGAAGGTGATGGTATACAGCGACTCCCAAGTGGTGACCTCCCAAATAAGTGGGGAATATCAGGCAAAGGACCCAAATATGAAAAGGTACTTGGAAAAAGCTTCGGAGCTCCTGGGGCGCTTTGCAGAAACCGAGGTGAAACACATAACTCGGGATCTAAACAGCAGAGCAGACGCCCTATCCAAGCTAGCAAGTACCAAGCCGGGAGGAAATAACAGAAGCCTGATTCAAGAGACTCTCCAGGAACCTTCAGTGGTAAAAACGAAAGACACACTAGAAGTCTTTGAAGTGGTCGGATTAAACCTCGGATGGATGAACCCCTTAGTCGAATACCTAAAATTCGACATCCTCCCTAAGGAGGAAAAAGAAGCCCAGAAAATCCGAAGGGAAGCACAACACTATACCTTGGTGAAAAATGTTCTCTATAGAAGGGGGATATCAACACCATTGTTAAAGTGTGTACCGACCTCAAAAGCCACCGAGGTGTTGGAGGAGGTACATAGTGGAATCTGCGGGAACCACCTCGGAGCCAGGTCATTGGCCAGGAAAGTGATCCGAGCTGGATTCTACTGGCCAACCTTACAGAAAGATGCCACAGAATTTGTGAAAAAGTGCCAGCCATGTCAGATGCATGCAAATTTCCACGTGGCTCCCCAGAAGAGCTCATTAGTATCACTTCTCCATGGCCCTTTGCAAAATGGGGAATGGATTTATTAGGTCCCTTTCCCCAGGCGCCAAGACAAGTTAAATACCTAATAGTGGGAATAGATTATTTCACAAAGTGGATAGAAGCAGAGCCACTGGCCACCATCACTGCACAAAGAAGTCGGAGGTTCCTCTACAAAAATATAATCACAAGGTATGGGATACCTTATTCCATTACCACGGATAACGGAACCCAGTTCACCGACTCCACCTTTAGAAGCCTAGTAGCCAGTATGAGCATCAAACACCAGTTCACCTCAGTGGAACATCCACAAGCCAATGGGCAAGCCGAAGCAGCCAACAAAATCATACTGGCAGGGCTGAAGAAAAGATTACAAGAGGCGAAAGGAGCTTGGACTGAAGAGCTCCAACAAATACTATGGGCTTACAGAACAACCCCCCAATCCGCCACTGGAGAAACACCCTTCCGACTAGTCTATGGCGTAGAAGCCATGATCCCAATAGAGGTCAATGAGCAAAGCCCAAGAGTGATCTTCCATGACGAGATCAGGAATATACAGGGACACAAAGAAGAGCTCGACTTGCTCCCTGAAGTCCGAGAAGAAGCTCAGATAAGAGAAGCAGTGTTGAAACAAAGGATGACTACAAGGTACAACAAAAAAGTCATTCGAAGGAGTTTCACCCCTGACGACTTAGTCTTAATCAGAAACAACATTGGAGTCAACAAATCGGGGGAGGGAAAGCTCGCTGCTAATTGGAAAGGACCATACAAGGTCAAGGAGGTCTTAGGAAAGGGCTATTATAAGGTGACCGACTTAGGCGGCACCAAGTTACCAAGGTCATGGCATGCTTGTAATATGAAAAGGTACTACAGTTAAAAGCAAACTCTACTCCCTGATGTACTCTTTTCCCAGCTTCATGATTTTTTCCCAGAATCAAAGGGTTTTTTCTGGAGAAGGGTTTTTAACGAGGCATCATAGTAGGGGCTAAGGGAAATAAATTATCAAAAACCCTTAGTAGCAATAAGGTACCTCTTCAACTAATAAAGATCTTTTTTTAAATATCTCTTTTAAATTCCCTTTTTTATTCTCTTTCTACGAAACGCGCCGATTTAAGCTCGACAAAATGTGAAAATCCCATGAACCGACCTAGATGGTCGTCAGGATAAAACGACGAGGTACAAGTCGACGTAAAGAGGTTATAGAAGTCGATCATGATAAACTCGGGAGCAGTCCGACTCATAAGTCAGAATGCGAAACCGAGTAAAATTAAAATGAATCGCAAAAGTAGCCTAAGTCACGAAAAGCTCAATAAAATGAAATTGAGTACTAGGAATAACAAAAAAGAGATAAGAAAAACTACGAAAATTTGTTAAGCTGCCTTGAAGATCAAAGGAGATTCAGAAAAGCAGGCAAGCCCCAAAGAAAAGGTTTTTCTAGAAAAAGATCAAAGAATCAAAAGAACCACGAACAGAAAAAGCATGCGCGCATAAGGTAACTCAAAACCCTTATCCAAAAAGGGCATTTATTTAACGCTAAATTAAACCCTTATTAAAAAAGGGCATCATAAATTGTTTTGTTTACGGCCTTAAAAGGCCAAAAAACTGTTCAAAACACCAACAAATAAATATAAAGAGTTTAAAAAGAGGGGCCCACAGGCCGGGCCCCAATAGCCAAAATCACTTTTTAAGAGGATCGCCACCAGCAGAGTCAGGGGGAACGCCAGGAGCAGGAGTCGAAGAGGAAGTCGGAAGAATGGTAGAGGAACTCGGAGCGTCCTTAGAGCGAGGAGGGGACTCTACGATCCTCTGCCCCCGAGTCTTTAAATCAGACTCAGACTCCACTATGGGGACAGGAGGATCCACGATGGCGCCATCAATAACAATCTTATCGGGGTCCAAAGGAGAAAGGTCCAAGTCAGGAGCAATAACTCCGACCTGTTCCTTGAAAATCCTCCAGGCCTCATCAGCACCATCCGCAATAGAGTCCTCCAACTCGGTGTAGGCCTTCCGAGCATTCAGCAAATCGTTCTTTACAGACACAAGATCAGCAAATAAACTATTGTAGCTGGCTTGCGCTGCTTTCCTCAAATCTACCTCCATGTTGCATTGGGCCTGCAACTTCTGCCCCTTCTCCCGAAGACTGTCCCTCTCCTCCTTCAGCTTGGCGACTTTCCCCTCCAACTCCCTCTCATGCTCCTGATATATGCGAAGCCTACCCTCCAACTCCTCGACCCTCGAGGTCGTCCCTAAAGAGCTTATAGGAGTCTTCTCAAATATATCCAAGAGTTTGCCACAAACCCCCGCCGTCTTGAGACTCTCCTCAACCACAGTAGTGAGGTAGTGCCGAACAGAAACATCATCCATACTCATACGAGCATGAGGATAGATGTTCTTTCGGACGAACGCAAGAGCGTCCGCCTCACCAGAAGCGCCAGACTCTAAGGTCTTGCGCTTCTTCAGCTCTGGTTCGGGAGTAGGTCGGACGGAAGGGGGTGGCAGAGAGGAAGCAGAGGAAGAAATCACAATAGGTTGGGAGGGAGTCCCAACATTCCGAGGAGGAGGAGAAGGAGAGACAACCACCCTAGCACCACCAGATCTGGCGCGAGACTTCGCCTTGGCTTCCTGAACCCTCTGGAAAGACTCTTGAGCATTTTTCTTTGCCATCTCTACAAAAACAAATTGGCAGCTATAAATCAGACAAGTCGGTAAAAGAAGTTGCAAGTCGGAGATAAATGAAAAACGCAAAAAGCTACCTAGTTGTGACTAGACAAAGGTCGGCGACCCCTGGAGAAACTTTTTGGTATCCAAATATGGGGCCCTCCCCCACACTTCTCGGAGGAACCCCACAATGGCCGCCTCCACCTCATCCAGGTCGTCCAGACCATATTTCTCGCAGGGAGAGGCCTCTAGCCAATATAAAGGGAACCGGGGAGAAGAATCATCATCCAAGAAAAAGGGGTGGTGACCCTCTACTGCTTGAACTTTGAAAAAATAGTTTTTGAAATCATGAAAGGATTCGTCAAAAAGGGTAAAAAGCCTCCGACCTTGAATGGCACGGAAGGACACCCACTGTTGCTTATTATTTAACCCACTGAAGGGCTTGGTCATATGGAAGAGATAGAAGAAAATCCTCAGAGAAGTCGGAAACTCTAAGGCCTGGCTGATGAATTGGTAAATTTTCAAAAATCCCCAAGAGTTGGGGTGAAGCTGGGTGGGGGCAACCCGGCAATGACGCAACAAAGACATTTCAAACTCTGAAAAGGGGAGAAAAACGCCCAAACGAGTAACCATGCTCTCATACATAAAAAAGAAATGAGGGGCCGTCTCGTCGGCCCTCCCGAAACAAACCCGGTCTTCTGGACCCGGGACTATCAACTCGTACTTCGGTTCATCTTCTTCAGAAGTACAAATTCTATAGTGAGTACGCAGGTGGGTGATAAATTCAGTATCAACCGAGGGCTCCTCCCCTAGGACCGTAACATCAACCCACTGGGAGAGAGCGTCTACGGAAGCCATTTCTTTTCTTAAAAAAGGGTGACAAGAAACCTACAAAAGAAAAGGAAAATCAACACACGATCTCTAAGGGAAGGGGTACGGAACTAAAGCCTACAAACCAAATCTACCTACAAGATAAAGACACGCAAATAGAACGCATGTTACAGAAGGGGAAAGGCTAACCTTTAAGTCTGAAATCAAGACTGGAGGAAATAAAAGCCTTTGAAACGCAAGAACGCAGCACGAACAAATGTAAGGGAAATTTGAAAGATTGCAGAAACGAAACAACGAAAGAGAGGGAAAGTATTTATAAAGACGTTAGGGGCATAATGGTAAAATTGGGGCAATCATTAATGAAGATGCACCGTTACCAAGGCCATTAAATCCCTACGCACACCCCTAATGGACACGACGCTTGATTAGACGTAACTGTCAGAACCAAAAGGTCACGAAAAACCACGTCGGTTCTTAAACCATCACGTCGGTCCTCTTGCAAATCGGCTACGACCCCGAGTTGAATACTCGAACCCAAATCCTAAAAAAAAATTGGGCTCGAGTAGGGGCACTGTTCATACCCTGGCCCAATAATAAAGGTCCAGGATCCAAGCAAAAAGGCCCAACCCAAAGGGTTGGCCCTCACCCAGTACCAGCCTTCATCCCCAGAAGTCGGTACTGAGCACGACCTGCTCCAAAGAAGTCGGATACGAGGGTTAGCTGGCAGATAACACTCATTCGAATGAGAAACTGCCCCTAGAAACTCTCCAACCACTTCATAGAGCCATATCTTAACCTCCCTAAGATATGGGAACGGTTATCCACCTAAAAAGGTGGCACTACTTCAGCGGTGGTTATTAGTTCACCACTATAAATACCCTGACATCCCTCAGGTATCACTAAGTCCAATACATTCTAAACTTGCTCACACTCTTGCTAACTTAGGCATCGGAGTGTCTTTGCAGGTACCACCCCCCATTCTTCCACATGTACAAGTCGGACGGAGGAACACCGAGTTTCAGGTTCACTCGATAGTCACCTCCCTCACACGTTTGGACCAACCAACGCCATCCGGCCCACTAATCTCTGGTTACCCACCGTAACAGTGTTATATGTACGACTAAGACATGCATAACCCAGTAAGTGTGAAGAAGAATTAAGAAGGAAAAAAATTAAAAATTATTACTGGGTTGAGATTTAATAAGTTTTAGACTTTTAATTAGCTGTATACGGATATTATGCATTTATCTTTGAAATCCTCCAAAACCGATGCCAATTTGCCAAAACGACAAATTCACAATGCAAGGACCAGCTAACTAGCTACCTGCAAGTGCTTTGCCAGGACTAGTGCATCATCCTCAATTAACATATATTCCCACACATTCTTTAATTAAAATGTGACTTAGTTTTTTTCGGGTGATGACTATATGACTTAGTTTGGATAAGGTTCAGAATTTTTAAAAGAGTAATACTCTAAATAAATTTTAAAAAAATTTACCATTAGATAAATTTATCCCAAAAAAATTTAATTAAAATTTTGTCTTTGATTTTATGTAATATGTGATAGATATGTCTCTCAACTCAGTTTAAATCAGTTAACGTGCTGACTTATCCGGTTAAATTCTACATATTTTGAACAGAATACTTTGATTCTGATTAAACTCTATGTGTTTTGAACATGACATTTTGCAATGGGGAGCATGGTAATAACGATACCATGATACAACATCTCTTGCTTCTTCAAAAATTGCAACCTAACTACTACACGGATCATATTATCAAAGGCCTTATTCAGGTGTGCATATGAATAACTTAGTAAATTAAATTTGCATGACTAATATTTCCAACTATTTTTTACTTAAAAATTCATATGCAGTTATTTTAATGTAAAATTGATAATTAAAAATTATTAAATAATTTAATATATTTGACTAAATTATTATCTAATAATTTTTAACTATCAACTTCACGTAAAGTAATATTTCTATCATTTTTTATATCGCATTTAATTTGTTCATTTGAACCAATGTGTTGGACATTACTAATTAAATAAACTAAACTTAGGATATGTTGCTTGCTGGAACAAACACAACGGTTCCAACTATGGAGTGGACGTTATCCGCTTTGTTGAATCACCCAGAGATACTGAGGAAAGCAAAGGATGAAATTGACAATCACATAGGCAAAGATCGTTTAGTAGATGAATCAGACATTCCAAAACTTCCTTATCTTCAAAATATTATCCATGAGACACTTAGATTGTACTCTCCAAGTCCATTGTTACTGCCTCATTTTTCTTCAGATGAGGTGAATATTGGAGGATTCACTATTCCACGTGACACTATAGTGTTAATTAATTCATGGGCTATGAGAAGAGATCCTAAAATTTGGGGTGATGATGTTGAGTGTTTTAAGCCTGAAAGATTTGAGAAAGAAGGGGAAGCAAACAACTTAATGGCATTTGGATTGGGAAGAAGAGCTTGCCCTGGAGATGGCTTGGCAAATCGTATAATGGGTTTGACTTTGGGATTATTGGTTCAATGTTTTGAATGGGAACGACTCAATCATGAAGAAATTGATATGAGGGAGGACAAAGGTTTCACCTTTGCAAAACTAGTTCCATTAGAGGCTATGTGCAAAGCAAGACCAATCAGCAAGAAATTAGTTAAACATGAAATATGATATTAATTGGAAATAAATATTGTAACTTTTATTTTTTTAATAGGAAAAGTATAGGGTACCAACTAGGAGTGTTCGCGGTGCGGTTTGGTTCGGTTTTAAGAAAAAAAGTCATCCGATCCGAATGCTTAATTTATGTGCGGTGCGGTTTGGATTGGATGAAATTTTTTTGGAAATCCAATCCGATCCGATCCGATTACAAGCGGTTTTGATCGGTTTGGATTTGCGATTTTTTAAATAAAAAAATTAAATACATATAACAAGTCTCAACATCAAATTTTAAATAATTAACAATGACATAACAAGTCTTAACAATATATTAAAAAGTTAACGACAACATAACAATAGAAATAAAATTATAGGTTAGTTAAAATAAATAAATAAATAACATTTTGAACATAAAATATTTATTAAATAATAATAATACATGAATAATAGAAAAATGTATAACAAATTGAACATGTTATAAGTATAATTGTAAATATAATAATAAAATAATAATATTATAACACATTGTGCGGTTTGGATTGGATTGGATCGGTTATGAAAAGTAGATCCGAAATCCAATCCGATCCAGCGGTTTGTAAAAAATAGAATCCAATCAAATCCGAATTAGTGCGGTTTTAATCGGTTTTCGGTTTGGATCGGATTTGATGAGCGGTTTGATTTGAATCAGTTTGGATTTGAACACCTCTAGTACCAACATATTATCTGCCAACTTATTGCCAACAATAATTAATTATTATATTTTAAATACATATATTAAGAGACATATCCAGAAAATATATCTATAAAGACACTTCTATTAAACACAACCATAAAAAGACATTTTTATTAAACACATCCACAAAGACACTTCCATGAAACACTCTAATAAATAAGAGTTGGCAGAAGTTGGCAGATATGCTATTGATAACGTAGCGGGACCGAATAAATAATTTCAGTATGCTACTTTTATTTTATAAATTCGTGCAAATATATATTGAAAAAAATTATATATAATAATATTATAAAAAATAAAATAAATTCTTAACAATTTAACATGATATCTAAAAAAAGATTATAATCTTGATAAAATTATCTCCAAACAATACAAAAGTCATATAAATTCTTGAATGATTTAAAAATGTGATAAGAATAACAAAAAAAATATTATATTTTTTAAAAATAACAAAATCTTTTTGTATTTAATAAATAATTTATCTATTTAATTCAAATTTTTTGAAGATATTTAAATAACTATTTCAAAAATGTATACAAAAAATTGGAAAAAAAATTTGTTTTTAAAAAAATTTTGTCATTTATAATAATTTTTATAAAAAAATTACTTGACATAAAAATTATTAAATTTTAAAGACAAAAATAATTTTTTTTAATAATATTCACAAAAAAATTTGTATAAAAAATCTAATCTCAAAATCTTTTTGTAGAAAATATATTATTTAATATCTATTTATTTTTATGACATCAGTTTTAAAATTTTCAAAAATTTATTTGTGGTTTGTATCATTTAAACTTATTTATCTTTAATAATTTATTCTAAAAAATAAAAATAGCAGTATCTTATTTCTATTAATTATTATTCTTATTTTTATTATTATCTAGCTAGTGTATCGGGTTATTATGTGATGAGAATATGGACAGATACACCATTCCACGTGTAGATTTATTATAGGTATATAAGAATATGGTGACTAATCATATTTTTACTTAAGATGATGATTAAAAATATGTATATAATAATAATTATTTTTATAGGAGTAGCCATCCTAATATACCTTATTTAGCACAAATATGTCGTCTTCTACGCGTCGAAGAAAAATATGATGATGGTGTGTATGCTAGTGAAGCTTCAGACTATATAAATTCATTACAAATGCTAACCTGGTCTATATATTCATCGTATCACATGTCCCATGCTATATACAAATGTTAGAAGACCATATATAAAAATTTATTATTTTTTATTATTATTTTTAATTATTAATTTAATTTTTTAATTTAATAATCTAACAATATATATATTTTAACTTATAATTTTAAATATAAATCTTAATATTTCTCTAACATTTCTCTACTCCAGACTAAAGACCATATATCAATAGAATGAAATTTATCAATCCCATCCTTTCATTTAATTATATAAATATTGTCCCATGATATCTAATCATTCATTTAATTCAGCCAATTGAAATTTATACGCAAGCTCCGATTGGCTAATTTTATTTTATTTTATTTTATTTTTTATAAAAATTAAGCAAAAAAGTTTGTAAAATAACAAAAAAAAAATGCAACAGACTTTAGTAATTTTTTTAATGTTTAAATAATTTTATTGATATAAATTTATTTTTTATAGATATAACACTAGTTTTATTTTTTTATGAGTTGATTTATTGATATTCTGAATATTCGTGTGTATAAATTATAGTTTATTTTTAAAATTAACTAAGCGGATTCAAGCTGAAGCTATATGAAGGAAGTTAGAACTTTTTTTTCTTTTTCTGACTTAATAGAGGAAGAAAAAAGAAAGAAACAAGCAAGGATCTGAGGAACAGAGGTACCCAGCCACTAAACTACCGCATCAAGTTGAAGAAAATCTTACAACGCTTGTAACCATATTCTGAATATGCATTGCTGAACGTGCCTCTCCTAGCCATGGAGTCGACTATCCTAGATAAAGTTCAATTGAACCTCCCAAATTTTACTAATAAGCTCTTGCACTTTATTAATCAAATCATCTTCTTCATTCTTTGAACTTGAAAGTCGCCGAATGTTGAGAAACACAGCCCTAGAACGAATGAATCTCACATATCACCTTTTTGAACACTCGAATGGCAATGGGCCCGTGCAACCAATAATCCACATACTCAAATGATTCTTAATAAGGGTGTTCAAGACAGACCAACCGCCAATGAGCCTTGACTCTAATGGCATTTCTCCCCCTCCCCACCTCAAGGTCTAGGGTTCAAACCCTAAAGAATGCAATTGAGGAAAAATGTGATAGAATATGTGAGGAGCGTGTGGGTGTGTTGTGTACCTAGGATTGGAGGTTGTCTAATCCATCGACCAAAAAAAAAAAAGACAGACCAACCGAATCCAAAAAATCGAAAACTAAACAAATTAAAAATAAAAAATAAAAAATATTATATTTTGTTGTTCTTTCACTACAACACTATCAGCAAATTGCGGTGATTTTCAACTGCCGCCAAACATATTACGACAGTTAACAACCCGCTAGAAGATAGGCTGCGGGTAAACGGTTAGCGGCGGTTTTAGTTAACCGCTGAAATAACTGCCGCGTAATAAAAATAGTTTTGCGACGGTTTTTACCCGCTGCAGAAGGGGACTTGAAAAAGGTATATTAATTTTGCGGCGGTTACAAACCACCGCTAAATGGCAGGGAACTGAAAACAATAGCTGTTTTACGGCGGTTGAAATCGCCGCCAAATTCAGTATTCCCATTACAATTTCACCTTTTTTTATTATTTTTCTCTTTTAAAATAATATGTTTATTCAACTTTAATTTATTAGTTACCGATTAATTTAAAGAACTTCCAACCAAATAAAACAACTAAATAACATAACAAACCAAATAATATATATGCAAATATAACATATATAATGAGATTGTCATAAGTGCATCATTCAATATAAAGTAAAATTTGATAATTTGAAGAAAATAAACATAAAGCACTAAACCAACTTAAATTCAATAGTATCTAATAACATTGATTGAAAGTCATTATTTTTGTTGCGGGTCATGGTTGCTAGATGAAGATGGCCTTGCGCGCGACGAGGTCAGTGTACTGCCCAAATAATCCAGCACTGCAGCAACGTCAGCTAGCAAGTTACCTCCTTGTTGTTGGATTATATATCCCAAAACCTTCTTTATTGACTGTCTCTTCACCTGCTCTTCTTCTATCTTAGCCGTTAATTCTGCAATCCTCCTCTCATACTCTTCATTATTTGGCTCACTAGAACTCGACGGTTGTCCAGCAGCGTTACCAAATACTTGGGTGGGACATGGTCCAGCACCTAAGGCACGAACTCGTCCTAGGTGCTCCTCTCCAAGAACTTATGCTAGCGAATCATTTTGTGAAAGGTGCTTAGAGGATTCATCCTGCCTCTCAACATTCGAAATTGCTTCCTACAAATATACAAGAAATTGGAAAGGCATGATTTAAAATTAACACGATATATACAGTAAGTTAAGTTTAAAACAGGTGGGACATTACTTACACTAACAACATGCGCATCGGGATGGATGTACGAGCCATTTTTTTCCTTATGAGTGATGATAAACAACTCTCCTCTACCAACAGGCCTTCCTTGGTCTTTCTCCTATATCATTGATATCGATACAATTATGTAAATAACAACACCATATTTAGGAAGATTAATCAAAATATTAATGCAATTAATTACTTATTACCACTTCGTCTTTTTTCTTGCCAATGTTTTGGAGCCCCTAGTATGTGTGTAAAGTTGCTTGCTCTGATTTAAAGTGTTTTGTGGAATACACATGTATACACATGTATGTTTTTGTGGAAATAATAAAAAATACCAAGGTTTACTTTTGTTTCTTCCTTTTGGTGGTATTCAAGGAACCATTTCTAGTGATTTTCTTCTATTCCTGATGGGCGATGCTTAAGATTTTCTTCAAAGGTCCTTGTTTCTTTGTAACACTTATGATACAAGTTGTGTCTTGTATCCTTCTAGTTATTTCCTATTCTTTACATAATTTTGCGCTTTATTTTTCCTCCGACATCGTCCTCATAGTGAAAGACCCGCTGCAATTATTTTCCATTGTCATTAACCAAAACCAACTAACAAGCATAAGACTAGTAATTTGAAGAATATCCACAACAAAAATAGGGTACTTTAAATTGAAAAAGTATAACACTCAAATCCAGTACAAGAAGTCGCAGTTACGTATAATATAAAAATGCTTACATAAACATGTCAAAAATGAAATATAGAAACTTAACCAGCAATATAATTTACCCATGCAAAAGTTCTTACCCAAAAAAATTGAATACTAAATTTGCTTAATATGTTGAAACTTAAAGATGTACCTTAATCATGTCGTATGCATGTTCCTTCATAGCTTTGTTGACGTGCTTCCAACTCTCTTCACATATGGGAAAGTGTGAATAATCAGCACCCAAACTCCCTAAGAAACCACTTAATAAGCCAGCTGCCTGACCAATTGGTTGCAACTCTTTGTGAAATGGGAGTATTATCTTTGTATTGGAAGGAAGTGCTATAGCTTCCTTCACCTTTAGCTTAGAAGTTTTTCTCACGCCGTCCTTTAAGAAGTGTATGGAAAAAAAATTACTATCTAATCATTGCACAAAAGGAAAATAGAAGTAAAGGACTTTGAAAATAAATATTTACAAAATTAGGAGGAAAAAAATATACCGATGACAGTAACTTCCTAGTAATCTGTATCTTTCCATTTCTTGTAGTTGTTCTTACCTTCGGCTTCTTGTGCAGCAAACAAGTCGTTAATGTGGTCATCAAACGACGAAACTTCATCCGTCTCCGGGTCGTAATCCTCATCCTCTGATTGGTTATTAGCCACTTCATCGCGATGCCAAGTCTCTGTGCATTCTGTGGGAGTTTGAGGGTCATCAGCTGTACTTGACGGCGCAAGCCTTTTATCGTTGCGTAGTGCACAAAATGGTTCATTGACACGGGATGCTGGAGCTCTATTAGCTGAGAACGAAAATGGAAGAGCTCTATCACGTGGTTGCTCACGTGATATCTGAGCTCCTCTAGTAATGGATCCAACCTTAAGACAATATGAAATCATTTAGAATTATATCGAACAACAAGAATTAATTTAGAATATTAATTGAATTCATAAACTAGTAAGTTTTTACGAAAAAGTTACAAAACAACTCAATGAATAGAATTGAATGCTACATAATTTTCATATAAGGTTATGTAAAGAAAGGTTAACCACGAACACTTACTGTAGTCTCTTCGGTGTCAGCATTAGTTCTGACATCTTTCGGGGGTTTCCATACAATGCTGTACCGTAGTTTCCTAGGCATTCTTACAAATCTTGACAGAAAGCAATATTACTAGACAAATGATAAGCACAACTTAAAAAAAATCCTTAAAGTAAATAGAGAATACAAACTATACAGCAATATTAGGGGGGAAAAAAGAATATCTATATAGGACACTATAAGGCACATTACATGATAGATCATGATAAATAAAATATTAGAATTTATTTTCTTTTTTTGAAATTGTACATGTTTCATACTAAACAAAAAGATAATCACGCACAGAAGTGGATGATGAACTGTGTGCCATGTCATGCAGTCATATCTAATGTGCATTACACGACCTTATCACAATGTGAAGACATTTTTAAACATTAATTAACATCACTAAAAAAAATACCAAAAAAAACTAGTTTTTATTATTGGATTTTAAGACATGGTCAAAGCCATGTAACCGAACATACTCTAATTGAAACAAAATATACGGCTCTAGTTCACCAATCCACTACATTGATATTGTCATTTGTAATGCTGACACTATTTCCAGGTTAAACCACTGATAAGCTTCTTAAATCTGGAGGCCTTGTTGAAGAGGGATCGTTTGAATTTTAGCAGCCGAGGCAATTCATCATGTTCAAGGTCTAGCCGAATATGAACAACACAGGTTGCTGTGATGCACATTACAGTGGCTTAAAGATTAAGATAGCAAGCAGATTCATTTGGCTACTTCTTTTGATGTGTTCATTCCCAGTTTGGCTATTATGTTTTTAGATTTTCCAAGATTCTTGATTAGTTCTTAAAGATTTAGTTATTTTTAACTGCATTATTCGCGGCAATAGAATTGCATCTAAGATGTAACATAAGATTATATGTGCTTCTTTGTCATGTACATTATGTATGTAATTTGTACCAAAAGTTAATTTGTACATTATTTACACCAATAATTGTTGAATATCTTAATTTTGTATCTAAAAATTTCATCTAAAAAATTAATAAAACTTAAAATAATATTAAATTAAATTATTTCCAAAAGTTAATTATCAAAACCTGTTATAGTCTACTATAGTAGTTTTTTCTTCAATCTGTAAGACTCCAACTAGGTAATATGACCAAAACCCAAAGTCCATTATAATAAATTTGGCATAAAACATTACCAACTGAAGGAATTATGAAAGTATGGAACACATATATATAACTTTACTGTAAATTAGGACAACTAAATTAGCTAAGAAAAATGTTTGAAGAAGCATTACTGAAAACAGCATCATATAAGCACCATATTTCTGAAATCAAAATACCGTTGAAGAAATCGGGTTAGGGAGTTGGTTTTTCAACTCTAGAAAATGGAGGTTGGTTTACGGTCCAAATTTAAAAAAATTCACGAAAGGAAGGGATCTTGGGGGAAGGGGGACGCGCTGGGGTTTTGTGTTTTCTTTTTCTTGTTATTTTATTAGCTGGTGTATTTTGTGTTGTGGGCCATATTTTTATTATATTGCCATTTCTTTAAGCAGTACTATATTTTTTAAGTTATATAGTATAATTAAATTTTTATCGAACAAATTAATTGAAATAGACGTTATATATAATGATAGAGATGAATACTAATTGTTTTATGTTATTTATCATATGTTAAATTATATTTAAAAAATGGTATAAAATTAAAAAAATATATAATTTTAGATAATAAAATAATAATTGAAAAATCTAAATGATATCATTTTGGATCTTGTATTCTAAATTAGGTAGTGGCTCATTGTAAAATAATATTTATTAATTTAAAATTATAGTTTTTTTTCAAATAAAAATAGAAACATTATATTTTGAATTTAATTACTATAATTTGAAATATGAATAGAATGGTTCTGATAATACGTTAATTTTAAAACCAAAAGGGCTTTTTTATTTAAATAAAATAATAGAAGATCAAATTTACGTGAATCCCCTAAATGAAATTTTAAAACGTGAATTCCCTAAACTATATAATATATAAATCATTTTAGGGTGATGTGAGTTAGATAATGCATGAAACATGTTATCCTAGGACGATTTATGCATGAAATTTATTGGACAAATGCACATAAATTGTCCTAGGCCAATGTGTTTTTCAAGTTGTATGTAAATCATCCCACCTTAGCATGAGTTATGTTTTGTTTTTCGCCTAAAGCTCACAACCCTTGCACGATTTATGTGCAAATACACAACCTCAACACCCAAACACAATTTACATGCAAATCTAAAACTAAGATATATTTAGATATAATTTTAATTTGTACTTAAATATTTCTAAGTTAAATATTAATTTTTCAATAAATTTAGGAAGTGAAAATTTTAATTAGTTAAAAAAATGAATATAAAAAATGATTTTGGTACAGCAAAGATTTATCTTCTAAAATAAATAAAAAAAATTTCATTTAAAAGAGTAAATTATTGTGTATGAATAACTCTATTTTTATTTCAAAGACAATATCTAAAAAAATTAAAGAATTTAAATGTTTTAAAATAAAAAAATTATTAAAATGATAAAATAAAAATTAACATTATTAAATTTGTAATTTTATAAAATATTTTTTTTATTATTTTATTTTTAAAAATTAAATTTTTATTTTATTATTTTATCAATTTATTCAATTTAAAAATTTTCATCAAGTATTAGATAGTTATATCCAAAATTTGGTATAAGTCCAAAGTTTGTTTATATTATGTTCACATGGTTATATTTTTTTTTGTTATATGTCTAAATAATTTATGAATATAAAAATATTTTTATTTCTTGAATTAGGTTTTAAAATTGAGGTAAACTCAATTTTAGTTTTAATAGGATATTGAAATGATTTAATCTATATCTACAAGTATTCACACAATAAATATTTTACAAAATTAATTTTAGTAAGTCAAGTACTCAACTCAATTATATTATATTTTTTTGTTAAATTCTACATTTGCTATATATTTTAATTTTTTCACTTCATTTTTTTGTTATCCAATTCTCTGTCATTTAGATAAAGAATCTATTATTCAGTTTTAAAATTATTCTAATATTTAATCTTAGATTAAAATCTTTTAAATTGAATAAATTGATAAAATAAAAATTAATTTTTAAAAATAAAATAATAAAATATATTTTATAAAAATTACAAATTTAATGATGTTAATTTTTATTTGATCATTTTAATAATTTTTTTATTTTAAAACATTTAAATTCTTTAATTTTTTTAGATATTGTCATTGAAATAAAAATAGAATTACTCATACACAATAATTAATCTTTTCAATGAAGTTTTTTTAATTATTTTAGAAGATAAATCTTTGTTGTAACAAAATCATTTTTTATATTCATTTTTTTAACTAATTAAAAATTACACTTCCTAAATTTATTGAAAAATTAATATTCAACCTAAAAATATTGAAGTACAAATTAAAATTATGTCTAAATATATCTATTAATTTTGGATTTGTACTTAAATCGTGCTTGGGTGCTGAGGTTATGTATGTACACGTAAATCGTGCTTGGGTTATGGGCTTTAGGTGAAAAACGTAACTCATGCTGGGACGATTTACATACAACTTAAAAAACACATTGGTCTGGGACGATTTATGTGAATTTGTCCAATAAATTTCATATATAAATCGTCCTAGGGTAACATGTTTCATGCATTATCTAACTCATATCACCCTGGGACGATTTATATATTATATAGTTTAGGAGATTCACCTTTTAAAATTTCATTTAGGGAATTCACCTAAATTTAATCTTCTATTATTTTGTTTAAATAAAAAAACCTTTTAAAAGATATGTGTTTTTATATATAAAAAAGGTAAATTTATTATTTTGAAAATATTGTTATTGGTCTTTTTCATTTATTAAAAATTTATTTATTATTTTTTTATAACAAGAAATTAAAAATTCAGATCCAAAATTTTATCATAAAATGCTAAATAAATAATAATTAATTCCGTAAAAAAAATTGAAAAAATTCCTCAATAATTATTCTACTAATTCTTCTACGAGTAATGCTACGTGTACACTAAAATCAGCCACCAGTATAAAATACATGTTGAAATATAAATACAACATTGAAAATAAATTAAACTACACATGTATTTATATACAAATACATGAGTGGCTGATTTTAATGGCTGATTTTGGTGTACAAATAGCATTTTTGTTCTACTAGTTAGATGTGTTAACAATTAACACAAGGAAAAATATATGGAACCAACTCCAAATCAACCAAGAATGGAATAACTTAATTAATTATAAATATAGTAATCAGTTTTATTTATTTATGATTTAAAATATTGGTTATTAAATGTTTTACCACATTCAAATTAGAAGGAGATACGTTCAGTATTATTGCAACGTGAATCACGGAAACTGATTCAATTAGCTTCCGTCTCTTCACCCTCCTTCCCTCTCCAAATGCCTAAAATATGATAAATCAAAAAATAGATTCAGAACCATCCAATTTATAAAGAAAAGACACATCTTAATGCCTAGTATAAGTACCATCCACGTAGAGGTTTTGGATTTATCCAGAGGCATTTGGCTGATTTTTGGCTGAAACCATCTTGGTTACCTAGCATTGTTGTTAACACAAATACCAGCAAAACTTACAAGACTATATTCCTAAGCTGTATTGGGTCCCACAATTAAATGAATGAAAAATAATTCTAGCATGCACATAGTGGGATATTGCTGGGTGAGAGTGGGTTAAACTATGTTGGAAGATGATATAAAAGAAAAGCTAACAGGACCAAATATACAAATACACGGGAATAATTCATATTTAATAAGGATTTTTTTTCTATTATAAATAAAAAATCATTATTTTCCTAATAAAAATATGACTTATTCCTGTATAGTCTTGTGTATTTCTATGTACTATGGAGACGATGATAATGGTTGTCATTGTCCGTTGTGAAGCTTAAGAATTTGAGTTAGCAATTTTTTTTAGAATTTGAAGTGGATTTCGTCGGAGTTAGGCGAACTCTATAAAAATGATAGAGTTCACCGTGGGTGTGGCGTACTTGCTCTAAATAAAAAAATATCGCATTTGAGAAATTAAAGTTGAAAAATAGAATTTTGAAAAATAATTATTTTTTAATTTTATTTTAGAAAAAAATCCTAAAAAAAAGCTAATAGGACCGAATAATTGATTAATTAAAATAAAAATTAAGTTTGCCTGTATTAAAATAAAATGCAATACAAATATGAGGAAATAAAAAAATACAGCCAAAAATATTAACAAGAATTTAAATAAATTAGTCCTAATAAAATTACCTTAATTGGCAAATACTTAATGATTTTATTAAGTTAAAACCAAGTCAATTAGTACGAGTCTAAATAATATCTATATCTAACATTTATCATATACAGTTTCTAAATAACTGAAATATGTAAATTAAAAATAAAAAATCTTTTATGATTGTCCATTGTTCTAGGAATTTTATTATGTCGTTCCTAAATAATTACCATTAATTTCTATACAAGGTGATATAAAATATTTTAATTAAGGTGCATGAATAGTGGGATATTTAAAATATATTGGAGTTTAATTTAATTATTAATCAATAATACTTAACCTAAAATAAAAATACATACGACCAAGTATTATGACACGTAATAAATAATTCACGTAAAACAAATAGACTTAACAAAATATTTAATAAAAATATTAGTTACACATTTAAATATTTAACGTACATCGACGAAATTTTAAATAATAACAACGTAAAAAACATAAAAAGATTTTCATAAGACAATTAGTTGTTGTATTTTATTTAAATATTGTTGGTCACATTTATTTCCATTAAAATAGTAGTAAGTGAAGGAAAGATATTTTAAATATTATGCAAACCTATGTAAATTTTGTAGTGACTGCAATTCGCTAAACTTAATTAAAGCAATAAACTAAATTAGGATCGTTCTGATGGATGAAAATTTCTACAAGATTGTTTTCTCATAATTCGTATGTCACTATTAATTAGTTCGATATATTTGATACTATACTAGATATTGATAAAAGATGGATTTCAAAGTCACAGAATAGTATGAAATATAGGCAAGGATTGAATAGTTTTTTAGACTTTGTATTTACGAATGCATCCTCCGATGGCATGATAAAGTGTCCATGTCCTAAATGTGGGTTTCAACTTATGCAAACAAGAAAGAACGCATACGACCATCTGTTGTTACGACCATTTCCCCTGGATATACCATTTGGTTGCGTCATGGTGAGAAGCCGGTTGAAGAGAGATCTGGATTGGGACGAGTAGATGAAAATTCGATATTCCAAGTGAATCAAAAGTACCAAATGGTCAATGAGGCATTCAATTTCACGCCGCAACATGGGAGTGAATACACAACAACAATAGAACATGCTGAAGATGATGAAAACGTGTTGCCGTACTTATATGAAGGTCCAAGTTGCGCGGCACAGGATTTTAACAATCTACTATCAGATGGAGAGCAAAAGTTATATCCCAGATGCTCAAAGTACTCAAAATTATCGTTCTTAGTGAATCTTTATCATATTAAGTGTATGTACGATGTGAGTGACAAGGTAATGACCATAATTCTTGACTTACTGTGGGACGCATTCGAACAAGCAAAACTTCCAAAGATATTGTATGAAGCCAGGAAGTTAATAAGAAAGTTGGGTATTGAATACACCAAGATAGATGTTTGTCCAAATTATTGTATGCTGTATCGAAGTGATGATGAAAACTTGACCAGGTGCAAGCGATGTGGGTGTTCAAGATAAAAACAGAAGACTAAAAAGGACTCTATTGTTAGGCTCAACGCACTTGTGAAGAAAAATGAGAAACATATAGCAGCCAAGACTCTTCGTTACTTTCCTCTCATACCACGACTGCAACGGTTATTCATGTGCAGCAAGACATCAACTGACATGTTATGGCATAAAGAGGCGCGTAATAACGATGGTTTGCTTAGGCATCCAAAGGATGCTGAAGCATGGAAAAAGTTTGATGCAAAGTATACTAACTTTTCGAAGGATCCGCACAATGTTCTTCTAGCCTTGGCGAGTGATGAATTTAATCCTTTTGGAAATATGAGCACAAAGTATTTTATCTGGCCTGTGATTCTTATTACATATAATCTTCCGCCCTGGCTTTGCATGAAACAGACATCTTTCATTCTATCACGTTTATTCCTAGGCCGAAAATGCCAGGTAATAACATAGATGTTTACTTGTTGCCTTTGTTAGATGAGTTGAAGTAATTATAGGATGGAATGCGCATAGTGGGTTAGCTTGTCCTACGTGTAACTTGGACGCTAAGCCTCATCGTCTGAAAGACAGTAAAAGATGGTGTTTCATGGGCCATCGCCACCTTTTGAATCAGGGACACAAATACATACTAGACCGGAATGGATTTGACGGGCAAGTCGAAGGTAGAGATCTACCGAAGAAGTTATTCGGAACATATGTTTTGAGGCAACAGTCTAATGTGCACATTTTATTTGGGAAGATTTCAACTGTGACATCCAAAAAAAAAAATGCAATGCTCAGGATGCGGATGAAGATGACTCGCATTGGAAAAATAAGAGTGTTTTCTTTGACCTCCCATACTGGAAGGATCAGATGTTGCGTCATAACCATGATGTGATGCATGTAGAAAAAAATGTCTATGACAATGTGGTATTCACTATCTTAAATGATAACGGCAAATTAAAAGACAATCTTAAAGCTCGCAAAGATTTATAATACATGGGCATAAGGCCTGAATTGTGGCCAGGTGAAGGTGGTAAATATCCTTCTACAATATTTACGATGTCAAATTCACAAAGGAATGTATTCTTGAAGACTCTGCAGAATATGGTCTTTCTAGATGGTTACTCTAGCAATATTGCTCGTTGTGTTGATTTGTGACAACGCAAGTTGACTAGGTTGAAAAGTCACGACTACCATATTCTAATGGAATAATTACTTCCGATTTTGGTGAAGAATGCACTTTCAAGTCCAGTGTCCAATGTGATTGCAAATTTGTCATCATTTTTTCGAGAACTTTGTGGGAAAGCCATAAGTCCTATGCAGCTTGCTGACCTTCAGAATCATGTTGTGCAAACCCTGTGTCAGAAGGAAATGATTTTCCCTCCATCCTTCTTTACCGTCATGGTTCACCTCATGGTGCATCTCGTTGATGAAGTAAATCTTGGTGGACCACTACATTATCGGTCGTTGTATCCAATAGAAAGGTTAGCTTGCTAATAAATCCCTTTAATACAATCAGTTGAATTAATTGTGTAAATACTGAGCATTATGTTGTATTTATATAAAAGGTATCTAGGTCATTTGAAGCAATATATTCGTAATACGACACAACCAGAAGGGTCAATTGCGGAAAGCTATTTATTAGAGGAAATTTTGACTTTCTGTTCTAGATATTTGGATAATATTGAGACTAGAATCAATCGAGCAGGACGAGTTGATGATCAACCTGTTGATGTTACACATAATTTAGGGAAAACTTTGTTCCCAGCTATTGAAAAGGCATTAGGGGCTGTTTTGCATTTTGAACTCATTCCAATGGAAAAACATCAAGCACATCGTCATGTTCTAGTCAATCGCGAGGCCATGGTTCCGTTTGTTGAGTAAGTATACATATGTATTTTTAAAGCACGAATATAACTCTTTTCACCCAGTGACTAGTTGGACTAATTTTCTTTTCTCTTATAAAGTATATTTAGAGAAAAAACAAAGCGAAGATTACAAGCTCAGACAAGGTCGCAATCTAAGATAGACAGTGTTGTGCATGCAAAATTTTCTTGGTGGTTCAAGCATGAGGTTGATAGAATATTAACATGACCAATGTGTTTTTAGGCTAGAATTTGTATTTTATGAAATTCGATTTTAATATAAAGCATGAATATTATGTGGTTCGAGGCTCCAGTGGAAAGTACGCTTCATTCGAAAGAAAAAGTTGCATGCATGCGGTCCCATGATTCAGGCAAGACGTTTTGGGGCATACAACGTTAATGGGCACAAGTTTAGAACGATCACAAAGGCAGACGGGCTGAAAATCCAAAATAGTTGAGTACATCTAATACAAGAAGTTATGCAAGCATGCGTGATAATAGAGTGGCTGTTGATAGTGTTCTGTATTATGAAAAAATTGTGGACATAATTGAATTGAATTATAGTTGTCATTTCACAGTGGTATTGTTCAAATGTTTTTAGGCTGATACCACTACCAGTAGAGGCATCAAACAAGACCATTTAGAGCTTACCAGCGTTAATTTCTCTCGTTCGATACACACTGGTGATCGAGAAGACGATGAACCATACATATTGACATCAGAAGCTCAGCTTGTATGCTATGTGGATGATGAAGTAGCTAAGGAATGGAGTGTTGTGGTTCATGTGAAACCACAAGATTTGTATGACATGGGAGAAGAGAATGAAGAATCTGAAGTTAGTTTTTCTCCACAGCCAGGGTTGAACATATCAGCGAAAGGTGACATTGGAGATTTATAGTTGACAAGGGAGGATGATATAGAAGTCCCCATAGAAAATGCTTCAGAGAATATCGATGATGTTGCTAATGCTTATATGAAGAATTTTAACGTAATTTAAAAATGATCTTTGTGTCATGAACTAAGTTAAATAAACTCAACGTTTTACGTTGTTTTCTTTGGTTACAGAAACTTGATGTATTTTTTATTTGCAGTTAAGTATTTATTATATTGTGGATTTTCATGAGTAAAAGCAGATTTTCCGTTTCTTTCAACGATTTTTTTGTCAAAAGTTGGTTTACGTAAAATCTTTAATGTTGTTTTAGTTGTTGTTGTTCTTAATGTTGCAGTTTTGATAATCTTGATATCTAATATTCAATATCAATTCCAATAGTGTTACGTTTTTCAAACATTAGTGAACATAACATGACGGTGGAACAGGACAAATAAAAACTAAGAACTTTTCATCATCCTCTGCAAGCACAACATTCGCTACAGAACTTCTATCTAAGAAATTTGCCCAAACTACCAACAAGAGAGATGGTAATTCACAGGAATTTGCATTTAGTTTTAAAATTGTCTTAGCATATTGTTGTCCGGTTTTTTTTCTAAGTCAGTATCTAATGACTTGGGAGTTCTCAGTTTCTTCTAGGTATACTTATTTTGTTGTATGCATGTGGATATTTTCAGTATTACCTGAATATTCTTGAGAAATAGTTCCTGATAGTCTAGATGGGGAAGAGTCTGATTCACAAGATAATTTAGATGATATCTCCTCTGTTGGAATTGACAGATCCATACAGTTTGATCTCAATAAGGTTCCGAAAGAAGACAATGAAGCTTTAGAAGACCAATAAAGAGAAGATGATATACATGTTAAGAAAAGGTGCTTTAATCTGAAAAAAAGCCATGATATGGAGATAAAATATCAGATCCAGTAAAATGTGAAGCCAATAGATTCTTGACAGAGTATTTTCCGTCAGGTCAATACGATGTTGAAGAGAAATTTTGACCTTTTATTATAAGAGTTACGTTGATTCCCTTAATTTAATGATTTGGGTTGTAGTTTTACATGTTTATATACTTTTAGAGTTTCTTGATTTAGGTTTAGTAACGCATAACTTCAAAGAAGAGTAACTTTAATTTATGCTCGTTAGAACTTCATTTTAACTTTATAAATTCAGGCTATGACTTTATTTTCTTCTTTTACATTTATATTTGAATGCAAATTTAAATGACAATAAAGTAAACGAGAAAATCTTATTGGTAAATTTGTTCACATGAGTTAACATATATAACTTATGAATCCCGCTAGGGAGCCAATGGGGTGTTTGTACAATATATACAATGGGCTAATTATTTAGCCCAATAGGAATAAATAATAAAAACCCGTCCACTCTAAATTCAAAACTTCTTATTCAGTTAATTTACATCAAATTTCAAATCCCCTAATTTTAAATTTCAAATTTTAAAAAAATCTAATTAATTATTTCAAAAAAATAACCATCCGAAATTCTAATTTACCAAAACATTTCATTTCAATACCCTCTTCTTTTTCAACCGGCGGCCACCCCCACCTTCATCAATAATCATTCCACTCCACCTTCGCTGCTTGGCTTGTCACACGCCACTCACCCTTAGTAAAAATAACCATCCACTTAAGAATAAAAATAATCATCTGCATACCTAATGAATTGAACATCCAACATATTTTAATTATATATAACTAAACTCAATCCAGTCAAAATAATCATCTACATAAAAATTAAAATAATCATTTGTATATCTACTAAAATGACTATCCTAAATTGACCATTAAATACATTAAAATATCCCATTTACATTAAAAATAAACATCTCATTTACATAAAAAATAAACATCTACATGCATATATAAAACTTCGGCTGCATACTGTTTCCCAACAAATAATTCCTTCCGATTGGTTGCTTCAAAGGAAGTGCCACTGCAAGTAGGTTTATGTAAAGGACTTTTGAAGACACCAACATTTTACTTCTTGGCATTTTTCTTCTCTGGCCTTCGCTTAAAGCACCACAGCATAAAAATACAAACGCCTAACAAAATAAATATCAAAAGACCAGCACTAGCAATCCAAATGATATTCTTATCCATAAATGACTTCCTAGCATTTGCAAGCATTGATGCAGTTGGGGAAGAAGGACTATTTGCTACTCTCCATGGTGATTTCTCAGGGGATGGAGCCATATCCATATGATGTAATGATCATATGTGTATTCTAATCTAAACATGCAGGAAGTATTTACTTTTCTTGCCTATTTAATTTTCTTTTTGAAATATAATTTCAATAATAATAATACCATTAGCTGTATTTCATATTCAATATACAGCACTACTAATATTCCAGCGGATCTATTGCCATCATGCACAGGAACATAGGTGCTTACTTATTGGGTGTCAAGGTCTCCAAAGTATTCAAGTCTCATGCTTGTACATGAAATTTAAATTTAGTCATATAAATTCATATATCAATAAAAGATAGTCCAATAAATATCTAGTTTCATCCAGCGTCAACGCAATATGCCATGATCAATTAATACAAACCAAGGGCTTCATACATATAAGCATATCATGAATATAAAATCATCCCAAATATGGTTGAATCATGAATGTTAATGATGCATCTGGGCAAGCATAAAACATAAAACTAAACATGCCACTTGGATTGATTATAAACATCTAAATCGCTTGAAAATAACCATCCATTATCAATGCTTTCAACGTACGTTGCTCACCTTATTACATTGCTCACCCTCGACGATGGAGTGGTTGGCTATGTTTTCATGTGGATGTGATGAATTCTCATTACCTCTGGAAGATGGAACACGACACAGCGGTTCAACCAAACTAACCTCCATTAAGGAACTTCCGCAGAGTGATGAACGTGAAAGATGAAACACACTCGAGAGCCTTTTCTCTTGCGATGTCGACGTCAGGAAGAAGGCACAAACCGGCTGCGATAGAGTCGCTGGACGTCTGGGTTACTGCGGTGCCGCGCATTCGGCGCACACAATATGCGAGTCCTCCCATCGCATTAGGTGTTAGCGGATGATGGCACGAGTCAGAACAATGGCGGGGTGATGTCCGACGCCAGCTGCTGGTGGTGGCGGCGCTGTACCGGTGAGATTCAAGGAGAAAGGGAGAAAGGAGGTTACACCGTATTGAGAGAGGGAGGTCGTTTATTTGTTTTCATAACTGACAGTAATCCTAATTTGATTCAAATTTCAAAATACAAACTATTCAAAATTAACTAACTGCCTATAAAACACATTGTACAAAACATATATTGGTTCCTCATACTTTCTCATAACTTATTTAACTTGTGAACTTTTTTACGTAAAACGAATCTAGAAAAAGTGTTACGAGTTTAAGTAACAATGATTTAAATATATATAGTTTAAAAAAGTAGGGTTAACTTAACTAGATTATACCCAAATGGTTATTACTAAAAAAAATATTGAAATATGTGGTTATCCGCATTTTGCGGCGGTTGAAAGAAAACCGCCACAAAATGTAAAATGATAATTCACCCGACGTTACATATAGCGGCGATTCTAGGAAAACTGCTGCTAAATACAATGCTGATTGCAGTCCCACTTCTAACTGTCGCGATATACGCCGCAATTATTCATTTTGTGGCAGTTTTATAAAATCGTCGCAAAATTTTCGCCGCTATCTGCCGAAATTCTTGTAGTGTTTTTTTGCGGTTCGATCTAGTTTTCAATTCTGACATTGAAAACCTTGATCGAACTAAATCGGACCAGTTCACTTAAAAAACCCTAACTAAGCCATTGAACCAACTCCCCAAATTAGATAATCTAACCTAAAGTCCTAAACCTAGTGTAGTGCCGTAGCCTCAGTCTCTTAGTCTCTCAAAGAAACCTCAAGCCCCAGCGCGGCAACCCCGGACCCCAGCACCTCCAAGCACCGTCGTACTCCACCGTTGCTGGTCCTAAACCTAGCGCAGCGCCGCAGCCTCACTCTCGTGAAAAAACCTCAAGCCCTAGCGCCGAACCCCAGCACTGTCATCCTCCACAATCCACAGCACCATCACTGACTCGCCATACGGCACCCTCGCGAATAGCAGCCAGCCACCCACAACATTGTTTTCGTCGTCGCAGTCAGCACCCACAACAGCATCTCCTCCACGCCGTCTTCTCTATCATCTTCGCACACAGCAGCCGCCAAGTCAGATATGGAGCCTCCGGGTCAAGTATTTAATTTTTGTTCAATGTATTTTTTTAGTGTATTTGGTCAATGTATTTGTTGTTCATTGTTCAATGGATTTGTTGTGCTGAAATTGCTAGTAATTTATTTTGTTGTTGATGTATTATTGTGTTGATTGTTGTTCATTGTTCAATGTATTGTTGTGCTGAAATTGATAGTAATTTATTTTGTTGTTGATGTATTTGTTAATATTTTGTTGTTGATGTATTGTTGTGCTAATTGTTGTTCATTGTTTAATGTATTTTTTGTGCAAAAATTGCTAGTAATTTATTTTGGAAAAAACTACCAAAAGTACCCATGAAATTTATAAACCCTAACAAAAAGTACCCATAAACTAAGGAAATTAACGTTGTACCTATGGAAGATGGGTTCCATATGACAAAAATATCCAAACCCTAATTTTTTGTTGATTTTTAAATAAAATTTCTAAACTACCTCCATCCTCAACCTCAACTCACTTTTTCAACCTTCTGTAACCCAACATGCACCTTTAAAACCCTTACCATGGAATCCGAAACTACTCCTACAACAGACCAGACCAAAATCAATGGTGGTGGTAGTGGTGGAGGACCTCAACCGGTTCCTAGCAGAGAAATTCGATATGGTGAGCTCTTTTTTATTTTTTTTACCACATCCCTTCACATAAAGAAAGTCCCCAAATTAAGGAAAAAAAGAAAAAATAAATAAAATGATTAAAAATTGTTCCTTTTTATAGTTTTTTATCTGATTCTTTATCAGTATTGGTTGATTCTGTTGTTAATCTTGGCACTGTAACCTTCTATTGCATTACTGTCTAGAATTTCCATCATAAAGGTTCATTTCCTCTGTCCCCAAAAGCACAACATCACCATTCAATTTGGTGTCGGCACTGTAGCCGCCGTCGGAAAGAAGTTCCTCCATTGCCTGCCGCGTGTTTTCAGCCGCATCTTGGAGCTCTTGTTCGGTCCAATGATGATGTTACCATCGAGGAGGCCTTCGAATGCTTTTGCTTTGTCATTGAGACCAAAGAGGAAGATGAAGAGGTTGAGATGGTGGGTGATGCTCTGTGGCGAGCTAGCGGTTTTCGAGGTGGTTGAGGAAGAGCATGGAGACAATAGAGTGGGAGTAGAAAATGAAGGCTGTGAGTGCGATGGGGAAGGCCATAAGAAGGAGGAATTTGAGTGCGAAGAGGAAGGAGGGATTTGAGTGCAATGGGGAAGGCCAGCGAAAGGCCGATGGAGCTGAGTAGGAAATGAGGGATTTGTGGCGGTGGAGTTGAGGTTGAAGGTGGGGGTAGTTTAGAAATTTTATTAAAAAATCAACAAAAAATTAGAGTTTGGATACTTTTGTCATACGGAACCCATTTTCCATGGCTACAATGTTAATTTTCTTAGTTTATGGATACTTTTGTCAGCATTCGTAAACTTCATGAGTACTTTTGGTAGTTTTTCCTTTATTTTTTTTGTTGATGTATTTGTTAGTATTTTGTTGTTGATGTATTGTTAGTATGTTGTTGATGTATTTGTTAGTATTTTGTTTAATTATTTGTTCAGTGTATTTATTCATTGTAGTTGTTATTGATTTTTTAAAATTGCTAGTAATTTTATTTTGTTGTTCAATGATTTTGTTTATGCAGTTTGATATCAGTTCAAGTGAGAATATGAGCGACACTGGAGGAGCAATAGGAGCTATTGTTGCTCTTCTAAATGAATCTGCAAGCATCAAATCTCCAATTGTATTGCCTACTGTGCCAGCTCCTCTTAAAAACACAAGGAAGCTTGCTAATAGAGGCCGAGGAAAGATGCAGGTTGTTGAAGAAGCTCTTGTTGATGACACCACTGAAACTAAGACCGACGAAGGTAAGAGAAAGCCTTGTAGACCTAGATCTTGGACATGGGATCACTTTACTAAATATGAAACTAGTAATCCACAGTACTCTAGAGCTGAATGCAATTGGTGTGGGGCTAGTTATGCTTGTGATACACATAAAAATGGCACCAATAATTTGACATTTTAAACTAGTGAAAAGTGAATTCCACTAAATATCCAATTCTTGGGCAGATTGTACGAGATGTCTTAGCCATTCCAGTTTCTACAGTAACTTCAGAATCGATATTTAGTAATGGAGGAAGGGTGTTGAATAATTATAGGAGTTCTCTAACTCCGATGACAGCTGATGCATTAATTTATACACAAAATTGGCTTTGAAACTCTCCAAAGCTTATTCTTGAGGAGCTCATTAAGAATTTGAAAAAATTGGAATTAGGTATGGTCAAGCTTGGACTAATAATTTTTTTATTACCTTTGAATAATTTTTAATCTAGTTTTTATTTATATTATTTGTTATGATTGTTACTTGTTTTGTATGTTTTGTAGAAGTTACACCCACTCCTGATCCTAATGAAGAAGATTATGGTGTTGAATTTGATTGAGTACATCTTATCATGGTATAAATTATTCCCTTTAATATTAGAATGTATAACTAGATTAGAATATTTTTCTACTGGTGCTATATTATTATTATTATTATTATTATTATTATTATTATTATTATTATTATTATTATTATTATTATTATTATTATTATTATTATTATGTAACTGCCTTTTGATTTTAGGTTAGTTTGCTTAAAGAAGTTTCACTATTTTGCTAGAGAGGACGCCAAAACGTGGCTATCTATTGCTAAAAATTTATTTTTATGTTTTGTTATGTTGACTATTGAACTTTAAACTTCTTTAATTATCGTATTTTACTTTCTTTTGTCGTTGAATTTTATTGGATCAAGACTTTTGTTAGTTATTGGCATTTGTGTTCTAGGATTTCAATGTTATGACTTTGTGAAATAGTATGACAGTTTTTTATTTGAATTGATTGAAAAAACTGAACATACCGAATCAAACCAATCCAATTTCAATTGGTTTGGTTTAGTTCGGATAGTCTCCATAAAAAATCGAACTAAACTGAACCGTAGTTTAATTAAACGATTGAATCGGATGACTTTTCTCTAAAAAATTGAACCAAACCGCACTGCAAACACCTCTAATTCCTAAGCACACAACCAAGTCAAACAGAGAAGTTGGTCTCTCAAGAATATTAGCATGAGTCTCTATATCATGAATCATCCTACAAGCGCTAACAGCCACCATTATGGGAGTCCATTATTCATTAGGATTAAAGATATATCATGGTTCCTGTGCCTCCAAATCCACCACAATCTTGTGACGATGATCATCTCATTGTCCCTCATCGACAATTGAACCTAATATCTAAAACCAATAATTGTCGTTAGAATATCAATCATGAGACAATTCCAAATCTCTCTAGCTTTGTGACAAAGAAGCAAGCAATGGGTAACCATTTCTACCTCTCTGTCACACCTAGGATAGATATCATTCTCCGCCATGACTCGCCGATGATGGAAACTCGTTGTTGGAAGCGCATCAAGAGCACCTAACCAGATTAAGAATTTTACCTTCTCCAAAATATTGTTACACCATAATGAGGACCAATTAGAATTATCGCTTCTCTGAACTCTCCGATTCATCAACCATTAGTAATTAACTCCCTTTCAGGTGAGATTGGAAGAGTTCAGAAAGAAGAAAAGTAAGAGAAGACATTTCTATCAAGGTGGCGCTAAACGCCACATCACCGGCGTTTAGCACCCACACCTTAAGCCTTAATATCCAATTCGGCCATGTTGGCGCTAAATGCCACGACCCAGGATTTAGCGTAGAGGACTTCGTATTGTGTGCAACGCTCACTGGAAGGGTGGCACTAAACGCCATCAACCGGCGTTTAGCGCCAGGTGCGCTGAATAGAGTGGTCCCCATTGCATGCAACAAATCCCAAGGAAGCTTTGATTTGATTTTTTTAATCAAATAAACAAAATAGAAAAGATTTGTTAGGTTTTAAATTAAGTTTTGAATCAACTAAGATTAGATATAAAAGGGAAAAAGATTTGCCCTGGGGGCTCTTCTCTTCCACTTCCGCACTTCCGTTTTGCACTCTTAGGATTTTCTCTGAGTCATGAGCAACTAAACCTCCATTGTTAAGGTTAGGAGCTTTGTTTATTTTGATGAATTAATAACTATTTATTCTTCTACTTTTGATTAATGCACTAATTTAAATTCAAGGATTGGTTTCGTTCTTCATCCTAGGGATTAGAGTATATCGGAAGATAACTCTTTTCTAAATTGAATTTCTTTTGAATCTTGGAAAATTTATTTCACTAAAGTTACATCTTGAAACCCTTTCCTCATAGTTCTTCATTTATCTGGATTTAATGCGATGCGTGACATATAATTGAATCATTTTTTGGGTATTTAGGAAATATGTAGCTTATAAATCAGAATTTGGATTTAACCTTCTAACGTAATTAAGTGATCAAGGAAATGACGGTTGACTAGGTTAGAAGAGATTGAATTGCCAGGGAATTGGAATTCAATTACTTAAGGTTTGCTATGAATTAAATCTTTGCATGATCAGGGTAGTTGACAAGATTTGTTAATCTAAAAATCTGAACATCTCTAAAGCCTTAACTTTTTTCTCATACTATTTCTCACACATGCTTTTTGTTTGCTTTCCTAAATTCCCTAATTTTATATTGTTTATGCTTTTTGTGCTTGAAAATTCTCATTTCAACTTGTCTGACTAGATTAATCATTTAACTATTGCTTATTTAGTTCGTTAATCCTCGTGAGATCGACACTCACTCACCGTGAGTTTATTATTTGATACGACGCGGTGCACTTACCAGTAGTTTGTGGTTTGAAAACATGCATCAACTCTTTCGAGACTTGTCTAATCTTTGTGTTGTTCTCCTCTAATATTCTCTCTTCTTTGTCTTCCTCATTGTCTTCAATTTCAAGCACATTGTACCTTGATTGGTTGGTTTTCTTGCCTTCCTTACTGATAGCATTGCTAGGGCCAACTCCTTCTTTTTCTCCATCTCATCTTCTCCTTCTTTGTTTCTAAACCATCATCCAAGGACCATAGTTGTCTTCCTGTTCCAGAATAGCTTTCCCTTTGTCTTTAGCTCCTTCTCTTCCTTCGTATCTTTCTACTTGTAAACCTGTTGCCTTTTGGGTGCTCTTCTTTGTCTTTTTTTATCTCTTCCTTATTTTACTCATCACTATTTGCATGTCCTTTTCTTTTCCAGATCAAACAGTTCTTTTGCTCATGATCAACCTTCCCATAAGTAAAACAAATTTGGTGAATCCCTCCATATTCTACTTGGTAGGATTTTTCATTAACCATATATTTTCTCATGAGAGGCTTTGTTAAGTCAACTTCAACACAAAGCCTAGCAAAATTATCTCTGCAGAGATATGAGGTATTATAATCCACTTTACAAGTTTTGCCCACCAAATCTCCTATATTTCTTAGGATTTTTCGTTTTAGAGTTCAATCGGGAGGTCGGGTAGTCTAATCCATGCTGTGATTTTGTTAATGAGGGTGAAGAAAGGATTAAAATCTGGTTCCCACATTCTGACAGCCAAATAGTGGTCATAAATCTTCTAAGGACCATCAGGAAGGGCATGATCCATGTCTTCTTGAGCATAGTTATCAGAATCGGACCAAATCGGCCAATTTGACCGAAAAACTAGTAAATTGGTGGTCTGGCCGGTTCGGTTGGTGATTTGGACCAGACCTGTAGTTAATCCGGTCAACAGTGAATAAATCCGTTGAAAATCGATCGGTTCGTATCTTGAACTGCTGTTGACCCATGCGGATCCACGATGCACCCGCGTGTCACGAACCACCGAGGGAGCTCCGCTGTCCAAAAATTAAAGTAAAAAACGTTGGATGGAAGACTCAAATAAAGGACCTTTTGCATGCAATGCCTTCTCCCTTACCACTTTGTCAGCATGTTCCTTATTATTATATATGACAAAAGATAATTATATAATAACTTTGAATGAATTTTATTTTTACTTTTTTGTAAATATGAATTCACATAGATACCAAATTTAATATATTGATTGTATTATGTTTTTTTCTCTCTCTTATTCATTTGAATTGAGAAAGTATTTTGTACTAATGACTAATTTATTATCTCTTTTACGTCATAATTATATCTAAGAATTAATACTTGATATTTAATTGTTATTAATATATTTGTAAAAATATGTATTTTAACTTTTAATTTTAATTTTATAATTTTATATTTTTATTTAATTATGACCAGATCAACCGGGTGAATCAGCGACTCACTAGTTGACCCAATGACCTAATAATCCAGTGGTATGACTGGATTAATTAGTTCTAATAACTATATTCTTAGCATAAAATTTAGCCAAGTAAAAGTCGTTGCCCAAATGTATGACGTCTACACCACCAAATCTCCGTTTCATATCAGCATAACCAATTTTGCGACCCAGTAGTTTAACTATAAGCGATCTCCACCACGGTTTTCTTAATTCTGTTTTCGCTGCTTCGTTGATGATAATGTTGAAATGCCCTTCCCCCACATCAACCACTGTGATGTCTGGTTTGTCGGTCCGATTTTCCTGATCTTTGTTTTTGGTGTGTTCTGTTTCAGGGATGGCTTCCTGGTTGCTGCGCATTTCCTCATCTTCTGAGGAAAAAACATCATCTTCCATCTCCGGAATGTCCCCCGTCACCATATTTAATTTGCGTATGTTCTTTCTCTGGGAGCTTCTTCATCTTGATAACGGCTAGTTTTTTATGCAGAGGCTTGGGAGAGAACGTTTCGTGTACATTTTTGGTTTTATCACCCCATTAAATAGATCCTATTTATATACACGGACTAGCTCCACATCTTACACGAAATTATTTTTCTTTTCCAGTGTTTTGTGGAACCAGGGACTTTTTATTTTGGGCCAACAACTAGATGATTTATACACTTGAGTCCTCTATACATATCGTTTTGTGTAGATGATCAATTGTAAATATAAATGGGCTGTGGTGTCTTGAACTAATTGTGTATTCAAGTTAGATGGGCTATCTCAACTCCGAGTGGATTGAAAGTCGAAACCACCTTATATTTTTTAAGCATCATAACCACTATGATTGTGCTTGACCAAAAACAAAACTAACATGTATTTGTGGGTATTATTTTTTCAGTAAACAAAATTGGTGGGTCTAAAGTAATATGTAAGTTACCCTCTCTGATGTGTCATATTTTAATTAGGTGTTTATTTTAACTGAGTCACCTTCTCGGTTGCGTTTCCCAAGCATCACTGTCTCATTGGTATTTCGTTTTCTCTTCCCAAATCATTCTTCCTGAAAAAAGTACTCAAAATCTCTCTAATTACGTTTACTCCTCCCCATTGTACTCCTTCATCGTCGTTGTAACTCAGATTAAAATAAATACTCAATTAAAATATGACACATCAAAGAGGATAACTTACATGTTACTTTAGAAAAGATAAGATAGATTCACCTTATACTTTTTTATTTTTTATATCATAAAATAAAAGGAAAATTTAATACTATATATATGGATTGACTTTTAAACAACTAAAAAGTCGTTCTTGAGTGACATCCCCCTTAATTACCTTTACCCGCCATCTCCCAAATAAATAAATTTGCCCTACCAAGTGACACATCCGGTTCCTACACATGTCTGAAACGATCAAACGAGAGAGAGATTCTTATGGCGGAAAGCGAAGCTAATTTGTGAAATAATTTGAATTTGAGTAGTTAACAATTTAATAAATTAACCTAATAAGTTTGTGAGCTAAACTTGAGTTTAAATTTAGATAAATTTAATCTATTGGCTCATAAGCTACTCGATCAAATTATTTATATTAATGCATATATTATGTGTTTTATAATTTTAATTTATAATAATAATATATAATTTCATACATATAATTATCAGTCACCAAAAAAATAATACACATATAATTATCGTATTTATATATTAATATTTTGATATAAAATGTTATAGTAGTCCTTTTTTACATATGATTTTCGTAGAGAATATAAATTATAACTTATTTAAAAATAATGCATAAAGTTAATATTTTTTATTTATAAGTTTTATAATTTATTTATATAAAATTATAAAATATCTTTGTATCATTTGAGTTCGTTTATGAACTCAAATTACATTGTAGGCTTTCAGTAAATCAAACTTAAATTTTAATTTACAAATAAGTTTGATTTTTAATAAATGGAGTTGTGAATTAAACTTAATATTTATTATGAGTGGAATTTGAATTAGATTTAACGTGATTTAAGTTGTTTTATTTTTGGCCATCTAAAATATGTTATCTATCCATCTAATCTTCATTCTTTCGCTGCCTTCTTCAAGAATATGGTTTAATTCAACTTAATTTATCTCACTCTTTGACAGTTTAAAAATTATCATCTATCTTGATTTATTTTTTGTGTCACCCCTCTACGAAAATGATATATTGTTTATGGGTCGAATTTAATCTATATATTTGCAGTGTTTATCCGAATCTGATCTAAAAATTACGGATATTAATCTAATCCGTAGGCTATCAAATTAGATTGAATTCGATCCACAAATTAATAAAATCAAATTTTAGATTTCATATTCGCATATTCGTGAATCCGCAAAAACTAAATAAATAAATAAATAAATATTTTTTTATATTTTATGTCAACTAATAATTATCATATATATTATTTTATTTTTATTATTTAAGAAAAGTATGTTTAATAATATTTTGCGAATATATCCAATATCTAATCTGATTCGCAACAAATATACAGATCAAATCCAAACTTAAAAATTCTGGATATTAAATTGATCTGATTTGATAATTTTAATATAAATCGGATTGAAATTTTGGTCATATCCAATAATCTAATCCAACAGCTAAAAATTGCCATCTATCTAAACTTTATTTCTTAGCCGCCGCCAATAAACACCCCCTGTCTCCTCCACGGATATGTTCATATTTAAAATCATATATAGCAGTAATCTGATCAAGAATAGTAATAGACTGTCGCTGTGAGGTTCTTCAATGCGACATACCCCATGTACTGCCATTCATTAAACATTTGATGTTAACACAAACCAAACTCTAGGCTCTAGAATCCCCCCTTCTCTCTCTTTTTTTTCTTTTTTGTAACTCTTGTCGCATGCAGTAACTCTACCACGACCTTTAATACGAGAGATGAACAATGAACAAATTAAACAGTTCCATAAAAGAACAAACATACCTAGAAATCAAAACCATATTAGTTAACACCACAAAGTACATATATTTACAATCTCTTTGGCAGTATTGTTGCTAACTTGCTATATCAAGATTAAAAGTAGAACAACATAGTGGTATTTTAAATATCACCGTTAGATCCCCACTACAAGAAAAATTATATTGCCAACTGAAGCACCGTACCCCTTAATTACCCCCTTATGATATATGGCCACTTTACAATTATAATTTTACTGCAAATAATATTTATACAACCATTGGAAATGTTATTTTCTTGGAAAATAGATTATGTTAGATAAATAATTAAGAGTGGATATTATGAACCGGCTTACCACTTGACAATCTGATGTTTTATATTACATGTTGTTCTGATAACCAATTTAAATGTTTAGAGTGGAAAATATTAATAAAAATGTTGACCTCTAATACTTTTTTAATTTTTTTAGATTAATATTAGAGGGTAAATTTTTTCCATCAAAATCAACTAAAATTTTTAAAATTATTTTATTTATATTAAATTATAAATTATAAACTTTTAATCCTAAATTTTAAATTATAATTCTGAATCTTTAAAATAAAAATTTTTAGAATTAAAAATGAAAAATTGGCTAATGTTATTATTAACTAACTAAAAATTAGTTTCTTCTATTTTTTAATGTTAAATTTGAAAAATAATATTATATAATAAATAACTAATGCGAGATTAATCGATCAAAATGGTAAGTTATTTAGCCTTATTATAAATTGGTCTTAAGTTTAAATCTTAGAATAAAAAACAAATTTTAAAAGAAAAGCCAAATAATACGAGAATAAGGAAGGTCTTGCGAATGTTACGTAAAGGGCAGACAAATGTTTTTACCTTTTACTACTTTTATAATGGATAGAAGAGTAAAGACATAAAAAGCGAAAAAAAAGGTAGAGGAAAAAAAGAGTAAAAAAGTGGTAACCATTACGTATAATAAATATGCACTTAGGCTGATATATATTTATTGAATAACTTTTCAAACCTAAAGCAGTTACATATTAATTGTGTCTTCTAATAGAGTAACACTGCACACACGAATAATATTTAATATTTTAAAATAATATTATGTGAATATAAAAATAAGACAGACTAAATTCCATAGTGGTTCCGAGATCGACCGTCGTACACTAAAATCGTCCCTAAGATTTTAATGGCACAAATTACGTTTCTGAGATTGGAAAAATTTGTCATTAATCCGTTTTCCATTAACGACGCGCTGACGTGGTTTGATAACGTGGATTTTTGGTGACACGTGTCACCTCATAGTTTAGCCACGTGTAACAGTATGATGATGTGTCGGTTAACGACACGTGGCACGCTGACGTGGATGGGTATGCCACGTGTCTATTTTGCCACGTATTAGATTATGCCACGTGTCGCAATGCTATTTGTCCACGTGTCATCCACTATGTCATCGTTACAGGTGCACCAAATTGGTCCCTTACTTTGTATCTAATGACTCATTTTAGTCCCTGAAATTGAATGTCGTGCACCAAATTAGTCCATTCATCAGTTTTTTCTCATTTTTTCTTTTTTTTTATAAATTTAAAATTCTCATTATATATTTGAATACACTAATTTTAATTTTATCTTTTCACAAGTTATTTAAATACAAGTATTTTTATAAAATATTTTTAAAATATTAGTTTTAATTATACAATTTTTTTCTACAATATTTTATTAAAAGAATTATGTGACATATTGATATTGATTTAATAAAGAGTATAAGTTAAGAGTATAATAATATGGTAGATACTCCAATAAAGATTTAATGATTATCATCATATGAAGATACATCATTTTGACCATTGGATGATAGATTGTAGGGCTTGATTTTATTTGAAGTAAAAGTGTTACCTTTATTTAAAATGTTGCTAAATAAATAAATTACACTTTTTAAACAAGGATCATCATGATAAGATGTTTTTGGCATCTTCATGGGAGTAGTTGCCTAATAATATTCCTTAATTCAATTTTTTTAATATTTAACACTTTAATAAATATTTTAGGAATACTTGATAAGACACTTATTAACTAATATAAATTCATTATTCCCATCCATTTTAAGAATGTCCGATTTCTCATATAATTAACTTCTCACTAAATTAAAAAGATAGATTTATATTGTCGATTATAATAATTTATTTTATCTATAATTTGTTAGGCGACTTTTTCATATATTACACTATTAATTAATATAAGTACTAATTATAAACATGACTTGAACAATATTAAAATAGATACAAATAAACACAAGAGGCAATAATAAAGTTTTGGTTTTAGTTAACATGTACACCAATGATACAAGTTAACATTATTAATTAAAAATTTTATTATAAAATATGTATAATAAAAAATATAATTAAAATTAGTATAAAAAAAATATTGAAAATTTTAAATTTATAAAAAAATGAGAAAAAAATGATGAAGGGACTAATTTGGTGCACGACATTCAATTTCAGGGACTAAAATAAGTCATTTGATGCAAAGTAAGGGACCAATTTGATGCACATGTAACGATAATATAGTGGATGGCACGTGGACAAATAGTATTGCAACACGTGGCATAATCTGACACGTGACTAAATAGCATTGTGACACGTGGCATACATATCCATGTCAGCATGCCACATGCGGTTGACCGATACGTCATCATACTGTTACACGTGGCCAAACCATGAGGTGACACGTGTCACCAAATGTCCATGTCATCAAGCCACGTCAGCGCGTTGTTAACAGAAAACGGGTCAAGGACCACTATGGTGTAATTTTTCCAATCTCAAGGACATAATTAATGCAATTGAAATCTCAGAAACAATTTTGGTGCACGACATCAATCTCGAGAGCCACTTCTGGGAATTTAATTGACACTGTAAGCTCTATAATCAATTATTATATATTTATATAGAAAAATAATTTTTTCTTCATATAACATTATTAAACCAACCGTACCTATCAATCCAAAGGATTAGTCATTATATTTAATTGATCTAGTTAGGAGAGGTATTGTTCATTAAAAATTTTAAAATTTACACTACCAAAATTAATAAAAAGTAGTGCACATCTAAAGTCTATTTAAAAAATAATAATTTAAAATTATTTTATTAATAAAATATATTTTTTATCTTTAAAATTTGTTAAAAATTTTTAAAATATTCTTAATTTTTATTTTATTTTAATTTTTTTTATTTACATTAAAATATACTTTTAGTAGTTAAATTTTTAAAAAATTTAGAACTAATCCAATAATAATACATGACAACTATGTCTAATTTACTTGTGTTAAAAATTATTTTTGTAAAATTGTTATTGAATTAGTCTTAATATTATTCGAAAAATTAGCCATTAAAAATATATTTGATACAAATAAAAAATTTTTAAAATAAAATTAAAACAATTTAAAACTTAGAGTTATTTTTAGAACATTTAATAAATTTTAAAAATAAAAAATATATTTTATTTTTATTTTATTTAAATTAATATTTATAATTATATATATATAATATCTATAATTACATACTTATTATATTTAATATTATATCTTTATTCTACTGATAATTAATAAATACAAAAAAAATAAAATAAAATAAATAATAATTATTTATGATTTTCTCAAATTAAGATTTACAAATATTTTAATAAATAAAAATTTTATTTATATATTAAAATTAATTATTATATATTTATGTATAAATATATGTATAATTTAATTAAGTTTTAATATATATTTTATATTTTAATATGTATTTTATTCTAGTGATACGTGTAAAGCTATTTTAAAAGAATAATCTTTTATTATAAAGTGTCCGAATTTTATTCTCCAATTAATAACTATGCCCCCGAAATCTTTGTGTAGGTGTCCTTGTCTCTTATTGGATAGCTATAAAGAGCAAGGAGGCAATCCAACCAAAAAATATACGGCTAAATTAAGAGAAAACATTAGTATACAAATTAATAATAATAGTAGTAATTAAGCAACAATGGCAGCATTGCACTTTATCTATTACTCCCTCCTCTCACTTGCTTTGTTGGTATTCACTCTCAATAAGATCTTGTTCAGAAAAACAAGCTCCTTGAACATTCCACCTTGTCCACCCACCATTCCGATAATCGGCAACCTCCACCACCTCAAGTCCCCATTCCACCGCTCCTTCCACGCCCTATCACAAACCTACGGCCACATTTTCTCCCTTTGGATTGGTTCACAGCTTGTTGTTGTTGTCTCCTCCCAAACCCTAGCTCAACAATGCTTCACCAAGTACGACATCGTTTTAGCCAACAGAGCCCGTAACCTCGTTGGAAAGCACCTCTTTTACGACTGCACCAGCTTGGGCTGCTCCTCCTACGGCGATCACTGGCGGAACCTTCGCCGCATTGCCACCACCGAGATCCTCTCCACGCATCGCATCAACTCCTTCGCGGAAACACGCAAAGATGAAACCCTGAGAGTCATAAAGAATTTGGTTGAGCAAACCTGCACGGAGTTCACTAGGGTTAAATTGAGGCCATGGCTTTCCAAGATCTCGTTCAACAGCATGATGAGAATGATCTCCGGGAAGAGGTACTACGGGGACGATGATAGCGGCAATGACGTGGCGGATACCGAGGAAGCCATGAAATTCAGGGAGACCATCGCGGAGATACTGTCGTTGATAGGTGCAAGCAAGGTGGTTGACTTTTTCCCGTTACTACGGTGGTTTGACTTCGACGGTTTGGAGAAAAGGCTGAAGAGGGTTAACAAGAGTGCCGATAAATTCTTGCAGGGTCTAATTGATGAGCACCGTAATGGGGAGCATAATAAGAAAACCATGATTGGGAATCTCCTAACTCAGCAAAAATTGCAGCCTCAGTACTACTCTGATATTATCATCAAAGGGCTTATTCAGGTACCATCTATATTCGTTTAGGGTTTTTCTTTTTCCAAAGAAAATAGTTAAAATAATCTTTTAAGTAAAGATAATATATAATTGAGATGTAGACAGGAGTTTTGTATTAGATTATTTAATAGAAAAAGTCTAGTGCCATCAATTTTATTGAATTTTGATCAGCATGTAACCAGCAGAGAAAGGTGAGTTATTGGATGAAATTTTACACCAATCTTACACCATTAAATTATCATTGATAACTATTTGATAGCTATTAATTACAAAAGTTGTTGGCCCCTAGCATTTCTCTATTTAATAAGTTGCATTAAAAGAGATCATAAATTGCATTAATAAGTTGCTCGAGAGAGAGAGAGAACAAACGTGACTTTAATAAGTTGCATTAGATAATGTATTGTAATCAACACTCATAAATTAAAAGATATCATCATACGGATGTGTATATTTTCAGTTAATTTATGTTTTTCAGTCAATTTATGTGCTTAAATTTTTATTTAATGTGAATAAGACAAGTTATGGTTGTTTTTGGATGATTTTTTTTTGTTATCAAATATTTTTGGAAACGTATATATAAAGGTAAATGCTACCCAACATCTTCTAAAATAACATGTAAATTATCTTTTATTATGTGTCACATTGTAATTGATCCTTATATTAACCATAATTGGGTTATTTTATAATTTATTATTTGAGATGGGTAATGATATAATTTTTTAAAATATCAAAATCTCACTCCCGTTAATCGAAGCATCTTTCCATTCCTCCATTCTTTCTCCGTCACGTAATTTCGTTCATTCCCAGCATCGCCATCGCCGTAGTGGCAAGAAGCGCCAACGTCGTCGGTCACAGTCTCTTTTTCTTCATCCCTTAACAACGTCGTTGAATTCTCGTCACAATTTATGAATGATTATGAGGAAAAAAAGTAACACTAATGATTATGAGGAATGCTAGGGGCCAGCAATTTTTGTAATTTATAGCCATCAATGATGGTTTTAATAGTATGAGATTGGTGTGAGATTTTATTCAATAGCTCACTTTTTTTTTTACTAGTTATATGCTGGCCAAAATTTAACAATGTTACTAGCCTTTAGACTTTTCTAATGATTATATCTCTAATACTCACGAAATCTCCGTCCATTAGCTCTCCATACTTTCTCTAATGATATATAGCGATTAGCCACAGCGCGAAAATTAGAGTGAGAGAAAATATAATTTTGGAAATACAAGTAGTTTTGGTTAATAAATATTTCTAGATCAATCAACTAGTAATCCAACTTAATTACAAAAAGGACTATACGTGTTTGGTAAAGTAAAGAGATATATACAAAAACGATAATATTTAGTAATAAAATAAATTAATAAAAAATAATTAAAATTTTATAATTAATAAATATTAAATAAAATAAATTTTAATTATTGTTTTTTGTTTTGGTCTTTTTACCATTACTAAATACAACATCCTCTATCCACCACATATTTTCTCTTTTTTTTTTTTTTTAATTTCTTCCTCACTTCAGCAGGCTGGGAAACAAGCCAGAATAATTTTAGGTGGGTACTCTCATGAAGATATTATAATTATCTTCATGTGATGATTTTTTTTTTGACCCTTAGATGATAGATTGTAGGGTTAGATTTTAATATGTTATAAAAGTGTTGTTTTTATTTGAAGTGTGGCCAAATTAATAAATCACACTTTTATACAAAGCATCTTCATAAAAAGATGTTTTTTGCATCTTCATTTGAGTAGCTCCCTAATTTTATGACATTTGAGAAAGAAACAGTAATAATTTCAACTATAAAAGCACCTCAAAATATTGTTATTTGCATATGCCTTTGAGCAAAGCATTGAAGCACTCATATATACCTCTACCTAGCCTCTCTAATGGAACCTTTTTTGTATTACTCCCTTTTCACAATTATTGTTGCCTTCATCATTATCATCACTCTCACCAAAACAAACACAAGCCACAGTAACAAGAAGAACCTTCCACCATGTCCACCAACACTTCCCATAATAGGCAACCTACACCACTTGAAGCCCCGTCTCCACCGAACTTTTCACGCTCTTTCCCAAACCTACGGCCACATTTTCTCTCTCTGGTTCGGCTCTCGCCTTGTCGTCGTTGTGTCCTGTCCAACCCTAGCCCAACAATGCCTCACCAAATACGACACCGTTTTGGCAAACCGCCCTCGTTTTCTCACCGGAAAGTACCTCTTTTATAACCATACCAGCCTGGTGTTCTCTTCCAACAACGACCACTGGCGCAACCTTCGTCGTATAGCCACCATGGACGTCCTCTCGACGCCCCGTCTCAACTCCTTCTTCGAAATTCGAAGGGACGAGGTCACCAGGTTCATAAGAAACCTGGTGGCAGACACGTCCATGGGGTTCGCTAGGGTGCAACTGAGGCCCAGGATAACGGAGATGTCACTCAATAATATGATGAGGATGGTCTCCGGAAAGAGGAATGAATACAGAAAAGACGACTGCAACGCCAGGGATGACAACGGAGCAGGACGGTTCAGAGAGATCATCAGAGAGATCCTGTCGTTGGTGGATGCGAACAACAAGAGCGACTTCTTGCCTTTGCTTAGGTGGTTTGATTTTGATGGATTTGTGAAGAGATTGAAGAGGGTTGGTGAAGAAGCTGACATGTTTTGGCAAGGACTCCTTGAAGAACATCGCAATGGGGAGCATGGTAATAACGATACCATGATACAACATCTCTTGCTTCTTCAAAAATTGCAACCTAACTACTACACGGATCATATTATCAAAGGCCTTATTCAGGTGTGCATATGAATAACTTGGTAAATTAAATTTGCATGGCTAATATTTTCAACTATTTTTTACGGTGAAAATTCATATATAGTTATTTTGATGTGAAATTAATAATTAAAAATTATTAGATAATTTAATTTGTTTTGACTAAATTATCATCTAATAATTTTTAACTATTAGCTTCACGTAAAAGGAACTGCATATGAATTTCTATCATTTTTTATATCGCATTTAATTTGTTCATTTGAGTAGTATCTTTTTGTCATGAACGTGTGATGAAGTGATAAACAAAGAATGAAGGAGTGAAATGTGCTTTAAGTAACGGAAGTAGAGCTTTGATATTTTAAGAATAATAAATTATAAAATAACCTAACTATGGTTAAGATAAGGACCAATTACAATGTGACACGTAATGAAAGGTAACTTATATATTATTTTAGAGGGGGTTGGGTAGCATTCACCAAAATTATTAGATAATTTAATATATTTTGACTAAATTATCATCTAATAATTTTTAACTATCAGCTCTACCTAAAGACAATTACTGTATATGAGTTTCTATCATAATGTGTTGGACATTACTAATTAAATAAACTAAACTTAGGATATGTTGCTTGCTGGAACAAACACAACGGTTCTAACTATGGAGTGGACGTTATCCGCTTTGTTGAATCACCCAGAGATACTGAGGAAAGCAAAGGATGAAATTGACAATCACATAGGCAAAGATCGTTTAGTAGATGAATCAGACATTCCAAATCTTCCTTATCTTCAAAATATTATCCATGAGACACTTAGATTGTACTCTCCAAGTCCATTGTTACTGCCTCATTTTTCTTCAGATGAGGTGAATATTGGAGGATTCACTATTCCACGTGACACTATAGTGTTAATTAATTCATGGGCTATGAGAAGAGATCCTAAAATTTGGGGTGATGATGTTGAGTGTTTTAAGCCTGAAAGATTTGAGAAAGAAGGGGAAGCAAACAAGTTAATGGCATTTGGATTGGGAAGAAGAGCTTGCCCTGGATATGGATTGGCAAATCGTATAATGGGTTTGACTTTGGGATTATTGGTTCAATGTTTTGAATGGGAACGACTCAATCATGAAGAAATTGATATGAGGGAGGACAAAGGTTTCACCTTTGCAAAACTAGTTCCATTAGAGGCTATGTGCAAAGCAAGACCAATCAGCAAGAAATTAGTTAAACATGAAATATGATATTAATTGGAAATAAATATTGTAACTTTTATTTTTTAATAATTTCAGTATGCTACTTTTATTTTATAAATTCGTGTAAATATATATTGAAAAAAATTATATATAATAACATTATAAAATGTTGGGAATAAGGAGTATGACCACAATCCGATCAATATGTGTCAAATAATTTGTTATTGTTATTATATTAAAATGTTAATATAATAAGGTCCTTGATTAAATTTGGAGATTTATCATTGTGATAATGATCATAATATTGAGAGATAAATCTTTTATAATTTAATCTAAATTGTTCTTGGTCATAGGATTATTAAAAAGGACATTAATAATCCGGAAAGATCAATATATATATATATATATATATATATATATATATATATATATATATATATATATATATATATATATATATATATATATAATGGTCTTCATTGGATGAAGATTAATAGATCTCATTTATTAAATTATATATATAGATGGTGCATACAGAGATATGACCATTGAACTGACTCACTCTGAGAATTCCTAATGGTTATAATTACCGTATATTTGTCAATAGGATATTATCAAGATGAACATAGTAATAGAGTTTCCTTTGACCTGCGACTGTCATAGTAATTAACAATATATTTATTATACTTTGATTCCGGACACCTAATACCTTACAGTGCTAGTTGAATGGATATTGGGTATGATTTAAATACTTGTAGAATTAATGATTAGTCAATAAGGAATCCGTCAACTCTCGGTAAAGAGTTTGAGCTCTATGATTATAATGACTGAAATGAATAAAACCTTGGCCAAGGGGATTGAATGAATGAAGAAATGAGTTTCTTAAGTTATTCGCAGTTCATTATAATAATGGTAACAAGTTAGAGTTTGACAATTAAACCATACTTTAAAGGTTAACCAAGAGCTGGAAAGATGGAAGGAATTATACTTTGTTCTTCTGAGGTTCTTAGTAAAAATATATTACTTCATACTATCGGGTCGTTGAGGAGTGTTGCTAGACGCCAACCTTGATTAGTAAATTTAGTATGACTAATTTACTACCCGCTTAGTATTGAACCTATGGGGTCACACACTAACGAGTGTTCTAATCTTTGCTGTAGAATTATTTAATTATTAATTTGATTTGATCAAATAAATAATTATATTAATTCAAATAGAATATTATTATATTTTTTGCTAGCACCAAGAATATAATAATAGTATGATAATTGAGAATATTATATGAGATTTGAGAATAATTAGTTATTCTATTTCTAAACTTGAATTCTAAATTTGGATGTGATCCTAACTGATTCTGTTTCAAATTGAGTTATGATATGATTCATAAATTTAAAAGATTCAAGTTTAAAATAACAAGATATGATTTAAATTTGAATTGAGAATCAAATTTAAAACCAGTAACAAATCTTTCAAGGCATAAACGAGCAAAAGGCAAGGTTTCTGATTCACAATGCTTAATTGCTCAGATAATTGTTGTTGCTGGATTAATTTCTATATTTTAAAATACGAACTGGTTGTCTTTCACATAGTCCAGCTAAGAAAGCCTATGTTACTGATTAAGAACTAAGAACACTATTCCATTTAATTGTAGCGAAAGAGAGAAAATCCTAATGAACCAGGTTCACCAACTTTTACTATGTACTTATGTACTATCCCTTATTTACTATCCCTTATTTACTCCGTCTTATTTACTATGTGATGTCCCTCATTAGGTTCATAGTATCTTCTGTAGCAGCAATGCCCTCTAGATCCCTTATCACAACAAGGAAGGTATCAACTTGGCCTCCTTTCTCTCTGAGAATAAAGCAAACAGGTGCTTTTCATTAATATGTACTAAGTTTGTACCAAGTTTTGTGGGCTTAACCCAAAAACTATATATTTCAAGTCTTTATGTTCATGGAAATAACTTGATATACAACTCTAAACTGAAATGCTAATGAAGTAGTATGTTTCATCGTTAGAACATGCATATCTATTATCTCATTGTTTCCATCTTAAATAGTAGTTTGTTATTCTTTCTTAAACAAGTTTTAAGATCACTTTTGCAGTTTCTAATTCTTCACTTTTATAGTTATGCTTCACTTTACTCCGCTAATTTGATGCGTGACTCCTCGCTCAACGACCGAGTGGAGCTCCAAATTCTGGGTGACGTTGGTGCCAAGATCTGAGTCATGAACTTCGATACCCCTGATGTTCAGGTGCCTAATTTCTTATGCCTATTCCCTTTTTTTCTTCAATTTTTCGATTTTTCCTACTCGATAGTTGACGAATCTTGCCATGGTTGCCTCTAGTTACAACTTGCAGTTTATAATACAACTTTCCCAATTTAGCTTCGCTTTTTTTCTTTTCTTTACTTTTTTGTTTTGGCTTATGGATTAAGCTTCCTTGTCGGTGTTTTCGATTTTGATTCTTAAATGTGATTGTAGTTTAGGGAGAGATGGACAGAGAATGAGAGTGGCGGAGGCCGGAGGGAAAGAGGGACGGTGCTGTAGCTACGAATTCCACTATCCTCTGCTTTTTTATAGATAACTTTCAGTGAATTGTAGTTTAGTAACATCAGTGAATAAATTTCAGCATTCTCTTACTCTCTCTTTCTTTTTGGAATTCGAATTATAGATAACTGACTTTGGTTATGGCGACTAATATTCTTGAAATTAGATGTATGTGGCTTTTTCTCTCTGATGGATTACCTATTTGTGTCTTCCGTTACTAAAGAGACATGTCTAACTCTCATCTTTACCAAAGATACAACTTGAAATAGAAACTATTGATCATTGTCTTAGGTTCCATCTAAAGACTTCACAAATTTGGAAAAGCCATGGATCTAATTTATTTTTCTTAGATAGCAATTTAAATTTCAGAAAAAAGCCTTCAAACAGCTTAAGGATTATGATTTTTTTTCCAGCTGAAATTTGATGGGTTTAGAAGGATCGAAATAATGAAGTTTTGAATGCAAGTGAACCTTGGAGCAAGAAAAAGGTGGTTTATCTTATTTGACACTCAGATCGTTATTTTTTTTTTCAATTTCAAATTACTTAAAGGAATTTAAGTGCATGGCAACTTCCACCTTCAAATATATTCTCAGTGAATCGTGATGCAAGCTTCAGGGATAGGAACAATTTTGGAGGTTTTGGGTGTTTGATTCTGGATAATCTAGCTAATTGGTTACTCGGTTGCTCAGACCCCATTCCTGAAAATAACATCCTTAGATGTGAGTTTTTGCTATTTGACGCGGTTTTTTACTGGTTTGGAATCATAGTTATAGGGATGTTATCTGCAAAACAAATAGCTTGAAACCTTTTATTCTAATTCAATAAGAAGTGTCCTTCATGTTCAGAAAAGATAAAAGACTTGCACATGAAGATTAACGATGTTATTCAGATAAATTGGACTGTAAAATGTAAATGTAACACTTATTTAGCACACTGCAAATATATCAACAAGGTGTTTTTGAGATTGTAATAGCAGTTTTAGGATTGTACAATGAAGTTGTAACTCAGCTTGATTCTTATTTCTTTTTGCTTTTGATGCTGCAGTCCATGAAAGGATACTTAGGATATATGATGACTTTGTCTGGCCTTTGAATGTGAGTTCCTATCCCTGAATACTTTAACAATATTTGATATTCAGGGTCCAATGTAAGCAACTATCAGAGAAATAAATCTGACGCAGAGGATCAACCTGATTATTATTCATAAGTGAATATTGCAGTTTGTGATGCTTTGTTTGTTTTGTCAGTTTGTGAGTAACAAGTGAATGAGGAAACTTTTTTCCTATCTCTCTGATTTTCTATTGTCTTAAAGATTGACCCCCTTTTTTCCCCAAGAAAAAATTAAACAAATAAGAACTTATTTGGTCCATGGAGTTGTTCCAATAAATTTTATTAAATAAAAACTCAGAGGAACAAAATTTAGTAGCAGTGTACTTGGCCCAAGTGATGTTTAAGTTGATAGAATATTTATTTGTTAAAACATTCAAGTTGTTTAATTGAAGAAGTAAAAAAGAAGAGTAGAAAACTATACCAAATCTGCTTGAATTTTTTTTGGATCAGCAAAGAAGATAGTTTGGTATGAAATTCAAGCTTAGTTAAAGGCAAACTAAATATATTAAGTTCTTAAGATACAGTTCCTTGCTTGTTTAAATATAAAAATATTTGCATTTATCTACAGCTTTCTTCCTTAGCAAGTGAGAACAAATTTTTGGCCGTAAAGCTAAAGCAGGCGGCAAATGGTATTTTTCCAGAATCTAATGCTTCGTCGGTGAATGACTGAGGTGAGTACTTTAGACTTTTTTGAACTTGTTTCTTATTTGTTCATTACTTCTAAGGGGATATGTCATATGTTGAATAACCTTTTATAATTATAAGTGTCTTATATGTGAAATTTGATCAATATATTTTGAAGTGAAAATTGTTTCCTCTAGATATTGCCGCAAGTCATTTTCACTTGCCATAAAATATCATTCTAATGGAAAGAAAAACTCCTGAATATTTGATACCGAATGTTAGTAGGTCTACTTTTTCAGTTCCCTTTCAATGTTTCCAATTACTGTTATATACTATTGTTACTATATATATCGAATAAAAAAAATAACATTGATCTTGTTATCATTATTGTGAACTCAATTTTTAATGCATTAAACCAATTTATTAATATATATTTATGTTTTAATTTTCATCAGGTAATCCAAGAAACGTTGAGAAGTGCAAGCATACTGTCATTCACATTCAGAGAAGTAGTGGAAGATGTGGAGCTTCAAGATTACTACATTTCCAAAAACTAGAAGGTCCTTCCACTCTTCAAAGCATTCACCATTCTGCTGATTTCTTCCCTCAACCACACAAATTCGACCCCTCACGCTTCGAGGTATATATGTCACATTATTATATATGTCTCTATAAATCTAATCTTCAATGTGAGAAGCATATATAAGGTTATCAATCAATGCTTAGGTAAAGTCCTTTTCATTTTCTATTTGAATCTTCATCTATATATTTTTTGAATTCTTGCTAATAACTATATCAGAACACGTGACCTATATCTTTTTCTTTTTTATTTTTTGAATCTTCAAACTATAATCATAATATGCAAATGGGTAATATAAAGGATAATTTATTACTTGTAACATATTTAATTATTATTAGATAAAATGGGTTATTTATCATACTTAGTATTAATTCTTAATTTAACTTAAATTACAATAACTACTAGAGTGAATAACTACTACTATTTACACTTTTTATTTTAAGCAGATGGCAAAATTTTGGAGGAAGATATTTTAAATTTGGGGAGCCAGATAGAAGATACACAGGAAGAAACAAAATCATAATATTCATAATATTATGTTATTTTTCTTACTTTCAAGGTATTAGCCAAGTTAGTTACCTTGTTTTATGTATGAGATATATCTGACACTGTTAGAAATTGGAGCCAATCTAAGTGAAAACATTTAGAATTAAAAAATTATATTATATTTTATATTTTATTTGTATTAAAGTTATTACTTTTGATTTTTAATACTAAAAAATTCTATATTATATTTAATACTTTATTTATGAATTACCTAATATTTTGTTTATAGGCTATGATTTCTTGTTATTGTGAAATTTTAAACAAAAAATTATTTGTTTAATACGGTAAAAATGACGGTTAAAACTACCTTTTTAAACGATAAAAAATGTCACTTTTATCCGGTAAAAACGGCGGCTTGTAATTGTCATTTTAAACAACATGAAAAGTTATTTTAACATGGTAAAAACGGCGATTTTAAATGCCATTTTAACCAATAAAAATGTCATTATCAGGGTAAAAACGGTAGTTCAAAATACCGTTTTAACCAACTAAAAATGCCGTTTTAATTCGGTAAAAACGGCGGTTTCAAATGCCATTTTAACCAACCAAAAATGCCACTATACCAAGGAAATAACGGCGGTTTGAACCGCCGTTTAACCAACCAAAAACGCCATTTTATCCTGGAAATAACGACGGTTTGAACCGTCGTTTTAACAAACCAAAAATGCCACTCTGCCAAGGAAATAACGGCGGTTTGAACCGCCGTTTAACCCAACTCAAAAACTACCGTTTTAACCAGGTAATTGTGGCGGTTTTTGAAAAACCGCCGTAATAACCAAATGGCGCTTCAAATTATGGCGGTTTTTTTTTAACGCCGTTCATGGTAATAATGGCAGTTAAAACCGCCATAATAACCCTAAAAAACCGCCGTAATTACCAAATTTTTTTGTAGTGAATTAACAATGTATTTATTATACTTTGATTCCGGACACCTAATACCTTACGGTGCTAGTTGAATGGATATTGGGTATGATTTAAATACTTGTAGAATTAATGATTAGTCAATAAGGAATCCGTCAACTCTCGGTAAAGAGTTTGAGCTCTATGATTATAATGACTGAAATGAATAAAACCTTGGCCAAGGGGATTGAATGAATGAAGAAATGAGTTTCTTAAGTCATTCATAGTTCATTATAATAATGGTAACAAGTTAGAGTTTGACAATTAAACCATACTTTAAGGGTTAACCAAGAGCTGGAAAGATGGAAGGAATTATACTTTGTTCTTCTGAGGTTCTTAGTAAAAATATATTACTTCATACTATCGGGTCGTTGAGGAGTGTTGCTAGACGCCAACCTTGATTAGTAAATTTAGTATGACTAATTTACTACCTGCTTAGTATTGAACCTATGGGGTCACACACTAACGAGTGTTCTAATCTTTGCTGTAGAATTATTTAATTATTAATTTGATTTGATTAAATAAATAATTATATTAATTCAAATGGAATATTATTATATTTTTTGCTAGCACCAAGAATATAATAATAGTATGATAATTGAGAATATTATATGAGATTTGAGAATAATTAGTTATTCTATTTCTAAACTTGAATTCTAAATTTGGATGTGATCCTAACTGATTCTGTTTCAAATTGAGTTAGGATATGATTCATAAATTTGAAAGATTCAAGTTTAAAATAACAAGATATAATTTAAATTTGAATTGAGAATCAAATTTAAAACTAGTAACAAATCTCATACTATATATATGTATGCCAAGAGTAGAGGAAAATATGACAAAGACAGAGAGAATAACAAGGGTTGTTATTCCTTTACCTCTACGCACATAAATGTATGTGAGCCTAATTCTTGGAGAAGAATTTTATGGTGTGCAAAGAGTTGCAAGAGATTTCTCAATTTAGATCAGATGTCCATTGGTCAAGGAGTTGACAGCAAAGGTTGGTCTCGGTGTGGATACGCATAGCGCCTTCGTACCATCGAAGGAGAAAATGATTTTTACTAGCGTACTCAGGTATTTTAGATCTGATCTACTATCTATATATTATTGGGATAAAATTTAAGCACAAAATAGATCTTTAAGGATTACTTTATTTTCTTCTGCTGCATGTTATGAACACATGGTGATCCTTCATAAAAAATAAAATAAATTCTTAACAATTTAACATGATATCTAAAAAAAGATTATAATCTTGATAAAATTATCTCCAAACGATACAAAAGTCATATAAATTCTTGAATGATTTAAAAATGTGATAAGAATAACAAAAAAAATATTATATTTTTTATAAATGACAAAAAAATTTTATATTTAATAAATAATTTATCTATTTAACTCGAAGTTTTTGAAGATATTTAAATAACTATTTCGAAAATGTATACAAAAAATTGGAGAAAAAATTTGTTTTTAAAAAAATTTTGTCATTTATAATAATTTTTATAAAAAAATTACTTGACATAAAAATTATTAAATTTTAAAGACAAAAATATTTTATTTTTTGAATAATATTCACAAAAAAATTTGTATAAAAAATCTAATCTCAAAACCTTTTTGTAGAAAATATATTATTTAATATCTATTTATTTTTATGGCATCGATCAGTTTTAAAATTTTCAAAAATTTATTTGTGGTTTGTATCATTTAAACTTATTTATCTTTAATAATTTACTCTAAAAAATAAAAATAGCAGTATCTTATTTCTATTAATTATTATTCTTATTTTTATTATTATCTAGCTAGTGTATCGGGTTATTATGTGATGAGAATATGGACAGATACACCATTCCACGTGTAGATTTATTATAGGTATATAAGAATATGGTGACTAATCATATCTTTACTTAAGATGATGATTAAAAATCATTTAAAAATATGTATATAATAATAATTATTTTTATAGGAGTAGCCATCCTAATATACCTTATTTAGCACAAATATGTCGTCTTCTACGCGTCGAAGAAAAATATGATGATGGTGTGTATGCTAGTGAAGCTTCAGACTATATAAATTCATTACAAATGCTAACCTGGTCTATATATTCATCGTATCACATGTCCCATGCTATATACAAATGTTAGAAGACCATATATAAAAATTTATTATTTTTTATTATTATTTTTAATTATTAATTTAATTTTTTAATTTAATAATCTAACAATATTCACTTATAACTTTAAATATAAATCTTAATATTTCTCTAACATTTCTCTACTCCAGACTAAAGACCATATATCAATAGAATGAAATTTATCAATCCCATCCTTTCATTTAATTATATAAATATTGTCCCATGATATCTCATCATTCATTTAATTCAGCCGATTGAAATTTATACGCAAGCTCCGATGGCTAATTTTATTTTATTTTTTATAAAAATTAAGCAAAAAAGTTTGTAAAATAACAAAAAAAAATGCAACAGACTTTAGTAATTTTTTTAATGTTTAAATAATTTTATTGATATAAATTTATTTTTTATAGATATAACACTAGTTTTATTTTTTTCTGAGTTGATTTATTGATATTCTGAATATTCGTGTGTGTAAATTATAGTTTATTTTTAAAATTAACTAAGCGGATTCAAGCTAAAGCTATATGAAGGAAGCTAGAATTTTTTTTATTTTTTATTTTTGACTTAATAGAGGAAGAAAAAAGAAAGAAACAAACAAGGATATGAGAAACAGAGGTATCCAGCCACTAAACTACCGCATTAAGCTGAAGAGAATCTCACAACGCTTGTAACCATATTCTGAATATGCATTGCTGAACGTGCCTCTCCTAGCCATGGAGTCGACTATCCTAGATAAAGTTCAATTGAACCTCCCAAATTTTACTAATAAGCTCTTGCACTTTATTAATCAAATCATCTTCTTTATTCTTTGAACTTGAAAGTCACCAAATGGTGAGAAACACAGCCCTAGAACGAATGAGTCTCACATATCACCTTTTTGAACACTCTCGAATGGCAATGAACCCGTGCAACCACTAATCCACATACTCAGATGATTCTTAATAAGGGTGTTCAAGACAGACCAACCGAATCCAAAAAATCGAAAACTAAACAAATTAAAAATTAAAAAATAAAAAATATTATGTTTTGTTATTCTTTCACTACAACACTATCGGTAAATTGTGGTGATTTTCAACTGCCGCCAAACATATTACGGTAGTTAATAACCCGCTAGAAGATAGGCTGTGGGTAAACGGTTAGCGGCGGTTTTAGTTAACCGCTGAAATAACTGCCGCGTAATAAAAATAGTTTTGCGACGGTTTTTACCTGCTGCAGAAGGGGACTCGAAAAAGGTATATTAATTTTGCGGCGGTTACAAACCACCGCTAAATGGCAGGGAACTGAAAACAATAGCTGTTTTACGGCGATTGAAACCGCTGCCAAATTCAGTATTCCCATTACAATTTCACCTTTTTTTAATTATTTTTCTCTTTTAAAATAATATGTTTATTCAACTTTAATTTATTAGTTACCGATTAATTTAAAGAACTTCCAACCAAATAAAACAACTAAATAACATAACAAACCAAATAATATATATGCAAATATAACATATATAATGAGATTGTCATAAGTGCATCATTCAATATAAAGTAAAATTTGATAATTTGAAGAAAATAAATATAAAGCACTAAACCAACTTAAATTCAATAGTATCTAATAACATTGATTGAAAGTCATTATTTTTGTTGCGGGTCATGGTTGCTAGATGAAGATGGCCTTGCACGCGACGAGGCCAGTGTACTGCCCAAATAATCCAGCACTGTAGCAATGTCAGCTAGCAAGTTGCCTCCTTGCTGTTGGATTATATATCCCAAAACCTTCTTTATCGACTGTCTCTTCGCCTGCTCTTCTTCTATCTTAGCCGTTAATTTTGCAATCCTCCTCTCATACTCTTCATTATTTGGCTCACTAGAACTCGACGGTTGTCCAGCAGCGTTACCAAATACTTGGGTGGGACATGGTCCAGCACCTAAGGCACGAACTCGTCCTGGGTGCTCCTCTCCAAGAACTTGTGCTAGCGAATCATTTTGTGAAAGGTGCTTAGAGGATTCATCCTGCCTCTCAACATTCGAAATTGCTTCCTACAAATATACAAGAAATTGGAAAGGCATGATTTAAAATTAACACGATATATACAATAAGTTAAGTTTAAAATTTTCAAACATTACTTACACTAACAACATGCGCATCGGGATGGATGTACGAGCCATTTTTTTCTTATGAGTGATAATAAACAACTCTCCTCTACCAACAGGCCTTCCTTGGTCTTTCTCCTATATCATTGATATCGATACAATTATGTAAATAACAACACCATATTTAGGAAAATTAATCAAAATATTAATGCAATTAATTACTTATTACTACTTCGTCTTTTTTCTTGCCAATGTTTTGGAGCCACTAGTATGTGCGTAAAGTTGCTTGCTCTAATTTAAAGTGTTTTATGGAATACACATGTATACACATGTATGTTTTTGTGGAAATAATAAAAAATACCAAGGTTTATTTTTGTTTCTTCCATCTGGTGGTATTCAAGGAACCATTTCCAGTGATTTTCTTCTATTCCTGACGGGCGATGCTTAAGATTTTCCTCAAAGGTCCTTGTTTCTTTGTAACACTTATGATACAAGTTGTATCTTGTATCCTTCCAGATGTTTCCTATCCTTTGCATAATTTCGCGCTTTATTTTTCCTCCGACATCGTCCTCATAGTGAAAGACCCGCTGCAATTATTTTTCATTGTCATTAACCAAAACCAACTAACAAGCATATGACTGGTAATTTGAAGAATATCCACAACAAAAACAGGGTACTTTAAATTGAAAAAGTATAACACTCAAATCCAGTACAAGAAGTCGCAGTTACGTATAATATAGAAATACTTACATAAACATGTGAAAAATGAAATATAGAAACTTAACCAGCAATATAATTTACCCATGCAAAAGTTCTTACCCAAAAAAATTGAATACTAAATTTGCTTAATATGTTAAAACTTAAAGATGTACCTTAATCATGTCGTATGCATGTTCCTTTATAGCTTTGTTGACGTGCTTCCAACTCTCTTCACATATGGGAAAGTGTGAATAATCAGCACCCAAACTCCCTAAGAAACCACTTAATAAGCCATCTGCCTGACCAATTGGTTACAACTCTTTGTGAAATGGGAGTATTATCTTTGTATTGGAAGGAAGTGCTATAGCTTCCTTCACCTTTAGCTTAGAAGTTTTTCTCACGCCGTCCTTTAAGAAGTGTATGGAAAAAAATTACTATCTAATCATTGCACAAAAGGAAAATAGAAGTAAAGGACTTTGAAAATAAATATTTACAAAATTAGGAGGAAAAAATATACCGATGACAGTAACTTCCTAGTAATCTGCTTTGCGTTTCTTGTTGTTGTTCTTACCTTCGGCTTCTTGGACAACAAACAAGTCGTTAATGTGGTCATCAAACGACGGAACTTCATCCATCTCCAGGTCATAATCCTCATCCTCTGATTGGTTATTAGCCACTTCATCGCGATGCCAAGTCTCTGTGCATTCTGTGGGAGTTTGAGGGTCATCAGCTGTACTTGACGGCGCAAGCCTTTTATCGTTGCGCATTGCACAAAATGGTTCATTGACACGGGATGCTGGAGCTCTATTAGATGAGAACGAAAATAGAAGAGCTCTATCACGTGGTTGCTCACGTGATATCTGAGCTCCTCTAGTAATGGATCCAACCTTAAGACAATATGAAATCATTTAGAATTATATCGAACAACAATAATTAATTTAGAATATTAATTGAATTCATAAACTAGTAAGTTTTTACGAAAAAGTTACAAAACAGCTCAATGAATAGAATTGAATGCTACATAACTTTCATATAAGGTTATGTAAAGAAAGGTTAACCACGAACAATTACCGTAGTCTCTTCAATGTCGGCATTAGTTCCGACATCTTTTGGGGGTTTCCATACAATGTTGTACCGTGGTTTCCTATGCATTCTTACAAATCTTGACAGAAAGCAATATTACTAGACAAATGACAAGCACAACTTAAAAAAAAATCCTTAAAGTAAATAGAGAATACAAACTATACAGCAATATTAGGGGAAAAAAAGAATATCTATATAGGACACTATAAGGTACATTACATGATAGATCATGATAAATAAAATATTAGAATTTATTTTCTTTTTTTGAAATTGTACATGTTTCATACTAAACAAAAAGATAATCAGGCACAGAAGTGGATGATGAACTGTGTACCATGTCATGCAGTCATATCTAATGTGCATTACACGACCTTATCACAATGTGAAGACATTTTTAAACATTAATTAACATAACTAAAAAAATACCAAAAGAAACTAGTTTTTATTATTGGATTTTAAGACATGGTCAAAGTCATGTAACCGAACAGACTCTAATTGAAACAAAATATACGGCTCTAGTTCACCAATCCACTACATTGATATTGTCATTTGTAATACTGACACTATTTCCAGGTTAAACCACTGATAAGCTGCTAAAATCTGGAGGCCTTGTTGAAGAGGGATCGTTTGAATTTTAGCAGCCGAGGTAATTCATCATGTTCAAGGTCTAGCCCGATATGAACAACACAGGTTGCTGTGATGCACATTATAGTGGCTTAAAGATTAAGATAGCAAGCAGATTCATTTGGTTACTTCTTTTGATGTGTTCATTCCCAGTTTGGCTATTATGTTTTTAGATTTTCCAAGATTCTTGATTAGTTCTTAAAGATTTAGTTATTTCCAACTGCATTATTCGCGACAATAGAATTGCATCTAAGATGTAACATAAGATTATATGTGCTTCTTTGTCATGTACATTATGTATGTAATTTGTACCAAAAGTTAATTTGTACATTATTTACACCAATAATTGTTGAATATCTTAATTTTGTATCTAAAAATTTCATCTAAAAAATTAATAAAACTTAAAATAATATTAAATTAAATTATTGCCAAAAGTTAATTATCAAAACCTGTTATAGTCTACTATAGTAATTTTTTCTTCAACCTGTAAGACTTCAACTAGGTAAAATGACCAAAACCCAAAGCCCATTATAATAAATTTGGCATAAAACATTACCAACTGAATGAATTATGAGAGTATGGAACACATATATATAACTTTACTGTAAATTAGGGCAACTAAATTAGCTAAGAAAAATATTTGAAGAAGCATTACTGAAAACAGCATCATATAAGCACTGTATTTCTGAAATCAAAATATGTTCACAACAGCAGACTCACAAATGGTCAAATAGATTTTCATAAATATTTCAAAAGAAGCCATAGAAATTAAAACACATCAACCGCCTAGTAAATTTTCCATCTTCAAAAATGATTTCACCAACAGCTTTCCAAAATCAATCATTTGAATGGGTTCACATTCAGAACAGACTCAATTCAATGAACAGTGCATGAAAGGACACCATCAAACAACACAAAACCCAGAAACTATAACGCCACTAACCTTCAACGGAGAGCATGATGATAGCGAGCGGCGATACGGCGGTGAGCGGCAATACGGCAGCGACTGGGCGAGACGGCAGAGAGCGGCGAGACAGCAACGACCGGGCGAGACGGCGGCAAGCAGCGAGACGACGACGAACAACGAGACCAAGACTAGACTACGCCGACCAGCTTGAAGCCTCGGACAGACGACAACCACGAACGGCGGTCGTGACACCGTTGAAGAAATCGGGTTGGGGGTTGGTTTTTCAACTCTAGAAAATGGAGGTTTTGTGGTTTACGGTCCAAATTTGAAAACATTCATGAAAGGAAGGGACTTTGGGGGAAGGGGGACGCGCTGGGGTTTTGGGTTTTCTTTTTTTTGTTATTTTATTAGTTAGTGTATTTTGTGTTGTGGGCTATATTTTTATTATATTGCCATTTCTTTAAGCGGTACTATATTTTTTAAGTTATATAGTATAATTAAATCTTTACCGAACAAATTAATTGGAATAGACGTTATATATAATGATAGAGATGAATACTAATTGTTTTATGTTATTTATCATATGTTAAATTATATTTAAAAATGGTATAGAATTAAAAAATATATAATTTCAGATAATAAAATAATAATTAAAAAATCTAAATGATATCATTTTGGATCTTGTATTCTAAATCAGGTAGTGGCTCATTATAAAATAGTATTTATTGATTTAAAATTATAATTTTTTTTCAAAATAAAAATAGAAACATTATGTTTTGAATTTAATTACTATAATTTGAAATATGAATAGAATGGTTCTAATAATACGTTAATTTTAAAACTAAAAGGGCTTTTTTATTTAAATAAAATAATAGAAGTTCAAATTTACGTGAATCTCCTAAATGAAATTTTAAAACGTGAATTGCCTAAACTATATAATATATAAATCGTCCTAGGGTGATGTGAGTTAGATAATGCATGAAATATGTTACCCTAGGACGATTTATGCATGAAATTTATTGGACAAATGCACATAAATCGTCCCAGGCCAATGTGTTTTTCAAGTTGTATGTAAATCATCCCACCTTAGCATGAGTTACGTTTTTTTTTTCGCCTAAAGTTCACAATCCTTGCACAATTTATGTGCAAATACACGACCTCAACACCCAAACACAATTTACATGCAAATCTAAAACTAATAGATATATTTAGCTATAATTTTAATTTGTACTTAGATATTTCTAAGTTAAATATTAATTTTTCAATAAATTTAGGAAGTGAAAATTTTAATTAGTTAAAAAAATGAATATAAAAAATGATTTTGCTAGAGCAAAGATTTATCTTCTAAAATAAATAAAAAAAATTTCATTTAAAAGAGTAAATTATTGTGTATGAATAACTCTATTTTTATTTCAAAGACAATATCTAAAAAAATTAAAGAATTTAAATGTTTTAAAATAAAAAAATTATTAAAATGATAAAATAAAAATAAAAATTATTAAATTTGTAATTTTATAAAATATATTTTTTATTATTTTATTTTTAAAAATTAAATTTTTATTTTATTATTTTATCAATTTATTCAATTTAAAAATTTTCATCAAGTATTAGATAGTTATATCCAAAATTTGGTATAAGTCCAAAGTTTGTTTATATTATGTTCAGATCGTTATATTTTTTTTGTTATATGTCTAAATAATTTATGAATATAAAAATATTTTTATTTCTTGAATTAGGTTTTAAAATTGAGGTAAACTCAATTTTAATTTTAATAGGATATTGAAATGATTTGATCTATATCTACAAGTATTCACACAATAAATATTTTACAAAATTAATTTTAGTACGTCAAGTACTCAACTCAATTATATTATATTTTTTTTGTTAAATTCTACATTTGCGATGTATTTTAATTTTTTCACTTCATTTTTTTGTTATCCAATTCTCTGTCATTTAGATAAAGAATCTATTATTCGATTTTAGAATTATTCTAATATTTAATCTTAGATTAAAATCTTTTAAATTGAATAAATTGATAAAATAATAAAATAAAAAATTAATTTTTAAAAATAAAATAATAAAATATATATTTTATAAAAATTACAAATTTAATGATGTTAATTTTTATTTGATCATTTTAATAATTTTTTTATTTTAAAACATTTAAATTCTTTAATTTTTTTTAGATATTGTCATCAAAATAAAAATAAAATTATTCATACACAATAATTAATCTTTTCAATGAAGTTTTTTTAATTATTTTAGAAGATAAATCTTTGTTATAACAAAATCATTTTTTATATTCATTTTTTTAACTAATTAAAATTTTCACTTCCAAAATTTATTGAAAAATTAATATTCAATCTAAAAATATTGAAGTACAAATTAAAATTATGTCTAAATATATCTATTAGTTTTGGATTTGCACCTAAATCGTGCTTGGGTGCTGAGGTTATGTATTTACACGTAAATCGTGCTAGGGTTATGGGTTTGAGGTGACAAAACGTAACTCATGATGGGACGATTTACATACAACTTGAAAAACACATTGACCTGGGACGATTTATGTGAATTTGTCCAATAAATTTCATGCATAAATCGTCCTAAGGTAACATGTTTCATGTATTATCTAACTCACATCACCCTGGGACGATTTATATATTATATAGTTCATGGGATTCACGTTTTAAAATTTCATTAAGGGGATTCACGTAAATTTAATCTTCTATTATTTTGTTTAAATAAAAAAACCTTTTAAAAGATGTGTGTTTTTATATATCAAAAGGTAAATTTATTATTTTGAAAATATTGTTATTGATCTTTTTCATTTATTAAAAATTTATTTATTATTTTTTTATAACAAGAAATTAAAAATTCAGATCAAAATTTTACCATAAAATGCTAAATAAATAATAATTAATTTCGTAAAAAAATTGAAAAAATTCCTCAATAATTATTCTACTAATTTTTCTACGAGTAATGCTACGTGTACACTAAAATCAGCCACCAAAGTTAGCCATCAGTATAAAATACATGTTGAAATATAAATACAACATTGAAAATAAATTAAACTATACATGTATTTATATACAAATACATGAGTAGCTGATTTTAATGGTTGATTTTGGTGTATAAATAGCATTTTTGTTCTACTAGTTAGATGTGTTAACAATTAACACAAGAAAAAATATATGGAACCTACTCCAAATCAGCCAAGAATGGAATAACTTAATTAATTATAAACATAGTAATCAGTTTTATTTATTTATGATTTAAAATATTGGTTATTAAATGTTTCACCACATTCAAATTAGGAGGAGATATGTTCAGTATTATTGCAACGTGAATCACAGAAACTGATTCAATTAGCTTCCGTCTCTTCACCCTCCTTCCCCTCTCCAAATGCCTAAAACATGATAAATCAAAAAACAGAGTCAAAACCATCCAATTTATAAAGAAAAGATACATCCTAATACCTAGTATAAGCACCATCCACGTAGAGGTTTTGGATTTATCCAGAGACATTTGGCTGGTTTTTTGCTGAAACTATCTTAGTTCCCTAATTGTTGTTAACACAAATACCAGCGAAATTTACAAGACTATATTCCTAAGCTGTATTGGGTCCCACAATTAAATGAATGAAAAATAATTCTAGCATGCACATAGTGGGATATTGCTGGGTGAGGGTGGGTTAAACTATGTTGGAAGATGATATAAAAGAAAAGCTAACATGACCAAATATACAAATATACTGGAATAATTCATATAAGGATTTTTTTTCTATTATAAATAAAAAAATTATTATTTTCCTAATAAAAATATGACTTATTCCTGTGTAGTCTTGTGTATTTCTATGTACTATGGAGACGAAGATAATGGTTGCCATTGTCCGTTGTGAAGCTTCAGAATTTGAGTTAGCAATTTTTATTTTAGAATTTGAAGTGGATTTCGCCGGGGTTAGGCAAACTCTATAAAAATGATAGAGTTTATCGTGAGTGTGGCGTACTTGCTCTAAATAAAAAAAAATATCGCATTTGAGAAATTAAAGTTGAAAAATGGGATTTTGAAAAATAATTATTTTTTAATTTTATTTTAGAAAAAAATCCTAAAAAAAAAGCTAATAGGACCGAATAATTGATTAATTAAAATGAAAATTAAGTTTGCCTGTATTAAAATAAAATGCAATACAAATATGAGGAAATAAAAAATACAGCCAAAAATATTAACAAGAATTTAAATAAATTAGTCCTAATAAAATTACCTTAATTGGCAAATACTTAATGATTTTATTAAGTTAAAACCAAGTCAATTAGTACGAATCCAAATAATATCTATATCTAACATTTATCATATACAGTTTCTAAATAACTGAAACATGTAAATTAAAAATAAAAAATCTTTTATGATCATTGTTCTAGGAATTTTATTATGTCATTCCTAAATAACTACTATTAATTTCTATGCAAGGTGATATAAAATATTTTAATTAAGGTGCATGAATAGTGGGATATTTAAAATATATTGGAGTTTAATTTAATTATTAATCAATAATACTTAACCTAAAATAAAAATATATACGTCCAAGTATTATGACACGTAATAAATAATTTACGTAAAACAAATAGAATTAAAAAAATATTTAATAAAAATATTAGTTACACATTTAAATATTTAACGTACATCGACGGAATTTTAAATAATAACAACGTAAAAAACATAAAAAGATTTTCATAAGACAATTGGTTGTTGTATTTTATTTAAATATTGTTGGTCACATTTATTTCCATTAAAATAGTAGTAAGTGAAGGAAAGATATTTTAAATATTATGCAAACCTATATAAATTTTGTAGTGACTGCAATTCGCTAAACTTAATTAAAGCAATAAACTAAATTAGGATCGTTCTGATGGATGAACATTTTTACAAGATTGTTTTCTCATAATTCGTATGTCACTATTAATTAGTTCGATATATTTGATACTATACTAGATATTGATAAAAGATGGATTTCAAAGTCACAAAATAGTATGGAATATAGGCAAGGATTGAATAGTTTTTTAGACTTTGTATTTGCGAATGCATCCTCCGATGGCATGATAAAGTGTCCATGTCCTAAATGTGGGTTTCAACTTATGCAAACAAGAAAGAACGCATACGACCATCTGTTGTTACGACCATTTCTCCTGGATATACCATTTGGTTGCGTCATGGTGAGAAGCCGGTTGAAGAGAGATCTGGATTGGGACGAGTAGATGAAAATCCGATATTCCAAGTGAATCAAAAGTACCAAATGGTAAATGAGGCATTCAATTTCACGCTGCAACATGGGAGTGAAGACACAACAACAATAGAACATGCCGAAGATGATGAAGACGTGTTGCCGTACTTATATAAAGGTCCAAATTGCGCGGCATAGGATTTTAACGATCTACTGTCAGATGGAGAGCAGAAGTTATATCCCAGATGCTCAAAGTACTCCAAATTATCATTCTTAGTGAACCTTTATCATATTAAGTGTATGTGCGGTGTGAGTGACAAGGTAATGACCATAATTCTTGACTTACTGTGGGACGCATTCGAACAAGCAAAACTTCCAAAGACATTGTATGAAGCCAGGAAGTCAATAAAAAAGTTGGGTATTGAATACACCAAGATAGATAATTGTCCAAATTATTGTATACTGTATTGAATTGATGATGAAAACTTGACTAGGTGCAAGCGATGTGGGTGTTTAAGATGAAAATAGAAGACTAAAAAGGGTTCTATTGTTAGGCTCAACGTACTTGTGAAGAAAAATGAGAAACCTATAGCAGCCAAGACTCTTCGTTACTTTCCTCTCATACCACGACTGCAACGGTTATTCATGTGCAGCAAGACATCAACTGACATGTTATGGTATAAAGAGGCGCGTAATAACAATGGTTTGCTTAGGCATCCAAAGGATGCTGAAGCATGGAAAAAGTTTGATGCAAAGAATACTAACTTTTCGAAGGATCCGCGCAATGTTCTTCTAGCCTTGGCGAGTGATGGATTTAATCCTTTTGGGAATATGAGCACAAAGTATTTCATCTGGCCTGTGATTCTTATTACATATAATCTTCCGTCCTGGCTTTGCATGAAACAGACATCTTTCATTCTATCCAGGCTTATTCCTAGGCCGAAAATACCAGGTAATAACATAGATGTTTACTTGTTGCCTTTGGTAGATGAGTTGAAGTAATTATAGGATGGAATACGCACAGTGGGTTAGCTTGTCCTACGTGTAACTTGGACGCTAAGCCTCATCGTCTGAAAGACAGTAAAAGATGGTGTTTCATGGGCCATCGCCACCTTTTGAATCAGGGACACAAATACATACTAGACCGGAATGGATTTGATGGGCAAGTCGAAGGTAGAGATCCACCGAAGAAGTTATTCGGAATATATGTTTTGAGGCAACAGTCTAATGTGCACATTTCATTTGGGAAGATTTCAACTGTGACATAAAATAAAACGCAATGCTCAGGATGCGGATGAAGATGACTCGCATTGGAAAAATAAGAGTGTTTTCTTGACCTCCCATACTGGAAGGATCAGATGTTGCATCATAACCATGATGTGATGCATGTAGAAAAAAATGTCTATGACAATGTGGTATTCACTATCTTAAATGATAGCGGCAAATTAAAAGACAATCTTAAAGCTCGGAAAGATTTATAATACATGGGCATAAGGCCTGAATTGTGGCTAGGTGAAGGTGGTAAATATCCTTCTACAATATTTACGATGTCAAATTCACAAAGGAATGTATTCTTGAAGACTCTGCAGAATATGGTCTTTCTAGATGGTTACTCTAGCAATATTGCTCGTTGTGTTGATTTGCGACAACGCAAGTTGACTGGGTTGAAAAGTCACGACTACCATATTCTGATGGAATAATTACTTCCGATTTTGGTGAAGAATGCACTTTCGAGTCCGGTGTCCAATGTGATTGCAAATTTGTCATCATTTTTTCGAGAACTTTGTGGGAAAGCCATAAATCCTATGCAGCTTGCTGACCTTCAGAATCATGTTGTGCAAACCCTGTGTCAGAAGGAAATGATTTTTCCTCCATCCTTCTTCACCGTCATGGTTCACCTCATGGTGCATCTTGTTGATGAAGTAAATCTTGGTGGACCACTACATTATCGGTCGCTGTATCCAATAGAAAGGTTAGCTTGATAATAAATCCCTTTAATACAATCAATTGAATTAATTGTGTAAATACTGAGCATTATGTTGTGTTTATATAAAAGGTATCTAGGTCGTTTGAAGCAATATCTTCGTAATACAGCACAACTAGAAGGGTCAATTGCGGAAGGCTATTTATCAGAGGAAATTTTGACTTTCTGTTCTAGATATTTGGATAATATTGAGACTAGAATCAATCGAGCAGGCCGAGTTGACGATCAACCTGTTGATGTTACACATAATTTAGGGAAAACTTTGTTCCCAGCTATTGAAAAGGCATTAGGGGCTGTTTTGCATTTTGAACTCACTCCATGGAAAAACATCAAGCACATCGTCATGTTCTAGTCAATTGCGAGGCCATGGTTCCGTTTGTTGAGTAAGTATACACATGTATTTTTAAAGCACGAATATAAATCTTTTCACCCAGTGACTAGTTGGACTAATTTTCTTTTCTCTCATAAAGTATATTTAGAGAAAAAATAAAGCGAAGATTACGAGCTCAAACAAGGTCGCAATCTAAGATAGACAGTGTTGTGCATGCAAAATTTTCTCGGTGGTTCAAGCATGAGGTTGATAGAATATTAACATGACCAATGTGTTTTTAGGCTAGAATTTGTATTTTATGAAATTCGATTTTAATATAAAGCATGAATATTATGTGGTTCGAGGCTCCAATGGAAAGTACGCTTCATTCGAAAGAAAAAGTTGCATGCATGCGGTCCCATGATTCAGGCAAGACGTTTTGGGACATACAACGTTAACGGGCACAAGTTTAGAACGATCACAAAGGAAGACGGGTTGAAAACCCAAAATAGTTGAGCATATGTATCATCTAATACAAGAAGTTATGTAAGCATGCGTGATAATAGAGTGGCTGTTGGTAGTGTTCCGTATTACAAAAAAATTGTGGACATAATTGAATTGAATTATAGCTGTCATTTCACAGTGGTATTGTTCAAATGTGTTTAGGCTGATACCACTACCACTAGAGGCATCAAATAAGACCATTTAGAGCTTACCAGCGTTAATTTCTCTTGTTCGATACACACTGGTGATCGAGAAGACGATGAACCGTACATATTGACATCAGAAGCTCAGCTTGTATGCTATGTGGATGATGAAGTAGCTAAGGAATGGAGTGTTGTGGTTCATGTGAAACCACGAGATTTGTATGACATGGGAGAAGAGAATGAAGAATCTGAAGTTGGTTTTTCTCCACAGCCAGGGTTGAACATGTCAGCAAAAGGTGACATTGAAGATTTATAGTTGACAAGGGAGGATGATATAGAAGTCCCCACAGAAAATGCTTCAAAGAATATCAATGATGTTGCTAATGCTTATATGAAGAATTTTAACGTAATTTAAAAATGATCTTTGTGTCATGAACTAAGTTAAATAAACTCAACGTTGTACGTTGCTTTCTTTGGTTACAAAAACTTGGTGTATTTTTTATTTGCAGTTAAGTATTTATTATATTGTGGATTTTCATGAGTAAAAGTAGATTTTCCGTTTCTTTCAACAATTTTTCATCAAAAGTTAGTTTACGTTAAATCTTTAATGTTGTTTCAGTTGTTGTTGTTCTTAATGTTGCAGTTTTGATAATCTTGATATCTAATATTCAATATCAATTCCAATACTGTTATGTTTTTCAAACATTAGTGAACATAACATGATGGTGGAACAGGACAAATAAAAACTAAGGACTTTTCATCATCCTCTGCAAGCACAACATTCGCTACAGAGCTTCTATCTAATAAATTTGCCCAAACTACCAACAAGGGAGATGGTAATTCACAGGAATTTGTGTTTAGTTTTAAAATTGTCTTAGCATATTGTTGTCCGGTTTTTTTTTTCTAAGTCAGTATCTAATGACTTGCGAGTTCTCAGTTTCTTCTAGGTATACTTATTTTGTTGTATGCATGTGGATATTTTCAATATTACCTGAATATTTTGGAGAAATATTTTCTGATAGTCTAGATGGGGAAGAGTCTGATTCAGAAGATAATTTAGATGATATCTCCTCTGTTGGAATTGACAGATCCATGCAGTTTGATCTCAATAAGGTTTCGAAAGAAGACAATGAAGCTTTAGAAGACCAACAAAGAGAAGATAATATACATGTTAAGAAAAGGTGCTTTAATCTGAACAAAAAGCCATGATATGGAGATAAAATATCAGATCCAGTAAAATGTGAAGCCCATAGATTCTTGACAGAGTATTTTCCGTCAGATCAATACGATGTTGAAGAGAAATTTTGACCTTTTATTATAAGAGTTACGTTGATTCCCTTAATTTAATGATTTGGGTTGCAGTTTTACATGTTTATATACTTTTAGAGTTTCTTGATTTAGGTTTAGTAACGCATAACTTCAAAGAAGAGTAACTTTAATTTATGCTCGTTAGAACTTTATTTTAACTTTATAAATTCAGACTATGACTTATTTTCTTCTTTTACATTTATATTTGAATGCAAATTTAAATGATAATAAAGTAAACGAGAAAATCTTATTGGTAAATTTGTTCACATGAGTTAACATATATAACTTATGAATCTCGCTAGGGAGCCAATGGGGTGTTTGTACAATATATACAATGGGCTAATTATTTAGCCCAATAGGAATAAATAATAAAAACCCGTCCACTCTAAATTCAAAACTTCTTATTCAGTTATTTTACATCAAATTTCAAATTTCAAATTTCAAATCCCCTAATTTTAAATTTCAAATTTTTAAAAAATCCAATTAATTATTTCAAAAAAATAACCATCCAAAATTCTAATTTACTAAAACATTTCATTTCAATACCCTCTTCTTTTTCAACCGGCGGCCACCCTCACCTTCATCAATAATCATTCCACTCCACCTTCGCTGCTTGGCTTGCCACACGCCACTCACCCTTAGTAAAAATAACCATCCACTTAAGAATAAAAATAATCATCTGCATCCCTAATGAATTGAACATCCAACATATTTTAATTATATATAACTAAATTCAATCCAGTCAAAATAATCATCTACATAAAAATTAAAATAATTACCCATATATCTACTAAAATGACCATCCTAAATTGACCATTAAATACATTAAAATATCCCATTTACATTAAAAATAAACATCTCATTTACATGAAAAATAAACATCTACATGCATATATAAAACTTCGGCTGCATACTGTTTCCCAACAAAGAATTTCTTCCGATTGGTTGCTTCAAAGGAAGTGCCACTGCAAGTAGGTTTATGTAAAGGACTTTTGAAGATACCAACATTACTTCTTGGCATTTTTCTTCTCTGGCCTTCGCTTAAAGCACCACAGCATAAAAATATAAACGCCTAACAAAATAAATATCAAAAGACCAGCACTAGCAATCTAAATGATATTCTTATCCATAAATGACTTCCTAGCATTTGCAAGCATTGATGCAGTTGGGGAAGAAGGACTATTCGCTACTCTCCATGGTGATTTCTCAGGGGATGGAGCTATATCCATATGATGTATGATCATATGTGTATTCTAATCTAAACATGCAGGAAGTATTTACTTTTCTTGCCTATTTAATTTTCTTTTTGAAATATAATTTCAATAATAATAATACCATTAGCTGTATTTCATATTCAATATACAGCACTACTAATATTCCACGGATCTATTGCCATCATGCACAGGAACATAGGTGCTTACTTATTGGGTGTCAAGGTCTCCAAAGTATTCAAGTCTCATGCTTGTACATGCAATTTAAATTTAGTCAAATAAATTCATATATCAATAAAAGATAGTCCAATAAATATCTAGTTTCATCCAGCGTCAACGCAATATGCCATGATCAATTAATACAAACCAAGGGCTTCATACATATAAGCATATCATGAATATAAAATCATCCCAGATATGGTTGAATCATGAATGTTTATGATGCATCTGGGTAAGCATAAAACATAAAACTAAACATGCCACTTGGATTGATTATAAACATCTAAATTGCTTGAAAATAACCATCCATTATCAATGCTTTCAACGTACGTTGCTCACCTTATTACATTGCTTACCCTCGACGATGGAGTGGTTGGCTACGTTTTCATGTGGATGTGATGAATTCTCATTACCTCTGGAAGATGGAACACGACACAGCGGTTCAACCAAACTAACCTCCATTAAGGAACTTCCGCAGAGTGATGAACGTGAAAGATGAAACACACTCGAGAGCCCTTTCTCTTGCGATGTCGACGTCGGGAAGAAGGCACACACCGGCTGCGATAGAGTCGCTGGACATCTGGGTTGCTGCGGTGCCGCGCATTCGGCGCACACAATATGCGAGTCCTCCCATCGCGTTAGGTGTTAGCGGATGATGGCACGAGTCAGAACAATGGCGGGGTGATGTCCGACGCCGGCTGCTGATGGTGGCGGCGCTGTACCGGTGAGATTCAAGGAGAAAGGGAGAAAGGAGGTCACACCGTATTGAGAGAGGGAGGTCGTTTATTTGTTTCCATAACTGACAGTAATCCTAATTTGATTCAAATTTCAAAATACAAACTATTCAAAATTAACTAACTACCTATAAAACACATTGTACAAAACATATATTGGCTCCTCATACTTTCTCATAACTTATATAACTTGTGAACTTTTTTTACGTAAAACGAATCTAGAAAAAGTGTTACGAGTTTAAGTAACAATTATTTAAATATATGTAGTTTAAAAAAGTAGTGTTAACTTAACTAGATTATACCCAAATGGTTATTACTAAAGAAAACATTGAAATATGTGGTTATCCGCATTTTGCGGCGGTTGGAAGAAAACTGCCACAAAATGTAAAATGATAATTCACCCGACGTTACATATAGCGGCGATTCTAGGAAAACCGCTGCTAAATACAACGCTGATTACAATCCCACTCCTAACCGCCGCGATATGCGCCACAATTATTCATTTTGTGGCAGTTTTATAAAACCGTCGCAAAATTTTTGCTGCTATCTACCGAAATTCTTGTAGTGTTTTTTTGCGGTTCGATCTAGTTTTCGATTCTGACATTGAAAACCTTGATCGAACTGAATCGAACCAGTTCACTTAAAAAACCCTAACTAAGCCATTGAACCAACTCCCCAAATTAGATAATCTAACCTAAAGTCCTAAACCTAGTGCAGTGCCATAGCCTCAGTCTCTTAGTCTCTCAAAGAAACCTCAAGCCCCAGCGCGGCAGCCCCAGACCCCAGCACCGTCGTACTCTACCGTTGCTAGTCCTAAACCTAGCGCAGCGCCGCAGCCTCACTCTCGCGAAAAAACCTCAAGCCCTAGCACCGAACCCCAGCACTGTCGTCCTCCACAATCCACAGCACCATCACTGACTCGCCATACGACACCCTCGCGAATAGCACCCAGCCACCCACAACATTGTTTTCGTCGTCGCAGTCAGCACCTACAACAGCATCTCCTCCACGCCGTCTTCTCCATCATCTTCGCGCACAGCAGCCGCCGAGTCAGATATGGAGCCTCCGGGTCAGGTATTTAATTTTTGTTCAATGTATTTTTTTTAGTGTATTTGGTCAATGTATTTGTTGTTGGTTGTTGTTCATTGTTCAATGGATTTGTTGTGCTGAAATTGCTAGTAATTTATTTTGTTATTGATGTATTGTTGTGTTGATTGTTGTTCATTGTTCAATGTATTGTTGTGCTGAAATTGATAGTAATTTATTTTGTTGTTGATGTATTTGTTAATATTTTGTTGTTGATGTATTGTTGTGCTAATTGTTGTTCATTGTTCAATGTATTTTTTGTGCAAAAATTGCTAGTAATTTATTTTGGAAAAAACTACCAAAAGTACCTATGAAATTTATAAACCCTAACAAAAAGTACCCATAAACTAAGGAAATTAATGCTGTACCTATGGAAGATGGGTTCCATACGACAAAAGTATCCAAACCCTAATTTTTTGTTGATTTTTAAATAAAATTTCTAAACTACCTCCATCCTCAACCTCAACTCACTTTTTCAACCTTCTGTAACCCAACATGCACCTTTAAAACCCTTACCATGGAATCCGAAACTACTCCTACAACAGACCAGACCAAAATCAATGGTGGTGGTAGTGGTGGAAGACCTCAACCGGTTCCTAGCAGAGAAATTCGATATGGTGAGCTCTTTTTTTTTTTTTACCACATCCCTTCACACAAAGAAAGTCCCCAAATTAAGAAAAAAAAAGAAAAAATAAATAAAATGATTAAAAATTGTTCCTTTTTATAGTTTTTTATCTGATTCTTTATCGGTATTGGTTGATTTTGTTGTTAATCTTGGCACTGTAATCTTCTATTGCATTACTGTCTAGAATTTCCATCATAAAGGTTCATTTCTTCTGTCCCCAAAAGCACAACATCACCATTCAATTTGGTGTCGGCACTGTAGCCGCGTCGGAAAGAAGGTCCTCCGTTGCCTGCCGCACGTTTTCATCCGCGTCTTGGAGCTCTTGTTCGGTCCAACGATGATGTTACCATCGAGGAGGCCTTCGATTGCTTTCACTTTGTCATCGAGACCAAAGAGGAAGATGAAGAGGTTGAGAGGGTGGGTGATGCTCTGTGGCGAGCTAGAGGTTTTCGAGGTGGTTGAGGAAGAGCATGGAGACGATAGAGTGGGAGTAGAAAATGAAGGCTGTGAGTGCGATGGGGAAGGCCATAAGAAGGAGGAATTTGAGTGCAAAGAGGAAGGAGGGATTTGAGTGCAATGGGGAAGGCCAGGGAAAGGCCGATGGAGCTAAGTAGAAAATGAGGGATTTGTGGCGGTGGAGTTGAGGTTGAGGGTGGGGGTAGTTTGGAAATTTTATTAAAAAATCAACAAAAAATTAGAGTTTGGATACTTTTGTCATACGGAACCCATTTTCCATGGCTACAATGTTAATTTTCTTAATTTATGGATACTTTTGTCAGTATTCGTAAACTTCATGAGTACTTTTGGTAGTTTTTCCTTTATTTTTTTTGTTGATGTATTTGTTAGTATTTTGTTGTTGATGTATTTGTTAGTATTTTGTTTAATTATTTGTTCAGTGTATTTATTCATTGTAGTTGTTATTGATTTTTTAAAATTGCTAGTAATTTTATTTTGTTGTTCAATGATTTTGTTTATGCAGTTTGATATTAGTTCAAGTGAGAATATGGGGCGACACTGGAGGAGCAATAGGAGCTATTGTTGCTCTTCTGAATGAATCTGCAAGCATCAAATCTCCAATTGTATTGCCTACTGCGCCAGCTCCTCTTAAAAACACAAGGAAGCTTGCTAATAGAGGCCGAGGAAAGATGCAGGTTGTTGAAGAAGCTCTTGTTGATGACACCACTGAAACTAAGACCGACGAAGGTAAGATAAAGCCTTGTAGACCTAGATCTTGGACATGGGATCACTTTACTAAATATGAAACTAGTAATCCACAGTACTCTAGAGCTGAATGCAATTGGTGTGGGGCTAGTTATGCTTGTGATACACATAAAAATGGCATCAATAATTTGACATTTTAAACTAGTGAAAAGTGAATTCCACTAAATATCCAATTCTTGGGCAGATTGTACGAGATGTCTTAGCCATTCCAGTTTCTACAGTAACTTCAGAATCGATATTTAGTAATGGAGGAAGGGTGTTGAATAATTATAGGAGTTCTCTAACTCCGATGACAGCTGAGGCATTAATTTATACACAAAATTGGCTTTGGAATTAGGTATGGTCAAGCTTGGACTAATAATTTTTTTATTACCTTTGAATAATTTTCAATCTAGTTTTTATTTATATTATTTGTTATGATTGTTACTTGTTTTGTATGTTTTGTAGAAGTTACACCCACTCCTGATCCTAATGAAGAAGATTATGGTGTTGAATTTGATTGAGTACATCTTATCATGGTATAAATTATTCCCTTTAATATTAGAATGTATAACTAGATTAGAATATTTTTCTACTGGTGCTATATTATTATTATTATTGTTCTTATTATGTAACTGCCTTTTGATTTTAGGTTAGTTTGCTTAAAGAAGTTTCACTATTTTGCTAGAGGGGACGCCAAAATGTGGCTATCTATTGCTAAAAATTTATTTTTATGTTTTGTTATGTTGACTATTGAACTTTAAACTTCTTTAATTATCGTATTTTACTTTCTTTTGTCGTTGAATTTTATTGGATCAAGACTTTTGTTAGTTATTGGCATTTGTGTTCTATGATTTCAATGTTATGACTTTGTGAAACAGTATGACAGTTTTTTATTTGAATTGATTGAAAAAACTGAACATACCGAATCAAACCAATCCAATTTCAATTGGTTTGGTTTAGTTCGGATGGTCTCCGTAAAAAATTGAACTAAACTGAACCGCAGTTTAATTAAACGATTGAATCGGATGACTTTTCTCTAAAAAATTGAACCAAACCGCACTGCAAACACCTCTAATTCTTAAGCACACAACCAAGTCAAACAGAGAAGTTGGTCTCTCAAGAATATTAGCAAGAGTCTTTATATCATGAATCATCCTACAAGCGCTAACAGCCACCATTATGGGAGTCCATTATTCATTAGGATTAAAGATATATCATGGTTCCTATGCCTCCAAATCCACCACAATCCTGTGACGATGATCATCTCATTGTTCCTCATCAACAATTGAACCTAATATCTAAAACCAATAATTGTCGTTAGAATATCAATCATGAGACAATTCCAAATCTCTCTAGCTTTTTGATAAAGAAGCAAGCAATGGGTAACCATTTCTACCTCTCTGTCACACCTAGGATAGATATCATTCTCCGCCATGACTCGCCGATGATGGAAACTCATTGTTGGAAGCACATCAAGAGCACCTAACCAGATTAAGAATTTCACCTTCTCCAAAATATTGTTACACCATAACGAGGACCAATTAGAATTATCGCTTCTCTGAACTCTCCGATTCATCAACCATTAGTAATTAACTCCCTTTCAGGTGAGATTGGCAGAGTTCAGAAAGACGAAAAGTAAGAGAAGACATTTCTGTCAAGGTGGCGCTAAATGCCACATCACCGGCGTTTAGCGCCCACACCTTAAACCTTAATATCCAATTCAGCCATGTTGACGCCAAATGCCACGACCCAGGATTTAGCGTAGAGGACTTCGTATTGCATGCAACGCTCACTGGAAGGGTGGCACTAAATGCCATCAACCGGCGTTTAGCGCCAGGTGCGCTGAATAGAGTGGTCCCCATTGCGTGCAACAAATCCCAAGGAAGCTTTGATTTGATTTTTTTAATCAAATAAACAAAATAGAAAAGATTTGTTAGGTTTTAAATTAAGTTTTGAATCAACTAAGATTAGATATAAAAGGAAAAAAGATTTTCCCTGGGGGCTCTTCTCTTCCACTTCCGCACTTCCGTTTTGCACTCTTAGGATTTTCTCTGAGCCATGAGCAACTAAACCTCCATTGTTAAGGTTAGGAGCTCTGTTTATTTTGATGAATTAATAACTATTTATTCTTCTACTTTTGATTAATGCACTAATTTAAATTCAAGGATTGGTTTCGTTCTTCATCCTAGGGATTAGAGTATATCGGAAGATAACTCTTTTCTAAATTGAATTTCTTTTGAATCTTGGAAAATTTAAATCACTAAACTTACATCTTGAAACCCTTTCCTCATAGTTCTTCATTTATCTGGATTTAATGCGATGCGTGACATATAATTGAATCATTTTTTGGGTATTTAGGAACTGTGTAGCTTATAAATCAGAATTTGGATTTAACCTTCTAACGTAATTAAGTGATCAAGGAAATGACGGTTGACTAGGTTAGAAGAGATTGAATTGCCAGGGAATTGGAATTCAATTACTTAAGGTTTGCTATGAATTAAATCTTTGCATGATCAGGGTAGTTGACAAGATTTGTTAATCCAAAAATCTGAACATCTCTAAAGCCTTAACTTTTTTCTCATACTATTTCTCACACATGCTTTTTGTTTGCTTTCCTAAATTCTCTGATTTTATACTGTTTATGCTTTTTGTGCTTGAAAATTCTCATTTCAACTTGTCTGACTAGATTAATCATTTAACTATTGCTTGTTTAGTTCGTTAATCCTCATGAGATCGACACTCACTCACCGTGAGTTTATTATTTGATACGACGCGGTGCACTTACCGGTAGTTTGTGGTTTGAAAACATGCATCAACTCTTTCAAGACTTGTCTAATCTTTGTGTTGTTCTCCTCTAATATTCTCTCTTCTTTGTCTTCCTCATTGTCTTCAATTTCAAGCACATTGTACCTTGATTGGTTGGTTTTCTTGCCTTTTTTACTGATAGCATTGCTAGGGCCAGCTCCTTCTTTTTCTCCATCTCATCTTCTCCTTCTTTGTTTCTAAACCATCATCCAAGGACCATAGTTGTCTTCCTGTTCCAGGATAGCTTTCCCTTTGTCTTTAGCTCCTTCTCTTCCTTCGTATCTTTCTACTTGTAAACCTGTTGCCTTTTGGGTGCTCTTCTTTGTCTTTTTTTTATCTCTTCCTTATTTTACTCATCACTATTTGCATGTCCTTTTCTTTTCCAGATCAAACAGTTCTTTTGCTCATGATCAACCTTCCCATAAGTGAAACAAATTTGGTGAATTCTTCCATATTCTACTTGGTAGGATTTTTCATTAACCATATATTTTCTCATGAGAGACTTTGTTAAGTCAACTTCAACACAAAGCCTAGCAAAATTATCTCTGAAGAGATATGAGGTATTATAATCCACTTTTCAAGTTTTGCCCACCAAATCTCCTATATTTCTTAGGATTTTTCGTTTTAGAGTTCAATCGGGAGGTCGAGTAGTCTAATCCATGTTGTGATTTTGTTAATGAGGGTGAAGAGAGGATTAAAAAATGGTTCCCACATTCTGACAGCCAAATAGTGGTCATAAATCTTCTAAGGACCATCATGAAGGGCATGATCCATGTCTTCTTGAGCATAGTTATCAGAATCGGACCAGATCGGCCAATTTGACCGAAAAACTAGTAAATTGGTAGTCTGGCCAGTTCGGTTGGTGATTTGGACCAAACCTGCAGTTAATCCGGTCAACGGTGAATAAATCCGTTATAATTTTAATTTTATTTTTATAATTTTATATTTTTATTTACTTATGATCGCATCAACCGGGTGAATCAGCGACTCACTAGTTGACCCAATAACCTAATGACCCAGTCGTATAATCGGATTAATTTAGCATAAAATTTAGCCAAGTAAAAGTCGTTGCCCAAATGTATGACGTCTACACCACCAAATCTCCGTTTCATAGCAGCATAACCAATTTTGCGACCCAGTAGTTTAACTATAAGCGATCTCCACCACGGTTTTCTTAATTCTGTTTTCGCTGCTTCGTTGATGATAATGTTAAAATGCCCTTCCCCCACATCAACCACTGTGATGTCTGGTTTGTCGGTCCGATTTTCCTGATCTTTGTTTTTGGTGTGTTCTGTTTCAGGGATGGCTTCCTGGTTGCTGCGCATTTCCTCATCTTCTGAGGAAAAAACATCATCTTCCATCTCCGGAATGTCCCCCGTCACCATATTTAATTTGCGTATGTTCTTTCTCTGGGAGCTTCTTCATCTTGATAACGGCTAGTTTTTTATGCAGAGGCTTGGGAGAGAACGTTTCGTGTACATTTTTGGTTTTATCACCCCATTAAATGGATCCTATTTATATACACGGACTAGCTCCACATCTTACACGAAATTATTTTTCTTTTCCAGGGTTTTGTGGAACCAGGGACTTTTTATTTTGGGCCAACAACTAGATGATTTATACACTTGAGTCCTCTATACATATCGTTTTGTGTAGATGATCAATTGTAAATATAAATGGGCTGTGGTGTCTTGAACTAATTGTGTATTCAAGTTACATGGGCTATCTCAACTCCGAGTGGATTGAAAGTCGAAACCACCTTATACTTTTTAAGCATCATAACCACTATGATTGTGCTTGACCAAAAACAAAACTAACATGTATTTGTGGGTATTATTTTTCCAGTAAACAAAATTGGTGGCTCTAAAGTAATATGTAAGTTATCCTCTCTGATGTGTCATATTTTAATTGGGTGTTTATTTTAACCCGAGTTACCTTCTCCACTTTTTTTTGTCGTCGTTGCGTTTCCCAAGCATCATTGTCTCATTGGTGTTTCGTTTTCTCTTCCCAAATCATTCTTTCAGAAAAAGGTACTCCAGTTCTCTCTAATTACGTTTACTCCTCCCCATTGTACTCCTTCATCATCGTTGTAATTCAGGTTAAAATAAACACTCAATTAAAATATGACACATAAAAGAGGATAACTTACATGTTACTTTAGAGAGGATAAGATAGCATTCACCTTATACTTTTTTATTTTTTATATCATAAAATAAAAGGAAAATTTAATACTATATATATGGATTGACTTTTAAACAACTAAAAAGTCGGTTCTTGAGTGACATCCCCCTTAATTACCTTTACCCGCCATCTCCCAAATAAATAAATTTGCCCTACCAAGTGACACATCCGGTTCCTACACATGTTTGAAACGATCAAACGAGAGAGAGATTCTTATGGCGGAAAGCGAAGCTAATTTGTGAAATAATTTGAATTTGAGTAGTTAACAATTTAATAAATTAACCTAATAAGTTTGTGAGCTAAACTTGAGTTTAAATTTAGATAAACTTAATCTATTGGCTCATAAGCTACATCAAATTATTTATATTAAGCATATATAATGTGTTTTATAATTTTAATTTATAATAATAATATATAATTTCATACATATAATTATCAGTCACCAAAAAAATAATACACATATAATTATCGTATTTATATATTAATATTTTGATATAAAATGTTATAGTTAGTCCTTTTTTACATATGATTTTCGTAGAGAATATAAATTATAACTTATTTAAAAATAATACATAAAGTTTATATTTTTTATTTATAAGTTTTATAATTTATTTATATAAAATTGTAAAATATCTTTATATCATTTGAGTTCGTTTATGAACTCAAATTACATTGTAGGTTTTTAGTAAATCAAACTTAAATTTTAATTTACAAATAAGTTTGATTTTTAATAAATGGAGTTGTGAATTAAACTTAATTTTTATTATGAGTGGAATTTGAATTAGATTTAACGTGACTTAAGTTGTTTTACTTTTGGCCATCTAAAATATGTTATCTATCCATCTAATCTTCATTCTTTCGCTACCCTCTTCAAGAATATGGTTTAATTCAACTTAGTTTATCTCACTCTTTGACAGTCTAAAAATTATCATCTATTTTGATTTGTTTTTTTGTGTCACTCCTCTACGAAAATGGTATATTGTTTATGGATCGGATTTGATCTGTATATTTGCGATGTTTATCCGAATCTGATATAAAAAATTATGGATATTAATCTAATCCGCAAACTATCAAATTAGATTGAATTCAATCCGCAAACTAATAATATCAAATTTTAGATTTCATATTCGCATATTCGTAAATCCGTAAAAGCTAAATAAATAAATAAGTAAATATTTATTTATGTTTTATTTCAACTAATAATTATCATATATATTATTTTATTTTTATTATTTAAGAAAAGTATGTTTAATAATGTTTTGCGGATATATCTAATATCTAATCTGATTCGCAACAAATATGCAGATCAAATTCAAACTTAAAAATCCTGAATATTGAATCCGATCTGATTTAATGATTTTAGTACAGATTGAATCGAAATTTTGGTCATATCCAATCTGATCCGACGGTTAAAAATTGCCATCTATCTAAACTTTATTTCTTAGCCGCCGCCTGCCAATAAACACCCCGTCTCCTCCACGGATATGTTCATATTTAAAATCATATATAGCAGTATTCTTTTGGCAATTAATATATGAATCTGATCAAGAATAGTAATAGACTGTCGGTGTGAGGTTCTTCAATGCAACATACCCCATGTACTGCCATTCATTAAACATTTGATGTTAACACAAACCAAACTCTAGGCTCTAGAATCCCCCCTTCTCTCTCTTTTTTTTCTTTTTTGTAACTCTTGTCGCATGCAGTAACTCTACCACGACCTTTAATACGAGAGATGAACAATGAACAAATTAAACAGTTCCATAAAAGAACAAACATACCTAGAAATCAAAACCATATTAGTTAACACCACAAAGTACATACATTTACAATCTCTTTGGCAGTATTGTTGGTAACTTGCTATATCAAGATCAAAAGTAGAACAACATAGTGGTATTTTAAATATCACCGTTAGATCCCGACTATAAGAAAAATTATATTGCCAACTGAAGCACCGTACCCCTTAATTACTACCCCCTTATGATATATGGCCACTTTAAAATTATAATTTTACTGCAAATAATATTTATACAACCATTGGAAATGTTATTTTCTTGGAAAATAGATTATGTTAGATAAATAATTAAGAGTGGATATTATGAACCGGCTTACCACTTTGACCAATCTGATGTTTTATATATATTACATGTTGTTCTGATAACCAATTTAAATGTTTAGAGTGGATAATATTAATAAAAATGTTTACCTCTAATATTTTTTTTTAATTTTTTTAGATTAATATTAGAGGGTAAATTTTTTCCATCAAAATCAACTAAAAATTTTTAAATTATTTTATTTATATTAAATTATAAATTATAAACTTTTAATCCTAAATTTTAAATTATAAATTCTGAATCTTTAAAATAAAAATTTTTAGAATTAAAAATGAAAAACTGGCTAATGTTATTATTAACTAACTAAAAATTAATTTCTTCTATTTTTTAATGTTAAATTTGAAAAATAATATTATATAATAAATAACTAATGCGAGATTAGTCGATCAAAATGGTAAATTATTTAGCCTTATTATAAATTGGTCTTAAGTTTAAATCTTAGAATAAAAAACAAATTTTAAAAGAAAAGCCAAATAATACGAGAATAAGGAAGGTCTTGCGAATGTTACGTAAAGGGCAGACAAATGTTTTTTCCTTTTACTACTTTTATAATGGATAGAAGAGTAAAGACATAAAAAGCGAAAAAAAAGGTAGAGGAAAAAAAGAGTAAAAAAGTGGTAACAATTACGTATAATAAATATGCACGCATAGGCTGATATATATTTATTGATTAACTTTTCAAACCTAAAGCAGTTACATATTAATTGTGTCTTCTAATAAAGTAACACTGCACACACGAATAATATTTAATATTTTAAAATAATATCATGTGAATATCAAAATAAGACAGACTAAAATCGTCCCTGAAATTTCAATTGCATTAATTACGTTTCTGAGATTAGAAAAATTGTACTATAGTAGTTATTCACCCGTTTTTTATTAACGGCGTGCTGACGTGGCTTGATTACGTGGACTTTTGGTGACACGTGTCACCTCATAGTTTGATCACGTGTAACGGTATGATGATGTGTTGGTCAACGACACGTGGCACACTGACGTGGATGGGTATGCCACGTGTCACAATGCTATTTTGTCACGTATCAGATTATGTCACGTGTTGCAATGCTATTTGTCCACGTGTCATCCACTATGTCATCGTTATATGTGCACCAAATTGGTCCCCTTACTTTGCATCTAATAACTCGTTTTAGTCCCTGAAATTGAATATCGTGCACCAAATTAGTCTCTTCATCAATTTTTTCTCATTTTTTTATAAACTTAAAATTCTCATTATATATTTGAATACACTAATTTTAATTTTGTCTTTTTAGAAGTTATTTAAATACAAGTATTTTTATAAAATATTTTTAAAATATTAGTTTTAATTATACAATTTTTTTCTACAATATTTTATTAAAAGAGTTATGTGACATATTGATATTGATTTAATAAATAGTGTAAGTTAAGAGTATAATAATATGGTAGCTACTCCAATAAAAATTTAATGATTATCATCATGTGAAGATACATCATTTTGACCATTGGATGATAGATTGTAGGGCTTGATTTTATTTGAAGTAAAAGTGTTACCTTTATTTAAAGTGTTGCTAAATAAATAAGTTACACTTTTTAAACAAAGATCATCATGAGAAAATGTTTTTGGCATCTTCATGGGAGTAGTTGCCTAATAATATTCCTTAATATAATTTTTTTAATATTTAACACTTTAATAAATATTTTAGGAATACTTGATAAGGCACTTATTAACTAATATAAATTTATTATTCCCATCCATTTTAAGAATGTCCGATTTCCCATATAATTAACTTTTCACTAAATTAAAAAGATAGATTTATACTGTCGATTATAATAATTCATTTTATCTATAACTTGTGAGGCGATTTTTTCATATATTACACTATTAATTAATATAAGTATTTATTATAACCATGACTTGAACAATATTAAAGCAGATACAAATAAACACAAGAGGCAATAATAAAGTTTTGGTTTTAGTTAACATGTACACTAATGATACAAGTTAACATTATTAATTAAAAAATTTATTATAAAATATGTATAATAAAAAATATAATTAAAATTAGTGTATAAAAAAATATTGAAATTTTTAAATTTATAAAAGAATGAGAAAAAACTGATAAAGGGACTAATTTGGTGCACGACATTCAATTTTAAGGACTAAAATGAGTCATTTGATGCAAAGTAAGGGACCAATTTGATGCACATGTAACGATGATATAGTGGATGACACGTGGACAAATAGCATTGCGACACGTGGCATAATCTGACACATGACTAAATAGCATTGTGACACGTGGCATACATGTCTATGTCAGCATGCCACATGCTGTTGACTGACACGTCATCATACTGTTACACGTGGCCAAACCATGAGGTGACACGTGTCACCAAATGTTCACGTCATCAAGCCACGTCAGCGCGTTGTTAACGGAAAACGGGTCAAAGACCACTATAGTATAATTTTTCCAATCTCAAGGACATAATTAATGCAATTAAAATATCAATGATGATTTTGGTGCACGACGTCAATCTCAAGAGCCCCTTCTGGAAATTTAATTGACACTGTAAGCTCTATAATCAATTATTATATATTTATATTGAAAATTTTTTCTTCATATAACATTATTAAACCAACCGTACCTATAAATCCAAAGGATTAGTCATTATATTTAATTGATCTAGTTAGGAGCTATTGTTCATTAAAAATTTTAAAATTTACACTACCAAAATTAATAAAAAGTAGTGCACATCTAAAGTCTATTTAAAAAATAATAATTTAAAATTATTTTATAAATAAAGTATATTTTTTATTTTTAAAATTTGTTAAAAATTTTTAAAATATTCTTAATTTTTATTTTGTTTTAATTTTTTTTTTGAAATTTTTTATTTACATCAAAATATACTTTTAGCAACTAAATTTTTAAAAAATTTAAAACTAATTCAGTAATAATACATGACAATTATATCTAATTTACTTGTGTTAAAAATTATTTTTGTAAAATTGTTATTGAATTAGTTCTAATTTTATTCGAAAAATTAACCATTAGAAATATATTTAATACAAATAAAAAATTTTTAGGATAAAATTAAAATAGTTCGAACCTTAGAGTTATTTTTAGAACATTTAATAAATTTTAAAAATAAAAAATATATTTTATTTTTATTTTATTTAACTTAATATTTATAATTTTATATATATAATATCTATAATTACATACTTATTATATTTAATATTATGTCTTTATTCTACTGGTAATTAATAAATACAAACAAAAATAAAATAAAATAAATAATAGCTATTTATAATTCTCAATTTGCGATTGCGATTAAGATGTACAAATATTTTAATAAATAAAAATTTTATTTATATATTAAAATTAGTCATTATATATTTATGTATAATATATGTATGATTTAATTAATTTTTAATATATATTTTATATTTTAATATGTATTTTATTTTGGTGAGTGATTTTGATGATTAATTTTAATATATATACGTGTAAAGCTATATTGAAAGAATAATCTTTTATTATAAAGTGTCCGAATTTTATTCTCCAATTAATAATTATGGCGCCCCCGAAATCTTTGTGTAGGTGTCCTTGTCTCTTATTGGATAGCTATAAAGAGCAAGGAGGCAATCCAAGCAGATTATATAAGGCTAAATTAAGAGAAAACATTAGTATACAAACTAATAATAATAGTAGTAATTAAGCAACAATGGCAGCATTGCACTTTATCTATTACTCCCTCCTCTCACTTGCTTTGTTGGTATTCACTCTCAATAAGCTCTTGTTCAGAAAAACAAGTTCCTTGAACCTTCCACCTTGTCCACCCACCATTCCGATAATCGGCAACCTCCACCACCTCAAGTCCCCATTCCACCGCTCCTTCCACGCCCTATCACAAACCTACGGCCACATTTTCTCCCTTTGGATTGGTTCACAGCTTGTTGTTGTTGTCTCCTCCCAAACCCTAGCTCAACAATGCTTCACCAAGTACGACATCGTTTTAGCCAACAGAGCCCGTAACCTCGTTGGAAAGCACCTCTTTTACGACTGCACCAGCTTGGGCTGCTCCTCCTACGGCGATCACTGGCGGAACCTTCGCCGCATTGCCACCACCGAGATCCTCTCCACGCATCGCATCAACTCCTTCGCGGAAACACGCAAAGATGAAACCCTGAGAGTGATAAAGAATTTGGTTGAGCAAACCTGCACGGAGTTCACTAGGGTTAAATTGAGGCCATGGCTTTCCAAGATCTCGTTCAACAGCATGATGAGAATGATCTCCGGGAAGAGGTACTACGGGGACGATGATAGCGGCAATGACGTGGCGGATACCGAGGAAGCCATGAAATTCAGGGAGACCATCGCGGAGATACTGTCGTTGATAGGTGCAAGCAAGGTGGTTGACTTTTTCCCGTTACTACGGTGGTTTGACTTCGACGGTTTGGAGAAAAGGCTGAAGAGGGTTAACAAGAGTGCCGATAAATTCTTGCAGGGTCTAATTGATGAGCACCGTAATGGGGAGCATAATAAGAAAACCATGATTGGGAATCTCCTAACTCAGCAAAAATTGCAGCCTCAGTACTACTCTGATATTATCATCAAAGGGCTTATTCAGGTACATCTATATTCGTTTAGGGTTTTTCTTTCGAAAGAAAATAGTTAAAATAATCTTTTAAGTAAAGATAATATATAATTGAGATGTAGACAGGTGTTTTGTATTAGATTATTTAATAAGTTGCATTAAAAGAGATCATAAATTGTATTAATAAGTTGCGAGAGAGAGAGAGAGAGAGAGAGAGAGAGAGAGAACAAACGTGACTTTAATAAGTTGCATTAGATAATGTATTGTAATCAACACTCATAAATTAAAAGATATCATATGAATGTGTATATTTTCAGTCAATTTATGTGCTTAAATTTTTATTTAATGTGAATACAACGTGTATATATAGGAACGTATATATAAAATATAAAATTTAACAAAATATATCCAACTGCTTACAAACAAATTTTTAACCCTGAAATTTTTAACTGCCTTTTCTACTAAAGTATCACTAAAATATTAATACTATAGCAACTAATTTCAACTAATACTATAGTAAATTGCTAAATAAATTTAGTACAAAACACATTAAAGATGAGTTTTTAATTTGTTGAGTTTGAATTTTAAATATTTTTTAATTGAATTTTGAATGTTCTTATTTTTAAAAATTCTGAATTTTTTTTATTGTATTAAATATTGACCGTAATATTAATCATGCAATATTAACTCTTAAGATTTTTTATTTTTTATAAAAAATATTTTGATGACGATCTTTCTATTTTATTAAAATAATGATAATATTAAAAAGATAAAAAAAATAGCCAAAATTTATTTTATTTTATCATTCATTAATTATTACAATAATTAATAACTGATTTTAACTTTCTCTTGTTACCAAATATTTCTATTAAAATAAATCTTGCTAGCTAATAAGTAAATGTTAGTCAACTTGATTTGAATTGTGTGTAGGATATGCTGATTGGTGGAACGGACACAACAGCTGTGACTATGGAGTGGGCACTAGCTGCTCTATTAAATCATCCGGGAATATTCAAGAAAGCAATGAATGAATTAGATACCATGGTAGGCAGCGATCGTTTAATAGATGAGTCAGACATTCCAAATCTTCCATACCTTCAAAACATTATCTATGAGACACTTCGGTTGTACACTCCAGGCCCATTGCTATTGCCTCATGTATCTTCAGATGAGTGCAACATTGAAGGATTCACAATTCCACGTGGCACTATAGTATTGACTAGTGCATGGACTATTCATAGAGATCCTAAAATTTGGGGTGATGATGCCGAATGTTTTAACCCTGAGAGGTTTGAAAAAGATGGAGAAGCTAATAAGCTACTTGCTTTTGGATTGGGAAGGAGAGCTTGCCCTGGATTAGGGTTAGCGTATCGTACAATGGGCTTAACTTTGGGATTATTGATTCAGTGCTTTGAATGGAAAACATTAGTAGAGAATGAAGAGATTGATATGAGGGAGGATGAAGGAGCAGCCACACCAAAACTAATTCCTTTGGAGGCCATGTGTAAAGCACGACCAATCGGCAGCAGGATCAAGATATAATTAAATTTATTATTAATTATAAAGTTTTATTATTATGTGTCTTAAGTACATAAATTAAACGTATCATAAAAAAATATTTTAATGTTATTTATTACAAAAATAATTTTTTTTTATGATATGTTTAATTTATATCCTTAAGTCACATAATAACAAAATTCTTAATTATACATACCTAATACCATCTACTTCACCAATCATTCCTCTTATAGTTAATCGGACAACGCATACATAATATTAATGTTTATGTTGTAGTAGTAATGAGACACAAGAATCAATAATTAAAAGCTTAGTGTGCAAGGTTGTGAAGTGGTTAGTCGTTGTCTTTCATCAATAAATAATCCATGTGATGAGATATCTAATCGGTTGATAATATTATACTATTAATTTATTAAAATCTAAACATATTATTAGTTGTACGTACAAAATTAATCATTAAATTAAATATTATATATTTATGTATAAATATATATTATTTAATTTATTTTTAAATAAATAATTAATTTAATAACTAATTATTTTATACACATAATATAATTGATTAAAATTAATCTGAGAGTCTTGCATATATAGTTAGGTTGTATTTTGTACTTCGGTAGCTTTTAAATTTTGCAACTAAACACTACTATTCAAATTTTGATTTTTCTTTATTTCAACGGATTGATTCATGTATTTCTATTCCAACTACAAGTGTGTCTATAAAATTAAATTCTCAAAGTTTTGTATCTACTAAAAATTATTCCAATAAAAAAAATCCCCACCACACCTTGGGCAAAAGATATACGTATGCACAAGTGGTATCGCATTATAGATAGACAACCAAAGGTAATTAGATTTTAGAAAAAATATATAGGCGTATAACAACATTAATATAATGTTTCCAATGTTAGGATAATCTATACAAGAAAAATAAATAATTTTAATAGCCATTAAAAGTAATTATTTTAATAAGGTACATTTTACCATTGCTAGTTGTAAAAAAAAAATCTAAAATGATTAGAAGATGGTTTAAAAGCATTTTTGACAGGCATTTAATTATCAAAAAAAGGCTTTATTGATAATGTTTTATTGGCATGGCTGTTTTTTTACAATCAATAATAATTGGAAATTAATAAAAATATTATCAATAAGTTTGTTCTTTATAATTAAGTAACTATTAATTAAAAAGAGAGAAAATGATAAATAAGTTCCCAACCTTTTGTTCCGCGGACATTTTCGTCCTTGACCATTGAAAAATACTTTTAAGTCCTTGACATTCACAAAACTTGGACAGATCAGTCCCTCCGTCCAAATGTTCCCGTCAAGGACTGATCCGTCCAAATGTCTCCGTCAGGGACTGGTCTGTCCAAGTTTTGTGAAGGTCAGTGACTTAAAAGTATTTTTCAATGGTCAAGGACGAAAATGTTCGCGGAGCAAAAAATAAGGGACCTATTAATACACTCAAATACATTCTTTTTAACCGTTATTGACCGTTAAAACATTAGGTCTTTTTATATGATAATTAATAAATATTAAAATATATTTGAATATTTTCTTCTGACATAATTACTCTTGATAAAAAGTATTATTTTAAAATAAAAATTTAATTTTAATATATTAATAATATAAAATATTTTTACAAACATATTCAATCATAACATTACATCATCAAATAAATAATAAAAAAAATATTTTAAATTATTAATATATTAAAATTAAACTCATAAAATATTATTTTCCGTCATCCATGTGCTAGGGAATTTAAAGAAAGTAATTGATTGCAATTTCTGGTTCCACATTCATCGAACTTGGCAAGCAAATTATAAGTTCAAATGATAGCTGTCAAGAAGTTTAAATGAAAGCCACAAGTACTTGGTTTATTGGCCCAAAATTAAACAACAATAACAGTTAATTAAAAGACGAATTAAACAATGTCCAAAGAAAAAAAGACGAATTAAACCAACTCATTATCATCAGGGACATTTGAAGGCGGCTTTAATTTTCTTGACAGTGGTGGCTGCGAGTCCATTGACAGCATCAACGGTGTTCATGTTGAACTGCCCCACCGCATTTTGGTTACTAACTAGCACCTGTACGGTCACCGTTAGTATGGAGCCACCGTAATGTCTCGATTCTGGAAGCGCACAGCCAAAGAAAGCTCCTCGCGGAGGAGATCCATCTCCGCATATGGTGAAGCCGGAGGGGAGAATAGGCATCGTGGTGGTGTCCTCTCCGTTGATTGCCGCAGTTATTGTGCCAACATCAACCGGAGCATACACCACCACGCTTCCCAAGAAATCCGTGCAGCATTCTTGGAGAAGAAGCGTGTTGTTCTCCGTAGGAATATAAGGCTGCACCACATACATCATCATCATCATCATGGATCATCAATTTAGAATTTATTTTTATTGCTTATTTAGACAATAGTAATAAAAAGGTATCTAGCTAGCCCTAGTTGATATTTATATAGGTGAATGCTATGGTGACTAAAAGGTAGTGTCTATTTATTAAAAAAAAAAGTAAAAATTCAGATGAAGTCGACTTCACGTGAAGTTGACACCTGAAAGCCGTTAGATGAAAATTTAGTTAAATCATTCAACTTATTTAACGGTTCTCAAATATTAACTTCACGTGAAGTCGACTACACATGAGTTTTCACCATTAGAAAATGTTAAAAAATAATATTTAATTTAAAAGATATAACAGTAAATAATTTTTAAAAAATCAAAATTTACTATAAAAAGTAAGTTAGGCAAAATTTATTAACAAAGTTATAGTCACAATAGAATTGACGATTTATATATGAAATAAAAGCCCTAATTGAAAATACGTACCCGAAGAATTGTTGTAAAGTTATCAGAAAAAGTTCCATTTGAGATGCGCTGAATCTGAGTCACTGGATTTCCATGGCACAGAACATCCCACTACAATTTTTGTTCCCAAAGAAAAAAGGATCATTTTGGATGGCTATCAAATAAAAGAAAAGAAAAATTAAAGATTATTATTGTTTAATTTATTATTACCTGTTGTCTAGTTGATGGATCTTTGAAAAAGTTAAAGAGTGCTTGTGGCAAGAGAGGAAGCCAAAGGGAGATAGATGCAGTGACAATCAAGCCCTTAGGCACACCAGCCTCTATACTTCTTCGAATACCAACTCTTACACCATTGTTGTTCTTCCCATATTGCAACTCCATGTTACCTGACATGTCCAGAGACCCACAGAAGAGCTTTACCATCCTCTCAGAAAATTCCATCACGTTCTTTCGTCCTTCAGGTGAAGCAATCACTGTAAAGAAAAAACCACAATTGAAAAATACTTAATTATTCATTAGCTATATATATGTGGATCATCAATTATATATAAACTAACCTCCACTGTCACAACTAGGCATCATGTTCATTGAGGCGAATGCAATTCTCTCGCACATCCTTTCGAGTGTCAGAATCCATCTTTCTGCTCCAAATGCACTGTTGCTACAAACTAGGTCTCTAAAAATCGGATTCGTTTGGATACTGTCACTTATTTCCACATGTTCCACCCAAGTAATCTATGCCAATATTAATTTAATATCATTTTCAAGAGAAGTTTTCATACATAGTATAGCATAAAAAATGTGATAAATTAAATTAATATGATAGTAAGTAATAATAATTAACACTAACGGTGGAATATCCATCGTTCATGTCGTGGATTAAGCATCCAGAGGGAAGCTTCCAAGTGAGGGAATGAAGGAATCTGGAGGAATCAAATGAGACATCTGCTATGATCCATGCACCTACATCAACTTGCACACAGTACCGCAGGAAGAAGAATTCCCGAGATCTAAGTAACGGTGAAAGAATATGTATATCTGCATACATCTGCACCGTCAATATTAATGTTAATTACCTAAAGAGACTTAGGGTTTTAATTCAATGTTTTATATTCTTACTAATTACCAGTTGCAAGGCTCCACTTCGGGTCTGTGGCAAACCGGTGTTGAGTACTTCGATTGTATCTGCTTTTTTAACCATTGTTGGGAAAATGGAAACCCATTTTTCCTATTATTTAACAACAAAAACAAAGGAAAATAAAAATTAATTACAACAATAATTATTTTTTTTAAGTATTACAAAATATGATATTTAAAAACTTTGTCAAGACAATATAAGGCATACAAAATGTTGCGCTCTGATCCTTTCGATCTAATAAAGGAATACGACGCATCATGTAGTATTTAGTTGAACAATAAATACAAAAAAATAAATTTTATCTAAATTTTTCTAAAACAATGGATAAATTATTTTTTATAATATGTTTAATTATCATTAGATGAAATGTATGAATTATCATGGTTAACATTAATTTTTAATTTAAGTTATGATAACCTAACTAATTAATTAAAGTATAACTTTTTTTTAATTTATAAAGAATCATTAGAAAATTTTATTTTATAATTATGATGATGAAGAGTAATTACATAAGGCTAAAATTTTCTATTTCAATATTTTCAAGTGTAGAATCGTTTAAAATTTAATTTCAAAGTCAAAATAAAGACAAAAAATAGTGGTGAAATTCCCAAAATGAGAATATATTTTGACATCAGTAACAATTAGTTTATAAGTTATTTGATCTATTTTTGGTCATTATCACTAGAAGTTATTTTAATAATTATTTTTATGTGCATAATATTGTAAAATAAAATCATAGAAGCTTATGATTTATATTTAATACTATATCTATAATTTAAAATAAAATTTTTAACTATTAAATTAAGAGTTAATATTAATTATAATAAATTAATCTATTTTATCTAATAATAATTAGACATGTCATAAAGAATATCTTATCCCTTATTTTAGAGAGAATTAGATAGAATTTATGTACAAAAAATACTATTAAAAAATTATTAATTAACACCAGTATTTTCAAAGTAAATAGCAGAGTTAGATGTAGAATTAGATTATTTTTTATTATATTGTCTTTATTAGTGATGGTGTTAGAAGTGATAATACTACTTGAATTTGTGGGTATTAACTCCGTCTCTATCCGTGCAGTGTGGGGTGGGTTCTTGAGCGGGGTGGGACGGGATCGAATTTAGGTTAAATCCGCCTCTTAATATATCTAATATATATACTTTTAATATATAATATATATAAAATAATTAGTAAAATAATTAATAATGTTATATTTAAATTTTTACTTTAATTTATGTTATGTATACAATGATGGTTATATCAATTTTAAAATTTAATTTTATTTGTTAGATTTTAATAATTATAGGAATGGATAAGGGCGGGACGAATACCCACAAGAGCGGGTTAGGATTTAACTTTTTACTATCCGCGAATAGAAGTGAGACGGGTTCGATACAGATTATTGTAGGACGGGACGGGTTAGGTAGGGCAAAATCCCGCCCCTACCCGCCTCATTACTATCCCTAAATGGTGAAAACTCACTTATAGTTATCTTTAGGTTAATAGTTGAGAATTATTAAATAATAAGTTAGTCAAACATATCAAACAATTTAACGATTTTTAACAAGCAACTTTCTATAAAAAGAACTGCATATAAATTTTTATCGTCATTGATATATCAACTTTTGCATAATTTTAATTTTAATTGATGTAGCGATGTTATATTAATTTTAAATGATATTAGTTTTAGAGTAAAGTAACAATTAGATCTTTGAAAATGTTGACCTTGAACTAATTAGTTCTTGAAAAAAAAAGTACCAATTAGGTCTTCCAAAATAGTGACCGGTCTGTAAATAAATAGTACAAAACGAAATAGAATTGTCCATGTATTTCGTTATTTACAGTGGTGCATATCTTGTTACTATCACATGAGCATGAAAACGATTTAATTTTAAACAGTGAAGGATTTATTATCTTTTGAATTTTCATATACTCATTATCTACTATTCTCTATTTATCACATATCCTATAAAAACAAGTGAAATTTTGTTCCAAAAGTTATTATTTATATGACTATCTTTTATATATAGACATGTCATAGTAATTAACAGTATATATAAGTATCACCGTTAAGTTTTAGTTGATAAATTAATAGAAAGATATGATATGTCCACCGTTTACTATCCTGAAGGACTAAATTGGTACTTTTTTTCTTTAAAAATTAATTAGTCTAAAATCAAAATCTTCGAAGACCTAATTGTCACTTTATTCTTAATTTTATTGATGTACTATAATATTATATTATAGCACAAAAAAAATTCAAAGAAATTAAAATATGTATCTGTATTAGATTTTTTTCTATAAGTATTTTCTCCTTATTTGCAGAAAACTATTTAAAAAGTGATATATTACTTATAGACAATACAAGAAAAAATTTATTTAAACCCTACATATAACTCTATACTGTCTGACTCTAGTTACTTTTAAGAATTAAGTACAATTTTAGTTCTTAAGGTATAAATTAAAAATTTTTTTTGTTATAAATTTTTTTTTATATACAAAATATTTCCTAAAGTTTAACTTAGTTTTAAAATCGTCCTTACCTTAAGGACCAAAATTGTATAGAGGAGGCGGCGGAAGTAGAGACAGAAGTAGATTGTGAACAACTTCTTCTTCTTCCCTTCCTCCCTCTCCTTCTTTCCTCCCACTTTGCAAGAGTAGAAACACTCTTTTTATTTTATTTTATAATTTTTTTTGTTATAGGTAATTTGGTCCAAAATTTTAGTATTTAAGTAAAAATGGCTATTTTAAAACTTTGTTTTAAACCTTAGGGACGATTTTGTATGTAAAAAAAAGTTAGAGACAAAAAATTTTTTTAGCCTATACCTTAGAAATTAAAATCGTACTTAATCCTACTTTTAACATTAATATTTAATTGATATTTTTTTAATAAAACACTACGTAGGGATTAGATTCTCTCTAATGAAAAAAAAAATAGATGATGTCGAGTGTTTAATCTCATATTTCATTATTCTCTCTCTCCTATTTATTTTTGATCCCACTTATAAAATTAAAAGTGAGAGATCACACTTTATTCTCTCTAAGTGTTAAAAAAATAGAGAGGATCCATTTTCACGTCCTCTTTGCATTTTGCATATTGTTGTGCTGATAATCCGACATGATGTGTATCACATTCTATCTAATCTAAGTTTTCTTAACATAATTTTAAGAAAAACTATACAAAAATACACTACACTCTTAAATTACTTACATAAATTTTAATATTAGAATAATTATTTGTACACTTAATAAATTAAACATCTAATATATTTATTATTATTCATATTATTTAATATTTTCATTTTCTACGTGTACTTTTTCTAATTATAATTGTAGACAACTCAGTTAACTCTTCTCTAATTCTGATTTTAAAATTCAAAAAATTTAGTTTTGCGCTTGTTCTGTATTCGTATCATACAATCCTAAGTCACAAACCATTCACTACATATGCCCGCCTCTTTTCTCTCCCGCTCCTCCTCTTATCAGTTGTGCATTTGACATTTGTCTCTTTCCGTCTATCCCGCCGTAGTCGTGTCTTCGATGCGCCACATTTGTCGTGCAAATCAGCTCCCGCCCTCTCCGGCCTTCCGTCGCGTGCAGCCGCCTCTCCCCGCGCGTCCTCCCTCGCAGCCGTTCCGTGTCACCAGCATCCATCGCATGGTCGTCCTCTCCATTGTGAGGTCGTAGGTGCGCGTTGATGCCGTCGTCATTCTCCCCATAGCGTCGCTGTTCACACAAAAGCGATCAAACCCACCGTGGCGCTGCCGCTGCAATGTTCGGAGTTCTCTCATACCTCACCCGTGAAATCAGTGCACGATTTGGCTCCCTTTGGCGTCCTTTCTCCCGTCATTTGCAGCCGCACATCATCGCGCGATTCCTGGCCATCGTTCTCTCTCCCACACACAGTCTTCTTCTTTTTCTTAGTTTAATTTTAGATGATTTGTTTAACTGATTTTGAATGTATCATTTTCCTAAATTTTAGATGTATTTTTATATATGTTTTTGAATGTTTCTTTGTCTTATATTTTGATGTGTCTTTTTTATTAGATTTTGAATTTTATTATAGTTTTAGATATTTTTAACATATACTTTTAAATATTTGTTTTTAGATGTTTATTTTTATTTAATTTTATTTAAATATTTTTAATGATAGTTTAAAATTTTGAATTCACGTTTTTTCTAAAAAATATATATAAATAAAAGCCATTAAAAAAAATAAAACAAATCATTCAAAAAAGAAAAAAAAAAAGTTGGCTACAACCTTGTTCGTTCCTAGCAGGATTGTAATTCTAAATGTAACACTTTCTATTATTGAAAAAAATTTGTTAATTATTATGAGTATAGAATAATAGATATAGTTGGATCGATAATGAATGAATAAATAACGCAATAAGGGTTTAATTAATTGATGTAGCGTACCGAATCTAAGAACATATCAACCAATTTCCTGCCGCTCATAGCCACCACTCGTGAATCTTTTGATGCCTCTCTGCGTGCTTCACACTTCAACCCAACATTGTGGAAAACGCCGTCGTAGCTTTGACGCTGAAGAATGAAGTTTCCATCAACTGTTGACCTAAACCAGAAAGGCTCGTTCATCCGCAGAAGCCTCGCTACTTCGTCCACGGCTTTAGTCGCCGCCTCTTTCATTCTTACTATCTCCTCCTCTGTGAAGAAGCTCACTACCTCCGCAACAGCGACGGCACTCGGAGTAGCAGCAGCAGATTGAGCAGGAATCATATCTTGATGATCACGATCGCCATTAAAAGGACGAATAATACTATTGCTACTTTGAGCTCCTTGAGGAGGAGTAGGAGTAGTGTTTTGGCGGCAGAGTGAATGGAAGCGTTGGCAGAGAGAAGTTTCAATCTGAGGATCAATCAAACATGGTATTGCAGCTGTTGGGGTAGGAGTAGGAGTAGGAGTAGGAGTAGGAGTAGTAATGCTACCACTGCTGGCCAGAGAAGATAACACTGATGATAATTGCACAGGGGACACTACTTGATCTGCACCTATGATGTTGTAACTTGCAAGAAGCTCTCCCATTTTCCTATACTGAAATTAATCCCATTCATTAATAATGAGGTGGCGTATGTATTGCAAACGAGTCGTAAGAAAACAAATATAAGATATAAACGTGACATATTAAATAAAATATGTTAAATTATCTAACTAATTAGAAGTACTAGCCTCTTGCACAAGAAAATCATTTTCCAACTTGAATTGTTCCAAGCGAATTTGGCAATCATCCTCCGTTACGGTTGGACCACCACAAGTTACGCAAACTACATTCTTCAAGGACTCTCTGAACATCAAGTTTTCTGCCATCATTCTCTCATTCTCTCGCCGAAGAGCACAGTTATTTGATCTATCAGCTTGAGCCTGAAAAGTAACTAACACAATTGTTAAACATGTTGAATGCATATAATCGTATACATATATATGATATATCTATAGATCTGACCTTTGCTTGGGTCCTCCTATTCTGAAACCAAAATTTGACTTGTCTGGGTTCAAGCCCTAGTTCTGTGCCTAGTTGTCGCCGCATGCTATCATTTGGATGTGCACATGCGTTGAACGCTCTTTATATACAAAATTAAAGTTTCTATTATTTCAGAGCTTAAGAGAGAACTAATTGAGCTGAATAATTAAACTCCAATAAGAGAAATGTATCAACTTGTAGGAAGAAGAAACAAAGGGACAAACCAATGCAAAATACTCAAATTACACATTTATTTATATCTTTATTTGAATTTATTAAATATAATAAAAAGAGCATTATTCTATACATATATTGTTACACCATGATTTTTATGTCTATCAAATTTAAGATATACTCTAGACTTATAAAAGTATTTATAAATTATTTCTAAAGTTATTTTTTTGTTGATAGAAAATTTAACCAATGACATAAAACATGAAAGAAAAAAAAATGACCTATTTTTAAAGTAGAGGATCAATTTGATTCAATTCAGGATTATGATGCATGGGATTAAAGGATTTGTGTGTCTATAAATACATGTATATATGGTAAGTGTACACTAAGTAGGTATGCACTAAAATTAAATCATCAAATAGTCATTATATATTTATATATAAATATATATTATTTTATATATTTTATATATATATATATATATATATGAGTAATTTAATAGTTGATATTTTATATATAAATAGCATGATGACTTTTGAATTATTGGATCTCAATGTTAATTTTGATAGAATAATGTATATATATATACAAAAATTCAGCAACCAATACAATTAATTACGTATTTATATATAATATACGTATTGTTATATATATTTTTAATATATATTTTATATTTTAAAATATATTTTATACAAATAATTTATTTGATGATTGATTTTTAGTGTGTATATAATATAGTTGATTTAAAAACTTCGGGAGAAAAAAGGATTTCAAGGCTATTGATACGGTGATGCTTGCAAAATTTTTAAAAACCATGAAAATGAAAGATAAAAATCCAATTATTAATCCTAAGAACTTCCAAAAGATAAAGTAAAAGCTTATAATTAATTGGCTAGGTATTTAAGAATAAGAAAACATAAACCAAATAAATTAAAGATTACGCCTCAAACATTTTTTTTAAATTCTCCTTGGGATATTCACTGTCAAAGAAAGTGATTTTTCAAAGTTTTATAAATATCTTTATATTAAGACGAAAATCAAAATCTTGACAAAATTTTTCCTGTCAATTACATTATCCCAAAGGATTTACAGAAAATTCGTACCGATCATATAAGAGAAAATAAAGGATACAAAACAAACAAACCGATGAAAAAAAAAAAACGTTTTTTTATTACATAATTGAAAACCCAAAAGGTGGAAATTGAATATTGAATTTTCAGCCTCCGCGTGAGATTGAGAAAAGGTGACAACTTTCTTATCCTTAAGACTACAAAACACTGAAACAGTGAAACAGGATGAAATGATGCTGCATCGAACGAAGTCAATAAAATATATATAAATGAAAAGCTAAGGTTGTTAACAAGAGAAGAAGGTCTCACTCCTCAAGCTTTGCTATCTGATGGGGAGTGTGACGATGGTAAAACCTTCGAGAATTTTGAGGACGATTTTGCCCCTCATCATCAGTACCATCAGTAGCACCACCAGCCGTTGATGATGACCCCATTGGAGAAGCCATTACTCCCTTCAAAACCCTGCTGATACCAAATGTTATTACCTACAACAAATATATACATGTATTTATACCCTCAAGTTTGTGAAGTTATTATTATTATTATTATTATTATTATTATTATTATTATTATGTGTCACACTATACATGCGTGTTAATTTGACTCCACACGTACCAATATTCAACAAAGGTCAGAATTGAAAAGTGAAAATCATTAATGTTGTTTATTTATTTCCTTGTTTAAGAATTTTTCATTTGGACTCATATAGTGAATACTATCCTACCCTCTCTAAAGTAATATGTAAGTTATTCTCTGATGTGTCATATTATAATTGGGTATTTATTTTTTTGAGTTACTTTAATCTCATGAGAGTTAATAATATCTTCGAAGACTGTGACGGCCTGACAGAAGAAGAAAATGGAACACCCAATAAGACGGTGATACTTAGGAGGCACAACGACGGCGACAAAGGAGTGAGGAGGAGTAAACGCAATTAGAGAGAATTGGAGTACATTTTCTAGAAGAGGAAGAGAAAACAAGACACCCAATGAGACGGTGATATTTGGGAGGCGTAACAACGACGATGAAAGAGTACAATGGGAAGGAGTAAACGCAATTAGAGAGAGTTGGAATACCTTTTCTGAAAGAATAATTTGGAAAGAGAAAATAAGACACCCAATGAGACGGTGATCCTTAAGAGGCGTAATGACGACGACAAAGGAGTGGGAGGAGTAAACGCAATTAGCTAGAGAGAGTTGGAGTACATTTTCTAGAAGAATGATTTGGAAAGAGAAAACGAAACACCAATGAGACGGTGATGCTTGGGAGGCACAATGACGACGAAAGAGTGAAAAAGGTAACTCATGTTAAAATAAACACCCAATTAAAATGTGACACATCATGGAGGATAATTTATATGTTACTTTAGAGATGGTAGGATAGCATTCACCTATATATATATGCAAGGTTTTAAAAACTGGACTGGTCATCAAATCGTTCTAATAGTAACTGATTTATTGGTTTAACTAATTTAATTGTAGTCTAATCGAAAAAACTGTTTTATAATAAAATAATAAATAAAATATAAATAAACACACTAAAATATAATTATAATCTAATATAAACTATAAGGATCAAGATCTTTTAAAGTGAAAAAGTTGATAAAATGATAAAATAATAAATTAATCATTCTTAAGTTAAGACAGTGAGACACATATTTTATGGAAAGAACAAAATCAATGGTGATCGAGTAATCCTTCACTTTTACCACTTTTACTAACTTCACTTTAGAGGATCTAAATCCAAGTCTTAAAATGTCATATAAATTTAAAGCACTATATCAACCAAAATCTTATGATCTCATCAAAATAGTTATTAACCAATTTATTTCTTTTCTGGCAAAAGACTGATTATTTTGATAAAATAAAAGTTCTTACTTCGGCATAATTTTAACAAAAATTAACAACATTTTTCAACAGATCATAATTTTAACAAGGTTTCAACATAATTTTAACAAAGATCAATAAATTTTTCCAAAGATTAACAATGATTATCAAGGTTTTAAGTTTTCATCACAATTTTAGCACAATTTTTTTCAGCACAACACGAACAAAAAATAACAGAATAAAGTACAACACAGCAGAACTAATCATTCAATAATTTAATCTGAGTAGCACTAGCAGTAGCAGAATTTAGAATTGAAGAATGAAGAAACCAATTTGGGTAACACTAGCAGAATCCTAAACCCTTGTTCTGACTTCTATGCAGTCTGAGCAGAAGGGCAGAAGTGTGATAGAGATGGAGGCCAAGTGACGAGCATGACTACTCGAAGGCGGTGGTTGGTTGGAAGAAGCTGCGGCTGAGAAAACAAAGAGCAAGACTGAGCTCGAGGAGGAAGTTGTGATTGGTGGATTGGAGACTTCGAGCACCATGACCAGACAAAGACGGTGGTGCCTGAACGTGACGGACGACAGTAAGAGCTCGACGGAGCAAACGAGAACCAGGGACTGATGCGGAGCTCGAGGAAAAAGGTTTAATTGCTGAATATAATAAGAAAGAAGCATGGGCGATGATGTTGGTGCCTGAGTGCGATGCATGGCACAGTCCTTGTGGCGACGGTAGAAAAACTAGGGTATCATACTCTCATGTTTATTTTGGTTTTGGTGAATTTTGAAGTTTGAAGAAGAGAAGGGGAAGAAGGAACAAAGGTTAGGTCACTCCTGCGTAAAGCTTCATTTTTCTTTCTTTTTTTTTTTAAAAAAAAGCTCAAAATTGTGTCGTTTATGTAAATTGGATGGGTTCCAATTTGATCTAATCAACCAATTCTCAACTGATTTAACGATTCACAACTGATTTTTATAATTGCGATTTTTCATTCAGACCAAACCGCATAGGCGTCCAATTCTCGGTCAAATTGGTCCTATTTTCAAAACCATGTGATATAACGTCGGAGATACACTAGAAGAAAAATGTTGAATACCATCAGATTTAGCGTCAAATGTTAGCGTTGGGTTTGCTAACAGATTTACCCGTTAGATTTTTTGGGTAAAAAAAATTACAGTCAGATTCTGTTTTTCGACGATAAATTCGCCGGTAATATTTTGAGGAAAAAAAATATTAATTGGCGCAAGCATTATCGTTAGATTTACAGGCAGATAAATCCGAGGGTAACCTTGATTAGTGAAACGTTGCGCTTTAGGCATCTACGAAGCTTTAACATTGGATAAATTTATCGGTAAATCGATGGTAAGTGTGCCCTAAATTCGAACCGCGACCTTATTTCCCCATTTCAAATTACTATCTCTCCCTCTCTACTCACCCTCTTGCCTCCCATTCTCTCTCTAACTCTCTCATCTATCCCTCAACATTCTCTCCGGCAGCCCCTTCGACAGTCCCCTCTCGTCATCTGGCTCTCCTTCTTTGTCTCTTTGCATTGTTTCTGTCGAACCGCCATTGCTGGCGTCGCTTCTGCCGCTGCTCTTGCCACCGCTTCTCCTGCCGCTGCTCCCTCCAGGTAACACCCCTTTCTCCGATTTTTTAAATTTGGTTCTAGCTTGATATTATGAATTTCAAATGACCATTGATATTGGATGATGTTGGAAATTGAGAATAAATTCTAAATTGGTTTGTTTGTTGTGTTGTTTGAATTATATGTTTAGTAAGTAATATTGGTAATAAGAACTAAGATGATAATTTAGGATCAGTTAAAGAACTTATAAAAATTAGTTTGATGATAAACAAATTAAAACATCAACTAATTAATTAATAAAGTAAATCATATAAGTCCTAATACAATTTAAATTTAGAGGCAGTTATATATTTTCAACCTTAGCTTGAATAAGGTCTAATAATTTATATAAATTAGAATTTAAAATTTTGATTTGAATTTATAAAAGCATGTGAAGTAATAGGTTTTAGAGTGATTTAGGTCATTAGTTAAATATTTTAGTTAGAATTCAAGCTTTAAGTTTAGATAACATTTAATCTCATTCATCTAAGAGTAGAGTTAGAAAGAGAACATTATTGATATTAGACTAAAATGATTGGTAATTTGGTATTCTTGAGGTTAAGTAACAAAAGATTGAAAATGAAAATGTTCTAAATTAAAATCTTTAATGAATTTTCAATGTTTGATGATATGCATACTTTAGTAGTTCTAAAGTTTGAGAATAGATTCTCTAATGGATTAGTTAGGTTTAAATTTAAGGGTTCTAACTTCGTAAAATTTCGTGTTTATTATTGTTTGTTAAGTTATTTTTGATGTGTTATGGTTGTTTTTGAGTTTTAATTTATGATTGATTCTCTCTGGAGTTTGGTTTTATTATTGTGCGATTAATCACCGTGAATATTAGCACTGTTTTAGAGAAGGTTTTGTTAAAATATTTTTCAAATAATATAAATGTGGGAGAATTTGTATTAATTTGTATGCTTTTGCAAATATGGCAACAAATAGAGGTGTCACAGATCGGTCTCGTGGTCGTGGTAGAAGGAGGGGGAGGGTTTCTATCGGTACCCCCTAGGACTTCTTAGTCGTCCGCCTCTACTATGACTACTCCTGCGACGTCACAGGCAATGAGTGCACAGGACCCATCATGATCCCTAACCCTAACTACGTGACTTCTTCTGCTGCGCCACCCCTACAACCAGGAAGTCATTCGTCTGCTTCACCAGAGTATATTCCTCCACCACCTCCATCCGCTTAGCAGCCCACTGTTTCGACGACGACGCCTCTAGAGACACACACTACGGTGTCGGAATCCTTTCATGGGTCCCATCAGCCAGATACTCTTCCACCACCTCCCATCGTACGGATGACGATTTAGCCTGATGGTTTGACAGCGTGAGTACTATTTTAAGTCCTTTATATATATGCAAACTATTTTAAGGAGATTATTCAACATATGTGGTTGCTAATCTTAAGTTTTTCATTTTAGTTCGTTAGTTTAATTTAATTATACTCAATTTTTTAACTTTAGTGGATTTATGTTATTAAGATAGATTCTATTTAAGTTAGTAGGTTTAAATTGTTGAAAGTGTTTGAGAATTCTTGATTGTTGATGGATGTTGCTGCTTAAGTCATATAATTCTATATTGCTTTGTTTGTGAATTGTTTAGGCAAATTGTTGATGGATAAAGTCTGTGGCACATTCTAATTATAGACAAAATTCTGCCAAAATTTTTTAAATATAATTGAAGTTTATAGATTATTTCAAATAATTGTTTAGTAAACTACTAATCTTAAGTTTTCTATTGATAGGGTTGCGCCAAATAATAATGCATATACGCAGGAGTGTACTATAATGTCATTAAACTGATGTACGACCACCCATGATTGAGCTACAAGAAGATTCCTATTGAGACTAGAGAGCGATAATCTTAGAAGTGGGCGGTAAAATCTTCGACCATCGGATGGCTAGGCGGCTACAGCAAATGATGGAGGACGTATGTGAGCGGCGTGACCACCTCACTATTTGGCTCCGCCCGGACCTTAAGAAGACACTGTACGTCCATTGGGAGACTAATGAGGGATTCAAGCGCCGACGTCTCACAAATAGAGCTAATAGGGCATCGGCCAAGTCATCGAAGTATATTGGTAGGTCAGCGACTTTCATGAAGACAAAGGTCAGACTGGTATGTAACTTGTTTTAATTTGTTATTAAGTACGTTTTGTCTTTGAAATATAATGTCATTATTATTCGATTTAACATGTTGTCAACCTGCGTAGTCTAAGTCATTGAGTTGTGATGCAATGATGACAGAGACCTTCAAGTACACTCACACCTTGAAGGAGAACAAGGAGATATTTGTTGATCAACGGTCTGCGAATCATTATGTGAGTAAACATCATGTGGTATAAAGTTTTCAATTAACTGCAGTCCTAATCATAATATGTGTTATACAGGAGTCTTACACGCAGAGATTGGAGACCACAACCTAGCAATAATCTCAGTAGACTAGAGACGACGGCAACAACTTCGCTGCATCAAAAATCGATCCGGACACAGTTTGGCGCGAGACCACATCTGAACCGTACAAGAACTGCATCTACGGATTGAGATCATTCTTCGCCGACAACTTCCACACCTCCACACTGAAATATTAGAGTTGTCAGAATTTATTATTTTTAGTTATTAATTAATTATTTATATTTAAAAGTATAAAATAAAATATATTGTTAGATTACTGGACTAAAAACACCAAATTAAAAAAATTGAATTAATAACTAAATAATAACTAAAAATAATAAATTCTAATAATTCTTTAGTATTTCTTAATATATATATATATATATATATCAAGATTTGACATTCTAGAATCAATATTACAATTAATACACTTTAAATGTCTTTAATATGGGTCAAACGATCTTCCAATGACTTTGAATTTGACATTCTAGAATTCAAAGGCAAAATTAATTCTTGCCCATATCAAGCACTTATTTAAATTTATTATATATTATTAATTTTATAATTAAAATAGGTTATATATTATTTTTTTTATTGTAATTAAAATTAATTTTTTTTAAATTAAAAAATTTTCTCCTCCTCTTCTTTCTTTTTATTTCTCTTATTCTTTTACTCATTCTATCTCTCTTATATATTATTATCAATGATTAGTTATAAATTTGACAAACAAAATATACATCATAATATTTTTAATTGCATTAAAATTAAAATATTAAAATTTAAATATAGCTATATTATATATTATATATTACTAACTAATTTGATAACCAAAATGTGTTATATGACACTCTCTTATTAAAATTAAAAAAAAAGTTTCTCTAAAATTAATAAACTCCCTTATATTTTCTCATCTACCTCTCTCCCTTTTTCTATTTCTCTCTATCTTTTCTACTCTATATATATAATTTATATTTTATATTAGTAATTTGACAAATCAAAATATATCACCGAATATTTTTTATTACAAGTAAGACAATTTTTTTCTTTCAAAAATCTGTTATTTATTATATATTACTAATTTTATAACCAAAATGTGTCACATGTCACTCTCTTATTATAATTGAAATTAAATCTTTTCCTCCAAAATTAAAGAGTTCTTCTCTCCTCCCTCTTTTTTTCTCTATCTCTCTTATTCCTTTACCCACTCTATCTCTGTTATATATCATTATCAATGACTAATTACAAATTTAATAATCAGAGTGTGCAATATGATATTCTCTAATTGTATTAAAATTAAACTAAAATTAAAATATTGAAAGAAATTAAAATATAGCTATATTATATATTATAACTAATCTGATAACCAAAATGTGTCACATGATACTCTCTCATTAAAATTAAGAGAAAATATTTTCTTCTAAAATTAATAAACTCTCTTCTTATATTCTCTCATCTACCTCTCTTTCTTTTTATATTTCTCTCTACCTTTCCCATTCTATATATAATTTATATTTTATATTAGTAATTTGACAAATTAAAATGTGTCACCAAAGACTTTTTCATTACAATTAAAATAATTTTTTTTAAATTAATAAACTCCCTCTCTCGTTTTTCTACTTTATCTATTTCTCTCTTTTTTCTCATTCTCAATTTTTTTACCTTTTTGTTTTATAAAAAATAAAATTAACAAAATAATATAATTTAAATAAAAATATTATTATTATATACATATTCTTTTAGTTTTTTATTTAGTTTTAAATGTTCATCACTTATCTTTCTAATCTATATTTTCACTTCTCTTCCTTCAAATATTTATTATATACAATTTAGAGAATACTAATGTTGTAACTAAAAGTTAGAATCAAGATTCAATTGTTTAAAAAAATTTGATTTGAATTAATTTTATAACTATCAATATAAATTTTTTTATGCTAATGTCTTATTATATTTTTATAAACTTAGAGAGACAAATATTATTTTTAAATAGTAAGCATAAAAATTAATTATTTTTATTTGTGTAACAAATTTAACACCTAATCAATTGTAAAAATGTACACGTTAAATTGTTTCAAATTTTAGACAACGAATATTAAAATTAATTATTAGTAAACAATTAAACTATTTCACATGAAAATAATAATTAAAAATCTTATTTTTTTATTTTTTTTATCTAGGAAGACCCTAGTCTTCTTAATTAATGAAAACTTTTGTCCCCTATGACCTTTTTGTAAAAATAGTTTAATTTTATAAATCTTTTGTACCATAATTTATAATATCAGGATAAAGCCGACATAATTTTAAAAGATTTATATTTACGTAATGTTATTACTGATAAAAATACTAGTTGAGACTTTGGGGGACTCATACCAATCAAATTGATCCTTTCAATTCTATTCATAATACTCATCATAAAAAGTATTTGCTGAGATACCTTGGCACCAATGCTCTTGTAATATATATTATCTATTATATATTATTAATTTTATAATTAAAATATATAATATATCATTTTTTAAAATTAAAGAGTTTTATATTTCTCTCTTTTTCTCTATTTTTCTATCTCTCTTATTCTTTTACCAATTCTATCTTTCTTATATATCATTATCAATAACTAATTATAAATTTGACAACTAAAATATACAACATGATATTCTCTAATTATAATTAAAATTACATTAAAGTTAAAATTGAAATTAAAATACTAAAATTAAAAATATAATTACTAATTTAACAATTAGAATATGTCACATGACACTCTCTCATTAAAATTGAGATAAAATATTTTTTTCTAAAATTAATAAATTTTCTTCATCCATCTTCTTATTTTATCTCTCTCCCATGATCTATTTCTCTCTATCATTCCCACTCTTTCCACTCTATATGTAACTTATGAATTTTTTATTTACAAAAATATACAATTTTTAGTATATTTATGCATTTTCATAAACCTTACACATCCCGGGTACAGAGCCATCAAAATCATAAAAATCACAACTCGAATACTCTGTATCCGAAATACATAAATACATTAGCACTCTCAGGTAAAATTAAGTTCCAATACACTTAAACCTGTTTTACCCTTTGCTGACTTAGGCATCGGAGTGTCTTGCAGGTACCACCCCCCATCTTCTCAAACACACAACTCGGACGACGGTTCCCTGACGTAGGACAAGTCGGAAACTACCTTCCTTGAACACTTGGGCCTCACAAACAGCCCAATCATCCGGTTTTAGACAAGCCCCATAACACATTAAATTCTTTCAAGTTTTAGATAACAAGTATAAAAGTTAATTTTTTTTATTCATACAACAGACTTAACACCAAATCAAATATAAAAATATACGCATTAAATTTTTTTAAGTTTTAAATAATAAATATTAAAATTAATTATTAATATGAAGAAACTTAATATTCTTGTAATATTATTACGAACAAAAAAACTTATATTATATATTTTTTGTACCATGACATGCACCATTAGTGATACTGATGAAGTAAACTTAATTTAATTTGTTTGTGTTATTGAGCAGCCATGATTTGAAGGTTTTTTAGTGATACAAGTGTTGATTGTTTTTTAGTGGAAGGTGTGGTGGGTGAGGAGGCTAGCTGCCAACTACAGCAGCCTGCCAGCCTATGTATTCTTTCAGAGACAATCCAGAATACTACGTTTGCAAGTGAAATCATCACACTCAGACAAACATGTTTGAATTGTGATCAAGTTTTCAGATGTGACAGCTTTGCGCTGGATCTATATCCTTTTTGTCCTTTTCTTCAGGGATGATATGCACGTTTGCTATATATCATGCTCAAGGACAATTAGGATTATTTATAATTAATATTCTTTCATGCAAAGTCCAATTTTTGTTGACAAAACTGAAGCATTCATTTGCTATGCAGCTTCTATATTGTCACTAAATTATTTATGATATGTATAGAGATAATATTATAGCAGATATATTGCCTTCTTTTGCATTTAGTTGCAAATGCTAATATCTTATATAATTACAATATGTACTTAGCCACTCATTTGTAACAAACTGATGGAACTTTCATGTGTATACGTACCAAGCTTGAAAATCAATGGAACTTTTACTTATGTTTCCATAAAATAACTATATCTTGTATTAGCTTTAATTTTCAGTGAATTCATCATGATCAAATTAAAGCCTAAGGACTGTATACAAATTGTTTGGATTTTCAATGAAGAAGTTAGACCTGAAGAGAATATTAGGGTAAGGTATTAAAAGGAAATAAAAAAGTAGTATGAGAAAACAAATTAGTAGGAAAGAGAGAAGGCAAAAGGATTGCAGTCAGTTAGTTTAACCTAACAATGTGCATGGATTGGAGTGGGATTTCTTGCCACTCTGGGGGGACCACAACATTTTTATATTCCAAACGAACGCGCTTTCTTCTACAATCACCTTTTGTGTGAACCATTTTATTCTTCTTTCTTTCTTTCTTGCATCTTCTCCTCTTCTTTCACATAATCACCCCATAACTTTATTTTAATTTTCTCTTTAAAATATCAATGGTGAACATAAACTATACAACATAAATGGTTAACATATATATTCTGAGTAACTATCAACAAGACTTGCATAAAGAGCTCAATTTTAAGGAATGACTCAGCTCAACAACAGGGAAAACAAATGGTAAATAGGAAAAATGAAAATGCTAACGGTTCCGCTACGTTACCAACAGCATATCTGCCAATTTCAGCCAACTCTTATTTATAATTGTGTTTCATGGAAGTGTGTTCGTGGATGTGTCTAATAAAAATGTCTTTTTTATAGCTGTGTTTAATAGAAGTGTCTTTATAGATATATTTTTTGGATGTGTCTCTTTATATATGTATTTAAAATATATTAATTATTAGACACATCCACGAACACACTTTCATGAAATACAATTATAAATAAGAGTTGGCAGAAGTTGGCAGATAATATATTGGTAGCCTATACTTTTCCAAATGCTAATGATGATATATTAATATCCATCTTTTTATGTGAGTAATAGAAAAATGCATTTACAAATTTTTTTGTTAATACATTATAGTTGAGAGATGGGAGACAGGAAAATGTATCTTTAAGACATGATTCTACATAGAGTAGTTCATGTCCAATGTACTTAGAATATAATTCAAAAGAGGCGGTTGCAAATCTAAAGAGAGAGAACTATTTAGCTATAACTTTGGATTTCCATTTGAAATTAAACTCCCAAACTATAATTTAGATTTTCATATTTTCATCTAAGTGTATAAATTATTAGAAATACTAGCTACATAATCAAATGATGTAATTACGTCTTGTTATATATTATTCATATCTCCGGATCAGTGATGAACAATTCAAACCAAAAAAGAAAAAATCTAAATAAATAAAGTTCCGTTTTTGCTTTAGCAAAAATCATGTATAGTTTATAGTATGCACGTGTTATGTATCTAATGGATTGCATGCAGTATTCACAGAATCATAGTACATAAGATTTGTGATAAATATGAGCATGTACGTGGACCCCTTGGTGAGGGACAGTGACTAGGTAGTAGCTTGTAACTGAACCACCTATTTTTCTCCTAATTCCTATGCCAAAAAGATTAAATTATACTTTCTGGGATATTTGCCTTTTTTAGTACCACAATCCTTCCTACCTCCCTCCCTATACCTTGTCCACCTGAAACAACTCATCTGCAATATTATCTTGGTTATTTTACCTTCTACTACTGTAGGTAAGTACTTGTTTAAAATTAACAATTTTCTTATTTCATGGCTTCAACCTCTTAGTTGGTGCTAGAACTACCTTAAGCAAAACAAGAATCAAATGATCAAATCCGAAACATTTAACAAAGGGGTGCTTTCTAGTTGTTGATTTGTGGTGTTTTATCTTCTTTTTCTATTTTCTTGGCTTGTGGGGCATTTTCCTTTGTGATATTTCTCAATTCACTCACATGGTGTGTTATGTTTCTTTAGTTGTAATATACAATTTTGTTGATGTGTGTCAACTACTGCAGACAAAAACCAATGAGTTGTGGAGACAGGCCAAATATGCATGAGCAACCTGGTTGCTTTGATCCCAACACAATGGCAGAAGGTGTCAGTACTCCAAAACTAAAAGATACCTTTCCTCAAACACTCTCAGACCCATCATCATCACCATCACCACTTATTGTTGTAGGCAACACTACAAACAGCAACAATAACCTTGAAGAGAATATCAGACTTTCTATGGAGGAGTTATCCTATCACCACCAGCAAGAAGATGTCTCCAACTATGTAAATGGAGTCACTGCCACAACCATAGATATCCCACATCCACAGCATCTTGGTTTGAATATGGGTAACTCCTACAACAACAATATCAACATGGATTCCCATTTGGTTCAGCATGAAATTGATATCCTTCCCTATCAGCAACCCACTTGGGATCCCAATGTTCAGGAAATGCAAGATATGGGTTATACTAATCACTCAGAACACCAACCACATGATCAGCAATTTCAGCAAACTGAGGCACAGAACTGCAGCCAAAGTTACAATCCCTCCTCCATTTTGGACCCGCCTTACCCTTCACAAGATCTCCTAAACCTTCTTCACTTGCCAAGATGCTCAACTTCGTCTTTGCTTGCCAACCCTGCTATCTGCATCGCAAACAAGACACAGAATTTTCAGAATCCGATGGGATTTCTTGGGGACCTTCCAATAGGATCAGACAACACAAGTGCATCCTCAGTATTGTATGATCCTCTACTCCATTTGAACCTGCCTCCACAGCCTCCAGCCCTCAGAGAGCTGTTTCAGTCTCTTCCCCGTGGCTACAGCTTGCCAACAAACTCAAGAAGTGGTTCTCTTTTCGGTGGAGGGGATGAGATTGAAGGAGATGGAAGCCAACTTGACATGGGAGTGCTCGACTTCAACAGGGTCACGGCTTCCGTGGGCAAAGGAAGGGAAGGAAAAGGCACCAAACACTTTGCAACTGAGAAACAAAGAAGAGAGCAACTGAATGGCAAATACAAAATCCTGAGGAGTCTTATCCCAAGCCCCACAAAGGTATACAGCACTTATAAACTTGTTTACCAATTTTTACAAATCAAACTAATAGGTTGAGTCTGCTATTAACAGATGGATAGAGCTTCTGTGGTGGGTGATGCCATTGAATATATAAGGGAGCTGCTCAGAACGGTCAATGAGCTCAAATTACTGGTAGAGAAGAAAAGATATGGAAGGGAGAGATGCAAAAGGCAGAAAGCGGAAGATGATGCTGCAGAGAGCTGCAACATAAAGCCTTTCAGCGATCCAGATGGATGCATAAGGACCTCATGGCTTCAAAGGAAATCAAAAGATAGTGAGGTTGATGTGCGAATTGTTGATGATGATGTTACAATCAAACTCTTCCAGAGGAAGAAGATTAACTGTCTGCTTTCAGTCGCCAAGGTTCTGGATGAACTTCAGTTGGAACTTCACCATGTTGCAGGTGGACATGTTGGCGAATATTGCAGTTTCTTGTTCAATAGCAAGGTTGGTATTTCTTTTTGACATGAAACTAACAAGGGCAATCATAAATCTTTTGAATCACATTGTTATGCTTCTGTATTTAACTATGGCCTGTTTCACTGAGGCAGATAATAGAAGGTTCTTCAGTCTATGCCAGTGCTATAGCCAACAGGGTGATCGATGTTATGGACACTCAGTATGCAGCAGCAGTTCCACATACAAGTAGCTATTAGGTTAAGGGGATAACAGTTTCAAGTTCAGGCACCAAAGTTCAAGTAGTTACATGTACGAAACAATTACATATAATAATACAATAACAGTAATAAAGTTTCCCGAGAGGACGCTCAGGAGATAGTGAAATTTACATGTTCAATAGCTTCTGTTTTACTAGTCTATAATATGATTTCTTCAACACTAATAAAGTAATTAGTAACAGAATCATTGTTTAGGATTTTCTTCTTTCTCTAATTGATATTTTAGTTTAGCAGGCAATATATAACTGAAGTAGTGAAGAGGACACGTATGCATTATCTTGTCTCCACCGGTTAGTTGAGCCACACTTCATTTTTTCTTGTTTTGGCAAGTAACTACTTCCTTCATTGCCTTGTAGCTACGACTTTTGTCGTTTCCATTGCTTAGAGAATTCCCCTTACTTCCTAGAGAAGGGACTTATCACGTATCCTTGTACTTTCTGTTCCTGAAGTTAATATTGCTGTAATTTCATTATTATTTTTTTTTATATGGATTCTGTTCACAAAACTAGACCTTTCAGAAAAGATTGCACTTCACAATGAAAACTTTTAACCACAAATTGGAGAACAGAAGAGACAAATGGGTTTGCAAATGCGAATTTAAACATGCTATTGCTATTTGCACTGATTATATTCCCTTTGCCCAACATCTCTTCTCAATATTCAATCTCCTCAAGGGCACACTTAGATCAGTCAAAAGTGCCGCTAGATTTAACAACAGAATGTATTAGTAAATCAAACTATACTCCTCTATCTGTTATTTGGTTAATAACCTCCATGATAACATGACAAAATAAGTGGGTGAAAAGGGAAGTCAGGAAATGTAACAAGATTAGTCTCTCTATAATTCCCATGCAAAAGAAGTCTATGATTTTTCCATAATACAGCAAAAATCATATCCATGACTTCCATGCTTTATTAACTTTCTTAGCAAGGTACTTGGTAGCATTTACCCCTCCAACAGCCAGCAAGCCGGAAATTGCCTGTCTTGCACTTGAAACCATAACTTTTCGCCTGAGAATTCTCTCCAGGCAATTCGCAGCCTGTTCTCTTGAGCTGATAGCAATGTCATTTACGATTTTTCCTGAAATCATAACCCTATTTTCTCAATACGACATACATACATCTATGTTTAGATGCAATTTCACCGCCAAATGACTTGAAAGGAATTAACAAAATTGACCAATCTTAGTTCATCAATAATTCCATTTATTTTGTACTTCCTATGACTCAGTCCTATCCCCCCGATTTGGACTAAAGAATATTTGGAACTGAATCAATATTTCAAAAACAATACATTATCATGGTATAATGTTTACCTGTTCCACCCAATTTCTTCTCTTGCTTCATATTGATACTACTTCTGATTGGTCGAGGAAGTGCAGAAACTAAAGAGTGAACAACTGATAAGTCACGATCCTGTTTTAAAAAGTAAAAGAAGTTTCTTTGTTGACCCCGGAAATGCAAAATTATATCTGATAATCTCTACCAATAAAAGATACCAAAATATAGACCTGAGAGACAACTGTTTGGTGATTGGCAGTGGATGAAAGTCTCAATAACTTCTTAGCTTCACATTCTTCAAGAAATGGCTGATACATAGAGTGGAATAGATCAAATTGACCAGCTACAATCTTCTTCACCTAGACAGATTGTGAATGGAAGAGCCTCAGTGAAAACACAAGACAAAAAGAATCCATATATGATTGATCTGGTTCCATTCACGGAAAAGATGAGATAATTACATACATGAAACAAATCAAGGAAGAAAGTACAGATATGCAGCATATTTACAGGAGTTCAAATCTTTATTGTAAGAATAATCTCAATAAAAATTACTCATGCATAACAAAAAAGGTAGCAATATTGAAAGAATAAGCCAAATTCTGAGTAAATTGACATACTCGTGTAGATACAGACTTCTCATATGAGAAGATATCTCATGAGCATGAAACATATAAATATATTGAAAGATGATTAACATTTTCAAACCAACCCAATTTTATGCATTGCAGAAAAAATAAGGTCACACATATATGAAAAACAATATAAACTTTGGCATATAGACCTCAGATGGGAATAACATTTTGAAAGAGAATAACATTTTGAAACCAAGAGTCCTGGGAAGGTATGTGGTGATCATGAAAAATTAATAGCATCGAAAGAGAAATAACATTTGGAAACCACAAGTCCACCGCCTCATAGTAGCAATGAAGGTCTACCTTGTTTTTATCCTCTGCAAATAACATTCGTAGGTCACCCATATATGAGAGGCTACACACTTTGGCATATAGATCTGCCTGCAATGGTATGATTTTATTGTTACAGTTATTCCAATTCCCAAAGCAACTGATTTACTAAGAAAGAAGTCAACCTCAGAGAACTCTGATGGAAGAAGGAGAAGAGCAGTTGATAATGCAGCTCTCAAGTTAACAGCATTGCAGCTGTTGATATCCAAATTATCAACAACAATATGAACCTGCATGAAATGGACCCAAAATCAATGTATCGGGAAAATTAAGAATTGAAAAAGTATATACATGCTATCTAAGCCATATACAGTAAGGAGACACGAACAGTGAGGTTACACAAGAATCCCTAAGAAGCTAGCATCATTCATCACCTTTTAAAAAAAATTAAAAATTACATCCTTTCTTCATTAATCTCATCTTTTCTCCCTATATTGGTTATACATTAGCGATCCAAAACCACTAATTAAGAATAAAATGATTTCACAGCATGAAGATTAAACGGAATAATAACATACTGGTTTCTGTAAACGGCCACACAAGTAGAATTTATCCCATTGCAGTACATCATTAATTAGGTCAAACATTCGAACAACTCCATACTTGTACATCTGCATAGATAAACTTATAGATGAAGGGACTCATCAGAAAATAATGTCAATTCAACAACTAACAACTCAGCAGGAAAGGAGGGAAAAGTGGTCTAAAAGGTAAGTTTGTAGAAATCGAACAAAGAATCTGAATCAAACACCGCTGAGTCATAAAGATTACCTTTCCATTCCAAGTAACAAAAGGGTTGAAATGTACTCCCACACCAACTCTATCTGCAACATTTGTAATCTTACACATTGCATAAACAATAGCATCAGATGTCATCATTTACAACCCAAGTGAGTGATGGGAAACCCCAAAGACAAAATTTCCGAAGGTATTTACACACACACACACACACACACAGAGAGAGAGAGAGAGATGGCAAGTACCAGCTTCCCTCCACCAAGGTGCACCATCCATGATGCATAATGATTCTTGTTCAATCTCAGATTCTAGGTTGCAGCCATTGCATCAGAATTAAAAGAAAAAAGATTCAACAATGAGTAAGAAAAATCAGAAGAAGAAAAGAAAAAAGATTTCGCAGTGAGGCAATCAGATTGCATGCAACTCACAGTAACACAACTATACAAGTGCATTGCTTGGTGAATAAGTCAATACCTCAGAATGCCACTGCTTGGGATCAGACACGCCAAGAATAAAATCTGTCATGGTCGTCTAAAAAAAACCAAAAAAAAAGAAAAACAAAAAAAGAGCAACTGGTGGGAACTTATTTATTTATTTTCTTTTATTAAAGAAAGAAAAGAAAAAGAAAAAAACAGATAGCCATAGTTGAGAAGAGAAGCAATAGGCCAATATGAGTGATGAAGTGTCAAGAAAGAAGAGACCTTATCGTGGTTGTTGGGATGAAGAGATGATCCATAGACGCAGGCAAATTCAACAGGTGGAAGAACCTCAAGAAAACCTTGAAATGGTGATTTGCTTGCATTCCCCATGGTCTTCATAGCCCAAAGCTTTCAGAGCTCACAAGAAGTGTAAGTTCAATTCCAAACCAACTTCAGTTGATCAAAGTGACTAGAAACCCTTTCCTCTTCGTCTCTATCTGGGCGTGTGGCCCTCTACTCTGATAAAACAAATAAATAAACAAAAGAACAGAGAGAGAGAGAGAGAGAGAGAGAGAGAGAGAGAGAGAGAGAAAGAAAACCAAAAAAAAAAAAAAAAAAACTTAAAAGAGGACTACCTCGTCGGCGGGGTGGTGCAGCTTATAGTTGGCAGCATGGAAGAGAGAGAATGCAGAATGGAGAGTGTGAGAGAAATTGGAGGGAGCGAGATAGCGGCATTGATGGCATGTCAAGGACAAACTGGGTCAAAGGCATGGAATTGAATTGACTGTGCCTTTGTGAGGTTGAATAAAACAGCTCTTTATGAGGCATTTCTTCGAACAGTTTGAGTGCAAGCACTGTGTCGTAAGTAGTTACCAACGACTACTACTTATAAACGCCCCATTGGCGGTGATATATTCATTTTCCGAAAAATTAACAACAGCGGCTTTAAAATTTACTAATTTCTGCGTATAACCCACGACGGCGTAAAAGTTACGAAAAGCGTAAAATCAACGGTCTAAGCCGCCTCGTGAAACCTATAAATAATTAAATACACACTGCAACACTTCGGATTAAAGGGCTTCATTCTGTCAAGTGTTAAGAACTTAAGATAGTGAGTGACACTGAACAGAACCAGAGCAATGATGGCAATAGCTTTTCGTGTCTTTAACATTTTGGGTAAGGGGATGGAGAAACCAAAATCAACAGTGAGTTGCTGAACGAAGGTTCAGTGTAATGCAAGAAGCTCAACAATGCCGTTTGTTTCTGTCTAACATCCAATTCCTTGTCATCAAACATCTGATTCTACAATGCGATCATTTTGAAGCATCGGATTCAAACATTGCTTCAAGGTTCAAGAAAAGACTTGTGATTGAAGGAACCTCTCGAGGTCAAGGGTGCTGTTGTTGAAGTGAGTTTCGTCACGTGAAATCAAGAACGTTGACTCGTGCAATCTTAAAGGTTAAAGCCTAACTCATCCACGTTTATGGCATAACAGTGTTATCATTAGTTATCTGCAGAACCCACCATACAAGACACAAGAAGCCATTCTCAATTCTTCAAGATAATGTTTTCAAAAAATGAAGTAAAGCTACGCCTGATTTCCACGGAATTCAATGTTAAAACCAAAAGTAAGGTGCTAGAAACCGACATTTGATATTTTACATTTTTTCATTATTTAGATAATACATTCTTTAGAAGATAACATTATGTCGAATATGCATTTACAAGAAGCATCATATAATCAACTTTCTGCCTCATGTTGAATCCATGAAATCGCCGTCAATCACAAAGCAACTGCATATTTCTAAAATATTTACACTATGCACAGCAGACCAAATCATTTCATCTACTTTTGTCTGGTAAGAAATAGTGAGTAATACTGGAACCTCTTTTACTGTTAGGTACATTAGGCCGCTTGTGAGGTCGAAGCCAGGCTTGAAACTCTTGCTGGATTTCTGGTGGTAATTCTTCAATGACAGAGTGGTCAATCTCATCAATGTTATAGTCCCAAGCTTGTCGCCGTTGTGACATATTAGGCACACTACATTCCCCAACGTTACTATCAATCTCTTCACGACATCTCTCAGCTGGCTGCTCAATTTGATTGCATGTTGAATAGCTATCCATGGTAGACGGAAGTCCTGTGTAATGTTTGTGATTAGGAACAAGAAATTGCAACAGGACTGGAAAAAAATGGAAATGGATTACAAATTACCAAAGGATGATGCTGTTTTAACATCATGGGCATTTGTCACATTCTTATGCTCCAACGAAGACTGGGAATTTTGGTAATTATTGAAGAAATCCATAATTGAATAATTCCCCTACCATGAAAAGATAAGTAAATAACTATTCACTTGTATTATAAAAAAGCTCTACGTTCACTACTGAAATGCATATCTACAAAAGTTTTTATCTCTCATTTAAATTACAACCTACAAGTTGAATGTGTTATTAACTTCTATTCTTTTCATCTCTGAGGCTTCAAAGGTAAAATTATGAACCAGGATAGCCAGATGAGGTCATTATTGGAGTGCAGAACATTACTCATCCTAGATCCCAGCTTTGCAGGATTATGACTGATTTGGAGGTTTAGTTCTTATTTGTTTATTCTTTTTGGTGCTGTGATTTGAAGGTTGTTCACAATTGAATTTCCTCATTCTCAAACCAGATAAACAACAATTAAGATGGTGTGGCAAAGCATACCTTAAGGTTATTTCCCGCAGTCTTTTTCTTCTCAACTGCTTTCAAACTGGGTGTACTAGAAAGAGGCCTATGATCTTTTGCAGGTAAATCTCTATATGGTTCACTCTTTGTTGTTCTGTGTTCACTTCCTGAATAAAAAACTTACCCCAATTATTATCTCTGAAGAAAAATAATAGAGAAAATAGGAAAATAACATGCTGAAACCAGTATGCTACAGTACCTGCAGGTGACTCAAGGGAGGATTCTTTGAGCGAGCTATCTACTTTCCTGGATAAATTACACAATGGATCCTGCATGAAGGAAGATTGATTACAGGGCCTGCTTTTCCGCTCAAAAGCATTTGAAGTAGAGAACAAAAGCCATGGACATAAACATGATCACTAATGCACATAAAGGTAGAATACTACCAAGTACCTACTGTAACACTTGCAAAGAATACCTAACTTTTTCACAAACTCGACAAGCTTCTCTAACAAATTGAGGTCTAAGCTCTCACTTTAAGAGCTGTTGGCAGGTCAGTAATCTATCTTCCACACATTATAAATGCATATCATGCTTAATAGAACAAACAGTAAGAGATCCTTTCTACCATGTTTGTCTATGAAATCCATCATAGGTGGTGTTACACAATACCATCTTTTTTTTTGGACAGGATGGTGCCAACTTAATGCATAAACATAGCATTACTAGGTTACTCCATTAAGGAAACTGACTAAAATGAGAACTAAACAAGATTATGATGTATGCTTGTTTGACAAACCTGTTCATGCAAACAAGCCTCTGAATTCTTAATTTCCGTATCTCCTTCAGGATAATTTTGCTGTAATTCATAGGAAATTAATCCTGAACAATTTTCACTACCTGCTAAGCATATAACACCCATCAAATTAGAGTAGAATCAATGTAGGAGAACAAATAATTCATAATTAATACAACTGGGATGATGGAAAACCTGACGGAGATGATGGTACAGCTTCATCAAATGCATTGCCTAGTGGTTGATTAAATGATGAGCTAGATGGAACTTGCCCACCAAAATATTTTACAATGGAATGTGTCCCCTGGAAACATACAGTTTTGATAAAAATTTCAATACCACTGTGACAGAAACAGCTATCACTTGCTAAGGAGTTACGATCAGCGAAAAGAAAAAGTTTTAAAGGGTAAGCTGGCAAGTATGCACCAAAACACTGAACATATAGCTTATTGATCAGATATATCAATGCTGTAATAAGCATTTCAAAACCTTATGATGTGCTCACTGTTCTAAGGTTGAGAGAAAATTTGTAACTGAAGCAGTTCAAACTTACAGATGGTATGGGGACTATCTTACTAGCAGAAACAGACAGTGATGTAACTCCCCAGTTGTTATTTTCATTCCCATGAGTCTTAGAGTTGCAAAAGCCCAAAAATTCACGTAATGCAGCTTGAAACAGAGTGAGGGCATCTTCTTGAATCTTTGTAGTTCCGTATCTTAAAGGACAAGATTTAGAAGGGAACTTTCTAAGTGAATCTGATTCTCCTTTCTGAAAGAAACATTAAAATAAGACAAATAGATTGATATAAAACTACTGATGAATACAGAAGATGACGAAGACAGAAGTAAATTATCAAAGATTAAAATAAATAAATAAATCATCCTTGTAGTTGTAAAGGAGAACTATGCCCAAATCAAACACATGACAAACCTTATATGCTCTAGCATGCAGTGTTAGTGTGTGCGCAATCCGTTTGTTTTGGTTCAGGTCAGACTGAAGACGTTCACTTAGCTCTTCGCACAATTCATTAAGCCAGTGCTGAACCTGAAGAGGTGCAATTAGAAATAACCAAATATGGAAGAAATTATATATCACGTTTGTGTGAGTTCTATCCAGAACAGACTCAACAAAGAAGATACTATGGAAGCAAGAAAAATATCCAATCAAAGAAGAATACAGTCAGTAGTATCCACCAAATAAAAATACAGTTTTCATCTGCTCAGAGGGAATTCTTACAGAGGCAAGTGTCTTCAAAGCTTGAGGCCCAGGAAATGTTTTGCCAGAACCATGGCTCTTGGGAAGTAGTCGCCCCTCAACTTCTTCGCCATTTATTCCTCTTGCAATATTCCACAACCAGGTACTGCAACGCTGTAAAAGCTAGAATCAGGATAGTATATCAACTATTACTATTCACAAGAAAGCAAGAAAGGCATTTGGATTGAAATAACAGTCGCTCAATCTAATGCAAAACAGTGGCACAAAAATTGCTGTTAAAGGATGAAATCATAAAAATTAAATCAGCAAATGATGGTGTTTCTGTGTTTGTGGTGGTGGTGGTGTTGGGGGGGGGGGGGGGGGGAGTATTCCGAAGTAACGCCATGTTAAACACATAATCTCACCCAGTATTGATCCCATAACACTGCTGTAGCTTCTCCTCTGAAAACTGAAGCAAATCACCAACAGTTTTGCAACCGAGATCACTTTGTAAGGAACTGCCCAGCTTTCCCCCCAGCTGTTTCCTGAAAGCCAGATTTACTTCAACAGCATGCTTTATAAAATTTCAAAACATTTAAAGGAGATCTATACAGCTGTATGTTATCTTCGCAAACACAACAAGAATGTAACTTCAAGTAGGAAAAATTTAAAAGTCAGTGAAATAAATGATAAAAACTTCTAGTTAGTAATGAATAAACTTACATTTTCTTTATTGGCAAAGACTCAAGCAACCCTCCAACCGATGACTGTGGCACAACAGTTTGTTGTGCAGGTTTGTTCATTCCACTGGCTAGTTTCGCTAGCATCTGCCAAAAGCATCAGAGATATGTTTGTGAGCTTTTAAAATGTCACTGAAAGTTGTTCGAAACTGAGAAGATCATTATCAAAGTAGCATATAACAGATATATAGCCATACCAAGGAACTATTCTTACCTTATTATGAGCAATACCAGCAGAACAGGTGAATTCTGTATCTTTCAACACTTGCATCCTAAGGTTGGCAACAATAAAGGCCCCACAAGCTAAAAGTTTGTCTTGGTAAGTAGCATCACCCCTACGAATCCATTTCCTGACTTCTTCTTTGGCATCACTTCCCTCCTGAATGAAATTCCAATTTTAGTTACTCTCATGGCTAGAATGCTACCATGTTTTAATGGAAACTTAAGAGATATTTGTGTTATGCGCACACATATACACACACACACACACTAGTGATGAAAGAAAATACAATATCTTTTTGGCATAGCATAGCCTCTGCTATCTGACCTTAATTTCAAGTCCCAAAACATGTGACTTCAGAACTTCCTCTTCAATATCCTCTCTAGCTTCTGGAGGCATTTCCAATAACATTGTTTCAGCAGCATCAGTGAGATCAAGATACACCTCATCAATCGAAGCCCTCTCACAACGACCCTTCTTTGAAAGAATAGAAACAACCTGAAATTTTCAAAATCGATCCAGCACAATTCAATATCGCCAAACAACTCTTTCAACAATAATCGCCCTCCAAATTGATTCCCATATACCTCAGATCCTGCGTTCCTGTAGCTATTGAGATCGGCTTTACCACGCGCCACAGGGACTTGGACCAGGTGAATTTGCGGGCACACGTCCTTTGCTTCATCACCACGCATTGAACTGAAGAAAAAAAAAAACAGTGAATGAAATGAGCTTTCTCAAAAACTGATAATAGCACACAATCACACAGAATAATGCCACATTTGGCAGCATAACCAAGCACATAATAGTAGAGAGTTAGAGAATACCGTTTGACACCAAAGTTGCGAGCCTCGTAGCTAACGGCAATCAAAGCGCCACCTTTGAATGAGTTGTATTGTATGACTGCAGTGGGTAAGCCCCGTAAATTTGGCTGCTTCCTCTGCTCCACTGAATTTCAAAATTGAGAAATAAATTGTTCAGTTAGTTCGAAACCCTAAATAAATATATAAGAATATAGAGAAATGGGAAGTAGGGGAAGGGAAAGAACCTTGAACGTAGAAGCAATCCATGTCGACGTGAGCGATGACTCTGCCATCACTCGTTTCTCGCTTTGCCACCGGCATCGCCCTCTTCTCGCTGCTCCCTCTATCAGCCCTCGCAGCTAATTGCTATATTATGCTTTCCCTCCAAATATTTTTTGGTCTGCTCATTCTTTCTTTACATTTGGGCCGAAAATGCCTCACTAACAAAAAAATGCAGTAAGGGCCTTGGCCTGTTTCAAAAAAAAAAAAACAGTAGGGTTTTTTAATTATTGTCCCTCTTTCACGATCTCAGTTCCCAGTTCCCAGTTCCCACCTCTTCTGGAATCATCTGCCATCGCTCCCATCTTCGATAATCTCATCGCCGATTGCAATCTTCGTTTTCAATCGGTGGCGAAAAGCTGCAAAGTGCAAAACCAAGGTTAGACTGGTTTTGCTCTGATTTCCAATAAATGCATCTTCCATTTATTTATAGATTTCTTGTTCTTTGGTTTCTCTGTCTCTTTAGCTGGATTGATTAGTTTATCTTGATAATGTAGCACTAGACAGCAGCATCATCATCAAACTTTTGTTAGTGTTTCTAATATTTTTTTTTATCTGTGAATGAAAGAAAAGCAGTTGAAGGAGGATAAATGGGGCGAAAAGCTGGTGGACTTTTTATAAACCCTAAGAGATTTGGTACACTTCATAAACCTTGCATGAAGGAAATGATAATGTTCCTCAACTGTATGGCTACTAGCCATGACAACGCTGAAGTTTGTGCTCGCCAGAAGGAACTTTTGAACACTTGTATGGAATCTCAGGTAATTAATTTACATATTTTCCATTTAAGTATATTGCAAGAGGGAAAAAAAAATTATCTGTTCAATTAATTCATTTTGGTTTGTTTCAGAGTAAAAAGAACAGAAAGTCTTGGGGGAGTATCAACTATCATCTGCAGAGGCTTAGCAGAGGAAGGAAGTAATTTACATTTTCGGATGTCAATGAATCTTTTTTCATAATTCAAGATCATCACTTGCCATGCATTTTGTAGGCTAGACTGAAATGACTATATAGTAACTTGTACTTTCAAGCTTTGCTCTACTCTATTCATAAATTGAAAACATTGCAAGAAATATGTTGAAGATTGATATAGTTTCCTGTATCAATTATAGCTTTAATATGCTACAGCCTGCATAGAATGGTGTTTGGGATTGTTGTTGCTCCTCATATATTACTAAATTCTTTTATAATTGCTGAAATGTAGATGGTTGTTGGATCTTCTGGTGCTTTGTTTAAGTGGATTTTGTAAGATTGGAATTAGATGAATTCGAAAATTATGAATTATTTTGCAATGCTGTTCAAGTATGGGTGCCGGTTACTAGGGACTATTAATTTTATGATACAAAGATGATTAAAGTTATGAACCATATGCTTTCAAGGGATTGAGCTACCTCTCCAAAGATTTTTGAGGTCTAATCAAACTCCAAAGATTATGTGAGCATGTTTGGTTTCTACTGCAAAACTATGGAGTTGGCAAAACCGAAAAGCTATTCTCTTTATAGCACTTGTCCAAATCATGATTTTGAGGTTGTCAATGAGAAACCAAACATCCTAGCGGGGTCTGTATGACATATCTTTCGTTTTTTTCCTTCTCCGAAATGTCTAGCAGCCATTTACGTTTGTTGGTCTGGATAATCGTTTTTTGTGCTAGTTCTCTTAGTACATAATGTCATAATGTGTCCCTGCTGTCAACTAGTTTAGAATTTTTGGACCTACATTCTTAATTTCCAGCATTTGACTCTAAATAAAATAATGAGAAATAATAGTTGCAAAATTTTTTGTGTATGTGTTCTTTTATGTTACAAAATGTTTTTTTTTCTTTTTTCTTTTCTTATTTATTATTTTTAATATTAAAAATGAAAAGTGTACAAAAGAATATATAAAAAATAGTGCATATTATGATATTAAGATTCTTCTAAAATCAATAACTTTTTTTTTGGTCATGGGCTTAGCCCTACAAGGACCTGACCCGTCTAGAAATGTGGACCCTCCCAACCCACCCGCCCAAGATGCAACCCCAACCCAACTGAAGCAAACCGCACTCTTCTCCCTCACTGTTGCCGATTTGGAAGATTAATCTCCATGGATGCCCGACTCTTCCTCCTTCCTTTATTCGCGACAGTTTCATGCCCAGTCTCCTCCTGGAAGGAATCAGCTCCTTGCTCATGGACGAGGACGACTCGCTACGCCATCGCCGCCCGCATTGCCGCACTGCCAGCAACATCGTGATACCTACATCACCGCCAACTTCAATGGTTCTGCAGTCAAAGCTCGATCCTTGCTACGCACTTGGCTCTTCTCTGGATATCTTCTCCGCAGTCAAACACTCCTTTCTGTCCCTGCCATGGCCACACTTAGAATCGGATGTTGATGCCCATGGCTGATCGTCTCCGTCAGAAGGCTGACGATGACGAGAGCAACGCCTAGATTCACCAGCTATCTTTCGTTGCCCTCCCCCAATTTAGAACAGTAGCTGAGATACCTAGTTCGATATGTTCGTGTCTCCCACCGCCGATTCCGGCTTTCTGAACTTTTGTGGTCGGGTCGTGTCTCTGTTGCTGGCTGACAGCATTACCCGTTGCTACTTGCAGTTGCCTAAGCTGAATCTTGTATAGATCTCTCCTTAGCTCCACTGTGATTTCCGGTGTAGGCCTTATGCTCCAAATTCTTCCCAATTTGCCCATTAACTCCGTTAAAGCAACTTTATGAGCTACCTGACTTCCTTCTCTCGGTCCATGTGAAGCCAATTTTATCATCTTCCCCCTTCAATGCCAGGATATCTTTAAGTATTGGGTCAATTTCAGCAATTCTATTTCCTGCTTTTAGCGCTTGCACCATAGGTCGATTGTCTGATTCTATCAGTGTTTTTTCCATCCCAAGGTTATTGATTAAAATGATAGCATTTCTAGTTGCCACACTTTCTGCAGCCAGACTGAGATTTGCAATTATCCTATTGGTTGCTCCTGCTATCATTCTTCCCGTGCTGTCTTTGACTATCACTGCTGTTACCCCCTCTCCAGTTGCTGCCTTGAAAGATACATCAACATTTGCTTTTACCGATGGCTCCGGCGGAAGATTCCAGGTAGCGGCACTTCCATCCATAGTTTTTGATTGCGGATGGCGGCTCATGGCGGTGAGCCAAAAATCCGCCATAAAGTTATAGCGGATGGCGTTGCGGAAAATGGCGGAAATGGCGGATTACCTAAAAAATACACATGTATGTACAAAAAAACATGCAGAAAAATTGCAAATATAATAAACTATAAAATCTATCTATATAAGCAACTTTCTAGTCATAAAACATCCAATTAATATAGCAAATATAGTAGCAAATTTAGCAAATAAACATAACATCAAGTTCAAATCATAAGTTCATAACTCAAAAGTCATAAAATAGAAGACACAACATAAAAACTATAGAACATCTAGATTCTAGCTCTCATCAAATTCATCCAAATTAACACAATTATTATCATGTCCCTCTGCCCCCTCATCATCCTCTGATTCGGTATCATTGAATTGAATCTCCTCTTCTTGTTCTTCTTCATTTTCAGAATCCTCTTCATCTTCAAATTCTGGTTCTTCCTCTTCCACAATTACTGCCTTTCCTTTTCCTTTTTTTGAAGCCTTAGACCCACTTGGTCCACCTTTTGCACCACCTCTTGCAGTTGCAGGTTCTTTTCTTTTCCTATTTTGTTGTCTTCTAGTATTTGTTGTAGGATCATGTCCTCCCATTGCTTCAAAAACAAGGTTCCAACTCAAAGTGTTGTCATCTTGATGAACGAAATCAGCATCATCATCCACACTATCATCTCGAAAGGTGGCAGTCCCAATTTCTCCCACTAACCACTCATTACACTCATCAATATCATTGAGTGTAATAGGGTCAACTTCATCTTTGAGGTTGTACCTCTCGATGAGTTGTTGGTTATACTTTATGAAGACCAAACTTTCCATACTTTCATGATCAAGACTATTTCTTTTCTTAGTATGAATGTGCTCAAATATACTCCAATTACGCTCACATCCAGAAGCACTACAAGTCAAGCTCAAGATCTTGATAGCAAGGTCTCGCATGTTTGGAGCTTCATGCCCATATGTCCGCCACCAAAATGCTATAAAATTAAAATAAATTTGTCTAAGCCTTTAACCAAACTAAATTTATAAAGCTTTGTAAAATTTATAACAATCTTACCGGGTGAAATCTTTTTCCTTTGAGATTTTGCAAAATCTGATCCAAAAAGTCCATAGCCGGCCTTGTATAGTGCTTGCTCCTCCAATATCTTCTGTTGCACAGCTTGACTTGGCACCAATCTAGTGATGCACTCAAACCACCCCTTTGTAACTTTTAAATCCAGCTCAATCCGAGGGTTGTCATAAAACAACTCGGGATTTAGAAAATGACCGGCTGCATGCAATGGACGATGAAGTTGGCAATTCCATCTGTTGTCAATGATTTTAAAAACATCATTGTACTTGCTCTCATCATTAAGAAATGTTTTCATGATGCATTCCTTTGCCTTCTCCATTGCTTCATAAATATATCCCATTGGTGGCTTCTTCTCTCCATCAACAAGTCTAAGCACCCGAACAAGAGGGCCCATGATCTTAAGGGTGTACTTGACATGATTCCAAAAAGAGGGCATGATAACAATCTTTGTTGCCTCCCTCCCCTTTGCCTCCTTTGACAACTTATTCTTTGCCCATTCATCCGAGGTGAACATTCTTCTCAAATTTTCTTTCTCCTCATAAAGCCTTTCCAAAGAGAGAAATGAAGTGGCAAATCGGGTGACTGCATGCCTTACCAACTCCTTGCCATTTATGAAGTGTCTCAACATAGCTAACGTGCTAGAGTGACTATAGGTGAAGCTAACCAATGAAATGGCCCTTTTTATGATTTTTTAAATTAATGGTAACTTCCCAATGTCCTCAAGCATCAAATCCAAACAGTGGGCAGCACAAGGAGTCCAAAACAAATTTGGCCTTTTCTCCATTAGCAACTTACCAGCAAGAACATAATTACTCCCATTATCAGTTACAACTTGAACAACGTTGTGCTCACCAATTTCCTCGACAACATCATCAAGAAGCTCAAATAATTTCTCACCAGTCTTCACATAATCAGAAGCATCAATAGACTTCAAAAACATTGTCCCAGCTGGAGAGTTTACAAGAAAATTAATAATGCTCCTTTGCCTTTTATCCGTCCAAGCATCTGACATAATAGAGCAACCATACTTTTTCCATTGCTCTTTATGACCCTTCAACAATCCTTTGGTGTAATCCAACTCTTCATTAAGCAGTGGAACCCTTAGAGCATGATAACTGGGAGCAGGTAAATTGGGACCAAAGCTTCCAACAGCCCACAACATTTCTTGAAAACTCTTCAACTTTACCGGGTTCAATGGAATCCCAGTTTGGTAGAACCACCGTGCTATGTATCGATGAACTCTACGAACTGCTTCCTTATTACATGCTTCTTTGATGTTCTGCTGCCTCAATTTCTCTCTTTTGTTTCTTGCAATGGCAGTTTCAGGTTTTCTAACAAACAAGTCCATTGGACCTCTAGCACTACTTGCACCCCCTCTAGCACTACTTGCACCCCCTCTAGCTGCTGCCATTGGAGCTGGATTATAAGGTTCATCAATCCCTTGAGCATCTTCTTCCGACAATCCAAACCCCAAACTCTCTAAGTCAAGTTCCCTAGCATTGACACTCTGTTCTTCGGTGCTTCCCGGGGTAACACTTTGTCTTCCTCGATTTTTTTTTTATGGTAATACTCCCATAATTCAGCAATAACATCTTTTAGAACCATTTTACATCCAGCAAAGTTTCCAGGCTTGATCATTAAGTGCTCTTTTGCCCGTGTGATGCCTCCTTTCATAATTTTTCCACAAAAAGTACATACAGTGTCATTGGTATTTCCTTCTTCTACTGTACTAATATATTTCCAGCCTGGGTCAACTCTATTAGAGCGGACAGCTGCAGCGGGAGCAGGACCAACAGGGGCAGCACCAACAGTGGGACCAGCAGAGGCAGGGATAGGAGCATTAGAATCAAGGGCTTGTCTAGAAGTGGACATTGTATACTGAATGCAAAAAAAATGGAGGAAGAGAAGTTTAACACTGTCACTGATTATTGAGAAAGAATGGGTAGAAAGAATGGGCAGCAGGGAAGAGAGGAAAGAAAAAGATAGGAGCAGACTAGCAGAGAAGAAGGGGCACGAACCAGCAGTGTCAAAAGGTGATGAGCAGCAGTGTTGAGAGAACAGAGACGGGTGGCGCGTTGGGTGGCGCGTTGGGCGGCGCGACGGGCGGCGCGATGGACGGCTCGACGGACGGCGCGACTGAGGGCGGCGATGGATGAGGGCTGGTGAAGAACTCTGGTTCGCAGAGATGAGAGCACAGAGACGAAGAGAGGGAATTTTTTTTGAACAAGAGGCAGAGGAGGGAGTTATGAGTGAGGGGCTGAAAATTAGGGTTAGTGGTTAGTGGGATCTGACCTAGGTTTATTAAATTACCCTAACTACCCTCATTTTTTTCTGGAAAACCCAAAACAGCCCGCTATTTCCGCCATACGCATTGCGTCCCGCCATGGCGCCACCGCAATTGCGGCCGCCATGGCGCCCCCCGTTATAACCCCATCGCGGCGTCCGGTGAATGGCGGCAGGGTCAAAACCCGCCACGCCATACCGTTATGGCGCCGCCATAACCGCCATTTCAAAACACTGCTTCCATCATCTTCTATTTCTTTGATCTTCCATTTTTATAACTTCTTGTGAACTCTGTCTGAATTCTGGCTCGAACATTTTGGCTTTAGAAATTGCTATTTCTGGGTTGACTTCTTTCTTTTGAAATATAGCTCGATTTCTGAATTTCCATTTCTTCCAGCACACAAAAGCTATTCTACTGATCATCATTTCTTGGTCTGATTTAGCTTCCAGCCTTGGCACAGATAGATGAGGCCCGAAGGTCTGTGTTCCTTAACCATTTCTCCCGGATTCGATACTCACTGGGGGATAGGAATGGAGCTTGCTTGCTTGGGAGGGTCAACCACTTTGTGCCTCTGCAGTACGCGTGGGATTAGTCATTAGACTTCCGGCCTGATGGATACCCTGGTGCAAAGCAATCCAGCCTGTGTTTTCTGTTGGGCTCAGTTGGCATTGTGTCCCAAACCAGACAGTCCTGGTCCAATGACATAGAAGAATGGCATGTTCTGTGCTTTCTTTTCCTGCGTTGCAAATTTGACAATCCGATTTTCTAGCAATTCTCTTCTTAAACAGATTTTCATTCACTGGAATGATATTCTGGACAACCTTCCACAAAAATATCATAATCTTTTGAGGAACTTGAATTTTCCACAACTCCTTCCAGAGCTCTGTTTGATCCTCGCTGCTTGTAGCGGCACTTGAATCCTGTTCTAGTAGCTCTCTTTTTTCCACATAATATCCGGTCTTTATTATGTAGTTTTCATCTTGTTTATATGGCCAAAAGAGCTCATCTTCTCTCCCAAGGATGCTTAAAGGGGTTTTTAAAATCTTGTCGCATACCTCCTGGGAAAATATGTTAGCAATTTTTGGAACATCTCACCCCTCTCTCGGTATAATAAGATCACTCACTCTAGTAACCGAAGGGTCTCTGCTGTTATATATTTTTCTTACGCCTACCACCTAGCTATCCTCCTACACCTTTATTTTTCTTCCATCTCCTACACTCCATTTGGAATTCCTTAATAAAAAATCCCTTCCGTGCAGAAGACTCTTCCATACCCAAGATCCAAACTTGCCTTCCATAGCTTCCTAAAAAGAGCATTCTGGAAAATATAACACTTTTAGGATTTTTTCCCAAAAAGCCTTTGGATTCTGTGCTAATCTCCATGCTTGTTTAGCTAGCTCTTGCTCATAGTTAATTTATCTCAACTTTTCCAATGGATACCTTTCTCTTTTGCTGGTTCTGCACACAAGAATTTAGCAATTCTTGCACTCAACCTCTTACAGAATGTTTTAGGAAATTTTATCACGTTCATAGCGTACGATGGGATAGCCTGGACAACCGCCTTGATTAGAAACTCTTTCTCATCCTAATTTAACAATTTTTTCTTCCAACCCTCCAATTTGCTAATCACCCTTTCCTCAATCCATTCTAGCGTTTTACTTTTAGACCTTCCCCACTGAGCTGGCAGTCCAAGGTATTTACCTGGATTGTCCCATGAAGCCATTCCCAGAATCTCCTCTATGTCAACCCTCGATTTGATCGAGACATGATTTCCAAAGATTATTTCAGATTTTTCTAAATTAATCCTTTGTCCTGAAGCCTCCCTGTACTCATTTAGGATCGACACAATTTGATACACTTCCTCTTCTTTTGCCTCTACCAGAATAATGCAATCATCTGCGAACAACAAATGTGTGATTATTGGTGCATTTGGCTTGATTTTGAATCCTGAAATATTCCCTTTCTCCTGTGCTTCCTGCATAAGAATAGTAAATACTTCGGCAGTTAATATAAATAAATAGGGGGATAACGGATCCCCTTGTCTCAAGCCTCTTTGAGGAACAATTCTATTAGTCAGCTCCCCGTTAACTTTAACTCTGTAGCTCGCTCCTCTTACGCATTTTCTATTAAATCCAAAGCTTCAAGGACTCGCTCCAGGTAGTTCCATTCGATTCTATTGTAAGCTTTACTCATGTCAAGCTTGATTGCCATATTTTGTGAACACTCTCTTCCTCTTCCTTTTAGGCTATTGAAGTCTTCTTACAGAATGACAATATTATCTTGGATTAGCCTGCCACTAACAAAAGCACTCTGAATAGGAGAAGTCACTTTGTTTGACACCCTTCTCAACCTTTTCACCAAAATTTTTGTTATAATTTTGTAGATAAAGTTGCAGCAACTGATGGGTCTTAGTTGATGTAGATTTTCTGGCTGATTAACTTTAGGTATCAAAACAATAGTGGTCTCACTAATCTCCTGTGGTAGAGACTAGTTCATAAAAAAATCCTTGACAACTTCACATACCTCACCTTTTATGTCCTCCCAATGTTTTTGGAAGAACATTCCATTAAGTCCGTTAGGTCCTGGTGCTCCCATGCTCCCCATGCTGAATACCGCCTCTCTAATTTTTTCGTCGGAGACTCTTTCAATCAGCCAGTCATTCATATCCGAGGATATCCTCTTTGGGATTTTGTTAATGCAGCTCTCTAGATTAGCCGATGACGAGGCCTTGAATAATTCTGCGAAATGGTTCTCTATTAGATTAAGCACATCTTCCCTTCCTTGTACCCAATCCCCCTGTCCATTTCTTAGCTTTTCAATCCTGTTTCTATTCCTCCTTTGGATGGTAGTTGCATGGAAGAAAGCAGAGTTTTCGTACCCCCACTTTATCCACTTCAATCGTGTCCTTTGCCTCCAATATTTCTCCTCTTGCTTCTATAGTTGTCCTATTCTGATCTTAGCCTTCTGAATCTGTTCTTGCTGAATTTCTGATAGGTTGGATTCTTGGAGATGCCGAATTTTATCACTTAGTTTAGCAATCTCCTTTTCTGCCCTTGAGAATGGCTTTTTGCTCCATCTTTTTAGATCTTCCTTGCAATTTTTCATCTTCTCCATAAGCTCGTCCCATCCTTATGTCCTAATTGTCTGCTTATTCCAGCCCTTTCTAATAGTTTCGTTGCAATCCTTGTGGTCCTCCCAAAAGGCTTCTATTTAAATTTCCTTGGTTTCTTTTCTTTTGGTTCAAAAGTGAGGACAATCGGGCAATGGTCAGAGCTTATAGTTAGTCTTGCCATTAAAGATGAGTGTTGATATAATTTTTTCCATTTCCAATTTGCAAGAGTCCTATCTATTTTTTCTCTCGTTATGAGGCCATTTCTAGGGTTGCTAAACCATGTGAATCTCCCTCCCTTCAAGCCTTGAAGTCAATATCCATAAGAGCATTACAATCAACAAAATTTCTGAAGCTCTCCATTTGGCTTATTGGTTTAGGATGCAGCCCCATTTTTTCATCTTGATTCAACATGTCATTAAAATTCCCTATAAAAAGTTGAGGAATCAAACAGTCATCTTTATTTTCAGCTAATTCTTCCCACAATTTCCTTCTCTTTGCATATTTGGGTTGCCGATATATAAAATTTTCTATCCATCTTTTTTTACTAGTATCCTCTATATTGGCCTTAATAATATTATGACTCCACATATAAACATCAACTTTAAAGTTAGCATTCCATAAAAGACATAGACAACCGGACATCCCCCGGGATTCTACACAAAAGGATTCATCAAAATGTAACATCTTCTTAATTTTGTTGATACAATCTTGTTTAGCACGAGTTTCAATTAAAAATACTATTGCGGGCTTAATCTGCTTACACAGATTCTTCAACTCTGAAACTGTCGCAAATGCTGCTAACCCGCGACAGTTCCAGCTTAAGCAACTCATGGCTGAAGGTGGGGCATGGTAAGACCCGCCTCCTCAGCCATGTTTCTCTTACGCTCTACTATTGCTTTATACCTCACAATGCTCCTGTCTCTTGCTGCCCTATTCTACACTTTGATTCTGCCTCTCTTGCTTACCTCTCCCTGATGACTATCTCCCATCTCAAGTTGCAAAAGCCCATTTTCACTGTAAATGTCTGATTTCTCCTTTTTCCTTTTCAGCTTCAAGTTATAATTTATACACCATACCAATTCAAATTCCACTGCCTCTGAGATTTTGTTCTTAATTTCTTCTCCATTATCATTATCATCCTCTTCATTTGGAATCTCTACAAAATATACTTCCCTTGCATTTGTTACATGCCTCTCCTTGCCGTTGCTTGCCCTCCCTCCCTTGATTAATTCTTGAGTTTCCTTTATTTCACTTGTCTTTGTTCAGCTGTCCACAACATCTTTGTCCATTGCACTTGCTCCAGCTATGTTCTATTTTCATACTTCCTTTATGGCTTCCTTCGTTGGTGCCTTCATTCTTTACATTGGGCATCTTCTTACTTCATTACTTCCTCCTTTTCCCTCCTCCAAAATAAATGTTTTTGAACTATTTTGAATTGGGCCTCCCTCTCCTGTATATTGCTTGCTTTCTAGGACACAAGAATTAGTCTTTATATTTTTTGTTCTGTTTGCACTAGTTAATCTCAATTCCCAACTATTCACCTCCACTTCTTGTGTTGTTGGGCCTTGACTTTCCTAGCCCATTTTCTCCTTGCCCTTTTTAATTCCTGACTGATGCCTTCTATTTGCCTTGTTTCTTCTAGATTTCTCTCGTCTGATTCCTCCCCAATTAGCTGCTGATTTCCAGGGATATTGTTGACCTGCTTTTCACTCCTGATTCAGCTCCTCTCCCTGCTTTTTTGCCTCCTAATTGATGGTTCTCAGCTTGATTTTTGCTTCTTCTTTGATCATGACCTCCTTTGCACTCCTCTGAGCTCTGATTTCCTTCACATTCTTCCCCCAGCGTCTGATGTGCATGCGCTACTGCCTCCTTTTCTTTCATCCTTACTATTTCCTTCTCCAAGTTCACCTCCCGTTGAACTGTTCCAATCGGTTTTGCCTGTACCACTCCTAAATCTGGTGAGTATCTGGCTATCTGAGGATTTCTCATCGACATAGCCATCTCCTCCTTGCATTCTTTCCTGGAGTGACCTATTCTCCCACAATTTAAGCAATAACAATCAAGAAGCCTTTCATACTTGAAATCAACTTGTGCCCGAGGCAGATCCTTCCTACTAATCCAGAACCCTGTTGGTAGAGGATTATGAACATTAACTGCCACTCTTATTTTTAAGAAAGGTCTCACTATCATATTTTCTACTCTTGGGTCTTCAGCTTTTATTAAGATCCCCACCATGTTGCCTATCATTACTGCTGTTTTCTTATTGAGAAGCTCTAACGGCACCCTATATACTTGAATCCAGAACTCCATGTGCTCATGCTTCACCTCATGAACTGATTCACCTTTGGCCCATAGTTGTAAATTAAATAAACTTTCCTTCACGCACCAGGAACCATTATCCAGTACTTGTATCCCTTTGCTTTTATCTTTGAAACATATATGTATTTTGTTTTTTCTAACCTCAGTAAAGAACACCCCTATTGGATTGCCCCATATACCCATCATTACTTGCTTGCATGTTTTAAAGTTAATCTCCTTCTCTGACATGATTTTTCCCACCGGGTTAATGCAATCCTCATCGTAGTCACTGTGCTTCTCTGTGGTGAAGTTGAATACTCTGCCTTTGATGGATTCCGATCCCTTTGTAGTTGCTGGTTCTTCGCTTTGCCACTCCATGGTTGTCACGTGGTTGAATCTATCAGAGCTTACCTTGTTCTATTCAACAGTTTTGGTTTTAGATTGATGGAACTCGTTTGCTTGATAACTCTCAAAGAAGAAAATTCCTCCTTGAATAAGAAGAACCTATAGTTCTAGGCACTCTCCTTTAGAGAGAAAAGCTCTCCTTGTTGAGAGAAAAAAAGATAATTCGAGTAATGAGATTTAAACTTGCGGTAACTTCTTTCTTTCTTTTTTTTTTTATGGAAGCTAAACTTTCTCCCCTGATGGGAGGACTGGAAGAACTCTTGTCTCGTGTTGATAAGTACAATTTTCAATATTTGATTTATGTTCTTTTTAGTTATCAGACTATAAGATTGCGTTTGTTTCTCAGAACAGGATAAGACAAGACATTGAGAATAAGGCATAAAGGATAGAGAGTTAGAGACATAGAATTTAGTGTTTTTGTATTCTGTTTGATGATAAAATAGAACAAATTATAAAAATCTAATTTATTTTCAATTTTTTTTCAAAAAATTTGAGAAAAAATATAATAATAAAAAATATAATATAAAAAATTAACAAAAATAATGAAAGAAAAAATGAAAAATAAGTTGTGTCTTTTATTAGTGTCTTTATGTCCTTACTGTGACACAAAATACACTAATTAAATATCTATGGACATAATGTCTCTGTCCATGTATTTGTCAAATACGATTTTGTGTCTCAGTGTCTTGTCTCGATAAACAAACGTAGCCTAAGGTGTTTTCACAAGATTGCTTTATTGTTGTTACAATTTTGTTATATGCACTCATTTTTAGTGGTGGTAAGGTGGATACTAAACAAAATAGATAAAGAAAACATGGGAAAGAGAAGATTTTGTTTAACTAATTAAACTAACTTTGAAATACGGAAGGAAAAAAAATTCGATAGTTATTAACTTATTATTAAATCATTCTGATTAATCTAAAGCTAAAACTGGGAATACAAAATTTTTAATGTAACAGACGCCATACATAACACCACAAACCATAATTATAAATGCAATACGGATATAAAATTTGACATATTTATAATGTAACAGCTAAAAAAAATCCATCGACAATCAAGGCATTTGCATAACTAGGAGATCTGGTGAGCGTGGTAGCAGATGAAGAATGAAACATTTGCATTCCAGCTGCCTTTGAAAGTGAAACTCTTCCAGGGTCTATCTGCTTCACCTCTATTTGATGTCATTGTGTAAGGCAAAGTTCTAACAGAAATTGGGTGAGTAAATCGGATGCTTTTAAAATGTTGCGGTTTAAAAGTTGCACATGATGTTTTAATTGGTTACAATATGTACAATAGGAATATTTATTCCAATTTCAAATTCAACTCAAATAAACAGTTTATTGTACACATTGTACAGATACTTCATTGACCTCCTAGCGGAATTTATCTTGATCTTTTAAGGACCAAGCAGAAATATTCTTAATGTGTGGCTGAGATTGATTCTATACATAAGTTGTCCATAAGTTACATGTTTGTGATCCAATATTTACCCTAATCACAAACCGGTATATGGCGGTCTAGTTGGACCGAAAATATTATGACTGGTTTATTTATTTATTTATTTATTTTTTTGAGAAAAAGTGTTAATGTTTGGTTTAGTGGGTTGAGGGGCTGTTGAGCCTTAAAGAGTTTTGATAATCAAAAAGTAGTTTATTTATTTTGGACTCGTTGCATGTAAATTTATATTTGACCTTTTTTAAAATATTATTAATAATTATGAAAGACAAGTGATAAAATTTTTGTGTGAAAGTAGGTTCATTTGTGTTTCCACTTGAGCAAGAAGATTCATAGGGGCTCACTTGCATTCCATGTTGTTAAAATCATACTGCTTCATCTTTGAACTCTTTGTACCTTGAATTTACTAACCATCTAGGCGCATCTGTTACAAAGGTTTTGCATTTGACTGAATATGGAAGCTTTTGTGTTCATCTGCTCTTTTTATATAGTTTTAGAAATGAAGATGTAATTTTTCATCTTATATAGATTTTATCTACTTTCAGATCCTTAAAAGGTATAACAAAACGTGTAGGAATTATTTTAATTTGATTATCTCACTGTTCTTTTTAATAGCTATGTCACATTGTTTTCAAGAGATAAGAATATATGTAAATCATTTTTAGTGTAATTAGAACAGACTTTGCAGAAAACTAGTAGTTGATTTTTAGTGAGTACATACATTTTTGAATCACATAATCTTAGGAATTGGAAATTGTCATGCTATGTAATTTGAACTGATCAGAAACCACAATGCTCTAAAAAAATTGGGAGAAAAAACTATCATTGCATCACTACAACAATCTAAATAATTGAGTACAAACTTAGGTAGTGCTTGTTTTGAGGTATTGAAACAGAGACTGGGAGACTAGGATTCAACATTATATTTGTTGGCTCAAAGATTACTAAAATTTCAGTCTCTATCCCCAAAATTTCAATATTTTAATACCTTCAAAAAGTGGAAACACAAGAGATTGAAATTTTTGAAGACAGAGACTGAAAATTTAATAACACTTTATTACCTAAAATACCTCCATTCTAATTAATTAATTCTAACTTTACCCCTTGTGTAAATTAAATTAGAATTTTATTCTTATTTCAGGTCTCTGTCTTCCACTTTATACCAAACACAATATTAAGACTTATTTGAATTTCTGTATCTCCGTCTTTGTCTCTTTTCCAGAGGCTATCTTAGGAACTATATATACAAGCCTATTTATCCTCAGTCCCCCAGAGCTCTTACAAGAGCTTCCAAGAATGGAAACTATGTCATGCACCACAAGCCTTATCATGTTGCTTCCTGATGAAGTTAAAACATCCATGCACTCATGAAGATCTGCATCACATGATATCAAAACTCATTCATTATCATCTTCCAGATACTTTATATCAAATGCTCCAATTTCTAGTTTCAATCTCTCTGAAATTTCTTCCTACAGTTCAACAATGCCACAGTTCAAAGACACCCTAAACCTTGCGATATCTTCTTTATATATTGCCTTAATTGTCACGTTCTTCATCTCTTTCTTAGGTGCAAAAGGTATCATAGTGTTGTTGCTATTAAGGGTAGTATCCATCATGCATTGCTTGGGAGCCAAAGGGCACAAATTTCTCAAGTCTTTAGAACTACCAACTCCCTCGAGTAGCATTCTGTCAAATGGTTCTTGAGGTTTTGTTCTCTTGACGTTAAGCGCAGTGTATGCATTTGCATAATTCAGTGCATTAGTTGGCTGCATTGTTGACTCTGCCGAAACTCTTAACGGAACAGATTTCTCTTTCTTGAATGGTCTGAAATATATTTGCAGGTGAAATTTCATTTGGGGGACTACCATGACATGAATCGCAAGAATGAGGATTTGCGTTATTGATGCGCTTATTTTTTCTTAGTAATTTGCATGTGGATTTGTTGTATTATTATAAGATTTAGGTATTTTAAGCCACTATAAATACTACTTTGAGTTATTTTGTAATTTGATTTATTACAGGCAATCAAGTTTGGTAGAATTTGGAAAAGAGAAAAGATCAAGAATTGAAAACAAGTGCAAAAAGAATTCGTGGATGTTATCAATCCTGACCTCTTCATACTCCAACGAGTATAACTTGAGGTATAGAGGTCCAAATGATGCGATTCCAAAACCTAACCAAAATGCCGTTATCATCCAAATAGCAAAACCCAAGAGGCCTAAATCCACCCCCCCCCCGATGAGCCGAATTCACACCCCATATAAAAATAATAAATCCGTTCTTTTGGCAAGCACACCAAAAATTATCGTCAAGTAATAACCCACAGTGGAGTGGGATCGTATCCACAGAGATTGGTAGATTTGAGCAACTTTAATTAATTGGTGAATTAGTCAAGCTAAGCAGAATAAATCGTGATTACAGAATTGTAAATGGGCAGAAACATAAATGACTCAAAAATAAATATAAGCAGTAAAGTGCAGGATTGAAAATGGCAATAATGTAAAGTGCAGAAATGTAAATGACTTAATTATAAATGGGAACGGGGATTTGCAGAATGTAAAGAAAGTTATAAAGAAGGAGAGAGATAAGAATAGGGGAAATTTATTGAGATCAGGAGATGTTGTCTCTTTGGATTAAATCGAACTCATATCCTCTTCAATCATGCAACTCATTGACCTCTTGACAATCATGATTGATTGATCCCCAATCTCGTGGTGACTCAATCTCTCATATCTTGATCAATAGCCAATTCCTTGGTCTAATTGCACATGAAGAGAGATATGCTTGGTCCCTGATTATACCACACATCATCATAGGTCCAAGTAGAGGGAGGATTATATGTCACCATATCCAAACACCAAAACTCAGATCCTACTCAAGTATGAGAAGGGATTTCTAGCATGGTTTCATGTTTCCTTTTCCAAGGTTCCCATGAAACCCATTTTGCATTCAACCCCTTTTCCAAGGTGATTGAATACTAACATTAAAATGAAATTCCTTCTAGCAAATCAAAGAGAAGATGAAGAGAAGAAGAAATTCACTATCATTAATCCATCAAGTACAACAGAGCTCCCTCTCTCAATGAGAGGAAATTTAGCTACTCATAGCTCAGAGAAAAGTACAAGAGAGATGGAAGAGATGATAAAGTGAAAAGTAAATCTAACTATAGCTAATAGCTCAACTGCTTAACCCCTTTCTCAGCACTTCCAGGGATTATTTATACTACTCCTAGCACTAGAAAATAAAGAAAATACAAAAGTGAAAAGAAAAATACAATTTGGAGGGAAAAGAAACTCAATAAACATGATCTCCCAGCTGGCGTGTGACTGGCGCTTCAGTGGCGTGCCACGCCTAGCTCTAAATCTAGCTTGGCGTGCCACGCCCAACTCTTTAAGTGGCACACCCTCCTTCATTGGTATCCCTGGCATGCCACGCCTTCGAGCCCAAGTGTCACACCCAGGGTTCTTTAAGCACTTGTGTAGCCTGGCGTGCCACGCCTTCGACCTCAATTAGTGGCACGCCCATGCCTTCTCCCTCTTTTTCTTGCTTCTGGAAAGTTGAACTAGCGTGGCACGCCCAGGGCCTGGCGTGCCACGCCCATTATGTGAGCTTGGTCTTCCTCTCTGGAAAACTGAACCTGCGTGGCACGCCCAGGTTCTGGCGTGCCACGGTTCGGGCGTGGCACGCCCATTTGTGTGCTTGGTCCCTTCGTTGGCGTGCCACGCCCAGAGCTCAAGTGGCACGCCCAGGTCTTCTTTTTGTTGATGGGTGATGTTGGCATGCCACGCCTGAGGCTCAAGTGCCACGCTGAAGTGAGAATTGATAGCTAGCGTGCCACGCCTTCGATGCCAAATGGCACACCCATAAGGTTGGCCTCCTAACTCCTCCTCTGAAAAATATAACTGGCGTGTCACGCCCAGTATTTTGCCTTGGCCCAGTGGCTGGCGTGCCACACCTGGTCCTTCAAGTGGCATGCCAAAGTGAGAGTTGAGAGCTGGCGTGCCACGCCTTCTACACCAAGTGGCATGCCCAACCTTTTTGGCTTGCAACCTCTTCTCTGGAAACTTGTACTGACGTGCCACGCCTTGATGCTCAAGTGGCACACCCACTTCAATGTGGCTCTTTCCAGCTTGGCGTGCCACGCCTGGCTCTTCAAGTGGCACGCCCAAGTGACTTTTGAAGCTGGCGTGTCACGTCTTCGATACCAAGTGGCACGCCCAGCCTTTTGGGTCTTCAATGTTGCTCTCTGGAATCTTGTACTGGCGTGCCACGCCTTGATGCTCAAGTGGCACGCCCATAGTATGAGGGGTTAGGCGTGCCACGCCCAGCTTGGCGTGCCATGTCCCTTTAGTGGCTTTCATCATTGCTTTCTGAAAAATTACACTAGCGTGCCACGCCCATACATTTTCTTCAATCATGCTCCTCTGAAAATCATAACTGGCGTGCCACGCCCAATTCTTGGCGTGCCACGCCCATATAGAGAGCTTGATGATCCTTTCTGGAATTTAGTACTGGTGTGCCATGCCCAACTCCTGACGTGCCACGCCCATACATTTTTGTGGCGTTTGCTCCAGTAAGTGAGGGACATGGAAAATGGGTTATGTAAGGTAAGTGCCGATTTAAACATGTTTAGGGCTAATCCTGGTAGGTAAGTTTGGTTTGGTGTTAACTATCTGTGCTTTTTGTGTTGGAAAATATTGCATAGGGGATACTTTTCAAGGGCACTTACTGGTGAGTTAGTTTATCTCCATGGTAAAATTGAGAGGTTCCCATCCATGGACTTGGATTTTGTCCATTTCAACGATTCAATAACATTGTTCAAATGATTGGAATATCAAGCATCAAAGGAGGCTTACTGGTATGATCCAAATAGTAAGGATATAAAGTCAAGGCTGCATGTACTGAGGGGAGATGTAGACATCAACCAAATGCAGCAAGCTAAGATGAAAAACAAAGACACTAATGAGTTCTATATTTTTTTATCATCCTATTGATGATCCTGAGCTTGCAGAGGGTGCTGGTAAGGAAAATGCTGAGGTAGAGGAAGATGTCGTTCAAATTGAAGTGGAGAATTTGGATGACTCATCATTTGATCATGACAGTTATGAGAGTGCGGAGAATGAGCTGTATGCATCTCCACCTCCTGGTTATAAAAGTAGCAGTGAGAGTTGTAAAGATGGTGTCAATAGTACTAAAGCTGCCAAAAGAAAGAGAAAACAAGTGCCTGATTCCTCTAAGAGAATAACTCGGCCTAAGAAATAACAAAAAAACAACCAACTCGTATGTCTCAGAGGATAAAGTCTAATGTAAGAAAAGAGGGCTGTAGTAGAGAAGGATCCTCAAGAATGAAAGAGCTTGCTAATCAGCCCAACACAGGTGGGCCTACAAGGCAACCCAATAGAGTTAGGCCTGCAAGAGAGCCCAATAGACCTAGGGTTACAAGGCTAGCAGTTCTAGACTATGTCAGTAGACACATATGATGATGACATTGTGTGAAAGTATGAATCTGAGGATCTGTATACAGTTGTTTCATCTGAAGATAAAAGAAACAAACATCATTGACCTGAGTTTAATGACCAGTATAATTTTGGAGAAGAAAGATTTGAGCTTGGGACAACATTTGCTACAATTGAGAGGTTTAAAGAGATGTTAAAGGATACATTTATTGCTAAAAGTAGGGAGTTGGCTTGGATTAAGAATGACAGAGAAAGAGTTAGGGTTGGGTGCAAGGATGAAGATTGTCCTTGAATTGCATATTTGTCTTACAATAAGCAATTACAATGCTTCCAAGTGAAGACATATAGAAATGAGCACATTTGTGCTAGAGGCCTGGAAAGCAATGTAGCTGATTAACACTGGATCAGCAAGAAGGTGGAGAAAAGGATGCTAACCCACCCACATACATAGTTATAAAAATCATATTGGACCGACCGGTTCAACTGAAAAATTGGTGAACCGGTCCTCCAACTAGTCCGATCCAGTCCAAAGACCATTTAAGATCAAGAACCGATAAGAATCGGTCAAAAATTGATGAAAATCGGTCCAACCGAACCGCTCAAGAAAAAATTTCAAAATTAATAAAAATGTGGTTTGAACTTAGGTCCTCCTTATACTGATGCTCCCCTTGCCACTAAGTTATGTTATTTCTTGTTATTTTACATGCTAATTGTTAATTATATAGTAAAATCACACAATAATTTTATTAGATATTATTTTTAATTTTACATTCACTTATATTTAAATTGATTATATTTTTATTATTCATATATATTAATATAAATATTATTAAATATGTATAAATAAAAATAGCAAATACTTTTATTAATTACAATATAATGATTTTTTTATGATTATATGATATTTATTAATATTATTTTTCAATAAATACATATAGTATATAACAATATAATAAATATAATAGTCACCAAAAAATATAATAAATATAAAAATACTTTAATATAAAAATAAAATTAAAAAAATCTTTATCATGAAAAAATACTAGAATTTTATATACTTATTTAATAATAACCAAATTATAAATTGTTGATTATAATTTGTTGAAACTTAATTATTTTTAAAATATTAATTAAGATATGTATTTTAAAGTTTAATTTTTTAGATTTTTTACTATTTTATATTTTTTATTTACATATGATCGATTCTACCGGTTCAACCAATGACTCATCGATTAAACTAATGAACCAGTGAACCAATAGCTTGACCGATTCGATCACCAGTTTGATTTTTATAACTATGCCCACATATGACCACTCATGAAGCTATTGATTTCCTGAGCGAAGAGTTTGACCTTACTGTGTAACACCCTACCATTTATTGCCTTATACTTAAGTTATAATTCAATTATGGTTTGGTGCTACGACATAAGGTAAAGATATAAATACGTATACATTGAAAGGAATATTATACTAAAAGTCTGTGAAAGGATTTAAAACTCGAGGAAAAGACAATTCATCAATCGCTCACACTCAATAATGTATATATATAAATGCATTGGAAGAAAGATAGATAATTACAAGTTCAAAGAATGAATAAGAGTAAAGAGACATATATAAATATATATATAACTATCAACTAGTCTCGACCCGCAAAGATTAGGCCGACTAGAGTTACAACAGTAAAACAGTTGGACAAACATAACATATCTCTTCAAAATACATCATAATAAGCCTCTAAAGGCAAGTCTTCAAAACAAGTGTATAATATAAGTGTTTCCAAAAGAAGGAGAGAGAGTCTAAAATTAAAGCAAAATAAAAGGTCTTCTTCGCTGTCCTTCCAGATAAACCTCCCACTCACTGAGAAGTGCCGGGACCTGCATATAAAAAGTAATAATTCTCAAAACAGGTGAGAACATCATCCCTTACGGGGTTCTCAGCAGGGCAATAATTTTAAATAGAGACTATGTAAAACCACATAAACCTGCTAGACAATCCTAATCTCCAATCACAGAAAGTTCAAGTCTAGGGTTCTTACTGATCCGATTAAGGTAGATAAACTAAATCTCAACTATATTAGTGATCTTTAAGTCTCAATTTTCCCTTATACAAATCATCATCTCTCTCAATATCATAAATTCCTAACTCATTTAGTAATTCAATAGTAAAATTTAGTTTCTATCAATTCATTCTCAGTTTCTCCACAAACCTCACTAACCACCTTTCATCAAGAACAACCCTCAACGTCACTACCATCAGTATAAGGGATCTCTCAGTTGTGCAAACATATACAAGACAATACAAGAAAAACACAAATAGAAAAAACTAATGTTTTGAAAACCAGACCAGACCGGCCGATTCGATCGGATTAACTGGGAACCGGTCATTTGTCCAGTCTGGTTAATGTCTAAAATCGGCCTGCAAAAAATCGGTAAAAAAACTGGCCGAACCGGTAATTAATCGGTGAACCAGATGAACCAGACGGTTTTTTTCATGTCTGATTCTCCCACCTAGCACAAAACAGCATCGTTTTGGTTTGAAAAAAAACAAAACAAAACAAAACGTGCACCCCCAAATGCCCGAATCCGCTTTTTCTTCTCTCTCACTCTCAGTCTCACCAAAATGCTAAATCCCTAATTTCAAAGGTGGCAGCTTTGAAGAGCAGCGGAAGAATGGGCGAATCCCTTGTCGGAGACGGTAGCGGCGGAGGAAGGAGGCGGTGGAGCTGTCTCTGAGGTTGATGTGCATGGCTTCTTCCATTGTTGCAGTGTCTCTCATGGTTACTGGAAAACAAGCTACAAAATCCCCCAATCTCTCTCACTCTCACTCTTAGTCGCCGCCACTCTTCTCATCCTTACCATCTCTGTGCTCGTCGTGAATCCCGCCTCTGTCCTTGCCGTCGTCAACCGCCTCTTTCTCGTCATCAAAAATGCCTCTGTCTCTGAGCCATCTCTTTCTCTCTCTCTCTCTCTCTCTCTCTCTCTCTCTCTCTCTCCCCCTCCCTCCCTCCCTCTCTCTCTCTCTCTCTCTCTCTCTCTCTCTGCGTGTGTCGAGCACCACTCTCTGTGCAACCCGTGCCGCCGTGGACGATTCGTCGTCGCCGTAAGTTCTTCAGTCTTTGCTGTCCCTCAACATCTTCTTCGTGATCTTCTTTATTTTCACTAATTTCTTCCTTTTTCACTTTAGTTTTTGATTTGTTTCCTCTGTTGTGTATGGAACGAGTCATTGATTATTCATTATTTTTATTTATTCTGATTTCTGAGTTGCTTCACTTGCTTGTTGCTGATTTTTTTTATTATAAGTTGATAGTGCTATAATGCATTGCTTCACTGCATTGTTTATGGAAATTCATAATATTTTCCATTGTTCTGTTAACGGAATACAGAGATAACAGGGCATAGAGAATAAATGTTGAAAACTAGTGATCACGTGTTATGGAATTCTATATTCTGTAATGTATTCTTCTAATAATCCTCCTAATTTTGATATAATTTTGGATTCTGGATTTTGAATGCTAAATAGAATTTTGATATAATTTTATAATGCTGAACAGAGTTGATATAGTTTTGGATTTTGAATTGCTGTGATTCTGAATTTTCCTGTAATTATTGTAATGGCTGAGGTTTTATTTTGCTGTAATTGCTGTATGTCCATTTGTAATTTGGTTTTGTTTTGTCTCTTTGTTTTATGATCGTTGAAGGTATGCTATGTTGTAAGTTGTAACTGCAACTGAAACATGAAGTTGGGTTTTAGACTTTTCTTCTGAGGTTGTATCAATTTTTATTGCTGAGATTGGTTCATAGGTATTTCTAATTAGTAATTTGGCATCAATTGAGTGAGTTTTGTATAATTAAGTAATTATTGACATTGTTATTGATTGTTGGTGATTATTGATTGAATGTGGATATAGAATTTTATGCCATGAATGATTAAATTTAAATTTTAAAAGATTTATATTGGATCTTTAATAATTTTATTTTATATTTAACAAAACTGGTTCGACCACAGTTGAACCATTAAACTATTGAACCAATTATTTGACCGATTCAATGACCGGTTTGGTTCTCGCAACCTTGGAGAAAACAAATAAAGCAACTAGTTCAATTAGCATATAGATATAATTATTCAAATAGGCAATCCAGATACAAGATATACACCTAAATAATACACATAAATGCAAATGATGTATGCCTGTCCTATGGCCAATGAGCTCATCTATCGGTTATACAGCCAAACCTGACATGTCCGATAGCTAACCCAGGACAGTCCCTCAATGCACGTATCCCCAAGTTTAAACTCATATTCATTGATCAATGTCTATAGGAGAAACATCCGAGAAGGTATAAGTGCCCAGTGCCCCAACCACATTTTGCGACGGAAGATCAACAAAATTTCAATTCCAACTGGGAGCAAGCGAAACAAAACCACCATCCTTGCATATTATCCCGAAAGCTCAAATACCGACTGGGAGCAAGTGGGACAAAACCACAATCTTTGCATCTATCCCAGAAGCTCAAATATCAATCAAACTCATTCTCATTATCCTCTTGAATAAACTCAATCTCATCATTCAATCATATCATATCATCTCATTCTCATTATCCTCTCGAATTAACTCAATCTCATCATTCAATCATATCATCTCATTCTCATTATCCTCATCATTCAATCATATTATCTCATTCTCATTATCCTCTCGAATCAACTCAATCTCACCATTCAATCATATTATCTCATTCTTATTATCCTCTCGATTCAACTCAATCTCATCATTCAATTATATCATCTCATTCTCATTATCTTCTATACTCGTTATAGGATTTACGAAAGTTTGAAATGTTAAGAAAATGGCTTAAAGGCATAAGGTTCATTCCAAATCATAGAAAATAGTTATCGGATCTCAAATAGGGGTTACAGAAATGAAACAGCGGATTGGATAGGCAAAAATGGTTAAAAATTATCATCTTTAAAAAACAGGATAGTTGTGCATACGCATACCTCATGCGTACGCACAAGTTCCCCTTTTGCGCATACGTGTAGAATGCACACAAAAAATATTCAATTCTGGAAATGTGAGTTGTGCGTACGCATGCCTTGTGCGTACGCACAACTCTATTTTTGTGCATGCGCATGAAACTCGCACGAAATCATTTCGCTTCTGTAACATCCCTCATGCGTACGCATACGCATGATCTCAGTTTTCTTCAACTTCTACAGAATTCAGTTTTAAACCCACAAATCCAAACTCTCTAAACTTTTTCTACAAAATTCTGTTTTCCTTCTTATATGGTTTTAAAGATATTTCCACTAGCTTTAATTTAAGACAAATCTCATTCAAATCCAAACTCCGAGCACCAAGTTATGACCCGTCGAAGTTGGTTAAAATTTTATTTTTACCAAATTCTCATAACCCCTCAGTTTCATAGAATCTCAATTCAATTCAACCATAAATCATTCTAAAACCACTCAGACACACCCCAAATACTTATTCAACAATTCTCAACTATTCGAAGCCTAATTCAACTCACTCTCAAACTATTTAACACACTTTATCTAAATCCTTATATTCATCAACAACATACAACATGCATATATCCAATTTCTTAATCAACTAATAATCAATCCTCTTATTCTCATACAACAATTTACACCACTTACCTTAACTTACCACATAGGGGATTTTCTCACCCTATCACGGTCTCCGGCCCAATTTTCACAAATCGCAATATTCATACATCTAATTCTCAATTAAAACTTCAACATGCATACTCATTTTCATGCAACATGACACCAACATATATTCAATATCCACTTGCAATAATATCACATCACACTCCTCAATTTCATGTCAAAACACATCAACCAACATGATACTCATACTATCCATTATTCAAACACATCAACAATCAATTCTATTCAACTTATCCTAGGGGTAAGTAACCTAGGTTTTCACATAACCTTACATAATGCCTACTCAAAACTACCACCTATACGTTAAAGTCACAATTCTAAGCTTCCAAACTTTTCTTTCCAAAATTTTTCTCAAGTCAAGCTTCCAATTACTTAATCTAACACAATATTATACAATTTGGCACAATATTAAAAACTAGAATTTTCATAAATTGATGAATCAAGAGAGAAAAAAGGGTTCCTTACCTTTACTCACTGAAATTAGTGATGGATACTACCAAGAATATAAGCTAGAGAACCCCTAGCTATAACATCAAAATCACCAAAAATCCTCAATACCCAAACCAAAAATGCGATTTCAGCTTTGAATGAGAAACTGGAGCTGGGAGTTTGACTTACTCACCATAATACTTAGGTAGAAATGAAGAGGAAGCCGAGACAAACGCGTGGCTGCAAATGGCTCATCAATCGAAGCTCCAGAGCAAAAGTTATGATAGATTGAAAATGGTGAAGTTAGGGTTTTTGCTCTCACCTCTCTCTTCTCTCTTCTATCCGAACTCTCTCACTCAAATGGGGAGAATGGTGGCTGAAATCTCAGTAAGTGTGGGTATATATATATGGGGGCTTGATCTCACTTGGGCCCGATTCATTTGTTTTAGCCCGTTGGCCCAAAATCTTTAAGATAAGCGTATTAATTTGTATCCTAAATATTTTTATTTTTTCAAATTATAAATATTAATTCTCTAATCTTTTTTTGTTTTCATTTAATTAATTTATTAGTTGTTAATTGATTATTTAGTATTTTGCGGGGTTTTACATACTGCGCATCCGAAGATAGTGTATAAAGCTGTAAAGGAGGCAAGAGAGAGGATGATGGGCAATGAAAGAGAATAGTATGACAAATTGAGGGACTATTTGTTGGAGATACACAGAAATAATTATGGGTCTACTGCCTTGCTAGATGTAATTCTTCAACCACAAGCAACCCCTACATTTGACAAATTGTATATATATTTCGAGGCTTGCAAACTTGGATTTAAGAGTGGTTGCAGGCCGCTGCTTCATCTGGATGGAGCATTTCTCAAAACCTATTATAGGGGGCAATTACTCTTGGCCATTGCACAGGATGCTAACAACTAGTTCTATGTAGTTGCATATGCAGTTGCAAGATCTGAATCGAAAGATACATAGAAGTGGTTTCTTACACTTTTACAAGAGGATCTTGGTGATGTGAGTAACCATGGTTGAAATTTTATGTTAGATCAGCAGAAGGTTAGTTCCTAATTGTCAATTCTTCTACGTTATGTGATTCTTTGGTTGAATTTTATTTGTTTGTTAACTTGATTAATTAAGGATTGTGTTAATTTTATTAGGGCCTACTACCTACATTGAAAGCGATAATGCCTAATGCACATATCAAAAATTGTGTCATGCACATGCGGAAGAATTTTATCAACTGATTCAAAGACTTGTATGTTAGAGAAATAGTGTAGGATTATGCAAGATGCACTACTATCCTTGAATTCAAGTCAACCATGGATAAACTGGAAAGAAGTTAACAAAGATGCTTGGACATACCTCATGAAGTTTGATCCAGCAACATGGCTTAGAGCCTACTTCAGCCATAGTCCGAAGGTAGACAACCTAACAAACATATGCGAGTTTTTCAGTGCAAAGGTTGTGAAGTATAGATGCAAACCAATACTCACAATGTGTGTAGAATTGCGATGCTATATTATGAGGTGAATGGTTCAACACAAGAAATTGCTAGGGATTCATGAAGGGAAAATTGCACCAGTGTAAGAGAAGAGGTTGCAGAGGCTTGTCAAACCAAGCAACAAATAGACTGCAAAGTGGATTGGTGCTAGTAACGAGCGCAAACGTTTTGAAGTGACCTACAAGGGCTCTAAAGTAGATGTGGATCTGATCAAGCATAGTTGCTCATGTAATAGATGGCAACTAACTGGTTAGTGTTACTGCTAATCCCTCTATCAATTTCATTGTTTATGTGTCTGTTTGGAGTTTTCATTGTTTATGCCACCTTAATTCTTATTGTTATCTTGCTGTAAAGGAATGCCATGCATTCATGCTATAGCTGTAATTACGAAAAGACATGATAACCCTGAAAATTAGGTGCATCCATGGTTATGTATGGAGTCTATTAGAAAGACTTATGAACACTACATCTAGTCAGTAACAAGTGAAGAATACTGGACAAGGTTTGAGTATATTACACCTGCTTCACTCATGTTAAGATGGCTAATTGGTCGTCCCAAGGTCCATAATAGACACAAATACCCAGCAGAAGCTGTCATGGAAGGTGACAAGTTGAAGAGAAGTTTTTATGTCACGTGTAGCAAGTGTGGTGAGAGGGAACACAACTACAAGACTTGCAAAAGGGCACTATCCAACCCAAACTGGAAGCCAAAGACGAAAAATCCAAAGAAGAATGTCAACAAAAGTTTCTCACTTGTGATGCTTCCATTGTCACAGTTAGCCCCCAGGGAGAGGTAGTTCATAGTTACACAGGGATGTGACTATCCCTAGGGCTAGAATTGAGTCAATAAGCTAGCTCGAGCTCGATTCGTTAATAGCTCGATAAGCTAAACTCGTGAGCTGGTGAGCCGCGCTTAAGCCTGGAATTAAGCTCATAAATTAAATGAGTTGAGCTTGAATTTGGATAATCTCAACTCATTAGCTCGTGAGCTGGCTCAATTATATATATAATATTAAAAATATATATTAAATACATATAGGATATGCATATTAATAATTTAATATATATATGTTCTTAATTATTTAAAATTTTATAGTCATTTTTTATATATAATTTTGATGTACAACATAAATAAAAAATTTATAATTGATAGATAGACAATATATAAAATTTATCTTTTTTAATAATTTTTAATATATATAAGTTATAATTTATTGATATAGAATTATAAGTTATGTTCCTATTATTTGAGCCAGCTCGTGAGCTTTCGTTAAGCCGAGCTTAAACTTACGAAATAGTCTCGATTGTTAATGAGTCAAGCTGTGAGCCAAGCTTAATTTTCGTGAGCCGAGCTTGAGCTTGGTATAGCTCGACTCAGCTCGGCTCACTTCCAGTTAAGTCTCCCCCCTCCCCCCCATAATAAATTTAGGGATTTAGTTGTCCATTTAAAATTTACTTAGGGTTTTATTAGTCTTATTAATCATTCATTTGGGATTTATATGTCAAAATTTATTCTATGCTTCATTAACACACTTGTAATTAATGGCATTTTAGAGTGGGGAGCAAAGTACCCCTGATGCAACCAACCAGAATCATGTTGATCAGAATTCTACTGACCATTTAGTAGCTAATTGGTAACCTCTCATAAGTTTTGTTGACTTTTATTTGTTGTTTCTGAGTCATTCACAATTCTTTTGAACTTGCTGCAGGTTAACCCAAATACAACATCTGCACCAATCTCTGAGCCAGTCTCTGCAATAGGAGGCATATCAGCACTATTGTTTGCAACACCATCAAGGCCTACATAAGTACCATTTAGACCTCCAGCCCAGTTTGCATCACGGCCAACTCCTAAGCCATTTAGACCTAAGCAACCCATAAGGAGGAAGCTTGTGGCCAAAACCCTCTTCATCTGGACCACATACCCAGCTTGAACAAAATCTATCGTCTTCACATTAACCAACTATAACAGGGGCCTCTCTAGAGACTTTGGCATCGGCAGGCAAAGCAACTCAGAGGCTGTTTAAGTTCATCCCCATTCCAGAACTCAACAAGCTTAGCAAGTGACTCTATTGGTGTAGAAATTTAGCTTAGAAACTCATTTTGGAAACAATATGATTGTATAACTCGTAGACTTCAATTATGCTTTATTTTAGCAGACTTCATGTTTAGACTTCTTTTATGATATTGACATCTCTTTCATGAGATTAATATATGCTTGGACTTATCTAATCATATGTGTGAAGAATATGTCATTATCTTACTTAGTTTCGTAGCTTCACATACATTCTCCATCATTTGCTGGATATAACATCGTTTAATACATTACTTTTGCCTAAAAAAATACAAATCATGGTAACTAATTCCAGACTTCATTATAACATTTTTCCTGACCTACTATTCAACTTTTCAACCAATTTTGGCAATAATGGATGCAACAATTACACTAAATACTACAACAACAATCCAATACACATTAACATTTTTCTTGCTCTCTAGCTATAACAACTTCTTCTCCAAATAAGCTAGTCTCTGTTCCACTTTTTTCTTCCCAAAGTACACTTTTAGATCATCAACCTCATTCTCAGACATTAACTTGTCTTTGCCCCCTTATTGTTGCAAGATGGTCATCCAACCATACGAAGAAATTGTAATGACTGGAATTTTTCAACCACATTTTTATCATCAGAACCAAAATTATATGAAGAAAATCCATATAATCAAAATCAATAAAACAAAATCACCAACTTACCTTAAAGAACGGGCAGTCAAGGAACAAACTGTTAGGGTTCGTCAACAACATAGCATACACTCCACATTTACACGTTGGAGCAATGTTGTCTTTCTCCTCTCCACCTTCCACGCATTTAATGGTGGACGACAGTGGAACTCATCACTACAAGAAAAATGCTGAGTAACGTCAAATTTACCGTCGAAAACAATCAGACAATATAAGTCTAGCTGGTAAATGTTTACCGTCTGAATTTTTTCGTCTGACGGTAATTACCATCGGATTTTGCGACAGATTATCAGCGCGAAGAACCAATTGGTTACTGGCGGATTTTTTTGACGATATTGTTGGCACAAAAAGGTATTGTTTTGTGTACTATTACCGTTGGATTATTCCTACGAAAATTTCGACGGTAATATCAATTTTTTTAAATGTGAAATAAACGGACAATTTTAATTTAAAATTTTTTTTCACACAATTAGTAGTCGATTTATAAATAATGAAAAACTTTCATTTAAAATAAATAATACAATATTCAAATAAATTAAAAGTCAAGTCCGTCAAATAAATTAAAAGTCAAGTACATCAAATAAATACAATGAAATAATAAAATGAAAAACTAATAACTACAGATCTAGGTAGTCATCATCGTCATTGTTGTCATCGGTCTCATGGTCCTGAGTCCGCGGCGCAGAAGACAATGATGTCTGTATGCTATCAACAGGACCGCTAGCACCAGCAGGACCGCTGCCACCAGTAAGGTCGATGCCAGCGGCGCGCATCTGGACCTAGTACACCTCTATTTGTGCCTCCATACACTGCATCCGCTCCAGCAACTCCCTCCACTCTAGCCTGAGCTCATCTGTAGACGTCACGCGGGTGAGGATCTCTTGATCCCTCTCCCGATAATCTTTAAGCTCTTGCAGCCTACGGCTACGTTGGAGCTCTTGCACCTGCAGCCTCAAATCCACACTTTCCTCGGGCTCGACGGCTAGACTGGTGGCAGAGCCTGATAACGGCCTCAACGTGGAGGTACGGAGGCTGCTGGTGAAGAATGACTCCATTCTATATACGCGGTTCTTGTACGGTGCTGATGTGGTCTCGTGCCAAGCTGCATCGAGATCGATGACTGAAGCTGTAGAGCCATCGGTGGCGTCCTCCCCACCCTGCTGAGACTGCTGAGTCGCAACCTCTAGTCTTTGTGTGTAGGACTCCTGTGTAATTAATACAAGTTATTTTGATTAGTACGGCAGATATACAATGAATCTCTAATAATTTTATAGCAGAAGATAATCAGATGTATGTTTCTCACATAATGATCCTACCGTTGATCAGCAAATGTCTCTTTGTTCTCCTTCAGTGTGTGGGTGTACTTGAACGTCTCTGCCAATATCGCCTCGTGATCCAATGACTTCGACTACAAATGTTGCATTGAAATAATATTATTAGGATGCCTAGTAATGATATTCAGAAGAATATAACTATGTTATTAACAAAATTAAAGTCACTTTACATACCAGCCTGGCCATAGTCTTCATGAAGGTTGCTGAACTGTCAGTATACTTAGATGATCTGGCCAAGGCCCTATTAGCTCTGTTGGTGAGATGCCGATGCCAGTACCCCTCGTCGGTCTCCCAATGAACAAACAGATACTTTTTTATGTCTGGTCAGAGCCAGGACATCCGGTGGTCCCGCCCCTGACGAACATCATCCAGCATCTGCTGGAGCCACCAACCCATTCTATGGTCGAATATCTTCCTAATGGTAAGGTCGTGCCCAGCATCCCACCTAAAGTGCAGCTACAACAAAGAAACTTTAAAAATAGTTAAGCAAAATAGAAGATATAAACTAGCTAAAAATGTTTGAAACTTAAAAAAAAGTAATTAACGCCCATTTCTGAAATCATCGCTCCCTAGTCTAAGCGGGGATCTTCGTGTAGCTGGGCCAGGGATGGTTGTACATCAGTTTAATGACATCTCATCTCCTGAGTACATGCATTATTGTTTGGCGCAAACCTATCAACTAAAAACAAGAGTCAACCTAAATCCACTAAACAGGAATCATAATCATTGAAACTTAAAATAATAATCAGGCAACCAAATCAACCCAAATTCACTAAACAGGAATTAATTTTCAAGAACTTTCAGCAATAAAGTTAATCATAATCATTGAAACTTAAAACAATAACTAGGCAACCATTTCAATCTAAATCCACTAAACAGGAATCAATTTTCAAGAACTTTCAGCAATAAAGTTAATCATAACCATTGAAACTTAAAAACACTAACCAAGCAATCAAATCAACCTAAATTCACTAAAGCAGAATCAATTTTCAGGAACTTTCAACAATAACCACAATAATTGAAATTGGAAACACTAACTAGGCAACCAAATCAACCTAAATCCACTAGACAGGAATCAATTTTCAGGAACTTTTACCAATAAAGTTAATCATAATTGTTGAAACTTAAAAACACTTACCAGCCAACCAAATCAACCTAAATCCATTAAACAGAAATCAATTTTCAGGAACTTTCAGCAATAAAGTTAATCATAATCGTTGAAACTTAAAACACTAACCACGGTGGTACCAAAAGAAACCCTTCTTCTACCTCGACCACGACCAGTAGGTTGATCCGCAATACCTTTACCGATCGACATGTCTGCAAATAAACAATTATCAAACAATCTCAACAATAATTTCTTAGCAAAACAATCAACAACGCAACAATTAACACATTAGACAATTCCAAACACTTCAACAATTTAGAACCTAATGTATTGAATCTAACCTAACTTAATCAACCTAAATCCACTAAAATTAGAAAACTAAACTGAACTAACTTTGAAACTGATTCAAAATTAAAATTGAAGTTCTACTCAAACCTAAACTAAATTAAACTAAAGTTAAATAATTATCAAACAATTTCAGCAATAATTTCTTAGCAAAACAGTCAATAACGCAGCAATTAACACAATTAGACAATTCCAAACACTTCAACAATTCAAAACCTAATGTATTGAATCTAACCTAACTTAATCAACTTAAATCCACTAAGATTAGAAAACTAAATTGAACTAACTTTAAAACTGATTCAAAATTAAAATTGAAATTCTAATCAAACCTAAACTAAACTAAATTAAACTAAAATTAAATAATTATCAAACAATCTCAGCAACAATTTCTCAGCAAAATAGTCATCAACGCAATAATTAACACAATTAGACAATTTCAAACACTTCAACAATTCAAAACCTAATGTATTGAATCTAACTTAACTTAATCAACCTAAATCCACTAAGATTAGAAAACTAAACTCAACTAACTTTGAAACCGATCCAAAATTAAAATTGAAATTCTAATCAAACCTAAACTAAATTAAACTAAAATTAAATGATTATCAAACAATCTCAGCATTAATTTCTTAACAAAACAGTCATCAACACAACAATTAACACAATTAGACAATTCCAAATACTTCAACAATTCAAAACCTAATGTATTGAATCTAACCTAAATTAACCAACCTAAATCCACTAAATTTGAAACTAATTCAAAATTAAAATTGAAATTCTACTCAAACTTAAACTACATTAAACTAAAATTAAAGAAATTGGAAAAGAGTTGCTCATCTAGAACCTATAATGAAGAACAAAGCAAGAAATAAGAGAAGAGGTGGATGTTGCAGTCTTGGTCACCAAAGTTTTGGTGGCGGCAGATGATGGTGACAGCAGATGGTGGTGATGGCGAAGGAGAGAGAGACAGAGGGGAAGAATTAGAATAAGGAGGCGTGTGTGTATAGAGTTGACGGCGACGGAGAGGGGGTGGCGACAGTGGTGGTCTCGGTGGCGGCAGATGATGTTAATGGCAGCTAGAGAGAGAGAGAGAGAGAGAGAGAGAGAGAGAGATGGTGATGGTGATGGTGGTGAGGATTCGAATGAGGGGGAAGAGATTCATGATTTGAATTTACGCCCCTTTTATAATTTCCAACGGTAAACCATTATGGGTCACCAAAACGCATCGTTTCACTAAATTGAGTTACCGTCGAATTTTTCTCACGGTAAATCTGATGGTAAAGGATGCGTCAAGAAAAACTAATTTTCATTTGATTCTAAAACAAATCAGTTAGAAGATAAATTTGACAATGCTCAAGAAAAACTAATTTTCTTTTCTAATTATATGAGAAGAGGACAACAGTGTCTTGAAGAAATAGTGATAGAATAACAAAATCCTGCAATATCTTCTATATATAATAATAATGAGAATACTTTTTATATATCCTTCTCAATGTTAATTTTCTAATAGTATTATATACCACGTGTCTAGGTCTTTTTGTAGAACAATAATGCTATGAAATTAAACATGATAAGGTCATGTAAGAATGTATCCTATAAAATAATAACAAATAATTAAAAAATACAACCATTTAATATATTAAAATTAAAATGTTCGAGTAACATTCTTGCTTTTAATATTTTAAGAAGTTTTTCAAAGTCCCTCTTCAATTTTAATTTAAAATATTACAAATTTTGATGACAGCTAAAACGAGAGAGAGAGAGAGAGAGAGAGAGAGAGAGAGAGAGAGAGAGAGAGAGAGAGAGAGAGAGAGAGAGAGAGAGAGAGAGAGAGAGAGAGAGAGAGAGAGAGAGAGAGAGAGAGAGAGAGAGAGAGAGAGAGAGATGGTGGTGAGGGTTCGAATGAGGGGGAAGAGATTCATGATTTGAATTTACTCCCCTTTTATAATTTCCAACGGTAAACCATTATGGGTAATCTGATGGTAAAGGATGCGTCAGTCTAATTTATTTTTCCTCCAAATATTACCAACGGATTTACTGTCGAAAAACAAAATCTGTCGATAATTATTTAACCTTACGAATTCGACGTGGTTACCACTGGTAAATTCGACGGTAAATTTGCCGCTACTCTATGACTCTAAATCTAACGGTAAATCTGACGGTACTCAACATTTTTCTTGTAGTGCGTCATGTGCTGGATGAAGCTCCTTCACTGGCCATGGAACATTGCATAATACCACTCTCAAGCTTTCACAGAAACTACAACAATGACACTGCAATTGTGATTGGGTTCAATTTGAAGAGTTAGGGCACATAAGCAAAATGACATCGTATTTTCATCCAGGGTCTTATTCGTTCCTAAATCCTATTCCCGCTTTACACGTATACACCGTAACGGTGAAGTCCCACCATCAACGCCACATAAGTTGTCTCCGTTATGTTTGAGGGAGCACTTTGCACGAGAGGCCCCATTTGTCATGCGTTTTGAATGGTCAGGGGCGATTTTGTATTTTTTAATTCTAAGGGACGAATTTATCCACGAATTAAAAGTTCAGGGAATTATTTGTCCTTTTTCCTACTTTTTATTGATAGTGTCATGAAATCATTTTTCTTAAAAGTTTAAGCTGATAAAAAGAACCAATCTGAATAGTTATATCTCTAACATTTTTCTTCAAACAAGAGCCTCTTTTAAATTTGCTTGATTTTTTGCATACGCTTTCTTTTCTCTTTTTTTTTGCCTTGTATTATTTTTGCATACGCTTTCTTTTCTCTTTTTTTTTGCCTTGTACTATTTTTTTTTTTTGGAGTTTATTAACGATCGAACTCTATATACCGTTTGAATATAAAATTTTGATACCATATTATGAAACTATTTTTTTTTTAAGAAAAATGCAATATGAATGATTATATTTCTAATGGATAGATTCAAAGGATAGAACTTAAAGGAGCATTTGAATGTAGTAATAAAAATTTGATCATACCATAGATCTTCAAGTTTCGAGCAATCATTTTTCAAAAAATTATAAAATTGTAAAGACATACAAAAATACTGAAAGATACTTATTTGAACTAATGTGAGATTCATTGGAAAATATTATAGTACACATTTTAATTAAAATAAAATATTTTGAATTTAATGCAATGCAATAAAATAAAAACATAATACATATATTGAAATATTATATAATAAAAGTTAATCAATTTTAACCGAATTTACACACTATTTTTTTTACCAAAGATAGGAGACTCGAACCCGCAACCTCTTAATTGAATATCAGAAGACTATGCCATTTGAGCTATTACTCATTGACAAACTTACACACTATTGATTTCAATATAAAAATTGTTTATATTTAAAATAATTAAAAAATTGATATGAATTTAGTAATTTCTTATATTTAAATTTTAGAGTAAAATATCGTTTTTGTCCCTAAAGTTTGGGATAAGTTCCAAAGTTATTCTTAACGTTTCAATCGTCCTATTTAACCTTTAGGGATCCGTTAATAGAATTGACGGCGGGACAAAATTGAGACAATTTTAAAACGTTAGGGATTGAAATAGTACGAAAATATTGAAAAAAAAAATGATACATAAAAATAAATTTTAGTTTTATCCTTTAATAATATCAATTTTTTATTATACATAGTATTCAATTATTTTTTAATCAAATCTAAATAAATTATATTTAATGATATTACTTTTACTCTAAAAGAAGTTTTAAGTTGCTACTATGGAACACTATAAATGTATCCCAATAAAATATCGTAATCACTTGTCAATTATTCAAAGTTGCTATCATCAAACATTATGACATAACTGATAAATCCCCAACGGAGATATGACATTTTAAAATAACAATCATAATTGACTAGCATTCTTTGACCAAAAGTGTTAACATCCAAATATTTTTAGTGACAAAGGTAAAAAAATTATAGTATTAATTTAAATACAAGATAAATATAAAAAAATATTATACTATCAAGTTGATGCATTATATCAGAAAATTATAAAAAATACATCCAAACCAAAACTTATAAAGAATTTCATTTGATTCTAAAACAAATCAGTTAGAAGATAAATTTGACAATGCTCAAGAAAAACTAATTTTCTTTCCTAATTATATGAGAAGAGGACAACAGTGTCTTCAAGAAATAGTGATAGAATAACAAAATCCTGCAATATCCTCTATATATAATAATAATGAGAATACTTTTTATATATCCTTCTCAATGTTAATTTTCTAATAGTATTATATACCACATGTCTAGATCTTTTTGTAGAACAATAATGCTATGAAATTAAACATGATAAGGTCATGTAAGAATGTATCCTATAAAATAATAACAAATAATTAAAAAATACAACCATTTAATATATTAAAATTAAAATGTTCGAGTAACATTCTTGCTTTTAATATTTTAAGAAGTTTTTCAAAGTCCCTCTTCAATTTTAATTTAAAATATTACAAATTTTGATGACAACTAAAACTATTTGTTAAAGCTAAAAAAAAATATAGGGTTCATTCTCTTAATAAAAGAATAATATTTTGATGGTATTTAATTATATTAAATACATCAAAGTTTATTATTTGTATAAAATTATTTTTCTTGCACTATGTTATTTAAATTATTTTTTATTAATTTAATTTAGTTGTAATTAATTATAATAAAAATATATAAAGAGTACATAAATTATAAATTGTTTTGAGATTACACATTGTATATTTTATATGTACTCTTACTATAATTAATCACAACTAATATTATTAAACCAATAAAAAATAATCTAAATAATACATCAAGTTATATTATAAGCACTTCTTTTAAGACAAAAACAATGTCATTATGAGTGCCTAAGATTCATTTTATTGGAAATGGAAGCCTTTTGTCTGTTTTTAGCCAACCAGTAGTTAGACTAATTGTACGATTCACTTGAAGTATTCATCACACTCTGAAATAGAAAAGTTATACTTGTGAGTTTAATCTAAAAACAATGTCATCCTTGTTTAATGGGTATTCTTAAATTGTTTTGCAAATATTATTATTAAATATAATTGTTTTATTATATAACATTTTTTGTTACATGTTATTTTAACCTATTTGAAAATATACAACGAGAGATCATATTTAACAATATTATTTAAAAAATAAATAAAAATAATTATCCTTAAAACAAATAGTAATCATTTTAGCAATATATTGAAATGTCAATGGTATTTAACTAATCATTTATAAACAAAAAAATTGCATGTGAAAAAATGAGCATTTTGTAGGGTAAGATTTATCAGTTGTATATTTTGTGTTACGACTTTCTTCCAGGGCACTAAAGTTTGTTTAGTTTTAAAAGTAACGACAAACTATATTGTATTGTAATAGAGTATGCATAGAAAAGTTAAGTATGAAAATAATTGTTAGCAAGGAAAATAATTTGATACTTACAATATAATGTTTATATCTACTAGTAAATTAATAAGCCTTGATGATGTATTTATTAATTAATTTAAGTATGAAATTAATTAAAATAAAAAATATTTTATATTGTAATAAAATTTTTGCAGTTAAGTGATAAGAGTAAGAAAAATGACTTTTTTTTTTTTTTATTATTATATGAAAATTATATTTATTAATTATTATTTTTTGAAGAAGAAAAGGAAAAAGGAAAGAAAGTTGCATTGTTTGACTTTCCCTAAAAAAAATGAAATAATAAAAGAAGATGAAAGACAATAGGGGATAGGTATGGATTGCTTGGGAGTGAACACAAATTGCTAAATAAGCATAGTTAGGCTTTTTCCAAAAATGGGGGTTTTCTTGAAGGAGGACAAACATTTCCAAAGGTGAGGAAGGCTGCTTTTCCAAAAATTTTCTATATATCGAAGGAAAGGGAGTGTGTGTTGCTGAATGTGAATGTGAATGGCTAAAGTGCAGAGAGAGATTGACACATACAAGACATGTGCACAGTTTTTCTCTCAGAAGAGAAGAGGGAGTGGTGGGGGAAGCCTTCAGGCCCTCTCTGACTGAGATTTTCTTCCCTTAACAAAACCAAACAAAAGCCAATTGCCTTTCTGAAACAGAATATTATTACTCATACAAATAAGTAAGGAATAGTCAGAAGTGTGTTTATGCCATCCTATTATCATCATTATTTCATTGTCACGTATAATTATTATATTAAAATTATTTTTCTTATTATTATATAATTAATCACATACTGGACTTATTATGTATAATAATAATGTTGCTAGATCTCTTCTCCTCTCTCTCTATTCTTTCCCTAAAGCAGAGCAACATCATAATAAGCTTTTGGTGGTTCACGCCTCCCTGTGTTGTGCTGCTGCCACCACAAAAGAAAGAAAGAAAGAAAGAAAACCCCTCATCATTATCAGTTCGATGGGATTGGACGTATGTATTCACTCTGACATACTGTTTCCATTTCCATTTCTATTTCTATTTATCATTAATTCATGCATGTATATATCAACTTATTCCCACTATTCTTTCTTTTATATTTATAACATAAAAAGAGAAAATGGTACTTTTTTTTTTTTTTATAATGACACTTCCTCTTTTGTTTTTAAAATATATGCTCTCTACTTTTGCAAGAATTAAATAATATGTACTTTAATTTATTTAATTAAAATTTTTTAATAATAATTATTATAATTATATATATTAGTAATAATAATATAAAATATATATTTATTATTAATATAATAAATTTAATTTATTTTAAAATTTTAATTTTTTACAAAATATTTAATTTAAAATTTTTTATATATTTCATGATTAATGATAAAATCTTAAAAATAAATAAATTTATTACTTTAATAATAAATATATTATTATTATTACCATTACATAATATAAAATATTTTAACTTACTACAAAAACATTTAATCTATAATGTTTATATATTTCATGATTGATGATAAAAAATTTAAAATAAATAAAATATATTATAATAATAAATATATTTTATATTATTATTTTTACTACAATAATAATTTAACAATAATATAAAATATATATTACTATTAATGTAATAAATTTTAATTATTTTTAATATTTTTCATTAATCAGTATAACAAAATTTGAATGAAATATTTTTGTAACAAGTTAAAATATTAAAAATAAATAAAAACTATTACAATAATAAGTATATATTTTTACATTATTATTTTTTTAAATTATAAAATAATTATCACTAATTTATATGAAAAATAATTATTAAAAATATTTTAATCAAATAGGCTAAGATAGATGTTATTTAACTTTTACAGAAAAAAGAAACGATATGTTTTATAAATAAAAAGAAAAAGAGTATTATTTAAATATTTAATAAAAAATTATCATTTTCTAATATAAAAATAAATACTAAATGCACTAATTATCTAGTAGTAAATTAAATTTTCTTTCTAAGGCTCAGATATCATATTTTAGTAACAAGTTTGAGTTATTTGATCTTATTAATAATGATGAATTATTACTTTAGCCATATATACCTCATTGTCATGTTAATTCATATCTTATGCACTATTGATTGAAATAAGAGAACCTTGGTTTTTTCATAAGTACATTTTATCTGGAATTATGAATTTTTTTCATTATAAAAAAATTATTTTCAAAAATAAATTAAACTAACATTTTCTAGGTCTGAAAATTACACAATTGTATTGTATATTTTTTCATTATATTTATCTTTATTCTTCTATTTTACTATTATAAAAATATTAATAAATACAACAAATAATTACTTGTTAATATTTTTTATTGTACTCATTAGTCATTACCATCTTTAGAGTATAAAAAATATTTTTTTATTTTAAATTTAATTAATATTAGTGTATCAATATTCGTTAATATATTTATTGATTAAATATTTTTATATAAATTTAATAAATTTACACATCAGTACATATTAGTAAACTAATATTAATTAAATTTAAAATAAAAATATTTGTTATTTTATAAATATATTAATGAGTAAAATAAAAAATATTAATGAATATTATAAAAACTATTAATAAATAATTATTTTATTATGATAATTAATATTTTTATAGTATAATGAATATTTAAATATAGTATAAAATAAAAAAAATAAAAATAAATATAATGAAAAGATGAAAAATAAAAAATAACAAAAAATACCGTACAAAGAATTTGATAGTATATGTTAATGAATATTTTAAAAAATATTTAAATATAAAAAAGAAAAAAATTAATGAGAATTTTAAAAAATATTAATCAATAATTATTTTATTATATTTGTTAATATTTTTTACGGTGTAATAAATATTTTATGATAATATAAAATAAAAAATAAAGATAAATTCACCTAAAATTTGGATAACTTCACAAGAATTAAAAAATAAATTCTAATAAATATTATTCCACGTGTATTCATATCTTATTTTGTCCATTTGTATGAATAAATATCCTTTGTTCTTTTCTGTCCTTTCTTTTAATGTGTTATTGAATGCAGAATAACCGTGTGTTTGAACAAGAGCAACAAGACGAGAAAGAAAAAACAAAAAATTAAACAGTAACATGCCAAATGCTTTCTGAGTTACTTATTTCAGGACTCATGTATACATAGTTAGAGTATAACTCATGTATACATAGTTAGAGTATAACAAAATTAGTTCTTTCTAGATCGAATGTGATCATCTTTAATTCTCTAAATTAATTTTTTTCACGAACAATTTCTTTTTTTTTAAGAATAAAATAAGTAAAAAATTATTAAATTACTGTTTTATATGTATTTTCCACTCTTCATTACTCATCAATAATCAACTACTCAAATGATGTTTTATTGGAGGCTTTTACTCGCTCTTTCTTAAATAAGAAACGATACTCGTCAGGTTTTTCTTATTAGAAATTGCCATGTCTTTGGATGGATATTGATGAATATATACCATAACAAGTAATGTATTTATTTTCTGATTCTTCTTATTTTTTTTTTAATTTAAAAAAAATAGTAAATGAAGCATGACCCATGTGTTGGTGTGTACTTGCATGGGTTGCTCTTTCATCAATTGCATTTCTCTCTCTCAACTTCGTCTCCAACCTCGGCCTTGACAAAACAACACCGAAATGATAGATATGCATCCATCAAAATCACTTTCCTTCTCAATAAAGACTGAGTTAATTTGACATATAATAATAATAATAATTAATAATTAATAAATAATAAATGAAATTGGTATTCTCTAAATATATTTTTTTTCTTCTTACATGAAAATAAATAATAATCAAAACAAATAAATCTAAAAAAGTTTGAGAACTTAAAATTATATATTTATCTAAAGAAAGTAACAATAAAAAATAGAATTTAAAATATTAAAGATGTGAATTATATCAATTTACCTCATAGTCCTTATACTATTAATTATTTGCATTCTAATTTTACTAGTGTTTTGCATGAATAGCATTTATAAAAAATTAATTATTTGTATAAAATATATATTAAAAAATGTTAAATAACATATGTATTTATATCCAATACATAGTAATTAATTTAGTGACTAATTTTAGCATGTACGATATATAATGTTAATTTGGATTGATTTTTTTCCAATAAGAAGAGTACTTTTATAATTAGAGTACTCTTATTCAATTTTTAACCTATTTAAATACATTTAAAAAAAATTACTTTTATTAAAAAGAATAAATTATTTGCATTTTTTTAAGCCAACAATACCTTGCTTTTAATTCTTGAAAAACTTTTTCTAAAAAGTTTATTCAAATAAAAAATAACTTTTGTCTATTAAAAAAAGTTTTTAAAAAAATAATAATTTTTTGTCAAAAGTCAATTTAAATTGACGCATAAGTTTTGTATTTTTTATAAGAAATTAGCTAATGTATACTCTAAAAACACATATTAAAATTATAAATAAAAGAAATTCTTATTAAAAATAAAAATTCGCTAACAATAATCTTATTATGTTCTAAAGACACATATTAATTAAATTATTTTTATAAAAAAATTAATTAATAATGTTAATATATATTGTTATAAAATATAAGTTAACTAAATCGATATAATAAGAAGAAAAATAGTAAATATTCTTTAATAAATAATTAGATAGATATTTAAGAGAATATATTATTTGATTTTATTAATGGTTCAGTACAAACAAAAAGGTATAGATAATGTTAAATTTTGTGGTTAAAAAATTTGGGTGGAAGAAATATAGAATAGGCAGTAGAAATGGTTATATATACAGACACTTGTCTACAGATAGCAACACCACCAAAACAACACAATCCTTTACTTTCTTCCGTTTCTTAATTGCCTTCCTCCAACAAAAGTTAGTAACACAAGCCCCGCACCATAGCTCTTTTAAAACAATTATGGAAAGTTTTCATCATCACCATTCTTCTATCACCTCTCCTTTCTCTTATACCTTTGCCATTACGGGCACCGCAGCAACATCAAGCACCTTCAACACCACACCATGGATGAACAGCAGAATATGGAGCAAGCTTCCTCAGAGGCTCATTGATCGCATCCTCGCCTTCCTCCCTCCTCCTGCTTTTTTCCGAGCTCGTTCTGTGTGCAAGAGATGGTATGCCCTTCTCTTCTCCAACTCTTTTCTCGAATTATACCTTCAAGTCTCACCCAGACGCCACTGGTTCATCTTCTTCAACCACAAGATCAGCAAAAGCTACATCTACAAGAACAACAACAATGGCGCTACTGGCACTGCCTCCAACCACAACAATGACGGTTACCTCTTTGATCCCTATGACATGGCATGGTATCGAATCTCCTTCGCTCTCATCCCATCTGGATTCTCTCCCGCTTCTTCTTCCTCGGGATTACTGTGTTGGGTTTCTGATGAAGCTGGTCCCAAAACCATGCTTCTCTGCAACCCTATCATCGGTTCTCTTACTCAGTTACCACCCACACCCAGGCCAAGACTTTTCCCTTCCATTGGCTTAACCGTTACTCCAACCTGCATAGACGTCACAGTCGCTGGCGACGACATGATTTCCCCCTACGCCGTCAAGAACTTAACATCAGAGAGCTTTCACATCGACGGAGGGGGATTCTACTCCATCTGGGGAACAACTTCTTCTCTTCCTCGGCTTTGCAGTCTTGAATCTGGAAGAATGGTTTATGCAGAAGGAAAATTCTACTGCATGAATTGCAGTCCCTTCAGTGTTATGGCGTTTGACATAACCTCCAACGCGTGGTTCAAGATCCAAGCTCCCATGAGAAGGTTCTTGCGCTCTCCCAGCTTGCTTGAGTGTAAGGGCAAGCTCCTCCTCATCGCCGCCGTTGAGAAGAGCAAGCTCAACGTCCCCAAAAGCTTGAGGGTTTGGACCTTGCAATCTTGCGGAACAATGTACGTACGCCCCTATATGTACTGTTTCAAATGCTAGTGATATCAGTATTTATTTAATTGATTGCATTATTTTGTGTAGGTGGGTGGAGAGTGAGAGGATGCCGCAGCAGCTATACGTTCAGTTTGCGGAATTGGAGGGTGGGAATGGGTTTGAGTGTGTAGGGCATGGAGAATTCATTGTCATAATCATCCGTGGCACCGACAAAGCGTTGTTGTTTGACATTTCTAGGAAGAGGTGGCAATGGATTCCGCCCTGTCCTTATCGTCGTCATCATCATCATGGGTTTGTTGATGAGTTGCATGGTTTTGCATATGAGCCTAGACTTGCTACTCCCGTTACCGGACTTCTTGATCACTTGGCACTCCCCTTTCAGAACTTTAATGCTTAATTTATTTATATATAATAATGAAAAATCAAATATGGGGAGTGATGGTGAGTTTGAATTATTAGTACATTAGTACTAATATAGTACATGAGTTTGAATTATTTGAAATGTTGTTTTATTAGTATATTAGTTAGTTTAATTTTGAGTTTTGAAGCCTGGTTTGGAATCTAATTATGAAACTAGCTTATAGCTAACTAGCTAAGCTTAAAGCTTGGGTTTGGAAATTATTATTACTATTATTATATTAGCTTCCTTTAATTTTCTCTATGTATATTAGTTCCATATACATTTCTATTACCTTCTTGTTGTTGATCATATTTTCTTAATTAAGTCACACTCTTTCATCATTTAGAATTATATATATACATATATGATATCATACATGACTTCGTTGCAATAATATGTATATATAATGAAATCTTAATATGTGAATGACTTATAGCAAAAATATAAATAAATAAGAACTAGCAAGCTAGCTTTCACTTCAACAAACATACTTGTTAATTAATTTATTTAAAATTACTGTTGTTAGTCTGATTGAGACGGTGCTTTGCAAACAGGTGTTTGGATTGGTAAGATTATGAGGTGTTGCCGCTAAATTCAGCTCTGCAGAGTGCAGTTAACTATTACTTAGAAATTAGTGCATTTAGGGCAACAAATCATGTGTGCAAAACTGAAGACTGATTGAGACGCATGTTTACATGTTTGACCAACACTGTATAATAGTAGGGTCAACGCAACTTTAAAATTTTAAAGCAAAGTCTTTTATATGACTAACTATTATTATTATTATTATTATTATTATTATTATTATTATTATTATTATTATTATTATTAGAGTCCCTTTTGTCCCCAATGTTTGGGGTAAATTCTAAAATTGTCTCTAAATGTTTCAATCGTCCTATCTAAGTTGCTAACGTTTCAAAATTGACTCAATGTTGTCCTACCATTAGGGATCCGTTAACAGAATTGACGGCGGGACAAAATTGAGACGATTTTGAAACGATAGGAACTTAAATAGGACAAAAACGTTGAGGACAAAAATGATACATAGAAATAAATTTTAATTTTATCCTTCAATAATATCAATTTTTTACTATACATAGTATTCAATTATTTTTTAATCACATCTAAGTAAATTACACTTAATCATATTATTTTCATTTTAAATAAATTAATTTTTTTATAATTTTACTCTTAAAAATTTTTAGTTATAATGAAATATTTATAAAATGACTAGTATATAAACTTGCAGAAAAGAAAAAAAATAATATATATACAATAAAATATAAATTATATATTTTGTCTCTAATATATCAAAATTCTTTAAAATTATAAAAAAATAAATTTATTTAAAATAAAAGTAATGTGATTAAGTGTAATTTATTTAGATGTAATTAGAAAATAATTGAATACTATGTACAGTAAAAAATTAATATTATTGAAAGATAAAATTAAATTAAAATTTATTTTTATGTATCGTTTTTGTCCCTAACGTTTTCGTCCTATTTAAGTCCCTAACGTTTTAAAATCGTCTCAATTTTGTCCCGCCGTCAATTCTATTAACGGATCCCTAATAGCAGGATAAAATTGAGTCAATTTTGAAACGTTAGGGACAATTTTAAGACTTATCCCTAACGTTGTAGACAAAAACAAATAAGAAGACGCATGCTAGCTAGTAGAATCTGAATTCATTATCTAATCATGAGTAAATTTACTTTGATATATTATATGTTCAACCATGTAAAGTATATATTAAATTTAATTATTAAAATTAATTGTCAATAAATATTAAAAATAAGATATATATATATATATATATATATTAACTGATTCACGTAATATTTTGTATATTTGAGATTAAAAGTTGATGTTTATTTAAAGTTTGAATAAATTATTATTACACGATTATTAAATTTCAAAATGATAAATTGCATTTTTATTAAAAGATAAAATAACATCATTTAAAGAGAAGTTAAATAAATTGACATATATAGAGTAAAATTTATTCTATTATATATATATATTCTTTATGAGTTGTCTATATTTAAATTTGTCGCTATTTTGCTACAATATTTCAGAGTTTAGAGATATATGATCTTACAAATGCTTTTCATATTTTCCCTCTAAATAAGCAAATTATAAAGTTATGGCTTTAACTACAGTTGCATAACTTGAGAAAAAATTTTGGGGACAAAAATTTTTTTTAACACAAAATATATAATGATATCAAAATTAATTTGGAATTTAGTTAAGAATATTTGTTAACTTTTCTCATCCAATTCAATAAATATATTAGGATCTTAACTTTAATTCTTAAATGAAATTTCTTTTGCTTTAGACATTTTTTCAAACATGATATTTATTAGTCAAACTTAGCAAGTTATTTATATATTATAAAATTATCTATATTAAGTATATATTAAAATCAGTTATTAATATAAAATATATATTAAAATATAAAATATATATTAAAAATAAATAAATTAAAATATATATTTATATATAAATATATAGTAACTAATAATTATATTATTGATTTTAGTATATATCTATTATTTTTGTTATAAAATTTAAAAAACAAGATTAATGTGCTAAATTAATTTTAAAGATAAAAAGTATATATGAATATATGATATCTCAATATTATTTTATGTTATTATTTTAATAATTTGAAATCATACTGAACAAAAGAATTTACATTAGTAAATTAGTAAGACAAGTATTTTTATTTTTTTTATTTCTTAAAACAAATGCGGAAGAAAGAGAAAGAGAATATATAAGAGTTAAGATTAATTATCTGAAATAAAATTTGAATCGACAAATCTATATCAGAAAAATTTTTAATATGACTAATGAATTGAACATAAAAACTTATTTTAGTCAATGGAAGGATTTCTTAAGTACTTGATCACCAAACTTTTTTTTGGATAGAAATACATTATATTATTATTTATGTTTATTATATGATTAATTAACATGAAAATAAAGTATCGGGCCTGCTACACATACAATTTTACAAGCATCCAAGTTGGCCCAGCCCAAATCGAAGACACGCGCATAAAGAAGCATAACATGGCGCGTCAAAATCACGCGCTCAACACAAACGGTTACGTATGGCAGACTCTTCCACTTCCTCCACTTCTTCCACTTCTCAAAACGCTTCGAAAACAAGGAAACGCTCCCATTTTCGAGCAAAAATCAAAGTTCAAAATATACAAATCGTTGTTCGAAACCTCCATCAAAACAACATCAAACTCTCCGTGAAGAATCTGAAGAGAAAACAAAGCAACAACACTCAACGTAAGTTCATTAAGATTACTGTATATTCTACTTTTCTTCTACGTCGTTCTTCTAGGGTTTACTTCTTGCTTCTTTGTTACACTGTTCTAAGTTCTATGTCGTTCTTCTAAGTTCTACGTCGTTCTACGTTCTTGTTCTAAGTTCTCCTGCTACTGTTGTTGATTTTTGGGGGTTTATTCCGTAGATTGGGGGGTGTATACTGCTTGAACTTGTATTGTGGCTTGATATTGAAGCATGTTTGACTGATATCTGACTGATATATATGAATGTATCTGAATAATATCTATCTCACTGTTATCAATGGGTGTATCTGATTCTTACATATGGGTGTATCTCACTGTTATCAATGGGTGTATCTGACTCATATATGCGTGTATCTTACTGATATCTCAATTAATTTGATATTGAAGCATGTTTGAGTGATACCTGACTGATATATATGGATTTATCTGAATCATATCTATGGGTGTATCTCACTGTTATCAATGAGTGTATCTGAATCATATCTGTGGGTGTATCTTACTGTTATTAATGGGTGTATCTGACTCTTATATATGGGTGTATCTTACTGATATCTTTGGGTGTATTTTTCGTTTCAGATAAAATGGCAGCAAGAAACCAAACGAAAGACCTTAAGTGTGCCACACATCTCCTGAGTGATAAGTTCAGAAACATGACTGAGGAGAAGAAGGCAATTGTCAGGGATCTCGGATTTGGTGGGTTGATGCACGTCCCACCTCTAAGGGTGGATCACCAACTCTTAAGGGAACTGGCAAACAACTTCAAACTTGGGGAGAACAGACTGAAGACAGGATATGGTTCTTTCCAAATAACACCAAAGACAATAGGTGATGCGCTTGGCATCAATGCAACAGGTAACTAGCTCAAAATTATAGGTGTATATTAAGTTCATGCTTGGGTGTATTTAAGGTTGATGCTTGGGTGTTTTTGAACCGATTTTGATACTTTGTTGTTTTCTTTTGTGTAGGAAATCTGTTTCCTGAGAAAGTTGAGTATAAGCAACTTTCTGATGATGACAAAATAATTTATAGAAGATTCCAGGGTAAGACCCTCAAAAGTCTTACCGATGAAATGATGGAAATAGGCGTTGGCAGCGAAGAGGAACGCCTGATGTTCAAGAGGATATTCATCCTCTACATACAGATGGCGTTCCTTTTGCCAACGACGATAAACAAAATATCGCCCGTGCACCTCGCCCCAATTTTTAAGATGGACGGCATATCGGAGAGAAATTGGGGGGGGGGGCATGTTTTGACCTTCTTGATCAAGGGCATCACAGACTACCAGGAGAAGAAGAAGAAGGCAATTGATGGCTGCCTCTTTGCCCTCATGATAATATACTTTCATCTTTCTGAAAACAAAGGCAAGAAGAGGGCTGAAAGACCACCAAAGCCTTGGATTGCCAACTGGACTAAGGAGCAGTTGGTGGAAAGAATGACTGCAGAAAGAGAAGAAATTTTGGTAAGTAAACATAATATGTTGCTTGTATTTTATTTACCTGAATGCTGCTAGCTAAAATATCTCATGTTTCAGGGGATTGTGAAGATGGCGGAGACAAGAGCAAGAGAAAAAATGAAAAAAAAAAAGAAAAAAAAAGAAAAAAAAACAAGAAATCAAAAAAACAAAAAAAAGGAAGGCGAGTCCAACATCGTCTTCGGAGACAGAAACAGCTACTGACAGTGACACTTCTACCTCTGAGTCTGAGACTCAACAAGACTCAGAGGATTCAGCAAGAAAACACCCCATCAAAAAGGGGAAAAAGTAAGTACCATACTTGGGTGTAATTTCTTTTTCGAGTTGGGTGTATTTTGTTGATCACGTTGGGTGTATTTTTAGTATGTTCTAAATAATCATTGTTTGCCTTCCAGAATGGACTCCAGAAAAAGAAAGCAGAGGCAAGAGGAGTCAGATTCTGATTCAGAATCTGAATCTGAACAAAGTGATGAGTAATGTCCTGAAATTATTACTCCTTTCTTTTGGCTTCATTATAAAGATTTCGTGTATTAACTGAAGTGTCTATTATTAACTTATAGGAGCGAAGAATCATCACCTGCAGAGAAGGAGAAGGAGAAGAAAAAAACAAAAACAACACCAAAAAAGTAAGCACTTCTTTGCATAATATTCTGTGATAAAATTAATTTTTTATTTCTGATTGGTACTCTTTTTTTTCCATCCAGAACACAAACAAAAAAGAAAAAAGTTGTCGTGGAGGATTCACCTCCTAAAGAAGACCAATACTTTGACGGGTACAGTACCTCGTAAGCTATATTACCGTCTATCGTCGTAATTATTTTTGTTAACATCTTCTTTTATGAATGTAGTGAGACATATGAAATATCAAGTGACGAACTGGATGAATGGCTAGGGCAAAACGTTGATAAATCTGCTGCAGAGGGGTATGTCTTGCTGGGCTGTCTATTTCATCTTTTGTTGTGTTTTGTATGCTAATAATTGTTTCTTGTTTCGCAGGGAGAACCAACCTGACCTGCGATCGACAGAAGGTCGCTATGTGTCGTCTGAAACGTAAGAAGCTTTATTATTTAATAAAATCTTGTTATCATGATTTGGGTGTGTCTTGTGGAACCATTTGGGTGTATTGTGTGGATCAAGTTGGGTGTATGTTGTTTAATAAGTTGGAATATTAACTTTGTTGTGTTGGGTGTATATTGTCCATTCGGTTGGTTGTATCTTGTGCATTCATTTGGGTGTATTTTATACCTGTATCTTATTTTGTCTGAATAACATGAAATCTGTTTTAGAATACCGGCTGTGAACTTGGGAAGTGATGGTCCTTCCTCTCAAGGACACACAGAACAGAGTAGTGTAAACCAGCCGTCACAGAGCATGTAATTTCTCTTTCAAATAACCATTACTTTTGTTCTTCTATTACCCTTCTACTTCTAATTCTGTATATATTTTTTTTAGAAAAAAAAGCCCTTTATTATTTTATTCAAGAAAAAAAAGGCAGGAAAAAAAAGCAAAAACTGCAAGTATGTAAGTTCTCAAAAAAACAAAGCCTGTCTTCTCTTTGAATTGTTCGGGTGTATTTCTTGAATTTCTTTGGGTGTATTTTAGGTTGAGTCTGTCTGATTCGAATATGATGGTTGTGAGGGAACAGACACCGTCGGAAGCGCTTGCAATGTGAGTTTTCCAATAATATTTCAACCTTATAACCTTATTATTTTCAAAGGCGTTGTTAACCTTTCATTTTTCTTCTTGTTTAGAGTCCCGATTCAGGTTTTTGTGCCGGCATCCCAAACAACCACTGAGACAGATTTTAAACCAACCCCTATGCTACAGATTGAAGGGACTACAGAAACGTAAGAAATAGTATTGAGTGTATATTTGTTTAGAGTTTGGGTGTATATTAGCTAGCAGTTTGGGTGTATATTGTTCCTGATTAGTTTCTTTTACGCCGTGATTAATTTTTTGTAACTGTGCAGCACTCCTGAAACCCCTAAACAACTTCAAGAGACCGCACCCACGGTTCCCCCAGCTCCAACTAAAATGTAAGTTCATCAGACTAAAATCAATCTTTGCTTATCATCCGTATATTCTTATTCTTATTCTTATTCTTATACATGATGACGCAGTCATCCAGACGCAGAAGACGCTGCTGCCCTGTTGATGATGGCACGGACAGCGTCCTATGTTCCTAAAACAGATCCAGGGGTGCCATCATTCAGCCTTGGATTTACTGATTCAAGCCAGGAGGGGGCGTCAACGCAGGAGACAGAAAGGGAAAAATCTCTAGAAGCTGCGAATTTGATAGAACAATTGGACAGTTTGGTCCAAAGAATAGCAAGCAGCGCGGCGAAGGGAAAAAACACAAGTCCACAAATTCAGAGGGAGACTGGGGGAGAAAGTTCTGCAAAGTTTGAAACTCCTGGGGGAATGAATCAAATTCCAGATGATATGAAACAAAAGTGCTACATCTGGGGGACGAGACTGAAGGAAGATGCAGATGGCAATACTAACGAGTATGAGGAAATGTGCACTCTGATTGGCCAAGGAGAATACATTTTGATGAGAATGCACCTTGCCTCCCTCCAGGCAAAAAGTGATATAGAATCTCAGGTAATATTAGAATAACATTAATCTTTTTACAGCAAAGTCAATTACAATGCTTATTAATGTAAAATTGATTTTGGCATATATTTCTAGATTGTATCTGCCATCTGCCTCATCCTCAACAACAAAAATGAAAAGAGGTTTAAAGAACAAATATACTGTCTCTCCCCCGATATTGTGGTAAGTGTTACTTCTCCGAACTTTGGGTGTATTTTCTGTATTGATTTGGGTGTCTTTATTACGTTCCATTGGGTGTAAGTTTAGTATTTCATTTCTTGTTTCGCAATACTTGCAGTGCATGGCACTTTCGGATCACCCAAACGGGGAATTCGTATCACCAAAAACGAAAAAGAAATTCAGGGTGGAAGCCTACCCTAGTTTCATTCCCTTCATAGATAGAAAAAAATTGACTTCGCACCCATATGTAAGTTTTCGTTTGCTAAATTTGTTAGTACGCTTATTTACTTATTTGCAAAATAAAATAACACACTGTTCACGTGTGGCAATCCTTTAGATTTTTGCCTCTGTCTGCTACTCGGGGCATTGGTGGTTATGGCTGATAAATACAAGAAAGCGGAAATGTCAAATACTTGACCCGCTACACAAAAAAGCTCCCACCGATGAGAGAAAGGCCATTAATAAATTCACTGTAAGTTGCCTCTGTCTTCTTTACTTTAATAGATAGGTCTATTTCTTTAGTTCTGATGGGTGTATATTGTCCATTCAGTTGGGTGTATCTTGTCCATTCATTCGGGTGTATTACTGATTTGTTTTCGTATTTAAGGGATACGTATTTTCAAGATTGATAACATATGCCGGCGGGGAACCTCTGCAGAAAGGAGAGAGGGAGAAGGAAATTAAATCACCATATGTTAAAATATCAGGCCAAAAAACAAGGTATAAATTTGTGACTCTGAACATTAAACTTTTGTAAATGAGATTTGTAATTTATTTTCTTCGTTTTCAGCTATGACTGCGCTGTGTACGTTATGAAGTGGATGGAGTTAATTGAGACGGAAAACATCAAAAAGGGGAAGTATCAATGGGATAATTGGCCACAGGTAACTCTCTTTAGAACCATATAACTCTGTATTACTTTACTGAATTAATATTGCTGTTTAAACAGAATATACTTTTTAATTGTAGGAGGAGGTGGACCACTATAGAGTGGAGTACGCTTCCCGGATACTATTCAGTGAGATGAATACACAGAGAGATCGGGCAATTAGAGAGAGTAGTGCTATAAGGCTGTCGAAGCCATCCTCTGTATTATTAAGTCCGTTTTGTCAGATTAATTCTGCTGATATAAAAACTGGGTAATCCAACTGCTTGGTAGTTTGTAAATTGAAAAATGATGTAAATATTTGCCATTTATCAACAACTTATATTCCATGTATATTTTTTCCCATAGTTAAACTATCTGTGCTGGTAAACTGTCTGTGATGTATTCAAAAGCTGTATTACAGGTGGTAAAATATGAAGGAAAAAATCAAGGCATATATAAACTGTTACACCCAACGCAAGTCTAATAATACACCCAAGATTGCATAAAATATACACCCAAACTGTCTGCTGTATTCAAAATGTATGAATTACATGTACTAAAATATGAAGAAAAACATCAAATCAAATATAAACCCATAACCTGAGAATTTTTACACCTTTTGTTCTATATGTATCTATATATGTGTCTATATGTAAATTGTGAATTAACGAAAATACACCCAAAATAACGGTGCTTTTACACCCATATTCTGTAAAACTATACACCCAACGAGTTATCCCCTGCTGCTGGTACCCTGAACTGATAACTCATAACGTGTCCTTGATATTGGCTGCAATTTGAATGCGCCGCTGATGCAGCATCAAACATGTTTATCTGAAATATAACACACACACATTACCTAAACTATTAACGAGAAAAATAAACTCAATCGCCACAAATTTAAAGAACAGTACTTTTACCTCGCTTAAAACTTTCGTCTTCTTCTTCTTTGTGGCATTTGCGATCTGTTTCTCCAGCTTTGAACCTAGCCTATTTTTTGGACGTCCTCTTGTTCGAATCCTTGGCGGGCTTTGAAGCTCGTTAACGGATTCCAAGTTGGCGTCTTCGTGGGATAAAGAAGATGTCCCCTTCCTTTTGGCTTTTAATGATTCCATCTCGGCCACGACGTTATCGTACGCACGGTGCAGAATTGCAGTCAGCTCCTCCGATTCGGAGGCAAATTCGCAGATATTTTGGAACGAAAAACCAATTGGTCGAACCTCTTGCTTCTTGGCTCTATTAGTGGCTCGTCGTGGCTGCTCTTGATGTGTGTGTGTCACCTCTTTACCTTCTTGCTCCATCGTTCCAGTATGTATCTCGGTGACACTTGGCTTACTTGTTCGAAGCTTAACACACTTAGTGCGTGACGGCACAGTATCCCCCTCGACTCGAATAATAAGCATTGGCATTTTACCTCGGCTGCCACTGAGTCGTAAGTAACCACGAACTTGTTGAATATTGAGCTGGAAACTTGTTCTCCGACGTCGTATACTGAATAGCCTAGAGCGGAATTCTTTAATTTGGTAATGCAATTCGCTTTTCCTCTGAATTGCGCTTGGACTTCCCTAAACTTTGCGTGAGTGTACGCATCTTGAAATTGAGCTTCAATGCAGGATTTGGTTGCACACGGTATGAGCGTATGAAAATCTGCAGCATCTGATTCTCTCTCTGCTTGCTCCCTGCTTCCGAGGCAATTATCGTATTGTTTGACGAACTGAATAAGCGAGCTGTTCCGGGTGATATACTTGTTAAAAAATGAATGCATGCTCTCGCTCCTTTGTGTGCTTCTCATCCCTGCCCAGAAGTGCTGATCCAGATAGATAGGAACCCATATGTGACGGTCTTCGTACAGATCTGCATAATACACCCAAACACAGGCTGTAAATACACCCGAGGGAACATGCAATATACACCTCTGCTGCAGATTTTAAAAAGACATTACCTGAAAGCCACTTGTTGTCCGCAAGACCAAAATTCAGCAGAAAATCATTCCAATTCCTATCGAATGAGTCTTTGCTGTGAGAGTTCCAAACAACTTGGCTCATTTCTTGTTCGATATCGGCATGTCCCTTGTACCCGTTTAATTTGCTTGGAATCTTCTTCATGATGTGCCAAATACACCAGCGGTGAACTGTTGTTGGCATACAGGCCTCTAAAGCCCTTTTCATGGATGCGCACTGATCGGTGAGAAACCCTTTCGGAGCGTTTCCTCCCATGCAACGAAGCCAGCTTTGAAATAACCATTTGAATGATTCAATTTCTTCGTTCTTCATCAAAGAGCATCCGAGAAGTGTTGACTGACCGTGGTGATTCACCCCGACAAAAGAACCACAGACCAAATTATACCTGAAACAAATTACCATGGTCCAGAATGCAAAATCATTAGTTACACCTTAACAAATGCTTCACATACACCCAATGAAACAGCCAATATACACCTTTGATGCGGATTAGTAAAAATAAATTAATTTAGCATCATAAACAGGGGCAGTTTGTTACCTGTTTGTATTGTAGGTGGTGTCGAATGAAATGACGTCTCCGAAATACTCAAAGGCGGCTCTGCTTCTTGCATCGGCCCAAAAAGCCAGCTTAATCGATTGATCCTCTTCAAGTTGGATCTCAAAAAAGAAATTCGGATTCTTCTCTTTCATTCTTAACAAATATTTTCCGAATTCCTTTGCATCTTCTTGTTCGGAAACATTCCGCACTTCCCTGGTAATGTAATTCCTCACGTCCTTTTCGATAAAATTTAACTCGCGGTGACCCCCGGCAGCAGCAACAAATGATTGGTAGGTTTTGCTTGGTCTGATACCGGCCTCCTCGTTGTTCTCTATCATACGACGAATGGACATGCTTAGTTCCCTGTGCTATTTGAGCATCTCTGCTTTGCTTGGACAGCAGGGGTGTGAATGATCCAGCACAACCTTTGAAATGATCCAAGCACCGACATCCTTCAATGTGTGTATATAAATTCTTGCAGGACAGTTTAGACCGGCTGTCGGATTGGTCTTCTCGGTCGGAGATATTTTAGATTTCCATTTTCCCTCTCTGCTACATGTAATCAGTTGGTTCTTAATCTCGTTTCCCTTCCTATTTGTGCACCGAACTCTTGTAGAGAAACCTGCAGCCTTGGCGTAGTTCCTGTAAAATTTTCCAGCATCTTCAAGGGTGGTAAAGGTCATTCCGACCTTTGGAACAAGCTCGTCATCAACAACCGAGAGAGGCTGCAAAATACACAGTGTCAGAACTGTGAATACACCCATAGATATGATTCAAATACACCCAATCATGTCTAATACGATACACCCGAACCGCAACAACTCAACTACAGAATGACTTTTAAAGTCATAAACTGTAAATACGCAGGCTGCAGAATACACCATCTCAAAAACTAAAAACACACCCAATCATGTCTGATATAATACACCTGAACAACAACAAGTCAATTAAAATAACAAAAAACCAGTAAAGTGTAGATACACCCACACTTCTAGCTAAAATACACCCAAACAAGAATTGATCTACACCCGAGCGTCTGCTACAAATTCCAGGTAATTAATCACAACTAATACATTGAATCGACAGATTCAGGTAAACGTGTTACTTTCACAGTCAATGTTCAGCAATTTTTCAACTACACAATGCTATACAAATTACTGAAAGAAAATTCATACTAATCCTATGTAAATCAAACCTCAGGAACTTCATTAGATTCTGACTCATAATCCACTTCGCCTGCATTCAGCTGAGAATCTGAGGTTGAATGATCCATTATCTTCAAAACGAGATCAAACTTTGATTTCAGAAAACAACAAATCAAAAATAGAAAACGAAGGTCGAGTTGCAGAGAGAGAAAAAGGTAACCTAAACGAAGAAGATGCTAGTGAGAAAAGGAGAGGAAAAGAACGATGGAGAAGAAGGAGGGAAGACGCGCGAGAAGAAGAACAACGAAATCTCAAAATAACGAAAACGAAAAAGGAAAGAAATATTTTAAATCTGGTAGTTAGATATACGCGCGATGTTATATAACGCGTGTAATCAACGTACCTGAAGTAGCGCATATTTTGATTTTATTGTTTAATGAACTTGTAAAGCATACAAGCCATGCAGAGCTTTTCCGATAAAGTATTGAGTAAATGGTAAGTGATAAGAGCTGATTTTAACTCCACTAATATACAGATTTTTACTCAATTAATAATCTTTGAGGATTTTGATAAATATTTAATAAGTCATTATTTGTTAACAACTCAACTTAAAATTCAAATTTTGATTTTATATTAAAAAAAAAATAATTCTCAAAAATAAATACCAGGATAATGAATTATATATGCTATTTAAAATATTTAGGCTCAATTTTATCGAAATGGAATCTATACGTGTGCTTTTCTTGGATATGGAAGCATGGGGGACTAGACGTATATGTGGGACAGCTTTTTGTCAGTTTCACAGAGAAGAACTTGGACCGTGCGTTTTCTTTGTTTATAAATTTTGCCTATCAAATCACACGGTCCGATTTGTATGCTAATGAGAAATAAAATTTGGGGTGCTATAAATCGGACCCTCCATGTTACCTTAACGTGGTTTTTTAATATGCAATGTAGTACAAGTCGCATGGTCCGAGTTCCATGCTTTGATTTTGAAAAGAACTCGGACCCTCCGTTTTGAGTACAGATAGAAATTGTTTTGGTGAACTGAGAGCTGAAATCACATGGTGAATGAAATCGGACTGTCCGTGTGGGTGGTGTCAACTCGCAGGATCCGAGTTGTTCCCTCCTAACACCACAAACATGTTAAGCACACCCCTTCCCCATAATGGAGTCCAGCACGTACTCTAGCGCCATATGTAAATTAAAAAGTGAAATATTTACATGATGTTTTATATATTAAAAAAATTCGTACTCTTATTGTGTAAATTTGTACTCTATTAAATATTTTGTCTTACATAAGTTATAATTTTCCCAATCAATCATATAATAAAAACAAAATGATAAATAAAATGGTGCCGCTTTTCAAAACAAATAGAGACCAAAGGAAGCCTCATCTTCGTTAAGATGGGAACAATGGCGTGTCTCACTTTCACTTCCTGTATTGGGTTCCTCGATTCAATCCAACTCTCTCGCTCACCTTCTGCAAAGTTGACATCTTTTTCGGTATCTAAAGCAACCTATTTGCGGGTTTCACAAGATGCATTCTCACCCACTCAAGAATCACACTCTAATTCTAACCCTGTAATTGGAAACCATGACTTGCTCATTGTGGGTCCTGGGGTTCTTGGTCGTTTGGTAGCTCAGAATTGGAGAGAGGTATCTTTTATACTGTTGTGATCTAACTTGTTCGATGGCATTGCTATTTGTCACTCACTAATCAATGCATTCTAATTGTTTGTATATATGCTTCTGAGAAGGAAAACCCGAGTTGTCAAGTTTATGGACAAACAATGACTAGTGATCATCACAAAGACTTGATTCAATTGGGGATTAACCCCTCCTTGAATTGGACAGAAGGTACCCACAAGTTTTCAAATATAATTTATTGTGCTCCACCTTCCCGGACCCCAGACTATGCGGGTAATGTTAGGTGAGAAATCTTAAGAGTTGATTCCATCATTTTGTATTTGGTAATTAAAGGTCAAAGGGTATAACACTCGGTTATGATCAACTTGAATGTTCCAAGATTGCTTCATTTATATAACTTAGTTATTGGTAACCCTGTGAAAAGTGAAATTTACTTGGCAATAGAAAAATTTGTCCATGTAGTAGTTGTATTCTTATGCACTCATGTTGCCATGGATTGCCAACTAATCAGGCTAGCTGCATTAAGCTGGAATCGTGAAGGTTCTTTTGTATTTACATCAAGCTCTGCTCCATACAATTGTAATGATAACGGATCATGTAATGAGGTGGGTTGCAAATGCGAACTGTCTTTTTTATTTTTTATCCTGTTACTTACCATAAGATACTGGTTTCTTGATCTACTGTGTAATAAACTTGCAAATTGTTTGAATTGCTTCAAGGTTTGTTGATTTATGCTAAAGAGATATACTTCTTTAGGATTCTCCAGTTGTGCCAATTGGGAGGAGCCCTAGAGTTGATGTCCTCCTTAAAGCTGAAAACGTGGTACTAGAATCTGGTGGTTGTGTTCTAAGATTAGCAGGGCTTTATATATCCTTTTATTAGATTGAATTTATCCCAAATTAAAGATTTTCCTTTTAAATTTATCTAATCATTGCTGTGATGTTTTTATCTCAATGCAACCTTGACCAATTACACAAAGCAGATAGAGGTGCGCACAACTATTATTTAGAAAAGGGCGTTGTTGATAGTCGTCCTGATCACATCCTGAATCTTATACATTACGAGGTCAGAATGCCATTACATCTTAACTCATTTTTTGTATTTGGTTTCCCAATATTTTTAGTGATTTCTGCTTCATATTACTGAAGGATTGAAGTTTATTCTGTAAGTGATTTTCAATATTTGATACTTTGAGTTGTCAAAGATTCAAGTTGAGCTTGATCATCCCATGCTTCTAAGAATTAACAGAAAAAGTGCTACTGGAACTGTTTCTTCTATAATATTTTTATCCTATCCTTTGCTTCCTTTGATGTATTTGTGGTTATTATGATGATGGAGATAATATGATCTTCACTTTGAGTTTTGAACATGCTTCCACACCAGGATGCAGCTTCCCTTGCAGTTGCAATTTTGAAGAAGAATCCTCGTGGAAAGATTTTCTTGGGTTGCGATAATCACCCGTTATCTAGGTTAGATGCTTCCTCCTTAGCTCGTCAAATGGCATGCATTCTGATTATTGGATTGTTCATGCACTATTACTGATGCATTTCTACGAGATTTTTTGCTTTCTATTTTTCGTTGAGAGCATTCTCTCACACTGGTCATACATTTGCAGGCAAGAAATGATGGATCTAGTCAATGCAAGTGGGAAGTTCAGTAAAAAGTTTGATAAATTTACTGGTGAGTTCTCCCACTTTTGATGTTGAAACTTAATTAACCCAGAATCTATGATCATTACTATGTTGTGAGTTGAGAGTCATTCATATTTCTGCTCTTATCAGCATTAATAATATATATTTATGTATGCCTATGCAGGAACTAACGACCCTCTAGGTAAGAGATTAAACAATACAAGAACCTGCCACGAAGTTGGGTGGGAACCAAAGTACTCTAGCTTTGCTCATTTTCTTGATACCATGTGACAGATTCTTTAGAATGTGTTTGAGTTTTGATTTTGGAGAAAACAGAAGAGAAGAAAGGTCTGAAGAGTAAATTCTTCCGCCCAAATCAAACCAATTTATATTAACAATGTTTATTATTATCTAAAGCAACAGTGGAAAGTTTTCATGCATATGTCTAAACTCTGGTAGTATGCAAACCTTCCCAATTCTTCACTTTCGATGCTGTGTGTATTATGTATAGGATGCTGATCAGTTGTTGAATTGTTTTAAGAGTTAGTTATTTTATCATTTTCGCAATGCATGTTGTAGTACATGCAACAAGTTTGTGCTCATTCATGTCAAAGGAAAAAAGGAAAGCTGTACATTTTTGGAACTATATCTAAATAAATTATTTATTACTTTTTTATTAATGCAACAAAGAGAGAAAATAAAACAGAAGGTAATTTAATAGCTAGAAGAAAAGGTACAAAAAAAAAAAAAGGATGGAAAGGTATATATTGGATTTAGCAACCGCACTCTACAATTGATTTACAATGACATTATAGATTTATAGTATTATTTTTATACAAGTAATTAAATTTAGAGTAAACTATTATTTCTATCCATAAAAGTTGAAGTCGCTGACATATCTATCCATCGAAGACGAAAATTTCCATTTGTACCCATAAAAAATGGCTTTTGCAAGTAAAAATATCCAAACTCTAAAAAATTAAATGAAATTCTTAAACTACCCTTCTCTTCAGTCTCCACTGCAACTATCATCGTCTTCCCCCCTCTTCCTTTTCACTCCTTCCTAGACCAAAATCTGTTCCAGAGAGCTAGCTTTCCCCTTTTCTCTTCTCTCTCTATTACATGCTATTCTTCTCTCTGGTGGCGTCGTTGTCATCCTGGCCTTGCGTCTCATCTTTCCGGTCTCAAGGGAAGACCACTGTTGAGTGGTGGTAGCATAGCCACGATCAGAAGTTCGCGTTGGAACCAACGGATCCGAGATCTTCGCCCTTCCCCATTACTACTCCATCAAGGTAAATAGAACTTGTTTTCGCCTTATTTGCTTCGCTTCTCCTTCACGACGGCATTGTTGCTGGCCGTTCGTCGCGCGACCCTGGTGTTCAAAGGGGTTTTATTGTCGGCTTCTTCAGCCGAGTCTATTTCGCGCCACCCACAACCGCCTTCGTCCAGAGAGCTTGATTCTGCATCCAGGGAGGTTGGTACCAGATCCTGGAGTTTTTGTTTTTGAATGTTTTGAATGGATGTTGAGTAGTAGAAATTTTGAATTAGAAAATGTCTTGAGTTTATAGCGAGAAAGAGTAGATCTGGCAGGGACTAAGTTGGCGGCAACAATCTGGGGGAGTTGGAGATCACTGGAGGTGGCTGAGCCAGTTGAGGGTGGCGTGCGAGGGAGGATGAAGGAGGTGATTATGGTGAGTGAGGCTGCGTCTGTGATTGAGAGAAGGGAGCGCCAAGAGAGCGGAGACTGCGTAGAGGAAGGTTGTCTAGGAAGCTTGTGGATTTTGGATGGTGACAGTGATGGTGGTAGTTGGCGATGAGAGTGGTGATGAAGAAGAATTTGGGTAGTGGTAGAATTTGATATTAGAAAAGTGGTGGTGAAGATAAGGGTAATTTAGAGATTTTAAGTGATTTTTTAGTGTTTGAATAATTTTGTTGTGCAGAACCCATATTTCATGGGTACATATGGTAATTTTCTTCTTTTATGAGTAGATATGTTAGCGTAGGGATGAGCACGAGTCGGTTTGGTTTGGATTTAAGGTGAAATTAGAATCGAACCAATTGAATGGTAATTGGCTTGATTTGGTTTGGATTTACGTTTTTTGTGTACCCGAACCAAACCAAACCGATTAAAAACGGATTGGTTTGGTTCGAGTAATTGGGTACCCGATAAAACAGAAATTCATAAAAAAAATAAAAAAATGAAATTTTTATCTTAAAAATTCTGTAAGTACAATAAACATGTAATATTAATAGAAATAATCCAAACATATTAAACACCAAATACATTAAAATCCAAACATATTAAATACTAAAGACATTAAAATCCAAATATATTAAAAGGCATATATGTATTTTAAATTTTTATTTTTTATTTAATTAATATATAGTCGAGTCTACGGGTTGGTTCGGTTTCCGCACCCCCAAAACCGTTATCCGAACCAATTAGTAGAGATAGTTATTGGTTTGGTTCGGGTTAGACCCGATTACTCGTTGGTTTCAAAACCAATTTAATTGGTTCGGGTTCGGACGACTAATCGGGTACTCGCGACCCATGCTCACCCCTGTGTCAGCGTTTTCAACTTTTGTGAGTAGAAATGGTAGTTTATTCTTAAATTTAACAGGGAATAGGACAAAAATATCAATTTTCTAATAAGATGGGTCATGGGACTGTAAATTGACTAAATTCTAATTTTTTAGAAGCAAACGTTATTTTTTAATTGGTCAAAAAAAATAGTTTTGAAGTTAACTTTGCAACTTGAAAGTTAATATTAACATTTTAAGATCCTGCTTAGAAAACAAGCGTTTGTAGTCCAACGGTTAGGATAATTGCCTTCCAAGCAATAGACCCGGGTTCGACTCCCGGCAAACGCAAAGTTTGGAAACTTACATGTTCAGGTACATCATTAGGATTCATACGGGTTGATTGCTAATCGGAATAATATAACCATCTATTTTTTCATTTTGTACTATGTACTATTTTTTTTACTAAGTTGCTAAGCACTCGTAATGTAAAATTTTACACCGCCAATCAATTAATTACTAAAAATTTACTACATTAACTGTTAATACTTAAAAAAAATTGCCCAAAAAATACAGAAAGAATCATAACTCAATTTAAGAATTTCAACGGGGACATATAGACCATGTAATAAACCAAAATATCATTAAAACATTATCCGATTACTTCTATTATGAGCCATACCATATATCATATCGGGGGAAAAATGGTTTCTTTAGTACAATAATTACAAGGGCGCCATATGCTTTCTTCTTTTTCAACTCAAGAATAAGGATCTGAGCAACTCTGCCAAAATAGCAGCTACAATTCCCTCAAAATAGGCCAACCCTTTTTTATGATATCATTGATCTTTGCATCAATATGCCTTTGGATATCTGGAGGGCATAGCTCAGCTACATATCCATTCAATTTTGTTGCCAGTGTTGACTTCTCAAGCTCCTCTTGAGGCAGGTTCCCAATTAGCTGAAGAAGGAAGGGATTTTGCTTCAGTTCAAATTTCTGCGTATTTAGAACACAACATGGAATGTCAGTGATTTCAAATGCAACACAATTTTCTAAGGCAGTTTCTCTTTAGGTGCTACTAAAAGTGAACTCACTGAAATTGTTTGATCGAAGAAAAGAAAAATGAGCTTAAAATTTCCAACTCATAACTACTTATGCTAGCATGTTATTACAATTATGTAGATGAATTGATGCATTACTGCTCAAACTTTATAAATATAACTCTCATACGTGGCTGAGCTTCTCTGACAAGAAACACTATGTCACTATATGGATTGAGTTCCGAAATCTAGCATGCATCTAATAGAAAACCCCCTTTTTTTCTAACTATTTTTCAGAACCACCAATTAAACTTTGGAAGTATGGATAAACAATAATTCTGACATCCATAACCTGGTGCTCAGGCTCAGCAGGATAAAATGGTCCAAGCTGAAGAATTTGAGTAGTCACAATGCTGCTTCTTGACCTGGTTTGTTCTTGTTCTTTGCTCAGTGCGGCCATTCTTGATTCTTCAGTTCCATTACAAAAAATGATGGATCTGCAAGATCGCAAGAGAGCACAATACTTAGCAATTGGCATGGGGTTTGATATGTAAGATCATTACATGCAATTGCAAACAGCAGCAATAGTTCTCCTACCTGTACTGATTGCCGACATCGGGACCCTGGCCATACACTTGCCTGGGGTCATGGTTTGACCAAAAGACATCCAGGAGTTCCCTAAAGCCAATCAGCCGTGGATCATATTCGACCTGTATTAGAACAGCAAAAAACATGGCAGCAAAGTTCAATAAAAGCATCCAAGTAGCTACATTTGGATACTACATAACATGGATAGTTCTAGTTTCTACATGGTAAAAAACAAATCAATCTATCTGATCAATGCTGTGAAAAATGGATAAGGAGGTGTGGAAAAAAAGCTAAATTGACTATGGAGGGTTTGAAGGGCTCCTTGAATTGCCCTCGGTTAAATGATTCTGAGTCAATTCACCATTGGAATTTATGCATCCAAGGATGGGGATCACTAAATTGTCCCTAGAGTGTTCTTTCTTCTAAGTGAATTCTTCTTTGGAACTTATTATCAAACCCTAAGACATGGATTCTACCACAAGAAAGCCACAATTCAGGATTGTTATCTATTGAAAGTTATAATTGATGAAATGAGGTTCTTTCATGAACATCAAATTCAAACTATGATTCGAAATTGTATGAGCAGAGAAACAAAAAAGGCGGACCTGAACGGACTCGGCGTGGTCAGCCAAGCTTCTATATTCGGGATTGGGCTTGGAGCCGCCGGCGTAGCCTGCGGTGGTTCGGACAACGCCGGGGAGGCAACCAAAAACGGCTTCGGATCTCCAGAAGCTTCCGAGAGCGAAGACGGCAGTCTTGAGGCGTTCGGGGGCGTCGCTGTCGGGCTTATGGATCCGATCTGGGAACCTAATGCAGAGAGCTCTATCGATTGCAAATGCAGCGAGGATCATCAGATTCAAAATGCGGAAAAGTGACATCTTGCAGTTCTACAGCTGCGGCATAGGACGGAGGTGCACTAACACTTCAATGGTTCCTTCAAGGCAAGATTAAATCTTGAGTTTCGATCGCTGCCTGCAACTTATCAATCAATTCAAAGATTAATTCTTGATGGCCACTCTCAAACTCAACACACAATAAATATTTTGATTAATTTTACAAGTTGATCCAATTAAACTTATGTTTTAAATAATTATTTTGATAATAAATTAAAAATTAATTATTTTTAATGGCATAATATATGGTTAAATATTTATATAAAATTATGTTACATGTTTAATACATGAAAATTAAATTCATACAAAAATAAAAAAATTAAATGTAGTTGAATTTAGATATTTTTACATAAATTGTAAATTATTAAATTGAATGTGATTAGTAATATTGTTGACCAAATGGCTGAAATGGTTAGATATTTTATGTAATTTATGTATCTCGTTAATAAATTCTTTGATTTAATTTAAAATTTTTAATTCTTGAATCACAGAGCTAGATGAAATTAAGGTGTGTTTTTTTGTTGTTATTGTCATGTGATCAGAATTGGGGATCCAAATTTTATAAAGTTTATGACGAAGAGTCGTGTTCTTTCCATCAAAGAACAGACCAACTGCCAATATAATTAATGAATAATTACAACACCACCCAAACTAATTTCTATATTAACAAATTGGATCACAATTAGAATAAAATTCTAACATTCTCCCACTTGGTCCAACATTTGTTACGTATAGTTTGCAATTACATACTATATTTAAACAATTAAGACAAATTACACGAATCATAGCGGTAGGTTCTCATTAGTCGAGTATTACCTTCTATGTATTATAATGTAACATTTCCTAATTGAATAAACTCTTTATGTGGTATTTTGTAGGAATAAGCCCAATGCTTATCCTAGGTTCTTCACTGAATTTTATTTGTCATTCTCAATCATGTATGCGCATATATACTAACCAAATGAGAAACAAACAATAATACGAATTTTATATCCAAATATGTCATATGATATAACATAAGTCATGTAAGTGACGTTATAGAACATAAACCCATACTAATTACATGATCCTTAAACAATCCTGGTGGCATGCCTTTTGTCAAAGGATCAGCTATCATCTGTTTAGTACTAATATGCTCTATCTGTACCTCATTAGACCTAACTCGGTCTTTAATGGCTAAGTACTTAATATCGATGTGCTTATTTCGACTACTACTTCTATTATTCTTAGCCATAAATATAGCAGCTAAATTGTCACAATATATTCTCAATGGCCTAGAGATACAATCCATAATCTTAAGCCCAGAGATGAAATTTTTTAACCAAACACCTTGTGATGTAGCCTCAAAACAAGCAATAAACTCGGCTTCTATGGTAGAAGTGGCTATAAGTGATTGTTTTGCACTCTTCCAAGATACTGCTCCATCAGCAAGCATGAAGATGAATCCTGACGTTGACTTCCTAGAATCAACACATCCTGCCAAGTCTAAATCTGAGTATCCAATAATTTTCAAATTGTCGGTTCGTCTACATGTAAGCATGAAGTCCTTGGTCCCTTAAAGGTACCTTAAGACCTTCTTTGTAACTCTCCAATGGATAATTCCTAGATTACTTTGATATCTTCTTAACATGCTAACAGCAAAAGCAATGTCAGGTCTTGTACAGACCTGAGCATACATTAGGCTTTCAACGGCTGAAGTATAAGGAATATTTTGCATCTGTCTCTTTTCAAGTTCATTTTTGGGACATTGATCTAAACAGAATTTGTCACATTTCACAATAGGTGCAACACTTGGTGAACAATTTTTCATTTTAAACCTCTCAAGAACTTTATTAATATAGGCTTCTTGAGATAAACCTAAAATTTCTTTATGTTTATCTCTATAAATCTTTATGCCAATGACATAAGATGCATTATCCATATCTTTTATATCAAAATGTCTATAGAGAAATTGTTTCACTTCATGTAACAACCCTAAATCATTTGTTGCAAGCAAAATATCATCTACATATAAGATGAAAAATATGATCTTACTCCCACTAATCTTGTGATATATACATTGATCAGAATTATTCTCAATGAACCTAAATGAAGAAATCACATTGTGAAACTTCAAATACCACTGTCGGAAAGCCTGCTTTAGACCATACATTCCTCTCTTAAGCTTGCAAACTAACTCCTTACCAGCACTTGAGATAAACTCTTCGGGTTGTCTCATATAGACCTCTTCTTCCAAATCTCCATTAAGGAATGCCGTTTTCACATCCATTTGATGCAATTCCATGTCAAAATGTGCTACCAATGCCATAATGATGCGAAAAGAGTCTTTCTTTGAAACAGGAGAAAAGGTTTTCCTGTAGTCAACTCCTTTCCTTTGAGTAAATCCTTTGGCAACAAGTCGAGCCTTGTAGCGCTCAATATTACCTGATGAATCCTTCTTGGTCTTAAAGACCCATTTACAGTCAATGGCCTTTTCTCCATCAAGCAATTATACAAGATCCCAAACTTGGTTATCCGCCATAGAATTCATTTCATCCTTCATAGCATCTAGCCAGAAATTGGAATTACGACTTTTCATTACTTATGAAAATGTCGTTGGGTCATTTTCATCACAAACATCATAGTCAGACTCAGCAAGATACACTACATGGTCACTAGAAATTGTAGGCTTTCTTATTCTTATTTATGTTCTTAATGTTGCATCATCAACCTCTTGTAAAGGTGGTGGCATAACAGGTTCTTCCTCTTCTTGAAGTTGCTCTTGAGCAATATGTTCTTGAACAACATTTTCATTATGAAGAGTTTGATCCTCCACCATATGATCTATTTGAACATTATCTTCATGATGTGAAATATTAGTAATATGTTATTCTACATTGACCCTATCTGTATGGGCATTGTATTGAACAATCACTCTTGTACATGGAGATGTTTGACAAACATTCTCAACAACTTTAAGAGGATGATTTCTCCCACTTTTCACATCATGCTCTAAAAACCTTACATTTCTAAATTCAACTATTTTACTTGAATGGGAGGGACAATAAAATCTGTAACCCTTAGACTTTTCTGCATAGCCGATAAAATAGGCACTTATCGTCCTTGGGTCCAACTTTCTTTCTTGTGGATTATAAACCCGAACTTCATCAGGACAACCCCAAATGCGTATATGATTCAAACTAGGTTTTTAACCTTTCCATAGCTCAAATGGCGTTTTAGAAACTGCCTTTGTTGGAATTCTATTTAATATATACACGGCTGTTTTAAGGGATTCACTCCACAAGGATAAAGAAAGATTGGAGTTGCTAAGCATACTTCTCACTATATCCAGCAATATCCTATTTCTTCTTTCAACTACACCATTTTGATCTGGTGTGACAGGCATGGAGTATTGTGCCACAATACCATGCTTTTGAAGATACTTTGCAAATGGACCAGGTACTTGTCCACTTCCAGTATATCTCCCGTAGAATTCTCCACCTCTATCTGATCTCATGATCTTAATTTGCTTTCCACATTGTTTCTCTACTTCAGCTTTATAAACTTTAAAAGCGTCCAATGCCTCATATTTATTATGAAGCATATAGAAATACATATATCGTGAATAATCATCAATAAAGGAGATGAAGTATTTCTGACCACTTAACGACATATCAGGACAACATATGTCAGTGTGAATTATTTCTAATATGTCAGAACTCCTCTTAGCACCTTTTTGAGACTTTTTGGTTTGCTTTTCCTTAATGCAATCCAAAAACCCATCACTTACTAATTTTTTCATTCTCTCAATGGAGATGTGTCCCAACCTTCGATGCCACAACATGGAGAATTTTTCATTCATACCATTATCATACATAACCATAAACCAGATGGAACATTATTAGTTAAATGGACTTTAAAGAAATCACCAATTAAAGTACCACGTCCAATAATATTAGAATTTTTAATAATGTCAACAGAATCATCATAACAATTTATACATAATCCTTGTTTTACAAGCTTGGATAAAGAAATAAAATTTTTAGAAAAATCTGGAATATAAAATTTTTTTTCTAAATCTAAAATACAACCAGTACTTAATACAAACCTAAATGTTCCAATAGCTTCCACACGTGAATGCATCCGATTGCCTATATAGATGCTCAGTTCACTTCTTATCGGTTTCCTTTTCCTTATGAAACCCTACATGGTATTTGAAATATGAATTTCAGCACTAGAATCAATCCACCAAGTGTCATGACATATTTCAACAAAATTAGATTCAAATCACAATGAAGGGATAAGATTACAAAGGTTAGTACCTTTCTTTTCAAGCTAAACTTTAAATAATTTTGGGCACTCCTTCATGTGTCCTTTCTTTTTACAAAAGAAACACCGTGCACCTTCTTTCTTCATAGGATGGGATACAATACCCTTTCCTTTCTTCTTATGAGCTTGCTTTTTACTACCCTCATTTGTCACTAATAGTGCACTTTCACCAAGTTCTTGAATTAGCCTTCCTTCCTCTTGCATATACATCACCAGTAATTTGTTAATGGACCATTTTTTCTTATGTGTGTTATAAAAAATCTTAAATGGTCCGTACTGGACAGGAAGAGAATTTAGAATAAGATGCACCAGAAATGAGTTAGAGATCTCAATCTCTAAAGCTTTCAGTTGTGCTACAATGTCTTTCAACCTCATGATATGTTCATTAGGGTTCTTGTAAGTGCCTCATGGATGATAATTGTGCCATTAGAGTGCTTGCAAATGCCTTACTAAAAGACTTAAACTGTTCATCAATAACCTTCATGTAATCCTTGACATTCTTGCAATCACGAATTGAACATCGAGTACTAGTTGAGATACGAGACTTAATGAATATCATACTTAAATGGTTGGATTTCTCCCACCGTTCGTATAATGCTACGTCGACTTGAGAACTAGCATCAGTAGGTGCCGGAGGCTCTTCCCTACGAAGAGCATAGTCAAGGTCTGCACACCCTAAGTGAAAGAGAATCTTATCTTTCCATTCTTTATAGTTGTCACTACTTAATAAATGAACTTCAGATACAATTTCAGATATCATTATTGCTGCAAATAATAAATCATGCTAACATTACTCAACTTTAAATAGGCACATCAAAATTCATAACATATGATAATACATGCCAATGCAAGTCATATTAAAATAAATATGAATCATAGTGTCATTAAAATCTACCTGTGGGCAAAGATTTTAACACACATAATATTCACTATATTAACTAAGGTATTGAAACTAAAAAATAAAATATTACTTTTTAATACCTGTAGGCTAATTAAGAAGTAAAAAATATTTTCTATTTCAACCTAATTATATGTGAATAACATAATAAATTCTTGTGGGTAAGTTCATTATATAATTCAAAATAATTACAAATATATCATATTAATATTTATGTGATTTCTTTAAATATAATTATTATCAAGAATGTTGTGGCTATTACTCAATAAATCATATATTAATCACAATATAATATGCAGCGGAAGAATTTATATTGCATGCAAATATAATCATCAAATAAATAAATTCAGTAATATGAATAATATCAAAGTGGAGATGATCTAGTAGACAAATATTTTGACAATATTTAGAAGATCCAAGTTCTTTCTGTCTTCTTTCTTCCAACGTCTTCCCTTTCTTCTTCTCTCCTTTTTTTTATATTCAAGAATAAGAAAACTTATAGAAATCATGGAAAATTATACTATTATAAAAAATCCTTCTGACTTCTTATGGTGTATCAATTTCAATTTCAATGGTTTCTTTTTTACTTATTCTAAAATTCATATTATACATTTTTCTTTGAAAACAATTTATCAAAATAATGCACAGTAATTAAATTTTAAAATGGCAAGGTAGAGACAATTTTGCTCTGATACCACATGTTAGATATTTTATAAAACCAGTAATTTACGTACCTCCCGCCATTGCCAATAAATTCTTTGATTTAATTTGGAACTTCCAATTCTTGAATCACAGAGCCAGATGGAATCAAGGTGTATTTTTTTGTTGTTATTGTCGTGTGATTAGAATTGAAAACCCAAATTTTATAAAGTTTATGATGAAGAGTCGTGTTCTTTCCATCAAAGAACAGACCAACTACCAATATAATTAATGAATAATTACAACACTACCCAAATTAATTTCTAAATTAATAAATTGGACTACAATTAGAATAAAATTATAACAGAAATTACCCATGTATGATGGCTGCCATGAGCAAAAATAATTGAATTTTAGAGAAATTAAATTAGCCAGTTCAATTTAAGCTTTTAATAATTTAAAAGATTTCACTTCACTAAATTGTATGTATGTTTTTTCACGTTTTAAAAAATTTAAAAATTACAAATCACTAAATTGTATGGTCTAAATTCAATATCTTCAATTAAAAAAGTAACTACAAAATACACTTTTTAAATTATTTTTTTGCAAAATAATCCTACTATTAGTGTAAAACACAAAAAATATCAATATTTTTAAAATTCTCATGTTAGTCTCCAATATATAAAAAATTCAGCCTACAAGTTGTTTGAGATAAAATTCTAATGCAGAGTTATATTAATTATTTTTATCATTTTTGGTCTGAGTTTGAATTAGGCTTGACCAGGGCTCAATATTTCAATTTGATATGCCTATAATTAGGTCTTTATACTTTTTTTTTTTCAATTAGGTCCTTACACGATATCAGATTTTGTAAGTAAGTTCTTATCGTGACAAAAATATTAAAATTAACATAATATTATGTTAATTCTATCGTTTTTGTCATACAAAATTTGATATGGTATAGAGACTCAATCGAAAAGAAAAAAATATAAAAACCAAATTTTTAATTGGATAAAAAGTATAGAAAAGAATAATTGAATTTTTTTTTTACCCAGTATCGAAGAGTTTGAACTAAGATTTTCAGATTGATAGGATAGAGTATTCGTACATCAGAAAAAAATTTTAAATATGTAAATTTATCCTCGAAAAAGAAAAAAATGGAATGAATTGATTGCAAATTATTAAAAGATTTTATGATTTCTGCTTCCTCTAAAGAAGAACTTAATTGTCGGAAAAATGGAATTTCCATGACAATGACAAAACCCTCTGATATTATTTGAGAATACAAATTCTTGTTAGAGCCTAATATTACAAATGTATTCGCATTACTGCTTTGAACCCTTACGCCAAGGCCTCAATCTCGGATTTTCGAACATGCTTAAATTTTCTTACCGAACAACAAATGAGAATGAGTGGAATTTTTGTTAAATTTCCAGCCCAATTAGGCCCATTTAGTGGCAAAATCTTAGTTAAAAAACATATTGAAATGTCAGTCATGGCCCTGGCATAAATCTGTGCGCTTAGTTATTTAGGTTAGCTGAAACTTTTGCCAGAATTTTCGTTTCAGCACCGATATATTTCAATAAAAAATGAGAGCATAATGAGAGTAGTGCATTGACTCACAAGTTACTAAATGTAGAACATGTGATGCTATATAAATTCCCATAATTGATCTGTGTGTGAACTGCACCCTTTCACCTACAAATAAATATGATGCGTCCGTTTTTGGTATTTTGAAGTAAGCGATGTGGGGACAATGACATTATAACAAAGCTTGTGCGAAAAAGTGCAATGCGTATCTTGTTGATGCATCATATGATATCAGAGTAAGACAACTAGAAATGAAATGTGGTCTCCTTTGAGACCAAGCAATAACAGAAAAACAAACACCCAAACTAACAAACATGGACCTTCACTTACGTTACGTCTCTTAGACTCAAACGAATCCAATGACTTCCCAACTCACAGTTTGGTAGACTACTACTCACTCTTGTATTCATTCATGTCTTCTACTATGATGTCTTAACTACCCCATTTCTTTCTTATTTATATCACTACACAACCCTTCATCTCATTACACCATGGCTTCCTTCACAATTGGTCCTCATCATCGCCATTTGTCACATGACTCTGATGAGGTATTGCGCTCTGCTTGCTTCTTCAAACAATGCTTATACATTTTCTTTATTATGAACTACTACTCTCTTGCACTTACACCGGTATTGAATGGCAGGTTCGCCCTCCTACTCGACAATCTGCTTCATCGAAAGTACAATGCCGAGTTTGTGGTGATGAGATTGGAAATAAGGAAGATGGAGGGTTATTTGTGGCATGTTATGTGTGTGGCTTCCCTGTTTGTCGACCCTGCTATGAGTATGAGAGAAGTGAAGGCACACAGTGCTGTCCTCAGTGCAACACTCGCTATAAGCGTCACAAAGGTTGGTTTTGCTTACATTCTATTATTAGATCACTTTTATATTACTTGATTATGTGACTTGCTTTGCTTCACTGCAGGATCTCCTAGAGTAGTAGGAGATGAAGAGGAGAACTTTGATGCAGATGATTTTGATGATGAATTTCAGATTAAGACTGGCCATGATCATGATCATGATCATGATGATGTTAATCATGCGGTAATGCATGCCTTTGATCATATTAAAAGATCATGCATGAGAATATTAATATGGCATGTTGCAGCATGGAATGCAGAAATTTTATTGATATTATTTTCCAAATGAGATTTCACTCAAATGAGTTAGCATTACCAATTAATTGAATACAAGTAATCAAAAAAGGAGGCTAAGGGGCTCTTTGTGATTTCAACAGGAAGATAAAGACAAGAAGGAACAGCAGTGGCATCCCAATGCTCAAGCTTTTTCTTCAGCAGGAAGTGGTAATCATTTTCATCGTTTAAAAAAATGTTGTTCTTACCAGATTTCTCTTCAATCTGTATATGATTTTATAAGTTGGTTTACTATTCTTTAGTTACCGGTAAAGACATTGAAGGGGACAAAGAATTCTACAGCAATGCAGAGTGGGAAGAAAGGGTAGAGAAATGGAAAGCCAGACAAGAAAAGAAAGGCCTCCTAAACAAAGAAGAAGGGAAAGACGATCAAGATGAAGAAGAAGATGAGTACCTGTAAGTGTTCATTCTCTTACCCTTGAAATTGCATTCTTATGAAAACGTGATATGCATCAAATGAGACAAAATTACATCACAGTTTGGCTGAAGCTAGACAACCATTGTGGCGTAAAGTTCCAATATCTTCAAGCCTGATCAACCCATACCGGATAGTGATTGTGATGAGGCTGGTGATTCTGGCTTTCTTCTTGCACTTCCGCATCATGACTCCAGCACATGACGCTTTCCCACTGTGGTTAACATCTGTGATATGTGAGATATGGTTTGCATTCTCATGGATCCTTGACCAGTTCCCTAAATGGTTCCCCATCACGCGCGAGACTTACTTGGACCGCTTGTCCATAAGGTTCGAGCGCGAAGGGGAACCAAACAAGCTTTCCCCTGTTGATGTCTTTGTCAGTACTGTGGACCCTTTGAAGGAACCTCCAATCATAACAGCCAACACCGTCCTTTCCATCCTCTCCGTCGATTACCCGGTCGAAAAGGTTTCCTGCTATGTATCAGATGATGGTGCTTCTATGCTTCTCTTTGACACACTTTCGGAAACCTCTGAGTTTGCAAGAAGATGGGTTCCATTTTGCAAGAAGTATAATATTGAGCCAAGAGCTCCTGAGTTCTATTTCTCTCAGAAAATCGATTACTTGAAAGACAAGGTACATCCTATGTTTGTCAAGGAACGCAGGGCCATGAAGGTATATATGCTATTTATTTATTCATTCATTTTTTCAATGTTATTTTGTCAGTGTTCAACTGTTCATTGGGAGTTTGAGACTCATAGAAGCTGTTCTTTTTTGTTGTTTACTAAATTGCAGAGAGAATATGAAGAATTTAAAGTGAAGATTAATGCTTTGGTGGCAAAGGCTCAGAAGAAACCAGAGGAAGGTTGGGTAATGCAGGATGGAACACCATGGCCTGGGAATAACACTCGTGATCATCCAGGAATGATTCAGGTTCACCTTTTGCTTCTTCCTCTTGTCATTAAGAACATAATATCTTATAAACAATCGTACAAGAACCACCATGATTCAAAGAAATGTTTAATGTAGGTGTACTTGGGAAGTGCTGGTGCACTTGACGTGGAAGGCAAGGAACTGCCGCGACTTGTGTATATTTCGCGTGAAAAACGTCCTGGCTATCAACATCACAAAAAAGCTGGTGCCATGAATGCTTTGGTAAGTACAAAAACTTGTGATTGATGGTGATTAATCCATTCAAGCAAGGCTAATAGGATGATGAAATATCTGTTTCTTTCTTGGTGTTTATCCTTAAAAAGGTTCGAGTTTCTGCTGTGCTTACAAATGCACCTTTCATGTTGAATTTGGATTGTGACCACTACATAAACAATAGCAAGGCTATAAGAGAAGCTATGTGCTTCTTAATGGATCCTCAGCTTGGGAAGAAGCTCTGCTATGTCCAATTCCCACAAAGGTTCGATGGTATTGATCGACATGATAGATATGCCAATCGCAACATTGTATTCTTCGATGTAAGTGGTGCTACACATTCTAAACTCTTCATTAACGAAAATGTGTAAAGATTAAATTTCATTAAGTTCTAATGCTTGTCTTCAAATGTTTGATTTCATAACAGATCAATATGAAAGGCCTAGATGGGATCCAAGGTCCAGTGTATGTTGGTACTGGAACTGTTTTCAATAGGCAGGCATTGTACGGATATGATCCACCAGTGTCCGAGAAAAGGCCAAAGATGACGTGTGATTGTTGGCCTTCCTGGTGCTGCTGCTGTTGTGGTGGTTCAAGGAAATCAAAGTCAAAGAAGAAATCAGGTGGAGGAGGTCTTTTCAGTAAATTGTACAAGAAGAAAAAGATGAAGGGGAAGAACTATGTTAGAAAAGGGTCTGAGCTGATGTTTGATCTTGAAGAGATTGAAGAAGGGCTTGAAGGCTTTGATGAGCTAGAGAAATCATCTCTAATGTCTCAGAAACAGTTTGAGAAGCGATTCGGGCAGTCGCCTGTTTTCATTGCTTCCACTTTGATGGAGAATGGTGGACTTCCTGAAGGCACTAATTCTCAAAATCTTATAAAGGAGGCCATTCATGTTATAAGTTGTGGTTATGAAGACAAAACCGAATGGGGAAAAGAGGTAATCCTACTATTCAGTATACGAGACAATGAGTACACAAGCCATTCCTCTTTTGTACTTAAAATCTTTAAGTTTGTACTTAACTTATCAAGTCCTTGCAGATTGGGTGGATTTATGGCTCAGTGACAGAAGATATCTTAACAGGGTTCAAAATGCACTGTAGAGGGTGGAAATCAGTGTACTGCATGCCAAAGAGACCAGCTTTCAAGGGATCTGCACCAATAAATCTATCAGATAGGTTGCACCAAGTTTTGAGATGGGCTCTTGGTTCTGTTGAAATTTGCCTTAGTCGCCATTGTCCCCTGTGGTATGGCTATGGAGGAAAGCTTAAGTGGCTAGAAAGGATGGCTTATACCAACACCATAGTATATCCATTCACTTCCATTCCTCTCCTTGCATATTGCATACTACCAGCTGTGTGTCTTCTTACTGGAAAATTCATCATTCCCACCGTGAGTACATAATTTGTTTTAGATTTCTTGCAACACAAGTTATGCTAGTTGTTACTGATTTACAGGTTTTGAATTGGTTTGTGCAGTTGACAAACCTTGCTAGTGTTTGGTTCATGGCTCTATTTATATCCATCATCCTAACCGGTGTCCTTGAGCTTCGGTGGAGCGGAGTTAGCATCGAAGATTGGTGGCGAAACGAGCAATTTTGGGTGATTGGAGGAGTTTCGGCACACCTTTTTGCTGTGTTCCAAGGCCTCCTGAAAGTTCTTGGAGGAGTAGACACCAACTTCACAGTTACAGCAAAAGCAGCAGATGATACTGAGTTCGGAGAGTTATACCTTTTCAAGTGGACAACACTTCTGATCCCACCAACCACCCTCATAATATTGAACATGGTTGGGGTTGTGGCTGGTGTCTCTGATGCCATTAACAATGGATATGGCACATGGGGACCTTTATTTGGGAAGCTATTCTTTGCATTTTGGGTTATTGTTCACTTATATCCTTTCCTAAAGGGTCTCATGGGAAAGCAAAACAGGACTCCAACCATTGTGGTTTTATGGTCAATTCTGCTAGCATCCATTTTCTCATTGATTTGGGTGAGGATCGATCCATTCTTGCCTAAGCAAACTGGTCCAATACTCAAGCAGTGTGGAGTTGAATGCTAATTAAGCAACTGCACCACTGGCTGCAGGGGTTCATCTATTCATTTGATATGATGCAAATGTATCTTTTTTGTTTTCTTATTATTATATAGTTAATTGAGGCTTTAATTTGTCTCTCTCAGAAGAGTTTATCAAGAGTATATGTATAGGCTTAAAATGCAAATGTGGCTATACTTGGAAACTTTGAATGGACCATACACCAAACCAGATACATGTACTTCGTGAAACTATTACAAACTTCTCTTTTTCTCTCTCTCTTAAAAATTATGTCTAAATATATAGTATATTAAAAGTTTAAAACATACTGAACAAGTACTATTTAAGCTATTACATAAACTAATTCCTTAGCTTGTTCTTGTTGCCAACTTGATTTTTATTTAATTTGTTGGTCACATTTCATCGTCAATTATGGGTACTTCTCTACTGTATAGCCAACAAATAATGCTTAAGTTATTACTATTGTTGTCATTATTATAACCTTAGAAGGAATCCTAGTTCAGCAAGGACATGAGACCTTCATATTCAGTTGCTTTCTTGGGCAGCACTCAAATGTTGGCGGTGACAAAGGCGAGAAGGACTTCTCCGGGATGACGGGATACGGGATCACCATTGATCTCACCAGCAATTATAACGCGGTCACATATGTCGTGATTTTCTCAGCAGCCGTTGGTGTTGTTCTGAGAGGCCAAGACAACATTCTAACCGGGGTGCATTGCTATAACAAAGCATCATCTTTTGGTGGTGTGGGGACCTTGATGAATGGGTTGTTTCTTGGTGATGCTAATGTTTTGTTGATCAAGTTGTAGTTGATCGGAACAATGTGAATGGAGCAAATTGGGTGGCTCATTTTTCAACGGTTGTGGTGTTTCCTAATCGGATCAGTCATTTTCAATATTCGTTCAGTCGTTCTATGCACAGGAGGAGCCTAATGCGGTTGTTACTTGTGGAGAGTGATAAAGAAACTAAAGGGTTGGTGTCATTCATTGTTGAACAATATAGAAACAAACATGCTAGAGGGTCATTGCATACTCATTTACTTATTAATTAACCATACCATTCATTATGTAGAATTTACTGGTAAACTTTTTTTTTCCTTGTAATAATAATGTAATCCCTAGATAGGGATGGAAACAGTATGCAAAATAGTATGTAGCCGCCACAATAGTGACGTAGTGCTGAGGCAGCTTGTGCGTGTACAAGTTGGCTCAGTCAGTCCCCACTCTGTATATATATCTCAATTCCACGTTCGCAATTGGATATATATGTGGTGAGTCTGTGTGAATTCAATGAGATTACAATTTTAGACTAATAGTCAGCAATTTAGCTTTTGAGTCTTTGATGAATCATGAAGGGGGTGAATAAAGTGAGTCACACACTAGTTATTATAAATTTATAATCACTCTTATTTTCTTCTTTCAAACATGATACTGTTACAAAAAACAAAAATTTAAAAAGAAGAAAAGTGGGTGGAGGGTATTTTATTTTACTACAAAAGACACAGAGCAAGGAGGATGAAGTGGAGAACAATGATAAGACCGAAGGTAGTCCTTGACGCTCCTGATCCTGAACCACCTGGTCCTACTGAACCGCCACTGGGTGCAGGTGCCGGTGCTGTTTTTCGACAACAATCACAAACAAACAAACAAACAAACAGTACCATTGTCATTCACCACATGCATACCATACACAAAAAGAATCCTATATAGAATGCACTAACCAGGACAAGTGGACTCATTAGCAAGAATGGTATTGATTCTTTTGGAGCTATAACCCGCATAGGCACAGAAGGTGCGGTGCATGGATCATCTGAAGCAGATGTCAAGTTGCCAATTGTCAGGTTCCCTGTGCATTTCATGGAGGGGCATACCGACCACTTTCCCCCTGTTGGTTTAAGCTGCGATGGCTCGCATTGCAATCTATACTTAAATTAAAGTATTAAACCCACATCACACAACTCATTAATTAATTGATATATTTTCATTGCATTCTTGGTACGATCAAATTAATCACAAATCAAAAAGGTACTTACACATAGTTGTTGCTGGAGTCGCATTTGCATTTTACGCATTCGTTGGCAGTGTAGACGTAAGTGGAGTTTGAAACCAGCAGAGGGTAGTCCATGGAATTGTTTTTAACACTTGTGGAACAAGCTGCCACAACATACATCGTTATCATTCACAATTTTATAATCCATGTCACTAGAATAATTCTCAACTATATTCTCTCATCGTGATTCCTTAATCTTGCTTACAAAACTGGCAAAAGGAAAAAAAAAAAAAGTGGTGCCATATTCTACTCGTAGTCTAACATCTCCATTATTGCATTCACAAAACTGAAGAATTAAATATAAAAAAAAAAGTCATTTCTTTCTTTATCAGTGAGAGGCATCTAACAGTAGATTAGCTAGGAATAGTTCAAACAATTATTTATTTATGGAGAAGAATAATTGCAAGCGGACACATCTATTTTTTAAGAGTGATGACTAATGTGAAGTTGTCTTAGTATAAATTTGATAATTAAAAATCATTAAATAATAATTTAATTAAATATATTAAATTATTTAATAATTCTTACCTAACAAATGAGAAGTCGTTTTGAGGTGAGACAAGCTATTCAAAAGTTAATAGAAATTTCAAGAAAATAGGTTTTCAAACGGTTATTGAAAGTAATTATTCATCTCCATAGTATTTCAACAAATTAGCTTTGGTTTCTTTACAAAGAAAGTGAATATATATAGCTGGATGCAGCACACAATATTGTAAACTTCCGTTGACTTTATTTACCAAAGTGGGTGTGATTCCACATAGCACATTCAAAAAAAATCAAGATAACATTTTTTTCCTTTTAAAATTTTTATAATTGATAATTCTCAAACCGATAATGATTAATGAAGGAGGGCGACGGTGTACTCCGCGTCTCTCTGCCTATCCTATAAGGCTATAATGATTAAATTTTCTTTGGCGAATTTAATTTTACAAACAAAAAATTATAAAAAAAAAATAGAAGGGAAAATGAAATACCTTTGAGAGGGACATCGATAACCTGCTGAGCCTGAAGCTTCTTAGGGTCATCAATACCGTTGAGACTAAGAATGATCTGTTCAGTGGTACCAAACTCCTGTGCAATCCCCTCCACGGAGCTTCCAAGTGGAACTATGTAAGCATAGTGCACCACACTGCTCCCTCCAACACTATCACAGCTACAAGGCAACGGTATCCAAATGGAATCCCCAGCGATGATCTTATTGGGGTCAGAGATATTATTAGCCTTCTGGATCTGCTGAAACGTCACCACGCCCGCGAACACTGTCCTTGCTATGTAGTCCAAGCCATCACCAGGCTTGATTTTGTACAACGGCACGTGGTTCGACAGCCCCGTTCCGTTACTGCACTTGCACGGAAACGGAATCCTAACTACCTGCTTGGGCGCCACGCTGTAACTGCCTGACGCGTTTTCCGGGATCGTGTTGGCATTTGCGCCCAATAGGTCCGGGAGGTGCTTCACGTTGAACAGCTTCTGGATGTCTCGGAGCGTGGTCGCATTCTGGCTAAAGTAGTCGATTAGAGCTCGACACGTGGCGTTCGTGCTGCTGCTGCACTTGAAGTTTGCCTCTGGCTGAGCCCGGGCCGTCAGGAAGCCCGTCAACACGAGGGTGAATGTGGTGAGCCAAAGAGCCGATTTGCCCATTTTGATATTGTGTATGTTGGGGGAAGATCAGATAATTGGTGTGGGCTTTTTGTAAGTTGATTGGTTTTAATTTATTTATATAGGGACCCTCACTTGCCTGGCTGGCTGCTGTGTGGTCTAAGTGTGAAATTGAGGTTGTGTCTTGGTTTGAACATGGAATAATAATTTTATTTGAAGATTGAACCGTTGACTTTGACTCTGACTGTGCAGGAAGAACTTGTTATGCGGGTTGCATACTAAGCGACTCCGAGACACTCTCACATGGAGTGTATGGTACTCCTCTCCATAGTTTTGAAAATTATGATCTGACTTGCTAATTATGCTGGGAAGGGAAAAGAGAGTTGGAACAAGAGTTTAGCGTGTTGTGTTTGTTGCATTACAGTTTCTGAGAAAACCTTGGATTCTGTGGAATATACTTAGTGGTTGAAGCAGAAAAGGGTTAAGCAGTTAAGTGCGGCTCAGATACGCCTTCATGGATCATGACCAAGAAAGAGCGAAAAGGAGAAAACAGAAAAGGTCGTGTGGAACGGAACAAGTATGAAAAGTCTCACCTCGCTTTTTATACCCTAATGCTTTTATATTAGAAATAAGAAATGTTCATCACTACTTGAAATTCACAGGAATAACCAATATTAATAACCAATATTAGTGAAATTTATTATTTACATCTTCGAAATTTAAAATTTTTTTAGAGAATAAAATATTCTTTTATTATTTATTTTATAAATAAAATAAAAAATAAAAAATTTAAAAATTTAAAATTTAAAAAATTCAAATTCATAGCATTGTATAACTTTTTGGGTTTATTTTTTTTACTTTGAGAGTTAGAAAAGAAAACGACATCAGGCACATGTATTCTTATTCTATTGAAAAGAATTCGTGAATACAATAATACATATTTTGCGGGATTGTATATCAGCAATACCACCAACATAAGTAATAGAAATGTTAATCTAACATGGAGCTTCACATAGATATAAAGAACGCTTGGAACCACGAGTAGACATTGGACATTAAAGCTGCATGGAAAATTATTAAATACTCGGTATATAGTAAAAGGTATCCAATATGAAATCAACGTTCAACGTTTTCTTTCTCTTAATCTCTTGTCTTAGGTTTTCATTCTGGTCTCCATTTTTATTTTGGGCGGGTAAAATCATTTGTTATCCTTATATGGGTTCTAGCTAGGTCCCAAGTATCGATAAATTATTGTTTCCTTTTGGGCCTGATATGGCCCAGTTTAGACAAGAGTTTTTCTTTTTGTCAACATCTCTCATTCTTATGCACATGTCATTGTTGGCCATCGTTGGGTCAAAAGATATGTAAATCCTGAATTTGATCTAGAACTTATCTGTATTGAAAAGTCTAAATTTCATTTTTTACTTTTTTTTTTCATGATTTTTTTCAAGCAGATTAAAAATTAATCTGATTTAAAAGTTTGTTGTTGACAAATGAATTACATCACCAAAAAAAAGACAAATGAATTCCTTACTTTATTCTTTGACCATGCACTCCATTGAGGCTTTGAATAAACTTTTATGGAAATACTAACCGAAAAATATATATGATGAGAAATACAATTGAAAATTGTTTTAAATATTTAGATCTAATTTCAATTTTGTCTCAATATGATTAGTGGACTTAGAAATAATAGAAAATAGAAATATCACAAGAAGGGAACATCACAATTCACACAATACAAGAAGATAGTGATATTGAATTGCCTTATCTAGTTTAGAATTCAAACGTGATAAATTCAATAATGGTTTCCACCTTTACAATAATATATTTTGGCAGATTAATATTGTTGAAAATAGTATACTGTTTCTTAAGGGAATTTTGAGTGTACAGTGTCATAAATAAAAGAAATTAAAAGGAAAGAAACGTTTGAGAATTGAGATGGTCCACATTCCACAAGAAGCGGCATCTCCACGCCGCGCCTTTACTGGAAAGTGGAAAGAAACATAGCATTAGCAACAACATTGCTTTTCGTGGCGAAAGAGAGATAACTACGCTAGTGGATTAAATCATTGACGATGACTTCCACCACATCAAACTCCTGTATAAATTAGTAATAGATTATGGACAAATTTTGTATTTTTCTCAATTAATATGAATATCCAAGTATAAAAACATGTTTAAAATATAGTTACTTGGCATGTAGCTTTTACTTGATAACTACGATTCATTTGGTATATTGAATCCTGGACTACCCTTTTTCTTTTTAGGACATTAAGCATGTATTGATGTAGCAGGTGTATGTATATCTAAATAACAAATTCTTATGACAAAAGTAGAGTTTATCAACATCCAATAAATAATAGAACATCGTTTTCACTTTTCACGCACTATATATATAATTATATATATATATATATACAACACTCTCTATGTTTTTGACATGTGTATATAGATGTTTTATTTTATGACTGTATTTTAAATAAAAGTTATAAAGTGATAAATGTAACATGAGAGAAAGAAATGTTTGTTTTGAATAATAAAATGAGTAGTAGTGTATGTAAGAGTAAGGAAGAGTGATGGGATGGGATAGGAGTCATAGGACATAGGAGGAGGAAAGAGAAAGATATGTAATGTAAGAGATGAGTTGCTTTATATAAAGAAAAAGGGATGAGAAGATGGAAGTGGATGATTAATTAGAAGGAGGTCCCATTTATGTCCACCAATATAATTTCTATATGTTGTTCCATTTCTCCATTCTACTCTTCATGTTAATTAGTTAGCTTCTTCTTTCTTTCTATTATGGAGGCTGAAACTACTCTTGTCCCTCCCACGGCCACACCGCCACCACCTCATAATGGTGGTTTGGATTGGACAGTTGTAGCGGCGGCCATCGTGTGTGCCTTGCTGTGCGCTCTAGGGCTCAACACCATGCTACAATGCGTGTTTCAGTGTGCGGGGCGTGTTCTCACGCAGCCTCTTCAATGGATCGCTTCTCGAAGGCTCAATTCCGGTCTCAAGAGGAAGGACATGGTGGCTCTCCCTACCTCAACTTTTTCTTCTTCTTCTTCTTCTTCTGAAGCAGCTCCTAGTAACAATAATAATAACAACTGTGCAATATGCTTAGCAGAGTTCAGTGATGGTGAGCAAATAAGGTTTCTTCCGCAGTGCAGTCACCATTTTCACGTGGTTTGCATTGACAAGTGGCTCCTCTCTCATTCTTCTTGTCCTACTTGCAGGCACCTCCTCAAGTCTAATGCTGATTCTTCTTCGCTCCACTCTTTACATATTCTCTTAGCTTAATTCCTAGCTAGTATAGGACTAGATTTTTTACATGCTTCCTGTCAAATATTTATTTTCTTAGTTGTTCAATTATTATTCAATACATACACTACTTTGGGTAATGGTACGACACTAAACATATTTAGAAGTATTGGCTAAAAACATCCAGTTAAACTGTTGGACTAAAGATATTTAACTGCTAACTAAAAATCTAGTTAATATAAACTAAAATTTTGACCTGAGTTTTTCTCCACTAGTTATTGGATTAATTACTCTCTTCTTAAGTTTCATTGAACAAGTTTTAATTTAATGTCCGTTTATTATATCCTTATTTCAAATTTTCAATTTTGAATTCTGATATTTTGGAGTTCTATATATCCATAAAGTTTCAGCTTAGTTATGCATACTTATCCATTCCAACTTTACTACTTCTAAACAATTACAGCCTTAACTTTGGATGGTACATATAATGTGCTTGGTCAAGTAAAGTTGGTGAAACGATGGAAATCTCATCAGCAATCGGTTGTAAACTTGTAATATTGTTTTGGATGAACATATTATCCCAATTATTATTATTTATTAACATGTTGAATTGCTTTTAATTTGACATATGATATAAGGACACGTATTTAGAGAAACGTGGTATTTATTACGAAAATGAGATGAATAAATTTGAATTGCATTACCATGTATAAAAAAAATAACAGACAAATTTATTATTTTTGACTAACCGTTAATAAATAATATTTAAAAATATTAACTAAAAATATATTATTAGATTTTAGATTAAAGACATTGAATTAATAATTAAAATATTAATAAAAAATAATATATTTTATTAACTTTAGTATTTTAAAAAAAATTAAATAAAATTATATAAATATTTAAACATTTTTGTTAAAAAAAAATACTGCTACCTTTCTACTCATAAATGATTTTTTTTTACTTGATCATCTCCTCTTCATAATTAGAGCAATTTTTTTGATATTGTAATAAAATGTGTGATACACTTTATTATATATTTTTGTGCGACTGAGTTTTATTTTCTGCCAATGAACTATAACTCAAATGATATAATTTTTTTATATTCATTTAGAGTAGGGGTGGCAACGGGGCGGGTAGGGGCAGGTTTTTGCTCTACCCAACCCCGCCCCGCCCTACAGAAAACCCGCATCAAACCCGCCCCGTCCTACCCGCGAATTGTAAAATGTTAAACCCTAACCCGCCCCGCCCCTACCCGCCCCTATAATTATTAAATCCAACAAATAAAATTAAATTTTAAAAATTATATAACCACCATTTACATACATAATATAAATTAAAGTAAAAATTTATATATGATATAATATTATTAATCATTTTACTAATTATTTTATATATGTTACGTATATTATATATTAAAAATATATATATTTACATATATATTATATATACCGGGCGGGTAGGGGCGGGTTCAACCTAAATCCGACCCCGCCCCCGCCCCGCACAAGAACCCACCCCGTTAAAACCCGCCCCGGTGCGGGGGCGGATAATTACCCGCTCCGAGCGGGTAGGGGCGGGTTCGGGTAGTGTTGCCACCCCTAATTTAGAGGTCACAGATTTAAGTTTCTATATCTTTGATTAAAAAAAAAGTGAGTTTTACATATATTTTAATTAAAAAGAATTTTTTAAAATTTTGTAATACCAGACGTTGACTTCTCATAACAGGGTTAAACACATTTTTTGTATTATTTTGGTGAGATACATCATTACAAATTCAATATTAAAAAAATAATAAAATATACATGTATTTTTTTGAAAATTTATTATGGTCGGCCAGATATGGATATTGATTATGAGTTTGTGCAGTTCTAAATCGAGTTAAAATTTATTTTGGCTTTACGTCAGCCTCAATTTTGACTCCGAACTTCTAAGTTATTTAATTGAGACCCCCAAATATTGAATGTTGATTCATGTTTATCTCTGCAGCAATCTCCATTAATGAAGCACTAATGTGGCACATTAAGTTGCCAAGCTGTGTTGCCACTTAAGTTTCAGATTGCCATGGTAGAACGTTGATGGATACGTAATGTGGACAAGGTTAAAATAACCCAAATAAACCTCTGAAAATAGACTTAAAATCCTAAATTGCAGCCCCATCTTCGATCTTGTTGAGAAGATGATGGGTTCAGGAAGTCAATCTGCGAGCTCTACAAGGTTGCGTTCTTATGGCATTTCTGAGAGGAACCCTAATAGTGATAGATTGGGGAAGATTTTAGATTGGTGTGGCTATGAAATGCGTTCTGTGCTTCGATGGTTTGGGACACATGCGAATCCTAAGAGACCCTTTTTATGGGTGCCCAAATTATAATGTAAGTTCTTTGTTATATGATTTTTTCTTGTGCGTTGTCTTCTTCAATCTGTTACTGGACTAAAATTTCTCTTAGGTATTCTTATAATATTTTATTTCTTTGTTGTGCCTGAAATGACAGACAGCTGGAAGGATGTGGTGTGGTTTCTTTGTGTGAGCAGATGATGAGAAAGAAAGCAGCATAGTGGGATGACAAGTACCTGCAAACAATGATGATAATTGAAAAATGAGTTTAGCATGAAAAATTAACACAATAGAATCTAAGATTAGGTGTTTGAAATTATGGATAAAATTTTTTTAGTTTGATGATTTGTATGTTTGTATCTTTGATTATTATTTATGGTGTAAATGTAGATAAGATGTGATTAGAAATATGTAGTTGTTTATATAAATTAATAATATGAAGTAAGTCAATGAAAAAATAAATATGTTATTGAAGCATCCTTCTTATAATTGGGATATTATAGTTGTTATGCAATTCTTAACAAATAAATTTTAATATATAAAACTTACTAGAACTTTTTATAAATTTCAAACTTGTCACTATATAGATGTATTCAAAATAAGGCATGCATATCATAACTAATATTCAAGGACATTGTTTGCCATAAATCAACCAAAACAAATTGAGCAACATAAACTTGGTAAGTGTATGAACAAAATATAACTTAGAAAGATATTACTAGCCAAGTCATAAAATAAGATAACCATGCTCCAATCACGAAAAAAGAAGAAAAAATCAACATAATACTAATGCATATTCTTAATCTAACTATCCATCACTTCTTTTTAGGAGGCTTGAATCCTGGTTTTAGCCCAGGTGTGAGGACAAATTTTATATATGCAGCTATTCTTGAAGATATTCCAGAACTTGCTCCCTACATTGGGTCAAGATTTGCTGAGTTTGGGGTTGGAGAAGATTTTCTTTTAGGCAGCAGTTTGTTAGACCTCCCTGCTGGGATCACCTATTTTACCATACCACAAATACAATTTGTAACAGCCCAGGCCACCCGCTAACACGATATTGTCCGCTTTGGCACACAAGGCCTCACGGTTTTGGCTTCGGCTTTATAAGGTCCCATATCGGTTGAGGAGGAGAACGAAGCATGCCTTATAAGGGTGTGGATACCTCTCCCTAGCATGACGCGTTTTGACGAGTGAGTGTGGGGGGGGGGGTTTAGGCTATCATCCATATCGTCAAAGGCAAAACCGTGAGGCCTTGTGTGCCAAAGCGGACAATATCGTGCTAGCGGGTGGTCTGGGCTGTTACAGATGGTATCAGAGCCTGTGCCAGCGAGGGCGCTGGACTCCCTTAGGGGGTGGATTGTAAGGTTCCACATCGGTTGGGGAGGAGAACAAAGTATGCCTTATAAGGGTATGGATGCCTCTCCCTAGCATGACGCGTTTTGACGAGTGAGTGTGGGGGGCTTAGGCTATCATCCCTATCGTCAAAGACAAAACCGTGAGGCCTTGTGTGCCAAAGCGGACAATATCGTGCTAGCGGGTGGTCTGGACTGTTACACAATTAAGTTAGTGACATAATTATAACAAGTATATAATCATAAATACAATTTAAATCTACAAATAAAATTAAGTAAAGATGAAATCACTTGATATCTATCTTTTGATTGTGAGTCAAATGGTTGGACTAGTACAATTTTTGAAGGAGTGACAACATTTTTAGGAGCATCATTAGTAATAACATCTTTAGTATTATCAATAAAAGTCTCCAAAGGAGTCACTAGATTAGAGGCACCATCTCTATCTTGATCAGTTGTAACAGCATCATATCCCTTACCTTTTTTCTGAACAAGAACAGTTGCGGTTGCTTCAGCAAGGACAACTGCAACATCATCAGCCTTCTTGTATGAGTAGCTTCTCTTGGTGTTGCCTTTTGTGCCACAGTAAGTACAAGTAAACTCTTTTTACTTTTTATTCAACTTGGTAGTTTCAGTCATAGATTTTTTTTTTTGTCTCCGAAGGCTCTTCATCAGCATCCTTCCTTCTCTTATTCTTCTTTAATGGACCTGGCTTTCTTCGAATTTTTGAAACTTGAGGCCTACTATACTAATACTTCTTCCATAAGGCTTGTCCAGGAATCAGATTTAGAGTATGCATATATGTTTGTCTAAAGAATCCATAGTTAACCAAGAGTGACAGTAATCTTCAGGATTACCATTCAATCTGAAAATGACAACACATGCATAAACACATGGCATGCCTAAAATTGAGTGGATATATATTAGAATTAGTATTAGAATACACTAGATTTGCATATCATTATATGAAAATGGTTAATTAAATTCTGTAATCTTCCAGAATCTACATGTGCAAATTTTCTTGCTTAAATCAATAGCCATGTTTGTCAGATAATAACCATGGATCTCAAATTTCTGATAATTATCATCTCCACAACACACTGGACGCCATTTTTGTGACTCCTTTTTTATCTTCTCAAGTCTTCTCTTTTGTATAGGGAATAATTTGCCAATGTGATGTTGTAGCTTAACCTTGTTTTTTGCAATTGTCTTCATCACGAATATGCGAACCTCCACCAACAGGATAATTATAGGCTTAGCTCTATAGTCTATACTCCTTAGTGCTTGCATTGAACATTTTGCATGCATTATTACACATGTTATTCAGTTTCAAACCATGACTAAAGTATGTTTATTCTATGATTTCATTGGCCATTTGTTCAGATAGGCCCAAGCATCGCATCTTCATTCTTTCTTTTAAACCTCTCTATCTTTAATTTAAACCGATGTCTTGTGGTCTCTCTTGCACACTTCCACCACAAAACCTCTCAATTTTTGTTCTTTCTACTAGTTAAAATTCTTTCACATGTACCGAACACAGAATTCATGTTGTACTTTGGGGAATACATTTTGAACAATTGAAATTAATCCTTATAACAATTTACCAGCAATTACTTAAAAATAGTTAGTAACATATAAATAATTTAAAAAATTCTCAATTACTCAAACCCATTTCACAGTGGCAACTCCTCAACCCAACGTTTCACTTTTACTAATAATAATTTACTATTTATAATAAATATGGTAAAAGATTTAGTGCATATTTTTGTTCCGAAAACATAATTTATCATATATTTAATAAATAAAAAGTTGAATTAATAAATAAATTAGTATGGCCCAATACACACCTTAAATTTAACTATGTTAAATCTAAATTGTCCTTGCAAACAGCAACACAAATTTATGTAGATTAAAATAAACTTATGAAAAATGAAGCAAAATGAATTCAAGTTAGCTCTAACTTTCTGCAAATTTGACATGAAGCACCAACTGTCTTGATGTGGGTCACCCAGATCCTCATGAAACAGTTTCAGAAACCATCTCCAGTTTCTCTGTTCTCCACTGCTACAATGGCCTAGGCAATTACATAAATGTGGTTGTTGGCGTCTTGTCCTACAACAGAAAGGAGTTGGCTACCGAATTGAGTCTTTAAAAACGCTCCATCTAATCCCTATCAGAGGACGACATCTAGCTTTGAAGTCCTTCTTGCTCCCATCAAGGCAGATGTATATTTTTTCAAATATTGGATCCTCTTCTGGTTGTGGTATGACTCCAATCTTTACAGTTGAATCATGGTTATTTTTTAGAGGAGTTTCTGTATACTCTCTAACCAATGTATATTATGTTGCCACATCCCCGTAAACAATGTTTCTTACATCGGTGAGTGCTCTAGATAGAGAAAACTTATTCAAGTCCAGATTACACTTTCATTTGAAGTAATCAGAAGCCTCTCCATGCTTTAGGTTGGAGTATTTTTTTTATTATCTTTTTCACCAACTTCGAGACTAGCCACTTCCTATTTACTGTTGTGTTCTTAATTAGTCCTCCTAGTATAAATATGGTCATTATTGAAAGTCTTGATCTGTGAACAAATCTCTTCATGATCAATGGAAGCATAGGCAATCCAGTTACAACTCTCCATCTTGTATTTACACATTGCTCTAACTCTATTGCTCTCGTTATTTTTGAATTTTATTTGCCTCCCTTCTTGTATAGTGAACTCCCTTACTTCCTCAATAAAATCATGTTTTGTATTGAACTTCATACCAACCTCCAATTTTAATTTCCCAAATCTAGCCCCTTCTATGAACATGAAAAATGTATCATCATCATCAATATCAGATTCTTCATTAGAATTAGTGGAGTCTTCATCTCCTCAGAATGCCATGAATCATTTTCATCAGAGTCATCATGGTAGGAATCAAATGCATCATATGGTTCCTGGACATCACTTACTTTTCCTAGCACATAACCCAAATCAATGTCTTCATCTGAATTTCGCACAATGACCTCATCCTCATCACAGAAATCTTCAAGGCATAACTTGAATTTTCCCTTACCTTTTTTATTTTTACACTCCCTAATCCTTGCCGTAACCACCTCACAATCAGAATCATAGTCACTCGAGTTCTCAAAAGCTTCGGGTCCAAGCCTATAAAGCTCATCTTCTACACTTTTATAGGAGTCATTCCTCTCGCTATTCGAGAGTGTCACTGTAACCACCTCACCGGCAACCTTCTTTTCTTTCGAAGCAAATCTAGAAGCTGATCTTGTCACTCTTCTAGGTATTGATGTAGTGTTATTTTTGGTAGCACTTATTTTTGGAGTGGACTTGAATTTCTTAGTTAAAATTGGAGTGAAATTCTTAACAGTAGTGGTGGTTGGTGTGAAGTTCTTAATAAGATTAGGTTTTTCTTTAAAAACTGGATTGGTAGGATGCTTATCATGGAGTTTGGATGTGGTCTAAATTGGTGGTGAAGAGGTGATTTGGGCTGGAGCTGAAAAGGTGGGCTAGGTTGGAGGTAATTGTATGGGCTGAACTGTATCGGAAGTGTAGTTGTTGGCTGGACTGGATATATAGTTATGGGCTAGACTGGACTCACAGAGGTAGGCTGGATAGGAGAAGTAGAGGTGAATTCCATAGGAGTTGGATGTGGACTGGTAAGCATATATGTGGGTGTTTTGGATAGGAGATGTGTTTGGGATAGATGAGGTGCTTGAGTTGGAGTCAATTTTCAGGTTCTTTTGAAATGGGAGTCATCTCAATCAACTCTAAAACCTCTTCAGCCTCATTTTCAGATACTCCATGCTCAAGATAGGCATGCACAACTCTATGATTATTCGTTGCATGAAAACACATCTCAAGCACTTCACTGTCACTTGAGAGTGCTCTCAATCCACTCTTTAATGGCCTCCCAGGAACTAGCCACCAGCACTCTTTCAACTTGTCATAACCCAGCATTTTGTACAAATTGAGAAGATATCCATCATGTCCTCATCCAGTCCAACCAAGTTATCAATGTGGTCTCTAACATAAATCACATCTTCATCTTGATTGGTCTCAAATTGTCCTCTATGACGAAAAATAATTGTTATTCCATCATCCATCTGCAATTCAAAATCAATGACAATGACATCAGTTATATTTTTAAATAACATGTCAATAGTGTTAATACCCTACAGTCCAATTTTACACAACTAAACCAAACACTTCGAATTTGATTTATATTTTATTCAAGATAGAGTAATAAAATTGAAGAGTTTGTAGTTATTAACAGTTCAAAATAACTGTTTTTACTTGTATAACAATGATAACAATCTCTGCAATTTTATACTATATATCTTCACTTGGATGAGCTAAAAACAGAGAGCAAATAATACAAATACAAAATAAATACAATCTTTTTTAAGTTTGTTTTCCAATTCTCTTTTCTTGTCTATAGAAATACAAAACAAAACATTTAAACAATGATTACCATTTTTAAATTCAGCAACACAAAAAAAAATCCAAAATCCTAACATATTTAAAATTCACAAACTAACAAAATCCTAAACCTATACTGTAACACAAGCTAACACACAATGCAAATCCTAAATCAACAGATAAACATAAAACAGAGTCTAAAAATATTATGAATTTTCCTTAGTTCTTAATATGTTCTTCGGCCTTTGTTGCTGCGTTAATGCTAGTTCTTTAACAACCTCTTTGAACAGTTTGGAAGAAGATGAATGTCAGTCGCTAATTATTTTTCTTTGTGAAATTTACACATACGAGAGGATCAAGAAGGGTCAAATATAGTCTATTTGATAGTCATGGTGTAGACCAAATATTTTTAATCCTTCAAATTCTAAAATGACGTTGTTTTTAATGGAAATTAGCGCGCTTTTAAAATGGTGTCATTTTGAATATTCTAATATGATAATTTTAGTGTTCCGTTAACAAAAATCACTATAAAAATTAAACGTGAGTAACGATTTAATATTTGAAAGTCTTAATTGAATAACTTAAAATTTTAAAATTAAAATTAAGACCCACTTAAAATTTCAAGGATTAAAATAAATTTTAACTCATTCTCAACTTGTAAGAAATCAAGTCATATATATTAAGTGCGAGCATGAGTAAACACTTTGAAATGTCTAATCACCAAACATATACCCCGCAAAAGTAAGGAATCTCTCAAACATGCATAGAATATTACACCAAAAATCTGTGGATTCTTTCCAACATGTTGCTGTAGATGACAATGCATACGCTCTCCGACATAGGCGAGTGTGTGATAAAGCCACAATTGCTCCCAATCCCATAGCCCCATCACTTTTTTAGGATAGATTATATTATTAAGATTTTGTTTTTGTTTTAAGTTACGCTATTCAGTTTAACACTTTAATTACATCACAAGTCCCCCACTACATGAGTGCCGCCTTTAATTCATCATAAACATAGCCAAACAGAAATTAAACGAAATTTATGTTTGTAAATATAAATTTGTATAAAATTAAAAGTGAGTTGGTGTTGATATAGTTTATATTTAAGAATTTTTATTTAAAATAAGGTATAATAAATTAAATATTATTTAAATTATATTACTTAAAAATTAAAAAATATAAATTTAAATAATTATTTTATATTATTTTATTTTATTTTAAATATTTAAATAAATTTTAATATTTTTTGGTGAAATATTTGGTTCTTGAACTTTTATGCGAATCTCAATTTAGTCTTTAAATTTTAATTGTTTTTATTTAATTCTTAAATTTTAGAGTAAAGATCCAATTCGGTCCTTGTCCATTTTCACGAAGGACAAAGCGATCCTTGTAAAAAAAAAGAGACACTTTGATCCTCAACCTTTTTATTTTGGGACAATACGGTCCCTCTGTTAAAAAATTTATTAAATAATAATAAAAATTAGTTTTATAGGGTTTTAATTGTATTTTGTGGGGGTTTTAAACCCCCACAAAAATCTTTTCAACAATATAACCAATTACTACCACTACTATCGTTATCTTTTCCATTCTCATTATTATCACTCCTACCTCTATTATTTTTATTGTATAACCATACTTTATCATCATCATTATCTCTTCTACTATTATCATCACCAATATCAATATTATCAACATTAAAATTCTCTTCTTTCATTTCTTATTCAATGTTATTTTTTTTCCTTTAAAAGATATTGTACTATAATTACTTTTTTTTTGTGGCATCATTTTTATTAATGATTTTTCTTCACTTAACCACCGTTAATGAAGGAATTTTTTAAAAACAAAGTTATTAATAGATTGTGGAGATTTAAAACTCCCACAAAATACAAATAAAACCCCCACAAAACTAATTTTTATTATTATTTAATAAATTTTTTAACAGAGGGACTATATTATCTCAAAATAAAAAGGTTGAGGGTCGAAGTATCCCTTTTTTTTGGATAGGGATCGCTTTATCCTTCGTAAAAATGGACAAGGACCGGATTAAGTGTTTACTCTAAATTTTATAAACATAATTCATGTATGTTAGTCCTTTGAAACAATTTTTAAGATACAGATCAGAAATTAACAAAACACTATCGTGAAAATTGTTAGATTCTGTTCTAATTCATTTATGTTAACCTTTTATTTAATTTGGTGTTTCTAATGGAAATAATAGAATTGCAATGCAAAACAAAAACAAAAAAACCTCTATACAAGAAAGAAATAATAATAACGATAGAAAAAAAATTCATATAAACAAAACTAATAAGAATTCTATAAAAAAATAATAACATGTATGAGAGAATATTTAAAAAAATGTTACGAAAAAATAATAAAATTTATGTATAAACAATAAAAAACATAATTAATAGATAAAAAATATTTTTTTAATTAATAATTTAACAAAAAATAAATACAAAAGCTAAAATTTTTAATTTTTAAGTGAGAAGAAATTAGATGATAGAATCACGTTTACATCTACAAAGAGAAAAAATAGCCAATCAAAGAAAAAAGTTTTCAAAAAACTAAAATAGGAATAGACGAATTTAGTTTTTATGAGTAAATAAAATTAATATAAGTTGAGCTAACAAATCCGTTGTAGTCTAGTTGGTTAGGATACTCGGCTCTCACCCGAGAGACCCGGGTTCGAGTCCCGGCAACGGAATTCAAATTTTGTAAAAATCGTTTACTTTTTGGTTGAAAAAGTGTGAGAGTTGCAACTTGCAAGTGACATGTACGCAAGAAAAGGGTGACGTCCATAGCCACAATCATGCCACGTTCTCTTCATGCAGACTACCTTCTTTCCTTTATATTCAACATCAACACACATGCAACTCTCTCCTCATCTCTTCTTCCAATCATCATGCCAGGCCTTACCATTGGAGACACAATCCCTGACCTTGAAGCTGAAACCACCCAGGGCAAGATCAACCTCCACCACTTCTGTTCTAATTCATGGACCATCCTCTTCTCTCACCCTGGTATATACATATATTCTCGGCTCTTCTTGTTTCATATATTATAACTATCCATATTCATGCATGATTATTATTAGGTGATTTCACCCCGGTTTGCACCACGGAACTTGGGAAAATGGCTGAGTATGCTAAAGAGTTTAATCAGCGAGGAGTGAAGCTATTGGGTTTATCATGCGATGACATTCAATCCCACAATGAATGGATCAAAGACATTGAAGCCTTCACTGTCAGTATATTTATTTACCTTCAATATATACTTGTTGTTTAATGAATTCCCTTAGCTTAGTTATTGCATGCATAATGCAGCCAGGTTGCAAGGTGAGTTACCCAATCATGTCAGACCCAAAGAGAGAGATAATCAAGAAGCTGAACATGGTGGACCCCGATGAGAAAGATTCCAGTGGCAATAATCTACCTTCTAGGGCTCTTCACATAGTGGGGCCTGATCTTCAGGTGAAGCTGAGTTTTCTGTACCCAGCAACAACAGGGAGGAACATGGATGAAGTAGTGAGGGTGGTGGAGTCTCTGCAGAAGGCTTCAAAGTTCAAGATTGCAACACCAGCAAACTGGAAGCCAGGGGACCCTGCTGTCATTCAGCCAAGTGTTACTGATCAACAAGCCAAGGACATGTTCCCTCAAGGTTTTGAAACTAAGGATCTCCCTTCAGGGAAAAACTACTTGCGCTTCACCAAAGTTTGATATCATATCATATCATATCATATCTTATTTTGCTATCTCACAAATCTAAATATGGTTAAGTACGAGTTGCCCTCTTCTCTAATGTTATGTTTTATATAGACACTACTTAATATAATGTATCCTTTTGTTGACTGTGTTATACACTTATACTATAACAGAATCTGAATCTTAATTTGGATATGTCACAATATTATTGCTATTCTAGTAAGGCAGTGTCACGGATATGGTTAAGTATGTGTAAACTCGTATTGTCTCATATGCATGTTTTAGTTTTACCACAATGATTTCAATTTTATTTGTTTTATTCTGTGGCTTTTGTTGTTATTTCTTCACAAAAGATGAGCTCCTACCATGCAAGTGTATTATATGAACAAATTAATTCACATACACAGGCTTCCAATAATGGAGTTAATTAATTTTTATAAAACATAAACTCAACATCTTTTGTGCCCCCACCAACTTACATGCTTGTATATTATTGAGAGGATTCATGCATATTCTTTTTTGTTATGCCAGCGCTGTAAAAAACATGTGGACACAATTGCACTGAAAACCCACGTGTGCACAGAATGGACTCCATTACATCCACAAGATTGCCTTTGGATTTAAACATATTATATGGTGCTAGGTGATATCTCCTCATATAAACCAGAAAACATGTATGAGTTGACGAATTTGAATATTCACCACTCACGAGATTGCAAAACACAAGTATTGTGCATGTCAGAAATTCACTTGTGATCATGGTGATCGGTAATTATGCTAATGCTATTGTCAAAACACAACACAAACAAGAACTCACTTTGAACAGGATCATTGTGTAGATCCAGTTATAATTAATAATTATGAAAATGATATTTTATATATGATATTTTATATATAATGTAATATGTAAAGATGTACTAACAATCCGTATTTTGCCACCACAGGTTCCTATAGATATTAAATTATGAACGTTGATGGCATCGTGAATATAAAATCTGAAGTTAATCTTGTCAAGGAACTAAAAGTGTACATGATACTAACCATATAATATATATATAAATGTTGAATCAAGCTATTACAATAGAAGAGTCCCAAAAGAGGACTATAACAATTCTATATTTCATCTCACAATATGGGATAAGAACACCCAAATGGGGACGAGTCCTAATTCTTAATATGGAATTGGAAACCACAACCACCAACACATAGTAATGGCTCTCTGACTTCTATACTTGTAGTATATATATATATATGTCTTCTATGACCAACCAAAACTCAAATTAACATTTCTAATATCAACTGTCTCAAGATAGAAAATATAAAAATATTGAGACGATTGAAACAAAGATAAGACAAAAAAAATGTCTTTATCTTGAGACAGTTACTAAAAGAGATTTAACTGCATTCAAAAGCAGAAGGGTCGGCCACAGTCTCAGGGTCACCTTCCCTTAAGCAATTGATTGGAGGTATAGTCCAAGTCTCCTGTGTCCCATAAGCATTCCAACAAAAAGGATCATCAACCAATTCTCCTTCATATGGAAAAAGCTCAACATCAGAGAGTGTTATGTTTGTGCAAGCAACAGTGTCACTGCAAGCAAAGTGAATAGGAGGGGTCCTAACATCATAGGTACCCTTAATGTTCTTGTAGGACACATCATTCACATGAACAGCTGAAGTTTGGTTATGGCATTCCTTTGACAAGCAGTAATATTGGTCTATGATGATGCAGTTCCTAACATTTTCCATTTGGATATTCTCAAATCTCAAACCTGTCACTGATCCCATCCCACCTTGCCATGTCTTGATTCTTAGCCCATTGTCTGATTCTTTTATGATGGTGTTCTTGACTGTTAAGTTGGACACACATGCTTGAGAATTGTGCACTCCAAGGCTTCCAATGCTGTAATACAACACATGATTAGTAACAATGAGAATCAGATTAGGTGGCACTTATTTTAGTAATCACCAATAATTGGTAACTGGTAAGTATGTACCTAATCCCATGGCTAGGACCACAAGTGACACCATCTATGTCCACGTTTGCAGTGCCCGGTCCAATTGAAATGCAGTCATCACCTGCTCAAAATTAGTCAAATAATTAATAATGTTATTATCGTAATAAGTTGTATAATTATAGTAAGTAGAAGATTGCTGTTTTTAATTATATGCATGATTACCATTGCTTATCATGGTATTGTATATTCCGACAGCCTTAGAGTTTTCAACATGGATTCCATCAGTGTTGGGGCTGAGTTTGGGTGAAGAAATGGATAGCCTATCTATTTGTACTCCTTGGCAGCCATTGAAAATCATGTGGAACTGAGGGCTGTTCTGGATTTTCAGACCACTCACCTTCAAGTTGCTGCTCATGAAGAACCTCATCATCTATTTATAAAACAAACAATGGTAAGATAACAATTGTAAATAACTAAATTTTCTTGAGTAATGGATTACTTACAGCAGGACTTCCACATGGTCCTGAAGTTGTTTTTCCATCTGCACTCTGAAAATCCAAAAATGAAATTAATGGGGTTTTCCAATTGAACTCGAAATAGTTGAATTGATCAGCAATATGGAAAGATGGTTATACTCTGTGAGGTTTGCAGGGGAGATCCCACCACTTATCTCCATTGCCTTCAATGGTTCCTGTGCCATTAAGTAACATTTGATCAAGTCTATAAAACACAAGCCATTGATTTCGGCTATCGGATTCCGGCCATGAATCCGGTCCATCTGGTGCCATCAATGTACCATCCACCTACTCACATTCAAACCTTGTTAGTTAACATTAATCTTAATCATACATGATTAAAATCACAGTAACTATTATGAGCATTGTTGTTCTTACTTGGAGTACCAGTCCTGGCTTGCATGGACCTGAGAGAATACTTGAAGTGACCTTAAAAGAGTAATTCTCTGGAGCAAGAACAACACCAGACTCAACAGCACAAGCAGCTTTCCATGCTGCCCTGAATGCTGCTGTGTCATCTGCTAAGCCATCACCAACTGCTCCGAACGACCTCAAATCAAAGATGCCGTCCGGAGCAGACTCTGGAGGAGGAGGATCATTGGGGTAAGGTGTGGAAGGTGTTGAAGGAACAGGGGAGTAATCAGAAGCAGGGGGCTTAGTAGGAACAGGGGAAGGAGAAACAGGGGAAGAAGAAACAGGGGAATTTCTCTTATGATTATTTGTGTGATGGTGGTATCTTCCTTCCACATTTCCAATGTTGTTATGGTTGAAGAGTAGAATCATAGTAATCCATAGCATAAAAAACCAGTGAATGGTTTCCATTTCTCACAAATGTGTATGAGCCAATGTGGAACCACAAAATGGTGCTAAGTTGTTTTTTCCTTTTTCCCCTTCTGTATGTAGACAAAAGGAAGTTCTTGAGCTTAAGTTAAAAAAAAAAGAATGCAAAGGATAATGAAATGAAAATTGAAGGAGGAAGAATGGCTAAGGTAGAATCTGATTTGTAAGTAGAAGCAGAGTGGCCTAGCAAGCAAGGATCATGTCTTATTTATATACTCAGAAACATACATGTATGTTTTCTTATGAAAAAATAAATTCTCAAGCATGGAGTTGCCACGTGTCAAGTCCATGTTGATTGAAAGTATAGTGTGTCATGGAAAATATTGGACCCTTCTAAACCCCTTTTTAAAGTTTAAACTTTAAACAACTCTAATAGTTGTAAGCTTGTAGTCTTTATTTTATTTTTTATTTTAACTATTTTTTTTCCCTCAAGGCAATTATTTTTCTTTAAAGTGTTGAATTATTGTGGTCCAGAATGTGATGCCTTGGTTCTTCTCTTCTTACACTTTCCATTCTCTTGGCCATTATCTGCTCACAGTTTCTGAATTTTATGTTGCACACCGAACAATTTTCTGCTGCTATGAGCTACACACTCCCAACATATATTAAAAGTGTCAGAATTAAATTCTCAAAGCAAAAAAAAAAAGGATTTAATTTTATATAGGTATAAGCTGAATTTGGATCATTAGTCACTTATCATGAAGTAACTAATTAAAGTGGACGTAGAAAGTATACATATATAGCAGAATAGTGATAAGAAAATAGATTTACATATTTATAGAGAAAAATACACATTAGACCCTTCAAAAGACAGTAAACATTTTTAGTTTTGTTAAGGTAGCTAACTACTAGAATGATTATAAAAGGTGGTATTTAATTTTTAGCATAAGTTGATCCAATGAGGTGTATTTTACCCCTGAAAGAGGGCAATAATATTATATAAATAGGATAAGATATAATGCATGTGAAATATATGGCTGCAAGTTATTAGGACCAGATCTGTTTAAATTACACAATAGAATACAATAAAAGATGGTAAGAAGTTTCATGTGGTGAATCACAACCACCATTCTAATTTGAGCTATGGCAGACTTTATCTTTCAATTTTTTGAAGTAGAAGCTTTCTCTAATTGATTTGCATTATTGATGGCAAAGCAATTAATATCACATTTCATATTCATTCATATGCTGACCGTATCTTCAGGGCATTCTAAGAATTAAGCTATCACAATTCACACACATCACTTATCCCATCACAGCCATTTAAGAATATATGATTATTAATTAGTGAGCAGCAAAATATTTGGTGGTTGTGTTGCTGATATGAATGTTTATTTTCAATTTTCCAGTGAGAAGAGAACACGTAAGGTTTGAGAGAATGATGAATTAAAAAAAAAAAGTGCAAATAAAAATTGGTTGTGATGATGTAAAAGAAAATACAAGGGATCCCGTGACTCTTTGTTGTTGTTTAGTTCCTTGTGGCCAAGGAATAGTATTAGGTGGGCGACAACAGAGAATTAACACATTCACGGGTGGAATCAAAAAATGTATCATATTATTAAATGCCAAAATAAATAAATAAATAAATAAAGACTACTCAATTGACACATATAAGAGAGTGACCCTCTTAGAAACTATGACCCTTCCCTCCTGTGGTTCCTTCTATCTACATATCTGAATGTCCCTTTACGTGACAACTCAACACAAAATAATAAAAGAGACCATTGAAAAAGTGATGATAGATATTAAGAGGATTATATTTTTTTGTGACTTCACCTGATGAGTGATGAGGTTTAATTTGCTTTCTTCTAAGCATGCAATGGTGTTTGACGTGCAAGTTGTATGTTAGTGAAAGCATGCATGCATCAAGTGTGAGTGTGAAGAGGGTTATTCAGAGATAAAATTGTTGAGCATGTCACGTGCTTATTAGCCTCACGGGTGTCATAGTAAAGGACAACAATATCAAAATAAATTATTTTATTTCTATCATAATCCTGTTTAGCTCCTATGTAGAAAATATAGAATTGACATATAATAATATAATTCTCAATTATTGGAGAAACAAAAATTAAATGTTTTGTAAAATTTTTGTTTTGTAAAATAATTTTGAAGACTTAATTCTGTTTAAATATTGCATTTTATTTAATAATGCAAGAATATGAAGCCAAAATGAGAGGCATCTTATAAAATTTTGGTTTAATTACTTTATTAATTCTTATAATTTCACCAAATTTTTAATTAGATCTATATATTTTTTTTCTTTTCAATTGAGTCTCTACATTATTTTTAATTTTTTAATTATGTTATTTTCATGTTAAAAATATTAAAATTAACAGAATATTTTTTTAAAATAAATGCGACCAAAGATCTAATTAGGTTTTTAATTATGAATATTTTTAATTTATGAAAAAATATTCAGTTAATTCTAATATTTTTTATACTAAAAGAAACCTAATTATAAAATTAAAAGTAGTATAAAAATTAAATTAAAAAAATATAAAAATTTAATTACAAATTTGATAAAATTACAGGAATCATCGGAATAATTAAACCTAAATTTTTTTATAAAGAAAACTGAAAAATAGGAAGTAGAAAGCTTAATAAGGGAGAGGAAGAGAAGTTTTCAGTTTTGTGATCAAAGAGATTCTGGGGAGTACTTTTTTTTAGACCTGCAAACACAGTGTGGGGTGAGAGTGTGTGGTTGACAGTGAAGCCACGTGGCAAAGGGTCAGGTGCACGCGCCACACGCGCCTAGATAGTGGTTCTTTTAGTCCATGAAAGATTCTTTGAATGATATACTAGTAATACAGTTCCAACTTCCAACACTGTTATATTATCACATGCAACTCCTAAGCACATCATTTTACTGAAACTCATGATCTCACAAATAATGGCTTAAAAGTTAAAAGCCCATCTTTCACGTGCTGGCGTCTTCTTCTTCTTGTGCATGTCACGGGCTATATATATATATATATATCATATGTTAGGGTAGGATTTAATTTAAATTAATCAAGGTTAATATAATTGTTGGCTTGATTGCATTTCATGTGATGTGGACAAGTGTATAAGCAGAGCATTATGGTGTCTTATGCACTGAACATATTGTTCAAATAATCCCATTATTTTAAGTCTAATCTTGGATGCATGTGTGTTAATATGGGTCTAATTAAACACTAAACATTGCAACTAACCAGAATTGGCTGGACCAATTTGAAAAAAAATAGTGCTAGGTGTTCCATCTTAACAGGCTCCTGTTCCAATTCAATCAAGTACATTCACATGTATAATATTGACGAATTAAATTATTTTATTGATGGACAATGAAAGTACTGTAGACAGTGTTAATTGTTTTGTCATTTCTTAATTTGATTAATAGAATGCAATATTAATGAAAACATTAGTTATTTTGTTCAAGTTACTCAAAAGCTCTAGTGTTCCGTGAAGCTCTAAAACTTCATTTGCATGTTATGTGATATTAAGGTCAGTAGTTGGATCATTTTATGGATACTATGAATTTAATTTCATACCATATAATTGTATTTAATTAATTATTAGTGTTTGTCTTACATAAATGTGTGTATGTTGCATTGTATCCATCATCATCGTTGTAATACCTAGTAGCTAAATAGAGACAAAAAATGCTTTCCCTCCTTTGTGCACGAAATTAGCAGTGGACCTGTTGTTGTTGTTGTAGTCCCTCTTTTCAATTTGTTATATGATTTTTGTTGCTTTTATCCTTAATAATCTTTTATAATTTGATGCCAGTGTTAGGTAATTATGTCAATGACCAATAGTCTTAGGTTGGAAAAAGGCTAACAATTAAAGGTTAGCTCAAATGATGCAAGAGTTTTCTATTAGAAAAATGATTGGTATACTGGTTTTTTATAGCCATACTAGACTAACTTATGTCCGAAATAATAGTGAATTAGTGATCATGGTATAAGTCAAACATAACATAGGCAAATGCTAAGCATTCTAAAAAAAATAGAGTGTACAAGACTTAATGAAAATTAACTTGTTATTAAAAATGAAAAAAAACATATATATAATACAACAAATCCTATATTTTAAGCCCTATACCTAAAGAATATACTACCCTAAATCCAAAAGTTTGAACCATTGATATAAAATATAATAAGTAAAAATTTAAGATTTGTTTAATTAACAAAAAATACAATCCTCTTTACTTAATAAAAGAGTGTTTGAAGAGGCTCATAATATACAAAAGAAAGAGCAAACCTAACATAAGTTGTTTTGATCTCAAATAATCTCCTTAGTCCTTACATCAAAAAGCTAAGGTGTTATTGAAAAGCACACCCATTTTGTAACATGTTACATATCCCACTCCTTAAATGGTTTTATACAAAATATAGTTAATGCAAATGATCTTCAATAACTTCAAAGATATAGCATTTATTTTATGCCAAGATGATCGGTAATGAACTGAAATTGTTGCATCAACAGCCATCCTCCTAGCATACTACAACTTCCAACATTTTAGCTTCTTCAATCTTCAGAAACTTCACTGATTCAGAAAATTTAGTTCAGTACCAGCAATCTACCACCTCCTCTTGCTCTGGCTCTGGCAAAGTCCATTTCTTTTGGGGCCCTGAGGTCCTTGGCCGTGCACCATAATCATCCCAGCCAAGCTTTGCGATTTCTACATGAATCGTCCTACCATAAAAATCCTGTAGACAACCGACAATAAATAAATTAGACAAGCACATTCTGGTGCCATTGTCTATAATCTTAGGACGAGGCACGTTGTAAAATTTTGAACCTTCTGATCCATTGTTTCTAGCGCAAGCATGGCGTCATCTTGACACATGTATTGAATAAAAGCATATCCTTTTGATCTTTTCGTTTTTACATCTTTAGCAACCTTAACTGCAGTGCATACAAGAGTCAAGGTAAGTACCGAGCTCAATTCCAAATCCTACAATATGGATGTTGAGAAATGCACTTACCTTCAGCTATCTTGCCAAAATTCGAAAATTCCTTTTGCAAAGTAGTCTCACCAGTATTATATGGCAAATCTGCCTCCAAATAAGTACAAATTGAAGTTACTATAAAGTACATTTAAGGCTCCAAAAGAAACAAAGTGCTGAAGCATGTAGATATCACAAGGAAAAAAATTACTTAAGGCATACGAAAAGATTACAGAAGACTCCACCAAATAATCCCTCAAAATTATGTAGATTAAACCTAAACAGAAGCTTAGAACTTGATAACATAATGTTTCACTGTGTTACTGGAAGCCCATCTGTCTAGAAGTTGAAAGCATATAAGATAAAATGATTTATTAAAAGGAAGGGTACAAATGTGAAAGACAGAGATCCCACAACCTTGCATACAGATCACTCTAACAAGCTTAAAGAAAAGATTAGAAGTTTGCATGTAATTATCACCAATTCAATTCCTAACATCATGCATACAAATCCATCAGCCGTTACATCTGTTTGCCCACTATGATTTAATGTCAGCAAACACTCACAAATTTATCAGGGGCCAATCAAAAACCACTCCAACAATTTAGGCAAGATATCCACCACATTAATAATACTCCTTCAAATGACTAAGTTTCAGCTGCCTATACATTTTTGTGCTATACATTAACCCACATAAAAAAACTGCATTGCATCCTATTGGGTGGAGAATTTCTAACAAGCCTTCGCATAAAAATCGCTACTTTGCAAAGAAAAAGGATAAAAAATTTTGCTTGTTCTGAAGCGTGTGGAAGCCGAAAAAGACTCAATCAACAAGAGAGAGAGAAGGGCATGCAAGGCACATGAACAGCAAAAACAAATAGCATAATATAGCAGAGAGAGAGAGAGAGAGAGATGAGATGATTACTCTTAACAAGGATTTTGCTTGCAAGAGGATAGGAATGAGGTGCGAACTTGAGAAAAGAAGATTGCTGTGTGTGGAATTCTGCTCTAACGCTTGCAAAGGGTTTTGGGTATACAGGGAACGAAGCCAGCACCATGTTCATCAAATCAGTGCAGTTGTTACTTCTTCAGACCACAGAAGCCACAAAAATCCTCAGTCACCAGAGCTCTAGTGTCCAAACTCCCAGAATTGTGACCTGGGAAATGGGAGTGGAAGTGGAAGCCATGTTTCTTACTTTCTTAGGTTTTTGGGCTTGCTTGGTTAAACTTTTATCAAAAGATTTGTTTTAAGTGATTTTTTCAAAAAAAAATTTAAAAATATAAATAATTTTATATTTAAATATTTTATATAAAAATATCTTTTTATTTAACCATTATCTTTAGATACAATAATATAAAAATGCTTTTTATTTATGAAGAATGCTAGGGACCAGCAACTTTTGTAATTTGTAGCCATCAAATAGCCATTAATGATAGTTTTAATGGTATGAGATTGGTATGATATTTCATCCAATAGCTCACTTTTCTTTGCTGGTTACATGCTAACCAAAATTTAACAAAATTGCTGATTCCCTAGACTTTTCTTTTATTTATTTATAATATTAAAAGTTTAATATAATTTCTAAAAAATTAGTATTTTTATTATTAAAATTTTGTTAAATATATTAAAAAATAAAAAGATTTATTTTTAATAATTTTTTTTTGTAACAACTCAATGACATTCAAATTGTGCTAATTTGTTTACTGGATAATATAAAAATTATTAAAATCTTTACCAGACGAAAGCCAATTCTCGTTCGATCTATATCATCTATTCATATGTGCTATTTATTGAGTACCGAAAACACGGTCCATAGACAATTAACTAACCATATATAAAGAAACCAATTAAAGTATTTGGATTAATTTGTCTATTACTACTTTAAAGCTTTAACAAATGTGAATGTTTTATTGAAAATTATAGGATAATAACACTTGAAAATTATAGGATCCTTGTAAACCAAGTGGATAGTGTTCTTGTTGGGTTTGGTGCACAAAATACATTTAAAGATGATTAAACAAAATCCTTAATGATTGTCTCTCTATTTCCTTTTTACACCCAAACAGCACCATCGCTTGTTTCCTTGAACTATAGAAATTAGCATTCATTAACTTTTTTCCATCATCCCACAATTTATCATCATATCCAATAAAACCATCCCATATAATAAGCTAGGCAAGCAATAAAACTCCTATGCTGATTTCGTACAAAATTCATGGCGCAAAGCTTCCTCCAGTTTTTGGAATATAGCTGCAAACATCCCTGCAAAGAGAACACCACAAGGCTAAATAATTTTTATTCACTCAACCCATAGGAAGGCTGCAACACTGCAAATCATGTGAGGAGCCGACTCGCACAAGAATAAAAGATGATAAATCCATTGAAGGCACGGAAAAATAATAATATTGAACGTGTTTATATAATTCAGAGGAAGCACTCATTCATAAAATTTATCCTTTCAATTGACCACTGGCTTTTCAGCAAGAGAGGGAAATAACGCATAACTCCAAAGTCATTTATAGAGTCGGCTAGAGACTAATACCACTAAAACAACGAGAAATTTATTTAGAACAATACGAATTGGAAACTAAGACCAGTGAAAAAACCTGATAATGGGCTACTTCTATCCTGCAATGAACCCTTCACTAACAGTGTCCCAGGGATCTGCTGAAAAACCTATTAGACGGATCAAATAATGTAAGGTTAATGTCACTTCTTCCAATCAAATCATTTTTAAAGCCAGTGAACAAGCAATCATACCAAAATACGAAGGCTCCACCTATCAGAAGATAAATTTAGTCTTGATCCATTTGATGTCTCTCCTGTAGGTTGAAAATTGATGGATTTATTGATAACAGGTGAATGATTCTTCAAGACTGAATCACATTCATCTTTGGATGCTACAACCTATTGAAATGCAATCACGCTTAACAGGCACAGCCATCACAAGGAAACCAAATCAAAATCTGAGACTTAGAGGAAGTAGTCTTACATCCACTGTGAAAGCAGAGGTATTCAGTGTACATGACAGGCCATGCATAGAGAAGTAAGATTTTACAGCTTCCAAGACATTAATGGCACCATGTTGGCGCGGAAGACCCTGAAAAATAAATTTGATTCATGTAATCTAAAATTAGGTGCAACGCAAAATGTGTAAGACATGCAACAATATATGGTATAGGCTCAACTGATAAGCATTTGAAGACAACTTTGCATCTATTTCAAATAAAGGAAGACATCTGCCAGAGACGAAACACAAGTGGAAAATTTCTTTAGTTTTGTCACTGTAATAATTATACAGTTGCCAGACTGAAAAAGAATATACCATACCTCAAGCATGAAGGACATGTTCTTCTGAGGCAAAGAAATCGATGGCTTCTGTATGGGTGGCAAGAAAGACCAAGCAAGCCCCCATCTGGATGTTCTGCCCTGGACAAATTCAGTCGTCTTCACTATGGTGACACCAACCTCCCAAAGTTTTGAAACAAGGGACTTGAGACTTGATTTTCTGCCTACCATTGAAGTGAACCACCTATGACCACATCAAAATAAATGAGTATGATTTTATTACAGGTAAAACAACATTGACGGAATGATATTTCTTATGTGGAAAAGTAATACCGAAACTGATGCTTCAGCACAACACTGTCTTCAATAATTCGAGCAACGAAGGCCTTCTCACCGCCAGGACAAACCATTTCCTTGGAAGTGCCACCGCAACAAGTTTTCGGATTAAGTCCTGCTTCCTCCAAGCTTTCAAAGAAGGGTGGATTACACATGCAGAAATCAAATTTCTCATCATCCCTGACTACTCCAAGAAGTATGGGGGGTCCATCATAGTTCTTATTCTCATGGACATTTGAATGAAGAGCTAATGAAGGCAAAGACGGCCCTACCTCTTGGCAAATATCTATCATGGTTCCACCATCATGGAACCCTTCAAGACACGGAGCCTTTTCGTTGTCTTCAACCTTTCTAATCTCAATCGACTCGGCAATATGTGGATTACTGTTAACATTCCTGGTGGCCCACTCAATTGCAACATCAGTCACATCTTCGTATAAACAAAGTTGCGTTACAAAATGCATTTTCATTTCATCAAACACATAATGTGCATAAACAGGAAAAACCAAAATAATCCAAAAACTGAGAAAAAGACAAGATACCTGATCCAACAAAGGTCCAACCAAAAAGGGAAGCGCCAAGAAGTGGGTAAATGCAATTGGCGCCAGTGCCAATATCAAAACCCCTGACCTTCCCTTGCTGAGAAGAAACGAGGTTGGTTGAAATGATGTGAGAAGAGAGAAGGTCGTTGAGCCAGTGGATGTAGTTGGACCTGTTGGGGACAGTAGGGCAGAGGTGGCCGTCAGGGATCTGCCAGTGGAGGGAGTGGTCGTGAAGGAGGAGGACGCGGGTGAGTTCGCGGGTGGCGTTGAAGTCGGTCCAGTCGAGGAAAGGACGGGCGGTGCCGCCGTGTGTGGAATAGTTGACGTAGCGACGGAAGGAAGGGTAGAGAGAAGCCAAGTGAGCGAAGTCTGGTGGGGTCTCAGCGTACTTGTTGTCTGGGTGAATGGTGGGTCGTTGCTTCTCTCTCTTCCTCTTCTTTCCAATTCCTCCCATAATCTCCAACAACAAACCCCAGAGAGCACATAATAATGTTTCAGGCCAAAAGTGTTCTATACAAGGTTCAGAAAACCGAATCGGTCATTGAACCGTTCTAGTTACTGGTTCACTAATTTATTGGTTCAATCGATTCAATCGTGGTTCAACTGAAAAAACCGTTTTATAATAAACACCTGATTCTATAAAATTTCGATGAATAAAAGTTGCCATCTGTTATATGTACATGTATGTTTAATCAGGTCCCATCCAACTTAGATCCCTTGTATGTGACCTCAAATCACTTGCGCTCGTTATCACCATCCACTCCGCAGTCCATTTGTTACTTGACTTGACAAGTCGCTTCAACCTTTTCTCTTGAACCGGTGCAAGCTTTCTGTGATGGCAGTCTATCAGTCTCTTGTGCTGAACCATATGCTCATGAGGTAGCAGCACACTTCTTCGCACATTGTGAGTATAGGCTTGCACCTGTACTTGGTGATATTAGAGTTGAAAGACTCGCACATATTGCTAGTCAGGTTGTCAACTTTTGGACCATGACTGAAGTAGGCCCTTACCCATGTTGCAGGTTCAAATTTCATCAGGTATGACCAGGCATCCTCATTAACTTCCTTCAGTCACTCCATTGTTGCCTTGAACTCAGGCACAGTCGTGCATTTTGCACAGTCTCACACAATTTTCCTGATGTATAAGTCCTTGAAACGATTGATGAAATTATTCCACATGTGCATGACACAATTCCGCACATGTGCATTCCGCATTATCTCTTTCAATTCTGGCATCAGGCCCTAACATAGATTGATTCAAGAAAAACTTTCATCAAATTGCATGATAAGTATTTAAATTAGGTAGAGAAAGTCACTTACTAACCATTTGCTGGTTGGCCATAAAATTCCAACCATGTTGTTGCACATCTCCAATGTCCTCTTGTAATAGGGTCAGAAAGCGCTTTCATGACTCTTTTGATTCAGACCTTGCCACAGCATAGGCAATCACATAAAACTGGTTATTAGCGTCCCGTGCCACAGCAGACAGCAATTGGCCCCCATGATAGGTCTTGAGGAATGCTCCATCCAAATGAATCAACGGCCTGCATCCACTCTTAAATCCCATCTTGCAGGCATCGAAACATATATATTTTGTCTAATGTTGGGGGTGCTTGTGGCTGGAGAATAACGTCCAGTAAGGCAGTAGACCTTGGATTGCTTCTATGTATCTCCATTAGATAGTCCCTCAGCTTCCCATACTGTTCTATCTCATTGCCCATGATCCTGTCTTTGACTTTCCTCACAGCTCTGTAAACCATTTTAGGGTGTAGAACTAGATCAAACTCTTCTCTTAAAAAATCAATAGCTTCATGTCTGTTCATGTGGGGATGGGTGGTCATCCTTTTCTCTACTTTTTTGCTGATCCAGTGTTGGTTAGCTGCATTGCTTTCCAAATCTCTTGTGCATGTATGTTCACTCCTATAGGTTTTCACTTGGAAACACTGCAGCTGTTTATTGTATGAGAGATGAGCAATTTAGGGACAATCCTCACCCTTGCAGCCAACTCTAACCCTTTTCTTATCATTTTTAATCCATACCAACTCCCTCCCCTCAGCAATAAATGAATCTTTCACAACCTCCTTGAACCTCTCTATTGTAGCAAATCTTGTGCCTAGCTCAAATATGTCTTCTCCAAAGTCATACTGTTCATCAAACTCAGGCCAGTGTGGTTTGTTCCCTTCATCCTCCAATGAGACAGGGGTAAGTAGCTCTTCAGACTCATACTCAAACACTGACATACTCTGCAATGGCTGGCCTCATGCTGGGCTCCCTAGTAGGCCTAGATCTATTGGGCTGTCTTTCTGGCCTACTTGTGCTGGTTTGTTTAGCAGGCCCAATAGACCTTGAGGAACCTTCACCAGCTGAGCCCACCCTTCTTGCTTTAAATCTCTGCCTTTTAAACTCTTGTGTTGCTTGTTTTTTTGGCTTCTCCTTGGGATCAACCCCTTTCCTCGACGATGGAGACACTTGTTTCCTCTTCCCTTTAGCAGCTCTAACGCTTCTGCCCTCATCATCTTCACCACTCTCACTCCCACTTTCATAACCAGCTGGTGGTGGTTTATACAGCTCATCTTCCTCACTGCCATCGCTATCATCGTCAGTAGACGAGTCATCCAACTTCTCCAAGTCATTTGGATCGACTTCTTCCTCAACCTCATCATTTTTCTCACAATCATCATCTGTGATCTTAGGTTGGTCAACAGGATGGTAAAAAAAATGTAAAACTCTTCAATATCCTTGTTCCTCAACTTAGACTGTCGCATTTAGTTGATCCCTGCATCCTCCTCATTACATGTAACCCTGACTCCATATCTTTGCTTTTTGGATCATACTAGTAAGCTTCCTTATACGATTGATACCCAGTCTTTTGAACATCGTGACCAGATATCCGAAATTGACAAAATCCAAGTCCGTCGGAGAAAACTTCTCAACTTGACCATGTAGATAGACTAACTCACCTGTAGATGCCATTGAAAAGTTACCCCATGATGGAACACGGGAACACTGAATACATCAACCATCTACAAAATTTTTCAATCCACAACACAACACAAAACCAACCCTTATTATCAAAATCTCCAAAATCTCTTTAAACAATACATGACAAATGACTAACCCCACAACTAATCACCTACGACAATCACTTACAGTCCCTATTAGTCCCATCCTACAACATTGATAACAAATAACGGGCATAAGCAGAACAAATTTGAACATCAATGTACTTACCACTCTCCACGGCAGACGCAGGTATAACCACAAAGCTTCAATATGGAACTGCTTCACGAAACAGCAACGACGACAACACGAAGACGAAGTGTTGTATATTTTGGAGGGAAAAGGTTAGTAGTGCTAAGGCTTCCTATAATTGTTTGTGACTGATATGAGCACCATTGTTATATCTCATAAGTCATAAGAATCATTGCAAAACATTTTTCGAAACGACATCGTCTTAGGACCCAAAGATCACAATGTCCCATAACATTTTTGCAGTTGACCACGTCAGCCCCATTCACACCATCTTGGAGACACATACCCATTGCCACACCACATAGGCGCCAAGTAACCTAAATCCGTAACGTGTTGCGAAACAAATAGAACAGAAAGACCCATTTGTATAGTATTTTGAGAGGTCAGAGATCATTTTGTATTTTTCATTTTTGAGAGTTAAAAATCCACAATTAAAAGTTCAGAAACCTATTTGTCCTTTATCCTAATTTATATATACAAATTTTAATAAATATAAAAATAAAATATATTTTTTATATAGAATTTCTATAAATATGAATATAAATTATTATTATTTGGCCAAAAATAATAATATTCTAACCAAGTAGCATTGCTCTTAATTTACTAATGGATTCAGTAATCCCCAATTCAACGACATAATTTTTATTTCCAAATAATAATTCTAGCATGCTTTCCTTTAACGATTTAAAACTCATACTTGAGAATATATCGACCATGTAATCCAAATTTTTATAATGTAATCCAGTTCCAGAATATGTACATCCTCAAATCTTATTAAAGGAAAGAACTATAGAACTACCGAAAGGCTGTTTGGCCACATACAAAAAAAGCGATTGGAGCTTACTACAAAAGATTGGTACATTGTGAAGGCCATCATCCAATAATATTTTAAGATCCCAAAACTAACCCCGGGCAGAATTATAGAGAGATTGAAAAAGAGAAGACTATATTCTAGCCATTTCTACTGAGGGAGCACCAAAATAAATTTAACACATCAACACAGCATCATAAATTTCCTCATTCGATGCTGCCTGTCCTCAACAAAAATAAATAACTGCCCAGCCGAGTCACATTCATCATCATCTGAAAAACAGGGAACTCTTCGTAACTGACTCATTTTTAAGAGCGAAAAAATAAATAAAAAAATCGAAATTTTTGAAGAAATGAAAACAATACCTCCACATGACAGGTTGAAGACATAATGGTAGAACTGCTGTGCAAAGATATGGGAGAAGGATAAAAGTCAACCAAAACCAAAGCCTTCACTGGCCTCATGAATGGCTAGTAACAACCGTTCTTGAAGCTGTTCTTTAGAGGTATACTCAGGAAGGTCTAGTTGATTGAAGCTGTAGAAAGTAATTGGGAAAAGGCAAAAAGAAATTAGGATGGGATGGCCGTCTGATTTGTAGCATATGGAAAAGAAAACTGCATACAAAACTCACCATGTATGAGCCGACGGCAATCGATCCGGAGCTCCATATGCCTTGTGAATCTGAAACCTCTGAGGACCAGAGATGCCTTGCAAGGCCTTAAAACCTTCCAAAGGAACCTGATTACCAACAAGCTTAAACTATAAGTCTATGCCAACAAAAAACAAAACACACAACTACAACAGCACAACCATTTACACCATACTTTTACAAACAAAACAAGAGTAGAGTATGAAAATTAACAATGTTCACAGTAAATCACCTTTGATGTTCCAGTCACAAATTGCAGAAATCTTGCCATGTCTTCCTTGTTAAAAGTTTTGACCACCTCCCAAAACCATTGAACGACATTTGACGCCACAGTATAGCCAGTATATTCTGTATTGGCCTTCAAGTCTTCCACTGAAAAGAAATTGATGCTTATTAATGCTTAGAAGGATATCAAAGCACACTACATAATTTAACCAGTGATGAAAGGCAACTCACAATCAATTTCTGGAAGACCACTGATGAGCAGCTCAAGCTCTTTGTCATTAAAGATGGATATAAGCTCTCTCGGTACTAATTCAGTAAAACCTTCTAGAAAAGAATTTATTTGTGGACGGATTGCATTTGTCAGAATATGATCAGCAACAAGGTCTACATACTCGTGCTTTGTTTCTTCTGTGACCTTTATGTTCCTTCCTCCAGGTTTAAGCTCATAGTCAGTGACCTGTTTCACAATATTGAGAGGAAACGAACCAATCAATCAACAATGAGCACATCAGAATCTACCATGGGATAAATAAATATGAATATCACCCAAAAAATTTATAATATGAAAGATGATTAAAGCTTTGACAAGACTCTAAAGAACAAGTGAAATTTTCCAGCCTTTATGCACAAAAAGAAAACATCATGGACAAAAATAAAATGTTCATTTACCTCGTTCTTCTCATAAAGTATGTGCTTTTCCTCATCAGCATCCATGCTAAATGTCAGGTCAAGAACATCGCTCACATCATTCTGTTATATGCATACAAGGGTAGAACAACTGAGTGATTCATGTAAAAAACAAAGCCACGCAAACGAAATGATATTATAAATAGAAGGGAGATAGTAGTGTCATCCACAAGGTTACAAAAAAACACGGGGCCGTAAAAGATTATTATCCAGTAGATAATTCATGATTCACTGTTCCATGACCTTTATATTTTACATGGCGTCTAAGCCTCTAAAGAGAACAAGGACAAAAGAGAGTGAAGATTGTCGATCAACACTCACCTCCAACACCCATTTCAAATTCTTGTAGTAATCAGGATCAACTGCTTCAATATCATGGTATGTCACCTTGACACCCAGTATATGCTTATAGAAAGATCGGGTAAAATAAACATCCAACAGTTGACCATCAAACAAAGCCTTTCCCACCTGCATTTAATATCATAACAACTGTCAAAGAACCACACAATAACACAAGCCAAATGAAGGCCAGTACAATTAAGGGATTCAAAGAAGCGAGGGAATCATTCTGAGATCAATTCCAACACCCACCCACCCCCCCCCCTTTTCCTTTTTTCCCCCCTCGCAAAAAAAAAAAGAAAAAAGAACAAAATATAAATATCATCAATTTACCACTCGGCCAACAAACTTGAAGTATGAGAGATGTTCAGTCTGATACACAGAGTTAGGGTTTGGCTGGAAAGTTGCATTGTTGCCCACCGTTGTAAAAAGCAAAGCATTCTTGTCAAATATGACCCTTGACAGTAACTGATACCATTCTCTAGTGAGACCACCAGCATCAATACCCTCTTCACCTTGAAATTGCACATTTAATCTCCCCTTGAGATCTTGAGTAGGACGCATCCTTAACTGATTATACGAATCCTCCAAAATGTAAGCTCTTCTTACGCTTATACGCAGTGGCCCAGACAGGTGTTGGTCATGTTGTTGCCTGATTCTTGAGCGGAAATAGGCTCGTTTATTATCAAAGTCAATAAGCCTTGGTACCTTGAGCATCATGGAAAGTGATTTCTCCAACAAGCCAGGATTCTGCCTAACGAAAGCATTTGCAAGTCGACGATGCTTCTCGGCAAACCTTGTAAATGTAACAGTACCATCAAGCCTTCGTTGTGAATCTCCACCAAATTTTACACTCATTGAAGAAGAAGAACCAGTAGACTCTTTGACTTCCCTAGCAGTAGCATTGTCATGGTCTTGCTGCATGATGGCTTCATTAGCTTGTAGCTTTTCACACAAAACAAAGAAAGCTTCGATGAAAGGCAAGAGTCTCTGTGTTCCAGGAGGAAGAGGTGGTGAAGTAGAGGAACCTTGGAGATTATCAGCAACATTTATGTTTGACATTGTAGGGGAGAGAGAGCTCTGACCAAGTTGCATCTCAGCTGCACTAATACAATTACTAAGTTCCTGCCACAATGGCTCAAGTGCACTATTCAAGTTCCAAATAGTTGCTAGATCTTCATGCCGATCTGCATCATTCTCGGTTTCTATATCACCAGTACCATTATATGAAATGAGTGAACTCAGAGCTTGCAGCACACGTAGAATGGCAGCACCAGCCATGGAGCCAGCACTCAAGCCGAGCATATTTGTTTTCTGCAAGGTAACAAGCTCACTGACAGCCGAACCTGTCAAGGCATGAGCCGACTCCGAAAGCTCTACAGTGAAGAAGTTTCGATGGGAAGGAACGATGCAGGCCAACTTCTTCAGCACCTCACCAGCAAGCATATACATTTTATCCGAAAGCCTAGAAAAATATATATACGTCAAAACCAGAAACAGGTAGAATATTACTAAGGAATGCAAACTTGCAGCCAAGAATTATGAAGATAATCGATGGAAGCCAAACAAATGAAGAATCCAAACAAAAAGAAAACAAGTTTTTAAGGTTGGGAACAGTACCCTTCACGACCAAGAAGGCTGCACAAATTCCGTAAATCAGCCTGTGGCAATTGCGAGAAGATATTGTACATGTCAACATTTTTCCTCCCATGAGAATGAGATGGATTTGTATCATCTTTCTTATCTTGTTTATTAGAGTCTGAATCAACTGAGGAAGGATCCTTCTCGATATTATTCACGGCTTCATTGACTGGCATAGTTTGGGTGTTTACCGTTCCTTTTTCAGAGACGGATTGACTTTCTAATTTTGATGCTGCAGTATCAACTACAACTTGAATCAGACCCATGACCTGCTCAAGATGTGCAGCGCTGCGTAAAAACAGAGGTCGATTTAACAGCTTCAAAAAGAGGATTAGTGGAACGTCTACAGCCTGAGCTCCAGATGGCTTTGGCAATGGCTCTCCTTCGATAACCTTCTCCTTCCCTTTCTCATTCATCGAAGCCATACTTGAAGAATTTGGAATAACTGATGGGTCAAAGTGAAACAACATCTTTGCAACAGCAGAATGATTGGTAGCCAAATAAGTCAGAATCTCAAGAATTCGGCGGAACACAAGAGGAGGAAGACCTGCAATGAAGGCATAATGAGTGTGATCAGTGCACAGTAGACAATATTATTGAGATTAACACATGAAGTTCCTATCCCTCCCTAGGTGAAAACATTACCATCCAACAATTGAGATCGGCCATAAACTGTATTTGAGTGACAACCATAAAGTCTCTGGGAATTTGATGTTGCCGGTCTACATACAGACCCTTCAGCTTCAGGCTTAATCATATCCAGCAAAAGATAAATAAGAGTCACCCTTGTGATGCTATGTGCACATAAGTTTAACAAGAGCCTCTGCAGAAGACCTTTTCCAAGGGGCTGGCAAAATTGGCACAAATATATTAGCAAGTCACCATAAAAACTGTACATTAGAATTTCTTGTTTTATTTTTAAATAAAGGGCGTATATAAAAGAAATGAAGTTACCTGTGCCAATCGCAGAAGTCGGATCAGAGCTTTCAAAGCATTTGCATCAAGTAATGGCTCACCTTCAATCTCCTTCACCTTCAAGTTATCTGTGAGAGCAGATCTCCTCCCTATAGTAACTCCAACACCCCTATCCATCACAGGCCTCCGGTCAAATCCAAGCCCATTTCTCCGATTGTTAAGCCTGTGACTGCCCCCAAAAAGGCTGCGAGCTTGATAATGGCTCATTGCTCGATCCCGTAATATTTGAGCTTCAGCAAGCAATGGAGATGGCAGTGCTGACAAAACTGCTTCGGAAGAAGTTAAAAGAACCTAGTATACAGCAAAATACAAGCATTATAATTCATAATAGAGAATAGAAACTCATTTAAGCTGAAAACAGAAAGAATTAAGACTTCAACCTCTTCACGCAAATCAGCAGGAAAAGTGGCAATTATAGATGCATTATCCATATCAACTGGCTGTCCTTCAGCCTGTTGAGCAACTCTCTGAGCTCTTTGTTGGGCCAAAACTTCTGCTTGAATATCAGGAGGAAGAGCAGCTAGAAACTCGGGATCAATATCATCAGCAGAAGGTGGTGCATAAGCTGGGGGTTGTACAGATTGAGCTTGCTGTGAAGCAAGTACCTCTGCTCGAAGATCTTCAGGAAGAGCCTCCAAAAAGGTAGGATCAATCGTATTAGCACCAGAAGCTTCATTATTGGCACTAGTTTGATCTGCCTGGGTGGCATTAGGGGCAACCTCTGGGTTTTGCGTTGGTAAAGGTTGATCGCCCCCCTGTTCAGAAACAGTTGGCTGCTCTGGTTGATTTCCCTCAGCATCAACACCATCCATATTAACATCATCACTAGCATCAATTGATGATACATGACAATTACCTCGATTAGGTGTCTCCAAATCAGAACCCACTAGATCAATATTAGCAGGATTCCCATCAACAGATGACCCATTGCACCCCATGGGCACATCTGGCACATTATTGTCCATAGCAGGTATGTCAGCACCCCTTTCGCATTGTACATCAGCATTACAATTTATAGATGAGTCAACAAAAGCTCGATCTGTGGTTGCACACTCACCAGCAGTGACACTTCCTCCAGCTTCTGCGCACTCAACATCAGTTGGCATGATGTTCAGTGAAAGTGGCTGCACTGACATAGGCTCATTTTCTTGCAGGTTTTCACTGATATCTCGAATACCAGAGTCTGCATTTATCTCTTCCACAAAAGGAATACTGCCAACTGCAACGTTGTCTTGCTGAACAGTGGTTCCATTAACATTCTCTTGTTCCTGACCTTCAATCCGCTGACAAGTAGAAGCAGTCCCTGCACCCAAAATTGGACCATCATGTGACTGAAGAGTGTCAGATTGCTTCTCTTGCTCTCCAGAATTCTGTAACTGTCGTTCAACAGGACTACTTGTTGGAGCTGCATTGCTCAATTGAGCTAAGAATTGTTCCTCCACTGCTTGAGCAATGGCAGCTGCTTGAGCACCTCCTTGTGGCTGACCATCATCAGTCCACCTACCATTACCTAGGACTCTTCTTCCAGGAAGGTGCAATGAGCCCATACCCACAGAATAATCAGTCAGGGGAGGAGGTGCTGCACCACCCAGACGATCTCCAAAGAGACTACTTGGCACATGATCATATGGAAGAATAGGTGCATCAAACATGTAGAAGTGGGCCACATCAAGGTTGCCAGATGACAAAGTTTCGGAATCCCTGGAAGCAGAGTTTCCACCTGATGACCACATTGAGAGAACATCCCCAGATGGTGGTGGCCTTACAAGCAAAGGATGTTGAAAACCATTAACTTCAGAAGCAGATCTCTCAAAGGAAGACCTACCTGTCTGCCGGCGCCTTTCAAAACCTTGAAGCCGGAACAGATCATCCACATTGACCCCTTCGAAAGGTTCAGCAGTCACATCTATAAGGCCACCTGTTGTTCCAGGTTGCCCAAGTATCTGCAAGTGATCCAACCCATCAAGAGCTTCCCTCCACCTCACTTCTATTACACGATTCTCATGAAAATCATCATCATCTTCATCAATCATCTCATCATTGTATTCATCTCCCAAGCCAGTATCATCATGATCCTCAACATCAGTATCCGCCAAGGACATCATGCCCCCACCATCTTCAGCTATATCCTCATCTTCATCCTCTCCCTCATCATCATCCTCATCATCGTCACCCTCATCTCCCATATCATCATCTTCATCACCCATATCATCATCTGCCCTATTCTCGACATGAAAAGTCATCTCAATTTGTTCCGGATTGTGCAAGACACCACCCTCACCCATCTCTTCACGCATAAATTCCATTCCAAGATCCATTGATGGGTTTTGAGCCATTGTCTCCTCCTCTTCTCTTCTCATATCTTGTTCCTCGGTATGATTTGTATTATCCTCAGCATGATCATCACCTTGAGAAGTTTCATTATGATGTTGTGCATTATCCATTCCATCTCTCAGTGCTTCTTGATTGCTCACATTCTGATCATGTGTCCCTGCTACAGGAGCAGAGGGAGTTGTTACTTGATCATCAGGTCTGTCATTTAGACTAGTAGATCTTCTCTTCTCAATTTCATCAGATTTAAAGATTTGTTCACTAGCATTAGCAGCCCGAGTAAGGCCTTCTAAACCTTTCAGTATAAGATTCACAATTTTTGGTGCTTCAGGATGATCTAAATCAACCACTTGCAGGATGCTAGTTAGACACTGAATGATCCCACCATCTATCATGCTTTTTGCAATTTCAGGTGAATATCCAGAACCAGGTAGGCTACCGGATGATGAATTTTTGGACAAAATAGAATATACAAGATCAACTAAAGTAAAAAGCCTTTTATCAGGCAATAAGGTGCTTTTCATTGAATTGCTTTCCAGATTTGAGAAAGATGTCAGCTCTTTAACAAGTTCATTTGTTACTCGCTTGCGCCCTTCACCAGACCGCCCACACAGGACTACAAGGAACCATGAAGCTTTTTCAGACAATTTACCTCTCCAATCATCAGGTCCTGCAGACTTTTCAACAGAGAGGGGTAACAAACGGTGCAAAACATGATGGATAATACCACAATGTCCAGCTGGCTGATTGGATCCACGAAATTGACACATTTCAGTATCACGTCTCAGTATAACACCAACTGCATGTCCATACATTAAAAGAATGTCACTCAATAACTTAAGCACAAAAGTCACCTTCACCAGTCCCGTAGATTTTTCAGAATCAGGTTCTAACATCCCTGTCTCTTCAACCTTTGATTTACCCTTCACCTTCAAGGTAGGTTCATCTATATCCATGAGAGTTGAACCACACTCAGATTCTTCCTGTCCTTTCAAGGGCGGGTACTTAAGCACAATCTCAAGAAGCTGATCAATTACTTGAGTGAGATTAACAGGAACTTTTTTGTGGCTCTTCAAACATTTACCAGATCCATCTTGAGATTTGCTTTCAGGAATTCGGACACATTCATTTGAAGATAAACCAACCTCAACACCTGATGCTTTTGATTTTTCCTTTTCTTTTTCTTTTGATAATACAACTACTGCCCTCCCTGCTGATGTCTCTAACTGACAAACTGCAGCTGCAGCTTTCATGAAAACCACGGGATCCCTAGAGATAACAGGTGCCAATGATGTCAAAAATGATCGAGGAGAAACACGCCCAGAATGCCGATTTCCACTAAGCGTTTGACGTATCTCCAATTCCATAGCTGTTTGCAATGTTTGTGGATCTTCAAGGAGGTGACGTACTATAGCAGATACAACAGCGTCATACCCCGGAAAAAAGCAATTCTTTGGAAGGTTGAAAAGTGCAGCCAGGCCTCCATTTTCAAGGAACTGTAAAGCTAAAGCATGTGTTTTGGTTAACCGAGCACATAACTGTAAAACAGCCTGCATAACCACAGCAGGTACATGCAGTTTTATCAAGTCACATGCTATATCCAGCAACTTGTGACTCTCATCAATAGATGCAAAGCCAGTAGATTTCCCCAGTATATTCTCCAAATCCATGCCCGGTTCTTTCTCATTCACATTAATGTTATTATCCTTCTGCCCAGCTGTACCGGAAATTTGCAGAGAACCATGGTCACCAGATGAATCAGGCAGGGAGCCAGTTTTGGTTCCTTCAGTGTTTTCAGTTTTTGGTCTCGATTGCAGCATCTGTTCTAATATAAGCAATAAAGCACTGATGCACTTCGGGGCCAGTATCTCTTTCCCTGCCAAGTGTGTGCTGTTGAAGTTTGACAAGATATTTATGATGGTAGATATAATGCCATTCTCAGCTGCAATTTCCCTTGTATTTCCATCCTCAAAAAGAAGCAATGCTATAATATGTGCTAACACACTCAATGCACAGTTATCCTTGGAGAAGTCCAATGGACAAATTTTTAGCTGCTGCAGAAGATAAGATATTACTTTTGGACGGTCTTCGCCTTTGTTCTGACTGCAAAGTGTTACAAGTAAATCTGTCAACTGAAATGCCACTGAATCACTACTCTGAAACAACTTCATTGATGCAGCAAGGATATCATCAACTGGTGGTTTCTTTACACACCCCTCTTCGGTTAGCACATCTGTAGTCTTCTCTGCACTATCAACTTTAGCAGTTTCAGAACTACTTCCAAGGGAAAGGGCAAGTGCCCGTGCAAGTTCATCATCTTCCTGGACAGGATCATCTGCATGACTAAATAGCCACTCCATGGCCATTTCAACACTATTTGTTTCAACTCTTCTTAGTGCTTCCTCAGCCCTTGCTCTTGAAAAACCCATCTCAACAATAGTGGCAATAGTTGCCTCATCAGGTGGTGGGGGAATGAACCGGTGGTTTGTGCTTCCCATAATGTTGCTACGGTTTCGCTTCACTTCTCCAACACCAGAATATATATGGGTAACAAGTGAAATAATAGACGCAATAAATCCAGGACTACAATTGGAGAACATGGGATGATTCCACACTGGTAGGATCACATCCAGAACCTGAGATTGCAGCATTCTAACAAAAGCTTCTGGGTCTCTAGGAACTGGAAAGAGCCCAATTGACAGGTTTTGAGTAACTGGCTGAAGAACAAGAAGCTCTGCCTGAGATGCTGATGTTGGGGATAACAGTAAAGAAGAGTTTACAAAATACTCAAGCAAGCGGCAGTAGCTTTGTAATGTATCAAGCAGCCATGTGTTATGGGACAGTTTAGTTCCTTCCCCTTTCTTTTCCATGTCAGTATCTGATGATGGGAAAGGACATGGAAGTGTCCAAAGTAACTGACTAGTAGCTTCGAATGTTGTGAGTAACTCTTTGAATGTCTCGTGGACATAAAAATTGTTTACCATGGCAGTATAACAACTCCGGCGCCTGCTGTCAAATGTTAGTGCCGCCATATCGTCCACGACCTTCCCAAGATATCTACATTTTACAGAAAGCGACGTCTCAAGTCCGGCAGAAGTAGAGTGCCCAGAAAAACTAAGAGCCCCATGAAAATTCTTAGCTAGGACTGCTCCAAGAGTCTTTGAAGCTGAAGTCAGTGACCCTGAGTCAGCTCTGCGCCGGTTGGGTGAAGTGAATCCTTTTACAAGAGCAGTGAAGAAAGAGCGCAAAGTGGAAGCCAGCTTATTAAGAATCTCCAAAACAAGAACCTCAGGGCTTTTCTTTTTAAGATCTTGGGATGAAGGTGCCTCAAGTGCACTAGAAGATGCTTCAGAATCGATATTTAGAGCTTCTAAGTGACGACCAGTCCTTCCTGCCCGTATACGAGATAACCCATGCCGACTACGACGATGCAAACTGTCTCCAGAACGAACTACAGAAAGAAAATCACGATCTCCACTCCACAGGGAATGTGAACCATTCCTAGCAAAAACTGGATTTGTGTATCTCAGTGTCTGAATATTTGCATCATCATCACTCTCTCTTTCAACAGCAGTAGATGAAGCCACCTGTGATGTCTCAGGTTCTGGATCAGTGTTCTTCTTTTCATCTTCTTTGGAATCATTACACAAAGATATTTGCCAAATTATTTCTTTATAAGTTTTCCCAATATCTGTCAATACATCAGCATCCGAAGTGCTTAGCTCAGAGACCACTGTAGTTGTTCCCTTCAACAAAAATACGGAAAGAGATAAGACACCTTCAAGGCTAGAAAGATATTTCAACACCTTTGTCTGCTTTGCAGATTCAACTAGAGCTAGCTGAGTTCCTCCCACCAAATCTAAAAGTTCATTAGTAGATTTCAAATGCTCTCTCAAGAAGGAGCACACAGCCCGAGCAAGAGAAACATAATGCTGGGGGGAGAAGTTCTTGAAGGCAACAGATATGCTTTGCCCAACAGAAACAGAAGGAGGCATTAAAGGCAAGGTAAATAACTGGAGAACAGCTTCAATCCCCTTTTTCTCAACAAATATTCGACATGTATCAGCATTCTGAAGAACTGTCTCGAGTAAGCGAGCAACATTATTTACACAATCTGGAAGAAATGACTCAATATTCGTTATTGATGCATCAGGAGATGGCTCACTAAAGTGCTCTGTCCTATCCACCTTGGTTGACTCCTTATTATCAGGCAATAACAAATTCTTGTCATCACTATCCATTTCCATAGGAACTGAGGTTGAAGTGGAAGGATCAGGACAAGATGAGGAATCTGCTCCAGAACCAACTTTTGAGATGGTTTCCAGAATCTCAATTAACATGTCCACTCCCGGTCCACGTAATGAAGAAGCATGTCGCATTAATTCATCCAGTCCACTAGACAAAGATGCAGGTGTGTCACCTGTAAGAGCACGCAAATACATTCTAGAAGTGAACACCTTCACGAAACACCTCAATGAATTCCTATCTTTCACAGCCTGGAGACCATTACTATTAAGGCATAAAGCATCCAAACACTGGGGAATGCATGTAATAGCTTCTGCAGAATTGAGAACATCATCCATAATAGCATCCAAGAAGGCAGATGGAAGACCAGCAGCATCCAAGACAGGAAAACAGGTAGGGTCCTTTTGTATCAAGTCACTCATGACAGTTGCTGCAAGCGAGAAAACTCCACCACCAAAATCTTTTGCTCTTCTGAAAATAATAGATAAACAATGAGGCAGAACATTCTCTTCAGATCCATAGATACGGGCAGTATTCCCAGGAGCATACGTTCCCAAAGATATAGCACGCAACAAGGCCTTCATCAGCAATCGACGGTGATAAGAAATTAAGGGTTGAGAACACAAGGGTTGTGTGGCATCTTGCCCAGTTGAAGAATCTTCAACCATTTGTGCACTCCTTCCGCTAGAAACAGAAGTTTCATCAAGATGCTTTCCACCATTTTCTACAAAGGAGACTTCAATCTTTAGGCGAGAGATGGTGTCATCTAAACCACCCAGGTCTCTGAATAATGCAGCAGCTGGATTACTGTAATCCATAAATGCTTCTAAAATGCGCACAGCTTTTTCAACCAGATGCAAGTGCTGCGGATTTGTATCTTTCAGGAGAGGTAGTAGAGTAGGAATAAATCCTGCTTCACGCATCGCAGAGCACCCTGACGATGACGAAACCAGCACAGTGATAAGAGAGAGTAGAGCTTCTGCAAAATGAACTGACCATCGTGGGGTATCACTAATAACAGAATCGATGGCTTTTTGCATCAGGCTAGATAAAATGCCACGGTGCCCACCAGATGTAACTGCAGTCAACACTGAAGGTTGGCGGGAACGATCTTGGCAAAGAGCAGCTAATGAGTGCAAACATAAAATACGAATTTTCTCCAAAACTGCATCCTCATAGCTCAGCAATGAAACTAATTCATTGATAAATCCAGGCTCAGCATTGAAGAATGAGACTAAGTCATCAGCATCAGCACATGCTTGAATCAGAACTATAAAAGCATACAGGCGAATGCAAGTATGTTGCTGTCTTGAAGGCAAAGAACCAAAAGCACGAGCAAACCGCAATCTTGTCAATAAAGAAAATCTTAAACTAGCAGGTACGTTATACTCTGTAACTAACTTGTGCAAAAGCTCCAGATCATTTTCCACACATTTGTTGATGTTAGATAAATGAATAATTTGCAACCCTTGGGCAGAGGCTTCAGCTCCCTTGATGTCTCTTTCTGATTCATTTACTGCATAAAACTCAAAATGAAGAGTACAACCCAGTTCCAACGTAGTAGGATCAGGATCACAGCCATTAGGAGTTGCTGATGCAATTAATCCAAGTCCCTCTTCTTTTCCACCCCATCCTTGCGCAAGAGAATACAATTTTGAATTAAAAGAAGCATCTCTTATTGAGTACTTTCCAACTGTTTTCTTCAAAAATGCAGCCAATGTGTCAAGGCTAGCCTCAACCACGTCAGGGTCAGTAGAAGCAAGCAACGCTGAAAGATGTTGCTGCGAATTAAAAAAGCCATAATATCAGTGGTAGGACATGAAACAGTAAATAGTAAGATATCTCTAGCAGGTTATATGATTAGTTTCAACAAAATATTCAAATCACCACAAGAAAGAGAACATAAAAATTTAAACTAACTCTAAACACACTCAAAAGCAATAAGCCTGCCTTGGCTCTCCTCTGAAGATAACCAAGATATATATATATATATTGTACGAGGAAGATGTCATACCTCATAAGAACTATAGAAGTGCTTATTTGTGCAATTATCCAAAATTATTCTAATGACACGAAGAATTTGAAGAACAGCTTCCCTAGGGAAGGGAGGATCAGAGTTCAAAAATTCATCATCAATCTGTAGATCCTTCCTGGGTTTTATGTACTTCTCAAAGAATGAATCAAAATGGTTAAATAGTTCAACCCAGTGATGAAAATCTCCCTGTTCAGAGAAAAAAAATGCCAATGAATCATACACGTCAAAGCAAATATATACATACACATTTAGTAACATAAGACGAGAAGGCCGTAATGGCACCTTATCAAACTCCCAAATGAAGCCTTTTAAAGGTTCTTCTATCTTCTCAAATGGGACTGATGTAACAGAATTAATGAAGGAACGAATTTTCGGAGGCTGCAACAAGTCAAAGTAAAAAAGAAAAGTTATTATATCTTCATTGGTTAAATGATGTGTACATTCTCTCATATTAGAGAAGTGAAACAGTGTATCAACATAACTTCGGCAAAACTCATACACAAATTTAAAGATGACGAAGTACAATGAGCAATAAATTAAGAACATAATTACATATGAAGGACTGTAAGTTGGTTACATCTGGAGCAATAAACACATTTAAGATTTGAAATAAGAGACAGCTTAAGCTAAATGCATTACCAGGAAAAAGCATATAGCAGCATGAATTCACTGGTAAATGCATTGATTATAAATATGGATTTCATCGACATTTCCAACAATAATAAATAATAAAATGCATCAACAACATGAAGCCTAATATCAATATATAATGCATCTTTGAAGGTGTCACCTACACACTTCAATTAACTCAGCATTATAAGTTAAATACTTAAATATATTTTGATCAACATTAAAATATGGATATTTGTAAGTGCAATGCATTAAGAATTGCAATACTGAGTATTGATGCAAATCAGGCCAACAAATGTAGTTAATTGCTCTTCGCCATATGAAAACAAGAAAAACAACAACACAAACAAGTGGACAGATGTTGAGGCCATCAATTGTTTGAACACAGTATACAACAAGCAAAGCAAACCCTACCTTTCATGTGTGGTTGTTTCACCAAGATAAATGAATTTATGAATAAAATGTACATGCTGTCGTTCAAGTGTCATTTCTACATTGATTACATTGCAGCAGAAAAAAAAGGGGGGAAGAAGAACAAGAAGAAGAAATATTCCATCCTATGAAGCACTTAGCAAGTCAAGCCCAACGAACTATCATCACAACAATTGATCACCATAAAATTGTAAATATATAAAAAGTATCGACTTATTTTTCCAGTACTCAATGCCAATGGCAGGGTCCATTTAGCTAAAAATCTCTTCAGATAAAATTTAATCAACAAAACGACCAAATAATCAAAAAGCCTTGCACGTTAACTCTTCAGAAAATAGATCATGTATATCGTGCACGGAAGAGTCATCCAGATTCCAACAAGAATTTCAACAATTTTGTTATGAATGGAGCTTAGAAAAATGTAAAATCCATGCAAAAAAAATCTAAATATTCCAAGCCCCAAAAGTAAACATCAGAAACTCAATCAAGAAACAGGAACCACTAAAGCAAATTAACGGGGAACAGAAAAGACACAAACTTTATTAGCCACCAAAAACCACACTGTAGAACAGCTTAAACCTCCCAAAATCAGCTATACAAAAAGAGAATGAACATCATAAACCCCAATGAAAAAAAAAAAAAAAAGACTCCATTGATAAGAAAAAAAAATCATAAATTTGGGAAAAAATAAAATCAAATACCGGCACAATCAGATAATAGAATCAAAGTATAAAATAAACAAATTTTAAAAAATCCCCAAAAATAAGGGAAAAAAAAAAGCTTACCACTTCAAGTGCCCGCTTTCTCTTGAGCTTCATCTCGGACAGAGCATCGCAGAACCAAACAGAAAATAAGAGATTGATTGAGATTGAGGGAGTGGATCAATCGAAATTGATCGTGCAATCAATCAGAGGAAAAACCCCAATTCCTGAAGGGAGGAATGAGGGAATTGGAGTGATTGTTGGGAGTGAGAGTTGAAAGTAGAGAGAGAAAGAAAGGAGAGAGGGATTTGAGGAGAAAAAAAACCCAAGTGCAAGTGAAGAATGGGAAAAAGAAGCTCAATAAACAAATATGAAAAAGAAGAGAAAATATAAATAGCGTGGTTCACAATTCCATCTTCACCTATATTTATTGGAGAACCAAACAAATTAATTACTAAATTTTAAATTTTAATTTAAATCATCTAAATTTTGAATTTTTATTTGAGAGTATAAGTATAATTTTTTATTTTTAAATATTTTTTTATATTTTTTTAGTTTTATTTATGAAATAAATAGTAAAAATTATATTTTATATTTTAAAATAAAATTTAAAATTTAAAAAATTTAAATTCTTTAAATTCGATTAAATTTTAATATTAGACCAAAACAAACATAATAATTACACGCAAAGTAAAATATAAATAAGAATATAGTAATTAAGTTTGAAAAATAAAATGTTAATATCAAAATGAGAAGTTGGAATTAATTTATACATGTATGTTTTTTATCATCATAATATAATTTAGAAGAATAAAAAACATCAAAATTTAAAAGTGGAAGAAAATTCCCCAAACTCAATCTTAGTCCTTTTATGATAAAACTTCTTTTGGATACATTCTCTTGTCACTAATAATTAAAAATAAATAAACTTAAGAGTTAAGATCTTGTTAAAGATATAATTTTTAAATCATAAAAGTTGGATTCTTATAGAATTTTCTCAAAAGTTGTATAGATGTATAAATTTATTATAAGTATGGATAATAATATTTATAAGATATTGAGTAATTGAATTAGTGTATTATTAGTTTTTGTTTTTTAATTAAAGATAGAGAGTTAAACATGTAATTTTTTAAATGAGTATGGAAAAATTATAGCTATTTGAGTTATAATTCATTAGTAATTAATATATTATTAGTTGCATTGTATTAAATTTTAATAATTATTGTTTTAAAAGGTATTTATATAATAATATTTAATTATATAATAAAATAGTATATTTTGGTTATACATTAAAATAATTTTATTTTTAAAAGTTATATATGCGTTGAAATGGGTTTATTATAACACGTATGTTCGTATGCTTCATGTTTTTTCTTTTGAAAAGAAAAACAAAAATTAATGCAATAATGTAGTTACTTAGGAGTGAAAATTAGAACTTAGAAATGTAGTTATGAGTTATGACTGCTTAGCTAATAATAATAATAATTAATGAGTATACAATAATAAATAGAAATGTACTTAACATGATGCTCCCTAGCTAATTTTAGAAAAAAAAATGTATGATGATAATGATAATTAAATTGATATTTTGGTGAAAATGGTTTTTTCTTTCAATAATTCCACTCTTTCTTCTTTTTTTTTTTTCTTTCTTTTTATTTTTTTTCTCTATTCAAACAAAGTCTTAATGAGAGAAATATTTTTATTTCAACTTTAAAATATTTTATGATTTATCTGATCATAACTGATTAAATTGATAATTTTAAACTCTGTGAATTTAATTAATTTGTTGAAACTCTGAGTTAATCACGTAATTATAAAAGATAAGCACACAATAACAAATTAACAATATATGTTCACAAGGATAAATATATTTTCTCTTCTGGATGTATCTCTCCCATTCCACATCTTACAACTGTTGGCGTTGTTTGTTTCTTACTGATTGTTCAAAAGTTGTATTGTTACTCTTATGTGTCAATAATTTTTTATTTTGTCCAAAAACATAAATAAAAATAAAATAAATAGAATAAATATTTAGGGTGCATCTTAATTTTGAGATTTGAATTATTTTATCGGTTCATAAACCCATTAAATTAGTTCAGTATAGGGGGTAATTTTGCAACGTGTATGTTAAGGACTCTATAAAAGAAAAGACGAGGAAAACGTATATGCTAAGGAAACTTCTATTCCAACAAAGAAAAAAAATAAGGATTTTTTTAATTAAAAAATTATCCCTTACCTTAACAAATCATATTTTGACGAATAAAAAATTATGTTAGGAACATAAGAAAATGACGTAGTGTCAATATCAAAAGATTTCACTATTATTTAATTATCATTAATAATATTTTTAGATTAATTATTGGATTTTTCAATAATTTTACTAGCACAATAATGCACGATAAATACTACATACTAAATATTTGTCTAAAGCATTTTTATCTTTCCCACATATTGAAATTAAATTGTAACCCCAGTGCATGCTTCTTGTTATACTATTTAAAAGACATTTTTTATAGTAGCTAGCTATCAATATTTTGTATTTGTTCAATGAAAATTAAAATATATTTTATATAATTATTTTATGTGAGGGTAAATTAAACAGATTTATATTAACATAAGAAAATTAATATCATAATCTTATTTCTATATCTTTTGAGAATAAAACATTTTAACCTTCATCTAAAGAACAATTTGATGTTAATCTTATCTATTTTGAATTTAGTTTTGTTATGAATTTTATACTTTAATACATTTTATACAAATTTCTCATTTCAATCGTATAAAAAAATATTTATGATATAGTCTAAATCAAATGTAAAATACAGAAAAAAATTTAAATAGGTATTGGTTGAATTTAATTAAGTTGAGTTGATATAGTAAATAACTCTCTAGTATGTTTAAGTAAGTATTCGTAGTTTAAATCTCGTTTTACATATGTAGTAATTCATTGGCTATCAACAAATTTTTAAGAAAAAATATTTGGAACCAAGAAGTTACCAGTAAAAACTAAACAAAACCACATTAATTTATATTAATAATTAATTTTAAATTTTTTAAATTCAAAATTTAAAAAATTTAAAATTGATTAAGTAAATCTAATTAAAACCTATAAAAACATTCCTCTTCTCTCTCACATTAACCTACTCACCTCCAACAATCACACACACAGACCTCTCCGGCGACTTCCATGCTCTCCGCGACGCCCTTAACAAGCGCATCCAAGACAACTGCTTCAACACGAAGTCCACCTTCGACTTCGTCACCGACGAAACCTTCTCCTCTTTCCTCCTCAACCACCTCCTTCAAACCCTATCCACCCTCAACCGCTGCCTCACTCGCAAGAACGCGTTCGATTCACTCATCACGCGCCTCTGCAAGCTCCAGCGCGTCGATGACGCGCTCCACGTCATCGAATATATGGTATGTATCGACGCTGGAGGCTGCTGCCCCAGTGCGACCACCTCCTACCTCGTCCTGAACATCCTAACGCGCCAGAAAGTCATAGACCACGCGCGGAGCGTGGTGGACCACGCTTAGCGTGAATCTGGATCTGACGAGACACAACTACTTCCTCGTTGCACACTGCTACGCTGGAGACATGGCTGCCTCTGCCAGAGTTTTGGAGAAGATGGAGGAAGATGGGATTGGTTTGTATTCAACACACATGTTTGTAATTAGGGTTTATTAGATGCCGTTTTGATGATTAAAGAGACTGCAAACTACACACTTACAGAAATATAAAAAAAAACATTCATTTAATATAAAAAAAACATCCTAATACTTAACAAAAAAAATATTAAGTTATATTTTAGCAAAAATAATTAAATATCTATAAAATTTTAAAAAATATATGAAATTCTTAAAGAAATAGAGACATTCACATTTGCAATACAAAAAGATTCGAAAAATATATAAAAGAACATCCATTTAGTATGAAAAAAAAATATTCTGATACTTAACAGAAAAAACATCCATATATATTAACTTGTAGAAATTTTAGATTTACCCAAAATATTTGACTGATTTTTAGCTAATATCTTTTGGTTCCCTAACATTATTCAATTTGTAAATAGAGTTTCTATATGTGATAAATCCGTTTTTAGTCTGGGGGATTGAAAAATACCATAGAAACCAAAAAAAGGGTATTGGTTGAATTTACAGTAAATCGGTGTTAATTGGATTTAATCAATCTGAAAAAAGATCCAATGAATGCCAACTTCTATAATTGAAAATAAGTCTCTTTTATTTACCTTTCCCCCGCTTTTCCCAGAAACCGAAAACGGTGCGTTTCGAGTTTCATCAAAAGTCAAAACCCTGCCCCTTTTTACACACATCAATTATCATCATCTTTATTCGCACTCTCCTTACTCCTTAGTCCACACTTGGAGCGTCGCCTTTTACTACATTCTACGGTGAGTTTTCTCTATTTGATTTTGTATGCTTCACTATTCATAATGTGACGTTTTCTCCATGAAGCGTGCTGTTGGATTGTTAGCTCATGCTAATTCAAGCTGGAAAAAATATGTGATTTATGTTATACTCAGCACAATTTATGAATTTCAAATTCGAAATGTTATTCTTTCTTAATTGATTTCCTGATTTTTCTGACAGAAAATAATTTCAGCTGTGAAGTGCTAATGTGCTATGACTATGACCCATTTTTTATTTATTTTTTAGCGTGGATATTAGTTTTATACAGGATACTCTGTTTTGAGCTAAACACTTTGGTTCTCTGATTCGTTTTGGGTTGTTTATTTTGCAGTTTTCGTTCTTGGTGCTAACTTTTGGAGATCGACAGAATGGCGTTATTTGTTTCTACCGAATGTTTCCTTCCTACCCATCAATCTCAGCTTGGATTTGTGCATCATGAGGCTCAAGATCGTTCTTTTTTTGGCAATAGCATCGTAAACTTTCAAGATGCCTCTAAAACTCCACAGTCTCTCTCATTTGCGGGTTCCCTGCGAGGTGGTGTTCTTTGTTCTTTTGTCTATTTTAATGATTTCTGTATTGTGATAAATATAAGGAAGAATCCAATTTGTTTATTCTTGCTGGTTGGAATATTAATTATGTAGATTAGCTTCTTAATTTTGATTCAGATATTAAGCCTCAAGTTGCTGTTCGGAGAAAGGGTCGATCATCCTCTGTCCAGACGGCTGCTGTGCGGCATCTGACTGGTTCTGTTACCAAAACGCAGGGACTTCGTTTTGCTGTGGTGAGTAAATAAGTAATCCACAATGTTAATGCTAAGATGCCTTCGTTACAAATCTATTTACCTGCCTTTGAATGAATCAAACATTAGGAGAGAGTTAATGAAATACCTCGCCTGAGAGGGTATCTTGCATTCCTGAACTTTTGAATTAATGAATAAATTCATCAGTTTGGACATAGTAGAGGAGTGAAGATGGATAATTATAGTGGCAGAACAAGTGGATACTCCAATTCTAAGCTTTGTGGTGATTGACTAAGGTTTTGAATACAATGGAAATACCAAGAACGAGAAAAAAGAAATTTCAAATGGAGAATGGTTGAGGGCTGATAAATAATAAGAAGACAGGAGTTGTGTAGTAGCAGAGAAACAAAGATTACTGACCCATGAAGTTTACCTTTGGTATAGAGGATGCCACCACCCCAAGCCTAGAATATCAAAGAAAGATAAGTAGCAAAGGCTAACAATGGGATGCTAGATAACAAGGCTTGGATGGGAGTAATTCTACCTCCTAATAGAAGAAACACCCTTCCTCAACTTTTTTTAAAAGGAGTTTTCAAGATTGTAGTCATGAGTATTTTTGTTTTATGCTTCTTTGCTCATTTCTAATTTTTACTTTTAGGTTGTTGCACGGTTTAATGAAATTGTTACGAAGCCGCTATTGGAGGGAGCTTTGGGTACTTTCAAAAATTATTCAGTTAAAGACGAGGACATTGATGTTAGTAAGCTATCTTATTTAAACTTCATGGAATTCGTCTTAGTATCGTTTGATTTGATCTCTAAAAATTTATTTTGTTTTACATTTTTCCCTTCTGTTTTTCTATGGTTTTGAGTTCAATATTTTTTCCATTTCTTTATTTTGGATTCAATATACATGATAAGCTAAGACAAATGTGTTTTCAGTGGAATCTATACAAAATTGTGCATGCTTTCTGTAGTAATCTAAAATGAAACGTTGGAAAGCATTTATCATTCTCTACCCTTAATGAAATATTTTTCTATTTACTTCATTTATGCATGTCTAATTCGGTGTGTTTGTTATCATATTATGTCGACATCAATATATTCAAAAAAAAAAAGTCAGTTGCAGTACATAAGTTGTGATAGATGTAAGTTGTTCTGACCCACAAGAAGTCCCTGTTTCCGGATTACAAATGATCCCTTCTTTTTGAAATGTTATGGTAGTGCTTAGATTGTACTAAATAAATCACAAGAGCAAAGGGAGTCATATTTTTTCTGTTCAGTCTGTTAGAAATTTCAGTGTTCCTATCTTTTGGGGTGAATGTTGACTGAAACTTTGTTTGTTTCCCTTCTCCCTTAGGTTGTGTGGGTTCCTGGCAGTTTTGAAATTGGTGTTGTTGCAGCAAGACTGGGAAAATCAGGCAAATATCATGCAGTTGTATGCATAGGAGCTGTGGTATGATAAATATCTACAAATATATGAAAACTTTTAATAGTCTTTATTTTTTTTTTAATATTTTGTAGTTCTGTTGTGACCAATATTTGCTGTTAACAGGTAAGAGGAGATACAACCCATTATGATGCAGTTGCTAACTCTGCAGCATCTGGAGTGCTTTCAGCTGGTCTCAATTCAGGTTGTTTTCTGTTAATGTCAATTGTAATATTCAGATACAAACAAATCATGTTTGAGTATTCAACTGGCATATTGATCCTTCAAATGTTAAGTAGAATTTAGGTTGGAAAGAGACTGTAAAAGTGTGAGGGTTACATCAAATGCCTTGGTAAATTCACTTCACTTGGTCCTCACTAAGCAAAATATTGAAACGTTTAATTCAATGCAAGCTTGTTCGGTCTTAATATAGATGAGAACGATTGAGGCCCCCTGCCCATGTTCTTTTTTATTTGGGATGTAAATTACGATTGTCAGTGATTGTTGTTCAGCTACCTTTTTTTTTGCATTAATATGCAACTTGGAAACTGATGCATTTTGGGGTGACTGCAGGGGTTCCATGCATTTTTGGCGTCCTAACTTGTGAAGATATGGATCAGGTAAACTTATGCTGTACCATATATTTAGCTTAGAAATTTTCTGTATTGCTAATGATTATTAAGATCATTTAGTTTTTTTATTCTTTCTTTCTGCCGACTGCAGGCCCTAAATCGTGCTGGTGGAAAATCTGGGAATAAGGGTGCAGAGGCCGCACTGACTGCTGTAAGTTTTTAGCTTTCATAGTATAATTTTATTATGCAATAATCATCTAATTTTTTTATATGAAGCTATCTCTTGTTAGTTGTTTACGTCATCTTACATTATGTCACCCACTGACGACACCCTAGTATGTGTGCTTTTAGATTTAGGAAGGGTGTATGGGGCATGTTAGTTAGGTTTTTCCGGTTTAACCTAGAGCTTCAACTAGCTTTGGGATAAACTGGTAATTGTAGAAGTGCATCAAGTTAATCTAAGCCTACACAATCAAAGCATAAATAAATTCTCATTCTAAATTGATGGATAAGTATTATGCAACTTACTCAATGTGGTTGTAGTGAATCATGAATTCGAAGTGTGACAATAATTATCCAGAGATTGCAAACATTCTCAATTATTCATGAACTTGGTAAAGATCTAAGCAGCATTGGTTGAAGAAATGTCATTTACCAATTTGTTTGGCTGCTTGTAAAGTTTGCAGGCTTTTAAGTAGTTATTTTGAGTAACGTGTCATGAATTGTGATACAGATTGAGATGGCATCTTTGTTTGAGCACCATCTGAAGTAGTCATAATGCTCGTTACCAATCTTGTAACTGTTCATCTCATGCTACTCTATCATATCTTCTTAGCCTATTACAGGCCACAACGAGCAGAAGATGATTCAAACTCCATTTTGGTTTTAAAAAATTTGATATCTACATGGGCATGCTGTTAAGTTGAATAATCGGGAATCAATTTTATGCCGTTATACATTATTTATTTCTATTATCCCCCCCCCCCCTCTCCTTTCCTTATTTTTTTCTTTCCCTTGTCTTTTCTCTCATATTTTGGTTGAACATTTTCTGTTGTTAATTCCATCAGAAGGTTGCCGATGATTTTGCTTGTTAACGTGAGAATGAAAAGTATAATAAAAAGGAAGCAGTTTTGTAATTGAAAATAGAGTTTTGTTGTCTCTCAAAATATGAAACTTCACAAAATTTGTGAAGTTTAGTTGCTTAAGACTTAAGAGTTAAGACTCGTTTAGTACGGAAACATATCTAGAAGAGTTGACTTAGCAGAGCAACGTGGATTTGGGAAACAAACAACGAAAGGTTATCTTTTTTCTTAGGTATGTGCTGGATCCCATTGTCTAATTCACTGGAAAAATTGCTCCAGATTCAAACAATTTGCAAGGTGGAATAATCATTAATCTGACTAATCATTCTTTTTTTTTTTTTTTTTTGGTGTCTAAGAAATTTGACTAGTCATTTGATAGACACTTTGAATAGGGATTTTTAAGTGAAAGAATAGTTAAAACTCAATTTTTTTTTTCAGTTATTATGATGCAAAATAAAATAGATTCTGAAAGTTTATTGTTATTATACAATTTTTTTTCAAAAACTTATGCGGATAGAAAAAGAAAATATAAATAATTATATTTTTAATATTTCTTTTTAAGCAAGAGTTTTCTTTTAAGTTTGCTTTATTTTTTTATAGATTTCTTTTATTTGCTTTATGTTATTTTTCTTCTTTTGGAATATCATGATATTACTTTTTCTAAAGTTTAAGTCGATAAGAAGAGACAACATGAATAGTTATATGATATATTACTAACATTTATAAAATTCTCCTCTTCAAATAGTTCTCACTTATAATCTTTTTGTTAGTAAGAATATAGATGTCAATGAAATGTCTTTTATTATAGTCTCTTAAGCTTTGTTTGGAAGAGAAATTGAGATTGAGAGACAAATACTAGAAAATAGAGACTGAGAGACAGAAATTAAATTAAGTCTCTATATTATATTTAATATAAAATACAATAGACCGAGTTATATTTCAATACCATGTTTGATTTAAAATAAATATGAAATTGAGGGATAGATTTGAGATTTGAAAAGTCAAATAAGAATATTTTTGAAAATAAATATTAAGGTTTTAGTCTTTGTCTCAAAATTTTATTTTTTTGTGTCTTTATTTTTTGAATGTATTAAAGGGATTGAAATTTTGTGTCCCAAGACTAAAATTTTAGTTTTAATCTGCAACCACCAAACATAATATTCAGTTCTAGTCTCAGAGAATAAACGCAGCTTTAACAAAGTTAATTATGTTGTTAATCGCTATTTCAATTAGTCTTTATCTTTAAAATTTTGCGTCGAAAATATACTAGACTAAATATACTTTGATATGAGAATGAAATTGGTAGGAAAAAAAGATAACAACAAGAGAAAAATGATATTTTTTGTTTAAAGTTTTAATTTTGATGAGAATAAAAATAAGATGAATTAAAGTATTTGGGGTAAATATAAAAAAATTTAATGATAGAGACAAAAGTAAAAATTAACTCAAATATTAAGATTTAAAATAGTATTTTATCTATAATAATATAATTTGAAAATAAATTTAATTTTAATGTATTATTAGTATAAAATATTTTACACAATCATTTAATTATATATGTTTTTTTATAACTATTTACGTCGTAAACGTAAAGAAAGAATATGCCTTTTTAAGTTTTAATAGTAATGATTTTTTTAGTTAGTACTCTCTTAGTTTTACATTAAAAATTATAATTACAAATAATTTTTTTTCTTTTTCGTTGACTATTATAAATACAAATTTGATGAGATGTAAAGCATAGTAAGTAGTTTCTGTTCAAAAGACTATGAAATAAATAAATAAAGACATCACGTTGTACGTCTTGTAACAAATTGACTCTCTTACTAATAAATAAGAATTGTGGAGATAATTACTCATCTTTTAATTTGGGGGAACAAATAAACAAACATTATTGTTATTTTCAAAGATTAGAATAACGTTATATTGTAAACTGCACGTGAAACTAAACTAATCAAACTTGGAATTATCTAAAATTTAACTAAGCGGCATAACAAAAGACAAATATGAATATGATGGCTTGAATAAGAAGATAAGGGTAGACTTGTGGGATAAGGAATTATATACAGATGAAGCCAAAACCAGTTAGCAATTCCAATTCAATTCTGCAACATTGCAACCTTCCTCACTTGAATTTGTCCATTTGTTGACCAAAACTCCATCCATTTTTTTCTTTTTTTAAATTTAAAACAAATGGGGTGCAACTTTGGGTTCAATAAAATATTACAACAAAAGATAAGTTATGATATAATGATGATAATAATAAAATTTTTATGCTGTCATTAGATCAAATGTAGAGTGTTTTTGTTCACACACCATCTTTAAAAATTTTCTTCTCAACCTCTAATCATTATAAACACAAATCTCTAGGAATTCTTCCCTTATTATAAATCTATTTATAAGAGTTTTTATTCCTAAGTTAATTATGGTCAAAGTTACTCTTAGTAGTTAATTTACCAAGTAAACCATACCTTATGACTACTCAATCACATCACTTTCTGAAACCTCTTCTATTCAATCTTACTGAATATTTGAAACCTGCTTCATGAATCAAGACAACTATGATGGAAAGCTTCTCACACACACACACACACACTCTTTCACAACAACTCCATGCAAAGTGACCAATAATTCATCTGGAGCAATATAATATAAAGTTACTCAACTTTAAATTATGCTATTTGCTTGTAGACAAAGAGTATGATCTTATCTTCACAATTTTAGTTATCATATCAATAAAATATAATATCAATTCAATTGCTGGATAATGGAAGCTCTTTTTTTTTTATATCAATGGAGATTACAAATAAAGAAACAATATTCATATATATAAACTACATACTGTACAAACAACAGAATAAGAAATTGTTGTATTGAAGGAGAACAAATTGAACTCCATTAGAAAAGCAGCACAACAAAACAAATTGAATTGAACTGATAATAATAAAAGAAACAGGAATTATTCTTGTTTTATGTATATGTAGCATATGCATACAACAGTTGACTAAAGAGAAGTGCATACTTCTCTTGCTAATAAATAACTAAGACATATATATATATGTGTTTTTTTTTTTTTTCTTCATAAATGAATCAAAACCAATCATCACATGAAGAAACCACTCCCCTTAATTCCATTGTTGGAGAAATCATTCACAGTTAGTTGATGCAAACCAAAGTCTTCAGAGGCATCCATGCTGGTAGGCCTTGATGATGATAAGTAATCAACATCATAAGAAGGAAGATTAGAGTCCAAGGAGGTAGAGATTAAGCCACCACCACCACTTTGCTGTTCTTGTGATGATGGCATCACTGCAGCTACATCATGATTATGAGCTTGTTGATTATGGAAATAATAATTACTAGTTCTGGTGCCAAATGGTGAAACTGTTCCACTTGTTGTTGTACTATTCTGCTGCTGCTGCTGCTGCTGATGATAATGATGAAGAATCATCTTGTGATTATTATCATTATTATTGCTTCCTTGTTGGAAATTCAAGGTAATAGGTCCCTTATGGATTGATAGAGACATGTGAGTGCTACCACAGCCTGTAAATTTCTGAACTAATTCCCTAAAGTTATTGGTATTAGCATTGAGTAGGGTTGTTGGGGTTCTCCTAGAAGCTCTTGATCTCTTTCTGATTGGTTTGAATGCACTATTATTATTATTATTTCTCTTTGGACTTAACAACTGAACATTACTAATACTAGTACTACTACTACTATTGCTTATTTGGCTCAACATCATCATGCTGCTGCTCTCTGGTGACATAGTTGTCACCACAGTTGCATCAGAAAATGCTTCCATGATAGGAGGAGCCATGTTGCTTCCATCACAATCCATCTGAGGCTGCTCATACAACTGCATCATCCACTTATGATGATCAGTAGTAGTAGCAGCCATGGCACCACTCATGAATATATATATATATATATATAGTTACTCTAACTATGAGTTGATTAAGAAGCTAAGAGAGAAGAGTAGTGGTTGTTGGTTGAAAGAAAGGATGGTGGGTTTGGTAGTGTATGGATTTATAGTAGCTTGTGTTTGGTCAAAGGTTAAGATTGTCTCAGGCTTTGACTATTCTATGAATTGAGAATGAAACTAAAATCCAAAAAGTGGAGAGGGTAGCTTCCAGGAAGTAACATGTGTTCATATCAGTGACGCTAATCAGGGGGGTTTTATATATCAAAATATAAGTTAATTGTGTATCTAATTATGTATTATTATATTATTAAAAATAATTATTTTTTAAATTTATTATGTGAATAATATAAAAAAATATAATTAAATAATTAATACATCAAAATTAAAGAAAATGTGTTGAGGTTGTCTCCTTGTTAATGCATCACTCTTTGAACTCATTGTTGGGTTTCATTGCAGCTATGTATGTTGAGGTGGTCTTGGTCAACAAAATGTGTACTTGAAAGCTTGAAAATCAAATTTATATTAAAAAATATTATATTATGATAAAAAAAATAGTTACTATATATTTACATTATATGTATTACTTTTTTATGATTTTAAAATATATTATATATGAGAGACTAGTTTTAGTATAATTTTTATATTAATACTTTATTGTTAAGAATAATATATATATATATATATATATATATATATATATATATATATATTTAATCCATAAATTTATTACATCTAAGTCATTCTTTGGTATTTCTAGCAACAAAAAGCATAGAACAAGAACTTATATAATTAGCTATTGGTGAAGAGACAGAAAGACTGAGACTGAAAGACAGAGATTAAGAGATAAGGATTGAAATAAATATCAGTATTGTGTTTGGTGCAAAATGAAAGACAGAAATTGAAATAAGAATGAAATTCTAATTTAATTTGCACAAAGGGTAAAATTAGAATTAATTAATTGAAATGAAAGTATTTTAGGTATAAAATGTTATTAAAGTTTCAGTCTTTATCTCTAAATATTTCAATTTCTGTGTCGATACTTTTTGGAGGTACTGAAATTTTAGAGACATTTTAGTATCAGTCTCTCGACTAAGAAATACAATACTAAATTTCAGTCTCTCAATCTCTGTGTCAGTACCTCAAAACAAACACTACTTAAAAGTGGTTAACGCGTGTGATAAGGAAATACATATTCACCCCTGCCCCCAAAATAATGGTCATTAAATTATCATATACTTAATAGCTAATAATAATGACGTGCCTAATCCAGGATTTAGCGTATACATTCTTTATTTTGGTCGTGAATTTCATGATGAACATGTTTATAAGACAGAAAGTTCTAGTTTCAATTAAAATAACTTGTGAGGCCAACAAAAGTTAGGATTCATATATATGTGGCTGCCAAGAGTCAATAAATGGTTAGGTTTCGATAATTCTACACCTCATCGTATCATCCTCACATCACTTGGGGTTTACCAAATTAAGACCTTTTTTATATGGATAAACTTAGAGAACTAACAAAATTTTATATGATAACTTTTAAATTTTTGGATTTGTTATTTTTTTTCTGGGTTTTTTCGGTCTTTTTAATATGATTATTAATACTGGCCAATGGGCAACAGCCTCATCATGCAAACCAAGTCATCTTTCTATATATAACTATTGTCTATTGCAACGTATTCACACTTCATATACTCTCTGTTTCTTTTTTTAGTTTAGTTCGTTTATAATTGAATTAGTTTGAACATCATATTGGTAATTGTTTTAAGGCTTATTTAGAATCAGAGTGGTTTGGACTGAACGTGAAGTTTAGATGCTTTTGGACGAAAAGTTCGATGTTTTTTTTGTAAGGATGAAGCTGTTGGAGTAATGTCCGAGTTTTTCGTGAGGAGTAGGGCTGGTAATTCATATCCTATCCGCGGTACTTAATTCGGTCCAACTCGTTCAGTTAGAGTAGGCTATCCTATCCGCTGCAGGTAGGTAGGGTACAGGTTTAGGGTGTATCCTACTCTACCCTACTCGCACTTCATATACAACACATATTTTTTAAAAATTAGATTTATAGTGAAGGAAGTAAGAGTTAAATCTACAACCTCCCTTATGTAATGACTTACAATAAGTGAACAACCACTAAACTAGTTAGTTAATTTAGTAATTTAGAGCATTAGTTTTTATTTTTTATGTTATTAATATGTATAAAATTCAAAATGATTGAATTTTATATTTATTTTAAAAAAATTTGATATTTCTGCGGATAGGGTAGGATAGGGTAGGGTTTAGAATTTTATGGTACAGGTAGGGTTAGGGTTGAGAGATTCTCAACCCGCGGATAGGGTTAGGGTAGGGTCCAAACCTTACTCTATCCTACCCATTGCCAACCCTAGTGAGGAGGTATGGATGATACTTATAAGAAATTTCGATATTTAAGTTAGTAAGGATTTTAAACAGATTTTTTCAGTATATTGAAATTCGAAAAATACTTGAGTGTCAAGATAATAAGTGTAGATGTAGAGTTAATAATTACTTTTAAAATAATTTTATTTTTTATGGTGAGTTTGTTATTTATTTTTGTTAAAAAAGTTGTTGAGATCTCATTTTTAGATAAATAAAAAGATAGTAAAAATCGATTACTTATTTAGATAAATAAAACTAAACTCGTATCGTTATATTCGACCTCTATGAGATCGAATAGGTGTCCGTCCTACCGATTTTTATTAATTGGACTTTATTATTTTGGGTGTCGTTAAATAATAAACTAGGTATGAGGAGTAATTTTTTTTCCTTTGAGTATGATCCCTCACTTAAAATATTTTAGTGCTGTTTTTGCCTTAAAGCATTTCTTATTGAAACATAGTACTTGGTCAAAGTTTATCTTAGTGCCTTTTATAAGAAGTTGGCATATAAATTTAAATATCAACCTCAGACCTTATACTATACACTGGACATAATTAATGCGTGGGTGTGGGGAAGGAAAATATGACCAGGTATAGTATAATGTAATTTATACTATGATATGAAAATCAATTGACTATTTAGGATGCTGTAATTTCCTCCTTTCTTCTTTGTTGACTCTTACGATATTTCAAAGTACTTCACAAAGCCATTGGTCTGGGACCATTGTACAGTAACGAATTATATTACTGAAGACTTTGGACCATAAATAAATAACATTACGCCGTTGAACTCTTCAAGATTATATTATTATTGAGAGGAAAAATAATGTAACGTTACATCAAGAATCGTTTGGAATTGAGGGGGTATTTAAGACCTGATTCGCTTTGAAACTCTACCCTAGCCTTGTAGGATTTAGATTTCTCATTTTTATTTGATGTAATTTTCGACTCAAATTCGAATTATGTTTCGAGTAAATTTGGTCCGATCCAAAGTTATGTTTTATAACTAAAATACAAATTTTACAATGAAATTATTAATGAAATGTTATAAGTTTATATTTTAATTAATATTTTTATATTATATTTTGTTATTTTTTTATTTACAATAATTTATTTTAGTATAAATATTATATAATTATTAAATTCATCTTTAAGAGTAAGATTTTAATAATTAATCGTATAAAATTTATAAGTATATACACTAATTATGTATTAGGTCAATCTGATTTAATTCAATTTATGTTTGATTAATTTAGAATTAGATTTAAATATTTAAAATATACTCTATAAAATATTAGAATTAAGTCTGGATTTAATTAAAAAAAAAATAGGGGTGAGCACGGGTAACGGATACCCGATTATTCACCCGAATTCGATTCCGAACCAATTAAATTGGTTCTGGAACCGACGGGTAATCGGGTCCAACTCGAACCAAACTGATGACATTTACTTGTGATTGGTTCGGGTATCGGTTTTGGGGGCGCAGAACGCGAACCAACCCGTATACCCGATCATAATTAATTAAATAAAATATGATTGGTTCGGGTATCGGTTTTCCAACTCATAACCCTAATACTATCTCACTAACGGCGCAACCATGGAGTAAACTCTTGAATATGCTTGGTTGATGGAGTGAAAGATTATGGAGTGAAGACTTTGAAAACTAGACAAATATTTCTATTGCACTTTTGTATTTAACTTCTAATGTTTAGATTTTAATGTGTTTTGGTTTTAGCTTCTTTCAAAGATTATTCACTAGACTTTTGTAATTAACTTATAATATTTCTATTGCACTTTTATATTTTCATTAGACAAGATTATTCACTATTAATATGTTTGGATTTTGTTGAGTTTAGTTTTTAATGTATTTGGTGTTTAATATGTTTGCATTATTTCTGTTGATGTTACATGTTTATTGTATTTGTTGAATTTTTAAGATAAAAATTTGCCAATTTGGTTTTTTTATGAATTTCAAAGTCATCGGATATCCGCTACCCGAATCGAACCAATCCGGTCTTAATCGGTTTGGTTTGGTTCGGGTACAAGCACAAAAAAACGTAAATCCGAACCAAACCGAACCAATTACTTTTTGATCGGTTCGATTCTAATTTTACCTTGAACCCGAACCAAACCGACCCGTGCTCACCCCTAAAAAAAGGATAAATCGATTTCTGAATTTTTTGTTTGCAAACATTTAAATCTTTGAGAATTTAAAATTACATTTAAATTTCTGATCTCTTCAAAATCTGGACATATCGATCTCTGAGTTTAATTTGTCTAATTTTAAAAACTCTGTCACGTATCCATCTATATCAACCAGGTTAGTATAACGGGAGTCACGTTTAATTTTTCTATTGAGTTTGACAGACCTAAATAAACATGAGGGATGGATATGTCCAATTTTAAAAAGATAAAAAATTTAAATATATTTTTAAATTTTAAAAAATTTAAATGTATGCGTATTAAAAAGTCAAGAATTTATTTATTTTTTAATTAAATTAGTCCCAACTACCCGTTTACCTGGCAATTGGATACTTTAATGGGGGCGTTGCAAAAATATTCCACCTTCTATTTGAGGTGGTGAAAAAGAAGAATTGGAGCACATAGTTTTGATTTTTGGAAGCTGGGTTTTCAGTCACTATCGCACGTGCCGACAGAAAATAATTTTCAAAGGTTGTTAAGGCGTAAAGAACAGTTATTATTATTTATTATTATTCAGCAAGACTGGTTTGCTAGCATTATTAAGAGCTTGATTAAGCCAACTCGAGCTACTTAAGGAGAAGAACAGTTAGTTACATTTTCAAGCAAGCGGAGTAAACAAAAGCATGTCATAATTCTTGACCACAACAATACAAAAGTTGCATCATCCGAATTAAACCAAATGCAAATTCTAAACATGTTAACCAAAAGCACCCAAGTGGAACCAATTAAGGGTCACAACTCACACAAACACAACTACATAAAAGTCTAAGAAAAAAGTTTAATGATAATCACTACACACTAATATACTTAAATATCATCTTTTAGGTTATTCTTGAACATTTTTTTACTAAAGACTAGAGAGTGTTGCAATCTTAATTAAAAAAATCTTAATTTTCTATTTAGTTATATTTTATATAAATGGATTTTTTTAAATAACCTGTTATTCAGATTAATTATATTTTTTAAAATATTTCAAATAGGCTACATTTACTTTTTTACAAAAAAGAGAGAAAAATTAAAGTTTGTAATATGCTAATTTATTTATTATTTTTAATAATAGGTCATTTTTAAAAAACATTGCATTCTTTATTTTATAGAAATTTTAAGTATTTGGAGGGAAAAAAAAGGTTCATTTTCTTGACAAAAAAAATTCTGCATTTTTGTTACTGTGAACCCACATCCTATATAATCATATATATTATATAGAGCCACTCAGATAAAGACATTTAAAATGTCTTTTTTTAAATATGTTTTTTAATAATTAAAATTTAACACATATAATCGATTAAATTGTGTTATTTTTGTTAAAATTATACTAGACAAATTAATTTAACCGAAACAATGGTGAATCAAATTTTAAACTGGTCTAAATTAATATTATTTTTTATAGAAAATAACTACAATATATTTATTATAAAAAATAACTAAAATATTCCTATTATATATATTAATTTTGAAAATTCTAAATTCTAACTCTTTACTTCTCTGCTATGATAGGGTTAGGATTTAGAATTTTCAAAATTTATATATATAATAAAAGTATTTTAGTCATTTTCTATAATAAGGATATTGTAGTCATTTTTTTAAAAAAAATATTATTAATTTAGACCGATTCAAGATTTGATTCACCATTTTTTCGGTCAAATTAATTTATATGACCTAATTTTGACAAAAATAATACGATTTAATGGATTTTATGTGTTAAATTTTAATTATTAGTAAACATTTTTAAAAAAAGACATTTTAGACGTCTTTATCTTAGTGGCTCCCTATAAAAATGTTTTAAGTAGATGTTGAACCAAAAACCTCTCACTAAATAGTAAATACAAAAGATCCTTAGCCACTAAAAAAAATCATTAATTAATAATTTAATATTTTTTTTTACATAAAAGTCACTTCTATTTTAAATTATCATCAAGTTATATAATAATGTTGTATTTTTTTTAACTCGTGGGTAAAGTCACGTATCCACGAGTTAATAATGGGTAGGATTAGAGTCAGGGGCGGAGCTACATACTGCGAAAGGGGGGCAACGGCCCCCTAATTTTAATTTTTTACATGTAAATTATATGTAAATTTCAGTTTAGCCCCTCTCAAAAATTTATTTTAATATTATTTTATTGTGTAAATATTTTTAGCCCCCTCTAATGTTTCTTCTAGCTCCACCCCTGATTTAGAGTTGAGATATTCTCAACTCACAAATAATATTAGAGTAGACTCCAAATCCTATTCTAGTCTACCCGTTGCCACCCCTGCTGTGCTCTTGGACTTGAATTTAATTTAAGGATGTGTTTGTTGAAGTAAGTTCAAATTTTTTGAACGCTTCAATTTTTGGGTGATTCTATACTTATTCCACGTTTATAAGAAGCAACAAATCCTAGTTTTTGGATTTCACTGACTAACTTCTAAGTTTCTTTAATTCCCTTCTACTAACCCTATTCTTCATACATGTTATTATTTTATTTGTATGAAATTTTTATAATAACCCTACTCTTCATACATGTTATTATTTTATTTATGAAATTTTTATGTTTTTTATCAGTTTTCCTTTTTTTTATTATTATTTTTATTTTTTTGTTAATTTTTTGTTTGACATTGTACACTTTTATAATTGTAATTCTTGTATATTATATTTATTATTATTTTTTATAATATAATTTATTGATCTCATTAGGTAGAATAAATTTAAAAAAATAATTATAAATAATAATAGGAGTGAAAAATTATAATGTACTAAAAAAGAGTGCTAAGAGTACTAGGAAAAAAATATTATATAAAAAATATACTAGAAAAAAGTGTAAAAAAATATACTTAAAAAATAATATTATAATTTAATAGGATGTTCTTTCTAGTAATTATTTATTTAAAAGTGATTTTAACTAATATTATTCAAATAATATTTATTTTATTAAAATCAATTTTAATATAGAATTACCAAACATAAATCATGTTGATACAGACTCATTCTTACCCAAAATTAATTCTATCAAATTATTTTTATTCAAACTTCAATTTAACAAAAACCAATCTAAAGACTAAACACACACTAATCTATTTTTAGTATTCCTTTACCCACTCAGTGTAATAAGGTTTCGTTATTGTTTATATTTTTTTACAGGTTGCGTGATTCATGGTTTTGGACGGAGTTTCTTTGTTTTTGGTCATTCTGCTTTCGTCTTGAATGCTTTATGACACAGAATAAAAGCCCAAGACTTGAAGGATTATGTCATTGTTCTTGTATCCGAATCTATGTTGTATTGCTTATTTTATGACTAAATTCCTAACGTGGTATTTAAGATTTATCGAACAAAGAGATAAAACAGTTTGTATTTCATATAAACTCTTTGTCTTCTCATTTTTGCATTGTTTAAACGCTAAAACAAAACAACACTATTTTGACCTGTATTTAGCGTGAAAAATCAGAGCATGCTCAACACTACATTGGCCACTCACTATTAAAAAGGATTTAGAGACCAATATGACATTCAAAATTGGATCTCAAAAATCAGAATAGTGAATTTTAGATCCGATGAACTAACATAAATGGTTAAAATTGTAAATTTTAAAAACCACTTTAAAAATTTAATCTTTCTTTTATGTTCCAAGAACATAGACTAACACGTGATCGGTGATCCCACATTACCTTAAACGGAAATGATGAGAGCACCGCAAGGCTTGTACTAATGGCATACATGTATGCTCTCTTTTTTTTTTTTTTTTTTTTTGGGGATATACCATGTATGCCTTGTTAGAAGGTGTGTCCGGAAACAAATCCTAGCTATGATTAGAAAGTTGTTATATGGAACCCATGGGAAAAGAAAAAAGGGTGTGTTAGGGTCTTGACAAAGAAAAAGAAAAAAAAAAAAGAAAAAAGAAAAAAGCAAAAAGCAAAAAGAAATGATGAGAGCGATGAAAATACAACTGCATTTACAATGAATTGGCAACTACAATTACAATTACACTCCAAGGAGCCCAGAAGAAGATTGATTATTCACAAAATTGGAATACTACAAGGGTCAAACTCATTTGTACCCTCTAAATCTACGTATTATTTATAATTATTCTACAACTATTTCAAGTATTGCGGTAAGTCTGGGTTTTCTATATCTTCTCAAAAGCAAAGAAGAGCATACAACACTTACAGAGGAGAGAGCCATGCATGCACCAGCAACCCACGGTGGCAGCTGGATCCCCAGAGAAGGGAAAAACACCCCCGCAGCAACTGGTATTGCAATAACATTGTAAGCCATGGCAAATACATAGTTCAATCGAATACGAGAAAATGTCTTCCTAGAAAGATCAATGGCTGTGATCACATCTTCCAAGTTATCTCTCATCAGCACATAGTCAGCGGCTTCTATTGCAATATCAGTCCCAGCTCCAATTGCCAAACCAACATCTGCAGCGGCTAATGCAGGAGAGTCATTGATGCCATCACCCACCATTGCTACTATGCTCCCATCCTTTTGAAAGGATCGAACAACATCCGCCTTTCCTGCCGGCATAACCTCTGCCCTCACATCTTGAATTCCAAGCTGCCATACAAAACAAAATCGATTTTATCCAGTAAAGTTCATGTTACAAAGTACAAACTTAAAAGCATACTATTTCTTTAAAGTTTAAACTATTACGCTGGCAGTTATGATCAAGAAAAACAACTGTGTTCCACTACAAAGTACAAACACCAAGACTAATATAATCTATGCAAAGATATTGGTTTTCTTTGAACAAGCATAGCCAAATACCCTTGAAACCACACTCAATAGATATAACAAAAAGCTTTAACAGCCAAGAAAAACAAGTTATAGAAACATATACATACCTCCTTTGCAACAGCTCGAGCTGTTCTCCAATTGTCTCCTGTAACCATAACAGGTATGACTCCCATTTTATGGAGGCCATCTATAACAACAGAAGCTTCTCTCTTTAGTGGGTCTGCAACACCTAACACTCCAGTTAGAACGTCATCATATGCTACCAGTATTCCTGTCTTTGCACTTTCTTCAAGCTCTACCACAAAATTTTCCACTTCAGTGGAAATATCTATACCATTTTCTGACAGCAGCTTTCTGTTACCAACCTGTTCAGGATAATACTGCGTCAAATAAAAAGCTTAAAAAAACAAACAAATTCCACAGTTCTATGAAGTTAATGATAGTTAAATAGCAATGACCGAGAAACTACCAAAATGCGCTTCCCATCTATAAAGCACTGGACACCTCTTCCTGGGAGAGCAGAGAAATCTGATACATCATGAAGCCACCCAGAATTTAATTCCTTCGCATCATTCAGAGTACCATTGGTAGTAGAGGACTCATCAAAGAAATGAAAATGGCGTGCATATTGTAATATTGCTTTTCCCAATGGGTGTTCACTGCTAGCCTGAAAAATAAGAAACAGAGAATTAGAACAGGTAGATTCCTCCTACAAGAAACAGAAGGGTGAAACCTTCTGACAAATCAAATAGTCAGAAATGAATAATCTTTCCTAAGATTGTACTTAATCTATTTTCAACAATCTAGAACATTGTAGGAAAAGTTGATTTGTCTGTGTCAAGGAGGTGGAGAAAATACAAAATATAACCTAGTGGTCTTCTATAGCTGCATGAATGGATGTAGGTCCAAACCAAGTATCTGACAACACCGTTGACAGAAAATAAGATTCAGAAAGTAATATTATCATTTAGAAATTGGAAGTCACCTCAGCAGAAGCCACCAGTGTAAGAAATTCTCCTCGCTCCATTCCTGTGAACACCTTGACAGTAGTAACAGTGGCTTTCCCTTGAGTTAGAGTGCCTGTCTTATCAAATATAACATACTTCACCATCTGAGCCCTTTCCAAGGCATCTCCTCCTTTAATTAACACACCATTGTTAGCCCCAACCCCTGTTGCCACCATGACAGCAGTTGGTGTTGCCAAACCAAGGGCACACGGGCATGCAATCACCACAACAGATATCGAAAACATTAGAGCAAAAACGAAATGATTTCCATTTTCTGGTAGCCATTCTTTTGGGTAAGCTTCAAGAGCCCCAGCAGTATACCTACAATTAGTCAAAATATTTAGAGAAAGTAGGGATGAGCATTCCAAATTCCTTGGGAATCAAGTTTTTATTAATATGACAAAAACTAGCCAATTTAATCTTACCAACACAGGAATGTCAATAATGACAAAGCCACAACAGTAGGAACAAATATGCTTGCTACCTGCAAATCAACAGAATGCAACATAAGTTCGTATCTTATATTCCTTCAATCATTTGTGGACCAATCCACTTATGTGAATGATCCAGATGACAGGATGAAGATAATTTTTACAAACTTATAAGAACACAAAAGAAAAAGCTCCTCCAATTTGGTATAAAGCCTAAACCTCAAAGTACTAAATTCAATGACATTCAAATTTTACAAATAGTTCTGTAGGAGATTCTTCTGCTTTAGTGATCAAAGGTGAGGCATTTAAATATTGACCTAACTAGACAAGCTTAATCAAATCTTGGCTGAACTTGCAGCTTCGGAAAAGTAAATGCTGACTCCTTGCTACTCAATGCAACTCTTTTAGTTACAATTTATATGAAATGGCCAACCGATTTAAGAAAGTTAAATCATGTGGTTTTCATTAACCAGGACATCTAGAAACATGAAAATTTTTACTTTACTTCGGAATTGATTCTTGAGCTAATACTGTCTTTATGCTTTTGAAGCAAATGCTATTTTATTCTATGAATAAATAACTGTGATATAAAAGTAAAACTTCTAGAGAATAGAAGTCACTCAAGTGCACAACCAGACTACTTACATAATCAGCAAACTTCTGAATGGGAGCTTTGGACATCTGGGCTGTCTCCACCAAACTAATTATCTGACTCAAAACTGTATCGGATCCTACTTTAGTTGCTTGAATGTGCAGGACACCATGTGAATTAATTGTACCTCCAATAACTGATGCATTGAGCTCTTTCAAAACAGGTACAGATTCACCAGTCACCATGCTCTCATTTACATAACTTGAGCCCCACTTAACAATACCATCAGCGGGAATCTTTGTACCAGGAAGAACTTTTAATGTATCACCAGGTTCAATGAGTAAGGAGTCTATTTCCCTTTCCTCAATTAATTTACCACCTAGAAAATAAGATAATTATCAGCAAGTTATAATCTGATGTTGCAATAAAATGTGGAACATGATGAATCAAATAACCTATATTAATGAGTTTTAAAATGGAAAAAAATGAAGAGTAAATACCTAAATTGGTCCCTAACAAAACCCGGATTGGATCCCAATAAATTTTATTACTCTAATAGGTCTCTGATAATTACTCTCGTCAAACAAATTAGTCCCTATATTTCATAAAAATTTTAATATTCGTATTGGATAAATAAGTCCCAAACAAATTTTATTATAAGAAATTAGATTTTAAAAAATATCATTACAAGACAAATTAATCTCCCTTATGGAGGGACCAGTTCCATCTAAAATTCCTTCGAGACTGATTTGGTGTTTACTCAAAAATAAAAAAAATAAAAGAAGAAGCCATTTTTCATGAAATAAAATATAAAGATTAGCTGTAAATGGAAACAATTTTATGTGTCCTTTTTGTCAAGAAAATAAGAATATAAAATGAAAAGAAAATGATGTGCACCTTTATCTTTTACAATCAATAAAGCAGTTGCAGGAGCAAGTTCCACTAACTTCTTAATGGCATCAGATGTCTTTCCCTTGGCAAGGCATTCCAAATACTTGCCCAACAATACAAATGTTATGAGCATAGCACTTGTTTCAAAGTATGTTGGAGACCAAAATCCAGTAACAGCACCATACAGAAGAGCACAAACAGAATAAACATAGGAGGCTGTAGTTCCTAAAGCAACCAGGACATCCATGTTTGTTGAACCATTCCTAAGAGCCCTGCCCGCTGCAATGTAGAAGCGCCTTCCAATCACAAATTGGATAACACTCACTAATGCCCATTTCAACCAATCACCCATGAGGAAAGGTCCACATCTCCTGAGTAATAAGGAGTATATGAATGGTATGTGAGGACAAACTACCCCCATGAAGAAGAGAGGAACCTGAACGAAATACATCAAGCAAAAATCAATTTGAAATATCAGACAAGAACATGAACAAAATAAGGGTGTTAACACATTATACACGACCAATATTCGACAATAACAAGTCACCATTTGCTTTGATTATGTTTCTATGAAGAACAGAGAGAATGACATCACGGCAGAATACTGCTTTCTTTATATGAAACTTCTGTACAAACTAATGCAACCCTTAGAATAAATAAATGGAATTTGACAAAATATAGAATATAAAAGGAAGATTCGACTGATACTAATGTACCATGGAAATAGAAACCGCAGCCACCGTATGACTTGGAATCCCTAGCTTCCCGTCTCTTCTCTAAAGCCACCCTATGTCCCTATGTCCCTATTGATCCCAAGCACATTACATTACTAGAAAATTAACTCCTAATGTTTCTCCACCAATGCATTTTGTGAAGAAATATCTGTTTATGCATGTCATGACTCACGAGTATCCGTTCAATCATCTAACAATGATTATGAACATGATTTCACACACCTATAGGAATATGGATGAAGAAACAGATTTTAAAAAAACAAAAAAAAAGAACTAAGCAACATGACTCCAACATAAAACATTGGCATACAATAACTGAGACGGAAGAGATACTCACACTAAGAAACAGGCTGGAAGTGAAAAGCCGAAACATAGCTGAGCTCTCGGCACCATCTGTAGAAGCCATTCTGGCATAAGGGTTCCTAACATTCAACCTAAATTTCCCTTTACTCCCAAGCTGGATCCCATCGACAAGTGATCGAGGCCTAATAACTTCGGGATCAAACACAACATCCAACTCATTCGACACGATGTTGAATCGGAACTGCCTCACACCTTTCATCCTACTCAGCATACCTTCCAGAACCTGAGCATCACCCAAACTGTACACACCAACAACACCTAGCACCACCTTGTCCTGCTCATTGCTCTGCACAAACGAAGCCTCGAACCCAGCATCTTCAATCGCACGGACGATCTCATCCTTGCTAATCACATTTGGATCATACTCAACCTCACCTAACGAAGTAGCCAAAGCCACCACAGCCTTCTTCACACCACCGAGGTCCTTGAGGATCCCTTCCACGGAGTTCACGCACGCCGCACACGTCATCCCCGTGATGGTGAACTGTCCTACAAGAGTAGCACCATTTGGCTTCGTTCCAGACGCGCTTTGTTGAGGTTCCGTCAAAACCTCGGCTTCGAAACCTGCATCTTCAACCGCATTCTTAATGTCTTCATCCTACGGTTTAAAAACCAACGCAACAAGTTCCAAAGCAAAAGATCAGTAGCTATTAGCTAACAAAAAAGAAAGAAATTCAGTTTCCATAATACAAAAATATTCAACTAGCTAGCTAGCTATAACTAACCTTGGCGAGGCTCGGATTGAAAACGACGTCGGCACGGTTCTGGAGAAGTGCGACGGAAGCGGAAACGACGCCGTCAAAGGACATGAGAGCGGATTCGACGGAGTTGGAACATGCGGCACAGGTCATGCCGGTGACTCTGACCTGAATCCGCTTCGTTGATGTTGTTGCTGCTGCTTCAACGTCGTCCTTATCGTAGGAATCGAGAAGGCGAACATCTTCGAGGTCACCGGAGTCGTCGGCGGCGGCGGCGAGGGAGGTTTTACCGGAGGGAGTTAGCTGAATGTCTCGGACACTCGGCGCCATGATGAGGAAGGTGCCGAGGGGAATGCAAAGCGAAAGAGATTTATAAGATTTCAAAAAGCAAAAAAATGGAGAGAAAATTTGGAACGGAATTTGCAGAAAGAAGAGAAGAAAAATGAAAGAAGAGAAAAAGAAAATAACTTTTCCGAGGGAGATGGGTGAGACAGCAATTTTTTAACTAAGTGGAAGGTGCGGGTGGGGCCACTGTTGGATTGGAATTTGGAGGGAGGTTTTTGAACCGCTTTTACGTTTTTACCCTTTGGGTTTGTTCGAATTTCAGTTTTATGTTGTACTTCATGCTGGGAGGAGTTTGTACTGCATGCCACGTAGGAAGAGTTTGTTGAGTCGTGGTTGCGTTGCTTGTGTTCTCGTCAAGCCCGGTGGCGTGTGAGCTTAGGTGTGAAAATTGCTTCAAGGTTCTAGCTTGGTCTTTTTCCAACTGGTCAAACAATGTCAATCACAGTGATTAATTTTGAACATGGAATCCAGAATCGGGAATGAAAAACAATTAAAGATAAGAGGAAGTGGAAAATCTTTTTCATGTTTAAAGTAACATCATCTTCAAAATTAGAAAAAAAACAAAAGAGAAAAAGGCTAAACTAATTTGTTTCTTTTTTAAAGATAAAATTTTAAAATATTATTTAAAAAAAATTAAAGGTCAGCATTTTTATTAAAATTTGGTGAACTTTTACACTATTAAATATAATTTTATATCATTAAAAATATTAATAATAACTAATTGATGACTACAAATTACAAAATTTATTGACCTTCTAATATTCTTCATATTATTTTGCTCCTCAATGTTTAGACCAAATCTTAATTTGGCAAACTTTCCATGTTTGTTTAAAAAATTTCAAACTAATTTAATATCATCCTCTCATTAAATTTATACAAATAACTAAGAGTTAGGGATATGAACGTTAATAATGTTATTGTTAAGTCATATTCTTTTTGGATTAATCTCTACATATAAGTGTTTTGCGCTTACAAGCTTTACAAGTTTGAAGAAAACAAAACCCACTAAAGGCGTTGCTTATATTACGTGCCTCTTTAACAGACTTTTAAATCAATTCAAATCAATTAAGGCGCAAATATATAACTTCCATTTTTTAAAATATTTCGTTTCTTTTTTTGAATTTCTTGCCAAATTTGTTGGATCTCCTACTTGCTTCGTTTTTTTTTTTTTCCGATTTTTATGGTTTCTGAAATCAAGCTTTGAAATTGTTTTGAAGATAATGGAACTTAAGAAATACACCCAAACGATTACAGAAATACACCCAAACAATTACAGAAATACCTCCAAACGATTACAGAAATACATCCAAACGGTTACAAAAAGGATTACAGAAATACACCCAAACGGTTACAGAAATACACCCAAAGGATTACAGAAATACACCCAAAGGATTTAAGAAATACACCCAAAACATAGGAGAGACAGTATATTTCTTCTTGAAATCTTTTAATGTTTTGATGGTTAAGGATGAAGCACATGACAGAGACAATCTAGAAAAAAAACCTAGAAGACCAGTAAAACAGTACCTTGAATAATGTTTCTTCATTTTTTCTGGTGATTTTTTATGGAGATTTGTATCTTTTCTTCTCGATTTCTTCTACTCTTCGCGAGGAGTTGGAACGTGTCTTTTGTTTCGAATGTCGCTTGAATCTTGACGGTTTGCGTTTTGATTGAGGAAGAAGAGAAATAGTGCGGCATAATGAACGCGTGCGTTGGACGCTCGATTTTAAAGGAGTGGTGCGCGTGTTTTTTCTTGGATTTGGACCAACTTATATAGCTTGTAAGCCAAAAAGACTTGTATGTATAGCATGCCTCATTATTTTTTGCATTGAAAAAATATAATCAAAATATTTTTGCAACTCTTTTTTTTTTTTTTTGCACAAAAAAAGTTTTTATGTTAGTAATTGTTGATGTGTTAATTTTACTTATGTACTAAAATTAGATGTTATTAATTTTTAAATATACTAAGTGTTCGTGAATTTAATAGTAAAACAATATTAATCTATTAAAAAATTTTGAAGACTGAAGTAAGACGTTTAAAATTTTTTAAAATTATATATGATGTTTGAAATATTGGAGACCAAATTAAAATTTAATTCAAATATAAAAAATTAAAATAATATTTTATTTTTATATTAATTTATTTATTTTAAAAAGATTAACGATCATTTTGATTCTTAAAAAATATAAGTGTGATGGAAATATATTAAATATAAGTTTCTATTCTTAAATTTTTTTTATATATTTTAGTTTTTAAAAATATATTATATATAGCCCTTTAAAGATATAAATAGCATCAAATAATTTATTTGTAATTAATTATATGGAAAGATATTTGTGTTCAATATGTTTTAATAATATTACATACGTTTTTAAATTATAAAGTATAAAGAAAAAAGAAAAAACTTATTCTTTTAAACATAATGAAATAATAATACTATGTGTATCTATTAAAAACTAAGTTTATTTTAAAACATTTTCTCGCATCAAAATAATGTTATTAATGTATTTTAAAAGACCGAAGACTGTGAGACGCACAATAAACAGGTTAGAATGAAAGACGCATCTGGCACGTGACCCACGTGACTTTGTACCCCATGATAATTCTCCAATGATATACGTTAATACGTAAATGATATAATATCTGTACTTCTGTAGGATCCGATTTTTTGAATTTCTCTTGCATCGACGTGTTCATTAATTGATTAAAGACCTTCAAGTTTGATTATTTTAAACTCTTAAGGAAAGGAAAATACGCCTTTGGCTTGGGATACTATAATTTAATTTATTAATTTCAATGCTTGTATGAACTATTCAAAGTTTCTTGGACACAAGTTGTGGTTTATATTATTTAGAAGACATCCAGCATATATAATTAGAAAGGGTGAAGTACGATTTTTGTTTTTAAGGTAGAGGTCGAAAATTTTTTTTGTATATAAAATATTTTTAAGTTTTAAAATCAAATTTTAAAATCGTTATTTTTACTTAAATATTAAAATTTTTGACTAAATTATACATAACAAAAAATATTATAAAAAATATGAAAAAGAGAGTGTTTCTATTTCTGCGAAAGAAAAAAAAAAGAAAAAAAAATTGTCCATGATCCACTTTTGTGTTTCCGCTTCCGTTGCCGATTTTGGTCCCTAAGATAAGGACAATTTTAAAATTAATATAAACCTTAGAGACGATTTTGTATACAAAAAAAGTTAAAGACGAAAAAAATTTTCAAACCTATAACTTAAGAATCAAAATCATACCTAACTCTAATTAAAAATTTAGAACTCATATTCGTCTTTAATTTGTTGTGCCCCTTGATTAATCATGTCAATTTAGCCAACTTTCGCTTTTAACCTAATTGACTATTCAATATTGTATAGTAGTTGCATTTTTTTCACTTATTGTTAATTTGTTATCAACATTAACAACCACCAATACAATAAAAAACTTCCTATCATTTAGGTTATAAAGGAAACATGAAAATGAAGGGGAAAAAAAGGTAAAGCCCTAATTTGTTTGGGTAGAGACAAATAATATTGGAAATATGCATGGCATTTTTCTCCACTAACAAAAATAGTTGTATCATGATGGTGTGATGATAGAGTATCCACTAATTTGGACGAAAAAAACTATTACTTAAAAGGAAAAAGATAAATTAAAAAAAACGGTGGGTAGTGCATCTTATGTTATCTTCCACCAAAACAAAAACAATGGGCAATGCACATTATGATATGTGGTGTCCACAAAAGCTTCTTTTTATCTCATAATCACGCTGGCATGGCTATATAACTAAAGAGTGTTTTAAGAATATTAATTGAGAAAGTAGATCATTCTTTTAATGCATTTAATTCATAAAATACTTAAAAAGATTGATGTTTACTTTATATTTTTATATATAGCACTCTTAACATTCTTAAAATTCTTAATTAATATATATATATAATGTATATTTTATATTTTAATATATATTTTATACAAATAATTAATTTGATGGTTAATTTTTATTTGCACGTAATATTATTAATTTATTTTTATAGTCTATAACTCTGTATGTACTATATCTATATGTAGGAGGTGCAATTAATAAGCATAACAACCCTAATAATTATACGAAATAATAAGGAAGGACATGTGGGAATAGGATTATTCTATTCCATTGACCCAATACAGATTTATTTTGACTTTGATTTGATATTTGAAGTTTCTCTAAGAAAAAGTCGCAACGTTGACAAATTTAATTTTCTGAAACCATATGGTAATGTGTTACATTGTCAAACAGATTCACTTTTTGGTTTCCTTCGCCACTGTTTTCTATGATATCCATTGAAAGTTGCTGGACATGGTGTTCCGACTATGATGATGGGATAAAATTAAACTAAAACTTGTATAACTTATTTAAATTATAAACTTAGAATAAACCAATACTGTAAATAATTATAAAACTAAATTTAATTTCTCACTAGATATGACTTATTTTTTAGCCGTGGGAGGTAATTGATTTTGGTTTACATTTTAATTTTGCACTATGAATTAGTTTCAAATTATTGGGAACGGACCGGAGTTCTAATTATTGAGCGGATTTAATTTTATAGCTTTGTTATTTCAGAACATCTTCAGAAACTGAAAATATGTGGAACTGAATCAATTGGTGACATGTCTTGAGTTCATCACTATATGTCACAAGCTGTACTACACAAACTATCAGAAATTGTATATGGGTGACAACGTAATTTCAATCCAGGATTAGGTGCAACATTTTTAATTTATTAAATGTTATTATGTATTGATTATCGGAATATATATATATATATAGTAAAGTTGCTTTCTAGAGTAAGGGATTTGATGGAACTACTCTGTATTAGGAATAATGTCGACGTCAAAATAATAAAGGGTGAAGTGTTTTCAAAATAATAATGTTTTGAAGCATTCAAGAAGTTAGTTGAAAGAAGCAATAGGAAGTTCGCTAACCGAACCCAAATTAGATAGAAAAGCCAACAACTCACTTGGAACTTGGAAGGAATATTTGTGCCTTTTAGTTTTAGACGGTTTACCATTTATGTCATCTTTTATGGATGTGAAATAGATCACAAAAGTTGACGATATTATATGATTAAAGATGTGTCATGTGTGTCCCTTGAAGAAAGTGATTTCTTTTTCTTAATCTTGTACATAGAATTAAGTTATCTTTGCCACAATGCAAATAGAAATGCTTTTGTGTGTGTGTGTTTTTCTGGTTTTCACAAAGTATTTAAGAACAGACGAAACAGTTAATAATGGTAAGGTAAATACAAAGTAAGTTGTTTCCTTGTCAAAAGTTGAGTTCTGACTTCTGATGCTGCTTAGTGATTTTCTTACACTAATCACCATGCTTTAAAAAATATATATAAAAAAGGTTTTTTTTTCCTACAATAAAATATAAAAATATGGCTAATAAAAGAATAAACGGTTAAAATTTTTTTAATACTAAAAGTCGTAGTACATTATGGATGTTTTATAGTTTTTTTTTAATTTGATTGTTTCTTTATTATTGTATGTTAATCTATTTAATTTGTTTTAAAGAGATTTATGATGGTGATCTTATTGTGGTAATGTAAGGAGTAAGTGTTATATTTATTTTGTATACTCTTAAACTTTATGTCCCTGATATATATATTTGTGGCTGAGTAATTATTAAAAAAATTCGTTTAATATCTATTTTATATTTTATTTAAATGATAATAGTGAATAAATATTTTTTTTTGCTTTTTTTTAAATAAATAATGTAATTTTTTTATAAAAATAAAGTTTAAATAATTGTGAGATTAGAATATTCTACAAATAATGGTAAATATTTTGTCATTAAATTTGTTATAAAAGAAATTTATAAAAATATTATGTTGTATTATATAATTTAGTTATATTTTTCTTATTTTTAATTTAGATTATTTAGAGTGACATATTTTTGAAAAGTGTTATTCAATTTTTTTTAAATTAGTAAATCAAATCAATTATAATTAATTAATTAATTAGATTAAATATCTTACAATTTAATATAATTTAATTTATATAGATACATAACTTTTATTGTTTATATAATAAATTCTAGAGATAATTTTTATAATTTATAATTTATTTTTTTATTTGCATATTATACTTTTAATAATAATTTTTTTCATTTAGGAATAGAATATATATTTTCTACTAATATATATTATATTATATATAATGAATATGTAACTTTACAATTTTAGACTATTATATAAACACTTATTAATATGATCTTATTTCTATTATTTGAGTATCAATACACTACAATATGATCTTATGAATTTTTTTATTGCATAGTTTACTTCGATAAAAAATAATAAAATTTGATTTATAAAAATTTAAACTTAAACGTTTATTATGGTTGAGCTAAAATTTTAGTTTATTTTATTATATTATATAAATATTAAATTTTTTAATTAAATACTTATTTGATTACGATATAATATTATAAATAACTTTACGTTAACAATTAAATTTCAGTTGTTACATAGATGTTATATTTTAGGTAATTATTTTTTTATTTTGAAAATTATTATACATCATTTAATTATATTTGTTCTTTTTTTTAAAAAAATTGCTATTTTGAGAGAGCAACTAATATTTATGATGTTCTAAAATTGACAAAACAAAAAAATACAAGATATTAATACTTTGAATTTTTAAATATAAATCTTAAAGTAAATATATATGATTATGATTAATGTCATAATTGAAGACCTTTATTTTCGACTTTTTTATCTAAATACGCATGGAAAAATGATTTATTCCCTAAATGATCATGGTTTAAAACTGTGCTCAAAATACACAGATCCATTTCACCCCTGTCAACCACGAAATAGATTTTAACTCCATTTCACAAGAAGCGCCTACGAAATGGGCCTGTTCTGTGTCAGAGAGCAACTCAAGCCCACCTACCACGAAATGGAGCATATCACAGGGACATCCACGAAATGAAGGTATGAGATATATATATAAATTTAATTTTGATGCATGAGAGTGTAAAATTTTTTCCACGAATATCTAATTAAATTTATGTTTAGATAATATTTTAAATAATAAATTTTAATACGGTTATTTATCTATATAAAAAATTTTTACATTAGTAAACAATAATAATAACAAAATCTTATTCTATTAAATAGAGTTGATTATATAAATTAAATGATACTATTAAATTTTTTCATGTATTATATTTAGGCAAAAACAAAATTCATATAATATATATTATATTTATTTTCCTTTTTTTACTTCCAAAAATAATTGCGTGTAGAATCTAATGGCACTTGTCAATTTGAAAATTTCTTATCTTCTCTTAATATAATTTGTAACAATTCGGTGGTAAGCATAAGAGATATATTGATCAAATATATTAAAAATATTTATCAAAATTTTATATATAAATAAATAATTTATTTATTAAAAATAAATTAATATTTATATTGATTAGATATTGACTAAAATTATTAAAATTACTTGCTCAAATTTTCTGTTAGTCAATAAAATAGTAATATTTTAATTTAAATTTAACTATTTTTTGTAAATTTATTGATGTATTTTATTATAAAGCATATAAATATTATTTTATAGTAACAAACACTAAAGTAAAAGACATCAAATTTGTAGTAACTATAATTACAGAAAATTTTGATATTACTTAAAAAATATAACAAAAATTAAGATGACTTTTTATTACTGCTTTAACTGATGAATGGCTAAAATATTAGCAAATAATTTTTTTCCCTTCTATACATTGAAGTGCCTTCTAAAAATAATTAAATTTGCTTATTATAGAAACATAGTATATAAGAGCATTTCGTTGCTGGCTCAGCTGATTGTCCACCAATTCGTTGGTGCCAGGGACGGCTTAGCCATTTCGTGGATGCCCCCTATGATATGCTCCATTTTGTCGTAGGCGCCTAGGCGGGCTTGAATTGCTCTCTGACACGCAGCAGCCAGCAGGCTCATTTCGTGGGCGCTTCTTGTGAAATGGAGTTAGAATCCATTTCGTGATCGGCAAGGATGAAATGAGCGTATTTTGAGCACAGTTTTAAACTATGAGCATTTAGGGAATAAATCATTTTTCCATGAGTATTTAGATAAAAAAGCCCATGTCTTTTTATATTTGGTGCATTTAGGTAATATTTGAAGGGTCAAAATATTATTTCATATTTTCTAGAATCGTTTATTCAAAAGTTGAAGAGAAATAAAAACGTCTTTTATGGTGCCTAAATTTTACATATAAAATTCAAAAATAAAAGGACGAAATTCCAATGCCCTTGATTGAGACGATGAAAAACATGTCCAAGAACTTAACAATGATTCTTGTGTTATGCCTAGGGCTGGAAGTGAGTCAAGCCAGCTCATGAGCCAGCTCGAGCTCGACTCGTTAATAGCTCGATAAGCTAAGCTCGTGAGCTGGTGAGCTAAGCTTGAGCCTGAAATTGAGCTCATAAATTAAATGAGCCGAGCTTGAGCTTGGATAAGCTCAGCTCATTAGCTCGTGAGCTGGCTCGATTATATATATATAACAATCTTAATTATTTAATATTTATATTTATTTTTTACATATAATTTTAATATAGGACATAAATAAAAAATTTATAATTTATTGATAGATAAACAATATATAAAATTAATCTTTTCAAATATTTTTAAAAATATATAAGTTATAATTTATTGATATAAAATTATAGATTATGTATCTATGTTTCTCTTATTTGAGCCAGCTCGTGAGCTCGAGCAAGCTCGTGAGCTTTTGGTGAGCCGAGCTTGAGCTTAAGAAATAAGTTCGATTGTTAATGAGTCGAGCCGTGAGCCAAGCTCAATTTTCGTGAGCCGAGCTTGAGCTTGGTCTAGCTCGGCTCAGCTCGGCTCACTTCCAGCCCTAGTTATGCCTACGACAGTACGACGTGCCTTAAAAGAGAAAGTAACAAAGAAAGATAAAAGAGAAGCACTCTTCTTAATTGCTTAAATGACACCTTAAAAGAGTTGTTGAGTAAATTGGTCGTATTTCCCAAAGTAAACAATCCCATCCCCATGAGCTAGATGAGTGGTTAATCTTCTTGTTTAAGCATGATTTTAATGGACAATTTCAATTTCAAATGTTAAGCTACATAATTGAATTCTTGTCCACAATGCACGCGCTTAATATTTGCATACAACTCATGTAAAACAGTGTAGATTCTATCTTTTTGTGGGTGCTGTTGATCCCCAGCATAAAACTTGTGAACCTCCCCTCTCACAGAAATCCAACTATGTCCTGGTTCCTTTCTTATGCCTCGTTCTTTCATCACCTCTCTCAAACTATCTCCATCTTTGTGGAGTCCTAACTCTATGTAAGTGTTGGACAGAAGAACATAAGCAGATGGATGTTCTGGTTGAACGGATAAGATCTTTTGCACCGCCATCTCCCCCAACTCGGCATTTCCATGAAGTCTACATGCCCCTAACAATGTATGCCACACCATTTCATTTGGCTTGATTGGCATCTTGTCTATGAATTCCATTGCTTCATCTAAGCGACCAACGCGCCCCAAGAGATCAACAACACAAGCATAGTGTTCCATTTCCGGTACCACACGGTAGGCGTCCTCCATCTGATGGAAAATTTTCAACCCATCGTCCACCATGCCTCCGTGGCTACAAGCAAAAAGGATGCATAATAGAGTAACAGCATTGACCTTTGCCCCTGACTGTTCCATCTTTCTGAATAATTGAAGTGCATCTTTAACTAGACCATGTTGAGCATAAGTTGATATTATCGCAGTCCAAGTAACAGTGTCTGGGTTAGATATTCTTTCAAAAATCTTCTTTGCTTCCATCAGATTACCGCATTTTGCATACATGTCAATTAGAGCACTTTCTATACATGCTTCAGAATCCAGGTTGGCCTTGCATATCAGGGCATGAACTTGTTGACCATATTCCAGTAAACAAAGGCCACCACATGCTGTTATCACACTTGAAAAGGTAAAATGATTGGGAGCAAAACCTTCATTGCGCATTTGAGAGAAGATGGCCAAGGCTTTCTCCAACTCAGAATATTGACAATATGCAGTGATCATGGTTGTCCAAGATACAATGTCCTTCTCTTCCATTCTGTTAAATACGTTCTCTGCAGCTTCAATTGACTCGCATTTGGCATATGCATCAGCAAGGGCGTTTGAAGCACTGATTTGCATCACATCAATTCCAAATTTTAAAGTCATCCCATGAGTCTCTGCCAAGGTTTTTGCACACTTCAAAGCAGAAATTGAGTTGAACACACAACTGAATGTGTAAACATCTGGTTTGACATCATTTTGACGCATCGTTGAAAACAGTTGCAAAGCATCTTGGTGAGAACCAGCTTGTGAATAACCTGTTATCATTGCGTTCCAGGGTGTGTTAACCGGACAACATGTGAACTTCGAGTCAAAAAGAACTCGTGCATCGGACAGAAACCCACATTTGGAATACATATCAATCAGAGCTGTTCCAACTACAGTGTTGGAGTCCAATCCCCATTTGGAAGCATACCTATGAACTTCATGACACTTGTTAATGTCACCCAACTGCCCAGCAGCCTTAGAAACACTTAAAAAGGTGAAAGTATTAGGTGCAACCCCTTCTTCAATCATATTGATAAACCAACTAAATGCTTGTAGGTGTAGACCATTAGAGGTAAAACCTGATATCATTGCATTCCAAGAGACATTATTAAGCTCTGTCATGCTGTTAAACACCTTAATCGAACTTTCACACTTGCCTAACTTGGCATAGAAGTTAAGAAGAGACGTGGCAACAACCGCATGCATCAGAAAGCCTCTGACAACAACCTGGGCATGCACCATCTCGCCAAGCGCAGTCGAACCAAATCCAACACATGATTGCAGAACAGCAGAGAAAGCAAACCCATCAGGCAACACTCCTTCGTCTAACATCATATGAAACAGCTCCAATCCATCAAGGTAGAATCTACGTTCATTAGATGCAACAATCATGACGGTCCAAGAAAACACATTCCTTTGGGGCATACCAGCAAACACGTTAAGGGCAGCATCATAGACCATGCACTTGGAGTAGACGTGAGCTATATGGTTCAGAAACACCAACAAGTCCTTGCCCTCAAAACCGGATTTTAGTACGTACCCATGAATGCAATTTGCAATCTTTACAGACCTAGTTTCTTCGCAAGCCTTCAGGAGATCAATGAGTGGTTGAACCCGGGACTGTTGATGGGTTTGAGTTGGCGCAACGTGGTTTTCCGTTAATCTGGTTCCAAGGTGGCCCTTTGAAAGCTCTGGAGGTGAGTAGCAGCAAATTGCAGTCTGCAGAAGGAACAACAGTAGCGCGTGTGAAAATGAAACACAGAATGAGAGACTTTGAAAGGGAAAGGAATAATGGGTTATAATGGGTTATGATGGTGAAAAAAACGTACTTTGGGAGTGGAAGGTGCGGAGACAACGTAAGGTTGGCGTGGAAAGGAAAAGCTCGTGCTGGGATTGTTGGTCATCACCATTATGCTGCTAACGGCAAAGTCTCAAATATAGTTATCATAACCATTGACCGGATTACTGATTCAACTACTGAGTCAATGATTTACCCACTTAACCCGGTCATAATTAAATAAAAATATAAAATTATGAAAATAAAACTAAAATCAAAAGTTAAAACTTAAAATGAAGACATATTAATAACAATCAACTATCAATTCTTATTTCTTAGACATAACTAATGACGTAAAAAGAATAAACTAGTCATTAGTACAACATACTTTCTCATGTTCTCAATTTAATGAATAAGAGAGAGCAAAAGATAACACAATCGTAAATCAAATCAAAGAGTGATCTCAAAGTCGGTAACACAAATTTGAAGCTTGACCAACATTTCCTTCATTAATTTGCATCTATATCTTCCATAGCATTGTCACTTGTCCATCGTTATCTTGATCATCTTCCAAATTTAATTGATCTACATTTGTGTATTTTTCACAAATCAATCCCAAGAATAATTCATAATAGCAACTGAGTTGTGATGAAGACATTTTAAAATTCTAGGAAAAAAAAACAAACAAACAAACAGAGAGCATGGGAACACTTTTATTCTGAGTTGCAGAGAGCATGAACCTCATTTTGAATAACAAATTCAACTAGGATAATTTTAGCACCAAAAAATTTAGCTAAGTGATTATTTCAGCAAGACAACAACAGATTCAAGCTTGATAACCAGTAACAAATTCAACTCATTTTCAGCCACAACAAAAATTAGCTCAGTGATATTTTCAGCAACGAATTCACCGTCAAGGTGCAGTGATGAATTACAGCAATAAAAAATTTACAGCAACATATTCAGTAACAAATTCAACTCAGAGATGATTTTCAGCAACAAAAAGATTTAGCTCAGTGATACTTTCAGCAAAAAAAAACCAAGGTGCAGAGATGAATGACAGCAACAAAATTGAGCAAGAAAGAACGGAATTTGCTGGAAGTCACCAAATCGGGGACCAGCTGCTTACGGTGAGGCTCAAAGCAAGAACACAACAACGACGACCAGCCCCTGGACGTTCTGCTTCTGCCGCCGCCGGCGACGGGCGCAGGGAAGGCGCGCGACTGAGTGCGCGACGGTGACGAGACAAACAGCGATCCCCGGGACCTGATGGTTCTGCCGCCGGTGACGACGAGCGCGGGGAAGGCGCGCGCTGACTGCGAGACGGTGACGACACAGAGCGCGACGACGAGCTTGAGTCCGAGACAGTGAATGCGAGACCGAACGAGAAGTGAGAGACCAGAGACGAGAGAGCTTGACTGCGACACCAGCCGGGAGAGAAGTGAGAGAGCCCGAGCTTGAGTGAGAGAATGACAAGAAAGAGACTCGATAGAAGAGAGACGTTGAGAGTGCTTGAGGGCTGGGTAATCCCGGATCAGATTAGGCTTGAGGGGTGGCCCGGGGGTCGGTTACCTTGAAACGACTCCGTAGTGGTTTTTTTTTTTTTTTTTTAAATTAAGCATGATTTGATTTTGATCCAGATTTAGTCCCGTTTGGGTAAACAGCTTAATTTTAGGGGTATACGCGAATCAGATTAGATATGGTCGAAAATTCGATCCGATCTACATAATTCTTATCGGATCGGATATGATATCCAATTTTTTAGTGTCGGATCGGATATCAGGCGTATCCGCATAATTGAACTTTTTTTTTTAATCATATTTTTATGTAAAAAATTCAACAATAATGTTTCTTTCACAAAACTTATTTATTTCTAAAATATTTTTAATCAAACTTTTTCTAAATAACAAAAATAAAATAATACAATATATGAATAATAACTATTAACTAAAATACAAACAAGTAAATATTACCAAACATATATATATATTTATTTATTTAATTATTACTGTGCGAATCTGCAAATCTACGGATCGGATACGCAGATGCAGAGCAGATATCCGCGATCCGATCCTTAAAAGGTGCGGATCGGATCCTCCGATTAGTCTGCGAATCGGAGCGTATTCGCAATTTTCGGATCGATGCGAATATTTACGCGGATCTACGGATATGATCTAATTCATGAACACCCCTAACTTAATTAAGCTCCTTTTGAAAATAGTTTAAATAATAAATATTTATATTAAAAGTAGCTTATAAATAAATTATTTTGTGTTTAATTTTTTAGTTTTAAAAGTGTTTATTTTAAAAGATATGTGAAAAGCTTTTTATTATGAAAGAAGTCATTTTTTAACTTTTCCATACGCATTTAAATAGTTTCTCAAAAAACTACAATTTTAATTTTAAAAATTGTACTAAATATTAATACTTCTACTTTTTATAAGTCAAAAATTAAAAAAAAAATAGCTTTTAAAACTTCCCAAACGCTCCTATATGTAAATCGCCATTTCTAAGCGTTTTTTTAATTAAGCATGACTCGGTGCGTGTTATATAAAATATAGAGTATATATCCATTTTGGTTCTCAAAGAATTTCAGACCAGACATTTTAGTCTTCAACTAAAATTAATTACTCGATTGATCCCTAACAATTAACTCCGTTAGTCATTTAGGTCCTTTACTCCGTTAACTCTAACGGAGGACAAAATAGTCCCTGACAACTCTAACATGGGAAAAAATAGTCCATGATCTCATCTATTCGAAAACGACACTGTTCTCTCCCAATTTCCATCATATCTCGCATAATACTAATAGTCTAACACTGGAACTTCAAGCTACACAATGCACACTCCACAACTTCAATGTTCACAAGAAAAAAAAATTCTCAACTTGTTCTCAACCAATTCATACTCAGAAAACTAATGACTATGTCTTTCAACTACTTGTCGTCTTCGATGGATCCCATGAATCTAGAAAACAAGTCTGATTTGTCAAGACCCATGGTTGTCGTTGCCATCTCCCTCCTCCTCTTCCCTATCATCTCCATGACCACATTGTCCACCACTCCGATTGCTTCCTTTAGCTTCTTCTCCGAACCAATGTTCAGTAATCGCTTCAGTTTCCATATGAGCAGCAACGGCGACATTGCTCGTTGTACTGATAGCTTGGATGCGAGGTCGAAACTGTCTGCCAACTTGGACTCCAGGAAAGAAGGAATGAAGCACTCGGTGTCTATTTCAAATGAGAATTTGCATATGATGTTGAAGGATAATCTTCTCATGATGTCCTAATGTCCAACAATCTATATTGTTTGCCGGAAAGTGGAGAAAGGCGTGCCCTTGGGGTAGTTGTAGAACTTAGTCTTGAAGATGTCATGGACATTGTCGGGGGTTGGAGGTGATGTTATTGAGGACGTGGAAGTGGATGCTTCTGGTGGGTGAAGTGTAGAGGAGGTGGATGTACCAGTCATAGAGATTTAGAAAGTGTGTGGTCCATGACATGTTGATGTAGGTGTGACACGTGTGGCAATTACACCATGGCTTAATTTTGGAGCTAAAGAGGAGGAAGGAAAAGATGGAAAAGAAAACTGTGAAGGTGAAGAAGGAGAATATGAATGTTAAGGTTATGCGAGATATGATAAAAATTGGGGAAGAACAGCGTCGTTTTCGAATAAAGGGGTAAGGGATCATTTTATCTCTTCTTAGAGTTGTCAATGATCATTTTGTTTCCTGTTAGAGTTGTCAGGGACTATTTTGTCTTCCGTTAAAGTTGACGGAATCAAAGACCTAAATGATTGACGAAATTAATTGTTAGGAACCAATCAAGTAATTAACTTTAGTTGGAGACTAAAGTGTCTAGTCTGAAATTCTGAGTACCAAAATGGGTATATACTCTAAAATATAAATCCTCTGAGTTATAAATTAATATCTTGTATATGGTTAAAAATAAATATAAATTCATTTATTGTAAATTATTTTTTTTATAAAAATAATGTCTTTTTCATAAGGTTACGTCCAGTCTTCGACGTTAGTTTTTCCGGTGTTCATTGTTAATCAAGGTTGAAGAATAGATAATTTGCAATTAGTAGACCTCATTTCATTGTGTTGCACTAGTTTGGAAAGGTTTGTTACGCAAAAGAACCCAAAATAGTTAAACAGAGCGGTTCAAGAACACCTGGGAAACTCATATATTGCATTTCACAAAAATCAACCATGTAGAGCTGGAATGAACAAGCATAACTCAAATGGTCCACTTCTGAAAAATAAAGCTCGAAAACTATTATTAAGTGTAACAATAAGTGACACAAGTTCTTGAAACTTCAGGCTCAACGATATTCTACATGTAAATGCATATGTCCCATGTCCTAAACATGTATGCATATTCTCTCTTCTCTCATGGAAATTTGAAATAGAATAAAATGATGACTGTGAATAATATTTAAACAAAAAATAAAATATTAAGCAGTTGCAGTTTGATCATTTTGTACTTCATCAACCATCAGCCATTCCCACCTCTGAAAACCAAACTCAGTCCTTCCTGGAACAGATAACACACAGTTAGTCAAATTTCCATGCTTCAATTACATTTTATGCTACATCAAAACTACAATGCAAAAGCATCTTAATTGATTAAAACAATGGCTTTCCTCTGTGACCAAAAAGAAAAGTCTACCCAAGCTAGAAACAAAAGTGGGGTGTTCACGGAGAGAAGTCCTAGCCTCCTAGGTCAGTTTGTGGTCAAAACTCCCCATTCATACCCCAATCCAGAGGATCTAAATGTGCTTGGCTGTGGCAGATAGCAATAGCTCTTCAAAACAGAGCTTGTCTCTAAAGTGAGTAAGAGCCTATCCAGCTTTTGCTTAATCTAAGTGCACGGCAATATTTATTTACAAATGAATTCACTCTTATTGGTTCACTTTACAAACAAGCTCCCTTTAAAGGAGCCTTGTCTCAATTTTAACAGATGTGCAATGTTGTCAAAGTTGAACCAATAAGACCAATACTAAAGCAAAATACAATAATTACCAATGCAAAGCAATAATCTTTTTCATATACATGTATGTAAACATGCATGCTTTAAGTTTCAAGATATGTGAGCAGCCCATAGCTCAATGAATTAACGGGAAAGCAGGTAGAAACAACGATATACAACCGATCAATAATAACATGCAGAATAGAACATTGCACTGCTACGTGAAATGCTAGCAATGCAAAACTTTAGTGAAAGGAAATAAAAGCAACCAAAACATTACATAAATTGAAGATTTGAAGGATTACTTGAAGAGTTTCTCTGTAATATGGTTCAATCGTGCAACATCGGCACCTATAAGTTCATCAGCCTTTTTTCCATTTTGAAAGAAATGGAGTGTTGGCTGCACAATTATAAATATGAAGATAAGTGTGATTGATGGACACAGTGAGATATATGGTCCATACCTATGTAAGATTTTATGTATACAAAGAATAACAGAACAAATGAATTTCTAACCAAAAGCTTAAACAATTACCACAGATGTAATCTGTAACTTGCCTAATGTGCCTTGAATTTCTTCCTGGAACACATAGCAGAAAAGGGCAAAATTTCAGGTTTCAGCTGCCTTGGAGCATGGACTTATCTTATGCAAAACACCAGAACATAGTAGAAATACCAAAAAAAAAAAAAAAAAAATAAGCTATTTCAGCTTATGAGTAGTAAAGCTTAGTAACTAAAAAAAATGGTTTTCCAGTACATAAATTTTATCTCTGTCCATGATTAAAACCTGCATTACATTATAGAAAATAGGCCATACCTGATCAATATCAATCTTATATGTTGTTACATGAGGGTACTTCTTACTTAGTTCTCCAATTATAGGAGAAATAAACCTGCCTACAAAGAAACAAGAACTAGGGAAACAGTTGGAATTTGGGTCTAGAGTAAATAGAAAGCAAGAAAAACATATGAACAATCAGAAGCGCGGAAACTACCTCTTAGCAAACTGTCAATAAACATAGCATGTGATATCCATATAATTAATCATCACACATGCATGATCAAAATATCAAAACAGAATATAGTTCACTGCCAATATCTTATTCAACAAAACTATAAAAGGAACGGGAACTTACAAGGTCCACACCAGACTGCAGTGAAATAGAAGATGGCATGCAACGAGTTATCTGTTTTTAAAGATATTTTTCAGCAGACAATAATTAATCAATCAGCTCTATGTTATCATTCCATAATGAAATTGCATCAACAGAAGTAAATTAACAAAGGTGAAGTGAAGGGAGTAATAAATCCCCAACAGCATAAATCAGAGAAAACCAAATCCATCCATAGAAAATGAAAGGAAAACAAAGAAAAGAACCTTGAACTTTTCTGAGGATATCATTGAACTCTTTCTCTGAATTAACAAGGACAACATCGGAAGGAGCTGAAAAATCATTCAAGAAATTGACTTTATAGTGTATTTGATTGTGAAAAGTAGAAATAGTTTATATAAAGAAAAGATAGTAGTGAGTAGAGAGAGGAAGCACCTGAGGCGGAGGAAAGCGAGCGGGAGTGGTGGAAAAGAGAGAGCTGAGAGGAAGCGATGGTGGCGGCGGCGACGGAGGCGAAGAGAGAGGAGTGAGATTGAGGAGGAGAGGGGAATGAATGAGAGGTAAGATGGTTGGAGAATGGGCGAACCCTATTCAGCATTGCACGGCTAAGAACCAATGATCGAAGGATCGAGCTTCTCGCCATGGATTCTCTCTTCTCTGCTTTGTTTTGCTTTCTCCTTCTTCTTCCTACCTTTTTAAGTTTTAACCTCGCCTTTTATTCTTTTCTTCTTTCCCTCTCTTATTGTTTTTGCTAATTATTTATTTTTTATTTTGATAAAAAAATAAGTTATTAACATTAGGGCCTAACATTAGTATACATAGTACATAATTACTTTTTCAAAAAATTCAGATAATAGGAATTATTCGAATTAAAGTAATATGGTTATTCAGCAAAAAGAAAAAGTATTATTATGGTTAAAATATCATGTATTACTTGATTGAATAAGTGTTTATAAACATACTCACATATTAAATTGAGTGATGTTATATGCACAAATATTTTTGACAATTAAATTTAACTAAGTTAGTTCAGTATTTTAACTATAATAAAAATTATTTTCAAAATAAAATGTGTGAGAGTATTTCGATACTCTATTAGCGCATAATTTAAAGAGCTTGTGCTATATATATAAGTTTTTTCTACACTTTCTGTAACACATAAATTGTATTGGAGAACACACAAATTTTTTAAGTATAGTACATAAAAATTAGAACATAATACAAACTTATTAATATAGGACATAAATTTTACTACACCAAAATTTATATGTATATTCTTTTATTGAATTGTTTTACACCATACCATATCACATGTGTAAATCAAAGTGAAAGAGCACACACTCCTTCATTTTCCCAACACACAAGTAATCAAAGCTAATAGCTTGCTAACTCACACTAATTTGACACGTGTCATTAAACAAATTCTAGTTTATCATAGCACACAAATATTTAAGCGTAACATACATTTTTGTTCAGCATAACACTCAAATTCACATATACAGCACAAAAATCAGAATCATAGAATAACACTAATTTTTCAAACGACTCAATTAAAAAAAAACTAAGATCATCATAAATAATCATAATCAAGAAAAAAATAAAAATATATACAATAGTATACAAATATCGAGTATAGAAAAATAACACAAATAATCGAAGCTAATAACCTGGTAACTCACACTAATTTGTTTGAAATCATTAAAGAAAGAACTCCGCTAGAGAGACAATGAGGAATCTTGATAATGTGTACAATGAATTTTGAATTTGGCCCAATACAAGAAAAAAAAAACAGTTATTTCAAAAAAATTAACCATCATAACCCTAATTTACCAAAGAAATCTACCCAAACACCTTCCCTCAAACCGTCTGCTACCCCACCCTCATCAATCATCCCACCTCTCCGGTGTTAGAACCTCTCTCACCGGCCATCAAACAACCATCCACGTAATTATTAAAATAATCATCTGACTACATAGTGAAATGACCATTTAACATTTGTTAATTGTATATACTTAAACCGAATCAAACAAAATAACCATCCAATTAAAAATTAAAATAACCATCTACATACCTAATGAATTGAATATCCAATTACGGAGCTCGTTAATTTAATTTCACTATAGTAATCATACCTTAATCTTCCCGAGCATCCACTTCATCAGTTTCGTCTTCTCATAAACTAACTCTGTCATTGCCGGTGGAGAATCTGCACCAGGAGCTCGAGAACACTGTTCTCTATCAAAGCATCAACTAAAACCTTAGCCAGTTCATCGTTGTTGTCGAGGACATCTTCGTTAGTGAGGTGTTGGAGGAGCTGAACGACGTCGATGGCGATGTCAGCATTGTCGTGGTTGAGGAGGTCAACGATAGAGGGGACGACATTGAGTGCGACAAGGTCAGGGTAGAGCTTAGAGGCTCCGCACGAGGATCTTCGGTTTCTGAAGTTCCTCGTGGAGGTCCAATTCCAAATTGGGCGTACGCATAAAATGGAGGAATACGTAACTTTTTTATAACCAAATTCTTATTTATTTAAAATTCGAAATTATGAGGAATTAATTAAATTATTTATTAATTTATTATAATTTTAATTTTATCCCTATTGTACAAATTGTACATTAAACTCATTGTCTTTTCATACTTTCTCTTAAAGAAATTCTAATTTATTACAACACACAAATATTTTAGCATAATACATATTTTTGTTTAACATAGCACACAAATTCACACATATAGTAACATAAATATTGAGCATAAAAAATAATATAAAAGGCATTCTTACATTTTTAATTTTACTAAAAAAAAATACATCCAATTCACCAAGAAGAAGAAGGAAGAAGAAACAACAACAATAACAAGACGTTGAAGAAATGGTGGCAATGTGACGGCAGACTTATTGTATCGACGATGACGATGTTAAAGGAGGAGGAGGAGAAAGAGGAGAAGAAAAAGAAAAAGAAGTGCGACTAAAATTTAAATTTTAATAACTTAGTTAATTTGGTTAATAAAAATACTTGGACAGCAAACATTTTTTGACTAAATTATCCACCTAATGAGTAACGACTAAAAGCTCTAAATGTATAAGGGCTTTAAGCACACCTTTCTATAGTTCGATACTTTTATGATACATTTTTCAAACATCTTTTTTAGAATAAATTATAAGTATTTTTTGTTCTGTACGATAATAATATATGGAGAAAAGAACTCATACGGTAGAAAAATTAATTTTTTCAAAAAATATTTTCATTCAAAAAATTCGAATATTTCATCCCAGATAAAGAATAATGATATATTTATATTATTATTATTATTATTATTATTATTATTATTATTATTATTATCCACCAACACATTAATTAAAATTTTCAACCAAAAAGTATGTGATTAAATAATTGTTTTTTTTTTTTTTTGGTCGGTGGATTGGACAACCCCCAATCCTAGGTTACACAACACACACCCACTCACACACCCATTAAAGGTTCTATCACTACCCAGCTATAGCTGGGATTCGAACCTGAGATGTGGCTTCTGTTTGGCCATTGGTGCAACGCCTCGGCCACAATTAAATAATTGTTGAGATTTCTTTTTGGGTATTAACAATTAAGTATTTTTGGGCAAAAGCAAAACAGGCCTATAAAACCCAAGAGGCTCATCAGGCCCAAACAATGGTTGACCCATGAGGCCCTTCAATTTAGAGCATTCCCTATAAAACCCTAAAATCTCATTTTTTGAAGGGATTTAGGGTTACGCCGCATCTCTGCTTCATCGCACTCTGTGAGTCAGCTCCCACAAGCAAGCAACGATGGTGAAGGGTCGCCAGGGAGAACGCGTCAGGTTTTCTTCCAGCTCCTCAGTTTCTTAATCATTTGTTCTGTGTTTTCCCCAATTGTCTTCAATAGTTAGCTGCGCGTTTTTTGTTTTCCTCTTTTAAACGGCTTTTGTGTGATGTCTGCTCGATCTTCTAGCATTGACATTTTTGGAAAATTTTATCGGTCGTTAGAGATTACTGAATTACAGGATCACCGAAATGGATTCCTATGTGTATGAATGTACATGAAGTAGTAGATTGAACTGTAGTATTTCCTGTATTAATCATCTTCGTGCTACTAATTTAAATGCGAATATATGATTTTCGTGGAAGATTTAGGAATGTTTGTTTGAATCAACTAGGAAGAACTATGCTTATTGGTGAATATTAATCTTCCGGTTATGAAACCTATTAATTTTTTTTCCATCGCGGATGAATTTTCTCCACAACAGTAGGTTATTGACTGAATGAACACATAATATTGTTGTTAATTCCATTCATTAATGGTATTGGTCCGTTATTCAAATTAATTTAATGATTCTTTTTTATGTATATTAAGCTTATAATTCACTTTTTGTCTTGTTTTTAGACTCTACGTGAGGGGTACAATCCTTGGATACAAAAGGTAAAACGGTTATTGCCACTGGTATTGTTAGTTCTCTGCCAAATTTATCCATCTATTTATACATTTAGTGTGTTTCATTCAGATCCAAGTCAAACCAGTACCCAAACACATCTCTTATCCAAATTGAGGGAGTGAACACCAAGGAAGAGGTAGCATGGTATGCTGGTAAGAAAATGGCTTACATCTACAAGGCTAAGGTGAAGAAGAATGGAACTCATTACCGCTGTATTTGGGGCAAGGTTACAAGGCCTCACGGTAACAGTGGTATTGTTCGTGCAAAATTCAAGTCAAATCTTCCACCGAAATCCATGGTAATCACATGCCATCTTTAGTTCTATTTTACGTATGTTCTATTTTGGCAGTATAATGAATGAGTTTTGTTCTAATGCAGGGAGCACGTGTAAGAGTATTTATGTATCCAAGCAACATCTAAGGTAAACTGCCTATGATGATATATTTTTCCCCCTTGATCTGATTTCCCTTTTTCATTTTCTATTCCTTCCATGGAAAATGCTCCCATGTTAGATTACATATTGCTGTTCTAATGGGGTTGCTAGTTGCTTTTCTTCTCACCTAACATTCTGTGATTGTATATATATGCTGTGTTGTATACTCGAAAAGCTCTTTTTTATAATTGCTTTAATTAATTGTACTAGGTGTATTTTACCTTGTTCTAATTGTGTACAATCCTTGTATTTGCAGGTTCTGAATATCAGATCCCGGTAGATTTCTTCACAGCTGATTTTTGTTTTTTTGATAAAGTTTTATTATTATCGTTTGTATTTGTAACTTCTGAGCAGAATTTTGGTTGAGACGGTGTTAGGACCAAATGATATTCTATATTTTATGTGGGCTATTTTCTATGAAGATTATATTCTTGATTAGTGAGTGTTGGCTTGGTTTTTCCATATGTTCTTAAAGTTCCACAGTTTGCGAATTTAAGAGACAGGTTTGTAGAGATGTGCGAAATAGGAGTGCAAAAATTACGCACCAAATGATAGTAGCAAGTTGAGGACAAAAGAGATCCAGTTTTAAGATGCACTAATTAAATTCACTCTACTTTGAGAATTAATGGTAACAATGGTGTGTATATAATGGTATGTTAGTCATTTAGTTCTTTGTGCCATGGTAACTGATGAGAATGAATTTTTTCTCTCTTTGTTTTTTTTTTTCATTTAAGGAGATAAAGTGTAAATTTTTATTATTAATTTCATAAGTGGAATTAAACAAAAATGTGAGAGAGAAAGTATTAAAGGTTGAAACTTGTAAATTATTTTCTAAATTGAAAAAAAATTGAGAAGATTTATTCCCAAAACTAATATAGTATGGATCATTAACAATTTTATTCAGTTTTTACCTTGAGTTTTTATTTGGATTTGTTTGATTTTTACAAAGTCTATTTTTTTTAATGCTAGATCCAAAGGGCCAAAACAGAATTTTTGCCACTGTAGCCAGTGAAATTAAGGTGAAATTTTAATCTAAATTCGTGTACCATGACAGCGAAAATGGAACTTCTCTATAAATTCGTGTACCATGCTCGCAATATGTAATTATGTATGTCCTCATTTAGTCTATTAATGTTACTACACGGCATTTTCTTCCATTTTTTTAAGGTAGCGTTTCGAATTGAGATTGAGAGACATAGATTAAAAAAAAAATTAGTTGTGTTTGGTGTAAAATAAGAGACAAAAATTGAAATAAGAATGAAATTCTAATTTAATTTGCACAAAAAATAAAGTTGAAATTAATTAATTGAAATGAGAGTATTTTAAGTATAAAATATTATTAAAGTTTCAGTCTCTGTATCTAAAAAGTTTAGTTTCTTGTGTCCTCACTTATTGAAAGTACTAAAATATTGAAATTTAAATTTTAGTACTAATGTCTGACCCAATAAACATAATACTGATTTTCAATCTTTTATCCTCAATCTCAGTACCTCAAAACAAACATTACTAAGTCTTCAGTGGTGCTCTTCTCTCCCTCTCACAGAAATGAAAATTTGCAAATGATTTAGTTTGGAACACGTTGGCAAAAGGCCTGCTATTTATAGCTGCTATTATCCCGTTTTTCGCTGGCAGTAAAAGCGCAAACTGATGCATTTTTTCTTCTTGGTTTTTGCTGTCAACAAAAGCGAAATTGAGAAAAAAAATTTTACACCATTTTAAATTTAGGATTTATGATTTGCTGAATATTGGATTTTTTGTCCATCAGTTACAAATTCAATCTACATCATAATTTATATTTTCGCTTTTTATACCAATAAAATTATAATTAAATATTTAAATCGGTAAAATTTTAAAAATCGATTTATTTTATTTAAATAAAAAAGCCAATATTCTCATGAGCATTGGACTCTTTGCCCATCAGTTACTTGTTTTACTTTGTCACAATCTTGTGTGAGTGGCGTGGGTAATGTATATTAACAATCTTCAAATCTATTAAATTAGTTTATAGAATGTTGTCTACTTGAATCACTAGTTCACTACCATATGAGATTTTAACAAGATGCCAGCAATGTTAGGACGAACATGGAATTTGAAAATGTTTTAAGACACACCTTCCAAAATTATTAGACAGCAAAACCACAAGTTGGTGTAGTGTGTTATTCAATACTAACTTGGTTTAGAGTTTCAATGAGTTTAAAGAAAATAAACTACTAGACCTACCAAAACAGAGTAGCAGGTAATGTCGGTTAAGAATTTTTTTTTAAAATTCTTATTTAAATAATTTTTTTCTTTTTACCACATATTTTGATATTAGGTTTTGTTGAGATTGTTTATGATATATATATATATATATATATATATATATATATATACTACTTCTCTTTCAGAATAAATAAATGCTAAATTTGTTTGTTCTTCTTTCATTTTAGGCACCAAAAAAATATGCTAAAGTAAATAAGACCATTGTTATGCAGAGGTCAACATGTGATGCATTATGTTTTGGAGAAAAGACTTACTTTTTTTTACGGTATATCTAAAATGAGCACAATAATGATGTGTTTATTGGATGGGATTTGGATTCTAAAAAATTTCACTTTAGAGAATAAAGTATGATCTCTTACTATTTATTTTATAGGTGGAACCAAAAATAAATATAAAAGAGAAACCATTCAAGAGTAAAAAATCACACTTTATTCTCTAAAGTATAAATTTAAAATTTAGAAGATCCAAATTCTATTGGATGTGTCATATTTATATAGACCATTAAATTTTATTAGATATAAATTAACGGTTAATATAAAAGAAGAACATTGATGGACTCTAAAAAATACAAAATATCCTAGTACATAAATAAATGTTTTAAATGACAATAATTTAATATATAATACTTTAAATGGTAACAAAATCTTTTATTCTTAAATAATAAAATATAAAACATATAAATACAAAAAATATGAATATTTTTTATCATTAAAATTAATTATTATACAAAATTTTTTTACAATATTAAAAAATATATTAAAATAATATTTTAAACTGTAATATAAAAATATAAAATAATTAAAATTTTATTTTATATTACTTGATAAATAATTAAATTATTATATTTAAATTTATTAACTAACTAATTTTGTTAAAAATATTATTATATAATATAATTTTTATCAAAATATTTTTAAAATATAATTTATTTAAAATATTTTATATATTTTTTTTATTTTTATTTTTTTAAAATAAAATAAATAATATAATTCTAAATACATACCTATCACATTATATATTTACTTATATTAGTAAGATCTAAACTAATCAAACTTAGGTAATTAAAAATATATACAATGGCAAAACTGAAATCATAAAATTGGATCAGGTAACAATTGAATGAGATAATTTATTTATCTATCAGCATATATACTAGATAATATAGATAAAAACATAATTTATTTATTTATTTTAATATTTTTAATTACGTAAGTTTGATTAGTTTAGATTTTATTAATATAAGTAAATATATAATGTGATAAGCATATATTTAAAATTATATTTTTTTAAATAAATTATATTTTAAAAATATTTTGATGAAAAATTATATTATATAATAATATTTTTAACAAAAACAGTTAGTTAATAAATTTGAATATAATAATCTAATTATTTATCAAGTAATATAAAATAAAATTTTAATTATTTTATATTTTTATATTACAGTTTAAAATATTATTTTAATATATTTTTTAATATTATAAAAGATTTTTGTATAATAATTAATTTTAATGGTAAAAAATATTCATATTTTTGTATTTATATGTTTTATATTTAATTATTTAAGAATAAAAGATTCTGTATTTAAAGTATTGTGTATTAAATTAATGTCTTTTAAAGTATTTATTTATATATTAGGATATTCTGTATTTATTAGAGTCTATCAATATTCTTCTTTTATATTAGCCGTTAATTTCTATCTAATAAAATCTAATGGTCTATATAAATATGGCACATCCAATAAACACATAATTATTGCGTTCATTTTAAACATACCCGATAAAGTTGCACAATTTTATAATTCTATTTTAGGAACATTGATTATAGTTTTAGCTCTTTCAATTTCTGTTATTAACAATATCTCAAATAAGTTTCCATTCACTCTCCATTAACAAATTAATAACAACATTATTATATATATTTAAAATAAAATATTCCATTAATTTAACAAAAACTCAATACTAAATCACAAAAGTAAAAAATTTGAAGAACTTTTAGTTTTTGAATAAATGGTTAAATTAGTCTCTAAAAGATTACTCGTTTTTCAAATTAGTTTCTGAAAGATTTTTTAATCAAATTTCTCTTTCAAAAATTTTAAATTAGTCATATTAGTCATTTCGTCACTTTATTTGTTGATAGTGTCAAAATTTGATAATGTAACATATTAAGTGACATTCCAACATACACCTAGGAGTCTTAATTGACTATTAACATGATTAGTTTATGAAATTAGATCAAATCAACTCCAAATTAAGAGATTACAATGCCTCAAGTTCTCTCCTCAATTAAGTTTTGATTTGATCTAATTTCATAAACTAATCACGTTAATAGTCAACTAAGACTCCTAGATGTATGTTGGGATGTTACTTAATCTTTTACGTTAGTAAATTTTGACACCATCAACAAACAAAGTGATGGAAGGATTAATGGGACTAATTTAAAATTTTTAAAGGATAAATTTGATTAAAAAGATCTTTCGATGATCAATTTAAAGAATGAGTAAGTAATTTTTTGGGGACTAATTTGACCATTTATTTTTTAGTTTTTAATTAATTTATATTATTTTATTAGGAATGAAGGTTTTTTTGCAAAAGATATAAATCTAAAAGTTAAGAAATAAAGAAAGGAGTCTTCTATGCAAAATAAAATATGTTGTATGCTAACTTTCGTATGAAGCTTTTGAGGTTAGCAATTTCTATTAAATAAAATATTTCCCTTTTTATTTTAATTGAAGTGTTTCTTTTCATTTTTTTATTATTAAAGATTTAGCTAAGATGTGTCGATACATGTTAACATTATTTTCATTAAAATTTTTTAACATTTTTATTTTAATAAATTTATTGGAAATTTACACTTTATATCTTTTTTATATGAAACCTTTTTTAATCATTAACTTTAACATTTGCCTCACGTCTAAATCATATTGTTAAGTGTCACATTTTAACTTCGAGAGGTCATCAATTATTGTTTTTCTATTGTATCCTCCACTATAAAATAGAAAGAGCAGAATAAAAAATGATAAATTAATATTTTAGTTGCTAATATATATTTCCGTTAACTTCTATTTTCTTTTCTAACGTTTAAAATATTTTATTTTTTTACCTCAAATATTTTATTTTTTATTTTTGTTATTTGGCCAAAATCAAACCGTTTTTTTTTATTATTATTTTTTAGTTTTTTCTTTATTGTTATCTTCTCTTTTATTCTTTTGTTATTTTTACTCTCAAATCACTATAACAACAACTTTAACCAATATAATTATGATTTTTGTTGTTATTAACAAAAAAAAAATCATAATAAAAAAAGAGTAGTTTTAGAGTAAAAAAAATTTTGATCACAAGACTAAAATAAAATAAAATGAGACGATTAAAATAAAAATAAAACATTTCAAACGTTAACAAAAATTAAAACTTAATACAAATGGTAGAGACTAAATAGAATATTTTACCATTAGAAAAATACAAAGTACTGGAGAGAAAAAATAAGATCGGATAAATTTTTGTCTCTCGCTTTTGATTGTTCATAATTTCTAATAAAATTTAATAATTGTTTAAATAATTATGGACAATTAATTTGAAACAGAAGGAGCACAATAAAAATGTTAATATACTTGTAGAAAAGATACACCAACTTTATTGATGCATCACTCTATTTAAATTGATAATTATTTTAAAATAAAAAATTTTAATCTTTTACCTAATGAAAATACTGAAACTTAAATAGTTTAATTTTAAATAGTAATTTTCTACATTAAAATTTTAAAGAAGTATTTTTGTAATCCAAAACCCTTTGAATTAGAAGAATTGTTTATTTATAGACAACGGGGCATAAAATCCAAAAAAAAAAAGTAAATAGAAATTATGCTAGAAAATGTAATTTTAATAAAGTCTATATGAAAACTTAAAGAAATACACAAAGGAATAAAAAAAAGAAAAAAAGACATTTCGGTTGAAGTTTATATCTTTGTCAAGTTAATCTATCTACATAAATATTTACTTTTCGAAACTCATAATGGATGTTTCAATTACTTATTAACCTACTGCAACGCTCTTTAATATTCAAAACTAACACTGTTATAGAGTGCAACTCGATAATTTTTTGAAAGTAGAGACTAATTGTTACTTTAGAATTCACTTCCATACAAATATTTATGTAGCTAAAGTTTAAGGCTAAGTCTAAACTCAACAGAATACCCCAGAGTTCTACTAGAGTCATCATACAGCTCCCTAGATTCACACTGTAGCAAGCCAAAAACCTTTTTTCATGATCTCTTAATATACCACCATAAGCCGTCTGACCGTCCTTTGTACCAGAATCATCAGAATTCAGCTTAATGAAAGGAGGGTGGGGGGGGGGGATCCAACGAATTTGTTTTTCAGTAAAGCACCCAATACTTTTTCTTACTCGAGCTATCTCCTCATGCGTTGAGTTATACTCTTTAGCTATGTGCACTGCTAAATCATGGATCTTATCTTCATCTACTGCATTGTCTTTCTAAAAAATGTGCTTGTTATAATGATACCAAAGAGAGCATAGGATGCAAGTAAACAACAAGGGCCAAAAAATGATTTGGTACTGGGATTGAGATGATAAGTTCTTTAACAATAAGAAAAAGATAGGTTGGTTAAAGAACATACCGAAACTCAATGAAGCGTCTATGCTCTTTCACGTATTATTTGTGATTCTGCATTCGCGAAGGACGTGGAGCAAAGTCTCTGAAGAAAAACGACAAATCGGAGAAATATTCTCTTGAGTCATGTGCCTGCAGGTTCGAACCTTATTTGGCAAAAAGGCTTTATTAACAACTAGCCAAAGAAAGGTGTGCAGACTTTAGGAGTCTTCAACTTTTCAAAATCTCAAAAATAAATCAACATTTGAGTCCTCAGGTGGATTTGAGTAAAAGAAGCATGCTTACTTTATGCTAAATTTACCATTGGGATTAAGAAGCCACGCTACCTATCATCCCCAAGTTTGCTTCTAGAGCCTTCAAGAATGAGAAAACAATGACCTAATCCTTTTCTAAAACTTCCTCAATTTTACCTAAATTCCAATTGCCACTTGATGTATATTCATTGACCATGTCGTTTAGCATATCTTTTGATATATCTAGTTGAGCAAAGTCTTTAAGTTTATTCACGTCCGGAATCCAATGATCTTTCCAAAACCGAGTGCTATTACCATCACTGGTTCGTCACACTAGATTCCTTTCAAATTTGGGCCATACTTGCGTGATACCCTTCCAAGTATTCGAACAAGATTGAAACTTCTTGATGATTGGCATGGTATTCTCCCCATATTTATTTTTCCTTCCGATCACCTTAACCCAAAGAGCATTCTTGTTTTGCACCAAAGTCCATGCTAATTTCATCAGATTAACATTGTTTACTATTTTGGCTGGTCTGAAACCCAAGGCTCCAAACTTTTTTTATATACACAGTTTCTCCCGATTAACCAAATGGACCTTGTTACCAGCTCTATTGCTACCCCACACAAAATTTTTGCAAACTTGATCAATCTTGTTATACACTCTTAATGGAAGTCTCATGAGATAGAAAGGGATAGTTGCTAAAGCTGATTGAGCCAAAGCGACCCTGCCTGCAAGAGATAAGTTTCGCGCCTTCCAAATTGTAAGTGCTAAGCGAGATGCCATTCTATCAATTATGAATTGCAAATCTTTTTTTCTTGTACGATCATGTAGCAAAAAAACTCCTAAGTATTTGTCCAAATTTGACGTCAATCTTATTCCCAAAGCTCTGCTCAATTCTACCTTCCTTGCCAAACATACATTGATAAGGAAGAAGACACTTGATTTCTTATAAATTACCTTTTGACCTAGACACCGGCTAAATAAGTCCAAAATATCTCTCACTATTTCAACATGATCTAGAGACGATAATAGTATATCATCTGCAAAGTAAAGGTAGGTTATTTTTGGACCATCTATGTTTAGAACAATTGGCTCCCAAAGTTTATGATTTACTGCCACTGAGATGATTTGAGATAATCTCTCCATGCATAATACATATAGGTAGGGGGACATGGGATCTCCTTGTCTGATACCTCTGGTCGAAAGGAAGGGACTAGACAGAGCACCATTCCATAGGACTTTCATTTCTGCTGAAGAATAGCATTGCAAATCAAATTAATCAACCTTTCTAGCAAACCAGCTTCGATGAGAGTATCTTATATAAATTTTCAATTTAATCTATCATATGCCTTCTCTAAGTCAATTTTGATTGTCATATATCCAACACGTCTTTTTTTGTCCTCATCATATGAATCACTTTCTGAGCAAATAGAATATTATCTGCTCTCTTTCTCTCCGAAACAAAACTATATTGAAATGGACTAATAAGCTTTGGCATAACTGCTTTGACCCTGTGGAAAATGAGTTTGGTGATTAGCTTATACATGACATTGCATAACCTAATCAATCTAAAATGACTGAAAAATTCTAGATTGTCCCTTTTTGGAATAAGGGAGATGGAGGTACTATTGACTATCTTGATTTTCTCATAATCAACAAAAATTTTTTTCATCCACTTTATCAATGACCATTTAATCGAGTCCCAGTTACTTTGGTAGAACATCGAAGGTAGGCCATCGGGTCTTGGAGCTTTCCAAGCACCCATAGCAAAGAGGGACAAATAAATCTCTTCATTAGTAACCATACTATTTAATCGACTTTTCTGCTCATCAGTCGGCGAAGGAAACAAGCCAAGAGCCTCCAACTTTTGGTAAGACATATCTTCTGTATATAAATTGTGAAAGTGTTGTGCGCCAAGCTCTTTAAGTTGTTGAGAATCATCTATTTATACTCTTTCATTATTCTTTAACATAGTCACTTTATTTCTTCTTCTTTTAGAATTCGCAATGCTATAGAAGTAGGAGGTATTTTTGTCTCCATAATTATCCATTTATACTTTGGGCACTGCTCCAGTAAATTTTTTCATGAATAAGCATTGTCTCTGGTTCCTTCCACAAAGAGGATTGCAAATTATGTAGGAAAGAATTTACCTCAAACCAAAGAAAAGCAACAATGACATCCATTCTTATAAATAGTCGAGTTTTTCTTTTGAACAAATTCTTTTTTTTTGAAATAAAGGAAGCTCGACACATGTGAGTGGAGCATAAAACAGACAGATACAAAAGCAAATCTAAACAAAAAAAGTTAGCAATTCTATGTCATCTCCGACATTACCATCAACAACCAGTAGGATCAACACCAGTCAACTCCTTATAGCTCAAAAACGTCATATTTTGTATGACATCAATATTTACCTCTTTATTGTTGAAAATCCTATTATTGCGTTCCAACCAGACGTTCCAAATAACCGCAAAGAACTCAGTCAGCCACCTCTTCTGCTCCTTTTTTCTAGTAGGCGTTCCATTCCAACTCTCAAACAAGCCTTTAATGGACAACCCAATCTCTATGAAAACATCTCAACCAGACGCACCACACCTGTCAGGTAAACTCACAGAACACAAATACTATCATACTGGTGAATTATGTCTAATCTACTCAACCTTTCTTTAGTATTCACTCTACCCACTAAAACAAACCATCCAAACAGCTCAACTCTAGGCGGTACCAACCTTTTCTAAATAGAATTTGTGAAGCTATAACTCGTAATCTCTTCTAAAAGAGTCTCCAATTGCAACACCTTATTGTGATTTTTTACAAATTCTTAAATACATTTCTGTTCTAATGCTTGGCTGTCTCTATAAATTTTGAAATATTTTTATTTAATAGTTCATTTTTCTGTCAGTTATTTTTCAACAAATTCTTAAATTCAACATAGGTTTACCAAACGGAAAAAAGATATGTTAATTAACTCACCGAAATAAAAAAGAATTGGAGCATAATGTGACTTTAATTTTAGAAGATGTTTCACCACTGTCTTATTAAATCTTTGGGACAAGAATTGGAGTGCAATTAATTCTTACCAAGTGAAAATTGTCCTTTCGGGTTAGTTTTAATTCAGCCTCAGTTATCTTTTATGTTTGAAAGAGAAGATATAGTTAAATTCTCATCATACCCAATATATATCGGTTGGTAGTTGTTGATCAAATATGCCGAGTCATTTATGAACCCTCACCAAAAAAAAAATTCTGAGGAGCTTAGAAAATAATCCATAATCCATTTATGTGCCGTCATTTCGTTAAGAATTATTTCAGTATTTTATATTAAAATAATAATAGATTATAGTATTTACTAATAACGTAACAAAATAAATGCTAGTATTTATTCAAGGTTGTTTTTCAATTATATGTGAAACTATTAATAGATTTCTTTAGATTCTGGTTATTAGCAAAAAGAAATCTATAAGCACTGCATTGACCAGAGAAATAAATCAACCCGAATCTAAACACTAGCATGCTTATAGATTTCTTTTTGCTAACTATTAAGCCCTTTATTTAAAGCAGCGAATGTAAAAGATGAATATTTTATTTAATGCAATTCAATAAGGGGTAATTTAATACATTATATAAAAAAGTTTGTAGTAATAGTACATATTTTAATTAAATATATAATTTAAAAAATGATGAATTATATATTTAATTAATCATTTTTTATTAATTTAATTTTGAGTAAACATCAAATTCTTTTCCAACAAATTTCATACAAAACACTTTGATCATCAATAAAATTCTATTATCTCCGAAAAATTTTTGTCAAACAAATTGATTCTTTTGTTACTTTTATTCAAAATTTTAATGGGCATGTTAGATAAATAAATCATTAACAGATGTTATTACGAGACAATTAGTTTATTGTAAAATAAATAGTTATCAAATTCCTGATTGTTTTCAATAATAATTTAAAGAATTTAATTTTAATACACTATTAACTATAAAATAATTTTACATATGAATTTAATTACATAATGTCACATCATCAAAAGTAATTTCTATTTTTATTAACTGCGTTAGTCATCTAAAAAAATAGATATAATTGTACGATTATATAAAATATTTTATATTGTTAATAAATCAAAATTAAACTCTAATTCAAATTTTAAAATTTTATTTATTTTTGATTTTATTAAGTTTATATTGATTTAAAAATAGTAGTTGAGTGTTTAGCTAAACGGAAATAATAAGCAAAATATAGGGTATAGAAATTCATAATGATAAAAATTTGTATACAATTGTCTTTAAATAAAATTAATATTTAAAAATCGTTAGATTATTTAATAAATTTAACTAAATTAATATTTAATAATTCTTAAATATTAATTTCACGTGAAAACAAACGTCTGTATAAAAATCTTCACCTAGAATAATAGTATTTGTTGGAAGTAGAAAAGATTGCAAGATAAGAAGGAGGTGTGCGGGGATGATATATTGATTGATATGGTAGTAGTGGTGGTGCGGAGTGGAGTGGAGGTGATGAGCGTAGAAAAAGAATTGTTAGTACGCATTGCTGTGCTGTCCTTCAATTCCCGCTCTTTTCAAGAAACGACAACACACATTCTGGAACCTCATCGACACTCTGCTTCTCTATAAATAAAAACACACACACACTCACACTCCCTTCCTCAATTATAAATAATATTATTATTAATTATGGTGAGGGATGATGAGAAGAGGATGATGATGATGATGGAGCAAGAGCAAGAAGAGGAAGCTGTGCCTGCATGGCTATCGAAGCTTATGGGAGAGAGATTCTTCGGAGAGTGTGGGGCCCACCAGAACCTCCGAAAGAACGACAAGAATGTCCTTTGCCTCCGCTGCTGCCTCTCCCTCTGCCCTCACTGCCTCCCTCTCCACCCACACCACCACCCTCTCCTCCAGGTATTCTCAATTTAGGGTTTTCTCTTTCAATTGCCCTAACTTCCCCCCTTTTTATAGATTTTGGTTTCTTTCCCGTTAATGGAACAAGAAAATCTCTTTTTTTATCCATTTCCCCCCTGCGATGCTTCCTCACCTGTTACTTTCATTTGAAAGCGAAACTTTGACTCAATTCTTACTCCTCTTATTTAATTATTATTATTATTCCTCAATTGAATTCTCTTTCTTGTGATCTCGTAATTTTCTATTACTAATTAAAGTAAGTTGGAATATATATTACTCTACTAGATGACCAATTCTCTTCCCAGAAGTTCTGTAATAATAATCATAATAAAAAGAAAAAAACATTTGAGGTATTCCCTTTGCTCTATAAGCTGCATGAATGAGTAGAATGAGCATTGACCAATTAATTAATAATGTGTTTCACAATAATTGAAGTGCATGCGTGTTCCTCAGGTGAGAAGGTATGTCTACCATGACGTGGTTCGATTGGGTGATCTTGAAAAGCTCATTGATTGCTCCAATATTCAGGTAGTTCTAATAAGGGATATTTGTTAAGTTATTAATAAAAATTAAAGAATACAAATGTACTGAAAAGATACTTATTATCAACTAAATTCTGAAAATATGTTAGAGCAGTTTAAGTTAGTAAAAGATTTAATTTACTTCTTTAATTTACTAGTTATAAAAATATAATATCCAATACTATATTAAAATATTTAGAAATAATAACTGAGTTTTGCCTATTTTTTATGAGAAAAATTGGATGACTCGTAACATATTTGATTTGTAGATATACTTTCTTATAGTTAAGAGCACTAGATAATACTCTCTTCATCTTATAGTGATTGTCTCTTTATTATTATTTTTATTATAAATTAAGTGCTGTTTTCTAATTTTAAATTAGATTTTATCTATTATGTCATTTATTATTAAATAGAAAGCAAACATAGGCTAAATAATTAATGAAAAGAGAAAATAGTATTCTGAATAATTTTATCTTTTTCTTTTGATCGCTTATATTTTTAATAAAATTTAATGATTGTTTGAATATTTCTATGAAGTATTTAAGTGAAAAAGAGATACTTAATATGAAAAAGAGTGAATATTAAATTTATATGCTTTTAATGTATTATATATACTCAAAGGGTATTAAAAATATATAAAAAATATTAAAATTTCAATAATTCTTCTTTAACATTGTTAAATTAACTAAGCTCATTTACTAGCTAACATGACTTATTGTTGAATACATTTAATATGAATTATAGAAGAAATTTGATTTAGGAAGAGGGTGAGATTAACATAAAGAAAAACTACTAATGCAATGCAGCCATACACGATTAATGGGGCGAAAGTGATATTCTTGAATGAGAGGGCACAGTCAAGGTCATCATGCAGAGGTGGCACTGGCAACTCTTGCTGCTCTTGTGACAGGATTCTTCAGGACCCCTTCCACTTCTGTTCTCTCTCATGCAAGGTCCGAACCTTTCTTTTGTCTCATTTCCATGTCTCTCTCTCTCTTTCTTTTTCTCCTTTGGCCTCTTCTCTCTCCCTCAAAACAAATTACTGGTCAATTCAACATCTATCCTGTTTCGTTTTTAATGCTTCTATATCATTGCCACTATTAGTAATAGTATTTAGTCAAAATCATTTCTAAAATTAATTTTGTTTTTCAATTATAATCTATGTCAAAATATTTTATGACATATACCATCTTTTAATCAATTCAAATAACAATCACTCTTTTAAAATTAATTTGGGATGTTTAATTTTTTAAAAGATCAATTATTTATTAAACATTTGAATATTAACCTAGAAAAACTATTTATTTATTTTTTTAATTAAATAGTTAATGCTTTAAAAATTGTTGAGTATATTTAGCAAAAAAAAAAAAAAAACTTATAATGCTAACAAGTACCAACGGAATTTTATTATATTTTTCTCCATTGAAAAGTACCATGTGTTGTGTGCTGTTGCATACATCGATTAACGTTATGCTACCCTATGATAGCTAGGTTTCTTAATTAAGACCACCTGTCTCACTTTGAATGGTTGTTTATGTGGTTATGACTTGTGAGAAGAAAAAAACAAGAAAAATACTGCTACAATTTTTAATATCATTATTATAAATTTCTCAAGTCTCTCAACCATAAAGTGCTTGGGAAAATGATGATCAATTAAAAAAGCACCTTTCTCCCGGCATGAGAAAATTAATGATGGAAAAGGAAATTTCTTCTTCTGGTAAATAGACTCATAAAGCAATTCTTTTTACCCCTATTTCAAGTTTCAAGTCATTTTCAACACCTATTTTTTTCTCATGATCTTTGCATAAAAAATTGATATATAGCAACATGAGATATAGTATAATATCTATATTAACTGAAATTCATGTGTATAATCAATCAATCAATCAACATTTAAATAAATTCATAGAAAACCTAATCAGCCTTAGCTACATGTTCTTGTATAACATAGTTTTGGAAAATTTTTAAATATAACTGGAATATTAGTGTTTCATTAAGTTTAATGGTTGATTTTAATAAATATATTATATATATTTTTTATAATTAATAATTATAATTATTAGAATACCGGTATATATGGTATACTTAAAATTCTACCATAATTTTACAATTTATAATAGTTTGTTTTCATCGTTCTAATTTTTCACAATCTATGTTGAGAAATTTTTTTCTCAAAGTCCAAATGTGACAGCAACTTAAAATAATAACAAAGAAGATAATTTAGAAAGTGATGAATGTATTTAAAAAAAAAAATAAAAAAATATGCAGGTTGATCACATGGTGTATGAGGGTGAAAGGTTGTCGAGCATTTTGCATCGATTCGATGAATCAGATTTCTCGTTTTCGCAGTTCGAGGGTCTGAGAGTGGATAGTAGTTCGGAGCTAGTTGATGAAGATAATACCCAATTTGCCCCCAATGGCTCTTGCTCCAACACAGATGCCACAGCCAGTAATTCCGTAATTTCATGTGAAGCCAATAGGAACAAGAACAAGACCAAGACCAAGTCCAAGTCCAATGGCTTCTTCCATTCTCTCGGTAGCAGGCGAAAAGGTGCTCCTCATAGGGCTCCTTTCTGCTAGCTACTTCTTCATGTCTTTAATTTAATTTCTTATTCAAACTAATTAAACTTAATTAATTCCTACTGCCTTTTAATTATTATTTATATTATATATATTATATTTAGCTAGCTAGCACCACTTATGAATTAGGTTTTTGTTTTAATTGTGAGTATGAAAAACCATATAGTATTATATATATGCATGCTTATCTATTAGTCTTAGCAAAATAAAGTGTCTAGGGCCATGTTTACGGTTTACTTATATTAAAATTGTTGCCAAATTACTTGTATTGGGGTGAAGTGAGAAATGTCATCTTTTTTTTTTTTAATATACTAAATTAGTGTTTAAAAAATTTTTAATTGGGTAGTTCAATAATCTAAGAACAAATTTTAATTAGTAAATCAATCTCTAACTTTTTATATTGTTAGACATTATTCTTGCATCAAATTTTGATAAAAATTTAGACGAATCAATCTCTATCATTTATTTAATAAAATATATCAATTCTTAAAAGTTTTTAAAATTATATTATCAGTTCTTTTATATGAACGAATAATTTAATATAAAGATTAATTTGTCTAACAAAATAAAAATTTAAGAACTTCATTGGTAATTAAAATTTATTAAAAATTAAAATATCTAACTAAAAATTACATTTGGGGTATTTTTTTTCCTTAACAAAAAAAAGCCAAAACAGTCAAAATTTAATAGTTTTAGTTTTTTTGTCTGTCTTTCTAATATTATAGCAGTCTTTATGATTGAATTTGGAACCTTTTCAAAGTTCGTGATTAATATATTCAAAGGCCATAACATCTTACAATATAAGATGAAAACTCTAAAATAAATAAATAAACTGCTTATATTGCATTGGTTTGAGGGTGTTTCAAAGTTAGTTTCAATTCTGCAATACATATATAGAGAGAGATGATATGATTATTTGGCAGCTAATAGGTTTCGAATTATCATTGAAATTTGAATCTTAGCAATTAGCATGGAAAGGTCATGGACTCATGGCAAGACAAAAGTCAAGGATGAAGCTGTTTCATGATGATGCGTCGTAGAAGCTCTTAAAATTAAGAGGGAAAGGGTTAAAACTGAAACGATAGCTAGTGATGATGTTACTACTGACATGGTTTATTCATCATGTGCGTCCTCATTATTAGTTAGACCAGGGCAGTGACACCTGGATTTATCAAAAAAAAAAAAAAAAACCAAGAGAATTTACATAATAAAGTTTTTAAATGTATTTCATAACAAGGATAGATTATTTTAAAAGAATAAGTATCCTAAGCGTACAATGTGTACAATAGAAGTTTAAGAAGTATTAGAGATATGACCATTAGTGTTACATTATCTTGTCAGGTTAGTTTTTGGGATGAGTAGTTTCATGATATGGTATTAGAGTTCTAGATCCGAAAAGTCAAGAGTTCGATCCTTGGTGAACCCTAAAATCAGCTTAAGTTTTGGATGATGTTCATTTTATTCATAGACCAAAGATTTAGTTCTTTTGATAAACTATTTAGGATGTGTTTGTCGTTTGATAAATGTGTTGGAAGGAAAAAAAAACACGTTTCAGCTTTTTAAAAGTTTTAATTTTTTATTTGACTAATTTTTCTACGCAAAAGTAATTTTATATTCAAAACCACATTTATAAGAGTCAACAACTTTTAAGTTTTGTAATTTACTGATAAACTCTTAGCCATTTACGTTTATCATTTATACATATTATTTTATTATTTATAGAATTTTTATTATTTTTTTATATAAGTTCTTTTTTTATTATTTATTATTTTTTATTAACTTTTTGTTTGATATATTTTTTTAATTGTGATTTTATGTATTATATTTATTATTTTTTTATAATATAATTTATTGATCCCATTAAATAAAAAATTTAAATAAAAAATTAACCATAAATAATCTAAAAAGTGTTATCAACAAAATAATCGCTAAATGATCTGAAAACACGACAAAAAAATAATAAATATTATATTTTTTATAAGTAACAAAAAAATTTTATATTTATCAAACGACTTATTTATTAGATGTAAAATTTTGTAGCGACATTTGAATAAATATTTAAAAAGTACATAAAAAAATTTGGAGCAAAATTTAATCTTTATATTTTTATTTTTTAAAGAAATATAGTCATTCACAATAATTTTTTAAATTTTATTTTTTTAATTATGATTCCAAAAATTTACATCAAATTTTAATTTTTAAAATTTTTTTAGAATATATTTAATATATAGTTCTTTTGATTATTTTATTAAAATCTTCGTGTGTTTATTTATTTTTATTATCTTTTAAAATTTATTTTATCAACAATACAAACTTTCTAGCATCATTTTGATAGTTTACATAAGACAAAACAAGAACAAGATATAAAAGATAGATACATAAAATTTTGTATTTTTGTATTTTATTTGGTGATAAATTAAAACAAATTATAAAAATTCAATTTATTTTTTTTATTAAAAAAATTTAAGATAAAAATATAATTATTAAAAATTAACAAAAATAATAAAAAAATAAAAAATAAATTATATCTTTTATTAGTATCTTTGTGTTTTTCTAATAAATATAAAATATACTAATTCATTATTTTTATATCCATATCTTCTCTGTCAAATATAATTTTGTGTCTTAATATTCCTATCTCTATAAATAAAGCCAGCCAAAGAATAGGACACGGACAAAGGCAAATTATTACTAAACAAACATATATGATGCACATAGCAGAAACTTCAAACAAACTCTCTGAGAATTGCTTTCTCCTATGCAACTTAGGCTTTAGGCCAAATAGAAACTTGATGAATATTTGAAGACAGAAATAAATAATTAAATAAAATAATATACGTGGGCTCAGTTATCCAGAGCCAATTGTCTGCACTATTTTCTGCATAAAGTTTCATCCAGAAAAAAAGGACTACCGTGATTGAAGATAGCAGCTCATTTTTCTTTTCACGGACCAACATCTACACATCCACGAATTAATAACAACTTAATTGAACATTACCAAAATGAAAAAAGAAAAGGACGAAGAAGCTGAATTAAACAAGTTAATTCGAATACGATAAACCGTGGAATTTATGGTACTTATTATCGTAGAGATTACAGTAATTATTAACAATATTTAAATTTTTGTGAATTATTAAAATTAAAGTTATATTTTTTATATTTTGATAATATTTTTATTTTTTACGTTAAAAAATACTAAATAATTAAAATATTATTTTAATTTTAATAATATTGTATAACTATGATGCACCTAATTAAATATATGGTTGCCTAATGCAACTATTTATCATATATTATTCATAATATTATATTATTGAAGAACAATACTTATATTAAGAACGATACTAATTACTTTTTCTGATGTATAGTATTTTCACTCCGATAAACTGATTACCAACACAATAATTAAGAGAGGGTTGTATTCATTCTTTTTAAAAATAATACAGGTACATTAAAAATTAATTATCATATATTTATATATAAATATTTATATTTAATTTATTTTTAATATATATTTTATATGTTAATATATATTTTATACAAATAATTAATTTAATGTGTAGTTAAATTTTTGAGTGCACATTGCATGTAATATGATTTCTATTTTTTCCCTTTGCCCTACATATATACCACTTACACATATGATACTTGCAAATAAATATTAAAATAAATACAAAAATATTAATTGTACGTAAAAAAATCAAATACTAAATTTATTATAATATATTTGTATATAAATATATATAACTTTTTAATTTTTTTAATGTGTATTTTATATTTTTAATATGTATTATCTGTAAATAATTGATTTGATAGTTGATTTTTTTTTAAACCTAACTAAAGTAAATATTATTAGTCATATGATAATCAATAATAATGCTTGTATGGCATTTGAAATTTTATTTGAAAGAATTGTTGTTGCACTTCTGCTGGCTTACTAATTATCTCTTTTTGTATCATATTTAATATAAAATCTTGTATATTTGACTTCTATATTTATCTTTCTAAAATATTCTTTGGGAGTAATTGTTGATTGTAATCCCTTCACTTAAAAGGAAATGAACATTGGTTATTAGGCGATTTAGGTCAAAGTTGATACTAATTGAGAGCAATGGTTAAAACTGAGTTATTGATTTGATGAGATCCATGTGTAGAGTATAGAGTATAGACAATATGCTAATCAAAACCTAGCATCAATCATATGTTGACTTTGCCCGGTTTGTTATTGGATGAGTCAATTAGTCAAAGAACTAGGGTTCAGTGGAATGTCCATTTTACTGCCATGCATGCAGTGCAGTCATTGTTCACATGACATGAGTATCATGTAGCAAGAATCTTGCTCATTATTGATCTGAGTAGGAGTTAGGTAACCAAATATATCCACGGAACACCTTATTGAAAAATATTTGATAACAAAAAAAATTAATAAATATTAAATAAAATAAATTTAAATTTTTTTATCCTTTTAATATTATTGTTATTGTTATTTTCATAAACAGATTTTTCGCATGTTAATTTTTTCCTTATCATTAGATATTTTGATTGAATTACATTGTGACTAAGATTTAAAAAAGGTGATATTAGTTTAAGAAAATATTTTTTATTTTTATTTTGTAGTACTTTTTGTCTTTAGAATTTTATAAAAAAAAAAGGGTAAAGTATAGCTTTTGTTCCTAAAGTTTGACAAAAGTTTTAAAAATATTTTTAAGTTTTATTTTGTTTCAATTTTATCCAAAAAATTTTCGATTTGCATCAAATATAACCCTGAGACTAATTTTTCAATAAATTTAACATCATTTCAACAATAATTTCATAAGAACAACCCTCAATACAAGCAAATCAAGCATAATTTTCATGTATTATTGTTAGATTGATTTTAAATTTTTTGAAAATTTAGCCGTCAAGGGTATTTTTGATGCAAATCGAAAATTTTTGGGATAAAATTGAAACAAAATAAAACTTAAAGGGTATTTTTAAAACTTTTGCCCAAACTTCAAGGACAAAAAATATAATTTACCAAAAAAAAAAATAGTAAAGTTACATATCTGATTTTATTTTATTTTTTTATAAAATTCTAAAAAAAAGATTAAAGATTAAAAATTAAAACACAAATCTATCATGTCCTTAACCTTAATAAGAAAAACATATATTTCAATTTTTCATTATATAGAATATTAAAATTTCAACGATAAATATTCAACCATTGATATGAAAAAAAAAAAAAAAAACAGTTAGTGTATGTTATGGGCTTTGCAATATTCCACATATTGGTGATTATCATCTGTTTTTTTCCTCACTAGTGCATATGACGCATCCTATTCTCAAAGCACACCATGCATTTTTCCTAGGAAACATTTTTCTGAACTCAACCTTTTGTATACTGATCAACATGTCAACAGTTACAAGCTAAAACTGGAGTCTCTCGTATTCGTAACTTGTATGTATCTTTAATGTAGAACAGATGAATTATATAAACATCTGATCATATTCTTTTGTTTTTAAAAAGAACTCATTATTTAAATAGTGATACAAAGTTAATGTTGTTGAATGAAATTATTAATATAGTGATATACAACAATAAAACTCGTATACTAATCTTTTTTGGTGCCTACTCGTGTACTAATCTGAACCCTGAAAAATGATTTTGCTTGACAAGAGGTTTTTGCTTTTTATTAAAGTTCAAGAATGAGACAAAAAAATGAGACCAAGATCTAAGTTCATCATTTTATTCCGTGGGTGTGGACATGAATTAATAATGAAAGCTTGGACCACCATGTGCTATAATCGAAAATAAATCAACTGTTGGCACAAATTAATTAGCCACTTGGGTCGATTTTGTGGTTTATATTTGATGGATAAGATTTAATTTTCTCAATACCACAAAAAATGTTTAATTCCCTCTTTAATTACAATGCATTTTATTTTAGTTATTATTATATCGTTAAAAAGTACAATTTAGTACTAAAAATTGCATCATATAGGTTATTGGCGGTAAATGCAACGTTTTAATTTTATCAATGTTATTGGCGGTAAATGCAACAATAATTAGCAATTTTTTTTACTGCGGAAGATTACACGAATAAACACCTCTTTTGAATTTTCAAATGACTATTGTTTTTGATAATTACTTACATAAAAATATTTTTTAGGTAAAGATTATAATTGATAATTATTAGATTATTTTATAATAAAAAATATAATTATAATTAATTAACAAGAATAATAAAAAAATAAAAATTAAGTTGTATCTTTTGTTAGTATTTATGTGTTTTTTTTTATTAAGACGGATACTTTTGTCTATATTTTAGTATCTCGTGCATGTAACCAAATGCAACCTAAATTACCGATAACTGTTATATTAAATTATATTTTTTCCAAACTTTTTAATGAAAAAAAGATAATAAATTATACTTTTATAATTTGTTCTAGTTCATCACCAAATAAAAAAGTAAACATCCAATCTGGCTCTGTCCATTTTTCAGAAGGACAAAGTGATCCATGTCAAAAAAAAGTACGTCCTAACCCTTGTCTTTGTGTTCCGTGAGACATGGCGTCCCTTCTGTGGCTTCCAACGTTAAAAACAAACAGAATTAGTATACGTGTAACTTAACGGTGACGAGCTGGTCGTCAGGTGTCTATCAAGTGGCAAGCTGGATGGCAAGTGAAAAATAGACAGGAGTCGATCTGTCCCTGTCTCCCAAACAAAAACGTTGTTGTTTTAATCTGCACCTGGCAGGATAAGCATTCACCTTAGTGCTGTCACACTTACATTGTCAACACGTAGCATAAATTTTAGTGGCGTGGCAAAAATTTCCTTGCTTTATTACCAGGAAATTTGTTTATGGGTTTAGGGGGAAATTGTTTATTCTCCCAGACGTGGGATTTATTTCGTAAATAACAAAAGTTTGTGTTGAATATTAGGCCAATAAAAAAATATATTAGAAAATTTTTTTAAAAAGTGTATTGGGCCTTTTATTGTTAACAACCCATAATTAATTGAAAAAAAGAGACGTTACACATTTACACATTTCTCTCTTCATATAATCGTGTCTTTTGCCTGCAACCAGAGGCTCATGGCCGGCAATGAACGGCCGAAAAGGGCCCCAAATGAGCATGACCCACAGCCCCAAGACCGAGACCTGCAACAAGGAAACAACAAGAAAGTTAAAAAAAGGAGAAGGCTTCTCAGGGACAACAATTCTTGTGCCGCGAGTTGAAGATTGCATGGAACAGATTGAAGAAATAGGAAGAACCATAACTTATGCAGACATGGTAACGGGGGTGGTACACGCTCCAGATTCGATGGAAGATGATGAAAAATCTGAAGAGAAGGATATGGGCAATATCTAGGATATTATCCCAGAAATAGAAGAAGAAAATGAAGGAAAGGATATTCAAAAGAAAGCTGAAAAATCAGAGATAGAAGTAGTCGATATGGGAGACGACCTTTTCAACATCGTGATCAATGAAAGTGCAAAGAAAAAACTATGGGAGCCTTGGTGGAAATCCTTGATTGTAAAACTTTTGGGAAGGAAAATTAGCTATGCTATCATGAAAAGGAGAATATAGACAATGTGGGGTAGATTTGGAGACCTGGACGTCATAGACCTGGGTAATGAATTCTACTTGGTCAAGTTCTATGCAGAAGAGGATTTAGATCATGCTCTATTGGAGGGACCATGGAAGATCTACGACCATTACCTCGCGGTCAGACTCTGGGAACCCATTTTAATCCCCTCCTGACATCTATAGACAAAATTACCGCATGGATCAGATTACCGGGACTTCCTATAGAGCTCTACAATGATAAAATTTTAAGAAAAATAGGGGATCCCATTGGAAGAACTTGCAAAGTTGATTATAACACATCACACTTATGTAGAGATAAATTTGCTAGACTTTGTGTGGAGGTTGATCTAACTAAGCCTTTGATGGGAAAATACATGGTCAATGGCAAAATGTATCAAGTAGAATATGAAGGAATCTATCAAATCTACTTTACTTGCGGAAGAATTGATCATGAGCAAAAATTTGTCAAATATGGAAAAGCTTAAAGGAGCAAGAGGCCAAAGAACAATACCAAGAAGGAGATAAGGCTAACCTAGAAGAAAATATAGTGGCAGAGAAGACCATTAGGTTTGAGAAAAGGAAAGATGAGCCAGAGACTTCCAAAAAAGGGAAGGAAATCGTTCAACAAGATAACAACAACTACGGACCATGGATGGTCATTCAAAGGCAAAAAAGAAACAAGAAAGAAGAAGGAAAAAATGGAGCTGGAACCAGTAATAGCAAAGAAAAGGAGATTTTAAAAATGAATAAATCCAGATTCAGTACACTTGAAGTAGAAGTAACGAAGAATGACAAGGAAGCACAGAAGGAGGAAAACACACAAAGAGACCATAATACAGTAACTACTTCAAAACAAGGAAGGAACCACAAAAGCAAAAACACAGCACAACAATCAGCCACATACATAGAGAAAAACAACAAAGAGAAAACAAAAAAGATAGAAAAAGAGCAGATACAACAACTGAAGAGCATCCAAGAAGGCACACATCAGAACACCAAAAAGATAAGCAACACTCAAGAGAATAGCAGGTCACGATTTCAAAAAACTAAAGGAAGCACAAACAGAGAAAATTGGAATGCAGAAAATGATGACTCTCAATCTCTAGAAAACCAAGAAGACATCATGGAGATCTAAGACCAGGCTCAACCCAAAGAGGCAAAGCCAGTAGACCCCAGAGAACTAAGAGAAGCTCAGATCGACCAAATGGAAACAGATATGCAAAGAGAAATCACCAACCTGGTAAAGGATGTGGATTTTACTATTCCTAATCTAAAGGAGCCAGAGGAGATGGAGGCTGCAGAAATGCAGTTAAACTAAGAACCAACCTTTCTTAATGATTATATTATCTTGGAACGTTAGAGGTGTGGCTAGCGGAACCTTTAAGCGCACCTTCAAAGAGATTATAAGGCAGAATAGACCAGATATAACCATTCTTATGGAAACTAAGACCAGTGGAGACAAAGCCAAAAGTATAATTAGAAAATTAGGTTTCAACAACTTCATCATTGAGGAAGCACAAGGCTACGCAGGTGGTATTTGGATTGGATGGAATAGAAGTGACATCAATATAACGATTATGGAATCCAACAACCAATATATTCACACAAAAATTGAAACCAACAGTAGGGACTCTTGGTTCTTAATGGCGGTGTATGCAAGCCCCCAACCTCCAGTAAGAAGTCTCCTATGGCCTATTCTCGAGATAATAGCTAACAACATGACATCACCTTGGCTCTTGATTGGGGATTTCAACGAAATCAAGGAAGATTCAGAAAAGAAAGGAGGGAACCCCATTGACCAAAGAGCCTACAAATCCTTTAATTCCTGGATAAATAGATGTGGATTAATAGATCTGGGGTTCGTTGGGTCCAGATTCACATGGAGAGGTCCCATTTGGAATGGATATGATAGAGTTTTCAAAAGGCTTGATAGAGCTCTCTCAAATCCACAATGGAGAACTAAATTTCATGAAGCTTTGGTTAAGATCCTACCAAGAACAAACTCTGACCATCACCCACTCTTAATAACTGATGAAGGGAACCCCACTAACAAAAATAGAAGGTCTTTTAGATTTGAAATGATGTGGACTATGCATCCAGACTTCAAACCCTTAGTGGAGCATAATTGGAAAGCAGAAGAAAGGCTACCGAAGAACCTCAACAATCTTAAAGAAAAGCTTGTCAAGTGGAATAAAGACACTTTCGGTAACATCTTTAGAAACAAGAGGAGAATTCTCAATAGACTTTCAGGGATTCAGCGATGCCAAAGTTATGGAAGAAATCCTTTTCTAGACAACTTAGAAGACTCTTTGAACAAGGAGTTAAATGACATCCTAGACAAAGAGGAGGCATTTTGGTTACAGAAATCAAGAGAACAATGGACAGTTGAGGGGGATAGAAACACAAAGTTTTATCACACCAAGACGGTTATTAGAAGAAGAAAAAATAAGATTATAAAGCTGAGGGACAACAATGGTAACTAGATGGAAGATAAACAACAACTCAAAGACCACATCACTTGCTTCTTTCAAAACCTATATCAAGAAGAGGTAAATACCTATCCTTTGATCCTTGAAAATAACACACTACCTGACTTAGATCATATTGATTGCAGGGCTATGGAAAGAATCCCAACAAATCAAGAGATTAAGAAGGCGCTTTTTAGCATTGGGTCAATCAAAGCACCAGGAGAGGATGGATACCCAGCCTTTTTCTTCAAAAACAACTGGGAAACCCTCAAAGATTCAATTTGCGTGGAGCAACACACAAAACATAAAAGAGTCTAATTCTACCATCATTGTTCTTATACCAAAAACAAAACATCCAGAGTTTGTTTCTCAATTCAGACCCATCGCTCTTTGCAACGCCAGGCTCAAGATCCTAACCAAAATCATTGTGCAAAGAATCAAACCACATCTTGACACTAGAATCAGCCCACATCAATCAAGTTTTATTCCCAACAGAAAAATTCAGGACAACATCCTAATTGCAAAAGAGCTCATGCACTCAATGAAGAAGCTAAGAGGGAAAAAGAGCTACATGGCAATGAAGATAGACTTTGAAAAGGCTTACGATAGAATAAATTGGAAGTTTATGAAAGAAAGGCTATAGGATTTCAAACTCCCCACAAAAATAGTTAAGCTAATTATGGAAGGAGTAGAATCGTTGAGCTATAACATTCTTTGGAATGGGAGTAAAATCGATAGCTTCACCCCCACCAGAGGAATTAGACAAGGGGATCCCATATCCCCTTACCTTTTTGTCATTTGTATGGATAAACTTTCGCAATACATTGAACAAGAAGTGGAAAGAGAAGCGTGGCAGCCTATGAAAATAGGAAGAGATATTTTGGTTATTTCTCACCTAATGTTCGCTGATGATTTACTTATTTTTACAGAGGCAACAACTCAACAATTGGAATTAGTCAAGGAAATGCTAAATACTTTTTGTAGAGCAGCAAGACTCAAAGTGAACTCCAACAAATCCTCTATAGTATTTTCCAGAAATACCCCAAAGGATATCAGAGAATTACCAGAAGATGCGATTTTAAGGAAAACAATGCGCTAGGAAGATATATTGGAGCCATGATAAACAACAACAGAGTAGAAAAAGAAAACTTCAGAGCCGTTTTGGAAAGGGTTCAAGGCAAGCTGAAGGGTTGGAAGAGCAAGTGTCTGTCACTAGCTAGAAGAATAACCCTAGCACAATCTGTTATTAGCCCTTGCATCAACTTTGACATGCAACATGAAAGAATCCCCAAAACTATTTGCGAAGACATAGAAAAAATTCAACAAGGCTTTATAAGGGGAGACGAGGAAAATAGAATATGATTACATGCAGTGAGTTGGAAAACTATTTGCTCCCCAAAACACGAAGGAGGATTGGGTTTTAGAAAATTACACCTTATGAATGATGCATTCCTTCTAAAGATACTATGGTAACTAAAAGAACACCCTAACACTCTTTGGACAAAGGTATTCTACCAGAAATATTGTAATAGCAATCAACTTATCAACACACCAACAGTAAAAAAAGGAGACTCTCACCTCTGGAAGGAGCTGGTAAAACTGTGGCCAGAATTCTTGAAGCACACCATCAAGTACATTGGGGATGGCCTCTCAACGTTATTCTGGATAGACCAATGGGTTGAAGGAGTGAACAATCTGTTAGAACACACAACACAGAGCATACCCGATTTAAACAATCCGGTCTGGGAATGGGGAAATGAAAATGGAGATTGGAACAGAGACAAGATTAGGAGCAACCTACCTGAAGAAATTACCATGAAAATCTTTGCTCTCCCACCACCGAAAGTAGAGAACGGGGAGGATAGATTGGGTTGGAGGCACACAGAGGATGGCGACTTCTCGGTTGCCTCTACTTACAAAGCCTTAGCAAATTGGAGCCCATCGTCGACAACAAACTGGACCAGGATCTGGAAGTGGCAAGGGCCACAGAAATCGAAAGTCTTCATGTGGAGAGTTTTGCACAACAGACTCTTCACAAATCAAAGGAAAGCCAGAATTTTCGGAGGGGGAGGAACGTGCCAACTTTGCGGGGAACACCAAGAAGACACCATTCATGCCCTAAGAGACTGCCCGAGCGCATCCACGATCTGGGCACAACTCATCAAACCAGAGATGATACAAGATTTTTTCGATATAATTTGAGGGATCGGTTGGAGTTGAACATGATAGAAAATCTAAGCAAGCGCCCCAATCAAAGCTGAAAGGATGTATTCTTCACAAATTGCATGAAATTATGGGTATGGAGAAACAAAGAAATTCATGAAGCGGGCTATAGAAGACCACCGAACCCACATATGGAAGTTTTAAAAAATGTCAATGACATGAGGGAGGCTTTTGAGCGTAGTCAGAAGAAACAGTATTTCAAGAGAAAGGAAGTGATAAATATCAAATGGAATTATCCACCACAAGGTTGGGTGACTCTTAATACAGATAGTGCTATGAAGGGAAGTACCAAACAAGCTGGGTGTAGAGGGCTCATAAGAAATGAGAATGGCAAGTAGGTTGCTGGTTTTTCTTATCATATTGGAAGATGCTTAGCCTTCAACGCTGAGATTTGGGGAATCAAACAGGGACTTGAAATAGCTACTACAATGGGAATGAAGAATATTATTGTGGAATGTGACTCTAAAGCAGTGATAGAGCTGCTCAATAGCAAAAGAAACCTCAATAACCATCCAAATAGCTTAATCAGAGACATCAACAGATGGAAAGACAAGAATTTAAATATCCATTTTGTGAATATTTTTAGAGAAGACAACCGATGTGCTGATTACCTAGCACAAAAAAGTGTAAATTTAGAATTAGGTCTCCACTTTTGGGATACTCCTCCTAGAGAAGTAGTCCAGTTACTAGTAGATGATGAACAAGGGGCATCTCTGCCTCGTATAATTAGTGTGTAATCTTTTTCCTAGGTTTAGGCCCCATTTACTACACCAAAAAAAAATGTCTTAGAAGGCCATATGTTGCAAGTATCCAAGGCCCCATTTAAAATGAAAAAGAAGCCTTTAGATCCATTAGGTTCAACATATATTTGTAGTTCCTCCTCTCAGAACTACATTTTTTAGTTTCACTAAGTTATACTCTGAGTGAGTTGTACAAGTGTAGAACAAGATGGATGAAAGTCTTAAATGTTTCCTCTTTTTTGCTATGACCAAGGGACATCATCCTGGTGTTTTCACAAGCTGGGAAGAGGCCAATGAAAAGGTCACTAACTTTAACTTCCCGGAATTTAAATGCTTCAATAGCTACGAACAAAAATCTATGTGCTTCAAGTCAAGAATGTCATCCATTTCTTCGGAAGAGGCTTCCCGCGCTGAAATGAGTGGCAGCAACTGCGAAGCTCTTTCTGGAAATAAACTCTCCTTGTTGTGTTGAGGTGTTCGTCGTCGTCCGGTTGTTGTATGTAAGTAATAATTCCATGTTGATTTTTTAAACCCTAGTACCTGTATATGTTAATTTTTAAAAATAGGGATGATATGTGCCTCTTTACAAAAGTTGATTGTGGGTAAATTTTGTTGTTTGTTTTTGGGATCTGATGCAAGGGCTTTCTGTTATTCCGGCGGAGGAGGTCAATTTTGAGTTTGCCATTGTGAACGACATGGAGGAGTGGCTTGTCAAGATTTGCCACGAGGCTCGAATTTTGGGTCCCTATTTTTTTCAAGCAGGAACGCTTTATGAAAGACGATTGCCCATTCTTTGGGTTCAATTTGGTGATTCCGGGAGACCATTTGATGGTGAACTATTTGCTAAAGGTCAATTCTCGCTGGAGGAAAAAGCTGCCAGAGAAGATGCAGCCTTTGAGATGCTAGGCCTCGTCCTTGATGTCACAAAGAAGGAGATTCGCGACTATAACTATGCCAAGGCAAAGCGGTTTTGCAATGTGAACAACGCTCTCCGAGCAAGGGTGAGCCAATTGGAGGAAGATTATGAGAAGTTAAAGGCAAGTTATCGAGCCGTTGTTAGCGCTCATATTGCAGGCAAATCAAGTTGAATAATTTGTTGTTTGAATTAATTTATGAAGTTATTTGTATGTGCGGTTGATTTGATGATCGGTTGGTTGTATTCGCAAAGTGTTGAAGTGTCGTGTTTGCTCTGTTTTAGTTTTATATTTGCTAGTTCGGACTTTATAATTGTTGATGGAGTGTTAATGTTTATGCACTTATAATGTATTCTGTTAAATGCGGTACCTATTTAATTTAGAATCATAATTACGGTTGATGGCATGCTAATTTCCAGATGTATATGTGCAAAAATTTAAATTAATTGTCATGCTAATTTCGGGGTATATTTGTGGAAAATTAATTAATGTCTTTCGATAGTCTTTGTCGATGGTCAATTTAATTAATGTCTTTTGATAGTCCTCGTCGATGGTCACTAAGGAATTCCATTTTTGCTTGTGAGCTTATCAATGCTGTTATGTGTAAATTAATGAGCAGAATTTATGTTTGTCATTTAATCCTACCCAAAATAAGTTTTGTTTTGCCCTGAGAGTATTTGGGTTGCAAGTGTAAAATTTGCATTTTGGCGTTTTCTCTAAGGTTTTCCCTTTAAAGTGGTGGCAGAGTGTCTGGGTACTGTGTTGGAGAACTGAAAGACTTATTGTACTCAAGTGTGATTTTTTGAAAAAAGGTCTGTGCCCACTGCCCAACTGTTGACAGTCTTGATTTTTGTTTATAGTCTGTGAAATACTTTATGTTTGTTCATAAAAAATAAATTTAAATACTATGACTGAAATCAATATCGGGTCAGATTAACCTGCAATTCCCCCACTGATATTATTATGAGTTTAATAATAACTAAAATAAGTAACCTTTTGAGATAAGTAAAGACATAACATGACAATAATTGAAAATTAAACATTGAGATAAGTAGAAAACGTAATATGAGATAAAAAAAGTTAACTTTAGTAGATACATTTAAAAGGGTAAATACACATTAGCATTGGGTACTTACTTCCTAAAAAGAGCTAAGTGTAGTATGAAGATGCTAATAATGACCAGAATCATCATAGCACCACTTTGAAATGGCCCGTGTACTCGTGTAGCATTCTTTTCCCTTTGTTCCGATATTGATTGAGCTGAAGTTGAGTATTTTCTGGTTTGTGCATGTGTTGAAGTTGTATTTGATCCCAAAAAATGAGAGATTATTGAGAAATTTGTTGGGGATTGGGTTGAATAGGTCGCTCATTACCGTGAATTAGTTGTTCTTCACCCAGACCATTTGCAATTGACCATTGTTGGGTATTCTTCAAGAACTGCTCATGCTCCATGAATTGTTCCCATGCTCGGCATGATTCTTCAAACGTGTGATAGGACTTGTGGAGGTTGCCACTAACTCCGTTAACTTGTTCGTGGCATTCGGGCCAATTTGTGTAGATTCTAAGGACCTTGCCACGGAAGACAACATAAATTTTTTTATTTCCTCTCATCATGCCTCCTTCAACTTGAGATTGTGGATTTGGGATATTTAACTTAGAGTGAAGGGCTTGGTTTGTTGGTGTAATGAATGTTGTACAATTGTTATCATTTATTTTCCTACCAAATATTAGAGTTCTATTAAATGCATGGTTATGATAACTGGACTGAATTGGTCGATCGAATCGGTGCAAACAGTAACTGGCGAGATAACGGTCCGGTGGCGACAATCATAATGGTTGCCATTGGTGCCGGTGATATTGAAGAAACCATTCTTGTTGTCTGTGTATTTTTGTGTATTCCTATATACTGTTCGAGACGATGATAATGGCTTAAAAATTAGAACTTTCGAAAATTTGGGTGAAGTTCGCCGGGGGTGCAGCAAACTCTATAAAATTATAGAAGTTCGCCAGGGGTTGGGCAAACTCACACTAAACAAAAAAAATCGTATTCCTATATCATTGGAATATTGGGTTTGGGGAAATAATAATTTTTTTAATTTTATTTTAGAAAAAATCCATGAAGGTCCATGCCTAAAACCGCCTTGTTGAAAACAGTCTGGAACTACTAAACCGATTGGGAACCAGCCGATTGGACCGGTGCGAGAACCAGACCTGTTGGGTTTTGTTTAAAAAAAAAAAAGAAACTCAACCCAACTCCCCCAACGCGTTACCCACCCACCCCCTTCCCCCAATACCCCATCCTCTTCGTGAATCACCTCACTCAATCAGAATATCACTTCATAGTTCAAAAATTACCCAAATAAAAACCCTAGCTTCTTGAACAGTTCTGCCCCCACCGTCCGTGGTTGTCGGCGCCTCCACTCCTTCATTATCCCCCTATATCGAACCCATCCTCTTTTAGCTCGGCAGGTGGTCTCCATCTCCCGTGGCTTCTCTATTCGAGGATTGAAGCTGCTCGCCGTTGTGTGGTTCGTCATCCGTGGTTCTTCTCGCCGCTCGCCGTCCTTCGTCGTCCTGCTCTCCGTCGTTGGTTAGTGGCACTAGTTACATGTTTTTCAGCTTTTCCTTTCATGCTATATTTAGTGAGACTGATTTCTGAATGTGAATGGGAATATAATGATTGATTTTGTGTTATTGAAATTATTGGTTAAAATAGAATTGTTACTCTGTTGCAAGTTTTTTTAATTTCTGATTATGCCGTGTTTGAATTTTATTGATATATTTATTTATTTTAGGTTTAGGGTGTTTATTTGTTGCTATTTTTTTAATTTATGTTACTGATTGTTCTTGATTCTTGCCTCTGTTCAGTCTATTATGCTGTTTATAATGGTGTTTTTGATTGGGTTTATCCTTCGAGAGTTGTTGTTAGTGTGGTGTTGCATTGTTGATTTCAGTTATTGTTTTTGATTGGATTTTTGTTGATTGTTTGTTGCTTTTTTTGAGTTTTTGTTAGTGAATTGCTCATACCTAATAATTTTCAATCTTGCCAGCATGCATTATTGGCCATGTATACTTAATATTTTGGTTGTCTCGGTTCTTTGCAGATGTGTGGATGTTCTTCCCAAAGGAGGAAGACTACATTGAAAGGTTTAAAAATGCTAGCTTCAAAGACGTCAAGCTCAAAAGGAGAGGTCCAAAGCGGTACCCTGGTGTGCAGAGGCATGGTTTGATTATAGGTTGCTGTGACTGGTGTGAAGCCATTTTGTGGAGAATTTCCCCTTAAGGAAATACCTAATTTCGTCATCTCCTTTACTTTAATAATGTTTTCTTGTGTTTATTAATTTAGTTTGTTATGCAGCTTGGTCCGAAGGTGGAGGATGTGAAGAAGCCTGTGAATCCACTTGTGTTTTTTTCTCGGTTAATTCTTGGTGCAATTGTCCCGGAGGCCTTTGCTTCAAATTTTAGGGCCAATGTTTCTGACTTAGATTAGTTTATTTGTTTTCCATTCCTTGTAATTGTTACCTATATATATGAAGAAAGAAGGAGAATGCATGGTATGTTTCCAAGTTATGCTGATTATCATTGATTATATGTACATCATTTATTTTTTTTATATTAATCAATCTTGTAAAACATATACTACTATCAATGTTCTAATTATTAAACAAACATGTTCTATTTTATCTTATATTATAGCAATAAACATGTTCTATAATCTTTCTTGTGTTAATAACTTATTGACTTACTGATTGTTTTTTATTGTATTGATGAGAGTTGTTCTATAGTTGATTTATTATTTTATTCTAAAACTATTTTTTTGGTTGAACCCTTATTGGACTGGTTAGATGAGTGAACCAGTGATTAGAACGGTTCAATAACTGGTCTGGTTCTCATAACCTTGTTAAATGTGAAATGGTTTGGCATTAGTATTAGCATGTCAGGAGTTCCATGTTGGCTTGATATGAAGACAAAATATCATAAATACACTGTCAGGTGGCAGCAACACTATATTGGTCATAGGGTCAAAAAAGACAAAAAGCTATTCTAACTCACTTTTTGGCCGGTTGGATTGCAAGTAAGTTGGTGATTGAGATTTTTTAATACTTTTTTGTGGGACTTTTCCTACTACGTGCTTGTTATATATTTAAGCAAAAATATGAGCTTAGGGTTTATCTTTATCCAAGTAGTGTTGTTTTGTATTGAGAAGTGTTTTGAGTGTGATTTGTGAAAAAAATGGAGTCATCCAAGTTATGGCTTGGATCCCCAACCACTCAGCAACCTTCATTTTTTTGGTACTTTCTTGTATACTCTAATTTCTTTTTTGTGTGGCCATCTAAAGTCACCCATGATGCCACATAGATTTTCATGCACAATAATCTAATTATCTTTAACATGATAGGAACGAAGGTGAGACCAATGAAGGTGTTGTGGTGCAAGATGCGAATGACTCAATGGATATAATGTTCTCCCAGGAGTGTGTTGTTGCAGCAAATCCAAGCGGGGTTGAGACTATGGTGCTCGCATCCAATACTCAGGAAGACCCCATTGTTGGTCATGCTAGTCCTACGGACGTAGTTGCTGACTCATAGGAGGCTAAATCCCCAAGGCTAGTTACGGAGCCAGTTGTGAAGAGGAGGAAGCTCTTTCGGTCGCCGATGGTGAGACAACATGAATCCGCACCCTCCAGGCGGTCCAGGGCTACTAGCTCCGCTTTGAGTGCATCACGGGTAAACGTATTCTATTGATGCAAATTTGAATGATGCAAATTTTAATCATGAATAGTTTCTGTTTCCTTTCCACATGGTTAAACATATTTTAAAGCATGTATAGTGTGGATCGGTCACATGTTTGGTTACACTAGTCCGCTTGATCTCTTGAACAGAAGGTTACTAAGGTTCCTAAGACAAAGTTCAAGGTAATCCATGACATGGACTTTAATTGGGCAGACACTCTACTATTCAACTACTTGTTTTCCGACGGCCACTCATTGGAGTAAGTTTATATTTGACTGTTGACATTTTTCCATCTATTCTCGCACGAGGACTTTAAACTAAGCTATTTCAAGTCTTTCTTTCATGCAGTGAAACTGTTGTGAGGATGGTACAATATAGGTTGACTAGGCGCCATATCCAAAGCCTGGTCCCTGGCCGACCTATTGATGGGAGAGTTGTAGAAATGGTGGCCGTATGCAACACTTGCTCAATACAGCATATAAAGCATCCACATTTTTGGTGTCTCACTCCTAGCTTTGCGATGCGTTTGTATATTCTTCAATACTCAGTTCTATAATGGAGTTCTAGTATGTTGAAGTTAATTTCAACTGCTTTGATGTATTAATTTAGAAATTGCAGGAGGAAGTTAGTAAAGGACTATCTACAGAGGAACTAACTGAGACTTATGTCCCTTTTTGGATCAAACCAAGCAGATTCGTTAGATGTGTTAGTAATGAGTTTAATTTGGTACGCCTTGTATTTCATGTGCGACGAAGGTTCCTCCCTCTTACTAAATTAATGTGGCTTCAGATTTCATACCCATTGAGGAAATTTTCATGCATTGGTATTGTATGGTAGTTGATTATGACATGAACACAGTGTACCACTTGGACTCCTACCTAGATCCAAAAATGGTGACTGAAAGGTAAAAATTTATGCAAATCATGGTATTAAACAAGTTTTTTGTTTGGGTCTTTTTCATGTACAGTGAAAATGAGTGTCAAGCCTTCAATAGGTTATTAAACCAATTAGGAGAGGCAATGGGGTCCCCAATTACAATACAAGGTTATATTCATATGTTTGAATAAGAAATCCATTTGGTTTTGCTATATCAAACTCACTTTTTTCCAACATGCATCACCAAGTGTGGTTCATTTTTATGTGATTCAGTGATAGATTTGGTGCTTGGGTTATTTCTTGGCTCCACCCGAAAAGGTCCTTCAACCACTTGCGCATCAGTGGAGTGGTAACAAATACTGTTATTTATTAAATATGCTGAAAAAAATCTTCACCGGTTTAGTTTGATAATAATTCAGTCTTTTTACTTGACTTTGGCAGCTTGAGGATCCTATAGTCCGAGGCACCACAGTTGTCTCCCTTGTTGGGGGACCTTTCAATGCCATTGGTGGCTTAGTTAGGATGTGGGCTCAAAAGTGGCAAAGTCGCAGACATCCATGAATAAACCACAAGCAGGGTGGCTGGCCAAGCGAGAATATCGTTTTTGAAGTTAGGAAACATCTTTAGCATAGGGCTCATGATAGCTATTCAACTCATGACCCCAATAAGATTCTGAGGGGCTATGTTCCTAGATTCATTTAGTGTCTTTTTTATGGTTAGCATTAAATGTAATTTGTCTCCCTAGGTTGTGTTTGCGTGCCATATTGATGAAGAAAATTAATTTAAAGATGCTTTTGTTTGTATTAAGGTTTTTATCTAATATTTGCGTTATTGACTAGTAGGCTTACTTTTATTTGCACAATATTTTTAAGTATGACAGTTGGTGCAGTGATATCTGCAAAATCTAAAAGAAAAGGGCAAAGTGTAGTCTAGTATGATAGTTGGTGCAGTGATATCTGCAAAATCTAAATGAAAAGGCCAAAGTGTAGTCTAGAATTTGTCCATATTTGTTTTTCAACGAAGAATCAATCTTATCCTCCAATTATAGTGATAAGGGGATTAGTTATCGTAGCTTTATAGGTTTTGGTAGTTAAGCAAAAATACTTATTAATAGGGACAAACAACATGTTATAATTTGTTAGTTCAGCTTAGTAATTCGTTTACATAAGAGTTATGGGTATAATATGGTACTATGCGTGGGTCTTCTACTTTATTATATAATGATATAAAATGTAGCATGATATAGTTAGCACATAGCTTAATAAATTGGTTAGAGGCATAAGGAATGAGACATAAGTCTGGGCCCACAATCACGAAGAGTGATCATATGACATGCTACTTCAGTATGTAAATATATTTTATTTATTGCCGTTTCTTAGTAAGTGATTGCATAGAAAAATTATTTAATATTATATGGTCTGCTTTAATCCTCATATGATGCAATAGCAGCAATTCTGCTCAGGACAGTCTCGCGATATTGACATATAATAACATTTAGGGCCTATAACATCATAGGGTCAACCCCATCACCTGAGATTTATCCGATTATTTGGGCCTTTGTTAGTTGGAAATGGGACGGTGACAATTTGTATCCTGCATGGCAAATTTATGATCAGTCTCGCACGTTAGAAGGTATTAAAAGAGGGACTCACCATATACTCGCACAAACATATTCACGCACAAAAGAGAAGAGATGTCATTTGAGGAAGAGTCCCCATGGCCACTCAAGAAAGAGAGATCCCCGTGGCCATAGACATGCCTCAAATACCAGAAGGGGCAACGTTAACACAACCTTGTCAAGAAGTAAATATCTCCATACACTCAGATCAAATGGAATGATTGAATCTTGTTGAAATCTGACTTATATTTTCGTGTCTTTATCCCAGGATAAGACTCCAATGAAGGACGATGTTATCTCTACTCTGAAAGAACTAATTTCCCCTGTCGAAGCACTAATGTCAAAGATAGATGCATGTGAAGGGCATTTACAACAACGCAACCATACTCTATCCATGTTATGCTCCACCGTTGCAGTCATTGAGCATAACTTTAAGAACACAGCATTCAACAAGGGTGTCAACGATGCACCATTTCAAGCCAGTAAAAGGCCAAGAGCGGAGAAGGACGTTTCCAAAGTCACCGGCAACGTGCCAGCAATGAGTACACTCGAGACGAACCATTTCATCGCAGGTTCCAACAACTTTGTTGACCTCGAGAGAACCGTTGACATCTCCATTCAAGATGATGACCAAGGTGGTTATATCGCTAGCAAGAACCAGTCGCATGGTGGCACTAGTTGGCCAAGCCACTCCATTCTTGAGCATCAGGTATGGGTATAACGATCTCTATTTCTTTATACGGTGCCTCAATGCATGTGGTTTTATTTTCTTTTTTTTTGGTCAAACATGTGGTTTTCCTAAAGACTGTTAGTACTTTATTTTTTTATATAGTTAGGATTTTGTTGAATTTCTTTTTTGTTTTTAGGTCAAGATTTTGTTGAAGTTTGTGTTTACACGTAATTAGATTTTTTTTTTGGGCCTTTAAATGGGAAACAATATTTAGATTTTGATCCATTGGTCACTTATAAAAAAAATAGCCTACTTGTATTGTTGGGTCTTAGAGACTTCTATTATTGAAATGAAGTTATTGTTGGAAAATATGGAGTACCAAGAAAAATAAAAATATGTTAGTAGGATCGTTTAAAAATGACAAAACATTTAAAGATACTCAAATCTTTTAAAATGAAACAATTCATTTAAAAAATCATATTTTTGGGTGTCGGTTTTCTTTATCTTTTTTGTATAGAAGGTAAAACAGGATTGGCCGCTGCCACAGCCGCAAGTTATGGTGGAGTTACCAACCCGTGATGAGCCACCACGTCTAATTTCATCTCAAGGTATCCATTTCTCGTGTCAAGCCTAATCGAATTTTCTTTCCAGCGAAAGCCTCGTTGGCGCTTATGGTCTTTCTCAACCCCCCCGAAGGGGCGCACCTTTGGTTGGGCGGCCTATAATGATGTATAGGAAGAGTGGCGGAGGGATCCAACCTATGTTATTTAGAAAGGGATCAACGGGAACGAGTAGCAAAGTCTATGTTCGCGATGGTGTTGACCAGCCACAGGGGTTCGCATCCAACTGAGCTTCCGGGTATCAAGGTAGCACTTCGAAGGCATCACCTACACATCTTGTGAAATTGTTTAGGAGCCTGATAAACACAGTACGAATGAATGCCGCTGATGGAGTTTCCTCAAAGCCAGTGGATGGCAATGACTTCCTCACACCAATAGACGCCACTCTTACTGAGGTGCAAAAAAAGGTTGCACTATACGCATTCGACCTACATCTAGATCTCATGTAAGTGAAAGTTGATTTACTCAATGACTCAGATTTTCCGCTTTGACCATTGTTGACTAGTCTCATATTCACCTTTTTGGTGACATAGGGAAGAGCTTGTAAATTTTGAGGACATAATCGTCACCAGGCAATAGTTAGTGATGTTGATCATGTGACATTTTTTAGACCAGAGGATTTTCGAGGCTTTGGCAATGAGGATAACGCTGGGGAGTCAAACAACAGAGGGCCCAACAACTTGGTGCTTGCCACCGTCCTTCGCGGTAATGCCACAACGAAGAAAATTTTTCTTGACTGATATAGATTATGTTGACTAAATGAAAAATTTTCCTTTGTAACATGTGCAAACTGACGTCCTCGAAGGAAAGCTTTTGTCCGAATTGGTTGGTACTTACAAGGAGCGATGGATGAGACCATCCTCGACCTTGAAATATGAGCCATGAGTAAATTTTTGAAATTTAACATGATTTTTATTTCCATTTTTGGCCACACCCTTAACAAGCCCCCAAACAATGTAGGCTTATATCCCGATTATAGAGGAGTCCAACCACTGGTACATTTTGGTAGTAGGGTTCAGGGAGCAGAGCATGTACCATTTGAATGTGTCAATAGGGGAGAATGAGAGCAAAACTAGAAAACGTATAGTAGAAGATTTGGGGGTTGCACTATCCCGCATAATATCCCATCCTAAATATCTGTCGACGTTCAAGAAGAAGGCTACAAGCATTTTGTGTTTTCACATATCTGATGCAAAATGGCTTCCATCATGCCAACCGAGGTCAGTCAAAATTCCGTCGTCCATATTAAATGGTGTTATTAGTATTAATCCACTCATCTAGTCATACCGTATTTATTCAGTGAGACAGCTGTTGTATGGGTGCTTAACTGGATGCCCATGGCTATTGGATTCCAAAACAATCTTGTTCCACATGTAGGGGCTACTCCACATTTGTATACCCTTTATTACTGTGGCTCATTGTGTATTTTGTATTAACATTGAATCACGTATCTTAAATCCAGATGGAGGAGAAAGTTGTTTGGATGCCAACTGCAATTGCTCTTCTCATGGCTCCCTTCAATGAAGTTACTCAATGGATCACGAATTGCCTATCCAACTAGAAGAGATCTTTGAATTATAGCTCCACAAAGTTTAAGTTGGTTTACTTTATTTTGCTTAGTTGTGTTAACAGAAGATTGCCAAGTCTATTTTGCGGATATATTTTAATCGTAGATTGTGGACCACCTTTTGAAAGTTTGGTCACATTGACTCCCCAAGCCTAGTAACCTTGTGTGTAATGTGAACCACCAATAAGCATACATTGTTTTCTTTGGGTGTATTAGTTTGTTGTTTCGTCTAAGTAGATATATTTGGGAACGGTCTAGTCATGTTGTCTAACTAAATATATTTAAGCATACATTGTTTTCTTTGGGTGTATTAATTTGATGTTTAGTCTAACTAAATTTATTTAGGAACGCTCTAGTCATGTCTTCTAAAAATTTTAATCTAAGACTGATCTTTCCTTATTTCCTCTCAGCATGTCTATCTCATTCCATATATAAATATGCAAGTCTAATACAAACTAGGCTACATTTACCTTAAAAACTATAAATAAAAAAAAGTTTACGACTGACATTAAAATAAATAGTGGAGACCTTAAATATTGAATAAACTTTCTCTGAAATCGCTAGACTATCCTCCATGTAGACTTGTCTACACAAACATTAAAAGTCTGCAATTGCATTTCAACCTTAAATCAACAATTACAAATTCAAAAATAAAAAGCCAACTCCACGGACCCTTTAAAAAGAATCAAATGAGTCGGTGTTTTGCACAGACATAAATCCAATAGTTAAACAATTACACACAGTCTACTACTCCCATGTACAGAAATAAAAAACAAATAACATGCTTTCTTTTGGGACCAGCACAACTGAGACCTAATGTTGAAAACTAAAGTACGGATATGGAATTTCCGCATATTCATCAACTTCATCATCTGCTAATTGTGCATCACCAAAGTCGCTCCAACATGTTTGAAAATTGTTTACATTCTCCTCCTCCTCATCATCCTAACAACTAACAAAGGCAATAATATACAACACACCTTATTAATTCATGTCTAGTTTGAAGGCATTTAACCCTATCAGTTGTTGATATCACTTGCAGGATATAAGTAACATGTGAATCCGAAAAAGTAACACATATTTTTCAAAAAATCATTATCCATGTCATGCACACAATAACTTAATCAAAGAAAGCATCAAATCATATTCATAGAACATTATTAACATTCTAATGAACCCAAACAAATAGAACCACAAACCTAGTCTGACCATTGCCCAAGACTTTGGTTATACACGTCGCTTTCCAAGTAGTCCTGATCGTTATCATGCCTATTACTACGGTTGTTCGCATTCAAGTGGCAAGATAATTGGTTATACCCCACCCTCCTACAAAGACCATACCTCTTAACCCCCTTTCACCAATGGGTGATTAATCAAATCATTTCTTTCCCTCTTTGGGAAGCGGGCCAATTGCGGATCCCTAACGCATCCCTCAAGTGTCGATGACTGTGCCACACCAGTCTGCATACTCGTCTGGCCTAAATCTTTTTTCTGTTTTAAATTCAGTAGCTCATTGCGAAATTTATCCCTCAGCTCATTAAATTCGGCTTTACCAGAAGATGCAAGAACACAAATCTCCCTGCACAGATTGTTTAACATCTAATTATGGCAGGTTCTCATTGATACCCAGTAAAAGGGTCATTTTTCCATAAATTCCCACACTTTTGATCGAGCATTCTTCGACCATTGATCTATAAGAAGACTCTTGGTATCTCTTCCGCATCAAGATGTAGTAGAACTGCCACGATATGATCACAAAGTATGCCAACCGATTCCATCCTGAAGCAGGACCACTTAAATGTTGATCTGTCCCGATAGTGAGACATGTTCCATCCTTTGTTAGGATTTTCCGACCTTGACAGTGTATAAATCTCACAACTTGGTGTCAATGTACATGAACGAACCTTTAGCGTACAACCTCTTAACAACATTGGCCTGAATAACATGAAAATCTCTCTCATCAGTGTGTTGGCGGCAGATCTTTCCAATGCATGTAGTGGACTCTGCAACACTAAATCCCCAACAACAGATGCCAACTCACTTTGTGCTTCCCTTGACCTCATTTGACATATGCATCGCAAGAACTGTTCGATAAAGTCTCTCAAGTTATGTCGAGAGTGCACAAATTTACCAAGCATAGAATGCAATCTCTCACACCTTGATGTTTTTTGAAACCCACCAAAGAAGTGCCCGCGAATGTAAGCAGTCGCCCACATTTTCCTCCTAGCAAACAAGTCACAAACCCATTCATTATGTTGAAGACCAAGCTCCGTAACCAATTTGACCCACCGATCTTCGAACTCTGAAACCTCATAATAAAAAAGCATCCACTTCTTAAATTCAGATGTGAACGTCGGATTGCTGGGATTAGAGGTTGCATTCCTAAGTAAATGCCATGCACACAACCGATGGTAAGCACTTGGAAACACAGATTTGATTGCTTTTTTCATGGCCTTGTCCCCATCTGTTATTACACACCCTGGAGCTTTGCCCTTCATAACCCCAAGAAATTATTGAAGCAACCATGTATATGTCTCCTCCTTCTCATTCACAACAAGTGCTGCGGCAAACACAATGGTTTCGTTAGGATGATTAACCCCAGAAAATACAACCAACGGGCACATGTACTTGTTCTTACAATAAGTCGCATCAAACGCTAACACATCCCTAAACAAATGATAGTCTAGTTGACTACAGCTATCCGACCAAAAAATGTGTACCAAACAACCCTTTTCGTCAGCTAGGTATTGAACTAACGTCCTTGGGTTTTCCTCAGCCATTGACTCCAAGAACTTTAGACAACACATAGCATCCCCCTTATGACCCTCCGTTGCTTCACTGTTTGGTTATGCATATCTCTCTTCAAGAAGGGTACATTTTGGAATCCACCCGTAGTGTGCACAAACGATAAATATATCTGAGGTGTTTTTATCCCAACTTTTAGCATTAGATTCATTTGATCGATGGCGGCATCATTCATCTTCCTAGGCCCGATAAGCATAAAGGTCAATCTATCATCAAGCATGTCATGGTTGTGCTCATCCTGAAAGTATGAAATGATCCATCTACCTCTTTCGACATGTGCATGAACACGCATTTCAGCCAGACATCCGCATCTAGTCTCAAGCTTTGGCTCGCGTTTGCGTCGATGGGAATCATTCTCAGACCCCGGATCTCTAAACCCCTCCCTAAAGCAAACAAATTGTTGCTGTGTCACCTCATTTTTGACATATCTTCTAATCCTATTCTTTTTAACAGCAAATCGTTCATCTTTGAATATAATTGGTAGAAAGAAAATACAACAGTCTGATCCCGAAAATGTAACAACCTAACCTTACTTGCAGTTATTTCTTTTATATTTATATACCCAAGCTCATCAATACCATCAACTAATCTTTCATCCCAGTTGTCATAGAAGGTGTCACCAAAAAATTTATCGAGATTACAATCAATACCCTGCACTTCCTTGGTATAATTTTTTGGAACACAACAACCCTCAATGTCCTCCCATGCCAAAGGATCATTGTCGGCACGCACATCTTCATCTTGCAAAAACAATGAACCCTCGAAATGGTCCATTACTTCCTCATCCAAGCACGCCTATATATAACATCAAACTAGCTCTCAGTACCAACAGTTTTTTTTATTCAATACTTTCAATAGTATATCCATACTCAATCAATATTGAATATCAAATAGCTTATTAAAAAAATATAAATCATGCAGGTTATACTGAAGACATCAGATAAGTTCTTAAACCTATTTTACATTATGAAAAGATCAAATAGCTTCTTCAAAAAAAAGTATGCAAGTTGCACTGAAGGGATCAAATACGTTCTTAACAGTATACTACTTTCAAAAAAAAATACTAACAAGGCAGTTTAACACCATTCTACTTTTAAAACCTACGCGCAAAGTATTATGATTTTTTTGTGCTTCAAAAAAAAAACTTCTAAATTATAATCACACTCCGGAAATATCTATTATAAATAATAAACAAGAATACACTAGTAAACAACAACATACTAATAAATGAACTGCATTAGAATTCAAAAGTGATATCTTAACATAATTTCATCAAATTGTAGTAGAGGCACAATGGGAAAACACAGAAAAGTAATGAGTTGTCATCAACGCTCGAACAAAAATTCCATCCACTGAATGAAAAATAAATTCCAAAACGATCCCCTTAAGGCAACTGAAGTATGCAAGCATTGAAGAACATACCAATTATCAAAGATGCAACCACTCTAGCCCGTGTTAGGGTTTGAGAAATAGGTCCTTGTTTTTTACATGAGGCATTGCACAGCACAACTTTAGCTTCTTTTCATTCTTGGTTAAGGTCATGTACAACGGACTAGCCCAAAACTCAGATAACTGAGCCCAACCCATTGGATGAACTCTTCCATATGCCCATTTGTTCAATAAAGGACAAAATTATAATTAATATTTTTTATTTATCCCGTTAAACAATATACCAATAGTCTAATAATATTAAAATTTATCAAATAACAGGACACCTACACACTTACCTAGTCAAAAGCTTGCACTAGGAAATTCTGTCAACGTTATCAAGAAGTACGTCAGTGGTATCGTTTGAAGCTTCACTTGGAGCGTTGTTAGCAACACTATCAGCGTGTTACTTAGTTCCACAGCCAGGTAGAGCGTCGTGGTTTTATCGTCTTCAGAGAGAAGATGAAAAGATTCTTGGGTATTCTGTAATTAGGAGAAAGGGAAGAAAGGTTAAATGGAAACCCAAAGCACGCACTTAACGCACTATTTCAATCCCTACTTAAAACGACAACGTTTTTGTTTGGGAGAAAGGGACATATCGACCCCTGTCCATTTTTTACTTGCCAGCTTGGCACTTAATGGACACTTGATGGCCAGCTCATCATCATTAAGTGACACGTATATTAATTCTGTTTGTTTTTAAGGTTGGAAGCCACGAAAGAGCTGCCATGTCTCATGGAACACAAAGAGAGGGATTGGGACGTACCTTTTTTTGGATGTTTACTCCTAAATAAAATTCAAAAGCATTAAATATTGTGTCTGTGTTCTTTATGTCTTATTTTCAATATCTTATTTTGTCTTATCCTGTTTTTTTAACTAAACATAACCTTTTATTTAGGACAACTTATCAACTAAATACAGTCTTATTCATACTAAAAGATGCTAAACTTTACTGAACTCAAATTATTAATTGTTTTTTTTATCGTAATGGTTTTAATACGTTCATAGTTGATTGAAATGCTGTGCATCTGAGATTATATGTTTTATAGGTGTTGCATGTAAAAGCTGCCGATGGAAATGTGTTAAATAGATGCATTCTATATATGTCCCGGTGGCTTTCCAATACCCAGAAGTAGCCGCCTGTTTGGCCGAGCTCCATTCGGGTACTTCCTATCCCGAGGACTGAAAAAGTACCGCTCTTGATCCCCAAACGCTGCCTTACCTATATATTCACAAAATCAAGATTAAAAATAATCACTTTAATTCACATGCTACTAATACGAAACCGATAGACGAATTGGGTATGTGGGTTTCAGTAAATGGAAGGAAAGATGAAATGGTGTGTGGAAAAGTTGGGTACTTGGGAGCTCCCATGGATCGAACTTATAGAGATCAACGTCGGCGATGATGGCGATAGGGAGTGGTGAAGAAGAAGCTTTCTTTTTAAGGTAGTGAACGACGAGTTCTTCGTCTGTGGGGTGGAATCGAAAGCCTGGAGGAAGCTGAGGGTGATGATGCTGATCACCCGCTCCGCTCCTGATGATGAATCTGTGCTATTATCCACCATGATCATGGATCAGTGAATGAATATCTTTCAGTATTATTATTAGGGAAGTTCTCTGGTGGCTAAAATTGTGGTGGCTAAAGGTGACTTTTGTTGATTAACAAATATTTTGTTGACATATGGTGGTGTTGGGTAATGCAAAAAAAGTGTTAGGTCAAGGACAAAAGGATAAATGCATGCTCAAAAACTATTTTTTGTTCATGTGAGTCATTAATTCATTATTGAATCATGGCTCTTGTTTTAATTAATTTTGTTTATTTCTTTAAAATTGTATAATAATATGTAATTTGTGTTTATTTAAATACAAAAAATTATTTGAAATTATATTTAAATTAAGGTTTAATTATTTTGTTAGTTCCTATAAGTTTGCGAAATTTTTAATTAGGTCCCTGTACTTTTTTTTCTTTTAATTGAGTTTTTATACCAAAACTTTTTTTTAATTGGATTCCTACACTTTTTTTTCTTTTATTTGGGTCCCTGCATGAACTTTTTTTTTAGTTGGATCCCTATAAAATTAAGTTAATTACTGCTAAGAGAGATCTAATTTAAAAAAAAAAATTGGTGCAGGGACTTAATTAAAAGAAAAAAAAAAGTATAGGAACCTAATTGAAAATTTTACAAAATTATAAAAACTAACAGAGTAATTAAATCTTAAATTAAATATTATTTTAAAATTTTAAATTTATTTTAAATATAATCAGTTAGGTGTAGTTTGAACATATATAATTTAAATTTTAGCATTTATATTTAGAATTATATTTTATTAATTTAAATTAAATAGTGTATTATTTTAAATTATAAGTTAGTATATGTAAATTATATTAATTAGTTTATTATTAATTTTAGGGATAACTAATTAAAATTAAATTCTAAAAAAATTATTTCTATTAAACATGAAAATTCGACCATTAATTTTTTTATGAAATATTCAAAATGTAATCTAAATCATAGTAGTTTTTTTTTTTAATATTTTCTATATGATTAAACTATAAAACCAAAAAAAAGTTTATTTTTAAAAGTTCATTAAATTAATAAATTAAAAGTTTATATTTAATAATATATAATAGATTAAATATTATAATTTTATAACAAGCTAAGTTCGATGTCAAATGAGATAAAAATAAAAATAATAAAAAATAACTATAAATAAAATATTACATCTTAAAAAATAATTGAGATAATTAAATACATGGTTGTAAAATTCTCTAAAGTATAAGTTAAAAATGTTATAAAAAATTTTTAGGCAACTAAAAATTAAAAACTTATCACTTTATCGATTTTTTTTAAAATAAATAGATAATTTTTTGATACTTTTATTTTATGGCACCAATAGAAAAATAATTAATTTAAATTTTTGTTGACAAAATCTTAAATGAAGGTGAATATCAAATTTTTATTTACTTAGAAAATATTTTATTCTAATATAGTTATAATTTAAATAAATTGGTAGATAACTGATATTAATCATGCATTACATAAATAATAAATAAATTAAAATATTTTAAATATATTATTAAAATAGTTTAAATTTATTATATATTATTAAATATAAAATTTAAATCTATTAATTTAATGAACTTTTAAAAATAAACTTTTTTTGGTTTTTTAGTTTAATCATATAGAAAATATTAAAAAAAACCTACTATGGTTTGGGTTACATCTTGAATATTTCATAAAAAAAATTAACGGTAGCATTTTCATGCTCAATAGAAATAATTTTTTCAGAGTTTAATTTTAATTAGTTATCCTTAAAATTAATAATAAATTAATTAATATAATTTACATATACTAACTTATAATTTAAAATTATATACTATTTAATTTTAATTAATAAATATAATTCTAAATATAAATGCTAAAATTAAATTATATATATTCAAACTACATTTAACTGATTATATTTAAAATAAATTTAAAATTTTAAAATAATATTTAATTTAAGGTTTAATTACTCCGTTGGTTTTTATAGTTTTACAAAATTTTCAATTAGGTCTTTATACTTTTTTTTTCCTTGTAATTAGGTCTCTGTACTAATTTTTTTTAATTATATCTTTTTTGGCAGTAATTGACTTAATTTTATAGGGATCTAACTAAAAAAAATGGTGCAAGGACCCAAATAAAAGAAAAAAAGTGTAGAGATCCAATTAAAAAAAAATTGGTGTAAGAACTCAATTAAAAAAAAAATACAAAGACCTAATTAAAAATTTTGCAAAATTATAGGGACTAACAAAATGATTAAATCTTAATTTAAATATAATTTCAAATAGTTTTTTGTATTATTTTTAAATGAACGTACATTACATATCATTATACAATTTTAAAAAAATAAACAAAATTGATCAAAACAAGGGCCATGATTCAATAATGAATTAATGATCTACATGAACAAAAAACAGTTTTTGGACATACCCTTATTCTTTTGCCCTTGGTCTTAACACTTTTTTTGCATTACCTAACACCACTAGGTGTCAACAAAATATTTGTTGGTCAACAATAAGTCACCTTTAGCCACCACAATTTTAGCCACAAGAGACCTTCCCTTATTATTATTCTCTTGTCTATTTATATCTCATGCATATATAGTCTTTATACAGAAATTATTTTTAATATAGAAAGAGAGATGGTGTTTTGGTTGAATATTGATATTTGAAGTGTATTATAGTAGTATGGAAATCATTCAACACGCCCCCCACGTGTTGCAACACGCCCCCACGTGTTGGCTTCTCACCCAAAAAATCCACTCATCTGTAATTACACCAAATACTCTCATTTTCAACAAAAATACCAATATTTTTTCCATACCAAAAAAATTAGCCGTCTTTATACACCTTAGTATATACATACAACAGTACAACTTTTTTAATAGCTATTTTGTTTTTTTCCATTTTATTTTATTTCTTGGGTGAATTTTGGGAAAAAAAAGTAGCGCTCAGATAGTGACATGGAGGTAGATAACGGGGAGAATTATTAGGGAGGTTAAAAATTAATTCAAATTCAATTAAAAAAAAATTGACTCAAATTTTCAAAATTCATCCATATCGTCCAAATAAAAAATTATTCATTATATTTTGATAAATAGATTTTACTGAAATGTTTTATAAAACGTTGAAACAAATGAAAAACATTAGAAAAACAATATATATATATATATATATATATATTGTTACCTAATTTTAAAGGAGATGAATATATCCTATTGAGTATGTGACACTTTATTTATTTAATTTGCTGATTTTGATATTAGGAGAGGAAATCTGAGTTTTTGTCACAAGAAATAATATTTGTACTAATTTTTTTTTGTATATTTTTATAGTATAAAAAATATTTCTTATCAATTATTTTAGTAAAAAAATAAAAAGATATATAAAAAAGAGTATACAAAATTATGCATATAATATTTTTTTAACTATATATCCAAATCAATTCTTAAAGAATTTTGTCAAATAAAGTATTATATGTCTTTTTGTCAAATTTTTAATAATTTATTTATCTAAATAAAAATAATAAATTTAACTAAAAAATAATATACTTTAATTTTATAAAATTCAGAATCTTCATGCAATAAAATTTTGTTGAAAATCAAAATTTTTTATGTAAAATTTTTTAAGAATCTATTTTGATATATATATATATTGGATTTGGATCTTTTAAAATTTGAATTTTATTTTAGAGAATAAAGTGTGATCTTCTACTCTTGAATTGTTTCTTTTTCATATTTATTCTTGGTTCCATTTATGAAATTAATGGTGAGAGATCACACCTTACTCTATAAGGTGAAATTCAAATTTTAGATGATCTAAATTTATATATATTTATAACACATGCGATAAAGGGATGAGCCAATGAGTAATAGTTCAAATGGCATAGTCTCCCCATACTCAATTAAGAGGTTGAGGATTCGAGTCTCCTATCTTTGGTAAAAAAAAATAAAAAATAAATAAAGGGATGAGATTTTGACACGTGGATGTGGGGACCACGGAATTGCAACGAGGAAAGGATGGCTGTTTTCCTGGGAAAAAGAAAGGGGTTGAGAAGTTTGGGAATGGAACGTTTTTTATGTCATGCTTTTCTTATGCAAACAAGCCACCTTCTCTCCCTCACACACATCCCACCTCCCCACCCCAACATCACAAACACAAATACAGTGTGAAATGCGATACTAAAACCATCTCTGGTGTTTCCAATCTCATTCATTACTCTCTTCTTAGACTAACACTGGTGTTTCCAATCTCATTCATTACTCTCTTCTTAGACTAACACTGGGGAGTTAAGATACCTAATCATATGCAAAGAATTCCACCTCATATCTTTCACAATAAAGAATGCATATATTTGCACATTCCCATTAGCAGCTTTTATATCAACGCCTATATAAAACATATAGGAAGGTTTTCACATGTACCACCGTACTTTTTTGGTACACTGATATTTCATTTTTTTTACTATTAAAATATATAATAAAATAATTAGAAGGATAAAATTGAATAGAAATATATTGAGAGATTTTACTTTGTTGGAGAACACCATAAAAAAGACACAAATTATTCCCTTAACCCATAGAAAGAACGAGGAAATTAAAATCGTATACTTCTGTGTTGTGTTGTGTTGTTTTATTTGTTACACTTTTACTTTTTTTTGTTTTTAACTATTAACCAATTTTCATTGATCATTTTATCTCTTTTTGTTATTGTTTTTTTTTTCTCCTTTTAGTTTCTCCAAAAAAATAAACTTGTAATTGTGTGCGGTGCGTTTTAAGCAGACTTTTGCTATTATTTCTTATAATTACTGAAATAACACACACATTACTATTATTTCTTATATTTGTATATTTGTTTCTTCTCCTTAAAAATCAAAACACTTAGGTATTCTTTTGTTCTTTAAAAAAAAAATAGAAGTTGCTAGGTATATATATAGTGTTTACTATGTTTTATTGATAGTCAAATATATAAGTTTTCAATAAAATAACTTTAATAAGTATTTATCTAAACAATAGTATTTACCCATTAATAATAGAATTAAATGATATGATTGTATTAAAATTTAAAATTAATAATTTATAAAACTAATCGCAATAAAATATATTTAAAATAAAAGGATTAATTATCTTTTTTATAAGCATAATTTTTTTATGCTTCTATAAGTATAATTTTTATTTGATTATTTATTTATTATTATGTAGAGAAAAAGACTATTGTCACACCTCAATTAATAAAATTTTATTTAATCATCTTAAATTACCTTTTTTTTTCTATTTTATACCTAAATTAATATTACCCAAATTTATTATCACTAATACTATAAAATAAATTAATGTTTTTTAATCATATAATAATAGTCATGTGCATATATAATACATGGCATATAGTATATAGTATATGATAATTAAAAAAAATGTACAGATGAATTATAAGGTACAACATATATATTCTGAATTTTCACCTAATATTATTTTATTGTGTTTATGCAATTTAAACTAATAACGAGTAAATTAAAATGATCAGAAATGTTCTTGTCAATTTCACAAATTTTATATAAATTTACTTATTTTATTTGATAATTATATAATTTTTTAGAAAAGAATTTTATTCTAGTACTTGAATAAAATAAAAATTATTTTTAAATAAAAGAAAGAATTATGTTGACATTGATTTTTAATTAAATTTAAAAATTATTATTATTATTATTAAAAAATATTATTTGATTCGAATTTTTATGTGAAAAAAAAATTATTTAATTTTTTATTTGATTTTTTTAACCATTTTATGGCTCAATCAATTTCAAAAACTTCTATTGATGGTATCCATCCTAACATAGCCGCTGGATCACTATTTTTTTTTTTTCTATTTAGTCTTTATTCCAGGATTTTTTTGACATTGCAATACATACTAATGGACAAAAATTTAACTTATAACTTATCCGTACTTGGTACAGCGGTGTTCCACTAAAGTAGTTGGAGCATGTGAAAATTTTCCAAACATATAATCTCAGCTGCACAGCATTTCAATCAATCATGAATGTATTAAAATCATTCTGATAAAAAACAATTAATAACCTGAGCTCAGTAAAGTTAATAATTGTATTCAGATCAGATTCATTAGCATCTCTTAGTTATCCACTTATCATATTCATACTCCCATTGCTCTACTATTTTTTATTTTTTTAACATGCTCTTCTATTTTCTTATACCTATTAGTTTTTGTTTCTGATTTGGGCCTTTTGGCCCGCCATTGTAAAAAAAATGTAATTTTAAAAACTGAGAAAGGGATAATGGCGGAGGAAAGAGATTTGGAGAGCAAAATGGATGGGCCAAAGAGAAAAGCAAGACATGGGAATTATGAGTGAAATGCAAATGCTACTATAACGGAACCACTTTTTTCTTAAAAATAAAAAATAAAAATGAAAATGTGTACACCCACACGTTGGCTAGGAGCAAGAGCAGTTGCAGTTGGAAGTGGAAGAACAGGTGATTGCAGCTGCTTTTGTGTCACCAATTTCAGAAACCAACCCATCATCACCACCACCATCTCTGCAACTCCTCGGGGGACAAGAAGGCCTTTCTCCGTGTTTTATTCTTATTCCTCACCTTTTCTAGCTGCTGCTGCTTCTTCTTCTTCAATGCCTTACGACAAGGAGCTAGCTGCTGCGAAAAAAGCAGCGACTCTGGCCGCTCGTCTCTGCCAGGTACCCCACAATCCCTTCCCACTCAAGTTGCAATCTTTTCACATCTTAGTCTTCAGGGTTTCTGTAAAAATCTTTACTTTGCAAATGGGTGTGCGATTTACTGAAATTTTCGATTTGTTTATTGTGCAATAGCATTGCTATACTTTGTATTGGGGGTGGACAGTTTTCTATGTCAATTGATAAAGTGTGTGTTCAAGCCCATCGTTGGTCCAAACCCTATAACAGAACTTTGCTATGAATGAATGAATGATCTTGTTTCCAATGGATGCTGATTGCTGCTTGTGTGGTTTGTTTGTTACAGAAAGTACAAAAGGCTCTTTTGCAATCCGATGTCCACTCAAAATCTGACAAGAGTCCTGTCACGGTGGCTGATTATGGTTAGTTGTCTTACTTCTCAAGGCATGATCAAGATTGCTTATTTTTGCTGCAATCACTGATTTTGATAGCCTATAATTACTAGACTTCAAATGTACCTAGTATGACTCAATGCATAACTACAAGTATTTCAATAAATTTTATGTTAAGCAAAACAAGCTGATTCATGTGTTAGATAAGTGGACATTCCATTAGGCTGCAATTGTTTCCTAGAACTGGGACTGAGACGGGGGACTGGGATTGAGTATTGTGTTTGGTGATGAGATCCCGGGATACAAAATTTTAGAGACCGAGTATAGTGACACCGGGAACTGAAATTTTTAGGGATTGAAATTTTTATAACATTTCTTTCTAGATATTCTCATTTATCTTTTTAATTTTCAAATATACCCCTCAGTTTTAATATTTATCTTAAACTAAACATGATACTGAGACATAACTCAATCCAGTATATTTTACACCAAATACAATACAGAGACTTAATTCAGTCTGTCTCCCTTTCAAACGCAGTCTTATAGAATTGCAATTTGAATCCCTACTTGAAGCTTCAGTTTTGAATGCTATATGTTCTCGCCTTCTGTCTAACGTGATTCAGCTTAAAGAAAGTTATTTATGACTTTTGCTGCTATTTTCCATTCTAATTTGTTCATTTAGATTTACCTGAAATGCAGATTTGATAGGTTTACCTCTGTGTTGTTTACATATGGCTTACAGGTTCACAAGCCTTGGTTAGCTTTGTACTTGAGAGAGAGCTTCCTTCTGAACCATTTTCATTGGTAGCTGAGGAGGTGAAATTGTAAACTTTACAGATTTCTCGGACATACAGAATCTAGTTTATTTTCTATTCTTGAATGTAAAATCCAGTTTATACTCTAGGATTCAGGGGATCTTCGCAAAGAAAGTGGCCAGGAAACACTGAAGCGTATTACGGAACTTGTCAATGATACTCTTGCCAGTGAAGAGTCTGATAGGTTTACTGCTTTAACAACAGAAGATGTACTTAGGGCCATTGACAATGGTAAATCTGAAGGTGGTTCTGTTGGGCGGCACTGGGTTTTGGATCCAATTGATGGCACTAAAGGGCAAGTTTTTTCCCCTTCGTTTTTCTTCCCTGCTTCCTAAATCTGATATAGTGTATATGCTGTCTCAGCATGTCTAAATTTCATTTGTTCCCCTTCATGAAAAATTAGGCTTTTCATTTAGCATGGACCCATTCGAAATATCTCATATCCTAAATATATAAATTTTATGAAGTGTTATTATCTTTGCTATTAACTTTGGTGTAAGTATCCAAGATGTTACTTTGACTAGAAATTAAGGAAAGGAGGTTCAGATTCATTTTATTTTATAAAAACAGTTTTATTTTTTACAGACATTTTCAATTTTAGTTTGCAGCAAGGCTTGTGAAATACACAATTTAGTTTCCTTAGAAGACTATTGATTGCTGAAAATTGAAATCACTGGACATGTTAAAAAAAGATTTAAGATATAAGCTCATGGTGTGGTTACAATTATAAAACATAATCCTAGACTTGTGTTATCCATTGCCACTGTCATTATTAAACCCTTGGTTCTATGGTTCCTTTTGTCATTAGTTTCATAATTTGCAACCAACATCTGTTTCACTTTGCAATGTGGCTTTGCTATTGTGATACTGGGTCATTGTGTAACTAAATGCCTGTGAAATGAAACTATAGGTTTGTAAGAGGAGATCAATATGCCATAGCATTAGGTTTACTTCATGAAGGGAAGGTTGTATTGGGCGTGTTGGCTTGTCCAAATCTTCCACTGACATCCATTGGCAATAATCAGCAGTCTTCTTCTAATGAAGTTGGTTGTCTTTTCTTTGCTAAAGTAGGTGATGGAGCATACATGCAGTCATTGAATGGTTTGACACATATTAAGGTTGGTGCTTATTGAATAGTATATTACTTGACACTTTTGATGGTGTCCTTGACGATTTTTATCTTACTATATGACAATTGTTATCACATCCAGGTGCATGTCACTGATACTGGGAATCCAGAAGAAGCATCATTTTTTGAATCTTTTGAAGCAGCACATTCATCACATGACTTGTCTAGCTCCATTGCAGAAGTATTGCTCTGTCTTTATTCAAAAACATTTATCCTTTTTTATGTATCTGTTTTCTCGAAAAGAAGATCTGTAGTAATTCGTTTAACATGATGTCACCATAAACAGAAACTCGGTGTCAAAGCTCCTCCAGTTAGAATTGACAGTCAAGCAAAATATGGAGCTCTTTCCAGAGGAGATGGGGCCATATATTTGCGTTTCCCTCACAAAGGATACCGTGAGAAAATATGGGATCATGCTGCTGGCAGCATTGTTGTAACTGGTGCGCGTTTTAATTTCTTTTTTATCTTTTTTTATTTTTCATTGTCTAGGTTTACACTCCAAAGATGAGTTAATATATTTATTGAACTTATTATTTTAATAGCATATATACCCACAAGTGTGGTTGAATATGCTGAAGATTTTGACTTCCATTCACATATTATAAGTGCAATATCTAGGTTCCTGCATGGTTTTCAAAATCTTCCAAATTGATTATGTCTTTGTCGTCTTCTTCTACTAAATGCATGTACACGTTTGTTTGATGAATTCGACTTCTATAGAAGCCGGAGGTATTGTCACAGATGCTGCAGGGAACCCTTTGGACTTCTCGAAAGGAAAGTTTCTTGATGTAGCCTCTGGTATTATTGTTACAAACCAGAAATTGATGCCATCACTTCTGAGAGCAGTTAAAGAAGCCCTCAATGAGAAAGGCTCATCCTTGTGATTTCCGCTTATGTTCTACAATAGAGCTTGCTATGGTTGCCAGCTCCTGCTTCCAGCTATATGGGATCTCCCCTCAATTGAGCTATATACTTCGCACTTGATCTGAAGAAACTAGATGCATGATTCAACTCTATTAATATTCTGGTTTTTGCTTCTGGTATTGTCTTGAAATATTCCTGGTGTTTAATCTTTTCTCCATCTATGTTCTCATTTTTCTCTCCAAATCTTTTACCATACCATTAATAAACTAGTACCTTCAATAACATAACCAGCAAATGTGAACCATGAAGCATGAAATTATCAACCGTTTCATTTCATATATGCCTTGAAAGATTATGATTGGGAAGAATTTTTGTGAATACCAGATGAGAAAGGGATGCGCCATGGGTTCTTTTATGTATGAATGAATTGTTGATTGTGGATAATTTGATATGCTATATTTGGTTATTTACGAGTAAAAACTCGTATACAGTTGTTTTTATATAAAATTGATAGTTACATACTGTTGATAATACTTTAATTAAATTTGTCAAATCATTTAATTATTTTAAATATTAATTTTATATAAAAATAGAAAATAGTTACGCGTGAATTTTTACTTTATCTACATGACAGCGTTGGGTATGCAATGCTTTGTGCTGGTTTTTAAAGATTTTGTTACTGTGTGAAGTAAGTGCGATACTTATACGTGCGTAAAGTGTTGCAATGATAGAGAAAGGGTGGTGATTGGAATTTCAATGAAGTGGGCCATGTCATGTTATATAGTATTTGATAAAATCAAAGAGCATATCCGTATAATATATTTGACATATGCTTTTGCCTCACCCGCAAATACCAATATTGTTAATTATTGTAATGTCATTGCTTCTAAGATAAAATTATCAACTTAAGATACTTCCAAAACACTCTTTTGTTCTGGCAAATAAAATGCGTCCTTCTGGTAGGTGCTACTCTTAAAGTCATTTTTAGTGCCACTGTTTGGTGGCTGCTACTCGCTAATGTGTAGCTCAACGAGAGCTATCAGTAGTTAAAGATAAAGAATCTTTTCAGGGATGAACCAGTCGTGTCTTTTGAAGCAAAGAATATGAAACAAGAGTCAAAATTAATTAATATATAAATATAAATTTTTTATTGTTGTGTTACATGCTAAAGATGTCATCATTTTGGGATTCATAAAATTGTGACACGTGTGTTGAATAACCATATCTTACAGACTTACCGTAAAGGAAGGAAAAGAGGGGCAAATGGGGAAATTCAGGTGGAGAGGGTTGGGAGGGGAAGAGAGGTGGTTAGTGATTTGATTCTTGTCTTCCTGGCGAGGGCTACTACTAAAAACACTAAAACAAATACTGTTACTTTGTGTTGGAGTATCCGTAACCAACAAACCCAACCATACACTTATTAACACTCAACGCTCTATTGTTGAGATCTGAAATCTCAAAAACAAAATGAGGGAACCGTCGTCGGTGGGATTCGAAGCAAACGGCGTCGTTTCCCCTACTCCTATTCCCCCCCAGCCTCTCCTTGAGAGGCTCAAGGACTATGGCCAGGAAGACGCTTTTGCCCTCTGGGATGAGCTCACCCCTGACGAGCGCCACTTTCTTGTCAAGGATATCGAGGTAAATTTTATTCTTCTTTCTTTCTATTTTTGGACCTGACCTTAGATTTTTTGCCCCTTTCACATTCGATTTGCTGCTGTATCGGTTTCAGTTCACCGAATCGAAGCTCTGCATATTCTGGTTTTCGTTTTCTTTTTCTGGATCAGTTGAGTAATTCGAATTGTTTTGGATTTTTTTTCTATTGATTTAATCTGTTGTTGCGTGTTGCAGAGTTTAGATCTTTCGAGGATTGACCGGATTATACGATGCTCGCTTCGATCTCAAGGTATTTGGTTTAATAATTGATTTTATTGTTTTTTGAATCGTATGGATGTTTGCAACCACGTGAGTTTCACGTGCATGCATGCTTGGATTAATGATGGATGATTCAGGGCTGCCGACGGCTGCCATTGAACCGGTGCCAGAGAGCAGCGTGTCGACGGTGGAGGATAGAACGCAGGAGGAGAGGGAGAGATGGTGGAAGATGGGCTTGAAGGCCATTTCCGATGGCAAAGTAGCTGTATTGCTTTTATCCGGTGGCCAGGTATCAATGAATGTATATTGCAAATTTGGAATACTAATTGTTTACGTCATTGCATACTTTGGTGCAATTTATTTTTGAATGGTAAAAAGGTCATTATTAAGCTATATTCAGGTATTTCAGTAACCAACCTCCCCCCCTTTCTTCTCTCCTCCTCCTCCTCTATAGCAGCAGTTATCTTAATTATGATGGAGAATACTAAATTCATTTCTTCGATGATGATTTTAGGATCCAAAGTATATCTAATTATCCGGATATTACATCCCACCGACCAAGTACTAATTGGTATTTAAATTCTAAACAAATATGCAAATATGCAATGATGAGTTTGGTTTACCTTTTTAGTGTAACTTTACTACATTAACAGGGGTATTATTTTGTAAAACATTTTTTTTGTACCTTCTTTTGTGTGGTATAAAGAGACAGATTATTTATCTTTTTTTCATTTCTTATCGATGACTTTTAACACAAAAAATGAAAAGTGTATAAGAGAAATATACACAGAGATGGAATATATAACATTCTTTTATATTGTGTGACGAAAAAAGATCAGGAGGAATTTGATTTCTTTAGTTTTCTATCAGCATTATTTTGTTATAATGTCCACATCCTTTGTGGTTGTTCTCCATTAGAGACAAGCTAACCATCGTGGGTCTTTCATATTGATTCTTCTTAAAAGCAACATCATTGGCTGAAAAGATGTTTAAAAATGTAAAAGAACCTGCTTTCCCATCCCCGGTTAAATTTTTTAAAGAAAAAACTATAATAGTAAACGTTTTGATGTTTTACGATATGCCGATATGATGCAGCTTTTTTTCTGTATTTCACTTATAATAATAACGTAATCGATGAAAAAGTGGTGGCTCTAACGGAGTTAGTGTAATCATTAAGTACGATAAAGTTGCTTTATCTTGCCTTCGTTTCCCAATTCCCACTCTCTCTCATGTGGTCGGATTCCGCAAAAAAGCATAAAGATGCACATTACCGCAATATTTGCTCCAGTAATTAAATTTTAATCCACGCTTATCTAAATTCTCTCCCCCCCCCCCCCTCCTCCCCGTCTTTCCTCTTTCTCTTTTTCATTACTCAAGTTATTTTGGTAATTTACTTTTCCTGATATAATATCTGAATCTGAATACTATTTCAGTGGTATTTTTATTTCACTAAAGTGAGCATTTATAAGCTCTATTTTTAAGTATGAAACACAACGTCCGACAGTAAATTTTGAGAAATAATTGATAAAGAATGGGATGTATCATGCAATATTTTAGTGTTATTTATTTTTTGGATGCTCAATTTCCAAACCTAACTCCCGCACACGTTTTTTTTATGTAGTATTAAATCTCATTCTTCACTGCTAAATTTTCCATACTGTGTGTTTGGCTGACTTGAGAATGTACCAAAACAAAAAATGCAGGGGACCCGGCTTGGAAGTGCAGATCCTAAGGGATGTTTTAGTGAGTACTTCTCATTGTCTGAATTGATATTGAAATCAAATTTTTGAAGTTCAAGTTGCTTCAGTCGGCACTTAAAGTTTGAATAGTTTATTCTTCCCGTCTAAAATTTTAATTTTATGAAGTACAATAAAGTTATCACCTCCTATTGTATTCATCAATTTATCGGCGCTTAATGTGTGGAAAAAAAATGTTCCCTGAAATATTTATCTTTTACCTTTTTGTAGGTTAGTTAATGCTTAAAATTTCCACATGATTAGTTTATGTTTATCCCCTTCGTTTCCTGGGAAGATCTTTTTAACTAGAAGTTCAGAAGTCATGGGGGACCCGGATCTTCCAGACTATTAAACTTTGGGCAGAGAACACTAACTCACTTTAAAATCAATATAGATTCCTTAGTTTACGTTAGTTGAATGTTGCACATGGGTGGGTTATAATTATACACAACATAATATTTGCATGTTAAAGTAAAAGCAGCTGAATATTTCTGATTCTAGGACCAACATTTTTCCTAACAATTAATACTAACTGCTTTTTCTCTAATCTGTTTTGAGTTCTTCTGACCATTTTGTCTTGCCAAAGTTTCTGTTATGGGATAACTCCAATTTATATTTCTCTGAAATTTGGATAAGGCTCTGTTTATCTTTTCATTTACGAATTTATTATTTTCATTTTATTTTATTGAGATTGTGCTTAGAGAGTAAAATCATGAAACTCATCTGTTTTTCAATCTATAATCATATTTCATTTTAGATATTGGACTTCCTTCTGGAAAATCACTTTTTCAACTTCAAGCTGAGAAGATTTTGTGTGTACAGAGATTAGCTGCGCAAGCTAATGAGAGTAAGTCTCACTTATCTTGGTTTAGTTTATTCGTGTTTTACTTTATTTCTCATCTTCGTCGGTCCATGTATTGCAGGTTCTGCTTCTTCTGTACAAATACACTGGTACATCATGACCAGTCCATTCACTGATGAGGCGACACGCAAATTCTTTGAGAGTCATAAATATTTTGGTCTTGAAGCAGAACAGGTAAGGTGTCTTAGTTCTTTAAATCTCAGGATTGTACTATCTCTACCCATTTTTACTGTTGCTTGCTTACTTTGGACATGCCTCTTTGATATAGGTTACCTTTTTCCAGCAGGGGACCATCCCCTGTGTTTCCAAGGATGGTAGATTTATTATGGAGACTCCATACAGGGTATGACTCCACTCCCTATTTTACTGAGATTCATGCTAGGTGTCCTTTTTCTCTCGTTCTTTGCTTTCAAATTTGATGAAATAACTTTGTCTCCTGTTCATGTTATTTTGACTGCCAATCAGATTTCTTTTTTCTCGGTTAGAAAATAACGGTCCAAGAGCTTATATTATAACATATGGTTGCTTATAAATGATATAAGTCTTTGATCATGTCATAATTTGCAAAACTGACTGAATTTTCAAGGAATAATACTGCTAACCATTCTAGAACATGAGCATTTGATAATATTGGTTGAACTAAACTCGTGTCATGCAAACAACTGGGGAAGGAGTTCATTTGTTTCCATTTTTAACTTGTGAACGAAGATACTTTATATGAAACAATGAAGTAATACCAAATAGTAGGAGTTACTTTTTATTTTTGTTTATTTATTTCTAAAAAAACTATAGTTCCTTTGAATTCTAGCTCGAGGTATAATATTTATACTTTGAAACCAGGTGGCAAAGTCTCCTGATGGGAATGGTGGAGTGTATTCAGGTACTTTACGTGTGCTCTCTAATTCTATTTTTTATTTTTATGGAATATGTGCTCTTTTATATATTCCAATCTATAAGACTGACATGGAGAGTAATATATAAATATATTAAGTATTTTACATATGGTCAAACAAGATTGAATATTATCTTAATATCTTCCCTGTTTTTGGGTTCAGCTCTTAAATATTCCAAATTATTGGAGGATATGGCTTCAAAAGGAATCAAGTATATCGATTGCTATGGAGTTGACAATGCACTGGTGATTGTTCTTTGCTTCCTATTTTATCTTTTAAACTAACTAGATTTCTGTGTCACTGCTCATTTTTTATCTATGGATGTACTGATATGATCTTGTGAAACAGGTTCGAGTTGCCGATCCAACTTTTATAGGTTACTTCATCGATAAAGGTGTGGCTGCTGCTGCAAAAGTTGTCCGCAAGGTAGCATACCGATTAATTATTTCCTCACTAGCACCTAATTATTTATGATAAGTATGTTTTAATCAATGATTCAGTTAATTTTGTACTTTATATTTTATTTTGTCTTTATAAAATCTTGTCACAATGTAATAGGCATATCCACAAGAAAAGGTTGGTGTGTTTGTACGACGAGGTAAAGGTGGACCTCTTACTGTGGTTGAATACAGCGAGTTGGACCCATCACTAGCTTCTGCAGTCAACCAAGCAACTGGCCGTCTTCGTTTTTGTTGGAGTAATGTTGGTCTCTTGTCCTTCTATGCTCTGTTTATAATATCTTGCTTTCTGTTTCCTGCACTTGCTTTGTTATATCATTGAGGATCACTGCCATTGAATTCTAGCTATGATATTCTAGAAATTCTAGAATGGAAAAAAGCAGGGGTTGAAAGTGGTTGAACAAATCAACAACCACTTCCTGAATTAACACCCTACACTTCCTAATTGAGTAAAAGTCACTATATCAACTTTTGATATTTGATAGTGAGTGACATACTGTGATCCAGGAGAGTTTATGCTTTCATACAATCTTAAACTATATGATAGTCGTAAGGCATACTTTAGGAGACAGTGGTTATCTTACAAAAATGGAAATTATCATCTGGTTTTGTGCAAATTATCATCTACTTCTCGTGTGCAGTGATTTGATTCCCATCCTCGTGTATATCACAAAAATTTCTTTGTAAACCAAAACAGTAAATTGATAAAATAATTAAATATCACATGATAATGACTCAGTAGTTTCTATTAATCCATGTAGCCTACCCACTAATAGTAAGACTGTTGTTGCATCATATGCAAGTGGGATTGCAATTGATTGTTATTTTGTTGTTTGCGTATCAATTATCTTCCAGGTTTCTTATTAATCTTGTGATTTCAGGTCTGCTTACACATGTTTACCTTGGATTTTCTAAACCAAGTGGCAAATGGCCTTGAAAAAGACAGCGTGTATGTTTGTTGCTTTCTTTCCTTCACATGCCCTGTGCTCCCATTTTTTTTCTCATCCTCAGAACGGTATCGATATCAGAATTTACCATCTTCTATGTTCTTTGTAGATGTTGACCATGCATTGGTTTTATGTGCAGTTACCATCTTGCAGAGAAGAAAATCCCTTCTATACATGGATATACAACGGGATTAAAACTTGAACAGTTTATATTTGATGCATTTCCTTATGCTCCTACAACTGCACTTTTTGAGGTGATAATAATTCTCTAATTTTCACATGGGACATGGCAATTTCTTTCCTGGTGATTAAGGATGCTATTCTTATTATTTATTCCATGTTATGACTCCATGTGCAGGTACTACGGGAGGAAGAATTTGCACCAGTGAAAAATGCAAATGGATCCAATTATGACACTCCAGACAGTGCAAAACTCCTTGTTCTACGACTCCATACTCGTTGGGTTGTTGCTGCAGGTGGCTTCTTGACACACTCGGTGCCATTGTATTCAACTGGTAAGTTTTTCCTCTTTTATTGCCGCGGATAGTAGAAATATATTCTTTTCTAATTCTTCCTTTCATTGCATTGCCTCTCTCATTCAGGTGTTGAAGTGTCACCGCTGTGTTCATATGCTGGTGAAAACCTGGAACCTATATGTCGAGGAAGAACATTTCACGCACCTTGCGAGATTACATTCTAGTTCCACGTCGTTTCAGCGGCTTTGTTGTGACCTACACAACAATGACCATGTTTTCATTCCATATATCTTGCAACATTAAATTTGTGTATGCAGCTCCATATTCACTTGTATCAATATATATGTATCTTCTTCAATCTGATTTTCCTTGGATTTTGATTTTGGATAATTTTTGGCCACTGATTTGTTTTAGATTTGCAGAGGAATGTACATGCTTCATAAATTTTACTTGAGCATTTATTTGTCCATGCAAACTCTGTTTTCGTTATTCCTCGTATTTCTCAAATTACCGAATGCACTGGTTCATACTCATTTTCAATTTTGAAACCAGTCGCCCGTCAATATATGGCTTTTCCCCTAAATCAAGGAAATCAAGTATCGCAATTCGCAATGGCTTCGCATGCAAAAATGGGTGAAAAAATTACCGCATATATTTGCAGGTTAGGATTGCAAAAGCGAGGAAGAATATTTTTTTCCATTTTCGCATATATTGATTATGAAATTGTAACTAAATGCATAATTTTGTAATTCTATGATTTAACACTTTAAATTAATGAAGGATAAAACTGTTTTATTTCCTCTATTTATTTCTATTTTCAACATTACCGCTGATATTTTATGTGTTTGAATTTTAGCCTTAGAAACATTAAATATAACTAAAATAAATGTTAAATATAAAACTAAAGAATGTCGTTAGGAGTAAAATTAAATAAAAAATCAAAGAGGACCAAACCAATCTTATCCAAAATTTTACCAGTGTAGAGCAATTAAGTTCCAAAGTAAAGGATCTTCCATTAGTTGTATATGCACACAAGCTTGAGAACCAACAAATTACAGATTATTCAGCCTCGAGTTAGAGAGAACTCGTTAGACAAAACAAATCAAGTTAAAAAAGTAAATCTCATTCTCACCACGCCAACAAAAAGAAACGCTACTCTGGTACAGTCAAACCACTGTACATGCAAAAAAAAAAGCCCAATGCAGAGAAACCACATCAAACACACTATCCCTACCTCCATGCAGCACAGGGCAAGACGAAAATATTTTATATAAGATCAGCCACGTTCATTGGCATTTCATCAATCTGAGTACTATAATATTGCTCAATATCTCTCAAAATCTTGATATCGTCACTCTTGACAAAGTTTATTGCAACACCCTGCATATGAAAAAAAAAAGGGTCAATTAAAGTGAACTTATAGGAACTGTAAATAGGAAATCCAACAGATGGCAGGATAAAATTTCATGCATCAACAGTATAAACAACTCAAAACCCTTCCTGACGTAAAGACAAAGTTCAAGAAGGAAAACCATACTCGCTCATTATAAAACTCGGCTTATGTATTAGAAATACCTTGCGTCCAAAACGCCCAGAGCGGCCTATTCGATGAATGTAGAGCTCACGATTATTTGGGAGGTCATAGTTGATGACTAGAGAAACCTGATAACCAAAGGAATGTACAAATCATTAACAGGAGTAACCTTCCCATGCACAGCTTAAATGCTAGAAGTAGGCTGAAAGTGAGCCGAGCTTCGCTAAACCATGCTTAAGCTCGGCTCACAAAAATTAAGCTTGTTTCACGCCTTGACTCATTAACAATCGAGCCTATTTCGTAAGCTCAAACTCGGCTCAACAAAAGCTCACGAACTGGCTCAAATAATAGGAACATAATCTATAATCCTATATCAATAAATTATAACTTATATATATTAAAAAAAATAAATTTAATATATTGTCTATCAATTAATTATAAATTTTTTATTTATGTCCTACATCAAAATTATATATAAAAAATAACTATAAAATTTTAAACAATTAAGAACATTAATATATATATAAAATTATATATTACTATTTTATATGTTATATATATATTAAATTATTAATACGCATATCCTATATGCATTTAATCTATACTTTTAATATTATATATATAATCGAGCCAACTCACGAGCTAATGACCTGAGCTTATCCAAGCTCAAACTCAGCTCATTTAATTTATGAGCTCAAATTCAAGCTCAAGCTCGGCACACAGCTCACGAGTTCAGCTTATCGAGCTATTAATAAGTCGAGCTCGAGCTGGCTTGACTCACTCCCAGCTCTAGCCTAAAAGAGCAGCAGTGCTCATGCTATATTTTAAAGGACATCATATTTCATATAATATACAAAAGTGTCAAACGAGCAACCTAAAGTAGAGTCAAAGTTAGAATTAGAATACCAAGTTTTCTTTAAATCTCAAAAAACTTGAAATGACAGGACCAAATAAGGCAATACACCTCTGGACAATTGGATCATTAGTCTAAATTCCCAAGAGCTACACAAATACTAATCCACTTTTCAACAACTGAGCAATTGTTTGCAGAATTTTCAACCAGGAAATAGAAAACAGTCTAAAATCTGATGAAAAAGGCATCTCATAAATCATAGATCTTCTAATGAATTCAACTAGACTTAAAAATGCACACATTAATGAAAGCCACTAAAAAGAGGAAATACACATAAAAACTTGCCTGCTGTACATCAAGGCCACGTGCCCAGACATCCGTTGTTATTAGCACACGAGTAGTTCCAGCACGAAATTCTGCCATAATTGCATCTCTTTCTTTCTGCGGCATGTCTCCATGCATTGCCGATACAGTGAAATTATTGTTACGCATTTTTTCAGTTAACCAATCCACCTGTTCCAAAACACATAAATGATGAAAAACAATTCTGAAAAATCATAGAACAGCCTGAAAGTTTTATTAATGGAATGCTTATACTATTCCTTGGAAGTTTGGTTTACCTTTCGCTTAGTGTTACAAAATATAACAGCCTGCGTGATAGTAAGGGTATCATAAAGATCACATAGAGTATCAAACTTCCATTCTTCCCGTTCAACTGCAACAAAGAATTGCTTGATGCCCTGCCATGAGAAGGGAGGGGGAATGCATCAATATCCACTGACTCAAAAGGAACTTAAGTAACATAATAACCATTGATTACCTCCAGTGTCAATTCATCACGTTTTACAAGGATCCTTACAGGATCTGTCATGAATTTACTTGTCATCTCCAGTATTTCATGAGGGAGAGTGGCAGAAATCAAGACAACCTACACATAAGAACTAAATGATTCAATGATTGCAAAATACTTCATGATACACACATGCTTTGGAAACTTATAACTGACGTGCAATTGAAAAGATGTTAGGCAACCCTGTCATATTTTCCCGTCATTGAAAGACTTTATAAGGAGCATGGAGATACCAACTCAACAAAGTCAATTCCCAAACAGATGCATACACAAACAAGCACAAAACAAAGGGTCATATTACTGTTGAAGCTTCAAGCTGTTTGCATAGATAAATCATTAAAACTATTCTGACTAAGAACTCTGGCTTGCTTGCTTCATTGTCCTTATTTACACACATGAAGCCATATAGCCTATATTGAAAACAATAAAAATAACAAAGCATTTCACCACTAAGTGAGTTTTGTCGAATGGGTCAAATCTGAAATATACCATTGCGTCATTAACTAAACATATATTTTCTCCATTCCATATTAATAAATCATTTTAATATTATGGGCACAATCATCATTGTATTTAGATTCAACCAAAAAACAGTCATACTGACTTATCAACATGAAAAGGATAGTGACATAAGAGTACATAAGATTTTCAAACTGTAAATTCCATCCCAAACAAGTACCTGAAGCTCTGGTGGCAGATACCTATACACATCATAAATTTGATCCTTAAACCCTCTGCTTAACATCTCGTCCGATTCATCCTATCATCATCAAATTCAAAACAACAAAAGAACACAAATATCAGTCAGTTAGACCCGCACAACAACAAATACGAAACTCAGAAAAAGATCAGAAAAAACACAAACTCACCAGAACCAGCATCTTGATATCTCTGGTGCGCAAAGTCCTCCTTTTGATCATGTCACAGACCCGCCCAGGAGTTCCAGACACCACATGAACACCATGCTCCAGCTTCCTTATATCTTCCCCAACGCTCTTCCCTCCAATGCACGAGTGCGCCTGAATGTTTATGAAATCCCCAATCGCCAATATCACCTTCTCCGTCTGCGCCGCCAGCTCCCTCGTCGGCGACAATATCAACGCCTGAACCCTATCAAAAACAGTTCCAAAGACTCAATTATCTATCACATGAAAATAATAGTAATAACTGGAGAATTAGGGTTAGGGTTCGGACTCGCGAATGGAAGTCTCGACGCGCTGGCAGACGGTGAGGGCGATCATGGAGGTCTTGCCGGTGCCCGACTGGGCCTGGGCGATGACGTCACGACCCTGGATGATTGGCATGACAGCGCGTTGCTGAATGGCCGAGGGCTTCTCGAAGCCGTACTGGTAGATCCCGCGGAGGAGCTCCTCCTTGATCCCCATTTCCTCGAAACTCACGATAGCCTTTACGCCCTCCGTCGTCTCGAAGTCGATGTTCTCCGGCGCGCTCGTCACGCGTCGACGATTTGCCGCGATAGCCGCCGGCGATGAAGGCCCCACCGCTTCTGCCATCGCGCAAGAAGCGAGTTTGAAACAGGGCAACACACACTCAGAAAGCGAAAGCTGAACAAAGCTGATAAAATATAAAAGAGAAAAGGATAAATAAAGTTTTGTCCCACAAATATTTAAATTTTTAACAATTTAAAAATATATTTAAGTTTTTAATCTATTCTATTATATAAAAATCGGATGTCTGCACTTAATGATGGAGCTGACGTGGCATGCTCCGGAGAGTGTTTCCCGATTTAATTATTTTAACTCATTTAATACTATTTATTACCATGACTTAATTATATCACTAATTAATTTGATTAGATATTTAAATATTAATATAATTTATTATAATATATATTATTTAATTAATTTTACTACATTAATTGTAATTTGTTATATTAGTTAATTAATTTATTCATTTATAAAGTCTGAAATAAAATAAATAATTTATTGTTTATTCTAATTGAATTCATTAAATTTAATTATACATTATATACGAATTAATAATAATTTATAAATCACTCTAATTTATAATATTTAATAAAATAATTTATAAATCACTTTATATTATATATGTATTAATAAAATATTATATATATCTTAATGTGTTAATTAAATATTATATACGCACAGAAAAAATAAATACAAAGATGATTTATATAATATTAATAATCATTTTTAGTAGAATAGTGTGTCTCTTATATAGTATTGATAATTGTTGCTTAATTTAAAGTAATTGTATGTTGGTATCTTAAATTTATTTTTCAATAATGACCTAAATAGATAAATCTAATTGAATTGAATGATTATATAAAATATTTTATATTATTAATATACTAAAATTAAATTCATTTTTCAATACAGAATTTTATAGGTAAATTTTATACAAGATTAAGTTATTTTTTATTTTTTTATTTATTTTATCTGTGTTACTTTATTTAATTTTAAGTAGCGCCATATTTACAATTACTGCTAGTATGATATTTTATAAAATATGAAAATCAATTTTTTTTATAATTTAAATATCAATGTTTGAGTTAATTTTAATTTAACTTTTTAAAATTAACGTTATCTTTCATTTAGATCTTAATTAATTTAAAATACAAAAATACTAATCTATTTACTGTCTCTTTAAATAATAATAACTTTAATTTATTTACTGTCTTTTTTTCCTTTTATATTTTGTTTAGCAAAGATAATATATGGATTAGGATGAAGTTAAAAAACACTCTATGTGATGCGTGTTTGGCACTGATAAATTCATATAAAATAGAAGAGAAGAAAACAGAAAGTTAAAGAACACTGAGTTGAATGGTGTAAACAGATTTATTGAAGCCAAGTGTCTGTGCGTGTGTTCTCATGTCTCATCTCATTTTTCAAAATTTAAATACATTTTGAATGTACGAATTTTAATTATATTTGTTTTTTTCCTCTTCAATAAATACTATAATCTCTTCCTATTTTTGCTATAGGCTTGTCTTTTATTTTAAAAAATACAAAAAAAATGTAAAAATAAAAATCAAAGAAATTAAAACTGTTATTATATTTTAAAAAATTAAATGCTCTTTTAATTAAATATCTATGTAATTCTTATCTAGATATAAATTATATTTTAATATATTGAGTGGTAAATATAAAAAAATATATAATAGATAAGTTAAAATAACGAATAATGAGATATCTATTTATTCTATTATATAAAAATCGAATTTTTTCACTTAATGATAAAGTTTACGTGACATGTTTCTTAGAATGTTTCCTTATTTATTTCTTTTAACTCATTAAATACAATTCATTACGGTGGATTAATTATATCAACTAATTGAGATATTTAAGTATCACACAATTTAATATTATGTATATCAATTAATTGAATATAATTGTTAGAGTATAATTAAAATCAATTAGATCAATTAGCATTATTTAACATATCTAAATATTTATTATAAGATATTACGTCTTTATTATTTCGATTCTCTTAGCACCTATAAATACCCTTCTATATTGTATCATTCTATACAACTTGAATACACACAAACATTTTCTCTACTGCTCTCTTACCCTTTCTAATAATAATAAATACAGTTTAATTTAGTTAGAAGTTCATTATTTTATAGTCTTCTATAAAATAATCTTGTTATCACTTTGGATATTTTAACTCTTTTTTTTTTCTCTTTACATATAATTTTGTTGTGTATTAACTTTGTTTATTTAATGATTAAATATACTCATATTAATTTTATCATATAATAGTTTATTTTTCTCCTATATATTTTGATTTGTATAGTTACTATTGATCTTACTGTTTTTGATCTTGCTGTTTTCATTTTCTTGAATTGTTTTTTATTTTTTATGACTTGATAATTTAAAAAAAAAGCAAAGAACAGAAAAAAAAAAGATGGCTAAAGACAAATGTTAGAAGCCTAAAGCAGCAACATCATTCATTCCTCAACATTATTATTATTATTATTATTAGTATGAACTTTATTATTTCTTTTCTAACATTTTTTAATACAAGCTTCTTTCTTTTTCTTAATTATTATTAATATTTTATTCTTTTCTTCTCTATTATAAATCTCCTTATAATAATTTTTTGATAGGATATTTTTTTGGTCTAATATATTTTTTCTCTATTTTTTATCAAAAATAATTTATATTAGAAAAAAAGGATAAAAGTAAATTTTAAGATTTAAATTTAAATAAGATGTGCAAAGGATAACTATTGAATTTATTTGGTCGATTTAAACACTTTGTATTATCGTCATTGAAAATTTCAAATACTATTATAATTAATTTTTAATCCAATTTTTGGTAATTAAAATTTAAATGATTGAAATTATTAAATGATGAATATTTTGTATCTCACCAATTTATTTTTTATTGAAATTAAAAAAATGATGAGTTGTTAATCAATTCTAAATTTAAATTTAAATTTGAGTAAGAAAATAAGAAAAATATTTTAAATTTTATCTCACTAACTAAAATTAATTTTAAGATAAGAAATTACTTTGTACATCATATATATTGTAAGATAGTATGGTCATTTGCTATTTTTTAATGGTAAATATTGTCAAATAAAATGGTGTAAAAAATTAGAAGAAAATGTATTTACAAGTTTAGAAAATATTAATTTATTTTTCAATAGAATAAATTATATATTGAATAACAAAAGTTGTTATTGGTTTCTTTTTACACTAACTAATACTCAACGATGGTGTTTCGATACACCATATTACCAAAATATATATTTATCGATCTAATAACTTTTAATTTGTAACGACATAAGTTTATGAATTTGAAAATTTAAAAATTATTTCATAAAATGTGAAATTTTAACAAGTAACAATGTTGATCATATTGTTTTGATTTCAAGAATGAATACGATAGTAATAAATAAAATTGTCCCATGTAAATTTTAACAAAGACAAAAATTCATAATTATTTCTATTAATGAAAAATTAATCTATTTTAAAGACAAATACAATTTTTTTTTATGAATTTCCTAACTTGATAAAGTCAATAATTAATCTACCACATATTGATACTCTATTTATTAAGGGTCTGTCGCTAACTAATGGATTGTGATACACACAAGGCGAGATTCGAACTCTAAATACTTGTTTAAGCAGACAAATGAGATGACCATTCAATAAATTTAAATTGATTAAAATAAATATTAATTATTTTTAATATTTTTAAATTATAAAATATTTATAATAATAATTACTATGTATATTTTTTATTTAAATTTTAATAAAAAATTTTATATAATTTTATGTATTATCCCGTGTAGAACACGGGAACATACACTAGTTTTTTTAAAATTTGGATATGATTCTTTTGTTTAATTGTATCTCATAGACCTAATAAAAAAATTAAACATGACTTTTGTTGTATTAGTTTAGTCAATATACACATGTATATTTGTAAGAGTTTTTAATTTGGGATAAATTAAACGTAGGAATCGATATGTCTAAATTTTGAGAAAGTAAAAAATTTAAAGGTATTTTCAAATCCTCAAGAATATAAATGTTCGCGGATCAAAAAGTCAATTACTTATTTGTCATTTTTTTAATATAAAATAAATAAGAGTGAACTATTGACTTGACCTTTGCCCATTTTTCAAAATGACAACTCGATACTGTCTTTTTTGAGTATTTTTCCGTCAACTCTAAATGAAAAATATTGACGTATTAGGTTTAAAAATGGATAAAGACTTAATAATTGTATCTAAATTCAAATTAGTTAGAGATTTATTTATCTTTATTTTTTAAATAATATTATTCAAATTTAAAGATATTATTTATTATGAAATTAAATAAATAATTCTCAAATATAATTTTTAAATATATAAATAATAAATATTAAAATATGGTTAATACATTAATAACCCTGTGATATATTATTAGTATTATGATCTAGATTATTTTTACAATAAAATAAAAACTAATAAATACATTATTTGATATATAGTAAATTTTTTCTGAGTAATAATAAATTTAATTTTTTATCTCTTTAAACTAAATAATACATTATTAATAATACAGATTGTTATAAAGTTACAGATCAATAAAGATTTATCATATAAGAATAATGTAGATTAATTGAAATTTTACTATATTAAAATTTAATTAAATTTACATATATTTTATCCAAAATCTGAATGTTAATATACTTAAAATTTTAGTTAATCTACATTATTCTTATATTAATAAATCTTTATCTATTTGTAACCTTATGGCAATATGTATTATTAATAGATTAATAATATTATTGATGCTTTGAGTTTGTCGAGTTTATAAATGGTCTCCATAATATATATAGCCTATTCATTGTGTATTTTAGTGCAAGGATATCAAATATAATTATTAATTTAGTTTAAAGAGATAAAAAATTAAATTTGTTATTACTCAAAAAATTTACTATTGTTCCGACCCAACCCAGTTGGCCCACTGCCCGAACCCGACATACCGGCCGACCCGACGGGACAATAAGACCCGAACCGGGAGGCGACCCGGATGTCACCTTCCCTCTCGAGATGTACCTGACAGCTGGGGAGGAAGCTTCCTCGAGGGTGGGCCTGCTCCTGTGGGACCCGCCCTAGTGTAGACTATATAAGGGGAGGGCCCTACCCCTCCCCAGAGGTACGCCACCTAACCCTTATCCTAACTGCCGCCTTTGTATGGATACTGACTTGAGCGTCGGAGTCCTTTTGCAGGTGGCATCCCAAGGAGGACGTTAAGCTCCGACCTCCTCCTCTACACACTAGTCCGGAAGGTCCAAACGCATGAAGGTGATCCGAACCCAGTTTTCTCATCATCCCTAAGCATTTAGCACATCCGACCCGTTCGAGACACAAGCAACCGAACATTGACGCCGTCTGTGGGGATCCTCTGGCATGAATGGATTTCCTGTTGGGGCCAGTTGAAGGGCGAGAGGAAGGCGAGGCACTGCATTCCCCTTCTCCCGAGTTACAGTCCTAACCTCCTCAAGGGGAGGTGATCGATACAAGCACTGGTCCGACCCCCCGACCGGAGGTTTCGACAGAGGAGGTGAGGCCTGAGGTCACCATCGTCGAAAATCCGAGGAAGAGAAAATTGTCCTCGAGCCTTGAGGGAATTCTTACGGTGATGGAGAAGAACTTCGATGCCGGGGACCTTTATCGACTCGTAACTCCTGCCCAGTCGGAGGACTTCTTTCTCGGTGGTCTGGCCTCCAAAGCCAAGTGGGTGTATCGCACCTTGCTCCGGGCTGCTGCCATAGCAAGGGAGGTGGAACCCGTCTTGGCTGGGGCTCGGACTCTGGAGGGTAAGCTTCAGCCAGTTGTCAATTCCCAGGAGAAGTTAAAACTGGAGGTGAAGTCACTACAGGGGTAGCTGGCTACTTCTGAGGATAAGGTAAAGGCTTCCGACGCGACGGTCGCCCGGCTTACCGAGCGAGAGCTTACTCTGGAGGGTCAGCTCAACGTTGCTCAAGGTCGGGTGAAGGAGTTGGAGAAAGAGCGTGACGATGCCGTCTTGTCGGCAAATGCTGCCAAGGCTGAGGCCGCCGAGCTGAAGAAGAAAAATAAAGAGACTGTGAAGCATGCTCCGAATGCCATTGGGGCCACCAAGAAGGCAATCAAAGCGCAAGTGAAGTTGCTGGCTCCTGACTTTGATGTCTCAGCCGTCAGCGCCTTCAAGACCATTAAGGATGGTAAGATTGTCGATCTTCGAAGAAGTGAAATATATTTCCTTGTACTTTTTTGGGCCATTCTGGCCTTGTGGTGTAATGTATTGTTTTGGGGCATTTTGGTAATTTGTGTAAACTGTTTACCATTTCTTTTGACAAGTGAAAACTTAGCCAAGCCGACTTGAGGCTTTTATGTTTGAACGTTTGAATTGTGGTCTTCATTTTCTTAGCCGTTAAGATTGTATTCGCGATTTTCATGACTCCCGGGGTGATTAATCCCGAGGTGCCGTAATGTCAACGAATTAGTCAATTCACAAGGTAAAACAACTAAATAACGCATTAGACACGATAGATCAGAAATAAGAGGTACCATCATAAGATTAGACATCATACAACTAAATCATGTTAAGTGACGATGTAGACAAAATGGGTAAGTAAATAAGAACAAGTAAACATGGGGTGGAGCGGGTATTACTAGATGGCGGATCGGCTGGTCGCCAGGTCCGTTTAGGTTTCTAAGGGTAGAACCTTTTTAAGTTTGCCACGCTCCACATTCTGGGCACCTCTCTTCCGTTCAGTCGTTCCAGCTTGTACTATCCGCTGTCGACTACTTCTTTTACCTTGTATGGGCCTTCCCAGTTAACTGCCAGTTTTCTCTTTCCAGGGGTCGGTAGGCTCACATCGTTGCATCGCAGAACCAGATTGTTTAGTTCAAAACTCCTCTTTAGTACTCTGGCGTTATACCGCAGGGCTATCCTCTGTTTCAATGCCGTTTCTGACAAGTGAGTCATTTCCCTGGTCTCGTCGACCATATCTTTCTCAACAGCTTCCTCGACTCCACCAAGGAGTAACCGCAGCCTCGGTTCTCCCACTTCCACAGGAATCACCGCATCGACCCCATAGGTAAGTCGGAAAGGCGTCTCCCCAGTGGAGGATTGCGGTGTTGTCCTGTAGAACCGTAAAACTTAGGCGAGCTCGTCTGCCCATGCTCCCTTCTTCTGGTTAAGTCATTTTTTAAGGCCTTGGAGGATGGCTTTGTTTGCCGCTTCCACTTGGCCATTGGTCTGTGGGTGCTCTACTGACGAGAACCTTTGTTTTATTCCTAGGCTGGTAAAGAACTCACCAAACTTCTTGTCAGCAAATTGTGTCCCATTATCCAATATCACGACTTCTAGGATTCCAAACCTGGAGATCACTTGCCTCCACATAAATTTTCGGCAATTTACTGACGATATGCTAGCCAACGCCTCCGCCTCAACTCTTTTAGTGTAGTAGTCAATGGCCACGATCAGGTATTTAACCTTCCCGGGGCCTATCGGGAGGGGTCCCAGAAGGTCAACCCCCCACTGGCTGAAAGGTCGGAGAGCCAAAAGCAAACTCAATTCCGCTGGTGGGGTCCTATATAAGTTGGCATTTTCCTAACACTTTTTGCATCTTTTCACGAATTCTTGGGAGTCCGCCATCATCGAGGGCCAATAGTAACCGGCCCTAACGAGCTTCCAGGCTAGGGCCCTTCCACCAATATGCTAGCTGCAACATCCCTCGTGGACCTCGCTCAAGATGTAGTCCATTTGATCGGGGCGTAGGCACTTTAAAAGGGGTTGGTTCAGTCCTCTTTTGAACAGTTGACCCTGTACTATCATGTACTTGGCTGCTTCCCTCCTTACTACCTTCGCAGCGTTCTCATCTTCACGGAGCTTCCCCTTCTCCAAGAAGTCGGTAATCGGGTCCATCCATGAGGGGATGTCGGCTGCTTGGGTTATGTGCAAAGTGACTGTTGGTTCCTTTACCAATCCTTGGATCAGGGATCGGTTTTCTGACCCTAGTTTCGTGCTTGCCAACTTTGACAGGAGGTCGACTTGTGTGTTCCTTTCTCTCGGAACATGCTGCACCACAACCTCGTCGAATTCTTCACTCAAATTTTTGACCATTTCCAAGTATTTCTGTAAAAAAGAATCCCTCGCTTGGTAGGTCCCATTGATCTGAGAAGTGACGACTTGGGAGTCATTGTTCACCTCCACTTTTGATGCCCCAAATTCCTTTGATAAGAGCAGACCTCTTATAAGGGCCTCATATTCTGCCTGGTTGTTTGAGATTGGAAAATCGAACTTGATGGACTGCTCGTATATCATTCCGGTCAGGCTTTCGAGGATTATCCCTGCCCCCCCCCCCAAACTTTTGGTTGGAAGCTCCGTCAACGTGGAGTTTTCACCGTGTGTCTGGGATCTCGTGAGGGTCGCTCGCTACCTCCACTAGGAAGTCGGCCATCGCCTGGGCCTTAATCGCGTGTCTGGGTTCATAATGCAGATTGTACTGAGTCAGTTCAACCGACCAGGTCACCATCCGTCCTGCCAAGTCGGATTTTTGCGGAACTTGGCGAATCGCTTGATCCGTCTTGACGGTGATCCGGTGCCTCTGGAAGTACTATCTCAACCTTCGAGACGAGATCAGGAGTGTGTAGGCTAGCTTTTCCAATTTGATGTAACTTAATTCTGTGCTTTGTAGTGCTTTGCTAACGAAGTAGACCGGTTGTTGGGTCCTTCCTTCTTCTCGGACGAGGACGGCTGCCAAGGCGTCGTTCGTTACAACTAGATATAGAAATAATGTCTCGCAATCCTTGGGCTTACCTAGGACCGATGGTGCTGAGAGTATGTTTTTGAAATGGTTGAAAGCTTCTTCACAAGCCGGGGTCCATTCGAAGGCGATCCCTTTCTTCATGAGGTTGAAGAAGGGGAGGGCTTTGGCTACCGATGCACCGAGGAAGCGAGATAGGGCTGTAAGCCTTCCGGCTAACCTCTGCACATCCTTGATGCAACCTGGGCTTGTCATTCGCAAAATGGCCTCACACTTGTCGGGGTTAGCCTCGACCCCCTTTTGGATTATCATAAAACCTAGGAACTTCACGACTTCCATGGCAAAGGCGCATTTGAGGGAGTTAAGTCTCATATTGTGTCTAGGGATGGCAAAATTCCCCGAGACGCGGGAATCTCTGTGGGGACTGCCCCGAATGGGGATCCGATTGTGGAGAATTTTCCCCACGGGGATGGGGATGGGGGACGAAATTCCCCCGAAGCAGGCGCGGGGACCCGAGCGGGGATCCCCGCCCCGTCCCCGCTATTCCCCGAAATTTATGAATTCCTTGAATTATCCTTAATAGTTTATTTCTCATATATGTTTTTTAGACATTTCTCACACACACATATATATAGAAACCCAAAACTTCTAATCTTTATTTACATAACCCTTCTTCAATTCAGAGATTCATAAGGCAGTCCATACTTCATCCAACCTCTCTGCAGCCACCCCCTCGTCACCCTTCTCACCGCATCGTCACACCTCACCGTGCCATCACCCTTACCGCGTCGTAATTTCTTTTTGCGGCGTTCCTTTTCGTAATTCTGTCGTCGTGTCCATTCTCCTCTCTGTTGCCGCGTCTCCCACCTCGTCTACTACTTTGTCCTTTAGCTCGTCGTTGCGTCCCCATTGCGTTATTTCGAAAGAAATCACCATCGTGTCATTTAGACTTTTTGTATAAGATCTTGTAGTTTTTGTATAAGATAGATACTTGCAGCTCTATTCATATGGAAATTAATAATTAGTTAGAACTATTATGTACATGGGGAATGGGGATGGGGAGAAATATTCCCCCACGGCGGGGAATGGGGCGGGGATGGGGAGCAAATCTGAGGATGGGGATGGGGAGTAGGGAGGCATCCCCCGCCCCCGCCCTGCCCCATTGACATCCCTAATTGTGTCTACGAAGAGACTTGAACACGGTCTCCAGGTCACCGACTAGGTCTTCCGATCAGCTGGTCTTCACCAAGATATCATCCACGTATACCTCTACCGATTTCCTGATTAAATCATTGAAAACCTTGTTCATCAATCTCTAGTAAGTCGCCCCTGTATTCTTCAATCCAAATGGCATTACCTTGTAGCAATAAGTGTCCCTTGGCGTTATGAACGCTATTTTTTTGTCGTCTGGCCGGTGCATCGGTATCTAGTTATACCCAGAGTACGCGTCCATGAAGCTTAGGAAACGATAACCTGCTGTCGCGTCCACAAGGGCGTCAATGCTAAGAAGGGTGAAGGAGTCCTTGGGGAATGCTTTGTTGAGGTCTGAATAGTCGACACATATCCTCCACTTTCCGTTGGCCTTATTGACAAGGACCACATTCGACAACCATGTCGAGTAGTCCAGTTCCCTGATGAACCCTGCTCCCAACAAGCTGGCCGTCTGCTTGGCTACCTCGTTGGCTCTTTCCTGGGACATCCTTCTTCGTCTCTGGGCCACGAGCTTGGCATCCGGTCTCACGTCTAGTCGGTGTGACATAAACTCGGGGTCTACTCCCGGCATGTCGGCTAGTGTCCAAGCGAATAGGTCACCATTTTCTCTTATGGCCTTTATGAGGGGCTCTTTTAAGTTGTGGGGGAGGTTCCTATTCACGAAGGTGAATTTGTCCTCCGTGTCCCCAACCCTGAATTTTTCCAAATCTCCCTCGAGCTCAAGTCTCGATCTGTCGTCAACCCGGGCATCTAAGTCGGCCAAGAAGACCCCAGATGCTTCCTTCAGTCTCTTCCTTAGGGAGAGACTGGCGTTATCGCATGCAACCGCCGTTTCTAAGTCCCCCCTAAAGGATCCCACCGATCCATCGTCAGTGACAAATTTCATGACCAAAAGCTTAGTGCATATTACAGCAGAGAATTCATTGATCGTTTTTCTTCTCAGGATGACATTGTAAGCCATGGAGTCTCTCAGGATGACAAACTCTGCCATTACCGACCTCTTACCTCCTCCTCCGTCGATGCGAACTGAAAGGAAAACTACCCCGTCGAGCTTTATGAAGTTGTCCCCTAGGCCGACCACTCCGTGTTGGTGGGCTTTTAGATCGGTTTCTCGGAGTCCCAGGGCATCGAAGGTGTTCCTGACATGATGTTGGAGTTGGCTCCGGTGTCCACGAGGATTCGTTTCACCAGACATGTTCCGACTCTTGCTGTGATCACTAAAGGGGGGTTCTCCGGGGTGTCGTGGAACCATTGGTCCTCTGGTTCGAACGATATCCTTGGGGTTCTCCTGGGCGAGGGCCCTTGGTTAGTTGATGATACAGCCAAGATCTTGGCGTCTTTCTTTGCTGCCGACTTTGATCTTGGTGCTACGTCTCTTCCGACTACAACGTTGACGATAGCAAGGCCGCGGTCGTTGTCTTCTTCGGGCTCTTGTCTCGGCTTCACAGCTCGGCTTCTGTCGTCGTCGAATTGGTTGCGCTCTCACCTCCTGGGTTCTCTTGTAAACTGTGAGAACTCCATCAGTTTGCCTTCGCGGATTGCTTGTTCCAAAGCATCCTTTAGATCAAAGCAGTCCTGGGTCTTGTGGCCGAAACCTTTATGGTAGTCGCAATAGAGACTCTTATTCCCGCCAGTTCTATCCTTGAGTTGTCAGGGTTTTGACAAGATGCCTTTGTCGGCTATTTATTGGTATATCTCAACGACCGGGGCCGTCAAAGGGGTATAATTTGTGAACTTTCCTACTTAGGGGAAAGGCTTAAAAGGTTTAGTCGGTCCTCCGTCCTTGGAGTATTCCTTGGGCCTTTCCCCGTTCTCGGGTTGACGGGGAGGATGGTTGGTGGGCTGCCGTTTGTTGGCTGCCACCACCTAGCTGACCTCCTCATCGTTCATGTATTCTCTTGCCACGTTCTGAATTTCTTGCATGGTCCATACATGCTTGGTGGTGAAGTGTTTCCTAAAGTCTTTGTTCGACAGCCCGTTCGTCAGGCACATGCTAGCCACCAAGTCGATCAAGCCATCAATCTCTAGGCACTCATCGTTGAACCTGTCAAGATACTTCTTGGTCGGCTCCCCGTTTCTTTGGGTTACCCATAGGAGGTTGATCGAGTGCTTGTCTTTGGCAATACGCGTGGTAAATTATGCTAGAAAGCTGCGAGTTATGTCCGTGAAGGTCGTCACGGACCCTTGGGGGAGCGCGTTGAACCATCAGATTGCCGGTCCTGCCAGGGTTACGGAGAAAATGCGACACCTCACCTCATCGCCCACACCCTCCAGGTTCATTCTAGCTTCAAAGGCCGTTAGGTGTTCCTAAGGGTCCTGGGTTCCTTCATATCCCATGTCCGTTGGCTTACCGAAGTGCTTCGGCAGCCGGATCTTAAGAATAGAGTGGTGAAAAGGGGTTGCTCCCATGATTATGAGGTTTCGTCGCCTTCTAGGCCTCTCTCTACTCTTTTCTTGGTCTTCCGCCTCAACATGAGTCGCGAAAGGCCGAGTGTAAATTATGGGGTCTTGTCGTCTTCTCGGTATCTCCCCGCTTTCGCCTTGGTCCTCGGACTCCACGCGGGCCGAGGGGGACCGGGAACCCGTTCTATGCTTGGCGTGGTTCCTCCGGGGACTTCTTCCTCGGGTTTCCTCTCTCCTTTGAGGAGATCGGTCGTGAGGTTGATTCGGGCCGGATTGGTAGCGATCCCTGGCCACGAGCTCCCTCTCAAGATTTTGCACTCTGTGGCACAACTCCTGCATGATTCTCGCGTTGTCGCCCCCCGTCCCTCCGAAAGGACGCCTTTCACGGGATCGGGAGGGAAGACCATCCCCGCGAGAGGGGGACCTCGTGCATTTGCGGGAGAAAGCTAAGGAGGCCACCCTGCTGGTTCGGTGAGCGCCCTCTTCCTCGCGTGGCTCGCCTTCCTCTCGCCCTTCAACTGGCCCCAGCAGAAAATCCATTCATGCTAAAGGATCTCCACAGACGTCGCCAATATTCGGTTGCTCGTGTTCCGAATGGGTTGGATGTGCTAAATGCTTAGGGATGATGGGAAAACTGGACTCGGATCACCTTCGTGCGTCTGGATCTCCCGGACCAGCGTGTAGAGTAGGAGGTCGGAACTTGAGGTCCTCTCAGGTTGGCGATGTGAAGTGAAGAGAGGAGGGATGCCACCTGCAAAAAGGACTCCGACGCTCAAGTCAGTGTCCATACAAAGGCGGCAGTTAGGATAAGGGTTAGGTGACGTACCTCTGAGGAGGGGTAGGACCATCCCCTTATATAGTCTACACTAGGACGAGTCCCACAGGAGCAGGCCCACCTTCGAGGAAGCTTCCTCCCCAGCTGTCAGGTACATCTCGAGAGGGGAGGTGACATCCGGGTCGCCTCTCGGTTCGGGTCGTATTGTCAGGTCAACCGGTATGTCGGGTTCGGGCAGTGGGCCAACTGGGCTGGGCCGGAACAACTATATATCAAATAATGTGTTCATTAGTTTTCACTTTATTGTGAAAATTATCTAGATCATAATAGTAACAGTATATCATAGGGTTTTATTATTATTATTATTATTATTATTATTATTATTATTATTATTAATGTATTAACCATATTTTGATATTTATTATTTATGTATTTAAAAATTATATTTGAGAATTATTTATTTAGTTTCATAATAAATGATATCTTTTTAAATTTGAATAATTTATTAATTAATTTGTACTTATTACACTATATATTTAATAATTTATAAAAAAATATTAATATAATGAACAAAAAATAGTTTGAAAAAGATATTATTTAAAGAATAAGGACAAATAAACTCCTAACTAATTTGAATTTAGAGACAATTAGGCCCCTGTCTATTTTTGAACCTGACACAACAACATTTTTCGTTCAGAGTTGACGGAGAAACACCCACAAGGACCGCGTTGTGTCACGAAAGTAGAGGACAAGAACTGAAGTGGATCGTTTTTATTTTAAGGGGTCGCGTTGTCATTCTGAAAAATAGCTAGGGGCCGAATTGGTAGTTCACTCAATAAATAAATAATATTGCTTTATGATAAGGAAATATAATTATTTTTTTAAATAAACAAAAAATGTTTTATTTACCAAAATATACCATTTATAGCATTTTTACGAAAATTCATTCTATCTCTTATCTCATTTACGGAAATAAGAATGCACGTATCTCATTTACACTATAAACAAGATTTGGCAATATATGGAAGACGTGCATATTTCATTTACAGTATAAATAAGATATGTGTATTCTTATTTCATTTACACTATAAACGAGATACATAATAAGTTATGACGTTTACACTGTAAACAAAATATGTTATAACAAATTTTTAGTGGCTATTAAAAAGATGTGTAACCTTTTGTATTCTCCACAAATATTTCACTTTTTCTTCTTTTTCGTTTTTCTTTTAAAAAATAAGCCAAAATGTCTAATAGTAGTGGATATGTAGTTGTAAGTATGTATTTCAATTGGCATATGAGAAACAGTGACACTGGGATGATATGTGAGTGTGATAATCCCATTCTGTTGCGCACTCAGTGAGTAAATTTTTTGTTCGAACTGAAGAGTCTGATATTGAGTAGCGTTGGCGGTAGTGGGAGAAAAGAGATTGGAAGAGTGGGGTATAGATTGCTAGCACCGTTTTTGACTCCATGGCGATGAGCATGTGCGCCTCATGTTTGCCGAGAATCATGGCGGAACAAGTGATTGAACTTTTTGTGGAAGTTGATGATGTTGGTGGCGGTGGATCTGGTCTCTTGGATTTTGTGCAGGATGACCCACCTCTCGCACCACCACTACTACACGTTGCTAGTCCAGTGGAAGACATGGACGTGGATGGTGAGGACTCCGATGAGGAGTATGTTGCGAATAGCAACGATAGTGGTTCTTCTCAAGATAATGAGGAGGAGTAGTTTATACTAGACGCCGGTCGAGGCATCAATTCGGTATCTTCTGCTTGCCCCGCACCCAATTCTGGTCTTATCAGTTGTACCCAGTCACTATTATACATTAGATCTGGATGCGATACACGAAAAAACTCAATTTTTCAACACGAGTGAAGGAAATTACAACTTAGACGATGGTATGGAGTTTCAGATTGGCCACAAATTCAAAAGCATGGATGCAGTAATGTAGGGTGTGAAGAATTACAGTATTTGCAGAAGTATTGAATACCGAGTTGTGGAGTCGAACCGATTAAAGTACCATGTACATTGCCGGCAATATGCAGCAGGATGCCCTTGGAGTCTCCGTGTTACCCTCCGACGTCTCGGATATTGATGAGGTCAAGTTTAACTGTGGTGTATTTTCTCATTTATCATTGTTATATTTGGTGTAAATGCCAACCATGTATGTGTTATTTCGTTAGGGAGGTGCGTAGGGTCGGAAGAGCGCACACATGTTTAGTACCAACCATGTCTCAAGACCATCGATAGTTGAACAACAGCCTCATCTGCAGTATCATCCTGCCATTGATATAATCCAACCCATCCGTCAGCATCCTTGTTCTACAAGGTGTAGTTAGGCAAAGCTATCACTTTAAACCCTCGTACAGAAATATCTGGATGGAGAAACAAAAGGCAATTGCGCATATATACGGTGATTGGAAATAGTCATACAATAAGGTGTCGAGGTTGCTGCAAGCACTGCAGAGTTGTTGTCTCGAAATAATATGTGAGTTCAAGGTCGTACTGTACTATGATGGGCACCTTATGGTGCACGACTATAGCATGTTTGATAAGGTATTCTGGGCCTTTTCTGCCTGTGAGGAGGCTTTCAAGAATTACAAGCCATTCGTCTCTGTTGATGGCATGCTTCTGTATAGCAAATATGGTGGTATGTTGCTTATTGCATTAGCACAAGACGGTGACAGCAATATTCTTTCTGTTGCTTTTGTAATTGTTGAGTCTGAGACTACGGAGTCTTAGTCTTTCTTCCTTACTAATTTGAGACGACATTTGACCCCACAAAAGGACTGTTGACTATTTCTAATAGATCACTGGAAATTAAGACTACACTGAGAGCCGATAATAGTGGTTGGCAGTCTGCTAGAGCGTTCCATGCTTATTGTGTCAGGTACATGGCCGCGAACTTTATGTCTCATTTCAAGTCTGCCGAGGGCAAACAATATCTCATAAATGCTGCTTATAGTCCAAGTAATACTGGGTACAGAGAGGTTTGTCACCGAAGCTAGCCTCCATCAAGTAGGGAACAATGGCGTCTGGTGGTGCAAGTGTGTGACTCACTCGATTGGGAAGAAGTAGACAAGGTCTCTGATAAAAAAATTAAAAACCTAAATAAGAAATCTATAAAGTTATAAAAATATCAAAGTTAACAAAAAAAAAAATCTTCTAATAAACATTTACATAACAAATTAATTTAACTTATAAGTAAACTAATTTAACAAATAACTAAAAATATTTACTTGATAAATTAATTTAAGTAAAAAATATTTACTTAAATAATTAATAACTAAATTAATAAATATATACTTAATAAATTAATTTAAATAAAATATTTACTTAAGTAATTAATAACTAAATTAATAAACATCTACTTAAGTCTTAATAACTTAATTTAAATAAAAACAAAATTAAATAAACATTTACTTAACAAATTAATTTGACTAATGCCTAAAATTAACCCTTATTAATAATACATTCATCTATCTAACATATATTATATACTAATTCTATAAAAATATCCTAAGTATGGCTATACATATATGCTCTAACATAAATATAAAAATAACAGTACTAACCTCGAAGTCGGCTATCCCAATAATATGCCATATCGCGTTCAATTGATTGATGTTTGCATCATGTGCATCTGTGCGCGTCACAGTCTCTGAATAATTCGATAATATTTTACTAATTCTATCGATTACAATCACTATTAAATATAGAATATATTCACATTTTAAATTTATAAATAAAATCATACTCAATTACAAAATATGCTGTAAAAAATTACTCTAAAGACAACTATACTATTCTTTATTCATGATCCTATAACAGAGTTACATTTATAAACTGGAACTTAACACAGAGAATCATATCTCTGTTGCCTTCTACTGCATACACATTTATACCTATTTCTCTTCTCTTATTCTGTAAGAGCATACAGTAATTTCTCCCATAATACACCAACAATCTATATCCTTTAAAGCAAATGCACATTGTTTTCTCTCAACAATTGTATTTTCTTCATCACAAATCTTATACAAGTCAATTGGATTTAGAATTGAAAACAAATATCTGTATTATTTTAATAAACAGCTATATATTAATTGACAATAATTATTTAAATTATTTTAATAATTATAAAGTTATAAAACATTTCAATGCTCACATGAGTTGACATGCCTTATGTTATAACCAACTAGTAGCACTGTACATATTTTAAATACTATAAAAAGGATCAAAAGTACTTCAAACAAAAACGATAACACAAAAGTCCACCACCATAAATCAATTACTATTTGATGCTTCTTAAAAAATGAATATTAGTCTGCTGAATTTCACATAAGAAATTCATTCCTTACACCCCACTTCTCCCAAGACTTAGTCCAATTTCTGAAAATATAGGAATTTAGCTAGTTATATATAAATGTGCGTTATATTTTGATTAACAGATTAAAAGGCCTTATCAAGAATAATAAGATAAATAGAATGACAAAAATGAACAAAATTAAAGATGCAAATTCCCTTATTATTATTGTAGCTGGAGTGGCTTATAAAAACTGAATACGTGTCACTACGAGTTGACAATCAAATACGAAACAACATTCTTAAACCTATTTTCAAATATATTTTTTAATTTTTCATGTATGGTCAAATTTTTGCCGAAACCCGAGTGGATCGACGTAGGAAAATTTCCAACAGAATATATATGAAGCGAAATAAGAAAATTAAATTCCGTCCAAAAAAAAAAACGAGAGTCAAACGTTAGAAAGTGGCCACGTAAGGCAATCCGAAACCATAGCCACTGCTTCTAAAACCAAACGCTCCATTTCACACTCTTCCCAAACTGGTTTTGCTGCTCTCTCTTTTTCAGCTTTCATTCACATTCTCCCTTCCAAGGTAATTTACTTCTTTTCAATTTTCATTTCCATGCATTTTCTCATGCCCTTACTTCAAACTTGATTGTTCCATGTCTATATTAGTTTTTCTCATGTAATTTGCTTGTTGAAGTTGTTAACGATGGATCTTCTAATCTCAATAGCTTCATGTTTAGAGTCAGATATTGTGTTCCGTCAATTGTATATTGAAAGAAACTTTCTTCCAATTGCAGAATCTTTGTGTATTTCGAACTTTATGTGTTGATGTGTAATAATTTGTTACTTATAAGTTATAACCACAATGGTACCAATTAAAAGGGAAAAAAAATTTAAAATTTCATGCTAATCACTTGAATTATTCAATGTTTACAACGTTTTTGATGCAGATGGCGGCATCATCAGCATGTCTTATTGGAAATGGTTTATCTACACGGAGTAATAGAACAACTCTCAGCAAGAACTTCAATAGAAGCTACCTCTTCTCATCTTGGAGAATTTCATCACTGAATAAGGCACCCAATTCTAAACCTGCAACAATAAAGGCATCATCATCATCATCCTTGGACCAAAGCAACCATGAAGGGCGAAGGGGGTTTCTAAAATTCTTGGCTGGAAATGTTGGGGCTGGCTTACCTGCATTGTTGGGTAGCGGCAAGGCTTATGCCGATGAACAACAAGGGGTTTCCTCCTCAAGAATGTCTTACTCGAGGTTCCTCGAGTATTTGGACAAGGATAGAGTCAGCAGAGTGGATCTCTATGAGAATGGAACCATAGCTATAGTTGAGGCTGTTTCTCCTGAATTGGGGAATAGGGTTCAGCGTGTGAGAGTTCAACTTCCAGGACTTAACCAAGAGCTCCTTCAGAAATTCAGGGAGAAGAACATTGACTTTGCTGCTCACAATGCACAAGAAGATTCTGGTTCTCTTTTGTTTAACCTGATTGGGAATTTGGCCTTCCCTCTGATCTTGATTGGTGGATTATTCCTTCTCTCGAGACGATCTGGAGGGATGGGAGGTCCTGGTGGGCCTGGCTTTCCTCTTGCTTTTGGTCAATCCAAGGCCAAGTTTCAAATGGAACCGAATACCGGGGTGACGTTTGATGATGTTGCTGGGGTGGATGAAGCTAAGCAGGATTTTATGGAGGTGGTGGAGTTTCTGAAGAAGCCTGAAAGGTTCACTGCTGTTGGAGCTCGCATACCAAAGGGTGTTCTTCTTGTTGGACCTCCTGGAACTGGGAAGACCCTTTTGGCCAAGGCGATCGCTGGTGAAGCTGGTGTTCCGTTCTTCTCAATCTCAGGTTCTGAGTTTGTTGAGATGTTTGTTGGTATCGGTGCTTCACGAGTCCGTGATTTATTCAAGAAGGCTAAAGAGAATGCCCCTTGCATTGTGTTCGTTGATGAAATTGATGCTGTTGGGAGACAAAGAGGGACTGGAATTGGTGGAGGGAATGATGAAAGAGAACAGACACTCAATCAGCTTTTGACAGAAATGGATGGGTTTGAGGGTAATACAGGCATCATCGTAATTGCAGCTACTAACAGGGCTGACATTCTTGACTCTGCTTTGTTAAGGCCGGGCCGATTTGATAGACAGGTATGCTTGTATAAATTATAATGAATTTTTCAGTGCTTTGGTGGCGAGTAAATTACTGAGCATAATGCTTTTGTAGGTAACAGTCGATGTTCCAGATGTAAAGGGAAGGACTGAAATCCTAAAGGTTCATGGTAGCAATAAAAAGTTTGATTCTGATGTTTCACTTGAAGTAATTGCAATGAGAACACCCGGTTTTAGCGGAGCTGATCTTGCAAATCTATTGAATGAAGCTGCTATACTGGCTGGTCGTCGGGGAAAGACAGCAATCTCATCTAAAGAGATTGATGATTCTATTGATAGGATTGTGGCTGGAATGGAAGGAACGGTGATGACTGATGGGAAGAGCAAAAGTTTAGTGGCATATCATGAAGTCGGGCATGCCATTTGTGGGTAAGAACTAAGAAATTTTCTTCGTGAATTCATCTTCTGTGACACATGAACACAAATCTTAGAAGCAGTTTTAGCAAACTATTCTCAGATGTTGTTCTGAAAGATGCATTTCTACTTTCTTGCAGAACTTTGACCCCTGGTCATGATGCTGTGCAAAAAGTAACACTAATTCCCCGTGGTCAAGCTCGAGGCCTTACATGGTTCATTCCTTCCGACGACCCAACCTTGATCTCCAAACAACAACTCTTTGCAAGAATTGTTGGAGGATTAGGCGGTAGGGCTGCCGAGGAAGTTATTTTTGGCGAGCCTGAGGTTACAACTGGAGCAGCTGGAGATTTGCAGCAAATCACTGGTTTGGCAAAACAGGTACACTTAATTCACACTACTTGCATTTCTTGTTTTGTTTTATAGCACCATTAACTGGGAATCAAATCTAGATTTGGTGATATCTTTAGAACAATTTCAATTAGGTTGTTAGCTTGAATTAATCTGTAGTTGAAACCAAGAAAATTTAAATATGGCTTTACTTAAAGAAAGTTGATTTACATTCTAGAGTATAAACTTTAATCTCTTTTGTCCCATGTTATCAACAACATCTTTTGACTTTCCTTCCTTGTCCTCCTTTGCTGTTTGAACACACTTGCAGATGGTAACCACATTTGGAATGTCTGATATCGGTCCTTGGTCGCTAATGGATGCTTCGGCACAAAGTGGGGATGTTATCATGAGAATGATGGCAAGGAACTCGATGTCAGAGAAGCTGGCAGAAGACATTGATGCTGCTGTCAAGAGGCTATCAGATGAAGCATATGTGATTGCACTGAGCCATATAAGGAACAACCGCGAGGCCATCGATAAGATTGTGGAAGTCCTGTTGGAGAAAGAGACTATATCTGGAGATGAATTCCGTGCTCTCCTCTCTGAGTTTGTGGAAATTCCGGCCGAAAATCGGGTCCCTCCTTCAACTCCAGTACCTGCCACTGTTTGAATAGGCCATATTATGTAAAACTAATATAATTGGTGAAATATGTATATCTTAGAAATCTCATAGATTACTTCGTTTTTGTAGTGTTGACAACTGAGAAAATGTACCAAAGAGCAAATATTGTGTGTAAAAATTCATAGTTTCTTTTGCATCTATGAAAATAATACTGAGCAACTGTTTTTTTTTTTGTTTAAACAGAAACAGGACATTGGTGAGTTCTGTCCTCTTTGGCAGTTGGCAAAACGGTCAAAGAAGGACGATACACTTAAATCTGGTTGAAAGATTTTGGACTTGAATCTTGTTAGTAATTAGAAAGTGAACGATTTCGTAGCTTGGGCTACCATAATCCACGTCAAATAAGTTCATTATGTCATATGAATAAGAGCTATGATACTCTCTCCAAAACTTGGATTGCTTTGATGAGAGCTTTGCTGTCAGCTGACCCTTAAATGGAGCATAGATCCGTCAGCTAATCCTTAAATGAAGTTCAGATTTAAATGAAGTTCAGATTCACGGTAATACGGAATTTACAATTCAATTTCCGTAGAACTACTGGTAAGTGTATTGGGTCGCATCAAGTAATAAATTCACGGTGAGTGAGTGTCGATTCTACAAGAATTAACGGATTATGCAAGCAATAGTTAGTTGATTATTCTAGTTAGACGGTCATTTTTGGATGATGATCAAACAAGAAATGTAAGTGACTTAAAAAAAATTTTAGTTGATTATATGTTACGCATCAATCCCAAACCCAAATTCATAACAATTGAGAGAAAGAACTTCAAGTATCGATTCTATGATCATTTCTCTAGCTCTCATAGAATTCAAGTTGAATTCAACTCCTTTCTCAAGATAATTGAATCCTTATAATCGAGAACGAAAATTCTTTTTAAAAAAATAATGAAGAATTGAAGATGAAGAATAAAATAAATTAATCCAATGAAAAAAATTAGAAGCTCATACTAAATATTTATAATGTAAGAAAGAAAATGGAAGAGAGAAAGAGTGTGAGAGTGGAAGGAGAGTCCAAAAACTCCCCCTGATGGTGTGTGTTCTATAAAGTGTGGAGTGTATCCTATTTATAAACTATCATAAATTACAAATTCAAATAAAATTCAAATTATAATCAAATGCAAATTTTCTAACTACTTCTAGATGATTCTTGTGGTTTTGATTGATTGTTGATGGTGGACTTGCTTGCATGAGTTTTGAGTGATTTAATTGAACCAAATTGAGAGCTCCAATTGCAGGCTTGAAGTTGGGCATTAGTGGAGGTAACGCTTCACAAACCAGCGTTACTAATGCCTCAATTTATTGCTTCCAGCGGTGACTTGGCGTTACTAACACTAACACGCTTTACAATTTGGGCGTTATTAACGCTTTAGTGTTTTTCGGGATTAAAGATGTTCCTTATTGGTGCCCCAGTTGCATTTTTATTATAGATTATATTATATATCGTTGGAAAATCCTAAATATCAATTTTCTAATGTCGCTAGAAGCGTATCATTTGAACTTCTTAAGTTCAAGTTATGCTTCTTTGAAGGTAAAAAGGTCAACCAAACATTTTGCAAATAAGTCGAAGGCGTTATTTGAGAGGGTGCTCCCTTTCTTTGGGTGTTGGTAACGCCCACATTGCATGCTCCAGGGGTGGCTTGTGAAGTTGTTCCATGTACGTTGGCGCCTTCTTAATTGGACGCTTCATATATGGGCGTTAACAACGCCTTTGAACAATGCTTCCTTTGTTCCTCACGCATGCTTCATGCTTCTTCATTCATTGGCATTAATTAACGCCTCATGCATGCAACGTTCTCCATTGATTCATTAATTGGATTCATTTGTTTCATGCATCATTAAATGGCTTCATTGATTTGTAACACATGCATGCTTCTTTATTGGCGTTAAAAACGCCTTCATCATGCTTCATGCTATGCTTCAAAATATCCATTAATTAATATGCATGCCCTTTGCTTCATGTAGCTTCATTTATTCACGCATGCTTCATTGATGATTGGGCACCTCCTTAAGAGGGCGCTTCAATTAGTGGGCGTTAGCAACGCCACTTTACATGCTCCAGCTTCATATGTTTCATTGCTAGCGTCTCTTTAAGAGGGCGCTTTAGTCCTAGCCGTTACCAACGCCTATGATGCACTCTTCAGGGTTCTAAAGTATATTCTAAATTTTAAAATATGTCTAAATTTTTTTCTTTTTTTAAGGTTGTTTTGTGTTTTTTGTTTTTTTTTTTTCTATCATTTTTAATAAAATTCATCAAATCAAAAAAATTAAAACGATATCCAACTTAAGCACCAAAACACTTTCATACTTAAGCATTTGAATTAATTTTTACATGAAAAAGCATATAAAAACAAAGAAAAATGCTATTTGTACACTAAAATTAGTCACTAAAATCAGTCACCAATGTACTTGTGTATAAATACATGTGTGGTTTAATTTATTTTCAATGTATATTTATATTTCAGCATGTATGTTATACTGATGGCTGACTTTTGTGGCTGATTTTAGTGTACACGTAGCATAACTTAAAAACAAATCATCATACACACGCATGCCCGTCGAGTTAAGGGATACCGTGTGCAACAAAAAAAAATATTTGCTGCTAGCTTATAAAATTCATCTATCTTAAGTAAGTTATGAGAATAATTTTTTTGGGAAGTAGCTATTTTCAGTAATGTCTAATGCCCAACTTGAGTTACAATTGTACTAATTTGACAATAAAAAGAGAGAAAACTACTAATAATTATAACAAAAACATCTAAATTATTCACGTCATTCTCTTTTCTCTTTTCTAAGCGAGGGATTTAGTTCAAATAGAGAAAGAAGAACAGTTGGTTAATGTTAGTTCAAATATAAATCTAAGTCAGGACAAAAAATGTTGGTTACTATTTTGCAAGAAATATTCTATCTTCTTTTATTAAAAGAAACCAGAGAAAAAAAATTCTTAGTCCATACTACTTTGCACCCATTTTTATAAGTATTTTTACGTGGGTTTAAAAAATTTAGGAATATAATTTTATTTTGGTAGAATAGTTAATGTCAAACTAACCTAAACTTTATTTTATTATTAGAGTTTATCTATAATGTGTTTTAAGAGCATATGTTAAAATTAAAAAATAATTTTTTTATTAAAATATAAAAAATTTAAGTTTTTAATATATTTATTTTATATTTATTAAATAAAAATATATAAATTTTTTTATTAATGATAAATTTATCTTAGACAAAAGACAGCAAAACACATGTTAGCTAAACTCTTATTATTATTTAAAAAAAAATACACTTAGAAAGAAAGGCCAATTTAGAAAATGAAGTGAAAGAACCAAACAGAAGTGGAACCGAGAAGAAGAAAATTGGTAAGTATATGAGAATGTGTGTGAGTGTGTTTTGTGTACTTAGAATTGAGGTTTGTCCAATTCATTGGAGTACCTAGGATTGGGTCGTCCAATTCACCGATAAAAAAAAAAAAGGCGGGAAACGAGAAAAAAAAAATGAAGGGAGAAGCCACCCTGATGGGCCGCTGCTTCGTTCGCCAGCACCTCTGCTTTGGTGCTCGTCTCCGACTCCGTGGCGGTGGATAATTCAGCAATGTTGTGTGGCTGAAACCGATTTTGCGGTGCTTTTTTCCCCCTCCACAATCCATGTAGCTTGCATGGGCAGGTTTCGTCTTCCTCGTACGTGCTTCTCGTTTTCTGTGCCTACCGTTTTTCAAAATTCCGTCTTTCACTTGTCCACAGTTACCTTCAAAATCCACTTGGAAGATGGAAACTTTTCAGATGCCAAAGAACAATTTGCAACCTTGTGCTCCAACGGGCGTATCAGAGAAGCGTTTCACAGCTTTGTTTCTTATATATGGTCTGAACCCCGTTTGTTCTCAAATCTCATCCAAGCATGCATTCCCACAAAGTCTGTTTCTTTGGGGAAGCAGCTTCATTCTTTGATTATTACTTCTGGCTGTTCCTCCGACAAGTTTGTTTCCAACCATCTCCTCAACCTGTATTCGAAATTTGGGGAGCTCCGAGCTGCAGTCTTACTGTTTGATAGAATGCCTTGTAGGAACATCATGTCGTGTAACATCATGATCAAAGCCCATCTTGAAATGGGTAGTTTTGAGAGTGCCAAGAAACTGTTTGATGAAATGCCCGAGAGGAATGTTGCTACTTGGAATGCAATGGTCACGGGGTTGGCCAAGTTTGAAATGAATGAGGAGTCTTTGTTCTTGTTTTCACGGATGAATGAGTTGGGTTTCATGCCGGATGAGTACTCGCTGGGTAGTGTGCTCAGGGGATGTGCACACCTCACAGCTTTGTTTGCAGGCCAACAGATTCATGCTTATATTATGAAAAGTGGGTTTGAGTTTAATTTGGTTGTCACATGCTCTTTAGCTCACATGTACATCAAAGCTGGAAGCTTGAGTGATGGAGAGACATTGATCAGATTGATGCCAAATTATAATGTGGTTGCTTGGAATACACTTATGTCTGGGAAAGCTCAAAATGGGTGTTTCGAAGGAGTTTTAGATCAATACTGTATGATGAAAAAGGCAGGTTTCAGACCAGATAAGATTACTTTTGTGACTGTGATCAGTTCATGTTCGGAGTTAGCCACACTTGGTCAAGGGAAGCAAATACATGCCGAAGCAATCAAAGCAGGAGCTAGTTCTATAGTTGATGTAGTTAGCTCATTAGTTAGTATGTATTCAAGATGTGGATCCTTGCAAGACTCTATGAAAGCTTTTTCAGAAGGCAAACAGCGAGATATTGTATTGTGGAGCTCAATGATTTCTGCTTATGGGTTTCATGGTCGAGGGGAAGAAGCTATAAAACTCTTTGATGAGATGGAACAGGAAAATTTGCCAGGAAATGAAGTTACATTTTTGAGCTTGTTATATGCATGTTGTCATTGTGGATTGAAGGACAAAGGGCTTGATTTCTTTGAGTTGATGGTACAAAAGTATGGGCTCAAGGCTAGACTAGAACACTATAATTGTGTCGTTGACCTACTAGGTAGGTCTGGTTGTTTGGACGATGCAGAGGCTGTGATACGTTCCATGCCTATGAAACCAGATGCAATTATATGGAAAACACTCTTATCTGCATGTAAGATCCACAAGAATGCAGAAATGGCAAAACGGGTTGCTGAAGAAGTTCTTAGGATCAATCCTCAAGATTCAGCATCATATATTCTACTTGCCAATATTCATGCTTCTGCTAATAGGTGGCAGGATGTTTCTGAGGTGAGGAAGGCTATGAGAGGCAAGATGTTGAAGAAAGAACCAGGCATAAGTTGGGTAGAAATAAAGAATCAGGTTCACCAGTTCTGTTTGGATGATAAATCCCACCCACAATCTGCGGAGATAAATCGGTATCTGGAAGAACTAACTTCAGAAATGAAGATGCGCGGCTATGTCCCGGATACTAGCTCTGTAATGCATGACATGGACAATGAGGAGAAAGAATACAACTTGGCACACCACAGTGAGAAGATGGCAATTGCTTTTGCTTTGATGAATTGTCCAGAGGGAATGCCAATAAGGGTGATGAAGAACTTGCGCGTTTGTAGTGATTGCCATGTTGCCATTAAGTACATATCGGAGATAAAAAATTTGGAAATTATAGTGCGAGATGCTAGCAGGTTTCACCATTTCAAAGATGGTACATGTTCTTGTGGAGATTATTGGTAATGAACAAGTTTTTCATTGATCACCATTCAAGTGTACTTCAGTACTTGTATATTTTTTTTTTTGGTTTCTCACGGTATCCCCCAACCCGGCAGGTCAAGGACTAATCCGTCGCGGTACTGAGCTCCATTCAGTACTTGTATATACTGTTGTTTATTATTAGTTGGGCCAATAGTTTCCATTGTCCATTTTTGTGTCATTGCTAATTGGATCAATGACCCATTATTCATATTTCAATTCTCATGCCACGTGGTGCAAGAGCATTTGCTGAAACTCTCTCTTGGATTGTTCTGTCAGGGGGCCTTATATATCTCTTTGGGTAGGGTTTTGAATTTTCAATTTTGACAGAAAAATGGTCCATGACTGATTTAAACCGACTCTCTCTTTCTTTTTAGCAGTAACAGGCATGTCTTCTAATGTTTGTGTTCTTGTACCATGTTTTCTACTCACTCACTCACTCTCTCTCTCTCTCTCTAAAAAGCTATAATTGCATTCCAATTTCCATCACCAATGGAGGAGTTTCAGTTACACATGGCTAAAGGCTTATAATTTATATATATATGTGAAGTAGAGAGCTATGAATGTAGAGAATAGGTTGGTCTTAAATTGGATAGTGTTACAGTAAGAAACATAGCCATTAAAGGCATTGGGGCCTGGCTAATTTCTCTTCCCCTGCCAATAGAAATTTTGGTGAGAAATATATATGATTTATTAGTTATTTTAGCATTGAATTCTTCTGCTTTGTCCCATACAATCATTAATATTCCTGAGGATGAGAGTTCATCGAAACAAATCTGTTTTATAGTAAAATATGAATATTAACATATAATAAGAAATGACATATTTATTGAAAGGCACTGGCAAATGAGCTAGTTATGTGATTATGTCCCCACACTAGCCTTTGCTCTCTTAAAATTGACATTTTTTTAGTAACAATTATTATTCTCTTTGATAGTTTAGTTTGTACTTTCGAGTCTAACCTTTATGAATTCTTAATGTGTATTAAGATCTTAAAAAACACACTTTGAAATTGGGAAGAGTATTATAAAAAAACAGAATTTGTTAGTATTCTTTTCTAATTCATTATGGGGTTTTAACTAATATGTGTCTTAAGAGCTCATCATAAGCCTGTTATTAGTAAAAAGTTTTTTATTAAAAATATAAAAAATTCAAAATTTTAACTCATTTGTTTTGTCTTTATTAAATAAAAATATTTACAATTTAATAATAATAGTAAGCTTATTATATGTCTTAAGGCACATGTTAACTAAACTCTTCATTATTTTATAACTTTATTGAAAGTATAAGACACATTTTTTAAAACATATTTTATTCACAAATCATGAAAAATACATCATAATTATTTTCCGGATCCATAATATTAGAAAGATAATAACTTAAAGTTATTTTTTTAATTTAATATCCATAATAGTATAATACACATGTATTATATTTAATATTATCTACTTATTCCAATAATAATAGAAAAGTGCAAAATAACATAACTTTAAATTATTTTGAGTTAATTTTTTTTATTGTTTTTTAAATATTTTTGTTTTGAACTTTATTAGCCTAATCTATAATCTCTTCGCAGTGTCATCAAAATTAGGGTATTGATGATAAAAGTATGTTTCCTTGTCTATCGAGCTTGGTGGAGTCATGGTGAATTGGTTTCTAGGATGAAGTTTGTAAGGCAACAGTCAAGTACGGATCCAGAAATAGTATCCTGGGCCAATAATATATATAATATTAAAAAATTATGCAAAAAATTATATAATGTAAAATGCATTACAAAAATATACTGATAGAGAATATATTTTAAAGTACAAAAAATATATATGTACTTTTTATTAACGAAGTGATTGATTTCTCGTTTCATAAAATTTATCAATAATAGAACAAATTTTTTTGCAATTTTTTTTCAATATAATTAAAAGACAATTAGCAAGAAATTTATCTTTCATTTTGTTTCTGAATTATTATTCACAATATTCATAACTGAAAAAGAACTCTCAGTTATAGTAGTTGAAATAGAGAAAATTAATACCAAATGAATCAAGAAAGACGCTCACAAGAAGAAAAAAATCTACTTTATGGGAATTGAAAAATTGTATTTAATTAAAAAATATTAGTAATAATATCTTTTCATATTTTTTTAATATTGTTACTTACTTTTTAGATATTAGAAATCATTAATATTTATGTTAGACTGGATTTTTATTTATATTAGACTAAATACTAAATAAATTTAAAAAAAATAAATCGTACTTAATAACTTATTACTATTAATCTTTTTTTAAAAAAGTTGGGGCCGAGGCCTCCACTCGCCCCAGTAAATCCGTCCCTGTCAACAGTTAAATATGGACAAATAAATAAGAGTTATGTTATGTGTACACTAAAATTAGCCATCAAAATTAATCATCAGTATAAAATATATATTAGAATATAAATACACATTGAAAATAAATTAAATCACATATATTTATACACAAATATATTAACGATTAATTTTAGTATAAATATAGCATTTTTGAATAAGTAAATATAAGTTTTGATAAATACATTATTGTAATTCTAAGTTTTGAATGGTCGCTAATATATGCGACATACGCTAGGTGTAGTCTAATATAAAAATATGATTGTTGATGTATAAAGTTAGTGGTGCAGATGAGCAGATACTACGTATATTTTATCGCCGCAATTAATACTGTAGTTAATATCATTTGAGAATGATTCGCTTGCGTCATTAAATGTATAGCACGTGTAATTTAACTTTTGTTATCACTTATTAGTTATTACAGTATTTTTTACTTTTAATGAATTTTGCTAACAAGTATTTTTAAGGAATATTGATTATTAACCGATACATCCTGCAATTAAGTGAATTATTTAACTAAATTCAATCAAATTATTATAATTATTTTTATACATGCATTATTTATTGTGTGCGTAATTTTTTTTTATCTTTTTTAAACATACTTTTTTGTTTTTCTTCTTACTAACACATTACTGTTAGTGCATCTTCTTTTTTTCTTTTTTTTTATATTTATATTTTGTTAATAAAGTTTTTCTTTTTTAAAATTAATAAAGTTTTATTTTTTATATATTTTTATTTGATGTTTAAAAAATAGAAATTCTTATATGATAGTGAGGTACAATATTTTTGGAAATTTTACTGTTGGGGCTATAATTGTTGAGTTAGAAGGAATAGGAACAGAATTAAAATTGAATTTTTTCAATATTATCTCTAAAACTTTAAATTACTTGTTGCAGCTTCTTGAATTTGTCATTCCAGTATCCAATTATAAAAATTGATACAAAAGATCAATCTTTTATTGACTCTGTTACGGTAATGTGAAAATTATTAATTGGATTTAAATCTAATTGATTATTGAATACCCATGAGCTATCAACAGTGAGTGGAATAATAAATTCAAAATGTATGTTGATGATAATATATATATAACATTGATGTGACACTGAATGTGCAGAATTAATAGATGCATTGGGTATATATTTTGTGCAATATGATAGAGCTGGATATGGACTACGGGTAGGGGTGGCAATATGTACCCTACCCGCGAGTACCCAACCCGACCCCACCCGATCGGGTAGGGTGTGGGTTGAGCCTCAACCCTACCCGACTAATTCGCACTCTATATATGTTTATGTTATATACCTATACAAAAATATGTTTTAAGTGGATGTTGAATCAAAGACCTCTCACTAAATGTAAAAGATCCTTAACCACTAAAAGAAAATTATTAATTGATAATTTAATATTTTTTTTACATAAAAACCAGTTCTATTTTAAATTGTCATCAAGTTATATAATAATATTGTATATTTTTTGTAACTCGCATGTAGGGTCGGGTACCCGTGGGTTAAGAGCAGGTATGGTTAGGGTTGGGATATTCTCAACTCGTGGATAGGGTAGGTTGAGTTTATATAAAAATCTCAACCCGTGGGTAAGGTTAGGGTTGGATTCAAACCCTACCCTACCCTACCCATTGCCACTCCTAACTACGGGAAGAGACTGATCCATTCTCCAAGACTATTGCAACTGGGAGTTTGATCCATTGAAACTAAGCAATCCATTCTCTCACAACACAAGTAAAGTTCACATTTGGCAGGGATATGAAAATAAGGTTGTGCCCTCTCAAATTTAAAGATTTGTTTCAAGGAATATGCAATGAATAAATTATCATGAAGTTTCAGATGGTGGAGATTTAATTATTCATTATAGTAGTTTGTGTGAGATTGTTTTGTGGGCACTTTTACTTGGTGAAGAAACTGTTTCATATAGTCCTAGAGCAGATAGAGACATACTTGTATCTTAATTTCTTCTCATGTGTTTTTTTCTGTTTTACATTTAGAAAGAATGTCATAGATCATATGTAAATTACATTATTTTTCAATTTGTTAAAACTTTAAGAGATCACATTCATAAGTTCAACGCATCATACACCCAATTTTCAGTTGTACCATTGATGCTAACACATATGTCTAATATTTCAGGCATTCTGGAGACTGAAACAAAAGTTCGAAAAAAAAATGAACATGTCAAGATTAATGTGATTAAATGTGGTTCTCATTCTATTAACAAATGGTGAAGAAAATGAATAAAATTTGAGACAATAATAAAAATTTTTTGTGACAAAATGTCCACCAACATTTCTTTTTAATACTTAATTATTTCATTACCCTCCGCTGCATGCATTGTGCAATAACAAGGCTACTTCACAAGACTTATGATGAATGCATTGCTTTGCATCCAAGTAAAAAAAAAATTTTGCTTGCGTCATTTATTGTATACAAAAAAAGTTCCAAACAATCACTTGATGATGTCACCTTTAATTTGAAATGATCAATTCTCATTTAAATACAAGCAAGCAAACAATTCTCAAAAGATTTGAGCTGATTTTTAAAGATCTTCTTCTTCTCCTCTTTTTTTTTTATATATTTATATTTCGTTATCATCATCGTTGTTACTGTCACCATCACTACCTCATGGTATTCTTTTTTCTTCTTTTCTCATTTAATTTATTTTTTTCTTCTTTTTTTCGCTGCTCTTTTTTATCATCACTATCATTATTATTATTATCATTGTTATCGTTATCGTCGTCATCGTTGCTATAGATATCATAGTTAAAAATTTCGATGTTAGAGTGAAAATATTTTGATATTATTTTTTAAATTTTTATGTGTTGTTTTATATATGAGATAAACATTCAATTCATCGAATGTGTAATGTTTTTTAGAAAGATTCAATATTTTTCTGTGTCGTATTACTAAACTTCTGGTGCCAATTCGGTGCTATCTTATTTCATTTTATAGAGTCAATGTGCTCTTTTAGTATGCAATTTACTTTCTACATTATATATCATTGTATTTAGATTTTGATAACACTTTAAACAAATTTCGATGCTATTTTTGTTTCTGACAAGAATTCAATCCAATAAGTGTGAACCTACTTTCATTCAACTAAATAAGATTGCAATACAGTACAGAGATATTCATTTAAGTTTAATATGAGAAGAAGTACTCTTAAAAAATAAAGTAAAAGCAACAGAAAAAAAAAAAGAAAGAAGAATAATAAAAAGCAAAAAAATACAATATTAAAAAAGGCATTTCTGTATTTTTGTAGCAAAATTTGAGTCTCAAAATTTAAAAATTCGGTGTTATTGTTAAGAAATTTCGGTGTTATTTTATTGCACAATTCAAAACTCTTCCTCCTTTATATTAGTGAGTAATTAGAGTGTGTAGATATGCTCTCACTAATAAAATTTATTTTTGTTGGTTTTAGATTAACTTGATTGAATTTGGTTAAAAAAAATTCGGATGTATATCAATAATGATTGATTAATGTTATATGTTATATTTTTTTATTTCTTACCTAATAATAAATATATTAAAAACTTTAAATTTTTAGTTTATAATTATAATTTTTTTTTTATATTTGATACGTTAACGAGCATTTTAAGATATTTGTTAATTAAGAGCTTGTTTGGATGAGTTTTTAAGAAAAGATATTTTTTTGAGTTATGTTTGTTTAAAAGATCTTGTGTAAAAGTAAAAGTAATTTTATGTTTGGATATCTCATACAAAAAGATCTTTTTATTTATCACTTATGTTTGGGTATAACAATATAAAAGTACTTTTTTATTTATTTATTACATGAAAAATATTTTTTAAAAGAAAAAAATCTTTAAAAAAAAATAAATTGCAACTTCTCAAAAAAGATGTTTTTTTTTTTATTTTTTAATGCTTTTATTTTTACTATTAAAAATTTACCAAACACACTAAAAAATAAAAAAAAAAACTTTTTTCATTAAAAAAAATATTTTTTTATCAAAATAATGACACCCCAACAAATATTTAATTATTTTTATTTAAGTAAACGAATTATTATTATTTTTAGAAAAAACATATTAAAGCACTTTCTAAGAATACTATAATTAAAAAATTTATATAAAAAATTACGAATCAAATATATATTTTTTATTTTTATATGTATTAAATATATTAATTTTTTTTTTACTTTTATTCTCTTAACCAATATCATTAAAACGTTTTTTAGTTAAATCCTTTTTAAACACACGTCTTCTGAATTGCTAGAATGTATGTGACTATTTTAATCCATTTTACTCCTTTTGCAAACTTAAGTGAGATGGTAAAAACTAAAAACTAAAAAAATAAGAAAACACTATTTTCTTTTTTTATTTACAACAAGGATTTTAATAACAATATGTCAAGATATCTGTTAAGAATATTAAAAAAATGAGAAAAGAGTAAATCGATTTTTGACTTTTTGGTGTATGAATATTTAAATTTTTAAATATTTAAAAATATATTTAAGTTTTTAACTTTTTTTTTTAATTTAGACACATTGATTTTTGGGTCTAATTTGTCTTATTTTAAAAATACTCTCACGTGTGCATCTGTATCAACTAGGTCAATATAATAGGAGTCATATTTTATTTTTTTATGAGAAAAACCCAAATCAGCCCCTGACAATTACCTCGAAAGACAACGAGGCCCTTGACAAAAAAAAAACCCCAACCCGGCCCCTGACAAAAAAAATAAACCCAACCCGGCCCCTGACAATTACTTCGAAAGGACAACGAGGCCCCTGTACAAAAAAAAAATCAATGTTATTTTTTTTGGCACAGGGGCTAATCTGTCCCAAAAAAAATTTATCAGGGGCCGGATTGGGTGTTTTTTTTTCTTGGGGGCCTCGTTGTCCTTTCGAGATAATTGTCAGGGGCCGGATAGGGTATTCACTCTTTTTTTATTGGGTCTGACAGAACCAAATGAATATGAGAGATTGATATGTCTAGGTTTTGAAAATATCAGAGACTTAAATGTATTTTTAAATCTTCGAGAACTTAAATATCCGCAGATCAAAAGGTGAAGAACTTATTTGTCCTTTTCTCTAAAAAGATAATTATTATTTATAAAAAAATACGGAAGCCACTTAGATAAAGATGCCTAAAATATCTTTTTTAAAGATATTTTTTAATAATTAAAATTTAACACATATAATATAATTAATTACGTCATGTTATTTTTGTCAAAATTAGGTTAGACAAATTAATTTGACCGAAAAATGGTAAATTAATTTAAATTGGTTTAAATTAATATTATTTTTTTATAGAAAATAACTAAAATACTCCTATTATATATATATATATATATATATATATATATATATATATATATTAATTTTGAGAATTCTAAATTCTAGCCCTCTTCTTCTTTGCCGTTGTAAGGTTAGGATTTAGAATTTTCAAAATTAATATATATATATATATATAAAGGGATAAGTATTGTTTTAGTCCCTAACGTTTAGGGTCAGAATCGAAATCGTCCCCAACGTAATTTTTGATTTAGAATCATCGTTTACGTTTTTTTCGTATTAAAATCGTCCTTTTAACTTTTTACGGACAAAAATACCCTCCACCACCACTAGCACCTTTACCACCACTACCACCTCCCTTACTCCACCACCACCACCTCCCTTACTGCCATCAAATATTAATAATCAGATTCAAGAACACCAACAATAACACATTATTTAAATTCAGAAATAACATCAAATTCAACAATAAAATTAACACACAACAACAATAAAATCAGAAAATAACAAATCAAAATCAAAATTAAAAAAAAAATAGAAACAGAAGCAGACACAAAAGCAGAATAAACAAACGCAGAAGCAGAAGCAGAAGCATAAGCAGAAGTAGAAGTGGAAGCATAAGCAGAAGCAAAAGCTCAAGCAGAAGCAGAAAGCAGAGTCCAAAGCAAGATGTAGAAGCTGAAGCAATAAGCAAAAGCAGAAACAAAAATGGGAAGGTGCAACACGCGAGGTGCAGCGGCGAGGTTAGCGGTGAGGTCAGCGACGACAGTGGCTCGCGTCTCTTCTCTCCCTCGCGATTCTTGACGGCAACGACGACGGTGACTCTAAACTTCGCCGGTGCCATCCTCTCTTCCCCCTCCCCCTTCCCCTTCCCCCCTTTTCCTCCCCCTCTGGCCTTTCCCCTTTCCTTTCTCCTTCCCACGCATTTTTTTCCTTTTTTTTTTTATTTTATAATTTTTTATTAGGATAGGGATAATTTAGTAATAAAATTTAAACTTTTATTAAAAAAGACGATTTTAATACGAAAAAAAATGTTAAGGATGATTTTAAATAAAAAATTACGTTGGAGACGGTTTCGATTCTGATCCTAAACGTTAGGGACCAAAACAATACTTACCCGTCTTTTTTAAAATAGGTATATTGTAGTAATTTTTTATAAAAAAAAATAATTTAAACGGTTTAAAATTTAATTTATTAGTTTTTCGGATAAACTAATTTATTCTGTCTAATTTTAATAAAAATAATACAGTTTAATTAATTATATGTGTTAAATTTTAATTATTAAAAAATATTTAAAAAAATATTTTTAACATCTTTATCTAAATAGCTCCTAAAAAATACACCTTAAAAATTTGTTAGCAAATCTTTTAAGAATTGTCATTTTCAGTATCTATTTGAAATTTTGAATACTAACCAGTAACCAGCAATAAAACAGGTAGAAAAATACTTTGATCTAACATAGCTTGGCCTTTATCATCCTACGATACTGACAGTTGGGACGCGTAGCATCTTATTAATTATTTTTTTACATTATTGATTCTAGACACTAACTACCCATGACATTCGAAAAATAATTAGAGCAACTCGAAAGGAATACTTTTTGGGTATTATTTTTTATTTTTATAGTAACTAAATTAATTTAAAATTAAAATTTGTATTAGATATAATATTTAAAATAATACTAATATTAATAAAAAAATACAGTATCATTTTAAAGAAAGACTAATATAATGCAGTAATTTATATATTTATTCATTAAATAAATATTATAATATTATTAATAAATTAAAATGAGATTAAACAATGGAGTGACAAATTTCATATTGAATATCAAATTAATTTTTATGATAGATATATGATCCTATAAATATTTATTTGATATTTTGTGAAATTTAAAATAAAATTAAAACTAAATATTAAAGATGCTATAGTGAAAAAAAAAAAGCAGCTCAACTAAATAATCACTTAGATTTTTTTTTAAGAGTAATTACCTGAAATTAGCTTTGCTATGTGAATTTAATTTGTTTTAAATATAGAATAATACACAAACATACCGCAAGAATATATAACATTACTAACATCACCAAAAACCAAAGCAAAGAGAATTATGCATTTATATATTCGTACTTCTTTTATTTTATGAATGAAATGAAATACATTACGTAGAACAACAATTAAACACAGACCATCATAATTCCATTATTGTTTTGGTTACTGTTTAAATAAATTAAATGACAGTGTCGATGCAGAATTCATTTTGAAAACGTTTCAAATTTATTTATTTATCTATTTATTTATGTTTTCAATTGAAAATGACATTCAACTTTATCCATTATTATTATTATTTTTAAATTTTAATGGTTGATGAGCATCACCAATTTAAAAAATATAGTAAAATCGGATGAGAATATTGAATATTGAACCATATGAATATTGAACCAAAATGAAAACCATGAGCAATAGAATATTAGGATGCTCCCAAGATATAAAATAAATTTTTGATGTTTTCATTCCATTGTCCTGGCATAGCAAATAAGCAAATAACAACATTTGCCATTTCAATTGTTTTTAAATTTTTATTCAAACTACTACTATAATTTGTTTTCATAAAATATCATTTAAAATAGGAGTTTTCCCATAAATAAAACATAAATAGTTAATCCTTCTTTGTCTTGTTCCCAATATATATATATTTTACTGTTTTTTGGTAAGCGACAAACTTTCTAAATATTTCCATTTAAAAAAAAAAAGATAAAAATGCCAAAAAAATACATTTAAAAATATCACTATACCCCATTATTGATCTCAAAATAGAAATTAATAACATCTACTATATACGTGAGTTAAGAAATTAAAAAAAAAAAACAATAAAACTCTACAAACAAACAAAATAACTAACCAAACTAAAAATATAGTTGAAAATTTTTATATTAGAGTGGAGGTATTTTGATATTAATTTAAATAAATTTATTACTATTTTTATTTTTAACAAGAATTTATTCTAATAAATATGAATTTAGATTCGTTTAACTAAATAAAATTACTATATAATATAGTACAAACTATTTTAAGTCTAATATAAAAAGTAATACTCATAAAAAAAGTTAAAACAATAGAAAAAAGAAAAAAAAAGAATAATTAATAATAAAAAGAAAAAATACTCCATTAAATAAATTATGCATAATTTAAAACAACTCCTTCTCTTCATCATCATTTCACATTTTCATCATTTTTGTTTCACATTTTTAACAAAAACTTAATTATAATACAAATAGTACAAACTATTTCAAGTCTAATATGAAAAGTAATGCTCCTAAAATAAGTAAGAATAACAGATAAAAAAAAATTAATAATAATAATAATAATAATAATAATAATAATAATAATAATAATAATAAAATACAGTATTACATAAATTATGCATAATTTAAAATCTATCATCCTCCTCTTCCCCTTTTTCATCATCATCATTATTATTATTTTACATTCTCATAATTTTTACTTTAGCATCTTAACAAGAACTTATGTCACAGTTCCAAAATTTTGGTACCAAATTTGAGAGTATCAGCATAACTCAACTCCTCATCCTCATCATCATTATCATCTTTTTATTTTTTTGTTTATCTTTTTTTTTTTGTTTTATATTCTCATTATTCTTCTTATTTTACCCTCCTAACAATAATAAAAACAAAAAAAAATACATAATACTGTAAAATCATCAAGAATAAAAGAAAAAAAAAAGAAAATATAACAATAAAAGAACAATGACAAAAAAAATACATAAAAAAGGAAAAAAATACAAAAAAAGGAAAAAGATATAAATATTCACATTCATAGCTAAAAAATTAAAACTTATAAACATGCTTTCGTTAATAAAATTAATTTTTGTTGACCCTAAAAAAAAATACCATCAAATGCATTATGTTAGATATCATGGTAACTTATTTACTATCCCATTCTATTAAAGATAGTCTTTAACATTATAAAATTAGAATTCTTGCACTAAAATATTAAAATTCTAACTTCTAATAATACACATAATAAATGTAAAATTTACTCTTTTTTATTTCTTTTTTAGTAAATTTAACAAATATACTTAAAAAGCATTAACAAAATTGAGTAAAAATGATCTCTCCTATTTTAATAATAATATTATCTTTTACAGAACTATGTAAAATGAAAAAAAAATATTTATGGAATAATATTACAAAAAATAAGAAAGAGATTATTAATTTCCAAATCTAAATTTTAAAAGTAGATTCCACGTTCCACATATGGGTAAACTGTAAATGCTAGATGAATTGATGAGATATCCTGATTAGGCAAGAGAAGATGGTGAAAAATTTTTCTATTTTGAAAAAAAAAAAAAAAGTTAGAAATTATAGAGTGGTCCCCACCTGCATAGCTCAGTCTCTCTCTTCCACGAGCTCCACCATACAAAAACAGAGTCTCTCTCTCTCTAGATTATGAATAGCTTCTCTGTTTCTTTCTCTTTCTCTCTCCAAAGATTATTTGTCTGGTTCCTTGCAAGAGGCAAGAGCCAAGAGGTTGCTCTGTACTGTAACCGAGAAGAAGAAGAAGAAGTAACAACAAAACCTCTTCTTTACACTCCTTCAATTCCTCCATAAAAGGAAAACAAAAAAAACTCGACTTGTTCCTCTTCCTCTCGTCTTTTTCATGCTTTGCACATGTGAAGCTAGCTACCTCTGATGGGTTTTTGTTCTTGATCCTGTGCCACTGAGATATAACAAAGAAGAAGAAGAAAAAGTTAACCTTTTTCTTAGCTGAATGCTTGGCCATTCCCAGTGAGAAGTAGCTGATTGTGCAACTACCGGTGAGGTTTGGTGCTGCTTGCAGCTACAAATAAGTCTTTTCCATTAAGTGGGGTATGCTTACTTTTATCAAATTTGCATTTTTTTTTTCAAAAAAAAAAAAAAAGAATTTCAATTCTGAGTTTTGTTTTTTGGTGGTGGGTCTTTGGTAGTTGATGCTAGTTTTATTGCGTCTTGATTTAAGTTCTGTTATGCTTATCCATGCATAATCTCTGGCAAAAAGCTCCAACATTTTTGTTCTGGTTGTGCTGAGCTCTTTTTTTTTTTGTAGGTAGTTCATTTTATTGCTGGATCAGTATAAGGATTCGAATAATTTTATGTATGTGGATTATTGAAATTGGGTTGTCATTGTTTTTCCGTGAACCAGTTGTTAAAATCTGCAGTGTTGCTTTGTTTTCCAGATTCTATAGGTTGGTTTGGATCCGTTGTTGGAATGGGCATGAATGCCAAGTGTGCTCGAATTTGAATGCCAATCTGTTGGAAATTCCAGTGTTTACTGAGGAAGAGGGACCCAAGATTGCATAGGTGTTATTAGTGTGAAATCATTGAACTGTGCTGAAATGGCTTCGAGGGTAGAGAGTGATGAAGATGGCGATAACAAAGGTAGTATGTGGGATTTGGATCAGAAGCTTGACCAGCCTATGGATGAAGAGGCAGGAAGGCTCAAGAACATGTACAGAGAAAAAGTATGATGCAGCATTGCAAATTGTTTTTACATTCTTTCTATTTCTCTTGTTGCTAGATTACTTTCCTTATTTTTATTGGGTCGAGGAAATTCGATATATTAAACCTAACCTATCTTTTGTCATTTTTTCTTCTTATAGGAATGAATATTTGTAACAATGATTTCAACAATCAACATTAAATTGTTCAATTAATGTACTTATCTCGGAAAGTTGTTTATAGTGGCCGGACTTCATCAAGAGACTATTTGTAGTTTTGGAATTAAAATGAATGCTTGTTATCTTTTAATTTGGTTGAGAAATCTAAATGCATTTAAACAATACCACCTGTCTCCTTTTGAAATCTAGATACCTTAAAGCTATTTGATTATATATCAAAATTTTAATTTGGTTGAAGTTATTTGAAGTGTCTGAGTCTGACAGGATATTCATCGTTCACTATACAAATACAATTATAGGTTACTATCTTTAGCTAATGGAATTTGGTGTATGTGTATAATTCTGTTTTTGATGAAGTTTTCATTTGTTCAGAAATTTTCTGCAGTGCTGCTTCTGCGGCTTGCATTCCAGAGTCTTGGTGTGGTATATGGGGATTTGGGCACTTCGCCCTTGTATGTTTTCTACAACACATTTCCTCATGGAGTGAAAGATCCAGAAGATGTAATCGGAGCTCTTTCCTTGATTATCTACTCTCTTACTTTGGTGCCGCTCCTCAAATATGTCTTTGTTGTATTAAGAGCAAACGACAATGGCCAAGGTATAGTTTCTTTCGTTAATTTTTGGCTTTAAAACTGTATAAAGAAAATAAATAGTACTTATTATAACTTCAAAGATTGATAGCCGACCCTCCCTTTCTTAATCTTTAATGATCTTTCAACAAGATTCATCTAGAATTTTACGTTAAATGAGTGGATTTACTAGACAAGATAGATTAGAAATGAATGTAAGTGAGAAAGTTGGTATAGCAACTATCGTAGAAAAGATGATAGACTAAGGTTTAAGGTTTTCACATTGTTATAAATAGGGATAGGTGCTTTGTGCCTTTGTCTTCCGGACCGTACTTTATCATATTAGATTATAGAGTAGTTCTAGTGGCATGAAAATCAATTTGCCAATTGGCAAGAAATGCTAGGCTAATCAGTCATGAAAGGGTTTCTTGTTAAGGGAGGAGAGAGAAAAATTAGTTTCAATAGTCCACAACCTCAATAGTAATACATAGAGGTAGATGGAGATTAAGAGAAACAATGGGTGAAACCATCAAGAAAATATTTAGGATTGAATGGTTTGTGTTAGTTTCCAATGCAATACTAAAGTTTGATTTATGTAATTAACACCACTTAGTGGAAAGGCATGTTTTTTTATTATTGTATAGTCTTTTCTATGTATGTTTTTATTGAATGGATAAGGTCAGACTTCTCATGAATAAGTGTTGATAGATTAACTAATTGGATTCTTTCATAATTGTAAGTAAAATGCACTAGTTTTACATAGGATTTGTAAGTATGCCAGATTTAGACTGCTGAGCTGCAATGAAGTTTTTTCCAAACTAACATTTGTGGAGCAGGGGGAACATTTGCGCTTTATTCCTTGCTTTGCCGGCATGCCAAGATTAAAACCATTCCAAACCAGCATCGCACCGATGAAGAGCTTACAACGTATAGTCGGTCAACCTTCCAGGAAAAGTCATTTGCTGCAAAAACTAAGAGATGGTTAGAGGAACAGGCAACTAGGAGGAGTGCCATTCTTATTCTTGTCCTTGTTGGCACCTGCATGGTGATTGGAGATGGGATTCTGACCCCAGCTATATCCGGTATGACTTATTTTCTTCTCTAGATTATCTCTGTTAAAGCATGTACCTGGTCCAGTTTCTGATATTTCTCCCATATAATTTGGTGGGGTGCACACAATACCCTGTGCCATTCATCATGATGGAGAAGAAAACCATGCCATATTCATATTTTATTTGTTTCTCACATTGTGTAGTTTTATATAAGGATCTTGAGAAGACTTAGATTGGTTGTCATGTGAATGCAATTCAACTGAAACTTGTAAGGCCGTGGTGTTTTCTCTTAAAACTATGCTACAACCGATAAATCAGCCTATTGATATTACTATTTGAGTAAGTGGTGGGCTGGGCATTTGTCAGGATGTCGTTCCAATCTTAAGCATGATTTTTAATGATTGTTTTCTGGTTTGTTCAATGATCAATGAACTTCTTTCGTTATACTAAGGTTGATGAAATGATTTGGAAATAAAGGATGATGGCAACAGCAAGATTTGTCTCGCTAGGTGAGGTTGTCTATTGATCCATGTCATAAAGATTTGACAAAGTTCTATTTTAGCTTTCAATGGCATGAGACAACTTTCCCCTTTTATCCGAGTTTGGGACTAGTTATGTAAACTTTCATTTATTTTAACATAGGCTGACTTGAATTGGAAATAAAAGAAATGGAAGAAATCTTGTATGCGATGGCATATCTTACAATTGGATCCTAACATTCTACCCTCTTCCACCAGCCTCGTCGGGCTCATTGTGCACTAGCCCCTTGACTAGTCTTGGGTGAATATTACAATGCTGATATCGACGCTCGCGCCACTCAGTTGCATCGAAAACATGGTGGAAGCTTCTGATACAAGGGCAATGAGAAAGGCCAATGCCTTACAAGAAACCCCACCCAAACAAAAAAAACCAACACACTAGGAATTTGTGTTGAATTCTATTCTTTTCTAAGTTTTTCTTTTATATGTATTGTAGTGACGAAGGTTGTCGAGATCAATCTACTTTTCTGCAACTATTCCCCCCAACACACATTTGTTTCTCTCTGGTTTTCCCCCTTATAATCTTATTCTTAATACATTTCCAATATATTTTGAGAGATTCATTGCCATATCTTCTGTTGCAGTTTTGTCAGCAGCTGGTGGCATCAAGGTAAATAAGCCACATATGAGTAATGGTATGGTTCTCCACCTACCACTTATGTATAAGTGCTTATAGTTTTCAAATCTTTAGTTCATCAGTGTTGAAGACATTCTTTCTGCCTGGATTACAGGTGTGGTTGTCCTGGTTGCTGTCGTAATATTGGTCGGGTTTTTCAGCATGCAACATTATGGTACAGATAGAGTTAGTTGGCTCTTTGCTCCAATTGTCCTCCTTTGGTTTCTCCTAATTGGAGGCATAGGTATATTTAACATCTGGAAACATGGAAGCAGTGTTCTAAAAGCATTCTCGCCGGTGTATATATATCGCTATTTCAAAAGAGGAGGACAGGAAGGCTGGACTTCCCTCGGTGGTATCATGCTCAGTATAACAGGTAATTTAAACTCTTATTTCCTTATTCTATTAATAGTTGCTCTTGGACTTGACAATTTGTGATGATTTTTTCTCAGGGACGGAGGCTCTTTTTGCCGACTTAGCTCATTTTCCAGTCTCAGCTGTACAGCTTGCATTTACATTAATTGTGTTTCCTTGCCTTCTTTTAGCCTATTCCGGTCAAGCTGCTTACCTTATGAATAACTTGGATCATTCGCAAGATGTTTTCTATCGTTCTATTCCAGGTTCGTTTGTTATACTGGCATAATCATATTAAATTAAAAGATGATTTGTCTTCCAAATTATAAATCTCTATGTACTGACTCAAACAATTTTTTCATTTCCAAATTCTTAGTTTATAGTGTATTCTTCTATTTTTGGTGCCAAACTTTTTGTTCCTTTCTCCCTACTTGAATCAACTTACACATATTCCTATGGTACATATATTAGCCAAATTTCCACAGTAGCTTTTTCCTATTACTTGGAATTGTTTGTTTCTTAAGATGATTATCCTTTAATTCTGCAGATAGAATATACTGGCCAGTGTTTGTCGTTGCAACCGCAGCGGCTATAGTTGCAAGCCAGGCCACAATAACAGCAACCTTTTCAATTATTAAGCAAGCTCTTGCTCATGGATGTTTCCCAAGAGTTAAAGTTGTATATACATCAAAGACATTCCTTGGCCAGATATATATTCCGGACATCAATTGGATCCTTATGATTCTTTGCATTTCTGTTACTGCTGGGTTTGAAAATCAAAACCAGATTGGTAATGCATATGGTAAGTTTTTTCCCTTAGTTCACTATTATGAGTATTTTCATGCCATTGGAAGACATTTCTGATGCTCAATTATATTAACAAAATGTCACATGAAATGTAAAAAAGAGCAATGCTACATGACCAGTAATAATTTGCATCCATATTTACAGGGGTTTTGCACACAAGAAGCATATAGTTTGCATCTATATTTACCAGAGTTTTGCACACATGAATCAATACATTTTGTACTCACATTTTTTCAGAGTTTGCACACGAGTTGTGTAGTTTCTCATGTAGAAATCCATCCTATATTATGATCATGCTTTTTTTTTGTCATTTTAGCTGAGCATGAGTTAATCTAGTTTTTTTTTTCTTATAGATTTTTTAACACATATCAGCTCATCCTTCTTTTCAGTGTGCATTTAATTGTAAAATTATCAATGACATGGCAGGTACTGCAGTGGTGATAGTCATGCTGGTTACAACATTCCTTATGATTATGATCATGATATTAGTGTGGCGCTGCCATTGGATTCTTGTTCTCATCTTCACCGGCTTATCATTAATTGTCGAATGCACATATTTTTCCTCTGTACTCTTCAAAATTGATCAAGGTGGATGGGTTCCCTTGGTAATTGCCGGAGCATTTCTTGTTATCATGTATGTTTGGCACTATGGCACGGTGAAGCGCTATGAGTTTGAAATGCATAGTAAGGTCTCAATGGCATGGATTCTAGGCCTTGGCCCTAGTTTGGGGCTGGTTCGAGTCCCGGGAATTGGACTAGTCTACACAGAGCTTGCAAGTGGAGTACCCCACATCTTTTCTCATTTCATCACCAACCTCCCAGCAATCCATTCAGTTGTAGTTTTCGTATGCGTCAAGTATCTTCCTGTCTACACAGTCCCAGAAGAAGAGAGATTCCTTGTCAAGAGGATTGGACCTAAGAATTTCCGCATGTTTCGATGTGTGGCAAGATATGGATACAAAGACCTGCATAAGAAAGATGAGAGTTTTGAGAAAAAGCTCTTTGATAACCTTTTCATGTTTGTTCGGCTCGAATCTATGATGGAAGGGTGTTCGGATTCGGACGAATACAGCTTATGTGGACAGAAAACAGTGCAGTCCATGGATGGCATGTTGAGTAACAATGGAAACACAAGAACTGCATCATCCAATATGGATATATCAGTTTCCTCACTAGATTCAATAGAACCGGCTAAATCTCCACCGCATGTGAAATCCTCCGGTCAAACAAGCAGCCAGACCGAGGTGGACGAACTCGAGTTCTTGAATAACAACAGGGATGCTGGGGTGGTTCACATACTAGGGAACACTGTGGTGAGGGCAAGGAGAGATTCAAGGTTCTACAAGAAAATAGCAGTTGATTATATATATGCATTCCTTAGGAAGATATGCAGGGAAAATAGTGTGATCTTCAATGTTCCCCATGAAAGTCTCTTAAATGTGGGTCAGATTTTCTATGTATAGCCCCAACATTGCTTACTGTATCATATCAAGGTATAACCTATGATGCAATTTTAAAGCAAGTCACTCACTCAGACTTTTTTGTTTTTTTGGGTGGCAATCATGTTGAAATAAGTTGTGTAGTTTCTTTTCATGAATTTAGGTTGGTTCTCTTTGATTTCATGCTGTCTAAATATTTGCGATAGGATAAATGAATATTTGGGTCTAAACTATAGAAATTAAAGGTTTAGTAGAATATATAAATGTTCTTCTAACATGCATAATACATGACATAGGTGGTTTAGTGGGTTAACTGATTGTTATAACTTATAAATAGAACCACATAAACAAGAGTCAAATTTTAAAACTTTTTTTTTTTTTTAAATTGCTTGGAACTAATAGTGTTGATTAATGATTACGTGAAGTAGTAATTCGGTCATAAATTGTTTGCAATGCTGTTGCTTCACCGGAAGTGCTCAAAATGGTTGTTGGAGGGAGCTTTCGATCAAAGAAGTTACTCACATAAAGATACTTGAAACATTTTTTAAAAAAAAAAAAAATTTTTAGTAATTAAAAGTTAACACATGTAATCGAATAAATCGTATTATTTTTGTTAAAATTAGACCGACCAAATTAATTTAACTAAAAAACATGTAAACCAAATTTTAAATTGGTCTAAATTAATATTTTTTTTATAATATGATTACAATATTTCTATTATAAAAATAATTAAAATATTTCTATATATATTAGAGTTCTCAAAATTAATATATATAATAAGAATATTTTAATCATTTTTTATAAAAAAATATTAATTTAGATCGATTCAAAATTTGGTTTATTGGTTTTTTAGTCAAACCGATTTGTCTGGGTTAATTTTGACAAAAATAATATAATTTAATCGATTATATATGTTAAATTTTAATGATTAGAAAACGTCTTAAAAAAAACGTTTTTTTTTGTGACTAAACAGAAAAGAAAGAAAAATAAAGACAAAACTAAATTAATTGGCTAGGTTCATATCTAAATCTATTAGATGTTAAAACTCACTCCATGGTTGACTCCAATTCGAGTGAATGTCCGCGCCAGAAGCAGCTGCATTAGCCATACAATCTGCAAGACTATTTGCATTCCTCTGAATTAAAATAATAGAGACTCTCCAAATCCAATTCATAACCTCCTTTATATGCTTTGCCAAATCCCATTCCGGAATATTCTTACCAAGCATTCTTTGGTTTACTAAGAAAAGAGCTTCTAAACAGTTTGTTTCACAAATAACCTCACGAAATCCACTATCCCAAGCAAGAAGTAAACCTCTCCAAATTGCATACAATTCAGCAAAAAGAACACTGCACACTTCGACTTTTTCAATGCAACCTTTCAACCAACATCCATCAGAATTGCGAATGATACAACCAAAACCAGCATAGCCAAAAGGAGCAAAACAAATAGCATCAGAATTCAATTTAACATAATAGACTGGAGGTGGAACCCAATGCAAACAAAGTGAAGGAGGAGACAAAGATTGATGCATAGCAAAAATAGTGTGAAACTCCCTTACTGAACTACGAATCAAACTCACCATTTTACTAGCACTCCAAGAGTCATCTATATTAAATAAGTTATGATTCCAGCTTCCCCAAATCCACCAGATGGTCGAAAAGAAAAGAAAAATATCTCTACTCCTTGCACCTCTGTAGAGCCAATCACGTAAATCCGAGTTATCTGAATACAGGCTTAAAAGGTTCCAGACCTCCTTGGCACTAGGGCACTCCCAAAGACAATGAAAAATGAATTCAGAACCATTCTGACACCGATGACAGGTGCTAGATAAAGTTAAGTCACGGCCCAAACGAAACTCTGCCGTAGGAATAGCATTATGAAGACTGAGCCAAATCAAGAACTTGTACTTCTCAAGAATATACAGTCGCTATACCCAGAACCAATTATCATGCTCATTCCAGTCAAACTTTCTTTTGGCTAGCCAACTGTACCCACTCCTAACTTAGTAGAGTCTAGAAGATGCCACACCCCATGACCAATCCGAACTCTCTCCAGCATTCAAATGCGGATTATAAGCATTCAAACGCTGTTTGACATCTTCTGGAATGTTAGAGAAAACATCATGGAGATTCTATTGACCATCTTTCCAAACGTCTCTAATAGTTAAATCAGAGTCAGATATATGTACAAAAGGGACATCTTGAGCAATTGGACCCTCAATACTCCAATTGTCAAACCAAAAAGATTGATCAAGTGACCCAACGCATCAAGAGAAGTCATCCTTAAAAGCACCAAAAGCCTTTGAGATACTCTTCCAAACATGACAAGCATTGCAAGGGATAGGACCATCTAAAACTCACTCATTCCTCAGATACTTCGCCCTCAATAGAGCAACCCAAGGTTTGTCCTGACAATGAAAAAGTTGCCAAACCAATTTACCAAGTAAAGATATATTAACACATGCAGGATCTCTAACACCCAGACCACCAAATTTCTTTGGAGTGATCACGGTCCTCCAATTAACAAGAGAAAGACCTCTGCCATCAACTTGACCCTTCCAAAGGAAATGTCTCATCATAGAAGATAATTTATCGCAAACCCAATTTGGAAAAAAGGATACCTACATATGATAGACAGGAATGGATGCTGCAACAGAATTGATTAGGCAAAGTCTCCCTACTTTATTTAGAAGCCTTCCTTTCCAGTTAGCTAATCTTCTCCTCACCTTTTCAATCACCGAATGAAAAGAAGCCCTACGAGTACGGGAATGATTAAGGTTAATTCCAAGATATCTTCCTAATTTCAAAGCAAAACGTATTAAAGAAATACTAGTAAAAATATCTCTTCTACGAGCAGTCACATTTTTAGAACAAAAAGCTTTAGACTTTTCAAGATTCACTTTCATACCAGATGCCTTGCAAAAAATGTTAAGAGAATGCATGACCATTTGGACCTGACTCTTTGTAGCCTGACAGAAAAGTAAGAGATCATTTGCAAACATCAAATGAAAAAATTTTGGTCCACCCCAGTGACAGAAACTGGTTTCCACACACCCTCAACCACCTTATGAAATATATAGCAAGCAAGTCTTTCCATACAAAGCACAAATAAGTAAGAAGACATTGGATCTCCCTATCTAAGCCCCCTTCTAGGAGCAAAACTATCCAATCTATTCCCATTCCACATAATAGAAATAGATGATGCACGGACACAATTCATAATCAAATTAACAGTGATGATAGAAAAATCAAAAGCAATGAGAGTACTCTCCAAAAACCTCCAATCCACCCTATCATAAGCTTTTTCAAGATCAATTTTAAAAGTAAGAGTACATTTCTTGAATTTTGTGTGCTTCATGAAATTCAAAATTTCTTGGACCACAATAATATTATCAGGAGCACCACGACCCGAAATAAAACCTCCTTGTAAAGGACTAACAATATCTGGAAGAAAAGGTTGAAGTCGATTAGTCAATAATTTGGTGATAATTTTATAAACAACATTACATAAGCTAATAGGCATGAAATCCTTCTTAAAGGTATCGTTATCAATTTTAGGAATAAGTACAATTAGAGTTTGCATGATGCTAGGATTTAAGTACTCTCTCAAAAAAGCGCTCCGGACAATATTCCAAATCTCAGTGCCTACTATCTCCCAATATTCTTTAAAAAAATAAGCTTGAAAGCCATCTAGACCAGGAGTCTTAAAAGAGCTCATACTGAATACTACTGACTTGACTTCTGCAAAAGAGACATGGTCAATTAACCTAGCACAAGCCTCGGTGCTTAGAGTGGACATCGAAACACCCCCTAAACAATCAACCTCAACCTCTTCCGTTGTATCAAAGAGATTCTTGTAAAAAGAGAGGGCTTCTTCCTGGAGAATATCTGGATCAGTAGACCAAGACCCATCTCTAACATATAATCCATGTACTCTATTATGGTTACTACGCACCAAAGTCTGAAGATGAAAGAATTTAGTGTTTCTATTCCCATACTTGACCCACTGCTCTCTAGATTTCTGGTACCCAAAAAGTTCCTCTTACAATAAAAGCCTATTGTAATCTTTCCTCAGTTCAGCTTCTTTAATTCTCAGAGATAACACATCGGTAACCTCCAAACACCGTTAAATCTGATCAATCTGATATTTCAGCTTACTTTTTCGCACAAAAATATTTTCAAAAATCTTTGAGTTAAAGTCTAAAGAAACCTGTTGAACCATTTTAAGCCTTTCACTAATGCCTCCAAACTCTTGATTCCAAGCCTTACTAATAACATGTTTATAAGAAGGATGTGTTGCCCACGCAGCTTGGAACCTAAAAGGACGAGAACCTTTCACTCTGGAGCCACCATGACAACAAACTAAAATAGGACAATGATCAGAATGAAGCCTGCTAAGAATTTCAGAATAACCCTCAGAAAATATTGTCATCCACGCCTCATTAACTAGAGCTCTATCCAACTTTTTAGCCAAGTCCCTGCCAGCCTGAACTATTTTATACCAAGTATATCTCCTACCAGTCACTTTAAGATCAAAGAGTTCACAGTCATCTAGAGTAGTAGCTAATAGACTAGCTCTGTGAGAAGAAAAATAAGCACCCGTACTAGCGCCACAATCTCATTAAAATCACCAACGGCCAGCCACGGTCCATTATGGCCTGAATTAATAGAACGCAAATGATCCCAAAACATACCTTTTTTTTTTGAATTGAAGACTCTCATACACTGCGCTACAAAGCCAAACTAAGTTTCCCACACTCGCTTTCACTGTGATATATTGGTCAATTTGGTCAATAACCACACAAGAAGCATTAGCAATAGAAGATAGAAACCAAATGCCACCCCCTGTATCCTACTGCTTCCTCAATACCAACACAATAAAAATCTAACTTATCCCAAAAATTCTTCAAATTATCAAACACAGTATGAGTCTCAAAGAGAAAGAAGAAAGATGATTTATATATTCTCACCAAATTTTTGCAATGCACACGGGCCATCTTGTTAGACGCACCCCTCACATTCCAAGCTATGATATTAAAACTATCCATAAAAAACAGCAAAAAGGGAGCTCCAATATCAAACCTGAGACTCAACATGATGTCCCTGTCTTCGACGATCCCGCCTTTAATGGACTCTCAAGCTGCAGCACAATTTTCTCTGTCAAAACTTGCGTCACACCCGCCGCCGATGCTCCATCCTTATCTACTGCAAAGACTTTGGGCGAGGACGCTTTCGCACAGTGGCATTTGTTGTCTCACCTTACTGCTGATGATGAACATTGTGCCAGGTCCCTGAAGAAGCGATACTAACCGATTTTTCAATATTGATGCCTCTGCTTAATTTTACTTTGGATCCAATAACATGTATTAAAAAAAAAACGTTTTAAGCGTCTTTATTTGATTGACTCCCTTCGATCAATTATTATAAAAAAATCAAGTAAACGTTATATATATATATATATATATATATATATATTAATTAAATAATTAGTCATTAAAATAATTAAATTGTTATACTAGAATAATTAATTTTGCATTATAATAAATTAATAATCAAATTTATTTATAGAAATATAAATCTTTTTTTATAAGATATTAAGTATGTATTTTTATATATATATACTGATAGATTGGCAATAATTTTTAATATGTACATAATATAATTGTTTTTTTATAATACATTTTTATTTCAATGAATGATTTTATTCTCTTTTCTAAAAGCGTTGAAAAGTAATGTATAGTTTACCTAATTAATTCCTAACTGAATCTGATAACAGCAGATGTCCCTAAGGAATATTAAGTAGGTTTTTTTTTTCTTTTTTTGTTTCTTTCAAGTGTATATAACTGGTTTGATATTATTTAAATATTTATTACTTGGTATTGAATAGATTTTTTACTATTTAGAACAACATATGATTGAACGATTTTATAACTAAATTTTTTTGACATAATGTTTTCCTTTGAAAAAAATGAGAAGTGCTCGGTTGGTATATTTATAATTTATTTTTAGATTTGCTATTAAGTGATCTAAGATATTTTTTATTTTTTATTTTTTAAAAATCTTCAATAAATATGAAATATCTATTGAAAAAATGTTAATTAATATTGAATTACCCTGACGTCGGGGAAATAGACAAGGATGGATGCTCAGTTTCCTTGTCGTGATTAACTGATTATTGTCAGTTTGTTACAGCCATGCTATTAATTATTAGTCACATCTTTCAATTCAACCAAGTCAACATTAATTTGATTAATACATGTTTAACAATAAAAATTCTTAGGTAGGTATTATAGTTACGAAAATATAAATAAAAAGAAAATAAATAAATATAAATAAATAAATAAATAAAAGCTTTCTCAAGATTTTCTGATTGATCTCTTCCATCATTCATCAACTTTTATATGCGTGTAATACAAGTCGGTATATTATTATTGTTTTGTATTTATTCATTTTTAATAATTTTTTTTTATATTTCTAAAATAATTTCAGATTATAAAAATTATTAACACTAAACTATGCTAAACCCACAAAATAAATAATAATAATAATAATAATAATAATAATAATACCCACGGCTAGATCTTATTGTCGGAATCGAACTTGATAATCCTTTGAGAGAAAAAAAAATAAAAGTATTATGTACATATAAAAGAGAATTAATATATATTTGTGTATAAATATATATTATTTAATTTAATTTTTATATATATTTTATAGTTTAATATATATTTTATAAAAATAAATAATTTAATGATTATTTTTTATATATTTTTAAGAAACAAAGAAAAAAAATAGCTGAATACTGAAATTTCGAAAATTGAAACTCTATTACACAATAGACACCTCGTATCTCCTGTGAAATCGAAAGTAGTTAGTTTTTTTTTCCTTTACAAACTAATTGTTACGGTAAATTTTAGAATGTTAAATTTAACAGTGTTTATATAGTTTTCTGGAGTGTTTGAGAATGTTCTAGATAGTTTCGGAATGTTCTAGAATATCCTAGAAGGTCATAGAGTATTTTAGAAGAGTCTTGATATATATAGAAGTATGAAGAGTTGTATGGAACAATCTAGAAGTATTTAGAAAGTTGTGATAGGATAGATATTTGTAATAAAAGTTCTGGATGATTAATCTGGATCATTGATTAGATTTAATCCTAACCATCTATTAAGGAGGTAGATAGCTATAAATAGGAGGTGAGAGTTAGAGTTTGAGTGTGTGAGTCATTTGTAACAAACACTTGAGTAATAAAGTGTTCTTTCCACCAAAACTTCCTTTCTCTTGTGTTCTCTTGTGTTCTTAGCTTTCTTGCTAAATATTGAGGGTTAGACTGACTTGGTCTTACTTCAAGAAGTTGAGTAAGTGCGAGTGTCGGCACGGAAGCGTTGGAATGTGTCCAAGGCCGCGACAATTTGGTATCAGAGCAAGGTTCGAGAGGGAGTACAAGTGGTTTGTGGGTATGACTTCTAGTGTAACCATGGAGCATGTTGAGCCTCAAATGGGAAGGGATGCTAGTCATTCTCAATGGGGAGGCAAGAAGGCTTGTTCTTCAAGTGAGCCTAGAGGTAAGGACTCTAACTTCTTAGAAAAGAGAGTTTCTATGTTGGAGAATATTCTATTCTTTATGGATGAGAGCTTCCAAATGATAGAACATGACAAGGAGACCCTCGAGACTCACGTGTTAGGAGAACTAGATACTTTCAAAGAAAGCATGCTCCAAATAAAAGAGAAGCTTGAGAATTCCTTAAAGCTATTTGAGAAAGTTCGAGTTTGGATCGAGGAGGCAAAATCTTGACCAACTATTATAAGGGAGACGACAAAGATTGATCTCCCAAAGTCAAAGGAGTTCAAGGGCACGAGGGACGCTCGAGAGCAAATGGAGAGGTACTTAATACTTTGAAGGCAAAGAGGTGGTCGAAGAAGTAATAAAGGTACGCACTGCAGCTCTCTACCTTTCTGATAATTCTACTTTGTGGTGGAGGAGAAAGTACGCAGATATGGAAAAAAGTACTTGCAACATAGCCACATGGAAAGATTTCAAAAGGGAGTTGAAAAGACAATTCTTCCCTGAGAATGTGGTTTAAGTAAGGAAGAAGTTGAGGGAGTTGAAGCACAAGAGTACGACTAGCGACTATGTAAGGGAGTTCACTACTTTTACGCTTCAAATTCCCAACTTAGCATCAGAGGATGCATTGTTCTTCTTCATTGATGGACTCTAACTTTGGGCAAAGAAAGAACTACAAAGAAAGAATGTTAAGGATGTCAATGAGGCCATCGTGGTGGCCGAATCACTCACTGAGTATCATAGGAGAGACTCTAAACCCAAATCTTCCTCCAAACCTAGTTCTACTAAAGGTAGGGGAGACAAGGGGAAGAGTTTCTCAACCAAGAAGGAAGGAAAATACTCTTCAAAAAAAGAGTACGAGGAAAAGAAGAAGACTTTCATGCCTAAAGGAGGATGCTTCTTGTGCAAGGGAACACACCAAATGAAGGACTTTCTAAGCTAGGGACTCTGGCATATATCGTCGAGGAATGAGAGACTCAATCTCAAGTAATTGAGTGTGTTGAATCTATCCAACTCATGAATGCTATGAAGGGCAAAGAGGTAAGCACTACAAAAATGAAAGGCTTGATGTATGTCAAAGTCTTTATCAACAAAAAATCCGTCATGGCTATGATCGACACTGGTGCTATACACAACTTCATCACGCCTGATGAAGCAAAGAGGCTTGGGTTGAAGATCACAGAAAAGAATGGCTAGTTCAAACCCGTAAATACTAAGGGTGAACCCCTTAAGGGAGTAGAAAAAGGGGTTGAGATGACTTTTGGTTCTCGGAAGCGCCTTGTGAATTTCTCAGTAGCACCCATGGACGATTTCAAAATGGTCATCGGGCTCGATTTGTAAAGGAAGGAAAATATAATACCTATGCCATACTACGACATAGTATGCGTCATGGAGAAAGGGTCTTCATGCATGGTCCCTACAATATCTAAAGCTGGAGGACTACCGATGCTTTCTGCTATGCAACTCAAGAAAGGGTTCAAGAAGGGAGAGATTACATATTTAGCTCTATTACAAGAGGAATCAACATCTGAAAGAGAAGATGTTCCTCCCAAAATCAAGGAAGTCCTTGAAAAAATAAGGATGTGATGCCTCCCGAGATGCCAAAATAACTACTACCTAAGAGGAAGGTGGACCACAAAATTGAATTGGAATCAGGAGTAAAGCTGTCTGCCTCAACACCTTATAGGATGGCACCGCTAGAACTTGAGGACTTGAGGAAGCAACTGAAGAATTTGCTAGATGCTGGATTCATCCGTCCATCGAAGGCACCTTTTGAAGCACCAGTCTTGTTCCAAAAGAAGCATGATGGTTCGTTGAGACTATGCATCGACTATCGAGTACTTAACAAGCTAGATTTGAGGTCAGGATATCACCAAGTGAAGGAATGCCATGACAACAAATGGGCTGGTGTCAAATGAAAGAATACAACAAAGGACCTTGCCACTTATTGAATCCTCCTATTATTGGCCTCAAATGGGAGATGAAATTGAGAGTTATCTGAAGACTTGTCTTATGTGTCAACAAGATAAAATTAAAAACAAGACACCAAGTGGATTGTTGGAACCTCTGCCGACGCCAGAGCAATCATGGGAAACTGTGTCTTTAGATTTCATCTCTGCCTTACCAAAGTTCAAGGGATTTGAATCTATTATTGTGGTAGTGGATTGATTTTCGAAATATGCTACCTTTATACCTGCCCCTACTGACTGGACTGCAGAGGAAGCAGCACGACTATTTTTCAAGAATGTGGTGAAGTACTGGGGATTACCTAAGAGTATCATTAGTGATCGAGATCCACGCTTCACAGGACGACTATGGACAGAGCTGTTCAAACTCCTTAGATTGGAGTTTCATTTCTCAACAAGCTTCCATCCTCAATCTGATGGGCAGACTCAGAGAGTGAATGCCTTACTCGAGTATTACTTGAGGCATTGTGTAAGCGCTAATCAGAAGAATTGGATAAAACTCCTAGACATTGCTCAGTCTTCATACAATCTACAAAAGAGTGAGTCCACAGGGAAGAGTGCATTCGAGATTGTGACCAGATAACAACCGCTTACACCACACTCTCTTTCTTCTTCTTACTCAGGGAAGAGCCTTGTAGCGTATTATATGATTAAGTCATGGAAGAACAAGCAGATATCACTCATTCTTACCTCGACAAAGCTGCAAAGAGGATGAAGAAATGAGCAGATAAGAAGAGGAGGCATGCAAGCTATCAAATGGGAGACAGGGTAATGATTAAACTTCTTCGACAACAATTCAAAGCCTTTCGCAAGGTTCATAAGGTCTTAATCCGCAAATACGAAGGGCCATTTGAGATCATTGGACGTGTTGAGGAGGTTGCTTATAAAGTACAATTCCCTCCCTCAATGAAGATCCACCCGATCTTCCATGTGAGTATGCTTAAACCATATTATGAAGACCAAGATGAACCAAGTAGAGGTGACTCGAGTCGTGCTCTGCCTGTGGTGATTAGATCCTTTGATAAAGAAATTGAAGAGATCTTAGCTAATCGCGTCGTGTGACGAAGAAGAGTATCACCAAGTATCCAATACTTGATCAAGTAGAAAGGACTCCCGATAACCAAAGCTAGTTGGGAAGCTCGTGAAGACCTGTGGCAATTCCAATAACACCTAGAGCAATATCATGAACAGAACGCGATAAGGACGTCTGCACATTAAGTGGGGGGAGAATGTCACGGTAAATTTTAGAAGGTTAGATTTAACGGTAGTTGTATAATTTTTTGGAGTGTTTGAGAATGTTCTAGATGGTTTCGGAATACCTTAGAAAGTTCTAAAAGACTCTAGAAGATCATAGAGTATTCTAGAAAAGTTTTGATGTATATAAAAGTATGAAGAGTAGTATGGAATAATCTAAAAGTATTTAAAAAGTTGTGGCAGGATAGATATTTGTAATGAATATTCTGGATGATTAATCTAGACCATTGATTAGATTTAATCCTAACCATCCATTAAGAAGGTGGATGGCTATAAACTGATATGAGAGTTAGAGTTTGAGTGTATGAGTCATTTGTAACAAACACTTGAGTAATAAAGTGTTCTTTCTACTAAAGTTTTTCTTCTATTGTGTTCTTTTGTGTTCTTAGTTTTCTTGCTAAATATTGAGGGTTAGGCTGACTTGGTCTTAACTTAAGAGGTTGAGTAAATTTGAGTGCCGACAAAATAGCATTGGAGTGTGTCCAAAATCGTAACATAATGCTCCTTGGTTGAATCAGAACTTGGTTGAGCTTCAGTCTTAATAGCTCTCGAGGTATAATTACTCAATTAATTTTTTCTCTTTTCTAACTATTGTTTGATTAAAATATTAGTTTTCGTTTAGTTTCTTTCTGTAAAGAAAAAATATGCCTTGAATTTGAAATAAATTACATGGATAAATATATTGAGAAGATGTCCTAAACTGAATTATATTATATGTTTGTCCTGTTTTTAAATTTGATTTACACTAAAATATGTGTTGTGGTTGTTATTGATCAGTCGCTGATGAACTACAAAGAATGGTTTAGAGTTGATCTCAATAGTTGTTGATAGCAATGTCAGAAATTATTATAGATTCAGTTATTTTAATCTTTACTTTTTAGTTTCTTTGTATTTGTTTTTTCGTTTTTGGTTATTTTGTACTTCTTACTCTACCTTGTTGTATTGAGTTCCTTTACTTAAAAAAAAAAAAAAAAAACTTTTTTAACATCAAAAGTATCGGTAATAATTTTTTAGATGCTAATGAATCAATGGATGATTTTTAATGATTTTTTTCCTTTTGAATTTACAAGTTTATAAAAATGTAGATTTTTTGGAATTTGAACTAAAATACAAAATTTGAATTTCTATTCTTATTCATTTTAATTTTTTTATATTTTATTTGAATCTAAATGAGACTATATTTTATTTGAACTAAAATAACAAATGTGATGTATAAATAGTAAATCGAATCAATTAGATTTGATTTACATCTATATATTACATAAGTAGTAATTCGAATCAACTAGATTCCATACATTTACTTGTATTTAGTATACTAGTAGTAGACAGATATGTAACACAATTCAATTTAAGACATTTATATAATATTAATTATCAATCAATTTATTCATGTAATTTATCCTTAAATTTGCGCTAGATATTTGACAATATTTTTTAATTGATGTTGTATTATAGTGAAATATATTAAATTATTTAATATTTTTTATTATTATTTTATATAAATTTGTACATAAATAATTGCTTAGCTTACAGTCTAATTAATTTTATTATAATTTGTACGATTATTTTAAAAATATAAAGAAACTTAATTAAAATTGGTAAATGCAAAATAATAAATTGAAATAAATATATAAATATTTTGCGAACTAACTTTTGTTTGCACATTGATGAATGATATATAAAAGTTAAATTTTATGGTATCTTTTATTATGGTGCTTAAATTATCTAACTTATTTTTAAAAATAAAAAATAAAATATTTAAAATTTATTAAATATTATTTATTTATCTTTTTTAATAAGATAAGCACAATCTCAAAAACACCATAGCATTCACCCGTATAAAATACTGATCAGTGATCACGAAAAAGGCAATGCTGAAGCTTGGCCCACAATCCAATGTTTGATATTAGTTTTAAATAATACTGAATCTTAGACGGTTAGACCTACCTAAAAAGCTAGGCTAATGAAATCTATCATATATGATTAGGATTTTGCTAAAAGGTGTTTTCAGAATATTGTTTAAGAAAATTAAAAGGGGAAATTAATTTCTTTAATATATTTAATTATATAATTGATAAAACTTGTTATTTATAATATTCTTTTTTAAGATTATAAGAAAAAAGAAAATTGGAGTTGATAGTTAAGGAGTGTGAGTGGAACCCAGGCATGTTAATAATGAATAAATAGTATTAGTTTTGCATAAACGAGGCAGAGCAGTGCAGTGCAGTCAAATAATTTCTCTGTACATTGACCAATGACTACTGTGTACTGTGACTGAGAAATTTCAAATTTGTGCCTAGTGGGTTCCCATATTCCTCTTACCATGCTATGCCTTTGCGTACTTTCCTTCTTACTTTGCTTAACATAGCCCCTTGCTTTCTATTATTGTTCTTATTATTAAAAAATAAATTAAAAATTAATTATATATAAATCTATGATGATTAATTTAATAACTCATATATATTTTAGATAAAAATACTAAATTTAAGAAGTTAATTTTATCTTTAGTATTTTTATTTTTTTTATTTATAGTATTTCTAAAGTGGTTAATTATATAGTTCATCTTTAACACAATTTTTTAAGATTTAAATTCATGTATTTACGAATGAAATTTAATTATCTTAAATTCAACCATGATTTTAGGAATGGCAAAATTTTTCGAGACGTAGGAATTTCTGCGGGGACTGCTCCGAATGGAGATTTGATTGTGGGGAATTTTTCCCGTGGGGATGGGGATGGGGGACAAAATTCCCCCGAAGTAGGCGCGGGGACCCGAGCGGGGATCCCCGCCCCGTCCCCGCTATTCCCCGAAATTTATGAATTTCTTGAATTATCCTTAATAGTTTATTTCTCATATATGTTTTTTAGACATTTCTCACACACACATATATATAGAAACCCAAAATTCCTAATCTTTATTTGCATAACCCTTCTTCAATTCAGAGATTCCTAAGGCAGTCCATACTTCATCCAACCTCTCTGCAGCCACCCCCTCGTCATCCTTCTCACCGCATCGTCACACCTCACTGTGCCATCACCCTTACCGCGTCGTAATTTCTTTTTACGGCGTTCCTTTTCATAACTCTGCCGTCGTGTCCATTCTCCTCTCTGTTGCCGCGTCTCCCACCTCGTCTACTACTTTGTCCTTTGCCTCGTCGTTGCGTCCCCATTGCGTTATTTCGAAAGAAGTCACCATCGTGTCATTTAGACTTTTTGTACAAAATCTTGCAGTTTTTGTATAAGATAGATACTTGCAGCTCTATTCATATGAAAATTAATAATTAGTTAGAACTATTATGTACATGGGGAATGGGGTCCCCGCGGGGAATGGGGATGGGGAGCAATATTTCCCACGGCAAGAAATGGGGCGGGAATGGGAGCAAATCTGAGGGCGAAGATGGGGAGCAGGGAGGCATCCCCCGCCCCTGTCCTGTCCCATTGACATCCCTACTTATTTTTTTATCTTTATTGTGTGTAATTCGATGGAATAGGTACATATTACTTTCTATGTTTAATATAAGATTTGAACTTAACTTTTTTTTATTAAGGTATTAGATAATAAATTACTAGACCACTCTTACACAATTAGGGGTGGAATAATATCAAGTTATATATGTGGAAATCAAATTAATGCTACATGAATAAGTTATCGCTTTTTAATATTGATATTAGATTTATAGTAGTGTTTTTTAATAATGTGTAAAATTTGATATATTTTTTATATAGAGATCACAAATTTGACTCTTTAATTTATAAAATTTAATTTTTTAAAATTGTTGAAACACAAAATCGATTCTTTAATTTGTGAACTTACACAAATCTAACTCTCTAATTTGTAAATTTTAATTTTTTAAAATTATTAAAATGCAAAACCAACCATCCAATTTGTAGACTTACACAAAATTAATTTCTCAATTTGTGAACTTGTATAAATCTAACTCTCCAATTTGTGAGTTTTAATTTTTTTAAACACAAATCAAATTCTCTAATTTATGAATACCTCCAAACTAAATTAAAATATGTCATTTCTCCATAACAAAAAATCACACAACAATAATTTTTATATAAAAAAAAAAACAGGCATAGGTTATTCCTATTCCTATTAATTTAACAGTACTATTCCATATGGTAGGTAGTGGTATAGTGATGATTATAATTAAATATGCAGAAACAAATAACTGAAAATTAGTTATCCCTGATGTTGGCTTTTTTTTGTCCAAGGCACGCATGATATAGAAGAGTTGATGGATACTAAATTACTAACAACACATGTATTATTGTAGTGTTAAAATATGAAAATTAGGATTTATATTTGGACTCACCTTAGCTTAATATAATATTCAATGTCAAGTTGGAACATGTAGGAAAAATTTTAAGTGTATTAAAAATATTGATGTTTCAGTTATTTTAACAGTTTTTTTTTGTGATTAATTATTTTAACAGTTGATTTCAATTAATATATATTACATATTTTTTATAATTCAGATTAACGATTAAGACAAGTGGAACACTTGTGTTTCAGAACATGTAAGAATGGTCGGACTATAATGCAGACTATAGATTTTTGTCCGAAATAATTTTTTTTTTTATATTTTTTCAGAAACCATTTTTAAACTTTAATTCTACAAATACGATTTTTTTTTATAGAGCAAGTTCGCCGTACCTTCGACAAACTCCCTTTAACTTTTTTGAAATCCGCATTTTTAATCCATTTTAATCCATTATCATCATCTCCAAATAGTATATAGATCTACAAACAGTATACATGAGTACATAAAAATATTTTTTTAATTATAAATTAAAAAAAATAAGCCATATTTAATAATGGCAACCATTATCATCATTTTTTCAAAATAAAATATGATTTATAATTAAAAAAAATCCTTGTTAAATATGGCTTATTCTGATGTACTTGTGTATTTTTATAGACGATGATAATGATTGTCATTGTTAAATATGACTTATTTTTTTAATTTATAATTAAAAAAATTTGAAAAAGCCATGGTAGTTGTTTGTGTATTTTTGTGTACTCCTGTGTAGAAGAATAGATGAAGAAATTTTATTGATTGTTGATTGATTGAAAATTGTATTGAAGTATATTGTAAACTATGAGGGTAAAACTAAATATATATAGAGCATTGTCCTATGAAAGATAAAAGCAAATAAAGACGAGATAAAAATAAGATAATAAAGACGAAAATTGTAATTGAATTTATGTATTCTGTTGGGCTGAATTTGTGGGCCACGAAACTTCTTTATTGTTGTCATGAGTTGAGGTGGAATAGTAATTTAATAATGGATTAAAATGGATTAAAAATGCGGATTTCAAAAAAGTTAAAGGGAGTTCGCCGAAGGTTAGGCGAACTCTATAATTTTTATAGAATTCGCGCGGGTGCGGCAAACTTGCTTTAAAAAAAAAGTTGTATTTGTATAATTAAAGTTTAAAAATAGTTTCTGCAAAAAAAAAAAAATTTTATTTCTGAAAAAAATTCGAATAAAACCTAATTTTAAACACTTGTAAATTTGTATTGAAAAGAAAAAAGAAAAAAGGTTTTCCGTTTGGATGGAAAAAGAAACCACTAGACATGACAAGCTTCTGGCTGGCCCTTTGCTCTGCCATCATCACATCAGCCTCATCATTATATTATTCGTTATCAAATCATATCTTATTATAATTTCATGTGATCATGATCATATACTAATCTACAGTTACTACACTCTCATCACATGGCTAACTGTTGTACATTTCAATCAAGCCAACTTATATTATATTATATTATTATTTTTTAATTTTAATACGTTAATGTTATAAAATATTTTGCATAATAGTTTTAATGATTTTTTTAATATTGAAATGTTATTGATGATTTTTGTGGCTAATTTTTTTTAATAGATTGAAAGAGTGTGTTATACATTATTATAAAGAATTAGTGTATTTTTTATAGATAAAGAGATAATTTTTTTAAAATTAGAAATGAGTCTCAGATTTAGATTGACATAGAAAATTGAGGGTCAATTTTGGGTGAAATAAAAAAATAAGGATTGATTTTAGGTAAAAAAATTTTTAGAAAAACCAAATCAAAAGATTTGATTTGCAGGTTCAAAAAATTTTTTAGTATTAGAATATAAATCTGATATTTAGATTTGTAAATTTTTTTTAAAATAAAAAAATTACAAATTTGACCATTAAATTTGTAGTATTTATATAAAATAAAAATATATAAAGTTTTTACATTATTAAAAAACACTACTTGTACTACAATACAAAATATAAAAAACCGATTTTTGTGAATATTATGTTATTTTAGTGTAATAAAATGATATAAAAAATATATAAAATAAAAAAATTATAAATATTAATTTTAAATAAGACAAAATTAAAAAAGTAATCAATAATCGTGAATGACAATTTTAAATAAGAAAAAATAATTAAAAATCCTGAATAATAATTTCAATTTTTTAATTTAAAAAAAAAACTATAATTTATAAAATTATAAATCACGATTTTTTTATTATATAAATTGGCACTCATGATTTATGTTATATATCATACTTATAAAATATACTAATTTAGATTTCTATTAATATATTACACAACTTTATATATCATATAAAAAATAATTAGTCTCGTTTAATCACATTTTTTAAATAATTAATTATATTTTAGTCAAATCAACTAAAATAACTATTTTAATATTAAAAAATAATTATTTTTTTAATATAATATTATATAATTAAAAACATTAACAGCATATTAAAATTAGATTATTATTATTATATTTACCCTCCTTTATTACTTTTTTTTGTACTTTCATCTCAGATCTAGGGAGAGATTTTATTTTATTTTATAAGAATATTTTTACAAAAATTTGGGGGATTGAATTATGAATGAGTGAGGGGGGGCGCGTTTATATATAGTGGTCAAAATTGTGCATCTCACAGTCACAGCAGAATCTTATTCATATTCTGAATTCTCATCACTCATCACTGTCACCATCACATTATATTCATATATGACACACAAAAGAATAAGAATAATAGTGTGGCCTTTACCCTCTCCAAATCAAAACATAATGAATTCTTCTTCTTCTTCTTCTTCTGCCACCGCCATTGCAGCAAACACACCCACCAAATCCATGAACAGCAGCTGCCATTGTTGCTGTGTGGTCACCAAGTTCATGAGGAAACTACTCGTCAAGAGCGTTAACAGGAGCAGAAGAAGAACAACAAGTAGACAGAGTTCATTCCAATGCCGCTATGATCCATTAAGCTACTCACTCAACTTCGAAGAACAAGATTATTATAAGTTCTCTGCTTTCTCTTCTCGCTTCCTCGCTAATCCATCATCATCATCATCATCAACTGCTACTACTATTTCTTCAACTCATCCACTCCCGTTAGAGAAATAACTCAGCTCTTTATTATTATTATTATTTTAAAGATAGTAGCGACAACGAAGAAATTATGCCATTTGAGTTATAACTCGTTGTGCTCGTCTCTAGATTATGATTAGTGCGGTAAAAAGAGGAGAGATATGGGTATGATCCAAAGATTTTCGTATTACTAAGTAGTTTTAGGGATCTAATGTATGTCTAAGGGCATGTTGCTTAACATATATTAATTAATTAAATGGCAAGTTGGTGTAATCTTAATTTGTTCTCTGCACTTGTGTGTATGGATACTGTGTTTCTAAGTAGAGGTCAATTTTTATTTAAAAAATGAATACAAGAAACATCGGTTTTTTTTCTAAAATAAAATAAAAAATTATTATTTTCTAAAATTTTATTTTTTAACTTTAAGTTTTTAAATATAATTTTTTTTAAAGTAAGATTTATAGAATTTGCCTAACTATCGGCAAACTTCACTTCAAATTTTTAAAAAATGGCTAACTCAAATTTTTAAACTTTACAATGAATAATGACAATCTCCAGAGTACATAGCAATACGTAAACAGAAATAAGTTATATTTTTATTGAAAAAATAATGATTTTTTTATTTATAATCGAAAAAAATCTTGTTAAATATGGCTTATTTTCATGCATATGTGTATTTCTGGAGACGATCATTGCCGCCAATAATATTGAAGAAGTCATACTTGTTGTCTATGTATTATTCTTGTGGACTTCTATGTACTGATGAAGTAAAATTCGCTGAGTTAAGCGAACCCTATAAAATTTATAGAGTTCGTCAGGTTTAGGCGAACTCTATAAAAAAATATAGAGTTCGCTGTGGCGAACTTGCCCTAAATAAAAAAAATATATTTAAAAAATTAAAATTAAAAAATAAAATTTTAGAAAATAATAATTTTTTTTATTTTATTTAAGTGAAAAATCTAAGAAACATCCTATAACAAAATTAGTCCTTTTAAAAATCACTACATTTAAATTTAAAATAAAACATAATCTAAACAAAAATAACAAATCTTAAATTTAAAATAACATAATCTAAATAGCAGTTTTGTTTATCAGTAAAGAATATTATATTAAACTTTTAAAAATTTACAAAAAAAAAAGTTTTAAGAAGGTCTCCGTGTATTACTGTATTTTTTAAAGTCTGCTAAACTTTCAAAACTAAAAACACAAACACATTTTTTTTTAAACACACATAGACTTATTCAAAATTTTTTATCAAACTAACTAAACCTATTTCAAATGCTGATTTATTTCTTCTTCCTCAGTTTTTCAACTGTATGTTTGAAATGTCCATAGATAATCAAAACCAAAAAACAATAGAGTATCTAGTAAGACCAAGACATAGAACCTCGTGTCGTGTGATACGCTAATTTAAACAAACTTGGCTGAGGGCTCAGTTAATTAACTAATAATTTTTTATTCTATTTTTGGTTGTTTGGAATAAACTCATATGCAAACGATAATGTTGGTCACCAGTGCCATTTAGATATATAATAATATTTGATAAACAACAAAAAATAAGCTAAATAATTTAAAATTATTTTATTTAATATTTATTAATTATTATTAAATAATTATATAATTTTAAATATATAATAAATATATAATTATAGATATTTTATATATAAAATTATAAATCTTATATTATATAAAATAATTTTAGATATTATCTTTTTAGAGTTGTCCATCTTTATCAATTATGCAAGTATTTAATTAATTAATAAAATAAATTTTTATATACAGTAACTTTTGAGATTCACGCAATAATCTAATATAATCTTAAAAATTCTAATTTTACCATTATAATCTTAAGATAGAACTTCGAATTAGGGTGTGCATAACCCGATCCGGTTCGAAGATCTGGTCTGGCTCTAAACACTTTAGGGGCTATTTTAGTGTGATTTTATCGGATTTAGGGTCGGGTAAGGATCTCAAAAATAGACTCGGTCATTATTTCAGGTCGAGTTCGGGCCATGGCTCGGGTCACCCGAAGTCGGTCCGGTGGCCCGGTAATCATACACAATTAATATTTTGTATTATTAGTGATAGATGATAGCTATTCTTATGTGGAATTTAAGTATTGTAAACCTTAATATTTTGTGTTATTAGTTATTATAAGACTATAAATTAATGTTTTATGTTTAAAATACATAAGATTTTAGACTAATGTATAATATTGTGTTATTTATATTGATTTAAATATTTGGTGTTATTAGAGAATATTAGTATTGATTATGGTTATGCTTTAATTTTAGAGAAGAGTTGGTTCTTGTTATATTTTTCTAAGTGAATTTTACCATGTCAAATAATGGTTGGAGTCTTGGAAATTTGGATATTTTCACATGCTAGCTTATAAGAAGGTATCAAGGTAATGTAGTGTTAACGACCCGGTTTTCACTCGATTTTTACCCGGTATAATCGTGGCCCAAAAGTGTATAAGTTTTATCGGGTTTAGGGCCGAGTTCGAGTCTAATAAATAGGCCTGATATATATTTCAGGTCGAATCTAAATCACATCAAATCCGGCCCATGCACACCCCTACTTCAAACATCATAACACAGTACTATATGGCATCACTTTGTTATGATAGAATGTACCAAAACGTTGTCGTTTTGTTTTGTAGTCCAATTTTGGCAAAAACGACCCTATCAAAGGAAATTAAACATGTAAAACGGTTTTCAATTAAACATAAACACTTCATTCGTCTTTTCTATTTTCACCCTCTTTTCTTTCGTCTTCTCTTGATAAATGGTGCTATTATAGGATTCTCTTGGTGGGGTTAAAAGCTTTGTGATAGCTTACTTAGAACTTATATAATTATTCGTGTCTCTTTTATTATAAGGTTGATGTCCAAAAACCAATATGATGTCTGAAATTCTATGAAAACTACAATGATAAAATTGAGATATCAAATACTACATTAGATAATCGCATGAATCTCATAAATTATTTTAAAAATGTACTCTAATTAATATTATTCGGTATTTAAACGTTTGGTATAGTATTTGGAAGTTGAATTCAATAATCGTCTATGAACCGTAGATGCTGAGGTGAAATAAAAATATTTTGAATAAAGTATTATAATTAGACAATGTGAATATGATATGTAACACGTTATTTTTTTGAATTAAAAATAATTAAACTAAGAATTTAAATTAACATGGTAGAAGCAATGGAAATAAAATGAATCGATCTCGTCACAGAGAAAGTTGCCACTTACCACCGTCCAGCATAGTGATGCGTTATTCTAGGTTGAATGTGTGCGCGGTATATACATAAAGAAATATCATTAACGTGACTAAAGTTAATTTTATACTTTACATTTTTAAAAACCGAGGGGGTGTATATGTGAGAAATAGAGGAAGCTGCTTCTTGAATAGTGAGAAGCCATGTGCATGTCAACTCCTTTCTCCAAGCCTATATATATTATATATTGTATTTTGAGACCAAATTCCGCAAATAATGCTCACAAAATCAACCCCCAAACACACATGGTTTAGGTTTAACTAGTATAATACAGCTGTTAAGTTCTTTTATCTGTAATATAATATAGGTCCTATAACTAACGGTCAACAACTCTATTATAACACACCAAACATTATATTGTACACATATGCTTTCATTAATTAGGTAATATATATAATTGTCATAAAGAATTTGTGTCTATAGTCAATTTTGGAGTGAATATATCTATCTAATGATTCCATGCTAACAGACACACACATAGGTGACAACAAAATCCAAAAGCATCCAAATTAATTATTTTGTTCACCAATTTTAGTTTTGGAGCACATGAAATAGTTTTCCACTTTTCCTAGTCATAGTCCTTGATTTTGTTTTAGTTTGTGGGTTAAGGTATGTTTGGGAGGATGGATTATATATTCGTATCTGAATTTTTCATAGTTAAAAATAATTACTTACTTTAATTTATCACATTATTATAGGATAAAACGTGGTCTTATTTTTACTTAAAATATTTATACTTTTTGAAACCATTTTTTTAAGTAAGTAAAGAATAAAATTGTTAAAAAAAGTATTATTGATAATTATGGTAAATGTTTTCCTAAACAAGTTAATTATTAGATATATAATTCCCTTATTCCGTAGATGTAGGATGTAGGTTATTTTTGATAAGGAAAAGTCTAGGGACCAACAATATTTTGTGTTTTGTGGTCAGCACTTAACCATCAAAAGAAAAGTGAATGATCTCCCACCATTGAATGTAATCTCACACCATTAAAAATACTATTGATGGCCAATTGATAGTTACAAAACATAAAAGTTACTGGCCTCCTAGCACTCCTCTTTTGATAATATGAAAATATTATTGGTATTTTTGTTAGAAATGGGGGTATTTGGTGTATAATTTAGTGGACGTGTCAGTTTGGACAGCTACAACACGTGGAGGGCATGCTGACTCAGTACGTGAGCGCGTGTTGTCTCAACACGTAGGGGGCGTGCTACTTACGTGTCGCACTCTAATTTATTGGCGATGCAACACGTGGTCTGCGTGTTGAGTGCTCTTACTATATAAGGCAAAATTTGGTATCATTTCATTGCGAATAGGAGAGTTGATTGAGTGTGTTTCTGGTGTAATGGAGGGTACCGCAAATTTAGGGGTGTATCACAACTGTGAGATTATACGAAATACTCATGAGGGATTGAGCTTTGCGTGTGAGAATCCGTTTTTGTTTGTGGTTTCATGCACCATGACGTTTATAGAGCTTTAGAACGGTATCTGTCAAAGCATGGAGAACAATATATTGAGGAGAGTGAACAATATTCTGTACCGGAATTCTGTTATAGTATTTGGTGATCTAATACAGTTTGATATTATGTTGATCATTGACAAAGCAAGTATGCAGAATATGTTTCATATTAACCGGCAAACTCAGGTGTGACAACCAAAGACCGAGTTGTATGTTGAGTTTGAAAATATAGAGGAAGATAGGATTCAACTTGATTAAGATATTGAAGATGATAGAGCTGAAGTGTACGAATGAATGAACAGTAATAGCGAAAAGAACTTCGAAGCTACTTATAAAGCCAGCGACGAAGATGAGGATGGCGATGTGGGAGGTGAGGCAGCGGTGAAAAATGTAGTGGTTCCTCCCGTAGTCAGCCAACCGATGAACGTTCCACCTTTTATGCGTAGCTTGGATCTTAACACGATGCATGTACTGGAATTTCCCGAATATGCAAACATAGGTACGTGAGTAGTGAATAATACGTTTTTCTTAATTTATATTTTGGATGAATCAATGATTGACTATTTTTTTTTTTGTGTAGATGCTGCTGATCCTGAGGATGGGAGTTCAGGATCGGAATAGAATATAGTTCTAGAAAGTCAATGTCGCAGCAATTAGAAGTTACACTACCTCTAGAACGGTCGACTACAATGTTTATGAGTCTGAGCCACAGACGTTTTATGCAAAATGCAAGACGTATGATCGTGGGTGCGACTGACTTATCCGAGCCAGATTTATACGAAAAAAAGGTTATTGGGAGATACGGAGATACAATAATAGACACACATGCACCATGAGAACGGTTTTACATGATCATTTTAAGTTGGACTCGGACACAGTTGTTGAGGCTATAAGGCCATTGGTTGAGACCGACCCGTCCATGAAGGTGAAATCTATAATTGCGGAAGTCCAGTCAAGGTTCAACTACACCATCAGTTACTGAAAGGCTTGGTTAGCAAAGGAGAAATCCATAGCCAAAATCTTTAGTGGGTGGGAAGATTCTTACCAAATTTTGCCGTGGTAGTTCTCGGTCATGGTTCAGAAGATGCCTGGCTCAATTGTCCAAATAGAAACACGACCTCTGTATAACAGGAATAAGGAGACAAACGGTGTTAGGATACTTCACCGCGTATTTTAGAGTTTTAATCCATGCATTAGAGCGTTCAAACACTGCAAGCCTCTGGTTCAGGTTGACAGCACACACCTTTAAGAAAAATACAAAGGTGCACTTTTGGTTGCTGTTACATAAGATGGGAACCAGAATATTGTGCCTACCGCTTTTGCCCTCGTGGAGGGGGAGACCGCTGATGTGTGATACTTTTTCCTCAGTAATTTACGAAGGCATGTTGTTAAAAGAGACATGGTGGATATAATCTCAGATCGACATGAGTCCATCCGGGCAGCAGTAAATCGTTCCGGAGGTGATTGGCAACCTCCAAAAATATGGTGAAAAATATTAGGCACATCAGTAGTAACTTTTTAATGGCATTCAAAATCCTACACTTGCAAAAACTTGTCAATATAGGATATTTAAGGACGGTGGAGGAGTATAACATCAACTATAAGAGGTTGCAAGAGCGACGCGAGTCATATGCCCGGTGGTACGATGTCATTGGAGTTAGGAACTAGGTATTAGCATTTGACGAAAGACATCAATTGGGCCACATGATGACGAACCATAATTAAAATTTGATACAATAAACTTATAAAACATTAATTAAAAATTACATTAACTTAAATCTAAAATGATAATTACACAACTTAATTTCTAAACCCAAGCAGACCCCGTCAACCAGAGGCCATATCTACCCAAGTCCGGGCTCACCGATTTCAAAAAATTGGCACTAGGACTACCAGGACATAAAAGTCCTTGTAACCACCAGGCTAAGATATTCTTTAGTAACATATGTGCCTTTTTAAAAATATATTATAACTTATTAGACATATCCTAATTAATAACTTCATCTTATTAACTCTTTTTAGTCAAGCAAAATTTAAAATCTCTTTATCCTTTTGTCTTTTTATTCTGATGAGTAGTTTATATATTTAATTTAATTTAATTGAATCTTTTGTTTTATATTTACTCACTTAAATTAATTATTTTTTTAATTTTACATAATTATTAAAAGAAAACATTAAATATTGTTAAAAATATCACTAAATTAAAAGATAAACAAAAATATTTTTGTTAATCATATCATATTTTTATTATTGATAATTATATAATATTTATAAATATTAACTTTTTTAATATATATTTTATTAATATAATTAATTAATGAATCATTGAAATCTTAAAATAAGTTAATTTAATATAAAAAATTTATTATAAAAAAATAATTTTTATATAATTATTTAATTATGACTGGATCAACCGGTTCAACCTGTAACCTAACGGTTGAACTAGTGATCTGGTGATCCAGTAGTCTGACGACCGGGTTAGTTACCGGTTCGATTCTGATAACTATGCTGTGACGGAGGTGCTGGTAACTGAGGAACTTGCTCCGACAATCTCAGCAATACTCCGAACGAACCACGTACCAATCATGGTACTCAGCCGACGGTCTAAAGTCCCAAGTCGAAAGTGGGTGCAGATCTCGCAACCGAGTGTTGCGGCGATTGCCTCATTCCTCTATCCATGCCACATGTAAAACTTTTCAATCTTGAAGTTACACTCCGCGAAGAGTGATGCAATGCTCTTTCGGTCTAATGACTTTCACTAGCTCTGGGGTGGGTTGTGCAAATCCAAACTGATATATCACTCAGTTCGTAGGGTGCCACTCAACACACTTGAACGACAATAACAGAACAACGGTGTTACACACCTCAATGTATCCATGTAGCTCGTCGGGTATGATCAATCCTTTATACAGCTGCCAGACAAATTGCAATATATTATTAGAAAATTAGAAACTTAATATTTATGTTGGATATTAACACACACAAAGCAAAAACATTAACCTCATCCATGTAGTCTATTTTCTGCCTAAATATCGCTGTGGTCTTTGATAACCATGCTGTGGATCGTGAGGAATGACTCCACCTGCAACACATAACATTGAAAAAATTAAAAAATGTGTCGTCAATCAAATATGCATCGTCAATAGAATACACAACTAAAATAGGAACTGTTACCTCCGAGCAACTTGTATGTTAGCCGCTGAAAGGTGCTGTCTCGGAACGGGCGCAATACACGACATTCGCTCCCATGTCCAAACAAACAAAAGATTAAGAGGGCCATCTATCTCCTTGCAATCATACCATGATTCATGACACAATGCACTGTAAAGATGCACGAGACATGGTGCCCCCAACTGTAGTGTGGATCCGCTGAAAATCGTGGAGTAACGGTAGATACTTCGGGTGGGCATAGACCGTCGACTTATCCATGAATAGGGTCAAATCCAACAAACAGAAAATCTAGCATCTTACGTATTTCTGAATAGATTCCAAAGTGTCCAACGGCTTTGCGTCTCTGATATGGCGAACCCATTCCAACTTTATATAAGATTTGGAGGAACTATTCACAGATTCGCTGCTGAAAAATCGCGATGCTCTGGCTCTGCAAGAGGTCATGACTGCTATCTGTTCAGTCGCTCACAACCTCTCCATCAATTGGTAAGCCAAATATATGAGCCACGTCCTCCAATGTAAAGGTAACCTTACCCACCGGCAAAACAAAGGTGTGAGTCTCTAGCCTCCACCTTTCCACAAGAGCAGATAGTACGGGGTAATATCCTCTTATCACCCCAATTCTCAAAACATAGTAGAATCTTGTTACTCGTAAGGCGTCTTTTACCATCGAATTCCACGTCTCCGTTGGATCAAGTTTACGAACCATAAAATTCCTGTTGGGTTAGTATAACAAAAATATATTTATTCGTTAAATATACATATTAGTTTAAATGAACGAAGATTATAAAAAATAATTATTTATTAATTATTCTTCTTTAATTTGTTTATTAATTACAAATATAAAATAAAATAATATTATACTGAAAAAATAAAAATATTATCTGAAAATAGTTTAATATTTATATTATTTATTAAATTTAATAATTACAAATTTAAATAACATAACAATACTAAAATTAAAAAATTTAAATACAAAAAAAAGCTGAATTTATTGACATACATAAACTGAATAACCCAAATAATTGATAATATATTTTTCAAGTATCGTATAATTATCTACTATTTTTTATTAATACAAATTTATAATTTTTTTTTTATCTATAATAATTTTTTTTCAAAAAACTACTAATCTCTTCTTCTTTGCCGCTGCAGAACTCCCCTCTGAAAATCTCTCTCTTCTCCCACTTTGAATTTTCACTCAATGCAACAAAGGGGAGGGTTGAGCTTAATTTAGAGAGCTTCAAGTTTGCGTTATTTGTTCTCGGAGATAGGAGTTGTCCCCTGTATGCAGACACAAGTCTAACATGTCCTCTCAATGTTGAAAAATTTTTGTAACTCTTCAAAAACGTGCAGTGAATCTCTATGAAAGTTGGTTGGAATCTCTATCTGCTGCAGTTAGCCGCTCCTACGTGTTGCTTGGGAGTTGTCTGCGTAAATCTTTGCAAAAACTGGTTGAAATCTTTGCCGCATGTCATGGCTTTGGACACATTCCAACACTACCGTGCCGGCACTCGAACTTACTCAACCTTTTGAGCTAAGACCAAGTCAGCCTAACCCTTAATACTTAGCAAGAAAGCTAAGAATACAAGAGAACACAAGAGAAAGGAAACTTTGGTGGAAGAACACTTTATTCCTCAAGTGTTTGTTACAAATGATTCACACACACACAAAAACTAACTCTAACTCTCACCCCTATTTATAACCATCCACTTCCTCAATGGATGGTTATGATTAAATCTAATCAACGATTCAGATTAATTATCCAGAACCTTCTTTACAAATATTTATCCTACCACAACTCTCTAAATATTTCTAAATTATTCCATATCACTCTTTATACTTCTATATATATCTACACTATTCTAAAATACTCTATGACCTTCCAGAGTCTTCTAGAACTTTCTAGGGTATTCCGAAACCTTCTAGAACTTTCTAGTAGCATTCTCAAATACTCCAAAAAATTATACAAATACTGTTAAATTTAACCTTTGAAAATTTACCGTGACACGTGTTGCTCAGGAGCTTTCACGTTTCCGATGAACTTCTGATAAACACTAAGGGCGCTATGCTACATGTTTCTTGCGTATTTAGTTCATCCACAAATGTATAAAATATCTTAATTGTTAACATCGGACAAGTACATCAATTTACTATCTATATGAAAAATAGGGCAAAAAACCATAATAAGCCACTGCCAGGCCGAATTTACGTATATAAGCCAAAATCAAAATCGTTTCAGTAATGAGCCAAAGCATATATTTATATAAATCGAACCAGTGTGGTTCGAACTGCATTCAGTAATAATTCGAACCAAAGCAGTTCGAATTACAAATATAGAGATCTAACTAAATCGAACCAGGGTGGTTCGAACTAGCAACGCACGTAATTCGAACCAAGCTGGTTCGAATTATGGAGAGAGAAGCTGCACCAAATAATTCGAACCATAGTGGTTCGAATTATAGAGAGAGAAGCTGCACCAAGTAATTCGAACCAGGCTGGTTCGAATTAGTGGGAGATAGAGCAGTATATATATGGTTGTAAACGTGAGTTGCTCTCATTAGAGGGTGTAAGATGGCTAGTGAGGAGAGTTTTGTTGTTTTGGTTCATCACAGAGGATCCATTAAGAGGAAAACTCGTTCCGGTGTGAAGTTCACAGATAAGGATCCTCTCTGTATTGTCGTGAGTCCTACGACGAGCTATGATGACCTTGTTAGATCTGTGCTGATGAAGCTTGGTCTGGAAGGTGCAAAGCGGGTTAAGAAGTTTTTCTATCGCATTCCAATCACGGTCCACCAGGATACCGTGAAGTATGATTGTTTCACGATTGGTAGTGATGAGGACTTGCAAGTCATGTTTCTTTGTCGGCGGCAGTTTCCGGAGGTGAGAACACCAGAATTATTGGCAAAGCTGGTTGATGTGGTATCCAGCTCAGGGGGTTCAAACCGGAATACCACCACTTTAGCCACGGCAGCCGGTTCTAGTTCTAGGCCTGCCGTTGCTTCTTCTTCCGTCCCTGTGTACGAGCCAGCAGTCCAACCTGTCGCCTCCCCGTCTTTTGCTGTTGATCTGAATGACAGCGTAGGCAACGAGGTAGGATCATTTGATATTCTGCCGAACGCTTTACAAGGCGTTGCACCGCTTGGCGTTGGAGACGGATTGTTGGGTGATGTAGAAGATGATGACGTCGAACTGGATATGATTGATGATGACAGCGGCGATGATATCGGAGCGAGTGAGCCTGCACTGGCGGTAGGTGGTTCTAGCTCTGGCACACAGCAGTATCCACCACATTTTTCCTCTTTGGACTTGGATGCCATGAGGCAGGAGGGGGTTTCTGGGCACTCTGTTGGATTCGGAGCTAGAGATGCGGAAGGGACTGTTGGTCTGACAGAGTTCCAGGTTGGTCAGCAATTTCAGGATAAAGATGATGCCCTGTTGAGTGTGAAGACTTACAGCATCCGGCGAGGGGTACAGTACAAGGTAGTGGAGTCTGATTATTGCCGGTATATGGGCAAGTGTTCTGAGTTTGGGAATGGGTGCACATGGTTGATTCGACTGAGTCTCCGGCAGTGCAAGGGCATTTGGGAGGTCAAACGGTACAATGGACCTCACGCTTGCCTTGCCACCTCCATCTCGAGTGACCACAGGAGTTTGGATTATCATGGACCACCGCATTGTTAGAACCAGCTTCATAACCAATGACAAACATAACCAACACGATAAATCATCAACAAAACATCATACTAAATCAAACCGCATAAAAATCCATGAACGAAAACCACATGCAAAACAACTACCATAGACCACACAACTAAACCACTAACATAAAACAGCTTAACTAGAACCACTAACATAAAACAGCTTAACTAAAACAACTAACACAAACCACTAACATAAAACAACTAACACAAACCACTAACATAAAACAACTAACATAAACCACCAACATAAAAAAACCAACATAAACCACTAACATGAAGCAGCTAACATAAAACAACTAAACCATCCCACTAACATAAAACAACTAACATAAACCACCAACTAAACCACCAACCTAAAACAACCAACACAAAACAACCAACACCTACCACTAACGTAAAACAGCTAGCATTAAACAACTAACGTAAAACACTAACATAAACCACCAACAGAAACCAACTAAATAAACCACCAACTAAACCACCATCTAACCCGCATCCTAAACCTCTCAACTAAACCACCAGCAATACCACTACGCTTTATCGCTAACATAAACCGCCACTAAAACCAAAGGCAAAACCACTAAGTCACATATACCGCTAGCACGAAGTTATTTCTGTACTAACCTTGTCGTTGATGACCCCGGCTATATGAGCAACTCCGTCCAAGCGATATAACCGTGCCGGATCGTCCCCCATCAGCAGAGTATTCCGTTCAGGTCTTCGTCGGAGAGAATCTGGATCGTTTTCTCTGGGATTTGGTGGGGTAGGAGAAATGAAGAATGGTTCGAATGAGGCTGATTCGAACTCCTTATATAGCCGAATCTTGAGTAATTCGAACCAGGGTGGTTCGAATTACTATTGGAGCCACGAGAAGGGTAATTCGAACCAGGTTGGTTCGAATTACATGGTTAGCTATGGTTGGTATAATTCGAACTTGCCTGGTTCGAATTATGTGCAATTTGAGTTCGAACCAGATCGGTTCGAATTACGTTCAACTTTTTCTCCTCCTAATTCGAACTAAGTTGGTTCGATTTACTAACGAATGTAGTTCGAACCATGCTGGTTCGAATTACATTAAAATAGGCCTTGGCTCATTGCTGAAACGATTTTGTTTTTGACTTATTTACGTAATGCGAAACTTGCCTTGGCTTATTAGGGTTTTTTGCCCTGAAAAATAAATTCTATAAAATGTATGTAAATTGCAACCAATGTATTTTTTTATTATTTTATTTTAGAAAAAAATAAAATATATTTTTTATTTTTAATATTTAAAAATAACATAAAATGTTGTACTTGACTAATATTAATAAAAATAATTATTTTTTATATTAATGATGTGAACGATGCTTTGAAAAATATATATAAGAAGATGATTTCGCAAAATGTGCATCAATATTAAACTATTTTTCAATGGATAAGTTGATTTTGGATACACCAAAAATTGTTTTTATGGTTTTATAAGGTTAAATGTGTGATTCTGAAAGAGGAAACTCAAGAAGGAGAGGAATAATAGTTGAACTGTTGAAGTGACCAGAAAGGTTTAAAAGCACAAAACCGCGTCTGCGTGGTCACTCAGTTATTCAGATCCATCTATCTATATCTATCAGCACGCTTCCCACTAAAGAAACCACTTTATAACACAGTTTTCATTGGAAAAGCCATATATATAGTTCATATCAAGCGACTTAGTATAAAATAAAATAAACCAACAATAATAGGTACTTATGTTCACCACTATGTGGTTCTACATGATCTAATGCGCAATTTCTTCTTGCGGTTAAATTATGTCGCACCAAAAATGTATTTAAGGAGCACCAATGGTCCACCATGTTTTGACCAAAAAAAACTTTTTGCAACCAATGAGGTCACACTCGTATTGTAGTGACTAAATTTAATTAAGAGTAAAAGACAAATTCGTCTCTGACTTTTTTTCTGCGGACATTTTCGTCCCCGAGGATTGGAAAATACATTCATGTCCCTGACCTTTCTAAAATGCGGACAAATTTACCCCTCCGTTAAAGTGACTCCGTTGGGCTCAACGGAAAACGCTGACGTGGCTCCCGTGGCGCTGACCTAGCCATTACGGGAGCACACATGGCATGTAACTTTTTAAAACAGGACATATTAGTCTTCTCACACCAAAACGTGTAGCTTTTCAAAACAGGACATATTAGTCCTCCCACCCCAAAATGATGTCGTTTCAAAACAGGACATATTTCCACTGACTCCCTCTTCCACCACCACCTACGCTGCCCCTCCTCTCCTTGCCCTATCCCCATCCCTTTCCACTCCCTCGCTTACCCTAACACACTCTACTCCCCTCTCCATGCGCACCCTCCACACCACACTCAACAACAAAGACAAAGATTCAAAAAAGAAGAAGAAGAAGAATGTGTTGCTTTTCTTTTTTTCTCTTTCTTTCTTTTTTGAAAATCAGTGTGAATGACCCATCAAAATTTCACACATTGAAATGCTTATTTGATTTCAAAGCTTGATTCTTTTCATCGTTTCCCAATCTGAGTTCCGCTCTGTTCCTTAAAACATCACCAAATTATTCTTTTTTATATTGAAAACTGGTGCACGAAATTGTGATGTCCAGGCTCAAACTATTCCTGGCACGTGAGCAACTTGGTGCTCTGATCTCAATACATAGTTGTCACAACTTCGATACAACTAACCAGCAAGTGCACTGGGTCGTCCAAGTAATACCTTACGTGAGTAAGGGTCGAATCCCACGGAGATTGTTGGTATGAAGCAAACTATGGTCACCTTGTAAATCTCAGTCAGGCAAATATAAAGTGATAATGGTGTTTTCGAATAATAAATAATAAAATAGGGACAGGAATACTTATGTAAATCATTGGTAAGAATTTCAGATAAGCGAATGGAGATGCTTTTCGTTCCTCTGAATCTCTGCTTTCCTGCTATCTTCATCCAGTCAGTCTTACTCCTTTCCATGGCTGGCTTTATGCAAGGGCATCACCGTTGTCAGTGGCTACATCCCCTCCTCTCAGTGAATAATATGCTCACGCACCCTGTCACGGCACGGCTATTCATCTGTCGGTTCCCGATCATGCTGGAATAGGATTCACCCTCCTTTTGCGTCTGTCACTAACGCCCAACAATCGCGAGTTTGAAGCTCGTCACAGTCATTCAATCATTGAATCCTACTCAGAATACCACAGACAAGGTTTAGACCTTCCGGATTCTCTTGAATGCCGCCATCATTCTAGCTTACGCCACGAAGATTCTGGTTAGGAGATCTAAGAGATACTCATTCTAGCTTAATTCATGTAGAACAGAAGTGTTTGTCAGGCACGCGTTCATAAGGGGGAAGGATGATGAGCGTCACACATAATCATCACCTTCATCACGTTCTTGGGTGCGAATGGATATCTTAGAAGCGAAATAAGATGATTTGAATAGAAAACAGTAGTACTTTCATTAATCTTTGAGGAACAGCAGAGCTCCACACCTTAATCTATGGAGTGTAGAAACTCTACCGTTGAAAATACATAAGTGAAGGTCCAGGCATGGCCGAGATGGCCAGACCCCTAAACGAGATCAATAGTCTCCTAAGATGAACAATGGAATAAAACTGAGACCAAAGATGGTCAAAAAGACGTCTAATACAATAGTAAGAGGTCCTATTTATAATAATCTAGTCACTAGGGTTTACATGAGTAAGTAATTGATGAATAAATCCACTTCCGGGACCCACTTGGTGTGTGTTTGGGCTGAGCTTAAGTGTAGCACGTGCAGAGGCCATTTGTGGAGTTGAACGCCAGTTTCTGTGCCAGTTTGGGCGTTCAACTCTGGTTTTGGATCCTTTTCTGGCGCTGGACGCCAGATTTGGGCAGAAGGCTGGCGTTGAACGCCAGTTTACATCGTCAATTCTTGGCCAAAGTATGGACTATTATATATTGCTGGAAAGCCCTGGATGTCTACTTTCCAACGCAATTGGAAGCGCGCCATTTCGAGTTCTGTAGCTCCAGAAAATCCACTTTGAGTGCAGGGCGGTCAGAATCCAACAGCATCAGCAGTCCTTTTTCAACCTCTGAATCTGATTTTTGCTCAAGTCCCTCAATTTCAGCCAGAAAATACCTGAAATCACAGAAAAACACACAAACTCATAGTAAAGTCCAGAAATGTGAATTTATCATAAAAACTAATGAAAACATCCCTAAAAGTAACTAGATCCTACTAAAAACATACTAAAAACAGTGTCAAAAAGCGTATAAATTATCCGCTCATCACAACACCAAACTTAAATTGTTGCTTGTCCCCAAGCAACTGAAAATCAAAGAGGATAAAAAGAAGAGAATATACTATAAATTCCAAACTATCAATGAAACAGAGCTTCAATCATATGAGCGGGACTTATAGCTTTTTGCCTCTTGAATAGTTTTGGCATCTCACTTTATCCATTGAAGTTTAGAATGATTGGCATCTATAGGAACTTCAGATTTCGAATAGTGTTATTGACTCTCCTAGTTCAGTATGATGATTCTTGAACACAGCTTCTTTATGAGTCTTGGCCGTGGCCCTAAGCACTTTGTTTTCCAGTATTACCACCGGATACATAAATGCCACAGACACATAATTAGGTGAACCTTTTCAGATTGTGACTCAGCTTTGCTAAAGTCCCCAATTAGAGGTGTCCAGGGTTCTTAAGCACACTCTTTTTTTGCTTTGGACCTTGACTTTAACCGCTCAGTCTCAAGTTTTCACTTGACACCTACACGCCACAAGCACATGGTTAGGGACAGCTTGGTTTAGCCGCTTAGACCAGGATTTTATTCCTTTAGGCCCTCCTATCCACTGATGCTCAAAGCCTTGGGATCCTTTTTATTTGCCCTTGCCTTTTGGTTTTAAGGGTTATTGGCTTTTTCTGCTTGCTTTTTCTTTTTCTTTCTATTTTTTTTCGCCTATTATTTTTTTTTTCTGCAAGCTTTGTTCTTTGCTGCTTTTTCTTGCTTCAAGAATCATTTTTATGATTTTTCAGATTATCAAATAACATGTCTCCTAGTCATCATTCTTTCAAGAGCCAACATATTTAACATTCTTAAACAACAACTTTAAAAGACATATGCACTGTTCAAGCATACATTAAGAAAACAAGAAGCATTGTCACCACATCAATATAATTAAGCTAAGTTCAAGGATAAATTCGAAACTCATGTACTTCTTGTTCTTTTGAATTAAAACATTTTTCATTTAAGAGAGGTGATGGATTCATAGGACATTTATAACTTTAAGACATAGTCACTACTACTAATGATCATGTAATGAAGGCACAAATATAGATAAGCACATAACATAGAAAATGAAAAACAGAAGAAAGAAGAACAAGGAATGAATCCACCTTAGTGATGGTGGCGTTTCCTTCTTGAGAAACCAATGATGTCCTTGAGCTCTTCTATGTCTCTTCCTTGTCTTTGTTGCTCCTCCCTCATTGCTTTTTGATCTTCTCTTATTTCATGAAGCATGATGGAGTGCTCTTGATGTTCCACCCTTAGTTGTCTCATATTGGAACTCAATTCTTCTAGGGAGGTGTTGATGTGCTCCCAATAGTTTTGTGGAGGAAAGTGCATTTGAGGCATTTCCGGAATCTCATGGTGATGAGCTTCATACGCCTCTTGAGTTCCATGAGTGGGCTCTCTTGCTTGCCCCATCTTTTTCTTAGTGATGGGCTTGTTCTCTTTGATGAGGATATCTCCCTCTATGTCAATCCCAGCCGAATTGCATAGGTGGCAGATGAGGTGAGGAAAGGCTAACCTTGCCATGGTGGAGGACTTGTCAGCCACCTTGTAGAGTTCTTGAGGTAAAATCTCATGAACTTCCACCTCTTCTCCAATCATGATGCTATGGATCATGATGGCCCGGTCTATAGTAACTTCAGACCGGTTGCTAGTGGGAATGATTGAGCATTGAATAAACTCCAACCATCCTCTAGCTATAGGCTTGAGGTCCAATCTTCTTAGTTGAACCGGCTTGCCTTTGGAGTCAATCTTCCATTGAGCTCCTTCTACACATATGTCCATAAGGACTTGGTCCAACCTTTGATCAAAGTTGACTCTCCTTGTGTAGGGGCGTGCGTTCTCTTCCATGTATGGCAAGTCGAACGCCAACCTCACATTCTCCGGACTAAAATCTAAGTATTTCCCCCGAACCATTGTAACATAGTTCTTTGGATCCGGGTTCTTACTTTGATCATGGTTCTTGGTGATCCATGCATTGGCATAGAACTCTTGAACCATTAGGATGCCGACTTGTTGGATGGGATTTGTTAGAACTTCCCAACCTCTTCTTTGAATTTCATGTCGGATCTCCGGATACTCATTTCTTTTGAGTTTAAAAGGGACCTCAGGGATCACCTTCTTTTTGGCCACAACATCATAGAAGTGGTCTTGATGGGCTTTGGAGATGAACCTTTCCATCTCCCATGACTCGGATGTGGAAGCTTTTATCTTCCCTTTCCCTCTTCTAGAGGATTCTCCGGTCTTAGGTGCCATCAATGGTAATGGAAAAACAAAAAAGCTATGCTTTTACCACACCAAACTTAGAATATTGCTCGCCATCGAGCAATAAACAAAAGAATAGAAGAAGAAGAAGGAGAAATATGGAGAGGGAGAGGGAGATGTGGTTTCGGCCAAGAGGAGTGTAGAGGGGTGTGTTGTGTGAATTTGATGAAGAATGGAGGTCTTTATATAGGGAAGGGAGGGGGGTTTAAGGTTCGGCCATATGGGTGGGTTTGGGTGGAAAATTGGTTTTGAATTTTGAAGGTAGGTGGAGTTTATGAGGTAGGTTTATGGGGAAGAGTGGATGGATGTGAGTGGTGAAGATTTAATGGGGAAGAGAGATTGAGGTGATTGGTGAAGGGCTTTTAGGGAAGAGTGTTTATGGGGTTGTGTGAAAGAGAGTGGTGAGAAGAAGTGAGTGGAGGTAGGTGGGGATCCTGTGGGGTCCACAGATCCTGAGTGGATCCTGTGGGGTCCACAGATCCTGAGTGAATCCTGTGGGGTCCACAAATCCTGAGGTGTTCAAGGATTTACATCCCTGCACCCATTAGGCATGTAAAAATGCCTTTGTACCCAACTCTGGGCGTTCAGCGCCAGGTTGGTGGCCATTTTGGGCGTTCAACGCCCATTTGTGTGCCATTTCTGGCGTTGAACGCCAGAACCATGCCTGTTCTGGCGTTCAGCGCCCAGAAGCTGCCCATTTTGGGCGTTCAGCGCCAGAACCATGCTCTGTTCTGGCGCTGAACGCCAGACAGATGCTCCTCCAGGGTGTGATTTTTCTTCTGCTGTTTTTGATTCCGTTTTCAATTTTTCTATTTATTTTGTGACTCCACATGATCATGAACCTAAGAAAAATAATAAAAATAAGAATTAGATAAACATTGGGTTGCCTCCCAACAGCGCTTCTTTAATGTCAATAGCTTGACAGTGGGCTCTCATGGAGCCTCACAGATGTGCAGAGCTTTGTTGAGACTCTCTAACACCAAACTTAGAGTTTGGATATGGGAGTTCAACACCAAACTTAGAGTTTGGTTGTGGCCTCCCAACACCAAACTTAGAGTTTGACTGTGGGGGCCCTGGTTGACTCTGCTTTGAGAGAAGCTTTTCATGCTTCCTCTTCATGGTTGCAGAGGGAGATCCTTGAGTTTTAAACACAAGGGAGTCCTCATTCCATTGAAGGACTATTTCACCTCTGTCAACATCAATCACAGCTCTTGCTGTGGCCAGGAAAGGTCTTCCTAGGATGATGGATTCATCCTCTTCCTTTCCAGTATCCAGGACTATGAAATCAGTAGGTATGTAAAGGCCCTCAACCTTTACTAATACATCTTCTACTTGTCCATAAGCCTGTCTTCTTGAGCTGTCTGCCATCTCTAGTGAGATTTTAGCAGCTTGCACCCCATAGATTCCCAGTTTCTCTATTACAGAGAGGGGCATGAGGTTTATACCTGAACCAAGGTCACACAGAGCTTTAAAGATCATGGTGCCTATGGTATAAGGTAATATGAACTTTCCAGGATCCTGTCTCTTCTGAGGCAATGTCAGTTGATCCAGATCACTTAGTTCATTGATGAACAAGGGAGGTTCAACTTCCCAAGTATCAATGCCAAATAATTTGGCATTCAGCTTCATGATTGCACCAAGAAACTTGGCAGTTTGCTCTTCAGTAACATCCTCATTCTCTTCAGAAGAGGAATACTCATCAGAGCTCATGAAGGGCATAAGGAGGTTCAATGGAATCTCTATGGTCTCTAGATGAGCCTCAGAGTCCTTTGGTTCCTCAGAGGGAAGCTCCTTATTGATCACTGGGCGTCCCAGGAGGTCTTCCTCCTTGGGATTCACGTCCTCTCCTTTCCTCACAGGTTCGGCCATGGCGCTTATGTCAATGGCCTTGCACTCTCCTTTTGGATTCTCTTCTGTATTGCTTGGGAGAGTACTAGGAGGGATTTCAGTGATCCTTTTACTCAGCTGGCCCACTTGTGCTTCCAGATTTCTAATAGAAGACCTTGTTTCATTCATGAAACTTACAGTGGCCTTAGATAGATCAGAGACTAGATTTGCTAAATTAGAAGCATTTTGTTCAGAGTTCTCTGTCTATTGCTGAGTTGATGATGGAAAAGGCTTGCTATTGCTAAACCTGTTTCTTCCACCATTATTAAAGCCTTGTTGAGGCTTTTGATCCTTCCATGAGAAATTTGGATGATTTCTCCATGTTGAGTTATAGGTGTTTCCATAAGGTTCACCTAAGTAATTTACCTCTGCTATTGCAGGGTTCTCAGGATCATAAGCTTCTTCTTCAGGAGAAGCCTCTTGAGTACTGTTGGATGCAGCTTGCATTCCATGCAGACTCTGAGAGATCATATTGACTTAGTGAGTCAATATTTTATTCTGAGCCAATATGGCATTCAGAGTATCAACTTCAAGAACTCCCTTCTTCATAGGCGTCCCATTACTCACAGGATTCCTTTCAGAAGTGTACATGAACTGGTTATTAGCAACCATGTCAATGAGTTCTTGAGCTTCTGCAGGCGTTTTCTTTAGGTGAATGGATCCACCTGCAGAAGTGTCCAGTGACATCTTTGATAGCTCAGATAAACCATCATAGAATATATCCAGGATGGTCCATTCTGAAAGCATGTCAGAAGGACACTTTTTGGTCAACTGTTTGTATCTTTCCCAAGCTTCATAGAGGGATTCACCTTCTTTCTGTCTGAAGGTTTGAACATCAGCTCTAAGCTTGCTCAGCTTTTGAGGAGGAAAGTACTTGGCTAAGAAAGCCGTGACCAGCTTATCCCAAGAGTTCAGGCTGTCTTTAGGTTGAGAATCCAACCATAATCTAGCTCTGTCTCTTACAGCAAAAGGGAAAAGCATGAGCCTGTAGACTTCAGGATCTACTCCATTAGTCTTAACAGTATCACATATCTGCAAGAATTCAGTTAAGAACTGAAAAGGATCTTCAGATGGAAGTCCATGAAACTTGCAGTTCTGCTGCATCAGAGAAACTAATTGAGGTTTCAGCTCAAAGTTGTTTGCTCCAATGGCAGGAATGGAGATGCTTCTTCCATGTAAATTGGAATTAGGTGCAGTAAAGTCACCAAGCATCTTCCTTGCATTATCATTATTTTCGGCTGCCATCTCCTCTGCCTGTTCGAAAATTTCTGAAAGGTTATCTCTGGATTGTTGTATTTTAGCTTCTCTTAATTTTCTCTTCAGAGTCCTTTCAGGTTCTGGATCTGCTTCCACAAGAATGTTTTGGTCCTTGCTCCTGCTCATATGACAAAGAAGAAGGCACAGAAAAATAATAATAATAATAGAGATCCTTTATACCACAGTATAGGGATCCCTTTGTGAGTGGAAGAAAAGAGGGGGAGACAAAGAATGTAATATAATGGAAGAAACACAACTGTGAGGATGGAAGAGAGGTGAGATGAGATGTTAGGATATGAATGAATAAATAGAATGAGATGGGGGAGGGATAATTTTCGAAAATTATTTTGAAAAGGAGTTAGTGATTTTCGAAAATGGTTTTTTTGAAAAATGTTAGTGATTTTCGAAAATTAAGATTTAAAAAATAAAATAATTAATAAATTAAAAAGAAATTTTGAAAAAGGGGGAAGATATTTTCGAAAATGAGAGAGAGAGTTAGTTAGGTGGTTTTGAAAAAGTTAAGAAACAAACAAAAAGTTAGTTAGTTAGTTGAAACAAATTTTGAAAAGATAAGAAGTTAGGAGGTTAGAAAAGATATTTTTGAAAAAGATAAGATAAGAAGATATTTTTGAAAAGTTATGATTGAAATTAGTTTTGAAAAAGATTTGATTTTTAAAATCACAATTAATGACTTGATTCATAAGAAATCACAAGATATGATTCTAGAACTTAAAGTTTGAATCTTTCTTAACAAGCAAGTAACAAACTTCAAATTTTTGAATCAAAACATTAATTGTTTATGTTATTTTCGAAAATTTGGTCTAAAAATAAGAAAAAGATTTTTGAAAAATATTTTTGGAATTTTCGAAAATAACTAAGAATTTTGAAAAAGATTTGATTTTTGAAAAAGATTTTGAAAAAGATAAGATTTTCAAATTGAAAATTTGATTTGACTCATAAGAAATAATTTGATTTAAAAATTTTTTGAAAAAGTCAATCCAAATTTTCGAATTTGATGAGAGAAAAAGGGAAAGATATTTTTTTTATTTTTGAATTTTTATGATGCAAGAGAAAAACACTAAAAGAATGCAATGCATGAAATTTTTTTAGATCAAAACAATGAATGCATGCATGAATGCTATGAATGTCAAGATGAACACCAAGAACACTTTGAATGCCAAGATGAACATCATAGACACAATTTTGAAAAACTTTTAATGCAAAGAAAACATGCAAGACACCAAACTTAGAATTCTTTAATGCTTACGCACTAAGAATTCAGGAATGCATATGATAAACATGAAAAGACACAAAACAAAAAATCATCAAGATCAAACAAGAAGACTTACCAAGAACAACTTGAAGATCATGAAGAACACTATGAATGCATGAAATTTTCGAAAAATGCTAGATGCATATGCAATTGACACCAAACTTATGATATGACTCAAGACTCAAACAAGAAACAGAAAAATATTTTTGATTTTTATGATTTTCTAAATTTTTTTGGATTTTTTCGAAAATTAATTGAAAAAGGAAAATAAGGATTCCAAAATTTTTAATATGAATTCCAGGAATCTTGCCATGTTAGTCTAAAGCTTCAGTCCAGGAATTAGACATGACTCACTAGCCAGCCAAGCTTTCAAAGAAAGCTCCAGTCCAAAACACTAGACATGGCCAATGGCCAGCCAAGCTTCAGCAGATGATCATGGATCAGCAGCAGCTGGATGAGCAACAACTAAATTGCTCTTGATAACAAATTGCAAGCCTCAGTCCAAATGAATTTAGACATGGCTTTACAGCCAGCGAGGCTTCAACATGCTTCATGAAACACTAGAATTCATTCTTAAAAATTCTGAAGCCATATAATAATTTATTTTTGAAAACATTTTTGAAAAGAAAACGAAAAGAAAGTTACCCAATCTGAGCAACAAGATGAGCCGTCAGTTGTCCAAACTCAAACAATCCCCGGCAACGGCGCCAAAAACTTGGTGCACGAAATTGTGATGTCCAGGCTCAAACTATTCCTGGCACGTGAGCAACTTGGTGCTCTGATCTCAATACATAGTTGTCACAACTTCGATACAACTAACCAGCAAGTGCACTGGGTCGTCCAAGTAATACCTTACGTGAGTAAGGGTCGAATCCCACGGAGATTGTTGGTATGAAGCAAACTATGGTCACCTTGTAAATCTCAGTCAGGCAAATATAAAGTGATAATGGTGTTTTCGAATAATAAATAATAAAATAGGGACAGGAATACTTATGTAAATCATTGGTAAGAATTTCAGATAAGCGAATGGAGATGCTTTTCGTTCCTCTGAATCTCTGCTTTCCTGCTATCTTCATCCAGTCAGTCTTACTCCTTTCCATGGCTGGCTTTATGCAAGGGCATCACCGTTGTCAGTGGCTACATCCCCTCCTCTCAGTGAATAATATGCTCACGCACCCTGTCACGGCACGGCTATTCATCTGTCGGTTCCCGATCATGCTGGAATAGGATTCACCCTCCTTTTGCGTCTGTCACTAACGCCCAACAATCGCGAGTTTGAAGCTCGTCACAGTCATTCAATCATTGAATCCTACTCAGAATACCACAGACAAGGTTTAGACCTTCCGGATTCTCTTGAATGCCACCATCATTCTAGCTTACGCCACGAAGATTCTGGTTAGGAGATCTAAGAGATACTCATTCTAGCTTAATTCATGTAGAACAGAAGTGTTTGTCAGGCACGCGTTCATAAGGGGGAAGGATGATGAGCATCACACATAATCATCACCTTCATCACGTTCTTGGGTGCGAATGGATATCTTAGAAGCGAAATAAGATGATTTGAATAGAAAACAGTAGTACTTTCATTAATCTTTGAGGAACAGCAGAGCTCCACACCTTAATCTATGGAGTGTAGAAACTCTACCGTTGAAAATACATAAGTGAAGGTCCAGGCATGGCCGAGATGGCCAGACCCCTAAACGAGATCAATAGTCTCCTAAGATGAACAATGGAATAAAACTGAGACCAAAGATGGTCAAAAAGACGTCTAATACAATAGTAAGAGGTCCTATTTATAATAATCTAGTCACTAGGGTTTACATGAGTAAGTAATTGATGAATAAATCCACTTCCGGGGCCCACTTGGTGTGTGTTTGGGCTGAGCTTAAGTGTAGTACGTGCAGAGGCCATTTGTGGAGTTGAACGCCAATTTCTGTGCCAGTTTGGGCGTTCAACTCTGGTTTTGGATCCTTTTCTGGCGCTGGACGCCAGATTTGGGCAGAAGGCTGGCGTTGAACGCCAGTTTACGTCATCAATTCTTGGCCAAAGTATGGACTATTATACATTGCTGGAAAGCCCTGGATGTCTACTTTCCAACGCAATTGGAAGCGCGCCATTTCGAGTTCTGTAGCTCCAGAAAATCCACTTTGAGTGCAGGGCGGTCAGAATCCAACAGCATCAGCAGTCCTTTTTCAACCTCTGAATCTGATTTTTGCTCAAGTCCCTCAATTTCAGCCAGAAAATACCTGAAATCACAGAAAAACACACAAACTCATAGTAAAGTCCAGAAATGTGAATTTATCATAAAAACTAATGAAAACATCCCTAAAAGTAACTAGATCCTACTAAAAACATACTAAAAACAGTGTCAAAAAGTGTATAAATTATCCGCTCATCAAAAACCAAAGCCATCGCCATGGGAAGAGGCAGAGGAGTTGCGGCTCTGAAACCCACGGCGGAGGTAAACGAATTAGGGCCGATGCCAGTATTGAAGGAAGTTAGATACCGCGGCGCGAGGAAGAGACCGTGGGGAAGATTCGCCGCCGAAATCAGAGACTCGTTGAAGAAAGCAAGGGTTTGGCTCGGAACCTTCGATTCCGCCGAGGACGCCGCCGCAAGAACACTCTGGGGACCAAAAGCCAAGACCAATTTTTCTCGCCGCTCAGGATCCAGCCCTCGATGTAGAACTGCAGCTTCGCCAGCGCCACTTGCTGCGATGGGAGATTCAACCCCTCCGCTGCTGCTCCGCCATCCTGGATGGCAACTTCCTCCTCGAGCAAAGCCGTTTCCTTCATATGCATTTTTTTGTAAGTGGCTGATTCTTCATAAATTACACAATCTGGACTGGTTGAATGGTGAACTGAGCCTGTGAAATTGAATTTGTGCTCTGTTAGTGAATATGTCGCTGAATTGCTCTGTTATTCATCTGAAATCTGGAATATTGGTTGAAAATGCAAAAGGGGATTAAAGTTTGTTTGGAGGGGTGAGGGAGAAACGGCGACGTTTGGGTTCCTGGGACTAATACGTCCTCTTTTCAAAATTCCATCCTACGTGGCATTCCGTAACGGCCAGGTCAGCGCCACGAGAGTCATGTCACCGTTTTTCGTCAGGCCAAACGGAGCGACTCTAACAGAAGGGTAAATATGTCCACTTTTTCGGAGGGTTAGGGACATGAATGTATTTTCCAATCATCGGAGACGAAAATGTCCGCAAAAAAAAAAGGTCAGGGCCGGATTTATCCTTTACTCTTTAATTAAATTCTCAAAATGGTTTTTCAGATTTATACAGTACATTAATTAGCCTTTAAAATTATAATTACACTATTTTAGATTCTAAAATTATGTTCTAAACTACATACTGGCGTTTTACGTTAATTCGGCGTGAGTTAACAACCGACTTGCTGATGTGGTACATTTACTGCCACATAGGATGAGCGGGACGACGTCATTTTACGGCTGAAGCGTTTTGAAATTAAAACGTCGCCGTTTCGGTCTTAATGGAATGAAATAGTTGCTTGGGTGAAGGGTTGATCATTCACTACATTTTCTTCCTATTTTCTCTCTGACATCAACGCTTCGTCACCTCCATAGCCAGAGACAATGGCGATAGATTAGGCCAGCACTGCTTCGTCATCAATTTCTTCCGTTTCTTTGCGCGAAAGTTGAAGGAAGTCTCCTGGAGAGCTATTGAAGCAAAGGGCGGGAAGCTATTTAAGCTATCTTCAAGGTCAATTTTTTTTAGGCTCATTTATCATTCTTCCATGATTGTTTAAGTTACTCTTTTCGTTTGCATTTATAATTTTTTGGGAATAATATATTGTTGAGTTTTTGTTGTTCATAATTTCATATGTTCGAACGAGGTTTGAATGCTCTGTTTTTGTTGAATAAAACAGGAGCTATTTATGATGGTGTAGTGTGTTTATTTTTTTTGTTAGTTTCATGTATTTTAAGTTTTTTCTTGTTTTGTTATGATGCATATGGATGTAGTTTTATATATAATGTTTTATCATGAAAATTTTTTGAAAAGAGTAAGGATGGAAGGTTGGCTTATTCTCCTGACAAGCACTGTTTAGATGAGGTTGATGTGGACATGTTGGATGTGTTCTATTTGAGAAACTACGTCAATGAGTTAGGTTATGATAAAGTGAAGGAAGTGTGGTGGCTTGTGCTAGGAAGGAGTCTGGGAGTGGGGTTGAGACGTTTAAACTTTGATAATGTGTTAAGAGAGATGTATTTTTTTGGTGAAAAAAATGATGGTATTATTAATGTGTACATTGAACATAAAATTTTATCACATGAGATATTAGAAGGGCAGGAGGTTATGGTGTACCTTGATGACCGAATAAGCGATTTTGGAAAGTAAACAAAGTCAAATACTACCACTGTCCAAAATTCTTCTCTCAAAACTACTGAGAAGCCTCCTCCATTGAGTGTGAGCAAAGCAACTGATGATCCTAACCCTACAGTGACTAATACTCCTCAAGCTAAAGAAATAATGCTAAGGCCTATCAATTTTAATTCGAAACTGAAGCTTAAGTCTAAATTATAAAATCTCAAATTTTTGAAAATTAAAATATAAGTTATTTGAGATTTTGAACCTTATTTTAGGAAGGATAAAAAAAAATTAAAACAAAAATTCAGACACTTATCTTAAATGTTTTGGCTCAAGATGGGGCTAATCACACCAAAAACCACAAACGGACTCATGTTGGGCTCAAACCCAAAGTTTATAACCCTCATAACTTAACAATTCAGCACATATTCCCCCAAAAGTGAGAGAAAGACCAACAAAGAGGAGAAGAAGAGTGTCATAGCCTCCTTTTTTGTCACCATTCACACCAATATTTAAATCCACATAACTTTCAATCTGTAGTTCCAATTGACGACATGTTTACGGCTATGCGTTCGTCTCGACTTCCTCTTCGATTTCATTTAGCTATTGTGGTAAGAAACTTCGAAATCTTTGTCCTATTTTCTGTTTCTATTCTAAAAACACGTTTTGGTTAGTTTAAAGTTGAGATTTTGTGATTTTAATGTTTATATTAGGGAAAGCTTAACCTTGAATTCTAGCGAGGTTTTGACCAAGATTTTACAAAAAAAGGTAAAAGAACTATTTTCTCTCATTTTTCCCAATAAATGAACGAAAACCTTAGGGTAAGTGATGAAAAATTTGACATAATTAGTGTTGCTTGAGTGCTTGGATTGATTTGGTGCAGAATTGAACGCTTAGTTTGGCATGTGGAGCTTTAGTTGAGGCTTGGATTGGATTGTAAACGAAATTCAAAGGTTAGAAACTATCGTCAGCAAAGTAGGAGTTTTTCTTAAAACTATTTTATTACCAAAAATTGTTATAAATCGATATCAATATGAAAATTATATTTTTGGGTGATCAAGTGAGTCTCGTAAATTTGTATATTTGATTGTTGTAGTGATTAATTGATTGAATGGTAGCTTGAATTACGCTATGAATATATGTATATGTATGTGGGCATAATTATAATGGTGTGGTTTAATTGCCTATTATGATTATTGATGTGAGAGTTTGGGACTAAGACTATTTATGATAAGTGCATAAGTGCCATGTGGCTAATTGTAGTTGAGATAATGAGTTTGAATTGATAATTGATGAGTTATGATTGTTGTTGTGAATGTGCATTTTGATGGTTTATGCTATATGAGAGGGAATTGGGTTAATTGAGCTTGAATGATTAGAAGGTGATTGAGTATTGATAAATGTGTGTTGATAGTATTTAGTGATGGGTTGTGGTAGTTTGGAATAAAGTAAATTAGTGAATTTGGTTAAAATGACATTATGCAGATTTTGGTAAAGATGAGCCTTTGACCAATTTTGACGGGAAATAACTTGGCACTTGGAGTTTGAAATTTGATGAAACTTGTCTTGAATTAAAGATAATAATGAGAGCTTTAAAACGATATAAGAATGGATAAAAATAAAATTTTGTAGCAAAAATTATTGATATTTGAAAAGGAGGTGAAAACTAAATTATGCAGAGTCGTATTTTTTAGGATAACTGAATCTTGTACATACATATTGGTCCGTAAAGTTAGCATGTGGTACACAGGATAGAGTTTTTTGAAAGTTTGACAAGGAAGGGATATTTTCAACTAACTCTTTTGTGCAGGAGATGCAGGCTGAAACACTTCCGGAGGAGATTTCCAGCTACATTTTTACCAAAACAGTATGGAAAGGCTTGGTTCCGTCACGAGTGGAGTTATTTGTCTGGTTTGTTTTGATAAGCAGGGTGAATACCAAAGAACGGTTGCTTAGGCTAAGAATTATTAGCCAGGGTGATCACATGTGTGTATTGTGTAATAAAGATGTTGAACATATCTATCACTTGTTTCTTGGTTGCGAAATTACTTGGCAGGTGTGGGGCGCTTGGCTATCTGACCTTAAGAGGCAGTGGGCTATTCCGGATTCATTGAAAGAGCATTTTGAGAGCTGGACAGGAGCTATCAACAGGAAAGAGGAGCGGAACAAGTGGTTCATATGTTTTTTTGCAGTTATTTGAAATGTGTGGTTAGAGAGGAATGGGCGGATCTTTAATATAAGGAGTCTGGAGTAGAAGCGGTGTTTCACAAATCTTTGATCAGCTACAGAGATTGGTGTAGCTTGGATCCCTTTTGTTTTTGATGGCAATGCCGGAGATAACACAAGGGATTGTTACTAGGCGTTATGTTTCTTGTTTGTACTTGTTTTTCAGACTCTGTTGATGACCTTGTCGCTCCATTTTACTGTGTTGAGCTCTTTTGTTAAAAAAAAAAAAACATATTGGTCATGCATACGCATGAAATAGATAATAGAATTGAAAAGTGGTGGATTTTGCATGTACGCATCATGGATGCGTATGCATGATTTGGGATTCGTGCGTACGCACAAGGCATGCGTATGCATAGCCACTCCATTTTGGCCAAAATACTGTTTTTGAACTATTTAATCTTCTCAACATGTTTATAACCCATGTTTAACCCTGTGTGAAGTCTAATAACTAATAATTAAGCTTTGAATAAACTAGAAAAAAATATAATGAATTAAATCGAATTATTCCCAGATAAACGCTTGGTTAATCGATGAAATTGCTACGGGAATAGTGGTTCTTTCTGCCCACAGTGAGGATGGTGGTGTTACCCTACCCATGAAAGGATGGAATTGATAAGTCAATAAGGAATTGGGGTTAATGAATCTAAGTATGATACATTGATAATGAATTGGTGGGGAGGTTGAAGATTCCCTCTGGTTATACATCTATATATGTGAACATGATGAATTATGATTATGATGAGGTTTGATTGAAATATGATTATATATAATTGCGGTTTTGACTTTGATCTTGATTATAATTTGAAATGAGAATTTGATTGATGTTTTGAGGACGGTGACTTTGTCCTGCTCACGAATAGGCAAGTTGAGGTTGATGATTCTCTCTTTTGCTGCTATAGATAAGTTGAGGTTGATGATTCTCTCTCTTGTTGCAGTGGGCAAGCGGAGTTGAGGATTTCTTCTGTTGTTACATCGGAAAATTGAATGGAGAAGGTTAAGAATTCCTTTCGATTCAATTTCTGGTTGTGGTATGAACGAGTTAGGTTGATGATTTCCTATCTTTACATCATAGTCTCTCTCTGATTGGAAGGTTCAGGATTCCCTTCGTATTGAGAGATAATGTCCGGGTTAGCTACCGGATGTGTCTAAGTTCTGACAATTTAACCGACACTTGAGCTCACGGTTCGTAGGACAGGCATGCATCATATTGTATTTGTTTGTATTTGCTTGGGTCTGCATAATTACTTGGCTTGCCTAATTGACATCCTGTTAATTGCTAATTGTACTACTTGTCATAATTGCTTGACGCGGGTCAAACGTCGGTTCAGAATTTCTCAAAAAGAATATTGTCAATAGTATAGTTTCAAACTAACAAATGACTAGGGGTGGCAACACTACCCGAACCCGTGGGTACCCAGCTTGCCCCTACCCGCTCGAGGAGGGTAACTACCCGCCCCGCAATGGGACAGATTTTTAACGGGGCGGGTTCTTGGGCGCGGCGGGATTGGGTTTAGGTTAGACCCGCCCCATTATATATAAAATAATTAGTAAAATGATTAATAATATTGTATCATATTTAAATTTTTACTTTAATTTATGTTATGTATGTAATGAAGGTTATATAAATTTTAAAATTTAATTTTATTTGTTGGATTTTAATAATTATAGGGACGAGTAGGGGCGGGGCAGTACCCGTAAGGGCGGATTAGGGTTTAACTTTTTACTACCTGCGGGTAGAAGCGGGGCGAGTTCGATGCGGGTTATTGTAGGGCGGGGCGGGATGGGTTCGGATAGGGCGAAAATCCGCCCCTACCCGCCCCATTGCCACCCCTAATCCAAATCAGAGTTTAGTTTGTTTGTCACAAATTCAATTCAATAAAAATCGAAAGTTTTAAATCCCGGATCGTCTCTCAAAAAAATTGTAGTGAGGTATGCACATTATTAGTTATGAGAAAAAGAGATTTTAAAAGCAATTGACAAGAAATTAAATTGTAAGAAAATAAAGAGCAAACAGATTTTAAATGCTAAAAGGCATCTTGTTGAAAGTCAAATAGACATAATTAATTTTAATCTACAAGTCCTAGCCAACTCACTAATTAGACTTATTGAAAGACTAGCGTTAATAGAAATAAAATCAACTAACAATCCTAAATTACCAATTAATATTGGACATCAATAACTTAAGGTCATGAATATCCAACCCGGCCCCTGACAATTACCTCGAAAGGACTACGAGGCCCTTGACAAAAAAAAATACCAACCCGGCCCCTGACATTTTTTTTGGGACTAATTAGCCCCTGTGCAAAAAAAAACAACATTGACTTTTTTTGGCACAGGGGTCGGGTTGGGTATTTTTTTTGTCAAGGGTCTCGTTGTCTTTTGAGGTAATTGTCAGGGGTCATTTAGAATTTTTCTCCCTAAAAAAAGTATGGTAAATTGCATGAATTATAAAATCTATAAATACCAAAATAAGAAAGCAATAATAATAACTCAATTAAGCAACAATAATATGAAAAACATCAAAATTACATTAAAGAAAATAAAAATTCAACAAGTGTTCAATAACTAAAATTAATCAAAATTGAGAAGCTAACAAGTAAAACTAAGGGAATCAAGATATTAGAGCATGAAAATATAAAAAAAATTAAACGAAAACAATGATAAAAATCTAAAATTAAGAAGAAATTAAATTAAGAAACCCTAAATTCTAGAGAGAAGTTGGAGCCTCTACTAGAATTTTACCTAAAACATCATTTTAAACTACTACTATACTACTTACACTACTTGCTTGATCTCCCTTGAATATTGCCTCCATATGCATAACAAATGAGTTGGATTAGACAAAAAAATGGGCATGAAATCGCGATCCACATGTTTACTTAAGCAAATCACGTGCTGCTACTTGTGAAATATTTTCAAAACTTCAATTTTTCATAATTCCTTCATTTTTGCATGCTTTTCCTCCATTCCTTCAAACCATTCTTGCTTTCTAAACCTTAAATCACTTAAACAAATATATCAAGGCATCAAATGAGATAAAAGTGAATTAAATTTAGCAATTTTAAAGCATAAAATATGTTTTTTATAATTAAGCACAATTAAGAGAAATTCACAAAAACATACAATTTCAATGAATAAATGTAAGATAAGTTGATAAATTCTACTCTTTTCCACCCAAAATTCATCATAAAATATGGATTTATCAACCTCCCTTTATTTAAACAATAGCATGTTCTCATGCTAAACATCAAGAAAGACAAGATCAAGGGATATTCACACCAATTAAAAGCAAGCTATCTATATCTATTCTATCTATATCTGTCTGTCTATCTATCTATCTACTTGTATCTATTAGTATCTACTTAGTCAAAACAAATTAATTTTCAAAAAAACATATATGTATAGAGGGCTAACTCAATATAGCAATCAATGCAATCCTCATAAATCAATTTGAGTTCTAAAAGATATAATAACTTGCAAGATAATAGATAATAAAAGGTGAAAATATAGAATTGAGCAATTAAATCTCTCGCTAGATGTGTATACTCTCTAATCGCTCAAGTGTATAGGGTCGATTCACTCAATTCTCTTATAATCTTGCTTTCGAAGACTTATTTTTCATCTAACAATCAATAATTATTCAATGCATATATACAAGTATCATGAGGACTTTTAAATGGTTGTAATGGGGTTAGAGTCATGGTAAGATTGTATTTGTCTAAGTAGACTTGAAATTGAGTTTTTGATTAACTTAAACCCCCACCTAACCTATGACAACCTATTCAACTCTAATGCAAAATCTAACTACCTATTATTCACTTTTTTTTCACACTCATGCATTCTTTTAATTCATATCACATATGCAGTTATTTCTCAAACTTTTTTTTGATAACATTTGTCCCTTTTTTATTGTTTTCTCATTTTTCTTTTTTTCAAACTCTTTTTTTTTTCAATAAGATAATATATATAAAAAGATTAGTGCATATGGTTCAACATTCAATGCATGAGTATGTACCCAATTTTCAAGATTTTCAACAAAAATGCAAAATACCCATTTTTCTCAACCAATATTTTCAAATTTTTCACACTTAGATGATGCACATTCTCACTAGTCTAAGCAAAGATCTAAACTAAATAATTATTGTTTTTTCACTTAGGAGTAGTATTGTGCTAAAATTAAGAACAAAAAGGGGATTAAATAGGCTCAATATTAGCTAACAATGGTAGATAAAAAGGTAAGACCATTTGGGTAAGTGAGCTAAATAAAATAAAGGCCTCAATGATGTAAATGCATTCATACACAAAATATTTGACATAAAAAATTAAACAAGTCAAATATTGCAATCATAGAAAGAGAATAACACACAAGAATGAAAATAGTGGTTAATATAATTCAACCACACATAAAAGCTCAAATTAATGGGATGCCCTATAAATAAATGTCTTGAAAATTAATTATTTTGACTAAACTTATTATGTATATATATGTATGCATGATGCGATTGGATAAAAAATCAAAATTTTAGGTTCTTTTCTTATTCTCTATCAATCCAAATCATCATATGCATATAGAAAAGTAAACTAGAATATATGTACAAATCATTATCACATTATCCAATAATAACTAAATGCTAAAGATATATATGTACAAACCATATGCAAGAAGTAAAATACGCTAAAACTCGAAAAGATATTTAAAATATATACAAATCAAAATAAAAAGTACAATAAACTAAAAGGTACTCAAAGTATCAAAATACTAGCAAATAATCAAAAAGTATAATGAAAATAAAAAAGTAAGTGTTTGGAAGGAAAAATTATCACCCAACAGCCGATCTTGTCGCTCGACCTCCCCACATTTAAAAATATGCACGGTCTTCCGTGCAAGTAAAACAAGTTGGAGCTTTACTCATCACCACCTTTAACTGGTGGATTCTGCTCCTTCTCACTGCAATGCTCTGAGGGGTGTCTAATTCCTCGATCATCGGGTCCCAATTCCAGTTTTGACGCTTGATATTCTCATAGCGTCACTTCCTACGACGCTCCAAGCGGGTTATCTCCTCGAAGAGTCTCTGGACAAGATGATGGATCGGCTGTGATAATGGTGATGGTGGTGCTGCTGCTAACTGTGGCTGCTTAGGTGCTGGTGCTGAAGTGGATGCCTGGCTGCACCCTCTGCATCTGGTGGATGGCTAAGATTTGTACAAGTCGCCATGAGGTATGATCTTCTTACTTCCGGCGATTGTAGGTCTCTCATCAGCGTCCTCCCAGACAACCTCGGCCCTCAGAGCTAACCGAGTGTTCAAGCAAGGGAAGGCTAGGTTGCCCATGATGTGAGCTCGTCCCATGTACTTCCTGACGAGTCTTGGAAGGTACATCTGTTTACCCTCCAAAGCACACCAGATAAAAACCGCCATATCTGCTGTGATATCGGTCTCATAGGTACTTGGCATCACATAGTTAGTGAGAATCTGATGCCATACTCGGGCCTCAATAGTCAGGTACTTGATGGCAATAGATTTGGGGCCCGATTTCTGAGTACCATAAATCCATGTGCTATCCGACTGGGCTATCACCTCTAGGACCTTGTGCCAATCAAAGGTCAAAATGAGTCGATCCTCCTCCGCCCTCTCATAATCATCCTGGCCTTCAAGCTTAGGCGGGATGTGAAGGATCTCCTCGAGGACTTCGTCAGTCACCAAAATCTGCTTGTCTATGAGGTAAACTGCATCGAGGACTCCCATGTAGTAGTTGGCATAGAATTCAAGAACCCAAGATGCATTTCCATCCCCGCTGATCAATCCAATCATCAGTGAACTTTCTCATCTCAGGGAGGATCTGGAGCTTTCGCTCAACATGGAGGCTCCTCTTTTGAAATTCAAAAAACTTGAGCTCTGAGTAGAGGTTGGAGAACTTAGACAGATCAGTAGAAGGTGTTCTTTGATTAATCTGGCCTCTCCTACTGATCGTCCTCTCAGATTGTGGTTTATCCACTGATTCAGTAATTTGTCGGGTTCTTCCCCTCTTACTCGGCTCTATGCCCTTTGTCTTTTCCTTTCCTTTTCTGGCGGTCATCCTGTAAAAGAATAAAAAAAAGGTGTATGTGAAATGTAATCACACGGCAAACAAAGCAAGGGTATACATAAGCAGCACTCAAGGGCACAGAAGCAATATTCTCAACTTAATGCCTAAACAAGAAATAATGAATCAAATTACATGGTAGCTACAACATGTAATTCAAAACATAAATGAGACATATAGGCATAAAGCATAAGCAATTGGTGAATGAATAAACAAGAATAATGGTCAACAAGGCAAGTATAGCAAGTTCAAACACCAAAATGCTTTCCAACAATAAAATCACAAGATTAATATGAAAAACGGGAAGTTCCAAGCCTAATGTATTCCAAAAACCAATTAAGGACAAACGAAATGAATTAAATGTTTTACATAGGCCAAAATTTGTCAATCTTGTATAATTAGGCAAAAAGAACCTCAAACATACCAAATGCAAACATTTTGGTCAATTTAAAACCAATTCAAACTCCATCAATGCAAATAGGTAAAACAGGAAGAGAATAAGAAATGATGTCAAAGAATTGACCAAAATGTTCAATAAAAAGCATTTTGATGTATGTTGCAAATAATTGGGATGCAAAGTCAGAAACAATACCAAATAACAATAATAAGGGAACTTTGCAACACAAATGCATCAAATTCAGCCTTAATAACACAAAAGCAACAAGATAACTCAGAAATTCGGCATGATCAAACCAATAAATTGCAATTCCAATTCATCAGCACATAATACATATTCACTAAACCATATCCAACATGTAAGATAGCATAACAACATGGCAAATAGAAATAATAAAGTAAAAACCAAAGAATCCAGCAATCAATATCATGGATTAACAAAATTCAGACAATCAGATCAAGTAACCAATTTAGCTCGTCGGCAAATTATCCATTAATCCAACAAAAACATCAATCAAACTGGTTCAACAGAATATAACAGCAAACTCAGAAAAACAGTAGTAAAACAGTGAATCTCCACCATACATCACCAACTTAGAACAATTTCAAACACATTGAGCCAAGAATCAGAAACTAGTAAACTAACTAAATTAACCTAACCTAACCTAACCTATAATCAACTAACAGAGAGAATTAATCTAACTAACCAATTAACCAAATCAAACTAACTAATCAAAATTAACTAAAATGAACAAAGAAATTAAAAGAAACGAAAAAAATAAAATATAAAATATAAAAACCTGGAAGTAAAGCAAACAGAGACAGAGTAAGGGGTACAGGGTTGCTAGACTGAGCAGCAGCAGTGGTGGTCGGCCACTAGAAGTGGTGCCGGCAGCATTTGACACGCTGGAAAGAGAAAAACAGGGGGATTGGGGAGCAGGAGCAAGCCTCAGGTAGCTCTAGCATGTTCTCTGGATCTGCCTCTTCTGGTGCTTCTTTATTCCATTAGCCTTCGCCATCCTCTGCTTCGGCCTTTGAGTCATCATCGTCGTCATAATTGTGAGTCAGCATCTGCCTCTGCTCTGGCTCTGCGTATTCTGGTTCTTCTTTGCCATCGTGGTGCTCAGGTTGGCTGTCTGCATCCACTCCTCTTCTGAATCTTCCGTTGCTTGTGCTAGGAAATTTTGGGTGACCCTGATATGCATAGTACTAGGTAAACAAGTGTGAAAAGCTTCCAACTTGGCCTACAGCAACACCATGTGCGCATAGCATCGGTGAGACTTAAAACCACTTTCTGAAATTAGACTCTTAGAAAGGAACTTGTAGAGTTCTTGTTAGAAGACTCTAATGCTTCAAAATCACAGGCAAAATCAAACTTAGTTGCAAAACAACCCTGTCTGAATGTATATCTTCTCTTAGAGTTGGACACTGAAGCTACATTAGATGTTCTTAGATGTGCGTTTGATGAAGATGAAATTTCAATTACTGGTTCATCTTCACTAAACTCGATTGATCAATCCATTGAAGAAGCAAAAGAAGAAAATGGTATTACAGAACATCAAAGTACTTTGGTTCAGAACACAGTAGATGCTCTTGTTAAATTAATTGATATTAAATCTGTTTCACCAGACACGACCTCTAGTAGTGGTGATGATGGGTTGATAAAAGAGTGGCCATTGAAGGACATGGGTTATCTGTTTGAGTTCATTGCCTATTATGTCGCTCTCCAAAGAGCTAAAATCTCAAAGGATGTACTGTGTCAAATATTTGAATATTTGACTTCAGAGAGGTACTCTGCAACAAATGTCTTGGTTCATGGTTTAACTCCAAAAAATAAAGAAACACAAGTGCTTGCACTTTCGGAAATACTGCCTGATTCAGACTGGGATGCATATGTACTAGAACTTTGTGAGAGCACTCAATATCACCAAGTGAGTTCAGGGACCCTTTTGATGATATTAACCTTTTGGTTCCCAGATGTTTAGTGGTACCAAATATTAACTTTTATCTGGCTAAGTATTTATTATTTAACCATTTTATTTTATCACATTTGGAACTTCTTGTTACTTGCATTATGACCTGAAATCTTGAGGTCTAGAAACAAATCAGCTATCGTTGACAATGGCTTGATCAGCAGATTCTCTACAAGATGCCAACCCCACATGGAAGCCCCATTCCTCTGCATGAAAATGATATAGCAGAGAATTCTTATGGACATCAACAGATATCACGAGTATTTACACACAAATCACTATATATTAAGGTCATGAATTTTCTAGAGATTTTATTAACCTTAGTAATGGTTTTGCAGTTTGAGATCTTGAACAGCTTGCAGAAAAATGAGAGATTTATTCAGATAGAAAACTTGCCTCAATTGAGGCTTGCCCCACCTGCTGTATACCATGAAAAGGTAAATAAGGTGATAGATTTTCATGCTGGGAAAAGTAGCAGTAGTAGTTCTGCAGTTTTGGAGAAACAAAGTAGAAACAACAAGCAAAACCGGGAGCTAAGAGTTAAGGGTTCATTAATCAGATTTCCCTTAAAATCAACTATATTTGGTAAGTATAATTTTATTCAAGAAAACCAGGGACTGATTGGTGCCTATTTTTACTGTTTGGTTTAGTATAATTTTGTTTCTTTTTTTTTCACAAAATCTTAAAAATAGAAATTATTGAAAGTGAAAATAGAAAATAAAAATTGAAACCAAATTGTTGACCATATGGCCCCTGAAATTTGCCAGGTCAACTTTCCAGTGACGGAAAACTACGGAAGGATCAAATTGAGGCACGGGTCAAAATTTTAGGGTACAATTTGAGTCAATTGAAAGTTTGAGGGCTAAATTACGTCGGGGGTCAAATTTCAGAGACCATTTTGAGTATTAACTCGTTGACATTCACATTGACTGCGGTGGGTTGTGTGTTGATTGCTTTTGCTTAGACCGGAGGCCATGATTGATTATGTGATGGGCTGGAGGCCGCGATTGATTTATGTTTAAGTTTAGTAAAGTATGAAAAATCAAACTGGTTTAACATAGACTTAATGAACCTACGCTTAGAACAAGTTGGTCATTCATATAGTTTAAATAACTTTTAAGATTTTATAATGGAAATATGAATTTGGGTTTTTAATAAGTAACCGTTAGTTTTTGAAAAGATTCACAAGACGAGCGATGATCATTGTGATTGAAAACAACTTTCTTTTATATTTCTCTCATGACAATTCCAAAACTTTTCTAGTGAGACCGTGTGGTTAGGTTCTCACCCCCTACATATTTTTCTTTTTAGGACGGATGAGGAACTAAGGAGTTTCTTCTACACATCTGATTCTGTTGTATATTTATATATTAGTTATAGTTTTTTTCTCGCCTTAGTTAAGAGGGATAGGAGTTGTAATGATATTTATGTTTGTAATATTTTTAAGTTACTTGTATGAAAAGTCTCGTGTGTGTGTGTGTGTGTGTGTGTGATTGAATTTGTTTATATAAGCATATTTGTAAAAAGAAAAAGAACTTTTAGTTTTTTAAAGCATACAGCGATACAGTTTCGAGTTAAAAGGCTTCTATTTTATTATTAAGTATATAGAAGTCATCGTAATGTCCTCGTTATTAAAGTGGTGCAGCCGGAAGCGTGACATTCTGATAGTAAGGATGTTACATAAGATAATCCTGAAACCTACACAAAAGAAAGTGACCAAGACCAGGAGATATTATTGTTTGAGATCTTTCACCCCCAAGGCTTTAGGGAAAGCTGTTTCAAAATCAAGTTAGATGGAGGTGATGCCATATTGCTCTCTTCTGACTTAGACTCTCATAACAGCTATGAGAGTGCTTACGATAAGCTGTATAAGCTCGTACTGCTGGAAGATAGTTCATTTGAATCAGGCATTGGAGACGAAATTACTTCCTCCAAGAATAAAAAAAGAAAATAAAATCTGAGAAAGAAGGTTCAGTAGGGTAGTGGAAAGGAAAAAGGGAAGGAGAAGGTTTGTGTTGATGATAATGCATTTGTGGAAGACGTTTCAGATGACGAAGTTGACATTGGATTTGTTAGGGGTACCAGGGCTGATCTTTATAATGCCTATGATCCGGGTTTCAGAATTCGATAGTGCAGATTCATGGTATTCTTTGGAGATGAAAATCCCACCGAATTCAGAAGATGAGCTGGATGAAGAGGACGAATCAGAGAAAAATTTTCCAGTGTTTAGGCATGTTGCTAGGTTTGGTGAATTGCACTTGGAAGTAGGCATAAAGTTCAACACTAAGTGGAATTTCAAAGAGGTAACGAGGGAGTTTACTATACAAGAACGAAGGCGAATCAGGTTCAAAAAGAATGATAGCAAAAAGATTAGGGCAGTATGTAAAGTGAAGAAATGCAAGTGGGTAGTCTATGCTTCGAGGGATCATGGGAACAGTTGTTGGCAAGTTAAGACCTTCCTAGATGATCATATATATCCAACAGAAGATAAAAATAGGACAGCAAATAGAAACTGGGTGGCTAGTAAGTTGGTGAAAAAAGTGAGAAAATATCTCAATTTGGCATTGTGAGGCTACAACATTCTTTAAGACCAAATACGATTTGTCACTTAATAGGAATTCAATCTTACGGACACTTTTTTATGCTAGGAATGTAATTTATGGTGATGCGAAGGCACAATATGCCTTGACGAGGAATTATGGTGAAACTCTGCTGAAGACCAACCCAGGTTCCACAATTCAGATATGCATAAAGCTTTTGCCAAGTGGTGAGGTAATTTTTGAGAAGATGTACGTTTGTTTGAGTGGATGCAAGAATGGTTTTAAGGCTGAGTGTCATCCACTAATTGGACTTGATGGTGCCTTCTTGAAGACTGTATTCGGAGGGCAATGATACAAGTACAAAGACTTATACTAACTTCCTTCCCTAATCTATCTCTACCCTTCCTCTTATGGGTCGAGTTAGAACATCCCTCTCTTCTATTCCTATTCATGTGAAGTAGGGTAAGATATATTCCATTTTATCCATAAGTAAAGTAAGAAAGTGAAAACTTGAGTCAAGCAAGATAAATCCTATTGGTTGTTGGACAAGATGCTAACAACCATATATACGTCATTGCATGGACAATTATGGAAGTGGAGAACAAGGATAATTGGAAGTGGTTCCTAGAGTTGCTACATAAAGATCTTAGTGACTATAAAACACGTGGATGGAGCTTCATTTCTGATATGCAAAAAGTACTCTCGTAACTTCACTTCATTTCACTTTAATCTAGACATGATTGGTATAAACTATTGTAATGTTTGGTGTTGGGACTAATTTAGATACACGATGGTGAATGAGAAGGATTATTATGGTGAATGAGTAGTAAACTTAGAGATTGTTATGATGAATGACCAGTTCAAGCTTCCTGCAATGTGGCTCCCAATGCCTGCCTATCATGGGCAACGATTATTTCTATAGATTGAAGATGAAGAATAGAACGTGGATGGAGAGAACCAGAATGAGAGGAGGAAGAAGAAGCTTTAGGGTTTATAAAGGGAACGGGGACTAAATTGGAGAATTGTACACTCCTATCCACGTCATCTAATTGTTATGCTCATCCTAAGTGGCAATAGTTATGCCACATCAGCAAGTCAATTGCTGACTCACGCCGAAATTGGCGTGAAGAGCCAGTATGTAGCCCGGAGCGCAATCTTGGAGTCCAAAATAGTATAATTGGAATCTCAAGAGTCAAATTGGTGCACAGCCCAAATCTGAAGAACCACTTTAGGAATTTAGTTAATCCAATTTTAAATATTTAGAAAAATTGTATAGATCCAAATTGATATGCAAACTGCAAAGTATGAGATTATAAAGTTGGATCAAATAACACATGTTAATTGTTAATTCAAGTATAAGGCAATTCTATATTTAGATAAAATCTTCACTTTTTATATATGATTTATGAGTTATAATTCCTTAGACATTGAAATAAATGTCTACATTTCAAGTAACACATCCATCAGGCATTTGAAAATATATTTGAAATGTAGTTATTCACTATTTAAATTTGGCTTTGGGCAATTTCACTTTGCCTAGGAAATAACAACCAAAAAATAAAAAAATTTCGGACCCATCCAATTGAAAGAGTTATATACATAAACAGCTTGTATATATCATTAAAATTCAGAATACAATATATTTCAAAATTCTCAAGAACATTAGGTTATGAAACTTTACCCTTTCTCCTAGGCAGAATGATAGAATAGAACATGTCACTGCAGTAGTAATGTTTATGTACTGTTACTGCAGCACAAATGTTTCCAAATGCTTCATGGCACTATGTATCTTGTTCCAACTGAAAAAATGCCATGGAATAAAACAAAATACCCAGCAAGCAATACTATATTTCATTTTCACTTGGAGACAAAAACCTTCACATGTTCTCAACAATCCTATATTTGCTAGTTTCACTCATTGTCATACCTACAAAAATTCTAGCATCTTGGTGAGAAGGCTCTAATCTTGGTGAGAAGGCTCTAAGCAGCAAGAAAAGAATATGGTTTTTATTTATAATTCAAGAAACTACAGTTGTGTTTCCTGATCTCTCACCGCATGATCCGAGACTGTTCCCTCGGATGATACCTCCTCAACCTCATCGGGTCGTTCGACCCGGGAAGGATCCGATTGAGTCTTGCTGGAATCTCCGCTGTCAGGGAGTTCTACTATATCGTCTTCAGGTGGACACCAAGTTTTTGGTGAAACTTGATGCGCTTTCTTGTTTTCAAAGGCACCTTCAGAGTCCTTGAATTTGGCTCTGGCAACAGGCCTTGGCAATGGGAGCTTGCCCTCAAGAAAGCTTGAAGCACCCGAAACTGGCGGAAGATGAGGCCCAGGAGCAACACAAGATGCAACCAATTGAAGCACTTCAGGGGAAGGAGACAGTCCGGATGAGAGTGATGGACTTGAATCTTTTAAATTTAGAAGAGGCAAGCTGAGGTTGGATTCGACCTGCTGAGGTCCTCGAGTTGCTGTCTGAGAAAGTAGAGGAAATGGTGGCCCCGATGGAGTTGAGCTTGAAGCACCATTATCAGCATCGCGGTTGCTGGGGAAGTCCCTGCTGGATCCTGCAAAATCTGCAAGACCCTGATCAAACTTAGGTGACCTTCTCCTCTTCCTCTTCTTGAGGATACACCTGGGATCCTTTGGCAAGGATGGAGGTGGTCCAGGAATCACAAAAGGAGGAATTGTTGACTTATCTTCTCCATATAACATGCGAACTGATTGAGCAATTGCTGATACTGTAGGTGGCAGTTCAGGATCAGGATGCTTGGCAGGGGGACTCACGGCTTCTCGCAACCAGTGTGGAAGCTTGTCTTTTGAAGTACTACTTCCAGCTACATCATCTCCTTTTGAGTGTGAAAGATCAGGTCTAATGGCGTTAGATGCCAATCCTGAGCCCATTGATTCACCATTTCCCACATTTGCACGATTATCGCGCAAATCGTTGGACGATCCATCCAGAAGTTCTGGCAACTTTCCTCGCTTCCTGTTTCCTTGTTCATCTTCCTTCTGCCGTATATCAAGGCCACCTGAGCAATTCAAACCTAAAGAACCCAAGGAACTGGCTCCAAAAGAATTGAGCATAAATGGGTGCTCAGAAAGAACATTAGAAGTCCCAGGCCTATCAGATGCTTCAGCAGAACCATCTTCAGGTAGTTTTGCTCTATGTTTGTCTGAACTCCAAGATGGTACTGGCACAAACTGATCATTTTGCAAACTAGGTCGATCCAATGTCCTAAAATGTGGCAGACCAGACACAGACTCACCTATCCCTAATTTCATGTCGGTCAAATGGTTTTGAAATTTCGGTGGCAAGATGAATTTGCTCCCTTGTAAAGCTCTTTCCATCATTCCATCAGAGATTGGAAAATGTGCAGCTTTGGTAGACTTTGTCATCTTGGAAGATCTTGGCACAGGAAAAGCTGGCCCCTGAAAGACCTTTACTTGTTCCTCTTCCCACCTCCCTGATAAATCATCAGGCGTCTTATACCTTGAAAACTTTAACTTGGGATCTCTGAGCATGACATCCCAATTACCCCTTCCATGCCTACGGACACCAATCCACAGGGAATCGAGCTCATCTTCAGACCATCCATCTGATTTTGACTTCTTTTTTAACGAGCTACTCGATCCAGAGCCGGTTCGCATCATTATGTTTTCAAGCACCTTCCTATGGTTTTCTGGGAAAGATGGGAATGGGGTTGGTCTTTGTCCCAAACCCAAGGTGGGAGGAACATCCCTGTCTTGCTGATTATATCTGAACATGTCTTCAGGGGGATTTTTGAAAGTAGGTAGTGCTGGCATTGTTGGAAGGTCTTGCCCAGATCCATTCAGAGGTTCAAACCTGCCTCCTAATGACAAATTCGGTAAGAGGTCCAGATGTGAATTTGCCATGCTCTTCGTTGTAAGCGGAAATCGTGCCAGTAACCTTTCATCAAATGGCAGATTTGGCAGGGCCATCTTCTCCTGGAAAGCAGAGAATCTAGCACCTGATTTTTCAAATGCATTGGATTCCTTTCCTTTAACAGAAGGTGGGAACTGCAAAAAGCAAATGGATATGAATTAAAACCACACATAAAGCCAATGGCAACCCAAAATTAAGTCCAAACTCATCATACTAAGTGAGCATACCGGAACAAATGGGAGATTGCTGTCAGGGATGCTATTTTTGAAACTATGTTTAACATTTTCAGTCGAGGCATCTGGTATTTTGGTATTTGGTGCCATTTCCTGACTTCTGACCTCTGCATCCATGGATGTCCCAGAGCAAGAGGCAAGATTGAATGGAAATTCTTGTCTGACTCCATGTCTATTTTGTCTCCAATTTAACTTGGGAACATTACTTTCTGATGATTCCATCTGGTTAGCATTAGGAGCACAAAGTCCCAGGACAGGCAACAAATTGTTGGGGGGCATAGAGTTTGAGGTACTTGGTCCGCCCTTAATATGGTGATTTGGGACAAAAATGTCAGGTAGAGTACGGCTTGGATTATTCAAATGAGCATCAAAATGGTTGCTCATTTTATGTTTCGAAAGCCTGTCGATCCTTGAAATGGTATCTGTGTTGTTGCTGTTCTGAACTTGTGCTTCTGCAAGTTGATTAGATTTGCTGTCCACTAAGTTGATGGAAGGCACCTCTTGAACGGGATGCATTGCTCCAGCTCCTATGTCCCCACCCTTAGTATTAGTTGGAAATTGTGGGAGTGGCTCAACTCCTGGGATTTCCTCAGGAGGACGTGATGCTGCTTCTTTCTTCCGAGCAATTCGCTCCTTCTGCCGAGCACGGAGCTTAGCACTGTCCAATAATAGAAAGTGTTTTCAGCATTGAGAGCACATTTAATTATGAAGCTTATACCATTCCGGAAAACAGTACCAACTACAAGTGCACAACATATATACTAGCTTGAGAATTAGTATTACAGTGAATAATTCAGACCAATATAGAAATAATCTAACCAGTACCAGGAAGGAGGTATCAATATACCATATATAACCAGTTTGTTTAGCTGAAATTAATGTATGAGAATTCAAACTACCATGAACAATTTAGCCGACAGCAAGTAGGACTTTATAAATGCTCCATAAAGGACAAATTTATCTTTTATACCCATATTTAGTAACTGCAGAGAAACTCGGAAATTTCAAAGGCAGAAAACATACTATTTCGTCTTCAGAGCCCGTCCTGCTGGTGTATACTCACGTTCGGGTTCTGGCTCTGGCTCTTTTTCCTCCTCACCGCCACTCTGGTAGAAAAAGCACATCAATAAAACATTAACATCAAGAAAACACCGTTCAGGATACTGAGATGTTACCAAAGGAGCGAACCCTTTTCATTTCTCTTCTAAAGCTTGTTTAAAAGTAGGTTTACTTAAAATCAGAAAGAAACCAAATTACCTCGCTCATTGTTTCAGTTGGGTGCGGAGCATATGCTTCCCTATAAGAAACAGCTTTCCTCTGGCGCTTCCCTCGACCAAGAGCCGCTTCCTCCTCACTTTGATATTTCTCCCACCTGCAAACCAGATTATACGCAGAAGAAACATTCAGAACACTGGATAGCTAATTGTGCTGCCAAATAATAATGATGATGATGATGATGATGATAATTGTACAACCATCATTTCTAGAGATATAACCTATCCCAGGTTTCATTTAAAAGGTTCTGATTTTTCAAAAGCCATTATCTCATAACTGTAGCACCTTTACCATTATATGGTTTAGAGCTAAAATGATAATTCTATTCTTTTTAAATAGGTAATTAGGTGCATAAGTAAACATTCACACAACTTGATTTAGGTAAAATGTTACAGAAATAGAGGATACAAGCAAGTAAAAGCTCCTTGCCTCACACGCAGTAGTCTGTCCCATTCATTTTCTTCATTGGCAATCATAACAATATCATCTTTCTTTTCAGAATTTTGAGTAGACAAATCATCAGTTCCGTGAGGAGGAGATTCATCCACTCCATGCTCTTCAGTTGGCTCATCATTCCACTCGACCGCCTGAATAAAAAAAATTACAATCATGATTAGGGGCATCGTTGTCTTTGTATATCTAACAGTATGTAAGCAAAGTGGAATATTTCAAAGAAAAAAAATCAAAATAAAAGAGAAATTAACCAGTCAATTGATGCAGAACAAAACATTTGTAGGAGAGAGAAACTTCCCATCACACTAGGATGCATATTAGCGCAAAGGGAACATGAGCATCAACAAACTCTGTTTAGATACTCTACACATTAATCACAAATGAAACTTTGAAAGAGCTCCTCTAGAACCAAGTACAACCATTTACTACAGTACAGTAAAGCCATTGCATAAGCTCTTAAGATTACTCGACAGAAAAATAAATATCATCGTGTAAGAACTTAAACTAGAGTGGAAGAATGGGAGAGGGTCCTCGTCCAAACATATACATGCAAAACAAGATTCATGTATTCACACCACACATCATATAACTTACCAGTACAATTCTACCCAGAATTTAAAGAAATGATAGAAGACTGTATTAGACGCAAGTGAATTATTTTACCTTCACTGAGCCAAGCATATCATTCTCGGTATCCCCTTCAGCAATATCTGTTGAACCATCTTGAAGGTCAGATCGATCAAGCAATTTAGAAATTGCATTTTCATCCCACACAATCTTGCTGCTGCTATCCGTGCACTTGTCTTTGTAAACATCTCCCAGACCACCAGTCCTCTTCCGTTGCTTGTGTGCTACATCTATTATCGTCTCATCTTTGCTACTATTGTTATTTTCAGTTGTGTTCAAGCCAGGAGAATCATTGAAGAGTTCTTCAGTTCCCCATTTCAAAATATCTTCTATTTCTTTTTGAGACCCAGACTTATTTACAAAAAGCTGATCAAGCATCAGTTTCTTCTTGGCAAGCTGTAAGATGCGCTCTTCAACACTAGCACGAACCACAAGCCGGTATACCAAAAGTCTCTTTGACTGACCAATTCTGTGTGCTCGATTCATGGCTTGGATATCAGCATGAGGGTTGAAATCAGAGTCATAGATGATGACAGTGTCAGCAGTCGCCAAATTTATCCCAAGTCCACAGGAACGGGTAGATAACAAGAAAACAAATCGACTCTTGTCTTGGTTAAAGCGTGCAATTGCAGTCTGACGATCAGCAACAGCAACAGAGCCATCCACCCTCTCATATGTTTTAGGCCCAAACTCTATGGTCAAATAGTCCTCAAGGATGTCGAGCAGCTTGGTCATTTGCGAGAAAATAAGAACTCTGTGTCCTTCCTTGCGTAAAACCTTTAGCATAGAGTGCAGGAGAGTAAGCTTAGCTGAAGCCTTTATTCTCATTTCATGAAGAAATTCAACAGACCCAGAATCAGGCTCAGTTCCTGGTATGAGATATGGATGATTGCAGACCTTCCTCAGTTGCATAACAATGTTCAGCATAGATTGTTGAGCAACCCCTTTTCCAATATTCCGCAATATTTGATAATTCTTTGTAAGCATTGCACGGTAATATTCAGCTTGGATGGATGACAACTCAACAGGAACCATTCTTTCTGTCTTGGGAGGAATATTCTGCATTGCATCCTTTTTAAGTCTACGAAGCATATGAGGAGCCACAAGTTTTTTCAATTCATCAACCTTTTCTGCAGTTGTAAGATCATTAAACTTCTCCTCAAACGAAGACAGAGAAGGAAATGATGCCGGTTGTAAGAAATTGAGCAAGTTGTACATCTCACCAATGTTGTTCTGGAGAGGGGTACCTGTCAACAGTACACGATGTTGAAAAGAGAAGGTATTCAACAAACTGAAAAGCTTACTTCCAGAATTTTTCAGTCGATGTCCCTCATCAACAACAAGAACTTCCCAAGGAACTCCGCGCAAATGAGAAGAATCAGCAAGAATCATTTCATATGTAGTTAAAAGCACATTGAATTTAAAGGCTTCTGTTTTCTTATTCAACCCACTTGGATCATTAGCATGCCATTCATACTGGCGAATCATGGCTCTTGCTTTTGCGCAGCCATGATATTCCACAACATTCACATCCGGAGCCCACAGTGCAAATTCAGCAAGCCAATTAGGCATTGTGGAAAGGGGTACCAAGACCAAGCAAGGAAGTTTAGCTTTGAATTCAAAATACAATGATGAAATAAAAGCACAAGCAGAGACTGTTTTCCCAAGTCCCATCTCATCTGCAAGTATCACATTTTTGGACTTATACCAGCATTTACGTAACCAGTTGAGAGCCTCAAGTTGATGAGGAAACAAGGCACCTCCTTTCAGCTCCTTAGGTTGCTCCGTAAGATTAAATATATCATGCCGATGTTCATTGCTTTTCCTTGCTGAATTTTCCTTTGATGCATCCCTTTCAAGAGTTAGGGCTTCATGCTTATGAAAAAGTGTAACCAGATGAGAAGACTTTTGAAGCACAGGTTCATCTAAACTTTCCCAAGTGCATTCATCATAAGGTAGTCCAGTCCATTTTACAAATGCTTCAGATGCTCCATTTTTGGAAGTGCGGAGTGCAAGAACTCGCTGAGGCTGTCTCCAACGCTCCTCACAAATATTTATTATTGATACCCCATACTTTGCCTTGTAATTTTCCAGTTTTCTCTTGGCAAGAACTTTCAACCGGGATTCAGAAATCCAACTATTATGAATATTAGATTTTCCTACCCACTTAACTAAAAATTCATAGGAGACTTTCTTTCCATCTAGACAAGAAGATTCAGCCACATTAGCAGCCAGAACTTTATTCTCAATCACATCGGTACTCACTCCCTTCTCCATATCCACTTCTTTCAGTTTTGTCTCAAGAGTGGCCGGTATTTCACAGTTTTCTGGAAGCCCACTGTTATCATTGCTTCTTAAAGCAACAGTGATACTCTCCTCCACCTCCATCTTGTCACTTGCTTTTTCCAAATTTTCAGCAGAAACGGTAGAATCATCCTGATCATTACTATCCCTGGGACAGGAATCTAAATCATCAGTAGGTTTACTCAATGAATCTGCGGAATTTCCCTTCTTACTTTCCTTTGTTGTAGATCTTCTGTATACATTAATTGTTTCCACTCTATTGGAGTTTGTCAATGTTTCTTCTTTACCAGAACTTTTGATATCATTTTGTGGATCATCAACAACATTTTCAACTGTTTCAGCATCCAAATCATTATCATCGGTGGAATTATCCTCCACTAGTCTATTCTGGTTTTCTGAGATTGCCTGATCACCAGGTGAGTCATTTGAAATGGTCAAAGATCCATGTTGTATTGTGTTTGCATTCTCACCCTGAATTCGACACCCTAAAACCCGATCAACCTGAAAGTCAGATACGAGTAAAAAATAAGCCATGATATTCACATAGAGCATACCAAGGAAAGCAATTTCTTTAGCAAATAGATGCAAACCATCTAACAATAAGCCCTTCCTTATGGTTACCTGCAAAGATTCAACAATAGCACTATCATCATGCATCAAAGTTCCATCCACATGCCTTCCTGCTATATCCAGCTCATTTGATGTGTCTTTTATTAGCCGAGAGATCATCTGCATCCAAGTAAACAACAATCACACACTAAGAATAAACACATGCAATAGCATCTCAACAACAATGGTGAACATGTACTAGATTTCAGCCAGTATATATATTGATGTAAATCCAAGACCAGATCGTAAGTATGATATATTTTACCACACTATACATTTTCTGTACTTATATAAAGCACAGCATTTGGCATTCCTAAATCTAACCAAATGCGCAGAAACTAAGAAAATACATATAATTGGAAAGGATATTCAGTAATTCAGTAATAAATATATAAAGATTTTAGCTCCATGAATAAACAAGTCAATAGTGGTAATATTGATAACTTGATATTAAAATACATAAATACTAATCAAAATATAAATTATGACAAATACATAAAAATTAAAATATATTAAGTAATAAATATATAAACATGTTATCTCTGAAAATAAAATAACTTTCTACAAGAGTCTGAAATAATTACCTACCAACAGTAAAATCTAATGACAACAAGTGCAGCAAGATTTACCTGATCTTTCTTCTGGACTTCAGAATCTTTCTTTCCAAATTTCTCTTTTGATCCAGATGCAGAAATGCTATAAGTTACAGATTTCTGCTTCTTTGGTGTTTTATTATTACCAGACTTGCACTTTACAGATGTATTGACAAAAGTTTTCCCCTTTTCAGTCCTACGCTTCTTTTGACTAGTATTATTATTAATATCTTTATGCTTCCTTTTTCTCCCCTCCTCTCCACCAACACCAATTGCAAGAACAACTGTCTTTTTCACAGGCATTTGATTACAAGATAAATCAGGCTTTCCTTCCAACTGTTCATCAGTTGACTCTAAATTAGTATCTTTAGAAGGAGAAACAATTTCCGTTGCAGGTGAAGATGCCCTCTCATCCACAAGGAAAACTGTTGGGGAAGCACTTGATTTTTTGTCATCAACATCGGCACACGATGAAGTTCCTTCTATGGAACTCCCAACAGATGGGTCACATGGTTTGTTTGCATCCACTAAGGAAGAAAATGGTTTCTTATCAAAGAATTTCACCCCCAAACTTGAAATAGGCTTTGCCTTGCTTGATGACCTTTTCTTGGAAACATGTTTATTTCCGAAAATTCGGGAAACTTTCTCAAGGCAAAGTGAGTTGACTCCAACTTGTGGCTTGTCCTTAGCTATCTTGGTCCTTGCTCGTTTTGAAATTGACTCCAAATGGTCCATAGGCTTTAGGTGATCATTTTCTTCAAAGCAGCTTGGACATTGCCACTTCCCCGTGGGGATGCGCTTCAGGAGATAACATTATCAGATTATCAGATACAGAATCAAATAATGAGAATGGTAATTCATAATTGGTAATACAAATTATAATAATTAAAAAATTAGAAAGAACTCAGCATAAAACCAGCTCAAATGAGCATACCTTAAGAGGTGGACTAAGACACTGCAAATGATAAGTGCGAGGACAGCTATCACAGCACAACAAGTTGCCACCAAGATCACAGACCACGCATTCATAGTAATACTGGACCAGAAGTTTTATCATATGGCAGTTAGAACAGCGAGTAAAAGATAGAATTTAATAAAAAAATAACAGGAAAATACAGAGCTATTAAACAGCGCATACAATATGCAGGTAGGGAAAGTAGGCAAACACCAACCAGAAAATTAAAAAGTATTCAAGAGTGACAAACTTCCAGGATCCATGGATTGCAGGAAAAATTAGAGCTAATGTGGCTGAAAATAGTAAAAGCCAACAAGGCAGGAAAGTGAGACAGACACCATGGAAGAAGAGTTCTAGGTTTTCATGGACTTGGCAGTGAAATAGTGCAAAGATAGGTAATAAAGGAAGGCACCCAGTTAGGTGTCATATAGAAAACAGAGAGAATGCTCAATTGTGTTTGTGCAATTACAATCAATGAACGAGGTAATATGTAACTAAGCTGCAGCCTAATCACTAAGTTACCATTATCATGATATTTATTGTTTCGACAGTGTATAACACATCATATTTCCATACCAATGTAGCGGAAGTGAGAAAAAATCTAGCAACAGTTGTATTTGAGTAAAAGAAAGATACAAACAGCCAACACATAATAAAAGAAATGCTTGAAAATACTAAAGTTAACATAATCAACTTCCTATAACTAGTCAGTCAGTATCTATACTAGTAAATAAGCAAAATCCAGGTCCCAAAGTAAAAGATGCCAACAATAAATTAGCATGATGCCATTCAATCCTAAACCAAAATAGAAAAGGAAACAAGTAATAACATGATGTGCTGAATATAGCCTCACTAATCAAGTACATTTTTCCTTCCCACAATCAGTTTCCTCCAACTATCTAAATCCCAATACAAAACTATGTGTTTTCACCTTTCCGATTGGCAGAAGGAGACGGCATTCATTATACTATCAAGCTTCCAGATATTTGCATAAAGACTCCTAGATATTATTGAGGAATGTACGGCATGTATTCCGTAAAAGGAAGGAAGTTTGGAGAACTTCCTCACATTTCATTTCAGAGATTTTCAGAGGAAAAATGGCAAGAAGACCCCTTGGCCAGGTAATATATTAGCTATTATTCGGGTCCTACTGTTGGATAGGGATGCCAGGGGTTTTAGGGACAAAATCATTGTTTTCATGACAAGCTTGTGATTTCAACAGGTAAGTGGATGTAGGTTGTCCATTGGCAGACACACTCTAAGGGTTAAAAATTATCTATGCTTTCCTTATTCCTTCGTTTATAGATCTTTTGTTATTCCTTTTTTTTCTTCTTTTGTCCAAAGGGGGGAGCCTTGGAGCATGGTTGAGTTTTCTCTATGTGATCTCAAGGACATCACAGATTCAAAACATTGATGCTTGCATCAGATTAGGTTGATTACATTGCACCCCAAGTCCTTTCTTAGACCCTATGTAATGTGGGATGCTTTGCACCAAGTTGCCCTTTCCTTTTGTTGTCCATTGACTCCATTCAGAGGATATCTTGCCCTGTCTCTTGTATTCTTCCATCCTCATCAATCATATTTCCGATTATAAAAAAATATATAAATGATTTTGCACATGTGAACATAATTAAATGGCCCTGACGGCCATGATGTATTTACATAACAATATGCATGCTTCCCCTTTGCTCTTTACTGGTTGGGTTTGCAAAACTTGACACTAGAAGTGAAGTATTCCGATTATTATAAATAATCTCAGTCATAGCACTTATCTTAGTGAAGGGCTAACTTAAGGTAAAATCATTGACACCAAATCAGGCATATATAAAAAAGTAACTCACCCCATCATGTCCTTTCTTCTTGGACGAAGATTGATCAGTCACTACTTCAGTCTTTAGCATGCGTTTGACCGAAGCACTCCTAGAAGATTCAGATGTGGCTGAATTGTCATCTTTACCATTTGATTGTTCTTTACCGTTGGATTGCTCTTTACAATTGGGCTGCTCTTTACCATTGGATTCATCTTTACCAGAGGATTGATCCTGTCCTAAAGGGAGCTTTCTCCGCTTACGCTTTAAAACCCATTTACTGTTAATCATTGTCGGTGCTGATGAATTGTTTTCCTTCATTATTCATATGCCTCCTACATAAACAATCAAAACAATTGACCATAAGCATATTTCTCTCAACAGATGTGAGTAAAGTTTAACTAACCATTACAAGAAAATAATAGAAGTTTGCCAAACTAATGAAGCATTCTCATAACTTATTCAGAGTATACATGGTTCCATTATTCCAAGATTAAGTATTCCTCATTATCTGTTAAACATACTAAAGCCAAAAGCATCAAATCTCCCTAACATGGAAGCAAACAAATTTGATTCAAGAAAGAACTTGAATGGCATTACCTAGGTCAGTATTGCAGAAGAGTTTAAAATGAATAATAGCGTTGCATTCTCTTAAGAAACAAGGAATCGATTGCCTACATGATCCAATTTCAAATGTTAGGCCACAGCATGATAAATGAATAACACTTCAAAGAATATGACATAAAAAGACCTACAATGTTCCCGATAAATGAATATGGAAACAACAGGTAGAACAGGTGGTAAATTAGTTCGGATACTACAGATTGACAAAGCAAGATCAGATTATCCATACCAGCATAGATATACAATCAAATAGTACACCGTTATATACAACCATTGAATGCGTTGAATCTCGTGAAGCATATATACAGAACCACAAGCCACATTCATTTGAGAGTCTAAGCAAGATCAGATTATCCATAACAGAGGACAGTGTCATTTACAAGAATTATTGTGCTGAATCTAACAAAGCATACACATAGAACAAGAAGCCACAGCACATTTCAGCATACCACAAAATCACAAAGAACAAACTGAAATTTCAGCAATCTGCTTCCAACCAGTCAAGCATTATGCACATTCAGCTCAAACCAAGACCCAGAATCCCCATTCAAGAAACAAGTGAGCTCAGAAACCAGTTCAAGACCCCCAAGTGTCAAAACACACGAAATTTACAAACTTTGCAGCAAGAATCAGAATCACAGACCAAATGGGCCCAAGCATCAAGGGAACAACACATACAAACCGCACCAAATTGGAACAAGCAAACAACACATACCCACAAAACCCCAAGAACCCAAAATTCCCAGCAAGAAGCCACAGAATAAAAAAAAAGGAGCAGAAATAACAGAAATTAAGAAGCGTACCAATCTCGATGACGGATCAAATAGCAATAGGGACACGATTTGCATGAGATTGAAGGAGAGAAGTGGGTGTGCAGAAAAGGGGGTATTAGGGCATGGGAAGCAAGGAAGATGAGAGATACGAGGCGAGAGAAAGAGAGAGAGAGAGAATGGGGGCAGACAAATGAATAAATAGATAGAGAGAGAAAGATAGATAGCTGTTGTTGTTGTTTGTTGATGTTGTCTTTGTAGAGAGAGAGAGTGTGTGTGTTTTTTGGTGTGTGTATTTTAGAGAGAGAAAGACACACACACAAATACGGATTCGCCGGGGTCATAGGACGGGGTTACCCTCTGACATGGCAGAAGAGAGAGAAGAGAAAAATTGAATCTTTTTTTATAAATTATAAATTTTTTTAGAGAGAGAGAGAAAGAGTTGTTGAATGTTGATGTTGTTGCTGTTCTTATTCTTGTTTGTTCAACCCCAAAAAGCCACTCTTCCACTCTCACACTGCCACGTGGCACCACCACGAGTCATTGCCCCCTAATGTTGTTCTTTTTTTCTCCTTCTCTTTGCGCTCTCTAATTCTCTCTCACACGCTATTCTCTTTGTTTGATGAATGATTTATGCTCTCTAACCAGTGTTCTCTGTTTTTAGTTTTCAATCATTTTTGAATATCTGAAAATTTTTAGAATGATCAACACACATCAGTAGCTTAGGTTTCTGCATGTGTATTACTTTAATGGCTTTGTTACATTTTTTAAGTAATAAATAATAATAATTGTTTGTTAATGCCCTTTAACTTTTTCTCATTTGTCAGCTTTTTCTTTTCTTAGAAATGGGACTTTGCCCCTTTAATTTTCAATCTAGTTCCATATCTTCTATAAGGATTATATTTTTTTCCCTTAATTAGATTTTTTTTTGCCATTGCTAATAGATTCTACTACTATTACTAATATCATGCCTCTAAAAATTTATGTTTGTGATTTTTTCAGAGTTTATAAAAGGAAGTCAGAAGTTACCTTCTTTTGATAAATACTGAGCAGCATTATTTCATGACATATAAAGTAAATATTTATTGGAAAATCTGCAATTTTGTTAATTGCTATTATGCACTTGTTTATATAGAATTCCCCCTTTTAGTTTGGTTGGATGAATACAGTTGTGAATTTCAAATCAAGTTTCTTTCTTATAACACTTCTTTCTTGCAGAGAGTTTAATTCTATACTACTTTTGAATAAATACAAATTGACTTGCATAAAATTTTCGAAAACAAAATTTCCTTCTTTTGTCATTTTCCGCCTTATTTTTGTGAAGATCATTTATTATGAATCCATGAATTAACTATTTTCTATCTAATGGCATTTGAAAAATATTTCAAAAGTTGCATTTTATTAATTGCTATAGTGTAAGATTATCTAAATAAGATATTTTTTATTTAATTTGGGTGATTAATATTATCGAAGAAAAATAGTTATTTTATTAATTGGTATTATATTGTTGAAAATAATTTGGAGACCAATAGTTTTTTCACTGATTGTATCATTTAAGATTTTCAAAACTAGGTTTTTTATTAATTATGCTGGATTTTACTCTTTTTCAGTTGAACAGTGTTTGAAAATTTATTTCATCTTTTTAATTATGTTTTTCATTTTTAAATAAAGAAAATATTGATTTTTTTTTGTCTTTTTTATGTTTTTTAAAAACAACATATATATTCAAATTTTTTACTTATTTAAAATTTGAAAAAATAGGATAATGAATTAAGGCTCTCAATTATCCCTCCTTTTGATTAAATATTGCAATATGTTATTAACTGCTATTTAAAATACGTCATCAGAATAAGATTTTCCATTAACTTCGATACAAATATTCAACTATATAGTCATATAGATATAGATATAGATATATATAGTGCGTTATGGTTATCTATGAAAAAATACGATTATAGATTTTTTTTTTTCAAACCCACCTTAAATAAGATATATTTTAGATCGAGTTTAATATACTTTTGATGAATATATACATTATGATTTGAATAAACACTTTTCAAAATGATTGTATCAACAGCAAAATCGTATTGTAAATTGATGAATAGACATGTTGGATTGATTATTGAAACTTTTCTTTTGCCCCAAAATTTTTTTTATAAAAGTATATGTAAATGATTAAACGTGCTAGACGGACTTAATCACAAATTTGGCATGGTGAGGCATAAAATGTGCATGCTTTTGATCAGTCGTGCGAAGTAAGAAAGTGTGGTCTTTGAATTTGTTGAAGAAGCACAAGCCATGCATGAAGTTTTTTATTCTTTTTTTTTTTTTTTTCGCGGTATCTCCTTGCTCGGCAGCTCAATAATTAATTTGTCGTGGATCAAAGCTTCATTTAAGGGTTTATCGCTGGTAAATGGGTTGCTGCATGCACAAGGCAGGATTCAAAACCCTGATAATTACTTAAGCAAACTAGTAAGCTAACTACTATACCAACCCAACTTGATTTGTATGAAGTTTAAGTTATTAATAACAAATGCACCAGTTAGTCGAGGGATTTTTTTTTTTTGGCCAAATACGACATTCTATGTTAATTCTTAATTGTCTTATGAGATAGATTAGCCATTACATTATATGTTATAGAAAAGTAGAAATAGAACTAATTAAAATCAAGTTGCAAACAGAACACACCAATAAAAATGGGACAATTTACGAAAATAAAATATTTGACTTTTAAAATTACGAAAATATAACTTTTACAGTTTGAATATGAAAATACAACTTTCTATAAATTTATGTAAATTGTGAAAGGGGTCCCACAATTATGTGTATTTCAAATCCGTTGAACCCCTTCCACGGTTTACATAAATTTGTAAAAAATTGCATTTTCGTATCCAAACTGTAAAAGTTGCTTAATTTTAAAAGCCAAATATTTTATTTTCGTAAATTGCCCATAAAAATGAAAATCATTATATGAAAACTCTTGAATTTCAATATAAGATTAGATAGGGTATGTGTTTTTGTCTCTCATAGTCAACCACTCTCCTATTAATACCTCATCTCTGTCTAGATTCCATAGCAAGTGTCCTCTTCTGAAATGAGCATTCCTTTGCCTTTATTATTATTAGTAATGCCATCAAACTAACTAACCAAAAATCATGAACAACACTTTATTACATACATTATTTCTATTTTCTAAGGAAGCAACCCTATCAGAGTGATGAACATAATAGCTTACATAAAAGTGTTTGATTGAAGATTGATGAACATAAGAGTGATAGGCGATTATTGAATATGGAATCTAATGAGTTTCTAATTCTAAAACCAAATGTAGGGAAAAAGCTCATTGTTCACAAACCCCACCTCTTTGTCCATTTCAGTATCCGTCTCATTTTTCACATGGTTGCTTTTTCAAGTTTGTGCAGGGATCATGCTGTTCATACTGATCCATCACTTCATCACAGATGATACAACTTTATTCTTTTTTCAATCTTAGTTCCTTAGTCAATGTTGGATGACAGAAAGAATTGTCAATAGCCATCATCATAAGCAAATTGCTCAACTTCTTACCCCTTGAGACAAGGACTATGCATTAGGGAGTCTTGAGATTTTACCTTGTGCTTTCTTTTATTGTCTTTTATTTTACAATAAATATTTCAGGGTTTCAAAATTAGATGGGTGAAGTAGGGAGATAAGCTAATATGCAGGGTATCTTAAAAGAAAAATAGGTCTTTCCAATATCAATTATCCTACCACATTTAGAGCATATTGTATATGATGCTCTTAAAGAGTAAAAATACATAATTATGAAAAATAAACAATTTAAACACTAAATACATCTATGGAACATTTTAAAATAATAACTGTAATAGATGTGTTATAATTGATCCTTTCCCTCTTTTCTTGGCCACAAACTAGAGTGGTACTATAGCTTATTAGAAGATTTTATACCATCCTGTAAAATAATATTTCTCTTTCGCAATGATTGAAGTAACTAATAAGTTGAGGACAATCAATTATACAGTGGATTAGTGGATATATGAAAAGTAAAATTAGTAGTAAGCTGTCAAGAAGATGAAATGTAAATACTTTTGCCTAATGGAAGCTCTCCTCTTTCTCATTCCAATACTTCATGAGATAAGAAACTACAATAGAAAAAACAGAGAGAGAAAGTTTTAAGCAAGGACAATACAAACAAAAGCAAAAGAAGTAATGATCTTTCAGTATCTTTCTTCCATGCACTTTGAGGATGAATATGCAGGTTTACCAACCAACAAGCAAGAGTTTCAGAAGTGCCATCCGAATATATAGACCATTTTTGGCCTGCCTAAAGTAAGCAGCCCTTGGATCAGCATCAACATCCACTGTGATCTGCACGAAACCAAGTCGAATTTCATGAATCAAATTTTGTAAACTCAATGCTTGCTTAAAATCCTAAAGAGCATCCTCACAACATTTAATATAAGCAAGCATGCTTACTTCATCAAGCCTAGGAAGAGGGTGCATGACCACAGCATGAGTCTGCATCACCTTTAGAACATCCTTATTCACAATGTACTTGCCTCTAGCCTCTTCATAAAGGTCAACTCTTTCACCAAATCGTTCTTTTTGAATACGAGTTTGATAAACCACATCACACTCTGACGCCACTTCCATTAAATCAGCGCTTTCTTCCCACTTCACTCCCTTTGATGTCAAATACTCTTTTATATCATCCTACAGAGTTAAATATAAACTCAGACCAAATTACGAAATCTCAAAAAGACTCAAACATGGTATTTTGTCATTATGAGTGAAGAATTAGTATGCTCAACAGTCACCTTCATTTTAACCACATCAGGTGCTACAAAATAGATTTTCACGTCCTTGTACTTGGCAAGCAAGTATGCCAATGAACGAACTGTCCTCCCATTAGCAAGGTCTCCCACAAGCCCAACTTTTATACTGTCAAGCTTCCCAATCTCTCTTTGAATAGTGTAGACATCTAAAAGTGCCTGAGTAGTTTGAGAAGTAGTAAAGCTATGAATGCAACTTCGTATAAAAGTGCTACTTCAATTACGCATTCTATCACATACATGATCTTGCATCAATCTTTCCAGCTTTACAAAGATAACAAGAAAAAGATAGAACAAGGAAAAATGGGAATCTATTGAACCATCAATCATACACAAAAAGTGCAGAAAAGCACTTGTATATGGAAAGTACATAAAGTTAAGATCCACTGCAGAAATGTCGGAGCTAATATCTCAACCTCTACATTAAAAATAGGGCACATTATATTCATCTCTCCTCAGGGACCAAGAATATGACACTCCAAACCGACTTTCTCCCAATATTTCCCACCCCAATGGACGAGTTAATTAATAGCACCTGCCCCTCTAATTATGTTACTGGAAATATCACCGTTACCCACACGACTATATCTAATAATGGTAAATGTGACTGGAGTTGCAGCCATTGTGGTTCCACTATCATTGAATAGTATATTAAAGAGGACAGAAGCAAAAATCCAAGAATAGAAGAAACCAAAATCGTGTTCTCTGTAAATATTTTCATTTGGTAGCATTCTTTATTACATAAAGATGACCCAAAAGTAGAAAATTTGGATACTTTTAATTTTTTCTCTTAAAAGAGACAACAAATTGAGATCACTATTTATCATTCTTAATACCTATTTAAGAACATTTATTGTAGATGCAAAATAAGCACCTTAACAAATGTAATAGTATGGAGATTTTAACTAGCTTTGAGAATGATAGCCTAAATCAGATTCATTCAGCAGAATATTCTATCAAATTCAGTCTGTTTGACATTCTCTATGGAAACATAACTTGATGCAACAAATATTGGTGCAGAAATTTCATGCATACCTGGGTAGGATGCTGTCCAGGACCATCCCCTGCATTGATTATTGGAATGCCAGCTGTAGCAGCTGCTCTTCTGGCAGCACCACTTTCAAAGTGCCGCATCACAATTATATCAGAGTAACCCTCAACTGTTCGTATTGTATCTGCAAGCAAATCTCCATGAGACTCTTCATAGGAAAAGCAAACCAAAAACTTGAATACAGAAACTAAGATACTGACCTTCAAGTGTCTCTCCTTTGGCAGCCGATGAAAATTCTCTTGCATTTTCAGTTGTTAAAACCTCTCCACCGAGTCTTTTCATGGCAGACTCAAATGAAAGTCTAGTTCTAGTAGAGGGCTCATAGAATAAGGTGGCCATAAGATAACCCTTTAAAATTTGGCTACCAGGAGAATTCTTTTCAATACTCTCCATCTCTTGTGCAACTTCAAAAATGGCATTTAGAATGTCTCTATCAAACTGTTGAGCTTCAATAACATCATCAAGTTGAAATTTTTGTCCCACTGAAAAGTAAGGTGCACGTTCAACTTTCAAAGCATTGGAATGAATTCCATCTGTTTGCAAGATTGATTTCATTTGTTCCAATTTTGATGACTTCTTCATACTTAAAAAATTCGATTTTGGACAGCATAAAACATCTGAGCCTTTTAATATCTTTGGAGCAAGCATCTCTGTATGCATTGAGCAGGAGAAAAGAGAAGTCGCAGCCATTGCAAATTAAACCAACCCCTATAAATGGATTAAAAAATCGTTAGTTGGATGAAAAATATTGTTCACCATACCGTTCATTTATAGGTACACACAAAAAAATATCAATTGAAAGTTGAAACCTTGACGTTTTTGCAACTTCTTGTCTAAAAGTCAAGCAGAGAAGGAAGCATAATGGACGTATTCAAAATTCCAACCAGTGCAGAATCAGAGAATGATACCACTGCATAAAATTGACACTGCCACATATTTTTATCTGTTAAACCTCCGGTATTCCTTTCCAGATATGATGTAACAACAACAAAACTTTTTCCACACATAATTACCAAATAGTCACATGTGCACGAAGACTTTCTCGCATTTACCTCCACTTTTAAAACATTAAATATACTTAAATATGCTTAAAATATTCAGCCGTGATTCAATATTGATCACACAATGACCCTAGCAAACTATATCACGGCTCATAACAAGTTATATACCAACCCACTATATTCCCAACCTTAAGTACCAGCCATATCACAGTCATAGATAGTAAACTATTTGAATTGGAACACCACACATGCTTGGTGGTCGTATTCTCCTAGAACCAGAAATATACAGTGAAAACGATCAACCAATAGAGTGAATAGACATAAAGAAACTAATCACTAATAGTAGTGTTATATAACACACACAAAAAAAAAGCTAAAATGATAAACAAAGAGAATACAAAATTTGCAAATACTCCCTTTGCAAAACCTGCACACATGATGTATCAAAACTAAACATAAAAGCTTGAAATTCCAGGAAATAGAATATAAAAAACTAAATTAAAATAGAACAATAAAGAACCCACGCAAGAAAAAATATCATCAATGAACACAAAGCAAAGGCTCCCAGCTAAGCAGATCCATGCAACACATAAAAACCAAACCTCCAACAGAATTCCCACCATGAAAATTCAAAACTTCAAAACCTATATGCACAAAAGAAGCATTAAAACTAGAAGTTGTGTGTTTACCTCCGGTTCAGTGGCTGTGTTGTAGTGGAGGGAGAGAAAACAAAGCAGAGAAAGGAACGATCTTTCTGAAAAGGAAGAACTGAGGATGAGAATGGATGAAACCACAGACCAGTTTTCGGTGGCGCCTAGGCAGCTTTACACTTTCTCACGTTTGTTAAAGGAAAATGGCTATCATTATTATTAGAGTAAAATCAGAATCAATTAAAATAAATCAGATCAATTAACATTATTTAATATATTTAAATATTTATTATAAAATATTATATTTTTATTATACTAATTATATTCGAACAATTAAATTAATTGTGAATTTACAAATTGAATTAGATCTAATGATTGATGTAATTGATTAATATATTTTAGGATTCTACTTTATGTGTATATTTTTATTAAGATGTTAAATGTCTTTTTTTTTTTTCAAAACACTAAAGATTTTAAATTGTTGTATAAACAAAAAAGATGTAATTAATATGTGTTTTAAGGATACACATTAAAATTATTAATTAAAAAATTTGTAATATATTTATTGTTTATTTATTAAAATAGAAATTTAAAAATGTTTATTAGTAATAACATTAAATTTAAACATATAATAGCTAAATTTAGAAAAAAAAACTTTTTATAGTAAATAACTTTAACAAGTATTAAGTCACAAAAAATTAACAAGTATTTAAAGACACCAAGACACAGAATTACAGAAACTGATATATTTAGGAGCAGGCACAATAAGCATTTCACTGAGAGTAACAAGAAGTTTTAGTGTGTGTTGCATAAAATTGATTTTATAAAATTAATTTTAATGAAAAGTAAGTTTGAGTTAACGTGATTTATGTTTTGCAATATTTATATTAAAATTGATTATAGCAAAATAAATGTTGTTTGGATTATACTACTTAAAATCATTTTTAAATAAAAAATTACTAAAAAAAATATCAATTTAATTTTTTTTATATACATACAAAACCAGAACATAACAAAAATAATATAAAAAATATTTATTATATAAATAAATAAATACAATAAAAAAAATATGAAAAAGAGTACTATAAATTTTATAATGTTAAACAAAAAAAATCAATAATATTGTGAAAATAATTTATTTAACCGTTAACTTGCCTCCATAAACCTATTTTTATGTGTTGGGTATAAAGTCAAAATCAATAATATTGTGAAAATAATTGATTTTTCATTTGATAGGAAAAGAGTAACAACAAACTTTTTCATGATTAAATAATTCTAAACTTGAGAAAATAACAAGAGTGTTACCCTTGTTTTAACATTCATGATTTGAACATGCTAAACTTCCTTCAACAGCAGCACCTCTCGTGGTTCCTTCTTCAACCTTGAATCTTTTTCATGAATCTTGAAGCAACAATTCTTGATTCCGATGCCTTTCTACTGGCATTGTTGAACTATTGTTGTTGATTTCGGTTTCTTCACCGCCATTCCCAAAATGGTGAAAGAGACGAAAACCCTAATGACGTGAGTGTCACTCTCTAATCTCTATTACACAATAATGAAATCCTTCCAAATATTTATAGGTTATTACGCAAGCCAGCTTAATCCTTCGTCATTTTTATGCTATTTAATTCCACCCACCACCCATACTCCTTTCTGTAATAATGATGAATAATGCAATTTCGTTACTCGTTCTTCCTTTGTATTTATATTTTTTTATGATTTTATTAGGTGAAAATTAACTGATACACGGTTAGAAAAAAAAAAACTTACTTAAATGGTTCTGAGCCATTATTTCAAAAGACAGAGAAATTTTTAATAAAAAAATATTTTTTTGTTTTTTATTTTTATTTACGTAAGATTGATTAACTTTTTTGTTAATATTTTTTTGTATTAATAGAATAAGACTACATGACATGTTAAACTATTGATTTTTTCATTAAAAGCTAATTAAGATTGACAATTTTTTTTTTTGAGAGTTTTATTGTCTTTTAAAAATAATTGTCAAGAACCGTTTAGTTATTTATTTTTTTGGTTGCTTTTTTAAATATATTGGCTAAATTTGCTATGTAAAATTAAAAAATATTAGTAATTTTTAAATTATTTTTATTTATAGAAATTAAATAGAAAATATATTAGTGATTAATGTGTCATATAAACTGGAGAGAAATCATTAATAGAGAGACTAACTAATCTCACAAAATTAAAAGAATAAATACTGTTTTGCTCTCTAAAATTTAGAATCAAAATCAAAATCATCTCTAACCTTATTTTTAATTTAAAATCTTCTTTAACATTTCATTTAATATTAACATCGTCCTTTTAATATTTTTCAGACAAAAATACTTCTATAATTATTATTGGTAGTGAAACTAAGATTTTAATCTCTCTTTCTCTCTTTTTAACACTCACATTATTCTCTCTTCTTTCCGCAATTTTTTATTTAACCATTCAATTCGCTATGGCTCCTGTCATCTCACCAGCACAGTTGGCCAATAGGCTCATCAACTTTATCCATTGGATGCAAGCAATTCACCCGCATGATTAGCAATTGTTGTTTGGGTCGCCGGTGAAGTACAAGTCGATGACGGACATAATGGCGAATGCGCTGTATGTCATCGTGGAGTGCAAAAATTACGGCGATCTGAGGCTGTGAATTGCTTTTGTCGCCTTCGTCGTAGTATAGCTCGAAGATAGCACTTTTTTCACGATCTGTGTCGTCGCTAAAGCCACAAAAAACAGGAAGAGAAAGTGGACTGTCTCTCTCTGTCTCTCTTTTCCTATCGTTCTCTTGTTTTTTGCAGCAATGACTCCTTTGTAAGCATGCGCCGTGCTACCCTTTTTCTCTTTTTCTTCCTTCTTTTTTTCTTCTTCTTCCCTATCACTCCATCTCTCTTCTCTCTTTCTCTCCTAATTTTTTTTTTTAAATGTTGTGTGTTGTTTTTGTTGTTGAATTTGAATGATGTGGCATTATTAGTGATGGATGAAATTGATAATCGTTTGAATTTAAATACTGAATTATTGTTGTTAAATATTGTGTTGTTGAATGTAATTGTTGGTATTTAGTGGAAGTAAGGAGGTGATGATGATAGATGATAAGTTTGGAGTCAGAACAAACATAAGGACATTTTTATTCATAAAAAAATTGAAAAGATGATTTTAATACCAAATAAAACGTTAAAGACGATTTTAAATTAAAAATAAGATTAAGGACGAATTCAATTTTGACCCTAAACCTTAGGGACCAAAATACCTCTAAATTTTGAATTTCATTTTAAAAAGTAAAGTTTGATCTCTCACTCTTGAATGATTTTTCTTTTATATTTTCTCTTGGTCCCATTTATGAAATAAATGATGAGAAATCAAACTTTACACTCTAAAATAAAATTCAAAATTTAGAGGATCTAAATTCAAATAGTATTTATCTCTAAAATTAAATATCAAGAATCAAAATAGATATTTTTTTAATTGAAGTTCTCGTAATCCTTCAAAAAAATTTTCAGAAGTCAAGGTGAGTATTCACTCTACATAGTTATGATCAAACACAATATGCCATGGCCAGCACACCTTTGCCCTTGGCAAATTGATTCAAGAAAAATTAAAACTTACAATTCTTCCCTTCCGTGTTGTGTTATTACAATTTGCCTCATCCTTTTTTATGTTTTCTTATTTTGGCTGTCATAGTTGAGAATCTCACAAATTAGATCCATATTAATGGATTTCACCACAACGAGGTCCATATTTAAATATTTTAACCATTAAACAATGTCCAAGTATATTTCTGGTTAAACAAAAACAAATGGTGACAAAAAAAAAAAACAAATTTATAGCATTGTTAGTTATAATTCTCTGGTCTGTTCTTTTGTCAGCAACTACCAAATTAAAATACTTATTCAAAGCGAAACACAACATTAAAAACATCAGTATTTTATTAATTTTAATTATTAATTTTAATTAATATATACTAAATATATTTTTTATAATTAAAATGAACCGCTAAAACTATTAGAATATGAATATTCTAAACAGAATGTGCTATCCTCGGTACATTTCCCATTTCTTAACAAACCGTATGTGAAAATAAGAAAAATGAACAGTTTTTTCTTTCAGAACAAATGATCTTGATATAAGTGGTCGATGTATATATATGAAGACAGTTTCCTAAACATGTGCCACATAATAATTTCATAAGAAGAGTGCTAAAAGACTAGCAGATTTTGTAATTTATAACTATCAATTAATTATCATTAATATTTTTAATAATGTAAAATTATATCTAATAGTATAAAATTATTCACTTTTTTTTTTTGCAGATTAAACATTAACCAAATTTTAATAAAAGTGTTGGCCTTCTCTTAAAATTTGAAAGCTGGCACAATAAAGTACTAGTGCTTCATTCATTCCAAGCATAGTCTCGAATGGTAATCCCAAACAAAACACGCTTTGCAAAAACCATCGAATGTTTTCATCTAATAGAACAATGAAAATGAAACTCTGAGCAAGTAGTTTATTTTGATCTATATAGACTATATTAAAAATAAAATTATAGCACTCTTTGTATACACTTCTCTTATTACTTTCTTTTATGATATAAAAGACAAATATTTTATTCTCTCGCCTGAGTCACCTCTGATCAATTGCTTTTATTCTCTCACTTCTGACCCATTTATATGCTAAATAAATGAGTTTTCATACTATGAAACCAACAAATCCATAATAAGCAATCACGTACTCAGTTGGCTGATTCAACATAGTTTAAATAGATAAAATGAAGTTTTGTATTCAACACTAGCACAGTATCACTTGCTATAACTGAAATACTCCAAACTTGTATACAATGCTTTTAACTACAGTTGAGTGACCATCAGCAACTATGTTTCGAAAGTAAACCCAGTATTCATTAGGAGCCACAAAAGTAACAAATGAGATCCAAAAAACCAATAACAGCTTATTTTACTTCCCTTGATAAAGTTGCCTTTCAACAAGACCAAGAAATGGCACAATATCAAATAGTCATTGCTTCAAACTTCAAAGCAATCACAAAGTACCACACAAACAAACAAACACAAAAAAACTAGACTAAGAATGTCTTGTTGACCAATCCTACAAGCCATTGGACCTTGCATTACACTATACAGGAAATAGTGAATCAAATAATGCCATTTTATTCTATAGATAATGAATTAATGATGTCTACAAAGAATTATATAAGCCATTTAAATCTCAATCTTTCTTGATGATTTCATCTTAATCCTTCTCTACCTCAAACTCAACTACTGGGTTACACTATATCTGATCTTCGATTCTTTTCTATAGGTCTTCTTGTCACCTGATGAAACCACCTAAGGCCAAGCTAATAATGGTATACTTTTCTGCAACAAACATTACCACAACCTTGAAACAAACTCGATCATTGAAGGAATTACAAAGGCAGATAGCTTCTTCATCTAATGACAATTGAATACCTTCCATTTTGGTCACTACAATAAGTCAATACCACCACAATATAAATATCCAGCAACAAAGAAAACTCTACTAAGCCACAGCTAAACAAGAATTTGCTAATGCAGATCATATAAAGGCACAGATAGAAGCACGCACAACAGAACACAATATCACAATTCAAATTACAATCTACCAATACCATTTGTGTTTCTTTCCAAATGTATTACACTATTCCATCAATTACATTAAAAAAAAGAAGAAGAAAAAGAAAAAATCCACTTACAAACCCCCCAAATTTCTTTCCCTTTGATCATACATCCAGATTCTCCATTTGAATGCTGCTCTTGAGGGGCACATACTCTCCAAGGTATCCACCAAGATGATCATGTAAAGCACTCTTATCAATCCCTTGGTGATGGTAACTCTTGCAAACATAGTAGAAAACGCTCTGCGCCAACAATCCCACCAAATTCACAATGACCAACACACCCACCAAGAATCCACCAACCACAATCCTAGTGAAGACCCCATAGCTATCTCCACCGTGCACTACCACCCCACTGAACACCCCACCGATTATGCCACACACAACCAAGTAAGCAGAAACCAAAACCGCAGCATACTTGATCCTACCCTTCAACAACTCATAGCTCTTCTTCATAGCAGCAATACCATAAATCGGTTCCAGCACCGACACAACACTAGCCAAATGCCATAACGCAGTAATATACACATGAGCAACGAGAAACAACAAAAGGATCACAATAACCGCGAAAAACAGCAGAATCGAGTTCTGTGTATCAATTGCTATAATAAGCAAAACCAAGGAAATCACGAAGACAAAGTTATAGATGAACATCAAAAGCGTGACCCAGAGGTAAGTGATGAACAAACGCTTGAAGACTTTGGGGATTGCGGAGATGGTGGAGGAAAAGGAGACAGCTTTATTGGTGTAGAGGGAAGCGACGGTGAAGACGACGGCGGCGGTGGAGAGGAGAGAGAAGGCGAAGAGGAAGAGAAGGTAGCAGAACTGGATTGTGAGGAGAAGGGTCCATTCATGGTTAGCTTGGGAAGAATCCTGATAAGGGTTCTGGAGCTGAGCGAGGAGTGGGTGTGTGAAGAGTGAGTGTGCGAGGATTGCGAATGAGAGAGGGAAAATTAGGGTTAGGGTTATCAGGTAGAATGTCTTCGGTGATCTCTTCGGAATTGAGATTGATTCTCTCAAGATTTCTGGGATGTTCAGGAATTGCAGCTCCTCTGGTGCTAGATCCATTATTCCTTCTTCTTCTTCTTCTTCTTCTCAGAATCTCGTTCTGTTCTTCTCTGATCTGAGAGAGAGAAAGAGAATCGAAAGTTTTGGTTTGTGGTTGCTTTGAAGGGATGGGATTTTGAGGTATCAGATTTTTGTTCTTCTTGGTTGCAGAAATGGGATGAGATGATATGAGAGAAAGAATGCTTTTCTTTCTTTCTTTCTTTCTTTCTTTTTTTTTTTTTTTTTTGGTTTTCTGTATTTGTTTTTTGTTTTACACGTTTATAAAGTTTAGGAAGATAGATCTAGATGTTGATTGTTGACTGTTCTCACATGTGTGTGACATTAGTTTATTATATTACTTTATCTGTTTATGAGTGAGATTATAGTACTTTGAATAGTATTCGTTATTTTTCTAATTAATAATAATAATTTTAAATAAAAAATAAATATTAACACTCTTATTTTAATGATGTCATTATCTTTTACAAATCAATACAAACATATAATAATAATAAAAAATCATGTGTCAGATAACATTATAAAAAATAATAGCCACAATATCATCATCTTTTAAAAATATTTTCTTAATTTGTAAATACCATATAAAGAAAAAAAAAAGTTTGTTTTAGAATGATAAGTAAATGTATCTTTAAGTTGTTTGTTTGGAAAACAAAATGGAATTAGGAGAGTACATCATTATTTTCAACAGGTGTTTTATAACACTGATTAATAAAATTATAGGTCCAAGTTTTTTGGATGGTAATATAAAAAAGTATACAACTTAGACTAAATTTTGAAATGAAAATCAAAATTTTAATATATCACAGTAAATGCATACAAATTTATTTTTTTCTAAAAGAAAATTCAATTAGGGTGTCTATTAAAAAACAATTAGTTAATTTATTGTATATTTGGTGTATTTTTTATTTTTAATTTTTTTTAGTTAAATTCATAGTTTATTTTTTACCAAAGATAGGAAGATTCGAACTTGCAACCTCTTAGATGAGTATGGGGAAGACTATGCCATTTGAGCTATTACTCATTGGTTAAATTCATAGTTTATTCCTTAGAAAAAATATAAAAAACTAATTTTTAATTAATCATAATTAGATAATTTTAATATTTAAATTTATAATATAGAATTTAAAATAAAAAATTTATAATATAAATATTAAAATTCAAAATAAATAAAATAATTTTAAAAAAAATTAGCTAAAAAATAGTTTATCTAGCATTCCTACCCCTCCTTGTGATAAAAGAAATGTGAACCATCTTTTGATGTGCTAATTTTTTTTTCTCCTTTTATTTCTGTGGCCAGATTTTATATTTTTCTTTATCGTATATCTTCTTCATCTACCAGTCTTCTTTGCATTCTCTCTCAGTCTCTCTCTTGTGGTTCGTACCCATTGGCCATGGCCCATATAGTAACAAAGATTTTTTTATCTGGTCCTGGATTCAGTGAATTATTTATAATAAGAGTTTAATTTTAATGTATTAATGGTGTAAATTGTTTTATATAATCGAATAATTATAATTATTTTTTTAAATAATTATTTATGTAATTAATAAAAAAATAATTATTTTTATTAATATGATATTATATGACTAAATATATGTATAAAATAATTTTATTCTGATTGTGCATCAAAATTGGCCAATAAAAGAAGGGTATACCGTTTTGATTCACATTTAAATAAGTTTCAAAAACAACACTTTTTTTTATTTTATTTTATTTCAGAATCTGACAGGCTTCCATTATAAACTGCTTGCCCAAGCCAATGGGCCGATCCAAACGCGCTTATATATCTGGGATTTAAACTAAAATTATATTTTGAGGTTAAAATTCTGGTAAACTTTTCCTTGAACCATAAAACCAGGAAAACAAGTTTTTCCATGCCGAAAAGTGGCAACTAAGTTCGGCTCAATTTTTTAGATATGTAAATTTTGTGTGTGTTGTATATGATTATGAAAGTGGGGGTGCTAGATATGAATGTGGGGATAATTTTTTTTAAATTATAAAATAAAAAAAATGGACTGTTCGGTTTCTTTATTAAAAAAATTAAGAACACAAATAGAATGGTTCGATTTGTGTGAGAGGAAAAATTAGAGGGTTTGATTTGTATTTTTAATTTTTTTTTTATTTTGAAAACAAAAGTCGGATGGTCCGATTTTGATATTAAATTTTTTTATTGTCTAAAACATAAATCGGACGGTCCGATTTGTGAACTGCAAATTTTTTTAATTTTTTAAACACAAATCGGAGGGTCCGATTTGTTCTTGGTACCACAACTGCGTAAAACACTCATACACTCCATAACTGCGTCCTACATCACTTTCCCTTCCATATCTAAATTAAAAAGTGACTAAGTTCACAGATTATACTGGTTGACTTGTTAATTTTTTATTGAGTAAATTATTAAAATAGTACATAAAAGTTCATGTTATTGACTAAAATTTTTCAAAATGTTAAGATAAATAAGTTCTTGAAAAATTTAAAATTTCACAAAAATAATTAAATATTAAATATATATTTTAAAAAATAATTTTAAAGATAAGATTTTGATGCAATTTTTTGTAGGTATTATTAAAAATAAAAATTCTATTTGCATACTAAAATTAGCCACCATATATTTTTATATAAATACATATATAGTTTAACTCATTTTAATATGTATTTTATATTTTAAAATATATTCTATATTCGTAGCTGATTTTAGTGACTAATTTTAGCATACACTTAGTATGACTATATTAAAAAAATAAAATATTTTCATTTTTTAAATTTAATAATTTTATGTCAAGTGATTTTTTTAAAATTTAGTGTGAATGATCAAATTTTATTAAAAAATAAAAAAAATTTTGAAAATCAAATTTTATTATGAATTTTTTACATAATTTCTAAATATTTATATAAATGTTATCACAAAAATTTGGATTAAATAAATAAATTGTTTGTTAAATACTTAAATATGAAGATTTTTTGTCACTTATAAAGATATAATATTTATTAATTATTTTTATCATATTTTTAAATTATTCAAAAACTGATTTATAGAAAATATGAATACTTAAATTTTTTAGATATTAAATTGATAGTTAATTTTTTTTTACTTGTTCACGAAATTCAATTTTCAAGTTTTTTCATTTATGTCCAGCCCGACGAAATTTGTGTTTTTGTGCCGGAAAGAAAAAAGAAACAGAAAACAAGAAAGAAAAAAATAAAAGATGCCAAAGCTATGTCGTGGGAGACGCCGCCAATTATCCAAAGGTTTGAGCCATGTGAACCGATCACTATTGCAAAAGATGCAAAAATATTAAAAAAGTACCTTTTTTTTTTTTGAAAAATACGAAAAAAAATTAATAGATAGCTTATTTAATCTGTTATTTTTTTGGATTACTCAGGTTTAACCTGAAATTTATAGACATTTAATTTTAAAAATAAAAATCTACATATTTAAATAAATAAATAAAAGAGTACGGCTATACATACAAATTGTTTTGGCATACAAGTTATATAAGTCACTTACATCATAACGTGCGCGTGAAATTACGTTGTTTCTCTTTATATCCCGCGTTTCTTCTCCTCCTCCTCTTTCTTTTTTTCTCCTTCTTCTTTATATTTCTCCTCCTTTTTATTCGCGTGTTTCATTTTCATCGTCGTTCTTTTATTACTGTTGTTGTTGCTGCAATTTTTTCTTCTTCCTCTTTCTATTGATTTTGCAACATTATGTATTTTTTTTCTTTGTTTGATTTTTTTCTCTGAAGAAGAATTATGAGAATAAGAAATAAGAAGATGAAGAAAAAGAAGCAGCAGAAAATGAGGAGGAGGAAGAGGAAAAGTTTTGAATTATGCAAAACTTATCAGCACATATACACAAAAAATTCTTAAACAATACACTCGAATATCTTCATGTTACATCCAAATATCTTTGTGTTACATCTAAATTTGCTGCAAATACAGAAAAATATTTTCTCTAATGCTGTATTTTTTTCTTCTTCTTTTTTTCTTTATTTCTTTCTTTCTTTTAGTTGAATGAATGTAAGTTCATCATCTTCCAAATAATTTTGCAGCATTATGTGTTTCTTCTTCTTCTTTGTTTGATTTTTTTTGTTTTATTCTTATTAAAAGAGTAAAGCAAGAAGAAACTTGAGAAGGTAAAATAAAAAGAAAAAGATGAATAAGAAAAAAAAAAAAAGAAAAAGATGGTGATGATGATGATGAAAAAAAAAAGAAGAAGTATCAGAATATGATGAGGAGGAGGAAGACGAAGAGTTTTAAACTATGCAGAACTTGATGCATACAGACACCGAAAATTCTTAAACAATGCACTTGAATATCTTTGTGTTACACCTAAATATTTTCATGTTACACCCAAATTTGTTGCAAATACAGAAAAATATTTTCTCTAATGTTGCATTTTTTTCTTATTCTTTTTTTTCTTATTTCTTTCTTTCTTTTAGTTGAATGAAAGTAAGTTCATCATCTTCCAAGTAATTTTGCAGCATTATGTGTTTCTTCTTCTTCTTTGTCTATTCTTTTTATTTTTATTATTGTTAAAAGAGTAAAATAAGAAGAAACTTGAGAAGATAAAATAAGAACAAAAAGATTAATAAGAAAAAAAAAGGAAGATAATGATAATGATGAAAAAGAGAAGAATAAGCAGCAAAAGATGAGGATGAGGAAGAAGAAGAGTTTTGAATTATGCAGAACTTATTAGCACACATACACTAAAAATTCTTAAACAATACACTCAAATATCTTCGTGTTACACCCAAATTTACTACAAATACAGAAAAATATTTTCTTTAATGCAGAACTTTTACATTACATTCAATTTAAACCATCAACGATGAAACATTATTCACCTACAGAATCATAAACTACTAACAAAAAATTAACTAGAATTGAACCACACCTCAACCACTTGATTGGATTCAAAATAATAATCAATTTCATTCTGATTCATTTGACAATCTGAACTTGAATTATTCATTATCTTCAACAACGAGATAACTTATGATGGAGGAGAAGGAGGAAAAAGAAGGAGGAGAAGAAATTCCAATAAAAAAAGGAAGGAGGAAGAGGAGGAGGAGGAAGAGGAGGTGGTGTTGGTGACGACAATAACGAAAGAGAAAAATAACGAAGAAGAAGAAGAACGTACAGTAACGATACAAAAAAAATGTGTGTGCTTGAATATAAATAACTTGTATAGACTTGTATAAAAAAATGACTTATATATAAAAAATAATTATTAATAAAATAATCCGATAAATTTAACCTATTTTAATAGCACTAGATGACCTTTGAAAAAAGAGAACGTTTGATTTTATTTTTTATCTGAAAATTTAAACGAATACGAATTTACCATTTGTATTGTATTGATTGAATTTTGTTTATATCAAACTAATTATATGTTTATAACTCTTGTATTTTGGATTGGATATGTTTATTTCATTTTGGAAGATAATTAATCATTGAAAAATTTTAAAATTTAGATTAATATGATTTACATTACAATTTAAATGTTGAATCGAATATAATTTAAACTTATCCGATTCAAATAGTATGTATAAGGTTAAATCAAAATGAGTCCCGTTAGGAAGACAATGAAGTATCTATATAATATGTTTAATGGGTTATTTATTTGGTCCAATATGTATTAATAATGTAAATTAAATATCATTATCCCTAATTTCTAGTTGCCTGTTTAGTTTTGTGATATCTACCCCAATTTACCCCAAATTCTTTCACATTAACCCTTCATCACCCACCGTTACTCTACCCCCCAAAAAACCTCATTGTTTGTTCTGCAGAAAAATTTCCTTTCTCCGCCGTCCCGCTGTGTGCGTAGCACCCTGCATCCCACGGTTCTGTTTCTGCGCGACGTGTAGCCTCCGTTCCTGCCGACTGGAACTGTCGCACTCCGTCTCGTCGCGCCAACGCCCTCGCCGGAAGAACCTCCGTTACTCCCCCCGTGGCCGAACATCCGTGACCTGCAACTGTCAGCGTTGCCGACGTGAGTTGCAGCCCCGAACCCCCCGCGCTCACGTCATCCCAGTGCCAGCCTGCTGTCTGAGTCTTATTGAATTACTCGAAGAATAAACATCTACGAAAACTGAGAAAGTGAACATCTAAAATCATACAAAAATGAACATCCAATGTAAACGTGTATAAATAACAACGTAATTACTTTATAAAACGACTAGCTACCAACCAAATGACCGTGTAAAAAAACATTTTGAAACCATGATAGTCAGATAAATCATAACCAGCAATCATCGTCTACAACTAAGCACCCAAGAACAACCATCCACGTTCACAGAGAAAGTGAACACCCGACGACGGGAAGAAGGCACAAATCGGCTACGACAGAGGCGCTGAACGTCCAGGTTGCTGCGGTGCTAATTTCATTTTAATTTTCTTGTTTATTTTTCCTGTTAATTTTCGAATTTTTTTGTCTAATTTCAGTTATCATTTTCGAATTTTTTTCTATTTATTTATTTAGTATTTCTATTTTATTATTTTACATAGGTTACCTCACAGGGACTTCTCTGCACTCTGACGTAGAGAGTTCCATCTTTTCTTGTTTTCTGTCTGTTTATGCACAGGAACAGAGACAAAAAACCTCGTTTAGACTTTGATCCTGAACCTGAAAGAACTTTCAAGCGACGTTTGCAACAAGCAAGACTTTGCAAGGCTGCAGAATCCACTATAGATCCTAATAATGCTGTTAATGCCAATGTGGCAAATCCGAATGGGAATGAGCAACAAAGGAGAGTGCTTGGCTCTTACTCTGCTCCTACTACAGATCTTTATGGAAAAAGTATTGTGGTGCCTCCTATAGCTGCAAATAACTTTGAGTTGAAGCCACAATTGGTCACCCTGGTGTAACAAAACTGCCAGTATCATGGTCTTCTCCAAGAAGACCCAAATCAATTTATTTCTAACTTTCTGCAGATTTGTGATACTGTGAAGACAAATGGAATGAATCCAGAGGTGTACAAACTCATGCTCTTCCCATTTGCTCTGAGGGATGGAGCAAAGCTATGGCTAGATTCCCAACCCAATGAGAGTTTGGATACTTGGGACAAGGTTGTTACTGAGTTTCTTACTAAATTTTTCCCACCAAAGAAGCTGACTAAGCTTAGGGTGGAGGTTCAGACCTTCAGGCAAAAGGATGGTGAAACTCTTTATGAAGCTTGGGAGAGATACAAGCTACTGACTAGGCAATACCCTCCGGACATGTTCTCCAAATAGACCCAACTAGATATCTTTTATGAAGGCTTGGGTGAAATGTCCAAGATGTGCTTAGATAATTCTGCAGGTGGTTCATTGCACAAGAAGAAGACACCGGAGGAGACTATTGAGCTTATTGAATTGGTTGCTAGCAACCAATATTTATACTCATCTAACAGAAATTCTGTGAACTCTGAGACTTCTCAGAAGAGAGGTGTGTTGGAAATGGAAGCTATTAATGCTATTCTCGCTCAGAACAAGCTTATATCTCAACAAATAAATTTACTTACTCAGCAGATGGGTGGCATGCAAGTCTCAGCTATCAACACCCAAAATCCACCTCAAGAGGTCTCTTATGATATGACAGGTAATTTTGTGCAAAATGCTAATTATGATTATACTCAATCTTCTTCTGAACAGGTCAATTATATGGGGAGTGCTCCTAAAAATCCCAATAATGATCCCTACTCTAAGACCTACAATCAGGGATGGAGAAATCACCCAAATTTTGGGTGGAGAGAGCAACCTCAGAGGCCACCAATAATTCTCAAGGTGGCTTCCAACAGAACAATCACAATAACCACCAGTTTCAGTCATCTCAGCAAGCAACTTCTCAGCCCCAGCAGAACAATGATTTGGAAGCAATACTGGCAAGTTTTAGACAGGAAACTAGAGCATCAATCAAGAATTTGGAGATTCAGATGGGCCAATTAGCCACAAAAGTTAATGAAATCGATCAGAGGACCACTAATAGCCTTCCTGGTAACACTATTCCAAATCCAAGAGAGAAATGCAAGGCTATCACCCTGATAAGTGGACAAGTGGCAAGTACGGAAGCACAAGTTATGTAGGAAACCAGAGCCTCCATTAGAAACTTAGAGGTACAAATGGGCCAACTGAGCAAGCAAATACCTGAGAGGTCTGCGAGTACATCTCAAGGTGATACAGTGGTGAACCCAAGAGAAGATTGCAAGGTTATTCAATTGAGAAGTGGTAAAACAGCTGGCTCTGAGACAAAGGCCAATGAAGAGCTAGTTGAAAAGGGAGCTCCAGAAGAGAAGAAGGAAGAAGTAAAGCACGTCCCTCCAAAGCATGCAGACAACCCATTCCCAGACTCTCTTGACACTTATCCTACATTGCCAAAGGCTCCTAAGTACAAGCCTAAAATGCCATACCCTCAAAGACTTCAAAAGGAGACCAAGGACAAGTAGTTTTCAAAGTTCTTGGAAGTCTTCAGAAAGTTGCAAATTAATATTCCTTTTGCTGAGGTTTTGGAACAAATGCCTCTCTATGTCAAGTTCATGAAGGAGTTGTTGTCAAAGAAGAAGCCTTTAAGGGGAGATGAGACAGTGGTCCTGACTAAGAAATGTAGTGCCATAATTTAGAATAACTTACCAAAGAAGATGCCAAATCCAGGGATCTTTCAAATTCCATGCACCATTGGGAGCACAACCTTTGAGAAAGCCCTATGTTATCTGGGGGCAAGCATAAATCTAATGCCCTTATCTGTGATGAAGAAGCTGCAAATCCAAGAGGCACAACCCACAAAGATAGCATTACAGATGGCAGACAAATCTATGAAGCCTGCATACGGATTAGTGGAGAATATCTTGGTCAAAGTGGGTAAGTTCTTCCTCCCAGCAGATTTTGTGATTCTTGACACAGGGGAGGATGAGAATGCCTCTATAATTCTAGGAAGACCATTTCTAGCCATTGGAAGAGCTCTGATTGATGTGAAAAAAGGTGAATTAGTGCTTAGAGTGCATAATGAGCAACTGGTCTTTCATGTCTTCAAAGATATACATTCAGCAGGTGAAGAAGAGAGGTGCATGCAGACTGAGCTTATTGATCCAAACCTTCAAGAACCCCCTGATGACGGACAGCAGAATCTGCAGCTCAAACCTCCTTTAGTGACAACCGATAAAATTCCTCCTGACATCAAACCTAAGTTTGGTGTCGAGAATGCATCATCCACCACAAAGGAGGTCCCCAAAAGGAAGAAAGTACCCAAGGGATGGAGAAACAAAAAGATACCCACTGAAGGTTTCTCCCCAGGAATGAAGGTGGTGTTGACTAGGAATCCAGTATGAGTTTATACAGTAAACAGAATCCTCTCTCTGGAGCATATTGAGCTAATTTATGGAGACACAGGAAAGAAGTTCAAAGTAAGGGGTGAAGAGCTGAGCCCCTATGATCCTCCTCCTCAGAGGAGCTGACCGTCAAGCTAGTGACGGTAAAGAAGCGCTTGTCGGGAGGCAACCCGATAATTTTGTATCCTTAGTTATTTTTCGTAGTATTGATTTTCTTATTTATTTGATTTTTATTGAGTTTTTATTGTTTTTCTTTCGTTTTAAGTGTGTTCTGATCATGCAGCTATTTTAGAACAGGAACCAAACACTTCGGAAAAAAAAAAGAGCACACGACGCGCAAGCGTCGCTGATGCGTACGCGTCATATGTGTGTGCGTAAAAAATAAAAGTGAACAGAGAGTTGAGCAGGAGTGGCGTTGGAACTATGTTTTGCGCACAAACAAGCCCACGCGTACGCGTACCTCACGCATGCGCGTCGATTGCGCTTTTAGCCACCCACGCGTGCACGTCCCCACGCGTACGCGTGACCCTGCAAATCGGCGTAAATGAGTGTATGGCCAGAGAGTTATGATGGTGGGGGGCTGGAACCGTGCTGGGAGCACAAGCCCCACCACGCGTACGCATGCACGTCGTTTTTCAATCCTAGCCATCCACGCGTACGCGTCCCAGATGCGTACGCGTCGCTTGAAATTAGCGCGATCCATGCGTACGCGTGCCTCACGCGTACGCGTCACATGCGACGCGCAATTAAACCATATCAGCGCCTGATTTCAAATCATCCACCCCCCCAATCCTAATTCTCTCTTGTTCTTTTATCATTTTATTCTTCTTTCATCATACTATTTATTTTTGTTTTCAGTTCTTCTTTGCTTGAGGACAAGCAAACCTTTAAGTTTGGTGTTGTCGCTTCGCTTATGGCTTTTTTGCTTATTTTAATAGCACCAAAGGGGGATGAATGTTCTTCCTGGAGGAATGAGATGGCCACTAGCATAACTGAGGTGGTTGAATTCCTTTCATTCTATTTCTCTTCTGTTCTTATTTTGTTATTTTCTATTTTCTGTTGCTTTGATTGTCTGCATGGTCTTTAGTACTTTCAGTTCTTAGAATTAGTTTCATTATGTTATTTGTCTCATGTACCGCTCACTGAACTTTAATCTAAAAAGAAAAAGAAAAAGAAGTGATGTATTGCATGAGAAATTGAGTTTATATTGAATAGCAGTCTTATTCACTTAAATGTGGTGGTATTTTCTATGACTCTGAATGCATGATATGAATAGTGCATATTTAAATTTGAATCAAAGAATGTTGATGTACAAGGAACAGGAATTTAGAGAACCATTATGAAGTCTCTGCAATAAGTAAAAGTTTAATCCTTGAAGCAAAAGAAACAACAAAAAAAAGGATATAAAAGCAAGGTCCAAGGCTCTGAGCATCAATGACTAGGGAGGTCAGACATGATTAAAAGCTCAAAGAGTTGTTTCCCTAGTTATATGCTTGTGGTGTTCTTGTGTCAAGTAATCCTTGAGACAAAACATTTAGAGTCGAGATCAATTACAATTAACAGAGTATGCCAAAGGCTTTGAGCACCACTGTCTGGGAGTAACTGAAAGAAAAATCAGAACTTAAAGAGAGTTCCCTAGTTAAGTGTTTGTGGTGTTTCTGTGTCAAGTGAAGCTTGAGACAAAACATTTAAAGTCACGGCTAGGCACAAGGTGCAAAGCACCAAAGAAAAGAAAAAAATTGCTGTGTTCAAGGGTTAAATTGAGTTACAAAAGATCAGAGAATTCATAATATTATCCGGATTCTAATTCCGAATGACAGTGACATCCTTCTGATTCAAAGGAGAGTGAAATGCCAAAACTATTCAAGATTGCAGTTGTAAACCCTACTGTAAGAAGAGACATGAGCTTAATCGAACTCTCATTCTCATGCAAATTCACATTCTAAGCTTATATTAGTTTGGTTTCTTGAGGACAAGCAACAATGATTAAGTGATTTACTTAGTTAGACAAACAGAAAAATAGTATATTGGTATTCAAAAGCATTAAACAATAATTCAGAAATTTAATAAAGCAAGCAGTAAACAAGTAGTGAATAATATATGGAGAAGCAGTTAAGGCTTCAGAGTTATCTATTTTCTGAATTGACTTTTCTTACTAACTATTTTAATCATGCAAGATTTAATTCATGGCAAACTATATGTGACTAAGCCCTAATTCCTTAGACCTTCTTAGTCTACTCTAACTTTCATCAACCGCCAATTCCTTGGTCACTTAATTACAATTAAAGGGTGAAGTTCAATTCTAGTTTATATGCCACAGAAATCCTAATTACCAAAATATAAGAGGATTATATGTCATGTATCCCGTTAAGTCCAGATAATTATGATTTGGGAGAATATATTTTCAAGCTGTTGTTCAAGTAAAGAGCTTTTCTAAGTTATACAAGAACTCAATTAGAAAAAAGGTCATACTTTCGTTCCAGCCAAATTCATAAAATAAAGAACAAAAATAATTCTTGAAATATAAATCAGTACATGAATTAAAATAGAAAAATAATAGTATCAATCCATACAATAGACAGAGCTCCTAACCTTAACAATAGAGGTTTAGTTGCTCATGGTTCAGAGAGAAAATAAGGATTGTAAGTTGGGCTGAGGTGGAATGAAAAGTTAACTAATTGGAATAGAATGATCCTCAAAAGGGAAGTTTCTTTTCCCTTTTATATCTAATCCTAAAAAATATATTTTCTAAAACTAAAATAATATCTTTTCCTATTTAAAAATAAAGTTTAAATCAGAATTAATTACAAAATCAGTGTTTTCTGCGTTTTCTGCACGTGGCGCATGTCACGCGTACGCGTCAGTCATGCGTACGCGTCAGGTACGCACACGCGTCATGGAAAGCTCCAAATCACGCGCATGCGTCAGGTACGCGCACGCGTCGCTTCTCGCTGTCATCTCCTTTAATTCTTGTGCTGATTCCATTTGTGCAAGCTTTCTCTCCATCCTTTAAGCCATTCCTGCCCTATATAGCCTTCTTCTTTTTTTCTGCGGAAGCTCCATCAAATACATCCGAATGCTACCTAAAATAAACAGAATTGTACACGACTCAAAGTAGCATCCATAGTGGCTAAAAGATAATTAATTATTGATTAAACTCAACAAATTAAATACAAATTCACTAGGAAAAGGCAGGAAAAATGCTCACGCATCAGGTGTCGCGAGCTCGAATCACACAATATGCGTGTCCTCCCTACGTACGGTGGCTTGTGCGGACGACAGCGCCAGTCGGAAGAGTGTCGATGCAATGTCCGACGGCGGCTGGTAACCGTGGCGGCACTGTATCGGCTTTTGCTTCGAGGAGAGAGTGAGAGAAGAAGTTCACACCATATTGAGAGAGGGAGGTAATCCTAATTTGATTCCATAACTGACGGGAATCATGATTTGATTCAAATTTTAAATTGGAAACTACTCAAAATTAATTAATTACCTATAATTTAATTAGGTAATTCTAATTTGATTCCATAACTGACGAAAATAATGATTTTATTCAAAATTAAATTGGAAACTATTCAAAATTAATTAATTTCCTCTAATTTAAATCTAATTTCAATTTAACCCATTGTATACATTGTATAAAACATACATTGACTCCTCATACTTTTCCAATCAAAATATACATTAAAAAATATAAATTTACAAACGTTTACATTATAAATTGCGACGAATTATGTGCAAATATAGTATTTATTTAGGGTAAAGTATATTTTTTGTCCCTGAAGTTTGACAAAAATTTCAAAAATAACCCTAAGTTTTATTTTGTTTCAATTTTGTCCTAAAAGTTTTCGATTTGCATCAAATATACCCTTGACGGCTAATTTTTCAAAAAATTTAAGACCAATTCAACAACAATTTCATAAGAACAACCCTCAACATAAGCAACTCAAGCATAATTTTCATGCATTATTGTTAGATTGGTCTTAAATTTTTTAAAAATTTACCCGTCGAGGGTATATTTGATGCAAATCGAAAACTTTTGGGACAAAATTGAAACAAAATAAAACTTAGGGGTATTTTTAAAACTTTTACCAAACTTCAGGGACAAAAAGTATACTTTACCCTATTTATTTATTTATCTTTAAAATTTCTAGTTTAAAGATTTAGCCAATGAGCATTTTTTTTCAAAAAATGAAAAAGTGAAATATCTATAATGCAATTAATTAATCTACAAACAAAAAAAAGTATTTATTCAAATTTGTATCTAAAAAATTTTGAAGTGGACATTTTAGTCCTCAATAAAATTTAATTACATAATTAGTTTTCAACTTTTTTTTAGCGTCCGTCACTTTAGTTTTTCTGTTAGTTTACTCAGTGACACCTTAATGGTGGAGTCCAATGTATCACATTAAGATGATGAGTCGAATGTTAAGTGACACGTTGGATGGAAGACAAAATGACCCCTGAAAAGGCAACTATAAAAATGTTCTTGTATGATGTTGTAAAGCCTGAAACCATGCTCTGAAGGTCATCATCGTCTTCATGTGCTACTCTGAAAATGTGAAACCATGGTAAGTGGAGGGAATTCGGCAAGCTCTTATCGTCGAGGGTTAGAGGTGGCGAAGATGGTAGTGCTAATAGTGCTTCAAGTGGCACCAAATTTAGAATTGCAAGAGGAAAGAATCCAAGATGCCACTGCAGAGCCTATGCCATTGTTGTGGAGTCTCGAACAAAGAAGAACTCAAAAAGACCTTTCTTTGGGTGTCCTTATTACAGGGTAAGGAACATAAAATATAATACTTTTTATTATGAATTGCAAAATTGTGTTCATGGGTTAACTCTGATTTTTTATATTTTACTATTCAATATAAAAGAATCTTTCACACTATAAATTCTTTATATGGTTTAACAAGATTTTTCTCTATGAAATGCAAGGTAGCTAGCATAATATTGTACTGGAAGAAAGGGTGAAGAAGTTGAAAGATTTGATAGATGAATTAGAGAAGAAGACTAAAAATGCAAATAAAAGGAAGGGGTGGAGCAGTCCATGCAGAAGTGTGCTTTTTTTCATGCTGAATTTTTTGGTTTGTCATTTTGTAGGAAGAATGTAGATAGAAAAAGAAGGGAATTAGGGGCTTATAATAAAAGGATATCTTGTAGTTGAATAAGTGATCAAAGTGTAATTGCGAATATTGTAGCCTTTTAGAATTGTTTAATAAATCATGTAATAATGCTCAAAGAACATGATTTTCATGCCAATATTGCTAATACTAGAATCATATGTATTCACAAAATAAAGCTCCAAGAACCTAATTTAATATAAATGAATTTACTCATTATCAAAATAGTTGAATAACCATAATTTTATATAATTGAAACCAAGCATCAAAGTTCTGAATATTCCAACAAAATTTTTTTAGCTAATTTATATGTGTTTCTAGCATCAAAGATACATTCCAAAAGTCTATCTTAAAGTTGCATAGTAGCACTACAGAACCACAATCTATTTCCAAAGGATTTCAAAAAACTAAACAAAATAACTACAGTCAACATGAGATCACAGAGCAGTATCATTTCTTCTTTTGGAGCTTGAGTCTTAGTATAAGCATGAACTTGAATATTCTGGCAGCAGTTCCAGAGCTTGCAGTAGCAATTGTTTCTGGGGAGACTCTTGATATCTGATTCGAATGGAGCGACCTAGGTACTGGTGCAAATGGGACTATAGGTGGAGGAGTTAGAGTAAGTGGAGGTGAAGGTCTTAGAGCTAGAACAAGTGTCTGAGGAGGTGTTGGAGTAGTAGCCAGAGCTACATCAGGTCTTAAAATTTATTGTTTGGGTTTTGAAGGCCTAAAACTTGTTGGTACAACTTGGTTGGATGAGGTAGTAATGTGCTCCTGATACAACACAAGATAACAAGATAAGTAAATACATAAATGGCATATAAATAATCCAATTTAATCCAATTTAGAATGGTACATGTGACTGTGGTTGAGGGGATGATAGGGTTACTTGTACTTCCTCATGTGACCCTGGTGCAGTGGTAGATCCACTTCCATTACCCTTATTCTTTGATGGGGTTTAGACCTTAGTGGTCCCTTGCATGTTTTTGCATTATGGTCAGCTTTGCCACATTTTTTACAGGTAATAACCTAATAACCTTGAATGTTCTTTGTCCCTTTGTTCCATCACGCACGTCTTCAACAGGGTCCGATTTTCTTTTTTCGTCATGGGGTGGCCTGCAAGCCTCCTAATAGTGGGTGGCTCTGGAGATAGTAGTCTAGTCTTCACCCAATAGTCTTTTGAATTGACAAGTTTGATGACATGCTCATAGGTTGTTCTAAATGCATCTATCTTTAGCCAAGGGTGCATATATGGTTATGGCCTGTCACACCTCTTTTGAATAGCTGCCAATGCATGAACACATGATATTCCTACAAATAATTAAATAGCATTGACATAGCAAAATGCATATCTTTAATACATATAAGTCAAATACAACTTGTTATTACTACCTGTCAGTTGCCACATATTGCAAGTACAAGTTTTCCTTCCAATATGCACAACAATCTTCTTTAAATGTGTGTGAACCTCAAACACATTACGATCGTTGTCACTAGTTCATTAAGCTGTCCAGAACTTAGTATCCTTTATAAGATCCTCCAATTTTCTTTGCTGAACTGGTGTCAATACTCCAGTGTAGGTGCTTAGAACCTTCTTGTGTTTTGCCATTCTCCTCATCAAGTAGTAACGAAGCTCCTCCAATATGGTGAGAATACACTTTCCCCTGTAATGGTTAATTTTGACGTTTCAGACCTCACTCATGTTGTTAGTCACGTTGTCAAGTTTGGGACAGTGGCTAAAATCGGATTTGGTCCAGCAAAAAGGTTGAAACTTAGCAAGATATGCCCATGCTTCTTCGTTCATCCTATTCAGCCTCTGCATATGATACTGGAACTATGCGTCTGTACTACTCTTTGTACACGCCCACATCATATTTTTCAGCTGTTTATCCTTGGATCTCCTAATAAAATTCTTTCAAATGTGCCTTACACAATTTCTATGGTGTGCATTTGGCATCACCTCATGCAAAGCAAGCAACAAACACTGCAGAATACATCCAAATAAACAAGCTTAAGATGTGCATTCGAATCCTGAAGAAACTATTTAACAAACACATACATCTTGAGTAAAACCATTCATCAGGCAGATATGTCTTCCAAAAAATTATTTTCAGACAGATAGATTCCTAAAGAATGAACACATCTGGCAGATAGGTCCCTAAAGAATGAACACTACTTCACATTAATTTCACATCAATTCAAACAGAACGACATCAAGTACAATAAACAATGCAACTCAGGACCACCTTAATTCAATTCAATAGAATGACATCAATTCAAACAGAATCACATCAAGTACACATAAACAATGCAACTCAGGCCAATTCAATTCAATTCAATTCAACTACAAATACAATCAGGCCATTCAATTCCATTCAAATACAAATATAACTAGGCCACTTCAAATATAGTAACACCAAGTGAAGTTAAAACAATGGTGTTGTCGTCACATCAACTCAATTCAATTCAAATATAGTCAGACATATTCATAACAATATAAACGTAAATAATGTAACTGTCATTTACCTTCTGCTGATCAGAGATAAAATTTCATTCTTCCACCGAGCAATTACCAATGTCCTCTTGGAGAAGTTGTAGAAATCACTTCCAACTTTGATTTATTTCACTGTCAATTACTGTATAGGTAATCATATAGAAGTGATTGTTTGCATCCTGAGCTACAGCACACAACAGTTACCCTCTATAATATCCTTTTAAGTAACATCCGTCCAACCCAATCAGTAGTCTGCAGCCAGCCCTAAACTTCTTTTTACACCCATCCAGACAGACATACAATTTGCTAAACAATGATGGTGAACCAGGAATTGTGGGGGTTGTTTCCAGCAATGTAGTGCTGCCAAGATTGCTCCTGTAAATCTCAGTGAGGTAATCTCTCAATTTTCCATACTGAACCCTCTCATTCCCAACATATATTTTCCTAGCAATCCTTAAAGCTCTATATATCATCTTGTCACTGCACACTACATTAAAGTCTATCTTAATATGATCAAAAAAGCTTCTCCATGAGTCAAATGAAGTTAGGTCAATAACCTCTTCTCTAATTTATCAGCCACTCAGTTCTGATCGGCCATGTTGGGGCCAGTTAAAACAATCTCCCTCATTGTCTGATGATTGAGGTGTATCAAAATTCTCTGACTCAAACCCTAAACCATCAGTGTGTTTAGCCCCAACTTTCTTTCTTACATTATCCTTTTTTTCAACAGCTTTTTTCTTACTCTTCTTATCTCTTTTGCCATGTCTGCTCTTTGTTTTCTTTATGAGTCTTTCATCTTCATAGCTATCATAGCTATCATCGGTGTAATCCTCAAAGTCTGGAGGTGGGGGTTTATACGCCTCGTCTTCCGTACTTTCATAGCTATCATTGTCAGAAATTGGTTCATCAGAAAAGACCTCATCTTCGTTGTCCTCGTCTTTGTCTTCCTGATTCATGTTATCTTTAACAGTATCTCCCTGACCCAAATTCATGTCAACTTCTTTCTCAAAATCAACATCTTCCATAATTGGATGATCAAAGAATAGATACAATTCATCCGTCTCTCTATCCTCACTCTTCTTGTCACACATCTCTCTAATTTTCTTATCTCCATATAGGATGTAGGCTTGCTTCATAATTAAGAGCTATTGGATCATATCAATACATCTTGTATGCATGGTAGCCAAACTCTTCAAACATTTTCTTCAAGTCAAAATAATTCACTAGGCCAAGATCCAACGGAAAAAAATCTCTTTACATTTCCATTAATGTAAAGAAGTTCATCCCTATTATCTTTGACAAAGTTTCCCCGATGTTGAAAGATAGGGATAACCCAATCAGTCATATGACATTCATAAAGATGGAATAAAATGTCAAAGTCAGAACACAAACTTATACAGATGAATTACATACTAAACAACAACTGCTCAAACTTTGGTTTTTTATTTGTGATAACCATATTAATCCATGCATAAAGTGTATTTACCACAAACTATTGAATCTTTTTAATGTTAAGCTCATATATGCATGCATTACACAACTTATCAGTAACTGATTTTTATAGTAATGAAGAATCTAGAAACACTTTTTTCAACAACTAATTTCTACTACCACAAACAACTACACAAGATACACACCTTTAAACAAGTGCAACCATGAACAACTATACCATCTACATCATACTAGAAAAGAGATATATTAACATCAATTAGTGGCGACCGATAGACTAGCAGAACCTTTTTCTCAATAATTCTGTCTCATACAAAGTCTTGATTTAACAATGTCAGCGTGGTGGTGGCTTTTTCCGTAAAACCTAGGGGAAGAGAAGATGTTGCTTGTATTTTGTTTTGGAGGAGGAAAGATAAAAAAAGACCTTTACACCCACTTAGTTAACGAAACGACAACACATTATCGTGCCCTAGTCCAAAAACGCGACGTTTAGCATCATTCAAAATGAAAACTTATTTATCCTAATTTTACACGTGGCACTTAATGATTGGGTGGAAACTCAGGTACAGTCAACTTCACGTGAAGTTGATAACTGAGAGTCGTTAGATGAAAATTTAGTCAAATATTCAAATCATTTAACGGCTTTCAGCTACCAACTTCACGTGAAGTTGACTGCACATGAGTTTTCACCTAATGATTGAGTCATTAGTTTCATGTGATACGATATATTGTTCGGTTAGTTCGTAATGGAAGAATAACAAAAAAGATTAGAGTGAAGGATAAAAAAAAAATTGAAGACTAATTGTGTAATTAGATTTTGTTAAAGACTAAAACGTTCATTACAAAAATTTTTAAGGACCAATTTAGATAAATACTAAAAAAAACCAAAGAAATGGCGGTAAGTTGAGCGCCGAGAAGAAATTGCAGCAATAAATAGCCACAATTCTCACTCATTTGTTTTCAGTTTTCACTAGTCACTCCCCAACAATACACAATACACAACACAAAATCCCATTTTTCATTTTTTTTTCTCTCACCACCTCCTAGGTTTTCTACTCTCTCCCTCGCTTAATTTGGCGGGAAAATCCCTAGATAGAGAGTGTGATTATTTCTTTCTTTCTTTCTGGAATCTGGGAATAGAGAAGAAGAAGAAGAAGAAGAATTGGAATTAGAATGGGGAAGGAGGAGGAGGAGATGAGAGGTGAAATAGAAGAGAGGTTAATAAACGAAGAGTACAAGATTTGGAAAAAGAACACTCCTTTTCTCTACGACCTTGTTATAACCCACGCGCTCGAGTGGCCTTCTCTCACCGTTGAATGGCTTCCCGACAGGGACGAGCCGCCGGGGAAGGACTACTCCGTTCAGAAGATGATTCTTGGGACCCACACATCCGAGAACGAGCCCAACTACCTCATGCTCGCTCAGGTCCAGCTCCCTCTCGACGAGGCCGAGAACGATTCACGCCACTACGACGACGACCGCCCCGACCTCGGTGGCTTTGGCGCCGCCAACGGCAAGGTATCTCCATCCCAACCATACATGCTCTTCTCATTTGCAATTTCATCCTCATTATAAAATTTTTATTGCTTATTCATTTTCATTATTAAACCCTAATTATAATTGCAATTTCATTAGGGCTTAGTTTGGGTACATGTACATCAACAATTTGGTGATCTAAAGTATGCATTTTTCTTCTGCATCTTTGTATGACTTCAATTTGATGCTTTTTTTTTGCCCGATTTCAACAACTTTTGCAAATGGCACGTGCAATGTGGTTAATTCTTACTAGGGTTTAGGGATTGTTAATTTGGTCCTTGCTAAGTTTGATTCTTTATTTATTTTCGGGCGGTATTTGTGTTACTCTGATTTGATGCTTTCTCACCTAATCTGGGCGGGTTTTGAAAGCTGCAGTTGCCACGTGCCAATTGGGGGATTATTTGAGTTGGTATTGAGTGTGTCATCTCATTGGAGTGTGTGTTGTGTTCAACAGGTGCAAATAATCCAGCAGATAAATCATGATGGAGAGGTTAATAGAGCTCGTTACATGCCTCAGAACCCCTTTATTATTGCCACTAAGACTGTCAGTGCCGAGGTTTATGTCTTTGATTACAGCAGGCATCTGTCTAAGCCTCCGCTAGATGGGGCATGTAACCCTGATCTTAGATTGAGAGGTCACAATACCGAAGGGTATGGCTTGTCATGGAGCAAGTTCAAGCAGGGCCATTTGCTGAGTGGCTCCGATGATGCTCAGATATGCTTGTGGGATATTAATGCAACTCCTAAGAATAAAACCCTTGAAGCTAGTCAGATATTCAAGGTACTTTCTTTTTCTATTCATCATAATTTACATCCACCTATTGTGTTAATTTTTTTTATGCAAAGTAATCCTTAGCCTATTGCAATTTGTCACATGATGGGTTTATTTTCCTTGCACATCCTACTTGCATGATTACATCTGACAAATTAACAGTGTTTTCATTTTTCTTAATATCCTCATCTGCAGCCTCACAAGTAATGTCATTTATTCTGACCAGGTTCATGAGGGTGTTGTGGAGGATGTCGCTTGGCATTTGAGGCATGAGTACTTATTTGGTTCTGTTGGTGATGATCAATATTTGCTTATATGGGATCTCCGAACACCGTCAGTCACCAAACCTGTCCAATCTGTTGTTGCCCATTCAAGTGAGGTGGATAATAATTCTGCCTGTCATGATCTCATTTTATCGTGTCAACCAGTTAGTTCTTAATACACATGTTGAAAAGTAAATCCATCCAAGGAACTCTTTTGTGATGGGATTGATCATCTGTACAACACCCAATCACTGAAGCCCAATCATTGTTTAAAGAATTTGTTAAAATACAATTCTGAGAATACTCATGTATTCTCTGATTCATGATAAAATTAATTTCACCAGGACAAGTGTTAGAATGCTGTGACATCTTAGAAAACACATATATTTTATGGAAATGATTACAAATCAAAGTGTCATTTTGATTTTCTTTTCCAGGAATTTCAGACAGTTCATCCTTCTTTCCTTAATATCACCTACTGATATTGGATTTTGTGTTTGATGTCCTGTTAGGTTAATTGCTTGGCTTTCAATCCCTTTAATGAATGGGTTGTTGCTACTGGTTCCACTGATAAAACTGTGAAGCTATTTGATCTGCGCAAGATCAGTACTGCACTTCACACCTTTGATTGTCACAAGTAACATTCTCTCCAAATTATTATGAAACTACTCCTTAATTGTGTTTATCTGTCTTTGATCTGGATTTTGGTTCTGCCATACAACAGGGAGGAAGTATTCCAGGTTGGTTGGAATCCAAAGAATGAGACAATCTTGGCTTCTTGTTGTCTTGGTAGGAGACTCATGGTGTGGGATCTTAGCAGGTATACTCAATCCACTGTCATCCTGAAAATTTTGGTGTTTAGTCAATATTAGGTTTACTGATATGGTGCTGAGTTCTTTTACCCTTTCGCTAGATTTTAAATTATAATGGTTTCAACTTAGGGGAGCCAAATCATGACATAAAGCATTTATGCATATTTGAGCTTGAGTTCATGCATTTCACATACAGAGTAGAACAGGCTCTTACATGTTGGTTAATGTTAGCTCTTAGGTGTAGAGCTTGCAACTAGTTAGCAATGTTAAAATGAGGGTTCATAATTGTTTATTTGTTTTACTGAGGAAAATGGGTTATTAAATAATATCTAGAAATATTATACATGATTAATTGTATATACTTCGCTGTTTTCCTCCTTGATTATTAAGTTCATGTATTTGCCCCCTTAGGATTGATGAAGAGCAGTCACCAGAAGATGCGGAAGATGGTCCACCAGAACTGCTTTTCATTCATGGTGGCCATACAAGTAAAATATCTGACTTCTCTTGGAACCCATGTGAAGATTGGGTGGTTGCTAGTGTGGCTGAAGACAACATACTTCAAATATGGCAGATGGCAGAGAACATATACCATGACGAAGATGATCTGCCGGAAGAGTCCACTAAGGCTTCTTAATGTTATAATAACTTGTCATGATAGTTAGTTGTGTTGGTCCTGTTGCTCCCTTTTTCACCTTAGTTGAAGCTGTGTTTTTGTAAGTTATGAAACTATATATGATTGCTCGACCTGTACTTGGTCGTAGCGTACTCAAGTACTGAGCAACTGAGACTTAGGTGCAACTTGATAGTAAGATTTGCTATATTGTTTTTCTTCCAAATACGGTGTCAACTGTTTCAATGATCTTAACCTACCTTTAGTTACGAGATATGCTAATTTACTATTTTTTATTTGTTTTTACAGATACCTTGTCAACTGTTTCAATGATCGTAACCCACTAGTCACCAAAAAAAAAATGATCGTAACCCACTTTTAGTTATGAGATATGCTAATTAAATGTGTGAGTGAGAAAATGATGGATTTTCATGTTGTGTAGAATGCACACCTTTGGTTGGTTCTACCCGAAGTTGTTGAGGGCAATTTCGATTTGTTGGTCTAGACTTCCCATTAGTTATAGCTATTACCGGTTACGAATTTAAAATGAAATTAGCATGTACACTCTCACATATGCTTACGTGCTGCTAATTCAGCTTTAGCCCACTAGCAACAAAACGTAATATCAGTGCCTCAGTGGTGTGATTCCTGATTGACAATCTTTTGGAAGGATTTTTTTTCTTAAATAAAATAAAATAAAATAAAACTTTATTTCCCGAAGGAAAAAAGAAGACATTATTTACGAAAATCCATTTTGGAATGGATAACACGGAAAATCGATTTGTTTTTGTTGCCGTTTATATAGCACTAGTATAAAAGAACTCTAGGTGTGTTTTTTAATAGTTTTGCAGTATAAGTATTGTAGTAATTGATTAGCGAGCACTTCCCCAACATCTAACCACTAACGTCAAAATTGAGCGATAAATATAGCTCCTATGTAATGTCCACAAGATCACAACAAACTGACAAAGCAACCGGTAACATCATAAAAGATCAACTGAAAAAACAGAAGTCTAGATAAAAATTATAAAAATAAAAACAAAAATTAAGGTGAAGGGCTAAATTAATAATGTATAGAAGGCACGCATTACTTTTCTTCCAAGCGCCGGAGCACAGACTCAACAAAGTTTCGTTGCCTGCAATGCATGTGGATAATTAGTTTGGTAGGTAAAATGACTGAAATAAGAACCAAAGTGTAAACAAATCTAATACAGCATGACTTTTATCAGCAAACTCTACTGTCGCCAATGCACATCTGATAAGTACTTCCTTGAATCAAGTGTTTGATAAAATACTTCAGTTATCAGCGAATAATACTTACGTGTATCATAAGAAAACTAAAACGATCCTAATCCTCATTATAATGCCTAGATCGTTACGAATGCATTTGATTAAAAAGAAGAGGTACTAAGAAGTTGAACTTACTTTCCTTCTCTAAGCTTCGGGCTGGGGCGAGAATACTTTAGATATCCATCCCAAGGAACCATTTTTAGGCCAGCACGTTGTGAGATTATCTCTCTCACCCTACAACCATTGAAATAAAGTAATAAACATACTGTTTCAAGTTTTAACTCCTTGAAGCCAAACAAAGATGCTGCATATCATCGATAATAAAGATCTTTGACCTCTCTGCAAATTCAATGGATGTCTCTCCTGGCTTCTGATTCTGTGGCTCCAAGTACCAAACATCACACACAACAGCCCAAGATGTCATTAATTGCAGCAGATGCTTAGTGAATGATTGCCTGCAAATGCATGAAAACTAGAAAGTCTAAAACAGAAATACAAGAAAAGTGAAAGATCAGAATGATTAACCCCTCAAATATATGTTCTTACTTGCGACTATTCCAAAATGCATCTACAAAAATTTTATTGTACTTGATGGCTACTGGGCAAACTGTGCATCCAAGTTCAAATGCACCCTACAAATTATTAAAATTAAGAAGCTTCCATTAAAGCTTTCGGCATTCAGGAATTAGAATACAAGTCAATGGAGATAAAATCACAGAAGGGAACAAAAGCCTATTGTAACAAGAGATTAGAATCACTGCAACTGAAAATGTTTTACACACCTTCTTGAACATCACAGAGTAGTGATTATTTACACAAGTTCCTTCAGGAAATATGAGAAGAGGGTTATTGTCAGCTCCTTGAACATGCTCCCTCAATCTGAAGTATGAAAAATTATGCAAGTAAAACAATAAGATCTGATGCATATATTTCCAAACATTTTTTTTATATCAAGAAGCAATTCTGTTAAGACATACAGAAGAAGAATGCAAGGAGATAAGAGAAGAGACATTTCATATGAAAACAACAACTAAAGAGATAACAGAACATCAGAGAAGCAAGCTCTCCTAACATTTTCATTTCTACTTACTTCCTTGCCACAATTTCTCGATCCTTTGCCTCTGTCCGATTGAACCAGATACACCCTACACTCTCCAAAATGGTGTTCTGCAACAATCCTGTTCATGATATGAAGAAATGTTTCAGACATAAATTTGTGCTTGTAAAATATCTAATAAGCTCAAAGCAAATTTGAGGCACATGAGTGAACATACAAGGAAAGATTGGTTCAAGAACAAAAGTAATCAAGAGAAAGACCGAGTAGCATCTATTGAGAGATGATGATGAAAACATGTTAATATAATAACCGCTGGAGTGAGTGACGTGAAAAAGTAGATCTAAAGGAAGTTATTTGATTGGAAGTGGATCAAAATTAATTCTAGTGAAGATATCTAAGAACAATTGTTGAAGCATGGTAATGCCAATGTGCAATTCTCAACCAAATTACCAGGATAAGAGAAGCCACAACAAACTTCTTTTTGTGTTTCCTTTGGCAATGTGCAATTCTCAAAACCAAATTACCAGGATAAGAGATGCCACAAAAAATTAATAAATAATAATAAAAAAGGCGCTACTTATTGATGACAAAGACTTAAAAGCTTTGTGTATGTCTCTTGAGGTATACACCACGGCACTTACCAACCCATCCTGGATGTTTCTGCATAATAACAGCAAATGCAGTCATCTGTTCTAAGATAATGAAATCAATCATGGAAGTATGGTTGGCCACAAAAACCTATTCAATGAACAAAAAGCTTAGATTAATACTACCAAACTCTAATCGATATGTGAATAAGGACAAAATGGCAACACCAATATACATCAGACAAACCTGCTTTGGTCGCATGCTAGGCCGTGGCCCATGGTACTTGACAACCCCAGTCCAGGATGCAACAAAGAAACCGCATATCATCTCCACCAAACATCTCTGAAAGAAAGAAGCAACTTACAGTGCATTGACTTTGATACACAGAAAGTTAGAAGTTGTCAAGTTGCTATTCTTCAAAGGGAAAAACAGAGAGCTAATTAGAACGTGTGACATAAAAAACAAGAACTAGAAAGAAACAAATTTTTTTCCTGTGCTTTAAATAAAGCAATCATTCATTACAGAAGTTGATATTACAACTTGAAGGGAAAATAAATTATGACCATCAATGAATTGACCAAAATTTATTGCATAATAATAATAATAATAATAATATTATTATTATTATTATTGTTATTATTATTATTATTATTATTATTATTCAATATACACACACACGCACACACTAACTCTTCCATTTGTCAAACTAAAATTTGAAGTTTAAATAGAGCCATTGGATTAAGTTTCTTCTTCTGGTAGTTAAGACAACATGAATTGAAACCAGACACAAGGCACTTAATATTAAATCCAAATAATGCGAAAGGGACTGGGTGTTTCTTGGTTAGGGTCAAATCCCTATCAGGTGGCTTTAACTGCTTTTTACCCTTTCTCCCCTCTTACACTATTAGTCCAAATTTTAACTATAATAAATAAGATACAACATAAGATGATACAATGCAGGAACAACTATACCTAATATTTTTACATTATATGCCTTAAAGCTTGAAAAATTGAAAGGACATCATAGAAGGTTATAACCCAACAGTTCAGTGCTGCCAAGAGTCCACAGCAACTGAGAACCAGTAGAATATTTTGTATATTTGAACCCTTTCTCTTTCTATATTCTGGACTTAGTTCAAATGTCAAAGAAATCTTAATGCATCAAACCAGTAGAAGTTCTTTTTTTATCCTTTTTATTTGACTGCAAACTGTTAGAAGTTTGACCATTAATTTCCAGTTTTATAGTGCATATAGAAAGGAAACAGAAGTCTAAAAAATTTAAATGGGACAAAATGTCATGAAGCAGGAATGAATAAATATACACCTCAATATTTTTCCTCACGCTATTATCTCTCTTCAAGAGAAGGTGCACTGGAATGAAAGCTGAAAGGAATATCATCCATCCGAATGACAACAGTAGAACCCTGCAGGGTCAAAGCAGGAAGCAGGATGCAACAGACAGGGACAACATTACAATAAAACAAGTCATCAATATGAAAAGTTGAAAAGAAATACTAATAGGCCAAATATAAACAGCATGTTTCAGTCAGCCCACAAAAACCAAAACTTCGTTTGATGTATAACAAATTAGAAAGGAATTGAGTGGATTCTGAACTCCTTGTATTTGATTGATGTGTACATCAAGAAATCCACTCAAAATTAGATTGATTCCTTTTTTTTTTTTTGCCGTAGAAGGAATTTTATTAGGCTTTTTAGTTTTGGTTTCCAAATTGATAACATATTAATATTCTCTTAACAATACATGATTCATGATACGATACAATAACTCACATGATATGGTTCTTTTTGTTATTGTAAAACATTTTATACTGTTAGTGCATCAAAATTAAACTCATTATTTTATGCTAAGAAAGTAATATAGAAATAAAAATGAATTTCATTAATCTCTTTTAAGTTCCAAGAGTACTAATTGATTTGCAAATAAATTTGAATCGCATATTTTTATAGGGAATTCTATTCATGGAGTTGCTCTCTAAATCAAATTGGTTCTATTTTTAATGATTCCAGAGTGTAAAAGAGAATCATATTTAGTTAAAGCTGAAGATCAAATCATGTCCTTTAAATCCTGTTGTTTTCTTTTCGATAATGTCAGCATCAAAGCATATCTCTATAAGGATAAGTATCATCTAAAATTAGCTAGGCAGATAGCAATATTTCATTAGTAATACTATATGATGCATCACATGTAAGCAAATATGGTAAAAGCAATATGCTGACCTTGCAGGGAACAGAATCAAATATCGAATTACAACTCCAAAGCACCACAAAGGAAATAAATAAACATTCCAGTTCCAAGGTTCTGATCGAATTGACTTGAAGCACCTTAAGAATGAATCCTACTCAGCATAAAACTCAATATGTGAGCAGATGACCAGAATCTATCCAAGGCGCAAAATAGGGGATGGCATATATTGCAATATCAATATGAAATGACATTATGTCTAATGGCTTTCGGCTTCCATTAGACCTAAAATATAAAACTTCTGATTTATAGCAAAACCCTAAATCATCCATGAGAACTGAAACAGAAAAATCAAGAGGCAATGAAGCCTGCAGAAGCAGGACACCATTTATTGTTGGAAAAAGCTAAATTTTCCCTGCTTGACAGTAAAAATTCTCCTCTTTAATACACTCAATGATGATCATTATTGTTTCTATAAAAGATAATAACTGAAACTGACACCACACGGCATGAAAATATTCAAGATAAGCCCAAAAGCTTACATCTACAATAGCACCCGCAGCCTCAGATAGAGTAGGAGAAATGTCAAGCAAATCACACCTGAAATATAATTTCATATATTCTCCACATGAGAATCCAGCTATCACATTGCCAGGAGTATGTGAAAAATTAAATGAGAAAAGAATTAAAAGGACTCTAGTTTTCAGCTATGTCAATTGAGAAAAAGAAATCTGCTTTTTTTCTTGTTGACTACTATTTTGTGAGCATCTATACAACATAAAGTCAAGGTAACGTGTATGCATACAGGCGAAGCTTTCCATGAGGCTCTTGATGAATGGTGTGTCCAGAAGGTAGATAATCTTCAATGTTAGGTTGATCAAGTTCCAATTCAGTACTTTGAGACTTGGGATTGGTCTTCCTCATCATCTTTGTGGTCCTAACACTGAACTGAAGGGACTTCCCAATACAAACTTGCAGCCAAAGACGACCTTCTGGAATCCAAAATGTGTTATGCTCAAACCTCTCATGCTATAAATTGAAAATTCCTTTTAAACATCTATGACTAGAATACCAAAGAGAAGCCACAACAAATCATCAAGGTCACCATCTACTCGAAAACAATTAAACAAACTAGCAGCACATGCATCAATTACCATTTACCAATATGCCATGTGATCTAATCCAACAACTGTGTGAAGCAAAGAAAGTGACAGTGAAATCATTAGAACCAAAAGGTATAGAAATTTCTCACTTCTGGCTGCCAAGTGAACTCAAACTCCTCTAAAAAATATCATGTAGCGGACACAGAAAAGTGAACAAAAAGCAAAAACAAGAATCACAGAAAGGACCAAAAATAGAAGGGAAAAATTTGTCGTTTCATGAAATGGATTCCATGCAAATCAGACAAAATAAAAAGCATAACTAACGCTATGTATACGAACCAGATTAACTAAATTATGCTAATAAAAAAAAAAACCCTAGCGCTTCTCTTTCACATCAATCAGAGAATCTACGAAGCATATATATCAATATAAGCCTATAATAACAATAAATGTGGGAATATGATATCGCATTGAAATCATCGAGGCCCAGAAAATTCCAAAATAGAAAAATGGCGGAGAGAAAGATAGCTTACGGTGGCGAATCTGAGATGACGTGGACGTCGACGATGTGACCAACGCTCCAACAACTTACGCAGGTTGGTTGCTCGCTGAAACTAACACGTACAACAAGTAGTAATGGCGAGGAAAAAGCCAGTGGCAGTTCTGTAATTTCAGTAATCCAACTAGGGTATTTTTGTCTATTTGCATTTATGATTCCTCGTGGTCGTTGGAACAGCATAACTAACCCTGACTCTCACGGTTACAGTTGGTTAGGTTAGAAAAATAAATTGCACCGATTATAAAATATTATGTGTACATTAAAAATATATAAATATGTATATTATTTAATTTATTTTTAATATATATTTTATATTTTAATATATTTTATATTAATGTTTGATTTTTGTAGTTAATTCTAGTATATACTTAACATAATTATTAATTACAACATTAATAAGATGCACTTGTGACAAATATATTAAAAAAAAATAATTAACATAAAAATTATGAATTACAAAATTAAAAAATGTAAAATTTAGTTTTAATATTTATTAAAATAAAAAATTTAAATTTTTATTAATAATAATTTTAATGTATATTTTTAAAACACATGTTAACTATTTTTTTTTTAATTGGGTACTTTACTTTAATTCTTTTTAATATATTATCACTCCAACCATATTTATGATTTGATTTTACAATGGCTTGATGGAGTTTATCAGCTATAGGTGAAAAAGTATGGTGTAATCTTATAGCAACTAATTAGATGTATACTCGTTCCATTCGAATGGACTGATATTCATTCTATATGAATAAATAATATTAAAATGAACTATATTTGAATAGAATGAGCATGAGTGCACAGTACTAAGATAGTAAGGGATAAGGGATTGATTGGGTTATGAAAATGTTTCGATTTTTTTATTTTTTATTTTTTTATATTTTTATATTTTAGAAAACGTATTTAGTTTTTTTTTTTTTTAATGCTAGAAAACGTATTTAGTTTGAAAAGATAAGTTTCGTTCTCAAACATAAAAAATTAATGAAAATATGTTTAACTGGTTTATTTTAAAATGAATTTTTAGTATTAATTAAAAAGAATAAAGTTATAATTTTTTAAATGTTCAAATTAGCTGAATATTATAAAATTTATTATAAATGGTCTTTTATCTTCTTCTTTTCTTTGCTATTCAAATAAATTTTACTATCTATAAAGTTATTATTATAGAAATTTAAAAAGATTAACATTGAAATAAAATTAAGAAAAAGAAAAAAAATGAATAAAAGAAATTGCAAAAAACCCTTAACAATTGGCTAGGAACTTATAATAGTTAAATTACAATCTCTTTTATTTTTTATTCTATACAAAAAAGTATTGCAACATAGAAAAATATCATCTTTTTCTTCGAATAAATCTAAAAGCTTTTTAAATCTAAAAATAGAGTAAAGAACAAATAGGTCCTTAACCTTTTTTTTCGCAGACATTTTCGTCCTCAACGAAGGGAAAATACATTTAAGTCCTTCACCCCCGAAAAATATGGACATTTCAATCTTTCCGTTGAGTTCAGGCATTTGGACTGGACGGAAAAGTCTGACCTGGCAAATGTGGCGCTGACCTGGTTGTTACGGAGGCCACGTGGCAGGGATTAATTCGAAACAGGACATATAAGTCCCCGCAACGAAAACGACGCCGTTTTTGTAACCTCCCCCAATCTTTCAAATTTCTCTGCCATTTTCTTCTTCCTTCGTCTTTTTTCCCTTCCATTCTTCTTCTTCGACCCCTGCCTCCATCACCGCCACAATGTAAGGAATCTTCTTTTCCTTACCAGGAATAGGAGGAACACAATCAGCTTCAACCTATTCAACGTCTTCTTTCCTGGCCATTTCAGCAATCAGATAAGGAAATGCCGCCTTTTTCCTCCCCACATAATGTACTTTATACATATGGTCCCAGATGATATGTGGGAGGAAGACCGGTTTACCCTCCAAAACAACTCAAATCAGAATAGCCAAGTCAACTGGAATAGATATCTCGTGAGAGCTTGGCATGACATAGCTGCCTAAGATCTGTTGCCACATCCGGGCTTCACGAACCAGCTGCTTAACTGGTTTCACCCACAATCGGTGCCCCTGTTCTAGGCACTACCCGGAATAGAAATCTTCTTCAAAATTCTGTCCCAATTCAGTATACCAGGTAGATTTTTGTCTTCCATTGCATTGACATAGGCACATTTTCCTTTCAGCTTCTGGGAGATCCGAAGGATCTCAGCAATGGCAGCCTCAGTTATTGGAATCTGCTTGCCTCTCATATACACTGTTTTCAGAGTGGGTGTGTAGAAGTTGGAATAAAACTCTATTGCCCAATCTTGATTGTACTCCTTCAATTCCCATTCAATAAAATGCCATTCCCGACTTTCAATGTTCTCATTAACCATGGTGTGCAAGTCGGAAGGGATTTTATTCCATTTGATGACCCTTTCAAAGTGAAGGCTTTTCTGTTGGAAAAAGGCCACAAATTGCTTCTCACAATATTGATTCGGAAAGTTAGATGTGTCTTCTGTTGGGACTCCCATGTCGGGATCAGAGAAGAGACCAGTGCTCTCTTTAGCTGGTTGTTTTTCTTTCCCAGTTGATTTCTTTCCTTTGGCAGGTTGTTTACCCTTGCCAGTGGTCCTCATCCTGGGAAGCATAGGGGTGGTACTGAGAGAGAGGAAAAATGATGGTTGGGCCCTAATAGCGACGGTGGTACGCCGGTAGAGAGGCGGCGGCGCGGCGGCAATGGGTCGCCGAGAAGGTTGTCGCGGATGAACGGTGGGTGGAAGGAGGGTGAGAAGAGAGAGAGACTAATGGGAGTAAGGGAGTGAGAAAAGGGAAGAAGGCGCAAAAAGAGAGGAAGGAGGAGGTCGCCGGCGTTGATGATGGCTGACGGAGGGGCGGTTGTGCGGTGCTGATGGAAGCAGGGGCCGAGGAAGAAGAATGGAAGGGAAAAAGGACGAAGGAAGAAGAAAAGTGCAGAGAAATTTGAAAGATTGTGGGAGGTTACAAAAGCGGCGTCGTTTTCGTTGCGGGGACTTATATGTTCTGTTTCGAATTAATCCCTGTCACGTGGCCTCCGTAACGACTAGGTCAGCGCCACCTCTGCCAGGTTAGACTTTTCCGTCCAGTCCAAACGCCTGAACTCAACGGAAGAATTGAAATGTCCACGTTTTTCGGGGGTGAGGAACTTGAATGTATTTTCCCTTCGTTGAGGACGAAAATGTCTGCGAAAAAAAAGTTATGGACCTATTTGTCCTTTACTCTTAAAAATATTTCCATGAATAAACAGTTTTTTTCGTTGAATCTTCATTTCAGATATGTAAAAATATATCCAAGACACGTCTCTATACTTATAAAGAAGGCAAATAGTTATTTATTTATAATATCATCGTGTGTTTTTATTTAAAAACATTTTTAACTTTAAAAATGCTGAAAACATAAAAAAAATATTTTCAAATTTCCATGTATTTTGAGCAAAAATATTTTTAATGTATTTTAAACCCATTTTTTATTTTTTTTAAAAATAAAAATAAAAAATGGGCAAATTAATCAGTTCCTAAAGTGTGTGAATAATCCCTTCAAATTTTGTGCAATATGTTGTGTATATATAAAAAATTAATTATTAAATTAATTATTATATATTTGTGTATAAATATATATATTATTTAATTTATTTTAAATATATATTATATATTATATTTTAATATATATTTTTTTGGTCTTATATTTTAATATCTTTATGCTGATGGTTCGTTTTTGATATATACACAACATCATGGATGTTTTTATAATGTTTTTGTATGGTCTGTTATTGATTATTAGTTTTATTTTTTGTCCTGGATTATCATTAAGATTAGGCAATTTGCATCTAGTAATAGCATTAGACCAAAATTTAGCCCACAAATGTGGCCCGCTATAATAGTAACCTTTTTTCATGGGCTCATGAGTCATGAGTCATGCTCCTTATGTTTCGATTGGACCTATAATAACAGAAAATGTAAATTATTGCATACCCCCCACCTTCCACAATTTATTTTTCATATAGATCAGCCGTTTGTGTTTTTGTTTAATAATGGAGAAGGGATGTTTTATCAGTTTGTGGGTGCAGGTTCATGACGTAGAGGGCATGGTGACAGAGTCCGTCAGCAGCGTGACAGTTTTTTGACAATACATGGGGGATGTGGTGATGCAGCGAGTTCAGCAGCGTGGCAGTTTTCTAACAACACGCGGTGGGCATGTTTTCTCCGAATCCAGCAGAGATTTCCATGCATTTTCGAGAAGCAGCAGCAACACGGGGTGGACGTGTTGTGTGTTGTATTGGAGGCGGTCTATATGCAGGAACAGCTCCTCTATCCCGATAATCAGTGACGCAGTTCAAACTCTATAAATTGAGCTCCTTCATCCCCTTTTATATTCCATTTTATGTTGTGCAGGGTGTTGAGAGAGAAGAAATATGAAGTGAGGAAGAAGAAGAAGAGAGTTACTAGTGTATGAGTAGTGTGTTTAAAAAAAAAAAGAGTAATTATACAAAAAAAATATATTAGTTTGTATTGATTAAAAATTGTATATAATTATACGGCACTCGAAGAACATATTATCAATTATTTGGATTATTTTATTTATGTGAGTTGATAATTTTTTTTTTTGTAATTTATTTTTTTTTATTTTTGTAATTTTAATTAATATTAATTTTTTTTTTGCGTTAATATGAGATAATGATATTATTTTTGTTTGTATTTAATATTTCTATGTTATTTAATTAAGTTTGTAAATATTAAATTTAATAAATAATATAAGTTTTAGTATATTATTATTTTATATTATATTTGTTTGTTGATTAGTAAATAGAGAAATAATATAAATATAAATTCCATTAATTTTTGGAATTCTTTGTTATAATAATGTGATTATTTTTTATAGATTTAATAAATAATTTAAATGTTAACATTAATGAATAATTTTTTATTTATGAAAATAAATAAATATTATGAATTTATAAAAAATATTTGTTCAAGTATTTGTTATGATCGTTATGAAGGATAATAATATTTTAAATTATTAAGAAAAAGTGTCACACATCAGCGGTCTCTTTCTTTTTTTTTTTTTTGGTTTCCCACGGTATCCCCCAATCCGGCAGGTCAAGGACTAATCCGTCACGGTACTGAGCTCCATTTAAGGGTTTGTCGCTGGCCAATTGGTTGCTGCATGCACAAGGCGGGATTCGAACCCCCAACACTTGCTTAAGCGGACTAGTGAGCTAACCACTAGACCAACCCAACTTGGTTAGCGGTCTCTTTCTTTATTAGGGCAAAAGCGATAGGCAAAATGTTCTGGTTATCATCTTGTACAACAGCAACCAAAAATACACTTTTATATTTTACGTAAAGGTGTGTGCCATCAACCTGAACCAGAGGCTTACAATGCTTGAACGCTCTAATGCACGGGTTGAAACTCTAAAATACGCGATGAAGTATCCTGATACCATTCGCTTCCTCACTCCCGTTGTACAGGAGTTGTGTTTATATTTGGACAATTAAGTCAGACATCTTCTGAACCATGATCGAGAACCACCATGGCAAAACTTGATAAGAATCTTTTCAACCACCAAAAAATTTGGCTATGGACTTTTGTTTTGTCAACCAAGCCTTTCGGTAACTGATGGTGTAATTAATCCTTGACTGAACTTTCGCAATTATAGATTTTACCTTGATGGACAGGTCGGTCTCAACCAATGGCTTTATAGTCTCAGCAACTGTATCCAAGTTCAACTAGGAATGATTCTGTGAAATCGTTTCCATAGTGTACGTGTGCTTACCTTGTATCTGCATATGTCCCAACAACTTTTTTTCCATATCAAGCTGGCTCGGATAAGCCAATCGCACCCATGTCCATACGTCTTGCATTTTACATAGAACGTTTGTGGCTCAGACTCTTGGTGTCGATCCTTTTGCAGTAACTGTCACTCTTGGTGTCGATCCTTTTCTATGGCCATAATCTACAAAAACAGATATGGCTTTCTTATTGGTTCTATTCCTTCTCCTCTAACTGATGATCCTCTGTTTTCAACATGGGAGCGTTGCAATAATTTGGTGTTGTCTTGACTATTTCATTCTCTCTCCCTCTATTATCCAAAGTGTTGTTTATTTTTCTACTGCCCCTTCTATATGGACTGACCTTAAATAACATTTTTTCCAAAGTAATTTTCTTTGTATTACAGAATTACAAGAAGAAATTTATGCTCTTAGACAAGGAAATCAGTCATTTACAAAATTTTATACCTATTTGAAGATATTTTGAGAAGAGCTTGATAACTCATGTCTTCTTCCCGTCTGTAATTGCCCAGCCAAAACACATCGCTCACAAGATTTTATCATTCGATTCCTTAAAGGTCTTGATAAGCGTTTTTCTCTAGTTCGATCACAAGTTCTTCTTCTTGATCCTCTTCCATCTGTCACCAGGGTGTTCGCTCTTATCGTTCAACACGAACGTCAACTTCAAAATGCATCTGGAATTTTGGACGATCAACGAACCATTGCTGCTGCCGTAGAAGCTCGTCATCCTCCTTTTGGCCGTGGTCGTGGGTATGCCTCTTCAAACCTAGGACGCGGCAGCGGTGGTTCCTCAAAGGTTTGCTCTTATTGTGGTAGAGGGGGCACACCGTGGATGTTTGTTACAACAAACATGGCTACCCTCCCAGCCACCCGCGTCACCCAAGGAGACCACGATTCCTTGACCGTGCCTCTGCCTCCATTAATGCCGGCGTTGTGCCGACACCATCTCCTGGCTCTCCCACACCGCCAGTTTCTTCTCATGTCTTAGTTCATGAAGAAAGGACTCCTCATCAAAGAACACACACAGAGCAGGCTTTGGACTTTACTCTAGCTCAACACAATATCCTTCTAGCATTTTTGAAAAAGGCTGAATCTCAATCTTCAGACAGCAAGAATAAAAGCTTCTCACCCTCCAACCAAATTAGGCTTCTTTCTAACCCAACTTTGGGTACCCATTATTTGTGTTCATTTCACACTTATTATATTTTAAATAATTTTACTGCACAAAATAAATTTATAGGCACTTGGATCATTGATTCTGGTGTCACGGATCATATTACCTCCAATTTATCTTGGTTCATATCTTTTTCTAAAATTAATCCAGTTACTGTTCATATGCTTAATGGTTCTAAAGTTACTTCTTTTTATGAAGGTGTTGTTAAATTTTCAACTTCATTAACTCTTCATGATGTTCTTTACTTACCCCGCTTCTTTAATTTTAATATTATTTCTATTTCAAAAATAACTTCAATGATCAATTGCCAACTTACTTTTTCACACTCTTCTTATTTCTTACAGGACAACAATTTGAAGATGATTGGTTTGGGTAGCATGAGATAAGGGTTGTATGTCCTTGAAACCTCTATCACAACAAATAATCCATTTCCTGCTCATACAATAAACACCACTCATTCAACACCCATTTCACCTTTCAATTTATGACATTTTCGTTTAGGACATCTTTTTGGATAAAGATTAAAATTTTTACATAGACAATTTCCCTTTATTTCTATGCCTCATGATAAGCCTTGTAATGTTTACCATTTTTTCAAGCAAAAGAAACTTTCATTCTCACCAAGTTTTAATAATGCTAATGTAATTTTAAATTATTGCATTTTGATATATGAGGACCGTTTCGACAAAATTCAATCCATAATCATAAATATTTTTTAACTATTGTTGATGATTTTAGCCGTTTTACTTGGGTAGTTTTATTACAATCAAAAAGCGAAGTACAAAATCATGTCAAAAATTTTATTGCATTAGTCGAAACGCAATTTAACTCCAAAGTTAAGTATATACGTTTCGACAATGGACCGGAATTTCTCTTACATGATTTTTTTCTTCAAAGGGCATAATTCATCAACGTAGTTGTGTTGAAACACCCGAACAAAATGGGAGAGTGGAATGTAAGCACCAACATATTTTAAACGTAGCTTGTGCTCTCATGTTCCAATCTAATTTATCTCTATCATTTTGGTCTTATGCTATCAATCATGCAGTTTATTTAATTAACCGAGTCCCTTCTTCTATAAATAATTTTAAAACTACTTTTAAAATTTTATTTAATAAGTCTCCTAATTATAATGATATAAAGATTTTTGGTTGCTTATGCTATGTATAACTCTCATGACTAATTATTCTAAATTTGATCCAAGGGCAAAAAAGCTGTATTTTTTGGTTTCAAACATGAAATTAAAGGGTACATTATTTACACTTTAGAAAATAAAAAGTTTGAAATGTCTAAAAACATTATTTTCTATGAAATGGTAATGCCTTTTATCATTAGTACTAAATCAGTTTTAAACATACCAAATTCACACATGTCCAAAACAAAACAATTCCATGAAATACCAATCAAACAACTCATTTCCCTTTCCATTGGGCCTGAACCATTACCTATTGACCCACCCATACTTCATCATCAAGTTAATACACCTCAGTTGATCTCTTTCCCTCCTTTACAATCCTTAATCTCGTCTCCTGCTTCCCAATCAGAAATAATCTCTCCTACACCGTTCTCAACCGTTCATCCTACCATCCGTCACCGTCTCCGTCATAAACATCCCCCATCGTCTCGCTGACTATATTTGTGGCTCTTCTCTCACTACTCCAATTCCACCATCTTCAACTTGTAGGTATCCTATTTCTTCTGTTCTGTCTCTGACCTCTCTTTCCCCTTCTCATCAGAAATTTATTTTATCCTTACATTCTGAAATTGAGCCAAAATCTTTTCAGGACGCCAATAAATATTCTCATTGGTGCAGTGCTATGAAAGCTGAACTTGTTGTTCTGGATTTGAACCAAATTTGATCTATTGTGGATTGTCCTCCTGGTGTAAAATTCATTGGCTGTAGATGGGGTGTATAGGATCAAGCGTCGCCATGATGGTTCTGTGGAACGTTATAAGGCTCGTCTCGTAGCAAAAGGATTCACACAAACAGAAGGGGTGAATTTCTTGGAGACTTTTTCTCTTGTAGTGAAACCAGCTACAATCTGACTTGTATTAGCTCTGGCTTCCATAAAGAGGTGGCCTATCCATCAACTAGATGTTAACAAGGCTTTTTTGCATGGAGATTTATCTGAAGATGTATACATGACCTTGACTCCTGGAATCAGTTCTAGTCATCCAAATCAGTGCTGTAAACTGATGAAATCACTGTATGGTTTGCGCCAATCAAGTCGTATGTGGTATGAAAAATTATCCAAACTTTTAATTTCTTATGGTACCAGCAGCCTCTATCTGATTACAGCCTTTTTGTCAAATTTTATTGGTGCTAAAGTTTCTATTTTATTGGTGTATGTTGATGATATTGTCTTCACTGGCAATTCTATTTCTGAGATGACTACCATCAAATCTATTTTAAATCAGCATTTGAAAATCAAAGATTTGGATATTCTTAAATATTTGTTGGGTATTAAAGTTGCTCATTCTGCTCAAGAAATTTCTTTATCTCAAAGAAAGTATTGTGTTGATTTATTGGAAGATTCTGGTTTGTTGGGTGCTAAACTAGCATCTGTTCCCATGGACAATTCTACAAAGTTGCATCAAGACAGTAGCCATTTACTTCCTGATCCTTTAATTTATCGTCGTCTTGTTGGCCGCCTCCTCTACCTTACTATTACCTGGTCTGACATTACATACGCTACGCAGCAGCTTAGTCAATTCATGGCTTTTCCGACTGAATCTCACTTTCATGCAGCAAATCGGGTTTTGAGATACTTGAAGTCTAATCTAGGCAGAGGTATTTTCTTTCCCGTGACTCTTCTGTTCACATATGTGGATTCAGTGATTCTTTAATTATTGTTCACATATGTGGATTACTTGAAGTCTAATCTAGGCGGGTTGTCCAGATACTCGTCATTCTTTAACTATTGTTTCTTTTTGGAAAAGTCTTTGATCTCTTGGAAAACAAAGAAGAAATCCATTATTGCCAGGTCTTCAACAGAAGCAGAATACAGGACTCTTGCAAACACCACCTGTGAGCTCCAATGGTTGATCAATATGCTGCATTTTCTTCAAATTCCAACTGATCGCACTCCTATTCTTTTTTGCGATAATCAGAGCGCTCTACACATTGCAGCAAATTCTATTTTTCATGAGCAAACTAAACACTTGGAAGTTGATTGTCATGTGGTCTGTCAAAAGGTTCAAGTTGGAATGATGAAACTTCTTTCTGTCTCTTTTTCAGGACAATTGGCTGATATCTTCACTAAGCCATTGTCCCCTCATCTCTTTTATCTTAATCTCTCAAAATTATTAGGAGTTCTTGATATTTTTCTTCCTCCATCTTACGGGGACGTATTAGAACAATAATAAGTAATTGTGTTAGAGTAATAATAAGTAGTTGAGAATTAGTAGTTGGTAACTAAATATTTATGAGGTTAATTTAAAAGATTCTTATAAATAATATGACTCTTTATCATGTAAACAACAATTTTAATACATATATTCTATTTTTTTATTTATTTTTTTTTTTGTTATCGAGTACTAGCAGCAGCTAACTCTGAATTGATTGTAGCTTCTGTTCTAATGTGTGGAACAATACTTTGTATACCGAAATATTGAATTCATTCTAATACAATTCTTTTTTTTTTTATCCCTTCTCTCTTCTCCTCTATACTCATTCCTATTCTCTATTGATTCAATTTAATATTCCCTTCTCTGCATATACAAATCTTCACACTCATCAATTAGTTATCGATTATTACATTCATAAATACTTGGAATATTATTTTCAAATGCAGAACTAATATGAATTTATGTTTTCAATAAAAATATATTATTGCTATCGTTCTCTAAAAGTGAAATATGAAGCATAATTAACATACACTGTTATTTTTTACGAATAAAATACACGATACCCTTTTGAAGTGAAAAATAATATCTTGACCTTGGTGTAAATATATAACTATATAAAGAAATAAAGCAAAATGAGGGTACAACTAGAAAGGTTTTTTCAGTAAAAGAAATGAAGAATTCCACCAACCTCTTATACGGCTTGAAAGAAATTAAAGTGCCACCAGTCAAACATCGTATCCACATTAATTTGACTAAGCTACACACTTTTGTTGTCGTGTGCGTGAAGTTAATTAATGGAGTATTTTCCAGTTAAATTAACGCAAAATTTCTATATATTCCAGAATTCCACATCTTAATTAATAACCCTCTACAATGAGTAAGTAGTTGATAATTTTTTTTTAAGAAAAAAAAGAAGGGGTGAAAAAAAGTGTTTGCTTTAAACTTGTATCATAAACAAAATCAAATTTATCCTAGCTACATACTATTAAGTTAATTAATTTAAGAATACCATATATCAACCTCGACTTTAGGTCTTTCCCAAATTAATTAAGAATAATTATTATCAATCACATTATGTTGATGTTAACAACCCTGGACTGGAATTTGGAGACACATATTAGCCATTGTCCGGAGTAAAAGGACTAAAATGCCACTACTTAAACCATTAATCACTTTCTAAATTCTCACGAAATACGACGAGCAGGTAAAAGTCGGTGGTGGTCTTGCGGCCTCTTAGGCCCACTTTATTTGTTATAGTTTATGAATTTTATTTTGAATAATATAGGTATAGAGAAATTTCGTAAGTGCATTTGACCTGTAGTCAGGATGGATCTAAAAATGTTATTATAAGGTCAATAATATATATATAATATTAAAAATTATGTAAAAAATTATATAATATAAGATGTATTATAAAAATATATTAATAGAAGATATATTTTAAAGTATAAAAAATATGTGTATAATTTTTACTAATGAAATGGTCAATTCTTTGTATCATAAAATTTATCGATAATAGAATTTGTATCAAATTTTTCAGCAATTTTCTTTTCAATATAATTAAAAGAAATTAGTAAGAAATTTATTTTTTATTTTGTTTCTGAGTTATTTTTCTCTTAGTTGTAATGGTTGAAACAGAAAGAATTAATACCAAATAAATCAAAAAAGACGATCACAAAAAGAAAAAAAAAATTACTTATGATATTTGAAAATTTTTATTTAATTAAAAATATTAGTAATAATATCTTTTTCAAATTTTTTTAATATTATTACTTATTTTTTAGATATTAAAATTTATTAATATTTAAATTAGACATGACTTTTATTTATACTAAATTGAATACTAAATAATTTTTTTAAAATTAAATTATACATAATAACTTATTACTATTCATTTTTTTTAAAAAAGTTGGAGGCTAAAGTCTCCACTCACCCTGTTATATCCGTCCTGCACGTAGTCTTAATAAAAATAATTAATTTTATATTTAATATGTAAATAGTTATTTAAAATAAAAAATTACATTTATTGATTAGGTAAAAAGATTAAGTTTATTGATGAATTAAAATTAAACTTTTTATTTATCTTTTTTTTTTAAAAAGTTCATTTTTCTATTCCCTCTTCTAAATCAAAAAAGGAAACAAAAGACTTTAAATTTTTGTATTAAATAATTTTTTTGTTTTATTTAACCAAGTAAAAAAAATAAGTACTTCAATTTATTTGTAGCAACTATACATGTAGACTGTGTGTTAAAAATGAATCTAAATTTAGTATATATATATATATATTTTAAAAATATTATTTATATATCAAAATTCATCAAAATCAATCACTACTATATATTTGTATAAAAATATATATATAATTTAATTTGTATATTATTTTATATTTCAATATATATTTTACACTAATAATTAATTTTAGTAATTGATTTTAATATACTCTTAACATAATTATTCTTGTTTATATACCCCAAAAATTCCATGATCAATTTTAACATGTTAAAACTTAACCTTTTTTTTTTTTAAAAAAAAGGGGAACATTTAATTTATTGATATAAATAAAATTAAAAATAGAATCACTTACGCCAATATATATAGTTATTAAAGATAGAATTCCTCAATTCTCCCAGTAAAACTATAGCACAAAACTAACATTCAAGATTCTAAATCTGAGAGAAGAAAACTTAAAAAATAAAAAAATAAAAACTAGTATTAGAAATATAAAAAAGTAAGAATTTATATATAGGAAAAATAAAACTTAATTAATTATTTGCATTTAGTTAATAATTTTTTATGCAAATGGACATTAGAAGAGAACTTGTAGAAGCAACCATTGGCGATGAACGCGCCAACGCGGTATATAATCGCAATGCATTAAATTTGAGCCTCTTAAGCCTCATCTGCATGACTTGGTCAGTTGGTCTTGTGTGCCAATGAAAAGAGTTGGTCCATGTGTGAAAGAAGAAAAAACAAAACAAAACGAATTGAAGATACAAAATGGTGATCGGAAAAATTATATCGTTGTTAAAATATATTTTATATGTAACTTTGAAATTTTGAATGTGTAATAACTTTTTAATTTTCAAATATATGCGACATTTTATTGTTTCCCCGACAGACAAAAATATATATTATTAGAGGAACGCATAGATAGAGGAATTGTTAATTAAATTAAGAGAAAAATTCAAAATTGTTCCTGATAATTATCTCGAAAGACAACGAGATTTTTGACAAAAAAAAAAAATCAATCCGGTCCCTAATAATTACCTCGAAAGGACAACGAGATCTCTATATAAAAAAAGTCAATGTTATTTTTTTTGGCACAGATCTAATCAATTCCTAAAAAAAAATATCAGGAACCGAATTTAGTATTTTTTTTTTCTTGGAGGCCTCATTATCCTTTCGAGATAATTGTCAGGACCAGGTAGGTATTCACTCACTAATTAATTAGTGTAGTTAACTAGATATATAGTTACCCGTGTCCGTAGCGCGTATTAGGAGTAATATTGAACGTTGAAATCCTTGCTTTTTAGAACTTATTTTATTAAACTTCAATTCGTTAAATTTCTTCTGAACTTTACATGACGGTTTTTGCCACGGTTTGGGTGTGACGACTCACATCACCGCGGATATATCCTTGTGCCACAAGCTACATTTTTCGCGCAAACTAAATCAGATAATTCAATTTGTAAAAATGAGAAATGTAATATGAAAACAAAAATTGATAGAAATTTCTATGTAGATTACCATGAATCACTTGGTAATTTCGGTTATTGTGAACAAGGAATTAATGTATAGCACCCCCTATAAATACAGGATTCTCATATTGTTATGCTTCATCGATCATCAACATTCATAAGATACATATATCCACATTCCAAAAACCAATACCAATTATATATATATATTCCGAAAACATACACATAATAATGAGTAACCAAAGCATAAGCATTCAAAAGGTTCTGTGCCCTGTGAAAAGGCCACCTCCTACTAATTCAAATCCTCCTCCAAAACCTGTAAAAAAGTTGCCAACTATTCAAGATGCTTTTGCAAGAAGGAGCAAATCATAATCCCACTACGTACTTATTATTCCAAATTAAAAGCTCCTTATGAATAATTGTTTGGTTTATATTCTTATTTATTTCATCAGCATACTAATTTCTTATAGTCTTTGATTTAATTTTGTAGGTTACAGATTCAAGTGTGCTTTTGGTGAATGAAGCAATGCAATTAAGTACGTACCATGAGGAGGATATATGTAGTAGTCTTATTTGTTTATTTTATTTATTTGTTGGTTTGACTTCATATACATTTGTTAAAATATGTATGTGCTTCTATCTCCAATAGTTGTACTTTAATTTAATGTGTTTCTCATTGTAAACAAGTGAGAGTTATCTTAGTAATAAAAATGTGATGATATGCATTTGTGCGGTGTTAAACCCTAAACCATACTAACTAATAATTGAGGAAATTTTGCCATATGAGAACGTTGAATAATGTAGAACTTAACATTATAATAGCTTCTCAAAAGTCTATCTATTACCTTATGAGAAAATGTGGGGACTTAGAGATAGAGAAGAACTTGATGAAGATTGCCTTGTTGTTGTTGTTGTTTCGTTTCTAGGATTTAGCTTGGTAGAACGTTTTTTATGACAACAAATACATAAATTATATTGCCCATGTTGAATAATTGGGTGTTTGCTTTTTCGCATATGAACAATTACGAATTTGTTTTCTCAAATAGAATAATTGGGGACTTATTCTCTGCTTCTTTGATTTTGAATTTTTGTTCATTTATAAGATTATTAGATTAATTTATTTGATTTTAATCTTTCTATTGAAAAAGGGTATTTTTGTCATAACAATAAAAAAGAGTTATTTAACTTTTTCATTAAAATAATCAAAAGGATGTATTTGTATTTTTAAAATTATTTATAAATATATTTTAAAGTATATGATGATATGATATTTAAAAAAAAAATAATGACGAAGATAAATATAATTTAAGTGTTATTTTTCATTCGCTTACATTTCTATCGTATCAATATATATATATTCTATCTTATCGATACATATAAATTAATTATCGTACTAAAACCAACTCCTAATTAATTACTTAGATCATCTTGACATAACACATTACATGGAATTAATATTTCAATACATATTGTCTGTAGTAGGTATAATTTTTTATTAAATATTTTTTAAAAGGAGTAATAACTAACTCGAAAAACAATTTTTGATACTCAATTCCAGTCAACTTCATTCTTAGTTTTCTTTTTTCCAATATTACTTTTAACACAACTATAATTTCACTCATCATTGTTATTGTTGTCTATTCTCTGAGATTATTACTCTTGTTACTCGTATTTTAAATTCTAAATTTTAAATCTTAAATTTTAAATTTTAAAATTTTTAAAATGATAAGAAGAAAAAAATAATTTTGATAATAAAAAAAAGCTGGCTGATGTCGGCTGATCTAAAATTTGGTTTGCCATGTAGTTTCCTTTAAAAATTAAATAAAATTATAATTTATTAAATAGTGTATAAATTTGGACTTTATAATAAATACATAATTCAACAAGTAATAATATGAAGTTCAAAATTTCTGATTCGACGACGAGATTGCTGGCTCTAAATTTGAAGACGATACCGTGTACGTTGACTAAGAGCACCTTTAATGGTGAGTTCCTCTTTGACTTTTTTCTGACATATAGGAACTCTAACCATTGGAGGAGAGAAGGAGTGAGTTCTCGCACAAGGATCAGGTAAGGGAGTCCTTCTAAGCAGGGACTCAAATTAATCAATAACAACTTGTCATTTGACAAGTTATTATAAAAAAATAATAATATAAAATCTGAAATAATTAAATAATAATTAAATTAGTAATAATTATAATAAAAATTATATTTTTATTTAATTAATAATTTATATTAATTATTTAAATAATAATTAATTAAATAATTAATTAGATTAAATAATTAAGTTTTTATTTAATTAATTATTTATATTATAATTAATATTGAATATTATTAATAATATTATATTAAGTTATAATTAATTAAATTTACTTACATTAAAAAATAAATTTAATTTTTATACCTTATAAAATAATTTTTAGTTGAGTTGGTTATTTTTATTTTTAAAATTTAAAATGCTAATGATATTATTAAAATTAGCAGTTGTAAACACAAAACTATAAATTAGTATAATCTCGAATTATATATTGTGTATTATTATTATATATGAATTTATTTAATATTAATATCTTTTAATAATGAATTATTTTTAAATTTATAAATTTAAATAATATTATTGAAAAAAATTAATTATATTAATTTTAAGTATTTTAATTAATTAATTAAGTGGAACCACAATAGGGACTAAAGTTAGTTCCTCCTAATGGAGAAGATAGAGATGCTTTGAGTTCCTATTTATTGTTTATGACGCAAAAACTGATGTGGATTTACTTTTTATGACAGGTGGGCCATAAACAGGAATTGGGATGAGTTTCCTACTGGAGATGGTCTAACAGCCTAAGCATGGGAGCAGTTGGGTGATAATATTTTATTTTATCCTTTACAAGTATTAAAACCTATTAATTAATCAAAGAAGAGTTACATGGCTAACTAATATAAGTTAATTAATTAATTTAATTATCATTTAATTTTAATTATAAAAATATTTTTATTGTACATATTATATACTAATTACATTCGCTATCCATACTTTTCCTATAAGTTATTAAGGCTAATGTAAGAAAATTGAAATAATTTCTCTCTCTCTCAAAAAGAGGAAAAAATTATTAACTAAATACAAAAATATGTTAATCACCCATTTTTTTAAAAAATAAATTGGTTTTATATTTTTCAATTCCCTAATAACAGAGATGTTTTGTATATTTCTGTTAACTTCTTTAATTTATATATAGAGATTAATTTTTATGTAATGACAATATAAATCATACAATTATAACTATTTTTTAGATGATTATTATTTATGCAGTTAATATAAAAAATAGTTCTTTTACTAATATGACGTTATATGATTAAATTCACATGCATGCAAAACGATTTTATATTTATAATGTATCAAAATTAAATTCTTTATATACCATATCTTTTATTTAACAGATGTAATCAAATGCTTTTATTTAACATATAATTAACAAATTTATTTTTACTATTTTTTATTAAAAATTTAAAATATTTAGTTTGTTGTCTTTTTTTCTATTGACTATATATTGGTTATAAATTAAAATTATTTGTCATGGACTTAAAGGTGTACCCCAAAACTCTATTCGAATTAGAATAAACACCAATCCGACCTCTTGTTTACATAAGCCTTTATACCACCTTTGGCAAAAGTCCTAAAGCTTGTACTATCAGTGCTGATTACATTGTGGTAGACACCCGATCTACCTATAATGTAGTAATAGGTTGGACACCTCTAAACTGAATAGTTTCCAACAAAGAAGGGGATAGCCACCATTTATAGAGATCAAAAGTCGGAGCATAAATGCTATAAAAAGTTTTAACTTTAGAAGCAGCCCCACAAGAAAAATTTGACATCTTTTAGAGCTCACGAAAAAAAGTTTGACCTTTTTTAAAGGTTAGACTCTACATGATATCGAAACCTCCAAGCTTACAAAGGAAATTTGATCTCTTTGCTTGAAAGGCTTTTGATATGCCAAGCATTCATCCCGACCTCATGAACCACAAGCTAGATGTATATCCAGGTGCCTGACTTGTACAATAGAGGTGACTGTTAGCAGTAAAGCTCTGGCAAGCTGCAATTGAATGACAGTTAGGAAGTTAGTTACAAATAGAACTTTTAAGAAGTCTCTAGAAGTAGTTAGTTATTCTTCCAGCTAGTTAAGATAGCTACATTTCTGACTATATATATCAATGACACCTGTAAAAGAAAGCAAGGCAAATTCATTTTCTTCACAAGTCTAAGATCTGCTTTCTTTTTCTCTCTGTTTTCTTTTTCTTTCTGCTTTTTCTCTGTTCTTCACTTTATCTTCAATCCTGTACTGATACCTCACATGGTATCAGAGCTTCAGATCCATGGAACACGCTTCACAGTTCGCCACCACAGCACCTACAGGCGCACCGAACCAGAATGCATTCGCTGCATTCTCTGCAACCAAGCTCAATGAGAACAACTTCAAAGCATGGAAGAAACAAGCACTCACATGCATCAAGGTCAACAAGCTGCAAGATCATCTCAATTCCGTAAAGATTCCAACAAGGTTCAGCTCAGAATCAGATCACAGAAATGAAGTTGAAAGCCAAGAATACTCAGAATGGGAGATTCAAGATCAATGGCTTGTCGCTTGGCTCATCGCGTCCATGGAGCCAAACTTTGTGAATCGAGTTGTTGAATGTGAGTACGCATGTTAAATCTGGACCACACTAGAAGAATACTTTGCAGTGCGAACGAAAACAAAAATCAAACAATTAAAGTCTCAACTAAGAACGCTCAAGAAACACGGGTCAACAGTAATAGAATATATGTCAAAGATCAATCAAGTGGCAAATTCGCTAATAGGTGCACCTCTCTCAAGAGAAGAATACATCGAATTAGCATTGGCAGGTCTTAGAGAAGAATACAATACATTTGTCACCGTTGCAATGGCAAGTATGGATCACACTACCGAAAGCGACTTTGAAACACAACTCTTGATTTAAGAAGAGTTGATTGAGAGATTCAGAAAAAATGAGCTAAGCTCAATGCAAGTAAACATTGCTCAAAGTGATGAAACTCAAGATACAGCGCTCAAAGGAGAAACTATAACAACTACAACGGCAGAGGCAGTGGCTTCCGAAGCTCCAGAGGCAGAGGCCAATTCAGGGGAGGACGGTCCTCATAATAGCAAGGAAGGAGACCACAATGCCAACTCTGTGGCAAGATTGGCCACACAGTCATCCAGTGCTACCATTGCTTCGATCAGGAATTCATGAACCCTCACCTCTAACCCCTAAACACGGCTCAACCACCATCTCTTGCCTTTCACAACAACTCAAGCCCGAACATCCCTCAGCAGTAGCAACAATCCGCAAACACACTGCAACCTACCCTTCCCAACCCTCAAGCTCTTCTAACCGTGCCTTCATTAGTACCAAACACTGCATGGTACCCAGACTCGGGAGCCTCTCACCACATCACATATGATCCAAGAAACCTAACCACAGGAACAAATTATGAGGGTACAGAACAGGTCTTTGGAGGTAATGGCCAATGTATGAAAATTAAGCATATTAGAAGTACATTAATGCATGCATCATAATCAAATAGACCGTTTCAATTACAAAATCTGCTCCATGTCCCTATCATATCCAAAAACTTAGTAAGTGTAGCTAAGTTTGCATTAGATAATTGTGTGTATTTTGAATTCTGGCTTTACTTATGCAATGTGAAATGCTAGATCTTCAAAAAAATTCTTCTTCAAGGACTGCTTAAAGAAAGACTGTACAAATTTGAGGGAGTTCATACCCCCACATCATACCCCCACATTAACCTGATCCACTCATACCCCCACATCACCACTCATATCAGTACCTATTTGTTCATATCCTGAACCGAGCTATAAGTTGTAGAAGAACAAATTCAGACACTGCTAGAAGTTGGCTTTATAAGGAAGGTAAAATACCCATTATGGTTTGCGTACGTAGTACTCATGAAGAAACAAAATGGGAAGTGGAGGATGTGCATTGACTACACCGACCTTAACAAAGCTTGTTCAAATGACCTTTATCCACTTTTCAGTATCGACGCTCTGATAGATTTGGCCTCAGGCTACAAATACTTGTCTTTCATGAACGCATATTCGGAATACAACTAAATCCTGATGTATAAGCCGGATCAAGAGAGTACCTCTTTCATTACTTTCGAAGCAAACTACTGCTATATGATAATGCCCTTTGTATTAAAAAATGCTGGAGTCACTTATCAAATATTAATAAATAAGATGTTCTCATCTCACTTTAAAAAATTAATAGAACTCTACATAGATGATACGACTGGTTTTAGATTTTAGGTTTTTGACCCTATTATTATGCAATTTTGTAAATTCGATCATGTTTCTACGTAAAAATTATAAAATTTTGTAATAAAAATAGGTTGATGAAAAAATTTGACAACATATTATAATAAATATTGTGGCAGTTTTAAAATAATAAGATTCTAAAATTGTGATGGTTATTATGGTAGTTTTAATGAAAATTACTGTAATTTTTTTAAATTATGGCCGTTTTTTATTTTTTGGTTATTATTGACATTTTTTAAAATTGTGGCGGTTTAAAATTACATTATATATGGAGAATAATGGCAGTTTAAATACCATTTTAAATAATTTAATAATCATCATTTTAACCAATTTAAAATAGCGATTTAAGAACCATTTTAAACTAACTCAAAAATTGTTATTTTAATATGAAAATTGTGGTAATTTTTAAAAAATCGCCTTAATAACTAAATGGGACTTAAAATTAAAGCGATTTTTTTACTATCGTTCAAGGTAATAATGACCGTTAAAATCGTCGTAAAATTAAAAAAAAAAACATATTTTAACCAGAATTTTTTATAATGCTAGGAGATTACTTATTAATTTTACCCTGATTTATATTGATACCTTTCAATGGAGAACAAACGTACAATAATGGAAATAATGACCTATACTTATATTATATTATGAATATTATATTCACAATCTACTTGAAATAGCACTGCCTATAATATAAACTTTCAGAGACATTAATAATAATTACACATAAAAGTTGCCTTCTACGTATAATGTTCAAAGCTGCAAATTAAACAGCGACCACTAATAATAACAAAACGAACAAGAAGTAACGAATTACAATTAATTAACCAAATAATAGATGATCTTTATTCTTTGATTAACAATAATAATATAATCTCTGCTGCTGCTGCTGCAAGCTTATTCCTTTAATTTCAATAGCTAGTAGCTACATAGCTTCCACTTCCCCATATGCATGTACGACCTTCAACAAAAATATTGAAAAGATGAATAATAATCTTTTATTATCTTCTCATCATGCTTAATAATGATGAGCTAATTAATAAAATTTAAAAAACAGCTATATATATATAAAAGTAATTAACTAATCATATAGAAAGTTAAAGCAAAGTTTTGTAGGACAAAAGTTTGCAGTTCAAGAAAGTACCGGTGAATAATAAAATAAAAACAGTTAATGATTAGTCAACATAATTAGATGTATAGGTATTTTTTTTTTTTAATTAGCTAATATCATTTAATGGAAGTAATGCAAGAAAATATATATAGACTTTAAGTACCTGTTTCCTAGTGATCATGGACGTGATGACTTCATGTTCATCTTAGCTTGTAGGCCATGTCTCCAGGTTTTGCTGGTGGTGGCTGCTGATGCGGCTGTGGCTGCGGATTTGAGTTTGTTTTTCCAATCGTGTAGGCCATGTTTCCAGTTTGTGCTGCTGGTGGCTGCTGCTGCTGCCGACCTGAGTTCCCTCTTGGAATCTCGTAGGCCATGTGATCAGCAGTGTTCATTGTTTCTTTTTTCTGTTGTTATTGGTTTTTGTTCTTGCTAGGTGTTGGGTTAGCTTGGAAATCTATTCATATGGCATCTTAATTTATAGATGCTACGTGATTCTTGCATGCATATTCTACGTAAATTAGGGTACATTTACGTATGATATATATCAGCGTCTCAACATTTGTAAACTTTACATGAAATTTAACTTGTAATAATATTATATTTTGAGATTGTTGTATTCTTATTAACTGTATAGTTCAGATGCGTTCTTGAGAAAACTAATTAATTAGGGAAACTCATGGTAGCTAAGAGAGGCATGTACGGTCATTACTTTTATTTTTTATTTTTTATTAGAAGAGATTACTGGTTTTTCATGTTGATGGACATTGCATGAGAAATGCTACTGCATTTCGATGGACATTGCAGGGAAATGATGAAATGCTCTTCGATCTCCATTTTTATTTTGTATTTTTTAATTATAAGAAAATCGATGACAATAATAATTAATAACTCGATGAGTAATTTGTAAAAGAATTTCAGTATCATTTGCGCCAACAATTCGAGGAACTAAGCCAACCCATGCGTGCGTATTTGAAGAGATTAACAGTAACGCATATATGGGGAATGAGTTAGTTGGATAGACTATTATAGAGATCAACATTATATTATTTTATTTCAATTTCTCTAGATAGATAACGGGGTGCAAACCATGTAAACAATGGATTGTATCCAAGTTCACTAAAAAAAAAAAAAAAATTCAAGTTAACTAAAAAAAAAAAAAGTAAATGCTATCCAACCCTTCTAAAATAATATGTAAATTACTCTTTATAATATGTCAAATTTTAATTGGTCATTATCTTAACCATAATTAATTTATTTTGTAATTTATTATTTGAGACGAGTAATGGTATAATTTCTTAAAATATCAAAATCTCACTCCCTTTAATTGAAGCACATTTCCACTCCTCAATTCTTTCTTCATCGCGTAGTTTCGGCCCTTCCAAGTATCGTCGTCGTCGTCGTGACAAGAAGCACCGAGTCGTCGTCACTCTCACGCAATCTCTCTTTCTTCAGTGTATCATTTCTTAACTACGTTGTTAAATTTCCGTCATTCCTAGTATAGCCAGCAACGCCGATGTCATTGTTATCTCCTGTCTTCTCACTCGATTCCTCTTTCTGCTGTGGATCACTCTTTACTAACATAATTAATGGTTAATTTAGTTATTAAATTTTTTATTAAAAAAATATATCTTTATTTAATTACATAATAGAACATATATTCATATGTAAAATATAATATAATAAAGTAAATCTACTTAGGTACTGAAAATATAATTAAAATAATAAACATATAAATATAATAGTAAAAGTTGTACTCTAAACAAGTAAATATATGCTTTATCATACATAAATTATTTTAAAAAATTGAATAAATTATTAAAATTAATAACAAAAATTTAAAATGATAAAATCTAACTTTTTTACAGTATTTTTTATAATATTTTATTCTTTTAATTTTTAATTTATTAGTATTTTATTATTTAATTAATGATTAAACAAATTATTTTTATGAAAAATTATTTTTTGTATTATTTTAAAAAAGAGACCAATATAACAGTTTAAAAAATAACGTAAAAATAGTATTTTAAATAAAAAATATTTAATATTAAAATTTTTAAATATAAAAATAAATTGTATAAATATTTAACAGATAAATATAAAATACATACCTAAAATAAATAAAATATATAAAAAAATATATCACGTAATATTTAAAAAATTAAAATCAGTTGTATATTTTAGATTTAAACAATTTAATGTAGTTTTTTTCTGGATAATATATATTTTAATGTAAATACTTAGATTTACTTCATTAATAGATTTTAGATCAACACTTTGATTTTAAATAAATTTTTATTATTTTAGAAGTCTAAAAATTATTTTTGTAAGATAGATTGATATTAATTCATTATTTTTAATAAAATTTTAATATATTTATTGAACAATGTTAAAAATCAAATAGATAAATTTTAGATGAAACACTTCGATTCTAATATATATAGACCTCTAAATAATTTATAATAAATATAGAACATCTTAAATATATGTCTATTAGATAGTTTATAAACGTGCAAAATCTCTATTTCCTATATATTAAACTAGATTTTAGATTGAATTAGATCCATACTTAATTTTAATACTCATTAAAGTTAATTTTAATACGCATTAAAGTTAATTTTTAATTAATCTCATGCATGATCAATCCTAACTTTCTAATAAATATCACCTTGTAATGCACTGAATTCGCAGGAAGGAAAAAAATCTGACTTTCTAGCCGCTACTAGGGGTGGAAACAGGCCAGGTCAGGCCAGCTTTACTCTTAACAGGCCTGACTTGTCATGTAGTTGATTGGCCTGAGCCTGGCCTGCAGCTTGTTATAAACTTTTTTCAAAGTACTAAGCCTCACTTGTTATTCAACCTGGCCTGGCCTGAAGTCTGTTAAAAGGCCTGTTAATTTTTTTTTTTACAAAAATAAAAATATTATTTTAAAAAAATATTTTTTAATAAACATATTTATATATAAAATATTATATTTAATATTTATAAGAATTTTTAAATTTTAAAGTATTTAAAATATACAAAACTATTTATAATTAAATATAGTAAATTTAAAATATCTCATTATCTTGTTAATAATAAAAAAGTTATTTATATATATAATTATGTATTAAATGGTTCAGACAGGTCTGACAGGCCAGGCCAGGCTAATTAGTGAGTCTGGGCTTGGCCTATTAACATAATAAGGCCTTTATAACAGTCTGAGCCTGTGCCTATTTTATAACAGGTCAGGCTAAACACAGGCCAGGCTGCAGACCCCTTGCAGGCCGTCTGGCCTTTTTCCACCCCTAGCCGCTGCTCATGTTCAAACTTTTGACGGTTTCTTACTCATCAATTGGTTATCGATTACATTCACAAATACTTGGAGTATTATTTTCAAATGCAGAACTAATATATGCATTATATTGATGTTTTTCAATAAAAATATACCATAAAGTATATTTTTGTCTTTAAAATTTAATAAAAATTTTAAATATTTATAAATTTTATTTTGTTTTAATTTTAATTTTATCTTAAAAATTTTTTATTTGTATCAAATATATTTTTAGAGGCTAATTTTGTATGCATTATTGTTCAATTAGTCTTAAATTTTTTAAAAATTTAACTGTCAAAAATATATTTGATGTAAATAAAAAATTTTGAGATAAAATTAAAATAAAAAAACTAAAAATACTTTTAAAATATTTATAAATTTTAAAGACAGAAATATATTTTACCCAAAAATATATTATTGTTATCGTTTTCTTAACGTGAAATATGAAGCATAATAAATATACACTGTTATTTTTACGAATAAAATACACGATACCCTTTTGAAGTGAAAAATAAGGATAATTTACTTAATTAAATTGTTTCACTCTCAATATTACGCAAATATATTGTTTCCAAATTCAATACGCAAATACATTGTTTCACTTATCTATATAAATCGCTACTGGCAGTAGCGGTTTACAGGTGTACAGAAACCGCTACAACTAGCCGCGGTTTACGTGTATTATGCATTGGTCATAAACCGCTGCTGCCAGCAGCGGTTTACGTGTGTTGGTGTGCGTGCGTAAACTGCTAGAGCCTATAGCGGTTTACGTATAGTTGGCTGCCTATATAAACCGTGGTGGTAGCCGCGGATTATTCATTTGGAGGGTTTGTGAGGTTTTTTAGAGAAAGAAAATTCTAGAGAGAGGTTAGAGCAAGTTGAGAGCGGGTCCGAGGTATCTCAGTGGTGACTTCCGGCGAGTTATCATGGCAGACAGGAGCTTGTACCGACTGAACGGTGTTGCGCATATTGCCGGTTCTATTGGTGACGAGGTTAGTTAATAATTATTTTTTTTAGGCTTAGCATTTGTTAGTTAGAAAAATGGTATGTAAGATAGACGAACTAGAATTTATATATTATTCCCTCTAGTTTGAAATTAGGCTTCGCATGCTAGGATGTTAGTTTAATCGGTTTGGGTTAATATTTTGAATTTTTCTTGTTAAGTTATAAATATGACTAGTTAGCTGAATTTCAAATCCTTCAATGAATGTTATTCTACATGTTGTTGGTTTAGTTTAGGGAAAGGGATAGTTGACGTTCATGATTTATTTTAGTTCGGTTAGTGTATTTGTATGATATGAAGTTTTTTATTTTAAAGCTTTATAATATTTTTATAATTCTGGCTATTATTTATTGAAGTATGTGTTTTGTTATTTTTACTATCGTAATTAGTTTCTATAATTTGAAGCTTACATGTTTTTCGACGGCTTAGTTATATAGGATTCATAGATTAATTTGTTTACCGGTTCATCATTTGTTGATGGTTTAAGATATTTGTTATTGTTAGATAGGAAAATTTTTTTATGGATAGGAGAATTTAATTGGACCCTGTATTTCTTTCATGTTCTGTGCAGCCCACTAGGTGTATATACAGTGTGAGACGGCAACAGAATATGCCCATGCATGAAAGGATCATCCCGTATTTAGAGAGGGCTGGATTGTACCATTTGGCCAGGCTAAACAGCTAATGGTTCTGGTTGGATGAGCCATTGGTTAGTGCGTTCGTTGAGAGGTGGCGTCCTGAGACGCACACGTTCCATATGCCTTTCGGAGAGTGCACAGTGACATTGCAAGGCGTGGCATTTCAGCTAGGGCTGCCTGTGGATGGGGAGGCTGTGAGTGGTTGCCTTGGTGAGTTTGAGAAATACATGGAGGGTGGCCGACCAGCTTGAGAGTGGTTTGAGGACCTATTCGGTGAGTGGCCTCCACCGAATAAGGTCAAGCAGATGACAGTACACTTTACATGGTTCCACGAGAGGTTTAGGATGCTACCACCAGATGCGACCGAGGAGACTGTCCGCATCTACACACGTGCCTACATCATGATGCTGTTATCGACTCAGTTATTTGGGGACAAGAGTGCGAACCGGGTACATATACGGTGGTTGCCATTTGTGGCAAACCTTAATGACATGGGGAGGTATAGCTGGGGGTCGGCCGCTTTGGCTTGGTTGTACCGATGCATGTGTCGGGTAGCAAACAGAAATGTGACTAACCTTGCGGGTCCCCTTCAGTTGCTGCAGAGTTGGATATTCTGGCGGTTTCCGTCTTTGAGGCTGTCCGGGTTTGAGGTTTTCTCTTTCCCGCTGGCATCCAGGTATAGGTTATGTTTTTTTAATGCTTAAAAATTTCATGGGCGGTTTTTTAAGTTTGTGTCACATATGATTTACAATTAGGTGGTCTGCCTACTTACCTCCGAATGATGGCAAGGAACAGAGGGTCATAAGCTATCGGCTTACATTGGATCGCTTGACCGCTCGTTATGTTAGTATTATACTAGTTAGGGTTTCGTTTCTGGTTTGCTCTCGAGTGGTGACTAGATATATACTTGTTGTGGTAATGTCTGATGAGTTCTAAATTTTCAAATTGTATGGGAGCCATACTCCGTGCTTGATGTACTTGCCGTGGTCCATCCGGAGGGCATGGCAACAGGGGTAGTGCAGCGCCTGGAAGTATCCACAGTCGCAGGTGCGATCCCTTAGAGAAACCCGATAGCTACCCAACGAGAATTTGCCCGTGGGAGTAGTCTCAGCCATTGTATAGTCAAGTTGATGCCTATCGAACACAGTCACTGTGAAGCACCTCAAATCCTTCAAGTTCCGCTTAATGGCGTTAACTAGTGCCTGCGAATACCGGTGTCCGGACCCTAACTGTGCCTCTGCCATCTGCCCCCGGACAACAAACAACTCCGCCAGCTGGAGATAGGTCGACTTAACCAGGGACGTCACTGGTAGATTTCTTGTGCCCTTCAAAACAGAGTTCACATACTCAGATATATTAGTCGACATGTGACCATATCGTCTCCCCCCATCCTTGTGCTGTGTTCACCTCTCATACTCCATCCTGTTTGCCCAGTCGCACATGGCTGGGTTCTCTGTCCTCATTATATCAAACCAATAGTCAAATTCTGCTTCCGTCTTCGCATAAGCGGCATTTACCAGCCACCTCCTCGCATCCTGTCCCTTGAAAGTAAGGGCAAAATTTGCAGCAACATGCCGAATACAAAATACCCGATAAGCATGAGGAGGTCACCAACTACTATCGGGGGACTCTAGTGCAGCCTTGATGCCATTGTGTCTATCAGAGATCACGAGAATACCTTGCTGTGGAGTAACATGTCTTCTAAGATTGGATAGAAAGTATGACCAAGACTCTGCATTTTTCCCCTCCACGAGTGCAAACGCAACAGGCAAAATATTCGAGTTACCATCCTGAGCGATCGCTAACAACAATGTCCTGCCATACTTGCCATAGAGGTGTGTTCCGTCGATACTTACGAGCGGCTTACAGTGGCGGAATGCCTCAATACATGGAGGGAATGTCCAAAACATGCGATGAAAGTAGACTCTATCTTTATCAACTTGGTCACCCACTCTAACCGGAGAGGTCTTCAGCAGAGCAACGGAACCGTCCATGGTGGATGTGACCCTAAGTATCCATCAAGGCAGATTCGCATATGACTCCTCCCAATCGCCATACATCTGCGCTACTGCCTCCTTCTGCTTCGCCAACCACACCTTCCGATAACTAGGCCTGAATCCATATGTCGCCTCCGTTGCCTCTTGCAACACCTTAATCGACACGGACGCATCAGCTCTAACCAATGGAAAGATTCTCGCACAGATGACATGATAATCAAGCTGCTTGTGGTCACTCGATATCGATGTGGCCATACACGTGTGTGGTCCGTTGTACCTCCTAACTTCCCATGTGCTCTTCCTTTTTCGCATGACTATCCGAATCAACTACGTGCACCCGTTACCAAACTCCTTGCATCTCCCTTGGTATTTCAGATTGTCTGACTCCATAACCTTGTACTCAACTCCACGCCGAATACTGAAATCTTTTACGCTCAGCACGGCTTCCTCCTTACTCTGGAACGATTGGCCAATCTGAAATTCAGTCATAGTTGTCCCATCATGCATCCCCTGCCCATCGAATGTTGCATCTACATTCTGGTGTTGGCCAATGGCTTCCAAGTTCAAAGAAGACATGTGGGGAGGGTACTCTTGTGTTCCAGAACCGGAACCTCCATGGGTTGGACGTGTACCTCTTGGAATATCATCATCACTATCCCCACCAATATCGACCGGCTCCTCATCTGAATCATCGTCACACAGCGCATTCTCAACTCGATCCGGTCCGGCATCAAATTCAAAATCAGGCACAACAGGAGCCACATATGCATGAACAGCCCCAGCATGTTCGGGCTCAGGAATCGGAACTGCCGCTGCTACCACAGGCATCGTTGTCGAGGCACCACCGACTGCAGTCGACTGAGGATTCGGTGCCAATGCCCCAGAGCTATCCACACCATCTTCCAACTTCGCAAGCAGCTCAGGTATCCTCACCTCCGGAAAACTACGCCTGCAGTGAAACAAGACCTGCAGGTCTTCATCCGACCCTATCACGAATGTCTCATATCTCACACCAGTTGAAACAACGGCTATGGGAATCTTGTAAAATAACTTTTTTACCCACTTCGTCCCACAGGTACCGAGCTTCCGTAATATGCTTAGCTTAATCTCTGCCAATGTACTCGACGATCGGATAAAAATACTAATCGGTTCTCTATCTGTGAATTTCACACCATGCCTTTTGCTCTTTTGAATTTTTTCAGAGTAGTGAACCAGAGCCACAAAACTATCCTCCCCCTCCATTTGTGAATAACACTCTATCTCTCTACATTTGGCCCTCCATAGTTTATATAGGCAGCCCCATTCAGCATGCTTAACGTAAACCGCTATAGGCTCTAGCGGTTTACTATCATACACGCAGGCACGTAAACCGTTGCTGGTAGCAGCGGTTTATGACTAAGCCGTTTTGCACGTAAACCGCGACTGGTTGTAGCGGTTTCTGTACACCTGTAAACTGCTACTGCCAGTAGCAGTTTATATAGATTCGTGAAACAATGCAATTGCATATTAAATTTGGAAATAATGTATTTACGTAATATTGATGTTCAAACGATTTAATTAAGTAAATTGTCCGAAAAATAATATGTTTGACCTTGGTGTAAATATTTAACTTTATAAAGAAATAAAGTAAAATGAGGGTACAACCAGAAAGTTTTTTAAGTAAAACAATAAAGAATCCCACCAACCTCTTATTATACGGCTTGAAAGAAATCAAAGTACCGCCAGTCGTCAAACATCGTATCCACATTAATTTGACCAAACTACAAACTTTTGTTGTCGTGTGCGTGAAGTTAATTATTAATGGAGTAATTTCCAGTTAAGTTAACGCAAAATTTCTGTATGTCTAGAATTTCAAATCTTAATTAATAACCCTCTACAATGAGTAAGTAGTTAATAATTTCTTTTTAAGGTTAGAAAACAGAAGGGATGAAAAAAAAGTGTTTGCTTTAAACTTGTATCATGAACAAAATCATAAATTTATCCTAGCTACATATACTATAAGCTAATTAATCTAAGAATACCATATATCAACCTCGACTTTAGGTCTTTCCAAAATTAATTAAGAATAATTATTATCAACCACGTTCATGTTGACGTTAACAACCCTGAACTGGAATTTGGAGACACACACAGCCATTGTCCGGAGTAAAAGGACTAAAATGCCACTCCGTAAACCATTAATCACTTTCTAAATTCTCACCAAATACGACGAGTTGGTAAAAGTCGGTGGTGGTCTTCCGGCCTCTTAGGGAGGCCCACTTTGTTATATTTTATGAATTTTATTTTGAATAATATAAGTATAGAGAAATTTCATAAGTGCATTTGACATGTAATCTTAATAAAAATAATTAATTTTTATATTTAATACGTGAATAATTATTTAAAATAACAAATTACATCTGTTAATTATGTAAAAAGTTTTAGTTTATTGATGTATTAGAATTAAACTCCTTGTTTATATTTTTTTAAAAAGTTCATTTTTCTAATTCCCTCTTCTAAATAAAAAAGGAAACAAAATACTTTTCTTTTGTATTTAATAATTTTTTTTATTTTATTTAACCAAGTAAACAACTAAGTACTTCAATTTATTTTGTAGCAACTATGCATGTAGACTGTGTTAAAAAGAAATTTAAATTTAGTATTTATATATTTTTTATTTTAAAATATTATTTATATATCAAAATTTATCAAAATCAGTTATTATATATTTTTGTATAAATATATGTATAATTTAATTAGTGTATTTTATATTTTAATGTATATTTTACACTAATAATTAAATTTAATGTCTAATCTTAATATACACTACCTAACATAATTATTATTATTATATACCAAAAAAATTCTACGATCAATTTTAACCTGTTAAAACTTAACTCTCTTTTTTTAGAAAAAAAAAAAAAAGAGAAAGCATTTGATTTATTGATATAAATAAAATTATAAATAGAATAACTTACGTGCGGCAATAGTTATGACTTATTAAAGATAGAATTCCTCAATTGAGTCAATTCCCCAGTAAAACTATAGCACAAAATAACATTCAATATTCTAAATCTGAAAGAAGAGAACTCTAAAAAAAATTTAAAAAAAAAAAACTAGTATTAGAAATATAAAAAAGTAAAAAAGTAAGAATTTATGTATAAGAAAAATAAAACTTAACTAATTATTTGCATTTAGTTAAGAAGAGAACTTGTACAAGCAACTAACCATTGGTGAACGCAGAACGCGGTATATCATCGCATTGCATTAAATTTGAGCCTCTCAACTCTCAGCTGCATGACTTGGTCAGTTGGTTATATGTTTAACTTTGAAATTTTGAATGTGTAATAACTTTCTAATTTTTAAATATATGCGACATTTTATTAGAGGAACACATAGAAGAGGAATTGTTAATTAATTATTTAGTATAGTTAGGACAATATTATATATCTAATAAATATTATTATTTTTTATCAGTATTTAGTCAATAATAATTTATATTTATATCTATAAAAATTTTATATACAAAATTATAAAATTTATATTTGTCAAAATTTATATTTATATTTTTTAAATTTTTTTACACATAAATTATTAAAATGTATTTATTAAAAATAATTTAGTGATTATATTAGTTAAATAATAAGAAAAAATACTAAAAATTTTTGGTGAAGAGTTTCTCGTTATTTAACTAGATATATAGTTACCCGTGTCCGTAGCGCGTATTAGTAGTAATGTTGAACGTTGAAATCCTTGCTTTTTAGAACTTATATTTTATTAAACTTCAATTGGTTAAATTTCTTCTGAACTTTACATGACGGTTTTTGCCACAGTTTGGGTGTGACGACTCACATCACCGCGGATATCTCCTTGTGCCACAAGCTACATTTTTCACGCAAACTAAATCAGATAATTCAATTTGTAAAAATGAGAAATGTAATATGAAAAAAAAAATTGATAGAAATTTCTATGTAGATTACCATGAATCACTTGGTAATTTCGCTTCTTATACGTGGGATTATGAACAAGCTAAGGAACTAATGCAGCACCCCTATAAATACACGATTCTCATGTTGCTATATGCTTCATCGATCATCAACATTCATAACATATCCACGACATTCCAAAAACCAATAGCAATTATATATACACAATAATGAGTAGCCAAAGCATAAGCATTCAAAAGGTTCTGTGCCCCGTGACAAGGCCACCTCCTAAGTCGTCTTCTAGTAATTCAAATCCTCCTCCAAAACCTGGAAAAAAGTCGCCAACTATTCAAGATGCCTTTGCAAGAAGAAGCAAATCATAATCCCACTACGTACTTATTCCAAATTAAATGCTCCTGATGAATAATTGTTTGGTTTATATTCTTATTTATTTCATCACCATACTAATTTCTTATATTCTTTGATTTTGTACGTTACAGATTCAAGTGTACTTTTGGTGAATGAAGCAATGCAATTAAGTACGTACCATGAGGAGGATATATATATGTAGTGGTCTTATTTGTTTATTTTATTTGTTAGTTTGACTCCACATACATTTGTTAAAAATATGTGCTTCTATCTCCAATAATTGTACTTCAATTTAATGTGTTTCTCATTGTAAACAAGTGAGTCATCTTAGTAATAAAATGTGATGATATGCATATATATATTTGTGCGTTGTTAAACCCTAAACCATACTAACTAATAATTGAGGAAATTTTGGCATATGGGAACGTCGAATAATGTGAAACATTAATAGCTTCTCAACAATCTATTACGTTATTTGATCGAGCACTAAAAGAGGAACAGGAACTGCATGAGAAATATACTAATACCTTCAATTTTGGAATACGGTAGCGAGCTATAGTAGTGTTGTGATTGTTTCGATCCAATGATTGTTTTATATGCGTATGTATATAATAGATTGGTAAAGCTAGAGAAAAAAAAATAAAATTTATCTTATTTAATATTTATTAATTGTATGTTGTAATAATTTATAAATTCTAAATAAGATAAATTTTAACTGTTTTTAATTATTTTTTTTTACTAAATATTTACAATAATAAAATATGTGAACTAACAAAATATGTTTTTCCAGAGTATATATACAATTATTAAACTTATAACTCGACCTGTAAAACTAAAGTCGACCAGAATATATATACATACACCTATTTTTTCAAGTCAACCTCTAAAAGGGACAACATAAAATATAAATAGAGAAGAATTTATATACATATAGGGAGTCACTTAGATAAAGACGCGTAAAACGTCTTTTTTTAAATATATTTTTAAGTAATTAAAATTTAATACATATAATTGATTAAGTTATGTTATTTTTATCAAAATTAGATCAGATAAATTGATTTGGCCAAAAAATCGATAAATTATACCTTGAGCCTGTCTAAATTAATATTTTTTATAAAAAATAATTATAATATTTCTATTATAAAAAAATGACATATATATATATATATTTAAAAAATTCTAAATTCTAATATTTTTTTTGTGTTGTTATAGGATTATAATTTAAGATTTTTAAAATTAAAAAAATATATAATAAAAATATTTTAGTTATTTTTTATAATAAAGTTATTGTAGTAATTTTTTATAAAAAGAAATATTAATTTAATCGGTTTAAGGTTTGGTTTACCAATTTTTTTATCAAATTAATTTGTCTGATATAATTTTAACAAAAATAATATAGTTTAATCAATTATATATATTAAATTTTAGTTAATAACAAACATCTTTAAAAAAAAGACGTTTTAAACATCTTTATCGAAATATCTCCCATATATATATATATATATATATATATATATATAACAAAATACAGTAATCCCAAAATAACTAACTTTGCTTGCAGAGGGAATTCTAAATGTTTACTAAGGTGTCTCTCAACCTACATCTGAAAAACAACATTATATGTATGGAATGAGAATTGGGTCGTTCCCGACCAGCATGATAAATATGCCAACGTACATAATGTATAAAAAATTCCGAAAAAATAAAAAATAATCTTAAAATTCCGACACTCAAATTTAAAATTCAGAGTTATAAATTAAATTAGAAATAAGATAAACTATTTAGAGTACTCAGCTAATCAAGAACATTAAAATAGCAAAATTCAAGAAGTCAGCTAATCAAGGTCAGAAAACAAATTTTCTATTTCTAACCAATTTTTCTATTTTACTGTATAATAGTCTTAGAGCCGCTGTAATAATAAGTATGTGATATATAAGAAGGATCACCTATAGTTAAAAAGTGGACTTTTGCTATTGAACAATTGAGTTCTATTCATCTATTGCACAAAATTCTGATCACAAAATTTGTCTGTCTTTCTTATTACTTCTGCAAATTACTCTGATTTCTATTAATCCGAAATTAAACCAGTGTCTATGAAAGAAACTGTCAGATTAATAAAACTATATAGGCGACAATAATTAATACCATGAATGTTTGTGAAATCACCATGTTATTATTATGTTTATAGTTTATACTACCTTAATTAATCGTCCAACAAAAATATATAAGGCAAAGTTGTAGCACAAAAGTCAGCAACATGTGCACTAGATCTATTAGGCCCCACTATGTTTTTATACACCGGCGTGCGGATTCAAAGTTTAACAAACCCATTTCAATTCCTCATAGTTTCTATGTAAATTGAGAGCAATACCACCTTAATTACCACATTATTTAACGTATTAATATTATAGGCCTTGCATTGGTTGCCGACTCAGCGTGGATAAATCTTGTAACGCAAGTAACTCCACAGCTATGGGAATTCAATGTTTTTGTATGATACAAGAAATTAGAAATTGTTAAATAACAAATACAATACGGAGAAATAATGGTAGGAATTTCAATGTAAATTACTTGGTAATTTCAATGTATAATTCATCATCAACGTTATTCACAACAAGACCTAATATATATCCAAATCAAGTTCATATTAATCTCATGCCACATTTGCTAATTTCACCGGTACTTATTTTATGATAATCCTAATTATTCTCGAACCCCTTTTATACTAATACATCATAAAATAATCCTAATACTAGTGTATGTTTTTTTTTTTTTTTTTTTACCAAAGATATGAGACTCGAACCCGCAACCTCTTAATTGAGCATGGGAATACTATGCCATTTGAGCTAGTATTCATTGGCTTTTTTTTAAAAATTTGGAAAGATATGAGACTCGAACCCGCAACCTTTTAATTGAGTATGAGGAGTCTATGTCATTTAAACTATTACTCATTGGCAATACTAGTGTATGTTTGCCTCTATAATAAAAGTGTCAATGCATTTGTAAGGAGTATTTTGTAATATATAAGTGCGTTTCTCATTGTAAAATTTCTTAATAAGAAATTGATGTTACTATTGAATCAATAGTTTGTTGTTACAAATCAAATTATCTAGTGGAACTGGTCTGTTAAGATTTCCTTTTATAACGTTGATTCTAGTTATATAGTTATCATCAGTTTTTGGTAGTTATAATATTAGTTACTTCTGTCAAGATTCTTTAATTAAATTTTCGAAGTTGTAATAATAATATCCAATAAATAAATAAACATATATAAAAAAAAAAACAGAAGAAGATACTGAGCAATTTTTTAATTTCAGGTTTAGAGAGAATGATTTTATTTTTCATTTTATACTGTTACTATACTTTAAACTTTATTGATAAACCTTATGCAAGAGAAACTTAAAAAAGAAGTGATGAATTAAGGGGCTATAAAAGAAAATTAATAAATGCTTAACGAAAACAAATTGGACTCCATTGGGTGGGCCTACAAAGGAAAGAATAATCTAAGAATTGGGTCCGTATTTTGTGACACATCAAAATAATATCTTTATTTTTCATGTGATAACATTTTAGCTACCTTTGTTTATAGGCAAAGGATACTGAAACATGAACATTGAAATATAAAATTATATTTAATAAATAAAATATGAACAAAAATATTATGTTAAAAAATACTGAATTAATATATTTTAATTTGTGTTTTTTAGAAATATTAATAAAAAAACATATTTTTTTTTATTTTTTATTATTTTTATCAATTTTTTATAATTATATTCTTTATTGTTGTTTTTTTCTTTTCAAATTCTTTTATAAAAAAGTAGAGGATATATAAATTAAATTTTTATAATTTATTTTATTTTATCATCAAATAAAATATAAAAATATTAATTTTTATATTTTTATTTTTTATTTTTGTCTTATTCTCAAGATTTTGTCTTATCCAATTTTATAACCAAATGTAGCCTTTTAGTCTTGTCTCTTTGTTGGGCTTAATTACATAAGAGTAAAGGTAAAACTGATATTAATTTCCTGACAAAAAAAAATGATTAATTTTAAATCAAGATTATCCTTTTAGTTTAAGCATATGAATAAATAGAAGAATATAATGAGCTTCAAAATTATTAAATTTATGCTGTATGATCTAAAATAAATAAACAATATATGTGATAAAAAAATTAACAGTAAAAAACGTGATAGTTTATACCAATTTTTTTTAGAGTTGATATATCATTAATATGCTTATCAATTCACCACATATATATCACCATCATATCACCATCAATGAAAATTGCATAAACTTTCAGAGATTATTGTTCATTATAAAGTTAAATAATACATGGAAAGTGAGAGATCACAGCCTCCTAGCTCTAAATTTTGCACTTCTAGTATTAACCAATGAAACGAACAACAATATAATATGAATTAATTAAATAAAAATAATAAAATATATATATCTTTGACCAACAATATAATAATCTCTGCTACTCCTGCTGCCAGAAGTATTATTGTTCCAAAGCAATCTACATATATAGTCCCCACTTCCACATATTATATACCTGCTGTAACAAAATGAAGAACATATCAGTGTCATGCATAAAAGAAATGACATCAGAGAGCATATCAAAAAAAAAAAAAATCTGTAATAATCACTTTTCACTTAACATTAGTATGTTTAAGGTGAGCTAACATAGCAAACAAGTAAAAAATAATCATTTTTTTCAGAAGAAAAAAAGAAGAGAAAAGATTTGACAGTTAAAATTGGTATTACATATGAAGTATAAATACACAGGATTAATAGTTAAATTAATTAGTTCATGAAAGATGGCTCATATTTTAAATTCGTTCTTAAAAAATTTTATCAATTAAATTATTCATTCAAAAATTATAAATTAATTATTTTTATCCGTCTATCACATAAATAATAATTTCTATCAACGATTAATGATATAGAACGTTAACCGATAGCATATATGATACTCTAGTATGTTCAATTGAACGCTAATCAAATATATTTATAAAAATTTATCAATTTCGTCAATTTTTTAATTATATAAATTCTAATCCTAATATAACCAGACGACACTAATAAATTGATAAATTTTTAAAAGGAAAAATCTAGGGGCCAGCAACTTTGTTAAATTCTGGTCAGCATGTAACTAGCAAAAAAAAGTGAGCCATTGGATGAAATTTCACATCAATCTCACACCATTAAAACCATAATTGATGGCTATTTGATGGCTACAAATCACAAAAGTTGCTGACCCTAGCATTCCTCTTTTTATAATTATATTTGTTTAGTGTTTAATTGAATATGCTAAATGTCATGTATGATGTGAGTTAATGTTTTATGTCATTAATCGTTGACGAAAACTATTAATTGAATGACTGGATGATAAAAATAATTAATTTATGATCTTTGAAGGACTCATTTGATTGATGAAAACTTTCAAAAAAAAAATTTGAAGAACAAACCATCTTTTAAAAATTAATTTGATTATTAATCTAAAATATATATAATAAAAATGAAAATCATAAATTAAAATAGTATATTAAATAAAAGAAAAATTAAATTTTAATTTTAATGTACTGCTAATATATACAAAATAATTTTACATATATATTTAATTAATTATATAATATTACGTTAAAAAATCATTTTTATATTCACAATATAAATGATTATTAAAAAATAATGTATAAAATATATTTTATAATAATAACATATTAAAATTAAAGTTTTAAAACTAAATGTGTCTGCACCATTTATACAAAAAAAATAAAAAATAAAAAATAAAAGAGCAGAACATTATATATTAAGAAATTACACTGTTATTGCACGGTAGACCTGTTTTGGGAATCAGTTTCGTCCGTTTGGATTCTTAGTCATACGAAGGTTATAGCCCATCATGCCTTCAATTCCCGCTTTATTGTTGTTGTTGTCGTTCTCCTTCTTCTTCGGCTTCGGTTGCTGCGGTTTTTTTGGGTCTTCCAAGCTCATATGGTTGGAAATATACTGAGGTTTGGTGTTGAGATCAGCCATGGAGATTAATTGATATTAATCAATACAATAATAAATGTAACCAATATACACTAATGTGATAAATGAAAATGTTCAATTTGAAATACAAAGTTCTTGTTTTGTGTGCTCCTGATCAAGCTTCACAGAATGGCTATATATATAGTAATAGAGAGGGGTTAGGGTTTTTTTTTTGTATTTTTTTTTTTTTTGCATGCATGAATGACGTGCCATAGTAATTCAAAGGTAAATTAGGTCTCAAATGCGTATACGCGTCTCACCATGTAAATGTCCTATGAATTTTGTAAAATATATATATATTTAATTTAACATTATTAATTATAATTATTTTATTAGCTATATACAACGAAATTGTTGGTAAAATTAAGAACAAATCTAGGGCAACAAGAAACGAAGGAAACTGTCATGTAAAAGATGCATGAAAGACGATTACATAATATATATATACAGAATCCATAAAGCTTGCATTGGTAAATTTTTCATTTTTGTAGAATATACATGAAAATCTTTCATAGACTTTGAATATTAATGATTCTTTTGTGAGGTTTATGTTAATTAATTTAATTCACAATAGTTTGGACTCGGTTTCTTTTTGGTCCAATCAAAGTAAAGTAATTAATCCGGTATTTAGAGGAGAAGAGCATTACTATGCGGTCTTGGATTAATTGAAAATATATGAATAATTTAAACATATATTAATAATAAAAATTAAGAGGTTTTAACGTACAGTATATGTTATGAATTATTTTTCTTTAAATTTTAACCTTTTGCTATATCTAATATATAGTTTTAAACTCTAATACTGAATACTCTCTAATAGAGAGGGAGGGGCAATAAAAAACAAAGTATGTGATTAGAGCACTATTTTTCATTTTCTGAAAAGATAATATGAAAATTACTAAGCAAAATATAAAATTTGCTGAACAAAGATCTCTTAGAAATTGTTTTATATGAACGTTTTAAGAAGTGAAATACATAAAATGAAGTCAAATCCTATTTTTCATTTCAGATAAGGCAAGAGAAAACAATAGAAAAAGAATTTGTGTTTATTGAAGTTGAAATAATACGATATATAAAATGATATTTATAGGTGGTAAGGGAATCAAAATAATAAAGACCGTAATATCCTAAAATAAATATTCATATATGCTAAATAATTCTAATAAAATCTAATTGATCCTAATATATTCTAACATCATATAATAAATATTTAAATAAAAATTTTATATATAAATTAAAAATCAATCACCAAATTAATTATTATATATTAATATATATTTACATATTTTAATTAAATAATTAGCTAGCTAACAAAACAATAAACTTGTTATAATAAAATAACCAAACTTGTTTATAATATATAGTACTATAAAAAAATTTATATCCCAAATATATATACACAGTGATTGATAAGTGATTATTTTTTTTCACATAGTATAATTGTGTTTTAAATTGTTTTGTTAAACAATTGAGTCCATAGAGAGATAAACTGAGTAATTTTCATAATAATTTCAGTGTCATGTGAGCGAAAGATGAAGGCATATACCTTAGCTTGTATATTTGAACTTAATGGGGCAAGATTTTTATGAAAACGTGTATTCTGAGTATGAATTATTCAAAGATGGATATTTTTATTTCGTTGCTATCCTTCGCTAATTAATTAAGAGGACCCAGGTCGATTAAATTGGCTCTGTATTTTACAGTTCCATATATAATAAAAATGAATTTTTTTTTTCAGATTTCCGTTTGCTTACATGTGGAAGGTTCCTTTGTTTTTTTCACGGTGCACACAAAAGAAAAAAAAAATTAGTTATTTCCCTTCCCTTGCCTCCTCCAGTTTAGACGACTAATAGCAACAATTGAAAGACATCACAATTTATAATACTGACGATTAAATTAATTACGTTATATTAAATGTATTTTATGTTATTTTCTTTATTTAAAGCAAAATTGTTTATGTTTCCACTATATATCGTCTTAATTATTAGATAAAAAAGCAACTAATTTGCAATTAAAGAAAAATTTAAGTCAACTATATCGTAAAAAAACTTATATATATTATGAAAATTTAAGCACAACATATATAAGAATGATAAAATATCAAAATAAAAAACACATTAAAATTTGACAGTGATAAAATTAAATATGCTTGGACAACAATTTACTCACAGACACTCAAAAAAAAATTTTAATTACTCCATTTATCCTTATAATTTTTTTAAATTTATAATTAAGTTTCTATATTTTTTTAATTGAATTCTTGTATTATTTTTACTTTTGTAATTAGGTCTTTTTTATATCAAAAATATAATATTAAAATCAATAGAATATTTTTTTCAAAAAATATGTAATCAAAGATCTAATTATGTTCTTAATTTTAGATACTTTTAAATTTTTTAATTAACATAAACTAATTTTAATTTTTTTATTTATTTTATATTTAAAATTATAAATTTTTAACCTTAATTAGACTGTAAATTATAATTTCTAAACCCTAAATTCTTCGTAAAATAAAAATTTTTAGAATTAAAAAAATTGACTAATGTTAACTAACTAAAAATTAATTTCTAATACTTTTTGACATAAAAAGAAAAACAAAAAAAAAAAGAAAGAAAAACAATTTTTTTTTCAATTAATAGAAAACATAACTTTTAAGCTATATTTGTTTCTAAGCATAGGATGTTAAAATATAAACACAAAAATATAAAATTATATTTGACAGATAAGACAGACAGAGACATGCTTAGAGACACTAAATTAATGTATTTTGTGTATTTATTAATAGAAATGATACAAACATTAATAAAAAATACAATTTATTTTTTTATATTTTTCTTTCATTATTTCTATTATCTTTTATAATTATAATTTTTATTATTATATTTTTCTTCCTAAATATTTTGGATAAAAAAATAAATTAGACTTTTAAAATTTATTCTTTCTTATATTTAATTTATTATCAAATAAAATATAAAAATAAAATAATTGTATTTTTATTCTTTATATCTCATCCTCAAAATCTTATCTTATTTTGTTATGAGAATCAACAGTATCTTATGGAACTATTATGCACGCTAGACTGGTAGAGTCCCTTGGGATGCTTAGTCATACGAATATTATAGCCCATGTCTTCAGTTTTCACAGCCTCACTCTTCTTAATTTTGTTGTTGTGAGGCTTCAGCTGCTGCGATTGTTTTGGTTCTGCAAAGTTCATTCCCTTGGAGATATTCTTAGGTTTGCTGAGATCAGCCATGCAGATCGATATATCAATCAATGCAATCGATCATAATAATAATAGTAATAATATTGTGATTGTGATCAATGAAAATGTTCAACTTGAAATACAATATTCTTGTTTTGGTGTGCTCTTCAAACTCCACAAAATGACTATATATAGAGAGCGGCTAGGGTTTTATGCATGAGTGACGTGGCATATAGTAGCAATTAACAGGGCAATTCTCCTTTGGCAAAATGTGCTTTAATTTGTATGTGTAACCTAACTTGCCAAATGAGATAAGTACCATAACTGGTTTGTTCCCTACTAAGTATTTATTCTGTAGCTCAATAGTACTATTAGAAATATAATGATTTATGTATTTTTTTATTAATTTAAAATTTTAAATAAAATAATTTTATGATATGATACAACATCAAAATTTTTATAATTTATAGATTTAGAATTTATTTTTATTTAAATAATAATAATAATATAAGATAAATAAATAAAAAAAAGCATATAAACTCTTAGAGATTACTTATAATAATTATACATAAAAAGTGAAATTATTTTATTAGTGATAATGTTAGAGAAATTAAAAAAAAACGGCCACAATTTATTTTATTTAATATTTATTAATTATAATAATAATTAATTAATTTTTATAATAATTAATAAATATTAAACAAAATAAATTATAATTATTTTTGTCTCATTTTCTTTGCTTATCAAGCATTTCCACTTTCCTGATTACCAATCATTGCATTGTTTTGAAACTACTACACAAAAGTCAAAACTCTTCCCTTCAAAAGGTTATGTCTTTTAATTTGCACCACTTCATTATCAAAAACCTCCCTATAAATATAATTAATAATTCTTCATATATAGCTCCACATTCCATAACCATTTCAAGAACTAGAAAGATGGCAGAAAAAGAAACCGACAAAATTTCTTCATTACCCGAAGAGCTTCTTCTCAACATTGTTTCCTCGCTTCCTTTCAAAGAAACAGCGAAAACATGTATCCTCTCCAAGAAGTGGTTGAAGATGTGGCAATCTACCAACACAGTGAAGAACAACCAACTCGAATGCAAGAACGTAGAAGCTTATGGAGCCCTTGAAGCACTGCAAAGGAAGACTTTCAAGAACTTCATCAAGATCTGGATCACATTACATAAAAACCACCGTCTCCACGATAAATTCACCCTCAGGGTTTCTCCTCCTTCGAACTGCGGTGACATCGTTGGAGCCTACGTCGATTTCGCCGTAGAGGATGGCGTGAAAGATTTGGAACTCGATTTCGCCGAGGCGCAGTGGGAGGACGAACATCCTGAAGAGAATATCCACGATGCCTCAGTTGAATTTCCGAGACACCTTTACGAGAACAAGAAACTGCACCAGAAGCTCGAGAGTTTGAAACTGCACTCGTGCAGTTTCGCGCCTGCAAATTTCGCCAAGTTTGTGGCACTGAAAGATGTGACTCTTGCTTGGATTCCGTTGCAACTGGAATCGATTAGGACGCTGTTATCGACGTGCAAGTGGATCGAGAGTTTGAGCCTGAAGAAATGTTGGGATATTGAATCCTTTGATGTAAAGAAATTGGAACTGAAGAAGTTGGTGATTGATAGGTGCATAATTGGAACGGATTATATTGGTTTTGAGGCGCCAAATTTGAAGGTTTTCAAGTACTGTGGTTCAGTGCCGCCGGTGTCTGAAGTGAAGGTAGAAGCTGGTACCATAGAGGAGGCAGATCTTGATTTAAGCCCCATGGATGAGTTCTTTGAATGTGGCAACGAACTTCAGAATTTTCTTCAAGATTTCTTTGCGGTCAATGTTCTTACAGTTTGCAGCGTGATTCTTCAGGTACTTCGTATATGTGTGTTATTGCAACGGTTTCTTTGGTTTTGGGAATAGTAATAGTTAGAAATGGTAGAATGTAAGACTATATTTCATTACTAGATTTCTAGCTTTTTATTTAAGTATATATATACTAATACTAATATAGTAACTAAAACGTTTTTTGTAATTTTATTAATTTGTTAATGAATGAAAGGTGATTCCTTCGGGAGATGAACCGGTGAGGCTACCAGGGGGTTTGAGGGTGAGACACTTGAAGATGAAAATCCAAATGCATCCCCAAGAATTTTGCGGATTCCTTTGGTTTCTCAACAGTTGTCCTAGGTTGACCAAAGTTACAATAGACCTTGACCACTGCAATATCCTCTCCGTGAGTCAATTCAAGTCAAATGCTTTTCATTTTAATTATAGGATTTAGCTATTTTGAAAAGCACGTTTTATGAAATATAATAATAACATGTTTTTAATTTCTGATATTTTTAATTTATTGTAATAAAAAATTTTATTTTTCAATATTTTTAATAAAGTTTTTATAATATTTTTACAATATGTTGTTACATATTAACAAGATTCTTAACTGTAAGCATATTATTAAAACTTGAATATAATAATAATAACTAATAATAATTTTTTGTGTTAGCAGGAATATGAAACCCCTTATGATGTGGATCTTAAGAATTTCTGGAAGAGGTTGCCAGTGCCAACTTGCTTCAGAAGAAGCCTCAGGGAAGTGGAAATGAATGGGTTTATCGCCACAAGCGACCAACTCTATGCATGCTCCTATTTCATCAGTGCGGCTTCAATTTTGACGAAGCTCAGCATCAATGTTTTGAATAACAAGAATGATGACCCTAACACGGTGGAGATGCGTCGTATTTTAGCATCGCAATTGCTCCGTATTCCAAAGGCTTCAAGAGTTTTGGCCATAATAATTCGTTGACTGTTATTATGGTTGGGAGAAAACTCTTTGTTAATAGATAATAGAGATGCAGAGGTATGTATATGGTTAAGGAGTGCACTGATAAATATGTCTGTACAGTAAAATTTCCCCTAATACCTACTGATGAATTGTAGATGTATCCTATGAAATTTTAATATAATATTTGGTAATTTGTGTTGTGATAAATATAAATTGATGTCCATTTAATATATTGTGACTTTTTTTACAATGTTAGAAAAATTTTTTCGATACAAAAATTTAGTTTTTTAGTAAAGACTAAATTTTATGAAGTTTGAAAAATGAATATTTTATACACGTATAAATAGTAATAAAATCTGAAGTATATGACACAACGATAATAAAGCACTTTTTTCTTTTTTTTACATGCTACGATAATTATATAAACACTCTTCTCTTTTTTATATATACATTACTACATATTAGTAATATATATATGAATCATTTCTATTATATTAAGATATTAATTGTGGTGAACATTAATACTAGATTTATTTATTTACATCTTTTTATTTTATATTTATTTTTTTTTATTTATTTATTTTACAACACGCTATCAGCACGAGATTCTGATCAAAATTTAGGAAGACTCAGGTAATAAATTTTTATTATGTCAAATTAAAGCTCTCTTATCTCGAATTTAATACTCTTGATATATTTGAAAACAACTACTTATCGTGGATACTAGATGGCGAAAAAATGCATTTCAGAAAGATAAAGCCAAAGTTATGATCTTCTTTCGTCGTCACATTGACGGAAGATTGAAAAATGAATATTTCCCACTAAAACATTCTACAGATATGTGGAAAAACCTTGAAAAAAGGTATAATCATAATCATAAAAAAAATAATGATATTTCCTCAAACCCGATATAAGTGGACACACTTACGTCTACAGAATTTTATATCCATAAATGAATACACAATTCAGCAATGTTTCGAATTACCTCATGAATAAAATTATGTGGAAAAAAGATAAATTATAATGACATATTAGAAAAAAACTTTCTCGGCCTTTTATGACTCGAATGTGCTCCTGCAACAACAGTATCGAGAAAAAGAATTTAAAAAATATTCTGAGATAATTTTTTGTCTTCTTGTTGCTGAATGCAACAATGAGTTGCTTTTAAAAAATCATGAAGCACGCCCAGCTGGCGTCGCCCCATTTTCTAAAGCAAATGCAGTAAATCATTACTTCAAAAGAGATAAATGGCAAGGTTTTGATAATAAGAAAAATTATGGAAGGAAGAAAAATTATATTCACAAGAAAGGATCTCACCAGAAAGTGGGATAAAGAAAAAAATAATGGACAAAATAAACCAACAGTGGATAAATATTTCCATTGTGGTGGAAAGGGCCATTGGTCACGTATCTGTCGTACCCCAAGACACTTAGTTGATCTTTATTAAGCATCTTTGAAAAAGAATGACAAAGGAAAGGAAACAAATTTTGTTTCAAATGATGTTGCTAAAAATTACACTACTCATTATGAAGTATTTGATTTCTTTGAGGATCTTGAAGAAAATATTGGTCATTTGCTCAATGATGAAAAAGTCTAATATGTGGATTTGTTAAGTACTCATGTAAATAAATAATGTAAGAAACTTCTTGTTAAATTTTATTTTCTACGTGTTTGGATTTTAAATATAGATAAGTATTGTTTTAGTCCCTAACGTTGAGGGTCAGAATCAAAACCATCCCCAACATAATTTTTTATTTAGAATCATCCTTAACATTTTTTTTCGTATTAAAATTGTCTTTTTTAACTTTTTCTGGACAAAAATACCCTCCACTACTATCAGCACCTTTACTTCCACCGCCACCAGCACCTTTACCTCCACCACCAAGAAAAACAACATCAATGAAATCAACATAAATTCAACAAATCAAGGAATCGAAAATTCAACAAATCAACACAAATTCAACAAATTCAACAATCAAATCAACACACAACAACATTAAAATCAAAAAACAACAAATCAAAATCAGAAGTAGAGGCAGTCACAGAAGCAGAGAAAGCAAAGGCAGTCATAGAATCAGAAAACTTATCATGCTCCTTGTGCAATGGATGTCTCGAATGCTCCTTGATTTTATTTCTGATTAAAAGCAAGAAAGCAAAAACAGAAGCAGAATCGAGAATCAGGAAACAAAAAGCAAGAAGTAGAAGCAGTAGAAGCAAAAAGCAAGAAGCAGAAGCAAGAAAGCAAGAAGCAAAAGCAAGAAGCAAAATCAGAAAAGTAAGAAAGCAGAAGCAAGATGCAGAAGCAGAACCAAAAAGCAAGAAGCAAGAAGCAAAAAGAGAGGGGGCGAGGTGCAGATGAAACGCAAGGCGGCAAGGCGAGGTGCAGCAACAAGGTCAACGGCGGCAGTGGCTCGCGTCTCCTCTCTCCCTCACGATTCCCAACGGCGACTCCAAGCTTCGCCGCTGCCGTCCCCCTCCCCCCTTCCCTTCTCCCCGTCCCCCTCTTCCCTTCCCCCCACCCCTACCCCGCGTCCTTTCCCTTTCCTTTCCTCCCCCCTCCCACACCATTCTTTTGTTTTATTTTTTTAAAAAAATTATAATTTTTTATTAATGTAGGGGTAGTTTAAGAATAAAATTAAAAATTTTATTAAAAAGAACGATTTTAATACGAAAAAAATCGTTAAGGATGATTCTAAATAAAAAATTATGTTAGGGACAGTTTCGATTCTGACCCTCAATGTTAGGGACTAAAACAATACTTATCCCTTTTAAATATGATGTATATAAATAATGTTTAATAAAATAGTAATGTTTATATTTATGAATTTCAAAATTATTAAAATAATTTTACTGCACATATACTTTTATTCATTTTATTATTATTATTATTTGTTTTTGAAAAAAATGACAAGGACATATAATGAAGATATTTGCCTTGCGAATAGGTGCAAGTTCGCATACTATTCTCAAAAATAATATATATTTTTACACATCTTATACCAAAAGAAGAATATGTTAATACTATTATTGGCTCATGCAATATGATAGAAGGCTCTGGAAGAATTATAATTTTGTTTCCCAAATGAACAAAATTCATAATAAATAATGTACTATTGTCTACCAAGTCTCTAAAGAACTTGTTGAGTTTTAAAGATATTTGCCAAAATGGATATCATATTGAAACAATGAATGAGGAACATCATGAGTATTTATATATCACAACTCATGATTCAAATAAAAAGACTATATTAAAAAAGTTACGCTCACTTTCATCTGGGTTATATTATACTAAAATGAGTGCAATTGAATTACATGCCATTGTAAACCTGCAAAAGTTTACTAACCTACATGAATTTAAAATTTGGCATGATCGATTGGGTCATTCAGGAACAACTATGATGCGAAAAATTATTGAAAACTCCCATGAACATTCACTAAAGAACCAGAAGATTTTTAAATTTAGTAAATTTTGTTGTGCTGTATGTTCTCAAGGAAAGCTAACTTTAAGGCCATCACCAGTAAAGTTTAGATTTGAGTCTCCTAAATTCCTAGAAAGAAATCAAGGCGATATATGTGGACCTATTAATCCACCATGTGGATCTTTTAGATATTTTATGGTCCTAATAGATGCATATTTGAGATGGTCACATGTGTGCTTATTGTCTTCTCGCAACTTGGCGTTTACGAGATTACTTGCGCAAATTATTCGATTAAAAGCACATTTCCCAAAAAATCCAATCAAAGTAATTCTTCTTCACCCATGATCTTCAAAATCAATGAACAATTGATATCCAATAGATCCGCTCAAGTGATAATCTGGCAGATTTATTTACAAAATCACTTCCAAAATCCTCCTTTAAAAAATTGGTACATCAGATTGGGATGCGCCAATTTCAAGATATAAAATAATGTTGGCAAAGAGGGGAGACTATACTCTTTTTTCTTTGGTCAGGTTTTTCTCCCTAATAAATTTTTTTACAAGATTTTTAATGAGACAGTCCTCATCACAAATGATATTGTACTATTTTTTCTTTACTAAAATTTTTTTTCATTGGGATTTTCTTTAGTAAGATTTGAATGAGACATAATCCTAAATGGACATCCAACGAAAAATGTTGTGATAAATATGAATGGAAGCCCATTTAATACATTGTGACTTTCTTCACAATGTTGGGCGGCTAACTTTTTTTAATAGAAAAAATTAGTTCCTCAAAAAATACTAAATTTTATGAAATTTGAAAAATAAATATTTTGTACTTATATAAATAATAGTAAAATCTGAAACATATCACACAATAATAACAAAGCACTTTTCTTCTTCTTTACATGCTACCATAATATATAAACACTCTTCTCTCTCACTCTTTTATATATACGTTACTACATATATATATATATATATATATATATATATATATATATATATATATATATATCATTTCTATTATATTGAGATATTAATTGTGGTGGATATTATTAATACTAGATTTATTTATTTATATTTTTTTATTTTATATTTATTATTTATTTATTTATTTATTTTACACCAATTTGATTAGTAATGCAACATTATTATTGAATATAGTAGTTAGTTTCACAAAATTACTTGATCTTAATATTTTTTCGAATATGCAGATACTATTTGAAAGAAGAAGTATTTAAGAATGCAACTTAATTATATTTGGTATTAAACGAAATTTAATTTTAATCTATTATTAATATAAAGTAATTTTATTGATGAATCCAATTAATAATTTATCTTTAAAAAAATTATTATTTTTATTGAATGTATAAATAATTATCCAAGAATATAAATATAATAAGTATATGATTGTATAAAATATTTTACATTGATAATACATTAAACTTAAAAACTCATCATTGAGCATGTATTTTGATAAGATGGGGCGAAAACATATTTATTTGATAATAAATTGATAACTGTTGTCTAATTATATTTTCTCTTAAATAAAATAGTATGACTAAAAATAAAAATATTCTCTGATACAGTTTTATATTTTAGTCAAATGTATGTGGTTTAATATTTTTAATTTTGTTAATATATAAAATTATTCATGGGTTTTATTTTATTAGTTTAATTTTTTAATTTATTTTATGATATATTATTAGAGTTTTATGATTAAAAAATTTATAATTTAATCTTTGTTAAATTCTAAAATAATTTTAATAATAAAAAACACGTGAATAATTAGTACACATAATCAAGGTGCACATACAAATAAAACTTTATTGAGGTTGAATAAAACTTGGCGAAGTAATAAAAATAATTTTTCTTAAATGGTTGATAAGAGTGATAAACTGATAATATAGAGTTGAGCATGTGGGAAATTAGATAAAATGGGGAATAAATATTTAATCCGGTTCTTGTCTATTTTTTAGAAGGATAAAGCGATTTTTGTCTAGAAAAAAAGTACTTTTTGATCTCTATCTTTATATTTCATGAGCCATGACGGTCCTTCTGTGCCTTTCGACATTAAAACCAAACAGAATAAATATACGTATCACTTAAAGGTAATAAGTTGGCTGTCAGGTGTCTATTAAATGTCAAGTTGTCAATTTAAAAATGGACAGAGGTCGATCTGCCTCTACCTCCCAAACAAAAACGCTATTATTTTAAGTGGGATGAGAGGTTCAAATGCTGCGCTCCTTCACTATATACTTTGAAAATGCATCAATGTGTTCGACTATAAACCCTAGGACGGCATGGTTGATAGTAAAGAACGTGGGTCGACATCAAATCGGTGAAGTGGGAGAGTTGAAAACGAATCAGGTTGGAGTTTGAAAGTTACTGGGAGTGTGGAATCAAGGTGGAAGAAAAAGAGGGTTGTCCCAGAATGTAATTGTAAAATTTATGCAATTTTGTTCATGTTCGAAACCGATATAAACCCAAATAGACTATTCTTTCGATGCTCATACTTTAAGGTAGGTTTATTAACAATTAAAATTTTGTTCACTTTGTTTTTCATTGATGCTCATATTTCAAGGTAGGTTTATCAAGAATTAAAATTATGTTCACTTTATTTTCTATTAGATTTATAATAAAAAATATTATTTTATAGACTCCAACACTTCATTGCAAATACTTTTGTTGGCTTGATGATTATGTTGCATCATTCAATGAGGATGTTGCAAATGAAGACTCTTTTATTCGGAGGTTTGAAGCTGAATCAGAATCATAAAGAAGGTCATTCTTTTGCAGATGATAACAAAGTTAGGAAGTTAGAGGAAAGATTAGTTGGCTTAAAAATTCATTTGAAGAAAATTAGATTGAATTTTAGTCAAATTAGATGCACTAGTGTTGGATGTGTTATGTTAGCATTTGTTGTTGGAATTGTAGTTGAAAACTTGTTTAGTGGTGTAGTTTAGAGAGATCAAATGTTGCTTGTGGAGTATTGTGAAACATGGTGATCATGGTTGTTAAGTTGTTTAGACTATGACATTTGTTGCTATTGATCACTTTTAATGCATGAATATAAATATAATTAAACTACTTTTTTTTATATGTTTGTTTATTCAATTTTAAAGAATGCAGTAGTATACATAATTTTGTAATAAAATAAGGCATTATAAATTTGTTGAATAAAGTAAGAAGCCATCGGCTGAAAGTTGAAATTTAACACATGATACCATAATAATAGAATAAGGGAATCATCATTACAGCCCTTACTAATATAGTTACTCAAAAGAGTATTCAATTAACTATACCCACTTAAAATGATAGCGTTTTTGTTTGGGAGGCAGGGAGAGATCGACTCCTGTCTATTTTTAAATTGACAGGTTGACACTTAATAGACACCTGACAGCCAATTCATCACACTTAAGTGACACATATACTTATTTCATTTGTTTTTAACGCCGAAAGGCATAGAAGGGCTGCCATGTCTTATGAAATATAGAAACAGGAGTCGGAACGTATTTTTTTTTAACAAGAATCGCGTTATCCTTCTTAAAAATGAATAGGGACTGGATTGAATATTTGCTCTAAAATAGGTGGAGTGATATGATATAAGGAGTAATTGAAAGCTTATCCAAAGAAAATGAGTTAGTGATGACCACCTAATTAAACCTTCAAAACCTTCCTATAAATATAACGATAATGCTAAGTAAAAAAGGGCTAAAATTTATGTTATTTAATATTTATTAATTGTCACAATAATTAATAAATATTAAATAAAACTGAGTTATGATTAATTTTTTTTGTTAACAAATATTTTCGTAAATCACTTTCTATATAATAATGGTCAAAAGCTACAAATTAAACAGATAGACCAATAAGAACGAAACGAACAATAATAATTAACGAATTACAATTAATTAACCAAATAATGAATAATCTTTGATCAACAATAACAATCTCTGCTGCTGCTGCTGCTGCAAGCTTATTCCCACTTCCACATGTGCATGTACCTTCAACAAAAATATTGAAAGGATGAATAATATTTAGTTATCATCTTCTTCACATCATGCTTAATAACAATGAGATAATAATATATGGGAAGTTCTATAATGGCATTAATTTTGGTGGTTAAAAATGGTATAAATTTGAATAACAAGTAAAATATTGACATATGGTAAAAAAATTAAATCTAAAATAAAAATGATTCTCTCTTTTGTAATTTTTTATGATTATTTTTATCAAAATAATTTTTTATAATTATTTTCATAATTATAAAAAATAATTTTAAAAAAATAACACCAAAATAATTTTATAATTATATTTATAATTATTATTTTATTATTATTTTATTATTTTTAATAAAATAATTTTTTTATAATTATTTTTACTAAAATAATTTTTTATAATTATTTTTATTTTTTAATTATTTTTAGTAATTTCTAAAAATAACACCAAAATTATTTTTTAATTATTTTTATTATTATTTTTGTTTTTAAAAAATAATTTTTTATAATGATTTTGTTTTGTAATTTTGAAAAACTAATACCAAAATGATATTTTTTCTCTTGGTGTTAGTTTAAAAATAATCATAAAAAATTATAAGAGAAAGAATATTATTTTGGTTTTAGTTTTCCAAAATTACAAAAAGAAAAAATAATTATAAAAAAATTTATTTTGATAAAAAATAATAATAAAAATAATTAAAAAATAATTTTGATATTATTTTTAGAAATTATTAAAAATAATAATAATAAAAATAATTATAAGAAATTATTTTTTAAAAATAAAAATAATAATAAAATAATAATTAAAAATATAATTAAAATTTTATTTTAATATTTTTTTAAATTATTTTTATAATTATAAAAAAATTATAAAAAATTATTTTGATAAAAGTAATTATAAGAAATTATAAGAAAGAGAGAATCATTTTAATTTTAGATTTATTTTTTTATCATGTGTCAATATTTTATTTGTTGGTCAAATTTATACCACTCTTAGCCACCAAAACCAATATCACCATAGAACTTCCCATAATATATATACTTTAAGTACCTGTTTTGTTTCCTAGTGATCATGTGGGTTTTGTGGTCATCTTAGTCGTATAGGCCAAGTCTTCAGTTTTCGCTGCTCTGTTGTTGCTGCTGCTGCTGCCGCCGCCGCTGCGAGACTGCTGGTTGCTGCTGCGGGACTGCCGGGGTGGATCGCGCAGGGATATGACCTGGTCCACATTTTCGGGTTTAGTTTGTCGATTCATTGTGAGAAATGTAATGTAATGTAATTAGTAAAATGTTGTGATCAATGGACTAATTAAAACTGTATTTGTTTTTGTGTATTTGATCTGCCATTTCGTATTTATAGACGTTTTTGATGCATGCATGTGTACATTAGGGTACATTTACATGTATGATATATATGAGCGTGTCAACATTTGTAAACTTTGCATGAAATTTAACTTGTAAAAACATTATATTTTGATATTGTTGTATTCTTATATTAATTGTATAGTTCAAGTGCGTTGTTGGGAATTTTCCTTAGCTTTCTTGAGAAAACTAAAATAATTAAGGAAACTCATGGTAGCTAAGAGAGGCGTGTACGGTCATTACTTTTATTTTTTATTTTTTTGTTGAAAGAGATTACTGTTTCTTCATGCTGATGAGCATTGCATGAGAAATGCTACTGCATTTCGACGGAACTGCAGAGAAATGCATGGAATACACTTCTTTTTTTTTTTTATAAGAAACTCAATGACAATATATAATAACTGTAAAAGAAACGGTGGTGAGTAATTTGTACAAGAATTTCAGTGTCATTTGCACGAAAAATACAGTATGAAGATTAAGTACGAGAGGATCCACTCCCGTGCGCCTGCGTGTTTGAAGTTGGAAGGGCGAATTGTGAAGATATTTACAGTAACGTGTATGTAGAATGAGTAGTTGGACATGAATTAAAAAAGATAGATGAATAGTCAACATTATTTATTAAATTATGGAAAAGTATAGGTAAACAATGAAAATATTAAATAATGTAAATAATAGATATATCGGATGTTCATTTTACTAGTGTACGGATGGTTATTTTAATATTAAAATTTAGAGGATTAATTTGGAGGTATAGTGTGTTTTTATTTGATTGGTGATTGTTCATTTTGTTCAACAAAGTTATTGTCCCCCTAGCATTCCCCTTAAATTATTGCTATTGTTATATTTTCTTTGATTCTTCTATAATTCTGTTACTTATTTCTGGGGTCCGGCCCGGCCATATTAATAGTTAAATTGAAGCGGTATGCAGTCGGATCATAACAATAGAAAGTGTATTGCAGATTTTTTGACGGTGTATTGCAATGTAATTCTTCAACAATTTGACTGGGTATAGGTTTTTAGAAGATAATTTATCCCTTTTTAAAAAAAAAAAATTGCTGGTACAAATACAATATTTTATCATTTTTTTCAAATAAGACAAAAAAAATACTTGACAATAATATTTATTGACAGAAAAAAAATCGAGATATTCACTCCCCTTCGTTTCCTGCCTTGGCCTTGGACGGTGGCTGCCAATGCTTGGTTTAATCAAACCAGTGACTTGTATTATGTCTATTAATTCACTATTTTGTTTAAAAATAACAAAATATTATATAAATCTATATATAAACGATATTTTAGAAAAAATGGTACCATCAGGTGATAACTTTAAGAAACACAATCATTTAATATTTTTTTTATCATATAATCAATTTATCTTTTTAAACTCAATGAGTATAATCAATTTATCTTTTTAATCAATTTATCATATAATTAATTTTTTATCATAATATTTAGACTATTAAATAGTTTTAGTAATAAAATATATTTTTAAAATGTTTTAATAATTATTAAATAATTTTTATTTAATTTTAATTATAAATTAATTTTTTATATATTATTTAATTATAAAATTTATTCTCTATTTTATAAATTATTATTTTATTATTCATCGTTTATGCTTATTAACAATTAAAAATAACAACGAAATAAATTTTTTATTAATCGTGATGTCTATACATATTTTGACAATATGAATCAACGAATTTTTCTCTTGATAAAAATAAAAAAATCGTGTTTGTTGTTAATTCAATTTATTTATTTGACATCAATTCATTGATAAGAAACGAGTGGTGTAAAAAAAACGATTAAAAGTATAACATAGTCGATTAAACTGCACACTAGAATATAAATTTTTTCGTATTCAATAGATTGAAAATACAACACAATCAATTGAATTTTGTATGATAATATGGATTTTTTCTTATTCAATCGATTAAAAGTGTAACACAATCGATTGAATTGGGCAATTGAAAGTATAACACAATCAATTGAATTTTGCACGGAAATATAAATTTTTTTATTCAATTAATTAAAAGGATAACACAATCGATTGAATTGAGTATTGCGCTATATATTATGCCTTCCTTTTTTTGAACAGCCTTCTTTTTTTGAACAAAAGCTCCCATTTTTACATGACTTTTTTCTCTCTCTAAAACTAAAAAATTTCTCTCTTCATAGTATGTGTTATTATATCTTTAGAGACATGTGAATTAATATGTACAAATAAACGAAGTTTAAAAAACATTTTGTTAGCATTACTAATGTATTAATAACACGTACGATAAAAATTTTTGTCATTATCAAACTAGATGTCCGAGTGATAGATTGTGCGATCTCAACAGAAATTATCATTAGACACCAGTGTTCATTCTCTTAAATGAGAACATATATATAAACCATAAAATTGTAATATGAATGTTATATATATTGTTAAGGAAAAATTATATATACCAAAGAATAGACAAAAAAAAAAACTTACAAATTTTAAATTAGTAGTGGGTTGCATAAATTTATAATTTATAAATATAGTATTGCATCTTGTTTAAATCTATCTTGCTGGAGACATTTACCTACAAACACTAATAGACTTATATAACTGTTAGATATTAATTGGCATCTATTTTTTTTATTGAAGATAAAATTTTAAAGATAAAATAGATAAATAATAAAATAATAATTTATAAAATAAAAAATAAATTTTATAATTAAATAATATATAAAAAATTAATTTATAATTAAATTAAATAAAAATTATTTAATAATTATTAAAAACTTAAAAAATATATTTTATTGTTAGGACTATTTAATAGTCCAAAGGTTGTTGGATCATCAAATTCCTTGCGCATAAAAACATGTGAAAGCTAAGATAAAATTAAAGAACTTTTGACAAATTCTTATTTAATAATTAATATGTTAAATTGAGGGAAAAAAAACCAAAAAGTTTTACTCAATGTCAAATAAACTATATCAAAATAATACATGTTAGTCACCAAAAAGAGTCCAGAGAGTCACCAAAAAAATAATACATGTTAAAACAATTTCATGACTCAAGAATCTACCAGACATAATGAATCCTTAGGGCTTATTTGATCTATTTTTATTTCTTTCTTTTATTTTTAATACTTTTAAATTTTATAATTTTGTGAAAAATGAAAATTTAAGAGATAATTTGGGATAATAGAAAGGAGTTCTTTACTGAAAAGTAAATGTTATAACTAAATTTTTAAAATAGTGTGAAAATTGTATATAATGTGCATATTTTTTTATTGTAAAAAAAATCTTAACTCTTTAACTATAACAAAAACCGAGAGGTATTTACTTTTACTATTTTTTTTAACGTAAAAATGCAAGGCATTTAACGCTAACGTTTGCATGAAAAAATAGTATCAGTTACAGAAAAAACCATATATAAACTAGGGATTTAAGTGAAAAATTACTGACTCGAAAAATTAACTCAAAAGAGAGAACTACCAAGCAATTATAAAGATTGTAGTCATAAAAACTTAATTACCCACAGCCATATCCCGAAGCCTAAATACGACGGGACTTGTAATAATTGTTGCACAAACACAAATTGACCGGGGTTTGAGAAAAACCAGAACCTGAGAACCATTTGATGAAATTATGCAAATAACATCGCCAAACTCCACCCAAATAATGTTTCGGGTTCCGTAGTTGTACAACCGCAATTTTGTCGCATACAAATTGGGAGAGCTACCTAATGGAAGAAAGTGAAGGCTACATCTATTCAGTGAAGTATTTGACTGCCATAATCAGCATTAAACTTTTCATATTTATGGGCATGCAGGTGAGCAGATGGCCTTGTGTTTTTCAATGCTGCTTCTATATCTTCATACCTGATTGGCCCAACTTTTGGCAACTCTGCAACACAATTAATGCGAATTGCAAATGTCAACATTGAAGGAACAGCACTACCAGGAGTAACCAGTGCATGTAGATTGTGCAAACTGACATACCTTCTTCCGGTACCACCTCTTGTCTCTGTTCAAGTTGAGACATTAGGCGTCTCAAAGGCTGCATCGCTGTCTCTTTGCAGAGTAACCGGATATCTGACCCTGAATATCCTTCGGTCCGCTCCACTAGCAAATCATAGGGGATCTCTTCCTCATCAGGCTGCGGAGGAAGGAGTTCCTCGAACATGGATCTTCTTGCTTCTGGTTCTGGGAGTGGTACAAGGATCTTTCCAATATGGTCAAAGGAAAACCATTAGAGAGGATAAATTGCATGATCAGACTGCTTAGGAGGTATCATGTGAATATGACTTGGACAAAGATATATTTTCTACCCTAAAAGGAAAGAACAGTCAGTGTGCTGATCAAAAGAGAGGATCTATGAAGTTGGTTACATTCTTGGTAATTCATGTGTGCCTCCCAAACATCTTAGGTTAATTTAAAAGAAGCCCAATTTATAGTGTGCTTCATGCATACTGAGCTTGCAAATGCAGCTCTACTTGGCTGGCAATGCATCTCCAGATGGAGTAAAATTAATATATTAACCAAGACAGAATGTCAATTTGTTTAAAGAATAAAATGTTCAAATTTTGGTAGTGAACAATGAACTATTATATGTTGAAAGGATACTCGCTTCTCAAGACGGCGGAGCATAGCTGCATCCAATTCCCAGGGAAGATTTGTTGCCGCCAAAACAAAAACAAGCTCATCAGTCTTGGCCAAACCGTCCATCTGCAATCTAATGCAAATGATCAATATTTGAGAGAGCACAACAGAATACACGTCACTTCATTGTAAATTGATAAAGGAGCTGTAAGGTGCTGCAAGGGAACTAAAGGAATTGTACGTTGTGTAGTATAAATACAGAACTATAAATACAGTGAGATAATGTGAGTGAAAATTTCAAGAGGTAGTGATCTGATCGGATCACGGGTTAGTGCAATATTCAGTTTCCTCAATAAGAGTAAAGTATTACCTATCTTTCTTAGTCCGGTAAAATAATGGTCAAATGAATCTCAGTCACACTAGCTAGTTAAAGGGTGAAATGAACAATAAAAAACATATTCAGTAAAATTTCCTCAAACTTAGTCCAGGTAATTGTCCCCACAACATATACAATGTGGATCCACCTCTATATAACAGTCATATTTTGGATGGTAAACACTCTCAACAGTACATTCTCTTTTTGCTGACCAGATATAGGAGGCAAGAAACAAGTCCAATATATGCAATAACTTCGAATTCTATCATAGTTGATTTTATCCAAGGACAGCTAACATATAAAGTGTTTTCAATACAAATCATGTTATTATCATTAAGCTGGTGATTATGAAATTATATTTAGTTTAAGAAGAAAGCATCACCTGTATGAGTAGTTCAGTTTTTAGTCGTCTACTTGCTTCATGTTCACTGCGTGCTTCACCGCGTTGACTAATGATTGCATCAATTTCATCAAGAAATATGGTTGAGGGGGCATGGTGTCTTGCAAGCTCAAATAACACCTTTATCAACTTCTCGGAATCACCTGCAATCTAGAATAAATTCTGTAAATGTGCATGCCCAGTTGCCCACTGTATTATAAACTAAACAGAGAAGAACAAGGAGCACTTTGAAAGCTCTTTCTCTTCCTTACAAGATGAAGGCAATTTAATCCAAACAAAGGAGGAATCTAGGCATTCAAATGAAGCAATGTCATCTAAAATACAAGAATAATTCTAGATCCTCCTAAGGAATTCTCCTAACAGTCCTCATAATTGCCAAACAAGGAAAAATATTTGAATGCTTTGAAAATGTATTTAGTAACTTCAAAAAAAAAGTATGTTCTAAAAAAAAACATTTTGCTTGTTTTAGAAGGATTATTTGGAGGACATTGCAAAGCTCATAAAACAAATATATCCACACTCTTTCTTTCAATCCAAATCATCCCTAATATACCAAGTGGCCGTTTTGAGCTCCTGGCACTCTGAATATGATATATGATGTGAGTGCCTGTGTGTACATATTTGGCTAAGTAACAGAGGATGACAGCAGTACCATGTCTTTTCTGAACCAAATAGGATATGAGATTAATTAACAAGATCCAGGCCACTTGTTGCATCATACTATTTCATCAACAATAGTTAGTTGCATCACCTTGTGGAAAAGATTAGTCTATCTTCTTGTTCGGGGAAACAGAATTGCAGTATTATTCTTTGCAACCAAAATATTTAAATCACTTTCTTGAGAAAATGAACACTGCAGACTTATAAGTTTTACATAAACGAAAATACAAAAGAAAAATAAGTACTTTGGAAACAAGGGGGAAAAAGAGTTATGAGTAACATGCCTCGCCATTTGCTGACAACAGATGATGCTGAAATATTAAAAAATGTAGTCTGGCACTCTGTTGCAACAGCCTTTGCAAGCATTGTCTGCATCATTCAAATTAAAGTTATATAACTTTCAACAATTTAAATAAAACATGGATATCCAGAAAAAGCTGTATTTTTATGTCGAAAGAATTTAGTTTAGTTTGAGAGTAAGATTTTATTTCACTGAAAAACAACAATCTCTTGCAATGTTAGTAGACATTGAGGATGAAATCCCTATACAATTTAGGGGAAATATTAATACAAACCTTTCCTGTCCCTGGTGGGCCAAAAAGGAGAATGCCTTTCCATGGAGATAACAGACCAGTAAAGTACCTAGACAAAATGAGAAAGATCAGTGTGACTACGAGAAGTTTTCACCTCATATGTCCAGTAAATGATCTACAACATCCATATTCAAGAGTATTTTAACATGCAATGAGACCAACCGTTATCAAGTTATATAACCAATATTAGGCAAAGTAAGTCTTAAATAGCGAAACCTACTTGGGATACTTAATTGGCATCACAACAGCCTCTTTTAGCAAAAGTTTGGCATTCCCTAACCCCTTGATGCTTTCCCACTTCACATTTGGACTCCCACGAATTATATCCCTGCCAATAGTATGATGTGGAATAATAAAGATAAAGATAAAACGAAAGAATCACACATGAAATCCTTGATCCAAGCACAATGTATCGGTTCCATATGACCATCAGTTGTATAAATGTTTGTGAAAGATTAGGAGAAAATTTACCTACTTAAGCTCTCTGCTAAAGCACGCATCTCTGCAGATTCAAAAGGTGGAAGCAAAGACTTTTGCCTGAAAATGTTCAGGATAATTAATTATCAGTAGTTTAGAGAATGAAAATTTTTTCAATCTACCATAACATCACTCAAAGTCAGAGCTTAGCAACAATCCAATTAATTTGCTGCTCAATTAATTACGGACAACAACCTACATGTTTGTGATACATAGGATTCCAATAAACTGCTCTAATTAGTGTAGAATACACCAGTGACATCTTTGTTAATAAGATTTAATGTTTCATTTTATAAATAACAGAAAAACTAGAAAGACTTCACACTACTATCAATTACCCAAGCAATCAATTTCAACCAATAATTCATAAAATAGATTCAAGCATTGAAAATGATGACTTCAACAATTATAAGAGATGCAATTAATATCCAATCATAACACGATTCACGACTCGAGCATGCCAATACCATTCCTTCTTTTTTTCTCTCTACACGATTAATCCATACAGAAAAATAGAAGTGCTGAATTCTTTTGGAAAATAATACAAAGTGATGAGTCAAAAAACCATACGGCCTTTCGTCCCCATGGTTTGGTGAAAAGCCATTTGTCTGCGCAGGATTCTGCCCCTGAAACACATAAAAATGAAGCACGGATGAGTCAAATTTGAAGCATTGATGAAGGGTTCACGTGAAAAATCTGATGTATCAGACATAGGAACCTGGCTCTGAAACTGCTCAAAGATTGTCATATCAGATGATCTTTTAGCTTGCAGATTGCCGTTGGATGCATGGTTCAATGAGTTTCCATTACCAACAGCTTTATCAGCAGCCTCACCATTCTCCACCACTTTCTTCCTCCCAAACATCGCATCATAATTCAATTTGAAGTCCTATAATAATAATAAATAAAAAAGACAAGAGAGAGAGAGAGAGAGAGAGAGAGAGAGATGAAAAATTGTAAAACCCTCGGCACAAATACACTATCCACCAGATCAAGATTCAAAAGCACAACCAACGAAATTTCAGACAGAAAATTACACAACAGACAGTAAATGCCTTCTCAAATAGAAATAAATTTTCCTAGAAAGTTTGCAAGCTAGTTAGAACACTAAACGACGGAAAATGGATCCAATCTAGTAGAACAGCTCAACTAGCACGACGAGAAAACGGAAGAAAAAAACAACCGATTAACAAAAACACATCAAACCGATCCTACTTCTACAACTGCATGACAATGCAATTGAAAGCATCGCAACAAATCGTCCGAGTAGGTTGATCGGGGGAAGTGCAGTCCAAGGGTTCGTAGCGCCAAAAAGGGAAAAAAGCAGCAAAATAAATTGAGAATTGCGCATGGTTTTAGCGTTGAAGATCTTCTGAGGAAACAAACAAACAGAGATGGAGAGAGAGAGACTGAGACCTGGAAGGACCAGCGAGTGGGCATTGGTTCATCGGCCATGTAAGAGAGAGAGAGTTGAAGCGAAAAGCGGTTTCTCTCTCTAGAAGTTCCGTGGCCAGCTACACCAAGAGTATAGTATGCAAAGCAACAGCTTCTGACTCTGGAAAGAGTGATGAGCGAGGACAACCAACAAAAAATGAAAGGGATACTCTTTCTACTTTCTACTGAGTTGGAGATACTCAGTCACGTGCTGCCACCACGTCTCTACGCTCAAGCTAGTGTGAGAAAGTTAATAAAATAATAGGAAATGATAAATAGGTCTACAAATATTTAAATTTTTGAAGATTTAAAAATATATTTAAATTTGTAATTTTTTAAAAATCTAAACATATTGATTTTTCATGTTTATTTAGGTATGTCAGGGTCTATCATATTCAATGAAAAAATTAAATGTGACTCCACACGTGAGAGAATTTTTTAAATTAAATAAATTAGTCCCAGATCAATATGTTCAAATTTTAAAGAGGTTAGATATTTAAATGTATTTTTAAATTTCCAGGATCTTAGATGTTTATGGACCAAAAAGTCAAGAATCGATTTATCTTTTTTTCATAAAGTAAAAAAAAATAGATAGATTAATTATTCTTAAATTAAGATAATTAAATTTAAATATAATAAAAAATATATAATATTTATTTACTTATTAAATGGTTAAATAAAATATCTTAAAAGAAATAGTAATAGTGATAAAATAATAATAATATTAAGTGTGTGTTTGAATTGTGGTTTGTGAAACCGAAGTTTGAATGAAAGTAATTTTATAGAATTGATTTTAGAGTAAAGTATCGTTTTTGTCCCCAACATTTGGGGTAAGTCTTATTTATGTCCTTAACGTTTAAATCGTCATATTTGTATCCTTAACGTTTATAAAAGTGATTCAATGTTATCCTACTATCAATTATACTAACAAATCAGATTATATTTTTCAATTATTCTCACTTAGATGTATTCATTCTCAATTAGGTGGATGCGTTCGATTTTAATATTATACCCACTATTTGTGTTTAGATTCAATTATGTCCTTAGAAAAATGAATTATGTAAATGTTGTAGGAATTAGTTTCAACTTTTGATGAGCTATTTTTGGGAGTGGATCATCGATTCTATCCCAGACATTTGTATTCTAACTTCAAAAATAGATTTTTAAAACTCAAACTAAAACGCTCATGATGTGTAATTGACGGCAGGATAACATTGAATCACTTTTACAAACGTTAGGGATACAAATAGGATTTACCCCAAACGTTGGGGACAAAAACGATACTTTACTCTTGATTTTAAATAGAAGTAAATTTGTGCCAACATGATTTATGTTTGGCAATTCTATACTAAAATTGATTTTGATAAAATAAATATTATTTGGATAATATTAGTTAAAATTATTTTTAGATAAATAATTACTAAAAAGGACATGACAATAAATTACAATATTATTTTTTTATACATGTTTAATTTTTTTATACTTTTTTCTTATATGTTTTTATATAGTATATTTTTAGTACTCTTAGTATTATTTTTTAGTATGCTATAATTTTTTACTATTATTATTATTTATGGTTAATTTTTTTGTTTAATTTATTTTACCTAATGGGATCAATAAATTATATTATAAAAAGATAATAATAAATATAATGTACAAAAATTACAACTATAAAAATATATAATGTGAAACAAAAAATTAATAAAAAATATAAATAATAAAAAAAGAATTCGAGAAATAATAAGAATTCTATAAATAATACAATAATATGTATAAAGAATAAAGTTGGTAAAAGAAAAATAAATGTTAAATATCAATAGCAAAAGTTCTTTAGTGCAATGCAAAAATTAAAAATAATTACTTATTGTAAACATAATTTTGTTTACAAAATTACTTCTACATTTATATAAAAAAAATTATTCAAACTAAAAATTAAAACTTTCAAAAGGTTGTAACGTTTTTTTTTTTTCTTCCAACATATTTATCAAACATACCCTAATTGATTAGAGACTTAGAGCTACTGTGTGGTCTAAAATAAAACTGGTCTAAATGGCAGTATGTTGCTAAGGTTTGGTGTAAATTAATTGGGCCAAAATGCCAGAATGGATTGTCGGTCCTACACATGTTTAATAAACAATTAATTCATTTAATTGATGTATATAATTTAACAAATGAAACGTGTGAATAAAAAAGGAAAAATAAGGCACTCCTGTAGGGGTGGCAACGGGGCGGGTAGGGGTCGGTTTTTGTTCTATCCGACTCCGCTCTACCCTATAAAAAACTCGCATCAAATCCGTCCCATTCTATCTGTGGGTTGTAAAATATTAAACCCTAATTCACTCCTGTGGGTATCCGCTCCTGCGGATATCCGCTCCTGCGGATATCCGCTCCTGCGGATATCCGCTCCGCCCCTACTTGCCCCTATAATTATTAAATTCAATAAATAAAATTAAATTTTAAAAATTATATAACCACCATTTACATACATAATATAAATTAAAGTAAAAATTTATATATGATATAATATTATTAATCATTTTACTAATTATGTTATATATGTTACATATATTATATATTAAAAATATATATATTTACATATATATTATATATAGCGGGGCGGGTAGGGGCGGGTTCAACCTAAACCCGACCCCGCCCCGCCCTGCCCAGCCCAAAAATCCGACCCATTAAAATCCGTCCCCGTGCGGAGTCGAATAATTATCTGCCCTAAGCGGATAAGGACGGGATGGGTACCCGCGAGTTCGGGTAGTATTGCCACCCCTACACTCCAGTCCACTCTATATAGGCCAATTCAATGATTCACAGCTTCTAAAATTTATAGGAATTTTGTGACAAAAAATGCAGAGTTAATGAAACTCAGCAAGGGGTTGAAATCCACCAACCAAATGCATGAGGAAGAGGGATTGATGGCGCATCAGATTTGATTACCTGGATGACATTGACTCCAACACCGCTGCTGCATCCAATGTCCAAGCGGGGCGGGTTGGTTGACCAGCTACATTTCCCAAATAGGGAATTCTCCCAATACACATTTACAATTGATCAACCAATTGAATCTTTCAACTTTTATTTTTATCGGTTAAATAGTTGGTCTTATGTTTTTTAATTTTGGAAAATTCATGTTTCTTGTTTGTTTGGAGATAATCCCCCGTCCCATATAATAATTAATTCCTCATTTACATAAATTAATTCATAATGAATCTAAATTTTATTTAAAATTTACTGTTGGCTAATAAATTAGTTTCTACTAATTCAAATTGAATAACACTTAAAGAGTTCTGTTTATTACTTAGCATTTGTCATATTTGAATCTGGATATAGCATATTAAGAAACATATAATTTGTCACTTTAATTAAAATTTTAACTGTTAACCTAAATTAATTTAATCTGTATTGATTTAAGGGACGAGTGAGTTGACTATTCAACCTTCTTAAGTTAATTTTTTTGTTAACCCAATTTTGTTTACTTGGTTTTTTTTTTTTTGGGTCTTGTTGATCTACTTGCTTGATTTCTATATATGGGGCTCTTTAACATGGGTTTATCCGTCCAAGAAAAGAAAAAAGTTTTCGATCGGCCTTAGAGTCCTTTATAGCCCAAATTATGAGGAGAAAACGACCATGACCAAAAAATGCAAAAGTACATTTCGCTCAGTCCACCTGTGAATAAACATAAACTATGATGAGAAAAGAAACTGGAGCCATATATATCCCAAAAAATAAAAAAGAAAATGGTGCAACCACAGAGAATGGTTTAAAATTACTTTAGTAGGTCCGTTAATTTAATCATGGAATAGTTTGCCTAGCTTGTAAGGATTCAATCGCTAATTCTTGCGTGATTAGCCATAACTATTAACCGAAGATTTGAGCGACAAAAGAGGATTGAGTCATATTATATCACGAATAATTTCATAACCAATATGTAATTGTTTGGCTTGATTTTGGTTTATTTTTTTTATAAATGGATCCATCAATTTTATATTCTATATCTTAATTCAAAGAATATATACGATTCTTCTTAAAAAAATGAGTAACTCAAAATTTATTGATTGTAGTGTAATAACTTTACAAGCGATAAAATTATATAAATATAAATGAATCAAAACTATCTAAACAAAACGCTATACTAAAAAAACTTGAAGAATGCCATTAAAATATTCTTAAATAAAGATGTTAATAAATGAACAAAAAACTAAACAAAAAAAAAAACAGTAAACAAAGAAGGGAATTGAAAACAAGGCAAATATAAACAAATGAAAAAAAAGGCAATGCCATAAAGAAAATAATAAAATAAATTGACTTCAAATATTTACATATATTGACATTCTATGATTTTTTTTTCTTTTTGCATTAGTATGACTGAAAATTTATAGAAATTTAGTGTAATTTGAAATGTTGAATAAAAGTCTTTTTAAATTTTTTTGATTTTCCTATTTATAGAGAAGAAATTTATACTGTATTTGAGTAGTTATTTATCTTTTACCTATGTTCATGTATTATTTATTTTCTGAGTTTAATTACCCACGTTTTTATTATATCTTGATGGTCAAGTAATAATTTTCACATTCATCTGTATTAATTAAGAATCAATTCTATTTCTCAGGTATTATTTATATTTTACTAGTTCAACTCATTAAAACTCTCCCTTTCGATTTTGACTATACTCTTGGACCAAAATTTGTGTTATCAACTACTTATTATAGTAGAAGTAATTACGCTGTGTTGAATTTTTTGTGCTAACAACAACTAATATATTAAAAAAAAAAAATCATTCAATCAAATATTTTTTTAATAAAATAAAGTAAAATTAATAATCATATTAGTAACACAAACTTTTTCTTTTGAAATGCGTAGCGATGAGAAGGTGCAAATTAAAGGGTCCGATGAAATCTTTAGTTGATTATACACTCAAAGCAAGAGAAGAAGCTAGCTAGGATACATCACAAAAACAGTAGAACTCTGACCAAAAAATGTTACATCTAAAATTCTAAATTATTACGCTAGGGTCCTTATTGACGGTTACCTAATTACGAAACTAGACGTCTAGACCCATAAAAAAGAAAAAAACATATAATGGCTTTAAAAAAAATGACACTAAGCTTGTTTAAAAATTATTTAATACAATTTTTTTTATTTTTTTAATAAAAGAATTTATTTTTATTTAAAATTTAATTTTATTATTTAGAATGATTATAATATATTAAAATAAAATTCAATTATATATGAATTAATTTTTTTTTTATAATTTTATCCTTCGAATTCACAAAGTTATTTTATTAATTATAAATAAAAACATTTTTAATATTTGACCTATTAAATTTAAAAAGTACGAGAATTGATTTAGAAATTAAACTCTTTTTAATCTAACTTATAAATAAAAAATTAAAATTAAAATTCTCAAAGAAAATTAAATAATTCATTTTAATTATGTTAGGAGTTATGAATTGAAGAAAGGTGATGAGAGCCAAGCTGCTGATTTTGGAAGTTAGTTAGAGAATGAAAATGACATGGCATTGAGTTAGTTACAATTTTTCTGTTAAGAAGTCAAGTGATGGTACTAGAAAGATAAAAAAATCATAAGTTATCTTATTTAATATTTATTAATTATTATAATATTAACGAGTTCTACAAGGTAGATAATAAAGAGTGTGAACAACTAAGGCTGGAAGTGAGCTGAGCTGAGCCGAGCTAGACCAAGCTCAAGCTCGGCTCACGAAAATTGAGCTTGAGCTTATTTTCTTAAGTTCAAGCTCGACTCACCAAAAGCTCACGAGCTTGCTCGAGCTCACGAGCTGGCTCAAATAAGAGAAACATAGATACATAATCTATAATTTTATATCAATAAATTATAACTTATATATTTTTAAAAATATTTGAAAAGATCAACTTTATATATTGTTTATCTATCAATAAATTATAAATTTTTTATTTATGTCCTATATTAAAATTATATGTAAAAAATAAATATAAATATTAAATAATTAAGATTGTTATATATATATAATCGAGCCAGCTCACGAGCTAATGAGCTGAGCTTATCCAAGCTCAAGCTCGGCTCATTTAATTTATGAGCTCAATTTCAGGCTCAAGCTTAGCTCACCAGCTCACGAGCTTAGCTTATCGAGCTGTTAACGAGTCGAGCTCGAGCTGGCTCATGAGCTGGCTTGACTCACTTCCAGCCCTATGAACAACGTAAGCAATGAGCTCCATTCCAAGTCCATTAAAACTAAAAAATATTTAACTCCATTTATCTATCATAACTCTAGTTTCTCACCTTCCACCTTTTTCTCATTTTACTGCAGTTGTTTCACTCTTCATTTTCTGTCGCACGTCACTAATGCACCTCACCGCCATCGCCATCGTTTGAAGAAGCAACGCACCGTATTGCTACTACACCTTCTCCCCTGTGTCGCGCCACCCTTGTGTTCCCTGCAACCGACACCGCCGATGCACCTTATTTTTTCCCTGCGTCGCACCCCCTACTCTCGACGCTGCCGCTGCACCTTCTTCTTCTATGCATCACGCCGCCCCTGTTCTCTCTACAAGCGACGCTGTCGCTGCGCGCCTTCTTCTCCCCTTCGTGACGTCGCACCGTCGCCGAGCTAGAGAACTTGTTTTGCCGCTTCTCTAACGCTGCATCTCTGTCCTTGCTTCCACACCGTTGTGTATGTCGTGTTTTCGCCACTTCCATCACGTGCCGCTTTGTTTCGTTCACCTAAATGGTATGACCCAAATAAATATCCACATCTTAGTGAAAAAAACCATTCGCATACATAGTAAAATGAACATCATGCGGAGCATGATCATGCAGAATCAAGCAAATCAAGTAAAATATCAACGGTATACCCAAATAAACATCTAATTTAAATGAAAAGAACCTTCTGCATATATAGTAAAATAAACACCCGACTTAGTTGATAAGAAATAAGTAACGAGACAGCAGTTACGGGGCACAAGAGTCGCAATACAACAGCAGCGGTGACACAAGATTGCGAGAGAGTAGTTCCGACAAAAATAAAAGATTCAAAATTGTGATTAGACCTAATAAATTCAAATTTTGATTTTTAAAATTAAAATTAACTTTTTTTTAATTTATTGTTTATATTATTCAAAAAATATGTTGTTTTTTTTTATACTTTTTTAATAATCAATGAATATTAAATAAGATAAGTTTTGATTATTTTTAACTAATTTTTTTTATTACCAAATATTTCTAGTGTTATAAATACCTCCACTAGTATCTGTAATAATCACCCATTCACAATGACAATCACATTACTCTTATTTTTAAATCACACTCTCTTCTCTCTAGAACTGAGTTCAGCTCTTGCTACACATTCTAGAGTTTAGACTCTGATCCTTCTAAAAAAAAAAAAAAAAGAAAGTTAATTCTCGAATGAATTTTAATTTTTAACATTTCAAACAAACTCTAAACTTAGAAGAATCAGAAATGATCAACAAATCGTAAAGTATGACCCTACTACTATGCGTGTCATCTTAGAAATTGAGAACAAAATTATTCGAAAGCACACAATGATGCATTGGCATTATGCCATTGTATAATAGTTGTTATTATTTGCACATAGTCCAGTTTTTCCGTACGGACATGGATGGAAGTTCAATGAATTTGGCAAGCAAAATATAGATAGCAGCATATGATGTTTATTTTCAAATAAAGATGAACTCACTTTAATTATTGTGCTGGAAAATGAAAAAAAAAAAAAAAAAGGTCTTTGTTTGTTGGTTCTCAATAATATGGGATGCACACGTGTATTTGTGGCTTCGATCCTTATAGTATTAAGTATGATCGCATGTGCATAACTGCATAAGGTACGTCAAATTTGGACCCTTGAAAGCAAAAACTCATCAAATACATTACATTACATGCATGCATGTGCATGTCTTTGAAGAGAACAAACAAACAGAAAGAAAAAATCACCGACCATTATTGTACTTATTGATGAACTTAATAAACATGGCGCCCACAAGTTTGTGCTGTAGTTGAAAAACTAAAATTTTAGATTATAATTACAACCATGCATGATATATATTGTGATTAAGTTGCACTAGTATTTGCAGTAAGCACATGTTTGGTAACAAAAAAAATTAAATAAAAATATTTAAAATTTATTTTATTTAGTATTTATTAATTATCGTAATAATTAATAATAAATATTAAATAAAATAAATTTTGATTTTTTTTCTTTCTAATATTACTCTTCATTGTATTAAAATTGTTGTTATTGCTATTAAACTATGGTTTAAACCAGTCACACACAAAAAAAAAAAAAAAAAACTATGGTTTAAACCAGCCGATTGAACAAAAATTTTATCTAAATACTTAACTAATTCGATTTACTATTTCAATCTATGATCAAAATCCAAAGTAAACTTACCAAAATATTTGTATAAATTGATTGGAATCGATTTTAATTTTGATATTTATAATTATATTTATTGTATAAATGTATATTTTTTTTACATTTTATATTATAATAAAAATATTATATATATATTAAAAATTAATTATAATATATTCATGTATAAATATATATTATTTAATTTTTAATATATATATTTTATATTTTAATATATATTATATACGAATAACTAATTTTAAAAGAGTTCCCACATGTATGTTTGACTTATAATTCCTCCTTCTCCAAATATATGTCTACATTCTTAATTTCAATTAAAAAATATGAAAAAGGACCGAAGCTAATATATATAGGATTTGAATTCTCTAAAGTGTGAATTTTACTTTAAAGAATAAAATGTGATCTCTCACCATTTATTTTATAGGTAGGATAAAAAATAAATATAAAAAAAAAATCATTCAAAGGTAGAAGATCACACTTTATCCTCTAAAGTACAAATTTAAAATTTAGAGAATCCAAATTTATTTGAGCTTGATTGCAACTTGGGAAGCTTAACGCCCAATCCGACGTAATAATAATATTATGGAAAAGTATAGGGTACAAATATATTATCTGCCAACTTCTGCCAACTCTTATTTATAATTGTGTTTCATGGAAGTGTGTTCGTGGATGTATCTAATAATTAATATATTTTAAATACATATATAAAGAGACACATCCATAAAATATATCTATAAAGACACGTCTATTAAACACAGCTATAAAAAAGATATTTTTATTAGACACATCTACGAACATACTTCTATGAAACACAATTATAAATAAGAGTTGGCAGAAGTTGGCAGATATGCTGTTGGTAACGTAACGGAACCGTAATATTATATATGCTTGACAGACTAAATTTTTGTAATAGTTCTTGAAATTTACAATTTTTATTGTTTTAGTCTTTTAAATTTAAAATTTATTATATTAATTATCGAAATTCAATTTCAAATGTTATATTAGTCTCTTGACTTTTTTATCATTATTTTTTAGAATGTTGAGTTATCTCTGACTTATCATGTTAGACACAATATTAAATAATATCATTTTATTTTGATGTTTAAATAAATAAAAATGAGATCGATTATTTTAAATAACAAGCGAAGATAAAATAATTTGTATATTATATAAATATTTTTTTTATCTTTTTATTTTTGTCTTGTTTAAGCATTAAACAAAACAGTGGCATTTAATTATGTGTCCAACCTGTTAAGTCACAGTTCAGTACTTTATTTATTGATTCAACGCTAAAAAAATTTCAAAAATTAATATAGTATTTGAATCTCAAAAATTAATATAATAATTTTTGAATTTAAGAGACTAAAATAATAAAAATTGTGAATAAAAAAGATTATTTTAAAGATTTACTCAATCTGCCATTATATTTAATTTCATCATTTGAGATTAGATTATTATTTCTCAAAGAGGCTGAGCCTATTATCAGCAAGCCTTGACTTGTATGCAGCATTCTTGTATTCCAACCATGTGAATTCCTTGTAAAGGCTCTCTTCGTCTTTCGACATGAGTGATTTCAATGGTGCTATCTTTTCACTTAATGCTGCTCCTCCAAAATATATCATTGACATCCTTGACTGCTTTGACTCTGCCAATACCCTGTGCTTTACACTTTTAAACCTTCTATTGGTCATTACCTTCACGTGTGCAAAACCAAATTAGATAAAACCAAATAGAAAAATATATTTTACAAAAAAAGATAAAGTATATTTTTTATTTTTAATATTTGCGTTTTTTTTAAATATTCTTAATATTTAATTTTATTTTTTATTTTAGATTTATTTAATTTTATTTTTAACTTTTTTTATTTGTATTAAAACAACTCTAAAATTTGTTAATTTTGCCTCTATAACATTTGAAGTTAATGTTTAAGAATAATTTTAACATAAATCAAAAACGATAAAAACAAAATTAAATACAACTAAACATTAAAAATATTTTTTTTAAAAATTACAAACGTTAAAAATCAAAAATATATTTTATCCTTTAAAAAAATTTGGGAGAAAATAATAAAAGACTAATTAACTACTAACTAGTAAAATGAATCAAATATTGGAATGTCATTTTCTTAACTATGCAATATAATAGTAAGGATATATGATTTTTTTTTTTTTTCGGACACATAGGTACATACACCCCTTAAACAAGGACATCAGTCGCTGGCAGATTATGAGGAACAAGCTTGAGACATGATTCCTGTTCTTCCCTTGAGAATGTAGGGTATTATTTGGTCTAAAATGATATCTATATTCTTTTTTTATGAGATTACAATCACTTATTTTTCTTTGATATTGAATGTGATGTGGAGTCTATATATATAATGCTATTGGCTAACGTGCCTTTAGCATGGTACTTAATTTGTTAAAAAAATTAAATTGGTAATATTTAATGAATTCTAAACATTTAATTTTTTATTTTAAAAGGTAAGTTAGATAAATTAAGCACAAAACAAAAGGTACTATAGAATTAGACATATATAATATAAGATAAAATATTATTTTAGTTTTCAATATTTTAGTTAAGTTTTAATTTTGATTTTAATGTTTAAAACGTTATTTTTTTGTTTCTTGGTCAAAATTATTTTTTTCAAAAAAAATTATTTTTTCTATTACAGTTTTTGGTGCTACTTGAAGGAAATCATAATAGAATAGTAATTTTGGATTAAAAATTTTTAATTTATTTTGACTTAAATAATTAAAATAAGACAAAATAAGACATTTAAAATGAAATGAGATGTTTTAAATATTAGGAATAAAATGAGGATTTAATTCAAATGTTAAAAATTAAAATAATACTTTATTCTATAATCTATATATTATATAGTCTAAGAAAAATTGATATAACGTGAAAAAAAATACGAATAACAAACGGGATAAAAAAATACAAAAATTTAAAGTTAAAACATCTTGATCTTAATAGAAAATTATGCAAAAAGATAAAATGGTTTTCATAAAAATATAATGTAATTTACTAATCAATATAAATAAGTATTGTATTATTATACTTATTCTATCTTCTAAAATTACATAATTGTTATTAGAAAAAAAATAAAAAAGAACATATTAATTAATATAAACGTTTGACAATTTTTTTTGCATGAAAATTAAATTTAATAAATATTTAAAAATCTTAACAAGTATTATCGCAAAAATAATCAAATGCTTACTTAAATTTAATAAATAAAAAATAAGTAAAAAAATTAACTATTTTATCTTAATAATTAAATATATATTTTTTATTTTATTAATTAAAAAATATTTTAAATATACAATTAATTAATATAATTTTATTTTTATACAAATATTAAGAATATTTAGTATGTAAATAATATTTTTATATAAAAGATTTAAAAATATTATTTATACATTAAAATTAGCTAACACTGTATTTATACATAAATATATGTATAATTTAATTTATTTTCAATGTGTATTTGTATTATAATATATAATTTATACTAGTGATTAATTTTTGTAGTTGATTTTGATGTACACGTAACATAGTTGAAAAAATTAGGGTAATGGATTCTCTCAAATTTTTTTAACAATTGAGGGAGTAAAGTGTGATCTCTCACCATTAGTTTTATATGTGGGACTAAGAATAAATATGAGAGAGAGAGTAATAAAGGGTTAAAGATCACACTTTACACTCTCAAATTTTGTTAACAATTGAGATGATTCATTCCCAAAAATTAGACACTCCTAACTATTTTGTCCCTTAAAGAAGAATGATCATGTTATGTATACACAAAAATTAGCTACTAAATCAGTCACTAATATAAAATATATATTAGAATATAAATACATATTAAAAATAAATTAAATCACATATATATTTATATACAAATATATTAGTGACTGATTTTAGTGTGCGAATAACATTTTTGAAAGGTTTTGCTAGGTAGACAATGACTTTTGTAAACAATATGAACAATGGGCTTTAAAATTGACCCAATAAAATAAAAAATCACTTCACCTCAAATTACTTCCTAAACCTTAATATTAGGATAACTATCTGCACATCTAGTAAATAATAAATTAAACATCCAACCATTATTAACTATGTACGAATAAATCAAATTAAAAGAAATAAACATCTAATTAAAAATCTGCATACCTATTAAATTGAATATCTAATAAATACATTATTGATATTATTTAGTATTTTTTTTATTTACCTATGCTTTTCCTTTTTGAAACAAAGAAAAGAGTAACACTAAGATAGTAAGATGAAGGAAAGAAAGAGTGAATGGGTACCTGCAAGGAGTCACCAACATTGATGAAAAAGGAAGTAGGATCAGGTGGTATAGAAACCCAACTGCCATCGTTAAGACATATCTGAAGCCCCGATTCGTTGTTCGATCGAAGCACTGATATTATCTGTGGGTCTGTGTGCTCCCCAAACCCAATCAACATTTTCCCATCCTCCTCTGCCGCCACCGGCGGATAGTGGTTCAACCTAAAGCACGAATCACTCCTCTCGTCCCCAACCACCCTACTCAGCGCATTCCTCTCCCCAATCCCCAGTCCCTCTGCCATTACCTCCAGCACCTCGCAGCACATCTTCTTCATCGCCACCATGTACTCTTCCAACGCGCATCTTCAACAACAAAATTATTTGAGTCTATTTTATTATAAAAAGAAAAAATCTAGGTGCCAGCACCCTGGTTAGCATGTAACCAGCAAAAGAAGAGTGAATAATCTCACACCATTAGATGAAATCTCATATCATTGAAAATATCATTAATGACTACTTCCTAGCTACAAATCACAAAACTTGCTGCCCCTAACATTTCTCTTATAAAAAATATGGAATGCGTCATGAAATTATTATATAATAAATGATTGTATATCTAACATGAATCATGGAACCTGAAGAGTACGGGTAACTGGTGGAGAATGAGGAGGGAGTTAGGGGAGAGGAGGAGGTACTCGACCCGGCCGACGTCCCCGTTGGAGCCAATTCGGCTGCTGCCGTAGCCGAAAGGGTCGTGAGGCGGGGCAGCCATGTGTTTGAGAGACTGCGGGTGGTTGAAGAAGTTAAGGGCATGGTTTTCGAGGTTGGAGATGAGGTCGAATGAAACGCCATGGTTGATGAGCTTGAAGAAGCCATAGTCCTGGCAGGCCTTGACCATTATTGTCTTGGCCTCCGGGTGGAAGAGGTCCACCTCAGGGGTGCCGGAAAAGATGGTTGGAGGAGTAGTTTTGCATGGCTTGATGGGGACAAAGCGGTTTAATGCGCTTGTGTGGGACACAACGTTAACAACCATGGTGTTCTTTCTTGTTCAATTCCTTGCAATACTAGACGAGAATCAATCACAATTTATACTCTCTTCTCTTTCTTTTTATATAAAAACTTCAAAAATCATCCGAATTTATTTTCTTTTTATTTGTATTTTTAATTATTAATTTAATTCTTTTAGTATAATAATTTAATAATATATTTTTATAAATTCTACTAATTCTCTGGTAAGTCTCTTATATTATTATATCAGTAGAGTCGTACGAACTTTTTGAACCTTTTTTAGTGTTATTTCTGTGCCTCTCGCATTAGTCAACTCATCAATATGGTTCAAATGTTAATAGTATTTGCAATAAGATGAAAATACAGGACTTCACGTGAAGTTGATAATTGAGAGCCGTTAGACATGTGAAGTTGATAGCTGAGATCCGTTAGATAATTTGTCTAACGGCTCTTAGCTATCAACTTCATGTGAAGTTGACTGCATCTGAATTTTCATCTTGTAATAATGATACAAAAATAAAAAAACTATATTTGTTATTTTAATTCTATTATTAGTCATGGGTGAGACTTTTGTTCAATTTCCACGCATATGTTTTCTTATTAGCTATGTAATGTGAGTTAAAGAAAAGGTTTTGGCCCAGGTCAATTTTCCGAAGGGTTATTAAGGCAATACATTTTCTGTCTAAGATGTTCAATCAAGCATGTAGTTATGAGAAAGTATAGAAATAACGTTTTTTTTTTAAACAACATAATAAGTTAAAAAAAAGGTTAATTTTAATTTTAAAATTTAAATTTTGAATTAATTAAATTTATTCATAAGTCTGAGATGTAATTCATTATTTCCAATTTCCGATGTCTATCTAATAGAATTGTGAACAATAGACCACAGAAGGTAAAAAAAAAAAAGGTTATTTTAGATGATCAATTATTTTTTGAACAATATGAACAACCAACAATAAAATAAAAACACACTACATTTCTAAATTATCCACCTAAATTTTAATATTAGAATAACCATCTACACACCTAGTAAAATGAACATCCGATATATCCATTATTCACATTATTTAGTATTTTCATTGTCTACCTATACTTTAAAAAAAAAAAACAATCTACCCCTAATTACTCTTTTAAAAATTTTATTTTTATTTTTTACACTTTAACCCTTTTTTATTTCATTGTTTAGGTTGTTTAACATGATCATTATTCCTCTATACTTTCTCCTCACTTGTTTTTGTGGTTGGGTTAAACTCATTTAGTTTTAACTCTAGTAATTTTTTTTTTAAGAGACAACTGTGTTAACTAAAAGAGGGTAACAATTAACAAACATGAATTTGATGTGAGGTAGTTCCGAGCCAATTTGTAGTTGACTTAGAAAAAAAAAAGAGTAAATTATTAGGGTCACTATCCTAAATCTTTATGGGTGATATTGTTGTCTAAGATTTCATGTGACTACCCTGACGGAAGGTTGCTATCACAAGGAAGCACCAATAACATGCGGATTCAATGACAACCTTTTGGGCATATATATAGGGCAAGAATGCATAGAGTTGGGAGGGGCCATTTAAATTATAGAGCTTCCTCAACAAATAAAAGCATCTACCCTTACCCTAACAGATTATATCAGGCCATGAGTATCACTGTCAATGAAAAATCTTCACTGATATTTAATTATGGGTAAATATTTTATCGATAGTGTTAGAAAGACAAAAAAAACTGTCAGAACTTGCCTTATTTAGCATGTATTAATTATCTATTTTTGACTAATTTTTTTTGTTACTAAATATTTTCGATACTTTATCTTGTTTCTGATTATTTTTTTGAGACATAATACACTTTAATCATTTTTTAACTTTAGTACATCAGACTCCCACCCATTAAAAAAAATTGACAAAAAAGAAGGAAGGAAGAGTAGCTAGGGAAAGAATTTTTAGTCTTGTAACTATTTGGAGGTGACACGTGACAGGATTACTTGACATGTCAGCAGCAATCTTTTATCATCTAATAGTAGGAGTCGATCCATCATTTTTTTTAATGGGTGAGGCCTGATTAAGGTTTAAGAATGATTAAGATACGTTATGTCTTATGGGCCGGATAGAGTATTTACCCTTTAATTATTTATGTAACGTTAGATATTAATATCAACCTATACTAAAATTAGCTATCAAAATTAGTTTCTAATATAAAATATATATTGAATATAAAATACATATTAAAAATGAATTAAACAACACATATATTTATACATAAATATATGATGATTGATTTTAATTAGTAATTTTAGTGTATAAATATTATTTTTGTATTGATATTTAACGAATATCTAATTTAATTTCTTTCTATTTTTAATGATAAAACATTCATTGATTATTTGCTTTTTAAAAATATCGATTTTTTTCAAGACACGTTGTTTAAGCGACCAGAAAATTTATACTATTTTCAAAAATATATATTATTCAAAACTGAGTGAGCTTAACTCAATTTCAGAAACTAAATTGAAAATAAAAAAAAGTTGTGAGCATAAGAAAGGTTAGGAATATATAGCCATAAATTTTATACATACGAAATGAATGACTAATTGTATGTATGTGTATAGAAGTCGAGTAATGTGATGTAGACACATACATCCTTTATTAAGTGCACGTTTCTATCACAAATTCCATTATGAGTAAAACTAAGTGCTCTCTTTTGAACTTAACATTCATGCACTTCGATAGTTAGTGTCCCGTCAGATATACATGCTTGATTATAACTGATATGGAAAGTTATGTAAGAAAAGAAGTAATAATGTAGCTTCATAAATAATGATAAAGTTTTGAAAGATCCATTTCATCATGGTGCTTGTGAGAACCTGCTTAGCTTTCACACTTTGACTCCTGCTTTCCATTCGTTTTCATATGTTGTTTACATTATTTCCTTCTTCTTTTTTTTTAGAAACATTCCAACGGGTAAAAAGTAATCACAACTTTTGTGTCTAGCTAGATACAGCAATTTTATTCAATAAATATAATCTAACAAAAAGAAAATACCGAAGAAGTAAAAAGTGACTTGTATGTCATTATAGAGATTATTATATAATAAATGGATTTCTAGCTTGGTCATTCATTCAGCCATGTTCAGTTATGTTCATTTATGACTTTTGAATTTTGATATATCATAATAAATTAAGTTGAGGGATTATTTATCGATAATGCTAGAGAGTAAAAAAAAAAACGCCAGAACTTCTTTTATTTAACATTCATTAATTGTCGCAACAATTAATGAATACTAAATAAGGCAAGTTATAGCTGTTTTTACCTAATTTTCTTTAGATACCAAATATTTTCGATATATAAATATATTTGCATAAAAACTAAGTCATAGTAAATGTATCAATAATGTGCCATTTCAATTATTAGGGTTTAGGGTGTAGTTTATACAAAGAAACATGTATTGATTATGTTATTCGTTCTCATCATATTGCTTGACTGATATAGTTAATATAATATGATTTTGAAAGGTAATCTGTTTGGGAATTGAGGTATTATAAATGAGAATTTAGATTTATACAATGAGAAAGTTAATAAAGTAGTAAAGTAAAGATTAATTACTATTGATTTTATAATTTTTATGAAATATACGTTTCATTATCTTAATTTAAAAATAATTAACTCTTCGTTTTATTATTTTACTAATTTTCTCAGTTTAAAAAATTCTGATCCTATAAATGAAAAGAATGAAATAGAATAATAAGTAAATAGCTAATATCTTTTTATTCAAGTAAAGCTCAAGATAAGTTCCAAGTAAAATCAAACCATATATTTAATATATGTTGGTCACATAATTTTAAGTAAAAGATTGTATTTTAGCTAATAGCTAGTAGTTATAACTTTTGATTCAGGGGTAAATTATTAATCCAACATCATAACCAAAGTCATTATCAGAAAATAAAGAAGTGCGTGCATAGCTAATAGCCATGGGATCGAGTTGCCTAGGATCTGATCTTGATAAGAACGCTTAGCTTGTTCAAAAATAATCATGGACAGATCGGAGTACAATAATATAATGATGACTTAAATATGGCTATGGCAATACCAACGAAATATTTGGCATGGTCCCTAGAAATATGCTTCAACATGAAATCTAAGGTAATAATTAATAAAAATGACTATGGATCTAATTAAGTTCCCCAAAAACATTAACAAAAATATATTAAACAATATATATATTGATTCTGTTATAAAATAACTCATTTCAAAAGTTTAAATTAATAGGAATTTTTTTTGGGTTTGAATTTGTTTAATTTTTTGCATAAGCCTTCTTTTTTTTCTTTTATTTGCCTTATGTTATTAGATCAAATTCTTGACCTTTTGAATACAGATATATGATACCATGTCATAAAACTACTTAGAATTCATTTGAGAAGTAGCAAAAAAAATTATTTTTTTAACATTTGGATTATAAAAAGTTATATTAAGCATATTTGATACCACTTTTGAGAAATATTTTTAATTTTATGAAAAGTTAATGAACTTTTGAAGAAATAAAAAAATTGACCTCTTCCTTCTCAGAAGTTATTTCATCATTCATATTAAAAAAAAATTGACTTCAAAATAAAAGAGAACATTGTGCTACTTTCATTTTTGGCTCATGAAAAATATTTTCCTATTTATGCTGAAAATATTGACACTGTATCATTATTTTTACGCAATGTTTCATAGAAGTATTGACCTTTCACTACCATTTTCACACAATATTTACTGACTCTCCACCACTATTTTCACATACACAATGTTCCATCTACGAACCACCTGCTGCATATGTTCATTCCAAAAATTTTTTTTATCATTCTACCACTCTATTTTTATTATTAAATTTGTATTTAACATTGTTCGTGATATAAAATTTCAGTGATTAAGTTATGTAAAATCAATATTCAATATTAAAAGGTATTTGTTATCACCGTTATTTTAATATTCATTCTCTTTGTGTAAAAAAATTGTATTTTTTGAGTCATTTATCCAAACGCTACAATTTTAAAATAAGTACTTCTATGACTAAAAATCCAAACACAAAATAACTTATTTATAATATGCTATTAATAAAAGTCCTTATATTTTAAACTCATTTCTCAAAAGAACTTATTTAAAAAATTTATCTAAATTAAATCTTATTCTAAAAATTTAAACCGATAAAAAAAATAACATTAATAATTATATCTCTCACATATTTTTTTTATATATATACAGTATTTTGAAAATATTTGGCATGGCCATTGAGACACTAATCACACTATGATTGGTTGACAAACATGTTTCAATATCTTGGGATATATATAGTTGCAAACAAAATTACTGAAATAACTACAAATTTTTGTGATGTCTTTAAAGTAGTGTGCCGCATATAATTGGTCCTCATCTCCCGTCATTATACTTCTGCACGCTTAGCTTCCAATCCATTGAATCAATTTCAGGAACAATTCTGTCAAAATCCATCTCTTTAATGTGTCGCTATGATATTTTTCTTTTCTTTAATTTATATCATCATTATTTGTTAACAAGCATATACACCATAAATTTCTCAAGAACATGCATATCAGCATATGTACTTATTGAAAAATTTTAAATGCTTTTGAAACACTGACATTTCAATAATTTTAATCTGTTAATTTTAATTAATATATATTATATTTTTTATTATAATTGAGATCCACCGCTAAAAGTATTGGATCATTGATGTATTACGAACATATGAAATTCTTCCCTTATTATTTATTATAAGTTTTTTTTTTTCCGAAAAAAAAAAAGAGCCAATGAAGATTCGAAAACAAAGACAAGTGCAGTTCCATAAAATTGGGTCCATTTTTGCCAGCACCCCCATTATTATTCCACACCCACAATCCCATGAAAGTTACGTACCAAAGTATACCTAGCTGCTAGTACTGTCCCGCAACAAGCATGATTGCTTACAATAAACAAAAAATAATAATTATAACTCAATATTTTATAAAATCAAATTCGACTATATATATACAAAATAACTATTTTTTATCATATAAACATTTAATTAATTTTGTTGTTCATAATCTAGCTAGATATATAGATTCCCTTCTTCTTTTTGGGAGGTTTAATTGAAATAAGAAAGCAAAACTTGCATTGCTTTTCCGGTGATGAATCTTGATATATAATACTAGTATATATAACTAGGGAGAAAATAATAATGAATGTTCCAATTTGCAATGCACAACTAACACTACTACGTGTTGAAACTAGAAAGGATTTACATATTTGGTCCCCTACCCAATGCAATATGATGCAGTGCACGAACTTCATTATGATCATGTGCTTGAAACAACTGCTTTTGGTAGAATGTCAACCAAAAATAATTTATTTATTTATTTTTCCAAAGATAGGAGATTCCAATTTGCAATCTCTAGAGTAACGTTTGGTATAGAGACAGAGACTGAAAGATTGAGACTGAAAGACAAAAACTAAGAGACAGAGACTGAAATAAATTTTAGTATTCTGTTTGGTATAAAGTGGGAGACAGAAATTGAAACAAGAATGAAACTCTAATTTAATTTGCATAAAAGATAAAATTGAAAATTAATTGAAATGAGGGTATTTTAGGTATAAAATGTTATTAAAGTTTCAGTCTTTATCTCTAAAAATTTTAGTCGCCTATGTCCCTACTTTTTGGAGATACTGAAATACTGAAATTTTGGGGAAAGAGACCAAAATTTTACCAATTTCTAAACCAACAAACATGATACTGAATCTCAGTCTTCCAATCTCTGTCTCAGTATCTCAAAAGTAAAAACAAACGCTACCTAGATGAGTATAAAGAGATTATGTCATTTGAGTTATAACTCGTTAGTAAAAAATAATTTATTTATTTTTATATATTTACTTAATTATATTAATTTTAGAGATTATATATGTTGTAGAAATCTGTCTTTAAGTGGCAGAATATATGTTTAAGAAAAATAACATGCATAGAACTCAACCGAGAGGTTGGATTAGATAGAGTTCAATAGTTAGAAAAAACAACGAAATTTTGAGGAAATTAACTATTAAAATGAAATTTAAATATATATAGGTTGAAGATAGATAAATTCAGGGTAATTCACCTCATTAAAGTAAATGCATATCAATATTATTTGGATGTCTTAAATAAAAAAATACAGCGTCAAAATTCTAAAACACATTTTTATATATTGAAACATAAAGTAAATCGAATCAAATGGATTTAAATGAGGTGAAAAATGTTGCTGAACAAAAATCGAATCAAGTGGATTCGATTTAAGTGTAAGGTTAGAATGATAACAAATCGAATAAATTTGCTTCGATTTATAAGTAAGAGTAAATCGAATTCAATAGATTCAATTTAGCCAACTGCAAAAACGCCCAAGGTAATTCGAAACCAATGAATTCGATTTGATGATTTTGTAAATCGACATCCATTATTTTGATTTACTGTTTGTTTTCGTATCCCATAATTCGATTTATACATTACTGATGTTTTTTTTTTTCATTTTATCACTGTTTCACATACAATTTTCATCGGTACACTTTTTTTTATCTATTATTTCATCAAATTACATTGAATGTCCATTATATGTATATCTTTATATTTTATATATAATATTTTTATATATAATATTTTTACTTTATATCAATTTTAAATTTATAGATTTTCTATTTTATAAAAAATAGTGATAAGTAGAAATAATATCATTTATATAAGTACTTAAAATAAAAAAAATAAAAAAAGTATAATTTTGACTTTAAAATAAGTTAAACAATATTTATACACAATTGCATAACGATTAATTTAGTATTTAATTTTTTATGTATATATAATATTTTTATTAAAAATATGAGTACTAATAGTAAAAGAATATCAAAAATTTTTTAAAATAAGGAGTACACAAAATTCCAAAAATTTATAATAATAAAAAATCAAAAGTATTAAAAATGTAAAAAAAATAAAAACTAAAAAATATATTATTCATTATGTTGTCTTTTTTTATGCTCAATCAATAATAATTTATGATGTAAGGAGACTTTACTGAGTTGTTGTATCCGTGTGTCGGACACATTTTAGACATGACATTTACTGACACTCGTCCAACATGCGTGTCTACTGCGTCCAACCGTGTCTTAATAAACAATAAAAAAATCTTCTCTAGACACGCTTGGACACACCTAAATACCATTATTTGTCACCGTGTCCAATCTTATTCTTAACATATATTTTTGAAATAAATTTAGATGTAGTATATATTATTATTTATTAAAACAAAAAATATTTTAAATATTTGATATAATTAAAATAAGACATTAAAAATAATTTAAGAAATTAATTTATATTTTAATATCAATAAAATATCAAAATATGATTACAATTTATTCAAAAGATACTTTATATTTGATATGTATGCGTGTTTTATGTCTTATAAGATTTTAAAATTCGCGTATCCACGTGTCTCATATTGTGTCGTATTCCAGGTGTCAGTATCCGTACATCATAGATAATGATACATAAACTCATAATTAATTAATGTTGTCAAAGATACTCGTTGAGATTTTAATTAACCATCTGTCTTGTTTGAAAAATTAAATATATAGATCCCACAATGGTTAAGATATTCAAAATTATTTTCTAACAACAATATCTTAAATTAAATTCGTGCCTCATTGTTCGTGTTTGAATAATTCTTGACAAAGTTTTTGACCTTGAAAAAAAATTTCTGATTATTAACTCCACCCACTGCATCTAAGTGAGTAAGTTGACCCACTTATTGGAACAAACACTCATGATTATTTTCTGCAATAACAATTTTCATCACATACATGCATGTAACATATAATAGGACAACTTAACATGATATCTAATTTAGGACAACATTATATTAATAATAGCAAACTATAATATGTCTTATATATATATTTTCCAAGGTTCAACAATAATGGGAAAACAACATTAACATTAACTTTAATCAGCACAAATTTTATTATTCTACAAATTCCTTTAGAAAAACCCTCCACCGCCATAACCATCATTGTTAAATGGATTATTATTGTTGTTGTATGGAAAACCAATAAAGTCTCCGGCGTTATTATTGTTATAATTTGAAGTGTAAGGATGATTTCCACCGCGGTCGCCGTGGCCGCCGTGGCTTCCCCCAGCACCATTCCAGTTACTATCATTGTAGAGAAATGGACTATTATATCCTTGTTGGACAGGGGCATTATGATCATCAAAGGTTAGGTTGGAGAAAATACTCACACTTACATTAGTAGGGTATGGTTCAATAACTCCTGCGTTAACTTGAACCATGATTTAATCTACTTAAAAAACAATTAAAACAAGTCACATTGAAGAATTGAGCATTTATTATTATTAAGACAAAGTTGACCAACAACATTAACTTTGCTTAATAATAAAATTTATGAAATTTGTCTTAGATATGAATTTATTTATTTTTGTACCTTTATTTAACAATTGATTTTACCTAATTGTAGAAACTGCAAATGTAGAAATTGTTTATAGAAAGATAAAATTTTAATATTTTAATGATATTAAATATATAAAAATTTACTTTGTAAAAACGTTCTACAGTCAAATCCTTTAACATTTTAAAATTCTAAAAGAAATAATTATTCATGCTTTAACTTCAAAAGTCAAAATTTTAGTAGAAACGAAAATAATTAGCTAAAAATAAAATACTTATGTTGGACTTCATAATTGAACTCTTTAGTGTTAGACACTCGATTATGCCCTTTATCTATTACCAAAAAAAAAAAAAAATTGTTATAACCCTAAAAGTTAAAATTTTAATAAAAAATTTAAGTGATCTCTACCTATGTAATATAATCCATATCTATTATTTGGTATCTAAGAAAATTTTTTTGTAAATGAAATATGAAGATTTTGGTAAAAAGATAATTCATGGCTTAATTCATTAAGTGTTTATACCTGAGTAGATTTTTTGGGTTGGAGATGTGGAAATGAAGAGGTTTCTGATGAATCATCCGAGTCAGAACTGCTTGAAGAGGAAGAGAGAATCTTCGAATGGGAAGAAACTTGTTTCTTTTAGGGCTGTTGGCTTTCATCGGAGGTACTCTCACTCAATATTTGTTTCTGGAATAAAGATGGTAGAGTTTAATACAAGGTTTTAGAAGGAAGATCGATAGAAGGAATTAATCGAGTTATTACCTTTGTCGATTTGGTAGTTTTGACAGAAACTTTTTGTACTTTTTGCTTTGGTTATTTGGATGTTTTGGTGATCTCGATTTTTCTTTTCTGAGTTCTTTTTGGAGATGCCTCAGCTCCTAGAGGAGTTTTAATCGAAGACTCCTTGATTTTATCCAAAGAGCGACTATATCGAGACTAGTAATTGCCCTACCATTCGACAAAAGACTTGGTGACAAATTCACTATGAATGTAAGGTAGATAGGAGTAATGGCCCGATGTGCATCATTGACATCGAGACATCTTTTGATGTCCTCTTTTGATTTGAATTTGACATGACAAAGGGATTTGTTTTTTCGAGGAACGGGAGATGGGAGAGCTTGTAAAAAACCTATCTGTCTCGCAACATAATGGGGAGCATGGAGGAACACCTTAAATTGTTCTTTTTTGTATTGGGGTATTCCTATTGGAAATACCTGAGTAGCAAAAAAATTGGCCCAAGTTGCATTATCCAAAGCATTGTCACCATCATCGGTAGAGAAAAGGAGGCGTTCCAACCAAACTAGGCCACAATTTCGACGTAGAAAAGAGGTTAACATCAGTTCTTCATTTCGAAAGCTCTTGCATGAATGAAGTAATGAAAATACGACCTAGAAAATGTCTTCAGTCGAAGTGGCATCTTTAAAGTTTAGCTGAAAAGTAACCATCGAAATCCTTCAATATGTTGCTTTTCCAAAGTGGTGATCCCATCTTGCTTCATATACTTTTCGATGGCATTTAGCCAGATTTACAAAAGCTAAAGGGGCCCCCTGCATTGGTCGAATATTTCTTTCAGAGGCAATCGATTAAATGCCCCAGTTCATCATATAGATTTCCTAAGATTAGCTTGGCCAAGTTAAATTTGTGGCCTTCATGAATTAAGACGGCCAATGGAATAAATAACTTTTGCATCAAGATTCTCCTCAAGCAGAAGATGATGACATTTAGCCAGTAATATAAAAAGGTCACACTCTCATCATCAGTAACATGATCATTTTCATGTCCAATATTGTGATTGATGAAATCACTATAAAAATTCTTTTGGATTATCATATAGGATTTGGTAGGTTTTATGTCGAATGTAGCGACAGGGTTGTTTGTTGGGAGCCCAATAATAGCAGCAATATCGAAGAGTGTGGGCCCCACCATCCCACAAGGAAGGTGAAAATTATTTGTAATTTTATTCCAAAATCAGAGTGCAACTCCAATCATCCATTGATGAGTAGTCGGTGTGAAGTGAGAGAGACGAAAAATGTCATAAATACACTGTGCTTTCCAATCTTTGCCTTTTACTGGTTCAAGGCGTTGATACCAGGCAAGAAAATCAACATTTCTAGAAGTGATTTTAGGATTGTTTTTTGAAGAATTTTTTGCTGTCGATGAAAGGTTCAATGAAAAGATTTTGCTTAATAAGCAGATCTTTCCCTTCGACACTCGGAAAGAAATGAGCATTCTTTTTGGTTTGTTCTAGGGTTTGTAGGGGACCAACAAAGCAACAAGTATCATCGTCGGCAGTAGAAGAGAGGAAGAGCCTTTTGTCATTTGGCACGTTCTCAAGATCTTCAATGACAACGTTATTAAATCGAGACAATATCTTCAAATTAAACTGTTCGAAAGTTTCAGTCATGATGTGTTTACCTTTGTCTTGGGTAGTTGAAGTTCTTGGAATTGAGGGGGAACCCATTGATGTGTGTGAAAAGGAAAGTCTTGATGATTGATTTAGTTATGGAGGGAAAAGTTCGCACAAGAAAATCCGAAAAGGATTGGTAAACGTTTTTTTTTTTTGAAAGAAGATGAATTTGAGAAGAAGAGTGAAAGTTGGGAGACGAAAGGTCAACGTTGTGAAACAGTGAGAGTTTTTCTTAAGTGAAAATAAATGAGGTAAATAATGCTGTCGTTTTGTATTTCATTTTTTCAAAATTTGAGATAAGAAACTTTCTTGAGAAGGCGAAGTGAAAGAGAGAGAAACGACAAGTAATGGAGAACGTGCCATAGTGGGTACAAATAAATGAATGGTTAATAAATGTCATTTAAATCAAATTTTTTTATTATAGTTGTGAAGCTAGCCAAGTAAAATAGGATTAAGTATTTTATTTTCAAATGATAACGGAGAGGAAACGCATTAATCTCAAGGGGACAATTTGTTTATCGGAAAAAATGTAATTTTGAGAAACACTTAGGTCAAGGTATAACAAATTTTCTTTCGAGAAATGGTATCCTGATCGAAAAGGATTTGTCGATAAGAAGGAGTAGAAGCTGTTCGATGAACCAAATCGAAGAAGAGGAATATTTGAAGCTATTTGTTGGCAGTTACCCATGTTATACAAAAAAGAGAGGGAACGATTACTCAAGGATTAACGCACGTGGAAGTTACACTTAAATCTGATTGGTCGAATACTTCAATAAGTGGGCGAAAGATCGAAGAGAAAAAGGTTGGAATCTCTTACCAGAAAACACTCTCGTACACTCATATCCCCAGTGAATTTCTGAGTCTGCAAAGAGCTTTTTTTTTGTAGGGTTCCTTCCATTGTCTTTTAAATTTCCTTTAAATTTCTTGCAATCTTTATTTTTCTTACAAATTTATCTTTCAAGTAAGTTTATTTTTCCTGTTCACTTTTAAGATTCAAGATTCAGTACTTTATTTTCAGTTTCAAAAGTCCTTCGATTTCATCGAAGGCAGTTTACCGCTTCAATTATTTTTAATGCAATTCATTTCAATTATAGTCAATTTATGTATGTTCAAATTTACTTTGTTTATCTTTCATTTTTTTTTTTTGTTCAATTGAAAGACCCTTTGATGCACTTTAAAAAACTGGTACTTACAAAAAAAAGTAAATTTTACTCCTAAACCACTAAATACCGAACCACCTTCGATTTGTTAAAAATCGATAAAATAAGAATATAATAAAATAAGATATTAAAAATAAGATAAAAAAAATAAAAATATAAAAATTAATATTTTTATATTTTGTTTGATATTAAACTAAATATAAAAAAGAATAAATTATAATATTTTAATTTTTTTATTTTTTATACAAAAAATTTAAAATATATATAATAACAAAAAAATTATTATAAAAAATTGATAAAAATAATAAAAAATAAAAAAATAAGTTGTATTTTTGTTAGTGTTTTTATAATTTTTTTTGTCTGAAATAATGATAAATATTTTAATTTAATATCTCTGAATACAATATATATCTATATTCATATTTTATCTATTAAATATAATTTTATGTATTTATATCTCTGTTTCAATATTTTATGCTAGTAAACAAACACGGCTAACATTTGCCAATGATTAGAACTCACAACGCTTTTTACGTATTAACAAAGTAATCTAGCAATTAATCCAAATAATTAGTTATATCTAGTTAATCACAAATTCAATTTATATCAAAGTGATGTTACATTTTATATAAGAAGATATAAACATTTAATTTTAGAATGCAGCTGTATTATTATTAAACTATGGCTGGTATATGAATACAACATTGTATTTAACTATTCATGCATCTCTCTGTTAAGACGTTTCTAATGTTTCTGGTTTTAATTTGAATTTATCCTTCTCCATAATTAGAGTTATGGGTACTTCCTCAGTAGTTATTGAGCTAACGATGGCGAAGTTCGCAGTGCCCTGAACATACATAAGGTAAAACTAACACAATGTTAAAAGTAGTTTTATTGCATGGATGGAATAAGATCTTTAAACTACTCCATCATAGATGATTGGAGGCCATGGCACACAAATGGCCAAGTTGCAGGGTATGCCCTGAAGAATGCTTGAACATGTACAGTAGATGGATGTCTAGGATGCTTTTGTAGTAATTAACCAAATAAGACCAATTACAAAGGTGGTTACTGGTTAGGACAAAATGGTGTCCATTTTGTATCACAGTTATAATGAATCATTGAATGTGTATAATATTGTGTACCTTTCTCAAGCTTGCAAATGGTAGTGCACATTATCTATTCCTCATGCAATGCAGGCACAAAACATGAGAAGGTTTTAATTAGCATACTGTCACCTAAAATCTAAAATAAACTCTTATTTTCTTTTTTGGATAAAGCACTTGGTTTTTAAAGATATGGGTTCAAAGTTAATTACGGTTGTCCTTCTGTCACTTTTTATATTGACGGCATCAAAGTTTGTTAATAGTACACGTTAAGTATAATTGGTGGAGATTTGAGATATTTGAATTCCTCAATTTAAAATTAATTTGATCTAATTTTATAAATTTATTATATATATCTGTTGTGGTGTCACCTTAACAAAAAAAGCAATAAATAGACTAATATAATTAATTTAAAATCTTTAAAAAATAAGTAATTTTTTAAGAACTAATCTAATTATTTACTATTTTTTATTAAACTCCTCAACAAATTTAGTCATCTAACAAATATTACTTGTTCAAAGGATTATGCTTTATATATATCTAGTGCCACGAGGTCATCCATGAAAAATATTTATTGTTTATTACGGTTCAATTATATATTTAAATTTTTCAAATATAATAACTTACGAGTTATACTAATTAAATTATTAAGTGTCTGTTTAGTTCGGTATTTTGAAGAAAAAAATACTTTTTATTAATATATATACACACACAATAAAAATAAAAGTATATTATTATTATTAATGTTTAAAAAAAATACATTAATATGAATGAATTTGGATCCTTTAAATTTTAAATTTGTATTTTAGAGGGTAAAGTGTGATATTCTACTCTTAAATGGTTTGTCTCTCATATTTATTCTTGGTTCTATCTATAAAATAAATGGTGAGAAATCACACTTTACTCTTTAAAGTGAAATTCAAACTTTAGAGAATTCAAATCCAATACGAAGAGGCAAGAGGCGTTTGCAAAAATATGGATCATTAATTTAAGGGAGCTACTCAAATGAAGATGCAAAAAACATCTTTTTATGAAGATGCTTTGTATAAAAGTGTGATTTATTGATTTGACCACACTTCAAATAAAAACAACACTTTTATAACATATCAAAATCTAACCCTACACTCCATCATCTAAGGGTCAAAAAGAAAAATTATCACATGAAGACAATTATAATATCTTCATGGGAGTACCCACCTTAATTTAATTCCACCCTTACAAGTTCCAGCATTAATTCCGCCCTTAAAAGTTCTTCCTTGCTTGATAGATCAAGCTTTTTTTATTGCAATACCCTTCTGACTTCAGACTTCAGGGTATCATAAAAGCTAAGAAAGGTTGATTTAGAGCAACATGCACTTCAGCTCACATAAACATTTTAGTAAAATTGTCAAGTAATGATACAATGAACGTGTAAAGTTTACTTTACACTGCACTTTCATTTTAGTTCTGCGTAAGTTTAAATCTTATTAAATAGTTAAGTCCGATTAGAGTTAGACTACTTTAATTGTGATTTCAAAAGCCAAGGATGCATGCAATGTTTCAACATATATAATAATAGAATAAATTATTATTTGTATCCATCAAAGATACATAAATGTACCATATAAAAATAAAATGACAATTATAACCACGGAACATGGCTTTCGTGTGGCAAGAGTATCCAGACGTTGGTTACACAATTATTTTTGGCACATGAAAGCTATCTTCTGTGGGTACAATTGTCGTTTTATTTTTATATGGATACATTTGTCAAAAATGTATAGAACCAACTCCAAATCAGTCAAAAATGGAACAACTTAATTAATTATAAATATAGTAATTAGTTTTATTTATTTATGATTTAAAATATTAGTTATTAAATGTTTCACCACATTTAAATTAGGAGGAGATACATTCAGTATCATTGCAACGTGAATCATGGAAACTGATTCAATTAGCTTCCATCTCTTCACCCTCTTTCCCTCTCCAAATGTCTAAACATGATAAATCAAAAAAACAGATTCAGAACCATTTAATTTACAAAGAAAAGAAACATTCTAATGCTTAGCATAAGTACTATCTACGTAGAGATTTTGGATTCACCCTAGCATTATTGTAATAATAATAATAAAAATTTCGTTAGATAAACAATAAAAAATTTGAACAACGTGAATAATAGGTTGATTTTTTTTAATCCATTTAGGATTAAAAAAAAAAAACCACTCCAAATTAAGTTAAAAAAAATCTTTTTAACTCTACCATTAGAAATTTTAACCATCTTACTCCCTTTTAACTCTAATTACACTTCCTTCAAATTCAAATCCCCTCTCTATTGTCACCATCTCCAACCATCACTAATTGTATTAAGAATAAACATCTCATTACCATAAAGAATAAATATCTCATTTACATTAAAAATAAACATCTCATTTATATGAAAAACAAATATCTTATTTATATTAAAAATAAACATCTCATTTCTATGAAAAATAAACATTCATATGCCTATATAAATTGACCTGGTTATGTGTATCAAGAGTACAAGGTGGGAAGACTTCTCCCAACAAAAACTTCTATTGACAATGTATTAAAAAAAAATAATTCTCAAATATATAACAAAACAACTCTTAAAATCATACTTTAAAGTTGGAGATTTATCCTGACTAAAAAAAATAACATTTTAACAAATAGGATAATAATACTACATAGTACATAAGCAGAACATAAATTTAAGTGAAAAACAAATTAAAGAACCCTACCGAACGTTAAAACTAAAAAAAAGAAGAGTTCCTTCAAAGAACCTATTAATCTCTCTGTGAAGTTGGAAATATAATGCAGCGGCACAATGGGCAAGAATAGGGTGATTGATGGTCGGCACAATGCCGCAGCCAACGGAACATGCAGCGTTCATGGAACACATGCGAGCAATTTGTGCGAACAACTTCTACACTTGAATCTTCGATACCATGTCTAAACTCTTCCAAGCAAATACTGCATTGTTCAGCATCATCATCTTGCTCATCAATTTTAGGTCTTTCCAACAGATTCACAAGTCGGACTAAATCAGAATCTTGGACAACAATGTGCGTCCTAACATAAAGGTTCACAACAATCTCTGGCATGCTGGAGTCACACCCTTCACGGCTTAGAATTGTTCTTGCGGTTCTGCCCATGACAGGTAAAATTTGGTCCAATATCTGAGGAGATATAGGCATTGAAGAGAAGATTTCATGTAAGAATGCGGTGTCTTCTCCGTTACGCAGGACATCGAAGGGAACCAAGAACGCTTCATTGAGAGTAGTAGTTGCAGAAGAAGAAAAGTCAAACTCAGAGGTTTGGTTTGTGGACGGGGTAATTTGGATCAATTCTTTGGTGAGACTGAACATGATGGAGAAGAAATCAGAAAAATAGAAGTCTTGTGGTACGGTTGGGTATTCAATGGAATTGATTGCCCATGAAAAAGAGTTGAATTCCATTGCAAGGCAGTGAAAGTAACTGGTTCAGGATCTTGATTTCCTATACTCTATAGTTAATTGGTTATGTAGCATTTTATAGAGTCCTGAAGGAAAAAATCTTTTATTAAGAGATTCAATCTTTATTTTAACCATAGATGGTTTTAAATTTGATTCTAATTTGTTATTGATTGATATCTTTGATATATCTTTATCTCAAACAATTTAATTAAATATCTTTTGATAGAATTTAGCTAAATATTTTAATGCAAATCAAATGTGATGTTTGAAAGTTGGTTTGGGATTATTATTGTAGTTTAATTGTATTAAAATTTAAACTTTGAATTTGATCTTAAAAAAATTAAAGTATCTTTATACTTGATTTTAAAAATATTAATATAATTAAGGAGCAAGCTAAGAGGTTAATATGGTATTTCCAAAAACGAAAAGTCGTTGTCAGTGCATGACTTGGTTCAAAATTATCACACAATGTGCTTAATTTCTACCCAATTTATAACCGCCAAATTTTTTTAGCTAAATAATTTTAGCCAAAATTTATTTATTTCTTCATCTGCATTAGCATTAGCCTTGCTGGTGGTTCTTTTTCAAAATTATATGTTTATATTAATGTTAGTTTTTCTTATGAGTTGTTGTTATAATTATATTAATATAATTTTTATATACACTGTTTATGTAAACGGTAAAGTAGTTTTATATTTGTATTTAATTACGTAAAAATAACTACTTTTTATATTATATATATGAATTATAATCATCTAAAAAATATATGTGATATTAAAATTAAATTCATATTAAAAACTAATAATAAAATAATAATAAAAATAAAATTATAAATTAATTAAAAAAATAAAAATATAAATTTAAAAATAAAAATATGAAGTGGCTTATTCCGGTGTATCTATGTATTTTTAGAGGCGATAACAATGGTTGCCATTGTTAAATATGGCTTTTTATTTTTTAATTTATAATTAAAAATCCTTGAAGAAGCTATGCTTGTTGTCCGTGTATTTTTGTGTGTTCCTATATACTGTTTATAGATCTATATACTATTTGGAGATGATGATAATGGATTAAAAATGTCGAATTGAAAAAAATAAAAAGGGAGTTCGCCATGGGTTAGGCGAACTTGCCAATTTAAATACAAAAAAAAACCGTATTTGGGGAATTAAAGTCTAAAAATCATGTTGGGAGAAATAATAATTTTTTTATTTTATAAATGAAAAAATTCTAGATATTTTAGCTTTTAAGAAAAATTAATAGTGCATGTGAACGATAACACTAACATATTAATATACTATTTTCGTTAAAAACAAGTAAGGTGAATAATGATGCTTTGAAATTCAGATTAAAACATTTTCTTTTAATACAAACATATTTTTTAAAATAGGACATCTTTTGATTATATTAAATACAAAAATATCAAATAATTTTAAAGGGCAATTCACGCATTTAAGCCCGGGGGGAGAAAATTTACGCCAATCAGCCAAAAGCAAAACTGGTTCATGAATCAACCAAGACACATTTCTATGTAGTTCGAATTAACCTAATTCGAACTTCAAACAATATGTAATTCGAATCAACACACATACGCACACACCCACTAATTCGAATCAACCTGATTCGAATTATACACACACAGTAATTCGAATCAAGGTGATTCGAATTACACACACGCAATCCAAAGTAATTCGAATTGGGTAGATTACATCAAGATACGTTTCAATGTAAGAACCGCAACTAATCAACCGGTTAATTAGGTGATTATATTGCCCAAAGTAGGTTCCGAAATATTAGAGTGAGAACTTGAGGATTTAAGTATGATTTTTGGACTCAGTGGGTCTTTTTGAGTTAGAAAATGTGCTTCTGCGAAAAACCGTGAAAAATCACAAACCGGTTCAAGTCTGCCCGGTATCGCACGAGAAAAAGTGAAAACCGTCAAAAACCTTAGAAAAATATTAGAAGTTAAAAACCGGGTGTTAATTTTAAAGGTTTGGCCCGAAGTTGGGCTAAACGGGCTAAAAATGCTAACGGGTTGGACCGGGCCCAAGTTGGCCCCAAGCCCAACATATATAAGGTTCATTTAATGAACCCTCACCTCATAAACACACACACACTAGAAAAGAGAAAGGGGAGAAGAGGAAGAAGAAAACACTATTCACACCTCTCTTCTCTTCGCCATATCTCGAGCTATGGTACTCCGATTTGCATGCTGTCAGCGGCTACACGTTCCTTGTGAAGAGCTCTAAAAAACCCATATAAAAAACTGGTAAGGAAAATCTCGAATTCCTCTTAGTTCTTCTCTTCAAAATTTCGGTTCTTAGGGCTTTGGGATTAAGTGAGTTTTTGTGTTTTTGGATGTTTAGATTCACTATAATCCTTGATTAGCATTGGGAGTCGACTCCCAAAGCTATTGGGAAAGGTAAGAGATCTAGAACCTTTGTGAGTTTATTATTATGTGAACCCTAAACCCTAAACCTTATATATGTTGGGCTTGGGCTCAACTTGGACCCGGTCCAACCCGTTAGCGTTTTTAGCCCGTTTGGCCCAACTTCGGGGCAAACCTTTAAAATTAACGCCCGGTTTTTAACTTCTAATATTTTTCTAAGGTTTTTGACGGTTTTCACTTTTTCTCGTGCGGTACCGGGTAGACTTGAACCGGTTCAACTGCCAGTTTGTGATTTTTCACGATTTTTCGCAGAAGCACATTTTCTAACTCAAAAAGACCCACTGAGTCCAAAAATCATACTTAAATTCTCAAATTCTTACTCTAATATTTCGGAACCTACTTTGGGCAATATAATCACCTAATTAACCGGTTGATTAGTTGCGGTTCTTACATTGAAACGTATCTTGATGTAATATACCCAATTCGAATTATTTTGGATTGCGTGTGTGTGTGTAATTCGAATCACCTTGATTCAAATTACTGTGTGTGTGTAATTCGAATCAGATTGATTCGAATTAGTGGGTGTGTGCGTGTGTGTAATTCGAATCAGGTTGATTCGAATTACATATAGTTTGAAATTCGAATTAGGTTAATTCGAACTACATAGAAATGTGTCTTGGTTGATTCATGAACCAGTTTTGCTTTTGGCTGATTGGAGTAAATTTTCTCCCCCTAACTTAAATGCGTGAATTGCCCTAATTTTAATATTGAATTTCTTGTAGAATAATCTCTAATAATTTTATTGAATATTATTATTATTATTGAGTGACTATATATATTTTATATTATAAATACATACATAAAAATTTAATGAATAAATTTATTATTTTTTGTCCAAAAAAATACAAAAAATTATGGTACAGTATTATTGTACAATTAATAATAATAATAATAATAATAATAATAATAATAATAATAATAATAATAATAATTTTATTTTACTTTTTTTGGACGGAAGACTGTTATTCTAACGAATAGAAATGTTGGAGATTGATCCGTGTATTAATTTTTCTTGGAGACTAAAATGTCTGCTTTTAAAATTCTTGGGGACTGATCTGGGTAATTACACTGCCAGAAAATGAATTGGGGATTGATTTGTCTGCCGGAGTAAAACCTTGGAGACTGATCTGTGTATTAATTTTTCTTAGGGACTAAAATATTCACTTTTAAAATCCTTGGGGACTGATTTGGATAATTACTCTTGTAAAAAATTAATAGAAATAATGAAAGAAAAATGAAAAAATAAGTTATATTTTTGTTAGTATCTTTATGTTCTTTTTATCTAAAATAATGACAAATATTTTAATTCAGTATCTTTGAATATAATATATGATCCATACCCGAGATACTCGGCCAGTGACACTATATCTCGGAACCCAAGATTCAAATATCAAAATTAACCCTTGCAAAAGTTCTCTATGGCTCTCGCTTATATCTTGGCATGTATATAATCAGTTGAGAGGACTGCTTGAGTAAACCACGAACAGTTTGGAGAACCGGTATAACACAGGAACTCCCAAACAATAATAATTAGGGACCATCACAACTATAGAGGCAAGATATACAAAAAAGTCACAAAGTAACACAATATACTTATGAATATATTTCTAAGAGTGATAATTGACTTGAGCGTCGGAGTCCTTTTTGCAGGTTGGACACCTGGTCGGAACCTTGAGGAACAAGTGAAGCCATCGTTGAAGCTCGGAAGCGGAAACCACGTCTAGTGTGACCGAGCTATTCCTCGAAAAGCAGCTTCTAGACAGGAATATTTGGCGCCCACCGTGGGGCCAGAGACTCATTTTCAGTTTGATCTAACGCTTTACCAGATCACTCGGTGACCCACATCCACCCCCAACTAATGTTGAATTGTTGGCCGCCAATGCCGCCTTACAAGCGGAAGTCCAACGAATGGCCGAGCTATTGGCGGCAAAGCAAGACAACGGCAAACAAAAGGATGACCATAAGAATACCAATGATGACCCTCATGAAGAACATCATTCTGAGTCAAACATAAAGACAGGGGGAGCACCCCACAAGATAGAAAGGCGGAGACTCGGCCCCTTCTCCGAAGAAATAATGAACTTTGAAATACCTAAAAGTTTCACACTTCCGACGACATTGGCACCATATAAAGGAATTGGAGATCATAAAGTTCATGTTACTAAGTTTAAGTCCATGATGTTTCTTAACAGCGACTCCGATCCTATTTTGTGCCGGTCTTTTCCTACTTTTTTGGATAGAGCTGCTTTACTTTGGTTTTATAACTTACCTGCACGTTCAATTTCAAGTTTTGACAAATTCTCCAAGCTATTCATAAACAACTTTGCAGCATCCAAGATTTACGAAAAAGACTCAGATTATCTCAACACAATCAAACAAGGCCAACACGAAAGCCTAAAGGACTATATGATACAATTTGCAATGGCCGCAATGAAAATTCCAAATCTCAACCCGGAGGTACACCTACATGCTTTAAAAAGCGGTCTCCGACCTGAAAAGTTCCAGGAAACAATAGCGGTAGAAAAACCAAAAACATTGGATAAATTCAGAGACATGACAATCAGACAAATTGAAATTGAGGAGTTGAGAGAGGCTCGAAGAATGGAAAGGCCACCATCTCAAAAAGAAGATGAAAAGTCCAACAGAACACCTAACAACTAAGAAGGGAAGAAGCCATTCAGATTGACAACAAAATTTGATTCATATACCCATTTCAACACAAAAAGGAAGGACATTATTAAGGAAATCTTAAATGCCAAAATCATTAAACCACCCAGTAGAGTGGGCACGTATCAGATCAAAAGTATGCTGACAAGACTAAACACTGTGCATTTTATCAAAAGTTTGGACGTACAACCAACGAATGTGTAGTCGCGAAAGACCTACTGGAGTGGCTAGCAAGACAGGGGCTATTAGACAAGTATGTCACAGGACAGATGCAAAAAATTCCTGGAAATCCTCTATCTACCAACGATAATACAAATGCTGCTGCAGCCACAAAAAACAATTATGACCAGCCTCAGCTAACAAGGAGGATCATAAATTACATCTCAAGAGGATTCGCGTGCGGTGGAATAACGAACTTACAGGACCATGTTAACCCTAGCAAACGAGCAAACAGAATCCCGGTGAAGGGGAAATACAATGCTAGGCATAACTTTCAATGATGCTGATTTTCAATCTAAAATCCAGAATCTGGATGATCCTGTGGTCATCTCGGTCACCATTGCAGAAGCAACAGTGAGGAAAGTACTAATGGACCCCGGTAGCAGTGCCGATGTGTTATTCTTATCGACCTTCAAGAAAATGCAATTGAATCCAAACAGCATGCAAGCCTCATCAGGAGAGTTGGTCGGTTTCTCTGGTGAAAGAGTATCGATAGCAGGTCATGTATGGTTAAGGACAACCCTAGGGGAATACCCCACTCGAAAACACTAGATATTCAATATCTGGTGGTCAATTGTGCTAGTCCTTATAATATTATATTAAGACGACCGTCTTTAAATTTATTTGGAGCTATTCTTTCTACTATCCATTTGTGTGTTAAATTTCAGGTACAAGATGACATTATTACAACCGTACATTCCGACTACAAGGAAGTGCGATAATGTTACAATGCTGGGTTGAAGTCTTCCAGGCCGACCTCAGACGCAATCCAACATGTGAACTCGGTATACAACGTCGACGACTTACCGATGATGGTGGAGCTCGACCCAAGATCAAATAGAGAGTGTCGACCAACTCCTGCAGACGAGCTCCAAAAGGCCCTTCGAAAAAAATTAGCTGATGCCAAAGGATGCTGGGCCGACCTTGTACCAGAGATCCTATGGAGTTACAATACAACACCACATTCCACAACTAAAGAAACTCTGTTCCGCTTGGCATATGGAGCGGAATCAATGATCCCAGTAGAAATTTCACAAGGATCACTAAGGATCGAATTCACGACTACTGAGGACAACGAACATATAAGGAGAGCCGAGATGGACACTATAGATGAAGATCGGACAATGGACACACTCAGGCAGCAAGCAATGTAGCATGTCATCGAGCGAAAGTACAACAAGCGAGTTTGGCCGAGGTCACTGCAACAAGGAGACCTCGTTCTGAGAAAGATAGAAGATGTTTGCAAACCCGCAGGACAAGGAAAGATCATTGCCTCATGGGGGGGACCGTTCCGAGTATCCAAAGTACATGAACGAGGAGCGTACTCCCTGAAGACATTGGAAGGAGCCAAACTACCAAACACATGGAATATATTTTCACTACATTTCTATTGCATGTAAAAGATGAGGTCGAAGGGTACTTTTTTTTCTACTGCCAAGGTTTTTTCCCAAATAAAAACAAGGATTTTATTCAGACAGGTTTAACGAGACCATTCACCTCATATTTCCCATTTGGGAAAATATTGTCAAATTCAACTATCATCAGTAAAGACCTAATGTCATTCAAACTAAAAATTTTTTTACAAACGCCTATCAAATGAAAGTCAAACATCCATAATATCGGTATGTAAAACACTAGAAAAGTCATATCATTAAAATAATCATTCAAAAAGTCAGAAATCAAACAGTCATACAATTCACAAACTACAGTTTTTTCATTTCAAATATCTTTTTGCACAGACCCTCCATTCTCACCCTCAGCCCCTTCACCAGCTTCATCATCCACTAACTTTCCATCAACAACTATTTTTGTAACATTTAGGCTCCCAAAATCAAATTTGGGGGATAACATGGTCACCTGGCTTACCGCTCGGTCAAAGCCAGCTGCAAACATCTCCAATTATTCCTCTTCCAGTTCGCGCACTCTAGCTGTCAACTGCCCTTTCTCACCGGCAACAGTTTTAATTTGACCTTGCAGAGACCGAATTTGTTCTTGAAGCTGAGCCACCTCCAGTTCCATTATCTTCATCCTCAAAGTAACCTCCACGACCACTCCATCCTTCTCTTTAAGAGACTTCTCCAAATCCAGTATTCTGTTTTCATTTTTTCTTTCTTCAATACCATGCATCTCAGTGGTTCGGCCTAGGCATAGCATCCTGGCACCCATCACCTAAGAACATAGGCAAAAAAGGTAACGAAACTAGCTACGCTAACCAATACACTACAAAACCAAACAATACAAAGTATACCTGCATATATTGTCCGATGGCTTCCTGGCCAACATCTTTTAGCATAGCAACATCGGCAGGATGCTGACCCACTTTTTCTGCCAGCTCAGCAAACGGAAAACGTTCGTTCCAGACAGAGCGAGCACTAACACCCCTGGAAAAACCATGGAGGCGTAGTTGTTCCCCCAGTTCAATACCCGCTCCAAAGTCAACCTCGGCACTGGAAAGAACTTCCAATGATGCCTCTAGACCCGGATTTTTTCTCTTCAACCGACAAGCACTAGATTGAGCGGCGTCAACACCCGGACCTGGACCCTTCTCGATAACTGCAACATGAGTTTCCTTATTCCCTTTCTTTTTCTAATCCAAAAATGACCTCAAACGAGCAGATGACAAGCTCATAACTTTCCCACCTAAAACCAGGAACAACCAATACCAATTCAGCCAAAAATGATGTCTATCAAAAGAAATTACAGTTTATCAAAGAAAAAATTTTACCAATATAATTTCCCAAACCCACCTTATTCCCTTCAAACTTTAACAATTTAGAGATAGATAACAATTTCCCTGATGAAAAACAGTCAATCAGGAACTCCAATGTCAAATTCTCTTCCTCATCACGCCCCGACGCATCCAAAATTTGCATGGGATTAAGGCACCAATACAAAGGGAACCTCTCTACTAACTCATCATCCAGGTAAAATGGGTGCATAGACTCACTAGATCTCACTTTTACATACAATTCTTTAAAACTTTTAAAAGATGATTTATACAACACAAAGAGAGCTCGTCCAGGATAACTACTAAGATTTACCCAAAGTTCTCTACAAAGTCCTTTCGAATGAAACACTGAAAAGAATACATTCAAAGTATGAGGAGTCTCTAAGAACTCCATCAAGCATTTGTAGGCACGCAGGAAGGCCCACGAATTTGAATGCAACTGTGAGGGAGCACAGTTTAACTGTGTCAATACTTTACATTCAAAACTAGTAAACGGAACTCTAACACCTAGTTCAAAAACTACGCACGTATAAAAATAAAAATAAGTCCAATCTCCTCTCCTTTCACAAACCCTGTCTCCAGCGCTACAAGGAAGAAACTCTACCCCTGTTAATGTGCTAACCCTAATGTAACTACAAAGTGAAAGTTCAGTAATTTTTCTACATTATCATACAAAGAAGAATGACACTTGACATCCGAGTGAACCCATGTGTAGAGGTCATATTTTACTTCTACCACCTTATCCTTTTCTTTCTTTTCCTTTGCGATAGTAATGAAAGCGAAAGAGACAGGCAACAGTAAAGGTAAAACAAACTAACCTCTTGAAGTCATATTTCTTCAACTTGGCACAGATAAGTGTTAACTTGCATAATGTATCTAGCAATAGTGTGAAAGAAAATACAACCCAAAATCCACTACTCCAAAAATAACCGAACGGCTCTGATTAAGGAAACTGTTCACTTATTGATCATGCCTCACGCAATTCCTGACTGTTGGATCAAGGAAACTGTTCACTTACTCCAAATGTAAGCAAATGGCTCTGATCACACCTTGCTTGCACCAAATAGAAATAAATACGTTTATAATATTAAAAATGCCATAAACGATTGACGTTTTCAATTTAGCATTAAAGGAAACCCCAAGATTTGAAAAATTATTCTAAGGTTCGCACGTTGAGCTTGGGGCTACCAACCTTACATCATTCCGAAATATAGGTGTCATAAAAAAGCTCAATTTGTTCTCCACAACAGCAAGTCAAGCTTGGGGCTATGACCCATACCTGAGATATTCGGTCAGTGACACTATATCTCAGAATCCAAGATTCAAATATCAAAATTTTTTTATAAAATAACCGTTGCAGAACACCTCTATGGCTCTCGCTTATATCTCGACACGTATATAATCAGTTGAGAGACTGCTCGAGTAAACCACGAATAGTTCGAAAAATTGGTATAACACAGAGACTCTCGAACAATAATAAATAGAGACCATCACAGTTATAGAGACAAGATATACAAAAAAAATCACAAAGTAACATAATACGCTTAGGAATATATTTCTAAGAATGATAACTGACTTGAATGTCGAAATCTTTTTTGTAGGTCGGACGCTTGATTAGAACCCTAAAAAATAAGCGAAGCACCGAACTATTCCTCGAAAAATAGCTTCCGGACAAGAACAATATATATCTTTATTTCAATATTTTATGCTAATAAACAAATACAGCTAACATCTGCCAATGGTTAGAACTCACAACGCTTTTTACGTATATATTAACAAAGTAATCTAGCAATTAATCCAAATAATTAGTTATAACTAGTTAATCACAAATTCAATTTATATCAAAAGTGATGTTACATTTTATATAAGAAGATATAAACATTTAATTTTAGAATGCATCTGTATTATTATTAAACTATGGCTGGTATATGAATACAACATTGTATTTTTTAAAACGTGAGCCGTATATATGTGATTATTATATGAACTAATTAAAGTAAAATTAGATAAAGATTATCCAATGAAGATATTAAAATATATATATATATATATATATATATATATATATATATATATATGGATAAAGATATGGATTATACTAACTACTGTGATTTAAATGGCATCAAGGCGCTTTGAGAAATAAAGTATTCTCCCAAGATATAAATTCAAAGAAAAGGCTTGCAGAGGATGTCGTTGATAGTTGACTACGTCTATGATTAAGATATTGTCCATTTTGGTGACCGTTGACTCTTGATTATTTGATACAGTTTATTAAGCTTATTATATTGAGTACAAACTATACTCTCCCTCTCTCTGCCCCCCTTTACGACTCGCCTTTTGACTGAATTTTATTCCTTGGCCCCGAGAAAAAAACAGGGTGACAATGAAAGGCAATAATTATTCTGATCTATAAAATAAATATTTTTGTGTGGATGAAATTTTGAGGTATAGTTTATACCTTGCATTATTGTAATACACATTTTTTTTAGTAGAGTGAGAATAATTCGAATGTTAAAGAAGTAAGTAGATACCTATATAAGATATTCTGATATTTAAGTAAGTCAATAAGTGTTTAAAATGTATAGAACTTATTATGTCTGTTATTTTATAATAATTTTATAAATATAGAATATAAGATATGAAATAAAATTTATCATGTGTCTGTATATTTATAATAATTTTATAAATATAGAATGTAAGACATAAAATAGAACTTAGTATGTGTTGTTGATGATATAGAAATAGATGTTTTTATATAGGCATAGAATTGATGAATAGAGTTGATGTTATGATTATTAGTTATTAAGTCAAAATAATAACTATTAAAATCGTGCGTTACAAACTTAAAATAAAAGCAAATAAAGTCAAGTTATGACTCATAATACACAATAAAAATTGAACTATAAAGTGACGGATGACTATATATTTTTGAAATATCAAATATAAAATTAAATTAAATATTTTTATTTTCATGTAGCGAATAATATTAGATATAATTTAGTTTTTATTTATTAAATATGTATAATAATAACAAATGTAAAACTGGTCAATAAATAATATCTTTATATAAACATAACAATTAAAATATAAATACATACTATATTAAATAGTTTAATTAAATATATTAATCAATTCGTCTAACAATCAAAACATAAAACATTCCATCATATATAAAAAATCAAATACCAAAACCACTATTCATATATAACATATATTAAAATATAAAATATATATTAAAAATATATAAATTAAATAATTTATATATTTATATATAAATATATCATGACTAATTTTAATATACACATAATATTTTTATAAATAATACACTAAAAATTAATCATTAAATCAATAATTATATATTTTTGTTTTTTTAGTTAGAAATAAAACTTAAATTCACTACTGTCAAATAAATACGAAAGACTATGCCATTTAAATTATAACGTATTAGCATAATTATATATTTTTGTATACTTATATATATTAATTAACATTTTTAACTAAATAATAAAATATTATAACAATCAAAGATATTATAGTTAAATAATTAGATATATAATAAATAAATAGTCAAACTTATTTATAATAATACAATAATTTTTTGTAAAATATTAAATACGTATTTTTATATACAAATATTAATCGATTGACTAACTGAAAAAATATAATAATACGTATTTTTTTTATTTTTTGTCAATGACTTATAACTCAAATGACATAATCTCCCCATACTCAATTAAAAAGTCACGAGTTCGAGTCTTTCTATCTTTAGTAAGAAAAAATAAATAAATACATTTTTAAAATAAAAATATAATTTATATACTAAAATTAATTATTATATATTTATATATAAATATATAATTTAATTTATTTTTAATATATATTTTATACTAATAATTAATTTTATTATATATCTAATATTGTTTTTAAAAATGTATTTTGACACATAAGAGGGAGCGGGAGAGTCCAAGTGGCACGTAATAAAAGAACAGATCAAATATATGAGTGGAGCATAGACGGCGGAGGCCCTTAGAGATTGACTCCATCAAAACGCGGAGCAGTTTTTTACATTTATTCCTTCCACTTCTCCTCCCACTCTCACACGATACATTCCTTATTAGCTTTATACAAAGTAGTTACAACCTCCGCTTCCTCTCTCTTTCTCTCTCTCTCACCAAAACCCAACTATAAAAAAGAAAGTGGTCAGGAAGGTTCCTTAGCTTTCCTTTCAATATATATAATAACAACCTCTCTGTCGTACACAAATCAAAGAAAGAAACGTAACTAAGATGGTGGTGGGAATTAGCAGCAAGAAGGGATCGTCGTCGTCGTCGTCATGGTTCTTCAGGAACAAGAAAAGGCTTTCTTCCTCGTGGAATCTCAGGCTCAAGTATCTCTTCTCATCCGCTTTCAAGTGGAAGAGCCTCTCCACAATCCGCGTCTCCTTCGTGGACGGCGTCGTTTTCAGGCTCGTCTCTGCATTTGAGGCTGTACTCCTCGTTCTCACCCTCTGCTTCTTCTACCTCTGCTGCGGCTGCAACTTCTGATCTCATCCATCATGCATCCTAGCTGAGACTAGATACACAATCTCTCATCTATCACTATTTCATCATGTAATTATTATTAATTTATTGCTCCTTAAGTACTTGGAATTTTGTAATCTCCATTTTCTAACTCGTCAATTAATGCAAATATATTATTATTATTATACATGGATCCTTCCAGAACAAAATCCGAAATCATCACCCAATACTCTAGCTGTGAGGTTTGGTGCTCGTGTTCCTTATTCAACAGTAGAAATAGAATTCAAAGTTCGAAACCAGCTTTGGAAGCAAAGTAACGCGTTCGAATTCTAATTCTAATTCTTGCTTGGCCATTAAGGCTTGTGACTTGTGACTTGTGAGTGTGAAAATGAAGAATATTATTTTCGTCACTATTGGTGAGGTTAGTTAAGGAAATATTTCTTAACAAAAGAAATTAATTAAAAACCGCTCAAATTTATTTTATTTAGTGTTAGAATTAATAAATTTTAAATGAGATAAGTTTGAATTTTATTTTTCTTTAATATTATTGGAGTTGGTTAATTGTTGAGGAAGAAACTCATACACAGGAAATAATGACGAATAAAAATCAATTTTTATTATATATATATATATATATATTAATTACAAGTTTGGTAAAATTTAATTGTGTATACTATAACATAATGATTTCTACGTTTCAAGTTTTCTAAACCACATCCACACACATCCCAACCCAGTTTCTGATCCTGTGAGAGAGGGTGTAAGATAACATGGTATAATTGCGTAGAAGAATCAAGAATGGAGAAGAAAATAAGTTATGTTAATGGTGTTGGTTGGCTTTTGGAGAGACTCTCGTGAGCAGCATTGCCCTTTGTGAGGAACCAACAGCTGGCTACCGGTTGTAGACAGGTGGTGTGTTAAGGTCATGACTCATAACTCTTGCAAATTTTTTTTTTTTAATTTCAAAATATAATTTTGAAATGGACGACTTGTATTATTGGACCAACGAGGAGGAATTATTCATTGAAGTTTTAGTTTTAAATTAAATAAGGAAAATAATATTCATTAGTTTTAAATAATGAATTTGGTTATTATTCATTGAAGTTTTAGTTTTAAATTAAATAACGAAAATAATATTCATTAGTTTTAAATAAGGTTTAATTACTCTGTTGGTCCCTATAGTTTCATAAAATTTTCAATTAGGTCCCTATACTTTTTTTTCTTTTTAATTGGGTTCCTGCACTAATTTTTTTTTTCAATTAAGTCCTTCTTAGTAGTAATTGACTTAATTTTATAGGGACCCAACTAAAAAAAAAGAATTGGTATAAGAACCTAAATAAAAGGAAAAAAAAGTGTAGGGACCCAATTAAAAAAAAAGATTGGTACAAAGACTCAATTAAAAGGAAAAAAAGTATAGGGACCTAATTGAAAATTTCGCGAAACTATAGGGACCAACAGAGTAATTAAACCTTTAAATAATGAAGTTGGTTAACCAAATTTTTAATGAGATTTTAAAGTTAAAAAATATGTCAGATTGAATTTATGAAGAGAAGTTTAGCAAGATAGAATATATAGAATGTAAGTACGGTCGTCAAAAGAAAAACCCTAAAATAGAAGTGAAGATTAGAGAAAATATCTTACGAAAAGTTAAAAATTTTAAGTATTGCACGGTTATGCTTTATGGTACAGAAGCTGAACAATGGGTGAAAGGGAGAAGAAGACTTAAAAAGACCATTCATGAGGTGGTCAAACGAGATCTATATATAAACGGTTAAACATGATATATGATAGAGTTCAATAGTGTCATTTGATCCATGCAACCGATTTCATCTAATGGGATAAGACTTTGTTGTTGTTGTTGTATTATTAAGGTATCATATGAATAAATAATATCTAATATTTTTGTCCATAATGTTATTACAAGAACATTATAGATTATTGCACAAAAAATTTATAAATCAAATTATTTTTATAAAAAAATTGTAAATGACAAAATTCTTTATTGATTAAGAAAATTAGAGTTTTCGTAAATAAAAAAATTAAATAATAAATTTTTTAATTATTATTTATATGCGACAGAATTTAACTTTTTATTAATAATTATTTTAATATTTATTACCTAAAATTTAAAATAATTTATTGTGTATACTCACATTTGATTAGGTGTTAAGTTTGTTGTATATAAAAATATAATAAAAGAATTAGATATTAACATAAAAAAATTTATATTGATAGTTATAAAATTAACTTAAAATTAGTTTAACTTTAAGACAATTGAATTTTGATTCTAATTATTAATCACAACATTATTATTTTTTTAAATTATATGTAATAAATATTTGAAAAAAGAAAAATAAAAATATAGATTCTAAAGATAAATGGTGAAAGTTTAAACTATATAAAAAAACTAAAAAATATGTATATAATAATAATAATAATATATTTTTTATGTGAATAATATTATGAAATTATTTTTTTAATTATATTTAATTATAAATTTAATATATTTTTTTATAATTTTATGAATTTATTTAAATTAATAATATAAATATAAATTATAAGTTATATATAGAGTGAGAAAGATAAAGAGAAAGAAATAGAGAAGGGAAGAGAGGTAGAAAAGATGATGGAATAATAAGGAAGTTTATTAATTTTAGAGGAAAATATTTCATTAAAATTTTAATGAAAGTGTGTCATGTGATAGATTTTGGTTGTTAATTCAGTAATATAGTATAACTATATTTCAATTTCAATTTTAATTAGAAAATATTATTAATCATCAATCGAGAAGCGATGGAAACAACGAAAACCGTGAATATCTAAGATTCATTTGACGGGAGGGAATCCATCTACGCGATCCAATCAATAGTTTAAGTCACACATTTTCATAATCCGTTTCCGTTTTTTCTTTGGAGAATCCCCTCAACTATCAACTATGTGTGTATGTCAAATAAAAAAATAAGACGCTAATTTTGTTAAGTATTGTGAAAATAGAAGATGTTTGGATAGGAGATGTAAAACATATCTTGAATATTTTAGAAATTCGAAATTAAAAGAAAAGCATCTTGCATAAATTGAAAATTCATTAGGTTTTTTTCATCTTTTTTTTTCCTTTCTTTTCGTTATACATTTTGATTGTCAAATTTATAATTAGTTATAGATAATGATATATAAGAGAGATAGAGTAGTAAAAGAATGAGAGAGATAAAAAAAAAATGAAAAGGAGAGAACTCTTTAATTTAAAAAAAAAATATTTGATTTTAACTATAATAAAAAAGTGACATGTTGATTGTAAAACTAGTAATATATAATATATAATAAAAATAAAAATATTTATTTGATTTTACAGTAGCTAAGAAATTATGTTTTGAAATATATAATTCCTCCTAGAGAGTTTAATGCAATTCGGCCATGTCAAATTATGTTTTGAAATATAAAAAGATTCGGAAAATGCTGGGGAAAAATGGGAGTCGAACAATGCAACTTTAATTTAACCTTAAATGAGATGCATGAAATTCAATTACTAAGCTCTAATAATTCCATATTAAAGTCATTAGATATTAAAATTGGAATTGTAATATGAAATTTTAAATAAAAATATTATTTGTATACTAAAATTAGTCAATAATATATTTTATATAATATATATGTAATTTAATTTATTTTTAATATGTATTTAAATTCTAACATATATTTTATATTAATAATTAATTTTGATGATTAATTTTACTGTACACATAACATATTCGAACTTTAAAATGTATGTTAGAATGACTAAATAAATAAAATATGAATTATGATATCAAGTTTGATTTAGTGTTTTTTTTTTTCTTTTATTTTTTCAATTCAGATTATGATTCAATATTTGAAAACAATAAACTAGGTATGGTACGCTTAATTTATCACTGTGTAAATAATGGAAGGCGATATAGACTTTTTTGTTTTGAGAAATAATAAAAAATTATTAGTATAAAATGTTTTTTATTTTTAATTCTATTGGAATAGTTAACTAATATTAGATATAACAATAAGTATGTAATTATAAATATTATATATATATATATATATATATATATATATATATATATTAAATTAAATAAAATAATTTTAAATTATTATTTCTTTAACATAACCATTCATATAATATGAGTTATGAATGGAAAAGTGTTTATTTTACTTATTTTTCAGTTTTTATAAAATGTTACGTGAAATTATAATTCTAATTTCAATTTAGTATGTATAAAAATGTTGATACGTTAGTTTTATAATTATTCTCTTATTGTCACAGTTTAATTCCAATTTCTTATTTTTACTGCGTTTCCTACTGTATAAAAGATGACAAAAAATGGAACTTCTCTAGAACTTGTCTCTTAGAAAGCCAACAAGATTGGTCATCATTCCTCATTTTTCAGGAAAATGCTTGTTGCCAAATAAAATTTTTTAAATTTTAATTTGACTTTATTCTGGTAATTAGTAATTACCATATCAATGAAAGAGAAGGTAAAATTAAAATATCTAATAAACTTTGTAGTTTCAAAGCTACCAACACCAGCATCATCATCATCTTATCTTGTTCTTGTTGTAACCCTTTCCTCACTCCTCACTCAAAACTTTTCTTCCTTAGTCACTGATACATAGCAAAGTATTTAGACATACACATAGACATGCATTCTTTAACATGCATAACAATTTCTTCTTCTTCTTCTTACACCTTTCTAAAGCCATACCATAACCCTCTATTGGCTCCTACTTCAAGGCCTAATCTTCTAACTTTGAAAAAGAAACCATGCTTTTCTACCAAAGCTCTACTATCATCTACCAAAGAATCTGTGTTGAAGGACTTCCATGAATGTAGAGCTCTCAAGGTGAACCTATTCCCATTTCTTCATCTTTTATGTATAATTGTTTATTTGGGGATATATTGTGATATTGAATTGTTCAGGGATCAGCTGAAAAATTAGTATCTTAACCTAAGCTGAGAGATTAACTAATAGAAATTGAACTATGCAGCTTTAGTTTTTTCACACACAAAATTTTGGATTCATGTGTTTAGGTACATTTATTCTATGCATGTTAACGATTGATAAATCTTTGACTTGTTTTGAAGATTATCTCAGGCCTGCATAATTTTGATAAGGACAATGTTGCTTCAGTTGTGACAGCTGCAGAGAAGGTTCGGTTTTTTTTTTTCTCTTTAAAGATTTGTTCTGTTGATCAGTTCACTAATTTATGTAGTATCCATGAATTGGTTTAGTATTTGATAGCTGATAGATGCATGAAAACAATTATACATATGAATTGTGGATTATTCTTTTAAAGATCTCTAATTATTCTGAATACTGTTTTCTTATGCTTTCTGCAATGAAATATTTAGCATTACAAACTAACATACTAATGTCCAATGAGTTTGTATTGTGATGCCATGTGCTTTACAGGGTGGAGCAACTCATGTGGATATAGCGTGCGACCCGGAGTTGGTGAAACTGGCTATCAGCTTAACTTCTTGTCCGGTATATTAATACTTTTCGAAATTCCGTTAGCTTCTAAAAGAATTATAGTTGTGGAACATATTGATCATTTACTACATTAATGTTGAGCATGTATATTAGCATTTTATATCCCAAATCCATTGGTCATTGGATTGTGGAACAAGACATTTACATTTAGGTTTTGATCCTTTTCTTTTTCTATCATTTGCATATAATTCATGCTTCTTGCAGGTTTGTGTTTCATCTGTAGACCCTGCATCATTTCCGGCTGCAGTCGAAGCAGGAGCACTAATGGTTCGACTAACTTGTCTAAGTTTTATCTTCAATTCTAACTTGATCCTTTGGTTGTTGCACAATCCTTGAAAGTTATGCTAGCCATTAACCATAATCAAATAGGGCTTCTGGGAATTTTTTCACTGAACATGATTAATTGCATTGACAGGTCGAGATTGGAAATTATGATTCATTCTATGAGAAGGGAGTGGTTTTTACTCCGCAGCAGGTATGGAGAGAATTTAATGATTAAAGATTGAATTTATATTTGTCAAAGAGAGTGGCTTTTGTCTTTAATTAGAGCACAAATATCTTGTTTGATTTTCTTATGATAAACACTACGATTATGATATAGCCAATTGAACATAAGAAAAAGAAGATGTAGATAGTTCCTTCTGAATTTCTCAGAGTATTGCTAACTAATTAGCATTTTGTACAAATTCTCGTGCAGATTCTAGGTCTCACAAAGGAGACAAGGAGGATACTTCCATCAGTAACATTGTCCGTCACCGTGCCTCACACACTAAGCCTCCCTGATCAGGTTATAAGCAGTATTTTAAATTCCAGAATACACTATGTAGCTGATGTCATGAATTACCTGCACAGATGAATAAAATTAATCTAAAACCTTAACAGGTCAAGCTTGCAGAGTTACTAGAAGAAGAAGGTGTAGACATTATTCAAACCGAGGGAGGAAAATGCTCAAATCCTACAAAGTCTGGTGTTTTAGGCTTGATTGAGAAGGTAAACAGATAACTTATGTCTCTTGTTTTAAATTCAATGGATCGTCATACACACTGCTACTGTTGTATTGATAAATTTACCATTCTTTAAACCATTAGATTTCTCATGGCTGGTCATTGCAGGCAACACCAACTTTGGCAGCAGCATATTCTATATCAAGAGCTGTTAAGATCCCTGTCATGTGCTCATCTGGCTTAAGTGCTGTTACAGCGCCTATGGCTATCACAGCCGGGGCAGCTGGTGTGGTATGTTTCTGAATCTCAACAAATTTTTTTCCATCTTATTCTGTCCAGAAAAATCATAAACCAACTTTTCTTATGTAATATTCTACTCTTATGGTGACAAGTTATTGATCAGTATACTATTTACTATTTTCTGTTCACAGGGTATAGGTTCTGCAGTTAACAGGCTAAATGATGTGGTTGCTATGATTGCTGAGGTTAAAAGCATTGCGACTTCATTGCAGACATCATCTCCGATGCATGCTACACGCAAAGTGGAAACTCGTAGACAGTAGTTCAGTTCTATCCATTGGGTTGTGTCACAAGAAATAGGTTAGAAGTGAAGGATACCAGTGAATAAAACATGAAGAAAATTTGGGAACCTTACTTCAACATAGGGTTAAAAAAGTGTGAGGATCCATCTTTCTTCTTCCTTTCTATTTCTGAGCTATGGTATTCTGATGTTTCTACAGAGGAAAGTATAACTTTGCCCTGCATATTTTTGCTTCTTTAATTGCTAATTTTGGATTCTAAAATTTCCCTAATAAAGAAGAGCATTAAAAGTAAAATGAACATGCGCTATGAAGAAGCTATTCTATTTAAAAAAAAAAGAAAGCAGCATTTTTCCAGAGTTATTTCCATATAATTGCATACAACGCTTTTCCACTTAAGCAAAAAATTGGATTTAACAATAATCACGAGTTTACTCCCCAGGTTGCGAGTTTGATTTTTACCCCATTTTGAGCCAAAATTATGTCGTTTGAGCTATAAAAAAAAAACTCATCATTTGCCATCTAGCTTCGATGCTCTTAGCTTCCGTCTTCTTCGTGCTTCTCGACCTTCTCTTTCCTCTGTCCTTCTTCATCGTTCACTCATTTTGGTTTTACTTCATCTCTTTTGGCTGTTGTTGCATCTGCTTCTGAGTTCTACCCCTGATACGAGCTTTTAAGTTCTATTCCCTGCTTCTGTTTCGCTCTTGTGCTTTTGCCGCTGATTCGAGCTTTGCTTTTGCTTTGTGCCTGTGTAGTGCATTGTACTAGTTGTATAATTGACTAATTGTTAAAGATTTGAATGTAATTATTATATCATGTACTATTATTTTAATTTATTATGTGTTATGTGGTGAAATTGTTCAATTTAAATGATCAGATTTGAGTAAAATAAATTCACAAGAAGTAAACTCACACTAGATTCGCAAGTTTGACAACCTTGAGAGAAATAATGTTACAATAAAACATTCTATTAAGCATTATGCCCAAAAATCTGCAATTCTATTACTAAGCATCCAAATGGAATTAACAGATGTACTTTACACAAAAAATTGATAGAGAGAACGATAGTTATTCACAAGGATAAAGCAGAGATGACTACAAACTAGATGTACAATTTCAGACCAAGCAGCTTTAATTCAAACAGTTCCAAACCTTCTATCTAGCTAACTAATAATAATTACATGGGTCTTATTCATCAAAATCCGATTCTTCATCAGTGTCTTCAAATTCACCGTTTTCCTGCCAATCAGCAACAAAACAAAACGAACTGTTTCTTTCATAACAAGGTAAACAAGAGTGAGTTCAATACCATGAACATAATAAATTATTACCATTTTCTTATTATATTCTGCCATTGCCATATCAAATTCTGCGCGCTTTTCTGTTGCTATATCATAGTATTGAACCTTCTCCTGTAAGATACTGGTGTTATTAGCACAGAATTCAACCAAAGCCATATTTCTTTTCGCTCAGATCTAAATGAACGAATTTAAAAGATTTGGAATGAATGCAGTTGATGCGAGTAAGTGAACGTTTTAACACAAAAAGGAGCGTCTCCTCAAAGGCACAAATTGTGCGTCACAGGATCTCATTTAAAATATAAATAAATGTTCTTGTGCAGTTAATGAAGAGCTGTGTTACGAGCATATAAAGATACCATTTCTAATGCGACCAGCACCAAAGATTGCAGCCATAATAATGCAATTCAGGCTAAACGAGGAAAGGAGAGGTTACATTAAACCTAAGTCCTAACCTCATAAGTCATCGTTTTCCACTTCTCTCCACATGCCTTGCCAATCTGAACTAACACATGAAGGAAGAATTACCAAAAGGAAGTGCATTAATTTACAAAGAATAACAAGTAACAACAACAACAGCAGCAGCAATAATATAGTCGCTATTCATGCAAAGTATACAAACGTTTTGCAAATTCTCAAGTCTAAAATAACTGACAATTTTTTAATAGAAGCGGGGATCACATTTAATGTTGTATTGGAATTTTAGAAATTATCCGAATTTTATAAATAATTAATTTGCAAACAAATACTATCTTGCTTCAAGACAAACTAAACCTATAAACTAGATCAGAATTACTACAGATACAATAGATTGTATACATACATCTCGCATTGACTTGACATCGGGGTTCTGCTCTTGAAATTCTTTACGAAAATCCTCCCTTAAGAATGACAACAAAGGACTTCAAGTAAGCACAATAAATTTGAAAAATTACAATATTTTCCATCAATGGAAATGAAGCAGTTGGTTTATGTATACAATGCTGAAGTAAATGGCAATATACTGAACAAAGAACAAAAAAACAAGCTAGTAACAAGGAAAGCAAACTATAGCAGGAAAATCATGATTAAATGGCTTGTGATAACCATAATTTTTAATACAAATGATTGTCTTGACTCTTGAACATAAAATACTGATGCATCCAAACTGACTTGTAAGCACAAACTTTCCATCAAGTGATTACCTCCCCAGCACTTTTCCCTCTAAAGTCAATTACTTTACCTTACAATTCCAGAACATTATTAATTCCAGTGGATCATACTTCTAGGATCAGTAATCAGTAAGATGGGCAAAGAAAGAAGCATATAACACTAACTGCAGGTTTGTTTTCTAAAATTAAACACCGGCACTTTTCCAACTATTTGGGAGAGCTTAATATTTCATTCAAGATATACAAACAATGCCATGCCATGAACCTGGAACATACATACATGAAACTAAACTGGAGCTAAATGGCGTTTCCAGTGGTGAACAGGTGAGTAACACGTTAGAACCTGCCATTATGAGTCTTAGCAATACCATATATAAAGTATAACTACCAGTAAGACAACATAAAAGATCATCAATAGCAAGTATAAATTAAATACAGGGAAAGATGGAGGAAAAATAATCGCCCTACAAGAAGTAGAAGAAAGCAGTGGGAGGTTTCTTTGGCTTCTTAGCATCAATCTTTTGTTTTGCTTTGGGTTTCTTTCTCGAATTAGCCTGCCGCAGTGATCTCTTCATCCCCCTGCTTGTTTTGATGTTCAACACTAGTTTGCTGAAAATTCCACAACAACATCATATTTAGATATTTGAATGTAGTTATCATCAATCATTGTTCTAATACACTAGCAACACTTGAATCCAGAGAACCTAGACCTAGATGAACTCCAGAACTCCATCCCCTTGCTTATTTTTTCAGGTGTGATGTCTGAAGCAGATATGATAATAAATAAATAAATAAGACAGTACCTCCCAAATTCATGTTTCTAATCACTCAATTTTTCTCAATTATCAGGATGGAACTTTTTTAGTACAATCTTTCCAGAGAAAGAATGACCTCTTTTATCGCAATATTTTCGCGAATTTACTGATAACAATAATAATACAAAAAAAAAGTGACAAAGGAAGAGTTAAAAAACCCAGTAGTGAAGGAAGTAAGCAACTTTATGTTGAACACAATGACCTAATTGAAAGAGAGTACATTGATACAGAGATAGTGCAAAAATTAGTTGAGTTGGGTAATGGAGAAACTAGAGAGTAAATAGAAGAGTGGTACCGGGAAGGAACAGAAGAAGAGGGTGACGCAGAAGCAGAGGTTTTCCGTTTAGCCCTTCCCGCCATCGCCCTCTCTTTTTCTTCTTCGTGTTCAGTGGTGCGGTTTAGCAGAGCTGTCAGTGTCAGCTGTGCTGGAAGCCATAGCCCATAAACACGCTTCCCGTTATTCAAACCTAAACGACACCGTCATGGTTACCTTCTTTTTTTTTTCTCGTTTATACAATTTTGTTTGTAGAAGAATTTTTTTATTAGGGGGAGTCTTTTTTTTGTGTGTAAATATAAAAACATTTACAAATCTTCAGACCTTTTTTAGTTTGGGTAGAGCTAACTAATCGTGACGACGTTACACTGAAGGGGTCCACTTTATTGAGCTTTGCATTTTCCTAAACAGTCTTGGCCCAAAATAAAATTCATTAAATGGAGTTGGGTTGAGTTGGGTTGAGCTAACTACTTTACAGTTGATGGGTATTGAGTAGATAAACCATACACCTAAATCTGGTATCTTTCTTTTTTTTTTTTTAAATATTTTTACTTACGTGCTAAACTTGATTTAGTTTTTGTTCTTTTCATTGAACGTCGAAGTTCGAACACCATAAAAAAACTTGGCTCTAATGGCATTTTTTTCCCCTCTCCACCTCAAGGTCTAGGGTTTAAACCCTAAAAAATGCAATTGAGAAAAAATATAATAAAAATATGTGAAAAGTGTTTGGGTGTATTGTGTATCTAGAATTGAGAATTGTTCAATCCACCGACAAAAAAAAAGGTTTAAATATTATAAATACTACAATTAATTAATTGAAATGAGAATATTTTAGATATAAAACGTTATTAAAGTTTCAGTCTCCATCTCTATAAATTTTAGTCCCTTGTGTCCCTACTTTTTTGGAGGTATTGAAATACTGAAATTTTAGAGACAGAAACAGAAATTTTAGTACTGAGTTTCAGTCTCTCACTCTCTGTCTCAGTACCTCAAAACAAACGCTACCTTAAAAAATAGGAACACAGGGGACTAAAATTTTTAGAGATGAAGACTAAAACTTTAATAACATTTTATATCTAAAATACTTTCATTTCAATTAATTAATTCCAATTTTATCATTTATACAAATTAAATTAGAATTTTATTCTTATTTCAATTTCTGTCTCTCATTTTGCACCAAACAAAATACTGAAATTTATTTCGATCTCTATCTCTTAATCTCTGTCTCTCAGTCTCAATCTTTCCGTCTCTATCTCTCCACTAAACGCTACCTAATATAGACATCTCTAGTAACCTACTAGTTGTACTCCATATTAATTTTGATTGGGCATGGCTAATCCAAAATCAGGTTAACTAACTACCTAGATGGAACCGCAACCTTAAATAAAATTTAATCAATTTCATAAAAATTGTCATAAAACAAAAATACATAAATGAAGAAGTACTCAATAGTAGAGAACTATTTTCATAAAAAAAATTAATTAACCCAATTGCAATTAGTATTCAATAGTGGTTTATTTGTATTAATGCATTTATTTATTAGTCGTAAAAAATTAGTAAGACTTTTTTTTTTTTATTGATATATGGAAATGCAATGGTGGAAGGTGATGGTGTCGGAGAATACTAAAAATGGGATGTGTCAAGGCCTTGTTTTTATCGCCTCCTGCTTGGTTGTGTGTGGGCGTGCCCGGTTCCGCTTTCATGACACCATAACAATACGATATAAACAAGAAGCATATAGAAAAACACACTCAGTCAAGCAACTTAACGCAACGCAACGCAATTAACAAACTAACAGAGACATTTTCACAAACACCTGGTAGCTCTAAAACCACTTCTCTCTATCTCTCTGTCTCTCTGGAGTTGCATTCGCTAATTGTTACTGTTCCACCATCATGCAAGCCATTCACACACCCACGCTCCGCGTCTCTCCGTTGGACCCACTTCGCAAATCAACCAATCCTCCCATATCCACGCGCCGCGCATCTAAGAGGGTCTCCTTCACCGTCTCCGCAGCCGCCGTCTCCCCCAAGGTTTCGGCTCCTCAGAGGCAGAAGGATCCAAAGAAGCGCGTTGTAATCACCGGAATGGGCCTAGCCTCCGTCTTCGGCAACGACGTCGACACTTTCTATGACAGACTCCTCGCCGGGGAGAGTGGTATCACCACCATCGACCGCTTTGATGCCTCCAAGTTTCCCACCAGGTTCGGCGGCCAGATCCGTGGGTTCAGCTCCGAAGGCTACATCGATGGCAAGAACGACCGCAGGCTCGATGATTGTCTCCGGTACTGCATTGTCGCCGGTAAGAAGGCTCTCGAGAACGCTGACCTCGGGGGCGAAAAGCTCAACAAGGTGCGTTTTTCATGGGAATTCCCCATATTTTGATTTGGTCGGTGATGGTCGTGTTTTAACTTATGTGGTTCAATCTTCTTTGCTGCTTCTGCATCTTAGATCTGTTAATTATTTTGTTTTGTTAATAGGAATCAGTTTCTGCATTTGGTCACTGATTCACTGATAGTTTGGTGCTTAATTGGTCACCTAGGTGTTGAGTTCAGTTTGAATGAGAACGTTGTTTGTTTGTATATTTGAGCTTTTGATTCATTTAGAAATGTGAGTTACTGCAAATTTTTTTTTTTTTTTGTGGCTTTTTATTGCTTCAATGGAATCATATTTTTATGGCATTGATCAGAACTCCTATCTGGATTTTGAATTGGTACATACTTTCTAAATTCTTTCAATTCCTTCTGATGGTGGTTTGCTACTCTTGTATTAATGTTAAAAAACTTGAATCAGGCCTACCTGTGCTTTGAATTGTTTTTGCTTATTTTGAGCAATATAGAAAAGCTTAAATCACTCTGTATTATTTGCAGCTTGACAAGGAAAAGGCCGGTGTTCTTGTCGGGTCAGGGATGGGTGGTCTTACAGTATTTTCGGATGGTGTTCAGGCTCTAATTGAGAAAGGACATCGCAAAATAACACCGTTCTTCATTCCTTATGCCATTACTAACATGGGTTCTGCTTTGCTTGGAATTGATCTTGGTTTCATGGGTCCAAACTATTCCATATCAACTGCATGTGCTACCTCCAATTATTGCTTTTATGCTGCTGCAAATCACATCCGCAGGGGAGAGGCTGATTTGATGATAGCTGGTGGGACTGAAGCTGCCATCATTCCAATTGGGTTAGGGGGTTTTGTTGCATGCAGGGCCCTCTCTCAGAGAAACGATGACCCTAAAACTGCTTCAAGGCCATGGGATAAAGACCGAGATGGCTTTGTAATGGGTGAAGGTTCTGGAGTTCTGGTAAGGCAGCCCAAAAAGTGCAAATAGAACAAACTCCTGCTTACATATTTTGTTTTCATTCTTTAGTGGCAATCTTCCTTATGTTGGTCACTTTAATTGACAATTAAAAGTGATTTGATATTTTAGTACTGTGGCTCTTTGCTAATATATATTTCCCTGTTTCTGAAAAGATAGTTGTCTTCTTCATTTGTTGGGTCTCAGGTAATGGAGAGTCTTGAACATGCCATGAGGCGAGGTGCGCCTATTATTGCTGAATATTTGGGAGGTGCTGTTAACTGTGATGCTTATCACATGACTGATCCAAGATCTGATGGGCTTGGTGTTTCTTCATGCATTCAGAGCAGCCTTGAAGATGCTGGTGTCTCACCTGAGGAGGTACGATTTTATTCCCGACACCTGTTGTCTAATTTTGTTGCTGATTTTATCTGTTGAAAGAAGTTCTACTGTTAATTATTTATATCATTCCTCGTGGATGTCTCTCCAGTTGATATGTTTGCTTTCCTGTTACCATCTATTAGTCAGGGATGTGTTATCAATATCTTTTTAGCACATGATATGATATGATAGGGGAGGCCACTATCCAACATAGCCGACATATTTTGGAGAGTTTCTACTAGGTAGTATAAGTTGGAGCTTGGAGTAGGTCTCCATGATTCACTAGCATTGAGGTTTGGATAATGTTGTGGAGAAGTTAGTGGACAATTGGTATAATTAGTGAGACCAAGAAGTCCAAATAAGTAACACATACAGTGTGAATGGGAGTTATGGCCTTAAGTTAACTATCTTATAACTACCCTCCTCCATTCCCATAGAGAGGAGCTTGAACTACTAATGGAAATAAATGCGAAGGCAAATTTTGCTTTATTTTTAATTTATGTTCTAACTTGGATTCATGCAAGCCTTAAATTGGTGTATTGAAAGCATATCAAATACTTCTTTCCAGGTCAACTACATCAATTGTCATGCAACTTCTACTCTTGCTGGTGACTTGGCAGAGATTAATGCTATTAAGAAGATTTTCAAGAAAACTGATGGCATCAAAATCAACGCAACAAAGGTATTATCCCAATTTTTGCCTTTATTTGCTGGTGAAAGCTTTTCTGTCTTCTACTTGTCAATTATAGCAGATTATATTCTATTAGTTCCATGGTAAATGAGTTGACGGATTTTTTTTTTTTTTGAAATTATTTATCAGTCTATGATTGGGCACTGCCTTGGTGCAGCCGGAGGTTTGGAAGCCATTGCAACAGTGAAAGCCATAACAACAGGGTGGCTGCATCCGTCAATCAATCAATTCGTATGTATACTTAATTCTTTTTTATCTGATTAAGATTATTTGTTGTCAACTATGTTCAACATACAGCATGAGCTTTTGTTATGGTCTGACAATTTTTTATATATGGTCAATGTCGGCATATTTATCCCTTATTTTATGTACGACGGTAATAGTTGACTCCTTTCTTTGGGGAAAAAGATTAGGTCTTCTCTTCCTTGAGTTATTTGAAATTTCATCTAGAAACTTGAATGTGTCATCAATGTTTATGAGAGAAGTCATTGCAGTAATCTCCACGGATAAGTGCGCATATATCCTATTAGATTTTTAATTTGCAGCTGACTACTTTGAGGTCTATTGGCTGAGCCAGATCACAAGAAGGATCCTGTTATTATGGCTGCTTATTATTAACACTTTTACTTTAATTGCCCGTTAGTACCATACAAAGCTTCAGTTGTTGAGTTTGATCTTCATGGTGCTTTGTTTTTTCTCATTTAAATGTTTTGTCGTAATAACATTTTGTCCTTGCTATTGGATGCAGAATCCAGAACCAGCAGTTGATTTTGACACAGTTGCCAATGTCAAGAAGCAGCATGAAATTAATGTTGGTAAGTTTCTATATAATTCAACAACCATGGTAATTTTCCGTTACACAAGATAAATGCCATAATCTGAACAGCTAATGGTTGATTTTTTTTCATTTCATTTCAGGCATTTCAAATTCATTTGGATTTGGTGGACACAATTCTGTGGTGGCATTTTCTGCTTTCAAGCCCTGATAGTCTGGTCTGTCACCACAAATGTAGAACAGGATTATAAATTAATTGCAATTTTGTTCTTTCTACATCATTGAGGCAACTTCCTTTATTTGAGTCTTTGATTTGTGAAAGCTGCAAGGCCTGTAGTTCTTATATTTGTGCTAATTGTGATTTGATAGCATAAAGAACATTTTGCGTATAGCTCGAATATTTATTTAGTTTGGAGTGCTGTGGTGGATACAGAAATTTCTATAGAGCTTATCTTCAACATTCTTCCTTAGTGTCTAGTAACGATGTTTAATCTTTATCGCAGTATGGTTTTATTTGAATAAAATGTTTCCCTTCCCTTTTTTTTTGTTGGTACCATTTGTTTTTAGTTTATCTTCTGGTCTTAATCAGTGATTATCATTTTGAATCTTGATTACATGTTGAGTCCATGGTACATTATTCTTATTCAGGGTGGTTTTGTAAGCTTAAATACATATTATAATGAACCAGGTTAGATATACATTAAAATCAGTCACTTAAGTGATGGGTCCGGTTGGGACCACAGATCCGGTTTGGTCCGGTTCGACCGGTCGGTCTGTCTAGTCTAATTTTGGGTCAAATTTTTCGAAATTAGTGTCAAAATGCTCGTTTTAAAAAGCTCTATCCTATTTTAATATAAAACTTTTTATTTCTAATTTTTATTATAAAAATTTAATTTATTAACTAATTATTTACTAATTTAGCGGGGTTTACATTTCTCATAACAATATATTAATATCTACGTTTATTAAATAATATTGATTATTAATATTGTATAATGTATTAATATACATAAAGTATCATAACATGTATTTAAAAGCATTCTTTTTTTACTTTTTTATACATTTTTATTATTATTGACCAAGAAATACAATTATTATTTTAAATAATTTGATTTTTAATTATTGATAAATTAAAAGTATATCAAAATTATATGACATATTATATTAGCAACATTTTTCACTAAATTACTTTAAAATATTGCTGATAAAATAAACTCATAAATAATAATAAAATTAAATTAAAAATTAATAAATTAAATATTACATGTCTAAATTAAATAGACTTGACTAATAAAGTGAGACCAACTTTCAAAATCTTTTGGAACTAAACTAATCAAATTCTAATGTTAGAATTAAGTTATTTAAGTAATATATATGGTATTCAATTCTAGAGCTTAAATAGTTAGATGCATATAATTAATTAATTATAATTAGGCCAATGCTACTATGTAAATGGTCAAAAATTTCTACATGTATAAATTTGAGGTGTTAAAATGAGATTGAATTTTGTCTATAATAATAGGACCCGCATTAATGAATAAATTATTATTGATGGGCCACCATAAACAGGATGCATGTAGAAAATGTTAACTATTTACTACTTTTGCATCCTTTAAATTAGATAAATTGGATTTAATTAGTATCAATAATTTTTTGTTGGTGTTCGATCATAACATTAGTTGAATTTTGGACTTCAGCTTGGGATCATACTTTCTATGTCAATATAAAACTTTTCTTTGTTTAAAAATTATTATTTGTATTGATTTTGTTAAATAAAATTTTATTATATAATATTTTTGCTATTTTTATTTTATATTGTAATTATGAATATTTACAAAATACTATTACCTTTAAAAAAGTTATGAACAAAATTTTTTAATTATATATATAATAAAATTAGATTGATTTATTAAAGATAATTTTTTTATAATTTCAAATAATATAGATTTAATTTATTCTAAATGACAAAAAATAAAATGAAAAACATTTTACATTATTTTTCTAAAAAAAAAATAATACAAATATACTATGACTTTAAAATATTTTTTGTTACGTAAATTTAATGTGATAGTAAGAAAAAAATTTAAAAGATGGTGGAAATAGTCATGAAATAATGTCTATTCCTTCTTTTACATGATTTATTACAGTTTTTCTCAATTAAGTGCTAATATATATATATTTCTATATCAAAGAAACTATTACTATCGTTTTTTTTCCATTGTTACATCAAATTTATGCACGAAGAAAAAAAATTAATTTTATTAAAAAATTTTACCAAATAAAGTTTTAAAGTCATAGTATTTTTTGTTACACATGATAAATTAAATTTATATTATTCAAATTGATAAAACAAAATTTCTAACAAATTAATATAATTTTATTAATTTTATTAATTAATAATAATTTTTAAACCTAAATTTTTATCACGGCAACAAAAAATTGAACTAACGTAGAAGGTTAGTTCTCAAGTCCTATCCAAAAATTTCAGTAACTGGCCTAACACACAAAATTTCGTCAAAGATTAACTAAAACTATTAATTAATTTAAATAAGACACAAACTTTGAAACTTTCTGCTCATGTTAGTGTTTTTTCTGCAACAATTCAAATGATGGGCCCATCAATAATAATTTGTTCATTAATGCGGGTTTTGTTATTATAGGCAAAGTCCAATCTTATTTTGACACCTCAAATCTATACATGTAAAAAGTTTTGGCTATTTACATAGTAGCATTGGCCTTATAATTATAATCATTTTTGTAATCACAAGTAATGAAAATAGTTTAACTAGATTGAATATTTAGAATACATACAATTTATAATGCGGCAAGCAATAATAATCACATTTAACTCAACGATAAATTCAGCTTCTCATAGAAAGATAATTCCATCTACATTCTATTAGGTTGGTTATAGCATATAAAACGATCAAACCATCATTAAACAAAATAAAATTCACAGTCTTTGCTGTGTTGAACTTTTGCATCCAAATAATTCGCACCCAAATCAACGAAACAATTCAAGTTGCACACCTGACGGATGTGGTGCATTATATAATGATTGTGGTAAAAGATAATTCTGCTGTAAGAACAAAAGAAAACAATTGAGTAACAACATTCATTATATAATTAAAAGAATAAAAATAAGGTTGAATTTATGAAAGAATGACAAAATTTTAATTTATACCTAAAAAATGATCAATTTCAATATAAAATAAAGAATGCATTATTACTGTATAGAAATAGTTAAGAAAAGAAAATTAAAAGATAAAATAAAAAATTTTGGCTCTGGAATTTACACGGATGAATGGTAAATGAAATACTCTATACATAGTACTTATGGAAATATATGAAAGAATAATTATAATTATTAAAAATATATGATATAAAATATTATGATTATTAACAAATCTTATTGTAATTAATTATTAAATACTAACAAATATAGTTATTTGAAATTAATACTTTCTATAAATAAGAAATAAAAGAGAGAGGTAAGTATACTTGCATCATCAGAATGCTCTACGTCAATATGTTTAGCGCCAACGTAAATATTATATAGATGATAATTAAGTATGATTGACAATTATATTATAAAAAATGACCATTAATAGAATTATTCATTATATTGAGGTTCATATAATTATAAACAAGATACTTTTTTAAAATAAGTTAAGAGAGATATATGCATATATACTAATACCAAAATGCATCATGTTAATATTTTTGGCGCCAGAATATAATCCATTGTATAATAATATAATGATAACTATTATATATAGGGATATTCATGGATCGAATTCAATCTGCATGTCCGCGGTGTTTACACGAATCTAATACGAGAATTGTGGATATTGATTTGATTCGCAAGGCTATCGGATCGGATCGGATTCTGTTCATATACTGATAGATCGGATTGCGGATTTTAGATAGGTACTCGCATATTCGATCTGCATATCTGCAGATCCGCAAAAAAAAAATACGTAAATAAATATTCTTCCTATGTTTTATTTCAACTAATAATTATCATGTATGTTTTATTATTTTATTTTTATTATTTAAAAAAAATTATGTTTAATAATATTTTAGGAGTAAACATGTTTAAAAGAGTGAAAAAAATGGATTTTATTGATATTTTTAATGAAAATAATTTTTTAAAATATTTTTATGTTTTGCGGCACTACAAGAAAAACTTTATTTTTCGATGCTAAAAATTGACGGTTATCTCTCGCGTCAATATTTTTTGATAGCCTGCTATCGATATTGTTGAAAAAGATGATTAAAAATAAAATATCAAAATCGATAGTCACATCGTCGATTTTTTTGATGATGCATTAAACCATTCTCCTATTATCGTCACATTATCGACGAACCATGGGGCAAGAATACTTTTATTTTAAAATCAACGGACATGCCGTCTATTTTAGTATTTAAAATATCGACGAGCAACTATGTTTTGACACTCCAGCAATGAAAAAATGTTTGTAAATGGGTACAAGAGTTGAAAATGTCAGATGGATATGTTTCAAATTTATAAAAGTGTGTTGATGTCAGGGGAGGAAAATTGTTTGGGATGAAAACTCGTGATTGTCATGTATTTATGGAGTGTTTGCTTTCGTTAGCCTTCAAAGAGTTGCCGGACCACATGTGGAAACCGTTGACCGAAATAAGTCAATGTTTTAGGGACCTTTGTTCATCTACTCTTCGGGTTAGCAACAGTGTACAAATGGAAGTTAATATTCCTGTTATTTTGTGCAAGTTAGAAAGAATTTTTCCACTTGCTTTTTTTGACGTAATGGAGCATCTACCAATTCAGTTGGATAAGAGGCACCTGTTTGTAGACCAGCTCAGTATAGGTAGATGTATCCATTTGAGAGTGAAACAGGCACGTATAAGAGATCAGTAAAGAATCGGTTAGAGTAGAGGGTACAATTTGTCAAGCATACTTGGGTAGATAGACATCAAGATATTGTTCTATTACTTTGAGTTAAATGTAGTGTCTAAGAGAACAAGGCCGAATCGAAATGATGATGGTGCTGAAAGTTCATCTGAGCTTGCCCTTTCTATTTTTGATCAACCGGGTGCGCCTATGGGAGCCAACAAATACAGGTGGTTGACTAGTATGAAAGTTTTTACTTGATCCAGTATATGTGATGTATATACCATTCCGAAGTGATCTATTAATGTCGCTTGAAATAAGATGTAGAAAGGGAATATAAAAATATTCCTATAGAATCTTGAGGAACGGGCCCATTAAAGCAGTACGTGAGTTGGGTTCAGAACGTCATGAGACAGTTCGGTCCATATCTGATGGGATTTGAACTGATACTTACGTCTTACTATGGCATTACTCTACCACTGAGTTAAAAGGGATGGGATATAGTTCCGAAGGATGAATTGGACAGTTCCAGTAAGATTTTATTCTTGAACAAAAATCCAATAAACTTATTTGAGGGAGGGGCCTTCCATGGATTCACCTATATAAGCCGCAACTAAAGTAGCAAAAATAAGGGTTTGAGTACCGATTGTATGGGAAATCCTTCAAGAAATTATGCAGGGGCATCCCGTCTTGCTAAATACCCAAAGTTTTCTAGTTTACCCCAACATTCCCCACTTGTTCGACTGTTACTGAGCAGTTTTTGGATATCAAACGGACCTCCCCAGAAGGTAATTTTAATGTGGCCGATTTTCTCTCTTTTCAATCAGTTTCGCTACAGCACCTGCTGCTCTAGCTAATTGTCCGAAAATGAAAGCCGCTCACTTACATATCTTGTTGAATTGTCCTGAAGTAGATACATTTAGAAGTCATTATGACCAGATCCATGGGGGCAATAATTCTTTATCCAACTTTTCATCATTATTTCATGAGCATGTAAGTTATTACGTTTTGTTGACTGGATCAAAATATGTCAATGTAAATATTCTCTAAATACTATATTTTATTTGACAAAATTAGGTAAAAAATCCTAGCAATGGCATAACTTGTCCTCATCTATTGAGTTTAGCATTCAGTCCAAAAACTAGGGCCACGAGTGTTGATATGTTCAAGGTCGATGTGTATATATTCCAAACTCCTGAGCATGCATGTGAAAAGGAGATAGATAATACATGCATATATGTTAAGGGTAATGAAGGGAATAATGCATCTGACTGGTACGACACTCTTAAAGAGATTTTGATTGTTGAATATCCAAGTCTTGTTAGTTTGAGAGTCACCTTATTTTATTGTGAATGGTATGACCCTACCAGGCCTCAGAAAATGCATAGACACAAAGACTACAAAATAATTGAAGTATTACCCACTAGGAGATATGGGAGTTATGATCTATTCATCCTTACGCAAAAAGCTAGACAAGTGAACTACATGACATATCCACAATGTTGTAAGCCTAATTAAAAGATTGTGATTACATGTAAACCACGAAAAATAATGGAGGAAACACAAAATGAATCTGAAACCGAGGTGTATCAAAATGATGAGCCTCCACATACTAGGATCATTTTAAAAACCGAGCTTCCACCATCATTAGCATCTAGGTCATGAGATGTTGATATGATACAACTTCAAGTGGCTGACCTCTAGGTTCCTAATGTAAACAATGAGGAGGACGGTGACATTGAGATCTATGATGACGATGATGCTTACATTGATGATGATAGAAGTTCGGAACTCTCGAATTGAGGTTTTAGTTGTAAATTCTTAGTTTGCAAATATGTTAATTTACTTTAATTCATATTTTGTAATTTTTTGTATCAGTTATGTTATGGATAATAACTTACTTATTTCAATGTGTACAGAATATGGTTGGTAGAGATGAAGATCGCGGTCGTGGCCGTGGCCAAGGCCGAAAGGGTGCGCCAAGATTATGCACTCAACAAGCCAATGAGCCTCCTAACACTACCTCACATGGTGTGCAGATTGATCCAGCTATTATACAAGATATCTCTAGTAAAGACGAAGATCGTGGCCATGGTTGAGGCCAAAATGGGAGGTCTAGGCTTTCTACCAGTCGCTCCCTTGACTTGCATGCGGATCCATACAGTCTTGTTGGGTGAATCAGGCACGACTGTTCTGACCAGTGGGATACCGCCACCTATTGCTACTACTACCCCTCTTGTCAGGAGCCTCAGATACACATGATGCCTACTCTGGATGCGCCAAGATCATGCACTCAACAAGCCAATGAGCCTCCCAACACTGCCTCACATAGTGCACAGAGTGATCCAACTATTGTAGCTCCCAGTCGAGCAGGATCCTGTGGAAAAAGACAAATCACATCTACTGGTACCCAAGATACTCAGGGTCAAGAAACATCCACTACCACTGGTCATTCCGTCACAAGTGCTCCTAAGCTTAGATATGATGGTGCCAAATTGTTTGTTATTTGCTTTAAATTTTATGAATATCATGTCTCATTTTTTTTTTGATGTAGTTGGCACCCACCTAAGCCTGGCTTGAAGCGCATTTCTCAAGTTTTTAAGAAAAATGACAATAAGTATTGGCTGAATTTTGATGAGGCAGATGATGATACTCGAAAAATATGGTGGACATAATGGAGGGTAAATGTTATCTACCTTGTTTTACGTATTTTACAATATTACATATCATAGTATGTTATATGATAACAAGATGTTATTTCTCTTTTTTAAATAAAAATACTTTGACATTTTTGATACGGAAGAGGATGACATCTATCAAGTTTAGAGGTTTAGGGCTGCCAAGCGCCTGTGAGGCATGCTCCATGCCATTCTAAAAAAAGGTGCCCATGCATATTTGATCCCACTAGAAGTTCTTGGTGAATTTATGAGATGTTGGGACACGGATGCCTATAGACAATTACAGGTGAGAAATACAGTTGCCAGGAAATCGACTCGAGGTACTTCCCTTCACATTGCAAAAAGCACCACCTTTCTAGAAGTGAGATTACGCTTGATAAGTTGCTTATAAAACCATCTTTTTTACTTTATGCATTGTTTAAGTTACTTGGTTAAAGTAAAAACGCATGAGAAAACTTGTTTGGAATTTTGTGAGATTTGATCTGGCCTCACATTTTTTAGAAGGGTTAAGACACGTTTTAGGAAATTAGTGATTATATCATTAATTACCAAGTTTTGTGGGAATTATTGTGTGGAGGTATTCGTCATCGAAAATATACCATATATGTTAATGTAGTGAATAAATAGTTACTATTGTAGAGGGTATAACACATGGAATGATACAAAGTCATTTCTTATCCAAAAATCCAAAAATTATTTTTAGATAACAGTATTTAAATTAGAATTTGTGAATATCAAAGATGCTGCATAAAGGCATATAGTAGTATTGTTTGAGCATCAGAGAAAAATAATTGGGGAAGCCTATCGTGTTTGAGCCAAATTGAAACAATGGGTATATAATAGTATTGTTTGTATATTTGCCCTTAAAGTCATTGGAGTTTCTTATTGAATTTCTTTTTATGTGCAACTTGATGAATGACTTGGAAAGTAACTCATAAAACGAGACTTAAAAATTCTATAATCTTTGTACTACAATACAACAACAACAACAAAGCCTTGTCCCACTAAGTGGGGTCGGCTACATGAATCAAACGACGCCATTGTGCTCTGTCATATATCATGTCTACAGAGAGACCGTTTACATGTAGGTCTCGTTTGACCACCTCATGGATAGTCTTCTTAGGTCTTCCTATGCCTTTCGCCCTTTGTCCATCTTCCATCTCATCCACCCTTCTGACTGGATGTTCTTTCGGTCTTCTTCTCACATGTCCAAACCACCTGAGACGCGATTCAACCATCTTTTCCACAATGGGTGCTACTCCAACTCTCTCCCTTATATCTTCATTCCTTATTTTATCCAATCTCGTATGACCACTCATCCATCTCAACATCTTCATCTCTGCCACACTCAGCTTATGTTCGTGTTCCCCTTTAGCCGCCCAACACTCCGTACCATACAGCATAGCCGGTCTTATAGCGATGCGATAGAATTTACCTTTAAGTTTTAAAGGCACTTTTTTGTCGCATATAAAACCAGATGCACTCCGCCATTTTGACCAACCTGCTTGGATCCTATGATTTACATCCTGTTCAATCTCTCCATTGTCTTGTATGATGCACCCAAGATACTTAAAACTTTTAACTTTTCGTAGGGTGTTTTCTCCAATCTTCACCTCTATATTGGGGTTTTCCCTTCTCAGACTGAACTTACATTCCATATATTCCGTCTTGCTACGGCTTATGCGCAGACCATACACTTCTAGAGCTTCTCTCCATAACTCCAACTTCTTATTTAGGTCTTCCCTTGACTCTCCCATAAGGACGATATCATCGGCAAAAAGCATGCACCATGGCACAGGCTCTTGGATGTGCTCTGTGAGTACTTCCAAGACTAATGTGAAAAGGTATGGACTTAAGGATGATCCCTGGTGTAATCCTATACCAATAGGGAATTCCTCTGTCACACCACCTTGGGTCTTCACACTAGTTGTGGCCCCATCATACATGTCTTTAATTGTCCGAATATATGCGATCCTTACTCTCCTCTTTTCTAAAACCTTCCATAAGACCTCCCTTGGTACCCTATCATACGCTTTTTCCAAATCAATAAACACCATATGTAGGTCCATTTTATTACTACGATACCTCTCCATCATCCTTCTTAATAGGTATATCGCTTCAGTGGTAGATCTGCCTGGCATAAATCCAAATTGGTTCTCTGTTACTTGTGTCTCTTTTCTCAACCTCCGTTCTATCACCCTTTCCCACAACTTCATAGTATGACTCATAAGCTTAATCCCTCTATAGTTTCCGCAACTTTGTATATCCCACTTATTCTTGTAGATAGGTACCAAGGTGCTCTTTCTCCACTCATCAGGCATCTTCTTTGACCTTAAAATCTCATTAAAAAGCATGGTTAACCAGTTGATGCCTTTTTCTCCAAGACCCTTCCAAACCTCAATCGGGATATTATCAGGTCCTACTGCCCTGCCATTTTTCATCTGCTTTAGAGCCTCTTTTACCTCGAAGTCTCGAATCCTTCGATAGTAGTCAAAGTTTTGATCTTCTTCCCTTGTGCATAATCGACCAAGGCTCGGAAGAGTCTTCTGTCCCTCATTAAATAACTCGTAGAAGTAACTCTTCCACCTTTCATTAATCTTCTCCTCTTGAGCCAACACCTCTCCATCCTTATCCTTTATGCACTTAACCTGATCCAAATCTCTCGTTCTTCTTTCCCGGCTCTTTGCGATTCTATATATACCTTTTTCTCCTTCTTTCATGCCCAAAGACTGGTAGAGACCCTCATATGCTCTTGTTCTTGCTTCACTTACAGCCACTTTTGTCTCTTTCTTAGCCGCCTTATATTTTTCCCAGTTATCTGCATTGCGGCATAAAGACCACTCTTTAAAGCATTCCCTTTTTATCTTTATCTTTTCTTGTATGCTCGCATTCCACCACCAGGACTCCTTGTCTCTTGGTCCTATTCCTTTAGATTCACCAAAACTTTCTTTTGCTGTTCTTCTAATAACTTCTGCCATCTCCCTCCACATCTCTTCCGCACTTCCATTTCCATCCCACTTTGCCTCTTCTCCTACCCGTCTTAGGAAGCTTCTTTGTTCCTCACCTTTCATCCGCCACCACCTCGTCCTTGGGTTCTTCGTATGATGTCTTTTCCTCAACTTTTGCTCGACGCGAAAATCCATGACGAGCACCCTATGTTGTGTTGTCAAACTCTCTCCCGGGATAATTTTACAGTTAATGCAAAATTTCCGGTCGACTCTCCTCAACAAGAAGAAGTCGATTTGAGAGCTTGTCATGCCACTCTTATAGGTTATAAGATGCTCGTCTCTCTTTTTAAAACATGTATTTGCGATGAGAAGATCAAAGGTTGAGGAAAAGTCCAAAATAGTTTTACCCTCGGCATTGATCACCCCGAAACCATGGCCTCCATGAATACTCCCATATCCAGTCACTTCTCTCCCAACATGGCCATTTAAATCTCCTCCTAAGAAAATCTTATCTCCCAAAGGTATGCCTTGAACCAAACTCTCTAGATCCTCCCAAAACCTTATCTTGTGTTGTTCGTCCGAACCCACTTGCGGTGCATAGGCGCTAATCACATGGAAAGCACCTCCCTCCACCACAAGTTTGATAGAGATGATCCGATCTCCCACCCTCTTGACATCCACTACGTCCTTCTTCCACTGCTTATCCACAATTATTCCAACCCCATTCCTATTCTTCACCTTTCCTGTATACCAAAGTTTGAAACCAGAAGTATCCAACTCCCTAGCCTTTGCACCAACCCATTTCGTTTCTTGTAGGCACATAATGTTAATCTTCCTCCTTGTCATGGTGTCCACCACCTCCATGGACTTTCCTGTTAGAGTGCCTATGTTCCATGTCCCAAATCTCAACCTTCTGTCACTTCGACCTTTACCTTTTACTTTGTGAACTAGCTTATTTACCCTCGTCCGTTCACGAAAACGCGAGAACCCTTGCTCATTTAACACTACATCTGGGCACCGATGCAGCGGCTCTTGCTTTGACACCGTACTCGAGCCATACGGCGCGTTGCTTCCGGGCAACGACCTAGCTTTAGCGCAATAATGTCTTTGATTCATGTCATGGGGGTTCGGCTATATTTTTATGTTGGTTGCCGAAGACCTAACACAACCCTCCTCCTTTATCCAGGCTTGGGACCGGCTATGTACCGCAAGTGTATGTAACATAGGCGGAGTTAATCTTTGTACTACAATAATGAATTTTAATAATGGTATGTTATTAATTAATATAAACTCTGTGTAAGTCTCTGCTATATAACAAATGAGATGTTATTATTTGTCTGATTGATATATATATATATATATATATAGTACAATTGTGTATTGTTGATTAGTTCAGTACATTCATCAATTGCTTTAATTTTGTTGTAAAACTATATAAGTTTAACTTTTCAGTTTTCAATTGCTTGGAGTAATATGGATAGTGATGGATAGTGTTAATGTTTCTGAACCAAATCATACGGCAAATAAGAGAAGAAATTTATTAGCAATATTTGAGGTTGTAGTAATAACAGTTGTTGGATTATTTCTTTCCTTCTTAAGACTGTCAAAACATGGTTATATATAAATATATTGATTGATAATTTGGTTATATTATGTAGAATTAATCGCTTGGAAGACCATCATGTATGGATAAATTTTTTGAACACACTCATACTCACAAAGTGGATAGGATTTAATGGGTTGATGAATACTCTCGAATGACAAAGTTAATTTACCTTTTTTCATTGTAATTGATCTTTTTTGTAAATTGGAATGTGTGAAAATAAATGACTTGATACCTTCCTTCGTTATAATGTTGGACTTATTTTTTTCACATATCCCCTTAGCTTTTGCATTATTGATACTTATAGTAGTTTACCCATCATTTCTCCTCGTTGTAGGATATATTTCAAGAACGCATGTTTCAGGCCGAGCAAGAGCGGCAGGCTGCTATAGAGGCTAGTGTAATTGATCCACCGCCTGTCTCTAAGAAAGCATATGGATTGAGACAGTGGGTGAAAAATAAAAAGGTAGGGTATATGGTATGGGTGAGGTAAGGGACTCTTCCATGGTGCGACCTTGAGTTGATGGGCCAACCATGACCACCAGCACCGATGTTTTGGATCTTAAAAAGCATATTACAATACTCAATAGAAAAATTGAATAACGTGCTGCTAAACATAGAGAGCTTGAAGACCACTACCAAAGAGAGAAAAGAGAGTGGCAATAGATTGTTGAATCCTTGAGGATCTCAACACCAGTAATTATCAGTTTAGTAATCAACTCAGCAGCTTGACTGAGTATGTGAGGGCCATGGGTCCTAATAGTTCTAGATCGCGTATTCTCCCACATCCTCCTTTTACTTTTCTAAGCTCCCAGAAAAGCACAGCCCCAAGTAGAAAACTCTAACCTATTCTGCAGCCACTAGGACAACCACAGAGTTCTCAAATGAAGGATGATTCTGATGATCTTGATGACTCAGATGAGGATTATTTAGACGAGTACGAGTAGGGTTATTTACTTTGCTTTGAATATTTTGTATTATTAGTGGATTGCAATTTAAACGAATATAAGTCTAAGTTTAGTTATTTATCTTATCTTGAATCTTTATGTTAGAGAATCATTTATTATTTTGATAAGTTTGTAAACTCATTATCTAATATTTAGTATAAATTTTATTTTTATATTTAAAAGTTTATTTGCCTTGGTATCTAATATTTATTATGAATTTTATTTCTATATTTAAAAGTTTATTTGCGTTAATTGTCTACTAATTTTCAAATGAAAAAATAATTAAAAAATATGGCTATTAAAATCGACGGCATCGTTGTCGTTTTTTAAATTTAAAATAGACAAAAGAAAATGAAATATAGACGATGGACTTGTCGATATTTTAATAATTAAATCGACAGCTATTTCTTCAATTTTAATGAATCAAATATCGATAGAAACGTTGTCGATTTTATTAAGTAGGTAAAATTCTCGAACTCATATTATAGACGGGAAGATTGTCGATTTTATTCAAATATTATCGATGGTAAGGCAAGCCATCGATTTTATTAAAATTTTGAAAAATCGATAAATTTAGAAATGACCGTTTTTACCGTCGATTTTTAATATTATCAATAGTGTTGTCGTCGATTTTAACGGTATATCTCGTAGTATGGATATATCTGATCTTATCTGTAAATATGCAGATCAGATCCAAACTTAAAAAATGAAAATATTAAATCCAATTTGATCCGATAATTTTAGTACAGATCAAATCAAAATTTTGACCATATCTAATTTGATCTCAATCTGCATTCGCCTCTATATATATATATATATATAAAAGATATTGCTTTTAGTAACAGCTTTTGGTTCCTCTTAGTGCAGAAGGTGAGATAGACGAGTATTTTGTTTTGCCATATGGTGCATATAATGATACATTTGTTTGCTGAAATTGATCCATATCTAAGGAGATGGTTAGATATTAAAATTACCAAAAATGCTTTCTGTATAGAACAAATATTCACTAAATATTTGTTTATAAATATTTATATAATTTATTTTATTTTTAATATATATTCTATATTTATAGTTAATTTTGACATATATTTAATATAATTGTACAATTTAAAATTTAAAGGTTGAAGGCTATTTGTTCACTTGCAAGACTAACGTTTTATAGTTTTTAATATGTAAATCCTGTCAATAAATAATAAAATTTTTCCCTTGCTTTTGTGGTATACTAGATTAGCTTTTTCTTTTTGAGTAATTACTTAAAAGTTTAATTATTCTTTCGGTCTCTATAGTGTAAACCCCGTTAAATTAGTAAATAATTAGTTTTTAATAAAGAAAATTAGAAATGTGAATATTATATTAAATTAGGATAGAGCTCGTCGAAACGAAAATTTTGACATTAATTTCGAAAAATTCGGCCCAAGATGGGACCGAACGGACAAAACCGGTTGAATCGGGTCCAACCCAGACCCGTGGCCCAAACCGGCCCAGCATTTAAGTAAACCGAAGCCCTTCTCCTCCCCAATTCAGTAGAAGTGACGCTGAAAGCCCTTCTCCTCTGTCCGAGCTCCGATCGCCGCACCGTTTGCGACCACGCGACCACCGCGTCGAGCTCTATTTTTCTACCGGAACAATTTCATAGGTAATTCGCTTATTCACTCTTAGCCTCTTCTTCTCAAAATTTCGAAAAAATAAGTGGAGGTATTGAATTTCTTTGCTCTTTGATGTTTTAGGATCCAATTAGCATGAGGAAAACGTTCACTCTTGCTTATGTAAAGTTTAGGTAAGGTAAGGATACCATAAATCCTATTTAATTTACTGAATTTATGCTTTGAGTATTAAATTGGGTATATATGTGTTATAAATGTGTATTAGGTTGTGAATAAATAATTGGAGCTTGAAATTGTGAATATCGGAACGCGGAGGAAGATGTTTTGTGGAGGTTTTTGGGGCTATATTGGTTTTAATAAGTTGCCTTGATCATTACGAAGAAACCGGCCAAGGTATATGGTTTAGGTTTCTTGCATTTAATATATAATGTTATATGAAAACATAGGCTATATAACCATAAGATAAGCTGTAATGCGTGGAAATGTATAAAGCTTAGTATTCTTGATATCTATGTTGAGGTTGGTTATATGTAATGATGATGGTTGCTACATTGGTTTTGATATGGAAAATGATTATGTTGGTAGTGGTATGCTTGAATATATGTTGAACTAGTGTATGAGGAAATTGTTGAAAAGTGAGAATGTGACTTGTTAATGTGTGATGGATGATAGAATGGTGTAAGATCATGTGGCTGGGATATTGTATGATTTAGAATTGGTTACAGGTGAGGAATGGCTAATATGTGAATGGCAAAGCAATGAGATGGAGGTTTAATGTGATTTATAAAAAATTAGTTTTTGGCCGAACTTCGGCGGGCTATAATTTGGTTTCTGGACCCTCAATTTGTTTCCAATTTATTTTAAATGAAAATTGGGTTTGTAAAGTTTATGCCATTTGAAGAACGGAAGAAAAACGATTTAAAACAATTAAATTATGCACGTCGGAAGTTTTGGTGTGAATTATGTCATTATGCAGGTGATTATGCAGCTTTCTGGTGATCTGTTTTTTTGGAAAAACGTACGTCCACGCGTACGCATGGGCATGGACATTTTGGTTGTGCGTACGCAAGTGGCCCTATGCCTACGCGTAGTGAGCCAGCATGCATGTCCACGCGTACGTATGACAAGGGGACGCGCGCGCAAACTGCATTTTTACACTCCCACGCGTACGTGTGGCCTCTTTTTCAGCAAACATGATTTTTCTGAGTTTTAAACTCTATTTCAAACTTCTAAACCTCTATTTTCATTCCTTTAGTCATAAATAATAGTATTAAACCTGATAATCAGATGAAGTTAGGAAATGGTGATAACTTGGAGGTGAAGTAAAATTGAAAAGTGACGAATTGATTATGAAATGTTACAAAAGATCATGTGTGATAACAATCAAATGAATGATCATGTATGATACTTGGCTTGAATAATTAAATGATCTAAGATACGAGATTCTCTAGGTAAAATACCGTGGCTCGCCACCACGTGTAACAGGTTGAAAACTCGATACTCTGTTGACCCTATGACGTAAGGGTGACCGGGCACTTATAAATTTCCGGGAATGGTACCCTATTGAGCGATTTGATATATATATATATATATATATATATATATATATATATATGAGAAAAAGCTATGCATAGACTCATGGGATGCGCGTCGGAGGACAGTCCAAAGGTTTAGCAAACCGGACTTGTCGGGTTGGCTTGATAATATATATATATATATATATATATATATATATATATATATATATATATATATATATATATGAGAAAAAGCTATGCATAGACTCATGGGATGCGCGTCGGAGGACAGTCCAAAGGTTTAGCAAACCGGACTTGTCGGGTTGGCTTGATAACCGACAGATGAGACTCATCAGCCATAGGACAGGCATGCATCATGTGCATATTACTTGAATTACTTGTTTATGCATTAACTGGGTGTGCCTAAGTGTATTTGCTATGTTAAATGTATATTTGCTATCTGCAGTATTTGTAACCTTCTTGTATTTGCCTTTATCTGCTTATTTGTCTGTGATATGTTATCGGAGATGGAGGTATGGAGGAAAGGCAATGTGACTTAGATTCAAGATTAAGTTAAGATAGGCTTAGCTACTCTTAGAGAACCACCTTTTATGACTTCTGTTTAATACTTTAAGCTTTTTAAACCATGAGGTGACACGTGTCACCAAAGGTCCACGTCATCAAGCCACGTTAGCGCACCGTTAACGGAAAACGGGTTAGGGACTAATGTGGTGCAATTTTTTCAATCTTAGGGACGTTATTGGTACAATTGGAATCTCAGGGACGATTTTAATACACGACATCAATCTCACGGATCACTTTGAGGATTTACTCGATGTCGATGGCATTGTCACAGTGGTTTGAAGAGAATGGTGTGACGTTCTCCTCCCTCCAAGTCTGTTCGTGTTTGTGTGACTCAGTTCTCTGGTTTTGTTTTTTTTCATAGCTAAGAAGAAAAAATTTGAAAAATCATTTAAAAAAGAGAAGATAAATGGTTACTCACGTAAGGATATTTTGGAAATTTTACTCTTCTTATCATATCAGACACTCTATTTTGCCATATCACTAATATCTATTAATGATTTGAATAACGTTAACTAAAAAGGTAGAATTTATGTGAATCGAAATTTTTTAAAGTAAAATTAAAACAAAGTAAACCTTATGAGTATTTTTAAAATTTGTAGTAAATTTCAGGACAAAGAAAAAAAATATTTTCTCGTTTTTATTTTAAACATTCGGTAAGTATGCCTACGTAATTGGATTAATCCTTTTCATGTTATACTCGTAACATAGTTTGTTGATGACGAGAAAACCCCGGCTTAAATTACTTTTTTATCCTTCCAGATTCAGACCCTGATATTCGGTCTCATAAAACACCACTTGATTATGAAGTCATTAGCAATTTCTCATGATTGATATTTAAGGCCAAGACATTTTTTTTACTGGATATCATTTTTAAGAAGATATTGGGTCTAGATAGTTTTCTAGTTGTTTTAAAAAGTAAACTATAGTTTCTTTGGGTACCAAAGGCCCAAAGCCCAGAAGTGAAAGCTGACCATGATCGTACCGGACCAGACCAAGATAAAAAAAAACGAGAGCGGAACCGGACAGACCGGTCATTTTTTCCCGCCACGACGCGGGCACCTGACTCCATTTTCCCGCCAAATCTAAAGCCCTAGCATCGCTGAAAAAGAACGAACTCCCTAAACTCTTCTAGTCTTCTCCCTCCATCGCCATTTTCTGCTCTCTTCCTTTCTCTCTCATCAGCAAAATGGACTTGAACGAAGAAGTCAGGGCAGCTCACAAGCGAGAATTCGCCGATTTCTTGGACCAAGATGTACGATTCCATCAACACTCTCCGATTTTCCCTCGTCTTTTCTTCTTCTCTTTTTTTCGTTGTTGGGTTGCTGAGTGAATCTGAATGAATGAGTGCAGGTAGGGAAGGGAATTTACATGGACGAGATCAAAGCGCTCATCAATCACAAGCGCCGCCGCCTCATCGTCAACATCTCCGATCTTCACAGCTTCCGCGACTTGGGTAACAGGTTTCCACTTCTCTCGCACTACTAAAACTTTCTCTATAGCTATACTTACTTCTTAAGTTTCTTTTTTATATATATCTTTTAAAATTTTGTATCCATTTTTCTTTTAGGATTCTGAGGAATCCGAGCGAGTATATGCAAGCTTTCTGTGATGCGGTGACTGATGCTGCTCGTGCTATTGATCCCAAGTATTTAAAGGAAGGGGAACAGGTGCTTGTGGGTTTTGAAGGACCTTTCGTTTCTCGCCGAGTCACGCCAAGAGAGCTTCTCTCTGAATTCATTGGTTCTATGGTCTGTGTTGAGGGTATTGTCACCAAATGTAAGCTTACATCCCTCTTTCTTCTCTAAATTTATTTCTCTTTCATAATAGTTGACTAAATTATTACAATCAATAAGAGGTTGTTTAATTTTTGTTAGTGTCTTCAATGTACTGTTTTGCCTTTGGTACAAGTACTCACTTGGTTTTGTCTTTAGGAAGTTGTCCATATTTGTTGTCGTATCCATTTGTCTTTGATTTAAAGTGAATTTATGTACAAACAATCACGATATTGAGAATAATAAAACTCTGGTTTAGCATGCTGAAGCTAACAACCTAGTTCATTTATAGGTTCGCTTGTAAGGCCAAAGGTTGTTAAAAGTGTTCATTTCTGCCCCACCACTAGACAATTCACCAGTCGAGAATATCGTGATATTACATCCAACATGGGCTTGCCCACAGGGTCTGTTTATCCTACAAGGGTAATCTCAAACTCCATCCTGTCCGTTATGATATATAAGTTACCACCGGATGTTTTTTACTGATTAAATGCTCGTTGTAGGATGAAAGAGGCAACTTGCTGGTGACTGAGTACGGGTTGTGCAAGTACAAAGATCACCAAACCTTGTCCATCCAAGAAGTTCCTGAGAACTCTGCTCCTGGTCAGCTCCCAAGGACCGTGGATGTCATAGCAGAGGATGACCTTGTTGATTCTTGCAAGCCTGGAGATCGTGTGGCTGTTGTAGGGATATATAAGGCTCTTCCAGGTAAAACCAAAGGAAGCGTAAATGGAGTATTCAGGTAACTCTAGACTATATACTATTACAATTCCTTTGCGCCCCTTGCATTCCTCAGACATGAGTTTGATTGATTCATATGTATTCAGGACTGTGCTCATAGCCAACAATGTGTCTCTTCTCAACAAAGAGGCTAATGCGCCAATCTACAGTCCTGAAGACCTGAAAAACATAAAGAAGATAGCTGAAAGAGATGATGCATTTGACCTACTTGGTAATTCACTTGCACCTTCTATATATGGGCATTCATGGATTAAGAAGGCTGTGATTTTGTTAATGCTCAGTGGAGTTGAAAAGAACTTAAAGAATGGCACTCACTTGCGAGGGTTAGTTGTTTTTCCTTATCACCTCTGTTGCTGACTTGCTGTAGGTTGCATTATAAAGCTGTGGTTTATATATTCTTATTTTGCATTCATGTCTTGCAATATTCTTTGCATATGAAATTCACAATGCTACTTTGTCTTGCTTCTTTTAGTGACATCAACATGATGATGGTCGGTGATCCCTCTGTCGCCAAGTCCCAACTCCTAAGAGCAATTATGAATATTGCTCCTTTGGCCATATCAACTACGGGTAGGGGTTCTTCTGGGGTTGGTTTGACAGCAGCTGTTACTTCAGATCAAGAAACAGGTAAAGATCCTTCAATACTAATTTCCATATGGAACATATATTATTACGTTTGCAATGCAAATTATAGTTACTTTTCACCAGGGGAAAGACGCCTGGAAGCTGGGGCAATGGTTCTTGCTGACAGAGGTGTTGTCTGCATTGATGAATTTGACAAGATGAATGATCAAGATCGTGTTGCCATACATGAAGTTATGGAACAACAGACTGTGACTATTGCAAAAGCTGGCATTCATGCATCACTTAATGCACGATGCAGTGTGGTGGCTGCTGCAAATCCCATATATGGAAGTGTAAGTGGCATCCCATTTTTTAATTTGCCATCCAGTTTAAAATTACTAAGTTTTGAACATTTTATGCTGAATGTATGATTTCTTTTAACAAGATGGCTTTTCTGTGTGGTTCTACAGTATGATCGATCACTTACTCCGACAAAAAATATTGGACTTCCAGACTCCTTACTTTCTCGGTTTGATTTACTGTTTATTGTGTTGGATCAAATGGATCCCGATATTGATCGTCATATATCGGAGCATGTCTTGCGTATGCATCGATTTCGACCTGCTACTGATGGAGGTAGATAACCCATTTTCAAATGCTTGATATACATGATAGTGAACATTTTTATTTAATTTATCTCCCCAAAGCAGGTGGGGCAGCACTTGATGGGAGCTCAAGGTATGGAAGAGAAGACGAAGCAGAGACTGAATCGTCTGTGTTTGTAAAATATAACAGAATGCTGCATGGAAAGAAGACTGAAAGGGGTCGCAAACGTGATACTCTCACGATAAAGTTTCTTAAAAAGTATATCCATTATGCTAAGCATAGGATTCAACCTGAACTTTCTGATGAGGTGATGTGCCCTTTCCGCTTCCTGTTTTCAAAAGCATTACCATCCTGTTATTTTTTGCTCATTTTAAAGCCTGTTCATCTATATTGCAATTGCCACAAATGAATTCTTCCTCTTAAGACTGATTCTTTAAATGGTGGTTGCGATTACATCCCATCCAATATATTCACGTGTGACTAGATCTGAATTTTATCTACAGGCTTCTGAGCAAATTGCCACAGCATATGCTGAGCTCAGAAGTGCCAACTCAAATGCAAAGGTGAGCATTAGCTGCTAGCCGAAGGCATATCAGTTTTTTTGTTATTGTACAGATGGTTTAAGATTTTATTGATATCTTTTTGGCTTCATGCAGACTGGAGGAACACTTCCTATAACTGCCAGAACGCTAGAAACTATAATACGTCTCTCAACGGCTCATGCCAAATTGAAGTTGAGCCGGCAGGTTTCAAAGTCTGATGTTGATGCTGCTCTGAAGGTTCTTAATTTTGCAATATATCACAAAGAATTAACAGAAATGGAGGAGCGTGAGCTAGAGAGGGAAAAAGAACTTGAGAGAAAGCGTAAGGCGGAACATGATGCTGGTGGAGATGATGGTGCTGATCATGGTCCAAGAACTCGAAGAAGGTGAGCAATGATATACTTTACATTGTGGAGAAACTCATACTTCCATATTTTAATCCAGAAGCTAAATTATGTCATAAGGGCATTATTGATACCTCGACATTGACGTCTCCTTTCAGTAAATTAGTTGGTTATTAATGAAATCTTGAGACCCTCGTTTTCTTTGTTTCTGTTTGCTAGGTCAACGTCAGATGCCATGGAAGTAGATGATGATACACCAGCTGCTCAATCTGCAGCCAGTCTCACTCCTGAAAGGTCTCTCAACAACTTTGTTTGAGAATTTATTTATCCTCCGAAGAGATTTTGACATCCCGCTAAATTACTAAATGAATGAAGAACTATTTTCTTTAGCATCTTGGAGGATGTTTAATAAGATCTTTGGGATTTTCTATATTATTATTTATTATATTTCTACATGTTTTTTATATGATGTAACTTTGTCTGCATTGACATGTAGAATCGAAGCGTTTAATTCTCTGTTTGGTCAGCACATGCGTGGCAATCGCCTGGATGTTATATCCATTGCAGATTTAGAGACTGTTATCAAAGGAGCTGATTCCAGTTACAGCTCCCAAGATATATTGGACCTACTAAAGGTATGAGCTTCCGTATACTTTGTTGTGTCCTGTTTTCCGCATGAACTCCAATACTCCATTATCATTGGGTCTTTTTTGGAATTTCAGAAATTGGAAGATGACAATAGAGTGATGATAGCTGATGGAAGGGTGCATATGATATCATAAGATGTAAGATGGGTTGAACAATCTCTTGTACAAAAATTCTTCTGGCAAGTATGCGATTTCATAGATCAATGGCTTTTTTTTGTCATAATCAAAATGTATCTGCCCTGTTATTTTATTTATCCAAATAGTCTATTCTTATAGCCAGGAAATAAAAAAACAAAAATGAGGGTGATGAACGCATGAGTTTAGATAATTTATTTGAAAGATTTTGACGAGGTTTGCAGTTTTAAAGCTTTTTAATTTTAACATACTATGAATGAATTTCAGGGAGAAGAATTTGATGTTCGCATCCTCTGCAGTCGACATGATGGAAGGGATTTTCATTCTCCAGAGTTTGTCCATCTTCCTTTCATTCATAGTAACATTCAACCAAAGGAAAAAACAAATGCAGTGGAGCTTGTAGGAGTCAGAATTTTATGTAATCGACCATGAAGATTGTTGTTAACCTTAGTTTATTTTTTGTTTTTGGGTAGTTCTCTGTTCATATTAAGGCACCATATTCATATGCCTGATTATCTATTTCAGTACGGGCAAGTGGTCTCACTTGAGCATTTCTCTGGTCACCCACTAGCTTAAAACCGCACACTCTAAAGCAATCGACATTTTATCTTTTGTTGCTGAGTTGTACATTTTCGTGATTCGTGAAACTAAATTTCCATTTTCTACCCTAATGTTACCAGGGGATCCAACGAATCATTACATGGATTGGGATAGAGTAGTGACGGACAAGATCCTGCATACAGCTTGCGCGGTGTGTTTAGTCTAGTGTTCTGCAAAGATAGTTTATCATTTCCATTTCTTTCTCATACTATACTAAAACCGCAAAATACTAACCTTTCCCTATAAGAGTTCATATGTGTGATTTAGTGTGAATGATAAAGTAAATGTGCAAAAGGATGTCATAATTATAGGTGCTGTTTGAAATCTCAATGCCTCAAATTTCCCCAAAAGAAAAATATAGTCACACATTTAAATTTTTTCCCGAAAGATCACATAAACACCCTAAATTCAATGTGTGCGGAGCACAGTGGACATTGCTTGCCCATCACGAGTTTACTTATCGAACTCCCATATAACCCCTCCATCCTCTGCAGCAATAAAAAACAATTTTATGGTAAGAATGTCCAATATGAAGTTTAAACTAAGAACATAGTCACTGGTTTCCAAACAATCAAAAGAGAAGAGAGCAAGAATACCTTTAACTTTCTTTTCAATCCAGGCCTCCACTAGCATTCCAGCACCTACTCCACCAGCAATGCATATGCTGCAGAAGCCGAACGCCTTCCATAATGGCCATCGAGGAAGAAAATAGTATTCCGGGATTTGCCTAACTTTCTTGGGGAGCCGTTTCTTCAAGGCCGGTTTAGCACTAGGATTCTGCTGCATCTCACCACCAACAGCTTTCCAATCCACCCCTTTGAAGGGATCCTTTGCTTCTTCACTCCCCATAACAGTTCAATTAAGGCTTATAGCTCTAACCTGATTTAGTCGGCATATTTATGGTTTGTGGGGGGGCATAAATTATGTTAGTGATGGATAAAAACACACGAATGAAAGAAACAGCAGCCACGACTTTTCATAAAAACGGCATCTGGATTCAAGGTGTAGCAATGGTTCCTTGATGCACCAATCATTATAAATTGTGCTTGGATAATGAATTTTTAAAGTTTTACAGAATTTTAAATGCTATTAAATTTAATTCATCAATTGAACTTGCTCATCTACAAAATTTCCCGAAAATTAAACCTAGTAAAGGTAAGCAGGGAGAAAACTATAAAATTCAAAGAACTCATATTTCTTCGAGGCATTTAATCAAACACCTTCGTTGCACAACCTAAACATTCCTTCCAGACAACCCCTTCAAGCTACATATTTGAACTATCAATCATTCCTTTGATCAAACCAAGAACCATCATACTTGTGCACCAATTTCGAGGAAGCAGCTCACATTCGGCATATTCAGAGTCGTAGGAGAATCCCATTAAAACCCATGATTAATAGAATGCAATAGTGTTAGTTTTAGTTCAGGATTATAGAGACTGCAAAATATCAACCCAACCCGCTTAATACTGAATTCAAAGAGCTTGCTTTATTAAACAGAAGAGTGAGAGAAATACCTGAGACTCCTCCAGAGATGTCAGTTTCAGAAGCAGCAGCAAAGGTGATGAAAGAGCTGGTCACCGAGAAATAGGGGTGAAATTGCAATATTGCATTTTTGGAGTATACTAACCCGGTTTATTTAAGTCTGGCTTAGTGAACCAACCGGTTAAAACTTAAAAAGCGTTGTTAACGAAATTAGCGCGAAGGAAACCCTAGCAATTGAAATTCCCAAATCGGAGAAAATCAGAAAACCCTAAATCATTCCGAATTAGGTAGTGGAATGGGGGAAGAAGGGAACGGGAAGAAGAGGATGGTAGTTGAATCGCTGGGATGGCTAACGGAATCGTCGATAATGCCGAAGAAGCACCGCGCCATAGAGGGCGTGGGTGCGTCGTCGATGATGGAGTTGAAGGCCGAGCTCTACAAGTCTCAGGAAGATTCCAAGAAGTCTAGGGAACTCGCCGGCCCCGACGCCGAGTACCAACGCGCCAAGAGCAAGATCGCTCCCAAAGATTCCTTCTCCGCCAAGAATTCTGGTGTTGAAGCACGCGATCACAAGTATGTTACCGAAATTTCTTCCATTTTCTGCTTAATTAGAAGTTAATCCGATTGGTTTATTTCAATTAATTAATTTGGAATATTATGATAATTCCGTTGTGTCTTGATTTGAATGTTTTATTTTCCAATGTTATGAATTGTCATGTCCATTGAAATTGGCACCGGCTAGCTTTCGTGAAAATTTTTATTGAAATTTTGTGGCTAATGATGATTAATCTGGATGTAATGATTTGGCTTTCATTTGTTTTTTTGTCGCAGTCTTACTTGATTCTTTGATGTTTTTGTTGTTGTAATATGTTGTATTCTGCTATTGTGAGCTAAAGTCTGGATGCTGATTTTGCAGGGATAAACTTGAGTTAAAAGCGGTTAATGATGGATCAGTGAGCTATGCAGCGCTGGAGAGGAAGGCCGAGCTGTATGAAAAGTTGGTTAGAGGTGAGCTGTCTGATGAAGAGGATCAAGAGAAGTATTGTGTAGATTTTTTTCGTAAGGGTATTGAGCAGGATGAGTTGCCACAGCTGGAAAATCGTGATGCTGCTGAGACTGTGCTGCGAGAAAATGAAGTCGCTGATAATGATGCTTCTGTGATGTTGGATGTGAAAAAGGTTGGGCTGGGGCGAACAGTTGGAGCTGTTGATAATGCTGAGCATAAGCGCAATATCTGGTATGGGATTGATCCTTTTCTTTTTATATAAATAAATGTTGGAGTGATTTGTTTTCTGAAAAGGCCTTTTTTATTTGGATTTAGTGGTTAGGAAGGATGAGTTAATGCAAAGCTTTTAAATCTGTTTGGCAATAGTGGTGAAAATGGTAGTGTTTTGAGTCTTCAGCTGTTCGAATCAGGAATGAGAACTGAGAAACCCAAATCTAATCATATACTGGGATTTCTTGTGAAATTCTCTGCATTCTTTAGGTTGAGCTTTGGTTTTTGGAGGAAGTAGTTACAATAAGTTGTAGCTGATATTGTTTACCCTTCTTTAACACATCCTCTTTGTGGCTTTCATAAGGGCAAGTTGTTGAATGGTGTCCAGTTCAATTGCTGGATTGAGTTAACTATTATGTTGGCAAGCATTATAATAATAATACATGCCTCAACCATAATATGGTAAATACTTTACTTGGTAAAGTAATTATTCATTCTATTATGATCTTCTGGAATAACTTAAGTATAGGAACCTCTAGGAAGGCAACCATGAAAATGTCCATTCTATCCTTTTTGGGGGAAGTCAAGAGGGGAACATAGGCTGCTTCTATGTTTCGATTTCCGCTGTGAACTTTACTGTTTAACATCGTGAATCTATGCTAATCCAATTGCTTTAATGATTTTTGCTTTGCAGGGAAGTTCATGAAGAAGCTAATCGAGCAAGAGAAAAGGCCTCTGAAATCAAACATCGCAGACAGGAGCAGGTAGCTGCTCATCGTGAGAAACTGAAACAAGCATATCTTCGGAAGAAGCTGGAGCAACTGAAAGCCACAACCAAAGGACTTGGATCTGACATAAAGAACACATGATGACTACACCAAGTGCTAAAATAATTTATGATGAATCAGTGTCTGGGAAGCTCGATTTTTTGTTTTCTTATCTGAAGAAGGGCATGTGGAATTGAATGTGAAGCAGACCAAAAGCTCTTCATCATGAGGAATTTTTGTCCTTTTTTATGTCGAAAATCATTAGTTCCAACAAACAAACAAAAAGTAGAAAGTGAGGATACAGGATAAAGGGAAAAGGGTTGGCAAAAGAACCACAATGTGTTACTCCCATGTTGTACATGATGTAGTTTGGTCATTGTTTACATGAAATATTGAATTTCGATTGAAGGTAAGAAAAGTGTAAAACAGTTAAAACGAGGGAAAATATTGGTTGTCATTCTCTTAATATCTTTGTGCCTCAGGCATGTTGCCAAATATCAATATTCTTATTTAATCTCCATTTTTGTCGTTAAATACTCAAATTGTTAAAAGCAAAACTACGGCATTCCTAACTCGATGATCCTACATTGACCTATTTCAGTGGACATTTCCAGAGAAAAAAATTGACCTAGTTTTGGCTCCTAGGCAGATTGTTCGATGATTGGGAAGCATAATAAATTGATATATTCGGGGTCGAAAGAACAAAAAAATGGTTGAATACTCTCAATACTCATATAAAGTAATGTAATGTTGGTCCAAGAAACTAGCATCTAATAGAAATTGTCTTGGAAGGAAGTGGAAGATAAGTTACAATTTCAATGAGGAAAAACTGACGGAAAAGAAAAAAACCATGCAAAAATGTCAGAAGTGGGATTTGAACCCACGCCCTCTTTCGAAGACCAGAACTTGAGTCTGGCGCCTTAGACCACTCGGCCATCCTGACATCGACGTTATAACTGGTAAGATGTTTAATGATAAGCAAAAATAATAATTGACTAACTATTGAAGATATATCGTGTAGAATCCCTGGGTTTGATTTTATATGCATATATACTATATCCGGCACTGCAATTTGGTAACAGTGTCTCTTACTATATTTTATTATCTCCTAAGCTTCATTCATTAGAAGTTAGAACTTTTTTCCCCTGTTGATTGGTATTTATTAATCACTCATAAGACATAAAGAATTATCCTGACCATTGTTTTTTATCTGTTAAGATCCTTTTTGCCAGCTAAAGAGGCTCAGATTACCTAACACGTTGTTCCCACAAATTTATAAAGCACCCTCCTCAATAATTTGAAGTGTAATAAGGGCAACATAAACTCATACCAAGCTACGTGTAGCATTGTTTTTGCATCACTTGCACGAGCAGCATACTTTTTAAATGATTTATCTTTGTTACTTTACGACAAAGTTTCTATATATTTTGCATATTTTACTATTGACAACCCTGCAATCGTATTAGCATGCTTAATAATGCTTATGATTCAAATGCTTATTAACCCCAACACATTCAAATCATTATGTTTACTGTCAAAGCTGCACATTACAGCTTAAAGTTGCTAACTTGTCTAAAATATCAACAATAAAAGGAGTTGTAGTTTTGCATTTTCATTTTCCATCTCGACTATTTGAAAGACAAGTTAGCATCACTTCACTTGAAGTTCTTTGATCAAGTGAGCGAGCTAACTGAAAAGATGGAAGCTTTCAGGGTTGCCGTAGTTTTCACTATTTATGTTATGGCTATGCTGTTTCTGGTTTGTGCTCATTGTGAGGTGGCGGAGCGTGTAGTTGAAGATGTTGCTGCCATTCCCCCAACACCGATGGAAAGCGCAGGAGTGTATCACAGTGCTGAAGCTGCTCTTGGTGTTGCAGCTTTTGCAGTTGCTTGGTTCATCTAAACCTGGTAATCTGTTGGTTGAGAGAGTAGACAATGGCATGCTTTGATTCTTTTATTTTCATTAGGTTTGTGTAAGGAGAGTTGGAACATGTATTTCATCTAAATATTGTGATTTGACATTTAAATTATGTACCTGTCAAGTGTCCCATCTATGCTAATATTTACTTCAAGAAACTCCTAAGAATCTAAATCTGGAAAATGTTGGATAAAGAGTACTCAAAGTGAATTCTTTATCAATGATTCCGCCTTAACTCATACACAGTAAAAAAAAATATATGTCTAAATATATACACATATCATTCTTCCACACCAATTAGGTGAAGCAACAAACGTGGGAAGAGATGACAGTAAGACATGATATTTGTTACAAGAAAGCAAAAGAACCCCAAAACTAATTCGCCAGTCTGCAATATTGAGAAGTCATTGCTGTCATATGGAACCAAAAAGATCATGATACGAGCGCTTAGGAGCATCAGGGCGAGCCACTATCTCCACAACTTTATAAGATGCCTCAGGATAAACCAATGCCTCCACAGCTACCTCTGCAACTTGATCTCTGGATATGGAACCCTCAGAAAGAGTATCCTGATACAAAGAAAATCAATTCTTTTTTTTTCCCAAAATGGTTCTACAACTAGACTAAAATTACCTTGTGGAAATGCAATAGAAGGTCAGAAGTGTAGTCAATACCTCTGGTTCCATAACAACGTTTCCAGAAGGAGGATCGTTTTTCAAACCACCAGGTCTAATTATCGTGTAATTTATGCCGGATTTCCTGATATATTGTTCTGCTTGTAGTTTTGCTACTAAGGTGAGTCCAAAAACATTGAGAAAGATATAAGCTGGATTAAGTAGCTGTCCCATTGCTGCTCCATTGACTAAGATGGAACTGATAAGAATGAATCTGTTAACATTACGTTTCCTGCATGCTTCGACTAGGTTTACTGTGCCAAAATTGTCAACCTGAAAAAACGTGGACTTTGGTTATATGACAGCACTGCATAATCCACCCTTCCTACAATTTTCTTTTGCTTTAATGGTGAATTTAACTTTGTAATTCAGTTATTGTTCTCATGAACTCATCTTGTTTACACGGGACAAACAGTCATAATATTTCCAACAATGGATGCAGTGTGGGAATCCACATACATTGCAACTCAAAGAAGGGAATCCAATATCATGTCACTTTACTAAAACAAGAGGCACAGCATGAAATCAAAGTGCAGAAAACATACATGGAAAAACTAAATCCAGCTACTTTCACACGATTGAAGGAAACACATCACAACTTTGTTGTATAATGTACCCACTTTCTAGTACATACAGAACCAGCTTCTCCAGAACTTTTAGCATCATAGATTCAGAATTAACGAATGTGCTTGCACCAATGATCACCTTGAGTTCACATAATCAAAATTTCTACTTGACCAAATCGAGACCAGTAATCAATATAAGCTAATACTAAAAGTGAAGGGCACTAACATATAACAACAAGGTTATTCATTCAACTACTACATTATCAAAATGACAAACCTTCCATGGAGCAAGCAAATCCCACCCTGGCCGAAAGCCCGTGGCGCATACTACTGCATCCGAATCATCACCAATTGCTTCAGCTAGCTTGTCAGAACCTTCTGTGACATCCGCTTTTACCTGCACACAAACTCACTCATTGACTCATGATACAACTAGTCTTAGTGGTGTAGCTACATTTGAGTTACCTAACCAGTGAATATAGTTGTACATTAACCCTAAATGGCCACTGTGACTAAAAATTGAACTGAATTATAAGATCTTGATATGAACATTGGTTCAACTAGAGACTAGTTTTAGTGTGTTACACCCTATAATACACAAAACATCATCTTTAGTCATGTATTCATGTACCTATATCAAATACTGTTACTTTAAATTTCTTAAATTTTCTGAGAAATAGAAAAAAAGCTTACAAATTGAAGAGAGGGGTTGTTAGAGGAAAGTGAGGCCCTGGCCTTGTCTAAGTCTCTAACCCCAGCCTTGACAGAAAAACCCTTTTTCAGCAACTGCTCAACGATCCTCTTCCCAGTGCTTCCAGTGGCTCCAGCAACAAAGATCTTCTTCTTCTTCACATTCAAATCCTCTTGTTCACGTGTTTTGTCTTCCACTTGCTCTGTGATCTCACTCGCTTCCATGTTGGCGAAATTGACAAGTGAAAGAGATTTGGGTGCAGTAGAGTTGAGAAGGAGTGTGTGGAAATTTGGATATCTTAGAAAAAGAGGAGCAGCCATTGACACTGCTGCCACTCACAAACATGCATTAGTCACTCCCCGTCTTCTGTAATTTGCAAATCAGGCGCTACAAATCTGCCACGTACTCCACATTATTACGAGTAATATTATAACCACACTTTTCAATTCTTTTTGAACACCACATTTTTAGACGGGGAATAAATTACCATTTGTATCCATGAAAGATATAAACGCGTATTCATATAAGAATAAAACGATAATTGTATCCACAAAAGATAGCTTTTCTCAAGCTCTGGTTGCCTCCTCAGGCTCTGTCGCGCTCTGTCATAGTTAGTAAGCTCGCCTTAACACTTCTCTATTCTTTCTCTCTTATTGCTTTTTATCCTTGTCTTTGCTGCGATTTTAAACCGCCGCTAAAAGGTTTTACGGCAGTTCATCAATCGCTCCAAAGAGACCCTTTTCTTGAAGACGCGGCGGTTTTTTAAGGGTATTTTAGGGTTTTCTAGGATTTTCTAGGACAGACATACGACGCGCACGCGTAGCCGACGCCTATGCGTGACCATGTAAAAAGTCCAGTGATGCGACGTGTGACTGACGCGTACGTGCTGCAATTTACAGAAAACGCTGAGAACGATATGTGCTAATAATACCCTAATCGACCAATTGTGTAACCAACGTCTGGGTACTCTTGGCACATGGAAGCCATCTTCTGTGGTTATAATTGTCGTTTTATTCTTATATGGGTACATTTATCAGTATATGTATCTTTAATGAGTACAAATAATAAATTTATTCTTTAGATAGAAATAGAAAAAATATGCTACTTGAGCTATAATTTTTTATTAATTTAATATTTTTTTATTTTTTCAAGAATAAATTTTTGGTCAATTTTATAATATTTATGAGTTAATATTTAAATTTTATCTAATTTATTTTTTATAATAAATTTAAATTTTTAAAATTATTTAATTTTATATTTTTAAATTAAATATTAATTTTGTAATATTTTTTAATAAATAAACACTATTTTTTAAACACGGTAGCATTTACGTAATTTTTTATAGAAGAAACTAGTTTTTAGGGAATGATAATGTTAGTTTTAAAAAAAATATTTGAATAGTTTTTTTCAAACCTCCTCTAAAAAACAAAAAAATTATTTCTTGGTTATGCACCTGCACGGGCACGAATACGATTATGAAATGGGCTCATTTTATTGGTAATGGATTAGAAAGGTGTATAATGCATAATTATAAAAAATTAGTATATTTTTTATAGATATGGAGATAATTATTTTTTTTAATTAAAAACTACAAATGGGAGGTTCAAATTTTGGATAAGGATAGAAAATTGAGGGTCAGATTTTAGGTAGAATAAAAAATTGAGTGTCAATTTTAAATAGGGATAAAAATCTGAGGATAAATTTTGAGTAAAAAAATTAAAAAAAAAATTCAAAATCCTCAAATGGGACATGTTTTAAAAAATTTTTAATATTAAAGTATAAATATAAAGGTCAGATTTGTAAATTTTTTAAAAAAAAAATAAAAAACACAAATCGATCAAATTTATAGTGTCCATATAAAAAAAATATACTAACTATCCACATTATTATAAAACACCAGTCGCACTCCAATACAAAAAAATAAAAAGCATTATGAAATGTGATATCAAGTTTCTTGTTTTATTACTATGGAGTGTCACGTTTTCACATTGAGAAAAGAGCTTTGGGTCCACATTCCTGGATCAGATCATCAGATGCATAATAAGGCCAAATTTTTTATTCCTATTTTAAACAGTAATAACTAATAAACTAATAATAATAGCATTGAAGGGCCGAGGGCGCTTTAAGAAAAGCTGCACAGTGCACCTTCTCATAACAGGGTGCACAATAACATTCAGTCATTCACCCCACTGTCCCCAGTTTGTATTGTACATTTCTACTGTATAGACAATAGAATCTCCACTTTTCAGTTTCAGTATTGCAGATTTGCAGCATCGAATTCAACTATGGCTTCAGGGGTTGAGCATAGCCATGATCATCACCATGACCATGACCATGACCACCACCACAACCACGACTCAGGTAGTAATTCATGGGTAGGAAAAGATGGGAGGGTGTACCATAGCCACGATGGACTCGCACCGCATTCTCACGAACCCATATACTCACCTGGCTACTTCAGCAGAAGAGCTCCACCTCTTTCCGACAGAGACTTCAATGAAAGAGCCTTCACTGTTGGTATTGGTGGACCCGTCGGCACCGGGTCCGTCTTTTTCTCTCTCTATACAATTTCAATTCATTTAATTCGATATTGTTTCCGTCTAATTTGAATTAGAAATTCATGGAAACGATTTTGATTGGTCTCGGCAATGCAGGAAAACAGCATTAATGTTGGCACTCTGTGAACATCTTCGAGATAACTACAGTCTTGCTGCTGTAAGTGTAATGAAATTTTGGCATTCAAGTCATTATTTGATCTTGTAGACAGTTTTTTACACAGTTCATACATAATTTCTTTGTTTGTTTTCTCTGTGAGACCTTTGTTTTTCAAAAAATTATCCTCAAATTATTACTAGGACGAGACATTGAGATAGTAAAACTTGTAGTGTTTTCAAACTTATAAAGATATACAATTTTCTTCTACAATATATTATCATGTTCTTGGTTTTACTGTATGATGCATTTTCTTTTACCATTTTGGAAATTACATTTGTTTTCAGGTGACAAATGATATATTCACTAAAGAAGATGGTGAGTTCTTGGTGAAGCACAAAGCTCTTCCTGAGGAAAGGATACGTGCTGTAGAAACTGGGGGCTGCCCGCATGCCGCGATTAGGGAGGACATCAGTATTAATCTTGGACCATTGGAAGAGCTTTCAAACTTATACAAAGCAGATATACTTCTATGTGAATCTGGAGGAGGTATTTTTTCCATGAATAATTGTTAGCTATACTTTGAATAGGGCTAAATGTTTTCTTTAACAAGATTGCTTGTTATATATCATATTACACATATATATTTCATCACCTTAGAAGTTGAGCTCAATAAAAAAAAATTTGGATGCTCACTGAACTTCTTCTGCAGATAATCTGGCTGCCAATTTCAGCAGGGAACTGGCTGACTATATCATTTACATAATAGATGTATCTGGTGGCGATAAAATTCCTCGGAAAGGTGGTCCTGGAATCACACAGGCTGATCTCCTTGTAAGTGATATGCATGTCTGTTGAACTAGCACCCAAACTGATTGATATATATTTTCTTCATGTGTGAATTTTCAAATGTGATTATGGAACTGATTGGACATGACAATTCCAGGTGATAAACAAGACTGACCTTGCAGCAGCCATTGGAGCTGATTTGGCAGTCATGGAAAAGGATGCTCTTCGGATGAGAGATGGGGGGCCATTTGTCTTTGCACAGGTTAGTTAACTTCATTGTTTATTTGGGTAATTAGTGTTAATTTTACTTAGATCTGCCTTGTTAATTTTCTTTTTCTTTTAATTCTTGCACCCTTTGTGGCGTTATAAATCATAGCTACAACTTACTGGATAGTTTTGTTCATGAAACAAATGCTAGCATATTGATTTTGTTTGGATGGTATATACTAGGTTTCACAACTGTCTCTGAATCAATTTCACTCTAGCTCTTCTTTGTATTAGCGACTAAGTAAAACAAATTGAGTTAATATTCAATTTGACCTCTGAAATTTGAGGTCGAACTCAAATTAACCCCAAAAATTATAATTGACTCAATTTAGCCCCCAAAATTTACAATAGTAACTCACGTTAGCCCCTGAGCTGATTTCTGTAAATGGCATATTGATTTTGCACGTTAACTTGTTAAGATTTGGACTCCTTACTTATTCCATGTGACTAAGACCTACTAGACCTCCTAGAAGTTTGATCGGCTTCAGAACATTCTCGTGAAGACGATAATAACAAGTTCAATTTAAAAATTTTACCGCTTTGGGAGCAACAATCAAGGTTTTGGAACTCAAATCTTGATCACATGGAACCTGGGTGAGAAATCCAAATCACAATAAGTTAATGTACCAAATCAACACATCGTTAACGGGGATTAGCTCAAGGGTTAATGTGAGTTACGATTATAAATTTCGGGGTCCAATTTGAGTCCATTGAAATTTTAAGACTCAAATTGAATCCGACTTCAAATTTCAAAGGGTCTAATTGAATATTAACTCCAAAAGGAATTAAAACGATTAATGAAGTTGGAAAAGAAGTATCACCTTTCCCAAAAAAAAAATGAATGTCCTCTTTTTCACACATTAAACCCTTTGCTTGGAGTGCAAAACAGGTTAAGAGAGAAAAAGTACCCTGCATTTGATTGCAGTTAGCCAGAAATAAAAAAGAATCCGTTAATACAAAGTGAATGCCTAATCTCGAAGACGTGAATATGTAATATGTTAATCGAACATGTTCTTATCTCATTATCTGATTTCGTCGTTGATTTATGAAACTCCGTCAAGGTTGACGTATTGGTTTATATTACGGAAGATTGTAATCTTTTTCAAATTTTAGTGTCTCCCTCCGTTAAAGCTCGTTTTCCATTTTGTGCAGGTGAAGCATAAGGTTGGGGTGCAAGACATTGTGAATCATGTTTTGCAGGCTTGGGAAAGAGCTACAGGGAAGAAACGTCATTGACATTTTCTTTGAAATGCAGCTCCCTCTTATGTCTGTCTTTTCATGTTAGCAGCTTCGAAACTATGATGTTCCCCGTGTAAACCGGACCTCTTTTGTTGTGTGCCTTAATTCATCTTGGTGGTTTTTGAATAGACAGATTAAACAGTTCGCATTTAAGTATATTCGTTGGCTTGAATAAATTCACTTTTAGGTTCAATTTTTTTTCTGGGTCTAAAGAATAGTAATTTGAATCAACCAAAAAATTAACGCTCATCTGCATATATATAATAAACCAAATAGCTCTTCTTATTTTTTGTAAGATACTTGTTCAAAAAATAATTTAAAAAGAACTGAACCATTGAATGATGCATGGATTGAATACGATATTAATGACATTTTCAAGTCTCAACTGAGCTCCACAATGTTAATATGGTGGTTACTTCCATAAAGAAAGACATCTTCATATAATGTCTTCATTGGAGTAACCACCTGTTAATATACTTTCTAATGTAACATTATAAATGATGATTACCATTGGCCCAAATATCCACACGTAAATACACAACCTGAATCTAAGAGGTCTAATGATGTTATTACACTGAGATGCTTTCATCATTCTAGTCTTCTGCAGCAGCATCTATTTCTTCATCTTCAGGCACACCTCGAAGGTAAAGAACATTGTTGCATCTAGAAATACAAAACAGTAAAAAAAACATAATTAGTTCGTCTAAGAAATTTATTCACAAACTAATCAAAGAGGTCACTGCAACCAAATAAAATAAACTTGCTAAAAGAAAGTTTTCCCCCTACAATAGGTTTAACTCCGATACTCAAATTCTGGATCAAATTCCCAAATCTTCTAAATGTACAAATGCCACATTGGTTAGGTAAGCAATCTTGAAATAACAATTTAATTAACAATGTCCATACCATGTTATCATGTCTAAATATGTGCGTAAAATGCTAGAAATCAGATGGTAAGAACAAGAATTGCTTCTAATGCAGACAACAATTTCATTCTCATGACATAGTCATAACCATAGAAAATTTATATAGAATGCATCCACACATACAAAATCTGGATAAAACACATACCTGATTAAAATTTCTCCCAAGTTTCCTGTAAATTGTCCCTCAATGTATTCTTCGGTATTAGCCAGCTAGAGAGAGATCCATAAACACGAAAAGCAATGTCAATAGCTAGGCAAACAAGAACCCTAACAAGAGCAAACAAACATCTACGGAATGATTTAGAAAGTGCACCTGCAAATTCATATAGGAATCAACAGAGACTAGATAACCTGGAAAAGAAAGACCATAGCCACTAGATGATTAAAATCTAAATAATAAAAAAGAAACGAACGAACTGATAAAACAACTCCTAGTTTTATGAAGTTTCTGCAACTTGATTTTCCATTTCAACCTTTCAGGTATTTTCGACAACAGAAGAAAATTGAAAGAGAGAAAGAAGATAATACCTTTGTATTCCATTCCCCACTTCAATTTGACAATAACTTGTTTCCCAGTCAAATTGTTCAAGAAAGGCTTCGGATTCACTGGTATAGTCTGCAAAACTCAAAAAACAAGAGTTTTTTAAAGTAAGCAACAACGGAAGGTTTAAAAGAATCGCGCGAGTTCGAACAGAGAAAGTTACTCACCGCCATTGGAGGAGGAGATCGCAACGATAGTTCTCTCTGCACTCTAAAGCAGCAACTGCTGAAGCTGTAGTTAGGGTTCAGTGACGAAACAAAATTTAAACTAAAATAAATTCTGATCAATATAGTAAAGGTGGATTCTATGGTAATTGCCTAAGTTATTTTTATAAGTAAAAAATAAAATGTATAAAGTAAATATAAAATATTTAAAATTTATTAAATATTATTTTTTTGTCTTTTTTAATAAGTTAAGCACCATGTTTTAGGCACCATAGCATTCATTGTTAGTAAATAACTAAATTTTTTTTGGTAACTTACAAAGAAAACAAACAATGACAAAGAAAGAAAAAAAATAAAAAATTATTTGAGAAAGACAGTTCCGTTAAATATTACTCTCAAATTTTTTTTAAGGCAACGAAAGTTCTACTTGAGAAAGTGTCCTCATTGCAGTCTTTGTCATGATGTTTGCTACTGTGTTTGTATCTCTCAAAATCAACCGGAGATCAGCATGCTATTTCCAAGACATGAAATCTCATATTTTTAACACCAAATGATCAATAAAACCAGAACAATCCTGTAAATTATTGACAATATGTCTCACATATAATGTCTATTTGTCCCGAATCTCATGCTAAAAGAAGGTCTCTCCAAATAGTAAACAACTTTCCTTGCAAAATGCTACGACTCTCAATTGTTCCCAGACAGCCTCATTGGCACCTTCCCTTCTAATCTCTGCTAACACAAGCAAAACCAACCCGAGCACCATTGCAAGGATAGCTAGCATCACAATTAATCTTAAAGGTACCCACTGAAGGAGAATCCAAGAACCACTAATGGTGGAGGGGATAGAGAGTCGTTGCAACTCAAAAATATTCTGGAGCTCCTTTTCCAAGGACAAAGTCATACTAGTCACATTGTTTGTGGTCCAATCCTCGTGAGGATGAAAGATCTCGTTATTCCTCGAACGCCAAATCCATCAGAAACCAGAAAAGAATCTAAAGGGACACTGTTTGCTATTATGTACGAACCAACTCATAAAATCCACTAGTTGACCGGAGATTCCCCAAAGCTTGCCAAATAGCTGGGCTTTTGGACAATCACGAATGCAATGTAAAATTGATTCTTGACCTGAAAAATATCGTGGACAGCTATCCATGTGTGAAATGTTCCTCCTAAAACGAAATGCAGCAGTAGTAAGAGCCTCCCAAAGACATAGCCAGGCCAAAAATTTGTGCTTTTCCAGAACAGGTTGACACCAAAGCCAAAGCCAATTACCCATTTACCCCTATCCTCCCAACTAAACATCTTCTTGTTGAGTCACAAATAAACACTACGAGTATCATAAACCTTTGAAGTCGCACGAGTCCAACACCAACCGACCCCTGAACCAGCTTGAACATCCGGGTTGTAAGAGTTAATGTTGCTCTACAGAGACTGATATAGAGGAGAATAGATATTCTCAAGGTTCCACTGTCCAGATGACCAAAGGTCCAAGATCCTGAAATCCGAATCAGAAATGTGAACATAATCCATCTCATGACACAGTCGCGCCCTCTCTTCTTCATTTAGAAAACCAAAAGTTCTGTTCCAAATTTCCAATGCACTAAATAAAACTTTCCTTCAGGATATTCCAAACTCGACATATACTCTTCCAAATATAAGATCCCCCTTCCTCGAGACCGACTGAGACAATCATCCTTAGAAGAATGGTATTTTTCCGTCAACAGTTGAACCCGTAGCTTGTCAGGATGGTGAAAAGGTTGTCAAACTAGCTTTTTAAGAAGAGCAATATTAGCACAAAAATGATCTCTAATTTCCAAACCCCCAAACTTCTTAGGAGTGACCAACACCTTCCAGTTAACTAGATTCAGGCCTCTACCATCAGCTTGACCCTTCCATAGAAAGTTTTGCATAATGGATTCTATCTTATTAGTTATCCCTTCAGGGAAGAGAGATACTTGCATGCGGTAAGTAGGAATCGTTGTCACTACCGAATTGAGCAAACAGAGTCTGCCCACCTTATTAAGCAATCTCCCTTTCCTGGCTAGCCTTACAAATTAAATTTAAACTTTCATACTCCACTACATGAGTTACGCATATGATATGCTCACCGGCAGTCCTAAATTTATTTGAACACATGCTTGGACATATCGTCCTCTCTCAGTCAACTTAGTGGTTAGGTCCACTTTGATGGGGACTCCTATTACAGAAGTAATAAACATCATGGCCTGTTCTTGATAGCACCAGATTGGGAGCCCCGAAATCCGAACCCATACAAGCGTAGACCCGAAGGATTGCTCACATGGCCGGAAATCTATATCCCACGATTTTACAGCCACCAAGCATGACCTTCTCATGATCTTCACCTACATCGAATTTTACCATGAAATACCCAAGCCCCACATCAAGCAAATCAAAGCCACCTTTGATGCGCCAAACCATCCGAAACTTGTGTGGAAGAGTTGTGTAACTATAATTTTTATCAAGAACCTTGATCACCAAAATCTCTCGATAAGGCTCTGCCACTTGGCTTCTTCAGTGAAGTTTACACACGGATTGGAGATCGCCCTGCTTGCCCACCACTGTCACTATACTATACCCAGCTAGAGATTCTGCAAATGCAAAGGTCTTTGATTTCTCTGGACCAATGACTTTAGACATTTGTAGACTTTGAAAAATTCTCTCGTAAAAAATCCTCTTTGGCACTGGATGCACCCTCATCCACTGTTCTTTATCTCTTTCGACGGTATGGCCGCCATCCTCTCTGTGTTTCGTCCTCAAAACACTAACTCCCGCTCTCTTCTTCTCCCATTCTCGTTGAGTATGCAGTACATAAATAACTAAATATTTTGAAATAGCTGAATTCTTTTTCTTCTTGTGCTACCACGATAAGTACAACTTTTTTTTTTTTTTTCGTCAATACGATAAGTACAACTAATAATTACTGATGTGCTTGTCTGGAAATTTTTCATTTGAGTTTAGCCTCTCTTTTTTTTTTTGGGTCAGGGCTTCTTAGAAAGTTTAGTAACCATTTTGGAATTTTACTAGGAATAAGCACAAACCCGGCCCAATCTTGAAAACCCGAAATCCAACCCATGTTGGTCCATCACTGACCACACGAACCATTTTCGTATTTGCCAGTGTTTTCCTTCTTCTTCTTCTTCTTTCGCACATTGCAGGCACGAGAATCACCACTACCACCACCAGTAGCAAAGATGACGGAGGCTATGATAAGGAAGAAGCCGGGCATGGCGAGCGTGAAGGACATGCCGGTCCTTCAGGACGGTCCGCCCCCCGGTGGGTTCGCCCCTATCCGGTTCGCTCGCCGCATCCCAAACAAGGGCCCCAGCGCCATCGCCATTTTCCTCGCTGCGTTCGGCACCTTCTCCTGGGGCATGTACCAGGTCGGCAAGGGCAACAAGATCCGAAGGTACTTACTTCCCTTTTTTTTTTATTTCTTTTCTCCAATCTTTTATTTTTCTGTTTCCGATTTTGATTCAGTTTCATTGCTCCTTCGATCAGATAGTATCTCGATGTTTTCGTTGGATTCTACTTCATTTTGTGAATACTAATTCTTCCATTTTGATGTGTTTTGCTTGTTCCGCGAATTAGGTTCCCAAAAATCTGGATGTGTTGTTAATTGTAATGCTTTTCATAATGTTACAAAATTCTAGTTCAGATATTGCTTCCTGTGAATATTGGACTTCGGCATCATCAGGGTTCATATAGGTCGAGGAGTTAAATTTACACATCCGCTTTGAATCTCGCTAGAACTTCAAGCTAATTTGAATTGTGATGGGAATAAAATAAGTCTCGATGTTTAATATGATCTTATCAAACCCATGTTGAATCCATCATATTCATAGGTAGTACAGTTTAGGATATACTTAACTCTGGCTGAACTAGTTAATAATTTGAACCTTGATCTTTGGAAGTGGTGCAAGAGAACACAATAAGCAGACCCTAAGAATTTTTGGGAGTCCTTTATCTTGGATTGATTTTGTCAAGCTAATTGCATCAGATTCAGATGTATCTCCTGTTTATATCAATATTGAATTTGTAGAGAAACAAGATATTTTGAATTTACATGCTCTTAATTTAATCAACATGATATTGTAAATCGTTCATCTCTTCTATGCTTGTGAGACAGGCCTATAAAAAGGAATGGAAATTGGGGTACATTTTTGGCATGAGCTATGCAAACTAAAGTGCATACTTTTAATTATTTAGTTGGCATTATGGCAACTTGGGATTTTGCTGTAGCTACATAATTTTATTGAGGGGTTCTTTACTTTCCTCATAAAAAATATAGCTGATATATTGAAATGTTTCATCTTCCATAGGGCACTGAAGGAAGAAAAATATTCTGCCCGTCGAGCCATTCTACCCGTGCTTCAGGCTGAAGAGGACGAGAGGTATGAGATACTCCACCAGCCCCCTAAGATTAGACTTACAAAATTCAATCTGCTAACTGCGAACATAACCATTGTTTTCCCATCTCTTTCTCCAGATTTGTAAAAGAGTGGCATAAATATCTGGAGTATGAAGCAGAAGTGATGAAGGATGTACCCGGCTGGAAAGTTGGTGAAAGTGTCTATAACTCTGGGAGATGGATGCCGCCGGCAAGTGGTGAGTTGCGTCCAGATGTTTGGTAATGTTAATTTCAGCTGCCCACTATTAAGAATTGGTTGCTTCACCATATATTGTTTAAAATATGGTACTTTTGTCAAGTTTCTTTGAAATAAAGTTGTATCAGGAACCATACACTTGTAATTGTGTTGCACTATTTGAAGACAGGATTTTTTTTAAAAAAAAAATTACTTTCTACTTGAAATTGTCGATCCCCTCCTTTCTTGTGTAAATCAAGATGAATGAACAGTCTTGGCATTCGATATTATGTGCTGAAGGAAAAAGTAACGTGTCTCAAAGTGAAGATAGAAGAGATTTTTTTATAACGTTTTGTAAGTTGGATCTCGTATCCATTGTTTGTTTTTATGGAAATATCCAGATGTGTCGAAATAGCAGCAATGAGATGTGGAAAAAACCATTAAAACGAGTAATGGTAGCTCTGATTTGGAGTTATGAAGGAATTTGTAGAAAAGGTATTTGGGTGTGTCTGTATGTTTTGGAGATGATAAGGTAGAAGGAGTTATGCTGCCTCTGAATTTCGCTCTCCAATTCTTCTATTTGTCACGGTGTATAATACATACTATTCGTTGCTTGCCTTTAAAGTTAAGCGTTAACAAAAGTCAATATTTTTTAAGATTAAGATTAGGGTAGTGAGCTGAAGGTATGAAAATGTAATGTAACGAGGACAATTGAAGGAAGGAAAAAAATGCACGAGTCTAAGATATGGGAATAGAGAAAAATACGTAAAATTTATAGTTGAATTATATACCAAATTCATAATGCATTGTTCATTTAAAAAAGAAATTGTGGTAACAAAAAATGGTTTTGTTGTGATTAAGTATGGTAATATATGAAGTAAAAAAGAATAAAAAGATATGAGAAGAAAATGGTAGAAGCTATGACTATAAGAGTCGAATAACAATATTGACATGACTAAATATAGGAATGCTATATTTCTAAACCCTACAGTAAAAAACTAAAAATACATTGATTTTTATTTATTATTTATATATTTATACAATATATAATTAAAATAAGAGATTTAGTATATAAATTTTTTAAATGTCTTTTATTATATATAATTCATAAAAATATGTTTTGCTATTTTCATAACATAAACAAAAAACTTTTTATTGAAACATAAAGAACTTAATATTCTGACTAACCTCATATTTGTGATTATTACACGTATTTACTTCATATAAAAGGCAGTACATTAATACATATTAATCACTAACAAATTATAAATAGATGATTGGTGCTTTCAGAGGTTAGAGATTTTATCTTTTGTCCTTGGAAGTTCAAACGAGAGTAGGTATACTCTGTTCGAATCTAAAGAAATTAAGAGGATCAACCTTAGTCTTGACATATGCCAACCTTTTGAAATTATTGTTGAAATACTTGTGACCCCAAATGCTAGCTTGCTCATACGATGTGTTGCCATGAATGTTATTTACCCCAATGTCAAGGTCTCTATAGTTGATATATGCTTTTCTCGGAGACTTTGACACAAAAGGTTCCATATAACTATAAAGCTTCCTCATCCAATTGATGCGCCTTTGTGCAACCTCCTCTCCTTTTTGTTGCCAGTGCAGAGAGTACTGAATCTGATACAACACTCCAGCTCTGTGTGGGAACGGAATCTCAGATTCTGGAATCTCACTCATTCTGCCTCCGAAAGGAAATATAACCAACTCCAAATCTTTGGCCTCATCTTCAAACATCAAACGCCACAATCCTTCTAAGCCACTCTCAGGAATAGGATCTGTGATAATATCAGATTTTGCTTTGAAACTATCTGTGTTGACTTGACTTCTGTTGAGCAAAACCTCAAGTGGTTGTTGACCATAGGATCCCGATGAATAAAGAGTAGATTCAATCCAACTCATCTCAGTGCAGTCTTCTTTAGCCAAACCCAATTCAGGGAAGCTCTCTTGCACCAATGGAAGAAGCTTATCCACACCTCCAAGAAACAAGCCGTTAAACAAAGCTTGCACAGTTAACTCCCCTTTGTTAATGCTTGAATTCACCGTCTGCAACAACAAACCAAGGACTAGATTATTGTCGAGTTTACTTGCCACACTCTGCCATTTATGAACAAGCTTCGTTGCATTCTGTTCCAAGGTTCTAGGAGCTCTGAACAGTGTCACGGTTGATGGAACCGGAACGAGCTTGATCTTCCATGCTAAGATCACTCCAAAGCTTGCTCCACCACCACCTCTAATGGCCCAGAAAAGATCTTCACCCATGGCTTCCCTGTCAAGAAACCTACCCTTCACATCAATTATGTGAGCATCGATTATGTTATCAGCAGAGAGCCCATATTTTCGAATCAAGGATCCATAACCACCGCCGCTGAATTGTCCTCCAACTCCTACGGTGGTGCATGCACCTGCTGTAACAGCAAGAGTTTTGGTCTTGGTGGCAATGCTATAGTAAAGTTCACCAACAGTTGCACCAACTTGAACCCATGCTGCTCTGTTCTCTACGTCCACTTGGATCTTTCTGTAGTTTATGAAATCAATGATAACAAATGGAAGTTGAGAGACGTAGGAGAGGCCCTCATAGTCGTGGCCGCCGCTTCGAATTCGAATCTGCAAGCCATGGAGTTGGGAACAGATTACGGTGGCTTGAACTTGGGAAGGCTGCAGGGGTGTGACGATGACAAGGGGTTTGGGAGTGTTGTTGTATGAGAATCTGAGATTCTGAAGGGAGAATTGAAGTATTGAAGAGTAAGATGAATTGGTTTTGGTGTAAACAAGTTTGGATAGTGATGTGGAGTTGTTATGGTATAGACATTGAAGGAAGTTTTTATGAGTATCATCAAATGCAGAAGCATTAAATGAAAATAAAAGAGCATAAATTATGGCAATCAAATGTGAGCTTACTCCTGCTCGCTTCATTTCTTGCACTCTGTTGGTTTATTAGTGGTTGCACTTTGCAAATTGAGAAGCACCACGCCACTGTCATTTAATATGATGAATATGTCTTAGAACTTCTACTTAAACAAAAAAAAATTGGAGAAGTTTCACTTTTCTTTAGGCTAGTGGTATGACTATAGAAAATTGACATCTACTTTAATTAAGATTAAAAAAAACATCTTTTTATAAAAAAATTTATTTAAAAGTATAATTTATTTATTTGGTCATATTTTAAATAAAAATAATATTTATTTATTTAGTCATCATTCAATAATTAAAATAAAACATCATAAAGATAATTACAAAATCTTCTATTGAGTATTCATTTAAAATATTGCTGGTCAAATATTTAAAGTTCACAAGATATTACGTATCTTTTTTATTACTTGCAGGTTACAACTAGTGATAATGTCTAATCTAATTTTACTTTTTTTTTTTATGAAAGTTAATCTAATTTTACTTTTGATAAAGACTTAAACAGTAGAGTTAAAAGAAAATAAAAATAGTAAAATAATAAAACAAAAAAATAATTATAGTTAAATTTATAATTTTTATTAATTATTATAATAATATATAAATATTATCAAATATTAATTTATTATAAATTTAAACTCTATTTAAAAATTTATTAATAAAAAAGTTGAATCCTACTAATTCAAAGTTGATTTAATTTATTCGAATTTGATGAGACATATCTTGAACTCTGCCATGGGCCATAGCAACTGGCGATCATGTCAGTCAAACACGCTACCATGACTTATATCCATGTGGTGATTTTTCAAAGTCACTAAAAGAAAATCTCATTCCATTATCCAATAATTGGTCAATAGTCAGGTTTAATTCTTCCTTATTATAAACACTGAGTTTACTATCAAATATTTTTTATTCCAGGATTTTGAAACACTTTTATTGATATAATAATAAAGTATATACATGTAAGACTTTTGTACATGTGATGTTAACTACAATCAAATCTATTTAAAAGTGTGAACTATAATTTACACTTTTGAAAATCAACATTGAAAGAAAACCTTGATAATTGATATTTCAAGTAACTAGATTGAGACTCATGCCATTGGTAAATTAATAAATATTTATAGTATAAAATATATTTTAATAAAGTTATTTAAAAATTAATTAAATATATATGAATTAATATTAAATTTAATGTATTTTTTATTTACAATATTTTATAATATAAAAATTTTTAATATTAATGTTATCTAAAGTTACATTTTTATTTATTATTTTTATTTTTGTATTTATTTAATTGATAGACTTAGTCTTTTTATATAGTATTTATCTTTTTTTTTTATTTTTAATTGTTGTTAGACTTGTTTCTTTTTTCATATATTCTTATGAAGACATATTTTTTTTAAACTATTAATTTGTATACATTTTTTATTGTCTTTTTTGTTCTATCTTTATATGTATATTCTTCATGAGATATATCTTAGATTCATTTACTTTTCTTTCTCTTTAATCTTTTAATTAGTATGTCATCTAGATCTGATAATATTAGTGTTGGTGAAGTTAGTTTCTATAATCAACGAAGAATATAAATGATATTTTGAATAAATGAATTTTTGTAGTATTACCGGTTAGATTTGTTGTAATAAGAGTCAAATTTCAGTATTTTTTGTTGAAACAAATATCTTGATAACAATTGAGAGCCTTTTTTAAAGTAAAAATCATTTAATTTGACTTCTAATATAAGTGTAAGGTTGTACAAATTTTTCAATTGAGATAGTGTTTTTGTGTCCTTGATGACTTGGAGTGTAATTAGATTTAAGACAGTCGTGCCCAATAATTTTTTTTATTTTTTTAATCAAATAACACAAAAATTATTGTAGCACTTTGATTTGTAACCTTTAATTTAGTTTGAATATGTAATAATTATTGAGTTAGTGATAAGTATAATTTTGACAGAATTTGATAAAATTTTTTATAATTTGAATCTATCATAATTTTTTATGTTATAGCATGAAAACTTCATTTTTTGTATTTTTTTTTTACATTTTTCTTGACATTTTTTTGTTTTTTTTCCTAGTGCATATATATTTTCAATGATATCTATAATAATAAGAATAAAATTTTTTAGAATATTTATTGTCTTGTGTATATATATTGAATAAGTTATTTTTAATAAGAATAATTTAAATAGTATAAAGTAAAAATACTTGTTAATATTTTTTTAATTCACTCTATTAGACAATGTCTCGAATGATACAAATTTAAAATAATATTAAAAAAATAATCAAAATTGATTGTTTGATTTAAATAGTATATTGAAATAAGTATAATTATAAGGATTTTAAAATATAATTATATGTAAAGTATTACAAAAACTTAAAAAAAAATATAAATAGTAAAAAAATAATAAGAGAGTTGTTTTTTGTAAATTTGTTTTAAAAATACAATAAACATTTTTATTTTGTACCTAATCATCTAATAGAATCATTTCTAAGTAGATAAACTCTTTTTTATTTGTTGGTGCAAATTTTTTTGTTAGGTGAATCACAAATTGTGAAATAAAGTAATACTGGTAAAAGTCTTATGTATGATATATAAGTAGGTCAAATATGATGGAATTTGAATATTTTATAACTTAAAATATTTTATAAAGTTGATTGGTTAATTTCTAAAGTTTTGTCAAGTAATCAAAATTGATAACATAGCATCGTTAGAAGAAGAAACATAGCTTAAATTTAATATACAAAAAATTGGTATCAACTTTTATATAATAAAAATAGATAGATAACACACTGCCAATAAGTTGATATCTCAATCAACTCGAAACTAATTGGAGTTGTTAATAACTGAGGTAAATTTTTTTCGATGAAAATTGACAAGTAAATGGATTCATACATAAAAATGGTGCTGTTGAACCACAGTATTGCAGAATCTCCCTAATTTGTTGCTGTTAATACTGAATTCTCTTGGCTCCGTTAATTAAATAATTTAGAAAAGATTGCATCAGAAATTCAGATTCATAAAATGATATTTCCACAACAGAAGTAATAGTAAACCATGACAGAAACAGGTTCAGATTATCTCCAAAAGTTCCAGACATAATATGGCATAAAACAACAATTTGAAAAAAAAAAAAAAAGCATATAAGTTACATACTAGAGTATACTCTGAAATGGTTTGGTTGGGTAAGCAAAATTGCATAGACTACTTATGATTGAGAGCTTGACTAGTTGATGTGTTTTTGTACATCCCCTTGTTGGTGCCAAGAAACCATCTACAAAGGTGGCTTCATTCTGTGTATCATTTAGCAAGATAATTTTGTTAACTTGCTGTTTGAAGCTTCATAAGAGTAGATAACACCTCATTCATGTTAGGTCGATCTTCAGGATTGGGGAGAGTACAACACAAGGATAACTTGAAGAGTCCTACCAATACATCAACATGGCCTTTTGTGTCATCCATGGCCAGCATAGGGTCTACAATATTAATGAGCTCCTTCATTCCGTTCGCGACGGCTTTTTCTACTGCCTCAGGTAGACTTACTGGCAGGCCATCATCCTCTTCTGAGAGCCCTGTTGGCCTTCTTTTTGTTAGAAACTCCATTACAATGATGCCAAAGCTGAACACGTCCACTTTAGTTGTAACTTTCCTTATGTAGGCAATTTCTGTGAGTAAAAAAGATGTTTGAGTGGAAAATTAATCACAATATTGAAAACATCAGATAGTATATATAAAATTGAAGAAAATGTGCAGGATATTAACCTGGTGCAAGATAGCCAACTGTGCCTTGCAAAGCTGCAGATGAGGAAAGGGTATTACCATCCTGCAAATGAAGTCCGAGAATTCGAGCTGTTCCAAAATCACTGACATGAGCTTCCCAGTCTCTATCCAAAAGGATGTTAGAAGGTTTTAAGTCACAGTGCACAATGGGAAAGTCATAACCAGAGTGTAAGTAGTCCAATCCGCTAGCAATAGAAATCAGAACACGGATTCTTTCAGATAATGTCCACCTAGACTGATCGACCGATTTGTCATGTATGATGGTATCCAAATTCCCATTTTCCATGTACTCTAGAACTAGAGCTTTCAATTTCCCACTCTCCCAGGCATAACCAAGCACCTTCACCAAATTTCTATGCCTCAGCTGGCTCAAGGTGCTGGCTTCTGTTTTGAAGATCTTATCTGTATTTGCATAGAATTGATGCAAATTCAATCTTTTGACAGCTACAATCTGGCCTTGTTCAAGTTGGCCCTTGTAAACTGTGCTCAAATTGCTAGCACCAATGATGTTGTCAGTGCTGAATAAGCCAGTGGCATTCTCTAGCTCCCTTGGACTGAATCTTTTAAGAGCCAATGCTGTCCTGTAATCTGGTTCTTGATTCTCACCACTCTCTTTTTGTTTAGAATTGCAAAGTTTGTTGCCTCGATTGAGAATCAAAATCACAAGCACTAGAAGTAGGAGTATTGCAAGAGATCCAAGCGCAGCGATAATAGCTATGCTCCTCTTGGATAGAGCATGATTATTACCTTCTTTGCATGGCCTTAAGAATTTTGCTCCACAAAGATCCTGGTTTCCCTTCATATCAGATGCATCGATATGTGCAAATATTCCAGTCATAGGCACAGGGCCTTCAAGTTGATTGAAAGAAAGGTTGAGATGCATCAGCTTGGAGAGATTGGCAAAGCCCTGAGGAATTGTTCCCTTCAAGTTATTTTGAGAAAGATCTACTGAAATGAGATGCTCAAGTTGTGCCAAGACTTCAGGGATTTTACCATCTAAATGGTTTCTTGAAAGATTCAAGTTTTCAAGCAAGTCCAAGTGACTAAAACCTTCTGCAGGAATTGGGCCTGAAATCTTGTTTCCTGAAAAATCAAGATTGAACAGATTTCTGCACCCGGAAATTCTCATGGGAATGACACCTGAAAGATTATTGTTTGAAATATCAATGGCCTGTACCATTTGCAACATGCCCAACTCATCTGGAACACTTCCAGCAAAGTTGTTGTAAGAAAGGTTGAGATACATCTGCATGTCTTTGAAGTGTGCAATGACATCACTAGGAATTGATCCTGTGAGGTGGTTGTGAGAGAGATCCAACATCAAAAGCTTATTAAGCTTCCCCATGCTTCTTGGAATGGAACCATTCAGCTTGTTGTCATGGAGATCCAAATGTGAAAGCATATCAAGCTGTGAGATAGAATCTGGTATCTGACCAACCAACTTGTTTCTATGCAGCAAAAGCTTTGTTAGTGGTTTGATACCAGAGAGTGTATCAGGTATTGTACCTTCTAACTCATTGTCATGGAGGGAGAGCCCCTGCAGAAGAAAAAGTTTGGACAATTCTGGTGGAATTGAACCAGATAACTTGTTTTCAGCAAGGGTTAAAGTGATGAGCTGACTTAAGTTTCCAATCTCTGGTGGAATTGATCCTATGAAGGAATTTACATTCAGCTGCAGAGTCTGAACCTTAAACAGGTTTTGAATGCCTGGTTTTATTACTCCACTCATATTGTTCTCTCCCAAACTTAGTGTATGAAGGTTTGAGCAGTTGAAAAGGTCGTCCGGGATTTCCCCGGAAAAGTTGTTGTGGGCAAAAGATAGGAAAGTAAGATTAGGCATCCTAGAAAAGCCCTCAGGAATTTTGCCAGTGAATGAATTGAAAGCTAAACTTACATTTACCAAGCTAGTACAACTGGTAATGCTAGGAGGGATGGAACCATGTAAATGGTTGAAGCCCAAGATTAGAAACTTCAAATTATGAAGCACACCAATGTCTGAAGGAATTTCACCTGAAAGAAGATTCTGGCTCATTGAAAGATATGTTAAGTTTTTCAAGCTTGTTATCGATGAAGGGATGCGGCCGGTAAACTTATTTAGATGCAGGGTTAGGTATGTTAAGGAACTCAAAGATCCTATCTCAGGAGATATTGTTCCCTCCAAGTTATTGTTTGAGAGGCCTAAATGTGTCAATGATTTCAATTGGAATATGGAAGGTGGAATAGTGGAGTTCAAGTTATTGCTGAATATCCTCAATGTTTCCAAATGAAATAAGTTTCCTAGCTCAGGAGGAATACTTCCAGACAAGTTATTTTCATACAACTCAAGGTTTAAGAGATTCTTACACTTGGCAAGTTCTGAAGGGATTTTACCAGACAATGAATTTTGAAACAAGACAAGGGATTGTAAATTTGTCAGGTTTCCAATCTCTTTAGGTATTACACCTGATAACTGGTTTTGGCTAAAATCAAGAGCCTTCAAAGCTTCAAGATTCCCTATTGAAGGAGGTATAGACCCAACCAAGCTATTCCCATATCCTATCATCTGAATAAGGTTAAGGAGCTTGCCTATATGTGATGGTATTGTGCCTGTGAGGTTGTTGTTATTGAAAGCAATTCCCAACAAAGAAGTGATGTTGAATATGCTCTCAGGAAGGGTTCCATTCAAGAAGTTACTTCCAAAATCCAAATACTGCAAACTTTTCAAGTTTCCTAACTCAGGAGGGATTGGTCCTGAGAGAGAATTCTCAAAGAGACCAAGCACAGTGAGTTGAGTGCAACGACTTAGCTGATAAGGAATATAGCCGGTAAATGAATTTGAAGTTAAATCAAGAACCTGAAGGCTTGAAATATTGCCCAAGAATGGTGAAATCTCTCCATGGAGCTGCTGAGAAGTCAGAGAAATTGAGATCACATGGCTTGAAGAAGGGTCACATTGAATGCCAGACCAATTGCAATGAGGGTGGATTTCAATCCAATCAGCAAGTGTTCCATTTGGGTCAAGGGTGATGGAGTTCTTGAAAGCTTTCAAGGCTTCAATTTCAACCTCCAAGAGCCCAGTATTATTATCTGCATATGAAAGTATGGTTACAATGGAAAGGGCTATGACTATACTCAAACTAATCTTAGGAGAAAGCAACATCATTTGTAGAATATTTTTAAGAATGTTTAGTTGCTGGTTGGTGATATGAAATGTGAAGTAAATGAAGCCTATATATATATACACACTCTTGAGTTTGAGCATTCGAATGATGAAGTTGAAAGTGGACATGCATTGGTGAATTTAATGAGAGTGTGGACCCACATGGTATGCTGCAAAGTCAATTACTTTGAGTACTTTGAGTCATTGGCAGAGATGTGAGTGCAAGGACAAAAATCCGTGACTGTTTAGTTTTATCAAGTTGACTTTGAGTCAAATAGACACGCCTAAGTGCCTAACATGGAAGCATATCCTTAAGGAAAAGCTTCTAGTGGGAGAAAGAGGAGGCAAATAGAAAATACTATTTCCTCCCTTTCAAACATATTATGTGTAGATATACCAAGTTTTTTATCAACACAATATACTAATTGTTGAACAAATAGAGTAGAACATTAAAGAATTACTGTATGTAACAGAGATTTAAAGGGATGGAAAGAGATGTATAAGCTCCAAGGACATAATAAAAGGTTATGCTAGGTAACCAATTTCTTGAATAATATAAACAACGAGTCTTAAAATTGGCCCAATTCAAATAAAATACACTACATTCCTAAATTACTCACCTAAATCTTAATATTAGAATAACCATCCGCATACTTAGTAAATTGAACATCCAATATATTCATTGTTCACATTGTTTAATATTTTCATTGTCTGCCTATATTTTTCCCTTAATAAAAGAACAATAGGGGTTGGTAGTGCATTTAATAGACTAGAAAGTATAAACTAGCTACATGGTTATCTGTGTGCGGTGTGGTATTACTAAATATGAATATGGTTTGAATTCCTCAAACTTGTTAATAAGCCGCGTATTATACGGATTATGTATTCTTTTGTTAATACATTTAGAAAATGCAATATTAATATATATAATGCCAAGCTAAAGCTAATAAATTAAGATGATATTGATGAATGATGAACGCCTTTTGCGGAATGTGTGTGAAAAAGATCACAAGTTGGTGACATATTCTGCCATGCAAGTTGCTCAAATTTAGATAACAACCACCAAAATTATTTTAACATTATTAGGTGAGTATAGGTTTGTGATATTTGAGTCGGCAATGGACTGTCCCTGTAGAGAAACCACTGCTTCTCAAAAGTGAGGGGATGAGAGTGGAAATAGTTGGTGGGAATGGAGATGATGAAAAATATTTCGGTGGCATATTTCTGCTGTTAACGAGATTAATTTAATTGTTAAATGGGACAAGAGGGGGGAGTGGCTTTGTCACTAGAGTCATAATCATAGTCAACTGTCATGTTCTTTGAATTCTGCAATAGATTCTGAGAATTAACAATTATTGCGACGTCATGGAATTTCTGCCAAGTTCAACACGCTTGGATGTATATTTGCTTATTTTAATTTTAATCATTAAACTAGAATTCTCCAATCACTACAACAAATAGTTAAATTTTAAAGTGATTTCTGAGACTGAATATTTGTACTAAAAAGGTATTTTAAATTCTAAATGCACTGTAAACATTCTCAAAAACAAAAAAATTACACCGTATTAGTTCTTTATTCCTTTTTCATCAAATTACTCTTTATACCGTGATGACTTTGTACATTTTTTTTATATTGGACTAGACAAAACATAGTTGCTTTTATTTTTGGGCTAAATGTTTGATGAACGACATAATTATCCTTCATGATTATACATTTTTTGTGGGGATAAAATATTTTATAGCTTATTGAGATAAAATAACATTATTTCAAAAACATTTAATGCTAAAACTAATTATATGTCATATCACTTACGGTATAACAAATAACTCAATGAAAAAGAGACGGAGACTAAGATGGTATAATTTTTTTAATTTCATATATTTTTATAATACAATTAAAATTTCGAAAATATTTTTTATACAAAGGTCAAATTTCAGAAATCAATTTAACTCCCCCACAACAAAATATGGACAAGTTTATCTTCTTTTTTGGGGGATGAGTGTGGACTAGTTAGTTATCTATAAGAAATAAAAACTTAAAATTTTTTTTTGGTATGCAAAAAAAAAGCCACTTTTGTTAATTTAATTTGTATATCAAATACAGATCAGCCCAAACAAAGGAGATAAGGAAGTAACCCTTGGACAGCAACCTCGAGTTCTAGCTCGTAGAAGATAATAAACTTATCACTTCGAAGTGTGTAATTTTATGAAATCCGTGCAGGTATCTGGAATCTGGAATATAAAATAAGATGAAAATAGGGGCATTCCGAGAATTGAACTCGGGACCTCTCGCACCCTAAGCGAGAATCATACCACTAGACCAAATGCCCAATGTTGGTTATGGTAAAATTAAATTTTAGTAAATTACTGAATCTACCTGAGAAGTCAGAACCAACTCTGTAACAGTGTAACTTATAATAGCAAATTCAGCACCCTTACACAAGGATAAGGAGAAGAAACGGTGAGAGATACTGTAGGAAATTAAGTATTAGTTAAGATAATTACAATTATTGTTTTGTTATCAATTAGTTTCATCTATTATTTGCTTCTTAGTTCTGTAACTAAACTCTAACTACTAGTTAGGCCCTAACCTACTGTATTTACTAGTTAAGCGTCCAATATTTTATTTTTCCAAACAAGGCCTTAATTTGGTTTAATAGAAAAATTTGTCTTCCTATACATGGTTTTCACCTTTCTAATTTATATACTATTTTGTTCTTCAATATCTAAGGGGTGTATGATTGTTCCCTATCAAAGCTAGCAGAACTAAAATTGAAGCATCCTCTCCAAAACCTTCATAGCAATGGCTACATCAATGCTTAAAGAGACAGAGTGTTAAAAATATGATAAGACTAAAGGAAAGAGAGAATATGCTCAGAACACTTCTTATGGCTGCTTCCAGATGCAGTTGTACCTATGGATGATGGATCCCACCTCATTAAAGTTCTTCATTTGCAGAGGGATAAGGACAGGTACACACTCATTCTAACATTTACATAGGTAACAATGATTAGAGGCACTTAACATGGTAACCACCTTTTGTTCCTGCAAACAAGACACCATATATTTACCACCAAATATGAAAAATGAAAACAAACAAAATTACGAATGTTGAAGGGAAAAACCCACCATGAAAGCAGAATATTTCAGATTCAACCTTCAAAGAGAAAAACTTATCAGTTCAGCAACAATAGATATTTAAGAGATGGAAAAATTGAGTAACGTGTGAACAACTGCAACTGTTTGGCCAGTATTTTGTTAAGCTTAAAGTAAAATGAAATGAATTCAAATAAGAAGATCAAAAAGGAAGTACTGATGTGGTATGCAGATTAATAAAATTGTGAAAGAATAGGAAAATAAAAGAATTGTGAAAGAAAAAGATGAAGAAATTTTATTGATTATTGATTGAATGAATTGTAAACTATGAAAGTAAAATTAAGTATATATAGAATATTGGCCTATGAAAGATAAAAGTAGATAAAGATAAGATATAGATAAAGATAAAGATAACTATCAGATAAGATAAAGACTAAATTATCATTTAATTTGTGTATTCTGTTGGGCTGAATTTGTGGGCCGTGAGACGTCTTTATTGTTGTCATGGGCTAAGGTGGAAGAGTGGTTTAATACGTCCCCGCAAGCTGGAGGATGAAAGATGTCAAGAACACTAAGCTTATTCAGATTAAGATGGAAGGGTTGAGGAGACAAAGGCTTGGTGAAGATGTCAGCTAGTTGCCCAGAAGAAGGAATTGGGAGAAGTTTCATCACTTCAGCTTGAACTTTTTGTTGAACCAAGTGACAATCAACCTCTAAATGTTTGGTCCGTTCATGAAAAACCGAGTTAGCAGCAATATGAAGAGCACTCTGATTATCACAATATAAAACTGGTGGGCGGATAGAAGAGATGCGTAAAAATTGTAACACATTTAGTATCCATTGAAGTTCACAAGTTGTGTTGGCAAGTGCACGATATTCTGCTTCCGTGGAAGAGCGGGCAACGGTGGTTTGTTTCTTGGTCTTCCAAGAGACTAAAGAACTGCCTAAGAAGAAACAATAACCTGTTAAAGATCGCCGAGTATCAGGACATCCGGCCCAATCAGAGTCACTGAAGCCGAGAAGCTGAATTTCTGATTCCCTTGGAAAGAAAAGTCCTTTGCCGGGACTAGTTTTCAGATATCGTAACACATGCTTGGCAGCTTGAAGATGAGATTCAGTAGGAGATGTCATGAATTGACTTAATTGTTGAGTGGCATACATGATGTCCGGTCGAGTAGTGGTGAGATAGATAAGACGGTCAACCAAACGACGATATACAAAAGGGTCGGATAGCAAGAGACTTTTGTCTTGATATAGTCTTGTGGTACTATCCATTGGAACAGAGGCAGGTTTAGCACCTAATAAACCAGAATCCTCCAAAAGATCAAGACAATATTTTCTCTGAGATAAGCAAATTCCCTTCTCTGATTGAGCAACTTCAATACCCAAAAAATATTTTAATGGGCCCAAGTCTTTAATTCGGAAGTGTTGGTGTAAAATAGACTTAATGGCAGCAAGTTCATAAATGGAATTACCAGTGAGAACAATGTCATCAACATAGACTAAAAGGATAGAAATTTGATCACCAATGAATTTGACAAATAAATTATAATCAGATGAGGTCTGCTGATATCCATGAGATAGCAAAAGATGAGAAAATTTGGCATACCACATACGACTAGATTGTCGTAAACCATACAGTGACTTTAGTAGCTTACAGCATTGATTCGGTTGAGAAGATATAAATCCGGGTGGCAGAGTCATATAAACATCCTCAGAAAGATCCCCATGTAAGAAAGCATTATTGACATCCAACTGATGTATAGGCCAATACTTCATAGAGGCCAATGCCAAAACTAATCTGATAGTGGCAGGCTTGACAACAGGGGAGAAAGTTTCCAAGAAATCAACACCTTCAATTTGAGTGAACCCTTTAGCCACAAGGCGTGCTTTATATCAATCAACTGAACCAGCAGGCTTGCGTTTGATGCGATAGACTCATTTACAGCCAACCGGCTTAACCCCTGCAAGGCAATCAACAAGACGCCAAGTTTTGTTCAGCTCAAGAGCATCCAACTCATCTTTCATAGCACTACGCCAATTAGAGTGTTGATTGGCGTCCTTAAAAGACTTTGGCTCAACGTCAGAATGTAGAGATAAAAGAAACTTTTTATGTGAAGATGAAAGAGAAGAAAAAAACATGACTGAAGATAAAGGATACTTGCACTTTGAGGGAGATTGATTTGTAGAGATGAGAGAGGAATTACACAAGTAATCAGAGAGATATGCTGGAGGTCGGTGAGGCCGGTCGGAATGACGAGGATAGGGTTGCTCAGGTGGTGAAGAAGGTGACGGTGGACTGGTGTCTAGTGTTGAAAGTGATTCGGTGGTCATGGGTTCAACTTGGTTAGGAAACGATAATGAGGAAGAAGGAGAGGTTGTTGGAGAAAATAAAGAACTAGGTGGAGTTGGGTCAATGGGTATAGGTGAAGGTTCAACTGGAAGACTAACTGAATCTTGTTTTTGAGAAGGTATGTTTGGCAATGTTGAGCTGAGTGTCTGGAATTGGACATTTTTTGTGACTAAGGGCAAGATCTTTTCATAAAAAATCACGTTTCTAGAAATCTCAATTCTTTTATCTTCTAAAACATAAACATATACCCTTTAAAACTAGATTGAAAACCAATAAATACAGCCTTTTTGGCTCTTGGATCAAATTTTGATCTATTTACCATTTGGGTAGAAACAAAACATAAGCATCCAAAATCTTTAATGTCATGATAATTTGGTGGATGATTGAATAAAATCTCAAATGGTGTTTTAAAATTAATTGCGGATGATGGAACTCTATTAAGTAAATAAACAGCATGTCTAACAGCATAAGACCAAAAAGATGATGGTAAATTAGATTGAAACATAAGAGCACGAGCTATATTCAAAATATGTTGATGCTTGCGTTCTACCCTTCCATTTTGTTGAGGAGTTTCAACACAACTACGTTGATGAATAATGCCCTTTGAAGCATAAAAATCAGGTAAAATAAATTCTGGTCCATTATCGGAACGAATAGTTTTGACTTTGGAGTTGAATTGTGTTTCAATTAAAGTAATAAATTTTTTTATTTGATTCTGTACTTCTCCTTTTGATTTTAATAAAGTAACCCATGTAAAGCGGCTAAAATCATAAACAATAGTAAAAAAATATTTATGATTTTGAATAGAATTTTGTCGAAACGGACCCCAAATATCAAAGTGTAATAAATCAAAACTTGCATTGGCTTTGTTAAAACTTTGAGAAAATGAAAGTTTCTTTTGTTTAGAAAGATGACAAATGTCACAAGTCTCATCATGATGCATAGAGATAAAAGGAAATTGTTTATGTAAATGATTAAGTCTTTGCCCAGAAAGGTGTTCTAAACGAAAATGCCATATATTGGAAGGTGTAATGGGTGGAGATTGGATGGAATTTATGGAGTGTGTAGTGGATGAATTTTTACCGAAATTAGGTTCAAAGACATATAATCCCTCTCTCATTCTGGCCAAATCAATTGTCCCCAAATTGTTGCTCTGTAGAGTGCAAGAAGAAGATGAAAAAGTGAGTTCACATATGAGTGCTGAAGTAATTTTTGAAACAGAGATAATATTAAAGTTGAAATGAGGTAAATAAAGAACATCATGAAGAACCAAGGATGGTGAAAATTGAACGATGCCTTTATAAGAAATAGTAGTTCGAGAACCATTTGGTAAATGAACAATAATAGGAGAAATTTGTGTGTAAGAAATAAACCAAGACAAATTTGATGCAATGTGATATGTGGCACCAGAATCAATGATCCAAGTATTCAAGAATGAATCTCGATTTGAAGAATTGTTAACAGTAGAAAAGGTATTGAAAGAACAAAGATAATGAGTAGTTGGACTTGGCAGAAGTTCAAGTTGGTTTGAAGGACGAGCTTCTTCATTGAAAGGAAGTGCCATGAAAGAAAAGTGTTGGGCTGACGAAAGGTCCAAAAGAGACTCCGGATGAAGTTGTTGGTGTGCCCTTTCTCCTTGATCCATGGATGTCAGCAGAGCTCAAGAGGAGCTCTGATACCATAATAAAATTGTGAAAGAATAGGAAAATAAAAGAATTGTGAAAGAAAAAGATGAAGAAATTTTATTGATTATTGATTGAATGAATTGTAAACTATGAAGGTAAAATTAAGTATATATAGAGTATTGGCCTATGAAAGATAAAAGTAGATAAAGATAAGATATAGATAAAGATAAAGATAACTATAAGATAAGATAAAGACTAAATTATCATTTAATTTGTGTATTCTGTTAGGCTGAATTTGTGGGCCGTGAGACGTCTTTATTGTTGTCATGGGCTAAGGTGGAAGAATGGTTTAATAAAGATCATAATGTACAAACCAAGTTGGGTTGGTCTAGTGGTTAGCTCACTAGTCCGCTTAAGCAAGTGTCGGGGGTTCGAATCCCGCCTTGTGCATGCAGCAACTCATTGGCCAGCGGCAAACCCTTAAATGGAGCTCAATACCGCGACGGATTAGTCCTTAACCTGCCGGGTTGGGGGATACCATGGGAAACTAAAAAAAAAAAAAAAAAGATCATAATGTACAATATGGATTTTAGCACAATGAACAAACACCACGTTTACTAGTAATGGTTCCAAAACAGAAGTCTTAAAATAAATGAAAATTCCATGCATTGCAGTGGTTTTCATGTGAAGTTGATATTTGAGAATCATCGGATGATTTGATAAATTTGCCTAAATCATTATTAATGATTATCAACTATTGACTTCACATTACAAGTCTTTGCATTTAAAATATGGGAAGTTCTATGGTGGCATAGAAAGTAGTAGCTAAGAATGGCTAAGAGTTGACTAGCCTATCAAAAGAGGATAAGTGATGATACAATGGATTAAAGGTGAATCTACAACAATCTAACTTTTTGCAAGTCTACCATGCTCTATATGCTTCCAAATTTACCACTAGACTAAGATGCTTCTTATTAGTATATATATATATATATATATATATATATATATATATATATATATATATATATATATATTATTTTATTATATTCAATTTATTTTAATTTTAAAGTCACCTATTTTAAAATTAATTATATTTTATTTAACTATAAATTTTATTAAATATATACAAATTAAAAAGATAAACAAAAAAGTTTATTAATCATAATTTATTTTTTTCTTTTATAATTATATGATATCTATTAATATTATTTTTTTAATAAATACTTGTAGTATATAATAATAGGTAAAGACTCACACGCAATTGTTTTCATATGAAATTAATAGTTGAAAAATTTTAGATGATATGTAGTCAAATTTGTCAAATCATCTAACGGTTCTTAAATATCAACTTCACATGAAAACAACTGTACGTGAGTTTTCACCTATAATAATATAATAATACAATAAATATAAACTAATTAATAAAATATTAAAATTTGAAAATGATAATTATTTTTATAAAAATAAAATAAAAGTACTTATAATAAAAAATAATTAAATTTTATATAATTGTTTCGGTTCGACCAGTGACTCACTGATTGAACCAATGACCCAATAACCTTACACCGGTTCAGTTCTGATGTCCATTAAGCTGATGTGGATTTCTTTTGATTTTCGAAAAAAAAAATTTGGTTTTCTAAAAATTTTAAGTTTGGTACTTTTCATGTTCTTGAGTTCTTTGAGTCTTTAAATTTTGTTCTTTGTGTTCTTGTAATGCAAGGTAGACTTGTAATTACATTGCCCAAAAAATATTTTTTATGTTTGGACCTTGCAATTAAGTGAACAAACTTTAGTAAATTATTATAGTTTCTATTTTTTCTTTTCCTAATACTGGTCCAATATAAATGATTATAAATTTGTGAAACAAAACTTCTTCTCCATTTATTAAAATTAGCTATCTTTTGTGAAAAAAAAATAATCTATTTAAAAAAATTTTATAATTTAATTCTAATAAATAAAAAATCATGTTTAAATTAGGACTCTTCCACGAAACACAATATAATATTGGAAGGGCTCTTGGATGATCATCCTTCTCGATCCAAAGTTAGTCATTCTCTTTTTTGTGTGTGTTAAAATACACAACCAATCAGGAGATTATATAGTGGAGAAATATGTTTTAGAAGATGCACTTTCAAAAGCATAAAAATTTTATTGAAATAAAAAATTCGAATTCTAATTTATAAAAAGAAAAATTAAAATTATATTATTTTAAACAATTATATTAAGTATATACTAAAATCATTTATTAATATAAAATATATATTAAAATATAAAATATAGATATCATATAATTATAAAAGAAAAAAAAATGAATTGTGATTAATAAAATTTTTTGTTTATCTTTTTAATTTGTATATATTTAATAAAATTTATAGTTAAATAAAATATAATTAATTTTAAAATGGGTGACTTTAAAATTAAAATAAGTTGAATATAAGTAAAATAAAATATTATTATATATATATATATATTATAATTTGTATATATAGTACTAAGAAGTATCTTAGTGTAGTGGTAAATTATCCTTTCTTGTAACCCTTAGGGTAAGGGTTCAAACCACTTAAGAAGCATTTTGGAAAATTTGGAAACATATGGAGCATGGTAGACTTGCAGAAAGCTAGACTGTTGTAGATTCACCTTCAATTCATTGTATCATCACTTGTCCTCTTTTGATAGGCTAGTCAACTCTTGGTCATTCTTGGAAAATTTGGAAACATATGGAGCATGGTAGACTTGCAGAAAGCTAGACTGTTGTAGATTCACCTTCAATTCATTGTATCATCACTTGTCCTCTTTTGATAGGCTAGTCAACTCTTGGTCATTCTTAGCCATTACTTTCTATGCCACCATAGAAGTTCCCTTAAAATATATGTAACGTGTACTAACCAATGTTCTCATAGTCAAACAAATTAATGAAGATCTTCTAAACATTAGCACTGCCAAACTGGCAAAGCAAGATTGGAATTAGAAAGATTCAAATTGTAAATAAGTGGACCAAATTAAAGTAAATGCCACACCTTTTGTGGTCAAAGATCAGCATGGTTATATATGGTCTCTTCGTAATTCAGCATGGTTGAAAATCATGAAACAAACCAATATAAACACATATTTATGTGAGGATATGGTTGAAAAAAGTATGAAGAGAAGGGAAACGTATTGTATGATGACAGCCATGTTTTTCTTAGCATTTTTGCAACATCCACTGCAACGTTAAGAAATTAAAACCTGTGATGGCGTCTTTGAAATTAAGCAACTAATTTACAGGATTCATGAGAATGTCGTCTTTGAAATTTGAAATATTTGAAAAAAAATCTCTTCTTTGCTAATTCAGACACCCACAGCGCACAATCTGTAATGCCAAATTGGCAATAACCATAGAATGGAGTAGTATTCTTCAAATTCATTTCGTCATTTAAGTGAAAGAACCGTAGATTAAACAAAAGACACGCAACCAAACCTTGTTGAAATTCTTCGATCACTATCATCATTCTTGTTGCAATAATAATTCTTTAAATTCATCAGCACCTTCATTCTTGCGTATTGCCATTTATACAAAGCAATGCACAAAAGCATACAATGTAGATTCTTTTGTAGACATAGAAACCGTACTTGCAATTGCCTCCATTTCTTCTCTTAATAGAAGAGGATCAAGATGCTCACCTTGATCCCATCATCTTGAGTGATGAGTGATACCAACTCTATGATGAGAGAGTTACACGGCCTTGGGAAAAGTTGCATGTTCGGATGGTAATCTATACAGCTAATTTAATAGATGAGAAATGTCGGAGGATATCAAAATTTATTATTTTTTTTTATTTTTTAGTTATTAATTTATTTTTTTGGTACAATAATACAATAATGATTAAAATGAATAAATTTTGATCGAGTATTTTTTTAATTTATTATTTATTTATAAATTAATTTAGTTATATAAATAATATTTTGTATGAGATGACAAACTTTTAAATAGAATTCTGATTTGTAAAATATTAGTCTTTGACTTTTTGGCCTGTTCAGTTAGTAATTCTGTAAAAAACTAAAAATTATAAATAATTAATTTTTAATTAGTATAAATGTTTTTTATTCACTTTTTAAATATTAAAGATTTAAAATTTAAAATAAAAATTTAAAATAATAACTAATATTGTAAATACAAATATTTAACTAAAAATGTTATAAATAAAAGTATAAATCTAACAATAATAAAAGCAATTTTATTCTTGAATTGAGTTTCATAATTATATAATTGTCTTTAAAATTTAGGATACATCATACGTTTAAAATGATTTGACTCTAATATTAAGTAATTGTTGTGTTTTAAATTAAGTTATGAATTTGTCTTATACAAATTCTTTTAAATCAGACACTATAAAAATACAAGATAAATATATAATTCATCCTAAAAGAATATAATAATTTTTTCATATTTATAAGTTCGAAGGTTAATGTAGACCAAATATCATTTCTTATTATATTTAAAGGAGAGATTGAGAAACATCTAGAGATTAAGACTAAATTAAGTATAGTATAAAATATATAAAATTAAATTATGATTTAACTTTTTGTTTGGTTTAAAATATAAAATAAGAATATTTACTAAAATATTTTTATTTATTAAAAAATATTATTAAAGTTTCCATTTTCGTTTCAAAAAATTTTAATTATTTGATGTTTTTACTTTTAAAAATACTAAAGAGATTGAAATTATGTATCACAAGACTAAAATTTTAACATCAAATATAATACTGAATCACAATTCTCATTCTAATTTCTGAAAATAAAAACTACTTCAAATATGTATTTATTTTAAGTTTATCTATTATTTCTTATATATTGGACAATCATAAATTATATCTTATTGAGTAGTTAATTTTAAATAATTATTTTGTTATGATTTGACTGTATGAATAGAGTAATTACCCAAATCAGTCCCCGAGAATTTTAGAATTGGACATTTTAGTCCCCAAGAAAAATTAATATACGGATCAGTCCCCAAGGTTTTACTCCGGCAGACAAATCAGTCCCCAATTCATTTTCCGGCAGAGTAATTACCCAGATCAATCCCCAAAGATTTTAAAAACGGACATTTTAGTCCCCAAAAAAAACTAATGTACAAATCAATCCCCAACTTTTCTCTCTATTAGACATAATAGTCCCCCGTCCAAAAATAAAATAAAATAAAATAATTATTATTATTAATTACACAATAATATTGTACTATATTTTTTGTATTTTTTAGACAAAAATAATAATAAATTTATTCATTAGATTCTTATTTATATATATATATATAGTCACTCAATAATAATAATAATAATAAATATTATTTTATAAGAAATTCAAAGTTAAAATCATTTGATATTTTTGTATTTAATATAATCAAAAGATGTCTTATGTAAAAAAAAATTATATATGTTTATATTAAAAAATATGTATTAAAACAAAATATTTTAATTTGAATTTATATTAAATACATATTTTTTTTAATACAAACATATTTTTTAAAATAGTACATCTTTTGATTATATTAAATACAAAAATATCAAATGATTTTAACCTTGATTTATTTGTAAAATAATCTCTAATAATTTTATTTTTTATTATTATTATTATTATTATTATTATTATTATTATTATTATTAATTACATAATAATATTATACCATGATTTTTTGTATTTTCTAGATAAAAATAATGATAAATTTATTCATTAGATTCTTATATATGTATTTATATATATATATATATATATATATATATATATATATATATATATATATATATATATATATATATAGTCACTCAATAATAATAATAATAATAATAATAATAATAATAATAATAAATAAAATTATTAGAGATTATTTTATAAGAAATTTAAGGTTAAAACCATTTGATATTTTTGTATTTAATATAATCAAAAGATGTACTATTTTAAAAAATATGTTTGTATTAAAAAAATATGTATTTAATATAAATTCAAATTAAAATATTTTGTTTTAATACATATTTTTTAATATAAACATATATAATTTTTTTTTACATAGGATATCTTTTGATTATATTAAATACAAAAATATCAAATGATTTTAACTTTGAATTTCTTGTAAAATAATATCTAATAATTTTATTATTATTATTATTATTATTATTATTATTATTATTATTATTGAGTGACTATATATATATATATATATATATATATATAAGAATTTAATGAATAAATTTATCATTATTTTTGTCTAAAAAATACAAAAAATATAGTACAATATTATTGTGCAATTAATAATAATAATTATTTTATTTTTGGACGGGGGACTATTATGTCTAACAGAGAGAAACGTTGGGGATTGATTTGTACATTAATTTTTCTTGGGGACTAAAATGTCCGTTTTTAAAATCTTTGGGGACTGATCTGGGTAATTACTCTGCCGGAAAATGAACTGGGGATTGATTTGTCTGCCGGAGTAAAACCTTGGGGACTGATCTGTGTATTAATTTTTTTTGAGGACTAAAATGTCCGATTCTAAAATCTTCGGGGACTGATTTGGGTAATTACTCTATATTTTTTTACAGTCTATTCTTTTCGGATAATTGAATGTTGAGTATCATTATTATTTTTTTGAAAAAAAAAAAAAATCTTAGCATAAATCAAAATCTAAGGTGCATGATACCCGTAACTTAAACACAAAAACAAAAAAAAAAACAAAATATTCATGCTAAATATTTTTACATTTCAAACTTTGAATCCCTCCTTCTGTAACGAGAGTCGAACCCATGATATCAAGCTTGAATGAGACATGTAATAAATTATGTTTTCAACTGCTAACGAAGGTTTTTCAAAATAATGTTGCATGTTGACATCACAATATATTTGAATGCCAATAGAATTATTTAATTATAGATTATTTTAAAAATTCAAATTAATTATTTATCTTAATCTTATCTTTTTCTTTTTTATCTTATTGAAACTCAGTTTAGTTCAAAATTTAAAATAAAGATATTCAATTACTAAATGATATCTACTTTCTAATTTTATAAATACATTATACATAGTACAATCTCAACATAATTAAAGAGAGTTTTAATTACATTACTGCTGTCACTGTAATCTCCACCTCCACATTGCTATAGAGTTGGTGCCACTGCCACTATTTACATATCATGGATGATCAATCAAGCCTCTTTCGAATTTTGTTTTTGCTCTTGGTACGTTTTTGTGTCCCAATCTTTTGAATTTTTTCTTTTTTAGTCTTTCTTTCTTTTCTTTTTAACCTTTTTCAAGTTCTATTTGGAGTCTTTCCCTGTTTTTATTTGGTTAATGGAGAGGGTAATCAATTTGTTTTCAGACTCTAACTTTTTAAATAAATTTTACTATGTAGTTGTTAATTTTCTTTGTAGTTTAGTTTTTAGGGTACAAATATAAATAGTTGTCAGCAAAAATTAAAAATGCTTGTTTATGTCTTTATATAATGTAATTTTTTCTTTTAATTATGCAAAAGATTCACGCATGATAAAAAAAATAATTTCACTGTAAATATATATACCTTTTTATAATAATTTTTATTTTATTTTGTGATGATTTTGTCCCTTTTTAAATTAATATAACTGTATAAGAATGAGGACGAATTCTATGATCAATTGGTAGAATTTCAAGTCACCAAAAAAAAAAATTGGTAGAATTTCTCAATTTTATAATGCATCAAAATTTACATATTTTTAAGAATTGATATGAAATCGAAAGTTTTGGACTTTACTTGCATGATTCTGAAAAAAAAAAATAAAATAAAGAATGCAACGCATGTAGAAGCATAACAACGATAGAAAAGAAAAAGGGGGTAACTGGATTTTTTTTTTGTTTTTTTTTGGGGGTAGGGGTGACTGGGTGAGCATGAGTAGTGGGTACTCGATTATCTGTTCGAATCCAAACCAAACCAATTAAATTGGTTTTGAAACCAACGGATAATATTCGAATCAAATCAATGACTTTCTCTAATAATTGGTTCGAGTAACAGTTTTGAGAGTGTAGAATTCGAACCAACACACCCACACACTCCTGAGGGGACTGCATCTGTTGTTCTGGCTGGAGTATAGCCGCTCTAAAACTCATTGGTGGTGGTGTCCTCTTGGAGCTGGAGAAGTAAGACATTGGTTTTTTCTTACTTAATATCTACACTACTTTGTACTTTCCATTACACCGTTTTGGAAAATCTTAGTTCTTTTTTCTTCATATTTTTTATATTCATATTTATTTTGTTGGGGGGTGATGCATTCACAAATTTTAGTATACGTGTTGATACTAAATATTGTTGTATTGCTATTTCAAGTTAAATGTTGCCTGTGTGTTTTTTTAACAAATCTTAAAAATTCAAAGTAAAAAATAATTTGTGCTTTGCTTCCTGTCTCTCTCTATTTTTGGGGCCTTCATATCATGAAGATGCTTTATGACAATTGGATTACATCCCTTAGGTAGCGTTTGGTAGAGAGACAGAGACGGAAAGACTGAGATTGAGAGACAGAGACTAAGAGACAGGGATTGAAATAAATCTCAGTATTCTGTTTGGTACAAAATGGGAGACAGGAATTGAAACAATAATAAAACTCTAATTTAATTTGCACAAAGGGTAAAATTGGAATTAATTAATTGAAATGAAAGTATTTTAGGTATAAAATGTTATTAAAGTTTCAGTCTCCATCTCTAAAAATTTCAGTCCCCTGTGTCCCTACTTTTTGGAGGTACTGAAATACTGAACAGAAATTTCAGTACCATGTCTCTGAACTAACAAACACGATACTGAGTCTCAGTCTCTCAGTCTCTGTCTCAGTACTTCAAAACAAACGCTACCTTAAAAAACGGTGGGACTCAAGTTAAGGTCTCAAATTATTTAATTTTATTTTCTATTGTAAATAATTTGATTTTCCACTTATGAAATGCATTTGATAATGTGATGTTTATTGCTGGTAAGATTACTCCATTTGAGATAGTTGAGATAAGTCTCAATGTAGTCCCTGAAGTTGCACTCGAGCCTCAAAGTAGTCCCTGAACTTAAAAGTTCCTCAGAGTCATCCCCGAACTTGCACTCCGGGACTCAAAGTGGTCCTTCCGGCCATTTCAGCACACGTGGCGCAACCGGAAAGCTTAGCTGGCAGCGTCGTTGACACCTGGGACTCACAGAAACGACGTCGTTTTGGCTGTGGCGCCAAAATGACATGAAACGACGTCGTTTCACGCTCACTACGTCCCTCCCTCAACATTTCCATAACATTTTGTCTCCCTCCTCTCTACACACAAAACAAACACAACACAGAGTGTGGTTTCTTCTTCTCCCTCCGTCAATCTCCAATGGCGCATGTGCTCCTCCATTAACCGGACCGATTTCAGTGGAAGACGTTGGCTCTGGAGCATCGCTGCTTTCCTCTCCTTCATACACAAAGTTGGGCAGCCTTGTTTCTCTGAAAGAGGTAAGCCAAAAATGAAAAAAAATGTGGTTCCTCTGTTTTTTGATGTTGTTGTTCATCTAATATTCACAAAGTTCAGGCCTTTTTTTCGATTGTAATTGGTGGGTATGAACGCCTCTGTTCTTTTCTCTGTGTTAGGGTTTGATCACTACTGGCTTTCGTAGTGGTTTGGCCAAGCAAAATTGTAGAGTATGAGTGTTTCTTGTGTTTTGATGATATGAAAACGTGTTCTCTATGTGTTAGGGTTTACTACTCTTAGTGGAGGAGTTTTCAAACTGTTAATGTGTTTGAGGAGAATGACTCTGATCAATGTATTTATTTAACAGAGTTTGCATGATCACAGTAGAAGTAAAGATTTTTAGGGAGTTGAAATTTTTTGTAACTCTGATAATGGATTCTGAACTTGACTGATTAGTGAGAGTGATGATGAAAATTGTAGAAGAGAAAATTCATGAATGGTTTTAAATGATGATAAGCCATTATCTGAAGTTTAGCTGAAATGTGCTTCTGCTCTTTATGTGCTTCATTTAACTATTTTTCTCTTGGAATACACAATTATGATACTGGTTAGCTTTTCATAGAAGACTTTTGGGAACTTTTTTTTTTTGCCAAAAAGTTTCCAATGACTACACTTTTTCGAATAGAAAAAAAAAGGTCCTAATGTATATTATTACTATTCTTGAATGTCTTGAAGGCGTGAGGAAGCATTGCCTATATTCAAGAGGAGACTCTTAGGTGCCTTGCTGGAGTTTTCTGCTCAAGAATTGCAGGTTCAGGTATATTGGTTTTTGTCAATGATCTTCTTTTCAAACATTTTATTTATGGCATGTAGGCACAATTGTATCCTTTTGTCTTCTGATTCTATTTTCCTCATCAATCATTTTGGTTTCGAATGTCCATGCTTATCCAAAAATAAATAGCTTCACTCATAGTTAAGCACACCTAGTTAGTGTTTGAAAATGGTTCCTGTGATACAAATATAGTCAGCACTTATATAATATCAGCTCCATATCAAATATCTCTAGAGTTCTATTAAAAATGTCCAAAATACTCTGATAAATTGATAATAAGCTATGAGTTAGCCTCATATGATCGCATGACTTAAAGCTAGCACCTCCGTTAGGAAAGAACCTGGTGAAAGCATGAGAGTCCATTTTAACTATGTAAAACTAAGTAAACATTTATCAATAACACTAGAATCTGTGGCGATTGGCACTTTCAATACTCATAATTTTCACCTTACAATTTTCAGTAGAATTTTTTAAACCAAAAAATTTATTCCACAATAATTAGAAATTAGGTCAATAATAGTAGTTGATTGTCTTTAATGACCAAGGTTAACTTTTTGAACTTTGATGTAGCAGGGTTTGAATTGCCTTGTTAATTTATATCAATTCTACACTTGTACCTATCTGATTTAGAATTTTGCAACCTCCATAGCAGGTTGGGCATTGTATTATTCCTAAGTCATCCCTCTTATTGTGGTTTTTTAGCTAAAAATGGTGAGTTTAAGTATATAGTTACAACATAAAAACCACTAAAAATATGCAAAAGTAATCATAAAATTAGTGTATGAATTTTTCTTTTCGATTTCCATTTCTGGAAGCATGCCGCTTTATACACCAATATATGCAAAAGTAATCATAAAATTAGTGTATGCCGCTTTATAATAGTATACATTATTCTGTTCTATGAGTAGTGTTAGGAGTGGTTGGTTTATCTTATGTGTGTGTGTGCTCTTTTGTGTGTCATAGTTGTTGTGGTTTAAAGTGTAATTATTGTGATTTGATAAAATCATGTGATTCGTAGACATTATCCAAAGAATGGATAATGAATCAAAGGTTTTTTGTTTTTTGTTTTTTGGTTTTGGGTTGAGTTTGTACAAACTATCTAAAAAAAATTAATTTTGTAAATATTGGCTGCTAAGTCTTTGGAATATTTTTCTGAAATTCCACAGGTTTGTTCAGATAGATTCTACAAGTAAATCGGGTATGACAAGAAAATTGGGTATGACAAAGTTAGCCAAAGTTGGTGGCTGGTGCCTAATCGGCCTATGCAAACTGGTTTAAGAGCAATAGCAGATGATAATGAGCTGATGGAGATGTGTTACCTGGCTCAGCAGAACAAGAGGGTTATTCATATGTACTACGAACATGGAGTATTTGAGTCTGTGTATATTGAAGAAGCAGAACCAGTGGTTTCTGGCAAGGAGCTGATGCTGATACCAACCATTATCCCCACCCCAAAACTCACCACCAATGCCACAGCTGAACCAATTCCCAGCACAACACCATGCAATCCAACTTCTGAACCAAAGAATACTACTGAATCCACAAAACTAAAGGAGCCACTTACCTCATTGGCTGCTGGTAACCGAAACAAAGCAGGAAAAGTTTCCCCCCAACCCACTGCAAGTCTTGGACCTAAGCCCAATCCACCACCAAAGAGAATGGCCCAACCCAGTAAAAGCAAGCCCAAAATCCCACAAAAAAAAATGCCCCAACCCACAGCAATTCCGAAACCTTGGTCCAAAGGAAAAGAAACCAAGAAGACTAAAACAAAGAGAGGCTGTAAGAATGTAAAAATACCAGCAGCAGCATGTCGAAGGAGGCCACTGACAAGAGCTGCTGCTACTGGAAATATTGCAAGAACAATTGGTAAAGGAAAACAGCCCAAGACAGCCTTTGTTGCTTTGTCTAGTTCAGAGGGATCCTCAAACAGCCATGACAGTGACGATAGTGCAGAGGATGAAGCATATAGGCCTGGTGGTGATGAAGTGTCCAGTGAAGAAGACTTGCCTCCGGATAGGTCAGCAGGAAAGAGTAATGTGAAATTGAGAAGTAAGCCAGGGAAGAAACTTATAAAAGGAAAGAAGTCTGTTATGGTTGAAGATAATGGTCCTGTTTGTGCAGACTCAGATTCTGAGGATGATGAAATCATTTTTAGACCGATTCCTAAGTTTGGATCATCAGTTGCTCCTTATCATGATGTACAGGATGATCCTTATAATGACTCTGATGGTGGAGACTCATGGCACTTGGAAGAAATGAAGACTCCTCCAAACTCTGAGGATGAGTTGGAGGAAGTTGATTCAGATGATGTATTCCCTGCATTTAGAGAATGAGGGAGGTTTGGAGAGCTTAGGCTAGAGGTTGGAATGACTTTCACTACAAAAATGGAGTTCAAAGAGGCTGTGCGTGAATATTGCATACAAGAGGGTAGAAGGATTTGGTTTAAGAAGAACGATAACGTGAGGATGAGAGCTGTGTGTAAGGATGCGAGTTGTGGCTGGCTTGTGTATGCCTCTAACAATACTGAGAACAACTGCTGGCAGATCAAGACATTCATGGATGACCACACCTGTGCAAGAGAGACCAAAAACAGACTAGCTAATAGGAAGTGGCTAGCTTGCAAATTGGTGAAGAAACTAAGAAAATATCCGAATCTGAGACACTCTGAGGCTGCACAATATTTTAAGACTAAATGTGATCTGGAACTAAACAAGTCTTCACTGACCAGGGCCTTAGGAGATGCTAGATCTGTTGTGTATGGTGATGCAGCTGCCCAATATGGCATGGTGAGAGATTATGGGCTGACACTACTGAAGAGCAATCCAGGATCCACTGTCACAGTTGGGGTTATACCTCAGCCCAACCCTGATGATGATCCAATTTTCGAGAAGATGTATGTCTGTTTGGAGGGATGTAAAAAAGGATTTCTGGCTGGTTGCAAACCCCTCATAGGCTTGGATGGGGCTTTTCTGAAGACCGGCATGGTGGTCAGATATTGTCTGCAATTGGCCAAGACGCAAACAATCATATATATGTTATTGCTTATGCAATTGTCCCTGTTGAGAACACTGAAAACTGGAGATGGTTTTTGGAATTACTCCATCAAGACCTGGGGGATTATAAGAAGAACAACCTCTGTTTTATCTCAGATATGCAGAAGGTATGCAATATTTATAGGTTGTCACTTAAAATGATGTTTACACACTGGGCTACTGATTATATATGCTGAATTAATCTATTGTGACTTAAAATGATGTTTATACACTGGTTGTGACTTAATACTTATTAGTTATAACAAGTCACTTGTTGTTACTTATTAGTTACCTATTGGGTGTGTTTCAACATGATGATACTAACACATGGCTGCTGTCTATAGTTGCTGAATTAATCTATTGTGACTTATTTATACAGTGGTTGTGACTTAAGAATTCTAAGTTATTTAGTGTCAACCTATCTATTGTAGTTATCTATATGATGTTAATACACTGGGCTGCTGTCTATATATGCAGAATTAACCCTGGACTGATTATATGCTACATAATGTTCTGTCAATCTATTGTTACTCATTTATCCTGTTCTGCATAATGTTCTATAATAGTGCTGTGTAGGGACTAGTTTGATGTCACTTACATAAGTGTAGGGACTAGTTTGATGTCACTTGAACAAGTCTAGGGACTATTTTGATGTCACTTATATAACTGTAGGGACATATTTGCTGCCCGATAACAACTATCTGACCCCTTCTTTGGTATCTGAAACAGGGCCTTATAAATGCAGTTAAGGAGGTTTTTCCAGATGTGCATCACAGATTCTGTGTTTGGCATCTGTGGAAGAACTTCAACAAGCAATGGAAGGATCTCCAGCTTAGAGGGCTACTCTGGGATTGTGCAAGGTGTACTAGCCAAGATGGCTTCCTTGATATCATCAAAAAGATTGAAAGGGTTAATAAGGAAGCCTGGGAGTATTTGAACAAGTGGCCTAGAGACTCTTGGAACCGGGCATTCTTCAGTAATGCACCTAAAATAGATAACATCTGCAACAATGCCTGTGAAGTCTTCAACTCCAGGATCAAAGATGCTAGAGCTAAGCCTATTATCACACTCTTGGAAGAAGTCAGAATGTATGCAATGAGATCGATAGCTAGGAACAAGGTGAAGCTGAATTCGAACACTGGAGTTCTACCTCCTATACAACGCAGCAGGTTAGAAAAGATACGGAAGGAATCAAAAAATTGGGTCCCGATGTGGTCTGGTGACGCAGATTATGAGAAGTTTGAAGTACATGGCTGGCCGACCAACATGGTTGTGGACTTGGGAAAGAGGCTCTGCACATGTGGTTTCTGGCAATTGAGTGGTACTGTTTTTTAAATTCATTGTCTTAGTCTTATTATCATTATCAACCTTTGTTGTAGGCTTACTGTTGTTGTCTTCGTTGTTGTGTGAATGTTGTTTAGGGATGCCATGTGTGCATGCGTGTGCTGCACTGGCAAAGGCTGGTAAGAGACCGGAGGACTACTGTCACCAGTGGTTGACCATGGAAGCATATAACAACACATATGCCTTCCATATCAATCCAATTCCAGGTCAAGCACTATGGGAAAAGTCACCATATAACAGACCACAAGCACCAAAATTTAGAAATAAGTCCGGACCACTCAAGAAAAAAAGAAGAAAAGATGCTGATGAGGAGCCAAGTGGGAGTAAGAAGTTAAAGACGAAGATGAAAAGAATATATAAAAAAGTTCGATGTCGTTGTTGTGGCGAAGCAGAACACACGAGAAGGAACTGTCCAAAGAGGGCTGCTGCCGAAGAGGCTGCTGCAGCTGCAGAAGCTGCTGCTGCAGAGGCTACCGCTGCAGAGGCTGCCGCTGCACAACCCACTGCTGCTAATGGTGGTGAAGGTCAGGCCAACTCTGCTGCCCCTGTCCCAGAAGCCCCAACCGAAATCAATCTTGACCAAAGTCAACCACCCTCGGAAGCAACTGATGACTCTCAACAGGTTCACGAGCTTATATGATTTTAAATTTATCATACTCACATCCTTACCTAGTTTACTAACTATGTTACATTTCTTGGCTGATAGGTTCTACCCTCACCTGTTAGGCCGCCAAAGCTCCCTTTAAAAAGAAAGTTAGCCAAGGGTTGTGAAAAACCAGCTTCAGGAAGTAGCAATCCACCAGTAACCACCCCACCTGCTGCTACCCCACCAGGAAGTAGTCATACATTAAGGAATCCCCCACCTAACCCTATGCAAGGTGCAACACAGGGAACTGCTACAAGGCTTGCAAATTTCATGAAGTTTGTGCCCAATCCTGGATTCAAGGCACCCAGACACAAAAGATGAAGATTAGGATGATTATGTTTAGGGAAAGCAGGCTGTTTTTTTGTATCTATTTTGCTGATGTTGTTTACAATGCCTAAAATATTGTCCCAGTGTTGGGGATTTTAGGGAAAGCAGGCTATTTTTTTGTATCTATTTTGCTGGTGTTTTGGCTCTATAATGCCTTTTTTGAATCAAACATTACCAATATGAATATGAATTATGAATTATGATTTTATTCAATTGAGTTTTCTCAGCCTTTTCTTTATATATTATCCTTTGTTACAAATCTAAGACTAGTTCAAGTGTTGTCCATTTCTATTTCATTGAAAAGAAGTCCAGGAACAGAAGTATGCATATAATCAAACACCTTAATTTTCATTTCTTTCAAACAAAAGGATAGGAACAACTACATGAACAAGGAATGCATATAACATGCATGTCATTTGTTTTTTGTTAGATACAGTTGACCCTGCTGTCTATCCAGCTTTAATACAAGAACACCAATTACAATCAGCAGCATGAACACAAACATCAAAATTTCCTCCATTTTTAGAACCCTAAATTCAGCTTTTAATTTACCAAATTTCCAAGCCATCTTCATCTTCCATTCTTCATCATCAACTGAATGTCTTGTTCTATCATCACATGGCATGGCATCTTCCAAAACTTTATCAACCCACAAAAACAATTCACACCATTTCTTCCCAACGGTCTGCACATCAAAGAAAATTCAATCAGCAAAATTTATATCCTCCAATACAGCATTCAACAACAACAACACTTACATTGTAGTTTGGGCAACCCAGGAACGGTCTCCTTGGATTAGAATCCGTCCCTGACCACCGGAGCACCGGTCTCGACCCGCAGGCACACCATTCTGGCAAACGAGCTTCTCTGTTTCTGTTCATTCTCCTCATGATGCTTCCAAATGATCGTAGGTTGTTCGAGCTCCCAGCTGCATTGCTCGTGGTAGCCATAACCGGCGGGTTTCAGAGAGGGAGAAGAGAAGAACACAGCACCAACGAGAAGAGAGTAGACTGAACAATGTGGCCTTCAAATTTGGGGATTAGGGTTTTAACTAACCCTGAGGGACCAAATTGAGTCAGAAGAGTTTACTCTACCATATCAGCTAGCCGTTGTGAGTCCCAGGTGTCAACGACGCTGCCAGCTAAGCTTTCCGGTTGCGCCACGTGTGCTGAAATGGTCGGAAGGACCACTTTGAGTCCCGGAGTGCAAGTTCGGGATGACTTTGAGGAACTTTTAAGTTCAGGGACTACTTTGAGACTCGAGTGCAAGTTCAGGGACTACATTGAGGCTTTTCTCGAGATAGTTTTATGAAGGTACATTTATTTGTGCTCAATGACTTCAATTAATTTGAAAATTTTCAATGCTGCAGAGCTAACCCTCAAGACAACATGAATCAAGTTCCCAGTTTGGCCAAACCTACAGTATATATCATCACATCAAACACGCGCAATAGAATAATGACATTATTTGTGAATAGCACAAATACATATTAAGATTTGGATTTCGGTAAGATTACTTCATATTAGATATTTTGTGAAGGTTATATCCATTTCTACTCAGAGACTTCAATTAATTTGAACATTTTTTTTAGCAACGCTAACTATTAGAAATTCAGACATAGGAACCAAGTTCATAGTTTGTTAAATGTACGGTATATAAGAGATGGCTTACTTGTCCAGGTTGCCTTGGAAGGGTTTATAGAGTACAGAATGTACGGATTCAGTTGAGACTATACACAATGTAACTGAAAAGGTACTTGTTCTCGTAATTACGTTTGTTTAATGTATAAAGCAGGATCTCAACTCAAAAGGATTCATGATACGCCTAACAAGAAACCCAACCAGCAAACTCAAAACAACAGCAGCCCAATTGAGGAACCAGAAGAGAATGTTGAAGCAGCAGGTGGGATAGCCACTGAGAAAGGCCCAACAAGTAAGAGAGAAAGAAGAGCCCCATCATGGATGAAGGATTACCATATGAACTAATAGAGGGAGAGCATGATAGTCAATCCATATAGGCAGTTAGTTAGGATCTCAGAGGAATAAAAGGTAAGGGGTAAAGAGAGAAAGAGGGCATAGAGAATTACGAAAGTGTGAAATGGAGTCATTCTCCCAGGACTCGAAGCTGGGGGTGGCGTCATTGTAACTACTGGTGGTTGTTGAATTTTGCTTAATTCTTCTATTTCATTCATCTTTCATCCCGTTCATGTGCATTTTCATATTTTGCATTCATTGAGTCTAACAAATTGGTGCTCTCGTTGAGAAGATTCGGAAATGGAATCAGGAACTCCACTGTCCCGCTTGGAGGATGCTTACCAACAACATCGGTCCGAGATCGCAGCGCTTCAGAGAGGGCAGATCGAAACCATCGCTCAGGTCGTGGAAACCCAAAGCCGACTTGGATCAGTGGAAACGTCGGTTAAGAGCATTGAGAAGATGCTCAAGGAAAGCTTGAAGCTCAAGCAAGCGATACCGAAACATGGAGAGAGTTTCGATTTCGCAGGTTCTACGGGGAATCTCCATCTGTCACAATGGCCGAAGGGAGTTCGGGCCGAGCTACCAGTTTTTAACGGCGAGGGAGTGGAGGAATGGACCTTCCGAGCCAGGGAATATTTCGAGCTTTATGCGGTACCAGAGGCGTGGAGAGTGCGGCTCTTGTCCTTCCACCTCACCGGCCCAGCATATACATGGTATCGATGGTGCGTAAATAATGGCATCATGTATACTTGGGAGGGATTCTTGGAGGCGCTAATCACTAGATTCGGTCGCAATATTTTTCATGACCCAAAGGCAGCGTTGAAAGATCTTCAACAACATCCCACGGTCGCAGAGTACCAGTCCCAATTCGAAGATCTGTCCAACCAAGTCACGGGACTGACGGAGGATTGGCTAGTGTCACTCTTTACGGCTGGGTTGAACGATGCACTCAAGTGCGAGCTCATGCTTGCGAAGCCTAAGACATATGTGGAAGCGGTCGCCCTTGCCAAACTGCATGAGCAGAAGCATAGTGCAAATTCTCTCAATCTGCGGCCACACAGCCACCGTACTGCCGGAGGTACTCCTACCACTCTCAGCCCTGTTCGGCCACCATTGCTACGACCACCCTCATCATCCGCATCATTGAAGTCCCCAGTACTTGAAAAGGGACCCCCTGGCTCACAAAGCGGGAGTAATACTCCTCATCGTCGACTCACAGCTGCCGAGATTAAATAGCGGCGCGAGAAGGGACTTTGTTATTATTGTGATGAAAAGTATTCGGTAGGACATAAGTGCAAATCATCCTTTCTACTATTGGTGGGAGGTGAAAAAATGGATGAGTTACTTCATGGGTGGCAGACCGAAATGACTAATCCAGAGGGAGACTCGGCCAGCTTGGGAACACCCATTCCGGAGGAAGGCGTGGTGGAGATAAGCTTCAATGCCATGGTGGGGGTGTACCACCCAGAAACTATCAGAATTGTTGGAACCTGTGAAGGGAACCCAGTAATGGTATTAGTGGATGGGGGGAGCACCCATAATTTCATGAAATCAGCGACAGCAAGGAAAGTGGGCTTACCAATCACTCAAGTACCGCAGTTGAATGTATATGTTGGTAATGGCGAGTGTATTGGCTGTGTTTCCAAATGCAATCAGGTGCCGCTACATATGCAAGGATTTGGATTCCGGTTAGAAACCTTCATTCTTGATATCAAGGGAGCCGATATTGTTTTGGGGGTACAATGGTTAATGCAATTAGGTGATGTAACAATGAATTATTTGAATTTAACAATGGAATTCGTGGTAGGGGGACAAACTGTAAAGCTGCAAGGTGAGCGGTTGTTCCAGCCAGGGGCAATCGGAGGTAGAACTCTTAACAAGATGGTCACTGCCGATGTCATCGCTTCCTTCATTCATTTAAGAGTGCTGGAACCGAATGAACTTGAAGCCACACCAGAACAGCAAGATCAACAAGTGCAGCAAGTATTGGAAGAGTACCAAGAGGTGTTCCAAGAACCCACCGAATTACCTCCACCCAGAGAAATTGAGCACCAAATTCACCTCCAACAAGGAGCAGACCCGGTAAATGTACGCCCCTATCGTTACCCACATCATCAGAAGGAAGAGATTGAGAAATTGGTGGAGGAAATGCTACAAGCAGGGGTTATTAGAGAGAGTCACAGTGCTTTCTCCAACCCAGTATTACTCGTACACAAGAAGGATGGGAGCTAGCGTTTTTGCATGGACTACCGCGCATTGAATGCAATTACCATTAAGGATAAGTTTCCGATCCCAAATATTGATGAGATCCTTGATGAATTAGGTGGTGCCGAGTACTTTTCCAAGATTGACCTCCGTTCTGGCTACCATCAAATTAAAATGCATGAAAGTGACATTTCGAAAACAGCCTTTCGAACACACTTGGGACATTATGAGTTCATCGTTATGCCCTTTGGGTTAACCAACGCCCCCTCCACATTCCAGGCTACTATGAACGAACTGTTTCGTCCTTATATTCGGAAATTTGTAGCGGTTTTCTTCGACGACATTCTCGTTTATAGCCGGTCCAAGGAAGAACACCTTTGCCACTTGCACACTGCCCTGTCAGTGCTGCAACAGAACCAATTTGTTGCCAAACTTTCGAAATGTGTCTTCTGTCAAACCCAAGTAGAATATCTTGGTCATGTGGTCAGCGGTGCCGGGGTGCAAGTAGATGCTTCCAAGATAGCCGCCATAATTGAATGGCCAAAACCAACCAGCTTGAAACAACTACGGTATTTTCTCGGTCTCACTGGGTACTATCGACGCTTTGTAGCTCAGTATGCGCATCTTGCTGCCCCATTGACGGACCTGCTCAAGCAATTCATGTGTAATGTGTTATCATTTGTTTTTCTTGCATACTTGCAGTGTTTTTCAATGGCTATAAGACAATACCCAACTATTTATTTACTACTCGGGAGATTTCATGGGATATGATTAAGCAAGCACATCATGGATCAAGAACACAAACCTGGTTTTATTATATGACCCCTTAAATTTTGTTGCAGCTATTTATATATGTCCAAGTTTTAGATCTTTTATATGACCCCTTTGTTCAGATAAGTTTTGAGGTAATTTTTAATATATCCTCCGTGGTCATTTCTTTATCTGTTGTCTTGCCATGTCTAATGACCATGTTGTTGTAGGTTTTCTTTTCTGGTCATACTTAATTGATATTGTTATGAAAGGCCAAAAGGTTTACCAAGTTCTGAGTTTCCCTTTGTGTTCATTTGCAGAGATGCCCTTAGCTTCAAGTCATAATATCAATAGTTGAAGGTAGACTGGTTATAGTTCTAAGTAAAACCGATAATATTTCAAGCCAAACTTTTGTTGTATGTTTGTAAGGAACAATAGCGGTAAATGATCATCTTTTGAAACATTAAAAAATAAAAATATCAGGATGTGAGGTGTACATTAAAATTAGTCATTAATATAAAATATATATTAAAATATAAAATATACATTAAAAATAAATTAAATAATATATATATTTATATATAAATGCATGATGGTTGATTAATGTACAAATAGCATTTTCTTTTTTTAATATCTATGCAGGGGAAACTTGCCCTTTGGAGTGACTAGTTTGCGTATGTGGAGGTGGGCAGGTGGCCATTGAGCTTCTTGCGGCCAAAACCATGGATAAAGTTCCAGCAAGTGGATCCTCTCAATTATTAAAAAAAGTTGTGAGTGTCAAATGTGATTTTAACTTTTTATTATTTTTTTATATTTATTTTTTGTCCCACTTATAAAATTAATAGTGGGAGATCACACTTTACTCCTTCAATTGAAAAAGAAATTGAGAGAATCAATTTTCATCATGATGTGTGAGAGAAAGAGTACGTAGTGTGGACCCTACCCCTACTCATAAGTCTTAACTGGCTTAGTTTTATTTTATTTAATAATAGAATAAATGACTATTTGTACCAAAAAAAGATGATAATGCTAAAGATGATAATGTTAACATATGTATTTATGATTGTTCGAAACTGATCTTATATCTATGAAAGTTACTCTTTGTGTGACAAAAGTATCCTATTTTAATTATGCACTTACTTCGTTATTATCCGAACCTACGTGGCATCCACCTTCCAAAACCCTATCCCTCTTCGATTCCATTTCTAATTTCAATCACTCATCTCTATTCTATGGCGGCAGCTTCTTTCTCCTCTGCCGTCACTGCCGCTCTTCCGTCCCTTCGCACCTTCGCCTCATCTCTGCGCTCTCCTTCCCAATTCTCCCTCTTTTCCAAACCCTCCATCAAAAGTGAGAAGCTCCAAACAATCACAAAACACCTATGGAAGATGGGGAATACCACGCCATGCCTCCATCAGAGGCTATTTTTCGATTTGGGTTCAATCCCACAAAAATTGCGTTCTTAACCGGCGTCGAACCACAAGCGTCGCTGTTGTTTGGAGATCACAAACCTGACGACGGAGTATGAGATTTTTTTCGAAATGACTTCAAACCAGTTGTTCGTCCCTGAGATCGGACCTGACGGCTCCCTCGAGAAGCTTCCATAATTAGTTACACTGAGAAGGTTCTCTATTCTTCGCTCTTCAATTCAATTCCGTCATCACTTCATTTTCTCATTCTTCGCTTCCTTCCTTCTCCTTGTTGCAGATCATCGAAGAAGAGCAACTTCAATTGCACAGGTCTCTTTCTCTGGCTATTTTTTTTGTTCATTTGGATCTGGCGATAAGTTTGTGCTCGATTCTTGATTCTTTTTGTGCGGTTGCAGTTGCGGCATTGTTTAAGTTAGGTCGTTTTACTTCAATGGTCGAATTGAATTCATTGTTTTTTATTTTATTTTTGGTTTACAAGTAATTTTAATTTTTGTTCCCTTGAAGTTGAAATTGGACATCAATTTAATATAATCCAATGATTCTCCTAGCAATGATAACTAAAATTCTGTGGCTACGAAAAATTGAAAATGCAATAACAAGCTGGGAAAGCAATAGAAGGATTTGGAAAAGAGGGAGAGTTGGAAAGAAAAGCGCGGGGATGAGGCAAAGGTGCGAAAGGACGGAAGAGTGGCGGTGGCGGCAGAGGAGGAGGAGGCTGCCGCCATGAAATAGGGATGGGTGGTTGAAATTAGAAATGGAATTAAAGATGGATGGGGTTTTGGAGGGTTGGGGTGCCACGTAGGTTTGGATAATAACGAAGCAAGTGCATAACCAAAATAGGGTACTTTTGTCATTTGGAGGGCAACTTTTGTGGGTGCAAGATCAGTTTCAATCTATTATGAGTATATATGTCAATGTTATTATCTTTTATAGGTACAAATGGTCATTTATTCAAATATAAAGAAAATTTGAACATGTTAGTTGATCGATAGTCGTCAGAATATGTCAATGTTCATGTTTACTAAATGGCATTTATATTAGGACTGGTGATACTAATTCTATTTGTGGGTATCTAATTCAATTCAATTTGTTTGAATAGAGTTAATAATTTGATTCGTAATAGATCGAATTAAGAGTATAGCAGATAAGATTGGATGCGTTGACCGAAATCAAACCTATTTTTTCTTATTTTTATAATTGTAATATAGATTTTATTATGATTTTGTTGCTTTTAATTTTAATATGGAATTAATTTTGTATCTTGTTTTGTTTTTATTAATATATTTATGAATTATGAAATGACTAAATATTATGTTTAATACTTTGATTGAAATTAATAAAATTTATTATAAAATATAAATTAAACAAAAATTAGATATCAAATAAAATACACACTAAGTCACCAAAAAAAAAAAATACACACTAGAATTGGCTTAAATATCTAAATGTGTCGGTAGCAGCCATTGGATGGCACGTCAATTATGGTTCTGTTTATAGTTGTGCGGTTGCATTAACTCGTGCCAATGTGACAATGTCGTATCATTATCCAACGTGTTTAGACACCATGCATGCACGCACCACTATTATACTTAAACCTATTAAACGTCACCTTGAGTCGTCGAGGATGAAATCATAAAGTTAACCCAATTAGTTATCATGCGAAGAATTCAAGGAGAAGAAACGGAGGGAGTGACAGTGACATGGGAGAATTTGTGGGTGACTGTTCCAAACGGAAAGAATACACTACCAATTCTGCAGGGCCTTACAGGCTATGCACAACCGGGGAGGCTTTTGGCTATAATGGGACCTTCCGGCTGTGGCAAAACCACACTTCTTGATGCCTTATCAGGTGATCATGCATTGCCACATGCAGTCATCATTGTTGCTCTAGACTCCAGAAGCATGTAAATAAGGGCTTTTTTTATTAACGGAACAAAATTTAAGGACTGATTTGACTACTTGTTTGAGAGGCTTTAATTTTGTCATGATAATGATTTTTGTCTTTTGAAGGACTAATAAGATAATCAAAAATACTATTTGCATGTTAAAATCAACTACCGAAATCAGTCTCCATATATTTATGTACAAATACATGTGAAATTTATTTTATTTTTAATACATATTATATTTTATATTTTGATGTATATTCTATGTTAGTAACTGATTTTAGTAGTTAAATAATTAAAACGAGATTTTACTTTATTTTTTGCAATTTTCTTTTTCAGGAAGATTGAGCTCAAACATAAAGCAGAAAGGGAATATTCTAATAAATGGCCATAAACAAGAACTGGCTTATGGAATATCAGTAAGAAATATGTCCAAAAGTTCTAAATCCTTAAAAACAAAAAATAAATAGAGGAACATTTAAGAAATGAGTTTTGTTGTGATGTTAGGGATATGTAACACAAGACGATGCTTTGCTGTCAACTTTAACAGCTGGGGAAACTTTATACTACTCGGCACAGCTTCAATTTCCTGATTCCATGCCCGTATCAGAGAAGAAGGAAAGAGCTGATGTAACTCTCAGGGAAATGGGTCTGCAAAACGCCATTCACACAAGGGTTGGAGGCTGGAGTTCTAAGGGTCTCAGTGGGGGACAGAAAAGGAGACTCAGCATTTGCATTGAGATCTTAACACGCCCAAGACTCCTGTTTCTTGATGAACCAACAAGTGGACTTGATAGTGCAGCCTCCTATTATGTCATGAGAAGAATTGCTAACCTTGTTCAGAAAGATGGCATTCAAAGGACTGTTGTTGCATCAATTCATCAACCTAGCAGTGAAGTTTTTGAACTCTTCCATGACCTTTGTCTTCTGTCTTCTGGTGAAACTGTATATTTTGGTCCTGCTTCTGATGCTAATCAGGTTTGGAACTAAAACTTCTACCAAGAAGCACATTTTTTGTTTTGTAACAATGAATACATTTTTTGTTTTGTAAAGCAGTTTTTTGCTTTGAATGGTTTTCCTTGTCCGACACTCCATAATCCTTCTGATCATTACTTAAGGATCATAAACAAAGATTTTGAACAGGTATGCAGAATTTGTGAATTCGATGCAACATGTTAATTCTTCTGCTTAAAAACATGTACTTGAACACTGTGAATTTTTGTGATTGCTTTCATCAGGAAGCTGAAGAAGGCTTTGGTAGCAGAGTAACTGCAGAGAAAGCTGTTAGTATCCTTGTGAAGTCTTATAGCTTGTCTCAGATTAAGAACAAAGTTTATACAGAAGTGGCAAACATAAATCAACGTGTGAGGTTTATGTCAAATTCCTCAAAAAGAAGAATTTCCCACGCACAGATTCAAAAGACTAATAATAATTTTTTTCATTCATGACTTTAGGATTTTGGTGCAGTAGAAAAGAAGAGGGACCATGCTGCGTTCCTGATTCAGTGCCTTGTTCTTATAAGAAGATCTGCACTGCATTATTTCCGCGACTTAAGCAATTACTGGCTGCGCCTTATTGTGTTTATTGCAATAGCTCTAAGCTTGGGCTCTATCTACTATGATATTGGCTTTGGTGTTGGATCTATTCAGGTAAACACAGGAAATTAAAGCCATAAGATATCCCTTAATTGTAGCTTTCAATAATCAAGGTTAATGAGTGGTAATACTGTTTTTGTCATGCACTTGCTTCAGGCCAGAGGATCTCTGCTTGCTTTCTTAAGTTGTCTTTTGTCTTTCATGACACTCGTTGGTGGATTTGCTCCGCTACTAGAGGAAATCAAGGTAAATTGTTTGTCTCTTGGTCCTTATTTAAATGTTAATGGAACTTTCTCCTAGTTTCACTACATTGCAATTGAGTAACTTTCTTCTTTACTCTGTGTGTATTATAGACATGAAATTTTCCTTTGGGTGGTGTTAGGTATTTGAAAGAGAGAGATTGAATGGACACTATGATGTTACAGCATTTCTCATAGGGAACACATTTTCTGCTGTTCCATACATGCTACTAGTAACTCTGGTTCCGGGATTAATATCCTATTACCTTTGTGGATTCCAAAAAGGACCAGAACACTTGGTATACTTTGTATCAGTGCTATTTGCCATAGTTATGTGGGTTGAGAGCCTCATGCTTGTTGTGGGAAGTGTCTCCCCTAACTATGTTATAGGCATGTTGATTTCTGGTGGAATTCAAGGAATCATGACCCTAGTTGGTGGATTCTATAGGTTACCAAATGATCTTCCAAAACCCCTATGGAAATATCCTCTGTATTATGTGTCTTTTCAAAAGTATGGACTCCAAGGATTATTCAAGAATGAATTTGAAGGCTTAACATTTATGATGGGCCAAGATGGAGGTGGTAAGAATAACATAAACATTAGTGGTGGGGAGATTCTAATAAAGACATGGCACGTGGAAATGGGACACTCTAAGTGGGTTGATCTTGGAATCTTTTTTGTAATGATTGTTGTGTATAGAATGCTGTTCTTGGCAATCACTAAGAGCAAGGAGAAGTTGAGGCCTGCATCTATTTGCTGCTTTCACTAGAGTACAGAGGCCTGAATAAATGAATAGAGTCCATAATTATACCCTTAAATTGGTGTGTAATTCAAACACTCAATTGAATTTAAAGATGAAGAAATAGCAAATGTAAAAATGTATTAACTATGATTGAATCCACCACAGCAAAATTTCAATATCTGCAGGTATTTCAATTGCAATCTCTTGGAACTTTATCTGCCAATCTTCTTTTTGCGAACTCATGAATTCTATGGTTTAGTTGAAATGCAACTACTTTTAGCTGAGTTTTTTAACCAATCCCTTTGAGTTGAGTAATTAGAATCTTTGATTGCACAGTTTCAACTTTCAAGCTAACAGTTTCTATTTCCATTTTTTTTCTGGAATGCCTTTTGCAATATTGGGTTAGAGGGGGTTTTTCTTGGGGGAAAAAGTTTTAAAGTAAGATATTGGTAAACTAAAAAAAAGGAATTAATTAATATTAAATTTATGATTTTTATCATATATTAATATTTTAAAATTTAATAGTGATTGAATACTTATTTTCTCATTTTACCACTTTAATTAGAGGAGCTTAATCCTTCTGCATTAACCCATTTTCTTTATGACATTTCCTTTGGTTATGAGGTCATATATGTCTTATTTGAGTTTTAGTCAAGGGTTGTAATTTTTAACTGAAGAGTTTGCCTTTAACTTTATTATATTGTAGATTTCACATTAAAGACGCAGGGTATTTCTAATTTTCTTAAGTCTCTATAATAAGTATATATTTTAAAACGTTAATGGGAAGAAGTGAAGAAATATTATTTGTTGACTTATCTAAACGATTTTATGTAATGCCTTATACTTTTATAATATTGTAGATTATACATTATAGATGTAACGTAGTTTAGTGCTAGCATAAAGTGTAATATTTGTAGAATTCAAACATGATATGAAGATATTCCTTGTAAAATTTATTTCTTGTTTAATAATAATAATAATAATAATAATAATAATAATAATAATAATAATAATAATAATAATAATAATAATAATTCAAACTAAATAACTATAAAACTACGATATACAAATAAGTAACCAATTGAATCAATCAAATTTATTATTTTTGTTTCTACGAATAAGAATTGCAAATGGAAAGGTTATTGTAAAAATTAGAATTTAATGTTAAATATAAATATTTGATTATTTTTTTCAGCTAAATAAAAAGATAAGCTTGGGGGTTTTTTGGACTTGAAGATTGGGCTTAAATTTAGATTCAAAGCTAACCAGGCTTAAAATTTATGCAGACTACAATATATAATGGGCTGTATACTGGGCTTCTTTCACCATTGGACTCTTCCTTCTTTCTCTTTTCTGGTCTCTCCATACACTCCTCCTCCACTCACCCACTCCAACTGTTTTTTTGGGTCCGAGTCAAGCTTCCTTTTAGGGTTTTTTTTTTTCTCTGTTCGGGTTCGCGCCAATGTCTCACATTCGATTCTAGTTTCCCGCGACTGTACGGCAACCCACACGGAAACCGCCCAGCACCACCACCCTCCGACCAATCTCGCCGTTGCATTCCAAAACCCTAGGGGAAAATTTTGCGATCATAGCAGCTGTGAGACCAAGTTGCTACTTGCTCATCATCATCTTCCAATTATATGTGGTTCACTGATACTTTACTACTTAATTTCTAATTGGATTGCATCTTCGATTTCATCTGTTCTTAAAACCCTAGCTTTGAATCAACAATGCGTCAGTGGGTTTGAGTCGCTGGAACTCCTCCCAAATCTCGCGGGGAAGAACACAAATCTGTCTGTATTGTTTTTGACATCCCCCCCCCCCTCTCTTTGTTGATGCATTGTTTCCTTAGTAACACTTGTTGTGTTAGTGGACCAAAGGTGATGGTGGCTTTGCGAACAAGGTGTTCCCGGTTCCCCATTAACGCCGCTGTCTATAACACTGGTACGGTGGCGTCATGCCTTTTATCTTTTTGTTTTCAACAAAAAGTTGTGTATTTTATTGCTGTAACAATAAAATAAAATAACATAAAATAAATTGTTTTTGCTTTGTTCATAGGCCAAGGTATACTCAATAGTGACAAAACAAAACTGCGAGGCCTGGGGAAGGGGAATAGTGGTAATGGAAGTTACAGTTATAGGTTGTTGGTATTTTGTTTACTTGGGATATCATATCCTCCTCAAGTAATGTTAGGGTACTTGATATACCAGTGGTCACTTGAAGAGGATTTAAATCGCTGGGAAGCAGTTATTAGGCTGCAGGTAAAATATGTCTTGGTGATTTTAGACAGTATATGGACCATACATCTGGCAAGGAGTAAAATCTTATGTAGCCATTAACCCATTCAATAGATTTGCTTTGGGTTTTGGGTAATGTAACTTGTAAATGAATTGCAATTTGGAAGCTTTTGCAGTTTTCTGCTTAAAACAATCAGCCATTGGTGCTTCTGAAGATTAGTTCTAGTATATTTAGTTGGATAGATAAATTCAACATTTGTTAATACAAGGCTTTGTTTCTGGTGAGTTCTGGCCGTAATCTAGCATGCGGGTGGTTCTTGCCTATATTATTTCTTCATCATTCTTACAAGGATATATTTTGTTGACAATTAGGTCCTCCAATGTTATGTTTTTCAGGTATATTTTATCAACCCTATGTGGTCAGTTAAGTCAGTGATGTGGTTGTTAGTGATAAGTAGATTATGATTTATCACTAGTTCACTACAGCATTGTCAAAATGTGGTTGTTAGTGACACAAGTTCTCTATGCCAGTTAAGTTTTAGCTTCTTTTTTTCTTTTCTTTTTCCTACATGTTAATTTTCTGCTAATCATTATTCCAAAATCACAAGTTCACAACTGCATACAGAATTATCTACACATTCTATGGTCAGCATCCATACCCACACTTGTAATATTTAGAATACACAAAAAAAAAAAAAGAAGGAAAAGAAGGGGGGGGGGGGTTTAAATTACACACACCAAATAAAACTTACTTTTTGATGAATGCACTCTATTAGTTTCAAGCTCAACCTTCATAAAGTGCAGCCACCAAAAACTAATTGAAGTGAAAACAATCCAATACAGTACCCCTTATATCTAGGTTAAAAATAAGTAAAATTAATGAATCACACCCCCATAATATTAGTCAAACAAATTGCCAAGTGCATTTCTCTTTGCACATGCAACAAGTTGTAACTCCTTTTGATGATCTTGCCTTTGAGGAATATTATCTTGGTCAGATGGAACTATTGACTCAGTCCCTACAATCACTCCTTGCTTTTTCAAGTGTTCCAATTTATCTTGTAAGAGATAAATCAATCCTATGATAGAGACTTGAGCTGTGAAAAGGATAGTCCAAAATCTTGTGCTTTTCAATGTTCTCTTATGGAAAGCTTCTAAACCTGTGAATATGTTGATGATCCCCACAAGAGAAACTATTGTTCCAAGTATCCAGTGCACAAAGTACCAGTAACTCCTTTCTTTCTTTCCTCTGCAAAATCAAGTTACAAATTTTGGACCTATGAGATTAGAAGAAAGTGCACCTAGAAATGTATAAAAATGAGTGCTTCTACAAGGCATTTTTTTCTTTTTTTTTTTAAATTTTCTAATTTGGATTAGTGAGTTGCTTTATGAAATGAAATACAAATATATTTGATGAATTGAACACCTGTGAGGTCTAAAAAATCCAATGAAGGCTTGCATCAAAAGTGCAGCATAAAGTGCTAGACCTAATCTTTGATGGTTGTTGTCAAATGAGTTCTCAAACTTTTTCAATGATATGGCAGCTCCAACTGTGGCAAGAAGCACTGAAAGCATCTGTTAGAAGCAATGTTAGACTCTGCACAATGTGGTTACAAAGGTAAATAAAATAAAAATTAAAAAGGGGATCATATCAGAATACATAATGCTGCATTTGAAACGAAGATTAGGGTGGGAAGAGACACAGACTAGTGTCATTCTTTTTGAAATGCACACTTACATTTTAGTCTTCCTATGCTTTTGTATTTTGTATCCATAGACACTAACCAACATAACCTACGAAGCAAAAAACTCAAAGCGACTTTTTTTAATATATACTAGCTTTTAACTGAATCAAAGTTGTGGTCTACAAGAAAATAAATCAAATATAAAAAGGTTTGAGTTTGGACACTCCACTACTAAAGCTAAAGTAAGTAATGATTATGTTGCAACCAAAAGATCAAGATTTCAATGATTACACCAGTGAACTTTCAAGAAGCATCCTATATACTCCACTAACTAAAAATAAAAATAATCTACCACCACTAGTTTAATCTCTAACGACTTAACATAATAATCAATAGTTTAGGGAATTAAAATTAAAATGATTAGTTTTAATTTTTTTTTTTTTTACAAGAAAAATTAGAAGACATGTGTGACCTGAAAAACAACATGGAGATAGAAAAGGAATCTACTCCTTCTTGATCCAGGTTCTGCTTTACATGACCCTCTAATGGTAAGAATCCCAAGAGGCATCAAGAACCCCATTGAAGCCCATAGGAGCAATCCATGAAGTGCAATATCAGTTGTTTTCTGATGATTTATCTGCTATAATAACTGAAAATAGTTAAAATCAAAATTCAAAACTCATAAACCTGGATCTCTTAGCATTTGAATACTGCATATCATGTTTTCTCAGTACAAAAGAGAGATAAGGATATGTAGTTTTATATCTGGTGTAGCATAAAGAGTTAGAGGCATTAAAAAAGAATATACAAGATGAAGAAAAAAAATAAAGAAAACTTGAATCTGATTTGTGTACCCTGTAAACTTTGTTCCCTCTTGTGCTTTTGTGACTGCTAAATTTATTTACCTCCTCAAATGCTATGGTGCATTCAGCGAATGGAAGATGAATAACATAAAATGAAACAATAACAATAAGAAAGTAAAATGGCTTGAAAGAAATATGCATTCTCCCAAATAGCAATGCAAATCTGTACAAATCACCACTCTGTAACTACCCTTTTCTCTCGTTTTTGAAGGTAAAGATGGTTGAGGATATGATTGTTCTTGGGGATGTCAAAGAGAGCTTTATAAATGCGTTGAAGGGACTACTACTGCCTCTACTTTTGGTATAATTATAAAGAATAAGCTTAAAAAAGTGATGATACATTATGCAATGTGAATATACTAATTGATGGCCATCATGGTATATTTGCTATAAACTCAACGAGTTAGTACAACATAGGTTGGTTTAATGTAAAGATTAGCTTTTACTAGGAAGAAAGTAAAGTTCTTATGGTTTAGTGGGACATATTTAATTTACTTTACATCAATTTCAAGGGTGGGGTTGGTTGACATTGGGATATACAATGTTATGGAGGTGTTGAAAAATGACAAAAACAAATATGTCAAAATCCTCTAGATGCTTGTGGGGCTTTGGTTTGAGGTGGACAGTTCGTGAGGTTACTAAAGTGGATAAAATTAGGATATAATTAAGTTAGACTCATGTATTAATTTGTCTATCACATTAATTCGACTAGAATTCATCAATTAAGTAGGAAATGATGAATAAATTTACTAATATAACTTATGAGTAATTGCACATGATGTAGTTTAACTTATTTGAACTCCATGAATAAGTTTACTAATATAAATTTATTAGGATTTATTTGTATACTATATCTGATAAACAACAAAGATAGAGAACAGAGACAAACAGAGAGATAGTAGCAGATATGTTTATATTTATTATTTTTAAGACAGAAAACTTTTATATTTTTGTCTCTATTATCCAGGAATGCGATAATGGGCTCAGTTCCCGCTCTATTCCCATTAAGAAAAGGGTAAATACTTATCTTCACCTCTCGTAATTTTTTTAAAGAATTTTAAGATTTTTGAAAAAAAAAAAAACTTTTTTTGGTCCTTAATATTTATTTTTATGAGATTGATTAGTCTCTTATGAATGATTTCTCTTAAGAATATATTTATGTAACATATTATTAATATTTCTTAGTTTTACACCGTATATTTTAAAAAAGAAAAAATATATAAGAAAAAAATTAAATGGCCTTAATAATTATTCTTAAAAGACAACGAGATTCTCAATAAAAAAAGAATTTGTCAATTCTAGTTGGTTTTTAATAGATAAATCAACAGTTTAACATGTCATGTAGGTTTATTTTGTTAATACAGAGAAAAAAAATTGATAGAGAAACTAATCAATCTCATAAAAATAAATATCAAATGTCAAAAAGAATAATTTTTTTTGTTAAGGACCTCATTGTCTTTCGAGATAATTATAAAAAATCGTTTAGTATTTTTTTCTCTTAAAAAAAATCCTATTTTTTTCTCTTTTTTCATAATAAATCTCATTTTGATCGGGTGAATTTTGGTGGATATTTACAAGTATTAATTGAAAAATACAACATAAAATTTATTCATATTAGTTCAACCTTAAACAATTTTAAATATATAAGATTATTTGTATATTATCTATCATACTTTTATAATAGTATTTAGATTTCATATTAAAAAGTTCAACAATAATTAAAATTATAATGTTAATTATATTTTTATGTAAATAAAAAATATAATTTAGCGGATTTTCGTAAGGCAAAAATCTCTTTTTTCATTTTAACTTATTTATGAGAAGAGATCTTTATTTTTGTGAAAATTTGACAAATCTCCATTTTATTTTTGTGACGAATAATCCTCACATATACTTATTTTAGTAGATTTTTTTTCGGTTCAACTAGGTATCCTTTAAAAATCGTACAACATTCAGTCTTTTATTACAATAATTAAAAAAAATTAAAACAAACACAACTAAAAATTATGAATAGATTTATTGTCTTTTTAAAATTAAATATACATTCAAAATACAATCTAAAAAAACTAAAATTTAAAATTTAAATTTTAAATTTTTGTTTCAGATTTAATATATTTAATTATTAATATATTATAATTTAAATACATATCTAAAAATCAAATTATTCAAAATTCAAAATTTTGATTTTAAAAATATAAAATAAACCTTAAACTATCAAATTATTAATTAAACTCGTACAAAACACTCAAAGAAGCAGAGAAGTCACGTTTGCGCCATGTCGAAAATTCAGAGGCACACATGGAAAACTCAGAGGTGCACATCGAGAAGTCATCCTCCGCTGTCGTTCATCCTCTTCCGTGCTCATCCTCAACGCTGCCTTCCTCCTTTTCGGCGCTCATTTACGTCTTTTTAATGTTTAAATTTAAATTTTAGATTTATGATTTTGGATGTGTTTTAAAAATATTTTATGTATAACATCATAATTTTAGATGTGTTACAATTATTTTTTAATGTTTAAATTTAGATTTTAGATTTACGATTTTGGATGTGTTTCAAAAATATTTTCTGTATAACTTCATAATTTTAGATGTGTTACAATTATTTTTTAATGTTTAAATTTAGATTTTAGATTTATGATTTTATATTTTCTGTATAACTTCATAATTTTAGATGTGTTACAATTATTTTTCAATGTTTAAATTTAAATTTTAGATTTATGATTTTGGATGTGTTTTAAAAATATTTTTTTGTATAACTTAATATTTTAGATGTGTTACAATTGAAAAAGAAACTACAATTGAAAATATTTTAGTTTATGTATATAATTATATTCGACCATTCATAATTGTATTATTAACATTTATATTGTATTATTAAAGTTGACTGATTTTAGATGTGTTTTAAAAATATTTTGTATAAAATATCATACTATCAGATGTATTATAATCGAAAAATAACAACACAATTTTAAATTAATTGTTGATTATATACTTTATTTGCAACAACTTTATTAATAAAATTAAATAAGATCAACCTTGTTCCAATTAAATCAGCAGAGTGTTTTTATGTTTAAATTAAAATATAATTAAAAATGTTGAACATGATATTTCTTAACAAATTACATAAATACATGTGTGAAAAATAATGATACATTTCACCAATGCAAAATGAGAGAGTGCTTCAGCTGGAAGGTGGTGATGGTCTTCACCAATGAAGACGAGATGGAGAATTCAGCTGGCAGCGTCCTTTTTGGTTTGGGATTCACTGATGCGTGTGAATATCCCGTAGAATAAGGAATTTAAAAAACTGTATTTGTTACGTGAAGTTACGAAAGTAAAGCAAAATCACCGTAACCACCAATGAAGTGGGTGGGTTTTAAAATTTAAATTTAAATTAAAATCTAATTATAGATATGTATCTACAAAATAGGAACATGTTACACTAAAAAAATAATTAAATATTATTTAAATCTGATTAAAGGCTGATTAAAGGCTGATTAATATTGTACAACTAGTATTTCCCAATTTTTTTTTACAATCTAATTTTGATGTACTATTAAAATAATATCATTTTATATGTGCATTAAATCACATAATAATACATAAACAAAAATAATTATCTTTTATATTAACTACATAAATAATCATTAAAAAAACAGTTGTAATTAACGATTATATAAAACATTTTATACTCTTAAGACTTAAAAATTAAACTCTTTCTTTTATCGTCTCTAATATTATCCTAACAACTTTCCAACAGAGTCATAGTGACAGCATATTTGAAGTAATTAATCAAACAAGGCATATCATTATTTCATAAATTTAAACATCAATTAAAATAAGTCTATGCGGTTAATTAAAAGCTCTAGATAAATAAATTACTCAAGCTTAGACACACACCAAAACATCCACTAAACGAAGTTATCATAATTATTTAGCATGGCCCAATCACATGATAAAACGCCCATGACCAATTAAAACACTATTTTGAACTAAAGCTACCAAAGAGGGCCATTTCATGAGTATTATTTAGGTGATATATCAACATTTTCATGCCACCTTTTGAAATCTGGAACCAAGAAGTAGGACGAACAGGAATATAGTGACAGAGACGTTATTTTATTTTGAGGTCAAATTCGCTGCAATTTTTATTTTGTAATATTTTATATTGTTAAATTATATTATATTTCAATTTATATATATGTGTATCATTATAAAGTTAACTGTTTTTCTATAATATTATAACATAACTAATAACGATTTGACATATTGTAAAGTTATAGTGCTCCTTAGAGAGCGACTACATAATTTCAACTAATTGTAAGGGAGAAAATCAACAACATGGAGACAAAAAAAAAAAAAAATCAGAATTTGTTTTATTTAGTATTTATTAATTGTTGCGATCTTATTTAGTATTTATTAATTGTTGCAACAATTAATAAATACTAAATAAGGCAAGTTATGACTGTTTTTGATTGATTTTTTTTGTTACCAAATATTTTCATTTTTTAAAATTAAAATTGAATTAAAGAATTTAGGAGTGCTATATAAATCCTTAAAATCTTTTAACGCTCTTAAAACTTCAACAATTATATTGTCTTAACCTCGATCACATGTTATGTTGCTAAAGGAGTGGTTTATTGATTAAAAGTTTGACCCAAATTTGTATTACTTTAGGATCGTGATGCTTATTGAACAAAAGTGAGTATTTTTCTGTTTTAATTTGTTGAAAAAATATGGAATATTTTTTTAAGAGAAGATATTATTAAAATAAGAAAATCAAATTTAAAATCATTTATATTATATAAGTTTTATTATTTTAATTTAAAAGTGATTGGATTTTTTTATTTTATCAACTTGTTTTCTTTAAAAGATTCCATAAAGATATTTTAAACAAGAGTATTTGTGTTTCAGAGTGCTGTTGCTGTTAGTTTCTTTTTTTCCTTAAAAAAATTATTGCTTGTAGCAAACTAAATAAAGAGGTAACATATATGATTCAGTTATGGGAATATATATAATAGACATCGTTCATATGTTTTTATCCATTAATAATTAATTACTAACTGAATCGGACAAGTTGGAATTAAAATGGAAATCATGGCGGTAGCACGATTTCAAAGATTTGCATCAAGTGAGTATCAGAGTATCCTCACTACAATTTATACATGTGTGACTATAGATAAGATAAGATAGAGTGTGGATTTAATGTTAATTTTATCTGTATATAAATTTAATTTTATTTTATTTATGAGTTAAGAATATTCTAACTCTAATTTTTATTTGTTTTTAACTGTATAAGTTTTTTTAAAAAATATAATATTATTGTATAACTTGATGAGTATATAAATTAAAAATTCAACACAAATACTTACTTATAAATTAGTGAACTAATTATTAGACTAACTCAACTTAATTTGATTGTTTTTTATTTTATTTTTTTCAGAAACAATTTTTTCGGTCAAGACTTTTTTCTTTTAGAGAAAATGACAAATATGTCCCTGACCTTTTGTTCCGCGGACATTTTTGTTCCTGACAATTGAAAAATACTTTTAAGTCCCTGACCTTCACAAAACTTAGACGGATCAGTCCCTCCGTCTAAATGCCTCTGTCAGGGATTGATCCGTCCAAATGCCTCCGTCAGGGATTGATCCGTCCAAATTTTGTGAAGGTCAGATACTTAAAAGTATTTTTCAAATGATTAGAGACGAAAATATCTGCAAGGCAAAAGGTCAGGACCTATTTGTCCTTTTCTCATCTTTTTAAAATCCTTTTGTAGTTCACGTTTTTGGTATTCGCGTTGTAATTTGCATTTTTGGGTAGTTTTGCTTAAAGGTCTTTTTGGGCTTATAGGTCCAGAGGTAGATATATGGGCCTAAGGCCCAAGTCCATCAACAACAATATAACGCAGTCCAATCTAAAATCTTAAAACCCTAATGGCATTGAACCATATATATTGGCAAACAATTTTTCAGCTACTCAGGAACTCTCTCAAGCCTCGACTCCAAAACCTAGCAGCAGCAGCAGCAGCTTCAAATCCTTCGGCCATCAGCTATGGTATCTCTATTCCGAATGCTAACCTTTCTGTTAGATTTCGATTCACTCAATTCTCTTGGTTCCAGCTCTATTCTCGATATGAATGTTCATGCTTATCTTTTCCTTCCTAATGTGCTTTCACTTTGGTAATGTCTTGTCGTTTTGTATGATTTGTGATATAGTTAAGGGGTTTGATTGTAGCGTATTAGGGTTTTACATGGTGATTCGGTTACGAATTGATTTGCCGTTGATGTCAAAGCTTCTTTTTTCCTGTTTTTCTCTTTAAGATCTGACTGTTTGTGTGGGATTATGTTTACATCTTTATGATAATTTAGATAAAACAATTAGTAGGAGCTGAAAACAAGATTAGAGGAAATGTTAAAACGTTATAATATATACATTCATTGTTTAGAACTTAATCTTAGTATCGTTGTAATTGGTTATGTTTTATGCTTTTTGTGTTTATGGATAATTGGAAAATGTGAGGGCATTCAATTCTGAGTGTGTATGGTTTACTTGTTACAGTCTAGGAGAAAGGTTAGAGAGCCCAAGGAAGAAACTGTCACTCTTGGCCCTGCTGTTAGAGAGGGTGAACATGTTTTTGGTGTGGCTCGCATCTTTGCATCATTTAATGACACCTTTATTGTAAGTATACCGAATTCAGCTTTTCCTTATTATTTTAGTTGAATTAGCTAAATTTGTGTTTTAATTGGATCGATGGTATCATTGCAGCATGTGACTGATTTGTCTGGAAGGGAAACCCTTGTCCGCATCACCGGTGAGTACCTTTCTCTTTACCTGAGATTGTTCTAAGTGGATACTTTTATTCTGAAACCATTTTATAAAACTGCCTTTTCCTTTGGCACCTACTCAAATGAAGATGCTAAAAACATCTTCTTATGAAGATCGGTGTGTTAAAAGTGTACTTTGTTTGTTTAGCTACACTTTAAAAAAATAACACTTTTAAAACATATCAAAATCAAATCTTACAATTCATCATCTAATGGTAAAAAGAAAGCATCTTCATATGAAAACAATTGTAAAATCTTAATAGTAGTATCCACCTTTGTAAACAGATAATGTGATATAGTAATCTCATTTTTTATTTAACTGTTCTAACTTTCAACTGTTACTACCCGAGATAAAGAAAAGTCTCTATCCTATTAGATGCTTAAGAAATCATGTAGTCTATGCTTCTTGGCGGATATAGTGGTGCAGCTACTTATTTTTTTTTCTTGCAATCAGGTGGAATGAAGGTTAAAGCTGACAGAGATGAGTCATCCCCATATGCTGCTATGCTTGCAGCACAAGATGTTGCTGCTAGATGCAAGGTCGTTAAATAACTAATATTTATTTGTTTTTGGTGTTTCTTTCTTCACCGACTCTTTTAGTACTTTTTTATCGGGTGTTATATTGCCTGTATCAATGGTTATCTGTTGTCTATTAGTTATGATTTTGATTGATTTCTCCAATTCATGTTCATTATCTGCTTCGTCTTTTGTTAAACTCATGATTCTATATTTTTGGTTGGTCTTCAAAGTTTACTGACTTTACTCTATTTGGAAGCAGGAGCTGGGAATAACTGCCCTTCATATCAAGCTCCGAGCCACTGGTGGAAACAAGACAAAAACACCTGGCCCTGGTGCTCAGTCTGCCCTCCGTGCCCTGGCTCGGTCTGGAATGAAAATTGGCCGTATAGGTATTATTTTAAAAATTCTCTTAACTTTGATTTTTGCCTTCTCATTTATGCAACCAATATGCTCCATATGTGTTGCCATTTTCTTTTGGAAAAAAAAATCATAATGTTGATTCTCTTACTAAAATGATAGTTACCTATTTGGTTTTAGAATTCGAGCTAATTTCTTATGGCATTTGAAACTTATTCATTTTTTTTATTTTTATTTTCAGAGGATGTGACCCCGATTCCTTCAGATAGCACTCGCAGAAAGAGTGGTAGAAGGGGTAGAAGGCTTTAAGCTCGCTTTGGCTTGCAGGAGCCTCTTTTTTGTCATTTTGTTTTGTTCGTATTGGAAAACAGTATTGTGGCATCTTAAAATTTAGATGAAGTTGAATTTCAATTTTCTCATATTGTACTTTTTGACATGTCATATCCGACTGTTTTAATTGAGTTAATTTAGAATTATCGTGTCTTCCCTTGCGCCTACTTTCTAGTGATTCCCCTTTTATGCCTATTAGATGAAGTAAATTAGTAAAATACGTAATAGATGAAACTTTTGTCAAACAACAACAACAAAACAACAATAAAGTCTTGGGGGATTGGTTACATGAATCAAACAATATTATGAATCAAACGATATTATTGTACTCCGTCATGTATTATATCTACATTATGAATCAAACGATATTATTGTACTCCGTCATGTATTATATCTACAGAGAGATTAATTTCCTTGCGGGTATTGTTTTTTATTTTCTTAAATTTTAAATTTTGTTAATAGTTTTGGTGAAATAAAATTTGTTTGGACATCACGCTTTGATGATGTATGAAGATATTCTTTTCTTTATAACAAAATTTATGTTGTAAATAACGGTGTATTTTTAATATCAATGTTTTAATAATACTTATTTTAATTGCCATAATTGAATAAATATTAATTAGAATAAAATATATTTTTTATTTCTGAAGTTTGTTAAAAATTTAAAAAATACTCTTAAATTTTATTTTGTTTTAAGTTTGTGTTAGAAGTTTTCAGTTTATATCAAATATATTCTCGACGGCAAAATTTTTAAAAAAATTAAGACTAATTTAACAATAATGTATGAAAATTATGCTTGATTTACTTGTATTGATAGTTGTTTTTATGAAATTGTTGTTGAATTGGGCTTAAATTTTTTAAAAAATTAGCCGAAATTTTTTTGGACAAAATTGAAATAAACTAAAATTTTATTTTTGAAATTTTTATCAAACTTCGGGACAAAAAGTATTCTTTACCATTTATATGTAAATTAAGAAGATATTTAGTTGTGATAGAAAATTTGAACCAAATATAAGATTTGTGTTCAAATCAAGGTTTTTTTTAAAGCAAAGATAAAAGATTCGAACTCATAACTTTTTAATTGAATATGAAAAATTATACTATTTGAGGTATAATTTATTGGTGCGTCTGCTTACTTTATAGTTCAACTTCAATCTACAGATAACATGAGACGAGGAAATAAAATGGTGAAATGACATTATCTTCTACTAATGTTTAATTGCAAGTTTTGTAAGGTTTATACTTTATAGCGTTAATTTGTACATAACTAAAATTTCAGGCTTCAAGTGTGTGAATCCCTGATTTAGACCAACATCTTAATTGACATGAACTCTCAAGTCCCTTCATACTTTTGTACCAAAAAGAAGTCCCTTGATATTCGAATAAACTATATATAAATAGATTATGAGAAAGAGGATTGCAAATAATAATAATAATAATAAAAAAAAAAGAGTATGATTCGACTAGAAATTTTGTTATATAAAATTGAGTGCAGTATTCAAAAATAGGTTTATTTGTGTTTTTCGAAAATATCGCAGGCTAATTCGGAATTAATAAAATGCTGGGCAAATTATAATTTTATTTTAAAAAGACAATTTACAGGATGAATTACAATTTATTTTAAATTTATGAAAAAATAATTTGTCGAGAGTACCGTTAGATAAAAACTCAATAAAATAAATTGTAAAATTACCCATATGCAAACTAATTTGGCGCAAATAATAATTTTCATGCGTGGAATTAATTTTTAAACCTATTATATTAAAAAACATATAAGAATATCTATGTATGAATATGATCAAATACATTATTAAGTTGAAGCTTTTTTTTTCTGTTTATCGCCCTAACTTGTGAATTTTCATTCTCAGTTCACTTCCACTTCGTCGGCTGCGAGGGCTTCGTCTCCATCTACAGCCCGCCACCACATCAGCACTCACCTACGTCCAATTTCCACACTCCGCCGTGATTCTTCATGCTGTTGTACGTTTCGCCCCCATTTAAATCTATTAAATGCGTTCCTTGGTTTCCTTGCTTTATTTTTGTGTGTACCACAATCTGAACTATGTAATTTTTTCTTCATATAGAAATTCAATCCATTAGTGTTCGTGTTAGGGTCCTAAGTATGAGAAAAAAATTATCTAATTTAGATTTAAAATACGTTAAGCTTTGATTCACGAGAATTATGTCCTAGTTTGAATAGAATTCAAGACCTTTGTTGTGTAATAATAATAATAATAATAATAATAATAATAATAATAATAATAATAATAAAAAAGAAGTATGATACGGCTAGAAATTTTGTTATATAAAATTAAATGCAGTACTCAAAAATGGGTTTATCTGTGTTTTTCGAAAATATCGCAGGCGAATTCGGAATTAACAAAATGCTGGGCAAATTGTAATTTTATTTTAAAAAGGCAATTTATAGGCGAATTACAATTTATTTTAAATTTTTGAAAAAGTAATTTGTCGAAAGTAGTTAGATAAAAATTCAATAAAATAAATTGTAAAATTACCGATATGCAAACTAATTTGGCTATTATTTTCATGCGTGGAATTAATTTTTAAACCTATTATATTAAAAAACATATAATGATATCTATGTATGAATATGATCAAATATATTATTAAGTTGAAACTTTTTTTTTTTGTTTATCTAGTCCTAACTTGTGAATTTTCATTCTCAGTTCACTTTCACTTCGTCGGCTGCGAGGGCTTCGTCTCCATCCACCGCCCGCCACCACATCAGCACTCATCTATGTCCAATTTCCACGCTCTGCCGCGATTCTTCCTGCTGCTGTACGTTCCGCCCCTTTTAAATCTATTAAATGTGTTCCTTGATTTTCTTACTTTATTTTTATGTGTACCACAATCTGAACTATGTAATTTTTTCTTCGTATAGAAATTCAATCCATTAGTGTCCATGTTACGGTCCTGTGAGAAAAAAAATATCTAATTTAGATTTAAAATACGATAAGCTTCGATTCTCCTAAATTATGTCCTAGTTTGAATAGAATCCAAGACCTTTGTTCTGTAATAATAATAATAATAATAATAATAATAATAATAATAATAATAATAATAAAAATAATAAAAATAAAAATAAAATACGTCTAGAAATTTTGTTATATAAAATTGAGTACAGTACTCAAAAATGGATTTATTTGTGTTTTTCAAAAATATCACAGCTGAATTCGGAATTAAAAAAATTCTGGGCAAATTGTAATTTTATTTTAAAAAGATAATTTACGAGCGAATTACAATTTATTTTAAATATTTGAAAAAGTAATTTGTCGAGAGTACCGTCAGATAAAAACTCAATAAAATAAATTGTAAAATTACTGCTATGCACACTAATTTAGCGCAAATAATAATTTTTGGGTATGTCTAAAATGAACTCAATAATTATATGTTTATTGAATGAGCCACACTTATATAGGTCATTAGATTTTATTAAATGAAAATCAAAGACTAATATAAAAGAAGAGTATTGATGGACTCTAATAAATATCAGAATATTCTAGTACATAAATAAATACTTTAAATGGCAATACTTTAATACACAATTTTTTAAACGGCAACAAAATCTTTTATTCTTAAATAATTAAATATAAAATATAAAATATATGAGTATTTTTTATTTAATAAAATTAATTATGATGCAAAACTTTTTTATAATATTAAAAATTTATATTAAAATAATATTTTAAACTGTAACATAAAAATATAAAATCATTAAAATTTTATTTTATATTACTTGATAAATAATTAGATTATTATATTCAAAATTTATTAACTAACTACTTTTATTAAAGATATTATTATATAATATAATTTTTCATAAAATATTTAAAAAAAATAATTTATTTAAAATATTATATATAATACATAAAAATATTAATTTTTTTATTTTTTTTAAAAACTGAATAAATAATATAATTTTAAATACACACCTAAATAAAAAAGTTAATATTTTTATGTATTATATATAACGTTTTAAATAAATTTTACTTTTACAAATATTTTGATATAAAATTATATTATATAATAATATATTTAACAAAGTAATTAGTTAATAAATTTTAAATATAATAACCTAATTATTTGTGAAATAATATAAAATAAACTTTATTTATTTTATATTTTTATGTTGTAATTTAAAATATCATTTTAATATTTAAAAAAATGTATAATAACTAATCTTAATGAATAAAAAAATATATATTTTTTGTATTTATTTATTTTATATTTTTTAGAATAATTTTTTTTATCTTTATGTAATAAAATATGTGATAATCTTCTTTTATATATATATATATATATATATATATATATATATATATTAGGGGTGGTAAAACGGGTTGAATCTGTCGGGCCGATCCGCCGAACCCACTAAAAAAGGTGGGTCGGGCTAGAATTTGAAACCTGTCAAATTAAAAAAATTTGCCAAATTATGTATATATGTTCCAATTATGTGACTTTATTTATTTTATTTTACAATTTCGTATATATGTTCAAATTATGTGACTTATTTTTTAAAATAAAGATGGTTCTATTGACAAATATTATTTTGAACAATTTTATTGAAGTTAAAAATTAAAAAAAAAGATAATAAAAAGTTATATTATAATTTGACTATTTTTTATTTGTAATTAATTATTTAATTATTATTTTTTAGTTAATTTCAATTAATTTTTTTTAAATAATAAAGTCAAACGGCTAGCATTTTGTACCCACTTTAGTTGGCGGGGCGGGCCGGCCCGTCCCGCTTACGGTGCGGGCCTAGGTGAGGCGGGGCAGGTTGGAGTGAGCCGGCCCACATTGCCACCCCTAATATATATACTATCTAGTAATTTTTTTATATATTAAATAATTATAATCGTATAATAACATTAAAATCAGAAAACATATTAAATCTGTTACAGTATAACTATTTAAAATATCATTTTAATATTATAAAAAAATTGCATAAAAATTTTGCGGGATTAGCGAATTTTTTTAATTAGACAGGTTTTAAATCCTAGTCCGATCCACCTTTTTTAGCGAGTTTGGCGGGTCGGCCCGACGGATTGGACCCGTTTTACCACCCCTAATATATATATTAAGAATATTTATTATCACATATTTTATTATATAAAGGTAGAAACTTTTTGTTCTAAAAAATATAAATTAAATAAATATAAAAAATATAAGTTTTTTTATTCATTAAGATTAATTATTATGCAAATTTTTTTATAATATTAAAATGATATTTTAAGCTATAATATAAAAATGTAAAATAATTAAAATTTATTTTATATTACTTAACAAATAATTAGATTATTATATTTAAAATTTATTAACTAATTATTTTGTTAAATATATTATTATATCATATATTTTTTTATCAAAATATTTGTAAAAGTAAAATTTATTAAAAAAGTTATATATAATACATGAAAATATTAACTTTTTTTATTTAAGTATGTATTTAAAATTATATTATTTATTTTGTTTTTCTAAAAAATTTGAAAAAAATGAAAAAGTTAATATTTTCATGCATTATATATAATATTTTAAATAAATTATATTATATAATAATATTTTTAATAAACATAGTTAGTTAATAAATTTTAAATATAATAATCTAATTATTTGTCAAGTAATATAAAATAAAATTTTAATTATTTTATATTTTTATGTTTGTTATAGTTTAAAATATTATTTTAATATTATAAAAAAATTTTGCATAATAATTAATTTTAATAAATAAAAAATATTCATATTTTATATTTAATTATTTAAGAATAAAAAATTTTGTTACTGTTTAAAGTATTGTGTATTAAAGTATTGCCATTTAAAGTATTTATTTATGTATTAAAATATTCTATATTTATTAGAGTCCATCAATGCTCTTATTTTATATTAGCCTTTGATTTTTATCTAATAAAATCTAATGGCCTATATAAATGTGGCTTATTCAATAAGTACATAATTATTGAGCTTGTTCTCTAAATTATCTACTTTTTTTTATACTCATGTAAGATATTTCGTTAATTATTTAATTTTGACTTAACGGTGGGATTATATTAAAACTAAATAAAACTTTTATAAATTCAAATATAATTTTTTAAATCTTAAGAATCAAATGAGAAATACGGTTCGATTATATGCCAAAACTGAAAAAAATGAAAATCATTTTTGAACCGCTAAATCGGCCGGTAACCGGTCAGTCGAACCGAACCAGAATCCGGCTGGTTTTTTACTTTGCCCAAAAATGCTGAAATCGCAGCCGTTTAGTATTCAGTAACCCCACCCCCAACCCTTACCAGTTACCAACCCTAACTCACTCTAACTCTCCAACGGCGCAGCAGCACACTTTCCCTCGTCCCTCCCATCACCCTCGAGCTGGCCGTTCCTCTCAACGCCGGCGAGCTCAGTCCCTCCCTTTCGTTCCGCCGCCGGACTGCTCCTAACGCCGTCGCTGGTTGGAGCTTCGAAGCTCACTCGGTCCCTCACTCAGCTAACGTCTCAGACTCTCAGTAGTGGAAGCATAGTCACCGGGCTCGCCTCCTGCCTCCGTTGCGAAGGTTCCACCGTCGCCGGCGCCATCTCTGTTCCTGCCTCCGTCGCCATCTCTCCGTTTCCAGCGCCGTCATCCTTCCTTGCATTTGAAACTGTAATGGAGCCTCAGCTTGATTCTGATTTGTTTTTATTCTGAACTTTTTTATTCTGATTGTTGGTTTGATTCTGATTTAATTTTATTCTTCCGTAGTCCTCCCCATTGTTGATTCTGATGTGTTCTTTGGTTGGGTTGTTCTTGATTCTTTGGTTTACTTTGAATTTTTTGTTCTGCTTTTTTTTTTATATTAATTCTGGTTTAGGATTGATTCTATGCTTTTGACTCATTCAATGAATTTTTTCTAATTCATTTGTTCTGTTGCTGATTTATTTCTTTAATTATGGTTTTTTCAGATTTTATTTCTCTATTATATTTTATTAGTTGCCAAATCAGAAGGTACAATTTAGTATTATGGCTGATTTGGATTTGCTAAAGAAGATTCAAGATTTATTATCCCTCTCTTGGGTTGAATGAAGTTTTTGTTAAAGTTAAAAGAATGTATCTGAGCAATTGCAACATGCATTGTTATTATTACACACAGCAATTTGATGATTTGTTTGATCTTTGTTGCCTGTGTTGTTGATGGCCTGAAATTTTGAGCTGTTTGTTAGATATGAGTTTAGATTGTGATAAATTTTGATAATTGTTATGTTTTGAGAAGGTTTGGCTCAGTGATTAGGTTGAGTTTAATTGCAGAAGAGGTCTTGCTACTTTGTTGAATGCTGCAGTTTAATCACCAAATTAAACTTTTTTAGTCTACTCTCTATATCTCTTTCTACCTACTCTATCCGTGTATCTGCACATTTTAATTTCTTGCAAGCAACTCATCTTAAATAAACATGGTTCCCATTGTTTACATGAGGGGTTTTTTGAGGTATATATACTTGCTTTTATATTTCTTTCATTTATTTACTCTTTTGATTTGCTGCTTGTTTGGACTTACATACGATGGATTATTATTGCCTTCTTACTGCAAAACACTTCCATAAATGAAATTGTGTAGATCAAATAGAATGTGATTATTAGCATATTTATTCTTTGTAAATTAATTCTTATGTATGTTGGTGGGCATCTCTCTAGGATATGTGATTATTAGCATATTTATTCTTTGTAAATTAGCATATTTTTCTGTTATTTAAGTTTTGAGTTTATATTTTGATAAGATTATAATACTCTGGTTGATGATATTCATACAATGCTTTTAATTTGAAAGACATTTTAAGGTTTATACTTTATATAAACTATATTTATGTTTTATGGTGGTTATTTATAATTTATTTTTTATTATAAAACGGTTTTTTCAGTTGAACCTCGGTTGAACCGGTTAGACCAATAAATCAGTGAACCAGTAACTAAAGCGGTTCGATGGTCGATTCGGTTTTCAGAACCTTATTGATTACCTAAATGTAAAGATCAATTTAATACCATAAAATAAATTGCAAAATTACCGATATGCAAACTAATTAATAATTTTCATGTGTGGAATTAATTTTTAAACTTATTATATTATTATGGAAAAATTACTCTAAAGGACCGTTAGGAAGACTTAATTATTAAAAAGGACCTTTAATACCAAAATTATTAAAAAGGACCAAATCTTTTTATAAAAAGATAAATATATTTTTAATTATTTTTTTATTTATTTTGTATAATCTTTAATATATGTTATTTAATTTACAATGTTATATAGATATTTATGAATATTCATTTGGGATTAATTAGTTAATTAATTTAAAAAAAATTACTCTAAAAGATTATTAGGGAGATTTAATTATTAAAATATTAATTCTTAACTATTTATTTATTTATTTTTTATAATTTTTATATTAAAAATTTTTATTTTTCTAAAATTTTGGTAATTTTTATTATTTATTATTTATTTATTTATTACTTTTATAATCTTTTGTCCTTTTTTCGTTAGGTAAAGATCATAAAAATAAATAAATAAAAATAAATAAATAATTAATAAAAATTACTAAAATTTTAAGAAAAATAAAATTTACCAACATAAAAATTATAAAAAATAAATAAATAATAATTAAAGATATATTTATTTTCTTATAAAAAGATTTGATTCTTATTAAAAGATTTGATTTGTTTTCTTAAATAATATAAAAAGATTTGATTCGTTTTCTTAAATATTATAAAAAGATTTTTTTTGGTAACTGGAATAAATTAAACAAAGAAAAATAAATCAAAAAATCTGCTTATAAATAGAGGATAGTCCTTTTTAAGAATACTCTTAAACTCTTTTCAAGGTGAATATTTTTAAACTCTTTCCAAAGTAAAGGAAATTCTACTTGAAAAAATTGTAACTTCATTGTCATCTTTATCATAGTGTTTTATTTTTTTAATAATTTTAGTATTAAAAGTCCTTTTTAATAATTAAATCTTCGTTAAGTTGAAGCTTTTTTTTTTTTTTTCTTCTGTTTATCGTAGCCCTAACTTGTGAATTTTCATTCCCAGTTTACTTTCTCTTCGTTTGCGGCAAGGGCTCGTCTTCATCCACCGCCTGCTACCACATCAGCACTCAACTACGTCTAATTCCCACGCTCCGCCGTGATTCTGCCTGCGATCAGTTTAGATTTAAAATACGGTAAAGCTTCGATTTTTGTGAATTATATCCTAGCTTGAATAGAATCCAATACCTTTGTTGGGTTGCAAGACTTTGTTTGATTTGAAGATTCATTGCCACTAAATCTTTGTATCAATTGTTAATATCTTAATTCTTTGTTCTGTTGCTACTACTTATATTATGGCAAAAGGGGCATCAACAAGCACAAGAAAGAGGAAAATGTTCTTCCATATAGTTTTGGAGCGGAACATGCAGCTGCATCCCCGTTACTTTGGTCGTAACCTCCGCGACAATCTTGTTTCCAAGCTCATGAAAGATGTTGAAGGCACCTGCAGTGGTCGGCATGGCTTTGTGGTGGCTGTTACTGGGATTGAAAACATCGGCAAGGGTTTGATTAGGGATGGGACAGGATTTGTCACATTCCCTGTTAAGTACCAATGTGTTGTTTTTAGGCCATTTAAAGGGGAGATCTTAGAAGCAGTTGTTACCATGGTCAACAAGGTTTGAAGCTGTTTGTTTCCTTGATTCAAATGCGGCTAAGCAAACCAGTGGTTTATAGAATTTTGCTTACTAACTTGAGTTCTGTTTGTGCAGATGGGATTCTTTGCCGAAGCTGGACCCGTGCAAATTTTTGTTTCAAATCATGTATGCTTTTTTTTATTTGCATATTTTACCCAAAGATTGTTATTGTATGTCTTTGTTTTGAATGCTATTATGTTTATCCTTCATTATGCATCAATGAAACAACACCCTGAAATTTTGTGGCTATATTAATCTTAATATTAATTTTGGTGAGGTAGGGGGTTTGGGTTGAAATAAATTGGAGGTGGACTTTGTTATGATTATGCCAGTTAAATTTCAATACTGAAAGGATGTTGTTCTTTGACGTGAAATGAGTCGTGCAATCCGAAATTTATGGGTATTAAATTGTTAATGGCCTTCCATGATTAATACAACTCGGTCACTGTGTTTGGAGAACACCACAAAGATCACTGTGTAGACTGGTGATCATTTAGTTAGAATCAATTATTCGGATAATGGGAACAATTCTTCATTTCACTTTTTCTCTATCTGAAAATGACTTAATGTGAGAATTTTGGGTTTCAGTCGAACCCGATACTGAGTTATTCCTTTAATTGTCTGACAATTGAGGAAATGTTAGTTTTGCAAGCTACAAATTGTGAATTTGTGATATGAGGTTGGACTTCCTCAAATACTTTTTGTTTGCATTCACTCTGCAAGTTCTGAATGAAAGTGAGCTTTCTTTATTTTATGTCGCAACTGGAATGCTTTATTACATACCTTTTAATACATTTTTTGTCTGTTATTCTTTTTCCCCCTTGCTCAGTTGATTCCTGATGATATGGAGTTTCAGTCTGGGGATATGCCAAATTATACTACTTCAGATGGTTCTGTACGTATTTTCTTATCTTCTCCTTGTAAAGCAAGAGAGGAAATTATGGGTTATGATTTTGGAATTAATCAATTGATCTTGTGCAGGTAAAAATTCAAAAAGATAGTGAAGTGAGATTGAAGATTATGGGAACTCGGGTGGATGCTACCGAAATTGTATGCACTTACATATTTATTCTTTTACTGCCTTTTAGCTTTTGTGGAACTCTCTCATTTACTTTGCACATCTAGAATATTAGTTTATGCATTGTTCCTACCATATGGTTACTTTTTCTGTTTTAGTTTTAGGATGTTTAGTTCTGTGGAGTCCTATGGAGACTTGGAGAGTTTTCTTCTCGTCTTTGGTTTTTCTTTTGTTTTCTGTAGCTTTATGATTTGTTTTAGGAGGGTACCTACCCTGTGTTTTAATTCCTCCATCTTTTCTTCTCTTATAATAATTTTTAAAAAATGGGTTACCACCAAGCAAGTAATTTACTACCTACCCTAGCTGAGACTGCACTTTAGTGTTGAGAATCAGTACTGCTTTATGCTGCAATGTGGTAAACTAAATTCAGATCACACTTGTATGAGATGCGTTACACACTTACACTAGTAGCCTAGAGCAGTTTTAGTAACTCGTGGTTGGTGCCTTGGTGCTGCTGGATCTTCAATATATTTATATGGTTTAAGGTTCCAATATTTATCTTGAGATAACCCCCTTTTTTTCCTTCTACTTTGCAGTTCTGCATTGGTACCATAAAAGATGATTTCTTGGGTGTGATCAATGATCCTGCGACAGCTTAAATGCACCCTTCTGTACCCTTCATCGTATATAGTTTGCATGGCAAGGATGATGATGCACATGGAATCTTTCAATTATCTTGGTGTAGCATTTGCTGAACGCACTAGTTCTCAGTGAATTACTCGACTACTGTATCGAATTTCCTGCTAACTGTTCGGGCTTAGTAAATTACTAATTAAATGTTAGAATGTAGAGCTAAATCTTAAAAACGTGACATGAAAACCAGCACTTGTTATGTGTAGAACGACTGCATTTTATAATTATTGAATGACTATATTGTTGGCACTTTTTCTTTTTTGTAATTACGGAACTGAATTCTTGGCCAAAAAAAGAAAGTGAATTGATTTATTTTTCTTATCCATTAAAACGACTAAGCTAGTATTGAATTTTTCTTTAGATTAAATCGACATCACTGCCTTTCATGTGTTAATTTTATCACGCTATCTCCGTGGATCTAAAATTAATGGCAACTTAATTTTTGAGAAAAGGACAAATAGATCTTTGACCTTTTGTCCTGTGGATATTTTCGTCCCTGACCATTGAAAAATACTTTTAAGTCCCTAACTTTCACAAAATTTGGACGGATCAGTCCCTCCGTCCAAATGCCTCCGCCAAGGACTGATCCGTCCAAATGCCTCTGTCAGGGATTGATTTGTCCAAGTTTTGTGAAGGTCAGAGACTTAAAAGTATTTTTCAATGGTTAGGGACGAAAATGTCCGCGGAAAAAAAGGTTAGGACCTATTTATCATTTTCTCTAATTTTTTTAACTAATCAAACGATAGTTGGGTCATTTTTATAATCAAAATGTTAATTTTGGTTTACTTAGTTCACATTTAGTGGTAAAGTGTATATTTACTCTATTTAGCTAATAAGGATTTATTTTTTTGCCCAAAAAATGATTAACCTACATGAAATTTTTGAAAATGAAAAGTACAAAAATGATCCCCATATAGGCATATATTATGAAAAATATTACAGTCTCTAACGTTAACAAAAAAAAAAAAAGTCTCTAACAAGCTTGAGTACGAGTGGATAAGAACATTGAGACAAGATTTGGGCAGAAAGTTCGATTGTACAGAATCCTAGGTGCAATCCCAACATCAAATTGAGAAACAGTATTTTGTTCCATGTCATGTCAATGTCTCAAACAGAGAAGCTTCATTGCCAGTAATGCAGTGACTACACTAAAATTACCTTCAGCTAATTCTTCATGAATCTTTGGTAGGAGCCTTTTGTGAAAAAAAAATTCTTTTCTATATCCCTGTGGGAACATGTCAACATGACTAATGAGTTTCACCCCCACATTGCGGAAAGATAATGTTGGCAACTGCCGCAGCAGTTGCCATTTGCATGCAACAAATAATCTGTTTTTGCCCTTTTGGTAATTTTTCTTGCACTCTTGGGAGTGGTCCTATGATCACTTGGCTTAAGATTGTGCCTGTATTCAACTGTCACTTGCTCAAATACTTCAACCTCAAACATGTTGAGCTTTATCTTTGGGTTCATGTGATCCCTAACAAATGCAAATGCCAATTGGTCTCTTGGGTTAAATGCCTCCAATTCATTGAACATCAAACAGGAGAAGACGTTGCTCCTAAGTCCATGCTTCCTCAGTATTAGAGCACTGTCTGGTACATCTGTCATACATAAGTTAAAACAATTAGCACCAAAATTTTGTACCTAGGATGAAGGATAGGAACAAAAATTAATTAATAATCCAAATGGTTTAAAAATTTTGCTGCTGAGCCTTAGACTGAAGGTATGATCCAAAGATTTTGGACCACATTTGAGGAGCATGTGCAACACTACTACACTTTTGGATAACCAAGTTCATGTCTTAATGCAAATGTGAGTGAACAATTTCAACTTTGCATAACCAAAGAAGCAGTTCTAGAAATTCAATAGTTTATTTACCTGAGAGAAAAGGAAGCTTCTTGGGGCTCCATGGTTTCAATCCATTTTCACAGTATGTCTCCATTTGCAACTTCAAGGCATTGATATCCCACCATTTTCTCCACCTTGCAGTTGCCATTGCTTCCTCTATTGTATGCACAAAATAAGGGTGTTTCGATATAGCCATGTCTGCATTCTCAGCTACAACAAGCGAATGAATCAACAACAATGGATCAACCATTAGTTGCAGCTTTGCATCTATCCAAATGCTGAATTTTGAGTTTGGGAACAGCCTATGAACTAGATATTTAGGTATAACCCCGTTCATTGCCGGGTTCAAATATAAATCACCTTTTGAAACAACTACAATCCTCCACACACCTATCACATGTTCACTGGAATTTCTTGAAATCAATCCATGGTGTTCTAGCACTTTCAGGGTAACATCATCTATGAACATGAAAAAACACACATTTTCTAGTGTTTTGGATCCAAGGCCCCTTGGTTGCCGGATCTTGTCATGGTCATTGAAGATTGCTGAAACTACAACTACGCTTGAACATTTTTCCATAGCTATTCGATCTGCATTCATGGAAAAACGAGTTAAGGTACAACATGGAAGTATTTTTTTTTTTCTTTTTTTCTGAAAGGACTATTTCTTTCAGAGTCTTAATTTCAGTGGCAATTTATAACTGATAGAAACTAACCGGAATCTCCAATTGGAAACCTCTTAAAGAATCCACATGGAACTTCCCTGCTGTCGTTTCGACGATCGAAATAAGAAAACCTCAAATGTGTGCTGAGATTGCCACCAAAACTATCAGCATTCCCCTGCATATACGCCATAGAACTTGAACTTGAACTTGTAGCCGGTGAAGAGTTCATTTGGAAATGCTGAATTTCCTCCAAAACATTTCGGTAATCTAAACACAAAAACCATCACCCATTAAAAACAGAAAAAATTGGGATCATAGAATGCTCTGTTTTTGCACTCTGCATTACCTGAAAAGTTAACTGGGGAAGAACATTTAGAACGTGTGGTTGAAACAGCATACTTGTGTTCTCCATAGGAAGAAGGGTAAGAAAAGATTGGATCTTGAATGGGATAATCAAATGGGGTTGATCTTAATATGCATTTGGATTTAGAGGAAATAGCGTAGAGAGCAAGGAAGAGAGAAATGAAGAGATAGAGCATAGAGAAACAGAGGAGCTTTGAATGGAGGACAATGATGGACTTCGAATTTGTTAATAGCTTCCCCATGATGATGATGATGATGAAAAATAAGAGACTTCCATGGATTTTGGTTCCTTGGTTTTGATTTGAATTTCATTGCATTTTTTTTTAGAACAAGGTACACAGATGAGTGATCATTGATGATCTTCAAAATTCATAGTCACACCACACACATCACATTCATGGGGCAGTGGGGTCATAACAAACTTGAATAAGTCAGATCAAGAACATATATGTTGATCATTATGATAAGTATAGCGAATTGATATTTAATTAGTCAATATTAATTAATTTTTTATTGAAAATTATTTTTAGAATTTTCATTTTTTTTAAGATTTAGAATTATAATTAAAAATTTAAGATAAAAAATAATTTTTAGAATGTTGGTTGATATTAACAAAAAATTAATTCATTTTCTAATTAAACTCTGATCAATGAGAAAGAGCTTAATTTCCAACCAAATTTTGTTGGATTAGATTACTACTATTTCATTTAGTGAGTATAAGAAGTATACTATTTATCGTTAACGTAATAATATAGGAAAATTATCAGGTGTACCGGAGAACATCGGTGTTCCAGTTGTTTTAACCGTTGATTTCAATTAATATATATTATATATATCTTTTATAATTAAGATCAACGGTTAAAACAACTGGAACACCGATGTTCCCGGTACACCTGATAACCTTCCAATAATATATACCAGGTATTTGTGTAAAAAAAATACTACAAATAAAAAAATTATTTGTTTTACGGAATAGAAGATATGTCTTTTACATGACTTGTAGCTAGGGCTGGAAGTGAGCCGAGCTGAGTCGAGCTAGACCAAGCTCAAGTTTGGCTCACAAAAATTGAGCTTGGCTCACGGCTCGACTCATTAACAATCAAGTTTATTTCTTAAGCTCAAGCTCGACTCACCAAAAGCTCACGAGCTGGCTCGAGCTCACGAGCTGGCTCAAATAAGAGAGACATAGATACATAATCTATAATTTTATATCAATAAATTATAACTTATATATTTTTAAAAATATTTGAAAAGATCAATTTTATATATTGTTTATCTATCAATAAATTATAAATTTTTTATTTATGTCCTATATTAAAATTATATGTAAAAAATAAATATAAATATTAAATAATTAAGATTGTTATATATATATATATATATAATCGAGCCAGCTCACGAGCTAATGAACTGAGCTTATCCAAGCTCAAGCTCGGCTCATTTAATTTATGAGCTCAATTTCAGGCTCAAGCTTGGCTCACCAGCTCACGAGCTTAGCTTATCGAGCTGTTAACGAGTCGAGCTCGAGCTGGCTCATGAGCTGGCTCATGAGCTGGCTTGACTCACTTCCAGCCCTACTTGTAGCAATAAAAAAACTATATTAGTTACATGTCAGTTCCAAAGAAACGCACGTTGGATAAAAAAAAGTCCAATAAACTCTTTGGAAAATGAGAGGTTTTTGGCCAACATTAAAAGTTTAATCATTAGCGCAATCAATTTCTATATAAAATTTAAAAAGTTTTGTTGTATAAAAAATACAAACGTTGAAATACTTTGAATTAGCTGGATTCTATTCTCTAATAAAATATAGAATCTGTATATAATATTAACTAAAATAGTTTTAAATAGTTATATTTTTTAATAAAATCAAAGAAACAGAATTTTAGAATTATTTTATTTAATAAAATTTTTAAATAAAAATAATTCTATTAAATAACAACTTTTACTTATAACTCGTATAAATATTTATTTTAAAATTTATTTATTTTATAAGAAGAAAAAATATTTTGAATGAAATATTTGAAGGAAATACTAAATTGGTGATCCAAAAATAATAAATAATTAGTATGTAATTATATAATTTACAAAAACTACACCTTGAAATTCTCATTTTTATTAGGTGAAAACTCAGGTGCAGTCAACTCACGTAAAATTGATAGTTGAGAGCCGTTAAATGATTTGGTGAAGTTAACTGCACCTGAGTTTTCACATTTTTATTATTATAATAAAATCTGCCTAATAAAACAGTAAAGGATTATTAATATTTTTTTAAGAAAAGAAAAAATCAACAAAGGAAAATATTGTTTTATATAACTGTAAATTCAAGGAAAATTATTATCAGTACTTTGAGAAGGCAATCAGAGATTCAGAGTACTGATGTTTCGGTAAAACATGGTCTCACCGATAAGAAACTGATTGGCTATATTTGATTCACTGTCTAATTTCATTTCTAGTCCTTTTGATGCTAATGTAAGAGGTATTTTTTTTTTACTCGTTTCTGTTACTTCCTTTTTTTAATTGGTTTCCAGTTTCGTAGTTAATTAAAAAAGGAGAAATAAGTAAAAAATATGAAATAAATATGATACAAAACTCAAATGATAGAGTAGACAGTTAACTTGGATACTTGAGAAAGTTCCAAAATTGTCAAGTGATTTTTAGTTTGGTAAAATGGTATGATTTTTGGCTTCATATGACATCATAGTTGTTAGTAAATTCTGACATGCATGTTCTAACCACAAAAGTTCTAATAGCCTTCGTGCTTGTATTGTGAGGACCAAGATTTGTCATGGACTCATGGTATTGTTCTATGAATTATTCTAAGAGCACTCTAGATTTTGGTTCAATTGTTAACATTTGTATATTTAAATCAAGATGTCAACTTCCTATAATCCGTATCCAAATTATTGTAATTATCATAGAACATCAAAAACCAACTTGAATTAGTCAAATCGTTAGCTCACTTGTCTGTTTAAATAAGTGTTAAAATTCAAATGCTGCCAACAACAAACCTTAAATAGAACTCGTATCGGTAACAAATTAGTCTTTAATCAACCAGATTGGAGATTATGGTGAAAAAAAAATCATGGAACATTGAAACTCTTGTACTTCTGTTCTAGCCAACTAATTTGTTGTGACACATGGTGGTCCATACTCAACACTTTTCTTCATTTTCCACAAAGATCAAAAGAACGGTATTCCTACCAACTCATTCCAAAAACAAAAAATGGTGTACAAGAAATACAACACACGATTAAAGTTATGAGTAAAATCATGAAGCATTCTTATTCTAGTCTTGGAAGATAGGTAAAGAAAATATTCAAATCTTCTTTTCTTCTTTTTATTTGTCAGGAATATATCTACATTCATTTCAATTAATAAGCAAGGATTTACCCTCATGGACGACCACCCAATTAAACCTTATTAACCATATCCTTCATGGTAAATGTGTAACATGTGGGAATCACTCTAACATAAAAAAAAAATTATGTAATCTTAGTCTACAAAGAATAATTTCGTCTTCTTTTCAAAGAATAGTAAAAAAAAAAAGAAAAAGAAAAAGATATACCTAGCTTCATTCTATAGATTTTTATTATTACAATATAAATATATAGATTAACAATGACCTCACAAATTCTTCATCATCAGTAGTCTCATTTGTACAATGGAATCTGCAATGATAAGAATTCATGGTTCTCCATTATTGCGCCTGTCCAATAATGGTGCCAAAGGTTCTACATATGCAAGATCAAGCATATTATTTTTCCATAATAATAAGAATAACATACTCAATAACCATAACCAAACCTCTGTTTGTGCCTCTGAATTTGCAAGACTCCTCCACCCTGTTTTCACAACAAGATCATCATGGTTTTGCCATCCGAATTGCGTGCCGGAAAGATCATCGAACGGCTCGCCGGAGCCTCCGAGTAAGAGCGGCAACAAGGGAAGAGTGGTAATGAGAGGAATGAGTGGGGTATGTGTTGTTCTGGCTTGTGTTCTTGGATTGTTGAATTTGAAGAGCAATATGAATCCCATGTTCAAAGAAGCTTATGCTGCTAGCGGAGTTCCACCGGGACCAGGAAAGATGGCAGTTGCGGCATTGTTTGAAACAACCATCAATGCAAAAAGAACAACAAAAAAACCAGCACTGTATCGTGGACTAGTCGATGTTAAACAGCACAAGGTTAATAACAATTCCATCTTTTTTTTTTTTTTTTACTTTACATACATTTATCAACATGAACTAATCTCATATCCCAGTTAAATAGCAGTATGAATTCAGCACTATGAAACATTGCTAAGTTACAGTGTTCTGGTATTAGTATGTTGGATACATTTTAGATGACACTTTTTTCACACGTGGTTTTTTGGATACTTTGGTTAGTTGTTTTTACTTAGATTATTTTTTTTATCAATAATAGATTTACTATTGTAATTAATTTTTAGTGAGAGAATGAAAATATTTTCTAAGGAAATTTTTTATTTTCTTGCTAAAAAATAATTACAATGGTAAACCTATTATTGATAAAGAAATAATCTAGGTAACAGTTGTTGTATCTGCTTATCAGACACATTTTAAACACAGCACTTACTCCAATACACGCATGTTTGTCGTGTCTAACTGTATATTAATAAAAAATATAAATTTTTTTTTGGATAATTTGGACACATTTAAATACTATCATGTGTCAGCGTATCCAACCTTATTTTTAACATGTATTTTTGAAATAAATTTAGAAATAATATATATTATTATTTATTAAAATAAAAAATATTTTAAATACTTTATATAATTAAAATAAGATATTAAAAATAATTAAAAAATTAATTTATGTTTTAATATCAATAAAATACCAAAGTATCCTTACTATTTTTTTAAAAAATACATCATATTTTATATATAGTCCCCATGTCTAATAAGATTTTAAAATTCATGTATTAGTGTGTCTCATGTCGTGTCGTGTTCCGTATCCGTGCATCGTAGAATCGTAGCTTTGGTGTTTTACTGTATTTTAATAAAAAAATAAAAATTATTTTTGTGAACACATTTAGACACACTTAAACACCATTATGTGTTATCGTCTAACTTTATTCTTAACCTATATTCTTAAATTGAATTTTGAAATAGTATATATTATTATTTATTAAAATAAATAATTATTTTAAATATTTTATATAATTAAAAAAATAAAATATCTAATGATAATAGTTTGTATTTTAATATAAAAAAATTTCAAAAGATTGTTACAATCTATATTTGGGAGCCACTTAGATAAAGATGTCAAAAATGTTTTTTTTTAAGATGTTTTTTAAAAATCAAAATTTAATATATATAATCAATTAAATTGTATTATTTTTATTAAAATTAGACCGTACAAATAAGTTTAGCAAAAAAATTAATAGATTAAATTTTGAACCAATATAAATTAATATTTTTTATAAAAAATTATTAAAATACCCCTATTATAAAACACAACTAAAATATCCCTATTTTATATATATATATTAATTTTGAAAATTTTAAATTCTAACCCTATAACTACAGAGAAGAAAAGGGTTAGAATTTATGATTCTCAAAATTAATATATATAATAAGAGTATTTTAGTCATTTTATATAATAAGAGTATTGTAGTCATTTTTTATAAAAAATAATATTAATTTAGACCAATTCAAAAATTGATTCACTATTTTTCGATCAAATTAATTTGTCTGACCTACTTTTGACAAAGATAACACAATTTAAATGATTATATATATTAAATTTTAATTATTAAAAAATATCATTAAAAAAAAACGTTTTATGGATCTTTATGGAAGCATCCCCTTTATATTTTATATTATGATATACTTTTCTGTCTTAAAAAAATTAAAAGTAGTGTGTGTGCATATGCCTATATCGTCGTATCATATTCGGTGTTCCCCTTAGCCACCGTGCTTCATATATTCAGCACGATAAGGAGTAAGGTGAAATATGAAAGTTCATTAGCTTTATAATCCAAATTGAATGAGAAGATATCAAAAAGTAGTTACAAAATGTCAATCTCTAAATACATTAAATTAATTCATCTCTTTCATTTTTTCTCTTTTCTTTTTTTTTTAATAGTTTTTAATAGATATTGACATATTGTCATTCCCATTAAAAAACATTCTTGCATAATTGTATGGTATATATTAATTTTTATTTATTTCAATGCAATTGATTGGTTCTGCGATATTTTGCAGTGGTATGCTATTAGTCAAAGCATAGATGGGAATAAAAATGCAGAGGAAATACTAGAAAAACTTAATATTAAAGGTGATGTTCAAGAATTTGATGTGCAAATGGCGAGGGTTGAACTTCTCATATTACAGGTACATCTATTAAAAGTTGGTATAAAAGACACTATTATTTTTTAAAAAAAAAATTGTCCTATTCTTTTACTCATGGAGGATTGTTAAGATGACTCGTTCTCTAGGGACAACTCTAATTAATAAAATTAGGTCTACACATGAATCGGATAATATTTGTATATTTGTGATAATTATTTACATTTGATTTAAATTTTGCGGATATTATTTGATCCGCAGAATCATCGGATCGGATCATATCCGATCTACATTATGGTAAAATCGAATTGCAAATTTGACGGTGAAATTCGCAGATCCGTATATCCGCACGTCTTATATAAATAGCATAGTTTAAGAAATTAAATCCTAATGTGATATAAATTTTAGTGTGTTGTTTTATGAATTTTATGATATCTTGTTTTTAATTTTTTATGTTGTACTTCAACTTAGAATAATTAAACTTAGATATTGTGTTATTATTATTTTTCTTTTTGGTTATTTAAGAGAACTTTTATTGATAATATTTTAGAAGTAAATATAGTTAAACAGGTGGAAAAATGGACTTTTTAGACATTTTTTTGTAAAAACAGGAAAAAAGAATCTTAAAATAGTTTTTTTGAATTATGCGGATATACCCGATATTCAATCCGATCTGACTTGAAAAAATGCAGATATAGTATCCGATCCGTGTCCAACCCTAAGTAGGATAATTTTTAATTAGAAAAACGTTAGGAGATTATCAAAATTTATTATTTTCAGTCATTATTTAATCATTAATTTAATTTTTTTAGTCTAATAATTTTTAATACTTTTAAATATTAATGGTAAAAAATAATAAATCGTGATGATTTTCTAATATTTCTCTTTTAATTAATGTGACAAAAATATTTGTTATAAAAAATATATATATTGTTTTACATATTTTTAATATGTATTTTTTTTAAAATATATTTTATATGAACGATTAATATGATTTTTTTATGTACATGTAAGTACGTAACGTGATAATTATAATTAATTTTTGTGTTCAACCCTACTTCATTTTGCAGGAGAAGTTTGCAAAAGCAGAACATATTCTCGATATAGAAATTGAAAAAGAATTTGGAAGCAATCAGGTTAGTCAAATAGTTTATTTTTTTAAAAAATTTCATGTTTTTATTGAAGAACAATATATTAATTTTTTTAAATTATTTATCTAAAAAGTAAAAAATAGAGATTGGTTCTGTAATTAAATTTTGGTAAAGATAGATAGAGATTGATTTAGCCTTTAAAATTTGTTGGAAAAATATTTTATTAAAAAAATTTAATGAACTGATGATATGAGGTGTTACTTATCACATTTTTTGTGTATATATCTACGGAAATAAATTTGCCATTAAGTATATATTTTTTCATTTCATGGCCATTCGAAAGTGGTGAAATTTATTCTTAAAAATTTTAACCAGTTGGTTTTATTATAGCGCAGATGGTTTTATATGAGATATATGTATGTATGATACAATTATAACTACTGTAATTATCTTTTAATTACATTATTAAACATTGATAAAGTGAATCTTATATATTGTTTATTTCAAAATATATGACAATTTTAATACAGCCATAAAAAGTTGTAACTTTTGGAAGAAAAAAATTGGTTCAATATATTTGTCATTTATTAATGTCGCATTTTCTCTAGTTTAGATAGTTTTTTAAATTAATTTTCAATAAACTTTTAGATTAATATTTTGATCTTTCCGCTCATCTTTGAACGCTCTTTATTTAATAAAAAGGGATGCAATTTTTGTTAATTAAACAAATTTTAACTTTCTATTTATTATAGTTTATATCAATAGCTTGAATTTAGAGTTTAGAATTCATAATTTAGGATTTAAAGTTTAAATTTTATAATTTATAATTTAGTGTTTAGAATTTAGCATTCAGAATTTAGAGTTTAGAGTTTAAAATTTAAGATTTAAGTTTTAAAGTTTAAGGAGCACTACATTTCTTACTTTCTCCGTATAATGTATTAATATACGCTTAAATTTTAACTGCAAAATCAATTTTTAAACTTTTATTTAGTTAAATAAATTAACCACCATGTCAATTATAGAAAAACAATTTAAATTAGTCTCATTATTATTTTAAAAGAAATAACCTCAAATTAGTTCTTCCACATAGGTGAACAGTTAGCTTCTAATAAAAAATCTTGATATAAAAATTGATTTATCTAAAAAAATGTAAAAAAAATTAGAGACTAATTTAATAATTTTTTTTTTATTAAAATATCACGCGATTACAAGTTCTTTATAAATTTCCTCTAATATTTTGTTTCTGGATTATTTCCTCAAATTAAAAGAACAAAACTCTTAAGTATGACATAAATTATAATGTTGTAATTGAAGGATGGGAAGGGGATTATTGAGAAGCTCAAAAACGAGGAGGGACCATTATTAATTACCAAAACTCATGCAGCTCAATTGATATTGTACAAGGTTAGCGATCCATCTTTCTCTTCTTTTTTTTTTTTTAATCTAATAATTCGACAACATACTTTTACCTCACACTTTAAATATTGATAACTAATTAATAACTAAAAATAATAAATTCTAATAGTTCTCTAGTATTTTTTATTTTTAAAATACCTCTAAAAAAAGTTGAAAAACTTTTATTTTTTTATTATAGGAACTTGTTAACATATGTTGTAAAAGCATATTTTAAAAATATTATAAAAAATGTTTTATTGAAAAATAATTTTTTCTACATTTTTCAAAGTATTAATTAAATGTATAAAAACTTAAATTTTTTTTTACTATTCTCTTAAAATATTTTTTATTAAGACACAAGATAACTAAATCTTTTATTATATCACAACATAAACTAAAACTGTAAAATAAGATTAGTGTTATAAAAAAAAGTAGTTTATTCAAAGTATTAAAGCTTATATATGACAGATATTTGTATGAAAAGAAAGTTACATATTAATTTTATTCAATTTAAAGAAAATTTAATTGTTAATCTTTATTATTCCATCTCCATTTGCAGGCCATCGTACTAACCATGCTGAATCAAAATGAAAAAGCAGCGAAATGGTGGAAAGATTTTGGAGACATACTATCACTAGACGAGTTTTAACTTTTAACTTTAAATAAATTCTAACAGTATTGTGTATTCTGGAAAAGTTGTACTGTATGTTGTGTCACTCGTATTTTGTCTTCAAACTTCCATTTAAAAATTTGTATGATTCTATTCTCTTTTGGGGTTTAATGGTTATACTTTAATAATAATTATATTATCATTTAAATTAGATCTATATAAGGAGGGAATTATTACATGTCTAGACATAACGTTTAAGTACCTACCTATTATATAATTAAGGAATCATGAGAATTATTGTTTACGTAAATTCTCTAATTTCTAGTAGTTTACTTTTAATTTTTAAACGCTCAACGCATTTCGTATTTTATGTTTGGTAGAGTATAAGTATCTAGTTAAATAATAAAAATATGGCAAATTCTTTTATGGAAAATTTTCACATTAAATAAATAGAAAATTTTCAATCTAATTAATTTTTGGTGAATTTTTTGGTGTTTACAAAATTTTTACTTAATTTAAGTAAAAGTAAAAATAGAGTAAAATGGGACTTATTTTTTTATTTTTGAATTTTATAAGTAAATATTTAACATCATATAAAAAGACCTTAAATCAACGCAAATTCAAATATCAAGATTAAAATTAACTGTAACAAACGATTTAAATGTATTTTTCTTTAGCTATAACTCAAATAATATAATCTCTCTTTCTTTAAATAGAATTCTTAAATTAAGTGTCACTTTTAGTTTAAAAAAAAAAATACGCTCATCTTTCATAACTCACCAAAAAAAAAAAATACCCTATTTCAGAATTAAAAATTTTAATTCTGATTTTTTTTTCATTTGTAAATCAAATCAAAAGAAATATGATTTTCTCATTTTCACATTCACTCACACATACTCTTCAAACTTGAATTCAATTCTATTAATATATTATAATTATTTTAAATTATGAAATTGATTCTTAGATAGAAATAATATTTTAAAAAAAATAAAATTCTTTTCTTATTTTAAATAATTTTTAAACAAGCTCTTAATTAAGATAAAATTCAAGTCAATTCTTTTTTTTTCTAAAATTAATTTCCACCCAAATACATCAGTTTAAAATTCCATTCGAATTTCACTTAAATTATAAAATATTTAAAATATCTTTATAATCTAATTACTTTTATTTACCTTCCTCTCACACGGTACTCTCACTCTCTCTCCACGCCTCCTATCCCTCCTTCTTTACCTCCCTCCTTCTCAATGCTGCCGTCATTAACATGCCTTTCTTTGCCTCTCTTTTTTAAATAAATTGAAGCCTTTTTTGTATATGAGTTCTATTTGTATGCAATTTTAACAACTATAAAATTATAATTATATCACGACCAAACTATTTTAATTTGGTAACCGTTTATTGTTCGAATGTCAAATAACTGCTTTTGTCAAATGTATACGATCAAGTCACTATGTTTAAGTGATCTTTCACTACCCTCCACATAAATCAAGACTTAAAATAAAAAATTTACCATCAACATAATTGCCGACAATTTTCATAAGTTTCTTTTTTGGGTCGTGAATATCCTTCAATCCGACAAATCAAAGACTAATTCATCGTGGATCTAAGTTCTATTTAAGAGTCTATTATTAACTAATGAGTTACTGTATGTATAAAACGATATTTTTGTAAATTTCTAATCTTAATTTATGGTCAAATCAATTAAGTATATTCGTGACTCGGTCTTTTTTTTTTTTTTAGCTTGAAAAATACTTCCATTCTAACAATTTGAAATTTAATAAAATTATATATATAATACAGGAGACATAAGAGTCCTTTGATGTCCAATTTATTTCTTTTTAAATATTTTTATTATATATAATTTATAAAATAAAATATTTTGTTACTTAATCTTAGACCATTTAAAATTTATTTTTGTTATAAAAAATTGAAGAAAATTAGAAATAAACATATTTTAGTTGAAAAAATTTTAATTAAAAAATATATTTTTTAATTATTTCATATAATTTAATGAATAAATATATTTTATTATTAAATATAATATTATATTAATAAAAAATAAAATTATTTACTATAAAACTTAAATTTATTTAAAAAATATTTTAAATACTAAAATATAATTCAATTTTATAATTTTATCAATTCATTTCAATTATTAAAATTCAATTCAATTTCATATCATTAAAATTTTTTAAACAGATTGCAAAACTTCAAATCTTGTATAAATAATGTGTCATGTATCTATTACACATAACTTTTCTTGCCTTGCAGTTAGGGGTGGCAAACGGATCTAAACCGGTCAGATCAGCCCACGTAACCCGCCAAAAAAGACGGATCGGGCTGAAAAATTGGAACTGTCAAATAGTAAAAGTCCGCCTAACACACACCGCTTAAACCGCCGGCTTTGGCGGGATGTCTCCGCAGGACTTTAGTATTTTTTTGGCAAGAGGGTATTTTTGCAATTTTTTTTTCAAAACCCAACTTTTTCGAACCCAACTTACAAGAAAATGGATAAAAAGTGAGTGTTTTGGATTATGTTTATTTTACTTTGGAGACAATATTTATAATTATATTTTGGATGAAAATTTGGTTTATAATTATATTTATTAGATATTTATAATTACAAAGACTTTAATGTTTATGAATATAAAAATTATAATTTTTTTATGTCTTTAGAAATTATAATTTTATCAAAATAATTGTAAAATTATATATTATTTAATAGTTAATAATAATAAAAAAAATTGAACAGATTTAACCCATCAACTTACAGTTAGGCAGAATAGGATAAAATTTTAAGACTGCCTCACTAAGTAGGACAGGATGGAGCGGGACAAAACGAAACGAAGCGACTTCTCCACCTACTACCCGTATTTGCAGTGCTTCCTATACTACTCTTGTATTTTTCAATGATCTCGTTATAATGCTTTTGGTTTCATGAGCTATCATTATATTGTCAAGGATCCTCAATAAGTTAAGATATTATTTATTCCGTTGCATTTTTATTTTTTCTATTTTTAAACTCTTGGTCTTGCATATGAACTCTGCAGAAAATGAGCTTGAGTGAAAATAATTGGCATGAAATACTTTGTTTTGTGTTTTGTTATTTTTTGCTTTAATATGATGCGAGTGTGACAATGCTCTTTGTGACAGTTGACTGGCGCTACCATTAATTAGAAGGAACTTATCAAAAACAACAGCTTTCATGGGTGAGAGAAGTGTAATAAAATGTAATATTTTTGGTACATTTTTCTTCTTCTTCATTTATTTTTGGTACATGTAACGTAAAATAGGCTAATTTTTTGTTATACAAAAAAAATATTAAATTTTTGTTGAAAATAAAATTATTTAATGTAATTACATATGAGTAGATTGTACAGGTAGAGAATCAACATGTAAGATGCGTGTTGAACACATGTTATCATTTTAGCATAATGTAAAGTACGTGTTAGACATGTATCATCATATTGACAACACATAGAATGCGTGTTGGACACTTTTTACACTTCCACAATATTATAATACACTTTAAATATTAATATTCAACTAAAATACCATATTCAGCTTCATATTAAAATTAATTTCTACGTAAAATTAGCTTTTTTTTTCTCTCTTTCAAACAACTTATTTTAAAATAAAATTGTCTCAAATGTTGTCGTCCTTTTTTCTCTAGTGTACCGAAAATAATTAAAACAACAATACTAAAGAGATAAAAATATCAACTAAAAATTATTTTATTTAATATTTATTAATTATTATAAACAAATTTTAGTTGCTTTTAACTAATTTTTTTTGTTACTCAACATTTTCATTAAACTAATAGTTGACCACGCCACTAGGGTGTTTATGGTGCAGTTTGGATTGGTTTTGAGTCAAAAATTCATCCGATCCAAACACTAATTTTAGTTGCAGTGTGGTTTGGATTGGATTTTTTAAAAAAAAAATTGATCCGATCTGATTTAATTTCAAGCGGTTTGGATTGAATTGGATTTACGGTTTTATAAATTAAAAAAATTAAATACATATAACAAGTCTCAACATCAAATTTTAAATAATCAACAATGACATAACAAATATCAACAATATCTTAAAAAACTAACGATAACAAAATAATAGAAATAAAATTATAGGTTAGTTAAAATAAATAAATAACATTTTGAACATAAAATATTTATTAAATAATAATATATGAATAATATAAAAATATATAAAAAATTGAACATATTATAAGTATAATTGTAAATATAATAATAAAATAATAATATTATAGCATATTGTACGGTTTGAATTGGATTGGATCGGTTATAAAAAGTAGATTCGAAAATCGAAAATCGATCCAATCTAATGGTTTATAAAAAATAAAATCCAATCAAATCCAAATTAGTACGATTTTAATCGATTTTTGATTTGAATTAAATCGGATAAACGATTTAATTTAAATTGGTTTAGATTTAAACATCCTACGGCCACCACGGTGTGTATTTCCTTCCCCATGATCAATTACTTTTGCTATTTAATTTTCATCCTCCTCCTTCGTACGGTAAGAATATTCTTGCACGATCTTAAAAGTGTGTTTCGGTATCAGCTTGATTCCATTAGCACCTTAAATGGAATGCTATACCAAAATATGCCCTAAGAATATTCTTCTAAGCCTTCACACACTACATATGCATATTTCACTACTGTACCTAAATTATAGCATTTCTTATGAAATTTGTCACTTTCTAGTGAAATTTGCATATTCACATGTCAAATACAGCATAATCATCCAGTTCAGTCCACCTTTTATGCTGCAATCTGACTGCTTGTTTTGTTTTATAGTAGTTAATCTAATCTAACTTACATAATCCATCATTATAAACGTCAAAATAAAGTGGCAGGTATCTTAATGTCAGATTCCCAATACTAATACTAGTGAATCGGTGATTAATTGATTATAGACTAATTAAATTTAAAACTCACCTAACTATTTTAAATAACAATATATCATCTTAAATCATTCTTCTAATTTTTAAAAAATTAATTAAATTTAAAAATTTAACTATTTTTAATATTAAAAAATTTAAAATCAATGAATAATAATTTTATTTATTTTTAAAGTATAATAATTACTCATTAATAGTAATTGATGTATTAAACAAATTATGATTAATTTAGTTTAATAAAATCATTTGTATGTGCTTGTAGATTTTTAAAACTTAGGTATTTTTTAAAGTTAATTTATACTTATCAAAATTAAAAGTCTAACCTAATTTTATAGTGATAAAATTTAAATTAATTCTTATATTTGTATCTATTATAATTTTTTATTTTAAACATTTTTTTACCAAAAAATTTTTATTTTTTATACTTATTAAAAATTATTTATATTATTTTTAGTTTAATTTACTAAACATAAATATTATAACTTTTAAAAAATATTTTTTAAAAGTCAAATTTAACAAGTTATTTTCGATAATTAAAAGTTTTAACAAATGAATAATTAAAATTTTCTAATAATATTTGACTGGAATTCCTATACAGACACGGGAATAATTATTGAATTTGAAAAAAACTATTAAAGTATATATTTTATAATAAATCATTTCAATATAAAATAAAGATAGTGATCTCATTGTAAAATAAAATGATATATTTTCTCCAATCAATTTATGTCACATTCGCTAAAGTGATTTTGTTATAGATATTTATTAATATTTTTTCATTCAATTAATAAATTGGTATAAGAGTTGTAATTTGCATCTATAACATCTTTTAATTTTTTCTAATATTATTTATATCACAACATTTTATATGAGTGCAACAATAATCATGTCTAATCACTCCAGTAAAAAATAAGAAATATTACATAGTTAAAATATCATATAACTATTTTATTATCCTTTTTAAATAAATAATTAAAAAAATTAAGTCTCAATTTTGTGGATAAATTAAAATTAAAAATAGAAAATATTACATAGTTAAAATATTATATAACTATTTCATTATCTTTTTTAAATAATTAATTAAAAGAAAAGTAAGTCTCAATTTTGTGTTTATTTGGGTACTATTATCATATTCAAAAAAATATCTTTTTTAATAAAAAAAAAATTTTAGCGTGTTTGACAAATTTCTAGTAATAAAAGTAAAAATACTAGAAAAAAAACATCTTTTTTGAAAAGTTGCAATTTACATCTTTTTTTAAAAGATCTTTTTTCTTAAGAAAAAAAGATATTTTTCACGTAATAGATAAACAAAAAAGTACTTTTATATTGTTATACCCAAACATAATTAATAGATAAAAAGATTTTTTTGTATGAGATATCTAAACATAAAATTATTTTTACTTTTTCATAAGATCTTTTAAAAAAAATAACTCAAAAAAAGATCTTTTCTTAAAAATTCACCCAAACAAATTTTTTGTGAGCAAAGTAAAATAAAATAAAATAGATGAATCAAATAGGTATAAATATGAAGATTATAAATTTTTATTAACAATCTCTTTGTACAAAGTTGTCATTTATAAAATTATATTTACAATCCAAATAAATTTAGTACCATAAATTTATTTCGGTGCCTATTTTAATATAGTTACTAACCTGCCATTCTTATAATTATTAAGAATCCAAATAAAATAATACCTTATAACTTACTTCATTAACTATTTTAAAGTAATTACGAACATTTTATTTTTCATTGTAAGAAAAACACTGAATACGATCGGATGTACTGTTGAAACCTAGTGGCGGATTTATCGGCAGATTTACCAGCGAATTTGACAATAAATTCATCGAGTAGAAAAATTATTGTCGGATTCGATTTTTCGATGATAAATTCGCTGGTAATAATTGGAGGGAAAAAAAAAAAGAAAAATTGGCACGATCATTACCGTCGAATTTAGAGGGGAGAATCCGACGTTGAGGTAATTAAATGAAACGCGCCGTTTTAGTCACAGATTTTGCGTTACCGATAAATTTTTTTTACGGTAAATCTGCTGGTAAAATTGACCCTAAATTCAATTTTGCGAACCATTTCCTTTCATTTCTTCAATATCATTAACCTCACTTCTCTCCTTTTTCTCTTTCTCTCTCGCCGTCATCCCCACCGCCATCATTCGTTGTCATTTCGCCATCGACGACCACTTCCCACGATTCCAGCCATTGTTGTCGTCGAGGAGCGTCCACCTCGAGCTTATTTCTACCATGGAGGAGCTTGTTTCTCCCCTGCGAGTTGCTACCTTCGTTGTTCGCCGCCGTCGCTGCTTGCCTCCATGAGTTGCGATGCTACCCTTCCTCCTTCATCCATGTATGTATTCTTCCCTTCCTTCTTCTATTTTTTTGACATTGTTGGCACTTGCTAAACCCTAACTCCTTTTTGTCCTAACCCCTTTTTTGAACCACCATTCAGGTCCACCGCTGCTTCTGGTTCTCTGCCCGCGGCTGCTTCAGTTGCCGCCTGTGTCCCCTTCTATTTCTGTCGCTTCTAGTTGTCCTGCTCGGCTCCTCAGGGTGAAGGGACCCGTGGGGATGCCTACTAAAGTTCTTCATATCACTACCAAAAAATCTTCTTGTGGTGAAGGTAAATTCTTCACTGCTCCTTCCATAATTTTTATCAACCTGTGACTATTTATTAATGTGTTTTTTTTTTAAATTTAATTTGTTTCTTATATTTGGATATCATTCATTGTAGAATGTTAAATGGTTTTAGATTGGAAAGGTTATCTATTTCAATGCTTGGATATTTAGATAATAATTATTCTGAAATTTATATAAATGATAGTACTGTTAGTATTACTTGAGTCTATGATACAAGTTATTTGTTAGAATTTTGAGTTTCAATGGCCATAATGTTAGTTTTATGTTGTGGTTAGTTTACACTATACTTATGATTTGCTATGTTGTTTCTTTGATTTGTTCATAGAACATATTCCAGTATTGCAATTGATCCGGAGTGCATTACAGATTATATATTTAGCACATCTTTTTAGTCTAGACTAGCAGTTTATTATTGTATTAAACTAAGCATTGTTTGGTGCAAAATGGAAATCATAGATGTAATAAATGTTGTGATCTTCTGGTTTTAGTCTCGGTGTGCTGGCTTCAGTCTTTCAAAAATTCAAGCATTGGGTTGCAACTGTAACACCATAATCAGCCTAAGCTTTACCTTGCATCGTAAAACAAAGGTTAATCAAAGGTTACGACAGTTCTAAAGCTGATATATATAATATATATAGAAGAAATAATATACTCTAGAAGCCCGATGAAGGATATAGCTCAAAAACTGGATTTGAAAAAGCGCAAAACGTACTAGCGAAGCTACTAACTTAAGGCACAAGAAATAGATACAGTATAACAAAAGATAAGTATATAATATCATAAGAAACTAGCCACGGCTCGCAGAGTTTAAACCGGCTAGCCATATACAGACCAAAAAGAACCAAACAATAAAAACAGCTTATACAATTTTGTTCTCTCAAATACAAGCCTCTAGACAAGACAAAATATAAATACGAGAGACATATACTAAATAAGCCAAAAAGACTCAAAAGAGATATCCAGATCCTCCGCTTCTGTCACCAACTAGACAACTCACCGAGGTGGGTTGCGACCTGCATCTGAAAAACACAACAGAAATATGGTATGAGAACCGGAGGTTCTCAGTATGGTAACAGTGCCCAGTGATGTAGGATATAAGACCCCGGGACGCCAAAGACAATCCTAAGCTCTATATCCATCACAAAATTTCAATCTTAAAGCATACTAAAACAGATAAGCATAGCTATATAAACCTTAACATAAATGAACCGGGTAATCTATCTTAGGAGATTTCTACTCTAACCAAATACCGCTGTCCCACAGCCTTCACCAACCTATCCTCCATGCGATCCCATCGCCACCGCCTTCCGAACCTCCTCAATCCCAGTAGAAGACACAATTAATTACAATGCAAGTAAAACATAAGTAGGAGCATATAATACAAGTAGTTCAAGTAAACAAATAGACATGTTATTCAAGTAGGCATACAATTGCAAGTCGGCAAAACAAACAAGCAGATAAAAATGCACATGATGAATGCCTGTCCTACTGGCTGTGATATCACATTGTCGATTCAACTGCCAACCCGACACACCTCCATGGAGATGTTGCCTTTCAGAAATCATAATGGGAACCCCCGAGATATCGTGCTCGGATCACCGTCCCGGATATAGTGCCAGCACACTATAGTGATTCCGAAAGGAAGCGAGCGGGATACTATTGCCACGGACCTCACATCTCAACACAAGCAAGACGAACCACCGCCCTTACGCCGCCGCCGCTACCTCGACAGGCGGGATCCAACAGCTGTCCCTACTGGGCGCATAGCGTATCATATACTCAATATAAAATCAATACTTCAGTGGTTTTCAGAAAACAATTTCAGTATAACATGGATCCATCATCTCATTCAGAGTCCTCAACTCATCTCGCCCACTATCAATTCACATTTTAGTTTCCAAACTCAACAGTTCATCATTTCTCACTTCACATATCAATCTACCTTCACACACCATCGAACCATCCTCATTACACTCGAAACCCAAGCCTCCGTTTTCTAATTTTTCAAGATAATATCATTTAAAACCCTTAGATTCTTTTCCATGTTTTAAATATCTAAAACTAGGCCCAAGAGTCCTAAAATAGTGTTATAGAAGCTTGCAACCTTGTTGGAAAGGTGAAACAGTTGAAAAACAAAGTTGAATTTGAGAAATAGGACGTGTGCGTATGCACATGGGTGTGCGCGCGCACGCCCTGGAAGTTTAAGATGTGTGCGTACGCACATGGGTGTGCGTACACACAGGTACGAAATTTCACAGGTCTGTTCACTCGCACAAGGTGTGCTAGCGCCCCCAACAGACTGACCTTCCCAACTTGTGTGTGCGCACAAGGCTGTGCGTGCGCACAAGGCTGTGCGTACGCACAGGTTGTAAATCCTCATTGGTTGTGTGCGCGCACAGGTTGTGCTAGTGCTGCAAACAGGAAGCCCTTCCCTGCATGTGCATACGCACAGGTTCAAGATTTCACAAGGTTGTGCGTGCGCACAAGGCTGTGCGTGCGCACACAAACCAGAAATCCTAAATTCTGCAGCAAGCTCAGAATTCAGATTTTTACACCAAACTTTGAATGATCATAACTTCCTCTACAAAAATCCAAATTTTACAAACTTTATATTGATTCGAAGATTTTTCAATAAACTTCAATTCTAACAAATTTTCAACAATTTTTAAAAACCGATGCATAAGTTATGACCAGACAAAGTTTACCAAGAATTCATTTTTACCATAAGTTATAAACTTCAATTTTTACCAATTTCTTAATCCAAAATCACTCATTCCCTATTCAACACAGTCCCAATATACCTCAATCATATTCATATTCTATCTTACACTGTAAAGATGCACACACATTTCCTTCCTAGCTAAGCATCGCAATCTTACCTTCTGACGAAGACAGCAACCACGACCTCAGAGCAAGTTTCTTCTCAGCTTCTGGCACCAACTTTAACCGGCACCTATTGCTCTTCTATGTGTTGTATTTTTTGGAGAAACAGAGACGAAGGAGTTTGATTGTCTTTGGCTTAGGGTTTTCAGTAATTCTCTCACTCAAGTATGGGTCTTATGGGTATTGTATACGGGGATTCAACTGTGTTTAGAGGGGAGGTAACGAAACGGCGTCGTTTTCGTATCCGGAGACTTATATGTCCTGTTTCGAAAAACTCCCTGCCACGTGGGCTCCGTAACGGCCAGGTCAGCGCCACCTCTGCCAGGTCAGACTTTTCCGTCCAGTTCAAACGCCTAAATTCAACAGAAGGGTTGAAATGTCCACATTTTTTGGGGGTAAGAGACTTGAATGTATTTTCCTTTTCTTAAAGACGAAAATGTCCAAAAAAAAAGGTTAAGAACCTATTTGTCATTTATTTTTTTTTAAACTATAATATTAATATTAGATATGAACATTTTTTTAAAATATATTAAGTAATTTGAATAATTTTATTTTTTAAAATGTTAATAAAATTTTAATTTTTACACGGGTCTTCACGCTAGTATACTTATACTAGGTGTACTTGTACGTTCTTGTTAGTTAACAAGTCTCAGGTATATCATGCTTTTCTTTAGTATAAAACCTATATAGAAAACAAACTATAAAATCAAAGAACTTCAAACTAATAATGAAACTGAATATACCTCAAGATGTTTTACTGATTTTTTGTACAAAGCAGGCATACATGATACATCACGGATTTTCTTTTTCATATACCCCTAAGCAAAATAGATTAGCTGAAAGAAAGCATAGACACTTATTTAAAATGAGTCTAGCTATATTTTCTATAGCCACTATACCTCTTATTTACTGGGATGAAGCTGTACTTTGTGTTTAAATTCAACACAAATCTAAGATAACATTCGACTAAAAGAACTAACATATTAAACTAAATGAAGTAACCATTGAATAATTATAAGTTTTTAAAATTTTATATTTGTCCACAATGATGATAAATTTATTGGTTGAAAATAATTTATAATATTTTTTTAATACAAGATAAATAGTAAAATTTGTACTAAAAAAAGATAAGATATAATTTATACTTACCCTTTATACAGAAGTATTATTGTATATAATTACTCATAATCCCTACATAAAGGAAGGTAAGCCAAGAAGATAAAGAAAAAGATCGCACTGACAGTCTTCATTAATGTTATTTTATCACTCAACCCCCAAATCAGAAATGAAATTAAGCACAAGGAATATAATTTAAACATCGAGAAAACTCAACATGTAATATGGTAAATTAACTTGTATGTGATAAAAATGATAAAATTTGTAATAAAAATTTATAAAACTTAAATAATTAGAAAAAATAAAAAATAAAAGTGATAGAGTATAATAATGAATAATAATATTCTATAGTTTAATAAAAAAAATCAAAGAATAGAAATAATACATCATAAGAAAAAAAAAGTATTATTCAATGAAAGAACAATTGGTAAAAAAAATGAGATTCTCTTATATTATATATGACATTTTAGAGTGAATAACTTATGTAGAAATAGATAAAATAAAAGAAGAAGGAATGAAATTTGTGTTTTTTTAATAAATTAAAAAAATATTCATGACGGTATAATTAATGGTAGACATATAACTATTAAATAATGAATTATAAAAAAATATTAATAAAAATATTAAATTTGATATTAAAATAAAAAATAAAATATAAACAATGAATAAAAATATTTAGAATCAAGGAAGAAAATAAAAAAAACTTTTAGTAAACAACGACACAAACATTAACGTGATAATAAATTGAATCAAATAAGGCATATTTGAATTAATTAAATTAAATAATTAATATAATCAATTAATTATAATTTTTTGGCTCAATAAAGTAAGTTAAATAAGTAAAAAATATCTTATAAATATATCATGTAAAAATTATAACACTTTTAAAAATTATTAATCAAAATACATAAGACAAAAAATTAATGCAAATAAAAACAATATCAATCCATTTATTCTAGTCAAATCAAATATTAATATGATTGATTAGTTATAGTAAATATTAAATAATCTAATATTTATCTCAATAAAATTGAATAAATAATTAGTTATAACACTTTTAAAAATTATTAATAAAAATACATAAAATAAAAAATTAATACAAATTAAAACAAAATCAATTTATTTATTTCAATCAAATCAAATAATTAATGTAATTGATTAGTTATAATTAATATGATCAAATAAAATATTAAATAATTTGATATTTATTTCAATCAAATAAAATAAATAATTAATTATAAAACTTTTAAAAAATGTTAATCAAAATACATAAGACAAAAAATTAATATAATTAAAATAAATTAATTTATTTATTCCTGTGAAATTAAATAATTAATGTAATTTATTAGTTATAATTAATATGATCGAATAAAATATCAAATAATTTGATATTTATCTCTACCAAATTAAATAAATAATTAATCATAACACTTTTAAAATTTGATAATCAAAATATATAAGGCAAAAAATAATATAAATTAATGTAAACTTAATTTATTTATTTCAATCAAATTAAATAATTAATATAATTAATTATTTATAGTTAATATAATTAAATAAAATTTTAAATAATTTAATATTTATCTCAATCAAATTAAATAAATAAATAAATAATTAATTAACGCATTTAAATAAATTAAATAAAATAAATAAAAACATCTTCAAGAACATGTCAAATTAGCTAAACTATTAATCCAAGAAATTTAATTTTAATATTATATAATACATAATAAATAATAGATTGTAAATTTATATATTTGACTTTTACTTTTTTTTTTTTTGCTTTTGGTTTTAAACTTTTAATGCTCAAATTCGAGAAGATAGAGAAATAATTTAGCTTCTCTGTTAATTAATCAGTAAACAATAACTTGTTAATTAGGGAAAGAAACGGTTAATCACATATAGAATGCTATTATTGATTTTAAATCTTTTAAATAAAAAGGAAAGATGCGATATTAGGATTATGATTTATGAGAGTCAAGGGATTAAGTCAAAGAGGGGATCAGGGGAATCTTCTTTGTTCATAAAAACCTAAAAAAGTGACAACGTGACAAATCAAAAAGAAAAAAAAAAAAAAAAAGAGGAGAAGAGCAACGCGTCTTTTCTCCACACAAACACAACCTTCTCTCTCTCGCTTGCGCTCTCTCTCTCTCACACACACTGACACACACACTAACTCTCGAGATTTTCACATTTTTCAGCTAAAATTACCATTAATGCCCCTCCACAAAATCTGCGAGAACCAACACTGGACTCTGTCATGTGGTTGTGGTGGTGCTGCTAGTAATCTGTGACGGATTCACAGATCTCAATCCAATCCCCAATGGCGTGAAACTGGAGCACGTGTGCGCCACCTCCCCATCCTCGTTTTCTGATTATACCTTTTTTAACCGATTCCTTCCAAAAGCGAATACGACAAGGGACAACGTGGGAAGATGTCGGAGCTCGGAGGCGGCAACTGTTTTCCGCGTCTCTTGCTCGGTGTCAATGTCGGTCTTGCCCTTGTTGAAGGAATCGTTGCTTTCGTTGCGTTGTTTCAGGTTCCTCTCCTCTTTCTTTCATGTTTCAATTCGCGCCGGCATTGCTTTTCGGATATGAAATTGGTTCGTACATTTGCAAATTTTAGGGGTTTTTTTAGTGTCGTGCACAATTTGAGGGCTGTTTTGGTGGGGAAACGGGAATTGAAAAATAACGATGAAAAGAGGATGGGTGATTGGCGTAATTTGAAAAATTGGGGAATTTGTGAGAAGATATTCAGATTTCGAAACTTGCATTTTGAATTTTGATATTTTTAGCTGTTATATTGTTTTATCCCTAAACTGTAGCCTACTTTTTTTTCCTTGCCCTAGGAAAATGTTTTCTATATATGAATTCGGTAGCTTCATTAGCATCAATTGATATAGAAGAATTAGCATGGGATATATGATGTTATCATTAAGCAGTGAGTTCTGTTACCATGGTACGATTATGCAGGTTTTAGGGCATGATTCAGATTTTAATAACGTAGAAGTTTACTTTTGTAATTGCTCTTGATCATCATACGGTTTAAGAATTCGGCTAGTGTACCTTAACGTTGAGACATTAAGCTCTTGTATGCAAGAGTGTGCTGCACTGTAGTTCTTTGCCTTTACTTACTGTCTGTTTTTCTGCCTATGGAATCTCAGTTGCTTAGGATTCACTTGCGTAATCAAGAGCTTGGCTGGACTCGACAAAAAGTAAGTACATTATGCAAGCTATTATGTCAGAGATTGCTACAGTAGTCAGTAGGCCAGTGTTTTTTTTAACAGAATCTACCAATTTGAGTGTTTTCAACATGTAATAAGTGAATGAGTACCATTTACTGGTTAGTACTGTAGTACACTGCAGATTAGGTATAGCAATGGTGTTTGAATTATGTCCTTACTATATACCAGTTTCCAAAATGTGAAAGGGTTTAGTACACTGCATGGGGATATTAATCAATGATCCTTTATTTTTATTGTAAAGATCAGAAAATGCTTTTTTGATGCCAATCTCTGCTTTCAGGTTCACTAATTATTACTTGCTGCTATTATTTATGATTAACAGCTTCTGTATATATATTTTAGTTTCTCATGCTATGTAAATATGATGGGTTGCAGGTGTTTCATGTATTGATTGGCTCCTCTAATCTGGGTTAGTTGTATTTTAATTTTGTAGCTCAAATCTATTTAATACGTGCTTAACCTATTTTCTTGCACCTTGGTTTTATGCAGACATGATAACTTCTGGACATTATTTTGAAAAATAATGCTTTCCTGAATAAATTGTGAGCTAGCAATATTTCATATTTTATCCCAGCTGTTTTATCCTGATTCCATCAGTATTAAATTTCAGGTTACTTTGTTTACTTGGTGTTGGCACTTTTTGCTGCTTGCAATGGATGGAGATGCTGGTCAGACTCTTGTGGTTTTATCTTTATGGGTATGACCCCATTCTCTACTGACTAGACATCTACAATGAGTTCATATCCTTGATTAAAATGTTTGAAGTTTGAAATGTTGAAAATTGTTTTGCAGCTTTCCCCAAAATACTTTTTTTTGCAGCATTTCTTCTTCTTTTATCCTTCTGGTATGTAATCTTGCTTATTTTGGTGATGTTCGAATTTTTATACTTGAATATGCATGATGACTCACTAGAAGTGTTTGCTAGAGTAATTTTATATATAGCAAATATTTACAGTCTCTCTTAAGTGGTCTTTACTGTTATCTCTTATTTTTATTAACCTCTGTCAATGATTAGTTCCTTTTTACTTACTTCTCTTCTTTTGCTTTCCCTCTTTACAACTGTACTATTGATATATTGTTCTCTTTTATGGGAGCAATTCTCAGGCTTCATTAGTCGTTATTCACAAACAAGAATGCATCTTTTAGGAGTGGCATTAAATATTCGGTTTGGTGTTCTAGGATTTGCCAAGAACTTGTTTTTTGAGAATTTGCGAGTCAAATATATATTTGTCCTGAAATTGGTACTTCAAACCACTTACTATTCTGCCTTAACTATTTAAGAGTGATTCATGGTGGTAAAAGAGGGGTGTGTATGTGGGGGGATTGAGTCCTTTTGGGTGTTTTACTGTTTTTAGCTTCTAAGGTGGTTCTAGGTTGCATGTCCCCTTTTGTGCATGTATTACTATTATCTGATTATCCTTCATATTATTTTAACCTACTTTGTTCTCATTTCTGCCAATTATGAACTACTTTATGTTGTTACACTTGGGTTTCCCTTTGCAGGGTCGACCTTTGCCATCAGCCTGATGATGATGATGACTATGAAGGAAGTTTTATTGAAGAAGCTTTGTTAGAAAAAACTTCACATGCAAATTTAGCAAACATAGATAGCCATAGAAAGTGTTTTCCTGTTCGTCTTTCTCGTATTGGATATCGGCAAAAGCTTGTTATTTTGGTATGTGAAATTTCTTCTTTGAGTTTCTTCTCATGTAGTTATGCTTTATTCATTTTGTGGCATCACATTACCTGTTTCATTTGACAGTTATCTAATTATTTATTCTTTTCTGAATCATTTCCATTAATTTATTCTTCAGGTTACCTTGCTACTTTTCATCATCATGATGGCATTTGCTGTAATAATCTGGATTGGCCTAGGAGAAAATCCCATTGATTCTGAAGTGGCTTCTCGAGTATGTAAACAGTTATTTCAGTATTGTTTTATTATTTACCATGCCATGCAGTCATGCACCAGCTTTTGATAATATTAGTGTCATTGTGATAACTGACTTTTTTTTATGTTAATCATTGTTGCTATTCTTTTTCCTTGAATATAAACGAGTTCTTTTTATTTTTATTTATTTTTAAAAGCAAGTCTAAGCTTACGCTCTTAGTATGAAGCTTCTATTTATTTTGAGTTGATACCAAACTCGAAAGATATTGAAGGACCCTTTTTGCTTAAGTAATGAGGACAAAGAAATTATTGATGAAGCACAGCCACCCAACCTCTTAGCATATTTGCAAGAGGATGTGTGGAACCTTGTTAGAAGATTGTACATCCATATTGTAGATTCTTTTTCCTTTCAAAATATAGCAGGTTTTAGATAGGAATAATGGAGGTTTTCCCCAAAGTTTGCTGTCTGAAACGAATGAAAAAATTTGTGCTGTTTATTGATAGGATGATGATGAAATTATGATGCTCCTTTAATATATTTTAGGGAAATTATGATGCTCTGATACCAGTTGTTACACTGGAATTTATTTTAAGGGAAATATAGAAATAAAATAGAATAGTAAAGACAACAGAGGAACTTTGAGACTCCTCTTCTCTCCTAGCCTAGGCCTTTCCAAATCTTTTCCTACCTCTCACCTAATCAGCTCCTCCTTTTATTGCCTTCCCTCAAATTAATTATCATAATTAGCATTCAACTCCTACGATTACGCCTCCCTGATGCTCTCATCTGACTAATCCAATCATCAATTATTGTCACTTATGATTACACATTTCTCCTGCCCTATTATCCCTCCCTTTTCTTTATTGCTTCTTCTAGAATAATGATAAGGTAAAGGGATTATTTTCTTCCCTTTTTTGGCTGCCTTTGCTGCTGAGTCAGCATTCTCTCTCTCTCCAGGGTATGTAACAGTTTAGTTGATGGAGGTAGTATTAGGTTTGGTGAAGCTGCTGGACAAGTGGTGCTTAGTTATTGGTACATATGTGAAATTAGCTTAGGGCACTGAGCTGTCACTGTTATTCAGATGTGTGATATTCTCTTCTTTAAATTTGAAAGTTTTCATGAATCATGCATGCTCCCATAGTTTAGTCTTTCAAAATGTTTCAAGCATGGTTTAAATGACTATAAAGATCATGCAGGTATACTTGGATCTTTCTGCTATTGCAATGGTTTTGTTGGGAGCAGCTTTAGCATGTTATGGTGAGCTTCTTCTATTCAAGCTTTTTTCCATTCTAAAATTTTGTACATTTGGCATTGATTGGTACTTGAGTAGATGTTCTACTTTTTTTGTCCCGTGTAAATATATTTCATTGATTATCTATCAGGCTCATTGCTTAGCATTTGTGTAACTGCATTATGCAATATTGAAAAGATTTATGAATAAAATATGTTAATAAAACACCTGCTTTTTATGGTGACATGATAAGTTCTCTGTTTTGACCTTTTTTTTCAAAAAAAAAAAAAAAAGCTGTACACTCTCTTACCACTATGTAATTGTAAAATAGGAATCTTGGGAAGTAACTAGATGATAAAGATTAAACCATGTACAATACTACGGTACTTCCTACAGATCTGGCCGAATTGCACATGGATGATCACATGGCATTGACATAGTAAACATGTGTAAGCCATAGTTTGTTAGGTACATCTAATGGAAGAGCAATATCTGAAATTTTGGATGAGTTTGTAGTTTCAAAATGTGTATTATATATTTTGGATGAGTTTTGGTAGCTAGTGAGATGCCTACTTTTGTAGACACAGTCTAATTTATTACCTTTTATAAATTATAAATAAATATATATACAGGAATCCTATTGTACTTGAAGATGAGAAAAGTTAGAGCTGAGCAACCTTCATCTGAAATGTGGAAGGTACTATGTTTGCTGTTTCTGCTGGAGTATTAGAAATATGCAACCTTTCTTTTTTATCTTTTTATCATTCTAACTTCTTCTTTTGGTTCCAAAAATGGTGTGGTGGGTCTGCCAGCGAATAGCACCCATAGCTTGAAGCGCACTTTATTTACTTCTTGATCTGTTGCATGCATACAATCTAATGACTTATGCTGTCATTCATGTTTGTGCATTAAATTTAAATAATAGATTATTGATGTATTCTGTTTCTCAGGTTGCAGGTTTAACTATTGTATCTGTACTGTGCTTCGTATCAAGTTCCTGTGTAGAGCTTTTAACTGATATTCCTGTATGTATGAATAAATGGTTCCGAGTGTTATTCTATGTCCTTTTTTCTTTTTGATAGGTTAATGATTTCCTTAACTTTTTCTATTGCAGTTACTGTATCACTGGCACCAGTGGCCTTTGAATGATATTTACGCCTCTCTTCTACTTGTTTTGTATTATTTCGTTGGTATGTGCTGTTTATTAGTTCTCATGGCTCATTTACTGGAATCTACTATTGATGCCCTTTCACAGTTTCATACTCTCATGAGAGTGATAATTGTGAAAATATTTTTCATGGTCTATGTTTTCCCTTCAACTTTTAGTTGAGTTTACAATTGGTAATCGCCTTCTGAAATGAATTTCATATCTCCTGTAAATCTGAAGCTTTCACTTCTCCCAGGTTCATCACTACCATCAGCAGTGGTACTGTGGGTAATGAGAGAATTGCCACCTGCAGAAGCTTCTAATGTACAGGAAGAATCAAGAACATTAACTTTTGTTGCTGATAGTTCAGTTGCTACTCATAATCCTCAGCGCTGGACTACAACAACTAGCATGCAGAATCAGGTACTATATCATGTAACTTAACCGTTTGTGCTCAGACTAAGTTATACTTGCATTATTCAGTCATTAATTTGTGATATAATGATGGACTCTCCCAATCTTCCCTATTTTTACCCCATGTCTTTACCTTTATCAATACAGAGAGTTCTGTTAAACATTGCATGATCCCATCCATTCAAAAATCTTTTATAATTACAAATATGTTGATATTAGAAAGGCAATGGATGAGATCATGTCAGATTTAGTTTGTAAGGTTCATGGGGAGCACAATCCCGTGATAACATAACTCAGAATTTTATTTATTTTATTCTTCAAATGGAATAAACTAAACTGACTATTAGAAGTTAAATATTCACAACCATATTGTTTCTGAATAGTGTGGATGGAAGGTGTATTTAAGTGATGATCAAGCATAAATAAAGAAATGGTGCATCTATCCAAGAATAATAATAAGGACAATTTTTAGTGAACCAGTATGGTTCACATGCTGCTAGTATGATGTTTCCTATATAGATTTTATTTTTGGTACTCCTATCCATGGTTTTTGTTGTTTTTATCATTAGTACCTCTATATCAGTTATGGTTCTGACTCCTTAAGCTAGCTCTGTTTTAGGTTACTTCAACTATTTCCAATTTATATGGGTTTTTATCGTTTTATTTGTTTCCAGGTAGTCTCTGTTTCAGACTTAAGTCCTACATGAAGAACTGTGTAGTAATATAAGCCGTGTTATTTTTGCAGGCATCTAGAGCGAGCCCTATATGAATATATGATCGATGTCATAACATTTTCAAATACATATCTTGTTCGGATGGACTTTTGGGCACACTCTTGAAATTTCTCAAGAATGTCAAACCCTGAAGATGCAAATGAGATAAAACAAAGCAGGCAGGTGCAAGTGCTCTAGGGCATCGAGATCTACGTTCCCACTGTATTTACATTCTAAATATAAATGTAAATATCAGCAATTTGATATATGAAAATTCCCTTCCTTCCTACTATACAAATTTTGGAATGCTAATGAATGTGTCATTGTTTTTGGGTTCTTTTTGGAAATACTCTTGTCCGATGTTAATAACACACTTGCAAAGTGAACATGTTCATCCACCCCGGTTTCTCGCTGAATCAATTTCTCTGTCACCCGACTAACTCCGGTAACTGGCTAGGACAAGTTATGTGGCTCGCGTTCACATGTGTTCTTGTTTGTCAAAACGTTAACAAGTGTTTTCTTAAAGTGTTTCTTAGCAAAATTCTAGAATAATATGCAGCTCGAGTCACAAACCACATATTTACATCAAGCCTAGTGAATTTTGATTGGTTTGTTCTCAATAATGGTTTGGAATCTCAATGGATTCTTTTGTGATGACTGGACAAAAGATCAAAGTAAAGGAAGATAAAATATTTGCGCTGGTATAGAATTTTAGAACCCCAAAGGTCAAGCAACTAGATGGAGTGTGAATCACTGTGGGACCTAAAACTGCATGAAAATTACAAGGCGAGCAGCACTGAGAGAAAAGTATTCGTTGGTGCGCCACTAACACCATAAAATTGGGGGGGTCTTGGGGACAGTAACCCACAATCAATAAATGCATGACAGTGCTCTGTGACTGTTTCTTGAGAGTTAAGACCCATCAGGCCATCACCAAGAATAATAAAAATAAAGGGATGGCCAGAACATATATAACAAAAATAATGACAATGGCAACTTGGTCAAGGTGATGTTACGTTCAAGGTCAACAAAAACGTGGTCTCCCTTTCTTGGTATCTCGACCAAATCCACTGGAGAACACTTCAAAAAGTCAACTTCGAGAAGCATGCTTCAAATTGAGCATGCGTGTTAAATAAAATCCAATGCAAGAATGTAGTAGTGGAAGACAAGAAGATACAAGTGGCATAAAGGACAAGTATAAAGGAAACCAGAGCTCAATCACATAAAATAAAATTTACAGTACATTAAACAGCATAATAAAATGTCTGACAACCTGAATATCCATTCAAAACGGAAATAAACCAACATCACTGCCAAACATAATTTAAGTACAGTTCAGACAGTAATTTCTTACACACTGCCATTGAAATTTATTACTTTGCAAGACCATTCCAATGAGCGGGAATTAGGAAGGTGGCGAGAATGGAAAGGCCAACCGATATATTGAGGAAAGTTTAAATTTTGCCAGAATTTCATGATCAGGGTCCAACTCCAAATTGCTCCACTTCAACCTTAAGAGATTTGAGGTACTTAACAGCTTCATCTAAAACAGCAACTGCATCCATTTGGTTACCACCGCCGGGCACAATCCTTCTCAGCATATTCACCATTCTCTTCATCTCCTGTTGCTTTTTGTGGTCACCCCTAGTCCCGGCAGACTTCTCTAGACTCGATGACAACCTCTTCTTTGATGGTTTTGAGCAGTAACTCGAACAAGTATCTGATGTACTTTCATAGTTGTCGTGAGTCCTTGCTGTGCTGACTTCTTCCTCATCCATGCTGTCTTCTAGTTCATCATCCATTTCCAAGCTCAGCAATGCAGCAATGTCATTAGAATCCTCTTCAAACGGAGATGACAAATCTCTTTCAGGTTGATTGACTTTACCCTTTTCAAAATCCTGGGGGCAAGTAGCTTGAAAATCAAAACCAGGAGTATTAAACTTATATGTCACAGCAGGATGGAACATCATCCTGCTCTGTTGATTTGTTTGATCAAAGATAATGAAATTCCTTGGGCAGACCTCAGACGGCTGCAATTTAACTCTTCCAAAGGGCATCACCTGCCTCATACCTGGAGGCAAGGCTACATCAAGGGTAGAAGCGAGTGGGGCATTCATATAATTATCAACTGATTCACCTGCCACAGGAAGTGGCATCTTTCCTGGGATAAAATATTCATGAGTCTGCATAATGATACTTTTTCGCTCTCACTGAGCAGTGAGTGAGGCAGTGAGCGGTATTGGTTTGACCTTTGCAACTGGCAATTATTCTGTACCAAAGCTGGATGGAAGTTTCTAAAAGGAAAGCAAAAACTTAAAAATACTAGGTACTAAAGTGAGCCCATCTAACAACTTTCTTCAAATTAAAACTTTCATATCTTCTTCAGCCTTCAATGATGAAAATATGGAATCCAATATAATGTAGTCCCACCCCAAACCAATGGTATGTAATACTAGACTACGTAACAGGTTTAAGTAACTGACGGAAATACTCAGCCTGCAAAAGAAAATAGTGTTGTATGAACAATAAATAATACAGCCGCAACAGACTCCCTTTATTCCAATCAAATTGCAATCCAGAAATGGAGAAGAATATTTACCTGGAAAACTAGCATCAATTGATTGTATGCTATAACACCAACACACATTGTAATCTGCCCAACTTCCCTCACAGCTCGGTTTCTTTTGATCGATGGCGCAAAGTTCATTCTCAACCAACCCAACAGTTTTGATAGTTAAAGAAAAGAGAGTACTAATAAAAGGAGTTTCTCTACACCTAATGGAGCTTCACCTACAACATAAGGAAAATATATTAGAACATCGGACATAAAGAGAAAGCCCCATATACAAGATGACATGAAAAGAGCAAAACAATAGCAGTGTTGTTCAGTATATTGCTTCATATACAGTAACTTACAAACTTGCTTACACATTTCCACTTCGCGAACCAAGCAAAAATCATAGGAAAAAACATATGGTAATAAATGCATTTTCTTTACATCAGAATTTATAGAATTATAGCCTGGGTTAAAAGGGAAACATTTATAAAATAAATGGCAGCACAAAATAGCTAACCTCAGCTAAATAAATTACAGAATCACACGAAAAAACACCACCAAGCGAACACACTTCCTGTTGTAAGGCACAAACAAAGAAACCCACGGCATCTTGATTCAGCTTGACTCCAGCTTAGCAGAAAATTCAAACTCAAACCTCAGACCTGAAAATGTTAAAGTATGGCTTCAATGTAAATGAAAAAGACTACTATGCACAACAGAGAACTAAGAAGCAAGAACCATAAAAAGGAACATGATTTATCCCATTCTGATTGAGAAAGATTCATAAACTCTACATATTAAACAAAACAATAAAAACAAAGCAGCTGAAACACCCCTCAGAACCAATCATAATTCTAATCTAAAGCTCAAAACCCATTATTTTAAAAGCATACCAAATGCACTAAACTGTATTGTTGCAGCCAGCTACACAGCAAGGCTCCGAACTTTGTAATAAAAAACATAAAACAGTACCAAGTCAATTTTACAAAGAAATCCCTAGCAATCAATAATCCCTAGCCAAGCAGGTTATTTTTTCTGAATTAAAAAAAGAACACATTTTAAGAAACAGATCTTCAAACTAACATCAGTCCAGCTCAAAGCAAGCAGAAAAAACTTTCCCTTTCTGAGAATTTGATAATTTTGAATGCAACAATTTGGGGTAAATAAATCAGCGAGAGAACAAGAGCTTACTTAGGGTTTATGAAGGAGGGGAGGATCAGAAAGAGAGTTGAAGAACGTGAATATAATATTTGGGCCTGTGTTTGGAGATGGGGAGCACTGAGCACTCGCAAGATTTGATTTTGAAGGGAGTGATGAGAGAGAGAGAGGAGTCAAACATGGAGAATCTGGGCCGTTGGATTGGATCAGAATGGGTCTCGGAAATGCACTTCCGTTCATCGCGGGTGAAATTCTGACCGTTGGATTAGAGCACGCGTGAAGAAGGGTGTGGGCCCCGTGAGGTTTGACAAATGCAATATATAAACTAGAATGGAGTAATAATAAATTCAAATAAATACTTAACTGCAGTTAAGTTAAGAGTTAAGATTTCTGAGTTCTGAATTGCTAACCCCAAGAGCTACTTTATTCAGGTGTGTTTGGGTGGGCAAAAAATATATATACTAAAGATTAATAGTATTTCAATCATAATTATTTATCTTTCATATAATGATTCTACAAGAACTAATTCCTATTCATATCTCCATATGTTATGTATCAAAATTGATTTTGAGTTAATTTTTTTTTTGGTGACATTTTGAGTTAATTTGTTTTATCAATAATAGTTTTGCTTTCTAAAATCACCACATAAGAGATAAATTAATTAAATGACTCTATTTATACTATTAATACATTAAAATTATTTTTCTTTACAACAGGTACATAAAGTTAGAACATTTGATAAAATAATATAATTTGTCAAAATCATAAAATAAAGAGTTATGATATGCCTACCTAACATGTCACTAGGTTGGGCAAACAAGGGTTGGACAACAACAATAAAGCTAGCTACAAAACATTTTTCTTCTATTAATGGATAAGGTGTTTTTTGGTAACAAAGAATCATGTAGTGTATTGTATATCATTTGTCCTATAGTTATTTTACTTGAACTTAAAATATTATATATAATATATATAACTATCAATATTACACATAATATTTGTTTTTTTTCATTTGTTCACCAACCACATGCATTATAGTGAAATCAATATAGCCAAACTTCCCTAGATTAGCACAGTGATAGTGTCTTAGATTCACTTGAAGATTATAACTTTATAAATGCAGTCGACATATACATTATATAATGTGGGGTCCCAGCAATTATTAACGAAGAAAATTTAGAAAGAATTTGCTATTGTAAAGTTATAGATAGATAGATAAATATGATTTATAATGGTTGGGTCATTGATGAATATAATGATGACCATGATGCCATAGTTAACTATCAAAATAGCAATCCCCTTTCGTGTGGTTCTATAAACAGATTAATCGCAATGATGCATGATCCGTGACTCTGTTTGGGGTAAAACTCTTAATTGTATTGCATAGCCCATTGATTACTTTTTATAGAAATATTTTGCATACTCTTACCACATATTTTAGGAAAACTTTTTTTTTTTTTTTACTAAAGATAGGAGACTCGAACCCGCAACCTCTTAATTGAGTATGGAAAGACTATGCCATTTGAGCTATTACTTATTGGCATATTTTAGGAAAACTTTAAAAGAGAGAATTATAGAAAAAATATATAATTAAGATCTACCATAAAAATTTATCGAAATACCGTGCATTGGTATACTTAAAAGGTTTCCATATTTTATATATGCTTTATATGTGTATTATAAAGATTTATATTTATTGATGCATTGTGAATTATGAGTTTATTTTTATGCACTGATTGTGTAAAGCATTCTACACATTCATACAATTACATCTTTTTTTTTATATAATTATTTATGCGATTAATGTAAAAAATAATTATTTTTATTGATATGATATTACGTAATTGGGTGCATATGTAAAACTATTTTACACTGATAGTGCATCAAAATTAAATTCTATGAATTGTATATAAAAGTAAAAATGAAACAATTTATATTTTCTTAAAAAATTAATTTTAATACATATATAAAAATAGTTTTATATGTACATTTAATTATGCAAAGTTATGTCAATAAAAATAACTATTTTTTATATTGATAATATGAATAATTATTTAAAAAAATATAATTAAATGACTGTATTAATAAAAATATAAAAAAGAAAAAGTATAAAAAAGAGTACATCAAAATTAAAAACATGTCTTAAATATGTTTAAGAAAAAAAGAACTTGTACTATGAGTAATCGATTTTGCTCTATAAAGTACGAACACTTTTTTTATTTGTCGTGTTCCTGTATTGGACACACATTGATATTCGTCCGACATGCATGTTTTCTGTATCCAATCATGTTTTAATAAAAAATAAAAAAAATTTCGGATGACACACTTAAATACCATCATTTGTCAGCGTGTCCAATTTTATTCTTAACATGTATTCTTAAAATTAGTTTAGAAATAGTATATATTATTAATTATTAAAAAAAATATATTTTAAATACTTTATATATTTGAAAAATATTAAAAATAATTAAAAAGTTAATTTATATTTTAATATCAATAAAATACTAAAATATCATTACAATTTATCTAAAACATACTTTATATTTTATATATATACCATATTTTCGCATTTTATAAAAATTTTAAATTCGCGTATCTCGTATCGGATCATATCCCGACATCCCGTATCCGTGTCAGTGTCCATGCTTCATAGATTTCTGCTGCAACAAATTGAAGTCAATATCTGACTAGGCAAAGCAACATATTAGTTCTTGTATTTAGCAATTTGTCTGCCACATACACCAAACTTGGAATCAAAGATACATAGATGTATATAAAATTATAAATGTCATCAAGTTCATCCTCCTCAAATTCCAAGAGAATTGACAATCTATCTGTCCACAATTTACTGCTGGAAATTATCAGCTAGTTGACATTGTTTTCAAGTATTTCAGATCTATTATCTCAATTTTGTTAGTTGTCAAACAGTCCAAACTACTGAAAGTGGCTATGTTGGATTATGCTGCATTTTCACAAAAATGTCAAGAAGCAGTATTTATTTCATTTTGTTGTTTTCTTTTTGGCTTTTTCAAAAGGTTCAATTGATATTGAAGTATTTTATTGAGTGATGTTCCCGTTTGGAGAACAAAGATACATACGTTACATGTAAAAGTGTCACCACCACTTCGTTTCATCTGAAGACATTGTCCATGTATCTCTACTAACTGTTAATCGACATTTATGTTGCAATTACTTCATTAAATTGCTATTATAATTAGCGGATCAAATTATAACATCCAACATTGGGCATTTGGTCTAGTGGTATGATTCTCGCTTAGGGTGCGAGAGGTCCCGAGTTCAATTCTCGGAATGCCCCCATTTTACTTCTATTTTACCGCTTCAGATGAACTCGACAGAAATTCCATGACGTTGCAATAATTGTTAATTCTAAGCATGTATTGCAGAATTCAAAGAACACGCCCCTCTTGTTTTAATTTTTAAATTCCTATATAAATTAATAAATGTCTTGTGTAAGTCTCATTTAAAAGTTATATGATAGAGGATTATATTTATGTTTTGTCAATTAAAAAAATTTGATTTAAGAAAAATCACTTCCGCAATAACATAACAAAAGATTTTGTTTTTGGTTGTTCTTTTATAAGTCTAAAATACTTATGACTTATCTACTGTATATAATTAAGATAAAAAAATTTAATATATAAATTTTTATTTTAAAAATATCTTTTATTATGTATATCTATAAACAAATAAAAAAATACCTTTTACTATTTATAATATTCAAACTCATAATTGTTTGACTAATTTTATTTTTTAATCCTTTATATATTCAGATAAATAAAAGGTTAAATATACTATCATTTTATTAGTGTTATGATTTTTTATAAATAGTTTTGTATTTTTATGTTAGATTTATTATAAGAAAATGTATTCTAATTTTACCATCTAATGAAACATATTTTAATAGATAAATTTAAATTTTGTTAAATTATTTAAAAAACTACAAACTACTAGTTTTATTAGTTCTTACTTCTTTGTTTGTCCTATTCCTATTCTTATTTAAGAAAATGTAAGAACTGACTTTTATTGGTCAGTGCTATAGCATGTTTTTTATTTTAGTTTTTAAAAAAAATTTCCTTATCGGTGCTGTAGATCGAAATTTATTATTTTTTTTTTTTGTATACAAAATGCCACATAACACCCAAAACAAAAAAATTACAAAACAGAAATTAATCGGGGTAAGGTAGTCCCTCTACAATTATCAGTTAAGATGCTCCTAAGTTTAGTATTTGGTTGATCAATGAAATGATATCCTGGTTCAGTAAATAAGCTTTTATTTGCCATGGAGTCTGCTCCTCTATTTCCTTCTCTGTAATTATGTACCAGTTTAGTTTGTCATTTTCTCTGGAGGAACTCCACTATTTTTCTCACTATTGCATCTGGGTGTTTATTGGAATTTGTTGCTCCTTTTATCACGTCCACCACCGCTTTGGAATCTACTTCTAGAATGATTTTTCTCAATCCCAATTTCTATGCTGTTTTGAGTCCATAATAAACCCCCCATAACTCTGCATAGTAAGCTGTACAATAACCAATATTTGCAACAAAACCTGCAATCCATCTACCTTGATAATTACGAATTAAACCTCCGCATCCAGCCATTCCAGGATTTCCCTTTGCAGCTCCATCTGTATTGACTTTCATCCAATCCTCAGGTGGACATTCCCAGCATATATTTGTTTCAATTTTGTTTTGCCCCTGACCCTCCTTCTTGAAAGCTTCCTGGAGTAGTTTCACCTGTTTTAGGATAAAAGGCAAATGTTGCATTGGTTTTTGGAATGGTGGATTGAATATTTCTTGATTCCTCCACTTCCATAACTACCAACAAATTACTAGAAATTGTGTATTCCAGTTTTCTTGTTTTGTGGTTCCAAGATCCATGGTAAGATTCCATCGGATCCAAGCATTAAAGGGAGCTCTAAATAAATCATGTATGTGCTCATGATGGATTAGCTTTACCCAAACTCTAGACGCCACTGGACAGTCTCGCAGCATATGTATTGTGTTTTTCTCTACACCAGTACATCTATGGCAGCTTGAGTTCATCCAAAAATCCATGCTCTTCTGTGTGAAGTCATGATTCTTTCACGGACGACTAGCCATATAAAATATTTGATCCTTTCGGGTCCTCCCCACTTCCAAATAATCCTCCAAATTTGGTCGGTTTCCTCTCCATGATTTTCAAGTATTCGATATGTACTTGAAATAGAAAAGTTACCGTCATTTGCAGGGTTCCATCTCAACCCATCTCTACCAAGTTCTGGTTCAGCTGGTGGTATAGCTCTGATCTTGCATAAAGTTTCCTCATGCAGAAATTGTTGTAGGAATTCAAAATTCCATTGCCTATGTATGACCGCCTCACTAACTGTCATATTAAGGTTTGTGTTATCAATAAGTTTTTTGCTATTCAGCAAAAGCGGAGGTTCATTCTTCACCCATCTATCTCTCCACAGATCTGCTTCCTTACCATCCCCTATAGAGTGAGAAATGTTTTGGTAGAACAGCCCCTGAAGTTTAGTTAACTCCTTCCATAACGGAGAATCCGTAGCACAGGCCTTCATATTATGTAGAAGGATTTTATCCCTTCCATATTTGTTCACCAGTGTTTGCACCCATAATGCCTCTTTATCAGTGTGAATTCTCCATAAAATTTTCAACAAAAAAGTAACATTCATAGTCTCCAGCTTTTTGAATCCTGTAAGTATAATACCCACAACTAATTGGCCCTAGGATCACTCACTCATATAAATGACACTATCATATTTTTCATCTCTCAAACTCACTAACACTCATAAAACAAAGGAGAGAATTTTCACATTTCAAAACATACACATTTCATTATTGAACACACAAAATACATAAGGCATATGTGCCTTTATATAGGCAAAGTTTTCTACTAAAATAATAATTTATGAATCACAAATCAATTTTGTAACGACCACCATTTTATGAGTTGGCTTCATGAATCTTCTTTCAACTTGCATTCATGTTGTTTCCATAATCTTCTAATTTCAATTCAATTTGATTTTGAGTTTCTTCAATGTTGTAGAATGTTGTAGTTGTGCAATTCTCTTGAATGTTCTTAGAAAATCTTCAAGCTTCCAATATTAGCTTCTAGCAATATCTAACCAATTGATGATTATTTGTATTCAACTCAAACTTTGCTTCTTCAATTCTTTAACCATGCTTCATGAAAATTCTAATCTATGCAAGTTGATTTAAAATTTTTAATCAACATTGCCTCCCTTAAATCAAACTTGCAGAATTAATCATTCCAAGCATCTTCTTCAATTTGTAAAATAATACAGTCCTCAATGGCTTTGTAAATATATCTGCAACTTGTTCTTCAGTTGGACAGTACTCGATCACAACTTCTTTTTCATTCACCAATTCTCTGATTTTGTGAACCCGAATATCAATATGCTTCGATCTTCCATGAAATACTGGATTTTTGCAAAGTGCAATAGCTGACTTGTTATCACAAAATATTGTTGTTGGAGTATTTTGTTTCTCGTTCAATTCCTCAAGAATTCTTCTTAGCCAAACTGCTTGTGTTGCACAACTTGCTGCTGCTATATATTCTGCTTCTGCTGCAGATAGTGCTACTACTGGTTGTTTCTTTGACGACCATGAAATTGCACCAGAACCAAGATGAAATACAAACCCTGAAGTACTTTTTCTTGTTTCTATATCTCCGGCCCAATCACTATCAGCGTAGCCAACAAGGTTTACTTCATTAGTATTCTTATAATAAATTCCATCATTTAAAGTACCTTTGATATATCGAAGAATTCTCTTTGCCGCTTGCAAATGGTTGGTACAAGGCTCCTCCATAAATCTGCTAAGCAAACCAACTCCAAACACAATATCTGGTCTATTCGCAGTTAAGTACCTCAGACTTCCAATCAAGCTTTTGAACTTCTCTTCGACTGGAGTAGAAACTGGTTTTGAGTGCTCCATCTGAAATTTCTTCAAAATATCATTTGCATATTTCTTCTGAGAAATGAAAATACCATCATCTCTTTGAACCACTTCAATGCCAAGAAAATAAGACATCAAGCCCATATCTGTCATTTCAAAGTGCTTTATCATAGCCTCCCTGAATTCTGTAATTATCTTCAAATTGTTGCCAGTAAAGATCAAATCATCAACATAAAGACACACGATCAAGATATCTCCAGGTTCAACGAACTTGATATAAAGAGTATGCTCAAACGGACATCTTCTAAAACCATTCTCAATGAAATAAGAATCAATCTTCTTGTACCATGCTCTTGGTGCTTGTTTTAACCCGTACAAAGCTTTCTTTAACTTATAAACTTTATCTTCTTTTCCAAGAACTTCATATCCTGCAGGTTGCTCAACATACACTTCTTCTTCTAAAGTGCCATTTAGAAATGCAGACTTAACATCCATTTGATGTATCTTCCATTTATTTTGAGCTGGTTTTTGTTTGTATCTCTTTGCAACTAATCTTGCTTTGAAACGATCAACTTCACCATTGGGTTTGTACTTAGTCTTGTAAACCCACTTTACTCCAATCGACTTCTTATCTGTTGGTAAATCTGTCAGCTCCCATGTGTCATTCTTCTCAATGGCATGAATTTCTTCATCCATTGCTTTCTTCCAATTGTTGTTTTTAGAGGCTTCTTCAAAGTTCAATGGCTCACAATCTGAAAATAGAGCAAAATTTATGATTTCTTCGTCGGACGGATCGTTGTCATTGCCAACTTCATAATATGCTAATCTAGCAGGTAGTCTTCGTTCTCTTTGCGATCTTCTAGATGATGCTGGTTGTTCAGTTGTGTCATGTTGTCTTTGTGTTCCAGTCCCACATGTCTTTCTCGTCAAACGTCACGTCTCTGCTGATGATCACTTTCTTTGTTTCTGGATTGTATAGCTTGTATGCTTTTGAGTCTGTACTATAGCCGATAAAGATACACTTTTCGCCTTTGTCATCTAACTTCTTCCTTAATTGATCTGGTACGTGGGCATAAGCAATACACCCAAAGACTCTGAAATGATGAATGGAAGGCTGCTTTCCACTCCAAGCTTCCTCTGGTGTTTTATCACGAACACTTTTTGTTGGACACCTGTTTAAAATATGAACTGCTGTTGTGACTGCTTCTGCCCAAAATTCTTTAGGCATTTGTTTTGACTTGAGCATGCACCTGACCATATCCATGATGGTTCTGTTCTTTCTTTCAGCAACTCCATTTTGTTGAGGAGTGTATCTAGTTGTTAGTTGATGTTGAATTCCGTGTTGCTTAAAGTATTCTGAACATGCAAGATATTCTGTTCCTCTGTCTGTTATGAGAATTTTGATTTTATAGCCACTTTGTTTTTCGACAAACGCCTTGAATGTCTTAAAGACATCACATGCTTCTGATTTCTGCTTCAGAAAGTATACCCATGTATATCTACTAAAATCATCAATAAAAGTGATAAAATACCTGCTACCACCGTTACTTGGAACTTCTACAGAACAGAGATCTGAATGCACAATTTCAAGTAATCTTCTAGCTCTCCAAGACTTTCCTGTAGGGAATGGATCTCTGTGCTTCTTTCCCAATTGACAAATCTCACAAACACAATTGGGAATATGAATCCGTGGTAGACCAGAAACAAGTCCTTTTCTTGACAGGTAGTTTAGGCCAGAAAAATGAAAGTGCCCAAACCGCATATGCCACAGCCAGTTATCATCAAGTATCACAGAACTCATGCAAGAGGGATTAACATGTTGAATTTTTAATGGAAACATTCTGTTTGAAGTCATCTTTGCTTTATCAATGAACCTTCCATTGTTGTCAAATACAGTGCAATATCCACGATAAGTTATCATCTTATATCCCTTCTCAGATAATTGCCCCATACTCAGTAAATTGTAATCAAGTTCAGGAGCATAGAAAACATCAGAAATATAACTCAGAGAACCATCTTTCAATCTAATTGGTATGTGCCCTTTTCCTTCAATAGGGATCTTTGTACTATTACCAAACTTCAATAATAGTTTAACTGAATCATCTAATGAAGAAAATAACTCCTTTCTACCAGACATATGATTACTGCAAGCATTATCCAAGTACCATATATTTTCATCTTCAGCACTTGAATTACTTGTAAAAAATAAAGTCTGAGTACCCGAATTGTTATCAGTATTTTGATGCTGATTTTCTGCAACGTGTGCTTGATTATTATTCATCACTTTGAATCTGCAATCTGCTGCTTTGTGTCCATACTTTCCACAATGAAAACAGTTGAAATTGGTTCTTTCTTGATGAAAATTTTCTCGACCTCTTCCTCGGTTGATAGGCCTGAAATTCGTTCCACCTCTTCCTTGATTAGGTGGTGTAAAGTTATTGTAACTTCCTTGGTTGTAATTGCCACGACCTCTACCTCTGAAACTTCCTCTACCTCTACTTTGAAAACTGAAACCACAACCTCGTCCTTCTTGTGTACGGCTTGATTCTGCAACGTTGTTGAAATTCACTCGGCTTTTCAGGGCTTCCTCAGTTGATTTTTCTGACTTCTCCAGTATTCTACTGATGTGGCTTTCCATGGTTCCTTGCAATTCTGCAATCGTCATAGTATCCATATCGTGGGACTCTAGTATCGTAGTCACCACATGGTCATACTTCATCGGCATGGTGCGAAGAATTTTCTCCACCACTTTGCTATCGGGCATATCTTCTCCATAGACTCTCATCTTATTGACAAGATCTGTAACACGAGTAAAATATTGCTCAACAGTTTCTGAGCTCGACATCTCATACCTTTCATATTCTCTTCTCAAAGACTGTAGCTTTGCTTTCTGAGCTTTATCTACGCCTTTGTATGACAGCTTCAACGTGTTTCATGCTTCCTTTGCACTTTTGGAATTTGCTATTTTGCCAAACACCGTATAATCTACTCCTTGATGAATTTGAGATAGCGCCAATTGATCTCTCCTTTGTTGGGCAACATCTGCTCCTTCTTGCAAACCCGGTTCAATAAAATTTCACAGGTTTTGGGCCTTCAAATGGGTAGACATCAAAGTCTCCCAATAACTATAATCAAGTTTCCCATCTAACTTGGGACCGAACCACACAATATTAAAAGTGTTTGCCATACCGACTCTATGATAAACAACTATGTGAGAACTCTCTCACACCTCACAAATTCTCAAACACCAGACGCTGTATTAACCAGCTCTGATACCAAATGTAAGTATAATACCCACAACTAATTGGCCCTAGGATCACTCACTCATATAAATGACACTATCATATTTTTCATCTCTCAAACTCACTAACACTCATAAAACAAAGGAGAGAATTTTCACATTTCAAAACATACACATTTCATTATTGAACACACAAAATACATAAGGCATATGTGCCTTTATATAGGCAAAGTTTTCTACTAAAATAATAATTTATGAATCACAAATCAATTTTGTAACGACCACCATTTTATGAGTTGGCTTCATGAATCTTCTTTCAACTTGCATTCATGTTGTTTCCATAATCTTCTAATTTCAATTCAATTTGATTTTGAGTTTCTTCAATGTTGTAGAATGTTGTAGTTGTGCAATTCTCTTGAATGTTCTTAGAAAATCTTCAAGCTTCCAATATTAGCTTCTAGCAATATCTAACCAATTGATGATTATTTGTATTCAACTCAAACTTTGCTTCTTCAATTCTTTAACCATGCTTCATGAAAATTCTAATCTATGCAAGTTGATTTAAAATTTTTAATCAACAAATCCCAATCCTCCCAAATATTTTGGTTGGCAAAGAGTGTTCCAATTAACAGCATGAAACTTTCTGTTCTCCATATCACCACCCCAAACAAATTTTCTTTGCATTTTTTCAATTTCATAACATATTCCTTTTGGAATCTTCATATGCATCATATCAAAGTTCATAGAAGGGCTTATAACGGATTTGGCTAAAGTTATCCGCCCCGCAAAAGATAAACAACTACTTTTCCAACCCTTCAACTTTCCTGCTACTTTATCAATTAAATTCTTAAATTTCTCTTTACCTTTTCGGGCATTGGTTAGCATCGCTCCGAGGTATCTTCCCAAGCAATCTGCTTCTATAAAACTGCTTTGGTTTTTTATTTCCTCTTTAGTTTGTCCTGTCACATTTCTGGAGAAGAAGATAGATATTTTTGTAACATTCACCTGAAAACCTGAGGCAAGCCTGAACTCCTCAAAAACCCCTTTTACCACATTCATTTGATCTGTAGAAGCCTCCACAAAGAGCAAAAGGTCATCTGCAAAAAGCAAGTGTGAAATGGCTGGTCCTTGTCTCTCAGCCCTCATTGGTTTCCAACTTCTTTCGTTGACCTTTTCCTCTATGAGTTGTGATAGTTTATCCATTACAATGACAAAAAGATACGGAGAGATCTCCTTGTCTTATGCCACGAGTTGGAAGGAATTTCTCCAATTTGCACCCATTCCACAAGAGTTTATAAGACACAGATTCAACACAAGATATTACAATGCGTCTTAGGTGGTGTGGAATTTCGAATTCTTCAAGACTCCTCCGAATGAAATCCCACCTTATACGATCATACGCTTTTTCAAAATCAATTTTTATAGCCATAAAAGTTTTTCTCCCCCTTCATCTTCTTCATGTCATGAACCATCTCTTTGGCTATAATAATATTATCATGTATAGTTCTTTTTGGCACAAAACTCTTGGTTAGGGGCAATCCTTGTGGCTAAAGTGGGTTTAATTCTCGCAACTAAGATCTTTGCAATGCATTTATATACCACATTACATAGAGCTATTGGGCGAAATTGTGTAATAAATTCAGGCTGAGGAATTTTAGGTATAAGAGCAATTAAAGTTTGGTTAACCTCCGCAATAGCTTCCGGATTCAGCCATAAATACCTGATATATGAGCAAAACGCTTCCTGCACCAGTTTCCAATTCTCTTTAAAGAAATGAGCAGGATATCCATCCTCACCTAGGGCCTTGAGGGAACTGATTCCAAACAGTGCTTTATTTATCTCATCATGCTTGAGATTAGCTTCCATAATAGCCAAGTGTTCGCTCTCCATAAGCGGGTATGTGAGTGTAGTGTTTAGTTGAAAACTTTGTTGTTGATCTTCAGTGTAAAGGTCATCAAAATGTTTTATTACTAATCCTTTGAGACATTCTATATCTTCACACCATTTTCCATCACTATTTCGCAATTTAACTATACGGTTCTTCCTTCTTCTTATCAAAGTTTTTGTAAAGTAAAATCTTTACGATCACCCTCTGTAATTCATAGCTGCCTTTTTTGTAGCCATAGGAGTTCCTCCTGCTTCAATATTCCCTCTAATTCTTCCGTGAGTTCTTTCTCCAGCCGGTATAGAAATTGATGCTGCCATACTCTGGAGATTTCTGTATCCCATTCAATCTTCTAAGAACTCTCTCCTTTCTTCTGAACACATCCCTAAGCACCTCTTTGTTCCATGTCTTCAAAAGAGTCAGTGGGCTTAAGATAGATGCTAACCACAGCATATATAATGGGCTCACATTGGACTCTTATTGGGCTTCCATAATTCAGTTTTGCTCAATACATTCGTCTTTAATTTTTTTTTTTGCGCAACTGTCACTATCGTTTCGCAATTTCGTTTCCATTTTCCCGCGAATGTACCTACACCGTTACCGCCGTGGCGATGGGGGAAACTGCCCCCGATAACCGACGCCCGAAGCCACATCAGAACCCATTCCAAAACCCTGAGGGGTTTGTTTCATCTGTACGATTCCAACCTTCCAAATCGCAAATGGCGCTCCCGCATGGCTTGGCTTCCCGGAAGTTTTCGATGCGGAAGGTTTCGCAGAATGCTCTCGTGGCACATACAGGCTAATTCTTGAAGCACTTTTGGCATTAGTGTTTTTTTTTTAGTTAAAAGAGTTTGAAATTACAAAGTAGTTAGGGTTCAAATATGATTTTCAATGTCTAGAAAAGAATCTACTTTGTTTTGTTCTTTTGTTTAGTTGTGTAGGTGAATGATTTTGTGCATTGTTTTTGTATGATTTAAAAATGCCACTTCCAGGAATGAAGGAAGACAAGTGGGGAGATTGTTATGATTTTAAGTGAGGTTTTGGATGCCTCTCGGGGTATATAAATGAAGGCTGAAGAAGTTTGGATTTTACTGCCAATAAGTGATTGGTCAAATGCAGAGTATGGCTTGGTATTCGGTTTCACAACTTGGGGTATGTTCTTGTTCCTTCATTTACTTGGAAGGTGGTGTGTGCAATAGAGAAAAAAGTGTGTTGATCTAATGTCAATCTGAATTTAAACAATTTTTCTTTTCTGTTAAAATGATGTTTGCACTTTTTTTTCAAAAAAAAAAAATTGTTGTTTTATGGCACATATTATTATTATAATATAATAATATGTCTGGAACTTTTGGAGATTATTTAGAATAACCTTGAGAAGTTGCTTATTGATTTTGATTTCTGTACTAACTTTTATTGAATTAGCCTTTCTTTTGCCCCCATTAAAACACGATATATGATACACTGCTTCCTAAGGGTTGCTGCTCAACCTCAACATAACAATTTGTAAAAATTTCAGAACAACTGAGTTCTGAAACGACTTTGGGGTGAGGAGGGGGATACACAGGGATAACTGCATTTGAATAGTGGCCATAAACAATGTACTGAACATATTATCTCTTTCTTTTTGACATTTCTAATTTTAACTTTCTATCTTATCGGATTGATGTAGCCATTGATCAGGTTTTGGAGAGGATGCTTCAATCTGATGAAGTAAAACCATGTCTAACTGTCTAAGAAAGAAGATTGGAGTGATGTTCTGATCGTACCCATTAATTCAGTTACCGAATGCAGCTGTAAGTTATTTATTTATTTATTTATTTATCTTCTTTTTTTTTTAATGTAATCTGAATTTCTGATGCAATCTTTTCTAAATTATTTAATTGCGGGAGCCAAGTGAATTCAGTATTAACAAAGACAAGTTAACAAAGACAAGTTATTGACAGTGTGTAATTACTTGAAATATCAAGTTTGTTTTTCGTTTTTTTTTTTAAATGTTGATTTTCCTCCTCAGTCTCAATGAAATTCTTGTCTTAAAAAAAGAGTAATTAGCAAACGATCACTTTGATACCCAAAAGTTATAGGTGATATAAATTTAGCACTCTAAAGAAAGTTGTCATTAGTTTAGTCCTTCAATAATAAAAAACTATAGAGAATGATTAGATGTGGGCTAATATGATTGAGGTGCAAAAGCCAAAAGCGATATTATCACTTGTATGATTGAGGTGCTCAATTAGTCTAAACTTCCTTTGAAGCATTAAATGGATTGAATTTAGTCATATATTTGAAAGAAACAAATAACCTGACCAATTTTAAAACCCATAAAACAAAACAAAAAGCTAACTGACCGTAATAATAATAATAATGATGCTTGATTATTCTTTTATTTCTGCAAATATGGTCAATTCTAGATTTGACCCTTATAGATAGAAGTTTGATTTAGGTCCAAATATATTTCAATAACCATTTATTTTAAGTTTTTGTCATTATTTTGTTTGTTTTTGGTCCATATAAAGAGTTATGTTTGTTTTAAATGTCTTGTATTGGTATCATTCAAAAGTTGTATAACAGGGGATTATATTTATCTTGTCAATTAAAAAATTTTATTAAGAAACTTCTTCAATAATATAACAATAAGATATTATTTATTTTTGTTGTCTTTTTGTTTGAAAATTTAATATACTTATCTACTGTAGATAATTGGAATAGAGAAAAAGTGGTGTACAAATTTTTATTTCTAGAATATTTTTATTATGTATATTATCTTTTTCCAATTGTTGTGTTGAGGCACTTATTTCTCTAAGTTATATACTTGTGAGTTATATATGTCTATACTCCATATTACATATTCTTTGTGAAATTCTCAGATTAATAAGTCCTAATTCAAAATTTATTGAGGGCTATGTGTTTTTTTTTCGGTTTCAGTCACTAAAGGATAACGATATCGTTTGTGTTTACTTTATCATCTTTATGTTTTACTTTTGTATGAGCAAGACTTGCTATACTTGTCTGACATTTGTGTTGTTAATGAATGAATCGAAGTTTCTGATGTAGGTTTATGTTGCAGATGAAGTCTTGCAGCTGTGAAAGTTGGGTGGCTGAGCAGTTTGGGGTGAAGAAATTCAGAAAATAGCTACTTGGATGAATTCATGGAAGGTATTCATTCTTTTTCCCCCTTGATAGCTAAGAGATGTAAGAGAAGCCGAAGATAGTAGATCATAAAGTCCAAAAACCAAAGGAACAAGGTAAAAATTAACACCTGAAAAGATCACTAAAGGATAAAAATACACTCCATTTGAATAACAGTTCCAACTCTCACATTATCATGGTTAGATTATTTATTTTTATTCTTTTCCTTGTTCACAGTGGGCACATTCTTCCCCCACTCAAGGCCACACTACTCTTTATTTTCTCTTTTGCCATCATTTTGGGTTGGCCCAACTTGATTCTTGATAAGGTACGTTAACCAACTCTGTTGGCTGGATTTCGCAGTGTGGGGTAGTTTGTGTTTGTCCTCTCTCTAATTATCTACTCCTTCATCGATTAATGCCACTCATTCGCTGTTAATTATATAAATCTTTTCTGCTTAGTGGTGTACAAATTTTGCTCCTATCACTCTTCAGCATCATGCTGATGCTGGATCCAACATCGTGATGAACGTGACTAAATAATGCATATAGCTTTCTACCAAATAATTGAAATTTATAAGTTCTCAGAACTGTTCAAGTTCTTAATTATTAGCTGTCTATACAATTATGCTTACCCAATCCTATTCGCAGTTGTGCTAGTATACAACTATGCATTAGCTATCATTAACTTTATTTATCTACACATTTTGGACGGTAATTTCGTAAGAATGGCAGAGAGGAAAGAAAACCACTAACTCCATAGTGCAGTCAGCTCTCAATGTCCCTTCACAGGAAGCATAAGCGTGTCATAAACAAAAGCTGATGGAAAATTAAAAATAGAAAAAGAAGTATATTGTTTGATCAGGTAACAGGATTTCACAATGTCATGTAAAAAGCGGTATTAGAGGTCATTTGTGTTTATACAACACATGTGATCATTTATGTTGCTCACTTTTCTTATTAGAAAAATTCAGCTGATATTAGTGCTAAATTTTGGGACAAAGCAGTCAATTTAAAAAGCAGTAGAGTGGTGTTTCTGAATTTGCAATAACTCTGGTGCACAGACACCAACAAAAATGAAGGACCCAAGACCACATTTGACTGTTTTCATAATTGTCCTTTTATTTTCATTCGTGTCTTGTGTGTCTCATACTGAAGAAGACTTCCTTCAGTGTCTTCAACTTCATAACTCCGCATCAATCTTTAAGCTTGTCTACACCAAAACCAATTCCTCCTATTCATCTATACTCAAGTATTCTGTTCACAACCATAGATTTGCCACCAAAACAACCCCTAAACCCCTTGTCATTGTGACACCCCGGCATGCTTCCCATGTTCAAGCCACCATAATTTGTGCCCGACGCCATGGCTTGCAGATTCGAACCCGAAGTGGTGGCCATGACTTTGAGGGCATCTCCTATACTTCTCGAGTTCCATTTGTTGTCATTGATCTCATAAAGTACAGAAAAATTGAGGTGGACATAGAAAAAAGAACTGCATGGGTTCAAGCCGGGGCGACTATAGGTGAACTTTATTATAGAATCAATGAGAAAAGCAAAACTCTGGCTTTTCCAGCGGGTGTATGCCCCTCTGTAGGAGTTGGTGGACACTTCAGTGGCGGTGGCTATGGATTCTTGATCCGTAAATATGGCCTTGCTGCTGATAACATAGTTGATGCTCACATGATTGATGTGAAGGGAAGGCTTCTTGACAGAAAAGCTATGGGTGAGGACCTTTTCTGGGCCATTAGAGGTGGTGGTGGAGCAAGCTTTGGAGTCATCCTAGCATGGAAGGTCAAACTAGTTTCAGTTCCATCAACCGTAACAGTATTCAGAGTTAAAAGAACATTAGAACAGAATGCAACTAAGCTTATTCTTAAGTGGCAGCTTGTGGCAAGTAAAATTCATGAGGACATAACCATTAATCTCATATTGCAAAGGGTGAATTCAAGTAAAAAGGGAGAGTTAACAACACAAGCCACATTTGAAGCCGTGTTTCTTGGAGGTAAGGATCAACTCATTCCCCTGATGCAAGAAAGCTTCCCAGAATTGGGTTTGGTCAAGGAAGATTATACCGAGATGAGCTGGATCGAATCGGTTGTCTTCATGATTAGAGTTGCTCGATCCCTTAGTTATTTGCTGCAAAGAAATCCAACTTCAGTGCAAACTAATTATAAAGCAAAATCTGACTATTTGAGACATCCCATTCCTGAAGATGGGTTAGACGGAATATGGTCACTGTTCAATGAAGATGAGGGCAAAGGTGTATTTATGCAATTGTTTCCTTTTGGGGGCAGAATGGATGAGATTTCTGAGTCTGAACTTCCATTTCCACACAGATCTGGAAACTTGTGCTTAGTTCTTTACCTAGTTTTTTGGCAGGAAGAAGGGGATGAAGCCGCACAAAGGAACATCCATTGGCTTAGAAGGCTATATAGCTATATGGAACCGTTTGTTTCAAAGTCCCCTAGAGCTGCATATGTCAACTATAGAGATCTTGACATTGGGGTCAATAACATTAATGGCTACACAAGCTATAAGCAAGCTAGCGTTTGGGGTGAGAAGTATTTCAAGAACAACTTCAATAGGTTGGCACATGTGAAGACCAAGGTTGATCCTCTTAATTTCTTCAGGTATGAACAGAGTATACCTTCACTCGTGTCAAAGAGTCACAAATAGATAATGTAAGATCTAAAATCTTGGAATGTCAGCAGCATATATAATCAAATAAGCTGCTTTATTCATTTGCTTCTGTGTATCAGTGTATGGAGGGTGTCCTTCTTCCATAACAATATTATTTCAGAGGCTACTTCAATGCCTAATATATATTTTGCATGAGGACCTTGAGAGCTTCAAGATGGTTATTTATAAAAATGAAAAAATATGTTTACTGTGTCCTAAATTTTTCTTATCCTGAATCAAAATGAGTGGAAGAGCTTGGGAATATTCTGGCAGTGCTAACTCTTAATTGAAATCCCAAATTAGCTTCTTAGCCGTGATCATAAAATGGTTATGCAGATAATCATTACTTACAAGTTGGTGATGATTCTGGATAAACATTGTGATCCGGCTTGCTTCAACAATTTTGAGGGCGCATAAACTCCTACTTAGAAGAAAGATAGGAAAAGCTTAAGATAATTATGAACAATTACTAACAATTATATGCAATTTGTTAGGTTGGAAGGTCTAAAACAGAGAAAACTTATTGCCATTATGTTGCTCAGTATAATTGATAAGTGCACATGGGATGTGTGAATCATATTAGACAGACAATCTCATATTGAATTTGCTATTATAAACGTTTTAAATGTAAATATAAGAAAGACTATCTCATATGTGAATCATAGATGCTCTAGAGTTCTAAATGTTTTAAAACTTCGGATGTTTCTTTTTTGAAAATGTAAATTATAAAAGAACAAAAAAGACATGTCTTGTATCGCCTCAACAATATAGACTATATGTTGATTTTAAAAAAACTTTAAAGATTAAAACATTAAAGATGAAATTAAAATAAACATAAAAAATATTTTTAAAATTTTTCAAAATCTTAAGAAACAAAATGTATACTCTACACAAAGACTTTTCAATTGTTACAATATTTGTCACAAAACCGACTGAAGGATTTTGATTTAAAAAGACACAATTACACTAAATTCAAATTCAACGCACGATATTTATTTATTGGTTGAATTTTATTCCAGGATGTCAATCAGCATAGTTGACTTTCACACGTAGAAGAATTTGACTGGGCAATACTACAATAATTCCGAGAAGTTTACACTAAATAATGGAATCCTGAATACTGAATAGAGACAAACAACTATGAACTATACTTTGTTGTAGTCCTATCTGAGGTAGATCCTGCCTTCAAATTTCAAAAGTGATAAGCTCCATCAAAAGTGATAAGCCTCAGTAAACATACCAGTTAGTCATACATATTCAATTACACGACTTGTCTAAAGTCTAAACAAGTAGTTTGCGTGTGAGCGAGATATAAGTTGATTGTAGCGTTTGTTAAGTTGAAGCTTCTTTAGATATATATTATCCATGGAAATAAATATATATCTTTATTGTTCAAGACTTGTCTAAACAAATTTTCAACAAGTTTGAGGATTCTATATATTTTTCAAAATAACCATCTGTCTACTTTTACGTGATTGAATTGTCTCCCACTGCATGATCAAAATTGATTTTTAATCTCTTTTATTCTTATATTAACACTTTGATTATAATGTTATTTTTAGGTAGTGTTGAACTTCAATATCATATAAAAAAATAAATCTTCATTCACACTTTTGGGTACGTATCAAATTAAATTACCTAGTATTGACTATTATATAAATCTGATACTCATATACAAAGCACACAATAGTATTCTCAACACAAAATATAATGAAATTTATAAGTTGTTATTTCATTGTTCTTCTGTTCTCTTTATCCTTAACATGTTCATCAGCAAGCACACTTGATGATGATACTAACAATAACGAAAACTTGGTGGAATGCCTTTATCAATATTCCAATAATTCAACATCAACATCTAAGCTTGTTTACACAAAATCCAACTCATCATACTCATCCGTACTCCAATTCTCCATTCAAAACCTCAGATTCGAAACGAACACAACATCAAAGCCCCTTGTAATCGTAACACCCTCAGAAATATCCCAAATCCAAGCCACAATCATATGTTCGAAACGCCATGGCATGCAGATTAGAACTCGAAGCGGCGGCCATGACTATGAAGGCCTCTCATACGTTTCAGAAGTTCCGTTCCTCATCATTGACCTCATCAACTTGAGTCAGATCCACGTGGACGCAGATAACCGTACTGCATGGGTCCAAGCTGGTGCAACTATTGGTCAACTTTACTATGCAATCAGCCAAAAAAGCAAAACCCTAGGATTTCCCGCCGCCGTGTGCTCCACCGTAGGAGTTGGTGGGCAATTCAGTGGCGGTGGCTATGGATTCTTGATGCGTAAATACGGCCTCGCTGCTGATAACATCATCGATGCTCACATTATTGATGTCAATGGTAGATTACTTGACAGGAAAGCCATGGGTGAGTTTTTTTTTTTTCTTCATTTAACTATAATGCTACATCTTGTCATTTATTTAATGAATTTAATTTTGATTTTATATGTATTTAATTATGAAGCAACTTAATAAAAATAGAATTTTTTATTAAATAATTGAGTAATCATCTTTTACACCACATGTGAATGATAATTCAAAGAGACAAATATATTAAATACTTGATTTTATATTGTTTATTAATAAATCAAAATTAAACTTTTATATAATATATTCTATCTTTTATGAAATTGTCAAATCAGTTTATTGTCGAGTAATATTACAAACACTAGTTTTATATACACATCTCTTATTTTTCACTTTTGATATTAAAACTTAAGTGATAGTTGAGAGAAGATAAAAAAAATGTTGTATTTTATAAGTTTAATTTTGATGTATGGAAAGTATAAAATATTTTAAAAAAAATGTTAAAGGTTATTGAAATTTATTGTTTTTTGCTATCAGTGTTTAAAAATATAAGATAAAGTATGCTGTTGGATTATTAGATTAAAGAAATTAGACTAAAAAAATTGAGATAATAGTTAAATGATAGTAAAAATTAATAAATTCTGATGGTATTTTAGTATTTTTTATATTTTACCTAATCATACAATTATATCTGGAGGAGTGTAAGGGGTTAGCAACTTTTGTTATTTGTAGCCATCAAGTAGCTAAGCTATCAATGATGTTTTTAATGGTGTGAGATTTTATCCAATGGTGTGAGATTACTCACTTTTCTTTTAATGGTTATATGTTGGCCCAAATTTAATAAAGTTGCTGGTTTCTAAACTTTTCTTTATATCTATTCTTTTTGAATAACTATTTAACTATGATGTGACCTTAGATATACGTGGAAAATTATTTTATATAAAAAAATAATACAAATATTTAACAAACGCAGGTGAGGATCTCTTTTGGGCCATTAGAGGTGGCGGTGGAGCAAGCTTTGGAGTAATAATTTCATGGAAGATAAAGCTAGTTACGGTTCCATCAACTGTAACAGTGTTCAGAGTTGCAAGGACTCTAGAACAAAACGCAACGGAGCTTGTTCATAAGTGGCACCTTGTGGCAAATAAACTAGACGACAACCTAACCATCAGGATCATCTTGCAGAGACTGAACTCATCATCATCAAGTAATAAACAAGGGAGTTTAACAGTACAAGCCACATTTGAATCCATGTTTCTTGGAACTGTGGATGAACTCATTCCACTGGTGCAAGAACGCTTCCCTGAATTGGGTTTGCTTAAACAAGATTGCTCTGAGATGAGTTGGATCCAATCAGTGCTTTACCTGGGTGGTTTCTCAAGCAATGAATCCCCTCAAGTGTTGCTGAACAGAACTCAATCTTCTGTGTTTTATTTCAAAGGAAAATCAGATTATGTGACGGTTCCAATTCCTGAGTCAGGTCTAGAAGGTTTGTGGCCTCTGTTTTATGAAGATGAGGCAAAATATGCACTCATGATATTCAATCCTTACGGGGGAAGAATGGATGAGATTCCAGAATCTGAGATTCCGTTCCCACATAGAGCTGGGAACATATGTAAGATTCAGCATATAGTGTATTGGATGGAGGAGGGGGATGACGTGGCAGAAAGGCATATGAATTGGATTAGAAGGGTTTATAGTTACATGGAACCTTTTGTGTCAAAGTCCCCTAGAGCTGCATATGTCAATTATAGAGACCTTGACATTGGGGTCAATAACAAAAATGGCTACACAAGTTATAAGAAAGCTAGCGTTTGGGGTCTTAAGTATTTCAAGAATAATTTCAATAGATTGGTACATGTGAAGACCAAGGTTGATCCTCTTAACTTCTTTAGAAACGAACAAAGTATACCTTCTCTTTTGCCTCTGGGACGCAAATAGGATAGAAAAATCTTTATAGGAATATAGGATGTAATAAAAAGTAATTAGCTGCTTTAATTTGTTAAGTTAATGTTTTTGTGCATGTGTATCAACTATGTATATGTATTGTAATTCGGTAATATATTATTGTTATTATTAGTGCTATTGTTGTTGAAAAAGAAATTGTAGAAAGGCCGAATGAGGATAAAAAATATTTTTTATCTGTGTATAGATATAACTCCCGAAAGTTGCGGCCTTAAAATGATTAATTATTGCAAGGAGTTCTTTTACTATAAATAAATTATTTAAGTTATATCATTATATGAGCTCCAAATAAAAATTTAGACTATCTTTCTCCCAACTCAGTAATTAAGAATTAATCTGTTATAGATTGGAGTTTTGTTTATGAGTTTGTTAATTGTTATTGACCAATGAGTTGCTGCATACAGAAAAAAAGTGAGACTTGAACTTTTGACATTTGTTTAACCAAACTAGTGAGTTAACCAATAAATCAACCTAATCTTTTGATAATATGACAACTTTAGAATTACATAATTATCTATTAATACAATAGATAGTAATAAAAAAAAGTTAATATTAAGTACAAAATTTTATTATTTTAATTAACATAGTTATTATTATACCCATTTTAAATTAGGTTGTTTGGGCCGGCAGGTTTTGACCATATCCAGATGTAAGGTAGCACTAAGTAAATGATCGATGTGGATTGGAAGGTACACAGGATGATGATGAGAATGTCTGAGTAATAATTTTCTTTCATTTTCATGGTGAGTGAAGAATCAGATGAGATCTGAGGACAGAGGCTAGTGATGAGCATCGAGAAAGTTACGTTGGATATGTATGTGCATGAAGGTTACGTACTTACATTGATGATCATAGCTAACATATAATTTGTTTTCTATCTTCTGAAAATTAATGTGCTACGTTTTCTATTGGTTTTATTATCTCTTTTTCAAATAAATAACTTTAACTCCGCAACTGAAAACCAAATCTGTGATTTCTATAAAAAATATGAGTAAATGACAAATAAGTCTTTAATTTTTTATTTTAAAAATAAATAAGTTATTAATTAATTAAAAATAAAAAAAGTTTTTTAATTTTTAAAATATGAGACATTTAAGTTTTTTTAAGAGACTAATTCATCTTTATATATTTTGAATATTTATTTTTTTTTCTAAAAATATTATTTATACTTAAAATTAACTACTAAAATTAATTATTATATATTTATATATTATTTAATTTATTTTTAATATATTTTATATTAATAATTAATTTTTGTATATCTAACCTCGTTATATATATATATATACACACGTGGGCGCGCTTTTATTGGAGAGAATTTTTGGAGTGTTTTGTGAATAAATAAATGGATTCTTATTCTACCTCAATAATGTAAGCCAATTCGAGGTTAATTTTTATTTTGTTGTTTTAAAATTGAATTAAAAAACAATAACAAATTTTTAATGACAATATACGTTTTGGTGGCCCCTACTCATTTTTGGATGCACAATTATGTTGACTTTCATAATTTATAGCGTTTACAAAGCTAAATCCACACTTTGACGACTAATCGTCTTGGCTCTTCTATAGTTATGCTTATACACACAGTCCTGTGTAGGTGCTTACTCGGGTTTATTTTCAAACATATCTAATTAAAGAATTCCAATCTTGCGAGTTGATGTATTCAAATTTGATTCCATTTTCTTTATGAATATATAATTAATAAACTAATGATATATAATGCGGCCTTTTACATTTACATTTAGAACTTTAATTTGTTAATTACGGGCCTGTCCAAAAATGAGTCAATGGCTAATCGCAAATCTACAAAACCACGAAAACGAAAGATTATTGGATCAAATTATACATAGGATTGTGCAAGCCACAATGACACATTTCGGGACCTTTACAGGGAGAAGCAACAAATCACTAATCACCACATAACCAAGTTGTTCTGGAACAGAAACCTTATTAGGACTTCAATATTGACTATTCTCAATTCTTAATTAGAATTTTATTAAGCAGAGATGGTGGAAATAAGGCACTTTACCTTCCCAAGTTAACCCGATTATTGGTTAAACTCAAAAGTGTCGTATGCCACTTCCTACGAAACATGTTCTCATTAGACTTTACCACTTTCGTTGACCAAATATTGTTAGGTAATCTTAATCTTAGAGCGCCACGTATTTTATGATCCTAATAAATACGGTATTATTAATTTTAAATAAATATTTAAGTCCGTAACAAATCATATTTTAAGCAGTCATTTCTGTTAATAATTGTGATTACATCCATTTAATTAATATTCGATGACCATTCAAAAGTTTATAGTTTGGCGGGATGCAATGAACCGATGAAATTAAAAAGGCAAGCTCAACTGATATAGGAATAAGAAGACAAGAAAAATAGGGTTGGGCAGAAGAAGTTAATGCTACGGATTTTCTTTCCTATTATTCAGAGGATCTGGAACTATTTTGTTGAGGGAATTTGACGTCAATAATAATAATTTTCCAACACAACTCTTTAGTCCAAATGATCACCATGATTATTTGATTTCTTTAGTAAACCTTAAATGAACAGTCCATGAGTTGCCATATAACAAAAGAACCTAAATTGGTTTTATTTAATATTTATTAATTATCGCTAAAATTAATAAATATTAAATAAGATAAATTTGTGTTCATAAAAACGTAGAAAAACGTCATTTTTTTAAATAACGTAAACAAATTTTAAATTAATTAGATATAATGTTTGTTAGGGAATCTGAAATGCAACTCTTTATTAGTATCTCTCATTATTCACCTAAACGTAATTAATTTTTTATTGTCTCCGTAGCATTACGGTTATATAAATAGGAGAGTTGCAATGCATTGGTAAGGTAGGAAGGAAAACCAAAATGACTAGATCAGTTGTAAACTTAGTTCTCCTATCTGCCATAATTTTCATCTCAATTTTCTCTGCATCATCATCAGGTTCGGCTAGCCATGAAAGTTTCCTTCAATGTTTTCAGTCCGGTCTAGGAGTTAACAGCAACACAAGTTCAGGAATAGTCTTCACCAAAACCAGTTCTTCTTATGAACCTATCTTGGATGCTTCTATAAGAAACTCAAGATTCTTGGCCACTTCAGTCCCAAAACCAAACTTCATTGTCACTCCACACAACCTTTTCCACATCCAACTAGCACTGCGATGTTCCAAACACAGCAACCTCCAAGTCAGAGTTCGAAGCGGTGGCCATGACTATGAAGGCCTCTCTTATGTCTCTAATGTTCCATTCATCATCATTGACCTTTTCAACCTCAGGTCCATAACCATTAACATGGAAGACGAAACAGCGTGGGTTCAATCAGGTGCTACTCTGGGAGAACTCTACTATGCAATTGCGAATAGAAGCAAGGTCCATGGCTTCCCTGCTGGGAGTTGCGCTACAATTGGCATTGGAGGACACTTGAGTGGAGGTGGATTTGGCACCATCTTCAGGAAATATGGCCTAGCAGCTGATAATGTGATCGATGCGCAGATAATCAATGTTAATGGGACGATACTGAACAGAAGAGCAATGGGGGAAGATCTGTTTTGGGCCATAAGAGGTGGAGGAGGTTCAAGCTTTGGTGTCATCACAGCATGGAAGATCAAGCTTGTCCAAGTTCCATCAACAGTTACCATCTTTGAGGTTTCAAGGAATCTTGATGATGGTGGTTCTGAGATTTTCACCAAGTGGCAAACTGTTGCTCCAAAGCTTCCTGCAGAACTCTTTCTTCATGCAGTTCTTGGAGTTTCCAATTCAGCTTCTCGACTTGGTAATAAAACTGTGGTGTTTTCTTTCACGGGAATGTACCTTGGAACCGCAGAGAACCTCCTCCCTTTGATGCAGGAAAGTTTCGCAGAATTCGGGTTGCAGCGAAGCAACTTCACTGAGATGAGTTGGATTCAATCTGTTCTTTACTTTGCAGGTTTTTCAGTGGACCACTCCTTAGAGGTCTTGCTCAACAGGAACATAACATCATCAAGTTTCAAAACAAAATCTGATTACGTAACAGAATCGATTTCATCTACTGGCTTAGAAGGACTATGGAAGATGCTGGTTTTGGAGGAGTCACAATTCATGATCCTGACGCCATATGGTGGAATAATGAGTGAGATTCCAGAATCAGCAACTCCATTCCCTCACCGAAAGGGTATGTTATATGGAATCCAATATTCTGTTAGTTGGGATTCCAATGAAGATGCAACTAAGGACATAAAATGGATAAGAACACTCTATGATTACTTGGCGCCTTATGTGTCAAAGTTGCCAAGGCGAGCATACTTGAATTACAGGGACCTTGATTTGGGCGTGAATGGTCCGAATACAAGCTATATTGAAGCACAATCTTGGGGTCTCAAATATTTCAACCAAAACTTTAAGCGGCTAGTAGAAGTGAAGGCTAGAGTTGATCCTGAAAACTTTTTCCAGAATGAACAGAGCATTCCACCATTGTAGAGGTACCATCAGTGCCCACTAGAAAAAGAATATACAATAGATTAGTTACCCATAGTTATTTCATAATCATAAATAAATGGCATACCCTGTTTTGTTCCTTAATCGTGGATAGCAAAATAAAAATGATACTAAAACTACACAAGTTTGTTTGTTGACTGCAACCAGACAAAGAGATGTCAAATTATGATTTAAGAAAAATACAAGAGTAACATAACATAGCAAATGTTTTTGAAAAGTTGTCATTAGTTAAACCAGGCCTATATATTTTAAAGATTATAGTTCGACTTCATAATTTTTGCAAAGAAGCATATACTTGTCTTCACATAGCTTTGAATAAAAGCTTGCAAATTGTATGAATAATAAATACTTAAAATCAATCATATACAGCCGTCCTATTAATTGAGGTATGACCAGTTAATGTAACTACTAACTCAAATGTACCCAATAAATTTAAAATGTCAATGAAAACACCTATTTGATAATTACACACAAACCTTAACACCCAGTCAAACACTATGGTGTATTTGGGGTAACGTTCCGAAAAAAAGAAGCTCGTTTGAGTGTTTTAAACATTTCATTTTTATGTTTGGTAATTTTTTAAAACTTTGAACCCAGAAGTACTTTCACCTTTAAACATACGTTTACGTGAAGTTAAAAATTTTAGTTTATGCGTTCACGTTAGAGAAAGTTGATTACTGTTGGAGAAATTAGCTGAAAAATTTATTCCTTTTCTACCAATCCTACCTTTCATCTTCTTCTATAAAGAATGGTTTTGCTACGTTACCAACAGTATTTCTACCAACTTCTGCCAACTCTTATTTATTATTGTGTTTAATGGAAGTGTCTTCGTGGATGTGTCTAATAAAAATATATTTTTTATGACTGTGTTTAATAGAAATGTCTTTATAGATATGTTTTCTGGATGTGTCTCTTTATATATGTGTTTAAAATATAATAATTAATTATTGTTAGTAATAAGTTGGCAGATAATATGTTGATATCCTATACTTTTTCATAAAAAAATCCAAGTAACCATATAACTTTCATAGTAGTTATTTATGTATTATTTTTGTTCCACTTCTTTTCATCAAAATCTTTTAGATTTGTTTCAATCTACCAAGGTAAATATTTTAATTTTTTATTATTTTTAATACTCTCTTTCATATTTTAATTTTTATATTTTTTATTATATTTTTTATTTATATGATAAATATTTTTTATATTATTTTTTTAGTATTCTGATGTTATTTTTTTAGTGTTCTGATGTTATATTTTTATTATATTTTTTATTCATATGACAACTATTGTTGATATAAATTCTTATTTTTATTAATTTTTATAATATTTTTATTATTTTTTGTTTATATAAATTTTTTTCTATCTTTTATTATACTATATTTATGTTGTGTATAAATTTTTTAGAGGAAAGGATAAATAGGTCTCTGACTTTTTGTCCCTAACCATTGAAAAATACTTTTAAGTCCCTAATCTTCACAAAACTTGGACGGATCAGTCCCTGACGGATGTATTTGGATGGATCAGTCCCTGACGGAAGCATTTGGACGGAGGGACTGATCCGTCCAAGTTTTGTGAAGGTCAGGGACTTAAAAGTATTTTTCAATGGTCAGGGACGAAAATGTCCGCGGGGCAAAAGATTAGGGACTTATTCGTCCTTTTCTCAATTTTTTATTTTTTGTTTGGTTTTATTCATATGAATTTTATTTACTTCTTATTGTAATTTATGATAAATATTGTTGGTTGTAATTATTATATATTATGTTTGTATAAAATTTTTTTCGATTTTGTTGTATTTCTTACTGTGCTTTATTCTCGTTTTTATTATATACAAATTATAAGTAACAAAAGAGTCATAAATAATAAAAATTTATAGTCCAAAATAATTTTAAATTAAAGAATACTAACAGTACTAAAAAAATTATAGAACATTTCCTTTTTGTTTGACATTATAAAATGTATAGTACTATCTTTTATTTTTTTATATTATTTTTTTTAGTGTTCTATTTTTTTCATGTATATTATTACTTATTATTTTTTAGTTAATATAAAAAAATTTATAAAATGAATTAATAAGATCTATTCAAATATTTAAAATAAAATGATAGGATAATATAAAACATTATTTGAATTGATATTTTTTTTAGTAATTTTTCATCTAAAAGTGATTTTGAGTAGTATAATTCAAACAATATTTATTTTATCATGATCCATTTTGATATAAAGATTGTCAAACATAAATCACGTTAACAAAAACTTATTTTTCATCAAAATCAAGTTTACAAAGTCAATTTTATGCAAACTCCCATTTTCAAACTGTAATCCAAACTCACACAGTCTTTGATACACCAAAATTTGCATTAGTATATATTACAAGTAGCTAATACTCTTGAAACTCCTGATGCGTCTCCTCCCCCAGATCGCGTAGTAGGAACCCAGATATGGAAACTTTGGAAACGGTGATGCCTGATAGTATGCGTCGGTTACAGCAAGAATAGAACAATGCCTTCTTGGTGACAAATGAGTCCATTAAGGTGCTGGAGCATCATACTGTAAAAACGGATCTCTCCACTCAACGGTTGGGGGCGAGCTCCTTTTCGGGTGACGCTATGAAGAAGAAGGCAGTTAATAACCAACAAACAGATCTCCTGATGTTTATATGATGGTGTCGCCAGTAAACAAGAATAAAGAGGGAAGCTTTTCCCGGGATCGCAGTCTGAAGCAAATTAAAGGGCGAATGCTCAACAATGATTTTAAGATTTTCCGTAACCTTCCTCTCCTTTTTTGGTTTTATGAATATTATCAGTTGGAATGATAGAGGTGATGGTTCTAAATTCTTTTCCACTCTTATTAGAGATTTAAGACGTGAATTTGATGCAAATTTTTTGCTTCTCTTCAAAACTCACTTTAGTAGGGATCGGGGTCTGGAAGTCCGGAATAAATTAGAATTTGAAGATTGTTTTGTTGAAGATGCTATTGGGCATTCTGGTGATATTTGGACTTTTTGAGATCTGAGTACCTGGAAGGTTGATATTCTTACTGCTGTATATGGAAGCCCCCAAAAGGTTAACAGAAAATTGTTTTGGAATAACTTGCATCTTTTGTTGGAAAATACTAATCATCCCTGATGTATGATTGGCAATTTCAATGCCACCCTCCATGATAATGAGAGGCGGACGGTGCCACTAGGATTTAGTCTGGCGCTTGCTCTGATTTCAGCGATTGCATTTCTGGCTATGGCCTGATTGACCTAGGGTTTGTTGGATGACCTTTTACTTGAAAGAGAGGTAACTTGATAGTTAGACTGGACAGAACTCTTGACAATTTAGATTGGCAAATAAATTTTTCGGATGATTGTATTAAACATCTTTCTATATTGAAGTCTGATCATGCTATCCTCTGCCTTCAGCTTTATTCTATTTCTGTGCTCAATAAATGAAAAAGGCATTTTTTTTTCTTTGTTGCAGTTTGACTACCTTACCCAGATTTTGACAACATAGTTCGGGACTGCTGGAAGGTTAAAGCTTCTTGGACAGCTAGTGTCAATGAATTTCAATTTCAGCGTGCTCTTAAGGAAATTTCAGTTGTGTAAAGATTATAAGAAAATTCTTACTCAAGAGGAATTGTTATAGTACCAAAAATCTAGGAGCAACTGGATTGAATTTGGGGATCGCGATACAAGATTTTTTCAAGGGTATACTATGATTCGAAGGAGAAGAAATAAAGTCATTGCCCTCCAACAAGAGGATGGTTCGTGGATCACAGAAAAGAATGATCTGGAACAACATGCCTTTACTTTTTTTGCCAACCTGTATCAAGACATCCATGATAACCCCCCTACGTTCTTCGTAAAGAGTTTTCACCTCTCAATGAGACTGACCTTAATATTCTAGGCTGTCATGTGACGTATCAGGAGATTAAGGATGCTCTTTTTGGTATGAAAAGCCTAAAAGTTTCGGTAGAAATGGTATTCAAGCTATTTTTTTATCAGCAACAATGGAATAAAGTTGGGCCTGACCTTTGTAACCTGGTGCAGAGTATTTTTTACAATCCGATCAGTGTTGAGAACCTTAATGAAATGCTCATCATGCTTATACCTAAGGTCGACTCTGTTTCTAATCCAAGATAGATGAGACCTATAATCCTGTGCAATGTTTCATACAATGTTAATACTAAAATTTTTGCCAGTCGTATGAGAAAGATTATGGAGAAATTGCTTAGGAAGTCATTTATTCGATGAGAAATAAAAAAGGGAAGGAAGGCTGGATGGCTATCAAGATCGACTTTGAGAAGGCATATGATAAGCTTAAATGGTCTTTTGTTAAGGAAACCTTAATTGACATTGGGTTTCCCTCGCATACCGTTGAGCTTATTATGGCCTGTATTTCTATGACCAAAATGAGAGTTCTTTTGAATGGAGAGGAGATGGAGGAGCTTAAACCAACTAGGGTATCCGGCAGGACGATCCCATTTTTCTTTACATTTTTGTCTTGTGCATTGAGCGTCTTTCTTAACTCATTAACTGTGATGTGAATTATGGGTTCTGGAAGCCTATTTATATTAAGAGAGGAGGGTCGTCTTTATCTCACATTTGTTTCGTGGACAACTTGATTATTTTTGCTGAAGGTAATATGGAGCAAGCTAGTATCATTAATAGATGCCTAAGTGTCTTTTGTGAGAGTTCCGGACAAAAGATCAACTAAGAAAAAACACACATTTTTTTTCTCTAAAAATGTTGAAAGCTCGGTCAGAGAGGAGAACAATGAAGCTTTGGGTTTTACCAGAACTGACAATCTGGGAAAGTACCTTGGAGTTCCTCTTTATTATTTCAAGGTCTCAAATAACACTTTTGATGACAGCAAACTCAACACCAGGCTTAACTCCTGGAAGTCATCCTCTCTTTCCTTCGCAGGAAGAAATATTTTAGTGAATTCTATCATTTATTCTATTTCTTTATATACTATGCAAATTGCCTTACTTCCTTCCTATTACTACTTATAATTTCATTGATCGTAAATGCAGAAATTTTTTTTGGGGAGAGACTGAACGAACAAAAAATATCCACTTGTTAAGTTAGAAAAAAGTGGGTCAGCAAAAGAAAAACGGGGACTTGGGTATTTGTCATGCCCATACTCTTAACAAGGCTTTCATGATGAAAGTTGGTTGGAGGCTTATTGAGAAGAAGGATGCCCTGTAGATAAAGGGTATTACGATCCAAATATGGTGGAGGTGATAACATTATTCCTTGAGAAGATAGAAAGCAAAGCAACTCAAACCTCTGAAAAGGAGTATGCGCTAATTGGGAGAATGTCACTAAAAACACCATTTGGCGGGTTAGCAATGGCAAAAGCATCAACTTCTGGAAATATAACTGGGTTCCTAATTTAGGGAGTTTGGATATGCATATTAATCAGGTAAGTAATAGAAACATTGATTATTCTAGTAACCTTATGAATTTTCGCTCTATTTCAGGGGATTGGGACGCTGACAAAATCAAAGAATGGCTCCCTAATGACGTAGTCAGCAAGATTGTTGTGAATCCCACGCCGTCTAGGGGTGTTCATGGATCGGATTGTATCCACCGATTCGCGGCAAATATCCGTATCCGATTCGAAAATTGCGGATAGGATCTGATCCGCATCCTTTACGGATCGGATCGCGGATATCTGCTCTACATCCGCATATCCGATCTGCGGATCCGCAGATCTGCACAATAATAATTAAAAATATATATATATATATACTTGTTTGAATGTTTTAGTTAGTAATTATTATTCATATATTGTATTATTTTATTTTTGTTATTTAAGAAAAGTTTGATTAAAAATATTTTAGGAATAAATAAGTTTAAAAATGTGAAAGAAATATTTTTATTGAATTTTTTACATAGAAATATGATTAAAAAGAGAAGGTTCAATTATGCAAATATATCCGATATCCGATCCGCTTTGCGGATCGGATCTGACACTAAAAAACACGGATATCATATCCAATCCGATCTGATGGGAATTATGCGGATCGGATCGAATTTTCGGCCATATCCAATCCGATCCGATCCGATCTGCGTACACCTCTAACGCCGTCCCCTTGAAAAGATAAAGATCAGATTACGTGGGCTCTCATCTTGGATGGATGCTTCAAGCTCAAATCTGCTTACCAAGATATCTAGAATACCACTGACAGCTCCAGCAACATTTTCAGCCTTGTTTGAAGTTGGAAAGGACCTGAATGAGTGCGTTTATTCCTTTGGCTTATTGCTCATGACTCCATTCTTACCAATGCGGAAAGGAAGAAGCACCATCTTACCAATGACGATCATTGTCCCCGGTATAGAAATGATGTTGAATTCACTCTCTATATCATTCGAGATTTTTTTTTTTTTGCTAAAAACGTATGGCGAAACCTCCTGCCTGCCAATCAATTTCGACATTTTTTGAATTCTAATATGCTGAACTGGTTGCAAAACAATCTCTCGAAGAGATCAAAGTGGTTAAACCTGTTTGGCATTGCAACATCTCATTTTTGGTTTTGTCGTAATAAGCTTGTTTTTGAAGATATGTTGATTTTTTTTGCTACAACTCTTATCTAGATTAAGGCTAGGCATAAGGAATATTTACATGTCATGAATGGGAATTGGAGGCAGAAGCACAATAATCCAACTGCTAGTACTCTTATTCGCTGGCTCCCTCCTCATGAGAATGAAATTAAGTTTAATGTTGATGGCTCTTTCTTCGCTAACCAGAATAGCGCCGGATGCAGTGGAGTTTTTAGGAATCACTTGGGAAGATATATCATTGGTTTCGTTTTCAACTAGGTAGTTGTTCTATTATACATGCGAAAATGTGGGGGTTGTGTGCGGTCTCTAGATTGTTGTGGCCAACAATTTCAAGCGGCATGTTATTGAAATAGATTCTTTCTCTGTCCTTAAGTTTGTAAGAAATGGTTGTACTGCGAGTCATCTTTGTGCATCGATTCTTGTTGATATCAACATTCATTCATGTCCAACGGCTTGATGTTTTCAGATGGTCACTTATTTTTAGAGAAATAAATTATGTTGCGGATATGCTTGCTAAAAAGGGATAATCCTCCCATTTGGCTTCCATATTTTTTATGTTCCTCCTCCAATATTAGCTTAGCGCTAGATTTGGACTGTTTTGACATTTTACGCCCGAGACTCTAAGCTCTGTTTAGTAGTGTTTGTTTTTTTTCCTCCTTGCTTGGGGTCCTTGACCCCGTAGATACCTTAAGTAATACTAGCTGCATAATTACTGAAAGCAAAGCCATAACTTGTGCAGTTAGTTCAATTTGAAATACAATTAGTAACACTTGCAGCATAATGAGTGAATCAAATTTACCAGCATGGCTGCATTATTACCCTAAAGCACAGTCTTGTGTATTGTAATGTCAATTCTCTTTCAGCATACACTGACCGTGACCAAGGGGTCCAAGGCATTACTTGTCATGGAAAAGAAAACTTATGAAAAAGCAACAGCAGGAGAACAAAAGTTGATGTACCAAAAATTCATATTCCAGCTGGACCCTACCCTGAAGCACCCCATTCGGTCCAACTTGGTGCTGTGCATATAATTAAATGAATTTCAAGTAATACTAAGAGCTCTATGAAAAATAAGCAAGCTCTCTTATATCAGTAGTTCTACCATGACAATGACACAAAACACTTTATAATATAAGTAGCTCACCCCGCACGCCCTTTCAAACAATTTTATAATAGTCCTCAGCCGACCCAGCATGAAGCAGAGCCAAGAAAAAACACTTAAAAAATTGAAAGGGCAACCAATGACACCGCCCCATGAAGAAAAATAGTGCAATCCTTGTGGGTCAATTGTCCTCAGTGGTCACTAGTAAGTAGTAAACTCTTACATAATTAAACAAATCCGAAAGTCTTAATCAAGTCAATAAACAAATCCCATAAAAAGCCAACCACACCGAGACAAAAACTTGTTCATATATTTATCAGCCAATACAACCTCCTCCCACCAAAACTACCTAACCCCCTGCAACAGAACTCACTTACTCACTCACTCATTCTCACTGAATGGAAGATCATCGAAGTTCAACACCCAACGCTATTGGTCTCTGCCTCCTCCCGCAAGAGCTCATTCAAAACATATTTCTATCTCTCGTCTTGCCTGAAATCCTTCCCTTAAAACTGCTCAACAAATCTTTCTCCCGAATCATCTCCGACCACACCTTCGTTCGCCGCTGCAACTCCGTCTCCGCCGCCACCACCTGGCTCTTCGTCTACAAGAAGCGCTGGCTCCGCGACGCCGTCCTACACGCCTTCACCCACCGTAGCTCCCACCGCTGGTTCCGGATCCGCATCGCAGACCTCCACTTCCACGCCGACAACGACCTCTACTTCCTCGCCGCCTCCGCCAACTTCTTCCTCTTCGCTTCCAACACCGTCCGCGAGGTCATCGCCGTTAACCTCGTCACCCTCGCCGTCAAGAGGATCCCGCCTTCCCCGTTAGGTCCACGTGGCACCTCATCGTGGAGGAGGTCCGGCATGAAGCTCGTCTCCCACCCGGACGGCTCCGATCATTTCCGCTTCTTGTTCGCCGAGTGCGTGGACAACCGGCCCGTTTTGTTTGTCTACAATTCCGAGACCGACACGTGGAAGTCAACGGAGGGGAAGGAAAGCACTGGATCCAGTGGGATTGTGCCACGTGGAGGTGGAAATATTTTCCTGAGCGTGGCTCATGGGCCCCAGGAGAGCGTTCTGGTTGCGTGTACAGCACAGTGCGAGGCGCCAACAGTTGTACGGCCGAGATTTGATCCGAGAGGGAGCGATGGAGGGTTGAGCGTTGGATATAGTTGGGGAAACGTGATAGATAGGCTACACGTGTACGGAGATGGGTACATGATGATAGTGAAATCGGAGGGTGGAGAGCGTGGAAAGGGGAGGGTGTTGAAGGGCGTGGAGTTGTGGGGGTTGAGTTTGGATGGGAGGAAGTGGGAGTTTGTTTCGGTGGTTCCGAGTGAGTTGATGAAGGTTGTTGAGAAGCCTTATGGGGTTATGATGGGTTGCTTGGAGGAGAAGAATGGGATCCTTCGGGCTGCTTTGGTCTCTAATTCTGAGGGGTTTTGGAATATGATTTGGCTCTCCTATGATGCCACGTGTAACCACTGGACCTGGATTCCCGTTCCTGATTGCAAAATGAAGGGATGGAATATGGCTGGAATAAGCTTCTCCTCTGGTCTTATTCTGCCTTGATGAAGAGTACCAAACATGTATATAGTATAGTATGCCATCTATCTTGTAAATCAAATTATACCAGAGGATGAGCTGAGCCATGCGGTTTATTCAGCCTTCATTTCTTAAAATTATTTAATGGATCCTCCATGTTATTCACTTTTATTATTTTTTAAATTCGTGATTTCAAGTATTGCCAATGCCACGTTATAGTGCAATGAGAGATTGTTAAACTCAACACCTTAAAGTGTGAAACAAGAAGAGTTCCCGTGAAGAAAATAATCACTCGAAACTGATGCCACACCTTTTCTTCTTGACTATAAATCTCTATACATGATTTTCGTGAAGAACAAAATCAGAATCAACAACTCCCTTTCTTCAAAGAAAAGGATAGTTCAAATGAAATCCAATTTTTTTGTCAAATAGCTTATAGTATATTGAATCCAATATTCAAGGAGCTGGGGTTCCAATGAAGCAATTAAGGGTATCATATGCTAGTAGATTAGTAAAGACGACTATGGGTCCAATGAAAAAGCTTCAATTGCAAATTTACTTTATCCTCCTTGACTTCAAATGTATTTATCTTAAACACCTAAAATACAAGACGTACAAGAGTTGCTAAGCTTAGATTTGTTTTAATAGGTATTCTTGATGGATTTCATGATCAACCTAATTCTGAGCAAATTTTTTTAAAAAATTTTGGGTTTTTTATTTAAATAAATATTTAAATTTGATTAATTATCAAAATGTGCATGGATAAAAAGGTGGATGAAAGTGCGCATAGCCAATTTACCGGAGTTGTCCGCGAAATGGGATTTGCTACCAATTCATCTCCGGCGTCCGCGAAATGGAAGAGCTTGTTAGGACCAACCCAAGTGTATCATACACAAAATGGTATCCAACCTCCACAAAAAATAGTATTCAACCTCTACTACGTCGTCTGTGAAACTAACTACTATATTTAATTATGCCTATTATTTAAAGAGTTAAAATTTAAAAATTAAAAAAACACTAATAACAGAAAAAATATTAATAAAATTTTAAACTAGTTTTTGAATAATAAATCAAGATTGAAATTTTATTCATAAATTATAAAATATATTAGATTAAGCGCAATATAATTTAATATATGACAATCTAATATATTATGTGTTGTTATAATTTCTTCTTCTTTCTCCCTTTTTCTCCTTTATCTAGCGTTGTTTTATTTTTATTTTTTTTCTCAGATGCATCTTCTTCCTTTTTAAATTAAAATTCATGTTATTTGTCCACTTCGCAGGCACCATAAGCAACATGGATGCAAATCTGCAACTCCTCCTGATAAAATTGTGAAAGAATAGGAAAAGAAAAAACGAAAAAATTTTATTGATTGTTGATTTGATTGAATTGAATTGAATTATAAATTATGAAGGTAAAACTAAATATATTTAGAGCATTGGCTTATGAAAGATAAAAACAAATAAAGATAAGATAAGAACAAATAAATATAAGATAAAGATAAGATAAGATAAAATAATAAAGACTAAAACTGTAACTGAATATTCTGTTCGACTGAATTTGTGGGTCACGAGACTTCTTTATTGTTGTCATGAGCTAATGTGGAATAGTAGTTTAATACGCCCCCGCAAGCTGGTGGATGGAAGATGTCAATAATCCACAGCTTGGATAAGTTCCGATGAAATTGTTGAGTAGGACGCGTGTGACGTGGTGACGCAGAGGGAGATGCGTGCGGCGGAGCTAGAGCTGCCGACGGCAAAAATATAACAAGGAGAGAAAGCAAGCACCGATCTTAAAAAAAAAAAAGCACGTACACCACGATAAGATTAATCTTCAGATGGCGCGTATGGTGCAATAAGAGTGGTTTTGAGAGGGCGCGTAAAGCGCAATAAGAGAGGGCGCGTAGAGCGCGATAAAAAAAGAGGGCGCGTAGAGCGCAATAGAGTGCAAATGGAACTGTTTAAACAGAGTGCAGATTGAGTTGCTGAAACAGAATACGGAACTCGAAAAAATTAAAAGTGCAGATAAAACTACCGGAAGAAGGCGCAGACAGACCATATTGACTATTCCATGAAGGATAGTTATTTCCTATTAGAACAGCGATAATCAAGACTAATGTTAAATTTTTACTTGAATTGATGTAATAGAAATTGGTTGGATTTTGAGTTAAATTGAAAGTGTAGTTTAATAAGGATACCATTTCGCGTATGACACACCTGAGTTGGTCCTGACATATGCAGCTCCTCCATTTCATGGCCGTCTAGAATGAATTGGTGGCGAATCCCATTTCGCGGGCGGCTCCGGAGAGTTGACCATGTCCATTTTCATCCACTTTTTTATTTATGCGCATTTTGGTAATTAATTAATTTTGGATAATTTTTTTTTATCGAAAATAGAAAGATTCGAACTCGTAATTTCTTAAGTGGGTGGGGAATCAATTTTGGATATTTATTTAAAAAAAAAAGTAAAAAATTTATGAATAATTATTCAAATGTATTATTAAGATTGATGTGTTTTTTAATACAAATAAAAAAAATGTTTGAATTAGTAGACAACAAGTTTTATATATAATATTCCATTTCATATAGAAAAGATTATTTAAAATCAAACAACCCAATTTCTAGTCCTACATTCAGTCTTCCTCAGTTTATTAGTCAACCCTGTTTGAGACTTCAAATGAAAAATTAACAGGACCACATTAGTGGGAGGTATTAACCTTTTGCTTCCACTTCATAGTCCACCAATATAATAAAGCACATGGAATATGACTAATGTAGATTCCTAAGGTCATAATAATGTGACACCAATTTGCTAGAAATTAAAAAAGCTTGTTATCAAAGTATGTGTGGAAGCATATGCGGGGAAGATACTTTGTTCCACTTTCCCTACCCTTCTTCACCTACAAAAACCACTTTCCCTCTCTTGGGCTTCACAATTGAGACTTGATGAGCACACATTACTGTTAAGGCCTTACCATATACCATATAATTTTCAGCTTCTATCATCCTCAAAATGAGTCTCAAGTTCAGAGGAGAAGGTGTTTGCATCAATGATGATGATGGGCAGGGAAGCGAAAAACAGAAAGGTGCCCCTTTAATTAGTCCTACAAGTTAGGTCATAGGCTTAATCTTAATAGGGCAACCATGATCCTTTGGCAATGTATCCTAATCCTGCATGTAATCACTTATTACTTATTTTGCTGTTATACGTCCTTTGAGTGTTTCAAGTTTTTTAGTTGTTGTGTTAATATTCAAAGTTATGCAGCGTCAACTCTTGTGTGTGTGGTAAAAGAAATATAATATATGAGTAATTAAACTATGTGTAAGGTCTAAGTTGAATGAAAGGATTGGAAACATAATCAGCTGATTAGCTCCTATTATCCTCATCTTTTTTTCCCCTCGTTGTGTTAATTTAATATGCGTGAGGTGTAATAATTATATTAATACATAGAAAAAAAAAAAGAACTGATATATGGTTGGAAAAAAATTGTTAAGCAAATATGAAAGGAAATACCTCAGTGTTAGTTTAATTGGTGAGTATTAAATCACTTTCTAGCATTAGATTAGATAACACGAATTCTTATTTAGTTCGTAGCGTTTATGTTGTGCTAGAAGAGACTATATATATAGGTTGAATTATTTCAAGGGTTCAGGGAATTAATTAATAACAATGCAAAAGGAATAGTTTTATAGTTAACAAAAGAAAAAAATAAAATTAACTAATGTTATGCTATTTTCAAAAAGCAAAAAATAATTAATTGCAAACATACATATTAATTTTAAAAAATTATGAATTTAACTAAGAAGTAATCTAAATATTCATTTTGATAAGTTTATAATTTTTTAAAAAAATTAATTTAATATTTGAATATTTCATATAAAAATAGGTGACATCTGTGGTGGTCAAAATGGTTAAGGATGACTCTCCAATAAGATTCTTACCCGTAGTAATTTTGGAGAGCAAAAATCAACAACGTTGACTGTGCTAAGGATGGTGAATTTTTAATGAAGGTTGGGTAAATATTTATGTGTATATAATAGAAATTAATTAAGATGCTAATCATGTGATATGACCAGTAAACATCGGTTACAAGTTATAGTTCGGTAACGCCTAAACCCCAATCATAACCGACAATTTCATAATAGCCATAAACAACCTCAAATCAATAACGTCGGACATACAATTAATCCTCTTTCTGGGCCTTACAACCTAAGTAAAACGGCCGACCTTTTCCGCTAAAATATAAAGCAGACGAGAAAGCTACAGAAGGTACGTCACTCTTTCTAAGATAAGATCTATTATCCACTTTACACTAACTTGAGCGTCGGAGTGCCTTTGCAGGTACCCACCCTCGCTGCTCATCCATTGCCGACGTATATCTTGATCCAGTCGAGAAGTCTACCGACCTTTATCAGTGGACGAGCTATACCTCGGAGTAGTCAGGCAAGAACATCATGGATGTTGGAATGTTCGGCGTCTTTTCCTATTGCCGTCAATCGTTGGTATCCACTGTTGCCAATCGGTTATGAGACGAGGTTTTTCGAAGAGGACTTGACGATGCTGCTGAGATTCTCTCTTGGATGCAACTTCGAAGATATCGCCGCTGTTGATGACTAAAAGCCTGGTAACTATGGCTGCTATTGCTCAAAGTTAATGTTCGGACTAGTTTCTTATCAGAGATTGCTAACGATGATTTTGCTCCTGACTGTAGTTTTTTATTTTTTATTTTTTTGGAGGGGGCTACTCCAATTAAGTTGACGAATATGTCTTCTGCTGAATATGGCAATTGGACCATTAGATGCCCTGTGATCTTGAAAATTGTGGGGGCAATGATTGATTTTTTTCTTTGGACGGATAATTAATGAAGTATATAAGTGTTCTAGTCTAATTAACCCAGTATAAAAATTATTTTTCATAAATCAAATTGGGCCAATTTGAGAAACAAATCAATTTAAAAAGAAAATTAATTATTCTTGAATTCTTTTCTTTTTATTTTTTTAATTCAATTCTATTGATTTCCACCATTGGAGCCTTCAGAAGCTTTGTTGATGGCTGTCATGAATCGCCTTCCAACCAACCTCTGCTTGGGATTCGTTAGGTTCCTCAATCCTGCTATGGAGATGTTTCTTTTCCTTGCTAGTGTACTTCATCTTCTGCTTCTCTCTCGTTCATCATATACAGTCACAAGTTCACAACTTTTTCGGAGAGACGACCATCAATATTGTGTCGTTGAGATGAGTGGTTCCAGAAAAAATATTGTGTCGTTGAGATAATTTTTTGTGTAGGAATCTTAATTGGAATTTTTTAGACATTGTCACATGACCTATTTTCATGGCCGAGTACCTTTTGATTGATTTAAAACTAGCTTTAATCTTAACTACTCAAATTTCACAGTTTAGACTACTACAAACAACCTGTGAATGTGAAGGTTGGGATTATACAAGTAATGGTGAATAACGAAAAAGTGATGAAGAAGGTGGAAGATAGGGGCATACAAGTAATTTTACAATGTACTAACATTTTTTTAACGTTTAACGTTAATAGGGACTAAATTGAAAAAAAAATTGATGTATAAGGACCCAATTGAAAAGAAAAAAAGTATAAGGACCTAATTAAAAATTCGGTAAAACTATAGGGACTTGCAGAATAATTAAACCTTCATTTATTTATTATGTTTGTATAATTATATAAAAACATTTTTTATCTAACCGGATTGATTATGCACAATTGACTTAGCATCGGGATGAAGGCCGGCGATTCGGGCATATGACTACCAATATCATTGATGAACACGATACTAAAGGGTGTAAGAAACCTTCCAGTTTGTTCGTTGGTGAAGTCCACCTATGGAAGATTGACCGAGCTATTTGTTCGCAAAGGAAGAGAGGCAGAGGCACAGTTAGGAACCATGCAGCAGTTTAGTCAACATTTGATGAAGGCAATAGAAGTTAATCTGAAGGCCTCAAGATATTTCACGATGACTTTGTACGACAGGGATAATTCTGAGTTTAATGTTGCTGAGACCACTCTAATTGATAGCTTCTCACTTGGCTCATATAGAGTGTCACTCAGGGACCAAACCTATGATTGCGGATATTTTCAGGCACTTCGTTATCCTTGTCGCCATGCCTTAGCATGCTGTGCCTACTTACAATTGAGTTGGTCTACCTATGTATGAGGTGTATCGCCTTAACTCAGTGTTCAATGTATATCGGATGGGATTCACACCTCCAATCCCTGAGGGATTTTGGCCACCATACGATGGTCCAACAGTCATTCCCGATCCAACTAAGAGACGTGCATCTGAAGGGCGTCCCAAGATCACTAGGATTTGTACTACAATGGATGAGGCTGATCCGAACAGACCGAAGAGATGCGGGCTGTGCAGACAGTCAGGCCACACATGTAGGACGTGTCCATAGGGAGGAGTCAACATCGGTTCGACACCCACCAGTAATGTGTAGCATTGTGTTTGTTTAGTGTAATATTTTATCTGGTGTGTCTTTGCTGATTTACCTTAATAATGGTGTCTGTTGTAAGATTTATTGTTGTTTGCATTCTCACTTGACAGTTAATTCAATTTCATCATTCGGTTTTCGAGTATTTTACGTGTTATTGACTCGTGTTATGAGACGGCGGTATAATACATTATCAAATAGTCATATAACATACATGTTATACTAAATAATATGACATACATGTGCAACTAAATAGAGTAAAATACATATGCTATAAGTACGTTGTTTCTCAACAAGATATAATGTTATTTCTTCGCCTCTCCCTCCACGACGTGCTCTACCTTGACCACCACCCCTAGCTCCTCTATGGCCGGCACCTCTACTTACTCTACGACCTCGACCCCTCCCCTCTAATGCATCAATGGCATCGTCGAGCCACCTCCACTCATGCTAGCTCGAACGTGTCCCTGCACGACGTCTTCGCTCAACACAATGGTTGTCTGGAACATCAGGCACCTGATCCATCTACGGAGCCTGTCCTGGACCTATCTACAATGCCTCGGCCGGGATTGCATCTGCTCTGGGGTCTCCGAGGAATAGCTCAAGCAACAAGAATCGCCTACCATATTGATGCCACCACTCTAAGTACGCTTGAGACGGTCTTGAATCTGGAACAACATTAAATCGTAACACATGCTGCGTCTGGTTGGTCCAATGAGTGTGTCAATTCTGTAAGGTAGAGAGAAACCACCGATCACCGCCTCTGCCATTCTTTGACATCAAAAAGTCAATGTTGAGTGCAGCTAGCGGCCGATGCTGTACTCCTCCAAGCTGTGGTAGCACCCGATCCACCTGATGCCACTCTATGACAGCAAAGTAGATCAATGCCGTCACGGCCCTCCATAACGCCATGTGGCGTGGCTCCAGAATCTCGGGATGCACCACCTGTACGAGATCCGGCGAGCTGTATGGCATCTACACGAACTATAAAGAGAATTGGTTCTCGAAAGTCATCATGAACAATAAGTAGACAAAATAACTGAAAAATAAAAATAAGAAATATTTAACAATCACATCCCTAGCCTGAAGTAAATCTATCTTTAGTTTGCAGTGTACGACTTGAAGTCCCTTCTCACTCAATGTTAGCTGACAATCTGACCACCTATAACCCAACACATGTTATCAACAATGGGCATAAACCATAAAAATAAGGACACAAAAAATAACTATTAACATTGAGTACCTCAAAACTAATGGCCAATGAAAGGCATCAAATCCCTCAAGCCTAAAACCCGGGAATGGCTAAAAGATCCATGACTGGAGAAGCTGCAATGGACCAGCCAACTTAACCACCTGCCTGTTGGCCACGCAACACAAGCACCGGTATAACCACGATAGAGCGGCGGATCCCCAGCTATAATTGCCTGTGTCCTCTAATCTCGCTATATACGACAACCACCTAATATGCATGCGTGTACCGGACGTGTCACCGAAGAACTGTGTTGATAATAGCATCATGATGTATGCTCTCGCATACCTCCTGACTGTCTCCTCGTCTGTGTCCTGGGAAAGGTCACTGAATGTCTCCTGCATCCAAGTGCACTTCACAATGAATTTGTCGATACAGTCTGCCGGCGACAACACACCCAATAATTCCTCAAACCAAGCCCATGCTAGACGGCTACCGTTGATGTACTGCTCGAAGTCCGTTAGACATCAATTGACGTACTGTCAGTCAATCAGGAGCTCTAACTGTACGCTATATCCTGTAGCGTAATCATGCACTCCTCGAATGACAGGTGGAATGTATGCGTCTCCAGACGCCATCTCTCAACAAATACACTTGCTAATGGGTCACCAACCTAAACCAGTGGTCGTTAAGCCTCGTGAGATGGGCTAAGCCAGCCATCTACAGGTACGACATGATCCTATCATCTAAGGACATACTATGTTGCCTCCTCATGCTCGTGATGCATCGGTGGGACTGCATGATAATGAAAAAATTCTCTAAGAACCATTACAATTTAAAAAACAAAAATCACTTAAAACGAATAATTCTAGTAAAACAAATACTTTAATGTAACAGATATTGCAAACTTGAACATAGATAACCTAAATATTTAGAATTATATTAAATTAAATTAAATCAAATTAACCAAAATTAAATTAAATTTTAACAAAATATAATTAATCTAATATTTAGGACGGAAAGCTAAATCCTAAGGTATTTTTACTAAACTTGTAGTGCTTCGTTAATCTAACATTTAATAATTTAATTTTTGAAATAAAATAAATCATACTAAATTATTGCTAATCTTCTACTGTCTAGTTATTTCAACACTTGAAACCTAAATTAAATTAAATTAAACTTCAACAAAATTTCTAACCTCGTGAAACTTCTAACAAGAAAAACTTACAAATTATGCCCAAACCTGTTATCACTACTCGTCAACATGTGTGTTACCCCTCGTCCAACATGCATTTGTGATTTCAATATTCTAACACACTACTACTCCTAAATCAATACTCTAACTACTATTTGAAGTTTAAAGATTCTAATCATTCTAATAATCAAGTTCTAAGCGATTTAATATCACTAACACTTCTTTATTTCTTAAAGAAAATAAAAAAAAATTAAATTTTGTTTACTAACCTCTTCATGCACGCTACCAGCAATATGGGCGACTCTGTCCAACCAATAGATTTGATTTTGGTCGTCTTTCATTTCCGCAGTTTCAATCTTCTAGTATAGTTAGGTGTTTTACTCTGGATTTTTCGTTTTTGGTGAATTTGGTACGGTGAAATGTAATTCGAACAAGTGGATTCGAATTATATATATAGTGATATATATGTAAATCGAATTTATGTGTCGATTTACATTGGAACACCATTACTCATAATTCAAATTCACTTCATTCGCATTACTATTGGTGTAATTCAATTTTATTCAATTCGATTTATTATGTGCCAAATACCATGTGCTAAATCGAAACAAGATGTATCAAATTATTATAGATGAGCTAATACTATGGGTATTTTCGCATTTCATTCCTTGCTAAATTGAAGCTACTTACTTCGATTTACATAAAATCCTATTGATTCGATACATATTAATTTAATTCAATACTATGATATGTAATTCGAATTCAGTGAATTCGATTTATATAAAAATATGCATAAAGATATTTATATAATATATTTTTTTCTGTGATTCATGTAATATTGGATTGTCTTTGATTTATATAAGTGTTTTACCTAATTTTTTTTAAATATACTAACATTTAAAAAAATTTTTTTTTTAAAGTATATTTTTCTTACAATATGACATTTAAATTAGCACTAAGAATACTTGGTAAGTATAAAAGTTTGTATTGAAAAAATAAGAAAGTTTAATTTAATGAACATTTATTATATAAAAGATGTATAAAATTAGAAAGAAAAAATAAATAGATTACGTAACTAGTATTTACTATTTTTAGAAGTTTTTTTGATAAGTTTTTTCTTTTGGTTTTTTTATGATATTCTTTAGTGGAATAGGTTAATAACTAATTCATTCCGATACTAAACTCTATTTAAGAATTAGAAGCACTTTTGATAATTGATTTCAAACTTTCAATCACTTTTTTAAAATTTGTAATTTATTCTTATATTCACACAATCACACCGTTTCTTTTTATCTCACTCTTCTTCTTCTTGCCAGCAATTTAGTTCTATTTTATTTTTTTAGTTTTTTATTATATTTTCTAATTCAATAATTTTATTTAAATTTTATTTAATAATTTATTTTTAGTCAATAAATTATTACACATACAAGATAAAATTCGTCCATAAGTCATAATCCATACATTATTTTTTGTGTTGTAGTTTAGGTGGTATTTTTTAACAATATAAAAATTTTATGTATTTTTTTATAGATACCACAAATCTAACTCTTAGATTTGTGATTTTTGTTTTTTTTTAACTTATAAATTTGAGGGTTTGATTTTTTTTTTATTTTAAATTTTTAGATATAAAAATCTGAGAGTTTGATTTGTATTTTAGTGTTAAAAATTTTTTTTAAACATGCTTTACAACGAAAAAAATTTTATTTTATCACAAATATACGATAAAAATTTGACTCTTAAATTTCTCAAATCTAAAGATTCTTATTTAAAATAAAAAAAATCCGTATAAAAAAAAATACACCAATTAGCCATGATAATGAAATACTGTACAATTTTTTTCTATTACTAAAAAAATTAACCCTTTATTAAACATTATCTAAAATAGTCACAAAAAAAAGATTATCTAAAATTATTAATTGTTAATAAAAATATTATCTAAAATATTATAAAGTTATTTGGTGTTGTCCTATTCCTTGGACTTGGACTTGGTCTGATTGCAGTATATGGGACACAAGCCAAGTTAACCTCTGCATCGTATCAAATATCAATGGCTACTACCTATGCACTCTTTTTGGCCCCGATCTTTCTACCCGAAATTCCAATGGCTGCTGCAGATATTCTCCAGTGCCTTTGTCTCCATTCACACCCCTCTTTTCCAATCTCTCAAGTCACCTTCTTTCCCAACACAACTTCCTACCCATCCATCTTAAACTCCTACATCAGAAACCTCAGGTTCACTTCCCCCATCACCCCCAAACCCTCCTTCATCATCACCCCCACCCACCTCTCCCACATTCAAGCTTCCATCATCTGCTGTAACCACTTCTCTCTTCAGATCAGAATCAGAAGCGGAGGCCATGACTACGACGGCCTCTCCTACGTTTCCCAGCTCCCATTCATTCTTCTCGACATGTTCATGCTCAAATCAGTGGACATCAACATGGACGATCGCACTGCTTGGGTTGATTCTGGCGCCACAATTGGTGAGCTTTACTATAAGATTTCTCAGACAAGCAAGGTTCATGGCTTCCCCGCCGGTGTGTGCCCCACTGTGGGCGTTGGAGGCCACTTAAGCGGCGGCGGCTATGGCAACTTGATGAGAAGATTTGGCCTCTCTGTTGATCACATTCTTGATGCAATAATTGTGGATGCTAATGGAACAGTCTTGGATAGGAAATCAATGGGGGAAGATCTCTTTTGGGCTATTCGAGGAGGCGGTGGAGCTAGCTTTGGTGTTATAGTTTCATGGAAAATCAAGCTTGTTCCTGTGCCAGAGGTTGTAACTGTTTTCAGAGTTGAAAAGACATTGGAACAAGGTGCTACTGAAATTGTTCAGCAATGGCAGCATGTTGCCCATAGAATACACCATGGTTTGTTCATTAGAGTGGTTCTTAGTCCAGTGAAAAGAAATGGGAAGAAAACAATAAGGGCTAAGTTCAATGCATTGTTTCTTGGAGATTCAGAAGAGCTTCTAGGTATAATGAAGGAGAATTTTCCTGAACTTGGTTTGGTTGGTGAACAATGCATTGAAATGAGTTGGATCGATTCGGTGCTGTTTTGGTATAACTATCCGGTGGGAACTTCAAGGGAAGCTTTGCTTCAAAGGGTGCCTGAATCAGAGAAATTCTTGAAGAGGAAATCAGATTATGTGCAGAAGCCGATGTCGAAAACGGAGCTTGAAAGCTTGTGGGAGAAGATGATGGAGCTAGAAAAGCCTGTTCTAACACTGAATCCTTATGGTGGGAGAATGAGTGAGATTTCTGAGGTGGAAACACCATTTCCACACAGGGCTGGTAACCTATATAAGATTCAGTATTCTGTTAATTGGAAAGAGGAGGGTAATGATGTTGCTAATCATTATTTAGATGCAATTAGAAGGCTTTATGATTATATGACACCTTATGTGTGTAATTCACCTAGAAGTTCTTACTTGAACTATAGAGATGTTGACATAGGTGTGAATGGAGATGGAAATGTTGGTTATGCAGAAGCTAGTATTTGGGGTAGTAAGTATTTCAAAGGAAACTTTGATAGGTTGGTAGAGGTGAAAACCATGGTAGATCCGGGTAATTTTTTCAGATATGAACAGAGCATCCCATCACTTGCATCTTGGGATAGTTTAATGTCACAATAGTATATATCTTGTATTAAGATTCTAATGGAATTGCTAATTTAATTAATACAATAAGTCTCGAAAAATACAACACTTTAACCTGTGACAAAAATAAGCTATGAAAGTAGTTTGGAGGTGGGTGCGAAGTTGTGCATCTGTGGCGTCACCAATCGCCGCAGGCGATGAAACGGTGTCGCTGCTCAACGACTTCGCCACCATGTGCCACCAGAGGGACCTTCCCAGAGCCATGCACGCCTTGGACGCCATGGAAAGGCGCGGTGTGCGTGCCCATGATCTCACCTATGCCGAGCTCGTCAAGTGCTGCCTCGCGCGTCGTGCCGTCAGCGTCGGTAAGCGCGTCCACCGCCACGTCTTCTCAAATGGGTACCTTCCAGAGACCTTCTTGGTCAACACACTACTCAATATGTACGTCAAATTCCACCTCTTGGAAGAGGCACACAAGCTGTTCGACGAAATGCCCGAACGAAATGTTGTTTCATGGACGACTTTGATATCTGCTTATTCTCAGGCTAAGCTGAATGATACGGCTATGAGACTCTTGATTGGTATGCTTAGAGAAGGTGTCATGCCTAACATGTTCACTTTTTCTTCTGTTTTGAGGTCTTGTGAGAGGCTCTCTGATCTCAAACAGCTTCATTCTTTCATACTGAAGGTGGGGTTGGAGTCTGATGTCTTTGTAAGAAGTGCCCTTATTGATGTTTACTCAAAACTGGGAGAGTTGTTTGAAGCTCAGACTGTTTTTCGTGAAATGGTGACTGGAGACCCTGTTGTTTGGAGCTCCATCATCGCTGCTTTCGCTCAGCACAGCAATGGGGATGAGGCCTTGAACCTTTATAAGAGGATGAGGAGAGCTGGCTTTCTGGCCACACAACCGACTCTCACGAGTGTTCTGAGAGCGTGTACTAGTTTATCATTGTTGGAGTTAGGGATGCAGGCGCATGTCCATGTGCTGAAGTATGATCAAGATCTTATCCTTAACAATGGATTGTTAGATATGTATTGCAAGTGTGGTAGTGTGGAAGATGCAAAGCTCATTTTCAATAGGATGGCTGAGAAGGATGTTATCTCTTGGAGCACCATGATTGCAGGACTAGCTCAAAATGGTTTCAGCTTAGAAGCTCTCGATTTGTTTGACTCCATGAAAGTTATGGGTCCAAAACCAAACTATATAACAATGCTTGGGGTTCTATTTGCATGTAGTCATGCAGGGCTGGTAAATGAAGGCTGGAACTACTTTCGGTCTATGAAGAATCTTTATGGGATAGATCCTGAAACAGAGCACTATTGTTGCATGCTTGATCTTCTTGGAAGAGCTGGGAAGCTTGATGACATGGTTAAGCTAATTCAGGAGATGAGTTGTGAGCCGGATGTTATAGCATGGAGGACTCTGCTTTATGCTTGCAGAGCCCACCGGAATGTGGATTTAGCCACATATGCTGCTAAAGAGCTTCTAAAGTTAGATCCACAGGACACAGGAGCTTATGTATTGTTATCTAATATCTACGCAAACTCGGAAAAGTGGAACGATGTTGTAGATGTTCGGAGGACTATGAGAGCGAGAGGCATAAGGAAAGAACCTGGCTGTAGCTGGATTGAAGTCAACAAGCAAGTACATGCTTTTATTTTGGGAGATAAATCGCATCCCCAAATTGATGAAATCAATACGAAGTTGGATCAATTTATTTCTAGACTAAAGGGTGCCGGTTATGTTCCTGATACAAATTTTGTCCTAAAAGATCTTGAAGGAGAACAGAGAGAAGACTCCCTTCGGTACCACAGTGAGAAACTGGCAATTGCTTTTGGCATCATGAGCCTTCCAAGGGAGAAAAGTATTAGAATATGGAAGAACCTAAGGATCTGTGGGGACTGCCATATATTTGCAAAACTTATAGCGAAGTTAGAGCGGCGGCACATTGTAATTAGAGACCCTATCCGATACCATCATTTTAGAGATGGTATCTGCTCCTGTGGCGATTATTGGTAGCATAGTAGAAGCACGTAAGACCAAGACAGAATATATTGATACTCACAAAGAGGTGAACTGGGATGAATAAGTAGCTGCGGTTCAACATTTGTCTCCAATAGTTCAATTAGTAGAGACATATAGACCTACCTTTGAGACGTTGGGCTACATAAAGACAGAAGTTCATGCATAAAGCGTTCAGGAATGAACTAACCCGGGTAATCAGTTTGGGTTTGAAAGAAGGGAAGTCGGTCTAGGGAGTTTGTGTTTTGAAGGTGTAAATGTAAAACAGAACATGGAAACATCAAAATGCAATTTTCAATTTCTTTTTGACTTTTTATTCTTATCATTCAAACCGAGTTATAGACTTATAGTTATTTCTAAAGATTTTATGTGCAGAGAAATATGTATTCTTAATTATTTTTAGTTTAATAAAAAATATTGTTTTATAGACTAATTTGTTCAAAGTTTTTTTTTTTTTTTTTAATTATTTTCTATAACCAAAGTAGACACGAACTTGGAACTTGACTAAAGTATTAAGACAATCTATAGAAATTCTTTCACTAACGTGTGAGGCAATGTAGTTGGAAAAAAAGACAAGAAAAAGGAAATAACTTGCATAAACCCAGAATCACACTGACGCAGACACCTAGTCAAAAAGACTAAGGCAATGAGAGAATCAACCTCTTTGGTTCATTTGTCTGCGATTTCCCTTCTTCTTGTTCTTGTTGATCATGTGTCTTCTTTGGTGGCAGCACCAACACCAGAATCTGTGTATACCCCTTTCCTCCAGTGCCTAAAAAACCACACAAACTCTTCAACGCCCCAACTCTCCAGCATACTCTATGCTCGATCCAATTCTTCCTTTTCTTCCGTTCTACAAGCCTATGTTCGTAACGCCAGATACAACTCAACCTCAACACCAAAGCCTTTACTTGTTGTAACTCCTCTGCAACAATCCCATGTCCAAGGTGCTGTCATTTGTGCCAAAACAATTGGTGTTCAACTCAAGATCAGAAGCGGTGGCCATGACTTCGAGGGTGTCTCATATGTCTCACACGAACCCTTCATTGTTCTTGACATGTTCAATCTCCGAAACATCACTATGGATGTTCAGAACGAGGTTGCTGTGGTTCAAGCTGGTGCCACTCTTGGAGAACTTTACTACAGGATTTGGGAGAAGAGTAAAGTTCTTGGCTTTCCTTCAGGGGTGTGCCCCACTGTTGGTGTTGGTGGCCATTTCAGTGGAGGAGGCTATGGTAACATGATCAGAAAACATGGGTTATCTGTTGATCATGTTCTTGATGCTGAAATTGTTGATGTGAATGGTAGGGTTCTTAACAAGGAGGAAATGGGGGATGATCTTTTCTGGGCCATTAGAGGCGGTGGAGGATCAAGTTTTGGGGTTATATTATCATACACAGTTAAATTGGTTTCTGTGCCAGAAATTGTTACTGTTTTTAGGGTTGAAAGGAGTTTGGAACAGAATGATACTGTTACCGAGCTTGTTCTGCAGTGGCAGGAGGTTGCTCCTAATACTGATGATAGGCTTTTCATGAGGCTGCTATTGCAGCCTGTGAGTTCTAAGGCTGTGAAGGGGAAGAAAACTGTAAGGGCCACTGTTATGGCTTTGTTTCTTGGAGGTGCTGATGAGGTTGTCACATTGTTGGGAAAAGACTTTCCTTTGCTTGGTTTAAAGAAGGAGAATTGTTCTGAAATGAGTTGGATTGATTCTGTGATTTGGTGGGCTAATTTCGACAATGGCACAAAGCCTGAAGCCTTGCTTGGCCGGAATTACTCAGCCGAATTCCTCAAGAGGAAGTCTGATTATGTGCAGACACCAATTTCAAGAGATGGGTTGGAAGGGTTATGGAAGGAGATGATTGAGTTGGGAAAAATTGGATTTGTTTTCAATCCTTATGGTGGGAAAATGAATGAGATAGTGCCGGATGCTACTCCGTTTCCTCATCGTGCCGGAAATCTGTTCAAGATTCAGTACTCAGTGAATTGGGAGCAATCTGAAGTTGCTGAAGAAAAGAATTTCATGGATCAGGCTACAAGGGTGTACAGTTACATGACTCCTTTTGTGTCAAATAGTCCAAGAAGGGCATTCTTGAATTATAGGGATCTTGACATTGGTACCAACAATTTTGGGAAGAATAGCTATGAAGAAGGAGAGGTTTATGGTGCCAAGTACTTTGGCAATAATTTTCAGAGGTTAGTGAAGATCAAGACTGCTGTTGATCCTGGAAACTTTTTCAGGAATGAACAAAGCATTCCCACCAATCCAAGTAAGTGTCTATATATAATACCTTAGTTGCTAGTGAAATTTCCTTCTTTTTTTTTTTTTAAATGTCTGTTGCACTGGGCTGGTAGACATTATCCAATCATATTCAATGCAAAACATGGTTTTCCTGACTAACTGAAAGATTTCTTCTTTCTCTGAGAATATTATGCAGTTTTCTGGAATGGATCCTTCAGCTATCTGATTTATTTATTTTACACGTTTGAGATTATCAAGCACCTTAGGCAAACTATTTTAGTGTATCCACTGTCACATTAATACTCTCTTTTTAAAAGAAAACCTTTGATAATTTGATGTTTGATCATCTATTAGCCCCAAGTATACATAGGTTGTAGGACTCATGTTTGAATGTCTTGTCTTGCAGGTGGTGGTAAACCATTTAACCGCAGCCTAGGTAGAAAACTCATGGTAAAGGGGGTAGGGTTACTCATCCTAGAACTCTTTATTATAAGATTATTGTACTTTGTTTAGTAAGCATACATGGCCAATTTGCCCTTTGAATAATTGATCTAGCTTTATTGTAAATAGATAATGTAGATTGAAAATTCCATTTAACAGATTTATTATTTTTATTGTTTAATTTCAATTTTCTTTTATAAATTTCTAAAACTAGAAAACACTGAATAAGAATCGAAAATAAAAATACAAACCAAATATACCCTTAATTTTTTCAAAATGACTGTTTATTTGCTAAAAAATCTATGATTAAATTTTTTATATATTAATAAGGTTGTGTACAAATTAAGTTTATAATTAAAGGAGTACATATGTCCACTATAAAAAGAAAGAGTACGTGTTAAATAATACAACAACAACAAAGTTTTGACTCACTAGGTGGGGTCGGCTATATAGATCAAGATGCCATTGAGCTCTATCATATATCATATATACAGAGAAACCGTTTACATGTAGAACATGTTAAATAATAATCTAGAAAATTTTCTCTTTACTAAGAATCTCTTGCACCACTTCACCATCCACATGCTAATATGCTATATCTGACTTTTTCTCTTTATATTTTACTTTTACACTCTTTTAAGCTGACAGAAGCTAATTAAAGCATTGAAGTGGATTCTCAATAATGTAAATTTCATCATGTGTATATTATCACAAACTTGAGATCATTTCAAATTTATAAAATTGACAACACATGTAGCTAGACAATTATTAGAATGAACTGTGTTGGAGAAAAATATCATCAATTTGAGTAGTTGACAGCACAACTCAATTATTAGAGAAAGCAGAAAAGCACTACCAACACTTAAGTGGTCCAACATGTTTCTCTGAATTAAGAACCTTTCCAACCTCACACTAAATTTCCAAGAACTGAATCCATGGAAAAACCAATCTCTCTCCTTGCTACTCTTATTGTTCTGCTTCTTTATGCCTCTGACTGTTTGGCAGCCCCATCATCAAGAAATTCCCTATTTGCCACTTTCCTCAACTGCCTAAAAACCCACACAAACCAACCAAACCAAGTTTCAAACATAGTTTATTCCCAAACAAACGCATCCTATGACTCTGTCCTTAAAGCCTCTGCTAGAAATGCCAGGTTCAACAACCCCTCAACCCCAAAGCCATTACTCATCATCACCCCTCTTAATGAAAACCATGTACAGAACTCTGTTCTCTGCGCGAAAAGCATTGGTGTTCAACTCAAAATCAGGAGTGGTGGCCATGATTTTGAAGGCATTTCATATGTCTCTCAGGCTCCCTTTATCATCCTTGACATGTTCCACTTTCAGAATGTAATTGTGGATGTTCAAAACGAGATTGCTGTGATCGAAGCAGGTGCCACTCTTGGACAAGTTTACTATAGAATTTATGAGAAGAGCAGTGTTCATGGCTTCCCTGCAGGGGTGTGTCCCACTGTGGGTGTTGGTGGCCACCTCAGTGGAGGAGGCTATGGCAACATGATCAGAAAGCATGGCTTATCAGTTGATCATGTCATCGACGCGAAAATTGTTGATGTAAATGGTAGGATTCTTGACAGGGAAGCAATGGGGGATGATCTTTTCTGGGCCATTAGAGGCGGCGGAGGAGCGAGTTTCGGAGTCATATTGTCCTACACTGTTAGGCTAGTTCCAGTGCCGGAAACGGTTACTGTTTTCCAGGTTGATAAGACTCTTGAGCAGAATGCAACTGATCTTGTTTTCCAATGGCAGCAGGTTGCTCCTCACACAGATGAGAGACTCTTCATGAGGCTGGTGATGCAGCCGGTAGCGAAAAGAACCATGAGAGCCTCGGTTATGGCTTTGTTTCTTGGAGGAGCTGATGAAGTTGTGACACTGCTGGAAAAGGAGTTTCCATTACTGGGTTTAAAGAAGGAAACTTGCCATGAAATGAGGTGGATTGACTCTGTTTTATGGTGGGCTAATTACAATGATGGATCAACATTGAAGGCATTGCTTGATAGAAGCCATTACAGGGTGCATTACAACAAGAAGAAATCGGATTATATTCAGACACCGATTTCGAAAGCCGGGCTTAATCTGATATGGAAGAAGATGATTGAGTTGGGAAGAGTTGTTCTCATTTTCAATCCATATGGTGGAAGAATGAATGAGGTTCCTTATGATGCTACACCGTTTCCTCATCGTGCTGGGAATTTATACAAAGTTCAGTATAGTGTGACATGGGAGGGAGGAGGAGATGGTGCTGATAAGAAGTTCATTGGTGAGATTAGAATGATGTACAGTTACATGACTCCATTTGTGTCAAAGAATCCAAGGAGTGCTTACTTCAACTATAGGGATCTTGATATTGGTGTGAAGATGCATGGCAAGGATAGCTACCAAGATGGGGTGGTTTATGGTTCCAAGTATTTTAATAGAAACTTTGAGAGGTTGGTGAAGGTTAAAAGTGCCATTGATCCTCAAAACTTCTTCTGGAATGAGCAGAGTATACCAATTCTTGGGAGCAACAAGTTATTTTTGTAGTACCATTATTGCTTGGATTTACTACTTCACTAGTTCTTTTGATTAATCATTTGGTCATTACAATTTCACCTCTCTTTTTCTTTATTTTATTTTATTTTTGTAAGTTCTCTCTAACGATAGACAAGATAACAAACTGACTACTCAGATGAAGATGATTAGAGAAATTTCTATTTGAAAATGATTGTTGAGATATAGCTACATGTAATGTCAAGCACTTTAGTTAAACTTATCAAAATATTTAACAATTTTAACTATTTTTATCTTAATATTCATTTTTTTAGGTGTATGCCTAGAGATAATTATTTTTTTGGCTCATGCTTGGTTGGAAGTTGGAACCATACGATAGGAATATATTTGGATGAAGTCTTTTTTGTTTTTGGATGATGTCTTGTAGGAAAGGTTGGAAGCTCCCAAATATTATTTTTATTATTGTCTAACAAATTAAGTACTAATTTGTGGCGAATTTGAAGTTTCCAAAAATTTTTGTTCACAAATGGTAAATAGGATGGGCTTGGAATTCTATTGGTCCATATATGGGCTAACATCGTTAAAATATTTTTAGGCGCATGTGAAAATGGACTAAGAGAGGCCTATATATAGTTCATCATCATAATTTTGAGCTAAGAAGTGATCAAGACCAAAAAAAAGGAAAAGGTAAGAAATGATGATATAGTAATCATGAGGGAATGTAATAGCGTTTTTTTATTAGGTGATTTCTAGTCAAACTTCTGGTAAATAAAAGGTTAGTGTTACGGATTTGGCCCACGGATCCTGGACCAGGATCGAACCCAATTCCGGTTTTTCAGGTCCAATCCGCCTCACTCTTCTGGAAGGTCCGAAACCGGCTCTCTAGAAACTCCCAACCGACTTTCGAATTCGAACGTCCCCCTTATCTTACCCAAACAAGATAAGATAAGATAATCACCATCACCTATAAATAAAGGCCCAAGTCCCCCCAAGTATTCATTCATTCCTCACACTTTCTACCTCTTAGATCCATTCTGACTTGAGCGTCGGAGTGTCTTTGCAGGTACCACCCCCCATCGCTCCAGTCAAATAGTCCGACGTCCGCCTCGACCCGCAAGTTCCCGATCCATCTCTCAACCCGTACCGAAGACATCCAGTACAGTTAGTTACCTTTTATGATTTATTCAATAACTATTAGATATATAAATTTAATTATATCATTATAATTAATACTAATTATTTATTTAACCTAAGTTTTAAAAATTAAATTATTCAACTATAATAAAACTTTTTCTATAAATTACAAAAACTTTTAGAAAAAAATTAATTTGTAATTTGTAATTTTTTTTAAACCATCTAATTATTATTCAGTGGTTCAAGTTTTGCTTGGTTTTCCATGACAGAACATATGTCAAAGTAAATAGTACTATAACTGCCACAATAGGGATAACATGTGCTAGAACTATTTTAACATGAATACATGATTCCTTGTGCCAAACAAAAAAGCAATGCAAAGAATTCAAATTTATAATTATTAATGAGCATGCATGTATACAACACAACAACACTGAGTAGTTTAACAAAATGTTAAAAATTATAAATTAAGACTTATTTAAAAAAAATTATAATTTATAAAAATAGTTTTATTATAATTGTGTGATTTGGTTTCTAAAAGAATATGGTTAGTGTTAATCATGATGGCACAATTAAATTTTTTCAATAACTATTTAACATGTCATAGAGAATAATTAACCTCTGATTTGTGAAAAAGTAGATTCCAAGCATGTTACATGATTAATAGTCTTTACACATTTAGTTTATGTTATAATTTTTTAACCGGAAACTTGTGCAGTATGTTAGTTTGTTACTTTTTTATTGTAATTAAGCATATATATTGGATAGAACCTAAGTAAGTTTTCTGTGAGGTTATTTTTTCATTTTGAGATGCTAATTCTCATTTCTTTTCTCTCTCAAAACTACTTCTTCTTCTATCTCTTTCTTCTACTTTCTAGAACTTTCTTCTTGTTCTTTCACTCATTCTTGATTTCTTTAGTTTTCTTCCTCTATTTTCTCTTTTCTTCACATCTAAACTCATACGACAGAGATGATGAGAGTTGCTTCACCTTAATTCACGGTTCTTCAACATGGTGCGGTGAGCGTGGACCAGAGGTGAAGGCTCCAATCACGAGCACTGATGTAAAAGATCTAACAAGTTTGAAGTTTGAATCAAACTTGTGGTTTCTAGCATCCGAATCTTGAAACTTACAAGATCGTTGAATTGAATCCCTAATTTTCAGAAAGAATGGCTAACCAAACCTCGAATTTTAACATTCAAACACATGCGAATCTCGTTAATCAGTTGCAATCAGCAGCAAATCGAGCAAACACAAGTCCAATTATGGATCCAATGAGTCCATATTTTCTGCATCCTGGTGAGAGTCCAGGAACTCCTTTAGTTTTCATGATTTTAGGTCCCAGTAACTATCATACTTGGGAGAGAGCTATGTGTAGAATGTTGAGATCTGAAAATAAATTGAAATTTGTTGATGAAACTTTAGTAAAATCATCGGAGGATGATTCACTGTTTGATGCGTGGGATAGATACAACACATATGTAGTGTCTTGGTTGAATTTGTCTTTAAGTCTAGAAATAACACACAGTGTGGTGTGGATGGACATTCTTGCAGACATATGGCGTAGTTTAAGACATCGCTATTATCAGGGAGACGCTTTTAGAATGGCTGAGTTACAAGAAGAATTGTTTGGCATAAGGTAAGGAGACCTTAACATCACTGCATACTTTACCAAATTGAAAGGAATTTAGAAAGAGTTAGATAATTTTTTACCAATTCCAGCATGTAAGTACTGTACTGGAACTTGTGATTGTGGTTTAGATGTGCTGAAGAATTACCAAGAAGATACCTATGTAGTGAGACTCCTCAGGGGGCTAAATGATCAGTTTGCTGTATTTAGGTCCCAGATCATGTCGATGAAGCCGCTTCCAACGGTAGATGCAGCCTTTTTCACTTTTGTTACAACAAGAGAGACAAAATGCAGATATCACTAAAGGAAAAGCATTGATAACTACCGGTAACACCAATCAAGACTTTAACCCTCAGATCAATATGGCCACTAGAGGAGGTAGAAACTTTAGAGACAGAGGGGGTAGATTGAATGGAAGAGGATGTAGAACTCAAATTTACAAACAATGTGTGTTTTGTGGTAAGAGTGGACATACTAAAGATGTATGCTATAAAAACTATGGATACCCATCTCATATGAGGAGTGGCGGTGGCAGTGGAATCATCAACATGGTTGCTGATTTGAATGGTGATAACATCAGTAACAACACTCAAGAAGCAATTAGCAAGTTAGAGGCTCAGTTCTTTGCAGATCAAAAAGCAGCATTATTGGCACTTCTTGAAAGGGAGAATAATCAACAGCATAATCGTAACATAGGTTTTAATCACACCATTTCTCTACCATCAAATCAAGGTATTGCATTCATTATGTATTTAGCCACATTTAGTCCAAATTCCTGGGTCATAGACGCAGGAGCTAGTGAACATATTTCCTTTTCATTAAAATCATTCAAGAATTTGTATCATATAAAACCTGTATGCATTAACTTTCCTGATGGTACTCAAACAGTTAATGATGTATTTGGAACAGTAGAGTTTAGCAACATATTTCATCTAGTACATGCATTATACATTCTCAATTTTAAATTCAATTTCATTTCAGTATCAAAATTGACTACTGATCTGAAATGTGAATTCATTTTTAATGATTCTACTTGTGAGATACGGGATTATCTCTCCAAGAGGATGATTGGAGTAGCTGAGCAAAGAAGAAGATTATATGCATTTGAGAGTCTGACAACTATTGCATCACCAAAACTGCATACAACATTAATATCTCTGAGTTGGCCTCACAACTCCAATAAGCACGAAGCATGAGCCTTATGGCACTTTAGACTAGGACATATACCATTTCAAAGAATAAATATAATGTAAAAATCATATGAATTTTTGACAGATAAAGGATCTATGGATCCCTGTGATTCTTGTCATTTTGCCAAACAAAGAAGGATAACTTTTTCGCGTAGTTTCTCTCAATCTTCAGCTTCATTTGACCTTGTACACATGGACATATGGGGACCCATTAGAACACCTTCCATGGGAGGTCACAAATATTTTCTAACAATAATAGATGATAAAAGTAGATATATTTGGTTGCATCTCATGCGCTCTAAAGCTGAAACTGTTTTCCATGTGCAAAATTTTGTCAACTTTGTGCAAACTCAATGTGGCAGCACCATAAAGAAAATCAGAACTGACAATGGTCTTGAGTTCAAAATGCATTCTTTTCCAATTCTAAAAACATAATTCATCAAACAACTTGCGTTGAGACGCCTCAACAGAATGAAATTGTAGAAAAAAAGCACCAATATATTTTGGAAGTTACTAGAACATTAAGGTTTAATTCAAATGTACCTAAAAGTTTTTAACATTTTGCTGCAGCTTATGTTGTCCATTTAATCAATAGGCTTCCTAGTGTGTTTCTCAACGAATCATATCCTTATCAAATTTTAAAAAATAAATTATCTAAAATTGCTTACTTGAGAGTGTTTGGTTGCCTTGCTTATGCATCTACGTTGACTGCACATAGGAAGAAATTAGATACAAGAGCCAAAAAATGTGTACATATTGGTCACAAAATTGGAGTTGAAGAGTATATTTTATATGATTTGTCAAATAAAAAAGTGTTTTTGTCAAGAAATGTCAGTTTTTATGAACATGTACTACCTTTTTTGCAAACTGAAAAACTTGAATCATCATCACAACATCATGCAGCACCCTGTATACCTACATACTATACATTCTTTAATCCTTTTGACTCACCTCATCATAATATCATCAACAATAACAAAATCACACATAATCTAATGATACTTAGCATGCATCTCATGACTCTCAACACACTTCTGCATCTATTGAGCTAAGTAGTGACAATTCTAATCAAATTGCACATAATAGTCCTCAATTGGAAATTATTCTTAGAGGTTCAGCACCCCAAATAATACCTTATCAACATACATTACATGAAAACCATGAGTTGAATTTAGAGACACAAAAGTCACTTCATCCTAAGAGACCACCATCTTATTTGAGAGACTTTCATTGAATGATGGCCTCCTCCAATGGTTCAGCTACTAGTAGCACCACACATAAATATCCCCTCTCACAAGTAGTCTTATATGAGTCATTGTCCCCAAAGCACAAAGCATTCACACTAGCTACATCCATACATTTAGAACCCAAAAATTATGATGAAGCTATCAAGGATCCAAACTGAAAAGAAGCTATTGATAATGAGCTTTCTGCTTTGGAGAGGAATGAGACATGGACACTTACTAAATTTCCTGCTGGAAAGAAAGCAGTGGGTTGCAAATGGGTTTTTAAACTCAAATTGAACCCGGATGGATCTATAGAGAGACACAAAGCACGCTTGGTGGCACAGAGTTAACTCCAATCTCATGTTACTAATTCAAGGGTTAGAGAAAAATAGAAATAAAACTAGTAACTATACTAATACACCTTTCATGACCTCACCCCCAACTTCCTCCCTCTCCATGAAGAAGAACAAGGGTGATGGATAGTCACAACTCAGAAGCGCAAATCAAAAAGGTCAGAAGCCTAAAGCAGTTGAGAACCCAAATGCCATTACAACAAAGACAACAACAATGGGCGATGCTTACATTCATCCAGTGCAACATAATAAATGGCTATTACATATATACCTCTATGCCCCTCAAGTGCTGCTATGGAGCAACGTTGCAGCAATAACAGAGGTTGTTCGTCAATGTATGATATCCATCACATATTCACATGTACATAACATAAATTCAGAAATTGAAACTAAATCCCCAACCTACCTATGATGACACACTTTAATGTCCTAATTTGGAAGAATGCCACACTTTCAAGAACTACTGAGTATTGAGTATTGATCCCTAATCAGAAACTCCATTATCCATTCAAATGATAAATATCTATTCACCACAAAACCCCTCCTGCATTACCAATACTCCATTCCCACACGCTTGAACTTCCATTGAAAAAAGAGGAATTAATTGCTAAAATTGAAAAGCTAACCTCCAAGCGAAGAAAAATGGAGGGCTTCAGTTTCAGTTAATTAGCGGATTGCACGTTAGGGTTTGAAAGGAGAGACGCGAGCAACACACGGAGAAGATCCAGGAAGGGGTGTGATGGAGCTTCAGTGCGATACAAGTTCAGTGCAATGGAGGTTCGGTGCGACGGCAGTGCAAGGCTAAGAGGCGCCACCGATGGAGCATTTGGAGGGGATGAGTGTGGAGACGCAGAAGTATCGTAATTGAAATGAGGAGTTCGGGGTGGAAACTCTTATTTCAATATTTTCTGATGGAAACTTTTAAATTATAGACAGATTTTCTGTCTATAATAATTTAATAAAACACAGCGTTTTAACCATTTAAATACAGGCAGATTTTCTATCGATAATTATTTTCCATGAAAAAAACACTAATTTTTTCAACAGAATTATCGACAGATTCTTTTTTCCATTTGTAATTCATGCTAATTCATTTTTCTTTATTTCTGACGAAAATTTTCTCGCAAAATCTGTCTATATTTCTGTGGGATAAAATCTATCGAAATATCTATCTGTAATAAGTAGTTTTCTAGTAGTGATTTTTCTCAAACTAAGGGTGTTGACTACAAAGACACTTTCAGCCCTGTAGTAAAGATGAACACGTTTCGGATAGTCATAGCCATTATGGCTATCAAGAATTGGCATTTGCACTGGTTAGACGTCAATACAGCATTTTTACATGGAGATCTCAATGAAACTATCTATATGAAACCTCCACCAGGCCTCAAAATTCACAAACCAGGTATGGTATGCAGATTAGATAGATCCCTCTATGGATTAAAACAACCAAGCAGACAATGGACACACAAAGCTTGCAGGCTCTCTAACTAAGGCTGGCTACACTCAATCTAAGCATGATTATAGCATGTTTACCCAGAATACTTCAAAGAGTTTCACTGTTATCTTGGTATATGTTGATGATTTAGTGATTGCAGGTAGTGACTTGCAAGAGACTTATTTGCATAACTTATTCAGAATTAAAAACCTTGGGGAGCTCAAATACTTCCTTGACATGGAGGTAGCTCGAAGCAAGAAGGGCATTTCCATTTGTCAGAGAAAATACTATCTTAACTTACTGCAGGATTATGGAATGCTTGCTGCCAAACCAATATCTATTCCTATGGATTATACCACTCATTTGTCAAAAGACTCAGGAACCCCTCTGGCCTTAACTTCAGAATATCACAGAATTGTTGGAAGACTCTTATATCTAACAAATACATGGCCTGAGATTTGTTATGCAGTGTCTAGATTGAGCCAATTCTTAGACTATGCTACAGATAAATATTTTCAAGTAGCATTGAGAGTGTTGAGATAACTCAAAGGAGGCCCATCAATGGATTTATTCTTTTCTTTAATCACTGACCTCACTCTCTCTAACTTCTCAGACAGTGATTGGAGAATATGTCTAGATTCTAGAAGATCCATCATAGGATATTATTTCTTTTAGGCACTTCAATAATTTCATGGAAAAGCAAAAAGCAAGATACAATTGCAACATCATCTTGTGAAGCATTTACTTCAGAAACAAGAGAGGCGCAATGGCTCCGTTATATAATGAAGGAACTTCAGATTAACCAACAACGACCAATGAGAATTTATTGTGATAGTCAATCAGCATTACATATAGCTGCCAATCCTATTTTTCATGAGAGGACAAAGCACATCAAAGTGAATTGTCATATTACAAGGGATAAATGGCAAAAGAGAGTCATTAAATTGCTGCCAGTAATAAGTGCTGATCAAGTAGCAGATATTTTAACTAAGGCTCTTGCACCAAGCCTATTTCAAAACTGTCATAACAAACTTGGACTATTGGACATTTACACTCCAAGTTTGAGAGGGGGTGTTACATGATTAATAATCTTTACACATTTAGTTTATGTTAGAATTTTTTAATTGAAAACTTGTGCAGTAAATTAGTTTGTTAGCTTTTGATTGTAAGCATATATATTGGATAGAATTTGAGTAAGTTAGTTTTTTGTGAAGTTCATTTTCTCATTTTGAGATGCTAATACTCATTTCATTTCTTTCTCAGAACTTCTTCTTCTATCTCTTTCTTTTTATTTTCTAAAACTTTTTTTTTGTTCTTTCACTCATTCTTGATTTCTTTAGTTTTCTTCTTCTATTTTTCTCTTTTTTTCACATCTAAACTCCATGTCTCTTAGGTAGTGTTTGGAAGAGAGACAAAGACTAAGAAACTGAGACTGAGTAACAGAAATTGAAATAAGTTTCAGTATTGTGTTTGGTGTAAAATAGGAGACAGAGACTGAAATAAGAATGAAACTCTAATTTAATTTGCACAAAAAATAAAATTGGAATTAATTAATTGAAATGGAGGTATTTTAGGTATAAAATGTTATTAAAGTTTCAATCTCCGTCCCCAAAAATTTCAATCATCTGTGTTCTCACTTTTTGGAAGTATTAAAATACTAAAATTTTAATAATAAAGACTGAAATTTTAATATCAATCTCTGGACCAACAAACATAATGTTGTAACAATCTCTGGACCAATAAACAGAATGTTAAATTTTAGTTTTTCAATCTCTGTTTCATACTTCAAATAAATACTACCTTATGTCAAACACAATTTTATATATCTATATTCCTATCTCTATAAACAAAAGGCAGCCTTAAATTCTTTATTATTGAGAACGTAGTAATGAAGATGTGCATGAATCCCGTGTGATTCATTTCCTAGATATGGATGATCATTCGGTAAATCTTAGTTATGTCATCACTTGTACTATGAGACTAAAGTGCCTAGACAGTAGTTGAGAGATTAATTATAATTCTTACGTACCCTGATTCATCGCTCCACAATTAACTTTATGCATGCATAATTCAGATAATAAACAAATGAAAAGTTCGTTATAGTTTCTTACAAGTTAAAGGGACCAACCCTTTTAGGTCAAGAGCATACTTACTACTCTTGTCATAGTTTCTTTGTCCTAATATATTGAGGCTATAGCTAAATGGGTAGATTTGCAAGGTTTAACAACTATTGCATCATGCCATATTATTGCAAGATTTGCTTGCACTGATCAGGAATATATACAACATCATTATTAGTGCATATGAAAAAATCCAATTGAATTATTGGGACCCCTCCTAACTAGAGCAACATGTAGTTATGTCACGTAAGAGTTCTCTGTTATGATCGTGATCATTGATAATTTTAGATAGTAATTACGACAATCCAAACAATAATAATAATAATCTGGGACCAAATTCTGTGAAAAGATGGCTTATCCGTAACTTTAATTTATTTGGTACTAATTAATAATAGCATGCTTTTATTTTTTGTTGTCCAGGTGCCCATGTGTAATTCCCTTGAGCATTAAATAATTAGTGTCACAAGCAACTTCTTTACTTTTCTTTTCTCAATCTTAGCGGTATATGTCTTTATTTGCTTCTGTGTCTTATATGTTATCACGTAAGAGTTTACTGATAGGGTCACAACTTTAATCATTTTAAGAAGGAAAATTATAGGTAGCCCAAAATATCAATGTATGAGGTTAAAATTAAGAGAAAATGACAAAAAAAAAATTCTTCACCTTTTATCTTAAAGATAAATAAATTTTTAACTAATTAAAAATACAAAAACGTCATTCACTTTTTAAAAAAGTGAGACAACCAAATTTTGTTGATAGATCTATTTGTCTTTATATATGTTTTGGACAGAAAAACTTAAATGTCTATTATTTTAGAAGATAAATGATGTTTTTGTATTTTCAATTAGTGAGAGACTTATGTATTTTTAAATTAAAAAGTTAGAAACTTTTTTATCTTTTTTTCTAAAATTAAAGATATAGATATAGATATTGAAAACAATCATGTCATATATATTAATTACAAATTAGATATCATATAAAATTATTTATTTGGTAATAAAATGTTTATGAAAATTTTTATTATGCTGCAATAAAAATATTTGATTATTTTACTATGATATGTTTGATTATTTTGTTAGTTAACTATTTTGTTAAAAAAGTGTGCAAAATGACATATATACAAGTATATAATAATTAATTTGGAGACTAATTTTTAGTATTTATAGAATATTTTTATATGACAAATCATTCGATCCTTTTTTGTTTGTTATCTAAGCAAGATAACTTTGGAATTTATAGTTTAAGATATTACGACAAATGTTTGAGGAATTCATCATTTTATATAAAAAAAAATTTAAATACAATGATAGTTTAGTACTTTAGTTCCAAAAATTTTAATATTATATTGTTGGACTCATTTTTTAACATGTGTATGATTTTTGTCAAAAGAAATTATATTTATGAAGGAAGAAAAGAAAATTGTATATCAACAACATATTTTACACAACTTTACAAACCAAGCCTTAATCACAAGTTCACAACCTAATTTAACATACATTTTTTATAATGAGAAGTATTAAGGGTAACAGGTTTTGTGATTTATAATTATCAATAAATTATTATTAATATTTTTAATAATATAAAATTACATAAAATTACTTTTTTTTTTGTTGATAAAATATTGGCCAAATTTTAATAAAAGTGTTATTTCAGGACTTTCTCTTTTATATTTTTTTTATTATTTTCTACCTCTGTTTACACCCATGTGCCATGTGTTGCTTTAAAGAAATAACCACGCTCTTTATTTCTTAAGCAAGATAATTGCGCTATATATATATATATATATATATATATATATATATATATATATATATATATATATTATATATACGTTTGTTTCTGATCAATGGTGGCTGAATTTCTGGCTTGTTTTATTATAAGCTACACTATTCATGCAATTTCACTTATTGATTTCATTAAAGGGGCATTTATTTTAAACATAAATAAATATATAATATATTTAAAGTTGAGATGTATGTATGTTATTTTATAAGTCATTAAAAACATGTTAATTAAAAAAAATAAAGCGATGGATGGATTAATTATTGAAGAACATATTCAACTTATTATTACTAGTCAAGACCACACAATAATTTCTGATTGATTTGATTTGGTCCATTTCATCACTACTTTAAATTTTTCAAACAATTTCTGCAAGTTAGGTTAGGTGATAATTTGAGTTGGAAATGTTGACATGGGAGAAAAGCTAATAATGGCTATAGAGTGCAGTCTATGCGTCCAGTTGAAAAGGAAAGTAGGGGAACCCCTCAAATTGATGACCTTTAATTAATTTGGTTAAGAAAGCACAACTCTGCGCATTAAGCGCCAACAAATTAAAGAAGCATTCAATAATAAATAATAACATTTGCTTAGTCAAATGAAAAAAAACTTTAATTTACATACATGGCATTGAGATCTTTCCACGACCGAATCCGTGTGAATGTATCTTTTAATTTCTAGCTACCTTTAATATACTTATTACCAAGTATATATATTTTGGTAAAATTTCATTTCATATTATTCCACATTGCACGTTTTGTATGACTACTTTAGCTTGGTCCAACTCCACACACCACACTAAGAGCATTTTCAATGGGTGATTCCTATTCACCTTTTTGCTGACACATTGAAGAACTTACCATTGGAGAAAGAGAGAGACGAGTTCTTTCACGAATTTCAATATGAAAAAGTCTCTGCTCAGGACTTAAGCATAACCAATGGTAACTTGCCATTTAAATAAATATATATAAAATTATAATTAAAAAATAATTATATTAAATAATATTAAATTTAATAATAATTATAATAATTAATTAAATTAAAAAATTATAATTTTATTTAATTAATAATTTATATTAATTATTTAAATAATAATTAATTTATTAATAATTATAATAATTAATTAGATTAAATAATTAATTATTTATTTAATTAATAATTTATATTAATTATTTATATAATAATTAATATTAAATATTATTTATATTTATATTATTATATTAAATTAGCCGTTGTAAAATTAGCTGTTGCAAAACTAGTCGTTATTATGTTACCGTTATTATTAATAAATTAATATTTTGTTACTCTATATATACCACTTAGATACACTTTTATTCTCACACTATCTACTACTCTTCTTTATCTTCTTCCAAGTTTACGAAATCAAAGTTCTGCTACTATTATTTTTTGTTCGAAAAAATGGATCCAAACCAACTCAACTCAACTCTTTCTTTAGTGTAACCCCGAATTATCTATTGTGTATTATTGTTATATATGAATTTATTTAATATTAATATCTTTTAATAGTGAATTATTTTTAAATTTAAATATTTAAATTACATTATTAAAAAAAATTAATTACATTAATTACAAGTATTTTAATTAATTAATTAAGTAGGACCACAACAGGGACTAAAGTTAGTTCCTCCTAACGGAGAAGAGAGAGATACTTTGAGTTCCTATTTACTGTTTATGACGCAAAAGCTGACGTGGAGTTACTTTTTATGACAGGTGAGCCATAAACAGGAACTGGGATGAGTTCCCTACTGGAGATAGTCTAAGGTAGTGGTTGATTGGTCTAACTTAGACGGAGATAACCAATTTGGGTTAGTAGAGTGGTCAGCTCACTCGTCTGCTTAATTAATAAGTGTCGAGGATTTGAATATCGCTTTGTGCATGCAGCAACTCATTGGCCAGCGGCAGATCTTTAAATGGAGCTCAGATTCGTGACGGATTAGTTTTTGACCTATCGGACTGAGAAACTTAGATAGAGATTGGAGGATTGAAACTCAATATTATATTTGGTAGTGAGAAACTAAAGTTAAAATTTTAATCTCGAAAGACAAAATTTTAGTTTTTCAATATTTTTTAAAAATAGAAATAGAACGGACTGAAATTTCTGAAACTAAAAATTGAAACTTTAATGATATACATTTTTTTTTAAATTATTTTCATTTAGCTTTTTAAATTTTAAATTTATCCTATATCTTTATATTTATCTTAAACAAAATAAAATACTTATACATAATTTAGTCTAATACATTTTACATCAAATACAATACATTTTTATTATATCTCAAACATTATTGCTAGTTAATAGAGTCAACCCGTGCGGGTGCCAAAATGGACCAAGACATATACTACGTACAGAATTACACATTATTCTACATAATTTTAACCAATTTATTAGCATCCATGCAGGCCAAGAAGTGGGTAGATTCCTATTTAATGTTGTCCTGCACTTGTTTTGAATTTGTATATAGTAGTGTTGTGTGAATGGATACAAATCTAGAAAAATAATTAACATTTTTTCTAAGGATGAAAACCAAAATAAATAATAGTAACGAGCCATTTAATTCATTAATACTTTGGCTACGTCAGGGATAACATCATGCACACGTAATGTTAAAAGTTATTGTGTCACATACTATATAAACACCAAAACAATGGCGACCACAAATGTCAACAATATTAATCTTAGAGAGCTTTCAATTTATGCCTGTCATTGGGATGAAGAGGACATAATAAAATTAAAAAAGTTCAACACAAAACGAAAAATAAATGGTGAATTAATTAGTTTTTTATTTAATCAAGGATATTGTAGCTTTCACATACAAAATTACAAATACGTCTTTTTCAGAGTTAAAAATAAAGATAATAATATAAATTAAAGTTCCTTGTCTAGCTATAAGCGAGCACGATTAGCACAATTAAAATTAAAATTATAGGGGGTTGAAACATGAAACATGAAATGGAATGCTTCATTGGATTCTCCGTCATTTTCCTTTAATCTACTACTCTTATCTTATGCTTACATTCTTTCTCCTTCTTCCTCTTTTGTGTACTGTTTTCAAAGATAAAGATAATAATGATATATTATTCTTACAGAACTTTCATATAATGGTAAGCTTTTCTGTTTGATCAGTTTAAACAATAATTTGATAAATTAATTTAAATAAATAAATTATTCTAAACATATATATATGCAACTTTAATTTAATTTGATATATATTAGAAGCTAACATACTCTACTCGGATACTCTAGCCGTTATATTATATTAGAGACTCTAAATAATGTAATTTATGAAGACTATGAGAGAAGACACGGCAATTAAGTTAATAAACGATGTATAGGAATATCAATGAGCTTTGAAAAAGACTCCTAAACTTTTAGACCTACTTTAAAAAGTAGTCAGATTAATTAATCAGCTTTTACTAATTAAAAGTTTGCAATTGTACTTTAATTACCTCAACTTTCAGATAGTTTAATTTTTCCAATCCAAAAGAAAAGAAAAGATGACAAAGATTAATTAAGGACTGAAAATCAACACTTAATTAATATATGTTTATAGTGTTGTTTTAATTAATTTACCAACACCGGGTGACGTTGATGTTTCATTGTTTTGTTTTTTAATTAAAGTTGATATTAGTTGCTTACATTGCTTCATAACAACGTCCGATCAGCATTGTGTATTTGGGCATATATTAGTAGCAATCTCTCTATATCTTGCTTTTGCTGATGTATCTCTCTTTACTAATCGGGTTTTAAGTAGAAGAGCAAGTTTTTTAATTATCATGATTAATTCTTAAAAGGATAAAAAGTGGCATTCCAAAACCAAAAGATCACATTAACTTTGATTCAATGCTTTATTATTAAAAAAAATCAAAAGTAATTTAAAATAAAAATATTACGTAAACACTAAAATTTATCATTATCATTATATATTTATATAAAAATATATAAATAGTTTAATTTATTTTTAATATGTATTTTATATTAACAATGAAAGAATAATAAAAAAATTTTTAACACTTTTATAGATTAATTGTTAAGATCAGAGCAAAAAAAAAAAAAATATATATATATATATATATATATATATAAGTCAATATTAATGTAAATTAATAAAATAAAAGTAATTAATAAGATAGTATTGTGTAACAAAAAAATTAAGGAAAAGTTTAGGAGCCAGCAATTTTTATATTTTGTAGGCAGCACTTAACCATCAAAAGAAAAGTGAGTAATTTTTTACCATTAGATGTAATCTCATACCATTAAAAAGATTATTGATGACCAATTAATGATTACAAAATACAAAAATTACTGGTGTCTGACACTTTTCAAAAATTAAAATAATAAATGAATAATAAGAAGAAAGAAAAGGGTATATAGATGCCAAAAGTTGTTGAAATACTCCATTTCAATCTTAGCAAGTTGAAGTCATATATTATAATTAAGGTTCCAAGAGAATGAATGATGAGATGCTATGGGGATGGAGGACGTATAGATTGTGTGTTGCTGTCTTCAAATTATCGAAAGGAAAAGTCTAGGGTCAGTCACTTTGTTAAATTCTGATCAGTATGTAATCAGTAAAGAAAAGTGAGCTATTGAATGAAATTTCATATCAATTTCATACCATTAAAATCATCATTGATAGCTATTTAATAACTACAAATCACAAAAGTTACTGTCCCCTAGTATTCCTCTTACCGAAATAATGCGCTTCAATAAGTGTTGTTTATTATTTTACACAAATTTTTTTTTCGATTGTTGGGTTATAAATTCGAGTCAAAAAAAGAAAAAAAGACATAAAACAAATCTTACATCTTAGTCATATTTTTTTTTTAATATTGCCGTCAAGAATAGGATGAACAACATTACTAATATAAAAATGTCTAAAATATATAAATATCACACCTAATTCAAGGACTAACACCAAATCAAAAAATAAGTTCTCCAACTAAATACTAAAGCTACAATAATTCTTGCTATGTTGTCTCCACTTTTTATTACAATATTTTGTCTCTAGCACTGTGTAATAAATATTACATCCCTATGATCAATGTCACAGTTGTACACGAAAATTATTTTAGTGATCACACAATTTTTCATTAGCACCACAAGACTTTTCTATTATCATTTTGATTATTAACATTTTTTTCAATTGTTGATGAATTTAAACTCTTTGTATAAAACATATCAAACCTTAATATTATTGAAATTTTTTAGAAAATTTTTTAGTTTATTTCTTTTAAAATTTAGCCTTCAATAATTATCACATTTTTCTTTGGCCCATCTCACTAAGATTGCTTCATTAGTTTTGAAAACCACCCGCTCTAAAATTGCACTACTCCTCCAGCAAGAATTGAACGGAAGTTTCAATGCACTCCACCAAAACATTAACTCTAGAATCTGCATTCAAAAACTCACATAAAAACACAATAATATTATTCTTAGCATTCACAAGATAGCCACCCACCGCCATACATTGTTTTGAAGCAACATATTTAGCACAAATCCACCGAGAAAATTCATATGTCCTAGACTACTTGCAACCCCTTGAACAATAGTTGACTGCTCTTCTTTCCTTTTTTTGTTAAGAATTTTTCATTCTTTTAGCTGGTACATAATAAACTCTCATACATTCCCCCACGGTATATCATTTCTTTCAAAAATAATTTGGTTTCTAATCCTCTGTATCACCCATACTATTGCAAACCAACAATTTATCCATCTTCTCCTTCCCACTCTCATCACCTCTTGTTCACACCAAGATTCAAAGAAACTCTTTACCTCCTTTGACTTAACTCATGTAATTTTTCCCACAATCATAACTTTATACCACAAACAAGTAATGTAGTTACAATAGATGAAAAGGTGATCTATATCCTCATCATCTAAATCACATAAAGCACAAGTTACCTCATTTGCACCCACCACATTAATCTGGGTCAGCCTTTTCATCGTGTTGAGCTTGCTTTAGATCAGAAATCAGCCCATCATCTCCACTCTCGGAGGTACTATTCCCCGCCAGATATTATCAAAAGTATGACATATTTTAGGAAAGTCCAACGCTTTTGACTCCACTGAAATGATGAACGATTTTACTGAAAAATTTTTATCCTCAGAGCAACTCCAAAGGAGTTTATTTTCTGTACCTACAGTTAAACAAATTTTTTTATAATAATACTAGTAATTTTTCATAGTATTTACACTTCCACTCAAAAAAATATCTCGTCCATCTTAGATTTTAAACTCACTTAAAATCGTTCCAAAAATCACAGTTAGCAATAATTTTTATTTGTTGGGCAGAAATTAAATAAAATCTTAAAAAAAGATTTTTAACCTCAAATCATCCAATCACTTAATTTTAAACTGAGTTTTAACTTAAGTTAATAAGAGGATGCAGAATAATTATAAAAAACACTATTACATTACATTTTGAATTATATATATATATATATAATAGACAATAATTATATAATTAAGCGGTGATGAAAAGTGGCGGTGAAAAAATAAAAAAAAAATGAGAAAAAATAAAAAAATTTAAATTAATTTTTAAGAAAGTTAAATTACACTTTAGTTTTTAATATATTTTTATTTTCTAAAATTTTTTAAAAATTATTTTTAAATTATTTTTGTTAAACAAATTAATTTTTTTTATTATTTTAAAAGAAAACTAATTTAGATTAAAATATATTTTTTAAAAATTTAATTGTTTTATAATAAAATTATTAGGAACTACTTATGGGTTAATCTATTTTATAAAAAAAATTAAAAAAATTTCAGAAAATAAAAGTATACTAGATACTAAAGTATCAAATCTAAAATTCTTAGAGAACTAATTTAAATGTTTACCTGAATAAAAACGAACAAAGGTTGATTACAAGAGCATTACAGAAGTGTGACGTAGTAATATCTTTCAAGTTTCAATTAATGTAAACAGATACATATTTGAGGGAATGAACCCGAAATGAATATTATTTCAGGTCATTAGCATTATTTAGGCATATATGCGAAAGATCAAAGATACAAACAGTTACTTTATTATTCTTGTCACCACAAAGGAAAAGGGAGAAGAATAATGTGAGACTAAAGACGGAAGAAAAAGGGTTCAACTCTTAAAGATTTAATTTTGGGATTAATAAATTAAAGCTATCCAAATTCTATAGGGAGCTTCTAATTCTAGACTCTAGAGACAAGAGGGATGCCACCACATACACTCATTCTATTGAATCCAAAGTTGAAAGCGAAAGAGGTAACATATCTACAGAAAAGAAGATGTATAATTGAGTGTTGAAAGAAGACTACATTATTAATATGTTCATATGTTTTTGAATGGTTGAATTATTCTTTTAACTATTTTTAATTTTGTAATTAAATTTTTGTCAAATATAAAAAATTAAAAATATTATTCGTATACTAAAATTAGTCTTTAAAATTAGCTATCAATATATTTGTATATAAATACATGCGTGGTTTACTTTATTTTCGATGTGTATTTATATTCTAACATATATTTTATATTAGTAACTGATTTTAGTATACAAATAATATTATTGATAAAAATAATAAAATATTAAAATTAATAGAATATTTTTTGCAAAATAAAAATACTCATAATTAAAAACTTAATTAAATCTTTGATTACATATTTTTTAAAAGAATATTTTATTATTTTAATATTTTTAATACGATTTAATTACAAAATAAAAATAATAATAATGTGAAAACTCAACTGAAAAAAAAAACAAAATTATAGAAAGCATGATTGTAAATTTGATGTTTCTACCTAACCTTGTTGTGGCTGATCTCTTTTTCCACGATCTTTATTTATTACTAGTTAGCTCGTACATTTCTTGTCACATTTGAGGCTTTCATTTGCACATGCTAAATTTACCTTCGTCGCAATTTGAATGTCATGGTTTCATTGGTACCAGATGTGCATGCATGGAAGGTAAGAAAATATTGGAAGATTAATGTATTACTAATAATATAGGGTTTAGTTAATATGCACATCATAAACTTATTATTGTTAAAATTTTTAAATATTTTTATTTAATAAACGTAAAATAAATATATTAAAAATTTATTTTTTTTATATTTTTAATAATTTTTTATTTATTTATAAACTTAACATGAGTTATTAAGACAATAAACTCTATAATATAATCACGTATCATTGTCTATTAAATATTAATTAATTGGTTGCCTTATATCAAGGCTATAATCAGGGTTGATCTCAACTCTCAAGGAAAATCCACAATAATTTAATGAGCAAAAATATTAAATGACCAAACAAATAAATTTGTTATTTGTTATGGATAGAATATGAAATTAAAAGTAAACTAAATAAAGTACTAAACTTGGGATTTATTTATTTAACATTTTTGGAAAAGAATGGAACCGAGTAAATACACCGTATGGACTGTTTGACTCTCCAAGAAGTAGTTGAACCAACTTAAGTACCTTTATTTTATATTATTTTCATTTGCTTCTTTTCAGAATAGGCTCTCTTGAATCTTGAGAATTGAGATATAAATATATAATCAAATTAAATGAAATTATATAGGATTGGACCTCAAGAAGTAAAATTACGCTTTAACTATAAATTGCTAATACTTTGAAGGGGTTAAAGAATGCAAATTCAATTGTATCATTTTGCGGTTGTTAAATCTCCACACACAACAACGTAACGTTTAATACAAATAGATATAGTGGAAACATAGAATGTGATGATCCAGCATTCTGCTTCTCCTAATTTGTTATATAATACTCTATTTAAACAAGCTGTGTTCATAATGGACTTTCCAACTTTGACAATTGACACAATCCATCAGTATGATTGACTTGGAAAATTGTTTGAGTTTACTTCTACCGTGCTTCTTCCAAAAGTAAGGAAATGAATCATCATCTTCTAATTAAAGCATATTACACTACAACTTAGGAGGATAATAAGGTTGTTTTTCTTTCCATATAGGTACACCGTACACTACATCTTGAAACTTCTCTGCCTACCTTCAAAAACTACACTACAACTTTAATTGTCACTTGTACAGCAAGCAACACTAGCTATAGCTATTTATAGCAAATTCCATATTAGTATTAGACTAATTAAACAAGTATTACAAAAATTAAGGCAGGGGCAATTAAAATTAGAGTTATGCTACATGTACACTAAAATCAGCTACCAAGTTATCCGTAATATATGTTAGAATACAAATACACATGTATTTATACACAAATACATTGATAACTAATTTTAGTAGCTGATTTTGATGTAAAGATAGCATTTTTGTCAAAATTAATCACTTTAAAGTATGGGCCTTCAATCAAATCAAATATCTAAGTGATGAGTCATGTGGACCAAATTTAAAGACTATGAGTGTGTATACAAAGACATGTTCATCTCTTAATAGCTTTGTTCCTGCCTGGTTGTGGCCGAGCTATATGTCTCCTTGGAGGGTTGAACGTCCGACCTTGTTGGAGAACTTCAATATGCCTCGACCACCAAGTGAAACAAGGGGGGGGAGCACCTGCAAAAAGCACTCCGACGCTCAAGTCAGCTAAAGAGAATTATTTGAAGAGTTATTTTAGCTTAGAACGATGATCTACCTTTTCAATTTCAGCTGTTTCCTTTATAACTCGGAGATGATGGCCGTTTATTGACCGTTTCTGTGTAACCGATCATAGTGGTTTAATGCCATAAAGTCGGCAAAGTTAATGTGCCGATTAAAAAGGGATTCGCCGAGCTATAATTCGTAACCGACGTATAACGGTTGTATCACAGCCCCCAAGCTTAGCCTGTGTTTTAAATGAGGCAGGTTGAGCTTTTGAAATTAAATGGCCGAATTATAGCTCGGCGCAGGGATGGAGCCCCCAGTTCAACTTGACTCATTACTTTGTAACGTCAATTAATATTAGTTAAAAAAGTAACTGCTATGATGGTATAAATGAATGTCAACAGTTTTCAATGCAAGGCTCAAGTTCCTAAGTAGGCTTGGAACCGTTGGAAGTGGGTCTTGGATTGATGGCCATGATTACGGCTTGGAATTGAAAGGGTTTCATTAAATGAATGGGAAAAGGAAATTTTCTTTTCAGGTTCCGCTTACAGTTTGCTGTTTACACTTCATCTTCCTTCAAAAACAATGAGTAGAAGAGGTAAGTAACTGCATTTTCTTATTTGCTTCTTTCCTAATTTCTGTAAAGAAAAATGAGTGACAAAAAGGTGAAAGCTTTTCCTAAAGTAGAGGATGATGATTTGTATGAATGGGTAGATGATGATGTGAAGATAAGGGCTTCTCTGTTCTTTGACAGAGAGAGTTTCGAGGGTCTGAATATGTCTAAGATGGTCAGACCTGGTTTTCATATTGAGTTGTTGCCATGCAACCGTACGGATCGAATTTTTCATAGAAGTAAAGGTTTTGAAAACTTTTATATGTATAGCTGTGTGCTTGAGGAATTATCTGTAAAACTTCCTTTTACTAAGTTTGAATGCAATTTGTTAACCCAAATGAATTGCGCACCTTCTCAAGTTCATCCTAACGGATGGGCGTTCATTAAATGTTTTCAAATCCTAATGGAGTTTTTGGAGATTAAACCTGATTTGGAACTTTTTTTCTCCCTGTTTCAAGCAAAGGGTGTATGGAAAGGTCTCTGGATTAACTTGAATAGTACTCCTGGATTTTCTGTTTTCAAACTATATAAATCTTCTTTCAAAGATTTTAAGGAAATGTTCTTCAAGGTAAAGCCAGTAGATGAAGAATTTCCATTCTATTTAGATGAACATCTTGGGGAGAAGTTTCCCCTGTACTGGTGTTGTCAACCCAATCATATCCTAGGGCCTGAACTAATAACACCTCGGAATGAATGTATTATAAGTTTTTTGATGGAAATGGTTGACCGAGGTGGTTTAGTATCGGTGTCGGATTTGCTTCCTTGGGAAGAGGATAAAGCATCTGTTGTGCAATACCTTGGTGAGGCACTGTTTGCGCTACGTAAGTTGGGTTTGCTTATATTGTTTAATTGTTCTCAATAAGGTTGTGTTTCTTTTGTAGGCGGGAGGTTTCCTGGAGTTTCGGCTTCGAGCATGAGGGCCCGGTTTAAAATGAAAAATTTTGAAGGGTCTTCTTCAAACGCCGAGAAGGTAGAGGGTGAGGTTGAGGTTAACCAACCGGCACAGAAGAAAAAGGGTATTGTTTTTAAGAAGAGAAAATCTGAGGTGATTAATCTGGAGGAAGGGGAAAAAGCGGTACCGTTGAGTGAGTTATCGAATTTTACTGTTAAACAAGAAAAGCTGCATTCTTTCGAAGAAGAGGGTGATGGCTCGTCTGTGTGGGATAAAAAGTTCCCTTTCAATGTCTTGGCGGATGAGATTGTTCAATCTGCTCCCGATGTTGCTCGCATTGAGGAAGTTGGGGATGTTGGGATAGATCAATTCATGCAGGTCGGTTTTGTTTCATGTAATGATATATGTATATATTTTTTGAAAACTTCTAACTGATTTTCTGGTATTGGGCAGGTTCTAGGTTTTCGACTAGTTAGCATCGGGCGAAGTCAGGAAAAAAGGCATAAGATGATGCTGGGTAATAGTTTAGAGATAACTGAGCTGAAGGAGCAATTGAAGTCAAAGGAAATTGTTCTTACCGAGCTTAAAGAGGAGCTGTCAGTGTCAAAAGAAAAGCTGAAACTTGTGAAAGAGGATCATGAAAGGGCAGTAGAGTCTCTAGGAAAAAAGGTAAATGAACTGTCTACAATGAGCGACCAGATTATTGAGGTTACAGCAAAATTGAAACATATGGAGTCTAATCATGAAGCTGAGATCCTTGATGCTTTTGCCGAGGGTTTTGAACGTGCCGTTATTCAAGCGAAGTTCTTACATCCTGAAGAGGATTTTACCGCTTTGGATCCGAGCAAGGTGGTTCGGGATGGTCAGTTGGTTGATGATGAAGAAGTTGTGGAGGAAGAGGGTAATAATAATTTAGCCGATTAAGAAATGTTTGAAGTAATTAGTTTTATATTTTGTGATGTGTTGAGGGATGCTAATACTCTCATGAACACTGTGTGCTTTGATTAAAGTGTGCATGGCCCCTTTAGTGACTGTTATTTTGTTTGCTGACAATATATTTGAATAGTTTATTGTCATAGATTTTGCTTAGCTGATACCGTCATATGGGGTTTGATCATTATTAGGTGCTGAAAGATTGTCAGCTATTGATTTTGCGCACTTGAGTCTAATGCGACTTTTGTGTTGATAAGATACCGTTTGTGAATGGATAAGTATGTAACATAAGATTTTCATAAACAAAGTAAGTCGTAACAAGAAGATAAATATTGTTCTGACGCAGTACCTTTACATCTTGAATTTGGTAAGCTAGCCTCGTTAAAACCTCCTTGAGCAAAACCTAACTTTTAGGAAAAATCTCAAGGTAGGAAAAAGAGTGCCAGCATTCTGCATTGCTAACTATAGTATTGTTTCAAGGATTGAATATTCCAAGTGTTAGGTAGTACCGTGCTATCTAATTGTTCCAATCGATATGCTCCTTTTCCGAGCACTTGGTGAACACGGTAGGGGCCTTCCCATGTCGCTGCGAGTTTTCCATGAGTGGGTGGCCTTCGTGCTGCTTCGGTTTTCCTCAATACTAAGTCTCCGACGTGGAAGGATCTTGGCTTCACCCTTTTATTGTGGCGCTGACCTATTCGCTGTTGTAAGGCTTTATGGCGCACAGCCGCTACGGCTCGCACTTCCTCTAGTAAATCGAGCTCGGCTCGTCGAGCATGGTCATAATCCTCGGCTTGTGTCCTTAAGGAGCTCTGTGATATCTCAATGGGTATCATTGCTTCCGATCCGTATACCAAACGAAATGGTGTTTCTTTAGTTGCGGAGTGTGTTGATGTATTATAACCCCACAAAATCTCTGGGACAAGCTCGGCCCATAGTCCTTTAGCATCGTCGAGCTTTTTCCTTAAAGCTTGAAGGAGGACCTTGTTTGCAGCTTCAGCCTGGCCATTGGATTGAGGATGTTCTACTGAGGAGAAATGCTGCTTTATCTTTAAATTCTGTAAAAAAGTCTTAAAATTATGGTCGGTAAACTGGCGACCATTATCAGTTAAGATGTGACGAGGTATACCAAATCTGCAAATTATGTTTTTCCAGACAAATGATATCATTTGAGCCGATGTAATTTTAGCAAGTGGCTGAGCCTCAATCCATTTAGAAAAATAGTCAATTGCAACAATTAAATATTTTACCTGTCTTGGAGCTGTAGGGAAAGGTCCTAAAATATCCATCCCCCATTGATTAAATGGCCAGCTTACCGTTGAGTGATGCAAATCCTCGGCAGGGATGTTAATAATCGGGGCATGTTTTTGGCAATGGTCGCACGTTCGGACCTTTTGCTGACTGTCCTTCCATATGGTCGGCCAGTAAAAACCGGCACGAAGAATTTTTTGTGCTAGGCTCCTTGCTCCTGAATGCATTCCGCAAATACCTTCATGTACCTCAGCTAAGGCCAGGTCGGCCTCTGACCTGTCTAAGCATTTTAACAATGGTCGAGAATAGCCTCGCCTATACAATTTGTTATTCAGTAATGTAAAGAAAGATGCCTGTCTTTTGAACGTTTTTAGGTTCTGGAGGCCTTTTGGAAGCTCTCCACTTCTAAGATACTGAATATATGGGTCTTGCCAACTATCTTCATCGTCTATATGATAGATATTAAGTATATTTATGCTCGGCTCATGGAGGGTGGATTGTAAAAGTGAGGCAGTGTGTGACTGAGTGGTAGCTAGTTTGGATAATATGTCGGCCCTGTGATTTTGATCTCTCGCTATATGGTTAATTTCAACTTTTGAAAAACGATGCATGAGGTCTTTGACAATTGCTAAATATTTTGACAAAATTGGGTCTTTAGTTTGAAAACTCTGTTTTACTTGTTGAACAACTAAAAGAGAATCGCAATAAACTTGCAAATTGTCAATATGTAGTTCAATTGCTAACCTGAGCCCGGCGACTAGGGCTTCATACTCGGCTTGATTGTTGCTAGCCTTGAATGAGAATCGAAGAGAATGTTCAATAACAACTCCTTCCGTGTTTTCCAAAAGTATTCCTGCTCCAGACCCATGAGGGTTTGAAGCCCCATCAACAAATAATGTCCAGTCTGCAATATTCGTATCCGAGCTTGATCCTGTGAATTCGGCCACGAAATCTGCTAAGTACTGTGACTTGATAGATCCTCGTGGTTGATAATGGATGTCAAACTCGGAGAGTTCAATGGACCATTTTATCAACCGTCCTGCAAGCTCGGGCTTGGCGAGTATTTGTCGCAATGGTTGAGAAGTTCTAACATTGATAGTGTGGCTCTGAAAATATGGGCGTAGTCGTCTTGCCGAAAAAACTAGTGCATAGGCGAGCTTCTCTAATCTCGGATAGCGAAGCTCGGCATTCTGCAATGATTTACTCACGAAATACACTGGCCGTTGAGCACTCTTAGTTTCTGCAACAAGGACGGAACTAATTGCCATATCAGTAACTGACAAATATAAATATAACGGCTCGCCAACCTTGGGTTTCTGTAAAACAGGGGGTTCAGAAAGAAATTGCTTTAGACTGTTAAAGGCCATTTCACAGTTTTCATCCCATTGGAAAGTCGTATTTTTCTTTAAACATTGGAAAAAGCTGAAGGACTTGGATGCTAAACATGGTAGGAATCTGGATAGTGCTGCTAACCGCCCTGTTAATCGCTGAACCTCCTTGATGTTTGTGGGACTATTCATATCAAGGATTGCTTGACACTTCTCAGGATTAGCCTCAATTCCTCGGCTAGTAAGGATGAAGCCGAGGAATTTTCCTCCTCGAACACCAAAGGCACATTTCTCCGGATTGAGCCTCATGTTATAAGCTCGGATTTGGCCAAAAATTTCAGCAAGGTCTTCAATATGGGAGTGGCCGACCTTCGTCTTGGCGACCATGTCGTCCACATATACTTCAATGTTCCGACCTATTTGTTGTTCGAAGACTTTGTTCATCAGTCTTTGGTATGTTGCACCTGCATTCTTTAAGCCAAAAGGCATGACATTATAGCAATAATTACCATATTCAGTAATGAAGGCTGTTTTTTCTTGGTCTGATGGATGCATAAAGATCTGGTTATAACCAGAGTATGCATCCATGAAACTCAAGGTACCATAACCACAAGAGTTATCAACTAAAGTATCAATAGACGGCAAAGGGTAGGCGTCCTTAGGACATGCTTTATTAAGATCTGTAAAGTCGACGCACATGCGCCATTTACCGTTATTTTTCTTTACCATGACGACGTTGGCCAGCCAGGTTGTAAACCTGATTTCTCGGATGAAATTTGCATCAATGAGCTTTTTGGCTTCGGTCATAGATGCGAGCCTCTTCTCATTTCCAAGATTTCGTTTTTTCTGGGATATTGGTCGGGCGGCCGGGCTTAATGCCAATTTATGAGTAATGACAGATGGGTCAATGCCTGGCATGTCTCCTGATGTCCAAGCAAATAGATCAGTGTTTTCCCGCAGAAAATGGACGAGCTTTTCCCTTTCCTTGTCTTTTATGGAGGATCCTATGAAAGTAAACTTTGTCGGGTCATCTGTTAATATAAGCTTTGTTAGCTCCTCGTTTGGTGATGGACGATCTTGAAAATCGGCTCTGGGATCAAGCTCGGCCAGCGTTGGCTGTTCGGCACTGATGGAGTTTACACGCCGCTCGCAACTTTTCTTGATAGGCTTTAGGCTTGTATTATAACAATATCGGGCTTCTTGTAGGTCTCCATGGATTGTGGCGACAATATTATCCTGCACAGGGAACTTGACACACAGATGAACAGTGGATACAATTGCAGCAAATCTGTTTAAAAAAGGTCTTCCTAAGATAAGGTTGTAGGGACTAAAACAGTCAACAACAAGGTACTGGATATCATGTGTTTTAGATAAAGGCTGCTCACCAAGTGTGGTTTGTAACCACACTGAACCCATAACTGGAACTCGTTCTCCTGAAAATCCGACCAAGTCTCCTGCAGATGGTTGTAAAATGTTAGTACTTAGCTTCATTTTTTCAAATGTAGTAAAAAATAACACATCGGCGCTGCTGCCTGGGTCTAGCAGCACTTTCCGAACTATTAAGTCGCCCAATTGGATAGAGATGACAACGGGGTCATCCAAGTTGGTGTCCTGGCAACTAAAGTCGTTCTGGCAGAAGGTCATCTCTGGCACGTCTGGCATTGGCTGAGGATTGCTCGTGGTAGCTCCAAGTGCTAACATGGCCCTGTATGTACGTTTTCTAGCCGAACTTGTTTGTCCTCCTCCGGCATAACCGCCTGAGATGCAATTGATTATGCCTCTAGGTTGAGCAGGAGCCTTTTCTTTGTCCTTCGATGATGATGATGATGGTGGTGCAGGTGATGGATCTGAAGTCGGAATAGCTCTCTTCTGCATATGACCCGAGATGAATTTATCAAGGTGTCCCTGTCTTGCTAAGCGTTCTAACAGGTCTTTGGCGATCACACAATCGTCGGTTGTGTGACCATACTTCTGGTGGAATGTGCAGTACTTGCTTTTGTCGATGTTCTTCGGTTCAGGGTAACTGCCAGCTTTACGGGGGGGTTTAATCAATTTGGAGTTCAGAATCTCTTTAATAATATCGTCCCTCTTCGTATTAAACTGAGTATATGTCTCATAGCGGGGGGTGGGTCTGAAGTTCTTCTTACTGTCCCGAGGTCTGTCGTCGTCTTTAGTAGCCGACGACCTTTCAGCCTTCCGAGCTTGTCGAAGTTCTTCAATATCGATTTGCCCCTTCGCCTTCTCTCGAAACTCGGCTAACGTCTTTGGCTTGGATACTGCAATAGCTTCTTGAAATTTTCCTGGGCGGAGGCCGCTTTTGATGGCATGGAGATGTACTTCAGGATGAAGGTCGGGGATCCGCATGGCTATTTTTGTAAAACGGGTGATATAATCCTTCAGACTTTCTTGAGGGGCTTGCTTAACAGTCGTCAGGTAATCGGAATCATGTAAATATATTGCTGATGCCGCAAAATGATCTTCAAACTGTTTTGCTAACTCCTGGAAACGTGAAATGGAATCTGCAGGCAAAGAGCAAAACCAGTCAAGTGCAGGACCATCTAAAAAGGATGGAAAACAACGACATAAAATAGGATCAGATGCACCGTTAACGATCATGATAGATCGGAATTTTTTGATATGTTGCTTTGGATCTCCCAAACCATCATATGGAGTTAGAGTCGTTGGCAATGTGAATTGTCTAGGCAGTTGAAAGTTCATAATATCGGCCGTGAAAGGTCCTGCCGAGTTGTCAGGCTCATCCTCCTCGTCGTTGGGCGAGGTTTCATTGTTATGGGGATCTCCGCCATCATCATCTTGAGGGGTTTCCGAAACATGCGTTGGGTGGGATTGATGCTCATCATTGGTGTTTCGCCCGTGATGGGTGTCGTTGTGCTCAAGGCGGGCGTTGGCTATCTGCTGAATTTGTTGTTGCATTCTTTGATTTTCCTCCGCCATACGTTGATTTGCCTCAGCCATGCGTTGATTTGCCTGCTGAAGCTCGGTTACCATCCGAAGGAGCTCGGACGTAGAAGGGGGAGGCACATCAGCCATTAATGGATGTTAGGGTATTTTGGGGCCTAGAAAGAAAATTTTTCTATAACCTCGGCCCCACGGTGGGCGCCAAATGTTCCTGCCTGGTTGTGGCCGAGCTATATGTCTCCTTGGAGGGTTGAACGTCCGACCTTGTTGGAGAACTTCAATATGCCTCGACCACCAAGTGAAACAAGGGGGGGGAGCACCTGCAAAAAGCACTCCGACGCTCAAGTCAGCTAAAGAGAATTATTTGAAGAGTTATTTTAGCTTAGAACGATGATCTACCTTTTCAATTTCAGCTGTTTCCTTTATAACTCGGAGATGATGGCCGTTTATTGACCGTTTCTGTGTAACCGATCATAGTGGTTTAATGCCATAAAGTCGGCAAAGTTAATGTGCCGATTAAAAAGGGATTCGCCGAGCTATAATTCGTAACCGACGTATAACGGTTGTATCAAGCTTGATCAACACTATTGCTTTGGCTTGCACGTGACTAATGGGCAATTCCATTCTTTTAAATTTTATGGTGTGGAGAGAAGCAATAAAAAAGAGTATGTTCCACACTCTCATAATTAAATGAGTGGAAAGTAGAAACAATTCCAATACTCTTCAACTTTATATCTTATAAATACAACATATATAGCTTCACCAATCACCACAAACCTAACCAAGAACAATGTCACACTTAACAATAATAATCCTACTCCTATTTTTATCAAGAACAAGTTCAGATTCAATTCAAGAAAGCTTTGTACGCTGCTTACACGTGAATTCGGACAAATCATTCCCATTTGATGCATCAATATACACCCAAAACAATGCATCATTCACAACGGTTCTTGATTCCTCAGCACAGAACCTAAGGTTCTTGGTGCCTTCAGCACCCAAACCTTCCTTCATTTTCACACCAAACACTGAGTCTCACGTCCAAGCAGCCGTCATCTGCGCCAAGAAGCTTAACATCCACCTCCGAGTGCGAAGCGGCGGCCATGACTACGAAGGCATGTCCTACGTTTCGGAGATCGAAACGCCTTTCATGGTCGTAGACTTGGCCAAGCTTCGCGCCATAAACGTTGACATGAAGAGCAACACGGCTTGGATTCAAGCCGGCGCCACCATCGGCGAAGTTTACTACAGAATTTACCAGAAGAGCTCTGTTCATGGCTTCCCTGCAGGACTCTGCACAAGCTTAGGTGTTGGAGGACACATCACCGGAGGTGCATACGGTTCCATGATGAGAAAATTCGGCCTCGGCGCCGATAACGTCCTCGACGCTCGAATGGTGGACGTTAACGGCAGGATTCTTGACAGAAGATCCATGGGGGAAGATCTGTTTTGGGCCATAAGAGGAGGAGGTGGTGGAAGCTTTGGAATCCTTCTATGGTGGAAGATAAAGCTGGTTGAAGTGCCTCCAACAGTTACGGTTTTCACAGTTCCAAGAACACTTGAAGAAGGTGGAACGAAGCTTCTTCATAGGTGGCAGGAAGTAGCACCTTACATTGATGAAAACCTGTTCATAAGAGTTATAATCCAACCTTCAAATGTAGGCAACACAACGAAAAGAACAATCACAACCGCTTACAATGCTCTCTACCTTGGTGGAGCAAGGAAGCTCCTTGAGGTGATGCAGAAGAGCTTCCCTGAACTGGGATTAACCGCCAAAGATTGCGAGGAAACAAGTTGGATCAAATCTGTTATGTACATTGCAGGGTATCCAGACAACACTCCCCCTCAAGTTCTTCTTCAGGGGAAGTCAACTTTCAAGAATTACTTCAAGGCCAAGTCTGATTTCGTGAGGCAGCCCATCCCGGTGGCCGGCCTCCGCGGCTTGTGGCAGAGGATGATGCAGGAGGAGAGCCCCTTGATGATTTGGAACCCTTATGGTGGAAAGATGAGTGACTTCTCAGAGTCTCATATTCCATTCCCTCACAGGAATGGAACACTTTTCAAGATTCAGTATGTCACTTTGTGGCAGGATGGAAAGGAGAATGCTGGAAAGCACATTGATTGGTTGAGGGATCTTTACACTTACATGGGTGCTTATGTGTCTAAGTCACCAAGGGAAGCTTATGTGAACTATAGAGATCTTGATTTGGGGATGAATTCCAAGAGCAGAACAAGCTTCAAGCAAGCTAGCAACTGGGGTTATAGGTATTTCAAGGGTAACTTCAAGAGATTGGTTAAGATCAAGACAAAGGTTGATCCTGGTAACTTCTTCAGGCATGAACAGAGTATTCCACCTCTTCCTTACTGATGCAACTCTGCTACTGCTATCTATAAATTGGCTCACTTTAGAGGGAATAATTAAGGATACATTTTAGATTTAAATGTTGTAAGATACTGATGGAAGTGTTTCAAGTGTTTGATGTGTTTTGTGATTGTGTATGTGACAACATTATAGGTGACTGTGACTCAGGTGTTTGTTTCTCTAGAAAAACAAAATGTGGTATTACTTATTAGTACTAAAGCTATCATTTTGTCTTTGGTATGATTCATCAAGTGTGTTTCATGAAAAACAAATATGAAGTTGGGCAACATAGTCCTGCATGCTTTCTTATACAATTATTTGCTCTATATAATTAATTAATTAATATACAAATGTTTAAAAACAAGAAATATATAAATTCCATGAAAATTTAAAAGGGCAGAAAGTGTCACTAATTTATAGACACAGGCAAAATATTATATGGTTAAGATTTAGACATGAAAACAATTGGAAACTAATAAGTTTGCTACGTGATCCAAGAGAATGCTAACTTTCGCTGAAAAAAAAAATGGAAATTCATAGTTTCATGAATGCTTAGGCAATCATAGACATTCAAGGCATGAATTTTACCAATTCTTCAGGCCCAACGAACATTAAGAAGAAACATGTATTAACATGTTCTTGTTGTTGGGCGAGGCGTCTGAAGCCCAATATTGAGTCTCCAAGAAGATAAATTAATAGCTACATTACCATTTTCCTTCTCTTCAGTTACACTATGTTTGTTTGAGAAGAAAATGGAAGGAAAGAAAAGGAAGGAAAGAAAATAGGAAGGAAAATGATTATTTTTCTTTGTTTGGTCGAGAAGGAAAATTAGAGAGGAAAGAAAATGGAGAGAAAACTAATGTGCTACTCCTTCACTTTTTCAATATATTTTATAATACAGGGATAAAATTGTCTTTTTATAACATTTCTTTTCTTCTTATTTTCTTTCCATCTAAACACATCTAAAGAAAATAAAAATCCACTCAATTTTTTTCCTTTCCTTTCTTTCATTTCTATTTTCTTCCTCTCTATTTCTTTCCTTCCAACCAAACATAGCCTTAGAGCTCGGCTTCAGCACTTGGTGTGGAGCCAGGGCGGATCTCTCCAAACCGGGTTCTTTTAGAGGCCTTAGGCCCAGACCCAAAAAAGGGGAGAAAAAAGGGGAGAAAAAAACTCTCAGCAGTTTTAACATTTGGGTCGGGTAGGTTTTGGGTATCTGTTTGTATTGGGCTGGGGCGTGTTTGGTTGTACCTGGCCTACTCCAAAAGGAAGAAAACACTTCTTTTCTTAATCCGCTGTGCGTGTTTGACAAATGACCCCGATGACTTATTCATGTTTGTTGACTTTTAAGGAAAAGAAACAGTGGCATCCATTATGTTAAATTATTCGATTAAAGTTGGTGTGTTTTTTATAAGATTATTGTTGTTTGTTGATGTTGTATTAATAAAAATTGACTTCTGAAGGCTCACAGAAAAAATTGTTTAAACAATCAATAAGGTATTATTGAAGATTTGATGGGAATATTCAAATAAAGATAAGTTCTTAAAGGAGTCAAAGTTTATCGCATAATGTTAAGATACTACATTTCATAAAATTAAAATGAATCTCATATCATTAATTTTACTTTACAAATATAATTATTACTCCATCAACTTTATCTAAATGTATGTAAAGATAATTAGTGAAGCTTATTTCTTGTTTCTTATCAAGATTTGTCTCCAGTCTCCACAAAGTATGGGTCCTTCGGCCCTCACATGTCCCCCAAAAAAATCACACATTGTCATCTTTTTATCCCAACCTAACATGCTAAAGAAATTAGTGTAGTTTACTTTGAAACTTCTTGACATACAAAAATGGCACGTGGAGCTGGTCTAACGCTAGCATATTCAGTTCTATCTCACCTACATTATTATCCTTGCTTTAAGCAAAGCGACTTCTATGATTGATCTTTCACAGCTTGATTGGCGCGCAAATGTATATAATACCAACGATGCATGTGTATTGCTTGTAGATATTTCAGAATGTGATTCCTTCCTTCTTCATATTGCAACCACAAAAATATTTTTAAAGAAAGAATATAATAATAAACTATACACTTAGTTCTACAAGCTAAGCTATATTTGCAATGACCATAAGAGTGGATTGACCATATTAAAGAAATCATTATCCGCATCATGAGATAGTTTCTGGTGTGAATTGTATTCAAATAAACTAATATTCCTTCCACCTTGTCATAATTTCAACTACAGCACTGCAACTGGACCTAAATAAAATAGAAATACCACTTAGTGTATGAATATGACGTGTACATTAGCTAACATACACGTATATTACCACTATAAAACCAGCATTGGCAACCAGTATTCTTTAAACACAAGACAAGAGAGGAGAAGATTAGAGCATTATTATGGAGTCTTACTCCTTTAGGCCCTTCTTGTCAAGTTTTCTGATTCTGTTGTCAATTTCACTCACTAACTCAATTCCAATTCAAGAAGCTTTCAACCATTGTGTAACACTCCATTCTCAAACCCCAAATGAATTTCCCAGTGCAGTGTACACTCCTAACAATGCTTCCTACACTTCTATCCTTGAATCCACTGCTCAGAACCTAAGGTACTTGCTACCCTCACTGCCAAAACCAGAATTCATATTCACACCATTCCATGACTCACAAGTCCAAGCTGCAGTGATTTGCGCCAAACAGCTTGGTATTCACATGAGGGTGAGAAGTGGAGGCCATGACTACGAAGGCCTCTCTTATGTTTCTTTCATAGAGAAGCCATTCATGATCCTAGACTTGGTCAAGCTCCGCGAGATCAACGTTGATATCGCGCAGAACACGGCTTGGATTCAAGCCGGTGCCACCGTGGGCGAAGTTTATTACAGAATTGCAGAGAAGAGCGCAGTGCATGGCTTCCCTGCAGGGCTTTGCACAACCCTGGGAATTGGCGGCCACATAACAGGGGGTGCATATGGTTCTATGATGAGAAAGTATGGCCTTGGAGCCGACAATGTCCTCGATGCTCGAATCGTGGATGCCAACGGCAGGATTCTGGACAGAGAAGCCATGGGAGAGGACTTGTTTTGGGCAATCAGAGGTGGTGGTGGAGGCAGCTTTGGAGTTATCCTCTGGTGGAAGATCAAGCTGGTTCCAGTGCCGGAAACCGTGACAGTTTTTACGGTTACCAAGAGCTTAGAACAAGGAGCAAACAAGATTCTGTATAGGTGGCAGGAGGTGGCACCAAGCATTGATGAGAATCTGTTCATCAGAGTTTTGATTCAAACAGCCAACGGAAGCGTTCCGGGGCGCAGAACCGTGACAACTTCTTACAATGCTCTCTTCCTTGGCAGTGCTGACACGCTCCTCCAAGTGATGAAGCAGAGCTTCCCTGAATTGGGATTGACAAGAAAGGACTGCGTAGAAACCAGCTGGATCAAATCTGTTCTTTACATTGCTGGATTCCCCAGTGGAACTGCTCCTGAAGTTCTGCTCCAAGCAAAATCAACATCCAAGGCTTACTTCAAAGCAAAATCTGATTTCATCAGGCAAGTCATCCCGGAGAATTCGCTAAACTCGCTATGGAAGATTTTCCTGCAGGAAGATGGGCCTCTCATGATTTGGAATCCCTATGGAGGAATGATGGGGAGGATTCCGGAATCTGCCACACCTTTCCCTCACAGGCAAGGAACTCTCTACAAGATTCAGTATGTAACTGGATGGCTTGATGGAGAGAAGAGCATGGCAAGGCATATGAACTGGATCAGAAGATTTTACTACTTTATGGCTCCTTATGCTTCAAAATATCCAAGGGAAGCTTATGTTAACTACAGGGATCTTGATATTGGGATGAACCACCAGAATACCACAAGCTTCTCAAAGGCTTCTGTTTGGGGATTCAAATATTTCAAGAACAACTTCCTCAGACTAGTACAGGTGAAGACTAAAGTTGATCCATCTAATTTCTTTAGGCATGAACAGAGTATCCCTCCATTCCACACTAAGAGATGGTAGAAGCCAACAACTTTGAATTATTCCTATGCATATTTGTGTTCTGTGTAAACTCAGTTTCCAAATAATTACACCTTACTTTCCTTTCCATTTGTGTGCCACTACGAATTTTGTCAATTATAACAATTGTATTGACCAAAGTGATATGTAACTTATATTATTCTCACATTTCATAAAACTCAACCTTTCAGGCGCACTGAAAGATCACCAAAAACAGCAGCAGCCAACACTATGTTGCACTGACCTATGAGATTAACTTTCCTTTGTTTTTGACATTTCTTAATTCATCTTTAGGAAAAGTATATCCACTTGCCTACCATGATATTAGTAAATAATGTGGCCTATCCCTATTTGATGTGACATGCAATCTCACGATCTATAAGACTTTGGTCTAGTATTTAATTTTGAATTGACATTGGCAGTGGTTGATATAATGACAGCCTGCTTCGCTATACTATTATCATTATCAATGGGAAACAGTGCAATCATTTCATTTGAAAATGTGAGACACCGAATGTTTGCTGGCTTCAGACCTTGCTTGGTCAATGTTTTAATACTCTATTTCAAAATAAAAAAGATATATGCACAGGAAAGGAGAGAATTTTGAGCCACAAAAACTTGATACATATCAAATTTTACAGGCTGATAGAAGGTGGAGAGTTAACCCTCATAAGCATTAATTAATTACACAATGAAAAGCATTAGATGTTTTATGTATTGTCTGAAACTCTGAGTTCACTATCATCTTAACGAATGCAGAAATATGCAAGTTCTGACAATGACTTAACTACTTTTGGAATCTCCCTTTACAGAAGGAGGAAGGGTTCCGAAAACGACATCCCATAGCGGTGAGGTGATCCCAAAACCATAGTTGGAGATCCGATAGTGATGATTCAAGTGGTACTTCTGCAAACACAGAACGAATGAAATATTATTTGTGTTCTTTCTTCCTTACAAGACTTGTGTTGATTGGACCACAAATTTGAATTTGTAATTTTGAAAAGGAGTGTGGCTTGAGGATTTATGAAATCAAATTGAATTGAGATGTTTTACCTTGAGCATTTTGGGAGCATCAGACTTGGGTTGACCATGGTGCAAATAGTAATGTGTGCAATCGTACATGACGTATCCCAACAAAAGACCTCCGAAAATAGCAGGAGCAGTTGTTGGAGTGCTGAAAAGCTTCACAATGTTCCACAACTGCGATTCAAGAAGCAAGTATCTCAAAATGTCACCGATTTTGAGAGAGTGATTAATCATTGTATAAATAAAAAGAGGAAGAAGGTAGTTACCGGGACAGCAAACATGGCGGCGGCTGCTGGAGGGAAAACGAGTCTGAGGTGATCCATGGGGTGTTTATGGTGGCAGCCATGGAGAAGATAATGGAAGGTATTTCCCCTGTAAAGAAAGGAAATGAATGAGACGAGACGAGAGGAGATGAGATGAGATGTGAGGAGAAAATGCAAACCAGTAAGAGGTGGTTTTGACGTGGAAAAGGAAGCGATGCAAAAGGTACTCGGCGAGGGTCCAGGCTAAGAGGCCAATGAGGATGAGCTGGGAAATATTAGAAGGAGGGACGCCCATGGTGAGGGAGTTGTGAATGAAGAATAAGGCGACGGGTATCCATACAATTGGGATGGCGTACCAGGGAGTGCGCGTGAAGAACTCCAGAAAATTGCTGTGGAAGAAGCGGGGGCCTTCCTTTCCCAGAATTGGATCGTGAACCCACTCATCGTATCCATCTCCAAGATGTCCCACCTGGAACACCAGCGGCTTCTTCAAATCAACCTTCACCATCTTCCAATATTCTCTCTCTCTCTTCGCGCGCCACAGACTCAGAGAGAGACACAGAGAGAGCCAGAATGCCAGATCTCGCTCTCTCTATTTAGACGCCTTCCCACGCCCAAATCTGGACACACTGTTATTACCGTTCATAAACTTTCCCTTCTTAATTCAATTGTGATGGACAATAACCTCCTTTTTACCACTTCTTTCGACACCCTCCTCCCATATTGGCCCAATCTTTACACATATTGGGCTCGGGCCCATTTCAATACCCAAAAGAATTTATATTGACTAAACTCATTTATATTTATATTTACATTTACATTTACATGTGAAATCTCAAAAGCATCTTAAAAAGAAAACACGACGCCAGTGTAAGTACGAGTGCTGCCAAACGACCCATTAAGAGCCCACCAAGTACTGTCACTAACACAATGACGTGTCCCCATGAACAACACTTCCCAACTTCATGGATTCTAATCACACCTTCTTCTTCTTCTTCAACCCAAGTCATGATCATTCCATTACTATCATCAACCTCCTCCTCTCTTGAACACTTCTCTTCTTTCCCACTCCATCGAGACTCACCTTCTCTCTCTTTACTTCTCTTTCTCAAAGAGCTTCTCCACTTTTTAGGCACCAGTTTCTTCACCCCCTTCCATGTAAACCTATTACTTCGGCTACCTTCTTCACATGAATCCGCAATATCCTCCAACCATTTCTTCTCACAACAACCACCAACCTTGCTTCTGCTTTCACTTTCAACAACCTCAATAGTTTCATTCAACGACATCAATCCAGCGCCACCAACACCCGCTACTTCTTCACAGTGATCCTCTTTCTTGCTTTTCAACTTCATCAGTTTCTGAAACCAAACACAATTACAAACCGTTACGGTAAAAGGCTCCATTTTTATACCCACGGTTCTCCACCACCCAACGAAACGTTTCCCCACGTTTTCAAGAAACAGAAGCGTAACTGCCGACACGGTTATCCCAACGGTCAGCTTCATCACGCTGCTAATCAAAACCACCACCACGAACAACGCCTTCCACTTCACGGACGATGCAAGAACAGATTTTGAATATGATCCACACCCGCATTCGTCGACCCGATTTACCTCTTCCGAACCCGATACCCCGCCGTCATCTCCACCGTCGTTCACAGTTACCAGCGGTGTCAAACTCGGAGCGTGGGTCCGAACCACGGATAAATCGCCTGAACTTAATGTCTCCGGCACAGGAGATAGCACCGGCGTGGAGGGCGGTGGCGGTGGAGGATCGTAGATACCGGGTTGAAGAGGTCTCTTTGACTTGGTTCTTGTGAAGCGGCTTCGGTTCTTGACGAAGAGATCGATGAGGGAGGTGGGGAATCCGGTTTCGACGACGAGGGAGCCACCGCGACTTGGAGATTGAAGGTCGGCAACGATTTGAGATATTCTTGTTACCCTGTTCTTCTTCCATGGCGGCATGGTTCTCAGGCTCCTTCACCCTCTGCTACTCAACCGCTTTCTATTTCTTTTTCTTCCGTTTTGGATGAGAAGCAGAAATTAAATGAAAAGAAAAAATAAAGGGGGCCGAAAAAGAAAGAGAGTGATGGAAAGTGGGTTGTGAAAGAAATTAAGATCGTTTTTATAGCGTGAAAGAGAAAGATAAAGAGAGTGAAAGAGAGAGGTTGCTGAAGGCGCGTGATGCAGTTGGTGTGGGTTGAATGCTTACTATGTGGCGTGCGTTACTTTATTCATTTCATAATTAATTGCTTCATTTATGGACTATTAATACCACTACTAACCCATATTTTATCTCTTCTTATTTTGCTTTGCTTTTCCTTCGTTGGAACTTGGAATCTAAAAGAAGGATGAAATGCTACTACTATTTTCCAATAAGAAAGATAAATATGAGTGTGGCACGTCAAGCATATACATGTTCCTGAGTTTGAAAGAAGAAAAAAATTAACTAGGCCAATAATAATATCTGAATATAGATATAGATATACAATTTGGCATTTAGCTTTGGAATTTCAGTTTTGTTCTTATACCGAGAGCGACTTCTTGTTTGCTCTATCAGCCACCTAACCCACCCCACTCGTTTTCAATCTGTCCATAATATGAACGAAAATGAATTTTGTCCTTCTCCTCTTTCAATTTTCTCCCATTAAGAAAAAAAAATCATAATAATGGAGATTACGTGTTTTATATCTCGGGAGAAAAAAAAAAGAAAAAAATGTATAGTCATATAAGATGAGAAGACACCACATCCAACTCAAAACCTTAAGGTGTCAAGTTAATGGGTCTCTCATCTTATAAACTCCTCACTCTTCCTTGCTTTCTTTGATGTGGGACTAACTTCAACACTCCTCACACTTGCAACACTAACAATATAGAAACCTCCGGTTTCCAATTTACGAATCAAATTTTTCATACCAAATACACCTCATTTTTAAAAGTGACCAGTGAAATATTTTAATTTAAAGATAGTTATATATTTTACAAGGTGGTTGTTGATATGTAGTTTCAGTTACTGATGAGTCCCATTATTCTTGCCACTACGCTTGAACGAACAGAACGTGTGGGAAGCAGATAAATTCTACATGGGACCAGTTTCCACTTGGATCAAATATTTGAAACTTATAATTGAGGCTTTAACAATAAAATGGAAGCTTAAAGAAAGTGCACTTTAGTCTTTTGGAGGGGCCTAAGCGCGAGGAAAGAGCCAAATGGAAAAAGTCAAGCTAAGCTTGGTGCTATGCAAAAAGCTTTGTGATTATGGCCCTCTATGTGACTAATGTCACTCATTACACTAAGTAGGTAGGGTCTTCCTGCCATTGTTAGGCGAACTTTTTTTTATATTGAAATTTTATTTATGATTTTGTTAATATTACAATATTTTCGTGGAATATAATGATATAAAAATATATACAATAAGAAGAAACTATGAATAACGATTTTAAATAAGATAAAAAAAATTTAAAAAATAATTAAAATATCTTAAATTACAAGTTTAAATAGAATAAAAAATATAGAAAATCTTAAATTATGATTTTAATTTTTTTATTTAAAAAAGTAAACTCGCAATTTATATATACATCACACTTATAGAATATACTAATTTAAACCCATATTAATATATGACACAATTTTATCCGTCATGTAAAAAATAATTAGCAGAAAAACTACGAATATATTTTTTATGAGGTTAACTACGATTTTGGTCCTTAAAATATAAGTTGAAAAGTTTTTTGTCTCAAATTTTTTTTTTTTGCATATAAAATCTAACTTGATTTTAAAATCGTCCTTATCTTAAGGTAGGGGTGGCAAGCGGGGAAGCCCGACCTCGCCTCGCTTAGTGAGGCGGTCCCAGAATTCCGCCCTGCTTAACGGCGGGCCAGCGGGCTAAACCCACCAAATATCCTTTTTTTTTTTTACTTTTAACTATTAAATAATATATATAAAGGTATAAAAAAATCTCTTCTATTTTTTACTTTTAACTATTATAATTTCTAAAGGTATAAACAAATTATAATTTTTATATTCACAAACATTAAAGTCTTTGTAATTATAAATATTGTTCCCAAAGTAAAATAAACATAATCCAAAACATAATTATAAATATTATCTCTAAAACCAAATAAACATACTAAGCCTAGCGGGGAAGCCCGCTCCACCCCAAATATTATCTATAAACCAAATATTATCTATAAATATTCAATTTTCATCTTCATTCTCTTGTAAGTTGGGTTGGAAAAAGTTAGATTTTGACAAAAAAATTTGTGAAAATACCCCTTACTAAAAAAATACTAAGCCTAGCGGGGAAGCCCGCTCCACCCCACTAAAACCCGCGGTTTAAGCGGTGCAGGTTAGGCAGACTTCTGCTATTTGGCGGTCCTAATATTCTAGTCCGACCCGCCTTTTTTGGCGGGTTACACGGACCGATCCGTCGAGTTTAAGTCCGTTTGCCACTCCTATTTTAAGGACCAAAATTGTACGAAAGTGACGATAGAAGTGAATCATGAATAATTTTTTTTTTCTTTTCTTCTCTTTTTTTTCTTTTTTTTTTTCTGTACTTTTCTTCTCTTTTTTTCTTTTTTTTCTTTACAGAAAAAAAAAACATTATATTTCTCTTATTTTTTTATTTTATAATTTTTTTGTTATGAATAATTTAGTTCAAAATTTTAAAATTTAAATAAAAAAATAATTTTATAACTTAATTTTAAAATTTAGAAACGATTTTGTATAAAAAATAATTAAGAACGAGCAAATTTTTTAATCTATATTTTAGAAACTAAAATCATAGTTAATCTTTTAAGAGAAGAAAAAAATAAAAGGAGAAAGGGGGAAAACTATTGGTCCCTTTATCCAGTGAGATAATGTAAAGGGAAAGCGAGAGGAATCTGAATGAGAAGCACGTGGCATAATGTTGTGTATTTACAGATTGGCCTCGTGGAAATGTTGTCTTGTCCTCTGGTTTCGTAACATTTCTCTCTTCTTTGACTGACATTTTTAACTGTATTTTAAATTTGTCTTAATGCATATGCATACAAATATCAACCAATCTCAGTTATTGTCTGGTAAGTGTGATTCACCTCGGAGTATAACCTGCGTAATTTTTTTCTCTTTTTTTTTTTTTTTTTTGAGCGATGATGTATCCTTGTAATTATCGTTTTATCTCTTTTATTTTCTAAAATAAGAAATAAGTAAAAATCAAATATATTTATTGACTTTGAAAACCCTAAAATAGAAATCATACTTTTCTCTATTTAAAAATTAGAAAAATGTTTAGGGGCTATGTTTAGGTAACAGGAACAGAAATTAAACAGGATATATCATTTTCTTTATCTTTTACTATTAACTTTAGGAAAAAACAAAACCCTCCGCTTCTTGTTTGATTGTAGTTCATATGATATATTTTAAATAAAAATTTATATATAATTGCTTCGTTTAAAATTAATAAATAATTTAATATGTTTAATTAAATTAATTTTTAATTATTAATCTCGCATAAAAATGATGGTGTCTCAATTATTCAATTTCAACTTATATTTTATATAAGCGATTAAGCCCATCGATAGTGGTGTTCATTTATTTCTTTTTTGTCGGATATATTCATTAAACCCAAGTACCCAACTATCCAAGTCCAACTGTACAATGAGACAATATAAAAAGAAAATTGAGACCAGAAAGAAACGTACAACTGAAAGAGGGCCCAACTGCATTTGATGGTTATATGTTCCCACAAACAAGAAGTTTTTAACAGCAAGACGTATGGTTTTGTACTTTCGTAAAATTAAGTAAATTATTATTATTATTATTATTATTATTTGTTACTCAATTACTCTACTTCGACGGCTGCTCCCTCCGATCCAACCTTGTTTTTCACTTATTCCTCTCCCAACAACATGCTAAATCAAAATAAAATGGGAAAGGCAGTAGTATAAGTTAATGCTTGTTGAATTCAAAACCAATAAAAAAATAAAATAATTAGAAAGAAAACAACTGGAAGAAAAAGGGGAAACAATGGTAATAGAGGGGAACTGCCACCTTCGATATATATAAGGAACTACCTAGTAAGACATCCATGACCTCAAAATAGAAGCACTCTCCGCAGATCCCAGATTATACAATGACTTAATGTCTCAACGACCCTCAATCCATTCAAAACACATCAACAATAAACAAGTCAACGTATTTTGACTGTTCCACAATTTAAAGCAGCTTAAGCAGCAGCCTCCTCTTCTTCCTCTCCATATTCTTCCTCATCAGCAGTAGCATCCTGGTACTGCTGATACTCTGCAACTAGATCATTCATGTTACTCTCAGCCTCGGTGAACTCCATTTCGTCCATTCCCTCTCCAGTGTACCAATGCAAGAAAGCCTTGCGCCTGAACATTGCTGTGAACTGCTCACTAACTCTCCTGAACATCTCCTGAATTGATGTTGAGTTGCCAATGAAGGTGGATGCCATCTTGAGACCCCTAGGTGGAATATCGCACACGCTAGACTTCACGTTGTTAGGTATCCACTCCACAAAGTAAGAAGAGTTTTTGTTTTGCACATTTATCATCTGCTCATCCACTTCCTTGGTGCTCATCTTACCACGGAACATTGCCGAGGCAGTCAGATAACGACCGTGGCGTGGATCTGCAGCACACATCATGTTCTTGGCATCCCACATCTGCTGAGTCAATTCAGGCACAGTCAAGTTGCGATACTGCTGGGAACCTCTTGATGTCAAGGGTGCAAACCCAACCATGAAGAAATGGAGACGAGGGAAGGGGATAAGGTTGACAGCAAGCTTTCTAAGATCAGAGTTCAGCTGCCCAGGGAAACGTAGACAACAAGTAACTCCACTCATGGTAGCAGAAATGAGGTGGTTAAGGTCACCAACTGCAATAAGAAGAAAAATAGATATAAAATACATTATGAGTTCAAATTAGACAAGCAAACAAAACCAATGATTGCACAAGTTCAACAACCATAACCACAGGTATGAGTGAGACACAAGACACAAACCCACTTGAATCCTCCCACTAACGTGATATATACTCCTATTTTAATATTCAAAATTGAATGGTCAAGGAAAATGAAAACTTCGTCTTAATCATTACTTAACACATTTTTTACCTCAAGCAAATAAATACATCAATATTATCCATACAGCAAGAATAATAATCATAAATTTCACTAACTGTACTAAAATTCAAATAGAAACTCACAAGTTGGTGTAGCAAGCTTCAAAGTGCGGAAGCAGATATCATAGAGAGCTTCGTTGTCCAAGACCATGCATTCATCAGCATTTTCAACGAGCTGATGAACAGAAAGTGTGGCATTGTATGGCTCTACAACTGTGTCCGACACCTTGGGGGATGGAAAGACGGAAAATGTCAACATCATACGGTCTGGATATTCTTCCCGGATCTTTGAGATGAGAAGGGTTCCCATGCCTGAGCCAGTACCACCTCCCAAAGAGTGGCAGACTTGAAATCCTGTTCATATATTCAACATATAACTCAATTGCTTAGCCACAGTTGCAAATAACGCAACGTGATTAAATTTTGACAGATATGCAAGAAGTTCAATAAGAAACCAAAAACGATTTTTCAATTGCCATGCACCAACACTAAATAAATGCCAATGTATAGTCCAATGATTAAATTTATGGAATCGAATTTTTACATAACGATATGAAACATACAAAAGCTTAAAGCTGTATTCTAAATCTCTAATAAAACACATTACAGATATTTAATAAAAATAAAACTCGTATCAATGCCAAAGACAGAAAAATATCTTCAGACTATCAGCATATGTTATGGTAAACAAGAGACGGATTAGAACGAAAATGATGTGAAGAAATCCACATTCCACGAATAATGTTGAGACCAACCAAAAAAAAGTTCTAAAATCACAGACTGCAACTAAACAACAAAGCTTGGTCCCCGACACCAAAGTTCAGTGAACAGATTACAGATTATAACCAATCCAAGGCACGTAAAAGAAAATCAAGGGAAAAACTTGAACACAATTTATATCAACGCGAATCAAATTCAGGGGAAAAAATTGCTTGGAACGAGGACCTAAATTGCATTAAAATAAAATAATAATCCAGAAACAACAATTGGCTCCTGAACGATACTAAAATGAAACACAAGAATACAATAAATCGAAGAAGAAAGAATGAAAGAAAGAGAGAGATAGCGAATTGAATACCCTGCAAGCAATCGCAATTCTCGGCCTCCTTCCTGACAACATCCAAGACGGAGTCGATGAGCTCAGCTCCCTCGGTGTAGTGACCTTTGGCCCAGTTGTTACCCGCACCTGACTGCCCGAACACGAAATTATCGGGGCGGAAGATCTGCCCAATCGGACCGGATCTAAGAGAATCCATGGTTCCAGGCTCCAGATCCATCAAGACGGCGCGTGGGACGTACCTTCCGCCGCTGGCCTCGTTGTAATAGACATTGATGCGCTCGAGCTGGAGCTCTGAATCGCCGCTGTACTTTCCGGTGTGATCAATGCCGTGCTCGTCGCAGATCACTTCCCAGAATTTGGCACCAATCTGGTTGCCGCACTGGCCACCCTGGATGTGCAAGATTTCTCTCATTTTCTCGGGAAAGTGACGAAAGGTGGAGAGCGGAGAGAGATGATAAAATAACGAAAGGTGATATTCTTTTTCCTTTACTCTCCCTTGCGCTTTGGGGGAGGGAGGGTAGAATTTAAAAGGCGTGGTTTGGATTGTAATTATGGCGTGGTTTAAGGGTTAATTTTATGACGTGTGGTGGTGCTTGTTCTTTTCTTCCATTATGAGCTGTGGAGCCGCCCAATTCTTCTCTTCTCGTCTAAAAATATCCCACGATGGATAACAACCCAACAATCGTTATTGACTTTATGATTACAGTTACACATTTGACATCACTCATCCCTATCACCCTATGCTATTTACACTCAAATCAAATATAGACCACTCCAATTTGGATAGTCCTTAAACAGATTCACATTTTTGTTCTGTCACACGCTTCCGTACATGCCACCTGTCAACGTCTGTGCATTTTTGTTTTTGGGCCGGTTTAAGCCCAACTCAAAAATATGATACTTCCCCAATGCCCCATACATGAAAATTTCATTATTGAAAAAATTGGTTTCATGACCAAAAAAAAAAAAAAAAATTGGTTCGATTTATGTTTTTATTTTTTAATATTTTTTATTTTCAAGACTTTTATACAAAAATAGGAGGTGAAAATGATACCATTAGTATTGGACTAGTCCAATTAGAGAATTATACCATAAATAGAAGTATGATGTAATAATGTAGGAGATGCATGATGTAATTGAAAACTCTACTTTCTCTCTTTAGTTCTAATCTTAGAAATTTCTCTTCTATTCTCTTTAATTATCTCTAATTCTCTCTAGTTCTTGATACAAATTCGTATAAAAAAATTGAAAAAAAAATTATTATTTTTATTACCTTTTCGTTTACAAAATTCTAAAATAAAAAAATACTGAAAATAAAAAATAAAAACGTAAATCAAACAAACTTCCCACTAAAATACATTTAGTTTGAAACTCGATTTTGAATATAACTCAGAATATAAAAATATATTAAAAAAATTTCAAAAATATATCTAGTACATATAATATATAAAAGATAAACACCAACAAATAAAAAGTCACCAAAAATATAATATATAAAAAAATATTTACAAAAAATTAATTATTCTATATTTGTGTATAAATACATGTAAGGTTATCAAATTCACAAGCCTAAATAAATTTGTGGAGCTCACCTAAATTTAACTTGTAAGTTTAACTCGTAAACTCGTAGATTCACATAATTTACTTGTTATACATTTATTTTTTTAAAATTATATATCATACATAATATATATTTACTCAAATCTAAACATTATTTTTAAATTAACAATTTCACCACAAAACACATAATAAATTAAAATATACTAATATAATACAAATTATAATAAGTACATTTAAATATTTTATTATTATGCAATAAGCATGAAGCACAAGTAGAAACACAAAGCACATATAAGAATTAGAACTTTAAAGCTCAAATCGGGGAGAGAACTCAGAAGCAGATGCATATCAACATCTAAAATGACAAAATAGAATCAAAATGAGTGAACACGAAGCAGATCAAAAATAGAAAGGACAAAAGGAGAAGGTCTAAAAAGAAGGAGATAGAGGCTAGGAGTAGTAGAGCTAGACAATAAACAATAGGTTTATTTCTTAAGCACAAGCGACATTGTTTGGACTTATAATAGGATAAAAATCAAACATGCAAGCTCCAGAGTAAACACTAGTTTTTTGAGTCAATCCAAATTCAGCCGAGTCTATTCAAAAACGAATTTAAAAACGAGTCAATTCGGTTCTATTACTTAACAATGTGAATTCGAAAGATTTTATGAGTTAACTCAAAAATTTGACAATCGTAAATATATATATTACTTAACTCATTTGAATAATTTTTTATACGAATAAATAATTTTTTATACAAATAATATTGCTGATAATATATTTGAATATTTTAGTTTATATACCTCTCTCCAAATGAATTGAATTCCATGACATTTGGCATGTGCAGAGAGCTTCAAGTTTTAATATAAGCCTAATATTTATATGCATCCTAATGTGACAAACTAAATCTCATGCTAAGACACCGCATATGAAACCAATCCTCAATTCTTCACAAAGGAACGGTTGAGTTAAAATTGATTTAGATAAATAAATTATGATAACAAATATTTATTAAAAACTTAATTTTGTTTTAATGTGTGTTTTAGTGATACAGGTTTATTATTTTTTTCTCAGTCCAACAATATTATTTAAATATTTTTTTAATGCTTCAATTTAATGTATAAGTCCAAAATCTTTAAATAAGTACCGATCAATAAAAAAATATAAAGGAAGAAGATTCTGCATTTACAAAATGATAAAGGAACATTTGTTTGTTTTTATCATAAAAAAACAAGGACAGTTGAAAAAAAAAAATAACAACACAACAAGAATAGTTGAGACTTGAGACACTCCCACTACTCCAAAAACATCAATAAAGCAAAGAACAAAACACAAACTTACAAAAAGGTAAAAATAGTGGTGCAGCTCTTCGAATAGCAGAAGTAATGGAGTAAAAGAAAAAAGGGGATGCATACCAAAGAAGAAAGTAAATCCAATGACAGCAGAGGTGATGGAATGGCTCCTCAACATTCAAAGTTAGTGAAGCAAGAAGAACATGGACAATATATTTCAGAGACAGCTCCAATAGGTAGTTGGGACAAAAAAATAAAAGAGGCTAATTGGAAAGCAAACTGAAGATATATAAGAAGTATCACTACAACATTTGAAAGCAAGAAAAAAAGAGTGATACAAGAACATCATCTCAATATACTTGAGTTGAATTCTTTTCATTCAATTTGTACTTCATTTTAGATTTTCTCTGCTATGGCTATCTAATGTTATCTTTTTGTATTTGAGAAAAAAGTTTATGAATGTGAGTTGAAAAAGCCATGAAAAAAGAGGTAAGAGAGATGCATGAAAAAGTCAAGAAATGTTTCTGTGTAATATGATTTTGTTGAACTGAGGTTTAGTTTCCCTTATCAAATTGGGATAGCACTTGGTGGTAGATTGAATCTGCAGGTTCCTTTTGTCAAATTGGGATAACACTTAGGGTTTCTGAATTTGATTAGGTTCTCCTTTCAAGTTGGGACAACACTTGGGTTGCTAGGCTTTGAGATAAAAAGCTTAGTGAAAAATACTAGATGAATTGGGTTGTAATTCATTAATATTAGTGTTTGTAATCTATTTGATTATAGTAAAAATTCCACCATAGCAGTGATGGATGTAAGTTTTATGGCACTTAAAAACTGAATTAAGATACATGTTGGCCTCTATCTCTTCTTTTCTTTTCTGTTTTAACTTCCACAAAAAAAAACTTAAAAAATTAATTTTAAACCAATTTGATTCAACTACTTTCTCAAAAAGTTAATTTTAAACCAATTTGATTCAACTCCATTCTCAAGTTCAAGCAGTTCCATCAGGAACTATCATAGAGTTCATACACATCCATTATTATCTGTCCTCCTTTGTTTAATTCGTTAATTCATTTCTGTTGAGCGCATATACCCCCATGGCCACCAATCTTGCACACTTGTGGCTCTCACATTCATACTAGCATTATTGCCAATTGATCACAGACCTCTTCAGAATTTTTGTGTGGCAGATCCAAAATCAATTCATTTATTACGTGTTTGGTTTTCTTCTCAAGAGCTAAACCGAGTAAGAGAATTTCATTGTCGCCACTGCTCCGCTACTAAGTCAAAAATGGAGGCCATTGCTTTCATGGAAACACATTGCATTTGATGACATGGGAGGCCTCTGCCTCGTGACTTGTGACCCTACAAGCCTTTTTTTTCTTTTTTGTGAAAATTTGTATCTTTCTATTGATATTGCAACTTGAGAAGAAATGACGCACCTAATAACTCATTATTATACTCAGTACATTTTTCTGCATTTAATCATTGCTTACTATTGTAGCTATTTTTTTAGATATTGTAAAATAAAAAGTGTAACAGGATGATATTATATAAATTTAGTGTAATACATTGATATAAAATGGATTAATATGAGAATAAATCGTTACTATTACTAACAATTTGAGTTAATGACAAAAAATATACTTAATACGTGAGTAACAATTTGATGGAAGACAAAACTTTTTGCTCAATAAAAATGAGACACGAATTATTATTTTTATTTTTTTTTAATAATTTTTAATCGTTGATCAATGATTTTATGATTTAGTTTTTTTTTTCTTTATTTAAATTATGCAGAAGTTATTATTAATTTCATACATATGTATTACACACTTAAATTTTTATTTCGACGTATTACACCTATCTGACCTCATTAAAACTCAAAATAAATCGAGTACTAAGCTATTGTTTAACTATTAAATTAACAAGTTGTATTCCTTAGTATTTACTACTATCAGTGTAAATTGATTCTTAATTGACATCATATTAACTGATACTGATATTTCTCCCTCTTTTCCCCTGAATGAATAGGATGCCTTGTGTCACACTAAATTAGTACTGAATAGAAGTCCACAGTCAAAATCAATGGCACTAAAGTCACGTCACTTCAAAAGATATTCCAGATTCATGACCAATAATAATTAATTAATTATCATGAATTTGGAATTCACTGAGCCATGCACTTTCCTTGAACTTACCAATAAATGAACCTACATGTACTCTACAGTTAACCAATAACCATTGACTGACTAAATCGAAACATATTAAAAAAAATAAAATAAAAAGCCAGCATTTTTGTTAAAATTTTAGTCAGCATAATTAATAAAAAAAATAAATAATTTTATATTATTAGATAAAATCTCATATTATTAAAAATATTATTAATAATTACTTAATAATTATAAATTACAAAATTTATTGATCTTCTATCACTTTTTATATACAAAATGTATATTAAAATATATAAAATAATACATATAAATATACATAACTAATTATAAATTTGTGTATGCAATTTTATTAATATTATTACATTATATATAAATATTAATTAAGTGCGGATCACACATACATTTAATTTATTATAAAGTACATATTTTTTTTGTCTACAACATTTTTCGGTCAAGAATTAATTCGTCGCGAATATAAACTTTATTTTCAGTTTGGATAAAAAGCTTAATTAAATTCTTTTTGAAAAAATAATTTAAACAATAAATGATTATATTAAAAGTAACTTATAAATAAGTTATTTTGTGTTTGGATTTTTAGTTTTAAAAGTGCTTATTTTATAGAAATGTAATAAAAAACAGTAGTATTATGAAAGAAGTCATTTCTTTAACTTCTCTATAAGCTCTTAAATATCAGACATTAATACTACTACTTTTTATAAGTCAAAAACTTAAAAAAACTACTTTTAAAGCTTTCCAAACAAACTTTTAAGAGTCTATTACTAATTAATGAATTATTACATGTTTAAGGTAAGATTCGAATTTCTAATATTTATTTAAACAAATGAGTAAGTTGACCACTTCATCAAGCCGAGTTGGTTACATAAAATCTTATTTATACAATATAAGTAGCAACGAACTCTCTACCGTGTGAGATCCATAATCGACCTTAGAACATGAACAATAAACTTTACTCTTCGCTATGGACATTCTTCACTTACTGTTTTTCATTGCAATTGCACTACTACTTCTTCATGAGCCTCATTGTTAGTGGAACCAACTTCACTACTAGAGATAAGCATGCACTTGTTGCTCTCAAATCTTCCATAACTCAGGACCCTCACCACTTCCTCACACATAATTGGTCCACCAACTCCTCAGTATGCAACTGGTTTGGTGTCACCTGTGATCATCGCCATGGAAGGGTAAGAGCCTTGAATCTTGGTGACATGGGTCTTAGTGGTACCATACCCTCTCATTTGGGGAACCTCTCCTTCCTCATTGAACTCAACCTTGGTGGTAACACTTTCCATCACAACTTGCCACAAGAACTAGTTCATCTTCGAAGATTGAAGTCACTTAACTTGAGCTACAATGAATTTAGTGGTAATGTTCCACAATGGATAGGAGCCTTATCTTCTCTTCAGCACTTGAACCTTAGAAACAATAGGTTTGGTGGTGTTATTCCAAAGTCTATATCAAATTTAACAGTGCTAGAGACCTTGGAAATTGACCACAATCTTATTGAAGGCTCCATTCCAGATGAAGTTGGCAGAATGAGCCAGTTGAGGATCTTATCCATGTCAGTAAACCATCTCTCCGGTGCCATTCCTCCAACTATTTCTAACCTCTCTTCTTTGCGTGGAATCAGTTTGTCTTATAACTCTCTCTCAGGTATCATTTATATGTCACTCATCTTTCAAGTTAGTCTCTCTGATTTAATGAATTATCTCAGGAACCACATTCCATTGTTAGGTGACGATAAATACAATAACTACAATCTTTTCAATTCTTAACAGAGTCTTATTCCATTTGGTCGGGATGACTCGATAGATCCAACGATGTCATTGTGAAGTTAGCTCTGAGGTTTTGAAAATCAAATCGTTAAACTAAAATATTTAAAAGTCCAATTCATAATAAACTGATATATTTATGTATAAAAAAGATTATTTTTTTATTTATTATTTTAAATCAGTTGAGTATCAAAATTATTCCGATTTTAAAACTGCCTAAGTGTAAAGTAGTTTTACACCGTGTTACATAATCAATTATTGCCTAGGCTGGTCAGCTCACTCGTTCGATTAAGCAAGTGTCACAGATTTGAATTTCGCCTTGCGCATGTAATAATTCATTGACCAACCACAAACCCTTTGTTAGAAACAAGAGACTAGGAGAGGAATCTGAAAAGTGTATTATTGAATCTGATGAAAGGTACAATATACAAGAGGTATTTATAGATGCTAAATGAATCAGAGTAATAAAGGTATAGAATCCTATAATTAATATACAGATATACTATATAAAAATAGACGATACTAATTAATCTAAATTGATGCTAATGATTCTCTAACATCCCCCCCCTCAAACTCAAGTAGGAGCCAAGGATACCAACTTGAGTTTGGATAACAAAATCCGGAAACGAGTCGGGTGATGAGCTTTCGTGAAGATATCAGCAGTCTGATCTAGTGTTCCAACAGCAATGAGACGAATAGCATCAATAAGGATACGTTGCCGAACAAAGTGACAATCAAGCTCAATGTGTTTGGTGCGTTCATGAAATACATCATTATGGGCAATCTAAATAGCACTGCGGTTATCACAAAAAATATCAGTAGGGGACGACTGAGGAGCACCAAAATCTTCGAGAAGCCAACGAACCGAGACAACTTCAGCAGTGGTGTCAGCGAGGGCACGGTACTCAGCTTCTGTGCTTGAGCGAGCAATGAACGTTTGCTTCTTAGCACGCCAAGAAATGAGAGCGTCGCCAAGAAACAAACAGTAACCAGTAGTAGAACGACGATCAGTGGGATCACCAGCCCAATCAGTATCGGAGTAAGCCTGAAGAGACAAAGAGGAATGGGCAGAAAAATAAAGGCCATGAAAGAGAGTGCCTTTGATGTAGCGAAGAATGCGTAGAACTGCCGCATAGTGAGTAGTACGAGGAGCTGACAAGAACTGGCTAAGTACATGAACCGGATAGGCGATGTCTGGTCGGGTGACAGTCAAGTAGACGAGACCGCCAACTAACTGTCGATAGAGAGTCGGATTATCCAAAACAGTGCCATCCATAGGGGTAAAGCGAACATTAGGCTCAAGAGGAGTAGACTCAGTGCGACTATCTGTAACCCCAGCGCGAGCAAGAAGATCTGAAGCATACTTAGCCTGAGAGAGATAGATGCCATCATCGGTGGAGATGACCTCGAGACCAAGAAAATAGCTGAGAGAACCAAGATCTTTCATCTCAAAGGTACGGTGAAGTGAGGCCTTGAGATCAGAGATACCATCAACATCATCCCCAGTAATTATCATGTCATCAACATACAAAAGTAGAAGAACAACTCCACGTTCGCTTTTACGAATGAAGAGCGCATTCTCATGAGGGCTAGAAGTAAAACCAAGACTGCATATGGCAGTGCTGAACTTGTCAAACCATTCACGAGGAGCTTGCTTAAGTCCATAAAGTGCCTTGCGAAGGAGACAAACCTTATTAGAAGGACAAGGATATCCCGGAGGTGGTTTCATATAGACTGTCTTTTTCAAATCCCCATTAAGAAATGCATTATTCACATCCATCTGACTGAGAGACCATTTTTTAACCGCGGCAATGGCAAGAAGAGCTCTAACAGACGTAAGACGAGCGACAGGGGCAAAAGTCTCTTCATAATCAATACCATACTCTTGCGTACAACCTTGAGCAACCAAGCGGGCCTTATAACGGTCAATAGAGCCATCAGAGCGAGTCTTGATCTTGTATACCCATCTACTGCCCACAACTTCCTGATCAGAAGGAGGATCAACCAGATCCCATGTGTGTGCTTTTTCAAGTGCCTGTAATTCTTCTTGCATTGCTTGTTGCCAATTTGGGTTTGAGGAGGCTTCTCTGAATGTCTTAGGTTCATGTTGATGAAGAATAGTAGAAAAGCAATGGTAATCAAGAAGATGAGGAAGTGGATTCCTTACCCTAGAAGAACGAGCGGGAGGAGGAGGCATGACGGTAGGAGCAGGATCATCGTCCGGTCTGGAATCATCGGGAGATGGAGAAGGCGAAGGAACATGAGGCTGTGGAGGGTCACTCGAGATAGAACCTGTAGAGTCATCACTAGGAAAAAGATCAACATTGGGGTTAGTAAACAAAGGTGACTGAGTAGTAGGAATCGACTCAAAGGATGAGAACCCAGAAAACATGTGATGCTCCCAGAAGACAACATGACGAGATATACGAATACGTTTAGAGAGAGGATCCCAACAACGATAACCCTTATGTTCAGTGCCATAACCAAGAAAACAACACATACGAGCCCGAGGTTCAAGTTTACTGTGTTCATGAGGCTGAAGAAGAACAAAACATACACAACCGAAAACTCGAAGAGAACTATAATCTGGGGGGTATGATAAAGACGCTCAAAGGGAGTAACGTTACCAAGAACAGAAGAAGGGAGTCTATTGATAACATGAACAGCAGTAAGAACAGCTTCACCCCAAGTACGCTCAGGACACGAAGAAGAAAGGAGCATTGCACGGACGGAGTCAAGAATGTGACGGTGTTTGCGTTCAGCTCTTCCATTTTTTTGAGACGTACCAGGACAAGAAAACTCAGACAGAGTACCCTGTTCTGCAAGAAAGGCTAAGAGTTTGGAATCACGGTATTCCATAGCATTATCACGTCGGAAAACCTTAATGACCTTGGAAAACTGAGTTTTAATCATAGTAGCAAAGTTGATATAGATCTGAGGTAACTCATGGCGATTAGTCATCAAATAAACCCAAGTAAAACGGGAATAATCATCAATGAAAACGACAAAGTATCGAGCTCCGCCCATAGAGGCAGTGGGAGCGGGGCCCCAAACATCAGAGTGAATGATATCAAAAGGAGAGCAAGCAATAGAGGAATTATTGTGAAAAGATAAAGCAGGTTGTTTGGCAGTTTGGCAAGAAATGCAATCAAAAGATTCATTTGGAACCTGACCTAAAACACCCTGAGACACAAGAGGACGCAGTTTTCCTAAGGAGGTGTGGGCAAGACGTTGATGCCATAAGTGAAGGGTAGATGGAGAAGAAGCAGCACAGAGATTTGGTACAGGAGGAATATGAAGACTTTCGAGTTCAAACAACCTTCCGACCTTACGTCCAGTCCCGATGATTTGTCTCGTCCGAGGATCCTGTACACGACAACCAGAAACAGAAAAGGTGACGTCAAAACCCAAATCAACAAGTTGACCAACAGAAATAAGATTGAAGTTTAATTTGGGAATGTAGTAAGTATCAGGAAGATTAAGAGATGACTGGGATATAGAACCCTTGTGTGTTGCGTGCAAGAGGAGCCATTTGCAGTATTGACAGAAGGTCCATTTGTAGTTGTAGACATGGACGAGAAAATATTACGCAACGGAGACATGTGATTAAAGCAACCCGAGTCAAAGTACCATTTAGAATTACCTGGAGGGGTCGATAAAGCAGCAGGGGTATTACCAGAAACAGAGAGAAGACGCTGTAGAAGAGATGCAATATCAGATAGAGAGACAGGAGACGGGTTGAAAGGTGCAGAGGTGGTAGGTTCAGTAGTAGCAGCAACAGCAGAAGCAGGCGCAGGACGTGGTGGACGAGTAGGACAGGTAGTAATCAAATGTCCCGAGAGCTTGCAATAACGGCAGAACAACTGTGAACAATGGTAGCTAATATGCCCTTTTTGGTGGCATGTCCGACATTCAACAGAGGGGCAGACGGAGAAAAGGTGCCCAAAACGGTTGCAGTTTCGACAGAATGTATCCTTTCTGTCGGTGGCAACAAAAACATCCGACTTTTCCATAACAATAGTCACACAAATCAAAGAGAGGAGAGAAAACTGCAATTTCGAAGTAGAAAATGAGAAAACGGAGCGCGAAATCGGAAAGAGCTCACCAAAAAACCTTAGGAAGGGTCCCACTTGTCTGCCACGTCAGCGCCACGTCAGCAGACACGTCAGCGAATAATGACACGTGGCAGCACTTGAGAGGAGGGAGAGAGACACGCTGGCAGCGAGCTGGAGGTGCGGGTCAGATGCGGTGCGGGTCGGGCGGGTCGGGTTGGCCAAGGAAAGCTTCGTCGCGACACATGGCAGGACCTGGAGCATTGGATCGGCACGAGATCAACGGCTGCTGAACCTTTTGGAGGCAAAACAACAGAGGTGGCCAGCTCACTTCCGGCGGCGCGTGACGGCACGTCCGGTGGCGTCTGGTGGCGATATCGGCGGCGTTGGAAAGCTGACGAAGAGAAGATCACAATGATGCCGGAGGTGACGAACCAAAGCGTCGAAAACACAGAGAAAAATGAGGGCAAAGAGGCACAGGTGGAATCTGGAAGGGAGAGCAACCTGGTCGTGGCAGCGTCTTTCAGCGGCGCGTGGAGGCGCGTCTGGAGGCGGATGGCGGCATTTCTGGTTGCGATGGAATCACGGCGACAAGATGAACAAGATGGTGACGGGAGTGACGAACCAAAGCGTCGAAAAGGGAACGGAAAAAGAGGCCAAAGAACACTGCCGGAAAGGAAAAAACAATGGGGCTATGAACGAATATTCATTGAAAAAAAAAAAGGCCTAAACTCTTGATACCATGTTAGAAACAAGAGACTAGGAGAGGAATCTGAAAAGTGTATTATTGAATCTGATGAAAGGTACAATATACAAGAGGTATTTATAGGTGCTAAATGAATCAGAGTAATAAAGGTATAGAATCCTATAATTAATATACAAATATACTATATAAAAATAGACGATACTAATTGATCTAAATTGATGCTAATGATTCTCTAACACCCTTAAATAAAACTCAAATCTTTCACATTGACCGTGTTAGAATATAATTAGAATCAATTAGGATCAGTTAGAATTATTTAGTATATCTGAATATTTATTATAAAATATTACATCTTTATTATTACGATTCTCTTAGCCCCTATAAATATCCTTCTATATTGTATCATTCTACACAGCTTAAATAGACAAATCGAATACACTAAATAACAATACAAATCATTTCTCCAGTCTAGTCTCTTATTTCTAACAGACTGGGCGAATGGTCATCCAAAAGAACTACTATGTAAAATATATTTTTTTTACTTCATAAGCAATTTTTACTCTACTCCAAACTAATTTAGTAGTTGATTCCTAGTTAACTAGATTGAAGTGACCGGTTCAGTTTGATTCTCAAAATTATGATGTCAATGTGAATTAGTTGTAAGATAGATTTAAATAATAGGTTTTGTTAGGTAAACAATGATTTTTGTAAACAGTGTGAACAATGAGCTTTAGAATTGAGCCAATAAAATAAAAAAATGCTCCACCCAAATTACTTCCTAAATTTTACATTAGGATACACTTAGTGAATTGAACATCCAGCCATTGTTAACTGTGCATGAGTAAATCGAATCAAAAGAAATAACCATCCAATTAAAAATAATGAACATAATCATCTGCTACCTATTAAATTGAACATCCGACATATCAATTGTTGACATTATTTAGTATTCTCATTGTCTACTTATACTTTTCCTTAAATAATTTAATTATTTTCATTACTATGAATGAAAAGGAGGCATTCCAGTGGAGATTGGTGAACTTCCGGAGCTAAGAGTGGTGTATCTTGGAAATAATCCACTTGGTGGATCCATACCAAGAACAATGTTGAATAGTTCAACGCTGCAAGACATTGAGATTGGGTCAAGCAACTTATCTGGGACCCTACCATCAAACTTATGTAGTGGACTTGCAAGAATCCAAGTGCTTTACATAGCTTTCAACCAGCTTTCTGGTCAAATGCCTTCGGTTTGGCACCACTGCAAAGAGTTGACCGATGTTGACTTATCAAACAACAAGTTCAGCCAAGGGAACATACCCCGTGATATTGGAAACTTAACTATGCTTGCTTCTTTGTATCTTAGTCAAGCCAACTTACAAGGTTAGTGTCAAAACTATTTTTGTTACAATCATTTTCAACAATAACAGATGAAGAGTTATTAAACAGCAAAATAATTAATTTCTGCAAATTAACTATACATGTTTTTTTTGGCTTAATGAATAATGATACGTTTTTTCTTTATTGATCTTCTTTATTATATTATAAACTATAAAGCTTGTTTTCTGTATAGGAGAAATTCCACCCTCTCTTTTTAACATATCTTCAATGAGAGTACTCAACCTTGGACAAAACAAATTGAACGGTAGCCTCACAGAAGAGATGTTTCTTCAGCTTCCTTTACTAGAATACATTTATCTGGCAGATAATCAATTTGTTGGAAGTATTCCAAAAACTATAAGAAATTGCACCATGCTCCAAGAGTTACATTTGGGAAGCAACTACTTCACAGGTATGCCAATCCTTAATTAATCAAGACATGTCATTGTTGTACTTGTACATTAACTAAACATAGTACATGAATGAATATCAGAGCAGTTTTAAAACAATATATATCTGAACATGTGTATCTGATCTATGTTATTCTTACTCTGAACTTTTATGGCTTTCAGGTTCTATACCAGAGGGCATTGGAGATCTTCTACTCACAAGCTTAAGCATGGGAGATAACCATTTAAGTGGATCAATTCCCTCAAATATCTTCAACACGTCTTCACTGAGTTACTTATATCTAGCAAATAATTCCCTCTCAGGTTCTCTTCCATCACATATCAGCCTTGAAAACATGGAAGAGCTAAACTTGTATGGAAACAAACTTAGTGGAAATATTCCAAGTAGCATATCCAATGCTACAAAGCTTAACTACATGGACTTGAAGTTAAATAAATTCAGTGGTGTTATCCCAAATACTATTGGGAATTTGAGAAATCTTCAGCAGCTTGATTTAGGATACAATAATTTAACCACTCATTCTTCCACTCTTGAATTAATGTATCCTTCTTCCTTGTGTGATCTTTCCATATCAGGGAATCCATTCCATGCAAAGCTTCCCAAGTCAATTGGAAATATGTCCAATTTGGAACTATTTGATGCTGATGCTTGCAGTATTGATGGTGAAATCCCTTTGGAAATTGGAAACTTAACCAATTTGTACGCGCTAAATTTGTACCGGAATGATTTAAGTGGAACCATTCCAACTACAATTAATGGTTTGCAGTCTCTTCAATATTTGAGTCTTGGCAACAACCGTCTGCAGGGAACCATCATCAGCGAAATCTGCAAAATCAAGCAGCTGAGTGAGTTGTACATAACTGAGAACAAGCTAATTTCTGGAGAGGTTCCAACTTGCTTTGGTAATCTTACTTCTCTAAGAAAACTTTACTTGAACTCCAACAAACTCAGTAAGGTGCCTTCTTCTCTTTGGAGCCTCAGAGACATTCTTGAGGTGAACTTGTCTGACAATGCTTTAACTCTGTCTCTTCCAATTGAAATTGGGAACTTAAAGGCTGTGACTTTCTTGGATCTATCAAAGAATATGATCTCAGGAAGCATTCCTGGGGCCATTTCTGGATTGCAAAATTTGCAAATTCTCAACTTATCACAAAATAAATTGGTAGGGGGTATTCCTGATTCACTTGGCAGTTTGATAAGTTTGACAGATTTGGACTTATTTCAAAACAACTTGTTTGGCTTGATTCCAAGATCATTGGAGTCACTTCATTATCTTGAATTCATCAATCTTTCTAATAATAGTTTGGAAGGAGAGATTCCGAGTGGTGGACCTTTCAAAAATTTCACTGCTCAATCTTTCATGTTTAATAAAGCACTTTGTGGAAATGCTAGATTACAAGTCCCAGCATGCAGTAAAGTAAAGAAGAAAAGGTCAAATGCAAACATATTCTTCATCAAATGCATATTACCTATAATGGTTTCAATCATTCTGGTTGTTTTCTGTGTGTTTTTTCTCGTCAGGCGTCGAAGAAAGAATGGTGGTGATACTAATGAAGGAACATTATCAGCATTACCAGCAGCCAGAATGGTTTCATACTATGAACTATCACAGGCAACTAATGGATTTGATGAGAGTAATTTGCTTGGTAGGGGCAGTTTTGGGTCTGTGTTCAAAGGTTTACTTTCAAATGGGATGGTGGTTGCTGTCAAAGTGTTTAACTTGGACTTGGAATTAGGATCAAAGAGCTTCAGTGTAGAATGCGAAGCAATGCGCAATCTGCGCCATCGAAATCTCATCAAGATCATAGGTTGTTGTTCAAGTATAGATTACAAGCTTTTAGTGATGGAGTTCATGCCTAATGGGAGCCTTGAGAGATGGTTGCATTCTCATAACCATTGTTTGGGCTTCTTGCAAAGGCTAAATATAATGATAGATGTGGCATCTGCATTGGAGTATCTGCATCATGGATCTTCACCTATAGTGGTTCATTGTGATGTCAAACCTTGTAATGTCTTATTGGATGAAGACATGGTTGGCCATGTCAGTGACTTTGGCATTGCCAAATTGCTTGGCGAGGGACAATCCAAAGAATATACCAAGACCATGGCTACAGTTGGCTACATTGCACCGGGTAAGTTATGCTACACCAGATTATAATTTCCCTTTTAACTTTGGTCATTTGATTATAACCATATGCTTGATTAGTATGCATATACAATTGAAGATCATAAATCATTCACTGACCTTTTAGTAATAATTTGTAATCAAAGTTGTAACTACAATGCTTCTTTAACTTTTTCTGTAGTAATTTTCATTAGTTCAGAAATTCACTTTCTATTGTAGTGGTGGTATCTAAACATTTTGTTTCCAATTTTAGTGGCTTGTGTGTCACATATACTTGTTCTATAAACAAATATTTTAAGAAAAATAACGAGGTTAATTTGAGTTGCAGAGTTTGGATCCAAAGGGATTATCTCTACAAAGGGAGATGTATACAGTTTTGGGATAATGCTGATGGAAACATTCACAAGAAAGAAGCCAACAGATGACTTGTTTGTTGCAGGATTAAGCATGAAAGGTTGGATTAGTGAATCATTACCCCATGCAATTGATCGAGTTGTGGATTCCAACTTGTTACAAGATGAAGGTCACCACCATGTTGATGACATAATAGCATCTACATCATCTATCTTGAAACTGGCCTTGAATTGTTGTGAGGATTTACCTGAAGAACGAATGAACATGACAGATATTGCTGCATCATTGAACAAAGTTAAGGCCATGTTTCTTAAAGCTAGTGACAAGGATGTCGTGCGGTTTTGTAGAAAATGAACCACTATGTAATGTGTTTAAATGTTTAGTACATTCCCTTTCTTTGCATTTGAATTTTGGCCTCAGTAGAGTCTATATTTTTCTACATTAGGAACATAAGATGTTGCAATAAACATTATCAAGAGAGAGTCAGCAAATATAACTACAGAACATTTACAGTTATTAAGCTATGGGTGATTCAGGATTTGATATATAAAGATTAAAGAATATAAAGGATGATCATAACCATTTGCTAATTGATAATATATCAGTTGTAAGAAACATTCATTGTGTCACTTCAATACCAATTTCTGTAAACTAAGAAAGCAAAATCTGCGATGTTGAGCACTGTTGACATTTGACAAACTCAAGTAATCATCTAGGATATTCGAAGAAAATTAGCTCTGGTTTTGTTGAAGAACACGAAAGGATGTGAAAAATGCTAAATCTATGACTTGAACCAAGAGAAAACTTCCATGCACGCTCCTCATGATGGCAAACACTATTGCAGCAATTACAGCTACCAAACTGATCTTCAAAACTCTTTCAATGTTGTATCTTTCTAAGAGTGTTCACATACGTATAACTTGACAAAGTAACAAAAAGCTTGCGGAACCTGCACAAATGGCATTAGAGTTTAGATGGAGAGAAGGATGTATTGTTGGGCAAGGCATATCGAGATTGCTTCAATTGAAATCGCATGCTTTTGAGATTTTGGAGGGAAGGGAAACACTTGAAGAGTGATAAGTCCATTTTTTTCTTGAAAAAGAAAGAAAAGATGAGGCAAAGTTTATATTCAAAATAAGGGGAATGAAGTATACCAGACCCACTGGCTTGCGTGCTGGGCCATAGCACAATAGCTCCTACGTGGATGTTCGTTTACCAAGTACTGTATTGTTCCACTTGAGTGAAGCATGGCCCAAATCATGGTCAACCAGATATCAATGGGACCACTATACTTTCGCAATATGTTGGTGCTAACCTAAGATGAATGAAGATACCGCAGGAAAATATGTCAAAACAACTCTAATATCAAAATAAAATGGCAATTCAGAAAAGAAAACCACGAAGGCAAAACATACAAGCTCCCAGACATCGATATCCTTTTGTAAAGTATCATACAGTAGCTTGCTGCTAACATGGGAAAAACTCTGATGTCAGTCATATAGTACACAAAACTAAATCTAAAAGGGCAAATCATTGATGAAGTCAGGTATCATTTATCTCCCATCATCCCTCACTTTCTTGGATAATGTGCCAGAAATTGACACAGATAAGCTAAGGACTACGATAACTATTAAACAATCCACAGTGATAATTATCGAAATTAGCATTACACAACAAACAAAAAAAGTGGTGCCAAAGTATAAAATTAAAAGTAAACAATCAGCATCATGCATATCTACAAAATTTAAAGTAATAGTAGTTCAATATTGATCAATAGCAGTATCATAATATCTCAACTTGCCTTACTCCATAATGCACATCTCGATGATTACAATGACCTGAGACACCATAGTTATCAAAAGTAATAATCTGGAGAGGCACAAAAACCAAAACAGTAAAAACAGGGGGGCTCTAAAAGAGATAACTAGAACAGAAGGTATTAGTCACCCCAAAAGATTGCATATGGTGGCACAAATAAAAGCTTAACTTACATGCCTAAAAATGGCAACAATAATACAGAAGCACAGGCTTACCATATTAATGCAGTGGCTGGTTATTTGTTCTTCTATAATATTTGCCAATAAACTATGGTTCCAAACCTTACCAAAACCATCCTAGATATGACAACACAATAAACAATGGTAATATAAGAAATTAACAATAAAATCAGAAGTAATACTGAATTCTACAACTCCAGGGACCTATTTGACCAGAACCTGCAGATCTGGATGGTTGACAATCTTCACTTGTTGCATGGGAACCTGTTTACATGATTTCTGATGTCATGGAAAGAATAATCTCATGAAGTTGTAAGACAGTGTTTGTTATCTTTTTTTTTTTTGTTAATGCAAACACTATTTTCAACTAGATGAAATGTTTCCTGGGCTTACCAAGAAATTTTGTTCTATGATTGGAAAGCTATAAGCCTATGACCACTAAATGATCTACTTGTCCGAGAGAGAATATGTTTAATAATTTCATAACAGGGAAATGCTTAATATTTAATGAGAAGCTGTTACATGATTTTGGAACCAGTCAAACCACAACCATTTTGAGCAATTTTGTAAATCACCTTGAGGGCTACACAAGCCTGAAACAACTCTTTTTTTCTGATATTTCCTTTACCATCTGCATCACCTACATAAATGAATCAAACCGAGTTAAAAAAATAAAAAATAAAAAAATTCCAAGGGAGAAAAACATATACATAAAATTCATAGCATAGTGAGACAGGAACCTTTTCTTTAAAGTGCTTAAGCTTGAAGCTTTCATTTTTTTTGAGAACTAGAAGAGCATACCAGACATGCTAAGATAACTTTCCAGCTTTTGTATGTGATAATAAATTTCACTTTGTGTAAAAGGGCTTTGTATATAATTGTATATTATAGAAAAAACAAAAAATATTATATCCAAACAGTGGAAACAGATAACTAGAACTAACCCCAGACATATGTCATTGCATAAAATTGGACATTTTATGTATATCCATTTGCATCAGATACCAGTGCCACTTGAATCGAAGTTAACTTCTTCTTCAACACAATAACTAAAATTGCTTTACTAATTTAGATGCCACCTTGATGGCGAATTAACTACAAAATGGTGGGACAAAAGAATACGACTAATTTCCATTTAATAAAACATATGAGCAAAAACTGATATACGTAAAAATAAGCACCTAACTACAGATACAGAATAAGGAGCATAAAATACAAGACAAAAACTAACAGTCCAAAGTTAATCACCAATAGATAAGCAAAGTACTTGAACATTGTGCCGTCTTGAAGTCAGAAAATTAATAGTTGGAGTAAAGAACCTGCAGAAATGGAACAAGTTTTCAACACAATGTGAAATCCTAACCAAAAGATGCAATTTCCTAAAAGTTACCAAAGTCATGTTGACAACATTCAAAATTCACACAATTTCTATACTGAGCAGTGAAGTAGTGAGTAATCTATCTTTTTTTCAGCCATTTCCTATTAGCTTTAGTTTGTCAGAATAGGGGTAAGAAACCCTAATAAATGCAATTACTAATTCCACGTGTAATAATAGCAAAAATTAGCAGCTCATACTTTAGGATCTTTATACGGCATTTCCAACTCACACATACATCATACTGTGAACTGTGAATGCCATTATCGAATAAAAATGACGAAAGTAGAGAACTTTAACTTACATGGATTCATCATCGGGATGAGCGATCACGAGCAAGACGTTGTTCCTCTTGCGAAGAGGTGCAGCTCTAAGATTGGTGAAAGGGAAGAACGAGAGAATGAGGATTGTGAAGAGTGAAACGATCCATGTAACCAGAATCAGAGAAGCGATCATCACAAGCCATGCCATTGTTCCTCCTCAACAACCGATTTTTCATGGATTCATTGTTTCCTGCAAGGTTCTAAAAACCGTAACGGTCATCGAACTGTTCTAGTTACTGGTTCAGTGATTTACTGGTCTAACTGGTTCAACCGTAGTTTAACTGGAATAACCGTTTTATAATAAAATAATAAATAAAATATAAATAAACACACTAAAATATAATTATAGTCTAATATAAACCTTAAAATGTCATCCAAATTTAAAACACTACGTCAATCAAAGTCTTATATAGTTATCAAAGTACAAATTATACAAGGGAGCCATGAACTGAACAAGGAAAAGAACAATTATAAATTTATAACTAAGCAACCCAACCAGTTAACAAATTAACAAATTATACCAAATTATAAGATAGAAACAATTAAAAAGTTATAGCAAATTATAATAATACAAGAACATGAACATGAACTAAAAATCACAATAACTACAAGAACAATTAAAATGCAGCAACAACACTAATAGGAACAATTAAAACACAGCAACAAAGTGAGAAATATCTAAGAATCACCATTACTGAAAACAATAACTTGATACGTGTAAGCTCAAAGAATCAAAGAACTCAAGAAGTTGTGGTATCATTGTTGAACACAAACTAATATATACAAATTGATAAAATCAAAAGCTTAATATAATATATAATCTCAAAACACATCCAGAATAACATCTTAGCAAATAAAATACTATCTAAATACATCCAATACTTGTACAAGCTCATCCAAAAATAAAAATCCCTGCTCTAAACACAACATACATTGCCTGGATACAAGCATTGATCCTGCATTGCAAACTGATAAAATCAAAAGCTGAATAATATATACAACTTCAAAACTTTACAACACATTTAACATAATATAATAGCTACACATCTAAAATAACAAACAAACATAATACTTTCTAAACACATCTGAAAATGAACATAGTTGAACACCACAAACAGTCAAGAGAAAATCCTCTTCATCTATTGTCAAGACACGTCCAAAATTATTTCGAGGTAAAACAAAATCACTTTGTCTATTTTCATGACACATCCAAACTATATTGATCTCTCAAACCCCAAATCAAACAAAGTAATACAAAAAAAAAAAAAAAAAATTAAAAACACAAATACATCCAAAACCAAAATATATAACTGAAAAACAAAAGAACTTCTTCTTTGTCTATTCTCATGACAAATCCAAAATTAGCCAGAGATTAAACATATCAAATCATTCAAAAAAAAAGGAAGGCTGGGATAGGGGCAAGAACTGTACCGATCCTATGCGGGGAGAATCTGGTGGAGGTGGCGCGTTTCGGGACCAGGAGCGGCGCGGACGAGGCTCGATTCCGATGCAGAGGAGGCACGGGGGTGGACTGCGAGGCGGCGCGGAGGAGGAGCGACAGGCGGCTTGAAGGAGACGCTTTGCGGAGGAGTGGCAATGAGACGATTCGACGAGTTGTGATGGCAGAGAAGAGTTGCGACGGCGATGGGGCAGTGGGGACGGCGACTGGAGCAGATTCGACGGCGGCGACACAGCTTGAAGAAGAGAGAAGTCTCGGAAGGAAAGGAACATGTGAGGTGAGAAGGGACTGGGCAAAAGGCGTCGTTTCAGGCAAACCGGTTGAATCGGTTTTCGAAGGAAATCTTTTATTATAGTGAACCCTCTTATTGACGGTGCACCCTGCTCCATCCTTTCTTGTAGCCGTCGAAGGAAAACGCTGATGCCACGCGACTCATGTCACAAAATTACAACAGTATCAACCTACCAATAATGGTATGTTCCACAGTTCCCACTTCCCAGTCTTCCAATTTCCAATTGTTTCCTTTGCTTTCTATAATCAACACAAAAACAGTAACGTTAAAAGAACGTTATATATCACACAAAAATTGTCCGCTAAATTAATTATCTATTTAATTTTTATGTTGTAAAGTAATTTTATAAATATATTTAATTATATAATTAATTTAGATTAGCCAAATAGTCAATTCACTTGTCCACTTAAATAAGTGTTAGAAGTTTAAATCCTATCTTATATATGTAGTAATAAGTTATTTTACATTATATATCAAAATTAAATTCATTATTTATGTTAGGTATTTATAAATGGATTTAGTTAACATTTTAATAACAAAATTTATTTTATAATTTTAAGATGTGTTTTTAAGACACAAAATAAATAAGGTCTTTATAGATTCCTTCATTATTATTTTTTTTGCCCCACTTGGTTGCCACGTGGTGCTTCAGCATGTGACATTGCGTAGTGGTGTTGTTGAGTTGAGTTTTAAGTTTTTATTCTACTCCTTCAGTTTCCTCCACTGGTTATATGCTGCTGCTTCTCAACATCATTTACTGCTTTTCTTGAGAACATGTTTCTCTTAGTTTCTGGTTTGCTGACCAATATCTTGAACAGGGTAGATTCCGCTACCTACAAAGAGATTTCACTGTTATGGGGTCTTAAAGATGAAATTGACACCCTCAAGAACTCTCTCAGAATCATCAATGCTTTCCTTGTGGATGCTGAGAACAAGCAAACACAAAATAACGGCATCATGGAGTGGCTGCAGCAGCTCAGGGATCATTTCTTCGATGCTCGTGACATCTTGGATGAGATTGAGTGTGAAGCACTCAGGAACAAGATTGTCAAGAGCCAAGGAAGCTTCAAAAGAAAGGTAAAGCGCTTCTTCTCACTCTCTAACCCTCTTGCATTTCGTATTCAGATGGCTCATAAGATCAAGGAAATTAAGAAAAAAATAGATGAATTGGCTTCTTTTAGGATGAAACTTGGTCTCTCGGAGATTCATGCAAGTAGTAGTGATGTTCATGTTCCAAAGTTGGCTTGGAGGGAGACTAAATCTTATGTTAGGCCTTCCCATGTGATTGGTAGAGATCAGGAGAAAGAGAAGATCATTGGTTTATTGACCGTTCCATCATCAGATTCTGGTAATGAGATTATTGATGTTATTCCAATTGTTGGAATTGGAGGTTTGGGGAAGACCACAATTGCACAACTAGTGTACAATGATGATAGGGTGATCGAGAATTTCTTTCCACGAATGTGGGTGTTTGTCTCTGATGATTTTGATGTTAAGAGGTTGGCATTGGAGATTCTTAAGGCTATGCATGGAATAGATATAGATGCCCATCACAATTATAGTTATGATCAGTTACAGAATTTGCTGCACGAGGGACTAGATGGGAAGAAGTTTCTGCTTGTTCTCGACGACGTTTGGAATGAAGATTATAGAGGGTGGGACGAACTGAGAAATCTGTTAGTAGGAATGCACGATGATGAAAATAACAGAATTGGTAGCAAGATTATCGTGACAACTCGTAGCGAAAAGGTTGCTTCGATCATGGGGAAAGCTTATAAACAGAACCTGCTATATCTTCCTGATGAAGATTGTCTAAAGCTATTTCTCAGGTGTGCATTTCCGGCAGGAGAGGAAAACAAGCACCCGAGGCTTGTGGAAATTGGGAAAGAGATTGTTAGAAAGTGCAAAGGGTTGCCCCTGGCAGTGGTGAGTTTAGGGTGCATGCTTCACTCAGAAAATCGAGAAAGTGTGTGGAAGAAAACTAGAGATAGTGAAATTTGGAAAATGGACCAACAAAATGATGGGATTTTGGCTGCATTGAAACTGAGCTATAACCACTTGCCATCTGAATTGAAAAGGTGTTTCTCCTATTGTTCAGTTTTTCCGAAGGGTTATGAATATAGCAATTTGGAGTTGATATCATTTTGGATGGCACATGGACTGCTACAAACCAACGACGAAGATGAAGAGGCAGAGGATCTTGGAGAGTTCTATATTCAAGAGCTAGTTTCAAAATCTTTCTTTGAAGGTGTTCCTGAAGATCAAGTAGTTGTTGATGGACTTATTTTTGAAGAACTTAAGCATCTAGGAATATCTTATTTTAAGATGCATGATCTTATTAATGACCTTGCTGTGTCTACTATGCAAAATGAAAGGGCTGCAGTAAAGTTTAATTCAACCAATGTGAGAGAAAATGTGCAGCATTTATCATTTTCTGATAGTAGAGAAGGAGTACCTAATTTTGGTAATAAAAGGTTGAGTAAGGTCCAAACCATTGGATTCTGGCATGCAAGTGAAAGTGCAAGTGCAATCACTGAACCATTTCTTAGATGGGTTTTTAAGGAATTCAGGTACCTCAGGGTGTTGAATTTACAATGTTCAAATTTTCAGTTCTTGCCTGATTGTTTCAACAAGATGAAGCATTTGAGGTATCTTAATCTGAGCTATTGCCAAAGGATGGAAAAACTCCCAGATTCCATTTGCAAGCTGCAGAACTTGGAAGTTCTTAATCTGTGTAGATGTGTAGCACTTAAATACATTCCAAAAAACTTGAGGTATCTTGTGAGCCTCAGGATTTTGTGGATCACCACACAAATGAATGATTTGTCTTGTATAGGTTTTAAGACCTTCAGTTCTTTGCAAATATTGATTTTGTGGAATTGTGAAAACTTAACATTCCTTCCACATGATTTGAGACACTTAACTGCTTTGAAAAGGCTTAGTATTGAGGCTTGTCTTGAGGTGACTCATTTTGGAGATGAAGCTGAACAAGAAATTGATGACGACTATTCCTTGAAACTTGAACAATTCTCAATCAACCAACTACCAGAATTGTTAGCATTACCTAATTGGCTAAGAAGATGTTCTAAGACTCTCAGATATCTGGGCCTTTCACAGTGTCAGAGCTTAACAGCATTTCCAGAATGGTTCCCAGTTCTGACATCACTTGAAACCCTTCTAATTGCTGATTGTCCAAAATTAACACTACCACATAATATGGATAATGTTCATAACCTTCAGAACTTGAAGATATTTGGATGCCCTCAGCTAGTTGAGAGATGCAAAAGAGATATAGGACCTGATTGGTGTAAAATATCTCATATCCCAAATATTGAAGTAAGTACATTTTCACTAGTACTATTTTATTTTATTATATATATATGCTTGCATTTATTAACTTCTTTGTCCTCTTTTTGTGAACATGCAAGCTTGAAAGCGTTTAAGACCACTATCTGATAACTTGGTGCAAGCACAATCAGAGATTGTTGAGGTGGTAGAGCATTTGAAGTTTGTAATTGCTCACATTTTCCTCCAACTTCAAATACAGATCTATGTTTCCTGTAGGAGTATGATATGCCTACTCAAGTATTTCTTTTAATATTATATTTCAATTTCTTTATCTTTTTTGTATTCACCGAAAGTTTTGTTATGAAAACAATTTGATAAGGCTGGCGCTGGCAATTGATAAAAAAAAGACACTGCCACACTGGAAGCCTATCTAAAACTTTGTTATTTTACAATGTTAATTGAACAAAATTTCAATGAATATACAACCACAGGATATACATTATTGTTAATATTTAGATAAGGATTTCTGATACAAAGTGGCTGCAGCAATGTGGGTTGTTAGCAATCCGAGGAAGAAGAACAATTGAATAAAACTTGAGCATAGATAAATATTTGCTTAAAAGTTAAAACAGCAGGGATCCATGTGCTGATATCAATAATTGTATTTCCTAACTTTGAGTTGGATAATCTTGTTTTCTCATCAACTTTTATTTTTCATATTAGAAAGATTATTCTTGGAGGTAAAGTAACTTGACTCTTGTCTCGTGAACATGGCCAGTTAAGTGCATGTATCAAAATGGCTACCACTTGTTAAGTTTGCAAAATCTAACACAAGCGGTGAAGGACACTATCTCGTGTATTTGTCAAACACGTGCATTCATGTCCAGACTCCAGACACATTTAAAAGAATATAAAATAATAATAGTTCTTTTTTACTCATCCTGCACTTTACTATGCACATAAATAACGTTATCACCATTATTTCTCAAGTTCAAATCGTGTCATCATTTGATGAACAAGTTCTGAACTCAGCTAAGAGAAAGTCTCCCATCAAAACAAATGCAGGTATGGTGCTTTGACCATAAGTGGCTACAATGTTGCATGAATATAATAGAGAACAATTGGTAGAATATAAGATCTTCTTATGCATACGAGGGTAAATGATCTCTGGTACATGGATGATGAAACAGAAAGAGTACATAGTAGTGATGACCTTGTGAAGGATCTTGGATACTCCAGACATATGATGATGTTTACATTCTCATATTCAGTTTGAGTATTTCTCATTTCAAACGTAAATTTGTTATCAGGCCCAATCTAACTTGCAGAAAAGAAAGTCTACATTGATAACGGAAGGGAATGCTGCTGCTTTCAAGGTATATATAATATAAGCATGCAACTTCTGTGTGCCCTTAGGCATAACAAGTGCACCCATAATTGTGTGAAGCTAGGTATGTGTATCCCCCATGGAAATGGGAGTTCATCTGGGTGAGTTTACTTCAATGCCAAGAGTAGAACTCTTCCATCCAAAATCCAGCTTTTGAGTTCTTCTAATTTATCAGCTGCTGTTTTCTCTTTTACACGTCTGATTGTCACACTATTGCTGAATAATTTTCTACTTTTAATCATAAGTGTATATGGATTAACTGTTTAATTTATTCTTCGTTATATCAGAAATCAAGGATGGCAAGCCATGTTGACTCCGTTGAAAGAGAGAGAAAGGTTGTCTCTCTCACTCACTCTCATTATTGGTATGTGTATATAGTGCACCTTCCTCTCACCAAGCAAATTCTTGCATTTTACAGCAGCAAGATGACTTCATAGAAGAAAAATATGGTGAGGATGAAGATGACGATGATGTTGAAGACAATACTGATGAAATAAAACCAGAGGCAGATGAGGATGCAAATGATGATCATGGAGAGGAAGCAGAGTACTTACTAGGAGATGATGGGGAAACTGCAGAGGTATTCATGTCCTTGAATTCTTCTCCAGGGAAATATTGTCATTGATTTGTGCTCTTTTCTTGCCAAGAGATCAAAATTTTGACAAAGTAAACTTCGTGAGACTTGTAGTGTAGTTTCTATGACAATCTTTTGATTCTTGTTATAGCAGGGACTTCATGAAGGTCTACTCATAAAAGATGGAGATGAAAACAGCAAGCTTTCTGCTCGACATTTCAGCCATGGATATCACTTGACCGAAGGAAAGTTGAACCACGGAATGGAGGACTACATTTTTGCTCAACACAAGAAGCTCAATGGTTATGACTTGGGTTTGTATGCAATATTTGATGGTCATTCAGGTCATGATGTTGCCAAATACTTGCAAAGCCATCTATTTGAAAACATACTGAATGAGGTATATCCCTTAATCATGGGTATATTTAATTTTAATCAAAACCATTATCTCCCTAATATTTGATTCGTTGATCATGCATGGTTAGCCTAGTTTCTGGAAGAAACCAGTGCATGCAGTTAAGAAAGTGTGCAAGGCTACAAACGATGAGATCTTAGAGAATATAGCTGATTCGCGGGGAGGATCAACAGTGGTTGCAGCAATACTAATTGATGGAGTGAAGCTGCTTGTAGCCAATGTCGGCGATTCTCGAGCGATATCATGCAAAAATGGTATTGCAAAACCAATCACTGTGGATCACGAACCAGATAAGGAGAAAGATCTTGTTGAAACCAGAGGGGGCTGTGTGTTCACAAGACCAGGTAATGTCTCGATTGCAACATAACATATTTGTTATTAGCATCAAACCTAATTTAACGCAACATTATTTTCCTCTACAAGTTCCACTATTGAATTACTAAAGTATATGATGGAATTAGGATCTATTCCAAGAGTAGATGGCCAATTAGCAATGACAAGAGCATTTGGAGATGGAAAACTGAAGGAGCACATTACTGCTGAGCCAGATGTGATGATTCGGAAGATTGATGATGACACTGACTTCATCATTTTGGCAAGTGATGGTTTGTGGAAGGTATGAGTGAATTCTTATAACTACTGAGATTTATGATGGGGAAGAGAATGCATAAAGTATCCTTTCCTCTGATGCAGGTGATGACAAATCAGGATGCTTGTGACTGTATCAAAGATGATGTTGATGATGCTAAGAAAGCAGCTAAGAAGTTGGTTAAAGAAGCCAAGTCTCTAGGGAGCTGTGATGATATTTCATGCATAGTTGTTACGTTCTAGTTGAGATGATGACAGCAGTAGACAAAGTAGAATAGTAGATTCAGATGGGTCCCCATTTTTCCACCCAAATAAGAATCTAAGTTCGACTTTCAGCATTTTTCCTTACATTTTACTTGAACTTCTGGTTTTTGATTAAGTAATATAATAGCTGCTGGTTAATTTTCATGTTTATCTAGACAATAAGAGAGGAAAAAGACCAGCACTTAAGTAGTGAAGTCAACTATGTCACAGCTAGCAACAACCAACACCAGTGCTTTAACGTTATGCAGAGTTAATTATATGAAGATCAGACCATGATATTGGCTCTAAAAAATAAAAAAATAAAAAGGAAAAGAAAAAGAAAACAAATGTTCATGAAAAACAATTATATTGTTACATTGGACTTAAACAAGAAAACAAATGCTGATGAAAACAATTCAAATTACTACATCAAAATGGCAACTACTTAGCCATGAGTGATCAAAAAGTTAGGTGTAGACTTACATAACATATATCGTGTGTAACAAATTGAGGTATCACCTCAAGTTGAAACTTGAAACCTTGCTTCTATGTCTTCAAGCCTTAGGGTAACTGCTCGCTTGTGAGCATCCAGACCTTCAACTTCAGCCATGGTTGCCACATAAGGCCCAAGTTTTCTCAAGCCTTCCTCTGTTAGAGATTGCACTGTAATGTACTTGAGGAAAGAATCCAATGAAACACCACCGTACATCCTTGCATATCCATAAGTAGGAAGCACATGGTTTGTCCCGCTTGCATAGTCACCAACACTCTCTGGTGACCACGGCCCTAAGAAGACAGAACCTGTAGTGTAGAGACAATCGTTAGAAATGTAAAATTGTCATCATACATCAAAGTTCAAGAAAACGGCAACAATGTATCTGCTTTTGGTTTGTCTGAATTGGGTCTTAGCAAGTTTTATTTTTCTTTTAAAAGTGTTTGCATCCAGTTTCAGTTTAAGTACACACAAGATTTTTATAGGTAAAAAGTGAATATGCCAAGCTACAAAAGTCATACCTGCATTCTCAATAAAACCCTCCCACTTCTCTGCATCCTCCACATTGACAATTAGATGTTCTGGTGCATATAGGTTTGAGAAATTTATTGACTGGAGAGTGGAGATGAAAAAACAACTTTTAGTTTGGAAACCCCAATGTAGATGTTATGATGTTGATGAATTGAGACATGATTAGCTTCAGGAAACTAGGAATTCGGTGGGAAAAAAAAGTAACTTCCTGAGAAAAAGAATTAACGGCATTTGGTACAAAGAAAGATATGATCATGACCTCGAGCACATCACGTGCATAAACTATAAAACTGTGGGTGAGGGCTTTAGCAGCAAACTCTCCTCTTGGAAGACTCCGGCACTGCTTGTTGAGTTCTTCCTCTACGCCGTTCACATTCACACCTTCACCAGCAATCACAAGAACTACTTGACTATCAGGGCCATGTTCAGCCTGAAAATTTTAAGTGCCATATTGAAATAATAGTAGTTATTCACTGCTATGAATGTAAACATTTTCTAAATGCAATTATGCAAGTAGAATCATTTTAAAACTCATCAAACCTGGGAAAGTAGATCAGCAGCTACATGACGAGGAATCGCATGCTTATCCGCAATGACCAAAACTTCTGATGGACCAGCTGGCATGTCAATTGCAACCATGGCTTCACTGTTCTGCAGAAGATTTTATGATTAAATAGTAACACAGCGGGAGATACTACAATATGTTGCTTGAAATGCAATGCATATACAAATTGATTCGTTACTACAATATGTTGCTTGAAATGCAATGCATAAACAAATTGATTCGTTACTTGAAGTATCATTTTTGCAGCTGTGACGTATTGATTTCCAGGGCCAAAAATTTTCTCAACCTGCAAAAGCGTTGTCACAAATTCATAATAAAATTTGTCATATCTAATAAGTAATAATGAACTTGCACTGATATAGGTTTGTTTATTTGTTTATTTATTTATTTTTGAAAGGCTGATATAGATTACGATAGAGGCAATAGATGAATCAATTGCACATAGGATAACATGAGTAATATTAATTGAAAGAAGCAAAGCTCAGTCCAATAACTACAAACAATAATCTGAATAGAAAATCTAATGAAACAAACAACACTTAGAAAATCCACCTTGGGACAAGTTTCAGTTCCCCAAGCCATGGCAGCTATAGCCTGTAATGAAGACGAATGTCATATTTATGATTGCTTCATTAAAGAAATTATAATATAAACGCATATACAAACAGCTAAATGATTAGACTAGAATCACATAACCAGACAGGCAGACACAAAAGCGGTTATGTTATCATCTTTCAAACCTGAGCTCCTCCAGCTTTGAGGATATGAGTTACCCCAGCTTTCTTTGCGCAATACAGTACCTCCTGCAAAAAATATTTCTAAAATATTAAAAAAAAAAACTAACCACACAATTATACTTCTTGTACAATATGGAAAAGTACCTTGCATATAGTGCCATCCTGAGATGGAGGAGTTGCAAGAACAATAGTTTTACATCCAGCAATATGTGCAGGCTGATAGCAAAAACAATTAAACATCAACGATGATGATGCGGTTATAGGATAGGACATGATATCAAGAACTAATGAAATAACTATTCACTTACAACAGAAAGCATCAAAGCTGTTGATGGTAATACAGCAGTTCCTCCTGGAACATAAAGACCCACAGAATTAATACTTCTTGCAACTCGCTTGCATTGAACTCCCTGGTATTTTCAGAAGACTCAAAACAAAAATATTGGTGTAACACCCCAAGAATGAACAAACACATAAGCATAATTACAAAATCAAAGGACTTGGCACAAACATAATGGTGAAAATCCAAAAATCAGGGGCAGTTATGCACATCTGACTAGAACCAAAATAAATCTTCCACGTATTTTGTATTCTGTATTTAATCTTTCTAGGAATATCTAGCCTTTTCTAAAAAAAGGACACCACTTAACATATCTTTAAATAATTTATTTTCAACTGTTTAAAAAAATTGACTTAATAAAACATGGATGATCCAAAGTAAGAATAAGAATTGGAATGGCATACATACTTTCATGTTCTCAACAATTCTCTCAGGTGTCTTCTGAGCAGCATGGAATGCATATATATTGTTGTAGGCCACATCAAAAGCTTCCTTAACAGCTCCATCAAGCTGTACTCCCATAGAACCACATGAAGTTAAACAACAGAAAAAGCTGACTCTTAATCACTCAAACCAGAAAATTAGTTGCAGAATTTCAATTTCAATTCAAGAGAAATAAACAAAGAAAACCTACCACTGGATCAGGCAGCTCCGACACAATTTCAACTACCTTATCCAATTTAGCCTTCTCAAATTTCAAAGTATACCTACCCGGAAAAAACAAAAGGTTCAAGTTTTGATGCATCATGACTAAAATCTTAAGCCATAAAAAAAACAAATAAAAATAGAGAAGCACAAACTCTTTAACAGCAGCATCGCCTCTTGTGCGAACGTCATCAACAATGGGGTTTACCTGCGAATTTGCAAAGCGCGAGAATGTGAAAATAAGGATGCACTGAAGAACAGGGGAGGATTGAAGAGAGAACACTGACCACAGAGAAAACGGAAGAGAAATCGATACGAGGGCGAGCTTTGAGACCTTGAAGCTCAGAATCACTCAGCTCCGACAACCTATACGACTTCATCTTCACCTAAATACAGTTGCAGCTACTGCTGTACTGGTCAACGACGTGGAAATGGAATACGGATACGGATACGGATACGGATACGTGTACTCCTCCGATAATTAAAGAGAAGCGCTTGACTGTTGTTACTTGTTAGTTAATACTTAATAGTATCTTCTAACACGAACGCTGTGAGTGCAATGGAATGAAGAACGGTTAGAGAGAGGTTTTCTTCTTCTACGGTTAGTGTGGTGTTGTTTTGTCACGCGCCGTCGCCGCCGCGTTGGCCCAGATGTGGTTGTGGGCTCACCAAAATTAAACGAGAAACCACGTTGGGCCAAAAACTGAAAAAAAAAAGCAGTACAAAACGAGAAAAAGAGTTAGAGCTTAGAAGTACAGAACAGAAGTTTGGTAGGTAAAAGATTTCACTTGGAAATACCAAAAAAAAAAAAAATTTCACTTGGTGACTTGAATTATTGGGCTAGCCTCAAGCTAAATACTATGATTGCTCATTTTTGTTCAGAAGAGATCTCACAACTAGTATCATGTTTAGAATTTACTATTTAGTGAAATATACTACTCATTTATTTTTCTTCAAATTCATATTTATTCATTCATTTGAGATTTATTTATTTATGTATTTATAAAAAGCATATTTATCATGAAATCGATAAGTTTGTTTCAGTCATTTTGAAGGATGGTCTGATGGTGCAAAGACGAGATTCATATTATATTCAAATTTATATTTACTTGACTATGTATATATCATAATTAGAATTTGATTATGAATTTGAACGGCTTAATATTACAGTCGAGATATACAATGTACAAACAATACAAACTCTAGTATTTTTAATTGCTTTTATCGCTAAGTAAAAGAAAAATAATCATAGCCCGAGTCATTGTCTAAATCAGATTTAATCATGATTAAGTGGCATGTCTTTTCCTTCAATTCTAGTATTGTCAGCCTTAAATTTCCTTAAATCTAGCAGGGTAACCTTTTATTATATTCATTTCCCAAGAATATCTCATAAAGGAATTGTAGAAATGATCCAATAAAATCTGCCCTTCTTTAAAAGCTCTTAACCGCCCTGCCCTTCTCCAAAAATCATTCTGTTGTTTCTCTACTTCACTAAAACAGGATTCTTGAGTACCTAAAAGAACTGTACAATTCAGTCTAAACAATTATTTGTTCTTCCTATGGCATACCCATTCCCATATTTTATTATAATGGTGATCCATATCAGCATCCTTGAGCAAGCCATCTTCAAGACTCCATTCTCTTTTAAAGACTGCAATTTGGGACGCAAAACCAGGTTCAATATCAGCAGAACCACCAACTCCACTAATCTCCACATTGTAGTTGTGCTGTGCAGCCAAGCCGGATGCCCATTTTTGGAACTGTTCTCTGGTCCACTCAAATTTGTGGTCATGGTTGCGAAATTTACATGATTGTAACAGGGTTTTCTCACCCGATTCCTCATATTGCTCTTGGGCTGCCAGATTGGATCTCTGGAGCACCACATTGTACTCATAATTTGGCGTAGAAACAATGAGAATCCTTGGACAAAAAAAACTCAATGCCACATCCCCGAATAGGCATGCTTCATCTTCATCCATATGCTCTATCACCTACATAGAGAATAATCTGAATAATGCTGCATGAGCAAATAATCTGGCGCAGCTAAGGGCAAGACAAAAAATATATAAAAAGCTTCGAGTAGTATACACTAAAAACCTATTCTATAGAACTTGAACTAGGACTCCCCTTCTGTAACAAGACAGACCTTACATATACCCAAATAAAAAACATGAAGTCGGCAATAGTGGAATATAGCTATAGCAGACCAAGTACCTCCAAACAAGTGCCAATATCAAATCCTTGCAACCTGGAACCAAATTTTGTAATTGAACCTTCATAGAGAATTAATGATTTGATACTTGTCAACTGCACACCACTGTCTGAGTTTGTGACCAACTTCGAATGAAGTACCTGCAGACACACAAAATCCAAACAGTGTTTTACTAATAGAATTCACATTATACACAGACAAAATCCTAATTCTATTTTGCTTTACACAGAATACCCTTCAAGATCATATTGATTAACTTAGCATCCAACGTAAAATTCAATTGCATAAACAATATTTCCATACTGGACAGAAGACGAAGTCAACAACTTTATGCCAAAAACATCACCCTCCAATATTAAAATATTTCCATCTACAAAAAAGGAGCATCTGGTTGTTTCTATTCAAAAGAGAAAAATAAAAAATCCTAGGGTATCGCCTCATCCATTAGGCATCAGATGAGAAACACATCTAAGCAAGAACTCCCCTCCCCTTCCATACACATAAATTTCCATATGGGAACCAAAAACTCATGCTTAACGAAACCAAGCCCTTTCCATTTGGACCAACATATAGTTGGTAATAGTTCTCTAAAAATGATGAAAATGATAATATATTCTCTATTCTGAAAAAAAGTTACAAGAACAAATATGAACATAGGATAGGTGAAGAAATGTGAACAACATATATTTTCTCACTTCAGGATATGTGATCATGTGCAGACAAGTCTCATGGTACCATAACTTTTAAAAATGACAAAAAAAAAAAAACCATTTCTTTCTTGTACATAGAAATAAGAAAAAAACCCAGGTACTCTACACAAAAATAAGTTTGATATATGAAATTGCTTGTGACCTTTGCAGCACGGGTCAGACCCTTCGGTGAAATATCAACACCGACAATTTTCTCCAAAGAAGTTTGATACTTCAACAATGCTTCCAACAAGCTTCCAGATCCACATCCAAAATCAATCTGCAATGTCCCCTTGAACGTCAAATTAACAACTCAGGTTAACATAAGAAAACAGTGCAGACAAGATTTTCCTTACCAAAGTAGTAGCATGGGATTCTATAATGTGTCGAACTGCAAATTCCACCCGTTGCTTTGAAAGTGAAGGGTTAAAAAGAGCCTGTTCCATCCTTTCCTCCAAAGGCTCTGCTACCTTGGTCAAATTTATTTCATATTCTAAGCAGCAGCCTTCTGATAAACAAGAATATCAGCAGAAATTTATTACAAGCTGATCAACATTCAACAAACATGATTCACAAGAGAAAGTAACTCACTAGAAGATAACAAGGACTGCATTTCGACTGAATCACTTGCTGAAGCAAAAATCAAATCAGAAGTGAATATGCTTGTAGTGAAGTAAGCAGACTGACCAACAGACATTTGCATCACAACCTCCTCCACATAGGAAATTACAGCACCGACTCCCACCTCAAACTCAAAGTTGTTTGTGACTTCAATAACTTTTTTAATATTCTCACCCTCCACAACCAAAGAAACTGAGTAACTTATACAAGATAAAGATCCATTGCATGGACAGACACCAGAGTCTGGACCTTCAATCTTTAACAAGCACACTCCTTTTACTGGCGTGGTACATGATGAATTTATACCCAGTGATTGATTAAGCTGCTGACAATTTTGAATTGAATGATAGTGTGAAATCTCTCTGAAAAAGTTCTCAGAAAAAATCTGGATGCCGAAGATGTCAGCAGTCTCATAAAGTGGTTCAAATGGAACAACTGTATTATTAAAATTATTGTTCAGCCACACTAGAAGTTTCAATGAAGCATTCTGAATGGCATCATTCTGCTTTTTAAAACAATCCTTTGGGAAACACTTAATTATCAAATTCTCACACCTAGAAAGTAATTTTACTTCACACTGAAACATCTCTGTATCTGATTGCATTGGTCTTGAAGTTGTAGGGGCCCCATTGACACATCCAATCACATCTCTGCCCAGGTCTGCAACTTTCAAATTTGATCCACACGATTCAGTTGGTTCTTTTGAAGCATGGCTTATAATGGAGAATAGAGGTTCAGATAGACGGTGCTGACGGCAAAAATTACAAAGTATATCCCTGGGAAACGAACCCCTCCAATTTGCTCTTGTGGTGAACCTTGAAGGTAACTCTGATGCGAGCAAAGCCTCTCTGGATAGTTTATAAATCCCACCTGGGGTCTTTCCTATAAGCATCCTGTATATAATCGAGGAATCATTAATCGATGCAAGCTTGGGTAAACTTGTACAAGAAACATGACAAAGGATATTTATCAAACAAAAAATTGACACAGATTTCATGTGACCAACAAAAGGGAAACAAAATGGTTATCGCCATTGTCCACATGTTAACCCTGAATCGGAAACAAGAAAATAAACTGGCCACCTAGAGCCTATATTAATTAGACAGAATGATGTGCACTAAGTTTGTGGGAATGCATATAAAGGTAGACACAATTATAGGCATTTTAAGCATTATGCTAGGATATGTAGAAATCCTTATGGATATAGTTTCAAGTTATAAGATATGTGATAAAGACATACAAAGGAAAAAGAATTTCACTGCACTCGGATGAGAAAAAGAGGGGGGGGGGGGGGGGGTTGGAGGAGAAGAAGGGGAAAAAAATTACTTCAGGCACTTCAGTTAAACAATTCACTAAATGATGTGAATTTAAAGAGACCTGTAATATGACTGAACTGCTACATCTTCATAGAAAAGATCTCTACATTTCCACGTATATCCAATAGATGCTAATATTGCATCACCAGCTATATCATGACCAGACAAGTAACTTGCCCTTAAATTTGAAGGTCCATCAAGATGAAGGCCATCTTTTCCATTTGGCAATTTAGAAGATGGATCCAGTATATAAGATTTTGGAGCAGCAAAGAACAGCCTTGTCTCGGAAGAAGCTTTACCCAAATTCCTGTCAAGTCAATAATATATTAGAAAGCAACCATCTAAATTATGATATGCACCTTTCAATTACATTTCACCTTGAAATCAAAACATTGGAGGCATCTTCAAGACCAAGTTCATTTGCAATTATATTAAGATAGTACTCTTTTGAGGAAATATGAAGAGTCACTGCTTCAACAGATTTTTCCTCTGAACTAGGAATGCGTACAGCAGCAACCTGAATGGGTTCTTGCAAACCGTCTTGTTTCAATAATGAATCTACAATATCTTCAGGATATGGACTTTGCTTTCTAATCCAGGGATGTTGTTCAGCAGTAGCAATAAATCCAGATAACTTTGTAGTGGCCTTGATTATGTATGACATAACCAAAAATGGATTCGACTCCACCTCAGGATCAATATATTTACACAAGCTACCAAGCTTTGCATCATAGACAGCAAGGACAGAAACAGGAAGTGATCCACAAAGATCACCTTTCCTCTGTAAAATTGCTCCCATGTGACCACTGAGCGGGTGGAGAGATGAAAGAAACTGTATAAGTGTCAGATGACAAAGAAGGGCGTCAGAATGAAATGAAAATCGCTGATAGTTTCTTTTGTCTAATTTTCATCATGATGGCCAACCAAAATAATTGTAAAAATCTTACCAAAAGTTAACCAAGCGATGAGACAAAATTGGCCATAAATAAAGTAGAAATTAAAGAATAGACAATTACAAAAACTTTTGGAGATAAGATCCATCCTAAAAGATTTTTTTACTTGAAATAAGCAATTTGGTAAGGAAAGGATGTAAGAAAAGAACGTTCTATTTCACCATCCATTTTACATTTTAAAATTTCAAGGTCTTAAGCTTTATACGGATAGAGGGCAATGAATACATATAGAAATAGCATACAAAATTCTTCACAGTTCACTACAATAAACGTAAATATTCAATAACTTGAATTCTCAAGAAATTAGAACCTCTAAATGAAAAAAACAAAAAGAAATTAATAAAATAATAAACAAATAAATAAGGTTGATCAATTGGCTGTTAAAAAAATGCAACTAAATAAACCAAAAGTAATTCAATGCAAAAAACTGAAGTGACCACAGTGATGACCATAATTATTTTTCATAATTAAAAGTAGGTATGAGCATGAATTCATGCTTAAAAATGCTCAAAATTCAAATAGATTACCTACATTTTCCGAAAACAAATAGTTAATTCGAGCAACAATGCTGTCCCATGCTTCTTCTGGAGTGGGGTCATCGGTATCAACACGGATGCCAAGCTGCAGTAGAGCAATTGACAGTTGTGAAAGTTAAACTGCCACAATCCTTCAGTACAAAGGTAAAAGAATAAAATAGCCGATACTAGCTCAATACAAAGAATAGATTCAAATAAATTGTAGCTTCAAAATAAGTATTAGGAAATCATTCATGTCCTATCCATAGTATTTTCAAGAGAATATCATATGAAAGAAACAATGATAATACCTCTAAATCTCTATTACAATACATTGTCAAAAATAATGAAAGAAATATTCCAGGGTCCAGTTAAAGACACTCATCTATCAAAATTCTTACAAATAACATTCTAGTTTAAACCACCTGGCACCTGGACATGACAAATCGAGAAGAATATAGATAAACACACAGTTAGAAAATGTCTATTATAGCATCATAACATCTTACTACAATCCTAAAAAGGCAAAAACGATCTCAAGAGTGTTTGGCATTGACATTTCCAAATTTTCTGTGTGTGTGTGTGTGTGTGTGTGTATGTGTGTGTGTGTGAGAGAGAGAGAGAGAGAGAGAGAGGGAGGGAAAAAAAGGAATTTTGGGGGAGGGGGGGGGGGGGTACATCTTCCTCCCAGCTTATAAAGAAGATAGAAGCAAGACAAATCTAACTTAAAAATGAGAAAAGCACAATTATTTATTGAAATTCTATATTTTGCACACTAACTGGAACTAAGTGATACCTTCTGTATGGCCAACTCTGCTGCAGATTGCTCTGCATCCTTCTTTTTCTTAAAGATCCCTGACACCACAAGAAGTTCTGGAAGTTGCAAGGAGCAACGATAAACGCAGGGTCTTTTCTGTGGTATACTTAATCCAGGACAATCATTTTCATCAGACTCCTTAACTTCCTCTATAGTGTAGCAAGCCTTAGTGCCAAATTTTTGGTGTATTATAGTTTTAGGCGTAACAATTGCCTTCTTCGGTGCAACACCAGTAAGTTCTTTGGTCTCCATGAAAAAGATCAGGGCATCCTCTATCCTTGAAAACCAAATATTAAAAAATATATATATTTGATCAGCCAAGAACTAGTCTTTATTCTACATACTCGAAATTCAAGTATTCAACATCGAAAATCAACAGTTAACTACTTCTAAAGTTGCTACTGGCACAAAATCCGGATTGTACATAACAAATGACAACTACGCATTCCTTTTCCCATTTTCTTGGAAGGTGAGTAAAATGTTGAAGTGAAGCATGAGTAGAACGCAATAGATTATAACAACCTCCAGAATTAGAAGAAGAAAAAAGAAAATCAAACCCTCATTTACCAGTATGATCAAGAAAATAATAAGAATGATAAAGCGTGGTTTTGCAGGCGCGAATTGCGGAAACGCATTCTAGCACCGGGAATTAGCTATTTCCGAAAGAATGATGATGATGATGATGATGATGATGATGGTAAAAAAGAATCATGAATACATAGAGAGAGGATTATAGCGAAAGACAGATTAAGTGAAAGAGAGTGAGAGTATGAAACAAACCTTCGTTGAGAGGCTTGAGGTGAGAGAAGTGAAAACGGGGGAAATTGGTTTCGCGAAAGAAATTGCAAGAGAATGTAGCGAATGAAATTGTGATTCTGAATGTAATAGCAAGTGCAATGCAAGAACTAAGAACGCAAAGGTTTTAGAGCGGGTTTTGGAGGTTAAAAATATCCTTCACCTCAAAGGTCATGCCCCTTTCAACCTTATTAACTTCTTCGCTAAGTTCACAGTCACACAGGTCTTTCAGTCTTTCTCTTTCTTTCTTTTTTTTTTTTTTTCTTTTTCTTTTTTAGTATTTTTTTATTTAAATATAAGCCTTACAAAAAAAAAGTTAAAAAAAAGGGTTGGGGCTTCCACTAAATTCCAGGGCAGAACTCTCCTCTGAATTATTTTACGTTAAATTCAGTTTGAATAAATAATTTAATTAAATTTTTTTTGATAAAAAAAATTTTTTTTTTGGTGAACAACCAAGAGAAAAAACAAAAAAGTAGAAAAGAAAAAGAAAAGAAATCAGGTTCATCACAGTAAGAAAGGACAAACCACCTCTGGTGGCTGGTGCCAAAGGTGAACCTCATCAGTTTCGCTACCTCCAGATCTCATCTTTGCCAACCGATCTGCCACGACATTAGCTTCTCTCGGAATAAGCTCAAAACGAATATCCCAATCTCTTCTTAACTTCAAGTCAAAGATCAGTTGTATTACTTCTTTTTCAAGATGCCAAAGTGGAACTTGCCAACCAGTCACTAGCTCAAAAGCTGCTGCGCAATCTGTCTCACAGACAACAAGCTTAAGACCCGCCTCCCAAGCCCAAGCCAAACCTTTCCATATACTCCACAACTCCATCTTGATGACACTAGATCCAAAGGAATTTTCTGAGCATCCCATTACCCATTGACTGGAGCTATCGCGAATTACCCACCCAAAACCAGCACAATTATCCCCCAAGTTCACACTCCCATCACAATTTAACTTCCAAGCACCAGGTTCTGGCGGAGACCAAGATAGAGGTTTTAATCCCTGGATGCAACACACTCGATTCTGAGTTGTATATTCAAAATCCACCATGCACCTGCGAGCCTTGTATGCAATTGACCCAGCAGATCCGAAAACTCCCTGAAAATTACCCATATTTCTGTCTTGCCAAATTGACCATATTATAGCTGCAAATTTGGAACAACCTTCATTGATCTATCATTACCTTGACATCGCACCATAATGGGACAGTGGTCAGAATGCATCCTCGCCAAATTCTCCACATAGCTTTCCGGAAAACGAAAACACCAAGTATCAGTAGCCACAGCCCTATCCAGCCTCTTTGAGATGAACCGATTACCCTGCATATGTCTGAACCAAGTGTACAAGGATCCATGAGCTCCCAAATCAATCAAACCACACTCATCTAGGAGAGCTCCAAACCGCACTGCCCTTCGAGAGACAAAGTTCCCACCTTTAACCTCAGATGAAAGAAGGATCTCATTAAAATCTCCAATAGCTAATAAAGGACCTGAATAATTTCTGGAAAAATCTGTCAAAACCCTCCAAACTTCTTCCCTTATGCTAGGAACGGGACTTGCATAAATTGCTGCACAGACCCAAGAGAAACCGCCATTCGAAAACTCAACACACACCACTTGCGAACTCGCTGCCACGACATTGCAAGATACTCCAGGCCATGCAGAGAGCACCCAAATACCACCACTATGCCCCTGAGCTTCTTCAATATGAATAGGAGTATAACCTAATCTGTTTCAAAAGACAGCCACCTTTTGGAAAGCACAATGAGTCTCTAAAATGATAAAAATGTACGGATAAAAATTCTTTACCAATTGTTTCAGATGCACCCGAGCCAGCTTATTACTAGCTCCTCTCACATTCCAAGCTATAATATTTGCACAATCCATATTAATATTACTTGGAGTGAGACCCACACCTCAAATTATTTGAGGGTAGTGAGTGGGGTCTCCACTGTAACCACACTGTGCCCATTCTCAACCGGAGAATTCTGAAGAGAATTAGGCCTTAATCTCTTTAAATTGCTTCTGAATAGCGTTTTAGAAGTCCCCGCACCTTGCAAATAAGCCCCTACCCATTCTGAACCAGGTCCTTGCTTGCCACTCGTCACACCTTGACCAGAGGTAAAACCTGACGAAGCTAATTTAAAGTTCCTCGCTTGTTTTAACACTTGATTGCACTTACTTATGTGTAAAGATGATTCAACCCCATTGATGCCTTTCATAGCAGGTTCTCCTTTAGCAACATAATTAGAAGATTTATTCACATAAACTTTTTTGGACTTATCCTGGTCATGCCTACCCAAAAAGACCTTCTTGCCCTTTGCCTTTCTTTCCACCTTGGTCCACGTTGTATCCCCTGCATGTGCCCCTTCCATTACATGCACTTCCTTATCCTTATTCTTCTCTATCCCAATTGTAGCACTACCAAAAACAAAAGGCTTCTCAATATTAGAAGAAAATGGTACCTGATCCATCTTCTCATGATCTTGTTCCTTGTCTTCATTCACCCCTGTTTCATCAATGTTCGTCGAAATTGAACTAATCAATTTACAGTCCACGCCAACATGCCCATAACAACCACACGTATTGCAGACCAACTCAAGGCTTTCATATTCAACATCCAAAACCCTCCCATCCACCTCAACACTACGAGTAATGGGAACGCCTAAATCAATCTCCACACAAGCCCTCGCATACTTCCCTCTTGCTGCCATCTTAGTTGCTACATCGACTTTCACTGGCTTTCCCACCGCAGCGGCAATCCTCAACATAGCCTTCTCATGGTAGTAACGAATCCCTAAGCCGTAAAAGCGTACCCATACCATGGTGGATCCAAAAACCTCCTCCTCTGAATAGAACTCAGGTGACCATGGCTTTACAGCAAGATAGAACCCAGATATCATCCAAGGACCACCAAGTAATACCCTCTCCCGATCTTCGAAAGCATCAAACTTCACCAGAAAATAACCATTTCCTACATCCAGAACTTGAAACCCACCCTTCAATCTCCACACCATACTCAACTTATGCACCATCGCTGTGTAACTCATATGCTTGCCCAAGACTTTGACGACGATCGCTTCCTTATATGGTACAGATAACGCCGCCAGCCCTTCTTCTGAGAAGATGACCCGAGGAGGATGCGAATCCCCGTGGTTCCCTTTGATCACCTTGGCTAGCCTCTCTCCATCTAAAGCCTCATTCCAAAGCATAGGAGACAGAGACTTCTGTCCAGTCACCATGTCGCGAAAGGAAACCTTTTGAAAGCCATGTTTTTCCTTAGAAACCCTAGTACCCTCCTCCTTCTCACCAGATACAAACCCCCCGACGCTCTCCCCCTTAATTCTACCGCCGGCATTACCGGTTACCTCACTATGTGTCACCCTCTTCGTGAACCCCCCCCGCTCACTCCGTCACTCATACCTAAATATATTAGAAGTAGTTTATAAATAAATTATTTTGTGTTTAAATTTTTAATTTTAAAAGTGTTTATTTTATAGAATTATGATAAAAAAAAATAATATTATGAGAGAAGTCATTTTTTTAACTTCTCTATAAACTCTTAAATAATTTCTTAAAAAAGTGCAATTTAATTTTAAAAATTATACCAAACATTAATATTATTACTTTTCATAAGTGAAAAATTTTAAAACTTTTTAAACGGGCCTAATTTTTTATGATCACGTTATCGTGCAGAATTATATAAACACAAATTTAACATTAAGCCAGGTTTTATAAATAATAATAATAATAATAATAATAATAATAAGTAGATGTCTAAACATAATATCTAAGACTAATGTGCAGATAAATTTTCCTAAACAAGTGCTTTTTTGAAGACTCTTGGAATAAAATTCTCTCTGGAATTGGACTGAAATTTTGTTTTATCAAAAAATAGAATAAATTCCAATTCTAATGCCCGCAGATAATATGTATAGTTCCCAAATACAGGCCTCACAAATCATAATTTCCATTTATTTATTTTAATTTGTATATGTATCATATTCTATACGGGATAATAATTGTTTTGGGATTATCTGAAACAGTAATTTAGACCTTAATGTGAGGTTTAAACTTTCTTTAAGGTAGCATCCAACTTGTGTTGGTGTTGAGGTGCCGCTGTTCGAGTTTTTCATGAGAAAGTGAGAGTGATATCTGCAAGAGATTCCGATACTTAAACTAGCAAAAGTTTTAGACAGGTTTTTAGTAGATTGGATTTTCAATATGCCTTTTGGAGTAGTTCCACCTTAAATGGTGGATGGCCGTTCCTCTTTTTTAGAAAAGTTGTTTAAATTTCCCTTCTAGATGGATAGAAGATATCTTAAAAAGTAGTTACTTATTCAAATAAGTAAGGCTGAACTGCTGTCCTTGTGCCCGACCTTTATGAGGTCGGGTAGGAGTAGATGAAACAGGATTTTAAAAGTACTACCCATACTGAAGTTCGAGCTTTTAAGAGGTCGGAGTCAAGCATTTGTAGATTTGTTTAATCTTTGGGATATAGTCAAGCTATGTCGGGTATGCCTCCTTTCTGGAGAAGGGCGGGTACTCGACGTGTTCTTCAAAATCCGAAACGACGTGTCTTTTCATGATACAACGCACGTAACTTTTGTAGTTTTTTTGGGATCTGCGCACATTATTAATGACGGGACATGAAATGACTTTTTTGTCCCTAATGTCTTATAAATATTCAAACTCATTTCTCTTTTTTCTTTTTCGTTTTTTCTAAAATGTTTGCACTCACTCTTTCTATTATTTCCGAAGAATCTCTTTTATCTTTCCTACAATTTCTACTGTTTTTTCAAGATTTTTATCTTGAATTCTTGTTTTAGACATTAGAAGCTTTAGATCATATAGGCTTTGCTGTTGCTATGCATCATTTCCTCTTTGCATTCTCTTTAAAGTTAGTGCTTTAATTCTTTTAAATTTCTATTTCTGTTTTTTGCATTTTAGGTGGTACTTCTTGCTTTTGTTTTTACTGGTGTTGGAAATGGTTTAATTGGCTTTTCAAAAATGGAGTTTTAGTTTTGATAACTTTGCCTTGAACCTAATCTTTATTTGTTATTATCACTGTGAATTTGAGTGTGGGGCTTTCTTTTGTGTTGCTCCTAAATAGCACCATTTTCTCTGAAGATGGTCCCATTTTTTATGTGATCTCGTTGAATATCCAGGGTTGTAGGAACTGTAATATTAAAAATAACCCGACCTCTTTGGATTTTGTTGTTTTACCTGTCTTGCCGACTTGTAGTAATGATATTTCCTTTTGTTGTACTGTAGGTGTAGCATTTATTGTAATACCCTACCACACAGAGCTTTATACCTAGGACGTAAATCATAGGTGGCGAGGCGCTACGACCTCTAAAACAAAAATATGTAAATAGATATATACGAAGAATAGTTTAACTAGGAGTCTTGAAAGAAAAGTTAAACGAAACACCAATAGAAAAAGTGCATCACTCTCGATCGGGTCAACGCAGAAAAGTAGATAAGATTGAATGGAAAGGATAATATATATATAAGATCAGAGTTCCAAAATATAGATATCAAGCTCTAGATTCGACTCGTAAAGCTAAGGCCGGCCAGAGTATATATATATATACACAATCCAAAATACGACTCGAACTACAGAATAAATACTTGTTTTTCTATATCAACCTCAAAGAGGGACAAAACATCATATATAAAGGGTGGAGAATCTGTATACATATATATACATAAACAAAATACAAATACTAAGTCCCAAAATAGTTCTTCGCTTCCAAGAGTCTCTAGAATGCTCAACGAGGTTCCTCTCAACCTGCATTTGAAAACAACAGAATATATATGGGATGAGAACCGGGAGTTCTCAGCATGGTAAAGGTGCCCGCATAGTTAACATAAAAAGTCTCAAAAAAGGCAGAGGTATTCCTAGAACTTCGATACTCAGATTTAAACTTAAGATCCAACTAAACCATAAATTAGGTAAAACTATCTAAGGGATTCAAGTTCTAATCTAACTTTAACCTAACATTTCACTTTCTGTCACCTCCAACCCTTCGAAACATTGGTGGAACAACCCTCAGCGTCACCTCCACCAGCATGAGGGATCTCTCAGTTGCAAACACATACAAAACAGACAAGGAAAGCACAAGTATAGATAGCAGTTATAGCAAATAGCTTAGGTAGCAGTTAATTACAGATAAGCAATTAGGAAAACCAAAACAATGCACACTTAAACAAATCATACAAATGCACATGATGTATGCCTGTCCTACTGGCCGTGAGCTCACGTATCGATTACTTTGCCAGAACCCAACACACCTGGTAACTAACCCGGATATCGTCTCTCTGATATACATCCACACTCTTGTGGATATAGTGTCTGTCACACTCTTGGGATATAGTGTCCGTCACACTCATGGAATATAGTGCATGCCGCATTTTCTGGAATAAAGTGTTCCCACACTCTTGGGATATAGCGTCCGCCATGCTCTTGAGATATAGTGCCCGTCACACTCATGGGATATAGTGACTGACACACTTCCCAGGGTAAAGTGCTCTCACACTCTTGGGATATAGTGCCTGCCCACTCTTGGGATATAATGCCCATCACACTCATGAGATATAGTACCCGACACACTTTACAACAGAGAGAAGATGATGCAACACAAGTGGAACATATTATACACAACCAATCTCACAAGCAGAATCACAACTTAACAGGATCAATCATCAATCCACCTCATGATAGTCACAGTCACTATCTATCATGGATATAGTGTCCAGTACACTCTTAGGATATAGTGCATGTCACACTTTTCAATCATAATCATTATCCTCATCTCTTATCCGAACCAAGTGGACAACACCACTGCCTCATATCCGGGGTCTCTTTCTCAATCAGATTCAATCTCATACCACATTTAATATTTTTGTACTTCTCAAACTTAAATAATCACTTCACCATCTTCCTTCACTACCAAGTTACTCTCCTCTTTAGGTTTACCCCTTTCTCTATGGTTAGGAACTAAATTTGGGACTTTTGAAGGTAACTATAGAGGTTTAGAAGCTAGAAAACATATTTAAATTACAAAATACAACTTTTCCAAAACAGGGTGGTCATGCGTACGTATGAGGTGCGTACTCATGGATGTAATACTACCAAACTTGCATACGCAAGCACCTCCCGCATACGCGGGTGTCCAAATCAGAGGAGGAGGTTCACGTACGCATTCACATCGTCATATACGCATGTGTTGAAAACTGGGCATTCTCGCGTACGCATGTTTACAAAAATAGCCAAACTCGCGTACGCGTCCACCCCATGCGTACGCGAAGGTATTGAAACAGAAGGAATTCTCGCGTATGCATGCATGTGTCTGCGTACGCATGCCTTGTATTTTTCAAAAAAGCTGCCAAGTCTGCAGAAATCACTTTTGCACACCAAACTTCCAATGCGCATAACTTTTTTGTTAAAAATTGTTTTTGGTCCATTTTTAAATGACATAAACTTCACGGACCCAATTTTTATTTGAAATAAGTTTGAAAAAGTTTGAGGATCTAGAAGCCAAGTTATGGCCCATCGAAGTTTGGTCAAAAATCAAGTTTTACCAAAAATACCAAACCTTCATTTTTACCAAAACTCCAATTCAAACCAATGTTTCACACCCCTAAAACCATACCAATTACATTCCAACAATGACATAATCATTCTAACTCTTTCCCAACATACTAATATTCAATTTTATCAATTTTATTCCAAACAATCCACAATAAAAACGATACAACTCATCAATATATCTACATTCACAACTCATAATCTTCATTCACATCAATCACCATCACAAGCTCATAATACACACAACATTATTACCAAAATCACTAAACTTTAGCAAGTTCACTTAATTCAACCTATCTTACGGTCAACTAGCCTAAGTTTTCACGTTACATTACACATTATCTACGAGAAACCAAAATTATACCTTGGCCGATTCTTTCCTAGCCAAAAACACCTCAAATTACTTCTCCTTCACAAGCTCCAAGTCACAATTTCCAATTCTGCAAATCCAATCACCCGAATTTTGCTCCAAACCGCCAAATTGAACTCCAAATCAACAAGAATACAATCTACTCCACACAATATCACAATAATTAACATAGAACTCACTAATTCAATAATTTACAAGGGTTAGGATTTCCTTATTGTTATCCATGGGTCAATTGGACTAAACTCAGTGATTTTTTGCTACTAGAGTTTACCTAAATCATTAAAATCCCTCAATTCCCAAACCAAAAACGTGAAAAAGAGGAAAACAGAGAAATGTGCACAAAATTTATAGTTTCTTATCACAATGTTTCATTAGAATTGAAGAAAACTCCGAGACAAATGCATGACCATAAACGGCTCATCAATCGGAGCTCTGAATTGAAAGTTATGGAAGATTGAAGTTTGGAGGTGATTTGGGTTAGGGTTCCATGGCTTCCCCTTCCTCCTTAGTGTACTTCAATGTGATTATGGGGGAGATAAGGCTGAACTAAACTATTTATATGTTGGTCCAATTTTGAGTCAAAACCTTTAAAATTATTGTTAAAATTCATATTTTTAATATTTCTACTCTTCTAACTTATCAAAATTTAATTTCCTAATTTTTTAAATGATAATTGATTTATTAGCTAATTCTTTATTAATTTCCCGAGATTTACATTTATGTCTCAATCAGTGATTCACAATATGTCTTCTAAGGTCCCATTCAACCTGATTTGGATAGATATATTAATTCTTATTCCCGTCTCCGTTATTGATAACAATTATGCTGAAACCTTCCATAGGCACCATAGGATATGTCTAAATTTGGAGAATGAGAGAAATTATGAGATTGTAGTTGCCGACCCTGAGGAAAGGGTGTGTTTTTTCCGACTTGATAGGTCGGAGCATCACTTCATGTACCTATATGATTGCTATTTTACAAAATTAGATGTTAGTCTTCCCTTTTCCGACTTTGATTCTAAAGTCCTTAGGGTTTGTAACGTTGCTCTTCCTAGCTTCATCCTAATTCCTGAGCTTTCTTAAAAATTTATCAGCTTTTTTGTCGGGAACTTGACATCCTTCCTTCTCTTAAGTTCTTTTATCTCTTTGTTCTTACCAAACCTTTTAGCTCCAAAAAATAACGTTGGATCTCCTTTCGAGCTGTCCAAGGGAGGAAGGTCTTTGCCATTTTTTGATGACTCTTTCAATGACTTTAAAAATTACCATTTTAAGATTCGTGCTGTTGAGGGTGTCTGACCTTTTTTTCTAAATGAGAAAGACAAACCCTTTTCCCTTTGTATTGGAAGGAGAGACTGGTAATAGTGAAATATAATTTAGACCACGTAGATGTGGTTGAAGGGAGTGTAGTAGCTTTGTTCTAGGAGTGTTGGGGCCGAGCTCCTTATCTGGACACGAAGAGGTTTATAGGAAACCTAAGCCAACTTCAATATGAGTTAGGTAGCCTTCACTTAATTTTTGTAGATACTTTTTTGTTGGATTGCTTTGTGGATGGATAATGTGACCCGACTTTCATGTCGTACAGATAAGATGGCTCCTAAAACTACTATGAAAACTCCTCGGACAGCTAGAAAGAATGTTGTCGCCCGAAGTATACAACTAAAAGAGGCGGTGAATCTGTCAATCTTTCCTCACCCTCTAAATCGGACTCGGGTGCCTCAACCTCTATAAAGATTACTTCTGATCTGACTCCCCGGCTAACCCCTCCTCCTTCTAGCTCGGTAAAACAGACAGCTCTTCCTCCACCTTCCAATTCTAAGCTGAACCCTAAAAAGTGTAAGACTTCGGAACCAAGGGGTATTTATGAGCAGGATTTTGATGTCATTGCTTGGAGTGAGAAACACATCCTTCCACACAGCTTTATCAGTATAGATGACGTTGCCATAAAGATCCATCTTCAGGTTCATGCTTGGGTAGAATTCGGGAAGCTGGGGTTTGTGCAACTTTGTTAAGAGAACTGGAGAAGACTCCCGTTGATGTCACTCAGCGCACTTTGACCGATCTACACGCTGAAGTGGCATCCTTAAAGGAGTCAAAAAAGGAGTGGGATGGTGAAAGGGAGTCCCTCATTTCTAACCTTAGCAAAGCTCGGACAATAGCAAAACAAGTATCCGTCCCAGGATCGCTAAATAATGAAAGGAACGGATACTTTTCTGAATTGAAGCACATAATGAATACTTTGTTGAGGCAGTTGTTAAGGATAACAGTCGCAACCTAGAATGGAGATTGTTTGGGGTGTATCTTAGCACAAACGAAGCAATAAGAGTGGGGCAGTTTCAGGAATTAACTTCACTTATTCAACAATGTGATGGAAGAGTGATAATTTTAGGAGATTTTAATGCTATTAGAAATCAGGGAGAAAAAGAGGGTAGGAATCCTCGATCTGAGGTCTCAATGGAAAACTTCAACTCTTTTATTGATGATAATATGCTAATTGATTTGGGGATGTTAGGCGGTCCGTACACATGGACTAATAGAAGAGGAGGAGATGAACTGATTAGAGAGAGGCTGGATCGTGTGATGATCGGTATGCAATGGAGGGAACAATACGGGTTGGTTGTAGTGCGAAGACTATATGAGAATGGTTCTGATCATTCTCCCCTTTTGCTGGATTCTGACCCACCAACATGGAAAAGTAAAAGGCAGTTTAAATTTCAGGAGCGTTGGTGTGGAAATGATGAGGTTAGACGGCTGATTTTGGAGGTTTGGGAGATAGAAATCCAGGGATCACCCATGTTTATATTAGCCCAAAAATTCAAATTATGCAGACACAAATTGGTAACTTGGCAGCAGCAACATAAGTCAAATTCTAGAAAGGAAATTGAGGAGCTAACTCTCAAACTAGAAGTGCAGAGAACTGAGGGTACCCATGGGGGTTCTGAAATAAATGCATTGGAAAATAGATTGGAAGAAGCTTACAAAGCAGAGAAAAGCTACTGGAGAAAGAAGTCGAGATGCAATTGGCTTAAGAGTGGGGATCGTAATACAAAATTCTTTCACCAAAAGTTCTAAACTAGAAACCGGAAGAATAAAATTTGGGGACTAGTTGGAGCGGATGGTACTATTGCCACTACTCTGGAAAATATTGCCAAGGTAGCTGAGGACTATTTTAAACAGCTTTTTTCATCGGCACGAAGTACTAATCCGAGTATGAATTTTAAGGATTTTAACCTTTCGGTTACAGCTCACATGAACCGAAGGTTGCTGAGATCGGTTACTTTTGAAGAAACCAAGAGGGCAACATTCAGTGTTTGTACACAAAACGCCCCAGGGAGCGATGGATTCACGGCGAAGTTCTTCCAATTCTATTGGGATATTGTGGGCAGAGATGTATTTAAGGCAGTTTGCAGTTTCTTTGGCGGAGGGAGAATCCTGAAATGTTTTAACCACACCCAAATTTGCCTAATCCCTAAGATTCCAGATGCCAGAGATATGACACAGGTTAGACCTATTAGTCTTTCATCAGTTTTTTATAAGATTATTTCTAAAATACTGGTGCATAGACTACAGCCATTCATGAATAATATAGTAAGTGTGAATCAAAGTGCATTTTTAAAGGGCAGGCTCATTTCTGATAATATACTAATAGCTCATGAATGCATGCATTACCTAAAAACTAAAAGGAGTGGTTTGGAGAATGAAATGGCAATTAAATTAGATATGAGTAAAGCCTATGATCGAGTTGAATGGAGTTTCTTATGGTTTATTATGATGAAGATGGGTTTTGATGAGAGATGGATTTCTTGGATTCGGGAGGTGGTCACAACTGTTTCTTACTCGGTTCTTGTGGAAGGTAAACCTTTTGGTTATTTTAAACCAACAAGGGGTATCCGCCAAGGAGACCCTTTATCATCCTACCTATTTTTTTTTTTGCGCAGAAGGACTCTCCTTCTTACTACACAAGGCTGAGCAAAACAGGGTTATACAAGGCATCAGGATCCATAGAAGGTGTCCAGCTATTAATCATATTCTCTTTGCAGACGACTCTATTTTATTCAATAAGGCATCTCTAGAATCATGCAATGCTATTTTAGGACTCCTAGAAACATATGAAAGAATAAGTGAGCAGAAAGTCAATCTCAGCAAGTTGGCAATTTTTTTCAGCCAAAACACAGCAGACTCTCTACGACTACAACTAGCTAACAGGCTTGGTATCCAGCATATAGGGATGCAAGATAAGTATCTAGGTCTCCCAGCTATCGTTCAACGATCCAAAAAGGCTACCTTTAGAGCTGTTAAAGATAAAGTTCAGAAGAAATTATAAGCCTGGAAGAGGAATTTATTATCAGCAGGAGGAAGATATGTACTTATTAAGGCAGTGGGAGAAGCAATTCCTGTGTATACCTTATCATGTTTCAAACTCCCAGAAATGCTTCTAGATGAAATACATAGGATGTTTACACAATTTTGGTGGGGTCAACGAGGAACAGAGAAGAATATGGCATGGATCAGCTGGGACAAAATGACTAGACAAAAGAGAGAGGGTGGTCTTGGCCTCAAAGATCTGAAAGCTCAGAATTTGACACTGCTAGGTAAGCAGTTTTGGTGGATAAATACTAATCATAATTTCTTACTGGCTCGCATCCTAAAGACTAAGTATTTTCGGTATACATCGTTATTAACAGCAGAAAAAGGCGTTAATTCTTCTTGGGGCTGGCAGAGTTTATTAAAAGGAAGGAAGGTAGTGGAGAAGGGACTTGGATGGAGTATAGAAACTGGTGAATCAGTACGTATTTGGCAAGACCCTTGGTTGCCCCCTCCATACCCTTTTTATATTAATCCTACCAATAATCCAGCAGCAACAATTTACAGAGTTAAAGATCTATTGAGAAATGATAGAAGTTGGAACCTGGAGCTGATAAACGCACTTTTTTTCCCTAACACAGCTGCTCGAATTTGCGCTATAAGTTTGAATGAAGATGGAATTGACAAGATCACTTGGGCCTGGAATAGGAATGGAAAATATGATGTGGCCTCTGGATATCAAATTGCATATGCTTTCTCTCATGCCCCAATAGAGCAATTTCCACAGGCAATGCAAAACTCAGCAATTTGGAGAAGACTATGGAGCCTGAAAATGCCACACAAGATTCAATTATTTCTATGGAAGTGTATCCATGAAAAACTTCCTGTTCTTAAATTGCGACATCAACGATTCCTAACAACTTTACCGATTTGTCTAAGATGCGGTGTGGAAGAAGAGACCATTTGTTACTGTCTCCTACGTTGCAAGGCTGCGAAAGAAGTTTGGGGTTTGTCTACATTAGCAGCGATAGCACTGAACCAACCCATGAGTACCTTTGAAGAGTGGTGGAAACAGTTGACGATTTCAATTGGAACCGGAAGAGAAGGTGACAGAAAACTGACCTTGTGTGCTATTCTGTGCTAGAGTCTATGGAAATCAAGGAATCAAGAGATATTCGAGGGAACAAAGACAGCGTCTTGGGAGACCTTCAACCTTGCAATGAAACTGCAGCAAGAGCTTTGGCCAAACTAGAAGAGCTATCGTTACCTTCTGCATCCTTATTAAATGATTTTGTGTTTTTTCTCTTAAGTAATTTTCTTTCCTTTCAATAGTCCAGGGCTATATTTTTTGGGAGAATCCCACCTCTTAATTTTTGTCCCAATTTGGACCATGTATTTCTTATTCTTATATGAAGTACAATAACAATAACTTTGGTAAAAAAAATAATAAAATATTAAGTATAAAATAGTAAATTTACATGCAAAGGAGTAGTACTTATTAAATAACTCTTCCACCTTAGTCAATGACAACAATAAAAACGTCTCACGGTCCACAAATTTAGCTCAACAAAATACACAAATTCAGTTACAATTTTAGTCTTTATTATTTTATCTTATCTTATATTTAATTATTTTTATCTTATCTTTATTTGCTTTTATCTTTCTTAGGCCAATGCTCTGTATATATAGTTTTACGTTCATAATACAATTCAATTCAATCAATTAACAATCAATAAATTTTTTTTTATCTTTTCTATTCTTTCACAGTTTTATCGTATTCTTGAATTAAATTTTTTAGGCAGAACACCAGAGAGAAGAACGTAAGAGAGAAAGAAGAACTTAGGAAATTCAGAGAAGCACGTAGGAGAGAATGAAAAATGATAAAGTAACTGTTTTTATGAAGTGAGTAGAAAATTAAAAAAAATTCTAATATTTAAAATTTAAATTAATTTTAATTACTAATATATTTATCTATAAAATAGAAATATATTTTAATTAAAATTTAATTAAATAATATTATTTGAATTAAAAGACTGATTAAAGGTTGAAAGTTAAAAGAAAACTATAATTTTTCTTTCAAAAGTTTTGGATAATCCTAAAACTACATTTATTTTTGTGAATAGAACATAATATGATACTGAAACAGAAATAATAGAACAGAAACATTAAAAATTATTTTTTGTAGATTGTGTTTGGATATAATATATATCATACTAATGTAATGTCCAATATTATGTTTCAATGCACATAAATAAGATTAAAATATTATGCAAAATAATTAAAATAGTCACACAAAAAAATATCTCTTCTACCCTTTTCTTTCTTCCTCTGTCTTTCACTCATTTTTTGTTATCTAATCTTTTGCCAATTATTGAAGGATGGTAGAAAAATGATACCTACTATACTTGCTAAACTTTGCTTATGCTCTTTTGTGCAACTCAACATTTAAAACTTTATGGATACCATTCATTTTCTTAATTTTTTAAATTTTTTATTTTGTTGTTTCTAAATTTTTTATTGTGTAAATTGAGATATTGAATAGGTGTTGAATTTGTTTTTTTTACCCTAATTGAAAAAAGAAGAAGAACACAATAAAAAAAATGAATACAGAGATAGAAAAAGAACAAGAAGAAGAGAATATCGAACTGTAATTATCTATGGATAAAAGCGAAAAAAAATTTCATTAAAATTCGTGTCCATCTTCCTAAATTTTGTGTCCATATCATTATTCTTCGTTTAAAAGTAGATACAAAAATAAAAAAAAATTCTATTCAATGTTTATGTTTCTCTGTCTAAATATTTTTTAGATATTTATTATTTATATTTTTGTGTCATGTCTACAAAAACAAACGTAAATTAAAAGATAGATATAATATTTTAAAAGAGTATGAATATATATAGAAATATGAAGAATAGTGTAAAATAATTTAAAAATATTTAAAAAATGTGATAAATTAAATATTTATAATAAAAATTTTGAATATTTAATTTAGACTATTGATCAGATTAAATTATAATCATTAATTAAAAAAATAAATGATTATAAATAGGATAATAATTTAAATTTTATAGAGTATGAGTTATTTAGAATTTATGGGATATAAATTATTTATAATAAATATTTGTGTTAATAAAATAATTTTTTTACAATTTTTTTGTATTTTTTATTCAATATTAAAAATGAGACTAATTAATTAATAAATTATAGTTTAAATGGTATAATTTTTTTATATTTATTTAAAAAATTACAAATTTAAATTTTTTTATTTTTAATTAAAAAAATGAGACTAATTTAATGTTAACTTAAGAGATTGAATGAATTCAAATACCTACACAATAACATTGGAATATGTTTAAGATAGTGCCGCATAACTTCCTAGTGGAAAAAATACGGATAATAATCATCATCTAATTTTTTAATTTTTACACATCATTTTCATTACATCATCACTCTCATTTATTGTATTGTTTTTCTTCAAATATGAAAAGTTTGAAAATGGTGTTCTGACGTGGAAATGCGAAAGTCATTAAAGTACAAACAAGGCGAAAAGAGAGAGAGAGGGATGGAATTTTTTTTGCTTTTGACATAGTAGATTTCAGCAGAAGGTTCACATAACAGGCTATTAGTTCAATGGCAGAGCGTGCTGTTTTCTTTTTTATAAATGGATCTTTTCGAACTTAGAATATTTTAAATGAGTATAAAAAAATTATGTTATTTAAGTTATAATTTATTTACAAAATAATATATTCTTGTTAAATAAAGAATATGAAAAATATACATATTTTAATATTTAATTATTTATATAGATATATTTTTTAATTTATATATAATCTAATTTAAATTATATATAACATAATGAATAAAATAAATTTATTATATAACTATACATAAAAAAATTCTTTTGTTAAAAAATAAAAATGCTTTTTATTTTTAGTATTGAAATTGTAGTGGTATCTTTTAAAAAATATAAAAATTTAATGTAATTTTTATATAAAAAATATGAGAATTAAATTTGTGGTTTTTAATTTTTTTGGATCTGTTTTTTAAAAAATATAAATTTAAGAGTTAAATTTGTATAGTAGTATTAAAATTTTTTTAAACATATTAATCGGACCTCTGATTTACTTGAGAACGAAAAAAAATTATCTTATTATTACGCATTATAGAAATTTAATTCTCTAATTTTCTAAATTTAAAGATCTGATTTGTTATTTAAAATAATAAAATTTAAATTCATATAAAAAAAACACACTAATTAATCATCAATTCATGACTAGATTTCTTTTAAACGAAGAAAACAAAATATCAGCACAAACAGAATATACAATTTTTATTTTGTTATTTTCAAAGATCTTTTGTTCAATCACGGAAGCGGAGAAGACAAGGAGATCAGGCAGAAATAGAGTGCGCAACCCCACAGAAATTATATTATTTTAATCAACGCCGATTGACCAAAAACATTTTGTTTACAAATATACAACAGGCCATGAAGGCAAGGCTTCTTTTCAACACAACACACGTATATATATTCTTCACCCTAATGTCCTGAATTATTTGTTTTACTTTTCACATATTTATATTATATTACATGACACACCACTCCTATTAATTAATTACATTGTTGATATTCCTGAAGAATGAAGAGGAATGAGTGAAGTAATGTTGATGAGGAAGCTGTTCTGCAACCAGAAGGTAGAAAAGCCCCATGACTCCAGTGTGACTTCGACTGCTGCTGCTGTAGTTAGACTCCAGGGTTACTTTTTCGCCATCAATGATCTTTACAGAACCTGGTTTAGGATAACAAGTGGTCATTCCTACAATGTAACCTGCCTCATTTCCTGCTTCATCTCCAGTTCCATATTTTGCCATTGAGGTACATATTACCCTTCCATCCTGAAAAGTGAAAACCAGTTTGCACAACTTTCAGAACACAAGCTACACATATTTAAAGTTTAAGGGGCAGAATAGTCATTAATCACCTGTCCATATAGAGTTGCTCCAATTCCAGCTGAATGTTGATGAGCTACACCATACACAACATAGCCACCCTTTGGAAATGGGAGGCTTGTTCTCTTCACATCAAGACAATCATTACCTTTCTTGGTGTCTCTGTTGCAAGGATCTACTTCATACTCAACCTGTAACAAAGAAGAATAAATATTCATGTTGCTCAATTATTCCTGTTACCTAGATTATTTTTCATTAGCAATAATGTAGACTCAATTGTAGGTGTAACCACTTAACAAATATTTTTTAAAGAATTCAGCCACTCATGACTCACCCGGCAATCATGATCTGAGCTTGTTATACTTGAAGTATCTGAAATTTTCAAAGTATCAGTGACATCAATTATATAAATCTTAACAGGAACAACATATTCATCCCAATCAATCCACTTCACTGTGTATCTCAAATAGAGGCTTCTCTTGGGACCTTGAAAGCCTTTCTTCAACCTGCACTGAGTCTCATGATAGCAACAATTCAAACCTCCTATGTAATCTGGAGGCAAAGGCTTGCCAAATTCATTGACTGTAACATTATAAAGGTCACACCTACACTCAGTGCACCCCAACTTATCCTCCACGCCTCGCGTATCGATGGCGTGGATATTAAGCATCCATTTCTCCTCATACCCTTCTTCAGGATTGCCTATTTCTAACCCAAAAGGATCTGGAATATCCGTATTTGTTCCTCTTGTTTCAGATCCAATACCATAATACTGTCCAAGAACATTTCCCTGGCATATGCCACTATTTCTCACAACCCCTGATTCGAAGATTGAGTCTGACACATGAAGAACTCGATGAGGATCATAGCTTGCGTGTGTTGCAAGTTTAGACTTGGATTGACGGTATCTTATAAGAGCCCAATGGTGGAGGTAAGTTTCATGGAGGGGTACAGAGTTTCCAGCTTCATCAACAACTTCAGCAGTGAAACCCTTGAGAGCAACATGACCTCTTGGAAAATCAATATCATAGTAATTTTTATTGGAAACCGCTCCCGGTCCTATTTCAATCTTTGGGGAAAGATGAACTGCTGTCTTAATTTTATTCTCAGTCTTCCAAGAAAATAAAGAAGCTGAGCATGGACTGCCTAACACCAGCAAGAGTATTGCCAATGAAATCGCCTCACACATTTTGTTGGTTGACCTGTCATCAAAATTCTTATTATTGTTCACTAATCAGCTAATTATAAATTAAGATAGAGATATTTTGCATATATTTATGTATGTTTCTGAGGCAATTATTAATCATGATGCAAAATTCATAGAAAGCTGAAAAGAAATATGACATAAACTGATAAAAAAACATTATGGCGATAGGAGAAACAATGATTAGCTTCTTATGTATAGAAAAGGGGAAAAAAGTTCAGTGTTTATTAACACAAAAATAAACTTATAAATTCCACCAAATTGACATTATTGACATGGAACAAGCTAAACAGACAGCAGCAATAATCTGAGAGGAAGTAGGGTGGTCATGAAAAAGAAAAGAGACAGGGAAGAGCATGCATAATGAAGGAGGAAACAGGGATAGAATGGTTTCATTTGCTTACATTCAATTCAAAGAGTGCCACACCACAAGGCAGAGTGCAATTGAATGCGGAAGCAGCAACCACGATTTATAGGCAAAATATTTGAGGAGAGAAACTTCCTCACGTCTGAAATCACAAATGTCACCCAAATGGATAAAATATTTAGAGAAAACAGAGAAATAGTTCCATAATTTTCTAATTAGAAGATAGGCAAGTTTTTCTCTAATTAAAAATATAAAAATATTTTTGATTTTTTAAAATATAAAATATTTAAATTTTTTGTTTAAAATATATAAAAATAACTTGATCTCTTAAAAAAATTTAGATGTCTTACGTTTTAAAGAAATGATAAATATTTTTGTTTTTTTAATTAATCGAGACTTTGGGATAAAAAAGTCAGATATTTATTTATTGTTTACTCAAAAATAAAAGTACAAATAAATTTATGTATAATTTATTGTTTTGTCTAAAAAATCCTTTGTATACAAAAAAAATTTAATATATAATTATTTGAAAACTTTTGTAATGAAAACATACTTAATTACATATATATCAAAAGTACATATAAATAACACAATATAAATATCAAATAATACATGTTAAAACACAATCTAGTAAATAATTTAATGATCGATTGTTTAGTGTTTACCATACAGTATTTTTGGGGGGAAAATAACACATCAATTTAATTATATAAACACAATTATCGTAAAGTTAAAGTCGCACTCACTAAAAAAAAAAATAACACATCAATTGGAATATATACATACAATTATGTAAAGTTAAGTTAAAGTCACTTTCACTCAAAATTAAAGTTATAAAAAATCACACACTAGGATTTTTTATTTATATAAATTAAATAAATATTTTATTTACTAAAATAAATAATTTAAAAAATTATTATAAAAATACGTCATCTATTATTATCTCGTTTACACTATAAACGAGATATATGAATTTTTTTAATTTCTATATATCTCGTTTATCGTGTAAATGAGATATATGTATTTCTAAATATAAAAATATTAATAATTTAAAATAGATCAAACATTAAAAATATATTTTTATATTTATAAATACATATATTTTGTTTACACCGTAAACGAAATAATTTTTAATATATTTTAATGTAAACGAGATATATTAAATTGAAAAAATTCACATATTTTGTTTACTGTATAAACAAAATAAAAGTAGATGGTGTATTTTTGTAATAATTTTTAAAATTATTTATTTTAGTAAATAAAATATTTATTTAATTTATATAAATAAAAAAACCCCTGGTAACCCCACCCACTATCTTATAAGATTGCAATGAAAACTAACAAGCCCAAATTAGGACAATAAAAGTCATTCCATATATAATTATTCCTTATTCTAAAACATGTAAGTCAAAAATTAAAGATGTATTTGATTTGTATTTTTATTATTTATTTTTATATTTAGTATTTTTTATTTTTTTCACAAAATGACAAAATACAAAAAATAAAAAATACTAAAAATAAAAATAAAAAATGAAAATACAAATTAAACTTATTCTAAATTTTTTCCTTGGACACGTGGTGCATGATGAAAGGAGTTTGGTTAATACGAAATATAGTCCCCGGTTATATGCTCTAAGCAGTGACGTCTGCTATGGATGACTATTTAATGGGAAACGTCGAGCAACACAGTACGAATAATAGTGACATTAACAAATCTTACATCTAGAAGAATCAGTTAGTCCTTCTTAATGCAGCTGGATTCATTTGTTCTCTTTATCATGGCCGTTTTCGTTGAAATTAAACTTAACGGCAATTTGGCAGATTTTTCACATATCAAAGCAAATAAATTTTAATTATTGTGAAAATATGCGAGTTAGTTCAATATCTAACTTTTTGGGAATCAAATTTACTCTTAGCTTCTTTGTAAATATCAATTTTATGATATGCATTAAAGTCTTTTATTTTGTCATGATAAAAAAACAACGATCTTTTAATTTTTTTTTTCAAACGATGAACTAATAAATCAAAATCAAATTAACTTATAAAATTAAATGCTTAAAAGGTCAATAAAATTTGACTAAACATAATAATAGTTGCAAATGTACATAAAAAGATTTAAAAATATAATTAGAATATAAAGTGCAAAAAAATAAATTATATGAAAATAAAGTATAAAATTATTTGTTATTCTATTTATAAAGATTTTTTTACTAATTCTGTGTTGATCTGAGGATGATGATAACTCAAAAATAACTGTTTTTATCAAATACAATTTGATAATTGTCTCATAAATTATGTTTTCTAATTTTAAAAAACGGTTTTACTATCTAGTTGAAATCAATTTCAAATCGCACCATACTATCGATACTAACTCGAGTCGAGTTAAAAATATGAACTTTGAGATTCACCAATAATTGAACTCGATCTTTTGGATTTAGAGTTTTGATATCATGTCATGATATCATTCATCCAAAAACTTCAGCCGATGGAAAAAGATAACACTAATAGTTATATATCTAATATTGAATTGGATATTCTTAAATCTCTATTGTACACATTGTATAACATTGACTCCCTATATTTTCTCAAATCAATAACATACAAACAAATGTTAAATTTTTTTACCAATTCTCTTTCTGTCAAGTCTTCCATTAATCTCAGAAATTGCTAAACTAACATCAACATATCGATTGTTGACATTTCTTTCATCGAGCAACAACAGCGTTAAGAAAAAATATATTTTATTATTCTATCGTATTTATCCTTCTTTATAATAAGATGATATAAATTTAAAGCATAATTTATCCTCATAACTTTTTCATATATATGACAGAATCTCCCATCCCTAATTATTTGCGTCCACGTACCACTTGCCATGAATCAGATGATATGCAATTAAGTAAGCTCACCAATATAAAATAGAATGAGATCTTTTCAATTTTTTTAATTTTCATTTAAAAGAATAAAATATAATTTTTTATTATTAATCTTATAAATAAAATTATAAAAAATATTAAAAATTAAATATTACATTTTAGTCCTTCGATTGAAATAAAATCAGGAGAATCCATTTCCCACAAAATATATGTTAAACATAAATAGATGTTCATGTTGTGTATAAAGTGTCCAAACTTTGATTGTGACGGGGACAAGTTCTTGAATGTCACGGAAAAACAATAATCACGGGGGATAAGAGAGGTACGTTGACGAGGAGCTTGTGAAAATTTATAAGAAAAAGTCTAGGGGTTAGCAGATTTTGTGATTTTTAGCCATTAATTAGTTATCAATGATGTTTTTAATGGTGTGAAATTATATGTAGAATCATTCAATTTTCTTTTAATGATTAAGTGCTTGTCAGAATTTAATAAAAGTGTTGGCCTACTAATACTCCTCAATTTATAATGATTTGTGTACAATAAGAGAGAGGTGCATGATAAAATAGGAGCGTAGAGTGCGATAATTTAGTTCTATTCGAATCGGATAGATAAGATGAAAATGATATATTAAACGCATTATGCATCAAAATTAAACTCTACAATATATTTTATCATTTTATATGTTATTTTTATAATTTTAAAAATATAGTCTCTAATCATTATAAAAAAAAAGGTGACAAATTAGACTTTAATTTTTTTAAAAAATAACATACTTTTTTAATATTAAATAATAAATAACTAAGTTGCTCATTGAAATAAACAAGATTTATTTTAAAAATTGACATTACTAATAAAAAAAAGGGAATAGAAGAGTTAAAAAATGATTATGCATAAACGGTTGTAAGTTACCACAACGCATTTTTCCATAATCCGCTACTCAAAAACGCATTTTATAAACCCTAGTTCAAGCATAAGGCCATAGTGTTTTTTTCAGCTTCAGTTTTTGTGCATGATCCTTCTTCTCTATCACGGTTTAAAGTTAACCTTGAATGCACATAATCCGCAAAGGATTTTACGTGAAAATTCGTAAAATATTTTAGCTTAATATAAACTGTTTTAGAATATTATAATTGTATAAATTTGATATCTAAATATTTTAATAGGATAATATTAGGATAGTAAAAAGTAATGGTGAGTAAAAAGTAAAGATTATATTTTTATAATAAAAATGCGAAAAATAGTTATTATTTTATTTAGCTATTAATTTATTTTTTTTAGTTTAATTTTTTTATTTAATAATTTAATAATATATTTTATCTTATATTTTTAAATATTAATAATTAATTAATAACAAAAAATAACAAATAGCTTTCCTCTTGTGTACTCAATTTGCTCGAAATAGCTTTCAATTGCACATTTAATTTGCAGTGTTGCACTTCTGTTCCCGACTCTTCAATTGTTATCGTGTGATATACGTTACTATATTATGAACTATTTAAATCCCTTGATTGATTGATACAATGCATGGTTCGTGATTGTGTTGAAACTTGGAACAAGTTTCGATAATATCATAGTGGATTAGTGGGGTTCTCTCATTATCAAGTATCAACACGTTAGACGTTCCCAGCTGACTCATCTCATGCACGTCCACACGTAATATTAATAGTCCGTTTGAATAGGTTGATAAGTGACTTTTTTTTTTAATTTTTAACTTATGAAAAAATGTAGTATTAATGTCTGGTATAATTTTCAAAGCAAAATTGTAACTTTTTAAAAAGTTATTTTAGTGTTTAAGGAGAAGTTAAAAAAAATGACTTCTCTCCTATGATGCACGGATACTGACACGGGACACGACACGACACGGGATATGCAGACACGCGAATTTTAAAATCTTACATGACACAGGGACACGCATATATATAAAATATAAAGTATTTTTTAGATAAATTGTAATGATATTTTGATATTTTATTGATATTAAAATATAAAATAAAATTTTTAATTATTTTTAATGTCTTATTTTAATTATATCAAGTATTTAAAATATTTTTTGTTTTAATAAATAATAATATATACTATATCTAAATTTATTTTAAGAATATATGTTACGAATAAGACTGGACACGCAGACACGTGGTGGTATTTAGGTGTGTCTAGACGTATCTGGAGAAGAATTTTTTATTTTTTATTAAGATACGGTTGGACACAGCAGATACACGTGTCGGACGAGTATCGCTGAGTGTCATGTCCAAAATATATCTGACACGCGGACACGATAACTCAGCGAAGTGTCCGTGCTTCATAACTTCTCTCATAATAAAATTTTTTTATTATTTTTTTTAAATAAATACTTTTAGAACTAAAACTACAAATACAAAATAATTTATTTATAAACTACTTTTAATATAAATATTTATTATTTAAATTATTTCTTCAAAAAATAACTTAATTAAATTGTCTATCTAAATTGAGCCTAAGTCTATTTTATCAGCGAAGGAAAATATACAAATAAAATCAACATGAGCATAAAAAGAAATACAAGAGCTCATATTTTTAGTATAAAAAGTAGAAAATTTGTTAAAGTTTGTTTAAATATAAGATAAAAATAAAAAGTATTAGTTATTTAATATCTTTTGTATATCTAATAGTTATGAGTAATATCTTCTTTAAAAATAAGATACTTTAGTTTTTTAATTTTAAAATATATAAAATATTCTATAATACTTATTTCTATTAAATAATAATTTTTTTTGTTAGTTACTAACGATTTGCTGACATAAATAAAATATTAATTCACATACATAACCGTTAAATATTTACATGTATAATTTGAACAAATTAATCCCTAATAAAATAAAATATAAAACAATATTTAAAAAATTTAAAAAATTGTAAAATAATCTCTTCAACTTATTTATATATAATTATTTGTGAATTAATAAATTTTAATTTTTAAAACTTTTGGTATAGTTATCTCAAATTTTTAGTACATTAGTGAATGAATCCTTGCTAAGCACGGAAATTAAAAATTATATTATTCATGCATAATATAATGTGTACCATTAATCCAATTAAATTAAGATACACGAATATTTTTTCATGAATGAGAAACTTAATTTATTCTTTACATGTTAATTATTAATGTTAAAAAAAAATTTCATCTCATATTCCATAACAAAAATACTTTTTCATATTAATTTGAAAAAATCACTTAATTAAGCTAAGGGGGAAATTACACGAATCAGCTAAATCAAAAATTTGTTCATAAATTAACCAGTTTACATTTTTATATAGTTCAAATTAGCCTAATTCGAACTTCATTTTCATGTAATTCGAATTACACTGATTCGAATTACACACGCACACACCCACTAATTCGAATCAACCTGATTCGAATTACACACATGCACGCATTCCTAAGTAATTCGAATACTGGTTCAAATTATACTGGGCCAGATGTGTATAAATATGGTGTGAACGTGAATTGATCTCATTAGAGTGAGAAAATGGCTAGTGAGGAGAGTTTTGTAGTGTTGGTTCATCACAGAGGATCGATTAAGAGGAAAACACGATCTGGTGTGAAGTTCACTGATAAGGATCCTCTCAGTATTTTTATGAGGCCTACGACGAACTATGATGAGTTTGTGAATTCTATACTATAGAAACTTGGTCTGCAAGGCGTGAAACGGGTTCACAAGTTATTCTATCGCATTCCAATATCAGTGCTGCAAGAAATAGTGAAGTATGATTGTTTCACGATCGGGAGTGATGAGGACTTGCAGGTCCTGTTTTATTGTCGTCGGCGATTTCCCGAGGTTAGGACACCTGAGCTGTTGGCGAAGTTGGTTGATGTGGTATCTAGCTCGGGAGATTCAAACCGGAATACCTACACTATAGGCACGGTAGCCGGTTCTAGCTCCAAACCTGTTGGTGCATGTTCGTCCGTCCCTGTGAATGAACCTCCGGTCGAGCCTGTCGCCTCCCCGTCGTTCGCTGTTGATCTCAACTGTAGTGGAGGTGGAGAGGTTGGAATAGTGGATGTTTTGCCGACTTCTTTACAATGTGCTGCACCGGCTAGTCTAGGTGATGCATTGCTGGATGATGTTGGCGATGATGATGTGGAGCCGGATACCATTGCTGATGTGATATTGGAGCGAGTGATCCAGCTAGGGCTGGAGGTGGTTCTAGCTCTGGCACACAACAGTCTTTTCATCTTTGGACTTGGATGCCATGAGACAGGAGGGAGTTCCTGGAGAGCCTACTGGATTTGGTGCTAGAGATGACCAGGGGTCTGCAGGTTTCACAGAGTTTCAGGTTGGTTAGCAGTTTCAGGATAAATATGAGGCTGTGTTAAGTGTGAAGACGTGTAGCATCCAACGCAGGGTACAGTACAAAGTGGTGGAGTCTGACTATCGCCGGTATGTTGGGAAGTGTTCTGAGTTTGGGAATGGGTGCATATGGTTGATTAGGCTAAGTCTCCGGCAGCACAAGGGTATTTAGGAGGTAAAATGATACAACAGACCACATACGTGTCTCACGACGTCCATCTCTAGCGATCACAGGAGTCTGGATTATCATGTAATCTCGGATTTCATCATGTCAATGGTTAGAGCTGATGCATCCGTCAGCATCAAGGTGCTTCTGAATGCGACGGTGGCATACTTTGGGTTCAGGCCGACGTATAGGAGGATTTGGTTGGCGAAGCAGAAGGCCGTTGCCCACATCTATGGTAATTGGGATGAGTCGTACAATGAGATCCCGCGGTGAGTGCTAGAAGTTCAGTTGACGATGTCTGCCTTCACATCTGCACTCGAGGTCCCTTCTCGCTAGCAGAAGGATTGTGACCTGACCACCTGCAACTCACATCGATGGTATAAAGAAAGCAAGGTATCACACATAGTATAACATTATAAGCGGACACGGAATAGAATAATTTTAGACGAAATAGAAAAAAATGATAACAGTACCTCGAGGCCAAGGGCCAGCTGAACGTTTCATACCCAGCAGGTCTAAACCCAGGAAAGCGCCAGAAGATCCAAGACTGAAGTAGCTGTAATGGACTAGCTAGCTTCACCACATGTCTGTTGGCCACTCGGCACATGCACCGGTACAACCACGCGAGTGCTGCCGACCCCCAGCTATAGCCACCCATATCCTCAAGCCTAGGCACGTAGGGTAGCCACCTAATGTGAATACGGTTGCCGGACTTGTCAGCAAAGAGCTGAGTGCCTAACAGCATCATGATATACGCCCGAGCATAGTGCCTGACTGTCTCCTCGTCGGCTCCCTCAGGGCACTCTCCAAACATCTCCTGGAACCAGCTGCAGTTCACTGCAAACTTTTGGATTTGGTTCGCAAGAGGTAACACACCAAGCAACTCCTGGAACCACACCCAAGCTGGACGGCCACCCTGGATGTATGTCTGAAAATCCGTCAAGCAACCACTGACATAACGTCCATCGACCGGCAACCCCAACTGGTACGCCACGTCATGCAGTGTGATCGTGCACTCCCCGAACAGCATGTAAAATGTGTGCGTCTCCGGACGCCACTGCTCGACGAAAGCACTCACAAGGGGTTCATCCAATCTGAACCATCTCTCGTTCAGTCTCACAAGATGGTATAATCCCGCCATCTGCAAGTACGGAACGTACGTCTCATCCAGTTGCATGCCCTGCTGCCGTCGCATGCTCGAGATGCATCGCTGGGGCTACACATATAATGGACCAGATAATTAAAACCACTAACAAAGCCAATTACAAAACCACTAACAAAAACCACTAACATAAACTACTTGCAAAACCACTAACAAAATCACTAACAAAACCACTAACGAAACAAGTAACATAAACCACTTGCAAAACCACTAACAAAACCAATAACATAAACCACTAGCAAAACCAGTAACAAAATCACTAACAAAACCACTTACAAGACCAGATAACAAAACCACTAACATAAACCACTTGCAAAATCACTAACAAAACCACGTGCAAAACCACTAACAAAACCACAAACATTATCACTAACAAAACATAAAAAATCATTCACATACAATATTACCAACGTCATTTACCATCAAAACCACTAATATAACGTATATAAACAAACGAATAAGTTACCTAATCCTACTTAAAAAAAAATATTACGTACTAACCTCTTCGTTGATGACCCCGGCTATATGAGCTACACCATCCAAACGATATAGTCTGTCCGGATTATCCCCCATGGGCTGAATATCCTGCTCGAGCCTTTCTTGGAGTCGTGATGGGTCGTTTTCTCTGGGATTTGGTGGGGTATGATAATGGAAAGGTGGTTCGAATGAGGTTGGTTAGAACTCCTTTTATAGCCGAAGCAAGAGTAATTCAAAATACCCCAATTCGAATTACTACTAGAGACAAAAATTGAGTAATTCGAATCAGTCCAATTCGAATTACTTAGGAACACGTGCATGGGTGTAATTCGAATCATCCTAATTTGAATTACTATGTGTGAGTAATTCGAATAAGGTTGATTCAAATTAATGGGTGTGTGCGTGTGCGTGTGTGTGTAATTCGAATCATTACATGGAGATGAAGTTTAAATTAAGGTGATTCGAACTATATAGAAATGTGGACTGGTTGATTCATGAACAAATTTTTTATTTGACTGATTCGTGTAATTTTTTCCTCCCCTTAACTTATATAAGTGATTTGCCTTATTAATTTGCTATTGAACTTATATATTATTAGCCCCTGTCTAACACTGGTAACACGTAATAAATTTCATATTAAATCGTAAGCCAAAAATATAATCATATAAAAATATTTAAACTTGTAATATACAAATATAATTATACGTACGAATATAAGATTTACAACTAAATATAATAAAATTAAGTCAGTTCTATGATATACTAATTATACAAAAAAAAATAAAGTTTAGTGGTCGAAAAATAACATGACTAAACACATTTATAATCCAACATCTTTGAGTATATCAATTTCAAATGGATATGTTGATAGAGCCTTGAATATATAAGCAACTTACAACTTGTAAACAAAAACAAAATTCATCTATCCAAAACCAAACTTAAACTCAGTTTGCCTACTAAAACTATTAAAAAACTTAAAGTAGAATCCTCCATTAGTGAAAGAGTCAGAACCAATTATAATTCATCAAAAGATTTGAACTCTTTACATAAAGCAGTAGGAATATACTATACAATGAAAACACAATGAATAAGCACATTGGTTTTGTATCCATAAAATTAGTTGATGCAACAAAAAAAATGAATGATACAAAAAATCTAATCTGCATATATAGATCACTACCTAATGGATAAAAGTTGAAAATCTTTTCAAAAGATTCTTTGAAAATGTATTTATGTGAAAAATTACCAATAAATTCTACTTCATTTTTTACATTGTTCTAGCTGTATCATCAACACCCAATTCATGTAACACAATAGATTTAAACATTAAACATAAAGAAAAAAAGGATAACAGAAATGAAAATTCTAATATTCTATTATATAATATATTAAAAATTTTAACATTCCACTGTATATACATTGAAACTCTTAGAAGAATATAGTTGAGATGTATGATTTATTAATGATTTACATAAATAAAGTGCAACAAATAATACCTACATGAATACATATTTAGTATAATGTACACATGACTAAAATTATGACACATTAGATAGCCTAATAAAAACTAAAGACATGCTCACATGCACACACAAATTATCTATCAATTTACCAAAAATATAACTAGATTATAAGCAAAGGTTTAAAAACCTATTCAAAAAGCACAATAACGTAATTAAAATACTAATCCAATAAATTAAGTTATTAAAATTCTTGAGTTTCGGCCATCATTGTTAGTATATAATTGTCAAACAATTTAGAACCTTAATTTCACAAAAAAGGTCCAACCATTTTATTTCTAGCCCTTCTTATAGTAATAAAAAATTCATTTAAAAGAACAAACACAAGGTAAGAATTTTTTAGACACTATTTTATTTATGTAAAAAATTATAATTAGATAAAATAAAATTACAAAATGAAGATCCAAACCAAAACAGACATTATCATCAAAACCAAAACATGATATCAGGTTATTTTCGTTAAAAAAAGAAAGAGTACAACTAATTATATACACTACCACAAAAATGGGGTTTAGCCACCAAATTTTAACTACTAACACTAAATCGTGATAAAAATAAATGACCGTATCTTCTATTTATCACGAAACATTGTTATGTGGCTAAAATTTAACCTTTTGCCACATACAATATTTTTCGTAGCTGTACGCATGTACTTTCTGCTTACATTAACGTGTCATGACTATCCTGTTTTGAATAAATTAATTTATTAAATAAGTTTATTAATGTATAGTATCATTTTTTTAAATATTATGGCATTAATATATATTTATGAAATTAAATTTAAAAATATAAAAAATGAATTTAGATAAAACAAAAAATTATAAAAATAAAGATAATATTCTAATATTTGAGTTAATTATAAAGATAAAATTTATTTAGCTAAAATAATATAATTTTTTTTGGTGACTACTAAAATAATATAATTTGAATAGATAATAAAAATTTCAATAATTTTTAAGTATAACAAAAAAATTTAGTTTTTTTTTTTAAAATAAATTATTTTATTATTTTTTAAAATTAAAAAAAATGAGGATAAATAAAAAAAATTAGTTTTTATTTACATGGTTTAGTACTCACTATATATTTTTGTGAATACTATACTCTTATTATATGCATAATTATCTTTTTAAAAATTATTTTGTGAAATTATGAATTAAATTTTTTATTTATACTATTATTTAATTGGTATATTTCATTAATTAATTATTTTATAATGATTTTTCGTTATACAAAAATTAATACTAATTAATTTATGAGTCACTTATATAAAAGTTTGTAATTTTATTAAGTAACAAAGAAATTGATTTGTAAAATTTCTTATAACAATTTTATGTGATAATTAGTTTGTCTAATGTAATAAAATTTTAGTAACTAATTTAGTAATTAAAATTTATTAACTATTAAATTTTTTAGGTAAAAATATTTGCAAAACTTAGTTAATGTATAACTCTTATTATATTGTTTCGTGTATAATAGGTAAATAATTAAATAATAGTGCATTGTTTAAATCGTCAACTATCAACTGCATGAAATGAGAGATTGTGAGAGTCATATATTTATTAAAGTAGTTTGTTGGTTATTTATTGTTATTATAATAAAAATTAAAGATAAAAATATTACAGACTCAAAATTTAAATTTAAATTTAAATTTTTAATCATTTTTAACAATTAAAAAATAAATAAATAAATAACTATTGTATTAAAAATAAAATAATTTAAAGCATATTTAATAGATAATAAACAGTAGAATGAAAAGAAATATTCTTAAGATTAAAAAAAGTTAAAAGACGATCTAAATAACAATAACCAAAGTGAATTTTTAAGATTTAAAATTTTAATGTGCGCTTAACCTGAAGTAGTTTTTGGCGGAAAGTTAAAGTAATCACTAATCACGGACAAATTCCAATATAACTTCCCATCATTCACGTTGTCTTTTAACTCCTACTTTTGTGCAGCACCTGAAAACACTTTCTTTAACCACACTATATGAACCCTATCATATGATAAGATATCCTCCAAACTCAAAATACCGATTTTTTTTCTTTCTTAATTTTTGGTGTTATTTGTTGATTTTTTTTAGCAGATTTTTTCGTGGAGCGAAAACCTAATAACTTAGGAGAGACCCTTTTAGCAGAACTACGATAACCACAGGTCAACAACAATGAAGAATTTGCAGAAGATTCGGACGAAATAAGTTTCAAGCAACTGTACCTACCAGAAAAAGATTATAATGACCCTTTAGTCGTGAATGTCAAAGGTATATGAAATTTTAATTTTTTTTACGTGATTTTTTGAGTTCTAATATTTAATTTATTTATTTTATTCAATTTTGTATTCGGTTGTAGATACTTCTACGGGTGAAATCACAACTGGCAAAAGGACATCAATTCAAGTTTGGCATTTGAAGAATGATGAAAAAGACATTATGGAACTTGATGGGCATGGACAAAGTCGAGATAATGACGCAAATTTATTGGTAGGTTTCTGGGTGTAATGGCCCGTGGAGCAATGTTGTAAATTGGAAAAAAGTCTTTGGTGCTGAAAATGTAGACGTGTGATAAATTTAGAGAAGCTGGTTGAAACTTCAGAGAAAAAGCTATGGATATGAAAAAACCAATGCAAGATTCAGTTGGCAGCTCTGTATAAATTTTTGTTATCAAAATACAGTGATAAAGTATCTAATTTATCCAGTGATATGCCAGACATTTAATTTGTGTATTTAATAAGTAATAGTTGAAATTTTAAATATATTTATTTTAGAAGGGATTAGAATTTATTTTATTTATGTTAAAAAAAATTTATTTCTTATTATATATAAGTTTAGACTTGTATTATTATTATTATTATTATTATTATTATTATTATTATTATTATTATTATTATTATTATTATTATTATTATTATTATTATTATATCAAAAAATGTTAGATATAATATATTTAAAAAGTTTGATTTTTGTTATTAATGTTATATATATAAATATAATTTTAATTTAATAAAATTGTTCAATTAGAGCAAATTAGCACAAATTAGCCACATTGTATGTGAAAAATAGAGTGAGTTAGCCACGAAAATAGTGTGATTAAATAATCCAATGTTAGCCACAAAAAAATTGTGGCTGAAAAACCCGGCCTGCACAAATTATTTAGTCACGGCATTATACGTGGACAATGATATATAAATTGTGGCTCTTTGAAGGTCTCCACGGTGTTTAAAACTGTGGCTAATAACGTTAAAATCGTGGCAAATTGAAAATGCAACCCCCCGATTAGCCACAAATATTCTTTCGTGGCCAATGTATGGTTGCTACGCTTATCTTAGAGTTTAGCTACGATTTTTTTCGTGGCTAAACCCCTTATTTCTTGTAGTGATATATCGCTTTATCATATAGATTAGGATTGTTTCTATACGATGAAAGCTTTTTCGATGAAGTGAGTGTTTGTTACAATTATCACAAAGTGACTTCTCAACATTCACTGCATATATATATATATATATATCAAATTCATAATATTTTTAAAAACAAAAATTTAAGATATTTACTTATTTTTTTTTGTGAAATTAAAACAAAGAATAAAATTTGAACTTTTCAACATTCACTGCATAAATATGCTAATATATATTTATGTCGGTAGGTCGGGTACCGGATGGTTCGGGTTGGTGCTTTGATTAATGAGAGGGGAATCGCTTGGTTCCGGGTTGCTGGGTTGAAGGGAGTGTAGTCGACGTCCCGAGCTCTTCGTATGGAGAAGGGGGTGTCACCTGCAAAGACACTCCGACGCTCTAATAAGTGATGTGTGCAGGCGAAAAAGGGTAAATGGCATGTAACGTACCTTGGGGGAAGGGTAGGACCTTCCCTATATATACCGTGTCAGAGGTGGGCCCTGCAAGGATAGGCCCACCTTCTTTGACGCTCCCTCCGCACAGCTGTAGCAGAGCTGTAAGGGACGCGTGTCCGAATTGGCGTCTGGGCGCCTTGCACCCGACCGTTCGGGTCGGGTGGTTAGTGGGTCGGGCTGGCCCATATTTCATTTGGGCCGGACCGTAACAATATATATATATATATCAAATTCATAATATTTTTAAAAACAAAAATTTAAGATTTTTACTTATTTTTTTTTGTGAAATTTAAACAAAGAATAAAATTTGAATATTTAAGACCAGCTTCTCTTAGAGCCGAAATAACCTGAAATATAATAGGTGGATTCAACATATCTCTAGTGGATAGCCAATCAGATTTACCAATAGCGATTATCCTTGTAATGCAAAATCAATACTAAGTATTCTCTCTAAATCACTAAGAAAACAGTAACACAGACATCACCCAAATATCTGAAATTGTCAACTATAAATATTGGTTGCTGCTTATATTGATATCTAGTATATTGCTTAAACTCTTAGTCTTTATTGAACTGATAGACAACTACAGCAGATAAATGTGCGTTACTTAATTACAATTAATCCTATTTTTTATTTTCTGAGTTCAATTCAGCATATAACCTGCTCAAAGAGGATAAAGCCATAAAAAAATTACATATACTGTGCTATTCAATCAAATCATATGGCAAGAGGATAAACTAATAATTGAAAAAGGATATCAGTGATAACTAGAAGTAATTATATCACCCATAAAAATTTTTTTAAGATGGGCCAAATCAATAGAATGAGAATGTGTGACATTACAAATAGAATTAAAATATTTAAAATATAAGAGATAACTCACAATATTATTAGCATTCCGTCGCCCTTCGCAGACCAGAAAGTAGAAGAAACCCATTAAAACTTGCACTTGCAGTTGCATACCTGCTCAAGTGAATGGACAAAGCGAAAACTTTAACCCTAAATTAAAATATATTTTCAAACACAGAATGATATCTAACATAAATAAATACTGAGTTTTACAAAGTTTTTTTTTTGACATCTACAAAGATAAATTACTCTCTTAAATTAAAAATGAATTAAAATAATGCATAGAGTTTTTTTGCTTGACTTCGAAAACTTAATAACAAAAAAATTATACTGTAGTATTTAAATTATATTTCATTTAATAAATCAATCATTCAATTACAGAACTCTATTAAAGTTTAAATTTCATGATCTGAGAGTATCTCGTACTGATAAATTTAATGAAAATCAGTTAATATTGAACTATTATTAGGATAAGCAACTAAACATGGGCTTTTTATTTTAAATTAGATCCTAAGAATTAAGTTATCTGATTTTATATTTGAAAAAATTGTAAGAATATATAAGATAAGATTACCGCTCAATTATAACAAACACATTATAAGATAATTACAAACTAAAGTTGTAAACAATTTGTAAAAGAATAAAATGTCTAAAAATAAATTCACGAGGATCTAGAAGTAATTTATACAGAAAAGTAACAAATTTTTAGAAGAATAAAAATGTCTAAAAATTACATATTAAATAAATTTTAAAATTATACATAATCAACCAAATTTTAGAAAAAAATTTTATAAACAACATTCATAGTTGTTTTGGTTGAAAATTATTCTCAATTAATACTTTAACCCTGATTTTAATTTTATCTTTGAAAGAGTAATATAAAGTTGTCCACTTGTCCGTGAGTAAAAATAGTTTCGGCGAATATAATCATTCAGTTATTAAAATTTGTGTCTGAGACTTGTTAATAGTCATAGATAATAATACACACATTAGAGAAGATGAACCTTTTTCTATGATTAAGGTCAACTAACACTGCAATGACACTACTGAAAAATTAGGTGGTGTCACTAAAATTTAAAACTATATATCACTAACTTCACATGCTACATAATAAGAAAAAAGTCATATAAAATTATAAATATACATTAACAGAATAGAAATCAAAATAAAAAAATGGATGATAATAAAAAAAATACAATTATAGATTTTCAAAAGAAGCATACATTATTGCCTTTTTCAATATTGAATTATGTTTTGAATTTAAGTTTAACTCAAGTTGCTTAAGCTTTTCAATTGCATTAGACTTTGTACTTTAAATAAAGTTTAAGAGGAAAAAAATTAACAAATTATGATGAAGAAATCCAAAAAAAAAAAAAATCAAAAGGGAGGATACAAATTAAAACAACTACATCATTTTTAAATGCTTCCGCAAAGTAAATATATAAATTTAACATGAAAATAATTAAAGAAATACATAGTCAAGAAGAAATAAGAAAAAAGCTTCTACAAATTTCAGATAAATGCCATAAGAAACTATTAAACATTCATATGTTTTTTGCTTTGTTAATCTGCATATATTAATACAAATAATAAATATTAGTATAAAACTTACAAAGCCACTCGTTGATATATTGATTATTAGGATCTAGGAGACATTTATTTATCAAGGAAAGACAACTCACCCTCTTTAGAGCCAATTTGACATTATTAGGAGGTATAAAACATAATCATGCTTAAGAAGTTATGGTGGAACTCCATAGTCTAATAAAAAATTATAGAGTAATAATTTCTGCTAACTTAAGGATTAAGCTATGAATAATTTAGCCACTAAATATAAAAAAGGTAACAAAGCAAAAATAGAGAAGTTTATGATTTAAAGTAGTATTTACAATTTCGAAACATCAATAATAGCTTGTAAGCAAAATATAATGGATGATAAAGAAAAAAGAAAGTAATTCTGACTGCAAATTCTTTAAATAATTAATTCAGACATAAAATAAACTATAAACAACAATGGGCAAAACATATTGGTATGCAATTATTTATCAAAAGAGGCCTGCTACACATATAAACAAGTCTTTTTGGCTTATAAGTCTTACAAGTCCAATAAAACACACGTATTATACTTAATTAACGTATTACACACTTTCACATTTAAAAGTAAATAAAACGCATGTTATTCAACAACTTCCTGTTTCCAAAGCGCGCTACTCACCATGCATTATGAACGACTCTTCTTCTTCTTCCTCCATGAAAACAATTTTCTTGCCAAATTTGAAGATAATAGAACTTCAGAAATACACCCAAACGATTACAGAAATACATCCAAAGGATTACAAAAATACACCCAAAGGATTTAAGAAATACACCCAAAATTCGTTGAAGTACACCTTATGCATATTTCAGAACTCTTTCTCTTTCTCCTCCTCATCTTTTGCTGTTTCTTCTTCTTCAAAAACGATTTCAGAGCTTGATGTCAAAAAACAATAGAAATCGAGAATAACGAAGAAAGAAAACAGAGAGAAAAGCACGTAAATGAAGAAGAAGAACAGAAAGAGGAAGAAGAACGTGCAGCAAGAAGAAGAAGAAGGAGAAGAAGGAGAAAGAGAAGGCAAGAAACGAAAGAAAAGAAGAAGAAAAGAAAGAGGAAGAAGAACGTGCAAGAAGAAAAAGAACGAGAAAGAGAAAGCAAGAAACAAAAGAAAAGAAGAAGAAGAGGAAGAGGAAGAGGAAGAAAAACGTGCAGCAAGAAGAAGAAGAATGAGAAAGAGAAGGCAAGAAACGAAAGAAAAGAAGAAGAAGAAGAGGAAGAGGAAGAAGAAGAAGAACGTAGACCTTGCATCGCGTTTTTTGGGTTTATTCGTTAATTAACTTGTAAAGCATACAAGCCCTAATGACTTGTATGCAGAGCTTTTCTGTTATCAAAAAGCTTACATTGTTTTTAAAGATCAGACAATGATTAACTATGTAAATTTTTTACAATAATAATATCAACTACGGTAGCTGGTGATGTTTTATAAAATTTCTACATTTATTAAAATTAATGGAATGGAATTTAGAATACAACCACATGTGCCTATAAAAAAATATCAAATACCAAAGGTTATTCTTAATAGAGTTTATTTCATGTTTATGTGTATATAGTATATGTAGACTACAATTCAAATTAGGAGGAAGCTAAAGTATTTTTGAATTTAGACAAAAAAAAGTCATCATAGCTTGCTATGTGCATAGCTATAATTGATATATGTAATAATATTCATTATTAACACTACCTAATTACATATTAATAGACAGAAAAATTTTCATTCATATTTTAATTTTCATGTATCATATAGAATTGAGTCATAATTAAGATATGAATGAACCAAATGAGAACTTGCCATGTAATAGTGTAGAGATAGCAGTTTTATTCAAAATAATATAGTTTTAATTTAAATAGCCAAACAACGACTTTAAATTTAATTTATTTCAGTGAAAATTAAACTCATCCATATATATAAAAATAAAGATGCATGATAAATATACTTAACTTAAAGCAATGTGGAATAAGTCTATACAGTAATTATGTCAAAAGGATCAATTTTCAGTTAATTATGCAGTTAGAATATCTCATATAATATGAAGAGTGATAAAAAAAAAAAGAGAATAACAACATAATCACTTGAGACACAATGAAACTAATATAGAAAACTTTTTTTATAACAAAAAATATACATACCAATTTACATAAAAAAAATCTAACTATATCTCAAACCCAGAAAAAAAATATCATCTATTTTTAAATTGCAAATAGAGCCTCCAAGAACTAAATCTACTCCAAAACTAAAGAATCATATAGAGATAATAAAATGGGACTACTTTAAAAAAGAAAATTTAAAGATATCAAATCAGAAATAATAGTATCTACAACTGAATACTATCAAATAGAACAATAATAAAAGATGAACAATATATTAGAGAAAAAAAAAAATCCAAAGCTCATTGCTTACTACCAAATACCAATAATCTAACACAGGTTAGAAATTTGACTACCAAAAAAAAAAAAAGTCATGAAAAATGAACAATCTCCGACGGAATGAGGACAAACCTAAATGGAGTGTGAATAATTTTCACATAAAAAAATAAAAAAATAAAAAAGATCTAGAACATATGGAGATCAAGATGGAGAGGATAGATTTTTATTTTTCAAAAAGAACATAAAAGAGATTCTGATATGAACAAAAAATCATATCCGCTGGCACCACAAACAAAAAACACTCTTTTATCAAAAGATAATTTAAAATAAATAAAAACAAGGGCTACTACACGACAATATTTGATCTGTAATAATTTATATTTATATTTACAAAAATTTTATAAACAAAAAATATATAATTTATACCTATATTTACTAAAATTTATACACATAAATCAATACAATTTACACACATATTTTTCAGAATTTATACATATTAATTATTAAAATTTATTTACCAATGAGCTATAACTCAAACGGTATAATCTCTCCATACTCACTTAGAGGTTGTGAATTCGATTATCTCTATCTTTGATAAAAAAAAATTTATTAAAATTTATTTGTTAAAAACAATTTAGTATTTGTACTAATTAAATAATAATAAAAAATACTAACAATTGCTGACCCCATAAGTTTTTCAATAAATAAACCTAATTTATTTTTTATCATATAAGATATTAATTTAATTTATAAGTATCATATGCTATAACTTATTTTACTTTTCACATATTTATATTATATTACATGACACACCACTGCTATTAACATTATTGCCAAAATGAGTTGAATACATTGTTTATATTCCTGAAGAAAGGAGAGGAATGAGTGAACTAATGTTGATGAGGAAGCTGTTCTGCAACCAGTAGGTAGAAAAGCCCCATGACTCCGGTGTGACCTCGCGTGGTGCTGCTGTAGTTAGACTCCAGAGTTAATTTTTCGCCATCAATGATCTTTACAGAACCTGGTTTAGGATAACAAGTGGTCATTCCTACAATGTAACCTGACTCATTTCCTGCATTATCCCCAGTTCCATAATTTGCCATTGAGGTACATATTACCCTTCCATCCTGAAAACCAGGGTGCACAAATTTCAGAACATAAGCTACACAACAATATGCATTTAACTTCTTGATCAAGACATATATCAGCTTTCAAATTGCAAAACAAGGCCAAATTGTGCTTGACCAAAATATTTTTCACCTATGATCCTAACTTGAAAATATCACACCGGACGATGAACAGAAAACAGAAATTGATCTGTGAGACCTTTGAATTTAGAGGACAGAATCATTATTCATTACAGGTTGAAATAACAACTTTTCATATGAAGTCATGGCACTAGAAAGTAATTTCCAAATATTAAGAATAACTATTGATCATCACCTGTCCATATAGAGTTGATCCGATTCCACCTGAATGCTGATGAGCTACAGCATAGACCACATAACCACCCTTTTCCAATGGGACGGTTGTCCTCTTCACATCAACACAACCATTACCTTTCTTCTTGGGGTCTATGTTGCAAGGATCAACTTCATACTCAATCTGTAACAAAAAAAGAGTAAAATATGTTATGGAGTTAAATTTTGATTGAGACAATATACACGTTTTGTGATGAAATCACTTACCCGGCAATCATGATTTGAGCTTGCTATATTTGAAGTATCTGATATTTTCAAAGTATCAGTCACATCAATTATATAAATCTTAACAGGAACAACATATTCGTCCCAATCGATCCATTTCACAGTGTATCTCAGATAGAGGCTTCTCTTTGGACCTTGAAAGCCTTTCTTCAACCTGCACTGAGTCTCATCATAGCAACAGTACAAACCCCCTGCGTAATCTGGAGGCAAAGGGTTGCCGTATTCATTGACTGTAACATTATAAAGGTGACACTTACACTCAGTGCAGCCTAGCTTATCCTCTACACCTCGTGTATCGATGGCGTGGACATTGAGCAACCATTTCTCCTCATATCCTTCTGGAATTTCTGCAGGATTTCCTATTTCTATCCCAAAAGGATCTGGAATATCCGTAGCCGTTCCTCGTGTTTCGGATCCAAGTCCAAAATACTGTCCAAGAATATTTCCCTGACATACGCCACTATTTCTTAGTATAATATGTGACTTTGAGACTGAGTCTGACACACGAACCACACGATGAAGATCATATTTTGTGTGTGTCGCAAGTTTTGATTTGGATTCATGGTATCCAACAATAATCCAATGGTGGAGATAAGTTTTATGGAGAGGTACAGGGTTTCCAGCTTCATCAACTACTTCAGCATTGAAACTCTTAAGCGCAACATGACCTCTTGGAAACTCAATGTCATAGTAAAATTTATTCGAAACTGACCCTGGCCCAAGTTCAATCTTTGGAGAAAGATGAACAGCTGTCTTAATCTTATTCTGAGTCTTCCAAAAAGCACTTGAGCATGGTGTGCCTAACATAAGCAATAGTATTGCCAATGAAATCACCATATCTTTAGATGCATAAGACATGTTGATAGTTAACCTGTCATCAAAATCCCTAATTCCCTATTATTAATTATTAATTACCAAACAACTAACTATAAATTAAAGCAGTTACAAAACAGAAGCAGATTATATAGAATACACAATGTTCATACAAAGATGAGTAAAGAGACAAAAGTACACGTGAAAGAGTTTGAAATAGACAAAAATACACCTCACAATTCATAAATATCAGAGTACATCTAAAGAGGCGTGACCAAACATGGCTCTTGTCAGCAACACAAACAAGAGAAATTTGATAAAAAATTGGGAAAAAGTAAATAGCAAATATTACAAAACATAAGGGCAATAAACTATTAATAGAAAACGCTTTGATTAGCATATAATGCACAGAAAGGGCAAAATTTTACTGTTTACGAACACGCGCGAGCACACACAAATCAACAAAATTGCAAGGAACAAGTGAAATAGCCATGGATAAAAACAGTGATGAAAGAAGAAGATGGAATGGTTTCACTGACTAACCTTAAAGAGAGGCGCAACACAAGACGGCAACGTTTAGATTTTGACAATCCAGAGAGATTTTTATAGGCCATGCAAATTTGATGAGTGAGACGTCCTCATATCATATGTGAAACTGAAACGAGCATGGTATGGATAGTGAACAAGATTCCTTCTAAGAATGAAGCTAAATCTACTAAGTCCAAAAAGCAAAATCATTTGGAAAATTCTGATGTAATCGAACAGAATTAATTGTGTGTGGAACTGTTGCACGTGGCGCAAGATGGGAGTGGTTGGCTTCTCTTAGCTTAATTTAATGACGTCTAGCATGGATGGGTGGTAAACATGGAGGCATGGAGCTAGATACTCTAATAATAGTGACATTTACAGATTTTTTTTTTTTTTTAAAAGTGACATTTACAGATCTTACATTTAGAGGAATGGGCCAATCCATGTTAAATTGTTAATGCAGGGGGTGTTTATGGGCCGTGTCGGCCCGGTTTAAGTAGGTCCGGACCCGATTCTAAAATAACAACAGGTTTATTTTGACCTGATCCGAAGTGACTCAAAAAATTGGGTTAAACTGCCTCGATCCGATAAAACATTAGTATATACAAATTTGTAAATTTTTTATATTAAAATAATAAAATTTTATTTTTAAAAAATAAATTATTTTAAAACAAAAATAATATTATATAATATAAAAAATATTAATTGAATTATAAAAGTATAATATACCATTACTAATTAACTTAAATAAATATTTTTTACCGTAAAAATTAATTTTGGACCGGGTCAAAACAAAACCCGAACCGAAAATAACATCAGATAAAAAAAAAGAGATATCTGAACCCGATAAAATATGTCTCAGGGTTGGACTGGGTCTTGAACACCTCTATTTTCGATTTTATTGTTCAATGACTAATCAATATAAGTTCTATTTGAAGATTGGTAGCTCGCAAATAAATGGATACATATAAAAGATGGAATTTAAACTCAACACTTCTTTAAATAAATAAGTGAACAAACTACTCGATTAACATAAATTAATTACTTTTGGATTTAATTAAGATAATGTTAAAAATACATGATAAAATTATTGGTAGTATAAATTTTAATTATTTCTTAATAAATCACTAATAAATATATTAAAAAATTTAAACAAAAGTTTATTTTAGCTAATTCTTTGTATTTTTATCATGGCATATTTTGTTTTGATTAAATTTAATGTATTGAGAATCAATTTGAATTTATCTAGTGATTAATTCACTAGTCCGCTTAAATAAATATTGGAAGTTTGAATTTTGTCTTATACATGTAGCAATCTATTGATCAGTAACAAATTCTTAAATATAGATCATCCGTAACGAATTAGTTCTTAACTTTCTGAGCTAAATGATACTGTGAATTAATGCATTGAGTTAATGGGGTGTGTGTTTTTATTTATTTTTCAATTAATGTGTAACAAATATTTTTAAAAATAAATTTTGTATTTTTAACTTATTTTTAATATATATTTTATATTTTAAAATATATTTTATACGAATAACTGATTTGGTATTTAATTTTTTGTTTATAACATGATTGTGAAATATTTTTAATCAATAACTTTAATATATAATTTAAAAATACATTTTAGCTAATTCCTTATTTTCTTTTATCATGGCAGATTTCTTTCTGATTAAATTTAAGGTAAAACATTCAAATAAACCAAAGCCATCTAAATATTACGCGAATCACCCAAAGTAAAAAATATTGCGTAGATGTCTCCATGCATGTCATTATATAAATTGAATTAGACAAATTCAAATTATAGTTATAAATTGAATTGAGTTGTATTGATTTACATAGGAACGTTGTGTTAACTATAAATCAAATCGAACATACTCAAATTAGGTAAAGTCCCAGTAAATCGAATCAGACCTATTCGATTTACATGATGCAATAATAAAATGAACTAAACCAATTCGATTTACATGCTCTTAATAAATCGAATAAGCCAAATTCGATTTATAAAGATGGTGGCTATGGTAAATCGAATCGACCGTTGTCGATTTAGTATGCATTGAGCTATACGTATAAATCGAATTTAGTGAATTCGATTTAGTATGAGACCAACATATATAAATAGGAGCTGAACGTGAAATCCTGATGATAGTAGAAGTCACAATGGCTAGTGATGATAGTTTTTAGTTTTGGTTCACTATAGAGGATCAATTAATAAAAAAATGTGTTCCAGAATTAAATTTACTGATAAGTATCCGTGAAATCCTGATCCATCTGTGGAGCCTGTCCTGAACCTCTCTGCAACGCCTCGGCCGGGATTGCGTCTGCTCTGGGGTCTCCGAGGAATAGCTCAGGCTATAAGAATCGCCTACCATACTAATGTTACCACTCTAAGTACGCATGAGAGGGTCCTGGATCAGGAACAGCATCAAACCGTAAGACATGTTGTGCCCTGTTGATCCATTGAGTGTGTCAATGCTGTAAGGTAGTGAAAAACCACTGATCGCCGCCTCTGCCATCCTTCGACATCAAGAAATTGATGTTCAGTGCGGGTCGCGACCGATGCTGTACTCCTTCAAGTTGTGGTAGAATCTGATCCACCTGATGCCACTCTATGACAGCAGAGTAGATCAATGCCATCACTGACCTCCATAATGATGTGTGTCGTGGTTCTAATATCTTGGAATTCACTGCGTGTATGGTATTCGACGAGCTATATGGCATCCAAGCGAATAAAAAAGGGAAATTGGGTCCACTAAAGAATGAAACACTAAAGTGTCTGAATCTCACATCGCCAGCATGAAGTAAATCTATGCTTAGTATGCAGTGCGCGACTCGAGGTCTCTTCTCGCTCGATGTTGGTTGATAACCTGACCACTTGCCACCTAAGATATGTTATCAACAAGTGACAAAAAAATCGAAAAAATTGAAATACAGAAAACAACTAGTAATCAATTGAGTAACTCGTCGCCAAGGGCCAATGAAAGAGGTCAAACCCATCGGTCCTAAAATTCGAAAACCGTCAGAAGATCCATGACTGGAGGAGCTACAATGGACCTGCCAACTTAACCATGTGCTTGTTGGCCACACGGTGTAAGCACTTGTATAATCATGACAGAGCGGTAGATCCCCAATTATATTTGCCCATGTCCTCTAACCTCGCTACGTATGGTAGCCACCTGATATGCATGCGTGTGTGGAACTTGTCACCGAAGAGCTGCGTCGATAATAGCATCATGATGTACGTTTTTGCATACCTCTTGTCTCCTCATCTGTGCCCTCGAAAAGGTCACTGAATGTCTCCTGCATCCAAGTGCACTTTATAGTGAACTTGTCGATGCAGTCCGGTGGCAGCAACACACCCAACAACTCCTCAAACCAAACCCATGCCAGACGGCCGCCATCGATGTACCGCTCGAAGTCCGTCAGACATCCGCTGACGTACTGTCCATTGATCAGGAGCCCTAGTTGGTAGGCTACATCTTCTAGCGTAATCGTGTACTCACCGAATGGTAGATGAAATGTATGCATATTCGGACGCCATCTCTCTATAAATGCACTCACTAAGGGCTCATCCAACCAAAACCAGTGGTCGTTGAGACTCGCGAGATGGGTCAGGCAAGCCATTTGCAGGTACTGCATGATCCTATCGTCTAACGGCATACCATGTTGCCTCCTCATACTCGTGATACGGCGGTGGGCTGCATGATATTGAAAAAATTCTCTTACAATCATAACACATTAGAAAATAATAATCACCTAAAACAAATACTTTTAATCGAAAAATACTTTAATCGGAATTAAATTAAATTCTAATGGAACATAGTTAACCTACTATTTACAGTATAAAGCTAAACCCTTTAGTATATAACTAAAATTGTAGTGTCTCGTTAATCTAACATTTGATAATTCAATTTTTTAAATAAATTAAACAATAATGCTATGCATCCAAGTTATATTAGCATGCAAGTCCAACCAAGTCATTTATATACACGCGCACACGTTTTTTTCACGCTCCTATTGCCGCATCATCATCATCATCATCATCATCATCATCATCATCATCATCATCATCATCATCATCTTCTTCTTCTTCTTCTTCTTCTTCTTCTTCTTCTTCTTCTTCTTCTTCTTCTTCTTCTTCTTCTTTATCTTTTTCTTTCGTTATCATCATCTTCAACAAATTTGAATTGAATGAAATCTAATGCAATTGAATAAATTGATAATGAATAATCTCATCATTCTTTGCTAAAATCAGTGTTGTTTATGAATTTAAATTTGAATAGAATGTAGAAATTTCTGAGTTTATATAATGCACAATTTTCGGTTCATTTGTTATTACACAATGGTATTGTTAGCGTAATATTGTTAGGATTTAGTTGAATTAGTCCCACATTGCTTAGGATAGCAAATGGAGTGGGTGGCCTAGGCTATAAATATGAGGCTAAGTTCTCCATATTTTTTGCACCGGTCGGAAACACTTAAAGCTTGTATCTGACTTTTCTTTTCCTCTATACTCTTTGATTAGAGAGTGTTGTGAGGTGTAGTTAAATATTTACTTTGAGAGTGTGGGTGTACTGGGGTGCCGGTGTTATAGAGAAAAAATTCTATGTGTTGTAACAATTTTCACATAGTAATATTCTCTGGTTGTCATTTGACAACGGCCGTGGTTTTTTTCTCCGGTAATTGGAGTTTCTACGTTAAATTCTTGTGTTGTGATTGTGTCTATTTTATTTCTCTATGAAAGGTATTTTCTCAAGGGAGAATGGTGTATTATTCCCAACAAATATTTCGGTTCATTTGCAGTCCAGGTGTGTTGTCGATGAACAATTTATCCCAATGGTTGGGATGATTTTCAAGACAAATTGAATAGAATGGAATGAAATCTAATACAATTGAATAAAGTGATAATGAATAATTTCATTCTTCTTTGCTAAAAAAAGACTCAATTATCAACAAAAATACATTGAATTCATTTTTGTACCCAAATGAACCTCAATTAAACTAAGAAATAAACCGAAATTACTTAAAGAATAAAAAATTTGATTAATACTTATCAGCAGCATCAAGTGAATCTCAATTAACACATAAATGAACCGAAATTAGTTTAGATTTGAACAAGTAGTAAAAAAAACTCAATCATCAACAAAAACACATCAAATTCATTTTTGGATCCAAATAAACCTTAATTAAACTAAGAAATGAACCGAAATTATCTAAGGAATAAAAAATTTGGTCAATATTTATCAATAGCATCAAGTAAACCTCAATTAATACACAAATGAACCGAAATTAGTTCAGATTTGAACATGCAGTAAAAAAGATTCAATCGTCAATAAACACACATTGAATTCATTTCTGGATCAAATGAACCTCAATTAAACTAAAGAATAAACCAAAATTACCTAAGGAATAAAAATTTGGTCAATACTTATCAGCAGCATCAAGTGAATCTCAATAAATTTCCAAATGAACCGAAATTAGTTCAGATTTGAACAAATAGTAAAAAAGACTCAATCATCAACAAAAACACATTAAATTCATGTATGGATCCAATTAAACTTCAAATAAATCAGAACCAATAAAGATGTTAGCAAAATATTGGTGTTGTTGGTAATGACGATAACAAAAGAGAAAGATAATGAAAAAAGAAAAGAAGAAAAAAAGATGCAGCATCAGGAAAGAAGAAGGCGAAGAAAAACCTGCGTGCGCAAAGAAGAAAAAGAATGGTTTTTCATATTAGAGCGCAAGAGTAACACTGGGAATTTTGAGCGTGTGTACACACTCTTTAATGAGAGTGGATTTTGTTGGTGTTGGGTCTGATTAGTTGGACTTGGATGACAATAAAGCTTGGATGCGTAGCATATCTGTAAATTAAATCATTCTAGATTCTTGCTAATCTTTTGCTGCCTACATAATCCAAAACTTGAAATCCAAATAAACTTAAATTAAGTTAAATTAAATTAAACTCCACCAAATTTTTAACCTCGTTAAACTTCTAAGAATAAAAACTCAAACTCTAACGAAACTTATTAAATCTACTCGTCAATATATTTATTTACCCTTTGTCCAACATGCATTTGTGATTTCCAATGTTCTAAAAACCGGTTCGAACCGGCCGGTCGAACCGTGAACCGAGCACAAAGACGGTTCGGACAATCAGCAAAACCGCAAAAAATGAAAACCGGAGTTGAACCGGCCGATAACCAGTCGGTCGAACCGAACCGTGACCCGGCCGGTTTTTGGGCTGGGCAGCAAAATGCTGCCGTTTACGCCATTGAAGCCCTAAATCAATGATGTGAATCCCTAATTGGCTTCAGCACGCAGCAGTTCAACCCTTCACAATTCTCATCGAGCAAGGTTCGGCGTCGCCCAGTCACCTCCGTCGAGCAGTCACCTCCGTCGCGCAGTCACCTCCTTCGACCAGTGACCTCTGTCGTGCAGCAGCCGTTGTTCGTCGGAACAATTACCTCCATCACGCAGCAGCCGTCGTCCCTTGAAGGTGCTCCACCACTGCTTGAAGCCGTCGCCCAGCCAGTCACCTCCATCACCCGGCGTCGCTATCTCCCAAGTCCCACTCTCCCTATTGCATGTTCTGTACTTGAAGTCTTGAAGGTGCCTTCGAGCTTCCAAGAGTTCCAGGTAATTTTTTTTTAGTTATGAACTTATGATTGTTTGATTGAATCATTGAATAACTGTTGCATGATGAACTGCTAAACTGTGACTGTGAACTCTTTGATTGAGTAGCTCTTTGATTTTGCTTTGTTTACTATCAACCTCAAGTTATGGTTTTGGATTGAAAATTAGGATAACTCTGTTTTTATGCTAGCATTCATAAACACTTTTGGCATATTGGTAAGTGAAGTTGAACACTTTGTTGAAGGAATATATGACTTGATGCCTGTGAAATTGCGAAGGGTGATGTTTCAGGGTCTCTGGTGGAGTTTGACAGGGCAATTGAGTTGGACCCTCGTCAAAAGGCGTGTATGTTTATAAGCATTTTGAAGAAAAAAAAAGCGTTATATCAGCACTTTGGATTGGAATGATTGTAAATTGAGTTCAAGTTACATGAAATTTAGTTGTGCTCATTGTGTTTGTTACCAGATCTTTGGCAAAGGGGCCTCTCCCTTTACTACCTTGATAGGTACTCACTCTACACTCTTCTGTTATTTATTTGAGTTTAATTACTATTCACATGGAATTACATATTTATAATGTATTGCTTATGAATCTGTAAAAAGGGGGACTGAATTGGATTCCCATTTTGTCGTAGATTTGAAGAAGGAGCTGAGCAGTTTCGGCTAGATGTTGCACAAAATTCGAATGATACCGAAGAGTCCATATGGTGCTTTCTTTGTGAAGCTCAACTGTATGGAGTGGATGAAGCACGGAAGCGATATCTTGAGGTGAGTCATTAATTATGTTACTGGAATTTAACAAGAAAAACGAATATGTGAATCTTCACAAATCTGCAGCAAGTTATGGAGGATTTTGATTATTGATGACAAACTTGGATCATTTTGATGTTGCTATGTTATGTTTGATTGGTTGTTTTGTTTTTTGACTTTTGAATTTGTATTTGAATGAGATTATAACATTCTGGTTTATGTAGTTCTTTTAATTTGAATGATATTTTAAAGTTTACATTAGACTATAATTATATTTTCATGTGTTTATTTATATTTTATTTATTATTTTATTATAAAACAGTTTTTTTGGTTCAATTACGGTCAAACCGGTTGAACCTATAAACCAATAAACCAGTAGCTAGAGCGGTTCGATGACCGGTTCGATTTTCAGAACCTTGGTGATTTCAATTTCCTAACACACTACTATCCCTATATCAATATTCTAACTATTATTCGAGGTTTAAAGATTCTAATAATTATAATATTCAAGTTCTAAACGGTTTAATATCACTAACAATCTTCTAACTACTACTTAAGTTTAGACATTCTAGTAATTATAATAATCAAGTTCTAAGCGATTTAATATCACTAACAATTATATATTTTTTAAAGAAAAAAAATTAAATTTTATTTATTAACCTCTTCAAGCTCGCTACTAGCAATATCGGCGGCTCCATCCGATAGATTTGATTTAGATCGTCTTCCATTTCCGTAGTATCAATCTTGTAGTATTGCTTGCCTTACCTTTTCTGGATTTTCGATTTTGGTGGGATATGGTGTAGTGAAATGTAATTCGAATAAATTGAATTCAAATTCTATATATAGGAGTTTGTATGTAAATCGAAGGAGGTTGTATAGATTTACATTGAAGCACGAATTACTATAAATTGATAAAGGCTGTTTCAATTTACTATGGTGCAAATCAAATTCAGCGAATTCAAATTACAATGGGTCAAAACCATTTACTAAATCGAGATAACTTGTATCGATTTTTTATGGGTAAATTTAAAACATGTGCACTCTTTAGTAAATCGATTCACCTTTTTTCAAATCATTCTACATCATAGTAAATCGATATACCCTAATTCACTTTATTATTATAATTTGAAAATCAAATTTGTCTAATTCAATTTAAATAATAACATGCATGAGAATATCCACATAACATTTTTTACTTTCAATGATTCGCGTAATATTTGAACAGCTTTGATTTACTTGAGTGTTTTCCCTTAAATTTAATACATGGGATATTGATTTGGTGTGGGAGAGAGCAAGCTTCAAGTGGGAATATAACATTTTTCTAATAAAATCTGAGAGAAATTCATAACAGACACAATTTAATATATTATTTTATTTCTAAATATTTAAATTGTTATTTTGTATATGTTACTTTTTTTTAATATAAGCCTTGTTTGTTTGCATGATTGAGAGAAATACTTCTTTAAAAGTAGAAGATAAAGTATAAACTAAAGCAGTAAAACAATTTTTATTTGAATATATTTACAAAAATCTTTATTAGAATTTGAAATACTTAAATTATTTAGATATGAGAAATACATAAGTACATTTTGTATAAAACTACAATTATAATCATGAAAAAAAAACTATTTTACAAAACATGATAATTTTTTAAAATAAAAGGTATAATTATTTTATTATATATCTAAAATAAAACAATTATAAACATTTTTAACAGAAAATATTAAATATGTTATTTTTAATGATATTTTAATAAAAATATTTTATTTTAATAATAATAGTTAGAGTTTTACATTAATAATCATGAAATATATAAAAAAGTCGAATTAAATATCTTCTAACAGGTTAAAATATTTTATATTATATAATAAATATTAAAAATAAAAAAAATTTATACAATAATAAATATATATTTTATATTATCGTTATTATTATTAATAAAATAATTACCACTAATTTTATATATAATTATAATGATTATTTTGGTTAAGTAGACTAAAATGTACATTGTTTTAATTTTGTAGAAGAAAAAAGTTTATAATTTTTGTAAATAAAAAAAAGCAAATAGCATTTACACATCTTTTGAAAAGAAGAGGGTAATTTTCTCTAAAAAAATATTTCTAATCATTGTATTTTCCAACACAGCGCAAGAATTATTAATTCAATTTGAGATAATAGATTTTGTCATTCATTAATAAATTTTGTCATTCATTAATTCAGTTTGAGAGAAGTGTTATTAAAATGATCTTATTTATCTTAAATTTTAAAATTTAAAACTTTAACCTACTTTTTAAATCATAAATATTAAATATTAAATATTCCAAAAACATAACAATTTTAGTACTAAAACGAAAAATTAGTTATTATCGATTAATTAAAAATTAGTTTCTTGTTCTTTCTCTTTGAAAAAAGAAATCACATAATTCAGAAATGACGTTATCAAATTTAAGAGTGGACTCTCCAATATTTGAAACCAAAGAAATTACGTTTTTAAATATTTATTTTCCAAACAATTAATTGGGATTGCACAATTCAATCAAATAAGAGGGGGAAAAAAAGAAGATAAATAAAGGAATTACAAAAGAAAAGAAAAGAAAAGGAGATGATCATAAAGGCTATTTTTCCTCTACCAGTTCCTATACACCTTTCCTTGACTTGCCTTGCATGTGTCTTCTTTTACCTACCAATGTCGATCATTTTACAACATTTGGATGATTCATCATCACAGAGGGCATGAAGTTGGGTTACCCCATCAACGTTTTAGGAGTAAAGAAACCTGAATAATTTACCTTCTGACCTGCATATCTTAATCTTCTTACAGCATATATCAAACTGCAACAACCACAAACATACCAGATGATTAGAGTCAGAATAGAATTCCCATTAAAAATAATACTGGAAAATAACACACAAACCAAACGAATTAAGCAGAAATGTTGCCTGCTTAATCCTAACCAAATCAAATACCATACTAACTACCACCCAAGTTTTTAAGTTTGGTTCACAGGTATTTAACAAAACTCATTGTTTCTGCTCCATTCAAGGTTGTATGCAACCTATTGTAACTTAGTCATCTCATCCCAGTTATCAACGACTTTAGCTTTTGCCTTTGACAATATTTCAATGCCAAGTACCCTTCCCCTCATAAACACGGGTAATGCTGGCAGATCTTTCCTATGGGTAACAGGGTAAGTTTACTAGATGAGGGAAGGACCAACCTACCGTCTACCTATCTCTTTTTGTAAGTAGCCACTCTAACACGTAATACAAAGAAGGTACAGTTGGAATGACAAGTGTTTCCTGAAATATACAATACTAATTTCTTGATGGATTCGGAGTCTATGCCGTTAAACAGGTGTGGGTTGTGCAATGAAGTACCAAATGTTGATATTTTTTTTGAATGAATCAGGTTAACCAGTATTTCAACTCTCACCTTAGAGAAATTATCTTATGCAACAGTATATTGGAGAACATGAACATTTTGACTTTGAGTGTGTTTTGAAACATGCAACTAATTTAATTTTAACTAATTAAGATGTTAAGTTTCCAAGTAGCAAGATAGGTAGTTAGATCCTACCAGGTTGTGTAAGTGAAGAAGTAAAGAAGCAAGCTTTCAAGTTGATCATCTTGAAGTAGGCTTCTGCAACAATGCAGTGAGAAAAACCTCAGCATTCTTGATGCCACTAGCATCAGTCTTATTCCCAGTGGCCCACTTCACCTTCTTGTAACCTAATTTCCCAATCAATGGCGCATACAGCTTTTCAAGGTCCACCCCTTTGCTGAAGAATCTGTCAATCCACAAGTACCCTCCACTTCTCAAAACCCTATCCACATCAAACAGCAAGAACTCCATCATCGTCACCGGAATCCACCGGTTCACGGCACGCCCGCACCGCACAAGGTCCACCACTCCGTCGAACACCGGCAGCCGCTGCTGCAGCGGCACGTGAAGTGGCACAAGCCCCCTCAGCGCCACCGCCTCGCTGTATGGCGCACCCACGCTCATCGTCGTCGTCACAACTGTCACGTTGCGGAGCTTCATCGTGGCGGCGAATGACCCGGTGCCGCCACCGACGTCGAGGCCCAGCCGGATGACTGACTTTGCGGACTTGGCGATCTGGAAGAGCTGCGAGATCGGGAGATCGAGGTCGGTCTTGTAGGTTGTGAACTTGGACGAATCGGAGGAAGGGTTGAAGCCTAGGTTAGGGTTTTGGCGGTGGAAGCAATCGAAGGATTTGCAAGGGTAATGGTCCCAAATTACAGAGGAATCGGGGAGTGAAGAAGGGAAAGGGTCTTGTGGGAGAGGGGATGAGGGTTTGTGCGGCGCGGTTCGGGAGAAGCAGCGGCGGCGGGGGAGAGGGTGGCAGCCACGGAGGATAAGAGATTCGGCGAGGTCGGAGTCGGAGGGGCAAAGGGAGAAGGGAGTGTAGGACATGTACTTGTGGAGGAGGTCAGGGTGGTTGTGGCAGGAAGAGGCTATCGGGTTGAGGTGGGAGTATAGGAGTAGATCTGGTGGGATGGTGGAGGAGGTGGTGGTTGTGTCAGTGGAGTGTTGGAGGCGCGTGAGGTGGTTGATGGTGGCGCGTATTGTGTGGAGCTGGTGGAGGAGCTGGTCGGGGACGGGAGTGGGTGGTTTGGGGGATTTTGGGGATTGGAGAGTTGAAGAGAGGTGATAGAGTGAGAGGATGTTGGTGGCCACCATTGCCATCAGAAGAACAAGGTTCAGTGTCATTGTGGTGAACGCCAAAGCCATTTCTTCCCTTCCTCTCTTGCTGCTGCTGCTTCTTCTTCTTCTTCTTGTCTTGCTTAATTGCGAATATTCATTAGAGGTGGGTTTAAGATTTAGAATTAGATTTAGATTTGGGGTTGACTTGCTTGCTAAGTGAAGTAGTAAGTGAGAGTGGGAGTGAGTGAGTGAGTGATTAGTGTAAGTGGCACTAAAAAAGTGAAAGAGTAGATGTGGTGAATGCTACATATAATCAATTAACAACGATTTCCAGCTATTTATCACGTGTGGGTCCGAGGAATCCTGGTTTTACTATGTTGATGTTAAATCTAGATTCATGCTACTTCCTGTGGCTGTGTTCCATCCAGGATGATAGCAGGCTCGTCGGTGGTGACTGGTGAGCATTGATTCAGCAACCGTCATGAGTCTCCGTTATTTTTCTCTTTGGTTGCTTCCTACTTCCTAATCTCTCTTTCTTTCTTTCTTTCTTTCTTTCTTCAAATTGTCCATTTTGTAATTAAATAATGGAATAGGAAAACGGGCAAAGCGACAGCGGGTCAGCAGCATTCACGTGAATTTGTGTCAACTTGGATCTTATTCAATATTTGTTCTCTTTCTTCGAGCTATCTTTGTATAATATCAGACCAATTTAGATAAACTAATGTTTCGAGTTCAACCGTATTTAAGATGGAGGAGTCGGCATACATAAGCATAAACAGAGAGATTAAGTTTATCTACCAAAATCGAAAGAAACATGTCCATTTAAGTAGGGTCATGGACGTGTTGTCCAGAGAACCACGGTGGCCACAACATAAGTGAAAAAATAATCATGAAGATTTTAACTTCCCATGTTCTCAACCATGTTCTCTAGCATTTATATCGTTTGCATTTCTTCAAATTGCGTGGAAGATAACGCCCTCAAGTCACACCAGTTTTAACAGTTATTTGTAGAAAATTTTAAGACCCAATGCGACTCCATTAAATTTTTTTTTTTTCTGAAAATCCTTCTCTGATCCCCCATAGTCAAGCATATGCCAAATTTTATAGATTTTCCAATGTCAAAGGATTACAAGGAGCTCCTAAACAGTCACATCTCCGTAACTCGGATAGTTGGATGTGTCCCCTTAGTTGAGCCCGAAATTCGGACATAATTTTTCCTTCATCCTTACCCAGAGCACAATATAATTGGAAAAAATGATACCTTGATAAACAATTCAATCACCTAGATGAAGAAAATACAGACATGATCAATTTAATAGTTTTGCATTGAATTATAATGATAAATAGCTTCAAAAGACAGTATCGGAAATCTTGGAAAAACAAAAGCCACTGCCATTTCATTTCACACAATCCTCTCCAATTCCCTAGCATAGCTGAGAGTCTGGTTGATGAGTTGAAGGGAGGGAATTTCTTTGCAAGGTGCGGACTCTTTTGCCTTTTGGAAAAAGACACAACTATTCTTAATCTCCCACTCAGGATGGTCCTGCAATCAATGGATGATGCCATCAGAACACGAACAAAAATGCAATTGTGCAATGAAGCATGAATTGTTTTCTATTATGAAAACATCAACAATGGATACGTATAGTTAAACCGACAGCTCCCCAGTTCACAACATTGCTCACCTCTTTAATGTATTCCGAGAGTTCTTTATCTGAGGTGAACATCAACATTTGCTTAGCATCATTCATGGAGAGATAATCATATGCCTTCTCACTGCATCCCGCTATTTCATCTCTGAATGACAATTTCACTATTAGAAAAATGCAAAATATGTAACATAATACACAGCCACTGAAAAGAAAACAAAAGACTATAATGAAGTCTATGCTTCAGCCTCATCGCCAGCGTAGGAAGCAAAGCAATAGAATCAGAGGAAAATAAATAAACTAAATGAAAATTTTAATAAGTTGTACAGAAACTGATTCCCATTACAAAGTCCAAACAACTAAACTAGCCTAGAAATCAAGCTTCAGGTCCATTATTTTCTAGCCTATTTTGAATTCAAACATTTGCCAGGTTATTAGAAAAGTAGATGAACAAACAGATAAATAACATTTAGTACCTCACAGTCTTAGCCAAAAGATCCATGAAATAAACATATGTATCATGGGGAACTGTCTGCCTAGCACTCAAGACACGATTGTATGCCCCTTCCATGAAAGATTGCTCCAACTCCACAGCATGCTTAATGCAAGGATTTTCTAAAGCAGCAGATGAAAGCAATTCCAACTCAGTATGGAATTCAGCTATTCTGTTCTGCACAAGTAGTCTCAAAAGGTTGAGACCTAATATTGGATACTCTTGAGGAGATGGTGGGAGTTTATTGCTGCAAGCAAGTAAAAGTCCCTATTAAATACAACTACAAACAGAAAATAAAAGACAAAACACAAAACAAAGTACAAAACATCACATTACAGTATATAGTTACCAGGCATCTGTATAATATGGTTTCAACTGGAAGAAATCCCTCTCAAAGGCATCTTGATCCTCAATTTTAACACTAAGGACAACAGCATGCTCATATATGTCCCCTGGAAGTTCCAAACAACAAAATGGAATGAATAAAAATTTGGGACAAGCAACTTTGCAGTTATCATTATAAAAATTCAATATTCATGTGAATATGATTTAGTTTTGAAGAAACATTTTAGTAATTTGTTTGTTTTAATACATATAGCTTGTCTTTTCATTGCTTTTGAGCACGAAAAAATGTTGTACTCTTTTCTTTACCTCTAATATACAACAAACCATATTAACTATCTCTCACGCAAACAATAAATGGATAGCTTGTACTTACACTGCAACCATCATTACATTTATAACACAAAGAGAGCCAAATGATAAATACAAAATGCTGGTAGAAATTCAGAGAGAACTAAGCTTAGTTACATCAGTTGTGTTCTGAACAGATATAGTGTTAGCACAAAGCACTCAGGTTGAACAAAATTCCTAACAGCCAAACAAACTTGGCATCAGTTACTGTAAGTCTGTAACTGATTGCCAGTGCTTGCAATATACATATATCAAAATCTCAGGCTTCCCACTTCCTCTAATACTCTTAAGGAGTTGACAATGATATATCTTGGCAACACTAATTTGATATCAGTTTTATCACAAAGTGCCTATATGACCAAGCTAATGAAAAAGACTTGCTTTACTCAATAATGTTAAAGTTGAATAGATATAATTCTATAACACTAAGAAACAAACTTAGCACTGATACACAAAAATGAACAACTATATATATTTTATCTAATGTCAAAGATAAGGCAATGAATTGGAAAGAAGCACGTTACTTGCTATTGTTAATTCACGAACAGCATTAGGTGTATCTTCAAACAAGGGAGGAAGGCTTCTGAACTCTGTCAGTTTAACCTGCATGTAAAAACAATCATATAGCCATAGTATGTTTAAATCCCAGCTGTGAAAAACACTTCGCAACTCAATAACAAATTTACAGCTTTCCTATGAAGTAAAGATGCCAAATCTAAGGTCCACACCATGCTTGACATCATCGCTTTATTATTGCAGGTAAACTAATTTGGGCATATCCAAAATTTCAATGTGTACAATCCGACCCAAACCAAACCATAAAGCATCATTGACCTGAAGCAGCTTATACCGACCCAAAACCTTTTTTTTACCATTCAAAACACAAAATTTATGTTCAATTTTCTTTTCGAAAATTCATAGATAGGTAAACCGAATTGATCCGAAGAACGAACAACGAGTACGAATTAGCTTTCATTCTTTCTTCGAAAAAAAGAAAAGAAAATTGAGTGAAACAAGTAAACTAGGGTTTGGTATGGTGGGAATTTCACCTTTAGCTGGGAAAGTAGATTGGAGCAGGTATCGTAGTCTTTCCTGAGAAACGCGGCCTTGAAGCGCTCAAAGAGCTGAGAAACCTCTGTTAGCTTCGGATCCATTAATCTTATTTCTTCCTCAACACTGCACTTCACCGCACTGCAATAGAAAACCCCTCCTTTTAAGAAGAAAGAAGAAAACAGATGGAGTGCTTCGAACGACAACCTTCGAGAAAAAGAACGACGGACGCAGTGATCCTCTTTTACGTTTCCTGGGCCTTTTTCATGGGCCAAAGCCCATACAATTATGCATGTGGACCTAAATACTATTGACCAAACAACCCAGGCCCAAATATATGTAAATAAATATTAGTCCATAATTGGCGAAACATATATTGGGATCTTTTGGACCGTCGATCCCTGACAAGTCACACCATCATTCCCTCTCAATTCTCATTATTATCTCGGTGAGAGCTCCCAATCACATCGCTTATTGCAAACGCTACCTGCACAGCCGGTGGTTTCTGCTGAATCGGGAGAAAAAAAGCTCACCCAATTCGGTGCCACCTCCTTTAGGGTTTGTTCTGCTCGTTTTACAACATGGTAACTTTTCTAATTCCGATTCCCCCTTATTTCTTGAGAAATTAAAGCTAAGTTTCTCTGTTCCCGATTCTTGGATTCAATTATTTTCCAATTGTAGTAGTTTGGAACTTCAAGTTGAACGTTCCAATGCATTTTCGCGTTTTTGAGCTTTGAACCTAGAGAGGGAATTAGTTTTTCGTTTTTCTTTTTTTCTTTTTTCTGCTAAGCTGATTATCGCCATGATCTGCATCATGTAACTGTTTTAATAGTGAAAACCTTGACAACGAATTTAAACCCTCTATATCTTTCAATTTGATTATTTGAACTCCCAAATCGGCTTGCGGGTTTAACTATTTTGATCAAGTGGTTCCTTCTTTACGTCCGAAGCGTTTTGCGAAAATGTGAGTGATGAATTTGTTGCTGTTAATTATATTAAACTACCATTCATTCCTAGTGCAATGAAGTCTTGCATTTGAGCATTTTATTCCCTGTTTTAATTTTATGCTATGATGTTTTCACAGTTAAATCACCTTCTTTCAAATGAAAAAAATACGGCCTATTCTATATTTAACTGATAATTTTAATAATTTAAGGCTGATCCTGAGTTGGAAGCAATCAGACAGAGAAGAATGCAGGAGCTTATGGCTAGGCATGGCGTGGTTAGCTCTGTTTGCCTTACACTTATCTTTGTTACTTTACAACCAAGTCAAGAGTTTGCTTCTTATTATGTTGATATTCCTGAGATTTTTTTTTTATTATTATTATTTAAACAAAAATAGCAGGGCAATCAGCAGAACTCAGAACAGCAGAAGGCTCAGGATGATGCAAAGAGGTTAGTTTCTGGATATAGATATCTTATACACTATTGCATAAATTATAGTAATCAGTTATACTTATGATGCTCCCTTTATAGTCATTTTTGTTGGAGCAATAAAAGTATTGATCTGAATTGGAAAAAAATTCATTTAGGGAGGCTGAGGAGCGAAGACAAATGATGCTTAGCCAGATATTGTCAGCCGAAGCACGAGAAAGACGTAAGTTCATAATACAATATTGCCTGGTTTTTCTTGTGGACAATTTGCCGTACTAATTGTTAATTGACTTTTTTTCATCCATCAATCATCATTGTGCTTGTGGTTTTCTGTCGGAGTTAGAAGTTAGTCTGATTAATTATTTATGTAGTTTGCTGTATGACACTGTTGAGAGAAGATAAAAGTGAAAATGTTATCAATTGCAATTGCATAATTTAATATTTCAATTCTTCCTTCAATAAATGCATTAATGAATATAGATCTTATGTTTGGCCACAGTTTTTTGTATTCATATGTGTACGCTTAAACTTTCATATGTTGTATTTGCATTAGTCTTATACTTTTTACTTACCAACACAAACTATATACGTGGAGTTCGGTGTACTATCATAAAACATACATTAAGCTCCAGAATATATAAGATATTTGTTAGGACCAAATGCTTTTTCTAGAATATATACCAAAAGGAACCGTAATAAAATATTTTAGTAAATACTGGAATGCCTATGCAGATCTGCTCCGTCCATAACATTTTGATTTAAAATTTTTGAATTTGTAGATGTAAATATCATCTTTGCCAATGTGTCTTGGGATTATCCGATGAAATTTTGTAGGCAAGCACTTGGCTACATTTAATTGGATTTCTTGCATTCTTTTATATTTCTGTATCATTATTTGCAGTTGCTCGAATTGCTTTGGTGAAACCTGAGAAAGCAAGAGGGGTTGAAGATGTCATACTGAGAGCCGCTCAAATGGGTCAGATAGCTGAAAAGGTACAACACTGGATCTTGTCTCTTACTACTACCTCTCATTCTTAGCATATTCTGATGATGGTCACATTTATAATAATCTCTATTAACTTTTAATGTATTGTCATTTGGGCAGCAAAGTTCCAGTTGTACTACTTATTTGTTCAATTTATACTTGCACACTATGTCTTAATGTGAGAAATGGTATATTACTATATTGTGCCTTTTCATATTTATAATAGGTTTAGTGTTCTCATATTTCGTTTAACTCGCATCTAATTGAGTGAACATATCAGTGCTGCAGTTTATGTTAATCACTAACTTGGCTTAAAATCAGAGAATTTATATTATTGAATTTTGATGGTAGGATGTTGCACCTGCAAGTTTGTAGACCATGAGTGTTTGGTTGAGAGTAGTTAGTCACTGTTTCTTTATTCTGTATGCAAGGAAGTTGGTTTCTCATGATTGCTTGTATTGTATGAACCGATTGTGTAGTTTTGGGGTGGCTTCTTTGTGCCCCTACAATGCTGTGTGATGGTGTGAGTTCCATTTGTGAAAATATGGTTATGATATGTAGTATTCTGGTTATAAATTGTTTTCCCATTTTATCGTGCCCCCCGCCGTTTCTCTTTTTCCTATCCTCCCTCTACACTGTATACAAATGAAGGTTAGAAGTGGAAAATTGAAGTTTTCCAGAGGAACTATTAGTGTATCTAACATACCTCATCTACTCAATTGCATGTTTAGGTTTCTGAAGAAAAACTCATAACACTGCTGGAGCAGATAAACAACCAAACAACAAGGCAGACCAAAGTTACAGTAAGTTGTATGATATTGGTTATGTTGTTCAATTCTCCACAAGTTCATGTATTTACGGTGCCATTTATGTTACTAATTTTTCAGATACAGAGGCGTCGAAGTGTTCTTGAGGACGATGATTGATCGCGGTTTGCTGATTAGCTTTCACTGTCTCATTTAAACGGTCTGCATTTCATGCTTGTTATATATTTTACCAAAAAATTATAATGGGTTTGTGAAGTATGTCTGTTTCTATCTAAAATTTTGGTTCTCTTGCCAGCCTCCTAATTAACCTATATACTCGGAAAATTAACTTTCTGGCATACTCTAAAACAATTTCTAGCTTGTGGATGGCATCTCAAAAATTTCAAATATGCAATGTACCCTAAAATAGAAATTTTCATCCCAGAACCTTCGAATGTAACGACTACAAGATGCGGTTGTTGGCTGCAGCCTTGGTCTATTGGCATGTGTTATTACAAGTGATTACATGATATATTTTCAGTGAAGTTGGATTAGTAACCTGAACAAATATAAAGAAGTGGGAAGACAGTTCTTTCTTTATTTTGAAAAAAAAAATATAGGGACACTTGTTCTATTATAATCGCAAATGTTAGCCTTGGTGATGAGTGTTTTTTTTTTTTTTTTCTTTTTCCTTTCCGTGGGAACTCAAAACGTTGAAAGACGCATTTCTTTGCAGGTATTTTAGTTGTCGAACTTGCCAGTAATTTGTGTGACGGGTATAAATGAGCCTTGAAGTCAACGCTGAAAAACAATAAACGTGCTGTGTTGAATGTTTAATTTCATTATGGTAGCACGACATCATGGTACAGATCATTCTTATTCCTGTGCTAATAATGAAGCAAAAAGGTGCATGCTATGTTCAAACGTCAAAGTGAATACTATAATATTTAGGTTTTTGTCTTATTAAGCGGAGTTAGTTACCAACTATTATTTTTGCCTATATTCATTTAAAGATTAATTTTAGTTTTTGAAATCTTTTAACTAAAAATGTTAGCTTTTCCCAAAGAAAACTCCCAACTTTGCAAACGTTCAAAGATTACTGATTTCTATGGAGTGAACTTCTATTGGAAATTCTTTGAGCTAGATTTGAATGTATTCGATTTGCTTTCAATCTTGATTGTTCAAAATCTACAGATTAGTCCTGTTACTAAAATTGTTCTTTAAAAGGATGATCAAGTAAATCACTCTCATGTAAACATCTAATTAAAGTTATACGAAAAGACAATTTGATTTGCAAATAAATTTAAATTCGTTTTTGTTGAGCATGTTATATGATAATATTAAGTGAATAGGATTTGACTTGGTAAAGTATTTTAGAGAAATCTCATTTATGTTTGGGTGAATAAAAATATTATGTATGTGTTTTTTGTTTTGAAAACAACTACGATAATATGTTTTTTAAAGTTAGTTTGTATTTTCAAAGTTTAAAATTTTAATAAGATTTTATAAATTAATAGATATTTATTTTTTATTATATTTATGTCTATTAAAATTATTTTAAATATTAAAAGTAATTTTATCAAACACAACTTTTATAATTTGTATTTATTAAAAATCATTTATTTTGATTTATCAAATATAGTTATTACAATTAAAAAAAAAATCAAAACTGAAATCATTCTATTATAAGCTCTGTCTTTTGGATATTACGAAACATTCTAGTAATTAAGTGATATATTTCGGTTAGCTCCCATGCCTGCCTGCGCTATCATGGTCAGAATTATATTTTCGTAACTTGATTCCAAATAATTAACATATATAAAAGTTAAACCTATGATCGATGGGTATTACATAGTATGTGACTATGTTCGTTTTGCGTGTTAAATTAATGGAGAATGCTAGGGGACAATGATTTTGTTGAACAATATGAACAATCACTAATCAAATAAAAATACATTACACCTCTAAATTAACTCTCTAAATTTTAATATTAAAATAATCATTCATACACTAATAAAATAAACATCCGATATATCTATTGTTTATTTATACTTTTTCTAAATTAATAGATAACCCTCAAATATTACGTGGATAATTATGCTAGGCATTAAGATGAGGATCCATCATTTTCTATGGTTTTGTCTTATTCGATGTACATCATTTTCTCCCAAATTATGCAGCGACTCTCGGCCACTAGTGTTTGCAACGCTCACATTATTTAGTTTGAAATGATCAACCATCACAAGCAACATGCGGTAATGCAACATGGCCTCGTTCTTACTTTGCAGCTACCTTATGACCTTATCAAATAAAATACATAGCCAAATTTCTTCATATGTTGCTGTCAAAACATAAAGTATGCAACAAAATTTTTCTCTCTATTTTCATAGTCTATACAACTGCAGTCAATACATCATGCCATATCTATTTCAAAATAATTTTTACTTTCAATTTTTATGTTTTGTGAATAATTATCGATTTAAAAAGGTGTTTAATAAATAGTTCGATGAAAAAAAATTCATTGATAATAATAATAATAATAATAATACATATTGATTATAACAAATTGTTAATAATACTAATTATATTCGAAATGCTTAGGAACAAGTGTTTTCAATTCTAATTAAGTTTTTAAAAAGTTATTAATTTTTTAATAGCAAAAATATATAAATTTTATAAAAATAAATACAATTAGTTTTAAATTCAATTATTCAATCGTCTCCATAATTTTATCAACTTTTATTAAATTTTTATAACTAAATCTTATATTAATTGTTGAACACTTGAACTTATACCGCGGAACCAAATCTGCCAAAAAGTTACGAACGTGAAGTCTTATCCAGATTTTGCCACACACATGAAACTGATTTAGTGTTGAAAATTGAAGCATCCCCACGCTCCTCAAGAAGCGCGTGAGAATCACAACCTTCCCCTGAATCCTGAAGAATAGAGGCAACAAAAATAATTGTTAACATTGCAACCCCACCTTACGTCAACACCGTCCTGTTTCCTGTACCTCTGTACTCAAATTCATGCCTTTCTCTCTCTCTCAATCTCAATCCCAATCTCTGTTCATAATTTCCATTGCCTTTTTGTTCCCTTTGCGCATGTCTCGTTCCAATTCGCAAACTGTAACCACAAAGCTCAAAATTTTCCTCTGTTTTTCCCTCCTGCTCTGCATTCACACGATTAGACCGACCCGTTTCTTGAAAACTCTATAATCATCCAAAGTTACAATCTTTTCGTTGTGTTGACGTGGTTTCTTGAAGAATCAAATGGAAAAGGAGCCTTTGCTCCCATACTTTAGCCCAAGAAAGAGGCAATCACCATTATCAAACCAGCTTTCTCCATTGCCGGAACATGATGAGGTTCTTCTTCCCGCTTCCCCTGCCTGGATCAAAGACCGACTCATCTTTGGCCCTTCGCCTCTTGGTTCTTCCCCTAGCGATTCTTCACCTTTGATTGAGGCCTTGGCACTTTCACAACCACAACAACCTTCTTCTCCTTGTCCTTCCTCTTCTTCACAGGACTTTGCATCAGCACTTCTTGAATCACCACACTTTAACCAACAACAGCAACAATCTTCTTGGCTTATTGATCCCAATTATCCATGGCGCAAGTCCAATCTTCACCGCTCCAAAACTGCACCGGCTATGGCTGTGATCAGCGATTTCAACAATTGTAGTGCCCCCCAAAAGCCGCAAATTAGTAGCCAGTCAATTATTCATCAGGCTTTTCTCCTTCTTGTTCTTTATTTGGCATTAGGGGTAGTCATTTATTGGTTCAATCGTCATAGTTTTACAGTTTCTGAGACTCATCCCATAGTTGATGCATTGTATTTCTGTATAGTTACAATGTGCACAATTGGATATGGAGACATCACACCAAATAGTACCATAACCAAGCTTTTCGCGATATTCTTTGTGTTGATTGGTTTTGGTTTTATAGACATATTGCTCAGTGGGATGGTTAGCTATGTACTGGATTTGCAGGAGAATCATTTGTTGAGGACAGTGAAGAGTAGGGGCGAAAAGGATGCGAGGTCTTATATAATCGATGTGAAGAAAGGGAGGATGAGAATTAGAATGAAGGTGGCATTGGCAGGACTAGTTGTTGTGTTTTGTATTGGAGTTGGTGTGGCAGTTTTGCATTTTGTGGAGAAGCTCAGCTGGCTGGATTCCTTTTATCTTTCTGTTATGTCAGTTACAACTGTTGGCTACGGCGATCACTCATTCAGTACTATGCATGGTCGCATCTTCGCCGCCATTTGGTTGCTTGTGTCTACACTTGCAGTTGCACGAGCATTCCTATATTTGGCCGAAGCAAGAGTTGATAAGCGACACAGGAGGATGGCAAAGTGGATTCTTGGTCAGGATATGACTGTTGCTGAGTTTCTTGCTGCAGATATGGACAACAATGGTTTTGTGAGGTATGCATCACTACATGTCCATATCATAGACTAGTTTTTGGGTGTTGGTAATAATTTTGTGCAGTAGATATTGTTCAAGATTTATGTTATTTTTTGTCATTTGCAGGCCATTTTAGTTTGAATATATGAATTTAGTAACTGCATAAATGCATAGACATAATAACTAAAAGTACAGCATCTGTTTCAGCAGATATAAAATCTGATATGAAAGCAGAAGAAAAAGTTAGAATCTTTCAGTATGAAATAACACAGCATGATGAAAATGTGGGTGTTCATACTTCATAGACTGATTAGAAACTTCCATTGTTGCATATGTTGTAACTTCTTTGCTAGCAACAGAGATTGAGAAATCTAATATGCATGTTCATTCTGATTATGTTTATCTGGACAACCTTATCATTAGAAGTGTTCACTTATGGATACAATTAACTAAGCCTGTAGTTTGCATGATTTATTTGCTTAGCTTGTAGGTCTGCATCAGTGGTGCTTTATCTTTCTAAGTGGCATTTTAGCATGCAGTACTACACAGTATATTGTGCAGGTTGATAATTTTTTTTTTTCTGTAAAGAAAATGGAATGTAAATGTAATCTTGTTTTGAATTTTTTTTTCTTCTTTCTTATAGCTTCGGTTATATGCTGATTGAACAAATGAAAACAAAACTGATAGTTTTAGTTGGTTACAAAATGTTGAATGATACATTCCAGTGCAAAAGTGTGTAAGGCAATCTTGTTATCAAAGCAACATGTGCAATGATTCATGATTTAACTGTAGTTGCAATTTGTGTAAAAAACTAAAAACTAAAAAGTACTTAAGGGTACATAAATCACTATTACCTTTTTGCATGGCTCATGGTTCTTGGATTAGAGCACAATGGAAAAAGGTTTGGAGAAAGAGTTTCTTTTTGGCCTCAAAACAACCGTGCTCCATAACTTCTTTATTTGATTGCTGTTGTGCTTATTGTGCTGCTATAATTTTATCGATTTTCGAAATTTGAACTGCAATCTTTGTCTTCCACCCTTGATAGCTATTTCCTCAAATTCCTTGACTTAAATGTTGCTTTAGTCTCCAAACATGTCACTATCCACTTATGAACCACCTCCATATTGAACTTAAAATTATTGCATCTTTGAATCTCTGTTTTCCCTTCTTGGCAATAGAAGGCGACTAGGTGCTACGATATGGTGTTAGATCTTTAAACTTGCAATAACCTCCTTAATATATGTGGTTAACATACTAATATAGATTTTTGTGCTTATTCAAATCTCTGGATAACTTTTCATTACATGTTCACTTCAGTTAGTGATATACTAACTATAATAAGAATGTCTCTTCATTTTGACTTTTCTTGAACACTGTAGGTGGCAGTTAATTATCATTTTTTTCACTTGATTGAGTTTTCAGATATGTTGTATGAATGAGTTCCTGCATTGAAATCATTATGATGCTTTAGTGAAGTATTAATAAGAGAACATTCTGGACAGATGGTTGTAATATCAGAAACGATGATATGTTTTTTATTAATTAAATCATCATATTTAAAATCTAAAAGAACCTGATCACATGTTTTCCTTCCATTCGCTGCTCATCATATATGGATTCTTTTCTGATAATAGTTCAGATACACATATAGTTTTTAAATATTTGGCTTGTGCATAATGATTCTTCCATTCTCTCTGGTCATTGAGAACATGTCATGATTTATTATTGCAGATTATGGGCAAACTTATTCTAATGTTCTATGAGTTTGGGTTGATCTATTTGCATCTCCAAATGTTCATTAATCTATTCTTTACTTTTCTTTAGGGCCTTAATCCCAATATTTTCGTTCCTTCTTTCCTGTGGTTTGAACTTTGAATTATGTTCTTTATTTCTTTTATGTGACTTTAAAAAGTGTTTTTTGTTTCCATTTCCTGTACCAACAGATTATTTTCATTTTGTTTCTTGTTTCTAAAATATCAAAAATAATTAATGTGATAGTTCTGCTTTTGTAATTTATATTAACATTTAAGACAACAAAAGAGTCTCTTGTGTTCATTCATTTGGCTGAATTTCGTGACTTACACACATACATTTTTTTTTTTTTAAATATATTGAACTTTTGTCCTGTAGTAAATCTGAATATGTTATATACAAGCTCAAGGAGATGGGAAAAGTATCGGAGAAGGACATTATGCAGATCAGTGAGAAGTTCGATAGACTGGATACTGGGAATTGTGGAAAAATAACACTTGCTGATCTCATGGATGCTCGAAATTGACAAGAGCTTTTACAGAAAGTTAAAAAATTCAAGGGAAACTCTCTTCCTACAATGTTGCCCATCAGCGAAGGCCTTCTCAGATACTCAAGCATGCTTCGAACTTTCTTGATTCGGAGATTCGGAGGGATACTAGATTCTCAAGTTTCATATTGGTGATTTTCCCTCCACCCATTTGAGGAGGCACCTGGAACATGAATATTATGTTCTTTTTGCCTGAATTTTGCGGATTAATTAATGAAACGGTAAGTAATGACCTTACCATAACTTCGTTACTACCACGTTTACATTATATAGATATAGATATAGAGACATATAGGTATAGGTTATGAGATATATGGTAATGAAGGAGGCAAATTTTGGAGTTGGGTAAACCATTATTTTTGTACATATACTTTACCAAGATGAATGCAATTGATTCTTTAGCATTTTCTCTGGCTTTGATTGTCTTAGTAAGTTTCATAGATGATGACTCTCTCTTCTGTTGTGTTTGCCAAGATTATTGCATTTGGGTAGCTAAGGTTGTTAGAGAAAATGCTTTATAGTGGTTTTCATAATCCACTTCTGAATTGAGTGATGATGATTGCACTTAAATTCATTTATCTATTTGAGTTATTAAGATTACACTTTGTCCTTGTACATGTTTCTGAATTGTTCTCTACCTGTACATTAGTGACACTTCAATAAGCCTAGAGATTTTTATTTGAGGAAAACCATGCTAGAAGAACAAAACTAGATGCTGTTTTAGTATTTAGTGAAATATATATACTCATTATATTTCTTTTAATGTATAAAAAGAAGCTTTTTAATTCTCTGAAAAACCAATAATTTTGGACTAGTGATTCATTATGAAAATTGAGATATTGTATCTAAATATTTTTTTTTTATCATGAACTTGTATGTTATATGATGAGAACATGACAGATAAAGCTACACTTCAATCATGGTGTAGTCCTGCTCCACCATTTCATGTGCATAGGCTACTTGGCGTTTGAATTGACATGGTTTGGGGAATTTAAATACTTCTATTTTATTTTAAATAATAGGAGAGGGACAAAGGGTAGACAGTAATCAATTCAATGATAGTGAACTATAAAGAAGAGTGTGCACCCTAATAAGTAATAAACCTAATACTTAACTAACAACATTATCCTTTCTCTAAGTGAGATTACCTACCATCCAATTTTTCTGAATTTAACTAATCATATTGGTTGTATTAACAATTTTAATCATACAGAATCCTATGAAGAGAACACAAGAAATTTCCTTAATATTATCCCTTTATTTTTATTTTATTATTTCTTGTTTTTGGGGTCATGCTTATAAGCTTATTTTTGTTCTTAGATATTGCCTTCTTCAATTGTCACTGACCTTTTCCTTCTATTTCTGGTCCACCCAAGTCCACCTAAACTTTACATATTGTTGGACATTGCAACATAAAAAAATTGGGCTGACAATTGGTTTGCATGATGCATTATTGGGCTGACTGGAAAGACAATTAGAGGTATAAAATTATTAGGCCTAGGCTCAAGATAGACCTATTTTATATTCACCCAAGCTAGGTTTATATTCATTTATGGGGAGGCCCTTAGACTCCAAAGCTAGCTGGGTCAGTAAGTCTAAGTAGATACAAATGCTGGGCTATAACTCTTGTTTGCTGACATGTTGTATACTTTTATTATCCCTCCATCATCAGATACTGAGTAATAATACTTACATAATTTTATAGGAAGAATTTCAAGTGTACTAGGAACACTGGTACGGTTCGAGTCCGTATAGCCCTACCCTAAGATAATAATATATATATATTTCTATTTCTTGTTAAATATACTCACAAATTGAGTATCTAATATATCGCATTTATTAGTATTCTAGATTTAGAATACTATACATAATAATATTATACCTTGGATTTTGAAATATAAGAGAATCTCTCATAGAATAGGTTATGTTAATATTAGATAGAATAATGAAAAATTTAAAAATTAGATAGTGTTCTAGTTGTTTTAACCGTTGATCTGAATTATAAAAAATATATATAATATATATTAATTGAAATTAACGGTTAAAACAACTGAAACACCGGTATTTGTCGGTACACTTGAAATTTTTCTAATTTTATATGGAGTAAACTATTAAAATAATCTTCAAAAGTTCGTATTACTAACCAAAAAAAAAACTTTAAAATTATATTAACAATAAATAAATTTTAAAAAGATTTAAAATATGAAAAAAAAATAGATATTAAATACATATTTTAAAAATATACTTTAAAGATAAAATTTTGATATAAATTTTTATAAAAATTATTAAAAAAATAATATCTTTTTATTTTTAAAATTTTGTATTTTTATGTCAAGTGAATTTTTTAAAATTTTTTTATTGGGAATGACCACATTTTTGAGAAAAAAAGAAAAATTTAGAGATCAAATCTTATTTCAAATTTTTTTGTGCATCTTCTAAATATTTATTCAAGTGTTTCATAAAAATTGGCTAATTTTTCTAGTTATGGAGACCCAAAATATATTATATCCAGTTATAAAGAAGTGGCGTATTTTTTATGGATATAGAGATTATTTTTTTAAAATTAAAATTTGTAAATCGGAGATTCAGATTTCTTTAGAATACAAAACTTAGGATTCGATTTGTGGTCAAGAAGAAAATGGAGCCTCAGATTTGTGAGGAGAAATAAATTTGTTTTCGTTGTAAAGCAAATTGAAGGGTCCAATTTGCATATTTAAAAAAAAATTAACACTAAAACACAAATTTAATCCCGATATTTATTTAAGCGAACGAATAAACTAACCGCTTAAACAACTCAAGTTGGTTAATAGTGTCTAACTTCTAAATGCCCAAGTTAATCTTATAGCCACTACCATACAGCGTTCTGTAATGAAAACAATTTAAACCACCCATTATTTAAAAAATAAAAAATAAAAAAACAAAAAGACTACCTACTAACTTTGCATCTCACTGCAAATTCTACAATAATAAAACCTAATAATTTATTTTAAGGGTAAAGTACTAAATTGTTTTTATGTTTGGGCGTAATTCTGTTTTAGACTTTTAGTCCTTAAAGTTTAAAGTATCCTATTTGAATCTAAAAAAGTTTTATTTAGCATCAATTTAGTCCACAATGAGGTTAAACTTAAATAATTAATGGAATGTCCTACATAACAACAGTACAAGAACAAAATCGATAATCTGGAGAATAAGTACAAGTTCCAGAGGCACAAAATCAACCGTTGATGCATCAATACATTTATTTATCATTCTCTTTAGTTCTATAGAAAATATTTTATTTATATTATAAGAAAAATAATAAATAAATGTATTGATGCATCAATTTTGTGCCTCTGGAGCTTGTACATGTTCTCCAGATTATTGATTTTGTTCTTGTACTGTTGTTATGTAGGACATTTCGTTAATTATTTAACTTTGACCTCACTGTGGGACTAAATTGATGCTAAATGAAACATTTTTTTATTCAAATAGAACACTTTAAACCTTAAGAATTAAAACATAATTACGCCAAACATAAGAACTAATTTAGTATTTTACCCTTTATTTTAATTACCCTTTTTACTATTAACTGATTCATTAGTATAACGGATTATAAAATATGTAAAAATTATAAAAAATATTTTAATTCTTTTAACCATATTGCAGAAAGTAAATGAGAGATGTAACATTAAAATTTTGTCTCATTCTTTATATAAAATCAAACTACTATAATGATCACTTATCTAATAATTCATTAGTAAAAATGTCAATTCTCCCACATACAAGCAATCCACCCTGAACATAAATACACCAACCTTTTTATCAATCTACCCAAAAAAAAAAAAAAAAAAATCAACTTTGTGACTTTTGACTTGTTCAACCCTTGTGTTGAGTACAACTTGACGGTCCTTAAACAAGTTGTTATATTATTAAACTACAATAAGAAGCTATATGAATGCATTCAATTTGTAATTTCTATAGCATTTGATGGAAAGAAGATAATTTAAGGCACCAAACAAAAAGAAGATGACAAAAACAGATATAGCATCTGTCCAAAACTGCCCTCATTTATTTGAGGCTTCTTGTCTCCATGCATTCCTTTGACCACTGCTCATAGTTACAATTTAAAATTAATGGACACTACACAACAAAGGTAAAAACCTGCACCATTCTTAATATAGCCGAATTCCCCATGTAAACTGTTTGACAAATTTTTTCTCTCTTTGGCAATTGAAAATAAATAAATAAATGAAAAGAGTTGAGATAAAGCATAGTCAGAGATTATTATAAAGCACATGTGAATCAATATATAACTGTTTGTTTTATATAAAGTGTACTATAGTTGGAATTAGGTAAGCATTGTCGTGAACCATTTGGATTCTCTAATAATATCACTATATATGCTTTATTTATTTTTATTCTTTTTTTTAAACTTTAATTTTTTTCTCTTTACTATTTTTGTGCTTCCTTATTTACCTTTTATTTTACTTTAGATAGGAACAATGATTATTTTCAGCCTTCATATTGGAATATAAGATATATAACAAACAAAATACTAATAATGATTACACTCTGTGATGCATGGAATTTTAAGTAGTCAAAGACATTTTGGAAATTCAATTGTATGGTAGTTTTGAGAATATAGTTTATTGTGTGTGTTTATTTCTCTGTGCAATGATGCCAAGCCAACACTTTTTTTAAGTTATTAGCCAGAGTAAAAGGAATTCAACGAATTTCATCATTGTTAAATGGAAAGTTCTATATAATTGTTTGGATGTGTGACTAGGTAAGAGATTGTAAAACTTCAAAAGCTACTTTTGGGTTTTGGAATAAGTACCAATCTCAATTTCCATATATGTGTATATATTTACTTGATCTGTTACTATGAACTGAAAGTTGTATTCAAGTTTGTTTTATTGATCAAGATGAAATTAAAGATATATATTGGGAAGAACATTAATAGGGCGATTACTCAAATAAAATGTTTAAAAACACAAGTTACTAGAATACAATATTCTCAAATTGAAAACGCAATTGCAATTTTTATATTTCTATAGAAATCATTCCTGATAGCAGCGGATTAATTTTGAACGTAAACTATTACTGATAGCTGCGGTTTACGTTGATTTTAGTGCAAACAGAAACTGTTATAGACAACAACAATTTTTGAAGGAAGGGATTTGGACATAAACCGTTATAGGCAGTAGCGGTTTATGGATATATTTCTTTTCTATATATACTCCTCCAAGGCAATGAGATAGTAGTGGAGTGTAATTTTTCACAAATGGATGGTGAGGAGAGTTTTCTAACTCTAATGCATTGTTCTGTTAAAATTCAGAAAAGCAAAAGGCACGGTGTTAAATTTATGGATAGGGAATCGCTGAGCATTTTTATCTGGTCGTCCAGTACGTTGGCGGATATAAAAAGTAGCATATTACAGAAGATGGGGTGTGTAGGACAAAATGGGTAAAAAAGTTTTTCTACAAGATCCTTATTACTGTTGTGTCAACCGGTGTAAAATATGAGACATTTGTGATAGGGTTTGATGAAGATATGCCGGTATTGTTTCACTATAGGCGAAGTTTTTCCGAAGTTAGAATACCCAAATTGTTTGCCAAGTTGAAAGATGGCGTTGATAGCTCTGGGGCATCAGCGCCGAATCCTCAGTCGACGACGATGGGAGGTGCCTCAACGTTGATGCTTATAGTAGCACCTACTTGTCTGTTGGTTGATCCTCCATGTGTTGTAGTTGGTACTACTAGTTCACCTCGGCGTGTTCCTGCTTTTGTAGTTGAGTCTAGACCAGATCGAGTTGAAAATATGATGCGAGATGATGATTCGGATGATGAGCTAATCGACATTGTTAGGAATAGTGATGACGGTACTCCGAGCAATTCACCTATATCGCTCATGGGCCATTAAGTTTCGGCACACAGCAACATCCTGCACGTTTGTCGACGTTGAACTTGAAGGCCATAGGCCAACAGCCGGGGAGTCAATGCAACCTTTGGGAGTCACTGACTGCATGATGCAACCGCTCTAATGGAATTTCAAATTGGCCATTCTTTCCAAAGTAATTAAGGAGGAAATTGTGCTCAGCGTAAAAGATTACAGCATACGACATGGAGTTGAGTACATGGTGATGGATAGGCATATTCTATTGCCGCCAAATGCTGTAGATATACTTACTTGGCTGCACCATGTAGTAAAAATAATCATAATGCAATTAAATTCTACTTGATACTCGCATAAACACCAAATAATTACTCCAAACAATTAAATAATTAAATAATTCAAAATAACCACAACACATATATATAAACGCTAAATAATTAAATAATTCTACTTGGTACACGCATAAACACTAAATAATATCCGCAGTATTTCTAATTACAAAAACAAAACAAAATCTAATATTTCATTCGCATTAAATCTTACACACTAAACCATAAATCTTAAGGTATGATATTGTCCATGTCCTATACGTTACATACTACATTCTATATTTCAAAGTCTAATACTAAACTATAAATATTAAATTATATATTATATTTTCCATACCCTGCATTCTAGATCCTATATTTCAAAGTCTAATAGTCATCAATTATAAAGGTTAAATTATAAATTCTATTTCTTATATCCTACATACTAGTTTGTATATTCCAAAGTCTAATACTAAAAAAAGAATAAGCTAACCTTGTCAGTAATGGCACCGGTAATGTGGACAATGTCATTCAGTCGGTACAAGCCCTGTTCGTCTGTTATGTTGTTAGTTAAAGGTCACTACTGAAAAAACTTAAATTCGCTCCCAAAGTCCTCCTCTCTCTCTAAAATTTATTCTCTCTAACAAAATTACCATTTCACACTAATTGAAAAATCCGTGACTGGCTATCGCGGTTTTATAGTTTCTTTATGCGTAAATTATGGCTACCTCTAGCGGTTTACTGTCACGCCACGCTTTACATAAATTGCTATTGCCTATTGTGGTTTATGTCTAACTTCTTCCTTCATAAATTATTGCTGTCTATAGAAATTTCTGATTGCATCAAAATTAACTTAAACTGTAACTATCAGTAACTTTTTACGTTTAAAATTAATCCACTATTATCAGGAGCAATTTTTATAAAATTGTAAAAATTACAATTGCATTTTCAGTTTAAAAAAATTATAGTCAAATAATATATTTTTAAATATTTTATTTAAGTGAATTATCGAAACAAATATATACTAGTTAATATAGAAGCCTATGAATATAATAGGCTACAAGGCTATGTGACTGGCATTAATTATTAGTGAATTGGATTAGGAAACTATATAATAATTAAATCCAAAACATTTATATGCAGAAACAATCCAATCTTATATTATATCCATTAAATACTAATTAATTCATTGATGACAAAGAAAAGAAAAGGAATGGACGCACATATTACTCATCCATTGTCCATCCAAAGGGTAAATTAAGCAATGTTGACTAAGATCGATTAGATATCTTCAATGCATATGAATATGATGATAATCTTTTGAAACAAACAATATAATACTAAACCTGATTGTGTGACTGATTTCTACACATATAGAACTAAAAAAATAATAAGTTATTCGAAAGAGACCAGGTAAATAATATAATGAGATAGAAAATAGTTTAATTATTTTAGTAATTTTTATAATTTTATCGAATTTTTAATTAAATTTTTATATTTTTTTTAATTAAATTTTTATACTATATTATATTTTATAATTAAATTTTTACTATAAAAAATATTAAAATTAATAAAATATTTCATTAAATAAAACAGAATATTCAATCAAATATGTATATTAGACATATTTATTTTGTTTAATAAAATTAATCTAATATTTTTGTTACAGTAAAATATAATTATAAAATTTGATATATTATAGAGATTCAATTGACAAAAAATAAATAAAAATTTAATAAAATTATAAAAATTGATAAAATAATTAAATCATAAAAAAAAAATCGAATTTGACTAAACTAAATTATCCTTAATAATGACTCTACCCAACAATTATTTTAGTGAAAAGGCTATTTCTTTCACTATGTTGTTGTTTACTAGTAAGTGATTGAGTTGGTGTGTCACATAGTAGGATCAAGTCACGTTTTAAATTATATTTAATATAAAGTGGAAATAAAGAAAGGTAGAAAGTGTTAGTAGTTAGAAGTTAGAACAGTCAAATAAATCCTTGACCTCCTAAAGAATCAAATCAAAGGGAACCTTTCACACACGTTACACATACATACATGATCGTCAAAATTCAAACATTGCGTGGAGACGGAACCTTGGGAAGTTGTGCTGCTATACTATTAATATATTACAACTTTAATCAATAATAATTAATCATGTAATAAATATATACTCTAAAAGATTAGATGAAAAAAATGAAAAAGCTACATAGACCATGTTGGAACATTCCAAGTGGCGTGGATGTATGATTGATGAAATGTTGACTTTTGCCTTCAAGTCAATATGAAATAATTAATCCATGAAGGATAAGAGAGAGAGTTTAATTGAAGGCGGAAAAAGTGTTTAGTGATGTGGATTGATTTGTTACATTAAAAAATAAATAAAAAAATAAAAAAACTTATGCTGCAAGAGAAGGCAACACTACTAATAGCTTAGCTAGCTAGTTGGACTTGTATCCGCAAAGAACTATGTTGCAACTGCAAGTGGAATAATTATATGGCCACAAAACTTGTTAACTTCAAATTAATATGCATTATTAGTACTTTATATTATGTACTTCTTTTGAAGGGAGTAGAATTTTCTCTTTTTAAAGAGATTATTAGATAGATAGATAGATAATTTTTGAATATTAAACTTTTACATAAATATTATTCTCTAATAAATCGACTCATATAATAATTATGAGTTTTAAAAGTACGTATATAATTATTTTTTATTGGTGTTTTCAATCTCTAATATTAAATTAGAAAAGTATATGGAACCAAGATGTGACCAACCAAAAGTAAATAAAATTGTTTAATTAAAATCACTTTTTGAATAATATGTTTGAAAATCGCTCCTGAGATCACGGAGCACAAACCAAAACCCAATTTTTCATGGAACTCAAACACATTTTGGCTGATTTTTGGCTGATATGCTTTTGGTTTCCTAGTTGTTCTCATAGATATGTAATTTTTCTATATTAATAGAGCCTTATTTGTTCATTGAATTAAAGTTTTTACTAGGGTGTCCGCGGATCGGATCGGATTGGATATGGCCAAAAATTCGATCCGATTCGCACAATTTCCATCAGATCGGATCGGATATGATATCCGTACTTTTTAGTGCCGGATCCGATCCGCACATTTGCAGATCGGATATCGGATATATCCGCATAATTAAACCTTCTCTTTTTAATCATATTTCTATGTAAAAGAATTTGATAGAAATATTTCTTTCATACTTTTAAACTTATTTATTCCTAAAATATTTTTAATCAGACTCTCTCTAAATAGCAAAAATAAAATAGTACAGTATATGAATAATAATTACTAACTAAAACATACAAACAAGTAAATACAATACCAAAAATATATATATTTATTTATTTTTTAATTTATAGTGCGGATCCGCGGATCGGATACGCGAATGTAGAGCAGATATCTACGATCCGATCCGCAAAGAGTGCGAATCGAATTATATCCGCAATTTTCGGATCGGATGTGGATATTTACCGCAGATCTGCGGATACGATCCGATTCATGGACACTCCTAATTTTTACCGCTGATGGATCAAGGACATTCTACTATTCTACCTATGCTACTTTGCGTGACGATCACTTATTTAATTCCCACTTGCTCATGTACATTATAAATGCAAATAATTATATTCTGTCGATCAGTTGGTTCAATGACGACCTATATTTTACTTAGATGATTGAAAAAATATATTTAGCTAGCTTCAGAGAAATTGAATTAATTCTGTGCAGCATAAAGTATAAAGTATAAACGATGTGCGCTTTCTATATCATCCGATAATCGCACACATCACACATGCCATGTTTTCAAGAAAAGTTTGCGTCTCCCCTTCAGAGTTCATACCTGACTAGCCACATATATATTTTTTTTTCCATTTTTTTTATATATACTAACGTTTTTATCGGACAAAAGTGGTTATTTTAAGTATCTCTCAATCCTTATTATAATAATATATAAATATAAAAAAGAATGTTTATATTGGAATTTTTAATTAGGTAATATATGAACCAATTTTTAATTGTAAAATTATTTTTTGGAAGATTTAGGTTTAGCAGAATTCAAATTTTAGAATTTAGAATTTAATATTTAAAATTTAAAGTAAATTAATTTTTTCAAAAATTAGTTGATATCAGCTAAATAAAATTGACTCCCTACTTGAATCCATATATTTTATATTTTGTACTATAAACTTTGACTGCCAAATCTTAAAACCCTAATATTTAGCCGTTTGATTAATTAACATGAAAAATAATAGAGAATAAGGTAAATTTATCCAATGTTTTGTGTGTTAAATAGAGAAGCTAGAACATGGTAATATTGGGGAAATTATCTGACCATAACAATGTTAATGCCCTTTCGAAACCAGCATACATGTGACCAAACAATGGCCAATATCTATCTATCTATCTATCTATCTATAGCTAATTAAGAAGACGGCCTAAATGATCGTGTTATTGTTGATCACCCAAAAAATATGTCACACGTGACGTAATTCATTACCTTTGATCTTCTTTGGTTCAAATAATTTGGGGTTGGACCCTTACAATGTTAATGCTCACATAGCTTGACTTCGAGGCATGTGAATTATACATAGATGGATACATTATACATACATACGCACCTTTCATTATTTATCCTCCTAATTAGGGCTTTAATATTATATATTTTTTTTACTAAAGATAGGAGACTCGAACTCGCAACCTCTTAATTGAGTATAAAGAGACTATATTATTTGAACTATAACTCATTGGCTTCAATATTATATATTGACTATGAAAAAATAACAAAATCCGAAAGATCAAATTATATAAATACATGTGATCATCCTTCCGAATTAAATCAGCTTGATATTTCTGTACACTGTTTATTATTATTATTATTATTATTATTATTATTATTATTATTATTATTATTATTATTATTATAAAGTAATTTTTTATCTATATTATTCAATTACATAATACTATATCAATAAAAATAACTACATTTTATATTAATCACGTAAATTATCATTTAAAAGAATAGATGTGATTGCACGACTGTATAAAATACTTTATACTATCCATGCATAATAATAATAATAATAATAATAATAATAATAATAATAATAAAATAATTTTATTATTATTATTTTATTATTATTATTATTATTAATTGATGCTCTTAAATTTGGGGGTTGGAGGCAACCCAAGTGAGTCTACATCAATAAAGATTCTTTTTATGTCTATGAATGCTCCATACACCTAACAAAAACCTGCCCTCTTCTATATTGATGATGACTTCCATAATCTACACCAAATACTTCTATACTTTATTATAATATATAAAACTAATCCCGGTCAACAATATCATGCTTTTTCATTATTTTCTTCTTCTTCTTCTTCTTCTTTCCTTCGTTTTAGATCAATTTAAGTTTGAGTTCAAGTTCAAGTTCTTCAATTGAAAAAAATAAAATAAAATAATACTAGTTGTCCCTTTTAAGCAACCGCTCTTCCATCCAATTAACACTAAAAGTTATGCGATCAATTCTCTTTCACTTGTCATTTCTCTTCAGAGTAGTCTTCTAAGAAGGACATAAGCTTTTCATACATTATTGATGTATTTAGATTTATACTTCTATATTATCAATCAGATTGCTAAATTAAGCTTCTAAATATTTAGGGTCTTAGACCTAGCTATAATATGAATTATTTTAATTTGCTTTTACTATGTGTGATATACTAACGCATGACGTGCTGCTTATTCTCTTATACGTCACACATTTAATTAATTATTTGGTTATAGGCTTGGGATGATTAGTATAGTTTAACTTTATATTATGATGAATTGTTTTTCATTGTGTACCACAGGGACCAAACTGAATGTGTTTTTTTCATTAATATAGTTTAACTTTAAATACGAAAATAACGAATAATGCTACTATTGATTGTTGCTGCGGCATTGTAATTTTTAGTTGCTGCCTGTTGAATGAAAGTATGAAACAGAGTCATAAAAATTAGTAGTTGAGACCTTGATGCTATAATATGATACTCCTATATATTCATATTTAGGGCTCAAACTTGATTTATTGGCATTTTAATGTAATGCTGTGTACTTTTATAATATTATAAACTTCTCGTTGTTTTGAAACAATTTCATTTTTTTTTTCGGTAAAGAAAAGAAAATAGGAACTTGGGCATGATATAGGATTTTTTGTTAAAATAAATAAAATAAATATTTTATTTATGAAATAGGTAATTTATAGTTTTATTATCGAAATCTGTCTTTTAAATAATTTCGTTTAACTTATATATATATATATCCCTATCGTACAACAGCGACGTTCAACTTGAATAATCTTAAGATTTGGTCTATGTCTTTTCATCATGCATGACGTTAGTTATTTTTCTCATTGCTGTATATGAAGTGAAATAATTTGGCGGGACTTTATTTCTTGAGAAACCTGTATTGTTACATAACAACTAACATTTAGAAGAGGTAGGTATATGTTACTTAACCCATTCATAATTTCAGATACAAAAGGCATCTCATCTATGCATCTATCATTTGTATTTGTATTGGGGTCTTCTATGATGTATTCTTAATAAATTTTAATACGAAAATGTTTTGGGCAACAAAAGGAGCTATTACTTACTTTTTTTTTATTTGCTTTATTAATGTATTTATTTTTTTATTTTGTATTTCTTAATTATTAATTATTGAAATAAATAAATAATTTTAAATATAATAAATATATAGAGTAAACTACTATTTTTACCTACGAAAATTCTAAACGCTGACAAATCTATTCACGAAACAACGAAATTGAAGTTGTACCCATGAAAGATCAATTCCATATGACAAAACTATCCAAATTCTAAAAAACTATCAAAAAAATTCTAAATTATCCTTCTCTCCACCATTGGTGTCTTCAACCCAATTGCAGTTGATGGTGATTGATTTATCACATAACAGGCAGTTTTAACAGCTTCTATCCAAAAAGACTTGGCTAAACCTACAATTTGCAACATAACTCGTGCTCTTTTTAGGAGAGTCCTATTTATTCGCTCTGCTACACCATTTTGCTGAGGTCTATATGCAATTGTAAATTGTCGTTGAATATCTGCTTGCTTGCAAAATGTTTGAAAGTCACAATCGATATGTTCTCCTCCGTTATCTGTCCTTAAACACTTGATCATCTTTCCAGATTCAAGTTCTAACTTTGCTTTGAACTCTTTAAACATCACAAACACGTCTGATTTCTTCTTGATCGGGTACACTCATAGCCTCCTAGAGTAATCATCAATAAATGATACAAGATATTTGCTCTTCCTAGGGTCATCTCTAGCGATTTTCACACATCAAAATGAATCAACTTCAATACGCATGTGCTTGCTTTGAGCAGTTGATCTACCAAATATCAATCTATGTTTCTTGCTTGTAACGCAGTGCTTATAAAACAGTAAGTTTATTGTACTGATTTGAGTTCGGGAATGAGATTACGCTCCACAAGAATCTTCAAGCCTCACTCTGACATGTGGCCCAGTTTGCGATACCATATCATCGTCATTTTTTCTTGATTTGCTGAAGCAACTGATGCCTCTACCTCTTGCAAAGTATCTCCAATAAACATGTATAGATTTGCGGCAATCTTTTCTGCTTTTATTATCACAAGAGCACATTTAACAACTTTCAAGATCCCACCTTCAATATGGGTCTTGCAACCAAGTTCAACTAGTTGTCCAATCGATAATAAATTCTTCTTCAAATCCTTCACATGTTTTACCCCTTGAAATGAACGAATAGAACCATCAAACATTTTTATTTTGACATACAGTATCTATTCCAATAATTTCTAAGGCATGATCGTTTTCCATAAACACAGATCCTTCCAAGACAGGTTCATATGTACAAAACTAATCACGATGAGGAGTCATGTGCAAAGTTGCTCCTGAATCAACAATCCAGACATCAGTGAGTTGTTTGCTACCTTTAGAACCATTTGTTGTTTCTCCATACAGGATTTCTCCATCATCAGAGATACTCACAATACATCCTTGAGAACTTGATCCTTTTGGAACTTTCTCTATACTCTTCTTATTTCGACAATCTTTCTTGAAGTGCCCTCTCTTGCCACAATTATAGCATTTGAATTGCTTCTTTCTTTCTGACTTTGGTCTACTTTGACTCCCACTGGAACCACGCTCCATTGATCTTTCTCTCGTCATCAACAGCGCCTCTGCTTGCTTTGAGCTCTTTAATCTATCTTCCTTATTCTTGCGCCTGGATTCTTCTTCAAGAATCGCAGCAGCCATATCATCAAAAGAAAGATAGTCTGTTAAAATATTATTAGTTAAGTTAATGATGAGCTGATTATATGAATTTGGTAGACTTTGAAGTAGAAGTTCTGCATGTTTGTTTTCTGCTATGTTGTAATCCAACGATGAGAGTTGAAAAAATAGTGTATTTAGATTGTTGATATGATTTGTTGCCGATGTAGATTCACTCATTCGAAGAGTATAAAGTCTTCTCTTCAAAAATATCTTATTGTGAAGCGGCTTGACTTCATATAATTTAGTGAGAGCATCTCAAATTTCTTTTGCTGTCCTTTTCTCTGCTACACTTTGACAAGACTGAATCACTGAGTGCCAAGTGTAAGTTTGCAACGGCATTGTCATCCATCTCCTTCTATTTTTCATCTGTAATTACAGTGGGTCTACTTTCAATTGCTGCGACACAATTGTCTTTCTTCATAATTTTTTTCATTTTCAATTTTCATAAGTAAAAATTACTCCCACTGAATTTCGGAATCTCATACTTTGTTGCCTTTTTTTGGATAGTAACTTGCAGCAGAAGAAAAAAAATATTAATCAACAATCTTAGGCTCTGATACCACTATTAGGTACCAGACAAATGACACAACAAAATATAAAGATAAAAAAAATTAAAAATTTGTATAAAATATTTTTTTTTGAGAATTACAACTTCTCGGTTCTCGCTATCACAAGGAGATTACAATAATACTCTCTTGACAAAAAGAGAACACACTTCTCTCTACATATATAAGAGAAAACTACTCAAAGAAATCTATGTTTTTCTCTCTAGATGACTTCTCACTTGTTTGATGAAATTGAATTAAAAACTAAATAAAAAAGTTTTCAATTTATAAGTAAATATTTGTTATGTAAATCACTTGTAACATGAGGTTACTTTCTTTTTTCTCTCTCCACCATCAAAGTTTGATGGCTATTACGTAGGAATATTTTTCTCCTTTCATTATTTACTTTTCTTTTCCTTTTTTTTTTTATAATTAGCTTTACTAAACTTACTTTATTTGATGAAATAAATAAATAATTTTAAATATAATAAATATATAGAATAAACTACTATTTCTACCCACGAAAGTTTTAAACGCTGACAAATCTACTTACGAAACAACGAAATTGAAGTTGTGCCCATGAAAGATCAGTTCCGTATAACAAAACTATCTAAATCCTAAAAAACTATCCAAAAATTCCAAATTATCTTTCTCTCCACCATTGCTACCATCATCTTCCCCCTCTCTCTCCCTGCCGAAGCTTCCCCCTCTCTCTTGCTTTGTAAATTTTTAACTCTAACAATTCCTAACCACATTGTAGCTCTCCCAACTCCAACTCAAAATCATTCTCCTCTCTCACGTTTCTGAAGCTAGCCTTCTTCTACCATCTTCCTCTTTCTCTCTCTCTCAAGTCATTTTCACCCAAGACGATTTGAAGAAAATCGCCGCCTACAAAACCGTCGAGTACGTCGAATCTGGTATAATTTTTGGCCTCAGAATTGGCTCTACTGCCAAACACGCCGGCATGACAAACTCAAGGACATCGTCGGCGCACGAGCAAGCCCTATCTCTCGGGATCCCCTTGTTGGATATGGACTCTCAACCTGTCGTTAATCTCGTCGTTGACGATACCGACGAGGTTGATTATTATCTTAACCTCGTCAACGAATGTAGTGGCACCCTCTTAAAGGAGAAGATGGTTGAAGGTGCTTGCAAGAAATTCGTTATAATCGTTGATGAGTCTAAGCTCATTAACTATGTTGGTGGTAGCAATTTGGCTATGTCCGTGAAAATTATTAAATGTAAAAAACAAAAAATCATAATTGATTGGGACTACTCGATTTTAGCCAAGCTGCAACCCACCTAATTTTTATACTTAAAAAAAAATGGATTTTGGAATAAAATTTTCTTTTAATTTTTTTTGAAATTATTTTTTTATTTAAGAAATTTTTTTGACACAAAATTACCGAAATCCTTTTAAAAGTACTATAAAAGGAACTATTTTTAATATATTAAATAATAAAAACTTAAGTTTTTATTATTATGTTATTAAAATATTCTCGTAGGATAAAAAATAGCTGAATCTTTACAAAATAACTTTAAAATTTTGTGATTGAAATAACTAACAATGGTCATTTGTTAGCAACATCCCTAAATAAGAAAATAAATAAAAGATGGTTTAGTAGAAAGTGAGTCTTAATGACATACTTGTTCAGTTGTTTGCTTTTTTTGCATCGATCTAGAGTTTTGACTGAACCTCATCAAAACCAACAAATTAATTAACGTCTCATCATAATTTATGGCTTTTTCTTTAAGTCTTTTCTACGGTCCTACTTAATGTTTCTAACTTTTATGCTAGTTAATCAAATTAGATTGATCTAATAATTAGTTTATTAGTCTGTTTAAATAAATATCAAAAATTTAAATTTTACTTTATATATATAATAATTTATTGACCACTCACAAACTCTTAAATAAAATTCAATACAATAATAAATTAATTTTTGATATGTCAAATTAAAAAATACAATAAAAAATTTTTTTATGCTGGTTGACTATAGAAAGAAGTTAATTAACAGAGCCTTAATTATATACTTAATTATATCACTTGGATGGGCCACCCGTGTGTTTGATATAAAATTATTATTATTAATGTGCTTCTATTTATTTATTTAAAGTGTAGGATAAGTAATTTTATACAAAAATGCTATTCATAAATTAAAATTAGCCATTAAAATTAGTTATTATTTTATTTTTATATAAATTTATATGTAATTTTATTTATTTTAATGTATATTTATATTTTATACTAATGACTAATTTTAATATACACGTAACATAGTTAAATTTTATAATATGCGATTGAGTTTCTATGATTAAAAAAATCTAGCATTTAACTTTTATTGTCTCTAAAAGAAATAATTTATTATAGACATACAAAAAGTTAAAAAAGAAATGCACAATTCACACTTCGAACTCTAAAAGAGTTTGTGTAAGAAAAAAATATTTGATGTATAACTATTTATGTGTATTATGTGTGTTTATCTATCAATCTAATATTTTTTAATAGTTTAAATAATTATATGACACGGCAAAATAAATCATTAAGAATCAATCATAATAAAAAGATTAAGATATTTATAAAATTTGAATTTACTTAACATTTGTTCTTCGCTTATCCTAGAGGCATATGATTAAGTTACCAATAATTTTTTTTTATAGAAAATATTCAAAATTTAAATTTTAATGTATTTATTTTACATTGGTTAAAATAAAAAATTTCAATAAAAACTTCTACTTATAGTAATATTAATGTGTACTCTAAGAACATATATTAATTAAACTAAAAAATTTTCAAAAACCCAAAACAAAAATAAGTTTTTACTTTTTAGGTTGAATCCACGCCCGTGAAACATTACCCATGACTCATTCAAACTAAACTCCCAGTCTCCCAGATGCCGAAAGTACCCTCTCATTTTATGTTAGATATCTATCACACAATGTAAAAGTTCCTTTTGACAAGTTGACTATCTAATATGTTTTATTTTGAAATGTCAAGTTGACCGCAATTAAGATTTTGTACGTCAAATTTATAATTTTGTTTGATAGTGTAAGAAAATTGTGATGAAGCAAATCAACCCATGTCTACACTTTTTACGATCAAATTGTTTATGTAATAGCGAAGACTATTATGTAAAGTATATATGGTTACTTTTGGTCCAGTCAAAGAATTGCATACATGTGAGTAAACACTTAGGGTCTGTTTGGAAATTCTGGAGGTAACTTTTTTTTATTTTTAATTTATGAAAAGTAGTAGTATTAATGTTTGGTGTAATTTTTAAAATTAAATTGTAATTTTTTAAGAAGCTATTTTGGAGCTTATAAAAAAGTTAAAAAAAATGACTTCTCTCATAATACTTCTACTTTTTATTACATTTCTATAAAATAAGCATTTTTAGAGTTAAAAATCCAAACACAAAATAACTTATTTATAAGTTACTTTTAACAGAGTCATTTATTGTTTAAGTTATTTTATCAAAAGTAGCTTAATTAAGTTGGTTACCAAAATTGGGCCTTAATATGTTGGTTTCAAATAATAAACTCGATCGTCTTCCTGGAAAAATATTTCCAAGCAAGATATATATAATATTTAGACTTGCAGAAAGTTTAATATGGAGGGCCGAATTTTAGATAAATTTTTTTTATTTCATAAAAATAATTAACATATAATTATTAGAGTTAATTTTTCAAAAGATTTATCAAAATATATATATAAAATTATAAATTTTTTTTATAATTTTATTTTTAATATGATAGTTACATAAAAGAAATATAACAATATCAATAGTACATTATAAAATTATAAAGTACCAATAATTTATAGCGTGTTTAGTTAAAAATTATCACATATCTTATTAATTAAAATTAATTTTTTAAAAAATTTAAAAAAATTAAAAATAAATGATAAATTATTAATTATTTGAAAGACACAATACCTTTATAGAATACAAGATATAAGATATTTTTATAAAAGTTTTTCTTCAACAACATAAATTTAGAATAAAAATAAGTATTCTTTATAAGAAAAGAATATCTAAAGTACATAATGTGATTATTAAAATATAACTACGTAAGTTATTATTAATATAATAATATAAATTTTAAATATGTTTATATAAAATAAATAAATAATTTTTTAAAATAAATATAAAAATCATTATATAAAAACTAATTTAAAAGTTACAAAAATTTGAGGATATGATATTAAATTAGTTAAATAAAAAATATTAATAAATTAAACAATTAAAACATAAATTTATCATATAATAAAAAATAATACATATAAAAATATTAAATTATATAATAATTTTTATTTTTTTAAATATATATCTCATATATAAATATAATTTTTAAAAATTTTGAAGAGTCGAGACTACTACTCACTCTTTCTAAATCCGTCCCTGCTTGCAGAAAGTAGGTGGAATTAGTAGTAATTGAAAATGTATAAATACTTAAGGGAAGATGATATGTGCGTTATTACTCACGTCTCACGTTATGGAGATATTTTCAGTTTTTTGTTTTATTAAATTAATTAGTATGCGAAATTGCAAATCCCAAATTTTTCTTGTCATTCATTTTAGGGTACGGTAATTGACCAAAGCAAAATAAAATCTCGGTCGATGACCTTAGCTTCTATGTGGATTGTGGAAAATAAAAAGCATTTTTTTTAAATTATTCTTTTATTTCTTATTATTTCTTATCCTTCTTGTCAGGTTCCGATACTGTAATTCCATCCATTCACTACTAGCTATCAGTCACCACTCACCACCACCATTGGCCGACTATTATTGTTGTTGTTAATATTCCAAATTTTAAATTTATTTTATTTTATTTTATTTTTGTTTAAATTTTAAATATTTTTATTATTTCTAATTTCAAATATTTTTTTAATATTCAATTCTAAGTAATGGATATCGACAATAATATTAGTTGAAGAGTGTTAACTCACAATATCTTTTTTAAATGCCAATATAGTACTAATAGTAGATAATAATGTATTTTTAAGTTGAATAAAAACAAGTTTTTTCGGTTTTTAATTATTTATTTGATGTACATTAGTGCATCCTTAATAATTATTAAAAAAATATAGATAAACAATAAAAATATTAAACAATGTGAATAACGGTTTAAAAAAAATTAAATTAATTATTAAAATTAAATTCTCAATTTATTAAAATAATTATTTTTTGAATTTAAATTATTAGGGTTATGCAACGTAACCTCCTCTTAATATACCGTCACATCACATTCTCATTCTATCTCAACCATCTTTTTGTTCATCTACTCATACTGTTGTTTATATCGGTCCTCTTCTCCACCATTCAGCCTGACACTTCACCTCCGCCGGTCATTCGGACGTACCTTCCCTCTTGCGCTCAGCCCAACGCGCCTCTCCTACTCAGTACTCACTCCCAACGACGGACCTACACAGGACAAAAGGGGGCACTTGCCCCACGGACCTACACAGGGCAAAGGGGGCACTTGCCCCACTCTTATTTTAATTTTTTTTAAAATATATATATCCATTTTAAATTAAATAAATAATTTCATTATAAATAAATTAAGCCCAATTATTTAAAGTTCTAAATCCATTTTATCTTTTTATCATTTTGATTATTAGTTAACTTAATCAAATTTAGTCTTCTTTTATTCTAAAATTTCAGCCGTCACCACTCTTTTATTCTCTTAAACCTTCTTCTCAATTTTATATTTTCAACCTTTTTTTTCTATTTTTAGTATAGTGGTTATCTTCTCTTCATTAAAAGGTAAATTTTAAATTTTCTATTTTTTTATATACGTCTCTATAACTCTATGTATCTTTTAATTTCATTGTTTTTCTTTTTGATTTTTTTTAAACATTTTAATTTAAGTAATTATAGTTTAGGTATTAATCTAATTTTTTATTCTGTTCAAGAATTTATATATTTTATTTTATTCCCAATTTAGTGATCCTTATTATTTATTTATTTATCTTTCGTTCTATTTTATTATATATAATTATGTTGTATATAAACTTTTAAATTCAATTGGTCAATTTATTAATTTAGAATATATATTTTTAATTTTTAAAAATAGTAATAAAAAATATTTTAAAATAGTAATGATTGTTTGGTTACATATATAGAGAGGCATTCAATCAAGTTGATAATGAAACAATTATTCACTATTTTCAAAATATAAAAACAAGAAGAGAAATACCTTCAAGATTTAAAGAAAAAAAAGTTAGCGACTAATATAATTTTTGTAGTCGAATAATTAATGTACACTTTTATTTTATTAAATTTAGATTAATATATCTTTTGATAGTAATGTGTATTATTTTTGCCCCCTTAACATAAATTTTCTGGGTCCGTCACTGCTAGTCACTCCCCTCGTTTCTTTACTTCCCTCACAGTCCTCAGATCAATGCTCAATTGCTCATTTCTCGATAGTCAATAAAAATATAATAACAAGGCAGAGACTCCACTCCATTACTCACTTTGCCGCGCTCGCATTCACACACTCTTACTTGGATCTCTCTTCTCTCATCTTACTCAAAAATGTCGTTCAAAATTTACAATCTCAATGAATCCTTATCCAAATTTTTTTTTTGCAATACCCACATTATTGTTGTGAATTTTGTTATCTATCCAATCCCTATACGGGAATGGGACTTCAAGAAAACAACAGTAACCGCTGCAACAGGAGCTGAATATGCAACAACAATCTAAGAGCGCATACCCAAACGAAAACTAAATTTTTACTTACGACCCATGTAACAAGTTATACCAAGTAAGAAGTGTATAACAATTAGTTCATAAGGACTGTCATTATATAACCATTTATCAACAGATACCGTTTTTCATATCGAGTAATAGTATAAATCTATAGCCGTCGAAGTAGGAATAATGGCTCCTCACCGGTGGCCGCTGCCAGTAGTTATTAAACCGTTGAAGGAGCAACAGTGTTAGTCATTGCATTCGTTCACCACTGCTCGTGCACTCTGTTTAGTATACATTATATTCCATTTTGCATGGAAAATTTAATTCTACATTTTTCTTTAGAAAATTCTAATCTTATATGGTGAATTATTTATTATTGAAATTTAGTTTTTTTTTTTTAAGTTAAAAATAAGATTCAAACGCATGATTTTTAAGTGAATACGAGAAGATTATGCTATTTGAATTATAGTTTGTTGGTTTGAAATTTAAATTATTAGATGGAATAGAATCATGAATAATTATTCTATATCTCACCATGCACTCATATTTTTATTTAGCAATCAAACATAATAATAATAATAATCTCTCTAGGGAGTCAATGAAATATTTGTACAACGTATATAATAGACTATTTATTTGGTTCAATATGAGTTAAAAAATGAACATTCATAATAAAATACTATTAATTTCTCAAATACAATACACCCATACTATTCAGAATAACTATTCGGGTAACATCTAATATCTTACTGAATCGAATATCCCTATATTTCTATTGTACATATTGTATAAATATTTCATTGGCTTCTTATATTTTTTCTAATAATAATATGCAGATTTTTTTTTGTGGCGAGGAGGGAAGAGAGAAGAAAAAGCGAACATAATCTCTTCTTTGGTGAGTCGAAGGCGCGTCCTAACTCTGTTGATAATTGACATGAAGAAAAAAAAAAAAAGAATTTGTGCTCTTCTCGTATGATTTGTTTATAAACAAAAAATATTCTCGTATATATATAACATATACAAACACACACTCCTATTTAACTTGAGTAGCATCAGTGCACGCATCGCTGGAACAATTAAGTTCGACCTTGTATCTTCTAAGTTTTAATTTCGAAATCAATTCACATAATCATTAAATTAAAGCAAGTCTTACTAACATATACGCTAGAATTTACCGATTCAGAGTTATTATTATTATCTAAGAGAAAAGAAATATGTTTTTTTCATTTTAATAGAGTTTAGAAAGAGAGAGATAACAACTCAACACAAATATACATGTGTTGTGATGAGAACGGGAATGGGCATGTAGATGCTCATTTATTATGCATGGACGACTTATGTTTTTAAAGATAAAATGTATTAAAAAAAATTAAAAAATATAAATCTATTGTATGTATATAAATAGGAGGCTAAATCTCAAACATACACCTTATAAATACTTTTTTTTTTCTCTCTTTATATGCTGCAATATATATATGAATCATCTTAATTATATTGAAATATTAATTGTGATGAATATTAATATTAGAGTCTTTTATTTATATTTTTTTATTTTATATTTATTTATTTTACAACACGTTATCAGCACAAGCTCTAATCAAAATTTAGGAAGACTTTAGTAATAAATTTTTATTATGTCAAAACTCTCTCATCTTGAATTTAATGCTCGTGGTATATCTGAAAACAATTACTTATCATGGATATTAGATGCCAAAATTCATCTTGATTCATTGGATCTTGGAGATACCATTAAGGCTAAAAATAATGCATCCCAAAAGGATAAAGCCAAAGCATGATCTTCCTTTGTCGTAATCTTGACGAATGATTGAAAAATGAATATCTCACACTAAAAGATCTTGCAGATCTGTGGAAGAACCTTGAAGAAAGGTATAATAATCAAAAGAAAGTGATACTTTCTCAAACCCGATATGAGTGGATGCACTTGCGTCTACAGAATTTTAAATCCGTAAATGAATACAATTCAACAATGTTTCGAACTACCTCACGAATGAAATTATGTGGGAAAAAGATAACTGATAATGACATGTTAGAGAAAAGTTTTTCTATCTTCCATGTCTCGAATGTACTTCTACGGCAGCAGTATCGAGAAAAAGAATTTAAAAAATATTCTGAGCTAATTTCTTGCCTTCTTGTTGCTGAACGTAACAATGAATTGCTTTTAAAAAATCATGAAGTACGTCCAACTGGCGCTGCCCCATTTCCTGAAGTATATGCGGCAAATCATAATCCTAGAAGAAGTAAATGGCAAAGTTTTGGTAACAAGAAAAATTTATGAAAGGAAGAACAATTATGTTCACAAAAAAGGATCTCACCAGAAGTGGGATAAATAAAGAAATAATGGGTAAAATAAATCAACAGAGGATAAATGTTGTGGTTGTGGTGGAAAGGGCCATTGGTCGCTTACCTATCGTACCCTGAGGCACCTAGTTGATCTTTATCAAGTATTCTTGAAAAAGGATGCAAAGGAAAGGAGACGAATTTTGCTTCAAATTTTGCTTCAAAGGATGTTGCTGAAAATTATACCACTCATTATGAAATATCTGATTTTTTTTTAGGATCCTGAAAAAAATATTGACCATTTGATAAATGATGAAAAAATTTAATATGTGAGTTTGTTAAAATATTCATGTAAATAAATAATGTAAATAAATTTTTTTGTTAAGTTTTATTTTTAATATATTTAAATTTCAAGTATTATTACATAAATAATGTTTAATAAAATATTTATATTTATGAATTTCAAAATCACTAAATATGTCAAGTTCAAAAATAATAATAATAATAGTAGTAATAATAATAATATTTTAGTATATGATACTATTTTTATGTACAGTGTTTTTTAGAAAAATAATTTTAATTAGGAATATAATTTTACTGTACATGTACTGTACTGCTACTCATTTTATTATTATTATTTGTCTTTAAAGAAAATGGAAAGGATATATAATAAAGATGTTTGCCTTACGAATAGTGCAAGTTCGCATACCATTCTCAAAAGTAATATATATTTTACTCATCTTGTACCAAAAGAAGAATATGTTAATACTATTATTGGCTAAAACAATGTGATAAAAGGTTCCGGAAGAGCTATAATTTTGTTTTCCAGAGGAAACAATTTTTATAATAAATAACGCACTATTGTCTATCAAGTCTCTAAGAAACTTGTTAAATTTTAAAGATATTCGCTGAAATGGATATTATATTGAAACAATGAATGAAAGAAATCACTAGTACTTATATATCACAACTCATGATTCAAATAAAAAGATTATATTAGAAAAGCTGTCCTCATTTTCTTCTGGGTTATATTATACTAAAATTAGTACAATTGAATCACATGTCATTATAAACCAGAAGTTTACTATCCCAAATAAATTCATAATTTGACATGATCGATTGAGACATCTTGGAGCAACCATGATGCGAAGAATTATTGAAAATTTCCTTGAAAATTCTCTAAAGAACAAGAAAATTCTCTAAAGAACCAGAAAATTCATAAATCTAGTGAATTTTGTTGTCCTGCATGTTCTCAAAAAAAGTTAATTTATAATTTTAAGGCCATCACCAATAAAGATTGGATTTGAGTCTTCTAAATTTCTAGAAAGGATTCAAGGCGATATATGTGGACTCATTCATCTATCACGTGGATCTTTTAGATATTTTATGGTCTTAATAGACGCATCTTCGAGATGGTCACATGCGTGTTTATTGTCTTCTCATAACCTAGCGTTTGCGAGATTACTTGCTCAAATTATTCGATTAAAAGTACAGTTTCTAGAAGATCCAAACAAAGTAATTCGTCTTGATAATGCTGGTGAATTCACTTCCCAAACTTTTGATGTTTATTGTATGCTAACGGAATAAGCGTTGAACATCTAGTAGCTCATGTTCACACGTAAAATAGATTAGCAGAATCATTTATTAAACACCTCCAATTAATTGCTAAACCCTTACTTATGAGAACAAAGCTCCCAACCTTTGTTGGGACATGCAATTTTACATGCTGCAGCACTTATTCATTTGAGACCAATAAGTTACCATCAATTCTCTCCTATGTAATTAGCTTTTGGCCAGCAGGCAGCAGCCAAATATTTTCATTTGAAGATGTTTGGGTGTGCGATATATGTTCCAATTGTCCCACCTTCTCGCACAAATGAGACCCCAAAGAAAATTAGGAATTTATGTGGGATATGATTCTCCTTCTATATTGAGATATCTTGAGATACAAACAGGAGATGTATTTAAAGTTCGATTTGCAAATTGTCATTTTGATGAATCAAAATTTCTAACATTAGGGGAAAGAATAAGTTTCTTCAAAAAGAACTTAATTGGAATGCATCATCCTTGATGCATTTAGATTCTCGATTAGGGCAATGTGAACTAGAAGTTCAAAAGATTATACATTTGCAAAGAATAGCAAATGAATTACCTGATATATTTTCCGATACAAAAAGGATTACTAAATTCTATATACCAGCTAAAAATGCGCTAATTCGAATTGATGTCCCAGTTGGACAAATGGCCACCGAAACAAATTCACGTCAAAAGCGTGGTAGGCTTGTCGGCTCCAAAGACAAATATCCTCGAAAAGAAAGAGGTAAATACTATTCCTGTTGAAAAAGATAAAGACATAGTAAATGCACCTGCAATTGTCTAAAATTCTGTTATAGTTTTGATGCTAGAAGACGTTCAGGTACCTGAAATTTCTGAAAATTATGAAAATGATGAGATCTCGATAAATTATGTCTTGACAGGAGAAAATGGTACCAAAATAAAACAATTGTCAATGAAATATTTGCATACAATGTGGCATTACACGTCATGCATGAAGGTAAGAATCTTGAGCCAAGAACAGTCGAAAAATGTCGACAAAGGAATGATTGGCTGAAATGGAAGAAGCTATAAAAGCTGAGTTAGACTCACTTGCAAAACATGAAGTCTTCCTATAGTCCGTACATCAGAAGATCTAAAACCAGTTGGATACAGATGGGTATTTGTGAGAAAATGAAATGAGAAAAATGAAGTTGTACACTATAAAGCTCGACTTGTGGCACAAGATTTTTCACAAAGGTCCGGTATAGATTATGAAGAAACATATTTTCTTGTAGTAGATGTAATAATATCGCGTTATTTGGTCAGTTTATCTGCATACCATAAACTACATATGCATCTAATGGATGTGTTAATAGCCTATTTATACGGGTCATTATTAGATCGTGATATCTATATGAAAGTTTTGAAAGACTAAAGATATCTAAATCATCCAATAAATATTCACATGAGTTATACTCAGTAAAATTGCAAAGATCTTTATATGGTCTAAAGCAATCTAAACGAATGTGGTATAATCATCTTATTGAGTATCTGGCCAGAAACGAATTTAAGAATGATGATATCTGTCCATGTGTTTTTATAAAAAAATCTGCATCTGAAAATTTTGCGAAACTATAATAAGGACCAATAGAATAATTAAACCTACAATAATCTCTACCAAAAAAAGTAAAGAACAATTCATCAAGATTAGAAGACAAATTATAATCATTATATAAATATTTAATTAAAAAAAAAAAAAGAAAAAAAAAACGGAGAGAGAAAAAATTTGAGACGAAGAATGATAAAAATGGTCATAGTAATTGATATAGTATAGCCTTTCCATATATCTTTTCACTTGAAACATTTATTTTCCTAAATAATACCAAACAGAAGTTGAGAAAATGTCAACAAATTAGGATAAAGAGCATTTTGTGTTGTTTGTCTATGAATCAGAAATAGCCAAGTATGCGACTATTTCTTTTCCTTTTCGTTTATGTATGTCCATATTATATTATATAGGCCTCATTATTGGACTGGCTACCAACCTAACGCTACTGAACTATACAATGCCATTTCTCCGGCATTTATGGCAAAAACTATTAGCAACACCACACCCATCACTAGGGAATATCGTCATACATACTATAATTTTCAGATGTTACAAAACTTCATCTTCTTTAATTAAAAAAAAAAAAAAAAACCCTAGCTATACATTGTCAAAGCACATGCAACAACATTTATCCTACTTGGTCTACAAATTTTGATGCCAAGCCATGACTACATGATTAGTAATAATATAATAATGTTAATAATATGAAGTAATAATAATATTCATCGTCGTCATTATTACTAATGGGACCAAAACACAGTGTTAGAATTGCCTTTACGTAAAGCATCGGTATATTAAGTTGGGAAAAAACAAAGGGAACGAAAAGGAAAGGACTAAAAAGGAGATGATCAAGCAAATCCAAAATAAGGAGAACAAGAAAAGAAAGGAAGGGGGGGGGGGGGGGGGGCACAGCATCATCATGCAATAATGCTCCCATTCAAAGACTCACTCAACGCAACACCTTTTTCTTATACTTATTTCAAATTTATTATCACCTAAGATAAAAATATAAACATCATTGAAACTAAAGTGATGAAACCGTATTCAATTTTATAAAGATACCGTGATACTTTTTGTATATTTAAAATTACACAAATATTTGGAATGAGAGAAAAAATGTTAATTAATATGTAGATGATGACGTTGGTGTGGCATCAGCAGGAGGAATAAAAAAGAGAGAGCGTCGATGACACGTGCCAAGAGGCAACGGTCAAATGACGGTGCCAGTCACAGACACGTGTGAGGTTTTCCATTCCCATTCCCAAACCACACTCATAAGTTGAAAAGTTTGAATCATTGACTCACCTTACTCATTTAATCACGCTCCTCTTCCAACGCCTGCAATCACACGCTCTCCCTCTCTCCCTTTCAACTTGATCTTTTCATTTTTCCACTCTCATTTCTACATCACAAATCACAACAATAATATTAGAAAGAGAAATTCATTTCACCTACTCGATTATATTTTTCCATTTATTTATGCTACTACTATTTTTCGCCTTGTGAAATACTGCTGCTGAAAATAAAATACTAGCTAGAATATTGAGTTTCACGTAAGAAAATAACGGAGTCAACCCTGCTTTATTTGACTCTTCTTTTCCCAATCAAACCAAAAGAACGGAAATACGGACAAGAGACTACGAGTTTTACTGGCCCGGGGCACCTCGGATTCTACTTCTTCCATTTTCTTATTTTTCGTTCCAAAATAATCAATGGTTTTATATCTTCTACGGTAATACATAGAAAGGGGAACAAAGAGAATCTTTCTGTTCAAAATTGAAATACATATGGCTACTTTTGGAAGACTCCATATTGGACTGAACAATAGTCAAGATAGAACATCCTTAAAAATAGTAACAATCACATTTTTATTATTACCAACTTTTCGAGGTTCAAAAGGTTATATCTACTACATACTCTGCCAGACATGGAGATTAAATGAGGAGTTCTATGTACCAAAAATAAAAAAAACAAAAAAGAGAAAGGAAATTCTATAAAATATATATAATATGAACATGTACATACGTACTTAATTAAATTATTAGTACATAAAGCAAAATACTAATAGAATTTGTCTTGATCAGAATTCCTTATTATATCCCGTAGTTTAACTAAATTGTGAGGTTATAACCAACTTTGTTCCTAGATGATGGATATGTAGTATTGTTTGTTTATTGTAAAATACATATTTTATTAATTTTATATGGGAAGGGGTATATATGGTGGTGGTGCAGTATAGTGACAATGTCCCTATATGCATAACTAATGTCTGATAAGTCTCCTTAATGGAAGTAACATGGACCGATAGAATATATATTATATAGGTGATGAATCAATGTTTCCATATAAGAAAGCACTTTGAGGTCTTGTGATTGGAAGGTGTATTTTGTCAACCTCCTTTTTAAAGTGACCCTAGCAACTCTCTATTCAAACCCCAAGACTTTCCATTCATTATTTTAATTTTCTTTTTTTTTCTCTTTATCTTATATATGTATTCAATTGCAAATAACTTCAAGAGATAAGCTACAAAGTCTCACTACCATTCTCTCTCTCTTTCTCTCACACACACACACACAGGCACACTGTCTTCTCTTCTCTTCTCTTCTGCTTTTTCATTTTCTTCCTCTTGTTCTTCATGTCTGATGAAGCTAAACAACTTCTCTACCAAGACCTTATTCTTGATCATCATCAGAATCAGAATATTATTGCAGGAGGAGGAAGATTATCCAACAACATGTTCTGTGAGAAGCAGTTTCCATCATCATCATCATCATCACAAGTAGCGTTTGATCCATCTTCATACATGAGCTTCACTGAATGCCTTCAAGGAGGGATGGACTATAACTCGCTTGCAACTTCTTTTGGTTTGTCTCCTTCTTCATCGGAGGTCTTTTCATCCATCGAAGGCAACAATAATAATCAAAAGCTCGAAGGTGATGTATTAGGAACTGGTGGCGGTGGTGGAGGTAGTGAAACCCTTGCAACCCTGAACTCATCGATCTCTTCGTCATCATCTGAAGCCGGGGGCGAAGAAGATTCTGGAAAGAGCAACAAAGATAGCCAGGTCAAAGAAGAAGCAGCAGGAGAAACCTCTAAGAAGGGGTAATAATTTTAATTTGAACCTTCCGATCCATCATTCTAGGTTAATTATGAAAAGTGCAACTTAATTAATTCTTCCACTATATATATGAATGTATTTGAATTTGGAATGTGGATGTTGGTTGTATTACAGGAACAAGGAGAATAATAATAATAAGAAGAAAGGGGAGAAGAAGCAGAAGGAGCCAAGGTTTGCGTTCATGACAAAGAGCGAGGTTGATCATCTTGAAGATGGATACCGATGGAGAAAATACGGACAGAAAGCCGTTAAGAATAGCCCTTATCCAAGGTATAGAATAGAATTCAATTCAGCACTATGAGAATGATTAGGTTTATTTGTTCCTAATTGAATTGAATTGTATGATCAGGAGTTACTACAGATGCACGACACAGAAGTGCAGCGTGAAGAAACGCGTGGAGAGGTGTTATCAGGATCCAACGACTGTGATAACAACCTATGAAGGTCAACACAACCATCCAGTCCCCACTTCTTTGAGAGGGAATGCGGCTTCAATGTTCACACCTTCCATGCTCTCCATCTCCGCCCCCACTCCCCTCCTCTCATCCGCCGCACATCACGACCTCGCCCTTTTTGCTCCCCTTTCCCACCACCACAACCAATATTCCGCTGCTTCTGGATCATTGTTTCATCACCATCAGAGCATTAACAACAACTTTAATAACAACAACAATAATAATAATAATAACTCTCTTCTTCTTCTCAATCATCATCATCATCCGTATAATAATCAGCAGCTTCCTCCTGAATATGGCCTCCTTCAAGACATGCTCCCTTCCATGTTCCTCAAGCAAGAGCCATGAGATCATGTAGTATGTATCTCCCATTTCTATCACGCACTATATATATATATATATATGTCTTTGGACTACTTCTTTAATTGTTATCATCTCTCATCTTGTACATATATATGGTTATTAAGGTTAAATTATATATAGCAGGGTATAGTTATTAGTTTAATTTCTATCATTATGTATTTCTGACTCAGCTCATTCCAATTGCGTCGTTTATATTAGCGGCAACTCTTGTGTTCGTCCAAGAGAATATTTCATATTTAGCTAGGAGAGGTTATATTAATAGCTAGCTATATATTTTATGTGCTTAATTATTCGATCTGCATATATATATGCTGCTCATTTCATAGGTTTATTTTCAAGTGTGTATCCATATATGTTAACCTAATTAAATCATTGATTTGCTTATTTAAATTAAAAATGGGTTTTATATGTATGTATTTGCACAGTAGTAAGTACATATATACCGTGGATCTTAAGGCGCAATTACAAGTAGTGTAAGTGCCAAAAACAAACTGGTATTCTTACATAATACATAAAGTCAATTATCTACTATAATTATATTAGCTCTTTCTGAATATTATTGGCCTTTCTTATTACTCTCAAATTATACATATGTATGTAGAGGCAGGGCCTGAATCATGTTCACATTTGCCTAATATTCTCTTCCATAGTCAAAGTAAAACAAAGCTGCTAATTAAGTTCTGTGACAAAGAAATATTCTTCGTTAATATCTTGTCCTTTTTTAGGGAGTCGACAATACAGTAGAAATTATATTTTGTGTGCATGTTTCGCCCTCGCTTTATATCTTAAACTGGAAACCATGTAGAAAAAGGTAAGAAAATATTGTCTAAATTCAGAATCATGGCAAGTTTGCTTCCACGTAATTGTATCCATACATTCATGCATATATCATTGAAGCCCTCTCACTAGCATCATTTGTCTCTCTTGTTCATAATTTTTTATCGGAAGTGGATTATTCTATGGATTGGATATAAGTTTAACCCTAAGAAAAAGGTGGGATATAATTAAGAGGGAAATTTTCATAGTTAATTTCATGAGATTATATGAATAGCGCGAGGATGTAAATTAATTAGCAATGCTATACTTAATTAATTAATAAAATTTATTATTTTTAAACAATACTTAATCAATAAAATTTTAAATGATATAATGAAAAAAATTTACGGATTGTGGAGCTGTAGCTATATACATTCACGGATATGCAGTACATGGTATATAATGAAGAAATTTTTTTTTTAAAATGATATAATGAAGAATTTTATTTCATCATAAAAAACAATAAGAACATTCTTTTGATAAAAGGAATAAAGGTAATGCAACATAAAATTATGACGAATAATAAAAGATAATATTTTTTATTAATATTATTAGTCAATCTTTGAATTCATAATTTATTTTTATATTACTAAAATTTAGTACTTAGTAATATTGGTCAAAACAATAAATTTTATTAGTCATATAATACTGCTAAAAGATTATTTGTGTACTTTATTAACTACTACTTGTTTAATTAATTTTTTGAAAGAGATCATTTTAGATAGACCATGGCCAAATAAATTTCATAATGAATTAATACAAAAAAATTAATAATGTTCATCTCACTCCCTAATTTTTGTTTTACCTAAAAATTCAAATACAAGTTAAAAATATAAAACAAAATCAAAATTTTATGATCAAAACTGAAAAGCACCACACACACACAAACTAGTATATATTTTGTTCTCAAATTAGTAAAGAAGATGTAAAACTATCTCTGTCCTGAAAGTAAGATTAGGACTAGTTTTCATATTCGTAGAACATAAATTAAATTTATATGATATAAATAATAATATGAGATTAGGACATATATATCTCCCTTGATTTAGGTTAGTGCCTCCACGGTGGTCAGGTGTACGTGTATCTACTGGAAGAGATTTTGATACTGAAGTAGGTAATAGTTTAAGTAAAAGAATTAGGATAAAATAGTATGATATTAAACTATTTATTTATAGTATTTTAATAGGAAATTTGAGGAGGATTAAAATAAATATGTACAAATGCATACCATATGAGGATATGTTCAAATTACTTTTTTAGCTTTTATAAGCTGGCATTTTTTAGCTAACTATTGCATTAGATCACGTTTAAAAATTAGACCGTAATCCTAACAAAATAACAAAATAAAAGCTCCTATACAAAAATAACAAAATATGTTATAGTAACCCATCTCTGAAAATTTAGATTATATGATATTCAATATCCTTATATATTTTTATAGGTGAAACAATTTCATATAGAATTTATAATTAAAAATTATTAAATAAATTAATATATTTAACTAAATTATCATTTAATAATTTTTAATTAATAATTTTACATAAAAATAATTACACTTAAATTCACACGATATTTATAAGGCACGATCTTGGTCATTTTTGTAACGAGATCAATATAGACATAATAAATAAAAAGACATCAAACGTGATACTGCCTATAATAACCTTAGAAAAAAGCGTCAATGCAATTTTTTTAATTAAGGTTGACATATAATATATGTGTCGTCAATAAACAAAAGTAAAACTAGAGAGAGTTTGACATCGTATGTACTTTCATCAAAATAAATGTACTATTATATATATATAGTAATTTCAAAGTTAATTAAAAATGTTTCTGGGAATGAATATTGAATTCTACCTAGGCTGGCAATTCATATCCTATCCGCAGGTACTCAATCCGGTCCAGGTATATCTGCGGGTAAGGTAGGGTACGGATTTAGGGTGTATCCTATCCTATCCTACCTGCACCTCAAATATAATACATATTTTATAAAAATTAGATATATAGTGAAGGAAGTGAGAATTAAACCCACAACCTCTCTTATGTAATGACTTACAATAAGTGAACAACCACTAAACTAGTTAGTTAATTTAGTAATTTAGAGCATTAGTTTGTTATTTTTTATGTTATTAATATGTATAAAATTTGAAATGATTGAATTTTATATTTATTTTGAAAAAATTTAATATTTCTGCGGGTAGAGTAGGGTAGGGTAGGATTTAGAACTTTAGGGTGCAGGTAGGGTTAGGGTTGAGAGATTCTCAACCCGCGGATAAAGTAGGGTAGAGTTTTAATAGAATTTTCAACCCGCGGGTAGGGTTAGGGTAGAGTCCAAACCCTACCCTACCCTACCCTATCCATTGCCAGCCCTAATTCTACCTCAGCATATAGTTTGGGTTCTAAATTGGTAATGCTAAAGAGAGAAAAAAAAGTTATAACTTGTCTTATTTAGTATTTATTAATTGTCGCTAAATAAGACAAATTATGACTATTTTTACTTAATTTTTTTTGAAAATATTTCCGTTTTAAATCAATTAAATATTTAGCCAAGATTTAATGGTTATTCCTCCCTTCAAATTAAATGTGAGTTATGTATGTGTGTCCTCAAACTACTTAGCTAGACTTGGTCTTAGATTCTTAGTTTCCCATTTTAATTAATAAAAGATATCCCGTTCCACAAGTAAAGGCCAAAATAATTCTTACCTGCTCTTTAATATAACCACCCCATGCATACATTTTATGGATTCCATCGTAATCATTCGATGTTTTGAGGCAGAAATGTGGGATGTATTACGCCAAATAATTAATTTGCCTACTTTTTAGATGGGGGATAGCTGAAATAGGACCACTCATCTCATTTCAGAAAGTTTAATTAATTAATTAATTCATTTTTAAATTTAATTTATTGTGCTATCAATTACTAGCGATCTCCATAATTTCACATCCACGTACACCTACACATTTTTTATTTTATTTTAAACAACCGGTGTTCTCCAAATGTGTGATGTGAATATAGTCACAAATGATAATATATTGGACCATATAATTATTGTTTGCTTATTTTCTTAAAACTTGACTGGGGAAATTTGATACTCAAAGGTACCTTTTTTAGGTGTTCGAATTTGATCAAGAATTCTATGAATCTTTTTCCCCTGTTATTTCATATGTGAATCTTTTTTTTTTTTTTTATATTTTGAATAAATATTGTTTGCTTTATTTATTATTTATTTTTTTTGGTTTATTATTGCTTGTTTTTTTGGGTATTAATTATTGCTTGATTTATTTGTTTTAGGTGAATTAGTTGGATTTGATGAATTTTTTGTAGTTAAATTTGGTGACAAAATATTTATTTTGTCTCCAAAAAAAAAAACGATTTATATTGGGCTTTATCTGAACAAAATCAAGAAAAACAAGGCCAAAGCCCAAAATAAAATGATAAAGAAGAAACACAACAATAGAGATATTTTAATTTGGGCTTCCATAAAAGTTTTCGGGGAAATCAATGTAGAGAATCGAATGACCAATAAATGTTATTTTTTGTATTTTTAAAAGAAAATACAAATAAATCGACTTGGATTCGTGAAGTAGACAGCTCACTCGTCCGCTTAAATAAGTGTTGAGAGTCGACTCTCGTCTTGTACATGCAGCGGCAACCCTTAAATAGAATTAAGATCCGTAATGGATTAGTTATTGATTTGTCTGGATGAGAAATATCGTGGACAACTAAAAAATAAAAAAGAAAATACGAAGATAATGAGATGATAAATATATGTCTTTTATGTGTGCATTATGAATATTTACTTTATATCTTAACCACCAAAATACATATTTTTATACAATTTAAACAAATAAATCTTAAAAGTATTTTAGCTATGTTTCAAAATATAAATTGATTTTGACATATGTAAATAGATTTTTAAAATAATTTTGTTCTTACCATTTTATTAAACACACCCTATAACTTCAGGTCAAAGTTAGGGTATTGGAAAATATTTATGGTCTAAAAAAATGACAACCACTGAAAGGAATTGAAAAGAAATGGACAGGATGCAGGGTATTTAGTATTTACAAAAAACAGCGTGGACCGAAATAAATTGTTTAATTTTGCATTTAAAATTATACAAAGCAATTAATACGAATCGATAATAAATTATGGATTATGAACCATAGCGAGACACATTATTTAACGGCTGCATCAGTGTCCATTCTTTAGTATTTCACCCTTGTCTACTAGTTGGTACGGCTGTAATATTCCAAATTTCCAATTGAAGCACAGACATAAGTCTATGATCATATAAATTCACCATATTTTATGACGAAGACGTGTTGAAGAAAAAACTTACCAAGTTTTAAGGAAGATTTGATCCAATAAACAAGACATCCAATCCAATCATGCTTCCAATTAATTATTAATTAATTAATTAATCTAAAAACTAATCATCACATGAAGCCATACCAAACTTTCAGTGGTTGGATTGGGAATACGTATTTAATTTATTTAGTGTTAGTTAAAAAATGACCAAAATCATGTGATTAGTTTTAAGAAATAAAAGAGGCAAGGAAAGAAAGTAAGAAAGCAAAGTGGCAACAAACATTAATGCTGATTAGTAATTTAGTAAAAGGAAAAGAACAGTTGCACACACACAAATAAAACACAAAACACACAAGAAGAAATGATCTAATAAAAGAAAAGAGACAGAAAAGAAAGAAAAAAAGGAATAGAAGGAGAAGAAGAGAAGAGAAGAGGCTTCTTCAAGTATTCAACCACTTGAGAGAGAGACATCCCCTCTGACATTTTCTCTATTCTTGAAGCAAACTCCTCGTTTCAGATCTCTAGGGTTTCTCTTTCTTCCTCTCACTCTCAAAGCTATTTATGATCATTCTCTGACACCTTCCCCTTACCAATATCAGGTGCTTCGATCTCTTTGCCTTTCGGTATACGCTCTCAGATTTCGATTCTTCCATTCCAATGTGCTTGCTTCTTCGCTGATTTCCCTTTCGTTTCTGCAGATTGGAGCAGGTTCATCCAACATGGTTGTTTCGGGGCCAATCACGCCGGGGCAGGTGTGTGTGTGTGTGTGTCTCTGTGAGATTTGATTTTTCTGATTGATAATTTTTCTCTCTGATTACTTCGATTCGGTTGTGAAATTTCCGAAACAGAGGTTAATTGTCGGTGATCTGCTTTGGTGTAATGTTGTTTGAATCTAACTGTTAATGATTGGTTGAGTTTCTGGAAGGGAAGTGTTTGATGTCGGATTGGACTATAATATAGGTCATAACTCTCATTCAATCTGGAACATTGAGTAAGAGTAACGAATGAGATTTTTAAGTTGGTAGATACAGAGTCATGTTAGTTCAGCAGCTAAAAACCATTTGGATGAATATATGTATGTTTGGGGGAAAAACAATTTTGGAGTTGGACCTGAATGACAGCATAATTTGATATATTTCAAATTCGAGTGGAGTTCTTTAACTGTGTACTTGAAATTGAGCATAGTGAAGTTGGGTTAAATTTGGAGAAATCTAAATTTGAAACTTTTTTTATGCTCATTGAATAATGCATCTATGCTTAATGAATTAATTCTGTTAGATTACACCATCATGGTTTCTTTACCTTCTTTCCATACTATTATCATGATACTATTTGATATGAAATAGTCAATTTTCTTATGGAATTTTGCTTATTTTGACCCCAGGTGTCTTTCTTGCTCGGTATTATTCCAGTTTTTGTTACATGGATATATTCAGAGTACTTAGAGTACAAGAAAGTGTCACCTCCTCCTAAAGTGTAAGTTGTTGCACTGTTATAGTCGTGGGAAATTGTTGACCTTTCAACAGATTAAATCATATTGGATTTTGAAGTGGTGGAATATATATCAAGGATGAGTTTCCACATTTCTATTAATTGTATGTATCTTCTGTGATTGGATAGATTTGTGATGAAAATATGTTCTTAAAAAACTCTAGACATACAGATCAATCTTTCTGTAGGTGATAACTTTGTTAATATGCAGGGACGTCTTGTAGAGGCAGTTGATGATAATCTAGATCTGGAAAATAATGAGATATATTGATTAGTAGAGGAAAAATCTCTTACATAAGCATTGTGCTAGATTGCTAGGTATTCAGGGATCATTATGCATCCAGAAATGTAGTAACAGCACTTAAACTTCATTATCAAGTTTACGAGTTGAACATTACAAACCCGAATAATGTTTGCAGAGATAACAAATCCAATTTTATGGGTTTCATGCCAGCATGAAACTAGATGTATAGTTCTCTTAAAACCGCTAAAAGTTATTAAAGAATTTGAAATCAGAAAAATGCAAGTAAAGTTAGACACAAGAAGAGACTGATATGGATTATGTTTCCATCTTGGATCCATTTGAAAATTTTTGTTGCCTGATTGAAACAAGTATATCTTGTTGAAACATGTAAACTGGATATAATACTCTTTTTTACTGACTTGTATTTGATGGTTTTAACCTCTCCCTCTAAGATTTTGAGATCTGAAAAGCATAAAAAAAATCTCTTAGAAAAATATCTGATGCTTAGTAATTTGTCTTTGAGGATTGCAGTCATTCAGACACTAATCTTGATGAGTTGGGGAAGGAAAGCATTAAGGAAGATGATCGAGCCATTTTGCTTGAAGCAGGGCTTACACGATCATCATCAGCAAAATTCTATGGATCATCTGTCAAATCAAATCTGATCAGGTCATTTTCTACATTATATATTCATGAGGTTGTCTTCAGTTTCTCACACTTATTCTTCAATATCCTTACCTTCTTACTTGTCCTGTCTAGGTTTTTGACCATGGATGATTCGTTCTTGCTAGAAAATCGAGCAACTTTAAGGGCACTGTAGGTCATCATTCTTTAAATGACTCAAAACATTTTATGTTATGCTCTTGAATCTTCTGAGTTCTTAAAACTTATTTACAACAATTATTAGGGCTGAGTTTGGGCTGATCCTGTTTTATTTCTACATTTGTGATCGAACCAACTTACTTGGAGAGTCTACAAAGGTATTTCTATACCACTTATTACTTTTCCACTTGTTTCGTGACTGCAATATCAGTATATAGTATATCAGTTGGGTTTATACAAACTCTTTTTGGTGCTAAATTGCTAATGCTATTAATGCTCTTTTATTTATAAAACATATAAAATTAATTTGTGAATTATCTACATGTGAGTTATATGAGTACCCCTTTTGATATTTGTATCTGAAAGCCTATAAACTAACTGTATGAAGAACAAAGTAAATGAAAGGAGGCTATTTCTTATACATTTCACCTTGTTTATAATTTTTACTCTTAGTTTCTATACTTAGCTTAGTTCATAATGCATGATTTCATAGCCCAGTACACTTTTGTGCAACGATTTTGCTGTTGTTTTGTTTATTTATTTCTTTTTTCTGGTCAGTAATAATTTGTTGTTCAATCAATGCTTGGGAAGACATATCTTGCAATATGTTTCACCTTGTAGGGTTTTACACTTGGAATCATAGATTACAATATTCATAGCCAAAGCTCCAGTGTGCAACTATTTTAGTTCATTTATTTATTTTATTGGGGATCAAGCTTTTGGTTAGATATATGTTGTATCACAGGTTTGACTTGAGAAGGGAATACAAAAATGCACTGGAGCTAAGGGATCAAAATATATGTTTAAATAAGCTGTCATGTACTTTGTATTTAAATCATTATATGACTTAAATTATTGCCATTTTGTAATAGCTTCTTTTTTAACTAGATTTTCCTTTTCTATTTGTTTGACAGAATTATAGTCGGGATCTTTTCATCTTCTTGTACATTCTTCTGATTATAGTGTCAGCCATGACCTCTTTAAAGAAACATAATGACTCATCAGCATTTTCTGGAAGAAGCATACTTTATCTTAACCGACATCAAACAGAGGAATGGAAAGGATGGATGCAGGTAGGTTTCAATTTGGATGCCTTACATATTTTAGTACATTAATTATAGTACATATCATAGCGTGGAGTGTGGGCATTGAATAGGCTCACCTTAGCTTGTACTGAACTTTATATAGAACTGGGTAGCTAGAATGAAATTTTACGCCACTCGGTCATAGATGCTTTGAGGCCTTGTCATGAATTATATTTTTTTAAAAGGTTAACAACAGGAGAATGGAAATTAAAGCCATTGGTTATTCTCATGATGAAACTGAAATCTGATTATCACAAAAATGTAGTCTAGATGTATAAGACTTTAAGAGATGAAACTTAAATTGGATTTAGCTCAACATAGTCCATATGTGTATTTCTTCAATTATTCCATAATTCAGTGAATATCTTCCTGCAGTGTCTAATTTTTAACTGTGGCTGTGATCATATTCCATTTGTTCAGGTCCTCTTTCTAATGTATCATTATTTTGCCGCGACGGAGATATACAATGCAATACGTGTTTTTATTGCTGCATATGTTTGGATGACTGGATTTGGAAACTTCTCATATTATTATGTTAGAAAAGATTTCAGCCTTGCTCGCTTTGCTCAGGTGATATATATGTGGTGTCTATTCTGTATCCTTAACTTGCTACTCTTTGTTCATAAAACAATATTATTAACTCATTAAACTTCTTGCAGATGATGTGGCGGCTTAATTTTTTTGTGGCCTTCTGTTGTATTGTGCTTAACAATGACTACATGCTCTATTATATATGTCCCATGCACACGCTTTTCACTTTGATGGTGTATGGAGCATTGGGTATATATAGCAAGTATAACGAAAACAGCTCAGTGATGGCTGCAAAAATTCTTGCATGCTTTCTTGTGGTGATCTTGATTTGGGAAATCCCTGGATTCTTTGACATACTCTGGAGTCCATTTGCATTCTTTTTGGGTTAGTAAGATATTTAACTTGGACATTTATATTATTATTAGTTTGACCTTTGTTGTGTTTGTTCTGTTGCAATTTTTCTTAAGGTTAAGTTACTTGATCTTCCTGCTGGTTAAAGTCCTGAACTAGTTTTTTAATCTTCGTTTTTCTTTTGATCTTTGTTTTGATCTGCTAACTTGTAAATTGAATGGTATGATTTTCTCATCAATTGTGATCATATTATGAAGGGAAACAAAAATCATAGTTATATTGTAGATACTCTGTCTAAAGTGCATGGTTTTACATGTAGTGTATTTGCATGGTTCAAGCTGATTTGTTAATCCAAGAATATAAGCTTGCATGTTTACACTGTAAGTACATAATAGAAATCTTTATGTGTCACAGGTTATACTGATCCTGCAAAGCCTGATCTCCCTCGAATGCACGAGTGGCATTTCAGATCTGGGCTTGATCGCTACATCTGGATAATTGGAATGATTTATGCCTACTTTCATCCAAATGTAATCCATATGCTGGTTTATTTGATGGGTCTGGGAATTATATTTGATGATATCCAACTATTTAAATTTGAAATAATTTACTGTCTCAGGTTGAGAAATGGATGGAAAAATTGGAGGAGTGTGAAACCAGGAGGAGATTAACAATTAAAACAAGCATTGTTTCAATTTCATTATTTGTGAGTTATACATGTCTACATCTCTTTTCATATTTCACTTCAATTATCTCAGTTCTAGACCAAAAATAGTAAGAAAGAATATCTCACTCTCACCATTCCTTTCTAGGCTGGGTACTTGTGGTATGAATACATTTACAAGCTGGACAAGGTCAATTATAACAAGATGCACCCCTACACTTCATGGATACCAATTACGTCAGTATTATCTATTTTCCTTTTGCCATTTTGTCGTTCTTTCAGATTCCATTGTTTCCTTTTCATTATTAAGGAGACTAATCCTATAATAATATCGGGTGACATTTTTTTTTTAGGTTATTCCATTGATCCTTGTGATTTTAACTAAAATATTTTACAGTGTTTACATTTGCTTGAGGAATTTCACTCAGCAGCTTCGGAATGTCTCTCTGACCCTATTTGCGTATGTGTTCCTTACCTTTGTTATTGAAGTTCCATTTTGTTTGGTTATCTCTCCCTTCCTCCCATACCTCCCCTTTTAATTTAGCGGTACTTATGCTTTTTTCTATCTTTTATTTTCGTATTTTTCTATATTTTGTGTTTATCAGGTGGCTTGGGAAGATTACTCTTGAGACTTACATTTCCCAATTTCACATTTGGTTGAGGTTCGTGCATATTGGTCAACTTGTTTTTTCACTCTTCATTTGGCATCATTTTGTGTGGATCTTAGTTGTTGTTCCATGATTAGTGTGTCTTCTGTTTCCTTTTGTTGATCATCCTGGCCTCCATGTTTCACTTTAGTGTGATAGAATACGAGTCTTCACATAAACTTTACTAAAATGATATTGTCTTCGAAGTTTTTTGAAAATGCAAATATGTTTGGACATCATATAAATAAAAGATTTTTTATTCTCAAGCATATTTGTTATGAAAATAAATAAATTTTTGGTCGTGTAGAATTTAATTTTTTTCCTTTTGCCTTTTCTAGCATTCTGCCTGTATGAAAAATATTTATCCAGATATCCCAAAAAATTTAAATTGGTTTCTTTAATTTAAAAAGGATTTTTTTTTTCTTTCTTTGAAAAATAATGACACCAAGTAAGCAGTAAATCTTCTTCATATCTACAGTACAAGAGAGGTTTGGTACATAACCCTCTTTCATAAAATATTTTTCATATGTAATCCATAAAAAATGTTATTATCTGAATCCAAAACTTCTTAATTAGATTACAAGGTACTTATCTTTTTGAAAAATCTCATACTTGTTATCATTGTACATGTTTAATTTATAAAATTTATAAAAAGTGGAATAGCGAGTACCTATCAATACACTATTTAATCATAATGCGAGAAAGCTGGTGAAAGAACTGTTAGCTAGTAAGTATTAAGATACTGACTGTTTCCTTGTTGCCTACAGATCTAACATGCCAAATGGACAGCCAAAGTGGCTTCTGTGTCTCATCCCAGAGTATCCTATGCTCAACTTCATGCTTACTACAGCTATATACGTCTTCGTAAGTAGCCTTCCTCTTTACCTTTTTGCTTTTTGTTTTTATGTTTTTTACCATTCATCTTCAATTCTCATAAGAGCCATGTTAATAAGTTGTGCCTTTTGTATTCACTTGACCTGGTTTTGTAGATATCACATCGACTTTTTGAATTAACAAATACACTCAAGTCCGTCTTCATACCTACCAAAGACAATCGACGACTGCTGCATAATTGTATCTCCGGGATTGCAATTTCCTTTTCTTTGTACTTCATTGCAGTTGTTCTACTTCAGATTCCGCATTCCACGGTAAGCTTCTATTTGCTACATAAAAGGGTTTATGGAGAATCTTGATGAAGGATAATTACATAATTTTGTTACTAATTGCTATTACATGGAAAATTGCCCTGCAAAAGGGGGAAAAAGATAAAAATTAAAAGAAAGAGGAGTATATAAATGATATCTCCAAAACTAAGATGCCTTCTTATTTTTTAAAATGTGTTTATTTATAATAATTGTAATTTCTTTGATGTTGATAGGCTTGAAATTCAAGACCCCAAAGACTTTACATAGAAAGTTCCCGTTGGATTTGCTGTGCTGAAAGGACACTAGTGAGTTAAAATAAGGATACAGGGAAATGTGGAATCTCATAATTTTTGGAGCAGTGTGTCCTGTAGTTGTCAATTAATATCCTCAGTCACAACAGAGATATGAACGGTGGTGGTTTGCATTTGAAGTTGGCAGAGGAAGAGAGGGACTAATCCTGAAGAAATTTGAACCAATTTTCTATAAATTCGTTTGTGCTCACACATAAAAAGGAGACAAAAAAAATAGGGTAGCTTACGAGTTCTCTGTCATGGCTGTGAGGAAATTCAAGATTCATTATCTTTTCAAATTTTTGTTGTCATTTTTTGCCTTTTTTACATCTGTGAAGGATAAGGAGAAATATGTATATTCATTTTGACAATCTTGAGCAGAAACGCGTCGTCATACCCTTGTAATAATAGCTATTTCTTTCAACAGCCATAAATGCAAGTGTAGTGTTTAGTGTTACCATTTCATTGTGGGGAATGTTCTTTCTACTTTAGCATGAATGCTAAGTTCCTTGCAGACTTGCAGTAGCAAAAGTGTGTCCTCTTGGTGATTTTTGAATTTGAGACAGGGAAAGTAAAAAAGAATGTGGGAAGAGGTGGTCAGACTTCTCAGTTAATTATTGATGGAAAGAAAAATAGTCGTCATCATGATTACCTACGGAATAAAAAATGCTTTTAATTATTATTGACATGTTACTTTCTAAATAATCACAGTAGAACTAATTTTCTTGAGTAGAAGCCATTCCGGTCTTTAACTATTTTCTTGAATGACAATCTCTTAACATTCGAAAATGTCAGTTTTTAACTATTAAAGATGTTAAATAATAATTTATTTTTTGCAATTAGTTAACAAACTGTGACGATTTACGTGACTCTGTATTTGAATAAATTAATTATTCAAATTAAGGTAATTTTTTTCATTAGTTATTTTATATTTGACCAAACTATTTAAGAAGTGATATAGGGTCCATAATTGTTGGCCATGTAACTATTTAAGAGGTGATATAATAAATGTCAGTTTTTAACTATTAAAGATGTTAAATAATTTAGTTTTTGCAATTAGTTAACAAACTGTGACGATTTACGTGACTCTGTATTTGAATAAATTAATTATTCAAATTAAGGTAATTTTTTTCATTATTAGTTATTTTATATTTGACCAAACTATTTAAGAAGTGATATAGGATCCATAATTGTTGGCCATGTAACTATTTAAGAGGTGATATAATAAATTAAAGTAATGCTACACATCTAAGTTTTTTTGTTAACTAAATTCAATTAAATTAGTCTAACATAACAAAATCAGTTATGACTAGTGATACATTCTCTATACCTCGGCCAAAAAAGCGATAAGCTCGGAAAAGACGATAAGGTCGGATAAACTTAACAAACAACAACGTCAGTCAAAGATAAGCCACAACCATTACCATAACAAACTTCAGTCAAGGCAGGAATCTCGGATAAAATCAACAAGAACCACTTTGTTAAGTACCTATATAAACCGAAGTAGTAAGCTCGGAAGAGACAGGTCACACAAGTTACTCTAATCTTTTCATTATTGTTTCTCTTAAGCTATATTTTAACTTGAGCGTCGGAGTGCTTTTTGCAGGTGTTCCCGCCGTGGTGTTTCATCTAAGCCGACGTATAGCTCCTCCACCCGAGTAGAACATCAGTAGAAGGAGTTATCATACCTTGGCAGCATACGGACGGAACATTTGGCGCCTACCGTGGGCCCGAAATCTAAAGACCCCACTGAATTTAACCTTCTTTGTAGAGTTTTGCATTTTTTCTTTGTCAGGATCCCTAATTCCCAAAGATGACTTACAATGGAGTCCAACAACCCACACAAGCGGAACTCCTAGCTCAAATTGCCGAACTTCAGGTGGAAGTTCGGAGAATAGCTGAATTGTCGTCCGCCTACAATACGGGGAAGTATGGCGAGGGAAACTCCAAGATCTCGACTCAAGGCAATGCAGACCCCCAGAATCTCACCCCACCAAAAGAGAAGCTGACTTTGGACAACCCTTTCTCAAAAGAAATCACAAATTTTCAGATGCCGAAAAATTTTGTGCTCCCTACTGCCCTTGAGCCATATAAGGGGTTCGGTGATCCTCGTGCCCATATTAAAAAGTTCCAATCAATGATATTTTTTAACGGACCTAATGAACCTATACTTTGCCGAGCTTTTCCTACTTATCTCGATGGTGTTGCATTACTCTAGTTTTCTAAGCTGTCTGTAGGTTCGATTTCTTCTTTTGAGTAATTGGCGAGGTCCTTCATCGATTACTTTGCTGTGTCAAGGATATATGTGCATGGATCAAACTACCTAAGCACAATCAGACAGGGGCAGCACGAAAGCCTAAAAGAATACATGACCCGGTTTGTCGAGGCAACTATGGAGATTCCGGACTTAGACCCAGCAGTCCACCTACACGCCCTTAAAAGTGGCCTCAGACCTGGAAAGTTCCAAGAGATGATCACAGTAACCAAACCGAGAACTCTAGAAGAATTCCGAGAAAGGGCCGCAGGTCAAATGGAGATAGAAGAGCTTCATGAAGCTCGAAAAACAGATAAACACCCACCCAGAAAAGAAGAAGAAGAGAAGGCTCACAAGCCGACAAGCAACAAGGAGCCAAAGAAGCCCTTCAGGCTCACACCAAAATTTGATACTTACACCAAATTCAATACGAAGAGGGAGAATATAATCAAGGAGATCCTCAACGCCAAAATAATAAAGCCCCCTGCTCGAGCAGGGAGTTACCAAGATCAGCGATTTGTAGACAAAGGCAAACACTGTGCGTTCTACCAGAAGTATGGACACACAACGGATGAATGCATGATAGCTAAGGACTTGTTGGAGAGATTAGCCAGACAAGACCTCCTGGACAAGTATGTCGAAGGGCGAAGAAGTAGGAAAAACAACCGGGACTGAGAAGAGCGCCCACGAACCTCGGAGGAAAAAAACAACAGTAAATGGGCCAACCCTAGCCCTCCAAGGGGGTTATAAACTGCATATCCGGAGAATTTGCTGGGGGAGGTGAGACAAACGCGGCATGAAAACGAAGTTACCGAGCAATGCTGGCAATCGAAGAAACAATATCCCCGACAAAAGAGGATGCAGCAGAACCCAAGATAACCTTCAGTCAAGCCGACCTAGCTTCGCCAGGACCAAACCTCGACGACCTTGTAGTGATTTCCATCCAAACAGGAGAATTTTTTGTAAGAAAGGTCCTCCTCGACCTAGGTAGTAGGCTGATGTCCTATTCTATTCTACTTTTCAAAAAATGAAACTGACTGAAAAGGCTATGCAACCTTCATCTGGAGAACTGGTTGGGTTCTCTAGAGAGCGGGTCTCAATTAAGGGCTACATATGGTTAAGAACGACAATGGGAAACACTCCATTATCAAAGACAATTGATATTCAATACCTCATAGTCGACTGCCCCAGTCCTTACAATATTATCCTCAGAAGACCTGCCTTGAACACCTTCAAAGCAGTGGTATCTACTTTACATCTATGTGTTAAGTTTTAGGTACAGGATGGCAGGATAGCGACAATACACTTAGATCGCTAACAAGCTCGGCAGTGCTACAATGCAAGCCTAAAGGGGGCCAACATAGAGAAAAAACCTCGGCAAGAAGTGAAAGCAATCCATAGCACAAATGAGGTACTGTCACTAGCAGAACTTGATCCCAGGGAAGATTTCCAGGAAAGACCTCAACCGGTGGATGACCTTCAGAGGGTTCCTTTGACCGCAAAGGCCGGCCAGTTCACGTACATTGGGCGAGCTCTTGAGGGAGAAGAGCGATCAAAGCTGATAAAGGTGCTACAGGACAATGCCGACTTGTTTACTTGGACATCGGCAGACATGCCAGGGATAAACCCAAGCGTCATCTGCCATAAACTCGCTATCGACAGAACAATCCGATCTGTTGCTCAAAAGAAAAGGAACCTTGGAGCAGAAAAGGTGAAAGCAACTCTGGAAGAGACTAAGAAGCTCCTCAACGCCAGCTTCATCAAAGAAATCCGCTTTACCACATGGCTCTCAAATGTGGTAATGGTAAGAAAGAACTTAGGTAAATGGTGCATGTGCGTAGACTTTACAAATCTTAACAAGGCCTGTCCAAAAGATGCTTACCCATTGCCTTGTATTGACAAACTAGTAGACAATGCTTCCGGGTTCAAAAGCTTAAGCTTCATGGATGCCTACTCTGGTTGTAACACCCTACCACACAAAGCTTTACGCTTAAGTCGTAAAACAGAGGTGATGTGGTATTACGACCTCTAAAATAAAATAAGTACATATAATAGCAGAAGAGTTATAATATGCTAGGAGCCTTGAAGGATAGGGAAAATAAAAATCGCGAGATAAAAGCGCAACGCTCAAGGAACGAGTTAACTTGCATGCTAAGAAAACTGTAACTGTCAAACATAAGATAACAGAAGTAGGAATAGAGTGCCAAAGATACAAAATAACAAGCTCCTAACTCAGCCTGCGAAGTCAAGACTGGCCGGAGAATATTTACACATATATACATACATATCCAAAACCCAAAAGTACATACACACAATCCTGCCTCTCCATAAACCTCTAAGAGGATCAAAAAGGACAAGTTATGCGGAGAGAAAGCTAAGTACATATATATACATCACTGTACAACAAAACTATACAACAACACTATCCAGTAACCCCTCCGCTTTAAGAGTCCAAACGCCTAACGAGATGGCTCCCGACCTGCATCTGAAAAACAACAACATAGTATGGAATGAGAACCGGAGGTTCTCAGTATGGTAAAGGTGCCACACACATAATATATAAGGTCCTGGGAATGCCAGAGGCAATCCTAGAACGCCGACACTCAGATTGTAGAGCTTAAAGTATTAAACAGAAACCATAAAAGGTGGTTTACTAAGGATATTTAAACCTAACTTAACTTAACCTTAAATCTAAATCCCATTCTGCCATTCCTCCATACCTCCGACTCCATCATGCATTTTCACAGACAACTAAACAGACAAAGGCAAGCACAAGAAGGTTACAAGTACTGCAGATAACAAATATACATTTAACATGGCAAGTACATTTAGGCACACCCAGTTAATACACAAGCAAGTAATTCAAGTAATATGCATATGATGCATGCCTGTCCTATGGCTGATGAGGCTCATCTGTCGGTTATCCAGCCAACCCGACAAGTCTGAATTGTCCTTAGACTGTCCCCCGACGTGCATCCCCAAGAGTCTATGCATAGATTTTTCTCAAATAATCAATATTGCTCAATGGGGGTAACATTCCCGGGAATTTATATAGTGCCCGGTCACACTTACGTCGTAGGGTCAACAGAGTATCGAGTTTTCAACCTGGTACACGTGGTGGCAAGCCACGGCACTTAATCCAGGGAATCTCGTATCTCAGATTATTCAAATTCATAAGCCATATAAATAATTCAATTATAATTCCTCAACATCCACATCATTCTCAATTGCATCTCATTCATCATCATACATTAAACATATTCAATCCTTATCCTTCATTATCACACCTCCCATTCCGTCCATCAATAGTTTCAATTCAAAACATAATTCATTCTTTTCTAAGAATCAAACTTCAAACTTAAAACATACTCACTTTCTTAATAACTCAAAATCAAACCATATAACATTTAAATCTAAATCTCTTTTAAATAATCATCTAAACAAAATCTCTAATTTTTTATAAAATTTCGGCAGCATCTCCTCTAAAACTCGGACTTTGCCACCCTTTTCGGGTCCAAACCTGCTTTCTTTTCAATTCAACATACCCTTCCTCATCATCATAACAGTCACCACAATAAATCTACTTCAGATTTACAATTATATTCATACAATATTCAAATCCAACAACCAAAAATTCAACTAAGGATCATAGTTCACTAACCCTAGGCTTCTAACACATAATATCTCAAATCAATAATTCACCAAATCATTAGCACTAGACCAACCATGTTCATCAACAATAACATTCACCATCCAAGATTAATAACTAATTATCCAATAAACTTCAACCAAATATATTCATCAACAAATTACTAAACATTAAACATACACCTGCATTCCAACTTATCCTATGGCCGTCTAGCCTAAGTTTTCACAGAACATTATATATTAAATGCAAGAAATCTAAACCATACCTTAGCCGATTTCCACGTAACGACCAAAGCTATTTATTCAAAACCAAGACAGCCCCTCAAAACTCAACTAATCCGCTTCCTCCAAGTTCCAGTATTCACAATTTCAAGCTCCAATTATTTATTTTCAACCTAATACACATTCATAATACATATATACCCAATTTAATACTCAAAGCTCAAATTTAATGAAATTAAAATAGAATTATCGTATCCTCACCTTACCCAAGCTTCACATAAGCAAGAGTGAACGTTTCTCTCAAGCTAATTGGATCCTAAAACATCAGAAATCAAAGAAATTCAATATTCCCACTTAAAATTCGAAAATTGGGGGAAGATGAAGCTGAGAGTGAAATAGCAAGTTACCTATGAAATTGTTCCGATAGAAATGTAGAGCTCGACGCGGTGAACGCGTGGCCGCAAACGGTGCGGCGATTGGAGCTCGGACGGAGAAGTTACGGGGATCGGAAGTTAACGTAACAATTTTGACGTTCTTCCTTTCTTCTCCCTGATGCTCTTCGACGCTGCCAAAAATGGGGAGAAGAAGAACGTGGGTTCACTTAAAGGGCTGGTCCGGTTGGGCCCGGTTTGGGCCCGGTTCAACCGGTTCGGCCCGTTCGGTCTAATTTTGGACCGATTTCTTCGAAATTAGTGTCAAAATTCTCGTTTCGATGAGCTCTATCCTAATTTAATATAATATTCACATTTCTAATCTTCCTTATTAAAAATTAATTTATTGACTAATTATCTACTAATTTAACCGGGGTTTACACTGGTTATAACCAGATCCTTATGCATTCAGAAGACCAAAGCAAAACAGCTTTCATAACGGAACATGAAAATTTTTGTTATAAGGTAATGCAATTTGGCCTAAAGAATGTAGGTGCAACATATCAAAGACTAATAGACAAGATCTTCCACAAGCAAATAGGTCGAAACATGGAGATCTACGTAGATGACATGGTGGCCAAAACTCCATCACAAGGATCACACTGTGACGACCTAGAAAAAATCTTCAGACGAATCCGAGCATATAATATGAGACTCAATCCAGAGAAATGCGCTTTTGGGGGTACAAGGAGGAAAGTTCCTCGGATTTATGTTGACTTCACGAGGAATTGAAGCAAACCCAGAAAAATGTGAGGCTATACTTAAAATGACAAGTCCGAAAACAATTAAAGAAGTACAACAGTTAACAGGAAGGGTGGCCACACTGTCACGATTCCTGCCCACATTAGCAAACCGATCATACCACTTCTTCAGGACGATCTCAAATACCAAGAAGTTTGATTGGACTGATGAGTGCGAAAATTCATTTGCCAAGTTGAAAGCTATCTTATCCTCCCTGCCAATATTACAAAGGCCAGAGATCGGTAAACCTTTATATTTGTATTTATCTGTTTCTAACTATTCTATAAATTCAGTACTCGTTGTTGAAATAGGAAAAGTACAGAAACCGGTATACTTTGTCAGTAGAATCATGCAACCAGTGAAAAAAAGGTATCCTAGAATAGAACAGTTGGCCTTGTCATTGGTAACAATGGCAAAAAGGCTAAGGCACTATTTCCAAAGCCACACAGTAATAATCAGAACGGACCAACCGCTGCGACAAATACTGACAAAGCCAGAATTGGCAGGACGACTAACTAAGTGGTCCATCGAGCTTTCCAAGTTCGATATTCAATGTGAATCACGACCGACTTTAAGATCACAAATTTTGTATCCGAGTTTACAACTAGTGAGCAACACGAGGAACAGGTTTGGAAATTGCAGGTAGATTGAGCCTCAAACCGTGATGGAAGCGGAGCCGGAATCGTGCTTAGGGAAGGGGAGGCAGTAGTTTCCGAGCAGTCACTTCAATTCCATTTCATAGCAAGCAACAATCAAGCCAAGTATGCGGCACTAATAGCAGGACTAAAGCTCGCTCTCAGCTTCTGTATACGATGCCTAACGGTCTTTTGTGATTCTCTGTTGGTGGTTCAACAAATTAAAGGAGATTTCAGGTAAAAGATCCTCTACTAGAGCAATATTGGCTCATAGCAAAGGATCTAATCTCGAAATTTGATAACTTTATTATAATGCACGTGCATAGAGAACAGAACACTAGGGCAGATATACTATTTAAACTAGCTGCCACCAGAGCAAATGCACACACTTCCACACTAACACAGCTCACACTAGAAAAACCTAGTATCGAATCATTGTGCATAATGAGTATCACCCAGGTAAACGACTGGAGAATGCCTTTCCTTGAGTATATTAATGCAGGGACCATTCCGAAGAATGAGGCGAACCCCCAACTCTTTAGGCAAAAAGCAAGCTTTTACACAACTGTGGCAAACAACTTATACAGGAGAGAATTCTCACAACTGCTCCTAAAATGCCTTGGCAAATATGAAGCCGATGAAGTTATGGCCGAAGTCCATGAGGGCGTGTGCGGCAACCATATAGGAGGGCAAGCACTAAAAGCCAAGATCATCCGGACGCGACATTATTGGCCGATGATGAAAAGGGATTGTATAGCAAAGGTCAAGGCATGTGACAACTGTCAAAAGCACACTTCCATTTCAATGAAGCCAGCCGAGGTGTTACACAGTATGGAGGTAAGCTGGCCTTTCTATAGGTGGGGGCTGGACATCCTTGGCCCATTCCCAAGAGCACCGAGACAGGTAAAATTTCTCTTAGTTTCAATAGATTACTTCTCAAAATGGATAGAGGCACATCCATTAGCCAAAATAACAGCTGAAAAGGTACAAACTTTCATATGGAGAAACATCATATGTATGTTTAGAATTTTCAGAGAGATAATATCGGATAACGGTAGACAATTTACAGATAGTAAACTCACATCATTTTTGAAAAATTTTAACATGCAACATCATTTTAGCTCGGTCGAGCACCCACAGACAAATGGACAGGCCGAAGCTGCTAACCGAATAATCTTGCAGGCAATAAAAAAGAAGCTCACTTAAGCGAAAGGAGAATGGGCGGATTTGATCCCAGAAATATTATGGAGCTATAACACTACAATACAAACCACTACAAGCGAGACTCCATTTAGGTTGGTCTACGGCAAGGAGGCACTAGTACCCATCGAGGTCGGCATTCCAACCATAAGGGCCGAACTATATAATCAACGTCATAACACTAACACAAGATCGGCCGAAGTAGACCTCATAGAGGAAGAGAGAGAAATCGTGGCAATAAAGCAAAAAGCCATGAAGCAACTCATTGAAAGAAGACACAATAAAAAAGTAGTACCAAGAATGTTTCATGAAGGAGACCTCATCCTCAGAAGAACAGAGGAAGCAAGGCGACCTCCATCACATAACAAACTCACAGCAAATTGGAAGGACCATTCCGAATTTCCAAAGTGCTCGAAATGGAGGCTTATCAATTACAAACACTAAAGGGCGATCATTACCAGGGAACTGGAATATTTTTTCATTAAAGTTATATTGATCGTAAATTTTGTAATCAGCGGATGAAGGTACTCTTTTTTTTCCTTAGAGGTTTTATCCCAAAGAAAAATTTTACCTAAGGAGAGTTTTAATGAGACCAGACACCCAAAATGTCAACTATAATGTCAAATACAATACAACTTATTCTAACAATCATATTCTACTATTCTAGCAATCATATTATAGTCCATTTCTATCAACCATTTTCACAAAAGACTTGCTATAACAAACAAACAAATAAACAGCCAAATAGTTGACCAAAAAATAATTTGACTAGACATAATTTCCTACTCTTGAGAACAAGTTGGTTAGACACAATTTTTTACCTTTGCCTAACATAATAGCCAATAAAAAACAATATGAAATAATACCCATTGCTTAATTTCAAAACATCAAAGCTTGAACTTGTCTTGCAAGCATAACAAAGCAAAACCAAAGAAACCCTAAAATAGAAAGGAGAAAGATCTTGATTCTTGAATCTCGAGGCATTGCCACTGACTCACTAATAATGCAGTTGGAAAGTTTCTTTTTTAAAAAAAAGGACTCCTATTAGAACGTGCAAACAAAGAAAAGAAAAATACCTGTCTTCATCCTCCTTTTCATTTTTTGTGCTCCTGAAAACACATCAAGATTTCCAAAAGTTATGAACTTTTTACACTTGTGAAAGGAAAACAAAAGAGAAAAGGGAAAGAAAAATAGACACACAAAAAAATATATTTCAGTAACCATTTATTTTATATTTTTCTCGTCATTTTGTTTGGTTTTTGTTAAAAAAAAAAGCATTATGTTTGTGTTAACTTTTAAATTCCTATATAAATTAATAAATGTCTTGTATAAGTCTCATTTAAAAGTTATATGATAGGGGATTATATTTATCTTTTGTCAATTAAAAAATTTGATTTAAGAAAAATCACTTCCTCGATAATATAACAAAAGATTTTGTTTTTGGTTGTTCTTTTTTAAGTCCAAAATACTTATCTACTATATATAATTAAGATAAAAAAAATTTAATATATATATTTTTTAAAATATCTTTTATTATGTATATCTATAAAAAAAACTTTTACTATTTATAATATTCAAATTCATAATTGTTTGACGAATTTTATTTTTTTAATCTTTTATATATTCGGATAAATAAAAGGTTATAAATATACTATCAATTTATTAGTGTTATGATTTTTTATAAATAGTTTTATTTTTATGTTAGATTTATTATAAGAAAATGTATTCTAATTTTACCATCTAATGAAACATATTTTAATAGATAAATTTAAATTTTGTTAAATTATTTAAAAAACTACAAACTACTAATTTTATTAGTTCTTACTTCTAACAAACGTAGGACGAACAGACTTTTATTTTTTTAATTTGTTTTTCACAGTATCTCTTATCCGCCAGGCCAAGATAGACGCTAACAACAGCATATAATGGGCTCACATTGGACTCTTATTGGGCTTCCATAATTCAGCTTTGCTCAATAAATTCGACTTTGATTTTTTTTTTGTTTTCCCTTTTGGTTAGGGTTACAGTTTTTCTGTTCTTCATTCCATGCCTCGCGCCACTGTCACTATCGTTTCGCAATTTCGTTTCCATTTTCCCGCGAATGTACGGCCACCTACACCGTTACCGCCGTGGCGATGGGGGAAACTGCCCCCGAACCGACGCCGAAGCCACATCAGAACCCTAAGGTGTTTGTTTCATCTGTACGATTCCAACTTTTCAAATCACAAATGGCGCTCCCGCATGGCTTGGCTTCGCGGAAGTTTTCGATGCGGAAGGTTTCGCAGAATGCTCTCGTGGCACAAACAGGTTAATTCTTGAAATACTTTCGGCATTAGTTTTTTTTAGTTAAAAGAGTTTGAAAGTACAAAGTAGTTAGGGTTCAAATATGATCTTCAATGTCTAGAAAAGAATCTACTTTGTTTTGTTCTTTTGTTTAGTTGTGTAGGTGAATGATTTTGTGCATTGCTTTTGTATGATTTAAAATGCCACTACCAGGAATGAAGACAAGTGGGGAGATTGTTATGATTTTAAGTGAGGTTTTGGATCCCTCTCGGGGTATATAAATGAAGGCTGAAGAATTTTGGATTTTACTGCCAATAAGTGATTGGTCAAATGGAGAGTATGGCTTGGTATTCGGTTTCAACAACTTGGGGGTATGTTCTTGTTCCTTCATTTACTTGGAAGGTGGTGTGTGCAATAAAGAAAAAAGTATGTTGATCTAATGTCAATCTGAATTTAAAAAATTTTTCTTTTCTGTTAAAATGATGTTTGCACTTTTTTTTAAAAAAAAATTGTTGTTTTATGGCACTTATTATATAATATAATATGTCTGGAACATTTGGAGAGATTATTTAGAATAACCTTGAGAAGTTGCTTATTGATTTTGATTTCTGTACTAACTTCTATTGAATTAGCCTTTCTTTTGCCCCAATTAAAACACGATATATGATGCATTGCTTCCTAAGGGTTGCTGCTCAACCTCAACATAACAATTTGGAAACATTTCAGAACAACTGAGTTCTGAAACGACTTTGGGGTGAGGAGGGATACACAGGGATAACTGCATTTGAATAGTGGCCATAAACAATGTACTGAACATATTATCTCTTTCCTTTTGACATTTCTAAGTTTAACTTTCTATCTTTTCGGATTGATGTAGCCATTGATCAGGTTTTGGAGAGGATGCTTCAATCTGATGAAGTAAAACCATGTCTAACTGTCTAAGAAAGAAGATCGGAGTGATGTTCTGATTGTACCCATTAATTCAGTTACCAAATGCAGCTGTAAGTTATTTACTTATTTATTTATCTTCTTTTTTTTTTTTTAATGTAATCTGAATTTCTGATGCAATCTTTTCTAAATTATTTAATTGCGGGAGCCAAGAGAATTCAGTATTAACAAAAACAAGTTAGGGAGATTCTGCACATTGAGATAATGCAATATTCTGGTTCAACAGCACCATTTGTATGTATGAATAATGACAAGCTGTCATCAATAAACAAATAGACAAGAAAGCCTTTGTAGGTACGTAGTGAATTAAGTCCATTTACTTTTCAATTTTCATCGTAAAACAATTACCTCAGTCATTAATAACTCCAATTACTTTCGAGTTGGTTGAGATATCAAGTTATTGACAATGTGTAATTACTTGAAATATCAAGTTTGTTTTTCGTTTTCTTTTTAAATGCTGATTTTCCTCCTCATTCTCAATGAAATTCTTGTCTCAAATAAAAAAGTAACTAGCAAACGATCACTTTGATCCCCAAAAGTTATAGGTGATATAAATTTAGCACTCTAAAGAAAGTTGTCATTAGTTTAGTCCTTCAATAATAAAAAACTATAGAGAATGATTAGATGCGGGCCAATATGATTGAGGGGCAAAAGCCGAAAGCGATATTATCACTTGTATGATTGAGGTGCTCAATTAGTCTAAACTTTCTTTGAAGCATTAAATAGATTGAATTTAGTCATATATTTGAAAGAAACAAATAACCTGACCCATTTTAAAACCCATAAAACAAATATCTTTTTTTTTTTGCACATTCTAAATTTCTAGTATTAATGTTTTTTTGCCCCCACTGCATTAATACCTAGTTAATGGCGAAAATGGATCCTCTCAATTTTTTTTAACAATTAAGAGAGTAAAGTGTGATCTCTCACCATTAATTTTATAAGTGGGATCAAAAATAACTATGAGAGAGAGAACAATGAAAGGTTAGAGATCACACTTTACACTCTCAATTTTTTTTAACAATTGAGAAGATCCATTCCCGTTAATAGCAATGCCTAAAGATTCACGATGTTTCTATTTTAGATTTTCTTTGGTTTTTCATTTATGTGCTTACAAGACAAGTTAAAGCTTTTTCTTTCTGAAATTAACTAATTAAGCAATAGGTATTGCTTTCAATGCTTTAAAATTTCGGTCTTTGTGTGTGTGTATCAACCATCAGCCAGACAAATAAGTCAATTGAGTAACGAGTACTGCCTTCGGTTTTTTCTCCTTCGGTGTGATGGCTGCATTAATAGGTGAAAAGACGTAAAAAATATAAATAATAAATAATACCTCTTGAAAGTCTAAAACTATATTTTAGAAGCGATGTTGTAAATGAAATATGCCTTTTAAAGGTAACAAAGGGCCAGTACTTATGAGGAAGATAAAAAGCAACACATTCACACTTATAAATATTATCATGTTTTGCTCTTTCAGAATATGTGTGTTGGACTAACTTTAACTAGAGACCGAAAGACATAATATTCATTTTCTTTAAAAAAATCAAAATGTATCTTCTAAGTTAAAAATACCAAACAATTAATTATCTTATAAAATATCATCTTACAATCTTACTGGCCTCTGTATTATAGTTTGTACAAACATAACACATTACACATTTCATTTTACATACGTTTTCATAGTCACTCATTTGCATGCAAGCTCCCTTTCATCTGTGTTTCTCACAAGCTAGTTGTTTTGACATGAGAGAATCACAGGAAGTGCAACTCTGCGTGGAGGGTACATAAATTTCATCTTATTCAACATATAATTAGGCCACCTTAGTTATGAGATTTGAAATCAGTATCACTAAAGTGCTAAGTTAATAACTGTATATTTCTGGTTTCTCGAGGGAATGAACTAAAGTTCATCATCTTCACTCTTTTGATTATGCTCTAGTTGCGATCATAGGCTAAGAAATCCTACCTTGCATGAATGTGAAACATCCAAGTCTTGAAGCAAATCACTGAATGCTGATATTTTGTTTGCAGATTATGCAGTGAATGAAACAAAACCAGTGGAGAGTAATGATTTGCTCAACCACATTGATCAACCAATGAATGGTTTTCCCAACCATGCAGATCAACCAATGAATGGTTTTCTCAACAACGCAGATCAACCAACAATCAAACATCAAAGAAGTTATCGTCGTTGGTTCCTCATAACTCTCTATTCAGTATTTGTCTTGTCCGGCCAGGCTGCTGCTACACTCCTGGGAAGGTTGTACTATGACAAAGGCGGAAATAGCAAATGGATGGGATCACTTGTCCAGGTTGTTGGGTTCCCTATTCTGCTGCCTTATTACTGCATCACAACACGAAAAACTCCCAGCAGAAACAGCATTCTTCCAAACCCATCTGCCTCAGCTTTAGCACTTGTCTATGTCTCCCTTGGTCTACTTGTGGCATTGACCAGTTACTTGGAGTCTTTGGGGCTAGCACACCTTCCTGCTTCCACTTTTGCACTCATTACCTCATCCCGGTTGGCTTTCAATGCCTTTTTCTCTTTTTTCCTCAACTCAGTGAAGTTTACACCTTACCTTATAAATTCTCTAGTCCTTCTAACTCTCTCTCCCACCCTACTTGCCTTTCAACCTGAAAATGAAATTTCCAGTGGGAACTCTAAGCATAATTATGTGCTAGGATTCATAGCTTCAGTGGCTGGATCGGCTGCGTATGGATTATTACTTTCCCTTACACAGCTTTCATTTCTGAAGGTTTTGAAAAGAAATACTATCAGAGTTCTTATGGATGTGATAGTATACGAATCCCTTGTGGCCACCATTGTTACTCTTGTGGGACTATTTGCTAGTGGAGAGGGAAATAAGCTGCATACAGAAATAGAGGAGTATGAGATGGGAAAAGTATCTTATCTGCTAACTCTCAGTTTCTCAGCAATATGTTGGAATCTCTTTAACATTGGTTGTGTGGGGCTGATTTTCGAGACGTCTTCCCTCTTATCCAATTCCATAGTCGTTTTGGGTTTGCCTATCATTCCGATTTTGGCAGTGTTCGTTTTTCATGACATAATGCATGGAATAAAGGCCATCTCTTTGGTGCTAGCTGTTTGGGGCTTTCTGTCATACCTTTATCAGTACTACCTGGATGACAAGAGCTCCAATACTGATCATATTCTCAATACTTCAACATTAGAAGACATTAATGATCAATTTGGGAAGGCTTGAGTGATTATTGAAGCTGTAACCTGTCTCTGGTTCCATACTTCTTAAAATATATCTAGTTTAACATTGATGGATAGGCATAAAAATGGGAGCTGTGTGTTATTAGAATATTAAGGGTTTTATGTTGAGATCCAATTATATCAATGATAGAACGGAGTCCTATAGTTGTATATCTCCACTCATTCATTCCTCTCTGCTTGATTTCTCATATATCACCCCAAAAAAAATGTCATTCATATATACTATTCTCAGAGGAGGAAAATAGTTCTATAGTTTATTTATGTATGTTGTAATTGATGTTAGACTGGTAGCTGATATAAATATCCTATGTTGAGTTATGAGCAATCCTAATAATTACAATTAATGTGGACAATTGACATTAATTCAAAGCAACTTTTGGACTACCAATTAAGCAAAGGGAAGTTTACATTTTGATGTGTGAATAGACTTTCTCTTGCATACCAAATGCTAGATCAATGGGACATATCCATACTCATGCATAACTGTTGCCAATGAATTTAAACCAGAATAAATTATTTCTGTTTGGGGATGGGTCCTATCTCCTGTTACAAAAACATGCAAGCCATTTATGAGCTCAATCCAGCTACACCCTGGACTCTTCTTCACATTCTGTTCCCTCATTGCATATCTCACCTCTGATACTTCTTCATATCGACCAGCAACTCCGTAAACATTTGCCATCAATACATAGTTCCCACAATGGTCCGGCTCAAGTTCAATCACCTTGCTCGCAGCAATCTCAGCCAAGTCCGTGTCCTTATGGAGACGGCATGCTGCCAGCAAAGACCTCCATCCTACAGGATCAGCTTGATATGGCATTGTTCGTACCAACTCATATGCCTCGGTGAGCTTTCCAGCTCGACTGAGCATGTCTATCACGCAGGTGTAGTGTTCAATGGATGGTGAGACGCCATATTTTGATTCCATTACGGCTAGAAACTCAAGCCCCTCTTCCACCATGCCGGCATGGTTGCATGCAGATAACAATCCAACAAAACTAATTTCATTAGGCACCATCTGAGCTTGACACATACGAGAAAATGTGTTCAGTGCCTCATCACCATAGCCATGCATTCCATAACCAGTGATCATTATGTTCCATGAGGCCACATCCTTTTCTCTCATATTATTGAAAACCATGCGAGCATCCCTCATATTTCCACATTTGGCATACATGTCCATCAGAGCATTTTTCAACAGAACATCATCAAAACCATTGTTGCTTCCATCTTTTCCCAACCCATTTACAATCATAAACCCATGTATCTCTCTACCATGCATCAAGGCTGCTAGATGAGTACAAGCCGGAAGCACTGCCGTAATTGTGACCAAGTCAGGTTGAACCTTGTTTCCCAGCATCCAATCAAAGAGCCTCAAAGTTCCATAATGATCATCGCAACATTCATGAGCTGAGATGATTGAGTTCCATGTAAAGATATCCTTCTCGTCCATCATCTCAAAAACACCCAAGGCATCAGTAATGCATTTGCATTTCCCATACATATCAATCAGTGCATTCGAAACAACCACACTGGAATCATAACCCATTTTCATCACAAATCCATGAACAGCTCTTCCATTGCAAAGGTCTCCAATCACAGAAAAAATAGATAAAACACCTGTAACAGTAAACCTACAAGCAACCACTCCATTCTTCCTCATCCTCCTAAATGCCTCCAGAGCCTCCTCAAACAGCCCAACTTGTGCATACCCATTGAGCATTGAGTTCCAAAGTACCAAATCTCTAACAGGCAATTCCTCAAACACCTCATGTGCATCCATCACCAACCCAAATTTCATGTAAGTATTAACCAGAGCACTCCCTACAAACACATCCAACTCCAATCCAAACTTAAACAACAATCCATGAATCTTCTTAACCTCTAAATCCTCCACACAGGCTCTGATCACACACGGGAATGTGTACTTATCCGGAGTGACACCCAGATGGCGCATTCGCTTGTAAACCAAGAAGCCATCAAGGGAAAGCCCATTCCCAACAAATCCAGCAATGACAGCATTGTAGGCGAAGACATTCTTATCAAGATCGGTAGGGTAGTTGAAGACCTTGAAGGCATTGCTCATGAGGGTGCACTTCGAGTACATGTTAATGAGGCTGGTTACGACAAGCGGCGATGCAAGATACCCGCTTTTGATTGCATACAAATGGAGCTCCTTGCCTTTGGAGAGGTTGGCATGGTGGGCACATGACTGAAGGGACGCAATGCAAGTTGCTATGTCGAAGCAGGTTGATGTCGAGAAACAGCGACGGCGTGGGTTGTTGAGGAGAACAACTCTTTGGATTCTAGTTACATTCATCTAACTGCCATTAACCACCTCAACACTCAGTCACTCACGCCAACTATACTATAACGGAAAGTGAGCATTTTTTCTTGGATCACGTGAGAGCGCACGTGATGGAACCCAAGCCTCGTCATCTTTTTGGAGAGTCACGTTCCCGTCGCTTGGTAGATAGTGAGATATTTTTATATATAGGTGTACAAGAAAAGTAAAAATCTCACTCTTATTTCGTTGGAAAATAAAATCCTAAGTGTGCGGTGGAAGGGAGTGTGGTGTGACAAGAACCGTTCCTAACGGCCCAAGTAACCAAAAGGAGAAAAGAAAAGAAAAGAGAAGAGAAGAAAAGAACAGAACACAGTAACACACCTCTTTCTTCTTCTTCTTCTTCTTCTTCTTCTTCTTCTTCTTCAGTTCTTCGTTGTATTTGCGCGATCATAATATACCAGATTTCAGTATATACAGTTGTTTTGTATAGGTCTAGTAGGTTTTGTAGATAGATTGATCCGAGAATGGCTTCGAAGTTGACAACATGCTTCGTATGCTGGAACCTCAACCAGAGCCATCCCAACACGGTTGTTCGCTTTCCTTCTTCATCTTCCCATGGCCTTCTTCTTCCCGCTTCCTGCAAAATGCGCCAACGGAGTCTCAGGTGCCTTTTTTTTTATATTATTCAAATTTTGTTTTATTGCACTCTGCTTGCTTGATGTTACGCCCTTCCCTGCCCTATTAGCTACTTTCTTTCTTTCTTTCTTTCTTTCTTGTGTGTTATGCGTTTCTTGAAAATGAGCGTTATGTGTTAGAATTGGTTTAGCTAAGCTCCAAATATGTGGCTCATCAATTTTCGTTACTTGTCTGATTCTCAAAATGTCCTTACATTTTCTTGGGATGTTTTGTTGACTATTTTGGATTTTGCTTTTATGAGGTCTGATTGGATTCCTCTAGCTGGTAATGCTCTATCTTTGATGTTTAGCATGCACACGAACTTATTGTGTTGTATACAGTTCCCAGCACAAGAAACAACATATCAAGAAAGCTTCTCATGAACAGCCTTCCACAGATGGAGATCCCCAACCAGATCAAGATAGGGATTCAGAGCACAGAGAGGCTTCGTTGGATAGTCTCCCAATCGTAAACAACGAAATCTTGAGCAGTACTGATACTGGAAACATTGATTCTGTGGAGCAATTGGATAGTCCGATTTTAATACCCGAAACTACACCTTCGGTATCACAGTCAACTAATTACAGATATAACTTTAAATTGAGAATGTATACTGTGTGATTCTTTATAAAAATACAGTCTGTATTTTCCAATCGTTTTATTTATATGAATTATGGCATGTTTATAGGTACAGAGCCCCAGGCTTTTAATGTTAACAGTTGCCATTGTTAAAAGATAGTAGGGTCTCATCTTAGGTAGTTGGACCACGAAAGGAGAAGACATATAGAGGCCTTAGTAGAAATGTAGATTATATGAAAAGTACAAAAGTGATCAAGAAAACTATAATGTAACTATTAAAAAGGACCTAGATTTGATGGTTTATCTATAGATAAGATTACCACACTAGCTAGGATCCCAATAGAACTGCATAAAGTTATAAAAGCACATTATAACAAAATCATTATAATTTGGTTCCCATGTCATGAATCTCCATAATTTTCTTTTCCCTAGTTGGATATGTACCTATGTGCAAGTTTTTTAGACATGAGTACCTAGTGACATTATTGGGTGGAAATTTTGTCGAGGTTAGAAGGTCAGCCAACTAATTATTTAACTATGAAATAGGCTGTAAATATAAATGGAGCAGAGCAGGCCGAACAATTGTCTGGTGGTCAACTTGTGGATATGCTAGGCATGATACAAAATACAGAGAAAAGTAAGATATCATTCTGTAATGGTTATGGATATACTTTTCTACTACCAACATTCTTGGTTTGTTGTCTTGCCACCTGTTATTAATAATTATATATTCTTCTTGCAGACATCCTTCTTCTAAATCAAGCTAGAATTCATGCACTTCAGGACCTTGAAAAGATTCTTGCTGAAAAGGAAGCATTACAAGGAGAAATTAATGTCTTAGAGACGAGGTTGGCTGAGACTGATGCCCGAATTGAGGTTGCAACCCAGGAAAAGATACATGTGAAACGCTTGGAGGAACAGTTAGAGAAACTGCGCAGTGAGTTGGCTCAAAGGGGCAATCCTGAAGGAGGAGATACTGAATTGCACGCCCATCTAAAGAGATTTTTGAACGATGAATACCCTCCGAGTCATAATGAAAGCATTCATTCTCTTACTGTGGAGCTTAATTCTTTGAGGGAAGAAAATGCCTCTCTGAAGAGTGCCATAGAATCATTCAAAGCTCAGCTTAATGATGTCAATAATACTAGTGAGCGTGTAGTGGTCTTGGAAAAAGAACGGTCATCTTTGGAATCTGCCCTGAAGGACTTAGAATCAAAATTACTAGAATCACAGGAAGACTTTTCAGAACTGTCTACATTAAGAGTTGAATGCAAGGATTTACGGGAGAAGGTTGAAGATCTACAAGTGATGCTAGATAATGCAACCAAACAAGCTAATCAAGATATTACAGTGTTGCAACAAAACCAGGATCTTCGAAGAAAGCTTGAAAAATTGGAAGCATCCCTGGAAGAAGCTAATAACTATAAGCTGTCATCAGATAAATTGCAAAAGTACAATGAAGAAATGCAGCAGAAGATAAAATCATTGGAGGAACGCCTTCAAAAGTCAGATGAAGAAATAAATTCTTATGTTCAGAAGTATCAAGATTCAGAGAAGGAATTTCAAGTTACACTTAGTGATCTGAGAGAAGAAACCAAGAAAAGGGCGCTGGATGGACCAGTGGAAGATATGCCATGGGAGTTTTGGAGCCGATTGTTGCTTATGATTGATGGTTGGTCACTTGAAAAGAAAATATCAGTGGATGACGCAAATCTTTTGAGAGAAAAGGTGTGGAAGAGAGACAGACGTATTAGAGACACATATATGGCTTGTAAAGAACAAAGTGAAAATGAGGCTATTTCTGCATTTCTCAAGCTTACATCATCTGCAACAAGGTATTACCTTTTACTTGTAAATTATGACTTTTATATAATATCCATTGCCTTATATTTCTCTTATTTTTAATTTTTAGTCAGGGATTGCGTGTGATTCATATTGCAGCAGAGATGGCACCAGTTGCCAAGGTGAACCCATTATTTGCGTATCCCTATGTTTCATCCTGGTTAACTCATTTTGTCTAGTATGCTTCTCTCCATGCTAACAATATTTCTTCTCTCTTTTTTTTATAAATAAAAAATAAAAAGATAAAAAAAAAATCACTCTTACATTTTTTTATCAGTGCATGCTTTATCTGCCATATGTTGTATTATATATCATTCAGCCACTGTGGGTTTGCCAAAACACTTATCTATTCTAAATTCTCATTTAATTACGGCATCAAAATAGAAAAACTCACATTGGGTTGGGTTTAGGGATAATCAGCCTCCAACTGATGACTTCCACCACGTCAAGGTGACACTCTACCGCTGAGTTATAAAAGAGAGTTTTGTTTATTCATTTTTTGGTGCTTGGTTTGGTATAAGAAGCCATGTACTTTGGCTATGTATGAAATTTTGCAGATTCATGTGCCTTTGGTGTGATTGGACATTTCTTAAAAGATATTTCATCAGCCACTAAACCCCTTATTCAACCTTATCACAGATTAAGGTTGAATCATCTGGAATACTCCTTTCGAGAAACTAACATATTCTGTTACTGCATTTAATTTGACTAAGGAGCTCTTGTTTGATTAATTTCTTGGTCATTTATTTATTGTTTCTCCTGCAATGGTATCAGATCATTTTCTTTTATCTGAGCTATGTTTGCTCTATGAACTAATATTAGCTTAAGTTATATCCGTAACAGGTTGGTGGTTTGGGGGATGTTGTCTGTGGTCTGGGTAAAGCACTACAAAGAAAAGGACACCTTGTCGAAATTATTCTTCCCAAATATGATTGTATGCACTATGACCGAATTTGTGACTTAAGGGTATGCTCTTTTATTGAGAAAAGAATTGACCATGTGTCTTGAACTACTTTTGATAAATGATAATAAGATTATTCTTGCAGGCTTTGGATGTGGTGATAGAGTCATACTTTGATGGTCAATTGTTCAAAAATAAAATCTGGGTTGGCACTGTTGAAGGTTAATTAAATATTTCCATTTTAATTAAATGTCTTTATAACTTCATCCAGTAAAGTAACTTTACTTCAACCATGCAGGGCTTCCTGTTTATTTCATTGAGCCCCATCATCCTCATAAGCTATTCTGGCGAGGAACTTATTATGGGGAGCACGATGATTTCAAACGCTTCTCGTACTTTAGCCGTGCAGCTCTTGAGTTTCTTCTTCGAGCTGGCAAGAAGCCAGATATCATTCATTGCCATGATTGGCAGACAGCATTTGTGGTATGAGCGATGAATCATTTTATAGGCATGTAGAAGATTTTCGCTCTCTACCTAACATTGAAAAACTTTTGTTTCTTTGGTAGGCTCCACTATATTGGGAGATGTATGTCCCAAAGGGGTTAGATTCAGCTAGGATGTGTTTTACATGCCATAACTTTCAGTATCAAGGGATTGCTGCAGCATCAGAGTTGGAATCATGTGGTCTTCGTGCCCACCAGTTAAATAGACCAGATAGAATGCAGGACAACTCAGAACATGATAAAGTCAACGCTGTCAAGGTTTTATATCAATAAAAGATTGTCTATTTTGTCTTACATTAGTGAATGTAAGTAATAATACTTTTACCTTATAATGTTCAGGGTGCAGTTGTTTTCTCAAACATTGTGACAACCGTGTCTCCTACTTATGCCCAAGAAGTGAGAACTGCTGAGGTATGTTTCACTTCTTGTTCTTGTGCATATAGATATATGGCAGAACACGTGTTGCCATAAGCATTAAAGCATTAGATTGACTGGGAATAACATCTTGTCCCAAAACTTCTTTGATCATACTCCTTTGCTGTGAAAAGATGGTTCCCTGAAAAAAGGATTGTTTGTGATATAAAAACATTCACATGCCTTAATCTAAAAGCTTTTTAGGAGAGCTGATACTTGTCATATTTCCGCCTCTATGACCAAGTTGAGTTTGATCCATGTCATCAAAATGTTAAGTTTTTCCTGTTCAAAAAATAATCCTGTCTAAGGTTCAAGTTGGCTTGTGCTTAGTCCATGCTTCAAGCCTGCATGCATTTAATGTACAGGGATATGTTAAAGACTAAGTTAGTCACATGCATGACATAAATATTTGACATTTGACATGATTAAGATATCTGATTGATTTGCACGTTAACATAGACTGCAAAGGATCTAAAATTGATCTTCAGATTTCAATATAAATGTATTTACTAAAACGATTATAAAATGTTAGATTATTACAGTTTACAATTTAGCTAATAGTACATTAAGCTATCAGCAGGTTGCTCAAAATAGTAATCAAGTATATATAATCGTGCACAATCTATCCTCAATGTTAGATTTTGAATCATAAAAGTTATTCTCGTGAATGGTTTATTCTTGTACAAAATGCAGGGAGGACATGGCCTCCATTCAACTCTTTCTTCCCATTCCAAGAAGTTCATTGGGATTCTTAATGGCATTGATACTGATGCATGGGATCCTGCTACTGATCCATGTCTTGAAGTCCACTACAATGCAAATGATCTTCAAGGGAAAGCAGAGAATAAGGCAGCCTTAAGAAGAAAACTTGGTCTTTCATCCACAGACCACAGGAGGCCATTGGTAATTATATATCGTATTTTAAATTAGAACTTTGCTCGTATTGATTGATCTAATTTTATTTCTTGATATAAAAAAAGTTCAAACTTATCTGTTGTTTATGTTTGCTTTATTGGTGCCCGTTGCTGCTTTATCAATTGGTGAAAGGATACTCTTGATCTTGAAATTTTGAATTATCTTTTTACTCACTGAATCACACTAAGACTTAATCTTAGAAATGGAAATGCTTTAATACTTGTATTTTATTTATTCTCTCTTTGATAGGTTGGCTGCATAACAAGATTGGTACCACAAAAAGGTGTTCATCTTATTAGACATGCGATATATCGAACATTGGGTCTGGGAGGGCAATTTGTTCTTCTTGGTGAAAGTCCAGTGCACCATATTCAGGTCATATTTCCTTTTCCTCTAGCTAAAGTTTAGAGGTGTTTTAATTTATTTCGGAAAGGAGTCAGCCCAGACTGCATAGGATAGGTGAAAGTAATGAAAAGATACCATTCATGAAAGTTTTCCTTTAAAAATAGACCGGAAATTGATTATTGAGGTTGAAAATTTATTTTGTTTACTGTTGATATCGGGACATGGCAATTCATATTCCTATTTTCTGCCAACTGATTATCATTTTTTGCTCTCTAGAAAGAATTTGAGGGCATTGCTGAGAACTTTCAGAATCATGATCAAGTAAGGTTGATACTGAAGTATGATGAATCTCTTGCCCATGCCATTTATGCTGCTTCTGACATGTTCATCATTCCATCAATCTTTGAACCTTGTGGCCTGACACAGGTAAGGCCGAATTGGTCATTTGGTTGTTCATGAACTTGTAAGATAGTAAAATTGTGGGAAATTACTTATTGTAGAATACTGTGATTAAAGGTAATCTATGTTTTGTTCTTTTTTGCAATACATGTATTTTCAAGCAAAATTTGTGTTGACATCTTATAGAGAAGTTGCAATTCTTTTTCCTCATCTTTGCTCTTTGCTTTTCTTTTTAAATATAAAAGAAAACCTCAACCTTGACAACCTGCGTGCCAAAATGCCAAAATCCATTCCTTTAATAAAGGCAGGTTAGAAAAGCTTCCTTTACGGACAGGCACAATCACACAGTTGATAAAAACTTCTCTTTTACAGCATCACTCAGCAGTCATTGCAAACACCAAAAAAAAAAAAAAAAAAAAAAAAAAAAGAAATAGGAAGTCTCAGATGTGTCTAACAAGTAATCGCATATGGGGTATCCACCACTAGTAGTCATCTTTGTAGTTTTATCCCCCCGCCAACAGAGAGAGAGAGAGAGAGAGGTCCATGCTTATAAAGTGTATTGCTAGTCTGTAGTCTCTTCCAGTTCCATGCTTCTTTTCTACGATTAAGGAGAAACTTAATTCTTAATTTCCTTCCTGCAGATGATATCCATGAGATATGGTGCCATACCCATTGTCAGAAAAACTGGAGGCCTAAATGACAGGTTAACATAAAATCCATGATGTGTCAATATGAGAGTAATTCCTGTTTCAATGTTTTTGAAGATTAACTAATTATGTCTCATTTTGTAGTGTTTTTGATGTTGATGATGATACAATACCTCCCCGATTTCAAAATGGATTTACATTTTTAGATGCTAATGAGCAGGTAAGCAGTAAAAGTGTGAAATATCTGCAGTTTGATATTCCAGTTCTACACAGTGATTCTGTCTTGTGTTTTACAATAGAATCAGTTATGGAAAAACCTGATAACCCGAAACTTTACTTCTTCCGTTTACTTCAGTGGTCACAAACCTAATGATACAGTCTTGACAGGGTTTTAGTGGTGCTTTAGAACGAGCATTTAACCTCTACATGAACAATCCTGAGCGTTGGAAACAACTTGTTCAGAAGGACATGAATATAGATTTCAGCTGGGATTCTTCAGCAGCTCAATACGAACAACTCTACTCAAGCGCTGTGGCTAGAGCAAGGGCGAGAAACACGCTTAATTAATTGAACTAAAGGAGGCATGACAACCAGCCCAATTTTGTCAGTTTTGAGAGCTCATGTTCAAAGGCAGCATACCTTATATGCAAGAACATATCTGAGGTTGAGAATGAAATGTAAAAAGATGAATGTCACAAGGAGTCTGCTGAAACTAAGCTGCTTGAGTTGAAGTTTCATGCATGATCCTCTTCGGTTTACATGGATGCAACCCTTATACACATGCAAGATTGTTCAATTTTTTTTCTATCATTTTCCACTTGTATTTTTTACTTGTAAAGCATTACAACTTAGGTTCTCCACTTAAAAATTTGTATAAAGAAATAGATATTGGATAAATCACATGTTTTGATGATTGAAGAATACTAGCGTTTACCTGTGACCAAATAAAAAGAAACAAATTAGCATTCACTATCCTGCGTAGGTCTTTGTCAAACATTACAAGTTCTGAACAGGTACACGAATTTTTTTTTTCCGTTTGTTGTTGCAAGTTCACAATTTAAGTGGATAACGTGTGAAATTATACTTGACGAAACCAAAAAATAAAAGTTACAAATTGTGGAGTTCTTATGCCCGTTCAAATTCCTCCTAATTAACATGTTGAGAAATTTGTTTCTCCAAAAAACATGCCCTCTTTCTAAACGCTAATCCACAGCTTTACATAAGGAGAAAAAGAAAGATATGGTAACCACCACTGATGTTACAGTTCAACTGACAGACCAAAATCGTTATGAGTAATACTTAAAAAGACTTTTATCTAGACAATAAGTTCACCATTCACCTTTAAACACTCAATAGCAACATAAAAAAGCAACATCGGTAGGTATATAAAGACGAATACGAAGGCACAGAATTAACTCTTGTAATCAGTTGCATTACTTGTCACATCGGACAATCCATAATTCACCATGATGATCGAAGTTGAACAGCCATTACACTACAAACACGTATCTAAACACAAAAAGACGAGCAAAAATCTAGGTTGGAATTAGAAGCCTCGTTAAAATAGAGGACTTTGATGCATAGAACACCATAGTTCAAAACAATACCCAAAAAAGGGAACTAAGTAGCAGTATTCATTCTGGATCAGGTGAACCACCAGGGACCAACTGCATTACACCAGACAATTGTTAGTATCAGTTCAACATGACACGAGTGATGCAGATTAACAACTAAAAAGAACTATTTGAGGTTATTGTGAATGCAAAATGGTGAACTGAATTTGTTAACAAAAACTTTCATGGACTGTAAGGAAAATAAATAAATTCGGACTTACAATGGCAATGTTGTTTCCATTAAGTAAAATCTGATCAAGCTTTGTTATCCGTCTCCCTTCAGCGGTTATCTCACTGTCAAATAAATACAAAAGCAAATGCTAATAAAGTTATCAAGATGCAAAAACGTTCTATTAAGAAGGTTTTCTCCTTATCTCGTATGTGTGTATAGTTTAGAGTTGCCTTACAAACAAATCCACACCTGATATCTCAAACATCCGAATCCAATAGAAAACACCCCAAATAATTATAAGGATATGCATTCAGCATTCTCCACTAGGGAGGGTAGAAAAAAATAACCGAGAAAGAAAACAATTCAATCAATATTCTAGGCAACTTAAGCACACAAGATTTAAGGAAACTGAAAACGAGGAATTATGGCACAAAAGTTTAACCGAATTATCAAGCATTGTAAAAGCATCACTGCAAAACTCAAACCAACAGTCATCTATTCCATGTTATTATCATCATGCCCAAAATGCACGTGTAGTTCAAAGAAACAACCTAAACATATACAAAATCTAATAACAGCAAATGAGGTTGATCGACACAATTAAAAAAAAAAAAAAAAAACATCGATAACATCTAAAATTGAGCAAAAGCAGAGGCTTACTATTCAGTAACATCTTCAAGGACCATGTTAACATAGACATCAAAGCCTCTAAGAGTGCCAACAAGCTCCTTGTCACCTTTCATTATCACCCATATCTTTGAACCTATACACCGATCAATCAACTCTGCATATTTCAACCACAATTATTCTCTTATAATCCCCCAACAAAAAGTATAATTAAGCATTGATTCTGAATCAGAAGAGTAAAAACCTGAGGGGAGCAACTGTGATGGATTGTTAGCCATGGAAAATCAATTGCTAATTTTCCCAAAACCTGTGGAGGCTTCATACTATCAGATTACAAAATCACGGAAAAACTTAAACCTAAATGAATGTTACGAAGGGGAAAAATCAACATTTTCTCAACTTCATACTTAAAGCTGGGAGCTTTAAAGTACTCAATAGAGCAGTTCGGTTCAACCAGTGAGATTAGATATAAAAACTTAGATCAAGTTAATGATACTAACGAAACAAGAGAAACAGTTGTAGATGAACCTGAGAGAGATAGAAAGAGGGGCAATTACACTCAGTCACAGCGATCTACCAACGAAAAATCCAAAATCCCCAGAGAGTGAAGGGTGTTAGGGACGGAGGAAAAAGTGTGCCCTAAAACTGGCGGGATTTCATTTTTATCACCCCCTCTGGCCTCTGCCACTCTATGTTTTCTTCACATTAATTTTTGTTGTAAAATAAATTAAAGGTATACTAAGTATAAGATGTGTAAATAGAAGACTCTAATATTAATATAATTAGCTCAATAAAAATTATTCATATATTTATAATTAGTAACAAAAGAAAGAGAGAAACTATTCATAAAGAATAAAGAGAGAGAAAGATGTTTTAGTAATATAAAGGAAGAGAGAAGATTTTATTATTGCTGTGTATATTCTCTTTGCCTCCGTACATGTATTTGTAGGCACATAAAATTTACGTTTCAAACTTCTTCATTCTAAGAATTTATTTATAGGTACATAAAGTTTATATTTCAAACTTTTTCATTCTAAGAATTTATTTCCTTCAGCATAGGAAAAATGTGCTTCTCATAAATGGGCATCCATCATCTTTATCTATCCATGTCACAACACTTTCCCTTGGATGACTATTTAGGATTATTGCATCATTAAAACCTTACTAAAGAGTAGGAAAAAACCTTAGTGAAGGAAAAAAAGTACAATATCCTTTAGTGATGGGGACTGCCTCATTAAAAATCTTGTCAAGAAAAACCCAATGGGAAAAAAATCTGACCAAGGAAAAAAGAGTACAGTCTCCCCCTCTTGTCGACATCATTTGATGTCTCGAAATCGGCGCATCCCAATCTCATGTATCAATCTTTCAAAGGAGGATTTTGGGAGTGACTTTGTTAATAAATCTGCCAGATTGTCACTTGAACGGATCTGTTGGACATCAATTGTCCCTTGATTTTGAAGATCATGAGTGAAGAATAATTTAGGAGAAATATGTTTTGTTCTATCGCTTTTGATGTATCCACCTTTAAGTTGAGTAATGCATGCTGTATTATCTTCAAACAGGACAGTTGGAGCTATCTTATGATTAATCAGTCCACATGATGACAGAATATATTGGATCAAACTCTTGAGTCAAAAACACTCGCGACTTGCTTCATGAATCGCTAGTATTTCGGCATGATTAGAAGATGTTGCAGCAATCGTCTGTTTCGTGGACCTCCAAGATATAGTCGTTCCACCATATGTGAACAGGTATCCTGTTTGAGATCTCCCTTTATGTGGATCAGACAAGTATCCAGTATCTGCATAGCCAACTAATTGTGACTTGGATTCATAGGGTTAAAACAATCACATATCAAACGTTCCATGAAGATATCGAAAAATTTGTTTGATTCCACTCCAATGTCTTCTGGTTGGAAAGGAACTATATTTTGCTAGTAAATTCACCGCGAATGATATGTCAGGTCGCGTATTATTAGCAAGATACATTAGCGCTCCAATGGCACTAAGATATGGTACTTCAGGACCAAGGATATCTTCATTCTCTTCTTTAGGACGAAATTGATCATTTTCCACATCCAAAGATCTTACGATCATTGGGGTACTTAATGAATGTGACTTATCCATATAAAATATTTTCAAAATCTTCTCTATGTATGTTGTTTGATGAATAAAGATCTCATTTTTTTATATGCTCGATCTGCAGGCCGAGACAAAATTTAGTCCTTCCAAGATCTTTCATTTCAAACTCTTCTTTTAGAGTTTTTATAATTGTTGGAATCTCTTCAGGAGTTCCAATGATATTTAAATCATCAACATATACAGCAATTATAATGAATCCAGATGTAGTTTTCTTTATGAAAACACACGGACATATATCATCATTCTTGAATCCGTTTTTTTGGCCAAATATTCAGTAAGACGATTATACCACATTCGTCCAGATTGCTTTAGACCATATAAAGATCTTTGCAATTTGACTGAGTATAGCCCTTGCGAATATTCATTGGATGGTTTAGATATCTTTAGTCCTTCAGGGACTTTCATATAGATATCCCGATCTAATGAGCCGTATAAATAGGTTGTTACCACATCCATTAAATGCATATGCAGTTTATGATATGCAGATAAACTGACCAAATAACGCAATGTTATCGCATCCACTACAAGGGAATACGTTTCTTCATAATCTATACCGGGCCTTTGTGAAAAACCTTGTGCCACAAGTCGGGCTTTATAGCGCACAACTTCATTTTTCTCATTTCGTTTTCTCACAAATATCCACCTGTATCCAACAGGTTTTACATCTTCTGGTGTACGGACTATAGGTTCAAAGACTTCACGTTTTGCAAGTGAGTCTAACTCAGCCTTCATGGCTTCTTTCCATTTTGGCCAATCATTCCTTTGTCGACATTCTTCGACTGATCTTGGCTCAAGATCCTTACATTTATGCATGATATTCAATGCCACATTATATGCAAATATTTCATTGACAATTGTCTTATTTCGGTCCCATTTCTCTCCTGTAAAGACATAATTTATCGAGATCTCGTCATTTTCACAATTTTCAGATATATCAAAAGCATTATATTCAAGATAAAAGAGATTCGCATAATAAAAATTTGTTACCTGAAGTCTTCCTAAAATTTCATTAGAGCTTCGTGCTGATAACGTGTTGTAAAATAAATTAAAGGTATACTAAGTATAAGATGTGTAAATAGAAGACTCTAATATTAATATAATTAGCTCAATAGAAATTATTCATATATTTATAATTAGTAACAAAAGAAAGAGAAAGAGAAACTATTCATAGAGAATAAAGAGAGAGAAAGATGTTTTAGTAATATAAAGGAAGAGAGAAGATTTTATTATTGGTGTGTATATTCCCTTTGCCTCAGTACATGTATTTATAGGCACATAAAGTTTACGTTTCAAACTTTTTCATTCTAAGAATTTATTTCCTTCAGCATAGGAAAAATGTGCTTCTCATAAATGGGCATCCATCATCCTTATCTATCCATGTCACAACAATTTTGATTCTTTTTCTGGTGGGAATTGATTTTTATTTCTATTTTATTGGCCGTGCTAAAACATTTTTTTTCAGGGCTTAACCATTGAATTTTAAATACTATAATTAATTTTTGCTGTTACATTACCATTAATTATCAATAAAATTATTTATATTAAATTTCAAAAATATTATCATTTTATGAGATTTTATTTATAATTTTAAAAAAAAATTAATCTTTCTAGTCATTGATGTTTAGAGTCTTGGATTTTGTCTTTTATTTTTATTTTTATTTTTTTGCTATTTTTCTAAATTTTGTTTCAATGATTAATTTTTTGTTTAAATTAAAGAATGGGTAAAGTATACTTTTTGTCCCTTAAGTTTGACAAAAGTTTCAAAAATACCCCTAAGTTTTATTTTGTTTCAATTTTGTCCTAAAAGTTTTCGATTTGCATCAAATATACCCTTAGCGGCTAATTTTTCAAAAAATTTAAGACCAATTCAACAACAATTTCATAAGAACAACCCTCAATACAAGCAAATTAAGCATCATTTTCATGCATTATTGTTAGATTGGTCTTAAATTTTTTGAAAATTTAACCGTCAGGGGTATATTTGATGCAAATCGAAAACTTTTGGGACAAAATTGAAACAAAATAAAACTTAAGGGTATTTTTAAAACTTTTGCCAAACTTTAGGGACAAAAAATATACTTTATCCTTAAAGAATTCATAATATTTATCTAAATTCCTGTTTTTCATGTATCAACATTCCTTAATTCAAATTCAAATATGCATTATTTTTATCATACATTCAAGATCATAGATAAACACCACCACATCTAAATAAATAAGACAATTTTTGAATATAACTCAATTTCTCATGCATTATACCACTTCTTTTCTTTTCTTTTTGGATTCAAACTTACTGAGCAGTACATGAGACATTTTTTAAAAGATAGAAATAAAAAACAACTATACAACTGACTAAAGGTAGAAGATTAAAAAATACTAAAAATCATACAAAGAATAGAAATAAACAACATAAAATAGGGAAATAACATAATAGCAGAAGGAAAATAGGAATTGAAAAAGAAACTGAACCACCTCAGTCATCATGGTGAGTGTCTCTCTCCTCAGGCTGTGTTCCGTACGGTCCTTTCAATCGCCCTATATCCTGTCTCATCTGAAAAAGTTCATGGTATTGAGTCTCTTACTCAGCCAGAATCTAATGGGAAAAGACGTCGTGACTATTCTGGCTTATCCTCATCTACTCAAGAGAGGATGTCAGCTGCTGTCAATAATCCTGAGGTATGGGAGGTTGGTCCTGCTGAGCTTCCTTCTCGATCTGATCTCCTCCTTGAATTATTTGGTATTCTCTCACATACTCCATAGTCTTTTTGGAGATTGGTCTCTCAATCGGAATGAAAAAATCATTCTTCATTTTCACTCCAATAGTGTAACAGAGACGGTAAATTAGATGTGAGAATGTTAACTTGGCATTTGAAGAGGGATTGAAAGCAATACTGTATATCTGTTGTACAATGATACCTTGTATATATACATACTTTCTGTTCATGATACAGTAAATCAGTATGGCTCGATTCACAGTGCATTTCGATCAGTTGCTAGTAAGAAGGATACCATCCCCTAACTAGAGGAATGAGATCACTGCTCTTTAGTTGATTCGGTTTACCATCCGAATCCAATCTCTACTGAGCTCCCAGGAGACAAATATCAGTAAGCACTTGGTCTAACTGCTGGTTTCGGTTCACCTAGCTATCCAAAGTTTGCTCAGCAAGTGGCAATTGGAGAATTTGTCAGATATTCCTTAGAATGAAGTCAAGGACTTTCCCTCTCACAAAACTCTGGTGGTTCTTCTCATTCACTCCTTGAACATCCTTATAAGTGATTCATGTGTTGCCATAAAATTTTTGAACCATCAGTTGCTCAACATTAGTGTGTGGGTTACAGAAAAATTGCCAACCCCACCTCTCAATTTGGAACCAAATTTTTGGGTATTCATTCGGTTTCAGCGCAAATTTCACCTTTGAAATTACGGCTCTCTTGAAAGTAATCTCAAAAAAATATTCCTCGTGTAACTTGGAGTAAAACTGCTTTGAGTCAAAGGAGCTGGTGGCCAATTTTTTTATCTTTTCTCGTCCTTGAAGTCTCAATGCTCTTTGAAAACTTAATATAGTATAAACTTATGAAATATTAAATAATTGGAACTTTTTTTTGTCAATTCTAGAAATATTAAATATCATTGTTCTTTTCTAATACAAGTACTGATAACTATATTTGAAATATAAAATGATTATGGAATCCTATTTTGTCAATTTTGTAAATATTTTAAATTGAGTTATTTCTTTAAAAGAAAGGTTAAATTTGGCTATAATCATATACATCTAAATGTTATTGTTCAAAATTTAAAATTTTTGCCAGGTATAATTACTATTATTTTACAAAAATTGTATTCAAATATAAAATATTATTATTCATTCTAATAAAAAGTATGTCCTATTGATGTTTTTAAAAAAATATAACTAAATTATTTTATTATTTAAATATAACAAGTTAATTAGAGCACTTTTTTTTTTTTAATTTAGTCTTTAAGTGATTGATAGTTAACACCTTTATATAATAGTCTATTTATTTTTAAAGAGAAATAATTTCAATAGTAAATTTTACCTTTATATGATAATAAATTTATCTATTTAACTATTTTTTATAAATTTAATTAAAATATACTCCAAAAATTACTAATTGAAAAAGAATTTATTAAAAAGATACAAATTAATATTAACTAAAATATTAAAAAATATAAACCATTTTAAATTTTATATATTAATTTTTTAATCACATTAAATATCAATATAACAAAAACGATTAACCATATAATTTGTCTATATAATAAGTTAATTAACTCTTCTAATAAATATGTATTCATTTTTTTATAAACAAATTATACATAAATATTATGAAGTTGATTAAGTATATTGTTGGGTTTAGAGAATTAAACTTTGAATAAAATGATGACTAAATATTATTAAATTAATGTTAAATTGTTTATGTGATGGATTTTGTTTAGTGTGCAAGAAAAATTTAAATGAAAAATGGCCTAAAAAACTGTAACCCAAGTCGCATAATAACCTGGTCCACAAACACTCACGTGAATGGCCCAAGAATTACTTGCTCTATCACAAGAGCTCCTTATCAGATATAAAATAAATCCCTAACCAAATAATGAAAGGAAGAAAGCAAGCACATATTCAACAAAGTCCAATTCGGTAGCCATACCTAAATCTATCTCACTTTAACTAAGTCACTAACTAGATAAATAAATTGAAATTCATTTGAAACATTTTTCTTCATCCACCTAATCAAAATTCTTTCTTCTCTCTTTTCCTTTTTTTTTCGTATCACGTCAACTTCGGAAACAAAAAGAAAAAAAAAGGAAAGTTCTGGAGTTAGGGCAAAAAGAAGAACAAAAAATAAAGTTCCATTCTCAAGCAAGAAGAGAAAGAAAATGGGCTACAATAAGAGGAAAGATCTCATCTGAACAGAGAATTACAAAAATGTGATTTCTTCATTTATGCTTCATCAAGAAATCGTGAAGAAATTTTATGTGTATCAAGCACCATTCCAAAAACTATGAAGAAATTAAAGTCAATGGTGCTCCACAATGAATCAACAGTCAAGAAACAAACTTGAGATCAAAGTAAAGATGTACGGACAAGATTCAAGAAGTTTGAAGAAAAATGTTGAAAGAAAAAGGTATGGTTACATGTCAATACTTCGATCCTCTCTTTCTCTTTTGTGAACGTCGCTGCTGATTTTGATCTTAGGAGAAGAAAAACCAACATGTGCTGAAGCAAGGGTTTCAAGCCTAGAAAACTTCACTTTTCTATAATAAAGGTGAACGACCAATGATTGGAGCAAGGAGTGAGAGCACTAGTTTCGGTTCTCATAGCTCACTGAGATGTTAATTCTTCTCCTTCATGATTTTCATGTTGTATTTCTTTTTCTTAGTTTAGTATGTCTGACTTTTATTTAGTAAAAGGCAAATATGATGAGGTTTGTAAGAAAAAGCCAATGAGTGAAAAAAGACAGAGAGCTAAGTTTGGAGAAAAAGCCTAAGTTATTTCAAAAATTCTTTGTATGTATTTCTGTTTTGTTCTCATGATCTTGAGGGGATTCTCTTGTAAGTTGGGTTAATACTTTGCAGTTGAAAGTTAGGATGAGTCCTAGTTAAGTTCAGGTTAAGTTAGAACCTGGACTTGTCCCAAATAGGATTGGGTAGATCCTAAAGAGAATTGGTGATTGTAATCTGTTGAAAAGATAGTGAAATTCTATTATTGTTGTGATGGAGACTGGATGTAGACTACATTACACTGGGTAGTCAAACCAGGATACATTTGTGTGTCATTCTCTACTCTTTTCTCTGTTTCTGGTTCTGCACTGAAGGAGACAAAAATAAAGTATCTCCTGATTTCTCTATAAAGCTTCACTTCTTTACTACTCTCCTCATAAATAACTCTGTTTTGGCTCCTACCGAGTCAGGAGATAAAACTGAAGTCTCTCTTGTATTCTCTCAACTGAAAACAAGGTTTTAAAGAAAATCAAAAGGAAGACCAATATTCAACTCCCTTCTCTTAACCACTGATTACCATCATATACGATATGCGCGTAATAATTACCCATACGATATTGCTTATTATGTGTCACGAATAACTGGATTCATTACATAACATCGGGTACAGTATAATTAAATTGCGTTATTATTTAATAGATAGCTACACCGTGTTTAACAGTTTTAAACGTAAATATCCTAACAAAATAACAAGTGCATGAAATTGGATCATCAAATGTCATGTGCGTAGTGCGGGTCTTGCACTAGTTTATATAATATAAGGTAAAATATTATTTTAGTTCCTAATGTTTGGGTCAAATTCTAATTTAGTCTTTAACGTTTCAAATATTTTATTTTAGTCTCCAAAACTTTCAAACATCCTATTTCAATCCTAAAAAGATTTTAAGTAGGTTTAATGTTGTCCCGCCATTAAAATTGGTACAAACAATTTATATATTAAGGAACAAATAGCATTCGATTTCAGTATATAAGTAAAATTGATTCGCTAATGATCACTAATATAAAAGTTCTGCCTTTGATTTTAAAGCGTTGATAATTGATTGTTAGGATTTTGAGTTTTGTACAAAAAAAATTAAAGAGAAAAAGTGTCACAAAAAGGTTTTAGTTATATTTTTTAACACATGGATGATGATATGACTTAATTAATAATATTATTAACGTCCACAACACTTATTATTTTCTTAACTGTTAATGTGGAATTTAACAATATGACTATATTAAACCTGTTTAAAATTATTTGAGACAAAAATAAAACATTTAAAACATTAAATACCAAATTAAAATTTGATCCAAGTGTTAAGAACTAAAATAATATTTTACCTGTATATATACAGTAACGTTATGATTTGTGGCAATATCAACTATATAATAAATAGTTCTTTGGTATGAATTTATGTAATAAATATATATAAAAAATTAATCATTAAATTATATATTCATATAAAATATATATTAAAATATAAAATATTTATTAAAACTAAGTTAAATAATATATATTTATACATAAATATAGAACGATTAATTTGGTTACTAATTTTGTGTGTCCACAATATTTTTGCAAAAAAAATATTTGAAATGATTTTACATATTCTTGTGTTTCTTATAGGTAATTGTGTAAAGTTATTTATATTGTTAACGGATAAAATGAGTCTTATTTGAATTTTGAAATATGTTCCTAAGGCTCTGATTGATTGTGATATATTAGCCCTCTTCATACTTAAAAATTCAATTTTCGTGTTATATATATATATAAAAGAAAGTATTTAAAAATAAAGTATGAGTAAACATCCAATTCAATCTTTGTCCAATTTTACGAAAGACAAAGCGATCCTTATCCAAAAAAAAGGGACACTTCAACCCTAAACTTTTTTATTTTGGGGCAATACAGTTTCTCTATTAAAAAATTTATTAAATAATAATAAAAATTAATTTTGTGGGAGGTTTTATTTGTATTTTATGAAAAGTTTTAAACCTCCACAAACTATTAATAACCTTGTTTTTAAAAAATTCTTTCATCAATGGTGGTTAAGTGAAGAAAAATCATTGATAAAAATGATGCCACAAAAAAAAAGTAATTATAGTACAATACTTTTTAAAGGAAAAAAATAACATCGAATAAGAAATGAAAGAAGAGAATTTTATTATTGATAATATTAGTATTGGTGATGATGACGATAGAGGAGATAACGATGATGATAAAGTATGGTTACACAATAAAAATAATAGAGGTAGGAGTGATAATAATGAGGATGAAAAAGATAATGGTAATAGTAGTAGTAATTAGTTATATTGTTAAAAAAATTTTTGTGGGGATTTAAAATCTCACAAAACTAATTTTTATTATTATTTAATGAATTTTTTAATAAAGAGACCGTATTATCTCAAAATAAAAAGGTTGAGGATCGAAATGTTCCTTTTTTTTTATATATAAAAATCGCTTTGTCCTTCGTGAAAATTGACAAAGACCGGATTGAACCTTTACTCAACAAAGTATGGACAACAAATTAAAAATAAACTAGTTTTACAAGAAGCTGAAGATCCTACTAGTATTTCTTTTTCGCAATTTGCTAGTTTAAATAGATATAATATTACAGTTACATGCTTGGTAATTGGAAATATTAGCACTTTATGAAACTACAACTTAACATTTCTATGCAGTTAATTTTGTAGAACAACCAAAATCAACTTAACATTTCTGTTTAGTCACTTCTGAATACTTTATGATCAAGTTTAGTCACTAGAAACTATGATTCTGAGCATGGATGTTTCAATATTTCATCAAAGGATTCAAATGAAGAGTGTGAGCTTAGAGTGGTTCTTTGAACAGTACAGCAAGAGGAATGAACCTATTGGAATTCATGTTTGATCTTAAACTTTTAAACTGGGACATCATTGAATTCCATTTTGAGGATAATGAAGATAATTGCCCTGAACTAGTTTAGAAGGAAAAATAGAATAATGAAAAATATAACTACAAAAAATTGATAATAGCAATACAAAGAAAAAATAAGTTATATCTTTACCTCGGGTTTTCGTGTCTTTTTTTAACAGAAAAAATATATAATATACTAATTTAGTATCCTAAAATACGATATTTTTATTTATATTTTATCTATTAAATACGATTTTGTATATCTATAATCATATCTTAATATCTTGTACTTATAAACAAATGCAGCCTATGTTTCTTCTAAAAAATACACTTGTAATAAATTTACCTGACAACTGAATATTAAATACTTTTTTAGATCTATTAAGTTGGTAGAAAAAGATTTTTTTTAATAAAAAATATATTTTTTTAGTGTATTTAACAAAATTTTAGTAATAAAAATAAAAACACTAAAAAAATTAAAAACAAATATTTTTTAAAAATTATAATTTATATCATTTTTTTAAAAGATATTTTTTACTTAAGAAAAATATTTTAACATAATAAATAAATAAATAATATTTTTATATTATTATACTCAAATATAATTATTAAATAAAAAAATATTTTTACATAAAATATCAAAATATAAAATTATATTTATTTTTAAAAAATTAATAAAAAATTACTTGAATTTTTTTTTTTAGAAATTAATAACAGCTAAGTTATTATTAATTAATAAAAGAATGTGATGGATTAGGATTACAAGAGATCCCTTACAAATTTGAACAATAATCAATCTAAAGTCTATTGAGCCTAATTTATAACAAAGCATTTAAAAATTTATTTCTTGGTTGGATTGTTTCTTGTCAGTTTTTCCTTGAAAACAGATTAAATGCCTAAAATAAAAATATCATAAATACCTGTGTGTCGCCCAATAAGAAAGTGGCACATGAGATTTTGGATAGGCTTTATCTGTTATCTGTTAAATGAACTCTAAAATGGGGAACGGGTAAAACTTAAAAGTATCACCTAAACACGTATAGTTGGACCACCAAATGTACTTGTGGACCAGAATGCTTGTGCTCTTCAACCACACCAAGTGTCCAAGTCACGTGAAAATAGATTAAATTTTCTTTTTACTTTTGCTACAAGTATTCACACAATCACTCAATTCTTACTAATTTAGTTAATGATTTATTTGTTCAAAAATTCCATCCAGACATGAAACGAAAAATATCTTCTCCATCTTGAGGTACGAGTTGTTTGATTTTCTGAAGATAGGTACTCGAAGAAAGAACACGAACAAGAAGAGGATAGTCTCGATCGTGTTAAATTGTCAAATATAATCTCGGTCATGTAATTGACCCACCCATTAAAATCGACCTGTGTAACTATCAATCAAGTTTCAAAGACTAAAATAAAACTCCTCTCAGAAAATGCATTCCTTTTATTTATTTTATGTAAAACAAAACGTAGCATGTATCCACTGTACTCTGCATTCATTTCAAATTTTGTGGTTCTCAAACGTCTTACCACAGAAACAGAATCAGTGGACCCAGAAAATATCTTCCACCTACGAAACATTGAAGGAATAATAGCCCCACCATTTTAACAAAAACCCGTTTTATTTTATTTTACGTGCAAAATAACACCACATTAAATTCATACAACGTACATATCTAGTGGAATCCTGAAGTAGTACGTGTAACACCTCCATTGGTCAGCAAACCATTGAGGAGAATCTGAGCCATTAGTGGATTAGGGGTTGCCATGTGGACATAGAATTCCAGTGACACAATCTGGAGGCTCCAATGAAATCGAAGCTTTAGATAGCACAAGATAAGAGTGCAACCACTTAACCTCTATATAAATATACACCTCAACTCATTACTTCCAACCACTCACTCATCAACAATACTCACACAGCAACAACAGATTAACTAAAAGCATATAATCATGGCAGCCTCCACCATGGCTCTCTCCTCCCCATCATTGGCCGGCAAGGCCGTCAAGCTCAGCCCATCAGCCCCTGAGCTTGGAGTTGGAAGAATCTCCATGAGGAAAACCGCCACCAAGCAAGCAACTTCAGGAAGCCCATGGTACGGCCCAGACCGTGTTAAGTACTTGGGCCCATTCTCCGGTGAGCCCCCGTCCTACCTCACTGGTGAGTTCCCAGGTGACTACGGCTGGGACACTGCTGGGCTTTCCGCTGACCCAGAGACCTTTGCCAGGAACCGTGAGCTCGAAGTGATCCACTCCAGGTGGGCCATGCTTGGGGCTTTGGGCTGTGTCTTCCCAGAGCTTTTGGCCCGCAACGGTGTTAAATTCGGAGAGGCTGTGTGGTTCAAGGCCGGATCACAGATCTTCAGCGAGGGTGGGCTTGACTACTTGGGCAACCCAAGCCTAATCCACGCACAGAGCATCTTGGCCATTTGGGCCACCCAGGTCATCTTGATGGGAGCCGTTGAGGGTTACCGTATTGCCGGTGGGCCTCTTGGAGAGGTTACTGACCCACTTTACCCAGGTGGCAGCTTTGACCCATTGGGCCTTGCCGACGACCCAGAGGCTTTCGCCGAGCTCAAGGTCAAGGAGATTAAGAACGGTAGGTTGGCCATGTTCTCCATGTTTGGATTCTTTGTTCAGGCTATTGTCACTGGAAAGGGCCCATTGGAGAACCTCGCTGACCACCTTGCTGACCCAGTCAACAACAACGCCTGGGCCTATGCCACCAACTTTGTCCCCGGAAAGTGAGCTCTGAGTTTAGCTCTTGGGTTTTGAAAAAAAAAAAAACCTAAAAGGAAAAAAATGAGGAATCAGCTGTGGGGTTGGGATTTGGGATTTTGAGAATGTGAATTAGTATGATGTGAACCGTGTACCTATTTGGTCTCACTAAATGTTAATTACATCTTTTTTTCCTAACTGCCTCATTGTTTATGCGATCATGATTTATGTTCTCTTTTCTAATCCCGCCTTTTCATGGAGCATTGATAAATGATACTAAATGAAAACTGATAAGAAATTAATTAATTAATATTTCGTGTATAATATTTTATAAGAGAGTGAGGATATCTGGATATATGGTAGTGCCACTAAAAAGCGATTAATGAGAGAGGGAAAAAAAGGGATGGAGAATTCGCGAGCATTATCGAAGTCATCGCATTCCAAATTCTTTTCGTCTCTAAAGCAGGTATTGTCTACATTGTAATCGAAATTCTAACAAATCCATATATGTAATTCTAGATTTATAGGGCTGGCCTGTAATCTGAATTTGGGTGCTTTCAGGTTGAAAAGAGACTAAAATTAGAGCAAACCGCACCAGTAGAATCTCAATCTCAAGAGACACAAGGAAGCGACTCTTTTTCTAGTTGTTCAGCCATGTTCCTTGGCAGTGCTCATGGCTATGGTGTTCTTCCCCAAGATAGCAGTGAACCTCCTCTCGCGTTCCTCTCTATTCCTCAAGGATTCACAGCTACTCTTCCATGTCGTGATGGAACTGTAAACAATGCTACTCAACGTGATGAAACTGCAGTGACTGATGATGATGACATTGAGAGGCTAATGCAGCTCTTGGGCTTATCGGAGAAGGAACAACGGGATGATGCTCTTGAAGAAGATGGGGATTCTTGCCACTGTGAAGGTGGGTTTCATTCAAAGATCGTTGGAGTGGTGGGGCCCAAGTGTAGCAGGGAGGTGAAGCGGTTAGATGGTTGGATCAAACACTTCCTCAATGGTGGTGGGCAAGACAAGTTAGAGCCTTTGAGACTTGCACATTTGCTTTTAGGGAAAGCTGCTTTTGTTTCTGAGGGTTCTGATAGTGCTTTTGGAGGATTGGAGTTCCCTTCAACCATTCAAGAATTTCTTCATAATGATCCTCCCACTAACTGAGGCAATCATCTTGTATGACCTATTCAGCTTTGTTGTTTTGTTCAATGATATTCTTCTGTTTCCATGTTATAAGTAATATGTAGATTTCAAGATTTGCCTTCCACATTAATATCATTTTCAGTGGATAGTATAGTTTTAGTTTGCCTTATTTCTTATATGATTATATGATAAGATCATGTATTTTGTAAGTTCCTTGAATGCCACCTTCCAGCTTTCTGAATCAAATGTAACATTGTAGTCTAATATTGAAGATTTAATCCAAGAGAGGGTGCATAAAGACACTTAGATTGCATCAATGCAAATTTGTCCCAGTCCTTAAACAGTAGCCATATTCCTTCTAAAGCACTTTTAGGAATGGCATGCATGTTTCAGATAGTCAGATTTCCCTTTGTTTGTGGTGAAGTTAGTTCTTTGCACTTTGAAGCAAAACTTGAAAGGATTGATCACTTGATCCAACCATGTAAAGCATGACTCTATCCACTTCATCTCAATATAATCTTCCTTGATCAAACCCAATTCTGGGAAGCTTTCTTGCATCAAGAATCACAATGGGCCAATCCCAAATGGTAGCGAAAGAGAAAGGCAAGGAACAAATAAATGATCTAACGATGTTAATATGGGAGTTGGGACTGAATACCTTCCATGAATTCATCCAAGTAGCTATTATCCCAGTTTTCACAGCTGCAAAATTTCATCTGCAACATAAATCTACATTAGAAACTTCTATTCATTCATTAACACCACAAATGTCAGAGAAGTGTAGCAAGTCTTGCTCATACAAAGGTGAAAAATAATGATGATAACACAAATGATATCGTTATCCTTTAGTGACTGAAACCGGAAAAAAAAACATAGCCCTTACAATAAATTTTGAATTAGAACTTACTAATCTAATGAGAATTTCACAGGCAATATGTAATATGGATAGACATATATAACTCACAAGTATATACCGAAGAGAAATAAGTGCCACAAAACAATTTGAAAAAGGATAATAACATCATAACAGAAGATACTTTAAAAATAAAAATTTGTACACCAAAATTTTCTCTATTCCAATTATATATGCTAGTTGACTAGTAGATAAGTATCTTAAACTATCAAAGGTTAAAAAAACAAGAATAAAAAATATATTTTTGTTATATTATTGAATAAGTTGATTTTCTTAATCAAATTTTTTAATTAATTGAAAAGAAAAATAACCAATACAAGACATTTACGAATTTCTATAGGAATTTAAAACAAACATAATGCTTTTTCTATGGACCAAAAACAAAACAAAAACTTAAAATAAATGGTTATTGAAATATATTTGGATCCTATGTATAAGGGTCAACTGAAATCTAAAATTGGCCATATTTGCAGAAATAAAAGATTAATCAGGCATTATTATTGTCTAGCTCGGATAAACTTTTTTCTTTTTTCCCATTTTCACGTTCTGTTTTTTTTTTTTTTTACTGTTGGTTCTGAGCATATAATCCGTTGAGTTATTGTGTCCTGTGGTAGTTGTTTCTTTCTCATGGATCACATTAATAACAGAAACGTTAGTTAAAGATGCATAAATATGATACAGCAAACTTTTCTTATATATTTGTTCACTAAGCACTTACTGGCAAAGCTTTGGTTTACAGGAAGTGTGAACAGCATAGCCAATTCAGTGCACCCGGGAGTGGTAATGACTCCTCTTTGAGACATTCTACTCTACTCGTGAGTAAGTCATTAATTCTCCATGAACATATACATATGCATATGCATATTCCGCAGAATTTCATTGTCTAAGATGTTATTTTTAGGGTAAAAAACCTAAACAAGCCAAAGGGAGATCAATTTGACACAAATAAGTCAAAGCAAATTCTGTTTCAGCAATCCACCAAGTGGCATTTCTATATAGTTCGAACCAAATAGGTTCGAACTCACCTTCCACATAATTCGAACCAAATAGGTTCGAATTACAGCTATACGCCAAGTCTAAATAAATCGAACCAAATTGGTTCGAACCATAAGTTAATAATTCGAATCTAATAGGTTTGAATTACAATGAGCATAACTTTACCAAGTAATTCGAAATAGGATGGTTCGAATTACTATGAATTAAGTCACAGGAAGGAACTTAAGTTACGAACATAGTTTCCGCATCATGTCTTAATAAGAGTCCTACATTTTTTTTTGCCGGTGTGCCTTAGAGAAACATTTCGTTTAAAACTGCGGTGGCAGAACATATTCATTAAGTAAAAATTCATTCGAGGTACATCGCAGTGACGTTAACAAATTTTATGCGTCACCAAGCACAAGTAAGAAAACCGATAATTGCGGAATCTAAAAGCTAAATTGAAATAACAAAAGTACAAAAGCCGCTAATACATCTAATCATGTCCCCGTGTGTGCTCTGCGCCTCCGAGCTGTGGGCAACTCCGACATGTGTGGCCGGGCTGCCGACAAAGCCCACATCTCTTTGGCCGGTTCGGATCAGCCTCGTCCATATTGGTCCGTATTCGAGTGGACCTGGGACGACCCTCTCTCGCACGCCTCTTATTGGGGTCAGGGATGACAGTCGGCCCGTCATATGGTGGCCAGAAACCCTCCGGAATGGGAGGTGTAAAACCCATCTGATAGACACTGAAGACCGAACTAAGACGATACACCTGGTGGACATAAGGCTCCCATGTAAGCCGTGAGTAGGCACAGCATGCCAGTGCGTGGGGACACGGAAAATGAAGTGCCTGGAAGTATCCGCAGTCACATGTGCGAGATGCAAGCGAGACTCTGTAGGTACCCACTGAGAAAGAACCAGTCGGAGTTGTCTCTGCGACGGTGAACTCGGAGTTATCCCTGTCGTACACGGTAACCGTGAAGCACCTAGCCGTCTTCAAGTTGGCCTCTATACACTTCACCAAGTGCTGACTAAATTGTTGTCCGGTTCCCATCTGCGCCTCAGCCTCCCTCCCTTTGCGAACAAATAACTCGGCCAACCTTCCGTATGTTGCCTTCACTAGGGAGCACACAGGAAGGTTTCTGACGCCCTTGAGGATCGAGTTCACACACTCAGATATATTCGTCGTCATGTGTCCGAATCTACGCCCCTCATCACAATGCTGGGTCCACAAGGAATACTCAATCCGGTTAGCCCAGTCACACATCGCCGGGTCTTCGGACCTAAGAATATCAAACCAGTACTGGAACTCAACCTCGGTCTTAGCGTACGCCGCATTCACGAGTAGCCTCCTTGCGTCTTTGCCCTTAAAGGTGAGGGCAAAATTTGCCGCAACATGTCGAATGCAGAATGCCCGGTATGCAGATGGAGGTAACCAGCCTCCGTCAGGAGCCTCAAGGGCGGCCTTGATGCCGTTATGCCTGTCCGAGATAACCAGCAGACCTGGCTGCGGTGTCACATGCTCACGCAGGTGGGAGAGAAAGAAAGACCACGACTCAGCATTCTCACCCTCGACTAATGCGAAGGTGACGGGGAGTATGTTGGAGTTCCCATCCTGTACAATCGCGACAAGCAACGTTCCCCCATACTTGCCATACAGATGGGTTCCGTCAATACTAACTAGGGGCTTGCAATGACGGAATGCCTCGATGCATGGGGGAAAGGTCCAGAATAGTCTGTGAAAATAAGCTCGAGACTCGTCCACCTGTCCACCGACACGAACAGGGCTCGTCCTCAGCACAGCAACAGTACCAAGCATCGTCAACCGGACTCCAAACACCCACCTTGGGAGCTCGTTGTACGACTCATCCCAGTCACCATAGATGAAGGAAACAGCCTTCTGCTTCGCCAACCAGACCCTCCTGTAAGTCGGCCTAAACCCAAAGTGTGCGGCAGTGGCATTTAGGAGCACCTTGATGCTGACGGATGCATCAGCCCTAACCATTGGCATAACGAATGCCGATATCACATGGTAATCCAAACTCCTGTGGTCGCTGGAGATCGAGGTGGCGAGACAAGTATGCGGTCCGTTGTAACGTTTGACCTCCCAAATCCCCTTGCGCTGTCGGAGACTGAGCCGAATCAACCATGTGCACCCATTGCCGAACTCAGAACACTTGCCCACATACCGGCGATAGTCGGAGTCCACCACCTTGTACTGTACCCCTCGCCGTATGCTGTAAGTCTTGACACTTAACAGGGCCTGTTCTTTATCCGAAAATTGCTGACCAACCTGAAACTCTGTCAGACCTGCAGACCCTTCAGCATCTCTAGTGCCAAATCCAGCCAGCTGCCCAGCAACCCCCTCCTGCCTCATGGCATCCAAGTCCAAAGAGGAAAAATGCGGAGGGTACTGCTGCGTGCCGGAGTTAGAACCACCGACCACCCCAGCAGGCTCACTTGCTCCAACATCATCCCCACTGTCATCAGCAATCATATCCGGCTCGACGTCATCGTCCTCTGGATCATCCAAGAATCCATCTCCAACCCCAGCCGGTGCAGCACACTGTAAAGATGTCGGCAGATACTCCCGTTGTCTGACCTCGTCACCTACACTGCCGTGGAGATCCACAGCGAACGAAGGGGAGGCGACAAGTTAGACGGGTGGCTCGTACGCAGGGACAGAGGAAGATGCAACGGCAGGTCTGGAGCTAGAACCGGCTACCATGGTTAAAGTGGTGGTATTCCGGTTCGAACCCCCCGAGCTGGAAACCACGTCAACCAACTTTTGCCAACAGCTCTGGTGTCCTCACCTCTGGAAACTGACGGCGACAATTAAACATAACCTGCAAGTCCTCATCACTCCCGATCGTGAAACAATCGTACGTTACGGTGTTCTGGAGCACCGTGATTGGAAATCGATAAAAAAAAATTTCTTAACCCGTTTCACACCTTCCAGCCCGAGTTTCTGCAGTACAGAGCTAACAAGGTCCTCATACCTTGTCGTAGGCGTTACGATAATGCAGAGAGGATCCTTATCAGTGAACTTCACACCAGAACGAGTTTTCTTCTTAATGGTTCCTCTGTGGTGAACCAACACTGCGAAACTCTCCTCACTAGCCATGTAAACCACCTCTAATGATAGTAACTCACGTTCAGACCATATATATAGAGCTCTCATCCTCACTGATTCGAACCGCAATGGTTCGAAATATGCTCATTGTAATTCGAACCTATTAGGTTCGAATTATTAACTTATGGTTCGAACCAATTTGGTTCGATTTATTTAGGCTTGACGTATAGGTGTAATTCGAACCTATTTGGTTCGAATTGTGTGGAAGGTGAGTTCGAACCTATACATAGAAATGCCATTTGGTTGATTGCTGAAACAGAATTTGTTTTGGCTTATTTGTGTCAAATTGAAATCCCTTTGGCTTGTTTAGGTTTTTTACCCTTATTTTTACCTAAATGTAAAATATTGAATCGACTCATTATATTTACTACTATATTGGATGCATAAATCTTATTTGAATTAGATCCAATTTCATTGATTAGTAGATATGATAGGTATGAGTCAATGTTGAACTCTATACTTATTATTGTGTTTGGTTAGTATTCATAAGTCATAACACAAAATATATAGATACAATATGATAAAAATATATATTTGGTTACATTACGATAGAAATAGAGAAAAACACAGTTTGATTATAATACATATCAGATACGTCTTAAAAAAAATTTACTAATATTTCTATCACATATCTTGTCTCGCCAAAAACATAAGTAGTAGTTTACTTCATCATTATTTCTCTATGACAATAATATAATTTTGTTGTAGATTTTCTGAAGATGTTCACATTTTTCATATGGAAAAACTTTCCACAAGTAAATTCTATTAATACTTGCCACAAATTTCGTTTTTATGAGAATTTTTTACTAAAATATAAATATTAAAAAAAGTGTATTAGTCGATAACCTCAACCTCAGACCAATCAATCGAATATTGATTAATACGTAATCGATCGAACACTACTTGAAAACGGCTATTCTACTCAGAACTGAGAAGTTCTAAATGTTCCTGGAAATTCTTGCTCCCAAAGGACCGAACCTTTGATTCTTTCGAGTCTTTTTCTACCGTATTTAGAGAATTCCTTGTACTGCAGTACCAAAATTAATATAGAGATAACAATAATTTTTGTTCTCTAAATTAATTAATTTTAGTGTTGTGTGCCACAGCATGCTACCTTGCTCTGCATCCAAGCGTGAAAGGTGTGTATGGGAAATACTTTCTGGATTGTGATGAATTCCAACCAAGTACATTTTCCTCAAACGAACTCTTAGGTGATTTTTTACTCTGGTGATTCTCAGGTGGTTAGGTAATTTGTTAGTTGTGTTGTTAACATGTTTTTCATTGCAATATGTAGATTACTGATTGTCAAACATGTAAATTTGTTTGTTTCTTTCCAGAGAAAAGGACAATTTAGTCCCTGACCTTTTAACCCGAGGACATTTTCGTCCCTAAGCATTGGAAAATACATTTAAATCCCTGACGTTCCTTAAAATAAGACCGATCAGTCCCTCCGTCCATGAGCCATCCTCAGAACGGACGGAAAACGCTGAGATGGCTCCCCCTATGCTGACCTGGCTCATCGGCATTCCCACGTGGCAAGTAAGTGAGATGGAGGTTTTGAAAACGGAACACATTAGTCCCTCTAACACAAAACGACGTCGTTCTGCCTGGGGACATTAGTCCCTCAAACACAGGAGGGGCTTGAGGAATTGGAGTTACACACAGCTCTGCCCCCTGGAGTTACACACACCCCAATGGTGACGCCACCACCCTCACCACCACCCCCAACCACCCTGTTCTGACCCTTCACCTCAAAGACCCCATTTTGGAACAAAATTCAGACACCCTTTTCACACCAACACCAACAATGGCTTCCACAAACTCCACCAACTCCACCGACCCTCTTCCTTCCCCTAATGACATCGCCGCCAAAGCCCTCACAAAACGATTCGACGCACTCATCACGGTTCGAACCAAAGCCATAAAGGGAAAGGGTGCTTGGTACTGTCTCCCAATTTCAGCACAGGATTGAGGCCCGGTTCGGTTCCTTCTCCGCTTCCAATCTCAGTGGTCAACACCGGTTCGAACCATAGCAACAATAGCAGGAAGAGGGCTTCACCTGCATCACCTGTTCCTTATCAAAATCATGCCTTGGCAATGGTGGAGTCTTCAAAGTTTGGTCCTTTTGGTGGTGAAATTGGGTACACTCAGGTGCATGGTAACTCTGTGAACCAGCACCATCATCATAATCAGCATCAGCATCATCAGCAGCAGCAGCATTTAGTGCTGTCTGGTGGGAAGGAAGATTTGTGTGCTTTGGCTATGTTTGAGGACAGTGTGAAGAAGCTCAAGAGCCCTAAGACCTCACCTGGTCCTGCTTTGAGTAAGGAGCAGGTCAACTTTGCCCTTGAGTTGCTCTCTGATTGGTTGTGTGAGACTTGTGGTTCTGTGTCCTGGCCACAATTGAGCACAGAAAGTTTCAGGCTTTTCTAAGCCAGGTTGGTTTGCCTGCAACAAATACTTTGAGGCGTGAAATCTCAGGTCCAAGGCTTGATGCTAAGTTCAGTGAGGCCAAGGCTGAGTCTGAGGCCAAGATAAGGGATGCCATGTTCTTTCAGGTGGCTAGTGATGGTTGGAAGAATATGAATTGGTATAGTTTGTGTTGTGGTGCTGAGAATTTGGTGAAGTTTGTGGTGAATCTTCCCAATGGTACTAGTGTGTTCCAGAAGGCTTTGTTCACTGGTGGAGTTGTGTCTTCCAGTTATGCTGAGGAGGTTCTGTGGGAGACTGTGACTGGTGCCAGTGGAAGTGTTGTTCAAAGGTGTGTTGGAATTGTTGCAGACAAGTTCAAGGCCAAGGCTTTGAGGAACTTGGAGGCTCAGAACCATTGGATGGTAAATACTTCTTGTCAGCTTCAGGGGTTCATTAGTTTAATCAAGGATTTTAACAACGAAGGCTTTTGGAACGAGTTAGAAGCCGTTTATTCCATTGTGAAGGTCATAAGAGGAATGATTCAGGACATTGAAGCTGAGCGACCACTGATTGGTAGATGCTTGCCTCTTTGGGAGGAGTTGAGAACCAAGGTGAAAGAATGGTGTTCCAAGTACAACATTGCGGAAGGTCCTGTAGAGAAACTAATGTGTCCAGGGATTAATGTGTCCAGAGCAGAACGACGTCGTTTTGTGTTAGAGGGACTAATGTGTCCCGTTTTCAAAACATCCATCCCACTTATTTGCCACGTGGGAACACCGATGAGCCAGGTCAGCATAGGGGAAGCCAACTCAGCGTTTTCCGTCTGCTCTGAGGGTGGCTCATGGACGGAGGGACGGATCGGTCTTATTTTAAGGAACGTCAGGGATTTAAATGTATTTTCCAATGCTCAGGGACGAAAATGTCCTCGGGTTAAATGGTCAGGGACTAAATTGTCCTTTTCTCTTCTTTCCAATATTAAAGACAATGTTCCTAATTTTCTTTCATCTTTTTTGTCCGGCATGCTACCTCTGAACATGTTATATTCAAACGTTGGATATCAATTCGTTCGATAAACAAATTAGTTGATCTTATAGCATGGTAGAACTCCGGGATTATATTCATGACTCTTTTGAACATGTTGAAAGAAATGTTATACAACCAAATGTTCGAGATGCTATGAAGCCTGGTGGGTTGAACATGGGAAGCATGTTGAGGGTATAGTGCTGTTTTTAATGCAAATATATAGTTGTTAATTGAATACTTCAAACTGCAGTATAGACGAGTTGACTGCACTACCACTTCCTTGGTTTTCTTTCCTCTGTGCCTTTTTATCACGAAATTACTGTCCAAAATGGCTAATGCATACAAGTCATATACTAACACACATGGGAACATATATTCTGAAATGGTTAGGTTAGCAAAACTGTATAGACTACTAAATGATTAAGAGCTTGTCTAGTTGATTGGGACTATAATATTAGGATCTTGACTAGTTTTGAGAGCTTATAAATTTCATCTATCTAGTAGAAAGCTCTATGTATTATTCAGTCACGTTCATGAAGATGGATAGTGGCAAATCTTTTATGCAGAAAAACAGAAAAGTACTATAGAACTCTCTTTTGATTGATTTATTAAATCTATTTATTTATATGCAATTAAAAGTGATGAAGGAGTAGTACAAACATAAACTAGCCCACTACTGTGTAGTTCTTCAGAGCAAAAAGGCTATGTCATCCGTGCATACCTCTATCCACAGTCAATGAAGTCGAAAAGAACCTTTTCATGAATCACATTCGGCCTCCAAAATGATGGAAAAAGTGAAATTTTTATTATTCAGTTATAGGAAAATTTTAGGTAACAGTAAACTGCTCTCTTCTCTTCTTCGTATGGCTTAGTAGTCTCAAAGTCATAATACAAAGCATAGTGTGTTTTATATCTTCATCAATATTATGGAAGAGACACACTGCATAACAGATAGGAGAAAAAGAATAAAGCAGCTTATTTACCTCAGAATTTCAGATATGAGGTTTCTATATGCTACTCTTGGACACGAGAGAAGGTATACTCTGCTCGTACCTGAAGAAGTTAAGAGGATCAACCTTGGTCTTCACATTTGCCAACCTATTGAAGTTGTTTTTGAAGTACTTGAGACCCCAAAGGCTAGCTTGCTCATAGCTTGTGTAGCCAATGTTATTTACCCCAATGTCAAGGTCTCTATAGTTGAGATATGCAGCTCTAGGAGAATTTGATGCAAAAGGTTCCATATAACTATAAATCCTTGTAATCCACTTGATTTGTTTTTGTGCTACCTCATCTCTTCCTTGTTGGTCCCAAGAATCTAGGTAACCAACAAAGCACAAGTTTCCGGATCTATGTGGAAAAGGAAGTTTGGACTGAGGAATCTGATCCATTATTCCCCCATAAGGAAATAGTTCCATGAATGCAGCTTTCTCCCCGTTCTCCTTAAATATTTGCCATATTCCTTCTAAACCACTTTCAGGAATGGGGTGTTTCAGATAGTCGGATTTCCCTTTGTAACTTTGTGGCGGGCTTGGAGTTCTTTGCAGCAAAACTTGAAGGGATTTACTACTTGATCCAACCATGTAAACCGTTGACTCTATCCAACTCATCTCAGTACAATCTTCCTTGACCAAACCCAATTCTGGGAAGCGTTCTTGCATCAATGGTATGAGTTTATCCTTACCACCAAGAAACAGGGCTTCAAATTTGGCTTTTGTCGTTAATACGAGCCTGATGGCTAGGTCCTCATGAAGCTTACTTGCCATATTCTGCCACTTCATAACGAGCATAGTTGCATTTTGCTCCAAAGTCCTTTCAACTCTGAAAACTGTCACAGTTGGTGGAACTGGAACTAGTTTGACCTTCCATGCTAGGATGACTCCAAAGTTTGCTCCACCACCACCTCTAATGGCCCAGAAAAGATCCTCACCCATTGCTTCTCTGTCAAGAAACCTACCCTTCACATCAACCATGTGAGCATCAATTATATTATCAGCAGCAAGGCCATATTTACGCATCAAGTATCCATAGCCACCACCACTGAAGTGCCCTCCAACTCCAACAGAGGGGCATACACCTGCTGGAAAAGCCAGAGTTTTGCTTTTCTTGCTGATGCTATAGTAAAGTTCACCTATAGTTGCCCCAGCTTGAACCCATGCAGTTCTTGTTTCTGCATCCACTTCAATATTTCTGTAGTTTATGAGATCAATGATAACAAAAGGAACTTGAGAAATATAGGAGACTCCCTCAAAGTCGTGGCCACCGCTTCGAGTTCGAATCTGCAACCCATGGAGTTGGGAACAGATTATGGTGGCTTGAACATGGGAAGCATGGAGGGGAGTCACAATGACTAGGGGTTTGGGAGTTGTTTTGGATAAGAATCTATGGTTTTGAATGGAAAACTGAAGTATAGAGGAGTAGGAGGAATTGGAAGGGGTGTAAACAACCTCAGAGATTGAGGTGGAGTTCTGAAGTTGAAGACACTGAAGGAAGTGTTCATGATCATGAGTATGAGATGCAGAAGATGCTAATGAAAATAAAAGGCCAATTACAGCAACAGTCAAATATGGACTTGGGTACTTCATTTTTTTGTGTTTTTTTTATGGTGTTAGAATCTATATCACATATCAGTCATCTTAAATAGTGAAAGGATTAAAGGTATGGTGCAAAGTCTATCGTAAACAGTTACGGGTGAGGGTTCATCGTTCATGTATGGGTTACATCTTATTGGAGGCAAAACCACGAAGGGCTTAATGGTTGTGAATATGTGATAGAAGTGATTGTGTTTGTGTTTAATTTGCGGAAAAGTATAGGTAATCAATAATATTTTCGAACAATGTGTGAATAATGTGTTTTAATAGGGTTAAAAGAGTAAATTAATTTTAAATTTAATTAATAGCATTGAATTAGGGTTTTAAGGTAATTGCTATGATGTCTAAAAGTGTCTGTCTAACTTACCAAAAGGGGTTAAAAATTAGAATAATTCTCTACATACAAGTGATTTTCAATACAAGTCATACAAGTCATTTATATTCACGCCGTTTCACGTTTTTTTTTCCCTCTTCCGTGTCTCTTTTTCTTCTTTTTCGTAATTTTTCTCTCTCGTTAACATCATCATCAACACCACCTCTTTCTCCCTCTTTTTTAATTGAAATTTCTTCTTCTCTTTTCGTTGTCTCTTTCTCCTTCATCAAAATCACCAGAAAAAATAAAGAAACATTATTCAAGGTACTGTTTTACTGTTCTTCTAGATTTTTTTTAGATTGTCTCTGTCATGTGCCTAATTCTTAACCAGCAAAACATTAAAAGATTTCAAAAAGAAATATACTGTCTCCCCCTATATTGGGTGTATTTCTTAAATCATTTGGGTGTATTTCTTAAATCTTTTGAGTGTATTTCTGCAATCGTTTGGTTTATTTCTGTAACTGTTTGGGTGTATTTCTGTAATCCTTTGGATGTATTTCTATAATCGGTTGGGTATATTTTTGTAATCGTTCGGGTGTATTTCTGAAGTTACATCATTTTCAAAACAATTTCAAATCTTGATTTCAGAAACCATGAAAAAAAAAACAGAAAGAGATCGACACGTTTTTTTTTGTGCCTTTTTTCTTCTTCTTCTTCTTTCTCCGTGCTTCCTCTTCCTCTTCTTCTTCTTTTTTTTTTCTCTCTGTGTCTCTTCTTCTTCTTTTTCGTAAAAAAGAAAACGAAGGTGAAACACGCAAAGATTGTTTAGTAACGCGCATGTTAGGCCCAACTTGTAAGACTTGTAAACAAAAATGACTTGTATATGTAGCACTCCTCTAAAAATTAATATTTAATTTTAAAAATATAAAAATAAATAATTATTAAATATTCAAAAATTATTATAAAAAATAAGTTAATAAAAAATTAGACACCAAATTATAGACACCGTAAAATTCACCTTTATTTAATTGGAGTAGTAATTGTTTCGGGTACATTATTTATCAAAAATCGGACCGTTCACCGACGCATAATGACGAAGAACTGAGAAAAGTAAAGTAGGGTCGTGGCTCGTGTAGGAGTAGGACTGTTCACTGTGCTCAGCTTTTTCATGTACTTGTATTATAATTTTTAATTTTTCAACTATGCCACTAATGTAGATTGAAATATAAATATTTATTAAAAATAAATTAAACTATAATGTATTTATATAGAAATATATATTAGTTAATTTTAATGTATTAATAATATTTTTATGTTTTATAATTAACTGATTAAATAGATAAATCATTCGTAACAAATACGAAGAGGTGGATTGTGCGGAAAATTTTTTGAAATAAATTGAAATTTTTATCTTAAATATTCAGAATATATTTTTGTTTTGGAATTTGAAACAACTTGGTCCACTGCAACGACAAACTTCATTAATTATATAAAGTTTGTCTAAAAAAAAGCGAACTTTATAAAGCCTATAAAAACAAAAGTGATCTCATTTTTTATTTTTTATTGGTGGCGAACCTCCCTTTTTTACTCATTCTCTTATATTCACTCTCAATCTCTTCTCTCAAGTTTCTCTTTTCTCATCTCCTTACTTGAAGATAAATTTTAAGTAAGTTATTTAAACTATTTTTTTGTTTTTAATTTATTTTATTTTTATATAATCAATTTAGAATAAAATTGTTGATTACACATATTAACATTAGATAGTATTAATGTAGAGTTAATTATTAAAAAATTGGAGTTCATTATTTAACATAATTTATTGAAAAATATAAAAATACTCATTTAGAACTAATTATTCAAAAAATATAGGAATAATTATTTTTAGATCTCTTGTTAGAAATATAGGAGTAATTTTTTAGAGTTACTGATTTAAAAATTATTATAACAGTTAAATAGATTTAATTATTTATTGATATTTTGTTAATTGTTTAGAATATTAGTAGTTTTTGAACTTTTTAGGTGTAGAAATTATTGTTATTAATTTTGTACTCATTTGATTTTAAATACTTTGATGGACTAAGGGTTAGTAGGTTATGAGGATACGTTGTATAGATTAGATCAGACAGAGCATATTGCTGGCATACTCGGTTAATTGGTATAATATTTAATTTTTAGTGTTTAATAAATTTAAAAATATGTATATTATTTTAAGCATATATTTGACATAAATGTTAAATATTTTTTAGCCTAATAGAGTGTTGCGGACGCATCAAAATTTACTGGCGAGACTTGACGAACGTATCAGGAAATATCTCTTTTGGGCTGGTTTCGAACATGTGGCATTCATGGTTGAGTGGGACCATGACTGGCCTTTGGTATCTGCGTTGGTGGAGAGATGGTAGTTAGAGTTCCACACATTTCACATGCCATGTGGTGAGATAACGATCACCCTACAAGACGTGACATATCAGATGGGTCTGAATGTTGATGGAGACTCAGTTAGTAGCTGCGTTGATGGTTGGGAGTAGTACTATGAGGGGCATTCCATGAAGGAGATGTGTCAACAGCTACTAGAACATGTACCAGGTCCGAACCACAAACAAGGTTAGAATAAATGGACAGTCAACATGTCGTGGTTCAGAGACACGATTTGTGGGGAGTTGGCCGAGGATGCTGATGTGTGAGTATCATTAGTGTCTTTGTATAAGATTTATATAGTAATTTGTTGAATTCTTGAGAAATCTAAGTGATTTACTCCTTATTAGATGCTACTTTGAGTTGTTGTTGTATTTTATTAATTACAGGTAGCATTCGAATGAAATTTGATAGAATTCAAAAAGAAGAAAACATGAGAAGTTTGTTGCTGCCCCTTGGCACTATACGCCACCTCACTGGCGTTTAGTGCCAGCACCTTAAAGTCACTATTGCATTCGGGCATGGCGGCGCTAAACGCCATCTTACCGACGTTTAGTGCCGGGGATGTTGAGAAGCGTGCCCATTCTGTAAGGGTGGCGCTAAACGCCGGCGCCGAGGACGTGAATCAAGGTGGTCCCCATGCGTGCAATAAGAATCAACGGAAGGCTTTTGTGATTTGATTTTAAATCAAATAATCAAATATAAAAGATTTGTTAGGTCTTAATTTAAGTTTTAAATCAATTTTAATTAGGACTATAGATAGGATAGAGATTCGCCCTTGCGGGAACTTCTCTTCTCCTAATTCCTCATTCCGTAATTTACACTTTTCACTCTTATGTTTTTATCTACACTATGAGCCACTAGACCTCCATTGTTAAGGTTGGAAGCTCTGTTTACTTTAATAGATTAATAATTATTTGTTCTTGTACTCTTGATTAATGCATTGATTTATGTTTAAGAATTAGTTTTGTTCTTCATCCTACGGATTAGTGTGTATTGAAAAAGAACTCTAATCTAAATTGAATTCTTTTTGAATTTTGGAAAAGCTATATCATTATAATTACAACTTGAAACCCTTTCTCACAACTCTTTAATTATCTGGACTTAATGTGATACGTGATATATAATTGCATCATTTTTGAATTATTAGGGTTTGTGTGGCTTATAAATCAGAATTTGAACTTAACCCTCTAATACAATTGATTGATCAAGGAATTGACGGTTGGTTGGATTAGAGGAGATTGAATTGCCTAGGAATAGGAATTCAATCACCTAGGATTTGTCATAAACTCAATCTTTGCATGATCAAGGTAGTTGACATTGAATATTAATCCGAACATTTAAACATCTCCAAAACCTTAACTCTATTCTCATATCGTTTTCTCAACAACTCGTTGTTTGCTTTTCTTAATTTATTGTCTTTTGTGCTGTTTGATCTTCAAAAATATCATTTCAACTTGTCTAACTAGAACAATTAATCAACCATTGCTTGTTTAGTCAATTAATCTACGTGGGATCAATACTCACTCACCTGAGTTTATTACTTGTTACGACCCGGTGCACTTGCTGGTAAGTTGTGGTTTGAAATTCCAAACCAGATGCGACAGATGAGCGGCTACTACAGTAATTCGGTAGGTTCATTATGTAGATATTAGGTGGCATGCTATTTCCAGATGCATCTGACTCCTGCATGCACATGTGGTGGTTACCTTTGTTGGAGGACTTGAATCACTGTAGCCGATTGTCTTGGGGTTCAACCATTCTTGCTTGGTTGTACCGCCAGATGTGTCGCGCTACGGACTATAGGAAACTAAATTTAGGGGATGCATAGGGTTGCTTCTATCATGGGCATATCATCGTATCTCAAGCTGTCGTCCATCTGATTTTGATCAGCGACGATTTTCGTTGATGGAGAGGTACGACTAACTTTTAGGAAGTGTATGTTTCATTATCAGCTAAATTTGATGAGGTAAAATTGATACGCTTTTTTATTAGCAAGTACACCAAATAGATCAAGTAATACCACGGTGACTGAATATCATTCCACCGAGGATTAACAGATTGAGGCAAGTAACATCTAATTGAATCTCTAATTAGATCAATCAGACCTTGGCAAGAGGAATTTGGATAGTGAAGTAGAGAAAATAATAGTAAAGAGAGAATTGATTTTGGATTGATTATTAGGCAAGAGAATGCTTAGAGAATTAGAAAAGTAATCAAGAATAGGGAATGTTAAAGGCTTCGGAGATGTTAAATTCTTAGAAAGAACAATACTTGTGTTTTTATCATTTATAATCAAATTCCAATGTCTTGACAATTCAATATCTTTTAACTTAATTAATCGTCAAGTCTTTGGTCAACTAATTAAGAGAAAAGGTTAAAAACAATTTTAGTTTTAAGCCACACAATATTCAAAGACTATTCCTAGCTGAATTATATGTCACATATTCAAAGACTAGTTCTAAATAATTGAAGATGTGACATTAGACATCACACAACTACATGGGCATGATGGTAGGGTGGGTAGGAGCGAGTGGTTCCCCCATTATTTGGGAGGCTGGTACAAGATGTAGGATGCCTGACTGGACCATGTTATATTCGTACACCACGCATTCGATCTGCATCCATCCCAGTGATATCTATGGTGGTACTTCCGTATATTGCTTGGTCAAGGGGACTAGGTTGACGCCATAGTTAGTTATGTACCCGATGATTTGTCGGTTGACTTTTCACCTTACTGGAGTTGCATCAGCCAGAGGATGACAACCTCCCTCAAGTGCAACCACAAGGGATGAGACGTGGGAGAGGGCATGGGAAGTGAGGGGCCCGTGGAGGTCATGGGGCCAAAGCTCCTATTATCCCATAGAGAGTGTATGATGATGTGGCTCATAAGGAGTTAGTTGTTTCGGACGCATCGGCTGATACCAGAAGCTCCACCCTTACATATATTTTGACACTCGAGGGACCACACCAGACACAGACATCAAGAGTTGTCCCTATCCATGGGCAGCATGACTCAGAGGCAAGTCCGAGCCACCAGTGGGATATTCCCTTCTCCTCTACATTTAGCCAGTCAAATGTCCATGGGTCCCCAGCCATTGCTGTAGACACAGGATTTAGATACTGAAGCTAGGTTTATCCTTGGTTGGACTTAGTCACTGCTTAACCCACCCTCTGCTATCTTGGGAGCCATGACTGGTGTGACACAGACACAGCCATTTGCACAGATGCATACCTCTACAGCACCCTCAGCATATGTCCTGCAACACATAAATGATCCATCCTCTTCATCGGATACTTGTGGGGATCATGGAGATCTTAGAGGCCATATGAGCTATCATATCAATGAGACATCTGATCCCCCCCAACCATCAGATACACCTACATATCCACCATCAGATCAGATCGTAGATCCACCAGCAGACCCTCCACTTGGTCGAGGTCACAGAGAGTTCCATCCTCCTCTATGTGGGATAGGTGGTTGTTTGGAGGCACCTCGTCTCACCGTGCCACACAGGGTGGTCGACATGACCGCGGAGGTCGGGAGTAGTATTTATGGTTACTTATTTGGATAATATTTTCTATTATAGTTATTAGGGTTTTTCTATGGAGAATGTTTGTATTATAGTAAGTAGAGATGATTACTTTTATTTATTACTATTATGTCTATGTGTTGTTATGAATATTATATATAACGAGAATGTTTTTATTATAATTATTATTATTCTTTGTTACATGTGAAATACTAAATTAACATAACACAAACTATAATTATAACAACCATAACAATATCATAATCATAAACTTTGCATTCGAATAACAGTTGACAATAAAAAAATACCAGTAGAATGACACAACCATAACCTAAAATTAGCATCTAACGGCCACCTGAAGTGGAGGCTCCTACATCAAATACAGTGCATATCCTTTATGTGTGGCCCACCTGATGACATAATCCACATCTATTCTCTGTTGTCCCCTCCACGACCTCTCTTCATTCTCATCAGCTGCGGATTAGGTTGAATACGGGGACCATCATATGATGGCCAGTCATTCTCGTGACCAATCGATCTGAACTCCATACTATACACCTTAAATACGGTTTCCATCTGATACACGGGACATACGTGAGCCCTCCAATCAAGTCTAGCATGGGAGCACACTGTGAGAATATGGCGACATGGAAGGTGAAGGACTTGGAAGTATCCGTATTCACACTTACCCTCATCGAGCAACACTTGGTAATTATGCTGCCTAGATCCTGGTACTGCTGCTAACTCCTCCATTGTAAAATTTGTTCTCGAACGATCAAACTGCTAAACGTTCATCGTGTTCACATGCTTCGAGTTGAACTCTATAGCCTTCACAAGTGTTTGTGAGAATTCATCCCCCACTTGAACCCGTGCTTGAGCTTCTATGTCCTTCCTTGCAAAAAGCTCACACATTCAGAAGTAGGTTGACTTCACAAGAGCGGTTATCGGTAGGTTATGTGTGGCCTTCATGACAACATTCATGCACTCAGAAATATTGGTAGTCATGTGCTCGAACCTGCGGCCCTCATCACTATACCGTGCCTATTGTTCTCATGGCATTTCTTCGAGCCAATTCATGATTGCAACATTCTCTCCCCTCAATATGACAAAGTAATGAGCAAATTATCGACGTGACTTTGAATATGTTGCACTCACCAAGACCTTATTCAAATCCTTGTTCTTAAAATGCATCATAAAGTTAGCTACAATATGTCGGGTACAAAATGCTTTATAAGCATGTGGAGGTTTCCACCCACTGCCATTAGCGTTCAGCGTAGCATCAATGGACTTGTGCCTGTCTGAAATGACTAAAAGGCCTGGCTGAGGCACCTCCTGTTCCCTGAGGTTGGACATAAAGAATGACCAGGCCTCCCTTGTCTCTCCCTCGACCACAGCAAATGCAATGGACAAAATGTTTGAATTACCATATTGGGCAATCACTACAAAAAAACTGGTTAAAACATCAATAATATTAAGGCTGTTTTGTGAAAACGCCACAATATTCATGGATTAAGGCAGTTTACTTCACTGCCATAATATATTTGTAAGTTAGGGACATTTTTAGTGATTTTGGCAGTACTAACCGTTGTTATCTATTATTTAATTAAAAGAAAGCCCAAGCTAAACCTAATTGGGAGTAGAAGAGTAGAGCGTGAGCAACGAGCTTCTCCTCTATTCTTGTGAGCTTCTCTGCCATTGATGTGAGCTTCTCCTCCATCGAGCTTCTGCGTTCTACATTGTGCGAAGTTCTTACCCTAACTCGTCTTCTCCGTGTCCATTCTCACTTCTAGGTTTTATACAAAATTTTCATCCTCTTATTCTTCATCTTCTTTTGATTCATGATTTGTTAATTCCTCTCTGTTTATTACTATTCTTTCGATTCCTTGTTTTATGTGTGTGAGAGTTGCGTTGGTGTGGCAGAATTCGAAAATGACATCGCTGCTGCTCTGCGAGCTTCTCCTCCATCGATCTCTCTCCTCCATCAATGATTCTTTCCTTCCATCAATGTCATGTCCATCAATGCTTCTCCTCTAATGGCACATTTGCTTCCATTGATGCGATTTGCGAGGTATTCTATTAGTTTTTGTTCTTCGAGCTTCTCTTTTCCTCATCAACCTTATTTTGTTTAATTCTAGGTTTTGATTGTTCTATGCTAACTGCTACTTATTTTATTTAATTCTAGGTTTTAGTTTTCTTCCTTATTTAATTTATTTTAGGTCAAAAATTAGGAATTGTTAGAAGAAATTGAGTAAGGTCTTCACTGAATTTCTTCATAATTATAGCATTGATTGAAATCATGTGAATACTTGTTTTCTACTGGTATTATGTGCACCGTGAATTGCATAGATGTTCTTCTTCATGTTTTCTGTTTGTAGAAAAGTTTTTAAGGAATTTACTTGAGTTGTTGTACTTTTTTAATTTTGAAAGCGTGGAGTGTCGAAGTCTCAACCAAATTATTTGAAATCCTATTAACATTCTAATATGGTATATGTCAATTATTTATATAAATTCTTGAAATCTAGCTTGTTCGACTTGTTGGTTATAGCAAATTTGTAGTAACTATAGTCGAAGAGTCGTAACATACACAATGAACTGGGAGTAGTCAATTGCTTAAGTTTAGTTTATTATTTGTTAAATCTATGTGCTCAAATTCATAGAAAGTGGTCACCAAACTCAACCTCTAATTCATATTTGCCTTCACCATGTTTTCCTTTCCTCAATGTTGTTTTGCAGGTAAAGTCTTGTTCTTGATTGGGTTCTTGGAACTCGTGGTGATCCATAGAGTAAAATGTCCTTGATGCAAATGTTGCATTTGTTCTTCTATGAATTTGAGTTGAATAGTTGAATTTGTTGCAGGCTCTTGCTAGCTGTTTTTGCTTTCAGAGTTTTCTTCATAGGGTGATTACAGAATGTGGGACTCAGGACTTGGATGAAAGCATGCCTCTTGCACTTTCTTTAGCTTCTTTATTACAAGGTAGCACCTTGTTAAGTTTATTTCTCATCCCATTGTATTTCATTTTGTATTTTATGCAAATTGAAATAACTTGAATGCCTAAATGACTGGTAGATGTTTGGTCAAAGTTTTTTTATATTAATTTTACCTAACAAGATATTTTATATGATTTTTGCATCAAGCACCATTGTATAACTTGTCCATGTTATATATTTGCAGAGCTTGGTTCAGTTTGTGAAGAAAAAGGTTACTCTTAGTCCACGAAAGGTGATGCTTACCGTGACTCATTACATTCCAAACTTTAATCTGACAAACCTGCAGGTAGAATTTTGATACTTAAATGCTGTAATGACCGAATGATGCTTTAGGTTTCTGTATGATTTATTCTTGATTGTATGTCTTGTAGGATGCCTCTAATATATACAGTGTTTTTGTTTTATGACAGGGGCTAATTATCTCTTTGATGCTTGATTTGATATTCATTCAACCTGTTAATGTTATATTCTAGAAATAAACATTATGAATTTTAGATTGAATGAAGTAGTTAGTGTTCCATTGACATTTTCTTTTAAATTGATCATCTTATGTTACTTTTTGCAGGGATCTTGATAACTCTAATCTATCTGAACATTTGGTATCTAAACTTGGGAAGCTTAAGCATTTTATAATATCTATATGCTATATATACTATGGTTAAAATTTTTTGTGTCTTGTTGTTCAGGCGAATTGCTTGGTGACTGGTGAAACTGTGGCTATAAAAAAGGTTCTTCAGGACAAGAGATACAAGAACCGGGAATCGCAAACTGTGCGCCTTCTTGACCACCCTAATGTTGTGTCTTTGAAGCATTGCTTCTTCTCAACGACTGAGAAAGATGAACTCTATCTTAACTTGGTATTGGAGTATGTTCCCGAGACTGTCAATAGGGTGATCAAGCACTACAACAAAATGAATCAAAGGATGCCATTGATATACGTCAAACTATATTTTTATTAGGTTTTATGTTGTTGATATTATTTATATGTATTATTTTTTTTGTCCATTCCTGTGATTGTGATCTTAAACCCACCCTATTTGTCACTTTGTTGGTGTGCATTAATCTCTACTATTTCTTATGTTGTAGATATTTAGAGCAGTTGCTTATCTTCACAACAGCATTGGAGTTTGTCACAGGGACATAAAACCTCAAAATTACTGGTATATTCTTATAGAAACTTGTTTATTTGATTTCTCATCATACAATTTGTCTTATACATGCTAGATTAAGTTATTCATGTGTTGTTTGTCTCATACTAGGTCAATCTTCACATCTACCAGCTGAAGATATGTGACTTTGGAAGTGCTAAAATTTTGGTTAGTGTATTCTTTAACCCGAATTTCTTAATGTTTGTTTTGAATGATAATATTATGTTATAACTAAATTATGCATACCTTTTACAAGTAAAAGGTGAGCTAAACATATCTTACATCTATTCAAGGCACTACAGAGCTCCTGAGCTCATATTTTGGGCAACTAAATACACTACTGCCGTTGACATCTGGCAGGTGGTTGTGTACGTGGCAAACTATTACTTGAACAGGTATTTAGCTTCTTTTAAGTAGGCTTAATACTTTCAAGTTTAGAATTCATATATGTATAGAGACTAAGAATGAATTTCTAATTCTACCCCTTTCAGCCTCTCTTTCTGGGTGAGAGTGGAGTAGACCAACTTTTTCTTATGTTATTTTTTAGTCTCTGTGACTTTTAAAATAAATAATGACTTCTAAAATTTCACTATAAAATAAAAATTGGAGAAATTGTGTGTGTGTGTGTGTGTGTGTGTGTGTGTGTGTGTGTGTGTGTGTGTGTGATTTACTAGGCTTCTCTGTGATTTGATTAATTACACTCACGATCTACCTTGATGTGACTAAGTAACAATGAAAAATTTTTGGGATCAATAGTAAGTTCAGACACAACTTACATCATTTTGGGTTTGGTTCTGTCCTTCTCTATGAGGTCATGTGGGCTATAATTGCTTCTTCTTTTAACTATCTTTCTCTTTTCTAAAATTTAAATGCCACAAGTAGTACAGAGGCAACAATAAATATATATTCTTGTTGTCTATAAGATGCATCCTAAGCAATCAGAGCTAGTAAACCATATTCAATTCTTAGAAATATTTAGTAATAATGCACTCTATGTATTTGTTATTTTGCTTCTTAGAAATTAGAATCATTTAATTACTTCTAGTTTAGTATTTCAATAACTCTCTTGCATTCTTTGTATATTGAAGAATTACTACTCAATTACTGTCATGAAATAATACATATCTAGTTTATTACTTCTGCTCTACTTTTGTCCATTTTCTTTTTGAATTTCATGATTATACTTTAATTTTATACGTTACTATTTTGGTTTAGTTTAAGTACTGGGCGATGATATGATCTGTGGCATTTTCAACTAGGTGGGACCAGCTATGTTTTTACTTTTTACCAAGTGGGAAATTTTGAATTTTTCGTGATTTTGCAAGAGGAGGTAGATGGTGAAATTGAAGACAAAAGTGAAATAAATGGTAGACTGGAAGAGTCCACTAGCGATTCCAAAAGCATGAGGTGAAAAGAATTTGAAGAGGCTTAAAAGCAGTGGAAAGTCCAAGAAAGTTCTTTGGAGACTAGGAATTATGGTGGGTTAATTTCTCAAGCTCATGCCAATACTACCAGAAATGTTATGATGCCAGAAGTCTACTTTTTAGCTCACAGCTCATGTCCTTCGAGCTCCTTTTTTTTGCATGGCTATGCTAATACTTCTCAAAGCAATAATTAATGGATATGATTTGCTTATTTATTTGTATAGGAGTTATTACTTTTGATTTTCAGTACTAAAAAACTATATATTATGTTTGATACTTTATTTATGAGTTATGTAATATTATGTTTATGGGTTATGATTTTTTGTTATTGTAAAATTTTAAACAAAAAATTGTTTGTTTAACGAGGTAAAAAATTAATAGTTAAAATGCCTTTTTAAACGATAATAAATGTCATTTTTAACCGGTAAAAATGTCGATTTCAAACGTTGTTTTAACCAATTAAAAAATATCGTTTTATTTAGAAATAACGGCAGTTTAAACTGCCATTTTAACCAACTTAAAAATGCCGTTTTCTCAAACTGCTGTCTCAATCCACACAAAAAATGGTGTTTTATCCGGAAATAACGACGGTTTAAACCGCCGTTTTAACCATGAAAATTGTGGCAGTTTTTTAAAAATCACCGTAATAACCAAATGGCGTTTAGAATTATGGCGGTTTATCTTAGCCGCCATTCAAGGTAATAATAGCGGTTCAAACTGCCATAATAATCCTAAAAAACCACCGTAATTACCAAGTTTTTTTGTAGTGAATAGTCATCAGTAGAATCCTTCTGTATTTTTTATACAAGTGGGTGCCATCAATTGAGATAAGTGGCTTGCAATGCTTGAAAACTTCTGGAAAAATGTCTAGAACACATGAAACATGGCACTATCATTGTCACCAAGCCAACGTTGTGTTATAAGTTGCACCCATGTACCTGAATCAATAACTTCTTTAGAATATGTTAAAATATAATGAACCACAAGTGATGTGCTAAATACAATATGAAGCCTCCCAATCACCATATATCTTCGTAATTACTCTCTGCTTCGCAAGCCAAATTTTTCTGTAAGATTCCTTGTAACCAAAGTGGTTCTTAATTGCTCCTTGGAGAACTCTTATGCTGATCATAGGATCTGCCTTCACCATAGAGAATATATGTTCAGCTACCACCTTCGAATCTAACTTTCCATGGTCTTGGCCTAATGTTGTTTGCATGCAAGAATGGAGACCACTGTATCTCTTAACCTCCCATTTCTCTTATTTTCAATGATATGCGATGTGTATGTTCCATTGATATCTTGACCTAACATGAGTGCAGTGTATATCATACTCCAACTGGTCACTCTCCACTATTTTATACTCCACATGCCTCTTGATGCTATACATCTTTACCGCCATCACGACTTTTTCTTTGTGCTCAAACTATTGTCCAATCTCAAACTCATGCATTAGATCATCATTGGGCCCTCCTTGACCAAAGGACCAATCTACATTCACTACGTGAAGATTCAACGTCGAATAGTGAGCAACATGATCATACGGTTTGGAAATAGCAGGTTAGGTTAGCGCATCTTGTGACACTATGAAGTTGTTTAACTCTTCATCTTCATCCTTAGGTATATTCACTGGTTCGGTATCTACATCTTCATCATCAGACATAAGGTGAGCTTGATAATAATCCATCATTGGGTCTCCAACCGCAGAACCATCATGACTTTCATGATGATCTACTTCGAACACACCATCATTATAATCATCAGGATTTGAATCCTCTTAACTCCCCTCCGATGGTATGTTCAAATCAACCATCAACCTTCTAATATTTTTTTGACAATTGCATATGATGTATTCTCATCACCCACTTCCGACGAAGTCGCTGCACACATATCAACGAGAAACACAAATAACTCTAGCAAATGGATGTTTGCAAAATGATTATGCCAACCCCTGATTAGTCGTATATCTTTGTCATCACATATTCGATAATTTGGTCAAATAGAAAATTATTAAAAGTAATGTTTACATATACAAATAATATAAACAAAAGTTCAAGCAAAAAATAAGAATAAAAAAATAAAATACATTTTGTAAATTAAAGTGTTGGCCACTTCCATCGGATATCTATAATAGATTTTTCTCACTTTTTTCATGTGTTGTTGACTAATTACATTTACTATAAATTTTTTAGTGTCACCACCTTTCACTTCATTCGATAAGTGTACAAAGGTTGGTTTTGCAAACATAAATACAACAGATCTATTTTCATCAAACACAATTTTACCATCACAGTGAATTGATTATAATGGTATTCCAGATATTTTAGGGAGTATAGTAATGAGAAGTATAAAATAGGAAAGGTGAATGTTGATGTAAATGAAGAGTAATCGGTGCATCCAGATATATTATTATACATCAGGCAAAGTTCGCCGCATGCATAGGAAAACTTCATGAAGTTCGCCATTCCTTTAGGCGAACTTTATATAATCAATGAAGTTCGTTGTTGCAACGGGCAAACTTCATAAAAGAAAAAGCAAGTTCGCTATTATAATGGGCAAACTTGTTTTAAACTCCAAAACAAAAATAATTCCAACAATTAAAGAGAAAATTATTTGTTTTGAGAAATAAATAATTTTTTAATTTATTTTAAAAAAATTCTAGATTCCATTTTAACCAATTCACATTTTCAGTAGTTTCGACATAATTTCTGCATGCTAAGAAGAATTTCCCGCATATATATATATATATATATATATATATATATATATATATATATATAACCACCCCAAAAATGAAGCACCTAATAACATTGGTTTTTCTAAATTTGTAACTAACCCAAAAATGAAGCATCATGCATATCTCAATTATAGAGACCTTGACATTGGGGTAAATAACATTAATGGATACAAATCTTATGAGCAAGCTAGCCTTTGGGGTCACAAGTATTTCAAGAATAATTTTAAAAGGTTGACTCTTGTCAAGACTAAGATTGATCCTCTTAAGATTATACCTACTCTCTTGTTTAAGGGTTAATGAACACAAATAGTATACAAATTTCTTACTATAAGAGGGTGTAATAATGAGTGGATTAATAATAAATTTCTTGCTATAATGAAGATGATAATATATTAATATGTCTTGATAAATGTATGTTCTTGGCTATGTTTATTTAGCATCACCTATTTCTAAATTCCAAACATCCTCATTCTGATCTCTTCTTAATTAATTCATTTCTACACGACGAGGATAGATGTTTGACAATTTAAAGACCATAGTGCTAGCATAAAATTATTTCAGCAGAGGCTCAAGTTGCTTGTGTTGGGTAGAATCCGAATTATAAGATTCAACATTGATATTAATCTATCAACTATTTTTTAGATAGTTCTTTTTCATGAATGGTAGTTGGTGTTAAGGTACCAGACAAATGACGGTAGTTGGTGTTAGGTACCAGACAAATGATATAACGAAATATAGAGATAAAAAATTAGAAATTTATATAAAATATGGAAACAATTGAATTACTTTTTTTGAGAATTACAACATCTCTCTATCACAAGGAGACTACAATAACACTCTTTCTTGACAAAAGGAGAACACACTTCTCTTTACATATATAGGAAAAAACTACTCAAAGAAATATTATGTTATTCTATCTGGATGACTTGATTGAAAACAAAATGAAAAGATTTTCAATTTATAAGCGAACCTCTATTACGTAAACCACCCGTAACATGAGGTTACTATTCTTTCTCTCCCTCCACTATCAAAGTTTGATAGCTATTACCTAGGAGTATTTTTCTCCTTTTATTATTTAGTTTTTATTTTTTTCTTTTCTTTTCTATAATTAGCTTTACTAAACTTACAATCTCCCACTTAAAGCTAATTTTGGTAAATTTTTGAAATTCATGTTACTCATATATTCGATAGGCCATATGAAGATCTACACCATTCAAATTTTTCAGTGTTGATTGGTTTTGTCATGGCATCTACTAGGTTATCTTTAGTCTGAATCTTCTGCATATCAACACTTCCTTCTTCTACTACTTTCCGAACAAAGTGATATTGTACTCCAATGTGTTTTGTTCTTGAATGAAAGGCAGGATTTCTTGCAATGTGCAAGGCACTCTGACTGTCACAATACACAAGAATCTTCTGTTGTTTGTGCTCGAGTTCCTTCATCAACCTTTGGATCCAAATAGCTTCCTTGCATGCTTGTGTAGCTGCCATATATTCAGCTTCTATAGTAGATAAAGCTACAATAGTCTGTAATTTAGATAGCCAGCTCACAACTCCTCCTGCAAGTATGAACACATATCTTGTAGTAGATTTTCGTTTATTAAAATCACCTGCAAAGTCTGAATCGACATTTTTTGAAAGCAGCGGCAGCATGTGGTTTCACCAATAAGGGTAACAACGGATGCAATTAAACGTGATAGTGAGTGTGTGCATAAAAATGAAAGCACCAGGATCCGAATAAAAAGTTTTAATTTCAATTTTTCTTGAAACTATATGATAAAATACAAATTTGTAGCAAGTCAAAACCTTCTGGTTGGAGCATATATATCTCTTCTTCAAGTTCTCCATGAAGAAAAGCAGTCTTTACATCTAATTGCTCTAGATGTAAATCAAATACAGCACACATAGCCAAAACTACTCTAATAGTAGTTAGTTTCACCATTGGAGAAAATATTTCATTGAAGTCAACACCTTCTTTCTGAGCACATCCCTTGACAACCAATCTTGCACGATATCGTTCCACCTGATCATTACTATCTCGTTTGATCTTGTAAACCCATTTGTTACCAATGACTTTCTGACCTACTAGAAGTTCAACAAGTTTCCAGGTATGGTTCCTATGTAATGCCTCAATTTCTTCTTGCATTGCTGTCATCCACATAGAAGTGTCTGGATTGCGCATAGCCTTCATAAAAGTTGTAGGCTCTCCATCTTCTATCAAAAGACAATATACATCATGGTTTGTCAAAACATAATTTGAGTGCCATGATGGTGTTCTGCTTTGTCGAGTGGATCGATGAACTTCTATGTCATTGGACTCTGCTTCTTATTCTTCGTGCTGTGGTTCCACCTGCTCTGCATTTTTCATCTATTTGAACAGTGGTTATCTCTTTAACAGTGCTGTCATTTTCTTGTTCTTTTTGCAATTCATCTTCTACAAATATCACATCTCTACTGATAACTACCTTGTGGGCAGTGAGATCCCACAGGTGATACCCCTTAACTCCGTCAGCATATCCCAAGAATATACATTTTTTAGACTTTGGGTCCAGCTTTGTTCTTTCCTAGGAATTATACATCACGTACACAGGACAACCAAATACATGTAAAGAAGAATAATTAGGTGGCTTACCTTGCCACATCTCCATTGGTGTCTTCAACCTAATTACAGTTGATGATGATCGATTTATCACATAACAGGCAGTTTTAACAGCTTCTGCCCAAAAAGACTTGGCTAAACTTGCAGTTTGCAACATAACTCTTGCTCTTTCTAGGAGAGTCCTATTCATTCGCTCTGCTACACCATTTTGCTGAGGCATATATGTAACTGTGAATTGCCATTGAATACTTGCTTGCTTGCAAAATGTTAGAAAATTAACATTGACATATTCTCCTCCATTATCTGTCCTTAAACGCTTGATCTTCTTTTCGGATTCAAGCTCTAACTTTTCTTTGAACTCTTTAAACATCGCAAACACGTCTAACTTCTTCTTTATCAAGTACACCCATAGCCTTCTAGAGTAATCATCAATAAATGATACAAGATATTTTGCTCCTCCTAGGGACATCTCTGGTGATTCCCACACATCAGAATGAATCAACTCCAATATATGTTTGCTCCAAGCAGTTGATCTACCAAACTTCAATCTATGTTGCTTGCTTGTAATGCAGTGCTTACAAAATGATAAGTTTATCGATTTGAGTCCGGGAATGAGATTACGTTCTACAAGAATCTTCAAGCCTTGTTCATGTGGCCTAGTTTGTAATACCATATCATCGTCATTTCTTCCTGGCTTGCTGAAGCAACTGATGCCTCTACCTCTTGCAAAGTATCTCCCACAAGCATGTATAGATTTGCTGCAATCTTTTCTACTTTTATTACCACAAGAGCTCCTTTAATAACTTTCAAGATCCCACCTTCAATATGGATCTTGCAACCAAGTTCATCCAATTGCCCAATCGACAACAAATTCTTCTTCAACAAATAGAACCATCAAACATTTTTATTTTGACAGTACCCATTCCAACAATTTCTAAGGCATGATTGTTTCCCATAAATATCGATCCTTCCAAGACAAGTTCATATGTATAAAACCAATCACAATGAGGAGTCATATGCCAGGTTGCTCCTGAATCAACAATCCAAACATCAGTGAGTTGTTTGCTACCTTTAGAACCAATTGTTGCTTCCGATACATGATTTCTCCATCATTAGAGGTGCTCGCAATACATCCTTGGGAACTTGATACTTCTAGAACCTTATCTATACTCTTCTTATTCCAACAATCTTTCTTGAAGTGCCCTCTCTTACCACAATTGTAGCATTTGACCTGCTTTTTACTTTGTGACTTTGGTCTACTTTGATTCCCACTGGAACCACGCTCCATTGATCTCTCTCTTGTCATCAACAAAGACTCTGCTTGTTTTGAGTTCTCTAATCTATCTTCCTTATTCTTGCGCCTAGATTCTTCTTCAAGAACCGGAGGCAGCCATGTCATCAAAAGAAAGATAAGCAGTCAAAACATTATTAGTTAAGTTAATGATAAGCTGATCATATGAATCTGGTAGACTTTGAAGTAAGAGTTCTGCACATTCATTTTCTGCTATGGTATATTCCAATGATGAGAGTTGGGAAAATAACGTATTTAGATTATTGATCTGATCCGTTCCCGATGTGGACTCACTCATTCGAAGAGTATAAAGTCTTCTCTTCAAGAATATCTTGTTGTGAAGTGACTTGACTTCATATAATTTGGTGATAGCATCCCAAATTTTCTTTGCTGTCTTTTTCTCTACTACACTTGATAAAACTGAGTCAGCTAGTGCCAAGTGTAAGTTTGCAACAACATTGTTGTCCATCTCCTTCCATTTTTCATCTATAATTTCAGTGGGTCTACCTTCAATTGCTGTCATGCAATTGCCTTTTCTCATAATGGCTTTTATCTTCAATTTCTATACGGAAAAATTACTCCCACTGAATTTTGAAATTTTATATTTTGCTGCCATTTTTTGTTTAGACGGTAACTCGCAGCGAAAAAATATTAATCAGCAACCTTTAGCTCTGATACCACTGTTAGGTACCAGACAAATGACATAACAAAATATAGAGATAAAAAATTAGAAATTTGTATAAAATATGGAAATAATTGAATAACTTTCTTTGAGAATTACAACTTCTCTCTATCATAAGGAGACTACAATAATACTCTCTCTTGACAAAAGAAGAAAACACTTCTCTCTACATATATAAAAAAAACTATTCAAAGAAATATTATGTTATTCTATCTGGATGACTTGATTGAAAACAAAATAAAAAGATTTTCAATTTATAAGCGAACCTCTGTTACATAAATCACCCATAACATAAGGTTACTACTCTTTCTCTCTCTCCACCATCAAAATTTGATAACTATTACTTAAGAATATTTTTCTCCTTTCATTATTTATTTTTTTTTCTTTTCTATAATTAGCTTTACTAAACTTACCATTGATAATGTGAGAGACATTTTGGGTTCATTTGCTTAAACATATCATATTTTTATTTTTGTTTTTATATTTGATATTTGGATTTTTTATTTAAATAAATAAAATAAATTTAATAATTACCAAAATAAATAATTTAAAAAATATTTATCGAAATAAATACTCCTCTCTTATTTCATGTATCTCGTTTACACTATAAACGAGATATATATATATATTTTTTTAAAAATTTAAAATAATAAAAAATATTAATAATATCAATAATCCAAACTTTTGGCATGCAATTAGTACATAAAAAAATTGGTAGAAGATATTAAAATGGATATGTTTGATCAATTAGTACTCAAAAAGGTTGATGAAATAGTGGAAAGAGAATTGAAACGGTTATCTCTCACGTTATCTCCCACTATCAATGTGAGAGATAACCGTTTCAATTCTCTCCCCACTATTCCATCAATCTCTCGCAAACGGTTATTTTTAATTTTCAATTTAAATCAATCCAATCGGATTATAATTTAATTCAAAACTTTTTAAAATGGATATACTTGTAACTGCCCATTATTAACAGTGTGTTGGAAATGTGTTTTTTTGGTGACTGAACATAACACAAAGAAAAAGACCTAAGAAAAAAAGTAGTACTCCTCTCTAATAATAATGTCTAAATTATTAGGAGGCAGTAACCACTCTAAATACACCTGCTTGTTTAAAACAGCAGTCTTAGCCATTAAATCAGCCGCTCTATTTGCTGTTCGCTGGATGAGCACTAAAGTAGTTGTCCAATTGCGCTGGAGCATCTCTTTAATTTTGTCAAGCAGATCAGAGTCATTCCTAATCATGCTGGTTGTGCCTCGCGAAACAAGAAGAAACGCATCAAGATTATCAGTTTCACATATGACCTCTTTACACAATCCCAAGTCATAACAAGCCCTCTCCAAATAGCATGAAGCTCACAACAGAGAACACTAGAAAGAGGTATACTGGCAGAACAACCTTTTATCCAAATTCCCATGCTGTCTCTAATAATACATCCAAAGGCAGCTAATTGCTCATTTTCAAAAACGCTTGCATCGCAGTTCACTTTACAGACATTCATTGGAGGTGGTTCCCAGTTATATTTCAAAGAAGAAGGAATAATATGTTTTTGGTTGATAACAACATTAGAGAAATCTCGAGCAGCATGTTTAACTAAGTGAACAATTTTCTCCTTACTCCATGGATCATCTTGGTGGAAGATGTCATTGTTCCTATCCCTCCAAATCCACCAAAAGGCCGCTACAAAGAGAAACTCATTTTTGTTGAGGTTAGAACGAATCCAAGACACAAAATCCAAACTAGAGTCCTCAGCGGTCATTCCCAAATTTAAGCTAATCCAAATCTGACGAGCTTTTTGGCAAGTCCTAAAGCAGTGGTTAATATCCTCTAGAGCAAGATAACATCTCTGACAAAAATCAGAAGTAGAAATACCTCTTTGAAACTGGTAACTAGCTGTGGGAACTCCGTTGTTGAGGCAAAGCCAGAGCAGACACTTTATCTTCTCCGGTATTCTCAAGCGCCAAAGCCAAAGCCAATTTTCATTATCATTCCAGCCAAATTTCTTCTTCAATAGCCATTCATACCCGCTTTTAGTTGAGTAGGTGAGAGTATTTGAGTTTGTCCAAAACCAACCTGTTTTATCTCCTGCCTGCTTGATAGGACAAAGAGCATCAAATCAAGTTTAACTTCTTCCGGAATCATTGTGCAAAGAATATCCTACCGCCAATGCCCAAGGTGCCAGACATCTTCTAACTTCAAGTGAGAATCAGAAATGTGCACAAAAGGAACCAAAGGAGCTAGCGTTCCACATGGTCGCCAAGCATCATACCAAAAGGATTGAGACATCCTGCCTGTACACCAATCAAAACCATCACGAAGCTTTTCTATTGTCTTATAAATCGCTCGCCAAGTGCTTGAAACATTATTAGAAAATTTGGGTGAAAAGCAAGAACTCCCAGATAAATATTTTGCCAACATAATTCTTACCCAAAGCTTATCTTTATTATGCAATAATTGCCAAACAAGCTTTCCGAGTAAAGCAAAATTTACGCATTGAGTATCTCTAATTCCCAAGCCTCCATATTTTCTTGGAGTGACAACTTTGCTCCACTTGACCAAATTTAAACAACGCTCCCCCATCTTTCCCTTCCACAAGAATTGTCTAAGCACAAAATCAATCTTTTGACAAACCGAAGTAGGAAAAAGAGTCACTTGCATCTGATAAATAGGAAGAGAAGAAGCAACAGATTTAATTAAGCAAAGTCTGCCTGCTCTGTTAAGGAGCCGACCTTTCCAACTAGCTAGCCTATTCTTGATCTTCTCTAAAGAGTCCGAAAAAATAGATCTAGCAGCTCGAGGATGATTAAGGTTCACCCCCAAGTATTTGCCTAGGTCACTAGTAAAAGGAATATGAGAAACACCAGACAACATTTCCTTCCTTCTATTAGAGATATTTCTAGAACAAATAGCTTTAGATTTTTCAATGTTAACCTTCATACCTGAAGCTTTACAGAACAACTCCAAGGTGTGCACAACATTCTGAACTTGACTTTTCTTTGCTTTACAAAAAAGGAGGAGGTCATCTGCAAACATCAAGTGAGAAACTCTAGGTCCCCCTCTAGAAACAGCCACACCATCCCAAATACCCACGTTAACTTGTTTGGAAATGAAGCACGCCAATCTCTCCATGCACAAAACAAATAAATACGGAGAAATTGGATCTCCTTGCCTGAGCCCTCTGCGAGGTTGGAAGCTGTCCAATCTATTCCCATTCCAAAGGATGGAAAGATTTGAGGCCTGAACACAATTCATTACAAGCCGAATAATTAGAGAAGAAAAGCCAAAAGATTCAAGAGTGTGCTCAAGAAAATTCCAATCAACTCTATCATAAGCCTTTTCTAAATCAATCTTAAAAGCCATAGCTCCTTTTCTAGACTTTGTCCGCTTAAGAAAGTGAAGAACTTCTTGGGCGACAATAATATTATCAGGTGCTCCTCTACCATGAATAAACCCTCCCTGAGTTGGGCTAACAATCTCATCCAAAAATGGTCGTAATCTATTAACCAGCACGTGTGTTGGAAACGTGTGCCCATTAACTGTTATTATTAATAGTGTGTTGGAAATATATTTGTAATTACCTATTATCAATAGTGAACAGCACATTTGTTTTCTTCTATATTCACTAACTCTTTTTTATTTTTTTTATGGGAGTACATATAAATTTTATTTGTTGCATGAGAGTACATAAAAATTTGAAATATAATTTAAGTAAAAAAGATTTCATATTATATACTAATAGAGTAGTGACATGCATTAACTGGGTCATCAAATAAATTACGTGTATTTAAATTATATTTTAAATTTTTAAATAGTGGGTAGTTAAAAAAGAAGTAACCGTGTTAATAGTGGGTAGTTTAATGGTTTCTAAATAAACGTGTTAATCCCTATCATTTAAAATGGATTAAAATTGATCAAGCATATCTATTTTAATCTCTTCTACCAATCTTTTTATGTACTAATTACATGCCAAAAGTTTGGATTATTGATCTTATTAATATTTTTTATTATTTTAAAATTTTAAAAAAAATACATATATCTCGTTTACACTGTATACGAGATAAACATGTGTCGCATACACCTCTCTTGTCTCATTTATACTGACTACTGTAAACGAGATACATACAAAATTATCTCGTTTACAGGGTAAACGAAGTAAGAGAGGAGTATTTATTTCGGTAAATATTTTTTAAATTATTTATTTTGATAATTATTAAATTTATTTAGGTAAATACCCTTTTCGGCCCCTGACTTTTTACCCGTGAGACATAGCGCACCCTAATCATCCTTAAACCTCACCCAGGTTCACATCCACTAACAAAAATAGATAAGACGACCCTGCAACCGGATGACAATCGGTTGCCAGTCTGACGTGTCAGATTGAGGCTAAGGTGTCAAAATATCAGTGCCAGGTGTCCGTTCCTTTGGTTGGAGGGACTAAAAACTCCTTCTTTAACATCTTCCTCTTCTTCTTCATCCTTCTTCTCTTCCTCTTTTTCTGCTTCTTCAAAACCATTATCAATGGCTTTTCCTCTTCAGAGCCATCATCAATGGCTACCCATAAACCAGAAAATAACCCCCTGAAAACCCACACAAAATCACAAAATCGAAGTTCGTGCCTGCATCGAAAATGAATCCAAGTTCATGACTTTTCTTTCCCCACACCCTAACATTGTTTAGATTTTAGAGCCTATGAGGATTTTGATTCTCTCTCCATCGTCGCTGAGCTTTGCGAACAAGAAACTCTATTCGACCGAATTCCTGTTCGACCTTTGTTGGAGATAGAAGCTGCTGCAAGCTTTGCGAACAAGAAACCCTAGCACACAAGGATGATTTGCAAGAATCCTTGAAGGAGAATTTCAGTAGATCAATCTTCGAGTAAGTTTTTAACTTCTCTTTTTTTTATTCATGATTAGTAAGTTTTTGTAAACTTATATTTTTGTTCCTGGAGATTTACTTAATGGCGGTACTGAGTCTGGTGGTGTCCATGGCGGAGGAGAGATTTGGATGAGAGGCGACTCGGATTGGGCACGGCATCATGGCAGGGAGGAGGATGTGCACGTGGTTGCTGTCGGGGATGTTCGTGGCAGTTTCGACGCTGATCCGATGGAAGGTGGTTTAGGGCGAGAAGGAGAAGAGGAGGAGGAAGAGAGAACTACAGTGGTAGTGGTGAAGGTGAAGCACGACGATGATGGTGATGGTGATGGTGATGGAGATGTGAAGAGAATGGAGAAGAAGAAGAAGAGGAAGAAAATAGAGGAGAAGATGTTAAAGAGGGGTTTTTAGTCCTTCTAGCATTGATATTTTGACACTTCAGTCTCAATCTAATATGTCAAAATGGCAACCGGTTGTTAACCGGTTGCAGGGGTCGTCTTGTCCAGTGGCGGAACTTAGTTCAGACAAGGGGGGCCATGGCCCCCCAAACTTTTTATAAAAAATTTAGTAGTACTTTTTCAAAAGATAAAAAATAGTTCAATTGACCTAAATACTTTACTATGACTTAGTCACCAAAAAAAATACTTTACTATGACTTAAAGTATCTAATAAGTTCAATAAACAATAATCTCTCTATCTTTAAGTTGAAATATAAAAAATTAGATATTTTTTATTTATTTAATTTAATATTATTTTATATTTTACTATTTATTTAATTTAATTTTTATATGATAAAAAATAATAGAATATTCAATAAGTATTAATATTATTGTATTTGTATAAATTAAAAAAAATTCAATAAATATTATAAATTTTAATATTTGTCCTTCTAACTTCTTCTTTACATATTTTACAGGATATATATTCAAATTTTTATATAAAATAATAATGAAAAATCAAGAATTGATACATTTTCTAAGAGGAAGGCTAATATTTAAGAAGGAGAACATATAACTTTTACAATATTAACACCTGTAGATAGTTCTTCTACTTTAATGAATTCCGAAGAAAGTGAGATATAACCTTCAAAAGTTCAAAAAGTTATATCTGATGACTTTAATCTTAACTTTTTGGAACGAGATATTGAAAAACGGCTTTAAATTTGGCAATATCACCCAAATCAGAGAGATGAGATTAGACGAACTTATCTTAAATGGAGTATATCAAAAATATTTTGACAATTATTTTCTATTTGGCCCCCCAAAATTTTATTTCAAGTTCCGCCACTGGTCTTGTCTATATATGTTAGTGGATGAGGGTCTGGATGAAGTTTAAGGATGATTAAGGTGCGCTATGTCTCACGAAAAAAAGATCGAGGCCGAAAAGGGTATTTACCCAATTTATTTTATTTATTTAAATAAAAAATCCCTTGATATTGACTAAATGAATGGCAATTGGCAAGGATATATATATTTTGAGTGCTGTTAGGGAGCTAATAGACTATTTGTACAATATATACAATAGACTATTGAGTTAGCTGATTACAAAAGATAACACTAATGGTTATATTTCTAATACTCCCTAATCTTCTATTGTACACATTATACAAATATTTTATTAGTTTTTCGTACTTTCCCATATATTTTTAACAAATAATAACTGTCCGACACAAAAAAAAAAAAAGGACAAACAATGGAGAAAAGCCGAAGCACCGTGGGCCTTGAGCAGGAGACTAGAAACTCATTTTGATACATTCCTCCAAAATTTGAGCAATAATCTCCATGCCTGTCTCTTTGTCATATAAAAATTAATGGTGCTTGTTTGAGTACCATAATTAATATGTATCAATATAATAAAATTTAGACAAAAAAAAAACGTTATGAAGATTATATTATTTTAGTCAGTATTTATTTATTTATTTATTTTTAAATTATTATATCACTATATATACTAAAATATCTTTATAAATAATTATAAAAAGATAAATATATTTTTTTAAAATATTTACATTAAAAAATTAAATAATATTTTTTATTGTTGTGACAAAAATATTTTTATATATTAAAAAATATTAAAATCCAATAATCTTAATCTAGAAGTCTTAAAAGCGAAAAGTTCAAACCAAAAAAACAAATTCTATTATTCTTTTACAAATAATTATAACAAAAATAAATATATCTTTTTTGAATATTTATGTTAAAAGATTAAATAATCTTTTTTATTGTTACGAGAAAAATATTCTTATGCAATAAAAAATATTAAAATTAAATAACCTTAATCTAGAAGTCTTAAAATGAAAACAAATCAAAATCAGAAAATAAATTCTATTATTCATTATTCGTCTTATCTTCATTTTCCATTTTCATTCTATTATAATTATGTCAGGTCAATAATTTTACATTAATTATATTAGATATATATTAAAATTAGTTATTAAAATTTTTTTTGTGACAAATTAGCTATTAAAATTAATTATTAGTGTAGAATACACATTAAAATATAAAATATTTATTAAAAATAAATTAAATTACATATATATTTATATAAAAATATATAATAATTAATTTTAATAGTTATTTTTAATATAAAAATAGCATTTTTGATTTAACATAAATATGATTTCAAACAGAATGATGCAAAACTTTGATCATGTTTGAAAGTTACCAATGGCCTAGAAAATAGAGGAGATTGAATCTATAATCTCTTTTAAATTTGTTGACTTTAATTTTAAACTGAATTTAAAACTAAGTTGCTGTTCAGTATACCAAATTGATATTACAGGAGATAATGTTGTTTTATCTCTTTACGATTGATCAAAAACAGAGCAGATTCTTTACTTTTGGATATATATACTCTGAGTTATCGTGACTTCTATGAGATATATTAAGCAGGAGATAATTTTATTTTTTCTCATATCGAATAAAAAACAAAAACAAAATAGAAAAGAGTAAATGACATAGCCATATATCCTAGGTTCAACTACCAGTGCAATGTGGTTTATATCCAGTCTCTACTATAATTGTGGTAGAATTTCTACTATCTTTTCACAAAGATTGCAATCATTAATTCGTTAAGATTCTACCCAATTTTATTTAGGACAAACCAAATTTTTACCCAAACTTAATTTGGCTAAGTTCACTCTCTAAATTTTCAACCACTAAGTACTCATCTAACTTAACAAGAGAATTCTCTTAAAATCATGAATACAAAACAAAAATACTATAAAAAAGATTGAAATAGTTTTCTAATTTTTTTTCCATAATTATTCTCTTTGCTTTTTCTCTCACTGACTTTTACTAATACCTCACATATTTATCTTTTTTTATTGATTGAAAAACAAAGAAAGATAAAACTGAAGAATAGAAAATTCAATGTAAAACTATGAAGGAGAAAAAGATTAAGCTCGAAAGCTATGAATGCCCAAACAATGTGTACACTCTCTTTGCTTCAATTTCTAGTTGTTTACCTTTTTTAAAGTAGGATAAAGTTTCCAAAACTTGAGTTTGGTTGAATACCTTTGACTTTGTTCTTCTTCCCCAAAATTTCAGAGCAGTAACTCAGAGGAAAGATAGTACAACAACAGTAATTAGAGTTGACATGCATTCTTACTTAACTACTTCTCTTTCTTCTTTTTCTTTTGGCTTCAAGGATCTGAGTCATTCATCCATTATTTGGCTCCAAATTTTATTTTTGACCTTTGATTTACAGTAGTGATACACAATTTTTATTTTCTTCATCTTATTCGAACGGTGCATGCTAGAGGAAGGCAGTTTCAACAAATTAGAATGAAAACACAAAGATGAAAATGTTATGCTGACATTACTTCTTATTCAACTTTTGATTTGTTTTTTATTTTTGTCACTAGCATCTAACTTTTTTTCTTCTTTTCTCTTTGTTGCTTGAATTTGGTAATTACCTTTTTTATTTTGATGGAATTTTAAACTAGGTTTCCTTTCTTTGCTTGCTTTTAAAAATTTTTATCCTTGATTTAAGGTTAATCATGTGAGTAACAGTAAAAAAAATGAAATAAAAGTGTTTGATCGTTTAGTTACGAACTAGAGAAGAAAAGGATGTGCTGTTAAGAGGATTTGGGCCTGTTGCATAATAACCAAATGAATTACACATACTATTAGGTTTGTATTGAGCATTTTATTTTTTTGCACAATAAATATACATATTACATACATTTTTGGACTTTTAGCCCAAAATTATAATATTAATCATTATCAAATTATTATTTATGTTTTTTCAAATTAAACAATGTTAATTAATTAAATTTAATATATATTATTACTTAATTAAATTAAAAATATAAAACTATAATAATAACAATTTTCAGTTACAAATACTCAAAGTATATGCTATTTGATCTATTTAAATATATTTAGTAATACGTTTAATACTATTATTCCATCTCATATATTCTCTCTAATAAATTGTCTAAAATATCTTCCACTAATTCAACTTTAGTAACAACATTTATGTACTACACAGACATTTTAATATATCATGATTAATAAAATTCATTTATATATAATTTTATGTTATTTTTTTGTGTTTTTATTCTCAAATATTTTTTTATTTTTATAATTATTTTTTAAATACAAAAAAAAACTTTAAAATTACGCTATATAATACTATCTTCTAAAAAATATCAACAAATAAATAGATATATTCATAAATAATGGAATATTTTTAAATTTATACTCTATAATATAATTATCAAAAATATTATTTGTACATAAAAATTAACTATTAAAATTAGTTATTAATGTATTTATGTATAAATATATGTGTAGTTTAGTTTATTTTTAATATGTATTTATATTTTAACATATATATATATATATATATATATATATATATATATAACTGACTATGGTCAGCTGATTTGAGTATAAATATAACATAATCGTATAATTAATTTAGTTGATGCGTGCGTACTAATCTAGTTGATAAGAAACCGTGCTTCCGAAGGATAAATGATATTATTTTGTTCTGATGTTATGAAATAAAGTGGATGTCCACTTAAGTTGCACCGATGATCCATGTGTTGTGAAACGATGAAATTGAAAGCTCAATTACATTGATAATGCACCAATTCATGGATGAGATCACTAAGTTTTGTCTCTCAAGTAGGTTTAATGGAGATGGTCAAAAATAAAATTATTAAAGAGAAAAATCTAAAACGACCCCTTACAATTACTTCGAAAGATAATGAGGTTTTTAACAAAAAAAAATATAATTCGATTTCTAACAATTACTTCGAAAGGACAACAAGATTTCTGTTATAAAAAAAGTTAATGTTGTTTTTTTTTTGCACAGGGACTAATCAGTCCCAAAAATAAAAGATAAGGAGCCGAATTGAGTATTTTTTTTTTTTTATAAATCTCGTTATCCTTTCGAAATAATTATAAGGGTCCGAGTGGGATATTCACTTAATATTAAAAGAAGTGCCCTTTTCCTAAATAAATAGAGCTGTATCCTAATGAAAATACACGAGAAATCGTGTGTATTATTATAGTGTTGTGAAGTTATACAGTGAAACACATAACAAGAGTATTAATTGCAGAGTAGGTAGCAGTTGCCGTCAATGAAATAATTGGCATCAATTATCAGAGCGCATAAATCTAATTTCTGTCTCTTACACGGTATCATATAGCAAAAATATAATATAATATAATTAAGTAGTAGGTGAATGGTTCTTCCTAAATTGGCAACCACCTGAAAAATGAAGAACCTGAGTTTAAAGTTCATTGTTGCAATAACAATAGGATTTGTATTTTCATGTGCATCTGATATTCATGAAAACTTCCTTAAGTGCCTTCACTTTCACAACTCCACGTCAATCTCCAATGTTGTTTACACCAAATCCAGTTCCGCTTACGATTCACTACTTCACTTTTCGATTCAAAACCTCAGATTCTCATCCAACAACATTCCTAAACCCCTTGTCATTGTCACACCCCTGCAACCTTGTCATGTTCAAGCCACTGTAATCTGTTCCCAGCGCCACGGGTTACAGATTCGAATTCGAAGCGGAGGCCATGACTTCGAGGGCATCTCCTACGTCTCTCAAGTTCCATTTGTCATCATTGATTTCATAAACTACAGAAACATCCAAGTGGACTTACAAGACAGAACAGCATGGGTTCAAGTTGGTGCAACTGTTGGTGAACTTTACTATAGCATTGCCACCAAAACCAGTACTCTTGCTTTTCCAGCAGGTGTATGCCCCACCGTAGGAGTTGCAGGACAATTCAGCGGCGGCGGTTATGGATACCTTTTGCGAAAATATGGGCTCGCCGCCGATAACATAATGGATGCTCACATAATTGATGTGAAGGGTAGGTTTCTTGACAGGGAAGCCATGGGTGAAGATCTTTTCTGGGCCATTAGAGGTGGTGGTGGAGCAAGCTTTGGAGTGATCTTAGCATGGAAGATCAAGCTCGTTCCGGTTCCATCAACCGTGACACTGTTCAGAGTTCCCAGGACGTTGGAACAGAATGCAACGAAGCTTGTTCATAAATGGCAGAGTGTGGCAAGTAAACTCCCCAAGGATCTAACCGTTAGTATCATGGTGCAGATGGTGAATTCTTCACACAGTAATAAGGGGGAGTTAACTGTACAGGCCTTGTTTCAAGGTTTGTTTCTTGGAGGTGTAGATAAGGTTATTCCATTGATGCGAGAAAGCTTCCTTGAATTGGGTTTGGTTAAAGAAGATTGCACCGAGATGAGTTGGATCGAATTTACTCTTCACTCGTGGGGATTCGGTGGTCAACCTCTTGAGGTTTTACTCAACAGAAGTCAAGTCACAAGAGACAGTTTCAAAGCAAAATCTGATTATGTCAAACATCCTATTCCTGAAAGTGGCTTAGAAGGATTGTGGCGGTTGTTTTATGAAGATGGTGGCAAAGGAGTGTTAATGGTTATATTTCCTTTTGGAGGCAGAATGGGTGAGATTCCGGAATCCGAAATTCCGTTCCCACACAGAGCTGGAGTGTTGTATCAGATTCAGTACGCTGTGCACTGGGAAGAAAAAGGAGACGAGGTTGCACAAAGGCACATCCATTGGATCAGGAAGCTATATAGTTATATGGAACCTTTTGTGTCAAAGTCTCCTAGAGAAGCATATCTCAACTATAGAGACCTTGATATTGGGGTAAATAACATTCATGGCTACACATCCTATGAGCAAGCTAGCATTTGGGGTTTTAAGTATTTCAAAAACAATTTCAATAGATTGGCACATGTCAAGTCTAAAGTTGATCCTCTTAACTTCTTTAGGTATGAACAGAGTATACCTTCTCTCATGTGAAGGACAAAAATTGAACTCTCAATCCTCTCTGTATTAACTGTGCCTTTCAAATAAAGAAGAAGAAAAATTAGGGCATGTTCTAGCAACAATTTTGATTTTTGAGAATGCATCATATTTTCGATTCACCATAGTAACTAGTAACTGAAATGTTGAGGGCTGAGTCCGTTTCCGTGCTTTATGCTCCTCGTTGCATCACAGTATAATATTATGTTTTTCTTTGAATTCTTGTAGCCAATATTAGCAAACTAAAATTTATAAAAGAAAAGACTTTGTTAGATAGATAATGGCCCAATAAAGTAAAAACACACTACACCTTTAAATTATCCACCTAAATTTTAATATTAGGATAATCATCTGCACACCTACTGAATTGAGCATCTGATATATCTATTGTTCACATTGTTTAGTATTTTCATTCTCTACCTATATTTTTCTAAAGAAAAAAGCTTATAGACTAATAAAATTTATGTTTGGTCAATATTTTTAGTCATCAATCAAATTTTTTTAATCTAATATTTTAATAATATATTTTTAATCCACACTTTTAAATATTATTGATTAACTAACCACGATCGGTCGAAAATAATAAATTTTATTACTCTTCTAATATTTCTCTTTATAAATATTATTATGATAACTTGTTCATGCAAATGCATCTAATGAGTCTCCCGCAACTACTGCACCATTCACGGAAAAGGAAAAATAGGAAGAAAAGAATAGTAGCATTGACGAATATATTAATATAAATGTTGACAAATAAACCACATCCAATCTGATAATTTGGATCCTATCCAGCAGGAGCAGGAGCAGGAGCATGCAAGTAAGCAACTTGAGTAGCTACTCAAACATTTTCTAATATTTAATAGATATTATTGATAAAATGATCCCCAACAAAAAAAATTAAAATTTGACGAGCTAGTCGCTGAATTCATTGGAGCATATCTCCAATTAAAAACCTAATCAGATAATCGGGTTAGTTAAAATTCCGTAACTCCAAAATCAATGACCAAATAAATTAAGATTGGATTTATCAGATCAAATTTAATTACACCCAATTATCTATACTTGTGATTATTTCAGCTGTGACTAAAGAATGCATAATAAGATAACTTTATGCTAAATAAACAGCCAAGAACATTTATCAAGATATTATCATCTTCGTTATATTACTATCACACAAATTTATTATTAATCCACTCATTATTACACCCTCTTATAGCAAGAAATTTTTATACTACTCGTGTCCCTTAGGCCTTAAACAGGAGAGTAGGTATACTTTGTTCGTACCGAAAGAAGTTAAGAGGATCAACCTTAGTCTTGACAAGTGCCAACCTTTTGAAATTATTGTTGAAATACTTGTGACCCCAAATGCTAGCTTGCTCATACGATGTGTAGCCATGAATGTTATTCACCCCAATGTCAAGGTCTCTATAGTTGATATATGCTTTTCTAGGAGACTTTGACACAAAAGGTTCCATATAACTATAAAGCTTCCTCGTCCAATCGATGTGCCTTTGTGCTACTTCATCTCCGTCTTCTTGGTGCAAGGGAACTAGGTAACCAACAAGGCACAAGTTTCCGGATCTATGTGGATATGGAAGTTCGGACTGAGGAATCTCATCCATTATTCCCCCATAAGGAACTAGTTCCATGAGTGCATCTTTGTCCCCGTTCTCCTTAAATAGTTGCCATATTCCTTCTAAACCACTTTCAGGAATGGGGTGTTTAAGAAAGTCAGATTTCCCTTTGTAACTTTGTGGCGGGCTTGGAGTTCTTTGCAGCAAAACTTGAAGGGATTTACTACTTGATCCAGCCATGTAAACCGTTGACTCTATCCAACTCATCTCAGTACAATCTTCCTTGACCAAACCCAATTCAGGGAAGCGTTCTTGCATCAATGGAATGAGTTTATCCTTACCACCAAGAAACAGGGCTTCGAATTTGGCTTTTGTCGTTAATACGAGCCTGATGGTTAGGTCCTTATGAAGTTTAATTGCCACATTCTGCCACTTCATAACGAGCATAGTTGCATTTTGCTCCAACGTCCTTTCAACTCTGAAAACTGTCACAGTTGGTGGAACTGGAACTAGTTTGACCTTCCATGCTAGGATGACTCCAAAGCTTGCTCCACCACCACCTCTAATGGCCCAGAAAAGATCCTCACTCATTGTTTCTCTGTCAAGAAACCTACCCTTCACATCAACCATGTGAGCATCAATTATATTATCAGCAGCAAGGCCATATTTACGCATCAAGTATCCATAGCCACCACCACTGAAGTGCCCTCCAACTCCAACAGAGGGGCATATACCTGCTGGAAAAGCCAGAGTTTTGCTTTTCTTGCTGATGCTATAGTAAAGTTCACCTATAGTTGCCCCAGCTTGAGCCCATGCAGTTCTTTTTTCTACATCCACTTGGATATTTCTGTACTTCATGAAATCAATGATAACAAATGGAACTTGAGAAATATAGGAGAGTCCCTCAAGGTCATGGCCACCGCTTCGAGTTCGAATCTGCAAGCCATGGAGTTGGGAACAGATTATGGTGGCTTGAACATGGGAAGCATGGAGGGGAGTCACAATGACAAGGGGTTTGGGAGTTGTTTTGGATAAGAATCTATGGTTTTGAATGGAAAACTGCAGTATAGAGGAATAAGAGGAGTTGGAAGGGGTGTAAACAACCTCAGAGATTGAGGTGGAGTTCTGAAGTTGAAGGCACTGAAGGAAATGTTCATGATCATGAGTATGAGATGCAGAATATGCTAATGCAAATAAAAGACCAATTACAACAACAGTCAAATATGGACTTGAGTGCTTCATTTTTGTATGGTGTTATAGAATCTGATATCACATATAAGTAATCTTAAATATACAGTGAAGGATTAAATGTATGGTCCAACTCTCATATAAGTCCACTTTAGTTTATGAGATTGGTGAGTTACATTGATTTGGTCTTTGACTTTTCAATTGTTATAATTTGATTTCTTAGATTTAAAAAAGTACATTAATATAGTTCCTTCTCAACGCGATAGTAACATAGTTTAATTCTTGCTATGTTGGACATACTAAAATAACGTTGTACACATTTTGACGTTAAAAAATACTAAATACTATCATTTCAGGATTTAAAATTTAGACTTTAAACAATACTAAAAAAAAAAAGAATATAACACTTTAATATTATTCAAAAGTTTGGACAATATTAAATAGTGTACTTTTTTAATATAGAGAATTAAATTATAACAATTATAAAATCAGAGACTAAATCAATATAATTCATCAATTTCAAAAATTAAAATTTTTTCAAACTCTAGACAGTTTACTGGTGAGGATTCATCGTTCATGTGTGCGTTACATTTTATTGGAGGCAAAACCACGTGGAATAATGGATGTGATAGAAGTGATTCTGTTTGTGTTTAATTTGCTAATAATGGTAGTAAGATAAAAGAAATTAAAATTTATCTTATTTAATATTTATTAATTATCGTAATAATTAATAAATATTAAATAAATAAAATTTTAGTTATTTTTAATAATTTTTTTTGTTATCAAGTATTTTTGTTAATTTTCATCCTAATTTAGAAATTTCATTTATTCATATTTCATTATATTAGTGCAATGATTGGAGTATTAGTTGTCCGGGTACATTATTTATAAAAAATTGGATCATTTCACCGACGCATAATGACGAAGAACGAGAAAGGCAAAAGTAGTGTTGTGTGGGACTGTTCACTGAGGAGCTGCTCAGCTTTTTCATGTACTATGTTTTATAAATTTTCAACTATGCCACTAGTGTAGATTGAAATATAAATATTTATTAAAAATAAATTAAATTATAATTTATTTATATAAAAATATATATTAATTAATTTTAATGTATGATTAATATTTTTATTTTTATAATTAATTAATTAATTATATAAATCATTTATAACAAATACAAAAAGGTGGATTTTACGAATTTTTTTGAAATAAATTAAAAAATTAATTATTTTAAAAAATAAATAATTTCATTTTTTATTTTTAGAATAAAAAAGTCAAGAATCATGTAACGTAAATACGCCAAAGCGAAAATCGTTTCAGCAATAAGCCAAATCATATTTTTATATAATTCGAACCATGCTGGTTCGAATTCCATTTCTACATAATTCGAACCAGCTTGGTTCGAATTATACACAAACACATGCATACACGTAATTCGAACCAGCTTGGTTCGAATTACACACAAACACACGCACACACATAATTCGAACCAGCTTGGTTCGAATTATACACAAGCACACGCACACACTAATTCGAACCAGCTTGGTTCGAATTACACATAGTAATTCATGGTATAATTCGAATTATGCTGTTAAAAAATTAATAATTTATTTAAAAATTAAAAAAAAATATATTTTTATTTCATACGTTAAAAAAAGCTAACAAAATATTTAATTACGAGACTTCTTTAAAATATTAATGAGCTATCAATTCGAATTCCATACAATACTTTTCTATCCATTTTTAATAGTTCATGAATATTTTTTAATAAATTTTTTTAAATTATAGTACAAAAAATATTTTATCCTATGCAAAACAATTTAAAAAAAATGGCTTAAAAAATGTTAGGAGTACTATAAAAATTTGTAATGTTATAATAATTTAGGTAAATACATGCATGTACTCAAATTTTAAATAAAATACTCTACATAGTCAATAATAATTTAGAAATGAAAGAAAATATTTTATTCCATACAAAATAATTAAAAAATATATTTTATTCTATACAAAATAATTTTAAAAAATGGCTTAAAAGATGTTATGAGTACTATAAAAGTTTGTAATATTCTAGTGATTTAGGTAAATACATGATAAAAATATTTTTTCTTTAATTTCTAAATTATTAGTGACTACGTGGAGTATTTCTTTAATGTCTTAAGTCATTAGGACATTACAAATTTTTATAGTACTTCTAACATCTTTTAAGCCATTTTTTAAATTATTTTGTATAGAATAAAATATTTTTTATGATATAATTTAAATAAATTTATTAAAAAATATTCATGATAATTTTTTAATAAAATTATTTAAATTATATGGTGAGATATTACATGATTCGAATTACGCATAGGGAAGTTCGAATTACTCTGATTCAAATGATATGGTGAGCAATTCGAATTCTATACAATACTCTTCTTCCCATTCTTGATAGCTCATGAATATTTTTTAATAAATTTATTTAAATTATACCACAAAAAAATATTTTATTCTATGCAAAATAATTTAAAAAATGGCTTAAAAGATGTTAGAAGTACTATAAAAATTTGTAATGTCCTAATGACTTAGGACATTAAAGAAATACTCCACATAGTCACTAATAATTTAGAAATTAAAGAAAAAATATTTTTATCATGTATTTACCTAAATCACTAGAATATTACAAACTTTTATAGTACTCATAACATCTTTTAAGCCATTTTTTAAAATTATTTTGTATAGAATAAAATATATTTTTTAATTATTTTGTATGGAATAAAATATTTTCTTTCATTTCTAAATTATTATTGACTAAGTAAAGTATTTTATTTAAAATTTGAGTACATGCATGTATTTACCTAAGTTATTATAACATTACAAATTTTTATAGTACTCCTAACATTTTTTAAGCCATTTTTTTTAAATTATTTTGCATAGAATAAAATATTTTTTGTACTATAATTTAAAAAAATTTATTAAAAAATATTCATGAACTATTAAAAATGGACAGAAAAGTATTGTATGGAATTCGAATTGATAGCTCATTAATATTTTAAAGAAGTCTCGTAATTAAATATTTTGTTAGCTTTTTTTAACGTATGAAATAAAAATATATATTTTTTTAATTTTTAAATTATTAATTTTTTTAATAAATTTTTTTAAATAAATTATTAATTTTTTAACAGCATAATTCGAATTATACCATGAATTACTGTGTGTAATTCGAACCAAGCTGGTTCGAATTAGTGTGTGCGTGTGTTTGTGTGTAATTCGAACCAAGCTGGTTCGAATTACGTGTATGCATGTGTTTGTGTATAATTCGAACCAAGCTGGTTCGAATTATGTAGAAATGGAATTCGAACCAGCATGGTTCGAATTATATAAAAATATGATTTGGCTTATTGCTGAAACGATTTTCGCTTTGGCGTATTTACGTTACATGATTCTTGACTTGGCTTATTAAGGTTTTTTACCCTAACTTTTTTTTTGAATTGGAAGTAACTTTGTCAGCTGCAACGACAAACTTCATTAATTATATAAAGTTTGTCTAAAATAATAACGAATTTTATAAAGCCTATAAAAAGGGAAGTGGTCTCTTCATTTTTCATTTTTTATCAAGGACGAACCTCTCTTTTTCACTTATTTTCTCCTTTTTACTTTCAATCTCTTCTCTCAAGTTTTTCTCTTTTTATTTCCTGATAAATTTTAAGTAAGTTATTTAAATTATTTCTTTATTTTAAATTTTTATTTAAATTATAATGTATTTATATAAAAATATATATTAATTAATTTTAGTGTATAAATAATATTTTTATTTTTTATAATTAATAAATAAATAATTCATTAATAGCCAACAAGTAATAGCTCAAATGGCATAGTCTCCCCATATTCAATTAAGAGGTTGCGGGTTCGAGTCTCCTTTGGTAAAAAAAATAATAATAATAATTCATTAATAACAAATACAAAGGTGGATTCCACTACTTTAACCAATTCACACTTTCGGTACTTTCGACACAATTTCTGCACGCTGAGAAGAATTTCTCATATATTTATACGCAACCACCCCAAAGATGAAGCACCTAAGCTTTCGTGTTGGGTAGAATCCACATTATAATATTCAACCTTTATATTAATTTATCAACTATTTTTCAGATTTTTTCCTTTTTATGAATGGTAGTTGGTAATGTGGGAGACATTTTGGAATTTGGATGCATTTGTTTGAACATATCATATTTATACTTTTAATTTTGAGAAAAGGATAAATAGGTCCCTGACCTTTTGTCCCGTGAATATTTTTGTTTTTGACCATTGAAAAATACTTTTAAATCTCTAACCTTCATAAAACTTGGACGGATCAGTTTCTAACGGAGACTTGGACGAATCAGTCACTGAGTCTAAATTTTATGAAGGTCAGAGACTTAAAAATATTTTTCAATGGTCAAAGACGAAAATGTCCGCAGGACAAAAGGTCAGGGACTATTTATCCTTTTTTCCTTAATTTTTTATACTTGATAATTGATATTGACTAAATGGATGGCAAAGATGTATAGATTCTTAAGAAATAATAACTCTTCAACACAAAAAAAAAAAAAAGACAGACGACGGAGAAAAGCCTAAGCACCATGGGCCTTGAGTGGGAGAAACTAGACACTCATTTTGACATATTCCTCCAAAATTTGAGCAATAATCTCCATCACGTGTCTGTTTATATCATATAAAAATTAATGGTGCTTGTTTTAGTAAGATAATTAATAATTAATATGTATCGATATAATTAAAATTTAGACGAATAAAAAAAGAGGTCTGCTACACATACAAGTCTTTTTGGCTTACAAGTTATACAAATTGCTTCAAGTCTAAGAAAAAACACGCGCTCTTTCGACAACACATTCTGCAGAAACGTTCCAACTCTTCGCGAATAGTAGAAGAAATCAAGAAGAAAAGATACAAATCTCCATAAAAAATCACCAGAAAAAAAGAAGAAACATTATTCAAGGTACTGTTTTACTGTTCTTCTAGGTTTTTCTTCTAGATTGTCTCTGCCATGTGCCTCATCCTTAACCAGCAAAACATTAAAAGATTTCAAGAAGAAATATACTGTCTCCCCCTATTTTGGGTGTATTTCTTAAATCATTTGCGTGTATTTCTGTAATCCATTGGGTGTATTTCTGTAACCGTTTGGGTGTATTTCTGTAACCCTTTCTGTAATACACCCAAACGATTACAGAAATACACCCAAACGGTTACAGAAATTCACCCAAATGATTATAGAAATACACACAAATGATTACAGAAATACACCCAAAAGATTACAGAAATACACCCAAAGGATTTAAGAAATACACCCAAAATTTGTTGAAGCACACCTCATGCATATTTCAAAAACAATGGAAATCGAGAATAACGAAGAAAGAAAACAGAGAGAAAAGCACGTAAATGAAGAAGAAGAACAGAAAGAGGAAGAAGAACGTACAGCAAGAAGAAGAAGAAGGAGAAAGAGAAGGAAAGAAGCGAAAGAAAAGAAGAAGAAGAGGAAGAGGAAGAAGAACGTGCAAGAAGAAGAAGAACGAGAAAGAGAAAGCAAGAAACGAAAGAAAAGAAGAAGAAGAAGAAGAAGAAGAAGAAGAAGAAGAAGAAGAAGAAGAACGAAGAGAAAGAGAAGGCAAGAAAAGAAGAAGAAGAGGAAGAGGAAGAAGAAGAACATACCTTGCATCGCGTTTTGGGGGATTTATTCGTTAATTAACTTGTAAAGCATACAAGCCCTAATGACTTGTATGCAGAGCTTTTCTCATAAAAAAATACCATGAAGATTATATTATTTTAGTCAGCATTTAATTTTATTTTTTTAAATTATTATATCACTATATATACTAAAATACATTTACATATAAATGAATAATTATAAAAAAATAAATATATCTTTTTAAATATTTTTGTTAAAAGACTAAATAATCTTTTTTATTGTTACGACAAAAATATTCTTATGCAATAAAAAAATATTTAAATCAAATAATCTTGATCTTGAAGTCTTAAAAAGTAACAAATCAAAACTAGAAAACAAATTCTATTATTTGTGGTTCATCTTCATCTTCTTCCATCTTTATTCTATTATAATTATACCATGTTAACAATTTTACATCAATTATATTAAGTATATATAAAAATTAGTGATTAAAATTAACTAATAGTATAGAATACACATTAAAATATAAAATATTTATTAAAAATAAATTAAACTACATATATATTTACATTGAAATACATAATAATTAATTTTAATATAAAAATAATATTTTTTATTTTTTATAAATAATAATTTTACCATATAACGAAATAATATAATTTTACATAAAATGATGCAAAACTTTGATGATGTTGCTCAATTAAATTTAGGTGAAATATAGAGTACAGATCTAAATTTATAGATGTGCTTACGTGGCAAAATTCATACCACACATCTTAAAGTCACACTTTTCATTTAAAACCGTAACTCTTCATAAAGAAAAGCGTCACCTAATGGAAAAAAGTAAATTAGAAGATTTAAGAGAAGAAATAATTAAGTTATCAAAATTAATAGATCAAAAATTAATGATTTTAACTAATGTTAACTGTAATGACACCGAATTCTTAAAATCAATACAAAATGATTTTTTTCAAAATCTTTATTTTACTATAAGTTTTATTGAAGGACTCCAAAAACCTGAAAAAACTTATTTCTCACACGGAATTTCTAAAAAATGTTACCATGGAAATGATTCACCACATCTTTATCATACCTTTAACCCACAATTAAATTCTATAGTAGACATGCTTGAAGAAATATTAATAAAATTTTAAAGAAATAAGGAAAAATAATATCCCAAAGAAGAAAATTTCCAAAATATAATCAACATAACAGATTTAAAAGTAAAACCACCACTAAAATTATGAATATTGAAGAAAAATTAGAAGAAGTTACAATGCTTTTTAAACAATTAAAAATGGCTCAAGAAAATAATGTTATGGAACAGGGATTTCAAATAGAAGAAGAATTAGTAAATTCTGAAAATATAGAAAATGAAGAACACATCCTAGATTACTCAAGTGACGAAGAACCAGCAATTCCAATACAAGTAAAAAATGAAGCTGGAATATCTAAAGATAATCAATCTCAATTTAAATGGGAAACAGGTTTTGATAATTATGCCTTTAAAAAAGGTTTTATAAATAAAGATTAAAAATATACAAAAATACCATCAAAATACATCCCTAAAATCCAGGAAATGGAAGGAGATAGAATGCTCGATTTAGATTGTAAAAAGAATGAAAAAGAAATTTTCGAAAACTGGTTGAATTCCTTCTTATTAGAAGCCTTTACTAATCCAAAACTTAGTGAATTGTCTGGAAGAGACATTTGGAATTACATAGGGTTTCATACTAAAGGAACTATAAGAGATTATATGACATCAATAGAAAATCAAGTAATAGAAGAATTAGAAACAAAAACATCAGCTTATGATAAGATATTGTATATAATGATGATTCTATATAAAGAATTTTTTGGAAAAAATATTATAGATCATAGACAAGAAGTCTATAATAAAAAATATCAAGAAGCGAAAAACCATTTAACTAATATTCAGATATATGATTTATGTAATGTGGAGTCTTATATATGTGAATATAGAATACATTATTACAAATTAAAAGAAGAAGATAAAAATCATTATCTTAGTATGTATATAACAAAACTTCTATATCCTGCTAATGAATTTATAATGGGAAGATTTATAAGAGAAATAAATAGAGGGACAATTGAAAATAATTTTGGTGGAGCAACCTCTGCAATAAGAGAGGAAATAAAAGAACGTTGTATGCAAGAAGCAACTCAAAAAAGATTTGCAAATATAATTAAAATTTGCTGTCAGGATAATGAGGAGATACCTCAAAAATATGGTCTTAATAAAAATTTTCAAAGAAAAAGAAAATATCAATTTAGAAAAAGAAAATACTATCCAAACTGGAAAAAAAAGAGATATTTTAGAAAGAAAAATAACAATAAAAACAAAAGACAAAGAAATAACTATTGCCCGAATAAAAAAGAAAATTGTAAATGTTGGTATTGCCAAGAAGAAGGATACTATGCAAATGAATGCCCTAAAAAGAAGGATAAAAAGGATCTTACTAAACAAATAGAAATTGCTAAATCTTGTTTCATGGAACCATTAGAAGAATCTGATGATAACTTAGACTATATTTTTGAATATGTCTCGGAAACAGACTCAGAGACTGAGTAATAATGCTACATTTATTACTATAAAAATAACAGAAAAGTTTATAAATGCTTTCATAGATTCTGGAGCAACACAATGCTTTGTTAGTTCAAATATAAAACTTGATTGGAAAAAATTAAAGAAACCATTAAGAGTTAGAATAGCTGACAAATCAATACATAAAATTGACCAAAAAGCAGAAATGGTTGAAATTTTTATTCAAAATTATAGGTTCATTGTTCCATCTATATATATGTTAGACTCTGGAATGGATTTTATCATAGGAAATAACTTTTTAAAGCTATATCATCCATTCATTCAAGAATTAACATATATAGTTTTAAAAGCTCCACACGATTCTTCAATAAATCAAAAATCAAAACGTATAAAAATACCGACTACTACTATAGATAAGATCTTAAAATTTAAAATATTCTCTATTTTAGAAACATGTTATTTAAATCTATACTTTCAGATAAATATCCCAAAAAATAATCTTGAAATAAAGATAGAAGAACTCTTGGATGAAATCTGTGCTGAAAATCCTTTAGATATTAAAAATACAAATAACGAATTAGTAAGTATTAAATTAAAAGATCCTACAAAAGAGATAAATGTTCCAAATAAAATTCCTTATTCCGCAAGAGATAGAGAAGAGTTTTCATTAGAATGTAGAGATCTTTTGGAAAAAGGAATTATAAGATTAAATAAAAGTCCTCATGCGGCTCCAGCTTTTTATGTCGAAAACAATAATGAAATTAAAAGGAAAAAACGAAGAATGGTTATTAACTATAAGAAGATGAATGAAGCAACTATTGGTGATGCTCATAAGCTTCTAAGAAAAGATTCTATTTTAGAAAAAATCAAAGGAGCAACTTGGTTTTCATCTCTTGATGCAAAATCAGGATATTGGTAACTTCGTTTAGACGAAGAAACAAAGAAATTAACTGCTTTTACTTGCCCAACAAAAGAATCAACAAGTGTGTTGCTCTATGAATAGAATGTATTACCATTCGGATTAAAATAAGCCCCAAGTATTTATCAAAGATTTATGGAAGAAAATCTAAAAGAGTTAAATGAATTTGTTTTAGTGTACATTGATGATATACTAATTTTTATAAAACAGGATAAAGAAGATCATCTTCAAAAATTATTAATAGTTTTAGAAAGATGTAAAGAAAAAGGATTAGTTCTTAACAAAAAGAAAGCAAGAATAGCAAAACAAGAAATAGAGTTTCTTGGGTTAATTTTATCCACTCAAGGAAAGCTAAAACTACAGCCAAATGTCCTAGAAAAGGTAATTTTATTTCCTAGTAAAATAGAAGATAGAAAATAATTACAAAGATTTTTAGGGTGTATAAATTATATTTCTGATCAAGGATTTTTAAAGAATATAACAGAATACACTAAAAGCTTATTTCTAAAAATAAGTACTAAAAAAGAATGGAAATGGAACGAAAAAGACAGTATGCAAATTCAAAAGATTAAAAAATTATGTGAAAAACTTCCAAAACTTTATATTCCAGAAGAAAATGACTACTTAATAGTAGAAACAGATGCTTCAGACATAACCTGGTCAGGATGTCTAAAAGCTAAGAAAGCTATAAAAAGTTTAGAACAAGAAAAAGAATCACTAGATTTTAAATATTCCCCAAAGGAATTACTTTGCAGGTATATTTCAGGGACTTTTACTCCAACAGAACAAAGATATACCACTCATGAAAAGGAAACTCTAGCAGCAATTAAATCTCTTAAGAAATGGAAAATTGATTTACTACCCAGAGAATTTACATTAAGGACAGATTCAAGTTACTTAACAGGTTTTATACGATATAATTTAAAAGTTGATTATAATCATGGACGATTGGTAAGATAGCAATTATTTTTGTTACAATATCCAATAAAAATTGAATATATTAAGGGTGACAAAAATGTTATTGCAGATACATTAACAAGAGAATGGAGTTCGTCTACAACGCATTAGATCAAGAAATTCAAAAATATAAGCAAGAACTCGAAAAATGCAAGCATTGTCAGCAAATAAGGACACAGATCCAATCCCTCAAGAAGGCCATTGAAGCAATAAAATCAACACAACAAGCAACACCATCAGAGTTCAGCCAGCCAAGCGTGGTGGACAAATCAGGTGAAGAAAAAATTTCGAAAAATAAAACAATTGCTGAAATTATTAAAAAATTCACCCAAGATAAAAAATATTATGTAATTTATAATGGCCCCATGAAAGGAGTATATGATGCCTGGGAAAAAGCAGCACCATTCACACATCAATCAAAGATAATTCATAAAGGATGGTTTCTAACACTGGAAGAAGCAAAGGAATCATTCAGGGAATATGAAGCTCTTCATCCAGAACAAACCTTAAAAAGAGCAGATAAAGCTCCAATTCAAACCCAGAGAACAGGGATAATAAGAAACATCCCTACAAGGGCTGAAATAAAGGAAAAGAAAAGGGTCTGCAGATCAAATCTCAGAGAAACCCTTAACATAGTCCTGAATTGGACTGAAGAAAAAAGGACAATTTTGTGATATTATCCTATTGCCAAAGAACAGCTAACAAAGCTGGTTATATTTCCAGATGCTTCCCCATCTGACACCTATCAGTTTTTCCAATATGGATTAATTGATACAATTTTAATTTTTAATGATCTAAAAATTATTAGTGAGTTTCCTGCAGGATTCGTTGATGTAGTAAAGAGATTTAAAAATATGATTGACAATGTAAATCCAAGGGATATATCCCTAAAATTTACAAACAGTCAACCTATTTTTAATAAAGAAGAAGAATGCTTGGTTTTAGCACACCAAGTAATATTCATGTCCGTCTTCCCAGGAAATTTTCAACCAATTGATCAGATTCAAGACTTAACAATTTACAGTCATGAAGGAAGGCTAGCCAGCACATTAGCAAGGGTCTTTGAAAGAACTCAAAAAATAACGAAGGAATCTCACACAAGGATTAATTATAAAAGTAGAAATACTTTGCTTGTGTCCAGCAAAAGAAATGAAATTGAAGAAAGAGAGATGAGACTCTTGGTAGAATTTGAATCAGCATTCTACAACTTATCCGAACTTTTAGAAAAGCTCCTTGAAGGGATAAAGAGGAATCTCTGCTATTTGATAAAAGACAGAGAAGACCACAAGTGTCAGCTATGTGCCTCAGAGTTATCTGAAGAAAGCAATAATGAAACGGAATCAACTCACATGATGAAAGAAGAGGACAATGCATCTGAGGGTCACATGATAAAAGAGGAGGACAACACATCTGAAGCATCTCTCAATATTATTGCATAGTGACGTAAGCACTTAGGTCATAAAGCACCAACGATGTAGCTGGTGCAAGATAAGCAAACAATGACGTAAGCAATGACGTCATAAGAAGGGTAAGGATGAGAATTGTCCATCAAACCCAACTATTATAAATAGGTTGCTTAGGCAATTGTAGAAGTATCAGAAAATAGAAAGCATGAGGCAAAGAGTACTCACATGCTAGGAAAGCAAGGAGGAAGCTGTCGAGGCGATTATATGGTCTGAGGAAGAATTCCTTTAGGAAAAATAGTTCTAAACTCCCCTCTGGAGTTAGTATTTACAATCTCCCCTCTAGAGATAAAAACACCTTATGTAAAATATACTAAATAAAGGAAGTTTTTCTCCAGAAAGGTACATCTTCATCCTAGTCTTTCATTTATGAATTATTTAGAAAGTTTAGAATTAACAGAAGAATCTGATTATTATAGATTAACTGCTTTATTAGATAATGAAAAACAGGCTGTTCTAAAAACAGAATTAAATCTCAAATCAAATGAAAATTTTAACAAACAGAACCTTTTAAAAGAAGTTTTTAATAGAAAAAATATAATATACTATGGAAAAATTCAACTTGAAGCCCCTATAAAGATAAAATCCGCCAATGGAGAACTTGAAATAGCTTTGATAAATGATGAAGAATTAAGTAAACAGATTGAAAAAATTAAGGATCAACAAAAAAGATCTAAAATTGGATGGATTCATATTAGTACTATACAAATCTTAATCAAATCTACATATATGAAAGGAATTAATTCACCAATAAGCTTAGCAATCTGTGACAAAAGAATTACTGATGACCCAATAGATCGATGACCCAATAGATCAAATAATTGGAATTGTTCATGGAAACTTGGCAAACGTAAATGTTAAATTCAATGCCCATCTTGGATATGCTATACCTTTATCAACTGAAAATCTTGGAAGATCTATAAGTTTGGCTTATAAATTTCACAGAAAGAATCTAATGGAACAAGATGATGAACCATTTTCAATTACATATGCAATAAATTATGCTTTAACAAATAGCCATCATAGTATAATATTTAAAAACAGAGAAAGAATTTATGTCGATGAATTATTTCAGAAAATTGTAAAAACAGAAATACCAAAATATAAAGCTATTGAAAACCCAGTTCTATTATTAAAAGAACCATCAGGAAAATTATTTTCATCGAATTTTCAAATAAGAGAATCTAAAATTAATAGCCCTTTAAGTTTATCTAAGTTAAAGATTAAAGAAGAAAATTCTGAAATAAAAGAATTAACAAAAAAAGTCGAAAAATTAAATGAAACCCTAAACACTAAATTATGACAATAAATAAAGAAGAAATATATGTAACTTATCAAGACAAGAAACAAGAGCTCTTTAAAAGAGAAAATCGTTTGAATTATTTACAGTTTTCTGAAATAAATCAAAGAGCATTTGAAGCTCTAAAAATAATCTATGACAAATTAAGAAGAGAAGTCGAAGAGTTAGAAAAATTAATAGAATCTCTAGAAAATAGTGATGAATCGATGATAGAGTTTACAGAAATTTTAAAATAAATAATGAAGCATAAAAAGATTGAAAAACCAGAAAATAAAATAAAATAAAAAGAAAAAGGGCGAAAAAATTAAAAAGTAAAATAAAAGAGTATAAAAGGAAATTAAATAACCTTCAGATCGAAATTGATGACCTTATAATAAAAAGGATAGAAATAAGAATAAATATAAACAAGTTGGAATTAAATTTAAAAAATTTATAAATGCCTGGAAAACCATATTATGACTTAAAAGAATTAAAACTGTTGAAAGAAAAAATGGATAATGAAGTCGAAAAATTAAGAAGGTATTTAGAAACAACAGAAAGTGTAGAAATAAAAGAAGTTTTTGAGAATTTGAGAAATTATATTAAAGAAAAAGACAAACAGATAAAAGATTTTATATACAATAATCCATGCAAAAAAGAATATTATAAACTAAAACAAGATTGAAAACTATAAAAATGAAATCACAAAGGACTAGTAAAAAATTGGATAAAAATGGTAAAAATTGGTATCAGAGCCAAGTTAACGATTAAGGGTAACACTTTTTCTTTAAGCAACACTTTTTAGTGAGACGCTTTTTTGCCATAAAAGACAAAAATCTGTAAAGATGCATCTTTACAGTAGATGGCACCTTAAATTTAATATATATTATCACTCGATTAAATTAAAAAAAAAAAAAACTTTTATATGCTTTGATGAGTGCAATGGCTAGTCAAACGCATAAGGAAACTTCTCCAACTTGAAGAAAGCATATCAAGCTATATAAAAGGAGTTCAGATGCAAGGAAGGGCAGGGAATTTAAATCACATTTGATCTGATACACTATGTTATTATTCTTTTATCTCAAGTGTGTTTTTGTTTATTTTTGTCTAGAATTAAGTTTCTTTGAATGATACAAAAGGTAAAAAAAAAAAAAGTATACAAAAATCAATTTATATTCTATTTGAAGGTATGATTTCAAATAAGATGTACTAAATTGAGTGCATTAAATTTTTTTTACTTAGATTGGATTAGAAGTTAAGTGACTAAAATTTTTGGTTTGTTTAGATAAATTTACAAAGTGTAAAATTTTTGGTATTAGTATTTATAATTCAATTTGATTATAATAAAATTTTATCATAATTATAATAGAGATTACACGTAAGTCATATTGACTTTTATAGCCGAATTAAAATATATCATAATCTCATTCTTCTTTCTTTTTATGCATTGATAATGCATCAATTCGTCACTCGAATTCGTGACCTCTTAGTTGAGTATGGAAAGATTATATCATTTAAACTATAATTCATTGACAAGAAGAGAAGCACGATTGAGTGCATTGAACGCTTCATCTTTATGTTTGGATGCTTTTTTATTCTAAATGCCAAAGTTAAGAAGCTAAAAATTATAACTTCTGCGTCTAAAAAATCACATTAGGATTGAATTTATTTTTTTCTTATCAATTTTACCCCTTATTTCCTTGCTTGTAATATCTTTAGTATTCAAATATTTTAAATATATAATTATATTTTTTATAAAATTTTTATTTTTGGTTTTGTATAAAAAAAATTTATTTTTTATTTGACTTTGTTGAAATGTGTGAGTGTAATTTTTGTATATTAATTTATTATTATAATTTTGTTATAATATAAATTATTGATCTCATTAAAAAAAATAAAAAAAAATAAAAAATTAATTATAATTAATAATAAATTCATAAATAATTAAAATTTAACAAGCCTTACAAGTTGGGCCAAATCTAACAAAAACTACATTCACTCACTGAAGCGTGATAACACGCGCATCACTCAACCATTTCCAAAGCGCGCTCTTATTCACCATTATGGAAGACACTTCTTCTTCTTCTTCTTCACGTTCTTCCTTCTCCTCCTTCTCCTCTTCCTTCTTCTTCTTCTCATTTTTCTTTGTGTTTCTCCTCCTTTTATTTCTTCGCGTGTTTCATCTTCATCGTTGTTTTTTTTATTACCGTTGTTTGTTACTACATTTTTTTCCTCCTTATCTTTCTATTGATTTTGCAATATTATGTTTTTTTTTCTTTGTTTGATTTTTTCTCCCAAAAAGAATTATAAGAAAACGAAATAAGATGAAGAAGAAAGAAGCAGTAGAAGATTAAGAGGCAATAGAAGATTAAGAGGAGGAAGAGGAAGAGTTTTAAATTATGCAGAACTTATCAGAATAAAAATACATCAAAAAATTCTTAAAATACACCAAAACATCTTCGTATTACACCAAAATATCTTCATGTTACACCCAAATTTGCTTCCAATACAGAAAAATATTTTCTCTAAAGCTGCATTTTTTTCTTCTTCTTTTTTCCTTATTTCTTTCTTTCTTTTAGTTAAATGAATGTAAGTTCATCCTCTTTCAAGTAATTTTGCAACATTATGTGTTTCTTCTTCTTCTTTGTTTGATTTTTTTGTTTTTATTCTTATTAAAAGAGTAAAACAAGAAGAAACTTAATAAGGTAAAATAAAAAAGAAAAGATGAATAAAAAAAAGAAGAAAAAGATTGTGATGATGATAAAAAAAAGAAGAAACAGTAGAAGATGAGAAGGAGGAAGATGAAGAGTTTTGAATTATGCAGAACTTATCAGAATAAAAATACACCCAAAAGTTCTTAAAATACACTCAAATATCTTCGTGCTACACCCAAATTTGTTGCAAATACAAAAAAATATTTTCTCTAATGCTGTGTTTTTTTTCTTCTTTTACCTTATTTCTTTCTTTCTTTTAGTTAAATAAATGTAAGTTCATCCTCTTTCAAGTAATTTTGCAGCATTATGTGTTTTTTCTTCTTCTTTGTTTGATTTTTTTGTTTTTATTCTTGTTAAGAGAGTAAAACAAGAAGAAACTTGAGAAGGTAATATAAAAAAAAAGATGAATAAGAAAAAAAGAAGAAGAAGATGGTGATGATGATAAAAAAAAAGAAGAAACAGTAGAAGATGAGAAGGAGAAAGAGGAAGAGTTTTGAACTATGTAGAACTTATCAGAATAAAAATACACCCAAAAATTTTTAAAATACACCCAAATATCTTCGTGTTACACCCAAATATCTTCGTACTACACCCAAATTTGCCGCAGAAAAATCTTTCCTCTAATGCTATATTTTTTCTTTTAAATTGAACCACACCTTAGCCTTGGATTCAAAACAATAATTAATTTCGTTCTGTTTCAATTGACAATCTGAACCTGAATTATTTATTATTTTCAACAAACGAGATAACTGATGATGAAGGAGAAAGAGAAAACGAAAAGAGGAGAAGAAATTTCAATGAAAAAAAAAAGAGGAAGAGAAGGAAGAGGAAGAAGTGGTAATGATAACGACGGTTACGAGAGAGAAAAATTACAAAGAAGAAACACAGAGAAAAATCTAAAAAATGCGTGAATATAAATGACTTGTATGACTTATATGGGAAAACCCTTGTATGTGGAGAATAACTCTTTTGATATATTTTTCATATATTATTTTTGCTTTTGATATAAAAATATATTTTACCAATTTTTATATGTTATTTTTATTTTAGTAAGTAAATATTAATTTTATTATAAAATTAATTAATAAGATCTATTTAAATATCTAAATTAAAATAATAGAATAATATAAAAAATTTATTTAAGTTGATATCTATTTTAGTAATTTTTTATCTAAAAGTAATTTTGAGTAGTGTAATTCAAACAATATTTATTTTACTATAATTTATTTTAATATAAAAATTACCAAACATAAATCACTTTTAACACAAACTTACTTTTCATCAAAATTAAATTTGCAAATTAATTTTATACAAACTCCCATTTATAAATTAGAATCCAAACAAACACTAAGTTTTGTCTCCCAATTAATAAGACCATTCATATCCCAAATGTATAAGGTTCCTCCCTAATTGCAAAACCAACCACAAATTCAAATCAATTATTATCAACAAGGATTATTAATTTAGGGATTTAGTGATTAAGAGAAAGAGAAAGAAGAACCTGAAAAGGTATTCAAATCTTAGATTCTACTCGCACAGCTGTTGAAGTAGGAGAAAGAAGACGAGGAATGAAGGTTCTTCTTCTTGTTGCTATTGCTGGGAAAGAGAATAGGACGAGTGGAGTGTGAAATTGAAGATAAGAAGAAGAGTTTAAAGAATTTGAGAAGATAAATTTTCTTCTTGTTGTTACTGCGACAGAAGAAAATGGACTCGTGAAAAGTAAAATCGAAAAAAAGAAAGGTTTATAAAAATTGAGAAAATAATAGTCATAATTATAATTATAATTATAATTAAAACCGTTAATTTTATTAAGAATTGAGATTTTTCACTAGACAAGATCAATTTTTTTCTCCACCAGAAAAAATCCGTTCCCCATTAAAAACCCTATTAGCCGTCACTTTTAGTTATTAACTTAATTTTTTAATTTAATAATTTAATAATATTTTAACTCACTTTTAAATATTAATAACTAATTAATAATAAAAATAATAAATTCTATGACGTTTAGCATTCCAAAAAGATATATAGGCCGTAAGTTTTGTTAAATTAACACCGAGATAAAACACTGAATAAAATAGAAACAATTATTGCGGTATAATCTGCACATCATTATCGCTTTGCTCCTCCATCAAACACGTGACCACAGCCCAACTCGGTGGGCAAAACTCCAAAATTAGAGGTCGGCTTCGGCTGGAGATAGAGTCAAAATCAGCTTTCACTCTTGGAAGTTGGAACTCATGCAATAAACAGATATTTACTATGCTATGCTATATATGTAGAGAAAATATGTAACTATATACATTATCCGTTCTCTACGTGCACAAGAAACTAATAAATATCTTAAAAAAGAAGAAGAAATCAAGGGAATGGCTTCGACTTTGAGCGATAAAACAGATACAGAATTGAAACAAGGGTGGTCAGGGAAAACTCTGTATTCTGTATCTGCTCCACCTCTACAACTTGTTGCCATAGTTGGCATCGTGGTGTTGTTGCTATGGATTTCATCATATATGAACTACAAGGCTTCCATGCAGACAGCTACGGCCAACGCCAACTTGCTACTCTTGATCTTGCCTCTTGTGTTGTTGCTAACTGCTCTCTATGGACGCCTCGCGGTTCCACTGAAACAATATTATTACAAGTCCAATGGTGAAGATGGGCCATCGTCATCACCTTCGGGATTGGCTGCCATGGTTGCCTTGGTTTTGGTTTTGGTCTATCACAGACCTCACCTTATCTTTGTCGTTGCAATTGTGTTATTTTACACTTATGTCTTGTCAGTATAAGATGCTTGTGCTTGCTTGGTTTTTCTTATTCGTGCACTACACACTATAGTTGCACGCATTGTACTATCCTTTTGGTTGTTTTACAATAATTACAGACTTTGCACCATGCACGTTGGAGACAATCATCATCATCATCATCATTTGTTTGCTCATTTATGTTAGCCTAATAGTAAATATCGCCTTAGGGTATATCAAGCTCGATAAAAATGAGTTGAAACTTTTCATGAATAAACTCTATATACAATTTTAGACATCACATTCGTCTATAAATTTGACTCTTTTTATTAAGGGTGACCAGACGAAGGACCCTTTAAAGCTTTAAATTAGAAAGCTTTAAAGTCCTCAAAATTTTAACTAAAAAAGGTATAAGTGTATAACACTGGCCACGGGAGCCATGGCAATAAGCCTCTAAATACTCGAGTAATAAACTAATAACATCACCAGCAGGCAGCAACAAATTTAGACCTCACTCCAGGCATATTGAGTCTTCACCTATATATAAACGGCTAAGAATCTTAGCTAAGTAAATACACATTTCGTGTAATCCAAATTCCAGTGAGAAGCTCTTTGCAGTTTGACTGGAAAAGCACTCAACCAGCCACAAACTTTTTTTTTTAATTTTAAAAAGACAAAGAACAACAGAAACACTTGGACTGAACAACAATAAAGTGTAGGCATAGAATTGGAATTGGAAAACAACATATTTACATGACAGTTTTGAAACGATAATCCTTTACATCACTGCAAGTATTCTTCAGCTTCCAACTTGTGCTTAAATACTAAATACTAAGTTATAATATCTACTACGTGGTAAACAAAGAATACAAACAACACAAACCTGTCAGTCCCCAGCAAAGTAATGAAATCATGACCTTATGCGAATATCCAGCTTGATTTGTCCGGAACCAAAAAAATCAGAAGGAATCAAAAGCATCCCTGCTGAAGGAGCATCAGCAAAGTGACCTTGAACAATCTTGGTATAAGATTGCAATATTAGAGAGGTTCCCTGGGACCTAGCCAAGATATCATAATGAAACCCTGTCTTGGATTTGGGGCCAATGCAAGTTATATGGATTAAATTCCCTAGAAGCTCATGGTTATTGTGAATAACAAACAGATTAGCATCATTCTTCTCTTGAAGAACAATTGTTTTGTGATCAAGATTTAAGAAGACAGTGAAAAATTTATCGTATGTAAACTGTATTCCAGAATGTATATGCCTATGGCTAAAGTGGAGGGATAACTCCTCAGATGAAGCAAGAAAGTCACAACCTGAATGCGGGCATAAACATGGCAGAAAGTTACATTCCTTCTCGTGTTCATTTTTTTTACTGTAACTAAACATATGTTTACAACCATATTTTGCATTCAGGCATGATATTTTAATAGATTCCAGCACCTTCTCAATAGCTCTGCAGCGGTTATAGCCAATGGGCATTGAGCACATGGGACACTTGTTCCCAAGTCTGGCACAGCAATTAGAGCAAGCAATATGACCATTCTCACACTGAATTCTCCATTTAACGGATCACAAACAAATTTTATCGTTAGATATTTCACTAAATTTAAATGAGACAACAAACTGAAACAGTTAAAGAATATTGCAAAGGAACAAATCAAGCTTTCAAACCCTAAAATCATTTATTCTCCAGTCTCAAATGGTTCTGATTATGATAATTCCTTTCTAACATAGCAATCAGAAGCATGCATCAAGCCCAAATTGAATAAAGAAGGGGGAAACTGACCTGGAAAACAGGGGAAGTCAAGGGTTCATAGCAAATGCAGCAATCGAGGACATCGGGGTCGATGATAGTCACAGAAATAGACCTATCCTTATCGTCGCTTACAGATCCAACAGGGTTTTCATCATGCTCTGCACTTCTAGCCTCGCCGCCATCTCCTGCATGCTCCTCCTTTTCGTTTCTGCTTGCTTGGCCATCTTCTGGTTCCATCCTGAGTCGCTTCTGGATCCGGTTGCTAGGTCCTTCCCCATCGTCGTATCCGCCAAGCGAGATCTTCACCATGTTTCTTCACGAGCCTGCTTCTTCTATCAATGCTCAGCACAAACCAAAGTTTTTTATTCTCCCTTTTCCTTTTATTTTATTTTTAAGGAAAAGGACAAATAGGGTCTTAACCTTTTGCTCCGCGAATATTTTTGTGTCTGACCATTGAAAAATATTTTTAAGTCATTGACCTTCATAAAATTTGGACAGATTAGTCCTTAACGGAGGCATTTAGACGGATCAGTTCATGACGGAGGCATTTGGACGGAGGAACTGATCTGTCTAAATTTTGTGAATGTCAGAAATTTAAAAATATTTTTCAATGATCAGAAACAAAAATATCCGCAAGACAAAAGGTTAAGAACTTATTTATCTTTTTCTCTATTTTAAATTACGGACTTAAAAAATTAACTTTTAACAAAAATATCCTTGCAAAAAAGGACACTTTGGCCTTTCCGGAAGAAAAAAATATCAGTTTGTTAAAATGAGACACTAATAAATAGTTAAACACTCTTTTTCTAGAATGTAATACTAATACGTATTTCCTTTTTAAGTAGTGCTAATTAATAAGGTGAATAGTCATGATAGACATCTTCCCCCATGAAGATAATATTACAATGACAAAAATATCTTTATGAAAATGTTTTTTAATTAATGAATACAATGATAAACACTACCAATTATTGCATACTGTTGTACTTTATTTTGGGCCATGTTTGTATTAAAACAAAAAATCTCATTTGATTCTTGATGTTTTTTCTTTTGTTATTACACCATATTTATTTTGAAAAAAATAGACATCTCCTGAATGCTATGTGGCTCCCATGTGCGAATGCAAATATATCTTTCCTTACATATCTCCTTCACAGAGTCTCCACTAGTTCCGCAGTGTACCTTCCATAGTTCCATGTTTGTTATCTTATATGCGTAATCTACAATTACTGGACTAACTTGTATAGTGCCTATGAACAACACATTGCATTGAAAAGTTTGCATCTATTATGATATTGTTCCCATTCATCATTGCCATCAACTTCGTATGTCCATATTAACTCGCAGTTTTCGTTAATATACTGAGGAAAAGCTTAGAATTTTAGAATACGCATCCTTTCTTTGGAAGTTGGAACACCTATAATCTTGCGATGGCAGATCCTCCCTTTGTGTTCACTTTGATCACTTCCATCCATTTGAGTAAAGACCAACACAACAGCTTCAACGGGCAAATCTCTGCTCCAACTTATATGGAGCATGATCATTCTCAAAGATTGGTCTCAAACCGCTTCAAGGAAAAACTGAACCTGGAATAATTGGATACCAACCTCTAGCGTTGATACACAAAATATATATAACTTGAGATAATGAAGACAAATTAAGTTATACTTAGTCACCAGCATATCTGATACAAACCGAGACGCTCAATAAACCACTGCTCGAACCAGAAATGCAATACCAACCAAAATCATTTGATCCTTCCCATTGTCTTTTAGATTGTTACTTTTACAGCTAGCATCACCAAAATCCTATGTGCTACTCCTGCTTCATACAAAATGCATATGCTTTGTATGTGAGGTACCAAAAGACAACAAGTGTTTAGCAAATTGAGTGAGATATGAGCAAGGCTGTTTCGGTTTATATAGACATTAAATGACCCGAACTTTTGTCTTGTTTTTCCACCTAAAGACATGTTGTAAGATAACTAAAAAGCAGAAAGTGTGTAACTAAATCTAGGAATCTACCTTATTTTGTTTCCAATTCCCTTCGACAGGAACTATGGACATTTTCCAAAAAAAAAAAAAAATAAAAAAGATAAAATTTATTCAAATGGGACTGTGATGTGATTAAACCCTTAAAAGAATCTGGTATATGTTGGATCCTAGTATCCTGGACTCGACGGCTGGTACTGCTCTTGAAGAGTGGTTTCGGAAGGCCTTGGCTAACAATGAGGCGTCCTTTGGTGCAGGGCTTTGGTGGGTATGGAGACATAGGTGCAATGACATATTCAACATTGACAACCCTTGGACAGACCATAAGGTTGTTGCCTTGGCCAGAATTACCGCCAAGAACTTACAGCTTTACAGGAATCGAAGCAATGCCTTTAGGTCTCTCCGAAATTGCATGTGTTGGGAACCACCGGTAGGCAATGGTTTTAAAGTTAATTGTGATGCAAGCTTGTATATGGATTCAAATTTAGCGGGATTTTGGTGTATTATTAGAGATTCTAAGGGAGATTGGATCTCGGGCTGCTCTGGAAGCATTCCCCCTTGGTCTATAATCAGATGTGAATTATTTGCTGCTTGGAAGGGGCTGGTTTTAGCTTGGAATTGCGGTTTGAGGGATATTATATGTGAAACGGATTACCTTGACATTCTGCCCATCATGCATGAGCTTACAAGTGGGTATTCATCTGAAGTAACAGATTTGGTTCTCAAGATTCAGGAGCTTTTATCTCGTCCTTGGTTTGTTCACGTTGAATGGATGTCCCGAGAAGCAAATAGAGCTGCGGATTGGATGGCTAAATATGGTGCCAAGAGTAACTCTAATCATGTTATTTGGTCTGAGCCTGGTGTTGATCTCCAACGAATCATCCGCTCGGATTTAAGATAGTTTTTGCTTTGTTTCTTTCCTTGTCTAGACACAAAAAAAAAAAAAACCCTTAAAAGACTAAATAGAAGAAAGGAGAAATCCTTGAAAATCTGAGACCAACATAAGAAAAGGCCAGCTTCAAAAGAACAAAAGACATGAGACAGCCACAAGAGACAAACATAAGAAACAAAAATGCAGCGATTCTATATTTATATAGCATTGTACTTTATAACTTACTATTAGTAAATTATCATTAGCCAGCTATAACTTGTTAACATCTTAAACAGCTAATTGACCACATAAATTGAAACATATGTTTAAAAGTTAATGTGTGTTTAGTACTTCATTACTTCAAAAAAGAAGGCAACACAGCATCCAGATATCCTGCTATGAATACCACTGTTGATTGTCTTGATTGTAATTATAATTATGAAGCTAAGTAGAGCAACAGATCTCAACACCAAATATACATTGAGTCTGACAACTCAATGCGAGGAAGGATGAACCTAATGCTCAAAATGCCATATTTATGCAGCTAATGAAAATCGGCATGACAGAATCTTCATTCCCTATAAGAGTCAAAAGGATATTTTGGAAAACAATCTGCTATCTATTTGTGAGGTAGTATTTCATGTTTTAACATAATTCATGAGAAACTAACTTCAAAATAATAGGAAATTTATTAAATCACTCACCGTTGAATTATTCAATTGGTGAAGTCAATTTCTTCCGTATGATTGCATTAAAGGATAATCAAACTCGTGCAATTGTAAATTTCACATAAACTACACAGAAATTACTACCTGTATAGTGTACAGCCAACTTCGCTAGACCTTAGTGCCTGAAACAAATTGCATGCATAGAGCAATTCTATCATATATCTAACACTTGTTTCATCAAATTTGATTTAGTCGGCGTCAAATTGATAAGAGTAACTAAAATGGGAAACTTCATTACTTCAACCATAATTATACCTAATAATAAGGTCAAATTGGAGATGACACCTACCATAGGCAGCAGAATCACCAAATACTCCTACATGGGCCTTGGAGGAGCGATAGCTCTTGCTTCATCAAGTGGCTTGAAGCCCCTAAACCCCAAAATTTCTTCGCACCCTAACAGGAGAGTATAGGCATTACACCTGTGTCATGCTTCATAGGGAGGCTATAGGCTGAACAATACAGAAATTGATATATCCCTTCTAAGATCAGCGATATACTCTCTCGTTGGACATACCTAATGGTGTCTTCAATGAACATGCTCTCTTCTTTTGATATACATGTTACCCTGTATTCTTCGCTCCACTACAATGATGAAGAATCATTCCACCAATTCCTTCCAAAATTAAAGACAAGCAAGCAAAATAGCTCTATATCTCAGAACCAGAAATAAAGACAAGCTACCAATTTATTTAATACACTGAAATATTTTGACAGTACCCAACTAACATTATCATGATGTGATCAAGAGTAACAATGTCAAATCCTGAAAAGAAAACCATGATTTAATAACAGGTTAACTAGAATTAATTAACATCTAGAGACAGGTCCAATAACATATTAGATATTACATAGATCAAAACATATTGAACTTCATTGATATAACATAGTGGTATAGAAGCAGGGAAATAGGACCCAGCAAGAAGCCGAATACTATTTTACCCCAGCCATCAAACCCTAAACAAAACCTAAACACCCAAACAGATTCGATTTTGGGCATAGGTAAGAAAAACCCTAGCTCCTAAATGCGACCATCCCACAAGGACTCGTTCTGAACCTTGCCACTCTTCAAAAGCTTCTCGATTTCCTGTGGAGGGTTAAGACCAAGCTTCTGCGCACGCTCCCACCGTGCCGTCCTTGTCATCCCAGCGCAAGGGCCATACGCCATGTTCATGTCGAATTGCCGCAGCATTGCCTCGCATGCACTGTAATCATCTGATCAGCAGTTCAACAAAACCATCGTTAATCAATTAATAGAGGAAATAGAATTAGGGGAATGATTGAAGAAGAGAATAGGGACCTTGAAGATCAAGTTTGCCTCCGTGAGAGACGAGAGCGGTAGGTTGGGCTGCACCTGACTTGGCAGAGGCTTTTTTGGAAGATTTGGTGTTGCTTTTCTTCTGCCTGTAGAAACCCTTCATGTTGCCGGAAACTGAAGCCATTTTTCTTTTTCCTCTTCGCTTTATTCAAATTTTGAATTTTGAAATGGAACACTCCACTCTCTATGTTTGCCTGTTTGTTACACCGCCTTATGTAGACGTTCGAAAATTTTATTCTTCTCTGTTTGGATGAGAAAATAAAATAAAAAGGAAGAATAAAACATAAAAGAAAAATTATGATTTTTATTAGTTTTAATTATTCTGTTGGTTTCTATAATTTTACGAGATTTTTAATTAGGTCCTTGTACTTTTTATCTTTTTATTTGGATCTTATACATTAATTTTTTTTCAATTTAGTCCCTATTAACATTAAACGTCAAAAAAATGTTAGTCAATTGTGAAATTACTTTTATACCCTTAGGGACCTAATTGAAAAGAAAAATATAGGGACTTAATTGAAAATTCGGTAAAATTATAAATATTCAATGAAAGATATTCCTATATTCATATTCAATGATTCTAAGACATGAAAAATATTTCTATAATCTCTTTTATTTTGTCATTATCATTCTTTTGCTTATTTATATACAAATTGTACCAAAAATATCTTCTCTTTTTTTTTTTTACTTTCAAAATACCTTATCTTAAGAACCTAAAAAAAAGAATGGAAAAAATGAAATAAAAGTATTAGTAATAAGCATATATAAAATTCAGTTTTCATCCTTTAAGTATTCATTATGATAATGTAACATTTTATATTTGTGTGGATTCATAGAATATAATTTGTGTCTTTATCATATCATGGTACACAATAAAGAACCACAAGGCTATATAATTTGTATTATTGAAATTTAAAATTTAAAAATCAGTTCTTGTGTTACAGCCTCCCACTCCCTAGCATAAAGATCAATAATAACATTGATAATGGACGATTTTGAGCCGAGAAGGATTTTGAGAGAGTAGACTTCAGTTCATCAGGTGTCCCAACAATTTATTGCATAAAGTAAATATATGCAACCATATATGATCATATCAAAGTTTTGAATATCAATGCCATATACACAATCTTGGAGAGTAGTTAGGGAAGATGGCTGCATATAACAGAAAATAAAAATTAAGTTTACATTATATGAATATGCCACTGTAAATGCAAGTTTAAAGATGTGGTTCTAAAATGAATATATCACTGTAAATGCAAGTTTAAAGACAAATAATATTTAATTTCTTAATAAAGTGGCCCGTTACAAAGCAAAATCTTGGTTTATGAAATGCTAAATACAATTCCAAGAAGGAGAAGAAAAGGAGAATTGAACAAAAACCATTAGACTGAAGTGTACAGCATAATGTTAAACTCATTTCCTATATACAAGAGAGATTTTTTACCAGAATTGGTAGCTCATAATGGTAAATCCAACCCACTAGAATAAAGAATGATGCAATTTGAAAAGCTAACTATACATGTCAATTTTTTACCAGCAAATTGGCTTAACTTACTTTTGTTATGATGCAATCACAGGCTCCCATCCATTTTGCCATTTGTTTCTCAAATCCCCTAATCTACACAAACCAAACAACAAAAGTTTGATTAGTATGTCCTATTCTGTTATGCTCATCTCTAGTACTTGCAATTCGTACAACATAGATTTAAGAAGTGAAGCCTGTTAAATTGGCACCTTTACTGGAACCTTCCATTCGATAGCTTCAAGGGTGGATGCTAGGTTCTTGTTACGACCGCATATGATTACTATCTGGCCGATTGGGCAAACCACAAACTTTGATCTGTTCCTTACTAAGGCCGTCTTGTTGTGCTTTCTTAGCCACCTCTTGTGAAGGGCAATAGCACCTATTCACCCAAGGATGAAACCTGCAAACATGTTAAACATAGCACTTAAACATTAATTGATGAATGATAAACTTTTACTTCAGAACAAGGGGAATTAACATAATGAAATGTAAAAATATATAGAGTTAACTTACCAAGTAGGATGGCAAGTAGTGAGGTCTGTAATAAATAAGTATTCAAGTAATCATGAAGTAAAACATATGCAATTGAAGACAGACTCAAATTTCTTTACAATCATGATGCTGAAAAGTGAAAACTAATATCATACATGTTGTGTAATCTGAACAGGGAGGAATTAGGAGTTTGCCACTTCCACGCTCCTTTCACGGGTTCCTCTCTTTCAGATTTTGGGTAATCTGAACTGATTTTATAAAATCTAATTAATATAAATTAATTTTTGTCGATGAATTTCACCGAAATTCACGACCTTGTTATGAAACTTCCAGGTGACCCAGGACGCCGCATTAGTTGTTCTTCCCTCTGAGGAGATTCTCGATGATGCCAACAAATCTGGGAATGGATCTGGTGACTCGGACCTACGTTCCTCTGATCTGCAAGATACGAGTTCGTTGAAGGAGGTTGTGAACGTTTGTGATGCAGACAAGTCTTTTTCTCCGCCTGTTGAAGAGGTGGTCATGGCCTTGCCGGAGTCTTTGGACGCCAAAGAAGCTGACAAGACCGAGGTGGCCGCCGCCGCCGCCGTAGATGAGCTTCCTCGTTCAAAGAAACGCTCCGCTAATTCTGCCATGGCAGGACCGAAGGTCACTTGGGGGATGCTAATCCTGGGAGTGGGAGGGTTATTTTGGTATTTCAGAAAATAAGAGTGAAAGAGAATTAGAGATTTAGAAAAAAGTTAGAGAATCTTTAATTTAGGAACCGAATATTCTGTTAAATCTAACTGTTTGGTCACAGGAGGGACCTAATTGAAAAAAAATTGGTGTAGGGACCTAATTAAAAGGAAAAAAGTATAGGGACTTAATTGAAAATTTCGTGAAACTATAGGAACTAATAGAGTAATTAAACCTTTTTATTATTATTATTTGGACGAGCACAAAATAGAAAACAAATATTCATAAAGTGTATGGAGAATTATTTAATCCAAATGAACAGGTTTAATTTTAAAAAGCAAAGAAATATTCATAAAGTGTATGGAGAAGGTTATTAAATCTAAATCGGATTTCACACAGAAGAATACCAATAATTGCATGTGTTTTGGACAAAAGAGAATGTAACTAATAAAGTGATTAAGGTTATGACCGACTTCACGAGATAACGGCCGGATATCACAACAGTTATACCATCAAAGCATGTAATTGTCGAATATCGGCAATAATGTGCTACAATAAGCACGATGTGCTGAAAAAACGGCAGCCCCACAAAGCAAAAGCTAAAAAAGAGAAGTAACCATCAGGTAAACATATAGAAAAAGGCTCTCACTAAAACACTCTACTGACTTTAAACATTAGAGTATCTTGCAGGTTGTCCTCCCGGCCTCGTTCAGCGCTTGACAAAGTTGGGATTTCCAATCTCCACATCTTTAGTTCGTAAACCCGCTCCAAGCACGAATATTTGGTGCCGTCTGTGAGGATCCCACTTTGGGAATCATGGCTGAGTGACGAATTTACTCTACAGTTAATCTAAAAACCCTTTTGAAAAGCCAACAAACGGGAGGATGGACACGAGACTGATGTCACACCAAGTCAAGAGGAAGTCCTGTCCGACTATGAAAATCATGAACACATCAACTAAGAAACCCATCATTTCGCTGGCCTTGGAGATGACTATCACCATGCCATGCAAGAAATGCAACAGAGGGTGCAGGAGTTGGAGCGTTACCAATTGGAATTTCAACGACAATTGGCTGAGTGCTCATTATCCAGACACTTTCGTTCCCAAAGTTGTCCGGCCAGAGAACGGGAGGAGTCCTATGCCAGAAACCCTGAACAAAGGAAGGAACACTGGCGGACCTCACCTTCTCCCCCACGCCGTAGAGACGAAAGAAGGTCATCCCAACAACATGGCAATTCTCAAGCATGGGAAGAGTCACGATCTGCCTAGTCTAAAAGGAGGCGGACTCCGTAGAGCAGTGCTACTCTTAAAAGGCATAGAGAATTTCGAGAACACGTCATCATGGGACAAACCCCGTTTGCCTCCCACGCCAAGTGCGATTGCCAAAGCATTTTGACAAGCTTACGGACTTGAAGTATGATGGCAAGACGGATCCTCAAGAGCATATTGATGCCTTTGAGGCTAGAATGAATTTAGAAGGAGTTGAAGATGTGATCTGATACAAAGTGTTTCTGATAACCTTGTCAGGTCCAGCCATAATGTGGTTTAATACACTACCTTCTGATTGGTCGATCTCTTCCTTTGTTGATATCAAGGTCAAATTTCTGGCTCACTTCACTACCAGGAGGACCCAAGCAAAACACCCAGACTCCCTATTGGGGGTGGAACAAAGGGTGGGTGAGAGTATTTGAAACTACCTGGATCGGTTCAATAAAGCACGCTTGGAGGTGAATATGCGAAACCCAGAAGTCGTATGTTTGTGTTTAATTGTTGGGTTGTTGGAAGAGGACTTTCGTAGGCACTTAACTTCCAAGGATGTAAAGTCTATGGAAGAAATCCACCAGATCACTTTGGCATACATGCGTGACAATGATATTTTAAAGGTGGTTTCTACCAAAAAAAAGAACCCAACGCCGTCTCCTTAAAAAGGCAGAAACTTAGGACAGATCTCGTCCCTAAAACCTCCTATTCCTCGAGTCGAAAAGTGTACCTCCTACACCCTCTAGTGGCTTCCTTGCCGAGGTTTATCAACAAGTCTCTCACCAAGGCATATTGCCAAAATCAAGACAAATCCGAACCAAAGCATCGCTAAAAAAGTTCAGCATTGACAAGTCCTATAGTCACAAGACTGAGGACTATATTGATCTGAAGGATGCCTTAGAGCAAGCAATCCAAGATGGAAAGCTTCTGGAATTTGTCCAACACATATGACCGTCAAGATGGCGTAACGAGGACGAAGATCAACAAACTAGGAATCCAAGAAACTTCAGACCTCCGAAAAGTACAGAAGACACAACTCAGGTTGTAGTCAACGTGGTGATTGGGAGGAACGGCTTGCCAAGGTCCAACAATGTTGTCAAAAGGGATGTAAAGGCTGCAACCTATGAAGTTCTCAAGGTAACCAGTATCCCAGTAGTCTAGTCCACAGTAGAAGATTTCCTGATTGCCACATCGGATGGGGATGAAGCCTTGGTTATCACGGCCATGCTGGGTAATGGCATTGTGAAGAGGATCCTCGTCAACACCGGCGCAGACTCGAACCTTCTCTTTAGAAATGCATTTGATGCTCTGGGATTGAAAGATCAGCACTTGAAACCCCATCTCCCGGAGGTTATGGGTCTAGGAGATCACTACATCAAGTTGGATGGGGTTGTGGACCTCCTCTTCACTATAGGAAAAGGTGTGAGCATAAGGGTAATACAAGGTGAGTTCATTGTCCTTCAGGATTCCACAGCCTACAATGTAATTTTGTAGAGGAAGACACTCAACAATCTATATGCGTTCATCTCGACCAAATTTTTTGTCATGAAGTTTCTAACGGCGAAAAATCGGGTTGCAACGATTTAAAAAAGGTTCTATCACAAAAATGGAAGAACATTCTGGAGAAAAATTTATGATTAACAAAAAATCATCTTGCTCTTAACAAAGCAGTAACATTTAATTCAAATTTAAATGCATGAGTGACAAGTAAGTTTGTACTTTTGTAACTGATGAGTTTGAAAAACTCTAAATTAATATGATGATGATCAAATATTATTAAAATAATTAATTACAAAATTATTAATTTGAAGTTTAACTCACATGTGTTTATTAATAATTTTATTATTATGCAGATTTTGGTTATTAGGCACAAAAGCAAATCAAAGCCCAAATATGCTAAATAAATTCAGCCTTGTACAAGAAATCCTATCAAATATATGGCTGAATTATTGTATCAGGCAACTTGAATTAGGCTAGAAAATTATGGTGCAGCCCAAAAAAAAATCACTATATTGAAAGACCAACAAAGGCTTGGTCCGAAATTGAAAAAGAGAGAAAGCAAAGGCTGCATGCTTCCCACGGACACCAACTTCCCTCTTTGAATGGATTTCAAATTCAATTAACTTGCATTAATAGCATTGGAAACATGAAAGAGAAAGTGGGAATTGATTTGATCGCTTTTAATGAGTTACACATTACTAAGCATGGGGAGTAGGGAATTAACTCATTTTAATTTCATTTATCAAATCCATTGAAACCTTTTTCTCCCTTCTCTCTTCTCTCTTTCTCTCTTCTTCGGTCATGTCACAGAAGAAGCAAACCATCAGAGGTAAGGTATAGCAACAGTAAAGCTATGATCAAACAAGAGGCCAAGGTGATGATGGCTCTTGCAAAAGGAAGATCTATAGTATGGTGTGGCTGAGATCTTTGCCATTTATGGTAAGATGTGGTGAAGAAGTCTCAGGATCACCATGCCTAAAAATGGTGGAAGATCCAATTCGGTCAAAGAAGAAGATCTCTGGAGTATGGCTCATCTCTACTTTTGTTCATCTATCACAGGAGGTAGCTACTGTAGCTACGTGGGAAAGAAGCAGAAGATAGAGCAGATAGAGCTGTCAAGGATCAAGGGTTCATCAAGGGTCAGAAATTCGTCTTGGGGACCAAGTCAAGATGGAAGGCTCAGATTGATGAAGCTTGATGAGATGGGATGAGAGTGAGGTAATTGCATGTTAGATTTTGCATTCGGTTTCCTCTTCTCTCTCTGTCCGAACCGGTTTTGATTTTGAAGAAGAAGAAGATTAGCTCGGTTGAACCGTTTCAACCTTGGAGACTTCTCCTTCTATAATAAGGGTGAACAGCCAAGGCTTGAGACAAGGAGAAAAGAGTGAAAAGCACAGAGTTCTCATAGCTACCCAAGCTAACAGAAGTTCTTCTCCTTCAATGCGTTTCATGTTGTATTTTTCTGTTTAGTTTTGTCTGTCTTGAGTCTCATGGTGAAAAAGGCAAACTGTGTGAGGTTTGTAAGAAAAAGCCAGTGAGCGGAAAAAGGCAGAGAGTACAAAATTAAAAGAAAAAGCCATAGATGTCCTAGAGGTCCTTTGTACATCTGTGTTGTGTATCATGATTCTGTGGGAATCCCCTTGCAATTTGGGTTAGCACTTAGCAGTTGAAAGCTTGGTAGGTGACTAAGTCAAGTTCAGGATTAGGGATAGATTCTGAACTTGTCCCAGATAGGAAGGATAGTTTCTAGGGAGAATTGGTGTTTGTAATCTGTTGGATTATAGTGAAATTCTATCATTGTTGTGATGGAGACTAGATGTAGGCTGCACTGCACTTAGCAGCTGAACCAGGATACTTCTGGGTGTGATTCTCTCTTTCTATTCTACTCAATTTCTGATTCTGTTTATAGGAGACAAAATTAAAAATGATCTCCTCACTGATTACGAGACAAAGAAAAAGTCTCTTGACTAGTGACGAGACAAAAAGCAGAAATATCTCCTAAAGCATTTTTAAAGGTCTGCAAGAGTTACTCAACGAAAAGGGGCTAAGATTCAACCCTCCCCCATTCACTTAGCCACTGATAACCATCAGTAACATTTGGATGATCAAGTTTTTGCCAAACAGTAACCTCCTGCTGGAATGATGCTCTTAAGGAAGCTGCAGAAGCACCACCATCCTCACCCCAATCCAACACTTTCACTACAAAATTCAGCACAGCAGCACTCAGAATGTCTCTTGAATTCGATCACAATTATTCAATTTACGACACGCTTAAAGATTAATTAAACCTTAACCAGATACCAAAACTTTTAGTATCTAAAAACATTGAATAATTGTTCGACAAATAACAGATTTTGAATTCTTTGGACAACAAAAAGACAACTAAGAGTTCAAATTAAAACCTGCAACATCTTGGCCATCATAGGTGCCCTTATAGACAGTGCCATAGGCCCCATTCACCACAACATGTTGCAAATTTAGTTTTACCAAATAAATCTCCCACTCTTCTTTAGGCCTTTTGGCATCAATATGTCTAGATAGAATCCTTGTAAGGTGCTTTTCTAGCTCATCATCCAAACTCTTGAGATCAATCTTATCAGCTTTAAACAACATATCTTTGCTGCTTAGGTTCCCACTATGCTTCATCCTTGAATTCAACGCCTTAGCTTCTTCCAATGCCCCTTTTGGTGTCCCAACATCCCCACTTTCCAAATGCATCTTGGACACCTCAATCTGGAAAGCAAATGAAAAATCAGCACCAAAATTATTCATAGAGATGCTTATAGTGGTTATAACCAGATCCCGATGCATAAAGATGACGAGGATAAAATAGCTTTCATCACCCCTGAGAGAATTCACTGCTATGCATAATGTGTTTTTGGTTAAAAAATGCAGGGGCAACATACTAAAGGCTAATGGAGAAGGTCTTCGAGCAACAGATCGGAAAGAACATAAAAGTTTACATTGATGATATGCTAATAAAAACCAACGAGGCTTCTGACCTAATCAAAGACCTGAAGGAAGTATTTGACTGCCTCCAACTTCACAGGATGAGGTTGAATCTAGCGAAGTGTGTGTTTGGAGTTTGGGGAGGTAAATTCTTAGGATTCACGAGGCTAATGGTAAAGGTATTCAAACAACAGATCGGAAAGAACATGAAAGTCTACATTGATGATATGCTAATAAAAACCAACGAGGCTTCCAACCCGATCAATGACCTGAATGAAGTATTTAGCTGTCTCCGACTTCACTGGATGAGGTTGAATCTAGTGAAGTGTGCCTTTGGAGTTTAGGGAGGTAAATTCTTAGGATTCATGGTTACCCAAAGAGGCATAGAAGCCAATCCTGAAAAGTGCCAGGCAATCTTAGACATGTCGAGTCTTCGGAATCTCAAAGAGGTTCAAAGGCTCACAGGTTAGTTGGCTGCCCTCTCAAGGTTCTTGGGAGCTTTCACTGCTAAGGCTAAACCATTCTTTAATTTGATGAGAAAATATGTTGACTTCGCTTGGACGGAGGAATGTGAGGTTGCTTTTCAGCATTTTAAAAATTTACTTTCATCCCCTCATATTTTAGCAAAACCTAAGCATGTCATGCCTCTGTTTCTATATTTATCCGTGAATCCGTGATTGAAAATATCCTGACCTCAGCCTTGGTCTTAGAAGATCAGTATAAATATCAACGTCGAGTATACTTTGTTAGTAAGGTTCTTCAAGGACCTGAGATACGATATTCAAAAATTGAAAAGCTTGCCTTTGCGTTACTTACATCGGCATGTCGGTTACGCCAATATTTTCAAAGTTATTTAATAATCATGCGAACCGACCAACCGATTAAGAGGATTTTGCAGAAATCTGATCTCGCAGGGCGGATGATGAATTGGTCTATTGAATTATCACAATTTGCCGTACGTTATGAACCACACTCAGCCATCAAGGCTCAAGCGACGGTAGACTTTCTGGCTGAGATGATGCACCCTGACTCCAACACACCGATATGAGAGCTTCACTTGGATGGAGCTTCCAATGTCCAGTACAGGAAAGTAGGTCTCATCCTAATCAAAGGAGAAGACATGGTGATCGAGACCTCCATTAAATTTGATTTTCCTATCTCAAATAATCAAGCTGAGTGTGAGGCTTTGAACGCGAGATTGGCACTGGCTCAGGATGTCGGGGCAATAGAGGTAACCGTGTTTAGTGATACACAGTTAGTAACCTTCCAAGTCAATGGAAAATACCAAGCACAGGACCCGTTATTGCAATAGTACTTAAAGAAAGTACAACAAGAGGTGCAGTCTTTCAACTCTTTTCTAATCAAGCATGTACCTAGAGAACAGAATACTCGTGTCGATGTGTTATCCAATCTCGCAAGCACTAAGCCTGGTATGGAAAATCGTAGTTTGATACAGGAGGTGCATATAGAGTCCACTGTGATGAAACCCGACGTTCCGACATTTTGTTCATCCATTGTCAACACATGGATGAACCCAATTTGTGATTATTTAGAACACGAGACTTTTTCCAGTGACACCAAAGAAGCAAGAAATTACAGCTTCAAGCAGCCAAATACATTATGATAAATGGGCAATATAAAAGGGGTGTATCTCAATCGCTATTGAAATGTCTGAATGACCAACAAATGATGTATGTGTTGCTGGAAGTTCATAAAGGTTGCTGTGGACATCACTTAGTGGAGAAATTGTTGGCACAAAAAGTCGTCAGAGCCGGATACTATTGGCCGACGCTCATCAAAGATGCTATGGAATATGTGAAAAAATGTGATAAATATCAGCAACACAGCAACCTCCACCAAGCGCCTCCCCATGAGTTCGTGTCCATTATTCCGACGCAGCCATTTGCTAAATGGGGGTTGGATTTATTGGGACCTTTCCCACAAGGGTTCGTCCAGGTGAAATATCTTATAGTTGCTATAGATTATTTTACCAAGTGAATCGAAGTTGCACTATTGTCTAGCATCAGCATTGCCCAATGTCAGAAGTTTGTCTGGAAAGAGATTATAGCGAGCTTCAGTATTCCCGAGTCCATTGTCACAGGCAATGGGACCCAGTTCACAGACTCGAGATTTCAAGAATCATTGTCTGGACTAGGGATCCAATAAATATTCACTTCGGTGGAACATCTGCAGGTGAACGGGCAAGCTGAAACTGCAAACAAGGTAATTTTGAATTGGCTAAAGAAGAGATTGGATGAACATCTTGGTTCTTGGGCTGATGAGGTTTGATCAATGCTATGGTCATACTGAACTACAGTACACTCCACAACCAATGAGACTCCATTTAGACTCACTTACAGTGAGGAAGCAGTGATTCCAGTAGAACTTGGAGAGCCAAGCCCAAGAATGCTTTAGGAACATCGACAACCTACAAAAGTTTGGACCTAATTGACAAGGTCAGAAGAATGGCTAATTTTGTAGAACAAACCCTAAAACAAAGGGTAGCCAAGAGATACAACGCCAAAGTCCACCTTAGGAGATTCTAAGGGGGAGATTTAGTTCTAAGGCAACTTGATGCCGAGGTTCCAGGAACACGGGGTAAGTTAGTCCCAACCTGAAAAGGAATCTTTAGATTGAAAGAAACGCTAGAAAAAGGAGCATAAAAGCTAGAGATCTTGGATGGCACTGAGATCCCATGAAACTGGAATGAAACCCATTTAAAGATTTTCTTAGGGGACGATAAAACCTTCAAGAAACTTTTACTTTGCTAAATAAAGGGCACTTTTTTTTTCTAAGAATCTAGGTTTTTGACGAGGCCCCACTTGTATTATTCTCAAACTCTTTTTTTTTTGCAATCTTTTATATAAATATTTGAATTGTTAAAAAGTCTTTTTTAAGTCTTATGATTGATCCAATGTTGTGCGTGAAAAATATCGCTTTACTCGTTAAAAATCGAAATCAAACTAAAAGTAAAGTTCGAAGTAAAACGATTTAACAAAAAATAGTCATGCAATAAGCAGTAAATAATGAAATGCTAAATAATAGGTTAATTTCGAATATAATGAGAACAAATAAATGTTAAATCCCGAAAAAGCAACGGGGAAGATACTGTAAAAAGTATCACAAATTCTGAAGTACTAACTTCAAAATACTTTAAAAAATAAGTAAAGAAAATTGTATGTAAATTACAATATGGAAACAACTTTTCCATCAACCACCTTCTTAAAGGCATCGATTTTGGAGATATCCAAGTTGGGAGTCTTCAATTTACTTTGTTATAAAATATTCTTCTCGGCATTAAAAACGCCATCAACAGCAGCCTGTTCGGCCTTAGCTTCCTAACTGACAGATCAAGTTCTTCAATCTTTTTCATCAGCTCGGCAACCTGCTTCTTCAAGGCCCCCTCCCTCAAGTTAGAAGCAGCTTGGACTGACTTCGAATCTTTCACTTCATTCTCTAGGGAAGTCTACTTGCTTTGAAGAGTGGTAACCGAGCTATTGAGATCCTGGATTTGAGTAGTGGCTTCAGCAATCATCTTGTCTTTGGCAAGGAATTCCGAGCGGATACTCCTGATCTTCACCTCTGAGTCCCTAACATAAGTGGCGGAATGCAGGAGCATCCTTTGGACACGTGGAAGAGTATCCTCCATAGGGCATCTTAGCAAGAACTACCCTGGTGTCCTCGTCCATAAAGTGCTTATCCACAAATTCAGGAGTGCAGAATCCCTTGACGAAGACATGCCTAAAGGTCGGGGGGATCGAAATATCAGCGTCATCCTTACCAATATTCTTGGGCCGCTTTCTGGCTGGGGAATTGGCGGGAGAATCCTCCTCCACAACGTGAACCTCGGGACTTTGTCCCTCCCCACTTTTTAACTCTCCGAAGCTGTGGCTGACGACTGACAGTAGCAGAAGAAGAAATCCTATCCCCACCAACCGTGATAGAAGGTTGGGTTGCTAACCTCCTCTTCATTTCGGCGGTAGCTGTAAGTCCCCCGACCATGTCAACTGGGAAACAAAGACAGAAAGTAACTCGTGAGATGAAGAAATCACAAATAAAATAAAGATGCAAAGAATTGAAGGCTTACTGATGGCGTTTCGAGCAGCCTACTACTCGTTTATAAGGATGTCCCTTAGAATTAGCGGACGCTCATTCTACAGTATCATTAACAAATTGATGCTAAGGAGTTCATTAGCATTTACGTTGGAAAGTCAGATTTTCAGGAAAGAGACATTTTACTTCCAGTAGAGATTAAATCTCTTAACACCCTCCAAAGTCAAGAAAAAGGAAGTGGTACCATCTACCCCTTCGATCTTAAAAATTTTTTCTGTTTGGGACACCTCGAAAAGAGATAAACCCACGAACCTGAGACCTAAACGGGATTGTTAAAGTAAAAAAGTAGAAAAAAAAAACCCTAAGGCCGCGTTTGTTTTCAGAGATAGGACAGAACATGACATTGAGACAGAGACACTAAAAATTATTATTTGTGTATTGTATTTGGATACGATGTACAAGACACTAATGTAATGTCCAGTATTATGTTTGGATACACATGGACAAGACTAAAATATTATATGAAATGACTAAAATAACCATATGATTCCAAATTTTCTACATCAAGTACAAACTAATTTATAGAGAATGAGAGTACGTAGGAGTACAGACAAAATTTGAAAAAATGTTTGAAGAGACCAAAAATTTTAATAAAAAAATATATAATAGTATTTATATTAAAATAAAAATTATAAATATATTTATTTTATTTTAAATTTATTATTAATATGTAAAAATACATATGGTTAAGATTAATTAAAAAATAGATCTAAGTTTGATTAATAAAAAATTTTATTTAGATTAATAAGCCAGATTAATTTTAAATAAAAAATCAGTTTTAAAAAAGAATCCCTTTTTATATGAAAAAAAAATTTAAGATTAATTATAGAAAAAAAAGAAGGGATAATAGTGGAATAATAAAAAATATCTATGGATAAAAAGGAAAACAAAATTTATAAAAAGTCCGTGTCCACTCTTCTAAATCCCGTGTCCATCATTGTCCTTCGTAGAAGAGTGGACACAAAAATATAAAAAACTGTCTCGGAGACAATGTGTTCCGTGTCTATGTCTCTGCTTCCAAACACGTTTTAAACATGTACTGTCCATGTCTCTGTGTTCTGTCTCCGAAAACAAACGCTACCTAAGTGTAGGTTTGATATCTAAGAACGAGCATAGAAACTCGAAGCCTTGGGTAATCGCCTAAGTATTAGGATGAAGATGTGAAAGAGCACACCCAGTGTGAGTCAAAATACTCACTTGAAAATCGAAAAAGGGCAAACGAATCCCAATTTCGGAGAACAGAGTTTCATACATCATAGCCAATCTAGGACAGTATCGGCATGTTCATTTATGTGGCACAGACAGTCCCTGGATCTCGGCACAGAAAAAATATACAAATTACTAATGTCAGAATCAAGAATAATAATTTGAACTTCTCGTAGATTATCAAGCTCTTCTTGTGTAATGGTGGAGGGAGTGGTTTGAATATCCTCGGACACCCATGTGTAGATATCTACCTCGAGTTCGCTATTCAACCTTTGAATAGGAGCAGGTCGGGACTTTGGCAAATTTGCACCGCCACGCCTGTGAGTCGCAATATCCTTTTTCCTAGCCGTCACCTACAGGGGCACCACTACTATGTCACTACCACTACCAAAAAGCAAATTCTAACACTACAAAATCTTGGCTAACTTAAAAATGTAAAATAAAATCCAGGAAACACAAAAAGTGGAGGCAAACAAAATTATCAATTATTTGAAAAATAAAACTCAAATAATGGTGTCCGAACTACATTTGGCCTAATAAAAAAGAAATGAGCAAAAGAAAATACAAGAAAAGCTTCAACCAGCATCAAAAAGCATCAACAAACATAAAGAATGTGCAAATATCAATAGACAAAAGAAAACTTCAAAAAAAGAAAAAACTACGCACATGCAAGAACAGAAGGATACCAAAATCACTAACCTCGAATAAAAATGTTGCAAATGCTGAACAAAAAAAGCAACGGCGATGGAAGAACTCGACGGAGAGGAGATACAAGTGAAGGAGAAGTGCGCTAAGAAGGGGGAGATTGTTCATATGCGGAGAAGGAAAATACTGTTCGCGAATGGTGGAGTTTTGAGAAGTGATGAAAAACAAAAGGTAAAGTAAAAAAAATAAAAGAATATTTAATTTTAAATTAATGTTGCATTTATTTCAGAGAAAGAATAGAACTGACGGTTCATGAAACGAGAAAATTATAACAATTTTTTAAATTAAAAGAAATGGGCCTGATTTCATGAACTCGGATGCTTCCGACCTGAGAACCCAGGTTTAGGAATTTGAGTTGGGAGCACTGTTCCAGACAAAAGAGAACATAACCAATGAAGCAATTAAGGCCATGACCGACTTCACGGGATAACGGTCGGATACCACAACGACTATGCCATCAAAGCTTGTAATATAACTACCAAATCTCGGTAATAATGTGCTACAATAAGTATTAAAAGTCGGAAAACAACAACCCCACAAAACAAAAGCTAAAAGGAAGAAGTAATCAATAGGTAAACACCCGAAAAAAAGTTTTTATTATCTACACTTTATTGACTTTAACATTGGAATGTCTTGTAGATTATCTTTTCAGTCTGATTCAGCGCTTAATGAAGTTGGGATCTCCAATTTTCACCTCTCTAATTTGTAAACCCACTTCAAGTACGCACAGTATGATAATAATACCAAAAAATAATTAAAAATAAAATTGATAAGTAAAGATTTGAACGCACATAAAATAATTAAAACTATAAATTTAATTTTGATATATTATTATTAAATAAAATATTTTATACTGGCAATATATTAAAATTAAACTTTTAAAATTAATTTATAACCAAATAGATTTTGCTCTTAATTTTTAAAAAATTATTTAAAATTTTCAAACCATCTTTATTAATCAAACTATCTCGTAACTATAACTCTACCTCACCCATCTCCAACTCTTCTTTTCGCCACCACCATGCACTCTACTCTAGTATCGAGAAAGAATTAAAAATTTTATCTGAAAAGAAGCACAAACAACCCAGAATAAATTAAAAACAAAATACGATACCAAGCCAATCATTCATTGTACAATTAAAATTGCTACTCCAAAATCAGCTATAACAAGATCAGATATAAAAAGGAAAAAAAAAAAGAAAAAAAGATATAGATTTAAAAAAAAATAACAAAAAAGTCACAAATTGAAGCAACTATAGAGACCTCCATAATCTCCAAATTTCAACACGAAAACCCAATGCAAGCCAATAATATCTTAGAATCAAAATCACTGCAAAACTCAAAACTGGTCAGAAGTGAGGAAGGACCAATTTTTTTCATTACCAATTTAGATTCGTTTTAATTTTTTAGAAAGTGATGAAGAAAAACTGCGATTTCCAATTTGGCAAATTAAGTTTTTAACTAATCTGACTTATTTAAATTTTTAAAAAAATAAATTTGATTAAAAATTTTACTAAATGAATAATTTGGAAAATTTGGGGGAAATATTTTTGTGGTAAGAAAATGATTTCGGGAAATCACTGTTTATAAAGAAATATAGTAAGATGATTTGAATATAGACGATACACTATCACCAAAACCAACAATATTTAATCTCCAAGTTACTGAAATGCATGCGTTACCCTCACGTAATATTTCTCAATATAACTATTACTATTCCTTTTAATGGGAATTGAAGAAAAAGATCATCGAGGATTCTTAGTTACTATTTGTTTGTTTATCTTATTAACAAAGTCAAATGTTTATTTAAAAAAAATATAATTTTAAATCTGAACTAAAACTTTATAACAGTTCATAAAAATAAATTGGGAGCAGGAGCATATAATATCACAAAAAAATAGACACCAAATATAAAATACATTATTATTATTAATCATGCATCATCCGGCATAATAAGGCCACAAACTAACACACAAAGATAAGTCTTTAAGACTAATAGGAGCACACATTACAACTTCTACACCATTGACTTCTTTATTTCAGGAGTCCAACCGAAACGAAAAGGAAAAGAAAAACATAACATAGCATATATATAATGATCCCTTCATAGCTAATTGGAATAAGGCGTAAGTCTGACAACTCTAGCCAAGCAATTGTCCACGGGCCTTGTATGAGGAAGGAACATTATGGGAGCATTTGGATTTGTATGCTCAAGCCTGTGCCAACAAAAAAAAACAGTATTATTAGTTACATCATCAACTAAAGTATGTAGCGATCGATAAAAATAACAGTAGTGAAGAAAAAACATTACTTGTAGTTCAGCAGAAAGTGATGAAGAAACACTGTGATTTCCAATTTGGCAAGCTCATTCCCAGGGCAGAGTCTTGTTCCCAACCCAAATGGCAGAAATTCACCAGCCTTGCGGGGGGCCTATATATCAAACAAAAATAACAAATTTAAATCTTATTTGACCATCGGATGTACAAAAATATTATAAAGGATACTACTATATACTACTTACATCAAATCTTGAAGGATCAAATATCCTTGGATTAGGATAAACTTGAGGGTCTTGGTGAATAGCCCTATACCAAACAAAAACCTTCCAACCTTCGGGAATAAGAAAACCTACACCATATGTATCAAAACGAAACAAATTCATCACTCTTCATCATTCTTACAAGTATCTAGAAAATAATAATAACAATTAGAACAAAAAAAAAATTTACAAAAACAATTGGAACTAACCATTCAGTTTGACATCACGCTTTGCCTCCCGGAATGTCATTAAAGAGAAGGTAATATAGCGCATAGTTTCATCAATTGCCTTAGAGAGGAAATCCATCTGCCTATATTCCTTCATTGTCATACCCTTCTGATTTGGTGGCCTCCGCTTCACTATCTCTTCCTGTTCTTGCTTAGCCTTTTGGAAATACTGAGGGTGCTGTTGAAGGATCAAAGTAGCCCACATGGTAGTGTGTCCAGAAGATTCATGTCCAGCATTCAAATACATTATCATAATGTCAATCACTTCATCATCAGCCAATTTCCTACCGTTCTCGTCTTCAGCATCAATCAGTTGATCCAACATATCTTTTGCTGTTTTGTTTGGATTTTCTAACTTCTCCTTTCTCCTCTCATTCACAACACTTTGAAATATGCTAACCAGATTCTTTCTAGCCTGAATATCACAGATCATATATATAATTAGTCACATGTGTATAATATAACATAAAAGATTCTATTTAAAATGAAAAGCATCCTGAATCCACCTTGAAGGCTTTGTGGAATGCAAAACCGGGAAGATCAATGCGCAAAGCTCTCATGCCATAGTTGAGCTTAGTGTATTCCTTTTCCAAAGCTTCCATAACAGAAGTGCTGGAGGCGCCAAGGAAAATGTGGATGATGATCTTAAAGGTAAGCCTTCTGAGTTCAGTCAACAACTCAATTTGACCCATCTTGGACCATTTTTCCAATTCGTTTTTCATGAGTTCGTCCATGAAAGCCAAGTACATGGAAAGTGGTTCCAAGCCATTGATTGAAGCAGAAGTCAAACGCCTAAGACGCTTGTGATCTTCATCGCCCATTGCAATGAAAGATTTCTCTCCAACAAGCTCAATCGTTGAACGAGGCCACCCAAGCTTGAAGTTTTCATCATCTGTCAGAATCTTTCTGCTCAATTCCGGTGTTGTAACAATGATCCCTGGGCTTCCGAACATTAGAGACTTGTACATTCCAGTTTTTCCATACCTAAATCAAAACAAAAATAGTTAATAATTCATCTGAAATCCTTGAACTAAGGTAATGTTAAGAATGTTTGAAGCGGTTTTTACTTCACTAAACAAGGAAATATTACGACTTAATATTTTTTTTGTTTAACAAAAGATAGACAATATTAATTTATAATATAAAACAAAAATAAAATATTATTCCCCTAAATATGTTTATTTAAAAGGTAAAAAAATTGACACAATAAAAATCAAATGTATTACAATTAAAAAAAAAAACAGTTAGAAAGTACTTAATAACATATTCTCCATGTTAGTTCAACAAAAAAAGTATTCTCTCTATTAATATCTGTCGTATAAAAGTAAATAAGATAATAAAGTTTGATTTGCTTGATTGATTGGTTTGTCAAATACTTTTTTTTTATTGTAGACAAAGGAACTAAAAGTCAATGGAATTGTAAACTAAAAAACCAGAAAAAGAAAGGAATTAAGAAATTAAATATAATAATGCTAATGTATGTACTCTTCCAATATTGGTAGTTACAATGATTATTATTTGAAATAAAATAATGATCCTTATGAAAAATTTTTATTCGTATAATATAACATGCATGTCCAGTTTTATTGATTTGACATTACCAATATATAACCCCTTCATTCCTAATGAGTATGAAATTTAATCTAAGATAAAAGAGTTCCATGCAACTAATTATTATTATTATTTACAAGTACTAAAAAAGAGAAATGAATTATGGATATATAGTAAAAAATATACCTGGAGTAGAATGAGTTGATAAAGGTTTCGGGATTGGGAGATTTATAAGCAGAGAGAAAAGACCACATATTACCAACAAAAGGTAAACCCAAATCACCAGGTGGAAGAAGATTGCGCTTCGCTCCCAACTTAGCTTCATAAAGAAACCAGTTCACATTCTTTACAATCAAAGTTACCACCAAAACTGCACCCACCAGGGCCGTAACCACACCAGCAGAGAGACTCAACACCACCATCTTAACTTATTCACTCTATGAGAACACTCAGATATTCACTCAATATTAACACTAATTAACTTGATTAAGGTGCGAAAGTAAGTTATCAATCCTCAAATGAATTGTGGTGTTATTTATAAGGCGAGAGGTAGAGAAACGTAGAGCAACTATCTTCATTTGGTTCTTCTTAATCAATGCTTGAGTGCATTGGTCAAATTAATGGGAAAGGAAATTTTTTGAAAATTTAAATTACATTAAACGTCTTAAAATCAGTTATTTTTAGGGATTGGTAGATAATACATGAGATGAACCATTGTTTTCATGATTTTGACTTTGATATTATTTTTTTATTTTTTTAACATACAAATTAAAAAAATTATCTGATGGTGTATTGGTGTTATCCTAAAAAATATATTCATGTATACAATTTAATTCATGATATATACTTATTTAATATTTAATATATTTTTATTAGTTAAAGTTTAAAAAATATGGTCAAAGTATCAATATTATTATAATTGTCACTGTTTAAAGTTTTTTTTTATTTTTTTCTTTTGTATATACTAACATTCTAATGGGATAATTTTTTCATTAATTTAATTTATTAAAATGATTACCTATTATTAATATAAATATTGTTAAGATTAATTTTTTAATATAAATAAAAATATATAATATAAAAATATAAAATTAATTATAATGTAAAAGTTATCAAGTTTGATTCTATATACTTCTATTATATATGTATAAAATAGAATATTATATGATTTAACTATTTTATACTCTATGGGTATATTTTAATTATAACAATAGAAAATTTAAAAATTTTTTTGATGTATTAAAAATATAAAAAAGTTATATTTTCAAAAAATACTACAATATTTTTTAAAGTATTCTTAAAATGTGTATTTAAAATTTATGTTAACAAAAATCTGTTTACATAGAATGAGAATTTAAAAGGTTTGGAACAATAAAAGAAGACGATTAAATATTTATTATAGAATATAGTGTGTATACAGTATGAGAGGATACAAAATATCCAAAAAAAAATGTGAATTAGTCTCGTGAATCTTGCATTAGATCAGTCTTCCTCGTAGGTATCACACCGTTTATCTCAGCCAACAACATTAAAGAACATGCATTGCTTCTCGGTCACTTTTGGCACGCACAGGCACACTGTTCACTGTCTGTCACACAATCTCATTCTTATCTTCGTTACATCATTTTCTTTTGTAAATTTTTTACGATCTTTAAATCCATCGCAGAAGTTAATATAACTGTGAATGAAAAGTATCTTATTGGATTGAATTTACCTATCTTATTTAATTTGTTAAGTTATCATATATTCTCTTATTTGATCCATTTTGAATATTAATAAAATCCATAAATTAAAGCAAAAATTTTAAAACATATATTATTTATTAAATTGTCTTTCTTTATATTAAGTATTTTATTTATATTATTTAAAACAATAACATATGAATAATGTATAAAAAATACTCATAAAAATTATTAAAATAAATTTTTTTAAATTTAAAAATGCTTCTAATTCAATCTAAAAATTATTGGATAAAATCGAATCCAATTTGTTTTAATGCAAGATCTGATCAATTTTTAGAGATACATACACTCTTAAATTTCTAATATATACACTAATATTAAAATATATATATATATTTTTTTGTACATGGGAGAAGGGCAAAGGCCTAAAACAAAGAAAATACAAAATATTAAGTAGATATACATATATTTCAGTTGACAAAATATTAAGTAGATATAACATTTAGATCAAATTATTACTAATACAATAATACATAAATGTTTTTACGAGTCACAAAAAAACATAAATGTTTTTACTAAATATGAATACTCAATACAAAATATATTTTAAATTTAGCATGGTATAATTTATTTATTAATTTATTTATTTTAAATAAAAAACAATATTTACATCATATTTTGATATACTTAAATATATATAATTTTAAGTCACCAAAAAAAAATATATATATAATTTTAATGTACCATTAATATAAATAATTTTATATGTGTATCTAATTATATAATATTAAATAAAAAATAATTATTTTTTATATTAATTATGTAAATTATCATTAAAAAAATAAATATAATTAAATAATTATATAAAATATATTTTTTTTATCAAATATATGAGACTCAAACCTGCGACCTCTTAATTGAGTGTGGAGAGACTATGTCATTTGAGCTATTACTCATTGGCGATTATATAAAATATTTACACAATACATCAAAATTAAACTACATTATATATATTTTATAGTAATAGTACATATTTATATTTTTTCATTTATTTTTTTATAAAAAACATAACTTGTAAAGAGGATGATGAGTTTGGAAAACTCTAAACTAAATTGATGATGATCAAACATTATTAACAGCAAAATTATTAAGCTAATCTTGGTTAATGTGTTAATTAAAATAATTTTGTTGTGCAGGATTAATATTGGGCCGAAAACAAATTTATTGTGCTAAGCCCAAATTACACTCAGCCTTGGTTTTAATAACAAAAATAAATGTGGCTGTTTTAATGTTACTTGGGCCCAAATAATTTTCTGCTCTAAGCCCAAGTGGGTTACATGCTTTTCACTTGCTTTATGTATGTTCCAAATTTTATCAGGAAAGCAAATGTTATTAATGGGCCAAGATCAAATATTGTTGCTACCAAGCCCAATGTTGATGAATGTTTCCATGCCTTATTCGAATCCATGAAGCAAATGAAATGCCTAAATGCTTCCAACGGATTCCACTTCATTATTTTGAAGGATTTCAAATGTAATTAATACATTGGAAACATAAGAAAGAGAGAGAAGATTGATTTGATGGTTATTATGACACTACACGCTACTCAACAAAGGGAAGTGGGAAACTTGAATTAACTTTTACATTTTCTCTCTTTGTTCATTGATTATTGTTCAAACCCATTGAATATTTTCTCTTTCTTCTCTCTCACAACTCTTTCTCTCTTCGGTCTTTACTCAGAAAATATTGGCAGCCATGGAAGCAAAAGTAAGCTACCGAGATGAAGAGAAAGCAAGCCTAAAGACCATCACAATGATGGCAAGAAAACATACTAAAATAAAAATGAGCTGTGGCTAAGATATTCACCAAATGTGGTTAGATTTGGTGAGGTTATCTTGAGTCTTTCATGCTCAAAATGGAAGAAGAAGATTCGGCCAGCTGGAGGAGATTCTTGAAGCATGGCTTGTCTTCGATTCTGCTCAACCACCACAGGAAGTAGCTAGAGTGGCGAAGTGATGGTTGAAGGCAGAGATTGAAGCAGATGAAGTCATCATCATCATGAAGCATCAAGGGCCAGAATTCCATCTTGGAGAGCAAGCCAAGGATGGAGAGCTCGGATTGATGAAGGGTGATGATCAAGAAAGGACTAGAGGTAATTGCATGTTGGTTAATGCATGGTTATCTCTTCTCTCTCTATGTGGCCGAACCGGTTTTGTTGAAGGAAGAAGAAGTTGGTTCAGTTTTGGCTTCAATAAGTGGAGGCTCCCCTCTTCTATATTAAGGGTGGACAGCCACTGTTTGAAGCAAGGAGAAAAATTGAGAGTGCAAGGCACAGAGTTCTCAGAGCTACCTGAGCTAACAGTTTTCTCTTCTCCTTCAATGTATTCAGTTTTGTATTTTTCTGTTTAATTTTGTCATGTCTTGAGTCTCATGGTAAAAGGCAAACAGTGAGGTTTGTAATGAAAAAGCCATAGAGCGGAAAGAGGCAGAGAGTGCAAAATTAAAAGAAAAAGCCATAGGTGTCTTAGAGTTCCTTTGTTCATCTATGTTGTGTTTCATGATTCTGTGGGAATCCCCTTGTAAGTTGGGTTAGCACTTTACAAGTTGTAATCTGTTTGATTATAGTGAAATTCCATCATTGTTGTGATGGAGACTGGATGTAGGCTGCACTGCACTTAGCAGCCGAACCAGGATATATCTTGGTGTGATTTTCTTCCTCTCCTACTTCATTTCTGTTTTCTATTGCACAGGAGCAAAAACCGAAAATGTCTCGTGCCAAGTGACGAGACAAAATGAAAATGTCTCGTGGCTAGGGACGAGCTAAAAACAGAAAAGTCTCCTCTGAATCCAGCAAGTGTTAGCAAGCGAAAAAGGGGCTAAGATTCAACCCCCCCCTTCTCTTAGCCACTGAAACCATCAATTGGTATCAGAGCTTGGTCTCAAAGAGATCAAGCTTTGCAGCTTGGAGTAAAGATCCTCATGGCAGAAAACAGTGGCGCAAATGTGGTGTCTTATAATCTAACTGAAGGACAATCAAGCAACAGACCCCCTCTTTTCAATGGGAAAAACTATACCTATTGGAAGGAGAGGATGAAGATATTCGTACAAGCAGTGGATTACAGACTTTGGAAGATTATCCTCGAAGGGCCTAAATTTCCAACTACCACAAGTGCAGAAGGAGTTGTTTCTATCAAACCAGAAGCAAGATGGACCGAGGAAGATAGGAAGAAGGTGGAGTTAAATGCCAAGGCAATAAATCTGCTCAATTGTGCTATCAGCTTTGAGGAGTACCGACGGGTATCAAGATGCACAACGGCAAAGGAAATCTGGGACAAATTGCAAATCACCCATGAAGGAACCACCATTGTCAAGAAGACTCGGGCAGATATGCTAAACAGAGAATATGAAACGTTTGCAATGAAGGAAGGAGAGTCCATTGATGAACTCTTTGAACGTTTCAATGCTATCATTGTTGGCTTAGATGCTCTGGGAATTACACATTCTGATTCTGTGCTAGTGAGAAGAGTGTTGAGATGTCTCACAAAAGAGTGGGAGACTAAAGCTTTAATTATTTCTGAGAGTAGTAGCCTAGACTCCATAACACTTGATGATTTGAGAGGAAATCTTCTTGCTTTTGAAAATACCTATTTGAAAAAAGATACAAAAAAGAAAGGAATTGCATTTTCTTCTGTGACTAACCCCCTGGATGATGAATCCAGTGATAACTCTTCTGAAAATGAGTTTGTTTTATTTGCAAAAAAAATTCAGGAAAATGGCTAAGCTCAGAGGCAAAGGCAGCAGCACAAGGAAAGTGAAGAAAGACCTCAGCAAGGTAACTTGCTACAATTGCAAGGAAATGGGGCATTTCAAATCTGATTGTCCCAAGCTGAAGAAGGAGGAAAAGCCAAAAAGAGGAAAGAAGAAAGGACTGATGGCCACATGGGAAGACTTGGAGAATGATTCTGATGATGATGATGAAGAAACCGAGACCAAGTCACAAACATGTCTCATGGCAGACCACATAGATCAGGTAGTCTTTCATAACCCTAACACTGAAGATCTCCATCTTATGATAGACCACCTTTCTGAAAAAATAAGATGTTTTCTGCTGGAAAATCAAGAACTTGAACAGCAAATTACCATTCTTAAGGCCGAAAACAGTTTTCTAAAAGAAAAAGTGAGAGAGGCCGAAACTGCTTGTGATCTTGTTGAAGAAAATAAGCAGTTAAGAGCCCAAGTTAGGAGCTGTGAAAGTAACCATTGTGTTCTTGCATATGTGGACTGTTTTAAACAAAATGAAGAGTTGCTTAAAAAGGTTAAAAGACTTGAGGAAGACTTAGCCAAATTTACACAAAGTTCTGAAAGTTTAAATCACATCTTGGCTAGTCAAAAACCTCTTTATGATAAGGCTGGGTTGGGGTTTCATAAATCTGAAAATTCACATTTTGAAAATATTGCTTCATCTTCTAATGACATAAGATTTCAAGATCCCACCTACTTTAACAAAAAGGCAACTCCAAGATTTTGTAGACTATGCAATCGGAATGGACACTTTCCCATTCAATGCTTTTTCGGTGAAAGAATGGTTGGTAACAAGGTTTATAAAATTGTTTTTGATTACAATGGCTTAGGACATAGAAGATGGTTTAACGTAAAAGGATCCAAAAAGATTTGGATACCTAAGGTTACTTAAGCATTGTTTTGTAGGTGTGCCTAGCATCCCAAAGGAAAGAAAATGTGTGGTATATGGACAGCGGATGCTCTAGGCATATGACCGGAAAGGCAACCTTCTTCATAAAGCTTGATGACTATGATGGAGGACTTGTCACTTTCGGTGATGATGCAAAAGGAAAAATTGTGGCTGTTGGGAAAGTTGGTAAAAACTTTTCTTCTTGTATAAATGATGTTCTCCTTGTACATGGCTTGAAACATAATTTGCTTAGTGTTAGTCAACTTTGTGATTTGGGTTTTGAAGTTATCTTTAAGAAATCTGTTTGTTTAGTTGTGTGTGAAAAAACTGGGAATGTTCTTTTTGAAGCTAAAAGATGCAACAATGTGTATGGATTAACTCTTGAGGATTTAAAGGAACAAAATGTAACATGCTTCACATCTTTTGAATCTGAAAAATGGCTTTGGCATAGAAAGTTGGGACATGCTAGCATGTATCAAATCTCTAAGCTAGTTAAAAGAAATTTGGTTAGAGGGATTCCAAACATCAAGTTTGATAAGGATCTTACTTGTGACGCTTGTCAATTGGGCAAACAAGTAAAATCCTCTTTTAAATCAAAAGATGGAATATCAACCAAACGGCCATTGGAAATGTTACATATTGATCTTTTTGGTCCTACTAGAACTCAAAGTTTAGGAGGTAAACATTATGGTCTTGTGGTGGTAGATGATTACTCTAGATTTGGTTGGGTACTTTTCCTTGCTCATAAGAATGATGCCTTTTATGCTTTTTCCACCCTTTGTAAGAAAATTCAAAATGAAAAGGATTTGAAAATTGCCCATTTAAGAAGTGATCATGGAAGAGAATTTGAAAATCAAGATTTTGAAAAATTCTGTAATGACTTAGGGATCTCTCACAATTTTTCATGTCCTAGAACCCCCCAACAAAATGGAGTGGTTGAAAGAAGGAATAGAAGCCTTCAAGAAATGACTAGGGCTATGTTGTGTGAGAGTGAAATTCCTAAATTCTTATGGGCTGAAGCTGTGAACACAGCATGTTATATTTTGAATAGAACAATCATTAGAAAAGGGTTAAAGAAAACACCTTATGAGCTATGGAAAGGAACCCCTCCAAATCTTAAGTATTTTCATGTTTTTGGATGCAAATGTTTTGTGCTTAATAATAAAGAAAACCTTGGAAAGTTTGATCCAAAATCCTATGAAGGAATGTTTGTTGGATATTCCACCACAAGCAAGGCCTATAGAGTTTATCTCAAGGAGCATAGGACAATAGAGGAATCCATACATGTTACCTTTTGTGATTCTAACTTAATTCCCAGTATTGTGAAGGATATTGATTCAGATTGTGAAGAGGCTGCAACAAGTAAAGAAAATCCCAAATCTGTACAAAATGAAGAATCTGTCAGCCCGGTTTTATCTCGTCAGATTGTAGGAGAAACTTCCAATTTATCTCCTGAGCAGACACGAGAAACTGAAACAGTGAGACCACCAGAAGTTCATCAAAGTTCAACACCTGGCCGAAAACCTAGAGAATGGAAGTCTATGAGGGGTTATCCTCATGACTTCATCATTGGTGATCCCTCTCATGGTGTAACAACAAGATCCTCCACCAAAAGGCAAACCGAACCTAGCAACTTAGCTCTCTTGTCACAAATGGAGCCCAACAATGTCAAACAAGCTCTTGAAGATCCATCATGGGTCAAAGCCATGCAAGAGGAGCTAGCTCAATTTGACAAGAATGAGGTTTGGACATTAGTACCTTATTCGGATGGTATGAAGGTAACGGGTACTAAGTGGGTCTTTAAAAATAAACTTGGTGAGGATGGACAAGTTGTTCGTAACAAGGCTAGATTAGTGGCCCAAGGTTACGATCAAGAAGAGGGTATAGATTTTGATGAGTCTTTTGCTCCGGTAGCTAGAATGGAAGCAATTCGGTTGCTTCTTGCCTATGCCGCCCATAAAGGTTTCAAAATGTTTCAAATGGATGTTAAGTGTGCTTTCCTTAATGGCTTTATTGATAGAGAAGTGTATGTGGCACAACCCCCCGGTTTTGAACATAAAGAGTTTCCAAATCATGTTCTTAAATTATCTAAGGCTCTTTATGGGCTTAGACAAGCTCCAAGAGCTTGGTATGAAAGGCTTAGTGCCTTCTTGTTGGAAAATCAATTTCAAAGGGGTACCACCGACACTACTTTATTTATTAAAGCATCTAATGATGACATACTTCTTGTTCAAGTTTATGTTGATGACATTGTATTTGGATCGGCCAACATTTCTTTGTGTGAAGAGTTTGGAAAACTCATGACTAGTGAGTTTGAAATGAGTTTAATGGGAGAGCTTACCTTCTTTCTTGGCCTCCAAATTAAACAAACTCCTAGTGGTACTTTTATTTACCAAGGAAAGTATGCAAAAGAACTTATCAAAAAGTTTGGCCTAGAAAATTCCAAAGCAATGAGTACACCAATGCATCCCAACACAAAACTTGAAAAGGATGATGATGGTCAAGATGTGGATGAAACAAGGTATAGAGGAATGATAGGTTCACTCATGTACCTTACCTCCTCTAGACCAGATATTGTTCAAAGTGTGGGTGTATGTTCAAGATTTCAATCTCACCCAAAAGAATCCCATCTTACGGCTGTTAAACGCATCATTAGATACATTAAGGGAACTTGTGATTATGGCTTGTGGTATCCTAAATCTGATGAATTTTGTGCAGTAGGGTTTTGTGATGCAGATTATGCGGGAGATAGAGTGGATAGAAGAAGCACGTCAGGCATGTGTTGCTTCCTTGGAAGCTCTCTCAACATGTGGTCAAGCAAGAAACAAGCCACAGTGGCTTTATCCACCGCTGAAGCAGAATATATTTCCGCATCTGCATGTTGCACTCAATTAATTTGGTTAAAAACACAATTGGAAGATTACAAATTAAAAATCAATAGTATACCCCTATTTTGTGATAATATGAGTGCAATAAATATTTCAAAAAATCCTGTTTTGCACTCAAGAACTAAGCACATTGAGATAAAATATCATTTTATTAGGGAACATGTGCAAAAGGGTACTATTGATATTCAATTTGTAAAATCAGAAGACCAAATTGCTGATATTTTTACAAAACCCCTCTGTGAAGACAGATTCTGCACCTTGAGAAAAAGATTGGGAATGTTTGATTTAAGTTTTATTGAAAATTTGTGAATATTTGATTCTGTTCAGTTTTGTCTCGTAGGTTTGGACGAGATAAAAAACGCAAGCTTGATGGAGGAGCTCTGTTCAGGGGGAGGCAACACAAATTTAAATTCTTCTGGGCCCCACCTAATAAATTCTGACCCCACCATGGCAGTTTAGTTAGTTATTCCTTCCTTGAAAAAATAAAGTCACAAAATTTTTTAGATTGTCTTTTCAAATCTAGTTGGAAGATACATGTTGTCAAATCATATCTTCTCCTTCCAACTAAATCCCTTGATTCAAGGAAAAACTCCCTCTTTATCACTTTTTGAAACTCCCATTTGGATAATAACCGTGCCATTATGGTCATTAACCTCCCATCATCTCTCTCCAATCCTCATTTATTGCACCTCTAACCTCCTTTCATCCTCCTCTCATTCGGCCATCACCCCTTCATATTCAACCCCTCATTCATCCACCATGAAAAAGAAAACCGCTGTTAGGCGAAGTAGCCGAACCCCCATTCCAAAAAACCCACCTTTCTCATCACCTCCAACCCATACACATATCCATCTCCATTCTACCTCATCCTCTTCTCAGTCACCACCCTCCAAGAAAACCGAAACCATGCGCCGAAAGGTTATTGCTCAGAAAACCTCAGGGAGAGGCAAGACAGGGAAGAACAAGCAACCAAATGTTGAAGAAGATGAAGAAGCATCTCAGACTACTCCACCTCCATCACCACCAAAAAGATCTACCCCTCATGCAAAAAGCTCCCAAAAGAAACAGAAAACCTTTGCTCTGCATGACACAAGCGAACCCCCCAATCTGGAATCTCTAGAGTTCAAAAACAAATTCCACAAAACTCATTCACATTTTGATCCTTCTCGCTTCCACTCATGTGCATTCTATGAATTTCACAAAGACGTTCTTCTGCAGCGCAATCTCTGCCCCTCTTACTTGGTGAACCTTCCAAATCTTGCCACCAAAGGAATGAACTTTTCGTCTTTGTTTGATGCTCTGAAATGGACTCCTCTGACTCACATTCAGAAATTGGTATACCCGGGGCTGGTCCGGGAATTTTATGCAAACATGCGCCTGATTGGTGGGTCAATCCACTCTTATGTCAAGCGTGTTTACATAACCCTCACTCCTCAAACCATTGGTGCTGCCCTTGGGTATGAAGATGAGGGACCAAAGGTTTATATGGTTGATAAATGGGATGATCAAGTGGGAGTTACTCAACAAACTGTAATGCAACACATCTGTGCCAACCTGTCCGGGCTTGATGGATTAATCCCAACTCACAAATCCCTCGGCCCAGAGAACTCTCTGTTACACCGTATCATCACTCATATCATCACTCCTCAAAGTGGTTCTCATCATAGAGTAACAGTTTCTGACTCTATCATCCTCTTTGCTCTTATTACTTCCACTCCAATTTCATTTGCTTATATTATGACACGTCATATGTGGGAAGCAGTAAGAAGCACAAAAAAGGCTAATCTTCCTTATGGCATGTTTCTTACATGTATATTTGAATATTTTAAGGTTGATTTGTCTAATGAATCTGTTGAGAACAAAGTGTCACAGATTAAAGGAGGAGGAGTTTCGAACAAGAAAAGCAAGAAATCTGTTGCCTCCGAACCCTCTCTAAGCGATTTGGAAAGCCACCCTGAACCCTCAAAGGTGTCGGCATCCATCAGGGAAGCTCTCAGTGAATTCCGCAATATGTCCAAATTGATGCTAAAGTCAAGCAAGGCTGCCCGAAAATTGGCATATGCAAATGAGAAAGCCTGGAAGAAGTGCTATGAAAGGGTCGGTTTCATGATTCAAACCTTTGATGATGAAATGGGAACAGGAGATTCTGAAGATGATTCTGGTTCTGAGTTCAATGTTTCTGCTGATTAGTGACTATTCCTCTACTTTTATTTGATATTGGCACCAATAGGCTCAATCCTTCTTTTGTTTTTTTGTAAAGGCATGACTTGATACTCCCTGCCGTATGATACTCTGAACAATTACTGCTTTGTTATAAATATTATGTATTGCTCATGTCTCTTGTTGCAGGTTTTTATGCCCCTTGATGCCAAAAGGGGGAGGAAATTTAGATTCCAAAATTGAAATTGGAATAAAACAGGGGCTGGAAAAACAGGGGACAAGGGTTGAAATTTTCAAATTGAAAATTCATGACTATCCTTGTTCAAAGAATGCATTTGTTCTATTATGATACTTGATGTATGAACTGCATTTGGTGTTTGATTTATGGTGATGCCTGGCTGATGGTTCATATTTGACAAACTTGTTGGGTTGAAAATTTATTTTTGGCAGTTCCTTTAAACTGTGTTATCTAACATCTGCCATGCTTTGATGTGCTATTATGTGTTTCAAAAATATTTTCCTTATTTTGAATGACATTGCTCTGATATCTGGACTGGAAAATATTTGGAAATTTTCTGAACAACACTGGTTTGTGTTCTGTTGATATGTGTATGTTTGAGCAGAAAATCAAATTATTGATAACAAATGAGTTTTGATTATCATCCAATTCTGCTCATAAATCAAGCATTCAACATTTCAAAATATGTTGAATAACATTGTTACTTGAAGCTTGATCCAATTGTTACAGGTTAAGTGCTTCCCTTGATAAAAATAGCACATATTAAGGGGGAGCCATGTGACAATTTGAAAGGGGAAGAAATTCAATCTTCAAAGGGAGTATTCTTTACTCTATCTTTAAATTTCTTTCCATTTCAATTTTAATAATGTTTGTCATCAAGGGGGAGATTGATGAGTTTGGAAAACTCTAAACTAAATTGATGATGATCAAACATTATTAACAGCAAAATTATTAAGCTAATCTTGGTTAATGTGTTAATTAAAATAATTTTGTTGTGCAGGATTAATATTGGGCCGAAAACAAATTTATTGTGCTAAGCCCAAATTACACTCAGCCTTGGTTTTAATAACAAAAATAAATGTGGCTGTTTTAATGTTACTTGGGCCCAAATAATTTTCTGCTCTAAGCCCAAGTGGGTTACATGCTTTTCACTTGCTTTATGCATGTTCCAAATTTTATCAGGAAAGCAAATGTTATTAATGGGCCAAGATCAAATATTGTTGCTACCAAGCCCAATGTTGATGAATGTTTCCATGCCTTATTCGAATCCATGAAGCAAATGAAATGCCTAAATGCTTCCAACGGATTCCACTTCATTATTTTGAAGGATTTCAAATGTAATTAATACATTGGAAACATAAGAAAGAGAGAGAAGATTGATTTGATGGTTATTATGACACTACACGCTACTCAACAAAGGGAAGTGGGAAACTTGAATTAACTTTTACATTTTCTCTCTTTGTTCATTGATTATTGTTCAAACCCATTGAATATTTTCTCTTTCTTCTCTCTCACAACTCTTTCTCTCTTCGGTCTTTACTCAGAAAATATTGGCAGCCATGGAAGCAAAAGTAAGCTACCGAGATGAAGAGAAAGCAAGCCTAAAGACCATCACAATGATGGCAAGAAAACATACTAAAATAAAAATGAGCTGTGGCTAAGATATTCACCAAATGTGGTTAGATTTGGTGAGGTTATCTTGAGTCTTTCATGCTCAAAATGGAAGAAGAAGATTCGGCCAGCTGGAGGAGATTCTTGAAGCATGGCTTGTCTTCGATTCTGCTCAACCACCACAGGAAGTAGCTAGAGTGGCGAAGTGATGGTTGAAGGCAGAGATTGAAGCAGATGAAGTCATCATCATCATGAAGCATCAAGGGCCAGAATTCCATCTTGGAGAGCAAGCCAAGGATGGAGAGCTCGGATTGATGAAGGGTGATGATCAAGAAAGGACTAGAGGTAATTGCATGTTGGTTAATGCATGGTTATCTCTTCTCTCTCTATGTGGCCGAACCGGTTTTGTTGAAGGAAGAAGAAGTTGGTTCAGTTTTGGCTTCAATAAGTGGAGGCTCCCCTCTTCTATATTAAGGGTGGACAGCCACTGTTTGAAGCAAGGAGAAAAATTGAGAGTGCAAGGCACAGAGTTCTCAGAGCTACCTGAGCTAACAGTTTTCTCTTCTCCTTCAATGTATTCAGTTTTGTATTTTTCTGTTTAATTTTGTCATGTCTTGAGTCTCATGGTAAAAGGCAAACAGTGAGGTTTGTAATGAAAAAGCCATAGAGCGGAAAGAGGCAGAGAGTGCAAAATTAAAAGAAAAAGCCATAGGTGTCTTAGAGTTCCTTTGTTCATCTATGTTGTGTTTCATGATTCTGTGGGAATCCCCTTGTAAGTTGGGTTAGCACTTTACAAGTTGTAATCTGTTTGATTATAGTGAAATTCCATCATTGTTGTGATGGAGACTGGATGTAGGCTGCACTGCACTTAGCAGCCGAACCAGGATATATCTTGGTGTGATTTTCTTCCTCTCCTACTTCATTTCTGTTTTCTATTGCACAGGAGCAAAAACCGAAAATGTCTCGTGCCAAGTGACGAGACAAAATGAAAATGTCTCGTGGCTAGGGACGAGCTAAAAACAGAAAAGTCTCCTCTGAATCCAGCAAGTGTTAGCAAGCGAAAAAGGGGCTAAGATTCAACCCCCCCCTTCTCTTAGCCACTGAAACCATCAGAGGATATATAAAAAGAATAATACAAGTAAGTGAAATAATTAAATAACACTAGAAGAATGCTACGGAGAATAACATAAAATTATTTTATTTAATTTAACATTTATAATTTAGTCTTGTTACACATAATTTTTTTACAACCAAATTTAATTAAGTTAGTCTAAATTCAATAAAAATCAGTTTCATTAATGACACGTAAATATTCGTACCCTGCATTTTCTTCTTTCTTCTTTTTTCGTGTGTTTTCTTTTTATCATTGTTCTTTTAGATGTTATTGTTGCTGCATTTTTTCTCCTTATCTTTCTAATAATTTTGTAGCATTATGTGTTTCTTTTTCTTTTTTATTTAATTTTTTTATTTTTATTTTTGTTAAGAGGATAAATACAAAAAAAATCATAAAAAGATAAAATAAAAAGAAAAAATGAAAAAAAATAGTGATAATAAAAAAGGGAGAGGAATTTGTTTGTGTATTGTTAGGATTGATTCAGAAATTAGTAGACAGAGAACCGAAAATTAAAATATTGTATAGTTAAATATAATATTATATATTTAATAATATATATAATTATGATTAATATTTTTTAATTTAATAAGTATTTGTTATATAAAAAAATTATCTTAAGTCTTATATTTTTTTTAATTTTGGATTCGATAAAATATATTTAATTAGTTATATTTTTATGATAGTAAATTATATTTTTATACTTCATATCATAAAAAAGTAGGTAAATAAACATAAATAAATTAAATGGCCTCTAATATTATACCAATATCCTAAAACAAAATAGCTTACATACATGTCTTGAATGATTTTATATAAATTGAATCAGTTAGATTTAATTTACACTTTTTAGTAGTAAATCAAATCAATTGGATTCAATTTAGTATATATATGTATTGTACCATTAGTGAATCGAATAAACTAGATTCGATTTAAAATGCTATATTAATTAAATTATTATTTAATTTGTAAAATTAAGTATAAAACTTATACTTTGATGACGTTATATTATGAAAAATTCAAGTTTAAATTAGAAATAATATCGTCAAAGCAATAAGTTTTATATTTAATTTTATAAATTAAATAATAATTTAATTGATGTAGTATTTTAATTATTTTTCAAATTAAATTACATATTATATAAATATAGTTGGTTATTTGATATTGTATAAATATCCGTTACTTTTGATTCGGACAAAATTCAAATTTTAAGTTTTAACACCTATGTTAACTTAGAGGGCTATACTTTATATTATTTTTTTTTGCATCAAAAATTTCAGCAATAATTTTTTAGATGCTAAGAAATCAAAGAATAATTTTTAATGAATTTTTGGAAACTATCTATTGTTCTTTTTTAAATTCACAAGTTTACAAAAATATAGATTTTCTGGAATTTAAACTAAAATACAAAAATTAAATTTTTATTCTTATTCGTTTCAATTTTTTAATATTTTATTTAAATCCAAAGAGAAAGTATTTTCTTATTGATATTTATATTTTAAAGTTAATATAGAATTATTACTAAATGGAATCCAATTGATTCGATTCACTACTAAAAAGTGTAAATCCTTCAATTTATATAGAATCATTCAGGACATGCATATAGACTATTTTGTTTTAGGACATTTATGTAACATTGGAGGTTATTTAGTTTGTTTATGTTATCTATCTATCTATTCTATTATATAAAAATTGGATCTCTGCACTTAAATGATAGAGTTGATGTGGCATGCTTCTGAGACTATTTCCCAAATTATTTCTTTTAACTCATTAAATATAAGTTATTACGGTAAATTAATTATAGCAACTAATTGATTTGATTATATTTTATATATTTACATATCACACATTTATTATAATTTATATCAAATAATTAATTGTTAGAAGTATTTTTCAATTTATTTCTTTTAATTCATTAAACACAATTCATTATAATAAATTAATTATATCAACTAATTAATTTAATTAAATATTTAAATATCACACAATTTATATAATTTATATCAATTAATTAATTATAATTTTTTAATCGATTATTTTAATTTATTAATTTATAAGGTGCATATTAAAGTAGATAATTTGTTATTTATTCTAATTGAATATAATAAACACAGATTAAATTAGTTAAGAAAATTATTATCTCCTAAGAGAGCGTTTCGCTATTTGTCTTTTTAATTCATTAAATTTAATCAACTATTTCTTGATTTATTTTTTTTTAATTCAATAAGTTAAATCAAATCAATTATATTAATTATTTGTATTAACTAATTAATTTGATTAATTTTTAGAAATATTTTTATTTCATATATTTTAGTTATTTAAATATATTAATTATAACTAATCCATTATTTAATTTTATTAGGATAAATATTAAATTCTATCTGTAATATAAAAATACAAAATTTTATTCCTTCTATTTTTATTTTATCATTATAAAAGATCATATATACTAGAAGAGGATCTCATTTTTTTTTATCAATTACTCTTTTATTTGGTAATTTTTTCAACAATTTTTTTCTTCCTATAAGACGTCGTGGCAAGAAGGCAACTATCGACTTATCGTGAATACAAGCCACTAGACCCTCCAACTCCCACTCAGAGCTATATATAATATGTTAACCATGAAGTATTCATGGACCATGGTTGACAAATTCTCAAGTTGGAGTTTATGAAAAGCCTGTTCTTGACAATTTTAGCATGGACTATAAACACTGAAAACGTGTTGGGATAGAAATTTAATGGCCAAATATTCAAAATGTTATGGATATAAGATCAATCTACAGAGAGTAAGAAAAATCACTTTTGAAATATTAATCCGAATTATATAAATCTATCGTTGTCACTACCTTTGTTTTATAATTTTTTTTGTCTCCAAGTTTGCTACAGCTATGAAAGATTTGAATATTTAGGTCATAAATGTGGTTTCACTAGATACTCTAGATACACTTTCTATTATATATGAACACGGTCTTTTTAGCATGTGTCATGATTGGTGTAAATCGTTTAGCACTTATCCTAGGTCCTACGATTTTCTCTAAGCAGATTATCTGTTTTCAATACTCAAGAAAATATGTGTATAATTATTTCATTTCTCATTCATCAAAATCAATAGTTTATCGAATCATATCAACAGACAATAATTATCTGTGTCATTTTGCTAATATATTTATTGGTCTCTTAGGTGCAATTTTCAAGTTGTTGTGACTGAGATTGATCAGATTCTGAGACCCAAAAGTATGGTTATTGTTCAAGATACTGCTGAGGTAATTAATGAGCTTGAGAGCATGGTAAAGTCTATGAACTGGGAGGTTTGCATGACTTACACTAAAAAAAATGAGGACTTTTTAGATGTTCAAAAGTCTACGTGGTGGCCTACAGAAATTGTGACGCTCTAATATGTTGTTTGATTGAGAGAATGGATAGGCGAATTTTGAATTATGGCTTAGAAAAATTCTTGTGTAATTGTACTTTCACATTCATGTATTTTATTTTTTCTTTTTTTTTTCATTTGGTTATTGATTTCGATCTCCATTTAGAGGTTGGTGTATTTTGCTGTAACATGATGACATAGATAAAAAAATTTCACCACATTCTTGAAAATGTAGAGGTCCTCGCCTTAGAAATCAAATAATTAAGATTTTGGACTGTTGTATAACGAAGTAGATAGCATTTATGTAATTGAACATTTCTAAAGGAACAATATATTGGGGAACATAGACTAAAAAAGTTAGAAGAATTAATATTATTAGTATAGAAATTGAAAAAAAATTATTAACTTATACCGTTTAAAAATAAGGCCATTTAAATTTAATAGTTAAATTTTTTCAATTTATATTTATAATCTAAACTTATCAATAATTTATAATATGATTTCACAAGTTATAAAATGTGATATTAGTCATGGTTAATTATATGAAAAATGTGACTCATTTAGTATTTAAACATTTATTTTTTATTAATATTATTATAATAAGATACATGTAATTTTATGAGAATGATATAATTTGGACTTTGGTTATCTAAGAATTGACTAAGTGGCTGGTATAATTCCACGTCAAGAACCGACGAATGCTAACAATTGGAATGATAAAAAAAAACAGTCAAATAGATATTCGTAAGAATTAATCGCAATTTGAGACTTAATGGAAATATGTCAAATTTTTATGGGTGGGATTGTGGGAACCTATCCACATGAAATGGATGGGGACGGGGACATAGTTACCCTCTCTATATATAAGACTTGTTAAAACAACGCGAATATAAAATTACCCATTTTTTCTAATATATATATTTTTGAATTTAGTAACTTTAATTCTTGCCTTCAATTCGAACACTTTTTTTCTAAACACATCCTTAGGTTTGATTTTGCATCTTTCTATCTTTAACTTATTTTCTCTGCCTCTTAAGTTTGTCATTACATCGCTCAGTTTTGTTCAAAAAATTATGTTATGTAATTTGTTGGAAGATGTTTTTATATTTTTTTAAATTTTATTTATTATAATGAATATAATTATGAATTGTTTTGATTTATATTGAATTAATTATTTTATGATTATTATATTATAATTTTTTTTATTTAAAAGAAAATTCAAAAAATATCTATAGATAACTGTGGGTATTTTGCATTTTTTAAGGGGATAATTAAAAAGAGACTTGCGACGAAAATAAAGAGAGGACATATGTTTTTTTTTTTTAATAGGAGCAAAGAACGGGAATGGAAGTTTGCCCTGTCTACACGAGCATCTATTATCATCTCTAACTAACAACGGAAATTCAATTTGAGGCGATTTGAAATGGGATAGGTGAACTTCATTTGCATTGAGTTCTAATATAATGAACCTAATTCGGATTTAGAATCCAGACAATGGACCTAAGTTGTTACTCATTTGAGTTAATATTTTGAGTTATTGTCGCAAAACATACAACACTATTAAATATTATTATATTTAAATATTTAATATATATAAAAGTTAGATATGCTTACAAGAGATCTTTTAAACAAACTAAAAAATTTTAATTATATTTTTTCTCTTTTAGTCTAAATATTATTTACTAACGTAATAAAACAAACAAATAACTAATAATAATAATAATAATCACTCACATAATAATTAAAATGTCATCATAATATATACATGATACTATATATATTAAATATCTCATAAATAAAAAAATTTTATTTTTAATAAAATTAATTTATGTAAAACCCAAATTTTTTAAAATTAAATAATTAGTTATTTAAGAGTTAATATATTATATTAAAATATAATTTAAAAAAAATATTTTTAACAAAAATAATTTAATAAAATAAAAATTAATTTTTATTGTTATTATTATTATTCCTACTATTATTATTATTATTATCATTATTATAATCATTATTATTATTATCGTTGTTATTATTATTATTATTATTATTATTATTATTATTATTATTATTATTATGGCCGAAGCCTTCTGAAGGAACAAAAGAAAAGAAAATGAAATTTATATATATATATATATATAAACCAATGCCACATTTCCTTTATATATGCAAAGCACTAATGACACATGATCACCTTTCATTCCATTATTCATCATTGCCTTTATTTCTTCATCGAACCGTAAAGAAAGAAAGAGAGAGACCGTGGGTGAGGGAGGAAATCATGACTCCCTTTGATCTCTTTGCTTAGATTTTTTGAGATTTGTAATTTTAATTAAAAATTTAATTAATAACAGTGTTTGTATTCTCTTTTTCTATGTATTGGGGTCATTTTTGATCAGTAAAAAATGTAAGTTTTTTGTTCCTTGAATTCAGTCAACTAGAATTTTAGGAGGCATAAATAATTTTTGACACTTCTTCCTTTATCAGTTCGGATAAAAAATTTCTTCAAAGTTTTTCGTTGATTTTAATTTCATATAAAAATAGGAAATTTCGTTTTTAAAATTACAAGTTTTTTATTTAAGAATGTCAAAAAATTTTATTGATTAATTACAAATAATTTACACATATTTTATGTGTTTAATTAATAAAAATTAATTATAATTGTGAGTGTTGGTCAATTTAGTATTATTTGTTAAATTAAAATGTAAATTGAGTTTACGAATTGGGTTTGAATTGAGACAGTGTTTTTGGTGACTAAATTGAGACAGTGTTTGATGCTGATTTATGGTTACGAAACTTCTTTATTTCAGGAGTCCGACCGAAACGAAAAGGAAAAGAAAAACATAACATAGCATATATATAATGATCCCTTCATAGCTAATTGGAATAAGGGGTAAGTCTGACAACTCTAGCCAAGCAATTGTCCACGGGCCTTGTATGAGGAAGGAACATTATGGGAGCATTTGGATTTGTATGCTCAAGCCTGTGGCCACAAAAAAAAAAAAACAATATTATTGGTTACATCATCAATTAAAGTATGTAGCGATAACAATAACAATTGTGAAGATAAAACATTTACTTGTAGTTCAGCAGAAAGTGATGAAGAAACACTGTGATTTCCAATTTGGCAAGCTCATTCCCAGGGCACAATCTGGTTCCCAACCCAAATGGCAGAAACTCACCAGCCTTGCGGGGGGCCTATATATCAAACAAAAATAACAAATTTAAATCATATTTGACCATCGGATGTACAAAAATATTATAAAGGATACTACTATATACTACTTACATCAAATCTTGAAGGATCAAATATCCTTGGATTAGGATAAACCTGAGGGTCTTGGTGAATAGCCCTATACCAAACAAAAACCTTCCAACCTTCGGGAATAAGAAAACCTACACCATATGTATCAAAATGAAACAAATTCATCACTCTTCATCATTCTTACAATTATCTACACAATACTAATAACAATTAGAACAAAAAAAAAAAGAAAAATTTACAAAAAACAATTGGGACTAACCATTCAGTTTGACATCACGCTTTGCCTCCCGGAATGTCATTAAAGAGAAGGTAATATAGCGCATAGTTTCATCAATTGCCTTTGAGAGGAAATCCATCTGCCTATATTCCTTCATTGTCATACCCTTCTGATTTGGTGGCCTCCGCTTCACTATCTCTTCCTGTTCTTGCTTAGCCTTTTGGAAATACTGAGGGTGCTGTTGAAGAATCAAAGTAGCCCACATGGTAGTGTGTCCAGAAGATTCATGTCCAGCATTCAAATACATTATCATAATGTCAATCACTTCATCATCAGCCAATTTCCTACCGTTCTCGTCTTCAGCATCAATCAATTGATCCAACATATCTTTTGCTGTTTTGTTTGGATTTTCTAACTTCTCCTTTCTCCTCTCATTCACAACACTTTGAAATATGCTAACCAGATTCTTTCTAGCCTGAATATCACAGATCATATATATAATTAGTCACATGTGTCTAATATAACATAAAAGATTCTATTTAAAATGAACAGCATCCTGAATCCACCTTGAAGGCTTTGTGGAATGCAAAACCGGGAAGATCAATGCGCAAAGCTCTCATGCCATAGTTGAGCTTAGTGTATTCCTTTTCCAAAGCTTCCATAACAGAAGTGCTGGAGGCGCCAAGGAAAATGTGGATGATGATCTTAAAGGTAAGCCTTCTGAGTTCAGTCAACAACTCAATTTGACCCATCTTGGACCATTTTTCCAATTCGTTTTTCATGAGTTCGTCCATGAAAGCCAAGTACATGGAGAGTGGTTCCAAGCCGTTGATTGAAGCAGAAGTCAAACGCCTAAGACGCTTGTGATCTTCATCGCCCATTGCAATGAAAGATTTCTCTCCAACAAGCTCAATTGTTGATCGAGGCCACCCAAGCTTGAAGTTTTCATCATCCGTCAGAATCTTTCTGCTCAATTCGGGTGTTGTAACAATGATTCCTGGGCTTCCGAACATTAGAGACTTGTACATTCCAGTTTTCCCATACCTAAATCAAAACAAACATAGTCCCCGATCAACGGTCAAATTTTATATTTTTTCATTTATAGCTTATGGGAGAATTATAAACATGAACTGATATCGTTGTAAAGGGAAAAATGTAAAACAAGATAATATGAACTACCATGAATATAAGTAATTTTATCTTTATCTTAATATTCTCTATCTTCTAAGTGCTTATTAGCAAGAGCTTAATTTAATAAAAAAATATGAATTTCTTATGAAATGGTTTCACCAAACAAACACACATTTTTTTAAAACGGTTTATGAACCAAGTGGCAAATAAAAAATTTAAAAAATTGGATACCTATTTTAAAAATTATTAGCTTGCATGTCATAGAAAGTTACTAATAAGGAGTGCAACTTCAAGTCATAAAAAAAATATATATCCTTGATAAAAGAAAGAGATTTTTCATTTAAAATAATATAATATTAAGAAAATAACTAAAAGTCAATGAAACTGTAAACTAATAAACCGAAGAAAGAAAGGAATTAAGCAACTAAATATAATAATGTTATTGTATGTACTCTTCCAATATTGGTAGTTACAATGATTATTATTGAAATAAATACTGATCGGTATAAATTTGTTTGGAATATTCATATAGTATAACATGCATGTCTAGTTTTATTGATTTGACATTACCAATATATAACACCTTCATCCATTCAGTATATGAATATGAAGTTTAATCTAAGCTAAAAAAGTTCCATGCAACTGATTTTATTATTATTTACAAGGACTAACTAGAGAAATTAATTATGGATATATAGTAAAAAATATACCTGGAGTAGAATGAGTTGATAAAAGTTTCAGGATTGGGAGATTTATAAGCAGAGAGGAAAGACCACATATTACCAACAAAAGGTAAACCCAAGTCACCCGGAGGAAGAAGACTGCGCTTCTTCGCTCCCAACTTAGCTTCGTAAAAAAACCAGTTCACATTCTTTACAATCAAAGTTACCACCAAAACTACACCCAGCAGGGCTGTAACCACACCAGCAGAAAGACCCAACACCACCATCTTAGCTTATTCACTCTATGATAGCACTCAACTATTCCCACAATATTAACACTAACTTGATTAATGTGCCAAATTAAGTTATCTGTCCTCAAATGAATTGTGGTGTTATTTATAAGGCAAGAGACAGAGAGACGTAGAGAAATTATCTTCATTTGGTTGGTTTTAATTAATGCTTGAGTGCATTGGTCAAATTAATGGGAAGGAAATTTATTGAAAATTTTAATTACATTAAATGTCTTAAAATCAGTTATTCTTGGGGGATTGATAGATAATACATGAGATGAACTATTGTTTTCATCATTTGACCTTGTGTTATCTTTTAATTTTTTTAATATAAAAATTAAAAAATTATCTGATGGTTGGTGTCCTCCTAACAAATATATTCATGTATAAAATTTAATTTATGATATATACTTATTTAATATTTAATATATTTTTATTAGTTAAAGTTAAAAAAAATGGTCAAAGTCTCAATATTATAATGGTACCTATTTAAGGGTTTTTTTTGCTTGTATATATATACTAATATTTCAATGGGATCATTTTTTATATTAATTTAATTTATTAAAATGATTACATATTATTAATATAAATATTGTTGAGATTAAATTTTTTAATATAAATATATAATATAAAATATAAAATTAATTATAATTTTAAGGTTATCAAATTCGATTCTATATACTTCTATTATATATGTATAAAATAGAATATTATATGGTTTAACTATTTTATACTCTAAGAGTACATTTTAATTATAACAATAGAAAATTTGAAAAAAAAATTATGTATTAAAAATATAAAAAATTATATTTTTAAAAAAAGTATAATATTTTTGTAAGTACTCCTTAAATGTGTATTTAAAATTTATGTTAACAAAAATCTGTTTATACAGAATAAGAATTTAAACGTTTGGAAGAATAAAAGAAGACGAGTAAAAAATTATTATAGAATACCATGTATATACGGTGAGAGAAGGTATAAAATATCTAAGAAAATGTAAACTGATCTCGTGAATCTTGCATTAGATCAGTCTTCCTCGTAGATATCACACCGTCTATCTCAGCCAACAACATTAAAGAACACGCCTTACCTCTCAGTCACTTTTTGGCACGCACAGACACGCCGTTTATTGTCTGTCACAAAATTTCATTCTTATCTTCGTTATATCATTTTCTTTTTCATATTTTTTTGCTATCTCTAAATCCATCGCAAGAGTTAGTATAACTGTAAATGAAAAGTATTTTATTAGATTGAATTTTACCTATCTTATTTAATTTGTTAAGTTATTATATATTTTTTTATTCTATCTGTTTTGAACAGTGATAAAATTCATAAATTAAAGCAAACAATTTAAAAAAGTATATTATTTATTAAATTATTTTTTTTATATTAAATATTTTATTTATATTATTTAAAACAATAACGTAGGAATAATGTATAAAAAATACTCATAAAAATAGTTAAAATCAAAGGTTTTTAAAAATTTAAAATACTTCTAATTCAATCTAAAAATTATCAGATAAAATCGAATCCAATTTATTTTAATGCAAGATCAAAATTTATAGAGATATATATACTCTTACATTTCTAATATACACAATAGTATTAATATATATATATATATTATATTATTTTTTTGTATATAGGAGAGGGACAAAGGCCTAGAACAAAGAAAATACAAAGTATTAAGTAGATATACATATATTTCAGTTGTCAAAATATGTTAACATTTGGAGACATTTTAAAAAATATTTAGATCAAATTATTATTAATACAATAATACATAAATATTTTTACTAAATATGAATACTCAATATAAAATATATTTTAAATGTAGAATGGTATAATTTTTTTATTTATTTTTTTTAATGAAAAATAATATTTACATCATATTTTGATATACTTAATTTTGATTTACATCAATTTTTTTATGTACGGTCAATACAAATAGTTTTACATGTGTATTTAATTATATAATACTACTAAATCAACAAAATAACTATTTTTTATATTAATTATGTAAATTATCTTCTAAAAAAATGAATACAACTGAATGACTATATAAAATATCTACACAATACATTAAAATTAAATTATATTATATATATTTTATGGTAATAGTACATATTTATATTTTTTATTTATTTTTGGTAAGCGAAATAATTAAATAACACTAGAAGAATAATGTTACCGAGACCATAACATCTAATCCCTCGCAAATCTGGGCTTGGTTTAAAAGTTTGTAGTTGACCGATACGAGTGAATTGGTACTAAACCAACTCAAGTTGGATATTTTATTTGACTTAATATTTATAATTCAGTTTTGTTATACATATAATTTTTTTGACCACTAAATTCAATTAAGTTGGTCTAAACCTAGTAAAAATTAGTTTCATTAATGAAAGCGTGAATATACGTTCTAATTATCCCACTAACGTAAACTTTATATCCCGGCTTTTTTCTCATCCTTCTTTTTCACGAATTTTCTTCTCATAGTGGTTCTTTTATTGTTGTTATTGTTGCTACGCTTTTTTTTTTTCTTTTTCTGTTCATCCTTATAACAGTAACGGATTCAAAAAATTTTATTAGTAGAGACAAAATATATATAATATAATAATAATTTTATAATTATATTTTATTATAATAAAATATAATTAATCTTCTAACTATTTAACTAATAAATTAAAATACTTATATAATAATTTAAATAATAACATAACTTAGAATTTTATTTTTTAAATTTTATATTTTAAAAAGATTGAATAATTATTTCATTTTAATACAATTAAATATTTTATTTTTATATATATTACTAAATAATTATTTAAAAATTTATCTCTTATAAGATTATGAAATCGATTCTTTATAATATTCATAATTAATTTTTTTTAATTAATGTTGTTATTACTAATAAAACTAGAACTACTTCAAAAGAAGAAACATCAATAGATATTCGTATATTTGGATCTTACTTTTCATTTTAACTGCTCTTTGTTGTTAGTTAATATTACTATATTTTAAAATTTAAATTACTAATGAATCTTATTATTCAATAATATTTAACCATGTAATAAAAAAATATACAATAATATAACTACAAAATAAAATTCAAAATAATTGAATGAATTAAAAAATATAAAAAAATAAAAATAAATCTTTAATTGAATCAAAAGAAATTAAAAAAGGAAGTTAATGAATCTTACTAGAAGACAGAAAATTAAGAACGAACAGCAAGAGAAGAGAATTAAAATTTTAGAGAGCATACAAAAGTTATACTTTTAGTACTTAAATTTAAATTACTGACTTAATTTTTAATTATTTTATTATTATTATGTAATTATTTTTATAATTAATATGATATTATTATAAAATAGTGAGATCTTTTTTCTATATATTATGGAAATAGAGATAGATTTTAAAATATTAAAGTGGGGTCAAATTTATTTATTAAGTGAGAATAAATAAATTTTTATTCCGTATACTATATGTTATTCTTATAATTTTGTTTCAATTTTAGATTCGATAAAATATATTTAATTAGTTATATTTTTATTACAGTAAGTTATACTTTTTTACTTCATATCATAAAAATAAATGGATAAATAACATAAACAAATTAAATGGCTTCTAATATTACACCAATATCCTAAAATAAAATAGCGTATATACATATTTTGAATGATTCTATATAATTTGATTTAATTTACATTTTTAATAGTAAATCGAATCAATTAAATTTGATTTAGCATATATATATTGTACCAGTAGTAAATTGAATCAATTGGATTCAATTTAAAATACTATATCAATTAAATTATTATTTAAGTTGTGAAATTAAGTATAAAACTTATACTTTGATAACGTTATACTTTGAAAAATTCAAGTTTAAATTATAAGTAACATCGTCAAAGCAATACGTTTTATACTTAATTTCACAAATTAAATAATAATTTAATTCATATAGTATTTTAATTATTTTTCAAATTATATTACATATCGTATAAATATAGTTGGTTATTTTATATTGTATAACTAATCGTTATTCAAGTTTTAACTCCAATGCTATCTTAGAAGGCTATACAACAACAACAACAACAACAACAACAACAACAACAACAACAAAGTATTGTCCTACTAGGTGGGGTCGACTACATAAATCAAACGACACCATTGAGTTCTGTCATGTATCATGTCTACAGAGAGGCCGTTTACATGTAGATCTCGTTTGACCACCTCATAGATGGTCTTCTTAGGTCTTCCTCTGCTTTTCACCCTTTATCCATCTTCCATCTCATCCACCCTCCTGACTGGGTGTTCTGTCAGTCTTCTTTTCACATATCCAAACCACCTGAAATGCGATTCTACCATCTTTTTCACAATGGATGCTACTCCAACTAACTCTCTCCGTTATATCTTCGTTCCTTATTTTATCCAATCGCGTATGACCACTCATCCATCTCAACATCTTCATCTCTGCCACACTCAGCTTATGTTTGTGCTCCCCTTTAGCCGCCCAACACTCCGTACCATAAAGCATAGCCGATCTTATAGCAGTGCGATAGAATTTACCTTTAAGTTTTAAAGGCACTTTTTTGTCGCATATAAAACCAGATGCACTCCGCCATTTTGACCAACCTGCTTGAATTCTATGATTTACATCATGTTCAATCTCTCTATTATCCTGTATAATGTACCCAATATACTTAAAACTTTTAACTTTTCGTAGGATGTTTTCTCCAATCTTCACCTCTATATTAGGGTTTTTCCTTCTCAGACCGAACTTACATTCCATATATTCCGTCTTGCTACGGCTTATGCGCAGACCATACACTTCTAGAGCTTCTCTTCATAAGTCCAACTTCTTGTTAGGGTATTTCCTTGACTCTCCCATAAGGACGCTATCATTGGCAAAAAGCATGCACCATAGCACAGGCTCTTGAATGTGCTCTATAAGTACTTCCAAGACTAATGTGAAAAGATATGAACTTAAGGAATATCCCTAGTGTAATCTTATACCAATAGAAAATTCCTCTGTCACACCACCTTGAGTCTTCACACTAGTTGTGGCCCTATTATACATGTTTTTAATTGTACGAAAATATGCGATCCTTACTCTCCTCTTTTCTAAGACTCTTCCATAAGACCTCCCTTGGCACCCTATCGTACGCTTTTTCCAAATCAATAAACACCATATATAGATCCCTTTTATTACAACGATACTTTTCCATCATCTTTCTTAACAGGTATATCGCTTCGGTGGTGGATCTGCCTGGCATAAATCTAAATTGGTTCTCTGTTACTTATGTCTCTTTTCTCAACCTCCGTTCTATCACCCTTTCCCATAAATTCATGGTATGGCTCATGAGCTTAATTCCTCTATAGTTTTCGCAACTTTGTATATCCCCTTATTCTTGTAAATAGGTACCAAGGTGCTCTTTCTCCACTTATCAAGCATCTTCTTTGACTTTAAAATCTCATTAAAAAGCTTGGTTAATCAGTTGATACCTTTTCTTCCAAGGCCCTTCCAAACCTCAATCGGGATATTATCAGGTCCTACTACCCTCTCTTTTATCTCGAAATCTCGAATCCTTCAATAATAGTCAAAGAAGGCTATATTTTATATTAATTTTTTTAATATCAAAAGTTCCGGTAATGATTTTTTAAATACTAATAATGAATCAAAAAATATTTTTTAATAAATTTTTAGAAATTATTTATTGTTTTGTTTTAAATTCACAAATTTATAAAAATATAGATTTTCTGGAATTTGAACTAAAATACGAAAATTAGATTTTTATTCTTATTCATTTTAATTTTTAGATATTTTATTTGAATTCAAATGGAGAGTATTTTTTATTGACATTTATGTTTTAATGTTAATATAGAATCATTACTAAATCGAATTTAATTGATTCAATTTACTACTAAAAAGTGTAAATTCTTTCATTTATATAGAATCATTCAGGACATACATATAGATTAGTTTATTTTAGAATATTTACGTAACATTAAACATTAAAGGTCATTTAGTTTATTTATGTTATTTACCTTAAAAAATGCTATAAATAAGTTATTCTAATAACTTTATTATATGCATTTAAAATATATTTATGAATAAGATATAATTATTTTAATAAATTTATTTAAAATATTATAATTTAATATTATAAAAAAATAAATAAATTTTAAAATAATTTATTTTTATGTATGTATTATAATATATAAAAACTTTTTTAGTTATTATAAATATTAAAGTATGTTTTATTTGATAATAGATATGAAAATTAAGAAAAAATTATTTAAAAAGGAGAAAAATAGTTTAAAGGTCTGAGGATTTGAAAATTTATTAAAAAAAATTGGCAATAATACTTTTCTGATTGTTACTCAATTTTGAGTTTAATGATTTAATGATTTATATAAGACAATTATTTACTCTAGTTTTAAGACAAAAAATAAAATTATATAATATATAATACTTTTATATATTTAAAATTGTTAATTTTTGTTAAAAAAAAAAAAAGTGAGGGAGCCAAGGCCTATATTTGTCCCCTTGGATTTGTTCCTGCAATCAGGGACGGATCCAGAAATGATATTATGGGGGCCAATAACATATATAATATTAAAAATTATATAAAAAAAATATATAATATAAGATGTATTATAAAAATATACGAATAGAGAATATATTTTAAAGTAAAAAAATATGTGTATACTTTTTACTAATAAAGTGGTCGATTCTTTGTATCATAAAATTCACCGATAATAGAATTTGTGTCAACATTTTCAACAATTTTCTTTTCAATATAATTAAAAGACAATTAGTAAGAAATTCATCTTTTATTTTGTTTCTGAGTTATTTTTCACAATATTCATAGTTGAAAAAGGTCTCTTAATTGTAGCAGTTGAAACAGAGAGAATTAATACCAAACGAATAAAAAAAGGCCACAAGAAGAAAAAAAATTTACCTTATGAGGTTTAAAAATTTTTATTTAATTAAAAAATATTAGTAATAATATATTTTTCAGATTTTTTTAATATTGTTATTTATTTTTTAGATATTAAAAATTATTAATATTTAAATTAGATTGAACTTTTATTTATATTAGACTAAATACTAAATATTTTTTAAAAAAAATTAAAGTATACATAATAACTTATTACTATTAAAAAAAGTTGGGGGCCGAGGCCGCCACTCGCCCCCTTACGTCCGTCCCTGCCTGCAATGTTAAGTAATTTCGTATTTTGATTTTAAATAAGGTGTACAACAATTTGTTAAGTTAGGAGAGAGATTCAATCTACAATCTCTACTCAAATAGCATAATTTCTCTATATTTACTTAAATATTTTATTTAATTGTAGAGTTTTCACTTTTTAATTTGAATATGGAAAAAAAAATGGTGTTGGACTCAGATGTGGGGAATACAGGTACTTCACAATCATGTGGTGTCAGTGAATAGAACTCGGACCATGCGAGTTCTTCCTTTCATACAAAAATTGATAATAACCACAAGTCTGGACCATGCGATTTATTAAGCAAAATTTTAAAATCAAACAACTCGCATGGTCCGATTTGTGTACTCTGAATTTTTTCAAATTTTTTAATACTTTGTGTACTCTGAATTTTTTTAACTTTTTAAACACAAATCGGAGGGTCCGATTTGTGTACTCCCACAATTTTAAAAAACACCAAAAATTACCATATTAAAATATATCACTCATTTTATTTTCATATCAAAATTTTTTACCCTAGAGTTTTATTCATATTTATTATATCTAAAATTATTTATTTATTTTAGTAATAATTAAAAAATAATAAATAAATGCACTGAAAAATAAAAAGATAATTATGAATCCCTATGTTCCCAAAGTCTCTCCCAAACTTTTTCGCAACACAAGGGGAAGTAGGATTTTACTCATTCTTCCGTTGTTTATTCTTTTTATTTTCCTACTAATTACTAATAAATGTTTCTTCTTTTGGTTCCCATGAAATTCCCCTGTTTACAGTTCAGTTTTCTTTGCCAACCGTTATTAGGACGTTAATTGAGTAATAATTGTTAAACTGAAAAGAAAAAAAAAAAAAGATTGAACTCATTCATGGCTACCATTTCTGCAACTTGCTACTTCTATATTCTATCATGGTTATGGTTATGCTCCATGACACTATGTGGAACAGTGTTAGAAGACCTAAAAAACTTGCATCCACCTCCAGAATTTAACTCCACAATCATGACAAACTGTCTCAATAACCCTTCGCTTAGGTACTGCAGTTCCTCTCCCATGAACTTTGACGAAATATTCAAATACACCATTGTTGCTAGCCATCTCTGCAATGAATCAAAGAACCCCAATTGCATAGAATCCTTCCCCAAAGTTGATCTTAGAAACCGTCCAAACATTGCACCTCTTTACTTGTCATTTGAATTCTTCTGGAGGTATTGCCCCCTAACCATAGTTTCCATTGATGTGTCAAACAACTCTTTGAAGGGGAATTTTCCTATTGATGTTCTTCATTGCACTCAAATACATGCTCTTGATTTAAGCATCAATGAGTTTTCTGGTGATATTCCAATTCAGAGTTTCACTCCTCTCACCAACCTTACTTTCCTTAACCTATCCTATAACTGCTTCTCTGAGAGTGAAGAACTATCTGATTCACAGTTCTTCAAAAGGTTTAATTCTTCAAGTTTTCTTCATTCTGGTGCACTCTTGGATCACAGAAGGTTCTTCACATTGAAGGTTGTGATCTTATTGGTTGGTTTTCCCATCCTTGTCATTCTGATGGTGATTTTCTTAGCATGGCTTTGTTTTCAAAGGCCTGATTTTCTTCCGAGAAAACTTCAAAGAAGAAGGACCTTCACACCTGCAATTCTAAACGCGGCGACATCTGGTTTTTCAAGCAAGAATTTAGTAGGGAAGAGTGATGTTGTTCACATCTACAAAGGGGTCTTGAGAGACGGCACACAAGTGAAAATTGAGATGTATTGGGATGAGATATCAAGGGAGAGATATCGTAAATTTGTTGAAGAATGCAAGGTGCTCTCTGAGTTAGACCACAAGAACCTTGTTAGGGTTCTAGGGTGGTGTAAGAGCAGAAAATTCAGGGCTGTTATCACAGAATGGACAAGAAAGGAGAATGTTGAAATGTGGTTATTATCAGAGTCTGCTCCACCACCATGGAGTCATAGAGTCAAAGTGTTAATGGGAGTTGTAGAATGCATGCAGTATCTGCAGGAGGAATGGCCTCAAGTTGACTATGTTCTCAACACAAGTAGTGTTCTATTGACTCAAGATTTGGAACCATTAATTTCAAGGTTCAAAGTTGTAGATCATAACATTAGTACTACAAGAAGTAAGATTAATAAACAATTACCATACACAATCATAATTTCTTATTTTCTTCCCCTTTGATTATTATTATTGTTATAGTACTGTTTTTATGGCTTGTCTAGTAATCACTAATCAGTATTTATTCTATTTGGTTTAGATATATGCAAGTTTGGTGTATTCATGCTGCAAGTGATACTAAATAGGAAGGGTCAAGAAGAGTTTGAAAGGGATGCAAGTGGGTTCATTAAGTATATGAGAAGTGTTGATCCTGAAGAGTTGCAACAGATGATTGATGAGAGAATGGAACTAGGTGAAACTAGTTTTCATCAAGTTAAACAGGCTGTATCCCTTGGATTAATGTGCATAGACCAATCAAACAGTGAGCAACCGAGCTTGGCCTTCATATCTAATAGCATTGCCAGAGCCTACAAGGCTACCCGTGTTTTGCCATCTGCAAATCATACAATAACAAGATCCCATGGAGGCCATAGATTTAAGGGACACAAGACATAACTTGTTAAATATATACTTCTATCTATGTAGAGATAAATTCAAACTAGCATTAGAAATATAGAAATGATATTGTATGTCTAATATTTCTTCTCGGTTCCTTTTTGCATGTCAATATCTAGGTGTATAAATAATACACACACTCTTAGAGATAATTTTATATCTAATCCTTGTGTATTTTATGTATGAAATAAACTCTTGTAAAACAGAAGCGTATGAAACCATGAGAAAGACCTAAAATTTATTTAACAAAAGCTTAAATTTAAGTCCTTTTTTAATCTGTCAACTGTTATTACAAAAACCTCTTAGTTGTATATAACTTTTGAGATATTTCCACTGAATAGGACATCAATTATTTTATTTTATTTGCTTTTTGTTGGGTTGATAAAACTAAAGTGTGAGTGATTTGGATGAAGGTTATGAAAGCAAATTGGGCTTTTAGTAATAGAGAATGCTCTGTTATTGGGTTCCTTCGCACTTGTGTGAGTCTGAGTAGTGGTAGTAGTCATCGTTGTTCTGTGTCTTTCCCTCCAAACCGTCGAATTAGGTGCATGGACGCCGCCGGCTTAGATTCCGATGGCCGTGAATTCAAGAGCCCCGACGAGATGTGGACCGAGCAAGCCGGTGACCCCAACAAGAAGACCCTTTGGTACCGTAACGGCGTCTCCTATTGGGAGGTACGCTTCCTCCATTCCCTTCTATGATATCTCAGCTAAATTCAATTCCTTTATGCTTTTTTATTACTGGGTTTATCATGGGAAGGTTATGAATGAACTATTATTGGATAGTGTTGAGTGCTTGTAGTGATTTTTTGTTTTTATTTTTATGCTTTGTCTGGATTGTGTGAGCAGGGTGTTGAGGCATCCATGGATGGGGTATTGGGAGGGTTTGCAAATGTGAACGAACCTGATATCAAATGCAGTGAGGAGTTTTTGAAGATTATTTTGTCTGAACGTTTTCCAGCTGATGCTAGACACCAACCACTTGTTGCTCTTGGTACTCACTCCTCCTTTTTAGTGTGTTAGGGAAGGAGACCTGCTTTCATGGAATGTATAACTGCTTTAAATGTTGAATTTTTTATTCATGGGAGATCTAATAAGCAATATATTGAATTCCAGATTGCGGTTCTGGCATTGGCAGAATTACAAAAAATCTGTTAATAAGACACTTCAATGAGGTCTGTCAGACTTTTTCATCCTTGCATTGCATTTATATACTGTGTCTGATTCTAGCTGTAGCAACTTGTGTTCTTTTGTAATCCATCAACTGATGCATATTTAAACTTATTGTTATTGGTGCTACAATTAGTTGGAGCATATGTCCTTTTTAGTTTGATGTTACTGATATCCATGGCCTAAAATTGCCAATGTCTGTGGCTATTTTCCCCCTTCTTCCTCTCCTCATCTTTTCCTAATTTAATTTTGTGCTTTTGGCACATGAGTAATGCAGTTTAGGTTTTACTTATTTTGTTTTAATCTATATGCCTAGCATATCTGCTTGACTGCGCCTCTCTTACAGATGTCATGTGTCTATAACTTTTTTACTGATAAAATATAGATTTTTTAAAAGTTCATTTTGGAACTCTTTCAAGCTTGATATATTTAAAGTAATTGAACAATTTCCCCCCTAAATTTTCTCTTGTTAAAAAAAATTCAGGTTGATCTTCTTGAGCCAGTATCACACTTCTTAGAGGCTGCACGTCAAACTTTGGGCCCCGAAAATCATATGAATTCAGATACTCACAAAGCAGTTAATTTTTATTGTGTTCCTCTTCAGGTATGTGTACTTCACCTTAAGGTATTTAATGATTGCTCCCCCCATACTCCCCTCCTTGTGCCCATGATAGATAAGTACATGTTTTGTTGCCTTGTTGGCCAACTACACATTTTATAGCCTCAAAGCCGATTTATTACTTTATTCATCATTTAACAGCTCTTGCATTTCCTGTCGTAGGATTTTACACCAGAATCTGGAAGATATGATGTAATATGGATTCAATGGTGTATTGGTCATCTAACTGATGATGATTTTGTTTCATTTTTCAAGAGGGCAAAGGTAAGTTGTTCTCTTTTTTGTTTTATTAATATTTGTTATTCTGGAATCAGAGCATTTACAGTGCCTCCAGAGAACATTTGGTGCAATTAATTTGAATTAGGGAAGGTTCTGTAGAATTATAGATTTACTCAAGTCTACATATTTATCCATCAGTCATTTTTGGTTGGCATTTATCATATATGTGGTTTGCCTTGGTACTAGCTAGCTATTCTTGCAATATTTCATTGGATGATAACATAATAAGAATTTAGTTACCATTTATAAATAGTATGTGATGTATTCAGCTATTCACTATGAGTGAGTCTCTCTGTTTCTTTGTTCAGAGATACAGAATAAACTGTCATGTATATTTCTGTCATCTGTAATTTATCATAATGTTATTGTGGACTGAAGGTTTATAACTTTGATGTGTTCCTTAACCCTTACCTTTCATTTAATTTGTACATTTGTGATGTGTGTTGAGTTGAAGTTATTATATCTGTCTCAATTGAATACTGTGGACTCAATCATTTCCACTCTCTTAATTTCACTATTCACATAAGTATGCAGGATATGTCTACTATATCTGTTATCTCTCACATGTACTGAATGAAGTTATAAAATTTGTCACTACTGTCTCATGTTTCCATGCTAATGGCTTTGACAACTCTTTAGGTTGGCCTCAAACCAGGTGGATTGTTCATCTTGAAGGAGAATCTTGCTAGAAGTGGTAATTTACTGTTGGTGCTTTTATTTTTTTTCCTCCGTTCACAGTAAATGATTTACTTCATGTATAACATTCAACAAAGAATTTGCTTAGTTTGCTGTTCTGAAATCTATACAGTAATACAGTATATATCCAAAGTCCCAAACCTTGACCGAATTAAGACTTAAGACATATCACAACACATTTTCTTTGGATGAGACGTTTTTGGCAAAGTCATATAATACAGCTTAGAACAGTCCAAGAGAATAATTGATTACATGTTAAAACTGTTTTTGACCACTTCTAAGCACATAATATATTTATTTAAAAATTGCATGAGATAATGTAGGTTATCTAACTTTGAAGTTTCTAGCTTCTCTTTTGTTGCTTTTTCTGATTTTTCCCCAAACTTTATTTGACCCTTCATATGATGTTAGTAATTTCAGTGGCTGTGGTCATTTTATTTATCTGAAACATGAAATTGAAAGTTTACCATTTTGTTTTGGATCTTGGATTCTACTTTGCTCCTTGCAGGATTTGTGCTGGATAATGAAGATCGAAGCGTTACAAGATCTGACTTGTACTTCAAGGAACTCTTTTCTCGATGTGGATTGCATGTCTACAAATCAAAGGTATTCAAAACCAAATGTGCCTGCCGAGGCTCAACCGGCCTCAATAATGTTTTTGATATAGTATTCTTTAATGTTCCAGTTTTGGTTATATTAGAGATTGGAGATAAACTAGACCAATGCTTCCTAGATATATTATTATTTTTCAATTATGTTTGATGACCATTATAACTTAATAATAAGTAGCCTTTAGAGGTTTTTTAATTTAACACGTCTGTGCCAAAAAGGTCAATAAACCAAGATGTTTTTCTTTAATCCTTTATCCACTTGGTCTTCTCTACTTCCCCTTAGTGGAGACACGATTAACATATAATATTCTGTGTTGGCCTCCAAATCTTTGAGAAACTCCTGGCCTATCTCTTAGAACAAAAGTATCATATTTCAAGCTGTCAATATGTCATAGTTCAACCTTGCAAGGTATTTATTTCCAGATGCTGATTTTCTTAATTAGTTATGCACTTTTCCACTATGTCAAGCCACGTCCTGTCGTCATTTAATATTATTTATTTCTCGTGGACACGTATTTATATAAAAATAAGGTTGGAGCCTTATCGTTAGAGTCTCTTATCTGCTTTTAATTGTAACAGGATCAGAGAGGATTCCCGGAGGAATTGTTCGCTGTGAAGATGTATGCATTAACCACAGATGTTCCAAAGAAGGTTAACCGCACCAGATCTAAGTCACAAGCTAATAGGCCCAGGATCATCAAGTGATGACTAACTTGTTTGATATGATATGATATCCATGTTATACTATTATAATACTCTTATTATTATCTTAGAATAGGTATTAGTTTGTTTTTCTATGCCTGTCATCATTTTAACAGTAAGTAAGCTTGTATAATTGTAATGTGAAATGCAAATTTTTTGGCATATCTAGCATCTGCTAGCCGATAGGTCCCGAAGATTTCTAGTGAGGTGATTTCCTCTTTTAAGCTACCTATAAGATTGTAACATTTTGCTCGGAACTCCGGTGTGAGTGATATCACTCGGTTATCCTCATAAGTCAAAATGATTAAATGAGTACCAACGGAAGAAAAGGACTCTCGTGGGGCCCCTTTAAAAGATTTTGTGTTTGCTTTCGCAACTCTGCAATGGACACTTGCTCAACAAATGCTTATAACAATGGACTCAAATTAATTTTTGGAAAAATTTGGCTAGTATGTAACCATTAAAAAAGAGTGAGTCATTGAATGAAATCTCACATTAATCTCATACCATTAAAAGCCTCATTAATAGCTATTTGATGACTATAAATTTTAAATGTTGTTAGTCTCTAACATTCCTCTTAATTTTTTTTGTACTAAACAAATAAGAAAGAAAACAAAAACAAAACACATCAAATTAATCAGATAGGATCATATATCTGAGCAAACTAAAATTATTTATGACACAAATTATATGCAACACACACATTCTTTCCATAATATTTATCCGGGATTTGTTGCAGAATCATTTATTATCGTATCAATTAGTTAGAGCGATAACATGTACTTTTTTTGCTATATAAATTATAAAACGGAAAAGTCTAGGAACCAGCAGCTTTTTTAAATTTGGCCAGTATGTAACCATCAAGAAAAAGTGAGTTATTGGATGAAATCTCACACCAATTTCATACCATTAAAATCATTATTGATGATTATTTGATGACTACAAATTACAAAAGTTACTGGTCCTTAGCACTTCTCTTGTAAAACCATACATTTGTTATGGCTTAGTCTATCATGTTGCATCGTAATCGTAGATCACACTTGATCTAATTTATATACTAAAATGGATATTATTTAATGTCTCAAATCTTGAATATAAATATTATTTCCCTATGTCAAGCACAGATGATTTATTTATTATTTATTAATTTATTTGCCATGAAAAGGACGTGGAACTATAAAGTACGACAAATACTTCATCCAGCACCCCAATGTCGGCAGAACAACATAAACTAACTGAACATTGAGCAGAGAGCGAGAGATGAAGAATCCATTGAGTTTTTTAGCAGCTGGGAAGAGGAGAGCCGCACAAGCACTTGTTACCAGCATACGCATAAGCATCGAATCTCTGCAAGTTCCCGCCCTGAGGTATCTGACCGCAAAGACTGTTGTAACTCACGTTAAACCTCTTCAAGAACTTGAGCTGAGTCAAGCTCTGTGGCAGTGTCCCGGAGATGCCGTTGTTCCTCAGATCAAGCGTGTTCAAGTTCGAAGAAAACCCTACCTTTCCAATATCGAAAGCGAACCCGTTCTTCGCTAGCGCGATCTTCTGCGTGTTCTTCTTCGCACCGAACAGCACCGAAGCGTCACCCACCAGAGAGTTCCCTGACAGGTCCACGATTGCCAGGTTTAGATTCGAAAGTGACGTCGGAATCACTCCGGAGAGTTTGTTCTGAGACAGCGTCATCGAAGTGAACTGACTCGAGAACGACCCGTACGACGACGGGATCTGTCCGGAGAGAGAGTTCCCGTCGAACGTGATCCCGACGAGGTTGGGGAGTGAAGAGAGTGAAGCTGGGAGAGCGCCGGAGAGCTTGTTGTAGGAGAAGTCGAGGGTGACGAGGGTTTTGATGGAGGAGAGGAAATCAGGGATGGTGCTGGAGACGCTGGTGTGGCTTATGTAGAGGTAGCGGAGCTTGGTGAGTTTTGTGAGGGTATTGGGGATGGTGCCGGCGAGGTTGGTGATTTGGGAGAGAGTGAGGAAGTTGAGGGACGGGAGGTCTCCGATGGAGGGAGGGATGGATGTGGCCTTTTGAAGGGTGATGCCGGTGAGGTCCAGATTGTTGACGCGGTAGGTTTGGGTGTCGGTGTCGCAGGAGACACCCTTCCAGCCACCACAGCAGTCAGTGGAGGCGTTCCAGGTGGAGAGATCAGAGGGGTTGCCTAGTTGGCTCTTGATCCGGAGGAGGGCCGCCTTGTCTTGAGGGTTGCATTTATCGGCGGCGAGCGCTGGATATGTGAGCACACATGTGGTTATGGCTAAGACTAGTAGCTGCTTCATGGTGATTCCCATGTTCATGTTAATGTGCATGCGACTTGTTTTGTTTTTGTTTGGGTTGAGTAGAATGCATGAGATACTGTCCCTTTATATAGATTGTTGATCGAGTTGTTTTTTCATTTTTTCGTTAAAAATAAACAGTCAACTTAATTTAAAGATGAAATAAGACTTTATTAGGTATTAATTGAAAATAGGGATCACAGCAAATTGAGATTCAAAGATGTTAAAATGAATGAATATGAAAATGCTTTACAATAAAGGAGCTAGTTATTGATATATATACGTCTCTGTGGAATAGATGGATGTTGCGGCTATGGCCCGTTCCAAGTGGTTGAAATTGTACCAGTCTGATCTGTCCCTCAATAAGCCATCATCATAACTCTTTTTATAATCATGAACCTACGTAAGAGTTAATTCATATGATTGATTGTGTTTAAACATAAAATCATATTATTAATTAGGGTAATGGCCAAGAAAGGCCAAAAATTGATCGACTAATGATTTGGTGACATGTAGCAATAATATTTTTAAAAGAAGTCTTAAATAAAAATATTAATATGTGATTTAGACTTAGTAAAGTACATAACTTTCCTTCTCTTACCACAATAGCAATATTAAAAAAACAAGGCCAAAAAACATTTTTTTGTTGCGGTTGAGTAGTGAGGAAAAACCAAATCCATTGCAGTGGAGCAAAAGGAAGGAATCACCACTTGCTAAGGGATCAGCAGTGGCTGCTCGCTTCGGTGAAAAGCAATTTAGAGATGCTGATGATCGGCGATTCCTAATAGATACAACAGGAGCAGCGGCAACAAATAGATTCATTGTGATAGAGCTGGATCTATAGGATACCGTCAAAAAACTAATCTGCCGGAAAAGAAGAACAACGTCAGAGAAGCATCGGTTGCAACTGGCCAACACTGGCTGCGTCAGTGAGAAGCAATTTGAAAATGCTGATCGGCGATTTAGAGATGTTGATCGACGTCGGAAAAGAGGAACATCGGTTCCAACGTCACCATGAAGAAGATAGTGGCGCCGCCGTGAGGACACACTACAAGAAAAGCAATAAGTACCGTCAGATTTAATGTTGGTAACGATGTCGAGTTTGTAAGGTTGAATAGTTACCAGTGGATTTTAGTTTCCGACAATAAATCCGCCGGTAATATTTGGAGAAAAAAAATTGGCGCGTCATTTACGGTCGAAAAATTTCGACAGTAACTCCAATTAGTGAAACACTCCGTTTTGGTGATGACCCGCAACGATTTATTCTTGGATTTTTCCGACGGTAAATTTGTTGATAACATGGTGTATATTCAAATCACAAACCCTCTTTCCCTCATTTCAGATTCACCCACTCTCTCACTCACCACCGCTACCGCCGAGACCACCCCATCACAGCTTCCTTTCCGTCGTCGTCAACCCACCACCAACACCTCCCTTCTTCTCCTTCTTCCTCCCCTAGCCTCTTCTCCTTTCTCCTCGTGCCGTTAAACCACCATCGCGCTACCGCTGTCCACCAGCCTTCGACAACTTACCTAGCCTTCAACGACCACCCTTCCGCTTCCTCTAGCTCTAATAACATTATAGTGCTGCTTCTCTTCACCTCTTCTCAATTCTCTCATAGTTTTGTATTCCAGGTTTCTCTGGCAATGATTTCATTTTGTTTACTAAAGCTACTACTAGAGATTGCGAAAATTTGCTGAAGGTACTATGTATTTATGAAGAAGTTAGTGGACAGGTAGTGAATCTCGACAAGTCTTCTATTTTTTTCATCACGAATATCTTTTTTATTATTCGGGATCAATTAGCTGGTCTACTCTCAGTTCCACATGTAAGCTGCCAAAACAAGTATCCCAGCTATGATCAACTAATTTAAAGAGGAAACCTTTAACTACATAAAAGATAAGGTTGCGCAGAAGCTCCAGCATTGGAAGAGGAGTCTTCTTTGTACTAGTGGTAGAGAAGTTCTAATTAAAGCAGTTGCTACTGCGATTTCAATTTATACACTAAGTTGCTTTAAGCTACCAGAGATTCCTCTTAGAGGAGATTAAAAAGGAATCTATGCAGTTTTAGTGGGGACAAAAGAATAATGAGAAAAGGATGTAGTGAATAAGTTGAAAATTTATTTGTAGACTGAAGAGTGAGAGAGAGTTCAACTTCAAAGAATTAAGGGCTTTTAACTTGACAATGTTGGGGAAGCAAGGGTGGTGACTAATTGCAAGATCTCAATCCCTAATTCACAAGATTTATAAGAGTAAGTCTTTTAGATTATCGTCTTTCCTGAGAGCAGGACGTGGCACTAACCTTCTTGGGAATGGAAAAGCATTCTTGAAAGCAAAAAGGTCTTGGAAAAAGGTATTTTTTAGAAATTAGGAATAGGTAATTTGGTTAACGTCTGTGAAGATAACTGGCTTAATCAAATTAACCTTGTTGACATTCATTTGAATAACACAATAGGCCTTAAACGAAAATAGATACCAGATATTATACTACTAGATGAAAATTGGAACCAAGCAATGATCACAGCAAAGTTTCAATTAACAGTGGCACATGCAATTTTAAGGACAACAATTTATTAAAGTGAGAATCGTGTTACCTGGCCTAGGAAAAGGAATGAAAACTATTTCGTTGCTTCAGGGTATTTGCTGGCCTTCCAATTTTACCATGCCCTAGTTGAATTCTTACTATATCAGTGCAGAGTAAAAGAAGTCTTTGATTTGGAACCTAAAATGTCAACCGAAGATTAAGTCTTTTTTTTGTGGAAAGTGATGCATGTAGGGTTACCAGTAAAGGAGAGGTTACATACCAGGATCAATTCGGTGTCCTCCTTATGCCCTCGGTGTATGGCGAGTAAGAAGTCCACTGTTCATTGCCTTCTTTTTTAACCAGACTCAAAAATTGCTTGGAGAATGAATGACATTCCATTTTCATCGCAACAATTGGAATAATGGAAGTGATGCAAAAAAAAACTCCAATTTATAGCATTCTTTACCTTTTGAAAAGCTAAAAATTGGAAGGTATTTGAAGATAAATCATCGATCCCTCAAGAGTTTGTCAGCCAAACCCAAGCAGCAGCTGTTGAAACAATGATTTATTTTCTTTAGTTGTTGATGTTTTTTGTTCACATTTAGTAGATGACTTTTCTTTTTTTTTCTTTATTAAAGTTTCAGGAAATTTATTAGATATTTATCTTTTTAATTAGGATTTTCGTATTTATCCTTTGCTATAAGTCAAATGGACTATTCATTTTATTGAATTAATAAAATCTAACTTTAAAAAAAAAACATATTTTTTGTGTACATAACTCTTATAAGTCTAACCAGCCTTGATGAACTATTTTGGGGGGGGGGAGGGGAGTGGAGAAGGAGACAGTTGTTTTTGGTGGCAATTTTTGATAGATATTTCTGATGATCCTTAAAGAGACTCAACAGGAGATTGTTAATGCCATTATAACTTCATCGTACATTTGGAATGATTGCAAGATTTTGACATTGACAAAAAATATTAGATTAAAATTAGGTGATTCTAACATAAAAAATATAATTATTATTTTTTTTCAAAGTTAGATTTTATTAATCCAATAAAATGAATAGTCTATTTGGAGTTACAGCAAAGGATAAATAAAAAAATCTCAATTAAAAGGATAAATATTTAGTTAATCTCCTGAAACTTTAATAAAAAAAGGAAAAAAAAGTCATAAAAATAAACCATTGCTTCGACAGTTGCTGCTTTTGTTTGGCTAATAATCTCTCACGGAGTCGATGATTTATCTTTAAATACCTTCAAATTTTTAGCTTTTCAATATGCCAGGTAAAGAATGCTATAAATTGGATTTTTTTTGTGCATCACTTTCTCTATTAATCTGATTCTGAACGCACAACTACCATCTCCATGGTTTCAGTTGTTGCGATGGAAATCGAAGCTCATTCATTCTTCAAGCAATTTCTGAGTCTAGGCAAAAAAGAAGGAAGTGGATAGTGAACTCGTCACTCGCCATACACCGAGGGCGTAAGGGGACACCGAATTGATCCTGGTATGTAACCTCTCCTTTATTGGTATCACTTCATGCATCACTTTTCACAAAAAAGACTTAATCTTCGATTGGCATTTTAGGTTTCAAATCGAAGACCAAACCGCTTTTACTCTGCACTGCTCTGGTAAGAATTTAGCTGGGGCATGGTAAAATTAGAAGGCCAGCAAATACCCTAAAGCAATGGAATAGTTTTCATTCCTCTCTTTAGACCAGGTAACACAATCCTCACTCTGATAAATTGTTGTGCTTAAAATTTCCTGTGCCACTGTTGATTCAAAATTTGTTGTGATCATTGCTTGGTTCCAATACTCGTATGGTAGTATAATATCTGATACCCATTCTGGTTTAAGGCCTATTGTGTTATTCAAACGAATATCAATAGGGTTAATTTGATTAAGCCAGTTATCTTCATAGACCTTAACCAAATTACTTCTCCCTAGAGCTTCTGCGCAACCTTGTCTTTCATGTAGTTAAAGGTTTCTTTCTTGGATTGGTTAATCACAGCTAGGAGGCCAAGGTACTTGTTTTGGCAGCCTACATGTGGAACTGAGAGTAGACCAGCCAATTGATCCCGAACAATGGAAGGGGTATTCTTGCTGAAAAAACAGAGGACTTATCGAGATTCACTACCTGTCCACTAACTTCTTCATAAGTGTGTAGTACCTTATGCAAATTTTTGCAATCTCTAGTAGTAGCTTTGTTAAACAAAATGGAATCATCCACAAAGAATAAATGACTGATCTTAGGGTATCTAGAGTTCAGCCTTAAACCAGAGATTTTTAGCCTTCGTTTTCCTCTGTGGAGCAGACGGAATAGACCTTTTGTACAAAATAAAAATAGATAGGGAGAGAGGGGATCGCCTTGACATAAACCTCTGCATGGTTTGAAGAAACCATGAGGTTGACCTTCCATAGTAATGGAGTAAGAAACCATCTCCACACATTCTCTGATCCAGTCAATCCACTTTTTGCAAAAACCCATTTTGTTCAAAATAGCCCATACAAAACTCTACTCAACTCTGTCATATGCTTTATTCATATCCAGATTTAATGCTAATTTATAATCTCCATAGGTCTTATTCAGGAAGTGCATGAATCCGTGAGCAATCAGCATATTGTCACTAATTAATCTCCCTTTAATAAAAGCACTCTGAGTGTCGCTAATAATCCTATTCATGACATTTTGTAATCTGTGTACTAGGCTTTTAGAGAGTATTTTATAGAAAACACTACTCAGCCTTATTGGTCTGACCTGCTTCATAGAGTTAGCATTTCTAACTTTTGGAATAAGACAAATATTTGTATGATTGAAAGCTTTCACATTTTACCTCCTGAAAAGAAGCTCTTGACTGCACATATCACATCCTTTTTAATTAGCTATCAATAGAACTGAAAAAACTTGGCCGTAAAACCATCATCTTCGGGGAATAAGAAAGGATTGATAGAGAAAGTTGCTGACTTAATCTCCTTCTCTGTCACTGAATTTGTAAGAAAACGGTTGGTAGTGTCATCAATTTTAGTGCCTATTTTCTAAAGAACTTCAGTTGGATCCATCGGGTTAGATGTTGTAAAAAGCTTAACAAAATAATCTTGCGCAGCTGCCGCAATACCAACTTGATCCAATGCTAAATTTATCGTCTACCAGTTCTTGAATTTTGTTTCTGCGACATCTTAACTGAAATTTAGAGTGAAAAATTTTGTATTTTTATCACCCCAATTTAGCCACTGTACCCTGAATTTTTCCTTCCAAAAACGCTCCTCTTGTTCCAAGTTTTCCTCTAATTCAGCCTCCGAAATTCGGACAGTAGTGCTATTTGCCGCCACTCCTTTTGCCTTCTCATCATCCAACCTTGCTTGCAGGATTTGAATTTGAATTTTTGAATTAGGAGCCGTTGATTTTTGCCAATCTACCAGCTTATGGCTGCAATTTTTTAATTTCGCAGCCAGTTTGAACATAGGAAAACCAACAACATTTAGGTCCCAAGCTTGTTTAACAATTGTAGAAACCTCCTTTCTAAACATCAACGCTCTTGGAATCTGAATCTTCTTTTAGTTCTTCGATTTTCTCTCTCTAAGCTAATTGATAATGGGAAGCAATATGATCCGGTATCATCTAAATGAGCAACAAAACCATTCGGATATGCTGTCCTTCAGCTCTTAGATGCTAAAGCTCTATCCAACCTTTAATTTCTTGAATGAAATTACTTCCAAAGTGCCTGTTGCACCATGTAAATTTCTTTCATTCATACCCTAGATCCACCAAATCACCTTCATAAATAAAGTCAGTAAAGCTCTGAATAGATGAGACTGATTTCATCTTTCCTCTCTCCTTCTCATGATGACCTTTAATTGCGTTAAAGTCTCCCACGCCACTACTAGATTTTTCCTGTCGACTCTCTAATTCGTAAGGTCTTAGCAAATTATTCTGCTCTAGCTGTCTCATCCGTGTGTAAATGTACTGCTATGACATCCCAAACCTTCATATTCTGCTGATCCTCCCAAGTGAAATGTATAAAGAATGAATCATGTGGCAAAATCTACAATTTCACCTCTTTCTTCTAAGCTCCCGCAAGACCAACCGGCTTAACACAAAACAGCAACTGAAAATCAGCTCCTATAATCACTCTCTCCATTGTCGAAGTATTACTTTAGTTTCACAGAGAAATAATACTTTGGGAGAATGGGATTTTATAATCCCTTTGATGTAAATTGTCAGGAGTTTTCCCAAACTCCGACAGTACCACATTATCATCTTCATAGCTCTTCGGATGCCCTTTGAAGGATGGCACCCTCTCCATCGTTAACACCAACATTTATCTCCTGACAAACCCTTTTCTGCCCTATATTATCCTTTTTCTCCTGAGATCTTCTTTTCCTTCCTATAATGTCAATAATTTTTCTCGCAGCTAATTGTTTCAGTTTGGGTCTCCTCTGGCTACTCTATTTTTCGTAGCTGCTGCCTTCTTTAAATACAAAGCATTCATCACTCCCTTGAATATTATTGAGAACTCCCAACACGGTCATTGGTTTTACTACTCTCATCATCAAGATTCAGTAGCAGTTTCTTCTTATTGAGAGAGTTAATTACCAATTCTTTCCCATTTTTCCTCTGATTTTTCCTCCATGGATAAGTTAGTTATACCTTTAAGTAAACTCACTAGTATTGACTTTTTATCTTTTATCCATATCCGATCTTCCACTACAGAATTAGGAATATATAATGGTATCATTTGAGTTTTGCTCCAGCTTTCCACCCTGTTATGACCTTAGCCACTCTCCCATCCTTCCTCATCCACCTCTCTTTTCAAAGAGTCCTCTAGCTATTTTTTACAGCCTCTTGTTTCGTGGCCTAAGTGTCCATAATAATTACAAAATATACCAATGCATTCATACTTAAGTGTTACCTCGATTATCTTCTTGTTAGGACCTGCCACTTTAGTAATTCTGTGCAAGGGTTTGGTGATATCAAGATTAATTTGAGCCTTGATTATTCTGTTTTCCTTTCCTCTCACTTGAAAAATATCCACGTCTAGAATCTCTCCCATATTTTCTCTTATCTTCCGGTCAATCTCTTTGGTTTTATGATGTTCCAGAAGCTCCTGTTGGACCCATATAGATACTTGAGAAAATTCTGCATCATCCATTAGCACATCTTCCTTCCACCTTCTCAAATTTAGGATATAATTTTTGAAGAGCCATGGAGCTCCTCTTCCAATCCTTATCATATCCATCTCCTCGTGAAAATAAAATTGAAAGAGGTTTCCTCCATGGTCCGTGACCTTAAACCCTGCTGGTTGTCTTCATATTGCCTGCATTGTTGCCTGTAGAGTACCTCCAGAGAAGGGTCGATCAGCAAGTAACCTTTTAAGGAGACTCCTAGAGCATCTCTCAACACCAGATTGAATATCTTCTTTCTCCACCCTCACTACATCCTCCTCTTTCTCCATATTTTTCCGTTGTCCTTCTCCCTGAGTTGCAACATTCATTGCAATATTGGATCTAGTTGACTGTGTTTTGTGAAATTAGGATTATTCGAGCTAATCCTAGCAGAGCACATTTTAAAATGGCTTTTTTACCTAAATGCGCATCTAAAAAACATTAATTCCCAAAATGCGCATGGCTGAAAATTTTTCTGTAAATACGCATAGCCATTTTGTGGCCGCTGCTCGTGAAATGGAAATGAACTCCATTTCAACTATGGTGCCCACGAAATGGGCCACCAATGTCATGCCAACCACACACGAAATGGATATTCCATTTCCATGAGGGCAGCAACGAAATGGAAGGTGATAACTTCAGTTGTATAAAATTTATAGTACTTGATTTGATTGATTAGGTGTTTAATAATTTTATACTTAAACATAAATAATTAAGATTAATGTTATAATATTAAGCCAGGATGATGCAATGATTGACCAAAAACAAGAGTAATATATATATATATATATATATATATATATATATATATATATGCAAAAATAGAATAATTTGAGAATAGATATAATTTCAGATGAAAAAATTAGTAAAAATATTTGATATGTGCTGAATGCTATTTAATGAATTAGAAATTTGATATTAATATAAAGGTATATGAATTAATGAATATGTTTTTAACAATATAGAATTTGATATCAATATTTAATTGTTTTTTAGTGTAATTCATAATAACGTATTAATTGCTAGCAACAATTTTTCTTTTCAAATTTTACTTGCACCTTAAATTCTACATCTAATTCTATTTTATCCAATTTTATTCGCATAAAAAAATTATTATTTAAAAAAATACAATATTTAATAAATATAATAATATAAAAACTACTTTAAAAACAACAAAATCATAATTTAATTTTTAAATTATTCTATTTTTGTATATATATATATATATATATATATATATATATATATATGTTACTCTTGTTTTTGGCCAATCATTGCATTATCCTGGCTCAATATTATAACATTAATCTTAATTATTTATGTTTAAGTATAAAATTATTAAACACCTAATCAATCAAACCAAGCACTATAAATTTTATGCAACTGAAGTTATCACCTTCCATTTCGTTGCTGCCCTCATGGAAATGGAATATCCATTTCGTGTGTGGTTGGCATGAAATTGGTGGCCCATTTCGTGGGCACCATAGTTAAAATGGAGTTCATTTCCATTTCACGGGCAGCGGCCACAAAATGGCTATGCGTATTTACAGAAAAATTTTCAGCCATGCGCATTTTGGGAATTAATGTTTTTTAGATGCGCATTTAAGTAAAAAAGCCAATTCTTTTGGGCAATTTTATTTTTTGCACTAATTTTTAGAAAAAAAAATATTATTTGTACTTATATTTATTAGAATTTTCATACATAAATTAATATAATTTATATTTATATTTTTTATAATCTGTACACATAAATTAATAAAAGTTATTTGTTAAAAATAATTTAATATTTGTACTAATTAAATAATAACAAAAAATTTTAAAAATTACTGGTTCCAAAATGTTCTCATAGTTAAATATTGATGGCTATATATAGTTGTATATTTTAAATATTACTTTATAAAGAACGAATACTTTATTCAATATAAAGTAGTTTTTATGTTTTTAAGTAAAAGTTATATGTCATTAAAATTTTTTTGAACTTTTCTTTTCATGAAACTTTGTAAATGTTCTTATTAATTTTCTCTTATTGACCAAGATTTAGTCGGTTAATGTATTTTTATAAGTTGATGTTAAAAAAGTTTAAATATACTAATAAAATGTATGTAATAATAACTAAAATTATAAATTAATATAAATAAAAATTATTAATTTTAAATTTTTCTCATATATTTATGTATAAAAAATGTTAGAAAATCATAAAATTTATTAATTTTTGTTATTAATTAATTATTAATATTTAAAAATATTAATTAAAAAATATTATTAAATTACTAAATTAAAAAAACTGAGTTTACAGTAATTTAGCATTTTTCATTTATATATGTTTTATAGTATAAATAAAAATTTTATTTATATATTAAAATTAGTCTTTAAAATTAGTTATTAATATATTTATATATAAATACATGTGTAATTTAATTTATTTTTTAATATATATTTATATTTTAATATATATTTTATATTAATAATCGACTTTAATAACTAATGTTAGTGTATATACAGTATTAGCCTAGTATAAATGATCTTTTCATCCTATTATGGAGTGAAATGCTAGCTATCTATGTGAAATTTTATCCGATACAAAAAAAACAAAAATTGTGGGTCCGATCCTCCGTTACAAAATGATTCTTTTGAATTATTAGCTTGGGTCTTCGAGCATCGAGTTTCTGCTGCCATCATGTATATCGGAACTGATAAAGCATAAAAAGTGGTAAAATCATTTGGACATGTGAAAAATGAATAGAGAACAGGATAAGAAAAAGACAAGACACGTGTATTATAATATGAGAAGTGTCAAGACTTAGGAGTTAGTATTTTTATTAAATTTTGGTTAATATTTAAATATAAAAAAAATTAAATAATTTTATATTATTAAATAATTTTATATTATTAAAAATATTATTAATAATTAATTAATAGTTAAAAATTACAAAATTTGCTGTACCTATCTTATCCCTTACAACATTATTACATTATTGCAATACAGAGGGTATCTTATTCGTTGGTACATGCAACAAAAAGGAAGAGTAGTGGGACATGAATGCAGATTGCACTACTGTAGTAGATTATCCATGCCCTTGAGATAACTAATTTAGTTCATCTAGGAAGATCTGCGCCTAGTGCAGCTAGGAAGCGGGGAGCCACACAAGCACTTGTTGTGAGCATACGCAGATGCAACGATATTCGACAAGGCGCCTCCCCCTGGAATCTTACCGCACAGATTGTTGTAGCTCAGGTCCATCGAAGTCAAGTCTCTCACTGTGGTTAGTTGTTGAGGGATGTTCCCATATATTTGATTGTGACTCAGATCCAATATTTGAAGGTTATTGGAGAACTCCACCTTTCCCAGATCAAAAGCCAGCTTATTCCGCGCAAGGTTTATCGTCCACGTGTCCTTCTTGGACCCGAACAACATGGAAGCGTCACCCTCCAGCTTGTTGTTGTCCAGGTACAGATACGTCACGTTTATATTCCCCATCGACTTTGGTATCTTCCCGGAGAGCTGGTTCGAGCTTAGCCACAGGAAGGAGAAGTTTGGGAAGGAGTCGAATATGTCCGGGATCGGTCCGCTGAGGCTGTTAGACTGTAAGTCGAGGGATTGAAGGTGGGAGAGGCGAGACAAGGAGGCGGGGATCTCGCCGGAGAGATTGTTGAAGGAGAGACTTAAGTCGGTGAGGGTGGTGATTTGGGACAGGAACTCCGGGATGGTGCCGGAGAGGAGGGTGCTGGTGATCGAGAGGTCTTTGAGGTTGGTGAGGTTGAGGAGGGAGCGTGGGATTGGGCCGGTGAAGTTGGCGGGGCCCAATTGGATAGTGTTAAGGTAAGGGAGGGTGGCGATGGAGGAAGGAATGGAGAGAGGGTGACCTGGTTTCATGTCTATGTGGTCGAGGTTGAGGAAGTTGACGCGGTGGGTTTTGCCTCTGTCGCAGCTGACGCCTTTCCAGTGGCGGCAGCAGTCGGCCGTGGTCTTCCATGAGGAGAGGGCGGTTGGGTTGTTCAAGTCCTTCTTGATTTGGAGAAGCGCCTTCTGGTCTTCAGGGTGGCATTGCTGTGTGGCACAGAGTGCTATTGCCACTAGTTGGAGGAGGAAGCAGAATTGGAATATGGTTGAGGAATGCATTATTATTGTAGTTAGAGTAGTTTTGATTTTGGGTTGGGATGAAAAATGAGGGGAACGTACTGGCTTATTTATAGTTGAGGTTTGGATGGGAGATGCATGCATGCATTCATTCGTTCATTCGTTATCAGAAAACGGCTAGCTCATGGCAATTTTATTACCATGGACTGGTAATGGTATTGTCCTAGTCTCAGCAGCGACCAAAAAGTCAAACCGGGTGGCGTCCTTCACAAAAGCCATAAATGAATGCTGGTGGAAGAGTAGTGGTGGCGCCCATGCATTAAACAATTGCCCAATTATTCCATGATTATATGAACCAAGTTGCCATGTATAGTTTGCATATCAAACAAATTGGGTGTGATGTTAGGTAGACAAAAAAAAATTGCCAGAACTTGTTTTATTTAGTATTAATTAATTGTCGTAACAATTAATGAATGTTAAATAAGATAAATTATGACTGTTTTTGGCTGATTTTCTTTGGTTACCAAACATTTCCGAAACAAATTATACTGCACTTCTTGCTTCAATAAACTAAGTTAATTAAAAAGTAAGTATTGATTTACAAATGTGACAACTACTTTAATAATTGAAAGCGATAAATAGTTTTTCGATTTTGTTAGATAGATAATGACTTTTGTAAATAATGTGAATAATAAATTTTAGAATTGATCCAATAAAATCAAAAAATACTTCACCCACAAATTACCTTTTAAATCTTAACATTAGAATAATCATCTGCACACCTAATGAATTGAACATCCAATTATTATTAATTATGCACCAGTAAATCGAATAAAAAAAATAGTCATCTAATTAAAAATAATGAACATAATCATCTATATACTTATTGAATTGACTATTCGATATATCTATTGTTTATATTGTTTAATATTTTCATTTTCTACCTATACTTTTTTGAAACCCTATAATTAAAATTCGAATTTCTTTATTTTAATATTTATAAAGAAACGGTGTCTGGTTTTGACCTTAACTTTTGAAATTCAATGGTTTGGGTCTTGTGGTCCTCTTTTATACGTTCTCCACTTTCGGATCTTTTTGCTTTCAAGTTATCCCATCCACCTTTAAATCCGCCCGGAATTGATCAATTTGTCAACAATACCATATATATATTAAATAAAAAAAATATAAATAGACAATAAAAATATTAAATAATGTGAACAATGAATATATTAAATGTTCAATTTATTATGTGCGTAGATAGTTATCCTAATATTAAGATTTATGTGAGTAATTTAGAAATGTAGTATATTTTTATTTTATTGGGCCAATTTTAGAATTTATTGTTTAATTTACATTATTCAAAAAAAACATTGCCTACCTAAAAAAGTTTATTAAATAACGCTACACATCCTAACAAGTTAGGTTGATCTAGTAATTAACTCATTAATCCGCTTAAACAAATATGAAAAATTTAAATATATAGGGTTCGATCAACCCTATATATTTAACGTTTAAATTTTGATCAAAATTTATGGGCAGTTATCTTTACATAAAATTAATTGTTAATAACTATTAGATAATAATTTATTTAAATATGTCAAATTATTAATAATTTTTAACTATTAATTTTACATAAAAATAATTATATATGAATTTTTATCTTAAATTTAATATTAAATAAAAATTTTTTATTTCTTAATTAAAATTCTAATAATTTTAAGTAGCCAAAACATCACAAATAATACATGTTTAATAACACTTTCACTTACAAAGGAGTCCGAATCACTCTCTTCATTTAATTGACATAATTAATTTTTTCTATAATTATATTATTTTATTATTTAATTACACCAAAAATTAATTTTAAATTTATTGTGAATAAAATTCTAAAAAAACTCTCCCTTATTATTATATCTATAATAATTATACAATCTTTCTTTTAAACAAAAATATTAAATTTTTATATTATTAAGTCTAAAAAATATTTCAAATCACCACAATATATTTTATAAAATAAAAATTCAAATATCTTAAATTTGATCCGTCTTTATATATTAAAATTTGAAATATTTAAAATTGTTGATTTATGACATATAAAATAAAAGAATAACGGATAAATAATAAAAATAATAAATTAGCATCAATTTTTTTATTATGAATATTATGAGTTTGAAACTATAAATGTTAGATGTATAATATTCCTGTATGGATACTGATGCTGAGCTATACGTCGGTTTCCTATCAATCGAGCTGAGCTCGGCAACCCAAGCTGGCTGAATTGTATCCTCAAGAATCTGAACCCGAGCGTGGTACCTGCAAAAAGGACTCCGACGCCTAAGTCAGTAAAATAAAAGATTAAATAAAAGAGGTGGATGAGAGTAGGGGTGATCTCAGTGAGTATGCTGGGTTTTTTCTCTTTCTCGTGTGTGTTGCTTAATCCCTCGGCCTGGCTTTATAACGTAATCTGTTCACTTAGTGGTCCATTAGCCTCCGTGATTCTTGTTTGTTGTAGTCCGAGATTGAGTGGGACGTTTTAATCCGAGATCCGCGGGACGTGATTCGTTTGATTTGAGCCGTTGAGCCGAGGTATCTGTTCGGTTTTATCCGATTTTGTGAAGGTTCAGTACACAGCCCCCAAGCTTGACTTGGTGTATTTGCAGCAAGTTGAGCTTATTGTTGGATTTTATACCTCGGCGTAGTGAGATATTTTAGAGCTCATAAGCTCAACGCGCGTGTCAAGCTTGGGTTTTCAGGAAATTTTTTTTTAGTTTAAAAGATGAGAAACTGAAAGTAAGAATTGAAAATTGATTTGAATTTAAGGTGATCTTTTACCTCGTAAACCGGGATGTAATAAATTTTCTGCTTTTACTATATTGGAATCGAACCGTTTTACATTTGGGCGCGTGATTGTTGTTGTTTCCACTTCCCACTAAGATAGTGGGCTTGCAATAATTAAACATGTATGCTTAACGGAACATATTTTCAGTTTGCAAAAAAGTGTTATTAGTTCTCAGGAGTCATGTCTTCCAGAGGTTAGTTTCCTGTCTCTTAGTTTCTTCTATTCTGTTTTATTTCTTCCCTTCTTACTGATCTTCAAAAAGAAAGATGGTTAGAGAAAAAGAGAAAGAGAAGATTAAGGTAGTCGAAGTAAATAAAGATAACCCTTATCATTGGGTTTACGATGATGTGAAGACTCGTGCCTCTTCATTTTGCGATCCTGAGTCTTCTCTGGGTATTGAAGGGTTTGTTAGGGCTGGGTCGAATATCCGTGTTGAGTTGCTCCCCTGTTCTAGTGAGGCGGGGGGGACTGGAGCTACTTCTATATGTATGTCCCCTGTTTGACTGAGTTGCATGTACGTTTACCCTTCTCGGATTTTGAGTGTAGGATTTTGACCCAGTTGAACTGTGCCCCATCACAGTTGCATCCCAACTCGTGGGCCTTCTTGCGTGTCTTCGAGGTTCTGATGGGTTTTCTTGGCTTTCCCCCTTCGTTAAATGTTTTCTTTTCTCTGTTTCAGTCTAAAGGGGTTCATAAAGGGTTATGGGTCTGTTTGAGTAGTTTTCCTGGTCGCTCCCTATTTTTGCTGTATAAGTCTTCTTTTAAAAATTTCAAGTCAATGTTTGTCAAAGTTCGGTCGTTGGAGTCTGTATATCCGTTTTATTTGGATGATGAGATGATAGAGAAGTTTCTTTTGTTTTGGTGTTCGGAGCCTTTACAAATTCTAGAAGCTGATGAGAGGAGTGAGGAAGAGGATTGTCTGCTAGAGTATCTTATTGAGAATTTTGCTGAGGGAGAATGTTTGTGTATTCCCGACCTATTAAAATTTGAGGCGGAAAATGACGTGAATGAGCTGGAATTGTATATAGGTAATTGGACCTTTTGTGTTTTTGTTTTCTTTGGCTTCGTATTTGCTAACCTCGGATTTCTTTGTGTTTGATGTTGCAGGTAGTAAGTTGCTAAATCTGAATTCGGCTAAGTTCCAAGCTTATTTGAAGAAGAAAAGTGAAAAAGGTGGTAGCGTTTCTGGTCTTGTGAAAGATACGGAGGGTGATGCTGCCTTTTCTGCTACCCAGGCTCCCCCTTTCCCAAAAAGGAGGAGGACTGAATCTGAGAAGTCATTGGAGGTGATTTTCGAGGGTGATCAGAATCCTGCTACGAGGTCTGTATTTGAGCGACAGTGTCGCTTGCATGGTTTTTTGCCTGGTGCCAATTCGCATTCGCTGTGGAGCGACCAATTCCCCCTTGCAGAGCTTGCAGATCGTGTTTCTCAGTATCCTGGGGACATGGCTCTCACTCGTCGGGTAGGGCTTGAGGGGATGGGAAAATTTATTCAGGTATCCTTTCTGCCGACGTTCCTTTCATTCTTGTTTAGTTTGTATTGTTATATTAAGATATGTGTTTATGCAGATTGTTGCTTCTTGGTTACTATGCGTTGGTCGCACGACCGAGCTGTTGAGTTCTGAGCAACAGGTTGTGGTCGAGAAAGATGCGTCTTTTGAACGTCTGTTGAAGGAAAAGGAAAAGGTTGTTGTCGATGTGACCGCTAAGATGAAAGAGAAAGAAGATGAAATGGTGGATCTGAAAGAGTAGATCAGATTGCTGAAGAAAGAAAAGGAAGACGAAGTGGGGCGTCTTCAGGAGCAAATTAGACTGCTCCAGGCTGATTTCAAGGAAAATGATAAAGTTAAAGGTGAAATGACTGCTCGTCTGAATGAGCTTGAGGAGGAAAAGATGGACATGTTCATTGCTGGGTTTGACCGTGCTGTCAGCCAGATTTCATTGTTCTCCCCGGAATTTGATGTCGGGAAGCTTAATGTGGTGAAAATTGTTGTTGACGGTCACCTTGCTGACGATGAAGGTGTCGAAGATCAGGCTGAAAGCATTCCTCCTCCTTGAAAAAGGATTTTTATGTTATTTTGTAATTCTCCGCTTTAATCGGAGTGTTTTGAACTTTATTTCTGACTTGTTGTCGGCTTTTGACTTTCACTTGTGGATATTTGTGCTAGCCTTCGTATGCTAGTTGTTTTGTTAATAGATATTCCCTGCTTGTTTAATTGTCGTTTCCGACTTCATAGGGTCGGTCTGTTATTTGTTGTTATCAATTTGCAAGGCTTGTTTGATTTATACACGTTTAGCATTGTTTTTAGAGATATGTATGGATAGGTTGATAGTGATATTTATTGAACTGTTTGACATATGATATGGTCGGCCTTGTTAAAACTTGTCCGAGTAAAACCCTCCTTAGGGAAAAACCTCGTGATCAGGAAAAAGAGTACATGGCCAGCTCATATTTTCATTGAAAAAATTCAACTGTAGTACATTTTTAGTGATGAAATGTTCCAAGTGTTGGGGAGGGGCACTCCTTCTAGTGTTTCCAGGCAGTATGCTCCTTTTCCGATGACTTTGGAAATGCGAAAAGGACCTTCCCAATTGGCGGCCAACTTCTCCTGTCCGGGTGGTTTTTGGACTTCTTCCATTTGTCGCAGGACCAAGTCTCCTTCTTGTAGTATTCTCGGTCTTACTCTTTTATTATATTGTTTCCTTATCGTTGCTTGCATTGCCTGCTGTCTTAGTTCGGCAAGGCTTCGTTCTTCATCAATTAGGTCGAGCTCGGTTGTTCTATCCTCCGAGTTGTCTTTTTCGTTGAAGTATTCGGTTCTGCTGGATCCTTGGCTTATTTCGACTGGTATCATACATTCTGCGTCGTATACTAGTCGGAATGGGCTTTCATTTATTGTTGTGTGAGGTGTTGTGTTATAGCTCCATAGTACCTCTGGTATGAGCTCAGCCCATCGTCCTTTGGCATCTGTTAATTTCTTTTTTAATGCCTGCAAGATGACTTTGTTAGCTGCCTCTGCAAGCCCGTTTGTTTGTGGGTGCTCGACAGAGAAAAAATGGTGTTTGATATGCAGGTCTGTGAGATATGATACAATTTTTTTATCCGTAAATTGCCTACCATTATCAGATAAAATTTCTCTAGGTAAACTAAATCTACATATGATTGACTTCCAAATAAAATTTTGTACCTTTTCGGCTGTGATTTTTGCGAGAGGTTGTGCTTCCACCCATTTTGTGAAATAATCAATAGCTACGAGTAGGAATTTTACCTGTCCTGTAGAGATTGGTAATGGTCCGAGTATATCCATTCCCCATTTGTGAAAAGGCCAGCTGATAGTCGATGTGTGTAAGAGTTCGGCTGGGTTGTGGATAAGCGGTGCACATTTTTGGCATGCGTCACAGCTTTGTACCTTATCTCTGCAATCTTTTCTCATCGCCGGCCAGTAATAGCCAGCTCGTAATATTCTCGTAACTAGGCTTCTACTTCCGGTGTGGTTTCCACAGATTCCGTCATGTAACTCATTCATGGTGGTTTCTGCTTCTGCTGGCCCAAGACATTTCAAAAGAGGTCGGGAGATTACTCGTTTGTATAGTTCGGCTCCCAATAGAGTATACTGGTTTGCCTTGTATCTGAACGCCCTTGGTTTTTCGCCTTCTGGTATCTCTCTGCTTCTTAAGTATGCGATGAATATTTTTCTCCAATCTTCTTCTTCCCGTGAGATACTAAAAACAGATTTTGTATCTAAACTTGGTTCTGTTAGTGTAATATGGCGGAGCTTATCCGTTTGTTCGGTTACCCTATGTGTGGCTAATTTTGATAAAATGTCGGCTTTGTGATTTTGATCTCTAGGTATGTGTAATATTTCAAAATTTTGAAAAGATTTTATTAGGGCTTTGACCGAATTCAAATATTTTTCTAAGAGTGTATCTCGTACCTGAAATTGGCCGTTTACCTGTTGTACCACAAGTAGTGAGTCACAGTGTACGGTTAGGTTAGAGATCCCTACTTCCTTGGCCAGTCGTAAGCCCGCCAATAAAGCCTCGTATTCGGCTTGGTTGTTTGTCGCCTGAAAGAGGAATTTGATCGACTGCTCGGCCTGGACCCCTTCATCATCCTTTAGGAGGATTCCTGCCCCACATCCGTTTTCGTTTGATGCTCCGTCCACATATAATTCCCATACTTTGGGATGCTCTTCTTTGTTTGTGAATTCTGTTACGAAGTTGGCTAATGCTTGAGCTTTGGGTGATCCTCTTGACTGATATGATATGTCGAATTCAGAGAGCTCAATCGCCCATTTTGTCATCTGCCCTGCTAAGTCCGGTTTTGATAATATTTGTCGTAGGGGATGACCCGTGTGTACAATGATCGGATGTGTCTGGAAGAAATGCCTCAAGCGCCGCGCAGTGACTACTAAGCCGAATGCCATTTTTTCTATTGTTGGATATCTGAGCTCGGCGTCTTGCAGGACTTTGCTTACAAAATATACTGGATGCTGCTCTTTCCCTGTTTTTGTTACCAAGACAAAACCAATAGTGTTAGTGGAAATTGAAAGGAACAAATACAATGGTTTACCTTGCTTTGGCCTCTTCAATATAGGTGGTGATCCTAGTATCTGTTTGAATTCCGCAAATACCTTTTCGTATTCTTCTGTCCAGGTGAACTTATTTGATTTTCTCATGGTTTTGAAAAAATGGTAGGACTTTGTTGCTACAGCTGGCAAGAATCTTGATAAGGCTGCTAGGCAACCTGTGAGTCGCTGTACTTCTTTAACTGTCTTTGGTGACTGCATTTTTAAGACTGCCTGACATTTGTCCGGATTTGCCTCTATGCCTCGGTTTGTCAGCAGAAATCCGAGGAATTTCCCTTTCTGTACGCCGAATGCACACTTTTCTGGATTTAGTCTCATGTTGTGAGCCCGAATTTGTTGGAAAATTTCCTGTAAATCGGCTTCGTGTTGTTTCTCAGTGCTGGATTTGACGACCATGTCGTCGACGTATATCTCGATATTTCTTCCGATCTGATCTTTGACTATTTTGTCCATCATTCTCTGGTACGTTGCTCCCGCATTTTTCAGGCCGAAAGGCATTACCTTGTAGCAGAAGTTTCCTTGGTCGGTTACGAATGCCGTTTTATCCTCGTCGTTTGGGTGCATTTGTATCTGATTATATCCGGAGTAGGCATCCATGAAACTTAGCACTTCGTATCCCGAGGTACTGTCCACTAGTCTGTCGATGTTTGGCAATAGGTAGGAGTCCTTTGGGCAGGCCTTGTTGAGATCTATGAAGTCGACGCACATCCTTCATTTTCCAGAGCTTTTCTTGACCATTACCACGTTTGCCAGCCATGAGGCGAATTGAATCTCTCGGATGAACCCTGCGTCAATTAGTTTCTGCGTTTCTTCTGCTGCCGCCATTCTCTTTTCGGTGCCTAGGTTTCGTTTTTTTTTGTCTTATATGTCGGACGTTGGGATTGACTGCTAATTTATGGCTTATGAAGTTTGGGTCAATTCCGGGCATATCACCAGGAGTCCAGGCAAAGAGGTCGGCGTTTGCTTTTAGAACATCTTCCAAATGCTGTTGCCTTTCTATAGAAAAAGCGGAACCATGTTAGTGTATTGATTTTTATCCCTTAGTATTACCTTTTGCATTTCGTCTGTTGGGGAGGGATGGCTGTTGTCGTTCCTGGGATCCATCTCGGCGAGGCTTGGAATGCTTTCCGAGTTGTATACGGAGTTGATCCTCGGTATTTCCCTTGTGTGATTTTCTTTAAACTTGCATTGTAACATTGTCTTGCCTCTTTGTGATCTGAGTGAACTGTCGCTATTGTGTTGTCCTGCAAGGAAAATTTGACACAAAGGTGTATGGTGGAGACTATGGCTCCGAAAGAGTTAAGGGAGGGACGTCCCAAGATAATGTTGTATGGGCTAACACAATCTACTACTAAGAACTGAATGTCTAATGTTTTGGAATTCGGTGGTTCTCCCAATGTTGTTCTTAACCATACATATCCCGCTATAGGGACTCTTTCGCCCGAGAATCCTGCCAGTTCCCCTCCCGATGGTTGTAAGGCCTTATCGCTCAGCTGCATCTTCTTGAATGTTGAATAGAATAAAATGTCGGCACTGCTCCCTGGGTCTAGTAAGACCTTTTTCACCGTTAATTCTCCCATGTGTACCGAAATTACCACCGGGTTGTCTAAGTTCGGTGCTTGCGATTTGTAGTCATCTTTGCTGAAGCTGATGTGGGCGGTGGAAGTCGGGGTGGGTAAGCTTTGGTGAGATCTTTCCATCGTCATCATCGTCCGATAACTTCGTTTCCTGGCTATGCTGGTCATTCCTCCTCCGGCGAAACCCCCCCCCCCCGAAATGTAGTTTATGACTCCTTTGGAAGCGGGAGTTTCTATTGGATTACGCCAAGTTCCTCTTTCTCTGTGCTCAGATGTGAACCTCGGTTTGTGCAGGTCCTCGCTTGATTCTTTGCGACTCCTAGAGCTAACGTACTTGTCCAAGAGTCCTTGTCTTGATAATCTCTCCAAGAGGTCTTTTGCCGCCATACATTCGTCAGTTGTATGGCCGAACTTTTGATGGAATGCGCAATGTTTGCTTTTGTCCACGTACTTCTGATCTTGGTACGTTCCTGCCTTGACTGGTGGCCTTATGACTTTGTTGTGCAGTATCTCTTTAATGATGTCTTCTCTCCTGGTGTTAAACTTGGAATAAGAATCGAATTTTGGTGTTAGTTTAAAAGTCTTCTTAGGGTCCTTATGGTGGGACCTGTTCAGCATGTCGTCCTCTTTCTAAGATGGTGGTCTTTCACTTCTTCTGGTTTCCCGCAGCTCTTCTATCTCAATTTGTCCTGTGGCCTTTTCCCTGAATTCCTCCAATGTTTTCGGCTTTGCTACAGCTATGGCTTCTTGGAATTTTTCGGGTCAAAGGCCGCTTTTGATTGCATGTAGCTGTACTTCCGAGTTTAGATCGGGAATCTTCATAGCTGCTGTGGTGAAACGCATCATGTAATCCTTCAGACTCTCATGCTGCCCTTGCTTGATTGTGCTGAGGTAGTCGGAATCCCTTACATAAATTTTAGATGCTGCAAAATGATTAATAAACATCTTGGCGAACTCGTCAAAGCTAGTTATAGACCCTGCAGGCAAATTGAAAAACCATAGTAAGGCGGCTCCATCTAGAAATGTAGGGAAAGATCGGCATAAAATAGGGTCAGAGTCACTATTCAAGAACATCATGGATTCGAATTTCGTGACATGCACTTTAGGGTCCCCGACGCCCTTGTATGGTGTTAGGGTCATTGGGAGCGTAAAGTTCATGGGCATTTTGAAATTCATTATTTCTTCAGAGAACGGGTTGGCTCGTCGTCTCTCGATTTTCAGCGTAGTTTCCCCCGTCTTAGCGTTTGACTCAGATTGATGCTCTTCGTGCTGGTCAGCGTTTGTCCTTTTGCTGTCGACCTTCCGATCTCCGTTGTTTTGCATTGCTGCCAATATTTCGGCCATTCGCTGATTCTCTGCTAGGAGTGCGGCATTTGCGGCCGTGAGATCGGCATTAGTTCGGGGGGGTTGTTGAGTTTCCGAGTAATCGGTCATAATGTCCTTCCTGCAAAGAAGAATGAAAACAAAGGTAGATGCAGATAAATTATGAGAATTAAAATGATCGTGGGCGAAATTAGACTATCGGGCCCCACGGTGGGCGCCAAATATTCCTGTATGGATACTGATACCGAGCTATACGTCGGTTTTCTATCAATCGAGCTAAGCTCGGCAACCCAAGCTGGTTGAATTGTATCTTCAAGAATCTGAACCCGAGCGTGGTACCTGCAAAAAGGACTCCGATACCCAAATCAGTAAAATAAAAGATTAAATAAAAGAGGTGGATGAGAGTAGGGGTGATCTCAGTGAGTATGCTGGGTTTTTTCTCTTTCTCGTGTGTGTTGCTTAATTCCTCGGCCTGGTTTTATAACGTAGTCTGTTCACTTAGTGGTTCGTTAGCCTCCGTGATTCTTATTTGTTGTAGTCCGAGATTGAGTGGGACGTTTTAATCCGAGATCCGCGGGACGTGATTCGTTTGATTTGAGCCGTTGAGGCGAAGTATTTGTTCGGTTTTATCCGATTTTGTGGAGGTTCAGTACATATAAAATTATGAAAGTTAAATTAGAGAATTTTAATAATTATTATACAATTCATATTTTTATTTATAGACTATTATAAAATAAAAATAAAATATAAAAAATATAAAACAAATTTTACCAATTATTTTTATCTTATCATATTAGTTCTAATAAGATATATAGAACAATTAAAAAATAATGGATTAATAATTAGATCTAATACTAGATGTGTTGCATGGAATTGAGAATTATTATATGTAATATATACAAATATGAATGTTATATATGTAATTATAGATGTTAATTTAATAATATTTTTAACAACTTCCACTATGTAATTATTCTTTACATAGATTGTTATAAATAAAAATAGAAAAGGAAATATAGAAGAAAAGTATGAAATAAATCTTAAAAAAACATTGAAGAAGAAGTAAATAGAAAAAAAGAAAAGAAAAAAAAAAGCAAAGGATATGAAAAAATAATACATCAAAGATTGAACACTTACGAAATTGAAACGAATGATGAATATTTTCTATTAATTATTAGGCGAATTGTGTTTTGGTGCTTGAAGCTTATTGGCAAATTAGACCTTATATAATATAATGAAAGATAATAGAAGAGGAATATTGATGAAACCAATGAAAGAAAATAGAACAGAAATAGCCTGATATTTTAGACATATGATATTATTATATAATATTAAAATCGGTACATAATTTTAGCTTATTATTTTATTACTATTAATGCACATAAAAAACATTATGATAAATTTTACTTGATAAATCGATAGAAAGATATATTATGTTTATTATTTATTATTATAAAAAATTAAATTGATATTTTTTTTTAAAATTAATTAGTTTGAAATTAAAATTTTCAACGATTTAATTGTTACTTTACTTTTTAAAAAAAATTGCTTTTATTTTATCCAAGTAATATGTTACTTTAAGAAAAAATAAAATATTAAAAAAATAATGAATTGTCTGCTAAAAGAATACTTAATATGTTTTTTATTTAAATACAAAATTATTTTTAATAAAAATACTTTTTAAATATGGTTTAACAATATTCACATTTTGTGTCTAGAACAAAGATGTTTCCCTTTTGTCATCAAATAGTTACTTCATTTCTTTATATAATAATATATAATCAATTAACTTATGTGTATACTTAAATTTAAAATAAATAAAGCACAAGGTTATTGTAAACCGATAGATAACTAGCTCATTTTTCATTTAAAAAAATTAGTGATCAATATTTTCTTATATTTATTTTATTTGTATTAAATTAATATATACTAGTCAATTTTTTATTTTTTTACTAATTAAAGAATTAGCTTCTAACATTCTTTGTTAATTTTAATTTTAGCTTAGGATCTGCAAGCTTCTAGTTCTAATTAGGAATGTTATCACCATCATGATGACGCTAATTAATTAAAGTATAAAAAGTACTGTAATATAATTTGGAAATCAAAGATGAATACAAATGTTTATCAAAAATCATTAAAAAAAAAAAAAGATGAACACAGATTACAAGGATAAGATAAGAAAAAGACGCAATTTTTCTAGCTTTTATTACATCGGAAATGAAAGTCAGAATCCTTTTGACTTCATTATAACATTAATTATTTATTGCATGCAAAATGTAATAATAAAAAACAAATCCTTCTGTCTAATGCTAATGCTTCCTTGCAAATTAAAGAAGGAATGGATACCACATAAGATTATTAGTATTAAATTATGCAGTCCCGTCCAGTTGATGCTGCATCGATCGATCTAAAATGATCGGCGCCTACTGCAGCTTGGAAGCGGAGAGCCACAGAGGCATTTGTTATGAGCAAACGCAGATGCAGTGGCGATACTGGACAATCCGGTTGGAATTTTACCGCACAGATTATTGTAGCTCAGGTCCACCGAAACCAAGTCTCTCACCGCCGTTAGTACCTCCGGGATGTTCCCGTAGATTTCATTGTGACTCAGATTCAATATTTGAAGCTCATACGAGAACTCCACTTTTCCCAGATCAAAGGCCAGCTTCTTATTATTCGCAAGGTTTATCGTCCACGTGTCCTTCTTGGACCCAAAGAGCATGGAAGCGTCACCCTCCAGCTTGTTGTTGTCCAGGTACAAATACGTCACGTTTATATTCCCCATCGACTTTGGTATCTTCCCGGAGAGTTGGTTCGAGCTGAGATACAAGAACGTGAAGTTTGGGAAGGAGTCGAATATGTCCGGGATCGGTCCGCTGAGGCTGTTAGACTGTAAGTCGAGGGATTGGAGGTGGGAGAGGCGAGACAAGGAGGCGGGGATCTCGCCGGAGAGATTGTTGAAGGAGAGACTTAAGTCGGTGAGGGTGGTGATTTGGGACAGGAACTCCGGGATGGTGCCGGAGAGGAGGGTGCTGGTGACCTGGAGGGTGTGAAGGCTTTTGAGGTTGACGATGGAGCTTGGAATGGGGCCGGTGAAGTTGCCGGGGCCGAATCCGAGAATGGTAAGGTAAGGGAGGGCGGAGACAGAAGCTGGCATGGGAAGAGGGTGAGGGTTCATGTCTATGTTTTCGAGGCTGAGAGAGTTGACACGGTGGGTTTTGCCTCTGTCGCAGCTCACCAATTTCCAGTGGCGGCAGCAGTCGGTGGTGGTCTGCCATGAGGAGAGGGCGGCTGGGTTGTTCAAGTCCTTCTTGATTTGGAGAAGCGCCTTCTGGTCTTCAGGGTGGCATCGCTGTGTTGTTGAAGCAGAGAGTGCTGTTAGCACTAGTTGGAGGAGGAAGCAGATCTGGAATATGGTTGAGGAATGCATCATTATTATGATTGATTCGAGTTTATTGTATTTGATGAGAAATGAAGGCATTATGCTCCTCTATAAATAGTTTCTTAACTTTGTTATTATATTGGAGATGCATTGCATGCATTCGTTTTCGTTATGGATATACCACATGTCTTTTGACCCAAATAATCGACAAAACGGTCAAATCGTGTTTGCGCTTCACAAAAGCCATCAAAGAAACTAGCTATCTAGTGGGAGCGCAGTGGTGACCTGCCATAACTTATTGCTATATGCAACCCATCAAACGAAAATGGAATAAATTGTCAAATTAATCCTTTAAAAATTGTTCATTTTTTAAATTGATTTTTGAAAATTTTTTTTAATTAAATTTATTTTTTAAAGATTTTAATTTAGTTATGTTTGTTCTTTTATTATTTTATTTATAGATAATGTCAAAATTTACTAATATAACACGTTAAATGATATTTCAATACACATTTAACAATCTTAATTGACTATTAACATGATTGATTTATAATACTAAATTAAATCAATCTCAAATTGAAGAAATTAATACTTCAAGTTCTTCTCTCAATTAGATTTTAATTTAATCTAATTTTATAAATTTATTTTATTAATAATTAATTAAGACTTCTAAATGTATTATAGAGATTTAGAGTGTTACTTAACGTGTTATGTTAATAAATTTTGATACTATTAACAAATAAAATAACAAAAGACCTAACATAATTAATTTAAAAATTTTAAAAGACAAATTTATTTAAAAATTAATTATATATATATATATATATATATAATGTTGCTATGTATGTAAATCTTTTTTATTGTTGGATATTCCAGTCCAAAAAGCTTGATGACCATTTCTATATCTGCTAAGAATCGTCCGACAGCTGTGTCCACATTATGCATATGGTTTGTTGTTCTCACCAATAATTGGCAATTGCGGCAACTAGATTATAACCTTTTTTTTTTCATTATTTAAAAAAAAAATTACTATTGTAAAGATTTTATAAAAAAAATATAGGTAAATAATGAAAATATTAAATAATATAAACAATAAATATATTATATGTTTATTTTATTAAGTATGTAGATAATTATTCTAATATTAAAATTAAGATATATAATTTAAAAGTATAATATATTTTGATTTAATTAGTAATTATTTATATTTAAAAAAAATTATTAATTACCTAACATAACCCGTATAAAATAGTAAAATACATATTAAATATGTTGTAACTTGTAAGAAGGTCATGCAACTAATCATTTTTGATCTCCACTTTCAAGCCTTTTATTTGCGTTCGAGTTTGAACTGATGACATCTACTATTTTCAAGTGGTCATAAATGATGTCATCCTTGGTCCTAAATGATGTCATCCTTTTTCCATATATAGTAATGTTTTAAGGGTGCCAGCAATTTGTGTCGGCTAGAAACAACTTACATTATTGATTATCCAGATTTACTAATTCATTCATATGTGTATACCTAATAAATCTAAAATAAAAGAACTCTAGGTTATAATAAGCTAACTCAATTAATTAATACATTAATTTTCCTTTTTTATTATCTTAAATTTAGAAAATAATAATATTATTTTTTATGATAACAAACATATTCGATTGGATTTGAAAACTCAAAAGATTGTTTAATGAATCTATATTGTTTAATTAAATGTGATGGTATAATAGCAAAAATTTAACTCATTATTTAATGATATGAATGCAGATAAGCTTTTAGATGGATTAACAACTTGGACCAAACTACCTACCTTCTAAATAAGTCTCATGATGGTCATTCTTTGCTGATATATGAAGCTTATATATGCACACTTTTGGGTAAAAATAAATGAGCTCAAATATATATATAGACGGATGTATATACTTAGTGTGGGGCAATCGCCCCCACTACGATTCCAAATTCTTTTGAGTAGTATATGATAATAATATTTATTTGTTCCCACTAAATTATTAAATTTGATCTTATAATAATTTTTTACTTAATTTTTGATATTTTATATTAAATTTCATTAGAATGATCAATTCTCAAATATACTATTAGAGGCTAAATTTTCAAAAAATTTAACACCAATATAACAATATTACATAAAAATTATGCTTGATTTGCTTATGTTGAGGGGTTGTTCTTATGAAATTGTTATTGAATCGATCTTAAATTTTTTGAAAAATTAGCCGTCAAAGGTATATTTGATGCAAATCAAAAACTTTTTGGGACAAAATTGAAACAAAATAAAATTTAGGGATATTTTTTAAACTTTTGTCAAACTTTAAGGACAAAAAATATACTTTATCCTATTTATAAATGATTATTTTAGTATTTTAATTTGTAAAATTAGATATTATAAAAACTAATCATGTTATATTTATATCGAAAATAACTACCTGTATATATATTGAAATAAAAAATACACATTAAAAATAAATTAAACAATAATACATATATTTATATACGAATACATAATGATTAATAAATAATTTGATAACTAATTTTTATGTACACATAATATTTTTATTATAAAAATTATTATTATATATATATATATATATATATATATATATATATATATATATATTTTGCCTTGTCCTACTATCAAATTTTTTTGGATCCGTCACTAAATTATATATATATATATATTATCACGTTGATGGAAGGAAAAAGGATGAAATTTGGACGACATTAAAAATTAATGGTGCTGATTTGATTAATAGAGAATAAATATCCACTAACAAAAAAATAAATAAAAGAAAAAAAAAAGAAACAAAAGATATTAAGGACAGCACAACCATGATTTTCTGCTACTATAAACCTTGTGTTTGTGCCGTGTTTTGCACCTTCACTACTTCTACCACTGCACTCACTCTGATTCTGAAAGAAAAAGATAACCATGATTTGTCTTTGTGATATAGAAATTGTCACTAAGGACATCTTTAATTTTTGAAAACAATACACCTATACAAAAGGGCATTCAGTCAATAAAATTTGAAGGCAAAAAAAGTGACCACTACTCAAATATGGTTTTTTCATAGCATTATAGTTACTTATTCTCCTTGAATGTATGTTTACTTTGAATATTTAATTAGGTTTTTTAATTTATCTTTCACTAAAAATTTATTAATTTGTTTGATCTATTTTAATGCTAGTATTATAATTAAGATTATTTATTTTTATTTTAGTGTTAAAATCTACTGATATTATAGTTAGATAATAGGCTTTGTGAATTAATTGTTACTCTTATTGTATCAAATTAAAATACTATTGTAATATGTAGTATTCACAAATTTTATATTTATTTTTATATTAGTTATTTTTAGAATTTAAGACTTGATTTTTCATAAAATATTAGTGAAAATATATATTTCAAATTTTAATGTTCAATTTTTTATTATTTTATATTTTTTATTTACGTGAGACTGGTTTTACGGGTTCAACCAGTAATTTATTGATTGAACTAATAAATCAGTAAATTAGTAACTTAACTAGTTTAATTACCGGTTCGACAACTATGGAAAAAGACAAATATGTGAGGAATATGTAAAAGCCATTAAGAAAAATAACAAAGAGAGTTTAACTTAGAGAAAAAGTCATTAATATATCAAACTCTTTTAATATATTTTTTGCTTTGTGTCATGACTCTGAAAATTTTTTCTTGCTAAGTTAGGTGAGCACTTAATATTGAAGTCTAATCTAAGAAGTTATTGTTCATTCTTACTTGTTCTTAGTTGAGTAACTCTGTTTTTTTTATAAGGAATCAAGTTTCTTATTTTGAGTTTGTACTATTAATTATTTTTAAAAATTTTGTTAATATTAACTACAAAAATTGTGCTGAAAGTCTAAAATTTTGATAATTTTTGTTAATTTTTAAAAAATTTTGTTATCCCAAAACGTTTAAAATGACATTAAATATTATTTTATCATTAAATTTTTTACTATAACAATAAATGGAATTGATGTAATGTTAATAATATTTTTGTTAAAATTATGTTTATTCAATTCCTTTCTTCTATCTTCCCCCTTTCAATAAGTCAAAATCTTATTCTCCTACTTCTTTCTTCTTCTTTCTTTTACACTATTAATTCTTCAAGAGAGATCTAAGAAAAAAGAAAAAGAAAGTAGAAAAATAAAATTTTGGCTTATTAAGTGGATGAAAGTGAAAAAAGAGGTTGAGTAAACATAGTTTTAACAAAAGCATTATTAATAGTATATTAATTTCTTTAAGTGTTAGTGAAAGATTTGACAGTGACATAATATGATAATATCGATATCATTTTAAAGGTTTTGAAATAAAAATAGGACAATTAAAACGTTATGAACTAAAATAAAATTCACCCTAAATATTGGAACCAAAATAATATTTTACCCAAAAAATTTATTTCTATCGGATCAATTTTTTTTAATTACTTTTTGAATTGAACTGCAACAAGATACATGACCATTGTTGAATTTGTAATTAATTTTAGTTATTTTTATCATGAGTAGTGACTTAAAATATATGTAATTTCTTTTTTTTTAATTTGATCTAGTTTTTTTAGTTTTGATATAAAATAAACTTTATTTTTTTTACTAAAATAGTTTAAAGTTTAAACACGTGCATTACTTTGAAAATCCTTAGATTGAATTTACATATTGCTTAACTGATGTTGCAACTAGCAACTGTAAGACATATATTATACAGAACAGTAACCTCTAATTTGAAAGTAAAGTACGAATTTTGAACTTAAAATATCTTGCACAATAATCAGCAAAGATTACATCGCAATTTCATCATCCTTGTGTTCCAGTTCCACCAAAAGTTACCCTCCTAAGGCTAGGAGCCTCGGACATAGGAGATCACTTGCACGGAGAGAGGGGTGGCCCACACAAACACTTGTTATTTGCGAAGGAAGATGCATCAATGGGGAAGTACCCTTGCAACCTGCCCCCTTGCGGAATAGGTCCACACAGTTGATTATAGCTCACATTCAATCTCGTCAAATGCGGCAGCTTCGTCAGCCCCTCTGGGAGCTTACCGTATATGCGATTGTGTTTCAGATTCAGCCTCGATATGTTCCTACCAAACTCTACCTTCCCGATATCAAACGACAAGTAGTTCCCAGCAAGGGTTATCTCCGCCGTCGATTTTTCCGCCCCAAACAGCACCGACCCATCGCCTTCAAGCTTATTCCATGACAGATCCAGAAAACTCACGTCCAGCCCCCGCAACGACGCTGGAATCTTCCCGGACAACATGTTGTGAGACAGAGTCAGCGACGACAGGTTTTTCGACACGAAGGAACCGTACGAGTCGGGAATTGGGCCGGAGATCCTGTTACCTTTGAAAAAGATGACGCTAATAGTTGGTAGTGAGGGGAGAGAAGGAGGGAGTTTTCCCGAGAGGTTATTGCCGGAAAGGTTAACGGACCAGAGGGTCTTAATTTGGGCCAGGGAGTCGGGTATTGGGCCTGAGACGTTGGTGCTGAATATGTAGAGGATGCTAAGCTTTTTGAGATTTGTGATCTGGGATGGTATTGGGCCTGTTAGGTTGGGCATTTTAAATAAGAAGAGTTGTTCAAGATCAAGAAGGTTGAATATGGAGGGAGGGATGTTAACTGGGGCGGGGAGGTCCAGCCCATAGAGCTCTAGTTGGCTGACATGGTAAGGTTTGGTGTTGGAGCATTCTACTTGTATCCCGTTCCAGGAGCAGCAGTCGGTGGATGCGTTCCAAGAGGAGAGCATACTTGGGTTGCCCAGTTCTTGCTTAATCTGGAGGAGCGCTTTCTTCTCGTGTGGGCTGCACTTCTCTGAGAGTACTATAGGAGAAAGACATGTCAATAGGAATATGGGAAGAATAAATATAGTGATGGATGTGGTGCTGCTGCTTGCCATTCTTTTGTTTGTTGTTCAAGTGCTGAGAGCCTGATATGACTTTATATAATGTCAGGAATCCATTTTTGGGTTAATAGTGAATACGGTGGTATGTTATTGCTAGAGTGGTGTGGCCTGCTCTATATACTACCTATATGCTCTAGCTGATAAATATAAAGCCGCCATATAGTAGAATATCAAAGATAGGCATAACCTTTTGGAAAATTTTCTGTGTGCTCCATTTACTTTATTGGAACCAATGACAACAGGTATCTGAAAAGGAAAAGAATAGGCAAACAATACTCATTGTATTGTGAACAATATGAACAATGATTTAAAAAAAAAGGTATAATTAAAGAATTTTGTTAGATAAAAAATGACTTTTGTAAATAATATAAAAAATTAACTCTAAAATTAGTCTAGCAAAATAAAAATATATTATATCTTTAAATTATTTATCTAAATTTTAATATTGGAATAATTATCTGCACACTTAGTAAATTGAACATTTGATATATCTATTGTTCACATTATTTAGTATTTTCATTGTCTACTTATATTTGCTAGGGGGACAATAACTTTGTTGAACAATATAAATAACCACCAATCAAATAAAAACACATTACACCTCCAAATTAACCCTCTAAATTTTAATATTAAAATAACCATCCGTACACTAGTAAAATGAACATCCAATATATTTATTATTTACATTGTTTAATTTTTTCATTATTTACTTATACTTTTTCTTTTTTTTATAATAACTGTATTAATTGAAAAAACCTTTTTTACTTATGAATATCATAAAAGTTTACTTCTAAATATATGAGAAGTATATTTTTAAATAATTATTTATTGATATTTATATATAAAAAAAATATTTCGTTTGTATTAATAAAAAAATTACTTAATTCTTTTAAAATATAAAACCTAAAAAATAAAATTTTATATTTTATGTTATTATTTAAATTAATATTTTAATATTTTAATTTATAAATTAAATATTTTAAAAATTAATTATATTTTATAATAATAAAATATAATAATAATAATATATAGATAAAAAATAATTGTTTATATACAATATATATTAAAATATAAAATATAAAAAATATATTAAAAATAAATTAAATAATATATCTTTATATATAAATATATAATAATTTAATAATTAATTTTATAAATACATAATATTTTTATTATAAAAATTATTATTATGGTATATATTTTTTGTCCACCTACAAATTTTCTCCATTTGATGACTAACAAGTAACAACAATGGCACTGACACAGAAGAAGTGAATAACAAGCGCGAACAAGTACTCATTCAACCCGAGATCACTTGCATGGAGGGAGGGGTGGCCCACACAAGCACTTGTTACTTGCGAAGGAAGACGCATCAATAGGGAAGTAGCCTTGCAGCCTGCCCCCTTGCGGAATGGGTCCACACAGTTGATTATAGCTCACATTCAATCTCGTTAAATGCTGCAGCTTCGTCAGTCCCTCAGGGAGCTTCCCGTAAATGCGATTGTGCTTCAGATTCAGCCTCGATATGTTCCTACCAAACTCCACTTTCCCGATATCAAACGAAAACAAATTTCCAGCAAGCCTTATGTCTTCGGTAGATTTCTCCGCCCCGAACAGCACCGACCCATCGCCTTCAAGCCTGTTCCATGACAGATCCAGAAAATACACGTCCAGCCCCTTCAGCGACGCCGGAATCTTCCCCGATAGCAAGTTGTGAGACAGAGTCAGCGTCACCAGTTTCTTTGACGTGAAAGAACCATACGAGTCTGGGATTGGGCCGGAGATCCTGTTACTATCGAGAAAGATCACGTTGATGGTTGGTAGTGAGGGGAGAGAGGGAGGGAGTGTGCCGGAGAGGTTGTTGCCGGCGAGGTTAATGGACCAGAGAGTCTTGATTTGGGCCAGGGACTCTGGTATCGGGCCTGAGACGCTGGTGCTGAATATGTAGAGGATGCTAAGCTTTTTTAGGTTTGTGATCTGGGAAGGTATTGGGCCTGTTAGGTTGGGCATTTCAAATAGGGAGAGTTCCTCAAGATCAAGAAGGTTGAATATGGAAGGAGGGATGTTAACTGGGCCGGGGAGGTCCAGCCCATAGAGCTCTAGTTGACTGACATGGTAAGGTTTGGTGTTGGAGCATCCTACTTGTACTGTGTCCCAAGAGCAGCAGTCGGTGGATGCGTTCCAGGATGAGAGCTTGCTTGGGTTGCCCAGTTCTTGCTTTATTTGGAGGAGGGCTTTCTTCTCATGTGGGCTGCACTTCTCTGAGAGTGCTGCAGGAGACACCCATATGAGAAGCAGGACTATGGGAAGAAGGAACATGGAGATATTGGTGGTTGCCATTGTTTTAATTTGTTTGTGCTTGATCATATTGACGACCTCAAAGGTGGTTTATATGACAATGAGAATGGACTTTTGGGTTAACTGGGTGGTATATTATTCCGAATCACAAAAGTATTGCCTGCTGTACAACACTATGAGCAGGCCGCCATACGAGACTATCGAATACGTGCATATATAACCTTGGGAAGTCTTCACATGTGCCGGACAAATTTTAATGGCATATTGTTATGCCATAATGCAGAGCCACTGTTGAAATATATATTAAAATATTCTAAGGGTGCAGATGGATTGTTGGCACATCCACGTGTTTTTGTCATTTTGCGAAGTCATTGTTACTTAGAACCAAGCCTTTGGCGTCTTGGGGAGCAATATTATGTGATGGTCCGTTCAAAGTGAAATAATTATATATAATTGGAAGAATTTTAAGTGTACCAAAAATGCTGATGTTTTAATTGTTTTAATCGTTAATCTCAATTTTAAAAAATATATATAATATATAATAATTAAAATTAACAGTTAAAACTTTTTGGTACACTTGAATTTTTTTTATATGATTGATATAGTACTAATAACAAAAATACTATTCGTACCCTAAAATCAACTATTAAAATTAATTACAATATATTTATGTATAAATATATAAATATATGTGTGATTTAATTTATTTTTAACCTATATTTATATTTTAGCATGTATTTTATAACTAATTTTAATAACTGATTTTAGTATACACATAATATAATCCTACTAAAAAAATATTAGATATTATTTTTTTAAACATTCTCAATATGAAATAGTTACCTACATTGGTTTTTTATTTAAATATTATTTTTTAAAATTTATTCAAAACAAAATAAAAACTCAAATTACATATTTATCAACTTAAAAATCTTAAATATTACTTTTTTCGAATCTTCTTAAGACTAAATATAAATAATGAGGTATGTAAGAAATTCTCGAAACAATAATGCCCTAACATTAAATCTCTTATACTGATATCTAAGACCTAACATGTCTTAATATTTCATTATCCTAGATCAAATTCTTCTAAATAATTATTCTCCGCGTACAAATAATTTTTATAAATAATTTTTACATACAAATCGTTACAAGGTATTTATATTTATGCACATAAATTTTTTTTTATTATCATCATTATCAACACCATTTTCTCTTCCTCCTTTTATTTTTTTTATTGAAATTTTTTTTTCTCCTTTCTTTTCCTCCTTCTCCTCTATTATTAGTTATCTCATTGTTGAAGATAATGAATAATACAAGTTTAAATTGTCAATTGAACAAAAACAAAATTGATTATTTTAAATCCAATCAAGTGACTGAGGTGTGGCTCAATTCTAATTAATATTTTTGTTAGTAGTTTATGATTCTGTAGGTAAATAATGTTTTTATTTGTGAAAATTATTGTTCATTGTTAATGGTTTAAATTGAATGTAATGTAAAAGTTTTGCATTAAAAAAAATAGTTTTCTATATTTGCAACAAATTTAGGTGTAACACGAAGATATTTGGATGTATTGTTTAAAAATTTTTGGTGTATAAGTGATGATAAGTTCTACATAACTCAAAACTCTTCTTCTCTCTCTCCTCATTTTTTACCGTTTCTTCTTCTTCTTCTTCTTTTTCATCATCATCATCATCGTTATCATCATCTTTTTTTTTATTCATCTTTTTTTCTTGTTTTATCAAGTTTCTTCTTGTTTTACTCTCTTAATAAGAATAAAAATAAAAAATTAAATAATAAAAAAATATATAATGGTACAAAATTACTTGAAAAGAGGATGAACTTACATTCATTCAACTAAAAAAAGAAAGAAATAAGAAAAAAATAAGAAGAAAAAAATGTAGTATTAGAAAAAATATTTTTTTGTATTTGTAGCAAATTTGGGTGTAACACAAAGATATTTGGGTGTATTGTTTAGTAATTTTCGGTGTATGTGTGCTAATAAGTTCTGCATAATTCCAAATTTTTCCTCTTCATCTTCCTCTTTTTCTGTTGCTTCTTTTTTTCATCATCATCACCATCTTCTTCTTTTTTTTCTTATTCATCTTTTTTTTTGTTTTACTTTCTCAAGTTTCTTCTTGTTTTACTCTCTTAACAAAAATAAAAACAAAAAAATCAAATAAAGAAGATAAAAAAATACATAATGCTGAAAATTTACTTGAAAAATGATGAATTTACATTCATTCAACTAAAAGAAAGAAAGAAATAAGAAAAAAAAAATGCAGCATTAGAAGAAACATTTTTCTGTATACAGCAAATTTGGGTGTAATACGAAGATATTTGAATGTATTGTTTAATAATTTTCGGTGTATGTGTGCTAATAAGTTCTGCATAATTCAAAATTCTTCCTCTTCCTCCTTTTCATCTTCTTCTTCATCTTCTTATTTCATATTCTCATAATTTTTTTGGGAAAAAAAATCAAACAAAAAAAATACATAATATTACAAAATCAATAAAAAGAGGAAGAGAGAAAAAAATGCAGCAACAACAATAATAATAAAAAAAACTATGATAAAAATGAAATACAAGAAGAAAAAAGAGAAAAAACACAAAAAAAAAGGAAAAGAAGAAAGAGGAACGCCAAATATAAAGAGGAACATGGTTTTATGCGCACGTTATTCAAGTATATTTTGTTGGATTAGGATTAACTTGCATGATTTGTATGCCAAAAAATTTTGTATTTGTAGCCATAGTCGTAATGAAATTCCACTTTTTTATTTTATTAATTTTTTTTATTTTATTAATTTTTTTATTTTAAATAATAATAAATTAATGAATTAAATTAAATATATGAGAATTCACTGTAGAAAATTAAACCAACAGCGGGGCCGACCGGGGCCAAGCAAAAGTAAAATTACGATGGAAGTGAGAAGCAGCTCATGAGAATGCGTGAGTCGTGATTATTTTGAACCGACAGAACCATTCTCGAAGCTTTAATTTCCAAACGGATAAGCACAAAGCAGCCACTTGACATGGATCATAATAACTCCCTTAACAAACCACATTTTTTAAGCTTCCTTTCACCACTTTGAAAATGGATTTCTACTTAATCGCATTTCAAGGCAAATATAACAAAATATGGTATTGTTCTCTTAACATTGCTCAGTATGTTAATATGATAAAAAACCAAATAAGTAAAATTAAATATAGTCTAACAATTAATGGTTAAGCAATTTTCATATATAAGTGAAGATATCAACTTTGATCTTTCAATATACCCATTTAAAATTGCTTCTAATGACTTGCGTTGTTTAATTATTTTTTTAGTCATTATAATTTTATTATATTTGTAATTATGTTTCTAATTTTATGTATATATTTTTTTAATTAAATCTATATACTGTTTTTATTTTGTATTTAAATTTTTTTTATATAAAAATAATAAAATTAATAGAATATTCTTTTCAAAAATATTTGGTCAACGATTTAATTAAATTATTAATTGTAGGTATTTTTAATTTATAGATAAATATTTTATTAATTCTAATATTTTTACACTAATAAAGATCTAATTATAAAATTAAAAACAACATATATAAATATTTAATGAAAAAAATAATTAAATCTAAAAAAATATTTTACTTTTATATAAGTGAAAATATACACAAATTTAATCAAAAGAAAAGAAATCGAAAGAAAAAATATATATTTTGGTTCCCACTACAAAAAATAAAAAATTGCATTCCTACGTTTAAAATGTACTTTTTTTTATTTTTTATTATCAACTTGTATCGTATCTCTTATACATCGAACCAACCAAATTATATTTCGGTCAGCTCAACTCAAAATTAAAAATAACGAAAAAATCTCTCAACATATACCAGTCTTTCCCCTAAAATCTTGTCTTCACGTCGGTCACGAGAAATGCGTCACTAACCGACGAATGATTCCATCTCAATCAAACTATAAATCAGGCGGGGCGACGATGATAGGGGAGAGATCATAAAACAACAACAATAGATGACCATACAAACATTTCACTGATCATATACTCACTTTTTCCTAAGTAATTCTTTACAGACTTGGACGTCGGAGTCCTTTTTGCAGGTACCACGCTCGAGTCCGAGTTCAGGAGGATATTTCTAGTTTGGCTCAAGCTATCAGGCACACTAGAATTGACGTGAGGCCGACATATAACTCGGAAGGAGTATCCTTTCTAGAACATTTGGCACCCACCGTGGGGCCCCGCCTCATTTTTCTTTAATTTTTATAACACCCATATATCGGCCTTGTGCTTTCTCTTCTTTTCAGGGGTTGAAGCATGACGGACCATTCAGAGACTCCTCAGGCCCATCGAACCAGCGCTGAACTCTTGGGCGCTAACGCTGTTCTGCTAGCAAAAAATCAACGAATGGCCAAATTATTAGCAACAATGCAAAATAATGACGAAAGAAAGGACGACAATTAGAAGGTGAACAATGATCAACACGATGAGCATCAGTTGGAATCAAATGCAAAGACGGGGGAAGCACCCCCCAAAACAGTAAGACGGCGGACTAATCCTTTCTCCGAAGAAATAATGAATTTTAAAATGTCAAAAAATTTTACGCTTCCAATGACCTTAACACCGTACAAGGGGATCAGAGATCCTAAAATTCACGTTACAAAATTTGAATCCATGATGTTCCTTAACAGTGACTCTAATCCCATCTTGTGCCGATCTTTTTCGACCTTTCTAGAGGGAGCTGTCTTACTATGGTTTTCTAACTTACCTGCAGGTTCTATATCTAGCTTCGACAAATTCGCCAAGTTGTTCATAAATCACTTTGCAGCATCCAAAATCTATGTGCAAGATTCAGACTACCTCAGCACGATCAAGTAAGGACAGCACAAGAGCCTGAAGGATTACATGACTCGCTTCACAATAGAAGCCATGGAGATCCCTGACCTCAATCCAGAGGTGCAGTTGCACGCCATCAAGAGTGGTCTCTGACCCAAAAAGTTCCAGGAAGCAATAGCTGTCGCGAAACCAAAGACATTGGAGGAGTTCCGAGACAAGGCAACGGGACAAATCGAAATAGAGGAGTTGCGTGAAGCTCGGAGGAGCGAAAAGCCACCATCTCGGAAGGAGGAGGACAGACCTTACAGGTCCCAAAATAAGGACTCTAAAAGACCTTCTAAACTAACTCCAAAATTTGATTCGTATACCAGGTTCAACAACAAAAAGGAAAACATCATTAAAGAGATACTACACAGCAAATTAATAAAGCCACTCAGCAAAGCAGAAACGTACCAAGACCAGAAGTACGTCAACAAAAACAAGCATTGTGCATTTCACCAAAAGTTCAGCCACACTACTGATGAATATGTGGTAGCAAGAGACTTGTTGGAGAGACTAGCAAGGCAGGGCTTACTTGACAAATATGTCACTTCCAGAAACTATAAAGAATCAACCAGAGACACAGACAGGCCGAGCTGTAGCTCGGATCGCAAAGAAAAAGGAACATGGCATGGTCCAGTCGAAAATCCTACCTCCAAGGGAGTTATAAACTACATTTCAGGTGGCTTTGCTGGAGGTGGAACTACTAATACAGCCAGGTAGAGAAGCTACCGATCTATGATGACAATGGAAGGATCTCATCAAATCCCGCCAGTTCTGTCCTCATCTGCCCACATCAGTTTTGGTGCTGACGACCTTAAGTCTTAGTCCCCGAATTTAGACGACCCAGTGGTGATCTCAGTGCGTGTGGAAAAACTAACAGTAAAAAATGTCCTGCTCGATACAGGAAGTAGTGCTGATGTCTTATTCTACTCCACGTTCAAAAAGATGCAGCTAAGCAACAAGGCATTGCAACCATCAGGCGGAGATTTGGTAGGGTTCTCAGGTAAAAGAGTACATGTATCAGGCTATGTATGGTTAAGAACAACACTGGAAGAACCCCCAAACTCAAAAACACTAGACATCCAATTTTGGTAGTAAAAAAGGTCTTGTTATTTGGCTTGTCTTCTTCCCTCATGAATGGTGCCCTCTCATTCCTCCGGTTTTCACGCAGCTCTTCTATTTCGATCTGTCCGGTTGCTTTGTCCTGGAACTCCTACAATATTTTTGGTTTTGCGACGGCGATAGCTTCCTGGAATTTTTCAGGTCGGAGGCCGCTCTTGATAGCGTGTAATTGCACTTCCGAGTTGAGGTCAGAAATCTCCATGGCTGCTGTTGTGAAGCGTGTCATATAATCTTTCAAGCTCTCGTGTTGTCCTTGCTTGATTGTGCTGAGGTACTCTGAGTCTCGTACATAGATTTTGGATGCTGCGAAATAATTTATGAATAGCTTGGCGAACTCGTCGAAGCTGGTTATAGAACCTGCAGGCAAATTGGAAAACCATAATAGGGCAGCTCCATCTAAAAAAGTTGGAAAAGATCGGCACAAAATGGGATCGGAGTCGCTATTGAGAAACATCATAGATTTGAATTTTGTGACATGAACTTTTAAATCTCCGATCCCTTTGTATGGTGCCAAAGTCATGGGGAGTGTGAAATTTTTGGGCATTTTGAAGCTCATTATTTCTTCAGAGAAAGGGTTAGTTTGTCGTCTTTCTGTTTTGGGAGGCGTTTCCCCTGTCTTTGCATTAGATTCCGACTGAGGTTCCTCGTGTTGTTCGGCATTCACCCTCTTGTTGTTGGCCTTCTTTTCACCATTATTTTGCATTGTGACCAATAGCTTGGCCATCCGCTGATTTTCTACTAGCAGAACGACATTAGCGGCCATGAGGTCGGCATTGGTTCAAGGAGGTTGTTGAGCGTCTAAAAGGTCCGTCATACTTCAATTCCTAAAAAGATAAGAGAGTACAAAAGGGGGATAAAGACGTGTTATAAGAGTTAGAAAAATGAGACACGACCCCACGGTGGGCGCCAAATGTTCTTTGCAAGGATACACTCCCGAGTAATAACACCAGCGAAAGGTCGATCAATAGCTCGGAAGCTTTCCTCGTGGAACCGTGCCCGCGGCGTGAAACTTGCAAAAAGAACTCCGACATTCAAGTTAATGAAAAATCAATCAAAAGAATGAGAGTAAAGTAAAGAATAGTGGAGGCGAGTAAATCGTTGCTCGTTCTTTTGAGGATAGCTATTCTTCTCTGTTTTGTGGTATATTCTGTCTGCTTTGCGAAGTTGGCTTATCTCTTTATATAAATAACGTCTCGAAAATGTTTGTTAAATGGTCGTCCCTCTAGTAGTTGATTTTTTAGGGATCCTTAGTAAAGATCAGTTTTTACGAGCTTTTACTAATGCAAGATAAGTGAGTGCCGAGAATTTTTCGAAAAGTTGATTCGCTCTTAGTTGTTACTCTTCTGGTTAAAGATATCAGTATGGTATAATAATCAATAATTTTATATTTTTTAAAATTAAAATTTAAATAATAATAAATTAATACTAATTAATTAATATAAAATATAATTTAAAAATATTTATTAATTTATTATCAATTAGACCTTTGTTGATTATCTAATGAGATTATGCACTCGGCAACCATACCATATTATACTTTTACTTTCCTCCGCTGTAAAAGAGTGATACGGATACCACCAACAATGGGACCATATTAGGTCATCACACGTGGGGGAAAGTGTATGCCAATTCACATGTGGATGAGTCCTAACAATGAGATTTTTGCAAAACAACAACAGGGCCAAGACGAGCAAAGAAGAATTAAATATCAATTTGGTTCCTGAAATTTGGCTCGATATTCAGAATGGTCCCATTGGCTCTAATTAGAACCTCTAAATTTGTAATCGTGGTTCCATTTTGTTCCTGCGATCATCTCCGTCACCAGATTGCTGATCTGGCGCAATTACATGACACAATAGACACTACTTAAACGATGGTGTATTGGTTTCGTGCCCAAATCCTATAGAAACCACGTCGTTTAAATTTTTGTAGGTTAAAACTCTCTTTCTTCTCACTGTATTAACCCACAAAAAACAGAAACGACGTGGTTTCCATAGAATTTGGACGCGAAATCAACACGTCATCGTTTAAGTAGTGTCTACCATATTATGTAATTGTGTCAGATTAACATTCTGGTAACAGAGATGATCACAAAGATAAGGCAGAGCTATAATTATAAATTTAAAAGTTCTAATTAAGGCATTAAAATTATGGAAATCATTCTGAATATCAGACTAAATTTCAAAAGCCAAATTAAAATTTAACTCAACAAAAAAAAATCAATACATACATATATAAAAGTGATGAGAACTAGCTCAACATGATTTTAACCCACAGTCATTCTCGAAACTTTCCAATGGATAAGCACAATAGTCATACCACTAGGATTAAGAAACGACAAGTTTGAAGCTTTCTTTCGTAGCGACTTTAAATATTTCAATGCGGTAGATAATGAGGAGTGTTAGGGGATTAGTAATTTTTGTGTTTTATAATTATTAATTAGTTATTAATAGTATTTTTAATTGTGTGAAATTAAATTCAATAATAAAAGATCACTTACTTTTCTTTTAATAATTAAGTGTTGGCCACAAAATACAAAAGTTACTGCCTCTTAAATTTTTTCGTGGATAATTTAATCATGCCTTTATAATTGTTTTTGTCCGAAAATGTTTTTTTTTCTATTCTTTTTTTCTCGTCAATTGTAGCCAAGCCAAACTCCATGGAGCTTTGACCTCATTCAGCTGTCTCATTAAGTCTTTCCAAGTTTGCTACCAAGGTTAATTTCGTCTGTTACCATCTAGCTAAACAACAAAATGGATACTGGCTACTTGACTGTACTTGGAACGCCAAAGTTCCAACTTCATACATGAAACACCTGATAATTTTCCCAGAGTATATCACGAGAAATGTTATATGTATCAAAGATGTTATATGGATATTAAAATTATACATTAAAAATTAAATTAGATTGGTTTAATAATTAGTTCATTAGTCCATTTAAATAAATATGGAGGATTTGAATCTTTTTTAGTGTCTATAGCAATTCATTAGTCAACAACAAATTCTTAAATAAAATTTAGTATGATAAATTAGTCTTTAACCTGTTGGATAAAAAAATATTATGAAACAAAAAAAATTATATACTAATATCAGTTATTATATATTTATATATAAATATATTTTTTATTTATTTTTTAATATATATTTTTTTATATTTTAATATATATTTTATATTAGTATTTAATTTTATTATATACTTACTATAATTGATATGTATTTATCTATATTTTGCATTAAAATTAATTAATAAAAAATGAAAAAAAACATTTACTCTTTACTCCATAAAAAGTATATTAAAAAGCAAAATACTAGAAGTCCATTATGTTAAGAAGAAAAAAAAAAGTTAAAATTTATTTTATTTTTTGTTAATTTTTTTATTATTAAATATTTTTACAAAATTTATTATTTTTAGTTATTATTTTTATAATTTTATCCATCAATTTAATTTTTTTAATCTAATTATACAACAACATACTTTAATTTACACTTTAAATATTAATAACTAAATTATTAAAAAAACAATAAATTATGATGTTTTTTTTGTATTATTTTATAAAAAGTACAAACTCATTTTTTATATATTACAGAAATATTTGATTTTTTTTATACTTTAATATACAGATTAAGTAATATAAGAGTTTAGAATTGAGCTTAATTAAATCTCACATTCATCCCAATATCTCATCATTTTAGTCAAATCGAATATCATATATATATATATATAGATAAACTTGACTCGCTGATGATTTCTTTCTTCTTATTAGAACCATTTATTAACATAAACCGCCACAAAATTCATTGTAACACACTAAAATTCACAAACTTAACATTCAACATTATTGTCTCCGCGTATGGACACCCAGGGGCACAGTGAGAAGATTGTTGGGCCCTCAAACCCATTCGGAATTATTTGTTGAAGCATTTATTTAGTGCAGTAACTCGAATAATTAATCTTTCATGAGCTATGACATGAAGATTGATGACCGTTAATTAGGTCACTTGCATGGAGGGAGGGGGGACCCACACAAACACTTGTTATGTGCAAACGAAGAAGCATCAATGGCGAAGTAACCCTGCAACCTTCCGCCTTGGGGAATAGGTCCACACAATTGATTATAGCTAACATTAAACCTGGTTAGCTGCTTCAGCTGCGTCAGTTGCTCCGGGAGCTTCCCGTAAATGCGATTGTGCTTCAGGTTCAACCTCGTTATGTTCCTACCAAACTCCACTTTCCCGATATCGAACGACAGCATGTTTCCAGCAAGGGTTATCTCCTCCGTCTTTTTCTCCGCCCCAAACAGCACCGAACCATCTCCCTCGAGCTTGTTCCAAGAAAGATCCAGAAGCTCCGCGTCCAGCCCCTTCAACGCCGCCGGAATCTTCCCAGAAAGCATGTTGTGAGAGAGAGTCAGCGTCACAAGGCTCTTGGACGCGAAGGAACCGTAGGATTCAGGGATTGGGCCAGAGATGCGGTTTTCGTCGGCGAAGATCACCCTGATGCTGGGTAGTGAGGGGAGGAGATGAGGGAGTGGGCCGGAGAGATTGTTGCCGGCGAGGTTAATGTTCGTGAGGGTCTTGATTTGGGCTAGAGATTCTGGTATTGGGCCTGAGACATTGGTGCTGAATAAGTAAAGGACTGTAAGTTTTTTGAGATTTGAGATCTGGGGAGGAATTTGGCCTTTTAGGTTGGGCATTTCAAAAATTAAGAGCTCATCAAGATCAACGAGGTTAAATAGGGAGGGAGGGAGGTCAACTGGGCCGGGGAGGTCCAGCCCATGTAGCTCTATTTGGCTAACACGGTAAGGCTTCTCGGTGGTGCATTCGATGCCTTCCCAGGCGCTGGTGCAGCAGTCGGTGGAAGCGTTCCAGGAAGAGAGCATGGATGGGTTGCCGAATTCTTGCTTCACTTGGAGGAGGATTTTTTTCTCGTGTGGGCTGCACTTCTCTGAGAGTACTGCAGGAGACACCCATATCAATAGAACTATGGGAAGAAGGAACATGGAGATGGTACTGGTGCTTGCCATTATTGTGTTTGGGATTGATGCTATTATTGTTGTGGAAATGTTTGGGGCCTGAAAGGTGTTTATAAAGCAATGAGCACGGTCTGTTCGGGGAACTGGGGAAGGTGGTATATTATTATTTGGATAGAGGTGTGAACTGCAGCACTAGATCTAATTCAGTCAAATATCAAGCCGCCATAAAGGAATATCACAGATACTCTGAACCATAAGGAGTCCATACTAAATTTTTTGTTAGGAAAATTACCACGTATAAGATTGTACTATGTGGGAACAACGCTGTTGTTAGCATTATCCGTTTAGAGTTGTTATTTTTGTCGTTTACCATATGAGTGAATTACATTTACATCTTCGAGAGGCCCTAATGAAATTTGGCTGTGAGTGGGGGAGCGCGTGATTGAAACAGCTTCGGTGACTAAGCTTGAGGAGAGAAGTAGCCAATTTCATTTTTTTTTTTCCTTCAATTTTTTTCAGCAGTTTTCCGATTTAATATTTTTTTTAATTTCATTTAAAAAATATAAGATAAGAGATTATATTTTATTAAATAATTAAAAAAAATAAAAAAATATATTTCCGTCAATTTGGTAGTATGAATAAAAAGAGGAATTTTTAGTTCAATGTAACTAGATATTTATTATAATTTATTTTTTAATTGGCCATTATTTGTTGTGATAAATTGTTTTAGATATTATGTTTTAAAAACTTTTTATATATTTAAACTTTAAAATTATATCTTCTTAAAATTAAAATATTTAAATTTAAATTTAAACCAAACAAAACAAAAATAACAAACCAAAATTAAACTCTAACCAAATTAAAATTAAAATAATACTATCAAAATCAATTTTTTCGATTTTGAGACCAGTATGTATAATTTTTTTTCCTCTAATTAACAAGAGTAATAACCATAATTATTTTTTGATGAATTTCGGATATGTTAAAAAATTATTTAGTATATAATTTTGTAATTTTAGATATGTTCATTAATGTATGCAACAATATTGTTGAACATTAGCCTATCGATTATGTTTGCTTTATGACAAACAACATTTTCTTTTCCTTTGGGTACATAGAGATTTCTATTTTATTAATTTTATTTGCGTGGCCCAAAAAATTTGTTTAACAACCTTGTTCCTAGAGAATCAATTTTTTTTTTTATTATTTGTGTTAAAAAAATATTTATGTTAAAAAAATATAAGCACAAATTTAATGAATTTTGGATATGTACTAAAAATATTCTATATGTTATCTTATTATTTTAGATGTGTTAAAAATTTATTTATGTAAAAAAAATATAAACATGGATTTAAATGAATTTTAGATGTATACTAAAAATATTTTGTATGTTGTCTTATTATTTTAAATGTATTATAAATATATAAAATAATAAAAAATACAAATAAAATAATCACACAAGACATACCATCAACACTTCGAATGTTAATATAATATTGAATATAAACTTTTACTAATATCTATGATAATACACGTTCTTCATGAAATTAAGAAATAAAAAAATTGAAATTGTAAATTTTGTGAATAAAAAATGTCGAACTTATGTGAATAATAAAAAATAAAAAAATAAAACTATAAATAAATAATTATTTATCTTGTCAAAAAAATAAAAAATGACAATCATAAATTATATAAAAATAAAAAAAAATTAAAACACAATAACGAACTTTAGTAACTACACATGAAAATAAACTAATATGAATGGAATAACTTAAATGACTAATAATTTTTTAAAAATGTAAAATATGAAAAAATAGTTACTCATGAGTGTTAAATATTTGTATTTTTAAAATTTAAATTAAATAAAAGTATTAGTGGTTTTTAAAATTTAAAAAATATGATTAAATAAATTAAAAAAATAATATAATAAAGTAATTAAATTTAAAAGTTGATTAAAAAATAAATTTTAAAAGACAAATAATTTTTTTTTTACTTAATTTGTGGTCATGCAGTGGTGTCGGAAGAGGAAGCGTGCGAAAAAGAAATAATTATTCCAGATAGACATTACTCTCTCAATCTATTTTTCCATATGTAATTTCAATTTTATAATTAATTATTGTAAAGGATAAACCGATAAAGTCAAACCAACAGAGAATGTGTTAATAACTTATTCATGAACAAGACGTGACACAAATGAATTTGTATTTTCTATGCTTTGTAATGACTTGTATGTTACCCAATACTCATCTGTCAATTAAAAAAAAAATCATACCAAATTATGGAGAAAAAATATGTCAATAAGTTAATACTCAAATAGAATAATTTATTCGTATTTTAAATTTCTCTATTTCTGATAAAAAAAAAAAAAAAAGAAGAGAGACAGGAGAGAAACATAGCCAAAAATGGCAAAATAGATATTTAAAAAAAATTAAAATTGTATACCTGACACATAATTAAATTGTTACTCCGGACCGTTCAGTGAGCTCATTCAATTAACTTTACAGTCCAACAATATTTCGACTCGGCTCACCATTCTAACCACTCTTTATACCAACTTCTCAACCTAGCCGGCTTGTGTGAGCTTTGTCAACAAAAGTACAAAACACACATTTAAATCTTTCCAGTAGGCACCAGGGGCGGATCGGTTCCTTGCCCACCGTGCAGCTATCTGTCATTCCTTCCACCCCATCAACTTTATTCACATTTTTTATATTAAATCTGCAGGGCTAATTTGATTGGAACAAAAGATTTCCATATCCGTAAAATGAAACAGGTGGTAACCCTTCATTTTGTTAATGGCACTACGATGGCCCCCTTCGTTGGTGTTTTGACATTTTGATATATATAATTTTACAATTTAAAAAAAACAATAATTCTTTTATATATATATTTAATTATATATCGTTGCATTAAAAAAAATAAAAATATTTAAAAAATAATAAAAAATAATTTAAAATATTTTATTTTATATTTGTTAATTATTTTAAAATAAATATATAATATTAAATATAATAAATATATAATTTTAAATATTATATATATAAAATTATATATATTAAAATAAATAAATATTTTTAAATTATTATTTTTTTAATATTATTAAAAAAATTATTTTATCTAATTAAATAATTTTATAAAATATTTTATATTATAAGTGCATTAAAATGGACTCATATATAAATGATTATAAATGATAAGTACAAGCATGAGGTTAAACAAATAATTCAAGGTAATTATTCTTCCATACTGCAAGAGTGCAAGGAACAGTTGTTTTTTAAATAGTTAATTAATATCTAATTTTTTAATTTTAATTATTTTTCGTGTATATAATTTGTATATTATCATGGCTAGTGTTTCGGCCTAGCTTATTGGCGAGTCGGACGCGGGTGTTGAGTTGCCGATCCGACGGGTCCTCCAACCCGTAAATTTCCTTTTACCCACCTAGCTACAGCACCTGAATAGCTGAAAGGAAGCTTTTAGAAAATAGGGTCTGCTTATGTGGGACCCACTCGGACACAGGATATATAGGGGGAGGACTCTACCCTTTCCTAGAGGTACGTCACCTATCCTAACCTTACTGTTTTTTATACGGACACTAATTTGAGCATTGGAGTCTTTGCAGGTGGCTTCCCCCCCTCCCCCATTACACACCTCGCCAGCTCGAAGGAGCCTCATCTGCCTCAATCCCAAAGCCCATCCAGATCCAGCTTCCAGCAACCCGCCGATCCGTTCCGGACCGGAGCAACCGAACATTGACACCGTCTGTGGGGATACCTGGCATGAATGGATTTTCTGTTGGGCCCGAAGGACGAGCTTGAGGAAGAGGAAGCACATGAGGAGGAAGGGACTCGCCGGATGAGCAGGTTAGCTTCTGTGGCGTCCTCCTGCGAGCACACGAAAACACGTTCGCGCAGAGATGACCCACTGATTCATTCCGGACCTGAGCAACTGAACATTATGGCAGACTTCCTGGTCGAGGTAGTTGGTGGTGCTCCCGGGAATACGAACACACGGTGGAAGTTTCATATGACGACGCTTCCAACCAAGCGTTCAGAGGGGCAGGGATAATCCTTGAAAGCTCGGTTGGGATGACTTATGAGCAATCAGTCAAGTTCGACTTTCCAGTCTCCAACAACTAAGTGGAATATGAAGTCTTGATAGGGGGTTTGCTCCTAGCCAACGAAGTCGGAGCGTCGCGAGTCGAGGTCAACAGTGACTCCCAAATCGTTGCCTCCCAGGTCAACGGGACATACTAAGCTAGGGACTCCTTACTCCAGAAGTACTTGGAAATGCGAGAGCTGACCTCCTATTGAAACTAGCAAGCACAAAACCAGGCACGGAAAACTGATATTTGATTCAAGGACTAGTAAAGGAGCCATCGGTAACTCTCTACGTAACACAAGCTCTGGACCTTCCCTCGTGGATGGATCCGATCCTCCGTTTCTTAGTAAACGGTGAGCTTCTTGAGGACAAGAAAGGTGCTAGAATGGTCAGACGGGAGGTGGCCAAGTATGTAGCGATACAGGGCCAGCTATATAAACGAGGGTTTGATCAACCCCTGTTGAAGTGCTTGCGCCCCGAGCAAACGGACTACGTCTTGAGCGAAGGTTGCTATGGCCACCATATCGGGGGAAAGGCGTTGGCCAGGAAACTCGTTAGAGCCGGATATTATTGGTCTTCCATGATGTCCTATGCACAAGAATTCGTGAGAAAGTGTAAGAAGTGCCAAGAGAACGCCAATTTTCATAAGTCCCCAGTAATGGAGTTAAGCTCAATGCTGGCGGCCCGACCTTTCACTCAATCGAGAGTCAACCTCTTGGGCCCGTTCTCAGTGGGTCTCGGTCGGGTTAAGTACCTCATTGTGGTCATCAATTACTATACAAAGTGAATTGAGGTAGAACCGTTGGACGATATAACTTCGGCAAACTGTCGGAAGTTCATATGGAGGCAAGTGGTCTCTAGGTTTGGAATCCCTGAGATTGTCATTTCAGACAATGGGACGCAGTTCGCGAATAAAAAGTTTGGCGAGTTCCTTTCAAGAATGGGAATCAAGCAGAAATTCTCGTCAGTCGAGCACCCATGGAGCAATGGCCAGGTGGAAGCTGCAAACAAGGTCATCCTTCACAGCCTGAAGAAATGACTAGGCCAAAAAAAGGGCTCCTAGGCAGACGAGTTAGCCTGAGTCCTATGATCGTATAGGACAACGCCACAATCTTCTACCGGGAAAACACCGTTCTGGATTACTTACGGGGTCGACGTGGTAATCCTGGTGGAAATCGGGGAACCAAGCCCGAGGCTGCTTCTCGGAGGTGTTGAAGAAGCGATGGAGAAAGACCTGATTGACGAAACAAGGGAAACGGCACATTTGACAAAAATGGAGCTAAAGCAAAAGGTAAATTTAAGGTACAACACCAAGGTACTAAAAAGGAGTTTCGAGCCAGATGACCTGGTGCTATGGAGAAACGACATCGGGATATCGATCCCAGGAGAAGAAAAGTTGGTAGCTACCTGGGAAGGTCCGTACAGAGTAAGAGAGGTACTCGGAAAGAGGGCGTACAAGTTGGAACGCTTGAATGGGAGTGAGGTACCAAGGACATGGAATGTGGTGAACTTAAAAAGATTCTACTCTTGAAAGGCGACCTAGCGACTTAACAGGTTACCCTATTCTCGTCCACTACTGCTTGTTACTTTGTTTTCCCTATTGCTTGTTACCTTGTCATTACGCCATTGTTACCTTATTGACTAGTTTCATTATAAATTCCATAAATATTGCATTTCATTGTGTCATTTCGCTTACTTTAAGTGTTGTTATATTATTATTTCTTTCCCACAGCTAACTGGGGCTGATCACCCCAGGAGCCATAATCGGTGCAAAAATACCATAAGCAAAATCTACAGCCTACCGGCCAAACGATAAATCTAGGAACTAGCTTCAAATATTTTCCAAAGATAACAAATCGGCCTATGAATGATATAAAGCAAGTTATAATGAATGTTACAAAACAAAGGCACCACATCGGCGCGGTAAGTCAAAGTATTGCAAAAAAAGGGCATCGCATCGGCCCGACAAAACTAACAAGTAAAAAACAACATTAAAATTACAAAGACTAAAATTATTGGGGGGTTCCCGACTTCTTAGGGATATCAACAATCTTACCGTCCTGCACCATCTTCAAAGCCCCAACCATGAGGTATCGAAGTCGAGAGCCAAGATGGCAATTTGGGCCTTGATCCCTTCCTCGGTAGCTTTGACGACCTTCTTGGGATTCCCACAATGTCTTTATTTTTCTTCTTCAAGAGAGCGACCTCTTGCTGTGCAACCTGGGCCGACCCCTCGATCTCGCTGTGCTTCTCCTCCAACCCTTTTAATTTTTTCTCCAAGTTTTTAACTTTGGCCTCCGCAGAAGTAGCCTGACCCCGGGCAGTGTTCAGTTCCTTAGAGAGGGAGAGGTCGTGCTCAACCAACTTGTTGATCTCGGAGGCGTCCTCCTCCGCTTTCTTCTCCCTCTCAGCAAGCTGGGTCTTCAGGGACTCTTCCTGGGTTTTCAACTCAGTAATATCCTTCTGAGAGGCGCGAAGCTTTCCCTTGAGAGTCTGATGCTGAGCCAGAATAGGCTCTACCTTCCGAGCGATAGCGGCAACTCGGAGGAGGCTACGATAAGTCCACTTCGCTTGAGCGGCGAGGTCCTGCTCCTAGAAGAAGTCGTCGGTTCTCGGAAGAAGCTGAGAATCGATGAAATGCCTAGCGTCAAAGCTCCTCTCCATCACGGTTAAGGTCTTTTCGGCAGGCCCTTTTTGCTTCTTAGGGTTGGGCACGATGGTTAGATCGGGGTCAGCTTCGAGACCAACCCCCTGCTCCTGGATCGGCTCCTCCATAACATCTGTCGGAGGGTTCTCGGGTTGGATGTTACTAGAAGGCTGAGAATCAGCCTGATCCTCAGTAGCATCTCGACCGCTCCCTTCGCCAATGACATCGGGACCTGGGACCTCCGAATGAGTCGCCGAAGAGTCGTTGTCGTCACTCCCACCAAGAAAATGGGCCATCAGATCCGCCATAGTAGTCTTCCCATCAGCCATGAAAACTAGAAGTAAAATACAAGTGAAGAAGTCAGGAACTAAGTTATTAATAAGAAAACTCCAAAGGAAACAAGAAGAAAAATAGAGAACGGGAGAATAACCTACCTACGTGGGCCCGACCGATATTTCGGTCTCCCATCACTAGATGAGGATTTAGATTTTTAGAACCAAAGATCGCCAACAGTATGTCTGATATAAGGTGGTTCTCCTCACCTAATCCTCATAGGTCTCTTTTATTAAATAGTCCGAGCTAGCCCCGAAACTCCAGTAGGTCGGGATCTCTCTTTCTCCCTTCAGGGTAAGCCAGAAAGGGTGATAACCCCGGGGCAGGCCTTACCTTAAATAATCTTGAAGCCGTGGAATGAGTCTTCGAAGAGACCAAATATCCAGCGGCTCTGAATGGCCCGAAAGGACATGTATTCTTTCTTTGTCTTCCACTCATGAGAAGGGTTTGTCAGCAAAAAAAGATAGAGGAATACATTCACAGAGGCTGGGAGCTCCAGATATTCGCACACCAATTCGAAATACTGAATGACGGCCCAACTGTTAGGATGGAGCTATGATGGGGCAACGTCGCAGCGGTTTAATAGCGACATGACAAAAGGTGAAAAGGGGAGCCGGAGACCTAGCGTGGTGAACATGGACTTGTACACCCATAGCCAGTCGACCATCTGGGGAGAAGCCATATTCTTATAGCACACCCTTTTGCAATCGCCAGGGATGTAGACCTGGTAGTTTGCCTCCTCGGGACCTCCTCCGCATAAGGAACCAGAGTCTCGAAGAGCCTGGAGGTCCTCTCTGGTTACCTAAGACGGCATGTCCTTCACGTCTAAGGTAACCCAAGCGTAAAAATCAATAACGTTTGGCACTGGTGGTTGAGCCATACCTACAGTGGAGGCACCACTCAAGTCAACCCAAGAGATCGTAAACTCGGAAGATAAATAAAACAGAACTACAACTAACTACATTAATAATCCATGATATTTAGGCTAATATCTAGAGCCTAGATTCAAGAAACAGACACCTAGATGGTACCCTCTAGCAACTATCTAAACGCAGACTACGTCAATTCAAGTAAACATGAACTAAAATGGAGAAAGAAAGTGGCATGCATTGACCAACAAGAATAACAAGAATCATAAAACAGCACAGTAAAACAACAAAGGGAATAAGGAATTTTTACCAGGAAAATATGTAAGAGGCAAAGAAAGGAAAGCGTATGGAGAAGGCGCATAGAAATCCCCCAGCCAAGAGCAACTTAGAAAGTGAAAATAGAAGCAAATGTGGTAAGGAATGGAAAATGAGGAATAAGAGGAGTTTTGGAGAAAGCCAGAATGATAACTGTCAAGGAGGGAGCGCGAAAAGGCAGGGGCATAATAGTCCATTCCCTTGAGTTTTCAAATCAATTATAATGAGCATTAAATGCTCAGCCCGAAGTTCGAAGCGACGCACCAAGCCGCGCATGGGGGCAATGCACGCGCACGAGGTTGCGGTTTCCATCGACGGATTCCCGACTTAAGGAGAAACCAACCAGGGACAAAGCTAGTAGCATAAACGCGCCAATCATTGCTTAGCCTCGTGATCAACGCGTTGGGGGCACTGTTCTGCCAGCCCATTGGCGAGTCGGGCGTGGGTGTCAAGTCGCCGACCCGACGGGTCATCCAACCCGCAAATCCCCTTTTAGCCACCTGGCCACAGCACCTGAATAGCTGGAAGGAAGCTTCTAGGAAAGAGAGCCTGCTCATATGGGACCCATTCGGACAGAGGATATATAAGGAGAGGGCCTTACCCCTCCCCAGAGATATGTCACCTACCCTAATCCTACTATCCATTTCTTGTACGGACATTAACTTGAACGTTGGAGTCCTTGCAGGTGGCTTGCCTCCCTCCCCCCCCCCCCATTCAACATCTCGCCAGCTTGAAGGAGCCTCATCCGCCTCACTTCCAAAGCCCAGATTCAGGCAACCCACCAATCCGTTCTGAACCCGAACAACCAAACAACTAGTATAAATGGTGTGCAGATGAACAGATTTGATTTTGACAGTTAACGATGCAGTCATTCATTATAAGAAATTTTAAATGGGTATAGTGAAATATAAAAGTTGATATCTTCACTTATCAAAATTGCTTAACCATTAATTGTTAGACTATATTTAATTTTATTTATTTGTTTTTTTAATCATATTAACATGCTGAACAACAATGTTAAGAGAACAATAACATATTTTGTTATATTTGCCTTAAAATGCGATTAAGTAGAAATCCATTTTCAAAGTGGTGAAAGGAGGTTTGTTAAGGGAGTTATGATCCATGTCAAGTGGTTTGTGCTTATCCATTTAGAAAGATTCGAGAATGGTTTTGTCGGTTCAAAATAGGGGTGGCAAGCGAAGAAGTTCGCCTCGTTCCGCCAGAAGTCCATTTTTTAGCGAGTTGGTCCGTTTCGTTCCGTTCTACTTAATTGCGAGCTGGTGGGTTGGCGGGCTAAACTTACTAAAGCTCTTTTTTTTTAACTGCTAAATGATATATATAATTTCACAACTATATTAATAAATTTATAATTTTTAAAGGTATAAAAAATTATATTTTGTATATTTACAAATATTAAAGTCTTTGTAATTATAAATATCTAATAAACATAATTATAAACCAAATTTTCATTCAAAATATAATTATAAATATTGTCTCCAAAGCAAAAATATAAATATAATCTACTCAATTTTCATCTTTATACTCTTGTAAGTTGAGTTGGAAGAAGTTGAGTTTTGACAAGAAAAACTACAAAAATACACTTGTAAAAAAAAACTAAGTTCGGCGGGGAAGCCCGTCCCACCTCGCCAAAGCCTACGATTTAAACGGTGTAACCCCGAAACTATAGAAGAGAATAGGAACGGGAATCCCCGGCTTTCTAACTTAGTTAGCCTTTCGTTGTCAATCCTAATTACCCACGGAGGGGAAATAGAATGATTTGATGCTTTGTACCTTCTCTGTCTTTAGAAAGCATTAAGTCTTCTTTCATCCCGGGAGACAAAGTCGAAGATGAAATAGTAAGTTCACGACCTACTTACTTCCAATGGTTGTTTTCCTTGCTGTTAGGCCAATTCTTGCAACTTCTGCGCTTTCCCGCTCGTTAGATAAATTTTTGTTCTTTAGCAATTCTAATTTTTCAACCTAACTTATCTTTTTTGGTTGATTACATAAACCGACCCAACGAATTTAGACCCATTTACTACTCCTGTTCAAAATAATCACGATTCACGCATGCTCATGAACTGCTTCTCAATTCTATCGTGATTTTACTTTTGCTTGGCCCTGGTTAGCCCCGCTGTTGGTTTAACTTTCTAGAGTGAATTCTTATATCAGTTATATGGATGGCCTGTTAGGAAATTATTTTAATTTTTTATTTATTTGTGTGTAATACATATATTAATTATAATCACAAATTATACTATTTCAAATTAAATGACTTATATAATGGTGATCTCATTTATTGTTGTCAATGCTAAATTGAATAAGTCATTATTACTTTTGATTTGGAATTAAATGAGAATAAAACCATATATTATCTTTTGTTTTTTAGATAATTATCTTTTAGATTTTAGATATATTATCTTTTGGACTTTAGATACTATTTTATTTCGTCTTTAGGGTTTAATGGGTGCCATGCTCAAATATAAATAGTGCCTTCAGGGTTTCGGTCCCCAAAATACCAAAGCCACCTTTGTCGCTCTTTCCCCATCAAAAGAGTCACAATTCAGCCACCTAGGGATACAGAAGGCTTTGGTTGAGGAAGATCGAAAAAACTAAAAAATCCAAACTCTTCCTATCATGATTCATGTTTATGAATTCAGATACGCTTCCGCATCCAGTATTTTCTTTCTTAATGATTTAACATAGATAATTTTCGACTGAGAAAATTTCAACAAGTGGTATTAGAGCCGTTTATTATATAATCATTAAGAAATTATAAATTTATTTTATTTTAATTTGAATCTTAATTTGATGTTGTGAAATTAGATTCAAATATGTGCTGCTTTTGGATTGCGTAGCACATGTTAATAAAACTAAAAGAGTATATAAAAAGTGCATAAAGAGTACACAAACAGTACATGAAGAGCACATAAAGAATACAAAAGGTATATTAAAAAAATGTTATTCTTTTATATATTTGCATATCATTTTTTGTCTGTGTCTCGATCCCAAATATTGGAGCTGTTAATTCGTAAAATTAAAAGAATTTAATTAATTTCTTAATTATGGACACTGCACATCCATAGAATTAGCATATTTATCATAAAGCTTTTTGTATGCACTATGATTTAATCTGTGAATCCGTTTTTTTTTTAAATAAAAAAGAGGTTCTTGGTTTGTTTACCTTTTTTTTTATACCATTTTAAATGGATTCATTCTTTTGGCAAATTTATTATTTTTTTTTGTTTTGCATGGATTAAATCATAATGATCGATTCTAATCTTAATGGATAAAAAAAATTGCTATATAAATTTGTTGAACAGTTATAATTATGTTTTTCTTTAAGGACTGAGAAGACATCATTAAGATTTAATTCCTTTTGGAATTTAAGTATTTTTTTTATTGTTACATAAGAAAACTAGTAACAATTTGGATTATTATACCCACCTATTTTATAAAGATTTGGTTTTGGAATAAATTGATTTAACATTATGCTGCCAAAGTAGCCTCTTTTATGAAAATTGATTTATTAAAAATATTAGGAATATAGTGATATGTAATTCATGCTAATATTGGTCAGTTCAAAGGAAGGTCTGTATTTGGCCAAATTACATACACATACTGATGGTAAATACATATTTGGGTAGCTAATTAACAATAAAATAATGCTTATTATTTATGCGAACAATAATCGGCCCAAAGGAAGTTTATTGTTTGGCCAAATAATAAGCATTGTACACTTTTGTTTATTTTCTATTAATTATGCGGTCAATAATCGGCCCAAAGGAATATTATTGTTTGGCCAATTAATAGAAAATATATACTGTAATAAATAGGTTGCGAAGTTTAAGTTTCCATGTGCGCATTCAGTCGGTCCAAAGAAAGACTTAATGTGTGACATGAATTTTGACAATATTTGATTACTGCAATGAGAGTATCACTTACAGTTAATTTTTCTATCCAAAGATTGAAAATTAATGTTGTTCTAGATATCTCAATATGGACTTTTTCCCATTATTTAACTAATGTTTATTGCATGTTTCTTTTGTTCTAATCCAGAAATTATGACTTTAGCTACCAATGTTTCTGCACAAATTAGCAGTATTCCTATGCTTGATTGTTCAAACTTTAAAGTTTGGAAGGATACCGTGGAGATTGTCCTCGGTTGTATGGATCTGGATATAGCTCTTTCGAGAGGAGAAACCCACTTCCATTTTAGAAAATCTCAATGAGGTTAAAATAGAGAAGTGGGAGATATCCAATCGAATGAGCATTATGATCATGAAGCACTCAATTACTGAGGATAAAGATGCCAAACAGTTCCTAAAAGATGTTGAAAAATTCTTTACTAAGAATGAAAAGGCGGAGGCAAGTAGCCTTTTGAGCAAACTTGTCTCCATGAGGTATAAAAGTAAAAGAAACATAAGGGAGTACCTTATAGAAATGTCTCATCTTACTTCAAAATTGAAAGCACTAAAGTTCAAAATTGAAAGCACTAAAGTTAGAGTCGTCTGAAGACTTACTCAAGCATTTCATTTTGATCTCCCTTCCTGCACACTTTGGGCAATTCAAAGTGAGTTATAACACTCTGAAGGACACTTGGTCATTAAATGAGCTTATATCTCACTGTGTGCAAGAAGAAGAGAGGGTACAACAAGATAAGACTGAAAGTACTCACATGATTTCATCTTCTCAGTATAAAAGAAAGCGTGATACTATTGCGGATATGCCTTCTCAGCAGAAAAAGGCTAAGAAACAGGATCAAGTTTCAACCTGTTTCTTCTGTAAGAAGGTGGGACACATGAAGAAGGATTGTATCAAATATGCCACTTGACGTGTAAAGAAGGGTATAATTCTTACTTTCGTTTGTTTTGAGACTAGTTTACGTTATACACCTGTTGATACTTGGTGGGTAGATTCTGCTGCTACTACTCATGTAAGTGTTACTATGTAGGATTGCCTGTGGAGTCGACCGTCAAGTGATACTGAAAGATACATCTATGTGGCAGATAGCAATATAGTTGCAGTCGAAGTTATAGGAATCTTTAGATTATGTTCCACGAGTGGATTTTACTTGGATTTATTAGAAACATTTTATGTACCGTCATTTAAATGGAATTTGATATCTGTTTCTCATTTGGACAAATCAGGTTATTTTTGTTCATTCGAAGACAATAAAGTCAGCCTCTTTTATAATTCGAATAATATTTAACTTTCTAGAGTGAATTCTCATATTAGTTATATGGATGACCTGTTAGGAAATTATTTTAATTTCTTAATTTGTTTGTGGACAATACATATATTAATTATAATCACAAATTATACTATTTCAAATTAAATGACTTATATAATTGTGATCTCATTTATTGTTATAAATGCTAAATTGAATAAGTCATTATTACTTTTGATTTGGAATTAAACAAGAATAAAACCATATATTATTTTTTGTTCTTTAGATAATTATCTTTTAGATTTTAGATATATTATCTTTTAGACTTTAGATACTATTTTATTTGGGCTTTATTAGGGTTTAATGGGTGCCATGCTCAAATATAAATAGTGCCTTGAGGGTTTCGGTCCCCAAAATATCAAAACCGCCTTTGTCGCTCTTTCCTCATCAGAAGAGTCACAATTCAGCCGCCTAGAGATACGAAAGGTTTTGGTTGAGGAAGATCGAAAGAACTACAAAATCTAAACTCTTCCAATTATGATTTATGTTTATAAATTCACATACGCTTTCGTATCTAATATTTTCTTTCTTAATGATTTAATATAGATAATTTTACGTTGAGAAAATTTCAATATGGCCACGTGCAAATTGATATAGAATTATAGATACCCTCCCAGTCCCCACCTCAGGACCAAACAAAATTTAGCTGCCACCTCATGATATAAGTAAAAATCACTTTGCTTCCCAGCATGGTTTTATATTACCGTTGTTATTAGTTACATGCATTGTTAATTTGGATGAACTTTCAACACAAATATAAGTGTTTTTTTTTCTGTAAACATACATTAAATTGTAGAATTATGTAAACAGAATTACAAATTACATAAAAAAAACTTTGAAAAAAAAAAAGCCGAAAATGTTTAATTCATTAATTTATTAAAACAATTGATATGAAATATTGGTGCAACCGCACCTCTCGGTTATACAATCGGTTATGTTTACGTTACAACTGTTCATACCCTGGCCCAGTAATAAAGGTCCAGAATCCAAGTAAAGAAACCCAACCCAAAGGGTTGAGTTTCCCCCCAGTACCAGCCTTCATCCCAGAAGTCGGTACTGAACACGACCTGTTCCTGGAAAGTCGGATACGAGGGTCAGCTGGCAGATAACATTCATTTAAATGAGTAACTGACCCTAGAAACTCTCTAACCACTTCATAGAGCCATATCTTAACTTCCCTAAGATATGGGAACGGTTATCCACCTAAAAAGGTGGCACTACTCCAGCGGTGGTTATTGGTTCACCACTATAAATACCCCGACACCCCTCAGGTATCACTAAGTTCCAATACATGTTCTAACCTGCTCCCACTCTTGCTAACTTAAGCATCGGAGTGTCTTTGCAGGTACCACCCCCCATTCTTTCTCACGCACAAGTCGGACGGAGGAACACCGAGTTTCAGGTTCCCTCGATAGTCACCTCCCTCACACGTTTGGGCCAACCAACGCCATCCGGCCCACTAATCTCCGGTTACCCACCGTAACATTGGCGCCGTTGCCGGGGACCCGAGAGATCAACCAGTGATGGCGGATAGATCCCCTGAAGAGGGTCATGTGGAGACTGATTCTGAACAAGAGAATCTGAACATTGGAAACAATGAGGCAGACCAGACCCTTCACCAGGAAGCCAATGATCAACACAGGGAAGGCACCTCCGGAATCAAAAACCCGAAGGTGAATTCCTCGGAGGGGCGCGAATCAGAAAAAGAAGGACCATCCCACGCAATTGAGCTTATGGGATTAATCCACAGTCGCCTCGAGCAGCTAGAACAGGAACGGGAACGACAAAAGGAAACCGAAAAGAACCTAAGAGAGGAGATGGAGCGACGAAAAGAGTTAGAAAAAAAACTCTTAAAGTTAGAATCCTCCCTCAAAGGCTAGAACTCCCACGACGGTAGAGAAGATTCTCCCTTAGGGGAGAAAGATCCTTTCAGCGAGGACATAATGAGGGCAAAAGTTCCGAAAAACTTTAGAAGCCCCGATATGGACCTCTACGATGGAACCACCGACCCAAAGCATCATCTGAGCAACTTTAAAAGTCAGATGTATCTGGCTGACGCTTCTGACGCTACACGATGCAAAGCTTTTCCGACAACCTTGTCGAAAACAGCGATGAAGTGGTTTGACGGCCTCCCTCCGAGGTCAATTACCAGTTTTGAAGACCTCTCCAGAAAGTTCTTGATGAGGTTCTCCATCCAGAAAGACAAAGTAAAACATGCACCAAGTCTCCTTCGAATAAAACAGGAGGTCGGGGAGTCCTTACGGGCCTATATGGAAAGGTTTAACAAAGCATGTTTGGAGATTCAAGACCTGCCCACCGAAGCAGTCATCATGGGGCTAGTCAATGGTCTTAGAGAAGGTCCCTTCTCACAGTCCATATCAAAAAGACACCCCGCCTCTTTAAGCGATGTACAGGAAAGAGCGGAAAAGTACATCAATATGGAAGAGAACGCTAGGCTAAGAGACCCGAGTTTGCGACCCGGTCACCCTCCCTCAACGAAAGAGAGGGAGAAGGAAGCTAAGAAGAAGGAAGAACTCGGCCTCGATAGGCCAAGAAAATACCACTCTTATACTCCACTGAAAATTCCTGTAGTGGATGTATACAGAGAAATTTGCAATACCGAAAGGCTGCCTCCCCCCAGACCCATTAAAAATAAAAAAGGGGGGAGCCGCGGTGATTACTGTGAGTACCATAAGATATATGGGCACTCCACAAACGACTGTTACGACCTTAAAAATGTGATAGAAAAGCTGGCCAGAGAAGGTCGGCTTGACAGATATCTCATAGAAAGGTCGGACGGTCATGGAAAAAGAAAGCGAGAAGATACGGATAGAAGAGACCCACCACCACAAACTCCGGAGAGACATATCCATATGATCTCAGAAGGGTTTGCGGGAGGGGGACTCACAAAATCCTCTCGTAAAAGACATCTCAAGAGAGTTTACCAGGTCGAAGAGGGGTCCTCCGACCTTCCGACCATTTCATTCACAAAGGAAGATGGGCGAGGAGTAATCCCTGGGCACGATGACCCAGTGGTAATTACCATGATCCTGGCAAATGCCCATCTACACAGAACACTAGTAGACCAAGGAAGCTCAGCAGACATCCTCTTTAAGCCCGCTTTCGACAAACTAGGTTTAGATGAGAAAGAGTTAAGAGCCTATCCCGACACCTTGTACGGATTAGGTGACACGCCAATAAAGCCACTAGGATTTTTGCCCCTCCACACCACCTTTGGAAAGGGGGAAAAATCAAAGACTCTGAGTATAGACTTCATAGTCATCGACGTGGGATCGGCCTATAATGCTTTAATCGGCAGAGCTACCCTTAACTGACTCGGAGCGGTGGTATCGACACCCCACCTCTGCATGAAGTTCCCGACCTCGTCGGGGATAGCAACGGTGAGGGGAGATCAGAAGCTGGCAAGGAAGTGCTACAATGAAAGCCTAAACCTGAGAGGAAAAGGCAAAGAAGTTCACACAATAGAACTCGGGGGAGCAAGGGTTAAAGAAGAGCTGCGACCACAGCCCGGGGGAAAAACTGAGGAGATTCAGGTCGGCGAAGAGGAAGGAAAAAACACTCACATAGGAGCCAACCTAGGGGAAACCCTAAGACAAGGGTTGATTAAGCTCCTAAGAGATAACTCAGATCTCTTCGCCTGGAAGGCCTCCGACATGCCTGGGATAGATCCCGAGCTCATGTCTCACAAGCTCTCGGTCTACTCAGGGTCCCGACCTGTGCAACAAAGAAGACGCAAGCTCGGCCCAGAGCGAGCCCTAGTAGTGGAAGAGCAAGTGCAGGCGCTCCTAGAAGCCGGTTTCATCAAAGAAGTCAAATATCCAACATGGCTAGCCAATGTAGTGCTAGTCAAAAAACAAAATGGTAAATGGAGAATGTGCGTCGACTACACTGACTTAAATAAGGCATGTCCCAAGGACCCTTATCCACTACCAAGTATTGACGCCCTAGTGGACTCTAGCTCGGGGTATCAATACCTGTCATTCATGGATGCCTACTCAGGGTATAACCAAATCCCGATGTATGAACCAGACCAGGAAAAAACATCATTCATCACGCCCAGAGCCAACTATTGCTACGTGGTCATGCCATTTGGATTGAAAAATGCAGGGGCCACATATCAGAGGCTGATGAATAAGGTGTTTGCCCCCCACTTAGGGAACTTAATGGAAGCATATGTCGACGATATGTTGGTAAAAACCAAGGAGGAAGTCGACCTCCTATCCGACCTCTCACAAGTCTTTGACACCATAAGGTTGCACGGGATGAGACTAAATCCTGCAAAGTGCGCCTTCGCAGTGGAGGCAGGAAAATTTCTAGGATTCATGCTAACACAAAGAGGGATCGAAGCCAATCCCGACAAGTGTAGAGCTATCCTAGAGATGAAAAGCCCGACTTGTTTGAGAGAGGTCCAACAGCTGAACGGCCGACTAGCAGCTCTCTCCAGATTTTTGGCAGGATCAGCATTAAGATCCCTTCCACTGTTCTCCCTACTGAAAAAGGGGCACCAGTTTGGGTGGACTCCCGAATGCGAGGAGGCGTTCCAGGAGTTCAAAAAGTTTTTGAGCCAACCTCCTATCTTGACCCGACCTATAGCCGGAAAAGACCTCGTCCTATACCTATCCGTGGCAGACAAGGCTGTCTCGGCAGCCTTGATGAGAGAAGACGAGGTCAGTCAACACCCAATCTATTTCATCAGTAAAGTTCTACAGGGCCCTGAGCTAAGGTATCACAAATTAGAAAAGTTTGCCTACTCCTTAGTAATAGCCTCCCGAAGGCTACGGCCTTACTTTCAGGCTCACACAATAAGAGTCCGCACGAACCAACCCATGAAGCAAATCCTCCAAAAGACGGATATTGCAGGAAGAATGGTCCAATGGGCAATAGAGCTCTCCGAGTTCGACTTGAAGTACGAAACTCGGACGGTGATTAAAGCCCAGTGCCTCGCCGACTTCATTGCAGAATATGCAGGGGATCAAGAGGACAAACCAACTACCTGGGAACTCTACGTGGATGGATCCTCCAATAAAACAGGAAGCGGCGCAGGCATAATATTGGTAGATGAAAGGGGAACCCAGATAGAGGTTTCCCTCAAGTTTGAATTCCCAGCTTCAAATAATCAGGCAGAATACGAAGCCTTGATCGCAGGATTGAAGCTGGCAGAAGAAGTCGGTGCTATGAAGGTGATGGTATACAGCGACTCCCAAGTGGTGACCTCCCAAATAAGTGGGGAATATCAGGCAAAGGACCCAAATATGAAAAGGTACTTGGAAAAAGCTTCGGAGCTCCTGGGGCGCTTTGCAGAAACCGAGGTGAAACACATAACTCGGAATCTAAACAGCAGAGCAGACGCCCTATCCAAGCTAGCAAGTACCAAGCCGGGAGGAAATAACAGAAGCCTGATTCAAGAGACTCTCCAGGAACCTTCAGTGGTAAAAACGGAAGACACACTAGAAGTCTTTGAAGTGGTCGGATTAAACCTCGGATGGATGAACCCCTTAGTCGAATACCTAAAATTCGACATCCTCCCTAAGGAGGAAAAAGAAGCCCGGAATATCAACACCATTGTTAAAGTGTGTACCGACCTCAAGAGCTACCGAGGTGTTGGAGGAGGTACATAGCGGAATCTGCGGGAACCATCTCGGAGCCAGGTCATTGGCCAGGAAAGTGATCCGAGCTGGATTCTACTGGCCAACCTTACAGAAAGATGCCACAGAATTTGTGAAAAAGTGCCAGCCATGTCAGATGCATGCAAATTTCCACGTGGCTCCCCCAGAAGAGCTCATTAGTATCACTTCTCCATGGCCCTTTGCAAAATGGGGAATGGATTTGTTAGGTCCTTTTCCCCAGGCGCCAGGACAAGTTAAATACCTAATAGTGGGAATAGATTATTTCACAAAGTGGATAGAAGCAGAACCACTGGCCACCATCACTGCAAAAGAAGTCGGAGGTTCCTCTACAAAAATATAATCACAAGGTATGGGATACCTTATTCCATTACCACAGATAACGGAACCCAGTTCACCGACTCCACCTTTAGAAGCCTAGTAGCCAGTATGAACATCAAATACCAGTTCACCTTAGTGGAACACCCACAAGCCAATGGGCAAGCCGAAGCAGCCAACAAAGTCATACTGGCAGGGCTGAAGAAAAGGTTACAAGATGCGAAAGGAGCTTGGGCTGAAGAGCTCCAACAAGTACTATGGGCTTACAGAACAACCCCCCAATCCGCCACTGGAGAAACACCCTTCCGACTAGTCTATGGCGTAGAAGCCATGATCCCAATAGAGGTCAATGAGCAAAGCCCAAGAGTGATTTTCCACGACGAGATCAGGAATATACAGGGGCACAAAGAAGAGCTCGACTTGCTCCCTGAAGTCCGAGAAGAAGCTCAGATAAGAGAAGCAGCGTTGAAACAAAGGATGACTACAAGGTACAACAAAAAAGTCATTCGAAGGAGTTTCACCCCTGACGACTTAGTCTTAATCAGAAACGACATTGGAGTCAACAAATCGGGGGAGGGAAAGCTCGCTGCTAATTGGAAAGGACCATACAAGGTCAAGGAGGTCTTAGGAAAGGGCTATTATAAGGTGACCGACTTAGGCGGCGCCGAGTTACCAAGGTCATGGCATGCTTGTAATATGAAAAGGTACTACAGTTAAAAGCGAACTCTACTCCCTGATGTACTCTTTTCCCAGCTTCATGATTTTTTCCCAGAATCAAAGGGTTTTTTCTGGAGAAGGGTTTTTAACGAGGCATCATAGTAGGGACTAAGGGAAATAAATTATCAAAAGCCCTTAGTAGCAATAAGGTACCTCCTCAATTAATAAAGATCTTTTTCATCTTAAATATCTCTTTTAAATTCCCTTTTTATTCTCTTTCTACGAAACGCGCCGATTTAAGCTCGACAAAACGTGAAAATCCCATGAACCGACCAAGATGGTCGTCAAGATAAAACGACGAGGTACAAGTCGGCGTAAAGAGGCTATAGAAGTCGATCATGATAAACTCGGAAGCAATCTGACTCATAAGTCGGAAAACGAAGCCGAGTAAAGTTAAAATGAATCGCAAAAGTAGCCTAAGCCACGAAAAACTCAATAAAACAAAATTGAGTACTAAGAATAACAAAAAGAGATAAGGAAAAACTAAGAAAAAATAGTAAGGCTGCCTTGAGAATCAAGGAAATTCAGAAAAGCAGGCAAGCCCCAAAGAAAAGGTTTTTTCTAGAAAAGATCAAAGAGTCAAAAGAACCACGAACAGAAAAAGCATGCGCGCATAAGGTAACTCAAAACCCTTATCCAAAAAGGGCATTTATTTAACGCTAAATTAAACCCTTATTAAGAAAGGGCATCATAAATTGTTTTGTTTACGGCCTTAGAAGGCCAAAAATTGTTCAAACACCAACAAATAAATATAAAGAGTTTAAAAAGAGGGGCCCACAGGCCGGGCCCCAATAGCCAAAATCACTTTTTAAGAGGATCACCACCAGCAGAGTCAGGGGGAACGCCAGGAGCAGGAGTCGGAGAGGAAGTCGGAAGAATGGTAGAGGAACTCGGAGTGTCCTTAGAGCGAGGAGGGGACTCTATGATCCTCTGCCCCCGAGTCTTTAAGTCAGACTCAGACTCCACCACGGGGACAGGAGGATCCACGATGGCACCATCAATAACAATCTTATCAGGGTCTAAAGGAGAAAGGTCCAAGTCAGGAGCAATAACTCCGACCTGTTCCTTGAAAATCCTCCAAGCCTCATCAGCACCATCCGCAATAGAGTCCTCCAACTCGGTATAGGCCTTCCGAGCATTCAGCAAGTCATTCTTTACAGACACAAGATCAGAAAATAAACTGTTGTAGCTGGCTTGCGCTGCTTTCCTCAAATCCATCTCCATGTTACATTGGGCTTGCAATTTCTTCCCCTTCTCCCGGAGGCTGTCTCTCTCCTCCTTCAGCTTGGTAACTTCCCCCTCCAACTCCCTCTCGTGATCCTGATATATGCGAAGCCTACCTTCCAGCTCCTCGACCCTCGAGGTCGTCCCTAAAGAGCTGATAGGAGTCTTCTCAAATATATCTAAGAGTTTGCCACAAACCCCCGCCGTCTTAAGACTCTCCTCAACCACAGTGGTGAGGTAGTGCCAAACAGAAACATCATCCATACTCATACGAGCATGAGGATAAATGTTCTTTCGGACGAACGCAAGAGCGTCTGCCTCACCAGAAATGCCAGACTCTAAGGTCTTGCGCTTCTTTGGCTCTGGTTCGGGAGTAGGTCGGACGGGAGGGGGTGGCAGAGAGGGAGCAGAGGAAGAAATTACAATAGGTTGAGAGGGAGTCCCGACGTTCCGAGGAGGAGGAGGAGAGACAACCGTCCTAACACCACCAGATCTGGCTCGAGACTTTGCCTTGGCTTCCTAAACCCTCTAGTAAAACTCTTGAGCGTTTTTCTTTGCCATCTCTGCAAAAACAAATTGGTAGCTAAAAGTCAGACAAGTCGGTAAAAGAAATTGCAAGTCGGAAATAAGTGAGAAACGCAAAAAGCTACCTAGTTGTGACTGGACAAAGGCCGGCGACCCCTGGAGAAATTTTTTAGTATCCAAGTATGGGGCCCTCCCCCACACTTCTCGGAGGAACCCCACAATGGCTGCTTCTACCTCATTCAGGTCATCCAGACCATATTTCTCGCAGGGGGAGGCCTCCAGCCAATATAAAGGAAATCGGGGAGAGGAATGATCATCCAGGAAAAAGGGGTGGTGACCCTCTACAGCTTGCACTTTGAAAAAGTAGTTCTTGAAGTCGTGAAAGGACTCGTCAAAAAGGGTAAAAAGCCTCCGACCTTGTATAGCTCGGAAGGACACCCACTGTTGCTTATTATTTAGCCCACTGAAGGGCTTGGTCATATGGAAGAGGTAAAAGAAAATCCTCAGAGAAGTCGGAAACTCTAGGGCCTGGCTGATAAATTGATAAATTTTCAGAAAACCCCAAGAGTTGGGGTGAAGCTGGGTGGGAGCAACCCGGCAATGACCCAACACAGACATTTCAAACTCTGAAAAAGGGAGAAAAACGCCCAAACGAGTGACCATACTCTCATACATAAAAAAGAAATGAGGGGCCGTCTCGTCGGCCCTCCCGAAGCAAACCCGGTCTTCTGGACCCGGGACTACCAACTCGTACTTCGGCTCATCTTCTTCAGAAGTACAAATTCTATAGTGAGTACGAAGGTGGGTAATAAATTCAGTATCAACTGAGGGCTCCTCCCCTAGGACCGTAACATCAACCCACTGGGAGAGAGCATCTACGGAAGCCATTTTCTTTTTCTTAAAAGGGGTGACAAGAAACCTACAAAAGAAAAGGAAAATCAACACACGGTCTCAAAGGGAAGGGGTACGGAACTAAAGCCTACAAACCAATCTACCTACAAGATAAAGGCACACAAACAGAAAGCATGTCACAGAAGGGGAAAAAAGCTAACCTTTAAGTCTGAAACCAAGACTGGAGGAAGTAAAAGCCTTCGAAACGCAAGAATGCAGCACGAACGAACGCAAGGGAAATTTGAAAGATCGCAGAAACGAAACAACGAAAGAGAGGGAAAGTATTTATAAGAACGTTAGGGGCATAATGGTAAAATGGGGGCAGTCATTAATGAAGATGCACCGTTACCAAGGCCATTAAATCCCTACGCACACCCCTAACGGACACGACGCTTGATTAGACGTAACTGTCAGAACTGAAAGGTCAAGAAAAAATCACGTCGGTTCTTAAACCATCACGTCGGTCCTCTCGCAAATCGGCTACGACCCCGAGTTGAATACTCGAACCCAAATCCTAAAAAGAAATTGGGCTCGAGTAGGGGCACTGTTCATACCCTGGCCCAGTAATAAAGGTCCAGAATCCAAGCAAAGAAACCCAACCCAAAGGGTTGAGTTTCCCCCCAGTACCAGCCTTCATCCCAGAAGTCGGTACTGAACACGACCTGTTCCTGGAAAGTCGGATACGAGGGTCAGCTGGCAGATAACATTCATTTAAATGAGTAACTGACCCTAGAAACTCTCTAACCACTTCATAGAGCCATATCTTAACTTCCCTAAGATATGGGAACGGTTATCCACCTAAAAAGGTGGCACTACTCCAGCGGTGGTTATTGGTTCACCACTATAAATACCCTGACACCCCTCAGGTATCACTAAGTTCCAATACATGTTCTAACCTGCTCCCACTCTTGCTAACTTAAGCATCGGAGTGTCTTTGCAGGTACCACCCCCCATTCTTTATCACGCACAAGTCGGACGGAGGAACACCGAGTTTCAGGTTCCCTCGATAGTCACCTCCCTCACACGTTTGGGCCAACCAACGCCATCCGGCCCACTAATCTCTGGTTACCCACCGTAACAACAACTTTAATAAAATAGAAATTATAATAAAATTAAATAACATCGATGATGATGATGATTATATTATTACGACAACGACGATATAAATTATTTTCTAAAATAAAAAAATAGTAAAATAAAAAATATAATTTATTACTGTTAAATTTGTAATGTTCATCGTGTATAAGTTGAGTTAAATTCCAAAATGGTTTATGAGATTGGCGTCGTGCACTAAAATCGTTCATGAAATTTTAATTACACCAATTACGTCCTTGAGATTGAGAAAAGTGCATCATATTAGTCCCTGATTCATTTTTTATTAATGACGTGATGACATGGCTTGATGATGTGGAATGTAAGTGACACGTGTCACTCCATGATTTGGTCACGTGTAATGATATGATGATGTGGTGACCAGTGATACGTGGCATGCTGATGTGGATGGTTGTGCCATGTGTCACAATGTTATTTGGCCACGTGTTCGTTTGTGCCACGTGTCGCAACAGTATTCGTCCACGTGTCGTCCATTATATCATCATTGTAGATCCACTAAATCAGTCTCTCACTTTGCATTAAGTGACTCATTTTAGTTTTTGAAATTGAATGTCGTGCACCAAACTAGTCCCTTCACCAATTTTTTTCTTATTTTTTTTTAATTTAAAATTTTCAATATCTTGAATGCACTAATTTCATTTCTATTTTTTCATATATCGTTTTAATATAAGTGCTTTCATAAAAAGTTTTAAGATTTTAGTTTTAATTATATAATTTTTTTAATAATATAACATTGGTAAATTTTGTATGTTATTATAAAAAAATAATTATATGATTGATTAGACACATTTTTTATCAAAAAATGTGTTTTAACAAGAAATCAATAATTAAAATAAATATCTTTTTTTGTTCTGATGAAATATACGTTTTCGTTATGTGTAAATGAGTTAGATTGAAGGCACTTCAAGCACCCTCACTACCATTTCTGACCTCTGCAGTCTAGAAGAAAGAGGTCGAAGATGGTAATGAGGGAAGCTTGAAATGCCTTCACATCAACTCCAGAACGGCAGTTAAGGATATCCGCAAGAGAAAAAATATTTTATAAAAGCACTAAAAGATGTCGGAGATGGTAGTGAAGGTGTTTGAAATGCCTTCACGGCTTCACGTCAACTCCAAGTCAACGATTAGAGTATTCGCAAGAGAAAAAATATTTTATAAAAGCACTTTTATTTGATTAACACGTGAAAAAATAGAATTCAAATTAATGCATTCAAAAATATTGAAAATTTTGAATTTATAGAAAAAACTGGTGAAATGACTAGTTTGGTGCATGACATTCAATTTTAGAGACTAAAATGAGTCACTTAATGCAAAGTGAAGGACTAATTTGGTGCATCTACAATGATGACATAATGGACGATACATGGACGAATACTGTTGCGACACGTGGCACAACTATCAACATCAGCATGCTACGTGTCATTGGTCACTACATCATCATATCATTACATGTGGCCAAATCATGGAGTGACACGTATCACTTACATTCCACGTCATCAAGCCATATCATTATGTCGTTAATGAAAAATGGGTCAGGAACTAATATAATGCACTTTTGTTAATTTCAAGGACGTAATTAGTGCAATTAGAATCTTATGAAAGATTTTAGTGCACGACGCTAATTTCAAAATCATTTTAAGATTTAACTCGTATAAGTTTCACTAACTTTATCAATCTCTACTTTAGAGAAATTTGATCCAATACAATGAGATATCATGACATATTAAGTTTTATATCTCAGTATATGAGATTTAACGTTAGGGCATTATTGTTCCCAGATTTTTTTATACACCTTAGTGTTTATATTTAGTCTTATGAACACTCAAAGAAATAATATTTAAAATTTTTAGATTGATAAACTAAATATTTAATTTGAGCCTCTATTTTATTTTGAATAAGTTAAGAAAAATAATATATAAAATTTTTAAGTTGGTGAAAAATCAAGGTGTGTGACTGGTTAAACTTAAATATACTTTAAAAAATAATATCTAATATTTTTAAGTAAGATAATATAAGTAAAGAATTAGCTTGAGAATTTTTTAAAAAATGAATATATGTTATTGTTCATACCCTGGCCCAATAAATAGGGCCCAGGATCCAAGCAAAGAAGCCCAAACTAAAGGGGTTGGCCCTCCCCCAGTACCAGCCTTCATCCCCAGAAGTCGGTACTGAACACGACCTGCTCCAAAGAAGTCGGATACGAGGGTTAGCTGGCAGATAACACTCATTCGAATGAGTAACTGCCCCTAGAAACTCTCTAACCACTTCGTAGAGCCATATCTTAACCTCCCTAAGATATGGGAACGGTTATCCACCTAAAAAGGTGGCACTACTTCAGCGGTGGTTATTGGTTCACCACTATAAATACCCTGACATCCCTCAGGTATCACTAAGTCCCAATACTTTCTCAACTTGCTCACACTCTTGCTAACTTAGGCATTGGAGTGTCATTGCAGGTACCACCCCCCATTCTTCCAGACGCACAAGTCGAACGGAGGAACACCGAGTTTCAGGTGCACCAGCTGGCCACCTCCCTCACACGTTTGGGTCAACCAACGTCATCCGGCCCACTAATCTCCGGTTACCCACCGTAACATTGGCGCCGTTGCCGGGGACCCGAGAGATTGACCAGTGATGGCGGAAAGATCCCCTGAAGAAGGTCATGTGGAGACAGATTCTGATCAAGAGAATTTGAACACCGGAAACAATGAAGCAGATCAGAACCTCCACCAGGAAGCTAATGATCAAAATAAGGAAGGTACTTCCGGAATCAAAAATCCGAAGGCAAACTCCTCGGAGGGGCGCGAGTCAGAAAAAGAAGGACCCCCTCTCGCTAGTGAGCTTATGGGGCTAATTCATAGCCGCCTCGAGCAGCTAGAGCAGGAGCGGGAACGACAAAGGGAAGCTGAAAAGAACCTAAAAGAGGAGATGGAGCGACGAAAAGAGTTAGAAAGAAAACTCTTAAAGTTAGAATCCTCCCTCAAGGGTCGGAATTCCCAAGGCGATAGAGAAGATTCTCCCTTAGGAGAGAAAGATCCGTTTAGCGAGGACATAATGAGGGCAAAAGTTCCGAGAAACTTTAGAAGCCCCGATATGGACCTCTACGATGGAACCACCGATCCAAAGCATCATCTGAGCAACTTTAAAAGTCGGATGTATCTGACCAACGCTTCAGACGCTACGCGATGCAAAGCTTTCCCGACAACCTTGTCCAAAGCAGCGATGAAGTGGTTCGACAGTCTCCCTCCGAGGTCAATTACCAGTTTTGAAGACCTCTCAAGAAAATTCTTGATGAGGTTCTCCATCCAGAAGGACAAAGTAAAACATGCACCAAGCCTCCTGGGAATAAAACAGGAGGTCGGGGAGTCCTTACGGGCCTATATGGAAAGATTCAACAAAGCATGTTTGGAGATTCAAGACCTGCCCACCGAAGCGGTCATCATGGGGCTAGTCAATGGTCTTAGAGAGGGTCCCTTCTCACAGTCCATATCAAAAAGACACCCCGCCTCTTTAAATGATGTACAGGAAAGAGCTGAAAAGTACATCAATATGGAAGAAAACGCTAGGCTAAGAGACCCGAGTTTGCGAATCGGGCCCCCTCCCTCAACGAAAGAAAGGGAGAGGGAAGCGAAGAAGAAGGAAGAGCTCGGCCTTGATAGGCCAAGAAAATATCACTCTTATACTCCATTGAAAGTCCCTGTAGTGGACGTATACAGAGAAATTTGCAATACTGAAAGGCTGCCTCCCCCCAGACCCATCAAGAATAAAAAAGGGGGGAGCCGCAGTGATTACTGTGAGTACCATAAGATATATGGACACTCCACAAACGACTGTTACGACCTTAAAAATGTGATAGAAAAGCTAGCCAGAGAAGGTCGGCTTGACAGATATCTCATAGAAAGGTCGGACGGTCATGGAAAAAGAAAGCGAGAAGATGCGGATAGAAGAGATCCACCACCACAAACTCCGGAGAGACATATCCATATGATCTCAGGAGGATTTGCGGGAGGGGGACTCACAAAATCCTCCCGAAAAAGACATCTCAAGAGAGTCTACCAGGTCGAAGAGGGGTCCCCCGATCTTCCGACCATTTCATTCACAAAGGAAGACGGGCGAGGAGTAATCCCTGGGCACGATGACCCAGTGGTAATTACTATGATCCTGGCAAATGCCCATCTACACAGAACCCTAGTAGACCAAGGAAGCTCAGCAGACATCCTCTTTAAGCCCGCTTTCGACAAGCTAGGTTTAGATGAGAAAGAGTTAAGAGCCTACCCCGACACCTTATACGGATTAGGTGACACGCCGATAAAGCCACTAGGATTTTTACCCCTCCACACCACCTTTGGAAAGGGGGAAAAATCAAAGACTCTGAGTATAGACTTCATAGTCATCGACGTGGGGTCGGCTTATAATACTTTAATCGGCAGGGCTACCCTTAATCGACTTGGAGCGGTGGTATCGACACCCCACCTATGCATGAAGTTCCCGACCTCGTCGGGAATAGCGACGGTGAGGGGAGATCAGAAGCTGGCAAGGAAGTGCTACAATGAAAGCCTAAACCTGAGAGGAAAAGGCAGAGAAGTCCACACAATAGAACTCGGGGGAGCAAGGGTTAAAGAAGAGCTACGACCACAGCCCGGGGGAAAAACTGAGGAAATTCAGGTCGGCGAAGAGGAAGGAAAAAACACTCACATAGGAGCCAACCTAGGGGAAACCCTAAGACAAGGGTTGACTAGGCTCCTAAGAGACAACTCCGATCTCTTCGCCTGGAAGGCCTCCGACATGCCTAGGATAGATCCCGAGCTCATGTCTCACAAGCTCTCGGTCTACTCAGGGTCTCGACCTGTACAACAAAGAAGACGCAAGCTCGGCCCAGAGCGAGCCGTAGTAGTAAAAGAACAAGTGCAGGCGCTCCTAGAAGCCGGCTTCATCAGAGAAGTCAAATACCCAACATGGCTAGCCAATGTAGTGCTAGTCAAAAAACAAAATGGTAAATGGAGAATGTGCGTCGACTACACCGACTTAAATAAGGCATGTCCCAAGGACCCCTATCCACTACCAAGCATTGACGCCTTAGTGGACTCTAGCTCGGGGTATCAATACCTGTCATTCATGGACGCCTACTCAGGGTATAACCAAATCCCGATGTACGAACCAGACCAGGAAAAAACATCATTCATCACGCCCAGAGCCAACTATTGCTATGTGGTCATGCCATTTGGATTGAAAAATGCAGGGGCCACATATCAGAGGCTGATGAATAAGGTGTTTGCCCCCCACTTAGGGAGCTTAATGGAAGCCTATGTCGACGATATGCTGGTAAAAACCAAGGAAGAAGTGGACCTCCTATCCGACCTCTCACAAGTCTTTGATACCATAAGGTTGCACGGGATGAGACTAAACCCTGCAAAGTGCGCCTTCGCAGTGGAGGCAGGAAAATTTCTAGGATTCATGCTAACACAAAGAGGGATCGAAGCCAATCCCGACAAGTGTAGAGCTATCCTAGAGATGAAAAGCCCGACTTGTTTGAGAGAAGTCCAACAGCTGAATGGCCGACTAGCAGCTCTCTCCAGATTTTTGGCAGGATCAGCATTAAGATCCCTTCCACTATTCTCCCTACTAAAAAAGGGGCACCAGTTTGAGTGGACCCCCGAATGCGAGGAGGCGTTCCAGGAGTTCAAAAAGTTTTTGAGCCAACCTCCTATCTTGACCCGACCTATAGCCGGAAAAGACCTCATCCTATACCTCTCCGTGGCAGACAGGGCTGTCTCGGCAGCCTTGATAAGAGAAGAGGAGGTCAGGCAACACCCAATCTACTTCATCAGTAAAGTTCTACAGGGCCCTGAGCTAAGGTACCACAAATTAGAAAAGTTTGCCTACTCCTTAGTAATAGCCTCTCGAAGGCTACGGCCTTACTTTCAGGCTCACACAATAAGAGTCCGCACGAACCAACCCATGAAGCAGATCCTCCAAAAAACGGATATTGCAGGAAGAATGGTACAATGGGCAATAGAGCTCTCCGAGTTCGACTTAAAGTATGAAACTCGGACGGCGATTAAAGCCCAGTGCCTCGCCGACTTCGTTGCTGAATATGCAGGGGATCAAGAGGACAAACCGACTACCTGGGAACTCTACGTGGATGGATCCTCCAATAAAACAGGAAGCGGCGCAGGCATAATATTGGTAGATGAAAGGGGAACCCAGATAGAAGTTTCCCTCAAGTTCGAATTCCCAGCTTCAAATAATCAGGCAGAATACGAAGCCTTGATCGCAGGATTGAAGCTGGCTGAAGAAGTCGGTGCTACGAAAGTGATGGTATACAGCGACTCCCAGGTGGTGACCTCTCAAATAAGTGGGGAGTACCAGGCAAAAGACCCAACTATGAAAAGGTACTTGGAGAAAGCCTCGGAGCTCTTGGGGCGCTTTGCAGAAACCGAGGTGAAGCACATAACTCGGGATCTAAACAGCAGAGCAGACGCCCTATCCAAGCTAGCAAGTACCAAGCCAGGAGGAAATAACAGAAGCTTGATTCAAGAGACCCTCCAGGAACCCTCAGTGGTAAAAACGGAAGACACACTAGAAGTCTTTGAAGTGGTCGGATTAAACCTCGGATGGATGAACCCCTTAGTCGAATACCTAAAATTCGACATCCTCCCTAAGGAGGAAAAAGAAGCCTAGAAAATCCGAAGGGAAGCACAACATTATACTTTGGTGAAAAATGTTCTCTACAGAAGGGGGATATCAACACCATTGTTAAAGTGTGTACCGACCTTAAAAACCACCGAGGTGTTGGAGGAGGTACATAGCGGAATCTGCGGGAACCATCTCGGAGCCAGGTCATTGGCCAGGAAAGTAATCCGAGCTGGATTTTACTGGCCAACCTTACAGAAAGATGCCACAGAATTTGTGAAAAAGTGCCAGCCATGCCAAATGCATGCAAATTTCCACGTGGCTCCCCCAGAAGAGCTCATTAGTATCACTTCTCCATGGCCCTTTGCAAAATGGGGAATGGATTTGTTAGGTCCTTTTCCCCAAGCGCCAGGACAAGTTAAATACCTAATAGTGGGAATAGATTACTTCACAAAGTGGATAGAAGCAGAACCACTGGCCACCATCACTGCACAGAGGAGTCGGAGGTTCCTCTACAAAAATATAATCACAAGGTATGGGATACCTTATTCCATTACCACAGATAACGGAACCCAGTTCACCGACTCCACCTTTAGAAGCCTGGTAGCCAGTATGAAAATTAAACACCAGTTCACCTCGGTGGAACACCCACAAGCCAATGGGCAAGCCGAAGCAGCCAACAAAGTCATTCTGGCAGGGCTGAAGAAAAGGTTACAAGATGCGAAAGGGGCTTGGGCTGAAGAGCTCCAACAAGTACTATGGGCTTACAGAACAACTCCCCAATCCGCCACTGGAGAAACACCCTTCCGACTAGTCTATGGCGTAGAAGCCATGATCCCAATAGAGGTCAATGAGCAAAGCCCAAGAGTGATTTTCCACGATGAGATCAGGAATATACAGGGACATAAAGAAGAACTCGACTTGCTCCCTGAAGTCCGAGAAGAAGCTCAGATAAGAGAAGCAGCATTGAAACAAAGGATGACTACAAGGTACAACAAAAAAGTCATTCGAAGGAGTTTCACCCCAGATGACTTAGTCTTAATCAGAAACGACATTGGGGTCAACAAATCTGGGGAGGGAAAGCTCGCCGCCAATTGGAAAGGACCATACAAAATCAAGGAGGTCTTAGGAAAAGGCTATTATAAGGTGACCGACTTAGGCGACACCGAGTTACCAAGGTCATGGCATGCTTGTAATATGAAAATGTACTACAGTTAAAAGCAAACCCTACTCCCTGATGTACTCTTTTCCCAACTTCATGATTTTTTTCCCAGAATCAAAGGGTTTTTTCTGAAGAAGGGTTTTTAACGAGGCATCACAGTAGGGGCTAAGGGAAATAAATTAGCAAAAGCCCTTAGTAGCAATAAGGTACCTCCTCAATTAATAAAGAACTCTTTCATTTTAAATATCTCTTTCAAAATTCCCTTTTAAATTTTCTTTCTACGAAACGCGCCGATTTAAGCTCGACAAAACGTAAAAATCCCATGAACCGACCTAGATGGTCGTCAGGATAAAACGACGAGGTACAAGTCGGTGTAAAGAGGCTATAGAAGTCGATCGTGATAAACTCGGGATCGGTCCGACTCACAGGGCGGAATGCGAAACCGAGTACAATTAAAATGAATCGCAAAAGTAGCCTAAGTCACGAAAAACTCAACAAAATTGAGTACAAGGAATAACAAAAAGAGATAAGGAAAAACTAAGAAAAAGGCTGCCTTGAGAATCAAGGAAATTCAGAAAAGCAGGCAAATCCCAAAGAAAAGATTTTTTCCAGAAAAGATCAAAGAGTCAAAGGAACCACGAAAAGCATGCGCGCATAAGGTAACTCAAAACCCTTATCCAAAAAGGGTATTTATCTAACGATAAATTAAACCCCTATTAAAAAGGGGCATTACTGTTTTGTTTACGACCTTAAAAGGCCAAAAAATTGTTCAAAACACCAACAAATAAATATAAAGAGTTTAAAAAAGAGGGGCCCACAGGCCGGGCCCCAATAGCCAAAATCACTTTTTTAGAAGATCACCACCAGCAGAGTCAGGGGAAACGCCAGGAGCAGGAGTTGAAGAGGAAGTCGGAGGAACGGTAGAAGAACTCGGGGCGTCCTTAGAGCGAGGAGGGGACTCTACGATCCTCTGCCCCCGAGTCTTTAAATCAGACTCAGATTCCACTATGGGGGCAGGAGGATCCACGATGGCACCATCAATAACAATCTTATCAGGGTCCAAAGGAGAAAGGTCCAAGTCAGGAGCAATAACTCCGACCTGTTCCTTGAAAATCCTCCAGGCCTCATCAGCACCATCCGCAATAGAGTCCTCCAACTCGGTGTAGGCCTTCCGAGCGTTCAGTAAGTCGTTCTTTACAGACACGAGATCAGCAAATAAACTATTGTAGCTGGCTTGCGCTGCCTTCCTCAACTCCACCTCCATGTTGCATTGGGCTTGCAACTTCTGCCCCTTCTCTCGGAGGCTGTTCCTCTCCCCCTCCAGTTTGGCGACTTTCCCCTCCAACTCCTTCTCATGCTCCTGATATATACGAAGCCTACCCTCCAGCTCCTCGACCCTCGAGGTCGTCCCTAAAGAGCTGATGGGAGTCTTCTCAAATATATCCAAGAGTTTGCCACAAACCCCCGCCGTCTTGAGACTCTCCTCAACCACAGTAGTGAGGTAGTGCCGAACAGAAACATCATCCATACTCATACGAGCATGAGGATAGATGTTCTTTCGGACGAACGCAAGAGCGTCCGCCTCACCAGAAGCGCCAGACTCTAAGGTCTTGCGCTTCTTTGGCTCTGGTTCGGGAGTAGGTCGGACGGAAGGGGGTGGCAGAGAGGAAGCAGAGGAAGAAATTACAATAGGCTGAGAAGGAGTCCCAACGTTCCGAGGAGGAGGAGGAGGAGAGACAACCATCCTAACACCTCCAGACCTGGCTCGAGACTTTGCCTTGGCTTCTTGAACCCTCTGGTAAGACTCTTGAGCGTTTTTCTTTGCCATCTCTACAAAAGACAAATTGGTAGCCAAAACCAGACAAAGTCGGTAAAAGAAATTGCAAGTCGGAAACAAGCAAGAAACACAAAAAGCTACCTAATTGTGACTGAACAAAGGTCGGCGACCCCTGGAGAAATTTTTTAGTATCCAAGTATGGGGCCCTCCCCCACGCTTCTCGGAGGAACCCCACAATGGCTGCCTCTACCTCATTTAAGTCATCCAGACCATATTTCTCGCAAGGGGAGGCCTCCAGCCAATATAAAGGAAATCGGGGAGAAGAATGATCATCCAGGAAAAAGGGGTGGTGACCCTCTACAGCTTGCACTTTGAAAAAGTAGTTCTTGAAGTCATGAAAGGACTCGTCAAAAAGGGTAAAAAGTCTCCGACCTTGTATGGCTCGGAACGACACCCACTGTTGTTTATTGTTTAGCCCACTGAAGGGTTTTGTCATATGGAAAAGATGGAAAAAAATCTTTAAAGAAGTCGGGAACTCTAAAGCCTGGCTGACAAATTGATAAATTTTCAAAAAACCCCAAGAGTTGGGGTGAAGCTGGGTGGGAGCGACTCGACAGTGACGCAAAACAGACATCTCAAAATTCGAAAAAGGAAGAAAAACACCCAAACGGGTGATCATGCACTCATACATAAAGAAAAAATGAGGGGCCGCCTCATCGACTCTTCCAAAACAAACCCGGTCTTCAGGACCCGGGACTACCAATTCGTATTTTGGTTCGTCATCCTCAGAAGTACAAATTCTGTGATGAGTGCGAAGGTTGGTAATGAACTCAGAATCGACTGAGGGCTCCTCCCCTAAAACCGTGACATCAACCCAGTGAGAGAGAGCATCTACAGAAGCCATTTCTTTTTATAAAAAAGGGGGGTAACAAACCTACAAGGGGAAAAGAAATGTCACCAACACGGTCTCTAAAGGGAGGAGGATGCGAAACTAAAGTCTACAAATCAAATTTATCTACAAAGGCATATTAAAGAACTAACCTTTATCCGGAAATAAGGGTTGGAAGCAAAAAGCCTTTGAAGACGCAAAAACGCAGCACGAACGAAGGCAAGGAAAATTTGAAAGATCGCAGAAACGAAACAACGAAAGAGAGGGAAAATATTTATAAGAATGTTAGGGGCATAACGGTAAAATCGGGGCAATCATTAATGAGGATGCACCGTTACCAAGGCTATTAAATCCCTACGCACACCCCTAACGGATACGACGCTTGATTAGACGTAACTGTCAGAACCAAAAGGTCACGAAAAATCACGTCGGTTCTCAAACCATCACGTCGGTCCTCTCACAAATCGGCTACGACCCCGAGTTGAATACTCGAACCCAACTCTTAAAAATAAATTGGGCTCGAGTAGGGGCACTGTTCATACCCTGGCCCAATAAATAGGGCCCAGGATCCAAGCAAAGAAGCCCAAACCAAAGGGGTTGGCCCTCCCCCAGTACCAGCCTTCATCCCCAGAAGTCGGTACTGAACACGACCTGCTCCAAAGAAGTCGGATACGAGGGTTAGCTGGCAGATAACACTCATTCGAATGAGTAACTGCCCCTAGAAACTCTCTAACCACTTCGTAGAGCCATATCTTAACCTCCCTAAGATATGGGAACGGTTATCCACCTAAAAAGGTGGCACTACTTCAGCGGTGGTTATTGGTTCACCACTATAAATACCCTGACATCCCTCAGGTATCACTAAGTCCCAATACTTTCTCAACTTGCTCACACTCTTGCTAACTTAGGCATTGGAGTGTCATTGCAGGTACCACCCCCCATTCTTCCAGACGCACAAGTCGAACGGAGGAACACCGAGTTTCAGGTGCACCAGCTGGCCACCTCCCTCACACGTTTGGGTCAACCAACGTCATCCGGCCCACTAATCTCCGGTTACCCACCGTAACAGTACCTTTTTATTATGGTATAAAAATTGCTTATATATAATCCTTAATTCTTAGAATTTTGTTTTTTTTATTATATTATTAATATATAAAAAATATTTAGTGATTAGTATTTTTTTGTATATACAAGTTGGTAAAAATGATATATATATATATATATATATATATAATTAAAATAATATTTTTTATTGTTAAACTATATTTTTTAAAAAGTATATGTTATTTAAAAAAATGTCACCACAATATAAAAAAATATAATTTTAGTTTTAATAATATTTGTATAATCACTCTAACGTAACTATCATAACATATATATATATATATATATATATATATATATATATATATATATTATTCAATTTATTTTAATATATATTTTTTATATTATATTAAGTACGTATCCATTTTCAAAGTCGTGAAAGGAAGCTTAAAAATGTTGTTTGTTAAGGGAGTTATGATCCATGTCAAGTGGGTTGACTATTGTGGTTGTCCATTATATTATTGGAAAGCTTGGAGAATGGTTGTGTGGGTTCAAAATAATCATGCATGCTGAGCTGCTTCTCACTTCTATCGTGAATTCTCATATCGTTATATGGCCACGTGCAAATTGATATAACGAGTATAGACAATTAGACACCCTCCCAGTACGCCCCACCCCAGGGCCAAACCAAATTTAGATGTCACCCTCACAAGTAAAAATCACTTTAATTTGCTTCCCAGGTTAACTTAAATAGTGAATACCACGTTTTTTGGCGGTTAAGAATGGTTTTACCTTTGTTATTAATCACATGTAAACCTCATTCCAGCATTGTTAATTTGGATGAGCTTTCAGTAAAAGTAGTATAATATTTTTTCTATAAACCATACATTATATTATCGAATTATGTTAACAGAATTATGAATGACATGAAAGACCTCGAAAATTAAAAGCAGAAAATATTTAACACGTTAATTTATTAAAACAATTGATATGAAATATTGGGGTGCAAAATACAATCAGTTATGTTCATGTCACAACTTTAATATAAATTTTAACAAAGTTAAATAACATCGGTGGTTGTTGTTGTTACAAGAAAAAATATTTTTTAAAGTAAAAAATTAATAAAATAGAAAAAGTATTTTTTTAAATAAAAAATTAATAAAATAAAAAAATAGAATTTTATTACTATTGAATTTGTAATATTTATTATGTATGAGTTTCAATGACTTTAATAAAAAAATTATTAGATTCTCACTTTCTCAATTTACTAAAATTCTCGTCTTAGAAAATTTTGATCCATTACAATCGGATATCATGACATGTTTGGTTTTGAATCTCAGTATATGAGATTTAATATTAGGGTATTATTGTTCTGAGAATTTCTTATGCCTACGAAAGGTTTGAAAAAAAATCTAAAATTCGTAAGATTGTGAGTATTTAATTTGAATCATTTTTTAGTTTTAAGAAAAATTAAAAATAATATCTAATATTTTAAGTTGGTGAGCAATTAACTCAAATCACTATACTAATTAATCTTGAAAATATATACTTGAAAATATCTAAGATTTTCAAGTTGAATTGCAGACTACTCTAATTAAGTCAAGATTTAACTTAAAAAAATTTAAAAAAAATGTAGTTGTATTCATATTTTATTAATAAAATTCTCAATTTTTTTGAGAAATGCAGATGCGTATTTAAAGCAGAACTAATATATATCTCGTCTATACATCTTCTAAACTCTTGTCTCTTTATATTTTTAATTTTATTCCTTCTACTTAATTTAAAAATCTATTTTCAAATTAGGTATTCAATGTAAATACCTGAAAAATAGTTTACAAAGTTATCCGAAGTATGTCAAAAAGTTCTTTAACTAAAGAGTTGGTATCACAAAAATTATTTAGAAACTTTAAACAAAACTTTTCAACTGTAAAACGTTTATTTTGATATATTTCTTTTCTGGTGAAAACTCAGGTGCAGTCGAACTTCACGTGAAGTGGATAACTGAAAGTCATTAGATAATTTGACTGATTTGACTAAATTTTCATCTAATGGTTCTCAACCATCAACCTCACGTGAAGTCGACTGCACCTGAGTTTTCACTTTCTTTTCGTACACTTTTACCGATTTCATATAGCGCAGTTATGGTACATGCTAAGAAAGAGTATTTCAATATTTTGGTACCCAGTTGATAGTATAGTGTCATGCTTGGTCCAAATGTTTGAATCTTTGCTACATTATTGTTGAGCGTCTTACTCTACAGTTTGTACTTATGCTTATTGATAAATGAAATTTAGTTTTTTTTTTTATCCAAAATAATAAATACAAAAGATCATGTCAACAAAAAAAAAAAAGTAAAATTCAAAATCTTGTATACACACTACTACTGTAAGGTTTAATTTCAACTTGGATGTTTATTGGTATGTCTGTAATATAAAGAAGTTTATCCTAGCTGACTATGCAATTCGAGCTTTGCTTGATTTTGTTTCTCAAGAGAAACTACTGATGATGACAACCGATAAGGTTGGATACAGGCATGCTATACAACAGTCATTTTCTCATTCAACTTATCCTTCATCTTTCTTACTTTTCACTTTTAACGCGGAAGATAGAAAGAAGGATTTTCTGGTACTCATAAAATTTTTGTTTAATTTGTCCAAAAATAGAATGACATCAGAATAGAATGTTGATTGGAAATAAAATTTTTCAATTATTTTTTAATTATTTAGTAAAGTATGATCTTTTATCTTATATTCTTTAAGTGAGAGAAAAAAAAATATATAAAAAATATTAAATAATAAAAAAATCACATTTTAACAAAAAATTGAGAGAATATATGATCCACTCTTTTATTTTTGAATCCAACAAGTGAATTTTAGGCATCATAAAGGAAACAAGGTAAAATAATCTTGTTCACACGCTTGAAAAGATGAGAGGGCTAGTTTAATTCCATGGTTTTGTCATCCGGTAATACTAAAAAGATATAATAAAATATTATTTTAGTTTTCAATATTTGAACCAAATTTTAATTTACTTCTTAACATTTTACGCATTCTATTTCTATCCCAAACAATTTTAAATATATTCAATAAGATCTTATTATTAAATTTGACATTAAGAATTAAAATAAATGATGTACACGTTAATAACTTTACTAATTAAGTCATATCTTTTTTTTTATACGTTAGAAAATATAATAAAAACTTTCTTGTAACATTTTTTTCTTCAATTTAATTTTTTTGGGTAAAAATTCCAAATCCTAACGATCAATAATCAATGCACTTCAAAATTAAAGGAAAAATTTTTTATATTAACGATTGTTGGTAAATCGATTTTACTTACATACTAAAATTGTTGAATAATATTGACTCTTTAATATCGAATTGTTTATGCCAAATTTAAAAGTGGAACAGCATTAAATCCACTTAATTTTTTTTAGAATTGAAATAGAACGTTCAAAAGTTTTTTGGACTGAAATAGGACATTTAAAATGTTAGAGACCAAATTATGATTCGACCCGAATATTGAAGACCAAAATAATATTTTACCCAAAAAGATAATATCTAAAATTATCTTATATAATATATTTTATATACATAACCTTCGTAGTTACGTATTTATTACATTTAGAATTATACCATTATTTTAATAATAAATAATAAATATTGAATAAGATAATTTTAGATTATTTAAATTAACTTTTTATTTCTTCCAAGCATTATTGATTGTCATCAATCTACTACCAGTCAGACTCAAAATCACAATAATTATTGAGCACTATTGAATGGTTGTGAGGTTGTCTCTAGTGAATTGTTGTTTTAACTGTTAAAATCTTGTGTGGCTCAGCTTTGTGTCCCATCCACCAATATTCCAAAGAAGGAATATGGGACTCTTCTTTGTGTTTGCTTGCTTGCTTCCAATCATGCAGCACTCCCATTCTCCCCACTTTTCACCCCACTATCTATACTCAACTATTATATCCCTCTCTTTTATTTTCCCGTAAATCACAATAACTCAATGTACATTCATTCAAGGGAGCTACTCAAATGAAGATGCAAAAAACATCTTTTTATGAAGATGCTTTGTATAAAAGTGTGATTTATTGATTTGACCACACTTCCAATAAAAACAACACTTTTATAACATATCAAAATCTAACCCTACACTCCATCATCTAAAGGTCAAAAAGAAAAATCATCACATGAAGACAATTATAATATCTTCATGGGAGTACCCACCTTAATTCAAAGTGCCATATATTATCTCAAACCTCATGATCATATCTCACCCACATGACATCTAAAAGACTAAGATAAAAAATACAAAAATGAAATTTCGGCATAACAATAAAGACTTAGATTATTTCACATATTTTTAAGTTACAAACTTTTAAAACAAAGTTATATAGATTTTTTTACAATTTTTTAATTAAAATTTAGAAGTTATCTAAGATAAATAAGCGTTGACAACTTTTAGTAGTGATTTGTTATGTAATATTATTTCCTAATACAGAAATTTAGTGGAAGAGTAATTACTAATTAAGGTAACTAACCCTGAGGAAGATGTTGTGGCTGATTTTAGGTTATGATCATATATATATATATATAAAGAGAAATGCTATTTGTACATTAAAATCAGCCACTAAAATTAGTTATCAATATATTTTTGTATAAATACATGTGTAGTTTAATTTATTTTTATAATATATTTGTATTGCAGCATGTATTTTATACTAGTGACTGGCTTTAGTGGCTGATTTTGGTATACACGTAGCGTAATCCAGAAATATAACCTCCTGCGAGGGTCCTATATATCTTGGTCTATCTTCAAATAATGAGGTGCTATCTGGTGGTGTAATCACTCACTCTCGTAATAATGATGATGATCATCAGCATATATAATCACGTTCCAATTGTCCCAATTCTGCAAACAAGTCCTCAAGTTTGTTATTATTATGAATGTCTTCCTTCTTCACTGCGAGTAACGCAGTGTTGCTGTCAGTGTTGCTGTGTTGTTGCTCTTCTGGCTTTGTTGTTGTGATTGTGTTCTTAGTGGACGATGATGGTGGATGAGTATTGGATCGGGATGAACCAGCCAAAGCGTTTCTTTGAGTTGGCCATGAATGGTTGTGTTCGGAAGTGTAAGTAATGACCAACATGTTTGGGTCTGTTCTGCTCCTCTCCACTTGTTTCCTTGCAGGGCAACCCTTTGTGCTGCTGCATCTATAGTAACCCCTACAACACATAAAAAACAATAAAATAAATTAATGCCCAAACACCTCCCAATACGAAAAGTAATTGCTTGCTTAAGGTGTGTAAATTTCGTTCATTATTCAATATAAATATAAAATAAAGTATTTAAATTTTTTTTTATTATTAACAATCTTAACTTGTGGTTAACTAAATCTATATAATAATGAAGTATTGACTAAAGAGAGATCAGATTTTTAATTGTAAGTTAATTACCTTGGATATGGAGAACCTTTAATAGGTTTTTGACCGTATTTTCTCCAAGCCCACAGATCAGAGGGAACTACCTCTCCACCTTGTCTACTGGTTGGTGCTGCTGCTGCTGGAATACAAATCGACTTCTTTGCCTGACTTTTCCTGAACAAGTTTCACAACAACAATAACTACTTTTTACTTTTTGATTAGTTATCTCATAAATCTAAATCTAATTCAAATAGACACAAGAGAATATCTCTTTAGTATAGCTAGTGATTGATAGAATAGGAGTCTCTCAGGTGGTTTTGTGTGAAAAGATAAGCTTACTTATTAATTAGTGTTGAAAGTTCCGTTGGTGATTATTGTTATAGTGACAGCCACAATATCCTACTAGCTTTCTACTTTTCATGTGGGTTAAATCCCCATGACAAGCCTCCATCATCAACTCTTCAACCTCATTAATCCATTTATTAATCAATTATATCTCACGAGGACAAAAGCCATCATCATTTGAACAAGTATATATAATAATAAAAAAAAACCCTATCTAACCGGGCAGTGCCATCCTCTCATCATGCATGAAAAGAATCAAAATAAAAGAAAATGATAAAAATTAATTATTTAAAACAATCATATCTGACCTTCGCTTATTAACAGGAGCTGAGATCTGCACTACCACCGGTCCTGTGTTGTCCACCAAGCAATAAGCAGAAGAAGGCTTGGTACTGCTATTATTATTAACTGTCATTATTGTGGAGGAAGAATCTTGACACGTTGAGATGGGTAATAATAAATTGGGGTTGGGATGAGAGATCTGATGATGAGTCATGATACAAGGCGTTTTCATATCATCATCATCATCATCACAAGCATCACCACTGCTGCTACCACCAAAACAAGTAGCAGCTTCCAGTCCCAAAGATAAAGTGTTAAAGTAGGGCATATCATGTAGCAAGGGATCTCCTCCCGAGTTTGAGAAAGGATCACCAAAGTTTGCCATCATAGGAGGGTCTTCCACCATGTAAGAAGCTTCAGATGATGCTGAGTTGTAGCTCCCATAATAACCATAACTAGCACGGATTATGTCACTCAAATCACCTTGATAGTACTTCTCCTTGTTGTTATTATTATTATTATTCTCCATAACTCCACCTAGAGTATAATGATCCATAACGAGTAGATGTCCAGTTTTGGAACATCTATATATATACACTTTTGGAAGCTTTAATTTGCAGCCTTGCAGGCAGGGCTAGGCTTTATTAAATGACGACGTATAAGGCATGCAATTCTAGGAATTCTGTTGGTTATTACAGGGTTGATATGTGCTGAGGAAATGGGTTGTTTGGAGGGTATTAAGAAGCCAGAAAAAGCAAAGGAACAGGATTATGGGGGTTCAAAACTGGTTGTTCCCTTCCTTTACTACTCTAATAAATAACACAATAATATGTTTAATTAAAGAGAAAGAAAAAGAGAAAAAGACAAAGACGCTGACTTTTAACACAATGGCTCCATCCAACACGCAATATCACACAAGTGAGAGAAACAATTTTAAATTAGGGGTGTTTAAATTAAATTACTATTCCATTCAAACCGAAAATAGATTAAAATTACACTAATTTAAATTGGATTGGATTTTATTTTTTATAAATCATTAAATTGGATCGGATTTGAATCTATTTTTCATAATCGATCCAATCCAATTTAAATCGCACAATATTTTATAATATTATCATTTTATTATTATATTTACAATCATACTTATAACATATTCAATTTGTTATATATTTTTATATTATTCATATATTATTATTATTTAATAAATATTTTATATTTAAAATATAATTTATTTATTTATTTTAACTAACTTATAATTTTATTTTTATTTTATATTATTATTAATTTTTTAAGATATTGTTGAGACTTGTTATGTCATTGTTAGTTATTTAAAATTTAATATTGAGACTTGTTATATATATTTAATTTTTTTTAATTTATAAAACCGCAAATCCAATTCAATTCAAACCGCTTGAAATAGGATCGGATCGGATCAAATTAAAAAAAAAAATCAATCCAAACCATACTACAAGTAAAATTAATATTTGAATCGAATGAGATTTCGACTTAAAACCAATTTAAACTGCACCGCAAACATCCTTATTTCAAATTATGCTTCATTTTTTTTCTTTAAAGTTAGACACAAAATACAAGAAAGCTGGTAAATTATGCTGTTCTAATGTTGTTCGTGATTACGGTAGTTATAAAATATTATTAAAATTAAAATTATTTTTTTTATATATTTTTTAATAATATTTTTTAAAATATTGCTAAAAATAATAAAAATGTGTTATTTTAATTTTAACAATACTTTTAAAATATTATAAATATCGTAGCATAAATATACTACATACAATGATTCAAGAAAACTGTTATAAGCCACGGAAAAGATTCTCTTAAATTGTTGTTAAACTAAAAAAAATGTTAAAGGACTATTAAAATTTATTATTTTTTAAATTTAATTTTTTTTAGTTTAGTAATTTAATAATATAAACCCACACTTTTAAATATTAATGACCAAAAATAATATATATATTCTAATAATCTTCTAATAACCTTCCTCAAAAAAAAAAAAAATCTAAGAATATTACTCCCAAATCTGAAAAAAAAATTTTGTTTGCAAGATCATTAACACCTTTTTTAACTTCTCGATTAATCTATGGCATCCCCAACTTATTGTACCTCATTTCTAAAAACTCTTTTCTAACCAACATCTGTTTAAAATATTGCCAATAAGTATTTTAATTATACTTTTTAAACATACATAAGTAAATTTTTTAATAAAATAGATAGATTTTATATTTTTTTAATGTATTGAATGTATTATTACATTAAAAATAGAGTCAAACTGTTTTAATTTAAATTTTTTTAACCAATGCTCTTAAGTTTTAAGACACTTTTTAGTTAATAATTAATTAAAGCAATTGTTGAAAAACAGTTTAAAATTAAAGATACTTGAATACATGAAGATTATTATTAAGATATATTTTCTTATATTTATACGAGTTTTGTCAATTTTTTTCTATTTTAACACACTATTTAGACTTCACGAAACTGCAGGCTAATTTTTTTTTGTTATAAAAGTAAGAGTGGTGTATTTTAATATTGTAATTTTTTGTGTTTTTTAAAATTGTGAAAAGTACACAAATCAGAGAGTCCGATTTCATTGCAGAAAGAGAGTACAAATCGGACCCAAAATTTTTTGAAATCAGACCCAAGATTTTCTGCCAGTACACAAATCGAACCCAGGATTTTTTGCTAGTACACAAATCGGACCCAGAATTTTCAGTACTTCTAATCGGACGGTCCAATTTCTCTTGGACAACCATCATACGCAAGTGAATCACCATACACCCTCATAACTCAGGTATACCATTCCTTTCACAATATTAAAAATAAAAAGTTCCGAAATTGCATGCCATCTTTACCAATTAAGTACATAATCTATATAAGAATAATCGTCATTAACCAAATCTTGTACCAGATTATATGATATGTATCTATCCATTGGTGAGTAAATGACAATGCAATGATGAAACAAACATTCAAGCCAATTAAGACCAATCAATGAATATTTATGATAATCATATGGAAGAAAAAAAGTACGTGGTTGAGAAAATCCAAGTCCACTTGCTCTCCATTCAGATTCAAAATGAATTGACGACATGACAGGGTATATTGTATAATGCATTTTCTCGTGGTGGTGAATATCCATCTTTGCAAATCAACTATTTTAGAAGCCACTTTTGGAAATCGGGCTCACTTTTTTAAAAAATATTATATATATGTACATACAAAATTAATTATTAAATTAGATATAATATATTTATATATGAGGAATGTTAGAGAGCCAGCAACTTTTATGTTTTATAACCATCAATTAGCCATCAATAATATTTTTAATGGTGTGAAATTACATTTAATGATGGGAGATCATTTACTTTTTATTTAATAGTTAAATACTGATCACAAAACAAAAAAATTACTGACCCCTAGACTTTCTTTTTTATATATTTATATATATTATTTTATATTTTTAATTAAACATTTTACTTATTATAATAATTAAATTTATTTATAATAATATAATTTTTTTATAAAATATTAAATATACTTTTTATATATAATAATTAATAATTAATTTTTAGTATATACATAACATTATTTTTACTTTTTCCTCCTCTTTTAAGGTTACAAACTCACAACACAAAAGTATATCCTCCGGCTTAACTAGCTAGCTATATATATCTGGGCAGGTATATATTAGGGTCGTAATATAACTTAATTTGGAGCCAAATATTCTTAACGGAGCTTTTTAACTTTTTAAGGATGATTAATGCCTTAAAGTGCTTTTGATGATTGTAGGACTCTCTAGTGTAATGAAATTGACTATAAAATAAAGGTGAATTCTACCCAACCCTCTCTAAAATAACATGTAAGTTACCTTTCATGATGTGTCACATTTTAATTGGTCATTACTTAACTATAGTTGGGTTATTTTGTAATTTATTATTTGAGATGGGTAATTGTATAATTTCTTAAAATATTAAAATTCTACCAATCTCTTTATACAGTACATCATTCCTTAACGAGTCGTTGAATTTCCATAGCTTGTAACTTCTTCGTTCTTCCCAGTATAGTCAGCACCGACTTCCAGTATAGTCAGCACCGACTTCATTGCTATCTCATGTCCTCTCACTCAATCTCTTTTTTTTTTTTTTTTTTTACCATGGATCATTCCTTACCAATATAATTAATGGTTAGTTTGGTTATTAAATTTTTTTCATTAAAAATAATATATGGAATATATATTCATATGTAAAATATAATATAATATAATATAATAAATCTATTAAGAGTACTTAAAAGTATAACTAAAATCAGGAATATACAAATATAATAATAAAATTTGTACTCTAAACAGGTAAACATATCTTTTATCATACATAAATTATTTAAAAAAAATATAAATTGTTAAAATTAATAACACAAATTTAAAATGATAAAATTCAACTTTCTTACAAGTAATTTTTATAGTATTTTTATTCTTTTAATTTTTAATTTATTAATATTTTATTATTTAATTAATGATTAAACAAATTATTTTCATGAGAAATATTTTTTGTATAATCTTAAAGAAGAGACCAATATACCAATTTAAAAATTAATGTAAAAATGATATTTTAAATAAAAAATAGTTAATATTAAAATTTTTAAATACAAAAGCAAATTATATAGATATTCAGGATATAAATATAAAATACATGTTTAAAATAAATAAAAGAGACAAAAATAATTATTTATTTCTCATGAATACTTCCATTTTATCTGTTTTATTTATTTTATGCATATATTTTATATTTATTTTTTAAATATTTATACAAATTATTTTTATATTTAAATATTTTAATATTAAATATTTTTTATTTAAAATTTCATTTTTACTTTATTTTTTAAACTAATATATTGGTCTCTTCTATAAGATAATACAAAACATAATTTTTTATAAAAATAATTTGTTTAATCATTAATTAAATAATAAAGTACTAATAAATTGTAAATTAAAAGAATAAAAATATTATAACAAATACAGTAAAAAATTGGATTTTATTATTTTAAATTTGTATTATTAATTTTAATAATATATTTATTTTTTAAATAATTTATGTATGATAAAAAATATGTTTACTTGTTTAGAGTACAAATTTTATTATTATATTTATATATTCAAGATTTTAATTATACTTTTAAGTATTTTAAATAGATTTATTTTATTATATTATATTTTAAATATGAATATATATTCCATCTTGTAATTAAATAAATATATATTTTTTTAATGAAAAAATTTAATAACCGAACTAACCATTAATGATGTTGATGTTGGTAAAGAGTGATTTATGGCCAAAAAAAAAAGGGGGGGATTGAGTGAGAGGACAAGAGATAGCAATGAAGTCCGCGTTGGCTATACTGGGAAGAACAGGAAGTTACGAGTCATGGGAATTCAACGACCCGTTAAGAAATGATGCACTGTAGAAAGAGATTGCGTGGGAACGTGCTTCAATTAATGGGGTAGAATTTTAATATTTTAAGAAATTATACAATTACCCATCTCAAATAATAAATTATAAAATAACCCAACTATAGTTAAGTGATGACCAATTAAAATGTGACACATCATGAAGGGTAACTTACATGTTATTTTAGAGGGGGTTGGGTAGAATTCACCTAAAATAAAATGTCGCAAAGATTATAAAAGAAATTTTTAAGTAAATAAAATAAATATAATATTTACCAAATATATGTAATATAGAAGTATTTATACTTTTGCCTTACATTACATATTTTGTTTAATAAATTTTCTCAATTTATTTTAATTAATTTATTAAATGTGATCTTTTATCATTTAATTTTTTTATATATTTTTCTTAATTTTATTAAAAAATATATAATAAAAAATTACACTTTATACCAACAAATGAAAAAAAAAATTAAAAACATTTATTCCTTACTACAAAATTAAATAATTAAATAACAAAAATATATTACTTATCTCTTTTACAAATGAGATAAATAATAAAAGTTTATTATGTATATCTTGTTAATGCATGTAAACTATATATGTAATAATATTAATATATATGACAAAAATATAAAATTTTCATGTTTATGTATTTCGGTAAATATTATGTTATTTTATTTATATTAAAAAAATCCTAAAAGACAATTATCATTAGAAAAATAATATGATACATAGCTTTATATTAGCATCATGAAAATGTTATATAAGCATAATCATCACTTATTACATGCACATGCATTATTATTTTGTTATGTCTATAATAAGTCCAAAAAATAAGTATATATAAAATATATAATTTTTTAATATTTTAAAATTGGTAGGATCGGACAAGAGGTGGATTTAGTTTAATCTTGTTTATAATTTGGAGAATTTAAAAAGTTTAATCTTCAATGGGCCATTGATCATGGAGAGAAAAGAACCGACAAGTTGTGTTTGATGAGACATTTTGAGAATCTGCTATGTATATAGTTAACACAACTATCACCACATACATATCTTTCTCCCTGTTCTTGAGAACCTTTGTCACACTGGATTTGGATTTTGATATCATACGCTCCAAAAGAGTCACTATTACCCCAACTACAAATGCCACTGTGTTCAATAATTCATGGACTCTAAGTTCGATATAATTGGGCGTCAAATCACTCAGTGTGTTGCTCGAGTCAGAATAATTAACCATATATACGAGATTATGTAATAACCTTTGTAATTTGGACCATAATGTTTAGGTTTTATTTATTTGGTCAATACATACAGACGCCCAAGGAATAATGGAGAAGAGGGTTTACACGTTTTGAACATGTGACCGCAATAATATATACATATTTCAAATACTACCTAAGGTATCATCATTCCACTAAGCCTTACAAATTACAATAGATTGGCTGGGTTAGAGTTAGTTAGTCCAATTCATCTTGGTCTCATTCATCATATATATAATTCTTAAAACCTATCTTTTTTAAAAATATATGCCACTAATTATTAAAACATCTTAATAATATCAGAAAAATAGGCGATCACTTGATCATATTTGCAGTCATGTCACGGAATAGAAGAAACATTTGATTTATGTATGTAATCTTCTACAGGACCGTATCCTGGTTTATATAATATGATATGATGATGAGTGGCACAAGGAACTTTAATATTTTTTCACGAGGAGTGTGATAAGGACAGTAAATTAATTAACTATTATTAATATTTTTAATGATATAAAATTATATATAATAATATAAAATTATTCATTTTTTTTTTGTTATCTAAGTGCTGGATAAATTTTAATAAAATTATTTACCCTCAAGACTTTCTCTTTTTGCACCACCTCTCTCGAATCTTGATTGCATCTCTCATCCTACATCATCAGGGTTAATTTTTAATAGATTTAGAATTTTTAAAAGTGAAATTTGAATGACTAACAATTTAAAACAAAAAAAAAAAGAAAAATAATTAAAATTAGACTTAAATATAAGACAAATATTGTTATTACGCGTTGTTTCTCAATCAAATTATTTCCTGACCTCTTGAGAGAATAGAATTTGCATTTTGCTCTTTCTGTCCAAACTCCAAAGTGTAGTATACTTTAGATTTTTGTTTTTTTTTGGAATACTCACAGGATATCTGTAAAAAGACAATACGACACTTAGTACGTATCAAGAATATCTCTTTTTTGAAATCTCAAAAAGGAAGTTTAGGCTATACTTCATTCTTTTCTCTTAAGTTTATTTTATAAAATTAGTAATATTATCATTTTAGAATTGTCGGTTATTGATGTAGACATTATTAAATAATAACCGTCAGCTATAAAAAAAATGTTACCTATTTATATTCGTATCGAATTATATCAATAAATTGACCGTTTCAACCGAGATATATATTAGATTTAGTCGAATTATAATGATATATATCACTTTGATAGTGGCACTATTATCGTCATGTCCACAAAACCCCATTTTGGTGGTATTTATTATCATTATGGCTTAAACGCAAAGCAAACACTAGCATACTCCACATTTATGCATGAGCATCATGACATGCCGATGGCGATCACACCCCGCAGTATACAAGACAACAAAATTGAACTGGGATTCTTCTAGTTTCTGATCTAGCTATGGTGACTCTAATAACTATAATGTTTAATTTATATGTTTTGATACCATCGTTATAAATTTGATGTCATAACTTGCCATTATATATAATAATTTGACATTATGCACTATAACTCGGCGTTATACATTACAATCATACTCAACGGATTACATCCTAGAATAAACCAGACAATATCTCTTATTAAAACTTAATAACTACTCTTCAATTCAGACGATCAATAAAAACGTAACTGATCCTTTTTACCTCATCTATAAAGGTATGGCATCTTATTCTCAAGAGATATATTGAATTCACAATAGTAACTTAAGCATCGGAGTGTCTTTTGCAGGTACACTCCTCCTTTGTTCATACTCTCCCAAGACGTGATATCTCTCTGGACACAAGCTCGGATCTTTCAAGTCTATAGTCGGCGTTGAAGGAAACAACTCGGTGTTAACTCTCAGACACCGAGTTACATCCAGGTTACGTACACAAGAACAATTGGCGCCCACCGTGGGGCCGAAGACATAGTTCTTTTCTTTTTCATCGGCCTCACTGCTTCTACATCCGCACATGGCTGATCTCCCTCTGCCTACACCGTCCGAGCTTCTCCGGATGGTATATGAGTTGCAACAAGCCAACCAGTGCATGGCAGAAGAGAATCAAAGAATGGCAAATCAAATTGCTGAGCTAACTAATGCTCGGATCGAAAACAATGGTGCTCGTCAAGAACGAACAAAAGAATACAAATCTGGCCCAACACACGTATCCGAAATTACTCAGAATGAAGAAGGTCGAACTCAACAAAATGAAGAAGCTCGGCCAAAAGATGAAAATGCTGAGCCCAACAATTTTATTGGGCCATTCACGGCCGAAGTGATGAATTTCGAGCTTCCCATAAGGTTTACCTTACCGACTACATTAATCCCCTACAATAGGTTAGGAGATCCGAAGAAATATATCAAGAAGTTCAAATCCATAATGATAGTAAACGGTGCATCAGATAAAGTTTTATGCCGTTGTTTTCCATCTTACTTAGACGGTCCTGTACTTGATTGGTTTTGCTTTTTGCCTGCAGATTCTATTTTTCGTTTTAAGGAACTTGCGAAGATTTTCGAGGAGCATTTTGCTGGCTCGGCCATCTACCTGTATGATTCGGATTACCTAAACACAATCAAACAAGGTCGGAATGAAAGTCTTAAAGACTACATGACTCGTTTCACAAAGGTGGCAATGAGCATACCCGACCTCCACCCCGAGGTGCATCTGCACGCTATCAAAAGCAGGTTCCGACCAGGAAAATTCCAAGAGGCTATTGCTGTCGCCAAACCAAAAGTCTTGGCCGAATTTTGCGAAAAAGCGAAAGGTCAGATCGATATCGAGGAACTTCGACAAGCCCGGAAAGTAGAAAAACCCAGTACAAAGAAAAAGAAAAACCACAGGAGAGTAAGAAAAATTTTAAACTTACTCCCCGTTATGAATCCTATACTCAGTTCAATACCAAGTGTGACGACATCATTAAGGAGATCCTAAATTCCAAATTGTTCAAGCCACTACGGAAGGCCGGCAACTATCCAGATTCGAGGGTGCAGACAAATCAAAGTATTGCACTTTTCACCAGAAGCATGGACATCCTACTGACGAGTGTGTCATCGCCAAAGACCTTTTAGAGCGACTAGCACGGCAAGGCCATCTCAATAAATACATCGGTGGCCATATACAACGGCGTGCTCCTTCCACTGGCGACCATAACTCGGTAGGACAGCACAACCGAGACAAAGAAAGGACGAACACAAGTCATCCTGAACAACCGAGAGGAGTTATTAATTGTATTTCTTGAGGTTTTGTAGGTGGAGGCACTACAAGCTCAGCACGAAAACGCTCTTACCGAGCTATGCTATCCATAGAAGCCAGTCCAATCAATCCTCAAAGGCCTTCATATTTTTCTCAGATGACATTTCAAGCCTCCAACTTCAATACAACTACAACAAATCTAGATGACCTTGTTGTAATCTCCATCCAGTTAGGAGATATTTTAGTTAAAAAAGTACTACTGGACCCGGAGAGCAGTGCTGATGTTCTTTTCTATTCAACATTCTAGAAGATGAAACTAATGCTATAACCTTCCCCTGGAGACCTAGTCGGATTTCAGGTGAAAGGGTCTCAATTTTGGGATCTGTGTGGTTTGCAACCACACTTAGTGAGAGTCATCCTTTATAAAAAATTTTAGATATTCAATACTTAGTTGTAGAATGTTTTAGCCCTTACAATTTGATCCTTGGCCGACCTTTCTTGAATAAGTTCGGTGCTATAGTATCCACAATTCATCTCTGTGTTAAGTTTCATGTGCAAGACGATCTTATCGCAACAATTCATAGCCATGTCTGTGAAGCTCGTCAATGTTACCACAATAGTCTAAAAAGACCCAACCGAAGTGTCAACGCCCAAGTAAACAGCATAAGCAATAAGGACGAACTCCCAGTTTTGGCCGAGCTTGATCCAAGGGCGGATGTTCTCGAATGCCCAACCCCAACAGAAAACTTACAAAAATTTATTTTGCAGATAGCTCGGAAAAATTCAATTATGTAGGAACTACACTAAGCTTGGAAGAGAAAGGCTCATTTCAAACATTCTTACATCAGAATGCTGACTTATTTGCATGGACACCTGTAGACATGCCTGGCATTGACCCATTAGTCATCTCTCATAAGCTGGCATTGGATCCCTCTGTCCGACCTATAGCATAGAAGAAGTGAGACCTAGGCCTTGAAAGAAAGCAAGCCTCTCTAGAAGAGACTAAAAAGCTAATCAATGCCGGCTTCATACAAGAGATTAGATTCAAAACTTGGTTGGCTAACGTCGTCATGGTAAAAAAATATAATGGTAAATGGCACATGTGTGTTGATTTCACTTATCTCAACAAAGCATGTCCAAAAGATTCCTATCCCTTACCATCTATTGATTGCTTGGTAGATAATGCTTCAGGTTATCAAACACTGAGTTTCATGGATGCATATTCTGGCTATAACCAGATTCTAATGCATCCATCCGATCAAAGTAAAACTGCATTTATTACTAAATATGGAAATTACTACTATAAAGTTATGCCATTTGGACTTAAGAATGTAGGAGCAACATATTAACGCCTTATGAACAAGGTATTTGTAGCATAGATCGGAAAAAAACTAGAAGTTTATGTCGATGACATGGTCGCCAAAACAAAGCTCGGCGACAATCATCTTGACGACCTTGCAAAAATATTCAATCAAATACGCAAATACAATATGCGACTCAATCCTGAGAAGTGTGCTTTTGGTGTACAAGGAGGAAAATTCCTCGGTTTTATGTTCACCAACTGCGATATCGAAGCCAATCCAAAAAAATGCCGAGCTATATTGGACATGGCGAGCCTGCAAACAATTAAAGAAGTCCAACAGTTAACAGGGAGACTTGCTGCACTCTCTAGATTCCTACCTTGTTTAGCTTCTAAATCTTTCTGTTTCTTTCAAACGCTAAAAAAGAAAAAAAGATTTTCAATGGACGGATGAATGTGAAAATATTTTCACAACTATAAAAAGCACTCTTTCAAAACCACCTATTTTGCAAACACCCCTTCAAGGGGAACCACTCTACTTATATTTATCAGTTACTGACTAGGCCATAAGCTCTGTTCTTATTGCAGAGAGATAGAAACAACAACAGCCGATCTATTTTACTAGCAAGACTCTGCAACATGCTGAACTTCACTATCCTAAGATCGAGAAGCTAGCTTTAGCTTTGGTGTTCTCAGCCCGACAACTTCGGTCATATTTTCAAAGCCATGTCGTCTATGTTCGCACAGATCAACATTTATGACAAGTTCTCCAAAAACCAGAATTAGCTGGCCGATTAGTTAAATGGTCGGTTGAGCTCTCCAAATTCGACATCAGATACCAGGGACGAGGTCCAATAAAGTATCAATATTTGGCAGATTTCATCGCCGAATTCACAGTCCCAAATTCCATTGATGATTCAACTCAATGGTCTTTGTATGTAGATGACTCATCTAATCCCCATGGGTGTGGCGTTTAGGTTTTACTTGAAGATGGCAATGGTTATGTCATAGAGCAATCTTTACACCTTTCTTTCAAAGCGAGTAACAATCAAACTAAGTATGAAGCTCTAATCGCCGGTCTTAAACTCGCCGCCGATCTAAATATTACCGAACTCAACGTATACTGTGACTCCTTACTCATCGTTCAACAGGTAAATAACTTATATCAGGTAAAGATCCTTTATTATCCAAATACCTTGCTATTATTCAGAGCTTAATTACAAAGTTCTCCAAAATTGAAATTCAACACATACCTCGTGAACATAATAGCCGAGTTGATATCCTATCTAAGCTCGCTAGTACACAAAAAACTACTTCTTCCCTTCACCAATTCACACTACTTAAACCAAGTATAGATCTAACCGAAATTCTAAGTGTTATACAGGATGCAGATTGGCGAACACCCTATATAAACTACCTCAGGACTGGGATATTACTAGACAACATTAAAAATACCCGGAAATTTTGCCGACAAGCTTCATTTTTTACAATATATAGCAATTGCCTATATAGACAAGGATTCTCTCGTCTTCTGCTTAAATGTCTTTCCAGGTCAGATCCCGAACTTGCGCTTGCCGAGGCACACAAGGGAATATGTGGGACACACCTCGGAGACCGAAGTTTGTCCTAAAAAATACTCCGATCTGGTTTCTATTGGCCGACATTGCAGAAAAGACTGTAAAACAAAGGTAAAAGGTTGTGACAATTGCCAAAAGCACAGTCCGATAACACACCTACCAGCTGAAATCCTTCACAATTCCGACTTAAGTTGGCCCTTCAATCAATGGGGGCTCGACATCCTCGGTCCTTTCCCTTTAGCGATAGGGCAGGTAAAATTTTTAATAGTAGCAATTGATTACTTCTCCAAATGGTTAGAGGCATAGCCCCTAGTAAAGATCACATCACAACAAATGGTTTCCTTTGTATAAAAGAATATTATCTGTAGATTCGGCGTACCTCGGCACATTATCACTGATAATGGTCGCCAGTTTGCCGATCATAAATTAACCTCCTTTTTGCAGGATTTAAAAATCAGACAACATTTTCATCGGTAGAACACCCGCAGACAAATGGCTTAGTCGAGGCTGCAAATAAAGTTATCTTACATGCTTTGAGAAAAAAAACTTGACGATGCCAAGGGTCTCTAGGCCGAATTAATACCGGAGGTCATATGGGGATACAATACCACCATCCACTCAACAACAAAGGAAATGCCTTTCTGTCTAGTGTATGGTTCGGACGCAATGATACCTGTCGAAATCTCCCAAGTCTCATTCCGAACTCAAATGGCAACCATACTATAGCAGATACAGCTTGTCAACATGACCTAAATACCATTGAAGAAATTTGAACTTCGGCAGCCATCAAACACCGAGCTATGCAACATCATATAGCTCGGCGATACAACCAGAAACTTCACCCAAGGTCCTTCCAGGTAAACCACTTGGTGCTCAAACAAACCGAAAAAGTCAGAAAACCCCCTTCACACGGGAAGCTCGCCGCAAACTGGGAAGGCCCTTTCCGAGTTGTTGAAGTCCTCGAAAATGGAGCTTATAGATTGCAATCTCTGGATGGTACAAATTTACCCAATACTTGGAATGTTTCCTCCTTAAAACAATATTTCAGTTAAAAGTCAGGGTCAGGCAAGTACTCTTTCTCCTACTCACAAGATTTTTTCCGAAAAGAGTTTTGCTTGGAGAGGTTTTAACGAGATTTGCCTACCTGCACCTTTGTAACCAAAGGTCTATCAATACATATGGAATCCTATATTTTTAATTTATTCTATCTTGCTTTGAGCATCTTTTTCTTTTCAAATTCAAGTTGTTCCCCTGCCGACTTCTACTCATAATAATCGGACTTCGCCGATTAACTTACAATATGCCGATCTATGTTCAACAATCCATCTTCTTAATTATATCTTTATCGGATATAAGCATCAAACAACTATTGACTAAGGTCAAACAAACATACTATAAGGTATCATAATCAAACAAACTATTGGCTAAGGTCAAGCAAACACACAAACATTTAAACATATTACTATCAAGACAGATCATGCAAACGTCTTTACCGGACACACCGCAACTAAAAATGATTTTCACAAACGCATCTAAACCATCAAATTGTGTTTATAAATCAAAATAATATAAAGTTCACGATATCTCTATCTAGAGCAAACCAACCTATAAGCAAATAAAGAACCAAGTTCAACAAATATACAAACACATTTTAGAACTAAAAATTACTCAATATTTTCATCTTCTTCTTCAGCTGCACCATCGTCGTCTACCATAGCTCCATCTTGAATTATCTTCCTTGGATCCATCCGAGAAAAATCAAACTCAGGAGCAAGGAACTTTGCCTGTTGTGAAGATCGCTAAAACCCTTCCACAAACGAATCCAGGATCTCCGCTTCCTTACACTTCTCCATCTCCTTCAATTTTGCTATCACTTCAATCATTCGAGTACTCATATTAGAGGGGTCGGCTTCCTTCTTCTTCATATCTTCAACCTCCTTTGCATAATTTTCTTTTGTCAGTCTTAACTCTTTCTCAATCTCAAATACCTTGGTTTCCAATTCAGTTACCCTAGCATTCTTTAAATCCAACTCCTCTTTTAATTTAGGATCTTTCTTTTGCTTGGAAATTTTTCGATGTTTCTTTTTCCTGGCTGCACCCTAAGCTCGCTAGCCGAAGACCAACCACCTTGAACGAAAACACAAAAACCATAAAAGATATGTCTATCTATATATAAACCACAATCAAACAAATAACAAACAAATACCTGCATATATTGATCAATGGCGACGTCTCCAATCTTGTCCGCCAAATTCACATCTGCCGGGGTCTGACAAACCTCGTTGGCAACAACCATGTAAGGATAATCCTTCCCCTACAAAGACGAGCCATCGCTTTGACCAGCAACGTCATGCAATTTCTTCTGATTCTAAAAAAAACCATGAACCTCTTCAATTGGAACCTCATCTTTATCTTCCTCAGAACCCTCAGACAAGTCCACCACATCAGCTTTCCTCTTTTTCAAAATAAATTTTCTCCTTCTCGATTTAGGCTGATTCACCTCACCAGCACCAACAGCTTTATCCGCCTTTGAAGTCGAACCCTCCTTCTCGAGGTTTTTACTTTTCACCTGAGCCCTTAAGGTCGCCGTGGATACCCCGGGATATTTTCCTCTTGAAAGCAAATAAATTCAAACAATGAACACAATGTTTAAATTTTATCCACACAACAATATTTTAGAAAGCTCACCTAAATAATCTATCACTGCCTGCCTATTTTCATCCCATTGCAGCAGATCAAACACCGATATCAGTTTTCTTCGGTCGATTACTTCCACCAAATACTCAATAATACATTCATTTCTTGGAGTTATTTTTTCAAATCCGAGGATATTCTGCGGTTCCGAACACCACCACAAAGAAATTTTTTCCCTAAATCCTGATCTAAGTAGAACGGAAAGTCATCCTCAACACTTCTCACTTTTAGATACATTTCTTTAAAGTCTTTAAAAGAAGACTTGTATAGCTTAAAAATAGCAAAACCTGGCAAACTATTCAGGTTAATCCAACCACCTTTCCAGACACCTTTAGCCTGGAACTGGGAAAAGAAAAGCTCCAATGTAGGTTTCTCTTCCAGATATTCCATCAACACCTTAAAGCTTCGTAAGAAACCCATCTATTGGGATGAAGCTGAGACGGGGCACAGTTCAACTGACTCAACACTTGACACTGAAATTCTAAAAATGGGATTTTTACTCTTAGCTCCTCTAAAATACAGCTATACAGGAAGAAAAATTCAAAACCCTCCCCTCTATGATATACACAGTCATCACTGGAACAGGGTATCAACTCAACGTAAATCCCAAAACCTACATTCACTATCTTTTTCAAATCTATCTCTTTCATAGCTTCCACATCTGTGAACAACGATGTGCGCCCTTTTACATCTTCATTAACCCAATCATATGACCAGTCCACTTTTCCCTTCTTCTCTTTCTCTCTCTCGAAACCCATTCTCAAAAACAAAAAACTCAAAAAGATGAAGAAAACAGAAGACACAAATACAAGAGAACTAGAGCATACCTCTTTTACTCATTTCTTTTCCAGCAACCTTCAACAAGCAATTTTAACCCAAATGAAATAATGGTTTAGGAAGAAACTATTTGAATTCCAATAAAGTTAAGCAAGGGTAACCACCACCGGTTAAGTTCCACACGTCTAACCTATCAATCAAACCACCTGGCATTGGAAATGACAAACCCTTTAATACCATCATTACTTATCTCTCTCTTAATTTAAAACAGTTACTTTTCCAAAATCAATTGTTCAATATTATTTTTAATAAACCATCTTGAACTGGGGGCTCTAAGGTTAATTCCAACGGCCGAGTTATGAACTCACTCAATGGCTGACTTATGATTCATTAAAAGCTCAACCTGCTTCATTAAAACGTACTCCTAGGCCAAGCTTGGGGGCTATGATACGACCGTTACAAATCCGATGTCATAACTCGGCATTATATACAATAACTCGGCATTATGCACCATAACTCGGCGTTATATGTTACAATCATACTCGATGGACTACATCCTGGAATAAAAACGTCCGACCAGACAATATCTCTTATTAAAACCTAATAACTACTCTTCAATTCAGACGATCAACAGAAACCGACCCTTTTTACCTCACCTATAAAAGTATGGCATCTTATCCTCAAGAGATATACTAAATTTACAATACTAACTTAAGCATCGGAGTGCCTTTTGCAGGTACACTCCTCCTTTGTTCATACTCTCCCAAGACGTGATATCTCTCTAGACACAAACTCGGATCTTTTAAGTCTATAACTCGACGTTGAAAGAAATAACTCGACATTGACTCTCAGATACCAAATTACGTCCAGATTACGTACACAAGAACATTTCTCAATAAGAATAATCGAATCCTAGCTACCATGTGAAGCAGGCCCTCTAATTTATACCAACTATTTATACTAATATAATTAAACCATCAACACTGACTTGTTAAATTGTCAACCTTCGTGTATACAGTTCTTAAATAGGAATTGCTTGAGCTACTTATCAATATTTAGCCCATATGATCGATGCAGCAAAATAATATTGTTGCACGCGGGTCACGGAGGACACTTGCCATGCTCATGTGACTGGTAGTGGAGTTCGGAGACGTCATATCCCTACCTCTTACAATATATGCCACCTTCAAATTGAAACTCTATTCTATATCTTGGCGGCTATAATTATATATTGAGCATATGATGATCTGATCTGTTTGATTTTTAATTATTAAGTGACCAGCACAACCTAATGACCAAAGTAAACAAGCTATGGTCAACTTAAAATATGTGAGACTATATATCATTTTAAATAGAAAAATGATAGATACTTAGTAAAGTTTATTATTTTTTATTAGTATTAGCCAGCAATGTTTAAAATATGAATTAAAAGTATGTTATTAAATTACTAAATTAAAGTAATTAGATTAATAATTAAAAATACAGACAAAAATAATAAATTCTATTAGTCTATAATTTTTTTAAAAATATTCTTCTACTATATACTAATATAACTAATACAAAAAAAGTTTTAAAATTTTAAGATAGTAACAAACTAAAAATACCTATGAATTGGTTTTGCTATATTTATTTAATAGAGTAAAATATCGTTTTTATCATCAATGTTTGGAGTAGGTCCTATTTTTATTCGATCTCTAATATTTAAATTATTATATTTGTATTTCTAATGTTTAAAAATAATTTTAATGTTATCCTGCCGTCAATTACACTAACAGAACAATGACAGATTTGACTACGTGGACATTAGTTTCCATCATGGCAAACCATCCCCTTGTTACCGTTAGGGAAAAAATGGATAAAAAAATAAATATATAATAACAATAAATTTTTTGAAAGGATAAAAAACTCTAAATTGCAAAATGTTCCCCTGATTCGATCTCTTCTCTGCATTCCATCTTCTCCTCCTCCTCTCTTGTTTTTGTCGTTGATTCCATGGCTTCACAGTAAGGCTCCCAAGGCACGAGCAGTAATAGCTCAAGGTTGAAGTTGCAACCAGGCCCGTCGAAGAAAAATATGTTATTATGGTCAGAGGTCCGTGCTTGCTACTTCATCCACTGTAGAGAATCTTAGATGTAGATTCTGGGACTGTGTCAACTATGGAGTAAGTACAAAATATTGTATTTCTGCTGATAGTTATAGCTTGAAGATAATTGTTTATGTGACTGGTTTGTGTTGTTTTTTGGATTAGATTGAGGAAGAACGTGGGTACTTTTGTGAGCTGAGCCAGAGGATGATCTAGAAATTGCAAAATTGAGAAGAAAAGTCACTACTTTGAAGAATAAATTGGCAACAAATTAATTGATGTTTATTTTTGCAGTATCAGTTGCTCTAGTAGGATGGACAGTTGCACTATTCTTACTATGTGAAAAGATGACTTTCTCTAGAAATTAGAGGTTTTTATTACAATGAAACTAGAGAATTTAAGATAGAAGAATATGATTATAATTTTGTTCTATATTTTGTTAATAGGTAGGAATCAACTTGGTTTAATTTGTAGTTCCTTATATCATCTAATTATGAATGAAATGCATACTTAAGTGCAATTATGTCTTTAATTTCTATTTTTGTAATACAGTAATTCCACAACTATTTTGGCTTGTAGATAAATATATGACAACTAACATTTCATCAAAAGAACATAACATAATATTTTGCTTAGTGAGCATAATGTTGCAATAATTCGATAACATAGTCATTTGATTAAGATTGTGGTATTAAAGGTCTTAGCCATATATACTAATATGACTAAAAGAGTATTTAAGATAATAGCTTCACAAAAAAAAAAAAAAAGAACTACATCAAAAAACACAGTTTGTGACTCAAAACAAAAAGCAAAAGTATCAACTAGTTTGCAACATAATGTAACTGAACTAGTAGTTTCACTACATTTTCTTCCATTCCCTTGCGTAGTTGTGCTTGTTGTGGCAACTCGTCAACTGCTATGTTTGTTCATTTTTCATCTTGCGACAATAAACATATCACTCACAGCCATCCATACAAGTCACCTTCACCCTGTGAAGATCAACCTTGCTGAACCGCAAACCTCGACCAATATGCACAGCATATGCAGTAGCACAATCCTTGAACTCCTCTATTGACATATACAGAGTTTTCACTTTCCATTTGCATTCACTCATGTTCTTCAAATTCTTGTGAATTGGATACTTTTTCCTTACCATGTTATCCTCGTCATCACTAAAAGGTACATCCAGGAAGTCTTCACTGTTATAACTCTCATTGTCGTTACCTAATTCCCCAACATTTTTCTCTTTTTCCTTTGTTGAAGCCTCTTCTTGTGAAGAATGTCTATTGGTCTGACTAGGAACAACTTCCCTTTCCTCTTCTCCTCTGAATGTTAACATTTATTAACCCTTCAGCACCTTCTCTATTATCATCACTGTCAGCAAATTCAATCTTCAAAGCACTATTGTCTAATTCATGCCTACCCTTTGATTCAGAACTCCATGAATCATCACTGCTAGAGTCTCCACCCTCCTCTTCATAGTCATCATCCTCAGATGTCTCACACCTTTCTTCTCCATCAGACTCAATAGACCTTACTTTCTCACATGATTCCTCAACCATTGTCTCGGCATGTGGCACTTCACTTGCTCAAGCATTGTCCTGCCCAAGTTCAAGCTAACATCATGGCCCTTATACACAACAACTGGACCAGGCCCAACTATCTTAGCTTTGTCCCCTTACATCTTGTTAGACTTCACTTGTCTTGTGAATAACATAAAGCTCAACCATCTCCTCCTTAACACCAATACTTGCCATATGTCGATTGCATCTTTGTCAGTTCTCATCATCTGCAGACCTTCTTCTGTCCCAACTTTACATGATTTATATTACATGGCAGCAATGTCCTTCTTCAAATAACCTTATTTGCAGACTATTTCAAACACCTTGATTAGACTCCACTCATCCTCATTACAATAGTCCACAATAGTACTCTCCCCACCCAAATATCTCAGAGGCCCTCCTTCAAACCCAAATCTCTTTTGATGAAAAACTTTGACACTAAAATAACTAATGTCTTTTGCCAAGTCCCTGTTAGATGTACTAACCATCATCAAAAAAACGAGAATAATTAGGCCACAATGTATAGGTGCAACAGTTCACACCCTAAAAAACCCAGCATCGTCAACAGATTCAAAGAAAAAAATTAGTCCTAATTAATCACCACACTAAATAAACCCTTTTCCCCAACAACCACATAAATATTACACTCACGATAACCCTATGTGTTACCATTTATCATAGTATGCATTATTAAGTACACAATAAACATGAAAGGTAGTTTGTACAAACTGTTACACTTTATTTGAATTTACTCTGCTGTGAAGACCTACACGCAGCAATACTCTCCTTCACAAACAAAATCGATCAACAATCTATCTTTAAAGTGCAAGCATTCATAGTGTTATAACTCGGAGAAAAATAGTGATAGGGTTCATAAGGCTCTGTAGAATGAAAAGTTACGCTCTTTTCTTTTTCCTTCTTAGTGATGTTTCATATAGATAAAGAAACATTAGGCGCGAACATTCCACACGTGTTAATACACTCATTTGGAGCAGAGAGAATTATTGTTCACGTAGGCATGCAACTCCGTCACTGTTCTGTTTGTGTAATTAGCGGCAGGATAACATTGAAGCCGTCTTTAAATGTTAGGGACACAAATAAGACAATTTAAACATTAGTAACATAAATAAAATTTATCTCAAACGTTGAAAACAAAAAGCGATACTTTACTCTATTTAATATTTACAAATTATTTGAAACGTAATTTTGTAATTCTATACCTATAATTATTAGAACTTAATTATTATAGCTTTTTCCCGCTATACGTACACTGTCTTATGAAAAGTATTATTTTTTATAAAATTGCTATTTATCCATTAAAATTAGTTACTAAAATTAGTTATTATATATTTATGTATAAATATGTTATAGTTTAATTTATTTTTAATATATTTTATATTTTAATGTATATTTTATTTTAGTAACTGATTTTAATAATTAATTTTAGTATATATTTAACATCGTTGTATTTTTTATTTTTTTTTTCTAAAAAAAATTTGAAGTTGATTAATTAAAATAATGTGCGTGATTCTTCTTTATTATTATGAGATTAGAAATATATATGATTTTGTCATTTTGTGATGGACCAATATTTTAACCACTTACCCTTCAGGCCTTCACCAAATCCCAGTTGGTACCTAGCTAGATCAATACTTAAATATATGTGCGAGTGTTTTTGCTTCGTCCTAAATTCGACTCCAGATTCCATAATTGGTAAGCCGGACTTTTTTTAATGGGAAAAGAGGACAAATTGACTTTATATGGGGAGTGAATTCTTTTTAGTAAAAAAAAATTAAATGATATTTAATGTAAGATTTTATCTTTTATTGTTTTTTTTTTATTTAATTTTAGTCTCACTTATAAAATAAAAAATGAAAGATCACATTTTATTCTTTCAAATGTTAAAAAAATAGAGATGATCCATTTTTTTTTATATGAGAATGGTCTAAGTGAAGTGGCTACTCAGTAGGCTTAGCTGTAGAATTATTATATGACCAACTTTACCATCATGCCCCTATGCATCAATTTTGGCTTTTATTGAAGACGCAATATATATGGCTTAACTTCATTTATTATTCCATGACATGCAAGACGACCAATAATTTTAATTCATTATTCAAGCAATAATATTGGGCGTCACAATATTGATACCATCATAATTATAAGGGAGATTATAGCGTACAGAGCTTATTTTGGTACAGAGATAAAGAGATTTTCGTTTTTTTAATAGATAAATGACACATGGCACTATTTTTCTTGTGAGGGAGCAACTGAGCTAAGGCTGTTTTAGGAATGAAGGGTGGCTGGCTTGTAATGTGATGGAGCTGCAACTATACAAAAGATTGGGTGAGGCTTAATGGGCTTGACAAAGGGCTCTTTGATATAAACAAAATATAAACAATGTTCTCATTAATATTAAAGAATACGGCATTAAAACTAATTGGAAGAAAATGTGAAAAATAAGTAACAACCAAACTAAGTAGAAAACAAAATAAACAATGGAAATGCATAAGTATATTTGAAATGGAATACATAGATTTGGTGAACAATAATCAACATTACTATTAATAACAACAACAAATTACATCTTAAAGTGATCCTTAAAACTTATAAATTGTACTGATTTAATTCTCGATTTACAAAAATTGTATTATTTATATCTTTGACATTATACAAAATTAGAATAAAATCCATACATTATGCAAACTCAAATAAATGATAGTAACAATTAATAATTATTTTAAAATAATTTTAAATACATAATTATGAATACAAGTAAAAAAATATTTTATGAAATAATAAAAATTTAATCACATAAAAATATACATTATAAATTTATAAAAATTTTAAGGCTCATAGTTATTTATATAATATCAAAGATTATTTTTACTAAAAATATTATATATACATTAAAAAAGTAATCATTATATATTTATGTAAATACTTGTACTGTTTCATTTTTAATATGTATTTTATAGGGATAAATACTGTTATGGTTCTTAAGGTTTATGGTCAAAATTAAATTCGTCTCCAACGTTATTTTGGATTTAAAATCGTCCTAACGTTATTTTTTTATATTAAAATAGTCCTTTTGACTTTTTATAGATAAAAGTAACCTCCACCACCACCACCTTTTTATCACAACCACCATCTTCCTTACTCCAACCAAATACCAATAATCAGATTCAAGAACACAATATTCAACGCCAACAATAACACATTATTCAAATTCAAAAACAACAACATCAAATTCAACATACAATAAAAAGAAAATCAGAAAAATAACAGAAGCAGAAGTAGAAGCAGAATCAGAAGCAGAAGCCAAAGCCAAAACAGAAGCAAAAGTCGAATCGAAAGCAGAAGCATAAGCAGAAGCAGAATTGGCGAGGTACAGCGGCAATGACGTGAAGTGGCGGCGAGGTCAGTAGCAGCAACACCACCACCACCATCACCTCCCCGAGGATGACGAGGAATACGAGGAAGGTGAGGGTCAGGTGCATTGCTGTGAGGGGGAGTCACGGTGATGGCGAGGGAGAGTCACAACGCTGCAAGGGCGACGGTGAATCGCGACGCTACAAGGGCGACGGTGAATCGCGGTGCTGCAAGGGCAACAGTGAGTCGCGATCGCGACGGCCAGGCACGGTGAGGCTTCCTTGTCTTTAAGTCTCTGCTTCTCTTTCTCTCTCTTCTGAAGATGTCAATGAGAAAAAGGGGTGATGAACACCCCCTCATCTTCCCTTCCCCTCTTCCTCCCCCCGGCGTTCTTTCCTTTTTTTAATTTATATTTTTTATTAGGAGTAATTTAATAATAAAATTAAAATTTTTATTAAAATTGATGATTTTAATACCAAAAATAATATTGAGGATGATTTTAAATCCAAAATAATGTTGGGGACGAATTTGATTTTTATCTTGTCATGTTGTCTTCTTGGAGTATCACATGTTTTCTCATTTTTTCTCCTTTGGGTATATTCCTCCCACTCAGTCTCCTTTCTTCACTAACCCCAATGTTGACCTTTTTCCTAGTGATGATTCTACATGTTCTATCTCGGGTCATCCTCTACAGCCTCCTGCTCTTCCGCCATCTCCATCTCCCGATGATTCCAGACCGAATGGCGATCCCACTCCTACCGTCATGCCTCCTCCTCTCACTCGTTCTTCTAGGGTAAAGAATCCACCTCCTCATCTTCTTGTTCATTATTGCTTTTCTACTATTCTTCATCAACATGAACCTAAGTCATTTAGAGAAGTCTCAACAAATCCAAATTGGCAACAAGCAATGCAGGAAGAAATACAGGCACTTGAAAAAGCACACACTTTGAATTTGGTTGATCCTCCTTCTAATTAGGAAGTTGTGGACAGTAGATGGGTATACAAGATCAAGACTCGCTCCGATGGCTCTATTGACCGTTATAAGGCACGCTTGGTTGTTCAAGGTTGTACGCAAGAGTATGGTATTGACTATGAAGAGACTTTTGCTCCTGTTGCTCGTCTCACATCTGTTAGAGCTCTTCTTGCCATTACTACGGTAAAAAATGGGTATAAAACGAATATATTTGGGTGTAAAATGAAGATATTTGGGTGTATTTTTATTCTGATGAGTTCTGCATAATTCAGAACTCTTCCTCTTCCTCCTCTTCATAATTTTTTTGGGAGGAAAAAATCAAACAAAGAAGAAAAAAATACATAATGTTGCAAAATCAAAAGAAGAAGGAGGAGAAACACGACGATGAAGATGAAACACGCGAAGAAAAAGGAGGAGAAACACAAAGAAGGAGGAGAAGAAGAAGGAAGAAGAGGAGGAGGAGGAGAAACGCGAAGAAAAATGACAGTTGTGGTTTTCATCAAGGAAGAAGAAGAAGAGTCGTTCATAATGGTGAGTAGCGCGCTTTGGAAACAGGAAGTGGTTAAGTAACGTGCGTGTATTTATTCTTAAATGTGGGAATTTAATGCGCGTGTGTTTTGTTAGATTTGTGCCAACTTGTAAGATTTATAAACAAAAAAAGCTTGTATGTGTAGTATACCTGTAAAACAAATTACTTTTGTTAAAGACAAATAAAAATGGATTTATTGAAGAGCATCACACTGTATATAGAAGCCAATTTAACCCTAAGAGAATAAATATTTTTTTCTTTTAACTGTTATCGATATATATATATATATATATATATATATATATATATATATATATATATATATATATATATATATATATATATATATATATATATATATAAACTCTTTTAATATTGTATCTAAATTATATACTCAAGGTAAGCAACTCTAAAAGTGACAATCTAGCCTAAAAATAATAACAATCCTTTATTATTATTTATTAACTCTAAAAGTGACAATCTAGCCTAAAAATAATAACGATCCTTTATTATTACTTATTAATAGTAATTGAGTATATGAATAACCTTATAAATAGAATTAATTAAATTTTAACTGAAAACAACTTATACTCATAAGAAGTGTTAAATATATAATATTATATATTAATATAAAATCACATAAAAATGATTTATTATTATTATTATTATTATTATTATTATTATTATTATTATTATTATTCTAGATAATATATGATATGACCATGACTATTTAAGATTTTATAATTTATTTAATAATAATTAAAGAAAAATAAATATTTTATTTAATATTTGGATCCTGAATTCAATCGCTCAAAGAAAGTAATAAGATACTCATAGATAGAATGTTACATAATTTAAAATATAAAATCCTTTATATAACTGATCAGCCAAGCTAAGCCAACCTTTTAACAAGTTATGGGTTAGCAGCTTTGATTCTTATAAAAAGATAACAGAAACACGTGTCTCAAAATTAGTATACGAAAAAAAATATCTGTATATTAGCTCTGTACCGTAGTGTTACCCTAATTATAATAGAAAATATTTAGTAACTAAAACAAATTAATAAAAAATTTAAAATTTATTTTATTTAATATTTATTAATTATTAATGTTAAATAAGATCAATTTTAACTATTTTTTATTTGATTTTCTTAACATTAGCATATTATAACCGTATTTTACTTCACGAATCCTTTTGTTAAATAGCCTCCTCTATTACTCCTTTTTAGATTGAACCTCGACTTTTTCTTTTTTGTAATTTTATATATCTTTTAATTCTGAGCAAGAAAGTTTTAATATCACTTAATTCTATCTAACAAATTAAATATTTGTATTTTTGGTAAAAAAATATTATTACAGGTGATTTTGACCGGAAAAAAATTGTTTGGTTTTGAATATTTTTTTTATCGTTGGTTCAATAAGAAATAATATTGATCCCACACTCATGACAAATAAATTTCTATAATAGTTTTTGAAATTTATGGGATTATTTAATTTGATTTTCGAAGTTCTAATTTTTTTATAATAGTCTCCTAAATTGAATTTTGGACACCATAATGATTCTTGAACTCATCTCTGATGAATATTTTATAAAATTTATGGGATTATTTAATTTGATTTTCGAAGTTCTAATTTTTTATAATAGTCTCCTAAATTGAATTTTGGACACCATAATGATTATTGAACTCATCTCTGATGATGATTCAGCGATTCAGTACTAATGTGACTATCATGTGCCATACTAGACCCACTTTGGTCCCTCATTGACCCCACACCTTACTCCTACGCCATCCTCCTTTCTTTCCCCTCCCTCTTCATCACACTTTGCTCTTCTTGTCATCTCTCTCCCCTCTCCTCTCATCCTTAACTCTCTCCATCCTTCTCTCCCTCTCCTTCGACATACCTTACCTTATTTTTCGCTACCTCTCCTACACCCTCTCATCCCTCGCCTCACGGTCCATCCCCATCCCGCACAGCTGCATAGGTTTGTCGCCACTTTTTACCAATCCCATCCCACTCGAATCGGAGCAGTTCTGGCTGAATGAATACGATATATTTGAGACGGTGTTCTCATCTGGCACCACTTTTACATCAAATGAAGATAAAAAAATCTATTGTGCATAATAGGGGTTTACGCGGATCAGATCGGATTTGATATGACCAAAATTTTGATCCGATCCGCATTAAAATCATCGGATCGGATCCAATATCCGCATTTTTTAAGGTTGGATCCGATCCGCTCATTTGCGGATCGGATTGGATATCGAATATATCTACAAAACACAAAAATATTTTTGAAAGCTTATTTTTATTAAAAAAATATCAATAAAATTTATTTTTTCTATTCTTTTAAATATGATTACTCTTAAAATAAATAATATTAAACATATTTTTCTTAAATAATAAATTAAAATAATACAACATATATGATAATTATTAATTGAAATAAAACATAAAAAGAATATTTACTTATTTATTTCTTTATTTTTGCGGACACGCGGATATGCGGATACCAACACAAAATTCGCAATCCGATCCAATTCGATTCGATCTGAAAGCCTTGCGGATCGGATCCATATCCACAATTTTCGGATCGAATTCGAATAAACACCGCGGATATGCGGATCGGATCCGATTCATGAACACCCCTACTGCATAACAAAATTTAAATTGCAACCAGCAAAATTCAAATTTTTCTCTACAATTTTACGATGAGCTTGTTATATTTGAGTACTTACGCTTTGGCTAATAGACTGTGATGCATAGTTGAAGGAGGAAAGCTTTGATATACAAAAATCGATGTCCAAGCAACTACATTTGGCATGGTGATTCATCATGGGACCGAGTTTGGATTGAATTGGAATAATGATGTCGTTTTTGGCACTGTTGTTTTGGAAGGAGTTGGAGTAATTGAAATCAAGGAAGGAATCAATTTCTGAGAAGAACATCTCCCTTGATTTCATGTCTAGGGCGTTCATGAACTTTAATTTGAGCCGTAGTTTGGGTTAGAGATGAGTCAGGCGGCGTCATCATTAGGAAATCTGTCGGAGAGAATGCCATTGTTGGCGGCGTCAGTTGGGATAACAAAGCTGAAGGAGGTGGCAGAGACTTTGACAATGGAGTCGGCAAAGTTAAAGAAGGACTTGACGGAAACACGCTCGTAGCGGTGGGCGAAGGAAAGGAGAGGAGGGTGGTGGAGGAGAAGAAAAGGAGGAGTGTGGGATCAAAGTGGGTCTAACCTAACATATGATAGTGACATTAGTACTGAGTCGCTGAGTCATCACCGGAAATGAGATCAGGGACCATCATGGTGTCCGAAGTTCAATCTAAAAGAACACTATAGTAAAATTAAAATTTCAAAAATCAAATTAAATAATTTTGTAAATTTCAAGAACTATTATGAAACTTTACTTGAATCATGACTAACATACAGTGGTACGCCAATACGAGTAAACTTGCGAAGAAAAAAATAAACAAAACTAATCCATCATCACAAATTTGGATCTTCTAAATTCTGAATTTTCACTTTAAAGAATAAAGTATAATCTCTTACTCTTGAATAGTTTCTCTCTTATGTGTTTTCTTTTTGTCTCACTTATAAAATAAATAATAAAAAATCACACTTTACTCTTTAAAATAAAATTCAAAATTTAAAAAATTCAAATCCTTCTATCACATGCACAATGGATCAGGGAGTTTGTACTGGGAACACTTTTGATGGTAAAACGCATCGGGAGCTGTGACTTAAGATCAATATATGGATGTTGCATGCGTGGTGGGTAAACCGTCACGTACCATTGAAAACCATTAGTACAACTTGGTAATAATTTGGTTTTGGGACACGTGATCCTTTGCTTTTCCATGTGATCTAATTAAACTTCTTTATTTTCTTCTAGCGCAAAGGGCCTTTAATGTGGGAGGGTGATTTTTGGAGATCCTGCATATCCGCTAAACTATCTTTAAGTACATTTCAAGTTCAAGAAGGCCGTGTGTAGATGTGTGTTCATAATATTGCCTTTTGCCCTTTTGTCGTTTTCAAACCACTCACAATAGTAGAATAAATAAAGAATCCAGACCTCATTATTGCTCTATTTATTTATGCTTTTAAATTGAATAGTATGCATATATACGTACATTGCTTATACCAATTAAATAAATTATCCTTAAAGTGATTCCGTAAAACTCAAATTAATTAAAATCTTAGTATATTAGACAGAAGAATAAGCACGATAGCAACTACTAAAGAAACCTTGGCGTACGTATTTTGAAAATAACCAATAAAGAAATGGGTACATATTAATTAGATGGTTTAGTGTTTAAATTTACCCGATAAAATGTCTAACTCAGTGGCGGACTGGCGGTGTTAAATATTTGCCATGTATGTTTGCTTAGTCTCATGCTACCAAAAGAAACATTCTTGGTCTGATATCAGAAACATTGAGAGTTTCGGTCGACAATTATATCTATGTCCGCAAATTTTATATATCATAACTATACTATTCGTTCCTTTATATATTATTGTTTCCTCCATTTTCTCCTTTCAAAAAATCTTTGAGATATATTATTAAAGAAAAAGTTTAAGAACCAATTACAATATAAATTAACTACACCAACTCTTTTTTACTTCTGATTTTAAAATTTGAAAAAATTAAGATAGTAATTTTTTTTTGGTAACAGACTTATTTTTTAACTAATTAACTAGAGTTGACTTCACTCTTAGTTAATTTTTTTTTAAATATATGAAAAGTTATATTTGAAAAGTTACATCTTTTCATAAAGTTGTAACTACTCAAAAGTATAGTTATAACTTATTAAAAGGTTGTAATTCATTGAATAGTTATATCTTTTGAAATAAACATTTTTATTCATAAGTACATAGTTGCATGTTGCATGTATTCAATGCCTATAAATTATATTTTTTATTTTATTATTTTAGTACAATCAATCTCAATACTTTTTTTTATGTATAAAAGAAAGAATAAAGAATATTATTTTATAAATTATCATTTAATGTAAGATTTAACAATGTAAGTAGAGAAATAAGTAAGTGTCTTTCATTCTATTTTGCAAAAAATTCACTAATAACCCATTTTACATACTATAATAAATTGATGGGGACGAATTAAGTTTAAAAAAAAAGTATGTGTAACACACCCTTTAAAGAGTTACACTATTCTATTCTTTAATCTTTTCAGTTTGTGTTTTATTATTCTTGTTCTTGTGTGGATGAACTTGGGACAGCTCAGTTCCTGGTAGCTGATGCCGAACTATAAGCTTGGAAGTCCGAGCTCCTCGTCTGAGAGTGTACCATGTTGTGGAGAGAACAAAGGGGGGCCGGGGGAGTGTACCTGCAAAAGACACTCCGATACTTAAGTTAATATTATGAACTCAATGTGTTTCTTTCAAAATGAGATGTCATACCTTTATAGGGACGAGTTATAGCTCATTAAACCGAGTTATAACGCATGATGCCGAGTTATGACGCTTGGATTGTAACAGCCATATCATAGCTCCCAAGCTTATTCTGAGGATATTTTTAATGAAGCAGGTTAAGCTTTTGATGACAAGCTTCGAGTTCCAACGTGAGTGCCACATATATCCTCATGTGCTTCGGCAAGTGCAAGCTCGACCTCTGACCTGGAAAGACACTAAAGAAAGGGACAAGAAAAATCTTGTCTATATATAGAATTATTATATATGGTGAAGAAAGATGCTTGCCCACGGAATTGCCGAATATTATCAGTGTTGTCTGGAATAACTCCAGTCTTGAGGTATTCTATATACGGCGTACGCCAATCTTCTTCCTGTGTAACACTTAGAATTTTGGTTAGTTTTATGCTCAGTTCGTGTAGCACAGATTGATATAGTGTAGAAGTCGGTGTTTGTGTGCTGGCGAGCTTAGATAAGAGATCAGCTCGGTTGTTGTGCTCATGAGGTATACGAAGAATCTCAAATTTTAAAAAATTAGAAATAATCTTTTTGACAATATCCAAATATTTTGCCAATAAAGGGTCTTTCACTTGAAAGAAACCATTTACCTGTTGGACAACGAGCAAAGAGTCGCATTATACCTTTAAGTCTGGAATTTTTAGTTCGGCTGCAAGCCTTAGGCCTGTAATTAGAGCTTCATACTCTATTTGATTGTTGCTCGCCTTGAAGGAGAAGTGTAGAGACTGTTAGCACTATGCCATTTCCATCTTCAAGCAAGACTCCGGCCCCATAGTCTTGGGGTTGGATGCCCCATCCACATATAAAGTCCACTGTGATGGGTTGTTCTCCGAGCTTGGTACAGTGAACTTGGCTATGAAATCGGCAATATACTGAGACTTTATTGGACCTCGACTTTGGTATCTGCTATCAAACTCGGAGAGTTCTACCGACCATTTTATTAGTCAGCCAGCCAGTTCTGGTTTTCGTAGCACTTGTCTTAAGGGCTGATCAATTCGGACGTGGACGATGTGGCTCTGAAAATAAGGTCAGAGACACCGAGCTGAGAAGTCTAAAGCCAAGGCTAATTTTTTGATCTTTGGATAGCGGAGCTCAGCATTCTGTAAGGACTTGCTAATGAAGTAAATTGGCTGTTGCTGCTTGTTCCTTTCTGTAACAAGAACAGAACTTATTGTCTAGTCAGTGACAGATAAATATAAATAAAGTGCTTCCCCCTAAAGGAGTTTTTGTAAAATAGGTGGTTTTGAAAGAATGCTTTTTATGTTAGCAAAAGCATCTTCACATTCATTAGTCCAATTAAAGTCGTTTTTTTAGTGTTTGGAAAAAATAGAAAGATTTAGATGGTAAACAGGGCAAGAATCCAGATAATACACCAAGTCTTCCTGTTAATCGTTGGACTTCTTTTATTGTTTGTGGGCTTGTCATGTTCAATATAGTTCGGCATTTCTCGGGATTGGCTTTGATTCCTCGGTTAGTAAGAATGAAGCCAAGGAATTTGCTTCCCTGCACTTCGAAGGCGCCTTTTTCTGGGTTAAGTCGCATATTGTATCGCCGTATTCGGTTGAAGATTTCTAAGAGGTCATCCAGGTGACTTTTTCCGAGCTTGGTTTTTGCCACCATGTCGTCGACATAAACTTCTAGGTTCTTGCTGATTTGATCAGCGAATACCTTATACATAAGGCGTTGGTATGTTGTCCCTGCATTCTTAAGTCCAAATGGCATAACTTTATAACAGTAATTTCCATATTCAGTGATAAATGCGGTTTTATTTTGATCGGATCATCGGATATATGCATTAGAATCTGGTTATAACCGGAATATGCATCCATGAAGCTTAATGTTTGGTAACCTAAAGCATTATCTACTAAACAGTCAATAGAGGGTAAGGGATAGGAATCTTTTGGGCATGCTTTGTTGAGATATGTGAAATTAACACACATGCACCATTTACCGTTATGCTTTTTTACCATGACGACGTTTTCCAATTATGTTGTGAATCGGATTTCCTATATGAAGCCAGCATTTATCAGTTTTTTGGTTTCCTCCCAAGATGCCTGCTTCTTTTCGAGGCCAAGGTTCCGCTTCTTCTGTGCTATAGGTCGGAAAGATAGGTGTAATGCCAACTTGTGTGAGATAACTGAGGGACTAATGCCGTGCATGTCAGCAGGAGTCCAAGCGAAGAGATCAGCATGTTGTTGTAGAAACTCCTGAAATGAAGCTTTCTCTTCTGGCCTAAGCGTGGTTCCTACATAAGTGAATTTGTTAGGGTCATTGTTAAAATAAACCTTTTGTAAATCCTCTGTTGGGGTTGGTCTTTCGAAGGCATCGGCCCTTGGGTCAAGGTCGGCAAGGGTTGGGAGTTCGGCAAAATTGCAGACGCTATTTACTTGTGGACCTATAGCTCGGCTAGGTGATGCGTGAGCATCTTTCCTATCTTTTCCTAGTGAATTTGCATTCAATTTTTTGAGTTTAATCAAGAATTAATCATCTTTTAGCCACTATGGATGCTACTTTGAGTCGTGTGCAATTCTATTTATTTTAGGCAGCATTCGGTTGGATTTGATGGAGTTTCCGCAGAAAAAGAGAAGGCGAATGATGCTGTCAACCCTGACTTCTCTGCACTCAAACCTGAATAACTCGAGCTACAGAGATCCAATGGATGTGATTTTTAGTGGCGTTGGAAAGCTAATTTCCAAAGCTTTCCAACGATATATAATAGTCCACACTTCTTCTCCACCAAGTCAGAAACAGGTGGTGCCTAACTTGAGGTTTCTCAAGTTAGACGCCAAGATCACTTATACTCATTCATCCAAGGCTGCCAAGGCTCCGCTTAACTTGAAATTTTTCAAGTTAGACACAAGGCACTACAACAACACGCAAGTAATGCTCTTTCACTCAAGTTAGGCGCATGATCCATTCAAGTTAGGCGTCATACATCAATAAACACGCGCAAGTAATACACCACACTTCAAGTAAGGCGCACTCCATCATCAAGTTAGGCGCAAGACAAGCTTTGCACGCCAATTCTCACTGTGCCATTCAAGTTAGGCGCAGCTTCTAAGCAAGTTAGGCGTGGTTATGCTCCTGAGTCTAATGAATCAAGTGGTCCCCACGCCAATGCACAAACCACGCGAGATCTTTTAGTTATTCTGATTAAAACTTTAATTTTTATTTTAAAATAGGAAAAGATATTATTTAGTTTTAGAAATTATAATTTACATGAATTATGATTAGATATAAAAGGAAAAAGAATCAGCCCTTTGGGCTCTTCTCTTCTCTTCTACCTCATTCCGCACTTTACAGTTTTTACGAATCCTAGTTTTCTCTCTGAACCATGAGCAACTAAACCTCCACTGTTAAGGTTAGGAGCTCTGTCTATTGTATGGATTGATTCTATTATTTTTCTATTTTAATTCATGTACTGATTTATATTTCAAGAATTATTTTCGTTCTTTATTTTATGAATCTGGGTGGAACGGAAGTATGACCTTGATTCTAATTGAGTTCTTGTATAACTTGGAAAAGCTCTTTATTTGAACAACAGCTTAAAAATATATTCTCCTAAATTTCTAATTATCTGGACTTAACGGGATACGTGACATATAATCCTCTTATATTTGGGTGATTAGGATTTTTGTGGCATATAAACTAGAATTGAACTTCACCCTCTAATTGGAATTAAGTGACCAAGAAATTGGCGGTTGATGAATTTTAGAGGAGACTAAAAAGGTCTAAGGAATTAGAGTTTAGTCACATATAGTTTGCCATGAATTAAATCTTGCATGATTAAAATAGTTAGTAAGAAAACTCAATCCAGAAAATAGATATCTCTGAAGCCTTAACTATTTCTCCATATATTATTCACAACTTATTTACTGCTTGCTTTTTGATATTATGAATTTACTGTTAATTCTTTTGAACCTTCAACACCATTTTTTGTTTGTCTGACTAAGCCAATCACTTAACCATTGTTGCTTGATCTATCAATCTTCGTGGGATCGACCCTCACTCACCTGAGGTATTACTTGGAACGACCCGGTACACTTGCCGGTTAGTTTGTGGATCTAAATTCCGCACCACTAGGCTTTTTCAAGCTGATGTTATAACACTGGCGAGCTTTACGATTGTCACTGTGAATAGTTGCAATGAGGTTGTCCTACACAGGAAACTTAACGCAAAGATGAATTGTAGATATTATAACACCGAACTGATTTAAAAAGGGTCGAGCTGAGTATTATATTATACGGGCTAAAGCAGTCGACAATTAAATATTGAACATCTAAAGTTTTTAATAGCGGATGCTCACCCAGTGTGGTTTGTAGCCACACAAATCCCAATACCGGGACTCATTCCCCTGAGAATCTGACTAAATCTCCAGTGGAAGGTTGAAGTATGTTGTTGCTCAGCTTCATTTTCTGAAATGTAGAATAGAAAAGAACATCGGCACTGCTTTCAGGGTCCAGTAATACTTTTCATACCAAAAGGTCCCCTATTTGTATGGAGATGACGACTAGATCGTCTAGATTTGTGATATTTGCATTGAAGTCAGAAGCCTGAAATGTCATTTGAGGAAAATGTGAGGGCGCTTGGTTGTTACCGAGGTTGCTTTCCACCAATAGCATAGCTCGGTACAAACGCTTTCTTGCCGAGTTTATAGCTCCTCCTCCTGCAAAACCTCCAGAAATGCAGATAATGACTCCCCATGGTTGATCAGGGTGGCTTGAAGTCCCCCTTTCTTTGTCATGGGAGTGTTGTCTTGCAGAAAAATTGTCAGCAGGAAATGGGGTATGCCTTTGTATGTGGCCACTGATATACTTGAAGTCCCCCTTTCTTTGGTAATGATGCACTTGTCAGTAGTGTGTCTGTACTTCTGATGGAAGGTGCAATATTTTGACTTGTCGACATTTTTTGCATCCTGTTAGGTGCCGGCTTTTTGCGGAGGTTTAATCAACTTGGAGTTGAGAATTTCTTTGATAATGTCGTCCCTCTTTGTATTGAACTAAGTGTATAACTCATAGCGAGGGGTTAGCTTGAAATTCTTCTTGCTGTCCCAAGCTTTATCCTCGTCTTTATATTATGGTTTTTCCACCTTCCTAGCTTGTCGTAGTTCCTCAATGTCCATCTGTCCTTTTACTTTTTCGCGGAACTCAGCCAGGATTTTTGGTTTGGCTACTACGATTGCTTCTTGAAATTTACCTGGTCAAAGTCCACTTTTGATGGCGTGCAAATGCACCTCGGGATGGAGATCTGGTATCCTCATGGCCACTTTTGTGAAACGAGTCATGTAGTCCTCAAGCTTTCATTCTGGCCTTGTTTGACTGTGTTCAGGTAGTCGAAGTCTTGTAGGTAGATGGCAAATCCAGCAAAGTGATCTTCAAAAAGCTTCGCTAGTTTCCGAAAACAAGAAATAAAATCTGCAGGCAAATAACAAATCCAATAAAGTGCAGGACCATCTAAATAAGGTGAAAAACAACGACATAAGACGAAATCGAAGTACCGTTTACAATCATTATGGATTTGAATTTTTTGAGGTATTTCTTCAGATCTCCTAACCCGTCGTAGGGGGTTAAGGTCGGTGACAAAGTGAACTTTCTTGGTAGCTCGAAATTCATAACTTCGGCTGTGAATGGCTCTACAGAGTTATCGGGATCGGTATCCTCATTTTCTAGTTGAGCTTTTTCGTTTTGCTGAGGGCGAGCTTCTTCGTTCTGTAGAGGCCGAGCTTTTTCAATTCGAATAGTTTCAGAAATGTGCGTCGGATCAGATTGGTGCTCTTCCTCCTCTAGTTGTTCACGACGATCATTATTGTTTTCAATCCGAGCATTCGCTAATTCGTCAATCTGATTCGCCATTCTTTGATTTTCTTCTGTCATGCATTGGTTCGCCTCCGCCATACGTTGGTTGGCTTGTTGTAGCTCAATTACCACCCGAAGAAGTTTAGATGGTGTAGGTGGACGCGCATCAGCCGTGGATAAATGTGAGAGTACTGAGGCCGACGAATAGGAAAGACTTTATATTCTTGGCCCCACGGTGGGCGCCAATTGTTCTTGTGTAGATGAACTTGGGACAATTCAGTTCCTAGTAGCTGACGCTGAACTATAAGCTTGGAAGTCTGAGCTCCTCGTCTGAGAGTGTACCACGTTGTGGAGAGAACAAAGGGGGGGGGGGAGAGGGGAGTATACCTGCAAAAGGCACTCCGATACTTAAGTTAATATTGTGAAATTCAATGTGTTTCTTTCAAAATGAGATGTCATACCTTTATAGGGAAAAAGTGGACAGATCGATTATGTTTCTAGTATTTGTTGGTATTGAAGAGCAATTATAATTGGGTCGGGGAGTTACAAAATATGGTCGGGAATTTTATCCCGAGTTTAAACCGTTGGGATGAGTTATAGCTCATTAAGCTGAGTTATAACGCATGATGTCGAGTTATGACCCTTAGATTGTAACTAGGGATGGCAATTTCCCCCGGCGGGGGGGGGGGGGGGGTATCCGTGGGGATTTACTCGCCGGGGGACAGGTTTGGGGGTCATTTTCTCTCTGCAGAGACGGGAGACGGGTATCCATTTAATAAACGGGGCGTGGGTAGAGAGAGAGGTACCCACCCCGTGATACCCGTATAATACCTGTATAGATGAAATTACATAAATATCCTTATATGTGTGTGTGTGTGTCTGTGTGTGTGTGTGTGTATTATGATGGAAACAAAAACCTAATTTACGCCTCTGCCTCACTCTCTCACTCTCTCATCAGATCACTCTCAGTCTCTCACTCTTTCATGTCTCACCCTATCCGTCTTTCTTCCTCTTCCTTCCTCCCTTGTCGCCGCTCACATTCTTCTTCTCACTGAGTCGCCGGTGTTGCTCAGTGCTTGCTTCTCACAATGTTGGCGCCGCCTGCACTCGTGTTGCCGCTGCACCCCCATTGTCGCCTCTACTTCGCAAAGACGAAGCTGCTCCTGCCATGCCTCTACCATCACCAGCTTCTTTAGATCTGTCATCACCAGCCATGCCTCTGAGGAGAAGTGAACCGTCACCACTTTGTCACCGTCCAGAGGACAGGAGAACCGTCTTCATGTCGCGTGCTTGAGGAAAACCATCGCAGTTTTCGTCACTGTCCAGAGGAGATTGTCTTCGTCGGCGCTGTTCATAGGAGATCCGCCTTCGTCGCCGTCCAGAAAAGAGCCGTCGTTCATAGCCGTCAGAGGAGAGCTGCTGCCTTTCACCTTTCTCCTCTCACTGTGTCGCTCACTGCTTTCTGCACAAAGCTTTGCCGCCTCCATCTCTGCCTCTGGTCCACCTCTGCTCTGCCGTTTTAATGTATATTTTTATTTTTATTTGATGAAATTGCTATGGTTTGAATTCTATTAATGTGAAATTGGATTTAGGATTAGGGTTTGAATTCTGTTAATTGATAAATTTGGATTTAGAGATAAATTTTGTTGCTGTGAAATTGGATTTAGAGTTTGGAGTTTGATATCTTACTGGAAAAATGGAAAATTGGATTATAATACTGAGTTTAAGATTTAGACTATGTTAAATGTTAATTATCTTTTATTTTTTAATTTTTTAATTTTTTAAATATTTTTTATTTTTTTTAAATCCATGGATATCCGCAGAGACCCCGATCCCCGGCATATACGGGGTCCCCGTTACCCGTCGCGGGGACGGAGCGAAAACGGGGACGGATTTTGGGTGGCAGGGTTGGGGGACGGGGAGCATGTCCCTGGCCCCATGCATGGGACCCGTTGTCATCCCTATTGTAACGGCCATATCAATTCTCTTATATCAATTTTCAAGCATTTTAAGTATTAGAGCTCACAAAATCGATGGTCCTCTGTAGTTTTCAACTTTCCTTCCTAATTCCTAAAGCACATGGGTCGCATAATGTTGGTAACATTTTTCCCCATTTAAAACACATTGCCAAGGGACCAAAGTCACCAAACTTAATGTTTTAACTTTTAAGTTCAAGGAGGAAGTTGGATTATTAGCCCAATCTCATTTAGGTTTAACCCATCCTGGGAGGCCTGTCTAAAAAGGATAGTCATAGACTCATAGCATGATTAATTAATTAATAAAGACCCCGTCCAAATCCTCCCAGAGGAAACAACATTGAAGATTTTGGCGCTCCCCTCCACCCTCTCCCAACAAGAAAAATGGTGCAGATAGAATTGGATGGATGCACTCGGATGATGGGGATTTCTCTATTGTCAGTACATACAAAGCATTAGCAAATTGGACCAAACCCACAACCACAAACTGGAGTAAAATCTAGAAGTGGCAAAGACCCCAAAAAGTAAAGATCTTTATTTGGAAAGCAAAGCACAACCGAATACTCACCAATCACAAAAAGGCAAGGAAGTTTTCAAGTAGAGAAGATTGTCAGTTGTGTCAAAACCATCAAGAAGACCTTTTCCACGCTCTGAGAGACTGTCCCAAAGTCTCCAGTACTTGGGCACAACTCATTCGGCCAAGTGCATTACAGATTTTCTTTCAAGCAAATAGAGAAGAATGGATGGATATGAACATACAACAACAATTAAGGCATGACCAAAATTAAAATTGGATGGATATATTCATTATAGCATGCTGGAAGATGTGGAATTAGAGAAACAAGAAAATTTATGAGCCAAATTATAACAGGCCACAAAATACTCAGCTTGAAGTGATGAAAAAAGTGGCGGAAGTCAAGGAAGCATTTCAGAGAAGGGTAGAGAACCGAATCATCAAGAACAAAGAGATCTGTAACATAAGATGGATGCCACCAACGCGGGAGCGGATGACGCTTTACACCGATGATACGTCGCAGGAGAACATGAAAAAAGCCGGGTGTGGCGGGCTCTTGAGGAATGGAAAAGGCAAATAGGTTGCTGGATTTTCTTTCAACATAGGGAGGTGCACGTCTTATATGGTGGAACTGTGGGGAATAAAAAGGGGAATGGAACTAGCATGGACTTTGGGGATAAAGAAAATTAAAGTGGAGTGTGACTCCAAGCCAGCAGTAGAGATTATCAATAGCTCAAGGAATCTTATAAATCACCCAAATGCTTTGATTAGGGACATTAGTAAGTGGAAAAAGAGGAATTGACAAATTAGTTTTATGAATATTTATAGGAAAGGCAATAGATATGCAGATTGTCTGACGCATAAAAGTTTGAATATAGACCCAGGATTCCACTTTTCGGATACCCCTCCTAGAGAGGTTATTAGATTATTAGTAGACGATGAATAAAGGGCATCTCTGCCTCGTTTAATTTCAATGTAGAGACAAAAAAATAAACATGCTTAATTAATTAAAACTAATATATATATAAACTAATAATGGAACGTCAGTAGTAGTAATTCTTTTTAAATAAATTAAAAAAGAGAAAATATAAAGAGACAATGAGTTTAGTACACAATGTATACAATAGGGATAAAATTAAAATTATAATAAATTTATAATTAATTTAATTAATTCCTAATAATTTTTAATTTTAAATTTTAAAAAAAATTTGGTTATGAAAAAATTACGTATTCCTCTATTTTACACGTGCGAAGAACGTGCTGTAATTTCTTCTTCTCCAGCAGTCTCTTTCACTCTCTCCGCACTGACGCCGCGAAGATTACCACCATCCGCCTCCCAGAACGCAACCCGACGCCGCCCAACAGTCCGAGAACGTCCGACAAAAACACCCATTTGCGCACGTTACGTCCGTTGCGCAGCCCACCAACGCGGCAGTCATGCAGCCTCCGACAGTCGGCAGGTTTCACCGCTCAGCGTCTTCATTCGGTACATACAGTAGATGGGGATGGTGCCACGTGTACGGTGATTTGGAGTTCGGTAAGTTGCCTCCGGTGGATGTGATGCATCGGACTGAAGATATCAAGAAGGCAAGTGCTTTGTTTCATTGTGTTGTGGAGGTTTCTGACCAACTTGGCTTTCTTGAATTTTGCTCCTTTTACGTCTTCAAGGTATATACATTAACAGACAAATTTAGATGTTGGATGTTCAATTCATTAGGTATGTAGATGGTTATTTTAATTCTTAATTGGATGGTTATTTTGTTTGATTCAATTTAAGTATATACAATTAACAAATGCTGGATTGTCGTTTCACTAAGTAGTCGGATGATTATTTTATTAACTACGTGGATGGTTGTTTGATGGTCGGTGAGGGAGCTTCTAACGCCGGAGAGATGGGATGATTGATGAGGGTGGGGTAGCAGACGGTTTGGGAGGGGGAAGAGGATGTTTGGGTAAATTCCTTTGGTAAATTAGGATTGGGATAGTTAATTTTTGAAATAACTCTTGAGTTTCTTTTTTTTTCTTGTATTGAGCCAAATTCAAAATTTATTGTACACATTGTCAAGATTTCTCATTGTCTCCCTAGCGGAGTTCATTAAAAAATCATAATTAAATGGAGCAATCGATTGGTCATATCATCGAATTTGTGTAAATTATTTTTTAATCTATCGAATTGAAGATATGTAAAAAACAGAAAATGATATTATTTAAAAAATAAATTAAAATAAAATTAAATACTATCAGTCGAAAATAAATAAGTTCTAAGTTTCGAAATAGAAACTTGTTTTATGGGGCTTATTGAGGATGGCATATCGATAGGGGAGTGAATTTCGATTGATAAGGACTCATCGAGAAAGACTGAAGTAATCGAAGAGATGAAGAAGTTGATAAGTGAAGTTAATTGATGGTAGTTACCCATATCGTGCAAAAGAACGGAAACGGTTACTCAAAGATTAATGTACGTGGGAGTTATATTTAAATTTGATTGGTCAAAAACTCTTATAAATAGGTGAAGGTTCGAAGAAAAAAGAGTTGGAATCTCATATTAGAAAATACTTTCGCACTCATATCCTTAGCAAATTCCTGAATTTGCTAAGAAATTTTTTTCTATATAATTCCTTCCATTTCTTTTACTTTTAATTTAAATTTTTTGTAATCTTTATTTTTTTTTTACAAATTTATCTTTTCCAGCAAGTTTACTTTTCCATTTTCTTTTAAGGTTCAGCATTTTGTTTTTTTATTTCAAAAGTCTTTCAATCTTATCAAAGTCAGTTTACTGTTTTATTTAAATTCAATGTTATTCATTTCAATTCTAGTCATTTTACTTTTAAATTTATTTGCTTTTCTTTTGTTATTTTAATTGATTGAAAATTTTTTTGATGCACTTTCAAAAATTGATACTCACAAAGAGGAGTAAATTTCGCTCCCAAAATTTAGATATTGAACCACTTCGATTTGCTAATACTAAAACTATTTTTTTGGGGAGAAAATGGAAAAAAATGGGTAAGCGTCATCCCATTGTGGTCAAAATATAAGGGGAATCTCACACGATTATGTTTTGTTTTAATTGTTTTGTTTGTCTGTGTTTTTTTTTTTTTTTTGGTTGGTTGTTTAAACAACAATGAAAAATATATGTTTAATTACTTTGTTGATTCTTATAGTTTCGCAAATTTTTAATTATGTTCTTATACTTTTTTTTTTTAATTGAGTTCTTGTACCAAATTTTTTTTTAATTGGGTCTCTACATTTTTTTTTCTTTTATTTAGGTCCTTGTACCAATTTTTTTTGTAGTTGAGTCCCTATAAAATTAAGTCAATTACTACTAAGAGAGACTTAATTGAAAAAAAATTTGGTGCAGGGACCCAATTAAAAAGAAAAAAAGTATAGGAATCTAATTGAAAATTTCACGAAACTTTAGGGACCAATAGAGTAATTAAACCAAAAATATAAAGTAAAATACTTATCCTAGATCAGATATAATAATTTGTTGGAGAACTTCACGAGACTTAGACCAAATAACATAATTGAAATTACTTCTAGTTCTATATCTAATCATTCAATTCGCAATTTTATTTATTTCTCTACATATTCAATTAAATTATACGTACTAGAATTTTGTTAACAGCTTCTGAATTTTGTTAATTAAATGAACAATTTTAGATTTATGTCTATCAATAAAATCATGCAAAAAATAAAAAATGGTCAAACAATTCATTGCACACACTATGTCTCTCAATTCACAATTTCAAACTAAAATAAGGCTTTCAAATTGCAAAAAGCTCACGTTAAATGATAGATTAAGGCGGAAAGCTACCAAAACAACCGTAATCCAACCTTCATTAAAATTTTTAATAAAACAATCAAATTCAACCAAGGTCAAATCAATAAACAAACTAACATTACAATTAACTTTAAAACTAATTGTTTGTATTTTTAGTTAAGATATTTTATATTATTTTTAATGATGAATCATTTACAAAAAAATAGTATGTATATACTAAAAAAATCCACCATGCAAAATATATATATATATATATATATATATATATATATATTATTTTATGTAATTTTAATATATATTTTATATATATGAGCATGTGATTAATTCTTTTTAATTTATATATACTTATTATCATTATTTCATTTTTATGGTTGACAAACTACATTCAACACAAAATTAGTTTAATGTAATTTGATTAATTATAAAATTGATAAATAATCTAATTTTTTATAATATAATTTACAAACTATAAAAGTTTAACATGTTATGGTTATATAAAAAAATTGACCATCTATATAATATATATATTAAAATACATAATATAAATTAAAAATATATAACACAACATATATATACAAAGACACGATGTTTAATTTTTTATGTAGATATAATATATTTTTTTAAAATATATCGTTAAAAACTAAAATAAATACAAATGTAGAAAAAAAAAAAACATAATCAGTTGGGATAGATTCACCCCGTTTTGACAATCATCAATGAGCTCCACTCGATTTTTCTAAGAAAATATTTTAATATTTAGTTTTGTTTTAATTTATTATTATAAATAATAACTTTTATAGTTTATTTAAGAAAAATGTTCACATTTATTGAAATTATGAAATTTATTTTGACCACAAGAAAATTATAAAACTTATTGCTTATTTTGTTAATTTTTTTTTTGGTAATTAATATACCTAATGTTAATACAATTTACATTAAATATCTATAATATATAGACATTAACATAGATATAGAATATAACACGTATATACGATATGTGGATATTAAATTTTAAATTTTTATAAAATATATATATAATATAAAATATTTTTAAAATAAATTATAATAATATTTTAATATATTATTAATATTTTTAATATAAATTAATTTTTTAATTATTTTAATATTTTATTTTAAATATATAAAATATTTTTTATTTTAATAAATAATAATATATACTTTCGTTAATTTTATTTTAAAAGTACATGTTAAAAATAAATTTAAATGATACGTATTGTTATTTAAATGTGTTTAAATTTGTTGGAAATTTTTGTTTTTATTAAAACACAGGGGACATGCAGACACCCCTTAAATCGGGACAAGGGATATTTAGGCAAAAAAAAAAAAAAAAGCTCCTGCAGGTTAGATTTTAAACGAATACTCAGGCGAGACAAAATATTTTACAAAAAAAAAAAAAAAAACAAAGAATTATATATTAATAAAATATAACAATATATAATGGGAAAACTCATTTTTGGTGTCCAATTTTTCTTTCCATTTTTATCCTTTTTAGTAACCTACCTCCAGTTACAGCTACTACTTCATTTCCATCCACGTTCACCATAATACAATATAACTTCTCCACGTTAATTCTCTCAAATCACGTTAATGCATCAGTTACAAAATTCTACTACTTAATTCTCCACTACTACATCAGTTAATTTCTCTCACATGAATTACTGCGTCAATTGTATTATTCCCAATTTTTTCTCTTAATCTCTCTCACTTCACTGGTTACTCCATAATAAAAAAATTTTTTTTCATTTCTCCTCTGTCTTCTCCTGCATTCTTTTCATGCATCTTTCTTACTTCATCTAATATAATTTATTTTTTGTCATTAAATAAAAGTGTGAAACTATGTTTATATGTTTGTTTTGATTAATTACCGTTGACAGGATACCAATGGAAGTGGTCGACCGACTTGGCAAGACTATGCGTGGCGACGAAGACAAAACATGAGCGAAAAACAGAGGCAGCAATACTTCGCGGCGTGCCAGTTAAGTTATACATCCATTAATAAATTTTTGCCGTTAGTATATCATTTAATATGAATTATCTTTTACAGTATATTTTCATGCTAATAACAAATTTTTTAAATATTCAGATACTAATAACAATGGTGAAGTTGGTCCAAGTAATAGACTGAATGATCCAAATATAGGTAAGAATCCTGTATATTTATTTAATTAATAATAATTTATTTTTTCTTAAGTTTTGATTCGATAAACCTTCCATAATTATCCTAAATAATATTGTTATAGATATTATTATAATATCTTAATGTACTTTAAATTAAATATCGATAACAATATATAAAGGGAATATGAGAGTTTAGTGTCCAATTTTCACTTTTCTATCTTAATCTTATTGATAAATCGTGTTTAATATAATTTTCGTCTTAAAATTTGGTCAAAAATATAATTATTAGTTAATTTTCCTTTATTCTTTGTACAGTTACTTTTCTATTCTACACATAACTTCTATCCACGTTGTCTTTTTCTTTGTTCTATGGAGTACATATAGTACTCTCTCCCAATCTTTATTTCACTTAATTAAAAAAAATAATGATAAATATGTGTATGGACTATGGAGAATGGTAAAAAATAATAAAAATAAAAATTAATTTTTTTTTTAAAATAATGAAACAAAAGATAATTTAACATATTGAATATAAAATAAAAAAAGTAATTAAAATTATGTGAGAAAAAGAGTTCTATAAATTTAAATTTTATATCTGCTTCAAATTAAATAAGATTGAAAAAATAAATAAATTTATAAATATTTATAAATCTTTATCTTAATTGTTACATATAAAAATAACATAATAATTTTAGTATCATACTTAAATTAATTTAAATTTTATTATTCTATACATTAAAAATTAAATAACTTATAAAATTTTTATTTTTTATCTCAAATTTATAATTTAAAAGCATAAAAATTAATTTTCTAAAAATATTAAAAAAAAATAACAATATAAAAATTACAATTTTGTTTTGAAATTAAATGAAATTTTAAGAAAATCTTAAAAATGTTATTAGTTAGAGACATAGAAGTTGACATATTAGATTTAGAGAAAGATTAAGAATGATTACAAATAAGTGTTAAAAATAGGGGAGGTATTGAATATTACAATATTTTTATATTCAATTGTATATCTATAACAATATATAATGCCAATACATGGTAGTTTGGTGTCCAATTTTCTATTTCTTATTTTAACCCTACTAAAAAAATTCAAAAATATTTTACGGTTACTTATTTCACTGACAAATTTCACTAACAGTTACAAAAATTTACGCATAACTTCTATTCAATTTTTTACTCTCACAATATCTCTTTTTTTATTTTTTTATTTTTTTCTAATTCTCCTTTATCTTATGAAACTCTGTACGGAATAATTATTTAAATAAGTTTTTGTGACATCTTAAACTAGGTAAAGACGATGTCAAAAAGTTTATTTTCATAGCCATATATGAAATGAGAAAAAGAATAATTAGAAGCCAACAAGTGTTTAACCAGGGGTGATAAATAGTTTTTTGTATAGATCTTATTATATTGAAGTATTCATTTAAATTATATTTTGTTTAATTTTATGTTAGTTTTTGTTTGTATAGTGTTATTTTGAGTATGTTTGTACTTTAATGGTCTGACTAGCAGTTTATCTTCATTCTAATTATTCTATTAGAATTTTTTTGTAATCATAAAGAATATATCTTTTTTATTTTTTTTATAATTTCATCCAGTCTACTACTTTTTTTTTACTTCTCAATACACTTTGTTATATTTCTCTTGCTGTCGTTATTTTTTTACCTTCAATACCAACTATTTCAATTTTCATCACATCCATCGTTACAAATTTCATTTAGTTTTATTATAGTTACTACATTCACGTATAACTTCCACCTATATTTTTTTTTCTCTTTAATTTACTTACCCAATTAATATTTTCATCATTCTTTTACCTTTTTAATTTGTCTCCAATATTTTACGTACAAAGATAGTGTTCTATCTTTTTCTCTTACCAAGAAAGAACTAATTTTTTTTATCTTATATGTATTCTTTATTTTTTTAAATATATCTGTACCTATCAATGATGAATTGAAAAAGTCTAATATTTTGTTAAATTTATTTTTTCTTTTTTAAATTACTTCATAACATGGGATAATATTATTTTTTAATTTTTAAATTATTAATTATACAGAGTATTATATTTAAAGTCACATCAACATTAAAATAAAAAAATACTTATCTAATAAATTTAAAGAGTGAATGATATATTAATAAAGAAATAAAATTAATTTCTTAAAAACAATAGAAAAGCGGCTGAAGTGCCTGTTGAGCCGCTAGTATTAATAAAAAGAATAATTGAAGAAAAAGGGATGACTAGGAACGAAGAGAGGAGGGAGCAGTTGTAGTCTCTCTGTGGCCAGAGAAGAGAGGGCTAAGACTGAAAAAGAGGCGCTGCCTGTAACCGTCGCGCCAAGCTTTCTCCACCGGTAACTAACTACTCGACACCGGATCTTCTTCTTTCTCTTTGATCCTCCTCCTTTACCTTCTTAAGCTCTCATTCTCTGCTTTCAGAACTTCGCCTTCAGCTTCCGCCTTCTTTCATGGAGCAGGTCAGTGTCGTAATGCCCTGCGTTTTGAGCTTCTCCATCATATATTAATTCCACTGATTCTCTTTATCTTATGATTTTTTTTTTTGTTAATTTTTTTTGGCAGTACGAGAAGGTGGAGAAGATAGGTGAGGGAACATACGGTGTCGTTTACAAGGCTCGTGACCGCGTCACCAACGAGACCATCGCCTTGAAGAAGATTCGTCTCGAGCAGGAAGATGAGGGCGTTCCTAGCACCGCCATTCGAGAGATTTCCCTCTTGAAAGAAATGCAGCACAGAAACATAGTTAGGTATACATCTGCCAAGTGTTTCTTAGTAATTGGTTATCTTATCATCAATGAAGTTGATTTCCTCAACGCTAATTCAAAGGCTATAGAACATAGAGAATTGTAAGGTTAACTGGTTATCTTATCATTATTTGGTGTATTTGATACGTTGATTTTTCTGTAACTTGGAATTGAGCTGGTAGTCTGGCACATGTATAATAACAGATCTGCACATAATACCAATGCGAAGCATTTCAGCTATACTAAATGTGTGAAGCTGGTTGGTTGCTTTGACATGTCTTTGTAGGGATTAATAGCCGATTATTTCAGCATTTCTAAGCTCGCACTGATGATGTTGCTGATAGTTTGTTCCTGTATTGATTAAGCAATTATGTGTATTTTCCTAGGTACATTCCGGTGCTACACTTAGACAATGGTAACATTGTTTTACTATCATCACTTTTCTAATTTTGTCTGCATGTTTTTATCTTTAATTCCACCCAGTGTATGTTTATGCTTGGTGTATGTTTAATTGGTGAAGCTGTCTGATGATATTGTTGGATAGACCCTGTCAATGAATATATCTGTGTCTTTATCTAGTTTTTTTATTGAGTTATGCCTGCTGATTGTGTGGATGGCAGGTTGCAGGATGTAGTGCACAGTGAGAAGCGATTGTATTTGGTTTTTGAGTACCTTGACTTAGATCTAAAGAAGCATATGGATTCATCCCCAGAATTCGCAAAAGATCCACGACAAGTAAAAGTGAGTGCATCAGCTTTTCTAATGGCTGTTTAATAGTTTGTTGTAACTAAAATTATAATTGAAAGAGTGAGCATGGAGCATGGAATATAATCATATATCCTGTCTTTCCATGAATCAAATGAAGCATATATAAGAGTCAATGTCATATATAATTATAGTTAGTTGCATAAGTTTAGCTTATCAAAATGCAGGTCCATATATATTTTCTTCTCTCATCAAGCCATCATGTTCATGTTAGCTTCCCTTCCCATTCTTTGTTTGCCTGAATGTGATAGCAACAGGTTTGGCTTAGTTTACAAGAGGAGAGGTAAGTAGTTGACTGGCTGATTTTAACTGTTTAGTCCCTATTTGCTTCTAGTTGGCTGTCTGTCTGTTCTTTTTGAGCAGTTGTTCTAGTCCTAGCTGCTGCCTATAAATACTAGTGGTTAGTTAGTTTTTCAGTTTTAGTCAAATTTCTGTTAAGTCTGTTAGTTCAGGAGAGGAAGAATTCTCTCCACAGTTGGTAGTTCCAACCGTGTATTCCAATCTGGGATTGTGATTTGCAATCTCTAGTTCATCAATAAAGCCTACTGATTCTGCTAATTTCTGATCCTATCAGAATGTTTACTCAAGACCTAAATTTCCACCGTAGCATGTGTCAATATTCAATAAAAATATTATGCTTTATCATTGATTGACAAAGAGATGTGCTAAATTTGCAAAAGAGGACTGGATAATTTGGAATTTGAATTGTGTGACTGTGATGATCCTTTCTGCAGGTGTTTCTTTATCAAATTCTCTGTGGCATTGCTTACTGTCATTCACACAGAGTTCTTCATCGTGACTTGAAACCTCAGAATTTGTTGATAGACCGAAGCAGTAATGCTCTAAAGCTTGCAGATTTTGGACTGGCCAGGGCATTTGGAATTCCTGTTAGGACTTTTACACATGAGGTTTGTGTGCCAACTTATGTTGGCTTTTTATCATTCATGGAGATAATAAAATTTTGGAATTTATGGGCCTTGCTACAGGAAAGAAATGTGTAAAGTTGAATCTTTTGGAAGTCCGGACATAATTGAAAAATTTACTTTTGTATAATGATAAAACAGCACCACAGATCTCTTAGACACCTTTGGTACTTTTTGTTATTTATACACTTCTGATCCAGAATTATGAGCTGGATGGCCTTCCTTAAAACTAAATAAACAATTACTGAGAAGATGATAGAAACTTGTGTGAGGATGTTTGGCGGTTGCTTGTAGGTGGTGACACTCTGGTATAGAGCTCCAGAAATTTTGCTTGGATCTCATCATTATTCTACTCCAGTGGATGTTTGGTCAGTGGGATGTATCTTCGCAGAGATGGTAAACCAGCGACCTCTGTTCCCTGGGGACTCTGAAATTGATGAATTATTTAAAATATTCAGGTTAGTGTTGAATGACTTTTTTGATGTATGAACTTAGATATTTGAATATCTGAGTATCCATGAAGGGAATAAAATAATAGAATTTTCCCTTTTTAGATGAAATTGGCAGGATGTATGACATATTTATGTCATAACTCATAAGGCTACAGTTGTTATCCATATGTCTGTCCTACATTTTTCGACACTGATTTTTAGTTTTCCTTATGCTTACCATTCTTGCATAGTTTGCTTTACTTCAAAGTTTGAACTGGACCATCAATTTACCGTCTGGAATGTAGTGTCAAAAATATGTTCATAGCCATTCCTCCCCATGATTTATTGAAGTTCCTTTAAATTCCTTATTCATTTCTGTAAAAAGTCAAGTCAACCAAATATCCATGCGTGAAGCTTTATAATATAGAGATCTTTGTAGGTATTGCAATCAGTATGATGCAACGGATGTATGCTTGTTTGCAATAAATAAAAATAAACAATGCTACATATTATATATGCTTATGTTTTTACATCTTGTTTGGTACATGAAGAATCTTGGGCACACCAAATGAAGATACGTGGCCTGGAGTAACTTCGTTGCCTGATTTTAAATCAGCCTTTCCCAAGTGGGCACCTAAGGTAATTAAGTGGGACTCTGTCTTTGGCTTGAATCAACTATGTTGGGTTGTCACTGCTTAAGAATTATCTTATAATTTGCAGGACCTTGCAACTGTGGTTCCAACTCTTGAGCCAGCTGGGCTTGATCTTCTTTCTGTAAGCGCAACATCGCATATTCGCATTTAATATATAATTATAGAAATGTAATAATCATCAGTTTACTGTGGTGATAAAATGAAATCAAAGGTTATATGCTATCCATCATTAATGAGTAGAAATTCCTTTCTGTTGAGAAATAAGCATAAAAGAAAAATACATCTCAATGCAGTAAATAGAAAGCTAAATATTAGATCTCACAAGGTTATAGATCAGAAATATTTGGTGCAATACTGATTGAACACAAATTTGGTGTGCTTAAATCATCATACACAAATATTCCTTGTCTCAGCTGTTTATAAGGAATTTTGATAGTCATAATTGATAATTCTTTGAATTTATAATGTTCAATGTTTCAGAAAATAGGGGAACAGGGAGATACATTGCTAACCTTTTTCTATTATCGAACTGGTGAATGACCCTTGAATGCCAGCTTGCTTTTCCTAAAGATAGTTGTTCCCTTGTCAGTTTTTCACCTGTATGGTGGTGGGATTATTTGGTGACGATTTCCAGAATTTGACATATCATATAATGAAGGATCCCATTATATTTTTGAAGTTACTTCATCCAATGACATTTGAATTTCGTTCATTCATATTATTGTTTAAATACTCATACAAATTCTTATTGGCTTTATGAGTTTTCTTTATTGTATATATTATAGACGGAAGATTTATGTGCTTCCTCAATTATTATTGTTGATTTTCTCTGATTCTTGCATTAACGTGTACTCCAGAGTATGCTTCGCTTGGATCCCAGCAAAAGAATTACTGCCAGGAGCGCTCTTGAGCATGAATACTTCAAAGACATTAAATTAGTGCCCTGATCTCTTCTCTTAACCGCACAAGTGTCTATAGTAATGTGTGTAGCTTTTATGGGTTTTGACTGTCAGAAAATTGTGTACTATCCTTGTTTTCTTTAATGCTTTCGACCAAGCAATATTTCATTTATTTGTTTTTTACAGATATACTTGTAGATTAGGATTGGGTGTGATTATGTTATTATAATATTATCTATTACCCGTTTCATGTTTTATTTCTCAGTGCGATGCACCAGGCAAATTCAGTTTGCTTGGAGTGTTATAGACAGTACTGAATGCTTCTTGTAGAGCAAATGGATATTCCTATTGGCGTGGAGCATGTAAATTTGACATGTATACTCCTGTTAGATGCTCTTCTCTGCACTCTCAATTTGCCGATGAACCATATAGTGAACGGATGCATGAGTTTTTTTTAATCATATTATTACTAGGAAAATAATATTATCCTCCTATTTTGATAATGTCATTTTTTTTATAAATTCATGCAAACATACAATAAAAAAAATGATGTGTAGAGTGGTTTTATAAAAAATAAGTGACTATTGATGATGATGATGATGATGATGATTAGAGACTTCCTTACACCCCCCCCCTCTCTCCCCCCTTTCTCTCCTCGGTTTCTCCTCTGTAAGTGAGAGATAAAGAGAGAAATGGTGGTGGTAAACTATCAGTCGTGTTTGTTAAATGGAAGAATTACTATTTATTATAGAGAGGGTTTAAATTGTTGAAGCATTTAATAAGAAATTGAAATTAACTTGTCTTCTTAAGTTGTGGTGTTTCAGTTGGAAATGTTAACTTTATCACTTTCAGAAACATTGGTTGCAGTAGTTAACAATGATAAGTATAAAGGTTGAAAAGTGCTTTAATTCGTCTACTGTTAATAGATTCATTATTCATTAACATAGGCTTGGCAACAACCAATATTCGCTTCTCAACAAGAGCGTATCCTACAAAAGGATATCAAATATTTGTAGTATGCTTACTTTATCCTCTAATCATGCACTTTATATTTTATCAAGTGGATGTTTTACTGGCTAACGTTGAGCAATGGGTCAAGTCACTCTTGGTCGGATCAAGATCCGCTAGTTACAAAACTGAAGATGATCTATTTTGTATGTTAGATAATATTTAAGGAGGGAGTAGCTTTTCTTAAACTAAATAGTCATTAGAAGTGGCTTTAAATAGGCTCTTGCGTAATCTTACGAGAGAGTTGCAGTTAATATATATCACTTCATACAACAGTAACACATGTTGCCCTAGGAACTTCACACCAGCTTTTCCATGATGCAGCGGAATCTTTTTAAGTTGTTAGTGGGGGTCATTCAATTCAAGTTTTGATTAGATTCTGCTGCGCATAAATAGCATAAACTAAAGGGACAGACACAGGAGTAGTCTATTAATCAGATATCTCTCTCTCTCCCACCAATTTCAACACAAATGGGAATGGGACCGATTCTCTAACACCACACATACTACAAATTAAACTTGCCTCTTGTTCTTCTTGATTGCTAAATGCTATCCATCCATGAACATAACAAAATGGGGGAATTTTAAGACTTTCCCATCGTTCTTTATTTGTCGCATTTTAACTGGCTACAAAACCATCACGTGTGTATTCATCATTTCAAGATACTAATAAGCCCATTAATATTTTTAGAAAAGTGCTCCTCTTCTAATATACTCGTATAAAGAAAAAGTATAGGCAGAAAATGAAAATACTAAATAATGTGAATAATATATACGTCGAATGTTCAATTCAATAGGTATGTAAATGATTATATTCAATATTTTTAATTGAATAATTATTTTTTTTGATTTGATTTACTCATGCACAATTAACAACTGAATGTTCAATTCACTAGGCGTGCATATGGTTATCCTAATATTAAGGTTTAGAAGATAATTTGGGGTGAAGTATTTTTTTATTTTATTAGGTCAATTCTAGAATCCATTGTTCACATTATTTACAAAAGTTATTGTCTACCTAACAAAACTCATATATAAATTTTTAAAAATATTATTTATACTTCAAAATCACCTACTAAAATAATCTATTATATATATATATATATATATATAATTTAATTCATTTTTTATGTGTATTTTGTATTTTAATATTTATTTTATATTAGTTGCTAATTTTTGTATACACCTAGTATGATAAATTTTTCGTGTGCACCTATAATTTTTATTTAACTAATTTGGAGATAACTGTAAATTTTAAACAATTTGAAAACTATAGTAAAATAACTGGATCCACATTTAGTATATAAGTCTTTTTGGCATATAAGTTTATATAAGTCAGCCCAAATTCAACAAAAATAACTCTTAATTTAAAGAGCGTGTAATTACGCATTTGAATAGCGTAAAATGAGAAATGGTTCTTCTTCAACGTTTGTATTCTACGTTCTTCTTTCAAAACAACAAGGAAAGACCTGGCCGACATGTCCCTTCTCTTTCTTCTTCTTCTCCTTTTTCTTTGCTTTCCTCCTCATTTTTTTCGTATTCTTTCTTCTTCTTCGCGTTTTCATCTTCATCGTGGTTCTTTTTATTGTTGTTAGTGTTGCTGCATTTTTTTTCTCCTCCTCTTTCTATTGATTTTGCAACATTATATATTTTTTTCTTATTTATTTAATTTTTTCTCCCAAAAAAATTATAAGAAAACGAAATAAGATGAAGAATAAGAAACAATAGAAGATAAGGAGGAAGAGGAAGAGTTTTGAATTATGTAGAACTTATCAAAATAAAAATACACCCAAATATCTTCGTGTTACACCCAAATTTGCTGCAAATTAGAAGTGTTCAAATCTAAACCGATCCAAATTAAACCGTTCATTCAATCCAATCCAAACCGAAAATCGATTAAAACCGCACTAATTCGGATTTGATTGGATTATATTTTTTGCAAACCGTTGGATCGGATCGGATTTCGAATCTAATTTTCATAACCAATCCAATCCAATCCAAACTGCACAATGTGCTATAATATTATTATTTTATTATTATATTTACAATTATACTTATAACATGTTCAATTTTTTATATATTTTTATATTATTCATATATTATTATTATTTAATAAATATTTTATATTCAAAATGTTATTTATTTATTTATTTTAATTAACCTATAATTTTATTTCTATTGTTATGTTATTGTTGGCTTTTTAAGATATTGTTGAGACTTGTTATGTCATTGTTGATTATTTAAAATTTGATGTTGAGACTTGTTATATGTATTTAATTTTTTAATTTATAAAATTGCAAATCCAATCCAATCCAAACTGCTTGAAATTGGATCGGATCGGATCGGATCAGTTTTTTTTTTTTAAAGCATCAAATTCAAACCGCACCGCAAGTAAAATTAGTATTCGGATCGGATGAGTTTTTTACTCAAAATCGATCAAAATCGCACCGCGAACACCCCTACTACAAATACAAAAAAATGTTTCTTCTAATGCTGCATTTTCTTCTTCTTCTTTTTTTTCTTTTTTTTTTTAATTAAATGAATGTAAGTTCATCCTCTTCCAAGTAATTTTGCAGCATTATGTCTTTCTTCTTCTTTATTTAATTTTTGTTTTTATTCTTGTTAAGAGAGTAAAACAAGAAGAAACTTGAGAAGATAAAACAAAAAAAAAGATGAATAAGAAAAAAAGATGGTGATGATGATAAAAAAAAAAGAAGTAGTAGAAGATGAGGAGGAAGAGGAAGAGTTTTGAATTATGCATAATTTATTAGAATAAAAATACACCCAAAATTCTTAAAAATACACCCAAATATTTTCGTGTTACACCTAAATTTGTTGCAAATATAGAAAAATATTTCCTCTAATGCTACATTTTTTTTCTTCTGAATTGAACCACACCTCAGCCACTTGATTGGATTCAAAACAATAAAAGGAGGAGAAGAAATTCCAATGAAAAAAGAAAGAGGAAGAGGAGGAGGAGGAAGATGCGGTGTTGATAACGACGATAACGAAGAAGAAGAAAAAGAAAAAGAAGAACGTGCAAAAATGACGACACGAAACACGTGAATATAAATGACCAGTATGTCTAAAATAAGCACAACAATTATGTGCTTATTGGATGCGCCACATTTATATAGACCATTATATTTTATTAGATGAAAATCAAAGGCTAATATGAAAGAAAGACATTGATAGACTCTAATATATACAGAATATCCTAGATTCCTAGTACATAAATAAATATTTTAAATGAAAATATTTTAATACACAATACTTTAAATGGCAACAAAATCTTTTATTCTTAAATAATTAAATATAAAACATATAAATACAAAAATATAAGTATTATTTATTCAATAAAATTAATTATTATATAAGAAATTTTTATGATATTAAAAAATTATATTAAAATAAAATTTTAAACTGTAACATAAAAATATAAAATAATTAAAATTTTATTTTATATTACTTGACAAATAATTAAATTATTATATTCAAAAATTATTAACTAACTAATTTTATTAAAGATATTATTATATAATATAATTTTTCATCAAAATATTTTAAAAATATAATTTATTTAAAATATTATATATAATATATAAAAATGTTAACCTTTTTATTTTTTTCAATTTTTTAAAAAAACAGAATAAATAATATAATTATAAAAATATGTCTATCATATTATATATTTATTTATATTAGTAAGACCTAAACTAATTAAACTTAGGTAATTAAAAATATAAAATATATAAATACAAAAAAATAAAATTATTTTAGAAATATTATGACATTTATACACTAATTTCTCATATATATATATATATATATAAACCTGATCAAGTTAGAGAATAAAAAATTTAACTAAAATAATAAAAAATACTTGAAAATAATAAAAATAAAAAATGATCTTATTATAAATATATAATTTTAAATATTATATATATAAAACTATAAATGTTAAATTTAAAAAATAATTTTAAATTATTATCTACTTAATATTACCACAAAATAAATATGAATAAGAAAGACTAGAGGAGAGAACTATAAGATGGCATATATATTAGAGAGTTTAAAGAATAAAAGAATATATATCAATCCTATATCGGTCACTATTATATATACATATGATACATATATGTAGTTGATATATATTATTTATTCAGTTTTTTTTAAATAAAAGAAAATATTTTTATGTATTATATATAATATTTTAAATAAACTATATTTTGATTAATATTTGATAACAAAATTATATTATATAATAACTTTTAACAAAAGTAGTTAGTTAATAAATATTGAATATAATAATCTAATTATTTATTAAGTAATATAAAATAAAATATAATTAATTTTATATTTTTATGTTGGAGTTTAAAATATTATTTTAATATTATAAAAAATTTGCATAATAATTAATTTTAATAAATAAAAAATATTTATTTTTTGTATTTATATATTTTACATTTTTAATTATATAAATTTGATTAGTTTAGGTCTTACTAATATAAGTAAATATATAATGTGATAGGCATGTATTTAGAATTATATTATTTATTTTGTTTTTCTAAAAAAAATTAAAAAAAATGAAAAAGGTTAATGTTTTCATGTATTATATATAATATTTTAAATAAATTATATTTTCGAAATATTTTTATGAAAAGTTATTTTATATAATAATATCTTTAACAAAATTAGTTAGTTAATAAATTTTGAATATAATAATTTAATTATTTGTCAAGTAATATAAAATAAAATTTTAATTATTTTATATTTTTATGTTAAAATTTAAAATTTCATTTTAATATTTTTAATATTATAAATATTTTTTGTATAATAATTAATTTTATTGAATAAAAAATACTCATATTTTTATATTTATATGTTTTATATTTAATTATTTAAAAATAAAGAACTTTATTGTCATTTAAAATATTGTGTATTAAAGTATTGCCATTTAAAGCATTTATTTATTTGTACTAGGATAATTTGTATTTAACCACATCCAATAAAATATGTTTCACATATATTTGTTTATAAATCCTATCCATTTTATATGAATGCATCTAAACATGGGATATTAGATATGTGTCGCTGGAATAAATCCTTACCGTATAGATCAAGTCTAAAGAACGAAAAATTCACTGTTAATTTGACAATTGACTGATAATAATGACCACATTTAGTGCACCTATGACTTTTGATGAGCCCTACGCATTACTTTCGCAATAGCATAACCTGATGAATAATGCAACCGAAATCATTCATCACTTTAATTTGCCTCCTTCCTCATGAAGATATACTTGAGATGTGTTAAAAATGATAAAGAAAATACTTAATTTAGAAAAACTACTACTTTCCTACTATTAATTTATAAATGAATATTAAAGTTGCATGTTCATATAGCATAATATCTCATCATCCAAAATAATCACAAGCTCACTCGATGAACACATGCACAATAGTTATATTTGATAAATTCTTGTAGACGAGGACATCACAAATGATACATATCACCATGGATTATTACAATATGTTTTTGTTGAGTCATGAATCTCTCCATTAATAATCAAACATTCAAAGTTCAAATTCACACAGTACACTAAAACTAATGAACTAGGATAAGAAATATGAAAGAGGAGGAGCTGTCCCATCCGAACTTGACAAGTGATGAAAAACTCCACCACCACCATTAATATTATACCCTGATGAATGATGCACCCCACTAGAACTCACATCATCATGAACATAATGACCATGGTTATTATTAGTATTGTTGTTGTTATCTTCCATCATCATCATCATCGACCCATTCTGATTCTGATTCTGATTCTGGCTATGATTACTATTCTTTCTGCGTTTCTTCTTCTCATAAGCAATACCTCTAGCCTTGGCTTGCACATCCCGAACTTCACGGAGGTAAAGCCTGACGGCGCGTGCACCGAAAGGGTTCATCTCAGGGTTTCCTCCGTTTTCTTCAAACGCCGCACGCAGCCGCCCAATCAGTGCATCAAGGCTTCCCCAAGCTTGCTTCAACGGACACGGGCATGGCCCCGGAGGCTGAGAGTTCCCAAAGTACGCACACGTGTCGCTGTGCACCTTCGTCTTCCCAAACTGGTCCAAGTACCGCAGGAATTCCAGCACGTGCGCGCCGCTGCACCGGGACAGTGTTAACGGTGGACGGTGGTTCTTCAGGTACTGCCCAAACGTGTTCCAGTCACGCCTCTTTTGAGACTCGTACCTGCTAAGAGGGACGGAGACTTGTTGCCCGTGTTCTGGTTGCGTAAACGGGTGGTGGTTCCTGGTGTCGGCGCCAGAGGAGCTGTGGTAGCCGGAGATTGCGGCGGAAGCGGCTGCTGCGGCCACTGCGGCAGACATGTTATTATGTGTTTGATGATACTATTTGTGTTTGTTATAATAAATTGGGTTGGGACTTTGGAACATAAATATGTACAAGATATTTTGCTGTTGAGTACTGTTGTTCAGGTGGGTTTGGTTGGGATTTGTCTAAAGCTATAGGTAGCTGGATTGGAAGTCGGTGATTTTGAAGTAGAGTTAGGAGTTTGGTGTGATTTGGATCATGACATGGGGGGATGGATCCATCAAATTAAAGATGAAGTTGGTTGAAATTTCTTGGTCTTGTTAACCAGCGCTTCACTCAATCTAACTATATAGTAGTGCAAGACAGAACAGAATTGATGACAAGTAATAATGTATAGCCGTATATAGAGAAAGAGAAGGGCATGGTGAGTTTATAGAAGAAATTTGGCAAAGATTTACAAGAGTGGAATTTGAGGCTGAGGATTATGAGGGTAGTAGTAGGGTAGGCAAGTTTTGTAGGTATAGGTGTAGGGAGACAAAAGAGGGGTCCATGCATTAGGGGGAGCAAGTGATAGCTGTTTGAATATCACTTCAACAAACGTCATCTCAATATCATTCATCACCATTACCCTTCTTTTTTTTATTCATCCTTCTTCCTCAATGATTTTAAACAATAATAATAATAATAATAAGTGGAGGAAAGAAACAAAAGTGGGGGAACTTGCTCTGCCCTACTACATACCTCTTTTTAGTAAAGAAAATTGAGTACCATTTAGAAATTTGGACAAAATCAAGTAATGCTGAATTAGGAGTAGTTTTAAGGCTAACGAAATTATAATAGTAATGCTCCTTGTTTTAAGAAATAATCTAGATTAGTTTAGAGTATAGAAGAGGGTGACATGCTGGTTATGGTTGGAAACAATGAGGAATGAGGAGTGAGGAAGGAACAAGGAAGATGGGCTTGGATTTGTACCGGGGATTCGGCGCCGCAATAGTTTCCAAGTTTCAAACTCTATGGTCTTCTCTGTCACCGTATGAAAAGGGTGGGTTTTCCATGCAGTCCAAAAAAGGTCTTGATCATTTGGGGTCTAATCGTGACAAGAACGATGATACATAATTATTGAGATGAAATAGATTCAATTATTCAAATCTCCTATCCCCTTCCCTTGCATGAAGAAAAATATGACCACTCAATATAACCACGGCTCAAATTTACATTTTATAAAAAAGTTTGTAAAAATTTATAATTAAACCCTTACTAGTGATTAGTTTAAAAAGAATATAATAATTCTATAATATTTATTTTTAGAAAAATGCTACACACAAATTTTGTGTGAATCAAGTCTAACTAAATTTATTAATAAAGTTTAGATAAGTGGATGAGTAAGAATGATGAAAATAATTTTTATTAATGTTAGGTCAATTTAATTAGATTTGGTTTATAAAAAGACGTGTACGCATAGTTGCATATTATTACTCTTATTTTTAAAATATTTTATGTTATTATATATTAAATACAAAAATGAATATTTAAAAAAATAATATTTTAAAAAATAGTTAAAATTTTAATAAAATTATAAAAAAAGAAAAACAAGTAGCCTATATTATATTTGTGTGCTTTGGACTGGTGTACACTCGGGATAGGTTAAAGCTAGTGACATTATAGTATTATACCGCAATCCAAAACAAGCTTTTTCATAATTTTTGTTTAACCCATTTTAGACAGGCCAAAACGGACCTATTCTTTATATACATTTGGAAATAGTTTTTTTATAGATAGACTCAAACTCACACACGCTACACAACTCACACAGGCTAAACCTCTTAACAGAAAAAAAGAAAAATGGAAATCGTTAGGTTGACTCCAGTAGTGCTAACAAGACTTTGTTCAAATCTAGTTACCTAATTCTTATTGGGTTTCAAGAAAGACATGCCTAGCTACAATTGTTTCTGTACCATATGATTAAACGTCCAATCATATAATTATTGGTAAAGGCTCCTTTTAAATGGGCTTATATAAAAAGTATCCTTTTTAAAATACTAAAAAAAATTTAAAAACTTCTGACAAAAAACCAAAATAATTAATAAAAAAAAGAGATACTCGGGAAGGATTTTTTATTTTAATATGGAAGAGGGAAATGAGTTTTACGTTAATGTTACAAAAAATAGAATTTTACAGTGTTATGGGGGCGTTGTTATGGGTAAACACAATACGCAGAACACGTATTGTACTGACAATACGCAAACTGTGTATTTACAATACGCAGACTGCGTATTGTAATTTAATATTAAAATAATACAATACGCAGTCTGTGTATTGTCTTTATAAATTAAAAATAAATTGATTTGGCAATTCGCACTCTGCGAATTCTATAGCCCCCAAAATTTTGTAAAACACCATAACTTCCAATATTAAAGGATTACACCAATTTTTATCCAATATCCAAAAAAATTAACCACTCGGGACATCAACTTTTATTATTTTTATTATTGTTTGACCAAGATAAATATTAAATTATTTTTAATAAATAAATTTTATTAATTTATGAGTATAAAATATAAATTCTAAAAAATATAAATACAAATTGTATTAATTAATTTATGTAAAATTTTAATAAATATAAATAAAAATTATATATTTTTTATATACAAAATAGCACTAAATATTCATTCGTCATGTAATATTATTCAATAAAAAATTAAAGGGATTGAATGTCTTTGATGTAATACGAGAAAACAGACACACAAAAATAGTACGAAGAAAAAACCAATGGCTGCACAATTTTTTTATGACCAATTTGAAATGAGGCCATCAGATTCAGAGATTTTTTTAGCACAATTTTATCTTCTGAAATTTATACAATTATCTGAATTAGTCTTTGAGATCGAAATTTTTTTTATAATGGTCCCTTAGATATAACTCCGAGAACTATAATAATTCTTGTGTTATTTCTGGTGTGGTTATTTTTAATTACGTTGGACAGATCTAATAACTACGCCTGACGTAAATTCATTTCAATTTAGATTCAATTTCTGATCCCTCTCCCAATTTATAACCCTAATCTCATTGTGCAGTGTGCTTCTCCTGTGTTTTTCTTCATCATCTTCTCCATCTCTTTTTTTTTTTCTTGATTTTGATAGTTTTGATGATTCTCTAAAGCCAACTAATTGTATTTTCTTTAATTACTCTTCAAGTGTGCTAGCAAATTTTTTCGGACGCTACTACGAGAAACTAGATCAATTATCTTGTCCAACTCATTACTTTAGATGACGACTATATCATTGAGTCCGACATTATATTCTGCACAAAATTAATTCGTCATGTCTTGCCATTATCAATATGTAGTAAAATATGGTAGAAACCTATATATTTGGTATGGTCGACAAAAACTTTTAAGAATGGATTATTCCTTGGTTGCAACGTCTCCAACAAGGGGCCTGAACTCTATAAATTCATTTTCTTATTCGTTACAGGTCACAAACTTGAACAAAACAAAAATTTTCCTTCTTTTAGATTGGCTTTTAAATAAATCTTTATCTTTTCTTTATATGTTACAAAAAATGTTATTCTATTTTTATTTGGATAGACAAATTTAAGTAAGTTGGATATTTCCAAAAGGAAAAGTCTAGGGGCCAGCAACTTTGTTAAATTCTGGCCAGTATGTAACCAGCAAAGAAAAGTGAGCTATTGGATAAAATCTCACACCAATTTCACACCATTAAAACCATCATTGATAGCTATTTGATGACTACAAATCACAAAAGTTACTGGCCCCTAACATTCCTCTTTTCAAAAAATATTTATCTTGTGTATAGATATGTATAAATATTTCTATTTTGATAGCTTTATAAATTTATGGGACAAGTCGATATGATGAAGAAAAAAAAAAAGAGATGATGAAGATGAACACAGGAGAAGCACTCTACACAATGAGATTAGAGTTATAAATTGGGTGAGAAACTAAATTGGGTCCAAATTGAAATGAATCCACGTCACTTAGTCATTAAAACTGTCCAAAGTAAAAATAAATGGCTACATCAACACTCTAAAAGCTGACTCAACACCGAAAATAACACATAGACTATTATAGTGTCTAATGTTCTATGACCACTACAGGAAAATTTGGATATCAAAGACCATTTTAGGTAATTGCGTGAATCTCATGAATTATTATAGGAATTTATTCAAGGTTCCTCTATTGCGTCTAAGTTCCCTCCACCATGACACCCCTAACTCGATCATCAAGGATCCTCCAAACCCAACCCACCGAGAGAGAGTGGATTGGAGGTGGGAAGAGGCAGACACGGTTGCGATGGTGGTAAAAGGGTGGCGGGGACAGTAAGTGGTGGTGTTAGTGGAGAGATGAAAGAATGTTATGACTTTGATAATTTGATGAAAATAGCGGCAAAACTGGAAAAAAAATATTTTCTAACTTAAAATCAAGTAAGGATGTAATTGAAATTTAATTATTTTAAATGTTTAAAAAAAGGTTCAAATTAAAATATTAGAAATACTTTAAAATTCACAAAAATGTTATCAACAAAAATTAACAAATTGGAGGTTGGATTTAAATTGACCCCTAAAATTATAATGGACTCAATTTGACTCCCAAAATTTATAATAGTAATTCATGTTAGTTTTTGAGCTGATTTCTGTGACCGGCATGTTGATTTTGCACGTTAACTTGCTAAGACTTTGACTCTTCACCTAGATTCATACGACTGAGACGTATTAGACCTCCTAAAAACTTAATTGGCTCTTCAATATCCTCGTGAAGATGACAATGACAAGTTCAATTTAAAAATTTTGCGGTTCTTGGCTCGATACATGGAAATTGGGCGAGAAATCTAAATCACAAGTTAATGTATAAAATCAACACGTCATTAATATAGATTGACTCAAAGGCTAATGTGAATTACAATAGTAAATTTCAGGATTCAATTTGAGTCCATTGAAATTTTAAGAATCAAATTAAATTCGACTTCAAGTTTCAAAGACTAAATTGAGTATTAAGTATTAACTAACAAAAAAATGAACTTTTGCAACAAACCAAAAATATAGTTAAAAGAAACATATATGAAGATTTTAGAAAAATATTATAAATATATTTTTTTACATCTTTTTTATATATCTTTATGAGAAATGTTAGAGGGTCAACAGAGTTTATTGAATTATGAAAAAAAAAAGGGTTAGTAGCTAAAAATGATGACCAAAAACAATAAATTCTGATAAAATAATTATAAAAAAAATATACATAAAAAATAATACAAATTCCATTTTTCAAAATTCTGTATAAAATAAATTTAATCTTAAAGTTAAATTTTTATAACACTAATACTAACCATGGAAAACTTTCAAGTATACCAGTACATCAGTGTTATATATTATATTTTTTTATAATTAAGATCAATAGTTAAAAATTACTGAGATACACTAGTGTTATATATTATATTTTTTTATAATTAAGATCAATAGTTAAAAATTACTGAAATACGAGTGTATCGGTACACTTAAAAATTTTTCAATAATTATAATACATTTACGAACTCTTGTGCTTTATAAAAAGAAATGTGTTTTTAAAATGGCTGAAATAAGTCTATAGATCTCCAAGCAAAAAGGAGGCGATAGCACGCAGCCAACGCTAATTCCGGAGATTTGTCAATCATGTCTATTGTCTAAGACACGGCCATCGCATGCAGAGTTAGTATTCTTCTGACATGTTTTTGATAAAACCAGACATAATAATTGATTTCCTTGCTGGGAACGATTCAGAATTCCTATGTTCTATAGATAGTAGTTCAAGTGATGAGTTAGCACATGTTCAAACATGTATAGGATCCTTCACATGACAATCAACTCGTCAAAAGATTTTATAAAATCGAATGATTACACAAGTGAAATTGAGAATGTGCAAAAGCGATAGGAGGAAGGTAGGAATGTACATGTGAAAGGAATTACAACGAAAAAGCAAAATAATAATGCCCATCTTCTGATTTTCTTGTTTCAGGGAAAGAAACCCTTCAAATGTTATTAACTCACCACTTCCATGGTGCTAATTGCTAAATTTCTGCTCTAAATATATACCTACCAAACTCTCCTTTTCCAACCTCCCTGCTACTAGGACAATCTTCAACTATCCCCAATCCTTGCTTGTGCATCTCTCCGTCTTCGCCTTCTACCTGAGCGACTCAATAGAACTCTTCCACCACCATGGCGTTGGAGCCGGCTAACCAGAGATACACCATCATCGTTGTCTTCATTGTACGTGCCATTATCATTCTCTTCATCCGATAAATCTAGCTCAATGGCCCTATCCTGACCTGCTACATGATTGGGGGAAAGCTCAGACCTAAATCGTCTACTAAGGTTGTTAAGGTCATTCCCTTGCCGAACAGCATGCAACAGGAGGAAGAAATTCATTGCCTCTATACCCATTTGGAATCTTCCATTTCTTTCCGGATTAAAACCACCCTCCTCCTCATCTGAATCGAGTCCATTCTGCCGTCCTTCTATAACATAATCTCCAAAAACCACTGCCCCAGGCATGGTTGATGTCACTGTGCTGATAACATCTTCCCGTTCACGCTCCCACTCAAGCCATCTCCATTTCCGTTCATGAGCAGGATCCACTGCACGTGGTCGTGCCAAGGGATGTTCTGCCCGCACATGCTTCCGCAACTCTTTATAGGTCCCAAGAAACGAGCAGTCATCCTGCATGCAGTTTCTTTTCTTTCCATTAAAGTAGTCACGCACAGGTTCCACAACAGTCCAACCTTTAACCTGGCCCCTGCATAGTGGGCAAGCAAGTTCTGTGACTTCACTTGTTTCGAGAGGAGAGTTAGAATCCTGTATCACAACGGGAGTATTAATGGAGCCTTGCCCCAGCTGCTGTCCATTCTCTGATGAGAGAACTTTTGTGTAAGCTTTCTTGTATTGATCAAGGCAGTTGGAATGACGAAAGCTAGTTCCACACATGTAGGCACGGCAACCCTTGTCATGAGAGGAACAAAGGAGAAGAACAGCATTATGTGGATACTCCATGCACACAGAACAAGTCACATCTTCAAGCTCTTTCTTATCCAAGACTTTTGAGCATTTCTTCTGGCACATCTCCTCACAAATATCCCTTTTGCAAGAGACCAATGGGTATGGAGTAAGTCTGTACTGACGAGAAGCAATCCTTTGGCGTCCCTTGCTTCCTTTTGCCATTTCCAAAATAACAACAGAACCTGAAATTCGAACTGCAAAAGTTAAAAGGATATCAATTATTTTAGGGATACAAAAATTAGATAGGCTAACGTACAGCTAAAATTTTTACATATGGATAATTTCAGTGTGGAACACGAGAATATTTAATAATTTTGGTGTTTTACACTGCTATGATAGTACAAAATAAAAAAATATATTTTTTTAATTATCAAAAGACTTTTGTAAAAAAATATTATTTTAATTATGAAAAACAAAACGTTATTGACGTTTTGTAAAAGCACACAACAACGTATAACACATAGTTTAGGTCATCTTTGAAGAATTCACCACTCATAATCCAATATATAAAAAAAAGTTCGCTAACATAACATACTATGTTATTCACCCAAACTGCGAAAGGAATCAGTTACTAGAGTGTTATGGATTATTAAAGAATGAAAATTATCTAGATTACACAAGCATTCCAACATGTCGACCAAATATTAAAAGTTCCACAATTGTTGAATGTGGCGAGATACTACAGGTTTTTATAGCAGCTTATGTAAAATATATCCTCAACAAAACCCAGATTAAGAGACAGAAATCAAGATTCCACCATAAAAGCAAAACAAGAATGAACCAGACACATCACTTATCGACACATTCTACAAATATGTACTTATCACTTATCGATACATCCTACAAATATGGGGAGGGTTTGGACAGAAGAATAAATTATATTCAAATGTGGCACGAGAGTACAAGATATGTTCATTGCAGAAGACAACTGTCAGCTTCAATTGTAGATCCAATTCCATAATATAAAAAGTATTAATTTCATTGCAGATCCAATTCCTTAATATAAAAATTGAGCTGGACTTCACTGATCCATGGTCTAAGATTTATACCAAGAATACTGCAAAAGAAAATAGTACACCGGAGCAACATTTTTTAGTTAACACATCATTACAAACACAAGAAGAGGGGGGGGGGGGGGGGACATTCTGTCCTGGGATCACAAAACATAAGCATCTTTGCCTGCCAACATCAGAACCATTAAGTAGCATATCAGCCCTCAACAAATGGTGGTAGATATATGCAAGGAAGATACGGATTGAACACAAGTTGTCTGATCTATAAGAGGTTTTATGCTCTAACAAATTCTAAGGATAAAACCACACCAAGCACCTTCCCTCAATTGTGCCTAAAAGGTAGACAATACATGAACCTCCAATGACTACAGTTCAATTTACTAAAAAATCAACAAGAAAGGGCTTAACTCAAATGTGAAACTACATCAAAAGAGTTTTTTTAGCCATGGCAAAATACAACATGAACCTATAAATTAACAATATTTGTTTCTATAGAAGTAGAACAATCTATCAATTACTTTGGATAAAAGGACCCACTCGACAGGGAAGAGAATATAGATATAGCAGATGAGGTATCCTCTAAGAAGAAGCATGGAAGAATGCATTTTTCTAATCCCACTAACATAGACCCTAGGTTAGTTCCCTACTTTGGCAGTATTCTTAGCCTAACTTTAGGTAGCACAGGTCAGCTGAGAGAGATTCATCCACGTGCCATGTGGGTGCATGGTGCCACATTATATGACTGCCACGATAACTAAAACTCTAAAAGCACTATCTTTATCATTGTGATGGCTGTCTAAAATATGACTTGTGTAGCACATAGTTAACACAATTGGATAGTAAGCTCTTGAATAATAATCAAGTGACATTATCAAATCACAAAATCCATGTTGACAAAACTTCCCTTACTACAAAAATAAAGAACATTTGACAAGCTCATGTAATGGAATAGACCATGATACATAAACTGAAAGAGAAACAAACCAACGCAACAAGGTAAAAAAAACTTTCACGAAAAGATCTCATTTCTAGTATTTGTAAGAGCACTTAAGGAAACAAGATTACTATCTTAATTTCCAAAATCAAGCTAAATGCAAGATAAATACTAAAAATAAAGAATAGATTGTTGCAACAGTGAAGTAAGCATTCAATTCAAACACTTGAAGAAGCAAACCAAAGACAACTGCTGGAAATAGCCACATTTTGCCAACTCAGACCATAAAGAGGAGGAGAGTAAACTTACCAGCTCGCAATTGAGGTAAATGAATCCCACCGATTAGTTTGAGAGACCAAAGTGCATCTGTTTATATACAAATGGAACAGCAACAACGAGAACAAACAAAGTGAGATGTTCGTATAATTGAGTAAAAGGAAACAAGGTGGCAAGATGCAAAGGCAAGGAGAGCAAGCAAAGACAACTAAGAAAGATTAATTAATATAATATTAAACAGAACATGGCGGTTAACTAACAAGCACATGTTTATCAATTCATCCATCCGTCTTAGATCCAATCTTAAACGCTGATAACAATAGTTTTTAAATTAAAAAAAAAAAACAATTTAACCTAAAAAAAATCAAAAAGGGGAATGCCCATTTGTATGGAGGAGGAGGAAACCAAAGGAAATGGGAGAAAAAGCGAAAATTTAAGTTGGGGCAACGAAATAAAGGCCAACTGGGTAATTTGCTTCGTCGGTTACCAGCGAAGGAAATAGATTCGCAAAAATTAAGAATGTTAGATATACGAATGGAAAATTGAAAAAAAAAATGCTTAAAAACCAGAGAGAAGATTGAGATGCAAAAGTGAAAAGAAGAGAGGGAGCAGGAAGGGAGGGAGGTTCGTACCAGGCGGCTAAGAAGAAATTGGGGTAAGTAGAAATGGATGAAAAGGAAGCGAATTTGAAGGGAGTTTAAGAGAGAGAAATAATGAGAGAGAAGGGAATAGGGTTCTCCAAGAAAGCAAGGATCGAAAGCAAAGGCGAAGAAACCGATAGAAAGAGGGGAATTGGGGAACGGAGAGAGAAGTGAGGGAATTTTTTTTATTTTCTCTCTCTCCTAAATCCTAATCGGTTAATCCACTGAGACTCTCAATTTTGAAGAGAGAGAAACTGAAAATGGAGTTATTTCTACGCTACTCTTGAGTCTGTTAATCACAGTGTGGCAGCACACGCTCTTTCATGGAGAATATGCAACACGCGCTGGCCAATGTAAGTGGCTGAGGCGCCGAGCAGGAAGTGCGGGTTCACGTGCTCTGTTTCCCTCAACCCACGTATAATTCGCAGCACAGTCGAGCATATTCCATCCCTACAGTTTGCTTTACTCACCACAAATGATTTAATTTGTTGCATCAAATTATTCTGTTTCCTTATTATTTATGACAAAACTGTAAAGTATTTATTTGGGTTAAAACTTGTCAAAAAAAAAAAATTAATTACTTAATTAAATAAGAAATATTTTTTTTTTTATGCGAGTGCCAAGGCACATGACCATGGGACGGCTCCTACCCGGTTTGTGGCGACTAAGGGTGTTTAAGACCTGTTTCGATCGAAATCCGGTCTAGATGAGACATATTTTGTCAGGTTTGAGCTTTTATTTTTATCCAGTGTTATTTCTGATTGAGTTCGAATTTTGCTTGGAATCGTTCAGTTCGAAGTTGCTTTATACAATAAAAAAAATCTATATTTGAATTAATTAGTAATGTTATATTATATTTTTATAATTCAATTAATATTTTTTATATTATACAGTATTATTTTTGTTGATATAACATTTATTAAATTTATTTTTTTAAAATAAAAATTATTTTAATATATAAAATTTACTAATTTGTATATACTAATATTTTATCGAATTGACTTAATTTAACCCGATTTTTTTTAGGTCACTTCGAATCAGGTCAAAGCAGACCCATTATCCTTTTGAGGCCGGATCTAGCTCTACTTAAACCTGACCTGACCCGTCCCATAAACACCTCTGGTGACGACCCTTTAGAATCTTTGCTTCATGTCCTTCGTAATTATAAAATTGCAAAGAACATAAAAAAATATTGATATCATGTTTGGACCAAGATTCTTTAACAGATCCTGTTCTAAATAGATTAGAGATCAAATTTATACAAATGTCCTCAACAAAAATTAGTTGCATCCTTATTATAAACAGTTCTATATAAATCGAATTAGGCTAACTCGATTTAGCAAGCATCCAAGTAAATTGAATTAGACCAATTTAATTTATTAGGGTAGTAGAGAGAAAAAGTTTGTTCCATAGTAAATCAAACCACGCAATTTCAATTTATAAAAGAAGAAAGTTGAATGGTAAATCGAATCACCCAAATTTAATTTACTTAGAAGGTTTCTCAACATAATTCGGCCATTATTCTATTTATTCTTGATTTTCCTATATAAGGATCCAGAGGACAAAGTGACAAAGTTTAAAACTGCGGTCATGGAGGACAACCTGAATCGTATCTATTGAGTAGATGGAGTTACCTATATTGCTAGCAACATCAATGAGGAGGTGAGTACATAAAATTTATTTTCTTAATGTTAGATTAGAAATGTTAGCGACCATTAATAAATTAGAATTATTATATTATTATATTATAAATGTTAGTTAGAGTAGCAGTTTAGAATCGTTAACTAGAATTGTTAAATAGAAATGTTGGTGATAATAGTGATTTAGAATTGTTGATCATAGCTAAATTTAGATAGGTAGTAATTATAGTTAAATGTAGAATTTTAGAGATTTTAGTTCTATATATGGTGGGACACCAAGATTGAATTTTGCATATATGATATGATTGGGCTTTAACTTTGTAGGATAAGATTGTGATCACCTTTTAGCATATATGATAAGATTGTTTCAAACCCACTACGGATGCGGAATGCTATAAGTTTGGACACTTAGCACGGCTTCTTCTTTATTCTGAAACTATTGACTAACTTAAAACTCAATTGGAGTTAATGTATCTTGTGAATGTCTACCCCCAAATTCGGATTCTACATCTGGAAATTCCTATTGTGCCATGGCCTCCAAATTTAATGTTTGAAAAGTACGATAGATATTGTTGATTCCAAAACTCAAGGGGCTGAAGTAGCCATCATAATTGCAATCTCACCAAAAGAACGATTGTCACTAATTTCTCTATTATGAATGTAGTTTAGATCAATTGTAAAGGATGGAGATGCTACCGAAACTGTTTCAGGTGCAACTGTAGCCGCAGATGTAGATGCAATAACAGGAGCTAGAGGCTCCTGACAGTGTTACAGATTAAGGATTCCAATTAGATCCTCCTGAACTGGTGACCACATCTCTAAACTTGGCCAACAATTCATGGGTTTTCATTTCGAAAAACTGACGACGACAGTGAAACAAAACTTACAAATCTTCATTATTCTCTATTAGTCGTACTTCACAAAACTCTCATAACAGAAATCAGAATCCTATAAAATAAATTTCACCATATTTGATACCATGGACTCTCAGTTTCTGTATTATAGTACTTTGCAGCTCAACAAAACTTGTCGATTGTCTAATAAAGCCACTTATTGAATCCTTATTAATAAATTTTATTTTCTCTCACATTTTTTTCTTAATCGTTCCTCTACAGTGCACAAAAACTATAAAACTATCATCACTATCCATTATGAATACAACTCTAAGAGGAGCAAATGTTTTGGTTGTATTTATAGGATATAACAAATTGCAATAAATCAAGTTGACCTGATTTAAATCGAATTAAGCTGAATAGATTTACTAAAGAATTAAAAAATAATGTAATTTCTCTCTTGTTATAGCAAATCAAATTGGTCTAATTCGATTTACTTGGATGCTTGCTAAATCGAATTTATATGTAAATACTTGAAGCGAGTTAGCCATATTCCTTACTCCTACTTTTATGTAGGAGTATGATTAACCATCAATGAAATAATTACAAAATATACCCCATCTTTTTTTTTTTGGAAAAATTAATAATTAGATATTAATCCCTCTAATTTTTTGCTTTTTACACTTTTTTTCATTTTTCTTTTAATTTCAGATTCAGAGAAGAGAAGCATTTGGTCTGCTAGGGTTTTTCCTCCTCTTTCAATCACTGCCATTCTCTCATCCTCTTCCTCTGTTGTATCTCTCGTTCGCTTATCATCGCCGCTGCAACACGCCTCAGACGATGCCGCAACCTGCTTCCGCCGCTACGCAACGTGCTGCCGACCCCGCCGCGCAACATGCTGCCGCCGTCGTCTCAACACGCTTCTGGGTGAAATAGATACATGACTGATTCTCTTGGTATGGGTGAGACCATTGATTTATGCCTCTTTCACCACTTTTTAAGTATTCCCTTTTCTTAATGGCTTCCTCATCTGAGTAGAATTGATAATCTTAATGCTTAGGAAGCACTAGGAGTCACAATATGAATCTATTAGCATAAAGTTGTGACGTATATACTTTAAATTTTTGAATGTTAACTTTCTGGTTTAATACATTGATTTGATTTACTGATTTCTTACGCTTGATAAATGAACCTGATGGAGAAGAATAAGATGCTGAATTTCTCAAGTATGCAGCTTTTTTTTTAAGTTTTCCATTCATATTCATATTATATGAGTAAACACATCCTATAATCTCCGCGTGTACAAATGCAGAGTCCGCAATATATCTGGGATTTTATTGACTTCGTAAGACATGTGTATGCTAAGGCTGTTGTTTTGCATTGTTTGATCAGGAATCTACCAAGTGAGTTGGATTCTGCAGTGCCCCAGACTATCACTGTCACCCCAGAAGGGAATGTGGCTATTCAAAGGGTAAGCCATTGAGAATGCTCTCCGTTGAAATTTGTTTATGATGTGCTACTTGCTAGTGTTAGTATCTTATTCTTGTCCCTATGTGAGAGTATAATTAACCACCACTAAAATATTTTCACTTATAATACAATATTTTATTTTATTGATTTTTCTATGGCAAGTTTTGTATGAATTTGAATGAAGTTTAATTTCAATTTATGTGTTTGATATATGTTAGAAGAAACTTTGTTTCAATTATTTATCAATGATTCTATTTTTCTGGTTCATATGTGTTGTTTCTTCTTATAATAATGAAACTATAGTTATCCATGTCTGATCCGATATCTTAAGTATCTATTTTTTGTTTATTTTTTCCTTATGGTTTAAATATAAAGCCATAAGAACTAATAATGATACTTATATGCACTATCTGAAAATGTGCCTTTTGCGGACAAAATAACAATTACTCCTCATGCAAGTTAAGAGCTGTACATAGAATTTGAAACAGAACATGAACAATGAGACTAGAGCCATTATTGATGGTAAAATATAATATCTAGAACTTAATAATTTTTTGTTTATGCTTTTTTATTATCAACCATAAAATGGATTGTGCTACATTATAACTTAACAATTTTTCATACTCAGTGGGGTTTGTGATGTCTCAGTTGATATATATTACATCTTCATTCTGCATCTTAATACATGGTTGAAGTGAAGTAATTAATTGCTTGGCCATATGAAACCTTTACCCTTTTATTCATTTGTTTGTAATTTTGGTCAATTGTTTCTAGAATGAAGTAATTGACTGTTGTTGCATCCGTCTTAGTGATGATGTTGCTATATGATGGACATAATATTTATCTGGTTGATTTGTCTGCCTTTACTTTGTTTAGATGAGAATTGCTGATGCCTTCTTAGACCTAGTGAGTAGTGAGACCACGCTGAGAGAAAATAATTTGAAGGAAATTGAAGGTGGAACTGTGTTGGAAAGCCAGGTTAGCAATCATTAACTTTTGGCCTTGACTATCATGATCTATTAGTCTTAAGAACAATATGAAGTTCCAGCCTCCGATGACTGCTTCTGCATTTGCCTTGATAAATTATCTCTCAATCTGACAATTGAATTTCCTCGATGCTGTTCTTGTTGCAAGTAGAAAATCAATGATCCAACAGACAGGAGTACTAGAAACGACACATGAGATACTAGAAAGATTAAAGGCACATCTGAGGGCCACTGGGCAGTTTATGGTGCATATAATTCATCGTGTATCTCATCACTCAAAATCTAATGTCTGATGCCATTTTCAATGTATTTGCTAATTTTGTACTTGGCAGGTCACTGCAAACATGAAGGGAAGCAGTGCAGAGGAAGTAGCTGGGAGAGTATTGAGTCAACCATCATTATATGGGTTGCAGGTGTGATTCGAAATGAATCCCTTACCTTCATTTTTCATTTTCTTTGCTGGTGGGAGCTTTCCTTACAGCATTTGCTTTTTGCATTAGCAAAGTTTGTCATATACTATCTACTGTGATCATGAGCAGTATCATTATTTTTTCACTACAATTTGTTCTCAATTTTAAGAGAAACATGTGATTATCTTCTGTAGGGACCCACTATAAGTCCTATTTTTTGGAAATGGGATGGGAAGGTAACAGCAGAATACTATGCCAAAGTGATATGTGTACCCAAGAAGGCACTATACAAGTCTATACAGTAACTGAGAGCGGTGAGTTTTTACATTATTTTCAAAGCATCTGTTTTGGATTTCATATGAAGCCTTGTTATTCTGAATGACACGAGTCTAAATAACCCAATTATATTTGGAACCTATTTGGGAAGTAGCAGAAGCTATTTTTTATTTTTTAATTATGAAAAGTCACAATACGTATATTTGACACCATTTTAAATAAAAACTTTTAATTTTTCAAGAAGTTAATGCACAGCTTTTTGTATAGCTTACTATTATTTTTATAGTTAGTTATAGCAAGTACTTGACCCCAATAAATGAGGAGGGAGTTCTAATAGAATTTAAAAAAATAGTAACAAAATATACATTCACACACATTTCACATTTATTTTTTATTTTCACCTACAATATCATACACAATAAAACAGCAAACACTAACTACATAATAATTTCCTTGGCATTGCCATCAAGATTATTGTTAATTAGAATTTTGTTGCTATTCACCATATACAAGAACACCCTTATGGGTGAGCTGAAGTAGAAGAACCAGTTTCTAATGATATTACGTAGGAAGAACCGAATGCTGAAAGCACTAGAAAAATAGAACTAATAAAAGAACAAATAAAGAATTAATTGCATAATCGATTGTAATCTTAGTGATTAAGTTATGTAAAATCAACATTCAATATTGAAAAGTATTTATTATCATTATTGTTTTAATATATATTTTCTTGTGTAAAAAAATTATATTTTTTGAGTTATTTATCCAAATAGTATAACTTTAAAGTAAGTACTTTTATAACTAAAAATCCAAATACAAAATAACTTATTTATAAGCTGCTATTAATAAAAGTTCTTCTACTTTAAGCTCTTCTTTCAAAAGAACTTATTTAAATTATTTATCCAAACTGGACCTTGGTTTAGGATAAAATATTAGTCTACATGATATATTACTGCAGGGGCTAGCATTACTATATGGACTTGGTATAAAGTAGTAACTATGTGAATTTCCTTTCATCTATGATTCTTATACAGTTATACTCATTTTCATGTTGATTACATTCGTTTAAGGCAGATTGGTGGCAGTGGCGTTCTTATATCACCTTCTGAACTTGGACTGTAGCCATTTATGATCAATGGATGAAACCTTTTTCATATACTATGGACGCAGAAGTACAACGACTTTGATGAAAGCTGCAAAGTATACCCCGTTCAGAATTAGAAACTAAAAATACATTTCTTTATGCTCTGCTTCCACTGTGCTCCTATATTTCCAAGCATTCTCTTGGATAACGAGACATAAATCATTGTACTCCTCTAAAACCATATCCACGGCAAGTCTCATTCGTGTAGAGTCGTTAATCTTATTAGAGCACCAATAATATAATTCTAATTAAAAGTATGTTGAAAAAATTATGTTAAAAATACTTTGTTATAAATATTACCTGAATATTTAAATCATCTTATAAAGTACATTCTCTCATCCAACTGGTCACCCAAAATCTGCTATCATTCCTAAGATATAAAGCATTCAACAAATAGTTATTATATACATATAAGATATAAACTATTGAATTTGTTATGATATTTAATAATAAAAAAATTGAGAAGACTTACGATCTAATTTTTTGGGTGGATAGGCCAAAAAGTGGAGCAATCTATAACTTTAGACTTATAATCATAAAAAATATAATCATCTAACATCGCTTCTAAATAAGTTGCATGTACAAGAGTGAATTGTACATGATTTAAATGGAATAAGAGTACTAGTAACAACAAACGGTTATTTAAACTGTTAAATTGTTAAGCAATTCAAGATGATTGAGTACTGACTTAGAACAAATAATTACCACTTTAATTACGTTCCTTTTGCGTTGTTGATGTTTTCCGACACAAGGCAGTGAATCCAATAAGATTAGCCGACGACTCGTAAAGTCAACAATGACCAAATACCAATGTGATTCCTCATAGATAGGGATAAAAATCTGCAATTAACCTTAAATCATTATAAACATTAGGAAAATAAAATAGCATATTAATGGGAAACAAATTGGTCACTTGTACCCTAATGACGTGGCTAACTTTCAGTGACATATAAGCTCCAAAGAAATAAAAAATAACATCGGCCGGTTTGTATTTGTCGCTTAAAGCATATCGCTGCAAACATAAAAATACTTATTAAACGAAAATATGTTTTAAATTTAACAACTATTTTTTATTTGATTATTTAATTATAAACTTTACTCGTGTGAGTACATGGCATGGTTTAGTTAAGAAAAAAAAACTTCTTTATAAATTAGATATCCATACAAACTATTAGACAAAAATATTAACTAATAACTTAGAAACATTATAGGGATAAATTTACTGCAAAATGCTTAGACATGAACCAGCAGATTGGATCTTCATTCCTACATCGAAATTAGGGGTGGCAAACGGGTCTAAATCCTCCGGGTCGGCCCGCGTAACCCGCCAAAAAAAGCAGGTTGGGTTGAAAAATTGGGACTGCCAAATAGCAAAATCCCGCCTAACCTGCACCGCTTAAACCACGGGCTTTGGCAGGGTGGGCTTTTGTGAAATTATATATATTATTTAATAGTTAATAGTAAAAAAAAAAAAGAGGAAATTTGGCGTATTTAGCCTGCTAGTCCGCCGTTAGTCAGGGCGGGATGGAATTTTAGAACCGCCTCACTAAGCAGGGCAGGGCGGGCTTCCCCGTTTGCCACCCCTAGTCGAAATACACGTGTAATCATAAGTGCAGCCAGGTTTATAACCTACAATATGTTACATTTATATGTAAAATATGTTTATAGGTAAAATACAAATGACAAAAATATAATTACAAGAAAAAGTATAATGTGCATTGACTTCTAAACTTACTCGTGATTCGACACATTTCTCTGGCACGAGACATCTAAATGTACTTCTATAACCTTTTTAATCTGAGATTACCAACTCTTTAGAACTGTCGAAATCATAAAATGGTTCCAGGAGAAATATAGAATTTATAAAGTATTATATATCACACATAAAAATAAATTACACATGCGGATCTAACATATCCGAAAAAATATAGGCTGCAACATTAGCCTGAAACTCGGTTAACATCATCGAAGGTGTAGGCTCAAATGCAATAAGTGTCCACCACTGCAGTTAAAAAAAAATAGTTTCAAGTATTAAACTAAAAAATAAAGGAAATAGACAAAAAAGTAAAAGAAAGAAGAAAAATTATAAGGTTACCTTTGGCAGTACAGCTCCTACTCTAACATGTGGTTGTCCATTAGATGGAGTTGTTGCTTCACGAGTAATACATGAATGGAATAAGTTTTTGGGTTGAATTGGTAAGATACTAGTAAGATCACTACTAGTTTTTGTACTTTCTGAAGATTGCACAACTATAGCAGGATCCAATATCGAACTACTATTTGTGGAAGTTATCTGTTGTGCCATGATAACATCAATCTTTTGATGTAAAACATGAATTACCAATTTTAAGTTATGGATCCTTTTTGTTAGATCATTAAATATATTCTTGACCTGCATGTTTTTCATTGGAATAATCTTTTACTACTCACTCAGATAGTATTTTATCTTGTATTATACCATATAACTCTTTAAGATAAATATATAGCAAATTCGGTTATAAAAAATAAGATAAGATAAATATAATAAGAATTTTAAGAATATTTTATTTTTATCTTTTTTTTTTAAATCTAATTAAAATAAGATAAAAAGAAGTTAAAAATAATAAAATTGTATAAAATAATCTAATTTTATCTTTTTTTTAAAAGGTTAAATTACACAGTTGGTCCCTACACTTTCAGTGAAATTGCAAATTGGTCCCTATACTTTAAAAGTTTGTAATTAGGTCCCTAAAGATAATTAAAATTTGTAATTTAGTCCCCGTCGTTCAAAATGAGTTTGATTTAACAGAATATTCTCAGTATATTCTCTATTTTAACAGAATATTTTCAGTATATTCTGAGAATATTCTGTTAAATCAACACCGTTGGAGTAGTTCTGCTTCTGATGGTGGATAATCATCCATTTATCTTAGGGTTATTAAGATCTCTCCTATAGAAGTGAGTGAGAGATTTACGAAAGCGGTTATTTACTTAGATAGGTGCTAATTGTCTACTGGCGTGGATCCCAACCTCTAAATGGAGGTCAGATAGGCAGTGGAGGCCAATTTTTAGAATTGGGCCTTTTAACTTAATTTGGGCCTGGCTTATTATTTGGGCCAAAGTATGAACAAATTCTATTTGATTTTTTTGCACTAAAATACACTATGAGTAGGTTACTAATACTAAATGAAATAAAAATTTCATGTCCACGACTAGATTTCCCTCTTATCTTACCGTGTAAGCCTCCAACCTATTTCCGGTGGAGAGGAGTGGATTTCCACGAAAGAAAGCCCTGAGCCAGGCTCTGGGCAGGTCGAAACTGCATGAGTTCACCGGGGTGGAGCACAGTCCGCAAATAAGGAAAGTTAGAAAGAAGTATCATTTTGCCTTCGCGTGACATGCTCAAATGCCGAGATGGAGCTGGGAGCCAACTTATACTGAGATAGATGGAGATAGGTCTCACATGCGTAGGGTTCGAGTCCCTGCCTGAATATATATATTCAGTTAATAGAATGAGTAGAAAAGAGTATATTGAGGAGTATAAAATAGAATCTAATTCTATATATAATAATATATTATTAAAATAATAAAAAAGGCAGTTCAGTTAGCCTAGAGGGAAGGGGATACCTTAATTCCACTCTGCTAAAGGCGGCGCGGGGCGAAAGATGGTTTTGATAGCCTCAGGACCATTTATAAACTCAACAAAATCAAAGTATCAATAATATTATTAATCTATTAATAATACATATTGTCATAAGGCTACAGATCGATGGAGATTTATCAATATAAGTGGATTGATTAAAATTTTATGTATATTAAAACTCAATTAAATTTATATATATTTTACTCGAAATCAAGTATTTTGATCTAGATAATTTTTCCAATAAAGTGGAAACTAATGAACACATTATTTGATATGTAGTAAAATTTTTCTGTGTAATAACAAATTTAATTTTTTATTTTTTTAAACTAAATTAATAATTCTATTTGATATCTTTGCATTAAATTAATAACCCTAATATCATAGGGTTATTATTAATGTATTAATCGTATTTTAATGTTTACTATTTATACATTTAAAAATTAGATTTGAGAGTTATTTATTTAATTTCATAATAAATGATATTTTTAAATTTGAATAATTTATTAATTAGTTTGTATTTATTATACTATATATTTAATAATTTATTGAAAAAAGAATATTAATATAATAAAAATAATTTGAAAAAGATATTGTTTAAAAAATAAAGACAAATAAATTTCTAACCAAATTAAATTGAAAGACAAATAGGTTCCTATCCATTTTTGAACCTAACACGTCAATATTTTTCGTTCAGAATTGACGGAGAAACAGTCACAAGGACCGCGTTGTGTCACGAAATAAAGGATAGGGACCAAAATTGATCTTTTTTTTCTTGAGAGATCGCATTATCATTCTGAGTCGAGTTGGTAGTTCGCTCCATGAACTAGTGAAAAAATGACTATTTTGACTGTATATATATCAAATTAACTGAATTTGGATCCTCTAAATTTTAAATTTTTACTTTAAAGAATAAAGTGTAATTTCTCACTCTTGAATGATTTTTGTCTCATATTTTCTCTTAGTCCGACCTATAAAATAAATAATAAGAAATCACATTTTATTATCTAAAATAAAATTCAAAATTTAGATAATCCAAATCCAAACTAACTATATGATTTTCAGTTTTTGACCGCACTAACATAAGAAAAGGCGTAGCAAGTAGCAACTGCGTCCTTTCAGAAAATACAAAAGTATTTACTATTTTTTATTCGTTTGGACTTAGGAACATTTTTTGTAGCCCAACTTAGTTATAAATAGTTAAATACTAAAGGCTCAATTATTGGAATTTTATACTGTCAAAGATCCATCACGTGGATCCAATCATAACCCAATTTCTCTCCTTTTTTAATGACAACCCAATTTCTCTCCTAATTGGACATTCTGCAATCATATTCAGGCCGGCCCATTTATCTAATTTTAAAAGCATTGTTGGACTCTTCCCAATAATTCTTTATTTTAAGCTTTCCTAACTTTAAAAAAAAAAAAAACTTTTCTAAAACAAAAACCATGGTATTTTACTATTAAAAACTTTTAAGTGTACTAATATACTATTAATATATATATATATATATATATATGTATATATATAATATAATTAAGATAAACAGTTAAAATTTATTAAAATATTAGTGTATCCATATATTTAAAAGCTTTTTTCATCCTTCTAAGTTCTAACCAGGTTGCACACCCAAGAAAAAAAAAAAAAAGAAATAACAGGTTTTTAATTTCTACTTTTTATTTTATGTAATATTTAAAGGTATAAAATGTTGTAAAGAATTTATATTATTACTCGTCTTTAGATGGAGTGGATAAGGAATTTCATTAAAATTTAGGAAAATAATTTATCCTTCTCGATCATTATTGTACACATTCTCCTAATTACAAGATGGAGAAAATGGTGATTATTTCTTAAAATCTTTAAGATAGTAGATATATCTAGATACATCAACTATATAAAAAAAGTTTATATTGTAATTTTTTTTAAAGAATAATGATAATAATAAAGTATTATTTTAATTTTTAATATTTGAATTAAAATTTAATTTCATGTTTAACATTTAAATTTTTTTTTGTCTCAGATTTTATTTCATCGTACTTTTTATTTTTGGTCAAAATTAATTTTATTTTCAATATATATATTTTTTATTATTTTCGGTACTAAATCATTATGATTATCAACTTGTCATTGCTATGTAGAAAAAATAATTAAAAACAAGTAAATTTTGGAAAAATAAATTAAATTTGAAGTATAAAATAAATTATATAACAAAATAAGTTGTTTGGCACAAAAATAAAATACTTTAAAGGGTTAACCACCAAAAACGCCCCCAAATTATTCAAACGCTGACAAAAATGCACTCGAATTTTATTATCGACAAAAATGTCTTCAAATAATTTAAAAACATAACAACAATACCCAACAGTAAATATATATTTTCAAAAAATACCTTAGAGATTGAATTTTGATGTAATTTTTTGCAAGCATGATTATAAAAATAAGATATTATTATACATAAAAATTGGTGATTTTTCGTTAAGTATATATTTTTTTTATAATTTCTTTTGTTAACAACTAATAATACTTTTAAAAAATCACAAAATAATATATACATAACAAAAAATCACCAAATTTTAAGAATAATAATATCTTATTTTTATAATCATGCTTGTAAAAAATTACATCAAAATTCAATCTCTAATGTATTTTTTGAGAAATACATATTTAATGTTAGTTTTTTTTGCAAGATTATCTTACATTAAATATGTATTTCTCAAAAAATATATTAGAGATTGAATTTTGATGTAATTTTTTGCAAGCATGATTAAAAAAATAAGATATTATTATCCTTAAAATTTGGTGATTTTTCGTTGAGTATATATTTTTTTGTAATTTTTTTGTTAACAACTAATAATACTTTTAAAAAATCACAAAAAAATATATACTTAGAAAAAAATCACCAAATTTTAAGAATAATAATATTTAATTTTTTTAATTATACTTGTAAAAAATCACATCAAAATTCAATCTCTAAGGAATTTTTTGAAAATATATATTTACTATTGGGTATTGTTGTTGTATTTTTAAATTATTTAAAGGCATTTTTGTCGATAATAAAATTCGAGTGTATTTTTGTCAGCGTTTGAATAATTCGAGGACAATTTTGGTGGTTAACCCTACTTTAAATATTAAAATTGAAATTAGGATTTAATCAAAGTTTTAAAAGTTACATCAATATTAAAACGGGATAAAGTATTAAATTGGTCCTTACGTTTGGGCGTAATTTTATTTTGGTCCTTAAGGTTTAAAGTGTCCTATTTGAATTTAAAAAAGTTTCAGTTAGCTTCAATTTAGTCCCACTGGAAGTCAAAGATAAATAATTAACAAAATGTCTTACATGACAGTAGTATAAGAATAAGACCGATAATCTAGAGAATAAGTACAAGTTTCAAAGGCACAAATCAACCGTAAATGCATCAATATATTTATTTATTATTTTTTTATTATTAAAATGAAATATTTTCTGTAAAAATAAAATGTTAAATACATCTATTGATGCATCTATGGTTGATTTTGTGTTTCTGGAGCTTGTACTTATTATCCAAATTATCGATCTTATTCTTATATTGCTGTCATATAGGATATTTTGTTAATTATTTATTTTTAAACTTATAACAGAACTAAATTAAAGCTAAATAAAACTTTTTTAGATTTAAATAAGACACTTTAAATCTTAAGAACTAAAACAGGATTACAGCTAAAAGTAAGGACTAATTTAATACCCTATTAAAATGAGTGTTTGGAGTTTGGACTTTAGAGTGTGGGATTGTGACTAGTGGCAAAGTAGTAAATAAGATGAAAAAATAAGGGCTAAGATAAGGAGATGATATTTATGGAAAGTAAGAGGGCGGCGTTGTTGGATGGTAAGGTAGACTTGTCTTGAAAATAGAAAAATGGAGAATGCAAATATGCGCTTTTGATTTTTGGTGTGGGAGGGAGAAACGTGTATGATATAAAATATAGTGTGAGGAGAGAGGTATTTTATTTGGTTATAAGATGACATAAATTAGAGATAATGATTTATTTGTATTATTTTATTTTTTAAATAAATAATCACAAATTGGACGGTTTGATTTGTAATTTCAAAAATAAAAAAATTTTTAATGTTAAAATTGGACCGTCTAATTTTTATTTTAATAAATAAAAAAGATAAAAAATACAAATCAAATCTTTTGATTTGAAATTTAATTTTTTATTCAAGCAAATCGAACCCTCTAATTTATAATTTATTTTTTTCATTAAACAAATCGGACCGTCCAATTTAAATAAAATACCATATAAAAAAATATTTAATTTTTCAATAATAATATATTACATATATTTAATCAATATAAAAAAAATTAGCCTGCAAATATGCCATGCAATTGCAATTTTCATATCCTATGAATCTCAAAAACAAATGACGAAGCAGCTTCATTTAATAAGCTCTCATCAACAAATATCTTTTTGTTAATGTATATGTATTTATATGCATAGTTATTGATATAAGGGGGATGTTAATTTTGGGCAAACATTTTTGATAAAAAAATATAAAAGATAGTTAATTATCTAACATCTTTCTGTTAAATTCTTCAATATATGAATTTAAGTTTTCTTATAGTCCACAAATAAGATATATTTTACTCGTATATAGAAAAGTGTGTGAAATTAAAAGATCCATGCACAGTTAAGGTTCTTTTTTCCTACCTAATTCAATTTTGTTTTCAAATAACACGACACATAATATTTCCATCACTCTCTTTCCCTTTTCCATCACTCTCTTCTTTTTTCCCAACCTTTTTTTTTCCATTCTCTCTTCTTTTTCTTTTTCCCTTTTCTCTTTTCATTCCCTCTGTTCTTCCTTGCCCGGTCTTCTCTCTTGTATTTACTTTTCAATCACTTTTTGTGGTGTTTTTTTTGGTGGTGTCTTATTTTATCTTTTATAAATGATTTGAACATACAGTGATTTATTAGATCTGGAAGAAGGATACAGTGAATTAGTTGTCTTTTGTTTGTAAAAATATTTTCAGAGTAGAAAAATGGTCAAATTTATATGAAGAACAACGAGAATATTTTAGAATATTGTATAGTAATACTTTTCATGTAGATTTAAAAACTAAAAAGATTTAGATTTGTTTTTGTTTTTACTTGTTAATATTTTTTGTAAACAAATATTAAACTCACTTTTAATTTATAATTGAAAATAAATAAATAATATCTAATATTTTTTTAAAATTTATATCTACTTTAATTCTATTATCGGTAAGTACTATATGTCTATTTTTATGAATGACGACAATATTTTTTTTTGTATAAAAAATTTGTTGATAAACATTAAACAAGAAACGTATAATATAATATTTAATGAATATATTTATGTATAAATGTGAGCTGTGAGTTTGTTTTAAAAGAGGTATATTGGCCCTGCCAATTGCCTTAAGAATACGATATTTAAATGAGTTATTTGCAGAGACTACACGATTTTTTGATCTGTGTCTGCAAACAGAAAAGGCTTTAACTTATTGGGCGAACGTTTACGTATATTGAATACATAGATATATAGTTTGAATCATATCGTCATTTAAAAAAAAAAAATGTGAAGCATCTTTATAAAATTCGCTCATTTAAACTGCCACAAAATTGTTTACTCTTTGAATGAGATTATTATTATTATTATTATTATTATTATTATTATTATTATTATCATCGTCGCCGACTCGTGGTGAAAAGAAAATTTGTTTTACTATGTATTCTATATTAAAAAAATCTTTAAATTCTTTAAAATATATCTGCATAATAAGGCTTTTATTCTTAATTTATATCTTTTAATTTATGAAATATATATATATTTTATTGAGTTGTGGTATATACATATTTGACATATTTCGAATATGCTTTTATAGATTTGTGTCTAAATAAAAAATAATAAAAATATCTTTTTCGAATACGTTTGACATAGACACACCTAAATATCATCACGTGTCAGTGTGTTTAACCTCATTTTTAATATATATTTTTAAAATAAATTTAAAAATAATATATATTAGTTATTAAAATAAAAAATATTTTATATATTTAACATAAGATATTAAAAATAATTAAAAAATTTATATTTTAATATCAATAAAATATTAAAATATTATTATAATTTATCTAAAAAAATATTTTATATTTTATATATGCGTATGCTCGTATTTTATAAGATTTTAATATTCATGTGTCGACATGTCCTTATCATATCATGTCATGTCCTGTATCTGTATCTGTGTGTATCATAATTTTAACGTTATTTGTTCCTAAAAGATATACTTGTTACAAAACAAAAAATGTCTATATGTATATATATATATATATATATATATATATATATATATATATATATATAATTAAAGCTTTAAAATCATTCAATACATTTTAAAAAATAATTTTTAAACCCTTAACGAATACTAGTAGATGCATTGTTTATCGAAAACCCTGTACCTACATATAGATAGAATAGGTATAATACATGTTAAAAAAATAGAAATTGGAAATAGTACAAAATAATAATAAAAATAAGGTTTACTATTTTGGGAATCATGAAGCAATATATATAATCCAAGTGGAAATATAAAATAAAAGAAAAATTAGTCCCCTGACTTTGGTTGTTGCGTTTTCGTGGTCTTTCATTGGCCGAACATGCTCAGGCCCCAACCATTAACATTCATCTCTCTCTCTCTCTCTCTCTCTCTCTCTCTCTCTCTCTCATGCTTCTTGCTTTCCAACCCAGTCATCTATTACTTATTATTACAAATAATATTTGAATTTTGACTTTGTGGAACCAAAAGCCCTTTTTATTTGCTTAAGCCTTAAACGTTACTTGCTTCATTCTCAATTTCTCATTACAATTAATTAATTAAGCTGAAGAACCCTAGCTAGCTATAATGGATTCCAGTTCCCGTTATCACCAACAGCAGCTAAACTCATCGTCGTCATCAGCATCAGGATTGCTTCGATTTCGCTCTGCTCCTCCTTCAGTCCTCGAACAGTTACAGGTTGTTGAAGGTTCTTGTTCATCTGAACAGGAGAGGTCGTCGTCGTCGTCGTTCTTGAGATTCTTCAGTTCCAACAACAATAAGCCTTCTTCAACAACAAAACCGCCATCACTTTCTTTGATGAATTCGAATCATAGCTTCACCACACTGCACAACTCGTCAACTGCACCTTCCGCTTCCACTTCCTCTGGAACGGATCTACCAAGGCAGAGCACTTTTCCAGCTTCGCATTTCTCCTTCCACGATAATAACGGTTCGTCTTCTCTATCTTCTCATTCATTACTCTTTTTTCGCGTCCTTGTTTTATTTTTAATTAGCATATTAATTAAGAATAAGGAATAAAATTAGAAAAAGTAGTGCTGTTGATGAAGGTATTTTTACACACACTTTTTGTTCTTGCTGCTTATATTATTAGCTTTGGAATCTCATGATTCAAGTTTTCTATGTTTGTCAAGTGGTTCTTTTTCATAAGGCTATAATTTCAGGTATTACTTTTTTTCATATACAATAATCTTTAAAAAAAAAACGAACATATATATTATAAAAGATTCTTCAGAGAGTGATATTTAATTTACCTACCAATAGTGTGCCGTTTCTAGAACACACAAGATTGGAAAATTTGGTAATTAACTTCATTTTCAAGGTCTAGAAACTAATTAATTAACTATGTGCGATTAACATCTTGAAATGATGTACGGAAGTGTCTTGTCTAAAATATATATTAAAAATAAATTAAATTATGTATATATTTATATACAAATATATAATAATTAATTTTAATGACTAATTTTAGTGTATAAATAATATTTTTGTTAAAAGTATATATATATGTGTGTTACGTTGTACTGTTCATACGTTGTGATGAATAATTATTTTTTGTAGGGTATGATACTAATGCAAATACTATGACGAAAGGTGTTGGAAACTACAGCGGCAGTGATGAACTTAGTCTATCCACAATGAACAGATTCAATAACCAAATTAGCTTCTCATCATCAAGAAGCCCTTCTTCTTCAGCAACGGCAACTAATAATAACCGTAATGGTGGATTATTCTTCCCTAATTATGGTTATTGGAATGAGACATCATACAAGAGGGACGACCAAAATAGGATTTATAAGTTAATTTTTGATGCTAATCAGGTACTACATTTTATTCAAATTTTATTATTTTAGTTTCTCCATCAAATCAAATACACAATTTATAATTAATTACATATGTTGATGATCATTAGAATGAAGAGTTTGGGAATAATAAAGTTGTTCATACACTATCGCATCAACTAAGTTTTCCAAAAGCGGAACCGGAGATGTTTGTAATGGAGAATATGATTCACTTCCCATTATTAGATGCTGTTCCATGTAAAATTAGAGCCAAAAGAGGATGTGCTACTCATCCCAGAAGCATTGCCGAAAGGGTATGTACGTACCATCTTTTTTCTTTTTTTTCAAACTATATATTTGACCCAAATTAAGGGTAGTCTTTTCATATATAGTTGCAATGTAATATAATTCGCATTTACTTATTTAAGTAAGAATTAGTACAGTACATATACCGTGTGTGAGTAGTATAATGAATGATGTCAACTATGACATAATTGTACTAAAATTATAGATCAAATTAGTCATTTGTATATAATATATATTAAAATAAAAAATATATATACATTAAAAATATATAAAATAACATATGTATTATTTATTAAATATATAATAATTAATTTAATAACTGAATTAGTAGTTAACTTTTTTAAAAGTATCATTTGAAATACTAAATAAATTAAAAAGTAGAAGAGATTTTCAATATTTTAATTTGGAATTTTAAAAACAGAATATTCATTATTTTCATTTAATTGATAATTAAAAGCATGTTTTTCATAAAAATAGAGGAATGTTAGGCCAGTAATTTTGGTGTTTTGTAACCATCAATTGGCCATCAATAGTATTTTTAATGGTGTGAGATTACATCTAATGGTGGGAGATCACTCACTTTTATTTTGATGGTTAAGTGCTGGCCAAAAAACACAAAAATTCCTGGCCCCTAGACTTTTCCATAAAAATATCTTTTAGAATAATTAACTATTTCTCCTGTGGTAGATATAATACATGATATATAACATACATTTTGGCAAACAAACTTGACTTAGTTTCCAACAGCTTTCATCAAATTCATGAACTCAAATAATTAATTTGTAAATTAATGATTGTGATGGTGATAATAAGTATGTAGTTATTTTCAGGTGAGAAGGACTCGGATCAGTGAACGAATGAAATGAATATATGGAGTCGCGTGGTTTTTGAATTTGCATTGGAAAAGTCAACATATAAATTGACTTGTATGTATGTACATTGTTGAGCAGCAAGCCAGCACAGCAGACATGTTGGACATGGCTGTAGGATACATAAAAGATCTTCAGAAACAATTTAAGGTGCGTAACTGACAATTCTATGACTATAAGGATAGCTAGCTAGATACATTGCAAGTTTAATTTGTTTAATTTGAGAATTATATAATGAAATGTCCTTACTCGTCTCCATACAATTAATCACTAGCTAACTCATATAAATTAAAGCTATGTACTATCATTTTTGCACTGTCTATCTGACATATATGTAAAACATGCCCTTTTTATTTTTTAATATTAGAGTTGTAGTAGTGTTTTTTAATAATGTGAAAATTTAGTGTGTTTTTTGTTTCTATAGATACCACAAAATTGAGAATTAAATTTGTGGTTTTTAATTTTTTTTTATGAACAACAAATCTAAAAGTCAGATTTTGTGATTTCTATTTTTTTTAATGCAAATCTAAGGATTATATTTGTATTGTATTATTAAAAAAAATAATTAAACATACTAATTGGATTCTCTAATTTGTTTAATTTGAGAACAAAAAAAAATTTAACTCACCATAAATCTTGTTATTTAAAATTAAAAAAACAAATTCATATAAAAAATACACTAATTAACTATGATACTAAATTACACACAATTTTCATTTCTAAAAAAGTTAGCCGTAAAACATGCATCTATATTAACAAAAAAAAAAAAAATCAATCACTAGATCATATATATAATTTTAGATATTTTTAATATAGTTTTCAATAAACACATAACATAATTATTGTTGAAATTACTGCTTAATTATGAGCCTTCAGGTACTAGCTAGTTTCTTATTTTTTATAAGGATCCAAATTTGATCCTCAATTGTATCATGGCATATATATGTGTTGTTAATTAATTAAACTCGTGCATTATTGATGAGCTGGATTTATAAGTGTTTAATAGTTTCCCACTGTACCATTTGAGTTGTTTTTTGGATTTAGATTAGATGTTTTGTTTAATTTTTAATACATGGTTGTAAAATTTTTCTTATCTTAATAAAAACAAAATATAACACGTTTTTCTCTTTCATATTTTACGAATCTATAAAAATATTCTCTTTAATTAGATTCTTATAGTCACCAAAAAAAAAAAAAAAAGACTCTTTTAATAACTTCACAATAGTAGATTAATTTATCTAAGCTAGTACTTTAATTTATACTATATAATATCAGTTTTATTAGTTATTCATCATATCTTTGACATGCATGCATATACTGATTAACATTTTAAATTACTTTAATTTGTGCAGAATCTAAGTGACAGACGGGCTGAATGCAAGTGTATAAGGATGCAGAAATCAGATTTTTCAAAAAAAATTTGACTTTCTTCCGGCGCTGAAAAGTGATAACTAGTTATCTAGAAAGTAAAGCTAATATATCAGATACAGTAGTTGTATGCAAGGTTTTGAAAACCGGACCGGATCGGCCAGTTCGACTGGATTAATCGAAAATCGGTTTTATAGCCGATCCGGTTAACACGCAAAACTACCTTGTAAACAATCGGTTTAAAAATTGGTTAAATCGGTGGTTAACTGGTGAACCGACTGAACTGGTCGTTTTTTTCAAAAGACCGATTCTCTAAAAAAAAAAAAAAACGTAAAAACCCCACCTCCTAAAACACCCGACCCTCTCCCTTCTGTCTCACTTTCACATTCCAACCAAATCCCTAAATTGCCTAACCTTTGAGAGAAAACACCGCCGCCACCATCAGCTCCTAGCCACCGCCCCACTAGCCACCGTCAGTCCTCCAGCCGCCGCCACTCTAGACAGTTTCTGCTCGTCGCGAAGCCCCACCAGCCATCGTCACCCCCAGCTGCCGGCACTCTTGTGTTCGCCGTCTCTGTGCTCGTCGTAAAGCCCGCCTCTGTGATCGTTGTCGTTAGCAGTGATAAAGGGTGCCGTCGTTGTCCTCGTCGTCGATCCTCTTCTCCTCTATGTCACGCAAACGGTTACTCAATCCTCTTCAAGCGCATCTCTCCTCCGTGAATCTCTGCCCAGAGCCTCGTCGTGAAATCACTGCTCGGGGCCTCGCTGTCGCAAAATGATCCTCTTCCGAGCTTACTCTGTCACCGCTGTTCCTCCTTCACCATGTCTCTGGTAATAATTAAGCCACTGCTTCTTCAGTTTCAATTTCTAAGATTCTGGCTTCTAAATTGGGATTGTGTTCTGAGTTGTGGATTGCTGCTCATGTGGTTTTGAATTTAGTTTGGAGGTTAAGTTTGGATTGTTTTGGTTAGGTTTTCTGTTTCTAGATTCTCTGGATTTGGATTTGGATTTTGAGTTTTCTGAGTTTTGTTGTTGAATAAATTTAAAGATTTTTGTTGAAATTTGTTGTAACTCTGAATTTTTTTTTTGTTGCTGATGGATTGAAATTTTTAAGTGTAACTGTAAGTTTGTGATTCTAAGTCTTCTGAGTTTTATTGTTGAATAGATTGAAAGGTGGTTGTTGAAATTTGGTGTAACTCTAAATTTTTTTTCGCTGTTGATGGATTGAAATTTTTAAGTGTAAGTTTGTGATTCTAAACTTTTATTGCAATGACCAATTTTTAGTTTTCTGCCTTGCTTCTTCTTTTATTGAAGTTCCTCTCAGATAGTAGCCAGTTGATACTCAGAGAGCAGAGATAAGATCTCTAACTAGCTTTGAGTGTTGGGTTACCTTTTCATGGATATTGTCTAGCTTCCAATGAACTTTAGACACAGATCATTGATTTAAACCAACAGCTTATTCTGTACCAAAGCATTTTTTGAGTTTAAGGATGAATTTTGTTGCTAATTATTTTGTTATAATTTAGAAGTTAGTTAAAAAAAATTTATTTTATAAAATTTTAATAATAAAATATGAATAAATTATTATGTCAAATTATAAACTTTTGAATTTTATTAATTAAGAAATTATTGAATTTATATATTTAAAATTGTATATTGAATTTTTAATAATGGTATTATATATTTAATAAAACTAATTCAACTCCAATTGGATTTCGATTGGACCATTAAATCATTGAATCTGCCACTTGACCGGTTCAATGACCGGTCCGGTTCTTGCAATCTTGGTGGTATGTTGTATGTCTATTATTGCTTGGATATATCACAGCCGTTGAATCAAATATTTCATTTTCTAATTCTGTATAGAAGATTTTCTTATAATATATATTGTATTCATTTTGATGTTATGTTATTTAATTTGGACTTGTTATAACGAGGATGAAACTGTATAGAAGACTACTAGCTACTTACTACTATTCAAGTAGAGCATTTCAATTGCACATTATATTGTTTAGCTACTTTTCCAAACGAAATGTAATGATAATAAGGTCTACCTTAAGGACAACTTCATAAAAGAAGCATCAATATTATTGACCTTTTTTAAAAAATAAAAATAAAAAGATAATATACAAGCTCTAAAAATGTGTATTATGTTCATATACACCTAAAAAGTTATTAAGCCTAAGAAATTACCATCTAATAGCTATTTATTATTATATGTGTAAATAATTAAATAGTTGTATAAATATCATTTTAACTTATATATGTCATGAAATTGCTTATTCTCACATATATTTCAGGTAAGATATTACTTTTTAGGTTTGCATAAATTTTACATATAAATTTTTTCTTTCGTTGTTATTTGTAGTATGTTAAAAAAAATTGGATTAAAAAAAATTAAATTTTAAATCTTTATATCGTAAATAATTTTTGATACAATGTTAAAAAATTATTTATCCTAAAAAAGTTAAACTAATAAAAAGGCAATATGATTATTTCGAGCAACATATATTGGCATATTGCAACTATATATTACATATATTCTAAAATTATCATGACTGATAATGTTTGAAGAACATAATCTATAGTTTCGATCAGATAATTTGATATGTACTTTAAATTTTAAATGTTTGTGATATAAAAAATTTAAATATTATTTAAAGTTATATATTAGTTTATATTTTTATAATATTCAATTTAATTTAATATATTTTTATTTTATTTATTTAATTATTAAATTAAACTTTATATTAGTAGACTTAAGATTTTAATTATTTTAATTTAATAAGAAATTATAAATTCTCCCTAGACTATTATATTTGTAATATAAAGTGATTTAGAAATTTGAAAATTTTTTTGGTTTTGTGATGAAAATCATGGTGTGAAAAAGTAAAGTTGAGTGAGTCTCTTCGATTCAATTTTTAAATTATGGTGTGAATAAATTAGGTTGAAGAGTTAACTTTTTGTTGCATCGACAAAACAAAATTGAATAGAAAATAGAATGATTCTCTTTATATTTAATTTCAATCTATCATTTTATTTTCTATTTTATTTTTTCAATTTCAATTCATATTTTTCCGTTCAATTTCAGTCCTTGCCTTTTTGTTTATCCTTTGAATTCTTTATCCTTTAGTAATAAAATTTTAGATATTAGATTAATCCTTATTAATTTATATGTGTTCTTGTTGTGTCTTTAAAAAAAAGAGTTTCAGTGCCTCTCGCATTATTTTTTATATTTTTATCGTCCTTGTCTTCCATGTTTGTGTTTTATTGTTGTTTTATGGTTCTTGTTGATTTCATTATTTTAAAAAACATAATAAAAAAAAGCATACGGTGCAAAATTTTTTTTATCTTTCTTATATTTGTTCTTTTTATACATTATTTTTTTCACTACAAAATTTGAAGACAAATTTTTTTAAAAATGAGAAGAATGATACGTGTTTCAAATGTTTGTGATATGAAGAGTTTAAATATTATTTAAAAGTTATCAGTTTATATTTTTAGAATTTAATTTAATATATTCTGATTTTGTTTATTTAATTATTAGATTGGGATTTATATTAGTAGACTTTGAGTTTTTTTTTTAACCTAATAAGAGGTTATAAATACCTCTTGTTCCTGTGTGGTAGGTCGGGCTTGAAGTATAACTCGTCATGTTTAGGGATTGGGCATGCCTTCGTTTAAGACAGATGAGGTATACATCAGATTCAAAGGAAATGACAATGGCGGACACGTGCAGAAGTACTCCGACGTTCAAATAAAAAAGAATGTAAGATTATGAGATATATTGTATTCAGAGTAAATAGCGTACCTTTCACGTAAATAAGAGTTTTGTATTTATAAAGTTGTGCTATAAGTGGTTATTAGTATTTGCGAAACTGTTGAGGATATTAGTATGATTTTGTGGTAAATGCATCTTGATGATATTTGACTTTATACAAAAAGTCTATTAGAAAAGGAAACGTTCTTTTCTTTTGGCACGTGTTTATGTATTCTATTCAAGATTTCGAAATATAAGTATATAATTGGGTTAGATTATAGCTAATAGTTCACCTCCTAAATTATTATAATTATAATATAGAATAATTTAGAGGTTTAAATTTTTTTTTGGTTTTGTGATGAAATTATAGTATGGATATAGTTCCAGTTTCTCAGAATTTGGTCTTCTGGGGTGTCGAGGATACTTGAACGTCACTGATTCTACCTCAAAGGTTTCTTCTTTTGTTCATTCTTCAATTGACGGAATAGCTTCTGGATTTTTGTTTTTTGTTTTTTGTTGTTTGTTTGATTTATGCTATTTTAGTTGCGCTGGAAATACAAAAAGGGGGTTTCTCTTATCTTTGGAGGAAAATTGATTGGGGGTGTTCTACTGTTCTTAGTTGAGGGTTGACTATAGTCAATTTACTTTCATTGTAGATCCTATACTAACTCTTTCTAATATGAAATTGTTTGCTGCCATGTGCTTACTATGTATAGTTTGGCTGATATAATTAGATGTTCTTTGCAGGCCTAATTAATTTGGATTCATGAGCACATTATAGTTCTCTTACTAGTTATTTTCTGCAACCATTAAAATGTGCATTGGCGGCCTCTATGCCAATTGAAAGTTGGTGAGCATGTAACTACCTTTGTAAAATATGTGTCATATGACATTATGTCAGCTTCAACTTCTATTGCATTATTGTTATATTGATGTCAAATTTTTGTCAAGCTGAATTTGTGCTTTTCAATTCTGTTTCTGAATCTAAAAGGAAGTCCATAATGTTGAATAAGTGCTCTTTCTCCATTTATTAAATTGCTCATGTTTGAAGTTGTTTGTGCTTGCCAAATTGGTTTTGTTGATAAATAGTTGTTGAGTTTATTTGCATGTTTCTAGGCTCAACGTGCAGGTTGCCTGTTGAAGAAAATTATGCAAATCATTGAGTTGCGTGTTTCACATCAAGCAGAAAGTATAAAAAATGTAAGATTAACTTTATATGTTCAATGCCTCCCTAGTAACTGTTTGAGTGATTGGAACTACAGAGACCCTGCCTGCCTTCTCTCAACTTGTTCAATTCTTGAGGTGAAATGAAATTAGATAAAACACATATTTGAATTTTGGATGCTTTATATGTAATGGATATAGGTATGATTGATCCTTCCCTTGATTGAGATATGTCTGACTGTGGAACTTTGCTACAGGGAATAGAAATGCATGAGTTCTGTTGCTGAGAAGGTATTTCTTTATAGATCGTCATTTTTGTTAGAAGTTAAAACTTGAAGTTGTTATTTTCAGCATGATTAAGTAGCTCAAATTGATTGGACTGCATACTTTTTAAATTTAGTTAATACTATACTAGATACCTTTATAAAGTTGAAATTTAGCAGAACCAAATCTATTAGAATTCAAGTCACAAAATAAAAAAATCTATTTGAATTGTATGGCTGCTGAAATTAAGAATTGGCTGCTGAAAATAAATATGAACTACTAACAAGCTTTTAATGATGTTAATTAAGGTATGCATAGCAAGCAAAATAAAAGAAAATGTCTTAGTTTGGCTATCTCTTTTCATTTATTTCTCTTTATGAGAGTTAGGTAAAAAATGTGACTAATTTAACATACATTTTCAGCTTGAACAAAGTAAATTTGAGGAAAAGAAGAAACTTGCAAATTAGGATTTTTTCAGAATCCAGATCTGTGAATTGGAAGAATAAGGAGCATACTTACCTAAGTTTTGTCGATTGCCAATCTAGAGCTTTTCAGGTTTGCTTTGTTGTTTACGGTGCTTCATTTTTTATTTCCATTTTCTTTTTACTTGTGCTATATTTATATTATTTGGTACTTTATAAGAATTGAGAGCTGCAATGAAGTCTGTCAAAAATGAAGTGTTAAAAAACAAAAAGAAGCTACTCATTTCAAGTACTTTGGTAATATATATACTGTATCTCTTCAAGTACTTTATATCATTTTATGATGTGTCATGTACTATGATGTGGATGTGTGTTGTATAGTGTGTACTAGCTATTATATGTGTGATGTATATATGTTTTTATGATATGTTTCTTTTTCCTAAGTTGAAGAAGAATAAATGTAGGTGTTTATGTCTAATGTGACTTTATTTTGCATGTTAATGAAGCAGGTGCTGAGCTTTCAAATGGTAAAGTGGCTGAAACAAAAGTTCTCGAGCGTTGAGAAGAAAGAATAGCAATACCAGAAACAATCTATTCTAGCAGAGTCTAAGTTGTATTGCTCCCACGCCTGTGGAACAATTCTGTTAATAGTGTCTATTTAGTGTTTCACTGTATAAAACTAAGATCGAGACAAAGTGTATTCACTCAACTATATTGATATGTTAGCTGGTTACTTTAATTATAACTTATCTTAATTGTTGATTATCTTTTTTTATTTTTAGATTTATTTTGTAATTATCATCATTTTGGGATGTGATTATGCTTAAAAAAAATTAAATCTCAAAAAACAAAATAGGCTATGGTCACGGTAAGATAAGGTTATGGTCACGGTTTTAAGGAGGGGTGACCATAGAGGCTATGGTCACGGTGAAAAATCGTGGCCATAGATTGGGCTATGGTCATGGTTTTAAGGAGGGGTGACCATAGAGGCTATGGTCACGGTGAAAACCGTGGCCATAGATAGGGCTATGGTCACGGTTTTAAGTGGGGTGACCATAGAGGCTATGGTCACGGTAAAAACCGTGACCATAGATAAGGCTATGGTCACGGTTTTAAGGTGGGGTGACCATAGAACTATGGTCACGGCAAAAAACCGTGACCATAGATAAGGCTATGGTCACGGTTTTGAGGAGGGGTGACCATAGAAGCTATGGTCACGGCCAAAACCGTGACCATAGATAAGGCTATGGTCACGGTTTTAAGGAAGGGTGACCATAGAGGCTATGATCACGGCCAAAACTGTGACCATAGATATGGCTATGGTCACGGTTTTTATGCGTGACCATAGATTGTCCTATGGTCACGGTTAAAAACCGTGGCCTAAAGTGTCAGAATTTGAAAATTATAACCGTGACCATAGATAAAAAAACCGTGACCATAGACCTATGGCCACGACGGAATAGGTCACGGTAAAAAACCGTGACCATAGGTCCAAAACCGTAACCATAGATCTATGGTCACCCTTTTCACTAGCTATGGTCACGGTTTTTTACCGTGACTATAGACCTTTTTTTTTGTAGTGATATAAGTGAAGTTAAGTGAGTTTTTTTTATTTAATTTTTAAATTATATGTAATAAATAAGTTAGGTTAAAAATTTTTTTTTTGTTATATTAATAAATTGGATAAAAAATAAAATATTTTTTTATATTTAATTTTAATTTATTTTTTATTTTTATTTCAATGTAAATATATTTTTTTATTCAATTTCAATTATGAGTTCATATCTATCCTTTTATTTTCCTTATCATAATTGTTATCAAACTAACTCGCATAAACCTGAGGACCGAGGTTATAAACTTATAATACTAGTGTAAAAGATAATTCATTGATCAAATAAGAATACTATATATACTTTCAAAATACTTGAGAATTTCTCTTCTTTATTTAATTGAATCCACTGCTATGCAGTTACGAAGTCCTGAGAAGAGACATTTTTCTCCGTGGCAAAATTAAAGGAGCTTATGCATCGGATTTAATTTGTTATATGCATAGCGTTCTAACAATTCCCTACTTTAAGTTAATTACACAATTGCGTGGCCTTAATTAGTTAATTAATTTGATTTCATTTTATTGTAGTTAAAAATAGAATTATTTATGTGTTTTTTTTATTAATTTAAAATTTTAAAATAATTTTATAATATAATATCAGATTTTTTGTAAAAGAAATATTTAAAATTCGATCATTATTATTAAATCTCAAAAGAAAAAAATTGTAGTAAAGCAAAAAAAAATCTATTATGCTAGATTTTTTTTTACGTAAATCGAAAAAATTCTTGGTGAGAAAAATGTTAAAAATACATAATATTTGAGAGATAATAAAAAATCAATTAAATAGTCTATAAAATTATCTTATTGAATATTTATTAATTATTGTTAGAATATTTATATAATTTTAGATATAATAAATATACAATTATGAATGTTATTTATATAAATTTATAAATATTATATTAAATAAAATAACTTTAAATATTATTTTTAGTATTATTGTAAAAATATAATTATTTATTATTGTTTCTTTTTATTAATTTATATTTTTTTTAATATATTACTATTAATTATTTATATAACTATATTTGGTGTATATTATAAAAATTAATTATTAAATTATTTATTCGTATAAAATATATATTAAAATATATAATATATAATAAAAATAAGTTAAATATAATATGTATTCATATATATACATTCATATTACCAATAATGATGAACCATATATGATGGAATGAAAGAGCGAGAGTGTTTTACTTACACTATCAATCAGTTCAAATATAGTAAGTAGTGGACTAATACAGGAATGAAAAGCAACAGAAAATCCGGGGTGCAAGTAACTAATGATTTTACTGTAGGCCCCTCTTGGATAATGAGTGGTTACCAACTTACCATTACATCAAAGTTGAAAAAAAATAAAATAAAAAGAGAAGGTAGAATAAGACTTTATTAGAAGCTGTCGTAGTTAATTATTACGTGTCTGAATATATGCAAGTTGATGGTGAACTGTGAAGCTCGTGCACCTTAAATCAAACAATCCATCGCTCCAACTTTTGGCTGATGATGACATTCTATGACTAATTAAGGATCGGAATTTAAATTATTATAGAAAGTGAAAAATAACAAACATTTTGTGCATTTGTATCAAGTGGTAATTAATAATAACGTAATTATAAAGAGATGTGTGTATAATTAAGGATATGTACATATATTAGCACCAAAGTTTCATTATTTCATAAAACCTAAGCCATAAAGTTTCTTCTGTCTAGGTTTTGTATGTGCTGCTTAAGTAGGTAATATTGGGAAGCTAATTAAATAAAAAAATGACACTAACAAGGCGATACTTGTCTGCATTGCATGAAACAAATTAATTAATATATCTATATCTAAATGGAGTAATAAGTAATAACTCATAAAAAAAATATTATATATAGCTACCAAAGTCTAGCTATTTTCGTGGTAGCTAGTGTATCGATTTTTTTTTTCGGTGAGTTTTTATAATTTTATTAAATTTTTAATTAAATTTTTATAATTTTTTTAAATTAAATTTTTATATTATATTAGATTTTGTAATTAAGTCCTTATCATAAAATAATGTTAGAATTAATGGAATATTCTATTTAACTATATAAAATATTCAGTTAAGTATTAGACATATTCATTTTGTTTAACAAAATATTCTGTTAATTCTAATTTTTTGTCATAACAATAACTTAATTATAAAATCTAATACGATAGAGAGACTCAATTGAAAAAAAAAAATATAGAAATTTAATTAAAAATTTAGTAAAATTATAAAAATTAATAGAATAATTAAACATTTTTTTTATTATTTTGTACATTTTGAAAGGAAATTAATTAATTAAATTAATTTTATCTAGAACTGACTGAACACCCATTGTATAGTTTTGAAATGTAATTGAAGTAATTAACTAATTATACGACATGATATTACTTAACATATGTTTTTGTCTTTTTGTCCCGTGGGTTCCACGAGCCTAGCACACTAGTGTAGGACTGGCAATTCATATTCTATCCGCGGCTACTCAATCCGGTCTAATCCGTTCGCATGTCTGCGGGTATGGTAGGATACGGATTTAGGGTATACCATATTTTATCCTACCTGCACCTCATATATAACACATATTTTATAAAAATTAGGTATATAGTGAAGGAAGTGAGAGTTGAACCCACAACCTCCCTTATGTAATAACTTACAATAAATGAACAATCACTAAAACTAGTTGGTTAATTTAGTAATTTAGAGCATTAGTTTTTTATTTTTTATGTTATTAATATGTATAAAATTCGAAATGATTGAATTTTATATTTACTTTGAACAAATTTGATATTTCGGCGGGTAGGATAGGGTATGGTAGGGTTTAGAATTTTAGGGTGCGGTAGGGTTAGGATTGAGAGATTCTCAACCCACAGATAGAGTAAGGTAGAATTTTAATAAAATTTTCAACCCGCAGGTAAGATTAGGGTAGGGCCACCCTACTCATTGCGAGCTCTACACTAAAGTGAATATAAAAACAATAGATTTTGGCCATGTCACTTCTCCAAAGTGGAAACATTGCATTTAGCTGTGTTTGTGAATGGTGTCATAATAGTTAATTGATGATGGCGAACAATTCCAACTATGTCACATTTGGTTTTATTATTATTGGTTACTTCATTACTTGTACTGCATTCTATTATGGCGGCCATTTGCTTTGTACTACAATTTGCTTGCAATTTGCAATTTTAATATGACCCATGCAAGTACAATTATTACGAGTGGTGTACAAATGTGATATTACTTGTTAATTAACACTTTTTAATTGCAAAATTTTCCTAATTATAAACACCCATTGTATTGTGGAAATGACTTGACTTTGAATGAAGTGACTTGAATAGACAATTTTAACACATGCGCCCATAGAATAACCCAAACCACCACCCCAAAATAGAAAGTCAGATACGAATAAATATTTAAATCCAATGAAACATGTCCCAACTCTAAAAAGTATTTTAAGTATTTAACTTCATCTGATCAATTCAGCATTTTTTAAGAAAAAATCTTACATGTCTTCGGAGTAATTCATAACTGATCTTGCTTTCATCAATTAATTGTGATTTATTATTATGTTTAGTTTAAATTTTAAAAATACTAATAAAATAATTTTTAAATTTTAATTTTAAAACTCTAAATCCTAAAATCTTAAATTCTAATTCTAATTAAAATAAAGCATGACAAAATAAATAACACAAAATAAAATACTCATTTGCTCTCAAAATATACAAGAAGATTTCATTTTTTAATTAAGTATTTAGTCATGTTACGCAATTATAATGCCCAAAAAGTAGGGATGGTAATATGTACCCTACTCACAGGTACCAATCCGACCCCATCCGATCGGGTAGGATTGCCAACCCGATCCGCAGTGGGTACAGTAGGGTGCGGGTAGGATCTTCGTGTGGGTCGGGTAGAGTGCGGGTTGAGGCTCAACCCTACCCGACCAACCTGCACTCTATATATATTTATATTATATACTTATATAAAAATATGTTTTAAATGAATGTTGAATTAAAGACTTCTCACTAAATACAAAAGATCCTTAACTACTAAAAGAAAATCATTAATTGATAATTTTTTTTTACATAAAAATCAGTTCTATTTTAAATTATTATCAAGTTATATGATAATGTTGTATATTTTTTATAACCCGCGGGTAGAATCGGGTACCCGCAGATTAAGAACAGATTGGGTTAGAGTTAGGATATTATTAACCCGCAAGTAAGATAGAATTGAGTTTATATAAAAATATCAACCCGCAAGTAGGGTTAGGGTTGGATCCAAACCTTACCTACCCTACCCATTACCACCCAAGGAGGCTGCATTCAAAAGGGTGCCATTCTTTATTAGCTGCAATCTTAATTTTCACTTTATAAGTTATAATTTGGTTTGGCTATTATTGTCTAGTATAAGTTTTATGTTAAATTTAGTAGCATTCTATTAACGATCTACATTTTTTAAAATATTTTTAACATAACTTTTAATTTTTTTATAATTTTAAAAAAATAATTCCACGTGGAAATTATTAATTACAAACGATGACATCTAATTGAGTTGATTTGGATTAAAACGAATAATAATTGTTAGAGAATCATTAGAATCAATTTAGATCAATTAGTATCGTCTAGTATATCTGTATATTAATTGTAGGATTCTATGTCTTTATTGCTCTGATTCATTTACCACCTATAAATACTCCTTGTATATTGTACCTTTGATCACAACTCAATAATACACTTTTCAGATTACTCACTCAGTCTCTTGTTTCTAACATGGTATCAAAAGTTTAGGTCTTTTTTTTTAATGAATATTAGTTCATAACCCCTTTGTTTTTCCTTTCCGGCAGTGTTCTTTGGCCTCTGTTTTCGTTCCCTTTTCGACGCTTTGGTTCGTCACTCCCATAACCATCTTGTTCGTCTTGTCGCCGTGATTCCATCGCAACCAGAACCGCCGCCATCCGCCGCCAGACGCGCCTCCACATGCCGCCGAAAGACGCTGCCACGACCAGGTTGATCTTCCTTCCAGATTCCACCCGTGCCTCTTTGCCCTCATTTTTCGATCTGTTTCCGACGCTTTGGTTCGTCACCTCCGTCATCATTGTGATATTCTCTTCGTCAGCTTTCCAACGATGCCAACATCGCCACCAGACGCCTCCGGACGCGCCGCCGAAACCTTTCTGGCCACCTCTATTGTTTTGCCTTCTAGAAGCTTCAGCAGCCGTTGGATCTTCGCCGCGATCAGACGCTCCTGGTGCTTCCACGTGTCGCAGCGAAGGCATCCTTGGTATCCGCCGACCTGCGCCCGACCCGACCCGACCCGCGGTTGACCCGTGCTCCACGTCACTGCCAGCGTGTTTCTGTCACTCCTCTCCGTTGCTGCCACGTGTCATCGTGGCGCTGACGTCACTGTTGACGTGGCGGACAAGCAGGACCCTCCCTAAGGGTTTTGGGTGAGCTCTTTCCGATTCTGCACTCCAATTTCTCATTTTCTGCTCCGAAATTGCTGTTTTCTCTCCTCTCTTTGATCTTTGTGACTATTATTATGGAAAAGCCAGATGTTTTTGCTGCCACCAACAGAAAAGATAAATTCTGTCGAAATTGTAACCGTTCTGGGCACCTCTTCCTCGACTGTCCTTCTGTTGAATGTCGCACATGCCACCAGAAAGGTCATATTAGCTACCATTGTTCACAGCTGTTCTACCGTTACTGCAAGCTCTCGGGACATTTAATTACTGCATGTCCTACTCGCCCACCACGTCCTAATCCACTCAACTCGTCTCCTGTCTCTCTTTCTGATATTGCATCTCTTCTTTAGCATCTTCTCTCTGTTTCTGGTAATACCCCTATTGTTTTTTCCACCCCTCCAAGTAATTCTAAATGGTACTTTAACTCGGGTTGATTTAATCACATGTCTCCATTGCGTAATATTTTCTCATCCATGTCTACCACTACAAATGGACATTCTGTCAATACTGCAAATGGCTCCCTCTTGCATGCAACACACAAGGGTTCTATATTCCATTCAACTCTTAATCTTCCTGATACTTATTATATTCCCAAATTAAACTTCAATCTTATTTCTGTTGGTCAACTTGTTGATATGGGTTTTGAAGTCACTTTTTTCGTTTCTGGTTGTCGTGTACAGGATCCTCGGACGGGACAAATCATCGGGACTGGACGTAAGGTCGGAAGGTTGTTTAAACTCGAGAATCTTCATATTCTTCCTGTACCAAATATCTGTGCTGCTTCTTCTCCCTCTACCCTCCACTTATGGCATCAGCGTCTTGCCCACACATCCTTAGGAAAACTGCGTCCTCTTGTGTCTCAGGGTGTTTTAGGTCAGGTTCCAAATGAATCTTTTGATTGCATTTCTTACCAAACTGCCAAACAACCTGCTTTATCTTTTCACAATAATTCATCTCTTGCTTGCTCTCCTTTTGATCTCATTCACTCTGATGTTTGGGGCCCCGCTCCCACTGCCTCTATGGGCGGAGCTCGATACTTTGTCATTTTCGTTGATGATTATTCCCGTTTTACTTAGGTTTATTTGATGACTAATCGCCATGAGTTACCTCATCTCTATATCAACTTTGCTACTATGATTAAAACTCAATTTTCCAAGGTCATTAAAGTTTTCCGACGTGATAATGCTATGGAATAATGTGATTCCAAACTCTTAGCCTTTCTTGCAGAACAGGGTACTTTGTCTGAGTTTTCTTGTCCTGGTACATCTCAACAAAATGGTAGAGTTGAACGCAAACACCGTCACATTCTTGACTCCGTCCGTGCAATGCTCCTTTCTTCTTCGTGTCCTGAGCGTACTTGGGGTGAAGCTGTTCTTACTGCTGTTCTTGTTATCAATAGACTCCCTTCTTCTGTTCTTGGTAATGTTACTCCTTTTGAGCGTCTTTATCATACCTCCCCAGATTATAGTTCTCTTCGAGTTTTCGATTGTGTATGTTTTGTTCTTCTTCAGCCTCATGAACATAGTAAACTTGAACCTCGGGCTCGTATGTGTTGTTTTCTTGGTTATGGCACTGAACACAAGGGTTATCGTTGTTGGGATCCTCTCTCTAAACGTATTCGTATATCTCGTCATGTTGTCTTCTGGGAGCACCACATGTTTTCTCGATTCTCATCCTTTGAGTCCATTCCTCCTACTCAGTCACCTTTGTTTACTAACCCCAATGTTGATCTTTTTCCTAGTGATGATTCTACAGATTCTATCTCGAGTGACCCTCCATAGCCTCCTGTTCTTCCGCCTTCTCCATCTTCCAATGATTCCAGACCGGACGATGATCCTACTCCTACCGTCATGCCTCCTCCTCCCGCTCGTTCTTCTAGGGTACAGAATCTACCTCCTCATCTTTTTTATTACCATTGCTTTTCTACTATTCTTCATCAACATGAACCTAAGACATTCAGAGAAGCCTCCTCAAACCCAAATTGGCAACAAGCAATGCAAGAAGAAATACAGGCACTTGAAAAAGCACATACTTGGGATTTGGTTGTTCCTCCTTCTGATCAGGAAGTTGTAGGCAGTAGATGGGTATACAAGATCAAGACTCGCTCTGATGGCTCTATTGACCATTATAAGGCCCGCTTGGTTGCTCAATGTTGTACGCAAGAGTATGGTATTGATTATGAAGAGACTTTTGCCCCTATCGCTCGTCTTACGTCTGTTAGAGCTCTTCTTGCCATTGCTGCGGTTAAAAAATGGTCTCTCAGTCAAATGGATGTGAAGAATGCATTTCTTAATGGGGATTTGAAAAAGAAAGTCTATATAAAACCACCTCCGGGATATCCTTGTCCTTCTAATAAGGTTTGTCTCCTTCGCAAGGCACTTTATGGACTTAAGCAAGCTCCTCGTGAATGGTTTGACAAGTTCAGCACTACCATATGCAGTCTTGGTTTTACTTATAGCCCTCATGAGAATGCCCTTTTCATTCGTAAAAGCGAACGTGGAGTTGTTCTTCTACTTTTGTATGTTGATGACATGATCATTACTGGGGATGATGTTGATGGTATCTCTGATCTCAAGGCCTCACTTCACCGTACCTTTGAGATGAAAGATCTTGGTTCTCTCAGCTATTTTCTTGGTCTCGAGGTCATCTCCACCGATGATGGCATCTATTTCTCTCAGGCTAAGTATGCTTCAGATCTTCTTGCTCGCGCTGGGATTACAAATAGTCGCACTGAGTCTACTCCTCTTGAGCCTAATGTTCGATTTACCCCTATGGATGGCACTGTTTTGGATAATCCGACTCTCTATCGACAGTTAGTTGGCGGTCTCGTCTACTTGACTGTCATCCGACCAGACATCACCTATCCAGTTCATGTACTTAGCCAGTTCTTGCCAGCTCCTCGTACTACTTACTATGCGGCAGTTCTTCGCATTCTTTGCTACATCAAAGGCACTCTATTTCATGCCCTTTATTTTTCTGTCCATTCCTCTTTGTCTCTTCAGGCTTACTCCGATGCTGATTTGGCTGGTGATCCCACTGATCGTCGTTCTACTACTGGTTACTGTTTGTTTCTTGGCGACACTTTCATTTCTTGGCGTGCTAAGAAGCAAACGTTCACTGCTCGCTCAAGCACAGAAGCTGAGTACCGTGCCCTCGCTGACACCATTGCTGAAGTTATCTCGGTTCGTTGGCTTCTCGAAGATCTGGGTGCTCCTCAGTCGTTCCCTACTGATGTTTTTTGTGATAACCGCAGTGCTATTCAGATCGCCCATAATGATGTGTTTCATGAACGCACCAAACACATTGAGATTGATTGTCACTTTGTTCGGCAACATATCCTTATTGATGCTGTTCGTCTCATTGCTGTTGGAACACTAGATCAGACTGCTGATATCTTCACGAAAGCTCATCACCCGACTCGTTTTCGGACTCTATTATCCAAACTCAAGTTGGTATCCTTAGCTCCCACTTGAGTTTGAGGGGGGATGTTAGAGAATCATTAGAATCAATTTAGATCAATTAGTATCGTCTAGTATATCTGTATATTAATTGTAGGATTCTATGCCTTTATTGCTCTGATTCATTTACCACCTATAAATACCCCTTATATATTATACTTTTGATCACAACTCAATAATACACTTTTCAAATTACTCTCTCAATCTCTTATTTCTAACAACAATTATTGATGAAACTGTTTGCAAATCAATTTCAATGTTAAGTCAGAGTCAATTTAAAATGTGGATTTTACATAACGCAAGTGGCATAATATACTTAATATTTTATCCTAGAGAGAAAACCTTAATGATAAGATCTTAGAGTGGACATTTACAATGACCCTGATAGTAGTTTGTTTAGATGAGGATCCGAAGAAATAAATTAAAAAAAAAATAAATCAAGAAAAAAAAGTATATTTTTTGTCATTACCTCAATAAAGATAAATTAGAGAAATTTTTTTGTGGTATTTTTTTTCCTTGGTTAAAGCTGAGAGAGAAGTGTGAAAAAATTATATTAAGTTCTTTTTAATTTATCTCAAGAAAACTACTTGAATATTGAATTACATATTTATATAAAAATACGTATATTATTTAACTTATTTTTAATATATATTATAACTTATATTTTATATTAATAACTCCATATAACATTATTCACTTTATCGGTTTATCCACAATGCAAAATACCATATATAGAGGTATGGATAAGAAATTAATACTTTAGAAAAAAATTATTTCTAAAAGGATTTCGTGAGTTTCAGATCCGTTTTCTTCTGTGCTTTATATTTTCTGTTGCTTCACATCAAATTCAAACGATGAAAACTACCAAAATCACCCCATCCTTTTCTGGTTCTCTTCTTTTTTTTTTTTATCCCTCTCTTTAAACGAGCAAAGAATTAAGGATTTGTTCAGTTTGTAAAAATATTTTGTATTAAAAATAAAAAAGATCTAAAATTCTTTTTAAATAAAATTATAAAAATAAGATTGAGAATATATTAAAATTAAATTATATTATAAAATACAAAAATTCTTACAAACTAAAGTTTATTAATAATGATGTTGGTCTCTAAATTTTACTAAATTTGTAATAATTAGATTTTTATAATTTTTTTAATTAAATTTTTATACTATTTTTTATTTTATAATTAAATCATTTTCGTATAAAAAACGTTGAAATAACGGAATATTTCTTCCAAAAAATATATAATTAAAGTTTTAATTAATTTTTTAATTGTGAGTACTTTTAATTTGCGAAAAAATATTTCGTTAATTCTAATATTTTTACACAAGTACGGATTTAATTCCAAAATTAAAAATAGTATAGGAACCCAATTAAAAGAAAATAAATATAAAAATTTGATTATAAATTTGGTGAAATTATAGAAATTAACAGCATAATTAAACCACAAACTAATTAAAAAAGTCTAATATTTCTTTTTCTTATCCACGATATTCTCAACCAGGCCAATGACTAATCCACTGTAGATTAAAATTCTATTTAAAGATTTGTCACTAACAATGAGTTACTGCATATATAAGAAGTAGGATTGAAATTGAACCCCTTAAGTGGAATATTTTTATTTAGGGATAAGTATTATTTTGGTCCCTAACGTTGAGGGTCAGAATCAAAATCGTCTCCAAAGTCATTTTAGATTTAAAATCATCCTTAATATTTTTTTTTGTATTAAAATCGTCCTTTTTAATAAAATAATTTTTTAAAAGACAACAATACCCCCAACCCCCAACTACACTACCGTTCATTTTGTATTCCCTGCCACCACCGTTCATTCTGCATTCTCCACCATCGTCACCCCCTTATTTCCACTATCAGCCATCCGATCATTTTGCATTCTCCACCACCACTGTTCATTCTGCATTCTCCACCACCATCACCGTCCTTATTTCCACTATCAGCCATTTCTTTCCACAATAACAATAACAACAGAACATACATTCAAATTCAAGAATCCATTATCAATAATAACAGAACATTCAAATCAATAATAACACAACATTCAACATTCAAAAAAATTTAAATGAACATAGAAATCAACACAAGCAGAAGCAGAAAGCAAAAAAAATTAACACAAGCAGAAGGCAGAAGCAGAAAGCAGAAACTGAAGTAGAAATAGATGCAGAAGTTCAAGCACAAAGCCAAATCAACAAGCAGAAGCACAAGAAGCCAAAGAAGAAGCACAAATTCAATAAGAAGCCAAAGTAGAAGCTCAAGCAAAAGCAGCAAGCAGAGGCCAAAGCAAGAACCACCGGTAGCTCGTGGGCGACGGAGCGACGGCAGCTGGGCAGATCGGCGGTGGCAGGAACCCAACTCAGCCTCAGATTCCTCTCTCTCCTAATGACCTTGACAGCTCATCTATATCTTCATGCACCAAGACGCAAATTATGTGTTCACAAGGTATGTCAAATGATTCCATTCTCATACATGAACAATTGAATTCCATCTAAATGTCAAAAAAGAATACACGCCACATTTTATTTGGCGTTCGGGCCAAACCGACAGAGTAAATCATATAAGAGCCAGTTTGCCTCATATTTATTACCTTTATTGATGCAGCTCGTACAAAGATTGGTTGGAACATATAAAATATTGATAGGGTGTAAACATTGGCAACACTCCTCTTTAACTGTTAAAAACACGTTTGCATACTGGGTCACCCATTCATAGATGCGAGGTCAGCCTGGACCTCTTTCCACCAAATATGGTTGACACATCGATTAAAGTGTTAAATGAACTCAACTAGATTGTACCTTGAATTGACATACTTTGCAATGATTGAGTTTAATCCCTCGCATCGAGAAGTAGTCCGAAAACCAGTAAAAAACTTTCATCTTATATGTGCAGTTGACCATGAATGTCTCTTCTTATACATATCTAGGACCCAACTCTTGTTTTCGACACCAAATCCCTCAACCATTTCAAACCACTTTTGACGAAATACATCAATTTCATAGTCGCATAGCATACACTTTTTAAACATGGAGGTAAACTGGGGCTTGCCAATATTACTTATTGCATTGCGAATCAGATGCCATGCACATAATCTATGATGTGCATTAGAAAACTCTTTCTCAATGGCAAACTTCATTGATAGATCACCATTCGTGATAACTAAAACAGGTGCTTTCCCATTCATTGCCACCTTCAGTTGTTGTAGTAACCACCTATATGTGTCTTTTTTCTCGTCGCAAATTAAAGCAACAGCAAAAATAATTATTTGATTGTGATGATTAACACCAGAAAATACCACCAATGGACACATATATTTATTCCTCTTATAGGTAGCATCAAAAGGCAGCACATCACCAAATAATGAGTAATTTGCCCTACTGAGACTATTGCACCAGAATAAATTGTACAAAGTACCATCGGCATCCACGTGATAATTAAAATAGAGAGAAGGGTCATTTGTTGCTTGATCTTCTAGATACTTCAAATCTGCATACGCATCACTAGGTAACTGGCGCCTCTGCTTTGCTATTTTATTGTATATGTCCCTTTGCGTGAAAAAGAGATACTCGTAGCCACATGCCTAATTTGCTAATGTTCGATATATCTGTCCAACACTAATCTCACCCTTTTCCATGTTAATCATGTGGCCAATATCAGCCTCGGACATGAATCTATGCCCACGAAACAATCCAGTCAACCGAGGATCCAGAAGCGGATGACTGTGTTCATCAGAAAAATAAGAAATAAACCAACGATCACTAGGTGCATCTAGACGAATCTCCATCATTGCACTGTAGCCACACCTTGTCTCTGGTGTAGGTTTTTTCTTAAAGTTTCCAATGCCATTATTATTTTGTGGTCTAAATCCTTCACGATGACATACAAAATTCTTCAACTTAAGTACGCTCGCACGACTCTTCCTAGTCCTGTTCTTCCGAGCACTAAAGCCTCTTGGCCTTGCATATCTATTGTAGAACTCAAATGTAATGTTGACATCAGAAAAGTGAAAATGACATACATATTCGTCCCTGATGTTCCAAAATTCAATCATCACAATGTCTTCGAGTGAGTCAATGTTATACCCTTCGTCGAAGCCGTGATAATCGAACATTGGTTCCACATTTGTGTCGTCCTCATCCATATAATCCCTGTCAACTTCATCATGTTTTTCTTCCTCCTATGCTCATACTGATCATATGATATATGCTCACTATTAACCCCTTCATGAGAAAATTTCTGACCCATTACTTTTTGAACACAAATACACAATTCAAAATAAAACTTAAGTTTGTACATAAATTGCGAAAAGTGATAAGAATAAATATTTTTAAAATAGAGACCAAATTCCTTATATATCATGCACATATTTATGCCAATTTGCCAATTTGAGCGATCAACATTTATACAAATTGGAACATTAATACAAATTTAAGCGATCAACATTTTAGCGATCATGCACTTATTTATGCCAAATTCCTTATTGGAACTCTAAAACCAGCAATCAACATTAATACAAATTGAGAGTGCTTGTTGCATCAAAGTAGCGATAAAATAACTCATTTTTGTGTATTCACTTGAAACTCATCATAGCATAAAATGTGGCTCTCACTACTCACTTCAAATTCATTCTCTCAACACATCAAATCATAGGATGGACTGTGATCCCATTTTAACTGGCCACCCACTATATCATCCTACGATGATGGGGTGATGAGTCCCAAGCACATAAAAAAAGTACTACACAAATATGTCTCTTCTCTATAGTTGGGGACTATTATGCTAGAGGCTTACACTTTCATGAATTAAAGTTCAGAGTTTGATAACTTATAATTACTTACCTGAAGTGAGGTCACGTAAGGAGTGGTCAACAGAAACCTGATCATCCAAGAAAGAAGAAAGCAGTGGTAGAGCTTCGCAAACACAAACCCAAATCAACTAATATTAATTCTAAGATCAGATAACTGAAATACATAGCACAACCATGCTAATGTAAACTTGAACTCAAGAAAGTAGAACTAAAAAGCAGGTTTATTTTGTCGTTTCTCAAACTCGTTAATCTAAATAATAATAATAATAATAATCCACATTTTCCAATTTGAGCAAATTATGCAAAACTAAAAAGCAGGTTTATTTTGTCGTTTCTCACACTCGTTAATCTAAATAATGGATAAAGAAAAAGGGATAATTAAAGAAATCATTCAAATGGTGACAACCAATAATAATAGTAATTGTTAATTCTCAATTCTCACGATCCATAAAAGGAGAAGATCATAATTTTAGTTTTATGGAGTTATGGTTAGTTAGTTACTTGGATACAAATGCCGATTACACAGTCAATTCGATAAATTTTCTATTTTAGCTACCAATTAAAAAAAGAAAATAAAAAAAATAAAAAAACAAGAGTTGCTTAAACCAAATAAGAATTAGATTTCAAAACAAATGAAGAAAAGATAACATAAACACAGGATTGAGAGAAAAATCTGACAACGAACGACATTTAAAACAATTTCCATTGATGCAGCGGAACAAATAATAATTCAAAAAGTAGCCAGGCATAAGATATGGTCATAACTCATAACTCTCAACCTTTAGTAGTAATTTAAACAACTGAGCACAGTGCAAAGTCCATAATGATTTAGCATACTAGTAAAACATATCTTCAAAAATGTGAAATTTCATTATTAAATCTTTTCTATGAACTCACTGTCAATATTAAAAATTTCACAAATCTAAACCATTGCTTAAGTGCTCATCATATTTTTAAATCAGTTTCTCTCAGCGTGGTCCCACTACTCACTAGGTCTAAGATGGCATCAACAATTCCCATCTAAATGAAGCAAAGGCAAATAAATCAACCAGATAAATATCATGTCTAGCATATGGCAGCAGCATCACTAAGACGGACGCAACAACAACTAATTACTTCATTCTAGAAACAATTGACTAAAATTACAAACAAATGAATAAAAGGGTAAATGTTTCATATGGCCAAACAATTAATTACTTCACTTCAACCATGTATTAAGATGCAAAATGAAAATATAATATATATCAACTGAGACATCACAAACCCCAATGAATATGAAAAACTGTTAAGTTATAATGCTTGTCACAGTCCATTTTATGGTTGATAACAAGAAAGCACAAACAAAAAACTATTAAGTTCTAGATATTATATTTTACCACTAATAATGGCTCTAATCTCATTCTTTCTGTTCTGTTTTCTGATCAAACAATTCAAAATAATTCAATGGCTTACCCTTTGAATAGCCACATTCCCTTTTGGGGTGACAGTGATGGTCTGGGGTACTGCAGAAGCCAACTCACTTGGTAGATTCCTGATCAAACAATTCAAAACAACAGCTTTAGCATACACATGTCTTACGAAGTCAATAAAATCTCATATACATTGGGGATTCTGCATTTGTACACGCGGGATTATAGGATGTGTTTACTCACACAATATGAATATGAATGAAAAACTTAAAAAAAAAAAAAGCTGCAGACTTGAGAAATTCAGCATCTTACTCTTCTCCATCAGGTTCATTTATCAAGCGTAAAAAAATCAGTAAATCAAATCAATGCATTAAACCAGAAAGTTAACATTCAGAAATTTAAACTATATACGTCGCAACTTTATGCTAATAGATTCAATATTGTGACTCCTAGTGTTTTCTAAGTATTAAGATTATCAATTCTACTCAGATGAGGAAGCCATTAACACTACCAAAAACAAGGGATTTAGCCACGAAAAAATTCGTGGCTAAACTCTAAAAAAACTGTGGCAATTACGCTTTGGCAACAAATGAACATCTGTGGTTGAAAAGGGCGACGCTTTTTTAATTAGTCACGCTTTTTACCCATTAGCCACAGTCTTAACACCCATAAAGATATTTTGTTAGCTACAACTTTAGCATGTTTAGACACGCTTTTTTCCGTGGCAAAATGAAAAGATGCATAACGAAATAATTGTTTCTGCCACACTTTACCCGTGACAAAATTGGCCAGACCGGACTTTTTTGCCACACTTTTTTCCATGGCTAACAATAAAAGTTAAATTAAAAAAATACTTTATAATAAAAATGCTCCTTAATATAAAATTTCATCATATAAAAAAAATAATAACATTCCTATACGAATTATCCATAGTATAAAAATATGAAATTAACTAATACTTAGTATTGAAAAGCAAATATCCTGGATTACATGGGTTTAATGTTAAAAAAATATTTAAATATAACTATTACAAAATAAATTTCAGACTTTGCTAAAATGATACAAAAATCTGAAAGCCTAAAAGTACCAAGACAAAATGAATTTATCAATCTCTACATTTCTTGTTACACATACAACCCACATGCAAAAATATTTCTAGATAAATAGCAAAAAGGACATGTAACTTCAGTCACTGAATTATACATCATGTCGATACTCCAGTTGCTTTGTGTGCTCCAATAAAATCTGCTAAGTAAGACAGAGATCAGGAATCAAGCTAAGAAATTAATAGGCCATGATTTGACTCCTTCGAGGATGATCAGAAAAATTAAGATACAACACTTACTTCGAGGGTGTAATTTGCAATTGCTTTGCAGCTTTTAATTACTAGTTGCATAACATTTTTCAAAATGTCAATTGGTAATTTAGAATTTATCTATAGCCAGTAACAAAAGAAAGAATGCATATTGGGATAACAAAAAAGAAAGATCTAACATTAATTTACATTGTTGACTAAAAGAAATACAAAAAATAAAATGATGCCAAAAAAATTAACATGAAGAAGTGCCACTTTATTCAACTTTGGCAGAATTCTTCTATTTAGTTCAAATTTATCCATATTCATACAAATTTTAATAATTACAAAGTCACAAAGCTAAATCAAAAGTTGAACAGTTTAAAAGAAAACACAAACTTGCATGGGGATCCAGCGTCGACAAGAGCCAAAGTTGCAGCATTGATACACGCAGATCTAGTTCCTACACAACAAATATTGGGAAAGAGTTAGTGAATGGTAAAAAAAAATAGTCTTTTAAATAAATAAAATAAAGATCCAACAAAGAGAGAATATTAGATAAAGATAAAAAAGAGCTGCTAGGGTTCCTTCCAAATTCTTTGTGATTCAGAATTGCCTGTAAAATCTTGATTTCTGCTATTTTGAGACCTTCTTTGGCGACTTAATGTTAAATTTACTAAGGATACATAGAAATTGAACAATAGTCTGAACCTATGAGTTCTTCTGATTTTCTAGTGAGTGGATTTTACTTTGGTGCTAAGTGAAAGTTACTTTAAAGTTTTTTGCCCAAAATTTCACTTGTATTATTGTAAACGTTCATTTGAATTTCAGTTAAGTAATTGAAATTTTTAATTTAAATTAATAGTTAATTATAATAAAAAAATAAAAAATTATAATTATATACCATATTTCAAAGCCGGTACATACTAATTAGGATTATGAATTTTGGCTCGTTGGATTTAAAAAAATAAAAAAATTTGCCGGATAAAAAAATATTAAAATTTTGTAACTGTTTCAAAAATAAACCTATGTCGGATAATTTTTATTAAATTAATAAAAAAATAATAAAAAAATAAAAAAATAAAATTTAGAAAAACTAATACATATTGTGAATTAGGGATAAAAATGTACTTTTTTTATCATAAATTTTATACTTTTAACATTCATTCTCAATTTATTAGAGTTATAAGCATGTACTCTTTTTTATACTATTCCAATTAATACATATCTTATCAATTGAAAATGGCTGAAAAGGAGAGAGAGAAAAAACCAACTATCCAGAGACTGGATAAGCCTGTAAAATTGAAATTTATTATTAAGGTTTAAATTTGAAAAAAAAGTAGAAACTGCCTATAAAATTTTTTAAAAGGATGAAAGTAAGCATCGTTTGATTTTGTCACGGTGAGCATGCGGTCTGTAACAATTGAGAGAGTCCAGCTCAAGTTGGCTACAGATAAACAAGAATGTGAAAAACTTCGGAAATGGATCATCTCCAGTTGTTTTAACACTTGAGGAAATGAAGTGTGATTTCTTACCATTAACTTTATAATTATAAGTGGGACCAAAATTAAATATGAAAGAAAGAACAATGAAGGGTAAGAGATCACAATTGACACCATCCAGTTTTTTTTACTTGAGAGGATCTACCCCCGAAAACTTTCACACAATTTAACCACAGAAAAAACAAAACGTTGCAAGTAATTACCACGATCATAGAAATTTGCCACCACTTCTTGTTCGTGAGTATTTTCCTGTGGTAAACTACCATGTTTCTGGTAGTATAAGAGAAGGGAAGACTTAAAAAGTGGTAAGAGAGGCATAAATCAATAGTCTCACCCGTACCAAGAGAATCAATCAGGTATCTATTTCACCCGGAAGCATGTTGAGGCGGCGGCGGTAGTGTGTTGCGCGGCGGGGTCGACAGCATGTTGCGGCGTTGTCTGAGGCGTGTTGCAGCGACAATGATAAGCGAATGAGAGATACAGCAGAGAGAAAGAGGATGAGAGAATGACAGTAATTGAACGAGGAGGCAAAATTCTAATAGATCAAATGTTTCTCTTCTCTGAAATTAAAAGGAAAATAGAAAAAAATGTAAAATATAAAAATTAAATGGATTAATATCTAATTATCAATTTTTTCAAAAAAAAAAAAAAGATGGAGTATATTTTATAATTATTTTGATGATGATTAATCATACTCCTTAATAAAAGTAGGAGTAAGAAATCATAACCTCAATTTATATATGATTGTTTAGGACAAGCCTGCAACTAATTTTTATTTAGGATATTTGCGTAAATTTAATTTTTCATTAATTTATTGATATAAATTACCTTAAGATATATATTTAAAATATATAAACCAACACATATGTATCCTGATATGCATAAAACATATTTCGTAATTAAGTGCGGCGTCCCGCTACCCTTTCCTCCTACCTCACGAATTAGTTTTTTTTTTTTAATATAATATAATATAATATAACAGTATTTTTTTAGGGTGTATTAAAGCTAATATTGCATGATTAAATGAAAACTTTGGAGTGCATTTGTATCCGTTTATTTCAAGCTGAAACCTTAAGGTAAAAATAGTAGACGTATAAGAAGCTGTAGTATCTGAAAAAGATCACATAAAATTTCAATATTAATGAACTACTCATGAACATATACATACAGCTTACATGTATAATAAGGTTACTCTGCAGCTTCACCAAAATTGTTAGCAAATGACCATTGCAGTTTCCTAAAACAAAGTACTGCAGCACTCGCAAGTCAATGGATACTGCTATTTACAAATATGTTAGTATGTTACAACCTTTGTTGGCAACTACCTTACCTATTTACATCTTAGGAAGTCATACTTCATTAATCATTACCCAACAATTTCCATGCAATTAGCGAGCAAAGGGCAAAGGCAACACCTTAAGCAACAAGCAACCCCGACCACTCACCACAACACAAGTTGCCAACAAAGATGCAACAAAGAACCAATTCCGTCGGCGCATGGAGTCTGGATGTATTTGTAAGCAGAATGATGGCTATTTCCATTGCCTTTCAGCTTCTTTGAATTCAGCATAAGGTCGAACATTTATATCTGAAACTCTGGATAATAAATGCAAGCTCCCTGATGGTGAAATGACCTCCCTTCAGTCCTTGACCGTGGAATTATAAGTTTATAACCAAACCAACTGAGGACTGTGAGGTCCAACTCCAACAGCCATCTCCAATGCTATTAACCAGTCAAGACCCGACATACGTATCACGGCAGGGATCAACTGTACAGAAAAGGAAGGATGAATTTGACCTCCTTACTGTCAACTATAAGCTCTTAAAGGTTTTAATATCTGGCGACGCAGCGGAATAGGAAGAAAGAAATGGTCTCCTTCAGTGGCGGAGCTTAGTTCAAACAAGCGGGGCCATGGCCTCCCAAAACTTTTTATAAAAAATTTAGTAGTACTTTTTCAAAAGATAAAAAATAGTTCAATTGATTTAAATACTTTACTATGATTTAAAGTATCTAATAACTTCAATGAACAACACTCTCTCTATCTTTAAGTTCAAATATAAAAAATTAGATATTTTTTATTTATTTAATTTAATATTATTTTATATTCTACTATTTATTTAATTTAATTTTTTATATGATAAAAAATAATAGAATATTCAATAAGTATTAATATTATTGTATTTGTATAAATTGATAAAAAAATTCAATAAATATTATAAATTTTAATATTTATCCTTTTAACTTCTTCTTTACATATCTTACAGGATATATATTTAAATTTTTATATAAAATAATAATAAAAAATCAAAGAATTGATACATTTTTTAAGAGGAAGGCTAATATTTAAGAAGGAGAACATATAACTTTTACAATATCAACACCTGTAGATAGTTCTTCTACTTTAATGAATCACGAAGAAAGTGAGATATAATCTTCAAAAGTTCAAAAAGTTACATCTGATGACTTTAACCTTAACTTTTTGGAACAAAATCTTGAAAAACGACTTTAAATTTGACAATATCACCAAAGCCAGAGAGATGAGATTAGACGAACTTATCTTAAATGGGATTCATATCAAAAATATTTTGACAATTATTTTTTATCTGGCCCCCCAAAATTTTGTTTCAAGTTCCGCCACCGGTCTCCTTAGAAATGGATGTTCCAATAACTGAGCTGCAGTTGGCCGTTTACTTGGGTTAACTTGTAAGCACTCAAGGATAAAATCCCTGGCATCCTTCGACAATGTTTCAGGAATAGGCGGAGGTTCTCCTCTCCCAATTCGAAATAATGCTTGCACCTATCATTAATAAACAAATAAAGAAAATAAAATATTGATATAGGAAAAAATATAAACTTAAAACAAAAGAAAATACTGAGAAATGTTACATACTCCTTCCAAATCAGAGTAAGGACGTTTCCCTATCAACATCTCCAAGACTGTACAACCTAAGCTCCATATATCAGCTGCTAGTCCATACCCATCATCATTCTTCAAGTTAACAACCTATAATGGAACAACTCAAGGTCAAACTCACTAACTCACAAAAAGCTCATATAGTACAATATAACTCATTCATCAGTTTATCCAAACATCTTCATTCTCCAATAAATTACAAATGAGCGGCAAACTACTTTTCTAAGATTTTTAATTTGAAACAAGAAAATCCATCCAAGAAGATGGTTTGTCCAGTCACCAGGAGAATGGCTTATCGAAACATCAACTTAATGTTTGTAGAGAAATACTGAACACACAGGATATATACTATACAATATAAACTAGATAGCCATATCTCATTCTAGTTTATCCCTTTGAAGGAAATTATTCCAACCAAATGACACAAGAACAAAGACAAACCTCTGGGGCCATCCAGTATGGGGATCCTTTGCTTGATTTAACATTTTCAGTTGCCTGCAAAGAAAAAGACCAAATCATTATAATTTAAGCAGCAGCATTTGGAATTCGCATCAGGGCAACAGCAAACAGGGAAACTCAGTATTATATTGTTGAAGAAGGTTACCTTTGCCAACCCAAAATCCGCAAGCTTGACTGACCCGCTTACATCAACCAGGATATTGGCACACTTGATATCCCTATAAAATTTAATATTAAAAGAAAAGAGATGCAATTAGTTGCAGACTGATGAAAAAGCGGCTTCTATCGTAGTTGTCTCAAATAGTACAACACAAAATACATCACATACATTTATACTCTGAAAAGTTGATCATGATAGAGGACACACTTAAGAAGCTAAAAAGAGGAAGTATAGTCATACGACTTAAAATGCCTTAGTCATACAGCTAGAAAGATATCCTCATAAGTCATATCCATTATCATCCAGCTTCTACCATGTAGAAAAATCTAGTTCAATACACAAATGCACAATCACTCATAACCCGTACATTCTAACGTCACTAAACCATGAAGTCTTGTAACATAACTATGCCAGAAAATTCCATCACCCAAATATGATTGCTGTTATCATAGGCATAGTCAATAAACCGAATCACAAAAGGACAATCACTCATGATACCTGTGAATCACATTTTGATTGTGAAGATATTTCAAGCCATGCAAAATCTGCCTTGTGTATGCAGAAACGTGAGAATCATTTAAGCTATACTTCTGATAGAGACTTAACAATGACCCTTTAGGCACAAGTTCAAGGAAGATATAAAGTGAACTTTGGTCCTGGAGAAGACAAAATATAAGGCAATTAATTACTGCAGTCAATTATTATTAAAATAGTAATGAAGGGAATAAATTAAGGCTTCCATTAGGAGCATACTTGTGATTCTACCAAAAAGAAAGAATTCAAATTTGCAATGCACTTATTTTGGTTGCGTATTCAATTCCTAAAAGTGAAGTTGGTCTTCCTATAATATCATATTCTGGGAGCATATAAGAAACTTGTCTATTGCCACCTAGATGTTGCATACCTCTTGAGTGCCAAAATATCGAACTATATTCTCGTGTTGAAACCGACTCAAAAGAGATATTTCCTGAGACAAAGAGCACAAATAATTAATGGTGGCATTATCATATAAGATGGAATTGACAAATGAACATTGAACAATAAGTAATAAGCTCTAACAACAAGGCTAAAGAGTTCCTACCTGCCGAAGTTGGAATAAGCTCTGTTTACCCTGGTTACTACCTTCATCCAGCAAAGATGCCTCCTTCACCGCAAAAAAGAATCCATCACTGCAAGAAAAGAAAATGTGCATGTGATTTAAGAAACAAGGAAACCACTTTGCAAATCAAAGCTCACTAATACTTTAGAGAGTTTAACGTTAGCAAATTTTCCCTCTTTTCATCATTAATACCTCTTAACTGTCCTTAATGCTAATTTCCCCTTTATTTATCAAAGTAAATCTCACATAAACATGGAAACACCACCAACTTAAATAATGTCCTTAAGTGTAACGACAAACAGATAACCAGGGTTTTCCCCAAACTACAAGTCAGCTCGAACAACAAACACAATCTCTTAATAGGTCAGGTTATAGAGCATGTGTAATGAATACGCATGTTCGCAACTCTACTCATTAAAGTAACTAACCAACCAACTAACCAAATGAATAAATAAAAGTAATTAAATGAGGAAAAAGCAAACACTCACTCTGTAAAACCTTCATAGACGGTTCCAAACGACCCCTTTCCCAAAACGTAACCTTTTTGCCACGACGAGAAAGTTCGGTTAAACCACTCAATTAAGGAACCATCAACCGCGCCAGAACCAGAACAAGGACAAGCTCTTTCCCCGCCAATATCACTATCATCATCATGGGACGTAGTAAAGGAACCTGAATCCATAAAAAGCATGCTTCTTTAATTGCGTTCCTTTTGCGTTGTTGATGTTTTCCGGTACAAGGCAGTGAATCCAATAATATTAGCCAACGACTCGTAAAGTCAACAATGACCAAATACCAATGTGATTCCTCGTAGATAGGGATAAAAACTTGCAATTAACCTTAAATCATTATAAACATTAGAAAAATAAAATAACATATTAATGGGAACAAATTGGTCACTTATACTTTAATGACGTGGCTAACTTTCAGTGACATATAAGTTCCAAAGAAATCAAAGATAACATCAGCCGGTTTGTATTTGTCGCTTAAAGTATATCGTTGCAAACACAAAAATACTTGTTAAACGAAAATATGTTTTAAATTTAACAACTATTTTTGAATTAATTATTTAATTATAAACTTTACTCGTGTAAGTACATGGCATGGTTTAGTCTAGAAAAAAGAAAATTAGATATCCATACAAAATTATTAGACAAAAATATTAAATAATAACTTAGAAACATTATAAGGATAAATTTACTGCAAAATGCTTAGACATGAACTAGCTGATTAGATCTTCATTCCTACGTCGAAATTAGGGGTGGCAAATGGGGCTAAATCTGCCGGGCCGGCTCGCGTAACCCGCCAAAAAGGTGGGTCGGACTGGAAAATTGGGACCGCCAAATAGTAAAAGCCCGCCTAATCCGCACCGCTTAAACCACGTACTTTGGTGGGGCGGGCTTTTCCGCCAGGCTTAGTGTTTTCTTGATAAGGGGGTATTTTTGTAATTTTTTTGCCAAAATCCAACTTTTCCCAACCTAACTTACAAGAGAATGAAGATGAAAATTGAGTGTTTTGGATTATGTTTTTTTTTTTGAGAAAATATTTATAATTATGTTTTAGATTATGTTTATTTTGCTTTAGAGACAATATTTATAATTATGTTTTGGATGAAAACTTGGTTTATAATGATGTTTATTAGATATTTATAATTACAAAGACTTTAATATTTGTGAATATAGAAATTATAATTTTTTTATACCTTTAAAAATTATAAATTTATTAAAATAGTTGTGAAATTATATATATTATTTAATAGTTAATAGTAAAAAAAAAAGAGGAGATTTGGCGGGTTTAGCCCGCCAGCCCGCCGTTAGGCGGGGCGGGGCGGGCTTCCCCGCTTGCCACCCCTAGTCGAAATACACGTGTCATCATAAGTGCAGCCAGGTTTATAACCTACAATATGTTACATTTATATGTAAAATATGTTTGTAGGTAAAATACAAATCACAAAAATATAATTACAAGAAAAAGTATAATGTGCATTGACTTCTAAACTTACTCGTGATTCGACACATTTCTCTAGCACGAGACATCTAAATGTACTTCTATAACCTTTTTCATCTGAGATTACCAACTCTTCAGAATTGTCAAAGTCATAAAATGGTTAGCCAGGAGAAACATAGAATTTATAAACTATTATATATCACGCATAAAAATAAATCACACATACGGATCTAACGTATCCGAAAAAATATAGGCTGCAACATTAGCCTGAAGCTCGATTAACACCATCGAAGGTGTAGGCTCAAATGCAATAAGTGTCCACCACTGCAGTTAAAAAAAATAGTTTCAAGTATTAAACTAAAAAATAAAGGAAATAGACAAAAAAGTAAAAGAAAGAAGAAAAATTAGGGATAAGTACGATTTTGGTCCCTAACGTTGAGGGCCAGAATCGAAACCGTCCCTGATGTAATTTTCGACTTAAAACCGTCCTTAATGTTGCATTTCATTTTAAAATCGTCCTTTCTAATAAATTTTTTTAATTTATTCCGAAATTACCCTTACTTTAATAAAAAAAATATAAAATTAAACAAAAAAAAAAACGCATTTTGTTGGGGGGAGGGAGGCAAAGGGTATACGAAGGGAAAGGGGGAGGTGGAAAGGGAAGGGGGGAAGGGGGACGGCGCTGGCGGCGAAGCTTGGAGGGGAAGGGGAAAGGACGTGGGGTGGAGGGTGGGGGGAAGGGGAGAGGCGGAGGGGGGAGGGAAGAGGGGAAAGGGGAAAGGGGAAAGGGGGGAAGGGGATGGCGGCTGTCGCTGTCACCTCGGCTGTTCCCACCGCCGCTGGATCCGTCACGTGCGTCTGCCTCTGCCTGGCCTCCACCTCTGCCTCGCCGCCTCTGCCTCGCCGCCTCTGCCTCTGCCTCGCCGCCTCTGCTTTTGCTTCTGCTTTTTGTTTTCTGCTTCTGGTGTTGTTTGATTTTGTTAAATTTGTGCTTGAATTTTGTTAAATTTGTGCTTCTGGTGTTGTTGATTTTCTGTTTATGTTTCTCTGTGTGGAGGTGGAGATAGAGGTGGGGGTGGGGGTGGTGGAAGGGAAGACGGGAAGGGGGAGGTGACGGGTGGGGACGCAGGGTGGGGGGAAGAGGGAGACGGGGTGGGGGGAAAGGGGAGGTAGTGAGGGGGAGGGGACACGGGGTGGGGGGAAGGGGGAGGCAATGAGGGGGAGGGGAGAAGGGGGAAGCAGGGAGGCAGTGAAGGGAAGGGGGAAGCAGGGGAGGCAGTGAGGGGGAGGGGACACGGGGTGGGGGGAAAGGGGAGGCAGTGAGGGGGAGGAGGGAAGGGGGAAGCAAGGAGGCAATGAAGGGAAGGGGGAAGCAGGGGAGGCAGTGAGGGGGAGGGGACACGGGGTGGGGGGAAGGGGGAGGCAGTGAGGGGGAGGGGATGCGGGGTGAGGGTGGGGGTGGGGGGAAGGGGGAGGCGGGGAGGGGGAGGGGGTCGGCGGCGGCGTTGGTAGTGGTGGAGTGGCAGTGGGTGTTGATGATGATGATGATGGTAATGATGATGTTGATAATGGTGGAGTGGCAGTTGGTGGTGGTGGTGGTGAAGGAGGTAATTATGTTAGTAGTGGTGAGGGTATTTTTGTCCAAAAAAAATTAAAAGGACGATTTTAATACGAAAAAAAATGTTAAACACGATTTTAAATAAAAAATTAGAAGAGGGACGATTTCGATTCTGGCCCTCAACGTTAGGGACCAAAATCATACTTATCCCGAAAAATTATAAGGTTACCTTTGACAGTACATCTCCTACTCTAACATGTGGTTGTCCATTAGATGGAGTTGTTGCTTCACGAGTGATATCTGAATGGAATAAATTTTTGGGTTGAATTGGTAAAATACTAGTAAGATCACTACTAGTTTTTGTACTTTCTGAATATTGCACAACTACAGCAGGATCCAATATCGAACTACTATTTGTGAAAGTTATCTGTTGTGCCATGATAACATCAATCTTTTGATGTAGAACATGAATTACTGATTCTAAGTTATGGATCCTTTTTGTTAGATTGTTAAACATATTCTTGACTCGAATATTTTTCATTGGAATAATCTTTTACTACTCACTCAGATAGTATTTTGTCTTGTATTATACCATATAACTCCTTAGGATGAATATATAGCAAATTCAATTACAAAAGATAAGATAAGAAAAATAATAAAAATTTTAAGAATATTTTATTTTTATCTTTTTTTTTAAATCTAATTAAAGTAAGATAAAAAGAAGTTAAAAATAATAAGATTGTATAAAATAATCTAATTTTATCTTTTTAAAAAAATTAATATTTAAAATATTACCTCATATTTATTATTATTTTAATATAAAAGAAAAGGAGAACAAATTTTGGCCGTGGAAAGTAATTAAAGTTGGATAAATTTTTATTTTTAATTTAAATTTAAATCATAAATTATTGGTTTTTATATTTAAATTATTAAAAAGAAATTAGTTGTGTAAAATATTATCTTATTTTTATATATAAACACTCAAGTATAGAACACTATTAATTATCTTTATTAAAACTAAAATTATAATCTAGTAGAGTAATGAAAAAAAAAGTAGTAGACGATCACATTAGATCTTCTTTGATGGACATTATTGAAACTTCTCCGTTAAAACAAATACTACATGTAATAAAGATAATATACCCAACTCATGATAAATTACAATGTTATTTATATATACTAATGATAATTTTCTCTTTATAATGTAGTCTTTATCCAAGAGAGTTGATGAGATAGAGAAAGCAATGTGGATGGCGAAGAAGTCACTTGATAAGCTAACCGCCCTTCACTGTAAAATTGATGAGAAGTATCATGAGGAATCCGATCATGCGAACCTATATGAGATGAAGAATAAATCCTATGGTGATGTAACAAAGAAGAACTCTTGTCCGTTGCAAGTAAAATCCGAAAATTGTGTGTTTACGGATTTATCCGACGAAAATAAGGACATTGAAATTTTGCACAATCTGCCACCATTGTTCTGCAAAGGGATGCAAACATGCGTCAATGGAGAAGGAAAGTCGAAGCCAAAGTCAAGATTGAATTTTCAAACAAATAGCAAAATCCATAAAACTGTGCAAGAACATCCGAGTAAGTTTGTAAGGCAAAAGGACAAATTGACAAGGGTCAATAATCCACCATCTATCCAAAATATGGCGTTTACACGACCAACTGAAATGCCAAAACTTGAGCACAAAGTTCAATAATCAAGCAAGCTAGCAGAAACGAGAGTATGCAAAGGGTCTTTAACTTTCAACATAGACAATGCACGGTTAACGAGCTCTGTGAAACAATAAAAAATGGCTTTCAAGTCAACTTCTATCCCAAAGGTATTTCATATAGTTACAAATAATTTTTGGAAATAGTATTCAAAAATGTATATTGTGGATAACCTCTTTGTTTTGTCTAGAATCTTAATTGTTCATTCAAACCACCACAAGATATGAGGTTGAGTGAGAACTTGGTCAGTATGGCTATGTACATCTTTGCTGCCGATAATGATATAGCGTAAGGATTTTTTTTTGCCATCTTTTATTTTTAATTTTAGTTATCTCTATGTCTAACATGGTGGCTTTGTGTTAGAGAGAATTTGGTTCATATCATGACACAACTGCAATTAGAGAAGAACTGTTTTGTCTCGTACCTGGAAAGCAAGTGTCTGAACTGGTAATAAAGCTAATGGCATTGAAGATAACATCAAATATTAGCATAAAAAAAGTAAAGAATGTTTGGTCCCTTCCACCATCATTTGCAGTAAGTCAAAATCTTGATTGACTCATTTTAAGTAAGTAAAATAAATAACCATTATGCTCAAACATACTTAAGATGACGTGTCATTACATATGGAGGATCATGACCTACTGAAAAAATATGCACATTATATGCCACTAACCCGTGACCTTCAATTTGTAAGTTCTCATTAATTATTGGAATATTTTTATTATAATAAAAAGTACTCAAACTTGTACTTAAACTATTACATCCTATTTGTTATACAGATACATGTCCCAATCAAAGAGAACGATCACTGGTATGTAATGGTAATGAGCATTCCTGAAAAAATAATAACATTAGAAATAATAACATTTAAACTCTCACTGTAAGGTTGAAGACGATGAACCACGCAAGCATCATATTAGAAATATAGTAAGTTCACCTACTATAGAAACAAAGAAAATAATAACATTACTTCGAATAATAAAGCACAATATTTTTATTATAGGGAGTGGTTCTTTCTGAAATAATATTTTTAGATAAGTATGCAAAATGTGGTATATAAGAAATAGTGAGTTTCGAGGGTTGGGAAGTCCGTAGGGCAATAAGTATTCCTAGGTGCACAAATAGGTAATTATTTAAATTGTTGGTTATTTAATTTAATATATATTTTGTGTTCGAGTCTTATGCTGTATTACATGATACGTTTTTACATAGCAATAATTCAGCTGTATGGGTTATGCAATGGATGGATGTACAACAAGAATTCACTCCTGTGGTCTCCCCAAAAGTAACTTTTAACATAGACAATGTTGCTCTATAATTACACTAATACATATGTTAACGCTTAGTAAAATTAATTGCAGCTGCATGAGAAAAGGAGTAGGATGTATTTAGTATTGGATTTCGTCAACGGAGATTGGAATAAGATACGGACAGATGTTAACGAGAGATTTCAATTATGGTGGCTTATGATACACCCATAGCATCTTTACTGAAATCATGATAAATTATTCATGTCTTTTTGTTAGACTTAATAAAATAGAGAAATTTTTTAATTATGTATTTTTTTTATTTCTCTCATTGTGTATCACTTTTTCGTTATTCTATTAAGAACTTACTTATAATTCTGATTAAAACTCAAAATTATCAGTGTTATTTATCTAAATTTTTTTCAATTTTTTTATGATGAGCTCATCTTTATTAAAATAAAAAATTAAGCTGTATAATATATATTTCACAACTATAAAAACAAAATTACTTGAAATTTAGATAATAATGATCCATTCACTAATCAAGCTAATTATTCGGTTTCTAGTTCGGGTGGGCAAATTATTCCCCATTCGGCCATTCCAGCCCAGCTACCTTCTCGTCGTAAGACTCATTGGGAATCCAAGTCCATTCACACCAACTTATTATAAACAAAGATAACGATCTTAACTTCTAATTCTTTGATGTTACCTCCGTGAAGAAAGAGACCTTGCAAATAAAAAACATTTTCGTGTTAAAGAAACGCAACCCGCAAAATCGGAAACATGACAATTAAAGGACCAAATTTAGTAGAAATATAATTATGTGGAATCAGGAATCTTTGAACATTCAAAATAGTCAGCATGCAAGGGACATTTCCCTTTGTCCATTTCGAAGCATAATCCTAAAACATCAAGTAAAAATGAAAACATAATACAGATGATTTAAGGGAAAAAAGTTGTTTCATTGGACACTGAAGTTTTCTTGGTCGCAGTTAAAACAAGCTTCGTAGGCCCAGTTCAGAGTCTACAAGTTGTTAATGAGGCCATCATGTTGAGTTATTTTTGGTGTACTTATTGTTCGCACGCCTTCTTTCCTAAAGAGAATTTCACCTGCCTGGTCATAGCCACAAGTCATAACTGCCAATGAAGTGATGTACACTACTCTAAATAGCACAATCAGAAGTTATGCACATGCTTGAACACATTAAAAATTGAAAAGCAATGATTCCTCATACCTAAATAGCGCAATTGTTAGCCAATGCCCCTATGAGAAGAGGACCAGCAAATGGAAGTACCCATGTTGCAATAATCAAGATTCGAAAAAGCCAACCAGACAATGCAAACCAGGTGAAGAAAGTTGTCTGAAAGGGGGAACTGAGCAGTAAGATCAAAGTCGAGAAACTGAACTAAAGAATCACATGTATACTTGATGAGTTGGTGCACAATTAAGCATGATGCAAGGGGTTTTTTCTTCCTTTTTGTAAAATAAAAATAATAACTAAAGCTTACATATCTTCAAAGTAAGATCAGTGAATAGCCCCACTGTGCCCTTTGGAGAAAGTAAAGTTAATTAGATTCACAGGTTATAGCAGCATTAATGGAGAAAATGTTTACAATGAATTCTATGGGAGTCAATTTTTGGAACCTAATGTATGGTTTAATGCTCAAGTTAAATCTCGCATTTCACATGGTCTTTGTAAATAAATCTACATGAAACATTCCTAACTAGCATCTTAAACCAGAAATAAAGGATTCCACAACCTTAAACCATTAACTATACCATATTACAACACTTCATTACTACCGTACGAAGCATTCTCATCATATACCTAAAATATAAGCAATACAACATTATTAGTACTAGCTAATATGCAGCCATTAAAACTTTGTCATAACTCATTGGTAAAAATACTTACGAGTGAATCATCTTCAATGTTCACGTGATCATCCAAGTCATTATCAAATGTTTCAGTTCCACGGCCTTCTAACTACACAATGCCTCAACGAACATGATAAGTTGTTCGATTGTGGCCCTCCATGCCACATTGTCCACATCGATATTTTCTTTTATTGGACTGTGCAGCACTCCCTTTTGTCCTACATTTTCTTGGGTCCCTTGGCATGCTTGTCCCAGATCATTAGTTGCAAACCCAGCTCCAAAAGTATTCACTTTCACATCATCTCTTACACTATCTACATCATTAACCAACTCTTTTTGTGCAGCATCTTCCTCCTTAAATTGTTTCAACAAATTCATAGCCATTTTTCGTGTAAAGATAAATCTCTCAATATCTTGGCAACCAAAGTTAGCTAGTTACCTAAACCAATCCATCAAACAACCGTATTGACTTAGCATCAAAGAATCCCAATGAAATCTGAATGCATTTTGCAAACCTACTTTGGTAGTCTTGGTCCACCGAGGTAAGACTAATGACCTTGGCAGCTCATCTATATCTTCATGCACCAAGACGCAAACTATGTGTTCACAAGGTATGTCAAATGATTCCATTCTCATACATGAACAATTTGTAAATCATGTTGCTTGTATGCGAAGTTTGTATTCGTAGGTTTTGATGAATGACAAACCAACAAACGACATGAAAGACAAACCAACAAACAACTTGAATGAACAAGCATGTTGAAAGATCAACCAACATTCAACATTGAGGAATGAAGAGTTGAAAGCAACACAACAACAACAAGAAACTCAAGTCCACAACATTTGAAGACAAGTATAGTGTCTTAGGACTTAGGTAACTTCTTGTTAAGAACCAATTGCTAAAATCTCTCAACACACACTCACAAAATGTTTTGATGCACATCTTGCAATTCGATGCTAGCCAAATGGTTTAAAAACTTGTTTTCAAAGGTATAAAAGCATAGGAATTGACTCCAACAAGTTTGAGATCAATCCTAAGTATTTTGAAGTGATTTTAAGCCATTCTTTAAGGTTTGCATCGATGCACACTCATCTTGCATCGATGCAAAGCATGCAACGACTTTTTGCATCGATGCAAAGATGTTTGCATCGATGCAACCTAGCTGAAAATTCAAATTTCAGCTTCAAAGACACATTTGCATCGATGCAAAGTGTTATGCATCGATGCAAATGATTCAAAAACATAAAAAACGGCTAGTTTTATCAAAACGGCTTCATCCCATTAACTCCCAAACGTTTCTAAGGTTTGGGGAGTCTATAAATAGATGGATTGAAGCCTTATTTCATACAAGTGAGTATTTGCAAACTATCTTGTTCATATTCTTTCATTCTACACATTTTTAAGGTGTTATAATACACAATTTGAGAGAGCAATATCAATTGGTTCAATAGTGCTAAACTTGTAATCATACACTCTTCTAGAGAGTACTCATTTCATCTCAACAATTCTTTGAGAATTGTTTTCTTGTAACACTTTGTAAATTGGAGTGTGATCTCCAAGGTTGAGTCAAGAGTTATAAACACTATAGTCGGTGAGGATACCAAAGAAGTATACTAAGTACTCAAGGAAAATCTTAGAGAAGGAGTCTCTAAGTGGAGTGGGTTAGTATACGAGTGGTGATCATATACCGTGAGGTGTTAGAAACTAAGGACTCGGATTGTAAAAGGTTTTGCGCGAGCACCTTGAAGCTTGGCAATAGTGGAACTTCTCAATAGCGATTGAGAAAGAAAGTGGACGTAGGACAAGGATTGTGCCGAACCACTCTAAATAGCGTTTGCATCTCTCCAAACTCATCTCTTCTATATTATTGTCTTTTACCTTTGAGCAAATAAATTGTGATTGAAAAGTAGCTTCGTAAGTACTTAAGAAATAGCTTAAGTCCGATTGGTGAAAAGCTTGATCAATTTATTTGAGTTGGTGTCTATTGGAAAGTAAAAGCTCCTTATAAATGCTTAGCAATTGAGTTAAGCTCTTGGAAAAATACTAGTACAATAACACTTTTGTATATTGTCTTTAACTTTCGCAAAAAGATTCATTGTTGTTGCAATACTCAATTCACCCCCCCTCTTGAGTAATTGTGCATAGGTTCTACAAGTGGCATCAGAGCTTAACCCTTTGAAAGACTTAACCGTTTAAGGGAAAAGATCATGGCAAGCACAAGCTTTAACAACAACAACACTAGTGAAGGTAACTCAACCGCTAGACCTCCTCTTTTTAGCGGAACAAATTACTCTTATTGGAAAAATAAGATGAGAATTTGGATCCGTTCTCAAGATGTGAGAATTTGGAAAGTGATTGAGAATGGAAATCACATTCCAACAAAGACAACAAGCGCTAAAGAAGGAGAAGTCTCCGTCTTAAAGCAAGTACCGAAAGGAGAAAGTGAATATAATGACGATGATTGGAAGAAAGTGGCAATGAATGATAAAGCCATCAACTTCATTCATTGTGCACTTAACGAGCATGATTATATGAAGATCTCTACATGTGAAACCGCTAAAGAGATTTGGGATAAACTCCAAATCACTTACGAAGGAACCGACCACGTTAAAGAATCAAAGGTATTTATGTTGGTTCATGAATGGGAAAATTTTAAAATGAAAGATGAAGAGAGCATTGAAGAAGCTCTTGAAAGACTCTCCAAGATCTTCAACAACCTAAGCATGCTTGGCACAAAATACAATGATAAACAAATTGTGACCAAGGTGCTTACAAGCCTTACACCAAAATGGAACTCCAAAGTAAACGCCATTGTGGAAGGAAGGCTCTATGATCAACTTACATTTGATCAACTACGAGGTAATCTTCTCACCTATGAGATGACTATGCTAAATAGACAAAAAGGTGAAGAAAGCAAGAAGAAAAGTCTCGCCCTTAAAACAACATCACTACAAGAAGAGAGTGATGATAATGAAGAAGAAGGAGATGAAGAATTTGCACTCTTATTAAAAAGATTCAATAAGTTTGCAATGAAGAAAAACTTCAAGAGCAAAACAAAGGTACCAAAATGCTATGAGTGTGGAGAAGTTGGACACATTAAACCCAATTGTCCAAAACTTCAAAAGGAGGACAAAAACAAGAAATTTAAGAAGAAGGAGAAAGCATACATATCATGGGAGAACGAGGATGAATCCGACTCCGATGACGACGAGGTTGCAAATCTTTGCTTAATGGCAAGCGAAGAAAAGGTTAGTAATGACAACTCCACTTCTTTTAATTTACAAGATGAATATGATGCCTTACTTGAGGTGTACACAAAACTTACCCAAGATTATTCTCTCCTAAAGAAAAAGAATATGGATCTTTTAAAACAAAATGAGATGTTGAAAAATGAGAATATCAACCTTGGAAAAGATAAGTGTAGCACAAGTAGTGATCCATACAAATCTTGTAAAATGCATGAAAATGAAATTACAAATCTTAAGAACACTTTAGCTAAGTTCAATGAATCTTCAAAGAACTTAGATAAAATGTTGAAAAATCAAAAGCATGTTCATAATAAGGAAGGTTTAGGTTTTGAAAAAGGAAAATTTAAAAATACTAAAACTCCTATTAGGCAACCGCAAGCCCAAAAGGCAAGCATGCCTAAAAGGAATGAAGCCTTTAAACATCCTCCTCAACATGCTTCATTTAGAAATTATAATCACAATGCATATAGATCAAAAGATGTTGCATTTAGGAAACAACCTAGGCAACCATTTAGAAACATGCATAGGATGCATAATCCAAATGTCATATGTCATTATTGCAATAAAGTAGGTCATATAGCACCCGTATGCTTTACAAGAATTAAACATATAAACTTTCGTAGTCAAGATACGAGATGGGCACCTTATGGGCATTATGCTCATACTAACCATCAAGGACCCAAATTCACTTGGGTACCTAAATCCCAATTTTAATTGTTTTGTAGGTACGTGTTGGAGCTAAGGATACAAATTGGTATGTTGATAGTGGATGCTCCAAACACATGACCGGCGATGAATCAAAGTTCACCGCAATTGAGCCTACAAACGGAGGAAACGTGATCTATGGAGACAACAACACCGGCAAAGTAATCGGCGTTGGAAAAGTTGGTAAACATTCTTCTACCTCCATAGATAATGTTATACTTGTCAAAGGTCTCAAACATAATCTCATTAGTGTTAGCCAACTTTGTGACAAAGGAAACTTAGTCACCTTTGATTCAAAATGTTGTTTGATAAAAAGGCAAGACACTAATGAAATTGTGCTAATTGGACACCGTGTTGACAATGTATACATGATTAATCTAGATGAAGTTTCCTCAAATGATGTGAAATGCCTTGTTAGTAAAAATGATGAAACTTGGTTATGGCATCGTAGAGTAGCTCATGCTAACATGGACCATCTTAGCAAGTTGGTCTCTAAAGAGTTAGTAATTGGCTTACCAAAGCTACGTTTTGAAAAAGACGTCCTTTGCGACGCATGTCAAAAGGGAAAACAAGTAAAGGCCTCTTTTAAATCCAAAAATATTGTTTCAACAACAAGGCCATTACAACTTTTGCACATGGATTTATTTGGTCCTTCTAGGACTATGAGCTTTGGTGGCAATTACTATGCTTTAGTTATTGTTGATGATTACTCTCGATTTACATGGACCTTGTTCCTAGCAAACAAGAGTGATGCATTTCGAGCATTCAAAAGATTAGCCAAAGTTATTCAAAATGAAAAGAATTTGCATATATCATCTATTAGAAGTGATCATGGTGGAGAATTTGAAAACAATCTTTTTGAAACTTTTTGTGAAGAAAATGGCATTGAGCATAATTTTTCCTCTCCTAGAACACCACAACAAAATGGTGTAGTTGAAAGGAAAAATCGTCATTTAGAAGAAATGGCGAGAACTATGCTCAATGAGGCTAATATTCCTAAGTACTTTTGGGCGGATGCGGTTAGTACCGCGTGTTATGTTATGAATAGGATTATCATTCGACCTATTCTTAAGAAAACACCGTACGAATTGTACAAAGGAAGAAAGCCAAATATTTCCCACCTTCACGTCTTTGGTTGTAAATGCTTTATTCTAAATAATGGAAAAGATAACTTAGGCAAATTTGATGCTAAGGCTGATGAAGGAATCTTCTTAGGCTACTCTTTAACTAGCAAAGCTTTTAGAGTATATAATAAACGCATCATGACTATGGAAGAAAGTATTCATGTCGCTTTTGATGAAACTAACCGTTGTTATGCTAGAAAAGATTTTTATGAAAATGTAGAAAACTTTGATTCACTAAATTTGAATGGTGAAGACAAAGAAAAAGATTTAAATAAAGCCTCTACAACAAAGGATAATGTTCAAGTTGAAGAAATTGCACCATCACAAGCACAAATAAATGCACTTCCAAAGGACTGGCGTACTTCAAAGGATCATCCTCTAGACAACGTCATTGGTAATGTTTCGAAAGGGGTAACAACTCGATCCTCTTTTAGAAATTTATTTACATATAGTGCTTTTGTTTCTCAAATTGAACCATCTACCATTGAGTCCGCAATTGATGATGAACATTGGGTTATGGCAATGCAAGAGGAGCTTAACCAATTCAAACGAAATGACGTTTGGGAATTGGTGCCTAAACCAAGTAATCAAACAATTGTCGGAACAAAATGGGTTTTTAGAAATAAACTCGATGAAAATGGTACAATTGTTAGAAACAAAGCTAGATTAGTAGCTAAAGGTTATAATCAAGAGGAAGGCATTGATTATGACGAAACTTATGCTCCCGTAGCTAGATTAGAAGCTATTAGGATGTTACTTGCTTTTGCATCCTCTTATAACTTCAAACTTTATCAAATGGATGTTAAGAGTGCCTTTCTTAATGGTTTCATTCAAGAAGAAGTATATGTTGAACAACCTCCCGGTTTTGAGGATTATGAAAATCCTAATCATGTTTTTAAACTCAAGAAAGCTCTTTATGGTCTTAAACAAGCTCCAAGAGCTTGGTATGAACGTTTGAGCAAGTTTTTAATAGAAAAGGGTTTTAGAAGAGGGAAGGTTGATACAACTTTATTTATCATGATTGAAAACAAAAATATCCTTTTGGTACAAGTTTACGTCGATGACATAATATTTGGTTCAACTAACGAATCACTTTGCAAGTTTTTCTCAAACCTCATGCAAAGTGAATTTGAAATGTCCATGATGGGCGAACTCAACTTCTTCCTTGGTCTTCAAATCAAACAAGGGAAAGAAGGAACTTTCGTTAGCCAAACCAAATATTGCAAGGAATTGCTCAAAAGATTTGGAATGGACAATACTAAGGCAATGGACACACCAATGAGCACTACTTGCTACCTTGACAAAGATGAACAAGCCATTGTTTTGTAGGTTTATGAGTTGATGAATGAGTGATTAATCTTGAGGTAGATTGAAGTATTTGAAGATTATAAACAATGGAGGATCAACAAATTGAAGATTTTTTTTACATCAAGTCACTTTTTATTGCTTTATGTTTATTTGATTATATGAATTGTTAAACTAACTCCTAGTAAGCTAAGGATTTCTATTATGGTTTAAATACTTTGATATTTCCTTCATAATTTTGTTTAATGATTAATGCTTGTATGCTTATTTGGTGAATAACTCAAAATAGGCTTGGTACCCCTATTTTAAGTTAATGTGCATGTCTTGATATATTTCACTTCTTTAGGGGGAATTATGCATGCTTGTTATATATAAAAAGAGGAAATCAAATTCTTTTTGAAAGGGGGAATATCTCATCCTTGAGATTAATAGAGATATTGAACTTAAAAAAAATTCATTGTTTTATGCATGCTTCTATGACACATTTCAAACTCCTTTCTTTTTGATAATGTCAAAAGGGGGAAGAGAAGTTTGAGGATATTTGAAATTTTGAACTTTTGAAAAAGAAAAAGTTTGAGGATTTGAAAAGAAGGAATAAGTTTGCGAAACAATGATTTCAAAAAGACTTCCGCTAAGCAAAAACTTTTGATATCTAAATCGTTTTCTTTGATAAACGCCCTTTAAGGGAACAAATGCACATATTTAGGGGGAACTCCTGCAAAATTTTTTTTTGTGAAGTCTTCTCCAAAGCTTTCTATAAAACAAAGTGCATTATTGTTGCTTTCAAAATCATTTATAAATGCATATCCTCAAAATTGGTTTGTCATTATCAAAAAGGGGGAAATTGTAAATCATGTTGCTTGTATGCGAAGTTTGTATTCGTAGGTTTTGATGAATGACAAACCAACAAACGACATGAAAGACAAACCAACAAACAACTTGAATGAACAAGCATGTTGAAAGATCAACCAACATTCAACATTGAGGAATGAAGAGTTGAAAGCAACACAACAACAACAAGAAACTCAAGTCCACAACATTTGAAGACAAGTATAGTGTCTTAGGACTTAGGTAACTTCTTGTTAAGAACCAATTGCTAAAATCTCTCAACACACACTCACAAAATGTTTTGATGCACATCTTGCAATTCGATGCTAGCCAAATGGTTTAAAAACTTGTTTTCAAAGGTATAAAAGCATAGGAATTGACTCCAACAAATTTGAGATCAATCCTAAGTATTTTGAAGTGATTTTAAGCCATTCTTTAAGGTTTGCATCGATGCACACTCATCTTGCATCGATGCAAAGCATGCAACGACTTTTTGCATCGATGCAAAGATGTTTGCATCGATGCAACCTAGCTGAAAATTCAAATTTCAGCTTCAAAGACACATTTGCATCGATGCAAAGTGTTATGCATCGATGCAAATGATTCAAAAACATAAAAAATGGCTAGTTTTATCAAAACGGCTTCATCCCATTAACTCCCAAACGTTTCTAAGGTTTGGGGAGTCTATAAATAGATGGATTGAAGCCTTATTTCATACAAGTGAGTATTTGCAAACTATCTTGTTCATATTCTTTCATTCTACACATTTTTAAGGTGTTATAATACACAATTTGAGAGAGCAATATCAATTGGTTCAATAGTGCTAAACTTGTAATCATACACTCTTCTAGAGAGTACTCATTTCATCTCAACAATTCTTTGAGAATTGTTTTCTTGTAACACTTTGTAAATTGGAGTGTGATCTCCAAGGTTGAGTCAAGAGTTATAAACACTATAGTCGGTGAGGATACCAAAGAAGTATACTAAGTACTCAAGGCAAATCTTAGAGAAGGAGTCTCTAAGTGGAGTGGGTTAGTATACGAGTGGTGATCATATACCGTGAGGTGTTAGAAACTAAGGACTCGGATTGTAAAAGGTTTTGCGCGAGCACCTTGAAGCTTGGCAATAGTGGAACTTCTCAATAGCGATTGAGAAAGAAAGTGGACGTAGGACAAGGATTGTGCCGAACCACTCTAAATAGCGTTTGCATCTCTCCAAACTCATCTCTTCTATATTATTGTCTTTTACCTTTGAGCAAATAAATTGTGATTGAAAAGTAGCTTCGTAAGTACTTAAGAAATAGCTTAAGTCCGATTGGTGAAAAGCTTGATCAATTTATTTGAGTTGGTGTCTATTGGAAAGTAAAAGCTCCTTATAAATGCTTAGCAATTGAGTTAAGCTCTTGGAAAAATACTAGTACAATAACACTTTTGTATATTGTCTTTAACTTTCGCAAAAAGATTCATTGTTGTTGCAATACTCAATTCACCCCCCCTCTTGAGTAATTGTGCATAGGTTCTACACAATTGAATGCCATCTCAATGTCAAAAAAGAATACACGTCACATCTCATTTGGCGTTCGGTCCAAACCGACAGAGTAAATCACATAAGAGCCAATTTACCTCATATTTATTACCTTCATTGATGCAGCTCGTACAAGGATTGGTTGGAACATATAAAATATTGATAGGGTGTAAACATTGGCAGCACTCCTCTCTAACTGTTGAAAACACGTTTGCATACTGGGTCTTCCATTCACAGATGCGAGGTCAGCCTGGACCTCTTTCTACCGAATATGGTCGACACATCGATTAAAGTGTTGAATGAACTCAACCAGATTGTACCTTGAATTGACATACTTTGCAATGATTGAGTTTAATCCCTCGCATTGAGAAGTAGTCCGAAAATCAGCAAAAAACTTCCCTCTTATATGTGCAGTTGACCATGAATGTCTCTTCTTATACATATCTAGGACCCAACTCTTGTTTTCGACACAAAATTCCTCAATCATTTCAAACCACTTTTGACAAAATACATCAATTTCATAGTCGCCTAGCATACACTTTTTAAACATGGAGGTAAACTGGGGCTTGCCAATATTACTTGTTGCATTGCAAATCAGATGCCATGCACATAATCTATGATGTGCATTAGGAAACTCTTTCTCAATGACGAACTTCATTGATAGATCACCATCCGTGATAACCGAAACAGGTGCTTTCCCATTCATTGCCACCTTCAATTGTTGTAGCAACCACCTACATGTGTCTTTTTTCTCGTTGTAAATTAAAGCAGCAGCAAAAATAATTGTTTGATTGTGATGATTGACACCAAAAAATACCACCAATGGACACATATTTATTCCTCTTATAGGTAGCATCAAAAGCCAGCACATCATCAAATAATGAGTAATCTGCCCTACTGAGACTATCGCACCAAAATAAATTGCGCAAAGTACCATCAGCATCCACGTGATGATTAAAATAGAGAGAAGGGTCATTTGTTGCTTGATCTTCTAGATACTTCAAATCTGCATACGCATCACTAGGTAACTGGTGCCTCTGCTTTGCTATTTTATTGTATATGTCCCTTTGTATGAAAAAGAGATACCCGTAGCCACGTGCCCAATTTGCTAATGCTCGATATATCTGCCCAACACTAATCTCACCCTTTTCCATGTTAATCATGTGGCAAATATCAGCCTCAGACATGAATCTATGCCCATGAAGCAATCCAATCAACCGAGGATCTAGAAGCGAATGACTGTGTTCATCAGAAAAATAAGAAATAAACCAACGACCACTAGGTGCATCTAGACGAATCTCCATCATTGCACTGCAGCCACACCTTGTCTCTGGTGTAGGTTTTTTCTTAAAATTTCCAATGCCATTATTATTTTGTGGTTTAAATCCTTCACGATGACATACAAAATTCTTCAACTTAAGTACGTCCGCACGACTCTTTCTAGTCCTGTTCTTCCGAGCACTAAAGCCTCTTGTCCTTACATATCTATTGTAGAACTCAAACGCAATGTTGACATCAGAAAAGTGAAAATGACATATATCTTCGTCCCTAATGTTCCAAAATTCAATCATCCCAATGTCTTCGAGTGAGTCAATGTTATACCCTTCATCGAAGCCATGATAATCGAACATTGGTTCCACATTTGTGTCATCCTCATCCATATAATCCTCGTTAACTTCATCATGTTTTTCTTCCTCCTGCTCATACTGATCATATGGTATATGCTCACTATTAACCCCTTCATGAGAAAATTTCTGACCCATTACTTTTTGAACACAAATACACAATTCAAAATAAAACTTAAGTTTGTACATAAATTGCCAAAAGTGATAAGAACAAATATTTTTAAAATAGAGACCAAATTCCTTATATATCATGCATATATTTATGCCAATTTGCCAATTTGAGCGATCAACATTAATACAAATTGGAACATTAATACAAATTTGAGCGATCAACATTTGAGCGATCATGCACATATTTATGCCAAATTCCTTATTGAAACTCTAAAACCAATGATCAACATTAATACAAATTGAGAATGCTTGTTGCATCAAAGTAGCGATAAAATAACTCATTTTTGTGTATTCACTTGAAACTCATCATAGCATAACATGTGGCTCCCACTACTCACTTCAAATTCATTCCCTCAACACATCGAATCATAGGATGGACTGTGATCCCATTTTAACTAGCCACCCACTATATCATCCTGTGATGATGGGGTGATGAGTCCCAAGCACATAAAAAAAGTACTGCACAAATATGTCTCTTCTCTATAGTTGGGGACTATTATGCTAGAGGCTTACACTTTCATGAATTAAAGTTCAGAGTTTGATAACTTATAATTACTTATCTGAAGTGAGGTCACGTAAGGAGTGGTCAACAGAAGCCTAATCATCCAAGAAAGAAGAAAGCAGTGGTAGAGCTTCGTAAACACAAACCCAAATCAACTAATATTAATTCTAAGATCAGATAACTGAAATACATAGCACAACCATGCTAATATAAACTTGAACTCAAGAAAGCAGAACTAAAAAGCAGGTTTATTTTGTCGTTTCTCAAACTCGTTAATCTAAATAATAATAATAATAATAATAATAATAATAATAATAATAATAATAATCCACATTTGCCAATTTGAGCAAATTATGCAAAACTAAAAAGCAGGTTTATTTTGTCGTTTCTCAAACTCGTTAATCTAAATAGTGGATAAGAAAAAGGGGATAATTAAAGAAATCATTCAAATGGTGACAACCAATAATAATAGTAATCATAATTTTAGCTTTATGGAGTTATGATTAGTTAGTTACTTGGATACAAATGCCGATTACACAGTCAATTCGGTAAATTTTCTGTTTCAGCTGCCAATTAAAAGAAAAAAAAAGAAAATAAAATAAAAAAAATCAAGAGTTGCTTAAACCAAATAAGAATTAGATTTCAAAACAAATGAAGAAAAGATAACATAAACATAGGATTGAGAGAAAAATCTGACAACGGACGACATTTAAAACAATTTCCATTGATGCAGCGGAACAAATAATAATTCAAAAAGTAGCCAGGCATAAGATATGGTCATAACTCTCAATCTTTAGTAGTAATTTAAACAACTAAGCACACTGCAAAGTCCATAATGATTTAGCATACTAGTAAAACATGTCTTCAAAAATGTAAAATTTCATTATTAAATCTTTTCTATGAGCTCACTGTCAATATTAAAATTTTCACAAATCTAAACCATTGTTTAAGTGCTCATCATATTTTTAAATCAGTTTCTCTCAGCGTGGTCTCACTACTCACTAGGTCTAAGATGGTATCAGCAATTCCCATCTAAATGAAGCAAAGGCAAACAAATCAACCAGATAAATATCATGTCCAGCATATGGCAGCAGCATCACTAAGACGGACGCAACAACAATTGATTACTTCATTCCAGAAACAATTAACTAAAATTACAAACAAATGAATAAAAGGGTAAAGGTTTCATATGGCCAAGCAATTAATTACTTCACTTCAACCATGTATTAAGATGCAGAATGAAAATATAATATATATCAACTGAGACCTCACAAACCCCAATGAATATAAAAAACTGTTAAGTTATAATGCTTGTCACAGTCCATTTTACGGTTGATAACAAGAAAGCACAAACAAAAAACTGTTAAGTTCTAGATATTACATTTTACCACTAATAATGGCTCTAATCTCATTCTTTCTGTTCTGTTTCCTGATCAAACAATTCAAAACAATTCAATGGCTTGCCCTTTGAATAGCCACATTCCCTTCTGGGGTGACAGTGATGGTCTGGGGTACTGCAGAAGCCAACTCACTTGGTAGATTCCTGATCAAACAATTCAAAATAACAGCTTTAACATACACATGTCTTACGAAGTCAATAAAATTTCAGATACATTGGGATTCCATTTGTACACGCGGGAATTATAGGATGTGTTTACTCATACAATATGAATATGAATGGAAAACTTAAAAAAAAAAAGGTGCAGACTTGAGAAATTCAGCATCTTACTCTTCTCCATCAGGTTTATTTATCAAGCGTAAGAAATCAGTAAATCAAATCAATGCATTAAACCAGAAAGTTAACATTCAGAAATTTAAACTATAAACGTCACAACTTTATGCTAATAGATTCAATATTGTGACTCCGAGTGCTTCCTAAGTATTAAGATTATCAATTCTACTCAGATGAGGAAGTCATTAAGAGAAGGGAAGACTTAAAAAGTGGTGAGAGAGGCATAAATCAATGGTCTCACCCGTACCAAGAGAATCAATCAGATATCTATTTCACCCGGAAGCGTGTTGAGGCGGCGGCGGCGGCGGCAGCGTGTAGCGCGGCGGGATCGGCAGCGTGTAGCGCGGCGGGATCGGCAGCGTGTTGCGCGGCGGCGGCGGCAGCAGGTTGCGCGGCGGCGGAAGCAGGTTGCGGCGTTGTCTGAGGCGTGTTGCAGCGGCAATGATAAGCGAACGAGAGATACAGCAGAAGAAGAGGATGAGAGGATGGCATTGATTGAAAGAGGAGACAAAACCCTAGCAGACCAAATACTTCTCTTCTCAGAATCTGAAATTTAAAGAAAAATAAAAAAATATAAAAAGCAAAAATTAGATAGATTAATATCTAATTATCAATTTTTCCCTATGATGCACGGACACTGACACGGACACGGGACACGACACGACACGGGACACGCCGACACGCAAATTTTAAAATCTTACATGACACGGGGATACGCATATATATAAAATATAAAGTATTTTTTAGATAAATTGTAATGATATTTTGATATTTTATTGATATTAAAATATAAATTAAAATTTTTAATTATTTTTAATGTCATATTTTAATTATATCAAGTATTTAAAATATTTTTTGTTTTAATAAATAATAATATATATTATATCTAAATTTATTTTAAGAATATATGTTAAGAATAAAATTGGACACGCAGACACGTGATGGTATTTAGGTGTATTCAGGCGTGTCCGGAGAAGAATTTTTTATTTTTTATTAAGACACGGTTGGACACAGCAGACACGCGTGTCGGACGAGTGTCGGTGAGTGTCGTGTCTGAAATGTGTCCGACACGTGGACACGATAACTCAGCGAAGTGTCCGTGTTTCATAGATTTTTCCAAAGAAAAAAAAATAAAATATATTTTATAATTATTTTGATGATGGTTAATTATACTCCTTAATAAAAGTAGGAGTAAGGAATCCATAGCCTCAATTTATATATGATTGATTATTTAGGACAGGCGTGCTACTAATTTTTATTTAGGATATCTGCCTAAAATTTAATTTTTAATTAATTTATTGATGTAAATTACCTTAAGATATATATTTAAAATATATAAACCATCATCACATATATATCCTGATATGCATAAAACATATTTCGTAATTAAGTGCGGCGTCCCGCTACCCTTTCCTCCTACCTCACGAATTATTTTTTTTTTAAAATATAATATAATATAACAGTATTTTTTTTAGGGTGTATTAAAGCTAATATTGCATGATTAAATGAAAACTTTGGAGTGCATCTGTATCCGTTTATTTCAAGCTGAAACCTTAAGGTAAAAATAGTAGGCGTATAAGAAGCTGTAGTATCTGAAAAAGATCACATAAAATTTCAATATTAATGAACTACTCATGAACATATACATACAGCTTACATGTATAATAAGCTTACTCTGCAGCTTCACCAAAATTGTTAGCAAATGACCATTGCAGTTTCCTAAAACAAAGTACTGCAGAACTCGCAAGTCAATGGATACTGCTATTTACAAATATGTTAGTATGTTACAACCTTTGTTGGCAACTACCTTACCTATTTACATCTTAGGAAGTCATACTTCATTAATCATTACCCAACAATTTCCATGCAATTAGCGAGCAAAGGGCAAAGGCAACACCTTAAGCAACAAGCAACCCCGACCACTCACCACAACACAAGTTGCCAACAAAGATGCAACAAAGAACCAATTCCGTCGGCGCATGGAGTCTGGATGTATTTGTAAGCAGAATGATGGCTATTTCCATTGCCTTTCAGCTTCTTTGAATTCAGCATAAGGTCGAACATTTATATCTGAAACTCTGGATAATAAATGCAAGCTCCCTGATGGTGAAATGACCTCCCTTCAGTCCTTGACCGTGGAATTATAAGTTTATAACCAAACCAACTGAGGACTGTGAGGTCCAACTCCAACAGCCATCTCCAATGCTATTAACCAGTCAAGACCTGACGTACGTATCACGGCAGGGATCAACTGTACAGAAAAGGAAGGATGAATTTGACCTCCTTACTGTCAACTATAAGCTCTTAAAGGTTTTAATATGTGGCGACGCAGTGGAATAGGAAGAAAGAAATGGTCTCCTTAGAAATGGATGTTCCAATAACTGAGCTGCAGTTGGCCGTTTACTTGGGTTAACTTGTAAGCACTCAAGGATAAAATCCCTGGCATCCTTCGACAATGTTTCAGGAATAGGCGGAGGTTCTCCTCTCCCAATTCGAAATAATGCTTGCATCTATCATTAATAAACAAATAAAGAAAATAAAATATTGATATAAGAAAAAATATATACTTAAAAACAAAAGAAAATACTGAGAAATGTTACATACTCCTTCCAAATCAGAGTAAGGAGGTTTCCTTATCAACATCTCCAAGACTGTACAACCTAAGCTCCATATATCAGCTGCTAGTCCATACCCATCATTTTTCAAGTTAACAACCTATAATGGAACAACTCAAGGTCAAACTCACTAACTCACAAAAAGCTCATATAGTACAATATAACTCATTCATCAGTTTATCCAAACATCTTCATTCTCCAATAAATTACAAATGAGCGGCAAACTACTTTTCTAAGATTTTTAATTTGAAACAAGAAAATCCATCCAAGAAGATGGTTTGTCCAGTCACCAGGAGAATAGCTTATCGAAACATCAACTTAATGTTTGTAGAGAAATGCTGAACACACAGGATATATACAATACAATATAAACTAGATAGCCATATCTCATTCTAGTTTATCCCTTTGAAGGATATTATTCCAACCAAATGACACAAGAACAAAGACAAACCTCTGGGGCCATCCAGTATGGGGATCCTTTGCTTGATTTAACATCATTAAATTTAGTTGCCTGCAAAGAAAAAGACCAAATCATTATAATTTAAGCAGCAGCATTTGGAATTCGCATCAGGGCAACAGCAAACAGGGAAACTCAGTATTATATTGTTGAAGAAGGTTACCTTTGCCAACCCAAAATCCGCAAGCTTGACTGACCCGCTTACATCAACCAGGATATTGGCACACTTGATATCCCTATAAAATTTAATATTAAAAGAAAAGAGATGCAATTAGTTGCAGACTGATGAAAAAGCGGCTTCTATCGTAGTTGTCGCATCAAATAGTACAACACAAAATACATCACATACATTTATACTCTGAAAAGTTGATCATGATAGAGGACACACTTAAGAAGCTAAAAAGAGGAAGTATAGTCATACGACTTAAAATGCCTTAGTCATACAGCTAGAAAGATATCCTCATAAGTCATATCCATTATCATCCAGCTTCTACCATGTAGAAAAATCTAGTTCAATGCACAAATGCACAATCACTCATAACCCGTACATTCTAACGTCACTAAACCATGAAGTCTTGTAACATAACTATGCCAGAAAATTCCATCACCCAAATATGACTGCTGTTATCATAGGCATAGTCAATAAACCGAATCACAAAAGGACAATCACTCATGATACCTGTGAACCACATTTTGATTGTGAAGATATTTCAAGCCATGCAAAATCTGCCTTGTGTATGCAGAAACGTGAGAATCATTTAAGCTATACTTCTGATAGAGACTTAACAATGACCCTTTAGGCACAAGTTCAAGGAAGATATAAAGTGAACTTTGGTCCTGGAGAAGACAAAATATAAGGCAATTAATTACTGCAGTCAATTAGTATTAAAATAGAAATGAAGGGAATAAATTAAGGCTTCCTTTAGGAGCATACTTGTGATTCTACCAAAAAGAAACAATTCAAATTTGCAATGCAGTTATTTTGGTTGCGTATTCAATTCCTAAAAGTGAAGTTGGTCTTCCTATAATATCATATTCTGGGAGCATATAAGAAACTGGTCTATTGCCACCTAGATCTTGCATACCTCTTGAGTGCCAAAATATCGAACTATATTCTCGTGTTGAAACCGACTCAAAAGAGATATTTCCTGAGACAAAGAGCACAAATAATTAATGGTGTCATTATCATATAAGATGGAATTGACAAATGAACATTGAACAATAAGTAATAAGCTCTAACAACAAGGCTAAAGAGTTCCTACCTGCCGAAGTTGGAATACGCTCTGTTTACCCTGGTTACTACCTTCATCCAGCAAAGATGCCTCCTTCACCGCAAAAAAGAATCCATCACTGCAAGAAAAGAAAATGTGCATGTGACTTAAGAAACAAGGAAACCACTTTGCAAATCAAAGCTCACTAATACTTTAGAGAGTTTAACGTTAGCAAATTTTCCCTCTTTTCATCATTAATACCTCTTAACTGTCCTTAATGCTAATTTCCCCTTTATTTATCAAAGTAAATCTCACATAAACATGGAAACACCACCAACTTAAATAATGTCCTTAAGTGTAACGACAAACAGATAACCAGGGTTTTCCCCAAACTACAAGTCAGCTCGAACAACAAACACAATCTCTTAATAGGTCAGGTTATAGAGCATGTGTAATGAATAGGCATGTTCGCAACTCTACTCATTAAAGTAACTAACCAACCAACTAACCAAATGAATAAATAAAAGTAATTAAATGAGGAAAAAGGAAACACTCACTCTGTAAAACCTTCATAGACGGTTCCAAACGACCCCTTTCCCAAAACGTCACCTTTTTGCCACGACGAGAAAGTTCGGTTAAACCACTCAATTAAGGAACCATCAACCGCGCCAGAACCAGAAGAAGAACAAGCTCTTTCCCCGCCAATATCACTATCATCATCATGGGATGTAGTAAAGGAACCTGAATCCGTAAAAAGCATGCTTCTTTCCCCATTTCTCACCCTACCAACAACGCCGATTTCACCAGAAGACGAAGGCGAATCACCAACAACTCCAATACCAACAAAATTATCTTGGAGACCAAAGGACCTCTTTAATTCCCAATTCGAACCAACCGCATCAACAACAATTGGCCTCAAGAGCGGAGGCCTGGCACCCTTGATCCCTCCCCCGCCAGCCCCATCTCCATTTTTACCACCCAAAACCTTCACATCTGAAGAAACACCAAACTTGGAGCCTCCCACTTCAACGGGTCTCGAAAAGTTGTCATTTTTAAGCTGGGAATCCGAATCAAGAAAAACCCCAGATTTCACTTCAGCTGAATTTCGATCCTCCTTGGGCTCAGCGGCAGCATTAGAAGTATGAGAAGCAAAGCGAACCTTCCTGGCTTCCCAATCTGCAGTTGGGATGGAAAAATCTTCGGGGCCAGAAAGGCCCAGGCTTTGGAAGATTAGGTCGAAATCGCCGTCGGTGACCCTAAAGCTAGTTTGGTGGTGGAGAGAAGAGGAAGAGGAGGAGGAAGAAGGTGGCGAATGAGGATTTGCGGGTGGATTGTAATTGATGTTCTTTCTGGCGTTGAGGCGCTCTAGCCTGGGCTTCCTGTTGCTGCTGGTCTTGCTTCTGATCTTCCAGATGGACTCCATTGATGATGGCGATTGCTCGAGGTTTTCTGTGCTTCTCTGAAGCTCCCTTATTTCTCTCTCTCTCTCTCTAGTGAGAGAGTGTTTCCCTCTGCACAGTTGGCTTCTGCGAAAGTACAGAGGAATGTGCTTGGCTGTTTCTCTTTGTTTTCCTTCTAATATTATTCTTTCATTAATTACTTCATTTAATTTCCTACTAATTTCTTAGCCAATGAGATTTTTTTGTTTTAACTATATTTCATTTGTTTTGTTTTGTTTAAATATAAATTTTATCTATTTTATTTACTATTATATAATATTTATATATTTAAAATTAATACATTTAAAAATTAATTATTTTAATTAATTATTTATACAATTAAAATTCTTCTTTTTATTTAAATTAATGGATTGCTAAGGAGGCCATTTTTATTTATCAATTCAACTTTTTTTTAGAAAAAGTTATAAACAAAGAAAAATAAAAAAGTTGTTAAATATAAACGTGAAAAAGATATAGTGAAAAAATAAAATAAAAGCTTTTTTATTTTCCAAAAATATTTTGATAAATTTATTGAGGTTTTTATGGTTTTATTATTTCTTATATTAGTTGTCTTCTGTAATCTTCATTCATCGCATTGATTGGTTGGTTTCGTCAGTATATTTATTAAAAAAGATTCCTTAAATAAGTGCAAGTCTTACCATTAGAATGAGATCATTTTATTGTAGCGAACACTTTTTCATTATTAATTTTGGAAAGTTATTTAATTGTTCAAGTAATTAATTTATTCGTTGAAACAAATATCATGATTTTAAATTTGGCTTTATTAATATAATAATTATTAATAATTTTTTAAAATAAAATTTAAATTTAAATGATAAATTAATTATCAAAAATTACCGTAAAAAAATGTAAAATATTAAATTAATTTCTTAGGTTTGGACTAATCCTGTTTTGGTTCATAAAAGTTAAAGTATTTTATTTGAAAAAAAAAATTCATTTAATTTCAATGTAGTCTCAACGTGATGTCAAAGTTAAATAAATAACGGAATGTCTTGGTACAAAAACAAGGTCAATAATGACTGTGTTTGTTTTTGATAACAGGACAAGACAAGACACTGAAAACAAGACATAATGGACAGAGATACAAAATTCTGTGTTCTTGTATTTTATTTGGTGATAAATTAGAACAAATTATAAAAATTTAATTTATTCTCATTTTTATTCATTCAAAAAAGTTGAGAAGAAAAATATAATTATAAAAATTAAAAAGAATAATAAAAGAAAAAATAAAAAATAAGTTGTGTCTCATATTAGTGTCTGTGTGTCCTTCTTATTAGGATGGATACAAAATCTACTAATTTAGTATCTCTGGACACAATATTTTTATTTATGTCTCATCTGTTAAACACGATTTTGTATCTCTGTGTTTCTTAAACAAATGCAGCATTGGAGAATAAGTACAAGTTTTAGAAGTACAAAATCAACAGTAAATACATCAATACATTTATTTATCATTCTTCTTATAATTTAAATAAATATTTTTTATAAAACTAAAGAAAATAATAAATAAGTATATTGATGTATTCGCTTTGTATTTATTTTTTAGATTATCAATTTTATTTTTGTATTACTGTTATATAGGATATTCTGTTAATTATTTTAATTTTGACCAAACTAAATAATTTTTTAAAAATTTAAATAAAATGTTTTAAACTTTAAAGATTAAAACAGAATTATGTCTAAATATATATAACTAATTTAATAGTTTGTTCATAAAAAAAATAATAATAATTAGGGTAATGGGGTTCACTCGTTTTGTAATTTACCTGTTGGATGGATTAGGAAGTGGAAAGATAAGGAGAAAGGAGATACCGCCACCCGGCATCAGGTTGGTAGGGCACAGCCACCAGGTAGCCATGATTATTATTTAATTTACTAATCCTGTGCTTTTGGACATCAACCATTCACTTACTACCTTATTCAGTGTAATTGTGTTTATATTTTCTACTACTTTTCCAAAGCAATAAAGCTTCTTTTTTTTTGTTGCGTGTAAAAGTGTAACGAAATTATTTTAGTATACTATTAAAAGTATTAATAGAATTATTAGTAATACCTAATTATTACATATATTATCTAGTATTCAAATTCTTTTAGATAAAAATAATAATGTCAGAAAAATTTCACTCTATAGTTGAGCTCACTCGGCCCCGCTAACAAAAGAAAATAAGTATGAGTGATGTTACTGGTTTCGAGGAATACAAATAACTTCTGATTTTTTTTTAGATTTGGCGAACATCTGGAATAACTAGTGAATTACAATTTTATTGTATCGCAATTGGTGCATTAGTATTTACAGTCTTAATATTTTTTGCTGGTTGGTTTCATTATCACAAAATTGCTCTAAAATTGGCATGGTTCCAATATGTAGAATCTATGTTGAATCACCATTTGGCAGGATTACTAGGACTTGGATCTCTTTTTTGGGCCGGGCATCAAGTACATGTATCTTTACCAATTAACTAATTTTTAAATGCTGGAGTAGATCCAAAGGAAATTCCACTTCCTCGTGAATTTATCTTGAATCGGGATGATCATTTTTTCACAATGGCTCAAGTATTGAAGAAGAATATTATTTAATATAATTTGACAATCTTTTATCACATACGCTTATAAATAGAGGTTTTTGCCTCAAAGAAAGACACACAACAACAACTGAATATTATTCTCTCTCCCTTTATACACATAGCAATAATAAAAGCAAATGCTATTATCTCTCTCTTTACTTTTCATACTTCTTTCTATCTTTATATATATATTTATGTAATTCTATCTTTCTTTACTTTTTATACTCCTTTCTATATATATATATACATTACAACATATAATATTATTATATATCTATAAATTATTATTAAGCTAATTATTTTAATACTAGAGTCTTCTATTTATACATCTTTATCTTATATATATCTCTCATTTTACAACACGTTATCAGCACGAGACTCTGATCAAATTTTTAGGAAGACTCAGGTAACAAATTTTTCATTATGTCGAAACTCTCTCATCTTGAATTCAATGCTCTTGATATATCTGGAAACAATTATTTATCATGGATATTAGATGCTGAAATCCATCTTGATTCAATGGATCTTGGAGATACCATTAAGGCTGAAAATAATGCATCCCAGAAGGATAAAGCTAAAGCCATGATTTTTCTTCGTCGTCATCTTGACGAAGGATTGAAAAATGAATATCTTACATTAAAAGATCCTGCAGATCTTTGGAAAGACCTTGAAGAAAGGTATAATCATAAGAAAACGGTGATACTTCCTCAAGCCCGATATGAATGGACGCATTTGCGTTTACAAGATTTTAAATCTATAAATGAATATAATTCTGCAATGTTTCGAATCACCTCACGAATGAAATTGTGTGGGAAAAAAATAACTGATCATGATATGTTGGAGAAAACTTTCTCAACCTTCCATGCCTCGAATGTGCTCCTGCAGCAGCAGTATCGAGAGAAAGGGTTTAAAAAATATTATGAGTTAATTTCTTGCCTTCTTGTTGCTGAACGCAACAATGAGTTGTTATTGAAAAATCATGAAGCGCGCCCAACTGGCGCTGCCCCATTTCCTGAAGTAAATGTGGCAAATTATCCCAGAAGAGGTAAATGGCAAGGTTTTAATAATAAGAAAAATTATGGAAGGAAAAAGAATTATATTCAAAAGAGAGGATCTCACCAGAAGTGGGATAGAGAAAGGAATATCGGGCAGAATAAATCAACAGAGGATAAGTGTTTCCGTTGTGGTGGAAAGGGCCATTGGTCACGTACCTGTTGTACCCCAAGGCACCTAGTCAATCTTTACCAGGCATCTTTGAAAAAGGACGACAAAGGAAAGGAAACAAATTTTGTCTCAAATGATGCTGAGAACTCCACCACTCATTATGATGTATCTGATTTCTTTGAGGATCCTGAAGGAAATATTGGTCATTTGATCAATGATGGAATAGTTTAATATGTGGGACTGTGAAGTATATATGTAAATAAATAATGTAAAGAACTTATTGTTAAGTTTTATTTTCTATGTATTTAAGTTTCAAATGTGATGTACATAAATAATGAAATATTAATGTTTATAAATTTTGAAATTATTAAATGTGTCAAATTTTAAAAAAAAATTTAGTATATGACATTATTTTATGTACAGTGTTTCTTAGAAAAATAATTCTGATCAAGTATTCAATTTAACTGTGCATACTACTCATTTTATTATTATTTGTTTTTGAAGAGAATGGCAAGGATATGTAATGAAGATGTATGCCTTGCGGATAGTGCAAGCTCGCACACTATTCTCAAAAGTGATATATATTTTACCCATCTTGTGCCAAAAGAGGAATATGTTAATACTATTATTGGCTCAGGCAATGTGATAGAAGGCTCCGGAAGAGCTATAATTTTGTTTCCTGGAGGAACAAAATTTATAATAAATAATGCACTGTTGTCTACCAAGTCTCGAAGAAACTTGTTGAGCTTTAAAGATATTCGCCGAAATGGATATCATATTAAGACTATGAATGAGAAAAATCATGAGTACTTATGTATCACAACTCATGATTCAAATAAGAAAGTTATATTAGAAAAATTACCCTCACTTTCATCTGGGTTGTATTATACCAAGATTAGTGCAATTGAATCACATGCCATTGTAAACCAGAAGTTTACTAGCCCAAATGAATTCATAACTTGGCATGATAGATTGGGTCATCCGGGAACAACCATGATGAGGAGAATTATTGAAAACGCTCATGGACATTCACTAAAGAACCAGAAGATTCTTAAAACTAGTGAATTTTGTTGTGCTGCATGTTCTCAAGGAAAGTTAATTTTAAGGCCATCACGAGTAAAGATTGGATTTGAGTCCCCTGAATTCCTAGAAAGGATTCAAGGTGATATATGTGGACCTATTCATCTACCATGTGGATCTTTTAGATATTTTATGGTCCTGATAGACGCATCTTCGAGATGGTCACATGTGTGCTTATTATCTTTTCGCAACCTGGCGTTTGCGAGATTATTGGCTCAAATTATTCGATTAAAAGCACAATTTCCAGAAAATCCAATCAAAGCAATTCGTCTTGATAATGCTGGTGAATTTACTTCCCAAGCTTTTGATGCTTATTGAATGGCTAAGGAATAAGTGTTGAACATCCAGTAACTTATGTTCACACACAAAATGGGTTAGCAGAATCACTTATTAAACGCCTCCAATTAATTACTAGACCCTTGCTTATGAGAACAAATCTCCCAACCTCGGTTTGGGGGCATGCTATTTTACATGCCGCAGCACTTATTCGTTTGAGGACAACGAGTTACCATAAGTTCTCTCCTATGCAATTAGCTTTTGGCCAGCAGCCAAATGTCTCCCATTTAAGAATATTTGGGTGTGCGATATATGTTCCCATTGCACCACCTAATCGCACCAAAATGGGACCCCAAAGAAAATTGGGGATATATGTTGGATATGATTCTCCCTCTATAGTGAGGTATCTTGAGATACAAACTGGTGATGTGTTTAAAGCCCGGTTTGCGGATTGTCATTTTGATGAATCAAAATTTCCAACATTAGGGGGAGAGAATAAGCTTCCTGAAAAGGAACTTAATTGGAATGCATCATCGTTGATGCATTTAGATCCTCGATCAGGGTAATGTGAACTGGAAGTTCAAAAGATTATAAATTTGCAAAGAATAGCAAATGAATTGTCTGATACATTTTCCGATACAAAGAGGATAACTAAATCTTATATACTAGTGAAAAATGCCCCAATTCGAATTGATGTCCCAGTAGGACAAGTAGCCACTGAAGCAAATTCACGCCAGAAGCGTGGCAGGCCTGTCGGTTTCAAAGACAAAAATCTTCGAAAGAGAAAAGAGGTAAATAATATTCCTGTTGAAAAAGACATAGTAGAGACACCTGCAGTTGTCCAAAATTCTGATATAACGCCAGAAGACGTTCAGGTACCTGAAAATTGTGAAAATGACGAGATCTCGATAAATTATGTCTTTACAGGAGCGAAATGGAACCGAAATAAGACAATTGTCAATGAAATATTTGCATATAACGTGGCATTAGATATCATGCATGAAAGTAAGGATCTTGAGCCAAGATCAGTCGAAGAATGTCGACAAATGAATGATTGACCAAAATGGAAAGAAGCCATAAAGGCTGAATTAGACTCACTAGCAAAACGTGAAGTCTTTGGACCTGTAGTCCGTACACCTGAAGATGTAAAACCTGTTGGATATAAGTGGGTATTTGTGAGAAAACGAAATGAGAAAAATGAAGTTGTGCGCTACAAAGCCCGACTTGTGGCACAAGGTTTTTCACAAAGGCCCGGTATAGATTATGAAGAAACGTATTCCCCCGTAGTGGATGCGATAACATTACGTTATTTGGTCAGTTTATCTGCATATCATAAACTGCATATGCATTTAATGGATGTGGTAACAACCTATTTGTACGGCTCATTAGATCGGGATATCTATATGAAAGTCCCTGAAGGACTAAAGATATCTAAACCATCCAATGAATATTCGCAAGGGTTATACTCAGTCAAATTGCAAAGATCTTTATATGGTTTAAAGCAATCTGGACGAATGTGGTATAATCGTCTTACTGAGTATCTGGCCAAAAACGGATTTAAGAATGATGATATCTGCCCATGTGTTTTCATAAAGAAAACTACATCTGGGTTCATTATAATTGCTGTGTACGTTGATGATTTAAATATCATTGGGACTCTTGAAGAGATTCCAACAATTATAAAAACTCTAAAAGAAGAGTTTGAGATGAAAGATCTTGGAAAGACTAAATTTTGTCTCGGCCTGCAGATCGAGCATATAAAAGGTGGGATCTTTATTCATCAAACAATATACACAGAAAAGATCTTGAAAAGATTTTATATGGATAAGTCACATCCATTAAGTACCCCAATGATCGTAAGATCTTTGGATGTGAAAAAGGATTCATTCCGTCCTAAAGAAGAAAATGAAGATATCCTTTGTCATGAAGTACCATATCTTAGTGCCATTGAAGCACTAATGTATCTTGCTAATAATACGCGACCTGACATATCATTCGCGGTGAATTTACTAGCAAGGTATAGTTCCTCTCCAACCAGAAGACATTGGAGTGGAATCAAACAAATTTTTCGATATCTTCATGGAACGGTTGATATGGGATTGTTTTATCCCTATGGATCCAAGTCACAACTAGTTGGCTATGCAGATGCCGGATACCTGTCTGATCCACATAAAGGGAGATCTCAAACAGGATACCTATTCACATATGGTGGTACAGCTATATCATGGAGGTCCACAAAACAGACGATAGCAGCAACCTCCTCTAATCATGCTGAAATACTGACGCGATTCATGAAGCTAGTCGCGAGTGTTTTTGGCTGAGGAGTCTGATTCAATATATTCTGTCGTCATGTGGACTAATTGATCATAAGATAGCTCCAACTGTCCTGTTTGAAGATAATACAACATGCATTGCTCAACTTAAGGGTGGATACATCAAAGGTGATAGAACAAAGCATATTTCTCCCAAATTCTTCTTCACTCATGACCTTCAAAATCAAGGGACAATTGATGTCCAACAGATCCGTTCAAGTGACAATCTGGCAGATTTATTCACAAAGTCACTCCCAAAATCCTCCTTTGAAAGATTGGTACATGAGATTGGGATGCGCCGATTTCGAGACATCAACTGATGTCGACAAGAGGGGGAGACTGTACTCTTTTTCCCTTGGTCATGTTTTTTTTCCCATTGGGTTTTTCTTGACAAGGTTTTTAATGAGGCACTCCCATCACTAAAGGATATTGTATTCTTTTTCCTTCACTAAGGTTTTTTCCCACTGAGTTTTTTTTAAGTAAGGTTTTAACGAGGCAATAATCCTAAATGGTCATCCAAAGGGAGTGTTACGATAAGGAAGCCTAGGTAGATGACCATTTCCCCACAATGGCTCAAGTATTGAAGAAGAATATTATTTAATGTAATTTGACAATCTTCCATCATATACGCTTATAAATAGAGGCTTTTGCCTCAGAGAAAGACATACAACAACAACTGAATATTATCTCTCTCCCTGTATACACATAGTAATAATAAAAGTAAATGCTATTATCTCTCTCTTTACTTTTCATACTCCTTTCTATCTTTATATATATATTTATGCAATTCTCTCTCTCTTTACTTTTTATACTCCTTTCTATCTTTGTATATATATATACATTACAACATATAATATTATTATATATCTATAAATTATTATTGAGCTAATTATTTTAATACTAGAATCTTCTATTTATACATCTTTATCTTATATATATCTCTCATTTTACAACAAGTGATTTGTTTTGAATAATATCTTATAATCGGTCAATTAATGTTAAGAATCTAAATCACCAAGGTCCAACAAAAGAATCACAATTGTCAAACCACAGTTGAAAACATGCTGATGGTTCTTTTTTTCTCTGCATATTTTACGTATTCTTAATTAATTTGTTATGTACTGAAAGTGCCTTTTATCAACATTTTTAGCTGATTTTTTTCCATTCGGAAAATTTCATTCACATGTATTCGTTGTTGGTTTCTGCGTATATGTATTACACTTTCTTACGATATTTGAGTTGTAGCATTATATTAATATTTTTAGTAAAAAAGTTTGCTAATATTGACTTAAATATTGACCGATGCTAAGTAAAACTATTAGTTACTTAACCCTGTATTTGTTTATCGGTATAATACAGAAATATAAAATTGTATTTAATATATGAGATATAAATAAAAATATTATATTTAAAATTAATATATTTTATATTTATTTTAATAAAACGATATAAAATATTAATAAAATATATAATTTATTTTTTTATTTTTTTATTTTTTATTATTATATTTTTTTTAAATTTTTTAAATAAAAAATAAAATAAATTAAAATTTTATAATTTATTTTAATTTATCATTAAACAAAATATAAAAATACTAATTTTTATATTTTTATCATTTATATTTTATTTTCATTATCTTATCTTCTAGTTTAAGGAGCAAATGTAGTTTAAGAGTATATTTGGTTTGTAATTTTATTTTTGTTTCTAAAAATAAAAACAAAAGCCAAAGTTTGTTTTTTGGGTTTTGGATTGGGCCGGATAAGCCGACCCGATTCAGAAGGATCCAACAGGAGCCGACAGAACCCAACACATTTGAATCGACAATGTCTCCCACCTAAAACAATTCAACCTGTAATTACCCCCTTTTCCAGAGATGAAGAACGACATCGCTGATGGATGAGCTACTAACCAAGGTCGCCGGCGTTGATGGCTACTAATGCTGCCGTTTAGTTTCCGCCGCCTCTGATGCTCGCTCCTCTTCCCGCGGCGTTGCCGGCTGCAATGAGGCACTGTGGTTGAGGCTGGGCCCATTTTAGCCATTCCTTTTTTTGAGGCTGGGCCCAAACTTGATATTTATCTGTGCTAGACCCAACTAACAAATTAGGCTGTGCCCTGTGTTGATTTATCTTTCTATATTTTATTTTTTTGGTTTTAATAGCATAAATCGGTGAACTAGAAGTCTAAAACCTATGAAGTTTTTGGCTTCTCACACACATTTTGTACATGACATTTATTGATAATCGTTCGATACATATACCTAAAATAAATAAATATTTTAAATGTTTGATATAATTAAAATAAAATATTAAAAATAATTAAAAAATAATTTATATTTTAATATTAATAAAATATCAAATATTATTACGATTTATTTAAAAAATATTTTATATTTTATATGTATGCATGTTTCATGTCTTATAAAATTTTAAAATTTGTGTGTCGACATATCTCGTGTCTTGTCATGTCATGTTCTCTCTATATCAGTGTCTATGTATCATAGTTTAAAATTGAATTCATCCAAACATCCGAATCAGATAATAATGAATTTAAATCTTTTTTAAATAAAAAATAAAAAATATTTTTTATTAATATTAGTTAATATTTTAAATTAATATTTTAGTTTTATTATTATTAAAATTTTAAATTTTAAATTTTAAATTTAGTTAATATTATATTTGTTAGATATTGTGTATAAAAATATTTTTATTAACTCAATGTTAATTTAAAATAATAAAATTTATTAATTATATTAGATTTTTTTTACTTAAATTAATCTATTCATATTCAGAAATCAGAATAGACTTCCTCCCCATCAAAACACTTAATTTAATTGATAACATAACAACTTCACGCTAATACAGCAATACACTGTACCCGATTATTAGCTAGGCTTCCGGTTCCCCAAAAGCGACAAGTGAATTTCGAAATTCTTACATTGGGATCGGAGAGTATTAAATACTACTCTTTTTTAAGGCTTCGTCCATGTGATCTTTGATGTGGATGTGGTGGTTTTGCATCAATAATTAAAATGCCATCAGAATCTTCCAAGGGGATTAATTAGGGACGGAACAATATATTAATACCACCTATACATTTTTTATAGCTAGCTAGAAGCTGATTGACAGTTTGACACACATCAGAAGCCCTCCATAATAATGATATATCATCACAACTATTTTTTAGGGTAGAAATTATGTCAAATCATTAGAACTTTTACACTATGTTTAGTTTAAGGGAAAATAAGAGGAAAGAAAAATGGTGAAAGAAAAAGAGTGAAAATTTTTATTTTTTTTTGTTTGGATACAAAAGAAAATGGGAAGGAAAGAAAATTTTGGTGTGGTCCCATAAAAAAAATTTTCCATTCACTAAAAGCAAGAAAACTAGAAGAAAAATGTTATTTTTGATGTATTTATAATATTACCCCTAATTCTATTATTATTAATAATTATTAATATAAATTTAATTTTAATAGTTTTAATACATTATTATAATAAATATTTACATTTAAACATTATATATGTATTAGATAAATAATTTATAAGATTATAATATTTTATAATATTTATAAAATGCAATAAAGCATAAATAAATAAAAATATTTATAGTTTATTTTATTATAAGGATATTAATGTAATTTTATACCATTATGATTTTCTTTCTTCTCGCTTTTCTTCTCATCCAAACAAAAAAAAAAATTTAATCACAAAAAAAAAAAACAAAAGAAATTTTTCTCTCTATTTTCTTTTCATTCATTTTCTCTTCATCCAAACAACACACAAATAACTCTACTTTTCTTTCTATTTTCTTTCCTCTTATTTTCTTTCCTTCTATTTTCTTTCCTATATCCAAACAAAGCCTTAGATACTATCAGTAATAATCGAAGGACGTTGTTAGGTAAATAATTATTTTTATAAATAATATAATAAATAAATTTTAAAATTAGTCTATAAAATAAAAATATATTATATTTTTAAATTATTCATCTCAATTTTAATATAAAGATAACTATCTGTACATCTAATAAATTAAATATCTAATTTATTTATTATTTATATTATTTAGTATTTTTATTGTCTATTTATACTTTTTTTATAAAATAATATATAATAACAGTTTTCTTTTGTGTCCTAAACAGAAACAAAATCTTCAAGACAGTAAAAGGACAGTTAGCTAATTACAGCAGAATTACAAAGTAAAATTCTATTCAACTCGTATTTGACTGGAGCCAAATTAAAGGAAATAGTCCTTCATCCTCTTCGCTCCTTGTTTGGCCAACAAATTAATAGCGTGGTTTGCTTCTCTACACACTAAGACAAAGTGAATTTTTCAATCTCGGCTTGGCAAATTCTTAATCTTGAACAGAATATTTTGGTCATCCAACATGTGAGAGATAAAAATATTTGATAGAACAATAAAAATATCAAGAGAATATGTCTCACAAATAACTCTTTTATAACCAGTTTTCTAACATTAAAGCATCCCAAACTGCATAGTAGAACTATAATAACAATATATAGACTATCAGGATAAGGAATCAGAACAGCCAAGCACTCATTCACCAACATCATTTCTAAAAATACACCCAAAATCAGTCCATTGACTATCATGATAGATACTCGTATCGCAATTTAATTTGATTATACCAGCAGGAGGAGGTTCCCAAGTCGATTTACGGACAGAAGAGCGCAATAGAGATTGTCTACTCTTATTTCAAATTAGTTCATTGGCCAAATTCTTTGATAAAACAACAGTCTTTTTCTCTGATTCCTTAAACTGAACTCCTAACTAAGTATTTTATCAATAAAGTACTACTAATTGTGTCAAGAATTATATTAAGGACATGAAGATGAAGCCTCAATGGCTTTCGTTTTTATTATTCTTATACATTTGCCCGTTTTTATTATAAAAATTTCGACATTTATTTATTGAGAAATGCTAGGGTCAGTAATTTTTGTGATTTGTAGCCATCAAATAGTCATTAATGATAGTTTTAATGGTGTGAGATTGATTTGAAATTTCATCCAATAACTCACTTTTTTTTACTGTTTAAATACTGGCCAGAATTTAACAAAGTTGCTTGCCCCTAGACTTTTCTTTATTTATTTTTTAATTAATATCAGTTAACTTTGTCGTTTTCTTATTGATTGTTTACCCAAAAATTAATTTCTAAGTTGTGTTATGAAACCACTCATCCCAAAAGCTTAAGCTAATGGGAGAAGGCAACATTAATGGTTATATCTCTAACAAGTTGAACCCGTAGCTTTTAAGTTTTAAATCATATAAGAAGTTTCTATAAATTTTTTAAATTTAGATTGAAGAACCTCTCAACATCTCTTAACATATATGATATTGTCTTATATGTTCAATTTTAATAATTTAGTATCTTTTAAACGAAACGAATGCAGTAAAAAATACATATAATTATTTTTTTTTAGCTTAAATATAGTAGTGAATAATTATATTATTATATTTGCGGCTTGACATGTGAGAAAGTAATACAATTTATTTAAGTTATTGTTGTATTATTTAATTTATAGATTTTTACCAAAAGAAAAAGTGTCTAAAAATGACATGTTAAACTTGTATGAGTATTACTGTTTATATACCATACATATATAGCTTATGGTACCACGAGCATTTCCTTACACTATATATATTACATACATGTTTTACCATAAATAGACGAGTTAATTAGCTACACTGGTCAACTTGTTATACATCTACCGATCTACGTTATGATCGAAGTTTATAAGAAAAAAATGCAAATTTAGATCTATATGTACACTCTATATATGGTTGGTTCTGCATATAGTTGGAAATATGTCATAAAAATATAATTAAATGGAAGGCCGGGATGAGCAGGAAGCTAAAGCTGCGTTCAAATATATTTAAAAAGTGCACAATTAATGTGAACTCCACACTTGCATTAATGTAGCAGTGCAATTAGATCATGTCCATGCATGCTTAACTTTATTTTCTGCGGTGAACCCAGTTTCACCCTTAAGTTAATTTTTTGAAAAAAATAATGCAAAGAAATCGATAAAACTGACTTATATTCCTTAAATTTCAATTTGATTCCACGAGTTGATGTGTAAATTGTCTGATAAAAAATTATCAGAAATAAAGAAATTATATTTGCACCATATTTTATAAATATCCCTGTTATACATTTTTTTTATAAGTTAAATGATATATTTTTTTTGTCTTTTCTTAATTACTTCTTATTAATTATTTTTAATACAAAAATAAAAATATATATTAGTTGTAGAAACTAAGTGCTTCAGTTGTAGCGGTATTACAGTCCACACAGCAACGTTTGCTCGCACCAGTCAACAAAATAATCAAGGAAAACTTAGAAGAAAAACAAAGACTATAGTATTTATATTCCGAATGCATACTTAATGTATGCTTTAAAATATGCATAATACACATAATCATTTATCTAACTTTTAGGTCTGTAAAACCATGATTAAAGTAGATAGATATTACAAAACTGAACGAGTATATAAATACCTTTACCAAACCGAATAACTCTCATTTTTATTGATTGAATACATGCATGTATATATAAAATACTAATATAATGCTTAAGCCTTAAGAAGTTACTACATATATAGAATATATATAGCTAGTGTATATATATGGTTCAGTTTTTGACTCCAAAGAAAGAAAGAGTGGAAAATGAATGAAGTAAGCTTATGGATTAGCATCTTTAGAGAGAGAATTATGATTATTATCTAAGATCCAGTTGTTGGCAGTAGTCCTGCTGCTGCTGCTGCTATTAGCGGCAAAAGAAGTGGCTCCAATAGCATGATCTTTATTATTGTTATTGATGAATGATGTTATGGCCGCCGCAACAGCAACCCTAAACTTAGGATCTGACGCAATGGCCGACACCTTCACCATGTCATCTACTACTGCCTTGCTTTCTTCGCCATGCTCCATTATTATCCCTCTACTAGCAGCCGCCTTCTGATGATGAAAGCTACCTGCACCGCCATTATGATTATTGTTTTGCATCCAAGACATACCGGGAAAACGTAGTGATGATGATGCCTCATTGGCGATCAGGTCCAGAACAACTCCTTTATTATTAGGGTTTGGGTTTAGTAGTAATGGCTGGTGGTGGTTAACGTTGAAGCTGCCATGATCTGAGAAAGTGCTTGAGTCCAGCAACATGAAGGAAGCTGCGGCCGAAGAAGCCATGGCAGTTGCACCCACCGGAAGTGGATGGTTGTGCGTTCCTTCGTATGTTGTGATTAGTATTGACATGTCATCTATGCATCTCTGTACCTATATATACATCAAATCAAATAAGGTAGATTCACGTGCAGTTGTTTGATAAGGTGGAAACAATCCACTTCACGTAAAATTGATAGTTAAGAACTGTTAGGTAATTTGACTGATTTGATTAAATTTTCATCTAACAATTCTCAGGTATCAACTTCTATCACCTAAATATGACTGTACTTGAATTTCCAACATGGGATAATTTAACATATTTCTCTAACTCTAATTTTGTTTATACGAAATGTGAAGTAACAGTACCTGTTTCCTAACGGGGCAGCCAGGGGCTACAGTGCAACGATAGTAAGCTCGTGGACATGGATTTCCTTTAGCAATCTTCTGTCCGTATTTTCTCCATTGGCACCCATCATTCATCTAAATCCATCAATAATTCAAGATAATTAAGCATATATATGAAATTAAATGATGCATAGTTTTGGATATACTCACGTTGGCTGCCTCGCATCTTGCTCTAACCGAAACCCTAGCTTTTCTGTTAGGAGGCGACGCAGCGTGGAACGCATGATGTTGTGTCCGCTGCAATTTCGTAGCCGCTGACGATGATGCAAAATTTGCAGGTTGCGTCTTTTTCTCCTCCTCTTCTTCCTCTTCTTCTTCCTCTTCTTCTTCTTGCTTTTGATCTTCCTCGTCATCAATTTCCTTTTCCTTTTTTCTTGTGCTTGTCTCCAACCTTAGCGATAAGCCTAATTCACTCTCGCTTATTAAACTGTCACCGCAATCGGTGTTTGCAAGGGATGAGGCTTTTTCAATTTTGTTGTTAAACTTAAACATCTCATCTTGATAATGATGAATTCTCCGCGGCCCTTCTTCATCATTGAGCTTCCTTATCGTTGCATTCTCTTCTCGATGATGATGATCGTGAAGTGAGAGAGAAATTTCATGATCCTAACCACATGATGTACATTAATTAGACATATTATACAAATTAAATAAATTAGGGATCGTCAATTATTATTACCTTGCTTTTATCTTTATTATTGTTGTTTTCTTGGATGATTGAAAATTTGAGTTGCAGATCATAGTAGTCTTTCATAGTTTGTTCCACCACTTTCCTCAGCACTTTGTTTTCCTCTTTCATGCTCTCCATCTCCATTTGTAACACACTCAACTGATACATGATGCAAATTAAATTTTTCAAGCAACAATAATAAAAAGTTATATGTAGATATATCAGATTTGCGATTCATGAACTTACACTAATTAAATACTATGAAAGAGCATAGAAATAATTATAATTAACTTTAGTAATTGGCATTAATGAAAAAAGCTAGTGTGTATATATGTTAATAATTACTTAATTACCTCTCTTGCTTTTGTGTTATCCTGCGAAGGTAATTCATCTTCAATTTCGCCAGCTGCGGCTTCAGGAACCTCTTCTTTGTTAATATTAAGTGCCTTTATTTCTTCCTTCTTCTTGTTCTTGAGATCCTCTTTGACTGTTGCTACTACCTTTGGTGGTGTTGCTTCTCCGTCTTTATTATTTTCATGATGATCTATCTTCAAAGAGAGATCAATATCCATCATGTTTTGGGGTTCTTTTCCTTTGGAAGACATGGTTGAGCATAATACTGATGATTTGATTTCAAGAATCTCTTTCTTTAATTTCCTTTGTCTGCTCTTAGCTTCTCATAATATAAATGCTTCTTTTGAGGCACCAAAGTCAATTCCCTCCTCCCCAAGACTTTTCTTATCTTAGACACACAAGGACGCATCTAAGTTTTGACTTTATTTGGCTTCTTAATTAAGTCCCCCATTAAATTAATTAATTAATCACTATTTAAAACTATACTATACTACTACTACTGCTGGATTTGATAATTAGAGCTTTAATCTTCTATCTCCAGCACCCCAAGTCAAATATTCATTCTATTTGATAATTCATTACCCTTCATGTAATTAAGAGACACATCAAGGTTTTAATATATATATATATATATGAGCCACAATGCATCAGATCTTTTAAGATTATTATTATTAGCAGAAATTAACATGGAGTAACTCTTTTTTATTATCCTTTTGGAGTACGTAATTAAGCTATCTAATAACAAGTTGTTTAATTATAGATGTAATCATATACTTTGCCCCCACACAGTAATAGCAATAATAATAATAAGAAGAAGAATAATGCAGAGTCTTTATGATAGGGGTGCACATGTGCCTAGGGTTGATTAATTTCCATATAATACATACATATCTGCATGCTTCTCATTTGCTCTCTCTCTCTCTCTATGACTCACATGAGCAATATGTTAGGAAATTAATTTAATTTCTTAATTTATTTATGAATAATATATATATTAACGAGAAAAAGTCTAGAGGCCAGTATTTTTATTAAAATTTGGTCGACACTTAACTAGTAAAATAAAAAATTTGAGTAATTCTATATCATTGGATATAATCTCACACCATTAAAAATATTAATAATAGCTAATCGATGGCTATTATAAATCACAAAACTTGTTGGCTCCTAGCACTCCTCGTATATTAATTATAATTATAAATTATGTTATTTTAAATTAAATGACTTATATAACGATAATTTCATTAATTATTATAAATGTTAAATTGAATAAGTCATAATTACTTTTGATTTGAAATTAAACGAAAACAAAACTAAATATTATCTTTATGGACTTTAGATACTATTTTTATTTGGATTTTAGAGAATTTAATGGATATTATGTTCAAATATAAATAGTAATTTTAGGTTAAAATTGTCTCAATAACTCTTTTTTCACCAGAAAAATTATAATTCAGCCGTTCTATTTCGAAGATTTTAATTAAAAAAATTGAGACAATTCTTTTATTAATTTTTAATTTCTAATTTTTATGAGTAAAAGTATATTTTTACTTTAAATATATAATTTTTAAAAATTTAATACGGATGATTTATGATTACAAAACAATTTAATTATTCCAATTTTCAACACAATATTATCATTTCACCGTGGAAAATAAGAAAGGAGGGAGCACCCGTACTATATATATCCGTGCCTGATGCTAATGGAGAAAAATTAGTGAATGAAGATTCATCTTAGTATTTTTGTAATGAGCGGAAATTAATTAATGTATAGGATGAAGAAAATTTTCCAATGCTTAACATTGCAGTTGATTATAAATATTATGGGGTAATATATATTAATGTGACATCATGTATTACAAAGGAATATGAAGCCCATACGAAATCCCATATATACCTCTCCTTGCATTGGGATCAGATCTTGAATTTTTCAACTGGAAGACCACAATGGCCCATACATTTTTCAACTCCTACATTTTATATATAATTTAGTTAACACTAGCAATTTTATATATTATACTCTCTTGTTTGTTTGTTAAAACAACCCCCTTCCCCCAAACGTGCGTTTTAGTTCAAGAGTAACGCTTATATGCTCAACAAATATATTATTTTTTGTCGGTTTTTTATCAACAGTAATTTACACATATATTTATAAAAATTTTATATATAAAAAATATATAATTTACACTTATATTTATTACAATTTACGCATATAAATTAATACAATTTATATTTATATTTTAAAAAATTTATACACATAAATTAATAAAATTTATTTATTATAAATAATTTAATATTTATGTTAATCAAATCATGATAAAAAAATACTAAACATTAATGACTTTCAAAAATTTTTCTTAATTTAATACTATATAAAATGAACTTTAAGGAGGAAAGCATATAGTTTTGGAATAATCCAATAAACATGACACTACTGCTTTTATTTTTTGTTTCACAAATTTTCTTAGTTTAGAGAATTATATTCCAATAAATTAAGTTCTCTCAAGCTCTATTGGCTCCAAGTAATTATTGTGGACCTTCTTTTTAAAGAAAATGTTACTTTGAAGTACGAATACATGATTAAAGTTAAATGAGCCGAGCTAGGTAGAGGAGTAGTGATTGTAATTCTAAAATCTAAAACATAGCTCAGTAACAGTATAGAGCTATATATATGAATACATGGTATAATTATTTTAATATACTATTAGAGTTGAATAGATTTGATCCAGTTAAAAAAGTTTATTCCATGTGTGAGATCAAAGATATAATTAGTTTTCAATATATGAAACATCTAATACAATGGTAGTGTTCGGTAAGTCCATATGCATATTCTAATGACCTTGTATTGGGACCATAATGGGCTATAGTGGCCTCATCTCAAACTTTAACATTAGATAGAAAAAGAAAAAAGAAAACCACCATTATGGGGACCGCAATTATAGGTGGATCACCAATATATCAGCAATTATTGTATATATTTTGATTTAATTCTCTTGTTTATCTTTTCGGTTTTTCAATAAATTATTGCAAGTATAAGTAAAATTTAAATCTTTGATATTTATTTAAACAAATTAATAAACTAAGATCAATTAAAGTTGGTTCTTCTCTTGTTATTTTGATTCAGCATTTCAATGAAAATTTTAGCTTCTCCTATTGGTTCAAAAACGTTGGCCAATGCATAATCCATTTCAGATTCAACATTGACATGATTATACTATTATATATTACTAATTGAAAATAGTATTCGTAAATTAAAATCATTACTAATATATTTATATATAAATATATGTATAATTTAATTTATTTTTAATATATATTTATATTTTAATATATATTTTATATTAATAATTAATTTTATTAGTTATTTTTGATATACACATAACATAATTAACTATTAATTTTATAATTAAAATATAGTACATATCACTTTTTTTATTATAATTGAAATCAAAACTTTTTTTTTTAAATTTAAAATTTTTCTCCTCCTCTCTTTTACTTTTTTTTATCTCTCATTTCTTTATTCATTCTACCTTTTTATATAGCATTATTAATAACTAATTATAAATTTGATAATTAAAATATAGAACATAATATTTTTAAATTATAATTAAAATTAAATTAAAATTAAAATTTAAATATAACTATATTATATTATTAATTTAGCAAACAAAATATATCACATGACATTCTTTGATTAAAATTGAGATGAAATATTTTCTTTCAAAATTAATAAACTTTTTCCATCCTTTTATCTACACTCTATATATAATTTATAATATATATTTTATATTACTAATTTGACAAACTAAAATATTTAGTGAGATATTCTTTCATTATAATTAAAATAAAATCTTTTTCTTTTAAAAATTAACAAATTTTTTCTCTCTTTTTTTATTTTTCTCTCATTTTTTTCTCTCATTATTTATCTGTCTCTTTACATTTTTATTCTACCAAAACTAAAACTAATAAAATAATATAATTAACAATATCTCATAATATTATTCACATAAAAATATATTATTATTATTCTATGCATATTTTTTAGTTTTCTTATTTAATTTAAATTTTTACTACTTATTTTTTTAATCTATATTTTTACTTTTTTTTTCTTTCAAATATTTATTACATATAATTTAAAAAAATACTAATGTTATAATTAATAATCAGAATCAAGATTTAATTGTTTCAAAAAAATAATTTTGAGTTAATTTTATAACTATCAATATAATTTTTTTAGAATAATTACTCAAATCAGTCTCCAAGGATTTTAAAAGTGAACATTTTAGTCCCTAAAAAAAATTAATACACAGATCAATCTCTAGATTTATTCCGACAGATAAATCAATTTCCAGTCTATTTTCGGCAGAGTAATTATCCAAATCGGTCTCTACTAAGAATTTTAAAAGCAGATATTTTAGTCCTCAAGAAAAACTAATACCCAGATTAATCCCCAATGTTTTTCTCTGTCAGATATAATAGTCTCCCTTTTATTTTACTTTTACTATATGTCAATCTTTATTATTAGAGAAAATTATACTCCCCTCTTCTGAGAGATGCTAAAATGACACTCTCCTACATACCCTCTATTTATAAATGTACATTTTTCTCTCTTATAACTCTTAAAAACTTCTTCTTTAATCCATTTTAATTTTTTTGTGTTAACTAATGTTAACTTTATTCATTTTTTAATAAAAATTAATTATTTTTTACGAAAATACCCGTTAGCAAAAATTTTATTTTTTTTGTTATTAAATTTTACTTACCAAAATATCCTTTAATAAATTAGTTTTTTCTAAGATACCCTTCAATAATTTTTTAATTATTAAAGTGTGATTTTACCAAAATTTTTGTTAACAATTATTTTTATATTTTACTATTAATTTTTTGATATTAATATATATTACTTTTACATACAAATTAATAATTAAAGAATTATTGAAGGATATCTTAGAAAAAATAATTTAATTATTAAATTTTTTAAAAATATTTTGGTAAAAATATAATTTAATTAATAAAAAAATAATTTATTAAAGGATATTTTGGTAAGTAAAATTTAATAACAAAAAAATAAAATTTTTGCTAAAGGATATTTTTATAAAAAATTAATTATTTTTTCTTGAAAAATAAATAAAATTAACATTAGTTAACACAAAAAAATTAAAATGGATTAAAGAAGAGGTTTTTCAAAAAGTTATAAAAAAAGAAAATATATATTTTATATATAAAAAAAAAGAGTGTCATTTTAACATATTTTTAAAAAAGAGAGTATAATTTTTTCTAATGTATAATATCATGAAAAGTCAACATAGTTTCAATAAATTTATTTTCCCGTAATAATATTAGCATGGATAAAAACACTAATTATTCACTTATTTTAATTATTTGCCAGATTCTTGACCAAGCCTCATACGTTGAATTTTTTCCCTAAATGATCAGAAGATTGGATTCTCGATATGATTCCGTCGAGAGATAGAATACGGCAATATGCATGCTATATATATTGATCGTGTTCAAACATCAGTTCATGTATCACGAGTTAGCAAAGAGACAACAAAGACAACTATTTATAGTAGTGTCTTATCATTTTTTTTTTTTATATATTTCATAAACAGAAGTATGAAGAAAACTTTTGATTATTTTTAGTGTATGTAATTGATTTTTTATTAAAGTTAAGAGAAAAGGACAAATAAGTCCCTGATCTTTTGCCCTGCAGACATTTTCGTTCCTGACCATTGAAAAATACTTTTAAGTCCTCGACCTTTACAAAACTTGGACGGATCAGTCCCTGACTGAGGCATTTGGACGGAGGGACTGATCCGTCCAAATTTTGTGAAGGTCAGAGGCTTAAAAGTATTTTTCAATAGTCAAGGATAAAAATGTCTGCGAGACAAAAAGTCAGGACCTATTTATCCTTTTCTCTAAAGTTAATTTTGTAAATATAAGAGTTGAGATCACGATTTAGACCCTAAAAGCTCTATCCTCGCTCCTAGGATATGCCACATTATGAGATTTGCGAGTGATCCCTCCTCCCCCCTTCCTTTTTCCTCCAACAAAGAAAAAAAGGTGTTTAGATCCTCAATACTCGGGAGTCAAATAAATTTTAAAAAAAAAGTCTAGACTATAAACTATAAACTATAAAGTAAATATACTATTGAATTTGGATTCCTTCATCATTTTAAACCATGTCATTTTTTTAAATAAGAAAAAGAAAAGGATGAGATAGAAAATACTTTTTCTTTTAAATTGTAGACGATGTTGCGTACAATACTTAATAATTTAAAGATATATGTTTTTTGAGATTTAATTGATATTATATCTCACTTAATTGCTTATATTTGGTAAATATGAAACTAAATATTTGAACACAGACTAACTAGTTAGGTATTTCCTTTTTTTTTGTGAATCACTAATAAGTGTCTATGTAAGAGGTTTATAATGATATCCTATATATGCAATATATCATTGCCTAGTTAAGTTAATCTTGCAATATAATTAATCTTGATGCAAAAAAAAAAAGTCTAGGCCAAACAATTTTATTAAATTTTAATCAATATATAACTAACAAAAAAAATAAATAATTTCATATCATTAGATAAAATCTCACACTATTACTGATCCTAGCATTTCTCACAAAAAAAATATAAGAAATGGCTGCGGCGCCGGTTGCTGCTCTAATTAATTAAAATTAATAAATTATACTATTGGAAGGATGTCTTATAAGTCCACGCATGCACAAGCTTTCTGAGTTGTGCTGAAGGATTTTAAATGCCTTATATGTATACACACAAAATAAAAATAATAATAAACGCTTTACGCTCTCGATGGACACTCTTCATTAAATTCGTGGCAGTGGCTCATGAATTGTTTAGGGTTAGCTTCTTCATTACTTCTTTTAAAAGATTAATTATTGAATTTACACTTTCGTCGTTGGCATATAGATTGGATTTCTCCACTCCCAAACTCTTCATCTGGTTTACTTTTTTTTTTATTCAAAGATAGAAGATTCGAATCTCACAATTTTTTAATTGGATATAAAAAAATTATGCCATTTAAATTATAATTAATTGGCTTCATCTGATTTACTTACATTCATGCATAAATATAAATCATATTAGTATAATTTAATATTCGTACTTCCAACTTAGTGTAGTATAATATATTTAAATATTTAAATATATTGTGCTTTAATTTTATATATAGCAAGGTTGCGAAAATCAGACCGGTCAATAAACTGGTAAGATTATTGGTTCAATAATTCATTAGTCCGACCAGAATTAAACCGATTTAATAAAATATTAAATAAAATTATTAAAAAAATCTAAAAATAATTTTAAATATATAAATTCAATAATTTCTAACTTAATAAAATTTAAAATTTCACATAATAAATTATCCATAACTTAATATTAGAGGTTCACAAACAATAACTTCAAACATCAAAGTTTATTATTAGAGATTTACAAACAATTTCATAATTTTCTGCCTTATTTTTTTTTGTTTTCCTCCAAAAGCCTTTTGAATTGAAGTTCAACAACTTCAGTTACTTTGTTACAAACTTTAATTTGTCCAGGAATTTTCGCAAGATGATATTTCATTCTATATATCCCCCCTCCATTGTAAGTATTCAAGCAGAAAGTACATGTATATTGAGCCTTGTTATTTTTGTCATACTTCACTGTAAAATATTGCCAAGCTAGATCAGATTTATCTCTGGATGAACCAGTTTGAGAATCTTGAACAGCATTATCTTGTGGCTGTGGGTTACTTTGTGATTGTTCCATATGTAACAATCAGAAAATCAAAGACCAGAAAATAATTTCAGAAAACTATGTAATCCAGATAAACATGAAGCAGCAACCAAAATCATGAAGCAGCAACCAAAATCATGTAATCCAGCATGAACAAATAAATAATTCAGCAACCAAAATCATGAAACAGCAACTCATTTCATCATGAACAAATCATGAACAGATACCAAATCATGAACAGTAACTCAAACAGAATTTTTCTGATGACCTCATCATGAATCCAGATACCAAAACATGAACACAGATAACAAAACATGAACACATATAACAAATCATGAACAAAAAAATTATAAAATCAAGCACAGATAACAAATCATGAACAAATCGCAAGCTAATAAATCATAAAATCAAGCACAGAAAATCAGAAGGCAGCGAGGTGGAAAGAGGAAGCGACGATTAAACAGGAGGCGAGGTGGAAGGCGCAAACGAATAAGAATAGAGTATTACCGGCGGCGAATAACGGCGACGAAGGAGGAGGTATTTTTTTATTTTTGTCTTATGGTATTTTTTTTTTTATTCATCAAAGATCAAATTTTTTACCTTTTAAATATAAAATTCTGATAGCATGTCATAAAATCACTTATTTTAACAACTTAAATTAATAAAAAAAATAAAATTAATGATTATATCTCGACCAATAATGTATTGTATGCGCAGTGGTTAGGTACCATCCGATAATACAAGGGCAAACTCAACTACAATTGAGCTTTACCTCCTTTTAATCAGATTGCAAGCATCTCAAGAAAAGATAAGTTAGGCATATATCACAATCAAGAAACCAGGGTCATCCTCCAATAAGTTTCTTTCGGCGTTCAATACCAGCTTCACATACCCAAACTATTCCCTTGGCAAATCGAGTATTCTGAGATATAAAAACTTAGTGGGGATATATAAGTGCCTCCTTAGCTTCCTCTATGTTCAGTAAGGGTGAGCATCGGTAGCGGGTACTCGATTACCTGTCTAAATTCGAACCGAACCAATTAAATTGATTCTGGAATTAACGGGTAATCGAGTCCAATTCGAACTAAACCAATGACCTTTGTTAGTAATTGATTCGGGTATCGATTCTGGGGGTGCAGAACTCGAACCAACCTGTAAACCCGATCATATATTAATTAAATAAAAAAATAAAAATATATATGATTTTTAGTGGCTTTTAGTGAGATTATTCACTATTAATATATTTGGATCTTAATGAATTTAATTTTTAATATATTTGGTGTTTAACATGTTTAGATTATTTATATTGATGTTACATGTTTATTGTACTTGTTGAATTTTTAAGATAAAATTTATTTTTTTTATGAATTTCAAAGTCATTGGGTACTCAATTACCCGAACCGAACCAATCCGTTCTTAATCGGTTTGGTTTGGTTCGAGTACATACACAAAACAATACAAATCCAAACCAAACCGAACCAATTACATTTTAATCGGTTCGATTCTAATTTCACCTTGAATCCGAACCAAACTGACCTGTGCTCACCCCTAATGTCTAGGTCTACTTCTGATTTCACCTATCTCACAAAATAATTATATTTTAGTTTTTTTATAATATAAAATAAGAAAGTTTAGGGGACATTAATCATTAAAAAAAATGAGTAATCTTATACTATTAAATATCATCTCACACCATTAAAAATATTGATGATAACTAATTAATGACTACATATCACAAATTCTGTTGACCCTAGCATTCTCGTAAAAAATTACAAACATTAAAACTTTAATGTATGGAAAAAGTTAAAATAACCGTTATTTTGAAACCAATCACTTACACAATATTTTATTATATTGATATTAATTACTGCATTAATTTTGAATATATACGTTTAATTGAATTCCCCTGCCGGGGTGAGGGAAACCTTGTTTATTGGTATTATTCGAATTCCCCCTTGGTTATTTTTATATTGGATTAGTCTCTCATCTCTCAGGCTTAAAATATAGTTAAAAAAAAAATTAGATAAATTAACCTATTATTATATTCATGCATAATAATAGTGGTATTGTATTATAAAATTAAATAATGTGCATAAGTTTGCATGTGTATACATGCAATGCAAGTTTGTTTGCCCCTTATATAGTGCCATAGCAAACCCCACTCCCTCTTCTCTCTCTTCATCGCAGATAAGATTCAACTTCCAACGATGAATGAAAGATGTCGTTGAATTTGATGGGGAATTTCCAATCTGAAGTTGAAGACCGTACCTTCAGCTAGTTCCTTCTTGATTTGCTTGTAGATATATTCTTGTGCTTGATTCTTGAACTTTCTTAATTTGTGTGTATATGATAACGAAAAATAATAATGAATAATACCAGAGTATACGCCGGTAATATTAAAAAGCTATATTGTTTTCACTTTTACAATGCTTTTCAAATATCACCAAAATTATATATTCACTATATCTGCTACATACTATATAATAATAGCCAAACATGGACCTTATAAATATTTATTGCCATCTTACATAATTTTTCTTATTCTATGTACCGCTGAACATATTATTAATGAGTGCCGTGTCAGAGTTTTAATTATGGGCATTATCTCAAAGTCTCATATATCTAAGAATGAAAGTAAGAAAAGACTGAGAGTGAAAAATAATGTTGATCTTAATATAGAAAACAGTATATATCTTAGTATCCTACTACCATAACACCTCACACACGGATCTAAGAGCAGCTTTTAGGGGGTGGATATGGATCGGGTTTGGTTCAGATTCAAAGTAAAATTAGAATCGAATCGATCAAAATGTAATTGATTCGCTTTGATTCGAATTTGTATTTTTTTGTGTATGTAGCCGAACTAAACCAAACTGATTAAAAACGGATTGGTTTAGTTCGGATAATTGGATACCCGATAACTTTGAAATTCATAAAAAAAAATAAATTTTATCTTAAAAATTCAACAAGTACAATAAAAATATAACATCAATATAAATAATCTAAACATGTTAAACATTAAATACATTAAAAATTCAACTCATTAAAATCTAAACATATTAATAGTGAATAATCTCACTAAAAGCCACTAAAAATCATATATATTTTTTTATTTATTTATTTATTTAATATATGATCGGGTTCATGGATTGGTTTGGGTTCCGCACTCCGAATCGATACCGAACTAATTACTAACAAAGGCCATTAATTTGGTTCGAATTAGACCCAATTACTCGTTGACTCCAGAACCAATTTAATTGATTTAGTTCGAATTCGAACAGATAATTAAATACCCGCTATCCGTACTCACGCCTAGCGGCTTTCATTATTCTAAGATATTTGTGAAACATAGACGACATTAAAACTAATGAAATATCAAATATGTCACTTCCGGATAAAAAGTTTTGTTTCGTTCAATTCATGTTGTCACCCATATTATTAATGTGCCATGATTAAATGAAATACAGTAAAAATTATTATTATTTTAAAATACTCAAAAAAACTCCACCCTACCTCGTCTTATTTTCTTGAGAAAAATTAACATTTCAATTTTTCCAGTAATTTTAAATTTGGCAAAATAATGAAATATCGTGTATATAGACATGGCGACACGTAATATGTACGAGGCAAACATTATTCAGGTAAATTCAAATAAAATGATACGACATTCAAACAGAGTCATACATTGAAACAAAGAGATCAGGAAATATAGTTTATGAATGGTTGAAGAGATAAAAGGTTGACTAGATATTTTCCTCGTTTAAGTTGACATGTAATTGTTATTTCATTTGGCTGTGGATATACACTTGACACGTTTTGATGTTCAATAGTCAATAGTCAATGCATGAATGCATGATATATATACATTGTATCGGGTACCATCAATTACTTTCATATCATGGTTGATTTAAATATATAATCAATTAATAAATATATTCTTTATTTTACTAATAAAATATAATTAAATCAAGTTTAACATAGAAAGGTATGCTTAGTTTTGTTATAAGATCCAATCTTAAGTAAAAACCTAGCAAATCTTATAATAAATAAATATTATATAATAACATTTTAAAAATATCAATATTATAATTAAGAGTTAATGCACAACTTGGTCTTTAAAATTTAAATCATGCATCAATTAAATTCTTAACTTTTGTAAATGATCAACTACGTCTCTTAATTTGAGACACGTAAATTCACGTTCGTTCTTGAATGAACTATCGTGTTAATGGTGTTGATATGCATTGTTAAGTGCCAACTTGAAATTACAGTTGTACGCTAATGTGGACGAAAGTTGAATCTGGCTCAAATTGGTTCTCAAATTTATTTTCTAATATCCAAATTAGTCTATCTTAAATAAAATCCTAACCCTCCTTCATCTTTAATTTTCATCGTCATTTCTCTTTTGTTCTCTGTCCTCTTTTCTCCCATTCATCTTTTGAATGTCTCCCACCATCAACGACTTCCGCGTAAAAAAACACAAAGAAACCTTTTACTTATAAATGATATGTTTCTTTATGCATTTAGAATTGGTGAATAATTTGGGAATAATTGCGAAATCTGGGACGAAGAAATTCATGGAGACGCTGCAAGTCAGTGCTAATGTCAGCATGATTGAGCAGTTCAGTGTTGGATTTTACTCTACGTACTTGATTACCAAAAAAGTGATTGTGACAACCAAGCATAACGATGATGAGCAGTACATTTGGTAATCATAGGCTGGTGAATTATTTACTGTGACCAGTGCTACCAGGTGGGAGCAATTCGGAAGAGGAACCAAATGATCTCTTTTTCGCAAAGATCAGATAAAAAACAACATATTTATTTGTGTATAAATTTATTTAAAAACACAATGAGGTATGTACATCAATTTGAATAATTGTGCATGCTTAGTTTTTAGACTTTAAGAAAAACTTTTATAATATTTTAGGTAATTTTTTTAATTGAAAGTTGATTTAATTTGAGCTTGTAATAGAAGATTGTTGGAAGATTGAATTGGCATAATAGGACTTCATAGTAGTTGAAACTCTTTGCAAAAAAGGCCAAGATCAAGAGTATTGGCTTTGTTAACAAGGCTTATCTAAGAAAGAAAATTGTTGTTTTTCAAAACTGAATTGATTCAATTTCAAAATATCACACTATACAATGGAGCACCCACACACACACGCACACACGCACACACGCATCACTAGAGCAGAGGAGTGCTGCTGGGGTGTGAAACAGATCAGAAATCACAAATGTTGTAAAATAGAACTAACAGCCATCACAACCACCAGTAACTAACTAACTGACTATACAAAACTAACTTCTATGTGCATGCCTACTCTCAACACCCCCTCAAACTTAGGGAGGGATGAATCCATATCCTAAGTTTGTCCTTGAATCTGGTGAACAGGGTAACTGAGAGAGGTTTGGTTAATAAGTCCGTCACTTGGTTAAGAGCTGAGATATGCACCACATAAAACTGTTTAGAGTTAACCAAGTCCCTGATAAAGTGCAAATCCATCTCCAAGTACTTGCACCTGCTGTGCAGAACAGGATTGGCAGCAAGTAAACAGGTGCTATGATTGTCACAGTAGATTGTTGGAGATATTTGTTATGGGACTTCTAGTTCTCCCAATAGCTGCCGGATGCTCATGATCTCCGTTTGAGCTGATGCTATTGCCCTATATTCTGCTTCGGTGGTAGATCGGCTAACCTTTGACTGCTTGCCACTCTTTCAAGTTATCAAGATGCAGTAACCAGTAGTCGACCTTCGATCATCCAAGTCCGAAGCCCGGTCCGAATATGCAAATTAAATGAGAGAATGCGATAGTCAGTGCATTTGGAAAAAACTAACCCTTATTGAAGTGTACTTTGGAGATATCGAAGTATCCTCTTTATCGCCTTCCAATGTTGAATGGTTGGTGAATGCATAAATTGCGAGACTTTATTCATGGCAAATGCTAGATCTAGTCTTGTGATCGTGAGATATTGTAAGGCTCCTACTATGGACCTGTATCTCTTAGGGTCTTTAAAAGGGTCTGAGTCACCTTTACTCAGTTTCAAAGAAGTCATCATAAGTGTAGGCATCGGATTTGAATTTGTCATTCTAGCACGATATAACAAGTCCTTTGCATATTGTGTTTGAGTAAGCATCAACTTCTGGTCAGGTAAATAGTGTGCTTCAGGACCTAAAAAGAAATGAAACAAACCAAGATCCTTCAAAGAAAAGATACAATTCAATTGCTTAATTAGGCTGTCTATTGCAACAGAGTTGGATCCGGTGACAATAATATCATCTACATATATCAACATATAAGTGACATCAGAATTCGTTTTTCTGATGAACAATGCCACATCAGAAGTGGTATTCTGAAATTCAAGAGTTCTTAAAGTAGAGGCAAGAGTATGATACCAAGTCCTTAGGACTTATTTAAGACCATATATGGCTTTGTGCAGTTTACAGACTTTGAGAGGCTGCCTCTCATTATATCCAACTGGCTGCTGCATATAGACAATTTCTGATAATGCCCTGTTTAAAAATGCATTATCAAAATCAAACTGCCTTAGGCACCAATTATTTGTGAGTGCAATAGTGATAATGATTTGTACTGACACTAGCCTCACTATAGGGCTGAAAATTTCTTCAAAGTCAATCGCTTCCACTTGATAAAAATCTTTTGCAACTAATCTTGCCTTATACCTAAGAATTTTACCATCTGCATTCCTTTTAATGGCATATACCCATTTGCACCCAACAATAGTTGCATTAGGTGGGGGATCAACCAGGGACCATGTCCCACATTTTGCTAGAGCCGCATACTCATTGTCCATAGCCTACTTCCAATGAGGACAAGTGAGAGCCTGATTGGTATTTTTCGGTAATTGGTTGATTAGATCAGTAGTGTCAGCAACGGCCACCAGGTTTCTAGGCTTAACAATACCAGATTTTAGTCTAGTGGTCATAGGGTGAATATTGGAAGAAAGGGATGGAGCGGTGGTGGCAAGGGTGTATTGGTTGCAGCAGGTTGACCTAGGGTAGAGGAGCATGAACTATCATCTTGAGCTGATGTAGATTTAGTGGTTGTTATGGGAGAGGAAATAGTGGTATGTGTATGAAAATTTGGTGGACTATCAATGTATGATAAGTGTTTATTTTCTGAAGAAGTTGGCTGGTAGAGGCAGAAGTGGAATCAGGGTGACTAATCAAAGGTATGACTCCAGCCGGTGCATGATTAGTGGAGGGAGGTGGGGACAGTGCAGAGGGCCTGGAACTTTCCATTTCTAAAAAGGAAAAATAAGTTCATCAAAAAGTACATTTCTAGAGATAAAAATCTTGCCCTCCTGATTAAGACATTTATAGCCTTTATGATTTGAATCATAACCTAAGAATACTCACATTTCTGATTTATTGAACTTCCTTTTATTGTATGGTCGTAGTAAGGGATAACAAGCACAACCAAATATCCTTAGAGACATATAATCTGGTGGCTTGTGAAAGAGAGCTTCATAAGGGCTTCAAAAATTGAGTTTTGCTATAGATAATCTATTTATAAGAAAGCATGCAGTGGTAAAGGCAGCATCCCAGTATTCTAAGGGCATGGATGCAGTAGCTAAAAGGGATAAGCCAGTTTCAGTTATATGTCTATACTTCCTCTCTACACTCCCTTGTTGTTGGTGAGTGTAGGGGCATGATAGACGATGTGAAATACCATGCTCATGAAGAAATGATGTAAAGGATTTTGACAAAAACTCCATGCCATGATCACTTTGAATACTTTTTGATTTCATGTTGGTTTGGTTCTCCATGAGTGTTTTGTAATTTTGCAAAGCAATAAGTACCTATGATTTGTTAACAAGAAGAGAAATAGATGAGAATTTTGTACAAGCATCAACAAAACATATATGATATCTAAAACCAGATTTTGAAACAAAAAGAGCTGCCCCCAAATGTTAATGTAAACCAGTTCCAGGGGATAATTATAAATAGAATCAGAATCTTTAAAAGGTAATTGATGCATTTTTGTCATAGTGCAAAATTCACAGACTTGGTAGGATAAATCAGATTTGGAGAAAGAAAAATTGCATTGGGACATGACTTTTTGAACAGTTCCTAGATTGCTATGGCCAAATCTCTTGTGCCATAGTTTAGTAGGTAAAATAGGCCTAAATTGAGTATTGAGGACAGTAGGAATGTTATTGTAGTGCTGATTTCTAGATATCTCTATTGTATTGGTGGAATTACCATGAACTGAATGTGTGGTAGCAGTAGAATTTAGAGTACAACTTTTAATAACAGATGCATATTTATGAGAACAGTCATGTACTGTAGCATTAGAGACAATAGTATTAAGAGCACTAGGAAAGGAGTCATGCTTGTCACACACAGAATCAGACTTATTATTAGGAGAGTGAGTAAAATTGAGGAAAGAATTAGTGTCATTCTTATTCATCTTGATATCTTTATTGAGATCATTACAAGTTTGATTTTTACACACAGCAACAGAATTGAAAGGAGTAACAGATTGTTTTGAAACATCTGAATTAGCTAAGCCTTGTGAATTATTAGCAGGAAATGTAATCATTCTATTTCTAGGGACAACTAATTGATCAAAGCAATATATGCCTCCTTTAGCCATTCCTTGAAAGAGATGATCCCGAGTAACCTGATCACGAATTACACAAAAGTTAGGCTAGAATTCAAAGAATATATTACTGTCTTTTGAAATTAAGAAACACTTAATAAATTCTGAGAAATATTAGGAACATGTAGCAGGGTATTTAACTTAAAGCATATATTACGACATTTATCATATAGAAGAGATGAGCCATGGTGCAAAATGGGAATCCCATGGCCATTACCAATAAAGACTTGTTCTGGACAGTTTATAGTATCTGATGATTTGAGAAGGCTGGCATGGTCAGCAGTAAGATAATGGCTAGCTCCTGAATCAAGGTACCATGCCGTATTTGGAAGAGCTGAATTGGTAGAAAAACAAGCTCTAGGTTGGTGAAATGATGAGGAGGGTGGTGGTGGGAAAGAATTGCTATAAGGAACTTGGGTTGGAGGTGGTGTATTAGTTTGTGCAGAAGTAGGTAAATTCTGGTATTGAGGGGTGGAGGGTACAGAGTTGTTCGAATTCTGGAATTGAGGATCATATCTAAAGAAGCAATTCTGCACCATATGGCCAAGTTTGCCACATAATTGGCACTGTGGTCGCTGATTACCAAATCTTGCACCACGGCCAAAGCGACCTCTACGCCCTTTTCTTCCATCGGTCCCTCTGTTAAAATTGTACCAAGAAGTTGAAGGAGTTTGGGCTAAATTGGCCAGAACAATTCCCTGGTCAGGTTTCTTGTATCTTTCAAGTAAATCCTCATAGCCAAGTAAAAAAGACTCAGCTTCTTAAACTGTAAAGTTTGACATTCTTGACATTACAGATGTAACATATTCATGATATTCCTCTGTAAGGCCATCTAAGATAGCCTGTATATGATCATCCTCGGTAAGAGGATATCCAATGGCCAAAAGAGAATCCACCAGTTTTCGAATGATAGCCAAATATTCAGTCACACTCCCAGTTTTCTTGACAGATCGATGTTGTGTCTTGAGGCTTTGAATTCGGGTTCTTGATGATGTAGTGAAATAAGAATGAATTACATTCCATACCTGATAAAATTGTTTGCAGTTTACCACCTTATGTTTGAATGTTACTGACATAGAAGCCAGAATCCAGTTCATGAGAGCTTTATCATTCTGCCTCCATTCTTTAAATTTGCTTGATTCTTTCTTGGTTGAGGGAGTAGCTGGTGGTTTTGCAGGTGTGGCTTGTTTTGTTGAATCCAAAGCTGCCTTTTCTTCAACAGAATCTTGTGAGTTGAATTCAGGAGGAATGTTTGAAGGATCCAGATGATCTTCAAGTTCAAGGATTTCAAGGGTAAGAAGAACAACTTACTGTCATGTTGAAAAGTTATTTTCTTCTAGCTTGTCCTGAATTGGAACTAGGACATTTTTGACAGTAAAGGTTGAATTCGAGAGAAGAAATGCCATGGATCTTCACAACCTTGCTCTTGATACCATGTTGGAGGATTGAATTGGCACAATAGGACTTCACAGTAGTTGTAACTCTTTGCAAGAAAGGTCAAAATCGAGAGTATTGGCTTTTTGTTATCAGCGCTTATTTAAGAAAGAAAATTGTTGTTTTTCAGAACTGAATTGATTCAATTTCAAAATATCACACTATACAATGGAGCAGCTATAAGCTCACTAGAGCACAGGAGTGCTGCTGGAGTGTCAAACAGAATTATCAGAAATCACAGGTATTACAAAATAGAACTAACAACCATCACAACCACCAGTAACTAACTAACTGACTATACAAAACTAACTTCTATGTGCATGCCTACTCTCAACAAAGATAATGACTAAGTAATTGATATTACTTTTGGTTTTAACAGTCAAAGTACTTGGAGGAGAGAAGAATTAAGGATCTGTAAAGAAGCACTCAAAATTAATTCGGTATTCTATTTATCTTTAGATTGAGAAGATCATTGAAAAAGAGACCGGTGACAATGAAGATGATAAACCAAAGAAGAAGGAGGAAGGTGATGATGTTGAGAAAGTTGATGAAGAAAAAGAAAAGGACTCAAAGAAGATGAAGATCAATGAGGTTTCTTATACAACAGATAAATAAAAGATGAACAGGAGAAGAAAAAGACAAAGAACAGAAGAGAAGAGATGTTGAAAATTAAGGACAAAAGAAGGTTAGGGTTTTCTAATTTAAGATGGACTAATTTGAATATTAGAAAATAAATTTGGGGACCAATTTGAGTACATTAGCATACAACTGGAATGTCAAGTAGTTGGCACTTAACAGTACACATGAGTCTCATTAAGGTGGCAGTTTACTTAGAGATATGGGTGTTCATGAATCGGATCCAATCCGCATATCCGCGGTGTTTATCTGAATTCGATCTGAAAATTGCGGATATGGATCTGATCCGCAAGGCTATCGGATCGGATTGCAGATTTTGTGTGGGTATTTGCATATCCGATCTCCATATCCGCGTATTTGCAAAAATAAAGAAATAAATAAGTAAATATTCTTTTTATGTTTTATTTCAACTAATATTTATCATATATCTTGAATTATTTTAATTTATTATTTAAGAAAAGTATGTTTAATATTTTTTTTAGAGTAAACATATTTAAAAGATTAGAAAAATGAATTCTATTGATATTTTTTAATAAAAATAAGCTTTTAAAAATATTTTTGGGTTTTGCGGATATATCCGATATCCGATCCCTAAATGTGCGGATCAAATCGGATCGGATTCAAGCTTTAAAATTGCGGATATTAGATCTGATCCAATAATTTTAGTGTGGATCAAATCGAAATTTTGGCCATATCCGATCCGCGTTCACCCCTACTTAGAGACGAAATAGATTCACGTTTCTCAATTTAAAAAACATTGTTGGTCATTTACAAAAGTCAAAAATTTAATTGATCCACAATTAAATTTTGGAAACCAAATTAAGCATTTACTCTTATAATTAATAATAATAATGTGTATTCCAAAAGTATCTATCAATGTTGAAATATAAAAAATATATTAAATATACATAAAATAGTATATGTATTTATATTTAAATATATAATAACTGATTTAAAAATTAATTTTTTTTATTATACATAATATTTTTAGAAAATTAAATAGCTAAATATCGGCTTATAATTTCATAACAAAGTAATTAATTTTTCATTAAAAAAAAAAACAAAAAGCAGAATTGGTTATTTTTTTTAATTTTTCTTTAGACGAAACGTGAATTCAAATTATCTAAAATCAATGAAAAAGAAACGTTCAAAATTAAAAAAAAATCTAAAATTATAATAAAATGAAGATCCAAAACCTAATAAAAAAAATATCCAAAATCATTTAGAAAAAAATTCAAACTTATTAAAACAACACATACAAAAATATTAGAAAAAAACTTTCGGAAACTAAGAAAAGAAATTAAACATCCAAAATTATTAAAAAAATATGCAAAACCTAAACAAAGGAACCATCCAAAATATAAGAAAAAAAAACATTTAAAAGATATAAAAAATAGGGCAAAAAACAGAAATAAGCTAAGGGAGAAAATAATTTACGTGAATAAGCCAAAATGAAAATTGTTTCATGAATCTACCAACGCACGTTTATATGTAGTTCGAATCAGCTTGGTTCGAATTCTATTTCTACATAATTCGAATCAGCTTAGTTCGAATTATACACAAACACATGCGCACACATAATTCGAACCAGCTTGGTTCGAATTACACACAGTAATTCATGGTATAATTCGAATTATGCTGTTAAAAAATTAATAATTTATTAAAAAAATTTATTAAAAAATTTATTAAAAAAATTAATAATTTAAAAATTAAAAAAATATATTTTTATTTCATACGTTAAAAAAAAGCTAACAAAATATTTAATTACGAGACTTCTTTAAAATATTAATGAGCTATCAATTCGAATTCCATACAATACTTTTCTGTCTATTTTTAATAGTTCATGAATATTTTTTAATAAATTTTTTTAATAAATTTTTTTAAATTATACTACAAAAAATATTTTATCCTATGCAAAACAATTTAAAAAAAATGGCTTAAAAAATGTTAGGAGTACTATAAAAATTTGTAATGTTATAATAACTTAGGTAAATACATGCATGTACTCAAATTTTAAATAAAATATTCTACATAATCAATAATAATTTAGAAATGAAAGAAAATATTTTATTCCATACAAAATAATTAAAAAATATATTTTATTTTATACAAAATAATTTTAAAAAATGGCTTAAAAGATGTTATGAGTACTATAAAAGTTTGTAATATTCTAGTGATTTAGGTAAATACATGATAAAAATATTTTTTCTTTAATTTCTAAATTATTAGTGACTATGTGGAGTATTTCTTTAATGTCCTAAGTCATTAGGACATTACAAATTTTTATAGTACTTCTAACATCTTTTAAGCCATTTTTTAAATTATTTTGTATAGAATAAAATATTTTTTTGTGGTATAATTTAAATAAATTTATTAAAAAATATTCATGAGCTATCAAGAATGGGCAGAAGAGTATTATATAGAATTCGAATTGCTCACCATATAATTTGAATCAGAGTAATTCGAACTTCCCTATGCGTAATTCGAATCATGTAATATCTCACCATATAATTTAAATAATTTTATTAAAAAATTATCATGAATATTTTTTAATAAATTTATTTAAATTATACCATAAAAAAATATTTTATTCTATGCAAAATAATTTAAAAAATGGCTTAAAAGATGTTAGAAGTACTATAAAAATTTGTAATGTTCTAATGACTTAAGACATTAAAGAAATACTCCACGTAGTCACTAATAATTTAGAAATTAAAGAAAAAATATTTTTATCATATATTTACCTAAATCACTAGAATATTACAAACTTTTATAGTACTCATAACATCTTTTAAGCCATTTTTTAAAATTATTTTGTATAGAATAAAATATATTTTTTTAATTATTTTGTATGGAATAAAATATTTTCTTTCATTTCTAAATTATTATTGACTATGTAGATTATTTTATTTAAAATCTGAGTACATGCATGTATTTACCTAAGTTATTATAACATTACAAATTTTTATAGTACTCCTAACATTTTTTTAAGTCATTTTTTTAAATTGTTTTGCATAGGATAAAATATTTTTTGTAGTATAATTTAAAAAAATTTATTAAAAAATATTCATGAACTATTAAAAATGGACAGAAAAGTATTGAATGGAATTCGAATTGATAGCTCATTAATATTTTAAAGAAGTCTCGTAATTAAATATTTTGTTAGCTTTTTTTTAACGTATGAAATAAAATATATATTTTTTTAATTTTTAAATTATTAATTTTTTTAATAAATTTTTTAATAATTTTTTTTAATAAATTATTAATTTTTTAACAGCATCATTCGAATTATACCATGAATTATTGTGTGTAATTCGAACCAAGCTGGTTCAAATTAGTGTGTGCGTGTGTTTGTGTGTAATTCGAACCAAGCTGGTTCGAATTATGTAGAAATGGAATTCGAACCAAGCTGATTCGAACTACATATAAACGTGCATTGGTAGATTCATGAAGCAATTTTCGTTTTGCCTTATTCATGTAAATTATTTTTTTCCTTGGCTTATTTTTGTTTTCTACCTTAAAAAAACACATCCAAAATTTAAAAAAAATATATATACAAAACCTAGGAAGACTGTGTGTGGCGGCTGGTGTGCAGGTTATGGGCAGCGCAGTGAAAACAACGCACAATGGACTGGTGCGCAATGCTACGACAGGCGCGACATGCAGCGGACGGTGATAAAAAGAGAAAAAAATAATATTTAATAAATTTTAAATATTTTACTTTTATTTTATACTTTTTTTTTTCTTATAAAAACAAGTTAGACAATTTAAGCACAATAATAAAAGATACCATAAAATACACCATTTTACAATAATTGCTCAAGTAATTATTTGGTTTTATGTAAATTTTGTTTCTCCCTTCTGCAGTTGGGCTTGTTTAATCAACTGTTTCTGGTCCAAGCATATATATATTCTACAATAGTTGCTCAAGTAATTATTTGGTTTTATGTAATTTTTTTTCTCCCTTTTGCAGTTGGGCTTGTTTAATCAACTGTTTCTGGTCCAAGTCTATTCATATTCTAAAGAAAGCAAAACTGAACTATTCTGGAAAAGCAAAGAAAAAAGAACACACACTGAATGCTTACTTGTACCCCTCAATCTCAAAACCAGCCAACACCCCCCCCCCCTTTTTTTTTTCTCTGTCGAAATTCTATATTAAAAATCCATAAAAATGCTACAGATCTTTCAAATTTGATATGTCTAGTTAATGGACCGTTTCTTTTCATAATCAAATAGAAAACCCTCAACATTCAAATCCTATTATGGCAAGCAAAACTTTTGGTCTAATGGGTCCATGTATGCCTTGTAACTAATACACCCGTAGTAGATAAAATCCTTAAGTATTGTGTGTGTGAATGTGGTGTGGGTGAATTTGTAATGTCTAAAATTAAGGAAACCTAATTAACTTAATTGGACTCAAGAGAAAGCCATCCAAATTTTGGTTCAGGATAATCTCACTTGTGATAAAAAGAAAAATAGCAAACATGATTCCTTAATCTAATGTATCAAATTCATTCATTCATAACTGGGCCTATTTTTAGGAAGAAAAGAAAAGGGAGATCTTGTACACTCATACTGAGTTCCAAATTTGAATAATTATTGGGACTTTATGAACCAATATGTAAGTAGAATCCAATTGAGTGAGTAATGTAATAACTAATAAGCATCCACTCTTTAGTGTTGAAAAATATTGGTATTATGTATACTATGTTTCTGCATTGCTTTCCTTGATACTGTATACTACACTTCTTGCTACATGCAGACTTTTGCGATTGTTTCACTGGTTATTAACAAAGGATCAGTGCTGCCTTGTAATTTGTGTTTGTATGTATTAATGTATGTAACCTATTCTTTATCTTTCATATAATACTCCAAAACCAACTCTATCAACCCACCTACTAAGGAAACAGAGTAAGTGAACTTCAATTGTCCCCCTGTCACTTTCATATTCCAAATCCTGGAATCATGCTCTAAATACTAAATGTATGTTTCATACTCAGCAAGATGATCTACAACCTTATGGAGCACCACCACTCAAGTGCCAATGGAATCCGGCTTTGACCCGCTCCTCAGAGAAATATTTGATGACGGTTGCAATTTCAAATACTGCAAGAGGAAACAATTTAATGGAGTGGTCATATGGATCAATTATCCAAAATATATATCAACTTCAAACAAAATAAAGCTAGAGCAAAATCAGCAGTTCCAAATGGATATTAACCTTCTCATAGAAGTCTTGTATCTCATCCTCAGTGAGGCCTTCATCCTCTCCAGCACTTTCCTCCCACCCTAGTGATCGTAAGAATGCAATCTCTTCATCTGGATGGAGAACTGGGTTGGTGCTATGCTGCTGTTCTCCATTGCTTGAAAATTTCAATGGTTTACTGGCAGCAGCAGCAGCAGCAGCAGCATTTTCAGTAATTACAGAGCTGCTCTCAGCCAAAGAGTTCACAGAAGAAGTGGCAGTGCTTTTGCCAACTTCAGACTTCTCCAAGGCACATGAAATTCCATTAGGGCAAACATCGGAACAAGAGTTTTTTGAGGAACTCTTCTTTGACAGATTCTTAAAGAAATCACTCCTGCTCTGGGTCTGAAAAGTTGGCCTCTTCTCTATTGTCATCCACGCAGAAGGGATTGAACTATCACCAGAACTGTTATAGGGATAAGAGATAGAAGTCGAAGCAGTTGCTCCAGTTGGGCAGATTACTCTACTGGAACTCAAGTTGTCCTTTGCAACCGAAGAGAAACCATTCAACTCTTGTGAAGTGCTGACATTACGGGAATTACTGGAAACAGTCTTCTGCACATCAGAGTTTCCAAAAGCACTCTGTGAAGAATGACTGGGCAAACGTGAATATGAGAAGGGATACTGCTGCTGCCCTGTCTTGACCTTAGATTTCTCTGAAGGGCTAGCTACCTACACGACAGAAAATTACAAATAACCAAACAAATTCCGAGGTAACTAACATATCATTATTGTTATAATATATTAACTGCTAGTTATTATAGCTAATTTTTTACCATGAAACTACTTATCCCAATAGCTTAAGCTAATAGGCAGAGGACACAAATGTTTCTATCTTATATGTTGAGCCTTGAATCATGCATTAGGGATTCAGCTAGTTTGAACTTTTGGTCATGTGCAGCACAGAGAAACAAAAATAAAATTCAAGAAAATTTGAAGGGATTGGATTAAGCACCCTAATTGAAGCACATGGTACTAAATGAACAAACTATTGGCAGGCCTACTTAGAAAAAAGGATAGTTTTTTTTATAAAAAATAATTATAAACAGTTTTTTAATTAGAATATTGATAACTTCGTATTATGGAAAACAAGTATATAGCAAAAGTCAATTCACGAGCAAAAATAAAATCAATCAAAAGTGAAAATTAGGTAAAATTAAAAAGAAATTTAGAGGAGAATACAATTTAAATGTGAGATGTTACTAATTTAGTGGATTATCATGAATTATGATGATTGATGCGTGAAATTATCCCGAGCATATAAAACAGTTAAGGTTTAGAAATAAGGAATTAATATAACTAAAGAGGGAAAATTTTTCATAACATCACATTGAGAAAGAAAGAACCACCCTTACCAAGGACCTTGGCGACAAGGGCATCATGGGTATTAATAGCCTAGATTGTTTAAGGGCCAACTCTTCAGGCTTTTGCATACCAATAGACAACTGTATTGCAAAACATACCACATGAGCACAGAAAACATTTAACAAAACACACGGCATACATCAGAAACACAGTACACAGTCAAACTCACTTGTGGAAGTGTCTCAGAATGAGATGGACCCTGAGCCAATGTCTCAGCCATGCTGAGGCTCATTGTGCCTGGAGCAATTGAAGTTGTTTTTGCAAGATCAGTGTGCTGACGCATCATTAAAGCCATGCTACTGCTTCCAACAGTCATTCGAACCTCATCTGATGTCGAGCTAAGGTCATTGCTGATAATCTCTGAAGAAGTGCTGGTTGGTGGAGTGCAATTACTTGAGCTAGAAGATAACACTCTTCCATCAGAACTACTGTGTTTGTCTTCTGCTCCAAGTAAAGGAAACTCCTCTTCAAACACAGATTTATCCTTTATGCCAATAACACCAGTAACCATATCATTACTCTCTGCATGGTTTCCTTGTGGATTGCTTCTGTCACCTGAAGTTCTACGGGAGCGAGTCTCTCTCCATTTCCCAGACCCAGAGTTCATAGACTGTGATCGTAACAACAAATCCTTCTCAAACCTATTGGACAATATACTATCCACACTGTCAGAATGGTTACGGTTATACTTGCGACGAAACAGCTTGTCCTTGTCAAAGACGTCATCAAAATCTTTCTCCCATTCTCTATCAGGCCAGCCTCTTACAGAACTATAGGACCTTGTGATGCCAGAACCTTTTCTAGTCCCTTCATAGCCATCATAGGTAATATGATCTGTAAAAAGGAGGATAGTTGACGTTATCAGAGATATTCATATTGCATAGTTGTTTATTCACATCACAGTATATATTGCACAACATTTTTTTTTTGTTCCCAGGCCTTGCATTCAGTGAATAAAAACATCATTTATGATAAATCGATGCACAGCATTCGCTTTGTGGGTAAATAGCATCACACTTTGAAATGGCATTAGATGGTATGTATTGTAGAAAAAGAAATAAATGTGCCAGAGACCAAAACTAATACTGAACAAAATGAGAGTGCAGTAAAGTTCCTTCCTAACCCTCAACAACTAACATGGTCCTGGAGAATGGACCTAATAGTCAATTAGACTTAAAGCTACTTAGCTACTTCTTATCCCATGCTATTTCTTTTCCTTTTAATCAAACTAACAAAAAAGATGGACTCGCAAAATTACCAGAGCTTGGAGGTGATGTGAGTTGGCTACCAGCCACCCTACTTCTTTTCAACCATTGTGGCACTAGTGAATGCTCATTTCCTTCCATTCCTCATATCAAATACATTAATCCAATCCTTATGTAGGAATAGAATTAATCGTAAATGAAGGATCCACTACCGCATTAATTTCAATGTATGTTAGAACCATTGCTCAAAAACTACCCTAATTGTCCAAGTATTCACAAAAATGAAAGTCTTCTCATACAGATTCTGAAATTCCCAATTTTTAGGTCACAAACTGAAGCTCAGCAAAATGAAAGCAAAACCTATTAACTCTGAAAACTGAAGTGCTTGGCACATGAAGCAATTGCTTTTATCAAAAAGGCAAACAAAAAAAGTTTATAAGGGCTAATGGAAATTTCTGGATTCAGATATAGATAATGCATATATACCAGGACAATAATCACTTAATCAGAAATCCAGTGTCTGGTTTTATTGGTCAGAAAAACTGAACCTATTCATTTAAACATGCAAACAAGCAATCGAGATGAAAGAAACCGTCTTAGAATGCGAAGCACAGCAAAAGGAGCAGCAAAGAGTCAAAGACTAGTCAACCATTCACAACTAGGAAGCACAAAGAAAACCAAGCACCAGCGAGTTCCTCAATTTGAGAAATTAGAGCAAAGAAGAAACAGGGGGTACATTTAAAAGAGCTTAATTTCACATGGTACAGTGTAAAAGGGATTTCTGTGCCTCCTAGTTTTCAGTTTTCAAACACAGAAAGCGATGAAAACAAAAAGAAGAAGAACGATTGCGTCGAAGAGGAGAAGTTGTTTGGTTGTGGGCCAACTTTGAACTTGAAAACGTTCTTCGCTTGCGGTTCAAGTATTTGCTTGCCTTGGTTAATTTAGGCCATTAAGAAATAATAATAATAATTGACTAAATCATATTAGTGTCAAATCAGAAGTTTCGAGTGACTAACATATTGTTTGGATTGTGGAAATTTGAAGGGGAAAAAAATGGGAGCAGAGAAAATAGGTGGAAAAGTAAGTTTTTTGTTGTTTGAATGAGAAGAGAAAATAAAAAGGAAAGAAAAAATTAATGTGGGATCTATTAAATTATTTTTTTTTCACAAATGAGATGAAAATGAAAAAAAATGTGGCAAATATGAATAAAATTATATATTTACTCTTTATTATTAATAAATTATAATTTACATATAATATAGATAAGGATATTAATATAATTTTATACTATTATAATTTTTTTTCTTCTCATTTTTCTTTTCATCCAAACAAAAGAAAATTTTTTTTCTATTTTCTTTCTATTTATTTTCTCTTCATCCAAACAACATGCAAATAATTCTAATTTTTCATTTTCTTTCCTATTCCCAAACAAAGGCTAAGGAAATAATAATACCACAAGTTTAATCAGAATAAAAACCATTTTAATCTTGTAGGAAGTGAATTAAATTGTTAAAAACGTTGACAAAAATAAAATATCAACGACAAATAAATTTCAATGGCCAAAAAATTTAAAAAATAAAAAAAATTAATTTGATATATATTTTTAAAAAGAATTTTAGATTTGGTTTAAACAATTTTTAATAAATAAATATATATATATATATATATATATATATATATATATATTTGCATTTTTTAAGAATGGCAATTTCATGGAAGCAATTTTATTTTGAATATTTTTGTCAATGGCGGAAAATTTGTTTAAAAAATATAAAAATAGATCTATAATTGAATGTTATTATAATCCTTTCATGTATTCTTTAAATAATTGTCTAAATATTATTACAAATATTTGGATGAGATGTATAAATCATTTATCAATACAAAATTTATTTATTGTTTGCATAAAAAAGATATTTTTTCACTTTTTTAAATATTTTAAAAAATTATTTGTCATTTGTATTTTTTAAATTATCTTTTGTTAGTTTTCTAATTTTTTCGGTAATATTTTAATAATTTATTCTAATTATTGTTGATTGACAAAATGGAATTTTTTTAAAATAAATAATTTAAATATTTTATTTACGGATATAAGTAATTTGTAGCATATTTACTAATTTTTATTTCACTTACATATTTGGTTTACAATGTAAACGAGATATATATAATTTGAAAAAATACACATATTTGGTTTACCGTGTAAACGAAATATGTGTATTTGTAAATATAAAAATATAATTTTTAAAAATAATAAAAAATATTAATAATTTAATTTGGATCTATTTAAAAAATAAAAGTCGATATATTTTATTAGTATTTAGGTTGACTTTAATTAATTTATATCTCATTTATATTTTAAATTTTTAACTTTGTTTGTTTGCACTGGACTCTTAAAAATAGAATGTTTCAAAATAATAAAAAAGATGTACAATTTTAAATAATAGGAAAGATGGACATTTTTAGAATAATATGTGAGATAAACGGTTTTAACTACTAATTAGCGGGCGCCTTGATGTATCACCTAATTTAAAATTATTAACAAAAATAATTAACGAAATGTAGGAGTACAAGAATAAAGTCGATAATCTACAAAACAAGTATAAGCTCTAAAGGCGCAAAATCAACCGTGGTATATTTATTTATTATTCTCTTTAGTTATATAGAAAATATTTCCTTTAAATTGTAAGAAAAATGATAAATAAATGTATTGATGCATTCCGTCATTCACGGTTGATTTTGTGCTTTCAGAGCTTGTATTTGTTCTTCGACTTTGTTCTTGTATGGTAGGACTACATTGAAATTAAATGAAACCTCTTTTTAGATTCAAATAAGATCTTAAGGACCAAAATAAGCCCAAACGTAGAGGACCAATTTAATACTTTACTCTAATTTAAATGCGTTAGTTTCTAAAAAATAATGTACTAATTTTTAAATGGACTGTTTCAAATTACGCCGCCTATCCTTTGTCCATCTTCTCTATTATCTGAAAGTTCTATTTTTAAGAATTCACTACAAACAAACAAAATTATTAATTTAAAATTTAAAATATAAATAAAATATAAATTAATTAAAATTGATCTAAATAGTAACAAAATATATCAAGTTTTATTTTTTAAAATTATATTTTTATATTTACAAATACACATATCTCATTTGCACTATAAATGAAATATGTGTATTTTTTTTTCAAATTTCATATATCTTGTTTACAGTGTAAATGATATATAAGCAATATTAATTCGTTTACACGGTAAACAAAATAGAACTTTTTATTTTTAATATTGGAGTGATAGTTGTGTTTTTTTTTTAAATGTGGAATCGTTTAATTACAGAAGCAGAAATTAGACCGTCAAATTTATTAGATGTACAGAAATCGGACCGTCCGATTTGTGTTAAAAAAAATTAAAAAATTTGGAGTACAGAAATCGGACCCTCCGATTTGTGTACTTTCCACAATTTTAAAAAACATAAAAAATTACAATATTAAAATATATCACGACTTCTACTTCCATAACAACAAAAATTAGCCAAAAAAATATGTAAATAAAATAAAAATAGATAAATATACTACAAATTACCTATATCTATAAATAAAATATTTAAATTATTTATTAAAAAAATCCTTGACAAAATATATATATTTTACTACTATTCTCTTTTTTTTTCTTTTCTTTTTTTTTTCTTTCCTTTTCGTTCCGAAAGTATATTTTACTAATTTATATTTAATATGTTTAAATAAAATTTTGAGTTAACATTATTTTAGTGTCTAAAAAATTCAAGTACTTACAAAAAGTTACTAAATAATAAAATAATTTATAAATAATTTAAAAATATGACAAAAATAATTAATAAATATTATATTTTTTATAAATATTTTTTTAGTAATATTTGAATACATATTTAAAAAATACAAAAAAAAATATAGAACAAAATTTAATTTTTAAATTTTTTTATTTTTAAAAAATTAAGTCATTCAGAATAAAAAATTAATAAAAAATTACTCGTCATAAAATTACAAAATTTTTAAGAAAAAAATATTTTAATTTTTTAATAATATTTATAAAAAATTATATTATAATTTTTAAAATTTTTTTAGAATATATATTTAATATTTAATCTTTTTGTCGTATTTTTAAATTTTTTGAAAATTTATTTATTATTAATATCTTTGAAAATTTGTTTTTCTCATACCATTTTAATAGTTTGTTACTTTGTTATAAAATTTGTAATGAGAAGTTCCCCAATTTTTTTCACCTAACAAAAGTTGCAGAAAAAGTTAACGTTTTTTAGAAAAAAAAAAAAAAGAAAAAAGGGGGCGGGGGGGAAATCTTAAAAAGACGTAAAGAACCCAAGAAGGGTTTAGTTGGGTTCGAAAGAAAGAGAGAGCGTGTGAGATTGTCTGATTCATTGGAAAACCGATAAGTGCGGATGGGCAGCAGCGGCACTGCGGTGGAGAAGTCGGAGGAGCAGCTCCGCAGTGAGATCGATGAGCTTCTCCGCCAACAGCGCGAGGTCACTCACTACTCTCTTGCCAATTACCACACAACTCTACTTCCACTCTCTCCAATTCATTCATCGATTCTGTTTCTTTTTTGTTCAATTTTCTCAGATTACGGAGCGGCTTCGTGATCCTCGAGGCCTTCGAAGGGGTCCCTTCTCAGCTCCTCGCCGACAACCCTTTCCTCCCCATGTCAGTCTCACTCCCCCTCCCCCTTCTTTTCTAGAGCAGAAAATATTATCTTTCTTGTAATCTGAGTTTAGGGATTTGGTTAAAGAGTGTAATTTGACATACAGGGAGACAGGAATGAACCGGAAGGTCAACCTCCTGCTAAACGCCGGCTTTCTTCTGCTGTTGTCAGGGTAATAACATTATAATCTTCTCATTTTCATGTAATTTGGTTCTTTTTGCACATTAGAGGATTAGAATAGATCATAGGAGGAAGAATAAGATATAGTTTAAGTTGATTCTGGCTTATTAATTGATAAAGGTAGAGGAGGAGGGAGAATTGATTCAGGATGATCCTGCTCATGCACCGAAGAGTGTTAACACTAATGGGACCAGTGCTACTAATCAATCTAATTCTCAACACCAGACTGGGTGGTCTAGGAGAGACAGAAATTCCAACATGGTAATTCTCGGCGTATTTGTTTTTGTTGTGACGAACGAGTGTTGCTTCAGAATTTTATATTTCTAATGCTATTGATATGTGCTGTTATTTAGGACTCAGACACTCCTGCTGCAGAACCCGTTCCAAGGGTATTGCCAAAGAATGATGATCCTCGCTTGGTTAACAGGAACAAGAGAATGCTTGGTCAGCTTCTTGGAACTTTGGAGGTACCTTGCATCGGTTACCTAATTCTTTCAACAGAATTGTTGTATAATAAGCTCAACTTAGTGGAGCAAAACTGCTTCTTCTTACATAAGCAGTCATTGACTCATTGTTATTATTTCTCAATTTTTATACGTTTTATTTTATACTTTTTTACAGAAATTTAGAAAGGAAGACATGAAACTCTCAGGAACAGAGGCATACATGCGGAGATCTACTTCTTTGCAAAGGGTAAGTTTGTTTAATCCTGTAATTTATATGAAGTTTATCCCGACTAAGAACTGTTTTGTGAATATGCATACTTTTATAGACGACTCACTGAAGCATATTGAATTTAGGATTAATACATTATCTGGGTTCATACTTATGCACAAAAATCCATTTGGCATGTTCCTATACCTAGGTATTACTATACAATAGGTATAGATTTTAAATCAAGATTCAGGACTTCTTTTTTATTACTAGCTGATTGTAGGAGCATAAAAATACATTGCAATTTTCCTAATCCATCTTTTCAACTGATAGTTGTGCTCTTTCATTCCTAATATTTATAAAGTGGCAAAGTGCAGTTAGAGTAACATGAGATTTGTTTGGATGATATGATCACCTCGATTTCAAAAATTGAGAGTTTTTTTTTTTTATATTTTACTTCCTCTCTTTTTGTGTGATAACAGTTAAAATTCTTCCTAATAGTTTCAAATACTTTGAAATGTTTCCTAGGCTGAGCAAAGAGCACGTGAAGAAAGCGAAAGGCTAAGGAAAGAAGAGCGTGAACAAATTGCTGAAAAACGCAGGAGAGACTTGGTGGGCTTTCAAATGATACAATACTTTGCTCTTCATAATAGAGAACCAAAATTTCATATGATCTCACTTAACTTATACTTTTTCTATTTGTTTTCCAATTTTTCATCAGACACTTCGGGCACGTGTGGCTGCTAAAACTGAAGAAAAGAAGCTGGAATTGTTGTTTCTTAAGTGGAGTGAACATCATAAAAAACTTGGAAATTTTATAAGGTTTGTGTTCTTCAAATGTGAACTTGAAGAAGCATGATTCTATTCAAGACGATTTCCTTGCTTGTCACATCAACAACTAGGAATCTTTAGTTTCTAACGTCATGAAATGGTTTATTCCTGTGCAGGTTATTTTTAATTTTGGTCCAAAAGTGTCCATATTCACATTTTATTGAGACAAAGATAAGTTTCAGCTCATGTGCATTGTAGTGTTGAAGCAACTTGATGACTGGATGTGTTCTGCTAATTGCAGGATTTTAGGTAGAAATATGAAAGTTTTCCATTGATCTTATTGGACCCTTGTTTGATTGAATATGCTGTCCATTTTTCTTCCCCCAGGACTAAGACAGAGCCTCCCATATATTATTTACCTAAGAAGCCATTACATGAAGATGCTGCGATATTTGAGAAGCAGAAAGAAGAGGTTTGATTCTTGGAACCTGAAAACTAAAAGATGAGACTGCAGACTTGCCATTTGTTATACTAGACCACCATGGGCAGTCGTCCAGCATTAGCTGCCCTGGTCGATTCTCAAGCATTTCTCTATTCTCTTATGTTGCTTTATGGATAAATAAGAGTTCTTACTAGCAAATAGGGGAGCAATTGAGTCAAAGTAGTGACCCTTGTCAAATCTTATATATATATATACTTTTTTGGTCTCAAATATACAGAGGGCATACTTGCAAATAGGTGGAAATTTTGGCCAACCAGAGCTGAATTGTGGTCTTATCTTGTTTTTTCAATAGAATTTTATGATTATTACTTATTATAATTATCAAACTTCCGGTCAAGTTTTTTCAATTTTATAGCTTGCATAATGCAAACAAATTGGTTTGATATTGCCTTTAATATGTAGTACCTATGGTTTTGTTTGTATAAGAAATTTGTATTGTCAATTTGTAGGCTTTTCTAGAATGGAAGAATGCAAGGAGAGAGGAAGTGTCTGAGTATCAGAAACAAATTGGGGAGCAGTACCTTGCAAACGTTGAGAAAGATATGGAAAGATGGCAGAATGCAAGAAAAGCTCGGAAAGTAAATAACGACCAGGATTTACAGGAAACTATGGACAAAGAATTGGATACACATAGGCTTGAGCATGGTCCAAAGAAAAGGAAAATACCTGGTGGAAGCAACAATGAAGATGATGAAGATGTGGAAGACATCAATATTGGAGAGGAAGACTTGATGGAGGATGTTTTAGAGGATGATGCTGGTAGAAGAGTTGATGAAACAACCACAGCAGAAGCAAGTAACCCTAGTTATGATCCTGCAGTTGATTCTGATAATGTAGACCAGAAGTGATGGCCAACCAGGTCATGTAGTTTTCAATGATTTTTAATGTTTTGTTGCCTATTCCATGCTTTTTCTAGGCTACTATAGATAATTAGATATACTTTTCTTTTAAGCCTTCCATCTTATTACCTTGAGATTATAACATTAAAATGAACCCTTTTCACTTGTTCTTTTCTATATTATTGTCTTTTGAATAATCATAGTGATGCACGTGTTTGTTTGTGCCTTTAAGACTCACCAGCCAACCCAGTTTAGGGTCATTTTTAGTTTGCACATTTTGAACTTGCTTTAAGTTTTTGGCTAAGGAGTAAGAATTCCTCGAAAGTTCTGTTGGACGTACCTAGTCTCCTGCTCACGGTTAGCTTAGTTAAGGCGGCAGGGCATCTGGTTCTGCACCACATCAACACCACATGGTACCTGTTCAGGTAGCTTTTGTTCATTCACTTTGGAATCGGGCACTTGTCTCTACCAGTACTCTTCCAAAGTGGCAAAGTGACTGATAAATTCTATTAGTTTCTTAGGAGCCCCTCCCCCTCAACCCTTCCCCCCACCACCCCCCAAAAAACCTAAAAAAAAGGGCTAGATATCCAAATATCTGTCATCAAGACTTTAAACAAAAGCAGGAGGTTGTGTAGGAATCGTTTTTTATTATTATTGAAATGGGAGAGAGAAGGTTGAAGAGCAACACAGGAAGATATACATAGCATCTAGAAAGCAATTCAGATACGAGTGTTTTTTTTTTTTTTTTCAGGAGTCAAGTCATGTATAAGAAAACCAGTTCCTTAATAAGCAAGGTATTTATTACTATATTAAAAAATAGCCCTTCTCCACATGCAATGACGAGATCAGCTAGAGCTATAGAAACACAACAGATTCCTCCCCCAAAAGAAAGTGGTGGCCAGTGTAGCTTTTAGAGCTCAGGAAGGAAAGGAAGCCTTTCCAACGAGATGACACAAAAGGGGAACTGAAAGGAAGCTTCCAACGGTGTGGTTTCAGATGAGCCAGCCCAGCCTGTAACACACTGTTTTTCTTTTCTTTTCAAGTGTCCAACTTCACTTTGTTTCGATCTTGAGTCATCATTTTATATACAACCATTAGTGACAGGCCTAATTCTGAATCTTGCCTAATCAACGATAGCTTTCCTAATCCCGAGGCAATTTATGGAAATCCGCTGCATTGTGACATTAGCATAATTATCAGATTGAAGTTGAAACAATAACAACAGAACATCTTGAGTCTTTTTAGACTTTAGTTACTTCCTCATTCACAAATCACAATGAACATTTCCTCACTGTCTGCATATCGAGTTATTGCATAATCTCCCATGTCCACATGTGAAAACCAGCCAGCAAATTAAAGCAGAATGACAGAATCTCCCTTTGTGTAAAGCAACAATACATACACACACGTTATTAAATCAATTATTAAATTCAACTAAACACTTGTTCCTTCTCTGAGAGTAAATTTATTAACTGGGAACTAACATGCATACTTTAGAAAGTCCCGTGTGTAATCTTTATCCATTTGAATATAACCAACAAGCCAGTCCGATCCATAATCATCAAATTAAAAAGCTATATTCCTTCTCACTCGCCACTCACTAATCACACTCCATTCAAAAATTCAAACCAAACATAACAACAACAGCATTTAGAGAGTAATAAAAAAGAACAAAAATAATGATGACAAGAGGAGTTAACCCACCATTTCAGCCAAACGGGGAGTACCAGATATCAAGGCTACCACCACCACCATCGCATTCCTACCGGCCTCAAAACCGCCAGCACTACGCCCCGCCGCCATCGCGGCCCCCCTCTTCGTCTTCGAAGTCGTCGTCGTGCAAGGCCTGCTGCTGCTGCATGTTCCTGCTGGTCTCCTTCTTGTCCCTCGTTCTCCTTGTAATCCTCTTGGCATTGGTTCTATCCATCAAACCCAAGAAGCCACAGGTGGACCTCATTCAAGTGGACGTACAGTACGTTTCCATCACCTCTAACGACCCCGCAACAACTGCAACTACTGCCACGCTGTCCCTCGCCATTCGGTTACTTTTCGCGGTGGTGAATCCCAACAGGGTTGGGATCAGGTACGGCGATTCCAGGTTCACAGTCATGTACCGCGGAATACCTTTAGCTAGGGTTCTGGTGCCTGGTTTCTACCAGGATCCGCACTGCGTGAAGGACGTCGTCACCGCCGTGGCCGTTGATCGTCTTAACTTGCTTCAGGCTGATGCCGCTGAGTTGATCAGTGACGCAGTCATCAATGACAGGGTCGAGTTTCGGGTTCTTGGTAACGTTGCTGCTAGGATTCGTGTCCTTCGTCTCTTTGATTCTCCTCGTGTTCAGGTTCCTCCATCTTCTTTCTTCCTTAGAGTAATAGTAGTTATCATTAACTCATTTTTAATCTCTAATCTTTTGCTTTGATCTGCACTGTGCAGGTCTCTGTGGATTGTGTTATAGTGATTAGTCCACGAAAGCAGTCTCTGAGTTACAAGCAGTGTGGAATCGATGCATTGAATGTTTAAAGGAAGGTGAAGACTGGGTAGTAGATAGTTGAGAATTGATTATTTGAAATATTTCACTGAATTATTATTTAACGGTTCATTATATTATCGTTTAACAATTTTTAACTATAAATTTTCCTTCAAGACAATGAAGACAACGTGAATTTTCACTTTAAAGATATTCATGTCATGAAATCATACCAGTTTGGAAGACTACTTCTCAAAAGAGACATCTAACTTATTAGTGATAATATATTATTCAACATTTTGTCAAAGGATATTTGTAGATTTTTTTTTCTCAAAATTATTTTTACTTTTCTAAATTGTTACTTCACTTGTAAGACAAATGTAAAGCAGAGAAAAAAATGAGTATCTTGCTTCATTTCTTGTGCTCCCTTCCCCAACTCTATCTCTTTTGAAAGTGTGTGGAAGTGAACTCAAACTTGTCTTCATTATTTTTTCCCCTCAAGAATGTTCTTTTTTAAAATATAAATATAATATTCGCAATTGGTAAAATTTAAAACATGATTGGCAAAGTAGAGAAATAGATGAACATTTTGAATTTTGGATAGGCTTCAAAAGAATAGAAGCACGTTTAAGTTTTAAAATCACATTTACAAGAAGCAACCATCTTTAATTTATTGCGTTTTACCACCAGACTTTTAGCCATCAACATTAAATCTTTATTTACCTTTTATCAATTTTATCTGTTATACATGTTTTTGTACTATAACAATGACTAATGTTAATGTACTTTAGAAAAAATAAAGTGATATTCTTTACACAGTAATTAGAATATAATAATTAGAAAATAGATATCGTCATTTTTATTTTGATAAGACCACTCATTTTTATAAATTCATGTAAATATATAATATAAAAAAAGTATATATAAAGTGACATTATCAAAAATAATAGTGATAATATCATTATTCTACTAGTTATTTTAAATTGAAATTATGATTATTTTAAAAAGATATATACTTCAAATTAATATTTAAACTCTATATCATGTTATACCATGATAAATTAGACAACCAAACAAATAAATTGTTTTTATAAATCTAAATTATCGATACAAGATATAGAAAATATATGCTCAATAAAAATATCATAAAAATAACATAATTAGACATATAATTTTTATAAAATGACCATTCATATCTTCACATATACACATGTATATGTTAGATATTAACCTTATTCTATATATATATATATATATATATATATAGAGAGAGAGAGAGAGAGAGAGAGAGAGAGAGAGAGAGAGAGAGAGAGAGAGAGCCTTATTATAAGATTTAACTTAAGGAAACTAATAAATTAGGTTCTTTTTGGATATATCTTCTCTTTTCTTTTCAACAAAAAATGCCTGAAAATAAATTCTAAATGTCTTGAAAATTATTAACCGTGACCAAAAACTTAAACAGAAGACTAGTTTACAAGTAACCCGCATCATCGCCCAATTTAAAGTGTTGGCTACAAATTTTTGGCAAAGGCCCTAATAGCGAAAAAATTATATAAAAAAGCAATCTATTAATCACATGTAAGTATAAATTGGTTCTTTGAGGACCAAAGGGAATATGTTATTTTTGTGGTTATAATGATTTTCCTATACTAATTTTTAATATTATATAAATAGTCTCTAAATTGATAAAATTATATGAGTGAATTGAAAGATAGCCCAATTATATTAATAATTGTAAATACAAATTTAATATAAAAAAATATGAATTTGTTTGTAATAAATACGTATTTAATAAAATTAATTTATTATATATATATATAAGTAAATATCAATTCTAAATAAAAAAATCAGTTACCTCTTTATTTTTTATATTGATAAAAATAAAAAAATGGTATCAATTTTGTTTATTTTGTTTTAATGCTACCAAAAACATATATAATTAATTCATATCTTTTAACAAAAGTATCGTTGAAAGTAAATATCAAATTTGAAATTGTTATTTACAAATTATGTAATTAGTATATATTCAAACTCATTTGTAGATAAATATTGGTAACTACATACGTCATGAATAATACAATTATTAATAATACGATGATATTATTTAATTTATTATTCATATAATTCTATTAATTAAGTAAATATAGTAAATCTTTTAATTGTTTTTTTATATATTTAAAATAAAAAATTTCAATCTTTCTTTGATTTTAAATTAATATAGTAATTAAAGACAAAAAAGTTACACATATATTGATTACGGTCTGATTTTAATTCTTTCAAAATTAATAAAAAATAATATATTAGCAAAATCTACACTCTTAATTATAAACTTGTATTTTCGTAAAAATACACATACATATAATAAAAAATAAAGATTTAAATTTAAAATCTCCTCTTTTACATACAAATACGCAGTATCATCAAGTTAGTAATTTATTTTTTGTATAATTTAAATAAATTAAACAGTTAGTAATTTAATGTGTTAATCATAAATAAATAATATTTGATATTATAAAATATAAAAAAAATACCCTTTTACCCGTAAAATTGTTTAATTGTATTACAAATTAAAATTTGTTTTTTAATTTTAAAATATTGAAACTCCAAATTTATTTTTAAAAGGTAAATATTTTTTCACATTAAATATAAAAATATCAAAATATCCTGTATGTAATATTTTTAAAATTGGTTTTGTCTTTGGTAGAAAAAGTAGAGACTGAACCCTTATAAACTAATGTTTCGGATTCTATATTAGTGGCTTATATGAGTCCATACGATAACTATGGTGATTAAAAATTTGGCCTATATGTATGATGAATTTTAAGTAGATGGTGTTAGATTTAGTCTAATTTAATATCATAGATGAATGAAAATTTGTTTAAGTTAAAACGAGTTGAAAAAATTGTAAACAATGATCACTATAAATATTTTTATAAAATTTAAAATTTTTTACTATAAGAATTTTTTTTAACTATTGTACTTATTTGTATAAAGTTTAAAAAATTGTATTGTATTTATTATATTTTGCAATGGATACAACTAGAATAATAAATAAGATTGAAAATAAGTAACAAGTACAATAAAAATTTTTGAACTTTATAAACAAATTAAAAAATTTTAGTTATAATTATTATTTTAATTTTATTGATAATCAAGATTTTGTTGTGTATTTATAAATATTTTAGTTTTGTAAAAGATTCTAGGATTGTTATATTGAATAGTGAGAGGGGTTTCTCTGCTCAAAATATGAGAGCAGTTTGTGATGTTGGAAATTCAAGAAAGAAAGGATCTAATGCTGGTTACATAGGGAAGAAAGGCATTGGCTTCAAGTCTGTGTTCCTTTTGTCATCACAGACCCTTTCCCTAGATAGTTTATTTTGTACTTGAGATAGTGTGCGGTATTAATTTTTGTTGGCTTCACTGTAGGTGACAGATGCTCCAGAGATTCATGTTAAATTTGACATCAGCGAAGGACAGATTCAGTAGTACCTCCTTGTGATACTTGCCTGCTCACTAGAATGGCATCTACTGATACTGATTCATGTGATGATAAACATTGGAACACATGCATAGTGCTGCCATTGAAGTCTCATCTTCCAGAAGCTAACAAACTTGCTTAATGATACACTTATTGTTATGAAAAAGGAAATTTCAGAAGATGGTATCATCAAAGTGTCTCATGGGAAAGAGAAGAAGTTGCAGACGAAGTCTTTTCGCTTTGATGTGAAAACAACTGAAATCTCTATGGCATTTACGCTACAGGAATCAGGCGATGGATACAGTCCATGTCTAGATCAGCAGCCCGTTTTTGCGTATCTTCCTTTAAGAACATATGGCCTGAAATTTATTCTTCAAGGTGATTTTGTTCTTCCATCATCTAGGGAAGAAGTTGACGGAGATAGTCCATGGAATCAGTGGTTATTGTCAGAGTATCCTAGTTTATTTGTCGAATAAATGACTATTTGTATCCATAAAAAATGAAAATACTGACAAATGTACTCACATTAGATCGAAACTAAACTTGTACCCACGCAAGATGCTCTCCGTGTGACAAAAGTACGCTACGTGCACTCCAACCCTCGAAAGACAGGATACTTTGGATGGCATCTTGCGTGGGTACAAGTTTAGTTTTGATTTAGTGTGGATATATGTCAGCGTTTTCATCTTTTATGGGTACAAATGGTCATTAATTCTTTATTTGTCAGAGCACTCAGAGAGTTTTGCGTGCTTCTCTGTTTCAGGAATGAAGCAGGAAAGGGGTTGTCTGCTTTCAGGAGTTTTGTCCCTTTAGTTGGGGAAGTGCATGGTTTTTTCTCTAGTATTGAGAGGATGGAGATGGACAGATAATATACTTCTCCAACACCTTGGGCTTAGATACTTGGATAAAAATACAGTATTATCTGATACACTAGGCATTGAGGAGGAGTTTGGCCCAAACATTCTTATTAGAGTGCTCTTGTCTTTATGTCACACTAAGAGTGGGATGATATCAATGGGTATGAGTTGGTTGGCTTCTTGTCCAAACACACTCTATGTAACAATATTCAATTCATCTGGCTCAATGTCAGCGAGAAGATATTCTTCAATGTCTTCAAAAGCTTCCATTTATTCCACTTTCAGATGGTACATATAGTTCAGTGGATGAAGGCACCATATGGCTGCAGTCTAATACATCAAGCATAACCTGGAAGCTTTCCCTAATATATGTGCTAAACTAAGGACTCTCTTCTACCGATACTTCAAGCTTGAATGCAACTATCCTGGACAATGTTACACGGTTACTTCAAAGTATTGGTGTTCAACAGTTGTCTGTACATGACGTTGTGAAGCTTCATATTTTACCAGTTTTGATGGTGGAATATTTATGTTTCTTAATGCTGCACCTAAGACAAATGTCCAAATTGTATTCATTCGTTTGGAAGATTTGATGTCTGGACCTTTCATATTTGTCCCCTACTCATCTGTCTCTAGTGATGATGATGTTGTATGTGGAACATTTTTGTATCCAAATGAAGTATATTGGCATGATTCAACTGGCTCTGTTCAGGAAATGAAGGAGTTCCATCCTCAATGCAGTTCGTGGATTCTTTGTCGAGGAGTGTGGAGTACAAGAGTCACCTCCTCTACGAAGCTATATTCAAATTTACCATCACAAACAGCAGATAAGGTATGTTCTGAGCAATTCTTTTGCAAGAAACCTTTTTAACATCCCCCTTATATGTAGACTTTCCAAGTGGGCAGATGGATTAAAATCTGGTTTGCTGAGTCTCCAGGATGTCATATATTTGAGAGATTGTCTTTCCAAACTGGAATTCCCAGTGCAAGATAAGTGGGTTTCTATTTTGTTTCGTTCCTAAATTTTGTTTGATATTTTTGTTCTTGATTGTATCGGATTTATATTCTCTGTTGGTAGTTTAAAGTTAGATATTTCATTTTCTATTGCTTGACCAAGAGTTACAAATCATAATGGACATGGGCTTCCACTTTGTTGTCTGAGCATTTAGAATGTGTTCATGCATTAATATGGTAAAAAATGGCCCCTTTGGGTTGCCATTATTCAATATGCTAGGGATGAAAATCAAATTTAGTAATATACTAAATACAGTTTGTGAAATGACATGGTTTGCTTGGAGAAAGGAATTAAAATGGTTTGGTCATAAATTCACTTTTGTTTCATAACCAGATTTTTCAGATTAACTTTTAATTGGGTCCTAGAAAAGACCTTTCTGGCATAGTATCCCCTAGTTGGGAATTTTAAGAGCCCCAAGATCCCTATAAGAAATGCCTCAATATATACAGATCAAATTGATGAAACTCCCCTAAAATTAATGCATTGTTGAAGATAACCAAATTTTCTACTGCAACACCTACTAAAATAAGCACTTTCACCACTGATTGGATGCTCAAGTGAAATCCATGTTGAGGGCCACATTGTAAATCGATAGTGAAAATCAACCCAACATTTGACATACTTGATTTTCTAATTGAAACCGTAAAAAAGTCTTTATTTTATATCATAGTAAACAAATTTTTAATAATAATAATAATAACATTAGTAATAATAATACCAATATAACTGAAAAATAGATAAATAATAATAATAAAATATACCGATATAATAATAGATTAAGTTTTTCTATGGTACTGTTAGCATCTCGAGTCCTTTCAAGTCCTTCAAATACCTCTACTGCTGTTAACATCCTGAGCAAAATGGAGCAAACCACTTAGGATCTATAGGTGTGGATCTCGTAGACGCTCCCACAGATCCCAAACCAAAACCCTCGTCTAATTCGATTTTATCATCTTCACTGCACCATCCAATTTCAGATCCATAGAGCACAACTGACCACCCAACCATGTCTCTCAATCTCCGCCAGAAGCAAACCGGTAATAATTCCTCTTTCGCTCTCAATTCAAATGAATGATTACTCCATTTTCAATTCAATGCATTGTGTTTGATGTTGGTTGATTGAATCGGATCCAGAATGCATCGCCAGGATGCTGAACCTGAACCAGCCTATAAACGCGTCATCGACGACGGCGAACGAGGAGGTTTACAAGATCCTGATCTACGACAGGTTCTGCCAGAACATCCTCTCTCCATTGATCCACGTCAAGGACCTCCGCAAGCACGGCGTCACCCTCTACTTCCTCATCGACAAGGACCGCAACCCCGTCCACGACGTCCCTGCCGTCTATTTCGTCCAACCAACTCCCAACAACATCAACCGCATCCTCTCCGACGCTTCCCGCTCCCTCTACCACTCCTTCCACCTCAACTTCTCAACCTCCATCCCCCGCCCCCTCCTCGAAAACCTCGCATCCGGCACCCTTGCCTCCGATTCCATCCAGCGGATCTCCAAGGTCCACGATCAGTACTTGGAATTCATCACTCTTGAGGACAATTTGTTTTCCTTGGCAGATAAGTCTTGTTTTGTTCAGCTTAATGATCCTTCTGCTGGGGACAGGGAGATTGAGGGGATTGTGGAGAAGGTTGTTAATGGGCTCTTCTGTGTTCTTGCCACTTTGGCTATTGTGCCAATTATTAGGTGCCCTAGGGGTGGACCAGCTGAGATGGTTGCATCTGCATTGGATCAGAGGCTAAGGGATCATTTGCTGTCCAAGAACAATTTGTTTAGTGAGGCTGGGAATTTTGTTAGCTCGTTTCAGAGGCCAGTGTTGTGTATCTTCGATAGGAACTTTGAGTTGGCGGTAGCAATTCAGCATGATTTTAGGTACCGGCCACTGGTTCATGATGTGCTTGGGTTGAGGTTGAATAGGTTGAATGTCCAGGGGGAGAAGGGTGGGATGAGGTCTTATGAGTTGGATAGTTCTGACCCCTTTTGGGCTGCAAATGGGTCGCTGGAGTTTCCAGCGGTTGCGGAGGAGATTGAGACTCAGCTGAATAAGTATAAGAAGGATGTGGATGAGGTGAACAAGAGGACTGGTGGGACACATGGTGCGGAGTTCGATGGGACAGACTTGATTGGTAACACAAAGCATTTGATGAACGCAGTGAACTCGCTGCCTGAGCTGACAGAAAGGAAGCAGGTTATTGATAAGCATACCAACATTGCCACCACATTGTTGAGTGAGATTAAACAGAGAGCGCTCAATAATTATGTGAAGACAGAGAATGCAATGATGAGAGGGACCCTTGAATGGAAAGACCTTCTTGGCGTGCTTAAGGGACCGGGCACCAAGATGGATAAGCTTCGTTTTGCCATCTTGTATCTTATTTCCTCTGAAACCATTAATCAATCAGAAGTGGACACTGTGGAGGCAGCACTAAGAGAGTCAGAGGTTGATACTGCTGCTTTTCAGTATGTGAAAAAGATCAAGGCATTAAACGCGTCCTTTGCATCGGCAAACTCTGCCAGCAGAAGTAACATTGTTGACTGGGCTGAGAAGCTCTATGGACAGTCAATTAGTGCAGTCACAGCTGGTGTTAAAAATCTGTTATCTGGTGACAAGCAGCTTGCATTGGCAAGGGCAGTTGAAGCCTTGATTGAAGGAAGGCCAAATCCCGAAATAGATTCATATCTTATATTTGATCCACGTGCTCCTAAGTCCGGTTCAGGAACAAGTAGCAGCCATTTGAAGGGGCCCTTTAAGGAAGCAATTGTATTCATGATCGGTGGAGGTAATTATGTTGAATATTGCAGTCTGCAAGAGCTTTCACAACAACAGCAACCTCCTAAGCACATTATATATGGGGCAACAGAACTCCTGACTGGAGTGGACTTCGTAGAGCAACTTACAGTGTTGGGACAAAAGATGGGTTTGGGTAACGTTGCTTCTACCTCCTCAGCCCAGTAGTTCAGACATGACCGTATTCACATTTCGGTTTGCCAATTTATTCTTTGGTACACAAACATTGTAGTGAGATAGGGAAATTGAATATGCTTTTGATGATCAATGTCTAGAAAGGATAAAGAGTTTTGTGCTTATATATTGCCTCTTAGATTATAAATCAAAGGGAGCTGCTGATCTCTTATAATTTCCTGTAGTGTAGCCGTTTAAGTTTTTGTTCATTGTATTAAAAGGTTTTCATTTAAAAGCATGATATCTTGCCTATAACACAATCCTCAATGCTTTCATTTCCTGTGTAGTGATGATTGAAAAGGCTCGGTCATTGAATATTATTGATGTACAACTATTATGAGTTTCTGCAATTTGAATCTTATCATTCTTTTAAACGTTCTTGTTTAAATTTTTGTCAACAGATTTAGCGAGTCCTACCTCCTCAGTCATTTGTATCTAAACCAATCCTTCGGTTGTAGAGTTATTTATATTTATTAGGCTGGTTGTTTCTGTTGTGGCTCTTTCTTAATGTTTCTCTACACTAGCTAAGAAAAAGGTGATAAGTTTGTTGCTAACTGAGTCTGAGTAATACGTGGAATGGACATTGGACGATGAAATGGTTGTATTATAATTTATATGGCTGTCACTCCAACATTCCTGGCCTTATTAAGTAGCGGTAATTTGGGCGCTATACTCACAGCCTACAACACTTGGGGTGGGGATAAATAGATGGTAGTAAAAAGGGTTGATGTATAATGTATTAAATTTGAATTTGAATCCGGTTTTATCAATATAAGTTATTGATTCTTCCTTTCCATTTCTCTGTTAAACCAAAATGACCCACCAGTGAGGCAGTGACTCTTGGTGGTGGGGAGGTGAAAGTTCGCCTATTGTACATTTAACGTTAAATTTATTCAGAAATTTCTCCAATTACCCTCTAAATTGAATGCAAAAGTATGGTAAATTTGCCATCAAGCATTAACATAATGCAAATTTACATTAACAAAATCTGGTAACACGTTACATCTATCAAAATGAACAATCAGAGAATTTTTCATTTGACAAAGAAATTGTTGAGGTATGTTTAAGCCTAATATTAACATTGGTTCTCTATGAACATAAGGTACAAAATGGGTTCTTGAGGTCAATTTCCATCAGAGCTTGATGCTTTATTTTCAAACCAGATTCTACGTATTGCCTAGCTAGCTGCACACGAGATTTTTGAGAAGCTTAAATCTCTTGACAACTGCAAATTATTTGGTATAGTCATAACAAAACATGATAGTAACTGTTCAACTTTGCAAGGGAAGACTGCAGCTATTTCTGTTAATTATATAGGCATACTTTCCTACTGCCATTATTCATGACTTCAAATTAATTTGCCAGCGCCACATCCATTTGTAACCGTACTACACACATCCGAGTGCAGGCGGATGCCGGAAGCTGCCAGCTGCGAAGTAGACATGCAATCATGATGATATTTGCACATCAGTTTCATAATCACTGAGTTTCTGCTTAGCTCACAAAAGAAAATTTAAATGCAGTTGAAAAATCTTAACAATTTACCGATCTTCTGAGTTGAGACCAGTTATTGCTATTTTGGAAAATATATCTGCCAAAAGAAACGCAACATTATTTATGTGATCTATGAGAGCAGCATGTAAATGCTAGAATTTCACAGCTTAACCAAGAATCAAAGAAATACTATACAAACTTACCTCAGTTACCTCTGAAAATTTGCCAGAAGCCATGCTATTCGTCTTTCAAGTCAATCAAACTAATATTTAGATGAATATCTACTTTCCAGAGGCAGAGAAACTCGTTTATCCTGCCTTGCAATAATAACAATGTTTTTAAGTTGAATGTGATTATCTCTATCAGTAGCATGATTAAGAATCTACCCAACTATACCCTGTCTGCTTCTTGACATTATTTTTTTCCATCAACACTCTCACTCGCTCAGCATCATCCCATTGCCCTAAATTAGCATACATATTATATAACAACACATAAGGAGCTGAACTTTCTGGTTCAAGACGGATCAAAGCTTCAGCTGCTAGTTGTGCAAATTCTACCTTGTTATGCACTCTACAACCACCAAGTAATGCACCCCACACAGCCTTATCAGGTTTGAATGGCATGCTTTTTATCACATCCAGAGCTTCCTGAAGCTGCCCCTGCCGTGCCAAGATGTCCACGAGAGAGGCAAAGTGCTCAATTCTTGGCTTGATACCATAGTCCTTAATCATGGAACTGAATTGCCTCCTCCCCTCTTCAACTAATCCTGCATGAGCGCATGCATTCAAGACCGAAATAAAGGTTATATAGGTAGGGTGAATTTTAAGCCTCTGCATCACTTTAAAAAGTTCCAGAGCCTCAGAACCTAGGCCATGAAATGCATAGCCTCCAATCATGGCATTCCAAGTGATCACATCTTTATAAAGTTTCATCTCATTAAACACGATGCATGCATCAGCTATTGCCCCACATCTAGAGTACATAGTAATGAGGGAATTATTTATTGGCATGTCAGGAAGAACAATCTTTGTGATAAACTGATGGATCTGTTTACCAAGGTAGAGATCCACCAATCCAGCACACACACTGAGAACTGATGATAAAGTGTGTCTATCTGGCCTCTCTCCCTCAAGTTGCATCTGAGAAAAGAGCTCAATAGCACCATTATAATCTTCATTTTTTTCATAGCCAGCTATTACAGAGTTCCATGAAATCAGGTTTTTGTTGGGCATCCTCAAGAAGAAATCTTTTGCAAGTCCTAAATCACCATTTTGTGAATACCCGGATATTATTGAATTCCATGAAAGTGCATCAGGACTTGGCATTTCAATGAAAAGCTTCGAAGCTTCTTCCATATCTGACACCTGAACATAGCCACTGATCATGGTGTTCCAAGTACAAGTATCTCGCTCAGTCATCCTGTCAAAGAGCTCCCTAGCAGAAACAATGTCTCCTGTTTTCACATAGCACATCATCATTGAATTCCATGAGACCACATTTCTCCTGAATCTCCTTTCGCTCTTATTTCCATCTTCACCTTGATAATCTGGAATCTCATCGAAAAGGCACCGAGCTTCTTCCACCATACCTTTTTGGCCATATCCTGCGATCAAGGTGTTGTAAGCTGCAACCAAATCATCCTTCCCATCATCTCCCTCCCCACATTCATGCAAAATCTTAGCAGCAACATTCAACTCACCATTTCTCACAAGCCCTGATATAAGCGCATTGAAAGAAGCTGAATCGCGCACCGGAATCCTCCTAAAAGATTCAACAGCTGAATCCACATCGCCGTTCAACAAAAATCCAGTGATCAAAGCATTGGAGGACACCACATTTGGCTCAGGCATGGCATCAAATAGCTTCAAAGCCTCCTTCATCCTCCCATTCTTGGCATACCCACTGATAACTGTGTTCCAAGAAACACAATCACGTTCCTGCATTTCGTCAAACAGCTTCCTACCCTCCTCAATGTACCTACTTCCGCGGCATGAAAAGTAACCCGAAATGATGAGGTTCCAAGACACGATATCCCTTTGGGGCATTTCATCGAACAGTTGCCGTGCCTTGGCAATCTCTCTGCGATGCACATAACCACTCATCATCGAGTTCCAAGTAACGGTGTTTCGTTGGTTCATGGAATCAAAGAGTGCTCTCGCTTCGCTTAATCTACCGATTCGAATCAAATGTGAAATCTTCTTGTTTGCGTGGTATAGTAAAGGTGGCGTTTTGTGGGATTTGGTCACAGAAGCTAAGCTGCGACAGCATGAGATGCAAGGGAATTGGAGTATGTTTCTGCTTCTTAGTTTCCTTAGAGCACCGTACAACGGCGCCATTCTCGAAACGAGAAGGGAGGGGAGGCGGACTTATCGTTGACGGCGGTTACCGAAATTGTTATTTGGTTTCTGTTAGTTAACAAGTGAACGACAAAGTTAGAACCTTACAGTACGTGTGGGACGGAGGCGGAGGCAGTGGTACCCGCAACGGGAGAGGTACTGAGGTAACAACAACTTTACATATTGGACATGGGGATGCAGTGATCATGTTTGTACTTCCAATTTCAAGGGATGATCATGCATTAATGGATTCATCCGTTTTAAAATGAGACAGCATATCAAGTTTATCGTTTTGGCTTTGCTTTTGTATTAGTAGTGTGTCATGAGAAAGCTATTTATTGAAAAGAGCCGACTCCGACATATCGAACTCAAGCCAATTCCTTTCATTTTTAGTTTTGAAATTCCAAAGATTTGGATAATAATTTTTTTTTTTAATAACAGACATCATTTTTAGTTTTACAATTCAAAAGATTAGAATAATAATTTTGTTTTAAATAAATTTTCAACTAATTAACTCTAGTTGACTCACTCCTAATTGATTTCAATATCACCTCAATTTTTTGTAACAAATAAAAATGAAACACCATAATAATAATAATAATAATAATAATAATAAATTATTCATTTTTATTAACGAAAAGAATTAATAAAATATTAAATAATTAACAAGATTATAATGCTATATAAACAAATTCCATTAAATAAAATAAATATATACAAGATTACATTTAGTAACCAATTGTCTAATTTTCTTTTCATTCTCCTTGGCAAGTCATTTTAAGAATTGATCATCTATTTCATTAACAAGAAGATACTTATTTTAAACAAAAAAATAAATTAAATCAAATTACCCATAATTATTTTTGAAACTTTTTCAGAGCTTATAAAATAAACAAAAACTTCTCAAAATAAAGATAAAATAGAACAAATAATTCGAAATAATTTAATATTTTAATTATAAGCCATGCAAAACCGGAACTAATTCTGACAAAACTTAAAAAAAAAACTAGTGTTCCAAGTCAAGACATCACTGTAAAAAGTGCCCCATTTTTAGTATTTTAATTTTGGACTACCGATGTTCTGATAGATCATATAAATATAACAAACAGAAAAAATACTACAACAGCAACGAATCAGGCCTTCAAGCGACCGAAAAACTTCTGCTTCTCTTGAGTGGTCTGGAAACGCCCATGTCCAAACTTGGAAGAGGTGTCGATGAACTTGAGCTTGATGTCCTCAAGAGCCACACGAGAGGTCTGCTTCAATAGTGATTGACGAAGAGTCAGAACCCGCTTTTTAGGTCCAACACAGCATCCCCTGACCATAATGTAATCATCCTTTACCACACCATAATGAGGAAAACCACCCATGGGGGTAATCTCCTTCTCCGTCCTGTCAAATTCGGTGATGGCAGTATGTGATTCTTGACCTGACTTGCCAAGCTTGTAGATCTTTTTATTCAACTCAGTTCGGTGATGATATCCATTCTGCCCAGCCCTAGCAACTGTGAAAGAAACACGAGCAGGGTGCCAAGCACCAATACAAGCAACCTTCCTTAGACCCCTGTGTGTCTTGCGTGGAAGGCGAGTGACACCCCATCTAGTTACAACACCTTCATAACCTTTACCCTTGGTCACACCAATGATGTCTATCATCTCATCTTTTTGGAAAACAGCATCAACTGGGATTTGCTTCTCAAAGAAGCCATAAGCATAGTCCACTTTCTGTGCAATAGTCCCACCATTGACTTGGATCTCCATCAAATGTGCCTTCTTCTGCTTAAGACCCTTCAACTTCCTTATCTTCATTAAACCAAAAAATACATAAACACATAGCGTCAGAGCATAGAAGGAGAGGCTTGTAAATCATTTAAGATAAAAGAGAGATCCTTTAGATAACACAAACAAACCTGACATCATAAACAAATACTACTTATTTAATTAAGAAGAGTTATTCACCATATGGCAAAGACACCATCAAAAGTAAGCTACATAAGAAAGATGTATGGGTTACTGAGTCATGGTTGAATAGTGCCACAAAGGCATTGTATATGTATGACTCGCTCAGCTTTACTGGACACCTCTCACAAATTTCCCAAATGTATCAAACGTTTACATGAGAAGCTGCAAGAAATCAGAAAAATAGAATTAATTGACTTACCTGTGTATGAGCCAGAATGCGAATGACAGTTGCATATTTTTTCAATTTCTCAAGTTGGGATTCAATATCTTTCTTTCCCTCCTCAGTTTCATACTTTTTTGAATACTTGTTAAATGCTTTCTTTTTGGATTTGCACCAGTTCTTGTAAAATCGCCTCTTGACTTCCTCACTTAAATGCTGAGCCCAAACAGTATTCAAAGTGCGAAGACCGCGGGGTGTCTTCACATATCCTACAACTCCAACAACCACCAATGGAGGGGTCTCAATGATGGTAACAGCCTCACATGTCTCCTTCTTATGAAGCTCTGTAATTACATAGAATACGATCCATAATACAAAGAGAGAGAGAGAGATAAAGCACAGTTGGTAAACAAAATACTAGATCCACATAAAATGATCATATGGTGATAATTAAGAGTAGATTATAAAAGCAGGGATATCAAGATTATAAAAGGCATCCCAAATATTTTCCACACCAGATACAGATACCTAGTAATTAAACATAATCAAACAAGGCGATATTATTGAAATTTAATTCATGTTTACAAGTGCCAGCAAAGAAAACTAACATATTGTTCTAAAATGATATAGCTCACAAATAGTTGTTTATGGTATTTAAGTTCAAACAAATTATTTAAACAAAAAATAGTTTGTGGACTATATAAAGATTTTATATTGACTGAGAAAATTATGTTAAGTTACATAACTGCAAAATACCATAGCTAGTCAATATAGTTAACAAGAGCACTCGCTATAGTATCATGTTATCATAATTATTAACTAGAAGCTATCATGATACCACTTACAGCCATAAACAAAATAACATGCTTACTTGATCCAGGCTTTTCAACTTCTCTAACAATGTGTGTCATTCCAGCCTTGTAACCCAGGAAGGCAGTAAGTCTGCAAGGTTTAGTAGGATCATCTTTTGGGAAAGCCTTCACTGCAGTACCAAAAAGATAATTTGGTAAGGGGGATCGAATAAAACACATTGAAACCCAATCCACATCAACCAGGTGAAAAATTACATAGGATCAGTGCACTTCAGGAAAAACAACAGAAATTTCGGATATAAAACATTCAGACATTAAAAAATTACAGATATATATTTGAACTAAAAGTCCTCTCTGATTGCAAAGGAGGTTCATGTAAAGGTGAAACAAGAAAGAGACAAAATAAATATAGCCTGAAACACCTTTGCTCAAAAGAGTGAGGTGGAAGTACCATTAGTTACTTACCTTGGGCAAGAGAGCTAACAATCCATTGCAAGATGTTTTAAGTGAACAAGGTAATCAACATATTCTACAAATGCTTAAATATTAATTATAAATAATAACGTATAAAAATTGTTTAAAACCCTAGAAGCAGATATGAATCAGTCTTAGTAGAAAAAAATCATTTGATATTGACTCGTTTATATTAACTACTAAATGCTTTTTCAATAATAGGAGCAATCAAAATTTCTAATGCACACAAAGAACAAATATCACAGAACTTAAAGCCTGCAAAATATATTAGCATGGAGAATTAAATATCCATACATATCAAATGCCTGGAGAGAAGAAAAAAATGAATCCATACAGTTAAGTCCTGGAAATCTATACCAGCTCTTAAGGTTGGAATCTAAGTAATTCATTAAAAATGAATTTAGCTTGATGACCGATATAAAGTTCTTGGTTACTACTGTAACTATGTAACTATAAAAGCTTACTTTTAGCCAGCTCAAATATAAAGTTGGTCAAATATATTTGATATTCGCTACAAATGCATATAAATAAACATGAACTCACGGTAATGCAGCATATTCCCTCATATAAATATCAATATTAGAAATTAGAAAATCATATTTAATTTGAACATTGGAAAAAAATATATTTTAGAAATAAAAATAGAAAATATATATGTGCAAATGTATATAGTTCACAGGAGATATAACCTCAAATACGATAAAAGAAAGTGTTTCCAACTACACATTGCAACACAATAATCATATCAGCAACTCCATGCAATGACGAAGAAATGCTTCCATACCAAAGGCCTATGGCAAAATCTATGCCAATTCTCTGGCTCCTTTATGTGTTCCGTTCCAAAAAATCCCCACAGAGGAATTTGGATAGAAGGGCCGTTTCAAAGACTCCAGCCTTGATAAACTAATCAGTTCTTTCTGGAAGCAATTTCACTCATCAACATGAAATGGCAATTCAATGATTATGAATCAACAAATGCACATGCCATAAACCTTTTAACTTTTAAAACAAAAAATAGGAACCGTTCAAAAACATGTAACTGTAGAAGGTTATATCATTTCCTAACATCTCTTTCACACATATCGGTTAAATACTTCAGCTAATTTCACTAACTAGCTCAAACAGGAAAACCAAACACAAAGACGCATATAACCTTTTCCACGATGACGAGAAGCTCGCTTCCTTGGAAGAAAGCCAAGAGAACCGTGTCTCGGGTGCTCGAACTTCCTGTGAGACATCTTAACCTAACTCAACCATAGAAGACGAATTAATCCATAAACGCATATCTAACATGACATAACTGTAACAGATCCATCAAAGTAACAAGAAAGGCGACGTGAATTGTAATATCCTCCGTAGTAAATTAATTAAGATCCACAATGTCAAATGCACATAAATTTAATTGACGAAAATTGATAACGCACCTAAAGAGAGCGAGAAGGAGCAGATTTCAATGTGGAATGATTATTAGATGCGCAGCTCTCAGCAAAGTGAGGCAAGTTTCTCAGATGAGACACTGCGTTTATATATAGAGTGCTAGCGTGCTGTAGCGCCGCGCTTCCAACTGTGTTGTGCCCTAAAAATGAAACGGGCTTTCGGATCAAAACTTTTTCTAAGAGATCCAACTAATTAGGCCCCAAATAACAAAACCATGACCAACAGGCCCTAAAATCCATGAAAACTAATATCTACTATATGTCAATTGTATTTATCGATCTTTAATTAAAAAAAAATCAACTCTTCTATAAAATAAAAAATAAATTTTCCATAACCTAAAAAATATTAAATTCTATATAGTATTATGAATTTATGATGATGATGATATTATACCAAAAACAAAATCCATAACATTAAAACTAAAAATGTTAGCGCTTGCTTGGTTTGTTTTTTTTTTTAATATTTTTTTTTTAATTTTACAAAAAAAAATTAGTGAAAACAATGAAATTTTAGATTTTATTTTCATCTCGTATTTTCTCTTTCTTTTTTAACAAATTTCCAAAAATAAAAATACTAACCAACCACACCTTATTTTTTTTATATTTACTTTGTATTTAAATTAATACTAATCAACTTTTTTTTTCTCACTAGAAATACTAGCATCCTAATTCCTAACATTCTTCATTCATTATTTATGTTTTTATATTTATAGCCTGAAATGTTTGATAAAAAAAAATACTGCTCAAAGAAAAATGAAAATGCGACCATTATTCACGACCTAATTATTTATAAAACTCACTTTATGATTATTCAAATCTATTATCTATTATATATATCTAATTTTACGACTAAAATATGCCACGTATTATTTTTTATTATAATTAGAATCAAATCTTTTCATCCAAAATTTATAAATTCTCCTCTCCTCTTTACTAATTTACTATTCTATCTATCTATTCTACTGTATAAAAATCGAATTTTTGCACTTAATGATAAAATTAACGTGGCATACTTTTAAAAGTATTTCCTGATTTATTTCTTTTAACTCATTAAATACAATTGATTACGATAGATTAATTATATCAACTAATTGATTTGATTAGATATTTAAGTATCATACAATTTAATATTATGTATATCAATTAATTGAATATAATTATTATAGTATAATTAAGATCAATTAGCATTATTCAACATAAAACTTTTAGATACTTAAAAGTTGCGTGCGAAGAAAACTAAGATTCATAAGTATAATAAACAGAAAGTAGGAATAGAGGGTCAAAAGTACAAAATAACAAGCTCCTAACTCAGCCTGCGAATCTAAGGCTGGCCGGAGAATATTTAGATGCGTATATACATAACCCGAAGCCCAAAATACATAAATAAAACCCTAATTCTCCATAAACCCCTGAGAGGTACAAAAGTAAAATAAGTTGTCGGAGAGTTAAATACATGAGATTATATACAAATATACACCCAAATAACATCCCAAAAAATACTTCATTGCAGAACTCCAGACGCCTACCGAGAAGCCTCTCAATCTACATCTGAAAAATAACAACACAATATGAATTGAGAACCAGAGGTTCTCAGCATGGTAAAGGTGTCACACACATAAGATATAAGGTCCTGAGAATGCCAGAGGCAATCCTAGAATGCCGACACTCAGATTATAAAACTCAATGGATTTAAAGACGAAAGCCATGATCAGGGTGGTCCACTAAGGTTCTTGATCTTAACCAAATTCTAACTAAAACCATTAACCATTTCCCCTTCCTCCACAATCCTCCAAAATCACCAATAGAACAACACAGGCAAACAAGGCAGACATAGCAAGTACAAGTAAAGTACAAGTAATGCATGTAGCAAGGATAGCAGATAAGCATGATAATCACATAGGCAACCCCAATTATTTTACATTCAAACAAAGCACACATATGCATATGATGTATGTCTATTCTACTGGCCGTGAGCTCACGTGTCGGTTACTTTGCCAGAACCCGACACATTTGGTAGTAAACCCAGACATTGGTCTCTAGGTTGCGCATCTCCAGGAGGATCATAAACGAAGGAGAGTGCCTATCCACATAGAAGGAGTGTGCCTTTCCACCTTCTCCTGGAGGATATACGAAGGAGAGTGTCTTTTCACATCGAATGAGTGTGCCTTTTCACCTTGCAACCAGAGAAAAATGTGGGAGAAAAAATATGAAGGAGAATGCCTTTCCACTTTCCCCACATCTCCATCATGACAAGAGAGGGAACTTCCGTCCTCAACTTGCTATCCGAATATATTTTCAAGTTAACACCAAGCGAGATCGCACTCAGACCTTGCCATCTCAACCATTTTGGCCACACACACATCTCGACCATTTCGGCCACACACAGTCAACCCCAATCTCATCATTAACATCTTAATTCAGTTACTCTATACCTTCCTTTACTTCCAAGTAACCTTCCTTTCCATAGCTTAATCTCATTACTACACTTAAAACTAATTTTTAGGGGCTAAAAGAATGAAAATAGGGGTTTAGAGGTTTAAAATTATGTTTAAAACACAAAAATCCTATTTATTGAAAATAGAGGTCACGCGTACGCATTGCCCTTCTCGCGTACGCACGCGCACCAGGCAGAAACGACTGGTCGCGAATGAGGGATTTCGCGTACACAAAAACCCCAGGTCATGCGTACACGTGGGCGTACGTTTTATCAAAAATTTAATTAAGTCTGAAAAGCTACAGAATTTTAGTTTTGGAACCCAAACTTTCGACGCACATAATTTTTTCGTTTTAAATCATTTTTCTTTCGTTCTTCGAACAGCGTAAACTTCACGGACCCAATTTTCCTATAAAATAGATTTGAAGCAATTTGAGAGTCAAGAAGCTGAGTTATGTCTCGCCGAAATTCAGCCAAAAACTAACTTTATGCAAAAAGACTCAAACCTCAATTTTCATAAAAACCAAACTCAATTCCCACTTCCTTTACACATATCCAACACAATAATATACCAATTTAAAAGCCAAAACCTCCACAACCTACCTCAATCAATTGAACCTCAACATAAACTTCACAAGCTTGCCAACAATCATCAACATACCATCCTATATATACACCTTCATGATCACCAATTCATCAAACATCATTACATCATCATTTATCATTCTATTTCCAACATAATCAATAAACACTAACACATGCTCAAACCATATTATCATTCATTATCACAAACACTAAGCATTTAACACACTTAATCTTTTCAACCTATCCTATGGTCATCTAACCTAAATTTTCACAAGACATTATATATTAAATACGAGAAATCTAAACCATACCTTGACCAATTTCTCCCTAAGTTCAAACACCTCAATTCAAGCCTCCAAGGTTCCAAATCAAGAGCTATAGGTTCCAACCACCAAAAACTCTAATTCAAGTATACCGCTTCGCCAGTTTGACTTCACTTTCACATATATACATCCTAATGTCATATAATTCCATATACATACAAATCTTCAATACCCTAATATCATGAAATTGACAAATTAGAAAGAAAGTAATAATTTCTTACCTTATCCACGAATTAATTGGATAAAATCCAACAATTATCCACCGTTAGAGTACTCCTGAATCATCAAAATCTCCAAAATCACTCAATACTCACACTAAAACGCGAATTCAGAAAGGGGAAAAGAAATTGGGCACAATATGCAGAGTCTCTTATCATTTTGTTTGGATAAAAATGAAGAGGACTCTGAGACAAATACATGGCCACTGACGGCTCGTCAATCGGAACTCTGAATTGAAAGTTACGTGAAAATGAAATTAAATCAAGGGTTTGAGTGTTCTTGGCATGGAGCTCTCTCTTCCTCAATGTGTTTCCTTGAAATGAAAAGGAAAAAAGTTTGCTTTAGTGTTTTATATGCTAGGCCATAGGCTTAGTTTGGGCCTAATTCAATCGATTTGGTTTGTTTAACCAAATTTTGGATCAAAGTTTTTAAAATTATTGTTAAAATTTATATTTTAATTATTTATACACTTTTAACTTATCAAATTTAATTTTCTAATTTTTTTTAATAATAATTAATTTATTAGTTAATTATTTACTAACTATTCGGGGTTTATATTCACCGCTTATCTTTTTAATTTATATTTTCATTTTTCTTCTTTTAAATATTTATTACATATAATTTAGAGAGAATACTAATGTTATAATTAAAAGTTAGAATCAAGATTCAACTGTTTAAAAAAAATAATTTTGAGTTAATTTTATAACTATCAGTATAAATTTTTTATGCTAATATTAATTATATTTTTATATACATAGAGAGAAAAAATAATATTTTTAAATAGCAAGTATAAAAATTAATTATTTTTATTTGTGCAACAGACTTAACACTTAATTAAATGTAAAAGTATACATGTTAAGTTATTTTAAATTTTAGATAACGAATATTAAAATTAATTATTAATAAAAAAATTAGATTTTTTTATATAAAAATAATAACTAAAAATCTTATTATTTGATTTTTTATTTACAGATACATTGATCTTCTTAGCTAGAGACTTTTGTCAATCTATCACTTTTTTTTATAAAAGTAGTTTAATTTTATAAATTTTTTGTACCAAATATAATCTATACTGTCAGAATAAAATAAACTGTAATTTTAAAAAAATTATATTCTCGTAATATTATTACGAGAAAAAATGCTAATTTTAAATCAATAGCTAAGAAGTTACTTCTTCTCGCTCTTCTTATGTTCACATGATTGTAACGACAAATAAATCATGGCAAGATTATTCAGAAAAAGCTAATGTTTCAACACAGGAAGCAAGTTTATTGAGTGGCAAATAAGAGTAGTCTTCTTTCTTTCTGTACATATTCTTAAAAAGTCTATCGTTTAAGTATTCCATACATTGATGTCTTGATATAATTAAGTTGGAATATACATATCATTTTGCATTTTGTTATGTGTAAAGCTCTTTAACTAATGAATGAATATTTCGCATTAGCATTGAGAATCACGAGGACTTGCCCCCTATGAAAACAGTGTTGTTCCCTGTCTTTATCAAATATCCCGATCTGAACTTTTTCATTTCAAACAAACCTTAGGAATTAGAATGCAATTTCTGGCTTTCTGCCTAATTGTATAAGCTCTTTGTTACTGATTTATAATTGAAAGTTTGAACAAATGCTGATAGTGACAGACAGTTAGTCTAATGACATGGACCATGCATGCCATTATATGTGATGATTCTTCCCAACACCTCCCTTGCCAAGAAAAATGTGTGTTTTTTTTTTCTTTTTAGATATACAATAAAAGTTATTAATTCAATTATTTCGTATAAAATATATATTAAAATATAAAATATTTATTAAAAATATATATTGACTAATTTGCAATACAATTTAAAAAACAAAATAAATTTTTTTATGATTAGCAATTACATATATATTATTACGACCTTGTACAGACTTTAATATTATCGGGCTGATACTTGGATTTATTTAATATTTTGAGTTAAGATAAAGTTAGTCTAATTCTCAATATTTAGTAAGAAGGCTACGAACTTAGAAGAAAGAAAGCGAAAAAAACACTTTATTATTCAAATGTTTGTTATAAATAAGTCACACACCCATAACTTAAATTCTCACCTCTATTTATAGCCAATTAGCCATCCACCTCTTTAATAAAGGTTAAGATTAAATCTAATTAACGGTCTAGATCGAGTGTTCAGAATTTTTATTACAAATATCTAACCTATCATATTTTTTTAAATATTTTTAAATTATTATATACTACTCTTCATATTTTTAGATATATCTAATTATCTATATTCTTTTAAAATAGTATATTACCTTCTAGAGTCTTATAAAACTTTCTAAAATCTTTTAAGACTTTTTAAAATATTTTAAAACATTCTAAAATCATCTAAAATATTCTCAAATACTCTAAAATATTATACAAATATCCTTAAATATGACAATATGCTGATATGCACGCCAGTATTTAAAATTGGTTAAATTTCATGGCTCAATTTTTACGTTATGGAACCCATGAGTGTGATATGCGTGGATATGGAAACAGAGCGTACTACACCAAAAGGTGAGACAGCTTTATGTGATTTGCAGGGGTTAGAACTCGCACGGTCCGAGAGTTTTTTGTTGAAAAAATTTGGCCAACAAGTCGGAGGGTCCGATTTGGCAATTGCTGAAATTTGAATTTCACAGCATGCAAATCAGACCATGCGTTTTATATATATATATATATGTGTATGTATGAATTTTTGTTTAAATCTAAAAATGAAGTCGCACAGTCCGAGTAGTGTTTTTTAAATTTAATTTGAATCAGCACTCCTTAATCAGTGGGTCCAATTTAGGGATATTGTATATATAAAAGTGTGCATATCGTAGAAGAGTCTCAGATTTCGTCTTCTTCTTCATCTTGTTCGGCTTCTTCATTTGGTTTCCTTCATTTATTCCACCATGCAAACCAAGAACCAGCAGAAAGGAAGAAGAAGAAAAAGTGGGTGTTCTTTGGTGAAAAGATAAAAGTGAAAACAGATGGTGGGTGTTGACACAACATGAGGATAATATTAGGTATAAGGGCACCGTTGTGGAGAGACATCTGCGCGCGACACGTGGGCGGGAACTACAACACACACGGTCCGTTTTATCATCTACAACTCGAACTGTCCGAAAAGCTATGGGGCATAATCCAATTTGTGGTGTGCTGACACCACACACACATAGATCAAGCACCCCTTTTTCATAACCGCGTCCAACCCAAACTTTACTTCCATATTAAAATTAAAAAGCGAAATTTCATAGTTCATTGGGTTGTATTTCTTTGCAATAATTATTTGATAACTATAAATAATTTCAGATTTTGTTTTTTACTAAATTACGCTGTGTTATTTATGTTACTTGAAAACATTATGTGGAATTGTTCCACATATCCATTGATAAATGGACTTTTAACTAAGTTTAATAGGTGACGGATAATAAAATAACTAGCACTGTTTATTGTTATTTTTATTATTGTATAACATAGATACAGTATTAAACAACTGTTTTTTATTAAATATAATTTAATTTTGATATATAATATAAAATATTTAATATTTTTTTAAATGATATTTATATAATTAATATTAAAAATAATAATATAATATTATATTATTAGATACACATATAAAATTATTTTATAATAATAGTATATTCAAATTAAATTCTATTAAATAATACATAAGTTGTTATAAAACAAAATTAGTATTCTTGGCTCCCCAAACACCGTTCTTTTTTCTGTTAGGAGCTATGTTATTACACGGATATTTATATTGATATAAGATATATAAACACACGAATTTCAAATTTTATAAGATACAATAAGAATACGATATATATATATATATATAATATAAAATATTTTTTATATAAATTATAATAATATTTTAATATTTTATTGATATTAAAATATAAAATTTTTAATTATTTTAAATATTTTTATTTAATTATATAAAATATTTAAAATAATTTTTATTTTAATAATATATATTAATTAAAAATAAAGTTGAATAAGTTGATACATGATAATATTTATTGTGTTTAAATGTATCCAAAATTTTTTTTATTATTTATATATTTAGACATAAAAAGTACACATGTCGAACAAATATCGTATTTAAAATGTATTCGACATGTAAATACAATAACTCAATAAAATATCTATACTTCATATATTATTAGGAGAGATTTCATCATCGCAAAATTATTATTTTCTGAACTACAACAATATATATTCATCTTTTTATACCTTCTCATTTTTCAAATTATATTGTCATAATTAATTATCTAAAAAAAGTTACTTATTTTTTAACAATAATTTTTCTCCCACTATGCCATTACTATAAATTAGGTAAAAGAAAATGCACTATCAGAATTTCTTCGTAAATGTGATTATTCTCATTTAAAAATCCATAATAATGTTACATAGCCGATATAACTGGACTAAGAAAAAATATTGAAAATTAATCTTTTTGAATTAATAATAAGTAAAGTAATATTTTTTTTAAAAAATTCAAAGCTTTATGCAACATCTTAATTTTGTCTATAAAATTTGCAATGTCTTATTTTTATTATAAACATCTTGTTCCATCCTTTTTTTTTTTAAGTTACAATTTTTTTAATACAATATTTTTTATTTTATATCTCTTTTTAGTAACGACAATAAAATAATTGTGGTGGCCAATGAGTAATAGCTCAAATGGCATAATTTTCCCATACTCAATTAAGAGGTTGCGGGTTCGAGTCTCTTATCTTTGGTAAAAATAAATAAATAAATAAAATAATTGTGGTGACGTATTAGTTGCTATTGATATAATAATTTGAAAGAAAAAGTAACAGAAAAATTAAGGGGTAAAATGATATGAACAATACTAGGTAATTAATTTTTTTATTTTTAATCAATATTTAACCAACAAATTCTAATACTAAATTTTAAATTTTAATAATAAAAAAAAAACTAATTTAAAATATTAACTGATATTGATAAAAAAATTAATTTTTTAATATTAGAAAAACTAATATACTAAAAAATATTTTTAATAAAATATCATTTTTTAACTAAAAAGTAATTAAATAAAATATTTTAAATAGTAAAAATAAAATTAGAATTGAATTGAGTACAAATATTAGAAACAACTAAAACAATAGTTTTACAATTTCTTGTATTGAGATTTTTATCTATTTATTGCTTTATAATAAACCTCTACATTCAAGTAATATCTCTAACCAAGTCCAACCAAATATTTTAAATTTACGTGCGCTTGTCGTCGTTTCTTCTTCTTCTTTTTCTTTTGTTATTGTCATCACCAACAACACTACTATCTCATCCTCTTTCTTTTCTCATTTGAATTTCTTCATCTTCTTCCTTTTTTTTCTCCTCCTCTATCATCATCATCATCATCATGATTATCATCGTTATCGTTATCATCATCTTCTTCTTATACATATTGTCGTTATTGTTATCGTTATTATTGTTATTGTTATTGTTAAATTTTTGCCAAGTTGATGATGTTATCAGTCCCAAAATTAATTTTCAATGTGTTTTTGTTTATGATTCAATCTTGTTTGTGTGATTTTTTCGATCAGAGTTAATTATGTCACAATTGTTATGTAATTTCAGCTCATTTTTTAGTTAATTGTGTAGCAATTCATTATGTAATCTCAGTTCATTTTTGAGTGAATTAAGGTGCATTTGGACTCGTTGTCATGCACAATTCAAAAATTATTTCTCCTCTTTCTCTTCATCTTCTACTGCTTCTTCATCTTCTTCTTTTTTTTTTTTTTATCTTTTTCTTCTTCATCTTCACCTTCTTATTTCATTTTCTCAAAATTCTTTTTGATTTAATCTCTTGAAATGAATAAAACCAAGAAAAATAGAAGAAAATATCAAACAAAAAAGAAAGAGAAACATATTAATGACGTTGCCTGATCCAAAATTGATTTTAGATGTGTTTTTGTTCATGATTCAGTCTTATTTGTGTGCTTATTTTTAAACTAAGTTTATGTGTCGCAATCATACAGTAAATTTCTGTTCATTTCTGAGTTAATTATATCGCAATTGTTATGTAATTTCAGTTCATTTATGAGTGAATTAAGGTGTATTTAAACTCATTGTCCTGCACAAATTAAAACTATTTCTCCTCTTCCTTCTCATCTTTTACTGCTTCTTATTCTTTTTCATCTTCTCCTTCTTATTTCGTTTTCTCAAAATTCTTCTAGATTTACTCAAATTTAACACAATTTATGAGTTTGTGTATTAAATTTGAGTTTAGCTCTTGGACAAAATTTTAGAAACCAATAAAATTAAATAGAAAAAATATATCACGAAATAATGAATATAATGAAACATCACAAACAGTTCTGATATGAATTATGAATTTAATATAAGATATCATGGATATATATATTACTTTTCTCTAAAAGGCCTTTTTTTTTTAAATCTTTTCCTCTTTTGTAGCTAAATTCTCGTGGAGTTGAACTTGAAATTCACATACAAAAATCTCTAAATTTATGTTGGAAATCTTTTATTATTAATATCCATTGCTTCTCAAACCTGCAGATTCTTTACCATTATTTTTTATTTCTCTTTCTTTTTGAGTTAATTGTGTCGCAATCATTATATAATTTCAATACGCTTCTGAGTGAATTAAAGTGCATTTGGACTCGTTGTCCTGCACAATTCAAAATTCTTTCTCCTTATTTTTTACTGTAATAACAACAATAATATCAGCAATAAAAGAACAATGGTGAGAAAAAAATACACGAAGGAGAAAGAGAAGGAGAAAGAGAAAGAACAAGAGGAAAATGAAGAGAAAGAATGCGAAGAAGAAGACGACGATAACGTAGCGCGTGAATGTAAATAACTTGGTTGAAAGAATGATATGTGCGCGTGTAATCACATTTTTTTAATGAGAATAATTTTTGTTAATATTAGATATACTTAATTGAACTTAGATGGCAATATTACTTAGATGTGTAACAGATATAATTATTTTATTGATTAACTATTAGTTAACCATCAAAATCAACTAAATTAAATCTTGACAAACAAAACCATTACATTTAGCATGTGAAGTACTTAAACTGTGTTTGTTTTCGAGAACAAAATAGTGAGATACAAATATAAAGGCATAAAACTATATTTGACAAATGTAATAACTAATATGAATAAAAATATTATATTTAAAAATATTAAATTAATATATTTTATATTTATTTCGATAAAAAAGATAAAAAATATTAATAAAAAATAATTTATTTAGTTATTATTATTTTTATTAATTTTTTATAATTATATTTTTTATTATTTTTTTTAATTTATAAAATAAAAAAATTAATTTTTAGTAAATTTTTTTAATTTATTATTAAATAAAATATAAAAGATTAAATTTTATATTTCTATTTTTTATATTTTGTTTTCATTTTGTTTATGTTCTATTCTCACAAACAAAATGGCCATACTTATTGAATGCCATGAACTCTTGCGCGCGACGATCATAAACTATTGCTTCTACGAAACAATAACACCCACCCCATTCGATTTTCTGTGCTCAAATTGGGATTTTGAAAAAGAAAAGTATAGGTAACTAACAAGATTTTTGAACAATGTATAAACAATATAAATTAATAAAATTAAAAGAGTAAATTTAATTAGTAACATTAAATTAAAATATAATGTATTTTCATTTAATTGGTAATTGTTCATGTTGTTCAAAATTTTTATTATTCCCCTATTACTCCTCTTTTGAAAACCCCAATTACCTTGTATTGTCCTAGAATCGCAACCCAAGTTGATTTCTCAAAATCAGACCTCAATTCCAAAGCCGCAGTGTTATTATTATTATATTCAATGAATAACTATAGCTACTTAGTGGAATCGATGCTTCGCTAGATCTTCATCATCTGCGAGGGAGAGAGATTCTATAGTTGGAATCTCCTTTAATTTTTAATTGTACTCGATCGATTTCTAGTATACATATATTGAATATTGAATACTCTATGGTAATAAACGAGAAAATTCTAGAGGCTTCCAGAAACGAAAACATGAAACGATATTCCTATTCTGAATAGATAATAATAGTAACAGTAATATATACAAACTTTGATAGAAAGTTAGCTTATTATTGTTATTATTATTGTAACACTGCACATGTGAAGATGTTAATATTAATAACATGGAGTCATGGATTATCACTTTCTGCTCTTAATTGATGTCTTCTTCTTCTTGGATTTAACAATAGGAACTGTAACGCTGTACAAATCCTCAAGGAACCTGTACCTCTTGTTCTTCCTCGTCGGAAGCAACCTGCTTTCGTCTTCTTCTTCTTCTTCTTCTTCTTCATCCACCGCTGCGGCGGACGAAACAACATCGCAACCGCCGCTATTATTGGACCCCTGAACCACGCTGTAGCTGCAGCTGTTGTTGCTCACGCTTTGATGATGATGATCGTATTGTTGTTCTTCTTCGTCACCGCTGCTACTGAGTTGTATGAGTTGCTTCGCTGCTTCGATCTCCGATTTGGAGAAGAAGGGGGAAGCGGGTTTGCGGTTGATCTTGCTTTCGCATGCAGAAACCGCTGTTGCCATCATCGATAGATATCTCTCTCTGTGTTGTGTGATCAAGATTTTATTGATGCAGAGTAGAAGAGCATTCTTTTTTACTTTTTATACTCTTCCAAACAATAGGTCGGTTTCTTTTCTCCATTTTTTTTTTTACTTTCTTCATTTTTTTTCCTCTAAAAGTTAGACCTTCAATCTCATCTCTAACTAAAATATCTTTAATTTTTAAATATTATTTGTGTAAAAAAATGCATATATTCAATAGGTTTTGTTATTTAATTAGTAATAAGTTTAAAAATAATGAATAGACAAAAGTTAATGATATATGAAAGAGAAATTTAAAAAAAGAAAATAAATAAGAATCAATTATATATTGGTTCAAATAAATTGATTTTTTTTTCTCATATTCAATTGTGTATTAAAATTTTAGTGAAAAATAATAAAATATTTTTCACGTTTATTGTTTAAATGATATTCAAAAGAAATAATTTAATTAAATAAATAGTTAAAACATTTTACAATTTTATCGTGTCTAATTGTTGACATAACTTTATTCATATGAATTGAATGTTGATGTTTCCATGTTAATTATCATATTTTTATTAAGTTAATTAATTAATCATTAATGATGATAAAATAAATATGTAGATGGTATTTTGGAATTAAGTAATCTAACAAAAACACACACGCAAAAATATTTTTGGGAATAAAATTTTTGAAACATTTTTTTAACCAAAAAATAAATACCTATTAAATTATTAAATATAAAGAACAATAAATACTAAATTACTTTATGTTGTATTTCTGTACTCTTATTTTATAGATTGTATTATTGTTTTGCCTTATTTGTATTTTTCTTTTGAAGGTAGGTTAGTGGAGACGGAAGATTTCCATTTTTGGAAGATCAATATAAATTTTTGGTGATTTCAGCTACCTACACCTTTATATAAAGGATTTTTTATTTTTATAAATAAAATAATTATAATAATGACTGAAATAAATAATTTTAAAAATATTTACCGTAATAAATAACCTAATCTTATCTCGTTTACAGTATAAACAAGATGATTACGCACGTATCTCATTCACAGTATAAACGAGATAAGACACATTAGCCTAACACGTATATATCTTGTTTACATTGTAAACGAGATAAGGCATGTCGATGCCTATAAGTATATGTCGTTCACAGCGTGTTCTGGGCCCCACTTTGACCTTGTCAACCCACTTTCTCCTTTCTATTATCCCTTTCGGACCATATTATCGACTGATACTGCGATGGCGCGCCAGGCGGGGAACGACAGAGACATCAACATGCTGAACAAGACGTCGCATTACGTCGAGGCCCCGACTTTGAGGTTAGTTTTGTTCTATTTAATTCTCGTTTAATCCCGTATGGAAATTTTTTTTGTATGTGGCCATGGTTAGAATAGTTGTGAAGAACTAGAACATAGTTTGTAGTTTTAGCAGTAGGTCTCTAATAAAAATTTAGGATTCTTTTTTGCTTGTGGAAGATTGTTAGGACATAATTATTAGTTTAGAACTCTGTTTTACTTGTTCTAGGTTGTTACTACTTACATTGTTCTACTTAGGTTCCATTTAGTATGTAATGATGTAATTTAGGTTAGAAACATGGAAATATATTCTTAAGTCGAACTAGTTGTAAGTTAGAAAGGACTATTTTTTTTTAATTTAATGTTTTATATATCATGTTAAATTGATCTAATGAGTTACAAAAGTGTTTAAGAATTTAATAAACCAAAAATTTAAAATTATTTTTCTATAAGGCTGAATTTTTTTTTATTCTTCAGAGGCCTCGCCTTTTACTGCCCCGGCGAGTGAGTCATACCCTTCCTCCACTGGGCGCCATCGTCCCGTATCTGACTGAGGCTAGATTTGGCGACACGGTACCCCTCAGGAATTTCACTTTTGACAATTCCCTGATTTCAGCATTAGTGGAACGTTGGCGTCCGGAGACGCACACGTTTCATCTCCCGTGGGGTGAGGTCACGATCACCCTACAGGATGTGGTGTACCACCTAGGCCTACGCGCACACGGGGCCCCAGTTGGGGGTGCCTCCGTGACTTCACAATGAGTGACACGCATCTTCGGGATGCCTTCTCTATTCTTCTCAATGGCTGCCATGAGCCTCTGGGAGAAGCGGCATCCGGCCGCCATATGTGAATGCGCCTCCCTGCCCTTCGTCACGAACAACTTCTGAAGTCCTTCGTACGTGATGCGCACGATGGCGGAAATCGACAAGTATCGTGTCCCCTTCAGAACTGCATTCATGCACTCTGACAGATTTGTCATCATGTGACCAAACCGCCGCCCACTGTCGCAATGCTGCAGCCATATCTCCTTGTTGAAACGACCAGCCCAATCCGCCATCATCGGGGAAACTCCTCTCAATGCATCCATGTACCAGTCATACGCAACCTTGCTAGGACTATACGCAGCGTTTATAAGATATCTCTTGCCATCGGCTGACTTGAAACGAGCCATAAAATTCGCCGCCATGTGTCGGATACAATAAGCATGGAATGCTCTAGGAGGATGCCACCCACTATCATCAGAGCTGAGGGCGGCCTTTATGGTCTACGATCTGTCGGATATAACCAGCAGGCCGTCTTGTGGCATGACATGGCGTCTCAGATTAGTAAGGAAGAACGACCATGACTCCGTGCTCTTAGACTCGATGATGGAAAAAGCAATAGGTAGGATGTTGCTGTTGCCGTCCTGTGCCACCGCAATAAGCAACACTCCACCGTATCTCTCATACAGATGTGTGCCGTCGACGGAAACAAACAGCTTGCAATGCTTGAATGCCTTCACACATGAGGGAAAAGACCAGAAGACTTTGTCGAATATGCTGCAGTTGCAGACGAGAAGTGTCCATCGTAGTACGGGCTGGCCCGTAGGTCACAAATGGTTCCAAGGAAACAGCTCTGCAATGCCTGAAGCAGCTTCGCACTTTGTTGTATGACTCTTCCCAATCCCATAGATCTGTGCAATTGCCTTCTGCTTCGCCATCCACACCTTTCTGTAGGAGGGTTTGAAGTGATAGCTCGCCCGGACCGCACCTTGCAGCACCGGAATGCTGATGAAGGGATTGGTCTGTATCAATGGCAATATGACTCTGCAGATGAGACTGTTGTCTAACTGACGATGGTCTAGAGACTTCGTGGGTGCTAAACAACTGTGCACTCCACCAACCCTCCGAACCTCCCTAACACAACAAAATAGTATCGATTCATCCATATCTCAAACCTACTTAATATATTGCACAGAAGTACTTAAAAGCACAATTAAAGTTGAACTTACCAGTATCCGAGATTCTGCCGAAGGGCGACATGAAGGCTCTATTGACACCCATTTGCAGCTTGACGGCACTACACATGGTACTTTAATTGGTCCGATTCGATTACCCGGTACTCAGCATTCCTGCGAATACTGTAGTTTTTCACACCCTGTAGCACTGCATCTCGGCATTTGATCCTGTGGCCGACCCAACACTCTACCCACCGTCCAGGTTGTAATCCTCTTCTCCCGTGCCAGAAAATGGAGTCCTCTCATGCATGGCGTATAGATCTAAACTATGATAGTGACTTGGCACTGCCGAAAGCGCTGGAATTGGGTGAGGTGGAGGCAAGACATGGCGCATCACAGTCTGGGAGGGAGTCTCGGGTACAAACTCCTCCTCATTGCCCCCTTCGGAAGAATCACTGTCGGCATTATCCGCCACGTATTATTCGTCTGACTCCTTATCGCCTTCCTCCACCTCATCCACTGGAATGGCGACATGAATGGGTGGTGGTGCAACAGGTCGGTCGTCTTGGACATAGGTCGAGTGCACAGAACCACCACGACCAATATCTCCAACCTCGGTGGAAAGCTCTATCACCTGTTCCGCCATGATCTTCCTATGATGTCGAACATGAGTCGAACATGCTCGTCTCCCAGAAGTCGAAATAGTTGAAATCGGAAAACTCCATTACCCATGGGTGCTAGCAACCTATACCCCACCCTTCCGACCTTCCTCGCTTCTGTACCGCTGAACTTGCTCAATATCAAACTCTTCAACTCTGACAACATGTTCACACGCTGAGTGCGCAATAGTATCGGATTCTCACACTTAAATGTTATCCCGTTGTCGCCATTTCTCATACGACAATTGGGATAAACACACACAACTATGTATATGTTATTATTGGCCATTGTTGCCTTGTTTTTGTGAGGAAACCGAGACAAAAAGATATAAAATGTGTGGAGAATGACAAGGGTTATACATCTTTTTATAGCGGATGAAAATTTGTCTTCATGCATCTCGTTTGCCATGTAAACGAGATATACACGTGTCAGGCTGACATGTCTTATTTCGTTTATAGTGTAAACGAGATGTTATTTATACTGTAAACGAAATAAGACTGAATTATTTATTTTGATAAATATTTTTAAAATTATTTATTTTAATAATTATTATAATTATTTTATTTATAAGAATAAAAAATCCTTAAATAAAACCTCTGTATAATAATAATGTTGAACGCGTCAACTAACCATCAACATATTAGATATTCAAGGTTAAGGGTCTTCAAGTCATAATAATGTTTTTTTTTTTTAGTTACAAATGTCGTTGTTAAAATTACCAATTAAAAATTTTAAATAGAAAATTTATAAAATTCAAATTTTTAAAATATTTTATATATATTTATGAGGAATGCTAGGGCCAACAACTTTTGTGATTTGTAGCCATCAAATAGCTATCAATAATGGTTTTAATGGTGTGAGATTAATGTTTATTTTTTGGTATTATTTTATACTGCTAGGATAATTTTTATTGTATTTTATTTTGGACAAGGATAATGTTTTTGGATGTAATACCGACTAGGGTAGTTTTTAAATGGGCCCAAACGACAATTGTAAGCCAGCCCACAGACTTTAGTTAGCGTCGATCTAGACCAATAACCGCCTTTGGTTAGCGTCAATTGTAAGCCCACCTACGGCCTCGCTAAACATATAAAATTATAAATGGGCTACGTTATGCGAACTTTTTTAATCACTTTCGTTAATGACCCAAAAATGCATTTTGACTCTGTTGAGAGTTTCCTTTTTCTCTAGACTTGGTAATGCCATTGGTTCTTGGTCTTTCACAATTGGTGACGCGGTGCAGTTATGTAGTAACGCAAATGTTTTCTTCTAACCAAAGGTATGTTAGAATCTATGCTTTCTGGCTATGGGATTCATCAAAGTCTCAATTAGTCAATTTAATTTACGAGTTTGTTAGTTAGAGGATAAATTAGAAAACTTTTTTTTTTTTTTTATGGGGACGCATGGGGAGATGTTTAATTTTTTTTAGTTGTCCACCATAGTTCAATAAGTCAAAGATTAATCCATCCACATATGTTTAGTTCGACAAAACGACATCACTTAACGAATCTAAGTTGTTTTCGGCTGTTTAATTTAGAAACCATTTTCTGCTCCTAAGTCGTAACTAAGCCCTAAATCTTGGGCCCATTTAAGGGGGAACAAGGGGTTTTAAGTGGGTTTTGAAATTTTTAAGAAGAAAAAATAACTGTCCGGGAAAAGGGTCGGTCCGTAAAGTGTAAACTCAACTTCCATCTCCCTGCGACAATTCTCTCATCTCCGCCACATTTGCCCATTTTCTTCGCCGCAGCCAACCAAGACAAGTTGCGGCGGCGGCTGCTATTGGTGGTGGGTTCTGAGTGTAGGCACCTGTGCGCATTGGCAGGCTCGGAAAGACAGTTTGATGGCGGTGGACAAGGAAAAGCTACAAGAAGAATCCGTTATCCGCCGCTTCTACCAGATTGTTCTCAGCTGGGACTACTTTCGCCTCCTCAAGGATTTCAAGGCAAATGATTCTCCATTCATCTCTCTCTCTCTCTTTCTCTCCATCTATATATATTTTTTTCATTTTCAATATTTTGGTTTCTTTTTCAGCATTGTAGAAATTCTTACACTGTTCCGAATATGGGTCTGTTTTCAGAAGCAGAAAAACAGTGAGAAAGAAGGAGCTGCTGCTGCTGGATCCTTGTCCACTCTGGTCAAAGTGAAGACTCGATACAAAGATGTTGATGATTATATTTCCACTTACGAGCCTCTTATTTTTGAAGAAGCCAAGTCTCAGATTATTAAGGAGAAAGAAGATGAAGAGGGTATCTTTGCTTTTCATATTTTACACATTCCAATTTGAGGATTTTTTTTTTCTTCACTGCATTATTATCTCGGTATTGGCAATGCCTCAAGACTCAAGATTTTTCTATTTTAGATTTTCGTTGTTCTGCTTTTATATGCTTACAGAACAAGTTAAAAAGACTTTTTTTTTTTTGAAATTAAGAAATGTTTATTGTTTTAAATGCTTCAAATTGAATTGTGAGAAAAAAAAAAAAATCGTGCTGAAGAACTCTTGTGTGTAATGCAGTGACTGAATGGAAGCTGGGGGTGGTGAAGAGTTACACTGAGGGGGATGGCTTTCATTTTATAGAGTTTCCGTGTGAAATAAATGAGGGAGAATCGATATCACAGAATGATCTTTTACTGCTCTCCAAAGATAAGGTACTATAGTATACTGTTCCTACCATCCTGTTTTTTGCTTGGATGTTGCATTATTGATATATGAGTCTTGTTGCTGCAGTGTTTCCCAGTGGAAGAGCATTGCTTTTCTCCCAATCTTCATTATTGTAGAATTTTGCATAAAATTCGCTACTAATTACTGATCATATTGTGGATATATAGAGTATAGGCTGATAGAGTTACTGGAAGTAATTTTTAAATAGATTTTCGTTGTCTGTTACTTGAAGGGAAACAAATGTATGTTCCCTTAATTTTAGTCAGATCTTTACCTTGCATTGATTTTTAAGGAAAGCAGAAAACATTGTTGTTGATATGCTTCCTGCTCATTCAATCAGACCTAACCTGAAATATTTGAATTCTGTTGATCAATGTACTTGCTACCCTGCAGTTTGTGGACGGAAAAAAATTGCCCACTGTATATGCGTTTGCTTTGGTGGAGAATGTACGAAAATTTTCTGAAACAAGGCTTCTCCGTGCTAGACTCTACCTAGCTGGAGAGTTCTCTCATTATGATACAGATAGTGTAAAATCATGTCCAAGGCTATTTAACATGCGTTCTCATATATGCGAGTCAGAGAGACAATTGTATTTTATGAAGGTAACTTGTTGTATCATTTGTTTTATTCTTGCCTGAAGCATGAAAGTTTCCTTTATAGATTTTGTTCCTATGTGATAAATGAGATTGCCTCTCAATTATGAATTTGAATACTTATCAAAATTTACTTCCTTGGAATTTTTGTTAGTATATTTTTTATTCTTTATTATTTTATATCAGTAAAATGTTTTGTATCCCTTATCCCCGAATTTGTATTATCCTTTTCCTCATCGCAATGAAATTCTTATTTTATATTTTTAAAAATAATAATAGTAATAATAATAATAAATGTTATTTAACATACATATGTAAGATGGTTTGACATATGTATTGTTCAGGTCAGTCTTGGCTACCGTAGTACTACCTACAATGATATTTGATTTATTCTCTATCCATGGGTGCCTGTAGTTTCTCGTACTAAAATGGGTTTGTGAAAAATGATGTTTTTGGAAAGAAGGGGGGGGGGGTGTTGGGGAGAACATCTTGAGACTTTCATACATCCTTTTATTTTATTCTTGGCAGTTTGCTATGCTATGTCTGTGGCTTTTTTGGTTGCATGAAAATGTGAAAAATCATGCAGATGTGCAGTCTATCCACCATTGCTCGTGAATATTTGGCTGTACGAACAATTGGCTTCCTCCCTTACAAGGATTTGATATTAAATGCTGTTGGAGAGAATTCCAGTACAGAAGCTGAGCGTTGGAAAATCTCAATACCTCTGAAGGAATATGTTGAAAGTACTTTCAATCAATATCAGCGTGAGGCTATAATAGTAAGTTTCTCCTTTAGAAGTCAATGAAGTATTTAAAACCTCTATACAGCTGGGTTTCACCTTTGTTAATCTGTTAGATTTTACAGCTGAGTCAAGTTTGGGTTTGACATGGAATGTAAAATATTAACCATAAAATATGGGATGCACGACTGTGTTCATGGTTTTATGCATAAAACATCCATTAGAGTCTGTTTTCTTGCTTCATTGTTTTCAACTTTTCCATATAATATTTCATCATGTACCTTGTTTTTGCTTATTTTCTTTTCTCCCTTACATATTCAAATTTTCATTTTCTTATTCTCACTCATTTTGTCTTTTATCAAATGAGTTGCCTCAATGTATTGCTAGGAAGCTCACTTTTTCCTAGTTGTTAATAATCCGTTATCCTTTATGTATATTATTTTGATAAAAGAAGAATTTCATTATGATCAATAGAAAAATAATTCAAGGAGATGGCTATTTGGACTATTTGGTTGGAGAGTAAAATATGCACCTTCACTGACAGTTTTTTGACAAGCATGTTTCATGGAATAGGATTAGATGCCTAGCTTTTATTTGGTGTAAAGCTCATAATCTTTATAGGGGACTTTCCCTCTTTAGACATGTGGAGAGAATGGAAAGCTATGCGTTATAGATAAATCTTTTTTGTTTTGTTTTGCTTTTGTATAGGGTAATCCCTATCTCCAATTTATTATCGTTAGCCTTTGTTCTTTGACATGCAACTCTTATATTACATTTCTTAGATGTGCAAGATTTTCTTTAGTCTCATGTAGCTTTTATTTATTTGTTAAACAATAAACTTGTATTTTCTGTTGCAGGCAGGTCTATCGCCAAAAGCATTTGTCCTTATACAGGTTTGTCTCTTTTTTTAATACTCTTGCAGGCTTGAAATTTCTTTATGTAATACATAATGTCCTCATTTATGTTGAATTGTATTGTGATAATGACTAATTTCTCATATATAGGACTTTGGAAAATTCTCTTGTAAAGCAGCTTTTTATCTATCTCTGGGTATAATATCTTGTTTTATAAAGATGAAAGAAAAACTAAAATCTGCCTGTGGATTTTCCTTATGACCTTATAGAAGCCTGAGCAGACAATCTTTTTAGTGCTCAAAGAAACAGATTTCCCTTGGATGCAATGTTAAGGTTGCTACTTTGTGACCAAGTCATGGGTTCAAATCCTTGCAAGCTTAGTGCAATGAGCTGTCCTTTTGTTCAAGAAACAGACTTGTACTCTGATCTTATGCACGATGTAAATCAATTGATCCTTTTATACTTTGTAATTCTTATCATTCAAACATGGGAAACAATTGTTGCGTCTGAATTTTTAATTTGATGTTGCTGGAATATAATTAATTAATATTAATATTAATATTAATATAATCATGTCACTGAGGTCCTTTATGGATCATCACCTTTTTATTTCCATTTGACATGAAGTCTCCCTCTCTAGCGTCTGTATCTGAGACATGGTTCAAGGTTTTTATTAATGTATTGCAGCTATGCCAGTTGTAAAATATCTTCTTGTCGAGTCTAACCAAACTCATTTCAGGGTCCCCCTGGGACTGGGAAAACTCAAACCATACTAGGGCTTCTAAGTACCATTTTGCATTCAAGTCCAACAAGGGTGCAATCGAAGTAAGTAAAATATTTTTTATATGCCTTTTTAGGTTTTATATTATTATCCGGGAAGACTTCTATATAAGATTGTGCTTAGTAGAGCTGTAGAGCTGAAGGCTCGAGACAGTCTTTTGCTTCTACCAAACATGCCTTAGAATTTTATGCTCACATTTTTTGCCTTACATTATTCTTTATTCGTACATGTACTAATTCAGATTTGCTTAATAGGAATGGGATGTTCGAGCTAAAGCGAGAGGTGCAGTTACCAATTGAGGAAAAGTATGCTTTTCTTTGTGAATATATCTGAGCTTTACATGCTCAAGAAAACTTAATGATATGGAAAAAATATAGTATTGTGATTTGAATTGACATGATATTCTCTTATAAATTTCATGTTGTGGAAACTTGTAGATTTATATTTTCTCATTCTTGATTTCTCCATTCTTGTGGTCTGCATTTTAGTTTTATGGCAGTGTGTATCTTCCGTAGTTCATATTTAATTTATTTAATCAAGTTAGAAGTGTTCAATACTGATATTTTGTCATGTATACCCACTTTGTTCCATAGATCACTTCGTCAGCTTGTGTTATGCCAATATAGTCTTTAGTTTTATTAATTTTATAATCCATTTGGGAAGGTAACTATCTCTTTGCCAAGACTAGCTAAATAGAACTACATTCCTGTTATAGTAACTTTGTCTGTAGATTGTATTCTCATATTTTACCCATCTAGATGTTTCATTGTGCTTTCTATTGCGTTTCAGACGCAAACACTGGTCATTGGCCTCTCCATGGTTGAATAGTGTTAATCCAAGGGATAGTTTGATGCCAAAAGATGGCGATGATGGATTTTTCCCAACTACTGGAAATGAATTAGTAAGTACTACTAATTTGTTAGTTCATTTTACTTACAAATAATATATTCTAACCATGTATTCTATCAGAAACCTGAAGCTGTAACTTCAAGCCGTAAGTATCGAGTACGAATTCTAGTATGCGCTCCATCAAACTCTGCCCTAGATGAGATTGTGTTGCGGGTTCTTAATGGAGGTATGAAGTTTCTCTTGCCTTATCTCCTAACCTCATGCATATTACTTGGAGTCTCTTACTAGTAGACCAGTTTTAATGGCTTAAAGCTGAAACAGCAAAAGATCCAGGGAGGCTGGATTTGATTCCAGGGATTTGTTTGCCTTCTTATGTTGCTTCTTATATGTGAAGCAACAAATGGAATAGTTATCTTAGTTTCATTTGTGTTAGGTAACAAGAATCATAATGCATTCAAGGTAACCAGTACCAAGAACTACTTGTCCTATTATCGGCGTTATTTGGTAATTTTTCAACTGATAGAAATTCTGGAATAAAGTATAATCCTAAAACTATTTGAGAAATGTTCTATGAAGAGTTTGGCATATTGAATGCATTATGATTGTTGTTTTTATGCTTTTGTTTGGTTTTTCTTTTTATTGCTATGATGGATATTATCTTGGGTGGGGTTTAGGTGTTTTTCTGGGATGTCCTGACTCCTAAGCACATACTGTGAAGAAGAAGTTGCAATTGCCATAATGATCGTGGGGTCAGTTCTTAGTCTGTGTAATTAGCTATTTTATATTACAAGCAGACTATTTGTACTTTGATATTCTGAACTTTTTTTTTCTTTGCTTTACATTGTTTATTTGTTTGCTTGTTTGTTTTTCTAAGGGTTTCTGATATCTCTACTGTTTTTACCATGATTATTATTTTTTTTTCCTTTCCTGGGCCACTATTTATTGTTCTTGGATGTCTCAGGTGTACATGATGAATGTGATCGACCTTACACACCTAACGTTGTTCGGATTGGTCTCAAAGCACATCATTCAATCAAGCAAGTCGCCTTGGATGAACTTGTATGTAGGCAACAAGGAGATTAGAATGTCTTTTAAATGGCTGCCACTGTTTTTATTTAGTCTTCCGTATCATTAGTCCCATGTAATTCGGTTATAATGATCTGAAGATATGGGAATGACCTTTTGTTATTTGCAGGTGAAAGGAAAACGTGTCAGTGCCAACAAATCATCTACTGATAAGCAGAGCAATGGTCCTGGGGGAAATAATGAGGACAGTATCCGGGCTGCACTTCTGGATGAAGCCACAATAGTATATATTTCATAATTTAATCTGAATTAAAAATAAGAAAATATTAGCATTGTGGTCTTCAAAGAATTATCTTTGTGCATGGCAGGTTTTCTCAACTCTCAGTTTTAGTGGTTCGCATATCTTCAGTAAACTGAATCGCAGCTTTGATGTTGTGATTATAGATGAAGCAGCTCAAGCTGTAAGTATGAAATCTTTTTCAGTGTTAGATTGCTTGTGGTATAATCAATTTGGCTAAGCGGCCTAACCAGTTTAGTAGTATATGCTGGTGGAACTCATGATAAGCATAATTGATAATCAGATAATTTTTTTTTATTTAATTTTCATGTTAACTCAGTGCAAACTTTTCTTTATAAAGATAGAATCATATATTCTTAGAAATCATCTTTTTTTTGGTAAAAAAAATTTGCGGCCTTTTACTTGGGAGTACATTACATGCTTACATGTTCCTTTTATGTCTTGCTCTTAATTGTGGCTTAAGTAGAATAACAGTCTCACTGTTGTCTGTGTGCTTGTGTTTTTTAATGTCTAATATACTTCTCTCTGCAAGTCAGCATATGCAATAGCCATATTATATTGTCAATTTTAGTCAGCATAATGAATTCGCTATGGTGTCTCAGTTGTTATATTTGTTCCCTAAGTAAGTTGTTAGTTGTGTTGTTAGCTTGTTATTAATTGCAATAAGTAGATTAATGATTGTCAATATGCAACGATTTTCATTTTTCAATGTAAAAAACCAATGTTGCTAATTTTATTTCATCTTTTTGTACGACATGCTACCCATGAACAGGTGGAACCTGCGACCCTTGTGCCATTAGCCAATCAATGCAAAAAAGTATTTCTGGTATTGTTCACCACCCCACTGTCGTCAAAGGATCCTGGACTGTTTGTATTTTACAATATGTAGTTGCAAGTATGTCTTAAAATGCCCAGTTTGCAGGTTATAACTCAACTAACTGATTATATATGTAATACAAGTTTCAAGCAAGATAGATACATTGAGACAGCATCTTTAAAGAAAGCAAGTTCTTTATTTGTTGTAACTCCTAACCCAAAGGACTTGGCATGATATTTAGAAATGAGATTTCTAGTAATATGAATTTACTGATATTTTATATAGGGCCTGGCAAAATGGATGTGTTGTTGTGCATCAGTTATTGAACTTGTTTAAATATTCTGGACTAAGCACTGTTGGGGTCATATTTGGTATAGCGTTATCACCACTGCTACTTTAATTTTTGGCATTTGTGTTTTAAGGTTGGTGATCCTGCACAGCTTCCAGCAACTGTAATTTCAGATGTTGCTAAGAATCATGGGTAAACAATTCTTTTGATGATAAGCATATCTTCTAACTAAATAAAACTATTCTTCTGCTTAATACCCTACTTTTGTGCTGTTTTCTGTTTCATGCTTTAAGATATGGCACAAGCTTATTTGAAAGATTGATGCAAGCTGGCTATCCAGTTAAAATGTTGAAGACCCAATACCGAATGCATCCTGAGGTTGGTTCATATTTTACTGGGAAAGTTAGTTTGTTATTTATTTCTGTTCATACTATGGTCATGCTTCACATTTGGGATTCCTTTATTCCCTAGGCAGCTCAGATTGAATTGCATAACACAACCAATAATAGTAACTTATCGGTTTTGTTGTTTTGCCTTGAAGCGCCCCCCCCCAAAAATAGAATTATATTATACTCATTACTTATCAGGGTTTGGATATTTAGTGTCATGAGACTTCATCTGTTTTGGGGAATAAGGTTCATCCTTGTGTTTCTGTCTACTATCAAATCTTGTGTTCTTTTGATCTATTAAAATATCCTATCACTTTTTCTAAGTGAATTTATCATATGTAATCAAATAGATAAGAAGCTTCCCCTCTAGCGAATTTTATGAAGGTGCATTGGTTGATGGGGATGATGTCAAAATGCGGACACAACGTGACTGGCATCAGTATCGCTGCTTTGGTCCATTCTGTTTCTTCGATGTACATGAGGGAAAAGAGACTCGGCCATCAGGGAGTGGGTCATGGATAAATGCTGAGGAAGTTGATTTTGTCCTATTCTTGTATCAAAAACTGATAACACGATATCCCACGTTGAAGTCGGGTAACCAAGTTGCAATCATATCACCCTATAGACAACAAGTCAAGCTCTTCCAAAAACGTTTTGAAGAGACTTTTGGAGTGTCATCCCAGGAAATAGTGGATATATGTACCGTTGATGGGTGCCAGGTAAACTAGCTATAATGTTCAGTTATGGTACCAGTCATTTTTTCTTTCCTAAATGGTATCGATGAAATTTCCAATAACCGTGGGGTGCCCAGGACTACCAGTGCCACAGATCACACGTTTTGCATAGATTAAAGTACTAAACAATGCTCTCTTTTTTCTTTCTTTTAGGGACGTGAGAAGGATGTTGCAATATTTTCATGTGTGAGGGCAAGCGAAGATAAAGGTATAGGGTTTGTGGAGGACATCCGGCGAATGAATGTTGGGATCACAAGAGCAAAGTCTGCAGTTTTGGTACTGTATCATTCGGGTTAAAGCGAGGTTTTCAATGAATTGATTTGGGGCACATGCTTTACTGTGATCAATTTTCGTTTTTCTATTACAGGTTGTTGGATCTGCCTCAACATTGAGGAGGAGCGAACAATGGAACAAGCTAGTGGAAAGTGCTGAGAAGAGGGATTGTTTCTTCCAAGTAAATGCTCTGAAAGTTATTTATATGCATACCAGTAGCATTGAAGTGGAATTTATTAATTAAAACCGAGGTTTTTAATTATTTAATGTTATTGTTTCTAAGCTGAAGACTAACCCAAGAATTTACGTCTTCAGGTTTCGAAACCCTACTCCTCATTCTTCAGCGACGAAAATCTTACATCCATGAAAGCAAAGATAGGGGAACAATCTCAGAATGCTGAAATGCAGGATGTCGAAATGCCGCATGAAAATGCTGTAGCAGATGCCGATCAAGCACCAGCTGAGGACTATGGAGATGGAGATGGCGATGCTGACATGGATGATCCAGGTGACGATGATTAGAGTTAATAAATAGTTACATAGCTGTATAGTTGAGTATATTCCAAATATTTGCAACCTGCATTTGTCTGGATAGTTAGTAATTTTCATCACCAAAAAGCAAGAAAGTCCATCCGCGACTATTGGTTTGTTATACTTGTTAGAGTATAATTATGATCAATTAGCATTATTTAATATATCTGAATATTTACTTATAGGATATTACGTCTTTATTATTTTGATTTTCTTAACACCTATAAATACCCTTATATATTGTATCATTCTATACAACTTGAATACTCACAAACCTTTTTCCTATTGCTCCCTGTCCCCTTTCTAACAATACTAACTTGTATTCTATGATGATAATTGATATTAGGGCAGCTTCTAATTATTTTCATACAAGTAATACGAAATCAATATAATATTTGAGATGAAAGAAAAATTAATGTTGGAAAAAGAAAGAAACGAAGGAATATCAGCATGATCGATGACCAGGTGAATTTATGTGAGTTAAGCTCTATTTTGGTCCTATTTATGTGAGTTGCACCGATTTCGTCCTTGACTTTTCAACTACTACTATTTGGTCTCCTCGCTTCAAAAAGGTATACCAATATAGTCCTTCGTTTATTTTCCGTCACCGGAACTCAATGTTGTTAGTGATGTAACTCAAGTTTTGTCACGCTAGACATATTAAAACGACGTCGTACGCGTTTTGACGCTAAAGAAGGTATTAAACGACGTCGTTTGAGGGTTATGACAAGATTGTTCAAACCCTCAAACGACCTAGTTTAATGCATTTTTTAGCATCAAAATGCGTACAATGTCGTTTTAATATGTCTAGCGAGGCAATGCTTGAGTCACGTCACTAATAGCGTTTGAGTTCCGGTGATAGGAAATACACGAAGGACTATATTAATGTACTTTTTTTTAATTTGGAAGACCAAATTGTAGTAATTAAGAAATCAGGGACTAAAGGTAGTGGATCCTCTCCAGTAAAAAGAAAAAAACTGGATAATGTTCGGTGTTTAATCTTACCTTTTATTGTTCTCTCTCTTCTATTTATTTTTGGTCTCACTTATAGAATTAAAGGTGGGAGATCACACTTTATTCTCTCAAGTGTTAAAAAACTGGAGAGAATTCATTTCCAAATTAGTGTAACTTGTTAATCTCAGAGACTAAAATGAGGCTTAACTCGAATTATGTACTACTTTTAAATTAAAACGTTTTATTTTTGCTCAAACGTTCTATTCTACCTCATTTGTCTTATGGTAAAAAAATTTTCTTTTCAAAAATACTATTTTTTCAACTATTATCTTTTTTGATTTATTGTTTTATCAATTCTACTATTAAATCTATAATTATCATTATGGCTATTGTTAGGATTGTTATCATTATTTAGAAAAAGATGATAATAGAGAAAAAAAAGTATTTTTAAAAGGAATTTTTTTATTAAAAAACTAAAATAAGAAATAATATATTTAAGACAAAAATAAAATATTTTAAATAATAAAAAAATTAAATTTAATTTAAATATTAGAGACTAAATTAATTTTAATGACCGATGTATTCACCTTTCTATAATATTCATTTCTATTATAGTTATTTTGGTTGTCCATTCACTTCTATTCTATTATAAACTCCTAAATTAGCTTACCTTTAGCCATTTTGTTATACTCTTTTATCGTATTCACTATTCAATTAGTAAATAATAACTAGTATTTAACCCTTGAAATATTGTCTGCCTATTTAATCAACTAAGAGCCAACTCTCCAGCAATGTTAAGTGCATTTTAAATATTATTAATAGTATCATGCATAAATAGTTATTTATTATATAATTGCATTAAATATTTAGTTTCATACACTAACTATATAAAATAAATAAAATACTACGATAATTGAGTATGTACGTAAAATATCTTCATGGTAAATTGTTAATAACTTAATAGAGTGTACTATAAGTAGTTAAGTATGTATTTAAGGGGTAGATCCCGAATTCCAATGTGAAAGTGAAGTAAGCCAAAGGGTGGTTGCGTAGGGTAGGGTAGGGCGAAGCAACTGAGCTGTGAAGAGTACGATGATGACATAATATTCGTTCCCAAATTGGCCAATCGCAATGCTTCCTTACTCACTCACTCCCAAACCCTTTTTATAGTGGCAAATCCGTCCATCCAAGTATCCAATCAAAGAAAAAGAAAAGGAAAATAAGAAAAAAACAAACACTACTATTATAACAGAAAAAAGAGAAAGAGAGAGCTAGAAACGCGGCATGGCGTCGTCGAAGATTGTCACGACGAATACGGATCTGCCACGCGACTCTTCTTCTTCTTCTTCTTCTTCCTCTTCTTCTTCTGCTGCTGCTGCTTCTTCTAATTATTATTCCCTTCTTCACAATCAAAATCTGCATTATTATTCAAACTCGTCCATGGTAATGGACGATCTTCTAAACTCCATCTACACCACCACAACAACCACCACCTCTCACCCCTCAAATCCTTCTTCATCCCCTCCTCCTCCACCCAAAACCGTCGATGATGTCTGGAAAGACATGATCCTAACCCACTCTCACAGAGACTCAACTCACCATAATCACCACCCGTTCGAGGAAATGACCCTTGAGGCTTTCCTCTCAAAAAACGCTGCCGTCACTGCTGATGACGTCACCGCTGTTGCTTCTCTTCATAATCATCATCCTGTTCCTCATCAGTTCCCGCAGGTGCCCGCCGTTGAAGGCTCATCCTCCTCCGCAGCTGAGCCTTTTGCCAATGGGATTGATGCTGCGGTGGCAAGTGGAGTCCCAGCACCCTCGTCATCATCAGGAGGAGGCGGCGGTGGTGGAGGAGGAGGGGCAGCTGCGGTGGCAAAGGGAAAGAGAAGGGCGGTGGAGGAACCAGTGGACAAGGCCACTCTTCAAAAGCAGAGACGCATGATCAAGAATCGTGAGTCTGCTGCTAGGTCCAGGGAACGCAAGCAGGTACTTACCCCCTTTTTCTATTATTTTTTAATAAAGTTTTATTTTTTATATATTTTTATTTGATGTTTGGAAAATGGAGATTCTTATGTGGTAAGTGAGGTTCACTGTTAGGGAATCTCACTATTGGGGGGCTTTAATAGTTGAGTTGGAAGGAACAGGAACTGAATTAAAGTTGAGGTTTTTCTTTTCTTTTATTTTATTTTATGCTTAGCCTTTGTCTGGTTTTGTGACCACTTACTCTCTAATGGGAAATAGTCTTTGATGCTCTTCTTCCTTTAACAGGCTTACACAACTGACCTTGAGTCTAATGTTCAACAGCTGGAGATAGAGAATGCCCGGTTATTGAGTGAAGAGGTGCCCATTATTATATATATATATTATTACATGTTATTGCTTGACACTTATACATGTCCATTTCTTTCTTTGTTTGGCTAGATTGAAAAAGCCAATGGTGGAGGTCTTGACAGTGATGTTATTTTAGCTGTTTTAGACTTCAGTCTTAAGATTCTAGCACATGGTTTTGTTGGAGTAGGCATCAATAATACTGTAACATACCCATCCAACACTTAGGATAGAGATTCTTCTTTTGGTTTTTTTCTTAGGCCATCACACTATTCATCCTTCTTCTATCCAATTGTGCCTTTGGTGGCCTTTTATTGCGAATACAAACTTAAACTTTATGCTTTGTATTTAATGTGTCTCACATATTGTGTTTCAACCTTTTTCTTTTTACTCACCTGGTTTATTCTTCTTGAGAATCTTTACATTTTTTGCCTAAAATCTGATTTATTGATTAAGTTGGCTGACTGCAGGCTGAAAAGAAAAAGAAGAGATTGAAGGAGGTATGTAATGTATCTCACTTTCTGTTAACTCAATTTGCGTATTCTTGTGTATTTGATCTTATGTGATTGAAACTGTCATGTGAAGATATGTATCTATTAAAGAATTCACATTCTATTCTGGACAAAACAGACTCGTTAATCCTTTATAGTTGTGGCTTCAATGGCAGACTGAAGCTTTGGCTTGAGTGTTAAAAATGAAAAATGTAGGAAGTTCCAGCTAAACATTGTTTAGAAATATGGAAAAATGATCGCCTGATTGTGTATAGACATAGCCAGAGATGTGCAACTTGACTATTACAGCTCTCTGTGAAGAGCTAATTCTTAAATGCTTAAATTTACCTCTGCTCTTCATTACATTAGCAATCTTCCAATGAACCTCATTCTACATGACTTTCATTGTTTAGTACAGAGCATAGATGTTGTTAGAAACAGAACATGGTTAAGAACTTGTTTGTGAGAAACTAAACTTTATATATTACACTAATAGTAGTTACATATACAAAAACAATAGCAGGAAGGTATAATATCATTTACTATAAATGAAATTGTAATCCTCTGTGAAAACTATTTCCTAGGATTTTAGTTTCCAATACCATGTATAATGATGCTTTGGTCAAACATAAAACTACTTTAACAGCTGTATGCAACCTAAATTGTCATGGCTACCCTTCTTGTTTAGTTATGCAGGCTTGCTTGAGCTAGGCTTCTGTATACTCTTCAATTAAGTTCATAAGTGCCAGTTTATTTGAAACTGCAGGCTATCATATATTTAAAAATCTTGAGGGTGTTTTGTGGAATTGGCAAATCGACAGTTATATCCATTGATAAAATGGTCTCTTGTTTTCATTCTCCTATTGCACTAGCAGCATAGTTGTTTCTACTTGCCAGTATTAGTTGCAAACTTGTTTGTTATAGTTTGGATCTTTCTCATTCATTTTGGTATATGCATAGGGTAAAAAAAAGGTCACCAGCCAACTTCAAACAACTCACTACTTTCAATGATTTGTTGTCAAACTTGTCTCTATAACTTTAAATTACTTGTTGCAGCTTCTTGAGTTTGTCATCCCAGTTGTGGAGAAGCGTAAACCAAAAAAGCTTCTAAGAACGAATTCAGTTCAGTCATTGTGATCAGTTTATGGCATGATGTAGATACAAGGGGAAACTTTACAAGAGGGAGCAAAGGTTACAGGGTGTTAATATACCTTAGCTGGTTCCCGGAGTCACATTGTATACAGAAAATAGCTGCAACAAAATAATTCAAGTAATTTGATTCAACTTCAACGTACATTGTTGGTCCATTGCTTGCGGAAGATCCATGGTGCTGGGTGGACTTTGCCAGGGTAGTCCTTGTTAGGAAAAAGTTGAAATAAGATTGCATTGTTTTATGTTAACTGATGCAATCTGATTGAATACTATGCTTGATTTCATTCATGGCAATGGGGGAAGGGAGGGGTGGTGAGAGGAATTAATAAAAGGTGCATGCTCACATACAGGTCGCAAGGTTTACAGTTGTTACAATGTTGCTATTGTTGTGGTATGGACTATGGAGGCAGCCACATGTAACTGGAGGCTATAATTATTTCATTTTTCTCTGCTTCTTGTCTAGTAGAGAACAGGTTCATGATAAAAATTGAAATATATAAATAAATTTCGACCATCATGATATCATATGATGGTTAGGATTCATTCTTCTAATATTTCCATGATAAATTTGTCTGATATTATAGACTTAGAGTAGCACTATGCTTTTTGCTTGGGCTCTGCTTTCTCAAAACACTATAAATATTTGGCAACTATTCAAATAAAGATGGCAAAAACATCTTCATGAGAAGATGTTTCGTTTAAAAGTGTGATTTATTTATTTAGCTACGTTTTAAACAAAGACAATACTTTTATATCATATCAAAATCTAATTATACAATCCATCATCCAAGGATCAAAAGAAAAAATTATCACATGAAGACAATTATAAAATCTTCATTGTAGTATCCACCTAAATATTTTATTCCTGTCGTAGGTGCTGCGCTCTCATTGTCGTAAGCAATAGTAGGAACAATAACACAAGAATCATTCACCAAAAGTATTCTAGATTTCAAGTGCACAAAGATACTTGCCCAATGCTCATCAATCGAGAAAATTAAAAATTGAAGCCAATCCATGATACCGCATACAGGAAACTGATAAAATGACATGCGAAAGTTTATATCTCTCACAAAAAAAAATTAAAAGATGCTTAAGATAAATAAATTTACAAAAGATTATTGCTTCAAATTATTGTAAATAACCACATTTTTCTGAAAAATAAATAAAAAATTATTGCTTCAAATTTTTCGTATAGTTTCTAAAGATTTATTCAAATATTGTCACAAAAATTAAGATGAAATGGATAAATCCTTTGCTAAATACAAAAGTTTTTTTGTCGCTTACAAAAAATATATTTATTTGTTATTTTTGTCGCATTTTTAAATCATTCAAGCTGTTTGTTTGTCGATGACATCTTTTAAAGATTTTTTTGTCAACTAAATCTTTCGAGTACTAAATTGGTAGTTAACTATTTATATAACTGAAAAAAAACTGATTGACCAGATAATACAATTTAGTTTTAGAATTAATTTATTTGAGTTAATGTCTTAATGATCAAATTAGTCTTTGAAAAATAAGTCGTTCAGTTTTACCCATAAAAAAACAATTTTCGTCCAACGTTAATTAACAGCATACATAATATTTAGCATGTTCAAATTAGACATTGATCAAATATGTTTATAAAAATCTATCAATTTAGTTCTTAGTATAAACCCTAATTCTACTATAATCTAAAAACTAAATTAATAAATTTTCATAAAAAATTCTGTTTAACATTTAATTTGATATACTAAATATTGTATATATTGTTAGTTAATGTTTAACCTCGTCAAAGGCTAATTTAATTATTAACCCTAATTTATATGCACTAACAACGCAAAATAGTTTTACTTTATGCTACCATCAGATATCAAAATGCAAGATTGTGTCATATCAATTGTTTTAATTTTTTATCTTAAAAGAAAATCTCAATTTTTTTATTTTTTTGAAAATTTAAATTAATTTAATTTTTGAGGTCTTTACTAATAAATTAATAATAGTAGAAAATAGGGTGCACAACTCTGCACATGGTTTGGTTTGGGTCAAAATTGGCCCGACTTAATAGTGATCCGGCTAAAGTCAAAGTTCGGGTCATTTCACCAGGCCGGGTTGAACCCAATTCCTATGTTAGGGGTTTAGGGCAGTGCAGAGTGCACACACCGAACCCGTGCTTCAACGTGGTTGCTTCCCCTTCTTCTTCATGCTTCAGCCACCTGCCACGGCCACCACCGCGTAGGCGCACGCCAGCCAAGCAGCCACAGCCTTCTTCCCTTTCTTCCTCACCAGCCAGCCAGCCTCAACCACCAATCCACCAAGATTCGCGGCTTTCCTCGCACCGACCACGCTGTTGTCTTTGATCGTCGCTGCCCCAACCACCAGCTCGTCGTCGTTCAAACCAGTAGGTAGCAGCCTATTATTGCTAAAATTTGATTGTTTATTATGTTGATTCTGTTATACTGTGCATATGTTATATAAAAATATATAGTATCAGTGTTACATAAATAATATGGGATTGTGTTCTTTGTGAGACTTGATGAGTTCCTCAGTAGCTTGCCTATTCTCAATGTTGTGGCTGACCATAAGGCTAAGGGTAATTAGTTTTGTAGATGCATGTTTTTCTTGTTTCTTTATTTGGAGAATGTAGATGGCACTTTTATATTTGCACTTGTGAATTAATGTTATTGTTAAATTATATAATAATTTGCAGCAGAACTCCTTTACTTTTGTTTTCAACTATTTGAGGACAATTGCTTAATGTAGATTGTGATCAAAGTACTACGTCTTAAGGAATGATCTTTTGACAATGCTGATTGATTGTGAGAATCAAAATGGTTGGAATGAAGCTGAGATTTTCTCAGATCCTTTGTATTGGTGTTGCCTATGTGTAGTATTCTGATCTTATGATTGCATCCTTGGTGCTGAGTGTTGATCAAGGCTTACAAAACATGTGACAAAAGCAAATTTTGTGTGTGAAGATAACTCTTTGGTCGTTGAGACTCTTAGCTTCTCATTTAGCGTAATGCCATTGATGATTTGCAAGAGAAACAAACTTTTATAATGTTTTTCTAGTTGACTAAAAACTCTCATACTGCTCTGACTTGCTATATATATCACTATTGCCACTTCTTGAGAAGCATTCTTTGATTCTGTGTCTGTTGAGAATTCTCTGGTGTATGTGCAGTGTATAGTTTCTTTACCTGGTCTACTGTTTCATTGTGGCCTAGAAGTTGTGAGATTTCATCAGGTTTAGGGTTGAGCAAGGGTCTCAAAAACAGACCCGGTCAATATTTAGGATCGGTCCTGGGCCAAGACAAACCTGGTATCATCCGGCCCATGTGCACCCTAGAAACTTGTTCATAAATTTATTTTATTTTATTTATTTTTTATTTTTGGACGTGAATGATATTCTTGATGAGTGTTGCCTTAGTCTTAAACAGGCCAATAATAAGCCCATTTTGATAACTGAAATTATTTACTGCAAAAACAAGTTCAATGTGTTTACATTCGATTATGATTTGAAGCAAGGGGCCTAATTAGCAATTACCGTTACTTTTTCCCCCAATTCTGCAGCAGCCACCGAGAGCCACCAACAGCCACTGTCGCGCACCTGCTTCCCCAGAAGCTCCTCCGTGTCACTGCAACATGTCTTCCCTCAGGAATGCCATTCCCAGGCGTGCCCACAAAGAACGCGCTCAACCGTAAGTCCCCAAAACCCCATCTTTTCTCCTACCCAACTTCAATTACCTCTATAGAAATCAGGGTTCTGCTTCAATTTTTGAGCATGCTTTTGTTTCCATTAGGTCCTCGAGGAAAAAATTTGGCTTGCTTGAGAAGCACAAAGACTATGTTGAGCGTGCAAAAGCATTCCACAAGAAAGAGGACACCATACGGGTACGTACAGTTTCACTTGTTTACTCTCTTGCTTTTCCAAGTTTTGATGTTGCAGTTCTTATAGATTTTGTTGCCTGTGCTGCTTTATTTTTGCAGAGGCTTAGGGAAAAAGCGGCAAACAGAAACGAAGATGAATTTTACTTTAAGATGATCAAGACAAAAGTCGTTGATGGAGTTCATAAACCAGAGTATGAATTTTCTGTGCTTTTTTATTTTTCTATTGCTGGTTCAGTGATTGTTTCTTTGCTTCCTTTTTGGATTGAGCTCTTGATGCGTTTACTTCTTTGTGTAGGAGTGATGCAAACAAGTATACCCAAGAAGAACTTCTGCTGATGAAAACACAGGATATAGGATATATTCTTCAAAAGCTTCAGAGTGAGAGAAAGGTGAAAGAATGCTTTGAATTTTGATAAATATATATGGAGATCTGTGCAAAAATTATATTTAGGTTTACTGGTGAATATTTCATGTTTCTTGCAGAAAATTGAGAAGCTGAATGCCACTCTGCACTGTACTGATAATCGGCGGCCAAATAAGCATGTCTTCTTTGCTGAGGACAGGTTTGCGCTCTTGAAGCTGTCATTCTATAACTAGCATGAGTTGGTTCTTTTTTATGGAGATATTATGTCTGTTAGTGCACTCACTTCTGTATGTGTTGCAACCTTTTCTCTTTTTAGTTTTAGTTTTACCTTTATGCTACAAATAGAAGAGTCCAATGCTTAGCCGATGAACTTGATTACCCTTTTGATGCAATCAGCCAATAACAAGAGCATCACAGTAGAAGTTACAGAACTAATAAAAAGGCGCAGAACAATAACAATTATTAACATATATAATGGGCTCAGTCACATGGACCAAATGACACAATAGCATAACTGTCTGTAATCATGTCTAAAAAATGAGAAGCATTTTTTTATTAAATGAATATGTTGAAGACATATTGAATTGATTGTGAGAATTTTGAATCAAGACAAGAATATTTTAGATCACATAGGTGTTTCCTGCATCATCGATTGAGTCTCTTTATGACAAGACTGTTATTCTCCCATCAAATGAACTAAGTATTGTTGCTCGATCATGCTGTTCTTAGAAGCTGTAACCTGGCTTTTCTTTTCTTTAGAGTGATAGTATCATATTCATCATATATCAAGTCTATGGTTACTACTTGTCTGTGATATGTAAAATGGATGATAAATAATGTTGAATATGGCGTTAGGCTCTGAAAAATTAAGTTTCGGTTCGCAATTCAAGTTTCAACTGGTTTCTTGTGCAATTAATGGTATATTTTCATAAAAAAGAAAATTATATATTTATATTCGTTTAGGCTTCACAGATTGTGTAGCATGTCAATGGTGTTAGAGATGTACTCATGTTATAAGGTCCTTCATTTAGTAAGGATGCTTTTCCCTCATTTTTCACCTATGGATTGATGTTAGTTTATTCCTCTGACTTGGTTACCACTATCCCCTTTTCGAGATCTATTCTGTGAACCGTGTGCATCATTACAGAATTTTTGCCATTCCTTAAATATATTCCGAAGGCATGGCTTTATTGATCTGTTGGCCATTTATGTGCAGGGAAGAGGCAAAAGAGTTACAATCACAAAATCTAAGAAGAGAAGTTCATCTTCCTCTTACTTCCGATGATCTACCTACGAACATTAAGAGGTACACCTTACACTTGGCTTCAAAGACACTGATTTTGTTCTCGTTATGCTTAATACCCTATCCTTTGAAATCAAACATTTTGTTACATTTCCCTGCTGAAGCTTGTTATGGATTTGTTGTACCAAATATTTTATCTGTTCTCTTTGATGCCCTCAAAATCATTAATTTTAGTAAGTATCTCAATTGTAGTAAACACCGTGCTGATATTTTAGCATGTTGAATTGTAAACTAGATATATATTTTTTTCATACACAGAAAGATTGCCAAATCCTATAAAGAGCTGGAAGCGAGGAAGACTAGACTCAGCCAGCTAGAGAAAATCTACTTGGACATGTCAATGCAGAAAGAGTTGCAGGTATTGACATATTATGTGCCTTATTGCAAGTCCATTTAGATATTTAGGATGCTAAGAAGCTATTTTCCATATCTCGCCAGAAAAAGGGTAAGAAGCGCAAACTACGAGAAGACGAGCTTGTCACTCCAGCCTCTAAATCGGTATACAAGTGGCATGCTGAAAGAAAGCGCTGAATGGGATAAAATAGAGTATCTGACCTCTTAGCGTAAGGATAATTCATTTCCTTGATTGTGTGTTTCTACTGGAGATGGAAGCACAGAGCATATGTATTCTAGGGCTACTGGTTTCGGTGTTGATAGCAGAGTAGCCAGCTTTCTTGCTGGGAATTCCTTGATCATCAAGTAATAGTCGAATATCTTTTCAATACTATAGATTTTGTGAAATGCATGGTGTTTTCATATAGATCCTAAATGGAATGTAACAGTTGAATTTCTATTTCCAATACTAAAGATTTTGTGCAACTTATCATGGGTAGCTGGAAATGCCGCCTATTTTTATATAGAACCTAAAATGGCATGAACCTGTCTCTACTTAATTATTGTTGGTTGCAAAGACTTTCTGATCAAATACAGAGTAACATAATGTTAACAAAGCAAGCAAAGTTGTTTATCAGGGGACAATTCATATAGATTAAGGGATTTTAATTTTACTAAGTGGGACTCAAAAGATAAGAAAAAAATTACATCTCTTTCATTTTATTTATATAGGGTAATTTTGTATAGACAAATCTTTGAATAATGTGTAATAGTTAGCATAAATAGCTTGTAAACTCATTCTGTTCTAATGTTTGGCACTTATTACAAAGTAAACTGGAATTTAAATGTAAATACTAAATAGTAGTTCATTAGTTGGTGCCAAGGGGCCGTTCCCCACGTCCCCTATAAATAAAATATACCACCATCTGTATTAACCCCAACGTAAAACCCACCACGTTTGGTATCTGCACATAACATAACCAATGAATCATAATCATTACTATTATTATTTATTTAATAACATATTATGAAGCTATAAATCGCTAGCTATACTTACGGTAATCCATATGTCCTTGACAAAAATACCGTAACAAAACCACATTATGGCACTAACTGTGAGAATGGTTGACAAATGGATGGGCATAAACTCTACGCTCTTTGTACGTATAACCTTTACCTGCAATTTAGATTAAATACATGCATGGCAAGAATATAATTATTATTAATTAATTAAAAGCGCTGAATAATAATGCTTAGTTATTGCACATAATTCCAATTTGAATTCCACTGACCAAAATGCTTAGGGGTGCTACAAAGACACACGTTGAAATTACTACACATATGACTCCAACAACTTTGACGCGAACCAAACCATGTAGCATAAAATACGTCGGCAGAATGATCGTAGGCAAGCACGCCACATTCATAACCACAGATTGTGCTATGCAAAAATTCTGCAAAGACTCGGTCGTCCAAAGACTAATCCGTCATGCATGTGATACTTATTTAAGAGGAAGAGTGAGCTGACCACTCAAGCAACTAACATGGTTAGATCAAATATTATTATTAAAAATATATAAATATAAATATATTACCCTGGCACGCTTGTCTGCATATTTTATGTAGATTAAAATGTAAATAATCTCTATGGCACATCCAACTGAGTTAATGGTAACGAGAAGAAAAACGTTGGTTTTGAGTGTGGCATAGTATAACCATAGAATGCAGCTGAATAATGCAACAACGTAAGGCAATGATTGGAAACCTTCCGTCGATTTCCTTTTCCATATTCGCTTAAATGTTACCCTACCATGCATTTTTTTAAAACAAAAATAATATTAATCACATAATATATATTCAAAATATATGCCTATTGTTATTGTCATTCAAGAGAATTGAAACTAGAAAACATGTCCTTAATTACTAAATACTCACACGGGTGTTAAAAACGCCGCCAAGGAAATCACGTTGCCTAGCCAGGACATAAGAAAATTACATGAATAATAATTAATAACAATAACAAATAACAAAACAAATTGAAGGGAATTTTGTGTATACATGTTACCTAGTATCCCAAAAATAAATGCCGCACGAGGGTGGTCCATTGTAACAGCCATGAAACTTCTTCAATTCCTCTCTCTTTAGGTTTGTTGAGCAAGTTAATTAATTATAATAAGCACAAGGAGAGGGTTTCTACTTTCTACTTGCTTAGAGAAATCTTAATCTCATGCAAATGCAGCCACTGAAGTTGGTGAGGATGGATGATTATTCATATTATCATGTCCAATACCATATATATAACAGAAGATAGATAAGTGATGATGAGCAATTGAAATCATCAAGGTAGAAACTGATATTTTTATTAGAAATATTTTCGCATGCTTATGTATCTTGCACATTAAATTTAAGCACATTTTGTATGGAGGATTCGAATCCCACCTTGTGCGTGCAGCAATTCATAAATCTTTGAATAGAGTTCAGTATTACGATAAATTAATCTTTATTATTGAATTGACAGATACCGTAAAAAATAAAAAATTTAAACACACTTGATAAAAATTAATCCTACATTAATTCATGACATGTATTAGTATTCACTTATTATTTTTTGGCCCCCACACATTTTTATCTACAAGTGTGCCTAATATATAATAAAATGTACCCTTTCGTTAGTCTTAAAAAAAGTATATAATATATATAATCATGTCCATTAGAAAAGGTCCAGCAGGACAGTCACTCGAATCTTAATATTACGGGGATCCATTTACATGAATTATTTACTAATTAAAAGTAGCACTATTAATTAAATACATAAAGTACTAAATTGGTCTTTTTATGTTTAAGCATAATTTTATTTTGGTCTTTAAAATTTAAAATGTTTTACTTAAATTTAAAAATTTTTATTTAATTTTAATATAATTCTACTGTAAAGTTAAAGTTAAATAATGAACGAAATGTCTTACGTGACAGCAGTACAAGAACAAGGTCGATAATCTGAAGAATAAGTACAAGTTTCAAAGACACAAAATCAACCATAGGAGCATCAATATATTTATTTATTATTTTTCTTACAATTTAAATAAAATATTTTTTTAGAACAAAGAAGAATGATAAATAAATGTATTGATTGATTCACAGTTAATTTTGTGTCTTTAGAACTTATATTTATTCTCTAAATTATTGACCTTGTTCTTGTATTGCTGTTATGTAGGACATTTTATTAATTATTTAGGTGAAACTATATTAAAGTTAAATAAAACTTTTTTGAATTCAAATAGAATGTTTTAAACTTTAAACAACGAAACAAAATTATAATCATACACGTAAGAACCAATTTAATACTTTATCCATATTAAATTGGTATCTCTCATCCAACCGAACATTACACTTGACAATTATATGTACCAGAGTAGTGAAAAAAGTGACAAAGGAGGTAGCAACAACATGCATTCACATATTTCTCTTTTGATATGTATTATTTTTGTTAGTATGAACCACTATAAATGAGGGTTACCGTTAGTTAAAAGAAATAAGGATAATACAAAAATTTGTATAAAATTAGAGAATAAAATAATAATTAAAAATTAAATATAATTTATTAAAATTATTTTAAAATATTATTTATTTATTAATTTATTAATTAATTTTAAAGAAATATTTTAATTTAAAATTAAAGATAATTTAATTATTTATTTTAGTTCATAAAATTAAACTACAAATTTTAATTTTTAAATTAAATTATCAAATCTTCATTATTTATTAATTATTAAAATTTATATGAATTCAAAATAATTTTAAATTCAAAGTATGATCAATTTGACTCAAATACTTTTAGTGAAATAATTTTTTAATATAAAATTTTAAATAAATATAATAAATTATAAATAACACATTATTTTAATTTTTAAAAATTCGGGATCTTACCTTTAGTATTTTGAAACAAAATTTCTTATTAATTACAAAAAATCACTACAAAAAAAATGTTGAATACCATCGGATTTATCATCAGATTCTTCAAATATATCCGACGGTAAATTGATTACTGCTAAAAAATATCAGCCGGTATAAATCTTGCTGGTAAACAGTTACTGTCAGATTTATTGCGTCTGACAGTAATTTTTTTTATGGAATATAGTAAAAACAAAAATGGATTCTTTGTCGATGTTACCGTCGCGCCACTTTGTACGATTTTTCGCCATATTACCGGAAGATTTATCCAACGCTAATACCAACGGAGATGTTATTTGAACTTTTTTTAAAAAATAATGGTACTGTCAAAATATTTTTTCTTAAGTTTAAATTATTTTTTCATGTCTTTCTAGTGTACCATGATAATTAACAATTAAAATAGTACTTTAAATCTGATGTGAAGTATGAAAAATTTAAATTATAAATACTGAATGATAGTAACTGTAATATCTGAAACAAAGCTAACTATATTACATTCACAGAACTATGTTTACATTCACTAAAATATATATTACAAATACACAAAGTTTCTTAAAGAAATACATATCACAAAACTATGTTTACATTTACTCTAATTAGATTCATCATCTTCTTCCTCTAGTTCACCATCCTCGTCTTCCGATGTAATTTTTTTTATTATTATCGAACTCGTCTTCCTTTTCTTCGTTGCCATCAATCCCGTCTTCTTCTTGAAGATCGTCGTCCTGTTGTAAGTGCGTCGGCATCTAGTCCAATGTCAATGATGTCATCATCCATAACAGTAGACCGAAGGGAGATCGACTAACCGGTATTAATCACCATTTTCGATTGCAATATTTATGAAGACTTATAAAATGCACATAAGGTAGGGTAAAACTTGGTCATAGTTAAGCAACACATGCGGATGTGTGGTATCGATCTCCTTCTGCTCTAACTAGTATTCACTGCACGTACCTATTGCGGCTCCTTCTGACAAAAAGATTGGGTATGTTATTCTACTTGACGAGGATTCTCCCTTCTCTTCATTCTTTGCAACCCTTGTTATGCGTGACTCAACATGAGACTGAAAATAGAAATAGCGAAATGCGAAATTTTTCTTAGCCAGAAATGCTTTACAGATGCTGTCCTCAATCTGAGCTCAGTTCTTCATGATGCGCTTAAATGAACTAATCATCCTCTCAAACGGGTACATCCATCAAAATTGGACTAGCCCACATAGTATTGCTTCGTATGGTAGGTGGACTGCTAAATGTTCTATGACGTCAAAAAAAGATGGAGGGAATATCCTCTCTAACTTACAAAGTATGATGGAAATTTTCTTGTCCGTCACTGTAAGGTCATTCATGCTCAGTTTCGTAGCACATAACTCCCTAAAGAACTTACTTATTTCTATAAGGGATTTCCAGATCTTGGTTAGAAGTTATCTGAACGTGACCGAAAGCAAAGACTCTATGAATACATGACAATCATGACTCTTCAACCCAACAAGCCTACTTTGTGACACGTTTGCACACCTGACCAAGTTAGAGGCGTAACCACCAGGAAACCTTAATTCTCTAATCCACTTACAAACGTTTTGCCTCTGCTCTTTCGTTAGAGAGAACACCGCCTTTGGTTTAGCCCATCGCCTGTTCTCAAGTCTTTTTAAGTTCAGATTTGGCCGCCTTCAAATATCTATCAAGTCAAATATAGCCTTATCGTTGTCCTTTGTTCACTCATCATCTATTAATGTGTGCATGACGTTATCAAACACGTTTTTTCAATGTGCATCACAACAAAACAATGTCGAACCAAGTTGTCTTTTCAATAAGGCAACTCCTAAAATATATTTTGTTTAGTTCAATTATGCTCCCTGCCATATCTCGGATGTCTCACCCCTACCCCGTTATCGACAATTTTTAGGATTCTTCTGACACACATGGGTGTTCATAAATCAGATTCGATTCGCATATCCGTGCAATTTATCCGAATCCGATTCAAAAATTGTAGATATAGTTCTATCCGCAAGGCTATCAGATTGGATCGGATCCGTACACTAATAAGATCGGATTGCAGATTTTGTGCAGGTATTCACATATCCGATCTGCATATCCGCGTATCCACAAAAATAAAGAAATAAATAAGTAAATGTTCTTTTATGTTTTATTTCAACTAATAATTATCATATATGTTGTATTATTTTAATTTATTATTTAAGAAAAGTATGTTCAATATTATTTTAGGAGTAAACATACTAAAAAAAATAGAAAAAATGAATTTTATTGATTTTTTATAATAAAAATAAACTTTTAAAAATATTTTTGTGTTTTGCAGATATATCCGATATCTGATCTGTTCCGCAAATGTGCGGATCGGATCAGATCAGATCCAAGATTAAGAACTGCAGATATTGGATCTGATCCGATGATTTTAATGTAGATCGAATCGAAATTTTGCCCATATCCGATCCGATCCTCGTTCATCCCTAGACACACTGCCAAACTTGCCTACCACCAAACCTCTCGGGTGCCTCTTTGTGTTCAACCTTACTCTTTTTAAATGAGTCCTCATTGCGCCAAAAAGGATGATCCATGTCGAGAAATCTTCGATGGCAATCAAACCATGAATTCTTACCACCATCTGTCAACCAAAATGCGTTTGTATCCTCCATACAAATGGGACATGCCATTCTGCTCTGCGTGAACCAACTGAACAACATGCTGTATGCAGGAAAGTCATTAAAGGACCACATTAACGTAGCCCGTAGTTGGAAGTTTGTCTTTGTCGAAATATCATACGTTTGTATACCATGGATCCATAACTCTTGGAACTCATCCACTAAAGGCTGCAAGAAGATATCTATTTTGGCTTTTGGATTGCTGGGACCAGATATAATGCAAGTTAGAAACATGTATGAGTCTTTCGTGCACATTTTGAGACTCATGTTATAAGATGTTACGACTACAGGCCAACAAGAGGGCATGTTAACGAAATTGGAATTGGGTGTGAACCCGTCAGAGCACAAAGCTAGTCTAACATTTCTGGTCTCGCTCGCAAATGTAGGATAGATCCGGTCAAAGTGCTTCCAAGCTAATCTGTGTGATGGATGCATCATGATCCCATTATCTCTCTTGTTGCTACTATGACATTTCATGTGAGGGGCCGAACTTATTGAGGCATACAATCGTTTCAACTTCGGAATTAAGGGCAAGTAGTGCATCTGTTTCACAGAAATTCTCTTTAACCAATGTTTAGCAATATGTTCTCTCTCGACTTAAAACATTGGTGATCTACAAAATCTGCATTCATTAAGGTCTGCATCCATCTTGTAGTACATCATACAACCATTTAAACAACAATCAATTTTCATAGACCCAATTTTGAAACTAGCTTCTTTACTTCATAGTGGTTTCAGGGGAAGCTAGATGACCCTATAGGTACCAGTTCACTGTAAAGGGTGGCCCACTTATCAAAAGACTCTTGGATATGATTTGACTCGGACTTAATACTCATCATATGCAGACAACTCCGAATGAACGGACCCATCGTACAAATGTTTCGCAAAAGCTTCTAACAGATAATAAAACCTTTTTGCTTCTGGGTTAGACTCTTCCAATTCATTAACACCTGTTGCATTACACACCATCTTGTTGTATTTCTCTTGGTTAGTCTCCCAAGTCATTTCATTCATATTTAGGTCTCTCACCATCCAAATCCTCGTTGTTTGACAACCGAACCTATTCAAATTAAAGGTAAACCAGTTTATTCCCTGCTTGTCCACTTCTTTTTGTTCTGTCCACATCTAATACCCATTCTTGAACCCGTTACGGTAGAGGTGAAGCATTATGTCTGCAGGTCCTAACCATTTAGTCAAAAGCCGACACTTTTGATACGGACATCTATAAACCTCTTTGGACATAAATGGTTCTACATGTTGAAAACATGCGTGACAAACGTGTCAACACCCTCAAAGAATTCGTGTTTTACACCCTCCTGGCCATCGTTATCCTTCTCAGACATCCGTAGATGATGGCTTGGAATCATATCGAGACATACACACTAAAATTCAATGAATAACAGTAGTTATTTAAGTTTCTAGAGAAATCAGTAGAGTAATCCCTGTAATTAGAAGCTCCCGCCGCATACAATAATTATTTTCTGACAAACCAAACATGTTTTAAACAATTTAAATGATAATTCGGCAAAACTTCTGTTTAATTCAACGACATCCATGAAATAAATACAACGGTTTTCATCATATAGGAAACAATTGCAGGCATAAATCATTAATATACAGGCATTCAATAAAACATTAAATCCTAACTGTTGAGTTAAGAAATTATCTAATATAATTAATGATGACAAACATTAGATTATTGGGCTAATTGCTCAATTAGTTGTTAATCATTTTGGTTGAGTGATGCAGGCCAAAACCAATATACAACAGCAGCCCAATTGGATAAAATTAAAACAAGGCTGGTGGGCTACAAATAAATAAGAAGCCCAAAGAAAATCAAAGCAAGGAATCAGACGGGCCAAGCAAATCAAGACCCGATCCAAGCCCGATAGCAAGTAATTCCATCTCATATGCTTTCACCAAAAGCAACGTTAACTTTTTTCCTCTTGGTCAGAAATCACATAAGTGAGAAAGAGTGCTTAGCTCCTAAACTATTCAAAGAAGAAGAAAGAAAGAGAAGGTTAAGCAAGAAAGGCTGAGGTCAAATAAACAAAACCAAACCAAATCAAGCTAAGGCAAAGGTCAAAGGTAACACATTTCCTATTGCATGCTTAGTGCTTTCTTCTCCTCTTCCCAACTCTCTGCCAGTCCGAAATAGGATACATGGAAAAGATAATTTCTATTCTTCACTGCGGTGCATCTACGGCCACAAGAGTGTCTTGGGGACCAAGTAGTTGTTCAATGGCCAAGATCTGGGCTTACCATTAAAAAAATATTTGTTTGCTGTCCTGTGGCTTTGGGTCAACAAGAGAAGGTTAGAACCAAAGTTTCTCTTTTGAGAATTAATGGGAAAAAGTGAGAAGCTGTGTGGGTGAAGCACAAAGCTCGAGAGTTGACCTATGGAGAGCAACTCAGCAACATGCAAGGAGATACAAAAGAAGTTTGTTCACCATTTAGAAGCAAAGGAGAGATAACCAGTGTTCTTGAGGTGTATGTTCTGAGAAGAGCTCTCTGAAGAAGTTCATCTACTTGGACAGTGCTTCCTAGTCAAAGGAGCATTCCGCCAAAATGAAGAACTGAATCAGAGGCTTGCAAATCTGGTTTATCACATAGCATAGAGGCTGTTGAAGAGTCAATCTCCTTCATGTTTTATAGATTGTAATTTTCTTTTTAATATTTATCTTTCTGTAATTTCTTGAGGTAAAAGGCTGAAATAAGAGAGTCATTGAAAAAGCCTAAGAGAGAAAAAGCAGGGAGATACACATGAGTGAAAAGCCTAGAGTTGTTTCAGATTTCTTTAGGTAAGTCTGTGTCTTGTATCTTTTACTTGTGAGGTACCCCTTTCTTAGTTGGGTTAGCACTAAGAGGAAGAGTTATGTATTAGCATAACCAAGTCAAGTTAGGTTAAAACTTGAGTGTGAAAGGGTTGTGTCAATCCTGTGGAATTGGTGTATGTAATACTTTAACTATAGTGAAAATTTCACCACTGTTGTGGTGGAGACTAGACGTAGGTTGTATTACACAAGGCAACCGAACCAGGATACATGATGGTGTCAGCTTCTCTCTTCCCTACTCTGTTCTGTTTTCTGATATTTATGAGAAAAAATAAAATTGTCTCATAAATTTTTCGCTGCTGAGTTCAAACAGATTCAGATTGCAAGTTAGTTTTAAAAGAGTGATTTCAGTAACTTAAAACAAGGTCATAGATTCAATCCCCCCTTCTCTAAGCCTTCTACAACCTTCACTAACTGTTCTAAAGCGCAACCCCTTATAACTCCACAAATTTTCAACAAACAAGGGTTTTGAGAAGGCGCCATCACGCGGCCTTCTCCCACTTTTGTCCTAAAAGTCTATCATAGGAAAAGTAAGTCCAATATAAAATTTAAACAATTCATCATATTCAGAAATAGAAAATCAACCTCAAATAGCATAGACAATAAAAGAAGGAAGCTCCAATTGAGCTTAGAGAAAATAACACTATCCTAATAAAAAAGATTACTTATTAAATTCACAAACTGAACCTAATTCGAAACTAACTTAAAAGAATAGGTAAAACTCATTACTCTAATTAATTAAATTATAATTCTTAATTCAACCAACCAAACAAGAGGTATCATAAATTTAATTTTTACTTATATTAAAGTAACACAACAATTCCTAATAGCATATTTCATTAAGCAAATTTAACCACTGATTAAGCAACAACTTTAACAAAATGTTAAACTCACAAGAAAAACTAATTTAAAAGAATAAGTAAAACCCATTACTCTAATTAATTAAAACTTAATTCTTAATTCAACCAAACTAACAAGATTTAATAACAACTCTAACAAAATATTGAACTCACAAAATAATATGACCAAACCAACAAACGAATTTGATGATAGTAGTAGTGGCTTGTGGTGACAGAGGCGGCGGTAATGACGACGTGAACAGAAATTGCAGCGGAAGATGCAACGGCGGCAGCAGCAGATTCGACGAGCACGTGCAGCGATGGTGACAGCGGATGCTCCAGGCACGGTGGTGACGTCGGCGGGAAGTTCCGGCGGCAGCTACGGTGACTGTGGCCGTCAGAGGAGTGACCAAACGTGGAGAGAGACAAAGAGCAGCAAGGAGAGAGAGAGAATGGCGTCGGATTTGTGAGGGGGGAAGGGCTTCGTGTTTGAATTTAGCCCAATTTTACCGTTGGATCCATCTGACGGTAACGACTTTGCATGCCCAAAACACCGTGTTTCACTAAATAACGGTACCATCGGATTACTCCGACTCTAAATTCGACGGTACTGAGCGCACCAAATTTTTTTTTTCCTCAAAATATTACCATCGTTGTCACTGTCGGAATTTGTGTTCTGGCAGTTATATTTTAGGGTTACGAATTTATTGTCTAATCTGACGGTAAATCCGACAAAATTCCACCACTATCTTCCGACGGTAACTTCAACGGTACTCAACGTTTTTTTTTATAGTACATTTCTGAATTTTATGACAAATAAATAACTTGTTATAAAAATATTGTATTTTATGAAAAAATAATTTTTTGTTACAAAATATTTTAAATTCTTACAACAATATAATCTTTTGTTATAAAATATTATAACATTTTGCAACAAAACAACAGTATAAAAGTCAATATAATTTATAATAATTTTTTTTATTGTACAAAATATTCTTATTCTGTAATAATAACTAATTATTGTTAAAAAAATTATAATTTATAATAATTTTAAATTTGATACAATTTTTTTGTTACAATTTTTTCATTTTCTTGTAGTGACGACCAGATATCAACTTCAATTTTTACCATAGTTATCAAATTCAGTCCAACTTAATCGGTAAATCCAATCATCAATTTAGATTGGGTCATTATTAGAACCAGTCAAATAATTAATCTGGTAAAATTTAATTAAACACAATAAAAATTTTGTCAAACTTAATTAAAACCGGTTAAAATTGATTCGGTCAAACTCGATCAAATTAAAAAATATTATTTTTTATACATGATACTTTTTATTGAATATATTACATAAATAAAATTAATTATATTTATAAATTTTTAAAAATAATATTTTATTAATTATAATATATTTTCTATTTTTATAATTATTATTTTATTATAAATATTCTAAGAGTATAATAAATATAAATTTTATCAATACTTGAAAAATATAATAAATATAAACTAGCTAATTGATAAATTATTAAAATTTAAAAATAATAATTAATTTAATATAAAATAAAATAAAATAAAATTTTATAAAATTATATATTTAATTATCACTAAATCAATCAATTTAACTTATAACTCTAGTTAAATCAATAACTCAATAAGCTAATAATTTAACCAGTTTAATTCTAATAACTGTGACTCTTATCACTCAACCATCAGATCAGTAGTATATCTAATGCAGCCACTACTTAATAATAACAATAATAATTAGAGATAAAGTATTTGTTATTATTATTATGAAATATATTATGATTTTTCATTAGGATGACTTTTATGATATCAATTTAAATTTTATATTATTATTTAATATTTTATTAGTATAAATTTATTAATGTTATTTTTTTACAGTAATATTATTCATAACATATATTTTTATATTTAGTATATTTTTTTATTAATTTAAATTTTCCATTATCGTTTAATATTTTATTATTATAAATTTATGATTTTTTTTTACAAGAATACTATTCATAAATTATCTTTTTATGTTTTGTTTTATTTTCACTTGATAAAATTTGATGCGTAAGGTTCCTAATTATTTGTATATAAATTATGTGGTAGGGTGTTAAGTGTTTACTTTTCTGTACATAAATCATGGAAGATTAGTAGTGTATTTTATATATGTACAATTTTAAAAGCTCATCACTACGAGGGTTAGGATTATATGTTAATGAACAATATTAAATTTTGAGTAAATCATGATAAGGGTATTATAACTCTCGACACTTATTTAAGCGAATTAGTGAAATAACCACTAGATCAACCTAATTTATTTATGATTTTATGTATTTGATTTAGGTTAAAAAGCCTAAAACTATAACAAGATAGATAAGAGGAGAGAAATTGAAAATCTAATTATTATTAAATTATAGCAAGAAAGTCGCATACTACAAGCAAGGATGATAAACACCAAGAAATCATCACTGGCCTTAGGAGAATTAGTATGTAAATAAACCCATGGCCTTGGACACTTGCTCCATGAAAACAATAATCACTCACCACATACTTTCATCCATCATCACACTATGGTTTCGATGTCACGCACATTTTTCTCATCATCATCTTCATGATTATTATTATTATTGTTATTCTTTTTCATGACTCTATGATCCTTTGTAATTGGTGATGGAATTGGAACTATAATCTCATTAGTCCCCTTTGGGCTCAATTCTATAACAACGTTTGTGACCAAATCTAATGCTTTATGCTCCTTCTTAGTATATCCCTTATTGTTACCACCATTATTATTATTCCTGTAAATTCCATATAACACCATCTGTACTACTCCCAGCGCAAAACCCACCACATTTGGTATCTGCACAAATTACATACATTAATTAACCAATAATAATAATAATAATAATAATAATAATAATAATAATAATAATAAAGCTAGCATTATTCATTATTGAAACATATATTTATTTATCTAATACACGCACTCAAATCATCATTATATGAAAAAAAAAAAAATCTTAAATTCTTATTGTAAGAATATATAATTAATCCACACACTACGTACACATTATGTTGTCATTTTTTGGTCAAAAAGACTTTAATTAATATATTATGTTAATATATGTGTATAAGTTGGCGGGTTCATAATAATAAATCAAACCTATATATATAAATCTAGGAATTTTTATATATATAATACACGCTACGATACTTGTTATTATGAAGATTATAATGATTATATAATTTTAATAATATTTTTTTTAAAAGATAGAAAGACTCCGTGACCTCTTAATGAGTATAGAAAAATTATATCATTTGAGATATAATTTTAATAATATTTAAAAATTATTGTTAAAATTAAAATAATATTTTTTTATTATTAACAGTGTTATTTAATTTAAAAAATAAAAATAAAAATACTACTAAAACATAAAAAAGAATATGATCTTAATTTTAAATATTGTTAAAATTGTATAATTTTATATAATCATTATAATCATAATTAAAAAATAATTTAAAACAAAAATTTTGCCAATGAGTTATAGCTCAAATGGCATAGTCTTCCCATACTCAATTAAAAGGTTGCGGGTTCGAGTCTCCTATCTTTGGTAAAAAAAAAAAAAATAGTTTTATTGAACAAGAGGATGTTAATAGATACTTACAGCAATGCATATGTCCTTAATAAATGCGCCATAACCAAACCACATAATAGCACTAAGTGTTAGGAACAATGAGAGATTGAAGGGCATAAACTCCACACTCTTTGTACGAATAACTTGTGCCTGCATATATATATATAGCAAGGAATTTAATTATATATATTAATATATATAGAAAACGAAGTAATTAGTTAATTAAACAAAGGAATGATTATATATTGTAATTTGGACTCACCATAATGCTTAGGGGTGCTGCAAATACAGACACTGAAATAGATACACATATCCATCCAAGCACTTTGACACGAAGGGAACCGTGTAGTGCAAAGTTGGTAACACAAAATATCAATGCAAACAAGCCCACATTCATTGCCATAAATAGTTTTATGGTCAACCACTGCAATCAGTAATCAACTTAATTAATTGGTGCTCTTTTCATAATTGATCAATAATTATTAGAAACTATATATATATATATATATATATATATATATGAATATATATTACCCTAGCATCCTTGTTTGCATAGATTATGTACATTAAAATGTAAATAATCTCTATGCCACATCCAAATGAGTTAATGGTGATGAGAAGAATAACATCCTTTTTAAGTGAGGCATAGTATAGCCATAAAACACAGCTGAATAATGCCACAAGGTAAGGCAGTGATTGGAACTCTTCCGTGGATTTCTTTTTGAATATTCTGTAAAATGTTGGCCTGAAATTTTCCCGAGAAAAAAAAAAACTTAATTTTCGTTAATAATAACAATGTATGTGTATATACGATTGAAAAAATATAGGTAGATCATGAAAATACTAAATAATGTGAATAATAGATATATTGAATATTCAATTCATTAGGTGTGCAGATGGTTATTCTAATATTAAGATTTAGAATTTATTATTCATATTGTTCACAAAAATTATTGTCTACCTAACAAAGTCCTATATGATTTTGCCACTTTCTAATTATTAACATTACTAATTTATTATATATTATTTTCAAATTAATAATGTTATATTATTAATAAATATTATATTTTCGACCAACGTTTAACGTTTAGTTAACAATAATTTACATACATATATTTTGGATCAGTATTTGATTAGTAATAATTTATAGTTTACACTTACATTATATTAATAAGGGTTTTTTTCGGTGATATAATTTTTTTGGTGACTATATTAATAAAGATTTACACATATTTATTAAAATTTATACATATAAATTAATAAAATTTATTTATTAAAAATAATTTAGTATTTGTGTTCGCTCAATTCTAACCAAAATTCTTAAAAGTTGATGGCCGCAAGATTTGATGGTCTCAAAATACTTTTAATAAAGATAATTTAATGAAAAGTAAAATAACAAAAATAAAAAATAATTTAAAAATCACACAAAAAAAAAAATAAGTGTCATTAATTATGAGAGGCAAAATCATTATCGTTTGTATATATGTTTAAAAGAGATGTCGAATTTATTGATATGTAGAAGAAGATAATAGATAGGTATATACTTACAGGGGTGCCAAAAACACCATGAAGGAAATTACGTTACCTAGCATCATCAAAATAACAAAGGAGGAAATGTTAATTCCTTTAATTTGCTTAATTAGCTTTATTATAGCCAATAAAAAGGGGGTAAATATATTTACCTAGTATGCCAAAAATAAGAGCCAAATTATCGTGGGTGGACACAGAAGAAGCCATGCTCTTATCTCTCTCTTTGAGAAAATTTTATAAACAAGGTGAGGGGTTGCTACAATAATAATTGCTAATAAGAAAACTTGAACGAGTAGTTTGGTTAGTACTTAGTAGCTAACTTCAATTCCTACTACTCAACCCCTCAACTAATGTATGTAGCCACTACTAATTAAAGCTGGTGAGAATTATTGAGCAAACCATGCCCTATATATACCCAAAGAAAATAGAGAGAATAATAATAATAACACTAACAAAGAAGAAGGAGCGATAAAGTGTTTGTTATTATTAAAATATATATTATTAATGATTAATGATGTAAGATGAGGATTGCATATAATGTGTAATGAGAAGTCATACATGTTTCATGAGGGGGTTGATAGATATGATCCTTTTAGTAGGTGGCGTCGCAGAAAAAGAGAACCATTTAATTCGCATAATATTGCCACCTTAGGAAATGTCCACGTGTGCCGCCTTATAGTATATATTAAGCAATACGTAATGCATTTAATTAATTTGCTAATAACAAGGCAAGAAAGCACTCAAATTGGTGTGATGATTTTTGTTACAAGGAACCAGACACGCGGCTAGAGTGAAAAACGTGACACAAGTAGCAACAGTCACGATTTCAATCATAGATATTTATTTGGAGCTTTTTTTACGTTACTTAAACATAGGGAAGGTGTCGTCTATTGCTTATTAAAAGGTCTAATTAATCTATCTTTCGTTAATTAATACATAATTCACGTGACACTTATTAGCTTCCCCTGAATAATGCCCTCTAATGTTGCATATATACATATCTATCTCTCACGTTTTGCCTCGTCATCAAATCAAATCAACTAATCATTCTTATTCTTATTCTCAAAATTCTTGTTACTTGACCTGGCTATCTATCTAGGTAGCTCTTTTTGTGTGATCGATTAATTAAGGTTACGTTTTTCGTCTATATTCTTCTTTCAGTTAGTGTGTTATGCAAAAGGAATAATATATATAACAATAATGCTAGGAACCAAGATGGTTCAGCCAAATATTTTTAGATGAATCTAAAATTTTTACATGGATGGTGTTTATACTAGACATTAGGATGTTTCTTTTCTTTGTAAATTGAATGGTTCTGAATTTATTTTTTTATTTATAATGTTTTAGGCATTTAGAGAGATAAAGAGGGTGAAGAGACAGAAACTAATTGAATCAGTTTCCGTAATTCACGTTGTAATGATACATTCCTCCTAATTTAAATGTTGTGAAACATTTAATAACCAATATTTTAAATTATAAATAAATAAAATTAATTACTATATTTATAATTAATTAAGTTGTTCCATTTTTGGCTGATTTAGAATTGGTTCCTATACTTTTCCTATATATAACAACCCCCATCAACTACTTTAATAATATTGTTTACTTTTTGCAATTTTGTTGCTTTTAGTTTGTGGTAATTACTTAGTTTCTTCCATCCTGAACGGTATCAGTGAACACAAGATGAAAATGATTCTTGATGTGTGAGTCTTTGAGCAGAGAAACTGAAAATGAATTGTATTGAGTTATGAAAATATTGTGTTACATCACACTCTTATATATAGGCACTACATTTATACACTGCTATAAGAAAGCAGTTATAATATATATATATATATATATTCTCATCATTTTTTGTTATATTAATTATTGAATTAATATACGAGAAAAACTAAAAGACTAACAGAACTTGTTGTTTTTGGTCCGTATTTATCTAATAATTCAATAATATATTTTTAAATATTAATAATTAATTACAGATAAAAATTATAAATTCTGTTGGTTCTCTAGTATTTTGTTAATGTATTATATATAAATTATATTTAGATATATTAGTTATTTTTGTATCTAAATAGTAAATGAATTAATTAAGAATAACTAAAAAATAACAATGACAACAAAAAAATAAAAGAAAAGGAAAGAGTAACATACATATAGCATTTGACTATCATTGTACATGTTTATAGCTTGGGTATGTAGTGTCCTCATATATTTCGTGCTGTTCAGCATGGTGCATTCACCTAGACTTGCGTACATTTTCATTTTTATTATCCAGCACAATTTTCAATACTTGGTAATATATTTAGGTCGGTTAATTAATTACTTGAGTTCGTATTATATACCTCCAATTTAATAAGTAAAATGTTCTAAACATTCAGAAGAGAAATATATACTATATATGAAGGGAAAATTTTTTTTCCCAATTATTATTAGCATGTAAGGTACTAGAGGTAAAACAGAAGAAAGGTAAAGAGTAGAATTAAGAGAAAAACTGAGAGTGAATGTTTTGTTGTTGATTGCAAAAAAGAAGATTAATTGTACAGTGTGTTTCAGGATTACAATTTATAGTGGCAAGTGAGGTGTGAGAAGTGTGACTATAATTGGTTAGAGAGAGTAATTAGTTAACTAACTTGTTGAACTGTTATAATATAATTGCTTGCTAATTTAGGAAGGTTCACATAATTAATAGTTTAATACTAACCTACATGTCCCCTCAAACCAGCGGTCATTTAAGGTTTTGTTTTGAAGACTCTGAGTAGATTTTTAAACTTGAAGAAGGATAAAAAGAGGTTTGGTCAGTGTATCTGCCAGTCCTAGGTTGGGATGTGTTGAACATAATTTTTTTTTGTTACATAATCTCTAACAAATGGCTGATCAAGGGAGAAATATTTTGATTTTGTTGTATAAAATCAGATTAGCTGCGAAAAGAATTGCACTTTGGTTGCCACAATAAACAATTGGTTTTGTTGCACAAAATACTTTAATTTCTGTCAGTAGATTTTGAAGCCAAATAATTTCAGTTATTGCATCAGAGATACCTCAAAACTCTTCTTTAGTGCTGCTCTTGGATACTGTAGCCTATTTGTGACTTGCCCAAGACACCAGATTCGGGCCAAGATAGATCCCATATCCATTGGTTGATTTTCTGTCATCAACGTCACTAACCCAATATGAGTCATAGAAGTCATAAATTTTGAAGTTTGTGAATTTGCTGAACCTTAAGCCATGATGTGTTGTGCCTGCTAGATACCAGAGGATCCATTTTATAGCTTTCAGTGAGAATTGAGGGAATTGTGAAGAAATGGTTTTACCTTGTTGATTGAGAAAGAGATTTCTAGTCGGGTAATAGTAGCATATTGCAATCCACCAACAACAGATATGTACAGTGTAGGATTGGAGAAGGCTTCATCACCTGAGGCAGAGAGTTTGAGAGAGGAGGTATGGGAGTGGGGACTGACTTTGCGTTGCTCATCTCAGCTTTCTTTAGCAAATCCTTGATGTATTTTATTTGTTTAAGAGTTATTGTGTCATTCAAGCTCTTTGCTACTTCAATGCCAAGAAAATAATTCATTTGAAGGTTTTGGTAGGCTTAGAGAAGGGGGGTTGAATCTATGCCTTTCTTTTAAGTTGCTGTTATGACCCTTTAAAACAAACTTTCAATTCTGATTCTGTTTGAACTCAGCAGCGGAAATTTATGAGACAATTTATTTTTGTCTCATGAATATCAGAAAACAGAACTGTGCAGAGAAGAGAAAAGCTAACACCAGCATATATCCTGGTTCGGTTGCCTTGTGTTATGCAACCTACATTCGGTCTCCTCCACAACAATGGAAGAATTTTCACTATAGTTAACAGTATTACATACACCAATTTCACAGGATTGACCCAATCCTTTCACACTCAAGTTCTAACCTAATTTGACATTGGCTGTGCTAATACCTAACTATTCACTCTTAGTGCTAACCCAACTAAGAAAGGGATACCTCACAGGTACAAGATACAAGACACTTAACCAACCTAAAGAAATCTGAAAATAACTCTAGGCTTTTCTCTCAAGTGTTTCTCTCAGCCTTTTTCCACTCATGGCTTTTTCTTAAGCTTTCTCACAATACCTTTTCTCACAAGAAATTACAGAAAGATAAACTTAGAAAAGTACATTACAATCAGTAAAACATGAAGGAGATTGATTTCATCAACAGCCTCTGTGCTATGCAAAAAACCAGATTAGCAAGCCTCTAATTCAGTTCTTCATACTGGCGGAATGCACCTTTTGATTAGGTTACACTGTCCAGTTAGTTGAACTTCTTCAAAGAGCTCTCTCAGAACAAAACCTCTATTCACTGATTTTCTCTCCTTGGTTTCTGAATGAACAACAAACCTCTTTTATCTCCTTGCATGTTGCTGGGTTCTTCTTCCAAGGTCAACACCTTGAGCCTTGAGCTTCACCAACCCACAGATTCACTTTTTCACCTTATTTCCCAGAGTAGAAACTCTTCTTCTGACTTCCTCACCTTGATCGAAAGCCATAAAACAGCAACCATAGAAATCTTCCAATGGTCAACTTGATCTGAGCCCTTGAAAACCAACTTGGTCCCCAAGTCATGTTTAAGATCGTGGATACACAGCAGAGAAGAATAGAAATCCTCTTTCCCTTGTATCCCATTTCGGATAGAACAGAGAGTTGGGAAGAAGAGAAGAAACTGATTTGCATGTATGAGGAAATGGTTTACCTTTGATCTCTTCTTAAGCTTGATTTGGCTTGAACTTGTTGATTTGACATTCTGTCTTGCAAGCTTAAAACTTCTCTCTCTTGCTTCTTTGGTTACTAGCTTAGGGAAGAAGTTCTTTCTCTCTTTCTTACTTTTCTGAGTTTCTGACTTGACTGAGATAGAGAAGAAAGGAACGTTGATTTGGTGAAAGCAAGTGAGAGGGAATTGAAATTCAATTCGGGCTTGGATCGGGTAGTGATATGCTTGGCCCGTTTTTTATTTCTTTGGCTTCTTTCTTTGCTTTTCCTTGGGCTCTTAATTTTGCTTTCAGCCCACCATCCTTGCTGATTGCTTTTCATTCCATTTGGGCTATGGAATTTTGGCCTGCAATAATAAACAATTAGTAATAAGTAAATATAATTAATCAACACTAATTATTTATTTTGCCCAAAAATAATGTTTGTCATCACTAATTAATTTGGTTAATTTCTTAACTCAACATCATTTCACCAAGTTCTTTTAATGAAAAGGTGTCATTTAGCTAGGCCATGAGACTCTTAATTTCTGCTTCTGAACTGCCAGTGACTAGTATGTCATCTACATACACTAGGAGTCTAGGATATAGATGGATGAGGCGTGAGTGAACCTGGTGAAGAGAGATACATCGGATTTGGTGCTAGAAAAATCAAATTGTTGAAGGGTAAGAGCTTAGTTTTGTGAACCAAGCACGAGGGGCTTGCTTGAGTCCATAGAGTGATTTTTGAAGCTTGCACACTTGTTGAGGGTTGGATGACACAAATCTCTCTAGCTACTACATGTAGACATTCTCAAAGAGATCCCCATTTAAAAATGCGTTGTTAAAATCGAATTGGTGAATTTTCCATCCTCTTGTAAGAGCCACATTGAGCATGATTCGATTTGTTGCAAGTCTGACTATAGGGCTGAAAATCTTATCGTAATCAACTCCTTGCCTCTGGTGGAAACCTTTTTCCATGAGCCTCGCTTTATACTTTTGAATGGTTCCATCAGAGTTATTTTTTACTCTAAAAATCCATCTATAGCCTATTGGCTCTGAATGAGCAGGTGGATCAACTAGCTTATAGGTTTGGTTCTTTATGAGGGCTAAGTATTCTTTATTCATTGCCTCCCTCCAGTTTGGAATTGCAAGTACCTGAGTAATTGAGTGTGGAAGGCTATGGCTGGTGTGTTCTTCAGTGACTAGAGTGGCAGCGAACACTTTGAATTTAAAAATTTCACTCTTGCTTTGAGTTTGCATAGTAGGAGTGTTTTGAGCAGTAAGGGAGGCACGATTGAGTTGATCATGCTGAATGTTTGGTCCAATGACAACCTGTAAAGGTACAATTTTGAAAAACTCTGCATTTTCATCAAGTACATTAGCAGAATTATTAGCAGACTCAGTATTAGTTACATAAACAGATGTTGTTGATAATGAATTAGATATGGAATTGGTAAAATTGGAAGGAGTATCATGAATGCCTATGCATTCTGGTTGAATTGTATAGGTAGATGGTGGTGTGGTTTCTTGTTTTTCAGGATTGGGTGTGGTGTGATATTCACTGAAAAGGGATGGAAAAGGAAATTCATGTTCACAAAATAGCACGTGGCGGGTGATATACACCCTGCTTGATAGATACAAACACTTGTAGCCTCTGTGGTCAGAGCTATAACCAATAAAAATGCATTTGGTGGACTTGTGATCAAACTTATATTTATTGTATGGTCTTAGCCACGGATAACAGGTGCAGCCAAAAAGCTTTAACGAACTGTTATCAGGTGAGGTGTGGAAGAGAGTTTCTAGTGGTGTCTTGAGATTAAGAACTTAGGTGGGTAGTCAATTAATGAGGTAGGTATAGGTCAATATGGCTTCATTCCAGAAAGAGATAAGAAAGGTTGCTTGGAACAGTAGTGTCAGTAAGGTCTCTGTTAGGTGTCTGCATTTCCTTTCTATATAACCATTTTGCTGGTGTATTTGGGGACATGTAAGTCAATGTTGGATTTTTTGTTCTCTAAGATATTGAGTGAACACTTTGGACAGGTACTCTCCACCGTTATCTGTTTGGAGTGCTTTGATTTTGTGGTTTGTTTTGGACTCTATCATAGTTTTGAACTGACAGAAAGTTACGAAGGTTTGTGATTTGGTTTGGAGGAGGTAGGTGAATGTGTATTTGCTGAGGCATCAATGAAGCAAACTTAATACCTGAAGCCTAACCTACTAATGGTTAGTGTAGGTCCCCAGAGATTAGAATACACAAGTTCTAAGGGTGTGTTGTATTTGTTTTTTGACTGTGAGAAAGGGAGTTGATGGATTTTGTTGGTGAGACATGGTTCACAGTGTGTGTTGGAGCTACTGTGACTTTGACAAAAAAGAAATTTGGTTCTTGATGAGAACAATTTTGATAATTTTGTGTGAGGGGTGGCCTAGTATGTGGTGCCAGAGGTCAAATGTGCTGGTGTTGTTGGATTTTGGCTCTTGATTGCGTAAGGCAGCTGATTTCAAGTGTGTTAGTGATAATAATATCATTAGTGCTAGCAGTATTAATAGTAATAGAAGGAACAGAAGAAACAATATTGGCGACAGCTTTATTTATACTGGAAATGACATGATGAATTTGAACATTGTTGTTTGCATTTCTCTTGGTGCTAGTACACTTATTTTTTCTATCTAAGCTAAAATTTTCATTATTTGAGCTAAAATTATAGTTGCAGTGCAAAGTTGCAGCAATTTCAGTTTCAGTTTTGTTCTAAACTATATTATTTTGACTACTACTATTACAGTTACTAATTTCTTTTTCTTTTTCTTTTGTTAAATTGTTGCTATTCTTTTTCTTTTCTTTTTCTTTTTCTTTTTTCAAACTATCAGCAACGATCATACTATCAGCAACATTAGCACAAAATTTCTTTTCCTTTTCAACAAAAAAATCTTGAACTTTATCAATTTTTCAGATTGGCCTTTGTATCTGGATATAATGAAACCAATATAATCCATTTCTAAGTCTGTCTTGTAGCAGAATCTTCTTGGATTCTTGGTATTTTACAGCACACAAGTAAGGCTAGAATTCAAAGAATATTCCATTATCAAGTGCAAATTTGGAGACACTCACTAAATTTTTTGAAATTGATGGGACATGAAGCAAATTCTGGAGTTTAAAAAACTTATTTGACATAGATGCATGCATGATAGACCTTCCAATGTTAATAATGCTCATACCTTTTTCATTACCTCCAAACACTTGCTCAGGTTCCTCGTATTCTGAACTATTGATCATGTTCATTTGGTCAAAAATGATGTGGTGAGATGCTCCAGAGTCAGGACACCATCCTGTGTCACTGCTGCTTGCTGGAACTATTAGCAATGCTTGAAGAGCTTGGTTAGGCTTGCTTGGTTGCTGAGTGTATTGGAAGTAGGGCTGAGTTTGGTTGTTCTGTTGATGAAAAGTACCATTTGGTGGTGGAAGCGCCTGATTGAAATGTTAAAGTTGTGGATTTGGGTAATTCTAGTTGAATTTATAGTAACATTGCCAGACAGTGTGGCCAATTCTTTCACAAAACTGACATTAAGGTCTATTCCTTTGCCACCACAATTTACCTCCTCTGAAGCTCCTTCCTTTACTTCTTCTGCTGTTTTGGCCTTTGTATGAGTCTCTTGTGTAGTTCTCATATGAGTCTGGTATTGTGTAGTCATTGAATTCTTTACCTGCATCTGATTTTTTGTGCACTCAATTTACATGAGCCATGGTCAGAACTACTTTTCTAAATCTGTCATTCACTTTCTCTTGTGCCAGAAACTGTAACTTGAACTTACTAATAATCATGTGATCCATTCTTCAATTAACCATGGTGATAAAAGCACTAAACTCTTCCTCCAATTCTCCTAAAGTACATTCAAAATGTTCCTCTTTTGAGAGAGGAGCTCAAAGAGCTGAAAGTGAGTTGATTACCTTGTTTATCTTGTTGATATATTTAAAAACCGTTGATCCATATCTCTTGATTGTCTTCAGCTACACTTTTATGACCTTATCCTTGATTTGAGTCTTGCTGCGAAGTAGTCTTCTAGAGCATTCCAGGTCTCATACGCATAGTCATATTCTACAATTTTATTAACAAAAATTTCGTTCATGGAAGAGAGCATCTAGCCACCAAGCACTTATTTCGTTGTTTCCATTCTTCAAATTTTGGAGAGATTCTATTTTCTGCTTGATCTTGATTAGTGTTGAATTTTCTTGGAATAGACGATATTGCTACGATGTGATTCTGCCACCTATTTGTCTTGAGGCACGCTAGTGCTTGCCGTTTTTATACCTTAAAGTTATCTTTATCTAATTTTATTATTGTTAGAAAGTTGGCAATCGAAGCCATTGTTGTTGTTGTTATTGTTGACGGAAGCTGTGAAGCTTAAACAATTGAGTGTTGATTTGTAGAAGGTGTGAAATCCTCCTTAAATCAGAATCGTAAAGCTCTGATATCATATAAAGTACTAGAGATAAAAGAAAAAAAATAAAGAGTAGAATTAAGAGAGAAACTGAGAGTGAATATATTATTGTTGATTGTAAAAAATAAAAATTAATTATACAATAAATTTTTTAATTACAATTTATAGTGGCAAGTGAGGTGTGAGAGGTGTGGCTGTAGTTAGTTAAAAAAAAAAGTAACTAACTTACTAAGCTGTTATAACAAAATAACTGCTTGCTAATTTAGAAAGGTTCACTTAACTAACACTAACAAACATAACTTTTAGTCTTTTATATATATTATGACGCTCAAAATTTATCTTCATAAATTAAGGTTTAACTTTTTAATTAAGACTTTCCTGGATTAATAAATTGGAAAAATGTTAGATGAATGATATTTTTTTAAAAGGTAAGAGTTAATTAGTTAATATCGATTCAAAATATAGAAAGAAAAATTTCAATAACCTAACATTTGAGTTAAATTTAAAATTAAGCAAGAGAAATGTGTGTTTGAACACGTAATATTGTGTATTTCATGTTGACATCTGGATTTTAGTGTAGTAGTAGCAATTTTAATAACTATAATATAATTTTATATTATGTATATCCACAATTAACTACTTAATGAATTATTATATATTTGTATATAAATATTTGTATTATTTAATTTATTTTTAATATATATTTTATATTAATAATTAATTTAATAATTAATTTTAATATACATCTAATAATATAATTAAAAGATTATAATGCATGATAACATTTCATGTGATATATCATATATGTTATGCACTGTGCAGTGCTAGCTTTATAGTAGAATAAATGATTAAATTCGTTTTTAAAAGAGAATTTATTTTTTAAATTAGTTTTTAAAATTTTTTTTAATTAAATTTATTTTTTAAAATTTTTAATTAATTGTGTTTGTTTTTTATTAATTTTTTATTGACAGTGTTAAAATTTATTAATGGGACATATTAAGTAATACTATAATACACACATAAAGTTTTAATTAACTATTAACATAATAAATTTATAAAATTAGATCAAGTCAAAATCTAATTGAGAAAAAAATTTGAGAGATTGAAAATTTTTAATTTAAAATTTATTTAATTTAATTTTATAAACTTATGATTTTTTATGGTGTCACTTAACGTATTATCACATACATCAACAAATTTTAACGCCGTTAATAACGTAAATTATGAAATAATTAAAATGACTAACTTAAAATTTTTAATAGACAAATTTAATTAAAAATAATATTTTAATAACTAATTTAAAAAATAAATAATATTTTATAAACTAATTTAATAATTTACTCCTTTATAGTATTTTGTGGTCGAAATATGGATGACCAGTCAAAACATGGTACTTTAGTTTAATGTATATAGAACAAAATATAAGATAAGATATAAGATACGGGGTTACCAATTAAAAGTTCTCTTAATTGTAAAGTGCCATAAAAAAATTGAAAAGCTTTAGCTTTCAGGAACGAATTTTGCATTGAGCACTGTCCATTGCGTCGCATTTGCTATTAATATATATACACATTCTTTTGTGTATAAGATAAGATGTTACATGATACGTATTCCTTCACCCCCAATTATATTTGGTTGCAATAAGAATTTTCGCACTAAATAAAGGTAGCTGATTGATATTGCTATAATTAATTAATTTTGGTATTTTGGGTTTAAAGCGTCTAGCAATAGCTACAAGTCTAGAACCATGTATATAATTATATATAGTACTAACAATCTGCGCAAGTTATGAAATTTGTATGCGTAAAAGAACATTTTATATTATTTATAATCTAATCATTTGATGAGAATGGAAACTCGGTGGGTTTATTGGTTCTTTGTTTTGATTAGATGGTGGTCTCTAATTGTTTTTTTATTTCATTTTTCTCTTCTCTTTTTTCTTTGCTTTATTCTCTCTGTAAATCTAATTTATTTTGGAAAATTACTCTAGAAGGCTATTATAGAGAATTAATTATTAAAAATGACAGTTTGGAATGAAATTATTTAAAGAGGTTGATTTATGTAATATTTTAAAAAATGACTAAATTTTATTTTCGTGTTAACAATAATACCTTTGATCATCTTCAATCTTAATGTAATTGAATATATCAGTTTATCTCTGCACTGCATTGGCTTGGGTTGCTGAAATTCTTATCCCTTTTATAAGTACAACAATGTTTATAGAGCAACAATGAAATTTTTTATCAGTGGACAACTTAAACGATACTCGAGAAATTTTGTTGACAAAAAAATATTTAGTTGGCTAATAGAAAAAATAATATGGCAAATTAAATTAAGAGTAAGATAATAATTAGGTTTTTAAAGATTTTGATTTTGGGTAAATTAGTCAATTAAAAAAAAGTATTAATTTGGTCTTTCAGGATAGTAAACGATAGACGCATGATCTTCTTCTATCAATTTATCAACTAAAATCTAACGGTGATACTTATATATACTATCAATTACTATGACATGTCTATCTATGAAACATAGTCATATAGATATAACAATTTTTGGAGCAAAATTTTACTTATTTTAACAGGATTTGTGATAATTAGAGAGTAATTGATAAATGATATATAAAAACTCAAAAGATAATAAATGCTTTACTGTCCAAAATTATATCATTTTTCTGCTCACATGATAGTAACGAAATATGCACCACGGTAAATAACGAAATACATGGACAATTCAATTTCGTTTCGCATTATTTATTGACAGATCACAGAAAGACATACATATCTATTGTTTGCTATCTTAGAGGACCTAATTGATTTTTTTTCTTCGAGGATAAATTATCACTTTACTCTTAAATTAAAAGATTATCTCGCATTATCTTTATTTTTAATTTTGAAAAATTCAAATTTAAATTTTTATACTATAATGCAAAATTATATTTTATATTAATTTTTTTAATATTAAAAATTTTAGTAGTAATTCTTTATTTGATGTTAATGAGCTAAAAAATATTTTAATGAATTTTTAAAAAAATTAATCGTTTTATTTTATCTTTATTTTTTAACTAAAGATAGAAAATTCGAACCCTTAACCTCTTAGGCGAGTATGAAAAAATTATGTCATTTGGGTTATAATTTATTAGTTTAATTATTTTATTTTAAATTCATAAATATGTAAAAATATAAATTTTATGAAATTTTAATTAAAATATAAAATTTTTATTTTTATTTTTATTTATATTTATTTTGATATTTTATTTTAATTTAAATAAAAATATGTTTTTATTAATATTTATATTTTAAAATTATGTCAGTAAGACGTTGAAAATAGTAAAAACTATATAGAGTAAGTAGCTGTTTTATTTTTTCGTTTTTAATTTCGTTGATAGTACTAGCTGAATTACATTATTAGCTATTTTTGCAACAAAGCCAACAAAATCGTATTGGCTACGAAATTGAGAAATACTATTTATAGAGGTAAATAATTTGATATTTGTGTAAAATGATAAATATGAATTTTTTAAATTAAAAAAAAAAACCAACAAGACCATTTGTTTGTGTTGATGATAATTAACTTTTAAAAAGTTACAAATGTTTAAAAATATCTAAAAAAATACTTTTTGATATTAGACTGTACTTATTAAAATTAAAATACTTCATATAATTTTATATATTAATAATTTAAAATTTTTTATATTTATTTTTATTATAATATTTTTTAATTTTAAATTTTATTTCATCAAACAAAATTATTATTATTTGTATTTATTAAAAATTATTTATAATTTAATTTATCAAATATATATACTATAATTTTAAAAAAAATTACTTTCAAAAATAAAAGTTTTACGAATGGACAAAGATAAAAATGTTATTGAATATTTGAATCTCTTCTCATAGTCATACGGTCATACCCGCTAGCAAGCATTATTACAGATGTTAGAAGCTGCAATAAACTAATAATTGATGAATAATTTAGCCGCTAAACTAAAAAATGTTAATAAAATTTGAAAATTAGATATATAACTAATATAAGTGGCTCTACTTACAATGAGACGTTATTATAAATGGATCGTTAAGAAAAAGATATGCATGGTTGAAGCTAAGGTAGCTAAAGGGTGAAATTGCTCTAGGGTTCATCGAGCACATGTGGTTGCCATAAGACAGCTGGGTTTGAAGCAAACATTCCTTTCATTTTGAATAAATAAAAATAATTGTGTCATTCTTTGTTTCATTATTAGCTACAACTTATCGTCATTTGTGAAATCTTCCTTTCATTAAAATATTTATATATTTTTTAATGGTGATTAATAAAACGAAAATGGAGACACACACGATTTACAATTAATATTCTTTAGGAAATTTTTTTATATATATGCTATAAAGAGCAATAATATATATAGGGGATTGTTTTCTGCATAAAACAATCTTCTCTTCAATATTCTTTTGGAGTGAGATATATACTTACATGAAAAAAGAAAAAATTTCTTTACCTATATTTTTGTGGTAGATTTAGTTATTATTAGAATTAGAATTATGGAATATTTTTTCTTTGAGCAATGGCAGTGAAGGTTGACATCTTGACAATGAGCTAAAAATTTATTTTTTTTCGGTGAGCAACCAAGAAAAGGAAAAAAAGACGGAACAAAAGAGCAAAAAAGAAAAATAAAAGAAAGAAGTAAAAGAAATAAGGTTCCTAACAGTAAAAGAGGACAAATTACTTCTGACGGTATCAAAGGTGAACCTCATCAGTACCGTTACTTCCACATTTCATCTTTACCAACCAATCTGCCACGATATTAGTTTTTTTTGGAATAAGTTCAAAACGAACATCCCAATCCCTTCTCAACTTCAATTATTCAAAGATCAGTTGTATCACTTCTTTATCAAGATGCCAAAGCAGAACTTGCCAATCACTCACCAGCTCAAAAGCTGCTGTGCAATCTATCTCACAGACAACAAGCTTAAGACCTGCCTCCCAAGTCCAAACCAATTCTTTCCATATACTCCACAATTCCATCCTGATGATACTAGATCCAAAGAAATTTTTTGAGCATCCCATTACCCATTGACTGGAGCTATTATGAATTACTCACGCAAAATCTGCACAATCATCTCTCAAGTTCACGCTCCCATCACAATTTAACTTCCAAGCACCAGGTTCTGCCAGAGACCAAGAAAGGAGTTTTAATTCCTAGACGCAACATACTCGATTCTGAGTTGTATATTTAAAATCAAACATCCACCTGTGAGTCTTGTAAGCAATTGACACAGAAGATCCAAAAATTCATTGAAAATTACCAATATTTATGTCTTGCCAAATCGACCATATTATAGCTGCATTTTTAATGTTATTTATTTATTTTTCCCCTTTTGATTCGAAACTAACTGCATTTTTGGACTAATTTTTTATATAAATTTTTTTTATTTAACACTTAATTATTAATTTTATAGTATTTTTTAAAACTTTCAAAAAAAAAAACTCCCGCATATTGTATATCTCAAAAAAAAAAAAAAAACTCATAAAATTCAATAACTAAGTGTTTGATAGAGAAAAGACCAAGTCAATAATCAAGATTGACCAAGATTTTAATTTGGCTGCCAAGTAAGTTAGCAAAATAGAATGCATTTACATAAGCTAGTCTAATAATATAGTGTTCCCTCTTGTATAAATACTGATTGAGCTTGTTTTAAAAAGCGGACTTTTAATGATCATTCATTCAATATAAACATATACATAGTTTTATGATTAATTAGGAACATAATTTCATATCTTCTTTTTTACTTTTTCTCATAGTATCAAAGCTCATTAAGATATATGGGAGAAATAGTTTCAATTTTCACCACTTTATTCAATGCGAAAAATTTTCTTTCTCAACCAATCCTTGATAAACTTGATAAATCTTCCTTCAAAATATGGGAGTAACTTGCTCTTTACACTATTGGTTCCAACAGTCTCGAAGATCATCTAATCAAAGAAAAAATTTCTCCAAAATTCTCCACTGTTTGCAAATTTTATAAAGCTATATATGGATTAAAAACAAGCACCTCGTACTTGGTACATTACATTATCTGCAGCTTTAGGCAAGTTTGGCTTCACTATAATAAGGTCAGACCCTTCTTTATTTATTAAAAGAACTTTTTTTTTCTATGATTTTTATTTTAGTTTATGTTAATGATATACTGGTGACTAGTAATAATCAAAATGAAATCATTGCATTGATGCAGAAATTACATGGCATGTTTGCTTTGAAATCTCTTGGCATTTTCAATTATTTTTTAGGAATTGAGGCCACTAAACTAAAATCTGGTGCATATCATTTATCTCAAACTAAATATATAAAAGATGTGTTACGCAAATCAGGCATGATTGATGCTAAGTCAGTCCCAACACTTATGATTACTTCAGAAAAGCTTTCTAAACATGATTCTGAACATTATTTTGATCCTATTTATTATCATTCTATAGTAGGGGATCTGCAATACTACACTCTCACTAGACCTAAGATAGCATTCTCAGTAAATAAGGTAAGCCAATTTATGCAAAGACCTTTGCTCAACCACTAGAAATCACTAAAAATGATCCTTCGATATCTAGCTGGTATAACTGAGCAAGGTCTTCTTTTTCATCCATCTACTAATCTTCGAATCTTTGGTTTTGCAGATGCTGATTGGGCCTCTGATGTTGATGATAGGAGATCCATTTCAGGCTATTGTATCTTCTTAGGCATTAATCTAGTCATACCCGCGGTACAGTCATCGACTTTCAACTTCATTATGTTTTTGAGCTAAAACTTTCCAATCCTATTGCCTACAAATCTTTCTATGATGATTTTTCTAAAGAGTCCTTTGATCGTCGTCGATATAATTCCCTCATGAACTACCTATTTTTCTGCAAGGATATTTACAAGCGTACTTTCTGCCCTTTCAAACTTGTAAATCTAGACAAATTCCGCAGGAAAGGTCTGAACTTTACACCCTTGTTTGCATGTCAGGAATGGATTCCAATCCTATCCATCCGTGAGAAAATCTATCCTGATCTAGTAAAACAGTTCTATAGCAACATGCCATATAAGGAAGGAAGGATTGCATCCTTTATCAAAGGTCGCACAATCATTCTCGGCAAATACCACTTAGGCAAAGCTCTAGATTACCAGGACAGGGGACTTGATGTGTTCACCTCTGGCAAGTGGGATGAAACTCTTAATGTGTCATATTTTGAAGCCCTAAGTATTGTGTGCGTCAACATTCCTCTCCTAGAAGATACCACTCCTACTCATCAGTCTCTTGGTCCAGTCCGTGCCCAGTTGCACAGGATTGTGAATCATATAATCCTGCCTCAGAGTGGCTCTTTTCAGCGAGTCTTCTTTTGTGACACACTGGTTCTGTTAGCCCTTCTCTCTAAAATTCCAATTTCTTTTACTTACTTGTTAGTGAGACACATACATATTTGTGTTAGTACTAAAAATGCTTTACCTTATACAATGCTACTCACAAAAAATTTTTAATATTATAATATTAATTTTGGAGTTGAGATTTCTAGAGACTGTAACTCATACATCAAAGGGGTGGTGCAGTAAAGAGAACAACACCTAGGCGCTGCAACACTGATGAAGGCACAGAAGCTCCATCTCATGATGAAGATCCACTGATTCCCACATCCAATTCCTCCAAAATCAGAGTTTTGATAGGTATAATGAAAAATGTGCTTCAAGAGTTCGTTAATCTCACCGACCTCCTAATCACTTATGGAGCCAAGCGCAAGAGGAATGAAGTTATGTAAGAGAATGCACTCAAGAAAACCAAAGGAATGATTAGGATTCTGAGGGATTTTGTGGAGGACATCGAGGCTGGCCTTACAACCACAGACAATGAGGATGATGATGATGAAGTCTCCGATGATTTTAACTCTGATGCCTAGAATATTTCATCTCTTCTGTGAATTGGACTATTTTACTTGAACTTTTTCTTCTTTTGGATGACTGTAACACCTAACTACTTTACTACTTAATGACTTTTTTGAATAGCCACTAACAATTTTTGCAGAGTCTTTTCCCATCTTAATGACAAAAGGGAGAGAAAAGAAAAGAAAAGTTAACATGTTAGCATTGGCTTAGGACATGAACAATGATGCTTAAACTTTTACTTTAATTGCTCTGTTTGGTGTTATTGTTATGAAAACTACTCTGTACTGGGTGTTATTGGTATTGTGATATATTGCTTGAAAAATGTTCTTGGTTGTGTTTTTTAGTTTCATCCATCTGAGGAGGAAAGCCATGATTAAAGGGGAGAAATGCTAACATTAAGGGGGATCACCACACATTCCAAATGTCATCAAAGGGAAGTGCTCTCAACTTACTTAAATTAATTCTAAATTACCCTCTTTTATCATGTTTGTCATCAAGAGAGAGATTGTTGAGCTAAGGCTGATTTTGGATTTTACAAATGATGACAAACATTTCTTGGGTTAAAGCCTAAATGTGTTTAATGTGTGTGCTAAGTGTTGCAGGCCCACTTGTATGATTGCTTCAGCCCAAGTTAGCTTTCCTTCAGAAGCTTAATATGCTAAAGCTCTAACACTTAAGTCCATAGTGCATCAACCCTCTTTATTTGAATGAGCAACCAAATGAGCCAAGGGAGAGAGCACCAAATACAAGTGGTTGGAACATAAAGAAAAGGAAGGACATCTGTCAACAATTTGGGATAGCTGTAACACCAAGACAAAAACAAGGACAGCTGGATCAGTAAAGCACAATTCTGATTATGGGAGAGAAAAACACAAACTTGCAAGAAGAGCAGAAGTAGTGTTATAGCTCCTCGGACAGCAGGGGTAATGGAGTAAAAGAAAAAAGGAATGCATGCCAAGGAAGAAAGCAAGTCCAAGGACAACAGAGGTGGTGGAATGGTTCCTCAACATGGCGTGTTGGTGGAGCAGTATGGAAAAGGTCTGCATGCCTTCATTGACAGCTCCAACGGGTAGCTGAGACAAGAAAACCGAAAAGGCAAATTGGAAAGCAAGCAGAAGACATATAAGAAGCCTCACTTCAACATTTAAAGGCAAGAAAAAGAGAGCACATTCAAGAGCATCATCTAAACTATTGAGCTGAATTCTTTTTCTTCTACTCAAGCTTCATTTCTGATTCTTTATTATGACTATCTTGAGTCATCTTTTGAATTGAGAAAAATGCTGAATATATGAGTGAAAAAATCATGAGAGAAAAGAACAAAGAAGCAAGAAAGAGCCACTGAATTTTTGTGTATTTGAGTTGTTGAACTAAGATTAGTTTCCCTTGTCAAATTGGGTTAGCACTTGGTGAGTTTGAATCTGTTTAGATTCCCCTTCCAAGTTGGAACAACACTTTGGGTAGCAGAGCTTTGGTTAAAAAAGCTTAGTAGTAGATACTAGTTGAATTAGGTTGTAATTCAATAATATTGGTGATTGTAATAAGTTGATTATAGTGAAAACTCCACCATGATTATGGTGGAGACTGGACGTATGATTCATGACACTTAGAATTCGAACCAGGATACATGTTGGTCTCCTTTCTTTTCTTTCCTTCTCTGTTTTTTTTTTCTATACATGAGACAAAACAAAAAAAATCTCTTGCATTTTTAGCTTCCACAAAAATAAAACTTAAAATATCAAATTTTGAGCTAACTTAATTCAACCTCCTTCAATTAGTACCATCACAGTGTTATACTAAAATTTTACCAATATCTACAAAAATAAGGAACACTTTTCATCTTATTTGCATGTACCATATAGTACTTTGAGAAGAAGTCAAATTCCACCTAACTGTTTGAATGCAATGGCAGATTGGAGTGAAGGCAGTAATTTTAAAGGGCACTATATTTTCTTAAACGAATTTTTATTAATTTGATGTCAAATCTTTTCGTGGTGGATATTAAAATGTCAAAACTACAATAGGGTATAGATAATAGGCCACATGAGCACATGTCAAATTTCAAGAAACCAGACATTGCTAATTGCTACTCTAGTATTGTTCACATTCTACTTTTATTACACAATATCATGTGCTGCATTCGTGCATTTCCCCTAAAGGATACATTCTTTTATGTGGATATTTTTTTTTTGGAAAATGTTAGGTGATAAATACTTAAATTTTGTTTTTATTTTATATTGGATTAATATTATTTTTTATACTAAAAATGTTGTCTCAATTTTTTATTCTCATTTTTTAAAGGTACTTTACATATAAAGATAAAATGATGAATTAAATGAGTGAAATACCCTTTAAATTCAACTACAATCCTCCTCTTTAATGGATACTTTCCCTTCCCATTTAATGAAACCACCCTTCCCTTTAATGGATACCACCAACTCATAAGTCATAACCACCAAGAGTGCAATAAACTTTACTCTCCTCATCTCCACACCACACACTAAAATATAAAAAAAAAAAATTACTAAACACATAAATATAATAAAATATAGAATAAAATATATTTTTTATCTTTAAAATTTGTCAAAAATTTTAAAAATATCTCTAAATTTTATTTTATTTCAATTTTGTTTCAAATTTTTTTTATTTACATCAAATATATATATGACAACTAAATTTAAAAAAAAAAAATTAGACTAATCCAATAATAATACATAACAACTATCTCTGGTTTGTTTGTGTTGATAATTATTCTTGTAAAAATATTGCTGAATTTGTCCTAAGTTTTTTGAAACATTAATTCTCAGGGATATATTTGATGCAGATCGAAAATTTTTTAAACAAAATTAAAATAAAATAAAATTTAGGTATATTTTTAAAATTTTTAACAAATTTTAAAAACAAAAAATATATTTTACTCTAAAATATCATTTTAAGGGATATTTACTAATTATAATATTACAATATATTCCCTCCACTATATAGAAAGATTTTACTAACAAGTGCTTTAAAAAAACTTTTATGAATATTATAATACAAAATATTAAATAATAAAAATTTGTACTTCTAATATATCAATTATTATTTTTAACTAAATTTATAATTTTGAGTTTAATTTAATGTACTAATAGTATAAAATATTTGTATAGAATTATCAAATTAAATTTATGTATTTAAATAATATTTTAAGTAATATATTTAAAAATTAATCTTTTTATTAATATAACAGAGGCTATTTTTTAATATTGGTAAAAAATATGTATTACACTAAATTATTTAGCTTCAGGTGAGTTTTACTCTATTATGAATATGATTTTTTCTTTTTTACTTTTCAAAAGACAGAAAATGTTATTTTGTCTAAATTTTTTTAATTTATTAAAAAAATGTCATTGACATTTTCATTAAAAATATATTTTTTTATTTTTTAAAAAATTTCGAAAACATGATGTTTTATTATTTAAAAAAAATAATAAAATTGTGACATCCTTATTCCTTACAGTTTAATATAACATACATAATGAATTATTTTGGGGATAGCACTTGTCTAAATCTAATATTAAAAAAAAAAGTCTATAACAAACACCATTGATTGTTTGTATAAAATTCTTTTATGGTAAAACTTAATCTTGATTAATTAATAGGATAAGATTTTGTAACAGAATCATATTTAAACTTTCTCTTGTTAATTTTTTTTTCTCTAAAAAGAATTCAAATAAATCCCACAATTTTCAACTTGCACAATTGGAAAAAAAAAGGGTATAGTAGACTAGACAAGTAGTCTAATAGAGTAGTGAAGGAAGCTTCAATCATTTTTTCCTCGGATCTAAACACTAAACAGAGACACTGCTACTACTCCTACCTTCTTTCTTCCTACTTTTCACGTTTTGCAGTGAAAGTGATACCACATTCAGCATAGCGTACTGGACCCATCATTTACGATCTACGCCTTTCACCGACGCCACCATAACCCCATTCTTTCTCTCAAACAAAGGTCTTTTTTTTTTTTTACTTTCATCTTTTTCTGCTCTGCAAAAGTTACAGCAAAACCCCCCCTTTGTTGAAAAAGGGTTGACAAAAAATTATTCTGTCCACTGAATAATGAATTTGTGAATTACCATCAATCATGGCATGACTAAAGTTTGTACTTTTGTTCTTACCTCTGATTCATTCATTCATTCATTCATTTACCTTTTACTACCTCTTTTGTTCTTTTCAATCTTGGTCCCCAATTTTTCCAACCTTCAACCAGCACATAAAGTTTTGACATTATTCAGATTGATGGGTAGCTCAAATGGGTGTGGGTTGGGTTGAAACCGAGGTGGGTGAGAGAAAGTTGGATCCTTTTTTGGGTTCTGTTGCAGTAGTGGGGTTTTGATCCAGTTCAATTGAAAGGTTAGAAGGATAACGGATGAATGATCATCGGTCTTGTAATTGAGCACATTACTGTATCTGTTGCTGTTGCTAGTGACTACATATGTTTCGGAGACTGAGATGGTTTGTGGGTCTGAATCAGAAGAATTTGTCAACAAAGAGGTTGGGCAATGTTGAGCACCAACCTGGACCTGAAAGGCCAAGCCAGCTCCCTGTGTTAGATGCTGTTCATGAAGTTGCTGTTTACATTCATAGGTTTCATAATCTTGACCTTTTTGAACAAGGGTAAGCTCCAATTTCTTGCAGCCTCATTATTTATTTATTCAGGTTTATGATGAATCTGACCTTTGATTCTTATTTCTATCATGCAGATGGTACAAAATCAAGGTTACCGTGAGATGGGAGGTGGGTGAAGATTCCTATCCTGGGATTCCAGCACGGGTTGTTCAATATGAAGGTGACATATGTTCCTAAGCTGTTTTTTGTAGTTTGTGATAATTCATCCAGTACTAGACTAACTTTATTGAAGCATAAGTTTCTGATTCACTGAGATCTTGTGGTTGTCTCATCAAGGTTGTGCGGTGTGTGTGTGTGATCCACGCACTCACATGTTCATATGTATAAATTTCGGTTTATTTCCCAGCGCAATCTGTCTTTCTTTTAATGCAGTAAGTTGTAATCAGAATGTAAATAAAATTTTCCAAAATCTGAAATGTTTAACATCCAATCCAAGCACAGACTATAGTCAACTTACGCGTGAGTTCTACATGAAACAAGTAGTTGTTGATAGTTTATATCCCACATAGATATTCAAAACAATGGGGTTCCATATATATTGAAATTCATATATGCTAACAGCCTGTATTAGAGATATAACCATTAATGTTGTCTTTTCCCATCGGCTTAAGCTTTTGGGATGAGTGGTTTCATAACATGGTATCAGAGCTCTATGTCCGAAAGGTCAAGAGTTTGATCCTTGGTGGACCCCAAAAGTGAAAAAATAGCATTCTGATTTAGATTTCTTAACATGCAAGCTGCTGACAAGAGCTATGCCGAGCAACTACTGTTTTTTGTTGAGTTATGTTGCTATGTTATATGATATTTGTTTTTAGCTAGAATAACAGTCTTAGAATCCAACTTTTCTTCAAGCTGCAGCTCCTGAAGTGGGTTCTGACAATTTATGTAGAGTTTGGATGATCGATGATGCTGACAACAGTTTTTCAACCCCACCATTCCGAATTAAATATGCTAGGCAGGATGTACTTCTTTCTATCATGGTTTCATTCTACCTATCTTTTGGTGCATGTGAGGTCAGTTTTTCTCTTTCATGATCTTTTTATATAACTATAATATATAGACAACAGCGGATAAAACTGTTTTGTTCAAATAAACAAATTAGGTGTATGATGCCAAAAGTTTAAGATATTAGACATGGTGTTCGCAGGTGTTAAGCCTGATCTTCTGTTATGTAGCAATATTGAACATTTTGTTGCATTTTTTAGTTATGATTCTTTCTTTCTACTCATTTTCCCTCTCGGATCATCGAAGTTCTTTTTTCTTTATGATGATATCTTTTGCTCTTTATGATAATAGCTTTTGCATAGTTGCACACATATTGATGTATAATTTTCATTTCTTCCCTTATCATAAATACCTTTACCTTGGCTAATATTGTTTATGTGCAGGATCAATCTTCTGTTATCTTGAAGTTTGAGCTCTTACATGCCCCTATGAGCGGAACAGGGTTAGTTCATAGGATTCTATTTCCCTTATCGAGTGTAATGGTGTATTAAACTAGCAAAAGCTGTATATAACTAAATTGATTCAGCATGAGTTTGATTTTGTTTTCATGGTTATATGAAGTTAGGGTTGCAAACATTGAAAATGCTTGCATAATTGTGTAGGTATGAGTTCCAAGGTTCACCAGATGCATTCTCTGCTTCAGTTCATGAATATAAAATACCCCCTAAAGGGCTTCTGGGATTGCATTCATATTGTCCTGTCAATTTTGATGCTTTCCATGCTGTCCTTGTTGATACAAGTGTTCACATCAGTCTACTAAAAGCTAGTCATCACACCTCTCGACCGAAGGTATCCAGGTTTGTCAACGTTCCAGTTTTTGAAGTTCAAATAGATACTCTCTTATAAATGTTGTATCACCAATATATCGATAGATTGTTTTCAGAATATCACAAATATATTTTAGGATCAACTAGTTCTCTAATTGATGAGAAATCTTAGTTGACTTGTTTCCTTATTTGATTCAGGTTATGAGTTTGTATGAGCAGGCTTAGGTTTGGATTAATTGTTCTTCACCAGTGCTTTCATTTTATGCATGTTAGTGCTTGACCTACATTTTCTTTTAACCTTTGAATGACCTGGATTTTGAATTGTATCAGTGATTCTAGAGGCTCAGAAGGCACTTATGTTGAAGATTATGTTGGGTCAAACAAGGTATATAGATATATTTTGTTGCTTTAAATTTTGTGCACTCATAAATGTAGTTGTTGTAATCTCTCTCTCTCTCATTTTTTTTTTTACCGTCGTAACTTATTTCCTTACTGATGATCAACAATCAGGTTACGCTTATCAAAGCATTGATGGCTGCCCATGATATCCTGCTTGAGGATTTGAAAAGAATAAGCACAGGCATTGACCAAGCTGTTGATTTGACTGAAATTACTTCTGCATCAGATGTTACGGAATGGTTTCGTTCTACTTCACCAGCAAATGTCAATGGTGATTCATCACCTCTACTGTCTGACAGGCCACACGTAAGTTCTGAGGTCCTCTATCATTACAAAGTGAGTGTTTTGTTATTTGTTTTGTTTCTGTCTCAGACAATTTGCTGATGCAATATGTTAATTTTTCTCTCGACAGAAAGCTGCTCATTCTATCAATAAACTTACCGACCCTTTCTCTTGGGACGACCATCTGTTGATCTCTCTCCAATCTCTAGGGAATCAGCTGCTAAGTCTTTGGAATATTTTTCTGAAATTCCACAGGTTTGTTCAGATAGATTCTACAAGTAATTTCTTATCAAAATTATTCTACTTTGGCAACTGCCTAGGTTTTGGCAACCCTTTTCTCAATAAAGTAATGCTACAATTGTGCATCCATTCTAATGGTTATGGCATCTAAAATATTATTTTGCTGCCCCCGTTATTTTTGGTTTTGGGTTTATATATTTTTTCAGTGTAGTTAGCCAAGCGTGAGCCTGAATGACAAGCTAACTGAACTGAGATTTGGAAAACTTTTTTTCTTTTTATATATATTTTTAATACATCTTGTTTAAGGCATATCTATTAGTATTTTAGCACCACATCAAGTTGATAATATAATCTCCTTTTTAATATTACCACTTCACACAGGGAAAACAAAACAAAGATAATGGAATTCTTACGTAATTCCTGGGCTAATGAACGGAGAACTGAATGGTCAATATGGATGGTGTACTCAAAGGTTGCAATGCCTCATCAACCTAAGATTAATGGAGTTGAAAGGACACTATTGCACCATGGTGCACGCGGAAATACAAGGAGGTTAACTGATGATGTAATTATCTTTATATGTTGTACAGGATTCAATAAGTTCACCATTGTCCACCATGTTTGAAATTAATTGTTACATTGTCTTCATATAGTTCACATAATCATTTTCTTCAAATACGTTACCTTTTTTTTCTGTTCAGCCTATTCAAATTGCAACAATGCGTGCAGAACTTCATAGGCGTGGTATAGCACAAATGAGGGTGAGTGATACTATTGTTTGACTGGAATGCTTTGTAATATCTTGTATTCCTGCTCACTGGAATTTATGAAATATATGAATTCCATGCAGATCAACAATCGGTCACTTCAAGACATGTATATATTTGGAGATCCTTTGCATATTCCAATTATTATTGTTGAACGCTTGACAAACATATACCATTCAACCAGTGTGAGTTCAGATTTCATTCCTCTGAAGGAAGAAGCAAGGCATAAACTAGAAAATGGATATAGAGCCACAAATAAGAGTGGGAATAGCCGGCGACAAAATGAACACGTTTTGAGAGTAGTAGTTTTTGTACATGGGTTTCAGGCATGTTTCATATTCTTGCAGTTGCTTTGATCTTCTTCATCTTTTTTGTTTTTCTCCCATTCTTCCTGTGATTTTGTGGCTTCAATTGTTTGAGTCTAAATAATACATGTGATTCGTTTGTTAGAGTACTATTATTCTAGTTATTTACTTTCCGTGATCTTGTTGTGGAGTTCACTTTGTGGTACCTTCTGTAATAGTGAATTACTGGATTAATAGTCTACAAGTGTTAAATAATCTAGTCTCATAGCTTGGTTGAAGGTTCTACCCATTATTAGAATGTGCCTACAATTGGATGTATCCATGATTCTTCCTTTAAGAAATTTCACTTGCCTTCGGTGACTGCCCTATAAAAGTTGTTCTAATAAAAGTTATATTTATCTTTGTATATGTATTACTTTTGTTAGTTCGTTGATTTTTGTTTTATTTTTGCATAATTTGGTTTATTTCTGATGATTTTGACATAAATTTCGTACATAAGTTATTGGGATTCTTGCTTTAATACATAGGTGTTTACTCAGCAGTTTATTGTTTTCCATCTTGTTCCATCATTGTGACTAAGCATGCACTTTGTTACTCAAATATTGCAGGGAAATCATTTGGATTTACGGCTTGTTCGGAACCAGTGGCTTTTAATAGATCCCAAAATACATTTTCTCATGTCAGAGGCAAATGAAGACAAAACATCTGGAGACTTCAGAGAAATGGGGTCAAGGCTTGCCCATGAAGTGATCACCTTCCTTAAAAAGAAGATGGATAAAGTTTCAAGAAATGCCATCTTAACTGATATCAAGCTTAGCTTTGTTGGTCATTCTATTGGAAACCTCATTATCCGAACTGCCCTCGCTGGTATTTATTGTCAATTTTAAAAGATACTACTAATGAAATTTAAAAGTGGTGAAACTGACTTCTTTCTTTCTCCCCCCCCCCCCCCCCCCCCCAAAAAAAAAAAAAAAACAGAAAGCATCATGGAGCCATATCTGATGTACTTACATACATATGTCTCCATATCCGGTCCACACTTGGGTTATATGTATAGTTCAAACTCTTTATTCAATTCAGGACTATGGCTATTGAAGAAGCTGAAGGGTACACAATGCATTCATCAACTAACTTTTACAGATGACCCTGATCTTGAGAATACTTTCATATACAATCTTTCCAAGGTATTAGGTGCCAAATTTACTCTTCTTATATGTTGTCCTACTCCTACACCTATCCCTCTATCCAGATCACCTTTCCCGCAGTCTTAGCATTTAGAAGTAACGATAACACGGTGTTTGCTATATGTTTTTGTTGAATGTCATTGATGTATTTTAATGAAGGGAACATAGGAAAGTAAGTTCTATGTTTTACCTTTGGCTGCAAATGTAAAATATTGTCATTCTTGTCTACAGGAGAAGACACTGGAAAACTTCCAGAATGTAATTCTTTTCTCCTCTCCTCAGGTAACCTCCCTTATAAGCTTATGATCAGAATTATCATATATGTTGACAGATCTTAACTTTCCTAACATTAGTTTGAATTACCTTGTATTAACAATTTACATACTGGGCTATCCCTGAAGAGTGAAGATATGGTTTAAGATTGTAAGTTTGTGTAACTTATTGTCATAGAAAAATGGATAAATAGAGATGTACTTGATGTAAAACATAAATTGTTTGGGATTCATTCTAATATTGATAACATGACTATTTTGCCGCTCCATCCGCTTTTCTGCATGAGCATGCTTTCTATTTTGGGTGTTTTTCTTGATTCATGTCCCATGGAAATGATAGGATTTGTTTGAGAGTTTAACGTTCAAAATTAAGTTTTCTACTCTGCATATCCTTAATGTTTAGTGTCTAGTATTATATCTACCTACTCTTTTCTTTTACCATTTCAAATGATATATAATTCCCATGCTCATTGCATTTCAGGATGGTTATGTTCCGTATCATTCTGCCAGAATTGAACCGAGTTCAGCGGCTTCCTTGGATTCCTCTAAAAGAGGGAAAATCTTCCATGAGATGCTAAATAATTTGTTGGGCCAAATCCAAAATGACTCTGACCATCGTGTGGTAATCCGATGTGATGTCAACTTCAACACGGCTTGCTATGGCAGAAACTTAAACACACTTATTGGACGCACTGCACATATTGAGTTCTTGGAGTCCGACATTTTCGCCAAGTTCATAATGTGGTCTTTCCCAGAGCTGTTCAGATAGTAAACAACTGAATTTCCATAATTCAGGCCATTTTGTCAGTTTAGCAAAACAGATAGGTCGACCGAAGGCTTTCGGAGCAGTGTAAAGAGAGATGCTGAATTCAAGTCCGTCAAATGTCAAAACTCCATGGCATCCGGCTTGATTCTCGCGGTCTGAATCGTAATCCTCCAAAAAATGTGCCCACATTTTGCTTACAAGGGGAATCTTGTGGCATATGTGGAGCAACAGGCCTTGCATGGAAGGGGAATATAGCCTTTTTTGCTAACTAGTGTTCCCTGTGTTCTGCTAAAGAACCTGAGCTTTTGCATTTATGCAAGGGCAGAATAATGTAAATTAACTCAGGCATGTACAATTACAAAGAACAAAAACAATGTGCATTGTATCATATCTGACAAGTATATATAATATTGTTAGATCTTCTGCAGGCTTAGAAAACTAGAGATAATGTTGTACACACAAAGTTTATTAACCCTTCCTTGTTAAGCAGTGTTATTTTTGTTAATTGTTCTGGTGGCAGTTGTTATGATCTTGTCTATGGTTTGGTTCTGTTGTCTCTTCTTTATACATGTATATCTGAAGCGGCTAATGCGTTTTGTTGCTTTGTGTACTGAGTTTTCCAATGAGCCAAATGAAGTTGTCTCCATTATTAGACAATGCTAGAAATCTAGTATTTCTGGCATAGTTGTAATAGTAACACAAACTTAATATAGAAATATACATAGTAACAAAAAATGTTCATGAGTCTAGACAAGATTAGAACAAATCATGAACACAAGCAATTTATTTAAATAATAAGAATTTAAAATTTAATGCACTGTGCATCTAATTATGTAACACCATATTACTAAAAATAATTATTTTTTATATTAACTACTTAAATGACCATCCAATAAAACAGACATGATTGGATGAATGTGTAAATGTACTAATACATCAAAATTAAACTCATAATAAATTGTCAGTTTGTTATACGTTTCAGGTGTTTGGACAAATGATAATAACATTTTGTTGAAAGAAATTTTCTTCTGAAAACAAATTATTAAATCTGAACACATTGCACAATGCACATGTGTCATGCCTCAATGGAACACAGAATAAATTCTATTTAATCTATCGGCTGTCTCCATTTTCACAAACACGAGCTGATGTTAGTTTAAGGCATCATACATTCTTCTTATGAATAAGCAACACATTCAGTTCATTGAGAATAGAAACATAACATGCAACTTACATAATACAGGCATTCAAATGAAAATTTTAAACTCTATTTAATAACTTCAACCTAAACCTTAGCAACAGGAAATCATTCAGACAGAACCTTCGGCATTAGAAATTTACTCACATAAGTGTCAGAAAATACTTGCTATATATAAATATATCTTTTAAGCCACGGAACCATAAAATATTTATGAAGTGATTATGTTTTCTTATATATAAATACAATGCAAAACAAGGAAGCTAAATGATTTATCAACTAAGCTCGTCTACTCATTCTTCCTCCTCCCCAAAAAGCTGGCAAGATGTAAAAATATACATGTTCCGCAAATTTGTACATCTGGTAAGCTCAACAATCCAACATTTTCATTGATCTGCATAGCTTGATGAGCCAAGGTAATCAAGACCCTCAGTTCGGCACGTCATAATCTTCCGGAATCCCTCCCTCACTTGGCGCTCCAGTGGATCCAGTCCAGCACTAAAAGCTTCACAAACATGAGTGAGCTCCTTCATGTCCTGTTCAATTTCCATTTCCTGATCCTCTGTCAAGGGAAACTGAGGTGAATCCACCAAGTCTGTCAAGTGACGGGTACATAGCTCAACTCGATATATCTCCTTCAACAATCCATTTGAGTTCCGGCGATCCCGCTTCTTTGACTCCTCCATGATCCGTTCATAGAGGGAGTTAACCGGCACACTCCAGGAAAATTGCCGCGAGACTGAAAAGTGAATGTTTAGACCCCTGTCCTGGCAGGGAATTGCCGCAACAAGGGTCCACAAAACAAACAAGAGAATACAATTCATTGTATAAACAGGAACTGCAAGTCCTCTTGTAGCAGAAATCTCATTCCCACGAGGTGGAACAAGGTTGCTTGCAATGGACTGGAGTTGCTTAGCAGCAGACCATGATCGAGAGACACTCCATGACTGCGATCGTGAATGCCCTGCCGAGTGTTGATCCTTGCTCGAGTTATGACGCCCAAAAGATCTATTACGTTGCGAAAAAACTGATCCAGAGTCTTTCTCCTCGAGCATTGCCAATGCTAAATCCATCAGTGCCTTTCTTGCCCTCCGGAACTGGCCTTCATTCAATGCTCTCTTATTCGAACCCAAGGCAGAAAGCACAATATCCAGATGCTTTTGCCATGTACGAATCTTCTCAACCCCATCACGGCTTGCATTACAAATATCAAGCGCCTTCACTGACTTCTCAAAGAATTCAGAAATCAAACGATCTAAGGGGGGTTTTGAAACCTGCTCTTTATTATTCAACAGAATAGTCCTGAATTCCTCATGGCAGCAGATGAATACACCCAATAGCTTCTGAACCCAATCAATTGAGAGCAATTCATCATTACTCGCCCCAGAGAGGTCCTGAAATCGATCTGTAACCCGCCTTTGGAATGATCCAAGCTCTAAATTACAGGAGTCGGATTCGTGGCCTGCATCAACAGAATGAACCTGTTCCTGCCTGACACCAAATATTGAGCGGCCAAACGAGGAGAATGACGATGAGGGGCTCTGATTATCTGTTGAAGGCATAGTTGCTGACTAGATTTCAGAGGGAAACCTCTGAAACACCTCAATACACTGGACCAGAACCAAAGAGATCACATATAACCTATCAAAAACAACTGCATTAACGTTTGTATCCCGAAAGGAACTAGACTCAAAGAATGTAAGTTGTTCAACAGTCTAACACAATTCTCCCTCAATCCAATCAAAATCGTTACACTTATCAAAACATCGATCCGAATAAACAGATCAACCAAATTCCAATCATGGAATTCAAACCCCAAAAAAGAAAAGACCTCAGCTTTCAATCACATGACACTAATCACCTCCAAACACCAACTCAAATTCAATAGCTACCAAAACCCAACTAGAAAAACAGACTTTTATATCTGACCCAGTGCCCAAAAAATCAAAATTTTTATATACCCACATAACCCATATTCAGACAATCTTCAATAAGAGAAAGATTTCATAGAATATCATCCAGTTAGGTTAAAAAGAAGAAAAGTGCATGAACTGCATGTAAGAAAGCTTTTCAAAAAACATGCGGAATAAAGGAAGTACCTTTGCAGTTGAAAAGCGTAGACCGGAAGCAAAGAAGATCATGGGAGGCTTGTGGATTGAAAAGGGTGATCATAGGAAGCGTAGAATTGCAGAAAAGGGAAAATGGCGAATTCCAAAACCCTAGCGAAGGACCAAAGCCCCTCGCTTTGGTTCAGTTCACGCCAGTTGAAGGGAAGAGAAGGACAGACAAGAGGGCAATGTAAAATCAGAATATTATTGGCGAGACAACTGACATGACAACATTTTTTTAAGGTATAATTTTTTTAAAAAAATGTGTGTAAGAAACTAAGAATAAAAGAGGATTTTTGTTTGGCAACGTGCTATTTATTTGTGTTTTTTCAGGTTACTTACGGCTGTGTTTTTTTATTTATTTTTATTTTGTTGGGTTATATACTTATGATATTTTGTTTATATTTTTATGCTTTGCAGAATTTTTGTACTCTGTTTGGAATTTTTTTAAATATTATTGTTGTATTTTTATTAAAAATAACCAATAATAAACTCAAGTACTTTTTTGGATATAAAAAATTTTAATTGAATGTTGTAGTTTGAAACTTTGAACGTTTTGTGTACTGGAAGTTCCAAGATTTTTAATTGGGTCATGTAACGTTTGACAATTTAGTTAATTCAGAAATTCAATTATTATTTAATTCTATTTTTTTTCTAACTTAATTAGTCCATGTTATTGTTCATAGCTTCTTGCCAACTATAGTTTCACATCACATTCATGAAATTTAATTTAAGTAAATGACGAATAACCCTAATTTATCATTCCAAAATATCAAATGTACGATGAGAATGAAATTTGCAAGCATTGATCAAATATCTCTTTTCCTTTAGTGTGGTAACTTTCCATCTAATTTATTCCGTGAAAAATTCATATGAATGAATTAATAGTTTTCTAAAGAGGCCATTAGAAAATAATAACACTTAATTGACACAGATCACTACTTGTTACCTTGAATATCACGTGAACCAAAATTAAAGGAGAAATGTTCATTGAATATCTAATAAAGAAAAGTGTAGATGGTGAAGTCCTTTGGTAATAAAGAAGTCCAGCCACAAATTTGTCACAAAATTTCAGCCTTATATATATATATTTTAAATAAATATAAATTATCAGCTGAACCTTTAATAAACTCAATATAAACATAAAATTATAATACCAACTGTGCTTAGAAAGGATTATATATGATTTCAGTTGATTAAATTTGAGAGCTGATAATAGCCACATATATCCACAACCTGTTCCAACTCATCTTAGCAGCAAATCATAATTGAATTGAATTGAATTGATAGCTGCAACTGCAACCAACATGGCCAGAAAATGACTCAGCAGAGTTCCGGTACTAATAATTTGCTTTGTGGGGTACTAATAAGTAATAACCTCTTAAAAAACACAATTGAGCACCTAAAATCTGTTACATGATACATTGCTGGAACTGAGTAAGGATACATAGAACAACATTAAAAGTTAAAAATGTTCTTAAACATTGTTACATCAAGGACTTGCTACAGTTAAAATGATTAATACAATAGTAATTGCCTATTCTGATGAAGCTGGTAACAAATGAAATTGACAAATACAAAGAGATGGTAGGATCACTGTTCTCTGCTCCAAGATTTATTCACAAGCCAATTTGGTGTCAAAGCTGCTCAAGCATATTGCAAAAGCCTGGAATGCAGATAGTGGATACCTATAATCCATTGTGAACATATCTTTTCCGACTTTGCCGAACTGCAGAATTACCTTGTCATGCTCCGGGGGAGCCGGCTGAGATGGCGTTGGCACACTGGCAGGTGGCGGCATTGCAGCAATGAGCTGAAAGTTTTTTACAGATGCAACTGTTACCCTTCCCCGGAAATTAAGACACCAACATTGTAATTGTTCATGCCATCTTGGAGGCTTGTTTTTCAGGACCAAGGGCCTTGTCTTGTCATCTAAGTCTTCGTTGGAGGATCCCCCAATCTCAGAGAATCGAGCACTGCTGAACTCGATAGAGCGATCTAGGGACTTCGAAAAGGAGATGCTTCGGAATGAGTCCTCTAAGGCGCGAGGAAGAAGCTCTGGTTGACCAGGAACGCTGCCACCCACATCAAGTGCTGACATTGGTATTGAATGCATAACACAATGCATCTTCCTGGGGCCTCTTGTGCCAAGCACATTCAATTCATATGTCACCTGAGCTATGTTGTAACTCCCAGATGGGACCTTGGGTGAAACCTTCTTGGAATAAAATCTCCGGCTTGTTCTCCCAACCCCTGGAGCTGCTACATGGGCACCAGTGTATGGAGGCTGTGTATCATATATGATGAATTTTGTGCCAAGAAAGTTCGATCTGGTGTTGCAAATTAAAAGAAGTGAGAATACAAAGTCATGAAATAGAACAGATATTTCTAGTGACATCTCCTTAAAAATAAAACAATGGGAGGCAAGAAGAGCCCAAAATGGTGATATTTGCTTATACATTATGATCAATTTAAGCTTACAGATTGTATGATCATGAATTTCAACTTATACTTCTGGGAGTTAGAAGTTGTCATGCTTCTCTTAAAGCATAGTACTTTTAATAGTTATAAACTTATAATATCGAAGATGATGGACAAGAATAATAAAGATTTTCAAGCAGTAAACCCACCTCAGCTTCCCAATGTAAGTGCTACTTGATCTAGATATGTTGCCAGCATCCATTGAAATGACATACTCTGTGTAAGTTGTTCTCCTCGTCCTCTTGGCAGAAAGGAGGAATTTCCCATTTTCAACTAGCAAAGCTGCAAAAATCATGGGACAAGGTTAGAAATATCACATTCTGATTTATTACCATATATTATGCAGTGACAGACAGATTGATGATAGCAACTAATGATAGAGAGAAACAATTTATACCATACTCTAACAGAATAATCTAACTCCACAAAGTATTTAATAACTTCAAAAAAGTTTCACATGCAATTTGTAGAAAAGATCGTTTTTATAATCCCAGCTGGTCAACAACCCAATGAAACTTGTAGTACTTCATAAAAAATAATATAGGCATAAAATAATGTAACTAATAGGTGCTATCAAACTAGCTAGCTGGTTATTAGAGATATAATCATTCATGTTGTCTCCTCCTATCAGCTTAAGCTCATGGGATGAGTGGTATCATGACAGCAAAATCATGACTATCGATACATGCATAAATTAGCATTTAACACCATTAATAAGCATTAACAAACACCTAATTCCTAGCTAAGTAGATAATAACATCCATAACTTGAAATTTGAATACATAACATAAAATTCCTAAGTTGCAAAATATCAACTGCACATACAATAGTATTACATACTTCCCCCTTTTATCGATGCAAAATATGAACATAGACAACGGGTATCAACATTTGCAGAGTCACATTTATATCAAGTAAGGATCATTCTTTAAGTTATATCTATATCAATCACATCAACTGTTTGACCTAAATAGTCATAGATAGCACTATACAGAAGAAGGCTTACCAGGGCTGAGACAAAGGAATAGGCGGTACGTTAAACTTGATTTATCTCTTTTGATAAAACATTGAACCATTCCATCACGTGGTCCTGGCTGAAAGATCAATGAAGAAGGGAAAACAAGAAAAATTATTATGGTGCTTCAAACAAATATATCATGGATGAGTGATAGATTAGTTCACCAAAGTGAGACAATCTGCTATAGAAAAACAAACAACAAAACTAACCTGCTTCAAGGACACAGGAAACGTGAGTTTGCCACAGAACTCTGGACTCTTCACAATTTCCTTGCACATACTCCTCCAGGACCTGCATACTGCAGCACATGCAACAACATGCTTTCGAGCAGGCCATGTGCTCTCGCTCTCCTCGAGTCTTTTAATGACATCATATAATAATTCCGGGGGCAAGCTAGCCCAGCAACTACTTTGAACAACAAAAGGCTGGTCATGCAAATCTTGTACAGACCCATGAGATTTTCCTCTATGATGGCCAGTGAGCCTAACATCAAAACTCCTCATAGACAAGCTCCCGAAACTACCCCTCACATCTCGAACTATGCTTCGGAACGACATTCTTCGCTCGTACCCCAAATATAGAATTATATATATATAGTGATGGACTATATCTGACCACTGTGAGCATATACCTGTCAAACCCATAAAAGGAAAGTTTCGGTTCAACAGTGACACTGCCATGTATCAACATTGTTGTTATTCTTCATCTTTTCCATATACCAATTACTCACTAAATACAAAGTCTTGTTCCACTGAGTGAGGTTGACTATATATTAAGCATCCACACAATCATAAGTTCATAATGATAAATCAAAACACACAGGTATCCAAAATTTGTGAAGTCGGTTTAGTTAACAAGGGAATCAAGGTTTGTTATTTGATGAGTAGCAGACATTGTAAAGGATAATCCAAGAGGGCATTATCATTAACAAGATGATAAAATGGCTGCACATAGAGCAACAAAAGTGCTACAAAACTTGTGCCATTTAGAAGTTTATTTATATATTCTAATTCAGTTCCGAAATGCATTTTACACAGGATAAAATACTAAGCAGAAAAGATCAATTATTCAGGAAAGGTCTAATGCAGGACTTTAAAATGTTAAAAATAAAAATTAATGAGAACCTTTCATCTTAATTTTCCTCTTCTCTACTTACCTAAGCTCAAAGCACAAGCAGTTTCTAAATCAGGAAGAGGCAGAAGAAAAGGGCATGTGAAACAAAGAAGGGAAAAGAGACTCACTTTCAAAACTTAACAACTAATCCAAGCTAGACCACAAGCCACCCTTTAACTGCAAAACCATAAGAAAATGTCAGAAATTGGGTACTTAAAATAGGGGGAAAACCTAAAAAAAACCACAATCTTGTTTAAGATTGTACCCATTTTCATGCCCTTCATTTTACTTCAAAACCCAAACCCAGCAAACTTGTACAAGATCAACAAAAACAAGATGACAAAACAAAGTTGCAACTCAAAGGAGAACATACCCAAATTGGAGAGATCTGGAGGAGCTGAAGCACAAGCACTACTTAACAAGAGATGAAATCTACAGCTGAATACAAATAAAGAAAAAAAAAAAAAAAGTGTCCCCTTTATGCATCAGAGAGATTCAATAAAGCAAAAAGACTCAACCTTTTATGTGTGTGTTTGGTGTTAAAAAGAAGGCTAAGATTAAATTAATAAGATGCTACAGCTAAAGTCTTCTTCTCAAGACTCTTTGCTCTGTGTCTCTGAGATACCCGGACTCCAAAGCTGCATTAAATCTACTTCACCAACCAAAAGGGTTTTCAATAATTTATGTTTAATCAAAACCTCTTCTCAATTTTCCTTTTCTTTCTTTTCCTAGATTTGCCTTTGTTAAAGTATGTAATGTAAAAAAATTTATTGAAAAATATATCTTTGGGCTTTACATTACATGAATTTATCATAAATTTTATTTTATGTAACTTTTTCTAGTGAGCATGAAATTTTATTTTTCCTTGAAATATAAAAATACATATTTATTTATGGATTACAACTGTGAACTGTAAAGAGAATATAGTAGAACATATTATTTTGGACATAACTAGTTGGTGTCCAGCATTAAATGCCATTTGACTTTTCTCTTGTCTTCCTTCGGATGAATCATCTGCAATTCTTTTTTAGAACAAATCATAGAACTGCTATGCATGATTGTCAACTAATCACTTATTTTCTTTTAATTGTGTATTCATCATAGTAGTGAGTGCAAATTTTCAATATTGTAGTAATCTAAAAATTTAAGTTCTAAAGTACATGCTTGCTTAGAGGGCAAGATGAGGTGTTCTCCAACGGGTTTTGGATTTGTTATTATTTTATTTCAGTGAAACTTTGCTTAATAGTTACATTTTTGAGTTGTGAACAATATAATATCGATCTGTAACAAAAAGAATATATAAATATAAACATGTATAATTATTTATTTAATTACTTGAAACTTACGCAATCTATCCAAAAAAGAGCAAATAAACCAGGATCCCTTGCTAAAATGGTCAAACTGATTACTGTTATTGCACCATTTTTTCAGTGCAATTAATTAGTCTAGAAAATATCCTGATAGTAAATAATGTATACAATTTTTTATGATTGATCTATATACTAAAATTAGTGGTACTTGTACACTAAAATTTATTGTTCATTATTATTCACAGATGACACCTAGTAAGCATGGAGAATTTAAGTGGGATATATGGTAGATACTGTTAATCTAAATTTACTATAAACTAGTAGTGAGGGAATGAAGCATAAATTGTAGAGAATAATTTTGTTGAATAATTAAAATAAATATGTGTATGTTAATATGTATGTGGTGTGGTGATGGGGAAAGGATCTTCTCCAATTTTTTTAATAATTGATAGAATACAGTGTAATTTCTCATCTTTGATTTTATGAGTGGACCAGAAATAAATAAGAGAGAGCAATAAATGATTAGATTGAACACTAGATACTATCCAATTTTTTTTTCATTGGAGAGGATCCACTCCTTTGGTGACACGAGGGTCATGATTTTTTTTTTCAAAGCCAAAGGGTCAAAGGGATGGTTTGTATTATGATTTATGAGTATTAGTTTTTTTTTTTTTTTATCAAAGATATGAGACTCGAACCCGCAACTTCTTAATTGAGTATGGAGAGACTATACTATTTGAACTATTACTCATTGAGACTATACTATTTGAGTTATTACTCATTCAGTACTTATGAGTATTAGTTAATTACCTGAGAGTCTGACTTTGACACCGCCCTATCCCGTATCTGTATTCGTATACGTATCGTATGTGCTGATTTCTGGTCATAACTCATTCACACCTTTCTTGAATCTTCCCAGAAACTGCACAACAATGTACGTACGTGTGTTCCTTTGGTCCCCTCCCTCATTCATATTATAATATGTGCTATACAATGTTATCTTTGTTCTTTCTTTCTTGTGCATATGCATTGACATGAAAGATGATGTTTGAAGATGGAGCATAGTAGATTAATTTCAATATTTTTATCTATACAACATGATTAAAGGCCACTCTTGTATACAAATGGTATATATTCATTTCAAACAAAAGAAACCTCCCAAGAAAAAGAGAAACAAAAATCTTCAACAAGAAAGATGTCTGAGCCCGGGTTCGAACCAGGGACCTCTAGTGTGTGAGACTAGCGTGATAACCAACTACACCACCCAGACTTTGTTATTGTTGCATTTTGTTTTAATATATTATAATCATATCTGTTTTAGTTATAAATACATGATTTCTCATATATTTTTACACAAGCTAGCTGATACAGAGTAACAGTGTACAATAATGTTCTCCTTACTAGTTACTATGACTCTATGAGTGAGAGTTGGATTAAACCCCCTACTTTGGTTTTTAAGATTAGCGAGTTGCATTAATTTAATTTTTTACTTTTTAATTGATAATTTGATTCCTCATATTTAAAAAAATGCACTAATATAGTTGTTCGTATATTTTCTATCACTATAACTCAATATTGTTAATGACGTAGTTTAAACCTTATCACATTGAATATATTAAAACAATATCTATGTATTTTGACGTTAAAAAAATGCATTAAACGACGTAATATGAGGATTTGAACAATCTTGTCATAATTAAGTTCTTTGTCATAACCCTCGACATCGTTCAATGGCTTTTTTAGTGTCAAAACACATACAACGTTGTTTTAATGTGTATAGCGTAGCAAGGTTTGAACCACGTCATCAATAGCGTTGAGCTTCGATAACAAAAAATACACGAGAGATTACATTAGTGCATTTTTTTAAATTTAAAATACCAAATTATAACCATTGAAAAGTCAATAATTAAATTAGTGGAACTGGCCAAAGAAATCAAAGTGGGATCATTAGTTGCAATATATTTGAAACACCAAAACCATGAACCAAAAAAAAAGTGTAAAAGGATTATCCAGTTAAAAGGGGAATACAAAAACACAACCTATACTACTAAAGAGTAACGCGTTTTATTTCCCCCATTATTATGAGGAGGGCAATTCTGAATTTGATGATGAGTTTTGTTGTTGTTTCTGCGGGGACATAACAATAACTTGAAGAGGATCTCTTGTGATTTCTTCTGATAACTGAGTGTGAATCTGAATCTTGTGTTTGGTTTCTCTGCTGTTCCCCCAAAGCACTGTGTATAGCCCAATCACTATCAACACTCCTCCAATCACACTATGAGTAAGTGTCAAAGTTACAATTAAATTAGTAAACTTAGGTAACAATAAAATCATGAAATAGCATATATTAATTCATAGTATGTACCTTCCTAAATATAAATTCTCATTCAACAAGAAGGAAGCAGCTATGGCCACAAGCACAAGCTGCAGAGGATTGAAAACAGAGCAAAATAGAGGGCCTCTCATATGCACGCACCATGCAATAATATTAACCACAATTCCAGACGTCACAATTCCCTGCAATTCCAGTACGAAACAAAAAGAATCAACAAAAAAAAAAAACAATTAATGAATTTTAAATAAGACAAATTTTGAGGAAGGCAGAAGGTACCGAATAAGCGACAGTGAGGAGCCTGATATTCCAAGCAAGCTTCCATTGGGAGGCCCAATCCCTATCAAGAGAGAGAGCAAAGAGAGTGGATTGTAATGCGGCCATAGTGCACATAAGAGCTGTGCCTGTGTGGTGCCTGGGGAATTCTTGATTCAACTTAGCCTGAATGTTGAGCCACAATGCAAAAGAGCAGCAGCTTGCAGTTGCATATGAAAAACCCAAGAATTTGTTACCATAATCACGGCCATGTACATGATGCAAGAGGTTGATACGGGAAGAAGAAGACCATGTATCAATTTGTTTGCCTTTGTAAAACGTCAACACCATTGCACCACTGATTCCGGTTATTGTTCCTATTACTTTGGCCTTCCCTGCTGCTGCTCCCAAATTCAACTTTTCCAAACTATGTATAAATAAAAATCAATAAGATGATGCATATTGCATGGAGTATATATAGTAGCTAGCGTACGTACCCTGAGGTTATGGCCATGATGAAGGTGACAGCTGGACAAAGATTAAGGATGGCCAACACAAACGTTGCTGGCATCAAAGCCAATGCCGCGAAGTAAAAGTTCAGAAATAAAGTTCCCCTGCGGCAAGCAACATTGTACGTTACATGTAAAATTGGCGTCTAATATGAGAACTGATAGGTAAACAATGAACATCTTGGACAACATGAATAACCACCAATCAAATAAAAATACACTACATCCTAATTTAATGCTACTAAATAAATTTAAGATTAATTTACTCTTTTAACCCTATTAATTCACATTGTTCACAAATTGTTCAAAAATATTGTTGGTTATATATACTTAAAGGTGAATGAAAAATGAGAGATGATAGGATGAAGATGCATACCCAAATAATCCACAAAGAAATTCCAAAAGAAGCACCCTTGGAGTAATCTTGGGTTTATTGTTGTTGTTGGTATCAAAAATGAGAGCAACGGGGAGAGTGAAGGCGGAAGCAAAGATGAGGCGATAAGCAGTAGCAACTCTCATGCTCATTCCATCATTAATGGCCATCTTGTACAACACATTCACCACCACAAATGTTATCTGCACCAACACCATGAGCATTATTGGCTTCAACCCTTGCAACAACACCATCCTGCAACTCAACAATTAATTATTAATTCACTTGATTATTACTTATTAGCGCGCTGTTAGTATGTATGGATATTTATATGCGGATTTAACGGCCACGGTTTCTATATACTATATGCTGCACTACTATACTTGTACATAAATAATAATAATTAATGTGTTGTGCGTATATGCTAACATTATTATTGGAGATACACTCATTTGGGGGCTGAAATCAAAGTTTCCTCAAAATGACTTCACATTTTAAACATTCATGTAATTCTAGTGACTTAATTTATTTTATTTCTAATTTATGTACCACCACTCATGAATCATGAACTAACTTCGCCAATAAGTCCTTCCCCGGTGGGCGAGGCTATGCTTTAGTACTACTGCTTCATCATTTCATTTGCCATCCTACTACTGTCACTAGTATATTTGACAAAAAGAGATTGGTTAAAATGATACATATTTTATTAAATTAAAATTTGTTACATTTTTTTAGAAATGAAAAAAATTATGTGTTTATATCATGGTTAATTGGTGTGTTTTTTTTTTAATATAGATTTATTTTATTTTTTTCTTTTAAATAACAAATCAGACCAGTCAAATTTTATATTATACAAATTGATCGATGAAATAATTTTTTTCCCCTGTAAAGTAAATAAGAGAATTCAATTAGTATGTTTAAAAAAAAATTAATATTAGAATATAAATTTGAGGGTCATATTTGTATATTTAAAAATTTTTAAAATAATAAAAAACAAGTTTGATCCTCAGATTTGTGGTATATAAAAAAATGCACCAAATTTTTACATTATTAAAAAATACCACTAAAATTAAAAAACGGACTTTTGTTTTTTTTTCCGTAGTAGTTCAACAAAATCCTATTTACTTAATCAAACATTTAATAATTAGACTATTAAAAAAGTAGTAGTTAAATGAAAATAGTAGAAATATAAAAAAAATAAAATATGAAAATTTAAGTACAATTTTTATATAAAGTTAATAGTTGAAAACTGATAAATAATAATTTAGTCAAACTTATTAAATTATTTAACAATTTTCAAAACTATTAAGTTTGCAGTGCACTTAAATTTTCACATTAATTTGTTATTTGAATTTGTCCGTTGTCCCACAGAAAGCAGACACTTCACATCAGATTATGATGGTTTGTTGATTGAGAGCAATAGAGCATATATCCCATTCTTCAAATGATCTTGTCATCAGTCATCACCCACCATATATATATACAAGACATACAGAATTTATTAGTGCTTATTATTAGAGAGCAGATATCATATTCTCCATAGATTCCCACACATACATACGTGAGAGAATAGAAATTGTGCATAAATAAGAAATCTTCGATCTTAATAAACTACCTAATTAAACCAATGGTTTAATTTTGCCACTTATCTTGTTGCCCATTATTATACATTATGCATTACGCAATGCAAAGTCTTAACTTCATTTATTTCAATGATGTATAGCGGCTAGTGGATACGTCTACAGAATACTTGCACTTTCGTATTATTAGAGTTTCTTTGAGGAAATTAAACAACGCTCAAAATTATTATACTTTTATTATTCCTTCCTTCATTTCTTTTTTCACTTACCTTGGGGGAGGATAATTAAATTAATAAGTACTTTTATTTTTATAATTCTCTCATCTTAAATTTATTTTACCCATCTCTCATCTCTCTAATAGACATAATTCGAAGATCTTAGTCTTTACTAGCAAATATAATTTAAAGAAATGTTACGTGAATAGCACTGGCACTAGCACATAGATAGAACTCTCAAGTCCCAACAATGTAATTGACTGGCAGAATTAATAATCAGCTTCATGCGGTTCTGATGTGGATGCAAATTCAAGGTTGATGGGAAATAAAATAATGGAAAAATATCAATTTGTAGAAAGTCAACACCATTGCCCCCACCAATTACACTTGTAGTTCCTAACACTTTGGCCTTTCCTAGTGTTGCTCCCAGATTCAATTTTTTCCAAGCTCTATAACAATGATCGTGAATTAAATACAATATTATAATTTGCAGTGCAAAAAGTAACTTTAATTTCCACTCATTTTTATCATTTAAATGTGTATTGTCGTATGTGTGGCCTGACTAAGCATAGCTTTGACGAAATATGATTTTATTCATTTACATTTTATATTTTTTAAATAAAAAATATTATAAACATACTAAAAATTTTATTATTATATATTTGTATATAAATATATATAATATTAATTTATTTTAATATATATTTTATTTTTAATATTTTTATAAAAATAACTGATTTAATAATTAATTTTTTGTTTATATCTGACATGATTGTTATTATGTGTACATAAAAAATTAATTATTATATTAATAATTAATATAAAATATATATTAAAATATAAAATATACATAAAATATAAGTTGAACAATAAATATACATACATACATTATAATTAATTTAATATTTAATTTTACCAATAAATTATAATTTAAATGACATAATTATTTTATATTCATCATCTAAGAGATTATGATTATTTTAAGATTTTTTATCTTTAGTAAAAAAAATAATATTTAATTTCGTGTGTATATATCATTTTTTATTTAATATATAGATCTTGATTATATAATCATATTGGTGCATAATTATAGTAGTAAATATAAAGAGAATATAGTTAATATGTATTTTTATGGTACATCATAAGTTTATTATTAATAAAAAAATTTAAATATTTTTATTTAAAATATAAAATAAATATATTAAAATTTTTAATTTTTTATATTTTTAATAAAAAAAATTTTTAATTTGTAAATTTAATATGTGCCATAAGGACATGGTAACTAAATTCATATAAAGAAAACCCGTGTCCTATATATAGAGATAGATGTGCATGCAACTTGCAAGATCGATGAACAAGAGATAATAGGCAACTTAATTAATTAATTAGTAAATGCTGAGTTTGATCATTTTTTTGAAGAACTATGAAGCTGTTAATAAAAATAATATTTATTTTAATTTTTGATATTTAATTTTGTGAGACTAATTAATTTTTTTAATAATAATTTTGTTCTAAAATATATTTATATGATACATTAATCATTAATACATTTTCTATTTAATTTCTATAAATAAAAACAATTTAAAATTATTAATATTTTTTAGTTTTACATAATAAATTTAGTTAATATATTTTTTAAAAAATAATAAAAAATAAAAACTAAATGACCCTAATAATTATTCTTAAAAAATAATAATTTTTTTTAAAAAAATTGTTAATTCTAATTAACTTTTAATTTAACAGATAAATTAATAATTAAACTTGCTATAAGTTAATTTCATTAATATAAAAAAAAATATAATAAAGAAATGAACCAATTTTAACGTTTACGTACAGTGCAGTATCGCCAAAGAAACATAATGCACACTTTTATATTTCTCATACACATGACACATACATATTCGGCTGTTCCATTAAATGTAAGATTTTCAATCTAAAAGTATGATGAATTTAACTAATGTATTCTTTACTTATCTACGTGGAGTGCATCTATTCAATATTTAATCAACTACTCTGTATAAATAAAAAATTAACTCTATTACTTTCTCTTTTTTTATATGATGAAGTAAATGTACTGTAGAACTTTAATATGTACAAATACTAAGATTCACAAATATTAAGTGGTCATTTACTTATATTTTAATATGTTTAACTAAATTATTTAATATAATATATATTTACACCTAAATTATTATTTTTAAGTAAATATATTTTTACGTCATCCTACAAATAATATTATTTAGATGCATTAATAAAATATGAATACTATGGCACCGAATATAAGACAATGTGATGTATGTCCTTACCAGTTAGGGAAAAGTTTAGGGGTTAACAACTTTATTAAATTTTGGCTAGTATGTAACCATAAAAAAAATTGAGTCATTAGATGAAATTTTACACTATTAAAATCATCATTAATGATTATTTGATGGCTACAAATTACAAAAACTGCTAATCCCTAACACTTCTCTAGCAGCTAGCTAGTAAAATATGACGTGTCACATTAGACTACAGAAAATACAAAAATATAAAAATTTACATTATTAAGTTCAGATAAAAATAACTGTAAATAAATATTCCGTATTCAGCAATTCTTGTGTGTTGGGATGATGAGATGACATGACTTTTGTGTTGAATAATTGTGTGTTTCCATACGAATTATGGAAACAGCATTGTCCTTACGTAGTAGTAGTGGTAGTTTGATATGACGATGAAGTGATGAACATCCACTACCAGTCACTATATATTGTTGTGTTGTTCACTTTGATGATCATCTATTTGCGGAGACCTAACAACAACATCAACATCAACAACTTGGGACCCTTTATTATTATTCATTAACTCATCCATCCTCTGCTTCTCTTCAATTTCTTTGCTCTTTCCCCATAGCACCGTGTACAAGCCAATCACAATCACCACTCCTCCAACCACACTACATATAAATTATTAATTAATTCGTGAATAATGAGAAATGCGAAGAAATATAATGTGTGATGAGTTTGATATATATATGTACCTTCCTAAATATAAATTCTCATTGAGAATCAAAGAAGCAACAATAGCCACAAGCAGAAGCTGTAGAGGATTGAAAATAGACGCAAATAGAGGGCCTCTCACTTTTATGCACCACGCAGTAATAATAATCACTATACCTGATGCTACGATTCCCTGACAATTAATTATATGTTAATGAACATATATAATTCGTTATTAATCCTAATAGATGTTAAATACGTACCGCGTAAGCCACAGTGAGAAGCCTTATGTTCCAACCAAGGCGCCATTGGGTCCAATCCCTATCAACACAAAGAGCAAAAACAGTCGCCTGTATTGCGCCCATTGTGGACATCAATGCTGTCCCTGTGTGATGCCTTGGGTATTCTTTACCATTCATTTTACCCTGCAAAATGTTTGAGTGGACGAGTGAGCTGACCACTTGAGCAATTCAAATTGGTTCAATTATTCGTACCTGAATGTTGAGCCAGAGAGAAAAGGAGCAGCAGCTTGCTATGGCATATGTGAGACCCAAGAGTTTGTTGGCATATTCACCATGTGGTGGAGGATGATTACGATGCAAGAGATCTATGTGTGTGGACCAAATATCAATTTCAACACCTCTGAAAAAGCTTAACACCATTGCCCCTGTAATTCCAGTTACTGTTCCTAGTACCTTCGCTTTTCCCGCTGCGGATCCCAAGTTCAGTTTTTCCAAACTACAAAAACCAACTACTTTATTATTACGAGGAGTGTTAAGGAGCCAGTAATTTTTGTGATTTGTAGCCATTAAATAGCCGTCAATGATGATTTTAATGGTATGAGATTGGTGTAAGATTTTATCCAATGGTTCACTTTTCTTTACTGGTTACATGCTGGCTAGAATTTTCTAAAGTTGCTGGTCCCTAGACTTTTCCTATTATTATTACTATTATATACTTGCTAAGGTAAAAACTCAGGTAAAGTTGACTTCACGTGAAGTTGATACTTGAGAACCGTTAAATGATTTGACTGATTTGACTAAATTTTCATCTAACGGCTCTTAGATATCAACTTTACGTGAAGTCGACTTCACTTGAGTTTTCACCACTTGGTAAACTACTTTTAAATTATTAAAATGATGTTATCAATTCCGAAAGTAGCTTTAGTTTCCAATAAATTCTAATTAAATTTCCGAAATATAAATTTGAGTTTTCAATTTATCAGTACAATTTGTCTAATAATAATATGCAAAATTAAATGTGTTGACAACACTAAAAAATAAATAAATAAAGTGTATGGCAACCAACTATAATTTAAATGGCATAGTTATTTTCGTACTCACTTAGAAATTGCGAATTGGACACTCCTATTTTTTATAAATTAAAAAATAATAAAATAAATAAATAAGGTGTGTATATATATATAAAGCATACTACACACCGGAAAATTATGGCCATAACAAAGGTGACAGCCGGAGCAAGGTTGTTGATGGCCAACATGAACGTCGCGGGCAACAGAGACAGGGCGGCAAAATAAAGGTTGAGAAATAAACTTCCGCTGCAGATGATTTAAATAAGCATAATATATAATGCAGCATATAATAAGAAAAGAGTGTAGGTAGGTAGAAGCATATATATACCCGAAAAATCCACAAAGACATTCCATAAAAAGCACCTTGCTGGTAATTCTTGGTGGGTTGTTCCTATCAAAGAAGAGAGCAAGTGGGAGAGTAAAAGCAGATGCAAAGATGAGACGGTAAGCAGAAGCCACTCTCATGCTCATTCCATCAAATATAGCGAGCTTATACAACACGTTCAGCGCTGCATATAATATCTGTAGTAACACCATTAGTATCACTGGTTTCAACCCTTCCATCTCCCAACCACCTGAACTTGCTCGTTAATTATAATTAGGTTTTGAATGATAGTGGCTACCTCTTTCAATTGAGTTACTTAGTTAGGCCAAGATCAGAGAGGTGTTAGTTTCAGTAAATAATTAAACATTTGATTCATTATGCGCCTTTCCAATTACATCTTAACCTTTGCACTTGATTAGTGGGATTACACAGTGGACTACACTAACATATATACTTTAAAGGAATTCAATTTATTTAGTAATATAATAGTAAACTCCAACCCCCAATAGTTCAGATAAAATATATATAGAATAAATGATCAGTAAGGTTAGAAAGACAATATCTAAAATTATTTTATAAATATAATATTTAAAATTATACAATTATTCTAATGATAATTAATAAATATTGAATAAAATAATTTGTTAAATTGTTTAAATTAATTTTTTATTATTTCTCAAATATTATTGGTAAAAAAATGATAGGGGCAGGCAGTATCTATTGAAAAATAAAATAAAAAATAGATATCTCTTTTATTCCTTGGAACTAAATGAGAAGCACATCTTTTTTTTTTTTAATCAAAGATAGAAAGAGTCGAACTTACGACTTCTTACAGGTACCAAACAAAAAAAAAGAATAACATGAGAAATAAGAATCATTAATGACATACCATTAAATTCTTTGTTTGACCTTAAATTATATATAAGGTTATAAAAATTAAACTTGTTTTATATATATTTGGAAAGAATAAAAACTAATGATCAACGCTTAAATGCTTGTCATTAATGTACCTTCAGAAAGTGTATGTTTATGTGCATCATGTGAGTGGGCTTGGCTTGGTTACCAAATTGGATGCTGATGCCTATGGAATTAGAATACATATTACGGAAAGAAAAATGTGAATTGTCAACTTTTCAATATGATTTAATTTAACGTGTATAATGGATGTAAAAGTAATAATGGTTCCAATTGTCTGATTGTCTATACAGAACTGATGCTGTTTTAAATTAAATTTGGAGTTTTGTTACGAGAGTCAAGAGTAATACTATATGATTAATAACATTTATTATTTTTATCAAACATTTGGCCAATTAAAAAATTTAAATATTAAATTTTAAATCCTAAATTTTAAATTATAATAATATAAAAATAAGTTTTTGAACTAAAATATTGATTAATATTAATAAAAATATAGATTCTCTAACATTTATCTTGTTACAATTATGTCAACGGAAGCAACTTTCCTTCGTTTTATTTGTTTCTCTGTATGACTGTATTGTTCCAACTGATGATTGGAGGAGTGAAAACATATTAGAATCTTTTATAAAATCAGGTGATAGAGCGTGGTTGAGTGGAAGAAATGTATCCTTCCTTAATCAAGTGTGGATAATTTGTATGCACCGGCACCATTGTTACGGTTCGTTGTTTGCAACATGAAGTTTCGTGTAACCGGAGTAGTGCTGATTGTGTGCGGCTTACAGTGAAATTTGAATTTTTTAAATTTTAAATTTTTATTTTAGAAAATAAAGTGTAATTTTTTATTATTAAATAATTTTTTTTTCATATCTTTTTTTAGTCTCATCTATAAAATAAATGATGAGGTTCTTTTGGAGACATCCGATAAAAAAAACAAAATAAATGATGAGAAATGATATTTTACCCTCTAAAGTAAAATTTAAAATTTAGAGGATCAAAATTCATTAAGTCTAATACTCAAAGTCTTGTTTGACAGATGAGACATAGATAGAGACATTGTGTCCAAAGACACTGAACTAATATATTATCTTGACAAGAAGGACACAGAGACACTACCAAGGAATACAACTTAATTTTTATTTTTTCTTTCATTATTCTTGTTAATTTTTTATAATTATATTTTTCTATTATTATATTTTTCTTCTCAAATTTTTTGAATGAAAAAAAAAATGAAAAAGTAAAAACTCAGGTACAGTCGACTTCACATGAGCGAAAATTTAGTCAAATCAGTTAAATCATCTAGCTGCACTTCACGGAAGTCACCCATCCAACCCACTTCCAGTGAAAGTGAATCGTTAAAAAAATAAAATATTGTTGTATGGGAACAGAGACGCTGTAGTATCAAACTGGTTTCACTATAAAATTAAACTAAATTCAGCGCACGATCGTAATGTAATGTGAGTAGGATTAAAAGTTTAAAACTAAGCCAACTGATTTGCTTTGACAAATTGTAATGCCCTTCTACGATGAGACAAAGATGCTTACATTTCAGAACCACTTTGTATTGAATTACGTTGAACTTGAATCATATAGTTAGCAACAACTTTCCTTTACCTTTTAGCTTCGGATCTTGCTGCAACAAACACTTAATAATGGCGTGGACGTGGCTAGTTCCCACGTCAGACTCAGACCTCAGTAGTCATATATTTTCTGTCATAATATTCCTTGGAGAACAGCAAATGGATCACTCAAGAAATATGGGCAAGGTAAATTTTTCCTATTCAAATGTGCGTGTCGGACAGTAAATCAATCCAACAATATAAGCTCTTCAATCAACACCCTACTTATTAACAAATAATTCAAGACAGAATACATCCTTCAGAATCTAAAAGGTATAATAATTTCGCATAATGTTCTTATTAATCACAGTCTAAGCTCAACATGATTTCAAAATTTCACACTAAACACAATGATAACTGTAGGGGAATAAAGTCCGGGTAGTTTTGTTATTTGTGAATGATGTAAACAGGAGGTATTTGATAAAACAACTGAAAAAATTTCCCTCATTACTTCAGTTTGGGGAATAGCTTTGGCGCAACCTGCATTGCAACATGATGATTTATTACTGGTATTCAGAGAGAACAAAATGGTTGTTGTTTGCTTTATAAACTGTAATACTTACACATTTATCAATACATGACCAGTAATCAAAATATTGCCCAGTGCAGTGTTTGTGACCGGAATCATCACCATCAATCCTCTTGATACATGCCTGTAGCAAGTTGGAGAATTACTTTTTCTCTACTAAGCAATAATACAATTGAAGAACAGAATGAAAGAATGGTAGCATCTCTTGTTTGTTTCTAGATTATACGGTTCAGTAAAAATTTATAACCAACTCACATCATCCATATGACCATATAAGATTGCAGTAAAAAATATAAGCATTTCATTTCCTAGTAGTGTTTTACCATTTTGTCCTAAATCTTTGAATCTATCTATTCTGCCATTCCAGAAGCCATCTTGTAGAAAAAGCAAAAAAAATAAAGGAATCCATACCTGATATTCAAGTAATGGTTTGACACACTTTGGTTTGCAAGAGTCTTCGAGATATCTCTTTTGATCAACGGGTTCGTCGTCAGCCCTAAGTGCAGGTCAATAAATAAGAAAACAACAAATTAACATAGGATCAGATCCATGGGAGGAATCAAGTACAAAGAGAACAGATCTGATTGAGGAGACTTACATTGCAGTTAGCGTTGGGAGCAGAGAGAGAGAGAGCGTGGTTAGTGCGATGCGATGCGATGGAAAGGAGGGAGGGAGAGAAAGGAGAGGGTTGCTTCTTGGGTTTTGGGGGGTGCTTGGGTTTCGGATCCAACTCCTTTCAAGTTTGAACCTGTCAACGTTCTTTTTTTTTTTTGGGTCATAATGTCAACGTTCTTTGATCTGCCTCCCTTTTTGGCACTCCTTACTAGTTACTACCTTTTTTGTTGTTTCCAGAAAAGCTTAGTGGGCTTTCTGTCCAAAAAGAAACTAAGAACGAGATTTTGCCTTGCCCAAAAAAAAAAACACATTATATTTGTATGAAATAATTAAGATGTAAATGTATGTTTTATTAAATACTTCAGTCAAATATATTAAATTATTCAACAATTTTCATCAGATATCATCTTCAATATCTTCATATGAAAAATTAATTTAATAAAAACTAGGGGTGAACATGGGTAGCGGGTACCCAATTATCCGTTCGAATCCGAACCGAACCAATTAAATTGGTTCTAAAACTAACGGGTAATCGGGTCCAACTCGAACTAAATCGATGGTCTTTGTTAGTGATTGGTTCGAGTATCGGTTCTGGGGTGCGGAACCCGAACCAACCCGCGAACTCGATCATATATTAATTAAATAAAAAATATATATATGACTTTTTCATTAGACAAAGATTATTCACTACTAATATGTTTGAATTTTAATGAGTTTAGTTTTTAATGTATTTAGTATTTAACATGTTTGGATTATTTCTATTGATATTACATGTTTATTGTACTTGTTGAATTTTTAAGATAAAAATTTGGTTTTTTTTTTATGAATTTCAAAGTCATTAGGTATCCAATTACCCGAGTCGAACCAATCCGTTCTTAATCGTTTTGGTTTAATTTGGATACATTTACAAAAAAACACAAATTCGAACCAATTATATTTTGATCGGTTCGATTCTAATTTTACTATGAACCCGAACTAAACCGACCGGTACTCACCCATAATAAAAACTTTAAAATAAAGATTGCTAAAATGTTAGAAATTATTTATTCAGACAAAAAAAATATATAACTTTACCAGCCAAGTTTGCCGCCACTTCAATGACTTCAATCCACCACCATTTTTGTTGATATGAAATCTACCTCCTCTTCAAAATGAAAAGCTAGAGTTAGCTTCCAATAAATCAAATAATTATACATAGAATTATTTATTTAAAGTTTATGATTGTGCAATTTCATTTAGAAAAAAAATACTATTAATAATTGATATAATTTAATAAATATAGGACTTTAATTTTCCATTTTTTAATAAAAACAAAAATGATTAAAATCGTAATTTACTTTGATTCTTAAAAGTATAACATAACCAAATTGAACCAAACAACATGTTTGGATTAGCTTTTTAATGATTGGTTAATTGAAAAGACTCACAGCCCATGGTTTTAAAAAGTTGTAATTGTGTTGATAGAGTAAGAAGAAAGGCTATTTAAGAAAAGGAATAAAAAAGCAAGGGCAACCGTTGGCCTCCTCAAAATATTGCTGGCTATTAGGAACAAAACAATCCAAAACCCACCCTTTATAAACTACTTTGGGATATCAACTATTATTTTATTCTTTTTTGGCACTTTCCCTATTGCCTTCTTAGTGTTCTTTCTCTCATAATTAACCAAGGGGGAGAACCACCAAGAAGGTATAGTAATAATTAACTTTCTTTGTTTCTTCATTATATTCTCTCAACCAAAAACAACAATTTGAGTCTAGCAATAATAATTGAACATGGGTAACTGTGGTGCCAAGCCTAAGACTAAGGAAGGTCTTGAGCCAATTGAAGAGGAGCCCGTGATGAACCAGAATGAGCTCAAGCATAAGGAAAAGAATGAAGATGAACAAGAAAATAATGTTGATACCATTAATTATAATAAGTTAGAGGAGATACCCTATAATAATGCTTCTGATCAGAAGTCCCTTCATAACTTGCTCAATGAGGTACTTGCATATTTAATTTAGTATTTTTCTCTACAATTTAAATTTTATTATTATATTGTTAGTAGTATGAAATTTCTTTACATACAATGCTTCTAAAGTAGTTTTCAGTATTCAGTATTCACCCCTGCATCAAGAATGTTACATCATTATATACTCTTGTTTATTGTAGTAAAATCTGAAAACTATGAAATTATCATCTTAAGAATAATATGTGGATATTGTATATTGGCAGAAGGAGGAGGAGGCACCAAAATCGGAGGCGGCAGAGGCGGAGGCGTCCGGCGTGGCGGAGGTGGTAAAGTTAGAGGTAGTAGAGCCCAAGGAGTTAAAGGTCATTCAAGAAGAGGCAAAGATTGAGGCCTAGATATAATAGCTAAGAACATGCACACCCTTTAAAAACATTAACTATAGAGATGGTTGTGATGCATGCTTTTAGCTAATAATAATAATAGTTATTATTATTTATTATTATTATTAATGATAATAATTAATAGCTATATATGATAACTTTTAGCTTTTCAGTTTTGAGCTTCAACAAGACTTTGATGACTTTGTTTGGGTTTAGGATTTGTTGATTTGATTTAGTAGCTGGGGGAAGGATGATTTTCCTCTCATACTAAAAGCAAGTGTGTTGTATGAATAATTATGTAATGTGAAACTTTATTAATTAATGCATGGCCAGGGTTAATTAAATAACGCCATTGGCATGTTTCCAAAGATTACAATTGAGGTGGCATTACATTTTTTTTTTAATTTATATTATTTGGTATTGCTCCAAATACAAGTATTTCTGTAATTAATTCTAACCAATAATTATTCAATAAAATAATTAACTTTTTTATCTCAATAATTATTCAATAAAATAATGAAGAAAAATAAAAAAGAACTGTTGAATGAGAGTTAACCGAAAAAAAAATAGTTTTCAATTTTTTCCATTTGCTAGATAGCATATATTACAAAATAAAACTTAACTAGAACTAAAATCAATCAACTTTTATTTTCTTTATTTTTAATTATTTTTTAAAACCTTTGTTTTTAATTATTTTTTTAAATCTTTGTCCATCTACTGGTATTGATTGATGGATTATTGTTGGTTAAGAAAAAAAAAAGTGTTGATTAATTACGTGCTAAAACCATATAACAGTGATAAGAGTAGTTATGGTTAATTGATGTCGGAGATAACCATAATCCAACAAGGAATTGAAGCGCGGTAGAGGAAGAAACATTCGGTGGAGGTAGGCAGAAAAATGTCTTAGTTTTCTTTATTTTAATTTAGAGTATTTATACTGAAATCAACTACTAAGTTAATTATTATAAATATATATATTAGAATACAAATATACATTAAAATTAAAATAAATTAAATTATACGTATATTTATATATAAATATATTGGTGGTTAATTTTATTAATTAATTTTGGTGTACCAATTATATATATATATATATATATATATATATATATATATATATATAGGGTTAAGTATTTTTTTCGTCCTTAAGGTCTTAGATCAAAATCAAAATCGTTCCCAATTTTTTTTTTTTTGTATTAGAATCATTCTCAACGTTATAAAACGTTATAAAATCATCCTTTTGTCCATAAATAATATTTTTATCACAATTTTACCCTTAAAAAAAAACCCTTCACCCCCCACCCCCAGCTAAATCTCTTCATCAATCATCATCATCGTCGAGTCTCTTTCCCTCTTTCTTTTCCCCAGACTTTCCCTCTCTTTCACCAAATTATTTATAATTGAAAAAAATTATAAAATAAAAAAATAAAAGAGACAGAGAATATTTAAAGGGGTGAAAGAGAAGTGGAATCGGAGTGGGAAGCATTTAAAAGGATGAAGGGGGAAGTGGAATCGGAGTGGGAAGTATTGAGATCGCAGGAGGGATGTTCGATGGGGAGGCCTTCCAATTCATCCTCGTCCAGAAATCGAAGGTGGTGCGCAGCAGTTTCGAGAGATCGGAAGTGGGTTTGGGATCAGGTTGGGGATCGATGGGAGTAGAAAGAGTGAGGTCAGTTGTGAGAGGTTGGAAAAGTGGAGAGCGAAGAGTGGTTGGATCAATAAAAGCGTCTTCAAGTTCGTCGTCTTCAGCTTCGAATCCCTCGACATGGTGGCGCTGTGACGTGTTCTGGAAAGGGAGAGACGGCGCTTGTAGTTGCTGTTAGCTTTCGATAGACGGTGACAGTAGGTGGCAGTTGAAAGGAAGAGGAAGAAGAAAAGAAGGGGAAGAAGAAGGAGGGTAGAACCGGTGCACTGAGGGTGGCAGCGGTCAGAGGTTGATGACAATAGGTTTCTGCATCGTCACTTCCTTCTTCCTCCTTTTGTTCTTTTTTTTTTGTTTGAAGAACATTAAACATCATTCCTTTTTATTTTTTAATTTTTTTTCCTGATTTTGGATCTAAAGTTTAGGTTGATGATTGCTGAATTGTTGTTAAATCTAAAATTTCTATTAATTTATTTTGGGAATGTTGTTGTTGTTGTTGCTATTGATTCATTTTGATTTTGTTGTTGCTGAAAATATGTTGCTGTTGCTAAATTTATTGAAATTGCTGAATTTGTTATTGAATTTGTTGTTACTGCTACTGAATTTAGTTTGTGAGTGAGTGATAATGAAAAAGGTGTAATGGTAAAGAAGGTGTAATGATGGTAGTAGTGATGGCTATGAAAAAATAAAGAGGGAGAGGGAGAGAGATGTAGCGACGATGATGATTATGCAGAATTGTCCGAAAGGAAGAGGGAAAGGGTAAGGGTAAAGAGGGTTTTTTTATTTGGGAGTCATTTAAATAAAAATGTTTTTTAAAAATTAAAATTAAATACATAAAATAAATTAAATTATATTATTTTTATTAAAATTAGACCGGACAAATTAATTTAGCAAAAAAATTAATAAATTAAATTTTGAACCGGTATAAATTAATATTTTTTATAAAAAATTACTACAATATCCCTATTATAAAACACAACTAAAATATCCCTATTTTATATATATATATATATATATATATATATATATATATATATAACCCTATAACGATAGAGAAGAAAATGCTAGAATTTAGGATTATCAAAATTAATATATATAATAAAAGTATTTTAGTCATTTTATATAATAGAGATATTGTAGTCATTTTTTATAAAAAATAATATTAATTTAGACGGATTCAAAATTTGATTCACTATTTTTCGATCAAATTAATTTGCCTGACCTAATTTTGACAAAAATAATATAATTTAAGTGATTATATATGTTAAATTTTAATTATTAAAAAATATCTTAAAAAAATATTTTTTGCGTCTTTATGGGAACATTCTTTTTTATTTTTGTTTAAGAATAAAATTGTCCAAAAAATATTGTTTAACGTTTTATAACGTTGAGCATAATTTTAATACGTAAAAAAAAGCCAAAAACGATTTTGATTTTGACCTCTTACATTTGGGACGAAAAATACTTAACCTATATATATATATATCAACTTGCTATTTCTCTCACAGATCTATCTCTTTCCCATGGCAAAACACACCACTACTTCTCCAGCATATTCCTCTAATAATGAGGAATCTAATTCTAACCATAACGTTCCTCACACAAGAATGTTGAACTTATTAGATGCGGAAAAACCACAGAAAGAAGAAGAAAAAGTGTGTGACTATTGCAAGCGAGCACAGTGGGTGAGAGAAGCAGTTTTGGGGGCCAATGATGGGTTGCTCTCAACAGCATCACTGATGATGATGGGCGTTGGAGACTTGGAGCCGTTAGAGAAGACAATAAGCTGATGGTGCTAACGGGTGTTGCAGGCTTGGTAGCTGTGTTAGACATTGAACTCGCACACTTCACAAGGCAAGAAGAAAAGGTAGCCACTAAGTCATGCAAGCAGCGCTGGCCTCAGGGTTTTCGTTTGCGCTGGCCTTTCATATATGGTGGTATTATTATTGGTTTAATGTTGTTTGACTTGTTTCTTTCCCATACTAGTAAACTGTGAAACAAAGTATAACTATACGGTAAAAACATTTACTCATGAGTATTTTTTGCAAATTCTTATGTGATTCTCATTTTAGAAGAAACATCTTTTTATGCAACCGATTTACATCATATGCCAACGATATCACAATCGTTGTTATATGCAAGGAAAATTATTTTAATTTTGTTATTGCAAAAATAATTTGATTGATTGAAAATATTTTTGGTTAGATACATTTTATGCAATTAAATGATGAGTTAGGTTACGATATACATTAAAATCAGCTACTAAAGTCAGCCATCAGTATAAAATACATACTGAAATATAAATACATATTGAAAATAAATTAAACTACACATGTATTTATACATAAATACATTGATGGCTGATTTTGGTGTACAAATAATATTTTTGTTAAATGATTAATATGCCAATGAATTATAGCTCAAATGATATAATCTTCTCATACTCACTTAAGAAGTTAGGAATTTGAGTTCCCTATCTTTGGTAAAAAAAAATTAAATAATTAATATGTTGTAACTTTTTAATTTTTAAATTAGATTTTTTTGAACCCTTACTTATACTTTTTTTTCATTTCTTCTTTATAGTTTGTTTTCTTAGAAAAATTATATCTATAAACCAAAAAAATATTTCTTATTCTAACATAGACATCAATTTGATTACTAATAGATAATTAATTGTGGAGCACATGTCATTGTAAAAATAATGTAAATTATAGACCAAATTAGAAGAGAAGGAAAAGAGTCTATCTGAAAATTAAAACAAGTCTGGTATTAAACAATCTTCAATTCATCCATTCCAGTGTAGCTACATTTGCTTTGAATACCACAAACATTAAGAAACATAAATCATACATACAAGCGTTTACACACAACAACAACTCTATAAATATCCGAGTGACAGTTTCTCACCTATGCAAAGCACAAAGGCAATTGTGTATGCCAACATCAGAAGCTATACAAGGAGGCTGAGATTTCCCTTCTCCGAACCATGCATCACGCTTTTGCACAAGCTCGTCAAGAAAATCATCCAGCTTGTGTATGGTGACGTTTGGCATGACCACAACATGTGCTATGTTCCCCTGGCACGCCAACTGCCACTTGCGCACGAACTCCTCGTCGTGAGGGCGCTCAAACACGACGGTGCTGCTGAGCTCGTTCAGCATTGCTCCGATCCCCGCGTGGACGAGGCGGTCCTTGAAGTAGTGTGCGTTCCTCAAGCATTTCTGAACCTCTTTCCGGAATCCCCTGTATCCTTTTCTGTTTAGAGTGTACCATAGGAAGAGTGGCGCGTGGCCGTTACGGCTACCCATGATTGTTGCATCTCTCGAGGCAAGGTACTCTACGTTCCTTGACAGCACCTTCACGTGTTCCAATCTTGTTATCAGCACCCCACATGGCATTGGACACCCAACGAATTTGTGCCCTGACACACTCACGCTTCCAATTGCCTTCTTGAAACTCACTTTCGGAGCCTGATGAATTAGTTAAACATGTCAAATCATTTAACAGTTAACAATTGATGAATGAAATTGGAAGGGTTGATTAATTACTCGTTTGACAAAAGGTAACATGAGACCAAACAAAGCCCCATCACAATGGATATAGAATCTGTCATGGGAGAATCCTGCTTCCTGAAGCTTGTTAATAACCAAATCAAGATCATCAACAGCTCCTTTGACAGTTGTACCTATGTTAACATTAACAATTGCAGGCTTATCCTTGTTACAAAGAAGCTTGGACTTAAAATCATGGCAATCAATCTCGCCAGAGGAAAGAGTGTTGACTTTGACACAGTCCATTCTGTACATGCGAGCAGCCTTGAAAACGGAGTAGTGTGATTCCTGAGAGGCATACAAGATTCCATCTGGAAACACCTCTCTGCCAACAAGGATTCCATGGAGATTCCCTTCTGTGCCACAGTTTGTTATGTATCCCCAGTACTGGTTCTTGTCAAGTTCCCACAACCTTGCAAACCAGTCCAAAACACCAACCTCGAACTGCCTCGAGTGCACCCCGTAGTTGCTCTCAATAAACGGATCCCCCAGGTTGTTTATGGAGAAGTGCTGAAGCTGACACAGCGCATCGTAGTCGAAATCCAGATTGTACGGATAGCCTGAAACAAGTCATCATAAATTTGTTAGTTTTGAATTGCAACGCCATGCATACTAGTGGATCAATACTATATATATATACCTAGATGGAACTTGGTTTTTTCTGTCAGGGATTTTTTGTACTTGGATAAAACACTAGCCATATAAGCTTCTCTTTCTCCTGTAACGTCATCATCCAGATCTGGTTCAGTGATTTCAAACGACACCGTATGCATATCTCTTCCCAGAACTATCTTCTCCCTTTCGCCATCATGATGGACTAGTTCTTTGATCAAACATCCCCCTACACCTCCTCCATTCATGCTTGAATCAACACTTCCCACCATTTTTAAAGAATAATTGAAATTAAGTACCAAGAATGGAATGAAGCATGTAGCATGATGCCTCTGATTTATATAGTAGCTAGTATCACAAGCAGATATTATTGTATGAACGCAACGTAATACATAATTAAATGTTTTGGAATCAATTATTGACACCTTATTAGGTTGTTGGGAGTTTCAGACCATACATATTTTTAAATCTGCCAGCACCAACTTTTTACTTTTATTTTATTTCATTAAAAATTTAGATACAGTCAACTTTATGTATGGAATTGATAGTTAAAAAATATTAAATAATTTAATTGATTTACTAAATTTTTATTTAACAGTTTTTAATTATCAATTTCACATCAAATTGATTATAGATTAGTTTTTATCTTATTTAATTTCAGTTATGAGAATGCAACAAAACCAGAGAATCAGTTCTATTTACATAATGATCATTTATTCTGTTTTGCCTCATGAAGATGATGTAGTAGTAGTAAAGAAATTCTCTTGACATCATATGATGATGATGCCTTATCCACAGTACATACAATGATACAAGAGTGTTGTAATAATTGAGTTCATATAATTACGAGTCGTGGGGGCACCCATGTGATTCTCATGCATGCTGGAATGTAGAATCTGCATGTGGGCTCCACTATCATCTATCACAATATCTTCTAACGGAAATGTTTGGAAAACGATAAAAATTAGTTAAAATTAGCTTAAAATTATTTTATTTTATATTTATTAATTATTTTTAAAATAAATTATTCTTCATATCCAAACAATTTTAGCATTCAAATTAGAGGCACATAATACTACTACTTCTTCTTCTTCTTCTTTTCAAATTCACGTACGCGTGGAGTTTCTTTTTCATCATCGCATTTCTCATCCTCCTCATTCTCCTATTTCTTTTTTGCGTTCCTTTTTCTTCACGTGTTTTCTCCTTATCGTCATTTAGTCTATGCTTGTTTTAAAACGAATTTATATTCTGAATTTAATTTTCGGTTCATTCTAAATATAATTTCAGTTCATTTCTAAATATAATTTTGGTTCATTTCTATTCTGCACAATTCAAAACTCTTCTTCCTCACCTTCTATTGCTTCTTCAATAGGGAGAGAAGGAAGAAAAAAAATAAAGCAACAACAACAAAAGAAAGACGATAAAGAAAAAACACGTGAAGAAAAATAAACACAAAAAAGAAGGAGGAAGAGGAGGAGGAACACAAAGAAAAATGAGAAAAAGAAAAAGTTTCGTGCGTAAACGAGCGTGAGAAGAAGAAGCACGTGTTGTAAAAGCTACCTCATCAAGTTCAATCCTTTTCAATCATTTTCTTTTTGATCTCCAATACGAATTTCATGTCCCTATCTTTGCAATATTCATCTATTAGTGTTGTAAACGTGATTTTGTTAGATTTTAAACCTCTCTCACTCATCTCATTCATAACTTTCCTAACTTCCTTCAAATCACAGATCTTGCAAAGGCTATTGATCAGCGCATTGTACGTGATTAAGTCCGGCCTAATGGCTTGATTGATCATTACTTGAAAATTTTTTCAGACTAAATCAATTTTTCATATTTGCATTGTCCATCAATCAAAGTGGTAAAAGTAATACTATTCGAGACTAACCCTTTCTTACACATGTCATCAAACAAAATCTCTGCAACATAAGAAGAAGAAGAAACAGCAGTAGCAATGACAAGGAACTAAGGTTATTACCAACCAAGGCTAACAACTAATATAATAGCAGGTACAATGACTTGTTAAAATTTAGAAATACTTGTTCTATTTCATGATTTATTATAAGTTTATGTTTAAATTAGTTAGAAATTTAATTGTCTTATAAAATTTTTTTAAAAATTTAATGGTCCTATTTTATTACAACATATTGGTGATATGGTAGAAAATATTTTGTTCTTTAAAATGATTCTTTATGATTTCTTGATACTTCATCAGCTAATGTAATATATAGATAATATTCATTAGCTTTGGATGAAGAGGGTAGAATGTCCGACAAACTTAATTATTAGAAATCACAATATTATTTTTCAATTAATAAAAAATAAAATGAGAGTTAGAAAAATAATTAGAAGTGGGACGTGGGAGTGAGATTTTACTTTATATATATATATATATCAGATAGTGAAGAGAAGGTTATTATAAGGAAGTAACTACTAAGGAGGACAAGGTGTAGTGTGGTCCGCTATACTAACTAAGATGCTTTGAATCTTTCGTAGTACATAAATGTATTTGGGCCTCTACATTGTCACATCTGTAGTACATAAATGTATTTGGGCCTCTACATTGTCACATCTCTAGTTAAAAGAAATCTAAATTTTATGTGAAATTGAAAAAATAGATTTGTCAAAGAGCCTTAGCTCAGATGGTGTTTCACTCTTTTTTCATTATTAATGTCTAGAGTTCAAACTCTAGAGAATGCATTTGAAAAAAAAATATGATAAATGTGTGAGAAGTATATGGGTGTATTATGTACTTAAAATTTGGGGTTGTCCAATCTATTAAAATACCTAGAATTGGGAGTTGTTTAATTCATTGACAAAAAAAAAAAAAAAAAAAGATTTAGTATATAAAATATGAAATCCTAAAAAGGAATATGGTTACATCATCATCATCATCAATCAATAGTTCAATACTACCTGCCTCTGAAGCCACTATAATTTCTGTGAACCCCAGTTCTATATAAATTTCCAAGGGATGAAAATAAAGGAACATTTGGGTATAAGCATAAATTCTAGTTATAGCAATATCCAATTGTTCTTGTGAAGTGAGTGTTGTGAACTTGTGATGTATATAATTCGTCCTGTTCAAGACTAAGTTCATCTTCGCCTGAAATAGATGAGTTATTATACGTTAATTTCAAGAAAATTGAAGACATTAAACACTTATAAAAATATTCTGACACTCAAATAAAAATAAATAAATATAATATATATTCATAATAAATAGCGTTTTTTTTTTTAAACTATCATTCTTATAAAATGAATTAAATTTAAATATTGTATAATAGAATTACTTTTTTTGACCTAATCTTTTGATAATCATGTAAAATTTATCTTCTGAGTAATATACGCTATATATATTGGCAATCATATGAAACGTGCTCTTTGTTATTAAGTGATGAGATTTTCAGTTAACTTTAATTTTATTAAATATGTCAATTTATATGGATTTTTTGATCGAATTATAATGGACAAATTATCAACTATTCATTATATATCTGAATGAAGATGAAATTAAATAAAAAATGAAAACTAAATAAGATTGACTAATTTTTTAATTATCAAATATTTTTATTATAATAATTAGATTTTGTATAATCGTTTCATAGGGATCATTTAAAATCTAATTATTTTAATTTTTAAATGAAGCCACGTGAGTTCAATTCTACTTATAATAACTCAAGTCAAAAGCGCAAATTATGCTAAAGTCTTTCTAAAAAGAAAAAAATCATTGGTGATAGATATGCACGCACGTGGTGGGATATATATTTATATAATGATGATAACATCGAAAATAAAATTATTCTTCAATGAAAATATATTATTATTCTTTTTTCACTTCTTTATTTAGTGCCGGGGAAAAAAGAATACTCTTTTTTCATAACAGTATTCCTTTTCTATTCTTTTGTGTGAATTCCTTAAACTGTTAATATTCTTGCAGAAATCTTCACATTACTTTGAAGAACACTATTCTTTTGCAGTTTTGTGTATATACTTGCTTCCGTATTAAGTGTTAATTTTCTTTTGTTATTTTGCTAATAGCAATCTAATTAAAAGGTCATATATCGTTCTTAGATTATTTTTTTATCTTTCAAACAATTTACACACATTATATTGTACCATTGTTTCATCCCTGTCCAGGAACGGATCTACTTGATGGTATGTGAGGGTAAATATTCTCATTGAGTTTTATAAAATTTTTAAGTAGTATATAATATTAAATTTTAGTTGTTCTTATTATATAAATAATTTTAATCCCACTCTTTACAATTACAATGTTATTGAAAGATATTTAATTAAATTTGATTTTATAAATATATAAAATTTGATTTTAACTATTTAATAAAAAAGTAATTAAATAAATAATAATAAAACAATGAGAAGTCAAAATAAGCAACTTTAATCTTAATTATTTTCAAAACCAACTTTTTTACTGCTATCTTTCTTTATTTTTTTTCCAATTTTTTATTTTTCCATTTTCTTTATTCTATTTTTAATTTCTTTTGGTTTAATTAAATATTTATTTTATTAAATTATACTGCATTTGTTTTGTAATTATATTATTGTACAATAAAATTTTATTAGTATTTTTTTTATGATTGATTTGCTGAGTATTTTATATTCATATTATATTTTTAATTTTTTTTTGTGAAATTATAAATTGTATTTCTATAATATTTATATTTATTAATAATTAATTTAAGTTTATAAATTTATTTTTTAGTAATGAAGAAATATTAAAAAAAAATATTACCATTAGAGTTTGGATCTCAAAATAATTTATCAACCTCTTCTAATAAAAAGACGTTTTTAAAATTCAAAGTATAAAATTTTATAGCAGATTTGGACAATGACTAAAAATTTTAAATTATGTTTTATAATAATAAAATATAATTATAAAAATTAGGATAAAATATATTTGTTATCTTAATGTTTACATTTTTTTAAAATATTTTCAACGTTTAATTTCATTCAATTTTTTCTCTAACATTTTATATTCATTTAATTTTGTTCTTAACATTTTTTATTTATGTCAAAATTATTTTTAAAAATTTTTAATTTATTCTTAATATTTTATATAAATTGACATTTAAAAATAATTTTGACACAAATAAAAAATATTAGAGATAAAATTAAATATAACTAAACATTAGATATATTTTTAAAAATTTAAAATATTAAGAAAATACAATTTACTCTAAAAATTATTATCTTATTATATATAATTTATCTCCACTAACAAAATATTTTGATCCGTCATCTCTTTATCTACTAGTCAAAACTCAGCGTGCAGCCTCCATGATTGAAAGAGTGTACACGTGTCTAACCATGGGAATAATAATATGAGGCACAAGATATTTTGTCATGGATCGGGTGAATGAGTATAGAATCTTATACCCTTCTTCCGATCCCCCACGTTTTTTGGAAACTATAATAAATAAAAATAAAAAAGATGCCGTGCTTCCTTTTGTGTATTTGTCATCTAGCAAACAAACATAGCCATCACGGTATTGGTTTAGCCATTATAAAAAAAGTTTGAAAAATAATAAAAACTAGTTAAAATTAATCTAAAATTATGGTATTTGATATTTATTAATTATTTTTAAAATAAATATATAAAATTATAGATCTTAAATTAAATAAAATAATTTTAAATTATTATTTTTTAATATTACTAAATTATTGTATATTATTGTATATGACTAATTTTTTGTTGTTGGTGTCGAAATTATTAAATTTATCTTTTAAAATAAATATGGAATATTAAAAAATATTTATTTTTATATTGTCAATATTTTTTCAACGCAATTATTGCACCTAGGTAGCATTTGATCATGTGTTAAATTATCAATTTTTTTTATTCTATATTTACTGGTGGCGGATGAATGAAGACAAAAAATGCTTAATGTATCTTTGTATGTAAGAGAGACGCTGTTGTCAATAATTTTCATCGCTTAACTTAAACACTATTTAATTTGGTATTATTTCATCTTTATATATAATAATGCACGTGCATGGTACTATTTAATTGTATAATTGATGTAGCCACAGGCCTACAGCTAATAGCTAGGGTTGCACGGCACACGCTTTGCCACATAAAAGTTTGGGAAGAGTTTTAAGTATACAGGAAACACCGATATTTGAATTGTTTTAACCGTTGATCTGAATTATAAAAATATATATATAATATATATTAATTAAAATTAACGGTTAAAATAACTAGAACACTGATGTTCCCTATACACTAGAAATTTTTCCAAAAATTTGTATCTTAAAAGATCAGAATAAGAAGATAGGATCTGTTCGGATAAAAATGTTAAAAAAAAGATATTTTTTAATAATTAAAATTTAATACATATAATTGATTAAATTGTGTTATTTTTATTAAAATTATATCAGATAAATTAGTTTAGTAAAAAAATTAATAAATTAAATTTTAAATCAGTCTAAATTAATATTTTTTTTATAAAATATGATTACAATATTACTATTATAAAACATTCTAAATCTTAACCCTATCACGCCAGAAATGAAGATGGTTAGAATTTAGATTTTCAAAATTAATATATATAATGAAATTATTTTAGTCATTTTTTATAATAAAAATATTGTAATTATTTTCTATAAAAAATAATATTAATTTAGATTAATTTAAAATTTGATTTATTATTTTTTTGTTTAAATTAATTTATCTAATTTAATTTTGATAATAAAAATATAATTTAATTAATTATATGTATTAAATTTTAATTATTAAAAAACGTGTTAAAAAAATGTTTTAAACGTTTTTATTTAAATGATTTTCTAAAAGAAAAGATACCTAGCTAAATATTCCCCACTCGTTTTAGGTGGATAATTCAGTTGCTGATTAATTAAGAATATGTTAATTTTATGGCTGCTATTTATTTTTACACAATTTTTATATTTTGTGTTAATGACCCACAAGAATGACAAATTAAAATTTGTAAAGTATTAAATATCCAAAGTGACTCCAGTCCTCAATGACTCATTTCTCTCCTGCATTCACTAACAATGACGACATGCAACTTTTATGCTCAAAACTAAAATTTGTAAACCATCTAAATTGTTGTAGAGAGTTCTGATTTGTCATTCACGAGCTATGTGAATATGAAAAAAGTGACCATGAAAGACGAATTGGACTTGGGGGAAGCAGCAAAGAAAGAGTAGAAGAGAAGAGGGTAGTATTCAATTAAATTTTTGATATTACAAATTTACTCTTTTATTTTTTTTTTTTTATAATTTCAAAAAATATCCGGAAACTTGATACTTTCCTCACCAAAGAAACCATTGCCTGGATTAATAAAACGACTTGTACCCAGTGATTCATGTTTCATAAATTATTATATCAAGGTAGTTTAATGTATAACTAACCCGTTAATTAAGAAAATCTGAAACATATGTATGAAAAGAATCTGGCAGTTCTTAATATTTGATAAAGAAGGTTAATATCATTCATTCATTCATTTAAGGATTAGAAAATAATGTATTGCTTACACAAAATGTTTTAAATAAGAAGAAAGTTAACAATAGTCGTAACATGAATAATGTGCCTAAGCACTATACTCTGAAGAAATCTAAATTATATAGATTTGTTGTGTCTGGAAGATATGAAATTAAGAAACGTTCCAAAATAAATAAAAAAAAAGGGAACAATTTTCGCTTTCGTTGCATCGGGCTGAGATTTTCCTGGACGGAAATGCTTAATTCATAAAAACAAATTAACAAAGACTTCAGTATGATTTATAAGAAGGTAATAATTATAATTAATAAGTCTAACAGTACGATAACACAAAGCAACAATGTAAAATAATTGTCATAAACCAAGCATGCCTTTCAACTTTTTTTTTTGGTGTAGTGAACCGGGCTAAACCTAGGAAAAAGATTACACATTAATTATACGAGGTAGAGATGTTTTTTGTTTATCATTTATTAGTAGTTGGACTACTTCTCTAGGAGAAATATCACAAAAGTGGAATTCTAATTCTAAATTTACACTTTTTCGTGTTAGGCAATCAGCACATCGATTGTCTTCTTTAAAAATATTCACAAAATGAATATTTAAATTTTTGTCTTTCCATCTGTTGATGTCTCTAATTAAGCCATTTGAATGGTTATTGAGGTTTCTTTTGCTATTAAGCACTTCTATCACTGCTTTAGAGTCACATTCCATAATAATATTCTTCATTCCTATTGTCGTAACTATTTCAAGTCCTTTTTTGATTCCTCAAATTTCAGCATTGAAGGCTAAGCATCTTCCAATATGATAAGAAAAACCAGCAACCCACTTGCCAGCCTCATTTCTTATGACCCCTCCACACCCAACTTGTTTGGTACTTCCCTTTATAGCACCATCTGGATTAAGAGTCACCCAACCTTGTGGTGGATAATTCCATTTGATATTTATCTCTTCCTTTTTCTTGAAACACTGTTTCTTCTGACTGCGCTCAAAAGCCTCCCTCATATCATTGACACTTTTTAAAACTTCCATATGTAAGTTCGGTGGTCTTCTATAGCCCGCTTCATGAATTTTTTTTGTTTCTCCATACCCATAATTTCATGCAACTTGTGAAGAATACGTCCTTCCAGCTTTGATTGGGGTGCTTGCTTAGATTTTCTATCATGTTCATCTCCAACCAATCCCTCAAATTAAATCCGAAAAAATCTTGTATCCTCTCTGGTTTGATGAGTTGTGTCTAGATCATGGATGCGCTCGGGCAGTCTCTTAGGACATGAATGGTGTCTTCTTGGTATTCCCCGCAAAGTTGGCACGTTCCTCCCCCTCCGAAGATTCTGGATTTCCTTTGATTTGTGAAGAGTCTGTTGTGCAAAACTCTCCACATGAAGACTTTCGATTTCTGCCGCCTTTGCCACTTCCAGATCCTGATCCAGTTTGTTGTCGACGATGGGCTCAAATTTGCTAAGGCTTTGTAAGTAGAGGTAACCGAGAAGTCACCGTCCTGTGTGCCTCCAACCCAATCTATCCTCCCCATTCTCTACTTTCGGTGGTGGGAGAGTAAAGATTTTCATGGAAATTTCTTCAGGTAGGCTGCTCCTAATCTTGTCTCTGTTCCAATCTCTATTTTCATTTTCCCATTCCCAGACCAGATTGTTTAAATCGGGTCTGCTCTGTGTTGTGTGCTCTAACAGATTGTTCACTCCTTCAACCCATTGGTCTGTCTAGAATAACGTTGAGAGGCCATCCCCAATGTACTTGATGGTGTGCTTCAAGAATTCTGGCCACATTTTTACCAGCTCCTTTTAGAGGTGAGAGTCTCCTTTTCTTTCTGTTGGTGTGTTGATAAGTTGATTTCTATTACAATATTTCTGGTAGAATACCTTTGCCCAAAGAGTGTTAGGGTGTTCCTTTAGTTGGCATAGTATCTTTAGAAGGAATGCATCATTCATAAGGTGTAATTTTCTAAAACCCAATCCTCCTTCGTGTTTTGGGGAGCAGATAGTTTTCCAACTCACTGCATGTAATCATCTTCTATTTTCCTTGTCCCCCCATATGAAGCCTCGTTGAATTTTTTCTATGTCTTCGCAAATAGTTTTAAGGATTCTTTCATGTTGCATGTCAAAGTTGATGAAGGGCTAATAACAGATTGTGCTAGGGTTATTCTTCCAGCTAGTGATAGATACTTGCTCTTCCAATCCTTCAGCTTGCATTGAACCCTTTCCATAACAGCTCTGAAGTTTTCTTTTCCTACTCTGTTGTTGTTTATCATGACTCCAAGATATCTTCCTAGTGCATTGTTTTTCTTAAAATCGCATCTGCTGGTAATTCTCTGTCTGATATCCTTTGGGGTATTTTTGGAAAATACTATAGAGGAATTGTTGGAGTTCACTTTGAGTCCTGCTGCTCTACAAAAATTATTTAGCACTTCTTTGACTAATTCCAATTGTTGAGTTGTTGCCTCTGTAAAAATAAGTAAATCATCAGCGAACATTAAGTGAGAAATACCCAAAATATCTCTTCCTATTTTCATAGGCTGCCACGCTCCTCTTTCCACTTCTTGTTTAATGTATTGTGAAAGTTTATCCATACAAATAACAAAAAGGTAAGGGAATATGGGATCCCCTTGTCTAATTCCTTTGGTAGGAGTGAAGCTGTCGGTTTTACTCCCATTCCAAAGAATGTTATAGCTCACTGATTCTACTCCTTCCATAATTAGCTTAACTATTTTTGTGGGGAGTTTGAAATCCTGTAGCCTTTCTTTCATAAACTTCAAATTTATTCTATCGTAAACCTTTTCAAAGTCAATCTTCTTTGCCATGTAGCTCTTTTTCCCTCTTAGCTTCTTCATTGAGTGCATGAGCTCTTTTGCAATTAGGATGTTGTCCTTAATTTTTCTGCCGGAAATGAAACTTGATTGATGTGGGCTGATTTTAGTGTCAAGATGTGGTTTGATTCTTTGCACAGTGATTTTGGTTAGGATCTTGAGCCTGACGTTGCAAAGAGCGATGGGTCTGAATTGAGAAACAAACTCTGGGTGTTTTGTTTTTGGTATAAGAATAATGATGGTAGAATTAGACGCTTTTATGTTTTGTGTGTTACTCCAGCAATCCTTAATGTAATCGCAAACTAAATATTTGAGGGTTTCCCAGTTGTTTTTGAAGAAAAAGGTTGGGTATCCATCCTCTCCTGGTGCTTTGATTGACCCAATGCTGAAAAGCGTATTCTTAATCTCTTGATTTGTTGGGACTCTTTCCATAGCCCTGCAATCAATAGGATCTAAGTCAGGTAGTATGTTATTTTCAAGGATCAAAGGATATGTATTTACCTCTTCTTGATATAGGTTTTGAAAGAAGCATGTGATGTGGTCTTTGAGTTGTTGTTCATCTTCCATCCAGTTACCATTGTTGTCCCTCAGCTTTATAATTTTATTTTTTCTTCTTCTAATAACCGTCTTGGTGTGATAAAACTTCATGTTTTTATCCCCCTCAACCGTCCATTGTTCTCTTGATTTTTGTAACCAAAATGCCTCCTCTTTGTCTAGGATGTCATTTAACTCCTTGTTCAGAGAGTCTTCTAAGTTGTCTAGAAAAGGATTTCTTCCATAACTTTGGCATCACTGAATCCCTGAAAGTCTATTGAGAATTCTCCTCTTGTTTCTGAAGATGTTACCGAAAGTGTCTTTATTCCACTTGACAAGCATTTCTTTAAGATTGTTGAGGTTCTTCAGTAGCCTTTCTTCTGCTTTCTAATTATGCTCCATTAAGGGTTTGAAGTCTGGATGCCACATCATTTCAAATCCAAAAGGCCTTCCGTCTTTGTTAGTGGGGTTCCCTTCATCAGTTATTAAGAGTGGGTGATGGTCAGAGTTTGTTCTTAGTAGGATCTTAACCAAAGCTTCATGAAATTTAGTTCTCCATGGTGGATTTGAGAGATCTCTATCAAGCATTTTGAAAACTCTATCATATCCATTCCAAATGGGACATCTCCACGTGAATCTGGACCCAACGAACCCCAGATCTATTAATCCATATCTATTTATCCAGGAATTAAAGGATCTGCAGGCTCTTTGGTCAATGGGGCTCCCTCCTTTCTTTTCTGAATCTTCCTTGATTTTGTTGAAATCCCCAGTCAAAAGCCAAGGTGATGTCATGTTGTTAGCTATTCCCTTGAGAATAGGCCATATGAGTCTTCTTACTGGAGGTTGGGGACTTGCATACACCGCAGTTAAGAACCAAGAGTCCCTACTGTTGGTTTCAATTTTTGTGTGAATATATTGGTTGTTGGATTCCACAACCGTTATATTGATGTCACTTCTATTCCATCCAATCCAAATACCACCTGCATAGCCTTGTGCTTCCTCAATGATGAAGTTGTTGAAACCTAATTTTCTAATTATACTTTTGGCTTTGTCCCCACTGGTATTAGTTTCCATAAGAATAGTTATATCTGGTCTATTCTGCCTCATAAGCTCTTTGAAGGTGCTAGCCGCACCTCTGACGTTCCAAGATAATATAATCATTAAGAAAGGTTGGTTCTTAGTTTAACTGCATTTCTATAGCCTCCATCTCCTCTGGCTCCTTTAGATTCGGAGTACTAAAATCCACATCCTTTACCAGGTCGGTGATTTCTCTTTGCATATCTATTTCCATTTGGTCGATTTGAGTTTCTCTTAGTTCTCCGGGGTCTGGTGGCTTTGCCTCTTTGGGTTGAGCTCGGTCTTGGATCTCCATGATGTCTTCTTGGTTTTCTGAAGATTGAGAATCATTATTTTCTATATTCCAGTTTTCTCTGTTTGTGCTTCCTTTAGTTTTTTGAAACTGTGACCTGCTATTCTCTTGAGTGTTGCTTATCTTTTTTGTGTTCTGATGCATGCCTTCTTGGATGCTCTTTAGTTGTTGTATCTGCTCTTTTTCTATCTTTTTTGTTTTCTCTTTGCTATTTTTCTCTATGTATGTGGCTGATTGTTGTGCTGTGTTTTTGCTTTTGTGGTTCCTTCCTTATTTTGAAGTAGTTACTGTATTATGGTCTCTTTGTGTGTTTTCCTCCTCCTGTGCTTCCTTGTCATTCTCTGTTTCTTCTACTTCAAGTGCACTGAATCTGGATTTATTCATTTTTAAAATCTCCTTTTCTTTGCTATTACTGGTTCCAGCTCCATGTTTTCCTTCTTCTTTCTTGTTTCTTTTTGCCTTTGGATGACCATCCATGGTCCACAGTTATTGTTATCTTGTTCAAGTACCCCAAAGAGCCAGCTATATTCGAGTAATTATGTTGGAATTGAGTCGTATAGCTTCTCACCTATTATGGCTGGGACCTTTTATGGCGGATATTGGTGCACAAACCCCTTTCTTCTATATTTTTAGAGAAAGAGAATTAATATATGATCTATTCGAAGCTGCGACAGGTATGAGAATGATGCATAATTTTTTCCGTATCGGGGGAGTCGCGGGTGATCTACCTCATGGTTGGATAGATAAATGTTTGGGTTTCTGCGATTATTTTTTAACAGGGATTGTTTTCCTTCCCTTTTTTGGAAGTCTCTGGCTCATCTTTCCTTTGCTCAAGCCTAATGGTCTTCTCTGCCACTATATTTTCTTCTTGGTTAGCCTTATCTCCTTCTTGGTTTTGTTCTTTGGCCTCTTGCTCCTTTAAGCTTTTCCATATTTGACAAATTTTTTGCTCATGATCAATTCTTCCGCAAATAAAGCAGATTTGATGGATTCCTTCATATTCTACTTGATACATTTTGCCATTGACCATGTATTTTCCCATCAAAGGCTTAGTTAGTTCAACCTCCATACAAAGTCTAGCAAATTTACCTCTACATAAGTGTGATGTGTTATAATCAACTTTGCAAGTTCTTCCAATGAGATCCCCTATTTTTCTTAAAATTTTATCATTGTAGAGCTCTATAGGAAGTCCTGGTAATCTGATCCATGCGGTAATTTTGTCTATAGATGTCACGAGGGGATTAAAATTGGGTTCCGAGAGTCTGACCGCGAGGTAATGGTTGTAGATCTTCCATGGTCCCTCCAATAGAGCATGATCTAAATCCTCTTCTGCATAGAACTTGACCAAGTAGAACTCATTACCCAGGTCTATAACGTCTAGGTCTCCAAATCTAACCCACATTGTCTGTATTCTCCTTTTCATGACAGCATAGCTAATTTTCCTTCCCAAAAGTTTCACAATCAAAGATTTCCACCAAGGCTTCCATAGTTATTTCTTTGCACTTTCATTGATCACGATGTTGAAAAGACCGTCCCACATATTGACTACTTCTATCTCTGGTTTTCCAGCTTTCTTTTGAATTTCCTCTCCTTCATTTTCTTCTTTTGTTTCTAGGACAGTATCCTAGATATTGCCCATATCCTTCTCTTCAGATTTTCCATAATTTTCCATCGAATTTGGAGCGTGTACCGCCTCCGTTACCATGTCTGAATAAGTTCTGGTTCTTCCTGTTTCTTCAATCTGTTCCATCCAATCTTCAACTCGCGGCACAAGAATTGTTGTCCTTGAGAAGCCTTCTTCTCCTTTTTTAACTTTCTTGTTGTTTCCTTGTTGCAGGTCTCGGTCTTGGGGCTGTGGGTCATGCTCATTTGGAGCCCTTTCCGGCTGTTCATTGCCGGCCATGAGCCTCTGGTTGCAGGCAAAAGACACGATTGTACGGAGAGAGAAATGTGTAAAAGTGTAAGGGCTCTTTTTATGAAATTTTTAAAAAATGTATTCCTTGATAGCATGCCTAATCTCATGGGCCTAAATCAGGTGGGTGAATCGGAATGGGTCTGGCAAATTTGGCCCAATCCAAAATGACAGCCAAAATTTAAGTAACAAGTAACAGACTAACAGGTCTCTTTTACCATGTCTAATTTTTAAGTTACATGATATAAATATAAAAGTGAAATCTATATTTTCTCCTCTCACCTTTTAGATAAATAATAAATTAGACACCATACAATTTTTCTAAGTAATAACAACTCGGTATGGGTTTATGATGAAGTTACTTATAACTATTCCTAGGGCAAAATTCTAATTTAAAAAGTATCACGGCTTTTCTAACAACAAAAGGTTCAGGGGATAAAAATAGTGGTGTTTGGACTTCAATTATATATAAAAAAAATAAGCTACTACATATAAAAAGTATATAATAATTTTAACTGTTAATTTTAATTATAAAAAAATATATATTAATTAAAATCAATTGTTAAGATTATTGAAATAATGATGTTTTGAGTATATTTGATAATTAATATATTACATATTTAGTTATTTTAATAGCTAATTATTTAATTAAAAAAATACATAAATTAATATGTATAAACATACTGAGATATATGAATTTCGATTTTTATTAACAAATTATAATGATTGGATTTTGATCCTTAAAATATAGAGAGATTCTGAATAATGACCCTGCCTCAGAATAGACATTATACCTCTGCAATATTCCAGCTGCAAATAATTTTGGCTTTTGGAGTGCTGTTGTATCTAAATTCGGAATTATATATATTATTCAGCTGGCAACAATCTATGTATAACAGTTGTTGAATTTTCCTAGCTATGGCTTCTAATGCAGCTTGTGTTAATAATTTGGTAGCAGGAGAAGTAGTTGTTGCAGCTAAGATGAGCGAAGAAGATGGCAATAATAACGTTGACTACTCACAAAGGGGTCAATGGCTTCGAGCAGCAGTTCTAGGAGCCAATGATGGGTTGGTCTCAGTTGCATCATTGATGATGGGTGTAGGAGCTGTTAAGAGAGACTCCAAAGCCATGTTACTTGCTGGCTTAGTGGGATGCATTGCAGGAGCATGTAGCATGGCACTGGGTGAATATGTTTCGGTTTCAACTCAGTATGAAGTTGAAGTTGCTCAAATCAAAAGGGACATGATGATGATGATGGAGAACAAGAATGAGATGGAGAAAAAGAGGAGGTCATTGCTCCCTAACCCTTTGCATGCTGCTTTGGCATCAGCATTGTCATTTACTGTAGGTGCAGTCATTCCTTTGGTTTTCACTGCATTTGTGAGAGACTACAGGTTAAGGCTTGGGTTGTGTGTGGTGGTGTCTAGCTTGTTTTTGGTGGGGTTTGGATGCTTGGGTGCTGAGTTGGGACACACACATAAGGTTAAGTCCTCTATCAGGATCCTTATTGGGGGCTTGTTGGCTATGGCTATCACTTTTGGGTTAACCAAATTAGTAGGCTTTAGTGCTAATTTGGAATTGTGAATCTATCTTTGAAGAATCAACCATGATATGCTGTTGTTGTTGTTCCTCCTTGTCTTTATTCAATAATAAGGTATGCATTATTGGAGAATGAAATGTTTCAATTAGGTTAATTACTTTGCCTTATTCACTTTTCTAGCTACAAGCTTCTACTTTTACATTTGTTGTTTTCAGAAAGAGGACTCAAGTCAAGGCTAAGCGAATATACTTGTCATTTTCACTTCTTCTAGTTATTACTTGTTAACATGTTATGATGTTGTAAAAGTAATTTATTTTATTGATATATTAATGAGGGTATGACAATCAACATTATATGTTTTATAACGTTTATATATAAAGAGAAACAAGAAAACATGGTGATAATAAACACTTTAATTAAAAACCTTGGCAAACGGCTAAAGATGCAGGCACCTATAGCTTATTAAGGGTAATAATATCACACCCTTCTCCCAACACACACATCCCACTCATTTATATAAAAAGACCAAGGTGAAAACTCAGGTCCAGTCAATTTCACGTAAAGTTGATAGTTGAGAGCCGTTAAATAATTTGTCTAATTTAATTAAATTTTTATCTAACGACTCTCAGTTATCAACTTCAGGTGAAGTTGACTGCATCCGAGTTTCCACCAAAGACTAATAATAAAGAAGTATGCATTAGTTTAATATAGGAGATAAAATGAGTACACATAACAAGGAATGATATTCTAAAGTGAAACAGAGCCAAGCAACTTGGTGAAGCCAAAAGTGATAGCCATAGCCATCCAACCTCCAATGAGAACCCTGAGACAGGATCTTGTGACAGGAGTTCTACCAAGAATGGCTCCAAAAATTCCAAACACCAACAATGCTAAGCTAACAGCAACAGCAACAACACCCATTCTAACCTTATGGTTCCTTATGAACAAAGCTGCTAGCATTGGCACCACACCACCCACAGAAAATGCCACTGCTGATGCTGCTGCTGCTTGAAATGGATTTGGCAGCTTTTCCCTCTCATGATCCGCTACTTCTTCTTCTTCATTTGGTTCTCTTTCTCTCTTTATCTGAGCCTTCTCTATGTCATACTGAGTGTACACAGAGACAAACTCTCCGATTGCCATGCTGCATGCTCCGGCTACTAGGCCGGCGAAGCCTGCTAGAACCATGGCTGTGATGTCATGCTTAACAGCTCCAACACCCATCATGAGTGATGCAACAGAGACTAGTCCGTCATTGGCTCCGAGCACTGCTGCTCGGAGCCACTGAGCCCTTTGAGTGTAGTTAGTATTGCTCTCTTGGTCAACCACTTGGTTTGGTTTTGGCTGCACCACAAGAGCAGCACCATTTGCATGCATGGGAATTTCAATGTGGTTAGGTGAAGTTCCATTAGTGGAAGCCATGAAGGAGAAGGGAAATAATGGTAATAGAGAGTTGTTAAATATAGTAAGGTAGAGAGGGAGAAAGGAATTTGAAGAGCTTGTGGAGAACACACGCTTGTAGTGAAGAGTATTTATAGACAGAGAGATCATAAAGATTATTGGATAGTGTTAATCGACCTAAATATTGGACACTAGACTCAACTTGGTTACTTCTTTAACTAAATGAATCTGATACTCTTTTTAAAAGTGCATAAATATAAAAGGAGGATCCAATCATCAGATATTAAATTTCTTCACTGTAATTTGAATCATTTATATACTTCAATCATGAGTATTTTAGTTTCATTTTGTTTAAGTTTAGCATGAAAGTTACCAGATGATTGAGTATGCATGACTCAACAATAACTTAGCAGAATGTGCATATTTTTCGCAAATTATTTTTTATATTGGCATGGAATGATGTTTTTGTATTTTGTTGTTGTTATTGTTGTTGTTGTTGTTGGGAATGGTGTTTTTCATGATCGTCGATTCTAAGGTGTTAATATCAAATGTAGCGCTGTTTGATTCAAAGTATAGAAATCGAACTCTCTAATTTTTTAGAGAACAAAAATCGACCTCTCCAATTTTACATTAAAATTTTTCAAAAATATCCTTGCAAAGTAATCGGACCTACCAATTACACATTCTCATATAGAAAAACACATACAAAGCCAATAGAATTGGATTGCATAATAAAAAAATTTATCCCATATTTTTTACATTTGATAGTGTGTGTAATCCAAAGGATAATGGGAACTAAAGTAGTCTGTAATTTAATAATTTGAAGAGAGTGTGCATTCCACACCAAAGTCACACGCTGCTCAATATTTTGAAGAGCAAACAACCAATACCTACCACTTTATGATCAATATGGCTTAACTTTTACGGTTCTTTTTATTTAAGAAACTCTTCCCTGATGAGAAAGATCTACTACCATTACTGCTTTCTTGATTTTTCTTTAGGTGCCACAATTATATTTTATGGCAACTACTCCTATGAAGATGCCAAAAATATCTTCTCATGATGATCCTTGTTTAAAAAGTGTAACTTATTTGTTTAGCAACACTTTAAATAAAGGTAACACTTTTACTTCAAATAAAAATCAAACTCTACAATCTATCATCCAATGGTCAAAATGAAATATCTTCACATGATGACAATCATAAAATCTTCATTGGAGTAGCCACCATATTTTATTATCACCATGTCCATATTTATCTGCCTTTGGTCTGTACATCTCACATCTCTTGCAATTGTTATTGTTATACTAGTAGAGATAATTGCTTTTATCTTGCTCTTTTCCATTGTTTGATAAGGATATTTTGTGTCTAATTGGTGTTAGTGAGTACCATTTTTGTTACTTTTTGCTTTGTTTTGTCTGATAAAACCTATCTTTTGCAAGCAATAGTAACAGAATAGAAATTACTGTCTTACATCCCTTAATTTAAGTAACCATGCTAGTAATATTGCCATGCCAGCCAATTAAGAATCCTTTAACTCCATTAGAACACACTTAAGTTCTTGACAACATACAACATACAACATACTTCATTCATGGTAATTTTGAATTGTGAACATTTTTCTAAATAGATTAGACACTTTTCATCTTACAAAGGTAAGCACAATTTGTCAATCTCCAATTTTTACATCAAAATTATTAGCCTAACAATTGAGTTATCACATCGATAATGGGAATTAAACTTGCATCTTTGTAGAATATGATCTCGTTCTGCATCAATAATCACCTTTTAACAGCAGAAATCTGCAAAACATAGCAACTAACATCAACTGTCTTTATTAAAAGGTTCATATTAAAATTCTGTTTCTTCAATTCCAAATATTCAGCATACTCATCCTTGAATTAACTTGAAGGGTTGGAGTATTTATCAGTTTCTTTTGGGCCTCATACTTTGTTCCAAAGAACTTTATGCTCTGGCAGAACAGAAATCGAAGTCAAACATGTCGATTCACTATTAAATTTCTTTTGCAAATTAATGATGCATGCTGAACAGAGTAAGATAAAAGGACCAAATGAAATCTTTAAAAGAAGAAATAGTAGAAGTGCAATATGAGATCACTATATGGCCTAACAGTAAAGTATGAGAGTACATTCAGACAAATCCACTAAAGGGAAAAACTAACAATAACAAAGCGATAATGCATGTCTCCACTTCCAAATTAGAAGGAATTACAATAAGAAAATACTAACTTTAGATTTCTTTTCTTCCTCATATTCAAAGTGGCATGTGGCTTGCTTGTGGAATTCACACTCTACTTAAATATTTAATCATGTACTCTAATCCACCCACCTACAAAGTTATGTATTATTAAACCATAGGGTGGCTGCCACTAACTTAGTCTTGTGGAATGCCACACTCTTACCAATTTAATAATCCCATCATATCCCCATAATAATTGACTTATCAATCTCCAAGATTCTATCATTGAGAATTTGAGTTTGCTTGCTGCTTAGGATAATATTATACTTGATTAATTCATATTCAATTAAGCTGAGTTTTAAGTAAGTTATGAGTCTTACACTGAAAAAAAAAGATATGATACTTAACCCATGGAGCTGTCTCTTCCTACAAGCTAGCCATATAAGTTTAAGCACACTCAGGAAGTTTCAATGACATGACTTATTATGGGAAACTAAAAGCTAAACAGATTCAAAATGGTGTTATGCAAATAGACACTATTCAGATAGTTTGAATCATCTCAGATAACCATCATGGTGTTGATAAAGCTACTTCATTGATTTAGTGGATTAAGAATAATTAATGTACACATTTAGATGATCACTATATTTAATATATGAACATGTGGCCGCCCCTCCATAGTGCTATCCACACTATCAGCACTTGTTTATAACCATTTGAGGCGCATTATCATCACTATACCTAACAAGTAACAACATGGAAATCCTTTCTATATAATAACTTCTACGAGGAGAGTGTGCCCTCCACAAGCAATCTTTTCCCCTTCTCTTTATATCATAAGTCTTAACTTAACACCTTTGTCCTTTGTGCTTCAATCAATGGCTGCTTCACTTGACACTCAGAACAAAAATGAAATGCCACTTAAACATGTTGTGATCCACATGCATGGTACTAGTGATGCAGAAGCAGAAAAGGTAACTCAAGGAACTGAAGGAAACAATAACACTACTGACTACTCTCAAAGAGCACAGTGGCTCCGAGCAGCAGTGCTGGGAGCCAATGATGGACTTGTGTCAGTGGCATCACTCATGATGGGTGTTGGAGCTGTGAACAAGGACATTGGAGCCATGCTCCTAGCCGGATTCGCAGGGCTAATAGCCGGAGCATGCAGCATGGCAATTGGAGAATTTGTCTCTGTCTACACGCAACTAGACATAGAAGTAGCTCAAATAAAAAGAGAAAGGGAACTCAACAATGAATTAGAGACAAGAGAAGGTGGTAGTGAAGAGGAGAAGCTGCCGAATCCTTTTCAAGCTGCGATAGCGTCTGCAGTCGCATTTTCTGTTGGTGCAGCAGTGCCACTGATAGCAGCAGTGTTTATAAGAGAGTATAAGATCAGGGTTGGAGTTGTTGCTGCTGTGTCTAGCTTGGCATTGTTGGTATTTGGAGGGGTAGGAGCAGTGCTTGGAAAAACTCCAGTGAGAAGGTCTTGTATCAGAGTTCTGATTGGAGGTTGGTTGGCTATGGCTATTACTTTTGGCCTCACCAAGTTAATAAGCTTAAAGGGAATGTAATTTCAGTGATTACTAGACCTCTATAAATAGTGAAGAAAGAGGTGTAGTAGGATGTGGTAACTGGTAAGCTCATGTATTCACTAGGGAACTCAAAAGGAGGCAAACTAGGCTTTATAAGCAATTTATTTGACATGATATCTTGTCGCTATTGAGAAAAATAAATATCATAGTCTTGATTTTAAAGAATAAGAATCTATCTGACCAAAAAAGAAAAAAAACACCATAAGAATTTTATTCTTGTGTTGATCACTTATCAGTATCAAAATGATGCATACAACTTTGAATATCTTAATTATGTTGGAATCCATATCGTTATGATTAAAATGTTGGTTATACTGTAACAAGATAAAGGTTCCGTACACAAAATCCGGACATATACTACACGTGCAACAAAAAAGATGTTGGATTCTGCATCTAACAAATTATTAAATGAATTACTGCATAACGATAATGAGTCATGAAAGCCAGAGCACCGGCATAAACTTATTTTGGATATGCCATAGCTCATGAACTTTCCAGGGAACACTTGACCGGATACTCTTGTTCATTCATGTTTTGTGATTGTGTTTAATTTTAAACCATGTGTTTCATTTTAGGCATTCATACAGCTATTACAAATCACACAAATTTCATGACAGACCATAACAATAATATATATAAATAATAGAATTCAGAATTGTAGGGATAAAGCTGACAATATACAATCATTATCACAATGCAGAAGTTTAGGAAGCAAATATCATATCTGATATCAGTTAGCAGAATTGTGTGGTGAAAGAACAAAAATTTGGGACAATTAATTTAATTTGACAATAGCAAGATTAATAACTGGATCTCAGCAAACAAAACCAACATCACATGCAAGCAGGTTAAAATTTTGGACAAGAGCAATATTCCACCAAAATAGAGAAATAACGTGTAAAAAAACAGTGGTATCGCAGTTGCTCAAGTCATCAAGATCTTCCAAAACGTGCCACAACCATAGAAAATAGAACCCCCTTCCATCAGTGCCCCATGAAGAAAACAAGGGTCATGCATATAGCATGTTGGTTCAATTGCTGATGGCCTGTTGCAGCTGAAAAGAATTTTAGTTTAAAAAACCCATGCACTATCCCATTAGCAACAAAGGATCCCAATGATGAATCCAAAAAGACCACATTTAGCCAAAGATCCTGCCAAAATGTCAATTACTATATTAATAAAGCACAGACCAAATCGAAAATCTGGCAAGTAAGAAAGTAGGTTGTTTGGATTGATATTCAACAATTTACCCGCTTGACTACTTTTTACTCAAAGATCCAGAAACAGGATAGCCCAATGAGAATTCTACTTCTAAAACTTCCCCCAAATTAGATACAGCAAACTGCACATTTGAACCTCTACCATTTCCAAAACCCAGCCATCAAAACACTTTCCAATAGAAACAGGTAATCCGGCTGCAAATATGTCATATGCAACTCCCCATGTACGAAAGTCACAATTCACAAGATATTCCAGCAGCAATTATAGATAGCATAGAGCACATCATCATCAAATTTGACCATAAGTCAAGCATGTATAAGATTTCAACAGATCAAAAGGTCGGCTTTAGGAACATAAAAAGAGTTTGAAATATGAGCTGAGTATTGCATCTCAAAACACTGGTATCATCCATCCATCCAAACAACAATCCCAGAACATTGTGAACTAAAAAGAAACTTGAAGCAGTAACAGCAACCCCTCCAATTTCAAAGCTGAAAAAGAAGCACAACAATGCCATTCAGAATCAAGAAGATAAAGAGATAAGAGGACATATCAATAAAGTAGCTTACCTCAATGAGAAGACAATGGTAGATTAACGAGCACCTCCTGATCCTCGTCGTTCATATGGTCCAGCACGATCACGATAGTATCGATCATTTCCTGAATCTCCATCCCTGCCAGCATCCCTGCTGCGTCCGCCGGAAGAACGATCTGCATTTCTATCAGGACCATAACCACTTCCACCATGTCTACCACCTTCCCTGCCACCATACCTTCCTCCTCTTCCCCCTTCACTAGGGCACTCCCTAGCAAAATGACCAGGTTTACCACACTTAAAGCATTCACCACCGTTAGATCCTCGACCGCCTCCATAATCTCTGTTACGATCGCGATCACGGTCACGATCTCGACCACGATCACGGTGGCGGTCACCATCATCTCTACCCGATCCTTGTTGAGGCTGAGCTTTATCCACAGTGATAGTTCGCCCATCTAAATCCATGCCATTCATAGCATCAATAGCATCTTCCATTGCTTTCTTTTCATCAAATGTGACAAATCCAAAACCACGAGAGCGCCCAGAGAATTTGTCAACAACCACCTGTAAAAAAAATATGGCGCATGACAATGTAAAAAATATCTTAATCATACATAATAGTATGAAAATCCAGTATTAAAGTATTTAACTACATTACAAGGTTGTCCTGATATTGTTTCCTTGATTTGTTAATTATATTAAAAAAAGGAAAAAAGAAAAAGTTAACTGATATTGCATATCCTTCCTGAATTAATGAAAAAAAAGAGAAGCATTTAAGACATCATCCAAAAGTACAGCATAAACCAACTTCGAAATATGAACATGAAATAAGAGACTGAACAATGATTGCATCAAGAAATAGAAGGTTAGATTGATTACCTTTGCTTCAACAAGCTTGCCAAACTTTTCAAATGTATCCTTTAACTTTCTATCAGATGTTGACCATGCAAGGCCACCAATGAAGCAGCGATATTCTTCGACGTCTGACATTCTAAGCCGCACATTTGCAACACAACAAGCATTAACACATGATGTTTTTGAACTGATTAAGCAAGGTGAGCCATCCCAGAGTCTCAATAAATAAGTGAAAGAAAACAGTTCCCATGAGCAAACCCAGTTTGCAGCTCACTTCAAACAAGATGTTAGAAAGGAATTTCTCATAAAAAGAAGCACATTATTATAATTAAATACATTCAATTCATTTGATGGGACTTGGGCTATATGCAGTGAACCATGTTATGGATACTATACGAGGCAGTCAATCAACCAGAAACTTAACTCATATTTTTAGCAGTTTGGCATAGTATATCATAACCCTGTTTATCGACAGATGGACATAAATGCATTAAAAAAAAAAAAAGAAGAAAAATTCCTGAGATTGTATTTGGTATCAAGTAGGAAATTCACTTTTACAGGATCCTATCAACAACAAAAAATGTGGACCGTTTGGTAACTGAGACTAGACCCTAAACCCTAAACCTGCCTCCACTCCAGTCCCATACATCTCTGTTTCGGTATGTGTATTCTCCCAATTAGTAAATATAAACATACATACAAAAATGTTAATAAGTACCACAAAACAATGAACTTCCTGGAATCTGCATAGCTCATAGTTTAACAAGAAAGACAAAAAGCTATGAATTCACACTGTGGATAAACAAAACTATATACTTTACCAAATTGAATATGATATGTAAAAAATCCCGTGCACTGTTTCTGCTGTTCCCATTAAGCATAAAAATTAAGCAACACAAAGCACATGTTCCATGATCGCACAAAAATTCAAAATTTCCCCAAATTAATTAAAAATTTGAAGATTTACCGTCCCCAAATTCTTAAGAAACCAGATGAAGGGCCAAGCCCCCCCAACCCTCCTCCACACAAAAAAGAAAGAACCTTTTTCTTAATTTTAGGGCGGAATCAAAGCAAAGAAAAGCGAATTACGTGAAAAGGGAAAAGAGTTAGAAAAAGGAATGGGGGAAGAATACCGTAGCGATGAGCGAGGCAGAGAGGGAGAGTGAGAGAAAACCTAACAGAGACGAGATACGAAAGACGTGAGATTCTGCTGCTACCCCTACACTCACCAAGTGTGTGTGTGTAAACCTCGTAACCTACCCTCCCATATTCCACGCGGATTTTCTATTAAACAAAACTACTAAAATAATATATAAAAAAGACTTTAATTTTATTTTAATATCAATAATTATTTTTATTAATGTGACCTTATATAATTTATTACAAATATAATTTTACTACAGCATTAAAATTAAATTTAAAAAATTAATTTTTTTATCATATTTTATGTAAAAAATAAATGATTAAAATAATATTTAAAAATTTATATTATTAACAAAAATAATTTTAAAAATACAATAGATAAATAAATTTTTACAATATTTTAAAGATTAATAAAAATAATTAAATATTAAATATATTTTAAAAAATTTAGATATAAAATTTTTATATATTTTTTTATAATTATTATTAAAATAAAAAGATATTTTAATTTTTAAAATCCAGTAATTTTATGTCAAACAATTCTTTTAAAAGATTCAAATGTTTTTAATGGTATAAAATTAAAATAATACACAAAAATATATACCACTAATTTAAAAAGGTAACAAATTTTTTTTATTTTGTATACTTTTAACAAATAAATATAAAAATTTAAAAATTAAAATTTAATTTGTAATTTCATTTTTTATATTTATTTTAATGTTTTATATTTTATAATTTTACAAAAAATGGCAACCGAATACAATAAAATTTGCTTTTTTATTTTTATATTCTTTTATAAAATCCTAAAAAATAGAAAATATTTGAAACAAAAATGTAAGTCAAACTTACCGTATTTTTTAAGGCAAATTATTATATTAGTAACACCCTTAAAAAATTCTTTAGACCAATGACCATATTTTAGATGAATGCTAAAATTAGTAAAATACATAACACGGGGGTTGAATTATAATTTGACATTTAAGGGTATTTACATTTTCGCCCTCGAAATCGCTGAATTTACAAATTTGCAACAACGAAAGAAAAGTTGAAGTCTGGAGGCAGCCAGGGTTTTGTGCTGGGTTTAGCATCACCATTCTTCTGCTTCTTTCTTTCTTCAACTCAGATTCATTCATTTTCAGCCCTGTGTCTAAAAATGTGGTATTTATGCGTTTTCTACCACAGGTTGTTGGATTACAGAAAACCCGAAGTGGAATCTCTGGCTCATCTCTTCGGTGCTTTTGAGGACGAACAAAACGGCGACGTTCCATCACAGTTGCAGTGGAAGCTCCCTATTCACCACCACCCCGATTCTCCTTTCCATTTTGTCAATCTCCCTTCAGAGCAAGTCGCTCGCAGCATTGCCAACCGAAGTAAAGTTCTCACTTTTCCTTTGACCCATTATGATTTTGGTGCTGATTTCTCTTTTTTGTGAAGTGGGTGTGTTTCAAGTTCTTAGCTTTTTAATTGGGGATTTTATTGTAGGCATACTTGTGAAGGGATTGTATGAGCTTTGGGGAGAAGGGGGCAGCTATGAGGAGTTGAAAGATTCTGTTTTGAGTTACCCTGATGAGAGGAAGCTGCCATACTTGGAAGCTGGTAGCACTTTCAAGATTACTGTTGACAGCTTTGGGAAGGTTATGAGTCTCGATGAACAGAAGGAACTCATTCAAGGGCTGGCTTATATCCCTTTCAAGGTGTGGTGTCCTCTAATTGGAATGATGCTATTTGTATTGTAAATTGAAGCTGCTTTTTGTAGGAAACTGACTTTGTTTCTGCCTCTTGACGACCTTTTCTGGTGTGTTTTGTAAGATTTGTAGGTTTATATAGGGTTGTTATAATATATTATTTGTTTTCAAAAATAGCATTGAATGATTACTGTTAACTGATATTCTCTAATTTGGTCTGCCTGTGATGAAAATGTCGTTTCAAAATTTGTTGGGAGCTTCCAGAATTATTTTTCAGATATTGGCTTATCAGAACTAATTTTCAAACTTAGCTAGTATTGTTTTAATGTAAAACACTGTAATATCGCTTAATCCATGCAGACCACCACATGTTATGGCAGGACACAGATTAGCTGCTCTGTTGTTTTACATTTTTTCCCTCAATGAATCTCTTATCTTTCCACCAGTTTTCATTTGAGCTTCTCATTGAGTCTTCTTGCCTTATATAGCTTATGAATGCTAATGCTAATATATTATGATGAGTCAAATTTCTCATTATTTACTATACTGCCTTTTTCTCAATGTTAATATATTACAAGAATGTATTTGGTTTTCGTCATTATTATGTCATTTTGTTTGCAGGGACAAGTAAAGTTGAAAAACCCTGATCACAACTTCTGGCTTATAGAAATTGATAATTATGGGCGTAACAATGGTCTTCCTCCAATTGTTCAAAGGAGAATCTTCTTTGGTCGTGAAGTTGGTGGTGCTGATAGGAAGCTTATACCAACATATCAGTTGAAAAGTCGTACCTATCTTGGTCCAACTGCCATGGACGCTGAAATGGCTTTTCTAATGGCCAACCAAGCACTTGCTACTTCAGGGAAACTAATATATGACCCTTTCGTTGGAACTGGAAGTATTCTTGTTGGAGCTGCTCACTTTGGAGCACTGACCATGGTGTGCTTTGGCTTTCTTCTTCTGTTTTGCTGCTTGTCCAGCTTCTCACTATTTGCAATAATTTCTTAGCATGTTCATATCAATATGCATGCCGAAGGTTTTGACAATAACTGATCTGAGTTGTTCAGGGTGCTGACATTGACATTAGGGTAGTGCGTGATGGACGTGGTCCTAACTGTAATGTATGGAGCAATTTTGAGCAGGTAATCTGCCAAACACTTACCATTGTTTTGTGATGTCTGGACTCTGGAACAAGTTGTGTATACTTGGGATTTAGCATCACTTTTTCCATACTGTTATAAAAGTCTGAATGTGCTAGAATAAATCATATTTTATAATGTTTATCTCCTTACCGTGCACTGATTATGCTGTACATTTGCAGTATGGATTGCCAATGCCAGTAGGTCTGTTAAGGGCTGATAACAATCGCCCTCCCTGGCGTTCTGGGCTGAAAGAGGTAATTTTTTGGAAATAAAATCTTGTACTTATGCTTCCAAGGCTCTTTCTGCTATATTGTTGTATGTCTCAACTCTCAAGTTGAGGATTTATTGCATGATTGCAAATTTACTCAAGCGATTTTGAATTCTAGTTTGTAGATGATTTTGCTGTTTATTGCAGATATTTGATGCCATAATATGTGATCCTCCTTATGGAGTGCGAGCTGGGGGACGCAAATCTGGTGGGCGGAAGCTGCTAAAGGGGGCTGTGGAACCGTATGTTGTCCCTGATGACAAGAGGACGGATCACATACCATCAACAGCGCCTTACAGTTTAGTAGAGTGTGTGCATGATTTGCTCGATCTTGCAGCCAAAATGCTCGCAATGAGGGGCAGGCTTGTGTTCTTCTATCCCGTATTGAGAGACGATGATTGTGCCGAAACCCATTTCCCAGAGCATCCATGTTTTAAACTGATTTCTTCTTCTGAGCAGATCCTTAGTTCGCGTTATAGCAGGGTATTACTGACGATGGTCAAGGTTGGCGCTTACACCAAAGAAATAGCCGAGGCTGCAAGGTTAAAACACCTCGAGTTTAGGGAGAACCATGTTAAGTGGTTGCAAGATGGTAATCTTCATTCAGCAGTTTTTAGTCCAATTGATGCTCAATTACCGGAGGCCGGCGATTCTAAGTTTATCAAGGATCCAAAGCCTAAATACAGAGGGAAGTATGTTTAGATTTCTCAGTTAGATGGTGCTGTCCCTCAGTTACTATACACAGCACTGTAGTTTTAGTCCATGAGGGAATTTTGTTTATCAATATGGAAGCACAATGTACCTTGTACTGTGTTTGGATTTTAGAAATTGATTTTTCCCACAAGTTTGTCTTATAACCAAGTGATTTATATTTGGAAAAAATGACTTAGACAAATAAATACCATTAACATTCATCGATCATCATGAAACTTATAAAGTGAAACGTAAAAAGCTAAACTCTGTCATTCATTTAAGGTTTGGTTACTATGTGGGTTTTAATAATTTTACTACTTTTAACAGTAAAACGTGAAATTTCATGCAAGCATTATGTTAGGTGCTTGCAGAAACGTGGAAGTAATTCAATTTGATGATATTATTCTGATATTTTGTCTCATTCAATCGATCTCTAGTTTGGATATGTAAACCATATGGTACAATAACATTTCGTAGGAGTAATCTCTCCGTCATAAAAAAAATCATTTATACCTTCTAAGAAATGAATTTATCTTTTTATTTCATTAGAAATTAATTTATTTAATATTCAAAAATCAATATATATGATTTTTTTTTGTTAAAAACTAATTTATCCAATCTAAACATTGGTTCGAAATCGATTTAAAATATTATTAAAAATTTATTCAGTATTAAATAAAGTTAATATTATTGGTCAATTGCATCCTTTCTTATTTATAGTAAAATTGAATAGTAGCACAATTGATTTTTTTTTTGTTTCTCACGATATCCTCCAATCCGGCATGTCAAAAACTAATTCGTTACGGATCAAAACTCTATTTAAGAGTCTGTCATTGGCCATAATCTATTCTTAATATATAAAAGTAGATAGATAATGTCAGCAATATCGTTTACTTGACAAAATTTTAGAATCAACCACTAAATTTTTGCCAAATCAACTATTATTTCTAAATCAGCAAAAAAATAAAATATACAAAAAAACATACAAGTAATAGAAATATATACAAATTAGACTACAAAATTACTAATGATAATAATTAGACATTAATAGTGTCTAACCAAATTTGTAACCTACAAGAATTTATATCTCTATATTTATTAATAGTGTCTAACCAAATTTGTAACCTACAAGAATTTATATCTCTATATTTATTATATTTTACCGTTATAAACAATACAATAAATTTATAACCCTAATAATTAATTTATTAATTTCTATAAATAACTCATCAAATGTAATAAACATACATATTACAAATGTCATAATTTATTAATCATAATAACAAATGTCATAATAATTTATTAATCATAATAAATTTTACGTTACAAATATTCAAATTTCATACTATTTGAACTACTTATGTAAGTCTCTTGTCACTATTGGGTCAATTCTAGAGCCTATTGTTCACATTGTCTACAAAAATCATTATCTACGTAGCAAAACCCTTCTTCAAATAACATCAAATTTAGTACAAGAAATTTATTTTTGCAATGCATAACATCTCAAACTTACTCAATGGAGCATCATTCTTTGGACAATATCACCAAACAAACAGACAATTGGTTTATCAAAATTCGCATAATTCATATATGAAAAACATTAATAACCCACAAATGAAGAAAAATTTCTTTTTTTAGAAATGATTATATTGGATGAAAAGGTACAAAACAAACATATTTATTATATTTTTAATTGTATTTTTAAATTGAACATTTTCTAACACTATTTTGAATTTGCATCAATTGAGACATTGTCTAAAAGAGTGAGTCAAAGAAAAATATTAAAAGGTAATTTCACTTTATACTATTTCAATTATTCTTATTAAAAATAACTTATTTAAAATAAATCTACACATTTTTGTTCTTTTTATTATAGATGTCATTGAAAAACTGTATGAACATCAAAAAATTAAGGAGAAAGAAAATCATACAAATTCAAGACACATTTTCAGAAGAATAACATACATGCAAAGATGGAACAAACAACACAATAGAAAGTGTATACAACTCAACAATTCATAAAGAATATGTCTTTACAGGAATCTACCACAGAAAGAAAAAAACAACTTTAACAATAACCAATAAAGAAAAAGGAGGACGAGCATCACATAAGAAGACTAAGTCTATCAACCAAAACAAATACAAAAATCAAACCACCAAATAAAAATATCACTTTGTACAACTCCAACATCCAAATCTTTTGTACTATAAATTATTTTAAAGAAAACACCTTTTAAATTTAACTTTAGTTTATACATATTTAATTTGATTCTACAAAACATAGTCAATTTTAATATTTATTATATACTATCATTAATTTACCGTCTGCGCATCCAGCGGGTTTTATTCTAGTTCATTAATAAATTCACTAGTATCTCGGGAACTCAGTTATGATCTCCTTCCACTTGTGCAAGTTGAGTGTATGGGGTTCACATCTTAATTCATGATCTGCCCACATGAAAAAGTCATAATCCTGTTATGAAGGGAATTAATAAGATAAAAATAAGAGATTATATATAAAAAATTGTGTATATATTACAATTCTTTTCAAGTAAGCCACTGAGTCTATGATTAGAGATAAATGTTGCTATGTAAGAAACATCTTACAGTCATGAAACCACTCTTACAACTTTATTAGAAAATCCAGAATGGTTACAAACATTTTACATATCATTCTTAATGAATGCAGCTAAATAAGTGTATATATACATGAACACAAAATTGTATACCTGGAAAAAAAGATCAGTTCTATATGCTCGTACCGCTTATCCTTGACTTGAACCAAAGACATGGTCGATGAGCCACGACCGTGTTATCAAAGTGTGATTAATGGCCCAGATTTCACTCGCTTTCAGGGTTTCCATCTGTTCCTGTTATAACAGTATAACAGTCTAGCTAATCAAGCATCAATATTCAAGATCAACCATAAAACTGAATTGAGCATTCAATTAATTTGTTTTGATATTTCAGATATATATATATGCCACCATTGTAAGCTTTAATTTTAGGTAGAATTTCATAACAGAATTGTTCATACATAAGATTGAAGACTGATCTTCTACTAAAGTACCTAATGTGAATGATAACAAAGCATCAATGGGTCACACTTTGTATTCTGCCACAACAGAACCCTATAATCCATCAACACCATTTTTTGAATTCTTAAATCCTAATCTAACATCGAAGAATAATTTGAACTGATTTGGGTGGGATGAATGTACCGAACTATGCTATAGTGCAAGACAAAGATGACACATGAGAGTCTTAGTAGCAAACTACCACTATGGACTCTCTGGTCTCTCCCTATAAAAACTGATTTAATTCAAATGGACTATTAGCCCATGTATCAGATATTAAACTGATAAGAACAGGAGACAAATAATGATTATGCAGTTCTCATAGGCTGGAACAATGCGGCAATTAAGGTTATTAATAATATGATAAGAGAAATGACGAGAAAGGTTTAGGACCACCAGTCAAGTTTCCTACAGCAATTTTAACTGGTGCACAGTCTTTCTCATGCTATTTACTTGATAATGTACCAAAAATACTACATCATTTTATAAAACATTACTATCACCATCATTTCATTATTGGCATATATATTGAGGGATCTTAAATCAATAAATACAATTCCAGAAAGAGAGAGAGTAACTGATGAGGTTAACAAGGGAAGCGAAGTTAGTCGCACATTGGTCGTTCTTAGCAAAACAAGAGCGTTTATATAATCAAAGAGCGAAACACATGGGCACGACCTTACTTGAACAGGATCTGTTCTATAGGCTCGTACAACTGTATCCTTGAGTTCTAAGGAGACAGGAACCGAAGTCTGGTTGATGAATCATGACCGTGTGATCAGAGCGTGATTAATGGTCCAGAGCGAATCCTCCTTGGAGGCTTCCATCTGTGGCAGTGGAGGATCGTTCTCACCGCAACGACTGCGGTGGGTGGTCACACGGTTGTCTGACAGACCACACAATTATTTTTTCAGTCGACAAATTTTTTTTTTTTTTTTGGAAAAAAGAAAAAACAATTAGACGTTTATTTTAGAGAAAGAAAAGGGGCTAAAAAGATATTATCCTTGGGGCTAAATATTTAGAGGAGGGATTGCACATTTTGATTTACCTGGCAACAGAAAAATAGAAACCCATTGGAATGGTGTTGAACTTGCATGGGGTCCACCATGGAAGCTTCGTTGCTGATGAGACCTCTTGTCGGAACGGTAGTACAAATGAAGCAGATTGCGGTGGCAACTGGCAAGTCGAAACAAAGAAGCAGTTCTTTGTTTTGCTTTTGATTTTGGACACACAAATGCTTTGGTTTCTCATCAAAAGTATCATAACTCATAAGTCACAGCACTGCACTACTCATCGAGGTGAGGGGACTTGCCACGTTCAATGAGTAAGAATGGAATTTCAATCCTCTTAATGGACACGTGGCAAGTGGCATGTTTCGCGGGTCCAGTCAGATAATTTCTTTGGGTTTTCGCCATGTCCAAACCCAAGATCAAATTCTTAGTTCATTAATCCTTTTTTAATATCCCAAATTGGTCCTAAAAATTTGGTAGTGCTATAGATTTGTTCTTCAAAAAAATTAATTAAGTCTTGCATCTTTAAAATTATTAGATATATGTTATATATCTTTTTAAATTAGATTGAATCGGTTAATACGACATTTTTTTATCTTACTTGAAAATTGTAGGTATAATGTGTCAGGTAAAATTTTGGATATGTGGCTAAAATAATGTCGTTTTGACACAACACTAAACGACGTTATTTTAAGAGGATAGATACGTCTCTACTTTTGTTTTCTGATTTTGAAAATTTTGACGTTTTAAAGCCAAATAAATCCCTTAAAATTTTTATTATAAGTTCAAGTGGGTACTTTATATAAAAAAAAAATTTTCTTTTTTTCTCTCTATAAAATTACAAGTATCCCAAAACTTCACCTAAATTTTACGAACTAATCCTTCATAGACAGCATGTTGTAGGTGTAGATTAAGTAAGAGTTGTGAAGTGGTTATGGATAGGTATTTAATAATAACAAAAATAATGTAAGTGTTTGAAATTTTTATTCTGTTGTGATGTTGTTGTATTGTGTTGGTTGCCTGGTTAACTTGTGACATAATTTTATGTTTTGGTATTTAGATGAGTGAAGACATAATATTTATATTTTATCATGTTAAAAGTTTTGTTAGAGACAACAAAGAAGTATTTGTGTATATTAATAGAGAAAGTAAAAAATTTTCTTCCATCCATTGACTTGATCTATTTCTTTGACCTATAAAATTTTTTTTGGACTTAAGTTACCATGATCAGTTGATCACAAGACAATGTATTAGTATGATTCCACTTCTGCTAATTTGAAATCTGGTATTCACCTAATTCATAGAAATAAAGAGATCAAAATTCTGCAAAAGAACAAAATGTTAAATGAAGATACTAACAAATTCTAATTATTTGATTATAATTGTAATTAAGATTTGTCATTTCAGATGCTTAGAACTGCATATTTTGACATATTTTATAACCAAATGATTTATGTTTGGAAAAAAATGACTTAGACAAATAAATACCATTAACATTCATCAATCATCATGAAACTTATAAAGTGAAACGTAAAAGCTAAATTCTGTCATTCATTTAAGGTTTAGTTACTATGTAGGTTTTAATAATTTTACTACTTTTAACAGTAAACTGTGAAATTTCATACAAGCATTATGTTAGGTGCTTGCAGAAACGTGGAAGTAATTCAATTTGATGATATTGTTCTGATATTTTGTCTCATTTAATCGATCTCTAGTTTGGATATGTAAACCATATGGTACAATAACATTTTGTAGGAGTAATCTCTCTCCGTCATAAAAAAAAAAAAATCATTTATACCTTCTAAGAAATGATAGTTAATTTATCTTTTTATTTCATTAGAAATTAATTTATTTAATATTCAAAAATCAATATATAAGTTTTTTTTTTGGTTAAAAACTAATTTATCCAATCTAAAAATTGTTCGAAATCGATTTAAAGGGTCCTTATACTGTACAGATGAAAATTTGTACAGATTTACAAAGTTTCTATTTTAATCATATTTTTTTTTGACATGTGTTCATCTTTTGTCTTGTAAATAAAAAGTTGGCTCATGGCTTGACTTTAAAGTTTGGAAATAAAACAAACCTATTTATTTAAAAATTTGTGTACAGTTCACCTACAAATATATTGAATTTTATACAAATGTCTCAATAATTGATAGCATTGTTTATTTTATTTTGTTAATCCAAATAACCCAATAATTTTTTTCTTAGTATTTTATAATAATTTTGATCTCACATTTAAATATATATTTGACATTTTTTTTACAAGCATATTAGTAAATTCAAAATTTATAATGCATGTTAGAATAAATAAAATTATGATATAACATAATATTTATTATTATAAATACTGATTTGGTAAAAATTATTTTAAATTATAATTTATATTATACAAAGTATTGGAATAACTTAAACTAGAGATTTTATATTTATAAATCTAAATGAATATAGTAAAAAGAAATTAAAAAATATTAGATGAATAAATTATTTTTATAATCAAATTCAAGAAGGTTTTTTTTTTTTACTTTTTCTTATGTGCCTCCTCCTTATTGTTAACTTAAGGTTGTTTATATTGTGTCACAAAATTATTAAACTAATTTGATTAAACTTAATTATCAAACTAACTTGGTGTAATTATGTAACATCATCATATAATTGTTTTCCAAAAAAAAAAAATGTAATACTCATATTACCATCCACTACAAATATTTTTGTTGAAGATGACCAACGCGATTTTTTTTAAGGTTTTTTAAGAACAACTAAAATTAAATAAATGGTCAAAATTAGTCTCTATAAAAGATTACACGTTCTTTAAATTGATCGTTGATTTTTTTTTTTTAATTAAATTCGTTCTTTAAAGATTTTAAATTAGTCATGTTAGTCCTTACATCACTTTGTTTATTGATGGTATCAAAATTTACTAATGTAATATGTTAAGTGACATTCTAACATACACATATGAGTCTTAATTAACTATTAACATGATTAGTTTATGAAATTAGATCAAATCAACTCCAAATTAAGGAATTTCAATACCTCAAGTACTGTCCTCAATTAAGTTTTGATTTGATCTAATTTCATAAACTAATAATGTTAATAGTCAATTAAGACTCCTAAATATATATTGGAACGCGCCTTAGATTATTCTATTTTTTTTTAGTAAAGCAAAGCAACCTTTCGCGCCAGGCGCTCACGTTTTTTGTCGTCTGGGTGGAAGCTGGCCGCAGTTTGTAAGTGTTAATCAGACATTACAAAGGAATCAACAATAGGTGGTTCCTCCGAGGAAGTGGCAGAGCCTATTGATAGATAGAATCAGCTCTCGATGGATTACCGCCGATTTCAGGTCACACAAGGCTAAACTTACCTCACTTTACTAGAAAAATAGCGGATAGAACATACCAGTTCATGCCATCAATCCTCCTTTGCTTTTTCTACTGATGACATTCTCTTACGAAATGAGGCGTTTTCAACTCTAGTTTCGAATGAGCTTCTCTCAATTATGAGTGTCACTTAATATGTTATATCAACAAACAAAATCACTTAATTTAATCTAATTAATGCAGTTGTTACAAAAAAAAAAAATTAAAGCTAATATAAAAAAAATTAAAACTAATAAAAAAAAAGGCCTAGGACAGTGCTTTTTTTATTCATAGTTGACAAGTGCTTCTTCGTAATTTATAGAAGGCCTAGTGCTACATTCTATCAAGGCATGCCACCAGAGTGTTTTGTTCCTTTGCTAGTTAATGTGCTCTTTATTATATATATTATATATATATACACAATTAAATTATTTTATATTTTTTTAATTTAATTTTAATTTTATATTCTTTTTTTAATTTATAATTCTTTAAGATTCATATAATTATTAAAATAAATATTAAATATTTTAATATTTATATTTACATATTAAAATATTAGTGAAGATATTTATTTTAAATTTTTTAGAATATTGAATCAAGTAATAGGTCTTCGAGAATTTCGATTTAGGACTAATTAATAGGACATATAATTATCACTATTAAATTTTATATGATAAATTGATAGAGGGACATAATGTGTCAATCGTTTATTATCATGGAGGATCAAATTGGTACTTTATTTTTTTTTAAGGGCTAATTAATCCAAAGTTGAAAACTCTAAGGACCTAACGATCACTTTACTCAACTTTTTACTATTTTATATTTTTTATTTATGTAAGACCGGTTCTACCAATTCAATCAGTAATTTATCGATTGAACCAATAAACTAATGAACCAATAACTTGATCGGTTTGATCACCAGTTCGGCTCTGACAACTATGGTTTCGGCAACTCTTTCCCTATCAGAGAAATTGCGATTCAGCCATTCTATTAGGAATACAGAAGGTTTTGGTTGAGGAAGATTGAGATAATTCTTACATTAATTTTTAATTTCTAATTTTTAATTTCTATGAGTAAAGGTACGTATTCACACTATAATATATATTTTTAATGATTTAATATGGATGATCTTGAGATTAAAAAATTCTAGAAAAATTATAATATATATATATATATATATATATATATATATATATATATATATATTAGAACAAATATAATTAAAGCGACTAATGTAATAATATAAATAACAAATAATAAATAAAATATATGAATTTTGTTCGTTATTATTTTAGTCAAATATAACAATAAAATCTAATAATTTTGGTTATTTTTAAAGAACATTATAAAAAAATTATGTTGATTATTTTTAATTATATTTCGACAAATATTTTTGTAATAAGTAGTACCGTGAATATTATTCTTTTTTTATATGCATCTAAATTTATAAATATAAAAAATATATTTTGATGTATTCTAATCTTCTATGTAAATATAAATTATAATTTAAAATAATTTTTACCAATTAAGTATTTGCAGAATAAAATTCACATTATATCATGATTTTTTAGTTTTAACAGTATAGATTTTGAATTTATTAATATACTTATAGAAAAAAAAGTGTAAAATGTATATTTAATTATGAGACTAAAATTATTGTAAAATATTGAAAAAAAAAGTTTATTGAATTATTTAAATTAACAGAATTAAATAAAAATAAGTGCTAGGGGCCAGTAATTTTGTGTTTTGTAGTCATCAATTGATCATTAATAATGTTTTTAATAGTGTAAAATTAAATCTAATAATATAAAATCATTCAATTTTTTTAATGGTTAAATGTTGACCAACATTTTAAAAAATTGCTAGTCTCCCAGATTTTTCCTTAAATAAATACTGCAATTGTTTTGAAAGACATGTATAAAAACCAAATTTAATATGTATTCATATTTTATGTGAACGTGAACAAGCTTCAAATATTAATACATAGACTTCCTTCGTCTTCAGACTCCAAAGCTAAGTTGAGAGCCAACTTTCATTCACAAAGAGATAGACACGTGTCAAAGAATGCATGAAGAAAAAAGAATCTCTTTACCTCTATACAAATTTACATCTGTATATTATAACTGTCCCGATTTAAAATATCATTAAAAATTAATTAAGTATTAAATAAAGTTAATATTATTGGTCAATTGCACCTTTTTTTATTTATAGTAAAATTGAATAGTAGCACCATTGATTTTTTTTTTCTCACAATATCCTCCAATCCGACATGTCAAAAACTAATTCGTCACATATTGAAGCTCTATTTAAGAATGTGTCATTGGCCATAATTGATAATAATGGCTAAATTCAAAATTATAACTTATGTTATTAAAGAGTTAAAGTAAAATTTCTTTTATCCCTAACATTATCCAAAATATTTTACTTTATCTTTAATGTTTAAGCTGTTCAAATTTTATACTTAACTGTTTAAATTATCTTAATTTTACTTTAATGTTTCTAATTTTGCCTTAATGATATAAGTGCTCAATTCTTAAGTTTGGCAATGTTGTCTTGTGTATGTTAATCTTTCTAATTTTGTTTCTTCAGTTTTTAATTTTTAATTAAAATTAATGTTTGGGACAAAAACAGCCAAGATATTGGTTGCATGCATGCATGCATTTTGCATATCAAGTTAAACTGCGAAAGCCAGTTCAGACTCTATATTAGGAAGGGAAAATATTTTAGTTAAAAATAGAAAACAGAAATATCAATATAGAATCATGAATAATATGTAATGCATTGCAGAACTAAAATTAAAATTAGAAGGCCTAAATAGGTGAAGGTGGCGTTGAAAAGGTCAACGGTGAAGAAAGGGAAATGCATATACATTATTATTTGGATTCCACATTTTGATGCTAACAAAACGGAGAAAGCTTTTCTAATTTGAGGCAAGTCCTGATGTTTGGACCCAAGCATGAACAGAGAGAGAGAGAGAGAGAGAGGCAAAGGGAAAGGAAAGGAAAGGAAAGGAAGAGGGAGAGGGTAGACTATCTTTGTTTCTATCCTCTTCTCTTTTCTTTTGTTCCCCTTGAGAGCTTAACAGTTTGAAGAAAAAGAAGCATCTTGTCCTGGTTCTCTCAACCTCCAGAAGCAGTTGGAGGTTGATGACAGATTAACCATCAGAATGGGTCCAAGCAAATTGAGAAGAGCCATTGGAGCAGTTAAGGATAAAACAAGCATAGGGCTAGCAAAGGTGGGAAGCAGCAGCTCACTGGGGGATCTTGAAGTGGCAATTGTGAAGGCAACAAGGCATGATGAGTACCCTGCTGAAGAGAAGCACGTTAGGGAGATCCTGAGCTTAACATGTTACTCGAGGGCCTACGTTAGCGCCTGCGTTAGCACCATCTCCAAGCGTCTAAGCAAGACAAAAAGTTGGACGGTTGCTTTGAAATCCCTCATTCTCATTCAAAGGCTACTATCAGATGGAGATCCTGCTTATGAGCAAGAAATATTCTTCTCAACTAGGCGCGGCACTCGCCTTCTCAACATGTCTGATTTCAGGGACAGGTCCTATTCTAGTTCTTGGGATTTCTCTGCATTTGTGCGCACCTACGCCCTGTATCTTGATGAAAGGCTTGAGTACAAGATGCAGAACAGGCGCGGAAAGCGCAGCAGGTTTGGTTTTGATGAAGATGATGAGCAAAGACAAAGAGATAAAGACAGAGACAGAGAAAGATATATATACAGAGATAAAGATAAAGATAAAGACAAGGATCTTGATATTGAAGTCAGTACAAAAGCCACACCTTTGAATGATTTTAGGACCGAGCTACTATTTTCCAAGATGCAGCATTTGCAGTTGCTTCTTGAACGCTTTATAGCTTGCCGTCCCACAGGTTTGTAGTAGCACAGAACAAACAAATTCACATTATCTTATTTATTCCCTTAGTTGATTCTTATTGTTGTTTTCAACATGGCAGGAGTGGCAAAGACCCATCGTATTGTGATAGTGGCTCTGTATCCTATTGTGAAGGAGAGCTTTCAAATATATCATGATATGACAGAGATCATGAGCATCTTAATCGATCGTTTCGCCGAAGAGATGGAGGTACAAGAATGCAGCAAAGTGTATGATGTTTTCTGCCGCGTTGGAAAGCAGTACGATGAGCTAGACATGTTCTATACCTGGTCCAAGTCCATAGGCATTGGGCGCGCATTCGAGTATCCGGATTTAGAGAAGGTAACAGCCAAGAAACTGGAGCTCATGGATAACTACATCAGAGAGAAGTCCAGAATAGCCAAATGTAGAAAACTAGAACAACAAGAACATCAAAGTGAAGATGAAAAAGCAGAGGAATCTGAACCACAGGAGGATATGAATGCAATTAAGGCGCTGCCGCCGCCAGAAGAAGTAAAGGAGGAGCCAGTAGAAGAAACAAAGGAAGCAGAGCCCAAGAATGAAGAGCCAGAGCAAACAGAGGGGGATCTATTGAATCTAGGAGATGATACAGTGACAAGTCATGAATATGGGGACAAACTAGCCTTGGCATTGTTTGATGGGGCTGCACCAGCAACAAATAGTGACACCAAAGCTCTTCCATGGCACGCTTTTGATGATTCAGCAGATTGGGAAACAGCATTGGTTCAATCAGCAAGCAACTTGTCCAACCAGAAGCCATCACTTGGGGGAGGCTTTGACACCTTGTTGTTGGATGGTATGTACCAACATGGAGCTGCATATTCAGCCATGCAAGGACCAGGTTATGGGGTAAGTGGCAGCAATAGTAGCCTCGCACTAGGCTCGGCTGGAAGACCTGCCATGCTAGCATTGCCAGCACCACCATCTCCGGCAGGTGGTTTGAGTTCGTTTGGTGCAGACCCTTTTGCAGCTTCATTGGCTGTGGCACCTCCACACTACGTTCAAATGTCAGAGATTGAAAAGAAACAGAGGTTGTTGATGGAGGAGCAACTAATGTGGCAGCAATATGCAAACCGTGGGATGCAGATGCAGGGACAAGTTGCATACCCAAATGTACAAGCTAACAATACGTACATGGGAGGGTATCAACAGAACTATTGGGGCTATTCTCATTAAAGAGAAATTTTTAAATCCTACAAAGGAAACCACATTCTTCCTCCACATGAATCTTATACAAATGATTCATTTTGAAAAAAAAAAATGTGAAAAGTAATAGAAATCCACTTGAATAAAAGATGGAAATGAAATGTCGAGTGAGAGTCTTTTGCTTCACGGAAGGTGAAATCATTAAATTAGAAACATTGCTTCATTAGTTTGGACATACCTCATCACTGTCCCTTTCTTCGTTGTTTCATTGTTAGTGTCTTGCAACTGGTTTAACCGCATGAGTGTATTGAGTTGTCTTAAGTACTCTTATAGAATGCTAACTAGAATCACAATCAACGATATTCAACCACTCGGAAATTATCAACTGTCCACACGATATACTTTTCTCCAAGGCCACGGTGGAGTGAATTGATTCTATGAAGCAGCATTTCTTTTTTTTATTTCGTTTTTCTCTTTTGGGAGTGGTTGTTGCTGTGTGTGATAGAAAGGAAGCAACATTTGTTACAGCCTTATATCAAATGAAACATTTATTCTCATCATTTAACTGCTAAGCACCTTATGCATTATGCAGATTTAAAAAGTATACCATCAAAATACGGCCATGCATCGCGTACCAGACAAAATACAAATGTACGGCCAAGAAAACAAAGGATACTAGTCATTGATATTAGAATACTTCTCAAACGCAACGTACAAAATTTAAGTATAGCTAACAGATCTTCAGACTTTTAAGAACTTAACACTGGCAAAAAGAAAATGCTGCAAATAGCAAAGGATAAAAAACAAAATAAGATGAAACAGCAAACTGGAGCAATGAAATTAGAAGAGGGAAGTTCCTTTTCCCTTCTTGTCACCACCAATCTCAAAGTGCTTGCATCTCTGCAAAAAAGAAACATGGAGGAACACCATTAGGTACTACTACTCTACGCAGCCCAAACCCAAGAAGACAATGGTGAAAGAAACAAGACCACATGTCAATACCTTAATAGGATGCTGGGAGACATGTTTGCAGCCCTGGCATTGAAGCCTCAACACAATTTTCTTGGTGGTCTTGGCCTATTTTTAACAGAACATAAATCAACAATCTAAGTAACAGCTCAATTACAAATCAACTTTAACGAGTATCACAACAATTGACCAATACCTAAGGAGATTAATAATCTATTCCTCTAAATTACATCACCTAACTGATATCTATCCTACAGAAAAAAAGGATCTGAAAAAGCATGATCTTTTAGGACTATTTAGACCACTAAACCCCCTTCCCTCCTCAATTTTTTCTCTAGGATTGAACCCTAAAGTCTAGGACAGGCTACCCTGCAAGTAATGAAAAAAGGTGATAAGGATTAGACTTACCTTTTTGTGGAAGACGGGCTTGGTCTGGCCACCATAACCGGATTGCTTGCGGTCATAACGGCGCTTACCCTGAGCGGCGATGCTATCCTTGCCCTTCTTGTATTGGGTAACCTTGTGAAGAGTGTGCTTCCTGCACTCCTTGCTCTTGCAGTACGTCTTCTTTGTCTTCGGAACGTTCACCTACACATATCGATCAATTCACTGAAATCAACGAAACCAATTCAAAATTGAACAATTTAAGGGCTCAGAAAGGAAGGAGAGGTCTACCATGGTAGCGGCGGTGGTGAAGCTGTTGCAGGGGATCGTAACACTCGTGTGGAGCTCTGCACCTGCGAAAATTGGAAGCGAAGAACGGTGCTTGGGTTTTATTGGCTTTGGGAATTAGGGTTAAAGGGTCCTATCGCAGGTTGGGCTTTAACTGGGTAAGAGAGATGGACTGTGGCCCATTAACAGGTTATTCATACCAATTGGATTCTTTTATTTTTCTACACTTCTCAATCCCTAAGAAATTTAAACTCCCAAATCGGTCTCTATCTACTTTGATATATGTACGTTTCAGTCCATGTCTATTATCCTTTTCGATCCCTAATCAGTAACTGAAACGTACATATATCAAAGTAAATAGAGACCAATTTGAGTGTTTAGATTTTTTAAGAGGTGGAAAGTCCATCGAACAAATGATTAAGAATCAGAAATGACATTTACTCTTTTTCTTTTAGGTGTCGTATCAGAGTGACTCTTTTTGAGGTGTGACTCTTTTCGAGGTACAATTTAAAAAGAAACATTTCTTGAACCAAAGACAAAACAAATAATAGCCATCTTTAATTATGGGTCTACCTCAAGTTTTAGTTGTTTTGGTTTTCTAAGTTTTATGGTGATAATATTGCAAGCTCCTCATTTTTTGGTTTTAGTTTCACAAGCGCATATATTTTCTATATAAATTTTGGCTAAGTACGTTAATTTATCACAAAAATATTAAAAAAGCAATGAAGTTATTAATTATTCAATATTATTTTATCGTTTTTCAAACCTCCAAAAAGTACTTTTTATTTTTGATATTGAATTAATAGTAATATTTTTTTAGATGGTAAATATTTAGGATATCAATCTCAAATATAAAATCGTTTAATTTAAGATACAAAAATTGGACTCTCTTATTTTTTGGTAAAAAATCGAATTCTTCAATTTGTATTAAATTAAAATTAAAAATATATTAATATTTAAATCAAACGGTCTGATTTCAACGCAATAAATTAAAAGATTAAAACATGCAATTCGGATTGTCCGACTTGCCTCTACCTCATGATTTTGTAGAATCCTGCTACACATCCATGTATCCATGTATTCAAGTCGGTCCAAACCCAAATCCATTCACCCGCATTAATGAAGCGTGAATACATGCGCCCGACACCACTCGTTAGTGATTCGCGCTCATTATGAAAAAACGTTACTTTTTCCTCAATATGAAACCATTACACAAAATCGCTCATTCTCTTCGAATCTCTCTCAAAATCACTCAAACTTCACTCACGTTCTCTGCGAAAACCACCAGTGGAAAAGAATCGCGAGAAGATTTCGCAAGGAACAAGCAAAACCAAATGAAAACAGCAACAGAGACGGACAAATGTATGAGAAAAACTACTGTTCATTTGAAATCTTGCAATATAGCGTTTCTCCTAGTTGCATTTTAGGTTTACTGGATTGATTTGCTTCTTTTAGTAGATCGACGTATTCTGATTGCATTTTTACAGTGTAAATAGGGCTTTGAATAAAATTTGTTCTTATTTTCATACAGTTAAGTGAATAGTGTAACTAGCGCTTTGAACTTGATTATTACTCTGTTCAGTTCTTCTTTTGCATAGAGAAATACTATTCTTGATGATTGAAAGCTTATAACGATTTATTGACCACATTAATTGTGTTCGGTTCGGTGGCTTTGTTGATTTTCATTTACTTGATATTTAGTGTATTCAGGGTTTAGGGTTTATTCTGATTGTATTTTTACAGTTTAACTAGAGCTTTGAATGAAATTTGTTCTTATTTTCATTCAGTTCAATGGATAGTGAATGTGTGTCCTCTCAATATTTGTTCTTATAACGATTTATTTACCACATTAATTGTGTTCGGTTCAGTGGCCTTGTTGATTTTTATTTACTTTATATTTAGTGTGTTCAGGGTTTAGGATTTATTCTGATTGCATTTTTACAGTTTAACTAGGGTTTTGAATGAAATTTGTTCTTATTTTCATTCAATTCAGTGAATAGTGTAACTAGGGCTTTGAACTTAATTGTTACTCTGTTGAGTTGACTTCTTTTGCATGGAGAAATAATATTCTTGATGATTGAAAGTTTATAACAATTTATTTACCACATGAATTGTGTTCGGTTCGGTGGGCTTGGTGATTCTCATTCACTTGATATTTAGTGTGTTCAGGATTTAGCATTATTCTGATTGCATTTTTACAATGTAACTAGGGCTTTGAATGAAATTTGTTCTTATTTTCATTTAGTTTAGTGGATAGTGTAACTAGGGCTTTGAACTTGATTGTTACTCTATTCAGTTGACTTCTTTTGCATGGAGAAATCCTATTCTTGATGATTGAAAGTTTATAATGATTTATTCACCACATGAACGTTGTTCGGTTCGGTGTGCTTGATGATTTTCATTCACTTGATATTTAGTGTGTTCAGAGTTTAGGATTATTCTGATTGCATTTTTACAGTATAACTAGGGTTTTGAATGAAATTTTTTCTTATTTTCATTTAGTTCAGTGGATAGTGTAACTAGGACTTTGAACTTGATTGTTAGTCTATTCAGTTGACTTCTTTTGCATAGAGAAATCCTATTCTTAATGATTGAAACTTTATAATGATATTTAGTGTATTCGGGGTTTAGAGTTATTCAGATTGCATGCAGTAATGCTTTTCTAGCTGTTTCATTATTTATCATGTTTTATTCAGTGCATCAAAGGGTTCGGTTCAGTGGGCTGGGACATTTTAATTGACTTGATTAAGATATGCATACTTGTGCTTGTCAGTGTATTGAGTGAAGTATTGACAAATTTTTTTCATTACAGCAAAACTCAAGAAGACAATGGTGACAAAGAACGAGAAGCCGCGCTATAACGTAATCACATTAAATATATTTATCTACTTTCATTCGAATAATATCTATTTTGTATTATAAATATATCATCACATTCTATTTCAAAACTTGCAGAAAATTCATTATTGCAGATGCCAAACAAAGGCAATAGCAACAGTGTTTGAGAATATGAGTCAGGAAAAGAGAGATATAATTGAAGAAATAGGATTTGGCCCTGGCGCATGTCCCGGAAATGAATGTCTCACACACCCTCTTGAGAGAATTGATTGATTGCTATGATGAGTATGATGGATTCCCGAAAACTCTCCAGGAAAAATATATATAACTCCTCACAAGGTAGCAGCTACACTAGGCATAACCAACGGCGGTAATACACTTTCCACTTCCTGCTTAATTTTGGTTCATTGATTCCTTTAATTTTGATTTATTAGGGTACAGAAAATTAAACTGAGCCTTTTTAGCTGATTTGTTGCTATTAAAATATTGTAGAGAATCATTTTGCTGAAAAGATTGATTATGGCAGACTGAATGAGGCAGACAAGGTCTGTGCTGGATATGAGTGTTGAATGGGAGGAGAACTGGCAAAAATTCAAGAGGAATTTTGTCGTATTCGTACAAAAGTGCTTCTTGCTGCCGACGACGGTAAGCGTGGCCTCCCCAATCCATAAGCCGCCTATCTTTCATGTGGATAACATCCAAGAGTGGGATTGGGCAAAACATGTGCTCAGCTTCTTGAGAAAAGGAATTGAAAACAAGTGAAAGGAAAATAAACAGTCCGTTGACGATTGTGTTTTCGTTTTGATGCTGATATACTTCCATGAAACCAAGTTTTCTCGTCTGTTCGGACTTGATGCTCCCCCGGCACCGTGGGTGGCCCATTGGACAAAGCAGATGATGCTCGATTGGATTTCGGAGGAAGCAATAGACACATTGGTAAATTAAACAAAAAACCCCCTAAAATTTCGTTTCAAATGCTTCTAAAATACTCTGTTAACTAAATAAGCGTGTGTTTTAGGTTATAATTAATTTATTTCTCCTAGTTGCAATTGTTAGTGTGTTCATTTGAATCCTTGTACATGCAGAAACGTTTTTCTTGATGATTAAAAGTTTGTCACGTTTTATTCACCATATGAATCTTGTTCAGTTCGGTGGGCTTGCTCCCTTTGGTTCACCTGATTGTTAGTGTGCTTATTTGAATCCTTGTGCATGCAAAAACGTTTTTTTTTTTATGTTTAAACGTTTGTCACGTTTTATTCACCATATGAATCTTGTTCGGTTCGGTGGGCTTGCTCCCTTTGGTTCACCTGATTGTTAGTGTGTTTAATTGAGTCCTTGTGCATGCAAAAATATTTTTTTTATGATTAAATAATTATCACGTTTTATGGTGTTTTATTCAGCACATTAGTATCGTTCGGTTCAGTGGTTTGCTCATGTTGATTCAGCTTATTGTTAGTGTATTTCTCATTAAATAAGTTTCTATTTTAGGGACTTCTGTATAGAAAGCAAATAAAGAAGGAAAAAACAAAAACAAAGAAATTAGAGAAGAAAGAAAAAGGAAATAAAGAAAAAAGAAAATTGTTTATCTGGATTCTTCTTCAGAAGAAGACAGATTTTCCAAATCTGAATCTGAATCTAAATTTGACAAAACACCACCAACAAAGAGAACAAGACAGCATAGGGTGGTTAAAAAACAAAAGCTTGTTGAGACAGATTCAGAAATAACAACACAAACTAAAAGCAATCCCACGGATTTAGAAAGCAAAGGTGAATCCAAAAACTAGTAAGTTTGATCTTCATATTGATTCATTTAACTTGTATTTGCTTAAAGTTGTTCTTATGCGCTTATTCTTATGTATTGCAGAGAAGAAGAAATTGAAAAAAGTGCCACAAAGAAAAGAAAACAACCACAGAATGTGGTTAAAAAATAAAGCAAAAAAAGGAAGCCTGTGCCAATAGATTCAGAGAGCACAAGCAAATCTGAAAGCCAGTAAGTATTATGTATGCTTGTTAAGTAAATTACAAATGTGATATTGTTCAATGGAGTTGCTCAAGTTGAGTTCTTTTTAATCTTAAAATATTTTTCTTGATGATTGAATGTTCATCACCATCTACTACCACCATCACTACCACTATCAGATTTAGCATCTTCATCATCATTTACAATGACCAAAAAATCACTAATAAATTTTTTAATAATCACCATTTATCTAAAAAAAAGACGGAAAAGGCAGAGGCAGTAATCACAGTAACCATAACCAAAATTAAAAAAAATCACAGGAGAACGAAAGAGATGAGGGAGACGGTGAGAGAAGGAGCAGAGGAAGGTGCTGCAATTTTTTTGGGTCACGAGCGTTAGATGGCGACATTAACTTGCTGTGTCGAGAGGATTGGACGGTGTTGCGACTCGCTGTGGGTTGGATGGTATTGTGACTCTGTGTCGCGAGCGATGTATGGCGAGGGCGACAGATCTGGACGAGTGGTGGCAGCGATGCAGAGGCGGCGCATATCCGAGAAAGGCGACGATAGAAGAGCGCACGAAGGAGACACAAATTTAAAAACGCAAGAAAGAAGAGTGTGGCGATGGAGAGAGAGTGGACCGTCGGAGGATGGAGGCATGGCGGTGGTGACAGGATCTATGGCTGAGGAGAAGAATCTGGAGAGAGGTAGAAGACTAACGAAGAAGGAAGAGGAAGTAGAGAAAGGAGTTAGGATAGGGTTGAGGTAGGGATAAGGCTGGAATTTTTAAAATTAACTAGGGATAAAAGTAGAAAAAAATTGTGTCTCATAAGTTGTGTCTCAATGTCTCAGCTTTAAGGAGAGACACTGAAAACATGTATTCTGCGTGTATCTGTGTACCACCGTGTCCTTCAAAATTCGTGTCTCAGCAAACAAACAGTGAACGCGTACCACCGTGTCTATGTACCACTGTCCATGTCTAAGCAAACAAACGCAGCCTAATGTACGCAATCAATAAATAGAATTACCTGTCATTCTTCTTATTCTCTCTTCTCCTTCCCTCGAACCGTAATCCTTATTTTCATAATACGTTATCAGCACGAGTTCTACTCTACGGCTAAATAATTATCTTTTCCTTACTACTCACTTTATTTTCTCCTATTTTTTCAAATATCATTGTCAATTTTTTATATATATACATTCACATTTTTTTTATATATATACCACACATAAATAACTATTTCATCATTTTTTTATAAATGCGTTTTTCTTTTTTTTCTTTGTTTTAATCCATATATGGAAATCATGTAATATCATGTACGTAATGCCATCTTTTTTTCTTTCCTCAGTTTTGTACGACATTTTTCCCTTTCTTTCTTTGATAGTTTTTCATTTTTTTCTTTAGTTTGTTATATTATTATTCTTATTTGATTTATTTATATTATTTATTTTTTTATATTAATATAATCATTTATAACTATTTAAATAATATAACTATTAAAATTATACAATCTTAAAAGGAATGATATATTTTATCAATTTTCTGAAACAAGTTGATTTATTTTTATTTATTTATTTATCTTTCTTTCTTTTTATATGTATTATTAACATTATTATTTTTAATTATTTATTTGTTTTTATTTATAGAGCTATATATCATGTCAAATTTGTAAAAACTTGAATTTGCCGCCCTTGATTTAACCGCAAAAATTATTTAGAATGGGCGGTTGATGCTGAAACTCACTTGGTATCTAAAAAGCTTGAAGATACCATAAAAAAAGAGGTACAATCGTCAAGCGAAGATAAGGTTAAGGCACTAATTTTTCTGCGTCATCATCTCCATGAGGGGTTGAAAGTAGAATACTTGACTGTTAAAGATTCACAAGAACTATGGACAAATTTGAAAGAGAGATATAAACACTAAACGGTTATATTATTGCCTAAAGCTCGTTATGAGTGGATACACTTAAGACTGCAAGATTTTAAAACAGTATGTCAATACAATTCTGAACTTATTAAAATAAGTTCTCAACTGAAATTGTGAGGCCAAAATGTCACAGATGATGACTTAATGGAAAAAACTTATTCCACATTTCACGCTTCTAACGTGCTGTTGCAACAACAGTACCTTGAAAAGGGTTTCAAAAGGTATTCTGATCTAATAGGTTGTCTCCTATTGGCAGAATAAAATAATGAATTATTGATGAAAAATCATGAAATCCCTCCTACTAGCTCAACCGCTTTCCCTGAAGTGAATGCGACATTTTTTTAACATAAAAGAAATCACGATCAAAATATTGGTCGAAATTGTGGCTGTGGACGTGGACGTGGACGTGGGCGTGGGCGTGGCAAATGGAACAATAGGGTTCCTACTCATAATCAAAAGTGGAATAAACATGAAAAGCGTGCTCCGGGCAACAATTCACAAAATGTAAAAAATTTGTGCAATAATTGATGCGGATTAAAAGGTCATTGGTCGCGTACATGTCATACTCCTGGGCATTTTGTCAAGTTATGGCAAGACTCTATCAAGAGAAAAGGGCAAAAACAAGAGACTAATTTGACTATTCAAAGAGATGAAGTTGAAGCTAACGGTGTTGAAACGAATTTAAAATCTACCGATAATATCTATGCAGACTTTGATGACTTCCTTGACCTTTGATTTTGGTGGCCCAAGCAATTACAGTTTTTTTTGGGATAATGCAATTTTCTTTTTAGAAGAATATTAATCAAGAAATCTTTTATTTTAGATAATTTTTTTAGCTAGTTTCTTTTTTGATTTCCTTTCTCCCTTTGATTGTAATTTCAAGTTATCTTTTAAATTTCTTTTGATTCTTTTTTCATTAATGGTAATTTTTATTTTTCGTAATGAAGATATGGATATTTCTCACGCTTTGCTCAAATTTAACAATGAAGAAGCATGTCTTGCTGACAGTACTTCAACACATACAATACTTAGAGACAAAAGATATTTTATCTCTCTTGTTACATAGAAAGCAAATGTAAGTACGATTGTAGATAGTGCAAAAACGATTGAAGGCTCTGGAAGAGCTACTATAGTATTACCTAAAGGAACTAAGTTCTTCATAAATAATGCACTACTATCAAGTAAGTCTCATAGAAACTTGCTATGTTTTAAAGATATCTGCCAAAATGGATACCATGTAGAAATTGCAAGAGAAGAAAACAACGAATATCTTTATATTACAACTATGTGATCAGAAAAAAATGCATGTTGGGAAAACTACATACTCTTTCTTCAGGTTTGTACTACACCACTATTAGCAATATGGAATCACATGCCATAGTAAATCAGAAGTTTACAAATACAAATATATTTACAATTTCGCATGACCGGTTAGGTCATCCGAGTTCAATTATGATGAGAAGAATCATCAAGAATTCATCTGGTCATCCTCTAAAAGAACATAAAATCATCCAATTTAATGAATTCTCATGTGCTGCATGTTCTCAAGGAAAGTTAATTACAAGACTTTCTCGAGAAAATATTGGGATCAAATCACCATCTTTTCTGGAATGCCTCCTGGTGATATATGTGGGCCTATTCACCACCATGTGGACCATTTAAATATTTCATAGTTTTAATAGATGCATTTTTACGATGGTCTCACATTTGTTTATTATCAACTCGCAACATCGCATTTGCGAGATTATTAGCTCAAATAATTAAATTTAAAACTCATTTTTCAGACTATGTTATAAAGGCAATACGCCTTGATAATGCTAGTGAATTTAGGTCACAATCATTTAATGATTATTGTGTGTCAACTAAAATTACTATAGAAGAGTCTGTTGCTCATGTACACACTCAGAATGATCTAGCAGAATCATTGATTAAACACCTTTAGTTAATAGTTAGACCATTACTTATGAGAACTAAACTGCCCATTTCAGCATGGGGGATGCTGTTTTGCATGCTGCAGCACTTATACGCTTAAAACCAACAAGTTACCTAGAATCCTCCCATTTACAACTAGCTTGCGGTCAGGAGCCAAATATTTCTCATCTTAGAATATTTGAATGTGCGGTTTATGTCTCAATTACTCCACCACAACGTATAAAGATGGGACCCCAAAGAAGATTGCGGATATATGTTAGTTATGAATCCCTGTAAATTATAAAATATCTTGAACCTACGACGGATGATTTATTTAAGGCAAGATTTTCTTATTGCCACTTTGATGGAACAAATTTTCTAAAATTAGGGGGAGAAAATAAGTAGTTGGAAAAGGAAACTACTTGGAATACATTGTTGTTATTACATTTAGATCCTCATACTAGACAATGTGAAATAGAAGTACAAAGGTTAATTCATATATAAAATATTACAAACCAATTGTCAAACACATTTGTTAACCTAAAGAGAGCAACAAAATCTCACATTCCAGCTACAAATGCACTAATAAAAACAAGTATTTCGGAAAGTCAAATTGTTAGTGCAAATGAAAGCAATCCGCGCCTAAAGCGTGGAAGGCCAATCGGTTCTAAGGATAAAAATCTCCGGAAAAGGAGAAAGATAATCAATCATGATGGTCACAATATGGAGGCAAATACTCAAAGGGGATCCGAAGACATAACTATTGATGAAACCTCTGAAAAGGTTTAGATACCTGGAAATGAAGAGATTTCGATAAGTTATGTCACTACCAGAAAAATATGGGACCGAAAGAATACTGTTGTCGACAACATTTTTGCTTATAATATTGCTGTAGAAATAGTAAAGCAAGATGAGAATTATAAACCAAAATCTATCAAAGAATGCAGATAGAGAGGTGATTGGCCAAAATGAAAAGACGCAATTCACGCTGAATTAACTTCACTTAGAAAACGTAAAGTTTTTAGTTCTATAGTCAAAACACCTGAAGGTATAGAACCAGTTGGATACAAGTAGATTTTTATGCGCAAACAAAATGAGAAAAATGAAATAGAAAGATACAAAGCACGACAGTATCACAACGGTTCTCACAAAAACCTAGTATTGACTATGTAAAAACATATTCTCCTGTGATGGATTCAATAACATTAAGATATCTAATTAGTCTGGCTGTGCATGAAAAGCTTGACATGTGCCTAATGGATGTTGTTACAGCCTATTTATATGGCTCAATTGATAACGAAATTTATATGAAAGTCCCTGAAGGATTCAAAGTCCCTGAAGCATACAATAATTCTCCGGAGATTTGTTCAGCAAAATTACAAAAATCTTTGTATGGATTAAAACAATCTGGACTTATGTAGTATAAACGTCTCAGTGAGTACTTATTGAAAAATACATTCAAAAATGATTGTATATGCCCATGTGTGCTCATAAAAAATCTAAATCCAAATTTGTTATTATTGCAGTATATGTTAATGATTTAAATATTATTGGATGACCTGAAGAGATTCCAAAAACTATGGATTATTTAAAAAGAGAATTTGAAATGAAAGATCTTAGTAAAATAAAATTTTGTCTTGGTTTACAAATTGAATACTTGAAGGATGGTATATTCATCCATCAGTCAACTTATACTGAGAAACTTTTGAAAAAAATTTACCTGGACAAGGCAATGGTGGTGAGATCACTAGATGTGAATCAAGATACATTTCGACCATGTGAAAATAATGAGGAGCCCTTTGATCCTGAAGTACCCTATCTTAGTGCTATTGGCACACTAATGTATCTCGCTAACAATACTAGACCAAATATAGCCTTTTCAGTAAACTTGTTATCGAGATTTAGCTCCTGTCCAACTCGAAGACATTAAAATGGTGTTAAACATATATTAAGATATCTTCAACGATCTGTTGATAAGGGTTTATTTTACTCCAACGAATTAACGTTTCAATTAATTGGATATGCAGATGTAGGTTTTCTTTTTTATCCGCATAAAGGTAGATCACAAACAGATTATTATTCACATGTGAAGGCACGGCTATATCCTGACACTCAACAAAGCAAACTATAGTTGCAATATCCTCAAATCATGCAGAAATATTAGCGATTCATGAAACAACTCGAGAATGTGTTTGGCTTAGGTCAATCACCCAGCATGTCCAAGATATGTGTGGCTTACCTATGAAGAAAATACCAACAGTCATACACGAATATAACTTTGCTTGTATACATCAACTAAAAGAATGATACATCAAAGGAGATAAAACAAAGCACATTTCACCAAAGTTCTTCTACTCTCATGATCTTCAACAAAGTGGTGATATAGATGTTTAACAAATTCGTTTCAATGATAATTTAGCAGATATGTTCACTAGAGCACTATCTACTTCAACATTTGAAAAGCTAGTATACAAGATAGGAATGCATCGACTAAGAGATATCAAGTGATGTAATTATCAGAGGGAGTAATACGGGTTGTACTTTTTTCCCTAACCATGGTTTTTATCCCATTTTAAATTTTTTCTGGTAAGGTTTTTAACGAGGCCGCTACCTAACATATTACAAGAAAGTGTACTCTTTTTCCTTCATTATATTTTTTTTAGTAAGGTTTTTTTAATAAGGCACTTGTCTACCATTACTACTAAGGATATCCAAGAGGGAGTGTTATAAATATATTTATTGTGGATGGCCTAGCGAGGTGTTGGCCTGTTGGGCCCTTAGTTAAAAGTTGGACCCTTAGCTATAAATAGCCCCTTTCATATTCTCTAATATACACAATTATTAATAGAATTATCTATCATTCTTCTTATTCTCTCTCCTCTTTCCCTCAAACCTTAATCCTTATTTTCATAACAAAATCTTAGTAGTGAAATACATTTTTGGTACTTGCTATGGTGTCTATATATAATTGCTTAACTTACTAAAAAGAGATTAAAAAAATAATGTTTAATTTTAAAATATAAAAATAAATAATTTTTAAATATTTAAAACTTATCATAAAAGATAAGTTCGACATATTTGACACTAAATTCATAGACATTAAAAAATTTGCCAACAATTTTTTGGACATAAGAAGTGAAATACATTTATATGGTAGTTTAATGAATTATTTAAAATTGAATTTTTAGTTCTTATATATATTTTTTAAAAAATTCAAAAACATTCAAAGTGTAAATAACCATTTTTACTCAAAAGATTTAAGTGTCCATAAATCTAATTATAAAAAGATAAAATTAATGTTGTGCCTATAAAAAATAGATTCCAGTTGAAAAGATTAATCAAAACGTAAAAACTATTCAAAATTTTCAAATTATCTTTTTTTAACCAAATCTAATTTCACAACGTCTCTTCCTCTTCCGCTTTCACCATTACACTCACCTTCAACTTGTCAAGCCCATTTTCATCGTCTTCCATCAATCCAACCACCACACCTCCCACCTTCTACTCCGATAAAGCCAGTCCATCAACTCGAGAGTCTCCCTCTGCTTCTTATCCTCCACGCCTCCATATCCTCAATGGCTCCGGTGTCACTATTTGGGGATGTTGCCTGACGCCTCTTTCGCAACACTTGAAGACAGTAGCAATTTGCTAATTACAAATTTTTTCTGTAGCAATCGTTTGACCATCCCACCGATACATTTGTCCTCTCTCAGAATTTTAATTTTGATAAAATTTTGAGATTTGATTTTTACTTTTTTTTATCCTTCAAAATAATGAGAATTTAATCCTATATTAGATCGGTAGCATACTATAATAGAATAAGGATTTTGAATTTCTTTGTGAATGTTGTGTGCAGTTTTGTTTTAGCTTTTTAATAATGCAATCTATAAGAGCAACTCCAATGGGCATATGTTGAGGCCCTGTTCCTGACAAAAAGGAAACTGGGACCGTTGGAGCAAAATGGAGTGGGGACCTTGCACAAGGACCGATGGGACAAAGTCCCTCTGAACGGGGACTGAGAGCAACAAATAATAACTTGCCATTTGGCAAGTTATTATTTAAATAAATAATTATATAAAATTTTAATTAATTATATTAAATAATTATATTAAAATAAATAATTATATTAAATAATTAAATAATAATTAATTTAGTAATAATTATAATAATTAATTATATTAAGTAATTATATTTTTATTTAATTAATGATTTATATTAATTATTTAAATAATAGTTAAATTATAATTAATTTATTAATAATTATAATAATTAATTAGATTAAATAATTAATTTTTATTTAATTAATAATTTATATTAATTATTTATATCAAAAATAATATTAAATATTATTTATATTTATATTATTATATTAAATTAGTCGTTGTAAAAATAATAGTTGCATAAATAATCGTTAGAAACTAGCCGTTACTATGTTACCGTTATTATTAATAAATTAATATTTTTTTACTCTATATATACCACTTAGATACACTTGTATTCTCACACTCTCTACTACTCTTCTTCATCTTTTTCCAAGTTCACAATGCTTGTCGTCAACTATAGAGTTTAATTATGTTTTTCTTTGTATTAAGTAATTTTACAAATTAGTGTAACTCCGAATTCATCTATTGTGTATTATTGTTATATATGAATTTATTTAATATTAATATCTTTTAATAGTGAATTATTTTTAAATTTAAATATTTAAATTACATTATTAAAAAAAATTAATTACATTAATTACAAGTATTTTAATTAATTAATTAAGTGGGACCACAACAGGGACTAAAGTTAGTTCCTCCTAATGGAGAAAAGAGAGATGTTTTGAGTTCCTATTTATTGTTTATGACGCAAAGCTGATGTGGAGTTACTTTTTATGACAGGTGGGCCATAAACAGGAACTGAGATGAGTTCCCTATTGGAGATGGTCTAAGAGAACATTGCAGTTATCAATTCTTTTTGGCACACCGACAACCAAAAAAAATGAACTCAATAAGATTTATTGGTGGTGTCAAAAATGGGTGTTACGATGATAGTGAAAGGGAAAAAAAGGTTGTGGGATTAAATAGAAATGATGAAAAAATATTAGAAAGAATAATTTAAAAATTCTTAATAATTTTTTAAGTTTTAGTTAATTTTATCAACTGAAATTTGTCTTTCATCAGTTCATGAGTACAATATTAATTTTATTTTTTCATTGATAAATTTCTTAACTGATAAATTTCTTAACGCATAAATCTTGTGCGGTCAAAAATGATTATATACTTGACATTCAGAACAATGGCATAGTTTAATGAACCCATAACTAAGAAAGTTTCATGCATCTCATTTCAGCTTAAAATCGTGTTGGACTGATGGCCTCCCGTCCTTTGCTCAATATCTTTGGTCAAGAAAAAGCGGTGCAGAGAAAATGGCACTGCCACTTGAGCAATTGAGCTTATCTGATCTCATTTAATAGGGATACTACAATTCCTACCTGTATAGTGGTTATATATATATATATATATATATATATATATATATATATATTGTGTTTATTTAATTTTATGTGATAAAGATTGTGATTTGTCTGCTGGCAATCAACATTTTGGTAAGTTGTATTTTTGGATTGCATTTGTGCGAAACTTGGGTGAATTTCTAAAATGGAGAGAACTAGAGTTATCCGCGATTAGGGAATAACATCTCGAGAGTTGAGAAGAACAGGTAATGAATGTGAATAAACACACAAGCAAATACTTGAATTAATTAAAGAAAAAAACTGAGACTATCACATCATATCATTCAAAAGTGGCCACAGTAGTCATAAAGAGGTAGTAAAGATGGGGATTAGAGAGAGCTAGGGATTGAAAATTGATTGAGCTAGATAACCCTTTGAATAGTCCAGATTTCATTGCCTTTGGCGAGAGAAGGGTCCCCTTTCAAGGTTATCTGCTTCCCCGCCACCTCAACCTGTATGACCGGCCCATGATCCATTAGCATCCACCCAAGCTCCGAAACCCAGTCCGAACCTAACACAATGTCTCCACCTTCTCCAAGATCAACCACGAAGAAATCACGTCTTATTTCCATTTTCGCCCCCTGAACCTTAACCGTTAAATCCTTGCACAACCCTCCGTTATTCGCCATTTTTCCATTCACGTAGGCGAACCGCTCACGGGTTACCGTCGTCGGGAGCCTCAGCTCCTTCACCACCCTCTTCGCGATGAAGCTGTCACTAGATCCAGTAGACAGCACTATCACCACTCTTCTCCCCTCGATCTTCCCCCAGAACTTCATCATCCCACACTTCGTGTTCCGGCACCTCGCTTCGGCCACTTCCGACAGGTCCATCAGATCAGAGAGTGATTCCGCCTCGAAGGAGCTCAGCTCCGCCTTCACGTCCTCCCTAAGCCCGTTTACGAAGATCGACCTAAAAACGACGTCGCTCACCTTCTCGAAGAGGTCGCGGTATTCCTTAACAGTGCCAGTTTGACGGAGGTTGAGTAACACGGCGAATAATTTCTCGGCGGCCTTCGTCTGGAAAGGGCGCACCTCCGCCTTTGTTCCGCTACCTGCACCTTTCTCTTTCTTTCTCTCCATGGCAATGCCAGTGGTAACTTCCTTCCCTTCTTTTTAAAACGGCTTTTTGTGTAAGTACCCATTTTGCCCATGCTCAACTCACTACCTGCCACGTATAATCGCATTATTCTCCTACACTCCTTCTGTGTTCTATGCCCTGTGTGTGTCACATCACACTAACATCTGTATAATTTTCTTATCTTTTTTTACAGTAAATGCAATGATGCCTAAAAGATAATACTTATTTATCAAAAAAATAATAATAATAATTAGAAATTAATATTTAATTTAAAAAATATAAAAATAAATAATTTTTAAAAAAATTAAATTTATTATAAAAAATAAATTAAGTAAAACACTATAAAATTAGTCTTTTCTCATAGCCCCATTTAATATTTCGAGTAAAAAACTCAAATGAGCCAAGGGCTGAGCAAAATTATCCATATCCGCCAAATCAAAAATTGAGACAACATTCCACCAGAACATATTTTTATATAATTCGAAACAATAGGTTTCGAACTAGATATGTATGTAATTCGAATTGAATGAATTCGAATTACTCCAAATCACTAAACCCACGTAATTCGAATCAATTCGTGTCGAATTACTACCATGCAGAATCAAAGGTAATTCGAATCAAGAAGATTCGAACTAGCTAAGGGTAAATCGAATGATATCAATTCGAATTACTAAGAAAATGTGACGAATGACGTTTTTCGAGACTTAATGATTCGAATTACTACTCCTTCGTAATTCGAATTGATTGGATTCGAATTATATTTATATGGTGCGGATCAAGTTGTTTCGAATTAGTGTGGAGTGGAGCTCTATATATATGCAGCGAACTCATGGAGCTGTGAACAAAGAAGTGAGATGGCTAGTGAGGATAGTTTTCTAGTGCTGGTACACCATAGAGGATCGGTTAAGAGAAAAACTCGCTCTGGCGTGAAGTTCACTGATAAGGATCCTCTATGTATTGTCGTGAGTCCCACCACCAGCTACGATGCTTTCGTTAGCTCCGTGCTTGTCAAGCTTGGTCTGGAAGGAGTGAAAAGGGTTAAGAAGTTTTACTATCGCATTCCAACCACGGTTCTCCATGATACGGTGAAGTATGATTGTTTCACCATTGGGAGTGACGAGGACTTGCAGGACATGTTTCTTTCTCGTAGGCAGTTTCCCGAGGTGAGGACACCAGAGCTGTTGGCAAAGTTGGTTGACGTGGTATCAAGCTCGGGTGGGTCGAACCGCAATGCCAACACTATAGCCACGGTGGCCGGTTCAAGCTCGAGACCTGTGGTTGCTTCCTCCTCCATTCCAGTGTATGAGCCAGCGGTCTAGCCTGCCGCCTCCCCATCGTTTGCTGTTGATCTTAGCGGCAATGTTGGAGACGAGGTTGGATATGGGGAACATCTTCCGACCGACGTACGGTGTCCTACACCGGCTGGAGTGGGAGAGGGCTTGTTTGATGATGCAGATGACGATGATCTCGAGCCGGATCTTATCGCCGATGAAAGCGGCGATGATGTTGGAGCGAGCGATCCGATAAGGGCTACTGGTGGAACTAGTTCTGGCACACAGCAGTATCCACCCCATTTTTCATCTTTGGACCTGGAAGCCATGAGACAGGATGAATATCCTGGGCAGCTTGCTGGATTTGGCGCTCAGGATACGGAAGGGTCCGCCGGTATGATAGAGTTCCAGGTTGGTCAACAATTTCAGGACAAAGATGAGGCGCTGTTGAGTGTGAAGACGTACAGCATCCGCCGAGGGGTATAGTACAAGGTAGTTGAGTCTGACTATCGAAGGTACGTGGGAAAGTGTTCAGAGTTTGGGAATGGGTGCACATGGTTGATTCGGTTGAGTCTCCGGCAACGTAAGGGCATCTGGGAAGTCAAGCGGTACAACGGAGGTCCACAACCAAGCCCAGCGTCAGTGTGCGTCGACGGATCTCCCATACCAGATCCATACCACTCACCATCATGCCCCCCCTACTGGGCCTGTCAACCCCGACTGCCTCACCTCGTCCAGCTGCATCTCTCACAGGGTGGTGGATATCATCCCTAGCATCAACCCCCATCCTCCTACGTCCACCTCCACGTCGTCTCCCTCGACCCCTACCTGCGTCCTCAACCTCATCCATGGCATCATCGAGCCAGGCATGCTCTCGCTGGCTACGACGTGTGCCGACTCGAGCTCGCCTCTCAACACGACGTCTGTCAGGAACATCGTGGACTCGGTCCATCTCAGGAACTCGGCCTGGACCCCTCTGAGTCGCCTCACCCGGAATAGGAATACCTCGTGGATCGCCCAAGTACATCTCTGGCGACAGGAATCTCTTTCCATGCTGATGCCACCATGTCAAGAACTCATGCGAGGGGCCGGGGTCGGCCACAACGTCGAACTGTAAAATGTGATCCGCACGCTCCTGCCAGTGAAGATGCCAATCAGCTAGCTGCGCCGGGAACCAACGGTCACCTCCTCTCCCGTCCTTCGACATCAAGAAGTCTATGTTCAGGGCGGGACGCGGTGGGGGCTGTACGCCGCCAAACTGCGGTAGCACTCTATCAACCTGATGCCACTCAACAACCGCAAAATATATCAAGGACGTCACACACCGCCATAACATCGTATGCCGAGGCTCCAATACCTCCGGATGGACAACCTGGATGACGTCGAGTGCGCTATAGGACATCCATATGAACTGTAAACACCGTAAACATTCTATTAAAAGTCACTCTTAAACTTTAAAAACTTAAAGACTGACTAGCTACACATACGGCTGATGGTACTTACATCCCGAGGCTGTAACAGGTCGATCTTCAGGCGAGCCATCTGAACCCTAGGCCCCTTGTTGCTAATCCTAGGATTGTAACCAGACCACCTGCGTAATAAGTAAAGGTTTATAATGCATTCGTGAGTCATACTAAAGTGAATACCATAACGATACGTAATACAAAAAACTAAACGTACCTCGAGGCAAGGGGCCAGCTAAACGCATCACACCGGGAGGGCCTAAAGGACGGAAACCTCCAAAAGATCCAAGACTGCAGTAACTGTAGCGGCCCAGCTAACTTCACAACATGTCTGTTAGCGACTCTGCACATGCATCGGTACAACCATGCGAGCGCCGCCGACCCCCAACTGTAGCCACCCATCTCCTCGAGTCTAGCAACAAAGGGTAGCCATCTGATGTGTATACGATTGCCGGACTTGTCGGCAAACAGCTGCGTCCCCAACAACATCATGATATAGGCACGGGCAAAGCGCCTAACTGTCTCCTCGTCAGCCCCTTCGGGACACTCTCCAAATGTCTCCTGAAACCATGTACAGTTGACTGCGAATTTTTGAACTTGGTTTTCAGGAGGCAGCACACCAAGCAACTCATGGAACCACGTCCAAGCTGGCCTACCACCCTCAATGTATAGGTGGAAGTCTGTCAGGCAACCACTAACGTAATGACCGTCCACCGGCAACCCCAGCTAGTATGCGACGTCCTGAAGGGTGATGGTGCACTCTCCAAACGGCATGTGGAAGGTATGCGTCTCTGGACGCCACCTCTCGATGAATGCACTGACTAAAGGCTCGTCTAGTCGGAACCATCTGTCGTTCAACCTCGCTAGATGGTACAAGCCGGCCATCTGCAGATACGGAACGTACCTCTCATCAAGCCGCATCCCCTGCTGCCGCCTAACGCTGGATATGCAACGCTGAGGCTGGACAGAAGATGAACCGCATAATTAGAACATTTTCAGAAACCACTGACATATGCAACTCATATCATAAAGAACAAAAATCACTTCCCCAAACTGCTAACATACGCTAAAACCACTATCCAAAACCATTAAAAAAACCCACTAACAAAAACGGGTAAAACAAAAACCACTGGCACACACCACTTTACTAAACCACTACACTAAACCACTATCCTAAACCACTAACAACAACATAAACCACCATCCTAAACCGTTAACAAAAACCACTATCATAAAACCACTACCATAAACCCACTATAACATAAACCACTAACATAAAACCACTATCATAAAACCACTACCATAAACCCACTATAACATAAACCACTATCATAAAACCACTTTCATAACATAAAACACTATAAACAGCGCAACATCAGAGACCACTAACCTCGTCGTTGATCACCCCGGCGATATGAGCAACTCCATCCAGACGGTAAAGCCTCCCCGGATCGTCTCCCATCGCCTGAATATGCCAATCCGGTGAATCTCGGCCCAAATATTGGTCGTTTTCTCTGGGATTTGGTGGGGTTTGAGAATGAGAAAGTGATTCGAATGAACTTGGTTCGAACTCCTTATATAGGCGAGTTCAATGTAATTCGAAACGAATCAATTCGAATTACTTACAGTAGCCAAAAGCACATAATTCGAATCAATAAGATTCGAACTCCTTTGTCCTTTTCCTAGTAATTCGAATTATTAGGATTCGAACTTCTCTCTCATAATTCGAGTTAAGTTCACTCGAATTACTTGAATTTTTTCGCTCTTAATTCGTTTTGAATTGATTCGAATTACGTGGGTTTAGTGATTTGGAGTAATTTGAATTCATTCAATTCGAATTACATACATATCTAGTTCGAAACCTATTGTTTCGAATTATATAAAAATATGTTCTGGTGGAATGTTGTATCAATTTTTGATTTGACGGATATGGGTAATTTTGATCAGCCCTTGTCTCATTTGAGTTTTTTACCCTAATATTTCATTTCAAATTTTACATTGCAGCAGGGTACTTGATTAGGGAAGAAACAACAGTTTAATTTGAATCTCATAATAATTTGATCAATTCCTTTTGCATAAAGTAAAAATGGAAAAGAAAGATCGTCCATAAAATTGGACATCACAGAACAACGGTGCCTTTTCTGAATACTACAAGAGAAAATTAGCTTATGTATGATATAAAATGCTAGATTATTAGGAACATAGTACAAATATGTAATAAGCAATTTGTCTTGTGATCAAGGTCCAAAGATGGGATTGGTGTAGTAGAATTGAACAATGAGGATATACAAACTTATAGGCTCATAATAAACATTACATCTTTTATCATTAATTTTGAATCACATTTCTTACTATTTTACTATAGAGTTTACAATACAAAATTAATAGTGTAGGTTTTGGCCTCTCTAGAGTGGTGGTGTTGTAAGTACTTTTTGTGAGCTAATATTCCTTCTGTACTATTCATATAAATATGGCAAAAATATTTTTTTTAATTATTTATTTCGTCATACTTAAAAAATGTATTTAAAAAATATATATTAATAATAAAGGTATAGATAATGAATAAAATTAAAAATTTAAGAGAACAAATAATTATATTAATTATTTTAATTAATATTAATTTAAACAACACTGTTTTTTTAAATTAATACAAATATTTTTTTATTTCACAATAAATTTTATTCAAAGCACAAAAAAATAGTAAATAGCAAATTAGAACCCTTTACCGACGTCTCGAATACGAATCCTCAACTTTTTTATGAGTATAACTAATTTGAATTGGTTAAATGTTTAATTCAATTGTTCGCTTAACCAAGGGTTTTTTTTTTAAATAAATAAAAAAATAGATTATTTCCCTAAATATATAAAGATAAAAACTATTATCAAAATACGTAGCTATTTTAGCTGCAGCATATGCGAAATGAATTATGCCTCCAATTCAAGTCTAGTGTCCATAAAATGGTGCTGGGGATCCATGTTGCTGCTGCTGGCACCCACGAAATGGGCAATACAAGGGTGGCAGACGCCAAATAGCGCTAAATCCTTGGTACTACACACGAAATGGACGGAACTTTCCACATCACCTTCTCCCTTCGTATCTCAATTATTGCATCCCAACTATGATAAATATCATATCAATCCTTGTTTATACATGTTGCTCATAGTATCAGTGGAACCGATTAAATTTGTATTAGATAGAGCCAATCACCTTAGTAACATGTTTCCCAAAACCTATATAACAAAGGCATAACCCGAACACTTTAAGGACTAATTTGATGTAATTTTATCGGGTTTAGAGTCGGGTACGGGTCTCAAAAATAGATCCGGTCATTATTTCGGGTTGGGTCCGGGCCATAGCTCGGGTCACCCGAAGTCGGTCCGGTGGCCCGGTCATCATACACAATTAATATTTTGTGTTATTAGTAATGGATCATAACTATTCTTATGTGGAATTTAAGTATTGTAAACCTTAATATTTTGTGTTATTAGTCATTATAAGACTATAAATTAATGTTTTATGATTAGAATGCATAAGACTTTAGACTAATACATAAGATTGTGTTATTTGTATTGCTTTAAATATTTGGTATTATTAGACAATATTAGTATTGGTTGTGGTTATGTTTTAGTATTGATTGTGGTTATGCTTTAATTTTGAAGAAGGGTTGGTTCTTGTTATATTTTTCTAAGTGAATTTTACCATGTTAACTAATGGTTGGAGTCTTGGAATTTTGGATATTTTTACATGCTAGCTTACAAGAAGGTATCAACGTAATGTAATGTTAACGGCCCAGTTTTCACCCGGTTTTCACCCGGTATAATTGTAGCCCGAAAGTGTATTGGTTTCATCGGGTCTAGGGTCGGGTTCGGGTCTAATAAATAGACCCGGTGTATATTTCGGGTCGGGTTTGGGTCACATCAAACCCGGCTTCACCCGGCCCATGTGCACCCCTATCTGTTACTAACAACGTTAACTTTGCTGACGTGGCACATTAGTTTTTTTTTTATCATGGGCTGTTAAGCCCAAAAAATAAAAACAGATCCTAACTACCCATAACGCGACCCACCCGTACCCACCCCTAAAATCCTTCCTCAACCATCTGAGTAGCTTCAAGTCTCCATTCCTGTCTCGCTACAACACAACCTCCGCCACCTATCAAGCGTCTTAGAGCCTCTGCTCCACAGCTGCTGCCTCTCTCTGCTATCGGTTTGGATTAAGTCTTTCACATTTGGAGAGAGATCTGACTTACTTTGGAGTTTGGATTTTGGAAGTCATCTCTGTGAAAACGATTTTTCTTCTCTCTGTCGCTTTCGTTAGGGTTATTTAACAAATATTCTTGGTGCTTAAGCTTATATCTCATCCTTCACCACACTGGTATGTTTCATCGTTGTAGCTCCCTTTTATTACTACTATTTTATATCGTGTGAAATTTTCATTTTTTGAAGCTGTTGTGTCCAAAGATGGTGTCTTTTTTGGGGCATATCAGGTGTGGTGGTGTGATCATTCATGGTACACTGATCATGCATTTTTGTTTTTGTGTTTTTTATTCTAGTAATTTTCTGGTTTATCTTTGGGTTGCATTTTGCATGCTTGGTTTTGTTCATAGAACGAGGTCTTATCTTTGCTTAAACATTTAAAATTGAACATTTTCTCTTGGTTAATTATTTTGCATGTTTGAGATTGTGATGATGCTATGTTGATTCCTTTGTTTATTTTGACATGCACCGAATTGGATTGGGGGTGGAAAGCGAGCATTATACTATTGATGCGGCGGCGGTGGCAGCAGCTGTGGAGCGGGGGCTCTAAGACGCTTGATAGGTGGTGGAGGTTGAAATTTAGGCAAGGCATGGTATCTCTGCAACATCCGGTGACGATGGTGGTGGTTACTGGAGACGGTGCGTAGCGTGAAGCTTGAAGAACCACCATTGCGGGGGTTGTATTGCAGCAGGATGGGAATGGAGGGTCGAAGCTACTCAAAATCTCAGATGGGTTGAGGAGGAATTTTCGGAACGGGTACGGGTGGGTCGGTCTCTGGGTAGTTAGTGTTTTGTTTCTGTTTTTTAGATGACCAAAAAGACAAAAAAAAAAAACTAACGTGTCACGTCAAAAAAGTTAACGTTGTTAGTGATAGAATAGACGGAGGGACTAACGTGATTAATTTTAAATCTTTCGAGAACGATTTTGATTAAATTTATCTTTCGATGACGAAAATGGAGATCGGGATATTTTTCAGGATAATTTTGACTATTAACTCATTTCGTGGGCGCGAGACTTAAATTGGAAGCATAACCCATTTTAGTTTGGCTGCAGTTGAAATGGTTATACGTATTTTGATAACAATTTTCATTCTGTGTATGTGTATTTATAGAATTAATCTATTTTTTTATTTATTTAAATAAAAAAGTCTTTAACCAAGTATCGCGTGCTGCGAATTAATTCTTAATGTGTTGAATTAGGAGATATCATAGACAACTAAAAATAAAAAACTTTTCTATGAGCATCTTGATGACGGTGAACCTCAAAGATTTGCATCTTGTCTTGGGTGATTCTTCGGTGGCAGCTTGTGTTTTCTTGGAACTTTGGCCGTTCCTAGTGGCCACATCCTCCTCTTGGCGCTTGGGCAGCCTCCAGCTTTGGAGGTATCCATTACAACCAAGTCAAATAGATTTGATAGGATTCATACCTCAAGTTCAAGATTGCCGACCTTCCTCTCTTTAATCTCTATCTATTCTTCTGCGAATTCGCGCATTTTCCTTCCTTAAAATTGATCTGACTACCTTAGGAAGGTTGAGTACACCGGCCAGCTTGCAGCTATTCATATAAAGTCAAAGACAAAACGGCGTGAGTTAGTTCGTTCCTCATCAGAAGTATTTGTTTTTTCGATTTTAAAAATTACCTGAACAAATTATAGAGAATAAATTGGAGAAACGATATTGTTGTCATCTTCTTCTTTCAAGTTTTCAATATTTTAAATTTGTCATTCTCATGATGGGGTTGGACTCAAACACTCAAATTAACATGGATTGAATCGCAAGAAATAATAAATTAGAAGTCATATATGAGTTCACATATTTAAAATAGTGCATATCTAATGAAATTATGATTTTATAAACTCATCTCCTTATGTAAGTTATGATTTTATAAACTCTTCTCTTTGCCTCATTTTTAGACTATTAATTGTCTTTTAAATTTAATTGATCTAAAAAAATGAATTATCTTCTTATGAGTTACTTGATGTTTTATTGTAATATAACTTAATCCGTCACCTTATAACCCGGTCTTTATTGTGCATTATGAGTCATAACTCGACTTTATTTGCCTTCATTCTAAATTTGTAACGAACAATCTTAATAACCATTATTTTGACTTAGTGACCAACGGTCATAACATCAACTCTATTCATCAACCCTATGCTTATAAAGGCACCAATTTCTATATCTCAAAAAGGGCACCACATGATAAGTTCTATTTTATGTCTAACATTCTATATTTATAGAATTATTATATACCTCTTAAATACATACTAACTTGAGCGTCGGAGTGCCTTTTGCAGGGAATTTGGATCCTCTAAATTTTAAATTTTCACTTTAGAGAGTAAAGTATGATCTCTTATCCTTAAATGATTTCTCTCTCATATTTTCTCTTGGTCTCACCTATGAAATAAATGGTGAGAGATCACACTTTACCCTCTAAAATAAAATTTAAAATTTAGAGGATTCAAATCCTTTGTAGGTACCCACCAACTATGTTCTTTGACGTCCGAGTTATTCTCACTCCATTAAAGAAAAGGCGTATTACAACTGTAACATCCTACTACACAAAGCTTTACGCTTAAGTAATAAAACAGAGGTGATGTGGTGTTACGACCTTTAAAACAAGATATGTACATAATAGTATCTGAAAAAGAGTAATATACGAGGAGCCTTGAAAAGCAGGTAAAACAAATTCGCAAAATAAAAAACACAACGCTTAGGAACCGAGATTACTTATGTGCTAAGAAACTTAAAGATCATAGGTGTACTAAACATAAGAGAGCATAAAGAGTCAAGGATACAGAATAACTAGCTCCGAACTCAGCCTGCGAAACTAAGACTGGCCGGAGAATATTTACATACATATATACATATCCCCAAAATACCTAACAGGCAAGGTAAAATCGTATACTTTCCTTTAGCCTCTATGAGGGACAAAATAACAAGTTTTTTGGAGAGAAAGCTAAGTACATATATACATAAGCTACAGAGCAAAAGAACTCAGAAACCGCTCCGCTTCAAGAATCCAGACGCCTAGCGAGGTGCCTCTCGACCTGCATCTGAAAACAACAACACAATATGGGGTAAAAACCGGAGGTTCTCAACATGGTAAAGGTGCCATGCACATAGTATATAAGGTCCTGGTAATGTCAGAGGCAATTCTAGAACGCTAACACTCAGTTATAAAACTTAGATTCTAAACAGAAGCCATAAAAGGGGTAGGTGTTCTAAGGAAATCTAAACTTACTTACTTAAACCTAACCTTATCTCCAAACCAGTCCACCTTTCCTCCGCTCCTCCATCACCAAGGATTTAGCAGAGACAAACAACCAAACAATTTCAAGCACAAGTAGGAAACAGGTAGTACAGGTAGCAAATATAACAATTAGCATAATATATATTCAGTTACGCAATCCCAAGTAATGCAAAGCAGACAAACAAACAGAATGCACATCATGTATGCCTGTCCTATGGCTGATGAGGCTCATCTATCGGTTATCCAGCCAACCCGACAAGTCCGAAACCCTTAGACTGTCCCTCGTTGCGCATCCCCATGAGTCTATGCATAGATTTTCTCATTTCATTCATAATTCATACATTTATTCATTCATATATAACTCACTCAATGTGGGATATCCATTCCCAAGAATTTATATGTGCCCGGTCACTCTTACGACGTAAGGTCAACAGAGTATCGAGTTTTAATCTGGAACACGTGGTGGCAAGCCACGGTTCTGTTACCCAGGGAAACTCGTATCTCAGATATCATTAAATTCATAAGGCGCATAATAGTCATAACCATTCTTATTCATTATATAATCATTCATCATAGCCATGACATCATAACTTCTTTTAACCGTCACATCATTCTCTTATAAGTCATCATGTTTACCTCTTTTTTTCATCCCCAAGTTACCTCAATTTCCTAGCTTCATCTCATTACTAAGCTTCCTAATCACATGTAAGACTAACAATATGAAAATAGAGGTTTAAAAGGTCAAATTGACTTTGAAAACACAAAATAATGATTTGCTGAAAACAGGGGGGTGCGTACACATACACATGTGTGCGCACGCACAGGTCTCTTTTTAGGCCAAGATCCGTACGCATGCACCTGTCCGCGCACGCATGTACGCTGGACAGAATTGCATGTATGCGTATAGCTCCTGCATGTGTACGCAAAACCCCCTTTTTTGGTGTTATGTGTACGCACGCGCAGGTATGCATACGCAAGCATAGGTTTTTGGCTAAAATTCTGGTTAAGTCAAAAGCTGTAGAATTTTACATTTGGAACCCCAAACTTCCAACATGCATAATTTTTTCGTTTTAAATAATTTTTCTTCCATTTTTCGAACGGCGTAAACTTCACGGACCAAATTCTCATATAAAATAAATTTGAAATCATTTGGGGGTCAGGAAGCCAAGTTATGAGTCATCGAAGTTCGGCCCAAAAACCAAATTTCTTACAAAATTCAAAACCTCAATTTTCATAAAGAAGCCAACTCAAATATCATATACTCTACACCAAAACCAATACAGCATAGCTTTGCCATCACCACAATAATCCTTCCAAGACTACCATATCTCAATTCGTCAACATTATGCATCAATCTCTCAATTATATCAACAAATTTATCATCCACTCATCCTAGGCATTTATATATTCTTGTCAACAAATCAATGATCACAAATTCATCAATTCACATTCCTTTATTATCATCAATAGCAATCACCCAATCCAATACACAACTCATAACACAATTCAACAACAAGGATACTAAACATTAAACCTTCCTTTACCTCCAACCTATCCTATGGTCGTCTAGCCTAAATTTTCACAGAACATTATATATTACCTACGTGAAACCTAAACCATACCTTGGCCGATTTCCACGTTCAGTCCAAGGCAACCACTTAGCCATACACACAGAGCCCCACAAATTCCAAAATCACCAAAACCTTGGCACCAATCCTCTACCAAGCCTCCAAATGTCCACAGTTCAATTCCAATACTTATATATATATATATACCTAGTTCACACATATCATCCATATATACTTTAAAATTTAGAATTCACATACTAAAATCAAGAATTGGCTAAGGTCAGTGATTCTTACCATACCCACGAACAAAACAACTCAATCTCGATAAGCTCCGCAAGCTAAGTCGAACCTAGAATACCAAATTTGACAAAATCTCAATATAAAGGCCCAAAAATTCGAAAATCAAAAGGGGTAGAAGATTTGAGGTGAGATTGTGGCTTACCTATGAAATTATTCCAGTAGAAACGAAGAGCTCGATGCGCTGGACGCGTGGCCGTGAACGGTACGGCGATCGGAGCTCGAACAAAGAAGTTATGGTGGATAGAAACTTGAGCAAGGCTTTGGAACCCTTTCTTCCCCTCCTTGTGTTTCAGCGTGCTTCTTGCTGAATGAGGAGGAAGATGAGCTTTAGCTCATTTAAATGATGGGTCTGGTTGGGCCCACGGGTCTGGTTTGGGCCCAGTTCAACCAGTTTGGCCCAATCTTGGCCCAAATTATTCGAAATTAGTATTAAAATTCTTGTTTTGAAAAGCTCTATTATATTTTAATATAAGATTTTCATTTATAATCTTCCTCATTAAAATTTAATTTAGTGGTTAATTATTAGCTAATTTAGCGGGGTTTACAACAACAGCGCAAGAGACGAGCTATACCTCGAAAGTTCATCCACACAAGAACAATTGGCGCCTACCGTGAGGCGAGTAAAATAATTCCGACTCCCCTCGGGTTCATAAACTTGATTTACATTCAAATTTTTGAATCAATCTCAATAATATTGTTTAAGATTTTATTTAATGCCTCTTATCAAATTTTAATTTATCGTAACTTTTTATAAAGTATGTACTTTATACATTCACTTTACGTATCATAATATTTCACATCTCATAATCGATCAATGAATCAATCCGAGAACAAACTCGACTTTCAATTAATCAAGGAACAAACTCAGTTTTCGATCAATCCGAACACAAACTTGCTTATCAATTTTGCTTACTTTTTCAAAGTTCTCTATTTACGTAATTAAAATTATATATTTTATTCAACATACTTTTGTATTTATATTTTGTGTAACTAATATTTACTAATTCATTAGTTATATTCAAACCTCAATATATGTTCTATACTTGGAATAATTCTTACAAATAATATACTTTTCTCTCTGTATTTTTATCTATATTTTTGCAAGACAATAATACTCATCATTTCCTATTTTTATTACTAAAGATCATCTATTCTTGTTTTTTATTTTGAAAAAGAAAATGAGAAAGAGACATCCTGTATTAGAATACAAAGCTATCCATTTACAATAATGACATATAACAACCATATCAATTGAATTTTTATTTCATCATGTATTATATTCTTATTACTTAATGATTTTATTTATACAATTAAATAACGGTAATGATGAGTTCAAATCTTAAAATTGAATTCCATAAAAAATTAATTATATATTAATTGTACATAACTTATTTACTATCCACTTTATACTATTAAATTTTATGTTACTATTTATTTAATGCAAAAAGTTAAGCAAAAAATAGTTACAAACATGCAAATTTGCTATTTTTGCACAAAGAATATACCTCATAGCTAAACAAGATTTATTATATTATTAAATGTAATTATTTATTGCTTTATTAACAAGTTAATGCAGATTCTAAGAAACAAAGTTATAATATTAACAAATAAAATTAAGTAATTCACATTTGGTATGTATGACATTCATATATCGTCTTCTTCTCTACAATTATCAACTTTCAAGGTATATGTTACTACTTTGAACTCTTGTACTTTTACAATATATGTTACGATTTTATACATATTTATTTTCTCAATTTATCTTATTCATGTCATATGATATACCTTCAATATAAATTATAAATTTTCAATAACTAATTGCTTTGAACGAGAAATTCATCAATAAGTTGTTGTGGGTCAGAAAAATTTCTAAGACAATTAATCATTATATCCTTAGATCATACAATTAATTCCGTTAATGGATACATATTTCTGAACTTTTCAGTTCACATACAATCAAATGCTATACGCATGTCATGAAAAATTGTTCTCAAGCGGAAAAATATCTCCCACACGACTATCTTGATAGAATGACTTTTACCACTCAATTATTTTTTGAATAAGTGCCAACAAAATAAATCGACTAAACTTGGGGGCTCACCATATCATTATTAACTTATCTTTTAACTGAGTTGTAACGCATTTTATTTTCTAAGCTTAGCCTGGATCATATGATCGGCAGACAAAGCTTGGGGGCTGTGATCTGTCACCTTATAGCTCGATCTTTATTGTGCATTATGAGTCATAACTCGACTTTATTTGCCTTTATTCTAAGTTTGTAACGGATAATCTTAATAACCATTATTCTGACTTAATGACTAACGGTCATAACATCAACTCTATTCATCAACCCTATGTTTATAAAAGCACTAATTTCTATATCTCAAAAAGGGCACCACATGATAAGTTCTTTCATGTCTAATATTTTATATTCATAGAATTATTATATACCTCTTAAATACATACTAATTTGAGTGTTGGAGTGTCTTTTGCAGGTATCTACCCATTGTGTTCTTTGACGTCCGAGTTATTCTCACTCCATTAAAAAAAGACGTATTACAATAACGCAAGAAACGAGTTATATCTCAAAAGTTCATCCACACAAGAATATAACTAATATTATATGTTGAGTCACATTCTTTTGAATAAAATATATAATAATATTATAACCACCTCTTTTAAGATAAATAACGATTATAATGTAGCCATTAAATTTATAAAATAAAGTATTAAATATTATGTGAAGAATTACTATCACCTTTATAATATTTATAAAATCTGAAATAATTATCAAAATCGGTTCCTTTTATATACTCTTAAATTTGGTTCTTAACCATAATGAATTTAAAAAAGGTGGATTCTCTAGTGTAGAAAGGAAGTTATGTTCTACACGTATAGAAATGTGGTGGCAGGATAATTCAGTGACACTTGTCCACTTCATGAGACCAATTCTGAGAAAACTGGTGGCAGTGTTCAGAGAAGACTGTGAATCCGTGAATGTTGAGACAAGTGAGTTTAGAAGATTACGGGATGAAGTATATTAATTAAGTTGTATTACAGGATCCGTTATGATAGCTAATAATGGGCTTATCTGAAGTGGATTTTTTTTGTTGTAAAGTATTTGTAAATGGAGTAGAAAAAATGGCTTTGGTGGTGGCTTCAGGTTGCTTCGTTGGAAATAGAAAGAGGGTAACCTAGGGGATGAACTTAACGGAGGGAAAATAAAAACTCTAGATAGAGAGAAGAACTTGCTCCTCCTCTGACGGTGCCGGAGCAAGGCTTAGGTTCCCTAGGTGGTGGCTCCACGTGTGTTGGCGGAGATTGGTTGGCTTCACTAGAGAGTGTGCTGTGCTACGAGTGGGACAGTGTCAATGCGCAAAAAACGGAGCACCGAAGCTGGGCGAGACTGCCATCGATCGCGATCTGCCAGTGGAGGTATGCATTGTATATTTTCGTTGCACAAAGTCCAGATGAAACTATTATGCCATACGTTTTTTCGTCTCTGAAATGTGGGTATGCTCATGTTTGGGTAAAGATGTGATGTGCTTCCTAAGAAAAGGTTAGAGTTTTGATTCTACCTTTGTAGGACCGTGTTCATAATTTCTGATCCCAACAAATTTGTGCCTAAAATTTGCAATTGTAATAACAGAAGTTAGTTTAAACAGCATTCCATTTCAATTTTCAATGGTAACTTAATTTAAATACTTCGCACAATTTTAGCAAGCAAGGGTGTTATTAATTGCTAATTTGCAATGTTAATATGCCAAAGTAGTTTGATTACATGTATAGTCTCCTTGCTAAATACTTTGAAACAGATTTTGAGAATGAGTTTATCTGCGTTTGCAAAATATTTTTATGGAAGTTGTTCATCTGTAAGATGATCGTGCTGGACATGTAGTTGATTAAGAACCCCCAAATCCGAAAGAGAAAGGGCAAAATTTTAATTGCTACCACCAATATGGTTCCCTTTTGCTTATTTTTTGTTATAGATTGAACATTATCTATATATCTAATCTTTGACTTTCTATTGCCTTGTAGATGTGCAAGGAGATTGACGAAATTGATTAATTTTTTGTGTAGCCCATATCGCTATTTTGTTCTTCACGCCACCTTCTTGGGTCATCCTTGACTGCTTCTATCACAGAATCTGCCATATCTGCATTCCTCAAAGCCATATATGTTGCAACCTTAATTTCTGTATTTGCTTTCAGGTTAGCTTCTATTTTCTTGTCCACTTCTATTTTCGTTTCGTTGACTGCTTCCACCTGAGCATGGGCAGCAGCTTGTGTATCCTAAAAGCATGTTGAACAAGTAGTTCTACAATTACATTCAAGGCAACTGTAGTCAGTGTAAGAAAGATGTTAATTATTTTCACGACCAAATGGTAAAATGATTTCTTTTAAAGGAAAAAGGGGGAAAAAATGACATCTGACACCGCCAGAAAAAATAATAATCTGTATTTGTCAAGCGTTTTTTTTTTTTGTATTTTCTTATTTTGTTAAAATGTCTTATCTCAAATTTTTTGTATTTCCGTATCGCCTGCTTGGTCTTGGCGAAGACGTGATAGGAACGACGCAAAGCGGGAATGTGAGGTTGGAACATCTACTGGACCCTGCCGACATAACTAGGGAGGTAATCACGACTTCCAAACTGTACTATTATGTGTTCGGCATGTTTTGTTAGTCATTAATTAGGGTGCAATACTAAAATTGGATTAATTTAGTTTTGTCTCCGTGCAGGTCATGAAACTGCTCCGCAACCTCAGCTAGCGTTTTGTCGAGTATGTTTTTGAAAATGTGTTGTCTGTGAATAGTATATAGTCACTTTGCATGAATATCGTATGTGTAAGGGGAAGTCAGATGTTTTAAGATGACACTTTGCATGTATCTGTACCTGGATGATAGGGGGATTAACTGTTTACTGTTGTGAATTAGTGTTATGCTGTACTGTTTTTTATTTCAATCAGGTTGAATAGTTCCTTCTTGATATACAGTAGGAGTGTGTTTTTTACGTAGGGTGGACTGAGAATCAACGGCCTTGAGGCCCATTAACTCTATGGGTGAGATGTTGTTATTGGATTGAGGACCGAAAATGTCACTCTGGTTGATGAAACATAGCAACAAGGGGCATGAATTTTTTGTGCTAACAAATTATAGGTCGTATGACTTCTATCCCAACCGCATCATCATCCTATTAACACTAGAATGTTGTGAGCATGAGTAAATTAGTTAACCCAACGTGCATGTATATAGACTGTAGAATATAAGAATAGTCTAATTATCATTCATACGGCATGGTTAACTACGTTGGCAACCCTTCCATTTGTTATGTTTTTTTATTTAGATACTAAAAAGTGGAATGTCTCAATGAAATGATTGTAAATCAACGTCTTGGGTGTTGGAAAATGACCTGGGAATATACCCATTAAATATAGAGAAAAACCCAAATCAGCCCCTGACAATTATTTCGAAAGACAACGAGGCCCCTGACAAAAAAAAAAAAAAACCCCAACCCGGCCCCTAACAAAAAAAAAAAACCAATCCGGCCCTGACAATTACTTCGAAAGGACAACGAGGCCCCTGTGCAAAAAAAAAAAATCAATGTTATTTTTTTTGGCACAAGGGCTAATCAGTCCCAAAAAAAATTATCAAGGGCCAGATTGGGTGTTTTTTTTCTTGGGGGCCTCGTTGTCCTTTCGAGATAATTGTCAGGGGCCGGATGGGGTATTCACTCTTAAATTTAAGTGTTGAGTAATTATTGTCTCTCATTACGCTCCTTCTAGCCACATCATATCGTGACTTGGTCTGATTCAGAATTTTTATTTATTTTTTCTCGGCATGATGCTCTCGTTACGTTCCTTCTAGCAACTTTCTCAATAATGGCGTTAGATAACCAAACAGCCTGTGTTGGGAGATAGGTAGAGCGATACGGGGGAAGCGAGAGAGACAGAGCAGAGATGGGAGAGAGGGAGAGTCAGGAAGACTGCAAGAGATATAACATAGAGAACCAGCAGCAACAAGAGGGAGTTATATATATATATATATAGAAAGAGAGAGACACAGACTGAAAAAGTAAGACCATCTCCAGTACGGAACTCATCTCAGTCCCTATTTATGGCCCACCTGTCATAAAAAGTAACTCCACATTAGTTTTTACGTCATGAACAGTAAATAGGAACTCAAAGTATCTCTCTTCTCCATTAGGAGGAACTAATTTTAGTCCCTGCTATAGTCCCATTACATTAAGTACTTAAAATAATTAAGATTATTTTAGTTACTATTTCTTTTACAACAATATTATTCAAATTTATGAATTCAAAAATAATTTACTATTAAAAAATATTAATATTAAAAAAGTTATAATATAGTTAGCATTTTTAAATTTTATAAATAAAAATAAATAACCTAATTTATTCAAAGCATCTCTCTCTCCTCCCAGCCCGATTCATCATGCATGCAAGCCTCCTCTATGTTATTTCCTTACAAATTATCAGTTGTCAAATCCTCTTGCGAATTCGGTGCAGGATTCTCGCCAGTAATGCCGCCTACCACATCAGGTTCTAGACCGAGTGTGGTATTTGCAAAAAGAATTCTGACGTTCAAATCAAATAATTATTCAAATATATCACTTGAACGAGTAAAGATTAATGTGTTGTGTGTAAATGATAATACAATAATCTCAGTTTTCTCTTGTATATATAGATTGTATTTCGAATTAGTAACCGTTCTCATATAAGTGGTTTCCGAGTTGTAGAGTAAACATGGAAGAGAGTGTAAATTAGTTACGAATGAGGTTTACTCTCTTTGATGACTATTTTGCCAAAGTATAATGAACAGTTGCGGATTTATAAGGATATAGATAAGTATCTAATAGACGAAAGTGATTGTCTAGGATCGAAGTATGCATTGAATTTGCACCATTGTTGCAAAAACTAGATTGACCATGGCCGGTCGGATAAAAAAATTGGTGAATCAATCATAGAACTCATCCAGACAGGGTATAAGACCAGATAAAAAAAAACTAGCAACAACCCATTTGATCCCAGACGATTTTAATAAAATATGGTGAACCGTCAAATTTAAAAAAACTCATACCGATTCATTTTTTTAAACCCTATCTCAAAACGTTTTTTATTTAAATAAAATAAATAAATTATTTATTCAAATAAATTAATTTACAAAATTTTACTTTTTTTTTTTACATTTAGTTATAATTTCACGGGCAAAAGGCGAAAACAAAAGTTATGCTATCACTGTAGCGAAAAGCCGAAAATAGAAAAAGAAAAGTATAAGAAGATAATGAAAATATTAAACAATGTGAATTATAGATATCTTGGATGTTCAATTCAATAGATATACAAATGATTATGTTGATTATTCTTAATTGGATGATTATTCCTTTTGATTCTTATTTATATATAATTAACAATGACTTTATGTTTATCCTAATAGCTAGGGTTTAGGAAGTAATTTGGAGTAGGTTATTTTTTTATTTTATTGGATCAATTTTATAATCTATTATTCATATTATTTACAAAAATCATTCTTTACCTAACAAAATCGAATAGAAAAAAAGGGAAAAAAAAAAAATCGTGGGAGTGATTAACAATGATTTTCTCTCTCCCCTCTTTTTTATCCATTTTTACTGCCAGTGATAGCATAAACATGCAGAAATAAATCAATAATTCAATGCGGTTTTGGCTATTAGCGAAATTATTCTAAATGTTTTAAAAAATAAAATTCTGTAAATCAATTTATTGAATAAATAAATAATTTATTTTATTTAAATAGAAAACTCTCTCAAAACGACGCCGTTTTGAGTTTAACAAAACCCGAATACAGCGAAGGATCCCCTTCCCCAACGCACTCTCTCACTCTGAAACGGGCGAAAACGGAAGAGGAGCTCCACGCGGCGCCTCAACCTTGTCACTCTCACAGAGCCACTGTTGCCTACACCGCTCGGTCGCCGTGTCCTCTGCGTCATCCTGTTCGTCTGACGCCTCCGACCGCGTCGCGTTGTCCCTGTGCCTCTGTTGGCCTTCGCCTCACCTGAACCTTCACTGTTGTCTCCTCAGTGTCACCTCGCCGGTCTATGCTCCACGGTGGCTCGCATCTCTCCCTGCGGTCAAGCATAAAAATAGACACACGACAACGGCGTCTCACTCATTGGCCACGTCTCTCTGCGCCTCTCGCCGGCAGCTGTGCCTCGTCTTCCCACTGACAGTCGCTGTTTGCAACTGCTCGTTGCTCACCGCTAATCGCTGCTTGCCTCCTCTGTATTGAAGCCATTGTCTTGGCTACGTCGTGACTCGCCTTCTTTGCCTTCGCCTCTGCTTCTGCGTGTCGTGCCTCATTTGTCTCTGTCACTCTTCTTCTGGCCTTGTCTGACTGTGCGTCTTGCTTCTCTTCCATTGTCCAAGCTAAGCTAAGTTGTAGAGGTAAGCTTTATTATTATTATTACTTTTTTGTTATTGTATACTGTTTGCTTTCTCTTGAAGGTGAGCTTTATTATAAATTAATCATCTTGAATTGTATATTAATTGATAATGCATGTCAATTGAATTTTTGACTATTTATTGTATATTGATCTGTTTTGATGCTAGTGTTGTGAGTTGTGAGTAAGGTTATGTGATTGTTGTTTATTGTATATTAATCTGTAATTCGTAATTGTTGTCAATCGGATTTTTTTGTTATTGTATATTAATCTATTTTGATGCTGGTGTTGTGAGTTGTGACTAAGGTTATGTGATTGATGCTTTATTGTATATTAATCTGCTTGATCTATTTTGATGCTAGTGTTGTGATTAAAGTTATCTGTTTTGATACTAGTGTTGGAATTGAGTTGAAATTATAGTTAGATAATAGACTTTCTGAAGTTGACTGCCTGAGTTTCCACCTAATTTAATAGCCTGATCAGTTGCGACCGAAACCATGCTCTAGTCCATGTACTAGACCTGCCCGAAGAAACAGAACCCACCCGAGTAACCTAACCAGAGGCCCGCCCCATGACCAGGAACCCCACTTATCCCTTATGGTGTCGCAGCCCCCTTTCCTTCTCCATCGAACACCGACAGACCCTGAGAAGAGTCAGGACCTTGCCTCAAACCAGAAGCTTGCTACTCATGGGTGTTGCCTTCTCCGTCTTTGCCCTCCAGGCCGCGTGCTGCTGTCCTCCTCCTTGAGCAACTTCACTCCTAGAGAGACTATGTCATGGGTTACTTTCCACATAAACATTTTTAGTTTTGAGGTACCTGGATTTGCCAGATCTCCCTCCATAGCTCTTTTAAGTCATTGCTTGGAGGAGCCCTCTCTGACATCTTTTTTTTTTTTTTTTTTGGTCGGATTGGACAACCCCCAATCCTAGGTACCCCAATGGATTGGACAACCCCGAATCCTAGGTACACAACACACCCACACACTCCTCACATATTTTATCACATTTTCCCTCAATTGCATTCTCTAGGGTTTGAACCCTAGACCTTGAGGTGGGGAGGGGGGAGAAATGCCATTAGAACCAAGGCTCATTGGCCCCTCTCTGACATCTTAATATCTTATGCATGTATTCCTTTTGGACTGAGTTATTTTTTTTTTATTTTAAAAAAAAAACCCTCGCTGATTCCTTTTGCCATTTTCTTTCTCACTTTTTTTCTCTTTGGTGTTCAGATGGATGACTTGTCCAAGAGCCAGATGTTTGTGATTCATGGTGTTGCTGCAGTTGGCTCTGTGGCTTTTGCTTCTGCTCTCACATATCCCCTCGACACCATGAAAGTCCTGACTCAGGTTCTTATCCTTTTGTTTATAATCCCCCATCCACTTTCATTTTTGAACTGCTTCAAACTGGCCTCTTTTCTTTTATATTCAAGGTTGCTTCTAGTTCCGGTAAACAATTGAATGCTGCCGAGCTCTTGCTTAGAATTCTCACTCTCTCTGGTAATTCAGGTAGGTATGCTGGATTTTTTATTTTAATACTATGATGGGGTGTTCCATAAGTGAAACATAAGTTGATAGGAGAAGTAGTGGACCTTTTGTTGGAGCTAGAATAGACATTAGAATGCGAATGTTAAGTTCTCTATGGATGGATAATATGGGTGATATAACTGGTCAAGGCGCAAACTCAGCATACATCGTAGCTCATATATCATGTTGTAATTGAGGCATTTCAGGTCTGTTTAGTGGTTATGGATCGTTAGCACTTGGAAGGACTCTTGGTCTCGGAGCTCGATTTGGGGTCTATGAAATCATCACTGCCTTTTATAAGGGTAATTCCTATATTTTTTCCGCAAATCAATTGTGTGGTAAATAGCACTTTATGATTCAGCTTTTTAGGAAATACTCACATAAGAAACTAGTACTGCTTTGTTCCAAATGACTATATGTCCCTCTTCATATCAATCATTAAAGACTGAAATTTTGTATGCGTAGCATTATGTTATTTCGAGAGACCCCTTGACTAGTTGACCTCAAGGAAATTGACTTGGGTTTTCAAAATTTAACAGTACCTTTTGGAGTTTGATATTTGTGAATTATAGTTATATTGTCATTATTGTGACACGTTTTTCTCGGAGAATGATTTTGGTGCTCAATTACATTTTTGGCAGATGGGCTGGAAGATAATTATGTCTCTGCTTCTGATGCTCTTTTGGCTGGAATGGCAGCTGGTGCTGTAGAGGCTTTGATAAGCTCTCCATTTGAACTTATCAAGCTTCGTGAACAGGTTTCCTCAGCTTCATACATTCCGAACTCTACTTTTGCTTTGGACAAGGGAGCCCAACCACCTTTAATTTCAAGATTACTGAGTGGCTGTTATCCTGACAAGAGATCCTTGAACCAATATGTCGGTCTCATCTCTACCCTATCTACCAAAAATACTAATGTGACAAGTGCACTGCTGGAGTATCCTTGGATGATGACAGGATCTGGGAAGCCACCATCAGTTTGCAATGTCAGAAGGCCATCTGATATTATATCATTGGAAGGATGGGGCGCATTATGGAGAGGTCTTCGTTCGGGAATTGCTCGAGATTCTGTGTTTGGTGGTGTATTTTTCTCAAGCTGGCAGTTTCTGCATCAAGCAATGCTTGATTGGAAGGCTGTAGGGATGGATCCTCCGCCCAGGTTTATCTCTTGATCGTCAATAAAATGATTATTTTTAACACCTATTTTTTTCTTCGTATTTTTTATACTGCTAAGGTGATAGTTGTGTTTGGTTTTATGAAAAATATCAGCTTTGTGAAAAATATTGATTTTGGAATTTACAACCTGCAGCTGATGGTATTTAAGTTATTGTCTTGATTCCTACTTTTAATTACTTCTAAATAGGTTTAGTTGATTTCACATTTATGTCCAATGCATCTTTTTTATTTTTGACTTTAGTCTAGTTGCCCTTTTTGTTCAAATGTGCTTCTCTTGACTCAGGTCAGATGAAGAAGTTGGTCCATTGTCTCCTTTATTTGTTAGTATTGCTGCTGGATTGTCAGCTTCAGTTGCTGCTGCGGCTTCTCATGCCTTTGATACTACAAGAACTAGATCACAGTGCACTGTGCTACCAAAGGTATGTTTTGCTTGTTATAGAAAATGTATCTTGTGAATTATGAACTTCTTCTTTTGTTTACTCTTTAATAACATGTTGATGCATTAGCAGAAATCAGAACAAGCCATAAGTTGTTTGATTCTTTTCTGCATAGTGACTTTGGCACTTTCAATACTAATGAAGATATAGCAACAGCACAGGCACGGGAACCCACTACCTCCTAACCTTAGTACCAATGCTGACATGCCTCTCCCATTCCCTTAAGCACAACATAAATACTTGAAGTCTTGAACAATGTTCAAGTTCTGACTAGCTAAATTAAGCATGGCTCTGTACTCTTCTCTCTTCATGTTGTCATTAGTAACTCATTTGGATCGTTGTAATTTTTCATTCAGACTTGCAAAGGCAAGCTTGTCACTACCACTGGCTGCTTATTTAAATAATTAGTAGGATGAATTAGGACATTTGGTTCTTTATAATGCCATGTCTAACATGGAAAAATATCTAGTTAAGTAAAATAAAACCTCCGTTTCATGGGTTTCCAAATTCCAACCAATCTGATAGTAGTTCACTTGTCGTGTTCCAGTATGTTTCAATGGAGAGAAGGCTCCTGAAGTGGAAACAGCCAGGAAACAAGTTTGAAAGATATACCGGGATCCATCCTTCTGACAGGAATCTATTGTTCCGTGGTCTTCGGTGGCGGATGGCTCGCTCTGGGCTTGCATCATTCATGATTGTAGGAAGTTATTTCTTCGCTGTCGATCATCTTGCTTCTAATTTGACTTGATTTCCTGTTAAAATGCCTAGTACTTTTTCTTTCTTCCTAAGAATAACACGATCTGTGCCGCTGTGTACTAGTAAAGGGAAATAGAAGCAGATATTTCTTCATAATTACCATAGTTGAATAGGATATTGAAATAGTGAAATGAATTATTTACTTTGATGATCAACAGATTGAAAGAAAGAGAAAAAGACTGCATGTTGTTTACTGCACATAAAACTGATTCTTGTGAGTTGAGGGATTTGCATGTGGAACATGTTTTCCTTTCCAGATTTTGTACCTTTTCAATGACCGATAATCAAATAAGATTTAAATGTATATTTTCCCCATTTATATGTGCTACTATACCCCGTAAATATAAATGTAGATTATCTTTCCTAATTTTCTTTTTCACTTAATTTGGCCTCATTTTAAATAGCTGATAAAAATGTTGACTTAATGCAATACATGTGTTGCACATTGTTACCATTTGTGTCATATTAGCATTTTGTGTTAATTAGATGGAGGAGCCAAATTGAAAAAATAAAAAAGAAATTAAATTGAAAATAAATACAATTAATGGACTAAAATTGCCTATTTGACAAAAATATAGGTTAAAGACATAACTTTATCTTATAATAAAATAACTAAACATAATTAGAATTAAAATATAATTTATTTTAAAATATTTTGATGAAGATAAATTAGTATTTATCAAGTGTTTTTAGTAGTTTAACTGATAACACTTGTGTACATGTATAATGCAAGGATCCCAAAACAAGGGGGTGGTAAATACAAACCATGTATTTTCTTCCTGTCCCTTCTTATATTTAAGTCACTAAAACAGACCATTAGGGGACAAAGTCCTCTTCCTTTTAGCACACTCAAATCTCACTGAGCATTTTCACCTCTAAGCAGCACCTTTTTCCCTGTTGATGAATCCTTTTATGTGTGGTTGACTTTTTTTGAACTTTTATGTTGACCTTGGATGGTTGCATGGATGGAGTAGTATAAATTAACTTCACTCAAAAGCTACATAGGTATTGGCCTCATAATCATTCAAGCCAATTTCACTTTTTGTCATTATTTAAAGAAACCCATCATCATACCTAAAAAACAAGCAACCCAAAGAAGCCAGCATGGCTGATACTGAGATTGATAGGTACATGTCAAGCACTCATCTTCCCCTTTATGTCCCATACACACACATAAATTTTGTTGCAAACAACTAATGCTTTATGAATAAGATGGAAAACTTTTGGTCCATTATATGTATTGTGTATGTTCTCAAGACTTTGAACAATCATTATGACTTCCATTTTGATTTTGGATTTTTCATCCGAATGGGGGGCTAGAATTCCTGTGTGGGATTAAAATGAAATCCATAAAGTATATAATTTTGAGTCCTAAGTAATGAGTTTTGGTGTTTTTGAAGTTGCCACCGAAAATCACACCTTTCTGTCAAGTCACATGTGGTATGTTAATAAGTAAGCACGAGTGAGATGATTAGGGGGCTCGGTGGTTACTAGCTTATTAAGCAATGAAATAGTTTTATTATTATATGAAGAATGGACTAATGAAGGGTAGCATGGCATGGGTATGGTTAGATAGGACAAAATCAATATATTTTTTGTGTTCACTTTTGAGTACTAAGTTGCAGCTTGCAGGTGTTGGATTCTATCCCAAGGTGTCAGAACTTGCATGTGACTTTTAAACAAATTAGGAACAAAAGTGAAAAGGCTATTCTGATTGAAATCTTGCTTTAGTATGACTTGGAAGACAAGGGTTATACTTGAATTGCAGCTTTTTTTAGTTATATTGTGACTCTCATTATCCCTAATTGTAAAAACCAAGTAAGAGTGGTGTGATCAATGATCTCTCAGTCAAATTTTCTAGGGAAATTAAACGACTTGTAGAGGAAGGCATTTCAATGCATTTGATCTCATAATTCATTCATATTGTTCCTTTACATGCAGGGGCATGTCTTCTAGTTTAGGATGCTTTGGGTGGGAGTGATAGAAAAAGTTACTAGTTAATCTGAGGGAATTTGGACCCTGTGAGAGTTAAATAATTTGCATCAGTTTGTGGATCATGTATTTTTTATCATCTATAGTATAAAGAAAAATACATGGTAAATTCTATTAAAAGAGGTAAGGATTTTTCAGTGAGACTGTTTTTCTTAGAATTTATATTCGATCAATCACACTGTTGGGATTGTAATTATTAGTAGAGCAATTATTAGTTGATAGTCTGTAATTGATAGTGCTTATTTATGTTAATAATTAATGAGGCCATTTGACAATTATAGAAAAACAGAATTGACCTCTCTTTTTAAACAATTAAAAAAAAAAAAACATATAGAATATTAGAAAATGCTAACTTGACAAGGATTATGACTTCACTGAGTAATGCAAGTAATAAAAGCTTATGACTATTCAAGCTATTAGTATATGTTAGTGGTGTGAGATTCCCATAATTTTGTCAGAGATTATAACTTCTGTGATTATATATATATAACCAAGTTCAAATTTTATAGAGAGTAGTTTAATTAGTTTGTTCTCTGAGAATGAGACTTTCAAATTTTATAGCAACATGTGATAGAAGTTTATTATGTGATTTGGTTTTGTTGGTGAAACATTTTTAGGGTCATGCTAAATATTAAGTCTTAGCATATCATTAATTAACCATATTTCATTTGACATATAGTGTGATCGATTCTACACATCAAACTACAACCCTCTTTATCTATCTTGGCTATAAAGATCGAATCTCATGAGTAAGGTGAGCATAATGGACTGGTATGGCACTCTTATTGTGATGATCATAATATATGCATATTATTATTATTATTATTATTATTATTATTAAATATAGTGCTAGTGTTGGTGCTTGAAAGCATGCGAATGCTTGCATCACACATGACTTGATGCTTTCCTAAGCAGGAATCCAAGTATGCAATAACAAAAAAAAAAAAAAACCAAAAATAAATGAAATGTCCTTAGCATTGCGACACAAGACAACTAGCTACCAAATACCATCAATGTTATTGTGATCTATATGCTATGTTCACTTGCAACCTTCCATTACAGTGCTGAATGGGCTCCACAACCTTCCTCTCTGTTTCAACTTGGATTCTATGAATTCAAATCTTAATTCACTCAACAATCCTTGCACGTGAGAATTTCAATTGGATTTGGTTTGGATTTCATCATGTTACACTACATTGAACCAGGAAATTCCTATTCCTAGTAGAATTTTGCATTGAAATGAGACGGCCCTCTTGCTTTTGCATATCTTATGGAATTTTAATTACAGATCAAATAATTACTACTGATATTAGTGGTTGACAATGGACACTTTTTGATTACTCGGCATGTAATTAACCACGTGTCAGCATCAAAATAAAGTAAGTAAGCAAGTAAGTTTCAATGGTATATTTGAAAGCATAACGTCACAATGCATATTGCTTGGCCATAAATTTCACCTAGCTAGTGCCCCAACTTCAAGGGTTGCTATAGAAAATCTTCTAGCTCTGGCAACTTAATTAAAAGTTTAAAACACTTTTTGATTGCAATTTCTGCAGCTACACTGCTAAAGCTAAATACAAAAAAACAAACTTAACTACATTAAGTACTAACAAATTTGCATTAAACAGCTATTTAGCCTTAATTAATTATCCCCATTTGGGATAATAATGCTGCTAACAAAAGTTTTGCATCATCTAATTTGGCAAGCTTACTTCATCAAGATCATCCAATGACAAGAAAACTTCATCCAAACAAGAGAGTTCTGTTCCATCACCATCACCATCATCATCATTTTCATCACTTTCATAGACTCTACATACCACCCATTTACTATGATCCTGAATACACCAAAACCAGGAAGGAAAAAAAATCAATAATAATAATAATAATAATAATCTAAGTGGCATACATTATTAAACTTGAACTATGTTTTTGAGGTGAAATTGTGGTACTAACTGTTTTTGGTTGTGATTTTCTTTTGGTTGATGATCTGCTAGAGGATGCTGCAGAATCTGAAAGACGATACTCTTGCATGATCCAATTGGTTCTGTTACCATGAGGGGCTTCTCCAACATAGAACACATAAAATTTCTTGATACCAACTCTCCTGTTGCTTGAGTTTGAAACCACTGCCTCTTCAATTCCCATTGGATTCCAATAACCATTGGCAGTGACCCTATTTTGTGTCCTTCTGCTGTAATAGTACCATTGGTTCCCCTCTGCCAAAGCTCTACCTGCACACACACACACACACACATGATTGTATTCATCAACTTCAATTCTCTTGCAATGTGTCATGCAAGTATTGGAACATAGAGAAAGAATGATACCATCAAGTTCCCATGGATCAAAAGAGTAGAGATCAAGATCAGGAATGACATCAGGGTGGCAAGGTAGAAGTGCTGCTTTTCTCTGAAGGAAATGGACTACAAGCTCTTCATCAGTGGGATAAAATCGAAACCCCGGTGGAAGATTGACATTGCTATCCCCCATTAAAGCAAGAAAACGAAACCAGCTGCTGCTATTACAAAAAGGGTATGTGAGAAAATGGAGAATGAAGGTGTTGGTGTTGGTGGTCCAAGGTATGTGTGTTATTTATAGTGCAAAGAGAGAGAGAGAGAGAGAGAGAGAGAGAGAGAGAGAGAGAGAGAGAGAGAGAGAGAGAGAGAGAGAGAAATGACGTGAAACTGAAGCTGGAGTCTTATTTATCATGTACAAATACAGCACTGATATAAATTTTCAATATTTCATCAAATCAAAAAATATTTTTGGATAAAGTTTGAGGCACTTTAAGCACTGAACACCAAGCATACAAGGCGGCGGAAGTGTAACAGAATCTTACTGGAGGATTGGCCTAAATATTTAATCATAATGTGTGTGTAGCAGAAGAAATCTTTTGATAGCTTTATTGATTCATTTATTATAGAAACAGATACAATATAGCTTTTTAGAGAAAAAATGTGAGAAATTTTGTTTATAAGTATGGTGTAAAAAACTAGATTCAAAAGACAAAAATGTTTGATATATAATAACATAAATGTATGTACTGCTATAGTGTGGGTCATGATGACACTTCATGCTGATATCATCAACCTGTGATATACACGTGGCAAGCATGAGTATAATTTTTGGGTTCCTTGGAGCAGTTGAATTGGGGTGACCAACCTCATGGAGTGAAGTAGTAGTGTAGACCTACCTACATATGCTTCATAATGGTTAGCAATTATCATAGGTTTGTATTTTAAATACAAGAACCTTTTTTCTTGTTTGCTTCCCTTACCCTTACCCATATGCTTTTTGCCTTGCTTTGTAATCAATGAAATTAATGGCAGGATCAGATCAGAGTGGGAACTGAACATACATTCCACATGAAAAACAAAGCACTCAAACATTTCCTTGCAAAGGAGAGTTTAACTGATTTTCTTGTTTCCTTGGTGGAGCCAAACAAGCCCCCACATTATTTCATACAATTAATCAATTATTAAATCTTGCAGAAGACATAAACATCTTATATAAAAAAGAATAACTACACACTAGGAATCTACTACTTTGCTTATAACTTTTCTAACCATAAATGGTATTTTGCAGCTCAATTATCATTGATTTTTTCTTCTGGCTTTGAGATCAGCAATTATGTTATTATATCTTAGTATTTTTATTTGTATAATATTTGGGAACGGATCAAATTACATATATTGTCATGTACTTTTAATTGTGTATGTTTGTTCCACAAGTTTCCTAAACTATGACTATGAGCATGGTTCTTGATCACCATAGTTACCTTGATTCTCTAACATTGTCACAAGTTGCAATCAAATCCATGGTGTACAATTTTGTTGCCATGATGTCAAGTAATTATACAATTGAAGATGACTGAGACCTCCAAAAGAATCCCAATTATGTATAATTAATGAAGGTCAATTAGGCAGAGTGTGGAAAGAAATCAAGAATACTAAAAGAGCATTATGATATGGCACAAATGGTTGAGTAGGCAAGTTTGGCTGATGTTTATGGTAATTGAGTGGTGGGTCAGAGAGTTAGGCATGTTTATCTCTCACACGTTCTTATTCCTTTATCCTTCTTTTCCTTTTGTTGGCCGACATAAAAAAATTATATATATGTAATTTCATTTTTATGGTTAAAAAAGAATGTTACTATGACTAGTTGCTGTTACACACAGTAATTGTATAGTTGTGAGTGAAGCTCTATCTCCTTTTTAGACAGCATTATTTGATTAGGTAATGGGGTCTCAAAAATCTGAAAGCTTATGTTCTGTTGTAATGAAACAGCCACTTATGATCCAATATATAGTACTATGTTAATTCATTGAATGTATGATATATGAGCATATGGATGCGTTTGTTTATGAGAAGAGGATAAGATAAGTCATTCTGTTTGGTTGATGTATAAGATGAGACATAGACTATTAGACATAAAGAAATAGACATTAAAGATATAGACATAAAATATTTATATTTATGTATTGTGTTTGACAAAAATAATAAACAAGACACACAAATATTTGAAAAAAACTGAATTATCTTTCATTTAAAAAAAATTTGGAGAGATAAGAGGACAAATTTTAAAAATTAAAAATTAAACAAGGATAAAAGAGTAAAAAATTAATGTCTCACAAGTTGTGTTTCAGTGTCTCACTCAATTGGAGGTACACAAATTTAGTATCCTCCTGTGTTCTTTGAAAATTTGTGTCTCACCAAATCAAACAACAGACGTGTGTCACCGTGTCTATGTCTCATTGAGACATAGACATGGACATCAACCAAACGCTACCTAAAAGGATAGAGATACAAAATTTAGTGTTCATATATTTTGTTTAGTAATAAAATAGAACAAATTATGAAAATATAATTTATTCTCATTTTTTTTCATTAAAAAAATGGAGAAAAAATATAATAATAAAAGATATAATTATAAAAATTAACAAAAAAAAAATTGTGTTATATGCTAATGTTTTTTAACATAATATTTCTGTATGTTTTATCTGTCAAATACAATTTTATATCTTTATATTCATGTCTTAGTATTGTTCTATAAACAAACGCAGTCATATGTATTAGTACTTTTGCACATACAATAGTTCTTAGGATTTGAATATAAAAGAAGAAAAATAATAAGAAAAAGGGTATATTGGTTCATGGATCACCAATGTTGGAATCTGACTGCTATATTTGTGGACAAAAGAAGCAACTGAAAGTAGCGTAATTTAAAATAGCAGTTAGGCCATCTATATCACTCATCCTTCATGTCTTAAGGATAAGACTATATATTATTCTGTACTTTTGCTAATGTATTTGTTATTAACAAAACATGCTCATATAGTCAAGAAAATAACATTACCATGTTTCTTGGAAAGTAAAAAAATAGTGAAATGCATGTCTCTCTTCACCTCCTCCGGCAAGGTTGGTGTCATTTCAGTATTAGATTAATCCAAGTCATATTTTTCTTTTTTCAAGAAGAAACTAACCTTGTTACTAAGAGTTCGATCCATCCAACCAGAAATATTAAAAGGTCACTAAAATTTATTGTTTTTAACGAGTAGTTAGTCAACAATATTTAAAGGGTTTTTACTTAAATAAATTTTATAGAACCCAAATTTATTGGATTCTCCTAAAATGAGATCTGCAACGTAATTACTCTCTTCTTATTATTATATAAATCATCCTAGGTCGTGTGAGATTAAATAAAACATAAACCATTTCAGCCTGGAACGATTAAATAACGATTTATGTATAACAATAGATCATGCATTAATCGTTTTAGGCTGAAATGGTTTACGTTTTATTTAATCCTACACAGCCTAGAACAATTTATATAATAATAGGAAGAGGGTAATCACGTTGCAGATCTCATTTCAGGGGAATCCAGTAAATTTGGATTCTATAAAATTTATTTAAGTAAAAAACCCATATTTAAAGGTGTAAGCTAAAAATATGTTATTGGATTGCTAAACTAAAAAAATTAAATTGATGACTAAAAATATTGGCCAAGAATAATAAATTTTACTAATCCTTGAGTTTTTTTCTAATCCAACTTGTATATTTTAAAAATGTTTAGATGTTTTAAGCTGAATTTTTTCAATATTAATTATTAAAGATTCAAATTCAGTACTATTAAAAAATAAATATACTTATTAGTCACTTCGAATACCTAAGACACTCTATAAATTTTGTTTTATAGGATATATATCTCTGTGTGTGTATTTTTTTTTCATTTTTACTGTTTTTAAATTAATATATTTGAATATACATTTTGTATTATTGTATCTATGTATAATAATATAAACAAAAATGTGTGTGAGATAATAGAAAATTAACTTAAAATAATAAAAATTATTTTATTTTGTATTCATTAATTACTATTTATCTTATTTTGTATTATTATTTAATTACTGTTTGAATAATTAAATAGTATTAAATATAATTAACATGTAATTACATATATTACATATATAAAATTATAAATTTTAAATTAAATAAAATAATTTTGAGTTATTATTTTTCTTTTAGCATAACCGCAATTTAAGAATGAGTTTTGTTAGGGAATAAAAGTTGGATTAAACAGCTTTAAATTAATATGTTTGCTCTCCTATTAAGCATACCTTAAAAATGGATTTAGAGATATTAATTTTAAGAAATGACAATAATACAAATTAAAGGAGGAATAATAAAGAGACATAACCTAACAAATTAAAGGCAAAAAAGTAATTGTGAATACGGTTTCGCTACGTTATCAACAGTATATCTGCCAACTTCTGCCAACTCTTATTTATAATTGTGTTTTATGGAAGTGTGTTCATGGATGTGTCTAATAAAAATATATTTTTTATAGCTGTGTTTAATAGAAGTATCTTTATAAATATATTTTCTGGATGTGTCTCTTTATATATGTATTTAAAATATATTAATTATTAGATACATCTACGAACACACTCCCATGAAACACAATTATAAATAAGAGTTGGTAGAAATTGACAGATAATATGTTGGTATCCTATACTTTTCCTTGTGAATATTGTAACAAGTGAAAAGTAATGTGAATGTTGACCGTATAATATTGTATCAAACATATATTAATTCCGTGATTAGGGTATTCATATGCTCATATCACTCACCTACATCTATTGCTGGAATTTGGGCTGTGGATTTTGACCCTCATTGACTTTTTTGACTGGGAGAAATATTCTATCATGGATAACTACACATGTAAAAATTTCAAAAAGAAGCCAATGAGCCTGTCGGCTGTAATGTGTATTGCTCAATTTGGCCCCTCTTATATTTTTCAAAAATTATGGTGTGATGTTGATGTGAAAAGTTGACAAATACTATAGTATTTTATTAGTTTTAAATTTTTAATTTCTCTTTGTCACTTGAATGCTTGTTTTGATATATTAGGTACCAAATGTCCAAATCTACATTATTATACATGCGTCTTATATCCCTAATAAACCTCTAACATCACAATATTTATATGTTGGTATTTTTAAATTATATGCTTGTATTATAAGGTTAATGTTATTTAATTAATCTCTTCATTATTGCTTATCCACCTTTGATGCTTGCATTTAAATAAGACCTATTGAGTGTCTAAGTAGCAAGATGCTGTTTTGTTTCTGTGCCTACTATTATATTATCCCTTCCTACTTCAATTTCTTGTTACAATGGTTGCTTACTCTTTAATTTGTACCTCTCAAAGTTGAAACATGGTGATCGGTTACAATTCCAATTCCAATAATAGGCTAGTTATCTTCAAGTTTCGAAGGTGGCAATGGAAGAAAAGAAGTTGAAATGACATGAAATGCACGCTATGTGTGTTTTGTTTCTTTGTGGTGTGGGCTATACTCACTAGTGATCAAAGAAATTTGGTGGAGATGCTGCTACTTACAACGTTGGACGTAAAAGACAAATCAAGTTTTTTTTTAAGATTGTTGTTAACATATTCGATCTAAAAAGGGGTAAGAGACTAAAATATTCTATGATTAGTTAAACGTTCTCCTTTGATATTGCCATTAAAAAATAAGTAACCTCTCTAAGAATATTTACAATAGATTTTTAACAAAAAAAAAAAACAAACATGCAAGAAGACATGATCAAAACCAAACAAGTAACATACACAAAACAACCAACCACCTCCTCATAACAATTACACTCAAAGCCACCTCCTCGTAACAATTACATTCACAATCTATACCTCGCTGTGATTATCGAAATTGAATATATAATTATGCTCTCGTTGCAATAAAGTAATATTACAATAAAAATTTTACAAAATTTAATGCTTCTAACTAGAATTTGAAGCACCAAGACAAAACAATTAATTTCTTCCCCTTTGATGAGTTATTAATTTTTCTCGGAATTTCTTTGTTTAATGTCCAATTATTTTCTCTAAACTTGCTGTTCGAATATTTGCATATGGAGCAATTTGGAAGACTCTTAATTTCCTTTTATCTTAGTGCTTTTGCCGGGATATCTAAACCTTTTTTCTCTCCTCTTTTTTTTCTTTTCTTTTTATCACCACTCTTTTCTTTCCTAATTTCCGGCATCTATGATTCAATCAAATACTCAAGCTCCAAACTTTAGCGATTAAAGTTGAGTCCAATGCAACAATAAACCAAACAATATTCATTTAAGAGGAAAAGAAAATACAAATCAGTCCATTGACTACCATTACTTCTAAAAATACCTAACACAAAATTAAAACACATACTATAATCAAACCTCAACTATGCTATAATCAAACCAATTTCGATAATTAAAATTTAGTCAAATACTCAAATTACGAACAAATTCAACAACCAAAGTCTAATCAAATTCACAAAGTAAAAATTAGCTTTTAACAACTTATTCTTCTTCTCACAAAATAATGCACCATTTTTAGGAAGAGAGTGAACAACAATTAAGAGCAAAAATAAAAATAAAATATTTAGAATATATTAAGATAAATTAGTATTTATTAGAATTATTTATTGATTATTCACTCCAGCTCCTTGCTTGCATAATGCCCAATCTGCTGAATCAAAAAATACCCTTTCATGATCTCTGGATATCAAAGGCTTCTTCTTTGGAACAAGCCCACCATACTTCTTTCCTCTGGTAGGTGACTCAACTTCCGCAGCAGCAAAATAGTCTTCTCTATTGCAGTCTATCGTATCTTCGTTTACTCACTCTTTCCGTTAAATAATTTAAATGAATGCTGATTGATCATAATATATTCTAATAAAAACAACTATAATCAAACACAAAGACATAAATGAGAGCTAAATTTAATATCTTCTTTGTCAAACTAATTAAAAAAATTCTAAAACACTGTATTAGTCTATTAGAATATCATGATTAGAGAACATAATCAGAGAAATATCAAAGAGGATCAGAAAAAAATTAATGTAATTTATTAGGATATTATTCCATAATTAGTATACTCATTAGCGTACTCTTATTCTATATATTTGTAAGAATTTTATAATTATAAAATGGAGAAATAAAATATAATACTTTTTTAAATAATTCTTTTTTTTCTTTCCTCAACCCTTTATACCATGGTAACATGGTATCAAAGTAGAGTTAGGTTACAGGAACTCAAAATCAACCATTTCTGACAAATTGACATTACAAATTGCAAATATGTTACGCAATAGTCTTGGAATGCAATCATCACAAACCAATTCTGACCATTTGTCAATTGGTTTCAAATTAAATGGAGATAATTATCCATTATGGGCAACTCTGATGAAAAAAGCAATTGGTGGAAGAAGAAAGAAGAAACACACTAAAACAACTGCTTTAAGATTGTAGGTTACCCAAATTGGTGGAAAAACAATCCCAAGTCATGAAAAATCAAAGTAAGGAAGTCGCCGCTGTGAATAAAAAAGGAAGCAAGTCGCGATGGCAAGGCAGCAGCGGCCGTAAGAGCAAGAATTACTGAACTCCTTGGCTGCTTAGCGCAGGCCGCGACTCAATATAAAAGGAAGACCCAAAATCAGAATCCAATTAAAAAAATAAATGAATGGATTTTTGATTGTGGGGCTACCGATACTATGATTCATGACCTCCATGATTTTAACAGTTCGATTGTACCCTCAAAAGCCCATATTGAAACAGTTAGTGGAGAATTAATTGATGTTAAAGGATGAGAATTAATTGATGTTAAAGGATGAGACTCCATTACATTTTCAGAAAAATTAAAATTAAAAAATTGCCTCTATGTCTTTGCACTATCATCAAAATTATTGTCTGTTTGTTAGTCAAGGAACTAAATTACGTGGTACTCATGTACTCTACCTTTTATCTTTTATAGGACATTCTTACGAAGGAGATCATTGGACATGGTATTGAGCGAGAATGCTTTTACTACTAATGAAGTAGCACACTTGGGTCATGCCATGCTTGCTCACGGAACGGTTACTAGGCAACTTTGGTTATGGCACGGGCGTCTCGGACATCCTTCATTTGGGTACCTCAAGTTTTTATTTTCTAGTCTTTTTACAAGTAGCACTGAATCCCTCAAATGTGAAACTTGTATTCGTGCAACAAATCACAGAGTTTCTTTTTCTCCAACCAACACTAGAGTCAATTCCAGTTTTTCTCTAATACACTCTGATGTGTGGGGTCCAGCTCCTGTTTCCCATAATAATTTTCAATATTTTGTGTTATTTGTGGACGATTTCTCTCGTATGACTTGGGTATATTTTTTAAAACACAAATCTGAAGTACCTGATAAATTCTTTATTTTCTACCAAATGATTCAAACTCAATTCAACAAGAAAATTCAAGTACTCCGCTCAGATACTGGTGGAAAATTTATAAACCAATCCATACGCAATTTTTTTTTATGCAAAATGGTCTTATCCATCAAACTTCCTGCCCAAATACATCCCAACAAAATAGTATGTTGAGCGACGAAATCGTAAGTTACTTGAGATGACTCGAGCCATGTTTTTTAATGCACAAGTTCCAAAATTTTTTTGGCCTCAAGCTATAGCGACCTCTGCCTACCTACTGAATCGCCTACCTACCCAAGTTCTCCACCACAAAACACCCTTACAAGTCTTGGCTACTCAGACTGCAATCCCACCTATTCTAACCTTACCTTGAGTATTTGGATGTTCCGTCTTTGTCCATATCCCCAAAGTTAATAGAACCAAACTTGATTCTTGTTCAGAAAAATGTGTTTTCGTTGGGTATGCTACATACCAAAAGGGGTATAGGTGCTACAATCCAATCACTCATCGTATTCATGTGACTATGGATTGTGATTTTTTAGAATCCAAATTTTACTTCAGCCGCCAACATGGCATTCAGGGGAAAAACAATAATGAACCACCAAGTTGGCTAAATAACCTTTGTTGCCCAAAAACTGTTCAAACAGAGCAAGTAGATAGAGTCACCGAGCATATATACTTCACTCAACATAGAAAATAACTCGGTACATACAACCAGTGAGAGTCCTTTTGAGAATGTCAGACAAGAGGTAATTAATTGTCAATCTGATAATTTACTCCCTATTTTTAATGAGGCCACTAACAATAACAGTATAGCATTGGAGCATGAAGAACTAGAGCCCAATACCTTTATTCTTCCTCCAAGAAGAAACAGAGGGATGCCTCCTGATCGGTACTCACCAGAACATATTCCTTGTAACTCAAGATACCCGATAAGCGTGGCTAGAGAAGGAATAACAAATGTTGCAAAGGCTTTTTCCACCACACTCTTGACAGAAGACACTTCAAGAACTGTTCGAGAAGCCAATGAGAAAGCTGAATGGCGAAAAGCCATGAATACATAAATAGAAGCTCTAGAGAAGAGCGGAACTTGGAAGAAGTGTATCTTATTGATGGATCAGTATGAAGTTAACCCCGATGATGGAGACGATGCTGATGATGAACCACCCGAAATTCCTGATGATGGCGACGAGGAAGAAGAGGTGAACTACTACGTTGAGACACAAATCGCTCTGATACATCATGTGATTTCTCGACCATATGATCGACCGGATCACTTCTCCCGGTTGAATCTCGATGCAATGACTTCGGATTGATCATTTACGCAAGGAGGCCCCGAAGAGGATCTAAGCAATGAGTTTGAGGTTGGACAATAATTTCAGAACAAGGAAGAAGTCATGTTGACAGTTAAGATGTACAGCATCAGGAGGGCTGCGGAGTATAAAATAGTAGAGAGTGACCATTTGAGATATAATGCACAGTGTACCAAGTTTGGGCCCGGTTGTTCTTGGAACATACTCATATCATATTGCCAGAAGCAAGAAAAGTGAGAGGTTAGGAGATACATTGGTCCTCATACTTGCATGCAAATATCAATGGGTCAATACCATCATAGGTTGGATTTGAAGGTGATTGCTCAACACATTTTCACAATGGTCAAAGCAGATCCAACAATCAGCATCAGGGTGCTGCAAGGTGTGGAGAATCACTTCGGTTACAAGGTGTCCTACATAAAGGTTTGACTTGCAAAACAGAGAGTCATTGCTAGAATATATGGTGATTGGGAGGAGTCATACAGCGAGCTTCCACACTGATTATTCGCTATGCAGATGTACTTTTCCGGTAAGATTTATTTCATTGTGGCTATTCGCTATTAAAAAAATACACTATCTATATGTGCTAATCGATAATGGGTCTTTAGGTACTTGGGTGCAACTTGTGACACAACCTTGGTCTGGTGCAGCCAACACAGTCATGTTTCATCGATTTTTTTGAAAATTTTCATTGTGTGTTGAAGCTTTCAAGCATTGCAAGCTGCTTATTTCCATCGATGGTACCCACTTATATGGTAAATACGGTGGGACGTTGCTGATGGCCATTGCTTAAGATGGCAATGCAAACATTTTGCCTATTGCATTTGCCGTTGTTGAGGGTGAGACAAAGGAGGCTTGGTCATTCTTTCTTTCGTATCTGCGACAGCATGTGACACCACAACCCGGTGTCTTAGTGATTTCAAACAGACATAAATCAATTGATGGTGTGCTGAACGATGAGGGAAGTTTGTGGAAACCACCTCATGCCTTCTAGGAATTTTGTACAAGACACATTGCCGCTAACTTCATTACTTACTTCAAGAAGAAGGACTTGAAGAATGTTTTGATTAACGCAGCGTATTCGAAGTTGCAGCGTGTGTTCGCTCATTATTTTGGCTGACTGAGGGGCGAAAATATAGCAATCACAAACTGTCTTGAAGAAATGCCTCGGTCAAAATGGGCGTAGTATGCGGATGAGGGTCGTCGATTTGGTCATGTGACGACGAATATCTCCGAGTGTATTAACGCTGTGATGAAGGGTTCTCATAATTTGCCAATCACGGCGCTGGTCAAGTCAAGTTATTTCCGTTTGGGTGAACTTTTTGCTAGGAAGGGTGCAGAGCCCCTTGCCTAACTTCAAGTCGGAGTTGAATTCTCACAGACGTTAATGAAGGCCATAGAGTTCAACTCGAAGCATGTCAAAATTATGAATGTTTAACAGTTTGAACGGTCGAGGACTAACTTCACTATTGAAGAGTTGGCGGCAGTGCTTGGGTCTAGATAACAAAATTACCTGGTGCTACTGGATGAGGGTAAGTGTGATTGCGGATATTTTCAGGCTCTCCATCTTTCCTGTCGTCACGTCCTGGTAGCTTTCTCTCACGCAAGACTTGATTGGAAGCGGATTGGAAGTGGTTGTACATCCTGTGTATCACATGGAGTAGTCTTCAATGTTTACAGATCAAAGTTTCGACCCATAGGTCACGAGGATGATTGGCCACACTATGACGGGCCCCGTATTAGGCCCAACCATAGGATGATGCGAGTGAAGAGAGGCCGCCCCGTCAGCTCCAGGATTCGTAATAACATGGACGATGTTGAGCATAACGGTGAGAAGAGATGCGGATTGTGTCATCAAAGCGGTCACACGCGTAGGACTTGTACCGCTCTTGACGGTGGAGGGGCATCGTTTAGTCGATGTTAGTTATCGGCGTTGCTTTAGAGTTTCTTTATCATTGAAAGGTTTCTATATTGTAGTTTACTCTGATTAACGGCGTTGCTTTAGTTTGTTTTTATCGTTGTAAGCGTTGTTGAATTGAAAAATTGATCTTACTTTGAAGTCAATACAATGAGATATGGCCTAATCTCCTCCGGAGGGCGTGTCATCAAATTTCGCCTAGTGCGCAAGATCTGATGCGCCTACCAAACGGAAACATAAAGTTAAAAAAAAATTATCGGGAACACCTAAAATTACAACTTAACTGTTTATTAATTACAATGAAATAAACAACAATGATAAAAGCATACCACTCGATCAAGTCTGCCAGCAATATGCTCGGCCTGATCTAATCTGTAGAGCGTCTCCTCGTAGTCTAATAACTACTGTTCCATCTAACCACACTCTAGTTAAATCAAACAACATATACTGAACTCAGTTCCTTTCACATAAACTAAATTCCGAAAATAACGTATTTAAACCTACTAATTGTCTATCTTACTTCTTAATTAGCTTGTAAACATACTAACTAAAATTTACCCCAACTACATGATGCCGTCAGCTAACACCCTAAACAACCCTAATCAATAACTAACTGAATTCTAAATTTTTACTAATCATATTTCTTTCTACTCTTACTTAACCTAACTAATTATTCCACTAATTACTTTGTAATTCACGACTTGAACTAATTATTCTGAGTAACCGAACTAACAATTGACTAACAACTTATACTAATTAACATGTTATAAATAATATACAGCAACTGTACTTAAAAACAATAACATAAAAATTCTAACTAACATGTTATAAGGTTTAACTAACATGTAAACAGTAACTCTAACTAACATGTAACCACTAACTAATAACTTTAACCAATATGTAAACAGTTACTCTAACTACCCTGAAAAAAAGTAATTCTAACTAACGTATTATTTACTGACCTAGAACGGAAGATGTCGTAGATAACGAACTTCACGTACGCCAAAAGACAGAAAGTAGGAACAGAATAATTTTAGAGAAGAGATGGGAAAAGAAACAGACAAATAAGGATGGACCCACCTAGTTTTTATAGTGCACCGAACTCAACCTAGAATTCGCCGAGGGTGCGGCGAACTTGTCCTAATTACCAAAAAAAAAATTTCGTATTTTTTAAAATAAAGTTAAAATATCTTATTTTAGAAATTAATTATTTTTTATTTTATATTAGAAAAAAATCCCCCCAGCGCCTCTTCAACACCCTATTCATCCTGGTAGTATTGTTCCGCGATTACATATTCCACTGGATAGCCGTTGTGGGCAATGACTGATAGTGTGTGTTTGGATTAAAGTGAGTAAATAGAGGTTTGTATTAAATTGATTTTTTAAAATTGATTTTGATCGAAAGTGAATTGGTATAAACGTAGTTTATATTTGGTAATTTTTATTCAAAATAGATTATAGTAATCTAAATATTATTTAGATTACATTATTCAAAATCACTTTTAGATGAAAAATTACAAAAAAATATTAATTTAAATAATTATTTTATGTTATCCTATAATTTTATTTTAGATATTTAAATAAATTTTAATATTCTTTTTTTAGTACTCTCAATACTCTATAGTACTCTAATAAGATTAATAGAATCATAATACAAAATAAAAAATATTTCATACAAAAAAATAACAATAACAGTTAAAAAAACTCATATAAACAAAAAAATAGAAGTTTTATAAAAAATAATAAAAAAATATTATTTGTATACCAAAATCAGCCACTAAAATCAGCCACTAAGGTATTTGTGTATAAATACATGTGTTGTTTAATTTATTTTCAATGTGTATTTGTATTTCAGCATGTATTTTATACTGGTGGCTGATTTTGGTGTAACGTAGCATTTAATAATAACATGCATAAGAGAGTATTGGAGAAAAAAATTATAAAAAAAACAAACATAAGAATAATAAAAGACACAATTGGTACATAAAAAATAAAGTTCAACTTGAAAAAGTGAACGCAAAAGTTAGAATTTGTAACTTTTGATAAACGTGGATTGACGGATAAAAATCACTTATGCGTTTAGAGGATGAAAAAGTTGTCAAACATAAAAATCGTCGGTTGCCATTTTAACAGAGGAGAGATGCCAAGAAGAGAACGAACCACCGCAACGTCGAGAAGAGGACCACGACGGCGGAGAAACGAAGAGCACCGACGAGAAAACGACTGTGTCTGTGGGTTCTTTGCACGTGAGCGACGTCGACCTGAGAAGTGGGAGGCCCGTGGGTTCTTTGCACCCTCTGGGCGATGGGAGTAACTCGGCGATGGAGAAAGTAAAGGTGAGTTGGTGCTAGGGTTTAGGTTAGAGTATAATTAGAATCAATTTAGATCAATTAGTATCATTTATATTTATATAGCATATCTGTATATTAATTGTAGGATTGTATACTTTTATTACTTTAATTCTTCTAACATCTATATATACTCTTGTATAATGTACCTTTGGACACACATTCAATGTTTCTAACATAGTATCAAGAGCATAGCTTCTTCTTTTTTTCCATGAAAAATAGTTGATAGCTCCTTTGTTTTTCTCTTTAGCAATGTTCTTTGCCCTTGTTTTTCGATTTTTTTTCAACGCTTTGGTTCGTCATCGCCATTACTACTGTGTTCATCATCATGATTCCAACACGTCCAGAATCGCTGCTAGAAGCCGCCGGACGCATCCCGCCTAAAGCTCAGTGCCCACTTCAGGTTCTCCTCCCAAGATCAATGGCACCACAGAGCATCACGTGTTACGCCAGAAACTACTCATGGATCCGCTTTAGCCCGCGTCCTTCCCACCAAACAATAGACAGTTTTTAGAAAGAGAATGAGCAAGAATTAAGAGCAAAAATAAAAATGAAACAACTATAATCAAACACAAGATATAAATTAAAGCTAAATTTGATACTTTGTCAAACTAACTAAAAAACTTCAAAGCACTGACTCATACAAATTGTAGACCAATTCCAAAAAAAACATCTAAAACAAACAGAAATGGCAAAAAAAACAAGATATGCAAAAGTAACAAAAATCAAACATGCAGAACTTGAACAAGAAGAAGGGATAGAAACTTACCTTGATGCAGAGACAAAAATACCAAAAACAAAAAATGACAAATATAGCAAAATCATATCTAAAACGAAGCATGTTACTGAGTAGAAGCAAAAATTGAAAATGTAGAACCCTAAAACAAAGCCTATGATCTAAAATGCAGAAATCAAAATATACTAAGGGTAGAAGCTCAACTTAATGCAGAGACAAAAATACATAATTAAACAAAAAAAAAAGAAATAGGAAAATCAGTCGAAGAAGCGTGGTTTTAACAAAAATCGCGCCAGAGAGAGAATCGCACCATCTGAGGGGAAAAGACTTGCGCCGCTGGAAGGAGAATCGTATCGCATCTGAGGGAGAGTTGGTGCGTGTAACTGAAATTGGTGGGAGTCAGGAACTTGAGCGACAGTGAAATTTGTTTTTTTATTTTTGAATTTTTGTATTTATGTATAACGACTGAAATTGATGTGCATATAATATGGTTGATAATTTTTATTAAAGAAAAAAGACGAGATGGATTTAGTCGATTTATTTTTTCTAAATTTTAATTTATTCTTTATTAATCATACCAACTGTTTTTGGATGTTAATTCTAACTAGTTATATCTAAGCTTTCTAAAAGAATATAGTTTGTTCTTTTTATCTAGAACAAAATATATTTTGAATTTTTCAAAAAAGTTTGATAAGTATTTATCTAGAAAAAATAATGCTCAAGTTAGCACAAAAAATACTTTTGTAAATTCTTAGAGAAGAAGTTGAGAATATATCTTTTATATTTTTTGAGAACCTTTTTATAAGTAGTGAATTTACCGTTTTGATATCTTCTAATGCAAGAATTAAAGACGACAATAAAAGATATGAGCCTTTGTTATATGTTGAGTTAAATCTCAGAGTGGTCCCTGAACTTGCACTCGAGCCTCAAAGTCGTCCCTAAACTTGCATTGGCCCCAATATTGTCCCTAAATTTAACAACGGTGACTCACGGTCGTCCCTGAAATATTTTTCGGGGAATATTCCCAAATGGCGTGATGACGTGTATGGAGAGGCGCCACGTTGGATATCTGACATGGCTGTTATCATTTTTTAACTCAATTTAGTCCCTGGATTATTTTATAACCCTAATCCCCAATTTATTATCAGAAACCACTCTGTTTCTTCTTCTCTGCTCTCCTTCGTCTTCTCTGTCATTGTTGAACGTGATTTGAGTGGGTCATGATGGATGGAGTAATAGTTGAAGTACCTGGTGGTGTGATAGGTTTGGCCCTTGCTTCCTTGATTCTGGCATTGAATACTTCGCAAGTATTGTTACATATGTTGTCACATTTTGGTTGGGAGGGGAAGAAGGCCCGACTCCATGCATCTCTTCGTCATTTGGAAAGGTACTCTCATGCTTTTTTTTTAGCTCTCTGAATTTTCATCATCCCCTCAATGAATCCATCTTGAGTAGTAAATCTTATACACTCCCACAGTAATCCTCTAAGTTCATTGTCTTTCCACTGCTTATTGAAGTTTCTCAGCAAGTGCCATACATAAAATCTATGGTGGATATCAGGAAAGACCTCCTGCACAGCTGTGATTAGCCACTGCACGAAACCACTGAAATTAATAAGTTACAACATCAGGACCCAAAATGGTCCCTCACTTTACATAAGTGACATAAAAATAATCTCTACACATACATAAGTGACATCAAATTAATCCCTACACATGTATAAGTGACAGCAAATTTATCCCCACGATTTATTAAGTTCTACTCCTATCCCATTCTATCAATACAGGCAATAACAATGTGTGAAACAAACCAGTAGATATAGAAACAAAATCATGAAAGCAAAACATGGCTACAAAAAATACATCAATCTAAAGAGTTCAACCCTTACTAAAATACAATAACCAGTAAATAGCAAAGGCATCGTTACCTTTTGCATGTCCAAAATGAAACACCACCCATTTTGGGTGTCGCTCCCTAGATCCTCATGCAGCAGCTCAAGAAACCACCTCCAATTATTCGTGTTCTCCACTGGTACAATGGCATATGCAATGACGTAAATGGCTGCCAAGATTTGTCCACCAAATCTGGTTTTCAGGAATGTTCCATCAAGCCCTGTTAGAGGTTTGCATCCCGCCCTAAACCCATTCTTGTACCCATCCAGACAAATTTACATCTTGTCAAAAGTGGGCTCTTCTGCGGGGTTGGGATGAGATATTGTTGTGATGCGCACAGTAGAACCAGGGTTGCACTTCAGGAGAGTCTCACCATAGTCTCTCACCATCCCATATTGTGCAGCAGCATCACCATACACAATGTGCCTTGTATCTCCAAGTGCTCTTGTCAGGGAAGACTTGTTCAAGTCCAAGTCACATTTGCTTTTGAAGTATGTTAAAGCTTCAGAGTGCTTCGAATTTGAAAATTTCCTAAGCTTCTTCACCAACTTGTTTGCTAACCACCCTCTGTTAGCTAATTTATTTTTTGTCTCCCTTGGGCAGGTATGATCATCATTGAAGGTTTCAACTTACCAGCAAACACTCTCACTATCCTTAGAGACATAGATAACACATGGACATTCCTCACCCCTACATAAAGCCCTGCATCGTACATTATCATTTTTCTTGAATCTAACTCTTCTACCTTTCTGGATGCAATACTCCCTCACAGCCTCCTTAAAATTCATCTCCGTATTGAATTTCATCCCTACCTCTAATCGGAGTTTCCCAAACCTTGTTTCTTCTCTGAAAACAGGAAATGCGTCGTCATCCTCTGAGTTAGGGGTGTCTTCATTTTTTCGGAATGCCAAGAATCTGCCCCATCTGACTCATCATGATATTCATCTTGAGCATCATAACCTCCAACATTCAGGCCTTCATCATAACCTCAATTTGCTGCCTCCACCCATCATAACCCACTCAAATCACGTTCAACAATGGCAGCTCAACAATGGCAGAGAAGACGAAGGAGAGCAGAAAAGAAGAAACAGAGTGATTTCTAATAATAAATTGGGGATTAGGGTTATAAAATAATTCAAGGACTAAATTGAGTTAAAAAATGATAACAACTACGTCAGATATCCAACGTGGCGCATCTCCATACATGTCATCACGCCGTTTGGGAACATTCTCCGGAAAATGCCAGGGACGACCGTGAGTCACCGTTGTTAAATTCGGGGACAATATTGGGGCCAATGCAAGTTCAGGGACCACTTTGAGATTTAACTCTTATGTGTTAATGAGTTATAAAATAATTATTTTTCAAATTACTCATCAATATAATTAAACAATAATATTATATGATTAATAAATATTATTATTTTAGGCCACATTTGACTAATAATAATTTATACTTATATTTATAAAAATTTACACACAAAAAATATATAATTTATATATATATTATCAGAATTTATATATGTGAATCATATAATTCATATCTATAATTATCAAAATTTATATACATAAATTAATAAATTTATTTATTAAAAATAAATTAGTATTTATATTGACTAAATATGGACTAAAATTACTAAAAATTGTTAACTTCACAACATTTCTGTTAATCAAATTATAATGACCAGAACACCAACAATATTATTAACAACGCATACTCTATTTGTATCTTAGCATTATTTATTGGATCTATTATTTATTGTATCTAATATTATGTACTTATATTAAAAGAAAATGAGAACGGTGGCCAAGTTAAACAAAGACTTAATTAAAGAAATAGATATTGACATATTGTAGAACGAAAAAGAATATTTGTGCATCAATCATTGTCATGTTCATTAAATAAAATCTCAAATAAGAGGGTTTAGAGATACTTGTGGTTATAGTAATTAGAACAAGAAAAGTACAATCTTCACCGACTTATTCTTTTCTACTAATCTTATGTATGTGGGAAAACGTTAAAGGTAGTTCAATTTCTTTTGGGACTTTAGGGAAAAAAAATCTTTTGGGACTTATGACTATACCTTTGTGAGATATTCAAACTTAAAAAGAAAGTTTACACTATCAATTTATTTTTATATGTCTTATTGTTGATATAGATAGTAAAAAAAATTCTTGAAAAGAAGTCATTAGTTGACCATTTTTAAAAATTTTTTTTTTATGTTTATGATTTTTGTGCCTAAATTATTTAAAAATAGAGATAAAAAAGATACGACCTGATATGATTGTTACAAATTCGATGTCATAACTCGGCATTATGCACTATAATTCGGCATCAAGCGTTACACTTCGACTCAACGGATTACATTTTGAAATAAAAACGTAGAGCCAACAGAAGCGTAACCGACCTATCTTCCTTTACCTATAAAGGTATGATATTTTATCCTCAAAAGGACATATTAAATTTCGAATACTAACTTAAGCATCGGAGTACCTTTGCAGGTACCCACCCCACTTTCTTCGTTCTCTCCACAAACGTGATATATTCTCGGACAAAATCTCAAACTACCAGAATTTGTAAGTTTGGCGTTGAAGGCTATAGTTTGGCACGACTATCAAGAGCCAAATTTTCTCCAAGGTATTCATATAAGAACAGGACCTATTTTTTTTTTTAATTTTATATCTAAAATTTAAACAACATAAAAAATCCTTCTTTTTTTTGTCTTTCTCGAAAAAAAAAATCCGAACATATTTGTTGGTAAAGAGCATTTGACTTTATAGATTTTGATAAAAAAAAAAAGATTTAATTTGGTGACTGATTGTTTGGCAGGTAGATTAGTGATTGTATACTAAAAATATAAATTTTTTTTGTACATAAATAATTTTAAGAATGACCTACAAACATGGTCAAACAAGAGTCAAGTTCCTCTTAAAGGTATTGGGTAAAAGAATGGAATCCAAAAGAACACTTTGAGGAGTTGAATTTCTCTTCAGTGGGAACTAAATTGGTGGAAGTGGATTGGTTGGATTTGGAGTGTAAAGAGCGTCATCTAGTTGAAAGAAAACTAAACTAGATGTCCCTTCACTAATGTCACATGTCATGAGCTTTAGTTTAACTTGTGGGAATAAACTTCTTACCTTTTCAGTTGACAAGACTTAAAGTGACGGAAATACCTAAAGATATTTTGGAAAAAGCAGTAAACCAAATATCAGACTATAACCATTGGACAATAGATTTCTTTTTCGTCATGATTTTACACTATACAAAGGAACTCAAACCAACTCTTTAAGGCAGAGCTTCTTTTCTGAAAACCTTGACCTTCACCTTCACCTTCACCTTTTTCTAGACCTTTCTTACTTCTGAAGCTTAGAAGCTAAAAAATCCATCTTTTTCTCTCCCCAAATTTCTCTCATTGTTCTTCATTTCATTCATCCCCTTCACGAGTGAAAACTGGCATTCGGGTGTTCCACCAGAACACTCGACAACCATTAACCAGCCTCTGTCCACTTTAAACAAAGCTCATCCATCCTCTTGTGACATTAGTGGAGGTCTCAACACTTGTTCTCCACCTCTATTTCTCATCATTAATTCTTGTATTGCTTATTTGTCATTAATAGAAGTATACTTACCGATGTATAGCTCGTCCGGTGATGATTGTTCGAAATCTTTTCATCTAGATGAGGTATATGTCAGTGGTGAGAAAGCGAAAGAGTAAGTACCTGCAAGAGACACTCTGACGCTTAAGTAAGTAAATGAGTAATAAAGATTGTTGAAAAATGTCATAAATCAAATGCTCTTCCTACCATTCTTTTATATTTGGGAGATGAAGATAACCATTGTGTTTTCGAATAATAGTGCTCGGAATAGAAATTAATTGTACATCCGACGTTATGATATTTTGGTCGGATATCAGTTACGATTAGTCGACCTTTAAGTTTTTTTATAGTGAATTATAATTCGTAACTGATGTATAATGGTCATATCAAGTACTGTATTCACTTGAACATAATTCTGTTATTTTGCGAAATGAAATTCCAGCTTGAGAAAAATGTTTTCAATTGGCAAATTATAGCATCACTCAAATTTTTTTCTTAAAAAAAAATCGATGTAATTTAGCATTAAAAATATGCATCCAAAAGGTTTCCATTAACGTAAAATTATAAATTTATCGTATTTAGTTTAAAGTTAAATTAAATTTTATCAGCAGATGAAAACACAATGTGAATGTTAAACTTGGCAATGGCAGGCCGAAATATTTGAAAGAAGTTTATCTATTTTAAATGAATAATAATAAAGACGGCGTTATTCTTATTCAAAATTAAACACAATTAAAGAGAGTGTGTACAAGTTGATCCAGGCGATAATGATAATGATTATTTTTAAGCTAATTAAGTTTGTTCATGAGTTTTCTACAATTAGCACAGCATATGATTCTCATTTCTTCAGCAACATTTTTTTTTCTCTTTTCATTATTTTTCAATAATTATCTTTTAAATCTTATCTTATTATAAAATAATCAATAAAATTATCAAATGATTTCTTAATAGGTAAAACCTTTTTTCAACGGTTAATGTGCATAGAATTAAAATAAATTTATGGAGTAAGTATTGTTTTGGTTTCTAACGTTAAGGGTCAGAATCGAAACTATTTCCCACGTAATTTTTTATTTTGAATCATCCTTAACGTTTTTTTTCGTATTAAAATCGTTTTTTTTAATAAAATTTTTTATTTTATTACTAAACTATCCCTATTCTAATAAAAAAATTATAAAATTAAAAAAAAAAAAAAAGAAAAGAACGCGAGGGGGAAAGGGAGAGGAAAGGACACGAGGGGTGTGGGGGGAGGGGGAGGAGAGGGGGAAGGGGGGATCCCGCCGTCGTCGCCTTCACCGCAGGTCTCCACCGTCGTTTCTTGTCATCGCCACCACCTTTGGGTCCTTCACCACCGAACACGAGCAGCGAGAGAGATCTGAGAAAGAGAGAGGGAGCGCCGGTGGAGGGGAGGTGGCCGCTGCCATAGCCGCCGCCACCATCGCGACACCTATATCGTCGCCGGTCCGCCCACGAGCCGCCGCCAGAACCACAAACAGAGGAAGACGTCGCCGCCGTTCATGCATGCTTCTGCTGCCACCGTGGAGTGCGTCGCCGAGAAGGGGAGCTCGATGCGAGGAGGGCGGCGCTCGAAGGAGAGAGAGGAATCTGAGGTTGAGCTGGGTTCCTACCACCACCGATCTGCCCAGCCGCCGTCGCTCCGTCGCCCATGAGCTGCTGGTGGTTCTGCTTCAGCTTCTGCATCTGCTTCTTCTTCTTACTTCGACTTCTGCTCCTTGCTTTGGCCTCTGTTTTCTGCTTTTGCTTGAGCTTCTGCTTGAGTTTCTGCTTCTACTTCTTGTTGAATTTGTGCTTCTGCTTGTGTTGATTTGTCTTTGTGCTTGAGCTTCTGCATCTGTTTCTGCTTCAGTTTTTGCTTTCTGCTTCTGTTTGTGTTGATTTAGTTGTTGAATTTGTTAAATTTGTGTTGATTTGGCTTTGTGCTTGAGTTTTTGCAGTTGTTTTTGCTTTTTGCTTCTGCTTGTGTTGATTTAGTTGTTGAATTTGTGTTGATTTGTTGAATTTCTGATTCCTTGAATTGTTGAATTTGTGTTAATTTCATTGATTTGTTATTCTTGGTGGTGGAGGTGCTAGTGCTGGTGGTGGTGGTGGTGGTGGTGGTGGTGATGGTGGTAGTGGAGATAAAGATGCCGGTAGTGGTGGAGGATATTTTTGTCTATAAAAAATTAAAAGGACGATTTTAATACAAAAAAAAACGTTAAAAATAATTATAAATAAAAAATTACGTTGGAGACGATTTCAATTCTGACTCTCAACGTTAGGAACCAAAACAATACTTACCCTTAAATTTATCTTGTATACTTGCAATAAAAGAATTGTTAGCTACAATTGCGTTGAAAGAATTGTAACAACCTGTGAATAACGTTCCACGTGGGTTTCGGGATTGGAAAAAAAAAAAATTGAAGATTGAATTTGCTTTTACGATGTTAGAAACACTCAAAAGTTTTCAAGTGGGTTTCCGAATGATGAATTAATAACTGGTATCTATGGATTGGAATCCTAATTGTATCCAAAAAGGTAAACATTGTTGCAATATATTCCTCTTTCACATTGATGCAAGTGATTATGGTCTAATATAGTTAGTAACTCTATGATTCTAACAAGAATTCTAATTATGTTAATACACTAGTTGTTTGACCGAATATAAAATATTTAGTTCAAAATTGGAGAGTAAAAAAATAATTTTGATTGTTATGCCTTTGTAATCATGCAAATTGTCAAGTTGATCATAGAATCTGAAGTAATAATTTGTCTTTAACAACTTGATTTGCTCATATTGCTCCTTCCAATGAGCTGCTCTTATTCTTGATTAGTGGGAGTTTGCCTCCACTAATACCCTTTTTAATTAGTAACTGGTTATTGCTGTAAGATTTTGTTTAGGGATTTAAAAAAAATAAAAAATAAAAAGTTTTCTAAAATGTAAAAAGGTAGTATCAAAATAGCTGCCTTATATGACTAAAGACTAAGGTTGAAATTTGGTAGTTATTGGTCGGTAATGGAGAAACAGTTTATTGAAGTAATTGGTGTGAATAGCAACATGTGCAAGCCACTTGTGTATGAATGCAGCATTGGTAATCATTGAATCTGAATGTGTCCACAACTTTCACATTAACATTAACCCCTTCACAAGTCACAACTTTACCATAATCTAATGGTAATTGATGTACTAAACAGTGCAACTGTTAACATATAATCCACGTGAGAGTGTGATAAATGATAAATGGAGTGAGAGTATCAGATTCTCATAAGAGGCTAGAGCATAGGTATGGTCCAAGAAAATGACTTATCCTCCTTCAGGAATGAATGATTCCATTTTTCTTTGTGTACTTTGCTTATATGACAGGTTTACAGAGAAAACTGAAAAGTACACAAAAATAAGAAATATGATCTATCTTCGTAAACATATGCGGGTTGTGTAAAAAGGATATTGAATATATTCACCATTTATTTTTAAGTTGTGAGTTTACTTGACATGTGTGGTGTTAATGGCTATCTGACTTTAAAATATTATGGTCTATCTCGGACTCACTAAAAGAACACTTTGATAACTGGACATGTGTTACTAACAAAAAGAAAGAGCACAACAAGTGGCTCATATGTTTTTTCTCAGTTATTTGGAACGTTTGGCTAGAGCGAAACCGACGAATGTTCAATAACACGGAAAGGGGTGCAAAGGATGTGTTTTATAAATTTGTAATCAGCTATAGAGAGTGAAGTAGTTTGAATCATTTTTGTTGTTGATGACAATATCAGATATGACACTAAAGATAATTTTCTGTTCATTATTTTTACATGCTCCTTTTTGTTTGTTAATTTCTTCTTGCTCCACTGTATTATTGTGTTGAGCTCCTTATTCAAAGAAAAAATCTTTTTTTCCCACCATTATGGATATAAAAGAGGATCATTTATCTGGCAAGTATAATCTGAGGGACAATTTTCTTCCTAGCATTTTTGTACTGGCTTTGTTTGGCACTCAATAGACATCTTGTAATCACAAGTTGCATCTACTATTTATAATATATTAAATTAGAGTTTAAATTAGTTTTTAATATATTTTTAATCTTTTTCTCTTATTACGTCACGTCAATTTACATGGTTAATTGACACAATTTATTTATTCTTATATAATTGAATTACTTTTTGATATTTACTTTTTGATATTTTTGTTTGTAATTGAATTACTTTTAAATTCTTTTGAAAAAAATACAATTTAAAATAATAAAAAAGAGACGTACGTTATCATTCTCATAATTTATCAATTATATATAATATTAATTTTCAAAGACATTTAAAAATAACATAATTGTCTATTATATAATGAATGACTATAACCGGTTACAAACAAATAATATAATATGCGACAAACAAATAATATAAGTTTTAAATACAATTAAAATTAACATAATTGTCTATTATGTAATATTGTAATGAATGACCACCCACGGTTATAAACAACATAAATATTTATATACCTAAATCCATACTTCTAACTCTAGAACATCCATTCACATTCACAGTATAACGTTTAAAAAAATTAAAATTTTATTTTTTTATTTTTATTATATAATATATTAAAAGAGATAATAAAAAATTTGAGAATTTAAAAAATATATTTTTATACTATACTTTTATCCAATGTGTCATAGCCTAAGTTCATTCTTTATATTATAACTTTAAGATAAAAGGTTAAAAGTTTTAAGTATCTTAGGTGCTTTATATAGGATAATAGAGAGATTGAATAGGATGTAAATCATAGGATCTAAGTAGGTTGATCAAAATGGTAGCTATGTCTGGTTTTATATGTGACAAAAAAAAGTGTCTTTAAAACTTAAAGGTAAATTCTATCGTACTGCTATCAAACCGGTTATGCTTTATGGTTCAGAGTGTTGGACGACCAAAATGGAGCATGAACATAAGTTAAGTGTGGTAGAGATGAAGATGTTGAGATGGATGAGTGGTCATACGCAATTGGATAAAATAAGGAACGAAGATATAAGAGAGAAAGAATTGGAGTAGTACCTATTGTGGAAAAGATGGTAGAATCACGTCTCAGGTGGTTTGAACATGTGGGAAGAAGACCGACAGAACACCCAGTCAATAAGGTAGATGAAATGGAAGATGGACAAGGGGTGAAAGATAGAGGAAGACCTAGGAAAACCATCCATGAGATGATCAAACGAGATCTACATGTAAACAGTATCTCTATAAACATGATACATGATAGAGCTCAATGGCGTCGTTTGATCCATGTAGCCGACCCCACCTAGTGGGACAAGGCTTTGTTGTTGTTGTTGTTATACTATATAGCTTTAATGTTAATACTATTTCTCTTTAATAGATATAAATTGAGTAATAAAATACAATTCATCTTCTCCTTTCATATTCACTCCTTATATTTACTATATAAGATAACAGAAGTGCTACACATACAAGTCATTTTAGTTTACAAGTCATACAAGTTGGGCCAAACCCAACAAAAAGGACGTTCACTCATACGAACGTGTTAACACGCGCGCTACTCAACGGTTTTCATAGCGCGCTTCGCATTCCTCCTCCTCCTCTTCCTTCTTCTTCTCCTTCTTTGTGTTTCCTCTCATTTTTCTTTGCGTGTTTCATTTTCATCATCTTTTTTTTATTATTGTTGTTGTTGCTGCATTTTTTCCCTCCTTCTTTTTCTATTGATTTTGCAACATTATGTATTTTTCTCCCAAGAAGAATTATGAGAATATGAAATAAGAAGATGATGAAAAAGAAGCAGCAGAAGATGAAGAAGAGAAAGATGAAGAGTTTTGAGTTATGCAAAACTTATTAGCACACATACATCAAAAATTCTTAAACAATACACCCAAATATCTGTGTTACACCCAAATATCTTCATGTTACACCCAAATTTGCTGTAAATACAGAAAAATATTTTCTCTAATGCTGCATTTCTTTTGTTCTTCTTTTCTTCCTTATTTCTTTCTTTCTTTCTTTTAGTTGAACGAATGTAAGTTCATCATCTTCCAAGTAATTTTGTACTATTATGTGTTTCTTCTTCTTCTTTGTTTGATTTTTTTATTTTTATTCTTGTTAAAAAAGTAAAACAAGAAGAAACTTGAGAAGATAAAATAAGAAAATAAAAAGATGAATAAGAAAAAAAAAAAGATGATGATGATGGTGATGATGAAAAAGAAGAAAAAGAAGCAACAGAAGATGAGGAGGAGGGAGAAGAAGAGTTTTGAATTATGCATAATTTATCAGCACACATACATCGAAAATTCTTAAAGAATACATCCAAATATTTTCGTGTTACACCCAAATTTACTGCAAATACAGAAAAATACTTTCTTCCATGCATAAATTTTACATTACATTCAATTCAAACCATCAACGATGAAATATTATTCACCTACAGAATCATAAACTACTAACGAAAAAATTAATTAGAATCGAACCACACCTTAGCTACTTGATTGGATTCAAAACAATAATCAATTTCATTTTGGTTCATTGATAATCTGAACTTGAATTATTCATTATCTTCAACAATGAGATAAAGAGGAGAAGGAGGAAAAGGAAGGAGGAAAAGAAATTCCAATGAAAAAAGAAAGAGGAAGAGAAGGAGGAGGAGGATGTGGTGTTGGTGACGACAATAATTAAGGAGAAGAAGAAAAACGTGCAGTAACGGCACGAAGAAGAATGTGCGCGCGTTGATTGAAAAATCTGTTAAATTAGGAGACACGTGAAATTGACATGCTAGAAGAGGCGCATCTGACGTGAAATAGAATATATGGACTTGTATAACTTGTATGGATAAAATGCTTGTATGTGGAGAATAATGGATAAGAATATAAGATAATAACTTAAAGTTATTCTTCATTTTCCTTCTCAATCATGACATTTATTTTCGTTTAGGTTACTCTATTTTTTTATATTCACTTACTCTTTATTTTTATATAAGATACTATATGCTTTTAATGTTAATGTTATTTCTCTTTAATAGGTATAGATTGAATAATAAAACATATTTTTTTCTCTCATTTCGTATTCATTTCTTATATTTACTATATAAATCAACATTTAATTCACACTTCTTTATCTCTTTTTTCACATAATCTCATGTCTCTTATTCTTTTTCTTTTATTATTATTAATATTTTGCACAAATATTTGAAGAATATAATTGATAACTATGGCTCGTTTTTAGTTTGCTAATCATGTGTATTAGATGATAAATTCCTAAACACTAGAATATATTATGTCATTTGCAATTTTTTTTAGTCCTTTTTTTTTATTTTCGGTCTAATTATATTTATTAGTTATATCATTTATATATTACTTTTTTGTCTCTTTTAATATAATTTATCAATAATCATTGTATATGCTATAAAGGATAATTTATCATTTATTTTAAAGAGGGCAAGGTAGAGTTCACCTTTTTTAATATCATTTAATTATAATTTTGTTAAAAATATATAATAGTATCATGATTCATGCAAATAAAATTAAAAAATCAAATATTAATTTTAACTATTAAAATATCATATTTCAATTTGTATGTCATTTAAGAATTTTATATTTGTACTATAGTATTTAAATATAATATAAAAAAATAAACAAAATTAACTATTTAAAAGAACAAAAATTAGGATGATAATAAGAAGTCAAATAAATTAATTCAAATTGAGTATTTTTATAATTTTACTTAAAGTCCATTTCATGTATAAGTTTAAAATTAGTTAATATATTTTATAAAGTATATATCTATTTTTTTTTTTTACCAAAGATAGGAGACTCGAACCCGCAACCTCTTAATTGAGTAGGGAGAGACTATGTCATTTGAGCTATTACTCATTGGCTATATATCCATTTTGTTCATCGTGCAGGTTTAAATCTAATTTATAATATATTAAAGAGAGGTCAAAGTAGTGTTACAATCATTTTTCAGATATTTAATTTTACTCTATGTTATCACATAATTTTTTTTAAGTGGCATAATCTTTTATCTTTACATTATGTCATATGATTCGTATTATATTTTCATCTCTTCATAATAACATATCTTTGTATGTTATATGATTCTTTTATTAATATTATTTCTCTTTAATAGCTATAATTGAGTTATAAAATTTGTTTCATTGTTTTATATAAGTCTATTATTTCTCATTTTTTATTATTCTTCATTATAAAATTGGTGGTTAATCTTAACTTTTCATATTCTCTTATCCTTTATTTTTATGTAAGTTACATTATTATTTTTAATATTAATGTTTTTTTTAATAAATATATATTTAATTAAAATCTAATTCTTTGTCTTCTTTCATACTCATCACTCCTTCTTACATTTACTGTATAAATCAACATTTACTTTACATATTTTCTTTATCTCCGTCCTCTCACATAATCTTATACCTCTTTCTCTATCTCTACTCTTGTTAATTTTTTGCACAACTTTTATTTTCATTTGTTTTAATTTGCTAGTATGTAGTAGGTAATTGTGTAATTATATTCATTAATTTTTTTATTTTGTGTGTGATTATATTCATTAGTTATATAGTGTCTTTGTTACCTATATATTACTTCTTTTTCTTTTCAACAATTTATATTTTTTAAATATCATTTAGTTAAAATAATATTATTAAAAATACATGTTGTCATAATTTATGAAAAATAAAATTAAAAAATTGAATGTTGTTTTTAATTATTAAAATATTGATAATATTTATACTTATATTTCATCTAATAATTTTATTATTGTACTATAGTATTTAAATTTAACAAAAAAAAGATTGAAAAAATGAGTATATACTCAAATAGGTCCCTAAAAAATTTTGCATCGAACATTTTCATCCTTAAGAAAATTTTATTATATTGACATCCCTAAACTTTATAAAAGACATAAATTCTCATCTTAGTGAGATCCATTGTTTCACTTAGACAAATAAGTCATCAAAAGTATGACAGAAGGATCTATATGTTTTATTTTAGTAAAGTTCAGGAACCTCAACGTAATAAAATCTTCTTAGAGACGAAAACGTCTAATACAAAATTCTTTAAGGACCTATTTGAATATATACTTAAAAAATAATAAACAAAAGTAAGTATTTAAAAAATAAAAAAAATAATTATACAAAGTAAAATCTTCACTTGATTGTTTTTATTATAGTCCAATTTATGTATAATTTTATTGATTTCATAATTATTAAATTTCGAATTAGTTTTAATTATTTTAAATTATCATTTATCATCAACCATTATAAAATTTAAATCAATTTTGATATGTCACTAAACAAAATTTTAAATTTTTTAATCAATTAAATTTAATACATATCATTACTCAATTAAATTATAAATTAACAGTTAAATACAATTATTATATATATTAAAACTGTATATTTTTTTGTATTTCTTTATTATTGAATAATAATATTGAATCATATATAAATTGCTAAATACTAAATGAATGTATTGTACAATATTTTTTACAAATTAGCTTCCAAGTTTAACATATAATTTTCATATTATCTAATCTATCCCTAAACATTATAGCATTTTAAATATACTATATAGTATAACTAATTTAACTTTATATAGTATAACTAATTTAACTTCCAGCGCATTGCACAAGTCTTAATCTAATTTAAATAAAAAACGAAGTAAAAAAGAATAGTAACTTGAATTCATTGAACAAGACCAAACTAACCCCCTCCTCCCCTTTTTCTTTTCCTCCTTTCTTTTTACATTTTATCTAACCATAATCCTTTATTGAAGTTCAAAATTTCGGTTTACACTTCCAAGGTCTAGAACTACTCAGAATATTTATAGGCTCTTTCTGCAATGCTAGCAACACTTTGAGTAAACTCTTGAGCAACTACTCATCCTATTTTAAGATCTTCAATGTTCTTATCTTTTTGAGTAACCAAATCCAAATTCACAAACATGGCAGCAGTGCATGCATTTGGCACCCTGTTGCTTGTTCTTTCCTCTCTGTTGAGCTTTGTAATTGTATCCTCTGATATCAATTTTGTACAAAATGGATTTCTAGCAGCAGGCTTGAAACTTGATGGATCTTCTTATCTGAGGCCTAATGGTATACTTACCTTGACCAACGATTCCTCAAGGATCCTTGGCCATGCATTCTATCCATCTCCTTTACCATTCAAATCTAGCAGAAACAAATCCTTTGTTGCAACCTTTAGCACTTCCTTTGTGTTCTCCATCATTCCCAAATACCCTGAACTTGGTGGGCATGGTCTTGCTTTCGTCCTAATATCGACCAGAGCACCGAAAGGTTGCCTTTTAAACCAATATTTAGGCCTCCCAAATGAGACAAGTAATCAAGAATTCTCTACCAGGTTCGTAGCTATAGAGTTTGATGGGATACAAAACCTTGAACTACAGGACATTGATGACAATCATGTGGGAATCGATATCTCCAGCCTCATCTCTGTGGTATCTGAGTCAGCAGCATACTATGGAAATGGCCAACATCTCAGCAAGAACATTCCAATTAATCTCAAGAGTGGAGAGCCCATTCAAGCATGGGTTGATTACAATGAAGAGAAGAAGTTGATGAATGTTACAATCTCTCCTTTTGGCATGCCAAAGCCATATTTCCCTCTGATATCTTTTCCTTTAGACCTATCTTTGGTGTTTAATGACTACATGTATGCAGGCTTTTCTGCATCCAATGGTTTATTGATAGCTGAGCATAATATACATGGCTGGAGCTTCACCATTGGAGGAGAAATGAAAGAGCTAAATAAATCAACTCTTCCACTCATTCGATCAAGTAGTACAAATAAAGTGGCGCATAGAAAAGCTTTGGCATTAAGCATCACTCTGGCAACTCTTTGTGCCTTGGTAATCATAGCAGCTACTATCATCCTGCGCGGATTAAGAAATAAGGACGAGATCTTAGAAGACTGGGAACTCAAATATGGAGCTTATAGATTTGGATACTCTGAGCTCTATTCAGCTACAGGAAGGTTTGGTGAGAAAAACCTTATTGGGTGTGGAGGATTTGGGAAAGTATACAGAGGAGTATTACCAACAGGACTTGAAGTAGCTGTGAAGCGAGTCGCTCCTAATTCAAGGCAGGGAATGAGAGAATTTGTTGCAGAAATAACAAGCATGGGGAATCTAAGGCATAGAAATCTGGTGCAGTTACATGGGTGGTGCAGGAAGCAGGATGAACTCCTCCTTGTTTATGACTATGTCCCAAATGGAAGCCTAGATGCGCTTTTATTTGAGAATGATCATCAAAAGAAGAAGTTACTAACTTGGGACCAGAGATACAAGATCGTTACTGGTGTTGCACAAGGGCTGCTATACCTCCATGAAGAATGTCCACTGCAGGTGGTTCACAGAGATGTAAAGCCAAGCAATGTCTTGATAGATGCAGATCTGCAACCAAGGCTTGGTGATTTTGGCTTAGCAAGGTGTCAGGAGCACGGAATCAATCCGAAGACAACACACGTAGTAGGAACACTAGGATACATTGCACCTGAACTCTCCAAGACTGGGAAAGCAACAAAAAGCACGGATGTATATGGGTATGGTGTACTCATTTTGGAAGTAGCTTGTGGAAGAAGGCCAATAGAGCCCCAGAAGACTCCCGGGGAGCTGGTATTAGTGGACTGGGTGAGTGAACTACACTGCCAAGGGGAGATCGGCAGAGCAATTGACCCAAGTTTAGATGAGTATGACAAAGATGAAGCTGATCTTGTGCTTAGGCTTGGATTGCTTTGTTGTCATCCCATACCTGATTATAGGCCTAATATGAGAAGGATTGTCCAGTTCCTTCTTAAAGAAACCACCCTTCCTCCAGTTCTTCCTGACATTTGTTGTGCCTGGGAACCTCCTAGAGCAATGAAGGAATATGAGCAAAATATTCGAGATGATTCTGACCCTTCAAGCTCTGGAGTGTTCTCATCAAACTATTTTAGTCATACAAGCTTTGACAAGTGACAAGGTGGTCACTAATATTAAAGCCACAAGATAGATGTTTTCGTAATGCATATTATAGAACCAATTTCACAAGGTTAAACATTGTAATCTTATCAAGGAAATCGGTTCCATGATTATGTAATCCATTTGTCTTCTGTTAAAGGAATTGATTCACTCTCCGCTATATGCTATGTCCATTAGACATATTTTCAGCCATCTAGTCTAAATATTTTGCAACCTAGTTTGGGGCTGAAATTATGAGTCAGAAGCATACATGTGATGATTATTCATTGAATTGAATATATACTGATCCAGCATTATATGCCTCTGTTCACACACGCACAAACAACATATAATAGCTTAATATTTGCAACTCACAAGAGGGGAAAGAAAAAATTCGCAGTGTGTTATAATCCTCTGCACAGGAATAGATCCAATTGCTTACAGATGCCATAAAGAAAAATTATTTAATTAGCTGGAGTGAAAAGGATTTTTCAAAATGATATCCATTCATCCTTAGACTACAACAAACACTAAATAAGCATTAAATAGGATGAAATGAAAAATCTCAAACCTCATAAATCTTACAACCGCATGCACATTTCACTTTAAAATGATATCCCAAAGTTCCGGCACTGGATTGACATAATCACATACTCAGATTGCTAGATGTAGAATCAACTGCTCGTGTATCATCCTGAACTTCTCTTTGAGCCTCCTGATCTGAAAAGCCAAATAAAAAAGTGGACATTGTAAACAAGAAGTATCCTTTGCTGAAAATTGTTTACCTCAAAACAAAAACCATGTCACATGAATTACGAAATACCCTTTTCAGCTCAATTTCCATATCTCTCTTCTGCTGTCCCAAGGAGTTCTGCAGATTAGTTATGTCAAAAATATTATCCAGGTCATCCTCAAAAGCAGACTCTAGGTCTTCCCGAAGAAGTGCAGGCAACTTATCCACAATGGGCATCAAAAGGAAACAGTTATACTGCAAAATATTAGGTATAGTAAGTGCAAAAAAGATAGGGAAAAATGGCGTGAAAGTGTTAAATGATTGATAGGGCCTAATTATATTCAGCCCAAGCTAATGCATTATCAATGTTTTGACTTATTTTCTTCTTGTAGTTTATTGGTTGTAATCAACCCGAACAACAAATATAAATGCTATTTTGCATGTACATGAGATTTTCAGCACATACTGCTCATCCTTTGAAAATTATAGTATTCAAGTTTTAACATGTCAAACCTTTAATTCTGTGGAAACCAAGAAATACTCTCTAATGCCATGAAATATTTGTTGCACCAAACCATAAACAATCCTTTCAGATGAAGGAGCGAGCCTGCGATTCCAAAGTGTGCTATCCAGAAGGTCAGCAAGCTTTGTTTCTGTTGTCTGAATAGAAGTGCTTGAATCAGTGCCAGAGGCCAAATGGCTGAGCTTTACATCTGGTTGTGGCCTTGTGTCTTCTTTCTCTTGTGGAATTGTTTGTGGCAAAGTAGTTGCTGTAGGATTATTATTAACATTGGAATGTTCTGTTCCACCAAATGAATCTAAGAACTGACGTAATCCAGCCCGACTCTACAGTAAACCACAAAAAGAGATGTAAAAGTAATCAGATAAACTTAGTAGCATCATAAATAAATAAATAAATAAATAATAGTAATAGTAATAGTAATAGTACTAGTAGTAGTAATAGTAATAGTAATAGTAGTAGTAGTAGTATACTAATAATAATAATAATAATAATAATACAAGCCCTTTTTTTTTTTGGTGTCTAATACAAAAGCAAAGCCCCCAGGGGAGCCAAAAGAAACACCTAGCTAATCACAGCTGAATCATAAAGTAAGATTCTATTCAACTCATCTCTAGGTTAAAGAAGTGACATCAATTAAAAGGAAGCACGCTAAAGCATCTCTCTCTGTAAAAGGCCTATAAACCAAGGATATACCTTATTGTGGAGAGACCATGAGACATATCGTGTGGTGCTTACCAAGTCCTCCAAACATCTGCAGCAAAGCAGTGTGGATAAGGGGCATAGAAAACAGTTTAAAAAAAATGAATACAAATATATAAGTTATCGTGTCCAAAAAGAAAAAAAAAAGATATATTGCAGACATGAGATGATAAATTGTATAAAAAATGATAACAAAAATTGTTTTGATGATGCTAATACAACATTTCATTCACTATGAAAAGAGAAAAGTTACCCCATTAAAAATACCATATAGAGAAGAAGGTTCCAATGCCAATCTAAGATAAATTATGCCGAATTGCCAATTGATCTTTGATGAAATAACATTGACTAATGACTAGTCTATTGTTTCATAAATTATAACTTCCCTTATATTGAATTTCCACCAAATATGCCTTAAAAAAGAAAAAGGAAAAAAGAAAAATAAAAAGAAAAAATACAAATACCCCCACCCATTCAGCATTATATATGTGAAAGTGAAACCAAAAAAGGAGCAACTTCTAATTTCCAAAACTGCAGGGAGGGGTAGGTCAATGTAATTTTTCCCTTATCTAAAATGAAGCTCTTCATTATGGAAACAAACTTTTAGTAGTTGGGGAAAAGTGATAGTTAACTTTTCATGGCACGACTTTTCAGTAGATTCTGCAAAGTTGTTGAAGGCGGAAGCAACGCGCCTGAGGAACACCTCATGGCCACTCAGGTACTCACCATCTTTCTGTAAGAAACAAAGCATAGAAAAAGAATCATTCAGAAAAATAACAAATTAACTGCACAAAGAATTGATCCATTAAAAAAAGCAGATACCTGAAGAAGATAAACAGAGATTGGAAGCAATCTCTTGAGTATGTGCAACAATCTAGAACCCAACTGTGCCAATAACAAATGATTAATAAATTAGCTATGGGACTGAAATATCAAAGGTTTAAAAGGTTTCCAGATATCTTACAAATCAAAGAACTATGGAAAGAAGGAAGTTAAAAGGAAGATATTTGTTGTTGTAGTTACCTGATGAAGGAATGGTTCAAATGTGTCACGAGCCTTTGCAACAGCAATTACACAAGCAGTCCTGATTAATCAAAATATAATTCTTTTAATATCTAACACTTAGTTTTTGGTACTATTAGAAAATGATACGTAAAACACTGAACTACCTAGAGTAGTTTGTTCCATCATGAATATCTTCAACACCACAAGCATTTACTATTTCCTCCCGAGTAATAGGGGGACACTTGATTCCTCCAACGACAAAACGAAATTCAGCCATTGCCCGATGATATTGTGCTCCGCCATAAAGGCGCATCCCAGCATTCTACATACAAGGATAACGCAGCCTGTTCAGATATTTTCTTAACAAGATTCTGGATTTTTTTAAAAAAATAGCTTGCATCCATAACATATACATAACACATATATAAAATTGGTCATATTCATTAATAGGCACACATAACTGCCATAAGTTAGATGCAATTATCAGCAAAAAGAGAATAAATGGTGTGTGTGTGTGTGTAATGGAAATAGTAAATGTGACGTGTGGTTTATTATCCTTTCCACTGAAAAAAAGCAGGACATAAGAAGGAAAAAGCAAGTTCAACTCAATTTTATAACTTACAGGTATTAGCTTGTGAGGGATCTGAACACCATCAGCACCAACAAATGCACCTCCATTTGTTCGCTCATCTTGTAATGTTTCACCTGAAACCCAAAAAAAAAAAAAGTGTCAAGCAATTTAATCAATGACCATTCACCAAGAATACTAATACATAAAAACTATAAAAGACAGCATATGTAATTTACCAAACTTATCAGGAGGTGCAACTACTGTCCCTTTAAGTAGCAACGACAACTGAATATAGAAAATATGAGTCAGGGGAAAACATTCAAGAAAGTAACCTTCAAGGTTCAAGCACTATGGATCCCAACAGCAGCCTAAAAAAATAAATAAGCTTGCATATGCAAGTCCCTATAGAATAATTGATAGACAAATAACCCTTCCCTTGATAGGAGTTCTAATGTTGCCAAACTATGAAATTCACAAAAGAAAAGAAGGAAAGATAGAAAGAAGAAATTGACGATTCATAAAATAAAAACCTTGGTCAAGAATAGATCATTAAAAGTTCTTCCTTTCTCCTTCAGTTTTACTTCATCAAGTGAGCTGCATATAATTGGAGATTTTGAAGAAAGAATAACATAAGTGATGACAAGAAGATACACATAGATAACAGTAAAATCTTAAGCAAGAAAAAAATTTCATCCTTGCCCCGTCCTTTGAAGATCAGGAACGAAAGATTTTTTTCATTTTCAATACAGACCTCAGTTCTTGATTTATATCGCTCAATTTCCTTGTTGCACTTCGGTACTCCTTCTCAAGAAGTGGAATGATCAATGGAACATTATTTATATACCTAGGAAATCATCCTTAAGGAATTAAACATAGAATAATAAAAGATCTATGGATTTATAAACATTATGTAGAAAAACTGAAAATAAAAAAATTCAAAATTTATACAAACCTCTGTTTTAGCATCTCTTCCAAAAACAACCTAAGTTTGCTCACACCTATCCTATTTCTTTCTTGCTTTGATAATGACCTTCCCAATTTCTCCTCCAAAGATGAAACATCCTCTATCTCTCTAAAGCATACAGCCTGCAATTACAAGTACACTTAAATAGATCAAGGAAAGGCAACTATGGGTATTTCATGCTCCACGATGAAAAGAAACAGATAGAATTCAGCTAGCGTACAACATACTTGAGTACTTGACAACAAGAATATAAAATAGATAATAATTAAGAAACTTAAAGGTCACAAAGCAAGAAACCTAAAAAGTCACACTGAAAATATAAAAATATTCCGTGCACCGAATTGATTAAATATCAAGCTTTCAATCTTAAAGAGAAAAGAGAGGCAATTAATTAATATAAAGGCTTAACCTGTTTGAATTCATCATTGGACCTGTATACAGAATCACTTCCAGAACCAACTCTTCCAGAAGGCACAGACGTGAAGAAGGGAGAGTCACCCAGAATGCAGCCATCGAGGGTACATGCAGGTGGTGAAAGGAAAACTTCAACATCGGACGGGCGGGCAAATTGAGGTATCCTAGTATCTAGCTTAGTTGAGACAATTACAGTCCTTGACAGCTCAGGATCAATCTATAAACAAACGAAAATGTTTATTGAAGCTGTGATTTATATATAGCATTCTTTTTGTGCTCCAAATCCCAGCAGATTAGCTAGAGAAGTGTTCTTTAATCTTTATATCCTCAAAAATGTTCACCCCAATGCAATCTGATTTTTTTTTTTTTTTGTTTCTTGGTCTCTTTATATTACTTCTTCTTACAATCTATAGATATGGCATGAAAGATTGAAAGCATTCAGCAATGACACCAACTTCAACTACCAGATACTCAGCAATTTTATGGAAATTAATCAAGACAAGATACCTGCATCACAAGGCGCCTTGTAGTAGCATTGCTCCAGTCACTACAATCTTCAAGGCACAATATAATAAACTCCTTGTGCTGCATTTTGGCTCGCACCAGAGACTCCACGGCACGCGCATGGGCCTGTTGGTCAAGCAGAGCACAAAAAGTCCACTATGAGCAAAAACAAAGTCAATGTCCATGGGGAAACTCAAAAGCTTACCTGCAATGCCCTATTTTTTCGACCAGGAGCAGGAGCAATGAGTCCAGGAGTGTCAATGATGGTAAGGTTGGGGCAATACTTATACTCCACTCTAATTATTATCTCCTTAGCAGAGAATTGGCAAGAATCACGCTCCAACCTCTCATTCTCAGCTTCAATATAAGCCTACAAGTACAACAAAACTTTCTCTACATGAACGGTTCTGCATTCTCTATATCTCAACCTAGAAGGATTGAACAGATAAAAAAGGCAAACTTTGAGGCCATTAAAGAAAAGTGCAAGAAAGAAGATGAACCTGAATTTCGGGAAGGGACTTGTGGTGAGAAAGAGAAGGGTCGGAGTCAGAGACGAGAAAGCAGGAAGGGGAATGGGAATTGGGGTCGTACTTCATGTGGAGGGTGATGGGGCGGCGGGTCTTGGTGCCGCCGCCGACATGGTTGAACTGGAAGCCCATGAGGGCCTCGACGAGTGCGCTCTTGCCGTCGGACTGGTGGCCGACGACGAGGACGGCGGGGGCGTCGAAGGGAGTGTGGAGGTCCTGGGCGAGTGCGTGCAGCTCGTTGTAAGCTTCGTAGAGACGCCACTGGCACTGGTCCTCGCCGCCATCGTCGTCATCAACGTGATGCTGGTTCTGTCTTGTTCCCTCCATGTCACTGTGAACTCCTTCTAAAGATGAAGCTGCCCCCAACTGCACTTACCAATCGCTAATTTAGGATTTCTAGTTTAGCGCCTTTTTTTTTTCATTTAAGAAATTTATATATTTATCCTATGGTGGAGATTTACCAATTGATATGCTCCTTTTTTTCGGGATAGTCAATTTCGTCGTTTGGACTTTGCTGCCACCAATACCTTATAATTAAAATCGAATTTAAATTTTTTAAATTTTAAATTTTACCTTAAAAAGGTTTTAAAGGTGAGACCAAAAAAAATTTAAAAAAATTATTTAAAAATATTCTCTAAGGCGAAAATTCAAAAAGTAAAGAATACAAATCCATTAAAATCATATTAATTTATTTATGAGTAGGAGTGACAACTTTGTTTTATCCTTCCCGTACTTCCAAGACCAAGCCCTTCAACCAGAGAAGAAAGGACAACACAAAAGGAAAAGTTCCCTTCAATTATAGACTGTGGTCTGTGGTATGATCGGCTCCTTAAGTTTTTTGTTTTTTCCAAGATGAATTAGACAGTTTTCACTTTTCAGTTCTAAGTATTATATCATCACAAATTCACATATACTAGTACTACACACTTATAATATTTAAAGATTCACATTCACTATTTGATTTTAGCGAAATGTCGAACTCGGATGTAGAACCTGATGAGACATCAAGATTTGGACTAAGCTAAAAGCATAAGGTGCGGCTCCTTCATTTTTTGTTATATTGCATATGGATGGCTACAATAGATCTAAACATGATAAAGATACCAAAAAAGACAGCTAACAAATTCATTTTCTGTCCAAATATAATTATCTCTGATAATTGTAAATGTACAAGATTCTTAAGGCGGAGTTAAGGCCCTATCCTTCAACAAACACTCTGCAGCTCTCCTCCCAGAGACCAAAGCGCCATCAAACGTGGCAGACGTCAAATAGTCACCGCAAACATACAAACCGGACTCAATTCTCGGGTTCTTACTAAGATCCGTGGGCGGGCACTGATTGGGTTGGGCAAAACCGACCCGGTAAGTCCTCAAGTACTTCCACTCACGAACCACTCTCTCTCCAAACCAACCCGAGAGCTCTTGGACCACCTTATTCGCTAGTTCATCATCAGTCTCACCCTCAAATAGCCCAATCAGAGATACTGAAATCAGAGCCTTATCGGGTGGTCCATATGATGGAGCCACGTTGGTCGCAAAGAACATGTTATTCACAATCCCCTTACCCGACCCATTCAGAAACAGAACCGGATCACTAACCGGTATCTCATCCGAGTTCGCACTAAAATAAATACAGACCGTGCTACGGGCCGGTTTTTTCGAAACCGGACCGTTCCTTCCCGCCAATAACTGAGCCGCTACCGGTTCTTCAACCGCCACGATAACACCAAGCTCGCTAGTCAAAACCTCGCCGCTCTGCAACCTCACGCTAGGCAATTCGACGCCGTCGATTTCGACAGAAACGGCCTTCGAGTTCAGGAGGACTGAGCCGGACGGCAACCTGGCTGCTAGCTGCTCCGGAATCGCCGATATGCCGTTCGCAGGGATAGTGTTGTCCCCGAGGGCAAGGCACTTGAAGATGAAGTCAAACAAGCGCGACGTCGTTTGGAGCTCTCTATCAAAGAAGATTCCACCGAAGAAGGGGCGGAAGAATCGCCCGATAATTGAATCGGAAAATCCAAGCTTCTTCAGAAGTTCGATGGTGGGAACCTCCTCTGCGGATAGAATATCTTCATCAGATCTGGTGAGGACTCCAATTCGAGTGGATCCAATGAGGAGCTTATCGACGAGGGATCCGATTGGGTTGGCGAGGGACCTGGCGGAGTCCAAGAAGTGGCGGAGGGGGTCGGCGACGGTGTGAAACTGACCATCATAGAAGATACGGGCGCCGGAGTAGAACTTTTGGAGGTTGAGAGATTGATAGTCCAGTAGCTTCTGGGCTTCGGGGTAGGCGGTAATGAAGATTTGGAAGCCACGATCTAGGCGGAAGCCGTCGACAATGTCGGTGCGAACGCGGCCGCCGATGGCGTCGGAAGCTTCGAGGAGGAGGAAGGGGATGTTTTTGGAGTTGAGGTGGGTGGCAGCAGCGAGCCCGGCGAGTCCAGCGCCAATGACAATGACTCCGGTTTTGGGGAGGGACGGCGGTGATGGGGAGGAAGTGATGGGAGAGAGCTGTGAAGAGGATTGTGGAGTAAATCTGATTCGTTTGGGATAAAAAGAGAGGGAGATGAAGGGATTGGAGCAAGGGAGGGAGAGGGGGAGGGTGATGATAGTCATCGGCGTTGGATAAGGTTTTTCTTTGCTTCTTTCTGTTCTTGTGATGGTGATGCAGCCATGTATATTTTACGTGGACCAGGGCTTACTACCAATTCCAGACAATGACTAGAGATCATAGTATCTATCACTTCGGGCAAACCTAAACTTTTGTCACAATTTACAGATACAGATATCACTTCTAATATTTGGGAATACCATAAAAATCCCATCTCACAATCACCTCCATCAACTGATCAACCTTTTATCTTCCTGATATGGGTTTTCTTGGATGCAAAGCATTAATATACAGTGACAAGAAATACATTCCATCAAACAACAAATTTTATTACCTGGCTACCACCACCAAATCCAAAAGTGAATAATGAATATCATCTCAGTATCTATAACAATCATATAATGATGCCACATGCTATACTAGGAGTCGCAATTGAAACTTCCCTTAATTTTGGTCTACTTACAATAAGATGGGAGAATTATTAATTCTGTCAAGGAAACAAGGGAAGAAGTACTCACTCAATTAAACTAGACCATGCGATCAATCCTATCAGGGGATCATTAACAGTCACCACAGTTTAACAAATCAATGCAGCCGACCAAAAATTGTATTGGTTTAGAACTGGGAAAAAAGGGGGAAAATTGTCAAAAGAAGTAGAAAAATATGGTATTAAAGTTGTGTATCTAAGGAGGCGGTGCAGAAGTATCTTTAATCGGAGAGGAGGCATTTTATCAATTAATTCCCTTTTTGCAAAGTTCCACAAACACCGGCAGTCTCCGTTTAGCAGCATGGCCATAGAGAACACTAGAAATATATGAATCAACTTCTTCCTTTGATGCAGCTATATCAGAACCAAGGAAAACAATCATGCCATCATCCAGAGGTGACCAGTCACTCAAAGTGTTCGGGTAGGCATGGGCAAGGGTTCGGGGAGGCTCAGGTTTGACTGGTGAAGCTGGTTGGGATGTTGTGCCTAAACATTCAGCTGCTGCATTGTGATGTTGAACAGTCCGGCTATTTGAGCCATATGCGTCTGATCCTGCACTCAAAGAAGACTTGCCAGCCTGTGCCTGCAAAATCCAATAAGTAATTGCGAATTAGGTGTTTACAAGGGACATGGTGACATACATCTTCCGAATTTTGATTATTTACCTCGAGTTTGGCCTTCATGGAGAGACGAGTTTGATGAACCTCTTCTTTTTCATATCCAGACTGCAAAATTGTTGCATCAAGTGATTAAACATCAAATACAGGCAATTAATTTTCACTGACACTTAATCAGAAAGGCGTTCTATTCCCCCTGTCAGCAGAGGGGCATATGCTGGAAGTCGACAATAAAGTGCAGTTAGTTAGATGCCCTTTACCTTTCTTATATCACGACCTATTGAATTTGGGTAAAGTGGTGGTTTACGATGATGGTACTTGGGCATCATTGTTTGGGATTGAAATGTAATTATGTAATTATGTTGTATCAAAAAATTGAGATGCAATACAGAGAGCAAATTGATAGAAGCCGGTGCCAAACTCTTCGGGATAAATGTAGCAGATTCCTCAGGTAGAACTTATTCCTGAAGGACGACAGAATTTAAGGGGAAGTAGGATTTTGACATTTGTGCTAGTAAGAACAACACAATCAAATATTACTGGTTAACCAAAACACATATCCAACAACAGCAACAACAAAAGATTTTGACTCTACCCGTTTGACAATCCCCACATCAAGAAAATAATCCAACAAATAGAAACCTACAGGGTTTGCATAATTTCAGATTCGGTAACTCAATAGAAGTTATGATAAATCCAACACATTTTTGTAAAAAACGCCAATCACCCATCCTATAACTGAAATTACAGTTTCTTTAAACTCTTGCCTCATCTCCGCAAGAATATTCAAGAAATTATTAAATTTTCAAGGCAGCTATGATAGTACGGGATTGCAAACTGGTTTAGAAGTTTCTGGATTCTCAGCCAAGTAACAGGTAAAGTTACCCTAAGATTAAGAACTTCCCATTTATACCCATCACAACCAAGACGCAAACTCTTCACATGATCGAATTATATACAAAATTGGAGCAACTAACATACCTCGCAATCTTGAGAGGAACCAAATCACCTTGTATAACTTTTTAACACCGCTGAAACTCTTTATTTTGAACCAAGCTCATAAAAGACTTGCCCAATAAGTCAAAGAACTATTGTCAACCAGGACTTCCAAGTTCCTAGGTATAGATAGAATTTTCTTTTTGAGTCTAACCGAGTTCTACACTTGTTAGAATATTACTATCAAGCCATCCATCCATACGTAAAACCATAGGGAACGTGCAAATCAAATTCCTCATCTGTATGTGATAACTTTTGTTGTAGTCTTTTACTAGTTTTAGGCGTTTCTCCTTCGCAAACCACATGCATTAATAGCACTCACCGCTAAGCCTACCCTATATTTAATTTTGCAGAACACTAGCTTTTTATTAGCCTAACAAAACCATATAATATCATATTAGAGACCAAATACTAATAATAAATATATATAATAACAATCCAGGTCAAGATTTCAAAATTTTTATCTTTGAAGGAGCAAAACCAAAATAGACTGAATTACAAGGACTAAATTAAAATACACGATTGGAAAATGCAAGAGCTAAAGGCCAAATTTTCAATAGTACTCCAAAACCTAAACAAATTATGGATACTGAAAAAAAATGAATATTAGTCTCAGAAAATATCGTATAACCATTAATTTGTATAATTATGGCGCGAACCAACCTGGCTTTTGGCGTTACTGCGGCAGTTTCCTGATTCATCCCATGCTTTGTAACCCTCCGTTTTGAATGCGTTCTTCACCCACGGCGACGGTGAAGATGACGATGAGGAAGAGGAACCGCGCCCAGACGAAGATGAAGATCTTCCGCTTTTACCTCCCGACGTTGACCTAACGAGGATATCATCCATCACAAGAACTTCCTCGTCCACCTTCACAGGCGTTCTATACATCGGAGCGATCTCCAGGTTCTCCACTGAAGAAAGCGGCGAGAGCGACAACCTACTGCGTGGACCGTAACTGCTACTCCCCGAACTTTTTGAGGACTTGTACTTGCCGGAGCCGTACGTCGGAGAAGTGAAGGCATCGCCGCGAGTCACGGACTTGCCGGAGGGAGATCCGGCGAATAAGTATCGCGCAAGCGGCGAGCCGACATCGATGTTCTCGGCGAACGGTTGGACTTGGAGCCTTGGGCTCATCGTCAGAGATTGGAGGTAGCGTCCTCTCTGATCGTCCATCTCCTTCTGCAGCGGCGAAAGGTTTTCGTTTGAAGCCTTCACCTTCGAAGCCTTCATCTTGCCGCCGCTTCGCGCGCTTTCCATCGCTATTAATTCAAACTCGAAAAATCACGAAATCATTTCGATTCCTGCATTTGAACAACGAAAAATCACGAAATAGCAAAATCTGATTCAATTTTCCTCCTACGAAAATTCAACTCTCGTTTGGTTTTGCAGCAAATTAACTATTGATTATTTTCCCCCGGGAAATTGCCGGAAAGAAAAGAGAATCGAAGAAGGAGAATTGGAAAACAGAGAATCGGATAAAAAGGTTACATGCATAGTAAAGCGAGAAACCGTGGTGTTCTTCAGCAGAGAGAAAAAAAATGGAGTGCAGCGTAGAGGATGACAAAAAAGTTGTTGCCTTTCTGAGTTGGAGAACTCTGTTATCAGAGAAACCTCTAATTTATAGCTGCAAGGCTGCAACTGGGTTAGTTTCACAGGCTCACAGCTGTACTTTTAAGTGTCAAGGAAATAAGGTTAACTTACGAACAAATAAAAAGAACACTGGAGACTCGGGAACACAATAATTTAACTGCAGCAAATGCAGAGAATGATTCTGTTTGTGGCAGTGGATTTATGTGATTGGTTTTACAATGCCACCTTACATCGACGAATGAAAGCTAAAGTACAGATGAAGCGCTACAAAATAATAGCCTAATGGCTAACAATAATCAACACCCGAACTATACACCCCTTATTCAACAAGCAGCACAAACTTTATACACAATTCCATGATGGAAACCAACCCTACACCCTAAAATTTTCTACAACTTGCCTAGTCACCAGATCTCCCCCTTTATCTCAGATTCCATCAAGTGCGTTCTTGAGATTCCCTCCAAAATACAGCATGAGGTCTCCACCGTGGACCCTTCCCTCTGGCAGTTCAAAGCCTTTCCGCACGCCACTGCTACCGGCAGCAAAACCGTGGCTGTTTCTATCCTGCTCTGGCTTCTTGGAAGTAGTAAAAAGGTTTGGATAAGATGGTGATTTCATTGAAAGTGGAACTAGCACCTCCTTGGGTATGAGTTGCTGCCTTTTCGCTGGTGTTTCCATAGAATCATAGGAATCAGAGACAACGCTGACCCCTGAAGAAGAATTATTGTTATCAAAGCTGCTACAGACAGTGGAAGCAGAAGGAACAAGACCACGGAAAATTCCCGGAGCAATGAGACTTCCCTTGTTAGTTTCACGCTCTTGGACCAAGCTGCTGTGTGCAGCACAAAGCCCACTCTTTCCCCTTGCAAATTTCTCACATTTTCCATCTCCCCAGCTACATCTCTTTCCTCCACCATGTGCCTTGCAAAAATCTGTGCTCCCCTGTGCGCTCTTCCCGCATCCTTCAAACTTGCACCGCTTCCCTCCGCCATGCCTCACACAGCAATCAGTACGGCCACGTGCACTCTTGGTGCATCCTGCAACAGCACACCTCTTTCCACCACCATGAGCAACACAGAAGTTTGTGCCACCATGTACACTCTTTGGGCAAATACCACCACCATTGAAAAGGCAGCGTTTTCCTCCACCGTGTGCCTTGCACAATGGGGTGCTCCCTTCAGCACCTTTGGTACAACCTGCAAATGAGCAACGCTTCCCACCGCCATGTGCTTTGCAGAACAAGGTGCTCCCTTGTGCACCCTTGGTACATTCCTGGTACTGACAACGGCGTCCACCCCCATGAGAAATGCACAATCCAGCTTGCCCCTCAGCACTTCGGGTGCAACCATCTATCCTACATCTCTTGCCTCCTCCATGTCTAATGCAGAGTCCTGACTTACCACGCGCAGCTTTTGTACACCCTCCTGGAAACCCACAACGCCTACCCCCACCATGTGCTATGCAATAATCTGTCTTGCCCTCAGCACTTTTAGTACAGCCCAAGTGCTGGCACCTCCTCCCTCCGCCATGTGCCTTACAATAAGCAGTGCGGCTCTCAGCGCCTTTGTTGCATCCTGGTTTCTGACATCTTTGTCCACCCCCATGTCCGATACAAAGCCCTGAAGCACCTCGAGCTCCCTTTGTACAGCCAAAAAACCTACACCTCTTAGGATTGCTTGTTCGGATATCTGAAGTTATGCCTGTAGCCTGGAGACTAGATCCGTCTCCATGAGAGTAGGTGGTAGCACTAGATGTTTCCAGGGACAGCTGGTGATTTGTAGCAAGAATTAGTTCTTGAGGCTGCACCGAGCTTTTAACATTATCCATTCTTGGAGCTAAAAGAAGTGATGGCATATAACCACCTGATTTCTTTGCTGAGGTAGAACCCTCATCAACAACAGGAACCCTTGAAGTTGAATAATTATTTTCAGCAAATGTTTGGCTTGAAAAGTGTGACATATTTACATCAGCCTCAGTTGAACCTGAGCACTCCAACACGCTTGATGCCTCATTATTTCCACCAGAAAGACCAAGTTGAAGGATTGAATCACATTCAGATGGCATGTGCTGAGGGAAAGGGCTAGCTGAGTTTTTCTTCTTATTAAACCCCAAATTGTTGTAGTCATCGTCATATGCCATTGGGGTTGGGCCCAACCCCAGAACCAATCTGCAGCCATCATCAGAAGCATTTTGAAATTTCATCCCAAGATTGCTCTTTGTACATCTATAATTAGTCATGGTTTCTCCAAATCCAATGCCATTCAAGCATAATGTAGTATCACCGAAGTTATCATTTTTCCTAAGTTCAGCATCATAAGGAGATTGTGCAGCTTTCTTGTTTAAATCCATTATCCAGATGTCGTGTAATACAGCTAACAAAAGGTTGAGGTAGCAAAGCAGGTCACCACATAGCTACTAGAAAATCGACATACCTTCAGAAGTTTATCACTGGGAAAAGATATATCAACATACAGCCTCCGCCACTAACAAACCCAGATGTATCTGATCTATCCATTTTCGCAATATACAGGACAAAGTTCACAAATTCTTTCAATGAAGCTAATTCTGCCAAAAGTATCTTATAACGTCTCTTGGAAAGAAACCTTTAATAAGATTGGCTAGTACTGATGTCACGAGTTCTCTGGAGCTTAGCGTGCTCCTTCTGGACAAATCATTAAGCTTCATCAACCCTGACAAAGAAGGAAGACACAAGTCTTTGAGAATTAATGGCTAGGAGGAGATAGTTATTCTTTTAATAACCCAGTGAGACTTGGATAGCCCTTTCACCACCCTAACTATGCAGTCTGTTTATATGATCTAAAGTAAAACTGTAAAAGTCAAGTTTTTACACCTCACATCAATCATGAGTCCATTCTTACACAATGAGTTGACTATATTGATATGTTAAGAAAATGTGAAAACAGAAACGACCAATAGTAACAAGCAAGTATGAAATAAAAGCATCTTGATGTATAAAAACCAGGAATGAATTATGACAAGAACTAAAAACAAGAGGATAGGATCAGATTATAGACAAGGAAAGTTTTTTCATGTCATTAAAGTAGGACCTTAATTCTTTCAGGAAGACAAATATCAAATATATCTTTGCCTTGAAACAGACCAAAAAGAAAGAGGCAAATTGAAATTAATTAATGCTTCAAACAAAAACAAAACAAAAAGATAAGGAAACTGAAAACACCGTGAAGATTTCTCTGACCTTTGCCGATTTAATTGGTGAAAGATCCATTCCTGCCTTGTTTGTATGATGTTTCAAAGTAATAATAAAATCCTTCCGATATATGATTTTACTTTCAAAGCTTTCAATTCGCTTTTGAAATATATAAAGAAATGCTAAAGACCCCCTGCATGAAATTTGAGCATGAGTCATATCAAGCCACAGGCTAGAAAATCAATGGAAGAGAGTAGTCCTCTTGCAGCAAACGAAAACAAGCTTAGTATAACCAACACAGAACACACTAGCTACAAGGCTTCAACTACTTATTCAAGATATCGTAATAGTAAGATAGTTATACAACCAGCATGTATGTATGTAGTAATGAATAGTGCTCATAAAGAAGATGTTAGAAGTAGATCAAAACAAGAGATGCAGCAACAGGTAAGAAAAATTTGCAGCTTCCATGTAACAAAGCAGTAGATCCAAGATAACAAAATCACAAAAACAACACATCGCTTGGAATCTTAGAACCTTAGAACTAAGCTATTAAATAGGGAAAAGAAACAATTGAACCAAAAAGAAGTAACGTAAATCATTAAAAGAATAACCAAGTTGCCTCCATATTACCAACATAAAGAGAGAAAATTATTAATCAATTACATCAAGGACTAATTACTTATTCCAGAAATTCAATCATTAAACTTAATGATTAATGAGCAAGACACACAAAGAAAACACTAAAACTTCCAGAACCAAGTCTAGCAAATTCACCAACTAAGAACATAAGAATATGGAGAATAAGACTAATTAGTAAACAACAACTGCATCAAAAATGGTCCCCTAGCTCAAAAACCACAATCTGAATTACCAAAACCCAACAAACCAATTGCAAAGTAACATCACCTACCAAAGACAAGTTCAAATGTTCTGTAAAAAACAAAACTTAGCATAAGGATATGTGAAACCAGCTGGTAACAGCTCAGAAAAACAAATAAGAAGAAACCTTCACACGAGAAACAATAAGAAAGCCTTAACAGCACAGAAAACCAGCAATCCAATTATCACGTAGCAAACGAATTGCAAAAACAAAGTTGAAGATGGAATTAACGGAAATACATCAATGAAAGTAGAATCAGATTGAAAATATTACCCTAAGCGACCAGAATTCAAAAGAGAATAAGTTTCCAGATCTGGGAATCACTGAAGCCCCCCTCCAGTCTTCGAGACTAACGACCTATGAAGAAGAAAACCCACGGAACAGGAAGAAAGAAGATTACAGAGAGAAAGAGAAACTCGTTAAGTAAACAAAAAGTTGGGGGCGGCTCAATTTTCATCGCTCATTTTATTTTATTTTATTTTATTTTATTCTGTGGAAAGAGAAAAAGAAAAGAAATTCTTTGGTGACTGAGCAATGGGAAGGTGGGAAAAAATAAAATATCGAGGGTGTATTGAAATGACGAGAATGACCTCGGTGGCAAGTGGACGAGGACAGGCGTCACATGCTGGCGGGGCATGCAAACTTTTGGTTGAAAAGGATGCACCCTGAAATCCCGAAATTGCCACTGGAATGAGGGCTTGTGTGGACAGCGCGAAGGATGGTTTCGTCTTTCTCCTGTCTGTCCATTCTCGGGTTTTGTGTTTTGTCTTTCGCTAGTGGAAGCAGAAGCTGTCGTGGCGCGCTCGTGTCTACCAGCATAGAACAAAAGTTGCGGGTTGCTCCTCTGCGGAAACAGTGTTTTGGTGAGATAATCCTGACGGTTTTGATGATTTGGAAGTTTATAAAGTCAACTATTTACAAACCGAAATCTTTCTTAACTGTGAGGATTATTGTAGACGATTGCTATCACCTTAAACAGTGAGAATCTAGCTTGATGTGAGCTGGAGTTGATGACGTAACCATCAGGCTCGGCTTTTATTTTTAGCAGCTCGACTGAGCTTATTTGTTTGATCCAACTAGGACAATAATGCAAGAAAAATCTTTTACTTTATTATTTCTTTTATTGATTTTAGCTACCATATGTTTTAAAACTATATGTCAAAACCATGTGTCCTGTTAGTAGGCTAAATTCTTTAAATTAATTAAATTATAAATTTAATATGCATAATATATAGATTTGACTTACAAATATGATAGTTGGTAGAGTTTTTGTGCTTGGACGCTGAGACGCAAAGACCAACTAGAGTCTAGAGCAAGGTATTTAGAGGAAGAATAATAGGAAGATATCATTGACAAAAATTTAAGATTATTAAGCTTTTAAACGATCCAATAACTAATGAATATTGACTATGACTATGAGGATTCTTCTTACCTTACCTATAACCGTTGAAAAACTACCTCAGGTCCTCATCTGTCCCTATTGGTTCTCTTTTTTTATTTCACAAAACTGATTCACATTTACAACGTCATAAGGAAAGGAAAACAGGGGCGCGGAAAGAAAGGGTTTTAACAGCTCGTTTATGATTGCATTGTCTTTATACAAGGTCATTACTCATTAGTAGTTTTTTTTTCCTTTAAAAAGTAAAAGATAAAGCTCAATTGTATGTATTATTTTAGTATCTTTCGTAGTTTATCAAATTTGTTTTTTGTTTAGTCTATTGTTTTGCATGAACAAACTTTATCGTTTGTATTCATATATAGCCGCTGGCAGGTGAAATTTATAGTAGAGTTAATATAAAATTGATCTAGTCGCTTGGATTAATTTTATGGACTTCAATTTCAATGCTTACGTCTTGTCATGTCACATAAGATAAAAATAATATATGAAAATATTATGTACTTTTATGGAATATACTAATAAATATAGTCATATAGGTATGATATGATAAAATTTTAAACTAATTTTTAAATATAGCTTATCAAAAGTCATAACAATTATGTTTGATAAATTAAAATAAAAATAGAGTTTAGTAAGTATAAAATTACAAAAATTGTATTTATTAGTAAAAATATTTTAGAATTTTGTTAGGTAATCAACTAGAGATCCAATTAATTTCTGCAAAATCTTAATAGATTAGACCTAAAAATTTAAATTATCAAAAAATCATTTATCCAATTACCTAATTTTTATCCTAATTATCCTAATTAATTTAAAAAATCATCGTTTTACCTAATGTCCAGTTTTCACCATCGCGTTTCACTTCTCTACTTCCATACCGTTGGCTAGCTTTCTCTGCATAGCGGCGATTTCCGCATCTCTCCCCTTAGTCGTCTTTTCTCTCACAACTAACTTGAATCAGCGTCGTCCAATGCTTCGGCAGAAAAGACGCTGCCGTTGCACTCGAGGAAGCCATCCACGTCGACTGTGATGGTACTTGCTGCCACCTCTGCTTCGGACCCTTATCAAAGATGCCGCCGCAGATTCGTCTTCTTTAGTAGATCTGTCAATGCTCCGCCTCCTTCAGCATTCATCGCGTCGACGTGAAAGCCATCACTATCGCCAAGACGTGTGGACCGTGTCCTCCATATCCGTCGCATGCCGCTGCTCTACTACCACCTAATTCGTCTCTGGATATGTCTTATTAATACGTTGGATGTGTCTTCTTATGCGTGTGTCTTTTTAACAAAAGTGTCTTCACGAAGTGTCTTTTTATACATATGTCTTATAATGGAGGTGTGTTTGGGGATGTAGAATTTTTGTTCGCAGCTTTGGGATGCGGCCGAACTTGTGGGGTGAAGGTGCGTGCGATCTCGATGACAATCCCGTTGCGCGCAAACTTCTGTCGCTAGCTGATGACAGCATCAATGGCGTCATGGAGGGCGTTGGGTGCTTTTCCGAATGCATTATGGTGGGCGTTGGGGGCGGCTTCCGGTTGGTAAAACGGTCGGGATGCGAGGGGTGGATGTCAACAATGACGGATCCAGAAAATTTTGATAGTGGGGACGAAATATATATAACATAATAATTTTTATAATAAAAATATTATACTTACATAAAAATTAGCTATCAAATTATCTACTATGAATTTGTGTATAAATATATATATTATTTAATTTATTTTCAATATATATTTTGTATTTCAAGATTTATTTTGTATAAGTAATTTTTTTTTATGTATACGTAACATAATTGTTGGTATAATTATATTTTGTTATTATAAAATATGATTACTCTTCAGAATATTTAATTATAAATTAAAAAACTAAAATAGTAATTGAAATAATAACATATAATTTAAATTTTTACTTTTTATATTTTATATTTTATATTTTATATTTTAAAAAATTTGAATAAATTTTTATTGACAATATAATCAAAATGGCATGTATTTTTAGACTTATTGCAATTTTTAAGGAGCATATTGGTTTATTAAACCTACAAATTAAAGGGAAAAGAAGGTGTGAAAAGAGACGAACAAAAAAATATAAAATAAATAAATGAATAAAAAGATAAGTAGACTGTAGACACAACATTTTTTGTAAACTACAGAAAGGTTTTATTTAACCATATTTAATATGAATAATTCTCCACGTACAAGCGTTCTTTTATACAAGTTTTTATAAGTCATTTATATTAACGCGCTTTGAACTGTTACTACACGTTTTCACTGCACCTTCTTCTTCTTCTTGTTGCATGTTCTTCTTCCTCTTCTTCTTCTTTTTCTTTACTTTCGTTTCTTGCCTTCTCTTTCTCCTTCTTCATTTACGTGCTTTTCTCTCTGTTTTCTTTCTTTGTTATTCTCGATTTCCATTGTTTTTTGACATCAAGCTCTGAAATCGTTTTTGAAGAAGAAGAAGTAGCAGAAGATGAGAAGGAGAAAGAGAAAGAGTTTTGAATTATGCATAAGGTGTACTTCAACGAATTTTGGGTGTATTTCTTAAATCCTTTTGGTGTATTTTTGTAATCCTTTTGGGTGTATTTCTGTAATCGTTTGGGTGTATTTCTGTAATCCTTTGGGTGTATTTCTGAAGTTCCATTATCTTCAAATTTGACAAAAAACTCGTTTTCATTAAGGAAGAAGAAGAAGAGTCGTTCATAATGCATGGTGAGTAGTGTGCTTTGGAAACAGGAAATGGTTGAATAACGTGCGTTTATTTACTCTTGAATGTGGGAGTATAATGCGTGTGTTTTATTGGGCTTGTGCCAACTTGTAAGGCTTGTAAGCCAAAAAGACTTGTATGTGTAGCATGCCTAATTTAATATATATAACTAAAGGTGAAAATTCATGTGAAATCGATTTCACATGAAGTTGATAGTTGAAAGTCGTTAGATGAAAATTTAGTCGAATCAGCCAAATCATCTAACGGCTTTCAGTTATCAACTTCACGTGAAGTCGACTGCACCTGCATTTCTACCATAACTAAATTACATAATATTTTTTATAAACAATTCATTATTTAATTTTGTTTGATATTCTAACAAGTACTTAATGATAAATGCAATTAAAATAATATAAAAGTATAAAACATTAATTTCCTTGCACTAATAATTAATAATGAAATTAATTTTACATTATTGTGTATATATGTATTATAAAAATTAAGAAAATAACTAACATGACAGCAATGATCTGCCTTCTTTTCGGTTAAAAGTTAAAACTAGTGACACCACAATTCTCTTTATTTCATTCTACATGCACATAAAATTAGTTTACCTCCCATTAAAAAAGTATAAAAATTTATGCACCACAAGTTCATTGCTGTCGTCCAAAACAAGCAATTTCATCTAAATTTAATTTATATATGAATTATTTAGTATTTAGTATATTACTAGATAACAAAACTCTGCCCAAGCATGACGATCACCCGTCACCATCACCGTCCCAACGGCTTAAATTCCCATTGGTGAGAAGCAATTTCTGTATTATTAATTTATTATAGATTTTAGGTTTTGGACGAGTTTTTCTTCTTATATATTCCAAACGTCACCTAACAATTTATAGAAGCCAAGCCAAATATTAATAATAAGGACCAGCCACGCCACTAAAACAACGACAACCACTCTTCGCCGCCAGTTCGCTGCATCCAACAGCCATACCAAACAAAACGCTGCTGCACTAAAATTTTCCCCGTATTGTAATAAACGGCAGAGCCACGTGGCGTGTCCCCATTCGCCAAACAGCTGCAAATCTTAATCAAACGGACCTAACTAACCGCACGATCGCAACCGTTGCTTAACGGAACCCTTTCAAAAGCTTCAACGCCCTCTCTCACGCTGCGCCTCGAGCGTGTGCACCGCGCGTGCGTAACTCACACAAAGGCCCGTGGACCCCACGCAAAAAGCGTCAAGAAAAACAGTGACCCCGCCAAACAAATGAGTTCGACACGTGGCAATAAGCGGTTGGTGGATTTGGGTACCAATAATTGGAGTGTGACACACACATGGGGTAGTCTCTTGGAGATCCGTTTGTGACGCCATCACCTTCCCTGAAAGGACCCCACTACGCAATAAGAATCTTTACATTTTTATTTTTTATTATTATTAATTTTTTTGTTCTTCCTTGTTTCGCCGTATATCATGATGGAAGGCACTAGTTCGTGGATTTTCCTTTGTACTTCGAAGGCACGCTCTGGTGATATAATATGATCATCAACTCAATGTTATTTGGGGTATATTAATGGCATGAGAATTTATTGTTTTTTATTATGAATTAATTATTAATATTAAAAAATATAAATTAAAATATGTTAAATTATTATATTAAATAAATTTATAATTAATAATTAAAAATAATTATTAAAAATAATAATTCTGATAATATTTTAATTTTTTTTAATATTTATATGTATATCCAAGAAAAATATATAACGAATGGTATGTACGTACGTAGAAATGCATACGGATGTATAAATACGTGTATATAAGGTTACCATGCGAATGTCTATAGTTATATAACTTGACATGACTATTTTTTGGTTATGTATTGTTAGCTTGCCTCTTGGAGTCAGTGAAAAGCAAGACATAGTTTCTAGATATATTGAATTATTGTTTGAACCTTTTTGGATATGCTTTTTTTCATTTTTTTTCCTTTCAGAAGAACTAAATAAATGAAGTGTCCCTTGGCGTTCATACAAGCCATATCTGTTCACCATTCTCAAATCGAATACATGAACAATTAATGGATGGGATAAATTATTACAACTTGGAAAGCGAAATTTCCCAGGTAGACAAGCCTTTTAGTGAAGTGTTAATGTATATAATTGAGATTCCAAATATTTAGCAACAAAAAAATATTAATTAAAGAACTAATTTTATTTAGTATTTATTATTAATTATTATAATAATTAATAAATATTAAATAAAATAAAGTTTAACTATTTTTTTTTTCTAATATTATCAAATTCAGATATTTCGTCATCGTTAATGTAACCATGAATTTGTTTTTAACCCTTCTTTTTAAGAATTTTGCTAACTTGTGTTCTAAAAATTATTATAAAAATTATTTTTTTATACTTTTAATACATTAAATATATTAAAATATTAAAAATCTCTTATTATTATATTTTTAAAATATATCTTTAGGACATAAATTAGTTAAATATTTTTTTAAAAAATGAGCTTTAAGTTAAATGTTTAGTGCACATACGTCCACATTATATATGCACAAATTTCTAGAGTTAATAAAAGGAGATAAGTGAAAAGAATATATCAAAACATGTTTAATCCAATAATCTAATTCTAATAAATTATGTTACAAAATTTTTCGGATAAAAAAATATTTATATTTATGAATGAATAAAATATCTTATAAAAATAAATAGTCATGATTATTGATAACATCAAATCTTAATGAGTATTTTTATGAGTTTTAAAATGAGTATACACTATATATCCCAGTATTCTACAAGTATATTTTAATTTTGAAATAAAATTAAATTTATAAAAAACCTAGAAATATTTTTTTATATTATTAAAGTACTTGTTAACAAAAATCTTATTTTTACTTTTGAAAAATGATATCGAGACAAGAACAAGCTGATGATATTAATAAAATTGTATAATACACTTTCTTGTGCAAAAAAAAAAAAAAAGATTGATTAAAAAAAAAAAGATTGATTTAAAAAAAAAAAAAAAAACAAAAAACAAGCATAGTTAAGTTCAGCCTAAGGCCCACCTAGTCGAGGCTTGTGCTTGTCAGTTTCTTCCAACTAATACCTTTGATCTATTACGCAAGCAAGGAAGATATTCAGCAATTAACTAGTGGTTAAGGAAAGATTTTGTTTTTTGGCTTTTTTTTTTTTCAAGAAAAAGAATTCGTAACTACTACACGTGTTGTCATTTGTCAATTGTCACTTCGCATCCATAAAAGGAAGGAATACGTAATTTCTCTATAACTAAATTCTTATGTTTTTAAAATTTAAAATTATTAAAAATTAATTAAATTAATTATTAAATAATTTTAATTTTAATTTTATTTTTATTGTTCATATTATATACTAAATATATATATATATATATATATATATATATATATATATCAAATTAAAAAGACACCAAAGAAGCGAAATAATATTAGTTGATTTAATACCAATTTCTATCCTCTATTATATATAAAGAAAATTAAGAAAAAAATTGTAGTTTTCTTATTTTAATAATACTATTTTCAGATGCATTTGTTACTACTATTCCGTTAATAAAATGATAGATTAACAGTTAGTACATTGCTACAAATTAATCCACTAGCAACAAATACTCTAGTAGCATAACTTTTGATACTTCGATTTTTTACTTTTTATTTTTTAAAAGCACAGACACCATTCATAGAAAACAGAACCGAAACTCAACAAATTGCGTAAAGAAAAACAAGCTAAGGATGTATCACTTAAATTAACCCCTTTTTTTGGACAGGAAATTAACCTTTGTTGATAATCACTAATAGCAGTGGCATAGGGCGGGTTTTTGCTCTACCCGATCCCGCCTTGTCGTACAACAATCCGCATAGAATCTGTCCCGCTTTTATTTACGGGTAGTAAAATACTGAACCCTAATCCGTTCTTGGGGATATCTGTCCCGCCCCTACCCGCCCTTATAATTATTAAAATTCAATAAATAAAATTAAATTTCAAAATTTATATAATCATCATCCGATATATAACATAAATTAAAGTAAAAATTTAAATATGATACAATATTATTAATCATTTACTAATTATTTTGTATATATTATACATATTATATATTAAAATGATATATATTATATATATAGCGGGGCGGGTATTACTTAAACTCGACTCCGCCCCGAGCAGATAGGGGCGAGGTGGGTATCTGCGGGTTCGGGTGGTATTGCCACCCCTAATCACTAATGCACGATTGTGTATAGTGTTTTTTTTTTTTTTCTTTTAGGTTAAGAGGTTGTATTACTTGTAGTCTTGTATATAGGCACGGCATCCTAAGTTTTTTTGTTTTTGGTAGTAGCATGAGCTTTTCTAGTTGTTTCTTCAAGGGCCGAAAAACATTGTGAAGTTTGTGACAATAATTACGTTTTTCCATTAAGTTTCAAGCCCAGCTCTTTTTCAAGAAAACACAGATAATGCGACCCATTACATTATTATCATATATTCATATGTAATCAGAACAACATTTAAATTTATGACCAAAATACACCCCACCCCACAAAAAAGTGTACCAAGTACAATTCCAAGTAGTAATCAAGTTTAAACAGTAGCAACAGATCAAGACCAAAAAAAAAAAAAAAAAGTAGCGACAGATTGGTCAAGACCACAAATAAAAGAAAAGGTAAAGTATTTTTTTTTATTTTTAATGTTTGGATCAAATTTTAATTTAGTCTCTTACATTTTAAATGTCCTATTTTAATTTTAAAAAATTTTAAATAAATTTAATATTATTTCACAATTAAATTTGACACAAATCATTAGCATATTTAAGAGTAATAAAACGTTTGATTATTAAGATTTGACCTAAATATTAAAAATTAAAATAATACTTTATTCGAAAAGAAAAAAATTGGGCATAAATAATCTGAAACTGTGAACAGGTTAGAGGACAAAAGAGCATTGTATTAAAAAAAAAATTTGTGTGATCTTAAAGTAAATGAATGTTCTTATTCTATATTATTTATGTTAATATGAAATATAAATAATTCAATAAAAAAACTAATTTACTCTCAGAACATTTAAAAATTTCTCACTATATTATAATAGGTCTTGTCGACTACAAAGCGTTTGTCAAGTCGCATTTTTATTTATATAGTTTTCTCATAAAAGATTAAAAAAAAGAACGCACAAATGAAGGATTTTTTTAAATAAATAATTTAATTATTTTATTACGAATATATATTATTTGTAGTTTTTTTTTTTTTACTAATTTTTATTTTTTACTTATCTCATTTACATAATGTATCTTATTTATATTATAAACAAGATATGATACGTTAGCATTTCGTGATATATGAGAGAGAACAGGGACGGATTTACTCTTTAAAGTGTGGGGACAAGCGTCCCCACTACAATTTGGAATTTTATTGAGTAGTATATAATAATAATATTTATTTGTCCCATTAAATTATTAAATTTGACTCCATAATAATTTTTTATTCAATTTTCGACACTTGATAGCCAATTTGAGAACTTCATATTAGATGTCTATTATAATGATCAAGTTTCAAATTTAAATAAGATTGATGTTCTTTCTTAGAAATCGACTCGAAAGAATATTATCTATCCATTTAATTTGTATTTCTTCTTTTAAAATTAGCTTTAGTTTTTTTCATAATAACTACACTAACTAAATAAACTTTTTCAACTATAAATATCATCAAGAGCTAATTGTATGAAAGTTAAATTTTAAATTATTGTTTAACGACATATACAAAAAAAAAAAGACATTTTAATTATATTGTCAAGGTTTTAAAATATGAAATATAAAAAATTAAATTTTAAATTATATGTTATTATTTAAATTACTATTTTAGTATTTTCATTTGTAATTAGATATTTTGAAACATAATCATATTTTACAATAATAAAATATAATTATAACAACAATTATGCTACGTATACATAAAATAATCATTTGTACAGAATAAATCTTAAAATACAAATTTTAAAATACAAAATACACACTAAAAATAAGTTAAATGATATATGTATTCATACACAAATTTATAGTAGATAATTTGGTAGCTAATTTCTTATGTAAACGTAATATTTTTATTATAAAAATTATTATCATATTATATATATTTTGCCCCCACTATCAAAATTTTCTGGATCCGTCACTGAGAGAATTATCTGCATGTATCTCAATTACATTGTAAATAAGATATACATAAACTTAATTCGTTTGCATTGTAAACGAATTACAGTACGATAAATTTTGATTGACTATAAAAGGATATGTAACTATTATTCTTCTTCACAAATATTTTACTTTTTCTTATTCCTTTTTTCAATAAGTTTACTAAAAATGTATAGTAGTAGTAGATATGTTATTACAAGTGTATATTCCAACTCTCACATGAGAAATAGTGACAATGGGGTTGTGTTTGAATGTGATAGTCCTATTCTGTTGCACATTTGAAAACTAAATTCTTTGTCTGAGTTAAAAAGTCTAATATTGACGAGTTTCGGTGCTATTGAGACAAAAGAAGTTAAAAAGGTTGGGTATAGGTTGCTAGCACCAATGAAAAATTATGTATTTCGATTTTGTATTTTTGGTTTGATGGTGATGAGCATATGCGCCTCGTGTTTGATGTCCACAAGAGAATCATGACCGAACAAGTGATGGAGCTTTTAACAGAGGTTGGTGATGTTGGTGGTGGTGATTTTGGGCATTCGAATTTTGGCTAAGATGACCCACCTCTTGCACCACCATCTCTGCACTGTGCAGTGTACTAGTGGTACGCATGGACGTGGACAGTGAGAAGTCTGAAAAAGAATATGTTGCCGAAATCAACGAAAGTGGTTCTTATGACTTCTGATGATGAGGAGGAGGAGAAGTTTGTACCAGAAACTCATGTCGGTGAATCAATATAGTATCTTCTTCTTGTCCCAATACCAATTTCGGAGTTGCCAGCTATACCTAACCACTATCATACATTGAAAAAACTAAATTTTTTAATATGGGCGGAGACAATTACAATACGGATAGTGGTGTGGAGTTTTACATTAGTCACATATTCAAAAACAGGGAGGCTGGCATGCTAGTGTGAAGAATTACATGATTCGGAGAATTGCTGAGTACAATGTATAGAGTTGTGGAGTCGGACTGATCAAAGTACCATATGCATTACAGATAATCTGCTGCAAGATGTTCAAACAATTCGCTGCAAGATATTTTTGGAGTCTGCATGTTGCTCTCTGATAAAATTTCGGATATTGGTAAGCCTTATTTTATGTTGTAAAGTATATTCTTATTTATCATAATTATTTTGGAGAGTATGTATACTAATTTTATTTTAATTCGTTAAGAAAGTGCATAAATTTGACGAATTGCATACCTATTTTGGTCCCATCATATCTCAAAATCATCAACAGTTGAATAATTGGCCGAACAAAATTTTATATGGTATCATTTTAATGATTATGTTATTCTTTTTTATACCTCCATTGACATTATATACAAAGAGAATTTTATTTATAGTTCATAAGTGTATATTTTAGAGTTAAAGTCTTTTATTTAATTTTTCAAATTTTTTTTTTGTTTTAACTATTTCGTACAACAATCATGTATTGTTTATATTAAAATTGATAATTTTAAAGTAAAAAAGGTAAAATTTTCTCCAATTTTTTTTATTAATTTACTCATATATTTATTCCTTTAATTATATATTGATTGTTCCTAATCATATTTGATTTTTTTTTCATTTGACTTTGCAACACGATTTTCTTTTGCCATAGTTATTAACAGTGCTTTGCATTTACAAAATTCCATATCTCAGGTGGTATTTATCGATCTACATGTTAATTTCATGGATATAAAAAATTTAAGATAAAGACAAAATGAGCTATATTTTATCAAAAGATAGTTAGAACAACTAATTAGATACTACGACCCAACAAAAAAAAATGATAAAATTAGTTTTATTAAAGAACTCAATTTATGATTGAGCAATTACAACTTCTAAGTTTTATAGACAAAACAAGTTTAATCATCCGTGCCATGCACGTGATAAGATTGAAATTATAATTTTAAGTTGTTATGTTAAATTTCATTTTAATTATAATAATTTAATTAATAAAAGAATAACTTGTATGCGTTATTTTTCTTTTTTTAATATAGTGTTAATTGTTTTAACTATAAAATAGTTATTTAATCTATTTTTTCAATAAATCAGTCATATATACTCAATATGACCATAAATAATCTAGTAATACTTAAATCTACCAACAAAGTTTTATATGTTGGTTTACTGTGAAGTAAGAAAATATCAAAATCAGCTCAAAATGAAGAACAATTAACCCGTGCCATGCCATGCACGTGATAAGATTAAAATTGTTATTTAAACTTGTATTAACCCGTGCCATGCACGTGATAAGATTAAAATTATAATTTTAAATTATTTTGTTAAGATTAATTTAAATTATAATAATTTGATTAATAAAAATATAATATGTTATGATTTATTTATTTTTTTTAATCTAGTGTTAAATATATTAATTCTAAAATAATTATTAATTAGTTTTAGTAATCTACTTTTATCAATAAATCAAACATACATACTTAATGTGACCATAAATAACTTAATAATACTTAGACCCACTAACAAATTTTTATATGTTGTTTTACTGTCAGGTAAGAACATATCAAAATTAACTCAAAATAAATAATAAATTATTAGAGAATTATAATGCACAAAATTCTCTAATAAACAATAAATAATTTAAATCTACTAAAAAACAACTCAACACTTTTCTTTGATGCCTGCAAAATATATACTTAAAATAATATTATATCAATGTTAGCATACAGTTTTACAATCATCGACCGTATTTACTATACATGACTCCTTCTTAAAAGTTATTCTACACACGTGTGCAGTCAGAAGATAAATTACTGGACTTTATTTTTCTAAATTATTATAATTATGTATTATTCATTAAATGCTAATTGTAATATTGTAATAAAATTATAATAAAGATATTTTTCTAAAATAGTTTAGAAGAGAGAATAGTGCTTTCATTTTGGAGAAAAAATGAATTCATGAGGAATTGTACCTCACTTTTATTAGTTGATAATGTATTAAATATTGATTTTATATAATTATAATAAAAATATTTCTCTAAATTAGTATAATCATGCATTATTCGTTAAATGTTAATTGTAATATAATTATAATAAATATATTTTTTTAAAATAAATTTAGAAAAGAAAATAATGATTTCATTTTAGAGAAAAAATGAATTCATGAGAAATTAACACCTCACTTTTATTAGTTGGAGAAAAAATTCAGTTTTAGTATATTTTGTCATTATTATACATTTTTCTCTAATCATATATCTACCATTTTCTTTTCTTTGTTTCAACATTTTGAATCTAGGTTTAACTTCTCGTAGTTCTCACTTCTTAGTTATTCTATTAGATGTAGTTGATAACTATTAAAATTCTTCGATTAATATAGGAGAAAAATATATTATTATATGATAGAATTAATATGAGTATATTTTATTATTAAATAAACAAAGTTAATATAAAATAAAATTATACATAAAAAAGCAAAAAAAAAATTAAATAGCAAAAGTGATAAAAATATTATTTTTATAATTTTGTTTTGTCATTTTTATGTATAGAAGATTAGAAAATAGTAAATTTTTAACTAAATTAATTTATATTTGTTGTATTCAATTTAAATAAGTAATAAAGTATTTTATTTTAATTTATTTCTTAAATTTATTTCTAAGTTTTATAGACAAAATTCATATTCTAATACATCCAAATTTTCTGTCAGGTGGATATATTCGAAATGGAACATATAATAGAATTGAGTTCTCTTATTTTAGTTTTAATTTTGAAAAATTATGTCAAACTTAAAGATGTAACTTGAAAAATTTGCATAAACATTTAATATTTTGTCTTTTTAATTTTTTTTTTAATTTCTGTCAAATATTTTATCTATGCTGGTTTTATTTTATAAAAAATTTAATGTTACTTTTTTTAATATTCCAAAAACAATCAGCCATTTAATGTGCTAATGCATTGTCATTAAGAGGCACATAGTGTACTCAATTTGTTCTTGTTCATCTTGATTGAGATGTCATACATCCTGGTAAATATATATCTAGAGTTAGATCAACTTTAATTTTCTTATTGGTTGATATTTATCAAAAGACATGCTAAAATTTGTTAGAAGGACGAGGGCTTATGAAATCTAACTTGAAAGGCTAATGAGCCAATACTTAAGGAAGAACTTACCAAGTTGGTGTCTCAACAATTAAAAATATTATTTACACATTAAAATTAATTATTATATATTTATATATAAATATATTTATAATTTTAACTTATTTTTAATATACTTTTTATATATTTTATATTAATAATTAATTTTAATGATTAATTTTAATATATACCTAATATAATTATCAACAATTTGGTGGAGTGTGAAAAAAATTGGGCTAACAAAATGAAAATATCAAAATTTAAGATACTTTAGTAATTTCAAATAAGAGAAAGTGGGAATTATATTGTAATTATTTGGGAAAGTATGAGGAGCCAATGGAATATTTATACAATGTGTACAATGGAGATTTAGAGAGTATTAGAGATATAATCATTAATGTTACCTTTTTTTTGGAAAGATGTTTATTATCGCTAGTACTCGAATGGTTATTCTAGATAGTATGGGGATGTTCATTTTGTAACTTAATAGTCCATTGTACACATTGTACAAATAATCTATTGTCTCCTTAGCGGGATCCTAATTATTTTTTAAAATGTTATCGGTAACCTTTTTCTCTGAGAGGAGTATCGAATCATTTGCCTGGTTAGTAGTGTTATTATGTTGTGGTTGATAAGTAACATTTAGATTTAATTATTCTCTATAATTTTATCAAATTTTTAATTAAATTTTTATTATTTTTTAATTAAATTTTTATATTATTTATAATTTTATAATTGGATCATTTTTATATAAAAAAAATATTAAAATTAACATAATATCTTTTTTAAAATATATCCGTCAAAGATCTAATTAAATTTTTTACTATAAATATCCTTAGTTTATAAAAAAATATTTAGTTAATTCTAACATTTTTTATATTAAGAATGATTTAATTATAAAATTAAATACAATATAAAAATTTAATTAAAAAATATAAAAATCTAATTAAAAATTTAATAAAATTATAAAAACTAGCAGAATAATTAAATCTAACCTTTATGATTAACTCATTGTATATGCATATAGGATCATATTTAGAGTACACAAAAGAATTAGTTATCATCAATTAACTATTATGTATTGAAATACATATTTATTATAAATTTTATTATTTTATTATAGCATGTTTGATTATTCTAATAGTTTATTATTTAATTAAAAAATTATGTAAATCAATATATATAAAGTTAAATATTAGAAGCCATTTAGCATATATATAAATATACATATATAATGAAATAATTTTTTGTACTTACATAAGAACTTTTATGCATATATAGAACGCTTTGGTTCCTAAATTAAAATTGAATAATTAATACATTCTTTAACAAACTTCACTTGATTCTTATAAATTTGGAAATTCTTCATGTTCAACTTAAAATGTTGTTCTTTTTCATGTACATGCAACCACAGTTATAATTTTTTAAGAGATACTATAAAGTAAGCACACACATAATAATGTGGTCACTGCTTATACAATTGATCCTGATTTCACTTATTTGGATAAGAGAAAATCCAGATAAATTTGTTACAATTACCTTAAGCTTATTTTTTGCCCCCTTACAAATTTTTTGTAAGGAAGCCAATGAGAAAAAAAAAAAAATGTAGATGGTTTGAAGAATTGTTTCAAATCCTGACACGCAAAGGATGCTTCAAGTTTCCTACATGGAGAAGATGTTGTCCCAAGGGGACTCTCCTGTTGCCAACTTCATCAACAACACTCAAATCTTTGCAAACATCTACCTTAAATGTAACCAATGCTTCTGATCTTCCTGCCAACTGAACTTTCTGAAATCCCAACAAATGTTTCTGAGGTGCATTGTGCACTGCAGGAGGTGTAGAGAACAAGAACACTGTATGGCCGCTGCTCATTTTTCCCATGTTCTTCACACCAAGGTGAATATCCAAAACCAACTCTTTACAATGCTCATCACCAACTTCAACCGATTTACAATCCGAAGAACGACATACATGGTTGTCTGCTAAGGGAATAGATGCTAGTTGTGGTGCCTTAACTAACCTGTGTTGAATATTCGAGTAGCTTAATCCGTCTCCGAAGGCGAAAACTGTTTCTCCTTTGTAAAATCTGTATGTTCTACCTGGGTAGCCTGTTGCAGGATCAGGCCTCATGTTCATATTGGTCATTGGAACTTTATCCACATATGATTGTGGATACCATGTCATAGGTAGCCTTCCACCTGCATCAACAATATTAACACCAACATTTCAATCTCAAATTCCTGAAAATAGAAACGAAGAATGCTAGAGGACTATCAGAATTTATTATTTTTGGCTATTAGTTAACCATCAATGTTTAAAAGTATGGGATAGAATATGTCGTTGAATTACTAGACTAAAGAAATTAGATTAAAAAAATTGAATTGATCATTAAATAAGACAAAAAAATAATAAATTCTGACGGTCTGTTAGCATTTCTCAACAGAAAAATACTGAAAACTTACTTGGATTATGGAATCCAAAGATGACATCAGCTATAGCAGCGCCACCGGCTTGGCCGGGATATCCAACCCACAAGATGCTGGAGATTTTGTCATTGGTTTTGGCAAAAGAAACATCCATGCCTCCTCCAGACATTATGACAAGAATCACAGGTCCCTTGGAGACAGTGGCAACTTCACTCACCAAAAGTTGTTGCTGTCCCGGAAGAAGGATGTTGATCCTGTCAAGACTCTCAGCCTCTATTGCCAGGTTTGCTCCAACTATAATAACCGTTGCATCTGCAGAGGCTGCAACTGTTTTCGCGTCGTCTAGCACCGCATTGGCGCATTGCACGTCTGGACATCCCGGAGCATAACTTGTCGGGACTAAGGCCGTTAGCCCTTGCAAAGGTGATGTGTATTTGCATGGAATGCCTTCATAGTTTCCAATCATGGTTCTTGTCACATTAGCATTGGGACCAATAACTGCCAATGATTTAATGGCTTTGGCATTAAGAGGGAGTGACCCTTTGTTGTTTTTAAGCAACACAATCCCTTGTCTTGCAGCCTCGCGAGCAAGCTCTTGGTTCGCCGCGGTGCAGACATCTTTTGGACCAAGGTTTCCATATGGTTGCTTGCTTGGATCACCATCAAAGAACCCAAGCCGCATCAATGTGGCAAAATTGTTGGAGACAGCATTGGTAACTGATGCTTCATCCACAAGACCTTGTTTCACAGCACCTTCCGTGTATCTCCCAAGAAAATTACCACAGTTCAAATCTAGTCCTGCAAAAACAACATATTCAATTTAAATCTAAGAGATGCCTATGAATATGTAATTTAATAGCTATTGTCACAAGTGTTAACCTGCTAGAATGGATTTGGCTGCAGCTTCTTCAGGAGTTTTAGTGTAGTGCTGATTTTTGAAAAGCACATCTACTGAGTCACAATCAGAAACTATATATCTGCAGTCACATTATGTAGCATGTTCATATTTACTATAAAGACAGCATTAAAATACAAAGAACTGAAAATGTTGCCTAATTTTACCTACCCATTTAATTTCCACTTGTCACGAATAACCCCTTTAAGAAGGTCAGGGTCTGCACAAGTTGGCTTGCCATTAACTTGATTATAAGAACACATGACACTTGCAACATTGCCATCAATCACACAGCTCTTGAACGGTGGGTTGTATGTATCATCCAAATCTTGCTGTGACACCAAAGCATTGAAAGTGTAACGCTGGATTCCTTTCCAGTTATCAACATCATAAGCTGTGTAGTGTTTGCAACAAGCAGCAACCTTGAGCCTATCTCCGCCGTCGTCGGTTTGTTGCAAGCCTTTAACATAACCGGCAGCATATTTGCTGGTGAGCAAAGGGTCTTCCCCCGGTGTTTCTTGGCCTCTTCCCCATCTTGGATCCCTAAATATGTTAATGTTAGGTGACCAATATGTCAAACCAGCCAACCCTACATTGTGCATTGCTCTGGCTTCTGTTGAAACCACCTATGATCATACATAAAACACCATTTAATCAATGTGCATTGTATTTTTGACATGATTATTATTAGAGAGACAATCATTCATATTGTCTCCTCCTATTACCTTACATTTTTAGGACGAGTGATTTCATGACATGATATCAGAGTAGTTCTATGTCTTAAAGATCTAGAATTCGATCTTTGATTAATACAGTAAAAAAATAGCATAAAACAATAAAAAAAATTTATGCAAAAATCAAGCAAATTCATAAGAGGTTCTTATTTGAAAAGAGTATTAGAGATATAATTATTCACGTTACTTTTTTCTGTCAGCTTAAACTGTTGGAACGAGTGATTTGATGACAATTATAAAAGTGTCTCACCCTGCCAATGGTTTCAAAGAGAGTGGAGTTGAAAGAAGCAGCAATGGTGATAGGCATAGGAAAACTAGTTGCAGCAGGGACCACACTAGAAAAGCGAGTCCCCGGACCGACGTTAGAGACTCCATGAAGAGCCTCAGACCACCACTCATACTTGGGAATGCCGAGGCGGCTCACGTCGGAAGCCGTGTTGACCAAGTTGCCGATCTTCTCCTGCAATGTCAACCTTCCAACAAGGTCAGCCACCCTGGCACTCACGCTCAGGGACTTGTTGCAGAACCCGTACCCCGCCAATGCAGGGTTCTTGGCCACATCGCAGGCGAACACCGGAGAATTCTGTGCCCCAACTCCATTGGAGCTGAAGAACAGAGCCACGAAACAGAGCAAAACAGAGACCTTGTGTGCTCTGTTTTCCGAAAGAGCCATTCCCATTATGGAATAGCCAAACAAGGGTACACTAGTTATGAATATCATGAGCTATGTATATATATAATATTGATATAACATGCTGGAGTGGATCACAGAGCAGAAGAATATTAATTAATTAAAAAATTGAGGAAGCATTTGAGTGGAGTGGTAATAAGTAATAACTAATAAAACGTTGTTTTATTGTAGCCCGTGAATGTGATGGGTGTTTGGTAAGTGGAAAGAAGAGATACCCTATTATTAAGGTGTAGGAGCTATTGTCAGAGAGTAACACAGAACAAATCAAGGAATCTATATACTAGTTTTCTTTTTGAATCAGGACCTCCTCTAAGCTTAAACTAGTCCGTGAAACTCAGCAAGTCAGCAACCTCTTTTTCTTTTTTACTTGAGACACTCATTTTGTTTGGATGCTCAACTTGCACCACAGATATAATCCATGATAACGGTTACATTAACAGAACTATTATGCATTATTAATTTATCATTGGTTAAAAAGACCTTTCCCCTTAACTGTTTGTGAATAAAAACAACATGTAGAAGGTTATTTATATAAATGTTTTCTTCTGATATTCTCGTAAATTGGAATGGAGGGCACAATTGTGCAAAGGCAGTAATTGCTTCAGAAAGTAAATCACGTGAGGCAGGTATGGCCGCAAGCCTCTATGTGTGTTTGTGGAAGGGACAAGGGATTAGAAAAAGTAAAAGGCCTATTGGTATTTAGTGAAAAAATAAATAAATAAATAAAAAACAGGTCAAGTTGTTGGTAGAAATTTTGGGTAGGAAAAGGGTTCTCTTTTTCTTCTGTCTGAGTGGCACTGAGCTGTGAAAAACTGAAAACATTGTTGTGATCTTTGTGTTTATTAGTTTGGGAGATTCCAAATCCCAACTTGATCCTGTGAGGATCTTAGGCTGGATCAAAATAAATGATTTTTTGGCTTGTCATTTTCTATAGTTAACACCAAACAAGTACAACATTTCATAGCAAGGCAAGTTTAATCTAGCCGAATAGGTCAATGATTAATCTGTCGCGGATCGGAGTTTCCGATACTTGCTTAAACGGGCGAGTGAGCTGACCACTCGACCAATCCAAATTGGTTTGGTAAGTAGACAAATATAAGCCTAACTTAGTAGTGTGGTATCGGCCACTCAGATTTGATAATGAAATATTTATTTTAATTTTTTAAATTGGTTTATGCTTTTCATTTTTTTTTACACTATTTAGAATTAAAAAAAAAACCCTAAAAGATACAAGATTAACAAATAAAATGAACAATCATGAATGGCATGACGGAGCCCAATCCTCTATGCATGCTGTCACAAGGATGCAATGTTTTGTTCATGAATGATGAGGGGTCATGAGAATTTCAATGGATCTTAGGAGCAATTTCCTTTTCTGACTTTATTTGGTGGTGGCCTCAACTTGCAATGAGTTTGTAGCAAGATACTTAAAGAAATTTGTATAAGATCAAATTTAGATAGTCAATTGTACTAGAGAGAAAAAGATAGTGATTTATATGGTACGGTTAAGAAGAGTACAAACCAAGTATATTCATATTAACCTTTTCTACTTTGATGTTGTTATATTTTTCAATCTAATGTAGTGATTATTATTAATTTAGTATTATTATTAGAATGCGAGTTCATAGGAAACCTGTCGATGTATCAGACCAACGGTAGGGCTGAAATTATTAACACCGTTCATACCCTATTTTTGCCGCCAAAATACTTATGAAATGGACCCTTTAACCTATTTATTCTTCCCAAAATTAAAATAGGATAAAGTAATAGACATTCACGTTGTGGACAAAAAATCATGTTGCTTAAACAACACTACTGGTCAGTTTTATGTGCTATCATTTTTGCAGACTTTATTTATTTGCACGTAATAGCCATGATCGATGAATTGGCTGTATATACGTACATTATTGGACATTGGTCATATCATTGTCATTATTTTTTAATCAATCACCATAAATTTACATTAAAATCAGCCATTTAAATCAATTATCAATATAAAATACACATTAAAATATAAAATATATACTAAATATAAATTAATAATTTTAAAAAATAATAAAAAATATTAAATTAACAAATTATTTTATAATTAAATTTATTTTTTTTTTAATTTTTAACTGATTTTTATTATATTAATAAACTATTGGATCAATACGATTAAACTTAATTACTAAAACTTGTCATGTAGCATGGTTACAACAAAAAAAAAATATTCAAATAGTCTAAAATTATTTTATCTAGTATTTACTAAGGGTTAAGTATGTTTTTTACTTTTATGGTTTAACCTGAAAATCAAAATCGGTTTTTACGTTCAAATTCATCCCTAATGTTTAATTTGGTTTTAAAATCATCTTTTGAACAAAAATACCATTCTCTAACAATTCTTCTCTAACAACCCTCTTCACTAAAATACATAGTTTCTCTTCTTTTTCTTCATCCAACACTTCCATCCTTTTCCAACAACGCTCTTCACCGTCATCTTTATCGCCTTCACCACCTTTTTTTTATATCACTACTCTTTGCAGTCTTGTTCTGATATTTAGGTAAGTACCACGGTAAGAAAAATGTTGAGTACCATCGAATTTTGTGTCGATTCTAATCCGACGATATAAACCTCGTCGGTAAATGTTTATTGTCGCATTTTGTTGTCTGCCAGTAACTTGCGGCAAATTTAGCGACAAATTTAGTTTTTAAACTACGAATATCTAGTACCAGTTATCGACGAATTTTTTTCGACAGTAAATTTAGTGCCAAACTATTTTGTTCTCGCATTTTTACCGTCGGATATTTTTGCGGGAGAATCCGACGGTAAGTTCAATTTTTTTTAAAGATTTTTTATGACATTAGTGGTGAAATTCTTTTTTTTTTATTTAAATTTATTTTTGTACAATTAGTAGTTAAATTCTAAATAATAGAAGTCAAATATGTTAAATTATCAAGTGCACGAATAAAATGAAAAGTCAAATAACAGAGGATATGATACAATTAAATAGTGTATAAAAAAATCTTACTCACTAAAAGTCGTCGTCATCGTTGTCGTTCCGCTGGTCCTGCTGCTGAGGCGACAGCCTAGGCGATGATGTCTGTGCCCCTTTAGCAACGCCGCTACCACCAGTACGTATCTGATCCTCGTACGGCACCATGTTCCGCTTTATCTGTTAAAGCCGCTCTAGCTCTCGCCTCTACTCCAGCCTGAGGTTATTTGTGTCTGTCATGCGTAAGAGGATCGCCTGATACCTCTCCTCAAACTCCTGCAGCTGCTGAGCTTGTCGGTGAAGGCTTTGGGTGAGGAGCAGCACCTGTTCCCGCAAATCGATGTTGTCCTCGGGATCGATGGGCCGACTGGTGGTAGATTTGGATGAATGTCTCAACATGGATGTGCGGAGGTTGTCAACAAAGAATAATCCGAGCCCATACACGCGATTTTTGTACGGCTCGAATGCGACTTTATGCCAAACCCAATCAGGATCGACGGCTGGTGCGGCAAAGTTGCTGCCGTTGTCTCCAGTACGCTAAGATTGTTGGATTGCGGCCTCCAATCTTTTCGTATAGGAGTCCTGTATAACACATTCTATGATTAAGGTTGCAGTTAATTTAAAAATGGCATATCACATGATGTTTACTCACATAATGATCCGTGGCCCGCTGATTGGCAAATCTCTCTTTGTTGTCCTTCAACGTGTGGGTATACTTGAAGGTCTCCGTCATCGTCACCTCACGATCCAACGACTTGGACTACACATTTTGAAACCACATGTTAAGTCAAGTAATAATGACATTATATTAATACTAAACAAACTTAATAACAAAATAAAACAAGTTACTTACCAGCTTGGCCTTTATTTTCATGAAAGTCGCTAACCCATCGTTATACTTCGACGAACTAACTGATGCTTAGCTCTGTTAGTGAAATGGCGACGGTTGAACTCCTCAGGTCTCCCAATGAACGTACAGTGACTTCTTAATGTTCGAGCGAAGCCAAATGGTGAGATGGTCGTGGTACTCACGTATGTACTCCAAGATCTGCTGAAGCCGTCTAGCCATCTGATGGTCGAAGATCTTCCTAATCATGAGATTGTGAGTCTTGTCCCATATAAATTTCTCTTGCAGAAAGAAAAACATTTAGCACGAGTTAATCAGTGCTGATGCCCCATAACTGTCGACGCCATCTTCCAACTTGACATATAACTCGTGTATTCTCACTTCCAGAAAACTTCGCCGACAATGAAACAAAACCTGCATATCTTCATCGGACCTTATCACAAATGTTTCATACTTCACATCAGTTGACACAACCGCAATAGGAATTTTGTAGAACAACTTCTTTGCCCACTTTGTCCCACACACCCCCACCTTTTGTAATATACTGGTTTTTAGCTCTGACAACGTATTTGATGATCAGATAAAAACACTCACTGGTTCTCTATAAGTAAACTTAACACCGGGTCTTTTACTTGAATTTTTTCAGAACAATGCACTAGAGCTAAAAAATTCTCCTCACTCTCTATTTGTGAAAATGACACTATACTACTCTACCATTGCCTCATATTGGGTATTTATAGACCCTCTCTATATAAAGAAACCGCTATAGGGTCACACGGTTTCTAACACAACACAATTGAAAAGAAACCGCTATAACCTCTCGCGGTTTCTTTATGGTTCGATTTTCTCAGAAACCGCTATATCCCTTAGCGGTTTCTGGTCATCACGCGTTCCAACATTAATTGCTACATCTTGTAGCAGTTCACGTTCAATCTTGAATTCATCATAGCTTCTCGCGATTTCTACAGAGATGTAAATGTTATAAATGTGTTTGCAGTTTACAAAAATTGTATTTTGGTAATTTTGATCTTCAACAATTTAATTAAGTAACTTTTTCTCGAAATAATTTATAAACTTCGATTATATTTATATTTTTTTAGAAATTCTGGCAGAATTTCATCTATAACTAAAATGCGTCAAAAACTACATCTATCAACAATTTACTTAAACAGTAATATCTATCAACAATCAAGAATTATCAAACACAATAAACAGTTCAAACCTATTAAACTAAATTAAAAGTAAAAAAAAAACTTTAAGAATAATTTTGATTTTTGACTTAGGAACTAAAATCATATTTAATCCCATTCATTAATTATCACTAAAATAATTATTATAATTTTAAAAACTATATATATAAAAGTATGAATATTAAATTAAATAAGATAACTTTAATTGTTATCTTTCTAACATTATTTTAGATAACTACATTTGATATTATAGATAGTTAATTAGTCATTTTTTTAATATAGAATTATTTCTTTAATTTTTAGTTTTAAAAAAATTTAAAACTAAAATTTAGAATTTAAAATAAAAAATTGATATTGGTTAAAAAAAAAATTTGAGTCTCCAAGACTCTTTACAATTAATCAAATTGGACCCTTCACACCACCTAAACTCGTACCCTTTTTTTACAAAGTCGCACCGTTTTTTTAATTAACTGCAGCTGTTAAACTCGACATATAAAATAAATAGATTAATTGATTTTTGTTCTCTTTGTTGTCTCTCAATTCATTGCCACCAAAGTCAATGAAAACTAAAACAACCACTAAAACATTGGTATGGTAATGAATTCATAGGAGATAACCTAAACTTGATCTGCAATAGCAGGTTATTCTGTTCAAGCTCTTAAATATATTGGAAAATTTTAAAGTACATCGATATATTGATGTTTCAGTAATTTTTAATCGTTGATCTTAATTGTAAAAAATATATATAATATATAAAATTGTATCGATATATTTAAAAACTTTCCTAATGACATAGTGACATAAGATGCTCCTTATTAGTGGACATATCTGCACCAAATTCTAATATGAACTATGCTATTTTTGTGTTTATACAAAATAACAAAAGAGGAGTGCTAAATTTTAATAAAAGTGCTGATCCTTAGACTTTTTAATAACAAAAATCAAATAATTTATATGATTCAATAGATAAACTATGCCAATATTTTCCAAGGTCTAAGGTTCCGCATACACCGAAATTCAAAGTATACTAGTTGTAAAGGCATTTATTTTTCTAAAATATTAATTGTAGTTTGTCTTTATGAGCAACTTCTTCGAAAGAATCGTGATTACTAACAAGTTGTCTTTTTCATTATTCCACAAAAAAGGTTCTCTATGTTCAGTGAATCCTTCCAAAACAAACGAATTATGATATTTTAATGATATACTATATACAAAACAAAGAAATATATATATATATATATATATATTATTATTCATCTTCCAAAATTGGCATTCCAAAGAAGGGAGGGCGTGGTTTAGGATTAATCTTTTTCAAATAGTTAGGGTGGGTCGGTGAATATCCTCAAAATAAAAAATTTGCATGCATTTCATTGGTTATATTATTCATTAAAAAAAAAAAATCCTAAATTCATAGTAGGTAGTACTTGGTGTTATATATGTTTGATTAATTTCACATATATGAAGATGATTAGTCCATGATTGCGGGGGTGGTAGCCAGCCAGATCAGCATGTGCCCAGATCAGATTAAGACACTACTCTTTAACATAGTTGGTTCTTTTTGGTTTAAATTATTAAGAATGATATGTGAATATGTTATTTTTTATTTTTTTAAATGATTGTATCTATTTGTTTGACTTATTTTTGGAGCCATATAAGTGATAATTATCGAATAATATGAGATAAATTGGGTTGTGAAAGCTAAATTATGAGCAACAATTATGAGTTGTGATTGTTTGTGTCAGAAAAATCTTAATATTTTTTTGACTTAATTTTTAAATTATAATTTATGATTTCCGAATTATAAGGACCACATCATATACAATGTTATGTTGTTTGAAAAATACAAAAGGTTTTATATTTTTAATGTGAACAAAGATGAGGTATATAACATTATCTCAAGCAACATTAGACACGCCAGAAAAAAAGCATCCACTACTATATTGTAATATGAAATAATGTATATGTTAAGCACGTATTGTGTATAAAGGATCATGTAGCTTAACTAACTTTGATATGGGGTATGGTACTTCACACATGGCACTCTTTGGTTTCTTTGGCATAACCACAGGTTGTGTTGGAAGTTTTTTTGTTGCATAAAGAATAGCCACTGATTCTGCTGCATATGTACCAACCTTATGTCCATATCCATTTGTTATTATATTGATGACATGCTTAGCTTCCTAATATTTGGAAAATTGGATTCAACTGATTTGTGTATGGCGATTTTGCATGATGGAGGGTCCCACTATAACATAACTTGAACAAGAATCAGCCATGATGATGATTGCTTTTTGGCTTATTAGTTAGGGAATTAGCTGTATCAATGTGATTATTTTTGCAATCAATCACTATGATATATTAATTAACTAATTGAAATTAGGACTATGATTGATATATAGTAAGTCAAGTCATGAGTCATGACCACGGAAAAGTTATATTATATGGATAAGTTTATTATGTTCCATTCCAGAAAAGAATTGAGGCTAATGAAATTAGGGGGTGGCAATATGTACCTGCGATTATCCAATTCGATCCTATTCGATCGTGGGTTGGGTAGGGTGCGGGTTGAGTCTCAATTCTACTCGACCAATCCGCACTCTATATATATTTATGTTATATACTTATATAAAAGGATCTCGCTAGGGAGACAATGGATTATTTGTACAATGTATACAATGGGACAGAATGAACATCTCCCATACTATCTAGAATAACCATCCGAGTACTAGCGATAATAAACATCTTCCCAAAAACTTAAATTGATTTTGGGATTCACCAAGACTCAAACTCTTGACCTTTTGGATTTAGCGCTCTAATACCATGCATGATACCACTCATCCCAAAAGCTTCAACTGATACGAAAAGGTAACACTAATGATTATATCTCTAATACTCTCTAAATTTCCATTGTATACATTTATCAGTATTACATTTTGCAAAGGAAAATGAATGCAAAGCTAAATTTTTTTATTTTTTATTTTAATGTCATCAATTCCTAATTAATCTGTTTATTTTAAGTTGATTCTATTGGACAGTTGTACTCTTGTGGAAACCGCAAGTGCAAGGGTAATAATAATGAAAACATTATTAGTCACGTGGTGACTTCTTTCTTGCTTTCCTTTGTTCCAGTCCAATGCATCTTGCTCAAATGACAGAAACCGAAACCAAGGCCAAAAATTCAAGCAAGGTAAACAAAAAGAAAGAAAAAGAAAAAAAAAAAGAAAAAAAAAATCATTGCAGGCAGAGAGTGTTTTCTTTGTTTGTTTAGGTACAGAAGGTGTTGGAGTGCTGTTGTGCCGGTGAATTTTTTGTTCTCTATTATTCTTATTTATATTATTGAGGTGTCACGGACCACCTGCATTATCTTTGTACTTGATCAAAATTCCATTCGGGTTTAAGATAGTTGCAACTTGCAATTTTGCAATAAAAGCTATTCCATAAGAAAAGGTTAGATAACACACATGTAAATTTGTTATATATACTCATATTTTCTTTATTAAATCAATATTTTTTTTTCAATATTTGATTAGGTCTATATATTTACATGATATGAATTTTATACCTTATCTAATATTTAAAAAAAAAAGTGTATCAACTCAATATATATATATATAAAAGAGAAATGAAAGTGCACATTGGAGAGCAAGGAAGGATGGCGATGGGGCCAAGTCCTTATTTTGTTTGGAGCTTTGCAAGAAGCAGAAGGTAGTTGTTGGTCATCATCACGGGCACACTCTGATGCATAGTTGGCTGTGGATAAGTCCAAAGTTGGCGTAGAATAGAATGATTGAAAGTGTGTGTCCATAAGGTTTGTTGGATTTGATTATTACTTTAATTTCTTGAAATTGAAGTAATCTTAATTGGTCTGCCTTCACAGCCCACTTAATCCATCATTGCTTCTTATGGTAAAAGTGAGACCCTTTTCAGGCATGGACAATAATAATGCCACAATGTTATAGTAGGTAGTGTTTGTTTTGAGAGACTGAAATTGGAGCATTGAGATTTAATATTATATTTGATAAGCAGAGACTGAAAAACATACAAAATTTTAATATCTTCATAACATGGAGACAGAGAGACTGAAATTTCTGATATTGAAGACTGAAACTTTAATAACATTTCTTTTAAAAAACACTTTCATTTAACTTTTTAAATTTTAAATCTATTCCTCAATTTTCATATTTATCTTAAACTAAACATAATACTTAAACATAATTCAGTTAAGTATATTTTACACCAAACACAATACAAAGATTTAATTTAGTTTTAGTCTCGGTCTCAGTCTCACTCTCCCTTCAAAATGCAGCCGTAGTTAACATTATTTTAATTTGATCTCTGTTTCTCATGATATCAAAATAATTGGTTAAAAATAAAATACTTGTGTCATTTTGGAAACCAAAGAAGGAAAATTCAGTTGAATAGAATAAAATGTTACCCCTTTTATAAAACTTCCAATAGACCAAACTAAAGTGAAAATGTTTAGACAAGAAAGTTGTTTCAATTATTATTAACCATGGGGGCAGGGTACAGAGAGAATCAGAGTATGGAAAGAGAAGTGCAAGGTAGAGTGATTGATAATAATGTTTGAGTTTGGGACAGTTTGATTCGTATCTTTGAGCAAGAGGAGGATCTGAAGGATCTGGTTGAGCTTCATTTATCATCAGAATAGTATTGTAGTTACATTGTTTAGTAAGCTGAAAATTTTGGTATGAGTGAAAGTGGCATAGAGCCAGACCAACTCAACTCCTCTAATCAAATTTAAAGACTTTTATATTAATTTGTAACGCTCTGTAAGTTTATTACCAAAGTGTCCCTTTTTTTATTTTTATTTTTTTTTTGCCATGGTAGCATTTTTCAATTCTTTTCACGTCACGCATAAGTCGCTAAAGAAAAACGGATATTTGATTCAGAAGGCGCTAAATCATTTAACACTTTTAGTGCAAAATGCTAAAATAAATAGCACTAGATTGTTAAATATCTTCTAAGTCAAATGCACTTTTTTGTTTACCTACTTTTACGTGACAAGAAAAAAATATATCAACAAAAACAATTTTACATATAAGTAGTTTAAAAAGAGTAGTAATTTGATATGAATTAAGTCACCAAAAAAAATTGATATGAATTAAAAAACATTATATGATAGGAAATAGAAAAAATTAAAAATAGGGTTGTATTTGTCCTTTAACGGAGTCAAATCACGAGTCTAAAAAAAATTTGAACAGTTTTGATATCTAAATAAATACTTTTATTTTATTAAAAAATAGATAAATATTAAATAATTAATATTTTTGTACTTAAATTAATACTAATTAATTTTTTATTTTTATACTAAAAATATTAGTTCTTTATAAATTAAAAAAAAAAACAAATAAATACTTGAACCATTTTAAGGTCTGAGGTATCGTAGTTTTTCCTTTTCTGGGTCTGTAGACATTGATGAAGTTTTTGGTCAGACCATTGTGAATTTTTTTTGGGTATTATAAAGGGCATGAAGCCCTTTGAGGTTCTATTTGTTGCAAATCCATTTGGGGGACCAATAAATTAATTGGGCCAAACAAGACAATCTGAAGAAGGTTTTTCCCACTACAAAAGGGCCAAGTTTTCTTGTTTTTTTTGGTTAATTCTTTGTCAGTTTTTTACTTCTCCCCTTCGTATAAGTCAAAAAAGAAGATTAACTGCAAATAGCTTACACAGTAGGGATGTCAATGGGGCAGGGCGGGGGCGGGGGATGCCTCCCTGCTCCCCATCCCCGCCCTCAGATTTACTCCCCATCCCCGTCCTATTCCCCACCGTGGGGGAAAATTGCTCCCCATCCCCATTCCCCATGGAGCCCCATTCCCCGCGGGGACCCCCATTCCCCATCTACATAATAGTTCTAACTAATTTTTAATTTCCATATGAATAGAGATACAAGTATCTATCTTATACAAAAACTGAAAGATTTTATACAAAAAGTCTAAATAACACGATGGTGACTTCTTTCAAAATAACGCAATGGGGAGACGCAACGACGAGCCAAAGAAAAAAGCAGTGGACGAGGTGGGAGACGCGACAACAGAGAGGAGAATGGACACGACGGCAGAGTTACGAAAAGGAACGCCGCAAATAGAAATTACGACGCGGTAAGGGTGATGGCACGGTGAGGTGTGACGATGCGGTGAGAAGGGTGATGAGGGGGTGGCTGCAGAGAGGTTGGATGGAGTATGGTCAGCTTTAGGGATCTCTGAATTGAAGAGAGGTTATGCAAATAAAGATTAGGAGTTTTGGGTTTCTATATATATGTGTGTATGAGAAATGACTAAAAAACATATATGAGAAATAAACTATTAAGGATAATTCAAGGAATTCATAAACTTCGGGGAATAGCGGGGACGGGGTGGGGATCTCCGCTCGGGTCCCCGCGCCTGCTTCGGGGGAATTTTGTCCCCCATCCCCATCCCCGCGGGAAAAATTCCCCACAATCGGATCCCCATTCGGGCCAGTCCCCGCAGGGATCCCCGCGTCTCGGGGAATTTTGCCATCCCTACTTACACAGCATTCGCTCTCTCTCCATCTCAAAGCGTGCGTTTGGTTGGTGTCTCCGGACACTAAAGACATGGACACAGTGGCACATGTCCACCGTTTGTTTGTTAAAACACAAATTTATGATGGATACGGTGGTACATAAGTATACACAAAATACATGTTTTTAGTGTCTTTCCATTGAGCTGAGACATTGAGACACAACTTATAAGACACAAAATTTTACATTTTTATCCCTTTTTTTTTTTTAAATTTCAACTATGTCCCTAATTAATCTAACCCTAATTCCCCTTTTTCTCTCTTATTGTCTTTTCTATTTTGTGTTTCTAACCCCAAAATCCTTCCAACCTCCACGTTCCTTCCTCCATCCTCCTTCTTCCATGGCTGTGTCCCTCCTCCACACCACCGCCATAGCCATTGCCTCTCCTCTCTTTCTCATCTTCTTCTCTCTTTCTCTCTTCGCATCACCACACCCATCACTCTGCTTCTCCTTCTATTGTTGTATCCCTCCATACCGCTGTCACGGACCGCCACCATTGACGCCCCTTCTTTCTTTTTCATCCTCTTTTCTCTTTCTCTCTTCACACAGTCGCACCTATCACTACCATGGGTCATCATCTTCGGTCATATTTATTCATCTACATTCATAAGGTGTTGTCCAGATCTGTTCATCTCCACTATTACTTAAATCAATTTCATTGAGAAAGGCAAAAAAAACCAAGAAAGTCCAAAATAGTAGTCTATCATTCTTGAGATCTGTCTTCTCATTTTCGTTTTTTTTATTTATTTCAACCTGTTTCCGTTTTTTTTTAATAAGAAAATTGAATTACTGAATTGATGAATAAATGAAAGTTGAAGATAGTATTTTGCGATGAAGTTAAAAAATTGCAGGTGGCAGTAGTGGTGATGGTAGAAAGTTATGATGGCGGCAGCGTTAATGTTGGTAGAAGATGATGGTAGATAATTAATAAGGATAAAATGGACATTTAAATTAAATTATTATGTCTTGTACACTGATGCCAAAAACGTTAAAAAATTTATGTCTATTTGTGTCTATGTCTTTTGGTATAGTTGTGTCTGTGTCTATATGTTCTGAAGACAGTAACCAAATGAAGCCAAAGGTCTCGGGCTCAAATCCTACCAACTGCAACCGAGGAAAAAAACATGGTAAGTATGTGAGAAGTGTGTGGGTGTGTATTGTGTACCTAGAATTGAGGGTTGTCCAATCCACCGACCAAAAAAAAAAAAAAGAAGATTAACCATGTCATGTAGTGGCAAAAGTATTTGGCTCAAGCTAAAGCCAATCTAAGGGTTGGATCTGATTCTAAATAATGATGGAATATATTTTTGAGATCCTTATCCGACTCTATATATAGTGAAATTATACTATTTTCAGGCCACACTAAAATCAGGTCTTGATCGAGTGAAGTTCAGGTCTAGTTGAGATCTTGATAAATTTTATGTCAAAAAATTATGATGCACTCATTTATAAAAGAGGAAAAAAATAACAGAGAAGTTAATAACCATACTTGAATTTGAATTTGTCCATAAATTCTAATTTCATACTTCTTTGATCTATTTTCTAATTCAACAAATGTGATTAAAAATAAAACAATAAGCTTATAATTAATATAACATAATATTGAAATTAATTTAAAACATATATACCTTTTTTAGTCCTCCTAGAGTATACATGGACCGGGTTCATCTTGCCCCAGACCCGACCATAAATAATGATCGGATCTAATTTTGAGTAGGGGTGTTTATGGGTCGGGTGAAACCAGATTTGATGTGACACAGACCCGACCCGAAATATATACCGGGCCTATTTGTTAGACACGAACCCAGCCCTAGACCCGATGAAACCTAAACACTTTCGGGCCACGATTATATCGGGTAAAAATCGGGTCATTAACATTACATTACCTTGATATCTTCTTATAAGCTAGCATGTGAAAATATCCAAATTTTCAAGACTCCAACCATTATTTGACATGGTAAAATTCACTTAGAAAAATATAACAAGAGCCAACCCTTCTCTAAAATTAAAGCATAACCACAATCAATACTAATATTGTCTAATAACACCAAATATTTAAATCAATACAAATAACACAATATTATGCATTAGTCTAAAGTCTTATGCATTTTAACCATAAAACATTAATTTATAGGCTTATAATGACTAATAAGTAATAACATAAAATATTAAGGTTTACAATACTTAAATTCTATATAAGAATAGCCATCATCCATCACTAATAACACAAAATATTAATTGTGTATGATGACCGAGTCACCAGGCTGGATTCGGGTGACCCGAGCTATGACCTGAACCCGACCCAAAAAAATGACCGGTTCTATTTTTGAGACCCTTACCCGGTCCTAGACTTGGTGAAATCACACCAAATTAGTCCCTAAAATGTTTGGAGTCGGGCCGGACTATGCACATCCCTAATTTTGAGACCCTTACCCGACTCTAAACTCGATGAAATCACACCAAATTAATCTCAAAGTATTCGAATCTGGACCAATTCTTCGAACCGAATCGTATTATGTGCACTCCTAAACTACACAGGTTCGAATCCAAGCACTCGTAGTTAGGTTAGTGTATGTATTGGTATGACCAGAAAAAAAAAATTAACTGTCTCTTTCGGGTTCGACATCTATTCTTAATATATAAAAGTAGATAGATAAGTTTATCCACAATACTTTTAAGACATCTTTCTCTTTTTACTAATGTCATGTCAACAACATTACTTACTTGGCAAAATTTTAGAATCGACCACTCAATTTTTCTCAAATCAACTATTATTTCCAAATCAGCAAAAAAATAAAATATACAAAAAAATATACAATAGAAATATATGCAAATTAGGCTACAAAATTACCAATGACAATAATTATAAATTAATAGTGTCTAACCAAATTTGTAATCTATAAGAATCCATATTTCTATATTTAATTATTTATTATGTTTTATCATTATAAACAATACAATAAATTTATAACCCCAATAATTAATTTTTTTATTTCTATAAATAACTCATTAAATGTAGTAAACATCCATATTATAAATGTCATAATAATCTATTAATCATAATAAATTTCACGTTACAAATATTCAAATTCCATATTATTTGAACTACTTATATAAGTCTCTTATCACTATTTCTTCAAATAACATAAACTTTAGCACAAGAAATTTATTTTTGCACTACACAACATCTCAAACTTATTCAATTGAGTATCATTCTTTGGACAATATCACTAAACAAACAGACAATTGGTTTATAAAGTTTGCGTGGTTCGTCTATGGGAAACATTAACACCCACAAATGAAGAAGAGTCTCTTTGCTTAGAAATGATTATATTAGATGAAAAGGTACAAAACAAACATATTTATTATATTTTTAAATTAGATTTACGAAAAAAATACTTTAATTATTTTTTCTTTTTATATTATTTTATAATACTTTATATATATAATTGTATTTTAATATCGTTAAAATTATACTTCTTTCAATATGCTATTCATTGTTTCTTTTTCTAATAACTTAAAAAAAAATAAATGTAGTCAATTTTTTTAACTAATTATTAACTATGATTTACTAACACTGCAGAGAACATCTCTTCATGTAATTGTGAAGAGAAATATGATGAACAAATTCAAACATTTGTTATAAGAAGGAAAAGTCTATACTCTATTATTTGTATAGACCAATTAAAAGTACAATAAAAGCAAACTTTTTACTCATAACAGTTGAAAGAAAAATAAAAAAAAAACTTATTAAAAAAAATTTTAAAAAATAACTTATTAAAAAAAATTATTCTTATTAAATATAACTTATTCACTTTATACTATTTCAATTATTTTTATTAAAAATAACTTATTCAAACAAAATTCTACACATTTTTATTCTTTTTATTATAGATGTTATTAGAAAATTACATGCACATAAAGAGATTAAGGAGAAAGAAAACCATACAAATTCAAGACACATCTTCAGAATAAGAACATATATGCAAAGATGGAACAAACAACACAATAAAAAGTGCTACAACTTAACAATTCATAAAGAACATGCATTCACAAGAATCTACGATAAAAAGAAAAAAACAACAACTCTAACAATAACCAATAAAAAAGAAGGATGACGAGCATCATATAACAAAACTAAGTCCATCAACTAAAATAAATACAAAAATCAAACCACCAAATAAAAATATCATTTTGTACAACTCCAATATCAATTTTTTTTGTATTACAATTTATTTTAAATAAAATACCTTTTAAATTTAACTTTAATTTACGTATATTTAATTTAATTTTACAAAACATAGCCATTTTTAATATTTATTACAAGGTCTCATTCTAATTCACCAAAAAATGAGAATGAAATTTATTTGCTTGAGAGAATTGTACACTTTGTGTGTCCCAGTAGTCGAGTACCTAAAATGTTAGATAAACAATAATTATCTTGAATAACATGAATAACCACCAATCAAATAAAAATATACTACATCTTAATTTAATGCTACTAATTAAATTTAAGATTAATTTATTCTTTTAATTCTATTAATTTACATTGTTCACACATTATTCAAAAATATTATTTTAATCCTATTAATTTAAATTGTTCACACATTATTCAAAAATGTTGTTAGTTACCTGTGCTTTCCTATTAGTTATTACAAAAAAAGAAGATTCAGGTTTTGTAGTTTTATTGTCTGTCTTATATTTTTCTTTCAGTTTTTCATTTTCCATCTGAATGAATATCGCTTTCTCAGCTCACAGTGCTCATAAATAATTCATAAAAAAATGATAAAGCAAAGAAAAAGACGTCAAAAAGCAAAAGAAAGTGGAGCAAGAAGAAGACATTTATCATCAGTGTGTAAAAGGATGCAACTACGTTCGTTCGTTGGGCTCTTGGGTCTCCCCAACTTTGCGAAAGTTGAACTCTTGAACCTCCTCAACCTCTCTATCTCTCTTCTCAAACAACCACCATGACTACATTTTCAAGCTCCAGCCTGAGATTTCAAAGAAAGAAGAATTAGGAGTGGAAAAAGGAGGGAACTTGGAGCTACCCATTCTTCCTTTTTTTTTTGGTTTGTGCTTTTTCACGTTTCACTGTTTTTTTTCTTTTGGTCAACGAGGTCAACGTGTTTTGAGCTTCACGTGTATCATGGGGATCAGCTTTTATGCATGAGGCTCTCATGAAATGCTGCGGTTGAAGAAAGAGGATACAAAACATGGAGCGAGTGGTTTCATGTTTAATGGGATTGGGACCGTTTCTTCTTTATGCAGCTTTGGTATTTGATGTTATGCTTGAGGTTTCTGGCAATCAAGAAGGTTTGCTCCTCTGCTGGTTTTTGATTATTACATAAATGTCCTTTTCCATTTAACAGATTCTTTGAGTTATGACTTATGACCATGGATTTTAATTTGTCAGCTGTGTTACTTGTTTGTTACTCGGTGATATGTTTGACTAACAAATAAAATTAAACTGGAGGAGTTAATAATATGTTTCATGCTTTTGAAATATTTCACCAAGGCATCACACCATGTATCATTTGGCTTGAAAGTCATTGCAAAATTTAGAATCATGAACCAAGTGTGACTTTTTGTAGGACTTCATTTTGAATAGGATATGAGTATGACATTGCAACAACGATCAAATTTGATATCATCATCACTTCCTAATGCAGGGGGAAAAAAGGAATGAAACTTGTTTTGTTTTATACTCCAGAGTCCATGTTATTTGACAACAGGGATGTCTGCATCTGAATCTTGTTTCTATGACAGGTGATGCCCTGAATGCATTCAAGACTCAGAGAGGCTTGAAAGATCCTAATAATGCTCTTCAAACCTGGGATGCCACTCTTGTAAATCCTTGCACATGGTTTCATGTCACTTGCAACCAAGATAATAGTGTGACCAGCATGTAAGTTATTTATGTCATTTTACCTGTGGTTTTATGTGCTCTTTGTGTACATAGTGAAACGTGTTTTTGTTTGGTCAGTGATCTTGGAAATGCACATATTTCGGGTCACCTAGTTCCAGAACTTGGTCAACTTCAGAATTTGCAAAGGCTGTAAGTTCAGCAACATATGGTATTCAGAAATAGTTGAATGGCTGAAGAAAGCGTTATAATGTCATACAAGCTATAAATACATTTTTTACTTTAAGATTTTGACCAATTTCTTACCGTTCTTGCATCTTTTAATTATTCATGGGAAATTTTACCATGGAGTTATTAAAATATTTTTCTTTTCAATGACAGGGAACTTTTCAATAATGACTTAACTGGGCCTATCCCAAATGAGCTTGGAAATTTGATAAATTTGGAGAAGTTGGATCTTTACTCAAACAACTTAACTGGTGTCATACCAGACACATTGGGCAACCTTAAAAATTTACACGACCTGTACGGCAAGCTTTCCTTTATCCAGCATCTTTAAAGAAGTCACCTCTACTGAAGATGCATAATTATTTAATTCCACCCTGATGAACAGTATATTAAGGGGTTTCGTTACTCTATTAATAGTTTATGAGCAATGCTACATGGCCAGCAAATATTATCATTTTTGGCTAGCACTTAGTCAGTCATAATTTGCACCCATATTTAGAGACGTTTTGCACACAAGAAGTATATAATTTTCACCTATATTTACTAGAGTTTTGCACACATGAATCAATACAGTTTGCATCCATGAATCAATATAATGTGCATCCACGTTTTTTAGAATTTGCACATATGAATTAGTAAAATGACAATTTAATATTTGTGCTGGCAAAATGCGGGTCAAAAATACTAAAAGTTGCTGGCCCCCAAGAGTTTCTCATAGTTTATTATCTGCAAACTAATTAACCCTGGCACTGCTTCATGAATAGGCGTCTCAACAACAACAGTTTGTCAGGAAAAATTCCCATATCTTTGACCAATATTTTGACTCTGCAAGTCCTGTGAGTGTTACTCCTAATTCAGTTTAAGATGCCTAATTAATTAGACTAGTGTCTTATATATTATTTAGTGAATCTGACATCATGCATTGTTATTTGGAAATATAGTGATTTATCATACAACCAGTTAACAGGAAATATTCCAGTCAATGGTTCATTTTCATCATTTACCCCCGTCAGGTTGGTCTGAATTATTTGTTTATGTCATGTTAGTACTGAGAAGTAAACCATTCCATGGCTGCTAATTCTGAGTTTCACTCCCCAGTTTCGAACATAACCACTTGAATGAAACAACAAATCCATCTCCACGCTATGTTCCACCACAAAATACCACGTCAGGTTCGTTGATATTTGTTTTATTGTTTGTAATGTATTGTCTCCTTTTTTTCTTGGGCACAGGTGATGGATTTAATTTATCAGAAAAATTGAAAAGCTATGCTTAATTATATGTTTTCTTGTTTGCTTTCATTCTTGCAGAGAAGATCTCTTGTCCTACTACCTCCTTGTAATAATATATATTTTTTTAATTTCTTCTTAATTCTCTAAATGCTTGTAGTTAAGAGTGCCATCGGAGCTATTGCTGGAGGAGTTGCTGCTGGAGCTGCTTTATCAATTGCAGCCCCTGTGATTGTAGTTGCTTACTGGCTACGAAGGAAACCACAGGATGAGTACTTTGATGTTCCTGGTTAGTTCACTGGTGAAAGCTGCATATGGTTTCCATTACTGATTTACCAACAATTTGTGTTTTTTATGAGCAGCTGAGGAGGATCCTGAAGTTCACCTTGGTCCACTTAAGAAGTTTTCTCTTCGTGAGCTGCAAATTGCTACAGATCACTTCAATGCCAAAAATGTGTTGGGAAAGGGTGCGTTTGGTAAGGTTTACGAAGGACGCTTAGCCGATGGCAAGCCAGTAGCAGTGAAAAGACTTAAAGAGGAACGCGCCTACAGTGAGGACTTTCAGTTTCAAACTGAAGTGGAAATGATTGGCGTGGCTAAGCATCGCAATTTGCTTCAGCTGCTTGGTTTTTGTATGACTCCTACTGAACGCATGCTTGTGTATCCTTTGATGGTTAATGGAAGTCTAGCATCTTGCTTAAGAGGTACCCTTATTCATCCATTAAGGTCTTTCTTTTTTTGGTCCTCTAAGGAGGATTGATCTGATATTCATCACTTTCATTATTCAATGAGGCTTTCCTAGGAAAGAAATGACTCTGTCTTGAAGTAAAAACATTGTTTATTTATCATATAGGAAATTTTTTTCTGTAAAAGAAAGACCAACATATATGTCATTTATAGTTATTTGGCCCGTGCTGAAGCTATACGGATCTCTAGTATTCTGATATAGATCTTCCTTTTTATATCATTGTTGTGTAATTGTGTTTGTGACCTTTCTCTTTTAGGAAAGTTGTGAGCATGAAAAAACCATGATGTGTACTTGTGTCCATTTCTAAATAGCTCAAAAGCTATAGAATGTTCTTAAGGTAAACCTCAGAACTCATATTCAATATTATTGTTTTTTGTTGCAATAGGGCGTGCGCCATCAAAACCGCCGCTTGGTTGGGCACAACGGGAGTCTATTGCGCTGGGATCTGCTAAGGGGCTTGCTTATTTGCATGAGCATTGTAACCCGAAGATTATTCATCGGGATGTTAAAGCTGATAATATATTGCTAGACGAACACTTTGAAGCAGTTGTTGGAGATTTCGGTTTAGCAAAGCTTATGGATTTTAAAGATACTCATGTTACCACAGCTGTAAAAGGTACAATTGGACATATAGCACCCGAATACCTTGGAACTGGAAAGTCTTCGGAGAAGACTGATGTTTATGGATATGGTGTGATGCTTCTTGAACTAATAACTGGACAGAGGTCTTTCGACATGGCAAGGATTGCCAGAGATGAAGAAATCTTATTGCTTGCTTGGGTAGGCATTCAGTTTGCAAAACTATAATTTATATCATCATTGCATTTTCATGGTTTTAACTTGTACTTGAATAAAATACCAAAAAAAAAAAAAAAACTTGTACTTGAATAGCTTGTGCTTTTCTTCTATCAGTTAATCTTTTCATCGCACGTTTTCCCTTTTGTTATAGCATAACCAATTTCCATGTTGTTTCATTGGCTGTTTCCACGTGTTAGTGACAATGATTAATGCTTATTTTTGGAAATTGACATTGTTTTGGGTTCAGGTAAAAGGGCATCTGAATGACAACAAGTTGGACAAACTGGTGGATAGTGATTTACAGGGAGACTATAACTTAGAAAAGGTGGAGCAATTAATCCAAGTGGCCATATTATGCACACAAGACTCTCCTATGGATAGGCCTAACATGTCTGAGGTAGTGAGAATGCTGGAAGGTGCTGGTTTGGCTGAAAGATGGGAAGAATGGAAGAAAAAGGACAAGATCCGGCAAGAATTCGACCGCACCCACCGTTATGTTGCCAATTTGAGGAACCGTGATGAGTCAACCTCAAATGCCAACATGGAACCAGAACAACTCTCAGGTCCTAGATGATGTTTGGATGTTAAACCAGCAAGCAAATACACAATGCTGCCTTGATTTGCTTTATATTTGTGCATATGGTTTTCATCCTCTGCCTTTGTTTTATTTTTTGTGATCTTTATGTCCAAAACGCATAGCCTTCATCAATTTGTGATTATTACAGATAAAATAAGAAATTTGTAGCTTGTATTGGGTAATGAAGTGGTAAGGTGAAACAATAGCCCACAAGTCTTCCATAACTTTTTGTCATTGTATGTGTCACTCACTCTGTTAGAAATCTTCCAATATAATTTTTTGGAAAATTAATAACTAGATTGTTCTAAATTAATTTGTTATAATTCATTATTTTTTATTTATGTAAATCACTGCAACATATGTAAGATATACAGTTATTAGAATTTATACGTAATACATGTATCTTACATTTGCCTCTATTCAAAGTTCAAATCCATGGTGCATTGATTTAGCACCCTGCGTTTTAGTAGGAGGTTTAGGAGTCATAAAACCTTAATTTCTACAACGATTTAGCATAGAGCATATAATCTCCAAGAGCAAGCATCGGTTTGCTTTTTCTCTATATAGTATATACCCAGACTCTCAATATTTTTAATCGAATTTTTTTATTAAAAAATCCAACAAAAAGAAATTATTTACAAATACTTATATCACATTTTTAATTAACACAATATCAACGCCAATCACACAATATATATAAATCATAGTATCATTCAGCATACACTATGTTTTAAACTAACTTCATCTGTTCTAATAATAACTAAATATAATCTCGTTTAGACTATAATCACCGTTCTATTTTAACATCAACCTAGTATAATTTAATACTGGTGAATTATAGGATAAAAATGTAAGTTTACATATTTTTTTTATAGGATGAAATAATATTTAAAAAATTAAGTTTTACACTTTAAATAATAATAATATAATAAAAAATAACTATAAAAAGAATTTATATTCTCTCTATACAACTTTAATCTTAATAGTAGAGTGCTCCTCTAATATAATAATAAATAAAATGTAAAAATTTAAAAGAGTCTATAACTATTTTGATATTAAAAAATTTTAATTTTGACAAAATAGAATCTAACTTTTGATTTTTATAAAATGAATTTTTAAATATTAATTTTGTTTGATAAAGTAGTTATTTTATATTATATTATTTACTCTAAAAAAATTATGTCTTCTTTTAAGAGAATCTTGCCACGTAAGCAACACCATTGAATACAAACATTCTACTTCATCATCTATGACGAAACTCTCTTTCTCCCATGGCCACGACAAATCTTTTCCAACAGTGAATAAGTACGAAGTTCATTCAGAACGTGAAAACTGGGAAGGGCAAAATGCAAAAACATGATGTTCGAGTTGTAGAAGAAGAAACGGTAAGCAATCACTATGTTTGTTGACTAAAACCAGCATGAGTTGACTGTTTCCCTCTTTTTTTTAATTTAATTTATTATTATTTTTTGGGAGTGGTGGTGGGGACCGTAACAACCGTGCGAGTTTGATCCACCTTTCTTACGTAGTTTATATGAAACTTCAAAACCATCATTCTCTGCTTTCAATTCTCCTTTTCATCCCAATTTCTCTTTCTCATCACGGTGTTCACAAATTAATACAAAAAATAATAAAAGAAAATTAGAAAGCAAAGGAGGAGAAATTTCTCAAACTAAACGATGCAACGTTCTTTGACTTGTCCTCGTCAAGTCTTTAGTCTTTGCAACTTTGCGGGGGGGGGGGGGGGGGGGGGAAGAAAAGTTAAAAGCTTGAAACTTTGGAACATGTGCATGTCGATTCTGAACTTGCCTGCATTTGATGGCAAAACATAGAACACCCACATGAGAAGATAGATTCCAAAGTAGAACTTCAACAAAAAAGTAGGAAACTTTTTGGAGCTACCTATAACTCATTCCTGTTCTTTTTTTTTTTTTTTTTTTTTTTGGGGTTTAACTTCAAGGTTCAGTGCTAGTTTGCTGAGGTCAACGAGGTCAACGCTGCTTTTGGAGCTTAAGGGGCATCATGGAGATCATCTAGTACTAAGAGAGATTCATGAGAATGAGGTTCTTTTGGAGCTGCATGGAGCGAGTGACTTCATGGTGCTTCATGGGACAGTTTCTCATTTGTGCAATTCTGGTGCTTGACGTGATGCTGAAGGTTTCTGCTAATTCAGAAGGTGAGTTGTGACATTGTGTCCTTTTTCTGTAGGGTATTTTATGCCCATTCCAATTAGACATGTATTTGAAATGAGCATGGTTAACAAAAAAAGACTCAACTATGAAACTGTATTAAAGGGTCTCTGACATCATCATCACATCCTAATCATAGAGACCAAGGCTTCTACAAATTAATCTACAAGTGCTTTTATTCTTGCAGACAAAAAAAATGTTTATTTCCATTTGCTGTGTTGTTTATTCTTTTAGCATTGTTGGGCTAATTGGTTCATATTTGTGACTATGTGACCGAATTTGAGCTGAAAATTTTTCTACTCCAATTTATTTAACAATAAGGATGTTGCACCTAAATATTGCTTCTATGATAGGTGATGCCCTGAATTCTTTGAAGAACAGCTTGACAGATCCTGGTGATGTTCTTCAAAGCTGGGATTCCACTCTTGTCAATCCATGTACATGGTTTCATGTTACTTGCAGCAATGATAATAGTGTGATCCGTGTGTAAGTTATACATACATCAGTTTTACTTTTACTTTTACTTTTACTTTTATAGCCGTTTGTGTTCATCGTGAAATGTTTGTGTTTGGTCAGTGATCTAGGAAATGCAAACCTTTCCGGTCAACTAGTTCCGCAACTTGGTCAGCTCCCAAATTTACAGTACTTGTAAGTTGTGAATCAGATATGATATTCTTGGGGAAATTTTTGTGCTATTCAACTTTCATGCATGTGTATTGCCATCTTTGAATTATTCAAGGAATAATTTTACTTTGGGAACTCTAACTTAATTTTCTTTTCAATCACAGGGAACTTTATAGCAATAATATCACTGGGAAAATTCCAATTGAGCTTGGAAATTTGAAAAACTTGGTGAGCTTGGATCTGTACGTGAATAAGTTAACCGGCCCTATACCGGACTCATTGAGCAACCTTAAAAAGCTACGTTTCCTGTATGACATGCTTCCTTTTTCTCGTATCTTTAATCTGCAAAACTTACTTAAATCTGTTTCATTTTGTTACTTCATTTATGTCTTAGCATGCATACTTCTAACTCGCAACATGTTCTATGACTATTTAATTTTCACTAGACACTGCAATAACATTAAGAAAAAAACTATCATTCTACCCTATCAATAGTTTATAATATGCATACTCATTCACCCTGCTGCCTGAAGCAGGCGTCTCAACAACAATAGTTTGTCAGGAAAAATTCCCATGTCTTTGACAAGTGTGATGTCACTGCAAGTCCTGTGAGTTTTACTGTTTCACTTAGAGCTTTCATGAAATTCTGCAAATGAAGATGCCTTGGTATACTATTATCACATATATTATTTTGTGAAATCTGACATTATGGCTGTTGTGGAATATAGTGATCTATCAAACAACAATTTAACAGGAGATGTTCCAATAAATGGTTCATTTTCAATGTTCACTCCAATCAGGTTGGTGCAAGTTATTTTGTTTCTTTTACTGTTATCATTGAGGTAGAATTTATAAAATTTCTGCTAATGTCTGAGTTCCTCTTTGCAGTTTTAAAAATAATAACCCTGGCTTGAATGAAACAAACCCTCCATCTCCCCCCACTGCTCCACCTCCAAAAGCTTCTTCAGGTTTGTTGATGTTTGTTTTATTGTTAATGGATTTAACTTATCAAATAATAACTTGATTTGCTTGAACTAAAATCGTTGGCTGGGAATATAATTATGGATGGTGCCTGCAACTGACACTCAAATTTAAACTTGTTGAAAAGAACAGAATAACTTTTTTTGAACTGTGATCTTGATTGTTTGATATATCTTGAGATAACTTCTTCTGTGTGCTTAAAAAATATTTATGAGTTGTTGAGATATTGAGGCAGATGCCTCACATTGTCTATTCAAGAGAGAAAGTTGATAATAATGTTGAACCTTTTGTTTTAAAGATATTGAAAAATTTATTCAATCACAATTGAAGATTCTGTAACTCATTGTAGGTAACAGTGCCACTGGATCTATTGCTGGAGGAGTTGCTGCAGGTGCTGCTCTGTTGTTTGCAGGCCCTGCCATTGCAGTTGCCTGTTTGCGAAGAAGGAAACGTGCTGATTATTTCTTTGATGTTCCTGGTTAGTTGACTAACACATAAAAGATGGTATATATGCTGATTAAGAATCTGTATGTGATAGCCACTACTGATTTAGCTACACTGATATTTTTCAATGGCAGCTGAGGAGGATCCTGAAGTTCATCTTGGTCAGCTTAAAAAGTTTTCGCTGCGTGAGCTGCAAGTCGCTACAGATAGCTTTAATAGCAAGAATATTCTTGGAAGAGGAGGGTTTGGCAAGGTTTATAAAGGACGCCTTACCAATGGTACTCTTGTAGCAGTAAAAAGACTTAAAGAGGAACGCACGCAGGGTGGGGAGCTTCAATTTCAAACTGAAGTGGAAATGATTAGCATGGCTGTCCATCGTAATTTGCTCCGGTTGCATGGTTTTTGTATGACACCTACCGAACGGTTGCTTGTGTATCCTTTCATGGCAAATGGAAGTGTAGCATCTTGTTTACGAGGTATCATTCATTCTTACTCTACTGTGGTCTTTATTTAGTGTGGATTAGTGTGATATGCATCATTTTCATTAATATATTACTTAGTTTCTTTTATTCCTGAAGTGAAAACCTTCACTCTCAAGTCTTTTTTTTTTCTGGTAGATATGGAAGTGTTAGTTTTCCAATGTCAAATTGCTTTCCAATGTATTTCTAAGATGCTATCTGGTATGGCCACATACATGCTGAATTGGCAGTGCAAATTTTACATATCATCTAAGTTCATCCTCTCTGTTATTAAAATCAAGTGCATATATAATTTAACATTGATGGATGTTCTTATTGTTGGTTAAAACTTGCATTTTCATACTAAATTTTCATTTATTTATATTGATTGTGTTGCCACAGATCGTCCAGAAACACGTCCACCACTTGACTGGAAAAAAAGGAAGAGTATAGCACTGGGGTCTGCTCGGGGACTTGCTTATTTACATGATCATTGTGATCCAAAGATTATTCATCGTGATGTCAAAGCTGCTAATATATTGCTGGATGAGGATTTTGAAGCAGTTGTTGGAGATTTTGGCTTAGCAAAGCTGATGGATTACAGAAATACTCATGTTACCACTGCTGTACGTGGCACAATCGGGCATATAGCGCCGGAGTACCTCTCAACCGGAAAGTCTTCAGAGAAGACTGATGTTTTTGGATATGGTGTGATGCTTCTTGAACTGATAACCGGACAGAGGGCTTTTGATCTAGCGCGTCTTGCCAATGATGATGATGTCATGTTGCTTCATTGGGTAGGCATCCCATTTATGAAAATTATGTCAATACTTCTTTGATGACAGTTACTTGTATTCAACAAATTTTTTCTAATCCTTGTATGATAGATATCCCATTGAAGTTCATTCTTACTGTATTGGTTGTTTCCGCATATTAACACCTATGGGCTAATGGTCACTGTTGGGAAATGACATTGTTTTGAGTTCAGGTTAAAGGACTTCTGAAGGACAAGAAGCTGGAGACACTGGTTGATGCAGATTTACAGGGAAATTATGAAGATGAAGAGGTAGAGCAACTGATCCAGGTGGCCTTGTTGTGCACACAAAGCTCCCCTATGGAAAGGCCTAAGATGTCTGAGGTGGTGAGCATGCTAGAAGGTGATGGTTTGGCAGAAAAATGGGATCAATGGCAGAAAGGGGAGATGAACCAGCATGAATTCGATCGCATGTGCTATCATGCTGCTGATATGCTCTTAGACTCCACTTTCAATATCCCAGCAGATGAACTCTCTGGTCCTAGATGATCTTTCAACATTCAATGGCCAAGCCAATACACAACCGTATTCGCACCTTGTTAGGTCTTCTAGATGACTTTTTGAATATTCACAAGAAGCAAAAACATAATGAAACCAGACTGCTTTCTTTTTTGAGAGTTATACACTACAAAGTTGTATATGATTTCCATCCTGTGTGTTCTGATTTCATCATTTTAGGTTATCCTCATGTGTTGGACCACTTGCTCTTAATCATGTTATGATTATTATAGGAAAAGAAGATATTTGTAATTTGTATTGGGTACTGAAGTTGGAAAGTGTAGGTCACAGAGTTCCGAGGAACCTGTCATTGTATGGAACATGGAAATGAGTATAAAATTTTGTGAAAATAGCACAATACAAGTTCTAAAGAGAACTTTAAGCGAGTAAGCCTGACTATGACTAAAAAAGATTATTTCCTTTCACCGACAATAGGAGAAAAAACACCCTTGAAGAATCTCTCGTTATCACACACATTAAACATAGTAGTTTTGAAAACTAGTGATTGGTTGGGTTGATATATGTCCCTATTTAAAGATGAGGATATACTCGAATGTAAATAAAGGATGCGGAAAACTATAAGTTTCAATATACTATCTTTTGAATGATCATATTAATATTTGTCTAGTTTAAATGTTGTGTAAGAGGAAATTTTGAATGCCAATGAGTAATAGCTCAAATGGCATAATCTCTCCATATTCAATTAAGAGGTTGCGGGTTCGAGTCTCCTATTTTTGGTAAAAAAAAAAAAAAGAAGGGGGAATCTTGAATGCTTACAATATACCAATCAATCATTAAGCAAATAATTTACACTTGTAAAATTTACACTGTGGCTTATTAGTGACCATTCCAACCAACACAAACACGCTCAGAAATCATAACCATAAGAGGACTCTTATCTCCCAAAAACATCAAATTTTAAGAGACTGACAACTAACTAGTTCAGCAGATCTACCACTCCTACTTGCAAGAACCCTCCAAATCCTGGATTCTGCTGAAGAATCAGCATGTTCACTGGATGAGTAATCCGAAGATGACAAGTTGGGTTGGCCAGAAGCTAAATCACTTTGCAAGTCAGCCTGAAACACTGTTATGTTGTGATTAGCATCTTTTGTTATTACATGAATTTTTCCAAGCAAACCGGCTAAAAGATAAGGCGATTCTGCATCAGTGAAATCATGAATAGGAACATCTCCGGCAGCAACTTTCCAGCTATCACCTTCATAATCGTATACCTTGATCTTTGCACTGTCAAGGGAATTTGAAGGATCAAGGGCATATAAATCACCATTGACTGTAACACTCAACTTTGTTCCAGCTTGCCTCGCTGGCCAACCTTCACCCATGCCATTTGGCATTTCAAGCCATGAATTTACATTCGGATCATAAACCTCACCCCCAACATCAACGAAAAATGGCCAGCAATACAAACTCTGAGGAACAAACAACCTTCCCCTGTATGAAGTCATTCCTGTCGCAATAGGCTTGAGCAAATCAGCCAGAAAAGCAGTAGGCAGCACCTGAGCTTTCGCAAAAGGCATGTTTGGTAATTGGGACCATGTTCCTGTATGGGGGTCGTAAACTTCTGCAGATTGAAGGGGGCTGAGTCCACCACGACCCCTAGTAACGCCTCCAACAACATAAAGCTTATTATTTAGTATACCCGTCTTGCAATACGCTCTACCAACAGACATTGGGCTAGCCTCAGTCCAAGAGTTTTTGACGGGATCATACTGCCAAACAGACTTCATTGCCGAAGCTCTCGAAAATCCTCCTAATGCATAGATGCAACCATCAACAACTCCAATGGAGCAACCACAAAATGGCATCCGATCCAGAGCATCTCTCCGACCAAGCCAGCTCATTATGATATCAGCAATCTTGATACGTGAACCCATCATGCTCCACACTCTAAGGGGAAAGGCAGCCAAACCCTTCTTTGCTTCATCTTCAAAGGAGATTTTTGGCATTGGTGGCAACCTTTGCCATCTTCTGGAAATAGGGTCCAAGCCAGACCATAAAAGCTTATCATCTTTGACCCTTGTTAATATGTAGAGCCACTCTTCCGTGGTTCCAAGTTCTTTTCTCACACAAAATAGTTCAGTGCTCACAAGGGCAGCCTTCCACACATGCGAAACTAACTTCAGACTTAAATAATTAATTCGAGGAACCCTAGCTAGAATTTGGATTGATATCTCATCAGGAAGGGATGGTATCAGTCTTGAATTATCTTCACAGGAGCTTGATAATAACCTCTGCCTCTTGCAAGCTTCATCTTGCAAAGCCGCCACAGAGGGATCACTCCATCTAGTCTTGGAACTATTCAGACTCAGTATATTCCCCATTAGAGACACTTCAAATTCACATTGAAGATAAACACATCAAGCTTCAAAGATAAATCAGTTTGAGAGCATCCTTACTCTTAAATCATCTGTTACCACACACATAAAGAAAATTGTTTGTTCAGTTGAAAAAATGGATTGAACAAATGAAATAAATCTTACATATTATAAATATATACTTACAAAAACATTATCAACATGCAATCTACTAAAAGCAATACACAACAGGCCAAAGCGCTCAAGCAAAGTGAATACATCTAATACAAATATTCAAATAGAACATCATCATTCACACAACTTCCACAAACAAAAGTAAAAAACAGAACTGTGCACTAATACAAATAGAAACGACGGGCTTATAAACAAACACACAATACATAAAAACGTAAGAAAAAGAAAATCGACAATTTAGCATAGAAAACTTACACTCGGATTCTCCAGCATAGAAATAAGCACATATGACAGATGGAAGGAATCATAAAAACACCAGCACAATGCCCATCATTTTATACACTCAAAAATGGGAATTTAAAAAGACCCAGAAAGTCAATTAGGAACCTCAACGAAGAATCACTAGGAAACTGATCGAAAAATCGCTACTTTATCCCAAACCCCTGTTTCTGAAGAAGGGGGTATCTTTTTTTGCTCTGGCACGGGATGGATCATGAATATTAGAGATAGAAACAGGGTTTTGTGATTCTAAATTTCCAAAGAGTGTGTTCCTCTCAGAAAGTGTAGTGTGTAAACGCAACTGCGTGAAAGGTATCATATCCCTTTCACTGCGTCCAAGTTGTTGGGGCAATCTCTTCCGTCCATTTAAGGGTCCCACGTTTGGTGTACGGCCTAAATCTTGCACAATTTTATATTTGTCTTTTCTCTGTGATTTACAAAATAAATTATCAGAAATACTATAATACCTTTGTATACACTGTGCCTTCTAATTTTTTAAATTAAAAATAATTAATAAAAAAATTATTTCTATATTATAAAAAATATATACACAATACTTGATGTTAAAAATATGCTATATGCAGTGAAAAATACCATACAATTATATAAATAAAGTTACCTGATATAAATATATGTCGACAAGAGTGGTAATATGCACTCTATTTGCAGGTACTCAATTGAGAATAGATCCTCTTCATTGTAAAAAAAAAATTGAGAGTATAAAGTGTAATCTTTAATCCTTCATTACTCTCTCTCTCATGTTTATTTTTTGTCTCACTTATAAAATTAATGGTGAGATATCACACTTTACTCTCTTAATTGTTAAAAAAAAATGAGATGATTCATTCCCGTACTCAATCCAATCCAATCCGATCAGGTAGATTATTAATTCAATCTGCAGCGGGTAGAGCAAGGTGCGAGTAGAATTTTCATGCGGGTCTAGTAGGGTGCGTGTTGAGTCTCAATTCTATCCGACTAACCTACATCCTATATATGTATATATTATCAAATCTGCTACACATCTAAGCATTATTGTCATCTAAGTTTAACCAAGTAGACTCAACGCTAACAAAAACTACTCTCATTAAAAGAGCGTAATTATACACGCGGGTACGTTATTATCGTCGTCATCGTCTTCTTCTTCACATTCTTCCTCCTCCTCCTCCTTTTTCTCCTTCTTCTTCTTGTTCTTCGCGTGTTTTCTCCTCATCGTCATTCTTTTGTTGCTACTGATATTGTTGCATTTTTTTTCTTTTTTCCCTCCTCTTCTTGGTGATTTTGCAACATTAAGTGTTTTAAATTGTGTAGAACAACGAGACCAAATGCACCTTAATTTACTCAAAAATGAACCGAAATCACATCTAGAATGAACTGAAAATTAAATTTCGAATGAACCAAAATTGATTAACGATGACAATACACAAACAAACTCGTTTCAAAATAAGTACAGACCAAATACACCTTATTTAAATCCAGAATAAACCAAAATTACTTAATGATTGCGTTCGAAAACAAGCACACAAACAAAATTGAATGATCAGAAATTTACTCACAAATGAACCGAAATTACCTCCAAAATGAACCGAAATTACTTAATGATGACGATATACAAACAAACTCGTTTCAAAACAAATAGAGACCAAGTGCACCTTATTTAAATCTAGAATGAACCGAAATTACTTAATGATTGCGTTCGAAAACAAGCACACAAACAAAATTGAATCATGAAAAAAAACACATTCAAATTCATCAAGTGATTTTGCAGCATTATGCGTTTCTTCTTCTTTGTTTGATTTTTTCATGTTTTTATTATTGTTAAGAGGGTAAAACAAGAAGAATTATGAGAAGAAAAAACAAGAAGGAGAAGATGAATAAGACAAGAAGAAGAAGAACATGATAAAGAGTTTTTTATTTTTGTTTTTCTTTTTTGTTTGATTTTTCTTCTCTTTTTCTTAATTTTATTCCTCTCAAGAGAAGATGTGAGGAGAAAGATGTTTGAATTGTGTAGAACAACAAAACTAAATGTACCTTAATTCATTCAAAAATTAACCAAAATTACATCCATAATGAACCGAAAATCAAATTCCGAATGAACCAAAATTTCTTAATGATGACGATACACAAACAAACTCGTTTCAAAATAAGCACAGATCAAGTGCACCTTTTTTAAATCTAAAATGAACCGAAATTACTTAATGATTGTATTAAAAAATAAGTACACAAACAAAATTGAATGATCAGAAATTCACTCAGAAATGAACCAAAACTACATCCAGAATGAACCAAAAATCAAATTTCGAATGAACCAAAATTATTTAATGATGACGATATACAAACAAACTCGTTTCAAAACAAGCACAGACCAAGTGTACGTTATTTAAATCCAGAATGAACCGAAATTACTTAATGATTATGTTCGAAAACAAGTACACAAACAAAATTGAATGATCAGAAATTCACTTAAAAATTAACCGAAATTACATCTAGAATGAACTGAAAATTAAATTCCAAATGAACTGAAATTACTTAATGATGACGATACATAAATAAAATCGTTTCAAAACAAGCACAGACCAAGTCAATTTTGAACAAAAATACATCCAAATCAATTTTAAATAAAAAAAAATTTGATGATAACAATAACAAAAACGACGATAACGATAAGGATAACGATGATATGTATTAGAAGAGAACAATGACGATAACGATGATAATCATGATGCTAATGACGATGGAGGAGAATGATGAAAAGCAAGGAGAAAAAGAAATTCCAATAAGAAAAGAAAGAAGGAAGAGGAGGATGTGCTGTTGATGACGGTAACGAAATTGAAAAATAATGAAAAAGGAAGAGAAGAAGAATAAGAAGACGTAGCATCATGGGTGAAGAAGAATGTGCGTGCATGAGTTTGAAAGAAAAAGAAGAAGTGGAAGAATCTAAAAGACTTAGTTGGTTAAATTACTTGGATGTGGAGTTTTATAATATATTATATACTTATATAAAAATATATTTTAAATAGATGTTGAACCAAAGACTTCTCACTAAATGCAAAAGATCATTAGCCATTAAGAGAAAATCATTAATTGATAATTTAATATGATTTTTTTTTACATAAAAGTCAGTTCTATTTTAAATTATCATGAAGTTATATAATAATGTTACATCTTTTTGGTAACATGCAAGTAGGGTCGGTAATAATGAGTAGGGTTAGGGTTGGAATATTCTCAACTCGCGAATATAGTAGGATTGAGTTTATATAAAAATCTCAACTTGCGAGTAGGGTTAAGGTTGGATCCAAACCCTACCCTATCCATTGCCACCCATGTATGTTCATATCAGGACTCAAAAATAAAGTTATGGTCCAATTAAAGCTAATCTAATTTTACAGAGGGTCTATAAAAGATTACCATATTCAATAAGATCAATTCAAAAAGTTACGTGAATTAACCTGCCCGACCTACTTGAAGTACAGTACTATAGTTCGTACACGATCCGACTTGTATGACAAATAAGACCTTTATCATCTATTACTTTAAATACTATCCATCACTACTACAATATGGAATAACTTCACAAATATAAGAAAAAACTATCTACTACTACAAGTAAAGAGATATAAAAATAATGTCCAAGTCATCACCTACTTTTATAAATACCTCATCAAATTCATATATTTTTCAATCTCAATTTCACTTAAAATTTGTCTAAAATTCTTTTTAACTTAAGCATTAAAAATTTGTGCAAGTACCCACCATCATAATTTAAACAAGATAATTAGAGAAATCACCGTATCAACAAAATAAGTCAGAATTTTCACAAAAAAAAAAAAAAATTTAAATCTCATATTCAGATCTAAATTTATCTTAGTTTCAGATAATAACTCAGAATAATGTATATATTTATACTAAACATGATATTTTTTACACTTTTTTTTACATAAAACTTTTATAATTGATCTTTTTATTTTTAACGAAAAAAAGTAAAATATATTGGGTAAATAAAAATAATGTATATAATTCATTTTTATTTATGAGTTTATTTTAAAATAAAAACTCACGCATAAAAGAATGCTAAAACGAAATACAACTCTAGAATTAGAAAAAAACAGGTAAAAAATTTGATGGAGTGAGCTAAGGTTCCCTCTTTTAATAGTTCGAGTTTCTAAGTAACATATGCATTGCGGACAAGTTTTTTTTATGTCTATAAATTTGGTATTAAATTTGTCAAATTTGTTTTTTTATAATAAATATTAAATATTTAAAATTATTTATTTTTTTAATTTTTAAATTAAATATTATTTTATTTTTTTAATAAATTAGACAATTACATATAGACAGGCTAACATTTACCAACAATGCAAACATGAATTTGCAGTTTTGCACTATTCGCCAATGCAAATGTTTACATAAGCTAGTCTACCTCAAAGGTCTGCGCATAGATGATGTTTTATTGCCTTAATTATAAAGCTATCAATAAAATTAAACGTTAATTTTATAATTATTAAGTTTGATGATGGGCATAATGATAATGACTAGGAGTAGCCACAAACAAAATAAAATAAGATTTAGATTTAATTCTAATTTTATTTGTGAATTAATTTTTTTATTTAAATTTGTGAAAATTGCATATGAGCATAAAGAAGAACAATACTAGAAAAATCAAGAAAGAATTGAGAATTGAACTTGAATAATGATGAGACTCAAAGAATACAATAATACAGCTTGCTATTTATACAAACACTACTTCTAACAGAATTGCCTTACTATTCTAACAAACTATACCGTTCAGCATATCAACAAAACCCACTACTAAAAACTTTTCTATACAAGAGAAATAATAACCTGTATTAAAAAATTCTAACTAACAGAATAAATATCAAGTAACACCCTCCCATAAACTTGGACTATTGGGAGAGAAGAGATCTAACAATCCAAGCTTAGAGTAACCTGCATTGAAAGGCCCAGGAATAAAAGGTTTGGTGAGAATGTCGGCAGCTTGATTATTGGAGGACATGGAAAGGAAATGAATCAATTTTTCTTGCAATTTGTTACGGATTATATGGCAATCAGCTTCAATATGTTTTGTACATTCATGAAACACAAGATTAGTGGCAATGTAAATAGCTGAATTTCTATCACAATACAGATTAATAGGCTTTGTGATTGGAACACCAAGATCTTGAAGAACATAACTCAGCCATTAAACTTCTCGGGTGGCTAAAGCTAAAGCTCTATACTCTGCTTCTGAAAAGGAGGCTACAACTGTTTGTTGTTTCTTACTCTTCCAAGTAACCAATGATGGTCCTAAATAAAAATAATATACCGAGATGGATCTGCAAGAGTCAACGCAACCAGCCCAATCAGAGTCAGAGAAACCAGTAAATTGTAAATTAGAATCTGCAAAGAAGAAGAGACCTGCAGTAGGAGAACCCTTTATATAACGCAGCACTCTATGTGCTGCCTTCAAATGCTCAGTAATAGCACAATCCAAAAACTGGCTCAGCTTCCCAATGGTATAGCTTATATCAGGTCTAGTATTTGATAGATATAAAAGCTTGCCCACAATTCGTCTATACTAACCAGAATCAGTGAGCAATTTTCCAGTAGTTTTACTTAGTTTTGCTCCATAATCAATAGGAGTGGTGGCAAGTTTACACCCTTCAAATCCTGTTTCCTTGAGTAAATCAAGGACATATTTTCTCTGATACAAAGCAATTTCCGTCTTGGATCTTGCCACTTCTAGACCAAAGAAGTACTTCAAATCTCCCATGTCTTTGATCCAAAATCTCTCATGAAGAACATCTTTAACTGAGTTAATTTCATTTAGGTCATCACCTGCTAATACTAAGTCATCTACATACACTAGAATTGCTATGAATCCAAGTGATGTAATCTTGGTGAAGAGGCTGTAATCCGATTTGCATTGATTGAATTTTAGCTCAAGGAGAACCGATTTGCGCTTGCAATTCCATTGTCTACTAACTTGTTTTAATCCATTCAATGACTTTTCAAACTTGCAAACTTAACCTGATGAAGCTTCTAAACCTGGAGGCACCTTCATATAGACCTCCTCATCGAGTTCACTATGCAAAAATACCGTGTTGACATCAATTTGTTTAAGGTGCCACCATTTCACTGCTACAACAGCCAGCACCACTCTTAAAGTCCCTAGCTTTACTACAGGACAGAAGGTGCCTCGATAGTTAACACCAGCCACTTGTGTGAATCCTTTGACAAAGAGTCTTGCCTTGTGCCTTTCCACTGTGCCATCCGGGTGGTATTTGGTATACACATTTACAGCCAATTACTCTCTTTCTAATTGGTAAAGAAGTTAGCTTCCATGTCTTGTTTTCTTCTAAGGCAGTTAGTTCAGCTCTTATTGCCTCTTGCCAACAAGTTTAAATAATTGCATCATCATAGGTTTTAGGCTCTAAATTTTGAATAGAAACAAAAAATGCAAGATGCATGGGAGAAAGCCTAGTATAAGACAAGACATTGGAGAGAGGATACCTTTGAGCAATGAGCTACAATGAGGGTGAAACAGTGTTGATGGTTTGGCACTCGTAGTCCTACAAGTATGCAGGCGGTTTAGTTTGCCTAGTCGATCTCCTTACACCAGCAATTTCAGGCATAATGGAGGATTCAGGCAGGGCAGCAGAATTATGAGTTGAAATATCTTCATGTGATGCAGGTGTGGGTTTTAAATGATCATGAATTTCAGGATAGGAAAGAATTTCTTCAGTTTCATTTAACTCAAATAAAGAATTATCATGTTGATGGTTGAGATTTTGGTGATGCAAGCTTGCTTGAGGGGCTGCATCATTAGTGTTTAAAACCTGAATCTGAGTCCCTTCCAAAAATTCATAATCAAAAGGAGGAGATGCAACATGAGATGAATTAGAAGAATTTGAAAAATTGTTATCATTCGAATTATTGGAGTGACAGTAAGGAAAATAATTCTCATGAAATTGGACATCCCGAGATAAGAAAGTCTCTCGAGTTTGCAAATCAAAGAGCAGGTATCCCTTTGTGCCTTCCCTGAATCCAAGATGCAAACACTTTCTTGCTCTTGGATCCAGTTTGCCTCGTTGTCTTGCAAGGCTACTAGCATATGCCAAACAACCAAAGACTCTGAGAAGGGAAACATTTGGCAGAGTCTTATAAAAAACTTTATATGGAGACTTATCTTGCAAAAAAGGTGTTGGAAATCGATTAATTAAATAAACCGCATGTCCAACACTGTAATTCCAAAAATATTTTGGCAAGTGTGCATGAAACAAGAGAGTTCTAACCACAGCAAGGATGTGTTGATGCTTGCGCTCAACAATGCCGTTCTGCTGTGGAGTTTCCACACAAGTTCTTTGATGAGATATGCCATTAGAGCTGTAAAAAGTAGGCATTAAAAATTCAGGCCCATTATCCGTGCGAATTGTTTTAACCACTGTATTAAATTGGGTTTTAGCAAAAATGACAATTTTTAACCAATGGAGAAGCCTCGGCTTTAGTTTTCATGAACAAAATCCAAGTAAATCAAGAACAATCATCCACTATAGTAAGAAAATAACGTTTTCCAGTAAAAGAGAGAACAGAAATGGGTCCCCAAATATCAACATGAATTAGATCAAGTACATTGGTTGCAGTACTAGAACTAACAGAAAAAGGTAATCGCTTTTGTTTGCCAAGATGGCAAGAATGACATGGTTCCGTATGTTTTGTACAGTCAATAAACTCAAAATTCTTTTGTAATGCAACAAGCCTATTATGAGATGGATGTCCTAATCTAACATGCCACAAAGATTGTGAAAAATGGCTGCGGGAAGTTGCTGTGATGTGAGGGAGAGCTTTAACTTCTTTGTGCAGAATGTACAAACCATCAACATTGCTAGCTACACCAATCATCTTCAAAGTGTGCAGATCCTGTATCTCACAAGCCTTGTTAGTGAAACTCATTTTGCAATGTAAAGATGCAGTAAGTTTTGAAACTGATATGAGTTTAAAGTTTAAAGTAGAAATAAATAATGCATTAGTGAGGGAAAGAGTGTCAGAAAACATAATAGTACCCATGATGCAGCTAGTAGTGAGTGCTCCATTAGGTAATTTGACAATGATTGGATCAACTTTGAAATAATTTTGAAAATCAACCAGGGTATATGATACATGGTCAGTGGCTCTAGTGTCAAGTACATATGGCTTGTGTTTATTAGTTGAAATATTTAGAGCTTTAACATGAGAATCAAATTGTAAAATATTTATCATTCTACCTATATAGGGAGAGTGATTGGCTTTGGCTAAAATTTGATTTGATACGATGAGAATGAGGCACATCTTGTTTGCTAAGCAAGGCCAAAAGAGCTTCTCGTTGCTTTGGAGTGAATTCATTAATGGTTGGTTCACTTCTAACCAATTATGGAACATTGAGATCATCATTTTCATCTTCGGGAGTGTTTGCAGCAGTCATACAATTTAGGACAGGAGACTTTTTCTCAAATATGGGTTTGAAGTTGGGTGGATAGCCATGCTTCTTATAGCAATTATCCACAATGTGTCCTGATTTTTCACAATGAGTGCATTACAATTTAATGCGATTTTGCCCCCTTTTTAGACTGACCTCTACCTCTGTTGTCAGGTTGAAGAGACTGCCAAAATCTTAGTGTCTAAGGTATTATCAAAACTGATGAGCTGCCTTTCTTGCCGAGTGATCATTGAGAGGATTTTGTTTACACTAGGCAAATCATTCATCAGCATGACCTGTGACTTAACAGTGGAATATTGCTCTCCAAGACCACGCAAAAACTTGATGACTCTGTCCTCCTCCCTGTGTGCCTAACAATGCCTAAGCCACATTCACATTTAACATAATCACAGCCAGGAATAGTTCTAAAATCATCGATCTCTTCCCAAAGATTTTTCAGTTTGGCAAAATAAGCCATAACAGACAAGTCCCCTTGTTTTAGTGCATAGACTTCCTCATTCAATTCAGCTACTCGAAACCTATCACCCTGATAATAACGATGCTTAAGATCATTCCATAATTCATAGCTTATATTGTTCCATAGAACACTTTGACTGGTTTCTGGACTAATGGAAAGGTTAATCCAAGCAACTACATAGGTGTTGCATCGTTGCCATGCTTTGAAATCAGGATCATTTTTCTCAGGTTTTAGAATGGTACCATCAACAAATTCAATTTTATTTTTAGATGTAAGAGCATTGATCATATCTTTTCTCCACGCACTGGATTTTCAGAATAAAGTATGTAATAAGGGCTTGAAAGATTTTGATTCGGATTTGTCTTGTTGATATGGCTCTAGATCTGCACCACCTGACTAAAAAACGCCGCGAATTATTGCATGTCCATCATAGGACCACCTCATGTGGATCCAGTACTTGGATTTGATTTTCCTTCCATCACTGCGAGGATGATAGAAGCGTTCATAACTTTTCTCTCTTGATCTCGTTGATCGGAAACTTGTTATCTCTTCTTAACGGGAAGACAGTGAGATAACAGAGCTCTCATCAAATTCTATGGTATGAGTTCAATAGAGAAGAAGAAAAGAAATAGATGAAGAAGAGGAGCTAAGATTTCAGAGAGGTGTGAAAGAGAAGGAGAAGAAATTGTGTGAAAGAGGGCATTCAGATCAAACAAGAAAAAGGGAAAAATAGATTCACGGAGCAAAAACTGCGAACAAGCACTTCAACTATGAAGTTGGACTCATCACCCTTCTCTAATCACGTTAACGAATTGTGAATCAGAGAGCAAGTTTCTCATCCTTCAATCTGGATCTCCATGTTCCTCCATCCACGCTCATCGCACCATGTGAAAATTGCATATGAGCATGGAGAAGAACAATACCAGAGAAACCAAGAAGGAATTGAGAATTGAACTTGAATAATGATGAGACTCAAAGAATACAATACTACAGCTTGCTATTTATACAAACACTACTTCTAACAGAATTGCCTTACTATTCTAACAAGCTATACAGCTCAGCATATCAACAAAACCCACTACTAACAACTTTTCTATACAAGAGAAATAATAACTTGTATTAACAAATTCTAACTAACATAATAAATATCAACTAACATAATAATCAAGCGTCCTGTGATCACTAGATATCGATGTGGCTAGGAAAGTATGAAGACCATTGTACCGTTTTACCTCCCAAATACCTTTGCGTTGGCGGAGGCTAACCCGAATGAGCCATGTGCACCCGTTGCTGAACTCCTTGCACTTACCATAGTACTTGCGATGATCGGATTTCAACACCTTGTACTCAATCCCACAACGGATGCTATAAGTCTTCACGCTTAACACGATCTCCTCTTTATCCTAAAACTATTGACCAACTTGAAATTCAGATACAGATCCTGTATTCTATGTATCTCTGGCCCCAAAACCAACAGGTACTCTCGGATTTTCCTGCTGTGCCATGGCATCCAAGTCCAAAGTTGAGAAGTGTGGGAGGTACTGATGAGTTCCTAAACTAGATGCTTCACCACCCACAACTAGAGTGGTCCTTGCTATGTCATCATCACTATCATCAGCTACCGTGGCAGGCTCCACATCATCATCATCATCATCATCATCATCATCATCATCATCATGCAGTGCATCCTCAACCCCATCCGATACTCCACCTTCTCCGAAAATTGAGACTATAATAAGAGTACTGAACGTCGCAATCGCAACCTCCCCCAAGGGTCCAGTCTCACCAACTCCTGCGTCACCACTGCGGTTCAGATTAGATGCAAAGGACAGAGATGCAACTAAAACTGCCTCATGTACAATCACTGGCATAGATGATGAGGCATCAACAGGCATGGAACTAGAGCAGGCTGGATGTCATTGTAGATTGAGGATTCCGGTTCGAACCTCCAGAACTACATACCACATCCACAAGCTTCGCCAACAGCTCTGGGGTCCTCATCTCAGAAAACTACCGACGACAATGGAACAGAACTTGTAAATCCTCGTAACTGCTTATAACGAATGAATCGTACTTCATATCATCGTGCAACACAGAAACTGGGATTCTATAGAATAACTTCTTTACCTGTTTCACGGCATGCAGTCCCAGTCTCTGGAGTATAGTTTCTGAAACTCAATGAAACTCGTCGAATGTTTGAGGAAAACACTCCGTGGGTCCTTATCAGTAAATTTAATTCCTAAACATGTTTTCTTCTTAATCGGCCTTCTATAGTGCACCAAAACTAAAAAACTCTCATAACTAGCCATTGTGAATCCCACTATGGTAAAAATTTCACATTCATCTCTTATTTATATACATTAGGCATATACTAAATCAAATTAACTCTTTTTGATTTATATATATAGTAGAATTCATACTAAATCGAAGCTAATAGAGTTGATTTACCATTAGTCACTGCCAAGTATAAATCGAATTTATATATAGTAGAACTCATACTAAATCGAAGCTAATTGAGTCAATTTACCATTAGCCACTACCAGGTATAAATCGAATTCAATGAATTCGATTTATTAAGGGGGCTAAATCGAAGCTTTTTTATTCGATTTAGTAGTGTGCATAGTAAATGATACCCATTGATTCGATTTACTAGTGTTGGGCCTAATTCGAAATCATTGAATTCGATTTACGTATGAACACGAAATAAAGTAATTCGAATCTTGTAGATTCGATTTACTACCTAAGCCTGTATTTCGAATTCATTGACTTCGATTTACATAGAAATCTAAACGGAGACAACTAGGTAACATTTTTTAGTTTGGAGAATTTTGGTCATTTTCAACTTGGTTTGGTTCATAGGGGTGAATTACCCTAAATATGTGTTGATAGGAGTGGCAACATGCATGGATACCTAATCTGATTCAACTCAGGTTGAGTCTTAACCCTACCTAACCAACATGCATCTTATATATGTACATGTTATATACTTATATAAAAAATATATTTCAAATGGATGTTGAACCAAAGACTTCTCACTAAATGCAAAAAATTCTTAGCCACTAAGAGAAGATCATTAATTAATAATTTAATATATTTGTTTATATATAAAAGTCAGTTTTATTTTAAATTATCATGAAGTTATATAATAATGTTGCATCTTTTTGGTAACTCCCGAATAGGGTCGGATACCCGCATGTTAAGAATGAGCAGGATTAGGGTTGAGATATTCTCAACTTGCGAGTAGAATAGAATTGAGTTTATATAAAAGTCTCAATATGCGAATATGATTAGGGTTTGATCAAACTCTACTCTACTCATTGCCACATTTGTGTGTTCATATCAGGACTCAAAAATAAAGTTATGTTCCAATTAAAGCTAATCTAATTTTAGAGAGGATTTATAAAAGATTACCATATTCAATAAAAACAATCCAAAAAATTATGTGGGTTAACCTATCCGACCTACTTGAGATACGGTATTATAGTTCGTACATGATCCGACTTACATGACAAGTAAGATATTTATCATCTACTACTTTAAATACTATCCACAGCTTAGCCACTACCATAACATAAAATAACTTCACAAATATAAGGAAGAAACTATCTACTACCACAAGTGAAGAGATATAAAAGTGATGTCCGAGTCATCACTTACTTCTATAAATATCTCATCAAACTCGAATATTTTTTAATCTCAATTTCGCTTAAAACTTACCTAAATCTCCTTCTAATTTATGCATTAAAGTTTTTTGTAGGTATCCACCACCATAATTCAAACAAGTTAAATAAATTACCGTGTCAGTAGATAAGTCAGAATTTTCAAAAAAAAAGAAAAAATTTAAACTTCGCATTCAGGTCCAAATTTACTTTAGTTTTAAATAATGCCTCAAATAGTATGTAACATGATATTTACACTTTTTTTTTTACGTAAATTTTTTTATTGATCTTTTTATTTTTTAAATTAAAAGTAAAATATATTATCTAAATAAAAATAATGTATATAATTCATTTTTATTTATGAGTTTATTTAAAATAAAAACTTACACATAAAAGAATGCTAAAATGAAATACAACTCTGGAATTAGAAAAAACAGGTAAAAAACTGATGGAGTGAGCTAACTTTCCCTCTTATAATAGTTTCGGGTTTCTAAGAAACGTATGCATTGCAGACAAGTTTTTTTTTTTTGTCTATAAATTTGGTATTAAATCTGTCAAAGTTGTTTTTTTTTTATAATAAATATCAAATATTTAAAATTATTTATTTTTATAATTTTTAAATTAAATATTATTTTATTTTTTTGATAAATTAGACAATTACATAGACAGGCTAGCATTTATGAACAATGCAAACATGAATTTGCACTATTCGCCAATGCAAGTGTTTACATAAGCTAGGCTACATCAAAGGTCTGCGCATGGATTGATGTTTTATTGCCTTAATTATAAAGCTATCAATAAAATTAAACTTTAATTTTATAATTATTAAGTTGGATGATGTACATAATGATAATAACTAGGAATAGCAGCCAACATAATAAAATAAGATTTAGATTTAACTTTAATTTTATTTATGAATTAATTTTTTATTTAAATTTAATTTTATCTTATTTGTGAATTTATAAAATGCCAACTTTAATTTATCTATTTTCGATCTACAAATATCCGACCCTACTTAAAGTCATAAAAAAAATACAATATACAATAATCTTATGAGTATATAAATTAAATTTGAGAAAAGGACAAATAGGTCCCTAACCTTTTGTCCTGCGGACATTTTTGTCCCTGACCATTAAAAAATACTTTTAAGTCCCTGACCTTCACAAAACTTGGACGGATCAGTCCCTGACGGAGGCATTTGGACGGATCAGTCCCTGACGGAGGCATTTGGACGGAGGGACTGATCCGTCCAAGTTTTGTGAAGGTCAGGGACTTAAAAGTATTTTTCAATGGTCAGGGACAAAAATGTCCGCAGAACAAAAGGTTAGGAACCTATTTGTCATTTTCTCATTAAATTTTAACACAAACACTACAATAATTTTATAAAATTGACTTTTATATAAACAAAAGTGTAAATTTTTTAATTAAAGATCTTATTTCAATGATTAAAAATTTGACATTCACCTTTAACACATTATATATATATAGTGCGAATTAGTTGAGTAAAATTGAGTAAAATTAAATCTCAATTCACACTTTATTCGACCCACAAATTAACTAGCGAGAAAAACTGTGGGATTGGATCGAATTAGATATTATTCCGAGATAGGGTTGCTGCTTTCCCTAATGCAGTTCTAGAAAATTAGTTGTAGTTGAAGAGTTAGTTTCTTGAATGTAATGTTGATGAAGTTTGTTTATTATTTATTGCGTGCATAATTTAATTGAAAACACATTACTTATTAGCTTCTATAGTTTGCCATCAAGTTCTGCATTTAATTATAGGCACTGTACTTTCTCCAGAGTGGAGGAATTTCCAGAAGGAATTGAGTGAAAGGATGTGGTCCCTTCTGAAAACAAAGGAAAGGGAATGAATAAAGGCATAAAGTAGTGTAACGTATTATTATTACTCATAACTCACCACTGCTTTGTGCACTCAGCATTAGTTACTCTTTTGATGGGTCAAAGTGTCAAACCTACTGCCACCTTAATTAATTAATGTTATAAATCCGTTACTACTTCATGTAAAGCCACTGTGTGGAACATGAAAAGTAAAACTAATCACACAAGAAGTTAATTACAAAGTTCAAATAATGGAGCTGGAGCATCTTTTGAGCTGTCAGCATTGTTATTATGAAAACCTCAACATTTGTAAGTTGTAACTGCCTTTTTTCTCTCTCTCTCTGATTTTAACCGCATCAAATTTAATGTTTGTACCTCAACTGATCCTTTGACCATCCATGGTTATTAGCCACATTTTCTGTTACCCCCACTTGGGTTCTGCTCAACACATTAACTCTACCTTATCCCTATAAAAAGTAGTCACTCCAGCATCAGAATATGTCTAGTAAACTAAATTGGACAATTATTCTTAAGTCTGATCAAAACTTTTGGAGGAAAATAAAATAAAAAGTTACTTATTTTCTACATTGTATCTGTATATATTTTTATGATTAGATAATGACAGCATAATCATTTATGATTTGATTTTACTTTTCACCCCCTAATGGGTCAACTTAAACTTGAGACACTAGCATGAAGTTTTTCTTATTTATATCAAAAGAAGGCTATTGTCAATTTCTCAGCATTAACCTATGAAAAGGACAAGATTTTGGACACTGTTGTATCATAGTAATATTTATATATATCAGATAAAATAACAAAAACATCTCTACACTTAACACTAGCAGTGAAATCCACTGTTAGCTTAAGACTTAAGTCATAATGACAGCATTTCTCTTCATCATCATATATATATATATATATATACACTGATCAGCATTATCATCACTATTTACAATAGTGTATGTTTTGACACCACAGTCTCTTTTGTTTCCTTCGAAAACTAACACTTTCTGCTTCACCATCCATATTCTCCTCCCCCTTCTATAACCTCTCCTCTATGATGAACATGATGAGTCAGAAAACCAAAAGCAGTAGGAAAATGGTGAGAAGGGGTTTCATGTGCCATTCTCAGGCATCAACAGCAGTGTGCATGAGCACACATGATAATCGATCCGTGGTTGTGCCTAGAAGGCCTGATAGAAGTGTTTCTCTTGATGATTCCAAGTTGATCAACCCTTCCAAGTACTCCAAACTCAGTGAGTCTCGCAGGTTCAGACCAGTTCCATTGATCAAGCAGAGAGGAGAGGACCATGTTCAAGTCATGAATCAGCCAAGGGAACTTCATAAACCACCAACAGAAAATGTCTTTCAGGTTTCTCACGTTACATATATTCTGCTACACTATTTGATTTGTTTTCTTTTTGTAGAATTTCTGTTAAAAGTTTATGCATTGTGGAGCTTCATGAACTGCAGTAGTATTGCACTTTATTTTTTTCTTCTTTTTAAGAATGGCAATGGAGTAATTCTTCAATAGTAGTGTAGTACTGGTAGATCAAAATATTCAATGAGTCATTGAAGTTAAAGTTAACAGTACCTTGTTTCTGTGAAAAGCAATCAAAATTATGTGTCAAAATCAAAACTATGCAGGACCATAATGAAAAAGTGAAGACATGAAATGGAAATAATGCAAATGGGAGTGTGAATTCTACAGTGCCTTTATTCATAAAAAGTTGGTTATCAACAGAAGTCACTAGAAACTATTTACTATTCCATATCTCCTTAGCTTTGTTGGTTATTTAGATCAAGAACAATGGTTTATGACTGCGTCACAGGAGGATTATTTTCTGCAAGGAAACAAAATATGTCCATTATTAGTGCTCCTCATATTTGTCATTAGCATAGGTTTCAAGATGTCTCACGTGCTTTTCATTTTGTCACAGTCCCATGCATATTCATTATTAGAGAGGAAACAGAAAAGATTATGTCCTTTTTATGCAAATTGGTATTTTATTAGACAATACAGATGGTACTACATTATGCCACGCCCTTGGTTTTAATTTTGTCTCTTGTACCTAAGATATCTTTTCCGTTTGTTTCTCACCAAGGAAGTTAAGTGTCTTATAGTCACATAGTCACGTAGTATTATTCTGATTTCTGAAATGTCTTGGAATAATGGAATCTGCATGTGATACAGAACTTGCAAAAACTATATTTTAAAAGGGACTAATATATAATAATACTATGTTATTATACTTATACACTTGTCTATGTCCTGCCACCATATTTGGAATTTCATTTCATTATTACCAACTTTGAAGTGTTAAATATAGGTGGTTGTGATGAGGGTTGCAATTCACTGTCAAGGATGTGCTGGAAAAGTGAAAAAGCATCTCTCCAAGATGGAAGGTAAAACTAGCCATGCTATATATGGTAGTAATCAACTAATCACAATACTAATTAGAATTATCTTTGGTCAACATAATTTGAAATATCCATATTCAGAATATATTCTCTAAGACACTATATGATGATTGGTTTATGAAGGTTAATATGAACTAAAATCATATTTGCTAATGGGGTTAAAGTTTTCTAACATGTGATTAAACCTGCTGCAATGTTAGGAGTCACATCAATCAGTATAGATATAGAGTCCAAGAGGGTGACAGTGATGGGTCACATATCTCCAGTTGGAGTTCTTGAGAGCATTTCAAAGGTGAAAAAGGCAGAGTTATGGACACCTTCCACCTCTTCTTCCTAAAGCACTTTCAGAGTACCTTAAATGGCAGCAAAGGATGTTCAGAGACAGAGAGTTTACATGTGACAAAATTTGCCTTTGTCTGCTAATTTGTTTGCATCTTCACATGAACCTGTGACCTTTTGTGGTCCTTAATACAATAAAATTGGGGAATTGGGGTTGGTAGAAAACTGCTCAAGTTGACTTGGTTCTGGTGTTGATGTTGTGTGAAAATTAAATACTACTGCCTTTGCCCCATTCCCCTTTGAATTCTCTTTTTCTTTTCTTTTCTTTTATGGCATTCTATTATTATATCTCTAGTTGCAATGTTTGAAATAATTAAGCTGCCTCAGTTCTTGACTTTGAATTTTCTTTATCCTGAGAAAATTATAACTGAATTACTTTCTTGCTTAACTTCTCATCAATTACAACTTAATAGTTACTTAATATTGTTACCAATTGATAATTTACAAATCAGTAGCTACCCTAAGGTTCATAAAACAAGTGACTAACTCACTCAATTGAATTGATCCTAACTTGGTATTCAACATTTTACAGAATAACGAATCTGGTTAACTTTCCAAAATTGGTTTATATGATCTGCAATAATCAATAAGAGTCTAATAAAACTGATTTATTCATTGCTCTATACAAGTCAAGTTAAACAAATGTATCAAAATTAATGAAAGAATCAAATCAAATTCAAGACATTGATGATGATCATCAGTTCCTGTCTTTTCTTCTGGTTGGTGCCCTCATTCTGTTGCCCTTTTGCTCCATGCGTCTCCGAGACCTTGTCTTCAATTCAACAACCACTTGGTGTTGCTCCTCCTCCCAAAAACTTGTTTCAGAATAATCATGGCTAACACTCATCACTACTTCATTATCTCTCAAAGCTAATTGAGTATCATACTGTTCTCTAAGCATGGGGTTGGACAAGGTCTCATAAGCAGCATTCAACTGCACAAACATCCTATTAGACTCCTCCTTCATGGAAGGATCATGGCACACATCTGGATGGTACTGAAGCGCCATGGATCTATAAGCTCTCTTGATCTCATCCATGGTTGCACTCTTTGGACTAACACTGAGAACCTTGTAGAAGTTGCTCTCACACTCCACCTTTGTGGCTCTGCATGAAAGATGGATATGAGAATAGTGCCTTTGATGCTTGGTTGATGAGAGCCATGGAAGGCACTGAAATGGCTTTGAATTGGAGCTCAACAAAAAAGCATCCATGACTATAGCTAGCTTGCAGTGAGTGGTGTGAAGAACAAAATGGATGGTTCAGTTTTATATATGCATCTGTGTGTGAAGAAGGTGCTTGGATCTTTCTTCAATTACAACTCGTGATGATTACTGTTAATTTATTAATAATAATATAATGGTGCAAGTTGCATATGCAAAGCGTGCAACCAAAACGTTGAAGATTCAAAGAAAATGCCAAGTTTAGTTGTGGAACTAGTCATGCTGTAACAGGTAAGCAACTATGTGTACTGTCATATCTTCTTATTTATTTATTTATTCAAAAATATTAGTGGTATCAGAATATATTGTTTTTGGTTGTTAGAATCATTAATTCAATTTTTTTTAGTGTAATAATTTAATAACATATTTTTTTATAATAATTTAACAATATATTTTATTTTATATTTTTAAATATTAATAATTAATTAATAATAAAAAATAAATTATGACAATCTTTTAATATTTTATTTATTTATTTATTGGGTCTAAAGAGAAGGGAGTTGCACAATATAATAATAAAAAAATATTTTTTCACCTTTTTTATTAGTTAATTGTGATTTTATTATTATTATTATTATTATTATTATTATTATTATTATTATTATTATTATTATTATTATTATTATATAACATTTTTTTTACTTTTTTTTGTCTCGTTTGAAAAATTCATTTTTCTTACATGAAAGATTCATTCTTAAACGTTTTTGTACTCTTATGCTTTATTTTTATTGGATTGCGTTAGTATTAACTCACTTAAAATATGTACTACTGAAAAATCACACTTGATATATAACAAATATTTTTATGACTATCAGTAGCAGAGCATGTTAGAGAAAATAAGTCTCTAATTTAGTCACCAAAAAAAAGTCTCTAATTTTTTAGTTTGGTCCTTTTTAATTTTTTATTTTTTTTATTTTATATTTTTTATATTGGTCTCTTTCAAAAATTTAAAAATTTTCAATTAAATTTTAACAATTTTTCCATTTTTTATTTTATTATCATTCATATGAAATCAAATTTTATAAAAACAATACAGACCTTGAAACAAAATATAGAAATTCAATACAAAGACATATCTATTATTATTGTTACCAAAAAAAACTCAAATATAAACTTTATAAATACACGTATTAAATTAAGAGAATAATAATTTAAAAATTTGTTTAGACCACGATCTATTAGTGCATAACAATTAAGTTTATAATATACGTTTAAGAAAAAAGGAATAGTATAATACATGTGCATGTTTGCATAAAGAAATCCTTTTAACAAAAAATTTGTATTAGATCGTCTAGCACATGATTATTGTGTGGATATGAACAAATAGTAAAATATAAAGGTCACCGAAAATGTTTGACCAATACAACCCAATGAATTTGTTTTGAAATTATGCAAAGTCCGCCAGCAGGTCATAAAGGGACCAATATATATATATCGGGATTGATGCAATGAATGAGTGACAAAAGGAAAATCATATGTAAAGTGACAAAATCACATGTACTAAGGAATTTTTGGTTTGTATATTTGAATAAAGTTTTCACTCAATTTATTTATTTGGGTAAATTGTTCAAGGATTGATGTTGGGGATTATAATTGTTTTTAAAATTTTAATTGTATTAATTATGTTATTGAGATTAAAAAAATTGTATTATATTAGTTTTTGATTATTTTTTAATAACAATATGTTGACGTAGATTTTTAATGACGTGTGTCATTTTACAGTTTCATCACGTGTAATTGTATAATGATGTGTGGATTAGTGACAAATGATATTTTTTTATATCCTAATTTTTTATAATAATTTTTTAATTAATCATTTTAATTTGTATCATTAGAGCACATGTTAGCTAAATTCAAAATTTTATTATTATCTCTTATATTTATTTGTATCTGTTTTAATACTGTTCAAACCATGATTACAATAAATATTTATATTAATTAATGATATAATATATGAAAAGCCGCCGAATTAAGTTATAGATAAAATAAATTATTATAATCGATAATATACATCTATCTTAGTAATTTAGTAAGAAGTCAACTATATAGGGAATTGGACATTCTTAAAATAGATGAAAATAATAAATTTATATTAGTTAACAAGTGTTTTATCAAATATTTTTAAAATATTTATTAAGGTGTTAAATCTTAACAAAATTTGTATTAAAAAATATTATTATACTCTTAACTTACACTTTTTACCAAGTCAATATTAATATCTCATATAATTCTTTTAATAAAATATTATAAAAAAATTGTATAATTAAAACTAAAATTTTAAAAATATTTTATAAAAGCACTTGTATTTAAATAACTTGTAAAAAAATAAAATTAAAATTTGTGTACTCAAAGATATTAAAATTTTGAATTTATAAAAAAATAGAGACAAAATTGATGAAATGATTAATTTAGTGGATAATATTTAATTTTTAAATGAGTCATTTGACATAAAGTAAGGGACCAATTTAGTACATATGTAATAATGACATAGTAAATGATACATGGATCAATAATATTGCAATACGTGATATAATTTGACACGTAACAAAATAGCATTGTAACACATAGCATAGCTATCCATGTCATATGTCGCTAACACGTTGTTATATCGTATCACTAAAGGTCCACATCATTAACTCATGTCTGTGCGTTATTAATGAAAAACGGGTCAATAATTAATATGGTGCCATTTTTTCAATTTTAATAACGTAATTAGTACAATTAAATTTTAAAAGATAATTCTAGTGCATTACGTCAATCTCATAAACCATTTTAAGAATTTAGTCATTTTAACATTACAAAGATATGGTGTATCATTATCCGGCTAGTATTTCACTCTCTCAACAAAAAATATTAGTGTATTGAAATAATTTTTAATAAATTATTTTTAATAGCATTCTTAAAACATATTTTTAAGACACATATTAACAAGATATTTTTATATTCAATAAATTTTACTTAAAAAATTATTTCATTTGCAAGAGAAAGAGGTGTCAAAACTCCACTTGCCTCCTCAAATCCTAGTAAAAATTCGAACAGACTAATCAATTTGTCAAAGTAAAATGAGTCTAAAATATTATTCTATTTCGTTTTATGACGCTTTATAACAAATTGTTATACTAACGATTTATTCATTCTAACTTTTTTTTTATAAAGAAGTAAAATTAATTAAAATTAATCTAATAAAAAATAATAAATAAAAGTTAATCACAAGTCAAATACAAATAAATGATAATAATAGTCAAAATTATAATATAAATTTTTTTAATTCTCAATATCAATAGTGTTGGGCCTAGCAGACCGACTCGTCTAACTAAAATCCACGAATTTAGCGGTTTTTTACAGGCTCAAAATCTCAGTGTAGTTTGCATTTTTTAGTGGACTTGGCCAGTCGGCCCAATGGGTTCAATAAGTTTTGCCGTCACTTGTAAGAGAGGCATATGTGTCTGATCGGGAAAAAAAAAAGAGAGGCATATGTGTATTGTGTATGTAGCTCGGGAGATTAATTAGTAGCTAGTTCTGTTGTATGTATTTATGCGATAATACAAGTACTTGACATGGTTGATTAAGCTGTTAGCTGTACTAGAAGTATATAAACTATAAAGGATGACCTAAAAAGTATATTAAAATTAAACAAACAAAACATGCAGGGAATGTAAATATCTGTTGATATTTTATCAGAAAAGAACAGTGAAAAAGACAAAAGTTGCCGAAAATATATCTAATATTCTTTTCTTGGAAAATTATGCATTGTTAGATTTGACAGTTTTAGCATATTTGAATGCCCCGTTATCATGGCTTTTTGAGTTTTGATTTACACTCTTCCTCAAAACATGTCAGTTTCTTAGGCTTTCAGTTTTGTTTTTGAATGTACTTTGTTTCAAAAAAAAATTAATTCAGAATTTTCTATAATAATAATAATATGGGCAAAATTCCATATTAAATCAAATAATAGAAACTAATTCAAATTTAAGTGATTCGAATTATTTTTGTTTTAATTAATTTGAACTAGTTTTATTCAAATTACATTAAAATTTTTGAGTGATTCATGTTATATTTTTTATTTTAATAGAATCATGTAATTTTTTCTTTCATTTAATTTAATATGATATTTTATCCTTTTTATTATATTAAAAAAGTAAATAATTGATATCTTCATGATAAAAGAATAAATATTAGCATATAAAGTTATTATTATATTATTTAATTGTTATGTGAATTATCATAAAGTTTTTTCTTTTTATTATTTTGAGAATATTTTAGAAGTTAACGGTCCAATCCTAGAAATATATATATCATAAACAAACATACTTGTAATTTATTTTTGAAAATATTAAAAGCAATTTTCAATTATTTGTCCTATTAAACAAACAATTTTGTTTATAATATCTAACTTTAATATTTTCGAATATAATTTAATATATTTTTTTAACTTTGGAACAAATTCCCACCTAATCACTTCTTGAAAAGCTTTTAAAATATGTACTCATATTTTCCTCCCAGAGAGGTTGAGATTCTCTTGAACATGTGTAAGGAGATCTGCATATCTTACATGCTAGGTTTATTTTCCATAATTGATAGGGCTAACTATGATAAGATTGATACGAAAATTATTTCATTTGAGTTTTAATATGTTGGATACATACAAAGTTATTGCATATTGCAATCTTTTTCAATGTCAAAATAAAAGGAAAGACCAAAATAAATATCTATCTTAAATTAGAACTGATGATTTATTGAAAAATATCGCTTGATTCATACTAAATTACATAATTGAAATTACTTCTTGTTTTATATCTAATCATTCATTCCACTATTTTATTTATTTTTCTACCTATCCAATCGATTTGAATATATTATATAAAAACTTTTGAATTTTGTGAACAAAATCAACAATTTTAGACGTGTACCTATTATTAGAGTCATGCAAAAGGTGCAAAACGTTCAAACGATCCTTTCACATACAATGTCTCTCAAACTGCAATCTCAGACTAAGACAAACTTTTTTCAAACTGCAAAAAGCTCACATCTATTAATAGACTAGGGAGGAGAACTACCAAAAGATCTAATTCCAATTAGAGTCTCTAATAATACAGCCAAAATAAGCTAAACTCGAATCACGGAATAAACTTACATCACAATAAACTTTAAAACTATTACCTACACAAAGTTCTCAACACCAACGATTCTTGAAGGTGCTGAAAGAAGAACACCGGTGCATATAAAATTTCAGGTCCATGACCGTACTTCTGATAAGGGCAACCACCTTGTGATCTGTCTAAATATTCCCAACATTAAGAACATCATTACACCTATGTCTCCATAATCACCACACTTTGACCCCAAAAAGAACCTCATTACCAGGAACGACATTTCTAAACCAAGCCTCAATGGAGGTGCCTTCAAATGAGTCAATAAAACGAGGGTCTAACATTTGCCAAAATTTCCTGGATTTAACACAGTCCTGCAGATAATGTTTAATTGTCTCCTGAGCCGCATTGCATCTCTGGCACAAATCCGAACTAACTAGATGCCGCCTGAATTGAAAAGCCTTCATCGGGAGAACGTTATGAAACCCAGGCCACATAGTAAATTTGATCTTCTCTGAAAGATTTAAATGCCAAAGCCAACTCCAATCACTATTTCCATTCCAATTCATTTTATGCTTCAACAATCACCTGTAATTTTCTCTTGCACTATACCATTTTGTTCTTGCAGGCTACCAACTCCACTCTGAATCTAGGTCCACCAAATTTGGGTAGGGAAAGCCATAAATGAATTGTTTAACTGCAAGAGAAATTGTCGTAGCAAACATATCTACCACCCAAGATCCATCACGCCAAAAATCAACTACTATGAATTTTGACTCAGATATGTGAACATAGGGAACAAGATAACAAAGTCTTTCAAACGGGGTCAATTCATCATACCACACAGATTGCTGTACATCCCCTACATTCTACCTAAACCCATCTTTAATAACATCATATGTTTTAAGAATGTTCTTCCAAGTGGCCGACGCATTCTGCCCATGACTACTAGCAAAACAATTCAAATTTCAGAGATATTTTTGCATTACAATATACACCCACAGTTTTTTTCTATTATTGAAGCAATTCCAAACCAACTTGTCAAGAAGCGTCAGATTAGCACATCATGTATCTCTTACACCCAAATCACCCGCCTTTTGGGGAGTAATAGCTACTTTCCACTTAACCAATGGCAATCTCTCCCATCATTATGGCCTCTCCATAAGAACTATCGCATAAGTGAATCAATCTTTTCATATGCATACTTCAGAAGGAGAGTAACCTGCACGTTGTAGACCGGAATAGAAGTCATTATCGACTTAACCAAACAAAGCCTTCTTGCCTTATTCAGCAGACACTCCTTCTAATAACTAGCAAGCTTGTTCTGAATTTTCTCAATAACTTCTTGAGCTGTCCTCCTAGAAGATCTTTCATGCCCAATATTAACCATATGTATTTTTTCAAGTCCTGACAAAAACGAATATTAGAGACTCCCAAGAGCATCTCCTTCCTTCTCACAGAAATATTCTTTGAACATTGAACCCTAGATTTACTAAGATTCACCCGCAAGCTTGATGCTTTGGAGAATAAGTCCATGCACTTCATAACTTCCTCTACCTGAGCTTTCGTAGCTTTACAGAATAGCAGTAGATCATCAGCAAAGATCAAATGGAATATTTTCGGGCCATGTATGAAAATTGACACCGGTATCCATGAGTCTTGAGAAATTCGATGGGTAACAAAACAAGCAAGACACTCCATACAAAGCCCAAAGAGATAAGGAGACATGGGATCCCTTTGTCTCAAACTTCTCTGGGAGGTTAAAACTCTAGAGTTTATCACTGTTTTACAAAATAAACAAAGAAGATGATGTTACACAAGCCATAATAAGATGAATAGTAGTCATCGAAAAGCCAAATCAAATCAAAGAAGCTTCAAAGAAATCTCCAGTCCACCCTGTCATACGCCTTCTCCAAATCAATCTTAAAGGCCATAGTCCTTTTTCTAGACTTAGTGTTCTTCAGGAAACTCATAATTTCCTGCACAATGATGATGTTTTTCGTAATACTTCTTTCTGGGATTAAATCACCCTGAAGCGGGCCAATAATCTCTGAAAGAAAGGGTCTAACCCTGTTCACCAGCACTTTCATAATGATTTTATAAAGAACATTACATAAACTGATGGGACGAAAATCTCTTAAGGAAGTAGGAGCTTCAACTCTAGGAATCAGAACAATGTATGTCTCGAAAATTGTAACATTTAGAATCTCTCCCTCAAAGGTTCTCTTAACTAAATCCCATACATCATAACTTAAAGAATTCCAAACCTCCTTATAAAATATGGCCTGAAAATCATCTGGTCTGGAGCTTTGAAATAATTTGTGGTCATTACAACTTTTTTCACCTCTTCCAATGCCACCGGTTCAACCAATTTTTGATAGGCCTCATTATTAAGGAAAGGACTGGGAAATTCTCCCATAGTAATTAGATCAATATTCTCTCTTGTCGAAAAGAGCTTTTGGAAGAAGGACTTTGTTTCTTTCTCTAGCTCCTGCGGCTCAATAGCCCAAGTTCCATCTTTCAGAAACAATCCATGAATCTTGTTCCGTTTTTTGCCTGATGATCGTTTGCAAGTGAAAAACCTTAGTGTTCTTGTCACCACACTGAACCCACTGCTCTCTCGATTTTTATACCACATAAAATCTGCTTGAAGAATAATAGTATTTAGCTGATCATGGATACTTTGTTCTTTTATCCTCAACTCCGGATTCTCCATACTCTCAAGAGAAATTTGAACATCATTCAGTTGCCTCTCCAACTCCTTCTTTTTAACAAACACATTATCAAAAGTTTTCTTAATTAAAAGAAGAGCATCATTCTACACCTCGATCAAACTTCTAACAACATCAGGGGACCCTTTATTCCAAACTGCGGGAACAACATTGCTAAAAAGCGGATAAGTCATCCAGGCAGCTTGGAATTTAAATGGTCTCAAATTCCTCTTAGCTTTCACAGCCGGTGTACATCTAAATTGGTGCACGGGCGTGTTTCGCAGCGATGCCGGTCTGCATGTCTTGTGACCATTCTTGAGCGTAGGGGTAGTCGAAGACCTAGCTACAGACACGCCGTTGAGCTTTCTCCTTGACTTCGATGGATTTTAGGGAGAAGAGGAAGGCAACCTGCTATTAAACCTAGCCTTCTCGTGAGTCTCTCTCCCCTTTTTCGGGCCACCCACTTGGCCCAACTGGTATCCAAAAAAGGGGGGGGTCAAGCCTTTAGCCACCGCTTGGTCCTTAGCTTTTTGGCCCAATTTTCTTCTATCCCTTCCAACAACTTTGGTCCATCCCCCTTCTCTGTCCAACGGCTCTTTCACATTCGCTTTTCCGTGCAATGTAGTTTTCTGCATCTTTTCTGTAGAATCTGCTACTGCCGGGTATTAATGGGTGCAATTCCAGATTTAAAAATCTGCTGATTCTGGTTCACCGGACGGCTCTCATGAACAAATAGTTCTGCCTGTACATCCACAACCACCAAAGGAACCATGAGTGTGCTACATTCTCCTGCTATATGCCCGAAACAATTACACTTCTCACATATCAATGGCATACATTTATACTCCACACTATATTCAAAGTCGTCAACAACCACTCGCCGAACAAATGGCAGTTCCAGATTCACTTGTACACAAGCCCTAACAAACTTGCCTCTCTCTGCCGACTTGGTTGCGAGATCCACTTTGACGGATTTGCCTATAGCCGAAGCAATCCGCATCACGGCCTTTTCATGATAATATCATATGCTCAACCCTGCAATTCGTATCCAAATCATTGTGTCTCCAAACGATGCCTCACATGGTTCAAAATTCAGAGTCCATGACTTGACCGCAATGTAATGCCCTAACATCATCCATGGATTCCCTAATAACACATTCTCCTTATCCTCCTTAAGATCAAATTTGACTAAGAAGTCGAAAACAACATCCAAGAATTCATAGCCTCCTTTAAGCCTCTATACACCTTTCAGTTTATGCACCAAAGCCATATCACTGAAATGCTTCCCAAAAACTTTAATCACGATGGCCTCCTTGTAGGGTTTAGATAGAGCATTTCTAACCTCTTCAGAAAACTTGACTTTTGGAGACTTTGGGTCACCTTGTTTTCCCGTGACAATCGCTATTGAATCCCCATCTAAGACATTAACCTTAGTAAGCTCCAAGGATTCAAAGGAACCGACCACCTATTCACGGAATGAAACCTTCGGAGCCACCCTAAAATTACCCTGTTGGAAATTCTCCTTGTCACTTGATGCAGTCCTCCCCGCACTCTTCCCCGTAATCTCCTTAATCAGGATAGAGTGAATTTATTCTACGAGCACAAATACTAGTATTAGAGAATAGCTACTTTCTTTTTTTATACTAGTATTAGAGAATAGCTACTTTCTTTTTTTTCTTTCTCAATAGTGATGATAAGTTTTTGCCAAAATGATATAATTGTCAAACAAAGAGTACATAGCAAAGCACATGGGGAACTTATACCAAATCTAGAATATGATAAAATTAAGGTCCAGTGGCCCTTTGGAGCAGCATCTTATAGATGCCATGAATGGCCTAATATCATAAAAAGAAAGGGTACCCCATATTGTTGGCCAAGAAAGAAAGAAAAAGGGGTAGCAGAAAGTGTGGAAGACACGAAGCCAATTGTCACAATATGCCATAACATGTATGATATAACAGTAGTTGGGGGGAAAAGGACTATAGTTGTGACTTTGTTATTGGGAGAGTTCTTTATGTAAAGTTCAATAAGAGATCAAGAAGAAATGAATACCCCTATGTTGTTGTTGTTGATGCTTTTCATTATTTAATAACTTGAAAATTTGTTTATGGATTCATGACGGTGCATGCTTGGCTACAAGATGATGCCACTTGCCCCCACCAATTTTGGTCTGCATTAGCTGCATTTTTTAGCATGCGCCGAAAAGTATATAGGGCCACCCGAGAACATTGTATATGGTATATGGTAAAGAACAGTTTTACGGGGTAACAATAATTTGGTCACAATGAAGTTACTAACCAGCATATAGTGTTAAATTAGATCAAACAATTTGAGGTTCTATATAAATTAAGTATAACATAATATTTGCAGCACTAGGACCCATATTACAAAGTACAAACGGTAAGGTTTAGAACTAACTGGTAGAGTTCATCTGAAGTCAAATTTATATTAATTTTGTTTGTCATGTTCGTAAATGGATTGCACTATGTTTAGGAGCCAGCATGTCATGAAGACCTTGTCTTCCCTCATTGACTTGGGCACATGTGCAGATATGCATTTGTCACAATCACAATAAAACCAATTCACACCCATTTAAATAATAATTAGTAAACTACAACCAACATACATAGTAGGGCAAAATGATAATACTATGACTACTCATTATGATAAATAAATTTATATATATAAAAAGAGAGTACAATACAACCTCAAAACAAGGTCATAGGCTCAAGTCACTCCCAGAATGAATTATATCTACTCTTAAGTCGCACATAGAATTAGAAAACATAAAAATAGTCCCTCATGGCCTCATGTCATCATCATCTCTCTACTCTCAGAATGGAAATCTTATTATATGGAAAGCTTAAAAGCCTGAGAATGCTGCTAGCAAGATGCAAAGAAACAAGGATCCAGCTGAAATTGGGAAGAGTGATGATGCTGAGCTTCCAGCTGATGGTGCTGGTGTTGGAGAAGATGCCTCACTTGGAGTGAGGGTTGAACTAGCTGGAGCTGCAGAAGAACCAGATGATGGAGATACTGCAGGAGATTGTGGAGAGAGCCCTACAAAGAGATAAAACAAAAATAACAAACAACTTAGAAACACCAAGAATGTCCCAACTCCAAACATCAGAATGAAAACCATATTTAATTTAATCAACATGCATAAGATATAATAGAATGAGTTACAGCTTCTGATATAAAAAATGTAACATCTCTTGTGTGCCTAGAAGATCACCGACATTTTTCATTCATGTTTTCTGCAAACTATAATATATACAAAATTACATTCCGGCTTCTTCACCATAGTCAAATGAAATTTACCAAAGGGGTAAAAAGAAAACAGCAAGAAAATCAAAGTAGACAAAGCCCTGAATGTTCTACAACTCTGTAAATTATTACCAATTTATCTCTCTGTCTCTCTCTGTTTTTAATTGGTAGATAGTTCCAATTGTATTAGGTACCCAAAAATCAGAACGCATGTAGAGCATAAAGAATGAAAACACTATAGAGAAAAAAAAAAAACAATCATGTTTAATTTTCCATTATCCACAGTCCGTGAAAAATTAACAATAAAAAAACAATAAAACTACAAAATCAGGTATGGCTCCTCTTATATATGTCTAAGCATGTGACCCCTCCCAAACTTCTTTTCATTTTATAAATCGAATCAAATTGCAATTAAATCCCACAAATCCATATTTCATAAAATATTGCTAAGAATCTAAAAATTAAAAATGGATTATATAAGTGAGAAAGAAACATACCAGGAGCAGCAGCAGGTGTTTCAGACACTGCAAGAAATTAACCAAAAAAAAGTCACATAAAAATGAAAACTTTATCTGAGAGAAGATTCGAAAACAGGAAGAAGGAAGTTATAATTTGACTGACATCCACAGTTGGAAGCGGAAGGGGCGGAGACTTTGCATGCAGTGGGGAGAGCGAGGGCCTTGGTGACATTGAGAACGACGCCGAACTGAGCGCTGCTCTTGAAGGCTTCACACAGACACTGAGGCGCCGTTTTCAGAACCGATTTGAGCCCGGAGCAGCAGTTACCTTCCGGCTTGGTGGTGGTGCTGCCATTGGTGACGAAGGACAAGCAATCCGCCATGGTTAGAACCAGGGAGGAGCAATCCACGGCGGGGGCGGGGGCAGCGTTGTGCGAGTGGGACGGTGAGGCTCCGTTAGCTCCGAAGATGAAGAGTGCACAGAGAACAATGAGAGAGAAACAGAAACGGGTTGGTGAGTGTGATGCCATTTTTGCGATGAAGAGAGGAAAGTGTGAGAAGATAGATAGAAGAGTTGGAAGTTTTGGAATTTGGAATGGAGTTTGTGAAGGTGAGAGAGTTGGGTGGGCAAGTTTAAATAAGTAGAGAGAACACTCAGATTTTTTGTTGAGCTGGAAAAAAGGATTTTATTCTCTTTTTGTTATTTCATTTTTAATTTACATCAATTTTGAATACAGTATATGAAAGGAGAATTTGTTTTTTTATTATCAACAAGTCTTTTTCTATAGGCGCCAAATTATTTATTTATTTATTTGATTAAGAATAATATTAGTAAACCAATTCTTCACTCAATTTTTTTAAAATTATTTTATTTATTTTAAATTATAAGTTATAAATTTTAAATTTTAAATTAAAATTAACTAACTAAACCTTAATCTTTATGTATTTTTGTTTGTATAAAGTATAAGAGTAGTGCTATATATTTAAATTTTTTTACGAATTAAATTAAATTAAATTAAATAAAAATTTAAAATAATACTATCTATAATTAAATTTTGTTAATATTAGACCACTTTGATTGGATTTAGAATCAATTTGGATAGTAATTTTTTTAACTTTTAACTTATAAAAAATTATAGCATTAATATTTGGTATAATTTTTAAAATTAAATTGTAATTTTTTTTAAATACTATTTAAGTGTTTATAGAAAAATTTAAAAAAATGACTTCTTTTATAATAAAAAGTTTTTATCATTTTTTTAAATAAATAATTTTAGAATTAAAAATTAAATATAAAATAATTTATTTTTTCAAAAAAATTAATTAAATTATTTATCTAAGTTAAATTTTAATTAACAAAATATTTGGTTTAATTTGGTAAAATTTTTATTTTTTACAAGTAGTTTATAAAAATTAATTTTTAAAAAATAAATTTTAAAAAAGTGTAATATTTATATTTGATAAATCAAATTAAAAATGACTTTTAATAAACATAAATAACAATAATTATGTTTGATAAAATAATTTTTAAAATTTAAAAATATTATAAAAAATATAAATTTAAACGTCAAATTTAAAAATTAATTAATATATGAAATTATATTAAATTTTTAAATTTTAAAAAATATAAATTTAATTTTAAAATTTTCACCTTAATTATTTTTTAAAATATTTCAATTTTTAAAAATTTCAAATATAAACATATAATTTTTTAATTTACTAAATATAAAATAAAAATTTTACCAAACCAATGTTAACTAAAGTAATAATCACTTGTGACGGTGTCCAATTAAAGAGAGTTTAGAGTGAGAGAGTGGTGTGTGGTTGTTGAAAAGGAAGGGAAGTTCCATGTGGGAAGATATCAAGTGGAACTCGCCGCGTGTCATGTCCTTGAGCTTCCAAGTTTCAACCTCGAATTAATAGAAGTGATGTAGTATTTGATTTTTTTTTTATTATATATTTAAAAAAAAATATTTTATTAATTTTAACCATTTTAATATAAAAAAATCTAATTATAAAATTAAAAATAGTAAAGATTTAATAAAAAATGTTTAATTTATAATTTTAATATGTAACTTACGATATAAGATAGTTAAACCCAATCTTTTTAATAAGGCAAGAATCACTTGAGTATTAATTAATTGTTCATTCTTCTTAGCTAAGTAATTTATTGCATGGTCAATTGAAATTAATATCATCTCAAAATTCAAATATATTCTATTATATTCTTGCAATGTTTCTCTTTTGAAATGAACTTATCTACAATGGCATAATAATGCCAGGGAAAAATTGATACTCGAATAGACTGTGTGATCTTGGCGAATGGTGAATATGGTGACCATAATAATTTTGAAAACAACGCCTATTTTGTTAGGTGGAATGTGGAGGGTAAATCGTAGACTGTGGAGTGTGGACCACATTTCGGATTGTTAATTTATTTCCATCAAAGAATTTATAGACGTATGAATTTTTTTCTGTTTCTTTTTTCGGTCGGATATATGAATGCCTTTAAAGTTAGGTAACACTGTAACAGAGTCTCTATAATAATAGTTTAAGGTTCTTGAAGCCGATGCCAGTAGTGGTTGTTATTTGTTAATTGAATGCTAAATTTACACCGAAAGAGTAAAGGATGAAAACTAAGGTTTGAATCATTTTTTTTATTTTTTATATTGGATAAAAATGGTGTTTTTTTTTTAATTATGGATGGTTGGGTATTAAATTTTAAATATGATATCGTAATTCTCCAATTTTTAGGATACAAAAATTGAATCTTTTGATTTTTGAAATTAGATCTTTAAAAATTTTGAGGTATAGAAAACAAACTCAGTAATTTTTATATTTTTATTATTTTAAAAAACACTCAAAATTATTATGTTATAAAATATACCATTCATTTTTATTTTTGTTTTGTGTATAGAATAATCTATTAGACAGTAACAAATTTTTAAATAGAATTTTGATCAACGATAAATTAATCTTTAATCTATCGATCTAAAAAATATCATAAAAAATAAAAAAAAATATATCATTCATCTCGCATCCAAAAAAAATTAATCGCTTTAAATATCTATCTTTTTTTTTTTATATAGTGGGCGTGGGTGATTCACTAGTAAACCCTAGTGACAATAGTGATGACTCACTCTTCCTTCTTCCCTGTTATTTCCATTTTTCACCATAAAAGAAAATCAAAATTTCCAAACATAAATGAACTTATATGTAAAAAAAAAAGTAAATTGAAGACACAAAAAGATATGATTATTAAAATCTACTAGTACTATTTTGTGGCTTGACTAACACTATCAATGTATGAATATATTACTAATACATGATATATGAAGGTGATTGGTGATAATAGATATTGTGTAATACTAATATTTTTATCGTAATAATATTATGAGAATATATATTTTTAAAATTATAGTCTATTTTATTTTGATAGTATAAATTATGTATAACACAAAAGATTTATAAAATTAAACTACTTTTACAAAAAAAATTACAAGTTAGCAAAAGTTTCTAACTAAGAAGACCAAGATATCTATAGATAAAAAATCAAATAATAAGATTTTTAGTTATTATTTTTATACGAAAATATACAATTTTTTATTAATAATTAATTTTAATATTCGTTATCTAAAATTTGAAACAATTTAACGTGTATATTTTTATATTTAATTAGGTATTAAGTCTGTTGCACAAATAGAAATAATTAATTTTTATACTTGTTATTTAAAAATAAAATTTTTTTTTCTCTATGTACATAAAAATATAATTAGATATTAGTATAAAAAAATTATATTGATAGTTATAAAATTAATTTTTTTTAAAACAATTGAATTTTGATTCTAACTTTTAATTATAATATTAGTATTCTCTTCAAATTACATGTAATAAATATTTGAAAGAAGAGAAATGAAAATATAGATTAGAAAGATAAGTGGTGAATATTTAAAACTAAAAAAACATGTATATAATAATAATAATTTTTATTTGAATTATATTATTTTGTTAATTCTGTTTTCTGTAGAACAGAAACGTAGAAAAAATAGAGAATGAAAGAAAAGAGAGAAAAAAATAAAGATGAAGAATGAGAGTGAGAGCGAGTGAGAGTTTGTTAATTTTGGAAGAAAATATTTTATTTTAATTGTAATAAAAAAATATCGGATTACATATTTTGATTTGTCAAAATTACTAATATAAAATATAAATTATATATAGAGTAAAAATGGTAGAAAGAAATAGAAAAATAGAGAGAGGTAGATGAGAGAATTTAGGAAGGGAGTTTATTGATTTTAGAAAAAAATATTTTCGCTCAATTTTAATAAGAGAGTGTCATGTGACATATTTGATTATTGAATTAGATAGTAATATATGATACATAATATAGGTATATTTCATTTTTAATTTTAATATTTTAATTTTAATACTTAAAGAATGTCATGTTGTACATTTTGATTGTCAAATTAGTAATTAGTCATTGATATTAATAATGATATATAAAATAGATAGAGTGGTTGAAGAAATAAGAGAGATAGAGAAAGAGAAAGGAAGAGGGAGGAGGGGAAAACTCTTTAATTTTGGAGGGAAAGCTTTGATTTCAATTGCAATGAGGGAGTGACATGTGTCATATTTTGGTTGTAAAATTAGTATGGAGGAGGGGAGAACTCTTTAATTTTGGAGAGAAATATTTAATTTTAATTGCAATGAGGGAGTGACATATAGCATATTTTTGTTGTAAAATTAATATGGAGGAGGAAAAAACTCTTTAATTTTAGAGGGAAAGATTTAATTAATTTCAATTGCAATGAGAGAGTGACATCTAGCACATTTTGATTGTAAAATTAGTATGGAAGAGGGAAGAATTCTTTAATTTTGCAGGGAAAGATTTAATTCCAATTACAATGAGGGAGTGACATGTGACACATTTTGATTGTAAAATTAAAAATATATAATAGAATATATAATAGATTAATAAGTGTCGGTTATATAAAGAATATAAAAAAATAGTTAGTATCATGTTTTTTTCTTTTTATTGTCTATATATAGTTGCACCTTCAGCCTTTATAAAGTGTGATTTTTCTATTAATACAATAGATACATTTCTCTCTTTTTTTAGTTTGTATACCTGAACCATCATTTTTCATTAAGAAATCTGAAGCTCAGACCATATTTCATCACAATGCGGTGAGCGTGAAGAAGCGGTAAATATTGCTAAGCGAGAATTGTGAACTTTGCCCCTTTCTTCTGTGATATCCATAGCAGATCGAGAAGCGAGAGTGGATAATCCAAAAAATTTGCAACTACAAACATTTTTTGTGAGTGATTTACAAAATCTCACGAGATTGATGAATCAACTTGTCATCCTTCAAACGCAAGTAGGGAGATCAACATTGAACCCGATTTAAGACCAGACAAGTCATTTCTACCTTTATCCAAAATAAAAGCCCAGGTTTATCACTAACTTAAACTCTTCTTACAACTCAAAATTATCACTCATGGGTGAGATCGGTTTGGCTATCCATCAAATCGAAGAACAAGTTGAGATTCATTGATGGAACCATTCCAAAACCTAAAAAAACTGCTCAACCTATGAAGCTCGGGACAGATGCAACACCTTTGTACCGTGATTGCATTCTTCTCTAAGTACAGAGATTCTTTAGAGTGTTCTTTAGTGTAATGTGACCTCGGAGTTTTAGAACGATCTCAAGCACAGATTCTATGAAGGTGATTTGTTTTGGATAACTGATCTTCAATAGGAGATGTTTGCGATGAAGTATGGAGATCTATCCATCACCGCATATTTTACTAAACTTAAGGAAATTTGAGAACTTGATGAGTTCAAACCAATCCCAGTCTATGCCTCTAGAACATCATTTTCATGTGGACTGAACATCATAAGAGAATATAGAGACCAAGACCATGCTATTAGAATTTTAAAAGAGTTAAATAAGCAATGTATAATAGAAACATCATAGATTATGATGCCACTGCTCAGTGTGAATGCCATCTACCCTTCGTTTTTGTAACAAGAAAGATAATCAACCAACTCAAATCAAAGTAAAAAAAAAGGGGTGCTGGTTAATGCTGTAAATGTTGGAGGAACTAGTAATGAAAACAATAGAAAATGGAAAAGTATATAGAATCAAGAGGTGATCAGTCAAAAAGTAAACAACTTAACTAATTTATAATTATATTTAATTAATTTTATTTGTTTTTAATTTATAATATTTGATATTAATTGCTTCTCACCCCAAAATTAAATTCTGAATGATACGTTGGAGAAATAGGGGTGGGGATCACGGAACTTCCAACAATCCCGATTTTTAGTATATAAAAAAATTTATAAAATATATAAAAGAACATCCATTTAGTATGAAAAAGAAACATTCTGATACTTAGTAGAAGAAACATCCTAATGCCTAGCGTAAGCACCATCCACGTAGAGATTTTAGATTCACCCAGAGACATTTGGCTGATTTTTTGCTGATACCCTCTTGGTTCCCTAGCATTGTTGATAGAAGATTTGGTAATGCAAAATTCTAGTATTACAAATCAATGTGGCAGAGGCGGACGTGACCGAAGCCGAGACAGAATCAGTGGTGGGAGAGGAATGATGAGAAGTTGTTCTCATTGCGAAAATGTTGGACACACCATAGAGACCTGTTACTATAAGTATGATCTCCTCCTCATTTGCAAAAAAAAAAAAATTTGAAGTAACAAATATGAACAATATGATTGTTACTGAGAAAACATGTGGAGATGGCAACACATCTGATGTGCATTCAACTCAAGAGAAGAATAGTAAGAGTTTAGACAATTTATTTTTTGAAGATAAAAAACAAGCCTTGATTTCTCTATTCTAGCAACATAAAGGTGATCCTGTTTATAGTTCTCTTTAAGCACAAGCCATAAACACAGTGATAGCTTTTTCAAGCAGGTATACATTATATTTTATCAATTTTTCACATCTCTTTACACAAATGATTAGATAATTAATATTGGTGTTACTGCATATGTTATTTTTTCTCTTCATACTTTTCACTCTCATCACATAATAGATCCTATATTAATTAAATATCCAAATAAAACTGAGACCACAGTAACAATTAGTGGAACTATAATTTTAACCCGTAATTTTTATCTTACAAATGTATTATATGTGCCTTCTTTTAATTTTAATCTCATATCTATGTCTGAAGCAACTAATTTTTTATCTTACCAATTCTTATTTAAGAATACACACTGTGAGATATAGTACAATCTTTTCTTGAGTATGATTGGTCGTGCTAGATAAAGAGATGGCTTGTATATCTTCAATACAGATATAACTTATGTCAACTTAGAAGCAAAGAATAGAGAACTAGTCAATACCAGCAATTCAGTTAGTGTTACTACTGTCACAGACACTATAAATTATGAAACTTGGTATTGTAGGTGAGGACATATCTCAATTGATAGGTTACAGAAAATAAAAAAGAGTTATCTTTTATTGTATATCCATTTAAAAATGAGCCTTGTGAATCATACCATTATGCAAAACAAAAAGATTATTTTTCATTTGAATCAAATAAAATCTATCAATTTATTTGATCTAGTGCAGATGAATATTTGAGGACCTATTTTTTCCATTTTTTTCTGGCCATAAATACTTTTAACAATAATAAAAGATAAAAGCAGATTCACTTAGCAATTTTTTATGAAAAATAAAAGTGAAACTCCATCTTTTATCCAATAATTTGTGCAACTAATTGAAACTCAATTTTAAACAAAAATAAAAAACATCAGGACTGGTAATGGAACTAAATTTATCATGAATTTATTTTATAAAAAATGGAAAATAATTCATCAGACTTCATGTTTTGAGATACCTCAACAAAATGAAGTTGTAGAATAAAAACATTAAGATATTTTGAATATTATTAGAGCACTTATTTTTAAGGTCCATATTTATAATTTTTTAGAGATATGTTGCAACACATGTTGTACATATTCTCAATAGAGTACCTAGTTCATCTATTCATAATAAAAGTCCTTATCAGATTTTTTTTAGTAAAATGTCAAACATTTAACACTTCAAAATTTTTGGATGTCTTGTATTTATTTTAACTTTAGTTGCAAATAGAAAAAAATTGGATAAAAGATTAAAATATAATTTTCTTGGATTTAAAGCAGAAATAAAAGGATTTTTTTGATAGACATTAATAACAAATAATTTTTTATATTTAAAAATATATTTTTTTATGAAAATTTCTTTCTATAGAATAATCAAGTTTCTCATCAATTTGAACATATTTTCAATTCTAATCAAGACACTAAGACTAAATTACATAATCATGATCCTATAAATATTTTTGATAGCAACACATTATCTTCTCATACTTTAGATTTACTTCTCATTCAACATACATTGCGAAAACACTCCTTCAAACATAATTGATGTTCAACCACAACCAACCTTACATATCTCTTTGAGTTTACTAGCAGTACCAGCATCACATACTAATTCATCATATGATGAAAACCAATCTAATCCTCAGTCCACTGATATTAATTCGCCTCCTTCACTAAGAAGATTTCTTAAAAAAAGACACAAGCCAAAATACCTTAATGATTATGAATGTATGCAAATCACTATTTCTGATAGCATAATTCAATCATTAATCACAAAATGATATCCTATTTTCAATTACTTGAGTTACAATTCTCTGTCATAATTACACAAAGACCTTTCTATTATAATTTTTACGAATCCAGAATCAAAGAGCTATGAGCAGGCTATTCTAAGTGATTGTTGGCAGAAAGCAAGACCTGAAAACTTATTACTCTACCAAAAGGGAAGCATGCAATCGGATGTAAATGAATATTTAAAATCAAGTATAATTATAACGGGACTATAGAGAGACACAAAGCAAGACTTGTGGCCTAAGATTTTACTCAAACACAAAGGTCTGACTATTTTGATACATTTAATCCTATAATTAAAATGATTATCCTTCGTGTCCTCTTAGCAATTGTAGCTAGTAAGAACTAGTTTATTCATCAGTTAGATGTGACCACTGCCTTTTTTATGGTGATCTACTTGAAGAAGTCTATATTAAGTTGTCCTCTGATTTAAATGCATCGCCAGGAATGGTTTGCAAGCTAGAACGATCCTTATATGGCCTTAAGCAAGCAAATTGTTAGTAAAATTCTAAGTTATGCTCTATCTTGATTGTTTCTGATTACTTACGACCAAAGACATATCATTCTCTTTTTACCAAATCTTCTCCAACAAATTTCACTTCTATTCTTGTTTATTTCGATGATTTGGTTCTGCCGGGGAATGACATAGAAGAGATCAAATGTGTGAAGATAAAATTCAACATTTTGTTCAAAATCAAGGATTTAGACAAACTAAACTTCTTCTTGGTCATGAAAATTGCAAGAAGCAAAAAGAAAATAGCTTTATATCAAAGGAAGTATACTCTTGATCTTCTAAAAGAGTATGATTTATTAGATTCAAAATCATCTAGCACATCTATGAATTATTCAATTCATTTCTTAAAGTCATCAGGAACATTATTGAATGATGCTAAGTCATATAGAAGACTCGTTGAAAGGTTGATATACCTCACTAATACCAGGCCTGACATAAGCTTTGCTGTTAGCAAGTTAAGTCAAATTCTAGATTGTTCCACAGATGAGGACTTCAAAGTAGCCTTATATATGTTGAAGTGCTTGAAAGGAGCTCCGAAAAAAGAATTACTGTTTGAATCTGTTTGTGACTTATCGCTTCGTGGTTTCTTAGATTTCGATTGGGGTAATGCCTGGATACCCAAATATTAGTGTCCGGGTATTGCTTCTTTTTTGAAAGATTTTTGGTGTCATGAAAAGTACAAAACAGCAAATAATTGCTCGATCATCTTCGGAGACAGAGTATCGAACAATGGCTCTTGCAATTTGTGAAGGAATTTGGCTTATGTACATATTGAATGACTTCAAAATCAAGCTACCAGGTCCTATGACACTATTTTGTGACAACCAATCTGCTAGATATATTACGGCTAATCCAGTATTTCATGAAAGGACGAAACACATTGAAATTGATTGCCATAAAGTTAGAAAAAAAAATCAAGACGGTTCCCTAAAATTCATGCCAATTTCATCAAAAAAATAACTTGATAATATCCTTACAAAGACACTTTCACCAAATCATTTTGGAGAGATATGTAGTAAATTAAGAATGTATAATTTATACACTCTCAATTTAAAGAGAGTTTATTAATGTATGAGTACTACTAATACATGATATATAAAGGTGGCTAATGATAGTGGGTATTATGAGACACTAATAGATGACAATTGTATAAAAAATATGAGAAAGTAACTAGTATTATGCTTTTTTCTTTCTTTTTAGTTATATATATAGTTGCACCTTTAACTTTTGTGAAAGTGTGATTTTTTCACTAATGCAATAGACACATTTCTATCTTTCTTAGCATGCATAACAAAACCTTTATTTTTCACTAAAAAATCAGTAGCTCATAATAGAATTCATCAAATACGACTTTAGTTTATTCTAAAAGGTTCACTACTTTTGGCGTGAATTACCAATTTAATTTTTAAAATGCCAAAATAAAATACTAACAAAATAGTCTAAAAAATATGTTTAATAATTTTGTAATATTTAATCTATATGTCACTACTAATATAGATATTGTTTGTATTTAAGGTGTTTGTTTGGGTGTTATTATATTGATAAAATTTTTTTAATAAAAAATATTTTTTTTATTTTTTAGTGTGTTTAATAAATTTTTAGTAATAAAAGTAAAAATACTAGAAAATAAAAAATATTTTCTGAAAAGCTACGATTTACATCTTTTTCTAAAAAGAATGTTTTTTACATAATAAATAAATAAATAAATACTTTTATATTGTTATAACCAAATATATTTGATAGATAAAATTTTTTTTATATGAAATATCTAAACATAAAATTACTTTTACTTTTTTAAAATATCTTTTTTTAAAAATTATTTAAAAAATATCTTTTTTTAAGAGTTCACCCAAATAAATCCAAAGACATTTGAGAGATTTCACATTTCAGACATTAATTTATCAAGAGTTTAATTTTCATATATTAATTGTTATTTGTTTAAATATTTATATTTGTATAATATTTAAAATAACAGATAATTTGGTCAAATATTTGATTATGTGACAATATAAAAAATGATATATATATATATATATATATATATATATATATATAATAATTATATATTTATAAATATTTAATTTATTTTATATATTTTATATTTTAATATATATTTTATATAAACAACTGAATTTTTATACATAACAATAATAACATGATTGATAATATATTATCAAATATGTGTGTAAGTGTTTTCGGGCTAACATTATTTACCAATTAAATTAATTTTTGTTAGTTTACTATTTTTTTGTGGAAAATTAACGTATTGACACATAATCAAATAAATAAATTTTTATGATTAAAATAATTTTATAATTAAATAGCATCAATGTCGATTTAAATAATGTTTACCATTAAATAAATTTTTCTTCATATAATTATTTTTTAAAAAAAATTAGATTATATATATTCAAAATATAAATTATCAATATTTAAGTTTTCAAAGACCAAACTTAAGAACAACTCTAATGAGGTGTCTTTAGAATATTATTTTTGATAATTTTAAAAAATGAATTGAATTTTAGAATTAAAATTTGTATTAAAATTAATTGATGAAATAAAATCGATCTCATTTTAGAGAAATGATATCATTTTGATGGAGAACTAATAAAAATTTACCATTTGTATAATCATGTTGATAGAATAATAAAAATAATATAAAAATTTTATCTAACTTAAGACAAAGCATTGGAGGACAAATTTTATTTTTAATTTTAAATAATTATTTATAGCATATGATCTCACAAATATTTCTATGTAATCTTATAAGATCCAAAATAAAATTAAAACTAAAACTAACATTGAAAATGCTCTTACATTAGATACAATATTTAAAATCATACTAATATCACTGAAAAAAGATCGTATCATTTTAAAAAAAGACCAATAAAATGCTGTTATTTTTTATTTGTATATCCATTAAACTTATTATATAAATATTATAATGTTGTTAAATTGAAATAAGACCAAACATTAAAATGATAAATTTCACTGAATGTCAAATCAATTTTTATAATATATAATCTCATAAATACTTATGTAATATTGTGTGAAACTCAAAATAAAATTAAGCTAAAATTAAGTATTAAAGATTCTCTACGTGTCTTTTATTTTTTGATTAAAAAAGCATGATATTCTATAGTAAGAATAAATTACAAATTTGACCTCCTAAAAAATTATTTTTTGATAAAATGACCTTTGAAATAATGAAATAGCATTTTAATCATTTAAAAATAATTTCAATTTGACAAAATATAACATTTTTTGTAAGTATCAAACAATTCTCACATTTAATCTAATTTTTATTAAATCAGTTGGAAAATTATTTAAAATATAAATACAAAATTCAAAAAAGAATTTGTAGACTATTATTTACAAAATTATTTTGAATTTTTATGCATTTATTTTTGAATCAAATTGCCAAAAAATATACTTAATATAAAATTAGAGAATTTAGAGAATAAATAATATTTTTCTAAACAAACCTTTTAAAAAAATATCAAAATCTGAGAAACACTTATCTGTTGCGGCTATTTTTTTTGGTAACAAATTAGAAGAGTGTGTTATGCATAATTATGGAGAATTGATGTATTTTTTGTAGGTATAGAGACAATTTTTTTTTTTTTAAATTAGAAACTACAAATGGAAAGCTCAAATTTGAATAGAGTAGAGAACTGAGGGTTGGTTTTGGGTGGGAGCAGAATAGTGAGGGTCAGTTTTGGGTAAAAAAATAAAAAATTCAGAAAACTCAAATTAGATTTGTTTGCATGTTTAAAAAATTTTTTAGTGTTAAAATACAAATCTGACCCTCAAATTTGTAAATTAAAAAAAAATAAAAACTATAAATCTGACCCTCAAATTTTTAATATCCATACAAAATAAAAATATACTAAGTTTTCACATTATTGAAAAATACTACTTGTACTACAATACAAAAAATAAAAAGCCAAGTGTTGCATTGCATATAGGACTTGTTTAGGTGAGTTTTTAAGAAAAGATATTTTTTTGAGTTATTTTTTTTAAAGATCTTATGAAAAAATAAAAGTAATTTTATGTTTAGATATCTTATAAAAAATATTTTTATCTATTAATTATGTTTGGATATAATAATATAAAAATATTTATTTATTTATTTATTATGTAAAAAATATTTTTAAAAAATTAAAAATAATATAAATTATAACTTTTCTAAAAAAATATTTTTTATTTTTTAATATTTTTATTTTTATTACTAAAAATTTATCAAACACATTAAAAAAATCTTTTGTTATAAAAATTATTTTTGTATTAATTTAATGACACCCAAATATATATATATATATATATTTTTTTTTTTTTCTTTCAATTTTTGTGGGGTATCTTTAAGGAGCTAACTGAATTTTAAAATGGCCAATAGGCAATAGAGAACCGATGAAATCATTTTGGATGAAAGCTCTTCTCTGTAGCTTTGATGAACACAAATTATTAGTACACGAAAAAGGCGCCTACTCTTTGACCTATTGGCTATTTTATTTAAGAGTGTATTCTCATTAGTCATAAAATACTTTTATACAAGAAAAAAAAAAATCATTTGTTTATCGCAATTAAACAGAAAACCGTGAAATAAGAAACAAATAGCACGGTCAAAGTAGGTCTGCTTTTTTCCCCTAAACACTCATTATATCATGATCCTTTTTTTTCCACTCTCTTTTATATGTCCACAACGCAATAATTAATTTTATGAATATGAAAACAGCATTTGTCATGCAGATGAATGTATGTTGGACATGAGTTGTTCCCATGATGATCCTCAATGATAATGAATTTGCTGGTCCCCTATTAAAAATAAACCCCGTTCATGTCTTCTATATATGGTCTATGGAATGGAGCTGCTACATCTTAATCCCATTTCAATTTTATTTGCTTGATGATAAATTAAAGGGGAGAATTATAAAAATAAGAAAGGTAAATAGTTTTACTTGGCAATTTTGTTTGAAAACTTGTGACTATTAAATGTTTGAATATGTCAGGGATATGCACATGATAATTATGAGATTGGAGGGTGAGGTGAGTGCAAACTGATTATATCCATATGGGGTTGGGAGATCGCAACCATAGGCACAATTAGTGACAATTATGTTTTAAAATACAAAAATTCCATAATCCTCGCCAAAAGGGAATAAACGTCACTATTATTATTGTGCTGTGCCTCCGAAAGCGAAGGAAAAAAAGATAACATGGGGTAGACAATGATGGGGATTCTCATGCTGCTGCATCAACTAGCATGCTAACTCTCCAATTTTGATTATGAAACTCGCCTTCTTGGATTCTTGGATGACCTGTTCTTTTGCATTTATTTTATGTTTTTGGGGATTTTGCTTCTTTATTTTAATAAATCTATATTGCATTGTCCAAAACAACAATGTCCCACAATAATAAATGAAACTGCTAACCAAATCAATCAACTTATAGTTATTTAGACCGCTAGATACTTTATTATTTGGGTCCTAATTATAGAAAAATAGTATTAAAAAACATCACATATTAATATTATTTCTTAAATTGGTTATTCACTTATTCATATAAAATAATATTAAAATATAAAATATATATTAAAAATAAATGAAACAATATATATTTATATACAAATATATAATAATTAATTTAGTGATTGATTTTTTATGTATAAATAATATTTTATATTAGAAATTATATCTTCTTTTTCTTTTAAAATATTCAAGTATAATTGTATTTCTAAAAAAAAATATTGTTTTAAGAAAATATATATTACAATAATCGTACAGCACATTCGTGGCATAGATAATGAATGATGATAATGCGAAGTGTTAGTGAGAACAAGTTAGGCGATAAGCTCAACTTTTCTTAGCTATTTTGAGTTGTACTAAGAAAGCAAAAGATGTGATCTGATTTGATTATTGTAATTAATTTAATTAATTAACGTTAACCGAATGGTGCCTGAAAGGGTCATTTGCTTCTAATGGGAAATGAGATGTTATCCGTGTCATTGTCAAAAAGCGATGTTGTGACCTTTGGCAATTGCATTTCTATTCTGCAATAATCAAATTTGGTTGGTGATTTTCTGAAGTTTCATACCACTATTATTGGTCTTGGAGACCAATACATTATTACTGTTTGAGCAAAGTCCAAGATTATTCGAGAAAAAGAATAGTCAAAATATATCATTAAACTGTTAGTTACCCTATATGACAATACTTACTGACAGTAGTAACGTTTGTACGTATTCTACACAATTGGAACTGATGTCCTTTAATGGCTTTGGCTCGATTAATAACACGAAAGAACTTAAATGGTTGGTTCTTCGAAGGTAAAATAAATACATCTCTACTGTCCTTCCTTCTGAGTCCTGTCTAAAGGAAAGAGACTAGAGAGGGATCGTAAAAAATTTACTCAATTTTATTATTTATTATTTATTATTTATTTACTTGTTTTATTTTATTTTTTTAATAGAGAACCTGCTGGCTGCTGCCAGAAAGAACAGCTACCTCCAGATGCAAATCAACTAACATGTTGATACATTAACTAACAACCCTACATAAATAACTACAGCATCTATTTGGATTGCATCATAGTATATATGATTATATGGACATCTTGGTTAACGAAATCTTGGGCTCATGGACTACAACTCTTTTTTGTTGTAAGCCCATACACCTAAACACAAGTCTTACCAATAACAATCCAGACACCCTGAATCAATACCCAGCCCATAGAAAGATAAAATGAAAAAAAATATTTCAACTACCTCAGAGACCCCGCCATAAAAGGTTACTTGGGTGGTTCTGTGTCTTGTATTTTGTCCAAGTAAGTGTCCAAGATTTGAATTTTATCATCGTGTACATGTAGTAACACATTTTCTTAGTTAAGTTTTCAAATTTTAAGTTTTGCCTTAGTTATGAAAAGATTTTAAGACTTTTTTAGTTATTTTATCCTAAAAAAAAAATAGAAAATACTCAGTTCTCTTTAACTAAGTATCGAGAGTTCAATTCTTATCTTAATTATAAAGAAATTTTAAATTTCTGTCCTACCATATTTATATGCTTAATTACCTGAAGCTTATAAGTATTGAATGATTAATTCCATAAATATTCTCATGATTAAAAAAAAAATCCAAACTCCTATTTAGACATGTCGGTGTAATTGGATCGGATTAAGTTAGATTTGAATAAAAATTAGAACTAAACTGATCAAAATTGCTTATTTTTGGTTGAATCAATTGTCATATTTTTTGCGATTGTATCCGAATGGATCTGAATCGAACCATTTGCATTCGAGTTAGATCGATTCAAATAATCGGATACTCAATCAAAATTAACTTTGTGAAAAAAATGAAAAAAATTTCTATAACACTAAGAAATGAATATAGAAAAAATTAGATGAATTACCGGTTACAATTATTTCTTTTGGTGGCTTAGAAAGATTAAAATTAGGATTAGGTTGGTAAAAGTTATATGTATGTATGTATTTTATTTTTTGAATGGAAAAGTATAGGTAGACAATGAAAATACTAAACAATGTGAATAATTAATATATCGGATGTTCATTTCACTAGATATACGAATGGTTATTCTAATATTAAGATTTAGGTGGATAATTTAGAGGTATAGTGTGTTTTGATTTAATTGGTAGTTATTCATATTATTCAAAAAAAATTAGTAGATACCTAGTATAACCTTTTTTGAATATAACATTTTGAATAATCGAGTCAGGTCAGGTTCCACATCCTCAATTCCGATATTGGAACTGATTATGGTCGGTTATGATCGTATCATACTCGATTAGACCTGATTATCTATCGGCTATAGTACCTATAATAATTGGGTTCAGATCGAATTAAATGGAGTGATCGGGCTACTTGTACCGCTTGCACCCTAGTTCACTAAACTGGTTGTTGGAAGTACTATAGTAAATATTTTGGAAAGGTGAACGAGGATCAGCAACAAAGACCAAATAATACAATGGTGTTGGATATTTGTTCCAATTGGTCCAAAATCTATTCACTACAGCTTCTTTATGAGGAGTATTAGGGCTTAATTTGTAGCCATCAAATAGTCATCAATAATGATTTTAATAGTATGAGATTTGTGTGAGATTTCATCCAATAGCTCACTTTTTCTTGTTGGTTACATACTGGTTAGAATTTGAAAAAGTTGTTGGTTCCTAAACTTTTCCTTTAATTCTTAAGATTTCATAATCCTACTTGGCACTGTATTTTATGCGACAACTTTAATTTTTTGCCACTTCACTTTCTAGTGTGCATTTGCAGAGAAAAACTTGACACAAGCCTTAGTTTTTTATTTTTTCTTTTTCTAACTGTTTCCTCCAGAAAAAGAGAGATGGCAGCTACAACATGCTGTGCTGTGTTAAACGGGTTGGGATCTTCCTTCTTATGTGGAGGAAAGAGGAGCTATACCCTTCAGGCTGCTCCCATTGGAGGCAAAGTTGGTGATGTTTTCGCCGTTAGTCTCACAAGACTTGTTGTGGCAGCAGCTGCTATACTGCACCAAAGAAGTCATGGATCCCTGCTGTCAAAGCTGGTGGTAATTTCATTGACCCTGAATGGCTTGATGTCTCGTAAGTCCACCTATATCAACAATGTTGCAATTACATTGGTTCTTTCTTTTATATGCATACCGCGTACCAGAATTCTCTCTAAAACAATACTAATCATTTAATCACAAATAGTTAGCAAATTGCATTCCGAAATTGAACCTCATACTCGATCTTGGCTTTTTAGTAACTGTGGTTGCAATTGCAGGCTTGCGGGTGACTACGGTTTTGATCCACTAGGCCTAGGCAAAGATCCAGCATTTCCTCAGATGGTACAGACAGAGAGGCTGAGCTCATTCATGGGAGGTGGGCAATGGCTGCAGTTCCATGGTTTGTGGCTGGTTTTGGTTCTCTTTTGGGGACACAATTGCTTCTCATGGGTTGGGTTGAGAGCAAGAGATGGGTGGAAAATCAAGGATGGAGATTACATTGCACACAGAGAGAAGCTAGAGAGGCTGAAATTGGCTGAGATTAAGCATGCTAAGATAGCTATGTTGGCTATGCTGCACAAGCGAAAACACCCCTTGGTGCCCTAGGCTTGTAAACAAATATGAAAGTCTTCAAATTCTATGTTCTACTCTTGGATGCATTCATCTTTTAAGTTATAACAGAGACATTATCTCATAAATATACTTGCAATAAGGATACTTGAAAGGTGCATGTTGGGCCATGTTTGTATGTAGCAAAATTCATACTTTGAAATGCATACAAAAATAAGCCGACTATGTTCTTCCATATAAAAGAATATATGGTAGCAAAACAAAAGTAAAAAAAGTGCTGAGAAGCCTGAGAGAAATGCAACAAAGTCAACACCATTTTGATGGAGGTTTCTAGGATTATTCGCCACCAGAGCCAGTAGCCATCAAGAACTCACCCTCGCAGACAACTTCGCCTCCAACATAGGCCTTCCCTTCCATCTTTGCTATTCCAAATCGCTTTTGCAGTTTGATGAGTGTCATTCTCATAACCAAGGTGTCTCCTGCAATCACCGGCTTCCTAAATCGCACCTTATCTATTCCGGCAAAGAAGAAATTCTCGCGAGAACCTCCCACCTCGGGTTGCAGCATAACCAATCCGCCAACTTGTGCCATTGCCTGCATCACAATAGTCCAATGCAACTTAAAGCATGATTGACTACAACAACAAAAATCATAAGAGATATTAAGGTGATAGTGTTTGTAATCAACTAATCATACTTACATCATATTGATTAAGCAAGAAAATGTGAGTTAGTTACCTCAACCATGAGGACACCAGGCATGATAGGCCTATCAGGAAAATGTCCAGGGAAGAAGTTATCGTTGATGGTTACATTCTTGATGGCGACGGCTGAAACTCCAGGGTTGTACTCAATAACTCTGTCCACTAGTAGGAATGGAAACCTGAATACAAACGTACAAGTGTTGAATCCAATGGTAATTAACAGGACGATATAATGAAACAGAAAAGGCAAGTACCTGTGTGGGAGAATGTTACGAATCTGATTGATGTCCAAGACGGATGGAAATGCAGGGTACCCTGCAACAAACAAATCCATGATTAGAAAATGGGAAAATGAGAGAAGGTAGAAATGGAGACATACTTAATTCAATAGGGGCGTCTTTGTAGTCATTTGGAGCGTGTGAAATAGTAGTGGAAGAAGAAGTGGCGGCGGAGAGAGTAGGGAGGGGGAGTGATCTGGAATGGGAAAAGCGGAAGGAAGAGATCTTAGGCGGAGAAGTGGGAGAGAGGAAAGGTATGATGGTGGTGTTGGTGAGGGAGAAAGAAGAGGCCATTGCCATTGAGGGGGGTGGTGATGGGCACTGAAAGAGAGTGCAAATGAAATGCATTTAGTAACGCCAGAGGCGATAATAACAAGGACGCATCTGCAACTGTAACTGTTTCTGTTGGTTAACATGACGGACTCTCCAATGTTGTCACAGTTATTTTTGGATAATCACTTCAATCCTCAACCTCTTTTTATTAGTCATAACATTCCCAATTTGTTCCTAATTCATTTTTTAGTTTTTTCAAATATAGGATTTCTTTTTTTCAATTCACAATATCTCTCGTTATAGGAGAAAATAAAACATGAGAAAGATTTTTGGATCTGGATTCTCTCCGAGAGTCTGGTGAGTCTAATTTGAGTAATTTCATTGGTTTGTTGAAACGCCCAAATTTGAATTGAGTTGCAGAAGAGGGTACAACGCCATTAATGTTGGCATAACACGCATGGCATATGTATTTTCCGAAAGAAATTAATGATGATAAAAAAATTTGATCTCATGTTTAGTACTATAATTAATGACGATGATGGTAATAAAGCAAGGAGCTTTTCACCTTAGTCAAGTGTAATCCAGTTTCTCTCTCTCTCTTTCTCTCTCTCTCTCTCTCTGAAATTCTCTGCCCCGTTTCCACTTTCCAGTTCAGTTTTCAAAAGAGAGACCCAAAACGACACAGTTTCACGGAGAGGAGCGAGGACTGAGGAGGAGCAAGGACACTCCCCTAACCCCTAACCTCCCTCCACCATGGACTTCCACCATCACAACAACCACCACTCCTCACCGTCGTCGTCCAACTCCTCATCCACAGCCACCGTCACGACCACGCAAAACCCTACCTCCGACGACCCTATGCACTCCTGGTGGGAGTCCGTCTCCAAGGCACGCTCTCGCATCCACGCCCTCGCTGCCATCCTCCCTTCCTCCTCCGCCGAAGCCCTCTCCGCACTCGCAGATTCCGACCGCCCTGCTCTCTCCCTCCTCTCCTCGCCCGCCGCCTACTCCGCCGTTTCCTCCTCCCTGCAAGGCTCCGCCTCCGACCCACTCTGCCACTGGCTCTACGACACCTTCCTCTCCTCCGACCCACACCTCCGCCTCCTTGTCCTCTCCTTCCTCCCCCTACTTTCCGCCCTATACCTCTCCCGCATCCACCACCACTTCGATCCCTCTTCCCTCGCCGGCTTCGAAGCCGTTCTACTCGCCATCTACGCCGCTGAGACCAAATCCCGTGCTGGCAAACCCTTGCTCGTCACGATCCCCGACCTCTCCCAGCCCTCAATCTACCACGCCCCCCTCCGGAAGCCCTCCGCCGCCGTCGACAGGCCCTCCTCTGTCGGCGTTCTGTCGCCCCCGCTGGAGCCGCATGTTGCCATGAAGTCAACGAAGAGGGCCACTATCGTCGGCACCGCGCTACACTGCTACTACGCACAGATCTCGCAGATGCCGAGCTGGTCGAAGCTCGAATTCTGCCGCTTCGCCGCCGGGTGGGCAGGACAGGACTGCCCTTGCCGAAGTGAACTCGATCACCGCGACGAGACTGCTATTGCCAACGGGCATGGTGCAATTGGGAGCTCCGAGATTGAAATTGAGGAGGTGGCTGAAGAAATGGGGAATTTGAATTTGCAGATTCAAAAAAGTGATTTTGATTTGGATTCCAATGGGGGTAATGGTGAAGGGGCTCATAAAGGTGATAGGATCCCTTTGCCGTGGGAGATTCTACAACCGGTTCTGAGGATATTGGGGCACTGCTTGCTGGGTCCTTTGAACCCTCAAGAAGTGAAGGATGCTGCATCTTCTGCTGTCAGGTCTTTGTATGCAAGGGCTTCTCATGATTTAGTGCCTCAAGCCATACTTGCCACCAGGAGTCTCATTCAGCTTGATAACAGGACTAGGGAGGCTGCCAAGGCAGCTGCTGCCGTAGCTGCCGCTGCAGCAAATGCTGCCACGACTGCCAGTGCGAACTCTTCCTCGAATTCTAACACTCCCACTAAACCCAAGAAACCTGAAATTCTACTGGTTTCCAAGTGATTGATTGACTTGGTGCCTTCCTGTGACAATTTGAGTGTGAAGATAACGGTTGCTGTATAGTATGTATTGGTTTAGCCGATCAAGATCAAGAGGACTTTGTGTACCTTAATACTGTAAGCGGAATTCAGTTTCTATAATAGAATCTTCATAGTTAGTGGTGCTTTCTTTTTTCATTATAATCATTTATTTTTTTTTTTTATTTCTAAGTTCAGTAACTTATATATACTATTTTTTTTCTCTCAAGTGATTAGTTAGCTGTTTTAACCTTTGTTTCTTCTTGAAAGTATAGTTTGCTTCTCCAGTGCTGTTTGTTTGATTGTAATTCTAATGCGCTTGTTTGGGTAATATCTATGTGATGTGCGGTTCTGTCTTTCAATTGTTGTTGTACTCTATTAAGATTGAGGAAATTGAATTATTCTTTATGATTCATGATTTGGTTGTGGTTAGTTTTGCTGGAGCCTGCTCTTAGTTTCTCACGTTCTGTACATGATAATGCTCTTTTTTTCTGATGTTAAAATGATGAATTAACCCTGCTGCAGGCATTGGCTTTAAATATCAAATTCTTTTATGTCTTTAGCATCATTCACTTCAAATTTTGAAGGTGCTCTGGAGAAGATTATTGTGGAATTTGATGATTTGAAAGAACTAGTTTACTGTGATATTCGTAAGATGAAATGATCCTCATGATGGTTAATGCGTTAATCGAACTCCGCACTTTGTATTTATTGCGTTCCTAGTTGCGTCAGGTTCAAATGAACACATGGTTTAACTACATGTTTATACTGAAAGTAGTAGCTTCAATTTGCTCAATGTAGTTGTTAATCTGTCATCGTTTTAAGTGTTATACTTTTGCATCTCGAATTGGGTGCATTGTCATGCATGTAATCGTTCTTCTAGATTCCAAAAAAAAAAAGAGTATACTTGGGTCTTCTTTAGTAGCTGAATATCAAATTGAACAAGAATGTGTCCCCTGTGTGTATTTGACTTTATATGTCTGTTTTATTGGTGTTTGGATAGACCGTATGGATAAGATGCTAGTGAAATGAAAATATCCAGGTTTTTTTTTTTGTAGTTGCCTGAGTTGAGAATGCATTGCTGATATGTGCGATTTAACCATGTAGTTAGTTAGTTATTCAGTTACTCCTGCATACTTTTTGTTAATACTTACATGAAGGTGGGAAGGAATCTAAAAACTGTGCTCTCAAGGAGCTTAAGAACTTGTAGGTTACTTGGCTCTAAGGTTTACTTGAAATGGAGTTGAAAAGGCAAGTATTTTATTCTTGGAACAAGTCATCTGTATTCTACGTACATTTTATTTTCATGATATCGAGATTATGAGATGATTTTATTTATATAATTGGTTGATTCAGCGCAAATTAAGATTCCATAGATTTCGATTCTTAATAGTTTAAGCAGGGTCTCTCTCGTCCTCTAATTCGCTCCACACGTGTTGCCTATCCAAATAGAACGCACTATAACGAATGAGTGCGAGTGTTTTGACTTTTGAGCGACCTTGGGGAATGGGAATACAAATTGAAACGTTGACTATAACCTTTGTCTATGAATCACTGTTACTAACAAATCAAACCAATCATCACACACATACACAGAGTTTGTGCAAGTTGACATGACCCTCTATTATTCGAGAGTTTCTTATTTTCTATTTTGCATACGCTAACCTTTACGTTTACGCTTGAAGATACTCGTGATCACAAAAGTTGATGAAAAAGGAAAGCCATACCAAAGATACATAAACCACAACTGGCTGATGCCAAGCTAGCCTATAGAAAATAAGAAAAACACCTTCTATATATATTATAAAATTAATTAAAAGCGGAGCATTTCTTGCGGATTTCACCTTCAGAACCTGTCTTGACGCCAATGTTGCTCATCTTGACCATAGAATTTCCAAAGTCAACATTAAAGGTTAATCCAAGTGAGTACCTCTGCACAAGTGCCTTTGTGGAAGGATCAGTCCACAGTGCCTGATCAGATTGCAGAATTCCCCTGCCCTTCTTCACATTATTAAAGTAAGATGTGTCAAATTTGGTTTGGCTACCATTATCTAGAGGCACTCGCTTACTAGCTCCACCATTCTGAGGGCAAAGTGCTTGTAACTGAGGAAGAAATGAAGGGTCAATGGTCGGGTCAGGACCATTTGTTTCGGTGAAATTGTATAGCCTTATGCTCAAAAGCCCACAACTTGTAGTGCCAATGGTGTGTCCACCTGTTCATTTTCACAAAATCTCATTCGTTAAGGCAGTGTTTGGTTGTTGTCTCAAAAAAATAGAGACATTGACACAAAGACACAAATACACATGAACATAAAAATACACAAATTTTATAACATGTTTGGTGATAATACACAAGACACATGTATTTAATTCCAAAGTCCATTTTATCCCCAAACTAAAACAACTCAAGTGTTAAAGATAAAGGACAATGGCTGGAATTTTAAAAAATAATTAAGGATAGAATTGAAAAAATTTGTGTCTCATGAGTTGTGTCTTAGTGTCACAGCTTGAAAGAAATACACTAAATACATGTCTTTTATGTGCATATGTGTGTGTCTTTTAAAATTTTATGTCTCAACAAACAAACGGTATACACTTACCACCGTGTCCATGTCTATGATGAACATAGACATTAACCAAATGGAGCCTAATTGAATTCTCAAAATGCAATCGCTATGTCACACTCAAAGGTACAAAAGTAAGACATATACCAACAAGGGTAACAAGGTCTTTTGTGTCGAGACCCAATGCCGCAAACTTCTGTTTCTGCAAGTCAACAGAGTCAGTCGGTCCCGGCAACTTATTCACATCCGAGTTACGTGACACTACGCCGTCTCTGCGTCCAGTTGGCACTTGCCAACTAACTCCACCACTCTGCATTCTCGTAATGGCAATTAACACACGATATAATCAGAGTGCATCTAGTTAGTTAGTTATAGCGATGAGTTAGTTACCAGAACAACGGAATCACGGGCAGCAAGGGCAAGGATATCAGCACAAGACACCACATTAGGGCAGGCAGCCTCCAGCTGCGTCTTTGCATCATCAATGACCTCAAAGCCTCTGAGTGCAAGGTTGGGTACCGCACTCTTCTCGGTGTTGTTGCCATCAACGAGGACGGAACCATCACAACCTTGAACAAAGCAGTCATGGAAGTGCATCCTCAGCAGCCCCGCAGCCAAAGTAAGGTCAGAGTTAAGATGAGACTCAACCGTCGACCTAACAATGGACTCCGCTCTAGGGCACGTACTGGAGTAGAACCCTACACGCGTCCCTTGCCCATGCACGCTGTTAACAGCCCCCAATGAAACCAAACCAATCACTACTAGTAGATAGAAACCACCGTCCATTTAGTGATGAAAATCAAACAGTTTCGGTTTAATTTGTGACTTGCATTGTGAGGAATGCATGGTATTTATAGTCAAAATTAGGAGAATTTAGTAAGCAACAATAGAGGTGCAAATAACGTGTGAAAAACATCACGAGCAGCAAGCTAATGTAAGTGGGAGGGCTCACACTACTGTTTTGTTTTGTCCATTTGATGGCTATGCTACCTTGCCTTAGTGGAACAAAATGCTTCAATTCCGCGTCAGGGTTTTGGCCTTCAACGTATGGGTCAATGGAGAAAGAATCTAACCATGCCAGTGCGCTTAATTAGAGTAGGGTAAGATTTCTCCTCCCTAATCTATAATAAACCATTCTTACTTAGGATTAGCACAGATTTATCGTTTTCTTATTAAAAGATAAACGGATCTTTCGCTATTCAAAACATCATTGTCTCCTTAATCACCAACGTCCATAGTGTGATAGTAATCTATATAAAAGATATAAATAGATCAAAGCAAAATGTATTTTTGTGTATAAAATTTTCTAACTTTGTGTCTGCGATATATTTGTCCTGGCCAGTTGCTAGGGAGTATTATGCGCACTCACACTTCGCTTTCCTTTTAGCTATTATGGATGAGAATGGTAACCATTTGCATAGTGATAGTGCCACCAATAATATCCACCCCTACACCATATACTAGCCAAGTCAAAGACGAAGTTTTATGGAAGTAGTAACCTGTGGAGGATAATGTATTAGGGTAGGGAGGATAATGTATTAGGATAGGGTAAATGATCAAATTCCTTCTTGAAAAATTATTCATTATTTTTTAAATTATTTTTTAGGATAGAGAATTAATTTGGTTTTATACTAGGCAGATTTATTACTGAAGTAATATACTTATTAAGAAGGATGATAGAGAAGTATCGTAGCAATAAAAGGGATCTACATATAGTGTTTATTGATTTGAAAAAAACGTATGTTAGAGTGTTAAGGGATGTCTTATGGAAGGTTTTAAAAAGGAAGAAACTAAGGATCGCATATATTCGTGCAATTAAAGATATCTATGATGTGGTTACAACTAGCGTGAAAATTGAAGGTGGTGTGACACCAGAGATCATCCTTAATTAAGTCCATACATTTTCACATTAGTCTTGGAAGTACTCACAGAGCATATCCAAGAGCTTGTATCATGGTGCATGCTTCTTGCTGATGATATCGTCCTTATGGGAGAGTCAAGAAAAGACTTAAATAAGAAGTTGGATTTATGGAGAGAAGCTCTAGAAGTGTATAGTCTGCGCATAAGCCGTAGCTAAACGGAATGTATAGAATGTAAGTTCGGTTGCCGAAAGAGAACCCCTAATACAAAGGTGAAGATTAGAGAAAATATCTTACAAAAAGTTAAAAGTTTTAAGTATCTTGGGTGCATCATATAGGATAATGGAGAGATTGAATATGATGTAAATCATATGATCTAAGTATGTTGGTCAAAATAGCGGAATGCGTTTGGTTTTATATGTGACAAAAAAGTACCTTTAAACTTAAAGGTAAATTCTATCGTGCACTGCTATCAGACCGGCTATGCTTTATAGTACAGAGTGTTGAATGGCCAAAGGAGAGTATGAACATAAGTTAAGCGTGACAGAGATGAAGATGTTGAAATGAATGAGTGGCCATACGCGATTGGATAAAATAAGGAACGAAGAAATATATATATATATATAGAGAGAGAGAGAGAGAGAGAGAGAGAGAGAGAGAGAGAGAGAGAGAGAGAGAGAGAGAGAGAGAGAGAGAGAGAGAGAGAGAGAGAGAGAGAGAGAGAGAGAGAGAGAGAGAGAGTTGAAGTAGCACCTATTGTGAAAAGATGGTAAAATCGCGTCTCAGATGATTTGGACATGTAAGAAGAAAACTGACACAACACTCAGTCAGGAGGTTGGATGAGACGATGGAAGATAGACAAGGGATGAAAGGCAAAAGAAGACCTAGGAAGACTATCCATGAAGTGGTCAAACGAGATCCACATATAAACGATCTCTCTAGACATGATATATGATAGAGTTAAATGGCGTCGTTTGATCCATGTAGGCGACCCCATCTAGTGAGACAAGATTTTGTTGTTATTGTTGTTGTTGTTATTGTTGTTGTTGTAGTAGTAGTAGTAATTCTCAAAAGATTTTTTAATCAAATTCATCTTTTAAAAATTTTAAATTAATCGTATTAGTTTTTTTTGTCATTTTTTTGTTGTTGATGGTACCAAAATTTATTAATGTGGCACGTTAAATGATACTATAACATATATATAGGAGTCTTAATCTACTATTAATAAGATAAATTTATGAAATTATATCAAATCAAAACCTAATTGAGGAGAGAACTTGAGACATTAGAATTCTTTAATTTGGAATTGATTTGATTTAATTTCATAAATTTATTATGTTAGTCATTAATTAAAATTATTATGTGTGTGTTTTGGTGTCATTTAATATGTCACATCAATAAATTTTAATATTATTAGTAACAAAAGTGTTAAAAAGAATAAAATGACTAACTTAATATTTTTGAAAGACATTTTAATTTAAAAATATTTGAAAAATTAATTTAAAAAATGAATAATTATTTTAATCTAATGTATTATCTATAGTCGTCGTAAAGTCTTATTGGCCTGGCCATTGCATTTTCACTAAATTGTTTTTATATACGATGAAAGAATGAACTTAATTTTATATATAAATAGATCAAAGGAAAATATATTGTGTATAAAAATGTTCTAAGTTTTTGTCTTGCGATATTTGTCTTGGCCAGTTGCTATTGCGACTATTATGCATGCGTGCTCACACTTCGCTTTCCTTTAGCTATTATGGGTCATGGGATGACAACGGTAGCAATAGTATAGTGCCACCAATAATATCCTTCCCTATACAGTATCAGTATACTAGCTTAGCCAAAGACAATAGTTTTATGTATGTACGTCGTAGTAGCCAGTGTAATAATGAATTATCAAAAATGTTTGGTTCACCATAGAAAATTAGTTTAAAGTAGTATAAAATTATTTTATTTTATACTTTTTAATTATTATTTATCTTATTTTATATTTTTTATTTTATTATCGTTAGAATAATTGAATAATATTAAATATAATAAATATATAATTTTAAATATTATATATATAAAGTTATGAATATTAAATTAAATAATTTTTTAATTATTATCTTCTTAATATTATTTATTAATTATTTATAGTCGTCATAAAATTAAATTATATTGGCCATTAAATTATTTATTATATAATAAAAAAACTTTATTATATATATTTAGGATTGATAATAATAATAATAATAATAATAATAATAATAATAATAATAATAATTTATTATTATTATTATTATTATTATTATTATTATTATTATTATATATGTAATTTTTCAAATTTTATATAACAATCATTTTTCAGTCTCTTTGTCCTTAAATTATATAAGTTGTATTCTTTTTCTCTTCTTAGATGTTTTCTAATAAGAGAAGTATTAGGGGATAGTAACTTTTATGATTTGTAGCCATCAAATAGCCATCAATAATGATTTTAATGGTGTGAAATTAGTATGAAATCTCATCCAATGATTCATTTTTCTTTGCTAGTTACATACTGGCCAAAATTTAATAAAGTTGCTGGCCCTAGAATTTTCCTACCTAAAAATTTTGCACAATCTTTTTATTAAAGTTTGAAAATTATAATATCCACCATCTCCTTTTGCATCTCTCGAGAGCCAATGCGTGAAGTTTAGCTGTTTGGCAAAGTTAAATTATGATGCTCATTTAAGGGGGAATGGATCCTCTCTATTTTTTTTAATAATTGAGGGAGTAAAGTGTGATCTCTCACCATTAATTTTATAAGTGGGATAAAAAATAAATATGAGAGCGAACAATGAAGGGTTAGAGATCACACTTTACATTGTCAATTTTTTTTAACAATTAAGAAGATCCATTCCCCATTTCAAGGATCATATATATTGTTTTGTGTTAGAATAAAAATAAAATGATAGATTTAAATAGGAGAAATAATAATAATCTGCTTCACATAATGAATGTTGTTCCGTTCTGATTCAATCGAGGTATATGGCTTCCGATGAGATCGTTTGACTTTGGGTGAGCTATACGTCGTCCGGGAGACTGCCTTTAAGAATGACTTTGGCGCTGCGAAACATGGCAGCAGAAGCACCTGAAAAAAGCACTCCAACGCTCAAATTAAAAGAGTATTTAAGAATCTAATGCGAGTAAATAAATGAGAGTGTATTTGTGCCCTGTCTTTTTTCTGGACTATTGGGTTTAGTTTTATAGATGAGTGAGGTGCTATCTTCTGTTTGTTTGTTCTGATATTAGTGGCTTAGATAGTGAATTCCGCTGTTGTGGATAACGGTTAGGAGATAGTGTTTGACTTGTGCACGATTTTGGCCAAGTTGTGATTTTAGCTTTGATTGCTTATTTTCGGACTTTATGCTCGGTTTTGATTATAATCTTGTTTTCGAGTATTATGGGGTACACCTCAAATGTTATTATTATGTTGTTTATGTTATATATATATATATGCCGGCTGAATGTCATGCGTGTGTTTCTCTTCAAGATTCCAAGCACATAATCCATGAAAAGGGTTGAAAACTACGACAGTGTAAGCCATGGTGAACATTACAAGAAGAATCCACGCCAAGTTAACTTCTAGCTAGCTGGATTCGTAAGTGAAGCTAAACAATGTCCTAATAATAACACCTCTTAGTATTCTCAAAGGGAACATGAACACTTAGAATATTCCCATTGTTATCATCTTCAACTACCTACATTGTGACTCAAATATCCAATCGCAATAATATCTGCTTGCCTTGCACTGCTTTCAATCTCAGTACTATTGCAACATGGGATTTTCTCCTTTTGGTCTTCAACAACTTGTTACTTCTTTTGCAGTTGTTGCCACATTATTGAGCATTGTTGGCACATCACAAGAGGGTCCTATCAATTCTTTAAGCCGTAGATTTATCCATTCCCACATCAATGAACAAGAAAACGATAACAATAACTCTCCTATTATTGCTCGAGTACTGCAAGATAATCAAGGCAACGATTCTCCATCACCAGGTCACAACAATACTCCAGCTTTGTTATTAATCCTGAATGTGGTTCTTGTTCTTGCAATCATACTGCTCTTGATGCTATACTACAACACAGCAAGAAAACTGAACAAGATGATGAAGTTGCAGCAGCAGGATCCCAATAACAAAAAATGCAATGTTGTGAAGAAAGAGGTCGAAAAAGACGATATTGAAGAGAGCAGCGCTTGGGAGAAGAAGATAGAGATAGGAGAAAGTACAAAGATGAGGGTGGAGGAGAGAAAAGAACTCATGTTCTTCAACGGCAACAAGACAGGGTTTCAGATGGGACAACTTCTAAGGGCGTCAGCAGAGACACTGGGACAGGGAATGATGGGGAACAGTTACAAGGCCATGATGCATGATGGACCGACCATTGTTGTGAAGAGGCTGAGAGACCTGAAACCTTTCACTGAGAAGGAATTCGAAGCACTGCTGCGTGTCATTGCAGGGATGCAGCACCCTAATTTGTTGCCTTTGCTTGCTTACTACCATTCAAGAGATGAAAAGCTGCTTCTCTACAAATATGCACAGAATGGGAACCTTTTCTCTAGGCTTCACGGTAACATATATATATATATATATATACATACAATTATTTTACAATTATTCAAAAATTTAATTACCTGGAATTTCAGATGGTAGAGATGGAAATCGGGTGCCATTGAAATGGAATTCAAGGCTATCAATTGCAAAATCCGTAGCTGGAGCAATGGAGTACCTGCACAGTAACAGCAAGAACCCTAACATTGTCCCACACGGCAACCTCAAGACCACAAACGTGCTCATAGACGAAAACGACGTCGCCCTCGTCTCCGACTACGGCCTCTCCGCCCTAATAGCCCAACCTATCGCCGTTCAGCGCATGGTCATTTATAAGTCACCGGAATACGTCCAGTCAAAGCGAGTGACAGCGCAGTCCGATGTTTGGAGCTACGGATGCCTCCTCCTCGAGCTCTTAACCGGAAAAATTTCTGCCTGCTCTTCTCCGCATGGATCGAACGGTGTTGATCTGTGCGGTTGGGTTCATAGAGCGGTGAGGGAGGAATGGACGGCTGAGATCTTTGATAAAGAGATCTATAGGCAGAAGAATGCTCAGAGTGGGATGATACGGATGCTTGAGATTGCGATGCTTTGTACGGAGAGGTTCCCGGAGAATCGGCCTGGGATGAGCCAGGTTGTTAGGGAAGTTGAGAAGATACAGGCGGTGCCTGCAGCGTCGGAGTCGGTGGATGAGGATGATCTCTCTGCTGAGAGGTCTTTCACTGATGATTCTCTTTCTATGTATTCAACAAGTCACTCTGGAATTATTCTTGCAGATAATTAAGAATGGCTAAGCAATAAGCATGCTTGATTCGCAGCCGCTTTTAGACTTTAATTAATTGATGTTAAATTAAGATGATCCAAAATAAAAATGCCTAGTTATTAGTTCTTTCTTCTATCTTGGAATCAAGAAGAAATGAAATTCGTTCAATGATAATATGATATACATACATGGCATTTAATTTACAGCATGACGGCGTGGAATAATTTAGTTGGTTTCTAGTTTCCATGTATATAATTTTTTTTTCTCATTTAATAATGTAACAGCGAGCAATGTGTATATATGAATGATGATGATTTAAGAAAGAAATGAGTAATGCTGTAAGGAGGAATAACGACAATAATAATAAGTAGCTAGCTACGAGCTAGCGAGCATAATGATGCAATTTTCTGATTGATATAGCTTTTCCTGTCCTTTTAACTAAGTCTGGGTTTGACCACTTCATCAACTTTTCACAGCAAACTACTCTTGTTACGCGAACATTGTAGTTATATTAAAAGTTTGGAAGCATTTTAAATATGAAATATTCTCCCCATTCAAACAATTTTGACATCTAAGTTCATCCAAACAATTTTAGGTCATATGTCTTTTTCATTTTCTTCTTTTCTCACGTTTTTTCTCTTCTCTCCCACGCTTCTTCTTCTTCTTCTCACGCTCGTTTACGTACGGAGCATCTTCTTCTTCTTTGCCTTCTTCGCGTTCCTCCTCCTCGTCATTTTCTTCCTTTTTCTTCACCTGTTTTCTCTTTATCGTTATTCTTTTGTTGTTGTTACTGCTGTATTTTTTTCTCTTTTTCTCCTTCTCTCCCTTCTCCCTGGTGAAGAAGCAGTAGAAGGTAAGAAGAAAGAATTTTGAATTGTGTAGAAAAGAAATAAACCGAACATATTATTATGGTGAAACAATTGTACAGTATTGAATGAACGAAACATAATCCATTATATAAAATCAAATTCAAACAGCTTTCTGCATAATGAACCGAACACGTACTCATGGTGAAACAATTGTATAGTACTAAATAAACGAAACATAATCCATTATATAAAACCAAATTCAAACAGCTTTCTGCATAATGAACCAAACACGTACTCATAGTGAAACAATTGTATAGTATTGAATGAATGAAACATAATCCATTATATAAAATCAAATTCGAAAAACCTCTGTCTACAATTTAGAGATTATCAATTCAATTTAGATTCAGAACACCTGCGTCCATTCAATTCAATTCAATTCAATTTAGCAATTGTATTCCATTCAATTCGATTGAAAAAATAATCCATTAGCAAAATGTTAGTGTTGTTGGTGATGACGATAACGAAAGAGGAGAGGAAGAGAAGGAGGAGGACGAGAAGCAGAAGAATCTACATGCGCGAAGAAGAAGGAGGAGGAGAAGGAGGTATACGTGAAGTTGAAAGAAGAAGAAGATGACGTCTACGTGTATTTGAAAGAAGAAGAAGAAGCGCGGGGGAAGAGAAGAAGATAAAGCGCGTGTAATGACACTCTTTTAATGAGAGTGGTTTTTGTTGGTGTTGGACCTACTTGGATAAAACTTGGATGAAAAATTACTTGGATGTGTAGCATAGATCTTAAAATATATCATGAGTATTTTATGATTAAATTAAATTTATAATTAAAATCAATAATTAAGACTACTAAAACACTTAGAAAATTATGATATACTTAAAACATTTTTTAAAAGTTCGTCAAATTAATTATACTTGTAAACTTAATTCAAAGATAATATATACAATTTAGTGATATACATGTGTTTTGTCAATTTTTAGCAAATCGATGGTGGTTCGATTCTAATAGTCTTGGAGCGAAACCTATTCCTCTTTTGCGAGTACTAGTTTTCTAGAAGTGCATCAAAGACCCTCGAATTAGACAGAATTAGAGGAAACGACTAAAGAAACAACAAGTAAATAAAAGGTTTTGAAAATAAGAAAGACTGGAGTCGAAATGGTTTGCATTGAATTTAAATAAAGCAATAAAATGCCTTCGATTAGATCAAAGGGCTTTGAATTCAAAAAATAACAATACGAGAATGTAAATTTGAACAAAGAAATTAAATGTTGCTTGAAAGATAAATTTGCAAGGAAAGTAAAGTTTGTAAAAAATGTAAATGGAAAATAAAACAAGTGGAAGGAACCCTACAGAAATTTGACTCGAAGCAGTCTCAGAAAGTCACTAGGATGTGAGTGTGCGTGAGTAATTTCTGAAACGAAGTTTCAACTTCTGTATCTTCAAACCTTCTAGTATTTATAACCATTTCCGTAACCGATCAATTTGAAGTGACACTCTCACATGTGCAAAAATGTGGGTACCGTTCCCACTCTTTCGCCTGATCATGTGACGGTTACAGAATAACCTTCAGTTTCCAAAAATCTTCGATCTTCTTTACTTGAGTAACTCCTCGATTTGTTGAGCTAATCGAACTCTTACGTAATGTCCCCAAAATACATCTCCTTCGACACCAACTTCTCTTCCAAAAGCTTACTTAATAATTCGAACAACCTTCTCCTTCGAATTCAATAATTTTTTATCAACAAATTGCTCCCTAGAATTAATGTGTTTGTTCTCGAGATCGTTATCTGAAAGACAAAACACTTAATCCTGATTTAATCATTAACAGGAATCACTTTAATTAATCATAAATGACATTCACTTTTCCCTATTAACTTTTCATCCATTTGACACGTTTCCCACGATTGACAATCTCTCTCTTCCACCACTTCACTTTCTTCGCGAAGTTGCCTCCTTCTTTTTGAATTCTCCTTTGTAACAACGGTTAAGAAACAAATCTTCTTTTAAATTAAAACTTCTTACCATCGTCTTCCTTTCCGAATCCTTATTTTCCAAAGTGTCAATTTTTTTCACTTCTGAGCTCTCTCTTTATTCTGCAACTGCAACTTCCTTCCTATTTCTCACCTTGATCAACTATAGCTTCTTCTTCAACTCACGTTGCTGCACAAGACAAAGGCAAAGGCCCTATGGCTCATCACCAAACTCTCCCGACCTTGCAAATACTCAACCAGATTAATGATGAAATTATCGAAGACCCTCAACCTCACACTGACGATCCCAGGATTTTCATCCCTTTCAATATTGGCGACGAAACCCACTGTTTTGTTGGCCCTATTTTGTCTCTGGAGAAAGTTAACAAACGTCTCCACTTCTTTCCCAGCGCACAAGGGGAAGATTTACTTATCAACCAAAATCTCGTCATTTCTCTTTTCATTAATCCATAAAAACCCTTCAAGAACAACCCTAAAATTACTCCGCGAGGGGATGATTTTAGGACCTGGCACAGACGTCTCGAATCAGAGAAAAATGCGGCTTTGAGGGCTCTTGGCATCCATGATGTAACAGTCCAGACCACCCGCTAGCACGATATTGTCCGCTTTAGCACACAAGGCCTCACGATTTTGCCTTTGACGATAGGGATAATAGTCGAAGCCCCCCACACTCACTCGTCAAAACGCGTCATGCTAGGGAAAGGTATCCACACCCTTATAAGGCATGCTTCGTTTCCCAACCCACCCGATGTGGGACCTTACAATCCACCCCCCTAAGGGAGCTCAGCGCCCTCGCTGGCACATCGATCCAGACTCCGGCTCTGATACCATATGTAACAGTCCAGACCACCCGCTAGCACGATATTGTCCGCTTTGGCACACAAGACCTCACGGTTTTGCCTTTGACGATAGGGATGATAGCCAAAGCCCCCACATTCACTCGTCAAAACGCGTCATGCTAGGGAGAGGTATCCACACCCATATAAGGTATGTTTCGTTCCCCTCCCCAACTGATGTGGGACCTTATACAGGACCTCCTTCGACTCTCCCATTTTGCACCCTCAACTCACCCCTGGATGATTGGGGCTGTGGTCAATTTCTGGAATAAGACCACAAACAATTTCCACCTTCCCTGTGGAATAATGGTCGGAATCTCGCTTCTTGATGTGGCTGCCATCACTGGACTTCCGATAAGCTCTCCCGAATTAACTTCTGATATGGAACCAAATCGGGAGTATAGGATAGTCCATATGACTTCTTACAGTGAATTTATCGCTCAAAACATGGGTCAGGAAAATGAACCTGTGACCGAAGATGAGCACGTTGCATTTCTGTTTTACTGGCTGAATGCCATTGTTTTCTGTTCTCGAAGTGTCCAGATGCAAAAACTCTTTCTCGCTCTCGCTGCCCTGTTACATGAAGGAAACGGGTTTAATTTGGCCAAATTGCTTTTGGGTCACTTATTTGAAGAACTTGGCTATCTAGCCAACTTCCTTCGAAACAATTCTCGAACCAATGTATGAGGTCCCCTCTGGCTCCTCCAACTCTGGTCGAACGCTATTTTCGAGAAGTTCATGTAGTAAGATGGACTTAATTCATCTGATAAACAACACATTGAAGGGTTTCGATTGGCCTCCTTCCGACCAGACTTCCAAGATTCCCAGACAACTAAGGACCGTTTCTGGGCTGTTTTTTCTCTCTTTTATTTCTGTAAAGGTTTCAACAATAATGAACTCAACTTCACTCCTTTTTTGTGTCGAAGCTGTGGTCCTTCATGGGTTGAACGCCTCCTTTTTCCCACAAGATGATGAAGAAGATGAGATTGCCAACAAAAATTGGGCAAACATACTTGCTTTCCAAATAATCCCTACTGGATTACCTCAGTACAAGAAAGAGCAATTCAAGGCAATTCTCTTCCTTGCAACAACCGACCTTTTTGTCACATCGAGATGCATTCAAAAGCTGAGACCGACTTCTGTCTCTCCACCAACCAACAACAAAAAGAAAACTACAATCATTTCATTTATGAGCATAGCTGATATATTACCAAGTCCTTTTCTGAATGGTAGACAACATATTTCTCCAAATATAATCGCACCCTTGAATAAATCAAGAATTCTGCCATAAGAATCAATCCAGCCGCTGAAGGTTCACCAAGAAGGATCTCAAAAAGAAAAATCGAAGCTGTAGCACCTTCAAGGCAATCACAAAAGAAAAGTCGACAAGCTCCTACAAGAGCTTCCAAAAGGGTAATCCCTCGATCAAACTTTTCGAATCCTTTCTTAATTGTATTTGTTTGATCATGTCATGACTTCGATTTCTTCTTTAGTACCAGGTTCAATCTTCAAGTGAAAGCTCTTCAGAAGAAAGTGAACAACCAGTACAAAATATTCTTGCCGCTCCTTCTGATTCAGATGAAGATTCAACAACTGAATCAATCCCTACATTGGTCCGGAAAAGATCCATTCCGGTAATTTCATATTAATTTTAAATACATCAACTTGATTGAATAGATTTGACCTACTAAGTGTCTTATTTCATACTGAAATAATTCCTCAATCAACATCCTCCTCGGTCGCTCCAGGACAGACCATACAACAAGATCAACCAAGATCAGAGTAACAAGAACCTCATTCTCTGACTCAAACTATTGTATCTGCTGAACCTATTCATGTTATTCCACCAATTCCGATCGACACACAAGTAGTCGATTTGACTCAAGAACAACCTTCACTCTCACAAAATCAAAATGTTGACAATCTTCCTTCTCCAACTCAAGTTGAAAATTCCATTGAATCTCTCGTTGCTCCTAACTCCGATTCACCCACTCACGTTCCAAAAACTATTCCTTCTCCTCGGAAATCTCCAAGCCCCCAAAAGAATATCGAACCTTTAACCTTTCATGGACCAGAACCATCTTTTAAAGTCCCTGATATGCCTTCTCAGCCTTCTGATGATGACCTCGCTGGATTGGTCGCCTTTTTGACCCAAATTGTTTGAGAATATGAAGTACTGATCTCAACTCCAGCTCCAATAGGCCCTTCTACATCCAGCCTTCCTTCATATCTTAACCATCGTACCCATGAACAATTAACCACTCTTCTCAAACTCTTATCACATCCACCCCCCAAATGGACTGGTCAATCAGACTTGAATTCACTCCTCTCCGATATTTTAAGTTCTTCCTCAATTTTCTGCTATAGTCAAGAAATTTATAAGAATTTCCAATGATTACATCATTGTCCAAGATAAGTTATAGGAAGTCAAGGAAAAGGTTGCCAACACTAAGACTAAGTCAGAGGAAATCGGCGAAGTTCTTCGACCAATAAAGGCATCCTGCAAATAGTTCGATCTGAGAATCTCTCAAGCCTTCTCTGCTCGAGCCCATTATGATAAACAAGAAGAAGAACTCGAAGTAGAGCTAGTCCGGATTAATGAAAAACTAGCCAAGATTCGAAAAAGAAAGGCTGACATGGCAATACCCTTGGCTACCGCCCAAAACAAACAACAAAAACTCTTCAAGGAGCTCTGCATTATCGAAGCCAAACAAGAAGATTGTGAAAAACAACTTGACGAGGCTCAAAATGAAGAGTATGAACAGACTGAGGCACTTTCTGCCTTGGACAGTGAAAGAGTCCAACTTCATTCCAACTTAGCAGAACTTTTGGCACTTAATATTTCCCCACCTTAGAATGTTTTATATGTGTAATGAATCTTTTATGTTCTGACTGATTCACTTATATTATTAATCTTGATTCGGCATACATTGATATTTCTTCAAATACTTTTTGTTTATCGAATTAATCACATTCCCATAATCGATATTTTTAATTCGATATGTATTTCCAGAATACAACTCGATTACTTGAAAATGTCCTTCCTAAGTATGGAACCATTTACCAAGGAATCTTGACTTCTTTTTTATTGGTAATACAACTTTCAGGACCAGTTCTCCTATACCGAAATATTTCTCTTTTATTCGACAATTAAAATTTCGAGCAACATTTTCCTTTTGTCGAATCATATTCTCAAGAGCTAAAACATGCTCTGAGTCTACATCATTTAATTCATCATACATTGCATTCCAATTATCATCAACTGGCAAATCATCTTGCCTTCATATCCTCAAAGTATTGAGATTAATTTATAACGGCAAAACTGCATCATGTCCATATACTAACTTATAAGGAGAAGTACCTATCGATCCTCTCGATTGAATTTCTATAAGCCCATAATACCTGACTCAGAGTCTCGTGCCAAGTTCAAAGATAATATATATAATTTAGTGATATACATGTGTTTTGTCGATTTTTAGCAAATCGATGGTGGTTCGATTCTAATAGTTTGGGAGCAAAATCTACTCCTCTTTTGCGAGTAGTAGTTTTCTAGAAGTGCATCAAAGACCCTCGAATTAGACAAAATTAGAGAAAACGACTGAAGAAATAACAAGTAAATAAAAGGTTTTTAAAATAAGAAAGACTAGAATCGAAATAGTTTGCATTGAATTTAAATAAAGCAATAAAATACCTTCGATTAGATCAAAGGGTTTTGAAATTAAAAAAATAACAATACGAGAATGTAAATTTGAACAAGGAAATTAAATGTTGCTTGAAAGATAAATTTACAAGGAAAGTAAAGTTTGCAGAAAATGTAAATGGAAAATAAAAACAAGTGAAAGGAACCCTACAGAAATTTGACTCGAAGCAGACTCAAAAAGTCACTGGAATATGAATGTGCGTGAGTAATTTCTGAAATGAAGTTCCAACCCCTGTATCTTCAAACTTTCTAGTATTTATAACCATTTCCGTAACCGATCAATTTGAAATGACACTCCCACATGTACAAAAATGTAATGGTTACAGAATAACTTTCGATTTCCAAAAATTTTCAATCTTCTTTACTCGAGTAACTCCTCGATTTGTTGAGCTAATCGAACTCTTATCTAATGTCCCCAAAATACGTCTCCTTCGACACCAACTTCTCTTCCAAAAGTTTACTTAATAATTCGAACAACCTTCTCCTTCGAATTCAATAAATTTTGACCAACAATATGCTAATCAATTTAGATTGGTTAAATGATTAAGTCATTCTTCTATTTAAATATATATCGTAGACATTAAAAATTTACCAATTGGTAACCGATTTTTTAAATAGAATTTAGATCTATGATAATTAAATCTTTGACCAAATCAGATACTAAATTAATCTCCATATAAAATTATATAAAAATATAAAATAAATATTGAAACTAGATTAAAAAATATATGTACTTACATATACATATACATAACAGATAATTTAGTAAGTATTTTTTCATTGCACCTAACAATTTTTTTCGTAATATAATATATTATGATATTTTAATTGGCTCCTGCACTTTTTTTACTCTTTTCATTTTTCTCCCCTGTGATGTCTATATACAACATATACAGTATATTGAAAATATATAATTAAAAAAGGTGGAGATTCGGCGTGAGGAAAGCACATAGTCCAGATGCATCCAAAATTTCACATAAAACAAAAGAGCAGATATATATATAGATATAGATATTTATATATGATGCATGCATACAGAGATGAATTGCAAAACCTCACAAGGTAAGAAAAATGGTGTGGAGGAGTTTCCAATAATAACGTACATGTTTTTTCCATGTTGGTGATAGAATAATGGAAGCAGCTTATTATATATACAGGGTCTGTGTCTCTCATGGCTACAAGTAGAGGGAGGAAGAATGAGGTAAAAACCAAAGTTACGGTAGTTCACTTTTTAATATAGATGTGGGAAGGAAAATAGTGTAGAACGCACATATGAAGTGTATAGATGCTTTACGCAAATGTTAGGAGCAAAAATAGGACTGTTTGATTTTTGAGTACACAAATAAGAGGGTTCGATTTGTATGTGTATTTCAATTTTTTTTAATTTTTTAAATACAAATCGGAGGTCCGATTACCTTCACCAAAATTTAAATTTTCTCTTCCACACTAATTAGACTGTCCAATTGTCCGATTAGTAAGTTTAATTTTTTATATAAAGAAATCAGACATCCCTGTTTCAGAAAAAACTGTTCCCACATCCATATCTAGCATCCACATTTTCCACATTAATGCACAACTCATGCATACTTCTTATATCCAAAAAATGAGCCTACGGTAGTTAGCTTAAACTTTAAAGTTGATTAAGTTAAAATTAAAAATTTTAACCAAAACGAGGTGGGCATACAAATAACCCAGCGGACACTGGAATGTTCCCATCCTGTCTGTGACTCCATGTTCATCCTGACATAAAGGTGTTAAAGATGCTAGAATACTAGCTACAGTTATCAAAAGCACTTGCTCTCATATATATATTCACTGCCAATAATGCTTTCTATTTGTATTTCCTATTGCTTATTGCTTGCATTCACAATGCATGCATGCATGTCATGTCCAATCATCATGTCCATGCATGGCAGAAAAGAATATACAAACAGACAAGTGGAAATGACTTCATAGATCTGTACTACTCTTTTATTCTATTGCCTACTCTTCCATCAGATACACATCAACCCTGTATTATGGTCAAAACTACAAAGAGAACACAAAATTAAAGGACTGAATTGAAAATTCAAGGCTCTTTTATTTCAGTTTTCCCTTTCCCACCTAGCCTTCACATCATACAGTTATGCACATTGTAATGGTGTTCATTGTATTATTATTTAAATCTATTTCCAACCACATTCTCCTCTCTCAGAACAGTAATAATCTTAGGAAAAGAATAGTCATATACATAATCTCTTATAACGGTTTAGCTGCACTGGCCAGGTTGAAATAAATATATTCTGAAATTGAAGAAACCAATTGTTACTGAGGTTTAAACAAAGTATTTAATAATAATAAGAGAGCTGCATTGGCAGATAGAGACAAATTTTCACTTGAATCAAAGGTGATATATATATATATATATATATGATGAATACAGTGCAAAATGACTTTGAAGCCCCTCATCACCCACAACCACAAGCAACGAACTCCTGTCAAGTGCCAACAAGAGATATCAGATAATGATGCTATACATCACCTTGCATTGCAATGATCTTCAGAAGAATAACCAAAACAATTGCACTGCTCAATAATCCATTTTGATTACATAGTATTATGGTTGTTATTATTCTTATTCTTTAAGAATAACGATTACTTTAAGTCAGGCACAATTACATAGGTGTGATTGAAACATCAATAACCATGGTACGTCACTAACTATTATTGATACATTGCTATATTCCGTAGTACTGCTTTTTGCATATACATGCATTATGGTGTTTAGAATTTAGATACCTGGATGAGAGTCACGTGGTAGCATTTATCACTAGCAGATACATAACAGGAAAAATCAGTTACATATAATTCTGCATTGCTGCATTTATTTTTTGGCTCCTTTTAGGATTCCTTATGCTTAATCAAGGAATCATAGTTTCTCCCATCAGTCAAAAGGACCAAAAGAAATTACACCATCACCTACCTACTAATTTCGGTTTGAATCAAATAAATAAATAAATCTTGGCACTAGCTAGTAGCTACTGATTGATCACAAGATGCTGAGTTTCCCAATCAATCCAATTTATTATTTTAATTAAAATAATGAATCATTAATTTCTTGCTTGCATTATTATGCATTAGGACAGCTTTCCTTGATGGTGACAGAGGAAAAAAGGAAAGAGAAAGGGGGGGGGTGTTTGGTACTTGGTAACATAGTAGCTAGAATCTCGATTTAACTCTTAAAATCTTCCGATATTACGATTTTAAATGAGTTTATCGATTTTACGAAATTTGTACTAAGTCTGTCGATTTTACGATTTAAATCTTATTAAGATTTTACGTTTTACGTTTTTTATTTATTTTTTCGATTTCACGTAAAATCTCGATTTTCTCTACCTTAATTGGTAATGTACGGTACGGAGCTGTAAATTACTCAGAAAAAAAAAGAAAAAATGGTAAAGTAGAAAGAGATATATGCTACTTGTCCTCACTGTTATATGCAGTTCACATAAATCTCATCACTTTTACTGTTATTGAGATAATCTACTCGTTTTATTAAAATTAAACATAGAGATATGTATTAATTTAATTTGATGCATACATTAAACGAGCTCGGCATTGTTCATATATATATATATATATATATATATATATATATTTATATTATGTGAACACTAAAATCAGCTATTAAAATTAGTTATTAATATAAAATATATTAAAAATAAATTAAATTATAAATATATTTATACATAAATATATTTATAATTAATTTTAATATACAAAAAATATTTTTAAATATATAAAAACTGAGTTCTTACTTATGATATAAAGGAGACAATTATTTTATATAAAAATTAATTATTAATTAATTATTTATATAAAATAATATTAAAAATATATAAATACATAATAATTGCTTTGATAGATAATTTTTGATATACAGTAATATTTTATAACTAGGAGTAGAAGGCCACCGGTGTGAGTATCCGCAATGAAACAAATAAGAAAGGCTGCAATATTAATCACATCTTGAAATTTATTGCTGTCAAGTCATATGGAGTAAAAAGTACATGCCAGGACACTCAATAATTTGTTTTGAAGAGATATAAATTGTATTTGGAATGAAATATTTTTAAAAATAATTTGATTTAATTTAAAATATTTTATGTAAAATAAGAAGTATTATTTGTTAAAGATTAGAATAAAATGAATGAATGAATGAATTAAATTACTGTAGTGGGCAGAAGGCAAAGGGATAAAGGGACAGAGAAGAGGACGTATCAGGTACACCTATCTCATTATCCAATAGGGAACCTCCTTCAACCGTGACCATTCAGGACACCTGTGTCACTAACACGGACACTGCCCTTAACTTAAAAGCCCTAACCCTTCTCCCTTTTTATTATATAGGGGTTCATGTCATGTAACCTAACATACCCACCCTAATGGCCTAAGCAAAAGACCAAAATTTCCGTTAAAATTTTAATCTTTTCGGGACCCAAGCTCAATCCGGTGATGGGGGAAGGTTCCTCAGCCAACGCCAAGGACAAGAAAAAGAAGAAGAAGAGGAACCACCGTGGTGGTGGCAGCAGCAAGAAGAAGATGACCCATGAGCAGCTTCTTGCATTCAAGTCGGTGACCGAGTGGGTTCACTTGGATCAGCCATCATCTTCTTCTTCTCTTACCTGTGCGGCTTCATGTCTTGTCGATGATTTTGGAGTGCAGAAGGGTCTTGGCAGGGGTGGGGAAAAGGTCGTCTTTGAATTGCATTCACACTCCAAATTCAGTGATGGCTTCTTGTCCCCTTCCAAGCTCATTGAGAGAGCTCACATCAATGGCGTAAGTCTCATCTTCCTTTCCTTTTCCATTTTTTGGTTCCCCATTGTTTTGCCTCCAGTGTTCTAATCATTCAAAATCGGTTTTTGATACTTAATCATGATGTTAAGCACTTCTTTTCAATTAAATATGATAGTTTCAAAAGGAATAGCTTTTTTGTTTCTTAGGCTTAAAAAAAATAATGAAACCTTCAGTGCTATTTTTTATCCTTTTTTTTTTATGTGTAATGGAGCAGTAGCACCTAAGCTATAGTTAACAGTTGAAGCCGTATTATCATGTTAGCTTTTTCATGTTTTCGGGTTTTGTAATATCCACAAATAAAATATATCAGACCATGGAGCATTGTTTTCATATTTTTGAGTCTATGTCCTTGGCATGGAAAACCAGCCAGTGCATGTGTTCTTGAATCTTGAATAATAAACCATAGCTTTGAAATATGTGCACATTTGAGTAAGATGTTTTCTAGAATACTATGATTATTAGTGTACGGATAATGAAGCTACTCAAGAGATGGCAGGCATGGCTGATAGAAAATTACCAAACTTGAGAGGCCTGTAAAACTTGATGAATATAAGGGTAAAGTTCAATTAAACTCCTTGTTATTGATGGTATCAATAATGATTGGCTGGGGCAACAGCATTGCATAGGATTTACATTCGTTGGTTTTAGGCATATTTTTTATTTTTAATCAACACTATTTGCTCATAACAGGTGAAAGTTCTTGCTCTGACAGATCATGACACTATGTCAGGCATCCCTGAGGCTGTAGAAGCAGCTCGTAAATATGGCATCAAGATAATTCCTGGTGTTGAAATTAGTACAATATTCTCTCCAAGGTAAATTTTTAGATGTTATACATTCTAGATTCATTAACATTGAAACCAATTATGCTTGGTATCCTTACTCTCCAATGATTCTGATGTTTTTCAATCCACTGGCAGTGGAGACTCCGAAGCAGAGGAACCAGTACATATTTTAGCATATTACAGTAGCATTGGACCATCAAGGTTTGAGGAACTGGACAAGTTTTTGTCAAATATAAGAGAGGGACGTTTTCTTCGTGCAAAGAATATCGTCTTGAAACTGAATAAGCTCAAGTTTCCTCTTAAGTGGGAGCATGTTTGCAGGATAGCAGGCAAGGGAGTTGCCCCTGGGAGGCTTCATGTAGCCCGTGCTATGGTCGAGGCTGGTTATGTAGAAAATCTCAAACAAGCTTTTGCTCGATATCTTTTTGATGGTGGACCTGCTTATTCAACGTAATATTGTGATTCTTGCTCTTGTAGGTTGTATATATTTGCATAGCTAAGGAGATATGTAAGAATATGAGAAATTTGTTATGCAGGGGAAGTGAGCCTCTAGCAGAGGAAGCAATAAAAATGATCAGCGACACTGGGGGCGTTTCAGTGCTGGCTCATCCATGGGCACTGAAAAATCCTGTTCCCATTGTGAGGAGGTTAAAAGAAGCTGGTCTCCATGGAATAGAGGTCTACAGAAGTGATGGAAGGCTGGCAGGTACATGCTGAATAACAAAATTTGCTTGTTTCCTTCATTACAGTAAATTCAAACCATTATCTACCATTTAGGATTATCAATATCCTCCTAGTCAATACTGGTGTAGAATGTGGATGTACTTTGTCTATTACCATGCTCCCTGCATTCTAAGATACATGTTAGAAATTTGGTGCATTCATCCTAATTTGGTAAGAGCTTGTTATAGATGTGATTTGTATTGAATGTAGTATATTCATAATTTATCTCCTCATATAAATTGTATTTGGATACACATTGAATTGCTTGTGTATTGAATTTCCTAAGTAATAAATATCTTGGAATGGATTGAGTATAAAGCATAGTTTAGGCTACATCTCATGAGGCCACAATTGTTGTGTAAAATCATTTCATTAAGTGCAATAGAAGCAAAGTCCTTATTAAATCCCTACTTAAAATGTTAAGCTTTTGTTGGCAGCATATAGCGACCTAGCCGATGCATACGGGCTTTTGAAGACTGGAGGGTCGGACTATCATGGAAGAGGAGGGCACAACGAATCGGAACTGGGAAGCGTGAACCTTCCGGTGCTAGTGTTGCACGACTTGCTCAAGGTCGCTCGACCAATATGGTGCGAAGCCATCAAGGAAATATTGGAGTGTTATGCTGAGGAGCCTTCTGATTCGAACCTAGCAAGTATCACGAGGTTTGGGAGAACCCGGGCTTTTAAGGGAGGTTCACCATTGGGTTGTGGACAGGACTTGATTGATCACTGCCTACCTCTCTGGCTGAGTACGGAGGAGATGGAGGATGCAGAGATTAAAGCCATCAAATTGAAGCTTTCCAATGTTTCTCTTAGTCAAGGAGGAATTCAAGTTCTCATAGAGACTAAATAGTTGTATCTTGTATGAATCTAGATATCTTAATTTAATCATGTCATGTAACTCTTCCCAAGCCAATCTATTTGTAGGTCAAGTTCTTCAATTGCCTATTGATTTTTTCTTTTCTTTTTTTAATTTGGGAATATTTCTATGATCTTTGAGTACTACCATATTTGTCATAAACATACTTATTCCAAAAATTTAAGTCGGTAAAAAGTTATAAAAATAATTATATTTTTAATATGATTCTTTACATAAGAGTCGTTAAAATTTTTCTCTTTCGGTTAGTTTGTCTTATGCTGAAATATTTTTTTTACATAATAAAGATGAAATTTTAAATTTTTATGTAATAAAAATTTTGATATTATGTAAGAATGTCTATATCTCTAATGATATTAGACAGATATAAAAGGAATACGGTGCTGATTGGGTTTGGAATCATTTTTTTCTCACTTCTAAAGAAAAAGAAAAGGGGAAAAATGGTGAGAATATATCAGTTCCTCATTGTGCAATTTCATGTCTGAAGACCGTTTTATATCCTTGACTTAGTTGCCGATGGATAATCACTAAATGAATACAGTTTATATTTTAATGAGTTCCTCTCAAATTGACCATATTATATATTGCATCTCTCAATTTGTTCCGAAGCATATAATATGCAGTTGTAAAAGTGATATTTTTTGGGTATTGTTTAAAAAGTTAATTTAAAATTGTTTTTTTGTAAAGAAAGTTAATTTAATTTGAATATATTAGTTTTATTTTATATGGTCAACGAGGCCAAAGGCCCAAACAGACACACAACACTTAAACGACCACTATTCTAGGGAACTTGGTCCAAAGTCTATCATTATAAAAAAAAATTTAAATGGTTATTCAATAAAGTTCTCATACTATTTGTATGATTAAAAGAATATCAATTAACCAACTGAGGTCGAATAACCTACTCACTTGCTTACTTAAACACGTGTCAAAGAATTCAAATCCTTAAATAGAACTTAAATCTACGACAATTTTATCCTTAACCTATCAAATTAAAAAATATCATAGGAGAAAAGAAATCAATTATAATTCATTTAATATACAAAAGATTACAGGAATGAATTTATTATAACTGATTTTTACTTTTAGTAAATAGTCATGAAAGTTTTTTTTTTTTTTTACATCCGTCAGATTTTTAGGTTTCAATTAATAGACAATAGTGTTTGTTACCAAGAATTTTGTTGATTAAAATTGTAACTCTAAACCTAGTTTACTATAACACTACAAGAAATGAGAATTCTGTTTTGCATAATCAAATCATGTATTATCCCAACCAATATCTCTCAGTTTGGACACTTGGAAAATCCTCAATTCCTCTAAACCAAAAGAACAAAATTAAATATATATAAAAAATACACTTCATTCATGGAGAGAATGAGCAGCTCTGCTTGGATGTGTATGTTAGCACAAGGATGCGGATGATATTATGGAGAAACATGATGCAGCACCAAGCATGCCATTAACCAGACTCAACGTAGCGTAGTCACCAGATTATCTATATTTGCCGAGCTCCATCTTTTTCTTTATTGTTCTCTGACCATAATATATGGATGAATCTACTATTCCCGCCACCGTGAATACACCTACATCAAATGATACATGTCCATTTTTGCTAAGTTTCACGAGGCATGCATGGATCTTATAGGATTAGTTGGAGAGAGAGAGAGAACATTGTAGGGCTGGAAGTGAGCCGAACTCGATTTTTGCTAAGTTTCAAGCTCGGATTACAAAAATTAAGCTTGGCACACGGCTTGACTCATTAACAATCGAGTCTATTTTGTAAGCTCAAGCTCGACTCAATAAAAACTCACAAGCTGACTTAAATAATAAGAACATAATCTATAATTCTATATCAATAAAGTATAACTTATATACATTAAAAAATATTAAAAAAGATCAATTTTATATATTGTCTATCTATCAATTATAAATTTTTTATTTATATCCTATATCAAAATTATATATAAAAAATGACTATAAATTTTAAATAATTAAGAACATTAATATATATATAAAATTATATATTATTATTTTATATGTATATATATATTAAATTATTAATACGCATATTCTATATGCATTTAATCAAAACTTTTAATACTATATATATATATATAATCGAGTCAGCTCACAAGCTAATAAGCTGAACTTATCCAAACTCAAGCTTGGCTCATTTAATTTATGAGCTTAATTCCAAGCTCAAACTCGGCTCACTAGCTCACAAGTTCAGCTTATCGAGCTATTAATAAGTCGAGCTTAATCTGGCTCGTGAGCTGGCTTGACTCACTTCCAGCTCTAAGAACAAGGATGTACCTCCAATAATTGCACAAACACTGGTCAAGAAATGTAAGAATGGAATGTGCTGCTCTTTAAAGATGACCTGCAACATACAACACATTAATTTACCAAAAGATTAAAACAAACAGCAAATTATTATTCACAAATTTTTAGAGAGATATGTAAAACATGAATGCAGAAGCATATGTGATATGATAGAAACTTTGAACTAGCCATGCATCATAGCCTACCATTCAATGTTACACACCCAATGGTATTTTCAGGTTAGGTTGTGTAGGTTAGATATTTTGAAAAGTGACTACTTACATGAAGATGTATTTAAGTGAAGATAATAGCTCAGAACTATCAGATATTTTGATATATTTAACTAAACTACTTAATATAACACGTCTATATCTTAACTATAATTTTCACATAAAGACATCTTCATTTGAGTATCTACCATTTCAAAAACATTAATTTTGATTTGAAGTTGGTAGCTCAAACAAATTTAAAGAGTATGGTTGATTACTTGTTAAATTTTTTTAGTCCAAGGTAAACTAAGCTTTTTATAGTTTCAATTAGCAGGTATTCAAGTTAATTTGCATATTACATTAAGAAAGAAAAGCAAGGACAAAAGTGCAAAAACTTATCTATTTGTAAGTTAACTAACAAAGATAAACCTCAGGGTGGGAGGAGAAAGGGACTTGTATTGATTATTGGCTGTCAATAATAAACAAAAGTAAATAGTATTGGCCTTGATTGACCCTTTTCTGCGCTCATCTAATAACAACTAACAAATTAACAAGAGCACCAAAAGTGCGCAAAACAGTGCCAATATAATCACAGGAGGATGAAATAATCTAACTTTTTAAGCAGTATTACCTTAATTGGTGATATGTCATAAAAGAAGAACACTCCAGGGACTGCACCTTGCTCTGAACTCTTGAAATGCTCAGTCACAGAATACTGTGCAATAACATTTATGATGCAACTTAGGCATTATCCAAGGAACAATGCAAATGATGGTAAGTTTCTCATATTTGACAATACCTGATTTGAATAGGTAACATGGCCTCTAATGTCTCTGTATATAGTAGGGACCACCTGCAGTATGCACACATCAATTATCAAACAAGCATCAAGTGCGTCAACAGTTTATTTGGTTTGATCATGTCCCAAGAAGACTAGCGAATGTTCCACTAAGAAAAGTAGATTAAATGGAACATAATACAATAATTTAGAGGTAAACAGAGACGAAGAGATGAACTCGATAAGAAACAAAAAGGACTTAAATCTAACGACTTGTTTATAGAAATGATTTATGAATTATGATAGACCACACAATAAAGTCATTTGATGTAGGAAAAGGTGTTATCATTAACTTATTGTTGTGTAATGAACTCATGATAGAACTGAGATTCGTTAGTTGTTGCTAGTCTACAAAAACAATAGTTGCACTTTAGATAATACAGCTAACAAGAAATGATCAGGAACATAATCCATAATATTATATAAATATAGGATAATAAATAATTAAATAAAAGATAAAACATAAGTAGAATTTATCATTATCAATATCATAAAAATATGTCGAGATAATACCAACCTTTACGAAATACTGGTACATGCCATGACTTGGTCCTTGCACCCATTTTACCCTGCAAAGGAGTGGAAGCAGAGAACGATTTAGAGAGCTCAAACGGTTGGAAGATGAGAAATTTAGTCAGGCCATTTTCTTTCATAAATGTCATTCACTAAGTATAATACATGATAAAATAACCTCCCACTCAAAGGAAAGAAGATAGTACAAAATAAAAAATTTTCAAATATAACACAACTCATACATCAAATTTTCAGTACATAACAATTATGAATAAGTTACTGCATTTACTACTAAAGCCTATCTTCTTTAATTAAAATGTGTATATAACCATCTTTGTAATTATTCTAGAGGCTACAACTATCTTCAAGATGATGTCAATCCTACTAGATTTGTTTGCTTGGCTATAAGCCCGTGGAAGCTTTGTGGTTTACCCTTGTTCTCCCCCTTTTGTTGAGAAAATAGGAAGAAGCAATTCAGTTGGTGTAGCTGCGTTGAACAACCTTTTGGTGCCTAATCATTTGATAGATGGATGTGTACATAGTGAATGCATAAAGCAAAGATAATTTGATTGAGGACTACATTTAGTGGCATTGCATCAAAATTTACGGATTCAAGCATGAGAAAACACATGGAGCATGGCATCCTCATCACCAGAAAATAATGACTCTAGAGACAGATAGAAAAATTACCCATCAAGAGGATTTACTAATCCGGGGAAGTGGGCTCCAAAACTTAATTTGTTAATCTGATGACTTATCTGCACCATACAAACATTAGAACTTTATCAAAGTTTAAATCGGTGTTTTATTTAAACAAGGGATATTAGAAATCCAGTTCAGTCTTACATTTAGATGATTATCTTGTAAAGCAAGTAGATCAGCAAGAAACATAGCTGACTGAAGAAAGCTTTTTCCAGTTGCAAAATGAAAGTTTCCAGCCACTTTATTAACTTCAAGAGATCCAAGAATATTGCATCCTTCACCTTCTTCATCCTTTACCTTTTGTACGTAGCCTTCTCTTTGGCACTACAAGCAAGATCAAATTGTCAGAATACTATGGTTTCAAGACCATGGAAACCGTACACATACAATGTGTCATTTGTCCAGAGGAAAATATAACAAGGAAACTTTACTGTTAAAATAAAGGAACATCAACTGCAGCTAATTGAGAGATAATTCTAAAATGAGCAGCACATTGCATTTACTGCTTATAAGAAGGTTGTGCTTGAATAATATTTGTTGCTAATGCAACACAAATAAGTTTGCACAGAGCATATCAAGAGGGTGTTTTTGCTGTCATTAGCCTCCTCATTGACTATTAAATTCTTAGTTCTTAATATAAAGTGTGGTATTTGAATTCACAAGATTGCAGTGTACCATGCACATCAAGTAATCAAATGAGAATCAAGCCAACCTGGTCAATCAAATCCATATTAGACAGCGCCCATCCCTTTTTCCTGTATGCTTCACGCACTTCTTCACAAGAATTACAACATTGATCGTCTGACTGCAAATGAGAGAGACATGGAGAGGAAGCACGTGTAAGTAGTTATGAAATACATGGAATAGGTAAATAGAAAACCATAAGATAACAAGACCAAATTAAACGATATTGAATCATAAATTTTACTTCTTCTGCACCAAAACAGGAACCGCAATACTCTTCATCATGTCCTAGTCTGCCACCATGCTTCTGCAAGGGCCTCTCAATCTACAATATGAAATGTAAATTCATCAGGGACACATTAAACGTATAAACATAATTTTGTTGTCAATTTATTTTATATTCTAGTATCTTCTGTTTCATGTTGCACTTCCTACCAGTCATCCATATCATATCCATAAAAGAAACATAAGTATAATTCCTTCCATTTCCAAGCATTTAAACCAAATCAGAAGTAACGTAAATACCAGAATGATCAAATTTTATAGTATACACACAAGCAATCATTGTGCAGCGAAAAAGAGCTGAAGTATTTAAGCTAACCTTTGGTGCACCAATTCCATCCTGCTTCACTTCTACCACATTGCCATGAGAATCAATTCTTTTTTTCATGATATTATGTCTCTGAGAAAAGGAAGTATTTCAGTAATAATAAGAATAGATTTTTTATATAAAATAATCAGAATACTGTGAGAATAATATAAACATGAGGCAGAAAGGTAGATAATTAGAGAGAATGCAAATAATAAATAAATCTTCATATCCGCATACAATTGCTTATCTGAAAATTTAAGCATTACATACTATATCAAGGTGCTGCTCGCCGCTAATATCCATTGCGTCTAAACTGAGCATTGAGCATCTAACATAAGGAAAAGTGACATCAAACTGCAGTTTCAAGGGCAAGAAAAACAATCAAATTAGAACTCCTTAAAAGTATATACAAGGTCAAAACTAATGCTATCAAAATCGCCAAATAAAAATGTTACAAAGAAAATCTCCAACTCACAACATTATTTTTAGTTTTCTAAAAGAAGGTTTTGGAATAATTGCATTTAGGCATTTTCTCAACAATAAATCACCAAACTAATAAGAAATAATCATGAATAACTCATGAACCGTGACATATCCATAGAGTTGACATAAAATATGGAAACCTGGATACAGCTACAAAAGTTATAGCAGAAACATATAAATAATAAGCATATTGATGGGCAAAGTATATAGATGATAAGTACATTGATGTGTAAGGTTTCTCCTCTAGAAGTGTCCACCAAAAGCTGACTCTCGGTAACAGTATAAAGGTATAAACCTGCAATCACATAAAAGGATGACATTATAAGATTAAATCTGTAACTTATATCCTTAAACTAGTATTGAATAAGAAGCTAGTGGATAAACTGATAAAGAGAGTAGCATTCGATGACTGGCTCAAGATATGTAACACTAAACCCTTGAGCCAATAGCTGATAACGTATATCAAAGATCCGGGTTATCAGAAGCAGATCAATGCAACAACTAAGAAAGTGAAAGCTTGAACAAACCCATTCTCATGCTAATCCATAACATTAACTACATAATCAAATCCAAGCAATCAGATCCTTCATTGCCTTGGTACTCTCAGCAATTAATTTGAATGAAGTAATGGCAAAATGTATGAATCAACATACAAAAAGTATCATTTTGCCGGAAGAAAAGCAAGGGGAGAACAAAAATTAAGCTACCATTGCACCCCCAAGATAAAAATACCTCTTTTATAAGCTCTCCCACTGAATATTGAAACCGTTCAAGTTCAGCTCAATCCTCAATGCAACAAAATAGCCAATCAAACCATAAAATTCACACGATGTTACTAAACACCTCCGGAACCTAAATCCGTATAACTCAAAATTTTCCCTTCTAAATTTCTGAGCATTTTTCCAACCAGGTAGCCAAAACAATCCAAAGTTTCAACCTTTACCAAAATTAAAACAATAAACCCCCTCCTACCCACCGCCCAAGAAAAAAAAGGAAGAGAGGACATGGGATCATACTTAGCTCGGAGATGAAAAGGAAGAGCATGACGGCGACGGAGACGATGGTGACGACACCGCCGGAAAGTGTGCGGTTGTAGAAATCTTCATTGACTTTTGGGTATGCGTCCAAACTGCGTAGCTTATTGAAGACCGCGTTCATATCGATGAAGCCTAGAAATAGCAACGCCAAGCAGCGAGCTTTACAGGGACGATGGGAGAAGGGCGGCTCTCCGCCGGATACGGTGGCCGGGGATGACGGAGAGCGAGTGGGTAAAGAAGAGAATTGGCGTTGATTGGATGGAGAACGAAGGAAGACACTTATTCAGAGGTCAATTGAGTCCAACATGGCGTCTAATACCCTTCTTTCTCTCTCTCTCTCTCTCTCTCTACATATATATATATATATTATTTTATTTATTATTTATTATTTTCATATTCTGTTTAATTAGCCAAATTAAGCATTTAATTCTGGAAATTTGTTCTGCTGATTAATTTAGTTTCACTTTAACGGCTGCCTATTCAAGTATTCATATCCAAGGTGGATCATATAATTTCTGATTGATTGATTCACTTTCTTATCATTTATAGGTGGATTTGTTTTCAGTTTTTTTCGACTTTTATCTCGGTGAATTTTTTTCAGTTTATTTACTATATATTTAAATTTAAAATCTATAAATATCGCTATCTAATCGGAGAGTTGAAATTTATATTATGTTACAAAAAACAGTTGGATCATGTGAAAAAAGCAGGTGTATAACTATAATTTTTTAATTAAAAAGTTCAATCATAATTAAATCAACAATTTTAGTAGTTTATAATTTTCACTAAAATGGTTCCAGTGTAATTGGTATTGCACTTTTCAGTTTTCACTCGATTTAATACATCGTTTTAAAAGATGTTATTCTGAAAATAAATAAGCAAAAAGTGTTTCAAGAGTTAAATTAAATATCTATCTATTGTTAATGTAATATATCATATGAGATCTATTTTTGATGCGAGAAGTCAGAAACATATTTTTGGTCCGTTGAATTAAATATTATAGTTAAGATTAAATTATTATACCTTATTAATATGTTTCCAATAATACATTCAGATTCTTATTGATATTAGTTTTTTTTTTTTTTGTATTAACAAAAATACTATATGAACCTTTAAAAAACAGCTATTGTTCGGAAGTTAGCTGAAACCGATCATTTGGATCTGAATATGAGGTTTAGATTTTTTGTGAGACAGCATTCGATTTATTCTTGTGTCGAAGTGTCGTCGTCTGAGTTTTTCGTAAGGAAGAGGGGGTAATATTTGTAAAAGACTCCGATATTTAAGTTAGCAAAGGTTTTAAACAGGTTTTTAGTAGATTAGAACGTGAATATACTTAAGGAGTGTCAATTTATTTATAATAGAGCTGATAACCACTTTTTCTAGAGAAATTTCACTTTTTTTGGTAGATGATTATTCCTTTTATTTTGGAAGTTTGTTGGAGTCTATATTTTATGTGAGATAGAGATAATAGTAAAGATTTCGGAAGATAGTTACTTATTTTGCACAAGTAAAGCTGGTCCATCTTTGTCGTGTCCGGCCTCTTGAAGAGGTCGGGTAAATGGTAAGAGTCATCCTTTTTGGGGTAGGCCTTTTTATTCTCATTGGGTCTTGCTTTAAGTTTTGGATCGAGTATGAACAGTGCCCTTATTTGAGTTCGAACTTTCATGAGGTTGGGTTCAAGTATCTTGTGACTTCGGTTTTCGTTACCGGGTACGCCGCCTTTAGGAGATTGGGTATTCGACGTGTTTTTAAAAGTTTAAAACGTTACTTACTTTAACGCACTGTTTAGATCAATGGAAATCAAAAGAAAAGAAAATGTAAGGAAGGAAAATAGATGGAAAACTTGAAAGTCAAATTACCAATTCATCCATAGTGTTAACATTAAAAGCAAAAGAAAAATGAAGGATATTAATGTAATTTCACTTGGTTATGATTTTTCTCCTACTTTTTTTTCCATCCATTTTTTCTTTATCCAAACAACATAAAAAAAATCAACTTTTCCTCTCATTTTCTTTCCTTATATTTTCTTTCCTCCCATTTTTGTTCCTCCCATTTTTCATCTTCCATCCAAACAAAGTGTAAATGAGGAGCGAACGTTACGCGGCAGTTCCCTTAAAATCTACGTGTGGCTTTAAAGAGGGATACGAAATGTCCCCTTTGCCCCTCTTATAAAATACTTCGCACCCTTCTTCTTTTTTAACTTGGGTAGATGCTTTTGTCCTTACCGTTGTCCCTATAGTCGATAAAGAATACGCTGAGACTTTTCGTAGGCACCATAGGCTTAGTGAGAATTGGGAAGATGAGCAAAACTATGAAATAGTAGTGGCTGATCCCGAGGAGAGGGTATGCTTTTCCCCTTTAGATAAGTCGGAACGTCCATTTTTTATGCTTATGACTATTTTTTTCTCGAAGTTAGATGTTAACCTTTCTTTTACCGACTTTGAGAGTAATGTCCTCTGAACTTGCAATGTTGCTCGTTCCCAACTTCACCCTAATTCTTAGGCTTTTCTCAAAATATACCAACTTCTATGTTGAGAACTTGATGTCTGACCTTCCCTCAAAGTTTTCTTTTATCTTTTTGTTCTAACCAAGTCTTTTGGTGCAAAAAAAGCTAGCTTGGATTTCCTTTCGTGCCATCCAGGGTAGGAAGGTTTTCTCCATTTTTGATAAGTCGTTTCATGATTTCAAATTTTTTTTTTCAAAATCTGAGTTGTAGAAGGGGTCCGACCTTTTTTCTTGGATGAAAATAATGAGCCATGTTTCCTGTTATACTGGGAAGAGAAGCTTGTGATAGCTAAATATAGTGTAGATGCCTTAGATGACCTTGAGAAGAACATAGTTGACTTGTTTCAAGAGTGTTGGGGTCGAACTCCTCACTTGGACACTAAAAAATTCTTAGCAGACCCAGGTCAGCTTCGATCCGAGTTAGGTAGCTTCCTTACCTTTAGCTTATGACTTTTGGATATGATTTGTCTTGGTAATTAATGTACTTTTTCTTTTGATTTGCAGAAAAAAATGCCTCCGAAATCTGCAGCCTCAGACACTACAAGCCACCAGAAAGAACGTCGTTGCTCGTGGTATACAACAAAGAAAAATCAGAGATATTTCTATCCGATCTATTCCCAAGAAGTTGGACTCGAGTACCTCAGCTTCAAAGAAGGTTATTCCAGTCCCAGCAACTCGGTTGATTACCCCTAACTCTTCTTCGGGAAGTGCTGGGGTCCGTCATTCTCCTTCTTCCTCTAAACTGCCTCTTAAAAGACAAAAAACTGCCAAGGGGGTAGTATTACGATAAGAGATTTAACGGGCTTGCTTTGAGTGAGAAAAACATTATCCCTTATAGCCATATCAGCATAGACGATGTGGCTATCCAAAACCTCCTTCAACTCATGGCCCGAAATGGAATTCGGACTACGGGTGTATGTGTTGTCCTGGCCAGGGAGTTAAAGAAGACTCCTATCAGCGCCACTCACAACTCTCTGGTGGCTGCTCGAGCTAAAGTGGAGAGGTTGAAGGAGATCAAGAAGGAACCGGAGGAGGAGAGGGATGGGCTGTCGTTCAACTTAGAGAAAGCTCGGGCTAAAGCGAAAAAGGAAAAGGCAGCCATGGGTGTAAACTCCGCGTAATTAGTGAATAATTAGCTAATAAATTAATTATTAATAAAAAAATTAGAAAATTAAATTTTTATAGTTTAATGGGTTATAATTAATTAAAATATAAATTTTGACACTAATTTTAAAGGTTTTGGCCTAAAATTGGGTCGAACGGGCCAAACTAAGCCCGAACCGGGCCCAAGGCCCATCAAATAAAAGAACCAAACTCAGCTCCTTCCTCCCTCATAAGTAAAGGCACACTGAGCATGTCAAGGGAGGAGAAGGAGAAGCTTTAACCCTAACATCACCTACAATCCCACAAATCTCACAATCCAAAGCTCCGATCGTCGCACCGTTTGCGGCCACGCGTCGAGCTCTACAAAGCCTTCTCATTCTGAGAACTGAGCTAATTGTTCCCGTGTGTCATCTAAATATCACTTCATGTTGGGGTCCTTGGCTTGATAAATGTCGTTAATTTGTGAAGTTACCACTTGTGAATCGCTAAACACTATCAGCGTTTGTGCCTCCACTTCTTTGGCCAGCTTAAAGCCAGCAAGCAAGGCCTCATATTCTGTTTGGTTATTAGAAGAGGGAAACTCAAACCTTAGCGAGAGTTCTATCCGAGTTCCTTGCTCACTTTCCAGGATGACACCTACTCCACTGCCGGTTTTATTGGATGATCCATCTACGTATAGGCTCCATGTAGTTGGGCTTTCCTGACTTTCAATGTATTCAGCTACAAAGTCAGCTAGATATTGAGATTTGATTGCTGTCCGAGCTTCATACTTCAAATCGAATTCGGACAGTTCTACAATCCACTGTAGCATCCTTCCTACTAGGTTCGTCTTTTGTAGAATGTGTTTCATTGGTTAAATAGTATGGACCTTTATTGTGTGAGTTTGAAAGTAAGGTCGGAACCTTCGGGAGGTAAGGATAAGGACATACGTAAACTTTTCTATCTTTTGATAGTTCAGCTCTGCTCCTTGTAAAGCTCTACTGACAAAGTAGATAGGTTGCTGCCCATTTTCATCTTCCAGATCAAGGCTGAAGCTATAGCTCGGTTCGCCACTGTCAAGTACAAGACGAGCTCTTTTCTCACAATAGGTCGGGTAAGTATGGGTGGTTGGCCCAGGAATGCTTTAAAGCCTTGAAAGGCTTGTTCACACTCCTGGGACCATTCAAATTGTTTTCCCTTTTTGAGGATTGAATATAAGGGTAGTGACTTCAATGTTGACCCTACCAAGAATCTGGATAGCGTCGTCAGCCTTCCATTTAGCTGTTGGAATTCCTTGAGACAAGTCGGGTTCTTCATCTCTAGTATGGTTGCGCATTTGTCCAAGTTTGCTTCTATGCTCCTTTGAGTGAGTATGAAACCTAAGAACTTTCTAATTTCTACTGCGAAGGTGCATTTTGAGGGGTTTAGTCTCATTTCATGTTTTCTGATTGTGGAGAATACCTCAGAGAGGTCGGACAAGAGGTCTAGGTTGTCTTTAGTTTTGACGAGCATGTCGTCCACATGAACTTTCATGAATTTCCCTAGGTGAAGGAAAAACACCTTGTTCATCAATCGCTGGTATGTGACTCCAACATTTTTTAATCCAAAAGGGATTACTACATAATAATAGTTAGCCGTAGGAGTGATGAAAGAGGTCTTTTCTTGGTCTGGGTTGTACATCAGGATTTGATTGTACCCCGAGTAGGCATCTATAAAGGACAAGTACCGATAACCTGAGGTTGAGTCGACCAGAGTATCAATACTTGGGAGAGGGTATGGATCTTTGGGGCAAGCTTTATTGAGGTCAGTGTAATCGACACACATCCTCCACTTTCCATTCTATTTCTTTGCCAAAACTACATTGGCCAGCCATAATAGATACTTTACCTCTCTTATGAATCCTGCATTCAATAGGGCGTGCACCTACTCTTCCACGACCTGTGTCCTTTTGGGCCCAAGTTTCCAAAACCTATGCTGAATATGTATGGAACCCAGGTATACAACGAGCTTATGAGACATCAAGTCGGGATCTATACTAGGCATATCAAAGACTTTCCAAGCGAAGAGGTCGGAGTTTCTTCGTTGGAGATCTATGAGCTGTGCTTTTAGACCTCCTTTTATATTAGCCCATATATTCATTGTCTTTTCAAGATGATCTCCAATTTGTACTTCTTCTATCTTTTCTCCAGGTTGGGGGCGTAGTTCTTCTCGAGTTTGAACACCTCCAAGCTCGATAGTGTTGACTTCCTTTCTCCCGGACTGCCTTTTAAATTAAGGCTTTCATTGTAATACTTGCGTGCTAGTTTTTTATCTCCCTTTATGGTGGCAATTCCTTCTACAGTGGAAAATTTCATGCACAGATGAGATGTAGAGACAACTGCTACAAGTCGATTCAAAGTTGTACGACCTATTACGGGAATTATATGCTGAAGTGACGTCAATCACGATGTAATTGATGCTTAACGCCTTTGAATTTGTGCCATTTCCAAAAGTAGTGTACAGAGAGATAAACCCAAGAGGTCAGATTAGCGTGTCCTCTAGTCCGAAGAGATTATTGGGGTACAACTTTAGATCATTTTCTTCCAGTTCAAATTTATCAAAGGCGGGCTTAAATAATATATCTGCCGAGCTACCTTGATCCACTAGGGTTCTATGGATGTTTGCATTGGCGAGGATCATCGTTATCACCATTAGATCGTCATGGCCAGGTGTTACCCCCTAAGCATCTTCTTTAGTGAACGAGATGGATGGTAAGTCAGGAGTTCTGTTATCCTTCCCGACTTGGTACACCTCTTTAAGATGACTCTTTTGTGATGACTTCGAGATTCCTCCTCCGACAAACCCTCAATTGATCATGTGTATGCGTCGTTCAGGAGTTTGAGGTGGTCATTCTTGCCGTCTTCCCTCTTCATCTCTTTTCCTTTTCATCCGACCTTTCCACCAAGTACCTGTCTAGTCGACCTTCTCTGAATAACTTTTCAATGTCATTCTTCAAATCATAGCAGTCGTTGGTAGAATGTCCATAAAGCTTGTGGTACTCACAATATTCCGTCCGACTTCCTGTCTTTTGTGTTTGATTGGTCGAGGAGGTGGAAGCTTCTCGGTGTGACATATCTCCCTGTAAATATCTATGAAAGAGACTCAAAGTAGAGTATAATTATGATACCTTCGAGGTATTTTCGAGTTGTACTTCTCTTTTTTCTTGGCTTCTTTCTCTTTTTTTCGAGGTGGGTAGGGCAGAGTGGGCCTTGAGAGAGGCTCTCTTAGTCGGGAATTTTCTTCCATGTTGAAGTACTTTGCTACCCGTTCTTTCACTTCATACAAGGAAGTCGAGTGTCGCTTAGATATGGATTGAGAGAGCGATCCTTCTTTAAGGCCATTAACTAATCCCATTTTGAATGCATCAGTAGGTAAATTTTGTATTTCCAAGCATGCTTTGTTGAATATTTTTCATGTAATCCCGAAGTATCTCTCTGATCTCCTGTTTGACTCCTAGCAAGCTCAAGACATGCTTCACATTATTCTTCTAAATTGAGAATCTAGTAAGAAACTTCCTTGCCAGGTCGTCAAAACAAGTCACCGACTTGAGAGGTAAGTTATCGAACCACTTCATCGTGGCTTTGCAACGAGTAGAATCAGAGGCGTCAGCTAGGTACATCCAACTTTGAAGTTGCTAAGATGATGCTTCGGGGGTTTTGAAATTTCTTGGTACTCTAACCCGCATGATCTCTTCAACGAACGGATCTTCACCTCCCAAAGTTCTTCCCTATATGCGCGATTACCCCGTCTTTGGAGGTCAGCTTCCAATCTTAAGAGCTTTTCTTCCAACTCTTTTCGTCGTCGCACCTCCCTTCACAGTTCCCATTTTGCTTTCTGTTGTCGTTCAGCTTCTAGTTCAAGTTGCTCCAGTCGTCCACGGTGACCGTAGACCAAACCTAGTATCTCCGTCGGATGTGGAGAATTTTCGTCTTCTGGCAGATGAACCTCTGATTGGATCCGCCTTGGCTGGGGGTTTCCCGATGTCCCTTCTCCGTGGGGAATGTGCATTCTTTTCCGAGGTGGAGGTATTGCAAATGTGAGGTTATCACGGTTGGGCTCTGGTTCTAATTCAGATGCTATGTGACCATCTTCGTATTGGTCATCCGTCATCATCAAGTGTTGAATTCCAGGTCCCCGGCAATGGCGCCAATGTTCTGCAGGTTACCTGAAACGATGATTTGGACTTGAATGTGAGGTCCAAACTCTTTGTGAGGTAGCGTCTGACTTGTTCTTGTGCCAAGGTGCCGCCGTCCAAGTTTGTTGTGAGAAGGTGGGGGGTCGTACCTGCAAGAGACTCCGAATGTTAAGTTAGCAAAGGTTTTAGGCAGGCTTTTAGTATATTAGAACGTGAATATACCTAAGGGGTGTCAGTATATTTATAGTAGAGCCGATAACCACCTTTTCTAGAGAAGTTCCACTTTTTTTGGTGGATGACCGTTCCCTTTATAGTAGTAGAGATTTGGGGAAGCAGTTACTTATTTTGTAAAAGTAAAGCTGGTCCATCTTTGTCGTGTCCGAGCTCTTGAAGAGGTCGAGTAAATGGTAAGGGTCATCCTTTTTGGGTAGACCTTTTTATCCTTATTAGATCTGATTTTATGTTTTGGATCAGAGTATGAATAACTACTAAGTAAATTATTTATTTTTGTATATATTTATATGTCATTTTACATATATTTAATATATATTTTTTGTATTATATGTATAAAAGTAATTGATTAATAATTAATTTTTAAACATATTTACATATAATATATAATATAATTTGATGTGCTAACAGTCATTTTTTTATAACACTATTTTAATAGTAATTAATTATTAATTATTTCAATGTTTGAGTTTTAATATGAATTCTAATTTAGAAAAGTTGGATTTAGTGGAACTTAATAAAAAATTTGTCGAGGTGATTATAGATCGGATCCAATTTATATATTCGATTCAATTTAATTCGTATGTTCGAATATGATCAGATAGTGAATTTGAGATACATATCCGTAAATTTGCATATTCGAAAAAATAAATAAAAATTATATATAGTGAAAGTGTAATCTTAATTCCTTGTAAATAAATCATATTTTTCTTCTCATTTTTGGTGCCTGAAATTCACACGCACTCACTTGATTTGTTCAAATTGCAATCATCTTCTTAGTGATAGCACTTTTCATGTATCTTTGCGCTACTCCCAAATCCTTCATACCTAAAGCCTTGCCTCTTTTTAGTGGGACACCTTAATACGAATTTTGTGGGACAAATTGAAAACTATCATATGTCAATTGGTCCAATTATAATTTACAAGAATAACATTTAAAATAATAAAAAAATTGCAAATTTGACTAAATTATTTGTTCAATAGATACATCAAAAATTGGTCAAGACAATGATTAACGATTATGAAAAATCAAATGTCTTACTATTTAGTATTTACAAGTTACATTCTCGTTAGTCAAGTTTAATTAAATAGGCCTTATTTTATTAGTAATTTAGTATTTATTTTAAGACTTATTTTATGTTTATTTTATTTTGTTTCTTTTAGGTCTAATTATAATTTGGTCCATTTTTGTCTTAGTGAACTTATGAGTTAGGATTTTAAACTTAAGAAGTATAAAAGCCTCTAAACTTTGTAGCCACTTTTTCTTAATTTTTTAGGAATAATTTTTTTTTTTGAATTCTTGTTTTTTTTTTTAAAAAAAAAACTTGAATGTGAACAGAAAAAGTAGAATAATTCTCTTAATTGTTGCATCAAGAAATCCAATTAAGATAGCGGAGTTCATTTCTTTAATTTTCATTTTATTTCGTTTCGTATTACTCCTCCACCTCTTAAACCTACTTCTCCACTACACCCTATCCCTCTTCCTCCAAACCCACAATGCCACCTCCTTCAACACCAGACTCCTAACCTCTGGCATCCTCCATCTCGCCTATGACAATTCCCGATCTCATCCTCATTAATCTCGTCCTCGCCTGCGTTTCACCGTTCTGCTTCAGTTATTCTTCTTGAATGCTTAAGTACGTTACTTATGTGTATCTTGTTTTGTTTTCATAGATGTTTTGACAAGGAATATTATTTCAAAAGAAATTAAATATGAAAATATCTTGTTGTTGTTCTTTTTTACTAGTGACCTGATATGATTTAGTTGTATACTTGTATTAATTTTTTTTTTTAAATTTAGATGTTTTTTTAGGGGTGTACATGGCTTGGTCCGGCCCGGTCCCGTAAGCCCGGCCCATATCCGAACACTTTAGAGACTAATTTAGCGCGATTTCATCGGGTCTAGAGTCGAGTAAGGGTCTCAAAAATAGATCCGGTCATTATTTAGGATCGGGTCCGGGTCAAGGCGAACCCGATTTCACCCGGCTCCATGTGCACCCTAAAGAGACTAAAAAAGGTATATATGTTTTAAATTAATTCAAATATTATGTTATATTAATTATAAGCTTATTGTTTTATTTTTAATCACACTTAGTTGAATTAGAAAATATATCAAAGAAGCACTAAATTAGAATTTATGAACAAATTTAAGTTCAAATATGGATATCAACTTTTCGATAACAAATATGCTTTTTCTTATTTATAAATAAGTGCATTATAATTTTTTGACATAAAGTTTATCAACACCTGAACTTCACCGATTTAGATTCGGTTTTAGTATGACTCGAAAGTAGTATGATTTCACTAGATTTATGGTCGGTTAAGAGTCTCAAAAATTGATCCAGTCATTATTTAGGGTCGGATCTAGGTAAAGACGAATCCGACTTCACCGGTCTATGTACACCCTAGTTTCTTTGGTATGTTTTTTTTTATTATAGTTTAATATCAATGAACTTTTTTTTTATCGATTATATCTTATCTGAAAATATGCGAATTGTTTCGAATTCAGGGCTAAAAGACACATATATTATATCTATTCTAATCCGAAAATTTTAATGCGGATTGGATTAAAGTTTTGATACTTCAATATTTGATACTTCGTGTACATGTGGCTAACAATGGATGCAACCAGAGCTGCTTACGCCCACACAATGAAGCCAGTAAATAGTGAGGAGTATTGGGAGCCAACTGATGCCCCAAGGCCATTGCCTCCACCAATTAAACGACCAGCACATCGACCAAAGGTAAAGAGAAGAATCGATCCAGTGGAAACTGAGATGAATCCCAACAAGGTAAAGAAAATATTTGAGGTCACTTGTAACTAATGTGGCCAGAAAGGCCACTACTATAAAACATGCATCAATCCTCCAACAGATCTAAACTAGAAACCAATGACCAAAAAAGAAAGGAGGGCAAATGGAGTGAAGAAAAAAGCTAACTCGGTTGGAGTTGATGTCTCTGAAAACACAATCAATGTGCAGGTATGGAACTAAGTAGGGATCGATTTGTCTTTAAAGTTAACTGATTAGGGGTTTAAATGTCTCAATTTATTTTGGTCAGGGATTTAGCTGGCTATAAAAATGATGGTAATGTTCATTTGTTGTATATGATAGCAGGAATGAGGAGATGAAAACTGCAATGAGGCCACTAACGTGGCTGGAGTTGGTGTGAACTCTAAGGTTGTTTTGTTAGTTTTGTCCTAGCTGAATAGCATTTGTTATATGTAGTTAACTCTTGGTAGTGCTGTTGTTATCATTGTTAGGCAAAGGCTAAGAAAAATAAGAAGAAACTACCAAGAGGAGAGAAAAAAACAAGTGATGTAGGTCCAGAAGGTCAACTTCAAGAGATTCCTTTGTCACAAAATGCCCCACAATCAGAGGAGGTAAAGTTATCCTATATACACTTTAAAACTAGTTACCTTAGCTTCATAAATTATCTGAGACATCATAAAAATTCTTTGTAGGTCCAACATGCTACAAATTCCGGTAACATTCAACAAAGTCCATCTAATGTAGCCTTCACAACTCAATCCAATCCAACCTGAAGGTTAAAGAACCCTGTTGTCAGGCCTCCACCTCCACCAACCCAATATGTGCAATTTAGTCAACCACCTATAACAGATCAATCTAACCCAACAGCCAACATGTCAAGTTTTATGCCCACACCTCTACCAGCACTAAGGCCGACACTCTGGTTCAAATCTCAACCAGGACAAGGTCCAGCTCTGAGGTCTCATACTTCGGCAAATCCTACTCATGGCCCAATAGCTCCTCCAACAAACCCAACAAGTGGAGGTGATGCAATATCAGCAGAAACAATAGATGCTGCAAGCTCCGGAACCGCTTCAAGGCATTTCAAATTTGTGCCCACTCCCGAGTTCAAGCATCCAGGACTTAGGCCACCTAAGAAGACATGAACTTGGACCACCTTTTGTTGCTATTTTGTATCTTGGCTACAAGCCTTTAGAAAACATGTTTTGGTTCAAAAAAACCTCTATATTTTACTATTTAATACTACTGGTTTTAGGTATAGGCCTTTTGGTTGAGGTCTCTATATTTTGGTTATCTGACTCAGGGCCATGTTGCTGCCCATATTTTGAATGGCATATTATGTGTTAAGTTGTTTCAACAACAGTACTGCTCCTTTATTATGAATATATTAACATGCATTTTTTTTTAATGTAGATACTTACGGCTACTTAGCTAGCATGTATATTTTTTAAGTTTATTTCATGACATATATGCCAATATTTATCAATATAGGGATGAAATTTAACACATTCATCACAGGCCATGGTTCAAATTTAACAAATTCACCACAATAATTTTCATTTCATTCATCATCAAAAGTGTTGTTCACAACTCAACTCTATGAATATAACAAAATTTAGCTATCAAAATTCTACACACTTGCTCTGAACAAGCTTGCAATTACAATTCCACCCAGAAATGCTAACAAATTAAACTCATACCTAATACATCTATTTTCACCCATTTTCAATCTGCAGTAATCTAACTGATCCTCCAAACCAATTAATCTTTCTTCCAACTCATTAATTTTGTTATCCATCACATAACCATGGCCTTCCAATCGATTCTGCTTCTGCTTTGATGTCCCAAATGAGACAGCCTTGTTAGCATCCTCACCACATGAAGATACATAATCATCTAGCCATGCAAAGAAGTTGCAAAGCCATTTTTCACTCTACAAAATGTTTAACATTTGTTATCATATATGGAATAGAAATTGAAAACAAAAAATTAGTTAAACCCTAAAAAACTACCTTGAAGTTTGGGCAACAAAAGAATAATCTGTCTGGATTCTTCACCGTCCCTAACATGAACAATATTGCATGAGAACCACAATAACAAATTGGGGCAACCCATTTCTTCTTCCTCGGAGCTCCAGCACTCCCACTAGGATTCAAGCTCTAGCCTGAATTGTCTCTACTTCGTGGGTTTGATGATGAACAACACTCTCCACTACCAATCATGGTTTCCTAGGGTTTGTATTTGGGTTGGGAGAAGAGTGACAGATTAGCTGCGTGGAATCACTTTGAAACCATTGTGTTTCAGTGAAGCCTAAAAAGAACGTAGTTTTTGGTTTCTAAAGTGGGACAGATCCACCCCCTACCATTCTTTAATGGCACGGCGAGAAACTCGAAAATGACGTAGTTTTATGTCTCTAAAGAGAAACAGATCGACCCCTATCCATTCTCTAACGGTCAACGTGAAACTTAACAGAATGTTAACTTCCAACTCAACAACGTTAACTGACACGTAGACAATTTTCGTTTGTTTTGATCAGAAAAAATGACAGAAAGACCGGAACGTTTTACGAAAGTATGAAACAGGGATCGATTTGTCCCTTTTTTTTGGACTAGGATCGCGATGTCCATAAAAAGAAGGACAGGGACCAGACTTAGTGTTGATTCTAATATATAACACACTATTTTAATCCTTATAAAAAAAAATAACCCTCTGTCTATCACACATAAAAGGAAAAAAAATGACAAAGAAAAAGAAGCAATAATAACACTAAGAAGGACCTTGTGTAGGGGTGCACAAGACCCGGTCCGGCCCGAAGATCCGGACCGGACCCGATAACTTCGGGGCTAATTTGGCTCGGTTTTGTTATGGTCCGGTTAGACCCGAGGTTTCAATAGATGGCCCCGGTTATTTATTAAATCGGGTTCGGGCCAAGCCTTGAGTCACCCGGCCTCGGCCCGTTAGACCCGTGTAGTTGTTTGCTACTTAATATTTTGTTGTTATTGGTTGGTATGACACTATAAATTATTATTATTATGTTAATCTTGTGTTGGTTGTTAACTTTGTTTTAATTGTCTTTTGAACTTTGAATGTTTAATGTGTAATTGATATAATTATTATTATGAAACTTTAAATTATTATTATTAGATTCTAAATTATTATTATGCGAATGTTGCATTGTTATGGAATAATTATTTTTCAAAATTTAGAGGTTCAAAAGATGTAAAATTTAATTTTTGGTGATGTCATGATAAAGTTGATCAAGAATCGGACTTCACCCGGTCTAGACTCGGCTTAAGTGTGGCCTGAAAGGCTGAAAGTAACACGATTTCATCGGATCTAAAATCGAGTAAGGATTTCATAAATAGACCCGGTCATTATTTAGGGTCGGATTCGAGTTACGGCGAACCCAACTTCACCCGACCCATGTGCAACCCTAACCTTGTGGATGCTATTACCGTCGGGTTCGTGTTGGAGTGATTCAGTGAGAAGAAGAAAAACTGAACAATTTTAGGGTTAGCTTTCTGATCCAAATCCTTCTTTTTTACGCTCAGAAGCTGCAACCTCTCTTTAAAATGAGCTTGTCTCTCATACAAGGCTACTCTTCTGCCGAAGAAGATGATCACCCCCACCTCCATGATTCTTCTTCCGACGACGACGACGCCGCCCACCACGATGCGGTCGCTGCCGAACCCTCAGCGGCTTCCCACCCATCACTGGGCGACCGATCCATCTTCGACCGCCCCCAACCTTCCTCCGCTTGCGGTCTTCCTTCTGCATTTGATGCATTCTCCGAAGTAAACACTCCCATCCAAGTTCCAGTCTTTTTGCTTCACCCACAATTCTCTATTTCTGAAACTTTGGGAATTAAATAATAATAAACATTTTTTTTCTGTAGTTAAAGTAATTATCTTCAATTTTATTCGGTATTGTTGAAGTTTGGGTGTTTGTGTAAACTTGATGGGAGGTTGCAGGGCCGCCCCAATTTCTGAACAACAGCGTGGAGGAGTATAATCCGGCGAAAGATGCTGAGCCGCAACAAGGGAGGCATGGCAGCAGGAGGAATCGTAGGGATAAAAAGGATTTACCAACAGGTATCTATTATATCTCTAAAAAGGTTCATGCTTGTTATCTTTGGTTTATATATGACAGAGTTATGGTTATCAGAGAAGAACATTAAACTAAAAGCTTTCAATCTAACTTTACCGTAATTAGTCTTATTCCACCATTGATTTGGAATGGAGATTTTATACTTTGAACAAAATTAACACACGTGAAGGGATTGAATAGTTCTTCTGAGTTTCTGGTTTCCCCTTTGCTTCAGTTGTGTGTTTGTTATAAGCTCTTTTTATTTAAAAAAAATAAAAATCCATACTTGCTTGTCAAGTTTCAGTTGCTTATGTTCAAAATGCTTCTGGATGGCCTCAATTGAAGTGCTGGCCTTAGGTGCTATTTGGCAAGGGGACACGATCAATGATCAGTGAAAATGATATTTTTTTCCTAGGGTTGGTAACTAGGTATATTACTCTGAGGTGTTAACTCAGCTGGCAGCTACTGTAGCTGATATGAATGAAGAGTCTTTAGTTAACCTTTTGGACTTTAATTTGGTTCCAATAATTGGTGTGTTCTTGTTCATTTCAAAATTTTAATATTTGTTGATACACTTGTTAAAGGTGCGGTGGTAGAGGCAAAGCCTCAACTGGTTGGGATCCATGAACGAGTAAGAAGTGACAATGGTAGTCAACCACCGGCATCAGCTCCATCAAGCACCCCAGAAGGAGGCAAGCGGATGCCAACGGCAACCAATCCCAATGCTGAAGATGCTGCAGATCTTTTGAGGTATGCACCATTCTATAGCAAGTAGTAAATAAGGACCCAAAAGATATCTACTTTCCCATTTGAATTGTTGCATGTACTTAGGAGTCAGGACTCTAAACATAAAGCTCCTTTGCAAGTTGAAATAGGTTCATAATTTATATCATGGAGGTTTTTATAAGTACTCAAATAGAGATATCTAAGAACTGCCATTGTATTGCCTGATCATTCTTCGGGGTACTCAAGGAATGGGTTATGGAGTATGTACTAATGTATCATAATACTCCCTCTTACCCTTTTTGTGCCTCATTGTCCAAGAATGTTAAAAAAATTGGGAGACAAATTCAAAAGAATTGAGTGTGTATCTGTGGTTAGGTTATTTTTCTTTGTTCCATTTTGTTTCTTTCAGTCTGAATGCTTTCATTTCTTGTATAGAATGTGCTTGCAGTGTGGGATTCCAAAGACTTACTCCAGCACGCGGGGAATGGTGTGCCCCGTATGTGGCGATCGCCCTCCAAAGGATCCCAGCATAGAGAGCAAGAAGAAAGGATCAACTGTCAAAGATAAAGAGAAATCCAAAAGGATGAAAGGGCAGTCATCTCATGCAACCTGGAAAAGTGAAACAGAGATGCAGCTAAGGCAACATTTTGATTAGGCAGTGTTTGCGGAATTTTACTTTGTAGGTTACTCTGATTGGTGTAAGCTGAATGGTTTAGGACTGCTTGATAAAACGGGAACTTTTGTTGTCAAGAATTTCAACAACACAAGTACAAGTTGTACGATATTGTATTAGTAATTGAAGCTAGGTCTCTTGGTTAAAATTTTTTTCTGTCGCTTTAAAATCCAACTTAATTATGATTAGGAGATATCGCTCATTAGGAACAGATTGATCTAAGTGGGTGAAATAATTAACAAGGTTTCCCCCTCTTCTTTCTATCTGCCTGTGTCTGCATGAGTGCAAGGTATTGCCACCACTCCAAGGTAGGGGTGTACCGTGTACCACTTATTAATGTTTTGCGGGCGTTTTTTCCACTTTGTCTAGTTAAGAGTTTGTGGGGTCTGTGTCCGGCATGTTGTTTTAATTATAGGACAACTAAATTGAGGACCTACAGTTAAAACTTTGTGGTGTTAGTTTACTTTTTTTTTTTTTTTTCCTAGATTGGACAATGGTACGTACAAGTTTTGAAGAAGGAACCTTGAGAGGAGTTCTAGACAGATCAAAGATTGACGAGATCACTTGGTTTTTTTAGATTATTAATATTTGTGATGTGTAGTCATAAAATCTGAGCTTAGTCTAATTGCATACTTTTTCCATCAATTAGAAATGTAAATTTAGCATTAATGTTTTTTATTGTTATGTCTATATCAAAATTTATATATTTAGACTTAGATTGGTAAAATTTTTTTAGGAGGAGTTTGTGTTTTTCGAGAATACAGTCATTTTATTTTGTATTTGGTAAATAAAAAAGGTTATGTACTTGTATTTGTAATTTTTAAAAGATAGAAGTGTTTTTAAAAACACCTAATGTGGAGTTTTTTAAAATTAGATTGGAATTATCAAAATTAAAAAGTCTAATATAACTTTATATATTAAAAAGTTGATAGTCCTTATTCTTTCATACTTTTCAACCTTTTTTTTTTTCTTGAGTCCTCTCAATTGCAAACAATTTCGCTCGTTATTACATGTGTGTGTTTGGATTACAGTTTGTAAACGAGAGTTTGTATAGAATTGATTTTGTAAAATTGATTTTGATGAAAAATAAGTTTGTGTTAACGTGATTTATGTTTAACAATCTTTATATTAAAATGGATTAGGGAAAGTATGAGGAGCCAATGGATTATAGTAAAATAAATGTTGTTTGGATTATGCTACTCAAAATCACTTTTGGAGGAAAAATTACTAAAAGAGACATCAATTTAAATAATTTTTTATATTATTCTATCATTTTACTTTAGATATTTGAATAGATCTTATTAATTCATTTTATAATAAAAATATTTATCATATAAATAAAATAAATACAATAAAAAATAAAATTATAAAAGAGAGTACGTACTATACATTCTATAATGTCAAACAAAAAGAAAATGTTCTATAATCTTTTTAGTACGTTATTACTCTTTAATTTATATCATTTTGGAATATACATTTTTATTATTTATGAGTCTTTTGTTACTTATAATTAGTGTATAATAAAAACTAAAATAAAATATAGTAAAAAATACAATAAAAACAAAAAAAAGAAAAAAAATTCATATCAAACATAGTATATAATAATTACAACCAACAATATGTATCATATGAACAAAAAAATTACAATAAGAAGTAAATAAAATTCATATGAATAAAATAAAATAAAAAACAAAAAATTTTATACACAACATAAATATAGTATAATAAAGGATAGAAAAAAAAAGAATTTATATAAACAAAAAATAATAAAAATATCATAAAAATTAATAAAATAAGAAGTTATATCAACAATAGTTGTCATATAAATAAAAAGTACAATAAAAATATAATAAAACACTAAAAAAATAATATCAAAATACTAAAAAAATATTATAAAAAATATTTGTCGTATAAATAAAAATATATAATAAAAAATATAAAAATCAAAATATGAAAGAGAGTACTAAAAATAATAAAAAAATTTAAATTTTTTACTTTGGCAGTGATTGAAACAGATCTAAAAAATTGACAAAAATAAATCAGAACAAAGAACATACACAATAAATGAACGAAGAACTACTGGGAAAGTTATGGACTTGCATCCTTTTTATAGAAGAGAATAGAGGGTAGGGTTGGTAGAAAGGGAATAAATTTTTCACTTAATTCTTCCAACAGTATCAACTTTTTCAACGTGAACGCAGAAAGATAGAAATTTTAGCTTCACGTTCAGAGGTGAAAGCACTTCTGGGTTCATCGTTTTAACAAATTGCCAAACATAAAAATGAGACGTTCAAGACACTCAAACAGATTTCTCTTTTCTCTCACGTGAATTCCAAACACATCCATATGACCTATCGCTATTGCGTCTAACTTCATCCAACCTCACAGCAAAACTATGTATCATTACATAAGCTTGTAAAATTGATAGATAACATCCTCATTTGTAAATTCTAAGTTGCATGATATCTTTTTATGACAGCATTGCTATTCTCTTAGCTTGATATCTATTTTCATCATCCCCCGAATCATCATCTAAAAACTTTTTTTTTCCTTCTGGGAATTCTTTATTGAAGTGTGTTCCAAAAAAATTGTTATCGAATAACTCAATGTCCCAAAAATTAGCACACATCTACATTTTATAAAAATACTAACAAATCACAACACAATTAACATTTCACAAATATATATAAATTAAAACCACCATCACGAATCCACATAAAACTACCTTCTAAGCATCTAAGCCATGTTTATCACATTATCTCTTCTCAAGATTTTTCCATTCAATCTATTAACACTTCTTACAAACTTATTCAATAATTTATCAATTAACTCATCTGGTATTGTTTATTCATATCATTTAATATTCATCTAATTCACTTGTCATTATTGCACCGTGTCATATGCTTCCATGTCTTGTGACTTTTTTTCTAATTGCCAATAATCAATTAATTTTTTTCCTTTAAAATTTTGTTTTTTTATCTACCATAATAACTTAAACTATATTTTTTCTCTTGCCGTTCTCTTGACTAAAAGACATATAAGCCTAATCAAGTAGGAAAAAAGTTTCCAATAATAAAACAAATATTAATAAATAAAGATGATATATAATTCCCATTCAAATGAAATAATAAACATTATATAAATAAAGAAAAAGAGAAAAAAGACAGAAAACATAAATAATTAAGATAGAGCATATCATATATGGCTTGGGTTAGAAATTCAAATAAACTTGAGTCATTAATGTCTAAATTGATTGATAATTTAGATATATTAATTGATTTTGTTTCTATCAATGTTAATCTTTTACTAATTCAATTATTAAGTTAGTTAGGACTTGTAGATTATGTTTAATTAAGTCTAATTGACTTTTTTCAATTTGTAGATGTTGATGAATTGAATTTGCTCTTTGTAATGATCATGTTGTAATTAGTGATAAGAATAGTGATCCTAAATTCTCAACTCTTGTCAAGATCTTTTTAGCATTTGAATTTACTTTCAATTCCTAGTTAATTACTTTAATTGTCCTTAGTCTTATCGCTTTACTATTTAATCTATACTTCCTCTTTTAAATCTTATTATTTAAGTTTTTGTCAATTGTGGTCAAACTCCCAATTTTTTCATAGCCAATGATAATACACTTGATTGTGATTCTTAGAGAAAACAACTCAGGATTAAACTCCTGGTTATTGTTTTGAATTTGTGACACTTTTTACTAAACTTTGAGGAGTGTTCAATTTCAGTTTAAAGCTACAACGAATCTTGAGATTTAAACTTGTAAATTTTTTAAATCGGTGTTTAGCACTCATTAAGTTTTTGACACCGTTGTCGAAGAGTTGCAATGTGTGCTTGTTATTGATTATTGTTAATACGTAAATAGTGTGAATAGCTTACTTTTTACTTGTTTTTTTGTCTTTGCTAGTAGTTAGAGCTTGTCTTTTTTTTTCTCCTTGATATCTTTTGTTTCTATTTACTCTTTTTCTATGAATTCTAATTATTGTAATTTTGAGTTGTATGATTATGAAAATATTACAGGAAATAGCAATTTCAATACTAGTTGGCACCAAAGAACCAATTATCAAATGATGGGAGATGTTTACATTTAAGATCAATTTTTATGGCATCAACTTCCTATATCCCACTATGATCACAATTCTCCCTATGATGCATGTCAATCAATGACTATAGTAGTTCTTGCTATGATTATAAACCTCAACCATCATATTCATATGACTTTTATCAATATTGTCCTCAACTGCAATACTCTCAAGTCCCATCCCACCACCATCAAATACCTCCATGGAACCTAAATCTATATACACCTTACCACCACTACCACCCTTATAAGTTTTATGAACAACTATCCTTTAAACCACAACAATTTCAACATCTTTACTCTTATAGTTCTCTTGAGACACTACCTTTCATACACCATAACTTCCTCTAACATGACCAACCTTTTTTTTTTCTCACAATCCTTGATGGAAGAAGCTTTCCCATTGTTGATCCATGAACAAAAGAAATTTTAATCTATCATCAAAGGACGAGATGAGCAATTAGACCCCCTCAAGAAATTGATGGATCAGATTGCTACAACTCTACCGACTACCTAGCCTCTCTTCTCTTGTACTACCATTGAAGGAAAACTTGGGATCTCAAGTGAAAGAAGAGGAGTTGACAAGTGAGTTGCAGCAAGAAGAGGCGAATAAGTGCATTAAATCGGAATGAGTGGTTGAAGGTTTAAGAGGAGTTGAGCAAGGAACGAACTTTGTCATTGAGGATGATTTCGCATCAACCAATCATCTCGATGAGTTTGTTGAACTTTCTTCCTTTGGATATGAAAGCAATGTTGAGGAGGAATGTGCACAACCTCCAAGATACAACTTGAGCAATGAAGATGATGTGGAAGAAGACAGTAACTAAGAGGTGGAGATTATCAAATAAGTGTCAAAAAGAGTAAAAATCACATTGATAAATTCTTTAAAAATCTCTCTTATTAAGTCACCAGCTAACGAATTATTTGAATGGATAATCTTTTTTATTAGGTGCTTTCTTGGTCCACATCAATATGCTTTGTTAAAAACAAATGATCAATTTCGAATTATTTGTGAATTGGAGAATAAGAAAGAGTCAAATATTAGTTCACAACAAAAAATAAGGCTAATGGTGAAAGGAATTATGAGATTTGAGTCCCAAATATGGAGCCAAGCTCAATACAATAGATTTCGGCTAAAAATTTGAATGTGTTCTTTCTCTTTATTTTTTTTTGATATATTTCGTTGTTTATTTCTTTTCCTAGAGAAGATGAAATGTTTGACATTCTAATATAAATAATATAAGTGGACTAAAAAATAATTTATAATAAAATATTGTAACATTATATTGTTTGAGTCATTTATACAATTACATTATTAGGATAAATCTTTATTTTTTTTTTTACCAAAGATAGGAGACTCGAATCCGCAACCTCTTAATTGAGTATGGGGAGATTATGCCATTTGAGTTATACCTTATTGGCAAAATTTGAAAAGATAAAAAACTCGAACCCGCAACCTCTTAATTGAGTATGGGAGCCTATGCCATTTGAGCTATTACTCATTGGCTAGGACAAAGCTTTGTTGTCGAAGTAATAATCAGTTTATTCTCTTCATCTTCGTTTTCATTTCTCATCGATTGAATTCTCTTCGTATATACTTCACAAATGCAATTAATTTTTTTATTTATTATATGAAATGAATATAGCTTTTTCTTTTGTTTTTTAAAGTCCACGCACAAATTGGTAAAATACAAGAGTGAGAGAATTAAGGTAAATGTTGTTGTATCTGTATGCAGAGTTTATTTTGTGATTTTAAAGATATTTAATCCCTAAATTTTTAAGTTTATCAATAATTTGTACGTGCACTACTTAAGAAAACAAACAATTTCAAATTTTTCTTAAAAAAAAAAGGGTTGCCTTTATCTTATTTAGCTAGTTTCGATTTAGAACATAGCATGTTGATTATTTCATTATTTTTAAGGGTCTAATTTGATTATACCTTTTTTTCTACGAAGGAGTATATTATTTATTATTGAACATGATAATCAGTCTCTCAATTAACATGTTAGCTGATTCGAAGTTATCACTTGTTACCGTTTAATATAAGGTGATAAATAGGTGTATTTGGGTTCGAAATTTAACTGAATTCAGCAGACAATAATGCTTTTTATTAGTATTACGTGTGTGAATATAGTGTTGGTGGGTATTGTGATGGCTAAAAATTTTATATATGAATAATTTTAATGAAAAATACAAAAATATTTAATTATTTTAGTGTTCTACACGGTTGTGGTAATAGCACAAAATGTAATTGTCGTTTTGTAATAAAAATATTATTTTAATTATTAAAATATAAAATATCATTGACGTTTTGTTAAAAAAATATTATTTTAATAGAAAAAACACAAAACGTCATTGACGTTTGTACATAACTATAGTAGTGTTTAATACACAACTTAGTTCATCTTAAAGAATTTCACCTCTAATAATACAATATTAAAAAAAAAAATTCTATTGTGATATTGTAATATAAAAAATTAAAAATTGTCCAATTTATTATCTGACGAAAAAAACAAAAAAAAAAAAAAGAAAAAGGTGAGCCAAGAAACTAAAAAAGTGACAATGATGGCTATTATTCGTTTGTTAATTTTGCTACGTATTACATAAATATAGTGAGACATATTTTACTTTGACATCCTTATCAAAAGTGGTTTATCAAAGTGTTTGAGTGTGTCATGTTTCACCTATGGTCAAAGAAGTTTGCTGCTGTAAAATCCAATTATCATGGTCTACGAAGGATGATCTTGAAAATTGGTTTAGCTGTGTAGCAACCAATTTCTTCTCCCAAGGGACCCGCTTGGACAAATTTGCCCCTGCTCCCTTACAGTTAACTTCGCCATACGTGAATTTATCCCTGAGTATTTGCTCACAACTTGGTTAATCACAATGCAAGCTCTATTAAACAGAAAAAAGCGTACAATTTTTCTTAACAAATTTATTAAACCGTTAAAAGAAATTATTTATATTCATGGGATATGCTATTTTTTTTTATGGTATTTTTTGATAAGTCAAAAACTAATTTTTTACGGATTTAAACTCTATTTTTAAGAGTATTGTTGGCCAATGAATTAGAATTTAAATTTATAATCACTTGACCAATCTAAGTTGATTTGATATATATATATATATATATATATATATATATATTCCTCATTTATTTACCTACTTCTAAAATAACCACTCAAAACATGTTTAAGGATAATTTGACATTTTAGTTTAATTTGAAAATGGACATTGTTAATGTATGTATATATGTATGTTACAACATATATTTGTTAGCAAAATGTAATAAAAAATTATAAAGGTGTGTTTGGAACAAAATATTTTTGCAATAGATTTAATTTGACTTAAAATGAATTGAAATGAAAATAAATGGGTGTGTTTGAAATGAATAATACAAAATAGGAATGGATCTGTTACAAATTGATTTTTATATTTGGATTACAAGTTATAATAGATGTGTGACACTTACTCGTGAGTTGCAAAATGCCAGGAATGCCAACCTTTAGGATGAACCACAGAACCCAAATTAGTTCCATAAAAGATAACTCGAGAATAGGGACCATAGGCTCGTCCCAAGAAAGATGAAGCAGGGTTGGAGCCAACCACAGAACCCCCTTTGAACACAAAACCACTTGGGTCATTATCTGATTCACGCCCTTGGGCTGTTATGAACCCTGGGGATGTTGCATTTATCACACAATCCTAAGTCAAATCAAAATTCCCATCAGCTTTCATTCAAATCATACATTTTACATGAATAACAACAAATTTCCATAACTATAAAAAATCAGTCATAATAATTTATGACTAAATTAAAACTAATAATTCTATCAAAAGAATGACTAAAGCTAGTAATTATATAAACAAGTTTATATATATAATCCTTAAATTAAAAATTATAATTGAAATACCAAATATAATGCCCGAATCTTCTAAAATAGTCTAAACTTGGTATCGTATCTAGTGTTATTTTAAAGGTGTATAGCTAGTCCAAAATTTAAAACCAATGAAATATTTAAATAAATAATTTTTATGTTTATGGCAATATATTATTCCATATAATTATTTCCTTTATGAAAGTTTACGTATAAAATAGAAAGATAAAATATTGATCTTAGTATGATTTGATTTTCTATGTTAATTTTTTTATTTAATAAGCATATTTAAAACTTTTCTTTAATATAAATATAATTAATTTGTTGGACTACGTAAAGAGCTCTAAACTACTAGAAAAATTTTAGAAAAAAATTAAGTAAAAAACATAAAATAAAAAAATACCGCACAAAATTCAAAATTTTAAGATGTCAATTTAATAAATTTTTCTTTTTATAAACTTCTCATTTTTCTTTATTTGCTCTGATACAAGACTACTTCATATACTCCTCATTATACTTGCAATATTAACATAATTAAATATAATTTAAAAAAAATAGTATAAGCATAGAACTTGAGCTTATATTCTTTTTTCGTAATTGAAATTTCACCTTTTTTATTTCTCATCTTTGTTTTAAATTTTTTCTAAAATAATAATAATAATAGACAAACAAATCAATATAATAAATGTGCTAATAGTTCCCTCTCTTGATGGTAATAGTTTGAATCTTCAATCACCCTATATTACATAATGATATTAATTAACATCAAATCACTTCTTGATCACATTATCCTCTTATTTACTTTTATTTGATATTTTTAAAGATAACGTCAACAAATATGTAGTTCTATAATTTTTTAAGTGAAAATAGTAAAATTAAAGAACATATATAACATACATAAAACTTTGACACGCATGGAATATCCAATGCAAAAATATTGATATGATAAAAAAAAATTTATTATTATTATTATTATTATTAATAAAAATAAAAAATTTGATCATGGCGTATGTAATAATAATAATATATATAAATACCTCGAAATAAGACTGACCACTACCAAATATAAAATCTACAGCACCTTCGATAATACAATTTTTGTAATAATGACGACCTTCCACATCCCATAATGTATCTTGATATCCCACAAACCTACAATCATAAAACCCAGATTTGTCTCCATATATTCTTGCTGACAATGCTGGCACAACATCATTTCCATCTTTTATTTCTTGCAAACTCAACATTTTCCCCACATCGAACGAGTTCTGCAAATTAACAACAACCATAGAAAATTAATTATTTTATAATTTTTTAGGACTAAACAAATATAAATTTTTATAATTTTTTTAATATCATAATTAAAGATATAATTAGTCATTCATGTTATTTTTTTATGAGCTTGAACTTTTGAAAAAAATAGTTTCATTACATAATATTAAAATTCTATTTTCGAAAAATTTAAAAATTGATTTTTAGTAAACTTAAAAAAAATAGCATGAAACAAATAAAAAAAATAATGCAAAAAAATAAAACAAACCAAAACAAAAAAAAAATCTATTTTAAGAACATATTAAAAATATAATCATTCATATTATTTTTTTCTATCAACCTAAATTTATTGGATAAATAGTTTATCTCACCTTAAATGTAATCTTGCTTGCAACGACATTGTCTGGAGAAGAAGAGAATGTGGCACTTTCATCAGTTGATTGGTGATCATTGTATGTAATAGTAGTAACGTCTATGCCTTCCCCTTCCAAAAAAATGCATGGCTTCTGACATGGAATATGAACCTTCTCTCTACACAAAACACAAACCATAACAAATTAATTCATTTTAATAATAACAATAAACTGAAAAAGAATAAAAACAATTAAATAAAAGTAACATACTTGTAGGTTCCAGCATTGATGTGAATTTTCACCCATTGGTTGTTATTTTCAGGTATTGAATCAATTGCAGATTGAACGGTTTTAAATTTTGACTTTCCAGATTGATCAACTATAATAGTACGTGAAATTTGACTCTTACAATTCTGCGCCAAAGAAACATTGATATAACAGAAAAGGGAGACAAGGAGAAGAAGAGGTAGGATAACAGTAGCCGTTGTTTGTGCAAACAAATTCATTGTTATATGATAAAGTTTCCAATGAAAATGATCAATATAGTGTATATTTAAGGAAGAGAAAATGGAACAATTTAATATTGTTATTAAGAGATTTTAATTTCATTAATGTTATTATATCATGTTTTGATTGTGATCAAATTTTTGTAAGAATATTTAATCTTAACAAACCAAAATTAAGAAATTTTACATATACATATACATAATATTATTATTATTATTATTATTATTACAATGTACAGAGTTAAAGATGAAATATTGTGATGACTTAAAAATAAATATTTATATGATATAAAAATACAAATTATTAAATAAAATACACCTTAATTAAAATCATATATAATTATAAGAATAGGAGTGCAATAGCCTTGGACAAAGAATGATAGTCCTAAAAATTTCAGATGTAATAAATTACAATTATAATCATGAAAGATGGCCTCTGTGTGCCAAAAATACCCAAACATTAGTTACATAATTGGTCCGTTAAGGTATTTTTTTTTTTGCGTTATTTCCTCAAATGTTGAACAATCTTTCATCATTCTTATCCTATCTAAAATAAGGACCAATTTGAAAGATCCATCCGGATTATATATATATACAGAGTAAAGTATCATTTTTGTCCTCAATATTTAGGGTAAGTTTTAAAGTTATTCCTAACGTTTTAGTGTGTGTTTGGATTACAGTTTATAAACTGGAGTTTGAATAAAATTGATTTTGCAAACTTGATTTTAATGAAAAGTAAGTTTGTGTTAAAGTGATTTATGTTTGGTAATCTTTACATCAAAATGAATTATAGTAAAATAAATGTTGTTTGGATTCTACTACTCAAAATCACTTCTAGATAAAAAATTACTAAAATAGACACCAACTTAAATAAGTTTTGTATATTATCTTATCATTTTAATTTAGATAATTGAATAGATCTTATTAATTAATTCTATAATAAAATTAATATTTATACACTAAAATAAAAATAATATATAAAAATTAGCAAAATATATTTTTAATTAAAACTAACAAAATATAAATTTTAGAGAGTACTAAGAATAATAAAAAAAATTAAATATTTATCTTGGTAGTAATTGAAATAAATCAAAAAAAATTTTATGATATTTTTTATATAGTATATTTTTAGTACTCTTAGTACTCTTTTTTAGTATGCTATAATTTATTATTATTATTATTATTATTATTATTATTATTTACAATTAATTTTTTATTTAATTTACTTTACCTAATAGAATCAATAAATTATATTATAAAAAGATAATAAAAATAATACAAAAAATTACAATTATAAAAGTGTATAATATCAAATAAATAATTAATAAAAAATAAAAATAAAAATAATAAAAAAAGAGAGTTCATGTAAACAAAATAATAAGAATTCCATAAATAATATAATAACATGTATAAAGGATAAAGTTGGTAAGAGGTAAATAAAGATGGAGTATTGATGGCTAAAGCCCGTTTGTAAAACGCAGAAGCTTAAAATTGTAGCTTCTTGAAAACCAAGGTTTTGAAAGCAAAATCACTTCTGCGTTCATGAATCAAAAATTTGCCAAACCAAAAATTGAAGCTTTCAAGAAGGCTAAACGTGCTTCTTCTCTTGTAACGTGTTTGCCAAACACACCCTTAATCGTCCTATTTAAGTTCCTATCGTTTCAGAATTGACTCAATGTTGTCCTGCCATTAGGGATCCGTTAACAAAATTAACGACGGGACAAAATTGAGACGATTTTGAAACGTTAAGGACTTAAATAGGACAAAAACGTTAGGGACAAAAACAATACATAAAAGTAAATTTTAATTTAATTTTATCTTTCACTAATATTAATTTTTTTTTGTACATAGTATTCAATTATTTTTTAATTATATCTAAATAAATTACACTTAATCACATTACTTTCATTTTAAATAAATTTATTTTTTTATAATTTTAAAGAATTTTGATACATTAGAGACAAAAGGTATAATTTATATTTTATTGTATAAATTATTTTTTTCTTTTCTGCAAGTTTATATACTAGTCATTCTACAAACATTTCATGATAACTAAAAATCTTTAAGAGTAAAATTATAAAAAAAAATTAATTTATTTAAAATGAAAGTAATATAATTAAGTGTAATTTACTTAGATGTAATTAAACAATAATTGAATACCATGTATAGTAAAAAAATGATATTATTGAAGGATAAAATAAAAATTTATTTCTATGTATCATTTTTGTCCCCAACGTTTTCGTCCTTTAAGTCCTCAACGTTTCAAAATCGTCTCAATTTTGTCCCGTCGTCAATTCTGTTAACGGATTCCTAACGGCATGACAACATTGAGTCAGTTTTGAAATGTTAGGGATTTAAATAGGACGATTGAAACGTTAGGTACAATTTTAGGACTTACCCAAAACGTTGGAGACAAAAATGATACTTTACTATATATATATATATATATAGGGAAATGCTAGTTGTACAATATTAATCAGCCTTTAATCAGCCTTTAATCAGATTTAAATAATATTTAATTATTTTTTTAGTGTAACATGTTCCTATTTTATAGATACATATCTATAATTAGATTTTAATTTTAATTTAAATTTTAAAACCCATCCACTTCATTGGTGGTTACGGTGACTTTACTTTACTTTCGTAACTTCACGTAACAGATACAGTTTTTTAAATTCCTTATTCTACGGGATATTCACACGCATTAGTGAATCCCAAACCAAAAAGGACGCTGCCAGCTGAATTCTCCATCTCATCTTCATTGGTGAAGACCATCACCACCTTCAAGCTGAAGCACTCTCTCATTTTGCATTAGTGAAATGTATCATTATTTTCCACACATGTGTTTATGTAATTTGTTAAGAAATATCATGTTCAATATTTTTAATTATATTTTAATTTAAACATAAAAACACTGTTGTTATTTTTTTATTATAATATATCTGATAGGATGATATTTTATACAAAATATTTTTAAAACACATCTAAAATCAGTCAACTTTAATAATACAATATAAATGTTAATAATACAATTATGAATGGTCGAATATAATTATATACATAAATTAAAATATTTTCAATTGTAGTTTCTTTTTCAATTGTAACACATCTAAAATATTAAGTTATACAAAAAATAGTTTTAAAACACATCCAAAATCATAAATCTAAAATTTAAATTTAAACATTAAAAAATAATTGTAACACATCTAAAATTGTGAAGTTATACAGAAAATATAAAATCATAAATCTAAAATCTAAATTTAAACATTAAAAAATAATTGTAACACATCTAAAATTATGAAGTTATACAGAAAATATTTTTGAAACACATCCAAAATCATAAATCTAAAATCTAAATTTAAACATTAAAAAATAATTATAACACATCTAAAATTATGATGTTATACAGAAAATATTTTTAAAATACATCCAAAATCATAAATCTAAAATTTAAATTTAAACATTAAAAAGACAGCGTTGTAAATGAGCGCCGAGAAGGAGGAAGGCAGCGTTGAGGATGAGCGCGGAAGAGGCGGAGGATGACTTCTCGATGTGCACCTCTGAGTTTTCCATGTGCGCCTCTGAATTTTCGACATGGCGCAAACGTGACTTCTCTGCTTCTTTGAGTATTTTGTACGAGTTTAATTAATAATTTGATAATTTAAGGTTTATTTTATATTTTTAAAATCAAAATTTTGAATTTTGAATAATTTGATTTTTAGATATGTATTTAAATTATAATATATTAATAATTAAATATATTAAATCTGAAACAAAAATTTAAAATTTAAATTTTAAATTTCCGTTTTTTTAGATTATATTTTGAATGTGTATTTAATTTTAAAAAGACAATAAATCTATTTATAATTTTTAGTTGTGTTTGTTTTAATTTTTTTAATTATTGTAATAAAAGGCTGAATGTTGTACGATTTTTAAAGGATACCTAGTTGAACCGATAATGCTAGTTGTACAATATTAATCAGCCTTTAATCAGATTTAAATAATATTTAATTATTTTTTTAGTGTAACATGTTCCTATTTTGTAGATACATATCTATAATTAGATTTTAATTTTAATTTAAATTTTAAAACCCATCCACTTCATTGGTGGTTACGGTGACTTTACTTTACTTTCGTAACTTCACGTAACAGATACAGTTTTTTAAATTCCTTATTCTACGGGATATTCACACGCATTAGTGAATCCCAAACCAAAAAGGACGCTGCCAGCTGAATTCTCCATCTCATCTTCATTGGTGAAGACCATCACCACCTTCAAGCTGAAGCACTCTCTCATTTTGCATTAGTGAAATGTATCATTATTTTCCACACATGTGTTTATGTAATTTGTTAAGAAATATCATGTTCAATATTTTTAATTATATTTTAATTTAAACATAAAAACACTGTTGTTATTTTTTTATTATAATATATTTGATAGGATGATATTTTATACAAAATATTTTTAAAACACATCTAAAATCAGTCAACTTTAATAATACAATATAAATGTTAATAATACAATTATGAATGGTCGAATATAATTATATACATAAATTAAAATATTTTCAATTGTAGTTTCTTTTTCAATTGTAACACATCTAAAATATTAAGTTATACAAAAAATAGTTTTAAAACACATCCAAAATCATAAATCTAAAATTTAAATTTAAACATTAAAAAATAATTGTAACACATCTAAAATTGTGAAGTTATACAGAAAATATAAAATCATAAATCTAAAATCTAAATTTAAACATTAAAAAATAATTGTAACACATCTAAAATTATGAAGTTATACAGAAAATATTTTTGAAACACATCCAAAATCATAAATCTAAAATCTAAATTTAAACATTAAAAAATAATTATAACACATCTAAAATTATGATGTTATACAGAAAATATTTTTAAAATACATCCAAAATCATAAATCTAAAATTTAAATTTAAACATTAAAAAGACAGCGTTGTAAATGAGCGCCGAAAAGGAGGAAGGCAGCGTTGAGGATGAGCGCGGAAGAGGCGGAGGATGACTTCTCGATGTGCACCTCTGAGTTTTCCATGTGCGCCTCTGAATTTTCGACATGGCGCAAACGTGACTTCTCTGCTTCTTTGAGTATTTTGTACGAGTTTAATTAATAATTTGATAATTTAAGGTTTATTTTATATTTTTAAAATCAAAATTTTGAATTTTAAATAATTTGATTTTTAGATATGTATTTAAATTATAATATATTAATAATTAAATATATTAAATCTGAAACAAAAATTTAAAATTTAAATTTTAAATTTCCGTTTTTTTAGATTATATTTTGAATGTGTATTTAATTTTAAAAAGACAATAAATCTATTTATAATTTTTAGTTGTGTTTGTTTTAATTTTTTTTAATTATTGTAATAAAAAGCTGAATGTTGTACGATTTTTAAAGGATACCTAGTTGAACCGATATATATATATATATATATATATATATATATATATATATATATATATATGCATTTTCAATCATTTGGCTCTAGGCTCCGGTTGTGAACTATGATGCTCAGCGCAGATGAAGGATCCAAGTGTTGTGGCGGTTGGATAGAGCTCAATTTGTTGATTAATCTCCGATTAATACGGTGTTGAAGGCCGTGGTGACTGGAGAGGTTTTGGGTGCCATATATGCCTATGATATTCCAGATCTGCAGATCATGGATCCTATCACTATTCATGAAAGTCGTACTACCAATTGGTAATCGAGAAGCAACTTGAAACAAAATCGCTTTTTCAATAAAATTATATCCTTAACCACTTTTTTAACCCATTTAACATTTAACATTTGATAAGCATTTTAATCATTCATAAAAGGAGTTGTATCATTACGGGGAAATATTGATGCATCTGAGGGCCTATGAAAAAGCAAGTGTGCTATAGACCGATCAATGGGATTTGTGTTAGTTTCCACATCCATGAACCCAGTACACCTGAATAGAGCAAGGTGTTATAAAAACTACTCTACAGTACAAGGTAAGTGCAAGGATGAGCAGATAACTAAACTACTATAGGGGAACAACATGTCAATGTGTATGCAGTGAATGTTTAGTGCCACGAAAATACATATCTGATTATGAAGAATGAATAATGCAGGTGATACCTGTCTGCATCCTGTGTCATTAATGCTTTCCGGGTTTCAATATCATCACCAAGTTGACCATTCACATTTGCATCCGTATGTCTTTGTTCAGTACTCTTAGCTAATCGGTACAGACTGTCCCTTATACATAGTTTAGTTCTTATATCCAACTGCATTCAAGTGAATTGATCCAGAAGCTGGAAGCAGGGAAGTGTAACTTGGAGTATGATTATAATCTCGGTGAGTTAAGGGAGTCCGCATCTGTACACATCCTAAAGAATCAGAATCCATGTTTGGTGTATGTTTATGGATGCTATCCTGAGAAGTAACTGCACTGGATGATGCTCCAAAGGGTTGCTTCAGATGTGGATATTGCTCCGTCTGAGAATAGGGATGAATGGAATCACCATTTTCTAGGTACACATTTTTCCTCTTTCCAACTGATGGCTTTGACAGCTTATCCTGAACCTTTAATACAATGAGTCTCTCTGGCATATACAATTACGAATTAAGGGACAGTATACATTAATCTTAAGAAATAGAGGAGGCAGCCAGACCAGTTTCCAGTTGCTACAAAACATACATTTACATTACTAACCAGAGTAATACAATCAATTAGCCAAGAAAAAATATAGTTCCCTTTCTTATTATTAGGTACAACTCCAAGCAGGGAAAAAAATTTCTTATTACATGAATAGACCATAATATCATCTTGAAGACTAAAAGTTTTAGATATTTTGATTTTTATAGAATTTTGAAGTCTCAAAGTTTTAGCCAAGGTTCTAAAAATCGGATCGAATAGGCCGGTCGAACCGGTTTAACCGGAAACCGGTAATGAAAACGATCCGATCCTCCTCTAATAACCGTTGTGTTGAAAATCGTTGGAAACCGTTGAACCGGCCGGTTGGGCCGGACTGGTAACCGGCCGGTTCCTCTAAAACGACGCCGTTTTTGGCTAATTTAAAAAAAACCCGATCCACTCGTTCGTGAACCACCCGTCCCGTCCCGTCCCCCCCCCCCTCTTCCCCCATTCATTCCTCTCAGCTCACTCGTTCGGTCGTTCGTGAACCCTAGCCCTCTGAAGCCAAGGAAGAGGAACCCCGTACCCAGTACCCTAGCTCTCCGTCGTCGCCGCGGTTCCCAGGTCGTCAGCGCCGCCGCCATCCCCAGGTCCTCTTCGTCTTCGCTGGCCTCTCGAACCCAGGTGAGTGGTTCCTTGTCTTCATCTTCTCTGAACTTCTTCTTCAATTTTTGTTCCATATTTCTTCAATTCTTCTTGGGTCTTGGCTTGAAGTTTGGTTCTTCAATTCTTCTTCTTCGTTCTTCGGTCTGCATTCTGCATTCTCTATCACATTGAAATTAAGCTTTGGATTCTCTTATTTCGTTTTAATTTTACCGCACTCAACATGTTTGATGAAATGCTTTAACCATATTTCTGATTGGTTTTATAATTTCTAGCTTTTATAATATCTCTCCGTCAAGGTTAGTGGGCTAAACTCATGAAATTTCAAATTACTCAAATATGCAATTTCTGAAATTAGGGATTTGTGAATATGAACTCTGAAGTTAGTGATTGATTTCTGATATATTACTGATTCTGTTCTAATATGTGCTTTTGTTACTGATTCTGAAATTGAGTAATGGATTTGTTACTGATTCTGTTCTATGGTCTCATGGATGATTATTGGATTTCTAGCCGTTCTATTGCTGTTTTTAATTTGGATTATGATTTATTGATTTTAGTCATGGATGAAAGTATTAATCAAGCAGCAGTTGCTGATAATGCCTGTTTGAATAATAATTCGTCTGCCAATCCTCCTAATTCAAATGATTCTGCTAATCCTAATCCACTTAGTTCGAATAATAGTTAGTCACAAGGTTCTAATTTTTGTTGTTGAATGCCCTGTTTGTTGCTGAATGCTGTTGGTAATGGTGTTTTTGCTGCTGAATGTCCTGCTGTTTTTATTTCTTTGTTTGTTGCTGAATGTTGGCGGCAGAATTTAAATATGGTCATGTTGATAATTTTTTGATTTTTCAATGTGCTGTGGCTAGTCTTTAATTTCGTATCTGGTAATGGATACTTCTTTGTTTTGTAGTTGCTGGTTTTGCTTTGATTTGTAGTTGCTGGCTCCTAATTATTGCTGGTTTTGCTGCTTTGTTTGTTGCTGAATGTTGATGGCAGAGTTTAGATATGATCATGTTGATAATTTTTTTTATTTTTCATTGTGCTGTGGCTGGTCTTTAGTTTTGTTTTAATTAATAAAACTTTTATTAATTTCGAATGATGCTGCTAATCTTAATCCTAATCCACCAAAGCAAATTTGCAACAAGTTCTTGCGGATTTTGATGATTGATAAATCATGATGTTGGGATTTAATATTTAGATATGTTTTTCTACTATTTAATTTTTGAGTTCTTATTTTGATAAGATCATATGGATTAGGTTGATGATATTTTATGTAGTGTTTTAAATTTCAAAAATATTTTAAGATTTATATTAGACTATAATTATATTTTAGGATGTTTATTTATAATTTATTTATTATTTTATTCTAAAACGATTTTTTCGGTTGAACTACCAGTTGGGCCGGTTAAACAAGTAAACCAATAAACCAATAACTAGAACGGTTTGATGACCGGTCCGGTTCTCAGAACCTTGGTTTTAGCCCTTTACAGGTCAATAGTGGTAGAATATATAATATTGTTGCATTGACTAAGAAACTTTTCAGTACCAATCTTTGATTATATTTAGATATAAACTGAATTGGGTTATAGAATACTCTTGGACATTACCGCAGTGAAACGTAAAATAGAATCAGGTCTAGTGCCAATATAGTATACGTGTAACACTTAAGTAATCAATTTCAATGTGAATGATCTTCAAAATATTGAGAGACCAATATCAAAACTTATTTTGTCACATTCCTTGGAGAGGGAATTATGTGAGCTTATATATTTCTCCTTATGTGTCATGGTAAGTATAATAATAATAAAAAAAAAACCCCCTAAATCCCGAGGATTCCTGTTCTGTGAATATCCAGTTCTCCACATCTCCTCCATCCTCCTCCAGCGACACCAGCCTGCCATTCCGGTCTTCTCCAGCCCCAGCCGTCACCATTCTTCCGGGCCCCTGAGCTTGAAGGCTTGATTCAACTCCAGTCCGCTGAGCTCTGCCGTTGCCGTCGCCTTCACGTGGTGCTCGCCAGCCGTCACCTCCTCTAGCCGTGCATTCGCCTCTCTTCTGTTCTGCTGCTCCTCTCTGTTCTCCCAATCTGCTTCGCTGCCTCTCCTGTTCTCGCTTTAAGTATGCCATTTTTTTTAATTATAAATTTACTTCTTTTGTATAAATTTATATTTCTGTGTTTTGTGTGTGTGTGATTCCTGAAATTGTAGTATGATTCTGTTAACAAAAGGTGAGCTTGAGCTGACCTAACCGTGTGCAACCGTAATAGCTAAGCTGAAGTTCGTTCTAAGAGTCAATAGATATTCGCAGAATCGGTGACAAAATGGGTTTAGGGTTGAGAAACTTCAGTGAGAGAAACAATAATGGACAACCTGTCCTGGACACTGAGAATGGGGAGGAACTCATGCACATGCAGCGTGGTGTGGACCTTGTGCTTGCCAACCTCCCTCCCATCTCCTCCGGCACACTCTATATTACTACCAAGTAACTAAATCACTTGTTATTTTCCATAGCTCTTTCCTTCCTTTTACAGTTACATACTCAATTTTACTAAACATCACAATCTGGTGACTCTGTTTGTTGCGGGCAAGTGATATGGCTCAGCGATGTAGACAACACCAAGGGATATGCTGTTGATTTCTTGTCTATTTCCCTCCATGCCGTCTCAAGAGACCCAGATGCCTACCCCCATCCTTGTTTATACACCCAGGTATCACCTATCATTTCTTAATTAATGTGTTACAGTTTAGTCGTTTTGTTATTTTCAAATCTCTGACTAGTAGGGCGCTTCCTGAAGATTGACACTAATGCTGAAGAGGATGGTTCTGAAAACTCCGACTCTGAATCCAGTGACATACAGGATTTATTCAGGATCACAGAGATGAGGCTTATCCCCTCTGATCCTTCTCAATGTATGTTGCCAATTTACACTTTGGTACTTTTCTTGTTGATAGATTATTAGTTTGTTACTCTGGGGTTTGCTTATATGTATTTTTTGCAGTGGATACTTTGTTTCAAGTATTCTGTGAGTGTGCAGAGCTTAATCCAGAACCAAATGATGGTTAGCGCTAACCTCCCATACTGTTATTAATACTCTGTTTTTACTTTTTACTCCTTTCTGAGTTGTTTGTGCTGATATTGTTCTTTTAGAGGAAGGAGAAGAGCGTGATTGGGTTTTCAGTGCTGATCAGATGGAAGGGGAAGAGGAAGGTATATGCGGGGCTTTTTACCTTGTTTGTTAAAATTTGGAAAGGTTTGATCCCGTAGATTGTTCTAGTTGTTACGTTGCTAAAGATCTTCATTTTCCCCCAGAGGAAGAAGGTTATATCTCTCATAATCCAGCGAACTCTCTTGGTCAGTCAAATGGACATCATGATCTAGCTCGTACAGTACTTGAGGTTGGTTGCTCTTCCTCATAGTTCCCTATCCACTTTTGTTTGTGCAGTCTCACATTCTAACATATAATCCTGCATCTTCTCTTGTGATTAAGTTTCTGCAAATTCAGTTATGGATACTTAAAAGTTGTCTATCACTATTTTATGTCTAACCTTCAAAGTTTCTGTAAATTCAGTTATGGATACTTTAGGTTATTTGTTAATTGTGCTTTCTCTTTCATTTTGGTGGTTGTTTTTATTTTTCCTTTTATATGGCGTTATGCTTGAGTCTTGATCTACTGAGTCTCTTGAATCAATTTTAAAACTTGCAGATTAATTGTTCCTCTCTTGATATGGAATAATTATCATTTGCTTTCTGTTTTAACACATTCAAACTAGAACTTCATTCTTTTCTTGCCTAAAATCCTTTAGTGTGTTGTTTGGATAGAGTATTTTAAAATTTTTGAAGAATTTAAAATATTGTGTAACTAAATTGATGTAATTCTGAAATGTCTTGTTTGTGCAACAACAAAAGATGATATATATGTATCAAGTTTGAGAACAAATTTGTTGTCCATCAAGTTTTAAAGGAAGAGATAATGGAAGAATTTTGAGAATTCCCTCTCTTATGGGGTATTTTAATTTCTTTATTTAAACTAAACAAAATTACTCTATAAGATACTTTTGTAAGTTGTAAAATTCTTTCTATTAATATCCAAACATCATTTCCAATGAAAGGATTTAAAAGCCTCTTAGAGAATACATTTCGTCCTCCAAATGCTTTATTCGAAGACACTCTTAGTTCAGCCACTTCAGCACTGTGGGTTATTGTTAAAGAGTTTCCTCACTAATTCCAGATTATCAAGAGGTACAGTAGCATATAATTAACAATTAGAGTAGTAAGGGGTGAGAGATAGAAGTTAGGGTAGAGAAAGGTTGAGGTATCAATGTGACACTCTCAAGAAATATTATTCAGAAAAGAAGGATGAAGAATGAGTTATGAAAGAAGATTCACTTGGCATTCGAGAGGCCAAACTCTCCACTAAATAGTCACTCCACTTATTCCCTGCCTAAAAGCTTTTCAGCTTTCTTATTTATAATATCAAAATTCTAACTACTTTCCTAAACATGTGGAATAACAACAATTTGAAGTTGTTAATTAGTTACGTGTTTTCCCCTCCTTCTATAAGTAAATTTAAAAGGAGTTGAATCCCAATTTTGTCCCTCTTGGTTTGTTACAGTTATTGAATGGTCTGTGATATAGGGAGAGACCAGGTCAGGAGGGAAGACGTCAGATGTGTTTAAATTGTTTAAATGCTTGTTGCTATTGCAAACATCATGAATCTTGTTTTGTTTTGTTTCCTTACTTTTTTTAGTATCTAGAACAAATTAGGTTACTATATACTATTTGGATCAAGTACCGTTTTCTGAATTCTGATTAAAGGAGAACCTTAGGCATGACCTGAATATTAATGTAAAATTCATTGCATTTTATGACTATTAAATATTAAGGAGTTTGGCAAAATCTTTTTGTTTTTTTCTCCTCTTTTTATTTTGATAGGCTCGAGACACTGAGCTAGATATGGATGCGAAAAAGTTGTTGGCAGTCGCTATAAGAACAAGAGAGCCACACATATCATTTGGTCTTTATTCTACTTGTTTAAGGGGGTGGCTATTTATTGTGTAGTGCCTTCACTGCATCTAGTGTATGAAAGTTTTCCAACTGATTTTACTTCCCATTCTCTAAATAATTTTTTACCAATAACTGGCTTGTGCTTCGGAGGGGTAGACCACCTATCTTTGTTGCAAAAATTTTGATAAGTACAATTTTAGGATATTTGAATGATTAGTGCTATTTTATGGAATTTCATTCTATTGACACTTTCAAGTTCATGGTAACCTAATTTCTAAATTCAAATATTGGAATATAGTTTTTTGTTATTATTTTGAAAATTTGAAGCAAAAATGATTACACAGACAATTTATTAACTGGTTGAGGGCATATTTTTATTCTATTTTGTGTATTGATGCGGATAAACACAATGCTGGTTTGTAATGTGTTTCTCTGTACCGGAATCCTTATCTATTCTCATGACTTGTGAGGCTTTAATGCTTCATATTGATGATTTTGTATTTGGTTATGGCGAATTGTCGATCAGTTATATAAGAAACCCATGTTCAGTACCAGATTTTAAATTTGTTTCAAAATTATCCCTTATTTATATTAAGTTTGATTGATTGCAGCTTCATATCAACGATCAGCGTTTTGAGGATGCAGAAGAGATGGAGCACGATGAGGATGGCACCCATAATTGAGTGGCTGTGTTTAGCCGAACATAGCATATAAACTGTTGGTTATGTTATGTAAATTAGTATGAAAATCTAATTAGGGGGTTATATACTGTTGATAATTGATGGACAATTATGCGCGACTAATGAATTTTGTTTCATGTTTAGAATGATGAAAGTGCTTTGAAAGTGTTAGCAGGTAACAATATTAAGCCCCCCTAGTTTTATTCTAAACCACTAAGAATAGGTGAATTGTGAGTAGATTTGTGCTAAGTCGTGGCTGATGATTGGTTTAATTTAAATAAGAGAAAGTCTAGGAGATCAGTACTTTTATTTAAATTTGACCAACACTTAATCATCAAGAGAAAAGTGAATAATTCTATATCATTAGATTAAATTTCACACCATTAAAAACATTAATAATGACGACAAATCACAAAACTTGCTGGTCTCCTAACACTTCTCTTTAAATAATTTCCTTAAGGCTTTAAAGTTTAAATTTATAGATTTAGGTCAGTATTTTGTCCATAATAATATTCGAAATTTAAATTTATATATATATGCATTTTCAATCATTTGGCTCTAGGCTCCGGTTGTGAACTATGATGCTCAGCGCAGATGAAGAATCTAAGTGTTGTGCGGTTGGATAGAGCTCAACCCCGTATATCTAAACGTAGGTCGACTTAAACCAGACTAAACAATTTGTTGATTAATCTCCGATTAATTCGGTGTTGAAGGCCGCGGTGACTGGAGAGGTTTTGGGTGCCATATGCCTATGATATTCCAGATCTGCAGATCAAGGATCGTATCACTATTCAGGAAAGTCGTACTACCAATTGGTAATCGAGAAGCAACTTGCAACAAAATCGCTTTTTCAATAAAATTATATCCTTAACCACTTTTCTAAAAAAAAACTAACCCAAAAAAAAAGTTGGGGAAGTAGCATTACTCTACATTGTCATATCTGCCACCTAATCTTGATCGGGAAATTATACATCGGTCATCAGTATTTATGATATCAGATACAAAAAAAAAAAAAAATCAGCAGTTAAGAAACAAGGGGATCTGAGTAAGCCTCCAATAAATACATGGTACACGATACGATGACTTACTTGAAAGAAAAACATTGTACACGAGGCTAAGGCCAAATAGCCAATGCTAGTTTCACTTTTTACTAGGTGTTATCGCTAAGGGCTTCTTTTCTACTCCACCCGAAGATCCTTCCTGGCAAACCTGGTTCTCAGTCATTACTGGTGGATTGATCACTGATCCATGTATCTGTTATTCAAACCACAACATGAGGACTAAGGCCGCGCCAAACATTTAACATTTGATAAGCATTTTAATCATTCATAAAAGCATACCATGGAACCCGATTTAAAAGGAGTTGTATCATTACGGGGAAATATTGATGCATCTGAGGGCCTATGAAAAAGCAAGTGTGCTATAGATCGATCAATGGGATTTGTGTTAGTTTCCACATCCATGAACCCAGTACACCTGAATAGAGCAAGGTGTTATACCAGTTTTAAATATTTTCAGCAAAACACCAATATTCCATACATATTAGAAGCTAAGATCTAGAAATCTAGAATGGACTATAAATATTTTTTAACGATATTATATCTGAAAATTTATTCTCAATATTAGTTACAAATGATATTGTCCTATTACCTAGTGTTATTTCAGTTCCCATATTCATCAATGTTTTATTTTTCACATATCAATATAGCATTCTCATGAATAAAATAAAAACTACTCTACAGTACAAGGTAAGTGCAAGGATGAGCAGATAACTAAACTACTCTAGGGGAACATGTCAATGTGTATGCAGTGAATGTTTAGTGCCACGAAAATACATATCTGATTATGAAGAATGAATAATGCAAGTGATACCTGTCTGCACCCTGTGTCATTAATGCTTTCCGGGTTTCAATATCATCACCAAGTTGACCATTCACATTTGCATCCGTATGTCTTTGTTCAGCACTCTTAGCTAATCGGTACAGACTATCCCTTATACATAGTTTAGTTCTTATATCCAACTGCATTCAAGTGAATTGATTATAAGTTTATAATCAATGAAGCGGAAGACTTGCAGCAAGGGTAGATAGATAAGATTTTCTTAGCATTCACAACACGGGACATTCTCTTTTCCCTCTTCCCTTTTTATAGTTTTGTTCCCATCTTTTTCAATATATTCCGTATCTGACCACCCATAGTAACAACCAACTTAATTCAGACTATAATACTTGAAAATAGGATAAGCACCATATTTCCAGCATCCACATGGCTAAGCATAATTAGGATGCTATGTTAACACCCACACGATAAAATCTTTCATCATGACAAACCATAAGTTAAATGCATGACATGTTAATTTTTAATTCATTGCCTAGGAGACACTATCACAAAACACAGGAACAAACTTCGGCATCAGAAAATATTCAAATACCTGATCCATGACCTGTTGGAGCTGCCTAAAGCTAGTTGCTTCAAGTGAGATTTCATCCAAAGCTGAGCTCATGGATGGGCTTTCTTGAGCATTTGAAGAATCTATTTCTTGTGAAAATCCAATGCTAACTCCTCCAACTTCACTATGGTCTTCATTTTCATTCTCAAACTGATGACCTACCCGCTGGCCTGAACCTGGACTTGGAAACGGTGTCATGTGACTAGCCATATTTTCACCTTTGATACCCCTACTTAACAGTCGTGCATCATAACAATTATATAATTTTTCCCTCTTATCATTTGTTTCCAAGCTAGCAGCCTCCAAAGGTTTCCCGTGAGGACTCTCCAAAGGAGACAGTTGTTTATTATGTTCAGACCTTGATCCAGACAAAGCTGGAAGCAGGGAAGTGTAACTTGGAGTATGATTATAATCACGGTGAGTTAAGGGAGTCCGCATCTGTACACATCCTAAAGAATCAGAATCCATGTTTGGTGTATGTTTATGGATGCTATCCTGAGAAGTAACTGCACTGGATGATGCTCCAAAGGGTTGCTTCAGATGTGGATATTGCTCCATATGAGAATAGGGATGAATGGAATCACCATTTTCTAGGTAGCCATTTTTTCTCTTTCCAACTGATGGCTTTGACAGCTTACCCTGCACCTTTAATACAATGAGGCTGTCTGGCATATACAATTATGAATTAAGAGACAGTATACATTAATCTTAAGAAATAGAGGACGCAGCCAGACCAGTTTCCAGTTGCTACAAAACATACATTTACATTACTAACCAGAGTAATACAATCAATTAGCCAAGAAAAAATATAGTTCCCTTTCTTATTATTAGGTACAACTCCAAGCAGGAAAAAAAATTCTTATGACATGAACAGACCATAATATCATCTTGAAGACTAAAAGTTTTAGATATTTTGATTTTTATAGAATTTTGAAGTCTCAAAGTTTTAGCCCTTTACAGGTCAATAGTGGTAGAATATAATATTGTTGCATTGACTAAGAAACTTTTCCGTACCAATCTTTGATTATATTTAGATATAAACTGAATTGAGTTATAGAATACTCTCGGACATTACAGCAGTGAAATGTAAAGCAGAATCAGGTCTAGTGCCAATGTAGTATATGTACGTGTAACACTTAAGTAATCAATTTCAATGTCATGAATGATCTTCAAAATATTCAGAGACAAATATCAAAACTTATTTTGTCACATTCCTTGGAGAGGGAATTATGTGAGCTTATATATTTCTCCTTATGTGACATGGAGGAGTCTAGAACAAATTGTACCGCATGATTTGAAACTCAGGAATTAGAATCCAAGTTATACAATTTAATACGAAATCAAGTAAAGGGGTAACTTACTTTTTCAGTGGGCACCAAGTTATCCGTATTAGTGGACTTCCTATTTGATTCACCAAATGCTGATAATGGAGGTGGTCCAGCATCATGATCAATATTCATTTGCGACATCAGTTTTTTATCAATAGGAGATGCTTTTTTGTTGGGATCATTAGTTGGCAGACCTTCAATATTTTCCTTGGGTGACATATTATAATCTGACATACTCTTCAATGGGCTCTCCTCAGATGAGGCAAACTTGAAGTCGGACTTTAATGCATCATCAGATCCTTCAGCTCCATGTGAAGATGAGAGCCAGCAAAACTCCTCTTCTTCATTATTGAGACTCCCCATTCCAAAAGTTAAGTCACAATTTCTGCAATTTCAAAAGTGCTATTCAGATATTTCTAGGATCATGATGAATTGATTCGAATTTCTTATAAAGGGGAATATTTAGAAAAATTCTCTCAAACGGGGGTTTCTTACAATGCCCTGTCAACATCTTCAAAGTTTCCTATATCCAACCACACATCATTATCAAGAAAACTGAGGTCATTATCAGTTTGTGATATGTCATTTATTTGATACTGAGACAGGCCATCATCCTCCACTATACACTTGTCTCTTAAGATAGCATCATCCACACTGCTAGAATCTGCATTGCTGCTCTTTAAATGATCAGACATCCTAGTATTATCAGATGTCGGTGTTTTCAGTTCTTTGCACAAGTCACCATCACATGAAGAAAAAAAACCCTCAGGCTTTTGAGACCATGAACCCTTTTCCAGCATTCTTTCTTTCAGGCTCAGATTTGGCAACAGTTCCTCTTGACCTTGAGGACCATAACTACTCACAACACCAGTACTTCTTTTGATACTATGCAATTCTTTAAGTGATTTCTTACAACTCTCAGCCTGTAATGCAAATTGCACCTTGTGGTCATCACCAGCATTGGGCACTACACGATCATCAGCTTCACAAAATTCATCCCACACATTACCTTGAAGCTGTAACACAAAACATGTATTTAGATTTTGAAAATAACTTGCAATTCCATGGCATCAAAAGCAATTAAAAGAAATCAGTGATAATCACTTCAGAGTTCAGAATTCATCTACTTCAGACAATGCCTGTGCTGCGCAGGGTGCGGGGATTTGAGTTTATGAAGGGAAAAAGATATTTTGCTTTCAGTAACAGTATTTATTTTCACAAGCATAGCATCAAAAGCTTCTAAAAGAAACAAGTGACAATCATTTCAGAAGTCAACTACCTCAGACAACATGCATGTGTGTGCATAGTGGGGTTGACTCCGCGAATGATAAAAATACATTTTGCCTTCAATAAAAATATTTTATTAATGCATTGCTAATATTCGCTGTCCAGCCAAAGAGTTATATATCATACCAGACAACATGGGTGCAGCCTCTCAATTTGTTAGGTATGGGGAAGTGACGAATTAGGGAAAAAGATGTATCTAAGCTTGAACTGGGAAGAAGTATGACCACTTTTGTGTTCACAATTATTTGTGGGTTGATACGTAATGATAGAGACTTCAGTCATATACAGATTAATCAAATCAGGCATGTGATCTATGGGTGTCCAAAATTTCAAATATCGGTGCTTGAACTGAACTGCAATGTTTAGTACCTCATACATAGAGAAGTTTGACATTCCTTTGAGATCTTCTATCCACCACTAAAGAAACAAGCAACTGCTTGATCCAGTGTCATGTTTCTTTTCCAAGATCTGTCCTCAAAGATCTTTCTCTATCATGAATAACATGCGAAAAAAGGAGCTTCAGTTGCAAGTTTTGACAAATAAACAAAAATTATTTGGATCATGACAAGGAAATCTCATGCTGAGTTCTAATCCTATTATATTTTGCATGAAATATTACAAACACAACACGTCAACCTGAAATACATATATAAAACCCTAGCATAACAGCCCAGCTTACAGATGAACTTTGCAATTGCACTCCTAATCACTACAGCAGCCAATGATTACTAACACCAATCCACAAGGGTTACATAGTTTCTCAACTGGTAAATTTTAAAAACATTGCCAATGTCATACCTTGTCTCAAAGTTACAACACAGGATATTCTGTTTCAACAGATACACAAGTTTTGAGTGCTAAATGAGTTCATATTCTGAAAGTATTTAAGAAAATTCCAAACTATTTATTGCCAACTTATGAATCATTATGACAGAAAAACCCATTAGCTGCAGAGAATTTCAGAATCTCTTCCGTATAATAATAACAGTATATAACTATAAACAGCCAAGCACATCTTAATCATAATGATGATACATTTAACAGCTTCCAACTATAACAGCTAAAGATTCCCTTAGGGGCTATGAACAATAAAGAGAAGGTGGCGGCACTAGAAATAAAAGGGACACCTCCAAAATCCAATCAGTGAAGAGGTATGATAGACATAAATTGAAAGAATTGCATTGGCGTTGGAGCTTTTTGCAGGTCCCCTACCAGAGTAGTCATAATCGCGTAGCAAGTACGATGTTGGGCTTACTCTAGAAAGGAGGAAAGCTTCATTTGATCCAAAGATGTTCCCCAATCCCCAATCACATGCCTGGAACAATAACCATGTCTAATCCCTACTGGACTATTGGTCCAGTAAACCAAAATCAGAGACCTTCAATTTTGTACGGTAATAAGGCCTAAAATAAATTCCCTTGATCCTTTTCTATTTTCCGATCCTGATCGGTGAACCAGAGTCATCAAACATCAAAACGCTAAAATTCCACTTATTTATGAGCCGATACTATAATTTTTTCTTTTTAAAAGTAGATAATTCAGGGCGCAGAATTCTGTCCCTAGCCGAATAGATTCCGAATCTAAATCACAAAATCTAAACTCCGAATTTCCTTTTCGACGTTCTCTCCATGCGAACATGGCACCAACTGTATCGTTAAGCTACAATTGAAGTACAAAATCCACAGCAGTAAAACCACTCACAATAAACACAAATTTATAAATAAATTAAAATAAAGGAAAGAAAATATTACAGACCTGACTTTGAACTGTATCAGCGTCCGGCTAACGGGAGAACCGAATTCCGCGGGAAAATGATAATTTTCAGAGAAAAACTGAGATCTGACAGGAAAAATAAAAGGAGAAAGTGCGGATTCTGTGATGCGTTGTTTCAGCGGCCGAGTTTTGATTCCTTGGACCTTCCAGAGCCTTCTTTTCCGTCGAACGCCACCAGCAAGCACACAGCTATTCTTTTTTATTTTTTCTACTCAGCAATAAAATATTATTATTTTTGTTTTAGTGCTTTTTGAATTTAAGCAAAAAGTATCGCGAAGAAGGCGACACGTGGCATCGAGCAGATTTCAGGATTCGTGGTTCGTGGACGGGAGGTGCGCGCTAAGATCCGATCAGTTACTGAATTCCTATTGGTCCACGCACCGTTGTTTAGCTAGGATCACGGCACGTGTCCCTGGTCCACACCGTAGAAATGCTGTGCGACCTCCTAGTGGGCTCCGCACGTGCCACTTTGTGGCTCGTTCTTTCTCTTATTTCGAAATAAAAAATGTATGAAATATTGAAATCAATTTAGTTTTGGAATATTTTAATTTTGATGAGTGTAATGAAATTTGCCACTTGGTAGTTGGAAGTTGGTGCTCCCTCTTTTTTAGGTTCCTCTTCGTCCTTTGCAGAGTTTTTTTATTCTTTTATCATTTTTGTTTTGTCCTTATTTCATGAAAACTCTCACACCCTTTCAAACGAGAATTTGATTTGATATGGTCAAGATAATACCTAGAGAGTTTGCGGTCAGTCATTCATGTATAATAAATTAATGGAACTGTTTTAGCCCACTGTGACGCAAATTAATTTTAACACCAGTGATGAATTTAAAAAATTTTAAGAGTGTAGACAAGATATATATAGCAGGGCCAATGAGTAATAGCTCAAATGGCATAATCTCTCCATACTCAATTAAGAGGTTGCGGGTTCGAGTCTCCTATCTTTGGTAAAAAAAAAAAATATATATATAACAGGGAATAAAATAAAAAAAAATAGTGGAATTAATTTTTATAATTTAATAAAGATAGTTATACATCATTTTTATATATTACTTAAAATATTTTTAAATTTTAGTGGGGTGTTTGCTCCTATAATTATACAAGTATATCTGTCCTTGTTAACAACACAGTAATATATTAATTCGATGATTATAATAAGCTTTTTAAATTTAAAAAGTAAATGATTAGTTTTTGAAAACATTTTTATAAGTGTTTTTAAAATATTCCTAGTTTTTTCAAAACTAAAAATACAGGTACTACCTAACTTTTTATTTACTAAATATAAAATAAAATATTTATGTTTTTTTAAACACAAATATTTTTCCAAAATAACTTTATCAAGTTGGACTTAAAATTAATAGTTGTTACGATGGGTAACCGGAAATTGTTGGGCTGGACTCGCTGGGTTGGCTCAATCGTCTGAGGAAGGAAGCCTTCGAACGGGTCTGCGTCTTGGGGGCCTCCGTCCGACTTGTGAGTATGAACGAATGGGGGTGGTACCTGCAAAAACACTCCGATGCCTAAGTCAGCAAGGGTGTGAGCAGGGCTAGAGAGTATTGGGACTTAGAGATACCTGAGAGGTGTCAGTGTATTTATAGTGGTGAACCAATAACCACCGTTGAAATAGTGCCACTTTTTAAAGAGAATAACCGTCCCTTTATCTTAGGGTCGTTGAGATATGGCTCTTGGAAGTGGTTAGAGAGATTCTAGGGGCAATTATCCTCTTGAGGGAGGGTTTATTTGACAGCTGATCCTCGTACCGACTTCAAGATAGCTGACTTCGTGGCATCTGGTTTGTGCAGTGTGAGGCTTAACTCCTTTGGGTTAGACCTTTTTACTTGGATCTTAGGTTTTAGCATTGGGCAGGGTATGAACAATAGTATAATTTTGTATTACCCAATCCTTCTTAAATGAATGTATTTGGACAAATTTTATCATCAAATACGTTAATGTTTTTAATAAATTTATGAAAATAAAAAAATTATATTTTCTCAAAAAGAGAAAGTATATTACAGTGCCAGTGCATGTGGAGTCATTGAAAAACAAAAATAATAATCTCAAACAAATGAAAAGTTGGAATACTACTTCTAACGAGATACGGATGGTTAAACGTGAGGTCTAGATTCTTTTGGAGATAGTGTCTAACGTCTCTCGTATTAAAGTGTTGTTATCCAAGTTTTTCGTGAGGAGGTGGGAGGTGATACCTGTAAAGAACTCTAATACTTAGGTTAGTATAAGTTTTAGGTACATTTTTAATAAATTGGGTTCGAAGTATATTTGAGAATGTCAAAATATTTATAATTGTAGATATAGAGTCAATCACCACTTTTTGAGTAATCTCGTCTTTGTTAGTGAATTTGTTATTCCCTTCTAATAAAAAAGTTGTTGAGATCTCATTTTTAGATGAATAGAAAATATTACAAGAGTTAATTACAAGTAGAGTTAGAATAACTCGTCACCTCCAACTTCTATGAAATCAAGTAGGTGTCGATCCAATTCATACCTGTTAATTGAGCTTTACTCACTTTAAATTTGAATATTAGATCAGAAAATGAACACTACTCAAACCAGTGTACCCACAATCAAATTTTTTCATCATCATGTGCTCCAAATTAAATAATAAGTTGACTAAAAGATTCAAATTAATTATGCGTTTAGTTAATAAAGACACGTATTAAGTTACTATTAATTAAAAATTTTAAATTATAAATACATTAGAAATTTCAATCAAATTGCAATGCAAGCATCCGTGTTTCTGTTCCATGCATTCTCAGAATATTTAACTATAAAAATTTCAATAATCATTTTGTTTCATCCGGACATGCTGAATTGCTGAGTCATGATACTTGTCTTTCTCTGTCCTAAAAAACATTCTCTCACCTTTGCCATTCTTGTTTGACTTGATTATTATATATGATACACACATTCACAAATCAGAACGTACGAGTCATCACAACTACATGCATCGAGTATAAGCAAGTAAAATATTTTGTTAATCATAAACATATTGTTAACATGTTTGTTCCGATCCTTTATTTGGAAAGCGACACTAAAGGTCTTATGATTTACGAGGAATATCAACGTATAACTCTAGCACTACTCTGACGGGTTCAGATTCAGTACTATTCTATCCGTTTAACAATTCTAAGTTACTTTTGGTACGTACTTTCATTTAATTTGAGTCTTGTTATATTTTAAAAGTGACTAGTATTAGATGGAGATGTACTGTGTCTATTTTTTTGAATATTGGATAAGAATTGGTATAATTCTTTAATATTAAAAGTTATCGTGTTTTGCAAAATTATAAAAGCTGTACAAGTAAATACACAGATTGCGTATTGTGCTTGCACAGAACAGCACCTCAGAACGCTGTAAAACCCCATTTTTTGTAATATTAACGTAAAACTGTATTCATTCTTCAATATTAAAATAAAAAAACCGAAGTACTCAGCAGAATAAGAGAAAGTAAATTGATTTCATGTTCTTTCAAAAGCCCTCCAAAAGGGGAATTTTGTGAAAACTTCAACAACTCTAGAGAGAGGAACAAGAACAATAAGATAAGATAAGATGAAGGAATGGAGAATCCATAATAAGTTTGAATACAGAATAAGATGTAGCATAATTCATTCCCTTGCAACCAAGGCAAAGGATGTTATTCTAAAAGCGCCCGAGAGAAAAGGCTATTCTGGAAGCGCCTTACACAAAATAAAGGAAGTTAAAGCTTCCTCTTAGTATTTGTACAAAGAGCAGCAAAAAAATCCTAAATATTCACTATACACTATACTTTCTCACACATTGAGAATACCATAATTAACAGGATGATAATACTCAAGAAGTTGAAATACAAGACAACAGAAATAGTACATTCATATTTGTCCAAAAAATAAAAATTAAATGTGAGCAAGACTTGTCTGCTCTTCTTTCCTTCTTTTTTTTTTTTTTTTTGGTTCCAAAACTACATGAGCAGATGGATAAGCACTTCTAAACAGATTGTGAAGAGTCTTTTTGTATGGTTATCAGCATCAGCATCCCAACTTACACTTAAATAACAATGCAAAACAAATAACTCTGGCAGCAGATTCCGACATCCTTATCAACAACAACAACACTTCTTGCAAAAGAGGAGAATATACATCATTTTCTCAAAAGATTTGGTGAGAAAATCTTCTTAGAATATGGGCTGTTACGAGAAATTGCCTTGTGGGACTCGATCGTTTCAACGAGTAAATTGTGCAAATGACCCTGGTTCGGTGAAGGAAAAAAAATGAGACTGAGAAAACAAAAAGAAACTCAAGGAAAAAGTTGCAAAGACAAGATTATGGAAATTATGTGCACTTCTCACACAGACAAAACAAGAACTGAAAAGATAATAACATTCTAATATATGACAACAATTTTTTACAGAAAAAAGCATGGCAAGATATTGAAGTTGAACTAAACGTTCTGTAATGGGTTTGTCAAAAGTGAAAAGGAAGATAAAGTGGTCTTGCTACAAACCTCAGAATGGCGAAGAGCTGATTGAACGACATAATTTGCATGTGGATCTTGAAGCAAGTGTTCAAAGTGAGGAGCAGAAAGCAGTTCATGAATGACTCTCGACCGATTCTCATCATTGAATACAGCAAGACATTTCTCAACCACATGGCTGCTAAACTTCTGTCTTGACAGGTGCACATAATTACCTTCAAATTGCAGAAGTATGGCTCCAGTGGCATGTGGAATTCCTAACTCCAGGATATATTGAACAACATAATTTCTGCAGCAGGTAGAAAAGAACAGAGAGATGAAACAGTAATAAAATCAAAGAGGTAGTAGAGGAATCATTCATCTCATAGTTTCAAGTACACTACCCTATCATCTAGAAATGATTAAGGTACGCATAGAATTGGTGATTTGTTAAAAACAGTCAACTTTTCTAAATGTAAATACCACGCAGGCACAGAAGCAAGAGTATTTAAAGAAAGAAATCTCATTTAAAATTACTCTCGCTGCTATCATCTTCTTTGCCACAATGACACTATAAAACAACACAAGATTATCATAAGAAATGCTCATTAGCACAAGGCACAGATGTAAAACAAACGATGCTGCATGAGCACCAAATTTTCTAGTCCCCATCAAATGTAGCCTCCAGTAAGTTGGGTTAAAATCTTCTACACAAATTACTAAAGATATTTCTAGCTTCTGGTATAAGATAGAACATAATCTGTAGGTAGACAAAAAGCTAGATGTGTCTTAAAAATTCAATGGAAGGCTTTAGCACATGCTTTATAATCTAAGTAACATTGTTGTAATTATTACCCAAATGGATCTTGAGATAGCAGAAGTGCATTAGCAGATATCTCTGCAATCAGTTTTTCTCGATGCTCCCCAGTTGAATGGCCGATGCATCTTTGTAGAACACAACATCCATGCTGATGAGTTGCAATGTCAACACAATACTTTGCAGCAGCAACAAAGATGAACTGCTTAATGCAAACAGGAAAAAATATATATATAATTTCTCCTCAAGGAATTAACAATGCCCTTTTCTCAAAATGGCCTGCATTAAATCAATTAGCACGGCTACCCGTAGAAACAAGAGGGCACTAGGAAAAAGAAAATATACCGTAACATCATCCATATAGTTCAATTCATACAAAATTTAACATACAACATAGATATGTGCCAAATGAACATTTCCATCACACAATATATATTAAACCTTAAACCTTAAGTTAAGCAATACATACCAAAAACAGATACCACTTCAATCATCATCACATTTTACAACTCTTCACCTACCTCAGATTATCACAGATTGATGATTGTTTTGGTTCATTAGTTAGTACTCTCTATAATCCTACATACATTATTTCACAATGACATGTTTGTTACATGCTTGATGTTTTCAATAAAAAGACAAATATTGCTGCAACCCATAATACATCAGTAAAACAATTTTTTTATCCAATATAGAACAGGAATCTTAATGCAACCCATAACACCTAAGCAAATGTAGTCTATCATTTGTCTTGGTAATGACCATCAAGAGCTTTTACTAAACATATTCCGCTGAATACAAAACTTCACGAACTACGGTAGCATAAAAATTGCAAGAGTAGCAAGTTAAATCAATGATGGCAAGAGCCAAGCCAGAAAAAAATGTGGAATCATGTCTTTCATACTTAACACGCCCCTTAAACGTCTCCCTGTAACTACCGATCCAAACAAATAAAGTGTTGCATGTTAAGCAATAAGTGTGATAACTTCCAGAATGAAATGAATCCGTGAGAAACAAATAATGTGCTCTTTCACATGAGATGATTAGTTATCATGATCCACCATCAACCGTTTATAAAAACATATCAAGAAGACTGAACTTTTATTTGCAACAATATTATGAAATGGATCATCATACCTTGTTATCCTCATTGTTCAGGCATAGCAAACAACGCTGAACTACATGGTTTCCATTTAGGTCTTTGATGAGAGCTAAGAATCCTGGTTCAAGAGCTGATACAACTAATGAGATTTGCTGCCTGGTTTTGAGAGTCTCAATCAGCTTCTGTACCACACGAGTGCTGATAAAAAGGGAGGAAACAAGTTAAGAATGATGTCAAATTGGATATCATATAGTCAATATAATACTGTAATATTTGCATAAGTTGCAGCACTACCCATGGGTGTTTAAAGAGATTCTAACAAGCTGTCCTCGTTCTTCAGTAATTATGAGTAGAATCTGCATTCTCTGTTCTTCACTGCATACATCCAATAACTTCTGCATAAGGTAATTCCCAAAGGGATTCATCATAAGTTCCACCACATGATCAATGATCTCATTAAATATCACTTGAACATCTTCTGGGGTACCCTCTTCAAACGTTCTTTGGAGGAACCTACACCCATGCTGATCTTTGGCTATTAAATATATATATCCTCGAGCTTCGGCTAGGGAACTATACTTTGGCATCAAAGGGAACGAGCAACCAATCCCGACACTCCTAGGACTTCCATGAGATCCAACAACCTGGTGCCGGGTGTCAAGTTCCGTTCTCCTTAGATGTTTACCATATCCAGTACCTCGCACAGCAGCCTTATTCTGACATCTTGAACGATCTGAGCCTCTGTTAACAACATAATTTAAACCTTCACCTTGTAAAATGAAGCTTCCCTCACTGGTGATAGAATCTAGATTCCCTTGTGGGATTCTTGCATCTGAAGGAAGCACAGTTCTTGCATTAGATAAAGGGTGGCTATGCTGAACACTCAAATAAGGTCTTAAATTAGTACAAAGGGAAGAGTTTGACAATCTTGACATGCATGTCTCTTCCATTAAATTCATTCCATTTTTCTGTGCACATAGTATAGCATCAACCACTGAATTTCGGGTCAAAGAAGCAGCAGGCACCGGTCCCTGATTTCCTCTGAAATAATAGTTATCTAGCATCTGCCTTCTGTGCCTTGGAGAATCCATTGAAACACCAAATCCATTCAACTGAGAAGGAACTGTCTCAGGCCATTTAGTACACTGTCTTGGTCCGAATAAATTAGCCATTTTGTAATCCTGGGTTAATCCTAATAATGTCGGATTTATATCAGAACCATGGTTGATAGGACTCCTGGGAAACAGTGACTGGACCGCCGCAGAATCTAAAAATTCCCTATTGAAATTGCAATAATCACCATGTTTGTTGACATTGATTGGAGTATTTCCAGTAAAGGAAGAATCACGAAACGGAACCCCATTCATACCCATTGAAACATCTTTGGAATCGTACGGACTGTCATGTTGATTTCCAAGGCACATTTGACTCAAATTGGCACAAAGGCCAAGTTCATCAGCGAAGCTTCCATTGGCACTGTTAATGGAAGCTGAATCAGGTGTCAGTGAATCCAAGTAGAAAGGATTCGGGTGACAAGAGCTTCCAGAAGGAATGGTGGATTTGAGATCCTCCAATGTTGGTGATCCAGTGTCAGAGAGGGAATGTCCACCATGGAGGAACAAGCTTGACGAAGAGCCGTCAGAGAAGCCACTCAAAGGTGATGAAACACATGGATACTGAATCTGAGTTGTTAACGGCTCATCAACATCATCATACATACCACACATTCCATGATTTGCCTGAGTCACAAAATGGCCATGATCATGATGATCATCATCACCAACACAACCACCACCATTAACATGGCGATTCCTGTGGTAAAGGTGGAGGAGATTGTGCGATGTTGCCCGAGGGATCTCATTCAACAACATCTCAAGCTCCTCAAGCTCACCATCGTCTTTCACATTCTCACTCATTTCTTTACCCATCTCAACACATTCACACACCAACGAACCACACAAACAACTGAAAGAACAAACGCAGAGAAAAAGAAAACAACAGAGAACACAAGAGGAAAAACTCACACAAAGCAATCAGAGAACCCTTTTCAGATATCGATTCAAAGAAGATGTTACGACTCTCTGGCCATCTGGGTCACAGTTTTTTTAGACAGAGAAAAAAATAATAAAAATGGTTCCTTTATGATGAGAATTGGGATTGCATTTTTGCATTTTAGAGAGAATCATATGAATTGGGTTAATGGGGTTTTGTTTTTGTGAGGAGTTGGTGAAGCATGCAAAGATTGAAGATTTACATGCGGTTACTGGAAAGCGTAGGTGTACACACTCAGCGTAGTCTCACACGCCATTAAAGCTGGAGCAACAAGAGACGCTCTGGGCTTTCTATTTTTCCCATATAACATTTGTTTTCCTTTTATATACTTTCACAATTTTTTTAATTATTTTTGTTATCAAAGATAAGAGACTCGAACCCGCAACCTCTTAATTGAGTATGGAAAGACTATGTCATTTGAGCTATAATTCATTGGTTTTTAATTTTTTTTTTTTACCGAAAATATAGAGACTCGAACCCGTAACCTCTTAATTGAGTATGAGGAAACTATACCATTTGAACTATTGCTTGTTGACTTTTAATTATTATTTCTTTCACAAAAGGATATAATCAATGTCATGCGCCCTTCTTATAATCACAACATATAGCTGGGATTATCGATTTTGGCACATCAAGTCATTTTTAGAAATAAAAATATATTTTTATTAGCATAAGAAGCAATTAAATTATATAGATATAAATCTAGTAAATATGTAAGTGTTATTTTTAATTAAATTACAAAAAAGTAGTCATACTTATGTATGAATAAATAAATTATATTACATAATTTAATTAAATATTTAATCGTTTTACATTTTAATATAATGTAATAAATATTTTAATCATTTGAATAATTGATAGTAAATAAAAGTTAACATCATCTTCGTATTCTAAATATTTAGTTTAAAAGATAAGAATATTTAATTTAAGTTAAGATATATAACTTTTTGTAGTATGTTTGTGTGCATATATAATTTATTTATTTAAAGTAAAATGTTCGATTCGCCTTTCTAGATAAATTGTAAGGACAGATTTGGGAAAAATTAATTATAAACCTTAATAGTAATAAATATTTATATTTTTTTTCTCTTCAACTGTTTCTGTCATATCTTTACCCGTTTATCAAAAAGTATAAAAATATGATTTATTTTTTGTTCTGTTTTTTAAAAAATATAAACAAATAGTTCATAAATAAAATAAATATTTGTTTTTCAAAATTTCTTTTTTAATCTATTATAAATTAGTACTAGTGACATTTATACATTAAAAAATAAGGGAATAGTAATTTTATTTCTACTTTTTATAATGTTATTTCTTATATAGTTTTTTTTTTTCATTATATATTTGTACGAATTTATGAAAAAGATGACATTATTATTTTAAAAAAATAAATTAGCCTATGCTGTTAACATTTGGCACAATGGGTATGACGACTAATGAGTAATGACCAACTGCTTTTATGCGTTTATTCTTCTTCAGTTTCGAGGGGGAAAAATTGTCCGTCAAAAACAGAGGGAAAAAGGGGTGGAGAATTATCTTTCTACTTAAATATATTAATATTATTTATATATATATATTTTTTTTACAAAAAAAAAAAAGACTCGAATCCCAACTTCTTAAGTGAGTATAAAAAATTTATATCATTTAAGTTATAGTTCGTTGACAATATTATTTTTATATTTATACTTTCATTTAATGTCAAATGTTATCGTTTTTATTTTCGTAAAACATTTAATTTCTACTCTTAAGTATTATTAATTTTTTTAAAAAGTCTAAGTAACTAATACTACTGCTAATAATTTAATAAATCAACCAATTTATAGCAAAATTCTGATTTTATATTAACAAAAAGTTGATTTAACGTTAATTTTTTTCGTAGTATCTCTTAATTTAATAGGTTAAAAATTAATTTGTCATAAATTTAAACTTCATTTAAGAGTTTTTTTTTTCCCCAAAGATAATACTTTTATTGCAATTAAATGATTCAATTACAATACCTACACAAACAGGAATAAACATATACAATAATAAAAATTTGGGGAACTCTCAGAAACAATAATATCAAGCTAAAGCAGTATGGATTAAAACAAAAAAGACAAGTTATTCTCTCCTCTTTAGTTTCAGTTGCTATGTCTCCCAAGTCGCTCAAATTCTTCCGCAAATGTCAGAGCTTGAGACAGAATTTTTTCAACTTCAACTCTGCAATTTTAAAAAATGAGAGCGTTCCTGGACAACTAGATCTGTCATAGAAGGTAACTTACTTGACTGATTTTTTCTTTTGAGTCTCTTCTTCTTCTCACTGCTTCCATCAACTGACACCACCACTCCCATGGTTCCATAGTCGGATCTCTGGGAATCACACTTGTTACTGGTGATTGATTCCAGACTTGCACAACTCCCAGACAGAAAATCAGAGCATGGAGGTGCGTTTCTGGCAGTGAAGAACATCGCGGGCATAAATTGGGGATCTGAGGTATCCTCTTATGAAGATTTGTCTTCACTGCTAGCCCTTCGTGAGCAAATTTCTATAGAAATGCCTTGATTTTTGGTTCGCATCGAACCTCCCAGATGCTCCTCCATAGTTGTCTACTTTGAAATCTGACATGAAAATCTTCCATAGGCTTATGAAAAAACTTGTAAGCTACTTCATATCCCGTTCTAATATTGTACTGACCTGAATCATGTTTTATCCATCACCTGACTGAATCTTCACCTTCTTCAATGTCTATTTGGCAGATTTGTTGTGCTATATTGGGACTGAACTTACTATGAATGAGCTGTGTATTCTAACCCCTTATCTCATTGAATAGTTGTCTTAACCAGATCAGATTTCTATCACTGCAGTCTTCTTCCTGTACTCGAAAGGGAGGTAAGTTACCAAACCATGGTTCTTCTTTGAATTTTACTATACCCTGTGTCGTGACTTTTTATTTGGTACCCTATTCCAGTACTTTTTCTGCCTTCCAATAAGCTCTGCCAAGCCCAAGATGGTCTCAGGCCTGGTTTCGCTCCTAAAAAAGAGGTAAGTCTAAAATATTTGCTTTTGAAGACTTTATAAAACATAGAATTTGGTTTAGTCATTAGTCTCCATCCCTGTTTTGCCAGCATCGCCAGATTACACGCTTTGAGATCTTTAAATCCCATACCGCCTTCCTCTTTAATTCTGCTCATTGTATCCCAGCTGATCCATTGAAATTTTTTTCATTATGTTTTTGACCCCACCAGAATTGCATCATCATTTTGTGAATATCATCTAATAGTGATTCGGGCAGTATAAATTGCTATATAAGAGTTTATTGCTTGCGAATAAATTGCTATATACATAATACAGTATTCACTTTTATTTAAGCAGAATAATAAACTAATCACTAAATCAACTCAAATTGATTCTTTTTTTTTCTTATATAATTCTTAGTAGATAGCTAGCAAACTAATTTTGACATTTATATTTATATATAATGCTTATTTTCTCGTCACTCCTCCTTTACTTTGCGTTCCTTTACTGATCATCAATTCTGCAATGTCGTGCATCTCTCTGACGCTGTCAATCCTCTAGTGATATGTGCACCTTTCCTACCGCCATTAATTCTGGACTGTTGTGTGTTTTTCTATCGCCATCATTTTTGTAGCGTTTTGTGCGCCTCCCTTACAGCTGTTAATTCTACAGCATCATGCATCTCCCTGCTACCGTCCCTCCTTCTGATCGCGGCGGCACTCATAGAAGCGTCTTTTATTGACAAAAAAAATATAAAATATAAAAAAATTCAAAACATAATAAAAAAGAACATCTAAAATTATTATACAAAAAGAAACTCTAAATCCTAACAAAATAGAATAATCAAAATCTATTAAAAAATATCCAAAATCTAGATAAACATTCAAAACTTAATAAAAGAAACATCCAAAATCTAACGAAAATAAATATTCAAAACATAACAAAAAGAAACATCTACAAATTATAAAAAAGAATATTCAAAAACTAACAAAATTAAACATGCAAAATCTAACAAAAATAAATATCCACAAATATAATAATAAAAAACACCACAGACGAAGACTAATACACACGATGCAAACTTCTGACGAGATAGCAAATGATGGTACAGACTTTGGACAAGACAACAAATGACAACGGTAGAAGACCGATTTTAGTGTGGTGGCACTGTGGCAGAAGCAGCCATGCGAAGGAGTATTGTTGCTAGAAAAAAAGTCGTGAGAGAGAAAAGAAAAGGTGAGGGTTTTGGATTTTTTTTTTTCAATGAGAGAGAGTAAAAGTGAGTTTTAGAGTGAATTGGAATGATAGTTAATTGTTAATTGACTGGTATTTTAGTTGATTACCTAGCATGATTGATGTTATTATACATGGAGCTAATATATTTATAGGGTAAAGTAATAAATTGGTTATTTACGTTTGGGTGTAATCCTGTTTTGGTCTTTAAGGTTTAAAATATTTTATTTGAATCCAAAAAAGTTTCATTTAGCTTCAATGTAGTCATACCGTGAGGTTGAAGTTAAATAATTAACGGAATGTCCTACATGACAGCAGTATAAGAACAAGATCGATAATTTGGAGAACAATTACAAACTCCAGAAGCACAAAATCAATCGTGAATGCATCAATACATTTATTTATCATTTTTCTTACAATTTAAATGAAATATTTTCTATAAAACTAAGGTGAATGATAAATAAATGTATTGATGCATCATCGGTTAATTTTGTACATTTGGAGCTTATACTTGTTCTCTAGATTATCGACCTTATTCTTGTACTACTGTCATATAAGACATTTCGTTAATTATTTAACTTTGACCTCACGGTGGGACTAAATTAAAACTAAATGAAATTTTTTTGGATTCAAATAGAATATTTTAAACCTTAAAGACCAAAACAGGATTTTGTCCAAACGTAAAAACCAATTTAGTAATTTACCCTATATTTATATATACATTTCATAGAATTTAATTTTTCTAATTTAATATTAATTTATAATTATATATCATATGAATTATTTGTATAAAATTATATGAAAAATTAATATCATTAAATAAAAATGTGATAAAATAGTTGACTTATTATATAAAATAGTATATTAAACAATTTTTTACCTTTTCTTTTAAAATAAAGGCTAAACTTTTCAAATATAATCTACCACATATATACATATAGTTGCTCCTTCCACATATATATTTATTCAAGATTTTCTTATTTTGCTGCATGTAGAAAGTGCCGAGGAAAAAGACCGAAGAGAAAAATTGAGAGCGAGAATGAGTTATGGAATTGATATTTTGAGTTTATGTATTATGGTTTCATGGTTTGTGGTTTGGAAATAACAAATTTAAAAAAAAAAAAAATTGAGAGCGAGAGGGATGTGAGGGAGTGATGTCATATGTTTTATTGGGAGTATTTTCGGCTGATGAGAGTTTTGGGCTAGTAACTTTATATATATATATATATATATATATATATATATATATATAATTAAATCAATTATTATGTATTTATATATAAAAATATATATAATTTAATTTATTTTAGTATATATTTTATATTAATAATTAATTTTAATATATATTTAACACAATTGTATTATATAATTTTGCTGTTTCTTAATTAGTTTAATTTTTTTAATAACTTTAGTTTTGATATAGTAATAATATAAAATATTTTATATTATTGTCTAATAATATTTATTCTCTTGAATAATTATTTATGTGATTAATATAAAAAATAGTTATTCTTGTCAATATGTCATTATATAATTATATATATATATGTAAAATTTATTTTAAATTGGTAGTATATCAAAATTATTATTTTTTTAATTGATAATAACTCTTTTATTGTGTATTACTTTTAAATTATTCCTGATTTTTATAAAAAAAAAAAACTAAATAGTAAATTGAAAAAAGAGTAAAGTATTATTTTTGTCTTTAATGTTTAGAGCAAGTTTTAAAGTTGTCCCTAATATTTAAATCATCCTATTTAAATTCGGGGAGAATTCGAGGAGGAATCAAGTGAAAAAACATAAGATGAGAAGACACCACATCCAACTCAAAACCTTAAGGTGTCAAGTTAATGGGTCTCTCATCTTATAAACTCCTCACTCTTCCTTACTTTCTTTGATGTGGGACTAACTTCAACACTCCTCACACTTGCAACACTAACAATCTCCCCCTCAAGTGTGAGTCTCCACATCAAGCATCAACTCCTTCTCTTTCTAGCTCCTCCACCACCACAAGTATTCGTCCATCACACCGCCGCAAAACACCGCGGGACACGCCGCCCGGACCACCTTTGCTGGGAAGACTTTCGATACTTCACCTTGAATACTCCTTAAAACCAGACCACTTGTTGGGCCAACCGTGGAGAGCTCTCGACAACCGGGGAGAATTCGAGGAGGAATCAAGTGAGAAAACATAAGATGAGAAGACACCACATCCAACTCAAAACCTTTAATATTGGGTTTTTCTCTCCTTTGTGAGGCCAAAGTCTAATATTTTGAGGGTGTCTCTTGCACCCATTGTGCCACAATCCTAGTTCAGATTTTGGGGGTCATTGAGTGTGAGAGAGAGTAGCCACCAAGTGAGAGAGAAGGGGAAAAACAGAATTCCCGTTTAGTTTTTCGCTGCTAGGCTCTTTCATACTGCTCTTATTGGGCCAACCGTGGAGAGCTCTCGACAACCAGGGAGATTTCGGTGAGGAATCAAGTGAAAGAACATAAGATGAGAAGACACCACATCCAACTCAAAACCTTGAGGTGTCAAGTTAATGGGTCTCTCATCTTATAAACTCCTCACTCTTCCTTGCTTTCTTTGATGTGGGACTAACTTCAACACTCCTCACACTTGCAACACTAACATATATTACTCTTAGAAAAATTAATAAACCAAGTAAAATAAAAGTGAATTTTAACTGAATAAATTACATTACAAATTCAAATTTTTATTCATCATGAAATGCATGTAGAATGACTAGTAAATAAATTTTCGAAAAAAGAAAAAATAACATGATACATATACAATAAAGTATAAATTTTTTTTTTTTTTGTCTTTTGTGTATCGAAATCCTTTTATGTTTAATTTAATAAATTTTACTTTTAACTTTAAAATAAATTTTAATTTTATCTTTCAATAATATAAATTTTTTTATAGTATTTAATTATTCAATTATTTTTAATAATATTTAAAAAATTACTTTTAATCACATTATTTTTATATAAATAAATTATTTTTTAATTTTACTATTATAGATTTTTACTCATCATGAAATACTAATAAAATAGTTAGTAGATAAACTTTTAAAAAAAATAGTATGGTATATTTATAATAAAGTATAAATTATATATTTTTATCTTTAATATACTAAATTTTTTTAATGTTTAATTTAATTAATTTTTATTTTTAATTTTTAAATAAACTTTTATTTTATCCTTCAATCATATTAATTTTTTACCATAAATAGTTATTCAATTATTTTATAATTATATCTAAGTAAATTAGTCTTATTAAATACATTATTTTCATTCTAAATAAATTTATTTTTTTACTTTTACTGTTAATCACGTTACTTTCATTCTAAGTAAATTTATTTTTAATTAAGAGTAAACTTAAAAAATAAATTAAATAATTATCTATCGTAAAAAAATTGATATTATTAAATTATAAAATTAAAATTTATTTCATAATTAAAAAAAATTTAATTAAATTAAACATGTAAAAAGTTCTGTATATTAGATACCAAAAGTACAGTTTATATTTTATTGTGTATGTATCGTGCTCTTTTTTTTTTGTTAAAAGTTTATTTACTAACTATTTTATAAGTATGAGTAAAAATCTTAAATTTATAATATAATTTATTTTGTTAAAATTTATTTTTATTTTAATTTAAAATTCTTCTAAAATAATATATCAATTTTGTCTTTAATATTTTCATCTTTAAGTCCTAATATTTTAAAATTATCTTAATAAGATAACATAAAAATTACTTTAACACGTTAAGTAATTTTGATAAAAATTACTTATTAAAAGAAGAGTAGTATTATCAATTTTGATAATTAATAAAATCGATATATATATATATATATATATTAGCGACTTAATTACTCTTGAGCAGGAATAACTATTGACTGTATTGAGTGGTTTATGACGCGCAAGATGCCAGAAAATTAATCCTCCTGAAATCATTCTTATGAGTTATGAGTTATGACCATGAAGATTGAAGTGTGTTAGTGTGTTACGCTACCCGGTCACTAAGCCTAATCAATAACTATATCCGAAAAGTGGGTCATGCAAAAAAACCAAAAGCTGCATTGCTTTCAAAAAAATCTTTTATCACCAATGGGTTTAACAAAATCAAAATAAGGATTAATAGTTATATTATTCTATGAAAGAAGAAGCGTTTTTTAAATTTGATATTAACAAAATTTATTAATTAAATTAATCCTTTAAAGATTATGAATTAATTATATTTGTCTTTCAATAATTGTAAAAATATAGATTAAAAGTATATGATTAGATTATTAGACTAAAAAAATTGAACTGATGACTAAAATGATGACAAAAAATAATAAATTCTGTTGATTTTATAATATTTATCATTTTCATAAATATATCTAGTTTATATGCAATTAGACGTGTCAAATATTATGTATATTATCAATTAATATTTTATATCATTAATCGTTAAAAAAAATTGTTAATAGAATAACTGAAAGATAAATATAATTAATTTATAGTTTTTAAAAGACCAATTTAATTGAACAAATTTTTTAAAGACAAATTCAAAAAATAAAAAAAAATCTCATTTTTAAAAACAAATTTAACTATTAACCCATCAAAATAATTTTAATATACATTTTTTCTCTAAAATATATTTGGGTTGTTATCGATCTAATGATATAATAAATTTTAATTAATTTAAATAATAAACATGTAATCCCACGTGCATGTGTATATGAAATCGCATCTTGCTATTTAGACATGATTAACTTTGTGATGCGGGTGTGTCATTTACAAACCCAAAAAAATTACCAACTCTAATAAGGAGGTGTGGAATATCATGTATTATATTGTATATGTATTATCGTTGTTATTATCAGTTTGGCATTTAAAAAAGGACATGTTTGGAACTTTCGGATTTCCGAAGGGTAAATTATGAACAAGCGAAAATTTAAAAAAGTTCATTTGGGTTTAAAAATAAAATAAAATAAAAAGCGACAAGTGACAAAAATCGTTTTATTCGTTTCCGTATAAGGAAAGCGAGAAGCTGCATGGGTCCACATAGCCGGCAGCTTTATTTTTAGGACTTAACTATCCTGTGTATGGTTATTAATAAATTTTTTTCAATTTTTTATTTAATAAATATACAATAAACACATTAAAAATTTAATTTTACATTTTTATATAAAATTTTTAAATTAATAAGTTTACCTTATATCTTTAGAACTTTTGTTAGCTAAATCATATTTTTTATTTATAAAAAAGAATTAAAGAAAAATTTTATAAGATAATATATTTCTCACAAATTAATTTTTATACTTTACATACATGTTTGATACTTCAACATGGAAAAAAAAATGCATATGGCTATAATCTGATTTTTTAAGTATATTCTTTTTTTTTTTCAAAATATGAGGACAGTTGAACAAAAATCAAACTCAAAATATATGTTTTGCAATCTTTTTAAACTCGGCATTCAACAAATCGGTGGGTCTATTATTTTTAATATTTTGAATCTTTTAATTTTGTAAAAAGTGAAATTGAAGGGTCTTTTTTCAATATAAAAATATTTTAAAATATATTTTTAAAATAAAATTGAAGAATTTGATTTTAATTTTTAAAAAATAATAATTTTATAAAGACAAAATTAGAGTGTTCGATTTTAATATAATTAAATTTTTTTATTTTATAAAATCAGATAGTTCAATTACTTCTAATAACTATTACATTATATTTATGAAAACAATTTTGCTAAGTAATCAATTAAGATACTTACTAATTCCAATCAATTAGTTTATGAATTGTATAAAAGAAGTCCACTAAGAAGAAAAAAAAAACAATTTACACTGCGATCCAAAACTGTGCTACTATGCTGCGCCGCCCACCACCTTTTCTCGCTCAGAAGTCGTTTGTACCACCCACCACCACCCATGCTTAGAACTGTCCGCGTCACTCACCACCGTCTATCGAGTCTTTTTTTTTTTAAGGAATGTTAATTCAAGTTATCATATGAAACATCCAAAACCAAATAAAAATAAACATGCAAAAATCTAAAAAAAAAAATCTAAAATCAGATAAAAACAAACATCCAAAAAACATCTGAAAACTAAAAAATGAAATATTTAAAACTATTAAAAAAAATCCAAAACCTAAAAAGATAAAAAATTCAAAATACAATGAAAAAAAAATCTAAAACATACAAAAAATATTACATCCGAAACTTAGGAGAAAGAAACATCCAAAACTAATAAAAAGAATCATCCAAAACCTACAACAACAAAAAGAAGGAGAATGCTGTGTGTGGCGTAACTGCGACATTCGCTCTCTTATGCATCGTCGATCGTCAAGGACGCGTTTCTTCTGCCGGCGGATGACTGGTGCACAATGGACGATGATGGGCGGTGCATATTTGGCATGGCATGGTGGCTGCTCGAATGGAGGAGACACTAAATGACGTTTCGGCGAGAGGATTTCCATGCGGCGGCATCGCGATGAGAGTAAAAGGAGTTGGAAAAAGATAGGGCAGCGTTGCGACGAAAAAAGTTGGAGGAGAAAATGCGACGTTGCAGCGAGGATAGTAGGAAATAGGAGGCTCAGTGCTGTAGTAACAGAAGACAAACCAGGAGGGCACGGCAGCACAATGACACGACTTGGAAAAGGAGTACACGAGGTCGCGGCGAGAAGAGTTGGAAGAAAAGGTTGCGGCATTGTGTGGTGCTATGAGTTGGAGTGGTATCATACATGTTTTTTGATCGCCGACCTAGTTTTATAAAAAATTAAAACCATGCTTTTTGAAAAATTAACTATGAGATTAACCATTTGGTTCCATATAAAGTTAATTACCTATACTTTCTCTTATAAAAATTATAGCATTGATGTCAATAGCATAAACATCAATTGAAATAATACTATCATATATTATTTCTTGTCAAGAATAATAATCGTTACATTATTCAACCATAATTTAATTTAATAAAAATGTTTGGTAACAAAAAAAAATTTAGATAAAATCAATCAGAATCTATTTTATTTAGTATTCATTAATTGTTGAAGTAATAAATAAATATTAAATAAGACAAATTTTAATTTTTTTTATCTCTCTAATATTATCGTTAATTTAAAAACTAATTAACTTCTCATTTTATATTTGACTAACTTTTTCATTTTAAAAAATATTTAACCAAATAAACAAAACACTACTTTTACCGATTGTGCCAACTGGTAATCTCATCATTTACGTATGTATTATCATTGTTATGGTAGTCACAGTATATAATTAGACTTATACTAAAAATGAAATGAAAAAACCGGAAGTTCTATTAATTGATTAAGAGGCAAGTGATAGTCAAATTTCAAGGTTAACTTGATTGTGATAGAAAAGGATGCATGAGTTGACTAGTTGAACTGTATGCTTAACAGTTAACACAAATTAAAATGTGCAGAAAGCTTATCTCTCCTAATCCCTTTATGTGTTGGTCCATTTCCCATCTGTTTCGTTCATTGGCTCTTGGGCACGAGGAGAATGTGTGCGTGTGTTCCCTTTTGGGTCTCTCTCTCTTTTCGTTTAAGGGATTGTCCATTTACAAATTTGAGAAATGTGTGTGCCTCTTCTGTCATGAATAATCCATATCCACCAGCCCTCAAAACGTGTTTCTACTGCTACTATTCTAACCTGGGTTGTATATGTTTTGTATGCAAAAAATCAGCAATAATTATTCAGCTATTGTATAAACTATAAAGTAATATGAATTTGGTATTTTATAACATTTTTTTATTATATTACTGTAAAAAAATTAATAATTTATTAATATTAAGATTAATTATTCTATAATAATATATTTAATTATTTAAATGGTTAATTATTTAATTAAAAAATAAATCAATATGTATAAATATACACAAATATATAATAATTAATAATTTAATATAGCGATTAATTTTTTAGTGTGGATGAAATATTTTTATATCTCTTTATATAGAGATATAGGTGACTAATAATATGTATTAACTAATTCCAGAGTGTGAAAAAACAAAATCTTATATATCATATAAAATTTGGACATTTACTAAAATAAGAAATTTAAAAACTTTAGACTTCTGCATATGAAGGTTCAAAATATTGATAAATTTACTGACAAAAAAATAAATTTAATTTTGTACTCATAAAAATTAATTTTAATCGACAAAATTATTTATACTCTAAAATATTATTCAAAATTTTTAAATCGCTCCTCCAAACCTAAGTTAATTTAAACCACTTTTAATATCTAATCCTTCGCTGCTGCTATCCCAATCTCTAACCTTTTACCACCACCACCATTCAAAATTTTTTCATCAAACTCTTATATTTAACTACTAACATTTTTACTGTTGTCGCCACTAACATCATCGTCTTCTCCTTTTTTTTAACTATTATTATTAGTGTTACAACTCCGCCTATGTTATACTTGCAGTACATAGCCGGTCCTAAATCCAGATAAAAGAGAGAGTTGTGTTAGGTCTTCGACAGCCAACACAAAAATTTAGTCGAATCTTCATGACATGAATCAAAGACGTTACTGTGCTAAAGTTAGGTCGTTGCCCGGAAGCAACGCGCTGTATGGCTCGCGTACAGTGTCAAATAAGCAAGAGCCGCTTCATCGGTGCCCAGGTGTAGTGTTAAATGAGTAAGGATTTTTGCGTTTTCGTGAACGGACGAGGGTAAATAAGCTAGTTCACAAAGAAAAAGGTAAAGGTCGGGTCAATAGAAGGTTGAGATTTGGGACATGGAACATAGACACTCTAACAGAAAAATCCATGGAGGTGATGGATGCCATGACTAGGAGGAAGATTAACGTCATGTGCCTACAAGAAACAAAATGGGTTGGTGCGAAGGCTAGGGAGTTGGATACTTCCAGGTTCAAACTTTGGTATACGGGAAAGGTGAAGAATATGAATGGGGTAGGTATTATCGTGGATAAGTAGTGGAAGAAGGACGTAGTGGATGTCAAGAGGGTGGAAGATCGGATCATCTCTATCAAACTTGTGGTGGAAGGAGGTACTTTTCATGTGATTAGCGCCTATGCACTGCAAATGGATTCGGAAAAGCAACACAAGATAAGGTTTTAGGAGGATATCGAGAGTTGGTCCAAGACATATCTATGCGAGATAAGATTTTCTTAGGAGGAAATTTAAATGGCCATGTTGGATGAGAAGTGACTGGGTGTGAAAATATTCACGGGGGTTATGGTTTTGGGGTGGCCAATACTAAGGGTAAAACTATTTTGGACTTTTTCTCAACCTTTGTTCTCCTCATTGCAAATACATGTTTTAAATAGAGAGACGAACATCTTATAACCTATAAAAGTGGCATGACAAGCTCTCAAATCGACTTCTCCTTGTTGAGGAGAGTCGACCAAAATTTTGCATTAATTGTAAAATTATTCTGAAAAAGAGTTTAACAACACAACATAGGATGCTTGTCATGAATTTTTGCGTTGATCAAAAGTTAAGAAAAAGACATCATAGGAAAAATCCAAGGACGAGGTGGTGGCGGATGAAAGGTGTGGAACAAAGAAGCTTCTTGAGACGGGTAGAAGAAGAGGCAAAGTGGGATAGAAACGGAAGCGTGGAGGAGATGTGGAGAGAGATGGTAGAAGTTATTAGAAGAACAGTAAAAGAAAGTTTTCATGAATCTAGAGGGATAGGACCAAGAGAAAAGGAGTCCTGGTGGTAGAATGAGAGTGTATAAGAAAAGATAAAGGCAAAAAGAGTGTGCTTTAAAGAGTGGTCTTTGTGCCGCAATGCAGATAATTGGGAAAAATATAAGGCGGCTAAGAAAGAAACAAAAGTGGCTATAAGCGAAGTAAGAACAAGAGCATATGAGGGTCTCTACCAATCCTTAGGCACGAAAGAAGGATAAAAAGGTATATATAGAATCGCAAAGTGTAAGGTCCCACATCGGTTGGGGAGGGGAATGAAGCATGCCTTATAAGGGTGTGGATACTTTTCCCTAGCATGACGCATTTTGACGAGTGAGTGTGGGGTTTCGGCTATCATCCCTATCATCAAAGGCAAAACTGTGAGGCATTGTGTGCCAAAGCGGACAATATCGTGCTAGCGGGTGGTCTGGGCTGTTACAGATGGTATCAGAGCCGGATCCCGGATCGATGTGCCAGCGAGGGCGCTGGGCTCCCTTAGGGGGGTGGATTGTAAGGTCCCACATCGGTTGTGGAGGGGAACAAAGCATGCCTTATAAGGGTGTGGATACCTCTCCCTAGCATGACGCATTTTGACGAATGAGTGTGGGGGTTTCGACTATCATCCCTATCGTCAAAGACAAAACCGTGAGGCCTTGTGTCCCAAAGCGGACAATATCGTGCTAGCGGGTGGTCTGGGTTGTTACAGATTTTATCAAAACGGTTGTACGTGAAAAACCCGATTCTTACACAAAGAGCTGTGAAAGAAGAACGAGAGACTTGGATCAGGTAAAGTGCATAAAGGATAAATACGGGGAGGTGTTGGCTCAAGAGGAGAAGATCAACGAAAGGTGGTAGAGCTACTTCTACGAGATATTTAATGAAGGACAGAAGACTCTTCCGAGCCTTGGTCTGTTATGCATAAGGGAAGAAGATCAAAATTTCGACTACTAACAAAGGATTCAAGACTTCGAAGTAAAAGAAGCTCTAAAGCAGATGAAAAATGGCAGGACAGTAGGACCCGATAATAACCCGATTGAAGTTTGGAAGGGCCTTGGAGAGAAAGGCGTCGGTTGGTTAACCAAGTTTTTTAATGAGATTTTAAGGTCTAAGAAGATGCCAAATGAGTGGAGAAAGAACACCTTAATACCTATCTACAAGAATAAAGAGGATATACAAAGTTGCGAAAACTATAGAGGGATTAAGCTCATGAGCCATACCATGAAGTTATGGAAAATGGTGATAGAACGGAGGCTGAGACAAGAGACACAAGTAATAGATAATCAATTTAGTTTTATGCCAGACAGATCCACCACTGAAGCAATATACCTGTTAAGAAGGATGATGGAGAGGTATCGTAGTAATAAAAAGGATCTACATATGGTATTTATTGATTTGGAAAAAGAGTACGATAGGGTGCCAAGGGAGGTCTTATGGAAAGTTTTAGAAAACAAGAGAATAAGAATTACATATATTTGTGCAATTAAAGACATGTATGATGGAGCTACAACTAGTGTGAAGACTCAAGGTGGTGTGACAGCGAAATTTCCTATTGGTATAGAATTACACCAGGGATATCATCCTTAAATCCATACCTTTTCACATTAGTCTTAGAAGTACTCATAGAGCATATACCATGGTGCATGCTTTTTGCCGATGATATCATCCTTATGGAAAAGTCAATGAAAGACCTAAATAAGAAGTTGGAGTTATGGAAAGAAGCATTAGAAGTGTATGGTCTACACATAAGCCGTAGCAATATGGAATATATGAAATGTAAGTTCGGCATGCGAAGGAAAAATCCTAATATAGAGGTGAAGATTGGAGATAATATCCTACGAAAAGTTAAGAGTTTTAAGTATCTTGGGTACATCATACAGGATAACGAAAATATTGAACATCATGTAAATCATAAGATTCAAGTAGGTTGGTCAAAATGGCAGAGTGCGTCTGGTTTTATATGTGACGAAAAAGTACTTTTAAAACTTAAAGGTAAATTCTATCGCACTACTATCAGACTAGCTATGTTTTATGGTACAGAGTATTGGCGCGGCCAAAGGGGAGCACAAACATAAGTTAAGTGTAGCAGAGATGAAGATGCTGAGATGGATGAATGGTCATACGAGATTGGATAGAATAAGGAATGAAGATATAAGAGAGAGGGTTGGAGTAGCATCTATTGTGAAAAATATGGTAGAATCGCGTCTCAGGTGGTTCGGACATGTGAGAAGAAGATCGACAGAATACCCAATTAGGAGGATGGATGAGATGAAAGATGGATAAGGGGTGAAAGGTAGAAGAAGACCTAAGAAGACCATCCATGAGGTGGTCAAACGAGATCTACATGTAAACAGTCTCTCTATAGACATGATACATGATAGAGCTCAATAGCGTCGTTTGATTCATATAGCCGACTCCACCTAATAAGACAAGACTTTGTTGTTATTGTTGTATTATTATTGTCACACTAATGGAGTTAATAGTAAAAGATGATTTTAAAATAATATAATAAAATTAAAATTCAATGATAAAGATGATCATTGAGAACTTACTCACAAGACTACAAAACATTAATTTATGCTTTCAATTTAAGGTAGAATAGCAAGTTAGTGAATTTTTAATTTTAATGAAACTGCTGATTTTTGGAGAATAAAAGCATTTGAAAACTCCAGTGGCCAGCTCAAAAATAAGAATGTATATGATTAAAGTTAACTAAAAAGTCAAATCTGATTTGGATTAATAAAAAATTTAGGTTAAGTTACTAACTAAATTGGTTTTAAATAGAAGATTTGATTAATAATAATGGGTTATAAAAGTAATAACATAGTTTTTAAAAAAATCAGTTTTAACTTAAAAATTAATTTTTTCAAAAACCATTTTTTAATTTAAAATTTATTTTTATAAAAAATTAATTTTAACTTATAAATTGAATTTTAACACTTTAAAAAAATAATTTAATCTTTTTATCTATCATAAAAGCGATTTAATTTTATAATATATTTATATTAGAAAAATTAACTTTAAAATTCTGAACCATCAAAACTCATTTTGGCTTGGTTAATCGGTTTGTAAACCGATTTTTACTAATACAATTAACTATTTTCAAAAATAGTTATAACTTATTAACTATTTTAAAAACCAATTATTTAAAATTTGGTTAAAGTTCTTTAACTAATTCATTGACTTTTGATAAACACCTATTTGAGAGGACTATTTTTTTTTTTTTTTTGGGTTATACACTCTAACATACACATTTAATTTTTTTTTATGGGTTATGATTTTTTGTCATTGTAAAATTTTAAACAAAAAAATGTTTGTTTAACGTAATAAAAACAACGGTTAAAATTATTTTTTTAAACGATAAAAAATATTATTTTTATTCGGTAAAAATGGCAGCTTGTAACTGTCATTTTAAATAATTAAAACACCATTTTAACTTAGTAAAAAACGTCAGTTTTAAATTACAATTTTTAAACAATAAATATTGCCGTTTTAAATAACATGAAACGTCATTTTAACCAACAAAAATTGTTTTATTTGGAAATAACGGCAGTTTGAACCGTCATTTTAACCAATCAAAAGAACGCCGTTTTAACCAATCAAAAAATGTCATTTTATCTGAAAATAATGACAGTTTGACCCGCTGTTTTAATCAACAATAAAATGATGTTTTATTTAAAAATAACAACAATTTGAACCGCCGTTTTAATAATAGAAATTGTGACAATTTTTAAAAAACCGCTGTAATAACTAAATGACATTTAGAATTACGACAATTTTTTTAGTCGTCATTTAAAGTAATAATAGCGATTCAAACTATCGTAATAATCCTAAAAAACCGTCATAATTACTAAATTTTTTTATAGTGTATAATCACTTTTTAATCCTAATTAGGATTTTAATCCTGATGCACTTTCTAGCAAGACATATACAATTGCCACTAAACTAAGCTTTGGAGTGGCGAAAAGATTATTATTGAAGACATGAATATTGCATTCAGGATCTATCTCAATGGTTGAAAATTTATCCATCTCAATTATGTCAAAGTAAACAACTGCTTCACTTGGGGTGGTAAAGAGAAAGAGACGAGATGAATAAGAAAGGATTTGAGTAACGATGGTAAAAGATTGGAATTAGAAATGAGGTAGGTTACTTTAGAAAGAAAAAATCTTAAATGACTTTTGATAATTATTTTAAAAGATAATGAAATATTAAATAAAAAATATTTTTTTGGTTTTTAATATTTATTTATATGAAATTGATTAATCATTTTGTTAATGTTTTTTGTTTGAACTAATAAAATATAATTAAGTGATATATTAAATTGTTGATTTATTTATTAAATATTAGTTAGAATTAACGTATTTTTTTGTTTAGAGTTTGGTTGTCTTGTGAGATAATTATATACTATTTAACATTTTTTTATTTTTATTATTTTTTATATATAATAACTAAATTTACTGTGTAATAACTAAAAATATTAGTGATTTTAAAATTTGTGTGAGTACAATTTCATTTTAATATACGATGACGTGGAAAATAAGAACTGTCCACCTCCACTGTTGTTCTTCATCCATTAATAAGTAGGGTTTTTTGCAATTGGACTTTGGAGAGTGGCAGAAGAATACTTGCTTCATCTTCGATCACGAACTCCACCATCCTAATCCAAAATTTGTCATACCGGGCTCACACTATCGCTTCAATTCACTCTATCTCCATCTAACTATCCGTTATTGCAAGCATTCAACTTCATCGCCTTCGTTTTGGTAAACCATCAAACTTCAATTAATTCGTCATTTTATTTTCCATTTTCATTCAATTTTCACTTTCCCGGTGGTGTTGTTTAATCCTACAGCAATGGCGGCGGCGAGATTCGCAGTGCTTAAGATCACCGGAGGGGAAATGGGTAGCATTTTAGGGTTCAGAAGGTGGATGCAATCTGTGGCCCAATCTCCTCCTCTAGCTGGGATCATTGACAACGGGGTTCAATCATCACAATCGGTTTTACCTGAGTTCAGTTCCCAAAGTTCCTACCTTGGTGGTTCTTTGGAGCTCATGGCTGTGCCTAAAAAGAAGGTAAGGTATGCTTGGTTCTCTAGAGATAAAATGACATTAGGAACGAGTAATATAGAGCCAAATCTACGTCGATTTAAGTAGTAATTGAAGTGCTGTATAATTGCTTCATTTTTGTTGTCTATCATGTAGATTTCAAAGCATAAAAGAGGAATAAGGAATGGACCCAAAGCTTTGAAACCTACTCCTGTGATTGTCCTATGCAAGTAAGTTTTGGATTGCTTCCCTATATAATTTGTTGTTATTTATTATTTATACCTTTTGATTTTGAAAGGTTTATCATTATTGTTGTCATGAAATAGTTCAATTTGGTATTATGTGTGATACTTTGTTCCAGTGAACAACTCTGTGGTACCTATCATATCTTTGAATCTATGATACAACAGTTTTGGTAAATATCTCGCGATATGAGTTTGTTTTCTAGAATTCTAGGTTCTTATTACATTATCCCAGTGTTATGGAAAGTGTTCTAGTTTCTGTTGAAAGGAATGGGCCGGGGCCACTGAATTAGTGAATGGTATAGTGCGAGAGGCACAATTTATTTAATGGAGGATTAAAGTTGCAATGCAACTATATCTTAAGAAACAGAACCGGGGTGAGGGGTTGCAAATTGCAATTCGCCTACATGTCATGTTTAGGTTTCTCCTGTATTCTCTGTGTGAAGTATTGTGCATAGTGATGCTTACCAAGTATATGTCCACATAGAATTATACATGATAGTGGAAAGAGCAGACGATTTAAATATATGAATTTTCTGGCCAAGATATTAAGTAATTAGAGCTAAGGTAGAGAAAATTGAGATTTCAAGTAAAATCTAAAGAGTAAGTTAAACACATAAAATATGAAGCTGTAACAAAATTTAAATCGTAAAATTGTCCTACCTAGTAGAAATTTTTTAGAATTGTTGATTCATTTAAGATTTAAAATCAGAATTTCAGCTATTATGATTAGAGCAAAAGGTCAAATATTTTGTGTTTCCGTTTGTTGGTTCAGATGAGTATTTAACTTGACTCTTGTACAGGAGTTGTGGCCGTGTCAAGCGTCCACACTTCTACTGTTGTGGTGGAGAACGGAACAGGGGGACCGAATGATCAAACTATTTGTATTTAAGCGGCAGAAGTTGATTGATAGGTAGAGCCAACCATTTATAGATCTCACTTTTCATAATTAGCTATTTCAGGGGATTGGCTGTTTGATATTAATGTTTTATTTTCCTTTTTTGTTTCCTAAGCTACCCTGCTATTGGATCTGTTTTCACGTTTAAAGATCAATGGAGTGGTGGGTGGACAGTTGGTTACTAAAATTATAGTAGGAGCATCTGTGTACCCGAGAAAGATATTTGATGTTATATTGTCTCCACTAAAGAGAAATTAGCAGCTGTGTGTTTTGGTTCTTATTATTCTGATGCTAAATATAATTACTAATGAATAAACAATGTCCTTTTGAAGCTGAATAGAGATATTGATCTTGCTTTTGCCGGTTTAAGTACTTAATTGTTATTTGTAAGTATAAGCTATAAGCGTGCATAATTGGTGGTTTTTGGGACCACTGCGTAAACCTCTTCGCCTTTGGCCAACAAACAACAACTCATGGAGGACCAGTGTTGCTGGCTTGCTGCTTAGATTTACCATCAAGTATTCAAGTCCGAAGATGTGTTTATGATTGTATCCATACAAAAATAAATTTATAAAATAAAATATAACTAAGGGCCAGTTTAATAAGAGAGTGTACTTGAAGCCATTTTAATGCTACAAACAGATGTAAGACTTCTAGATGGTCATATTCAATTGAGCGTAACTTTTTTTTTTGACAGAAGAAATATCTTATTCATGAAGTAGTCATACCACATTTACATATAAGTGAAAAATGTTAGATCTAAATCTTTTTTAAAAAATAGATATTCTTTATGAACTAAAATTTGAGAGGGAATCTAATAATCAGAGACAAACTTAAATCTCTTTTAAGTTTTTAGATTTACCTAGAAACTATAGAAAGTGCTGCAACAATGTGTAACATTATTTTCCTTTCATTACAAAAAACAAACAGGAGCTCTAAAGCTACATGTAGCTACAAATATTATTACTTTTACAAGCAGTTAAACATTTCTTCAGCAGAATTACAAGCTGGAAAACGAAATTCAATCAGGATATTAAAGACGATAAAAAAAAATGTAATTTCTGTTTGATCCAGATGTGTGAATTTCCAAAGTCATACATCAAAGCTGCCAATTCAAACAAGGTCTCCAAAAGATTAGAGACGCTCCAATAGTTATGCCATGAACATGGAAGATTTGGGTCCCTCGTCTGCAATTCAGCCTCCCTCCAGGCCTCTTTTGGTTGGAATATGGTAAAAACATTAGCAAAGAATGCCAGAATGGGAATGATTCACTGAAAGAAGGAATGCAAAAAATCAATCACATTTCCAAGTTATGGAAAGTGTAAGCTCCACTTTGCCAAAACTCTAATAGAAACCTAAGAATGATTTAACAAAGAGAAAAGCTTCTTTCTTTCATGAAAGCTATTACTTACAATGATTCAAACTTTAATTTATTCCAGGACTAACCATTCTCTCCTAGAGGTGGTTAAACATATTCTAGCCACATCAGCGGGTGCTTGAAACGGTATTCAACAGATTTGCAATGCCTTATCAAAATCTCGTCTGATCATTGCCAAAAAGTGGGAGAAAAAAAGGGGAAAAAGAAAAGTATTTGGATCAGAAAGAAAAATGGCTTTTGTATTGTATGTTCATACATTCCAGAATTTGAGGGTTTTCCAGTACATTTATTGGCAAAGTAATGGATGATGCAATGACTAACACTAAAAGTTTGTGGAAAGGCATGATGATTGCAATGATATATATGCAGGTAATAGCAAGCAAAACAGTGTAATCATTCAATTCATTAAGGTATGTTAGAAGGAAACCTCATCAATTTTAGGAATGCAATTAGATATGATAGAACGAATAAGATTAAGAAGAAAAGGAAGTGCTAGACAAGAACAAGGACCTAGTTGCATTGTTTAGACTCCTTTTCGGCATTCCTCAACCAGAAGTTCCAACACCCTGCCAGCTACAATCAATGTATGCAGATAGCATCATATCTGCCACAAGCAAGCAGGAAGCTAACCAGCCACCACACAATGAATGATACGGAAGCTTCTGACTCTCTGAGATCCATCAAACCCCACGGATCGAAACCTCCAGCTGTTCCACCCTCTTGGCCAAATCATGCTTCCCACAATTCTTCAACCCATCAGCAACCATATCAAAACACCTTGATATTGGCACCAATCCCATCTCAGTCATCTCCATCAAGTAATTAGCAGCATCCACAAACCTCCCTCCGCGACCACACATTGTTATCAGCATGGTATACACAGGCCTATTAGGGGGATGCCCTTTCGCTTTCATGTCGCCAAAGAAGCAAAACGCATCATCAAACTGTCCCCTCTTACACAATGCCTTAATGATCGGAGCATACAAGCTAGGAAATGGCCTGTGCCCATCCTCAACCAAATTATGCAACAGCCTAAACGCCTCGTCCATCAACCCGGCCTTTGACACAGCCGGAATCAGAACCTTGTAGGTGTTAACATCGGGCACCATCCCCAACTGACACACTTCGCGAAACAACCCAACACAGAACTCAACTTGCCCTGTTCTGCACACAGATTCCACCAATACATTGAACGTTTCCACATCAGGGACAGAGCCCTCCTTCACCATCTTCCTCATCATTTCCTTAGCAGATTCAAAGTAGCCTGCGTTTAACAGCCCCTCGACAAGAAGGTCTCTGCCCCTAACAGGAGGATTGAATCCTTTATCACTCATTTCCTTTAAGAACTGCTGCGCCTCACGCATTTTCCCATTGGAGCACCAGGCATTGACAAGGGTGGAATAGGTCCTCTTGTCGGGGGAGACGCCCTTGCGGATCATGCGGCGTATTAAGGCGTATGCGCCGTGGAAGAGCTTGGACTCGCAGAGGGCGAAGAGGAGGGAGTTGTAGATGGCGACAGTTTGGGGACAGTTGAAGAGTGAAGGCGACTTGTTAAAGACCTGGACAGCCTGGTCAACGAGGCGGTGAGTGCCATAGCATTCGATGATGGAGGAGACGGCATCGGTGGAGAGGGACATGGTGCTGGAGCCGGTGCTGTTGCTAGGGTTCTTGAACTGGTGGATGAGTTTCCACATGGTGTTGTAGTTTTTGTGGCGGGCGAGAGTGTTGAGGAGTTGTTCGAACTCCACGGACGTGGGGGTGTAGGAGGTGGAGTGGTGGGAGCAGGCCCAGTTGAAGAAGCGGAGGGATTCATCGGGGGAGTTGGAGCAGGAGCGGAGGACGCGGAAAACCAGCTCCGGCGTGACGGTTATTCGGAGCTTGTTGAGGGTTCGCTCCATGTAGAAGTCCTTCCGCACGATGTTCGACACGTGGTGGATTGCCGTGAAGTACTCGTCCCGGTTAGAAGAGGTCGCGGTGGCGGTGGTTGTTAGGGTTTTCGCATTGAGGATTGAGTTGCGGAGTAGTTGGATGAGTGTTGCACGATTAGTCAGCATTGGATGAATTAAGATCCGAAACCCTAAACCCAAAATTGTTATCTACGCCGCGTTCAGACGAATAGAGATGACGGCATGGACGCTTGGAATCGCCGATCGGAAGAAGGAGAAGGATTGGGAGATAGCGTACCGAACCAAAAAAAAAAAAGTTGGTATGGTAATTTACTAATCTGCCCTGTTCAAGTGAGAATGAAATGAGAGGTAAGTTGAGTTAAGGTGAGTAGCGAGTATGGATGAGAAAGGAGGAAGCGAGCGATGGAACGGGGCGATCACGAATCTGACGGAGATGGCATCCAATCTGGAGTCTCTCCAGAAGCTTCTTCTGAAGAAGGCCGTTTTCGTCGACGAAGAAAGCTTCGCCAAAGCCTCCCTCACCGCTGACCAAGCCCGCACCATCAAGGTATTATTCCCCTTCTTCCCCCTTGTAACAATCTACGAGTTCCTAAACAATAAGAATCTGTGTTGCATCTAGGTTCTGGAGCAGAGAGTGGAGACTTTGGAACGAGAGCTTGATGCCGCCATCACCGCAGCTGCCCGCGCTCGCTCTGAGAAGCGACAGGCCGAAGCGGCACAGAGAGCTTCTGAATTGCACGCGCAAGAGGTCACCAAAGAGCTTGAGAACACCACAAGTATGTTCACCATGAATCCTTACAACTCAAACTGTAATCATAATTTGCAACTGCCTGTTTTGATCTGGAGTAACTCTCCTTGTTTTTTTCCCTGTTGTCCTTCAATATGAATGAACTATGCATGTTGATTTTGATTGAAGAAATTATTAAGTTGCTAATTTCCATTATGGAGCAATTAAGTCCACATTCAGCTACACACTGATGTAGTAGCCCTGCCTTGAATTTTTGAAATTGTGTTGATGCCATTGTGCCTGGAAACTTCAACCTGGGTTCCTAGTTTCAAATCCTGTTTTGGTTGAGGAGAGGGCGTAGATTTCGGGATTTGCAGCAGAAATTTAATGCAACTCTGTTTGTCTCTTATGAGCAAAGTTAACATTTAATTTTCATTGCAGAGGTGTTTGAGCTGCACATGGAAGAGTTACGTGCAAAGCAAGAAGAAATTGCAAAGCGTGATGATGATATTAAACTCCTGGAAGCTATTATTCAAACACTTGGAGGAAAGGAATCTATTTCCACGTCTATGTAAAAGCCAGGGTGCTTCGTACTCCTTTTCCTTTCTTTCCTTATTCATTATTTTTGTTAGAATTGGCATGTAAATTGAATCAAACTAGTATGTAAACTGTGAAGATTGTTTTCCCAACATCTTTATATTTTTATCATTTCCATATGAATTTCCTGTTCTATGATCTTATTTCTCGGAAAGCAACAGTTGGCTAAATAGATATATTAGGTGGAGCCATCATAATTCACAAGCTATGATTGATCACGGTACTTACCTTAAAAAGTCAGTAAAATATGTTTTTCAATTTTCATCTTGAAGAAAAACATAATTGATTTGAAGGCGTGCTGTGATTGTTTCTTTGCTTTTCCTTTTATTTAGCTATAAAGAAACAACTGTTCAAAATCTACAAGTCGTGACGCTCTTGTGTGTTATGTTATCCATCAGAAGTAACTAGGATGAACTAGAGTTTCACTTTTACAAGGTGCAAAGCAATTATACCTCAAAATAATTGATTGATCTTTTACGTTTTGGTGATGGCTATCATTGGCTTTAGTTTATAGTAATTAAGAAATCTGTGATCTTACTTTCTTCAATTTCTATACCTATTTTCTCTCTGTTTTTCTAGACTCTAGCTGTGCATGCTTCTCCACATTCTTTCTTCCTTTTATATTGTTGGCCTTCCAAGATGCCAATGATATGTAAAGAGACAATTTCCTTTTAAAGGAAAAAGGAAAATTCGATTCTTGATATGAACTGTTTGTATTACTATTAATCATATTTTATCTTATAGTGAGATATTGTATACAGTTGAAGTTTATATGAAAATCTAGTCTACTCTAATGCAACACAATTGCAACTTTGCTTCATGATACTTCCACCGGCTTCCTTACTAAACTTGGGTAAATATTTTTCAACTGTTCATTCTCATGTTTCTGTGTCGTTAAGCTTTTGGAAGAAAGAATCTTCCAACATTTTCCTTACTAAACTCTTAGCTAGCAACGGTACTGAGGAAGTCCAATATATAGTAGCAGTTTGGAAGAATTAAAATAAAGTTGAGAGAGAAGGCTCGTATCCCAATGGCGAGTATACCAAACTTGCTACTTGGTATGTTTTCCTGTTGTCATTCTTCTGCATGATAGACGTTTCTATTCTCTTTTTCTTTAATTCTTCCTTTTCTTTGCTGAAGGCTCTCGACAACGATGCAAAATAAAATAGCATATGTCAGATAACAAGTAAAGAATTAATGCACTTTATATCAGTCACATCATCATAGTAGCTAGCTTCAGCATATGCTATAGGCCACGCATTTTGTTTTCTCTGTGGCAAATCCTCACTGCTTACATGGAAAATATGCATATAACTCTACAATGTCATCATAAAGTTATATGACACCGAAATTATGCTTATGATTTTCTGTTAAAATTGTGTTATTTAGTAGGACATATGACAGATTGGAGATAATAGTAGACAGAAAATTAACACCAAATGTTAAACATTCTGCGTGCAACTGTTACAATTCATCAAAGCCAAGAATTCAATCTCTCTCTCTCTCTGATCATAACTTGGGTCAAAAGGAAGAAAAGTGATGTTGGACCTGTCAAAGCCAATCATTTCAAATTCTGATACACTTCTTTGCTTTGCTTTGCGTGGATCGAAAGCCTTGGGCCTTGTATCGCATATTCCAAAGCTCATTGTGGTGCTACTGTCCCTGAAAAAGCATGTGGTCTTGTCTTGTACTACTTCCACATCAAATTTGCCATCAATCTCAAAACCCAACGCAATCCTCACTCACTTTAATGTGAGCTTGTCCTTGATTTGATGTTACATAGTAGTATATAAATACAACCCTGTCTGTTTGTCTCTCTCACTCATTGGATTAACCATATCATTTCAAATTGCTTCGGAACTGTTGTGTCTCAATACTCATTATTGTACTTATCTGTCACTCCCGAGTCCTGGTCGTCCTTCTTCAACATTTCATCTCTAGTTTGATTTTGAATTTCATCACTCCTTAGCGTCACTTATCTCCTCTCAGCAGTTTTCATGGAGGTATAATTATCTTCATAACTTCTCATATAGATTTTCACATGGTCTATGCAGACGAATATCGAAAAATCAAGTGGTGTTTAATTATTTTGATGGAACCAAAGAAGTCTTACGGAAGTAATAATAGAAGAAAGCATGCATGTTCAATCAACAAACGCTGTTGTATAACACATTTTAACAAATGTAGATAATTGTGTCTAATAACATTTCCATCACTATCCTGTTTTGCAGATTGTGGAGTTAAAAGTGGAAATGGTTTGTGTACACGAGAAAAGACTAAGGAAATGTCTATCAAAATTGAAAGGTGGGTTTGTCTGATAATGATAAGGTTTATATTTTATATTTTCAATCCATTGAATTTCAACTGGCTGACACAATGCATAGGAATTATTCTCCTATTTGGCAATCAATGCCACAATGATTGAGATCAGCTAGCTGTTGGAACTAATGTGAGTTTTTATTGGACCAACGTGCAGGGATAGAGAAGGTGGAAGTGGATGCTAACTGCCAAAAGGTAGTGGTGACTGGGTACATACACAAGAACAAGATCCTAAAAGCAGTGAGAAGGGGGGGTCTCAAGGCTGATTTCTGGTCTGCGCAGAATGAATTGCTTAATGCTTATGTCAGTGCCACATATACCAGCTTTAGATTCAATCCCTTCAACTTTTTCTAGTTTCTTTCACATCCTCCAACCCCATCAAAATATGATATAATAGGTTCTTTCTCTTTTGGAGTTTTCTTATTGGGTCTCTCTCTATATATATGGATGACATGCATGTTCTATTTTTTTTCTCTCTCATTCCATGGAAGGATGAAAGTCAGAAACCATGACCAATCAAATGTCACAAGAACATCTATATCAAAATGGTTGGGTTATGACTTATGAGTTATGACACTCTTTTTTCACAATTCCGCTTAGAGGTCTTGATTGGCCCAGTTCGGGGGGAGAGAGATTTACCATTTGAAACCTAATAAATATAATAAAAAATAGGGCAAATTACCAAAATTACACCTAAATAATTTCATCCCTGACAAAAATACACCCGACTTTTATTATTGACAAAAATACCTTCAAATAATTTAAAAACGCGACAAAAATAATATTTTTTTTGTAAGTGACAAACAACTTTTGTATTTAGGGGTGACAACAGGACGGATAGGGGCGGATTTTTGCTCTACCCGACCCCGCCCCGCCTTACAATAACCTGCATAAAATCCACCCCGCTCCTACCCGTGGATAGTAAATGATTGAACTCTAACCTGCCCCGCGGGTACCCGCCCCGCCCCTATAATTATTAAAATCTAATAAAAAATTAAATTTCAAAATTTATTTGACCTTACATATATTACACATTATATATTAAAATTATATATTATATATATACCGGAGCAGGTAGAACCTAAACCCGCCCCGCTCCGCCCAAGAATCCGTCCCGCTAAAAACCCGCCCCGGTGCGGGGTGAGTAATTCCCGGCCGCGAGCAAATAGGAGGCGGGATGAGTACTTGCGAATTCGAGTGGTGTTGACATCCCTAATCGTATTTGACAAACCACTTATGCATTTAATTCATAATTTTACAATAATATTTAATAACTGTTTAAAAAATGCACACAAAAATGGAATAAAAATTTGATCCCTATATTTTTATTTTATTTTTTGAAAGTATTATTAATTGTTAGGCCAAAAAAATACAAACTTAGCAAAAAAAAAAAAACCAAATTTTAAAAATAAAAATATTTCATTTTTCTAATCATGCCCGGAAAAAACATCAAAATTCAACCAAAAGTTTTTGAAAATACATATTTAATGTTAGATATTTTTATCACATTTTTAAATTACGAGGGTATTTTTGTCAGCGACCAATAATAAATACACCTCTACCTCCATTTAATGGATTAATAAAGTTATAATATTTGATTAGAAGAAATCTGAAATTCTATATCGTATCGATAATCCTACCCAAAAATAAATTGTTACTGCATGAAAGATAATGTGCTAAACACTTTCCCCATGTCTATATCTTTTTCTCCTTTGCTTTATCTCATTTAAAATTACGTGAAAACACCGAGGAAGATGATGAAGACACGTCCATAAGCACATATATTCATTCAACTAATGTAGCTCTACAACAAGCCTTCATACCACAGCACAGAATACTGCTCCAAAAAAGAATGCAATATCATTCAATTATTCGCTCAACCATACATATTACCGATTTAGAATTCTTACTGTAGAGATTGCAACCATCCCAAAATAATAACCGACACTAACATCAGTTAATTCTCCAATCATGGGCACAGGACTACTCAGATTTTACTGAGAACAGTTATAGTTGGACACACCATTATCAAATGTGTTTTACCTCCTAACTACACCACTATTGGCAAAGGTGGTCATAATGATAAAGCAACAAATGACAAATGAGCAAACAGTTTAATTAACGAACAAATGATTTATGACTCACAATAGAATCTGTGAAAGACTGACTAACACAGGAACGGTTTCACCAGCTTAATAGTGAAAATTCTGTCAGGCAGCTTTGGAATCAACAGAAACCATCAGCATCATGAGACAGCTATCGGCAGTACGAACTGCTAATACCATTGCCAACCCGACCACAACAAATAGGGCAGCAACAGTCAGCTACAGTCATTGGTTAGTTCTTCAAATTATTCACCATCACTCATTTCACAAAAAAGATGCATCTGCTACCATCGCACAGCTACAGTTTCATGGAGCAGCGTGCTACAACAAATATATCTCACTACATTAAGTAGCAGATATTATAAAGGTGAATATTAAATAAGTTACCAGTAAAATACCCTTAAAAAGTAACAATGAACATGTTACCATTGTCAACTTCATTATAGTTCGAACTAAAACACCAGCAAATTATAGTTCATATTTAGTTCTCACGATTTATGTTTAGTATCTGCATCTGAATCAACAAATGAATGATCCAACTCCTACAGGGGCTTCAGCTACATGTCAAAAAATGTGCAACTTGTGTCCGTCACAGCAATGAGAATCCCTTTCAGGACAACTTTGTTCCGATTAAGAACAAACACGGCAAATCAAAGATAAGAATTCTGAGGAAAAATAAGCAAGTAACCAAAAAGCTTACCAATAATCAGACCATTCAGGAAAAAACCAAGTCTACTTAGTGTCTGTCAAACCAGCACGGCAAAAAACAATCATACTCCTAAAACCAGCATACTCTTGCAACCGGGTACAACTCACGACCACTCATCATCAATGACTAGAAACAGCATCAACAGCAACAATGTCAACATGCACCAATCAGGCCCATCACTTTTCCCGATCACAACTATAAAACCCAGTAAGTTGTTCATCATAAATTAACTGAGTTTAAACTAGACCACAACCATATTCCTTTCTGAAAAGTGAGAAGTGAAAATAGAGAAAGAGAAATGAACATGCAGCAAGTAGTAAAAAGAAACTACAATAACAAGATCCCTCATAGACTGAAGTACTAACCTATCAACTACATGTTCCAACAGTTATTAAATAAGCAAGTAGAAAAAAACATCATGTCCAAATATGGAAACACTTAAACACCAAGGAGGTTTGACCCTACCAAACAGCACATAGATCATAAAATCCTTCAATGACTGATAAGATCATTAACATTGACCAGAAGATTCAACATTTTCACAACAGCTACAGCTGCACTGCTCATGCTCAAGGTGTCTCCAGAATTTTCATGCAAGAGAGCTTACGCCTGCAAAAGAGGGTAGATATTAGGTGTCACAGAGGGTAGAGGAAACTATCTAAGATTGCAAAAACAACTATTCACTGCAAAACTTGAACCAAACATTACTTACATCACCATTTGAATTCCGAGGGGATGGGCTTCGCGAAGCATCAGGGCGACCACGTGGTGAGACACTGCGAGGTGAGGGAGATCGTCCATCACGGCTACGATTATCAGGACTTTCACCTCTAGGACTTCTTGGGGATGCACTCCTTTCAGGAGACATACTCCTGCGGGGTGAAGGACTCCTTCGAGGACTAGGACTATGTGCAGGGGAGCGGCTGAAAGGTACCAACAATGAAAATGTCAAAAAAAAAAAAAAAAACACACTTCATGGTGACAAAATAACAGCAAAGAGAGATAAAGAATCAATGTAAGAGAACCTATCCACCGATCGGCTCCGGCTTCTACTACGACGATCATCATCATCATCATCATAGCGCCCCCTCCCTCGACTCTTGTAATCAGGGCTGGCACTGCGGCTTCTGCTTCGACGACGATAATCTCTGTCCCTCCCACGGTACCGGTCACGTTCATACTTATCATAACTTCTGCTACGACTTCTCCTACGGTAATCCCTGTCTCTGTAATCATCACGGTACCTGCAAACAAATGGTCTTTGATCAATACAAATTTCTAGCAATGGCACTAGATGCGAATAACTAAACACCATAGGATGTTCTAAATAAATTTTAATTATCACAAGAAAATTTTAAAGATTAAATATATAAGATGCTCGAACACATCATCAAAATAATTGTTTACACCAGCTAATAATCAATTACAATGTCAGCAGTGGTAGCTGGAAAGAAGAAAATTTCAAAGGATTTATTTGAGCCTAACAAAGCTAATATGAAATCTGATGCAAGTGCTACACTGCACACATGTTAAAATTTATGCGATACAAGATTTTCTGTACAAGAAGAGTCAATGCACTTAAATCATAAAAGTGAATAAAACATCTCATTCCAGTGCAGAATCAGAATCAGAGAAAATGAGATAAGCCTTGCATGGATTCAAGTCTACCAGCAAAGAGACAAAACAAGCTTTCAGATATATGAAAACTAAAAAGCAGAACACACCTTCTCCTTGGGCTGCGGCTCCTTGACCTATGCCTTGTTCTTGGCATTGATTCAATAATCCTTCCTTTGTGACTGTAAATCAAATAAACCAAACTTGTCAACTACCGAGGCATAACAATCATCATATGCAAGAACAAGCAACAAAATTTATAAACTTTAGGTTATGCAATTTCTTTAAAACATAAAGAACCGATGACTAATGGATTAGAGAACCCAAATAAAATATTGAATTTTTTAAGGAACATGGAAAAAGATAACATACATGCGCTCCGCATTGGGGCCATATTTTGCAAATTGGACAGTTATTTCCCGACCATCAACCATTCTTCCTGAACAACAAAATTCAAATGATGAAAACTACAAAATTATATTATCTTTTGACGAATCAAATAAGAATCAGAAACACCAACCCTACCGTCAAGCCTTTCGACGGCCTTCTGAGCCTCATCGGCATACTTGTAACGCACAAAGGCAAAACCCCTGGACTCGCCAGTCCTTCATCAATATAATAATTAATCTAGTTAGTTAATTAATTAAAATTTAAATAAAGAATTGAAATTGACGGGGAATAAGTAGTACCTTCGATCTTTGGGGATGAAGATGTCAACGACCTTGCCATACTTGTCAAAGAGAGGAAAGAGGTCGTCGGCGGTTGTGCCTTTAACGAACATCGAAACACGAAAAACGCAGATAAAATTGAGTGTTAGGTTAAAAGATTAGGGAAGAAGCATAAAAAAGGGAAGGGAAAGGGAAAGAGGTTGAGCTTACGGAAAGTGATGTTAAGTACGAGGAGGGAGTAGGTGTCGGAGATGTCCGGAGGTCCTGACCTTCCAAAGTGAGACATGGTGGTCGCAACGTTGTTACAGAGAGAGCGAGGAGAGTGACGAGTGTGAGAGCGGAGGAGCAAAGAGAGTGGATTAGGGTTTGGATTTGTTGGTTTTGTGGTGCGAGTAATCTCTGTATTTGTGTAATTTTGTGGGTGGACTACAGAACCTTCTTGAAACTCTCAAATAGTTAAAATAAAATTACACTAATAATAAAATATTAAATATTTTGTAAATTATTATTTTTTTACCAAAAATAAAGAGACTCGAATTCGCAATTTCTAAATGAATATAAAAGGATTATGCTATTTAAGTTATAACTTATTGAGAAATATTTTATAAATTAACTTCAATATATTTGTGCATATTTATATTATCATTTCACATATTTAATATTTTAATATATTTTTAGTTTTCATGATTGAATAGTAGTAACTAAATTTTTATTATTGAATGCATATAGTGGATATGAATGTTCAAAATTAGTAATTTTAAACATATTTTAAATCCACTTTGTTTTAACAATTAAAAAGAATTTTATAATCTTTTTCTATTCTTCTTTGCTAATAAACTGTATAGCTAAGAGTATAATTAAATAATTATAGAAATTAAAGAATGTATAGCAGATGAAAATTAAATTAATATTAATAAATTATCAAAATTAAATTCAAATCAACGTTAATTAAATCTTTTGGCGGGGTTCACTATGCCTTGCCTTTTCGTTTTTCTTTTCTTTTCTTTTCTTTTCTTGGGTACATATATAAAAAATCTTTGTGGATATTAGCATAGTCTACCCAATTTTAATACTTAAAAAAGTTTTGTTAAGTACATTTATCCATAATTAAAAATAGCTTTTCTAAACAATTTATAATAACATTTAAGCTATAAGAAAATTTATATTATTAATTTTGTAAAAAGTGCCTAACCATGCTAATTGATTAGAAGCAGAAAAAAGAAGGCGTGGCACTTTCTACTTTCTAGCCTTTGTGCAATGTTACACAGGAAAATCCATAAAGCATCAATGAAATTTGATTCATTAGCACGTGAAAACTGAAAACTCATGCATATGAAGATGATGGACACAGCCGTGGAGACTGTGGAGTATAGTATTTGTAGCAGCTGAATTGAACACAACGACGCTGACACGGTTTGTTACTTGGTTCTAATTTTTCACGCTAAACGACATCTGCATCACGTGTCGTTTCCAATTTTGCATCGCATCACCACCACCACCACCACCACCATCGCCATCAATATGCTCGTGATCTCCACCTTCCTCTTCTTCTCCTTCTAATCAAATTCAGCTCAATTTCCTCTCCAATTCCTAAATCTCTATGCCAAACCCTAAAATTCCTAATTCGTTTTCTTATTCCCGTCATTTCTGAACCTTTAATTTGAGCTCTTCTTCTGCGCGGAGGCGATGGCTGAGTACGGGGATCCAGAGAGGGGTTCGTCGATGGATTCCACGGAATCGAGGTGGGTTTTCCAGGAAGACGAGGACGATGCCTCCGAGATTGATGAGTTCGAGGCCGATTTGCGGCACCACCATTCTGTTCTGGATTCTGAGGACGAGGATAATGGCGAGCAGAGGCTCGTTCGAACTGGCCCGCGAATCGATTCCTTCGATGTTGAAGCTCTTGAGGTCCCTGGTGTTCAGAGAAACGAATTTGAGGTGACTTCTCGAGTTTTAAATTTATTATCAGTGTTTTCCCTTCAAATATTATATTTTTTGCTTGCTTTGAGTGGATATTGGAGTTGTTTGATTTCTGCTGTAACGACATGCCTTGTTTCAGGATGTCAACATGGGAAAGAGAATCATATTGGCTTTTCAAACTCTTGGTGTTGTATTTGGTGATGTTGGAACGAGTCCATTATATACCTTCAGTGTTATGTTCAGGAAGGCCCCTATTAATGACAATGAGGACATTATTGGGGCATTGTCACTTGTATTGTATACTCTACTATTGATTCCTTTGGTGAAGTATGTACTGGTTGTTCTGTGGGCCAACGATGATGGTGAAGGTATGTTATTGTTTTGAAGATTTTCCTTCACTGTTCTTTTTCTGTTCTCTCTCTCTTTCTCATTAGTTCTCTGGACCAAATGTATGATTGTCTTGAAACCATTGCAGGTGGCACATTTGCCTTGTACTCTTTGATTTGTCGTAATGCTAAGGTGAGTCTACTTCCCAATCAGTTGCCATCAGATGCCCGGATATCAGGATTTAGGCTGAAGGTGCCTTCCCCTGAGCTTGAAAGGTCATTAAAATTCAAGGAAAGGCTAGAGTCTTCAGTGACTCTCAAGAAGATTCTGCTTCTATTAGTGCTTGCTGGTACTTCTATGGTGATAGCTAATGGGGTTGTAACACCGGCAATGTCAGGTTTATTAACTACTGTTTTGTTGTGTATTTTGTACATTATTTGGAGATGCTTTGATCAGAAGGCATTTGGACTGACATCTATATCATGCTTGTAATGATATCTTGCTGTTTCTGTTCAAGGCCAAATATCGTTTTTCAAATTTCAATAACCACTTTTAGTTCTTAATATTAATTTATGTCCATAACTTCCTGCAGTTCTATCATCTGTTAATGGTTTGCGAGTCGGCGTAGATGCAATTGAGCAAGGTATTGAGAGTTAACCAATTGATGAATTCTTTGCCCGCATACTAACAACTAATAAGCTGATTCCTACTCCTATATAATGGTTATTTTAATAGTTGAATTGGTCACTTATTCTTTTTCCTTGATTATGCAGATGAAGTAGTGATGATTTCTGTTACTTGCCTCATCATCTTGTTCAGTGTGCAGAAGTATGGAACAAGTAAAATGGGGCTTGCTGTAGGACCTGCTTTGTTCATATGGTTTTGCTCTCTTGCGGGCATTGGGATATACAATCTAGTCACATATGACACTAGTGTCTTGAGGGCCTTTAATCCTATTCACATCTATTATTTCTTCGCAAGGAATTCAACCAAAGCATGGTATTCACTAGGGGGCTGTATTTTGTGTGCAACTGGTAAGCACTTATATGCAAGATCCTTGGTATAGTAGATGCAATATTGTGTTCTGTGCTGTACTTCTAATTTTGCTATACTCTCTCTCTCTCTCTCTCTCTCTCTCTCTCTCTCTCTCTCTCTCTCTCTCTCTCATATAGTAGTTTAATTTTGATGCACGGACTGTGTAAAATGTTTTACACGGTTGTTCGATCACATCCATTCTTTAGGATGACTATTCACACGTTCAGTGTAAAAGATAGTTATTTTCGCGACGTGACGTTATGTGATTGGATGCGCGTGTAAAACTGGTTTCCACAAATAGTGCATCAAAATTAAGCAATTGCTTATGCACGTGTAAAACTAGTTTACACTGATATTTGCTGGAGAACAAGTTGGACAAAGATTACTCAAATGTGATATGTCTTTTAGTGACACTTTCTTCCTTTGCTTTGCAAGAGGCATGCAATTTAATCAACCATGGATATAAGTGGTGTCATGTCAAAATCACACATATACACAAACAATTTGATATATTGATATGCAAACTATGCAATTTAAACTTAACCATCTCTTACATGTCTATCTCTTATGCTATAGGTTAATACTTTTTACTGGATCATTTACAGGTTCTGAGGCCATGTTTGCAGATCTTTGTTATTTCTCTGTTCGATCAGTTCAGGTAACAAATCATGTGAAAGTTAATACTATCATAGCCTCTATTTTCATTTCTTTTACTCCCTTTATCTTCCTTTTCACTAACAAATGGATGAATTCATGAAATTTTTTGTTTGCAGCTTACGTTTGTCTTTCTTGTTTTGCCGTGTTTACTATTGGGTTATTTGGGTCAAGCAGCATATCTTATGGAAAACCATGCTGATGCTGGTCAAGCCTTTTTTTCTTCTGTTCCAAGTAAGTGCCAGGTTCTGTTCTACTGTTCATCATTATCTGGCTATCTGCTGTCACAAGTCTTTACAGTTTAAAATCTTTATGTGTAGGAGGTGCATTCTGGCCAACTTTCCTCATTGCTCTTGTTGCTGCACTAATTGCTAGCCGGGCTATGACGACAGCCACATTTTCATGTATAAAGCAGTCAACTGCACTTGGTTGTTTTCCTCGTCTAAAAATAGTTCATACTTCTCGGAAATTTATGGGCCAGATCTATATCCCTGTCATAAACTGGTTTCTATTGGTTGTTTCCCTGGTGTTTGTCTGCTCTATATCCAACATTGATGAGATTGGAAATGCATATGGTAATTATTTTTTTTTTCAGTTTCTTTATTTTAATCTTTCAAGGTATTTTATCAAATTTATTTGTTGTGGATATGCATATCACCTGTCGAACTGTAAATAGTTTCACATGTTCAATGGGATATCAACTATTTAAATATATCCTCAACTATTGTTAAAAAATAATAATAGCAGTGGTTGAATTATGTTTAAAAGGATCTAATTCGCATCAAGAAACCTGTGTGCACTGATTGCATTGAATACTATCATTGCACAGTTCTTTCGAAACTCTGTATGCTCACAATTATTACATTCCATACATATAAAATATAAAGATATATGTTTGGTTCCATCTGCAAGCTTTTAAAAAGTGTCAATCGTCATGTGATTTGAAATGGATGCAATCAAACCTTCCTTTTTCTGGATATTTAAAAGTTCAGAGGGAGGGTAGGTTGTTTCATTCCAAGGTCAGGATATGCTGTGAGATTCTGCAGGGCCTTATAATGGTACTTACAGATTAAGTACAAAGTAGATGTGCAGTACGCGCAATTAAACCTGTGGCCTATTCATTAATAAATTTGATCCGACCATTCAACACTCACTCATGGATTAAACATTATTTTGACCTGCTGGCTTAGATAGGAGGAGGAAGTTGATTCTTGTGTTTTCAGCGCTGAACTTATCTCTTTATTATGAATATGAAATATATAGTCTTGAGCTTGTAAATTTTATCTTTTTCAGGCATTGCTGAGCTGGGGGTGATGATGATGACCACTATTTTAGTAACCCTTGTTATGGTCCTTATATGGCAGACACACATCATCATAGTGCTAAGTTTTGTGGTAGTCTTCTTGGGATTGGAGTTGGCTTTCTTTTCCTCAGTTTTGTGTAGTATACCGGATGGAAGTTGGATTATACTGGTCTTAGGCATAATAAATTTTTTTATAATGTTCGTATGGAATTATGGAAGCAAACTTAAATATGAAACTGAAGTCAAGCAGAAGCTGTCAATGGATTTAATGCGAGAATTGGGCTCCAATCTGGGGACAATACGAGCTCCTGGGATTGGGTTACTTTATAATGAGTTGGTCAAAGGAATTCCAGGAATTTTTGGACATTTTCTAACCACACTTCCTGCAATACACTCCATGATCATATTTGTGAGTATCAAGTATGTTCCAGTTTCTATGGTACCTCAAAGTGAAAGGTTCCTGTTCAGGCGAGTCTGCCAGAAAAGCTATCATATATTTCGTTGTATTGCCAGGTAATGATCTCAAATTTTCTTAGGAACATGTGTGATGTGTAACTATATGAGATCACTGGGGCTAACTTAATATCCATGTAAGTGGTCTAGTTTTGGGGAAGTCTAATAGATTGTGAAAAGAAAATGTTACATGATCATCTGTCAAAACATTAATTCCATGACATAATATAGAAAAAATTATATTAGGGATTCTTGGGAAAAAAATTACTATTGTGAAATCTTTATTAGTGTTTAGACGTTAAATCAACTAATAATAACTTAAACTATTTTGACAGTTATGTTTGAGCAGTTATTTGTTTGTGAATTGAACGTATATTTTATGTTTTACGTGAGCACACTGTGAAATTCTAATGATACATACTGATCCTGGCAATTATAATGTCGTTTTACTTGGCTGGAGAGCAATAACTCTCTTGGTTGGAAAGGAAGTAAGAAGAAAAGAAATGTAATCCTAATTCCAATTGAACAACCTTTTTTTCTGTCCAAATCAAGGTTTTATTTGGGGGATTCTTTTCCAATTCCGTATTGTCTCTACACATCTAATCAAGAGAAAAGTTTGAATCTCCCCATTTTCTCTGATCCTCTCTGATATATGCCAACAGGTATGGCTACAAAGATGTTCGCAAAGAAAATCACCAGACTTTTGAGCAGCTATTGATGGAGAGCCTAGAGAAGTTTATACGTCGAGAAGCTCAAGAGAGGTCACTTGAGAGTGATGGGGATGATGATAGTGATTCAGAAGATGACTATTCTGCTTCTAGGGTCCTCATAGCTCCCAATGGGAGTGTTTACTCACTCGGCGTTCCCCTTCTGGCTGAATTTAATGATACAAACATTCCCACTTTTGAAGCAAGCACATCAGAGGAGGTGGCTTCAGCATCTTCAAATAATCCCCCAGTGCTTGACGCAGAGCAGAGTCTTGAAAGAGAGTTATCTTTTATACGCAAGGCTAAAGAATCTGGAGTTGTTTATCTTGTTGGTCATGGGGATATACGGGCTAGGAAAGACTCCTGGTTCTTAAAGAAGCTAGTTATTAACTATTTTTATGCCTTTTTGAGAAAGAACTGCAGGAGGGGTATCGCAAACTTAAGTGTACCCCATTCAAATCTGATGCAGGTTGGCATGACTTACATGGTTTGAACACATTTTTTGCACCCGAATAAAACAAATGCAAGTTAATTTGGAAAACAGAAAGGTAGCAGTGAGTGGGTCTTGGAGGGGTCTCATTTGAAACTGCACAGTTCGAATGGTTTGCTCGGATACGTGGTTTCCAAACTTACTGAATATCTTTCCAGTTCATCATTCGGAAATTTTTTATGTTCCTTATGGTTGTCAATTGCTACGTGGGTATACAGAATTGGAACAGGCTGGGAACAGAAAGAAACTGATATTTGTAACATTTTTAAGGAAAGGGAGAGGGGAAAAATATATATACATATACATTGCTGTGTAGAAATGCGGGTGTGGAATTCCAGTTCAGTTTTACAAAACGCCGAGTTTGTACAGTGGTATCTGATCGGATCTTATAGGCTATTCTTACATGTTTTTCTTTTGGTAAAAATTCAGGTGTGGTCTACTTCATGTGAAATTGACAGTTAAAAGTCGTTAAATAATTTAACCGATTTGACTAAATTTTTATCTAACAATTTTTAGTTATCAACTTTACGGAAAGTTGACTACACCTAAATTTTCACCTTTCTTTTATTATTATTAAGGTTATTCCTACATCTTTACTAAGATAACGTTAGAAAACTTGATATGATTATTGCAAACTTGAGCATTTAGGATTCTAAAAGGTTGATATTTTCCTCAATGATCGATGGTTACGTTGTTTAGAAGTATGTTCTTTCTTTGGACAATATAGTATGTTCTTTATTTGGACAATAGGTTCATTATGCACTATTAAATTTTATTTTTATTTAACTGCAGATAGAAAAAGACAAAGAGAAGAGCGAGCAATATTTAAGAAATTGGACATTGTATTCTGTTAAGTTGATTTTTTCAAAATAATTAAAGGTGAAAACTTTTATTAATTATTAAGAACTGTTAAATTACAATTTAGTGAAACAGTTTTTAACTATTAACTTTACATAAAAATAACTATATGTAAATTTTTATCATAATTAAATTGGTTTATAATTTTTAAATTGGTCAAATTATTCTCTTGGTTTAATCATTTAAGTGACGATACAAACTGAATTTACATTATCATCCATATGTATAAATTAAATCCAATATTAAATAAAAAAAATTGTTGAGGTGCAATATGAAGATATTTTTCTCACAGAATATGAAATGTAATATTTACAAATACAAAAAAGGCATTATACGAATGAATTTCATGAGATTGCAAGGTATCCCGATGCAAGAACATTGGAAGGATAAGTTATTTTGACACAAACGACGCTGCCACAAGCTTAGCTACTGGCGGGAAGGAATAAAAGACAGAATAGAGTTAATAGAAAGTTATATTGTCTTTCCAAGAATATATTAGGATTCTGTGAAGTGAGAGTGGTTGTAAAGTGAAGGAATGACAAATTAATTACCTTTAAATCAGTTCGGTGAAATCCATGCACAATAAAAGCAATTGATCGATTCTTCACTTTATTATTTATAACTACTCTCGTTGTAGAGGATCCAATTCAGAGAGTAGGGATAGCATGGCCCATATTAAAATTCCTCATCCTTATAACGGTAGCCTAAGGATGATGCCTCACCTAATATCCCCATGCAAAGCCGGCATTATGCAGTAATCCTGATGACATGGGAAACGTCAAGATAATATAAACAGGATGGAAGACCCAAAATGGTTATGGAATTTATTTTATTTAGTTCAAATAAAAAATTGTTTTCATATCCTCCAATTATACATTATATAAATTAGGGTGGTGTCCCCACCATTGTGATGGCAAAGATCAAAGGTTAGAATTTATGAGGCATATACCTAGCATGCTCTACTTAACCTGACATCAGGATGGGGAACCTCGTTTCTATGCTATTAGGAGGAGCCTCCTAACATCTAATACCGGTATTTCAGTTTCTGGTTTTGGTTTTCCAGGTCAGAATCTGCATAGATTTTGGTCTTCGGCAACATGCCATGTATTTGTTTCTGCTTTGCAGAAAATCTGAATCTTAAAAGTAACGAGTTGGTCATTACACCGATGGAACTCAACCCCATGAGAGCCCCAGCAATTGATGGAGTCAGCATGGTTCCATTTATAGGGAATAACACTCCAGCAGCAATTGGAATCCCTACCTGTATAAAGATAGACATATAATTATAACACACCATTTGAATAGCACATTTCCAGAGATTAAAAAATCAATAGAAGCGTTGGAACAACAAATGAAGAATAATCAGTCCCAAACTGGGTTGAATATAATACAAAATGAACTAAAACTTAACTAGTAGTTACAAAGTAAGTTATAACTTATAAGTATCCCGGTGGCAGTGGAATAAACACACAATATAAGTTATCTTTGTTTTGTTCAAGTTATATTAACTTCAAGACACACCAAATAATAATAATAATGATGAAAAATGTGTCAACGAGGTATAGTTCAAATGGCATAGTCTTCCTATCCTCACCTAGAGGTCTCGGGTTCGAATCTCACTCCTAACTTTGTAAAAAAAATAAAAATAAAATAATGATGATAAATGCCCGTAAATAAAAGATAAATAAATAAATAAGAAACAGTGTTGATCAAATATTTGACACAAGAAATAACAACCACCATCAAAATCATGGCAACATTGGCAAAACAATTATGAAAAAGAAAGAAACAAAATTAGTTTTAGCATTTCCCAACATAGCAGCCTTCTTTTTGTACTTACTTGGTCCTATCCTTTCTTCCCCCTCTCCCTCGTGCAAATCTTGTTATTTATCTTGTCATAACATGACTCAAAATGTCAAGTTTAAAGATGATACGTGTTTATATAGTTATTTTAGTGGGTGCATAAAAAATTAAAAAATAAAATAAAATAAAAGAAGGTGCAATGGACAGTGGCAGGCTGGTAACAGAGATGCGAGACATCGACCAGTGGTTTCATGACAATACTCTTCCTAGAGGTAGAATCGGTGCTCAAAATTTTACTGGTCAGTTGAACATTACTTAAATTAGATCCGACACTTATTGTATTCTGCGTTTTAACTTTTAATACGAAGAGTAGCATGAAATAAGCTGTTAGAACTTAGAACATATTGATGTGGAGCTCAAATTCCAACCTGAAAAAAATTCAACTCACAGCCGTTCACCTTCCTCTAATTTCCTTTATGTAGAATCAGAATAAATTCTCCCTCCTCAACACTCTCGAATATACAAATTTTCCCACTAACAAATCACATGGGCCCTCTCTCTATCACTATCTAAATACACCAAAATAATAATAATAATAATAATATATAAATAAATAAAATTTAAGACAAACACTGCAGCAACCTGTTTTAAATGCAGATCAATTTCTATATTGGACGGGAGAACTTACAATGTTGTATATGAAGGCCCACCAAAGATTTTGTTTTACAGTATTCATGGTTAGCCTGCTGAGCTCCAAAGCATCAACTAACTGCATAGAGCATAGTCATAACAGATTAGATACCTTGAATACATTTCATCAAGATTCAAGAAGTATTTGAGGCTGAGATAATTGAAGTAAATTCATTTTTAAACTTAAGACATGTCCTACATATTGTAAGGTGAAGACAACTTTGGACAATGCAGAAAAGTTTTAAGAAGATTAGAATAAATAAAAGATCCTAAAAAAGAAAAATACCTGTGAGAGCTGGTTGCGCATCAATACAATAGAAGACACCTCACTAGCAGCTCCAACACCTCCACCTAATGCGATACCAATATGTGAAGAGGCCAGGGCAGCTGCATCATTAATTCCATCACCAACCATAGCTACAATCTTCTGATCTTTCTGTAGTTCATTTATGAACTTCTTTTTCCCATCTGGTTTCACTCCAGATAGAACCTGCAATTGGCACAAATTTTCCAAGTACTAACAATCATTAACTAACCAAAAAAAGGGGGGAATTGTGTACAAGAAGAATTTGGACCAAAGACGTACACAGACATCTATGCTAAAGCTGAAATAGCCAGCAAAAAGATTACATATGGACAAGGTGGGAATCAATTGCTGCAAGTCTAAAACAGCAGCAGTTACACACACACGCTGCACACCCTTACATATACCACAAGGTGGGAATCAATTGCTGTAAGTAAACAGCAGTCAAACACACACACAGCATGTTTAGGCTTGGGGTCATGAACATCGTCAAAGTTTGTAGCTCCACACTTTATACAGTGTAAATGTAGAAGTTTCTGAGTAATAAAGCAATAGATGACTCAATTCAGCTATGTCAAGGTATGCAACCTTTTACCTTCTCTTTAGAGATTCCAACAAGGGATGCAACATGCTCAGCTGCATTCCTTTTGTCTCCAGACAGCATGTATACTCCAATACCTTGCTTAGACAATTGATCAACAACGTGTTTTGCATCTTCCCTTATCTCATCTTCAAAATAAATAAGGCCAGCTAGAGTATCATTTACTCCAACATAGACAACAGATTGATTTTTAAAATCCTCCAATTCTTGATGTATCTTGCTGCTAACCCCATGCCTATATAAAGGAAATATATGCTGACGTAAGAACTTTATAAAGAAAAAGGCAAGAAAAAGTTCTACAACTAAACAAAATTTATAGTATATACATTTTTTTTAAGAAATAAAAAAGAACAAAGCTACCATCCAGTATCTTAGTAACATGGATGAATCTAAAGCAAGCATAATCAGCAATATGCTGCATTCATTTGAAAAAAAAAATGGAAAAAAATTCCTTTAAATAAATTAAATTTAAAAAAAAAAAAAAAATTTGAGGTGCATCCTATCCTGTATATTTTCAGAGAATGATAAAAATAAAATACTCCAGTACCTGGTGATCCAATCCAATGTCCCAACAGAGACCTTTTTGTTATCAACAGTTGCTACTGCACCAGAACCAGGTTCTTCAAGGAATGTTCCATCTGCAACCTGCAAATTTGTAGTAAGGCATACATACACTAACAGGTGTGTCCTCATGAAACTAACCTTTATGACAATATATTTAACATGAATTACAGATTTCAGCCATTCACAAATTACCACCAAAAGGTTCTATTTTACAAAAGTACATTAGTCAGTGAGTCTTACAGCCAATAAACATTGCCTATTAATAAGTCAATCTCATATAGATGGCATATACTGACAGTAAAAGGGGGCACAAAACAAAGTTAAGTACCCAGTCGTTTCTCCTCTACAAGAGAATAGCAACTCAATAGCAATTAGCCAACTGTTATTAGAGGCAGATTAGCTCATGGAATGCCAAAAATCCACCAGTATTATAAACTATGATATCATTCCCTTTCTGATACATACACACTCAGACGCATAGATAAACCAGGTAATATAGTAAAGAGCATGGTCGGCAAATATAACAATGTTATTATCTTTTTATTTTAATTTTCAAATAATTTTGTTTATTTATTTCCACTATTTAAGCAAAATACATTTTATTAATATGATAAACTAATCAATAATTTAAAAAAATAAATAAATAAATAAAAGATACTATAACAATTAAAGCTAATGATATGATATTTAATACTACACCAAAAAGATGTATTAGAATATATTCAATTTATCAGCTCATGTAAAGCAAAAGCGTCATGTGATTTGTATGAGCAAGAAGAGACCAAAGAACAGTGGGTGATATGATGAGAGAAAAGAAGTAAAGTTCGTAACAGAATAAAGCAGTGAGAACACTTGATGTCAGGATGGGGAAGTTGAATAGAGAAAGAAGAACCTTAGCGTTAGTACAATTAACTTTCTGAGCAGCATCCACAATAGCTTTCCCAACTGGATGTACTGAATTCGATTCTACCGCAGCTGCTAACCTCAAAACTTCGACATCAGACCATGTATTCTCTTCTGCTTGGCTGAATTAAAAAATGAACTTTATACCACATTGAGTTGGATAACTTCAACAGAAGAATTCATACAGTATATACATATTTTTTACATATCTAGATTTATGTTTCACAAAATGCCACTAGATTTCTTTTGGAGACTCTTTTTAACCAAAAAAGAGAGAAAAGGTGAGCACAACGATGGGTTATTCTGACATTCTTAATGTAAATTAGAACTATTATTTGATTGCATGAATATACATAGCAAAACGCATGTTTTTTAGTCAGAGTAAAAAGGATATCATCTTGTATTAATGAAGAATTCAAACAAAGTCGATGTCATTTTAATCTTCCCATATAAGTTGATTGTGATTAATGGGTGGATGTATCTTGTACAGTAGTACCTTGAATTTGCATTTTGTTCACATGAAGGAGCAATAACCTTTGTCACAACAGGTCGACCAACTGTAAGGGTTCCTGTTTTGTCAAATACAACTGTATCTACCATGGCAAACTTCTCTAGAATGTTTCCACCACGCAACAGCAAACCTCTTGTAGCCCCCAAAGAAGTTCCAACCTGTTAAATACACATACAATGCCATAATCTTAGATTAAACAGTCTTTATGGATGTGATTGTTATGAAGAAATTACCAGCACAGCAGTAGGTGTGGCTAATCCGAGTGCACATGGACAAGCAATAACCTGCATCAATAGACAAGTATTAATACCAGGAATAGCTATAAGATCCTTCATCTAGACAGTAACTGAAAACTAAAATATTTAGCAGGCTATTTTCTCTCTCCTATTTTTCATCTCAAAAGGAAAATTATAGTACTTTACCTTCCATAGCTATTCAACAACAATAAATGAATCATTTAGTTGGACTAACAAAACCTAAGTATGTGTGCCTCTTAAATAGTAAAAGGGTCTCTCATGAAAGCAAAAGAGCTATCTTTCTTTTCTTTTCTTTTCTTTTTTTTTGTCTTAAGCTATTGCAGTTTTAAATACCTTAACTTTAAATGCTCTCAAACAAACTGATGACGTAGCATTCAAAATAAAATACAAGAGGGAAGATGCATAGCCCAAAGAACCATAAATCAGGAACCATGTAGCTAAAGATGTTACACGCAGATAAAAAGGGAATGAGTTAAATTGATTTGAATAATGAATTGTTAAAGAAACTCTACACCTTCTGAAAATGCCAAAATATAGATTCTATGTTTCTGACACACTACTAAACATCTTATATAAAATCGTGTGAAGCTTGAAGCATAGCCAAAAAGATTTAACGCTATATGTGTAAATATATAGTGTTGTGCCTTGTCAAAAGAACAGTTCATCTAAATGGCCAACCCATTATGTGAGAGCACCAAAACAGATTTTATAATATTAATTTGCTAGCTTTGTATAGAGATGTAGACAAGATTTTCAAGCTTCCTTGTTTCTCAAAATGCATCGTGGGATATTTTAACGTCCATAAACATTTGAAGCATACCAGAACACTGCAAGCAAGCTGCAGAGCCAATGAAACTGCACTTCCTTGGTATAAAGCAGTAGGTAAAACATGTTTGCCAAATAGACTCCAAAATGTAAAAGTGGTGAAAGAGACTGCCATCACCCCATAAGTGAAGTGTCCAGCCACCTGGATACAAAAAATGCTAATACTTAATTTTAGTGACGAGGATAAGGCATAAGATATTAAAGAAAAAGGATAATACAGCCACAAAGAACAAAAGGATGAGAAATCCTACTTGAAAAAAGAAGGGGGGGAAGACAATATAAAAAAGAAGAAAACATAACTGAAGCTAACCACCCAATACAGAAGCATGAAGTTTGCAAGACTAGACATTTGTAGATAGAAACAAACTTGCTCAAAATAATTGAGATTTAATTAAGAAACCTTATCAGCCAATCTCTGTACTGGAGCTTCCCTGCTTTGTGCCTCTTCAACGAGACGTACAATGTCCCCCATAGCAGTCTCACCGCCTGGTCTCCTTACTTCCATTGTGAGAGTTCCATTAAGATTTATACTTCCAGCTGCAACATCACTCTACAGATATAAAATCCATCAACCAAAGTTACTTTAAGTCTTATACCGCCCAGTACTGCCAGTTCCACAACTGTGAAAGTCTCAATCATATATCAACAAAAAATGAAGTGTGTCCATCATTAACAAAGATAGACATAAAACATGATCATCAATTACCAACTGGTCTTCATGTTTTATTTATAAATGCAAACAATGCCTTGAAGAATTTCAAACCATGACCATAGCATGCACCATTACTTAAAGAAACCAACACATTGCGTCCAACGACAACTAAATTTCATATTATACGAATATGTCAGGATAGAATGGTACCCCTGGTAATTTTGTTACTGGAAGTGGCTCACCGGTGAAACTTGACTCATCTACAGTGCTTCTACCAGATCTGACAATTCCATCTGCTGGGATACGATCCTAGAGAATAAAAATGAATGTTAAAAGGAATATCAAAGCACATATTTATGCATGTCACTTCCCAAAATATAGACAGGGTGTTCAAACTTAAAATCATTATAAGAAAATGTCTTGCAATACATAGAGCACCATGGTTCAGGAACAAAGCAATGTGGTAAGAATCCCCCTTTCCCGTACTTGTGGACACTAACAATATAAGTATTATCATTCTTCCTTTATCTTTCATATCTCATTAGATAACTTTTACCATCCAAAGACATGCTGATAGAAGTCATCCTTTCTTTTTTTTTATAAAAAAAAACAAAGATTAAAGTTTCTCTGTTTGAAGGAGCTCCAGGTTTATCTCCAATAAATTGTAGATTTTGATATTACTTACTCCAGGCAACACAATAATTTGGTCTCCCACAGAAAGACTGTCAGAAGGAACTTCAACAATTGAGTCAACTTCTGTTTTCCCATTATTAACAAGAAGGCGGGCTTTTGATGGTAGTAAACTAAGAAGTCCTGTCATATCACTTGTTGCTTTAATTTTTGCTCTCTGCTCAAGATTCCTTCCTAACAAGACAAATGCAATCAGCATAATTGGTTCCTCAAAGAAAGCTTTCCAACCCTGCATTAGAAAATAATATAGTTAAGACTTAAGATATATAAACTTAAATCGATTGCCAGCACATGTATATATGTATAATTTGAGGAAACAAATATACTTTTTGGCTTTGGATTAATATGCCAAATGAAAACAGACAAGAAGCATCACACCAACAGTGAGCATGTCGCTTAAGAGACACACCCCATTCTTAGTCTTTATCCAAAACCAAAAAGAAAAATAAAATTATAACCAGCACCATAAAGTAAATGAGACAGAGAATACAGATTAAACATGCATTGTTATAGGTAAAGGTAAACAGGGTGTACATAAATCAGTCCGAACCAATGAATCGGATCCTACATTGGCGGGTTTGATTTATAGAAAAATATCACACTAAACCAAACCACCCGAATTGATATAGCATATTAATTACTTTACCTAGTTTCTATTTTTAGAATCTGGATAACAAATGCTGCTATCTTATAGTCTTCTTTATATATAATGATAAATAAATGAAGATGACTATAGTGCAATTTTTAGTTGAAAACTCGTCTTATCAAGCATCAATTAGCCATAACTTTAGAAGTCATAAGTAAATGACAAAAAATAAGACACTCCGCAAAATATGGGATTTTAGTTTTCCATTTTCTTTAACTTTTACAAGTGTAACTGAGCAACAAAACATAGCTAGAGAATAAATGAAATGAAAATTCCAGGTTGGTGCTAAACTTCAAATGAACATTTTACCAATTTTGGTAGCAGCGTAGCAAATGAACTGACTGTAAATGATGACAAGGCCCCAAGACCAACTAAGGTGTTCATGTTTGGTGCCCCTTTAAGAAGGCTTTTTAGTCCATCTAAGATAAGCTGGCGACCAGGACCAAGCAATGTAAACAAAGACAGTGACACATGAAATCCAACAGAATGAAATGCATGAATCCACGGTGCCCTAGCTGCAAAGAAATGAGAGAGATGGCCAACAAGACAAACAGCACAAAGAGCCCAAGAAACAGCTAGCTCGCGACCTTAGAACAGCACAAGAAAAAAAAGGAAGCACAATGATGATTAGTATCAAGATTAGAAAGCAGATAAATCCTCCGAGAACCATTCAGATATATCAGAAGTAGGCTGTTATCGCTACACTTGGTTTATAGAAAAGACTCAATGAGATTCTTACCACTTTGTCTTAATTGTTTGCGCTTTTCCTCCATCTTTCTTTCAAAAATTTGGATGAAATTGTCTCTTCCCGAATCTGCACTTAAGAAAGAGCAGGATAGTCAAGCAACCATACCAATGGAGAAAGCTGATATGATTTTAATTTAGAAATTATCACTCAAAAAAGTAACTTGTAGTAGCAATTTAGAGGGGTTTACGCCAGGTTTCCATCATAGGTGAGCACAATACAGTCATTCTTCCCAGTTATTTGCTAAATTAGTTTGCATATTGTTCCTAGTAGGAGGTAACAAGCATGCATAAGGGGAATGCAGCCAAAAGATAAAAAGGACTATCCTCTGTCCCTCAAGTAAAAGAAAGTAGAAATAACTCAGCACTGTTACACCATCGCACATGATAAAGAGAAATATGAGGGGTATGAAAAACAAATTATGATTTTAAAAGTACAACAATACAGCTACAACCATGATAGACATATCAAAAGTTCATTTATATCCTACAATGGGCAAAGATAAAATAGAGCGGCGGTAAGCAATAATTGTTTACACAGCTACATAAGCCCATGTATCACTCATAGTCTCATACAAAATAGAGTCCTCAAAATTCTTGATAACTAAAGGGTTGCTACTTTCAGAGTCAACATCAGCAAATCCGTCATCATGCAGGGCTGCCAGAAGAGTGTCACGGAACTCCAACACCCTCAAGAATCCATGGAGACTCACCTACTGAAGGGAGGAATTACAACATCAATAATGGTTTTTAAACTATCCTATAGATCTAAGAATGGTCGATATAAGATTTGGAAATAGTTTAGCCATATAAAAAGGTATTGTTTTGAACTCAGAACCTCATGAATTAAGAACATACCATTGACTCCAGACAACCACTCTTTAGCATTTATATGATGAAATAATTCCTTCAGTTGCTATCGTCCTTACCTGCCACTTAACCCACCAAGCTTCATGTGAATCAAATTGAATTCTATGACATATGTTAACATCTAATCTCATTTACACTAATAATTGCTAAGTGGATAACCAGTTTTCAAAGGCATCCAATATCATCTTAGGTCTATTGGGCAATTTGAATTCACCACTATGTACTTCTTTTGATAGAAAAATCACTTGCGAAAATATTATCCTCACACACTATTCAATAATTCCCAACCAAAATCTTGGGTTCAACGTTGGTCTACCAATAATCAAGCAATGGCTATAACAATTCTGAAGGTAATACAAAGCTGAGTTTACACTTTTTACAGATTGATCTGCACAATACTGTCCCTAAATATTCTAATTATTTCTTCAATAACTGAGAGATAACAGACGCACAAAGGACATTACTAAGATGGGACAAACTAGGTATCATTCATAATAAAAGGGTGGAAAAAGAAAGAATAACCACAGGGGGAGCGAAAAGAAACAGGCATTAATATATTAAAAGGAATAAACTCCATGTTGAGTCAGCAACTACTAGGATCGAACTCTCTCAACTAAGATGTTGGGTTTGGCTCCTGATCCTGATCCTTCATAGGAATTGTCTCACTGAGGCTTGTGGTATCCATTGACACCTCTTCCTAAATTTTTTCCCATCCCAGAAACACAAACAAAGAGACATTATACTGATAATGTTGAAAACATACCTCGAAGGCTGGAGCTATATCCACAGTTAGTCAAATGCTCTGCAAGTGCCTCCCCTAAATGCTTCTGCCAATTTGGTGCTTTTTTCGCTTCAGATACAGGCCAAACTATTGCTGTCTCTGTAGTTAGATTCACACTAGCAGATGACACTTGGGGCTGTGCATTAACATAAGAAATAAAGAACCACAATTCAGATTACTGATCCTTTATTTAAGAAAACGAATTAAAAAAAAATCTAAATGGCCATGCATTTAAAGAAGAAAAATATAATTTCTTATCTACCTTACTTGTCATTTCCTTGAATTTTCTGTCCTTTTATGATTTTTTATCAGAACTAAAAATTACAGAAGATAGCGTCACAGATTCTCAATGCTACCTTAAGAACATCAACAGACTTAGCTATTTATAATTGGATCACAGTGTAAGGAAGTTCAATTTCACAATGTGGGTATATAAATTCAATGCTTACAAATATAATCTCAAATATTGCACACACATGAACATCAAATGCCAATCAACTATTCACGTACAAGAGCACATTCAACATCAAAGTTAGTCAACATTTGCAAACACTAATCAATTTACACATATAGAATAATGGAAGCACCTAAACCAAATCAAAATCAATATTGCAACGAACTTACACGACTTTCCAGAATCCTCTTTACAGTCGCAGCACATCCACCGCACGTCATTCCCTATCAAACGCACACAAAGAGAACGTAAAAGAAAGCTTAGTTAGAAATGCCAAAGAAAATAAAACGGAAGAAGAGAACCAAACCAAACTTCACTCAAACAAGTTTTTCATACCGAAACATCGAGAATGATCACATCAGGCGAAAGCGCCGAAACCTCCTGAGCTGCGTCTCCAACTAACTTCACGCTACCGTCTCCAGACTCGCCGCCGCCGCCTCCTCCTCCTCCTTCGCCGCCAGTTCCGGCTCCGCCGAAGCCTCCGCCGCCGGCTTCAGAAGCGAAGGAAGCGACGGAGCTTGAAACGCACCGTAAACGGCACGGAGGTCGCGGCGGAAGCAGCACGCGGAAGGCACTGAGCGACGGCGAGAAACTGAAAACCGCGGGTGAGCTCGGAATGTGGCGGGAGGCGTAGGAATTGACTGCGCATTTGAGGCTGCGGCGGAGAAGAGGAAGGCGATGAGGAGCCGTGGCGGCGAAGTGGCGGTGGAGAGCCTTGAAGAGTGCCATCTGCGCCGGTGTAGTGACGGAGATTGCAGAATCCATTGGATTCTGCTGAAGAGTTGAAGAAGAACAAGAGGAGACTGTTTCAATGTGGAAGCAATCTTCTGGTCCAGTTGAGCGAAGTTATAGCTCTGCGCGTGTTACTGTCTACTATTTCTTTTATTTATTTACTTTTATTTTTATCTTCTTCACTTCTTCACTTCTTCTACCTATCACTGCGTTGCTAATTAAATTTGGTATGCGTGCACGGTATATTGGTATTAGAATCCACTCCTGTTTACACGTTTTTCTTGTGGTGGGCGACACTCTTGTAATAATTGAGAAATATTTATGATAATATATATATATATATATTTTTTTTTTCTGAACTTTATTTTATTTATTTATGCATGTATTAAATATTTTTTTTTCAAAATATTTCATCCGTTACGTTTGAAAATTAAAAGTATTTAAGGAGCGAATAAAATATGTGTACAATGTGTATAATAGAGGTTTAGGGATGTCCGATTCAGTATTAGAGATATAACATTAATGTTATCTTTTTCTATCAGCTTAAACTTTTGGAATGAGTGATTTCATGATATGGTTTCATAGTCCATTATACACATTGTATAAATATTTCATTGGTTCTCTAACAGAATTCTTTAATAATAAATTAATAATAGTCATTAACTTAAATTTCTTTTTAATAACATTATAAAACATTCAGCAATATAGTGCCCGTCACGTGACCCCTTGTTTTTCACAATTCCTTCTTTTCTCTCTCCACTCTTCAGTCTTCACCTAACCCTTTTGTCGGTTTGTCACATTCTCTTTGAAGTGCTGTTATTAACTTAATGTTTTTTCTGGTTCAGCACTAATCCCTTTCGTCCCCCTTTTTCCCTCTTTTCTCCTTCATCGACACGGTAGCAGAAATGGAAACAAAAGCTTCGTACAATGTAAAGAATAAAGAATGAATGGATGATTACATAAAGCTTTAGTATATAGCTATCAAACAATAATCTTAATATCGATCATCGTTGGATGAGTTCTAAGGAGGGATGAATGATCAGCGGAAAAGAGAATAGAACTAACGCTTGTTTAAGCTACGGTGGCTCTTTCTCTAGGCTGCTAGTACCATTCATGGAAGGTGACTATGGTGGCGGTTCAAAAATATGAGATAGTTTTAGACTTAATAGTTAAGGCATCCGTGGGATTTGCTTACAGTGGAATAGTGGATATTGGTGATGCAGCAACGAAACAACAATGATTAACCCATCTCATATTTTTGTCAAAAGTTTAAACACCAAATATGTATCATCGATACTAACCAGGATTTAGGGTTTATGTATGATTGTTGATAACTTGATACTAAAAATGAGACAGTAATGAACAGGTATGAAAGTGGCTAAAAGCGACTAAATCTAGAGTTGGCAATATATACCCTATTCGCGGGTAATCAATTCGGATTAATTCATTTGGACAGGGTTAAGGTTGTCTATCTGATTCACTGCGGATAGGATAAAGTGTGGTGTGAGTTTGCCTGCAGATAGGGTAGGGTAGAGGCGGGTTCAGGGTATATCCTATCCTACTCTACTCGCACTTTTAATATATTATATAACATAGAAAAAATTTTAAGTGTACAAGAGAACAACGGTTGTTTTAACCGTTGATTTTAATTAATAATTTAATATATATTATATATATATTTTATAATTTAGATCAACGGTTAAAATAACTGGAATACCAATATTTTTGGTACACAGATATTCCCAGTACACCTGAAACTGTTGAACTCACAATCTTATTTTTATAAAAACTTGAAATAACCACTAAACTAATTGATGGTCATATTATTTATAATTTTATATTAGATTTCTTTAAGATTTTATTATTTTTAATTTTAATTTGAACTTAGTTTTTTATTTTTTATTTTATTAATATGTATAAAATTTGAAATTGTTGAATTTTATATTTATTTAAAAAAAATATTTTTTTGCAAATAAGTCGAATAGAATAAAGTTTAAAACTTTAAGGTGCGGGTAGAGTTAGAATTAAGAGATTCTTAATCTGCAAATAAGATAAGGTAGAATTTTAACATCCAAATAGAATTAGAATAGAGTCAAAACTCTATCCTAACCTATCTATTACTAGCCCTAACTAAATTCCAAATAGTCCTTCAGATTTATAATTTTTTATGGTCTCTTAATTCCAAATTCACTGTACTAGTCTCAAGATTTAATTCTCGCTTCTGGAGTCTGGAGACTATATTAGTTTTTGAACTTTTTTTTTAATATTGAATAGGCAAATAAAGTGTTAAACTAACTCTGACCTCTGTCATCATAGATACATTTAGTGTTGTATTTAGCTTGACCAGTTAGACCTAGTTCGACATTTTATCCGTTTACTCGGCATTTCATTTCAAGAATCACTACGGGAAATTAATCGGCTAAAAGGTAAAAAAATATGGGGCCAGGTGATAGTCCTGTTAAATATCGTATAAACGATGTTTGTACGGTTTGTGTGTGTTGTTCTATTAAATATTTTATTTTTATAATTACTTTTAATATAAAAAATTAAAACAAATATACACACACAAAATTATGTAACATCTCTCATTCTCTCTCTGAATATTAGGTACTATTGTTGTTGGTGGTGGTTGGCACGAGAATGGCGTGGCGATCCCTCTGCACCATCATTTTTTTTTTCTTTCTTAGCATACAATCATGGATTCGGGAGTGTTATGACTTATGCTTTAATTTTAATAGAATAGTCTTCGATTTTGCTTGGTTAAGTTATGGGGAAAATAATTGTAAACTTATTGTTAGAGATTTTGAATGTATTTAGACATCTGCAAAGAAAGGAAGAAAAAGATTCATCTACAAGACTACAACCTTTACAATGACCTGCTGGCTGCTGCATAAAACCCCCCACAGAAATGAATATAATAGAGCATCCATTTACTATAATTAGGAAACGATCTAAAGAATTAACAAAAATGGTTGACGGCACCCTAATGCAAGATATAAGATGTGAAATGGTGAGTCTTTATGCAATACTAATTTTGGAACATCATGTCGCGTCACACGAACAAAATTTCACTTGAGTTCATATACTCTCACTGCCTACTATATTGAGTCTAAACCAACGATTAATACTTTAAACTGTTTAAAGCATATATCCTCTGTTTGAAATTGTTAGAAGACAACTAGTGGGAAGGTTTAACAGGTAACCCGTAAGCATACATGTGAAAAAGACGAACGAAACAAACATTTAGCTCTAAACTGATGCTGCTAACTTTAGATTTTTAAAATATGTTTTGAAGATGATGCCTCAGCTTCGAACTACGACTTACCAATCAAAACGTTCCGTCTATGATTATGATATTGTATACCAAAGGTGGAAGAAGTGTTCTGACTTTGTTGTAACTCTATCATATTGAACGAAGTATTGTTTTCCTTATAAACATATTTGTCTTCAGATGAGTTGGACTATAGGATCATCATATTCATATTCATTAGTATAATAGCGGTATAACACGGAATTCCTGTATCAAACAAAATATTTGTACTTGAAGCTATCTAGATGAACACCAAAGAGGACTTAGCCTCATGGTTGAATTTGTCGCAACAGCAATGTATAGAGCTAATGATAGCCAATAGGAGCTGGTGCATCCCTCAGTTCTTTTCCCTGAAAGTGGATATCCTACAGGAGAAGAACATAATTGTATAAAATCCAACGTACAAATGCAATCAGAATATGCAGATGTGAATACAGTCATACCAAACATGGTCAATTAATTAATCCTCCCTAGAAAAGCAAACAATGAACCTACCGACCACAAATCAAGGATAAGAACATACCACAAGAAGAAAATGCATCTTTCACATGATACCAAGTCTACCAAAGTGGTTAGGTTTTTGATTCTCTAACCTCCATATAGTTTACTAATATTTCAGTAGAAAGTTAAGTTAATCAGCATTTTGTAGGTGAAATGAATGATGGAATGGATACTCTCAGCTGCAAACTAATGAATGTGTCTGTACAATCCTTTATATTGAAATTGTAGTTAGGGCTGAGGAAATTGGAAGAATTGTCATTTTTAGTTGTCTTTAGACTACCATCTATATATCCATATATCTTAAATGCACAATTTTCAAACTCTATGTTCCAAGGGGAAAAAATCATATCTAACTTCTGAGAGAAAATTAAATGAAAGAAGCATAAACAATTTCAGAGGATATGTTACAACACAACCAAAAGATAAACATTTTTTGAATGACACTCACCGAAGCAAAATGGTTCACATCTCGGTGATGAGCTTCATCGGCACGAATGACGGTTATAACATCTTTCAATTTGGCGTCCTTGGGAAGCCTCCAATAATCTATTGCAATGGCAGGAGCAGGAACATTTTCAATTGCACCACTCTCTAGGTCCCTCAAGAACTCAGTGTAAGAATGTATGGCCTCCTCCTCAAGATACCCAACAACTCTATGAGCTAACTTTGGGGAGAGTAAGTAAAGCCCAAAGAACGCGTTGAAGAAAACTCCCTGGACAACAAGAACAAGTATTCTTTCATACCATTTAGGCTTCACAAGTTCCACCATGGTCATTAAGTGCATTCTCTCATTCTCTGCTTCCTCAAGCAATGCTTTGATCCAGCCCCCACTGTGCTGAAACCTGCGGAGCGACCTCAGGTGCAACAACACTCCTCCCACCATTCCAGGAACAGCTGCAACTGTTTCAAGCATCATTGCACGGCAACCATATTGTCTCTGGAAATATCACGCCATGGATTATGATGAAGGACAACTTATACACATGGAAAATATCTTGATAGTTTTCTAATGAAGTTGTGGTATCTCTTTATATATCCCCCTTTATACACATTATATACAGGCTTCTTTTATATTTTGTTGGGGATTATGTCCGCTATAGGAGATTTTATACTACACACCTTGAAAAAAACATCAGTCGGAATTCTGATGAGCTTCACTGTCCTATAAGCAACTTTATCCAGAAAATTCTTTGGAACATGATGCTTGGTCAAATCAATTGACAAGTTTGAATGGTAAGTCTCCCACGGCTGCATAGACAAAAAGGAAAACATGCTAACATCCGTTCAAAGATAGCCATAGCCCAAAAAACTAGTGGTTCTATATACTGATATAACCTCTTTAAAAGAATTCCAATAATTATCAGCATGACAAAACAACTAACAAAAAACCTCTACTTCATAAGAGCAACAAAATCTTGTGGTAATGCTAAGATTTACCTTAACAGATCGTAAATTTCATAATGAACTAACCAATGCACGGAAATTCGCATGAACATTTATATTTCAGAGCTATAGAACTATAAAAAGCCATAAATATATAGAGTACAAAATAATTAATAATTTGCCGAATCAAACAATCAGAAACTGAATCCTCAGTTCCTCACCATGAAGCAGTTCCAAGGCCACTCCGTCCCATCCTCTCTCGTAACCTTCTGCCTCGAAATCCCCCAATAACTCGAGGCCACAAGGCTATTGCCTTCACTCTTCTTCTCCTCCTTCTTCTTTTCCGTCGAATTTGCCTCAACAGGCGACCGCAGGGACTCGGAAGCCATCATTCTCTTCCAGCAGGGGAATCCTCTTTTCAAGCCACCAGCACCCGCGCAGTGGCGGCTCATTTCCGCCGCCATAAACGGCATCACCGTCGCAGTTGCAACCGCCGTGCCACTACGGTTACAGTCATTCCTGCCGTTGATCAGAGCTCGGAGAACCACAGAACTGAATGCAGAATGCTTCATCGTTTCGAGAGAAGAATCGCGTCTCTTATTGAAACTTCTTCAACTGAATTGCCACGAATTTTTAAATTGCAGTTTAACGAGGAGGAAGCTTAGCGGTTATGTATGGAGGGAAATAGAAGCGCCGGAGTAGAAAGTTTCGGTGCTGTGCATGTTTCGTGTGATGAGTGAGGGCTGAGCGGTTAGAAGTGTTTTTGACCGTGGATTTAGGCGGTTAAGATGTAATGGAGGGAGTTTGATTGGCAATAGAGGCGCGCAGTTTTAGATAAGAAACTGTCACGAAAAATGAGCATCTAGTTTGATCGAGTAAGGCGGTTAGAGTGGATCAGATTCAGTGCAGCGTATACTATGTAGAGCCTGCATAGCCAAATAGGCAAATAGCGCTTGTCCTTTTATCAACCGTTGACCGTTGATATCCCAAAGGGTGAAAGGGAGGTGCAATTTGGGAAGAAAAATGTTATTTTAGAAAAGAGTAATACTGCAAAGTTCAAATGAGTTTTTTTTTTTTTTTTATAAATGTTGGACACCTTAGTCTAAAAAAAACTTTTAATAAAATTATTCCTCAAAATTTTATTTCGTAAAAGAATTTGTTTCTTGTTAGATTGTCTATTATCAATGATCAATTATCAATTACATATATAATAGGGATACAAAAGAATTGGTGTATAATTTTCCTTTTTTTAAATATTCTTCATCAAATACAATTAATAAAAAAAATAAGACACTTTATTAACTCTAAGAGTTGAACAATTTTTTTTTTTATATATAATTGTTTCAAAGTGTTTTAATTTGTGGAGATTGATGATGGTCCAAACTTTTGAAGTGCTCCTTAGTGCGTGTATAAACGATGATTGGAGTATTCTAATGTCAAGGTTAATAGATATTTTGAACTAGATCCTGCACCATAATTTTCAACGTTATTCATAGTTTTTTCATGGTGGATGGTTATCTTGGGAGCGTCAGATTTGTTCCTGAAGTCGGATTTAAGATTGAATCTAAGGATCGTATCCGATCATTCATATGCGAGCGCGTTTATTATTTCGAATTCTTTAAATTTTGAATTTTACTTTATAAGTTAAAATGTGATCTTTTTATTATTTATTTTATAAATAGAATAAAAATAAATATAAAAAAAATTATTCAATAATAAAAAATTATACTTTATCTTTTAAAATAAAAATTTAAAATTTAAGAGATTCAAATTCAATTGTTCTATACCAAGTTGAATTAACTTACTACTTCTAGCCGGAGTTTTACTAAGAATATTTTATTTGATAGGATATAGTATTATATTAGTATCCTACATTTGGATGTAATCATGTTTTAGTTTTTAAGGTTTAAAGTGTCCTATTTAAATACAAAAAAGTTTTATTTAGCTTTAATTTAGTTTCACCGTGAAGTCAAAGTTAAATAATTAATAGAATGTCCTACATGACAGCAGTACAAGAATAAAGTCGATAATTTGGAGAATAAGTACAAGCTCCAAAGGCACAAAATCAACTGTAGATGCATCAATACATTTATTTATCATTCCCCTTAGTTCTATAAAAAAATATTTCATTTAAACTATAAGATGAGTGATAAATAAATGTATTGATGCATTCACGGTTGATTTTGTACATATGGAACTTGTACTTGTTCTCTAGATTATCTTGTTCTTATACTGCTGTCATGTAGGATATTCTGTTAATTATTTAACTTTGACTTCACGGTGGGACTACATTGAAGTTAAATGAAACTTTTTTGGATTCAAATATGACACTTTAAACTTTAAAAAAAACAAAACAAGATTACACCTAAACGTAAGGGACCAATTTAGTACTTTACCTTATTTGATATTAGGCTTCTTGGGTCATTGAGCTCATGTAAGTACAATAACATGTTTATTATCTTGACTAACATCAAATTTTTTACCGTTATCGATATTTAATTTATAAAAAATAGATTTAGGATTAAATACGATTTTGGTTCTTAAAGTATATGCCAAAATTTTTTCGTCTCCAATATTTTTTTGCATATAAAATCGTCCCTAAAATTTAACTTGATTTTAAAATCGTCCTTTTTTACTTAAATCCTAAAATTTGGAACAAAATTACCTCTAACAAAAAAATCATAAAATAAAATAAAAAAGAAAAGAAAAGAAAAAGAACAGACGAGAGAGAGAAAGATAACCACGAGGAAGGAAATAAGAAGAAGGGGGAAGTATTGAGGATATAAAAGGAAAAGTAGAATAACTAGAAGGGGTTAGAAGTAATTTTCTGTTTTTAGTTAGTGTAGCAGTTCTATATGTTAGAAGAGAGAGCTATGGCTTGGGCGGGTATCTTCTATTCTCTCATGTATAACCCTAACAGTTTAGTGCACTATTTTTCAGAGTAATCTTCTCAGATTTGATAGATCCTTCTCTGCTTTATTGTCTTCTAGGTTTTAGCTCTTTGTTATGAATCTTTTGTTCATTTCTTGTTCTTTGAGCTTCTGTACTTAAGCTCCTACATGGTATCACGAGCTTTTGATTTTTCTCAACCATGAATGCATCTCCGCATTCATCTAACAATTCACTTTCTGGGACCAACAATAACAATTCGAATCTTGAAAATTCTAGCAACAACAACAATTCAAACCCTGAAAATTCTGCTAACAACAACAAAAATAATCTTCTTGCTAATTTCAATTCCTTTTCTTTCTCACCTCAGTTGTTCAACACCCGCCCCTTTACTCCGATTAGTGATAAATTAGAAGAAAGAAATCAGAAGACTTGGCAACAACAAGCATTGGAGGCAGTTAGAGGTTAGCTTTTGAAAAATCATCTTTATAAAGATCGTGTTCCTCTCAGATTCACTACGATTGAAGATCAACAAAATGGAATCGAGTCATCAGTATATATCCAGTGGCTTCAAGATGATTATAATCTCCAATCTTGGCTTTTGGCATCTATTGATCCTATATTCAAAACCAAAATGGTTGGTTGCTCTTTCAGTCATGAATTTTGGGGCAGAATTGAACAATATTTTGAAGAATCAACCAAATATCGTGTCAAACAGCTCAAAGCACAAATAAAGACTATCAAGAAGCAAGGTTCAACAGCTTCTGAATATATTTCAAAAATTAAGGAGATTGCAGATTCTTTAGCAGCTTTAGGCTCGCCTTTAACCGTTGAAGAACATATTGATGCACTGCTTGAGGGATTGAATGAAGAATATCAAGTTCTAATTCACACTGTCAATTCCAAACGAGAAATTTTTAGTCTTTGTGAGGTTGAAACTCAAATTTTAACCTTTGATGATATGCTTGATAAATTCCGAAAATCTACAACCTCTATGACTCAAGCTAATATCTCTTAGAGTTTCTTTCCTTCCAATTCCAATCCAAGTCGTGGTTTTGGAGGAAGAAGAGGTAGAGGTGGTAGGTTTTCATGAGGAGGCAGATCTTTTTCAATCAGAATAAGCCACAATGCTAAGTATGTGGTAGATTTGGTCACATTGCTTGGCATTGTTTCAACAGATTCAACTAGCATATACCTCCTCCATCATATAATTCTCAGACTCCCATTTCCACCTCCTTCACCAATTCTCCAAACTCTTCGAATTCTTCACAAGCCAGCACCACTACAACTACACCTCCACCACCAACACCATCCTTTCATAACCCTACAGCCTATATGGCAGTACCTGCATCAGTGATAGACCTTAACTGGTACCCAGACACTTGAGCATCTCATCATGTTACACCAGATTCTTCATCCTTCATTTCCAGCTCTGAATACCCTGGCCCAGATCAAATTCAGATTTGAAATGGATCAGGTTTGCCTATTAAGAGTGTTGGTAACTCATTCTTATATTCTATTGATTCTAAACATTTTTTTAAATTGCAAGATTTAATATTTTCTCCCGACATCACAAAGAATTTAAATAGTGTTGCAAAATTTGCTAAAGATATAACAAAATATTTTTTGAATTTCATGCTTATGTTTGCTTTGTTAAATGTCAGTTCACTAAGAAGGTATTGATGCAAGGATTTAGATTTGGAGGAATTTACAAGTTCATCAATGTGGCTGTTCCCAACTCTTCTCCTACTATTTCTTCACCCTCAGTGTTTACTATTTCTCATGTTTCTTTTGATCATTGGCATAAAAGATTAGGCCATACCAATAGGAAAACTGTTCTTAAAATTCTAACTCAATGTAATCTTCACGCTTCCAGTATTAATAATAAGAGAAGTTTGCAAATTGATGTGTGTGAAAATTGTGCTAGAGCAAAGATGCATAAGCTTCCCTTTCCTACCTCAAGTACTATCTATAGTACACCTTTACAGCTTGTTATTTCGGATGTATGGGGCCTTGCTCCTTACTTTTCTCACTTGAGTTTTCGTTACTATGTTACTTTTATTGATGCCTACTCTAGATACACCTATCTTTGTTTACTGGTTTCTAAATCCCAGGTCCTACAGGCCTTCAGGCAATTTAAATTATACATTGAGAATCTAACTAACCACAAGATACGAAAATTTCAATCAGATAATGGGGGAGAATTCACCTCTCATCAATTTACTGATTTCCTTGCATCGGAGGGCATCTTACAAAGTTTTTCTTGCCCTTATACTCCAGAGAGAAATGGCATGGCTGAAAGGAAACATCGGCATCTCATTGAAATGAGTATTGATATGTTGTCCACAGCATCCATGCCATTAACATTTTGGGATGAAACAGTATTAACTGCCACTTACACTATTAATCAAATACCTATTCCTGTCTTAGCAAATAAATCTCCCTATGAAGTCCTTTTTGGTGTTAAACCTGATTACAATGGCTTTAGAATTTTTGGGAGTGCTTGCTACCCTCTTCTTTGGCCTTACAACAAAACTAAACTAGATGATAGATCCAGCATATGTGTTTTTATAGGTTATGATTCCAAATATAAGGGTTATAAATGTCTTGCTTCTTGTGGCAGAATTTACACAACTAGACTTGTTCTCTTTGATGAGTTTAACTTTCCTTATAATTCGTTGTTTCAACTTAATCATATTAATCATAGTACTGACAGTAATTTTGATTCCTCTGTTCCAAGTATAGGTTGTCATTTTCAGAAACAAGTATATCCTACTCCTATACAACATACAAATCAACCTGTTTCTGCTACTACAGCTTACTCTACATCTCCTAATTTAGACACTTCTTTAGATACCCCTGCTCCTTCTGAAAGTAATAACACTGCTTCTCAACTCTAACATCCTATTCCCTCCCTAGATTCTTCTTCTACTACTAATTTGAATACTCTTAGTAATTTCACTCCTTCCTCTTCTGATCATCACCCTTCTCCTCCTCACAATACTCATCCCATGATGACTAGATCCAAGACTAGTCACTCTAAACCAAAAACATATGCAGTTTCTAAATCTGTCACAGTTTCTTTAGAAAATCCACCAAAATTCCCATATATAGCCTTAACCATCCCCCAATGGAAACAAGCTATGCAAGAAGAATTTGATGCATTGCAAAGAACCAATATGTGGACACTAGTTCCTAGACCTCAGCACTGTAAAGTGATATGAAGCAAATGGATATTTACCATCAAAACGCTTACTGATGGTACTGTTCAAAAATACAAAGCTAAATTGGTGGCCCAGGGGTATCACCAATCTGAAGGTTTTGACTTTGAACAGGTCTACAACCCAGTTATTAGACTAGCAACAATTAGAATAGTGTTAAGTATTGCTCTTTCCAAATACTGGGTAATTAGACAACTAGATTTTAATAATGCTTTTTTAAATGGAAACTTGAATGAAACTATCTATATGTCACAACTGTTTGGTTTTGAACAGGATGCTGCTACTCATGTATGCAAACTCAATAAATCTCTTTATGGTCTCAAACAAGCACCAAGAGGGTAGTTTCTAAAGCTTAGTACCACACTACAATCCTTTGGTTTTCAAAGTACAAAATCTAATATCAGTTTGTTTATTAAATGTGGTTCAAATTATCTAATTTACATCTTATGCTATGTTGATGACATTATTATGCTGTTGAAATTGACAATATGATTCTTAAGTTGCACAACACTTTTATATTGAAAGATTTAGGACCACTTTCATATTTTCTGGGTATTGAGGTTCACAGGAACAACACTGGTCAATTTCACTTATCACAGACTAAATATATAACTGATTTACTTTACTTGAAATACACGAATAGAGTGAGACAAGGATTGTGTTTTGGATGAATTCCTTGAGAGAATCATCTCTCAGCGTCAATATATATACATAGGTACAAAAATAAAATTCCTTAATACTAGGAGATACAACCGAATTAGATATCTAAAAACAGAAACTATATCAAAACAGAATAACTTATATAAAGCCTATATCTCTCAGAATAACTTATATACAACCTATATCTCTAATCTGATATTCAACACTACTCCCCCTCAAGCTGGAGCATATAAATCATATGCACCAAGCTTGTTACATATGTATTGTATCCGAGGACCCCGGAGAGCTTTGGTGAAAATATCTGCAAGTTGATCGTTGGAGTTGACAAAGGCTGTTACTATTTCCCCACTTTGCAACTTCTCCCTTATGAAATGGCAATCAATCTCTATGTGCTTGGTCCGTTCATGAAACACAGGGTTGGAAGCAATATGTAAGGCAGCTTGATTATCGCACACCAGTTCCATCTTACTCGGCTCACAAAACTTAAGTTCCTTAACTAATTGCTTCAACCATATAAGTTCACATGTGGCAAGTGCCATAGCTTTATATTCAGCTTCCGCACTAGATCTTGCTACAACATTTTGCTTCTTACTCTTCCAAGATATCAAATTTCTACCAATAAAAACACAATAACTAGATGTAGAACGTCTATCAAATGGAGATCCTGCCCAATCTACATCAGTATACCCAACGATATGGTTATGTCCTTTATCTTCATACAACAAACCTTTTTCTGGAGCACCTTTGATATATCTAAGGACTCTAACAGCTGCGTCCCAATGACTATCGCATGGGGAGTCAAGAAACTGACTTAGGATACTTGTGGCAAATGAAATATCTGGCCGAGTGACTATCAAATAATTCAATCGGCCAATTAATCTGCGATATCTACCAGGATCTGCAAGAGGTTCTCCTTGATCTGGACTAAGTTTTGTATTGGAATCCATTGGTGTATCTACAGGTCTAGAATCCAACATTCCAGTTTCTTCAAGAATATCCAGAGCATATTTTCTCTGTGAGATACAGATCCCAGCATTAGATTGTGCCACTTCAATTCCTAGGAAATATTTTAACTTTCCCATATCCTTAGTCTGAAAGTGATCAAACAACTGCTGTTTTAACTGAGTGATTCCCTCATGATCATCTCCAGTAATGACAATATCATCCACATAAACAACCAGATATATGGAGGTCGTGGAGGAAGAATGACGGGAGAAAACTGAATGATCTGCTTCACTCTGAATCATGCCAAATTTAGAAATAACAGCACTAAAGCGACTAAACCAAGCTCGAGGGGATTGTTTCAAGCCATATAAAGATCGGCGTAAATGATATACTAAGCCGGAAGACTCCCCCTAAGCAACAAACCCGGGAGGTTGCTCCATGTATACTTCCTCCTCGAGATCACCATGTAAGAAAGCATTTTTAATATCAAGTTGATGAAGAGGCCAATGGCGAATGGCAGCCATAGAAAGAAAAAGATGAACAGAGGCCATCTTTGCAACAGGAGAGAAGGTATCACCATAGTCCAAACCAAAGATTTGAGTGTAGCCCTTAGCCACAAGGCGGGCTTTTAATCGATCAATGGTTCCGTCTGAGCCGACCTTAATAGTATAGATCCAACAACAACCCACAGTAGATTTGCTCGGTGGCAATGGAACAAGATCCCAAGTACCAGTAGAATGTAAGGCAGACATCTCCTCAATCATAGCATGGTGCCACCCTGGATGTGAAAGAGCTTTTGCTGTGGTTTTGGGTATAGAAACAGAAGACAAAGAGGAGGTAAAAGCATAATGCGAAGATGATAAACGATGATAACTAAGAAAATTATAAATAGGATTAGGATTACGGGTGGAACGAGTACCTTGTCTGAGAGCAATAGGAAGACTACTACTAAGTCCCGAAGAAGGATCCAAGGACGGTTCAACCACGGGTTCAGGAGATGAGTTATCTTAGACTGCAGGCCGTGGGCGGCAATGATAAACCTGGAGAGGCTTTGTGGGAATACGAGGCCCATCTAAGTAAGGAACAGGAAGCACCTCCGTAATGGAAGGTGAAGTGATGTCGGGTGCAGAGAAAAAAGGGGTATTCTCAAGAAAAGTGACATCTGCAGACACGAAGAAATGATTAAGAGCTGGAGAGTAACAACGATAACCCTTTTGAAATCGAGTGTACCCTAGGAAAACACATTTGATAGAGCGAGCAGTTAACTTGTCTTTACCTGGGGTAAGATCATGGATGAAACAAGTACAACCAAAGACTCGTAGTGGAAGAGAAAAAATGTGCTCATGAGGAAATAAAATGGAATGAGGAACTTGATTTTGCAAAATAGAAGAAGGCATACGATTAATTAAATAACATGCAGTCAGAACAGCCTCACTCCAAAACTTAAGGGGAACATGAGTATGGAGAAGAAGAGTGCGAGCAGTTAATCAATCAAGTGACGATGTTTATGCTCAGCCACACCATTCTGTTGAGGGGTATGAGGACAAGACGATTGATGTAGAATACCTTGGGAGGACAAGTAAGACGAAAAGGGTGCTGAAAAATACTCACGAGCATTATCACTTCGTAAAATTTTAATTGAAGTTTTGAATTGGTTTTGAATTTCATAACAGAAAGACTTGAAATGTGCAAATAATTCAGATCTGTCCTTCATTAAATATAACCAAGTGCAACGAGAAAAGTCATCAATAAAGGTGACAAAATAACGAAAACCAGAATGAGAAGTAACACGACTAGGTCCCCGTACATCAGAATGAATAACAGAAAAGGGAGACGCAGCTCGTGTATTGACACGACTTGAAAAAGAACTACGAACATGTTTACCTAAATGACAAGTTTGACACTCTAAGGTAGCAAGACGAGATAAACTCGAGACCATAGCTTGTAACTTCGAGAGGTTGGGATGTCCCAGGCGACAATGGACCACGTCCGGAGACTCAACAGCAGCAACAGAAGACACAGTAGTAGTGGGTAAGGCAAGCCGATACAGTCCTTGAGACTCACATCTTATACCAATCGTCTGTCCCGTCCCTCGATCCTACACAATGACGGAGTCAGCAAAAAATGTAACAAAACAATTAAGAGAACGAGTAAGTTGGCTAATAGAAATCAAATTGAAAGGACAATTGGGCATGTAAAGAACAAATTTCAAAGGTAATGTAGGAAGATGAGTAGCTTGACCTATTCCCTTAGCACCAATTTTAGAACCATCAGCCAAAGTGATAGAAGGAAGAAATGCAGGGTGTTCAAGTTTAGAGAGGACAGAAGAAGTACCAGAAATGTGATCAGAAGCACCTGAGTCAAGGACCCATGGTCCAAGAGAAGAGGAATGAGAGATACAAGCAACATAATTACCAGAGTGGGCCACCAAAGCAACGGGAGTAGATGCCTGCTTTGAAGCTTGGTACTTGAGAAACTAATCATAATCATTGCCAGAGACAAATATCCCTTGTGGTTGTGCGGCGGAGTGAACGTCAGATGGCTCATTAGTTTGGACAACATTAGCTACCTTGGTAGGACGACCATGGAGAGCATAACATTTATCATGAGTATGACCAATCCTATGGCAATAGGTACAACTAAGGCGAGTACGATTACCACGACCCCCACGGCCGCCGCGAGTGAGCACTTGAAAGGACACTTGAGAAGAAGATTGGGATGCCAATGCAGTTTGGTCGAAAGTATGTGTCTCAAGAGAGGGGCCGGATTGCAAGAGTCGTGCAAATACGTCCTCAAGGGAAGGAACGGGTGAGGTGCCCAATATTTGTTGCCGAAGAGATTCAAGTTCAGCTGGCAACCCAAGTAACGTAAGTACCAAAAACAGCTTTCCCTGTTGAGCATGATGGTCATTAGCATTAGACACATAGGGAAGGAGAGTCGAAAACTCTTCCTTGACAGCTTCCACAGCCCCAACATAAGATTCCATATCAGTTCCTTGAAGCTGTAAACTACACAGCTTCTTAGCAACATGGTAAAGTCTTGCAATATCATTAGTGTATAAAGCTTTAGCATAGTCCCACACCTTTTTAAAAGTTTTGTAAGCCCGAAACATAGTCAGCTTTGGTGGATCAATGGTCTGCCACATAAGGTTACATAGCTGGGCATCAATCTTCTTCCAAGTGGTTTTGTCAGCGGCGCGAACATCATCAACAGATTTAGTAAGGTGGCCTTCATAGCCTTGGCCCATGAACCAAAGTTCCACAGAATCAGCCCAAGAAAGGTAATTTTTGGCACCCATCAATTTTTCAGAGGTCATTGTAGCGGTTCCAAAAACAACAGATGTTAGAATAGCCGGTTTGCCACCATTGGAGTTGGTGTCGGGGGTTACCTCAGAAGACATGATGGCAGACACTCAGAAACGGCCGAAAAACACCTGTAGAAGGGAAACGAGGTCCGGAAAAAGCCTGGGTAGCGGAGCGTGACGTTCACGCGCGTCTGGAGTGGAGGCACGTGAGGACCACGCGCAGGAAAAGGGGCGGCGCGTACGGCGGTTGACGGTGGTGAAATTTTGGGGACAGGCCGAACTTGGCTTTCCGGTTCTGATTCTGGGGTTGCTTCGGAGTGGGTCTGATGTTTGACAAGGTTTTGGTCGGAAAAATAGTTTCTGACGAAGAGACACCACTGATAGTGTCAGCTGGTGGGAAAAGGGAACACGGCTGAGAGATTGCAGCCGAAAAAGAAGAAAAACAAATAGAAACCAGAGCCGGTTCGGAACTCGCTCTGATACCAACTTGAAATACACGAATGGAGTGAGACAAGGATTGTGTTTTGGATGAATTCCTTGAGAGAATAATCTCTTAGCGTCAATATATATATATATATATATATATATATATATATATATATATATATATATATATATATATATATATATATATATATATATATATATATATATATATATACATAGGTATAGAAATAAAATCCCTTAATACTAGGAGATACAACCGAATCAGATATCTAAAAACAGAAATTATATCAAAACATAATAACTTATATAAAGCCTATATCTCTCAGAATAACTTATATACAGCCTATATCTCTAATATGATATTCAACAACTTTCAAAATTAGGCATGCGTGAGGCAAGCGCTATGCCTACCGCTATGATTTCTGCTTTACAACTTTTCTCTACAGGGTCAAAATGATTTGAGGATCCTAAATTATTTAGGTCTGTTGTTGGCACACTGCAATATATTACCATAACAAGACCAGATTTGAGCTATGCTGTTAGTAAAATCAGCCAATTTATGCACTCACCGCTATTGGCTCATTGGAAAGCAGTAAAGAAAATCTTGCGATACCTTCAAGGAACTAAACATCATGGCTTAGTCTTTCACAAATGTACAGATTACAGGTTGTATGGATTCTCTGATTCGGATTGGGCAGCAGACTTGAAGGATCGAAGGTTAGTCTCTGGTTATTGTGTGTTCTTAGGTACTAGTCTAATCTCATGGTCATGTAGGAAGCAAACTACTATCAGCAAGTCCTCCACTGAAGCTGAGTTTCAGAGTCTTGCTGCATGTGAGGCTAAACTTGTCTGGATCAGGAACCTTCTTTTGGAGTTATAGATTGAAGTACCTACAGTTCCAGCTATTTACTGTGACAATTTAAGCACTATGCTTTTGACAGCCAATCCAATATTACATGATAAGACAAAGCATTTTCAATTGGACATTCAATTCGTCAGAGAAAAAGTCAATTCGAAGCAACTACAAATTGTCCACATACCAGGAATTGAGCAAATAGTTGATATACTTACCAAACCCCTTTCAACCTCATCGTTTGAAAGACTTAAGACCAAACTCAGAGTTGTTCCTCGACACAACTTGAGTTTGAAGGGGGGTATTGAGGATATAAAAGGAAGAGTAGAATAACTAGAAGGGGTTAGAAGTAATTTTCTGTTTTTAGTTAGTGTAGCAGCTTTATATATTAGAAGAGAGAGCTATAACTTGGGTGGGTATCTTCTATTCTCTCATGTATAACCCTAACAGTTTAGTGCACTATTTTTCAGAGTAATCTTCTCAGATTTGATAGACTCTTCTCTGCTTTATTGTCTTCTGGGTTTTAGCTCTTTGTTATGAATCTTTTGTTCATTTCTTGTTCTTTGAGCTTCTATACTTGAGCTCCTACAGGAAGAGGAAGGTGGCGACGATGCCGGCGAAGGAGGACGGACATCGCACACCGCGTCGCCCTTTCTGCTCCTGCACTAATGTTCGACCTCGACGCCAACAGATCGGCAAGGGAGGACATCTGTTGCGTCGCCATTTCTGCTCCTCCTCCTCGCTTGCTCGCCAGTCGCCGCTGCTCCTTACTCAACGCTGCTTTGCGTCCTCGTCGCTGCGCCTCCCTAGGGTTTCAGATCTGCTTCTAATTTGTTGATTTTGTTAATTACATTGTTGATTCTTCTGCTTATGTTTCTTTTGTTAATTACATTGTTGATTTGTTGATTTTGTTAATCATATTGTTTATGATTCTGATTCTATTGTTGTTGTTGATTCTGATTTTATTGTTCTTCTACTTCTATTTTTTCTGCTTTTGTTTCTGATTCTGATTCCATCCTTCTACTTCTAATTTTATTGTTGTTGATTCTTCTGTTTCTATTTCTGTTTTTGTTTTTTTTATGTTTATTATATTGTTTCTGCTTTTGATTTTATTGTTATTGTTGCTAATGTTGTGATGAAGAAGAAGAAAAAGAAAAAGAGATGCTGCTGTGATAGAAAAGAAGAAAAAGATGAATAAAAATTGAGTATTTTTGTGAAGAAGGAGAAGGATATTTTGATCCAAATGACGATTTTAAAACTAAGTTAAATCTTAAAGATATTTGATATGCAAAAGAAAAAGTTAAAAAGGAAAAAAAATTAACCTATATCTTAAAAATTAAAATCGTACTTAACCCCAATAGATTTGTAAGCACGTTAATGCTTTAACACACTAGAGATTAATTTGATAATTTTTGGAACTTTTAAAAGACGTTTCTATGTTTATCAAACAACAACAACAACCATAATAATAATAAAAAATAAATAAATAAAAAGAAAAAAATAAATCTTTAATTTTCTTTGATTATTCAAAAATATTTTTAAGTTTTTAATTCTTTTAAAAATTGAATATATTTTTTTGTTTATATAAATCCGTCAAACCTAATAAAAATGTGTAACGTAATTTTTATAGTGCTAACACAGCTATTACAAATGCACATGTAAAAAAAGTAATTTTAAAATGGAATAATTTTTTTTTAATTTTTCTTCAAGTTATTCAACATCAAATTTAAGAGCTTATGTATATAACTTGAATCTATCTTCTTTATTCTTTTTTAACATATTTACATTAAAATTTAAATTGTATTTTAGACAAATCAATTACAAATAACATGATATATAACCTAAATGACATGTTTCAATACATAACAAATAATAGAACAACTATTTTCTTAAATTCATTTTTCAAACACTATAAATATAAAAAGCAATACAAACAACATGTACAACTATCTCAATACATTAAATTAATAGATTTTTTTTTCTTCTCTAAAATAACCAACTTTTTCAAAAGTGTCATCTTATGATTTAGTCTCTATTTTCAATCATCATCTTCAATAACTTTAATATCCTTCCTATCCAAATGCTTTCCACCAGTGTCAGTACTCCCAATTTTAATAACATGTTCATCTATTCAAACAAAAATTTTGCAATGCAGTTATTTTTTTAGTACAAGTCAAAATTTCTAAGATAGTTTTATTTTTAAAGATTAGAATTAAAACTGAAGGATTAACATTTAGTATTGTATTTGGTGGTTATAAACTGAAATAAAAATTTTAATTAAAACACAAAATTCCAATCATTTCATTACCTCTAAAAAATAAGGACAGAAAGAACTAAACATTTTGATACTAGAAATTAAAATTTTAACAATATTTTTTTTTAAATATTCTCATGTAATTTTTTAAATTTTAAATTTATCTCTCAATCTTTATGTTTATCTTAAATCAAACATGATACTTAGACATAACTTAATCTAGTCTATTTTACACCAAATACAATACAAAGACTTGATTTAGTCTCTATCTCCTAGACTCTGTTTTTTAGTCTTAGTCCCCCTTTCAAACGAAACTTAAGATTATATACTATCTAAACTCATCCCAAATCAAGCAAAAACAATTTATTTTACTTACCTTATAAAATGGGCAATTCAAGAAGAGTCCGTTAGAGTTGCTGATGGTCTTTGACATACACATTATTACATAAACTCCACAAAAAACATTTTGGAGCAGCGTCGTCTCTTCGGCATGCATAGTGCATGAAACCAAACTTGAAAATGAATTTTCTTGTCTTGTCCCACCTATGCTTCTTCTTAAACTTGAGGATACTCTATTTGTGGTCATTGTTACGGCAATTAACACTCTTCACGACTAGTCTATACGAAACTCCCTAATTGAATGATTAGAGTTACTAATTAAACGACGTCATTTTTAAAAAAAAGAGGATTAATTTGTCTCATTTTAAATTTTTTTTTTCTCCACGTATGTATCTATAACGATTAGATTTGACGAACTCATATAAATGGAGGAATACATATGTCCAATTTTTAAAGGGGTCAAAGATTTAAAAGGACTTTTAAATAATAAAAAATAAAAATATCTACAAAATAAAAAATTAAAGATCTATTTATTTTTTTTTAACAAAGGATAATTTTAAAAGATAAAATATTAAAAAAAATGAATAAATATATACATAAAAGATCACACACAAAACAAAATTACCTATTAATTGTTTAATAAGTTAAATATATACATAAAATGTATGTTCCATTTGCCACATCCATCCTTCCGGTAATGAAGTTTTATTTCCGTTAAAAGAAAAATTAACATGTGTAATTAGAGTGTTCATGAGCAGGCTAATTTAATTAGATTTGGACCTACCTTAAAAAAGTGGCGGATATATTTTAATTCAATTCAAAAGTGATTTGAAATAAATCGAGTTAAATCGAAGATTGATCTAATATAAAATTAATATATACAAATTTGTAAATTTTATATATATTAAAGTAATAAAATTTTATTTTTAAAAAATAAATTTAATAAATGATATATTATATTTATATCAAAATAAATTTTTTTACAGTAAAAATAATATTGTATAATATAAAAAAGAGTAAAATATATTTTTTCGTATTTGAAATTTGTTAAAAGTTTTAAAAATACCCATAAAATTTATTTTGTTTTAATTTTATTTTAGAAATTTTCGATCTGTATCAAATATATTCGTCGTGGTTAATTTTTCAAAAAATTTAGGATGAATTTAGCAACAATTTCACAAAAACAACATTTAACACAAATAAATCAAACATAAATATCATGCATTATTGCTGAATTGATCATAAACTTTCTAAAAATTTAACTGTCAAGAGTATATTTGATACAAGTTAAAAATTTCAAAGACAAAATTGAAATAAAATAAAATTTGAAAGTATTTTTAAATTTTTGACGAATTTTAAAAAACAAAAAATATACTTTATCCTATAAAAAATATTAATTAAAATAGAGAAGTATAATATGACATTCACCAATGGATCTATATATATTTTTGTGAGGACAATTGCTCCCATTGAATTTTTTTTTTTTTTAAATAACAATTATATACGTGTAGATAATTTCTCTCATTGTAATAATTTATTTCTCCCCACATTTCAAAAAATATCATGTATAAGAAATATTTATATTATTAGATATTAACACAATAATAAAAATTATTCTATTATATAAATTTAAAACAAATAATAATAATAACTAATAATAATCTAATTATTTAATTACCTAAAATTAATCTTAACTTTTTAAATATAAATAAAATTATTAGTATTTAATATTTTTTATAATATATATAATTTATTTACTTTTTATAGTTTTGTTTAATTTGGTTTTGTTTATACATATAATATTATTTTAGTAAAAATTTTTTTACCATGATATTATAAAATATCAATTTTACAATTAAATATAAAAAAATTATTTAAATATTTTTAATAGAAAAAAATATTATTTTATCTATATCTATATAAAAAATTGTGGTTATTTAATTTGAATTTTGATTTTATTTTTTAAATTTTTGTACCTCTCATATAATTTTGGTGAAAATTGAGACACAAAAAAAAAATCTAAATTAGTTCATTAGAATTATACTTCTTATCTATTTTTTGGATATTGAATTATATATTTTTTTTGTATCATATACAAAATAATCAATAAAAATATAATTTGACAGATATTAACTGCTTGATTAGACACTAGTAATAATAATAAATATATTACTCATAAAATATTACTAAAATATTGAAATAAAAAACTTTTAAATTAATATATTTTTAGATGTGTTAATTATATTTATTTATTAAAAAAATTTAATTAATTAATATACTCCAAAATTTAAATATTTAAATATATTAATATTAATATTTTTTATTATTTTGCTATATTATAACTTTTAAATTTTTTTGAATTCGTCGTTAATAACATTATTAATTTTACTTTAAAATATATATTTTTACTATAAAAATAATTTCAGACTGAATAACCCAAAATATAACTAAAAAATAATATTGAATAAAAATAACAAATTTAATTCAGTAAAATATATCTCGAGTCTGGATTGAGTTTTGGAATTGGGCCGGGTCTGTCACGTTTTCTTTCACCTATCTGGCGATTAGGTTAAATTTTTATTTAAAAATATTTTAAAAAAATATAAAATAAAACAATAAGAGTCAGGGTTCGTGCTTTCTCGTAACTGTTGACATTTTAACCTAGGAGCGTCCCAGTAAAAAGGTGAAAATGAAAGTGGATAACTGAACATATTGTCATATTGTATTCCATTTTCATCCAATTTATGTTTCTGAAGCTGAAGCTGAACATTCAAGGACTGGGTCAAGTGTTCGTTCAACACGCACAGTAGAAAAGTGATCCTAGAGAAACCACTCTCACCCGAGACACGATCAAAGGTAACATATTTATAACTATCAGCTTGTCTTCTCATGGTTTCTTTGTTTGTTTGCAGTTGTATGAATTTATAACTACAGAACTTGTCTTCTCTGGGTGTATGAATTTTTACTATCAGTGCAATTAACTACTTGCATGATTAATTACTCGCATTTACGCAGAAGTTGTATTTGCAATAAGATTGTCTTCTTTGTATTCAATTTTGTGATTAATTCTATATTTCAGTGTGTTACTCATTCTGGATTTGTTATAATTTTACTTTGTGATGAATTTGTTACTAAAAAGTGAGATGCAGTGATGATGAGAAAATTAAAATGCAGTGATGATTCAAATTTGTTTCTCTCTTGATACAGGACAATCTTTTGTCTTTTGATGTGCTTGCTGCTGCAATACTAATTCATCAAAATGTCTGCTCCACATACTATATTAGTTTCTTTCATGATTGATGTTTCATAGTATCTTATTTTAAAAGCATGATTGTGTTGTTAAATGTTTTCAACTTGCAAACGTGCCTTTGATAATCAGATGCTAATTAACCAAAATTATGAGAACGAGAATAGCTTCGGTTAACATTCTAATATCATGAAAACAGCTTGATAAGAAATATGTGCCCAAATGTGAATTTCATTTTTAATATCATGAAAACAGCTTGTATTCTTGTTTTCCATTCTAAGACTTGTTCTTTGTAACATGGTCATTGAAACTTACTTGGTATTTATAAGACTTATTGGATTGTATAACTTATTCCTGTTTCACTTCTTCTTAGGTAGGAATGAACAAGCGCATGTGGAGTGATGAAGAAACCAAAGCATTTGTGGGTTTCATGAAGGAGTTCGTTGTTGATGGTCTGAAAACCGATTCTGGACAATTCAAACCAGGAACTTTTAAAAAACTAGCTTTGAAGATGCTGGAGGCCTTCCCAACTTGTACCATAACCGCCAAACATTGCAAAAATAAGCATAAGCGATTGAAGGAGAAGTATCAATATGCCTCTGAGATGTTGGCTTGCAGTGGATTTGGGTGGAATTCTAAAAAACAGTGTGTGGAAGTAGACAGTAAAGATGTTCTTGATGCGTGGACGAAGGTCGTGTGTAAATTTACCTAAATTTAATTGAATTGTCACTTTAGAGTATGTAGATTAACTTATGTTTATTTTATCGCAGGCACACCCGACCAAGTTCTACACTGTTGGGAAGCCATTCCCTTTGTTCCACCGACTAGAGGGTATATTCGGAAAAGATAGAGCCACGGGTGTAAGTGCAGTAAGTGGTTTCAACACACAGGAACAAGTTCATGAAGAAGGGGAAGATCAGAGTCCAGGAATACTAGAGGGTACATTCGGAAAGGATAGAGCCACAGGTGTAGGTGCAATAAATGGTTTCAACACACAGAAACAAGTTCATGAAGAAGAGGAAGATCAGAGTCCTGGATTGGACGAATTTGAGGTGTCAGCAAATACAAGCTTTGATGGAGAGCAAGGAGCAGCTTCACACTCTGAGGCTGGTGCAGCTAGCGCAAGGCATTCAGGAAAGAAGAGGAAGCAAAATGACATTCTAGAGAGGATGGTTGAATGTGTGCGGTTTTCTATTGCTGCCCAAAAGAAGCATGTTCAAGTACTTGCTGATGCTATTTCAGGTGTGAATGAGAGGTTTAAGATCGGCGAGAAGCTTGAACAACTTGGATTCGATGATGATGAGGTTGTGCAGGTCGTGTTGAAGTTTTCTGATAACTCAAATTTGGAGAAGAGCTTCTGGAGTTTGACAGATTCTCAGAAGATTGCATTAGTGCGATCCATTCTAAGATAGAATTAGTGTTGATTGTCTCCTGTTGTGGTATATTGTGAAACCTTTGGTAGTCTTTTGGAACTTAGTTAGGTTGATTTAAGACTTTCAATGTCCAAGTACATATTAGGTGACACATATTTCAGACTTGTAATGGCATTCTCAAACCACAATCGCAAAAGTGTTCTCCAATTACATTAGAACTGTTGGTGCCATTGGAACCACACTTGTAAATCTTCTACTTCTGCATGCCATTATTAACAAAACTCATATACCTGTTAGAGGTGATAAAACAAAGAACAACATTCAGAACAATTCATTGCAACAAGTCACAGCCAAATATTTTCCGCTTATAAGACATTTCAATCTGATGCCTGTTTTTGTACATCTTTTGCCATAAAATAAGATACTATTGGTAAAATAATGCAACACTTTTTACCAAATCATGATTGTCATAAGCATCTAACCTATTCAATCAAAATATATGGAAATTAGCTTAAAATCTTTATACTACCACTTTCAACAGATTTTGATCAGTGGAGTTGTGACTACATTAATGCAAGTCTGAAGATAGTTTGATAGCTAACAAGAACCTTTTCGGTGATTTTTCATCCATAGAAATTAATCTTTGCAGCCAGCTGGACTATCTGCAACAAAGAAAGAAAGAGCTTGAACAAAATATGGTTAGGGTAATTTAGTCATTTTATATATTTTAGTTTTTATTTTTATTTTGAACCAAACAAAATATTGAGACATAATTCAGTTTTATTAATCTTACACCAATTCTCTATCTTCCAGTTTTTATCTCTCAGTTTCAGCCCTTCTTTCAAAAGCTACCTAAGTAACATGAATATTCTTTTTTTTTTTTCAATTACGAGTCAACCAACATTCAAATCCCACATGGCAATAAATTCTAATAAAATTGAATTTGATTTTGATTTATTTTTCTTTCTTAGCAGTTTGAACTCTCTAATTCCCTTCTCATTTTATTTTCTTTCGTAAACCCTCATTTTCTTAGACTATAATATTCCTTCTCTTTGTAGTTCCACTTTTTTTTTTTGGTGACTATTGTAGTTCCACTTTGTCCCAACTATTTTGAATACCAGAGCTTGATTAGTAGTTTAAGAATAAAATAGACATTTTATTTTTCTTTTTTATCTAATTTTGGTTGGTGACTTTCAGAGTGCATAGTTAGATTTTTTAGTAGGTATAGATAATTTTAGATGTGCTTAGTTCCATTATGAAAAATATATGAATTTTTTATTTGCATCTTTAGCATTTTACATTGCACTTTTCGTAGTGGTAATTCGTTGAGAAAAAAGAACGAGTAGAAGGAGAAGTGAGAGGACCCGAAATAGGAGAATGGAAGGAGGTTTTGGTTTTTTATTTTTGTTTTCTCTAAACTTTATTTTAGGTCTCAAAATGCACACTGAAAATGGGAATACATTTTATTGAACCTTGACTTTCAAAAATGGTAAAGAAAACAAAAGCTAGTTTTTATTTTTTTAGTCCAAGAATACAAAAATAATGAGTCAATGATAGCCAATAGGTGCTGGAGCCTGTTTCAATTGCTTTCCTTGATGATGAATATCCTGCATAAGGAAGAATATAATATATAAGACCAAAATGCAAGTAAATATATGGAAACAAATTAAAATAAGTATGAGACGAGCTGAAAAATCACGTACAGTTATCTTGATGTAAAGTTGATAGTCGAGAACAGTTAGATAATTTTCTCAACTATCAACTTTACATGAAGAAAACTGCACGTGAGTTTTCACGAAACGCACAGAAGCAAAGTGATTGACGTCTCTATGGTGAGCCTCATCAGCGCGAATGACAGTAATAACATCCTTGAGAGTTGCATCCTTAGGAAGCCTCCAATAGTCAATTGCAATAGCAGGAGCAGGGACATTCTGGACTTTGCCAGTCTCAATTGCCTTCAAGTGTTGTGTGTAAGAGATGAGAGCCTCTTCTTCCAAGTACCCAACAAACCTATGCGCTGCTTTTGGTGAGATGAGGTAGAACACAAAGAAAGCATTGAAGAAAACTCCTTGAGCAGTAATAACAAGAAGCCTCTCGTGCCAGCTGGGTTTCACAAGCTCCACCATGGTCATCAGGTGCATCCTCTCGTTCTCTGCCTCCTCAAGCAGTGCTTTAATCCAACCTCCACTGTGTTCAAACTTCCTCAGAGACTTGAGGTGCAGCAACATCCCTCCTACCATTCCAGGGACACCTGCAATTGTTTCTAGCATCATGGCATGGCACCCGTACCGCTCCTGCAATTATATTTGTTAGGAGCTTAGTCTTTTTAAGAGTATAGATAAGAGACTCTTAATTATTTTATTATTTCAACAGCATATTCAAATTCATGTGGAATAATCACACACACCTTGAAGTACAAATCCGAGAAAACCCTAAGAAACTTGACACTCCTGTATGCAAACTTGTCTGCAAAGGATTTTGGCACATGGTGCTTGCTCACGTCAATGGACACATCTGCTTGGTAAGTGTCCCATGGCTGAAAGAGACATCATTTACAAACATCCTCGCTCATCAAACTACAATAATAGACATTACATATACATCGTGTTCTGTTGCAAGATTCTTAGTTTCTTACCATGAAACAGTTCCAAGGCCACTCAGTACCATCCTCCCTTTTAACCTTTGGCCTTGTGATCCCCCAGTAACTTGAAACCACACCATTGTTGTTGTTGACTTCGCTCTTCTTCTCCTCCGAGTGCTGCTGATCCTTTATCTCAGGCATGGTGGAGGAGGAGAAGCAGCGGCACTGATAGTTCCGGCCACTATTAGACAGAGCTCGTGCCGCGAACCTTGTTAGAGTTATATACTTCATGTTGAGAGAGCTTCAATCTCAATGTGTGTGTGTGTGTGAACAAAGTGGCTGAGACTCTTCCATTTTATATATGCATGAATGCATCATTATGCAGATGGCAAGATGATGGGATTATATATTAATTTATTGTTGGAAAATTATGATTATGAAGCTTCCAGACTAGATAAAATATTGTAATGAAACCATCAGCAAACTAATCCCATAAGTAAACAAATATAAAAGTGAACAATCAGAGGATTCTAGAACTAGACATCATCAAAGAATCAACGTAGTTGTGTGATTGTTATTGGCAGTTAAATATTAGAAAGTAGAAACTAGCATTTCAACTTTTGACTGGTTTGCTAATTTTATAATATCCTTCCTTTAACCTTGTCCACCAAGTTTTTCTTAAAACCAATATATCAAACTAACAGATTATTTGCTAAGAAGTTTCGTTGTACCGATTTCTGTGAATGAGGGAGGGAAAGAGAGGCCGTATTCCGTATACACTGTATACTGTTACCCTGTCTTCAACATGATATTGGATATTTTTATTTACTATTCAACATGCTTCGTCAAGAATAGCTTCAGTGCTTAAGATAAAATAACATGAACAAGTATTCAATTTCCAACAATGATACATGATCAATAAGTGTTGATCCAAAGTGTTAGTTAAATCAGATGCAAATAGGCCAGTTAGGTCAATTTTGTTTTATGTAAAATCGAATTTCGCATTAGTTTTTTTTTCATTTATCTTATGTTAAACTTTTTTTAAAGTAACAAAGATCAAATTTTAAACATTTTTTTGTAGTTTATAAAAATTCTGATACGATATAATAAATTATGAGTTAAAAAATGAACATTCAAGATAAAATATTACTAATTTCTCAAACACAATACACTCATACTATCCAGAATAACCATCCGGGTATCAGAGATAATAAATATCTGATATCCTACTGAATCGAACATTTCTATATCCCCATTGTACATATTGTACAGATATTCCATTGGCTCCCTGTACTTTCTCATAAATTATTTGTTCAAAAGCTTTATCCAATAAAAAAAGAGAACAATTATATTATGCATACTTGTTCTAGGTTGGGTCGATTATGATTGTAAATAAAATCAATTCAAGCGGACTTGATTTGCACATTTCAAAATTACCCTATTAGAGTGAGACGAGGCACTCAGTCAATTATATGACTCCTATGTTAGAATTAAGAATTAATTAATGAATTATTTGGTCCGAAAATGCACACTGGGAATACATTTTATTTAACCTTTGGATACATAAATCGTTTATAAAGCAAAAATAATGACTCAGTGATAACCAATAGGAGCTGGAGCCTCCTTCAATTCCTTTCCTTGATGGTGAATATCCTGCATAAAGGAGAAGTGGAAAGAAATCAAAGAATGTTGATGGAATTGTAAGATAGAGAGTTAGTTGTTGATTGAGACTTACAGAAGCGAAGTGATTAACATCCCTATGGTGAGCCTCATCAGCACGAATGACAGTAATAACATCCTTGAGAGTTGCGTCCTTTGGAAGCCTCCAATAATCAATGGCAATGGCAGGAGCAGGGACATTCTCAACCTTGCCACTTACAATTGCATCCAAGTGCTGTGTATAAGAGATCACAGCTTCTTCTTCCAAATAACCAACAAACCTGTGTGCGGCCTTTGGTGAGAGAAGGTAGAACACAAAGAAGGCATTGAAGAAAACTCCCTGAGCAGTAATAACAAGAAGCCTCTCGTGCCAGCTTGGTTTCACAAGCTCAACCATGGTCATGAGGTGCATCCTCTCGTTCTCTGCTTCCTCAAGCAGTGCCTTGATCCAACCGCCACTGTGTTGGAACTTCCTTAGTGACTTGAGGTGTAACAACATCCCTCCCACCATTCCTGGCACAGCTGCAATTGTTTCTAGCATCATGGCATGGCATCCATACCGCTCCTGAAATTACAATCATACATCTCTTTAAATTCTATCTACCAAACAATCATCAAATCATTTGTAGGACAGACCTTGAAGTACAAATCTGAGAGAACCCTGAGAAATTTGACACTCCTGAAGGCAACCTTGTCCGAAAACGTCTTTGGCACGTGATGTTTCTTCACATCTATGGACACATCTGCGCGATAAGTGTCCCATGGCTGAAAGTGGCATACATCAGTTATCACATATTCACAGGACAAACTACGAGGCAAAAAATCAGGTACAGTTAACTTAACTTCATATGAAATTAATAGTCAAATCTGTCAAATTATTTAACGACTATCAGCTGAAACTTTAGGTTAAGTTAACTGGACCAGATCTTCCAAAAAAAAATACATAACTGATCAGTGTCCTGTTGCAAGATGCTTACCATGAAACAGTTCCAAGGCCATTCGGTACCATCTTCCCTCTGAACCTTAGGCCTCGTGATCCCCCAGTAACTCGAAACAACGCCGTTCTCGTTGTTGGTGGTGGTGGTGGTGTCCTCCTTTTTCTTCTCTTCTGAGTGATGCTGATCCTTTATCTCAGGCAGGGAGGACATCTTCCGCCACCAGAAGCTTCCGCTTCCGCCGAAGGCGCTTCCACCATGGTGGTGTGTCGCCTCCACGTTCTCCAGTTGTCTGGCGATCGTCACCGTGGAGAATTGGCGGTGGTAGATCCGGCCACCGGTGAATAGAGCTCGTGCCGTTGACCTTGCTAAAACGACGTACTTCATGTTGAATTAACTAGAATCTTGATGGGTGTGAGCAGAGTAGGTGGGAGTTGGCGCAATTTATACTGAAGTGTTATTCACAAGTTGCAGATATTTGTTTAGCGATGTTTGTGTTCAATTTTGAATTTGCCATTTTGAAGAGAATAGTTTCATTATTCCACGAATGAGGGAGGAAAAGTCCGAGGAAGGTCAGAGGGATCGTGACCATGTGCTTTTACAATTATTTCTGTCTGGCTGCTACATTTTTTATCCGTTGGATTGGATTATTTGCGGCACTGATTGGCTTCATGTACTATGACTGCCACGATTTACAAAAGTTGGTCTGCTCTGACTGCAATTCGGCACAACAATTTTTACTTCATCAAACAGTGTTATTGTTTTAAGGACCAAACTTGTTGGTACCTATACCAGCGAATACTTATTATATTTAGAGAAAGACAGAAAGTCTAGCACTCAACATTTTTATTAAAATTTAGTTTTATAAAAAAAAAAAAGTAATCTTATATTATTAGATAAAATTTTATATTATTAAAAATATCAATAATAACTAATTAATAGTTATAAATTATAAAATTTACAAGTTCTGTGGCACTTTTTTTATATTTATATAAAAATATTTTTAAAAAAATAATAGAAAAAAAGAAAAAATTATAAAAAAATCTTTGTCTTTTTCTTTTATACATATTTTTATCTTTTATTATTTAAAAATATTTTTTAGTTTTTTATCTCTTTACAAGTTGAACATATATATCTTTTCATTCATATGAATATGTCAGATTCAACAAAAAAGTCTTATATAATTTCTGTTATATATATCTTTTAAAATGGGATAAATTATCTCTTTTTCTTTAAAATAATATGACATATAAATCCTTCTTCTCTTTTTTTCTACTTCTACTCACATACGACTATTTTTATTTTTCTTCTACCTCTTTTACCCTTCTTTTTTGTTATTTTTCAAATAATAACAATCAGTAATGTTAGAGAGTTAGTATATTTTGTGATTTATCATTAATTAGTCATTATTAATATTTTTAATAATTAAATACAGACTAAATTTTTATAAAAGTACTAACCTTGAGACTTTCTCAATAATAATAAACATTTTTACCAAATCAAAACAAAGCAAATAAATAGCAACATTGAATACATTGGACAAATCGAAACAATGCCATGAACAATCTCTTAAATCATGAATAAGTCATGACACAATAATATCAAATTTAACTAACACAAAACACATTTATTAATTGATTTAAAGTGCTCCAACAACAATGCTTTTCACAAGTTTGTTTCTAATTTAAAATAAGCTACAACAACATACTACAAAATTAGAAAATCAAACAAAAATCTTTCAAATATTAAAATAACATTAAATTCAACCAACACAAAACACATTCGTTAATTCCAAAAATTAATTAATTAGATGAAATTAGAAGAAAAAAAATTCTTTAAAAAAAAGCTAAAACCAAAAAAAACTTTATGTTGACCTAATTCCTAAATCAAAGATTAAAAATTTTTCATAAAAGAATACAGGTTCCAATTAGTTATAAAACAATAGCCACAAAATCTTTCAACGCTTCCATGAATTCATTTCTATAGACGGGCTATGGATTGACATGAATGAAGTTTCTAATTTTTAATTATTAACTTAAAATTAATAGCATATAAATCTTTAATTTTTAGTGAGATTTTTCTACCATGACTTTTCCTTTTTTTTGTTAGACTTTATCTACGATGACGACAATGGTACAATTTTCATATTGGATCTGAAATAGTAGTAATACTCACTAATACAAAAGTTTAAAGTATTAAAGTATTAAAAATTTGTTGAAAGTTAGCCCAGAAAAAAAATGCAAGGTGCGCATTAATTATGTACCTTTTTTTTTTCTTAGCGTGTTTTTTTTTGTTGTTTTTCTATTATTATTTCTGTTGTTGCTGTATTTTTTTTATTTCTTTGCATCTTCTTTTTGAATTCTGATGTTATTGTAATATTTTTATTTCTTTTTTTTTTGTTTGTCCTTTTTCCTTTTTTTTATGTATTTATTTTTTCTAAGAGAATAAAAATAAAAAAATTATGAGAAGATAAAATAAGAAGAAAGAAAAAAAAAAGAATAAAATCAAATAATAATGATGAAAAAAAAGAAGAAAATGAGAATTTTTAATTGTGCGTAATTTATCAAAAAATTACATTAAAACTTTTTAAGTTTGACACAATAAATGTTTAAATTTTGACACTAATTTTTTAACGATAACACAAAAAAATACTTAACTAATTAGAAATTATCAGAAATAAAAATAATACCAAAATTTCTTAAAGATAACATTAAAATTTTTTAATCATGGCACCGAAAATTCTCTCATATATCTTCTTCTTCTACTTCTTTTTCTTCATATTTTATCATTTTTTTCTAATATCTTTTTCTTTTTCATTTTCATGTTCTGCTATTGATACAATTTTTTTTGTGTCTTTTTATGTTATATTTTAAAATAGAGGATTTTATCGAAAAAAATTTGTTTTAAACTTGAATTATATATTATTAAGTGCTAAACAACAAACTATTTTACAATGTGGAGTTGAGATCAATTTAAATTATATGTTTATCGTAATAAAATTTTTGTACTTTATATAATAAATTTTGGTATTATTTCTATTTTATTTCTGTGTTTCATATAAAAAAGTTCGTTGTCATTCTTCATCATCATCATTATTATTTTTTGTGTTATGTTTTTATTCTTTATTTATTTTTTTATAAAATTTTTAAAATATACAGACAAATAAGTAAACAAAGAAAATAAATAAGAACAAGAAAAATATGTAAAAAGAAGAAGAAAGCAATATCGATGACAACAATGACGACGATGATGATGAATGAGGAGAAAAAAAAAAAGAAATAGAGAAAGAAAATGAACGAAAAAAAAATAAAGCGCGTATATATCATAACTTGAACTTGGTTACATAAAATGCTTGATTGTCTAGAATTACTGCACAAAAATGAATTTAACACTTTAAAGTTGCGGTTGTTTGCAGACATAAGATACTAAGACATGGACATAGAGACAGAATCATATTTGAGACATGGACACATATATTGTATATAAAAATACCGAAATTAGTGTATTTATTTTTTTATTTTTTATTATTCCTATCAATTTTTTATAATTATATTTTTATTATTATATATTTTTTTAAGTTTTTATGTGAAAAAAATATAGTAAATTAGACTTTTATAATGTGTTCTTTTTTATATTTAGTTTATTACTAAATAAAATACAAAAATAATAATATTTATATCTCTATTTTTTATATCTTATTTCATAACCAAATGCATAAATTTTAGAATAAGAGAAGAAATTAGTCAAATTTTGTCCTTAATAGATGAGATATGCAATAAAATTTATTAACGTAGATCTAACATGTAGCTTATTATAAACTATTTATTAAACATTAAACATGAAATGTTGTCAAACTTAATTTGGTCAAATCTATTAAAAATTTTGATAATTGTTACGGCCCAACCCAGTTGGTGGGGCGGTTGACCCGGCCCACAGGTAACTCGATCTATGCGATCGAATTGGTGCGCACAACCCGTCCGGCCTTACGACCCGGACACACACCCCCGCTGCCAGCTGCATGACAGCTGTAGGGAAAGAAGCTTCCTGAAAGGAGGCCTCCCCATGTGGGGCCCGCCCTACTAACAGGTTATATAAGGGGAGGGTCCTACCCCTCCCCCAAGGTACGTCATCATACCCTTTACTCTCATACCACCTGCATATTTTTCTGACTTGAACGTCGGAGTGTCCTTGCAGGTGGCACCCCCCTCATCTCATGAAGAGCTCGAGAAGTCGGAACTCACGCCTCACACGCCCCACATCCAGATGAAGGTTGGGACCCACCTTCACACTCAGAAGACATCCCCGAACCGTCCGAAAACCGACTAGCCGGACATTGGCACCGTCTGTGGGGACAAGTCGATATCGACTTTATTTTGGGCCCAGTAGTGGCGGACGACGGAGGCGAGCCCCGCGGGGAGGGAATGAACCCAGAAGCGGGAGGGTAGCCACAGGGGCTCCCTCTCGCGAGCGCACCAGATCCCCCCTGCGGCAACCCGAGAGACGACCCTTTGGGGGAACAGGTAGTGATAGCGCTAGAATAATACAAGAACTGCGTTACAGAGTGTAAAACTTAGAACGGGAAGTGGCTAGCAGAGAGCGCCATCAACCGACTCCGAGTCAAGAGCGTTCCCGATCTCCTCAAAGGAGAGAGAGGAGTCTCCGAAGAAGTCGTTCCAGGCGCACTCCAAGCCCCCCGGACAGAGTCAGAGAGCCAGGAAAGTAGGGAAGTACCCAGGAGATGACGAGATCCCGTGATTTACTCCCGATCACCGACAGGAGACACCGTAGAGGAAGACCGAGAAGGCAGTAGAGAAAGACCAAGGAGAAGCCGACCACAGCAAGAAGACAACAGAAAGAGGTCAAGGAGAAGCCGACCACACAGAGAAGACAGTAGAGAAAGACCGGGAAAAAGGCGACAACTGGTGGTCATGGGAGCAACCCCTTTCCACCATTCAATCTTGGAAGTCCGGCTACCGAAGCACTTCGATAAGCCAACGGACATGAAGTATGATAGGACCCAAGACCCCCAGGAGCCCCTAACGACCTTTGAGGCTAGGATGAACCTGGAAGGGGTGGGCGATGAAGTAAGGTGTCGCGCTTTCCCTGTAACCTTAGCAGGGCCGGCAAATTGTTGGTTCAACGCCCTTCCCCAGGGCTCGATAACCACCTTTGCCGACATCAGTCGGGCTTTCTTGGCTCAGTTCACCACACGAATCGCTAAGGCAAAGTACCCAATTAATTTGCTAGGGGTAACTCAAAGGATCGGCTAGCCGACCCGAAAGTACCTGAACAAATTCAACGACGAGTGTTTGGAGATCGACGATCTAACCGATTCGGTGGCCAGCTTGTGCTTGACGAACGGGTTACTGAACGAGGATTTTAGAAAACATCTCACTACCAAGCCTGTGTGGACAATGCAAGAGATTCAAAATGTCGCCAGGGAGTATATTAATGATGAGGAAGTCAGCCAGGTCATGGGGGCCAATAAGCGGCAACTTGCCTACTCCAGTGTTTGCCCACCCGGCAGTGGGGAAAGGTCAAAGGAGCACTCCAAAGACGGAGCGCCCGCTAAAACCTTCAAACCGTTTGCCCGGGTAGGGAAGTTCACCAACTACACCCCCTAGCAGCTCCAATCGTTGAAGTCTATCAACAGATCGCCGACAAGGGCATCCTGTCTAAACCCCGACAACTCAAGGACAGGACGGGAAGAAACAAAAACCTCTATTGCGACTATCACAAGGGCTATGGGCACAAGACCCAAGACTGCTTCGACTTGAAGGATGCTCTGGAGCAGGCCATTCGGGAAGGAAAGTTGGACGAATTCTCTCACCTTATCAGGGAACCAAGGAGGCGGGATCATGATCGGTCCAACGAAGACAAAGGCCACACTGTAAAGCAAAGACGAGAGCCCGAGGAGAATAATGAGCGCGGCCTCATTGTTGTAAATGTGGTAGTCGGTAGAGATGCTCCCCCCAGATCGAAGTCAGCTAGCAAAAAGGACGCCAAGGTCTTAGCTATGTCCTCAGGCTCCATGCCATCCGCCCGGAGGGTACCATCGATATCATTCGGCCCTGAAGACCAATGGGTTGACGACGTCACGGAGAACCCTCCGATGGTGATTACAGCTAGGGTTGGAACCGGCATAGTAAAACGGATCCTGGTGGACACGGGAGCTGATTCGAACATCATGTTTTGCAATGTGTTTGATGCTTTGGGCCTACGGGATACCGACTTGAGGGGCCACCAACATGGTGTGGTCAGCCTAGGGGATAATTTCATCAAGCCTGACGGAATAGTGTCCCTCCCGATCTTCATTGGCGGAGGCCGGGGGAAGAGATCGCTGATGGCGGAGTTTGTTGTCCTGAGGGACTCCACGGCCTACAACCTCATCTTAGGAAGGATAACCATCAACGAGTTTGGAGCGGTGATTTGCACCAAGCTACTGTTAATGAAATTTGTTGCTGATGATGGATCGGTAGGCTCCATCTGAGGAGATTTGGAAGCGGCAGTCGCGTGCGACAACGCCAGCCTCTCCCTGAGGAAAAAATCCAAAGAAGCATCCGGTGTCTTTCTCGCCGACCTGGACGCCAGGGTTGATGACAAACTTAGACCGGAGCCCGAAGGAGACCTCGAGAAGTTCAGGGTCGGCGACTCGGAGGAGAAGTTCACCTTCGTGAACAGAAACCTGCCCCATGATTTGAAAGAACCTTTGGTGGAAATGATCAGAGCTAACGACGACCTGTTCGCCTGGACGCCGGCCGACATGCCGGGGATAGACCCCGGTTTATGTCACACCGCCTAGCTGTGAGGGCAGAGGCCAAGCCAGTTGCTCAAAGAAGAAGGAAAATGTCTCGAGAAAGGGCGAAAGAGGTGGCCAGGCAAACGGCCAGCCTACTTGAAGCGGGGTTTATCCGGGAACTCGACTACTCGACCTGGCTGTCGAATGTAGTTTTAGTCAAAAAGCCCAGCGGGAAGTGGAGAATGTGTGTGGATTATTTCGATCTTAACAAAGCATGTCCCAAGGATTCCTTTCCCCTTCCCCAACATTGATGCTCTTATGGATGCGGCAGCGGGGTACTGATATCTGAGTTTCATGGATGCCTATTCTGTGTACAATCAGATACCGATGCACCGACCAGACGAAGAGAAGACGACATTTATAACCCAAAGAGGAGTGGAGGCCAACCCGGAGAAGTGTGAAGCAATCCTACAAATTAAGAGCCCGAGATGTGTGAAAGAAGTCCAAAGGTTGGCAGGAAGACTCACCGCGTTATCCCGTTTGCTCGGTGCGTCGGCAGCCAAAGCCTTGCCATTCTTCTACAAATGAAGAAGGGGATTGTGTTTGATTGGACCCCGGCATGTGAAGAGGCCTTCAAGCACTTCAAGGAGATAATCTCGGCACCGCCTATCCTCGGGAAGCCTAAGGGCAAAGAAGCACTATACCTGTACTTGGTAATAACAGACGAGGTGCTAGCGGCGGTCTTGGTACGAGAAGAAGGAAAGGTCCAACAACTAGTGTATTTTGTAAGTAAAACATTACAGGGAGCGGAGCTGAGGTACAATAAGCTGAAGAAGCTAGCATATGCACTCCTGACCTCTCCCGTAGGCTGCGACAATATTTTCAAGGACACCAGGTAATCATGAGGACGGACCAGGCAATACGCTAGGTGCTCCAGAAACCCGATCTGGCGGGAAGGATGATGACCTGGGCTATAGAGCTGTCTCAATACGACTTGCAATACGAACCCAGGAATGCGATCAAAGCTCAAGCTATGGCTGATTTTCTAGTAGAAGTAACAGGAAACCCTACCGAGACACTGAACACATGGTGGAAACTCCATGTGGACGGAGCATCCAACCAAACATCTGGAGGAGCAGGGATCATCCTGGAAAATCCAACTGGATTCGTATATGAGCAGTCAGTCAAGTTTGAATTTCCGGTGTCAAACAATCAGGCCGAATACGAGGTCTTGTTGGGCGGCTTAGTCCTAGCAAGAGAGGTCGGAGCCACCAGATTAGAAATATGTAGTGACTCGCAAGTCGTGACCTCGCAGATCAATGGGACGTACCAGGCCAGAGATTCGCTATTGCAGAAGTATTTGGAGAAAGTCAAGGAGTTGAGCAAGCAATTCGAAGAAGTCACGGTGCAGTATGTACCCAGAGAGAGAAACACACGGGCAGACGTCCTGTCAAAACTGGCGAGCACAAAGCCAGGAACGGGGAACCGATCTCTCATTCAAGGTTTGGTAAAAGAACCGGCTGTGACCTTGCATTTATCCCAGGAAGATCCCTCCTGGATGGACCCAATCACCGATTTCTTAGAAAGCGGTAAACTTCCTAGTGACGAGAAATCGGCAAAGGCCACAAGGCGAGAAGCGGCCAAGTACGCAATCATAAAAGGCTAGTTGTTTAAGAATGGCCTTAACCAACCCCTGTTGAAGTGCCTGCGTCCCGACCAAACAAACTACGTGTTCAGAAAAGTCCACGAAGGATGTTGTGGTCACCACATCGGAGGGAAGGCCTTAGCCAAAAAGCTCGTCAGAGCCGGTTATTACTGGCCCTCTATGATGGCGGATTCTAAAGAATTCATGAAAAAGTGCAGAAGATGCCATGAGAATGCCAACTTCCACAAAGCACCAGCAGCCGACTTGAGCCTACTAACGGTTTCCCAACCTTGCTCGCAATGAAGAATCGACCTGTTAGGACCCTTCCCGATCGGGCCAGGGCAGGTCAAGTACCTAATAGTGGCCATTGACTATTATACAGAGTGGGTAGAGGCCGAGCCGTTAGCTAGTATATCCTCGGCAAACTGTCAGAAGTTCATGTGGAGACAGGTAATAGCCAGGTTTGGAATCCCGGAAGTCGTCATCTCGGATAATGGGACGCAGTTCGCTGATAAGAAGTTCGGAGAGTTCCTTGTCGGCTTGGGTATAAAGCAAAAGTTCTCATCAATGGAACATCCCCAAACTAATGGTCAAGTTGAGGCTGCGAACAAGGTTATCCTACAAGGCCTCAAAAAGCGACTTGACCAAAAAAAGGAAGCATGGGCAGACGAGTTAGCGTCAGTCCTCTGGTCCTACCGCACAACTCAGCAGTTTTTTACTGGGGAGACCCTCTTCCGACTCACATATGGGGTAGAGGCAATAATACCTGTGGAGATTGGTGAGCCGAGCCCACGGCTACTCTTAGGAGGGGTTGGGGAAGCCGTAGAAAAGGATTTGATAGACGAGGCCAGGGAGATGGCCCATTTATCAGAAACGGCGTTAAAGCAAAGAATGGCCCTGCGCTACAATGTGAATGTGCTCAAAAGAGAGTTTGAACAGGATGACCTGGTCCTAAGGCGCAATGATATTGGGCTCCCGACACCAGGGGAAGGAAAGCTGATGGCAAACTGGGAAAGCCCATATAGAGTAAAAGAGATGATCGGCAATGGGGCCTACAAGTTGGAACGGCTGGACGGCAAAGAAGTCTCGAGAACATGGAACGCGGGCAATTTGAGAAGATTCTATTCCTAGGCCAAACCCACCGACCGGACAACCAACCTGCCGTTCCAGCCTACTTAGTACGACATTACTTTATGATGGATTATTTGTCCTTGTCATATATTTGCTATCATTTTATATTTGGACCATTTACCACTACTATTTATCTACTACTTGTCATCTCCTTTTCCCATTCATTATTATTAATTAAGCTACCATGACGAGTAAGCAATTTCATAACAACACGGTGCCCTGGGACTGATCACCCCGGGAACCACGAAAGTAACGAACGCCATAATATGCGACTGTTGAAATGATAAAAGCCACAACCTGGCTTCACTAATTACCGGCAAGACGGTAAAACGTTCACAAGCAAACAGTTAATACCAACAAAACGGTAAAAGAACATAAAGATACTTAAGCGCCGACAAGGCGGGAAACAAGCGGTTTGTCACATGCCGATCAGGCGGCAAACAGATTCAAACTGTTCAAAAGGATTACAAAGTTTACAAAAGTTACAAAAACAAACAAGTTACAAGAACACAAGTCACTTCTTCGGCATATCAACGATCATGCCATCCCTAATAGTCTTGAAAACGCCAACAGCTGAGGTGTCAAAATCGGGAGCCAACAGCTTTACTTGAGCTTTGAGGGCCTCCTCGGTCATCAAGATAGCGTTCTTACCCTGCTTCACAGTGTCTTTGTACTTCTTAAATTCAGTAGCTTCACCCTGGGCCGCCTTGGCCGACGAGAGAGCCTCATCGCGTTCCTTCTCTAGCACGACCACCCGACCCTGAGCAGTGTTAAGTTGACTTTTTAGCGTGAGCTCTCACTCGGTAAGACGCGCCACAGAGGCGTCAGCGATCTTGACCTTTTCTTTAGCAATCTTGACTTCCTCCTCAGCAACCTTGACCTTCTCCTCGGCTGTCTTGGCCCTCTCCTTGGCAGCAGCAAGTTGCTCCCGAAGCAACTTCACCTTATCTCTATACTTGGTGTTGGCCTTGACAAAGGACTCAAGTTTCGTTTCCAAAGACCGCGTTCCCGCCTTCCTCGCTATAGCGGCTCTTCGGAGCAAAGTGCGGTACATCCATCTCGCTTGCGAAGCGAGGTCCCACCGTAAAAGAAGTCCTCCATGCCGGGAAGCAGCTGGGAATCGATAAAGTTTCCGGCATCAAAGTTCTTCTCCATAACGATGAGAACCCCCTCAAGACTGGAAGACGGCCTCTTTTTTCTTGGATTGTCAACCAACACCTTAACTTCAAGACTAGAAGACGACTTCTTTTTCCTTGGATTGTCACCCTCCTCCTCAGCCTCCGGGTCCCCCTCTGGTCGGGGTCCCAAACCAGTCCCTGCCTCCTACTGAGGACCCGAAGCGGCGCTGGTTCTGGGCCCTTCCTCCTGGGTAGGTTGGGACTGGACCTCAGGCTCAATGACGTCGTTAGCCGGCACTCCCTGGGCAGGGGTAGCGGAGTCATCATCACTGCCATCAGCCAAGAAAGTATTGAACAAGGTATCAAGTCCTGTTACCTCGGCAGACATTGACACTGTAACAAGATACGGAAACCTGTTAGTCGTCAAATTGGCCGGATAAATAAGGGTAAGGGTAAACACAGGAAAATTACTAGACGGCTACTCACATATATAATTCCTAGCCATGTCCCGATCACCCATAAGGAGATGAGGGTTAACAAGATTCTTCCCCAAAACAGCCAACAATACGTCGGCAACCCTCTTATTCTCAAGAGATAATCCCTTATACGTTATTTTGGTAAAGGCGTTAGCTCTCGCCCCAAAACTCTAGTAAGTCGGTATGCGACGTTCCTCTTCTAACGTCAACCAAAAGGGGTGCCGACCTTCCGCCAGGCGAACTTTGAAATACTTATCCTTAAAACCATGATAAGAATCTTCGAATATGCCGAAGATTCTTTGGCCTTGGGCCACCCGGAAGGACATGAAGCCCTTTTTAGCCTTCCCCTCTTTCAAAGGATTTGTTAGAGTAAAAAGAAAAAGAAACACTTCAACGGAGACTGGCAGCTCAAGATACTCACACACCATCTCGAAACAGCGAATTGAGGCCCAACTGTTCGGATGCAATTGGGACAGCGCCACGTCACAACAGTTAAGTAACACCATTTGAAAAGGGGAGAAGGGGAGGCGAACTCCCAGGCGGGTGAACATGGCCTTATACAACCACATCCAATCGGGGACCTGGGGAGAGTGCATATTTAGTTGGAATATTCGTTCGTTGTCGGCGGGAACGAAAGCTGCATAATTAGCCTCCTCGTCAGTTCCTCCGCAAAGACAATCGGCCCGTCGGAACTTGTCAAGTTCCTCCAGGGACATTTGGTTTGGGGTTTCCTTCACATCTGAAATCACCCAAGCATATCGGTCATAGGGCGCCAGTCTCACGACCCTCACGACAGAACGCTGGGTCATACCTACAGTGGGGCACCACCTAATATTAGTCTAAGAAGCCGGGAAGCCGGTAATAATACCAGAAACTATAATTCACCTATTCAACAACTATAAAACAATGTATAAATCTACAGCCAAGAGCAAGTCCAGAAAAGCAAAATCCTAGAATGGTAACCCCCTATAGTATTTTCCTAATGCTAAAACGCCAGCAAACATGCAATTCAAATCAAGAGTGCAATGCACATGCAAAATCAGGAAGATGAACGACGAAAATAAACAACTCTACACTAATACTAGAGAAAAGAATATGGAGCTTACCAGGGTAATGGCGATGATCAGGGAGGATCGAAAAACTAAGAAAGATCTGGACAAAGCAGGGGCTTGCAGTGAAGATTTTGGGGAGAGAATGGAGAAAGCAAAGGAAACGCAGCGGCAATACAATGAAACTAAAATGAAACCAAAGGAAAACTAAAAAGAAACCAACTCTAAGAAGCGCGAAGGGCAGGGGTAAAATAGTCTTTTCTCGCGGGATTTTGAATTGCCCATTAACAGCATTAAATGCTCGGCACGAGGAACGAGATGACAAAAAACGTTGCCTAGTAACGAACAGGCACACACGCCTTTGGAAGGCGCGTCCTCCATACGGACGACCAACCAGACGACGACACGTGAAAGAGAAAACAAAACGCGCCACCAACGGCGCTCACGGCCATAGCTGGCGCGTTGGGGGCACTGTTACGGCCCAGCCCAGCTGGTGGGGTGGTCGACCCGGCCTACGGGTAACCCGATCTATGCAATCAGATCTGCGCGCACAACCCGTCCGGCCTTACGACCCGGACACGCGCCCCCGCTGCCAGCTACATGACAGCTATAGGGAAAGAAGCTTCCTGGAAGGAGGCCCCCCATGTAGGGTCCGCCCTACTGACAGGGTATATAAGGGAGGGTCCTACACCTCCCCTAAGGTACGTCATCATAACCTTTACTCTCATACCACCTGCATATTTTTCTAACTTGAGCGTCAGAGTGTCCTTGCAGGTGGCACCCCCCTCATCTCACGAAGAGCTCGGGAAGTCAGAACTCACGCCTCACACGCCCCAGATCCAGACCAAGGTTGGGACCCGCCTTCACACTCAGAAGACATCCCCGAATCATCCGAAAACTGACTAGCCGGACAATAATTAAAAAAATAAATTAAAATATATAATGAATAAAAGTCAAAGATATTAAATATATTTACAAATAAAACTATATATATGTAATTAAAAAAATAAATATAGTAAATATGAATTTTTAAATAAAATAAAACATATAAATTTAAGTCTACATTATTGTATTTTTTTAATATAATAAAACTATATATTTATATATTTTCATAAGTTTTTTTCAGTGATTAGAAAGAAAACAAACAACAACCAAGAAAGGAAAAGACAAACAAAATACTGCTTAAGAAAGGTAGTCTCGCTGAATATTACTCTCAAATTTCTTCCAAGACAACGGAATCTCCACTTAGGGAGAAAGGGTCCTCATTGTAGTCTTTGACAGGATAGATGTCTGCTACTGTATTTGTATCTCTCAAGATCAATCGAAGATCAGCATGCCATTTTCAAGACATGATATCTTGGATTTTCAACACTAAATGATCAATAAAACCATAGTAATCCTGTAAATTATTGACAATAATAAAGGCCTCTACACAGCCTGTCTCACATATAATATCTCTTTGTCTCGAGTCTCAAGCTAAAAGAAAGCCTCTCCAAATACCAAACAATTCTCCTTGCAGAGTACTATGACTCTCTTCCAATCTCTGCTAACACAGGCAAAACCAACTCGAGCACCATTGCCATGATAATTAGCATCACAATTAATCTTAAAGGTACCCACCGAGGAAAAATCCAAGAGCTACTAATAGTGGAGGGGATAGACACTCGTTGCAACTCAAAAATATTTTGGAGCTCCATTTCCAAGGACAAAGCCATACCAGTCACCTCGTCCGTGGTCCAAAAGGCTTGTGGGGATATAAGATCTTGTTATTCCTCGAACGCCAAATCCACCAGAGACTAGAAAAGAATCTAAAGGGGCGCTATTTGCTATTATGTAAGAACTAACTCATCAAATCCAGTGGTTGGCCGGAGATCTCCAAAGCTTGCCAAACTAGCTGGGCTTTTGGACAATTCAAATGCAATGTAAAACCGATTCCTGATCTGAGAAACATCGTGGACAGCTATCCATGAGCGAAATACCCGTCCTAAAACGAAATGCAGCAGTAGGAAAAGCCTCCCGAAGACATAGCTAGGCCAAGAATTTGTGCTTTTCTAGAACATGTTGTCGCCAAAGCCAAAGTCAATTCCCCCTATCGTCCCAACTAAACATCTTCTTACTGAGCCAGAAATAACCACTACGTGCGTCATAAACCTTTGAAGTCGCACCAGTCCAACAACAACCGACCTTTGAACCAACTTGAACATCCGAATTGTAAGAGTTGATGTTGTTCTGTAGAGACTGATTAAGAGAAGAATAGATATTCTCAAGGTTCCATTGTCCAGATGACCAAAAGTCCAAGATTCAAAGATCCGAATCAGAAATGTGAACATAATTCATCTCATGATACAGTCGCTCCTCTCTTCTCCATTTCGAAAACCAAAAGTTCTGTTCTAAATCCCTAATGCACCAAATAAAACCTTTCTTTAAGATATCCCAAACTCGACATACACTCTTCCAAACATAAGATTCCCTGCCTTGAGACCAACTGAAGAATTCATCCTTAGACGAATGGTATTTCTCCATCAACAGTTAAATCCATAGCTTTTAGAATGGTGAAAAAGTTGTCAAGAAGAGAAATATTAGTACAAAAAGGATCTCTAATTTCCATCCCCCCAAACTTCTTAGGGGTGACCAACACCTTCCAGTTAACTAGATTCAGGCCTCTACCATCAGCTTGACCCTTCCATAGAAAATTTCGCATCATGGATTCTATCTTATTAGTTACTCCTTTCTTATTAGTTACCCCTTTAGGGAAGAGAGATACCTGCATGTGATAAGTAGGAATCGCAATCAGTACTAAATTGAGCAAACAAAGTTTGCCCGCCTTATTAAGCAATCTCCCTTTCCAGCTGGCTAGCCTTCCCCGAATCTTATCCAAAATATCGTTGAAAGTTGCTTGTGTCACCCGAGAGTGATTAAGGTTCACCCCTAATTACTTGCCCAAGTTCTAGACGAATCTGATGGAAGATACTCCGGTGAAAATCTCTTTTTTTTTTTGTCGCTGAAACATTCCTGGAACATAGCGCTTTAGATTTCTCTACATTAACCTTCATCCCAGAGGCTTTGCAGAAGTTTTCCAAAGCTACCAATACAGTTTGAACTTACTGTTTTTTGGCTTTATAGAAAAGAAGCAAATTATCGGAAAACATCAAATAAGAAATTCTTGGACCCTCTTTAGAAACCACAACCGGCTTTCACAAGCCCCTATCAACTTGTTGATTAATAGAATAGGACAATCTCTCTATACGCAACACAAATAGATACGGTGATATATGGTCTCCTTGCCTAAGATCCTTGCTCGGAGTGAAGCTATTTAATCTATCTCTATTCCAGAGGATAAACAGCGAGGAAGCAGTGACACAATGCATAATTAGATTGACTATCAGAGGAAGAAAGCCAAAACTCACAAGGGTTTGTTTCAGAAACTCCCAATCCACTATATCGTACGCTTTCTCCAGATCAATCTTAAAGGCCATGGTGCCTTTCTTTGACTTTATCTTCTTCATGAAATGGATAACCTCTTGTGCTACAATAATGTTGTCTGGAGTTCCTCTCCCCAGAATAAACCCTCCTTGAAGGGGCCCAACAATCTCTTTGAGATGAGGACGAAGTCTATTGACCAGTACTTTCATTATAACTTTGTAAACCACATTACAGAGACTAATAGGTCGGAAATCCTTCATGGAAACCGGATTTTCTACCTTCGGGATAAGAACCACAAGAGTTTCCATCATCCTTGGATTCATATCCAAATCAAAGAACGCATCACGAACCATAGTCCAAATATCAAAACTAACAATCTCCTAGTATTCTTTAAAGAAGAAAGCCTGAAACCTATCAGGGCCCGACGCCTTAAAAGAATGCATATTGAAAACAACTGACTTAACTTCTTCAAAAGTAACTGACACTGTGAGGCTACAACAGACTTCATCATTCAAAAAAGGTAGCAGCACATCACCAAAACAACCTAAATCCACATCCTCTGACTGGCAGAATAGGCGTTAATTCTAAATCTAACTTATTAAAGAATTTAGAGTGTACTTAACTTTTGTCAAATCAAACTAATTTTTTTGCAGACAGTCTAATATTTTTTCACCTGTATTTAAGAGTCCACATAAATCTTCACATATGCAATTAATATGTGATCCCCAAACCTAGTATTTTAGGGATATTTCTAAAAACACTAAAGAAGAAAAAAGTAATGAAATACCACTTGTTAAATGGTTATATAAAAGGTTTAATTATTCGGTAGGTTTTTATAATTTCATCAAATTTACAATTAAGTTTCTATATTTTTTTTTTCAATTTAGTCTCTCTCTTGATAAAAACGTTTGAAATAACAAAATATTTAGTTAAAAAAAAAACAAATATTCTCACTATTACGATAGAAAACCTAATTGAGGACACCTCCATATTTTCAAAATACTAAAAGAACTCTTGGCATTTTGTTCCAAAGTCAGAGAGTCCTAGCTTTATGTTATTCTCAGAGCTCCTATTGTCTCGTCTAGCCACGTTTTTCGTGCTCGTTGTCCGTCGCATTTTTGTATCGTTGTCCGTCACGTATTCCTTGTCTATCGCGTGCATGTCACCCTCTGCTTCATCCATGGGTCGTTCGCCGCCATCATTGCTCGTCCGTCATCACTGGTCGTCCGCCATCAGTGGACCCATCACCTCGCCGCGCCGCGTCTCTGTCCCTCCCTTGCTGCCTAAACTGTAAACCCCGGTTAAATTAGTCAATAAATTAGTTTTTATTAAGGAAGATTAGAAATGCGGATATTATATTAAATTAGGATAGAGCTCATCGAAACGAGAATTTTGACACTAATTTCGAAGAAATCGGTCCAATATTAGACCGAACGGGACGAACCGGTTGAACTGGACCCAAACCGGACCATGGGCCCAACTGGGCCAACCTTTAAATAAACCCAAGGCCCATCTTTTCCCCATTTTTGGCTGAAGTAGCGTAGCAAGCGTACAGGGAAAAGAAGGAAGAAAATCCCCCCAACGCTTATGGTGATTTTAAAATCCCGTAACTCCTCCGTCTGAGCTCCGATCGCCGTACCGTTTACAGCCACGCATCCACCGCGTCGAGCTCTACATTTTTACCGGAACAATTTCATAGGTAAGCTCTTAAATATTCTCAGCCACTCTTTTCTCCCAATTTTCAAAATACAGGAAGGGAAGTTGAATTTCTTTAATTTCTGATGTTTTAGAATCCAATTAGCTTGAGAAAAACGTTCACTCTTGCTTACGTGAAGCTTGGGTAAGGTGAGGATACGATAATTCTATTTTAATTTCATTGAATTTAAGCTTTGAGTATTAAGTTGGGTATATATGTGTTATAAATGTGTATTAGGTTGAGAATAAATAATTAGAGCTTGAAATTGTGAATATTGGAACTTGGAGGAAGCTGAGCTTAGAGTCTGTTAAATTTTGAGGAGCTGCCTTGGTTTTAAGTAAATTGATTTGGTCATTACGTGAAAATCGGCCAAGGCATGGTTTAGGTTTCTTGCATTTAATATATAATGTTCTGTGAAAACTTAGGCTAGATGACCATAGGATAAGTTGGAATGCAGGTGTATATTTAATGTTTAGTAATGGGTTGATGAATATGCTTGGTTTGGTTTGGTGATTTGTTTGTAAGATGATATTGGTTGCTAGTTGGATCTTTGAAAGGATATGTGATTGAATTGTTGATTATATGGCTATATTTTGGTTTGGTTGAATGATGATTGATGAAAAGATGTGGAGCTTGTTGAGGATTATTGTTGGCAATTTGGATTGGTGGTAATAGGTTTGAAAATAATTGGGATGGAAATTTTGAATGAAAAATGAGGTATTTTGTGTTAAAAGCCTAGGATTTATGAACTATGATTTTTAGTTGAATTTTGGTTGTTGGATTTGAATATTATATGAGTATAATTGTTGATCTGAGGTAGATTTATTGTGGTGATTGTTATGATGATGAGGAATGGTATGTTGAATTGGAAAGAATGCAGGTTTGGACCCGAAAATGGTGGCAAAGTCCGAGTTTTAGAGGAGATGCTGCCGAAATTTTATAAAAATTAGAGATTTTGTTTATATGATTATTTAAAAAGATTTAGATTCAAAGGTTATATGGTTTGATTTTGAGTTATTAAGAAAATGAGCATGTTTTAAGTTTGATTCATGTAGAAAAGAATGAATTATGTTTTGAATTGGAACTATTGATGGACGGAATGGGAGGTGTGGTAATGAAGGATAAGGATTGAATATGATTGATGTATGATGATGAATGAGATGCGATTGAGAATGATGTGGATGTTGATGAATTATAATTGAATTATTTATATGGCTTATGAATTTGAATAATCTGAGATACGAGATTTCCTAGATTAAGTGCCGTGGCTTGCCACCACGTGTGCCAGGTTGAAAACTCGATACTCTGTTGACTTTACGACGTAAGTATGACCGGGCACTATATAAATTCCCGGGAATGTTACCCCCATTGAGCAATATTGATTATTTTAGATAAAGCTATGCATAGACTCTTGGGGATGCACGTCGGGGGACAGTCTAAGGACAATTCAGACTTGTCGGGTTGGCTGGATAACTGACAGATGAGCCTCATCAGCCATAGGACAAGCATACATCATATGCATATTACTTGAACTACTTGCTTGTGCTTTAATTGGGTGTACCTATATGTACTTGCCATGCTAAATGTGAATTTATTATCTGCAGTAATTGTAACCTTCTTGTGTTTGTCTTTATCCGTCTATTTGTCTGTGAAAATGCATGATGGAGTTGGAGGTATGGAAGAACGGCAGTATGGGACTTAGATTTAAGATTAAGTTAAATTAGGTTTAAATATTCTTAGAAAACCACCTTTTATGGCTCCTATTTAATACTTTAAGCTCTATAATCTGAGTGTCGACGTTCTAGGATTGCCTCTGGCATTCCCAGGACCTTATATATTATGTGTGTGGCACCTTTACCATACTAAGAACCTCCGGTTCTCATTCCATACTATGTTGTTATTTTTCAGATGCAGGTCGAAAGGCATCTCGTTAGGCGTCTGGAATCTTGAAGCGGAGTGGTTATTGAGTAGTTTTGCTGTATAGTGATGTATATATAAGTACTTGGTTTTCTCTCCGCATAACTTGTTTATGGAGAGGCAGGACTGTGTATATGAACTTTTGGATTTTGGATATGTATATATATGTATATATGTGTGTATATTCTCCGGCCAGTCTTGACTTCGCAGGTTGAGTCAGGAGCTCGTTATTTTGTACCTTTGACTCTTTGTTCCTATTTTTGGTTACTTTACACTTGACAGCTGTAGCTTTCTTAGCACGCAAGTTAACTCATTTCTCGAGCGTTGCGCTTTTATTTCGCGATTTTTATTTCCTCTATTCTTCAAGACTCCTAGCATATTATAATTCTTCTGCTATTATATATATATATACATTTTATTTTAGAGGTCGTAATACCACATCACCTCTATTTTACGACTTAAGCGTAAAGCTCTGTGTGGTAGGGTGTTACATAAACTGCTAGTCATCGTCCTCATATTTTAGCTCTGCAACAACATGTGATAATTTAATTGATTCATGTTATCATTAGTACAATTTACATCCGGTTATACTTGTAGCATTTTTAAGGGAAAATGTGAATGCAAATATTGTCCCTCCCTTATTTCATATTTATCCTTTTCTTTGGTGTTACTCATAAATGAATCGGGAGTAAAATTCCACTCTGACCCTTAACTATTTTGCGAACTTCTATTGCACTCTTTATCAATTGAAAAATGACATTGCGGTCCCTAACTACTGTTCCTGTCAGACCTTTTGCTCCCTCTGTTAATGTCTCCATCTATAACTAACAAATATTGCTTACGTATATCGTTAACTCAACATGTGCCAAGCAACCATTTAAAGGACAAATCGTCCCCTGATCACTTAACAAAAATGATGCATTTTGCCCCTCTCTTCAATGATTTCTTCGAAGCTGATTTTGCTAATGGTTTAGATAATTTTACTCTCGGCGGAGGAGGTAGGCCGGAGACAAATCATGACGGTGATTGAACGCGATGCCTCCAGTACGATTCTAGTGGATTAGAATTTGTACAGAGATTGTAGTGATGAGCTCGCTATGACTGTGCTTGATTCATCGGGGTTGTTAGGGTTTAGTAAGATAGAATTAGGAATTGTGATAATAATGTTAACGCTATGGTTAAGGATAATGAGAAGTGTGGGGTTGGTGATGGTGATGCAAAATCCGAAAGTGAAATTGATCAATTGGATGATGTGGAGAAAGCAGAGGGAGATCAGTTATTGAATTTGGATGGAGAAGATTCAATGTGCATGGTAAGTAATAGTGATGTAAAATTAGAGAGTGGATTGTGTGGTGAGGGCGGGAGATTGGATCAATTCAATAATTTTGGTGTGCAATTGAGGTTGGAAGACAAGAAAGAAAGAGAGAATGAGAGGGTTGAGGAGGGAGCGTTGTCTGGTTTTGAGCATTCAAAGGTTGAGAATTCAATGTATAACTATGGAAGCGACATCAGTGATGGCAATAGAAATGAGTCTTGTGTGGCGAAAAGTGTGCAATATCACAAGGAATTAGAAGTGCGGAACAAGAATCCATTGGTTATAAACTCCTCTGTGACCTTTGACTCAAATGATTTGGATGATTTTCTGTTAGATAATGATAGGTTTGATCGAGGTCTTGAGATGTCTAGTTTTCTTTACGAGAAGTAAAAATGGAACAATAAAGTTGAACAACAAAAGGAAAAAGAAGTAAAGCGTTCCTGGCCTCTCTAAAACTTAGCATTTTGCTGAGTTATCACGATTTGTTCCTTTAAATAATTATTTGATACGAGTTGAGTTAACAGTACACATAAGTAACATCCATTAATTATAGACGATGACATTAACAAAGAGAGAAAAAGATCTGACAAAAATAGTGATTAAAAGTCGCAATATTATTTTTTAATTGATGAAAGGTGGAATGAAAATTTGCAAAATAATTAAGAATCAGGGTGAGATTTTACTCATGAATCGGAGACATGGGAAAGGGAAACTTCTAACCACAAGGGTGATACCAACTGGTTGGCGTCTTTATATTTATCCTCAAGTACAGTGATCTAAATTCCAATGATAATTTGCGTGCATTCCTAACAAAAATATGTTAATTAACTTTGTTCTCTTTTTTTTTTTTTTTGTCAGTCCTTCTTAATGAGCAATTTTAATCAATTGAAGTGGTTTGATTAGTATATATAATTATATATATTCTCTAAAACTTAGCGTTTTGCTGAGTTATTAGGGAGGGATTTATCTCTTTAAATAGTTGTTTGCTATGATGCACGGACACTGACACGGACACGGGACACGACACGATACGGGACACACCGACACGCGGATTTTAAAATCTTACATAACACGGGGACACGCATATATATAAAATATAAAGTATTTTTTAGATAAAATATAATGATATTTTGATATTTTATTGATATTAAAATATAAATTAAAATTTTTAATTATTTTTAATATCTTATTTTAATTATATCAAGTATTTAAAATATTTTTTGTTTTAATAAATAATAATATATACTATATCTAAATTTATTTTAAGAATATATGTTAAGAATAAGACTGGATACGCAGACACGTGATGGTATTTAGGTGTGTCCAGGCGTGTTCAGAGAAGATTTTTTTATTTTTTTATTAAGACACGGTTGGACACAGCAGACACGCGTGTCGGATGAGTGTTGGTGAGTGTCGTATCCGAAATGTGTCTGACATACGGACACGATAACTCAGAGAAGTGTCCGTGCTTCATAGGTTGTTTGACACGAGTTAGATTAACGGTATACGTAAGTAACATTCATTAACTATAGATGACGACATTAACAAAAGAAACAAAATATTTAATGAAAATAGTGATTAAGAACCGCAATATCATTTTTCAATCGATAAACGGCGAAATGAGAATTTGTAAAATAATTAAAAATCGGAGGTGAAATTTTACTCATAAATCGGAGACATGAAAAAGGAAAACTTCTAACCACAAGGGTGGTACCAACTCAGTTGACGTCTTCATATTTATCCTTAAATACAGAAATCTAAATTCCAATGATAATTTGCATGTATTCCCAACAAAAATATGTTAATTAACTCTGTTCTCTCTCTCTTTTTTTTTTTTGTCAAAACTTCTTAACGAGCAATTTTAATCAATTGAAGTGGTTTGATTGGTATATATATCCCCCCTAGTCAAAAGTCATAACCAAGCCAAGCAAATTTTTGAGAAAGAAGCATTATAAGCACACCCCCAATAGTTATCAAATTTTATTTCTATCTATATCTGTCCACTTTTAGAGTCTTGCTACTTGATGCTATTACCTTTGGCCAATTTTATGGTGTTTTTTATTTGGTGTCTAACTTTTGTCTAAATTATTTTTTATAATAATTTTAAAATTTTTTAATTTTTATACTTTTAAATTTAAAATTAATTATTTTACCTATTTTAGTAATTAGATAATACTTTTTAGACATCATAACAAACACCATTACTTTTATAGAAAATGTAAAATACTCTTTTATTTATATTTTTTGAATGGTTTTAGTGTAGAGGTATTGACACTTTTAAATTAAAAGTAGATAGATGGTACATATATGTTTAACTTAAAAAGTTTTATTCTAAAATTATATCTAATGGCTCAAGAAATAGGAGATGATAATCGAACTCTACTGGATTACAAACTCTATCCTACATGGTAATGCTTTTAGTCTGGAAGTCTCAGAAAAAGTAGAAGAGAAAAAATGAAAAAAAAAATCTTAATTCATATGAATCTATTATAAGTAAAAAATAATAGTATATAAGTAAATTTATAATTTATTAACGGTTTTTAAACGTTTAATATTAATAGATATTAAATTGAAAAAAATTATATGATATAGAAATTTAAATAAAAAATATAAAAATTTAATTAAAAATTTGATATAAATTTACAGAATAATTAAATCTATATAAAAGGAACAGTATATAATGCTCAAAGAAAAAACTTAAAAAAAAAAAAATAATTGAGAGGCCATTGTTGCAAGTTTTTCCCTATTTTTTTTTTTGCAGCAACCAATTATAAAGCAAATGAGGCATCTAATCATTAGAAGAAATTGTGAATCTCACTCATGTTTTACTCGTCTAATCAACTTACTCCTTTTTTTTTGTGACTGAAATAAATTAAAAAAAATTAAAAAAAAAGGATCTTCTTAAATAGAGGAACGATCATTTTTAAGATAATTTTTAAACTCCTTTTAAGATAAAAAAAGTTTCACATGAGAATGTTGTAACTTTATCGTCATCTTTATTATAATATTCATCTCTCATAATCAAATAAAAGTCAACACGCCAATTGGGTAAGAATAAGTTTAACCCACCCCTTTTAAGAATAAGTTTAACACCGCATTGTTAAAAGTGAAAGAAAATGTTTTTTGTAGCATATATTCTCTTGTCAGAAACACTCGGCTCAGGATCCGAAAATATGCGCTTAAGGGTACCAATTGGGTATCCATATACCCGACACGGCTCATAAAATTATTGGCGACAGATATTCTTTAAAATAAGAGAAAATGATAAATAGATCCCTGATCTTTTGTTCTGCGGACATTTTTGTCCCTAACCATTGAAAAATACTTTTAATTTCTTGACCTTCACAAAATTTGGACGGATCAGTCCCTCCTTTCAAATGCCTCCGTCAGGGACTGATCCGTCCAAATGTCTCCGTCAGGGATTGATCCGTCCAAGTTTTGTAAAGGTTAGGGACTTAAAAATATTTTTCAATGGTCAGAGACAAAAATGTCTGTAAGACAAAAGGTCAGGGACCTATTTGTCCTTTTCTCTTAAAATAATATACTCATCCATTCTTTTACAAAACTTTTCATTAAACAATTACCAAAAAAAAAACCTTTTCATTAAACAGTTTAATTAAATATATTAAATTATTTAAATAATTTCAATTACTATATATATGTTTATGTGAATAAAAAAAGGATTTTTTATATCTTGAAAAAATATTTTTATTTTGTATTATTTATTTTTATCAATTGAATATTAATTTTCATTGTAGTATTTACAATTTTATTATATTAATTTTTAAAATTTAAATTAAAAATAGCAGTAAATTCATAATATTTTATTAATATTAATATTTTCATTATACAAGAATACTTATCATTTCTGAAAAAAAAAACATGTGCGTATTTTGGGTTATAAATTTTTCTACGTCAGTGTGAGAGAGAAAGCAAGGTGCAGAAGAAGCTGACTGGAAAGAGCGAAAAAGCGCAGACAGACGGACACTAAGAAGAAAATCTCTTTCTTTCGCTGAAATTCATTCAAAGATACACTCTCGTTCTTATTTCTCTCACCGCGTGGCTCTCTAGCTGATTCTTCACACTTCGACATGGCGGAGCGTTCTTCCTCTTTTGGACTTGGTCCTCGATTAGGTCAGATTTCTCGTCATTGATTGATAGCATGATTGATTTTTTTGTTGTTTTTAAATTATATCTTATATTGATATCTATTTTACGATTTGTGGAATTGTTGAATCCTGTAATTTATGTTCATTTTCTTACCGCTTTACGCAGCTTCATGAAGTTTCGGCTATTTTGGTTTGTTGTTTTACCATTGTCCGTCACTGTAGCTTTCTGTAGAAGTTGGTGTCTTTTTGTTTCTTGAATGTGTTAGTTCAGTTGGGTTTAGTATATTGAAAATTGAAGAAAAAAGAGAACAAGCGTCATTGATGCCATTTGTGCCACTATGTCTGGCAGTAGCAGAGGTAGGTTTCATTGAGTATCCGCCGAAGAAAGCTATTATTTTTGTGGAAGAATTGGGATAGTCTATGCTAATTGGCAGACAGGCTTCTGTAGTTCTGTGTCTCTTTTGGGGAAAAAATCTATGTTGTCTAAGAAATTCTGCTACATTGAGCATCTGATTTTCTAGCTGGCTGGGTCGTGTTGATTAAAAAAGAAAAAATTGTATAGAGCGCTGCTGCTGAGGGCATTGTTAGGTTGGAATATTTGTGCCAATATAGAATCAAGAAAACAAATGAAAAGTAGAATAAAGAACAAACAAAAGCACAGCAATTTATATGTGGTTCACAGAAGTTTTACATGGCAAGATATAAACTCCCCTTTGAATATTTCAGAGAAAATTGCCGCTTTATTGCTTTTTATTAGTTTTCTTGATGATTAATTTCCAGCAGGCTTGCTCCTTCTTTCATTATTTTTCTGTTTTAGTGTTGAAATGGATTTTGTAGCTGAGATGCTCAACTTTCAGCACTTTCACCCAAATTGTAGGCTATAGTGCTTCATCTGTTATCAGTTCCTATCCCCTAATACGAATGCATCAATAATAAATCCATGCAGATTAACATTTTTAACTCAAAGTGGCAATGATACATTTGTTGCGAAATATAGGATATGAAGCACATATTGGAATTTTAAATTAGTAGCACCGGTCCACATCATGTCTTGTACAGGTGTTTTATAGCATGAATATTGAATGTTAGATTTCTTATACATGCGAGACAGTTTTTTTCTTAAAAGGAATGAAAATAAAAATAGAACCTAAATATTTTCTTACTAATGCATGTAACCTCTGGTTAATCGTTTCCCGTGTATGTCATTAATCTAGTATTCAAAAAGATATTTAGCTGAATGTCATATTATATCATTTATCAATTTGCAGATCTTCAGCAACTGCAGTTTGAAGCACAGCATCGGTGGTTGCGCCCTGCAGAAATATGTGAAATTCTTTGTAACTATCGTATCTTTCATATCACATCAGAACCACCAAACAGGCCACCAAGTATGGTTCTAAAATGTGTTGCTCATAAATTTATTGCTAAATTCTCATCACATGTACTTAACACGTGTGGTGATTGCAGGTGGTTCGCTTTTTCTTTTTGATAGGAAGGTTTTGAGATACTTCAGAAAGGATGGACATAATTGGAGAAAGAAAAAGGACGGAAAGACTGTGAAGGAAGCTCATGAGAAGTTGAAAGTTAGTAAACATACTTCTGTTTCGAGTTTGTGATTGATAAAATTTTTGTAAGAGGGAATTTATTTATTTGCTTACAAATTTAGGTGGGAAGTGTTGATGTGTTACACTGCTACTATGCCCATGGAGAAGAAAATGAAAATTTTCAGAGGCGTAGCTATTGGATGCTTGAACCGTGAGTATGAATTATTTATTTATTATAAAATATTTTATGAGAATTGATATGTTGAAACTAAAGTACGTCAATATTTTCCATGGCAGTTGCTGGCTCGGTTTTCTTTCTAAGTATTACATTGTTGCATTTGTAATTAATCTTGAAAAGATTTGTTGATAGTGAATATAGTAATATACACTTGCACATTTAATTTCTGTTTCTGTTTCTTAGAAATTCTTTTAGTTTTCAAATTTCAATATAGTTCTGCTTAAGTAAATATTATTTTTCTTTAAAATCAGGTACAATGTTTTGATTAATTTGTTTGCTTGCAGGGATATGATGCATATAGTATTTGTCCACTATTTGGATGTTAAGGTATTTTCTTCTTCGTGTACTTCTCCCTCCTCCTTATTTGTGTGTGTGGCTGAGAGAGATGCTGTTGTTATTGCTGTTGGTGATTTTGTTTTGTTTGTTATAAGTTGCCCTGCACCCCCCCCCCCTTTTTAACCTGCGTCAGTTTTAGGAGTAGATAATTTTTTTTGTTAATATATCTTTTACCAAAGAATCTTAAAAATAATATTTTATTGACTTAATATTATTTCTTAATTTTGTAAAGCTGGTATTGACTCGATTTTTGGATTAATTGATATTTTGTGGGTTCTTTATTATTTTAATTTCCTTTTTTTTTTAGGTTAACAAGACCAATATCGGTAGAAATATTGATACAGATGAGGCTATGTCAGAATCCCAGAAGGGCAGTTCTGTGTTATCTGGCTTCCCCACAAGTTATAACAGCATGCCTTCTCGAAGTACAGATTCCATGAGTCCGACTAGCACTTTGACGTCATTATGTGAAGATGCTGATTCTGGTAATCAAGGCTTTAAATATCTTGATGTACTGTTACATTTTTTTTTTCTGCATTGGAGTTTGGTCCATGGCTCATTGTTTACCATTTAAAAGCCTTGATCAAATTTCATACCAGAGGATATTCGTCAAGCAAGTTCTGGAATGCACTCGTTTGGCAACCCTTTGGGGAGTGGTCAGGCAATGGATATCATTGATACTTGTTCAAATAGATCATATTTTATGCATCCCATTTCAGGTTAACTTGTCTTCCTTTCTTCAATTTGTTTTGCATGATTATCTTCTAACTTAAGTTCCGCGCCTAATGTTAATAAGATAGTCAAAGTCTCGACTTGTAAGCTTTTTTGGGAATCTCTATTGTGTATTCATAAAATATTTCAGGTGATCATGGACAATCAACAATTTCTGTAACAGACTACATTCCACATGTCCAAGGGGATAAATCTAGATTAGGTATTACTGCTTACATTGAGGACCGAAAATCACATGTCATGCCATTAAGGGACACTATCACAGAGCAATCTGTTGGATTGTATACACCTTGTTCTTCCATTTCATCTGGTTCAAGGGGAAGCACCCTTGAACAAGAAAAAGCTGTTCCTGAGAATCTCTTCGGATCTAAAAGTGGCCTCAATGAGGAGTCAAGGGGTTCTCAGTCTACCCAGTCAAATTGGCAGGTACTCACTCCTCCTTACATGCAATCTTCTGATAAAATTGCATTGCTGCTTGTGTTAAATTGCAGTTCTCAGGACATAGACGAGTAGTTTAGATTTTGTCAGCAATATATAACACGTGCATATGCTACTTTAATTGTTTATCAGATTACTTTTGATGAGAATACTGGACCTTTGCCAAGATGGAGCCTAACCGAATCGTTAAGTTTGGAATTTGAATCTGATTATAGCATGGCTTTATTTGGGGGTGAAACTGATAATGCAATTCCAGAGATTTGCCCTGACTTGTTCACTTCTAATGGAGAGCTAAAAGAGCAACCTGTGCAACAGAAGTTCCCAAAGCAGTCTACAGATGCACAATCTCAGCATGCACCAAGATCCGACAGTGAATATGAACTTCCTCGGGAGGATAGTGCTGGCTATTCCTTGAATGCAAAGCATGCATTACTGGATGGAGAGGAGAACCTGAAGAAGGTTGATAGCTTCTCAAGGTGGATTACTAAAGAACTTGGAGAGGTGGATGATCTGCATCTGCAGTCTTCCCCTGGTATTTCATGGAGCACAGATGAGTGTGGGCATGTAATAGATGATACATCATTGAACCCGTCCTTATCCCAAGATCAGTTGTTCAGCATAAGTGATTTTTCACCTAAATGGGCTTATGCAGATTCCGAGATTGAGGTACTTGTTAGTTATCAACTTATCATGTCAGTTAATTCTTTCAATAAGAAAGAGACCACAAAGGTGACTTTGATTTGAGATTTAGTCAGAGATATATAACTACTTTTTTAGCCAATTATTTTTGGCTCTAATAATATATTTATCTTGTGTGTTCTGTGCTAAAAATATGATAAATGAAGATTTGATTGATTTTTTAAAAATCTTTTTTTGAATTTTTTTTCCAACACATTTTTTATTTGCATGTGATATCAACTGACCCTGTCTTAAGCGCTTTTGTTTTTGGATGTTTTCCGTGCCATATCTCCTCCTCTGTTACTCCTTTCTTGTATTCTATGATGTATATGTTAATTTGCTGTCTGCTATAGTACTTTATTATATGTGAATAATGGTTTTACTCTTTCCTGCCAAGAAACTACTGGTTATATTTACTCCTTTTCCTTGTTCTTTGCTTAAATATAAGTGTACAGAAGGCACCTGTAGTTTGATTACATCATATCCTATTCGTTATCACACAGGTGTTGATTATTGGAGCATTTTTGAAGAGTCAACTGGAGGTGGAAGCCTGTCACTGGTCCTGTATGTTTGGTGAAGTGGAGGTTCCTGCTGAGATTTTAGCCAATGGAATTATGTGCTGTCAAGCTCCACCTCGTCAGGTTGGACGTGTACCTTTCTATGTGACCTGTTCCAATAGGTTTGCTTGTAGTGAAGTGAGGGACTTTGAGTTCAGAGAGGGATTTGCTAGGAATGTAGATTTTGCAGATTTTTTCTACAGTTCAACTGAAATGATGCTTCATTTGCGACTTGATGAGTTACTTTCTTCGAAATCAGTGCTATCTACTAATCAAGATTTTGAGGGTTATATGGAGACAAGAAACTTAATTTTTAAGCTCATCTCACTTAAAGAGGAAGAGGAATATTCACATAAGGAAGAGGCAACTGCAGGGTTGAGTGTATCACAACACAAATTGGAGGAGCATGTGTTTCACAGGAAGATTAAAGAGAAGCTCTACTCATGGCTTCTTCACAAGGTAACTGAAGGTGGTAAAGGGCCAAATGTATTAGACAAGGATGGTCAGGGTGTGTTACATTTAGTTGCTGCTCTTGGTTATGATTGGGCCATAACTCCAGTTATAACTGCTGGGGTTAATATCAACTTCCGTGATGTGAATGGATGGACAGCTTTACATTGGGCTGCATCCTGTGGCAGGTAAGGGATCAACATTGTTTCCTTTGTTGATTTGAGTTGATTGTGCATATGTTGCAACTACTACTTTGCGTAAACGTTTCTTTTACTACCTTGATTATTCCTTTTTGATAGAGTTCTGGAAACTGCTTGATTGGCCATAATTTCCCCCTTCATATTTAAACATTTTTATGCTAAACATCACAAGTTCATTCACGTTTTTTTTACTGCAACTGCTGTGGTCAATTGATCTTTCTAATCTCTATATACTGTTATGCTGTCAGTATTAGTAAAAACTCCATAGTAGTACTTCTCAAAAGTATTGCAAAATATATGTTCATTCAGCATAACACATCTTTATGTAATTTTTTGTCCGGTGCTCAGAGAGCGAACAGTTGCTGTCCTTGTCTCCATGGGTGCAGCAGCTGGAGCATTGACAGATCCAAGTCCAGCATTTCCTTCTGGTAGAACAGCTGCTGATCTTGCTTCTAGCAATGGACATAAAGGAATCTCTGGTTTTCTTGGAGAGTCATTATTAACTAGCCACCTTGCGTCACTTACAATGGATGATCCAAGTGAAGATGGCAGGAATAAAACTTTAGGTGGGAAAGCAGTGCAGACAGCTTCGGAGCGAAGTGCAACACCTCTACTTTATGGTGATGTATCAGATACTCTCTGCCTTAAGGATTCTCTTTCTGCTGTCCGTAATGCTACACAAGCCGCTGATCGCATACATCAAGTATTTAGGATGCAGTCATTTCAGAGGAAGCAGTTAGCTCAGTGTGAAGACGATGATGAGTTTGGATTGTCAGATCAACAAGTTCTTTCCTTTATAGCTTCTAGGGCTTGCAAATCTGGACAAGGAGAGGGTTTAGTGAATGCTGCTGCAACACAAATTCAGAAAAAATTTCGTGGTTGGAAGAAGAGAAAAGAATTCCTGATCATTCGCCAAAGAGTTGTCAAAATCCAGGTTAATTGTTCTGCTCTCGTTCTTGATTTGTCTTATATATTCTCGAGTACACTGGATATTCTAGATGTTGGTTTCTTTTTCTTTTTTTTTTTTTTTTGGGTGCATTTAGGTGTTGGATTCAATTCGAACTATCCTATTTCTCTTTCTGTTATTTGGGATATTGGAAGTGCAACCTTTATAATTTTCAATGGAGTTCATTTGATGAGAACTCACTTGGGAATACTATATTCTTTTGCCTGTTAAAAATACTGCTACACATCTTTTCATGGGGATTACTTCTAACATCGGCATTTATATTGTTTCCAACCTCTATCCTGTAAGGAAAATTCAGGGATTTGAAAAAGATTTGTATTAGTCGCATCCTTCCAGTCATTTTATGCGTTATTTCTTTCCCGGGTCTTCTTTCTGGATTATTCACAAGTTGATTTTTTCTTTTTTCTTTTTTTTTTTTTTTATTTTTTTATTTTGTGCCTCTCTACATTTGAGACATCCTGTCACTGACTTGAATTCCATGTTGTTAAGGCCCACGTAAGAGGTCACCAGGTAAGGAAGCAATACAAATTAATCTGGTCTGTTGGAATCCTAGAGAAGGTCATATTACGCTGGAGACGTAAGGGCAGAGGCTTACGTGGATTCCGACCAGATACCCTTAACATGGTCCCCAACCCACCAAGCAATCCTTCACAAGAGGATGACTATGATGTTCTCAAAGAAGGAAGGAAGCAAAGTGAAGAAAGGTTCCAAAAGGCCCTTTCAAGGGTGAAATCCATGGTCCAGTACCCGGAGGCACGTGCTCAATACCGGCGGGTGCTGAATGTAGTAGAGGACTTTCGTCAAACCAAGGTATTATATTTTCTAATATATGGATTAATGACGAAACTCTGAATATCTAGCTTAATCATAGGTTCTTTTACTATCCAGCAGGAATATACCAATTCGGAAGACACTGTTGATGGGGTGGCGGATTTGATTGATATTGATATGCTTTTGGACGATGAGAACTTCTTGCCTATAGCATATGATTGATCCTCTGCAGTGGTTACTACTACTACTGCACTTCCCAGTGTAAATACATACATGGCCCAGTTGGTTTTATTTGGCATTGGAACAGCTCTAACATCTCTTGCTGTATATAGTTCTAATCAGAACTCTGCTTGGGTCCTTGGCTTTCGAGTTCTGTATCAAAATCCTTGTTGGACCCATGGCTGAATTCAAAGTAGATTGTAAAAGCTAGAATACATTCAGGTTTGACAGTTGTCACAGGTCATATACTGTAATTTAGATATGGTTTGACTTTTATATATGGTGGTTTTTACTTTTTATACGCAAGGAAATCCTATTTATAGTAGTGCGGGACTTGTACAAACACAAGGGTAGTTTAAAAATTATACTTCATTACTGATCTTGATCTTGTTGGGTTAATACATGTTCATAAACAAATTTCTTGAGTTTAAACTATTATATTATATTATATAGTTAAATATTTAAAATATATTAAATATTTGTAACTTATTAAAAGGAATTTATATTAAAAAATTGAATATTATTTTAAACTATTAATGCTATTAACTTTTTAATTAGTAAGAATATAAATTAATAAAAGAAATTATTTTATTATTGGTTATGCAGATGAGCAGCTCCCTCACTATTAATAAAAAATTTACTGCCAAAGTAAGGCCTTAGTTCATTTTTTTTAAATTACTTTTGTTTCAATAAAAAGGTACATTTATATATGAAAATCCCGTTTCAACATCCAAACACAACAAATTTCTACTTTTACTTTAATAATAATAATAATAAATTCTTGAAAAATTTAAATGAATTCATAAATTTTCAATAAACCCTTGGAAAAAAAATTATCCAATAATTTCTAAAAATTATAATAGTGAACTTATAAATTCCTACAATAACAGAATTGAAATCTAAGAAAAATAATTGGGTTCAGCTTGCAGTTTTTCACTATAATTTTCAGATATTATTTTCTTTTCTTTTATCAAAATTGGCCATAATCTAATAGTCAATAGGGGCTATTTGTATCCGTCAGCTATGCTATAAATGCTGGAATCCAAATTTTAGTCAAGACCTTTTCTCTGTTCGAAGCTTATTTGTTTGGTTTATGAATCTATAAACAGAAAACAATTGTTAGCAGACGTCTCAGTCAAATTTTGCTTTTCCTCTCTTCTTGCTATATTTCTCCTTCCAAATTGTGTTTGTTTAGGGTAAACATAGGTGAAATTTTTCATGGAAAAAGTTCCAATTTTATGTATATAATTTTTCTTTTAGAACTGAAACAGATTAGAGAATAATTGGTGTTAATTCAATAAAATCAAATTACGAATATACATAACAGTTCTATTACTTTTATGGACGATCTGAGACATAAGAGAAAAGATCTACTTGTGACTTGTGAGAAAAGGGAAAGAGACCGATTGGTGCTTAAAGTCTCATCTGATTGGATGATACTGATCAGAAACTCTTCTTGGTGGCAGCTTTCGCAGTATGAAAAGCACCAACCCTGATGGAACAATCTCCACCAACTGCACGCACATTAACAACAATCAACAAAATATAGATAACCATTAGAAAGTACTACATTACTACATGGAAGGTTCAGAAAGCCTTTTTAATTTGTCACATGATGTAATAAGATTTGATCCCCTCTATAAGAAAGATAATCTAAGCTAAGATCATGTTGAAACCTACCAAATAATAGATGAGGTTAAGAATGGGATGATCCAACACATCCAGATCTGCTTCCTCGTCAAATGCAGATACTGCAAGCTACAATGAAGGTGACAACTAAGACCATGTTGTAAAACCAAAAATCATTCAACAATATACTTGCATCATTGCATTTATTTGTCGGGGTGTCAGTTTTTGAACATCATCAGAACAATGCATCATCAGTATCCAAAAACATTTGTCCAAGCTCACATCTAGATATATTGATCCAATGATGTAACAAAAAACCAACGGTGATTGATTAAAGAGAACAGAGCGCATAGTATAGCTTTTAAAATGAAAGGAACTAACCATAGTACATCTTATCAAGAAACATGTACAGCAAATAGTTGTCACTGAGCCAACCTGCAAAAGCGAGAAGTTATGCACCGAAAACTTTTACCAGAGTTTGCTGAAATTTCCCCCAGTGAGACTTGCTGCATGGCTGTATTTGATATTGCAAGTGTATATTTTTCTTCTAAGGTTGAATAGCTTAGAGGAACTCAAAGTTTAGATACGAACCTCGTAAAGCTTCTTTTGACGACCTCTGGATTCAATTGGGAAGCGCCTCAGCAGGAAAAACAGCCTAAACCATTGCAAGCAGCTTAGTGTTGAATGACATAAGAAGAATGGTGCTATTGCAAAGAGAAAAGCTTACCTTCCACCATACAACAAGAATCCAAGAGCAGCGCAAAATGAAACAACTGCAACACAGCATTAGAATGAAATTCACAATTCTAAACAACTACGCATAAGATGTTTCTAGGCACTTATACTCCAAGCCGTATAGATGTTTTAACATATCAAAAACATTCCCCCCACCCCCCAGTTTTGCATGTTAAATAGAACATCAACCAAAACAAAGTTGATAGAACTTAGAAGTAAATAACCTGCAAGGAAGAGTTTAGCAATCTCTGCGCCAGTGTCAGCGCTGCTTACGCTCATGAAAATCCAAAAGCAGATCTATAATTATCAGGTCAGAAGATAAAAGCACTCTCAATCTCTTTGAACTAAATTTAAGAACACTTTCTGTTTTTCAGGACTAAAATTGAAGGACAAGGCTATAGATTCAGTGCTTGCCTGTATGAAGTAAATAAACCCATTGATAACAAAATAAGCAGGCCTAAGTTTTTGCGCTGGTTCACTTCTTGCCTAAAATATATTTGGGTATCATGAACAGAATATAATATACAGAGAATTAATAAAATGACTGTTATTTTAGTTATTTAGTACTTCCAGAAGTAAGTAATTATACCTGGTGGTATATCTCAGCCCAGAACAGGACAAGCAACGTATAAGTAGAGAAAAACAGAAGACTAGGAATCTCCATTAGCACCCTCTCCAGTGACTACAATAATAACATAATATGATAAAAGGTCAGAACAGAGAGGAAACAAGGTAGGCAAAAACAAAATGAAAGAAAAACAAAGGATACAATAAAATTTCTGATATTATATTGTATCTGTGCATTTACTTGAACTACTTTTTCTTTTTCCTTGTCATAAATTACAGTAGAAAATATAATCTCTCATAATAAAGGGTACCAAAAGTGCTATAGATTTAGCCCCCATGGTCAACGTGTAGGGACAGAAATACATAAAAAATAGGAGATACAAAGTCACAAGCTTTTGAAGTATCAGAGACACACAAAGAAGTAAGATGTCTCTGTGAGACAAAATCCACTGAATTCTTTGTCCATCCAGAAACTGGGAACAATAAGTCAAGGCTAGAGAAATAACTTTTCTATCTTGTTTCAGTGTCTATGTACCTGTCACGAGGGATCTTATCAATTATCATACACACACCCTCTAAGAGTCATCAATTGTACTAACAGATTTTTCTCCCATTTAAAGAAAACAAATCCTAAATTGATCCAACTAATTCCGTAACACATTTCCCAATTTTACACTTGCCAAATTCATTCTTTGCAAAAACCACTATACGTGCTATTTTCTCTAACTTACCAAACCAGGAAGTGAAAGGGAATTAATGCACAAGTGTCAGTATTTCTAATTCTGAAAATGAAAATTACCTTGGGTTTAATTGCAAAAATAGTTTCGTATGAACCAAATATAACAGCCCTCACTGCAAATGTAACAAAGGTTCATTAATCAGCAAACATAAAATATGCATACAAAGCTAATTTTAGCTCTCTTAACAAAAGAAATTCACAATTCTTACATCCATTGACAATAAAATTCATTAAGTGGAAAACCTTCTGTGTTGTCCATCCATATTCAGGTACTCTCATTTGAATGCGCACCAGTTGCACCTAACATTACCATAAATCAAACCAATGATCATTGAATCCTTTTGATACAATCCTCGTCTTAAACTAAAAAATTAAATATAATCTACAAGAACGAACAATTTTTCCACAGCTAAATAGGTTCATAGGGTTTGCAAAAAACAGTTATGCTAAGAGAGAAATATTAGTGTTTGAACATCGAGATTCAAAAGAAAATTAACAATAGCTACAATTTGAAGCAAAAAAAGGGGATTGAAAACGATTGCAAAACACCAATGCAGATCCTTGAAAAATTCCATTCAATTTCCTGTTGTGAACAGTCATCAGTTGAGGAGAGAGGTAGAGCTTCTATTTTTTATTTTCCCGGGAAAATGAAAGAAAATGACGTACGATGGCAACAATGGAAACGGTGGCGTAAGCGGCACAAAGAGCATAGTAAATGCCTCTTTGCCATTCATCCGATTCATCAACGTCGTTCCACCAGTGAGATACAGCATCAATCTGAGGTCCTCCTTCTCCGAACACAAAACTCTTTGTCCTCAGTGAAGACGCCATTGACGTGGAGCTGCAAATGCAGAAGGAAAGCGATGAAGAAGAAGGAGGAGGAGGAGGAAGAAGAAGACGGAGAAGAAGAGAGGAAGTTTTGTTTGTGTGTGTTCGTCACTCATCACTCATGAGAAGAGAACCGGTGGGACACGTGGCGAGAGGGGAGAAGGGACAGGTGGAGGACGTTGTTGAGACACGTGTGAAAGCGTGGCATATTCTTTTGTTGAGTGAGAGGACGATGCCTTGCTTTGTTGGAAGAAAGAATGGTGAAGTGATGATGTGATTTGTGATGCCCCTTCTTTTGAATTGACCTTATCAAATCAATAATTAATTAATTATCATATTCTTAATTCTTCCGATCAATCAGTGCACTGCACACGCTTCCTTATTTACTTTCAATTTGACCCTTTCAACTTTATCCATATTTTGCATTTTCCTATTTTCCTTCAAGGATTTTTTTTTTTAATTCTTTCTTTTCATCTATATAAGTAAGGTTGGAAGTTAGTCGAGATAAACAAAAGTTTAAGCTTGACTCATAAAAATTGAGTTTGGCTCACGACTTAGGGGTAGCAATGGGTAGGGTTGGGTAGGGTTTGGAGTCAACTCTAACCCTACTCGCGGGTTGAGATTTTTATATAAACTCAACCCTACCCTACCTGTGGGTTGAGAATATCTCAACCCTAACCCTACCTGCGGGTATCCGACCCTACCCGCGGGTTAAAAAAAAAAAAGCAACGTTATTATATAACTTGATGATAATTTAAAATAGAATTGACTTTTATGTAAAAAAAGTTTATTAAATTATCAATTAATGATCTTCTTTTAATGACTAAGGATCTTTTGTATTTAGTAAGAAGTCTTTATTTCAACATCCACTTAAAATATATTTTTATATAAATATATAACATATACATATATAGGGTGCAGGTTGGTCGGGTAGGGTTGAGGCTCAACCCGCACGAAAACCCTACCCGCACCCTACCCTACCCGCTGCGAATCGGGTTGGCAACCCTACCCAACCGGGTGGGGTCGGGTTGGGTACCCGCGGGTAGGGTACATATTGCCACCCCTATCACGACTCGACTTATTAATAATTGAACCTATTTTTTAAGCTCAAACTCAGCTTACCAAAAGCTCACGAGGTGGCTTTAACTCACAAATTAGCTCAAATAATAAGAACATAATCTATAATTCTATATCAATAAATTATAATTTTTTTTATGTTCTACATTAAAATTATATATAAAAAATAAATATAAAATTTTAAATAATTAAGATCATTAATATATATAATTATATATTACTATTTTATATGTATATATATAATATTAAAAGTATAGATTAAATACATAATATATATATATATATATATATATATATATATATATATATATATAATCAAACCAGCTCATGAGTTAATGAACTGAGCTTATTCAAACTCAAGTTCGACTCATTTAATTTATGAGTTCAATTCCAGACTTAAGTTTGACTCACTAGCTCATGAGTTTAGCTTATCGAGCTATTAACGAGTTAAGTTTAAGCTGACTCATGAACTGACTTGCCTCACTTCCAACCCTATATATAACTCATATCCACTCAACTATTTAAGGGATAAAATTCGAATTCATTTTAAAGATCTTTATTAAGCAAAAATATTAAATAAATTTTAATTCTTGATTTAAGATTTATATTTTAAAATTTAAATTTTATAATGTTTTAATTTTTTATTTTTAATAATAATTTATTTTTTTAAATATTAGAATTTTTTACTTTTGTCCAAAATGTATTAGGACATGCCTTCATTTTATTATTCAAAATTGATGGTTGAATTAGATTGTTAAGTTTTTAAAATAATCTACTTCATATGAATACTATCATATTAGTTGATATAAGTTAAGTTACATAAATTAATTTTAAAATATTATATTAACTACAATCAAAAGTATTTATAAATTAATTAGAGGTTAATATTATATAAATGTATTGAATAGAAATTAGTTATACATCTATTTTAAACAAATTTATGTAAAATGAATAAAGCAAATTTAATTAAATATATACACATAAATCGAATCGATCAAATTCAAGTAAATCGAATTAACTAACAAACACAAATAAAAAATAGTAAATTGATCTGATTTAATTTGATTTACTAATTTTCTACTACAACAACCACGACCAAGTGGAATGAATAGAGAAAGTGGCTACTCAGCTTTACATTATACTCACTTACTCTAATGCTATTATAAGGCTACTTTACTACACTAGTTCTCTAAATTTACTATTTATTCATAATATAAAATAAATATCTAGCATACTATATAGTTATCATAAGAGCATCGTTGAGTATTATTAAATTTTTTGTCGAATTTAGCATTGCGTGTTATCGTCAATTTAACAGGAAAAAATTGGAATTATTTTATCGTATCAAATATTTATCGTCGGATTTGCTATTCCAATGGTAAACTAGTAATAATTGGATGAAAAATGGAAAATTTGGCGCGAATTCGTTACCGTCCGATAGATCCGAAGATAATTCAATTTAGTGCGGTGCAGCGTTTTAGTCACACGTAAAATATTATTGTCGAATTTAGTCGCCAATAAATCCGATGATAACGAGTCCTAAAATTCAAAGTGTGAATCCTTTTCCATTTATTTCGAATCCCCGGCCCTTCTTTCTCTCTCTCTACCATCTCTTCTCCCACTCTCTCTCTAACCCTCTTTCCGCTGCTCCGTCAGTCCCGCCACCGCTGGCAGCCCACTTCACCGCCTCCTCTCTACGCCTCACCCTCTGCAGGCACTGTAGCCCACACTCTCTCTCACCCTCTCCCTTGACATCCTTTCTGCGCGGCCCCCTTCTCTCTCTCTCCGTGCCATCCACCTCTGCCAGCTACCACCAACAACACCAACCCTCCAACATTCTCCCATCGTCATTGCTATCGCTGTTACTGTCTTTACTGTTGTTGCTGTTGCTACTGTTATTGCCGCCGCTGCTCTCTTTTCTGTTCTCTTCTCTACTCCTGGATTCTAGGTTCTTCTTCATTTTAATATTAATTTCACTCTTTGTTTTAGTTATTCTTAATATTATTATAGGTTTTAGTTATTAATTAATTTTATGCTTGAGTTAGATTTAATTTTAAATTTTAGAGGATTTAGATTGTTAAGATATGCTAGATATAAAGTATTATATTTTAAGTTGTTGAAAAGTATTTGAAATTATTAATGAAGTGATCAATTTATTTGGATATTCTGCTGGAAATGTTGTAAATTACTGCAGCTATTATATTGTTAATGTTGGCTTCTTGTCAATTAGAGTTGAAAGAATGCTTGGTTGTGTTATTTGATAAGTTTGATGCTTTTGAATACCAAGTATTCCATAATATGCATCTTGTAATAATTGAATTTTTGGTGTGTATGCAATGATATAATGTCATATTGGTTTGTTTATGAACTTACTTTTAATTGCTATATATCATACTTTAAAACTTTACTTTTGTACAAATTTACCATAAATTGTTATCTTTCGTATGTGTATTAATATTTTTAGATTTGGTGAATTTAATTGAGTTTTGACTAATGTTGTGGATTGAGGTTGGTTGGATTTGTAGGACGGTGGATATATATCCAGTTTTAGAGAAGGTTATGTCAAATTTTTTTTTGAATAGTATAAATATTGAAGAATTTGTGTTGATTAGTGTTAATTGGTATTCTCTTTGTAGACATGACGACTAGTAGCAGAGGTGTCATGAGTTAGTCTCGTGGTCGTGGTAGAGGGAAGGTTTCTACCAGTACCCTAGGGACTTCTTAATCATCTCCCTCTACTTCGATTACCCCGTCAACCCCTGTGACGTCGCAGGTGGGTCCACCAGACCAGTAATTCATCATGGTCCCGAACCCCAACTACGTGGCTCCTTCTGCTATGTCCCTCCAACTCCAGCGACAGAGGCCGCGACGCCGGAATTCTCTAATGCGTCCCAGCTAGATGTCCTTCCACTACTGCCTATCATACCAATGAGCAGATGCGCACTGGAGGCAGCGGCGCTTAGGGCTGGCAATTCATATCCTATCCACAGGTACCCAACCCGGTCCAACCCGTTCAGGTAGGGTAGGATACCCTACCCGTTGCGGGTAGGGTAGAGTACGGTCCGGGTAGGGTACGGGTTTAGGGTGTACTCTACCCTACCCTACCCGCACCTCAAATATAACACATATTTTATAAAAATTAGGTATATAGTGAAGGAAGTGAGAGTTAAACCCACAACCTCTCTTATGTAATAACTTACAATAAGTGAACAACCACTAAACTAGTTAGTTAATTTAGTAATTTAGAGCATTAGTTTGTTATTTTTTATGTTATTAATATGTATAAAATTTGAAATGATTGAATTTTATATTTACTTTGAAAAAATTTGATATTTCTACGGGTAGGGTAGGGTAGGATAGAGTTTAGAACTTTAGGGTGTGGGTAGAGTTAGGGTTGAGAGATTCTCAACCCGCGGGTAGGATAGGGTAGAGTTTTAATAGAATTTTCAACCCGCTGGTAGAGTTAGGGTAGGGTCCAAACCCTACCATACCCTACCCATTGCCAGCCCTAGCGGCGCTGCTAATTAGGCACCGACATCATCACCTAGACCGCCGCCTCAGCAGGGGAAAGACGACGACAACTAAGATTAATGGGGTCCGTAGGGTTTAGGGATTTTATGCACTAATTTTGTAAAAAAAAAAAAGTGAATTTGACTACTAATTGTGCATTAATTGCGAAAAAAATTGCTTACAGTCAGATTTATCGGCGAAAAAATCTGACGATAAATAGACATCACAAAACATAATATGGCGCCAAAATTACTGTCGAAAAAATCCGCCAGTAACCATAAACCGCTTATTTTCATCATGTTGATTGCAAATTTCAAATGCAAAATCCGCTAGTAATTACCGTCAGACAAAATAATTCGCCGGTAAATGTTTTCCAACGCCGTTTATACCTCAGATGCATTTTGTCGTAAATCTAACGGTAAAAAAATTACCGGCGGATTTCAATAATAAATTCGCCAGTAAATCTAATGATATTTAATATTTTTCTTATAGTGTATTATTTATTCAAAAAATAATGATTATTAGTCATTATATATTTTTAAATTAATTATCATTTATTTATTTGAGTAATAATTTATTATTAATTAAAAAATATTACTCAAATAAATAGATAAATAAAAAATAAAGTAAGTTATTTTAATTACAAATAATATGATTGATTTTCATAGTAAATCTAATATTTTTTTTTAAAGAAAAAAATATTTTTAATTATATACAAAATTAAGAAGTAAATTAATTTCTTTAATAATAATAAAGAACACTAACCCATTAAAAGAAATTTAAATATACATATAACTAGAAAAACATTAAGTAGTGTTAGGTGAAATGTTACTGTATATAGATACCTTGATCAAATATTGTTTACTCTACAGTTTACACATCATATAGCTTGCGTTTGTTTCTGAGAATAGAATAGGACAAGACACTAAGAATAGGACATTAATGAATAGAGACACAAATTTTTATGTTTTTGTATTTTATTTAGTGATAAACTAGAACAAATTATAAAAATTTAATTTACTTTTATTTTTTTTCATTCAAAAAATTTGAGATAAAAAATATAATAATAAAAAATTAACAAAAATAATAAAAGAAAAAATAAAAAATAAGTTATGTCCTTTGTTAGTGTCTTCGTGTTCTTCATGTGACACAAAATACACTAATTCAGTATCTTTGAACACATTATTTCTGTCTATATCTCTTTTGTCAAATACAATTTTGTATTTTTGTATTCCTGTCCCAATATCTTGTCTCTGTAAACAAATACAGTCATAATGTTTTTTTTTTTTTTTGTGACTACATAATGTCTTTAATTTCTCCTCAAAGTAACAATGACGGTAAAAACGAAAAAAGAAACAACATGGCTGGATCTTGAACAGTAAAATCTCCCAATATAATCCATGAAGACCCATTGAGGTGTCCATAATGTAGCTGACTCAGCTGATGGAAACAAGTGCAGGAAGATGGTATGGACTATGGAGCTTCTAAGAAATTGTATGTTGCATTGAATAATTGCATCCAAAAATCGGCTAATTTTTTTGGTTATAGTAAAATTTAGTATAATGCATCGATATAAGATGAGATAGATTTAGAACAAATTGGGAATGACGATTTAAATAAGCGACGAAAAAATATACGAAACTATCCATTTATAGAAAAGAATAAATTTTTTTTTTTTAAAATGAGAGCCATGATTTGTTAAAAATATTTAATAAATAAAATTGGTAATGCCGATTTTTTCAATAAATTTTAGCCATTAATCAAAGATCGGTTCTTGTTTTTTCTTTTTTATTTTTTCTCTCTTCCTAAAAGTGTCATTTTCGATTTCTTTAAAAATATTAATACCGATTTCAATAAAAAGTTAAAAACCATTACTCTTTTCATATCTATGCATAACACGTTGTAATGTTTATTTTACTGTATTACACTCATTTAATAATCATATTAAAAATAAAAAGCGCAAAAAATTAAACCCCGCAACTCCTCTTCCCTCCAGATATTTTCTCTTAACCCAAAACGGAAAGAGGTTTTAAACATGTATTTATTTGTTGTTAATCACTTATGTTATCTTTAGTTACAATATATTAAGTATAAAATATAAATAATAGAAACACAAAAAAAATAATATTTTTATATTTTTAAAATAAATTATAAAAATTTAATTATTTATATTTTTTATTTAAAAAATATTAAAAATATAATAATAAAAAATTAATAAAAATAATTTATATTTTTATTAATATTTTAATATTTTTATTATAATAAATATAAAATATATTAATTTAATATTTTTTAATAAATATTTTATTTATCAAATATAATTTTATGTATTTATATTTCTATTTCAATGTCATCGCCTCTTCGTATTTTTTTTTTTTATTTTATTAAAGATAGGAGACCTCGAACCCGCAACTTTTTAATTGAGTATGGAGAGACTATGTCATTTGAACTATAACTCTCTTGATACCTTTAACCAAACCGTCCAAACGGGTTTTTATGCCACCACGTACGTGGTACTAGCAGGAGGGTTCAATGACCCATATGAGAAAATATCAACTATATGCAACCTCAGCTTTGACTTGTTAACGCGTTTTTCTTTTTTCCAATCTATCATCATCAATAATTAAAATAATATTTTATATTTAATTACAAAATAATTACTATAATATTTTAAAAAATAGTGTTTAATTTATAAAAAATATTAAAAATTAATATTTAATTTAAAAAATATAAAAATAAATAAAATTTTAAATATTTAAAATTTATCACAAATAAAAATTAAATACTATTATAAACATCATAAAATTTATCTAATTAAAAAATTGTTGAGATTAAGCATTTTTAAGAATAATTTCTAACCTTTATGATAGGTTATTAATTTTCTACTTTCATCCGACAAAAAGCATATTTTATTTTTCATTTTGAGAAGTGTAAAAGTAATAAATAAATAAATAAAGGAAAAAGATTAAAAATATGTTTGACACTATTAAAAAGTGGAATAACAAGTTCTTAAAAATGTTTGTAATATATTTTTAAGAAAAAAGTATTAGATACGTATTTGAGAAATTTTTTCATTGACTTATAGGTGTTTGGAAAAAAAAATGATGTCTCTGAAAAATTATATTAGCGAATTTATAAATTACTAATTGAATATGACAAAAAAAATGGCAAAATGTGTTCAGCGGTATAATTTTTCAAAAATCTATAAATCTTTGCATCACTAAATTTATAAAAGATCGATAAAAATGATGAAACACACTTAATTTTTTTAACTCTTTCATGACCTAAATTCTTGTAGACATATTTAATACTTTATTCTCAAATTTTTATAAATTTATCATTAATTTTTTTTAGAAACTTATTTAATGATTTTTACTGTAAAACCCTAAGTTCATCACAAAATGTTTTAGAATCTAATTATTTTATTTTATATTAGTGTATCAATAGATATTAATATATTTATTAATTTATTTTTATTTATGAAATATTATAAAAATATAAAAATAAAATTAGTTGAGATGACAAGTTGTATATAACTTAATTAAGAGGGCTTGACTTTATCTCTTAGAAATAGCAAATTTTTTTTTATGATTATATATATATAATAAAATGTATTTTCGTAAAAAAAAGTTGTACACTAGCTCTTTTATAGTATAGTATTTTTATATAAAATAAAAATTTAATTTTAATATATTAAAAATTGTATACAACTATTTAATTGAATTGGTCAATTTAAATAATATTTTATCTAACAAATTTTAAAATTAAAATTTTTATAGCCACAAAAATAAATAATTAAAGAATTTATTTTTGATATATTATTAATATGTATATATATTCAATTATATTAATATTCAATCATATTACGCATATTTAAAATTAATTATTAATATAAAATATATATTTATATATAAATATATGGTAATTGATTTCGGTAGTTAATTTTAATGTATAAATAATATTTTTTATTAATATTATGTTAGTAAAAAGGATTATTATAGCCAATGAGTAACAGTTTAAATGGCATAATCTCCATCTAAGAGGTTGTAGGTTTGAGTCTTTATTTTTTTTTTTTACCAAAGATATGAGACTCGAACCCGCAACCTCTTAATTGAGTATGGGGAGACTATGTCATTTAAACTATAACTCATTGGCAAAAAAAAAAAAAAGACTATTATATATTTACCGCATTCGTGTAAATGAATAAAATTAAATTATTATGTTGGTGGATGCATTAAAATTAAAGTGATTAATAGATTGAAGTTAATTTGATAAGAAAAAATCGGCCGACTTTTGAGTGGAGCCCACGGTAAGATCCACACGGCCGGGGGGTGAGAAACCCAACCAAAAGCAATGACAAGGTTTCAGTTTTACGGAAAAGAATCGAGTGAAGGAACAAGTGAAACCTCAAAATCAGCTGTAATAATCAAACAAACAGTGTCAGCAATAAAAAACAAATCAACACGCACAGAGAGAAGAGAAAAAAAGTCAATAAGGGCAACCTACGTATGTATTATCCCCACTTCCCCTATTTCCTGCTTGCAAGCACCAAACACTTCTTCTTTCTCTTCACACATACCAAATTCCAGACGGTTACTTTCTCACTCTTTCTTAAAACCATCGTCTCTCTCTCTCTCTCTCTCTCACCCTATTCTATTCTTATTATTTTAGTTCTTGGGTTATAAAATATTTTGTGTTCTTAGTTTCTCTCTCTCTCTCCCCCTCAAAGTTGACGGTAGAATTAGAGACGACCCACTTGCTCCTCAGATCTTTCAACTTATTTTTGTTGCAGAAAGTTTAGATTTTTTTCGGTAAGTGAATTTTTGGATTACCGGTTGATTATCTTGGTGTTGGTGTTGTAAATTAAAATCCCGCCTTTTAAAAAAAAATGTTTTGAATGATCCGGGTGGGGTGGTTGTGACTTGTGATGCTAATTCCTGTTTATTCAGAGTTGTGGAGTTTGTTTGACTTTGGTTTTCTGTGCTGTTTGTATATTTGTGTGGTTTGAAGACTGGCAGAAGAATTAGATGTTGAATAATAGAAGGAAAAGGTGAGGTGGGGCTGAATTATATGGATAGTCTCTGTTGCTTCAGCTCTGTTAGAGGGGTAAGCAATTTTTCCCGCTTTCTTATCATAATTTTACTTCTCTACTTTAATTTCTTTTAATCTTAAGAATAATTAATCTCTATGCTTATATTATTGCTTAAAGTTTTAAGGGATTTGGTTGGATATGGAAGAGCCTAGGAGGCATATGATCTGGTTATATATCGTGTATCATTTGTCTATTTGAAGATTAAGTTCTGGTGGTATAGAGAATGGACTTGGAACTTCCTTGATTTTTGTCTTCCTGAGCTTATTTGGTGAAAGAATTGGATCATATAGATTATTGTTGATTGTTTGTGATTATGGCTACCAAGAACCAATTCTTTTCAATACATAAGCTGTGAGATGGAGTCTGAGTAGTGGCTTTATATGGACAAGTTGCCGACTGTTAAAGTATCATGGATTTATTGTACAAATTTATGGAAAAAGGGATGTAAATCATAGATTTTAAGGTGTGCGTGGATGAAACGGAAGAATGCTTCATGTATTTTGTGTTATTGAAAGCTCTCAAGAAAATTTTCCTGAACAAACACAAGAAAGGCCCAGCTATGTTTTATGGTAGTTAATCTTTTGCCACAATTTGTGTACAAGGCAACAAGGGAACTTGAAGGCATAGGTAATCATGGAAATACAAAGACATAGATAATAGTTACATTTGAGCACCTGCTGTTGGTTTGGTATTTCTTGTTTAGTACAGAAAATCCTAGTAAGAGAGGAGATGTTGTCCCATTCCAAGATTCGGGCATACCAGATAGGCCTGGTCATGTCAGAGTTTATGAACTTGCTGTCCGAAAATATCAATCATGAAAAGCTAGTGCATCATGAGAGAGAATATGGTTGGTTTCTTGAGCTGAATAATCCATAAAATGAGAGAACTGGTTCAGAAATGTTGTTATCCCTCGCTGTAAAGATGGAACTGGCATTTGCGTCTAATGATATGCAAGATAAAATGCTCTAAGCAATCAATCACCTTTTGAAGCTAAGTGGGGTTTGGTCCAACTTTGAGTGGGGACTATGGATTGTTTTTCTCCATTTAAATATGGTTGTGGCTTGACATATCTATACTTGTGCTCCGGGTTGTAATCATGGATGTACAATTTTTGTTTTCTTTAATATACATATTGTTGAAACTTGAAATATGTTAAAAAAGACCTAAAACACTTCCGTTAACTGTATTTGAACTTTCATATCTTTAGGTGGTTGGAGGGCATTCTTCAAGTAACTCTGGAAAGGGCAAGAGCCATCAGTCTACAACCAAGTATGGCTATAGCCTTGTTAAAGGGAAAGCAAACCACCCGATGGAGGACTATCATGTAGCGAAATTTGTCCAGTTCAAGGGGCAAGAGCTGGGACTTTTTGCTATATATGATGGACACTTGGGAGATAGCGTACCAGCATATTTACAAAAGCATCTTTTTTCAAATATCTTGGATGAAGTAAGTTGTTTGATCAAACAGAAGATATAACGTTGTTGTTATTGTTGTTATCACTTTCTATTTTATGTCGAATGAAGTATTATAAGTTGAAAATTTTAGTTCTATTCCCAACTGGCCAACTTCCCATACTTTTTTGGCAACAGATATCAACCATGTAAAAACATAATCCACTTTGGTTAACTGTCTTGATGCAACCAGTAGTATACCTTTCCTGTCAAAAGAATATTGTGTGGATTCTTCATAATTCCTTTTCCCATAATTTTATTTATGATTGGTTATCCAGAAGGACTTTTGGGAAGATCCGTTCATGTCTATTTCTAAAGCTTATGAGACAACAGATCAAGCAATTCTTTCTCACAGTCCTGATTTGGGACGAGGAGGGTCAACTGCTGTGACTGCAATTCTTATAAATAGTCAGAAATTATGGGTAGCCAACGTTGGAGATTCACGAGCAGTTCTGTCAAGGGGAGGGGTGGCTGTACAGATGACTACTGACCATGAACCTAATACTGAGCGGGGCAGCATTGAGAACAGAGGTGGCTTTGTCTCAAACATGCCAGGTTCTTCAACTAACCCTGATTTCTATGCTTTGTTGCTACTGATATTCAGTGCTGATTTTTGTGTTTTCTATGATATCTCATTTGCATTTTTTCGTATTACAATATTCTTGTGGAAGAGATTGTAACTCGTGTCTTGTGCCTTCTCAAATTATGATATGAGTGAGTGATATGGGGAGTAGTTCTGATTTCACTGTATGCAATGCATTCATTAGAAATGGAAAGGATGAATTGAATGAAACAATAAGTTGCTGTCTTTTGGAATTAGAAATATCTTCTCAATTATGTATCTGACATGCGTTTGACATATTTTGAGGCCAATACTCTTAAGTAATCTGAATGTTGATGGAAGGGATTTTTGCATCCTATTTTATTTAGTTTGACCATCCAATTTCAAGAATTGCATAGGGGATGCTAAAACATCTGTCATAGTGATCTAGAATTGTATTGACAAGTGATGTAGCAAATGGAATTCTAAACTTGGCTTCAATGCCAGTGTGTTATGACATATTGTGCTGCCAGTGCAATATGCCTCTCATTTTGATAATTCAATTTTGTTCCAAGGTTTACATGTTGAGGAGAGACCAAATATTTGGCAATGCACACTCGCATCCTAATAGTATCACTACTTTATGTTTGAGTCTTGTTCTTTTTTGTTGTAATTTATTTGTGTGTGGATCATATCAGGAGATGTTGCAAGGGTGAATGGGCAGCTTGCAGTTTCGCGAGCATTTGGAGACAGAAACCTCAAAACACATCTGCGATCGGATCCTGACATCCAGTATGCCGATATTAACCCAAATATTGAGCTTTTGATACTTGCTAGTGATGGTCTATGGAAGGTTTTCTATTAATCTCTTTTTGTTTCCCTTATTTCTTAAAAGGCAAAAATGCACTTCTAAAATCACATAAATTTGTCATTTGGTTTTTTATTTTATTTTCCCCACAATCATACATTCATTCTCATTCCATTTCTTTCCAAAATTCAACAAATTTCTTCCACATCAACTCCAATAGAAATACCAATGGTGGTGGTACCCGGCTCTTTGCCATGCAGGATGCACTTTAGAGGGTAGAGTGTAACATTTAAACATTCAACCATGCTACATGTAGTAATCCATATTTTGGTTTCTCACTTTTTATTCAAATATTGCACTTTACTTTCTAAAGTGCACCTTGCACGGAAAAGGAGCCCGATCTTTGGCATCTGATTGGAGCATGTTTAATTTTGGCTGCTCAATCTGGACGAATTTGATGAGGTTTTGAAATGATTCAGAATGAAAATGAATTGGATAAAGATAAGTGATGGGAAGAAAATTAGCCTTCCACAAAACAAGTAATTATGTTTGTACTTAAAATTTTTCATTAAATCCAGGTAATGGGAAACCAAGAGGCTGTAGATATTGCAAAAAGGATAAAGGATCCACAAAGGGCAGCCAAACAACTAGCCACTGAGGCATTGAACAAAGACAGTAAAGATGACATTTCATGCATTGTAGTTCGTTTCAAGGGATGAAATAAGGAAAAAAACCTACTTGGGTTTTGGGTACATAATATGGGGGTGCAGTTCCATACCTACTTATATATATCATTTTGGTATTTTATGGAGAATAGCTTTTGCTCCTTCCCTTCTTGATATGTAAAATTGAAGTTATTGGATTTTAGGTGGTGCCTTTTAGTATTTCTTGATTTCTTGGCTGTGTAGATTCCATACCATAATTTTTGTTTTGTAATATGCTTTATGACCTGGAGTAGCAGTGTGAAGATGAGCATAGTTATACACTCGACATTTGTTTTATGATATACTTCAAATGACACTAGCTTGAGTTGCTTCAGCTGCAATTCAAGTGAGTATACCCATGTTTGAGATTTGTTTCAATTCCCTTTTTATCCCCTTTCTACACGCTATAAATGTTAATTATGAATGAAAGATTAAGTATGATTACTTGGTTTTATTCGTAGTGACAAAAGAACAACTTCAACTTTATTGGGAGGGTTATATGCAAGAAAGTTGCTACCCTAGGATACTAGGCTAAGTTTGGTTATGAGGATATGACGAGATATCGAGAGTAAGACATAAAAAATAAAGATACAAAAATTAGTATTTTTGTATTTTATTTGATGATAAATCAAAATAAATTATGAAAATTTAATTTTATTTTTTATACAAAAAATTTGAAAAGAAAAATATAGTAATAAAAAATATAATTATAAAAAATTAATAAAAATAATAAAAAAAAATAAGTTACATCTCTTGTTGATATTTTAGGATTATATATGTTGAGAAAGACATAAAGTATAATAATTCAAACAAACAAATAAGTAGAAAATATAAAAGTAAAAGCCTTTTTCGGTTTTTAACCATTTATTCGATCAATATTACGTCTCCTAACAATTATAAAAATACAAATTGGTCTCTATCCACTTTTATATTTGTCAATCTATCCCCTAGAACTGGTTACAGTTAACGATCACGTGTTAGGTAACGTCTTCTTGGTAATAGGGACAAATCGCCTCCTGAACTCTTCAACTATCTCGCTCCTCCGAAACTCTTTCTTCCTCCTCTCCTCCCTCTTCTCCACCGCCACTGCACTCACACTCCTCCCTCTCCCTCCGATCCTCCCTCTTCGCCACCGCCACCATACTCACAATTATCATCGTCATTAACAATATCATCACCACCATTTATGCATGATGATTAATGAAAAATTTATATTTTTCTAAATTCTCTCTCCCTCCTCTCTTCTTCTCCCTTTCTCTATTTTTTTACTTTCTCATTTCTCTTCATCACTTACCACTACCACCACCGCCACAACTAGGGGTGTTATCGGTTCTTACAGATGCACAACCGTTCGGTTTGTTGTTTTTACAACAATCGAACTGAACCAACAGTGATTTGGTTCAGTCGGTTTTTTTGGTTTTTGATTCCTAATGAGAAGAATATGAATCACAATAATTAGAGGTTTAAAATAGTCAATAAACTCAAATAATAAGAGTAAAACATTGAAATGGTTAGGGGTTAGAGATTTTTGTTGTTAGGTTAAAGGTTAAAATGTTTAAAACATTGAAATGTATGCATATCTTCGGTTCGGTTCCTATCGAACCAACTGAAAATCGAATCGAACCGATCGGTTTTGTCAGAAAAAACAAAAAAACCGATTTTTTCGGTTTTCAAGTTGGTTGTTGTAATTTTCGGTTCGGTTTTGCGGTAATTTTCGGTCCAGTTCGATAACTTACACCCCTAGCCACAACAACATCATGAGTTTCATTTATTTAACACTCAAACTTTACTTTTTTTTTTAGTCATTTTTCTGGTAATTTTTTCGAAAAATAAATGAATTTTTTCCTCCAAGTGGTTAGGTACTTTTTTAGTGTGATTATGTTTTTAGTTTTTGAATTTTTGAATTCTGATGATAATATTATTGATGACGATAATGATTGTGATGAGAATGAGGAGAAATGAATACAGTGATTTTGATGATAATTGTGGTGGTGATAATTTTGATGATGATTCGGAGAAGAGGTAAGGCGGATTGAAAGTGTTGGGGGTTAGGGTTTTGGAGTTAAGAGAGGCGATGCAGAAGAGGAAGAAGAGGAGGGAGAGAGAGTTTTGGAGGGAGAGGGAGGAGGCGGTGGCAGAGAGAGAGAGCCAGTGAAGTGGAGGAGGGAGATGGTTGAGGAGATTTGTCCTCATTACAAAAAAGACAAAGCCACGTAGACACATATACCTGATACGTTAGCATTGACCTGCTGTTAATTAGTCTAAAGGGTTGGATTGAACAAATACAAAAGTAGATAAGGACCAATTCATATTTTTATAATTATTAGGAAACACAATATCCATTAGATAAATGGTTAATGTCCGAAAAAAACATTTACTCAAAATATAATTATATTACATATATCCTACAAAATTAATTATCAATCAAGTCGCGGTCTACAAAAATAAGTCGCAACTGTAGATTTAATTATTTTACTAAACTATTTTTGTTTGCGTAAAAGTGTTATTTTTATCATAAAGGATAAATCTTTTAAATTAAAGAAATAAAATTAAAAATGTTTGTCAAAAAATGATGATGTAATAGTTTGATTGCATTTGCAAATCATGGCCGTTCAGGAAAATTCTTAACCTTTTTTCTGTGTCAACAATAATACGCTATGCGATGCTATATGCTAATTCAGTATCACCCGCCACCAAACCTCTCTTTACTCCTTTCTCGCTTCGCTAAAACCCTTCCAAAACCCCTCTCTCACACAAATTCGTTGACACTGCTTCTGAATTAGCCTCTCTCTCTTGATTGATTGATCTTTGATCATGTCCAAATCGTTGGAGCTGATCAAGGAGCATGCTTCCAACCCCAAGCTCTGGTTGGTCGTCGGAGTGGGAGTTGCCGGGATCGTTGTTCTGGCAGAGACACGCCGGAGAAGACGGCGCCGGAACACACACAAACAAGACTTCGGTGCTTTTGTTGAGCGTTTCGAGCTTCTACCATTTCCTCAGCCTCCACCTCCTGCTGCCAAACAGATGCTTTCTTCTCTAACTTTTGCCATCAGCGACATGTTCGTCTCTAAACATCATACTTTTTAGCTTTGCTTCAATTTGAGTGTTTTTCTAATATTTTTTTAGTTCCCCTTTCATGTGAAAAATTACCTGATAGCTACAGTGTGCGGTATCTGTATATAACATTTGATTTGTTATGAAGGCCATGCTTGTTTCAGCTAATGTTTATGGTTCAGGTTTTCTAATGGTTTGTATAAAGGAGTTGACCTTTCTTGGTTTTCTTTGTCTGGGTTGAAGGAATAGGTTTGCTTAGAGCTTTAGAGTTGATACTTTTATCGGGTCTAATTAGATTTTTTCTGGTTCGAAGGTTTGATGTGAAGGGCTATGTGACGGGGTTTGGGAATCCTGACTGGAAGAGGACGCATGAGGAGGCAGAAAAGACTGCGGTTGTGGTTACTGCACTGCTAAAAAATGGTGCTACTTGTGTTGGCAAAACCGTTATGGATGAATTGTCTATTGGGTAGGGACTCGGTTAGAAGTTCTTTAGTTTTGTGTACTAACTGAAAAAACTTGTTCTGCTCAAATGTGATTTTACTCAAGACACTCTGTGTCAGGATTTCTGGTGAGAACAACCATTATGGAACTCCGACGAATCCTCAAATGCCATCTTGTATCCCAGGAGGGTCTTCTAGTGGTTCAGCGGTAGCAGTTGCTACTGAGCTTGTTGACTTTGCCATTGGTAAGCTTTTGTGATTAGTGGACCTTGAATTGCTTGAAGTGCTAGACTGCTAATCTATTGGTTTGTTTATTACCTTTGACACTTGTGATAATAATAAATTCTGAGCTTCAAAACTACTTGCTTGATTTTATTTCTTATCTCTATATGTAAACATAGAAGAAATAAAGAATATTGGATCTTTGTAGGTACTGATACTACAGGATGTGTGAGAATTCCAGCATCATTCTGTGGTATTTTTGGTTTCCGGTCATCTCATGGTACTGTTTCTACTGTTGGAGTTCTTCCAAATGCACAGAGCTTAGACACTCTGGGTAAGTGCATAATTATATGCAATTATTGCGATGCTTTTAGTTGGTTATATATTTAAATAATAAGTTTCTGCGTCATCGTTTCCTTGTGACTAACTTTGTGAAAAGAAACTGGAGCAATTAGGTGCCTGTTTTTAATACTAAATAAATTTACATGAGTAATATCATTAAAAAAGAATATGGCTGGTTGTAAACTTCTATAGTTGAAATTTGAATATATATGCTCTAGGTCTTGATCTTCCATCCCAGTTGAATATATGATTAGCTTAATAAGAAATTACTACATAGTGAGGTGAATCAGCATTTTTGGAACCTTTTTTTTTCCAAAAAAGGTTAATCTTTTTTCTTCGGTTTGTTGATTACTTTATTGCATGAGTGCATTACAGGATGGTTTGCCCGTGATCCGTCTGTCCTGCATCGTGTTGGACATGTTTTACTTAAGTTGAATTCTGCAGAGACCAAAAGGTCAAGAAGCATTATATTTGCTGATGATCTCTTTCAGTTATCTAAAGTCCCTACACAGAAAACAGTATATGTTGTTGGTAAAGCTATTGAGAATATGTCTGGGTGTAAGTTTCTTTACCTGTGAAGGCTAATTGGTGAAACCAGTCTCCCAAAAGAAAGTGTCTGTTATAAATTACAGTGTTTGATCATTTTGGTTTTGCAGATCAAGTTCCAAAGCATATGAATCTTTGTCCGTACATTGCTTCTAAAGTGCCCAGCCTAAAGCTTCATCCAGCATCAACAGACCAAGAAAATGGAGCATCTATATTGAAAGCTCTTTCTTCAGTTATGCTTTCATTACAAGGGTATTCTATTATATGCTTTATGATTTGGTTTATTGTAGTAGACAATATTGTACCATATGGTTATCTATTCTTCATTTTGATATTTAGAAAAACTTTTTTGTTTGTTAATTGATGCCTTTGCCTGAGATATTTTTCTCAAACATTTTTGAACTTAAGTTTCAAAGAACCATCCTTTGCAATGAATGGTTACTTCTTTCTTAACTGCAGAATGCTTTGTGGTGCGTAAATCATGTCTTATTTATTTATATGCTTATATTGTTTTGTATTCTGTCTATAAGAAACAAATAATATTATGGCATGTATTTATTCTAGAAATGTGTTTTTTCATCTGATTTCAGATACGAATTTAAAACCAATCATGAAGATTGGATCAAATCCATCAAACCCAAATTAGGCCGTGATGCTTTTGATCGTGTTATTGCTGCTATTAATACTACTCATGATAATATAAAAACCTTGTATAAAGTCCGGACTGAGATGCGAGCTGCATTTCAAAGTCTACTAAAGGTACTATAACATCTGTAGTTATTCTTTATTTATATCCATTGTGCTCTCTAGTTAGTGTTATCAATATTGAAGATTTTTTAGTGATGTTAATCTTAATTCTATCATAGGAGACAGAAAATAAAATAATGTAGTAAGCTGTTCTTATTATTTAATATTTTGAATAAGTGGCATGACTTGTCATGGAATTTCATTATTTATGCCAAAATTACTTAGATCTCTGATTTTTACCATGAAATGACCAAAAAATTTTGGCAAGTCTACTTTCCATCCCATCCAATTAAACACATCCTGATTTTGGTTAGTCGTCCCTCAGGATGATGGAATACTCGTTATTCCTTCTGTAGCAGACAGTCCATTAAAGCTTAATACAAAGAAAGGGTTGTCTTCTGAGTTTCATGACAGAACTTTTGCATTGTCGAGCATTGCTAGCATGTCTGGATGTTGTCAGGTAATTTACTATCTTTAGGTGCTAGAGGTGATCTTGTTCCTTTTCTCAGTTTCATTTGTTCTGAAACCTTGCTTGAGCTGCTTGCTAACTTTTATACTGTTTGTTGCAGGTTACAGTTCCATTAGGTTCTCATAATGGTGGTTGTGTTTCTGTTTCATTCATCTCATTCCATGGGGCTGATAAATTTCTGCTTGATACGATCTTGGATATGTATTCAACTCTTCAAAAGCAAGTTAGTGTTGCCTCCTATTCTTTGCCATTACCAGATACCAATGGCAACATTGAAACTTCTGAGCTTCTAAAGGAGAAGGTTTGTTCTATCTTGCTACTTTATTAAGAGCAGCAGCTTGCATTATATGTGCAAGGTGGATAATATGATATAAGCTGATAAAAGGCATATTCTTCAGGGAAATGCAGCCTTTAAAGGAAGCCAGTGGAATAAGGCACTCAATTACTACACTGAGGCTATCAAACTGAATGGCATGAATGCGACTTACTACTGTAACCGAGCGGCTGCTTACTTAAAGTTAGCATGGTATGAGGTTTCTCCTATTTGTCAATTGGTATTTTGTCCATTTCTCTATTTAAACGGTTTCCCATGAAATTATGCAGTTTTCAGCAAGCAGAAGAAGACTGCAATAATGCAATTTTGATTGATAAGAAGGTGAGAAGATAAGCATGTAACAGTGGCATTTTTTACAAATCTTGTCTTCTAATATCTTATTTGTAATTAGTTTCTAAACTTTGATAACCTATTTGAAGTGTTACAGTACCCTCTAATATGTTGAGAACTGCCGATCACCCTGTTACCTAATGCACATCTGTCTTTTGCAATTGCCAGAGAAGTTCAAAATGGACCTGATTTCATTGCTTGTATTCTTTTTCTTGATAATGATCATAGTGTTCATTTCCATATTCCGATAGTTTCCTGGGATCTTTGAGATTATGAAATTGGTTGTATTCTTTTTCTTGTTAATGCACATCTGTTGGGCTTTGTATTAACAATCTTAATATTTATACATCTATAGAAAGTATCCTTTTTGTCAAGTGTAGCTCATTTTATGTTTTCTGCAGAATGTGAAGGCGTATCTAAGACGTGGAGCTGCTAGAGAATCACTACTACGCTATAAGGAGGCCCTTGAAGGTGAGTATTAATTTATTTACTTAAATATTTTTGAAGATAGTCCAAACTTTGTTTATATTCTTAATAATGCTGTTCCATTTTCCTTTGCCATTTTTGTGATGAAATGCAGATTTCAAGCATGCGCAAGTTCTTGAACCACAGAACAAGGATGCTAGTAAGGGTGAGAGAAGAGTCAGAAAATCGATGGCTTGATCATTGGTGTTGTTTCTACCTAGATGATCGAGAGAATTTCAGAATTTGTATAAATTGTGATTGATTGTCTCCTTTTTCTAGGAGGAGTTAAAGAAAGATGAGCCTCTGTTGATGATGATGAGGTGCTGCATTTTTGGTTTCTACATGTTTGTGTATATCTTTGTTAGAACTCTTATTTGGTGAATGCCAATAATGCCAGATTAGTGTGTGTACAAGTTTGCCTTATGGCGGGTACAGAGCACTTTGTTCTTATTGTATCACATGTCCTGTCCTAATCTCTCACCAAACATTTTTTTCTCGATTTGCACGGGTCATCCTTGTGTAAGGGCCATGCTAATATTCTCTGTATCGTTCCAATTTTATCGGATGTCCCCGAAGGGACCTCACCAAACATTTTTGTGATTAGATAACCAATTTGTCAAGGCTCTAAAATTCCAGGTTCCAAATGTGCAAAGCATGCTGATTTCAGTGAAAGGTGGACTTATTTGTTTTGGAATAATAATCAGTTCTTTTGTTAAAAAAAATAATCATGTTAAACTCAGCCCAAACAAACTCAATAATTCTGTTGCAATTCTGTTTGCGAGAAGTTACCAATTTCCAAAGAATTCTAAAGAATTCACCAATTTATTAATATTTTCGTACTCAATACAATACTCAATACTCTTATTTATATTTCTAACAATCTCTAATAGATTAACCAACTAATCAGTATTTATATTTCTAACAATCTCTAATAGATTAACCAACTAATTAAGCGATTAGTTGGGTTGTAACAAAATTTCACGGGGAATTAACTTTTCACTTTAGGTAAAGTAAAAAGTGCAAGGCTCTTTAAAAAGATATGATTAACTTGGTTATAATTTTAGAATTTAATTATCTTTTTGGTGTATTTAATATATTGAAAACAAATAAAAATCTTTTCAATAATTAGTAAAACATTTTTCTTTAGCATTGTTAAAATTTGTCCGTAAAATATTTCCTTGAGAAAAACCCAAATCAACCCCTAACAATTACCTTGGAAGACAACGAGGCCCTGACAAAAAAAAAACTCAACCTGGCCCCTGACAAAAAAAAAATCCAACCCGGCCCCTGACAATTACTTCGAAAGGACAATGAGGCTCCTGTACCAAAAGAAATTTAATGTTATTTTTTTTGGCACAGGGGCTAATCAGTCCCAACAAAAAATTATCAGGGGCCGGATTGGGTGTTTTTTTTTTCTTGTCGTTGTCCTTTCGAGATAATTGTCAGGGGTCGGATGGGGTATTCACTCTATTTCCTTAGAACATATGTTAACAAAATTCATATTTTTAAATTTCAATTATTCATATAAAATATAGAAAAATGGAGGATTAAAATTTGCCGCTTAATGATGAGATGTAGTGGACTTGTGGTCCATCAAAATAATTAAATGTTTCAACTTTTTCTTAAAAGATCTAATTCTAATCGTGTCTTTAAAAAATTGTTTTATTATTTTAAATTTTTAATAATTTAGTTCATTAAAAATAATATTTAAAAAAAAAATTCGTAAGTCGTAACTATATTACGATTTTATTAAAAAGATTATATGTAAAATTGATCACTTTTGAATATATTAATATTTATATCTATAATTTTTCTATAAATAAAATTTTAACACATCTAATTTTTAGACAATTAATATACGTATAGTTTGTGTTTTAATTTTTAAACAAACACTTTTCAAGGTTGAACACTTGAAATCAGAGTGTATTTAACCTTTTAATTATTAAAATGTTTAAAAGAAAAATAACCAAGAATTTTTGTTTTTCCTTTTTTTGTTCTTATTTAATGCTTGTGTACGTTATACACACCTAAATTTGGCGCGAAATGGGTACGACGGAGACTCCTCCGATCCACCGCCAAGCCCTCCATCTTCTCGCTGGTGGCAACCAACTGCTTCTTCAATCAGATTTGAAAGAAGAGGTACACAATACTACTAAACTTTTTTTTTTTGTTGACCACAGTATTCCTAATTGACAGGTCAAAGATTAAACGGATGCGGATTCGAACTCTATTTAATAGGTTGCTACGTGCATAAGGCTAAATTCGAACACTCACTTATTTAAGCGGATGAGTGAACTGACCACTTGACCAATCCAAGTCGATTACAACACTACTAAACTAAGCTATACTTAGAAAAGCGAAAATATTCATTCATTCATAACGTTTCAATAATTTATTAGAACCGAACATAATAAAAACTTGGACTTTACACTACACCATAGTTGTTGGTGCAAAGCTTCAAATTAGATACAGATGCTGATCCACATTAATCAAAGAATATGCAATAAACAAGCAATTCAGATCCTCTTACATGCTCACAATGCGAATATTTTTGTAGAAACATCAAATTTCTCTGATGATGAGAGAAGGGGATCCTGCAAAGTATATTTAGTCTCATCACAAAAACTATATCATAAACTGTTAAGAAACTAAAGGGTTAAATGTTAGTTGAAATCAAACCTGTACAATTTTTCGATGGAAGATACGTTGCAAGATGCTGCTACGGCATCTACTTCTATTAATCTTTTTAATTTCAATCTGTAACTTGTCTAGTAATGCCCCATAAGTTATTTGAGGGTGTTCCCTTATTGCCTTTGCGAGAAGATAAGTAAGAACACCGTTCATTCCTTTTCCACCAAAGACCTATGTAGGTTGGCAAAACCCACAAGAGTGTGAACAAGTATCTTACATTATTCAACTTCATTATTAATTTAATCGGAAATGTTTGGTAACAAAAAAAAAATTAGCTAAAAACAGCATAAACTTGCCTTATTTAACATTTATTAATTATTATTAAAATTAATGAATGTTAAATTAAATAAGGTAAGTTTGAGCTATATTTTTTGTCTCTCTAGTATTACCGTAATTTAATATTTGCTTACTGTGCTATCATTAGCTGATTGGCTATCTTCACATGCACTGAGACAAATTGCCACTCCCCCACTTGTATGTTTTCTGATAGGTTCCTTTGATGGTGGCTTGTTATCCTCCCAAATGTTCCTTCAAGCATGCAACAGAAACTTTTACAAGGGCTATGATGAGGTTGAAATGCTCAAATGCAGTAATTATTTTTAAAATAAATTAACATTTGTACCCATGAAATATCCAGACGCTGACAAATATATTCATATATAAGAATAAAACGACAATTGTAACACAAAAGATGGCCTTCATGTGCCAAAAGTACCCAAACGTTGGTTACGCAATTGGTCTGTTAGGGTACTTTTGGCACACATAAACCATCTTCTGTAGTTACAATTGTCGTTTTATTCTTATATGGATACATTTATCAGCGTCTGTATCTTTCATGGGTACAAATGGTAATTTATTCTTATTTTTAATTATCTTAGCATCTTTGTATTTTCTATCCTACTATATTTACTAATTACTAAACAAAGTCTACAAAACATAACAAAAGTAGAAAACCTCAAAATTGTACTTTATTTTGATGAATCATGATTATAAGCATACAATAGATCAATAATTGAAATAAGAGAAACCGCAAAATGTAGTTACCTTTCAAGATTATAAACATAGAGAAGATCAAGAATGGTTCCACTGTGACAGGCATCAACAATGGCATGGAGTGTGACACCACTCTTGAGAGGCCAAACAATGGTAGAATTTATATCATTGTCAATGATCATTCCTTCTTTGATAAAATCAACCGGACAGAGAGCTTCATCAAAGCCATCAATCTCATCTTCTTTGAAATCCGGTTGTTGCAGGCCGTGCCCCGAGAAGTAAAAGACCAAGGAGTCTCCTGCCTGGCAGTCCTTCACAAGCCACCTTAAGGACTCCATGATGTTATGTTTTGTTGGTATTAAATCAGCATTCTTCTCTTGTTCTGCATTTCATTTTGTTGGTATTAATCACCATTTCAATCCCTTAGCATTGGTGCAACTCTTAGTATTCTAAAGTTGAAAAGGAATATGTGACATGGAAATGAACAGAAAGCAGAGAATAATTTTTACATGCTAGTTATAGTAGCCAGATAAAAGTTTGTGAGATACCTGTGAGGACTCTTATGCACTCATTTGGAAACTTGAAATTCTTAATCAGCAACTCCCTCATGTTGTTAGCATCATTAACGGTTCCCTTGAGCTTGAATTTCATTTTTGTGTAAGAAACTCCACAGAGAACTGCACGCTTGCTATGTCTGCCTGGGAAGGATGATGAGGAGGAAGATAAAGCCTTTGAAGATGGTGCTTCTCTGCTTAGCAAAGTTCCAATTTTGTTTCGATTATCCGGATAACCATGTTTGAAAAATTTTGTTCCAATTTTCTTCACTTGGCTGCATATTCCACACACTTCCCTGGATTTCTCTTGTCCCAGAGTTGGAATACTAACATTGTGGCATGTAGAACATAGGTATGGAGTTGTTCTTGAAGTAACTACACTTACACACTCAGATTTACACCATCTGCAAAAGAACCTTGCTTCTGCACTAGGCTGAGAACTATTACAAACATTTTTGCAAGCATAGCAACGTTGAATAGTAGTGTTTGTGGGGGATGAAACAATAATCTTTTTGTATCTTTTGTTCTTAAGTGAAGCTTCCATTTTTTGCAGTACTTATAATTATAATTAGTTTCTGCTATATGCCAATTATGCAGGAATCACCAACATATATATACATAATGAATGCAGAGTGTTGGATTAAGAAATCTATAGCTCTATATAGAATGAACGGTAAACGCAATTTCAGATCAGGCTACAATATATCTATCACCTTTTTGCATGCATTTCATTTACATTAACGTGAAGTACACTTTTCCAATGCCTGAAAATTGTGGTCCATTGCATTGTCTATTCAAAAACTAGAAAGTGTGGCACCCAAATAGCGTGTTTTGATGATTAAAGAAAGACACACAAAATGTAGAATCCAAATGCTAACTTTTGACAGGGTCCCATTTGAAGGTTAGTCAATTCTGTGTTATAAGGGGAACCCCACACCAGTGAATAATAATTATTAATCAACCACTTTAATTTAAGAGGTTAAGAGAGTGAGAAACTAGAAATATGTGTTGTACTGAATGGCGTATCTGATTAGCATCTTGGTAAAGATATAAATATATATGCTTCTTTCTATTCCTTATTCTCACAACTAAAGCAGGCATATTGGAACCAGATGCTCTTGACTTTAATTTCTTTTGCTTCTCAAAATGGGTTACAAACCTACAATTTCTCTTTTTCCTCTACAAAAAAATTAAAATTTATTACAGTCTGGCTTCCAATTTGGCCTGATTTATTGGATTCAAGAATATAAAGTGCCTAACTATGATTGAGTGGGGGGAAAAATAGCTATTTACATCACACACACACACTAAAATTAAAATCTTTTGAACTGAAAATGAGACTAAATTACAGCAAATTTTATAAAGTCACGTTTTGCATCCTCTCAAAATATGAAAAGCTGGCATCTCTCTAGTGGATTCCTTCCCTCAATTAGTCTTTTGATTAAGACAACCAAAGTTTGAAGCCAAAACAAAATGTGACAGGCTTTGTTTAACGTTATTTGCAGTGACTGTCGTAGTGTTTATCTCTATCATGAGTTGGAAATTAACACCAATGATTGATGAAGGCATGAAGCCACTCTTTATGATGAGTTGCATGTCAAAACTGTTCGCTGTTGACTTTTCACGGGTACTCATTTTCCACTTTCCAACACATTACAGAATCACGAGCTGCTTTCACAGTTATTATGGTTTGTTTTGAGTTTTTCTAGGCATGCAACTCAACTCTCTTTGTACAAGGGGGCATGCATGATATGCAATATGCAAGTCGTTTCCCAATCAAATACACAAAATTATTATACAAAAATTTAAGAACCAAAATTTTATTGTTTTGTATAAGTATGATTTTTTAACTCATGAATAAGTAGTGTATCTTACAAAATGGATATGTTATTTCTATTTTAAATTTTTAATGATGTCACTATCATTTTTAACATATTTATGTAAAAATATCATTAAAAAACCCATACATGAAAATTAACAAATATCTTACTTCTTTACTTAACAATTCTCTTATATTAATTTTTGCAATTCCGCTACGTTACCAACAACATTTCTGTCAACTCTTATTTGAGGCCTGCTACACATACAAGTCTTTTGGACTTACAAATCTTACAAATTGCTACCCTCTTCCTCTTCCTCTTCTTCTTCGTTTTTTTTTTTTCGATTTTCATGGTTTATGAAATCAAGCTTTGAAATCGTTTTGAAAATAATGGAACTTCAGAAATACACCCAAACGATTACAGAAATACACCCAAAATTCGTTGAAGTACACCTTATGCATAATTTAGAACTCTTTCTCTTTCTCCTCTTTATCTTCTGCTGCTTCTTCTTTTTCAAAAACGATTTCAGAGCTTGATGTCAAAAAACAATGGAAATCGAGAATAATGAAGAAAGAAAACAGAGAGAAAAGCACGTAAATGAAGAAGAAGAAGAGGAAGACGAGGAAGAAGAACGTGCAGCAAGAAGAAGAAGAAGGAGAAAGAGAAGGCAAGAAACTAAAGAAAAGGAGAAGAAGAAGAGTAAGAGGAAGAAGAACGTGCAGCAAGAAGAAGAAGAAGGAGGAGAAAGAGAAGACAAGAAACGAAAGAAAAGAATAAGAAGAAGACGAAGAGGAAGAAGAACGGTTCGAAGCGCGTTTTGAGCGTTAGTTTTAATTGGACTTGTATGCGAAGAATTTCTCCTCTTATTTATAAGAGTGTTTAATGAAAGTGTCTTTATAAATATATTTTTTGGATGTGTCTCTTTATATATGTGTTTAAAATATAATAATTAATTATTGTTCAAAACAAGTTGGCACATAATATGTTAGTACCTATACTTTTCCTAATTTTTGTTACAAAAATGATGGGTTGATTGGTTTTGAGTTGTCCAATTACCAGTGGAGTGATGCTTTTTTGTGGTTCTCATGCAAGCCCAATGAACAAAACTACTAAGGGGGATGAATTGAGTGTCAAATATATATAATTCTAATCTCAAATGAAATATAACAATTTTTATAAATTATTTTAATTCTTATATTTATATCTGGCCCATATTACTTAAATTCTGAACCCGTCACTATCTATGTTTCTTTCTGCTAAAATCTTGAAATAAATGAGTGGTGATTTGGAATGAATTGATGTTGGTGCATTGTTATCAGTTGTATGTAAGGATATTATGTTAATGTTAGTATTAGTTAAATTTTTTTAATTTTTAATGAATATATAATAAATATATTGAAAATTAAATTGTAGAGATTTTTAATATAATTTTTTAAAATTAATCATTTTAAAAAATATTTTAAAAACACACGTTAACTAAACTTAAAAAATAGTAGTTGAATGAAGTTTGGTTTGATAATTTTGGATATTTATTAAGTATGAGATTATATTATATTTCTTTAATTTGAATAATTATAAGTTAATTTTAAACTTTTTTAAATACTTTCAAAAACACTTTTAATTTTTAGAAACTGAAAATAGTCAAATACAAATAATATTTTTTATTTATCAAATACAATTTGAGATATTTATATTTTTAAAAACATAAATACTTTTCAAAAAAACTTTATCAAATAAGAGATTATTTATTTTTCAATTTGGCAAGTCGTTTACGCATATTTATTAGTGATTTGTGAAATAAATAAAAAGGGTTGAATAGCTGAACAGCACTGTTCAAAAGGACAAATAATTCTAGACGGAAGACGTAAGACGTAAGTGATGAAAAATTCTCTTATTGGTTAAGTGGTTATGTTGTCGACCTCTAATAGCAAAGCTAATCTGCCCGTCTTATCCTTCGTTTAATAAATTAAATTGAAAAAGTGTAGAGAGCTAAGTGAGTAAGTGTTCATTAGCGAAGAATTGAATAACTCAATTAATAATAATTAATAAATTTAAAATTTAATTAATTGATATTAATAATATTTTTGAATCAAAATTTATCTTAATTTATTTTCACTTTTACTTATTATTCATCCTACAAAACCACAAATCTTAATCCCTCTTTTCAATGCTCAACGTTATCGCGATTTCGTCCTCGTGCCGCTAGCGTCGTCGCAGCACTGTCTTCGCGCGCCATCGCCGGTCGTTCTTGTATCTTTCTCCGCCACCTCATCTGCCGTTCGCGCAGGAAAGACAGCTACCATCACGCTTCTACTTCACCCTCCTCGCGTCCCATCGCGACTTTCCATCGCTCGCCACTCGCATCCCACGATTCTCCATCCGTCACGACGCAGCCACTATCAGATCCCCATTCGTGACGCACGATCAATTACTCTGATCTATGCTGACTCCTCCACTCGTCGCAACACGCCACCGCGAGTCGTCCCCCCACTGTCCATGCAACGCCGTCCAAGACGTCGTCGCCAGCCACCCTGCAACTCTTCTTCTCCTCCTCCTATTTAGTTTTGGATGATTTTTTTAACTAGTTTTTTATGTTTCTTTTTTCTACATTTCGGATGATTCTTTTTATTAGTTTTGGATGATTCTTTTTCCTATGTTTTGTATGTTTTTTTTTAGGATTTAGATTATTCTTTTCCTTATATTTTCGTGTTTTTTGTTTTTTAGAGTTTCGAAATTTTTTTTGAAAAGAGGAATTAGTGTTTGCGTAATAAATAATGAAAAGTGAATTAGAGTAAGAAGAGGCAATTAATCATCATTAATTTTGTATCTTTAAAAAAAAATTAAATAACCACTAATTAATGACAATTAATATTATTAATTAGTTCCCTAGCAGCATTGAATTAAATTATTAAATCCTAAACCCTTACAATAATTTTAAAAGTAATTGTCATTGAATATATGTGCCTTTAAATAAATAAAATTGACAAATTAATTGACTACTTTTTAAAATCTCAAATAATTTAATTTTTCTGTTCAAATACCCTAATATTTTCAAAGAATAAAGGTTAACTTGTAATCTATAAATATTTAGCATCAAACTATTATTTTATTCTATTAAAAAGAGTATAATTTTGATATGTTAATAGTATAAATTATAAAATATTTTATAGAATTGTGTAATTATATTTATCTTTTTAAATGATTATTTATGTCGTTAATATAATAAAAAGTAATTATTTTTATTAATGTAATATTACGTAATTAAATATACTTATAAGACTATTTTATCTTAACAATACATCAAAATTAAATTCTTATATTTAGTAAAGGGTACTACAACTACCTTGCTTATTAGAATATTGCAGTTGAATATTTGCAAAAAAATATTTTTTTTAAGTTAGAAGTGAGATTTGAATCCAAAAGGATGAAAAGATTATATTATTTGAACTATAACTCGTTTAATTAGATTTGTAATATTTTGCGTGACGATATATTCAGGAACAAAAATACTATTTGTACACTAAAATCATCTACCAATATATTTGTGTATAAATACATGTGTGGTTTAATTTATCTTTTAGCGTCGTCACAGCACTGTCCTTGCGCGCCATCGCTGGTCGTCCTTGTATCTTTCTCTGCCACCTCATCTGCCGGTCGTCCTTGTATCTTTCTCCGCGACCTCATCTGCCGTTCGCGCAGGAAAGACAGCTACCATCACACTTCTACTTCACCTTCTCATCGCGACTTCCCATCGCTCGCCACTCGCACCCCACGACTCTCTATTCATCGCGACGCAGCCACCACTAGGTCTCCATTCGCGACGCGCGATCAATTACTCTGATATATGCCAAATCCTTCACTCATCCCAACACGCCACTGCGAATCCTCCCACTATCCATGCAACGCCGTCCAAGACGTCGTCGTCGGCCACCCTACGGCTCTTCTTCTCCTCCTCCTATTTGGTTTTGGATGATTTTTTTAACTAGTTTTTTATATTTTTTTTTCTACATTTTGGATGACTCTTTTTATTAGTTTTGGATGATTCTTTTTTCTATGTTTTGTATTTTTTTTTTAGGATTTGGATGATTCTTTATCTTATGTTTTTGTGCTTTTTGTTTTTTGGAGTTTCAAAATTTTTTTTGAAAAGAGGAATTAGTATTTACGTAATAAATGATAAAAGATGAATTAGAGTAAGAATAGACAATTAATTATCATTAATTTTATATCTTTTAAAAAAAAAATAAATAACCACTAATTAATGACAATTAATATTATTAATTAGTTCTCTAGCAGCATTAAATTAAATTATTAAATCCTAAACCCTTACGATAATTTTAAAAGTAATTGTCATTGAATATATATGCCTTTAAATAAATAAAATTGACAAATTAATTGCCTACTTTTTTAAAATCTCAAATAATTTAATTTTTCTGTTCAAATAATATTTTCAAAGAATAAAGGTTAACTTGTAATCTATAAATATTTAGCATCAAACCATTATTTTATTCTATTAAAGACTAATATATTTAGAGTTTAATTTTGATACGTTGATAGTATAAAATATTTTATAGAATTGTGTAATTATATTTATCTTTTTAAATGGTCATTTATATCGTTAATATAATAAAAAATAAATATTTTTATTAATGTAATATTATATAATTAAATACACTTATAAAACTATTTTATATTAATAATACATCAAAATTAAATTCATATATTTAATAAAGGATAGTGCAACTACCTTGCTTATTGGAATATTACGGTTGAATATTTGTAAAAAAGTAATTTTTTTTTTTAAAGTTAGGAGTGAGATTTGAATCCGAAAGGATAGAAAGATTATACTATTTGAACTATAATTCGTTTAATTAGATTTGTAATATTTTGCGTGACAATATATTCGAGAACAAAAATATTATTTGTACACCAAAATCAGCCAATAATGTATTTGTATATAAATACATGTATGATTTAATTTATTTTCAATGTATATTTATATTTCAATATATATTTTATACTGGTGACTAACTTTAGTGACTGATTTTAATGAACATGTAACATAACTCATTTCAGAATAAATAAATGTAACCTTCTCATGTGTTTCTACTTTCTTCTTCACTTTATACTTGTTTTCTCACCCTTTGAGAATCTTTTGTTACCAAGTTATAAGAGTAGGAATCAATGGAAAATTGGATCCTTTCAGTAAGTTATAAGCTTTGTTATAAAATTAACTTGGTTTTTAAATCGGATAATTATTATATTATTACATTTAAAATCTAGACGTAAATAATTTATATTCATATATTAATTTTTGTAATATATGAATAAAATAACAAATACATAATAAATTCATATAAAGAATAAAAGAATTTAAGCAAATATGAACTTGAAAATAATGAATTACTGTAAAAATCCAATATTTATCAAAATTAATAAAAATTGTTTATTGTAAAGATTAAGAATAGACAAAACTGCCGTAATGAATATTCCAGAAACAAACCATCAACCTTAGCTTACACCTACATGACACAAAACAATATACAAATTGGACAAGATTGTAACAATAATCATTAATTTATCGGTTCATTAAAAAAATTTTCGAAGACAATTTTAAAAGTTTATTCTTTAGGAAGAGTTTAAGTGTATCAAAAATACTTGTGTTTTAGTTGTTTTAACGGTTAATCTAAATTATAAGAAATACATATAATATATATTAATTAAAATTAATGGTTAAAATAACTGAAACACTAATTTTTTCAGTACAGTTAAAATTTTTCCTATTCTTTAAATCCATTTCAATGGCGGCTATTAAAGTATATAAAATCAGAATTATTTGTGCTGCATTTGTAAATCCTATGACCCGGTTTTGTCATTATCGTTAAATTTTGAAGAAGAAAAAAAAAAGTACTCTCCTATAAAAATGAAGCACAAGAAAGCAACACTTATCATGTTGTATGCACCACTCAAATTGAAGTCATAACTTTGTGAGTGGAAATGGATGCAGCAATTAGGCCTCATGTGGTTTGTGTTCCTATTCCAGCACAAGGCCACATAAACCCAATGCTAAAGCTAGCAAAACTCCTTCACCTCAGTGGCTTCTATGTCACCTTTGTCCACACACAATTCAACTTTGACCGCTTGCTCAAATCAAGAGGCCTAACCTCTCTAAAGGGTCTCCAAAATTTCAGGTTTGACACCATATCTGATGGTTTGCCTGAGGGAAACCAAAGAGGGATACTTGACCTCCCACAACTCTGCACAACAATTCCTGTTGAAGGCTTGTGTTCTTTCAGAAAACTCATTGCAAGCCTTGTTTCTCCAAACCATGATGATGTGCCTCCTGTTACTTGCATAGTTTCTGATGCTGCTATGTGGTTCACTTCGGAAGTTGCTCAAGAGTTCCACATCCCTCACTTTGTGTTTTTCACTCCTAGTGCCTGTGGCATGCTGGGATACATTAACTTTGAAGAGATTCGGAAAAGAGGTTATTTCCCATTGAAAGGTACTCTCTTGTATTATATTTTGACAAGTTTTTATTTGTATCATACAATTTTTTAATAGAATAAAGTAAAAATTTATTCTTTTCAGATGAGAAGAATCTGCTTGATGGATATCTTGATACTGAAGTTGATTGGATTCCAGCAATGAAAGGAGCAAGACTAAAAGACCTTCCCACATTTCTTAGGACTACTAATCCTTCTGATGTAATGTTCAATTACAACATAGTAAAAGTGAACACTGCTATGCATGCCAAAGGGGTTATCCTTAACACCTTTGAAGACTTAGAATCAGAGGTTTTGGATGCCATCAGAGCCAAATACTCCAATGTCTACTCCATTGGTCCATTATCAATGCTATACAAACAGCTCTCAAATTCAAATACTCAATTGGAGTCAATTGATCTGAATCTGTGGAAGGAAGACAGCAAATGCTTGGAATGGTTGGATAAAAGAGACAGAGGTTCTGTTGTCTATGTGAACTTTGGTAGCTTAGTGATTATGACACCAAAGCAACTAAGTGAATTTGCTTGGGGTTTGGTTAATAGCAAGTACCATTTCTTGTGGGTCATAAGGCCTAATCTTGTGCATGATAATAATAATAATGGTGATGAGAAATTAAGTGATGAATATGTGAATGTGATTGAAAGATGTGAGAGGGGATTGGTATTGGGGTGGTGCCAACAAGAGAAAGTTCTGTGTCATGCATCAATTGGCGGATTTCTAACACATTGTGGGTGGAACTCAACATTGGAGAGCATATGTGAGGGAGTTCCAATGGCATGTTGGCCTTTCTTTGCAGAACAACAAACAAACAGCTTCTATGCATGCAACAAATGGGGGATTGGGATGGAGATTGAGTGTGATGTTAAGAGAGAGCAGGTTGAGGGGCTTGTGAGGGAACTCATGGAGGGGCAAAAAGGGAAAGAAATGAGGGACAAGGCCATGGAGTGGAAGCACAAGGCTGAAGCAGCCACATCAATTGGTGGTTCCTCTTACAATAACTACAACAGCTTGCTTTTGCAATTGAAAGGCCAGTAAGTCATTTTGTGTGAAAAAGGGCTAAGATCAAGTTTCTTAATTGTAGTTGTTTCAGTTTGCATTGTTGATGTTGTTGGTGTTATATTCACTCAAAATTAGGGCTGCTATTTTATTTGCATGATATGTGTCACTTCAATTCTTCTTCAAATGGAAGTTATGACTTATGAGACAGATCACAGCTCTGAATCCTTCCAAAATAAAAAATAAAAAAGCAAAAAACAAGAGTTTTTTCCTTACCAGAGACAAATGTAAAACTAAGGAATGTGAATCAATAATTCAATACATAGTCACGAAAAAGTGAAAAACACGCTACTTTTAATTTCCCGGCTCGGTTCGCACTTGACCCAGTCAACGGTCCGTTGAAAACCGACCAATTCATGCTTAGGACTGCTATTGACTCACGCGAGTCCACCATGCACCCGCGTGCCGCCCAACCATCGAAAAAGTTCCACTTGTCCGCTTCAAGCCTTCAACAGTAGTGGAAATTAAACTAAAAAATGTTGGCTTTAAGGTTCGAAGAGGGGACATTGTGGATGTAATGTTCCTTTGGTGGTTCGGCAGCACGCGGGTGCATGGTGGATCTGCACAAGTCAACAGCAATCCTAAGTACAAATTGGCCCGTTTTTAACAGATTTGATCACCGTTGACCAGATCAACTACAGGTCTAGTTTTAAGCACGAATCGAACTGGTCAAACTACTAGTCACCAATTTTTCAGTCAAATTAACTGGTTCGATTCAATTCTGATAATTATGCTTTTAATAAATAAATCAGAGTATAATATTTTTTTTTTCATACATAATTTACTTTCACCTATTACACTAGAAATTTTTTTTCAACCATTAAAATTAGAATTTAGTGTGATTTTTTAAGAGACAAACATTCTGAATTTTTAACAAAAAAAAACAAGTGATAAACATATTTGCCTAGAACACGAGCCTCAGCCACGAGTACAACATTGAATTAAAATATTTCATTGTTTATTGGGTTAAAGTTTCAACTTTTGGTCATGAACTCATGGGTTGGGTTAAATTTTGGACTGATGCTATCATGCTAATGACTTTTTTTTTCTCGCATGTAATGAAAAGACGTGGAATAATTTGTTTTGGGACGCGTATTTATCTTGTCTACACAGTGATTGTTGTATGTTCAAAATTGGGGGCGCAAAAAATGCAGGTTATGTTGACACAAATTTAAATTAAGTATATTAGATTAACGTATAATTAATGATGCTAATTATATTGTTGGACTTTTTAGAAATATATGTAAATTATCCTTCTTTTGGCATGAAAAATTTATATTTTATGTTGTCCGAGTAATTAAGATGATGGACGTCCTTATTTTTGGGATCTAGTGTTTTTTTTTTATAAGTAATATAATTATTTATTTTTGAAAAAGTGTGATCACTGGATTTTTTTGTTTTATGCAAATAAGTTTATTTTTATGATGTATTAGTGTGTGTTTTCGTGTAGTATATATAAAAATATATAAAAAAAATTTATTAAAAAATTAAATAAAATATATATAATAATTATTACTATAAATATTTTATAAAATTATAATTAAAATTAAAGTTTAATAATTTTTAATATTAAAGATATTAAATTAAAAATAATTAATATTTGTCTTAATTAATTTGAATTAGTTGAGTTTGTTTATTTAACTGAATATTAGGAATTTGAATTTTGTGTTGTGTATGTAATATCTTATTGGTTAACTGGTAGATTAATATTCAGCCTACCGAGATAAAAAATATTATGGAAAAAAATAGTATTTGTCTTTAAAGTAGAATAATTTCTTATTGATAGTAATACTCATAAAGATTTGTCTTTGTTAAAATTTATTTATGACAATTTTATTTATTAGTATCATATTTATTTTTAAAGTCAATACAATATAGTCAATTTTATTACCTATTAAAATTTTATATTTTATGACACAATAATTTTTAAGTTTATAAATTTATAATCTTATGCCATTAAAATAATAGGAAAGAAGTTCTGATGGATGTTTAGAGTTTTAAAATCAATTAATTAAGATCTTGAGAAGAAGTTGATGTTGAATAGGAAAAAATAATAGAGAAAAAAAAATTGTGAAGAATAGATAGTATAGTTGTTCATTATTAAAATAATAAATGCAGTTAAATCATGAAAATATGGTGCAAAATTTTTTTCTATTATAAATCCTTATTACTAAACCAATTCAACACATCCAACCACAAAACTTTCTGACAGCAAGATAGTCTTCCATGCTTTCTTTTAGAAAATTACTAAAAATCTAATTCAACACATTCAAGTACAAAAATTTGAAGCTAAATATAGTTTCAATCAAGTGAGGGGCCAGTCACGCGATGAATGATATTTTCGCTCTCATTTTGACCGAAAAACTTTATTTATATGAGTTTTGGTGTAGGATACAATTTCTGGAAAGAGGTGAGTGTATTTCGAGACTTATAACATCTTACTTTAGTCAAGAATGACCTCTTATGTAAATTTTGAGATTAAATATAGTTTCAATCAAGTAAGAGACACTTGATAAATGATAATTTAGCGTTTGTTTTGACCAAAAAAATTTATTTACATAAGTTTTAGTGTAAATTTTATACCCTAAATTGTAAATTCTAAAATTTAAAGTCTACAATATAAACCCTAACATATTGATTTTTTTTCTTTCTTTACTACAAAAAAAACAATTCATTTATTCAATTAAAGGATTTTAGGTTGTCATTCATATTGTTAGTTAGCTAAATAAGGAACGAAGAAGATAGATACAAGTATTTAAATTCAAGTTTGTTATAATTATTAAGCAGAAGTTGTTATAATTATTAGGCAGAAGTTTGTTACTTAGTATGACTTCAACTTGTATATAAGGGTGAACTTGTTACTTCTGCAGAATAAGAAAAAACTATTAGTTCATTCATAATGCTTGAATAACACTTACTCTCTCTCTTCAAATCCTCTTCTTATTCTTCAAATTCTCTCTTATTACTTCTTTGCAATAACATTTAACATGGTGCGGTGAGCCATTGCCATTGCAATGCTGCATCACCTTCATCCTATCCCTTCTGTTTTCTTTTCTTCTTTTTCATCATTCTCATTTCTTTTCTCCTTAACTCACACGATAGAGCTGATGAGAATGTCATCATCAGAGACAGTTCCATGCATTTGATGATGCGTTCCGATCACGAGTTTTAGAGAAGAAGTTCTTCTACCTTATTTGATTTCCAACAACCCAGTACGCATTTTTTTTTTCTCTTTCCTCAATGGACTCAGATCCACCGTCTCCGAATTCCTCCCTTGGCAATATTGATCTACAAACTCTTGCCAATTTAATTACTCAACTCAATGCAATTCAAGATGTTAGCTCCAAACATCCAGTGCATCCAATCATGGATCCATCTACTCCTTTCTTCATTCACCCCGGTGAACAACCTGGTAAATCCCTAATTCCAATTGTGTTATACAACAAAAACTATGGTTATTGGTCTCGGTCAATGCGCATGGTTCTTAAATCCAAAAATAAACTTGCTTTTGTGGATGGTTCTCTGCCACCACCATCCAAGGATGATGCTACCTTTGAAGCTTGGGATCGCTGTAATACTCTAGTTGCTTCTTGGATCACACACTCACTGAGTCGGGACATCGCTAGCAGCGTCATTTGGAACAGCAATGCTCATGATATTTGGGAAGAATTGAAACGGAGATTTTATCAAGGCGATGTTTTTCGAATTGCAGAATTAGATGAAGAATTATTTTCTACTAAACAGGACGACTTGAGCATTACTTCATATTTCACAAAATTGAAAACAATTTGGGAGGAATTAGAACTTTTTCGGCCGATACCTCTATGTCCTTGTTCATCTACTTGTGTTTGTGGATTTCAAGTGATAAGAAACTATCGGCAAGACACGTTTGTTGTGCGATTTCTTCGGGGCCTCAATGAGCAATACTCTACCGCTCGGTCAACTCTCATGATGATGACTCCTTTGCCTTCCATTGATACAGCCTTTGCTTTGCTTCTACAGCAAGAACGGCAGGTGCTTGGGACTGATTCACTTGGTTCTCCAGTCCTCATCAATGCAGTAGATCGGAATGCCACTTACAATCTATCATGGAATGGTAGAGGAAAAGGAAGAGATATACGGGGAGGCAGAGGAGGCAAACATTTTGGTGGAAGAGGACCTCCGAGGTTGTGTTCCTTCTGTGGAAAAATCGGTCATCTTGTTGATGCTTGTTACAAGAAGCATGGCTTGCCTCCCCACCTCAAGCAAAAAATGCTGCAATCTGCTAATAGTGTCACAGTGAAATTCGATGAAACTGATGGTCACAATAGCATTGATTTGTATAAGGAGAATGCTTGTTCAGGTACTTCATTTACCGCTGAGCAAAAGGACGCCCTGTTAGCTCTTCTCCAACACCATTTAACACCTAATCCTCAAAATGTGAATCAATTTACTATTGCCACAAATCCACAGTCTTCAAGTGAAGGTAACTCTGTGGTTATGTCTTCTCTTTCACCTCATAGTCATGAATCCTGGGTCATTGACACAGGTGCCACGGTCCATGTTACTTTTAGTCTTGCTGCATTTGCTTCATACACTAAAATAAATCCAATTAGGGTCAGATTGCCAAATCAAAGCATCTTAGTTGCTACTATAGCTGGTCAAGTTAAATTTTCAAATTCATTATATCTCACTAATGTGCTTTACCTCCCAGATTTTGCATTAAATCTTATCTCCGTTTCAGCATTGATTTCTTCACTTGACTGTCAATTCATTTTTAACAAGTTTGGTTGTGAAATACAGGATTACCATACAATGAGGATGATTGGAGCAGCTGAAATCAATGATGGGTTATATGCACTCACAAAAAATTCTCGTTCACTTAAGGAACACACAGCATTGAGCATTGGCACCATTTCACCGTCACTCACTGACCCTACTGCACTTTGGCATCTTAGATTAGGACATTTACCATTTAATAAATTGCAAATTATGCAGCAATTGTATCCGTCCATTCATGGTTTTAAATTCAATAAAACTGTAAGCATGCATCCTTGTGATTCTTGTCACTATGCTAAACATAAAAGATTGTCTTTTCCAATGCGCGTTTCAAAATCAACTTCTTGTTTTGAGCTTATACATGCTGACATTTGGGTCCAATCAATATCCCTTCAACACATGGTAATAAATATTTTCTTACTCTTGTTGATGACCATAGCAGGTTCACTTGGACCTTCCCTATGTCACTAAAATCTGATACTACTCCCTTAATTCAAAAATTCATTATTTATGCAGAAACACAGTTTAATGCACATATAAAATGCATTCGTTCAGATAATGGCAAAGAATTTTCTCAAGAACAGTTTTTTAACTCTAAAGGCATTTTGCATCAACGGTCTTGCGTAGAGACTCCCCAACAAAATGGAATTGTAGAAAGGAAACATCAACACCTTCTACAGGTCACAAGAGCCATCTTGTTTCATTCTTCCGTTCCATCTTGTTATTGGGATCTTGCTTTATCATATGCAACTCACATAATTAATTGTCTTCCTAGCAAGTTATTAGCTCAGAAAACTCCTTTTGAGATTTTAAACACCACATTACCTAATTTCACAAATTTCAAGGTCTTCGGTTGCTTAGTTTTCATCTCTACTCTTGCTTGTCAAAGGAAAAAGCTTGATCCGAGGGCAAAGAAACGTGTTTTCCTTGGATTCAAGCACGGCATCAAAGGTTTTTTGGTTTTGGATTTAAAAACTAATGAACTCATAGTTTCTAGAGATGTGACATTTTATGAGCATGTTTTACCCTTCAAAAATTCTGCATCCACTACTAGTGACAATAGTATGAACTTTCATTCTCCTGCACAAGCACATGATTCCATTGCATTTGATACACTTTTTGACTACTTACACACGCACAATCCACCACAAGGTCATACATTCATTTCCGACACAGCTCATGCATCCATCACACCTCAAAATAATATTCCTTTCACTCATATTAATGCATCAGCATCTCCCTCTCTTCCTAGACCTGCATCACAACATGCACAACATAACTCACAACTTCCACCCTCACTTCCCAATATTAGAAGATCTACTAGAGAAAAGAAACAACCTGCATATCTTAATGATTTTCATTGTTTTCAAACCTCAATTGATTCCGCTGTGACAAAATCCTCAAGGTATCCAATTTCTAACTATGTTTCTTCTCATAATTTATCTAAGACACATCACACACTATCTGTGGCTATTGCATCGTTTGTTGAACCCAAACATTATGAGGAGGCTATTGTTGAATCTTGTTGGAAAGACGCTATCTCCGCTGAATTAAAAGCTTTGGCTACAAATAAGACTTGGACCCTCACTCCTTTACCCATAGGAAAGAAAGCCATTGGTTGTAAATGGGTGTTTAAACTCAAACTGAAGCCCGATGGCTCCGTTGAGAGACATAAAGCAAGACTGGTTGCAAAAGGGTACACTCAGAGGCAAGGCTTTGACTTCTTTGATACATATAGCCCTGTAGCCAAAATGACAACATTACGACTTCTTTTGGCTTTAGCTGCTGCGAAAGATTGGCATCTTCACCAGCTTGATGTTAACACTGCCTTTCTTCATGGTGATCTTGACGAGGAGGTCTACATGCAACTTCCTCCTGGCCTTGTTGTCTCTCAAACCGGGTTGGTGTGCAAGCTTCAAAAATCTCTTTATGGATTAAAGCAAGCTAGTAGACAATGGAATGCTAAGCTGACCTCTATGCTCACATCTCTTGGTTATTCTCAATCCAAACATGACTACTCTCTCTTCACAAAACGGACCGGTGAGACATTCACTGCTGCCCTAGCCTATGTTGATGATCTCATACTCACTGGGAATAATATACAAGAGATTGAATCTACCAAGAGACACCTTCACGAGGCTTTCAAAATCAAGGATATTGGGGATGTTAAATTCTTCTTAGGACTAGAAGTCGCCAGGGGAAGCAAGGGAATTGCTGTTAATCAACGAAAATATGTGCTTGATCTTCTAGCTGACTATGGTATGACTGATTGTAAACCTGTATCTACTCCTATGGACTACTCTAACAAGTTAAGTAAAAATTCAACTCCTCCCTATTCTGATGTGGCTTCATATCGACGATTAATTGGCAAGCTTGTTTATCTTACCACAACAAGACCTGACATTTCTTTTGCCGTTGGCAAACTCAGTCACTGCCTTGATTGTCCAACCACTGCTCATTATCAAGCTGTCATTCGTGTCTTAAAGTATCTCAAACAAGCCCCTGCAGCTGGTTTATTTTTCTCAACTTCCTCAGATTTGTTGCTTTCGGGCTACTCTGACGCCGATTGGGCATCATGCATCGATACAAGAAGGTCCGTTTCTGGTTTCTGTTTCTACTTGGGGACCTCCCTCATTTCATGGAAGAGCAAGAAACAATTGACAGTGTCCAGATCCTCTTCAGAGGCAGAGTATCGTGCTCTTGCCTTAGCAACTTGTGAAGCTCAATGGCTCTCTTATCTTATGTCTGATCTTGGCTTACCTTGTTCTAGTCCTATTCCTGTCTATTGTGACAGCCAATCCGCTCGTCACATTGCTGCCAATCCCGTTTTTCATGAGCGCACTAAACACATCGAAGTCGATTGCCACGTCGTAAGAGAAAAATCTTCATCAGGTCTTATCAAACTTTTACCAATTTCCACCAAAGAACAAAATGCTGACATCTTCACCAAACCACTTGCACCTGCTCTTTTTAAGACTTTCTACGTCAAGTTGGGATTGTTGGACATTATTCTCCCAACTTTAGGGGGAATGTATGAGTTTTGTGGCGGTTGTTAATTCAAATTGTAAGTTGTCAGTTTTGTCTCAAAACTAGCAACTTAAGGGGGAATGTCATTCATATTGTTAGTTAGCTAAATAAGGAACGAAGAAGATAGATACAAGTATTTAAATTCAAGTTTGTTATAATTATTAGGCAGAAGTTGTTATAATTATTAGGCAGAAGTTTGTTACTTAGTATGGCTTCAACTTGTATATAAGGGTGAACTTGTTACTTCTGCAGAATAAGAAAAAACTACTGGTTCATTCATAATGCTTGAATAACACTTACTCTCTCTTTAAATCCTCTTCTTATTCTTCAAATTCTCTCTTATTACTTCTTTGCAATAACATTTAACATAGGTTATTACATTTTTATTCTTGCATTTTAATAAATCTAAAATATTTACAAATTTAACTCTTATATTTATATTTATTATAATATTTTTAAATCTTAAAAATTATTTTACTAAACATAATTGTTATTACTTGTACTTATTGAAACCTAATTTTAATGTGAGTTATCAAATATAGATATTATTATTTTTAAAAAGATATTTTTTAAAAATTAATTTTTATAAGTTATTTTTAAAAATTAAAAATTTTACTAAACCACGTCTAAATCAACCTAAGCTTTCATCATAGGTTAAATTATTAATATTATTATATATTTATCATGAACTGCATTTATTGTTATTATTTAAACATAACATGATTATAGGGTTTAATACTATTAGATTTTTTAAACATCTTCATTCTTCAGAAGTTAATTTTAAAATTAAAACATCTTTCATAAATTAAACATTGCTATGTCAAAACTCTACAAAATAATAAAAAGTATTTTTCTTTCTGGTAATAAAGAACATGAGTTGTTTTTGTTATTTTCGCAAAACAAAGAATAAGAATTTATCCACAACTAGCATCCACAAAAATAATGGTCCAAATAAAAACTGTGTATGTCAAAGGAGTAAAATATACATGGACAACAAAAAAGCCCAGCACCATAATTATCATCATTAACAATACATTAATCCGTACCAACGCAAGTTAGCATAGATGGATGAGGGTCTGTATCCCTTAACCATCTTTCTCGGGTTCGATACTCACTGGAGGATGGGAATGGAACTTGCTTGGGAGGGTTGGGTCAAAATTTTGTCCAAGTTGAGTTTACGCACCGTAATTATCCTTTATATTTTTGACCTACAAAATCGTACATTAGTCTTTATATTTAACATTTTTTGTTCTATAAATTGATATTTTAATTTTGATAATGTTATTAAGAATAAGTACAGAAAATTAATTTTTAGTTAATTAATTTTAGTCAAAATTTTTATTATAGAATTGCTTTTGTAAACTCTAATTTTTATTATGATGTACTATATATATATATAATCAAATCCATAAGATTTTCTGTAGTCAAAGGTTGGTTTACCCTCATTAGTGCTGCTTGTCCTTGATGATATAAGATAAAAGATTCCGAGGATTAAAAAGATCAATATTAGATTTAAATAATGATATATATGTGCTTTGATTGTTCCGTAGCACTAAGAGGTTTTCATAGGATATAGCAAGTTTGGAGAAGAAGCCAAATGAGCAGAGCATTGTGTGTGTATGATAAATAGCGTGCGTACAATAATGAAAGAGCATATTATAAGTGAGCATGACCTTCCCTGACTATTATGAGCCTAGTTCTATTGCTGTTGAATCTAATCATAATAAACAAGAATTTGTTACCATTGAGGAGGAGGGTATATTTTTGACATGGAAGGATTTGCACGTGAGTGTTCCAAGTGGAAAGAAATATGCATATGGTCGGAAACCAATATTGAAGGGTTTAACTGGCTATGCTAAGCCAGGCCAACTCTTGGCTATTATGGGTCCTTCTGGCTGCGGCAAGTCCACACTTCTTGATGCCTTAGCTGGTAATTCCTTTTCTTAGGGCTCCACCTAAATAACTTTTTTATTCTATATATTCAAAATTTATTATTTATATCAAATATATATATTAGCTGATAGAATTTTTATAACCGGAGACGAAAATTAAAAGACAGAGACTAAATTTATTTTTTTATTGTGTTTGGTATAAAATGTATTGAATTGAGTTACGCCTTAATATTATATTTTATTTAAGATAAATATAGAATTGATGGATAAATTTAAAATTTAAAAAGTTAAATAAAATATTTTTGAAAAAAAATATTATTAAGGTTTTAACTCTGTCTCTAAAAAGTTCAATCTTCTGTGTTTCTTTTTACTCTCTAGAAGTATTAAAAAGACTGAAATTTAGTGTTTTAAGACTAAAATTTTAATTTCAGTTTCTAACAATCAAACACAATATTAAGAAATTAATATCCAATTTGATCTCTGAAATTTACAATAGTAACTCATGTTAGTCCTGAGCTTATTTCTGTAATTGACGTGTTAATTTTATATGTTAACTTACTAATATTTAGATTTTTCATCTAGATTTTATATGACTATTAAGATCTAGTAGATCTTTAGAAGCTTGATTGACTCTCTAATATCCTCACGAAGCTAACAAGTTTAATTTGAAAATTTTGTGATTCTGAAAGAGCAACAATCAAATTTCTATAATTCTAATAAATTTTGATCACATAGAAGTTAGATAAAAAATCCTAATCACAACAAGTTAATATACTAAATCAACACATTGTTAATGGAGTTTTTTTTTGTTAACTCAAAAATTAATGTAAATTATAATTATGAATTTTAAAATTTAATTTGAGTCTATTAAAATTTTAAGAGTGAAAATAAATCTAACTTTAAATTTTAAAGACGAAATTGAATAATGACTCCAATTGCATTCTCAAAACATATTCATTTTTTACACCAAACCAATTGCATTCTCAACATTTTTTACACCATAGGAAGATTGGGTTCAAGCACAAAGCAAACAGGGAAGATTCTGATTAATGGTCGGAGAGAAGCACTGGCTTATGGAACATCGGTGAGTAAAACACACCAACAACGTTCAATATTATAGCCCAAGTTAGTTGGGTTTTATTTTATTGACTAGAATGCGGTCCAATTTGGTTCAATCTAGTTTAATCTCTTTAAACTCAATTCTATTAATTACTTAATTAACTAATTGTTTATCTTTTGAAATGAGGCATACGTAACACATGATGATGCCGTATTAGCAACACTGACAGTTGGAGAAGCAGTGAACTACTCAGCGCAGCTTCAATTTCCAAACTCAATGTCGAAGAGAGAGAAGGAAGAGAGAGCAATCTCTACAATCACACAAATGGGTCTGCAAGATGCCACCAACACAATGATTGGAGGGTGTTTGTCGAAAGGCCTCAGTGAGGGACAAAAGAGGAGACTCAGCATTTGCATTCAGATTCTCACCAGCCCAAGCCTTCTCCTTCTTGATGAACCAACTAGTGGACTTGATAGTGCTGCTTCCTACTATGTCATGACCAGAATTGCAAGTCTAAAGACAAGAGATGGCATCAAAAGAACCATTGTTGCATCCATTCATCAACCTAGTAGTCAGCTTTTTCAACTCTTTCAAGACCTTTGCCTTCTCTCTTGCGGTGAGACTGTATATTTTGGCCCCACTTCTGCAGCTACAAAGGTTCGTTGTTTAGTTCTCAAAAATGTATAGCAGCACAATGCTCTCTACATTTATAACTTACAGTGTAAATTATTGTAACTTTCCAAGACTTATATTGCAAAATGTAAATAACCAAATTGTTGTAACTTCATAAGTAGAGACAAGACATTTTGGTGAATAATGTTGTAAAGGACAATCAGGAAAATCTATGTTTTTTTTTGTCTTTTATTAATGTAAAGAAATTCCCTATTTTGGTTGAATATAGTTTTTTGCTTCACGTGGCTTTCCTTGTCCACCTCTCCACAACCCTGCTGACCATTTCTTGAGGATCATAAACAAGGATTTCAAAATGGTGAGAAAGTAATTAAAGATTTCAATGCTTAATTAGAGCGCATTATTTGTGGCAACTGCAAATTTATATATCTTACTCTTTCTAGGTCGAAGAAGACTGTTTCCACATAGGAATGAAGAATGAAGATACCTTTAAGATCCTTGTGAAGTTTTATTCATCATCTAAAATTAGTAAGCAAGTCCGGAAGGAAGTAGCAACAATATGTGAAAAAGTATGCAGTTAACATATTCTTTGATCGAAGAGCAGCGATGTACATGAAGGACTAACTTTTTTATGAATTCAGGAATATGGTTTTGTGGAGAGGAAAAGAAGACAAGCTTCGTTTATAACTCAGTGCAACATTCTTTTGAGAAGATCTTCGCTACACTTATTTCGTGATGTAAGCAATTACTGGTTACGCATAGCAATCTTTACCATAGCAGCTCTAAGTCTGGGCACTATCTTCTTAGATGTCACTTCAAGTGATGCATCAATTCAGGTAACGAACACGGACACAAACCACAAACAAAGCAATCATGGCATTTGAAGCATCACAGCATATATGAATAGTTATTTTTATTATGCATATATATTGCAGGCTAGAGGATCTCTGGTCTCTTTTGTTGCATCAGTCCTAACTTTCATAACCCTTCTTGGTGGATTCCCCCCATTTGTGGAGCAAATGAAGGTAAAGAATTGCTCTCAACAATGTAGTTGAATAATTGGTTTAATTCCTAGTCTAGGATGTATTGGTGGATGTTTTAGATAGAATATGTAAATTGAGCCTGTTATACTAGAGAATTCAATTCAGTCAATTAATGTAAGCATAACACAAACATCCTGTCAATAATGTAAACACTATATATATATATATAACACCCTATCTACAATATTGGTGACTGTTTCTTTTAGGTATACCAGCGTGAGAGATTGAATGGCCATTATGGTGTTTCTGCATTTGTGATCAGCCAAACACTATCTCCTGTTCCATATGTGCTATTAATGTCACTGATTCCGGGAGTAATAGCATACTACCTCTCTGGACTCCACAGAGGCCTTGAACGCTTCATGTACTTCTCTTTTGTGTTATTTGCATGTGTGATGTGGGTTGAAAGCCTCATGATGGTTGTTTCAAGTGTTTTCTCCAACCCCAACATGGGAATCACAATCTGTGGTGGAATTGTGGGAGTGATGATCCTAACTGCTGGGTTCTATAGGCTGCCAAATGATCTCCCAAAACCATTTTGGAAATATCCCATGTACTTTGTTTCTTTTCATAAGTATGCATTCCAAGGATTGTTCAAGAATGAGTTTCTTGGATTAACGTTGGCTAGAGATCAAGGTGGAGACAGAGGCACCTATATTGGTGATAAAGAGATACTGAGAAATATATGGCAAGTGGAAATGGGACACAATAAGTGGGTTGATCTTGCTATCATGTTTGGGATAATTGTTTTCTATAGGCTCATGTTCTTGGCAATCACCAAGATTAAAGAGAAGATAAAGGCTTGAAAGCCCAAATGTGAATAAGTGTTTAGGCATGCATTAGGTTGGGATCCTAAGTACCAGGCCACCAGCACCAAACGTCCAAACCCTTGCTAGTTTTGCAATGCAATGACATGGGATTATTTAAAGCAAATGAAACTTGATGGGACCAATAACACATACATGATCATGATCATGTTCAGGCCTAGTGGATAGGAGGCCTGGTTTGATTGGCAAATGAATTGCCTCCTAATTTCCCACACCTAGGTTTGAGGTTTATGATCCTCAATTCCTCCCCAATGAGAGTTAAAAAAATAATTTCATAATAATAAAAAAAATTAGCTAATGTTGATTAATTAAAAATTAGTTTTTTTATACTTATTCATAATTTATTGGTAATTATGGTAAATAATTTGTAGTTCAACTTTAAAAAATTGAGAAATAAAATATGAGTATATAATTCTCAGAAATAAAAAATAATATATAGCATATTTTTCTAATACTCACACGCCAATTCGTATAAAAGAATACAAAAAACGTCTAAATTAACATATGAAAATAAAAAGTATAAATTAGCATATTATTTCTATTTCATCTACACTCCCAACCTAAATTACAAGAAACAATTTTGATACCAATTACAGACAGTAAAAGGTACAAAACTATAAATAATATAATTTTGTTATATATGATGTTTTACCATTACAAATATACACATTTCCTTTTTACTCACAATAGAAAGTAATAAGTGTTAAAAGGGGCAACCAACCGTGCAAATTAATTATTTATTATTGTGGAACTATAGTTGTAGCGCACGAAACGCAATAGGTTCAAACTTTTCTTAACAGGGAGCAAGATGTTTAGTAAGTGTAGAGTTTCGGCAACCAATTTGCAAACCTTAAAGATAAGGCTCTAATTATTCTAATAATAATAAATTCAAATTAGAACTCACACCCGTGTGCATCAACAACTAATGTTGGTGTGTTTGCATTTGGTGAGCCAATAATCATAATAATCGCCATATTAGTTTCATCATGTCTGTATAAGTAACAAAACCAGCCCGTTTTATATTAATCATCCTTTTGCATCCTAGACATGGCTATATATTTTATTAATTTAATTTGGACTAATATATAGTAGAAATATCAGATAAATATGCATGAAGCAAAAAAAAAAAATTCGAAGAATGAGATAGGTTCTTTTGCTGCTTGCCCACCTCATATATACTTGGCCTAGTTATGCCTGTGCTGCAATTTCGAGATTTAAGCTGATTTCAACTTGCTTTCAGCGTTCGTGATGCTTATGGTTTCATTCAATCATTCATTCCATTTGGTATTATTGTATTCCTAACTTTGGAATAAATAATAGTTTTGTTCAGGAGCATCATGTACCAATCTGAGGCTTATTTTATTTATTAAATTATTGAGTATAATAATATATTTCATATCTTTTGGTTTTCTTCAAATATTTATATTTTCCTAGTTGTTTTATGCTATTCTTAAACATTCTCACCAATTTTATATTTTTCTCGCATATTCTAACAACATATTAAGAAGTTAATTAAATATTGAGGCCGTGATTGATTTAGGTTCATCAATCGTCAGAAGCACTCAACTGAGATTTCATACGGATGGCTTTGGATTTTATTTCTTCAGTCTCTTGGGAAATAAATTAAATGAGCGTAACTCTGATCCCTTATTTTATTTTGGATAAGCTTTTCTAATGTAAAAATGTTGGTAAAGTAAAAAAAAAAAAACTTTTAAATCAAGACAATAAAATCACTTCACATAAAGATTTATTATTATTATTATTATTATTATTATTATTATTATTATTATTATTATTATTATGCACAGTTTCCAAAAAATTGAATTAGCCCCTTTTTTCTAGAAATAATTAATGGCAAGAAGAAGCCAAATGGGAAGTCAAATGGGTCCTAAATAATTGATTTGCATTATTTCAAGTTTTCAACCCATATTATTATATACACAACTTCTATATGTTCACATTTTCTTTTTGTTAAAAGGCCAACTGGCCAACAATGCAAGCTGTTTCTTGGAAGGAATCCTTTAAAAATCACAAACTTGGGGATATTTTTATTTTGAAAAACCGGTAGTTTCTCTCTAGATTAATCTAATCAAAATAAAACATATTATGGATATACTAAAAATAAATTATTATATATTTATAAATAAATATATTATTATTTAATTTTTAATATATTATATTTTATATCTTAACATGTATTTTAATTATCTGCTTTTGATCAAAACAACAGTGACTGCACTATATTGGAGGCCGGCTGCGCGACAAAAGAGCATGACTAAGTCAAAGTTGCTTCCTGTTTTATTTATGAAGTCGTAAGTTAAAATAAACAATCAATAATACACAATGGACTTGGAACTTAGAAGGGAGCAAGTTGATAAGTGATTAGTTGTAGTTTCAATATTGGCTTACTAAGGTTGACCCTACTTTTAGCTGAAAAAGGTTACTCAATTATATATAAACGACACCACTGCGTTAGTTAATATTACTTTTAAAAGGCAATAATAGTAATAAACAAGGTTTTGAAAATCGGCTCGAATTGGTTGATTCAATTAGATTAATCGAAAATTTATTATTTGGTCAGTTTAATTTATTTACAAAACTGTCATGTAAAAAATTGATATAAAAATTGGTCGAATTGAATTTTAGCAAACATTAATTTTTTTTCAAGCTACCAAACGGTGTCGTTTTGACGTTAGTAAAAAAAGAAAAAAAAAAGAGGCTGAAGTAAATTGAACGCTGTTGAGCTACTTTCTTTTTCGAAGACAGTTAAGACATTTACCTCCCAATCCTAATTTCCTCTTCGACCTTTCTCCAACAAACGCTGGATCAAAGCGTCACCGTCGCAGACCGAAGCAACTGTCAGCAGCGTCGTTCTTTTGAACTATGAACTCTGAAGCGTCTGGCATTGGCGTCGTCTGGTCATCGGCTTGTGGTCCTAGTTGTCGGCTTCTGTCAACGTCGTCATGGACTTCTCTCAACGCTATCGCTCACGCACGTTCGCTTCTCGTCGGCGTTTTTCTGCTTCGTCTCTATTCTTTCTCTCTTTCTTTCTCTCTCTCTTTCTCGTAACTTAGTCACTGTCACCGTTGGTAGGCTCGGAACAATGGAACACTTAATGATAATTATGATTCCTATTGAGGAGTGTCTTTGTTTAATTGAAAATTTGTTTGTTTAATTTTTTATTATATATTAAATTTTTTTTATAATTTTACTGTATATTTAATTAAACCGATTCAACCACAGTTCAACTTCAGTTGGACCATTAAATTATTGAACCGATTATTTGACCAGTTCAATGAACAATCTGATTTTTGCAACCTTGATAATAAGTTAATAACTACACACCTAGCTATAAGTACATAACTATACAAATCTATATTTAATTTAAGGATACAAAAATATAATAATAAATGAAAGTATATATATCAATTTAGGGGTGGCAATGGGTAGGGTAGGGTAGGGTTTGGATCCAACCCTAACCCTACCCGCGGGTTGTGTAACACCCTAAGATATACCCTATCGTGGAGGTCTTTAAAATAAGGTGTCACACTTGATCAAGAAAAAGAATGACTTAATCGTTACGCAAGGAAGGAGTAAATGCGCGTAAGGCGGAAAATGAGTAGCACTAAAACTTTGGAATTTGAATAAAAGTGAAATAACATCTTAACCATGAGTACGTTTCAAAATACTTATAGGAAACTAAAACAAGAAAAGAAACTAATTACGTCCTAAACTAATCTCGTCGAAGAAGCTCCCATACTTGCATCCTATCCTATCCTTGATCAGGACTCTTTAGTTATTCACGAATCGAGGTACCAAGGGTCTCCCTCCAACACCTTTTCGCGCAATGAAGACCCGGTTCCGTTGCGCCAATGTTCCTCTGGAGACAGTATGGAAAAAGAAAGGGAGTGAGAACCTAACGTCTCAATAGGAGTGCTATGCAATACCTCCATATCCATCTCCAGCCCACGTGCGGGATTTAAAAAAAGGAGCGTATAACATGGCATGTAATATGCATCTTTCTTGTAAAACATGTGTGCAAAAAAGGAAAGCATATAGGAAAATAGAAGAATAACATCTTAAGTAACATCAACATAATCATAATTAAATCTAAAAGAAAAACATAGAAAACGAACTTTCATTCATGCCTTCTCCTTTCTTAATTTATAACTTTTATGGAGGGTATTGAGCTCAAACCGGTATAAGTGGGAGTCCCCTTCCCTTACCGAAGGTTCTTATCCCAAACGTCTTGGCGATCACCTTCCCTTACCGAAGGATCATCTCGATCGATCACCTTCCCTTACCGAAGGATCATATCGATATCTTGTCTTTGGGGGTCACCTTCCCTTACCGAAGGATCATTCCCTCAGTTTAATTTACAATCAAGGTTATTTAGACATACACAAGAAGGGAGTCATATAAAAAAGATGTATTATTATATAAAATTGATGGGATAGTCCCCTTCCCTTACCGAAGGTTCTTATCCCAAACGTTTTTCGATCACCTTTCCTTATCGAAGGATCATCTCGATCGATCACCTTCCCTTACCGAAGGATCATATCGATATCTTCTCTTTGGGGGTCACCTTCCCTTACCGAAGGATCATTCCCTCAGTTCAATTTACAATTAGGTTGTTTAAACATACACGAGAGAAAAAATCATATAAGAAGAGATCATGCAAGAAAAGGGACAATTGTGATGATAAAGGGATATATGAAAATCATAAGACTCTAGCATGTGTATGGATTTTCTAATTAAAAGATCTTGGTAATATAATAGCATGGATTGAAAGAGGTCCTATCAAAGTGCAGAAAATAGAGCATTTTAAATAATTGCATAAAATATTTAAGAAAGCATGTACTCTCGACTTTAAAAGAGTAATAATAACATAATTACATGCACATAATAATAGGGTATATTAAATATTTGAATAAAATATTATAAATAATAATATAATAATGTAAGAGATCACGCATATGCATATAATAGAATATGGTATGTCGAACAAGACAGTATGACAAAAGGCATGTACTCTCGGCCCTAAGGGAATATTGATATAATAATATAGGAGATTGAATAAGCATTATAAGCAGGCATGTACTCTCGATCTAAGGGAATATTAACAATGTAATCATATGAAAGAGTACAAAATGAGTATAGTGAATAATTGAATGAACATCACAAGGAGACATATACTAATGATTCAAGAAGACATGAATGACATGGTGGACAAACATGATCAACATGAATAAAGGATGAGTGAAAGATAATTAATTCCATGATAACATTCGTGAATGGAAGAAAATAAAAATGGAACATAACACATGTCAAGCATTTTAAAAACGTAATTCCCTACTCTTTTTCCTAACGCTTCTTTGAGCTTGCCTCTTGTGTTTGTCCGCAGAATATTATTTCTTTGTAGAGAGAGAAGGGAGAGGATTAGTGTTTGAGAGGAGTGATTTTTCTATCTATAGGTGCTCCCCTATTATATACATTTGGGGATAGGGTGGTTGGGATATTTTAAATTTCAAACGGAGGGTGATTACTAGGTTCCTATACAAAATTTCAAAATTCTAAGCTTATCTCCTAACTGATTTTCAAATTTTAAATTTAATTTTGTTTCTAGAAGGGTGGTTGTTACAGATTGAGATTTTTATATAAACTCAACCATACTCTACCCGCGGGTTGAGAATATCCCAACCCGAACCCTACCCGCTTTTAACCCACGGATACTCGACCATATCCGTGGGTTACAAAAAATATACAACATTATTATATAACTTGATGATAATTTAAAATAGAACTGATTTTTACGTAAAAAAAAATATTAAATTATCAATTAATGATTTTCTTTTAGTGGTTAAGTATCTTTTGCATTTAGTGAGAGGTCTTTGATTCAACATCCACTTAAAACATATTTTTGTATAAGTATATAACATAAACATATATATAGTATGGGTTGGTCGGGTAGGGTCGAGGCTCAACCCGCACCCTACCCGACCCGTACGAGAACCCTATCCGCACCCTACCTTACTCGCTGCGGATTGGATTGGCAATCCTACCCGATCGGGTGGGGTCGGATTGGATACCCGGGGATAAGGTACATATTGCCACCCCTATATCAATTAGTAGGTTTTAGTTAAGTGTTTAAATACTATATATATATATATATATATATATATATATATATATATTTAAGCAACAAAAAAAAGTGAATAATTTTATATTATTAGATATAATTTTATATTATTAAATTTATTAATAATGACTAATTGATAACTATAAATTATAAAACTTGTTAATCTTTAACATTTTTTATTAAAAAAATATCAAATATATATTATGGAAAATTTTATTTTAACATAGGAACAGGTAGTTTTCAACCTCTAACAAGTGAAAGTTGTGAACCAAGTAAACAAATCATCAACTTGCATTATGAACATAAAAACGTTTTAATGTCCCTTAACTAAAGGGTGGGTAATACAGTAGTGGACTAGTTAATCGTAATCACCAAGTAGCACGGCTCTTTTCTTCATTCTGGCTGATGCCTAACTAACATTTACTTTTTGGAGATTCAATTATGAAGCTATATACGTACTATATAGTGTATGTTTCCCCATTGTTGTTCTTCTGTCTCATATAGGATAAGCCATGCCCTCCTCCTATATTTGTCCAATCTTTATTTTAGAATTCCTGAGATAAAAATTAAAAATCGATATCATATATACAGATTGTTCTTGTTGCTTTTAAACTTTAAAGTCAGCCGCATATTCTGACTTTCTAAAGGATGACATTAATTATTAGAACAGTATAAAAAAAAATTGATACTAATTTATCCCTTAACTTTGATTTTGTGGGTTGTATATTATTAACATTTATCACTTTTATTCATGGAGGTGCTCTTTAGGTAAAAAAAAAAAAAAACACATAAAAATAATAATAATAATTGTGAATAATATGAATAATAAATTAAAAAATAAGATAAAATTAAAATTAATAATTAAATATATTCACGTTACGTATTTTTTACACCTTCACCTTGTGTCAACACACGTGTTTTCTTTCCCGTCACACAAATCTTACTGCTGTCCCAACAAGTCTCAATGCTGCCGCCTACTACTGTTGTGTTGTCCAAGACGCACGTTATTTTCATTGTCTGTTCTCCCTGTTGCGTCGTTGCTGCTGTTGTACCGCACCTCATCGACGCCATTCTTCCTCCCACTAATTCGACTCCTCCTCTTCTTCTATTTCTGACTGCTACCCGTTTGGGTTTGAAACCCACGGAGCAGATTCGCAACCTCGCCTGCTAGCCGAAGTTGTCGTGGCATGGCTGCTCTGTCGCCTGATCTCCTCCCCTGCCTCCACGCCTCGCCGTCGACTCTCTCCACCCCACAAATGTGCTAGATGTTCAATTCACTAGATATGCAGTTGGTTATTTTAATTCTTAATTGGATACTTATTTTGTTCGGTTCGGTTTAAGTATATACAATTAACAAGTATGTACTAGATAATCATTTCACTAGGCAGTCGGATGATTATTTTTAATAACTACGTGGATGGTTGTTTGATGACGATCTTGCGACGATGAGAAGAATACATGCGGCGACTTCAATTTCCGGTGAGGGAGAGAGTGGCGCTAGAAAATGGGGTGGTTGGTGAAGCGGTGACGGCGTGATGAATCCGGGAGGCGATGACGATGTCCGGTGAAAGGGAGATTGACGCCGATGAAGGAGGATGATTGATGAAGGAACGGCAGCAGAAAATTTGAAAAGAAAATGTTGATTTGATAAATTAATTTAGTAAATTAGAGTATAAGAGATAATTAAAATTTTAGAATAATTAAATGAAATTTTTTATTTGATTAATTTAAGTGGTGTTTTTTTTTTGTTAAGCTAAATTCTCAATTTATTATTCACATTATTCACCATCTGGATTGTTTACCTACTTGATATACAAAGATGAATTTAGGGCATATATGATACGGGAGTGGATCCTTTTCAGTAAAAAAAAATAGATGATGTGTAGTGTTTAATTTAACCATTCATTACTCTCTCTCTCATTTATTTTTTATCCCACTTATAGAATCAAAGGTGAAAGATCACACTGAATTCTGTCAAGTATTAAAAAAATTGGAGAGAATCCATTTTCTATATAATACACCAATTATGAAGAGTTAGCTATTGCAAATCAAAGGCATGGTAGGATGTGACCAACAAATATGCTCTCATTCCACTTGCCAATGCTCATTGCGATCAAACACCGCATATTGATTGGGTGAAAAAAATTAAAAAACTTTAAATTAATAAATGGGCAAAAGACGTATATAAACTAAGTTGAAATAGATTTCACATAATTTTACCAAAGAGAAAAATATGACAAGGATTTACTAGGAGGACATTTTTATGTAGTCCAAAATAGACCCAATCGAATTACACTAATCAATAGTAATTTGAATCAGATTATTTCGAATTATATGTGCACATAGTAATTCGAATTGGTACAATTTAAATTAGGCCTGGATCAAACCATTATAGTAATTCGAACACCCTGATTTGAATTACAGACACAAACCCACACTAGTTCGAATTGGAGTGATTTGAACTAGCACCCAGTTTCAACGCTCATAGTAATTCGAAGCATACTAATTCGAATTACCAACGAACTAGCTACCCATGGTATTTCGAAATGCTCCAATTTGAATTACAATGCTTTTGCCTATAAATAAAGTTCGAAATAACCTCATTCGAACCACTATTTCAAACCCTTACCCCACCAAATTTTAGAGAAAAGTCTTTCCAAACGACTCCAACAAAGGGTTGAACAAAATATTCAGCCGATGGGGGATAACCCGACCGACTTTATCGTTTAGATGGGGTCGTCCATATAGCCGGTGTCATCAATGAGGAGGTTAGTGCGAACTTTTGCCTTTAATTTAGGATTTAATGTGTTTTTTTCATATTATTGCCTTATATACGTTAGATTGGTAGTCATTATTTACCGTTGTTAAGCTAGATATGATTGTTATATAAGAGGTTTTTGCTAGTGGTTTATTAGTGATCACAAATAAATATGATAATGTGAGAAGTAAGGGCAAAATCGGGTGTAACTTTATAGAAGTTAGGTTTTTTTAACATGAATAGTAATGAGTAATCCAAATTTTTATATCGTAATTTTATTTTTTTTGTTTTTTAAGAAATATGATTTAAAGATATTTGCTCAATAGAGACACAGTTTGATGGATATATGATGTTATTTTCCATGTTAAGGCGTTATATTATTTGGTAGTGTACATTATTGAATGATGTTGTATGAATATGTTCCGAACTGAGAGACATTTTGGTACATTCTTTATGCAACTCCACCGATGTATTGAGAGCATGTGACGGCAGCAGGGTATGCGTCTAGATGAGATGTATGTTCCGTACTTACATATGGCCGGTTTGTACCATCTCGCCAGACTGAACGAGAGATGGTTTATGCTGGATGAACCCCTGGTTAGTGCGTTCGTGGAGCGCTAGCGTCCGGAGACGCACATGTTTCATATGTCGTTCGGAGAGTGCGCCATTACACTACAGGACGTGGCGTACCAGTTAGGATTGCCGATCGATGGACATTATGTTAGTAGTTGCCTGACAGATTTTCAAACGTACATCGAGAGTGGTCGGCCAGCTTGGATGTGGTTCGAGGAACTACTGGGTGCATTACCTCCTGCGAACCAAATCCAGAAGTTTGCAGTCCAGGAGACATTTGGAGAGCTTCCTGAGGGAGCCGATGAGCCCACTGTTAGGAGGTATGCCCATACCTATATCATGATGCTATTAGGGACTCAGTTATTTGCCGATAAGTCTGGCAATCGCATTCACATTAGGTGGCTCTCATACATAGCTATGCTTGAGGACATGGGTGGGTACAGCTGGGGATCAGCTGCTCTCTCGTGGTTATATCGGTGCATGTGCCGCACGGTGAACAGACACGTGGTGAAGTTAGCCGGACCGTTACAGCTACCTCAGTCATGAATCTTCTGGCGGTTTCCTGGATATGATACGTTTAGCTAGCCTTTGGTCTCGAGGTACTAGTATACTCAAAATGATTTGATTGTTACAATTATGAGGCATTAGGTTCATCGTATGCTATTATTTTATTATGTCATCTGCTATTATTTTATTATATCTACATTTTTTCTGTTATATTACTCGATGTTAGTTTCATTTCGTGATAACATGGGCGTGGGTTGCAGGTGGTCAGGTCACAATCTTACAGCGAGCGAGAAGGGACCTCGAGTTGCGATGTGGAGGCTTAGGATAGATCTCTTACAGGCTGGGGATGTAAGTATTTGAACCACTTCTTTTAATTATCATCTCTATAAGATTAGCAAGGTTGCATAGCTGAACGATGACGGTTTGTATTCGTAGTTTATTTGGATGCCGTACAGCTCCCATGACGTTGTTCAGGTTGTGCATCCGGAGATATTGGAGCCTCGGCATACAACGTTATGGAGGTTTGTGACAGCACTGATATATTTTGCTGTCATAGAGTGGCACCAGATAGATCGAGTCCCGTATTTACCGTACAAATGGGTCCCGTCAATACTCACCAACGGCTTGCAATGCCGGAATGCCTCAATACACGGTGGGAACGTCCAGAAAAGCCGGTGAAAATAGGCTTGCGAGTCGTCCACCTGCCCCCCCACTCGAACAGGACTTGTCCTCAACACCGCAACACTACCAGGCAATGTCAGTTGTACACCTAATACCCACCGCAATAGTTCGTTGTATGACTCATCCCAACCTCCGTAAATCTGTGCCACGGCCTTCTGCTTAACCAACCAAACCCTTCTATAAGTCGGCCTAAACCCGAAATGTGCCTTTGTCGCATACAGCTGTACCTTGATGCAGACGGATGAATCAGCTCTTACCATTGGCATGATGAAGGCCGATATCACATGATAATCAAGACTCATGTGATCGCTCGAAATCGACGTCGCCAGACACGTATGAGGTCTGTTGTACCATTTTACCTCCCAAATACCCTTGCGCTGGTGGAGACTGATCCTAATCAACCATGTGCACCAGTTCCTGAATAATTCAGTACACTTCCCAAGATTCTTGCAATAATCGGACTCCACCACTTTGTACTGTACCCCGCGTCGAATGCTATACGTCTTCACACTTAACACAACCTCCTCTTTATCCTAAAACTGCTGACCAACCTGAAACATTGTAAGACCTCCGGTACCCTGGGTTTCCCTGGCACCAAATCCAGTGGGTTCTCCAAGAACCCCCTCCTGTCTCATGGCATCCAAGTCCAAAGATGAAAAGTGCGGAGGGTACTGCTAAGTCCCAGAGCTAGAACCACCGCCAGCCCCAGCTGAATTACTCACTGCAATGTCATCACCACTATCATCAGCAATGATGTCCGGCTCCACATCATCATCGTCATCATCATCCGGAAATGCATTATCCATACCAGCCGGTGCCCCACACTGTAAGGGAATTGGCACCCTATCAACGATACCAACCTCTCCGCCACCACTGCGGTTGAGATCAACAGTGAACGACAGGGAGGCGATAGGCTTGTCCCGAGGTGCAATCACAGGCACGGATGAAGATGCACCAACAGGTCTCGGACTAGAACCTGCTACCATACCTGGCGTCTGGGTATTTCGGTTTGAACCTCCTGAGCTAGAGACCACATCAACTAGCTTTGCCAACAGCTCAGGTGTCCTGACCTCGGGAAACTGCCGACGACAATGGAACAGAACCTCCAAATCCTCGTCACTCCCTATGACGAAAGAGTTGTACTTCACGTCATCTCGCAGCACTGAGATCTATCGAAATGCGATAGAATAACTTCTCCACCTGTTTCACACCTTGCAGCCCAAGTTTCTGTATTATAGAATTCAGGAAGTCATCGAAGCTCGTCGTGGGTCTCATAAAAATACTGAGGGGATCCTTATCAGTGAACTTCACACTAGAGCGTGTTTTTTTCTTAATGGACCCTCTATGGTGCACCAACACTAAAAAGCTCTCCTCACCAGCCATTGTGTTTCACTCTAATGAGAGAAATTCACGTTCATACCATACTTATACACGTTTGGGACTTCATAATTAAAAACAGACAATTTCGAATTATATATATAATTCGAATAAGCTAGATTTGAATTGCATAACGAATAACTCACCTTATAATTTGAATCAGTGTGATTCGAACTACCCTATGCATAATTTGAATTGATCAAATTCGAATTACACTTTCTTACTAATTCGAATTGATATGATTCGAATTATTTCTGATTTAAAATTTTGAATTAGTTTTATTTAAATTACATAAAAACATGCTTTTGGGTGATCCATATTACATTTTTGCAATTGATCGAATCCTATAATTTATCCTCCCATTTGATTTAGTATTGTGGTTTATCCTTAATCAGTATAAATATTAAATTATTTTTAATAAATATATTTTATTAATTTATATGTACAAATTTTAATAAATATAAAATTATAAATTATATATTTTGTGGATATAAAATCTCTATAAATATAAATATAAATTATTACTAACAAAATATTAACAAAGAATAATAATATTTACTAGACAACCTTGCTAATATATTAATTAACGTGAACTTGACCTCTCATAAGTAGTAGATCATTAGAGCAGTAAAAGTCAGTGTGGTTGAATTGAGACAAGAAAAGACAGTGAGCAACAATAATTTTATAGAAAATGTATGACACTGGTTTTCTTGTGTGTTTTTCATGTGTAAAATAAGATATATAGCTGATAAATTAAACCGACAAGTTGGAAGAACGAACTGACTAAATTAGTAATATGTGGCTCTCTTTCAATTTCATAAATCCTCCTCATCCATCTGAGAACAACCTAGCTAGCTAGGGAGAGAATGGAACAACTCTTCACACCAATTTCCTCAAGTCCAAGATTCCGATCTTGATTAATTATATGTATGCTTCGCTTGTTGCACGCACCTTCTTCACAACCAAGTCCTAAATATATAAAATGATCATAATTAAATCTATGTTTATTTCTATTTCTCTTTCTCCGATTAATAGGTCTGATTATTAGATTTTTTATAAAAAAAAAAATCCCAAAGTTAGGGATGTGAATAATGGCTTAAATAATTAGGGATTGTTTATTTGCAGTGTTGGAGAAGAGGGCAATACGGAAAAGTAGGAGAAATCCCCTGAAAAGCATGAACAAGATAAGCTTCTTTGACGTTGTTTAATTGGCCGTACTACTATCAACCACCACCCATAGTCCAAACAAACAACTTGGTCTTATTCTGAAAAAATAATTTAAAGTGGACGAAAATAGAGAATTGGACGCATTATGATATGTTCTTTTAATTTGGTTGGGTAGGTGACTTCATTTGTGTGTATGTCCATCCTTTTATGAGATTAGAATAGATGCCATATCCATGCATCATGCATGCATATTGCATGGTCCCCTCCTATTTCTAATTGGACACGAGTCACATATATGAATCTATCACACACGCATGGCAAAAGATATATACGAGAATTGATTAATTAATGCTATTGCTATGGCAACCAAGAATTTTAAACCTAAATAATAATGCACTCTTTTGTAAGACAGCTGTAGGGGTACCCATTCTATACATACTACAGTGCACTTATCCATTTTAATGCGATGTTTTGGTGGGTTTCATTTTTTATTTAATGCACTCTTGTACCTTCCAAATTCCAATGATTGGCGTGTACAATAATCATAAAATTGCACGTATGGTTATCCATCCTTGACCCCTTTCATTAATGCATACTATGCCATAGGCCATATACAAAATTGAGGAACAATACATATCTCATAATTATATATATTGCACGCCAGAACACAACCAACCGAGTTAATATTCAAAATGATTCTCAAAATTTGACCATCGATTCAATTTGACCTCTAATTTTTAATTGACTTAATTTATACTTTAAAATTGTAAAGTTAGATTCAGGTCGACCCTTTTGTCTAATTTCGTCACTGGAGTGATGATGTGGGACCCGGACCTCACTACATGTCTCTCCTTCTTGCTCTTACCATCGCCATCATTACCTCTCTTCTACCACACTTAGCATACATGTTGAACAATACATTTCCAATGTTACCAACAATCACAAGGTCACACCACCCATTGCTCCAAATTCAAAACATCCTCACCCATTGCACCCATCTTTGTGTTCCTATTAAGAGGGATCTAAAGTGTGGTGTTGTATTTCTTTTTTTTTTTTTCTATTTCTCTTTAATTTGTTAATGTTAGTGATTGTTAATGTTATTTGTTGGGGAGGAAAGACGATGGTAGAGAGAAGATGGTGATGATGATGGCGAAAAAGAGAAAGATCAAATAATAGAAAGGTCATTCATAAATGGCGATGGAAATATGTGGGTGTTGGTGGATTGTGAATGTTGTTGTTTGTTGGGAGAGGGAGGGTGTTGGTAGAGGGGAAGTGATGATGGCGATGGTAAGAGGAAGAAGGAGAGACATGTAGTGAGGTTTGGGTGCCACGTCATCACTCCAGTGACGGAGTTGGACGAAATGGTCAATCTGAGCCACCCTTTAAAATTTTATGGTATAAATTGGATCAATTAAAAATTAGAGGGTCAAATTAAGTCGGTGGTCAAATTTCGAGAATCATTTTAAGTATTAACTCCAACCAACCATATATGAATTGAATTGAATGTAAAATGAAACTACTCCATTAGTTATAACCCAACCCAAATGTACCTATAAATCAAAATACAAATAAGTAAAATGTGGATTATTTAGTTGCATAGAATTTCGGCTATAGTAGAAGAAAAAATCTAAGAAATTAACTATTATGAGTGTGTTTTCTTTTTCAAATATAAAATATAATATTATTAATTAAAAGAATTAAGTAATAAATAGAAATGGTCCAACTTTGGACAGCACAATAATAATAATAATAATAATAATAATAATAATAATAATAATAATAAAACGAGACACTCTCACATTACTTATTTTAAAACAATCGAGATTAAGAATTCAATAGTTACTTTATCAATGTAGCATCTTTGCAGCAAATTTCTCTTCCATCTTATCTGCTATGGAAAAAATATCAAAAGGAGAGAAATTCTTGTCTTCGAAAATCTTCATATTACGTACTTTCCAAATTTGTCAAAGGGTGAAGGCTGCCCTTTACTATTTTTCTGTTTCCTCCTTCTTCTCTTATCATCATTCCACTCACATGCACCCACCATTTTCAGAATATATCGTCATCCCCTGCCATTTCTGATGGTTGGATCCTTTCCAAACACTATACTTGTCTTGATTGAGAGCATGAGGTCAAGCAGTGGGTCACCTATTTAGAAAAATTTGGGCATCTAGGACATTGTGACAGAGCTATTGAGAATCGGTGGTTCAACTTCCACCACACTGGAAGACCATTGTGAAGAGCACGCCAGAGAAAATTTTTAGCTTTGGAAAGGCATTAGATCTTTCAAAGAGTTCTCTACATTTATTTCTGTTGATAAATTTCTGGTAGCAATTTCAGTAGATCGTGGAGCATTCTGAAGGCATAGGTGTAACCAAATTAAACAGAGTATTATCCAGTTCGCTCTGCTGGTCAGGTTAGCGAATATTTCCCTCTACTTGTTAGAGTTTGTAGAATAATATGTGCAATGTTTGGTTGAAATGTTGCTTCTATAATATCTCTTTTCCATTATTTGTTGTGGTCTATTAGCTGTGAAACTCATCCAATTTGGTTGTTGAAAATAGTATTGCAGTGAATTGAGCTATAATCAACTTGTTTTAACCATTTATCTTCAAAGAACCTGATGTTGTCACCTCGTCCTTTTATCCATAAACAGCCTTCTTCGATAATTTTCCGTCCTTCCAAAATACTGTGCCACCCCCATGAAGGGATTATAGCCTATCTTTGCCCTTAGAAAGGAAGTGTATATAAAGTATTTACTTTTTAGCACTTTGCCTAATAGAGAGTGAGGTCGAGAGATGATTCTTTAGCCTTGTTTTTCTAGCATAGCTAGATTAAAGGCTTTTAAATCCATGAAATTTAATTTTCTCTAAGTTTGAGGTCTACAGATTATATCCCAACCAATCCAGTGTTGTCTTCTTTCATTCTCCTTTTGTTGCCACCAGAATCTCATTATCATATGCTGTATGTCCTCTATAAGAGTCTCAGGCAACTTGAAACACCCCAACGTATATATCAAAATGGCAGTGGCTACGACTTTAATCAATATTTCTCTACCGCTAGCTGATAAGAGGGATTTTTTCAATGTTATAATTTCTTTGTCACCCAATCCTTGATATAATTAAAGGTTGCCTTCTTCGATCTCTGTATCACTGAGGGCAGACCCAAATATTTATCTTGGTTCCCAATATGGGAAATGTTGAGAATATCAAATAAAGTATCTCGGGTTTCAGGAATAGTATTTTTTATGAAAAATAAAGACTTTTGTAGATTAACCATTTGTCCACTCACCTCACTATAAGATTGTAGAATTTGGACTATGTTAGCACATACTTGGGGTGTTGCCTTACTAAATATAATTGATTCATCTGCCAAAAATAGATGAGTCATGTAAGGACATCTGTAGTTCAAACGTATTCCACCGATTTCATTCTTCTGTTCTCCTCTGTGGAGCAGATGGGAGAATCCTTCTGCACAGAATAGAAATAGATAGGGAAAAAGGGGGTCGCCTTGTCGCAATCTCCTACATGGTTTAAAGTAACCATGAAGTTGTCCTTCCACAACAACAGAGTAGGAAATAGTTGTTACACATTCCTTCATCCACTCCATCCACATTCTACAAAAACCCAATTTATCCATAATAGCCCAAATGAATTTTCATTCAACCCGACTATAAGCTTTGTTCATATCTACTTTCAATGCTAGTTCTTCATCTCCAAACCTCTTATTCTTCAAAAAATACATAAACTCGGGAGCAATCAATACATTATCACTAATAAGCCAACCCTTTATAAACGCACTTTGATTATCGCTAATGATTCTGTTCATAGTATGTTGTAATCTATGCACCAAAATTTTAGAGATAATTTTATAAAAAATAGTACTAAGACTGATAGGCCTTATTTGGCCTTGTTTATCTTGCTAATATTAGGGACTTTAGGAATTAAATATATGTGCATATGATTGAAGGCTCTGAGCATCTTCTCTCCCTCAAAGAAGCTATGACAAGTATTAAGAACATCCTTTTGATAGTATCCCAGAAAAACTGATAGAATTTTGCAGTGAATCATCTGTCCTCTCCAGGTGCCAAGAGAGGATTAATAGAGAAAACTGCATCTTTGACTTCTTGATCCGAGATTGGTCTAGCTAGCATTCGATTGGTATTGTTATCTACCCTTCTATTCAACCCCTTCAGCTCCTCAGTCGGTTCTTTTGGGTTAGAAGTAGTAAATAGGTTTTCAAAATATTGTTGTGCAATACTAGCTATTTGTTCTGCATTAGTACCAAGCTCACCTGAATCACTTTTCAGCCTGTGCAATTTATTTTTGCTGCTCCGCATATGAAATTTGGCATGAAAGGACTTTGTGTTCTTCTCACCCCAATGCAACTATTGCACCCTGGCCTTTTCTTTCCAAAATCCTTCCTCCCTCTCATATTCATCCTCTAGTTTCGCCTCTAAGACCCGGATTATAGTGGTGTCAGCTCCCGCACCTTTATCCTTCTCTATATTTAGTTTTAAGTTCAATTCAGCAATGTTTTTCTTCGAGTTAGTAGACGAATTTTTTTGCCATGCAACCAAATTGTGTCTACATTGTTTAGGCTTGCTGAATAATATAAACATCGGAGAACCTTCAACCTCCATATGCCACGAATTTACCACCACATGTCTAGTTTCTTCGCTATCACACCATCTTTCCTGGAATATGAACCTCCTCTTTATTTTAAAACTTGCTCTATCTGAAGAAATCAGAAACGGTCTATAGTCAGATCCTGTGTCATCTAAGTGCACAACCGAGTCATTTGGGTAATTCTGTTTTCACTGAATAAAGGCCAAACATCTATCCAATCTCTCTTTAATAAGGCTAACTCCTGCCTGTTTATTACTCCATGTGAACATACTACCTTCATATCCAAGATTAACCAGGTTGCCTCCATTAATAAAGTCTTGAAAAGCTTGAATAGAAGATATAGATTTCGTTCTTCCTCCCTCTTTTTCACTAAAGGCTGAGATAGCATTAAAATCACCACTAATCAAAATATTTTCTCCAACCGTTTCTAGCATATTTAAAATCTGATTGTATTGAACGTTTCGTTGGGCCTCCTCATTATGCAAATGTACTCCAAAAATCTCCCAAATTCTGTTCTGCACATTGTCTCTCCAGGTGAAATGAATAAAAAAATCAGCATGTTGAATAATATTAATATCTTCATCGTCCTTCCACATTAATACCAGCCCTTGATGATTGGATTTTTGATGGTTTAGAATTTCACAAATGAATTCTCGTTGCAAGTATAGTTCCTAAACCAAACAATAATCCTTTCATACAAAAAGTTGTTTGTCACTAGTACAAACCCCTAAAATTTATAAACCGAAGTATTGGACCTCGGGTCGTTCTCCCTAGGAATTACAATGAAGTATCTTGTTATTGGTTATGAGTTATTTTGGGGTTTTGGATAAGGAGCATGAAAAGTAAATGGCAATGAAAATAAACTAAAAACTATAAAAGGCTCTTGGAAAGGTGTGAGAACTAGAAGTCCTATCCTAGTTATCCTTCTCAATTGTGATGAGAATTGTTCATTGCTACCACTTAGTTAACCCTTACTAATTAAAGGAAAGTCAAGTGGATGAATTGACTTGAGCCACAAATCCTAGCCAACTCCCAAGGAAAGACTAGCTTTAGTGCACTCCAAACCAATTAGCAATCTCTCCAATTATCAATTAACAAAGGAATTAGATAACTCAAGTGTCACTAATTACTCTACCTAGGCCAAGAGGAACAAAATCTACACTAAAACTAAAAGAGACATTTCAACAAACACATAAAGTGAAAGAGGAGTAAACATTATTAAATGCAAGAATTAAAGGAATCTACAACTACAAAGATAAGAGATCAACAATAGAAAAGCAAAGAAGAACAATTATTATGAATTACCTCTTATTGAATTGGAAGAAAGTAGAAGGAACAATACTAGATCTACAACAAAATATAAGAACAACATAAAGGAAATTACAACAAAGGAATAGAAGGAGATTGAATGTAGCAACAAAGAATTGAGAGATAGAGGTGGAAGAAAGCAAAGATTAAAACCTAGATCTAAGAACTAAATCTAATCCTAATCCTAATTCTAAGCTAAAAGTGATTAGTTAGTTGGGAATGATCATCATCATTCTCCCTATGCCTTCCCCTTAATCCTTCATCCTTTTATTCCTTTCCCTTAGCAATTTGGCGCCAAAAATGGGTTCAGAAACCCTCTCAAATCGCCAGGCACGTGTTGCATTAATGAGGTCATGTGCCATCATCGGCGCGTGCGCGCATGGTACGCGTGCGCGTCCCTGGTCGATTCTGCAATGTGCGCGTGAGCGCCTTGTGCGCGTGCGCGTGCATGGCTGACTTTGCTTCTTTGACTTTTTATGCTTCCCTCCACTTGTATGCTTCCTTCCTTGCTTCCTTTGATCCATGCCTAGCCTACTTCAATCCTGGAATCACTAGCAAACACCTCAAGGCATCTTATGGAATCAAAGAAGAACTAGAATTCATCAAAATAAGGCTTAGAAAGCATGTTTTTACACTTAAGCACGAATATGGGAGAGATAACAAAATCATGCTAATTCCTAGGCTAAATGTGACAAAAGGTTATCAAAATACTCTGAATTCAATGCAAAACAAACCGTCAAATTGGGGTTTGTCAACCTCCCCACACTTAAGCCTTAGCATGTCCTCATGCTAAAATAAGAAGGAACTAAGGGTTATGACATTTATTGAATGCAACTAAACTATATGAGTCCTATCTAAATGCAACTATCTAAAGCAATTGGAAATGCTTAGTTCAAACAAATCAATTCCCAAGAGAGCATGTGTAAGCACAAGAGCTAGGTAATAAGGACTAAGTCCAAACCACAATTGTATTGAATTGTCAAAAGAGTTCAAACTTGCAAGATTATAGATAATATGGGTGAATACATGTAATTGAACTTTTGAACCCTCACCGGATGTGTATCCGCTCTATTCGCTCAAGTGTTTAAGGGTTAATTCACTCAATTCTCTTCTAATCATGTTTTCCAAAATTTGATTTTCTTCTAACAATCAACATTCATTCAATGCATGCATACATTCATCATGAGGTCTTTCATTTAGGTTGTAATGGGGTTAGGGTCAAGGTAGGATCATTTATGGTCAAGTGGACTAGGATTTGAATCTTTGATTAGCATAGGCTTTCCCACCTAACCTATTTAATGACCTATACAAATGCGAGCTATTCTAACTACCCATTCTTCACTTTTTCTTACATACTCATGCATTTTCTTTTCATTTCTCAACACTTATGCATTGATTCCTTTTTATTGACTTCACTTTGGAGCATTTTGTCCCCTTTTTTTTTATTTTTTCTTCTCTCTTTTTTTTTCTTTCATTTTATTTTTCTTTTCATCATTTTTTTTCTTTCCTTTATATATATTTTTTCCTTTTTTCTTCTTTCAAACTAAATACAAGAACATCAATGCATAAGGTCTCTACATTTGATCAATACATGAATATGTGCCCAATTCCTAAACCTAAAAGTGTATTGCCCCTTTTTATCCCATCCAATGTTCCCAAGCCTCACCAACTTGAATAATACACACTCTCACTAGCCTAGGCTAATCAAAGATCCAAACAAGGACTTTTCATTGGTTTTCCGCCTTGGGCTTGTAATGAGCTAAAATAAGAATGAATTGGTTAAGCATAGGCTCAAAATTGGCTAACAATGGAGAGTAAAAGGTTGGCTATTTGGGTAAGTGGCTAATGAAAGAATGGCCTCAATCATATAAATGCACAAACACAAGAAATAAATGGATATATAGAATCAAGCAAATCAAGGATCGCAATCATGGAAAGAGAACAATTTCACACAAGAATGGAAAATAAATGGTTATAAAATGTAACCACATCAATAGGCTCAAGTCTCACAAGCTTGTGTTCTCAATTCAATACATGCTTCACAAGGTATGAAATTCAAGCAAGTTTCAAAAATTCTTTTTCAATCAATTGGGTTAATGCCCTATATTTAAACTCCTTGAAAAACCTCAATGTTTGACTAAGCATTGTTGTGATTGAAAAGTTCAAAAATTTTCTTAGTTCACCCTTTTCTTTTTCACTTAGAACCAATTTCTTATACAAAAAGGGTGGCTAAGTTTCACTTAAAACATGATTTCTAATCACAACCACAAACTAAAAACAAGATAAACAAAATGTATAAAGAAGAATCCAACTAAAAGTACGGAATCTATCATCCAAAACATCTAAAAATATCCAAAAGCATCAAAATATCTAAAATCCCAAAATAAGCAATAAAAGTATCCAAAGCAAACTAGGAATGCATCAAAATATATACAAAGATGTGCAAAATAGGATAACTAGGCTGAAAAGTTCACCGGTTCCCAAATAATGCTACCGGTGCCCTCCCCACACTTAAAACCAAGCATCGTCCTCGATGCTAAACCGGGGGATCAGTGGGAGGTGCAACGATAGGCTCTGGCTCTGACTGTGGCTGTGGGACCGGCTGAGTCTCCTGTGTCTGAGGTGGCTCTGTAGTGTCAGGGGCATCCTGCTGAACCGGCGCCTCCGCGTCCTCCTCCTGATGATCCAGCTCATCGGAGGTCGGAGAATCGGGAAGCGGAGGTAGCTCAGCGCCCAGAGAGATAAGTGCCTGGTCCATCCGATCCAAACGGCGTCTGACATGGTGTCGCTCTCGCTCTAAGAATCGGAAGAGACGCTGGACCAGGAGATAGGTAGGCTCAGGTGCTGCTGGAGGGCCTGTAGATGGTGAAGGAGCTACGGGTGTAGAAGATGATGGGCCAGCTGTAGGGGCTGGTGGTGAAGGTGTCCCTATGACAGCTCTAGCCCGAGAGCGGCGTCTAGCAGGTGGCTTCTCGTGTACCCAAACACCCCAGGGGATAGTAACCTCCCTGTCATCTGCATCAGCTGGTGGTGGTCGCACATCATCATCTGACCACGGGACATCAGCTAAGGCTGCCATACTCGTGACCAATGTAGGAAATGGAAGTAGGCCACGAATATGCGCCCGCCACATGCACTGTCGGATAAGTCTAGGGAAGGAGACATCCTTCCCCTCCATAACACACCCGATCAGCAGAAGCATCTCCATGGGGACCTCAGAAAAGTGGGTGGTAGGCAGGACGTAGTGGGCGAAGATCATCTGCCAAGTCCTGGCCTCCCTAGTCAAATGAGTGAATAACATCCCCTTTGGCTTGGTGTTGCCCGCATCCATAACCCATGAAGCATCCGGTATCCCAATCACGCGCCGAAGCGCCTCATAATCAAAAGTCATGGTATGGATGGCTATCTCAGCCTGATGATGGGCACACAGGTCATGCGGAATGTGTCGGCAATGTAATGCCTCCCCAATGGCGGTCTCGGTGACCATAATCTCTCTACCCCGCACCTGAACTGAGTCCAAAGTCGGACGGAAGAAGTTGCAGTAGAATTCCTTCACCCAAGATATATTTATGTCACCCAAATCCCGGTCAACAAAGTCAATACCTAACTCAAGGATCCGACCGGTAATGCGCCGTCTCACATCATTAGGTAGGAGCAACTTCTTCTCAATATTTAGCTTCGTGGTTCGATATCTAGATAACCGAAGCTCACAGTAGAGATTGGGGAATTTGGCTGGATTGGTGGAAGGCAACTGCTGATTCTCTTTATCCTCTTCATGCAATGGATTCTTAGCATAGTTCTGGTAGATGGAAGGAATGGAGGGGGTAGAGTGTTTTCTCTTCTTAGAGGCGGTGGCTATGGCTTTGCCTTTATCTGACATCCTGAAAAATGTGATAGAATATATAAAACATTTAGCATGTAACAAAAAAAACATGGTCAGGTCATAAATGACAAAGAACAATCATGATGTTGCAATGAATATGCAAAAGTGAACAAGTAAACCAAAAAAAATGCAAGCTTCATTAAAGTCAACAACTCATATTCACAAGGCAATAATATCATCATATAGTTGAAGGAATTTGTTAAAGATGGTTAAAGGTAAGCGGAAGTGGAATGGTTAAAGAAGTTAGTAAGTTAGAAAAGTAGGTGAGTGATATGATGATATTTATGCGTAATGAAAAGAAAAGTTGTGGTTTATGTTCACCATGAATGTGCAAATCCGGGAAATAAAAAAGGAGATGGAAATTTGCCCAAAACTGAAATAAAGATCAAGATGAAACTAATTTCCTTGAAAATCGGGCAGCATTCCGGCTTAAAATTAGACGTTCCCGGATAGCAACATAGCATGAGCAGTAAGAAGACAATATCAATTGAGCACAGCAGCAGTGAAATACAACCCAGCAACACAAATGGCATACGCAGCAGAATAGAGCAGTTTCATATAGCAACATAGAGTCAAACAATGCCTAAATCCACTACTCAGCCCAGATTCGCTAACCACCTAAATCAAACTAAGCTAACTAACTAATCTAATTCTAACTACACTAACGGAATTAACAAAAAAAAAACAGCGAAACAAAGTAAAACAGAGGAGAGGAGGAACCTAGGTGCAGAGATTGAACCGAGGAAAAGGAGGGAAGAAAAATGAAGTGAGGCGGTGGGAGAACTGGCCGGAGCAGCGCGGCTGTGGGGTTGCACCGGCGGCGATGGTGGTCGCGGCGGTTGGCACAGAGGCAGAGAGGGGCGGCGGCGAGAGTTGCTGCGGCGGCGGAGATGGAATGGGTGGGTGAGAGAGAGAGAGAGGTTGAGGCCGAGTTGCCGGCGGTGATGATGGCGCGGCGGCGGAGATGGTGGCGCGGTGACTGTGAGAAACTGAGGGGAAGAGGGACGGTGAGAGGGGTGAGAGGGAGAGGAGGTCAGAGGGAGAGAGAGGACGGGTGGGTGGTGGTGAGAAGGGAAAAGGAAGTGAATGGATGAGAGAGAGAGGATTTATGGTGAACGGTGGTGGTCGGCGGCCGTTACTGCGGCTGCGACGGCAGTTGGGGGAGAGAAGAAGCAGAAGATGGAGGTTGGGGAAATGGGGTGCGCGACTGCGCAGTGTGCTTCGCGAGCTAGGTTAATCCCTATTTTTGAATCGGCGCGCGCGCGCACCTTGCGCGTCCGCGTCCATTGAAAAAAAACGTGGGTCCTACGCGTGCGCGTACAACGCGCTTAAGCGCGGGTGAGCAAAATAGGGAAGGGCGCGTGCGCGTACCGTGCGCGCACGCGTGCATGGAGTTAGGCTAGGGGCTTAGAGTTGGCCCAACTCAGGCCTAACTCTCTGGAGAATGGCCTGGGAGTCGCGCCACTAGATTTGCGCACACGCGGCAAGTACGCGTCCGCGTGCATTGAGGGGAATGGAGATCCACGCGTGAGCGTGCAGTGCGCTCTAGCATGGGATGGCAGAATAGGCTGGGGCGCGTGCGTGTACCTTGTGCGCACGCGTACATGAGATTGGGCCTGAGGCTTAGAATGGGCTTGAGGCACGCCCAACTCTCTGGTCCGTGGCCTAGTTTGGTGGCGCCACGCAAGGACGCGCGCGCGGCGAGTGCGCGTCCGCGTACATTGACGAATTGTGAAATGGCGCGCTGGCGCGATGCATGCGCTCGCGCAGATCGGGTTGGGCCTGGGGCCTAGAGCTAGCCCAGAATTGGCTTAACTCTCTGGGGTTTGGCTCAATCAATTGCAGCAAAAAAATCGGCGCGGACGCGGCAGGTGCGCGTCCGCGTGGGTCAATGTTGGGCTCAAGGCACAATGTTTGCCCAAGGGAGGCCCAACTCTCTGGAGTGTGGCTCGTGGTGCATGCGCGTCGGGACGCCTACGCGTACGTTGTGCGCGCGCGTCCACGCCCCCCCCCCCCTTTTTTTTTTTTTTAGAAGAAAAACTTGCTGGGTGCTCCCCTTAGTGTTCACAACTCTTATTCACTCAGCCATCATACAATTCACAAAAATGCAATTTTTGATATTATTCATCTACTACTAAACACAACATGCATGTGACTAAGCTAACAATTAAGTTGTACAAACAAATTTGTATGAAACATCTACCTACAATGGTAACTCAAATCACTTATTAAGTAAATTTAAAAGAGTGGAAAGAGTTTACCATGGTGGGGTGTCTCCCACCTAGCACTTTTAGTTTAAGTCCTTAAGTTGGACATTTTGAGATGCTTATTGTCATGGTGGCTTATGTTTGTACTCATCCTTGAATCTCCAAGGATCCTTGCCTCTCAATTGGTTGACAGAATTTCCAACCATCTTCATCAAGCTTGGGCAAAGTTCTACCCAAGATATGAGTCCCCATAGTTGGTCTTTACATAGCGAACCGGGATCCCATATCTTGTTTTCGCACCCGTCTTCGATTTGGTCTTCATACTCTCTCTTTCCGGGTGGTTGACATATAGAATTCTCTTTAACATACCAAGCCTTCCGTTGAAACCCATGCAAAGTGGTATTCTTCCAATCATCGTTCCTATGCTTTGAAACTTTGACCTTAATGAGCCTAATTCCGAACTTGCAACCACTACACAACTTATTCTTACTTTTAATTCCACAGAGAGCTCTAAGTTGTCCATCCGTTTCAATCAAACCATATTCAAGCGAGAAAGTAAAGCTTATGGATAGGAATTTTACCCACTTGAATGTTGTGTTGGATGGTGACTCGGGAAGGGAGACCTCCCCACACTTAGACAATGCAAGGTCTACTTCCTTGCGCTCTTCTTTATGTATTTCCACCTCTTTGTGAGCTTCCTTGATTTCAACCTTTCCCTTTTTATCACATAGCTTGGTGTTGTCTTCAAGAACTTTGATTTCTTGCCTAATGGGGGGTGGTTCAATTTTGGACAGAAATTCATTGATGAATAAATCCATTTCTTGGTTAACCTCTTCATCTTCTTCAATTTCGATATACACCATGCCAACGTTTTCCTCTTGGTAGCTCTCTTTCTCATTGCTCACCAAGGGTATGGGAGGTTGTTCACACTCTTTTGTACTTTCAACTCCATGTCCAATGGGAGAGGATTCCATTGTAGAGAGGAATTCATCCATGATTGAATCCATCTCTTGATAAACCTCTTCCAAGTCTCCAACGATGATATGTCTTGGAGATTGCGCGCCCTCCTCAACATCAATATCAAGCTTCTTGGAAGAGTTCTCCATGATGCCACATTCCCATGGACTTTCAACATCTCCGAGATCTTCAACCACTTCTCCCCTTTCTTCAATGATCATAGGCTTCTCCAATTGTTCCAACACAAAATTTGACTCCTCCTTTTCCACCGAATTTTCCAATTTCACCTTCATACTTTGCTCTTCTTTTGACTTGTCACATGTGGTCACGGAAGTATCTTGAGTATTCAAGCATTGGTGGGCTAAAGTGTGCACCACCTTGGTCAAATTGGTCACAAACTCGAGTGTATCCCGCTTTATGGCTTCTTGTCCTTGGAGTAACAAAGTGAGAGGATCGTCTATTGGGGCTTGGGGTGAATAGGAAGGTTCATTATTTTGGAGAGAGGGTTCATAGTAGGAAGGTGGTTCTTCTTGGTAAGGGTATGGAGATGGTGAGGGTTGAGGTGGTTCATGGTAGTAATCCTGATAGGGTTGTGGTGGTCCTAAAGGTTCTTGCTCATAATGATCACAAGGATGTGGTATGGGTGATTGGTTATATGATGGATAAGGGTCACATAAAGGTACTTGGTAGAAAGGGGCTTGTGAGTATGGTTGAGCATCATGTTGAGGATAAGATTCATAGGCATATGGTGGTGGTTGATTGTCAAAAAAAGAGTCACCATAGCCATTGAATTGACATGCATTAGGATGAGAATTATACCTATAAGTGTCCGGAGGTTGATGCCAATAGGAGTGATCAATTCCTTGAGGCTCCTCCCATCTTGGAGTGTTCCATCCTTGGTACATGTTAGCATTGAAGTTCACATTCCCTACAACACAATTAGAGCCAAACTCAAAGCCAAAGTGAGAATTCATTATGGAAAAACAAAATAAAACTAACAAAATCTAGTAAACAAGCAAAAGACAAACTATTTACACTATTCACATATGTACAATAACCAATAACATAGCACCATTGCAAATCCCCGGCAACGGCGCCATTTTGATGATTGGATTTTTGATGGTTTAGAATTTCACAAATGAATTCTCGTTGCAAGTATAGTTCCTAAACCAAACAATAATCCTTTCATACAAAAAGTTGTTTGTCACTAGTACAAACCCCTAAAATTTATAAACCGAAGTATTGGACCTCGGGTCGTTCTCCCTAGGAATTACAATGAAGTGTCTTGTTATTGGTTATGAGTTATTTTGGGGTTTTGGATAAGGAGCATGAAAAGTAAATGGCAATGAAAATAAACTAAAAACTATAAAAGGCTCTTGGAAAGGTGTGAGAACTAGAAGTCCTATCCTAGTTATCCTTCTCAATTGTGATGAGAATTGTTCATTGCTACCACTTAGTTAACCCTTACTAATTAAAGGAAAGTCAAGTGGATGAATTGACTTGAGCCACAAATCCTAGCCAACTCCCAAGGAAAGACTAGCTTTAGTGCACTCCAAACCAATTAGCAATCTCTCCAATTATCAATCAACAAAGGAATTAGATAACTCAAGTGTCACTAATTACTCTACCTAGGCCAAGAGGAACAAAATCTACACTAAAACTAAAAGAGACATTTCAACAAACACATAAAGTGCAAGAGGAGTAAACATTATTAAATGCAAGAATTAAAGGAATCTACAACTACAAAAATAAGAGATCAACAATAGAAAAGCAAAGAAGAACAATTATTATGAATTACCTCTTATTGAATTGGAAGAAAGTAGAAGGAACAATACTAGATCTACAACAAAATATAAGAACAACATAAAGGAAATTACAACAAAGGAATAGAAGGAGATTGAATGTAGCAACAAAGAATTGAGAGATAGAGGTGGAAGAAAGCAAAGATTAAAACCTAGATCTAAGAACTAAATCTAATCCTAATCCTAATTCTAGAGAGAAGTGAGAGCTTCTCTCTCTAAAACTCTAAGATAAAAGTGATTAGTTAGTTGGGAATGATCATCATCATTCTCCCTATGCCTTCCCCTTAATCCTTCATCCTTTTATTCCTTTCCCTTAGCAATTTGGCGCCAAAAATGGGTTCAGAAACCCTCTCAAATCGCCAGGAACGTGTTGCATTAATGAGGTCATGTGCCATCATCGGCGCGTGCGCGCATGGTACGCGTGCGCGTCCCTGGTCGATTCTGCAATGTGCGCGTGAGCGCCTTGTGCGCGTGCGCGTGCATGGCTGACTTTGCTTCTTTGACTTTTTATGCTTCCCTCCACTTGTATGCTTCCTTCCTTGCTTCCTTTGATCCATGCCTAGCCTACTTCAATCCTGGAATCACTAGCAAACACCTCAAGGCATCTTATGGAATCAAAGAAGAACTAGAATTCATCAAAATAAGGCTTAGAAAGCATGTTTTTACACTTAAGCACGAATATGGGAGAGATAACAAAATCATGCTAATTCCTAGGCTAAATGTGACAAAAGGTTATCAAAATACTCTGAATTCAATGCAAAACAAACCGTCAAATTGGGGTTTGTCAGCCCTCCCGCTATTCCTCTTGATTCAACACAATAAAACCTCTAAAAACCTACATTTCTACCTTGTTTCTCCACAAACGAAGTAGTATTTTTGGTCTCGCATAAGAATTCCACTTCGGGGAAATGGGTGTAAGGTCCCACATCGGTTGGAGAGGGGAACGAAGCATGCCTTATAAGGGTGTGGATACCTCTCCCTAGCATGATGCGTTTTGACGAGTGAGTGTGGGGGGTTTCAGCTATCATCTCTATCGTCAAAGGCAAAACTGTGAGGCCTTATGTGTCAAAGCGGACAATATCGTGCTAGCAGGTGGACTGGGCTGTTACAGATGATATCAAAGCTGGAGCCCGGATCAATGTGCCAGCGAGGGCGCTGGGCTCCCTTAGGGGGTGGATTGTACGGTCCCACATCGGTTGGAGAGGGGAACGAAGCATGCCTTGTAAGGGTGTGGATACCTCTCCCTAGCATGACGCGTTTTGACGAGTGAGTGTGGGAGTTTCGGCTATCATCCCTATCGTCAAAGGCAAAATCGTGAGGCCTTGTATGCCAAAGCGGACAATATCGTGCTAGCGGGTGGTCTGGGCTGTTACAATGGGTCCTACATAACCCTTTGATGTTGTGAACTGTTAGGGATTATTTCTGCAAACCATGACAGTTTCACATCATCGTCTTCATGGGCCTTAGGGTGCTGCTTTTGGGATGGCACTTCTATATTTCAGTGGATGAAATAGAGTCTTCTTCATTCAAATACTCATCTTCCTGCTCCGAAATTTGCTTAACACCAACAATTTTACTCCCCACCTCTGTCACTTATATATTTCTTGTCAAATATTTGATTTCTGGTCGTTTACTGCTTCTTTTAATACCTCTCTCTATACTGCCTATATGAAACACCCCTACTTCTTCTACCCAATCAAACCCTCCATACCTCCTGAAATCGGTTCTAAACTAGTGTATGAAATAATGTTTTAGTTTTCCAGCGGATTTGAATTATGATACTGAGCCAATGGTTTTGAAATGTTGCTTTGGTATAGGTGTATTTGAGAATTTGATGGATTATGGATACGGTTAGAGTTATAGTCATTGAATGATATGTTAGAAAGGTTTTTTTAGAAGGCTTACCGGTGTATGTTTATTGTGAGGTTGAGAGAAGCCGATTTCCTTTTCACGTGGATTTGGGTGTGAATTCTCCTCTTGATCTTCCACTCTCCACCCGATCTGGTTTGCTTTCAGCTCTTTACTCCATCTCTCTTTAATCTCCTACTGATTGGCAGACAATTCCAGGTACTCTCCGCAATTTCTTGTTCGATGCCCAATATAACCACAAAAACCACAATAGATCTCCAATTTTTCATACTTCAGCATAATTTCAAAAACTGCATTATCCGAACTAGCTACTTTTATTGATTGACAAAGTGTCTTGGACACATCCATATTAATCCTTATTTTCATAATCTGATCCTCCTCGCCTCTCATGGAAAATTTATCAGCCTCCATTCTCTCCCCTAATTTTTTACCTATCCTCTGAGCCGCCGTTATTATTTTACAAAATTCAGGCATTCCCCACATTTGGATCCATATTGAAATTTGAGTAAAGTCCTCCTGGTCCACTTTCATACCTGACTGCCATCTTTTAAGGTGAATCATATAATTCTTGAACAGCCATGGAGATCTCCTTTCCACCCTTATCACATCTGCTTCCTTAGAAAATAAAAATTAGAATATATTTTCTCCATGCACTTTGACTCTAAATCCCTCAGGTTAATTCCAGATCACTCCGAAGCCTCCCTCCATTGTTCCTTTGCTAAACCCTCTATCCGTCATTAGCCTTCTTATTAAACTTTTAGAGTACATTTCGACTCCTTCCCTCACATCCTCCACCTCCAATGCTACAATCTCCTCCTCTTCTATTCCAAATAAATCTAGATTCTGCGTAACTCTAACCTCAGGTAATGCCATAAGAAGTTATGAAAGAGAATTATAATATTAAAGAAGGATAAAATTTTACTGTTCATTCAAAATGTTTGGAGAAGGTCTGAACTTTTAGTGATTAAAATTCACAAAAAAAGAATAGAATAGAATTAGAAATTAGGATTCACAAAAAATCTTATCAGAGTCACAAAAAGTCTTAGCACAACAAACCCTATTGGGCACAAAAATTATAAAATCCAAGTGGAGCATAAAGTATAATCTACTATGGGTGTATTTATTTTAACGTTTGAAGGGTGAAAATACGTTTAAATTTTTTGAGCGTTTCAATTTTTTGTTTGGCTACTCTTTTCTTCTTATAAACATAGAAATAATTTTGTATTCAAATCCACATTGACAAGAAGCAATAAATCCTAACTTTTATTTTTATTTTTTGTTAATTTTTTGGTTTAACATTATATAATTTTATAATTGTGATTCTTGTGTATTATATTTATTATTATCTTTTTATAATATGATTTATTGATCCCATTAGGTAGAGTAAATTAAAAAAATTAACCATAAATAATAATAGTAGTAGAAAATTATAATGTACTAAAAAAAGTACTAGAAAAAATATTATTAAAAAAACACTAAAAAAAGTATAAAAAAAGTTAAAATGTTTAAAAAAATAATATTAAAATTTAATGTCATGTCCTTTCTAGTAATTATCTATCTAAAATTAGTTTTAACCAATATTAATCAATATTATCCAAACAATATTTATTTTATTAAAATTAATTTTAGTATATAGTTACTAAACATAAATAATATTGACATACACTCACTTATATCCATAAATAATTTATTTATTATTCTATTCTAAAATAATTTTTCTATTTAAATCACCAATTAAACCAATAAACTAATAACTAAAACGGTTTGATAATCGATTCGGTTCACAGAACCTGCGAATTATACATCTCTTTAGGCTTACCGCACATAAACTAAGCAAAACAGTTCCTAGACACTCCTATAGAATAGTATAATGTAAAATATAATATGCTAGACCTCTAACAATGCAATAATATATATTCACATCCATTTTCCTTGCGTTGCATGGCTGAGAATGATCCACCTGAACACACAGCAATAGCAATAGTATGCATGCGTTGTCCGATCAGTCGGAATTGAAGTGGACTATGTCACAATATAATGCAAGGAATATAATTGATTGGTCTCACAAAAGATGCATGCATCATGCATGGTCGCTAGCTATGTATTATGATAATTTGAATAGTAGTCTACACGTACTGTATATAAGGAGGACCTAACTTTTATAATTGCTTTTGGTCTCTTCATTATCATACACATCTTATCTGAACTAAAATTTTAATTACTACGTATGAGTGTGAAAATTATTTCTAGGTCAGACCTACTCATATATATAAATTACTACGTATGCCTAATACACATCTCATTTTCTTTTAGTTAAATTGCATGTGCTCTGACATCAACGTAGCTTAGAGTATTTACATACGATGCCAGCAAATTAGTCATTATACTTATTATAATATGCAAAACTACAAAAAGGAGTAATTTCACGATTCTCTGATTTTGATAGATTGTGTTCCATAAAAAAAAATATATATATTTTTACATGGAAAGATGTTTTAATTCTTCTCAATTTTGGCATCTTATCACTTATTATTAATTTCTGTTTCTTCAATACTATACAGCTTTGCATTAATATGGATGGGTAAAAAAAAAAAACATTACCATGCATGTACAATAATTTTGTTCTTGTTTTAGAATGAAGTACAAACCTACCATGCATAAATTAAGTTAGAGGATTTTTAATTATATATTAGCTAGGTTGATTGATATCAACGTCACAACTTTAAATAGGACTTGGACATGGTAACTGTACCATTCATGCACTTTGATTAAATGAACCGGTCCAGATCAGAGGCATGCTTAATTATGTGCGTGCGTATTAGTATTTAGTACTAATTAAGGGGAGTAGATCCTCTCCCATAAAGAAAAAATTTGGATGGTATCAATTGTGATTTTTTACCCTTCATTTCACTCTCTCTCATATTTAATTTTGGCTCCACTTATAAAGTTAATGATAAAAGATCACATTACATTTCCTCAAATATTGAAAAAACTGGAGAGGATCCATTTCCCTAATTAGGTACATTGACGAAGTTAGAGTTATCCATTAGAGGGTAGTAATGTCATTTACATGTGCGCCATTGGGTCCTAATTGGTTCATTGCTAACACAGTATGCTATGTCCCAACCACACTTACCCAAACCCTTTGTCCACGTCTGTTGCCGACGCCACCTATTCCTGCACCCTCTTTTTTTCAATTTTTTTATTTATTTTTAAAATAAAATACTAAATTAATTCATTACGTTTGAAATGTAATTTTATTTTAATTTTAAAATTTATATTTGAATTTAAAATTTTTTTATTTAATTTTAATATAATTTTACTATAAAATTAAAATTAAATAATTAATAAAATATTTTACATACAGTAATATAATAATATAATAAATAAAATCGATAATTTAAAAAATAAATACAAAATAGAGAGGCACGAAATCAAGTACTTAGTTTGTTTTGCAAATCCCAATCTCGCACGTGATGCATTGCCTTCTACTTCACCTTCCGTCCTTCCAACTTGCATCCTCCTTTTTATCCGCTCCAGATTCCACTGTTATTTTTCTTTTCCTTTTCCCTACTCTTCTCTCATCTGATCTGCGCCAAACTTGTTCTGTCTTTTTTTCACAAAATTAAAAAGGCCAAATCAAAGGGTACGGCATTATGGTAGTACAATAATCGCGAATCATCTTCTTTTTCTCTTTTTGATTTTTATTGACCTCGTCAACTTTTTGCATGTTTGCTAGCTTTAATTGAATTTGGGTTATTATGAATGTATAAAAAATCTAACTCAAAACCGACTTAAATTCTTCAACCACAAATATAAAGGCGTGGAACGCATTGATGCTGTACATATAGTTATGTTCGCCAATAATGTAGCTTCATATTTCATCGTGAGATAGTATAGCACAGTATTTTTATTAAAATTTGGTCAGTATTTAATTAATAATAAAAATAATAAATAATTTTATATTATTAGATATAATTTTATATTATTAAAAATATTAATAATAATTAATTAATAGTTACAAATTATAAAATTTTATGCCTCTTAATACTATATTTTTATAATTTATTATTTTAAAAATTAAAGGACTAATATTTTAATTAAAAAAAATTAAAAAATCAGTTAATATTAATTTAAATTTAAGTCAAATATAAATAAAACAATAATTAATTAAAATTTTTTATTATAAATTTATTTTTGCTATAATAACCTAAAAGTAATTTTATAATTATTCTATCAAAATATTATTTTTCAAAAAAATTAAACTGATGAAAAAAAGACAAATGAATAATTATCTTTAATATATTTTTTTAAACAAAAATCTTTTTTTAAATTAATAAAAAAACACATGACGAATGATTATATTTTTAATATATTTAATTAAATTTGTATATTTAAATTATATTTTAAATAATAAATTTAAAAATAAATTATTTTACTAATATATGATTCATCATGGGATAAAACTATAACGTATAAAGGATTTGAAAATTAGTCGAATATTTGCATCTTTGCTTGAATTCGAATTATCACAACATGCCACCTCAAAACTTTCAAGGCCCCATTCAAGCTGCTTGTGATAAGCATGGGAAAATTCCTAGAGCCGACATCGTCCCAACATGTTCTTTGAAAATTTCAAACTTCATAACGTTGCTAGGTGAAAAGCATAGTATAGTAGTAGTAGTACTATTTACTTACTATTTTATAGTTAACCACCAAAAACTCCGAATTATTTAAATACCGATAAAAATGCACTCAAATTTTACTATCGATAAAAATATTTTTAAATGATTTAAAAATATAATAATAATATCTAATAATAAATATATATTTTAAAAAAATATTTTAGAGATTAAATTTTAATGTAATTTTTTATAAGTATAATTAAAAAAATAAAATATTATTATTTTTAAATTAATAATATTTTTAAAAAATTATAAAAAAATATATATTTAGAAAAAGATTATCAAATTTTAAGAATAATAATATCTCATTTTTTTAATCATGCTTGTAAAAAATTGTATCAAAATTCAATCTCTAATGTATTTTTTGAAAAATACATATTTAATGTTAGATAATTTTACAAAAAAATTAACATTAAATATATATTTCTCAAAAAATATATTAGAGATTGAATTTTGATGCAATTTCTTGTAACCATGATTAGAAAAATAAAATATTATTATTCTTAAAATTTGGTAATTTTTTGTTTAGTATATATTGTTTTGTGATAATATCTTATTTTTATAATTATACTTGCACAAAATTGCATCAAAATTCAATCTCTAAAGTATTTTTTAAAAATATATATTTACTATTGGTATTATTGTTATGTTTTTAAATTATTTGAAAGTATTTTTATCAATTGTAAAATTCGAATATATTTTTGTTAGCATTTAAATAATTGGTGGTTAATCCTTTCAAAAATAAAAAAGTAAAAGTAATGTGATATTGAAGAAAAGAAAAAGGCTATAGCTAAACTCAAGGGAGGGAAAAGGTTAGACACACTTTTGGAGATGGCAAGCCCAACACCTGTTTTGGAGCTACATTAAGCGGACCTCCATAGATTCATGAGTCATCGAACCTGCTTCCTCCTTGGACCCAACCCCTACCAAACCTCACGGGCGTAGTTTCGAAAATCCAGAGCCCATGTGGACCCTACAGATTTTATATTAAAAAAATCAGAAAACCCTGCACTATATAAGTAAAGAAATATAAAAATAAAGTCCCATGGGCATGCGCGGCTATGATAAATTCATTGAAACACTCCCTCGAACTCTGCATCTGACGTCAATCTCTCAGACTCTCCCATGCGGGCCCCAACTACTCTGAGCGAGTTCCAATTATATGGTTTAGTCGCACCGTTGGATTCCCATCTGAAGGTTCATATCGCGCGTGGAATTTCCCACAGGGACCCACGCGACTCGGTTGAAACCTGTGCTGAAAAGCATGGTATTATAGCATTCTGGGGATTGAGGCCACCCACAATTTCAAATACCCATCATAAGAGTGAGGCTAAATCAGTAAAATCCTAAAAAATAAAATAAAAATACCCCTTCAAGAGAGAACCGAGTCCCCGAACGCCAACATCGACGTCGTCGTCACCGTGGACCGCCACGTCACACGGATTCTCACCCCTTACAGGCTGGAAGACAGTATACCGAATGAAAAGCGACCACGTGTCCAGGCTCGATGGTGACACCTCTTCCATTACAGCTGTCTTCTCAGCCTCGGCATATAAATATCACTCAAACGTACTCGTGTCCTTCATCCAATCCAAACTCTCTCACACTATACAATCTTCTCTCGTTTCGTTCTGATCCCTTTCCTTAAAACACTGACCCTCAACATGACTCGTAATTACAATTTTGCCATTTTGCTCTCTGTGATTGCAGTGCTGCTTCTTCCCGCGCTAACTTCAGCGGCGCTGGTGGAGCAGCAGCCGCTGGTTCTCCAGTACCACAATGGCCAGCTCCTCAAGGGACGCATCACCGTTAATCTCGTCTGGTACGGTTCCTTCACTCCAATCCAACGCTCCATAATCGTCGATTTCATAAACTCACTTAGCTCACCGAGTGCCAAGCTTCCCTCCGCCGCATCGTGGTGGAAGACCACCGATAACTACAAAGGTGGATCCTCTGCGCTCATCGTAGGGAAGCAGTTCCTACACTCTGCATACACACTCGGGAAGAGTCTCAAGAATAAGGACCTAATGGCCTTGGCTTCCAAGTTCAACGCTCAGAGTAACGAACTCTCCGCCATCACGGTGGTTCTCACCGCCAAGGACGTTGCCGTCGAGGGATTCTGTATGAGGTGCGGAACTCACGGTTCGACCCGACCCGTAAACGGAAAGCCACGAACCGCTTACGTTTGGGTCGGGAACTCCGAGACTCAGTGTCCTGGTCAATGCGCGTGGCCGTTCCACCAGCCGATCTACGGTCCACAGACTCCGCCGCTGGTGGCGCCTAACGGCGACGTTGGCATCGACGGGATGATCATTAACCTTGCCACTTTGCTCGCCGGGACTGTGACAAACCCGTTTAACAACGGATACTTCCAGGGTCCGGCGACGGCGCCGTTGGAGGCTGTGACGGCGTGCACGGGGTCGTTCGGGAGCGGGTCGTATCCGGGTTACCCTGGTCAGGTGTTGGTGGACAAGGCGAGCGGTGCGAGCTTCAATGCGTACGGGCTGAACGGGAGGAGGTACCTGTTGCCGGCGATGTGGGACCCCCAGACTTCAAAGTGCAGGACGCTCGTGTGAGGGGAGGTGCACCGAAGTTTGCTGTGTGGACTCGGGCTTACGTGGCACAATCTGGTGTGCGCTAATGGCTTTGTAGATATGGAAATATTAAGTTTGTAAGGAGAAGTGGGGGATGGGAGTGTGTTGGCTTTTAGCTGCTTTTGTCGTTTAGCATGACGTGTAAATTCTGTTCCTATATACTAAAGCGGATGAATGAATATTAAATATTAATGTTATAAATATGGAAAACGAGGAAATAAGTTTTAGGCATAGCATAAAGAAGAAACGAGGCATATTGCTGATATTACTCTCTTTCTAAAATTGTAAGATAATAAATTGTAAGATAATAAATGAAAAATATGTTAGTACTGTTACAAGTTTTAACTTGTACTAAATAAATAATATTTTTCTGCTGTATTAAAGCTAGTTTTGTGGGGGTGATTTTGTTGGTTTGTAGAACAGAGGGAAAATGGAGTGGTGTTGGACTGTTGGGGCCGTGGGAGATCATCATGGGGACTGGGAGGGAGCAGTGATGATGATATTGACAGGGGACGAGGTGAAGTGAATCTAATTCTCATGTATGGCATAGAAAATGCATGTCTTTGTTCTTTCTGATCGGTTTGGTGGGGTCCCCTTTCTCTGCAATCATGCATCGGATAAGTTTTGCTCTTTCTTTGGATGATGTAATGTACCCTCCCCCGTTGTGTACTATTCAGGGTGCGATAGAGATGGCTTTCGCCATTCCTTTAGGCTATGTTTAGTTGGAAGAAAAGAAATAGAGAGTAATGAAATAGAAAGAAAAGAAAAAAAATTGAGTAAATTTTTATTTTTTTTATACGTGTTTGGATGGAAGAAAAATAAGAAAAAAATATTATAAAAAAATAATTTTATTTTTATATTATAAAATATATTAAAAAAATAAAGAGGTAATATTGAAAGTAGAGAGAAAAATATTAGTTTTCTTTCTATTTTCTTTTTAATGTTGGAGAGAAAAAAAATTAGTAGGTCCGATCAATTTTTTTCCATCCATTTTTTTTTTCTAATTTTTTTTCTCAACTAAACAAAGAAAAATCATTCTCCTTCCCATTTTCTTTCTTCCCTTTTCTTTCCTTTCATTTTCCTCTCAAACAAACATAGTGTTACTGTTTGAGAAAGAATGAAAAAGTTGAGAATGAAAGCCTTGTTGTCACTGTTACCCTAATACAGAAATTTTATTGTAATTTATTTGATGATGGCAAGGGCTTTCTTCACCTAATCTTCAAATCTGGCAGACAACTCTGCGTCTGATGGGAGGATGGAGCTACATCTCATGTCTCTTTCTGTTTCCCATTCAGACAAAGCAAATAATCTAATGCAGCATCCACTTCTAGATTCATACACTTATTGATTAGAAACTGGAACGTGCATACTTCACACTTACTCCTGTTCATCAGTGGTTATGTCATCTTTAGTAATTTTTTTTTACCGAATAATACTTTACTGACAATGTGTCATCTCTGAGGTGACCTATTGTTGAAGATTGTACGTACACAAATTTGATTTTTCCATGAAGTGGTTGTCACCTTATTGGACAATCATAATTGTTTCTTTTAAACTAAGCCCGGCTATCACACGAGAATTGAGGCTTACTTAAACCAAAACGGTGGCCACGACCCAAAAAAACAAAAAACCAAAACGGTGCACACAAGGCTTTGGTTTAGGGGTGAAACTCTTTGCCTTGTAATAGGTGTATCCGGATTTGAGACTTAGCTGAGGCCAATTGTGGATGAGAATCGTTAATGTTATGTGTGTGTGTAGTGTCCGTAAATATTGTGATATAATGTCTAGAGTGAAGAGCTGTATATCCCAACCTGACAAAAAAGAGAAAAAAAAAGAAGCAAAACCGTGCAAAGATGAAAGTATAGCATATAATAAGTAACACAGAAACCCATATATTAACCACTTGAACGATGGATACTTTTACAAAGAACATTTGAATATGCCAAATACCAAAGGCCGCGAAAGAAACATTAAAAGTTTACAATGTTTGCTGTGCTCAGAACCAACCACATCAGTCTAGGTGGGGCAGATAGTTCCCTCATACTTATGCCCAAAGCATCGGCCATGATGCCATACGAGGGAGCAGATGATCACTATGTCCATTCATTTGTCAATCAAGGATCCATATCTGTATAACTGCGCATTTAATAATAGGGGCTGTAGCGCATTGCCATCCTGAACCTTGGAACCTTTCTGTAATTGAAGGAAAAAGGTGCAATAAGACTATTGTTACATCAAGAAGAGAATGCAACAAAAAAGACAGAACTCAGTACAACATACCCGTATCCATATGGGGAAAAGGCAAATGGAGGAGCAAATGCAGCTCTGCCTCGAAACCCCATGTAAGGATTGGAACGGCGGGGTCGATACTGCTTCATCCCTGGTATGTTGGTCCTCTTTGCAGTCACCTGGTACAAAGTCCATATATATTATGATTACATAAAAGAAAGCAAGATGCTTTTGAAGACCGAACAAATGACATAAGCCTCTTAATCTAACCTTCAATTGGCGCCCATGTAGTTCAGATTCATTCAGCAGAAGAGCCTCTTGAACAGCCTCAACTTCAAGAAACTCTACATATGCATAACCCTTGGGTTGGCCAAACTTATCAGTGCGAATGGTGACACGGTTTACTGTTCCACATGATTGAAAATGTTGCTGCACTTCTTCGGGAGTACATGAATAGTCCACCTGTGGAACATACAAAATCATATAGATTATATGATAGTATAGCTTTAAGTCAAGAACTCCATATGATGGCCTTTTAATGTTTGCATGCGATTACTAATACCAACTTTGTAGTGATAATTTCATCTAGAAAATAAACCACACACAATGCACATCAGACTTCACCATGAATTTTCACTTGCCCTGCAAATTAAATTCCAAGTTATTTGGCCTTGGCCATAAAGATGGTAGTGCAGTGCAACAAGAACATTATGCCGATGCTAATATCGTAAGTTCCAAGTTGACATATATCGTCTGGCTTTTTACATACATTTCACATTCACTTTATAAAAAAGGATAAAAACATTTAATTTCATTAACATACTTAACCATATTATTTATCACAATGAGACAACTAAGCAGGAAAGAAAGCTTTTGATGTAAACAGGGGAAGAGACTGCTCACATTGCCTACAAAGACTGACCGAGCATCTACTTCCTCTCTATTGCTCTGACTTGCACCAGCAGTAGCAGGATCTATTTGGAGGTAAGAATCAATAACAAAGACAATACGTTCAAGGGGGGAAAAATCGTAATAGAAACTCTTGCACATTAATAAGCACCACATGCAATTGCTAGGAGAGGATGAAAGAGACAAGAGGGGAAAACCATCATCATAACTTATCCTTCTCCATATTGGAACGTTTAAAAGCTTTAAGCGATGAGGCACCGAAGAACCCCTTTGACATTTTCCCCAGTCAAGTAAGTCAAGCATTAACCAAACCTCATTCAAATTTCATTTTATTTAAACAACTGGCAAAAATCATAACAGAAAATTCTCTAAGTGGAATGTAAGAAAATGTCTCCTCATTCATAACCAGCTTAGAAAATCCTTTCCCAACCTCTAACTGAAACTTTTCAGTCACAGTCAAGAAATGTATGGATTACACAATGCAATACCAAGCAACAAGCCAAATCCGAATTAGCTAGTTTACTAACTAAGAAATCATTAACTGGAGAAGTTAGTCCCCGCCAAAACAAAACAACTAGTGCTAATTTCAGCCGGCATTGAGCACAGCATAGCCCATTCAACCTAGCTCAAGCCAAATGCAGATCATTTCCCGGAAAACAAAATACAGTGTCACGAAACCCCATAAAATTTCCGCCAGAAAAAAGGTGCAATTTACGCCATATAGAAAAGCACCAAAACTGCAAACAAAAAAATAAACATTAAAAAAGGAATGGGAAAAAGGAAGAACCTTGCATAGATCCCATCTCCTTCTCGACCTTGGCTTGCATCTCCTTCAAAGCAGCAGCTTCATCTTCCATCTCCTTCAAGCGCCTCTTCATGTCGTCCAAGTCCTGCAACCATTGCAATCCGCATTGAAGCGCGAAACAATTAGGGTTTATGGGATTGAACAGCAGCAGCGTGGAAAGGGGGAATTGGAGAAAAAGGCATGAGGAAACTAAATGCGCAAAATAAAGAGGAATGAAAAATTAAAGGAAGAGGAAAGGATGGAAAGCATTGCATACAGCTTCGGTGTGTTCGGCGCCGAGCATATCAACGTCGTCGTTTTCCATGGTGAGTGCGTCGCAGAGGGTATACGGCGGCACCTCTCAGACCCTCTTGCTCTTTTTCCTATAAACCCCCTCCCCCCTGTTTAACGTATCAGCCAGTTTTTTTTTTTTTTTTTTTGGTTCTGTTTATATTTTGTGTGTGACTTTTTTTTTTTTTGTCAACGTGTGAATTTGCATTTTTTGCCCCTTCTAGCTTTTTTTTTTTTTGGTCATGCCTTCTATCTTAGTTGACCTACCAAACTCAAAACCTTTTTTCCCTTTTTGGGTCTATGTATCTGGATGGACCCAGAGGCCCATAAAATAGAGATTATATGGATATAATTTTAGCCACGGTTCACTGATCTTAAAAAAAAAAATTATAAAATTTTTTAGGTTTAATTATTTTATATGCCCTAGTGTCCGGTTTTACCGAATTTTTAATTAGGTTCTTATTTTTTTTTAATTGGATTATTTTACCATATAATTTTTTTTAATTTAGTCTCGAATAACGTTAAACGTCTAAAAAATATTAATAAATTGTAAATTTACTTATATATCATTGCTTTTCACTTATAATAGATTCATATGAAGTAAGATTTCTCCCTTCCTCATTTTTTCTCTTCTATTTTCTCTGAGACACACACATAAGAATTCTATTCTAAGAAAAAATTTTCATACTTTTTGTTTGGAGGCTGTTATCAAACACAAGTCAATGGATGTTTCAACAATACACTCTATTAGGTATCTGCAATTTCCAAACAGAAAAGAACTAAATTTATCACAATGCTCTCGACATCACTAACATAAAACTTCATAAAAAAATTCATCACAACCTGAATATCACCTACATGAAAATATGATATATGCATAATTTACATATGAATAATCACATATGTAGTTTCAGAAGAAAAATCCATTACAACCTCAATAACACAAAATCAAAACACTAACTAAAACCAACAGGGCATAACATGAAATAATCGTATGTAAGTTTTAGCAGAAAATTTATCACATCCTGAACATCGATAGCAATGGAACTTATCAGTTATTTGTGAAAAAGAATAAAAATATACACAAAATTCATCACACACTCAAACCATTCACTACAAGAAAAATGCTAAGTACCGTCGGATTTTTTATTGGAAAAACGAGAAAAATTGACGGTAATTAAGTTACCGTCACAATGAATCAGATGGTATAAACTTTTCCGTAACATAATACCGACAGATTTTTTGCGTCCGATGGTAATTTCATCGAATTTAGTGACAAAATATAGTTAGTACAAATCAGAATCTGTTAAACGTTACTAGAAAAAATTTTCGACGGTAACGTTGGTGCCATGTCATACGTCTCCCCACCAATTTATCGGCAGATTAATCTGACGGTAATGCTGACAAAAATGTTTTTAATTTTTTTTAAAAAAATGGTTGGGCTCCGACAGTAGTCTTTTTATTTATTTTAATAATATTTTTTCCTCCGCTTATAATGTACCCCTGATAATTAATAATTGAAATAGTGCTTTAAACCTAATGTGAAATATCAAAAATATAAATTAAAAATATGGAGTGACTTGGAATTGAAATATCTAAAACAATGCTAACTATATTACATTCTTTGCAAAGTTTCTTAAAGAAATACATATCACAGAACTATGTTTACATTAAACCTATTCAGATTCATCATCTTCTTTCTCTCATTCACCATCCTCCTTTTTCGATGTAGTTTTCTGATTATTATCAAACTCGTCTTCCTCTTCTTCGTCGCCATCCACCTCATCTTTTTTCTTGAAGATCGTCGTCATCTAGTAGAAGTGCGTCAGCATCTACTTCAAGGTTAATGATGTCATCATCCATAACAGCAGACCTAAGGGTGATTAGATCACCGGTATCAACCACCATTTTCGAAGGAGTTGGGTCATCAATCTGGTAAGGTTCCTGACCCTCGTCCTATTATCAGACTAGATGCGGCCTCTTGGTTTAGTCTTAACTACAACCACCCAACTAGACTTGCATGAATTCGCACTACAAGGTTTTTGTTTATTTGTGGGAGTTTTTTCTATTATTTGTGGAGGTTTATAACCCCCAAAATTTGAGGTGCCACGAAGTCTTTTGTGGGGGTTTTTAAAAACCTCCACAATCTATTCAGTGGGAGGAGGGATTTTGTGTGTGTTTAGTGGGGTTTTATATTAAATTTTTGTGGTAGTTCTTGGTCAATGTTTGTGGCGGTTCAAAACCTCCACAAAAAGACTTTTCCATTTTAAAAATAACAGCTATTCTGTAGAGGTTTCAAACCTTCAGAAATCTGTCAATATAATTTTAAAAAATTAATCTACATTATTATTACACTACTGATCATTTATTATTAAAAAGAAATATTTAAGCAAGACATTAAAAATGTAGAAGAAAATTAAAATAAAAGAAATACTTTAAAATAAAATATAGTACACTACCATCATTTTCCAATCACATTAATTATAACTAGAAAATATTAAAAATAACATGATAAAATACAAAGAGTAAAGTATCGTTTTTATCCTCAACGTTTGGGGTAAGTCTTAAAGTTGTCCCTAACGTTTCAAACGTCCTATTTAAGTCCCTAAGGTTTCAAAATTGACTCAATATTGTCTTGCCGTTAGGGATCCGTTAACAGAATTGACGGCTGGACAAAATTGAGACGATTTTGAAACGTTAGGGACTTAAATAGGACGAAAACGTTGGGGACAAAAACGATACATAGAAATAAATTTTAATTTTATCGTTCAATAATATCAATTTTTTACTATACACAGTATTCAATTATTTTTTAATCACATGTAAGTAAATTACACTTAATCATATTATTTTCATTCTAAATAAATTAATTTTTTTTATAATTTTACTCTTAAAGATTTTTAGTTATCATGAAATATTTGTAGAATGATTAGTATATAAATTTGCGGAAAAGAAAAAATAATATATATACAATAAAATATAAATTATATCTTTTGTCTCTAATGTATCAAAATTCTTTAAAATAATAAAAAAATAATTTTATTTAAAATAAAAATAATGTGATTAAGTGTAATTTACTTATATGTAATTAAAAAATAATTGAATATTATGTGCAGTAAAAAATTGATATTATTAAAAGACAAAATTGAATTAAAAGTTATTTTTATGTATCATTTTTGTCCCCAATGTTTTCGTCCTATTTAAGTCCCTAACGTTTCAAAATTGTTTCAATTTTGTCCCGCCGTCAATTCTGTTAACGGATCTCTAACGGCAGGACAACATTTAGTCAATTTTGAAACGTTAGGGACTTAAATAGGATGATTGAAACATTAGTGACAACTTTGGGACTTACCCCAAATGTTGGGGACAAAAATGACACGTTTGCACACCTGCCCAAGTTAGAAGCGTAGCCATCAAAAAACCTTAATCCTCTAATCCACTTACAAATATTTTGTCTCTGCTCCTTCGTTAGAGCAAACACCACCTTTGGTTTAGCCCACTGAGAAACCACAATTTTATGATTTATTTTGTATTGAATTTAGTGGATTTTGTCAACTTTTCTCTCCCATTTATTCACTAAAATAGCATGGTTTCATGAATTTCTCTTAATTGTGCTTAATGGTTAAAAACATGTTTTTTAGGCCTTTAATTAGTCAAATTTAATTCACTTTTGATTCCACTCAATGCCTTTATATGTTTGTTAGTGATTTCAGGATTAAAAGGGCAAGGAATGAATCAAGAAAGTGAAGAGGAAAGCATGCAAGATGGAGAATTCATGGAAAATAAGGATTTGGAAGATTCAAGGCGACGCGTACACGTGAAGAAGAAATCTGTCAACGCAACGCATACGCGTGACTGACACGTGTGCGTGATGAGGAGAGTTGTCAGGTGACGCATACGCGTGACAAGCGGCACGTGACCAACTTAAAGGCAATACGCTGGGGGCGATTTCTGAGCTCACTGAGACCCAAATCCAACTCAATTCTGAAGTATTTGAGGCAAAATTCAAGAGGAAACAAGGGGGGAGCAATTAGTGTAGGTTAGAAACATGCTTTAGATAGTTTTTTAGAGAGAGAAGCTCCCTCTTATCTCTAGAATTAGGGTAGATTTAGGTTAAACTCTCTTTAATTTATGTTTAATTCATTGTTTTCAATTAGTTTTCCTTACAATTTCTTGTTATTACATCTTTGTTCTCTTAGTTCTTCTTGTTAATTTCCCTTTTTATGTCACTTTTAGTTTTATGAACTCTTGTTAATTTTTATTTTCTTTAATGTAATTGATGTCTTTTTATGTTTCTTGTTGTTTGTTTGAGTCATTGTTGTTATTTTCTTGGATTTGGTAGTAGATTTTATTATTCATGCAATTTATTATGCTTTTATTTTTATGCAAACCAAGTATTTGATAAAATGCTTGAGTTAGGTTTAGAGTAGATTTTGAACATTCTTGACTTGGAAAGATAAATTAGGTGATCTTGAGTTATTAATACCCAACTTATTGGTAATTTAGAGTGATTAGTTAGTCTTGTATCCATTAACATTACTTATGGATTGTGATTAAGTAGGCTTATTTGACTTTCTCCCGATGTTGGATATAACAAAATAGGATTAGCTCTTGGTAACTATTGTATTATAATTAATAACTATGATAGACCGGTGGCGGCGGCGAAGACCCTTCCCCCCTTCCCCTTCCCCCTCCCCCTCTTCTTCCCGAAACCCCCCTCCCCCCTCTTCTCCCTTCGCATTCCCTTCCCCCTTTCCAGAGGAGCAGAGCGGTGGCGGTAGCGAAGAGCGGCGGCGGTAATGAAGACCGGCGGCGGCGGCGAGGAGAGGAGAAGAAGAAGAAGAAGAAGAAGAAGAAGAAGGTGGTGGTGGTGCGGTATGGCAGGGCGGCAAGGCGGCGGGCGGCGGTGCGGTGATGCGGCGGTCCCCTTCCCTCCCCCCTCTACCCCCGCCCCCTTTTTCTCCCCCCCCTTTCTTTCTCTCCCCACCCCCATTCTCTGATCTATCCCTTTCTTTCCTTTCTTTTTAATTTAATTTATATTTATTTTATTTTATAATTATATTTATTTTATTTTATAATTTTTTTAATGAGGGGTAGTTTGGTAATAAAAAAATAAAATTAGTAAAAAGGATGATTTTAAAGCGTTTTTGAACGTTGATGATGATTTTAATAACGAAAAAAATCCGGGGACGATTTTGATTTTGACCCAAGACGTTAGGGACGATTTCAGTACTTAACCCTTTTATTAATTATCTTTAGGTGTTGATTTACTTTATTGTCATTTAAATTTCTTGTCATTTAATTTCTTGCTTCTTTATCAACTCACCCCGTGAAACTCATAACCAATAATGGAGCACTCGATTGTAATTTCTTGTAGTACAGCATACAACCATTCAAACAACAATCAATTTTCACTGCATTTAGACCCAATTTCGAAACTAGCTTATTTGCTTCGTAGTGGTTTCGGGGGATGCCATTGGACTTGACAGGTACCAGTTTGTTGCAAATGATGGCCCACTTATCAAAAGATTCTCGAGTATGATTTGACTCCGACTTAATACTCATCATTCTAACACATGCAGACAACTCCGAATGAACACAATTCTCGTACAAAGATTTCGCAGCAGATTCTAATAGATGATAAAATCTTTTCGCCTCTGAGTTAGGCTCTTCTTTAGCCTATTCCAATTCTGTAACACCTGTTGTATCATACACCATCTCATTGTATCTCTCTTGGTTAGCCTCCCAAGTCGTTTCATCCATATATAAGTCTTTCACCACCCGAACATTCCTTGATTGACAATCAAACCTATTCAAATTAAAGGCAGACTGGTTAATTCCTTGCTCCTCCACTTTTTTGTATTCCGCCCACATCTAATATCCATCCTTGAACCCATATCGGTAGAGGCGAAGAGTTATGTCTGCAGGTTCTAACCATTTAGTCAGCCGACACTTTTGACACGGACACCTAGATACCCCTTCTAACCATTTAGTCAGCGCGACAAACCCTCAATCCCCTCAAAGAATTCAGGTTTTAAACCTCCCGACCACCGTTATCCCTCTCATATATCCATAGAAGATGACTTGGAATCATATTGAAACACACACCCTAGAATTCAACGAACAACACAAATTATTAAATTTTTTAGAAAATTCGGCAAAGTGTACCCTATAATTAGAATCTCCCGCCGAATACAATTATCATTTTATGACAAACGAAACATGTGTTAAATAATTTAAACGATAGTTCGGTAGAACTTCTCCTTAATTCAGAGACATCCATCAAATAAATATAATAATTTTCACATAGAAAACAGTTGTAGGCATAAATTATAACATGCACGCATTCAATAAAACATCAAATCCTAACCGTTCTAGTGCGCAACTCCTTATAACTCCACAATTTTCCAACAAACAAGGGTTTCAAGAAGGCACCACTATGTGCCCTTCTCTCACTTCCGTCCTAAAACTCTGTCCTAAAAAAGTAAGTCCAACATAAAAATTAAACAATTCTATATTCAGAGATAGAAAATCAAGCTGGAATATTACTGCACAAACAACAAAAAAAGTAAACTCCAACTGATGTCAGAGAAAATAGCACTGTCCTATTAAAAATGACAACGTATTAAATTCACTAAGTTGAAACTAAATCAGAAACTTATTTGAAAGAATAAGTAAAACTCATTATTCCAATTAATTAAAATCTAATTCTAATTTCACCAAACTAACAAGAGGCATGACAAAAATAAGCGATGATGCAATTAAAAGAAACTCATCCACTAAACTCAACTAAAATCTTGCAACAACTCAAGCACTCTTAACCTCACCTTATTTAATCTACTCTAACATTATTTCATTTTTACATCCAATAAATTAACACAACAAATCCTAACCACACACTTCATTAAATAAATTTAACCACTGATTTAAACTAAACCCTAACAAAATGCTAAAGTCATAAATTAATATGTAAAAATAAAATAACCATACTAACAATAAATCCGATGATAGTGGCTGCAGGGTCTCTTTAACGTGGTGGTGATAGAGGCGGCAGTGACGGCGACGTGACCAGCAACCACAATAAAAGATGCGGCGTGGATAGCAACAGTAGCAGAATTGATGACAACGTGCAACAGCGGCTTCAGCGGCTTCAGTGGGTACTCCAAGCGGTTGCAACAACGACGATGGGGTCCCGGCGAGCTCCCAGCGGTGGCGATGATGCCCTCTCGATGGCAACAGAAAGAGAGCATAAGAAGAGAGAGAAAGAAAAGAGAGAGAAAAAGAGAGCTCGTTCAGACAACTGAGGGAGAAGGGTTCCGCATTTGAATTTTAACCCACACCTATCGTCAGATTTATCGTCGGATTTTTCCGATGGTAACTCACCAAAACGATGCGTTTCAATAAACCGTTATACTAACGAAAAATTCGACGGTAACATTGGCGTCCTTGAGTTATATTTTTGCGCCAACAATTACCCTCGGTTTTAGCGACGAAAAATCTCTTCCGACGGTAATCTTTTATGGCGACGAATTTCTTTTCTTTTCCATTAGAAAATTCGATAGTAAATCCGCCGGTATAACTCGACGTTAAATCCGACGTTAATTCTAACGGTACTCAATATTTTTCTTGTAGTGATTACCACCTAAATTAGCAGCTATCAAATGATAAAAAACCAAACTATTCCTTTCTATCAATGATAAAGTAATAGAGTATATGTATCAAGATTAAAATAAAAAATAATTTAGCTTTTCTTTTCTTTTTCACGGGTAGCCTGAAGTCACTTTTCCTTTTTCCTTTCGTTCCTCTTTATCGATTTCGTCTTTGATTTTGAATCATCTAATGTAGGATCATAAACTGGAGGTCCACTGTGTGATGCCATCTCTTTCTTCAACTGCAACATTATCCAAAATCTAGAAAGTTAAACATTTTCCATCGTTAATAGAACAAAAACGTACTTCTAGTGAAGCGTGCTAGTAAAGATCCAATCTTTATTAAGTGAAATTGCGTCGGATTCTAAGGGCGATAAAAAAATGTTTCAAATAAGTCGAGTTATCATAGAAACGGAATAATGAGATTTAGTAAAAGGGGAAAAATTGAACTTTGGAAAGAGAGAACGATTAGGGTACCAGAGCAGCTTTGGGTTGATAAATAATGACTTCTTCTTGAGGAGTATAGCCAACTCTGATGCGACTGGATTTTCCGAGGGTTCCATCAGGTCACTGCATAGGGGCGAGAATCCTTTAAATACATAAAGTCCCTTTTCCTTTTATAAAGAAACAAAAATTTGCAAGAGGGAAGACGAGCACACGAGGGATGCCGAACGGAGGAGACACAGTGAGATGGGACCGTGCGGTGGATCGGCGAGAGCTTAACGAAAAACTTAGGGTTAGGATTGTGTAAGTGTGGGACAAAATTACGAGTTTTTTTGGAATTTTTAAAATATAGAGGTGCCCTCAATTAGTTCTTTTACCCTATTGATGAGAATATTCGTTTTTTTTTTTTTACAGAATATTCTGTTATTTCAAACATTTTTGTCATGGTATAAATTAAATTGAAAAAAATTATATGGTATAGAAACCCAATTGAAAAAAGAAATATAAAGATCTAATTAAAAATTTGGTTAAACTATAAGAAGTTGCAGAATAATTAAACCAACTTTTTACTAAAAATATGAAACTAATCATCAATAAGAAACCCTGTTCAGATGACCCATTGGACATTGCATTTCTATAGGTAAATTTCAATATATTTTTCGAAAGGAGAGTGCTAGGGGAACAATGAAAATTTTGAACAACATGAATAATTACCAATCAAATGAAAATACACTACACCCTAATTTAATGTTACTAATTAAATTTACTCTTTTAACCCTATTAATTCACATTATTTACACATTCTTTAAAAATATTGTTGGTTACCTATATTTTTCCTTTTCGAAAATATACTATCTTAGTATCTTACACATATATCTTTTTTCTTTTATTTTTTTTGTCTTTTGCATTATATCTTTATTTAACACATTTTATATCTTACATCTTCTAAACGGCTAGTAACAATAATTTTACTTAAATATATCTTGTGTGGAAGGTCTTCATTCATATTATCCATTGAAATTCCTTATATTTTTTTTTCACTTTTTTAGTAATAAACAAACAAAATATATAAAACCTAAGTGGTTACAAAAATAATTTCAAGTAACATGCATCATTGTTCTGGTAAGCTAAATTAAACTCGGGAGGCCTAACGACATATATGAAAAGTTGAATGCATTCATTTGCAACAACTATGTTCCATGTTCATACCTTGATGACGAATAAAGAGAGGCCGCGCCGAAATGATGTGTAGTGTAGGAGGTGCAAATTATTTCGAAGATAGACATGCATTACTTTATCGTACACCTAGTTGATGTCACAACAATTTGATTGGCCATATTATATTCGTGTCTCTGTAATCACTGATGATTACTTTCTCCAGCAGTGTTGTTGCCATTCATCTTAAATGTTCCAACTTTTAAAAATGTTATGAACACAGAAACCACTTAATTATATATTTGAAGTACCAGTTGTGCAATCTAAAAATATATTATTAGAGTCACTACTGTCTAATTCATTAAGCTTGCTTATGTCATTATAATTCAATAAGTGTGCCAGTAACCCTTAATTATTTATCAGCTAGTTTATGTCTATCTACTTGTGTATTAACTACATGCATGTCCCAGCATTCATGTTGATTATATTTATTGTTGAGCCCCACCCTGTACTATGTGATTGAATTTTCTGTTCACCGTGCTTGTCTCAATATTAATAGCTTTCTGAGCAATCAATCAATTGGTTTTAAGTTTTGATTGGTTTTAAGTTTTGTATATTTTTCTAAGAGAAAATGACAAATAGCTCCCTGATTTTTTTTCTGAGAATATTTTTGCTCTCAAAAATTGAAAAATACATTCATGTCCTTGATTCTTTAAAAATGTAGACAAATCTACCTCCCGTTAAACTCAGTTTGTAGCTAACGTCGAAAAACGTTAACGTGACGCTGACCTGACCGTTTCGGAATTGTGGGCTAGACCTGGCCTGGAGACTAATGCGTCCTCATCCCGTAACGATCAGGTCAGCGCCACGAGAGCCAGCGTTTTTCGACGGGGCTAACGAACTGAGTTTAACGGAGAGCCAGAGGCAGGGGCGGAGCTTAGTTCAGACAAGGGGGGCCATGGCCCCCCAAACTTTTTATAAAAAACTTAGTAGTATTTTTTCAAAAGAAAAAAATAGTTTAATTGACTTAAATACTTTACTATGACTTAAAGTACTCAATAAATTCAATAAGCAACACTCTTCTATCTTCAAGTTCAAATATAAAAGTTAGATATTTTTTATTTATTTAATTTAATATTATTTTATATTTTACTGTTTATTTAATTTAATTTTTTATATGATAAAAAATAATAGAATATTCAATAAGTATTAATATTATTGTATTTGTATAAATTGATAAAAAAAATCAATAAATATTATAAATTTTAATATTTGTCCTTCTAACTTCTTTATATATTTTACAGGATATATATTCAAATTTTATATAAAATAATAATAAAAAATAAAAAAATTGATGCATTTTTTAAGAAGAAGACTAATATTTAAGAAGGAGAACATATAACTTTTACAATATCAACACCTGTAGATAGTTCTTCTACCTTAATGAATCACGAAAAAAGTTAAATACAACCTTTAAAAGTTCAAAAATTTACATCTGATGAGTTTGACCTTAATTTTTTGGAACGAAGACCCTGGAAAATGACTTTAAATTTGGCAATATCACCCAAACTAGAGAGATGAGATTAGACAAGCTTATCTTAAATGAGGTCCATATCAAAAACATCTTGACAATTATCTTATATCTAGCCTCCAAAATTTTGTTTCAAGTTCTGCCACTTACAGAGGGTAGATTTATCCACATTTTTAAAGGGTCAGAGACATAAACGTATTTTCTAATTTTCAGAAACGAAAATATCCTTAAAAAAAAGTCAAAAATTTATTTATTTTTTTTTTAAATACTATTATTTAAGAGTATTTGTCTGCTATACCAAGAAGGTGCATTTTTCTAAATACTATTACTTTTAGAGTCGTCTTTAATCATACGGAAATCAGAGAACAAAAGTGCATTTTAGTTTGCAATGTCATGCCTACATTTACAAGAGTATTTTAATTTGGAAAACACATTCGGTGATTGAGCAAGCAAGAATTCAATTTTTCTTCTTCTTACTAGACTATTTCTGATTCAAGCTCTTCTAAAAAACCAAGATTGATAAAATAAAAAAAATAAGACTCCAATTACAAATTAATTAATGTGTAAGCTTTTACTTTTCACTTTATCTATCTTCTCAATTTATAATCTTTCTCCTGTAAAGATAAAATGCAAATTCTGCCAATTGCAGTGAAGTAGTTGCGCAATAGACTGTAAAATCTTTAATGCAAATCACGCGTATTGTTGGAGCCGTACGTTGACAGGTCTTATTACTTAATGTTGATTTTTAAGGAGTTAGGCTCCGGATTTAAATATATAATTAACTATGATGTATGTATAATTATATTATTCTCATCGTTGTTCATTATATATTGTCTTAACCCAAATTTTATCAAGAGATGTTGGTCTTGTGGAGATTTTTTTAAGAAAAAGTATCGGGGCAACTATACCATCAAACAATTTGAAAATTTTATTAAAAAAAATATTAAATAATTAAGATTAGTGCCATCAAATTAAAATTAGTAAAATAATTTTTTACTGACTATCATCGTGTAATTGCTGAGTAAAGTACTAATTCGGTCCTTGTCCATTTTCCAAAATGACAAGACGATCTTAACCAAAAACACGTTTCATTACGGTCCCTAACCCTGTACTTCGTTTGCCAATCCAGTTCTTCTGTCAATTTTTTGACGAAAACTTGACGGAAATTACTGACGTGTCAGGTTAAAAAATGGACAGGGACCTAGTTGTCTCTAAATTTAAATTGGTTAAGGGTTTATTTGTCCGTATTATTCTTTAAATAATATTTTTTAATTATTTTTTTATTCATTATATTAATATTTTTTTAATAAATAAGTACAAACTAATTAATAAATTATTCAAATTTAAAAATATCATTTATTATAAAACCAAATAAATAATTTTTAAATATATAAATAATAAACATTAAAATTCAGTTAATACATTAATAATAATAACCCTATGATATACTATTAGTATTATGATCTAGCTAATTTTTACAATAAAGTGAAAACTAATGAACACATTATTTAATATATAGTAAACTTTTTTTGACTAATAACAAATTTAATTTTTTATCTCTTTAAACTAAATTAATAATTCTATTTGATATCTTTACACTAAAATACACTATGAGTAGGCTACTAATACTAAATGAAATAAAACATAATAGAATTATTAATTTAGTTTAAAGAGATAAAAAATTAAATTTGTTACTAGTAAAAAAAAGTTTACTATATATCAAATAATGTGCTCATTATTTATAATACTAATAGTATATCATAGGGTTATTATCACCAATGGATCCACTCCTATAGGTGTGGGGGCAAGCGCCCCACTACAGTTTGAAATTTTATTGAGTAGTATATAATAATAATATTTATTTGCCTCCATTAAATTATTAAATTTGACCCCACAATAATTTTTTATTCAACTTTCGACACTTGATAATCAATTTGAGAACTTCATATTAGATTTCCATTATAATAATCAATTTTTAAATTTAAATAAGATTGGTGTTCTTTTTTAGAAATCGGCTCAAAAGAATATTATCTATCCATTTGTGTTTCTCCTTTTGAAATTAGCTTTAGTTTTTTTTCATAATAACTACACTAATTGAATGAATTTTTTCAACTATAAATATCATCAAGAGCTAATTGTATGAAAGTTGAGTTTTAAATGATTGTTTAACGACATATACAAAAAAGACAATTTTTTTTGTGACTAAAAAATGGACATTTTGATTATATTGTCAAGGTTTCAAAATATGAAATATAAAAAATTAAATTTTAAATTATGTGTTATTATTTAAATTACTATTTTCGTATTTTAATTTGTAATTAGATATCTTGAAACCTAATCATATTTTATAATAATAAAATATAATTATAACAACAATTATGCTACGTAAATATAAAATAATCACTTGTACAGAATAAATCTTAAAATACAAATTTTGAAATACAAAATACACATTAAAAATAAGTTAATATATTTATTTATACTCAAATTTATAGTAGATAATTTGATAGCTAATTTTTTATGTAAACGTAATATTTTTATTATAAAAATTATTATCATGTTATATATATTTTGCCCTCACTATCAAATTTTTTTGGATCCGTCACTAGTTATTATTATTAATGTATTAACTGAATTTTAATGTTTATTATTTATATATTTAAAAATTATATTTAAAATTATTTATTTGGTTTCATAATAAATGATATTTTTAAATTTGAATAATTTATTAATTAGTTTGTACTTTTTTATTAAAAAAGAATATTAATATAATGAATAAAAATATAATTAAAAATATTGTTTAAAGAATAATAAAGACAAATAAACCCCTAACCAATTTAAATTTAGAGACAACTAGGTTCCTGTCCATTTTTTAACCTGACACGTCAGCAATTTCCGTCGAGTTTTCGCCGAAAAACTGACAGAAGGATCGGGTTGACAGACGGAGTACAGGGTTAGGGACCGTAATGGAACGTGTTTTTGGTTAAGGATCGTCTTGTCATTTTGGAAAATGGACAGGGACTGGGTTGGTACTTTACTCTGTAATTGCTTGTCAACGTAAAATTCCCTCTCATCGCGTCGCCGGTATCCCATTTTCAACCGTCTATCATGCTACCGTTGTGCCCTCCACTGCTACTTCTCTGTGTGTCGCGTTGGGTCGACCTACATCGAACAAAATAAACATTCTAAATATAAGAAAAGAAACATTCAAAGTTTAACAAAAAAAAAAACATCTCAAACTTAATAATAGAAACATTTCAAATTTTACAAAAGAAATATTTTGAAGGTTTTTGTTGGCCTAGAGAAGGGAGGTTGAATTTATGGCCTTCTTTTAAACTTGATTAATTTTGCCTCAAACCAAAAAATGTAACTTAGCTTCTGTTCTGTCTGCGAGATGAATTATGTAGGAGACAATTTCATTTTGTCTCATAAATCATGAAAATTAGAATCAATACAAGGAAAAAAAAGATGACACAGCCATGTATCCTGGTTCAGTTGCCTCGTGCAATACAACCTACATCCAGTCTCCACCACAACAGCAGTGGAATTTTCACGATCATATCAAATATTACATACACCAATTTCTTAGGATTTAACCTAATCCTATCTGGGATATATCAAGTTTCTACCTAAACTTCACTTGGCTAAGCAACTTCTTAGACTCTCAACATACTAAGTGCTTACCCAACTTAGTAAGGGATACAACTCAAATACCAGAAACAAAATAGAAATATAATCAAAGGAGATCTGAAATAAATCTTGACTTTTTTTTTTTCTCCAAGTTCCTCTCTTTGTCTTTTCTCCTAATGCCTTTTTCTTATTGTCTCTCTTTTATGCCTTTTACCTCTAAATAGAAACAAAGAAAGACATAACATACAAACAGAATACTCAAAGATAAACCATGAAGGAGATTATGATTTACAGCTCAAACTCTATATGCTGAACCCAAATTCTGAACTCTTAAATGTTATTCTTCATCTTGGTGGAAATGCTCCCTTTAATGTAGGTGCAATGCTTCCAAAACTTCAAACTTAATTTGTGAGGTTTCATTCTTCTCTGTTTTCGATTTCTCTCTCCTTCACCAGAAATGAAGATTATTTTTCTTTTTATATAAGCTATATTTCCTCAGCTAGAGCTTGTTCACAATGTCAACTTCTTGAATTTTGAGCTAGCTGAAATTTTTCTTTCTTTTTCTGCCATCAATCCAAAAAATTAGGAATTAGACATCAGTGTTAAGCACGGCAGCAGAAAAAGGAGCAGCAGTGATTAGCTTTTTCAGAGAGCTTGACAAAATCCAAACCTTTAATCTTGTGCTTTGTCTCTAAGTTTCATCATCAATTGATTTACAGCAGAGCAAAATAGTCTCCACTTTTTTTAACTTACTCTAAATAGTGGTTCAGAGGAAAGGAGAAAATAGCAAGCAATTGACTTGCATGTAAATGAAAACAAATTATCTTTAACCCTTCTGATTGAGCTTAACTTGCTTTTATTAATATTGATTTGACATAGCCTCCTTGATTAATTTTTCTTTCTTCTTCTTTGGCTCTTAATAAGAGAAAACTGAACTTTCTTTTCTTCTCTAAGTATTTTCCGAAATAAACTTAGCAGAAGCTTATGATTGCTTTCTTTTTGCTTAAAAGGTAAAGAACTGGGTTATGGGTTCAATTTCCTTCAGCAGCTTTGGAAGAACTTTGTTCTCTCTAGTTAGGCTCCTTGGCTTCATTAATTGGGCTGCTTTATGAATCATGGACTTGCAACATCAAACACTTTATCAAAGCACACTTGGGTTATCAACCCAAATAATACTATGTTTGTCATCATCAAAATGTAATTATTTGTTTGCTAAACTTAACATATCTCATATTTAACAAAAGAAACTCTCTAAGTTTAATAAAAGAAACATCTGAATTTTAACAAAAGAAACATCTCACAGTTACCTTTAAATGTATTCATTGTAATCGACTGCGAGGAGTTCTTTGTCGACCTTTCACGACAATCGACTCACCGGGAAAGGGTCGGATTAGGGTTGATGGACGGTGTGGTTGGATACAGCACAGCGACGGACAACTGGAAGAGACGTGGTTATTGACACAAGTAAAGTGAGGAGACGTGAATAGTTGCTTCGTCGGGAGAACAGTCGTCACCGGGTCGAAGGTGAACAGTTGGATTGCGCGGGACAGCGATGGCGCGGGACTCTCTTCGTGGGGATTGTGATCGTTGTCATCGCCAGCGATATGACAAGCGGTCTTGCTGTTGCGGTCAGAGAGTTGTTGCCATCGGTTGGGAGGTGACGGTGCAATCGTACGAACGAGAGCGACAACATGAGTAGGAGTGAAAAGGAAGGAGAGTGGGTGTGTGGTTGTTTTTTGAATTTTATTGTGTGTGAAAGTAAAAAGTGAAACTAGAGTTAGGTTTGGGTAAGGGTATGGGATGTTTTTTCAAGTTATTGGGCTTTTTTTTAATTGCGGTCTATATGTAGTTGGTAGAGTTATCTGATATCTAAGTTGCTTACTTAGTAAAGTTATTTTTTTCAATAGAAATTAAAGTAAAACCAATTCCTAATTAACTTGGATTGGTTGAGTGATCAGCTCACTTGTCCACTTAAGCAAATGTTGGGGGTTCGAATTGCTTTGTGTATGCAGAAATTCATTGGCTAACGACAGACCCTTAAATGGAGCTCAGATCCGTAACGGATTAGTCTTTGATATGTCAGACTTGGAGATACCGTGGACAATAAAAAAAACAACAATTCTATTTTTTTTAATTAAATTAGTGTATTTTGTGTTTATCCTAACTGAAAAAATATAAAAACACTAACAAATAACACAATTTATTTTTTATTTATTTTTTTGTTATTTTTATTAATTATATTTTTATTATTTTTTTATTTTTAAATAAAAAATTTAAATTTTAATAATTTATTCTAATTATCACTAAATAAAATATAAAAATATTAATTTTTATTATTTATATCTTATTTTTAATATTTTATCTTATTCTATTGTGAAAATGAAAGGCAACCCTTCGCACGAATGCCGTCACAACTCACAACCATGTATGTAAAGTAATTTTTGTTTTTAATTCGTATAAATAATTAAATATCACTACTATCTGGTTGCTAGTTGCTACAGAATTATGTCATCCATATCTATATAATCTATATCTATATATATTTATATAAAAATGATTGAGAGTATAGTTTAAGATGATTACGATAAAGATATCGATAACCATTTAAAATTGTTTTATTTATTATTTAAAATTTTTATATATAATATTTTAGTTACATATCTATTGTATTTAATATTATCTAATTATTACATTGACAAATAAAGTGTTTAAAATAAGATAATTTTAAACTGTTTTAATTGATTTTTTTATTTTTAATTACTTTTTATTTTAATATTAAAAAATTATTTTAATTAATTTTATATTAATTGACCTTTTACATATATATACCACTTTATGTATGTCTTTTTATTTTAATATTTAAAATAAAAAATAAGAAGATATGGAATAAAATGAAAAAAAAAATTGTCTTTTTTTTGTAATAAATAAATACAGTATAAAATGATTACTAATTACTCACGTAAAAATATTTTTGCATAAAAATAATAACTATAATATAAAATTACTATATATGTTAAATAGTTAGTCAAATATATTTTAAATTATTCAATAAATATAAATACATGTCATATTAAAAAATTCAATCAAATATATTAAATTATCTAATAATATTGTCACTTGAGCCCGTACCCACTCTGTCCGTGAGTTATTGTTATAGTTGGTTAATGATGGTTATGTTGATGTGCGTATGTGACAGGGTTGTTAGTTTGTAGTGAAAGTTAGTTGGCTTGCCAAATTAGGAAATTAGTTCTGTTAGTGCTATTTATAGTTAGTTAGCACATGATTGTAATTTAAGCATTTAACAGATTCAACTTACTGAATTTATGATGACTTGGAGCAAGAAGTAACAAAACTTCAAGTCACATATTCTCCGTTCTTTCTCAGCTTCATGAAGCTCTTCTCCTTTGTCTCTCTAAACTCACTCATTTAACAAGTATAAACCAAAACGAAGGCAATAATGATAGTGGTTCGGTTAGAAATGATGGACGAATGACTTGTAATAAAAAATTCAAAAATACTATTTATATATTAAAATTAGGTGCTAAAATTAATTACTGTTTATTTATTTATATATATATATATATATATAATTTAACTAATTTTTAATATGTAGCAAGAATGCAAAAGAGAGCCTCTTGGACGTTTCTATTCTTATTAACTAGTACAATTAGTGGCGGAGCTTAGTTGAGACAAATGGTCCCCCAAATTTTTGTTAAAAAAATTAGTAGTATTTTTTTAAAAAATAAAAAATAATTCAGTTGGCTCAAATATTTTATTATGACTTAAAATACCAAAGTTTAATTTTCATCTTTATTCAATAAGTAATACTCCTTCTACCTTTGAGTTCAAATATAAAAAATTAGGTCTTTTTTATTTATGTAATTTAATATTATTTTATATTTTACTGTTTATTTAATTTAATTTTTTATATGATAAAAAATATTAGAATATTCAATAAGTATTGATATTATTGTATTTGTATAAATTGATAAAAAAATTCAATAAATATTATAGATTTTAATATTTGTTCTTCTAACTTCTTTTTTACATATTTTACAGGATATATATTCAAATTTTTATATAAAATAATCGTGAAAAACTAAAGAATTGATATAATTTTTTAGAGGAAGTCTAATATTCAAGAAGGAGAATATATAACTTTTATATCAACACTTGTAGATAGTTCTTCTACTTTAATAAATCATGAACAAAGTGAGATATAACCTTCAAAAGTTTAAAGAGTTGCATCTGATGAGTTTGACCTTAATTCTTTGGAATGAGACCTTGAAAAATGGTTTTAAATTTGGCAATATCACCCAAATCAGAGAAATGAGATTAGACAAACTTATCTTCAATGGAATTCATATCAAAAGCATCTTAACAATTATCTTTTATCTGGCCCCTCCAAAATTTTGTTTCAAGATCCACCACTGAGCACAATAAATGTTATATGTGGCAACAAATTAGCAAATAACAATTGTAGTTGCAATAGTAAGAGCAATATAAATATTAAAAAAAAAAAAGAAAAAATATATAAAAGTACGAAAAAATTGAACAAACATATTTAATAAAGATGTTAGCATCTATTAATTAAAGTTTTCTTATTTTTATTTGCTATTTTAAGTAATTTGTTTTGCTGTAAGAATACCTGCGGTTCTTTCTTCTTAAGTAGTTGTCGTTATTGTCCGTCTTTATTACTCTTGAAACCCAGAGTAGTATATATATTGCACGACATTGATATGAAAAGAATAAAGAAGTACTAAAATGAATGGTTTAGGGTTAGTTGAATGAGTGAATAGTGAGGCATTATTCCTTCCACTTATTATCACCTATCCCTATCTTATTATTGTGACAAGCTAAAAATGGATTCCCATCATGAAGCAATTCCACATGCTTCTACTAGGAGTGATTCTGATGATGATGTCATAGAGATTAATAATGTTGATGAGAGCAACAGAGAAGGAGTAGTAGCGGTGATGGAAGGTTTGAACATTTCAAGAAGTAGTAATAGTGGTGGGAGAGAAGAAGAGGTTCCAATATACATGACATGGAAGGATGTATGGGTGGGAAAGAATGAGAGCAAATCGATCCTGGAGGGTCTGACTGGTTATGCCAAGCCAGGCCAGCTTTTGGCCATTATGGGTCCTTCTGGATCTGGCAAGTCTACTCTTCTTGATGCTTTGGGAGGTATCTATCTATATTTTTATGTATGTCTCCCTTCACATATCATCTCAATAATTTCTTTCGAAAAAAAGTTTTTAGTGATCAGTAGAGGTGGTAATATCTACCCTATTTGTGGGTATATAACTCCAACCGATCAGGTAGAATTGCCAACTCAATTCGCAGCGGGTAGGGCAGGGTTTTTGTGCGGGTCGGGTAGAATGCGGGTTGACATTCAATCCTACTTACTAAAAGATCTCTCACTAAATGCAAAAGATTTGTAGTTATTAAAAGAAAATCATTAATTGATAATTTAAAAGTTTTTTATATAAAAGTCAACTCTATTTTAATTTATCATAAAGTTATATAATAATGTTATATTTTTTGTAACCCGCGGGTAAGATCGGATACCCGCGGGTTAAGATCGGGGCAGAGTTAGAGTTGGAATCTTCTCAACCTGCGAGTAAGGTAGGATTGAGTTTATATAAAAATCTCAACCCGCAGATAGGATTAGAATTAGATCCAAAACTTACCCTATCCTACCCATTGCCACCCCTAGGATATTCTTCTTAAGTCATGTTAAATGTACACTCAAATTCGTCCCTAAAATCAGTTAAAAATATACATTTAAAATAAAATAAATTATATATATTATTTTTTGAAGTATTATAATAATAAGTTATTTTTACTTTATTTATGTCACCATTTGTTACAACTCACAAGTTTTATTAAGTAGTTTTCTTTGTACTTCTACCATTTAAAAACACTAATTTTAAATTTTTATTAAATATGAGGAGACGAAATATATATATAGAGCGCTCTTTTACTTAAATTATAATAATAATATATTAATATTTTGTTAAAATTAAAATATACACTTTTTTTTTAATTGTATAAAGTATTTTAGATATTTTTATTAATAATTACTAATATATATTATTCTCAAGAATAAATTTATATATATAATATATAATTATATTCGGGTGTATTTATATCTATTCATTTACACATGAATTGAATAACCCCTAATCTTAGACATTACATGATATACTCACACTCACATTTAAAAATTCTATCTATTACTTGGTTATTGCCAAAATTTGAATGTGGGTGCAATGTATTAAGAGACAATATATTTAGACATTTAGTCACTCAACCAAAGTCTCAATTGCTATTTGTTTGAAAAAATATATTTGTAATTTTTTTTATTAAACCACGATACAGGAAACTAGAAAAACCCAAAACAAAACGTTTGTTGTATTTGAAATGTGAATGATATCCCGTCCAAAAAAAAAAGTGATCGATACGTGTACATCATATATGTGATTCATAGTAATCAAATTATGCCTATATGAACTCCAATTTCAGGGAGATTAAGTTCAAACACAAGACAAACAGGGAAGATTCTAATCAATGGTCGCAAGCAATCATTGGCTTATGGAACCACGGTACAAAATCTTATATAATCTTTATATCCTTTAACAAAAAATTCAAGTTCTAATTGTTATTTCCATGTATGTGACTGCAGGCATATGTGACACAAGATGATAGCTTAATAACATCATTAACAGTGAGAGAAGCAGTGTACTATTCAGCTCAGCTTCAGTTGCCTGATTCCATGTCAAAGGCAGAGAAGAAAGAGAGAGCAGAGTTCACAATTAGAGAGATGGGTTTGCAAGATGCCATCAACACTAGAATTGGTGGCTGGGGTTGCAAAGGAATCAGCGGTGGTCAGAAGAGACGTGTAAGCATCTGCATTGAGATACTAACACGCCCAAGGCTCTTGTTTCTTGATGAACCAACAAGTGGACTTGACAGTGCTGCCTCTTACTATGTCATGAAAAGAATTAAATCTCTTGATCATAAAGATGGTATTCAAAGGACTATCATAGCTTCAATTCATCAGCCAAGTGCTGAAGTTTTTCAATTCTTTGATAATCTCTGTTTGCTCTCTGCTGGCAAAACAGTTTACTTTGGACCTGCTTCTGATGCAATTCAGGTTACTAACTAACTAACTAGTTCATATTTTCAATGCCCATCAATTCTATAATACTATCATAAGAACATTATGTTGTATGTAGTTTTTCGCTTCCAATGGTTTTCCTTGTCCTGCTCTTCAAAACCCCTCAGATCATATGCTAAAAACTATAAACAAGGACTTCGATCAGGTAATAAGCTTTCCCATGCCTCTTTTCTTTTCTTTAACAATTCAGTTGTTCTAAATGAGAAACTTGTTGTGCAAGGAAAATGAGCTGGCTCCTGATGATGGTGGGAATGGAATCATACCAACAGAAGAAGTAATCCGGATTCTTGTAAACTCATATAACTCATCTGAGATGAACCAACAAGTTCAAGCTGAAGTAGCAATGCTTTCTGAAACGGTATAAATTATTTCATAACTTAAATGAGATATTCTTTGTTTTATGTACAAATGAGATTTGAATGAGTTGGTGCAGGAAAGTATTTGCCAAGACAAGAAGAGAAGTCATGGTGGGTTTATTAGTCAGTGCATTGTTCTGAGCAAAAGATCATTCCTAAACATGTCTCGTGATTTAGGCTATTACTGGATACGCCTTGTCGCATATATGGGGATGGCTATTTGTTTAGGAACTGTCTTCTATGATATAAGCACCACCAATAACTCAATTAAGGTAACATTATTTCTCTCTTTATATAATTATAAACTGCATCACTAGCTCTATGTGTTACATTTTAATAAATTTGTATTAAGAGTAACAATATCAATACAATACAATATAGATCCAAAATATATACAAAATATACATTAAAAATGAGTTAAATTACACATATATTTATATATAAATAGCTAATTTTGGTGTAATAACATTTTCGATATAGATTAATAATAATGCATATTTGTTGCAACTTATGATCGATTAGTGTTATGGATGAGTTCAAATGCGGTGCTTCACGGATATTAGTAGTTGAAAACACTATCTAATCTCTTCAAAAGTGACACTTTTTGAATTTCTTAGCCGTCAAGAAAAGTAAATAGGAATATGGAACATAATTAATAGTTCAAGTAAGTCTTGAATGAGCTCCAAAAGCTTGATATAAATAAACAAATTTTTGTCCTATATTTTTGAGTTATATACTCTCATTTAATTCTGGTCATTGAGTAAATGATACGTTGATGAATAATAATTTCTTTTTTTTTTTGTCTAGTCTATTAATAACAAAAATGGATTCTTCCGATGTATAAAGTAAGAATTTCAATAGCTTTTACTACTATAACCTTTTTTATCACCATTTTTTTCTCTTTTTTATATAAAAGTGTTTAATCTATTCATATGAGTATTGAATTGAGGAAGGAATAGATCGCTTTATTTATATGACTTAGATGTCGTATTTTTCGAAAAACCAATTCGATTGATGAAATTTTATATGATACTTATAAGATCGAAGAGATTCCAATATTTTTTATTATTATATACATTACTTAATTTAGGTTCTAAAGCCCAATAATATATGTCCAAAATTCAAAGTACATTATTTAGTCACTTTTTTGAGTTTAAAGTCTTATCGGAGTCAAACATTCAACTCATTTAGAAGTAAACTAAAAAAATTGTTACATACCTTCACTTTTGATTATTACAGGACAGAGGTTCATTTCTTACATTTGTGTCTACATTCATGACTTTCATGAGCATCGGTGGATTCCCTTCCTTTGTAGAAGACATGAAGGTACTTTAAAGATATGTGTTTCTAATTTCAAAAAAAAAAAAAAGCCTAACTAATAATTGTTACGGCAAATTAAAGGTATTTGAACGAGAAAGGCTAAATGGGCATTATGGTGTGTGCGCCTTTGTAATTGGAAACACATTATCCGGCATCCCATTCGTATTACTAGTTTCATTGATTCCGGGAACAATTGCATATTACCTAGCTGGCCTTCAAAATGGATGCAAGCAAGTTGTTTACTTCTTGAGCGTGTTGTTATCTTGTGTTATGTTAGTGGAAAGCCTCATGATGATAATTGCTGCCATAGTCCCAAACTACCTATTGGGAATCATGACAGGTTCTGCAATCCAAGGACTCATGATTCTGCTTGCTGGCTTCTTTAAATTGCCCAGTGACATTCCTAGGCCACTTTGGAAATACCCTTTGCACTACATGGCTTTCCATCGATATGCCTTTCAAGGATTGTTCAAGAACGAATTTCAAGGCCTAAAGTTTGCTACCAAAAACAACAATATTATTGTTACTGGTGAGGAGATTCTGAGGGACACATTTGAAGTGGACAACAGTTACTCAAAGTGGCTTGATCTATTAGTGTTGGTGGGGATGCTTGTTTTGTATCGAGTTCTATTTTTGGTTATCATTAAGGGTACGGAGAAGGTTAAGCCTTTTGTTGCATCCTTCAAACTGGTGTCTCCCAAGAAAACAATACATGTCATGGAAAATCCAAATGCCACCCCTCCTACTCATGGACACTACCTTGTATAAGTATAATCATATACAACAATGCTAGGAACCAAGAGGGTATCAGCCAAAAACCAGCCAAATGCCTTGGGTGAATCCAAAATCTCTATGTGGATGGTGTTTATACTAGGCATTAGGATGTTTCTTCTACTAAGTATTAGAATGTTTCTTTTTCATACTAAATGGATGTTCTTTTATATATTTTATAAATTTTTTTATATACTAATAATTGGGATTGTTGAAAGTTCCATGATTCCTGCTCCTATTTTTCCAACGTATCATTCAGAATTTTAATTTGGGGTGAAAAGCAATTAATATCAAATATTATAAATTAAAAATAAATAAAATTAATTAAATATAATTATAAATTAATTAAATTGTTTATTTTTTGACTCATCACCTCTTAATTCTGTATACCTTTTCAATCATATATATATGAAGACGATCATTTAAAATTAAACTACTGGTTAGCGTTTTTGAAACCCTTTTAAATTTTTAATGTGAATTATTTAAAACTTACATACTCACTAATAATATTTCTCATATATGAATCCAAGTTTTTGTAAATTCTGTGGTTTATGAATCCGAACCTCGATCAGCCCCTATATCTTTTGATGAATGGCATGCAGAGTAGAGTAGGGAGTAATAATGTTAGGTAAATAATATTCTAAAATTATCTTATTTAATTTAATATCTATAATTTTATATATAACATGTATCTAAAATTATATATTTATTATATTTAATATTATATATTTATTTTAAAGATAATTATTGGCCACGTATAAAAGTACAAAAATGAGTTGTTCAATAATATGACATGTTGATATAGATAATTGTGTTACATGTCATAATATTATTCATTTACGTGTCATTCGCATTATTGTATATGCACTTTGGTCTTTGACTTTGCATTAAATAATTCATTTTAACTCTTGAAATTGAATGTTGTACACTAACTTAATCAATTTACCCTTTTTCTTTTGTAAATTTAAAATTCTTAATATATTTAAATTTATTAATTTTAATTCTATTTTTTTACATATCTTTTAAAAATAAGTACTTTTATCATATATTTTTAAGATTTTAGTTTTAATTATATAATTTTTTTACAATAATTTAACATGATAAATTTTATAATATACAAGTATATTATTTTCAAAAAGAATTATATGACTGATTAAACATATTTTTTTTTTAAAGTTTAAACTGGCTTATATAAAAATTGAGTTGAGAAATACCTAAGTTTGTTAAAATATTTTAAAAAAGATGAGTCATACAAGTTAGTGATCTTATCTAGAGTGAGTGTGTAATTTTTTCATTATTTCAAGATAAGTTAATTAGTCTATTTTGTATAGTTATCAGTATTAAAATATTATAAAAAATTTATATGATTAAAACTAAATTTTTTAAAATATTTATTAAAAATACTTAAATTTAAATAATATATGAAAAAAAAATTAGAACATCTAAAAAATTAAAAATTTTAAATTTATAAAAAAATGAGAAAAATTAGTCAAAGGATTAATTTAATGCACAACATTCAATTTTATAAACTAAAATGAGCCACTTACTACAAGTTTAGGGACTAATTTAGTGCATTTGCAATAATGATATAGTTGATCATACGTGGACAAACAATATTGTGACATGTGGCACAAGATGACACATAACCAAATAGTATTATAACACATGGCACAATCGTCTATGTCAAAATGTCATGTATTGCTAAAAATATGGCACAATTGACTAATCATCATACTATTATACGTGGTCAAACTATAAAGTGACACATGTCACTAATGCTCTACATCATCAAATAATGTAAGTACACCGTTAGTAGAAAATAAGTTAAGGACTAACGCAGTGCACTTCTGTCAATCTTACTATTAGAGTATAATTAGGATTAGATCAATTAGCATCAATTATAATTATTTGGCATATCTATATATTTATTACGCTTGTATTGCTTTGATTCTTCTAGCATCTATATACAACTTTGTATATTGTATTATTCTTCAACTCACTCAATAATAGACAACCCTTTCTTTAGATTACTGTTTTGTTTCTAATATGGTATCAAGAGTATAAGTTTTTATTTTCTCTATAGAAATTAGTTCATATCCGTTTTGTTTTTTCTTCTGGCAATGTTCTTTGCCCTTGATTTTCGATACTTTTTCGACGTTTTGGTTCGTCACTACCCTTCCTATCTTGTTCGTCTCGTCGTCACGAGTCTAACGAACCCAACCCCATCTTTGGAGACCTCCAAACGTGTCGCCGCAAGTCCTTGCCGCTGCTATTTTCTTCCCCTCTCCAAACGCATTGATTGCTGTTGGATTCGACGCCTAATCAATAGCACAGAAGTCTCCACGTGTTACAACTCACACATCCCACAGATCCGCATCCAACCCGCGTCTAGATCCGCATGTTGACCCAAACCGGCCCGTTTGTTGACCCACGTATTAGCCCCACTGAGTTAGCATTGCCGTATTTTTCCTCCTCCACTCAGATGCTGCCACGTGTCCTTCATTGCTGATGTGGCTTTTGACATGTCTGTTGGCGTGGCATGCAGTGGGATCCTCCCTAAATTTTTTAGTGAGCTTTTTGTGCCCTCTTTTTTCAATTTTTGTCCCGATTTTGCAGTTTTTTCTGTTTTTGTCTCTGTTATTATAAAAAAAAATTAGATATTTTCTAGGCTACAGATAGGAAGGGTAATTTGCCAAAACTGTCATCGTTTTGGTCACATACTCCCAAATTATCTCTCTATTGAATGTCGAAAATGCAAGCAGAAAGGATACATTAGCTTCAATTGCCCAATATTATTTTGTCATTATTGTAAGCTTTCAGGATATTTGATTACTTCCTGTCGCACCACGTCTTGATCAGACCAAGCATCATTCTCGTCCCAACATCTCCAAGAATATGCCTGCTTTTGTTACTGCTGCTGCTATTGAATCTACCAACTCTGCTTCTCTCAACCCGTCTCCTGTCTATCTATCTGATATTGAGTTTCTTCTTAAGTAACTTCTCTCCTTTTCTAGTAATACTACCACTCCTATTGTCATGCTTTCTCCCTCCAATTGTTCTTTTAGGGTAAGAAATTCACCTCCTCATATTCTTAATTATCATTGTTTTTCTCCTATTCTTCATCACCATGAACCTAAGTTATTCCGAGAAGCCGCCAAAAATTCAAATTGGCAGCAAATAATGCAGGAAAAAATTCAGATACTTGAAAAAACACACACTTGAAACTTGGTTGATCCTCTTTTTGATAACAACATTGTGGGTAGTATATGGGTATATAAGATCAAGACTCACTTTGATGGTTCTATTGACCGTTATAAGGTGCGATTGGTTGCTCAAAGATGTACTCAAGAGTATGGTATTGATTATGAAGAGACTTTTGCTCCTGTTGCTCGTCTCACATATGCTTGCGTTCTCCTTGCCATTGCTGCGGTCAGAAAATAGTCTCTCAGTCAGATAGATGTGATGAATGTATTTCTTTATGGAGATTTGGAAAAGAAGGTCTATATAAAACCACCTCTGGAATATCCTTGTCCTTCTAGCAAAGTTAGTCTCTTTCATAAGGTACTTTATGGTCTTAAGCAAGCTCCTCGTGAATGGTTCGAAAAGTTCAGCACCACTATATGCAATCTCGGTTTCACTTGCAACCCTTATGAGAATATTCTCTTTATTCGTAGAAGTGAACGTGGGTTGTTCTTTTATTTTTGTATGTCGATGACATGATCATTACTAGAGATGATATTAATGGTATCTCTTATCTTAAAGTATCCCTTCACCACACTTTTGAGATAAAAGATCTTGGTTCTGTCAGTTGTTTTCTTGGCCTTGAAGTTATATCCACCGATGACGACATCTATCTCTCTCTAGTTTAGTATGCTTCTAATCTTCTTGCTCGAGTCGAAGTTACACATAGTCGCACTGAGTCTACTTCTCTTGAACCTAATGTTCAGTTTACTCCTATGTATGGCACTATTTTAGGTAATCCTACTCTTTACGATAGTTAGTTAGAGGTCTCGTCTACTTGACTGTCACACGACTAAACATCGCATATCCAGTTCATGTTCTTAGCCAGTTCTTGTTAGCTCCTCGTACTACTCACTATGATGTAGTTCTTCGCATTCTTCAGTACATCAAAAGCACTATATTTCATGGTCTTCATTTTTCTGCCCATTCATCCTTAACTCTTCAAGCGTACTCAGATGCTAATTGAGCTGGTGATCCCACTGAACGTCATTCTACTACTGGTTATTGTTTATTTCTTGGTGACTCTCATTTTCTGGCGAGCTAAGAAACAAACGTTCACTGCTCGATCAAGCACCAAAATTGAATACCGTGCTCTCGCTGACACCACTGCTAAGGTTGTCTTGGTTCGTTGGCTTCTCAAAGACTTGGGTGCCCCTCAGTTGTCCTCAACTGGTGTTTATTGCGACAATTGCAGTGCTATTCAGATTGCTCATAATGATTTTTTCATGAATGCACCAAACACATTAAGATTGATTGTCATTTTGTTCGGCAACATCTTCTTATTGATGTTGTTTGTCTTGTAACTATTGGGACTCTGGTTCAGATTGCGATATCTTCACAAAGGCTCATATTCTTACTTGTTTTCAGACTCTAGTGTCCAAATTCAATATGGTATCTTTAGCTCCCATTTGAGTTTGAGGGAGGATGTTAGAATATAATTAGGATTAGATCAATTAACATCAATTATAATTATTTAGCATATCTATATATTTATAACGCTTTTATTATTTTGATTTTTTAGTATCTATATATAGCTTTGTATGTTGTATTATTTTTTAACTCATTTAATAATAGATAAATATTTTTTTAAATTATTGTCTTGTTTTTAATATTTACAGATATAATTAATGTAATTAGAATCTCAAAAAACGATTTTGATGTATGACACCAATTTTAAATATCATTTTAAAATTTAACTTAAATATAAAATAAAATATCTTTTTGTTGTGATAAGAATGAATATGTGGATGTCATTTATTATGGGCGGCTCATGTTCTCAAGTATGAATGCATTAAAGAAATTTGAAAATGTAAATCTTCCTTCACCTATAAATAGAGAAGCAACTGACGAATAATTACACACACATGAATAATAAACTTCTCTCTCTTTATACAAAATTTTTCTCCTCTTTCTTTATATGTTCCTAATATATATAATAGTAGTAAATATATAAGTTATTTCTATTATAGTGAGATTATTATATTGGTAAATACTAATACTAGAGTCTTCTATTTATACTTCTTTAGTTTATATATCGTCTTTATTTATTCTACAACACGTTATCAGCACGAGACTCTAACCAAATTTTAGAAGACTCTAGGTAACAAATTTTTATTATGTCGAAGATCTCTCATCTTGAATTTAATGCTCTTGATATATCTGGAAATAATTATTTATCATAGATACTTGATGCTAAAATCCATCTTGATTCAATGGATCTTGGAGATACCATTAAGGCTGAAAATAATACATCCCAAAAGGATAAAGCCAAGCCATGATTTTCCTTCGCTGTCATCTTGATGAAGGATTGAAAAACGAATATCTCACATTAAAAGATCCTACAGATCTGTGGAAAGACCTTGAAGAAAGGTACAATCATCAAAAGACGGTGATACTTCCTCAAGCCCGATATGAATAGACGCACTTGCGTCTACAAGATTTTAAATCCACTTCAGCAATGTTTTGAATTACCTCACGAATAAAATTATGTGGGAAAAATATATCTGATAATGATATGTTAGAGAAAACTTTCTCGACCTTCCATGCCTCGAATGTGCTCCTGCAGCAGCAGTATCGAGAAAAATGATTTAAAAATATTCTGAGCTAATTTCTTACCTTCTTGTTGTTGAGCGCAACAATGAGTTACTTTTAAAAAATCATGAAGTGCATCTAGCTGGCGCCGCCCCATTTCCTGAAGCAAATGTGGCAAATCCTAACCCCAGAAGAGGTAAATGGCAAGGCTTTGGTAGCAAGAAAAATTATGGAAGGAAAATGAATTATGTTCACAAGAAAGGATCTCACCAGAAGTGGGATAAAGAAAGAAACTTTGGGCAAAATAAATCAACAGAGAATAAGTGTTTCCGTTGTGGTGGAAAGGGCCATTGGTCGCATACCTGTCATACCCCATGGCACCTAGTTGACCTTTATCAAGCACCTTTGAAAAAGGATGATAAAAGAAAAGAAACAAGTTTTGTTTCAAATGATGCTGAAAATTCCACCACTCATTATGATGTATCTAATTTCTTTGAGGATCCTGAAAGAAATATTGGCCATTTGATCAATGATGGAATAGTTTAATATGTGTGTATTCATGTGAATAAATAATGTAAGAAACTTGTAAAATTTTATGCATTTGAATTTCAAAATTACTGAATGTACCAAGATAATAATAATGAAATTTTTAGTATATACTATACTTCTTAGAAAAATATTTTCAATCAAGGAAATAATTTTACTGCGTAAATATTTCTACTCATTTTATTATTATTATTTGTCTTTGAAAAGAATAGCAAGGACATATAATGAAGATGTTTGCCTTGCAGATAGTGCAAGTTCACACACTATTCTCAAAAGTGATATATATTTTACCAATCTTGTACCAAAAGAAGAATATGTTAATACTATTATTGGCTGAGGTAATATGATTGAAGGCTCCGGAAGAGCTATAATTTTGTTTCTTCGAGGAACAAAATTCATAATAAATAATGCACTATTGTCTACCAAGTCTCTAAGAAACTTGTTAAGCTTTAAAGATATTCGCTGAAATGAATGTCATATTGAAACAATGAATGAGGAAAATCATGAGTATTTATGTATCACAACTCATGATTTAAATAAAAATGTTATATTGAAAACTCCTATGGACATTCACTAAAGAATCAGAAGATTCTTAAATCTAGTGAATTTTGTTGTGATGCATGTTCTCAAGGGAAGTTAATTTTAAGGCCATCACCAGTAAAGATTGAATTTGAGTCCCTGAATTCCTAGAAAGGATTCAAGGTGATATATGTGGACCTATTCATCCACCATGTGGATCTTTTAAATATTTTATGGTCCTGATAGACGCATCTTCGAGATGGTCACATGTGTGCTTATTGTCTTCTCATAACCTAGCGTTTGCGAGATTACTGGCTCAAATTATTCGGTTAAAAGCACAATTTCCAGAAAATTCAATCAAAGCAATTTGTCTTGATAATGCTGGTGAATTTACTTCCTAAGTTTTTGATGCTTATTGTATGGCTAATGGAATAAGTGTTGAACATCCAGTAACTTATGTTCACACACAAAATGGGTTAGCAGAATCACTTATTAAACGCCTCCAATTAATTGCTAGACCCCTTACTTATGAGAACAAATCTCCCAACCTCGGTTTGGGGGTATGCTATTTTACATGTTGCAGCACTTATTCGTTTAAGGCCAACGAGTTACCATTAGTTCTCTCCTATGCAATTAGCCTTTGGCTAGTAGCCAACTGTTTTCCTTTAAGAATATTTGGGTGTGCAATATATGTTCCCATTGCACCACCTTCTCGCACCAAAATGGGACCCCAAAGAAAATTGGGGATATATGTTGGATATGATTCTCCCTCTATAGTGGATTGATTGATCCAATATATTATGTCATCATGTGGATTGATTGATCAGAAGATAGCTCCAACTATCCTGTTTGAAGATAATACAGCATGCATTGCTCAATTTAAGGGCGGATATATCAAAGATGATAGAACAAAACATATTTCTCCCAAATTCTTCTTCACTCATGATCTTCAAAATCAAGGGACAATTGATGTCCAACAGATCCGCTCAAATGACAATCTGGCAGATTTATTCACAAAGTCACTCAAAAAATCTTCCTTTGAAAGATTGGTACATAAGATTGGGATGCGCTGATTTCAAGACATTAAATGATGTCGACAAGAGGAGGAGACTGTACTCTTTATTCCTTGATCAGGTTTTTTTCTCACTGGATTATTCTTGACAAGGTTTTTAACGAGGCAGTCCCCATCAAAGGATATTATACTCTTTTTCCTTCACTAAAGTTTTTCCCATTGAATTTTTCTTTAGTAAGGTTTTAATGAGTCATAATCCTAAATGGGCATCCAAGAAAGAGTGTTGTGATAAGAATAAGTATGTAGATGTCATTTATTATGGGCGGCTCATATTCTCAAAGATGAATATATTAAAGAAATTTAAAAATATAAATCTTTCTTCGCCTATAAATAATAGAGAAGCAATTGAGGAACAATTACACACACATAAATAATAAACTTCTTTCTCTTTATACAAACTTTTCTCCTCTTTCTTTATATGTTCCTAATATATATAATAGTAGTAAATATATAAGTTATTTCTATTATAGTAAAATTATTATATTAATAAATATTAATACTAGAGTCTTCTATTTATACTTCTTTAATTTATATATCGTCTTTATTTATTCTACAATTTTAACTGATTTTTATTGTCTCCTATTCGAGTAGGTGCGTACTAGGTGGTGCAATTGATTTCTTATTTTTATCGTGGTTATTACTTATTAGATTTATCGCGTATAATTAATGGTATGTCCCTAGATGAGTAGATGGCAATCCATAGATGCCATTTCAAGTTGTATCATTGATAAAGTGGCAACGCGTTTAATTATCCACCAATTTCGTATATTATGTATTTTTGTATGGGTTATGCTATGTGTACACAAAAATCAGTTATTAATATAAAATATATATTAAAATATAAATATATATCAAAAATAAATTAAATCACACATGCATTTATGCATAAATATATTTGTAGTTGATTTTAGTGGCTAATTTTAGTAATTAATTTTAATATACAAATAATATTTCTCTTTCTATATTAATATATTAACAATGATAGATATACATTAAAATAAATTAAATTAATATAAAATAATTAATTTTAATATATAAATTATATTTTATAAATATATATTATTTTACATATTTTACATATTTATTTTATATTTTAATATATATTTTATATAAATTTAAAATGATTTTATGATTTTAGGTGAGGCGAAAAAAGTGTTTTTAAGATATGCTACTACAAATAAACAATTTTTTATTTTTCATTTGTTACGAGTTATAAATTAATTTAATATAGAATTTATTTGGGTGAATTTTTTTAAAAAGATCTTTTTGATGATATATATTTTTTTAAATACTAGAGAGTCATCGTCAGAATTTATTATTTTTGCTAATTAATTAGTTATCAATATTTAAAAGTATGGGTTAATATAGTATGATGTTGAATTACTAACTATGAAACACAAACATTTTTTTTATTTGTCGTGTCTGCATATCAGACACGACACTCACTGACAAGTGTGTCTTTTGTTTCCAATCGTATTTTAATAAAAGATAAAAATTCTTATCCGAACATGTTTGGACACATCTAAATACTATCACTACCATCACGTGTCAGTGAGTCCAACCTTATTCTCAATATGTATTTTTGAGATGAGTTTAGAAATAGTATATATTATTAATTATTAAAACAAAAATATTTTAAATACTTTATATAATTAAAAAAATATTAAAAATAAATAAAAATTAATTTAATTTTTAATATCGATAAAATATCAAAATATAACTACAATTTATCTAAACAATACTTTATATTTTATATATATATGTATTTTGTGTTCCCATATCTTATAAAAATTTTAAATTTGTGTGTCTGTGTATCCGTATCATGTCGTATCCTGTATTAGTGTCAGTGTCCATACATCATAGATTATTACACTAAAAAAATTAAATTAATGACTAAAAGTGATGGTTAAAAATAATAAATTCTAATTATACTTAAATATTTATCTTTTTTAACTTAGTTTTTAAAAACATAATTTATTTATTTATGGATGAATTTTTACAAATAAAAATCTCTTAAAAAAATAAAAATAATTTTATCTTTAAATATCTCATATAGAAATATCTTTTTATATATCTAATAATTATATTTGAATACAATAATATAATAAATATTTTTAAGTAAAAAATATAAATTATATAGCTTATAACAAAAAAATAGTATTTTTATTTTTATTATCAAAATTTTATCAAATACATTAAAAAGAATCTCATTACATTTTTTTTAATAATTTAGTCACATTCAAACAAATTCTTAACTCTATTTAAATATACCAACTTTAAATAATGAAGGAACGAGAAATTCACAAAATAAGAAGAACAATGATTATTTATTAAAACAAAATAATAATATTAAAGAGACAAAAAATTTAAATTTATTTTATTTAATATTTATTAATTATTATAATAATTAATAAATATTTTTAAATAAAATAAATTTTGACTATTTTTAATTAGGTAATTCTTTTTTATTATCCAACCTTTCCGAATACATTAACAGAAACTTTCTTAAGTGAGAACGCAACCCTTTATCCCTCTAAAGTCTAAAGTCTCTAACAACTTTTAATGGAACTTTCAATGAAAAATTCAGCAACCTCTCTTGTGTAGTTGGGTGCAATTAATTTCAATGTCCTTTTAGATTTGTACAAATCGTATGCTACATCACTATACTTGAAGACGTCTTCAACGGGTCATGTCTGTGTTTATTATATATTATATGAAAAAGTACAGACAGATAATAAAAATACTAAAGAATTATGAATAATAAATATATTGGATATTCATTTCACTAAGTGTGTAAATAATTATTCTAATATTAAAACTTTGGATAAATAATTTAAAAATATAGTATATTTTAATTTGATTAATAATTATTCATATTATTCAAAAAAATTATTGGTTACCTAATATTATCCATATTATATATACGGAGACATATAGTGTTGATTAAATTTAGTCTTTAACTTTATATGACTGTGAAGGTGATCTTTCCCATATACTCAGAGATAATCAGCAGGGGTTTGGATATCCCTTTTATTTTTGTGTTCCACAAAATATACTCTGTATTAGAAATTTGCCATATAAATAGTTATGTATGGTCTTATTTTTTCTTTTGAAATTATGTGTTCCACAATTTGGTCTTATTTTCACCAACCTGCTTAGTGTTTGATACTGTTAACAGACTATTAATATCAATATCATTATATCAACTATTAATATCACTAGTCTGATTAAATAAGTATCAAATATTCGAATTTTATTTTATATATATATTAATTTATTAGTCAACAATAAATTTTTAAATAAAATTTCGACTTGCAATTTGAATTAAACAAGTTTTCGAAGTTGGAATCTCATTTTGTACATGCTAAAAAAAACATAACACTAACTCAATTTGATATTTGAAAAAACTAAACTCAAGATGCACTACGTCTTCATTCTTCCTCCTCTACTTCTTTGAGCATACCACCTCCATATCATATCCACATGCCGACAAAGTAAGGGTTGTTTAATAGTTAATACTGTAATTGTCACGTTGCGCTGATAACGATGACTTTGGATTTTAGAAACTTCAATTTGGATACGTGGCTCCCCTATATGACTATATCAATAAATATATAAAAATATAATATGAATTAAATTTAAAGATACAAATAATAGTCGTTTTTTATTTTTAATATTAAAAAGAAGATGGTATTTTACAATGCTATTGACATCAGGATGTGAAGAACAAAAATTAGAATATTAGATTTATCACTTAAAATATAAATTTAATTCTTAGATTTATATATTTTAATTTTTTTTAATTTTTAATACACAAATGATAAATCTGATTCTTAAATTTATGTATCTTACCAAAATCAAATTTTTAGATTTAATTATTTTTTTAATAAATTTGACCGTTCGATTTGTTTAGTAACCATTTTTAAAAAAATCAATTTCATATTAAAAAAAATACCAACTTTTTCAGTAAGTATGCATTCCCCGCCAATTTCCTGCACATATATAAAAAAATTTAGCCAAATATAGTATCATATATATATGTGGAAGACACCAGTTTCCATTTAACAGCCACAGAATACGGTTTGGGTCTCCTTTTCTTCATAATAAATGCTGATTATTATATAGTTTTGTGCATGCATGTTACATGTGACATAATTTAATCTCAAAGAACGTCAGCAACATGCACGAGATAAATATGTTCCCAACCTCCTCTCCTCCATCTCAGTCTCCTTCCTTTTGCATACAGAATTAAAACTGGACCCGAAGGAAGAAAGGAATTAAAAGAGGAGGGCGTTTATATGGACCCGAAGGCATATGTTTTTTGTTTTTTGTTTTTTGTTTTTTTTCTTCGAAATAATAACTATTTGAGAATGTGATATATATATTTGGCTATTTGGATTTTGTCATAAGTTAATGAAAAGATAAAACCAACTACAGTATCTTTACATGAAATTGATAGTTGATAATTGTTAGATAATAATAATTTAATCAAATTATATAACTAACCATTTTCGACTATTAACCTTATATAAAAATATCTGTATGCACGTAAGTTTTCATTACCAAAGATAGATTTAAAAATCTGAGAGTGAAGAAGTCAAAAATTAAAACATTGTATAATTAAATATAATAAGATCATATATTTGATAATAGATATAATTATAATTAATTTTTTAATTAAAAAAATTAATAAATACTTGTCAAATAAAAGAATTATCTCAATCTTTATAATTTTTTCATAATTTTTTTATGATTTTACATCTAATAAAATATAAAATGATCTATTTTAAATATTTTGTTAATTAATATACTTAATTAAGTATTTATGTGATAATGAATTATATTTTTATGTTTTATATTATTAAAAAATATAACATAAAATAATATAAATTAGTTACACTAGTAATTTTGTTATGTGAATTTAAAATATTTTAAAATATTTTTATATAATAATAGGAGTAAAAATTAATAGAAAAATAATAAAAAAACAACTAAATATTTTTTATATAGTTATAGATGTTAAAATTAATTTTAAAAAATGTAAAAAAAAAATTTAAATCAAATTAAAAAATACAAATGATATAAATATATGTAGAAAATTTTAAACCCTAATACATAAAGAATACCAACTCTTTTTACTATTACTATACTATTAAATTTTACTCAATACAATATATTTATTATAATAGTATATGAGTTTAAAATTTGTTGCCAATGAATTATAATTCAAATGACATAATCTTTCTATACTCACCTAAGAGATCGCGAATTTAAGTCTCTTTATTTTTGGTAAAAAAAAAATTAAAATTTGTTAGGGAACAAGACCACTACTTGCCGCTTGAGTCCGTCCGTGTTCACCACAAGAAAAAATATTTCTACATACATCAATCATTTTCACCAAAATTTTATAAATCTCACTTGTTAAAAAATTAATAATAATTGTAAAAGAAATACTTACATAATTATGGAACTTGTTAAAAGTATTTATAACATTTTAAAAATATTATGAAAAAATATTTTATTTAAAATAGTTTAATTTGAATGTACCAACAAAATTATACATTTTATTAATATATTTGTTTAATTATATTCTTTTTTTATAATTATTTACTCATTTAATATAAAAAATAATTGCTTTAATTAACGTAATATTACATAATTAGATGTACGTATAAAAATATTTTGTAATAACACTATCAAAAATAAATTTTATTAAAAATTATTGAAAATATTTTTTTATATTTACACTACTGAATACATAAAAAAAAAAAAAGTAAAAACTTTTTATTATATATTATAAAGTGAAACCACGTACGAAGAGTCTCTATATAAGTTGTTACGATTCCATACAAATTATTATGCAGAGATCCGAGCCATTCTTACTACTATTATTTTTAGTTCCTATTTTACTCTCAAATAATAGTTGATGGCTTCTCTTCATCATCACCCTCTTCCATATTCTGAAGCCAAACCCAACAATTCAATTGTTCTAGAGATTCATCATGATGAGACCATCACTACTACTAGTAGTGCTGTGGCACATATGGAGGAGGCTTCAAGAAAGAGCAATGGAGAAGAGAAGAGCAATCCTATCTGTTTGACATGGAAGGATCTTTGGGTGAGGGCTTCCATGGGGAAGAGAGGGACCAAAGCTATCCTTCAGGGGCTAACCGGTTATGCCAAACCGGGTCAGCTCTTGGCCATTATGGGTCCTTCTGGTTGTGGCAAGTCAACACTTCTTGATACTTTAGCAGGTATATATATCAAATTAGTTAAGAGTAGTGATACCCTTCAACTCACTAATAAGAAATTTTTAATCAACATATTTTAATTTTAAATAAATTTTAATCAATAAATTACTTACCAAATTTTGAATTTTTTATTTAAATTAAATAAATATAAAATTTATAAAAATACATAAAATATAGCATAATTACATAAATACACAATTTGTTACATTTCAGTTATTGAAAGAGAATTTTAAAAATTGAATACATTTTAAGTATTGAGACCCAATCTGTATCAGAAGAGCTAAATGCCGTCTCAGTATCGAGATATACACAATACGCAAATTGATAACTTATTAATAACACGGGGGTATAAACTTGATCATGGTATTACAACAATTAGTTAGTTAGTTATGGTACAAATAAAACTGGTACTAATTATTAGATTGTTAAAAACTCACAAGGTAATGAATGGACGGAGTGAGGGAGGGTGCATAAGAATGAAAAGAGGCATATGTGCTGGTTTTGAATTATGTAAGATCGCCATGGATGTTTCTTATCCAACTCCATATATGTGCTGGTTTTGAATTATGTGAAATCGCTATGGATGTTTCTTATCCTATTGCATAATTATTTTTGGTAAATTTAAATTTGTCTGACGAGTTGTTATTTTTAAGGTTCTAATGGTATTTATAAATAAAAATTTTAAGCTTTTATTTTAATAATAAATAATAAATCAATTAAAAATTATTTTTTTAATAAAAAAAAAGTAAGATATTTTTGATAAATAATGAATAGGTATATTTATTTTTATTAAAATAAATTAAATTATTAATTAAATATATTCGTATTATTATACTGGTTATTTTTTAGTATTGGCAAATTATTATATTTAATTATTTATACTCGCATATTTGATTATTGTATTGGTATATTTGATTATTTATAATTAAATTATTTATGATTATTTTAAAAGAGTATTATAATTAATAAAATCATTGTCTTTTAGATATTATTGTGTGATATTATTAGATTAATTTTATATTGTATAAATATTATCTTACCATACTAAGATAGAAGATGGTGTTATTAGATTAAATATGCGTGTAGAGTGTAGTCAATTTATTTTTATACGCGCATGACTTAATTTAGTAATGTCATTTTTAAAATTAATTTTGCAGTACTTATAAATAACTAGTAGAACAATATAAGTATATTTGTTTTTATTGAATTAAATTAAATTATTAATTTAAATTATAATCATCTAAATTTTAAATAAAATATTTTTTTAATTTTAAAATTTAAAATTAATTTAGTTAAATTGGATGAGAACATCTCGGGTACTTAAAAATATGTTTCAAGTGGATGTTAAATCAAAGACCTCTCACTAAATATAAAATATTCTTAGTCACTAAAAAAATCATTAATTGATAATTTAATTTTTTTTACATAAAAGTCAGTTCAATTTTAAATCATCATCAAGTTATATAATAATGTTGTATCTTTTTTTGTAACCCGCGGGTAGGATTGGGTACCCTTGGATTAAGAACGGATAGGATTAGAGTTAAGGTATTCTCAACCCGCGAGTAGGGTTAGGGATGACTTCAAATCCTACCCTACCTTACTCATTCAGAACTCCTTAATGGCCAATTGTGTATTTATGTAATTATACTATACTTTATGTATTTTTTTTTAAATTTTATATTTATTTAATTTAAATAAAAAATCTCTAAATTTTTATTTTATTAAACAAATCAATTTGTTGGTTTATATATACAAATAATTATTTGTCTGAAATTTTAAAATTCTAAAAAATTAATGCATCTTTATTACATAGTTATACAGATAGATTTATCTAATTTTATACTACATTTTTAAGATGTGAGTTGATTTGTATAATAAAATAAAATATTAAAAATTAATTTTATGATTAAAGTTATATTAAGAATTAAAATTTAAACCAAAACTAAAAATTTTTTGAAAATAGATTTGAGTTATTAATTATTACTCATTAATTAATTATATATCTTCATAAATTCTTTTACTCATCATCTTTACTTTAATTAAACAAGGAAACTTTTTCACTAAAAATTTTAAGTCATTGATAAAATATATTTACATTTTTCACATGAATTAGTTTTATATGTATTGAGAGCGTAAAATTCTATATTATTATTAACTAATAAAATAGCCCCATCAATTTCAATAATAGAACCATAACACTATTATATAAATAAAGAAAATTCATTTTTCTTTTGTCAAAGATAGTATTTATTTATAAGAAAAATGAATGACTACTAAATCTCATGATTTTTTGAAAAAAAAAACACTAAAGGTATGTTTTTACACTTGATCCACATCTTGAAATTCATAATAATTCAGGTAGATTGGGTTCAAACACAAGACAAACCGGAGAGATTCTTGTCAATGGTCACAAACAATCACTGGCTTATGGAAGCACGGTACAAAATCTTAAATCCTTATTAGTTTCAACAGCATGATTAAATTCAGCTTCTTCTAATTATTATTAGTCATCACATGCATGACTGTTACTTGTGTGCATTTATATAGGCATACGTGACACAAGACGATACCTTAATAACATCATTAACAGTGAGAGAAGCAGTGTACTATTCAGCTCAGCTTCAGTTACCTGATTCCATGTCAAAGGCAGAGAAGAAAGAGAGAGCAGAGTTCACAATCAGAGAGATGGGTTTGCAAGATGCCATCAACACTAGAATTGGTGGCTGGGGTTGCAAAGGAATCAGCGGTGGTCAGAAGAGGCGTGTAAGCATCTGCATTGAGATATTAACACGCCCAAGGCTCTTGTTTCTTGATGAACCAACAAGTGGACTTGACAGTGCTGCCTCTTACTATGTCATGAAAAGAATTAAATCTCTTGATCATAAAGATGGTATTCAAAGGACTATCATAGCGTCAATTCATCAGCCAAGTGCTGAAGTTTTCCAATTCTTTGATAATCTCTGTTTGCTCTCTGCTGGAAAAACAGTTTACTTTGGACCTGCTTCTGATGCAATTCAGGTTACTAATAAACTAACTAACTAAACCACTATAATGTTTGTTTTTGTAATAACTATTGATTTTGAGTGAGTGCAGTTCTTCGCTTCAAATGGTTTTCCTTGTCCCGCTCTTCAAAATCCATCTGATCACTTATTGAAAACTATAAACAAGGACTTTGATCAGGTAAATGCTAATTACTTTTTATTTTAAGTTTGTTATTATTGTTTTAATTTTCTTAATGAGATACTTAATTATATAATATGGTAGGAAATGGAGGTAGGTGTAGCCGGGACGAGTGGAGGAGCATTACCGGCAGAAGCAGCAATCGGAATCCTTGTGAACGCATACAAAGCCTCAGAAATAAACGAACAAGTTCAAACGGAAGTAACTGCCATATCTAAAATGGTATTGTTCAATCCAAGTGATGAATAGATGTTTTATTGTGCAATAATATATAGTACCAACCAATGCTTATTGATTTCAGGAAACTAGCTCCGTAGAGAAGAAGAGAGGACATGCTAGCTTCCTTAGGCAGTGCATTGTTCTTACAAAAAGATCATTTGTGAACATGTCCCGCGATCTAGGCTATTATTGGCTACGCCTTGCTATATATATTGCCTTGGCTATAAGTTTAGCCACTATCTTCTATCATTTAGACACAAGTTATGCTTCAATTAAGGTAAGAGCAACATTAGCTACGGTAAGTTTGTTTACAGGCAAGGAACATTGCAACACAGAAATACAAAATCATTTTTTGTGTAATTACACGAAATTGTATTTGACAGATAAGACATGTATAGATATAGTGTCTATAAATATTGAATTAATATATTTTGTATTTATTCTGATAAAAAAAAACACAGAGTTATTAATAAAAAATATAATTTATTTATTATTTTATTATTTTTATAATTATTGAAGGATATTTTAGAAAAAAATAATTGAATTATTAAAAAATTTTAAAAAGAATATTTTGATAAAAATACAATTTAACTAATAGAAAAATAATTTGTTAAAGAATATTTTAGGAAATAAAATTTAATCACAAAAAAAATTATTTTTTTATTAAAAGATATTTTTGTAAAAAATAAGTTATTTTTTCTTAAAAAATAGATAAAGTTAATGTTAGTTAATACAAAATATTTAAAATAGATTAAAGAGGAGGTTTTTTAAAAGTTATAATAGAGGGGAGTATACGTTTCTCAAATAGAAGAGAAGTGATTGTTATTTTAGCAGGAGAAATTTTTTTTTCTTTTTATTATTATTATATTTTTTTCTAAATTTTTTGATAAAAAAATTAAATTTTTATAATTTATTTTAGTTTATGACCAAACAAAATATAAATATATCTCTATGTTTTGTATTTTGTTCTCAGTATTTTATTTTATTCTCGGAACTAAACGTAGACTTAAAGTTTACCTTTATGTAATGTTTCAAGGATTAATTTTGCCTCCACTTTTGATATAACTATTAATTATTATTTCAGGATAGAGGGTCACTTCTTGCATTTGTATCCACTTTCATAACTTTCATGAGCATTGGTGGATTCCCTTCCTTTGTGGAAGATATGAAGGTATTCGAAAGAGAAAGGCTAAATGGGCATTATGGTGTGAGTGCGTTTGTGATAGGAAATACCTTATCAGCCATCCCATTTGTGTTGATAGTTTCTTTCATTCCGGGAGCTATAGCATACTACCTCCCTGGTCTCCAGAGTGGATACGACCACTTCCTTTACTTCATTTGTGTTCTATTTTCTTGCCTCATGTTAGTGGAGAGCCTCATGATGATAGTTGCAAGCGTGGTTCCAAACTACCTCATGGGAATCATACTCGGCTCTGGAATACAAGGCATCATGATCTTAGTTGCTGGCTTCTTCAAACTGCCAAGCACCATTCCTAAGCCATTTTGGAGATACCCTTTGCATTACATAGCATTCCACACTTATGCGTTCCAAGGATTGTTCAAGAACGAATATCAAGGCTTGAAATTCCATGGAGGCTCATCACACAAGTACATTACGGGTGAAGAGATTATGAGGGACACGTGGCAAACAGACATGAGTTACTCAAAGTGGGTTGATCTTGCAATATTAGCAGGGATGATTGGTGTGTATCGTGTTATGTTTTTGGTTATCATAAAGATTACTGAGAAGGTGAAGCCTATTGTTGGATCCTTCAAGCTCATGTCTCCCAAACAAACAATTCATGTCGTCGAAAATCCCAATGCTACTCCTTTGCATGTGGAGTTTGTATGACACCTTTCAAAATTATGTGGAATTTAATTTTAAATTATATGTAACTGTTAACAATATTAACAAAAATCTAGCCCAAGCCTATTGTAGTTCGGTTTAATGTCGCTTCTTCTATTCCTTTTTTTTGTCAAAATCTAATATTCTTTCTTTTGGACTCTGGCCCATTGTAATACCAAGAGAAAAAGAAGATGGTTTTTAGTTTTTTAATAATGCAACAAGGTAAATGCTTGGAGAGTGTTTGATTTACATAATTAAACAAATAAAAAAATGAAAAAAAAAAAAGAAAAAGTTTTCTTTTTTCTTTAATTTTTTGGTCTTTGGTCCAACCTGAATGGCCTCACCCGCCCTAAACTCATATCGCTTTCTGATCTTAATTTTATCTATAGATCTGCCTTGGAGAAAGTTGTTGCTCTAATCAGTAGTCATAGCCACCTAATCGGAACTTGATTGCCTGAGTTATCTTCGTCTGGTTCTGTTCTCTCCCAGTGAATGCCTCCGCATCACTCTCATCAAACCTCCAAATAGAAAAGGACAAGTTAATATTTAAATTAGTTTCTGGAATTTGACCCGCGATTTAATTTAACTCTCGAATTTTTAATTAACCTAAATTGTATCTTGAAATTTTAACACGTGCTTCAAATTGGCTCTTTCGTCCATTTTCATCACAAAAAAAAGTGATATTACAAATTTAGTTGACACCTAACACAGTGACACAAGAAAAAACGACGTTATTTTACAAAATTTCAATTCTCTGTTCCTTCATCACTGAAAGGGAAGTCAAATTTTTATGGTGTCAAATCCAAACAAACCAACAAGAAGCTCCTGTAACATCCTTCCACCACCGCCGTATTCGTGATCGTTACCACCTTTTCTTTGATCGTGCAACCTTGGCCACTGTACCGACATACACCATTCGCCGCCCCCTCCTTCTCCTCCTCCTCCTTATACTGTATCTTCTTGTTCTTTTTCTTATCCATTTTGTCTTGGCTGGAATAATCAACCACTTCAATCACATGAAAATCTTTCTTATTTTCTATTTGTGAATGCAATGCAGAGAAAGTGAAGAAAAGTGGAGCCGCACTCACAACGGTAGCGGCAGAATCATATGTGCCGGGGTCTGAGGTAGGGTGGCGATGTGGTCAATGGGGGAGGGGGTAGTGGTTATGGCATCAACGGCTTTGAAAACATGGAGGGAACTCTCGATGAAGGAAGAGGGTGAGTTGAGGTTGTAGTGTTGCATTGGAACCCTATCTCCCACTTTGTATTTTCTTTTTCAATAATAATAATAATAATAATGATAATTAAGAATCAATTTGAAGTGAAATGGAGAAAGTAGAAGAGGTTGTGGTTGTGGTTGTGGTTGTTGTTGTGAATGAAGCAGTTGCTCATGCGTGCATAAATGAAGGAGATGATGATTACTTGATCACTGAAAATGGGTTAGAGAGAAGCTATGGAGAAAAGGAGAGACTGTGAGTGATGGATTTAACGGCTATACGGAGGGAGAATGAAAAAAGAAGAAGAGATGACTATTTTGTATTATAAAAGGTCTTTTAACTCTTCTGTTTATGTAAGGACCGATACAATTGGTCTTACCAGGTTCAGTTAGCACAAGAGGCGAAAGCTTTGGAAGTCGCTCGAGAGATGGAGATAGGCGAAACACTTGACTTTACAGAGTACGATCGATGGTGGACGGAGGGTCTAAAGAGATCTTACAGAGGAGAGTGGAGATATCAGGGATATACTTCCTAAACAATGAATCTAAAGCTGAGGATGAGACCATACTTGAGATTTCTGAAGCTCGAAGTAGTACCCGAGCCATGGCTGCTTATGGAGGAGGAAGAAGAAAAGGGAAAGAAAAACGACGTCGTTTTGGAACAAATAGCAAAATGACGTCATTTGATTGTGCCAGGTCAGCTTTTCGGTGATGAAAATGGATGGAAGGGCCAACTCGAGGCACGAGTTAAAATTTCAGAGTACAATTTAGGTCAATTGAAAATTCGAGGGTTAAATTAAATCGAATGTCAAATTTCAGGGGTCATTTTTAACTATTAACTCAGGAAAGGACCGAACAGGTTCTCTTAGGTCTTTACCGCAAACAACGTCCCCGAGGGAGGCTCAAATGCTGGAAGGATGACCCTCGAACAAGGCGGACAAAGAAGAGGCATGGAAGTGCTCAAAGTTGTGGATGACAGAAGACGACAGAGAATGTATCGGGATTGAAGACCAGAAGCAGAAGGTGGGAAGTGGCATGCGATGTAATATCGGAAGAACTCAGGAACTGACAAATCCTTCTCCTCATTAACGATGACGGCGATACACATTGAAGGAAGATTTGAAGTTGGCAAGTTCTAGTCCTTGGAGGAGACATCCTAGAAGCCAATTTGCAGCATCATCCTTGTTGGGTACTCCTCATTGATGTCAATTAGTCTCGATGACAAAGTTGAATTTCAAACCAGGGTGGGAGCAATGATGGCTTAAAACCAGATGAAAAACATTTAGTTGTTATCGAGGGGTCTCTGTCCAGGCCAATTCCAGTCGAGCTTAGTTCCAAGAAATGGTAAAGATACAATCTAAGTTGACAACTCTTTACAAGGGAGGACTTACTTTTGCATGTAAGAACCTAAAATTTAATTAACCGTTTAAATAAGAATAAAATAATAATTTGATTGTTCGGAATAGGTTCAAAGATTTAGAAATATTAATTAGAAAAATTAAAGGTAAAATTTGGATTTAGTGAATTTTTTTGAGTGAGAAAATATAGTTTTCTGTGGGAAAATGCATAAAAATATGTACCGGCTTAAATTAGGCCGGTGTTGTGAGTAAGGAAAAAATTAAATTATGAGTTAATAAATTTAGGAAATTGAATTTATTAACTTGAAAAGATAAAAATAATTTAGAATTAAAAACTGGACGTTAATTTTAAAGGTTTTGGCCTGAAATTAGACTAAACAAACCTAAAATACTAACGAATTAGGCCTAAGGTCCAACATATATATACCCTTTTAATGAGTTTCAAGCTCATTTCCACCCAAAAACAAGAAGGGGACGCTGGGATAAGAAGAGATGAGAAGAGGGATTGTTACTATTCACTTCCACCTTGTTTCGCTCATAACTTGAGCTACGGTGCTCTGATTTGTGTGTCATTTACGGTCATGTGAAACTCTTGTCGAGCTATTTGATTCTATCTAAATTAAGTGATAAGAATCTTGAAAATCCATGCACTAGTTTTTTGCCCTAAGAGTTTCGCATTTTTAGGTTTGATTTTTAAATAGATTTTGTGATTTTTGTTGTTTAGGGATGATCTAGCATTGTAATATTATTGGATTTTGCTCCTAATACCATTGGGTAAGGTAAGTCTCTTTGAAATCCTTGAGGTTTGATGTTTTGGTTAGCCATAATGTTGATTTTGGTATATTATATGATGTTAGATTGAGGTTTGGTGATTTTTGGAGTTGTTTTGGCTACTTGGAGTATTGAGACTGAGTTTGAAGCTTTTGGATTAAGCTTTGTGGTATTGTTTCGGTGTTTTGAATGTGTTGGGAATCAACCAATGTATGGTTTTCGTTTTCTTTAGGTAATATGCAATGTTTTGTAAAACTTAGGCTAATGGACCTTAGGATAGGATTGAATTGATTGTTGATAATTATTAAATTGATGATGTATATTGTTGATCATTAATGTGGTGATGAATTTGGATGAAAATGGATGTTAAAGAGGATTGGTGATGATAGATGATGAATGATGTTTATGAAAAGTTGAAATGAGCAAAATTGTTGATATTGTAATCTTGATTTGGAAATTGTTGATTTTGTTGAACTATGAAGAGAAGAGATGGAAAGTTGAGTGAAATAGGTGTGAAAAAAATTGAGATGTAATGAAATAGTAAATTGTAGTGTGTGATAGTGATTTGATGATGATTTTGAGTATGTTTAAGTTTGGTTTGAATTGAAGTTTTGGAAAATTAGAGAACTTTGTTAAATTTTGTAAAACCTTATTTTTATGAACTTTGACGAGGTATAACTTGGTTTCAGGACCTTTATTTTTTATGAAATTTGATTTAAATGAAAGTTGGGTCCAAGAGCTAAAAGACGTTCAAAGAACGAGTGAAAAATATTTTAGAACAAAAAAGTTATGCGGGTTTGAAGTTTGACACTAAAATCTAAATTTTGCAGCTTTTTAAAGTTTCTAAATTTTTCAACCATGCATGCTCGGACAGTGCATGCGACACGGGGATTGGCTGTCGCCAAGCACCCATGCGTACGCGAAAATATCTCTTTTACTGGCATGCGTATGTGGCATATTGCACGCGACGCGAGCCTCCCTTGCTGTTTTGAGGATTTGCATACGCGAGTGTAGCATGCGTACGCGACATGGAAATTTTGACACCCATGCGTACGCGGATAGGGGCATGCGTACGCATGGTCCCTGTTTTGCCGAAAGCTTGTTTTTCTTCATTTCAATGGTTCTTCTAGCTTTCTAAATTTCCTTAAATACTATTTAAGACTTATAACTATTGATTAGGTCTTAAGACTAGTGAGGGTGAGTTAGGTAGCTTAAATTAGATATTCTCTGTTAATAACATTAAAAGACTGTGACTTAGCCTTGGAAAGTTCTATGAATGGTATGACTTGAGTGAATTGGTGGAGTGTTAAGTTATTGATGAATTGAGGAAACGGGAGAAACTGAAGTTGCTGAGATTGAATACAATGTTAATGATATGCTGAAATTTGGTAAGTTGGCATAGGAGTTGTGGCAGTCTCCCGCCTATGATCGGATATGAGGGCTATGACAGTCTCACACTCACATAACATGCATTGTTTTGGTAAGTCGCTATGTGCCTGGTAAGGACGGTGGTGAATTCCGCTTGTCGAGGTAGCGGTGCCGGTGTAGGGGTCGTGGTAGTCTTCCACTTACGTTCAGATGTGAAGGGTGTAGCAGTCTCCCACTCACATAACCTTCTCTGTCGCCAGAGTGAACTCAGGCACTATAACCCTAAAAGAGTGGGTCGTGCACTATATCCATGGGGGCGCAAGAAAAAGTACTAGACATTATACACCAGGAAGCGCCAAGAAATAGTGAGTAGGGCACTATATCCCTGGTCGTGGTAGAAAGGCTACATCCAAAAGGATGTGTCGCGTTGGCAGTTGAACCGACAAGTGATATCACGAGGCAAATAGGATAGACATTCATCATATGCATTTATTACATGCTTGCTTAGCTTGCTTTGATTACTTAAGTTATGCCTAATTGAATTACTTGCTATACATGTACATTACTTGTGTTTTACCTGTTTGCATCTACTTGTGTTTTCTACTGGGATTGAGGAGGCTCGGTAGGCGGTGATAATGGGATCGCATGTATGGTAGGTTGGTGAAGGCTGTGGGACAACGATGATTAGTATTAGTTAGAAATTTCTTAAGTTTAAAATACCCTATTTATGGTTTAAATTGTATATTTCGGTAAGCTTGAATATTTGTATTGATGTGAAGTTCTAGGATTGCATTTGGCTTCTCGGAACCTTATATCTTATTTATTGAGCGTTGTTACCATACTAAGAACCTCTAGTTTTCATATCATATATTGTTATTGTTTTTCAAATGCAGGTTGCAACCCACTTTGGTGAGTTTGCAGATGGTGACAGAGCGGATGGTGATAGAGCGGATGATGGTTTTTTTTTTTTTTTTACTTTGTTTATCTTGATGTAGTATTCTCTCACTTTTGGATTATTGTATTTTGTTGCCTTAGAGGCCTAACTTTGGAAGATAGAATGTTGCTGTTTTAAACTTCCAAGTTCTGTTGTTTTTTAGTTTGAGCTGGCCGGCCTAAACTCCGCAGGTTGTTATTAGTTCATTTTTGTATATTATATATATATATATATTGTTTACTTTAATTATTACCTTGTGTATCCTAGAGCTATCTATAAGATTTTATATATTATGCTTTGTGCTTTTTGTGCCAATGCGTTTAGTTATCGTGTGTGAACTTTTTGTGCTCTGTATCTCTACTCTATGAGTTTCTGATCCTTTATTCCTTTCATCGAACTTCTAGTTATACTATTTCTTGACTATATACTATTATATAGAGGTTTAGAACTATCGTGACACTTTATTATCATTCGCTTTACGGCTAGAGGTAAGATTTGAAGTGTTAAAATGTTACATTGCACCTCTATTTTATCAATTTCAAAAATACCTATGTATTTAAAACTTTTTATTTTTTCACAACCAAATTTATTAGTAGTATAATGTACAATAACTATAACATTAAGCAATGCCACATGTCTTCTCTTCATTAGTTAGTCAATTTTTAGCTATCAATAATTACAATAAATGTAGCTACTAGACATAACCTTTTGAAATAGTAGTATTAAGAGGCCAGCATATTTGGTAATTTGTAGTCATTAATTAATCAATATTAATATTTTTAATAATGTAATATTACATTTAATAGTATGAGATTACACATTTTTTTATAATCAAATACTAATTAAATTTTAGTAAAAGTGTTGGCTCGGACACTTTTTCTCTTTTAAAATATATGTACCACTTTATGCAGGGCAAATTACATAAATAATTCAATTGAGACTTAAAATTACAGTATTACAACAAATTAAGAATGCTTTATATACGAGTGTAATTCTCTTTTTATATAAACCGCTAGAATTGGCAGGATTTTTCAAATTTTCATGTAAAGCACTGCAAGTACATTACAGCTGAAGAGATTATGAGGGACACTTGACAAAACAGACATGAGTTACTCAAAGTGAGTTGATCTTGCAATCTTAGTAAGGATGATTGTTGTGTATCGTGCTATGTTTTTTATTATCATAAAGACTACCGAAAAGGTGAAGCCTATTGTTGGATCCTTCAAGCTATTCTCTTCCGAACAAATGAAACAATTTATGACATCAAAAATCCCAATGCTACTCCTTTGCATGTGGAGCTTGTATAAAACCTTTCAAAATTATGCTTAATTTAATTTAAAATTATATGTAACTATAAGAATATAAAAAAAATCCATCCTTGGCCTATTTTAGAACAAATTATATAAATAAATCAATTGACACTCAAAATTATACGATTACAATAATTGAAAATATTTTATATGTGAGTGTAATTCTCTTTTTATATAAATCGCTACAACTTGCCATTTTTTAATTTGAATATGGAAGTAAAAAAATTGAAAACAATAAATAATTCGGAGGGTCCGTTTTTCTAGCTTTCGAAATTCACATTTGTCCAACCACAAGTCGGACCATGCGATTTCTTAAGCAAAATTTTAAAATCAAACAACTCGCATGGTCCGATTTGTTTACTATGAGTTTTTTCAATTTTTAACACAAATCGGACCCTCCGATTTGTGTGCTCTGAATTTTTTTCAACTTTTTAAATCGGATGGTCCGATTTGTGTACTCCCACAATTTTAAAAAACATCAAAAATTATCATGTTAAAGTATAGCACTCATTTTGCTTCCATATCAAAATTTTTTAGCCACAACTTGCAGGATTTTACATTTTTTTTTATGTAAACCACTACAAATATATTACAGGTGAAGAGATTATGAGGGACCCGCGACAAACAGACATGAGTTATTCAAAGAGGGTTGATCTTTCAATCTTAGTAGGGATGATTGTTGTGTGTATCGTGTTATGTTTTTTGTTATCATAAAGACTACCCAAAATGTGAAGCCTATTCTTGGATCCTTCAAACTGTTGTCTCCCAAACAAACAATTTAAGACATCGAAAATCCCAATAATACTCTTTTGCACGCGGAGCTTGCATGACACTTTTTAAAATGTTCAATTTAATTTTAAATTATATGTAATTATAAGAATATTTCCAAACAAGAATCTTGCTTAGGCCTATTGTAGTTCGGTTTAATGTGCATCTTTTTTTTTTTTTTTTCAAAATCTAATGTTCTTTCTTTTGGACTCCGGCCATTGTAATACAAAGAGGAAAAAAAAAGATAATTTTGAACTTTTTATTAATATTAAAGTAAGAAAAAAGATAATTAAATCCAATTGGTCCTGTGGTTATTTATTAGTCTGTTTAAATAAATAATAAGGTTTAAATTTTATTTTGTGTATGAAGTAATTTATTGGCCAACAATAAATCTTTAAATGAAACTCAAATCTACGAAAAATTAATTCTTAGCCTACTAAACTGAAGATACCGTAGAAAAAAAAGGATTAAATTGTTATTATTTTTATTGTAAAATAATTTATAAATTTTATACTATATATAGATATATATTGACGATCTCATCAAATACTTATATGCCTTTTAATATAAGAAGTATTTATTTACTATAATTTAATATCACAAAACAAAATTTTGCTATTAGTGAACAAAGATATAAACCATGAAAAAGGAAAATCATTTATTAGCTGCTAGTTCTAAAATTGCATTCCACCAATCAACGCACAAGAGGAAATGCACAAGTTCATGATGAAATATATCTACATAAATATTATTATATTAAGCTACTTTCATGTTCAATCTTGCTATTCCTTAATTTTATTTTAATTTGTGAGACTCGGTTATTACTCATATATACATCCAAGGGTAAGATTGGTCAACTTCTTTCCATGGTTGACTTTCTCAGATGATATCTCAAAGTTGAAATTTCAACTCGCTCACCTAACGCTTTGTTTGTATCGTTGATCGTCCTGTTAGCGTACTTCAATTTACCAATGAAATGGATTAATATATATTTTTTTTTATCAAAAATAAGAGACTCAAATCCGCAACCTCTTAATTGAGTATGAAGAGACTATGTCATTTGAGCTATTACTCATTGGCAATGAATTAATATATATTAGGAATTACAATATAAGGAATGATAACATAAGGGATTTTTAAAAAATAATTTAAATATTTTATGCACAGATATATGTATTTTGGAATAAGAGTTATTATGGATCCAATTGGTTTGAGTTTGAGAAAGAATAACAACCGAATTGATTAAATTTTAATGGGTTTGGATTGTTTGAATTTAAAATTTTTTACGAGTAGATCCAAACCATTTCAAATTTATAAAATCCGGATTGGATTTGTTCGGATTATTATTAGATACCCAATTAAAAATAAAAAAAATTAAAAAATATAAAAAAATGAAAAAAATATTTGGAAATAATATATAATTGTAAAAAGATAAAGAGTAATACATCATCAAAATTACACTTTAATAAAGATCATAATTTGGTATAGAGGATAAAGTTACATATATATTATTTTATTTTATTCTTTTAAATTAACATAAATTTAATCAAAAAACCAGATTGATTCGGGTGGCCCAAAACTGATATTTGACTTCGCTTTTAACTGGGTTTAATTCGATCGTACTCGATGTCTCGATTATCTATTTAATAGAATTAGCCCAGTTTGGGTAACTAATTTAATTAAGCTCATTTTGATAAAATAACTTAAACAATAAATAACTCTGTTAAAAGTAACTTATAAATAAGTTATTTTGTGTTTGGATTTTTAACTCTAAAAGTGCTTATTTTAAAGAAATGTAATGAAAAGTAGAAGTATTATGAGAGAAGTAATTTTTTTTAACTTCTCTATAAGCTCCAAAATAGCTTCTTAGAAAGTTGTAATTTAGTTTTGAAAATTGCACCCGACATTAATACTACTACTTTTCATAAGTTAAAAATTAAAAAAAGCTACTTCTAGAGTTTCCCAAACGGATCCTTAATATGATTAGATTAGATCAATTTTGATCAATTAATCGAATTATTTGTATCTATAAACGTTCCCATTTTATAAGATATAGCTATCAATTAATTATGTTAGGTGTACACTAAAATCAACTATTAGTATAAAATTTATGTGAAATACAAAATACATATTGAAAATGAAATATACAATACATGTATTTATACACAATTATATAGTAATTGATTTTGGTGTACAAATAGCATTTTTGTTTACCAATTTATATCCTATTACTTGGCACCGGATTCGATGGTCCCAGAACGTTTGGACTACAAAATATGTTTTTTAAATTTTTTAATAATTACTAAATAATCCTTTTCTAATTTTAATTATAAATTAATCCCATATATTTTATTTAATTATAAAAATTATTTTTTATTTTATAAATTATTATTTTATCATTCATTTATTATGTTCATTAACAATCAAAAACAAAAACAATAACGAATTAGATCTTCCATTGATCGTAATAACTTTTTGACAATCTCAATCGATTAAAAATTTATCTTTGATCCATTACATCTATCGAAGGTTGTAAAATCGTGTTTCTTAGAAAATTAATCGATTGGATTAACAAAACAATCGATTGAATTTCAGGTTCCCATAACTCAATCGATTTGACTTCAGATTATCACAAAATAATCGATTGAAAGTTACAAGACATTATGGTTTGCCCAAAAATCAATTGATTGGTCATATTACCCAATCGATTGAATTCATTAAAGCAATTTAGGTTTGTTTAATCCAATCGATTAAAATATAAAATGACCAAATAATTATATGTATAATCAAATTTTACAAATAATATAGTCAAACATTTATGTTTGGAGGGGACTTTAACGCGCCATAGCCAGCCAAAAAGAAAAGGAAGGGGAGCCTAAAATCAACCATGCTTGAAAACTCCGAAGCCAAAGAGAAAACCAATGGCAATCACCACAAGAATCAGGCACGCGCATAGCATGCATATTCTCGCCCCCACAATACATCTCTCACCAGCAAGCTCTGAAATCACCAAACTTTGAATTTTTTCCTTCTCGGTATTTTGGATCTGAGAAAATTCTCGGATGGATTGATTAAAAAAATTTGTTAGAAGATCAATCTATTGAAATTATTAAAAAGTTATTATGATCAATAGAAGATCTAATTTGTTATTGTTTTTAGTTTTGATTGTTAATAAATATAATAGATGAATGATAAAATAATAATTTATAAAATAAAAAATAGTTTTTATAATTAAATAAAATATATGAGATTAATTTATAATTAAAATTAGAAAATAACTATTTAACAATTATTAAAAAATTTAAAAAAATATGTTTTGTTATGAGACCATTTAATGGTCCAAACGTTCTGAGACCATCGAATTCACTGCCCTATTACTTATCCTATTTACAATGCAAACGAGTTAATTAAATATACATATCTCATTTATACAGTAAACTCGATAAAACACAAATTTTATGAACCAAAAATAGATACAAACAAGATACATAATGAATATTAAAGTGTACATATCTCATTTATAATTAAACGAAATATATGTGCTATAATTTTATTTATAATGTAAATAAGATATATGTTTAATAATCAACTTGTTTTCAATATAAACGTGATGTGAAACAACAATTTTTTGCATCTATATAAGGAGGTTCATTTAGTAGCTTCCCTCACATAAATTTCAGTCTTTCTTCTAAACTCTTTCAATAATTTTCTTAAGAATGGCGGATAATAAATATGTATTTGTGAGTGTGTATCCTAATCTCACATCAAGAACAGTGATAAAGGGATTTTGTTTGAGTGCGATCCCAATCTTTTTGTTTGAACAGTGATAAAAACAGATATTTGATTAACTAATAGTAAAGTAAATCCTTAAAAATAGCTAGCACCAATTACAAACCTAATAAGTTAGGCCTTTAAATTATGTTCTTAGTACAACAATAATCCTAATTTTACATACTAAAATAATATCAATAAAAGATACTTTAAAATTTGTATTTAAATAAAATAAAATAAAATTAACAACACTAACCTACAAGTCAAGGGCCTAACAATATGTCACATGTCATTTATTTTTTGATACATATTTTGTTTTTTGAATAACTTTTTCTATGTTGTAATACAATATTGCAGTACATCAATAATTAAAATTAATATTTATCAAAAGCTGATATAATTAATAGCATTATATGAAATAAAATTAAAACCATTCAAAAATTTATGTAATATTTTTGTAGTATCCCTTTCTCGGGTTTAGAGTATTTCTTGCATTCGCACATATAGCTTATTTGACACAAACTCTTTTTGCAAATAATCCAAATATTATTTAAGGAAAAAAAATTCAACAGTCAAAATTTTAATTATATTGACTAATATTTTTAGTTTAATAACCTAATTTTATATTTTTATTTTACACTTTTAAATATTAATAATTAATTATTAATTAAAATAATAAATTATACTGAAATTATACCCACCGTTTTGTATGATAAGGCATTAAGGCCGCGGGGCGATATTAAATTTATATTTAAAAAATTTGGATTCATATAACGTGGACTACGGCGGCTTTTGAGCCTCTTGTTCCTTTTTTAATAAAATTATTATAATGTTCAAAGAAAAAGTAAACGATATATCAATAATGAATAAAATATATTTATTACTTTAATAATGATACAGTAAAATTAAAACAAAAAAACCCCTGACAAAAAAAAACCCAACCCGGCCCTGACAAAAAAAATAAATTCAACCCGGCCCTGACAATTACTTCGAAAAGACAACGAGGCCCCTGTGCCAAAAATAAATCAATGTTATTTTTTTGGCACAGGGGCTAATCTGTCCTAAAAAAAATTTATCAGAGGCCGGATTGGGTGTTTTTTTTTTTTGGGACCTCGTTGTCCTTTCGAAATAATTGTCAAGGGCGAATGGGGTATTCACTCTAAAATAAATGAAAGTGGGTAAGAATTAGTTATAGTTGTCTATTAAAACACGTTGAAATTTATTACGGCGATTGAAGTTAGACCTTGAACAACTAATTAAGAAGTGGAAGTCTTAATTAAAGACATTCAAGAAAAACGACACATACATTGCGTGTATAAATAAGATGGAACGAAGTAGAAGCTGAAATTGGCACGCATAATAATGGCATCTGAAAGCATGGTGATAGAGATTGAGCATGATGATAATGAAGATGAGAAGGGGAATAAGAGAAACGAAGAGAAAGAGAAGGAGGGTATGTGTATGTGTATGACATGGAAGGATGTGTGGGTGACTGCATCAATGGGAAACAAAGGAAGCAAACCAATTCTTTCCGGTCTAACCGGTTATGCCAAACCGGGCCAGCTATTGGCCATAATGGGTCCTTCTGGTTCTGGCAAGTCTACCCTTCTTGATGCCTTAGCAGGTATTTCATATTTCCCTATCTATCTACTCATATACCTTTTTCATTTTTTTTTTTTACCAAAGATAGGAGACTCGAACCTGCAACCTATTAATTGAGTATGGAAAAACTATGTCATTTGAGTTATAACTCATTGGCATACCTTTTTCATTTCATTCAAAAAATCGGGATACATTTTAATTTACACTTGTCTTCTTATAAAATTAATACTTAAAAATTGTTACATAATGATTTAATCGTTACGTGAGGTTTACTTTTTAATTTACCCATTAATATCACTACGTATGTTAAACTTGATTCAACGGAAGGGTAAACATTATTATTATTATTATTATTATTATTATTATTATTATTATTATTATTATTATTATTATTATTATTATTTATTTATTTATTTTTTGATAAAATCTTAATATTGTTATATTTATAAAAATAATTATTTTTTGATTCACTATTTAAATGATTAACAAAAATAATAAACTCAAATAAATTATTTTAATTGTCCGTATTTAAAAGATTTATTTTAAGAATTTAAATAAAAAATTAATTAATTTTGATACCTATTAGTATCCAAAAAAATTTACACAAATATAAAATGATTTAATATATATGAAAAAATATTTAATTAATAACTCATATATGATTTTAAAAAATACTTAAAAATAGGCGTGCAACGATATGTATTTAATTTCGTATTTTTAGGTACATGAATCTAAGATGTTATAAAATAAAGATGAAAATTTTTATGTAAAGTTAATAATTGATAATTGTCAGATGATAATTTAATCGAATTTTTTAAATTATCTGAACGTTTTTTAACTATTAACTTCACACGAAAATAATTAGAAATAATTGAACTATAATGAACCCATCATTGAAACTCCTGGTTGATATTTTTATTGACATTAATTATTTAAGATAAACTAAGAACAAATTTTAACACCTTTCCATTTTTTTTTAAAAATTATGTGTTATCCCTCGATCGAGTGACATTATTTAAAGAAGATTACATGATGGGATATCAAATAGAAAATACAACACACACGTAACCATAGAATACATTTAAATTTATCTTAGAAATATTAATTAAGAATTAATAATACAAAGTTTTACATTGTGATCATTTAATAAAATGTCTGTACTTATTAAAAGAATGTAATATTGTAAATAACCGAGTTATATACCTTTTCTAATGCAAATATGCAATCATATATACTTAATAATATATATATTTGTCAAAAGAATTTTAATATTAAGATATATGTAAATGCATTATTAATAATGAGCTATATGTTTGAACTCATATTTCAGGTAGATTAGATTCAAACACAAGACAAACAGGAGAGATTCTCATCAACGGTCGCAAAGAAGCGCTGGCCTATGGAATCTCGGTACAAAACCATACACTATAATATTTACGTATTCATATTTACATGAATTTTACATACAAGAAGCATATAATTTGCACTTATATTTATCAGAATTTATACACAAAAATTAATACTATTTGTAATCATATTTTTTAAAATTTGTACACATGAATTAGTAAAATTTATTTGTTAAAAACACTTTAATATTGGTGCTGATTAAATGATGGTGAAAAATACTAAAAATTACCATGTCACAATAATGATTAAGTAGTAGTCTTAATTAATTTGAATAATTAGCAAGAGTTTAAATGTATGGCATAGGCATATGTGACACAAGATGATACCTTATTAACAACCTTAACGGTGAGGGAAGCAGTGCACTACTCAGCTCAACTCCAACTACCTGATTCCATGTCCAAGGCAGAGAAAAGAGAGAGAGCAGAGATTACAATAAGAGAAATGGGTCTGCAAGATGCCATTAACACAAGAATTGGAGGTTGGGGCATTAAAGGAATCAGTGGTGGTCAGAAGAGACGTGTGAGCATCTGCATTGAGATCCTAACACGCCCAAGGCTCTTGTTTCTTGATGAACCAACAAGTGGACTTGACAGTGCTGCTTCCTATTATGTCATGAAAAGAATTGCAAACCTTGTTCAGAAAGATGGCATTCAAAGAACCGTTATTGCTTCAATACATCAACCAAGCACTGAAGTCTTTCAACTTTTCCATAACCTTTGTCTTCTCTCTTCTGGTACAACTGTTTACTTTGGACCTGCCTCAACTGCTACTCAGGTTCCTATCTTTTTTTTCTTCTTTTAATTCATTTAATTTTAGTCATAATATTAAATTCTGGTTTTGTTTCAATGTATGTAGTTTTTTGCTTCCAATGGTTTTCCATGTCCTGCACTCCAAAACCCTTCTGATCATTTACTGAAAACAATAAACAAGGATTTTGATCAGGTAACTAAGCTTAGCTTCACTTGAAGATACATGAGAGCATTCAGAAATAATTTGATGGTATTTTGAATTAACTACTATTTCAGGATACTGACATGGGTTTATCTGGCACTAGAACAGTGCCTACAGAAGAAGCAATTAGAATCCTTATAAGCGCATATGAATCATCTGAAATTAACCAACAAGTTCAACAAGAAGTTGCAATGCTATCTAACCAGGTTTCTTTCATTTCATGTCTATTGCGTGTGCATTCATAAGCTATAATAAAAGCATTGATCCATAACTCAATTTATGTTTCAGGAGACTAGATCAGTAGATCATAAGAAGAGAAGGCGTGCTGGTTTCCTTAATCAGTGCATTGTTCTAACCAAAATATCATGCGTGAACATGTTTCGTGATCTAGGCTATTATTGGTTACGTCTTGGAATATACATTGCATTGGCCATAGCCACTGCCACAGTTTTCTATGATCTAGGTACAAGTTTCAGCACAATTCAGGACAGAGGAGCACTTCTTATGTTTGAATCTTCATTCATAACTTTCATGACCATTGGTGGATTCCCTTCCTTTGTGGAGGTCATGAAGGTAATTTAAAGAATTATTCATCACAATATAGAATTTAATTTTGATGCACTATTGGTGTAAAACTATTTTTCGTATGCACCCAATCAGACAACGTCATGTTAGCAAAAATAACTATTTTTTACATTGACTGCTTGAGAATTGAATTGTTGTTATATATATACGTAGGTATTTGAACGAGAAAGATTGAATGGGCATTATGGTGTTGTGGCATTTGTAATTGGGAACACAGTATCTAGTGTGCCATACTTGGTTCTAGTATCAGTGATTCCAGGAGCCATAGCTTATTACCTTCCTCATCTTCAAAGAGGATTCGACCATTTTGTTTACTTCATATGTGTTCTGTTTTCTTGCCTCATGTTGGTTGAAAGCCTAATGATGATAGTTGCAAGCGTAGTCCCAAACTATCTAATGGGAATCATAAGCGGCGCCGGAATCCAAGGAATCATGATGCTGGCCGGAGGGTTCTTCAGATTGCCCAATGATCTTCCCAAACCATTTTGGAGATACCCAATGTTCTATGTTGCATTTCATAGATTTGCATTCCAAGGATTGTACAAGAACGAGTTTCAGGGGCTAAGCTTTGCAACAAATGATGGAAATGGCTCCTACATTAGTGGTGACCAGATTCTGAGGGACACGTGGCAAGTTGACATGAGTTACTCCAAGTGGGTCGATCTCGGAATCTTGCTTGGGATGATTTTGGTGTATCGAGTGTTGTTCTTCTTGATCATCAAGATTACGGAGAAGTTGAAGCCATTTTTTGTGTCATTCATTTCAGGGTCTCCCAAGCGAGCAACACTAGTGATGGAGAATAATGATGATAACTCTGCACTAAGTCATGAAGCATAAACCCAAACATAAATCTAACTCTATGGTTATAATTATTTTCAAATTAAAGCTATAGTAGCTAGGTTTGTGATTTATTTTGGTGATTTTAATTTGTATATATATTATTGTTGATTGGTACATAAGTATTGTCTTGTAAACCAATTTAAATTGGTCGAGTAATCAGTCCCCTCATCCCATTAGTTCAGTTATTATGCTTGAGTGTTGAAGGCAAGCTTCAGATTTATTCATCCAAGGGCAATGCAATCTTGTAATCCATACGATAATCATAACCACTATTACTCAGTATCTGATCTCCTTAAAAAGAAAATAATTATATACGGTTCTTCTCAAGTATTATAATAACCTCAGTTCACACATTAATATACTAAGCAAATATATGATTATATTATATGTTATTATGGTTCTGCAAGGCAAGCAAGCAAATGAATCATGCCATTGCTCCTAGTCTAGTCACCTTAGTGAACCTGAACTTTGCTTGCGGGCAATTATTCATTGCTGTCACAACAATAGGCTTCACTTTCTCAAAGCTCTTGATGATTACCAAGAACCAAATTCTGTATGTCACTGCCATTCCTATCAATATAACAACATCATTCCATTTTGAGTAACCAATTTTCACTTGCCACAAGTTTCTAAGTATCTCTTCCCCACTAATGTTTATCATAGATCCTCCATCTTGATTATTGCCGGTGAATGTTAGGCCTTGAAACGCGTTCTTGAACAATCCTTGGTATGCATACTTGTGGAATGAAATGTAATGCAAAGGATATCTCCAAAACGGTTTAGGGATATCACTTGGAAGCCTATAGAATCCACCATCCAACATCATCACTCCCAATATTCCGGTGCCGAAGATTATGCCTAGCAGAAAATTGGGGACAATGCTTGCAACAATCATCATGAGACCCTCAACCAAAAAGACAGAAACAAAAAGTATAGATGTAAAGTAGATGAATTCTTGGTGTCCTTGGTGAAGTCCAACTAGGTAATAAACCACTGCTCCAGGGATCAGTGACATCAATAGCAAGAATGGAACTAAAGATAATGTGTTGCAAATGGTGTATGCAGTTACCCCATAATGTCCATTCAGTCTTTTTCTTTCAAACACCTAATTATGGATCATTTCACCAACATATTCAGTAATTTGACATGATCATATTTAGAATGTTTCTTGAATACAGTCATTATTGTGCTCTCTGCCTAAATATTGTTCATCCACGTTGGATGGGGCGTGAGTTTCAATCTAGGCAGAGCTCACGCCCCATTCAATAGTGGATGAATAGTACGTAAGTGCGCATAACAGGGTGGTGATAATTATGTCACATAGTTTGTTCTTAACAGAAATAGTAGTTTACCTTAATATCTTCCACAAAAGAAGGGAATGCACCAACAGTAATGAAGGTAAGGAATGTAACAACAAATACAAGTAGTGAAGCTCTGGCCTGACATCAAATAAATTAAGATTTAAGCCTTTAACATTAGGTTTATCAAAATTTTTGCTGCAAATAATGTTGCTATGATTGCTGAATTTTGTGCATTATGTGTCTCAAGGTTGATTTGTGTACCTGAATTGATTCACTGCTTGAGCCAATGTCAAAGAACATGGTACCAAGACTTAAAGTCAGAGCACCATAGATAAGTAGGCGCAACCAGTGATAGCCTACTTTACTTTACATGTTCACAAAAGATCCCCTAGTAAGGACCATGCACTGTTATAAAAAATCAGCATGACTTTTCTTCTCCATTGCATCTGAGTCCTGCATCCATTATTAAGACCTTCAGCAATTGTACAATTTCTACTGCATATGGATATTAAATCAATTTTTTCAACAAGTAGTACTCACCTTTTTTTTTTTTTGAACTATTTCTTTATGAACTTGGTGACTAATTTCAGATCAATCATTTGATTCAACAAGTATATGAATGGATTCTTCTGTGGTTAGCCCTCTAGCTAATCCTTTCTCAGGGTCCTCCTCCTGAAACAAAGAGGTGAATCAGTTGAGTTTCTTTGCAATCTAGCATTGTAGCATTGAAAAATAAATTAAATTCATATAACTCAAAAGTAATAATGTTATCTTGCCAATGTTCTTACTTCGAAAAGTTCCATGTTAATTAAGCAAAACTGAGAAGTCAGTCTTCAAATTAAAATGTGAATACCTACAAATAATACATTTGCTGTAGATAAAGAAATATCAGATAGTATTCATAGAAGTTAAAAGGAAATCACAGGCCCCGTGCTGGATTTTTCCAATTGCTGTCTTTCATATTGAGGTGATAAAGAACCCTATGAGGCAATGAGATTCAGCAGTAATACGTTTAACGGTAGCTGGTTAGTTCTCCGTCACTCACATCAGCTACTTCTGATGAAAGCATAAAATATGTTAAATGATTAACACAATCAAGTAATTTCATTATTGATTTAGAGGCAAACCATGATGATATATTGATCCTTCGCATGATCGATGCTAAAATAGTTAAAGCTCAATGGTCTCTCAAGAGAAATATTCAGTTCAGTGACCAAATCTGAAGTAACATAGGATCTGCAGTTTGCAACTTTGCATTATCCATGATGTTTGCCATTGCTGCTATAGAGATAATTGAGGTATGCTAGAATTAATGCTTGCTGCCAAATGCTCTACAGTTGCATAAATAACATCAGAATAAGGATGTGTTTTATCCTCGACCGAGAACAGATGAATATTGTTTAATTCAATCCAGCTGCACCCTGGATCTTTTCTAAATTTTACACTCTGCAATCTCTTCCTAAGAATTGACTTCTGCCCCCATCTACCTAGCACCGCATACATATTTGACAGAATTACCAAAGGCACTGTTGGGTTCGGATCCAAGCTAAACAACTTTTCAGCAGCTTTCTCCCCTACTTCCATGTCCTTCCAGAACCAACATGCATGCAGTAAAGCTCCCCAAATCACCCTATCTGCTTCAATAGGCATCTGTCTAATAAACTCTTCAGCTTCTCTTACATGGCCTGATCGACCAAGAAGATCCACCACACATGTGTAATGTTCTATGCTTGGCGTTACTTTGTAAAGTTCCTCCATCGAGTGGAAGATTTTCAAACCTTCATCAACTAGACCAGCATGGGAGCAGGCAGAAAGAATGCCAACAAAAGTAGCTGCATTTGGCACAACTCCTTGAACTAACATTGAGTGGAAGAGTAAAATTGCCTTGGATCCAAGTCCATGATATGCATACCCATTGATAAGAGCTGTCCATGCTGCTACATTGGGTGAAAAAATGCTGAGGAATGACCTTTGAGCATCAGCCAAGCGACCACATTTGGAGTAGAAGTCTATAAGGGCAGTCCCAACATAAACATTTGCTTGGAACGGTGTCTTGGTTAAGTGGCCATGAAGCAACCGTCCTTGCTGAAAAGAACCTAGAGATGAACATGCACGAAATAAAACAGAGAACGTCGATCTGCTATAATCAACTGATAACCTACGCATCTTCACGTATAATTTTAATGCCTTCACGTATTGGCCATTTTGAATACAACCAGACATCATCGAATTCCATGTCACAGGGTTTTTCTCATCTTTAGTTTTGTCAAAAAGCTTCACAGCTTCATCAAGTTCACCGTTTTTGGAGTACACAGATATCATGGTATTTAAGGAAGTTAAATCCTTGAGACTCATTTGATTGAATAATTTCTTTGACTTCTCAAAATGACCAATCATAGCATAACCTTTAATCATCAAATTATATGATACGTGATTCGTCTCTCTCAACCTGTAAAATATCATCTCAGCTTCTTCAATCTTCCCCGTGGAGATAAGGCAACCAATCAACAAGTTAGTCACATTCAAATAAGTTTCTCCTCTCATGCTCTCATGAACTCTCTTGGCATCACCTATGGCTTCACAATCACAATAAAACTCAATCAACCCGCCACCAATCGCATTATCAAAAGCAAACCCTTCCTTGATGCAATGCCCATGAACAACCTTCCCCTGCCATAGAGCCCTCAGTCTAGTGCAAACTCTCACAACAGAGCACAACGTGACCTCATTAGGCAACACTCCAGAACTCCTCATACACCAAAACAAATCTAAAGCCCTCTCACACCCATCTTCCCTCTTCGCATACCCAGAGATCAACATGGTCCAAGCCACAATATCACGATCAGGCATCTTTTCAAACATGTCCAGAGCCTCACCCATATTGTCATGCTGCACATAACCCGCAAGCATCAAGCTCCATAACACATCATTCCCGCCATGAAGCTCCTCAAAAACTACCTTAGCTTCTCCAATTCCACAACACTGAACGTAAAAATACAACAAAGCACTCCCCACAAGGCCAAATCTTTCGTATCCAGACCTCAAAAGCAATGAATGAACTTGCTTCCCATGAACAAGTGACCCATAACGTGAGCATGCGCTCAACACCGAAGAGAAAGAGACCTCGTCAAGCTTGACGCAAGAGTGGTGCATGAGGGAAGCAAGGGCCAGAGCTTCAACGTAGCAGCCCCATTGCGAATATCCGGAAATCATAGTATTCCAAGTGGAAACAGTTCGAAGCGGCATATCGTCGAACAGGTGGCGTGCTAATTCAGGTTCGCCGTATCTAACTCTCCTGCTAATGGAAATGTTGGTGGCGATCACGTGACGGAGACGAGGGGTATCCAAATCTTCCAAAAGGGTGGTGAAAAGTCGGAACCTTTGCTTCCAGCAGTTGCACTTCCAGGTGCCAAGGAGGAACAGCTTCTTCATGGTGTGGAAAAGATGGTGGTGTTTGGGCTTTGGGGAGTAAAACTTGTGTTATTGTTCTCTCATCAATCAGAATAGACATTAAAATAACTAAAATGAGACCCGCGCGATGCGCAGACGGTAAATTAATGATAGCATATAATAAATATTAAAAATGGCTATGTTTTGTAGAATTAAATTAAATATGGGTAAACTAAAGTTAAATTTAAAAGGTATTTTGTTTAAAATAATTTATAGTACAAAAGATTTGGATATTGGAGTTGTACAAAGAAAGGTTTTGAGAATCGAACCGGTCATCGAACCGCTCTAGTTACTGGTTCACTGGTTTATTAGTCCAACCGGTCCAACTGTAATTCAACCAGAAAAACCGTTTTAGAATAAAATAATAAATAAATTATAAATATACATACTAAAATATAATTATAGTCTAATATAAATCTAAAAATATCTTCCAAATTTAAAACACTACATGAAATGTCATAAATCAAAACCATATGATCTTATCAAAATACAAACTCAAGTTTTTTTTTAAACAATTCACAACCCTAATTCTCTATGATTTCTTTTGGAAAAATAAAATCCCATCCAAGAAGGAAACCACAGCTGTAAGTAATTGAGAATATTTGTCAAACTCAGCACTAAGACATAGAACAACTATACATATAGAATCAATAAACAAAAGGATGTCTAAAATATCCATAGAATCAATCAAATTCAGCATTAAAAAATATTAAAAACCAAATTTTGCAGTTAAACAGAATAAAGTAAAGATGGGATTTATACTCAAATTCTCCTTAATCTTAAACCATGTCTCAGCACATACTTTGTGAGCAGCAACAAAATCATCTTTACAAGCACAACCCAATTCAATTGGAACACCAGACTCAGAACTATCACTCTCCAAACCTATGTGACAAATTCTACAATCCCTCTCCACTTTGTGCTTAGTATTATTATTAATATTATTAATAATATTAACATTGCCAACTAATAAATGGATATTGAAGCTTTAAACTTTATTTAACAACAATCTGTAACATGGCTCAAATAACAAATTAACCAATTTAATTAATACACAACTCCAAACACAGCAAGTAATCTACTTCATACACTCCTCAAAAGCAGTCCCAAATCATTTGCAATAACAGTGAACTATGCTTCATAAACTACTCAAATTATCAAAATCAGAAACATGAAATGCACTATTTAGAATCTACAGAGGCATACCAATTTCAAGAAATGCATAATTGGCACAATTTATCAAGCATAGCAAAGCTAAGTTCTCAAAGAAAAATTTTAATTGAACACAAAAACACAGCACACAGTCAACAGAGCACAGCAGCACAAAACAGGCATACCCCACGTGCAACACTTAATTTCAAAGGATTCAAGCCTGAAGACCCCATCACCTTCTGCAGATGAATTATCAGAATCATTAACAATGGAGTAATTTACAGTAAAAACAGCAAGATTCACAGATTAATTAACACTTATTCAACAATTATTTAACCCATAACAAGTTCACAAATTAACTAACAACAATTATTCAATAATTATTATTAAAAAAATACCTAGAAGCTAGAAGCCCTAGAACAGAGCAGAGCAGATCCTGAGCAAGAGGGGGACAAGGGAACGACAGAAGGGATGACAGGTGGAACAGAGATAGCGCCGGCGACGATGGAACAGAGCTGTGCGACGGTGCTTTCAAAGCTGAAACAGTAGCTGCACGATGGTGGAACAGAGCTGCACGATAACGACGGTGGCTTCGAAGCTCGTTTCGGCGACGGCGGCGGGAGATGGACGTTGGTGAGGGAGTGAGATCAATGACGGTGAGAGGAAGGAGGAGCTCGAGGGTGATGGGAGGGATGGGTTCGCGTTTAGCCGTTGTGTGGAGCTAAGGTTGCTGGGTTGGGTAATTGGCTAGGGCATCCCAGCAAAACGATGGCGTTTTGCAAAATTTAAAAAATCGGCCGGATCCCGGTTCGGTTCGACCGGCCGGTTTCTGGCCGGTTCGACGATCCAACGTCGGTTTTTCAAAACTTCTGTTTCAACGTCTATCCGAACCGCTATTCCCTTCGGTTCTCAGGGACACGTGGCAAGTTGACATGAGTTACTCCAAGTGGGTCGATCTTAGAATCTTGCTTGGAATGATTTTGGTGTATCGATTCGCGGTGCGGTTTGGTTCGGTTTTTTAGAGAAAAGTCATCCGATCCAATAGTTTAATTAAACTGCGGTTTGGTTTGGTTCAGTTTTTTTCTCAAGACCATCCGAACCAAACCGAACCAATTAAAATCGGTTTGGTTTGGTTCGGTTTGTTCGGTTTTTCAATCAACTCAAAGAAAAGCCTGCCATACTATTTCACAAAAATTATAACATTAAAATCATCTAACACAAATACGCAATAACTAACAAAAGTCTTGATTCAATGAAATTCAATGACAAAAGAAATTAAAATAAATGAAACTCAGAATCACAATTTCACAAACATGTCGAGGAATTCCTAAATGTAGTAAAATAAATGAACTAACTCTATTAAATGACACAAAATAACACAAGACTAACAGAAGTGTCATTGCATTGTGCAAGAAAATAACACATCTAAAGGTATATTACAAACAATAAAATTCTTCCTTTCTATTTTTAATACCATTATATCAATATATTTAGAATGTTGAAGACATCTTTCATAGTACAAAGAACTTCATAACTTGCAATTGAAATGCACTTTCTCACAAAAAATGCAGGCAATACATAAATACATTGTGCCCACCTAGTTCTCTTGAAACTAAAAGCCGCAACCGAGACATGTGTAGAAAGACCAATTACCTTAGGCAATTGCACCTTCTGTTCATCAATTATATTGATTCCAAGTTCTTTTCTTATATCCTGCCAAAGACCAATACCAGATAATGAACAACAAATACTAGGAATCAACAACAATGAACAATGAACAAATAATTAAAAAAACAGAAACAGAAACATAACAAATGAACAAAATAAACAATTACTAGCATTAAGCAACAATGAGCAATGAACAACAATCAGTAACAATGAACAAATATATTGAACAGAAATTGAATACAAATAAATCACAAAATCAACTCAAAACAAGCAAAAATAAATTAAACCCAACAGCTCAGAATCACAGAATTAGAATTATTAATAAATTAAATCACAAAATCAACTCAAAACAAACAACTCAAATTAACAAAATCATTAAACAAGCACAGTAATTATTAGTATTATTAACAAAATTCCAAAACAAGCAAAATAAGTGCAGAAAACCAAAGATCAATTCAGAATCACATAATCACAGAATCAGAATCACAGAACTTGAACTAAGCAAATCAAGCAAATTTCAACCCAGCAACTCAGAAGCACAGAATCAGAGTTATTAACAAGAAATTAACAAAACCCTAAACAAATCTAGCAACTCAGAATCATAGAAATTATAATTAACAAAATCAAACCCTAACTATTTCATAATTATAAACCCAATATGTCTAATTGCTTCAGATACATAGAAGGAGAGAAAATCAAACCTGAAGTCAAGTGGATGGGAAGGAGGAAGAGCACTGGAAGAAGGCCAACCGGTGGCTACTGTGTTGTGGGTGGCCAGGCCAGAAACGCAGCAGTACTGCTATGGGTGGCCACAAACGGTGCTGCGGGTGGCCAGATCGGTCCTGTTGGTGGCGCTGGGGTGCCGCTGGATGGTGCTGGACTGCTGGGTGGTGTAGTGTCTACGACCGCGAGGGTGGTACTGGCTGGGGCTGGGTGGTGCTGTCCGCGAGTAGGGGCTGGGAAGAAAGCTCCGGTGGCGCTGGGAGAAAGGCTTCGACGGCGCTACGTGGTGGTGGGAGGAAGGGGTTCGCCAGCTGGGGAGGTGCTGCAAGAAGATGGGCTCGCCGCCGGCCTTGGGTTTCTTCGAGTGAGACTGAGAATGAGTGCAGAAAGTGAAATTGAGAGTGAGAGTAGAGAGCGGCTAGATTTACGTTTGGGGGTGGGGGGTTTGGTTTTTAGGATTTTGTATAATATCGGTTCGGTTTTCATTGTCAGAGTCGAAAACCGAACTGAACCGCAATAAAAAGTAAAAACAGAAAAATATGTTTTTTCGATTTTTTTGGTTTTTTATTTATTCGATTTTCAATTTTTTCGGTTTGATTGATCGATTTAATTCAATTCCAATCGGTTTTGAACACGCTAGTATCGAGTGTTGTTCTTCTTGATCATCAAGATTACGGAGAAGTCGAAGCCATTTTTTATGTCATTCATTTCAGGGTCACCCACGCGAGCAACACTAGTGATGGAGAATAATGATGATAACTCTGCACTAAGTCATCAAGCATAAACCCAAAATTAAATCTAACTGTATGCTTATAATTATTTTCAAATTAAATCTATAGTAGCTAGGTTTGTGATTTATTTGGTGATTTTAATTTGTATATATATTATTGTTGATTGGTACATAAGTATTGAGTAATCAGTTCCTCATTAGATCAGGAATTATGCTTGAGTGTTGAAGGCAAGTTTCAGATTTATTCATCCAAGGGTAATGCAATCTTGTAATCCATACGATAATCATAACCACTATTACTCAGTATCTGATCTCCTTAAAAAAGAAATAATTATATACAGTTCTTCTCAAGTATTATAATAACCTCAGTTCACACATTAATATACTAAGCAAATATATAATTATATTATATATTATTATGGTTCTGCAAGGCAAGCAAGCAAATGAATCATGCCATTGCTCCTAGTCTAGTCACCTTAGTGAACCTGAACTTTGCTTGCGGGCAATTATTCATTGCTGTCACAATAATAGGCTTCACTTTCTCAAAGCTCTTGATGATCACCAAGAACAACAATCTGTATGTCACTGCCATTCCTATCAATATAGCAACATCATTCCATTTTGAGTAATCAATTTCCACTTGCCACAAGTTTCTAAGTATCTCTTCCCCACTAATGTCTATCATAGCTCCTCCATCTTGATTATTGCCGGTGAATGTTAGGCCTTGAAACTCGTTCTTGAACAATCCTTGGTATGCATACTTGTGGAATGAAATGTAATGCAAAGGGTATCTCCAAAACGGTTTAGGGATATCGCTTGGAAGCCTATAGAATCCACCATCCAACATCATCACTCCCAATATTCCGGTGCCGAAGATTATGCCTAGCAGGAAATTGGGGACAATGCTTGCAACAATCATCATGAGACCCTCAACCAAAAAGACAGAAACAAAGAGTATAGATGTAAAGTAGATGAATTCTTGGTGTCCTTGGTGAAGTCCAACCAAGTAATAAACCACTGCTCCAGGGATGAGTGACATCAATAGCAAGAATGGAACTGAAGATAATGTGTTACCAATGGTGTATGCAGTTACCCCATAATGTCCATTCAGTCTTTCTCTTTCAAACACCTAATTATGGATCATTTCACCAACATATTCAGTAATTTGACATGATCATATTCAATAGTGGATAAATAGTATGTAAGTGTGCATAATAAGGTGGTGATAATTATGTTACATAGTTTGTTTTTAACAGAAATAGTACTTTACCTTCATATCTTCCACAAAAGAAGGGAATGCACCAACAGTAATGAAGGTAAGGAATGTAACAACAAACACAAGCAGTGAAGCTCTGGCCTGACATCAAATAAATTAAGATTTAGCTATGATTGCTGAATTTTGTGCATTATGTGTCTCAAAGTTGATTTGTGTACCTGAATTGATTCACTGCTTGAGCCAATGTCAAAAAACATGGTACCAAGACTTAAAGCCAGAGCACCATAGATAAGTAGGCGCAACCAGTGGTAGCCTACTTCACGATACATGTTCACAAAAGATCTCCTAGTAAGGACCATGCACTGTGTTAAAAAATCAGCATGACTTTTCTTCTCCATTGCATCTGAGTCCTGCATCCATTATTAAGACTTTCAGCACTTGTACAATTTGTACTGCATATGGACATCAGATCAATTTTCAAAAAATTGTACTCACCCTTTTTTTCATTTGAGCTATTTCTTTATGAACTTGGTGACTAATTTCAGATGAATCATATGATTCAACAAGTATATGAATTGCTTCTTCTGTGGTTAGCCCTCTAGCTAATCCTTTCTCAGGGTCCTCCTCCTGAAACAAAGAGATAAATTGGTTAAGTTTCTTTGTAATCTATCATTGTAACCTTTAAAATAAATTGTTGTTCAATGTTCAGTAAAGATCTTAGAATGATTCATATTCTACCTACCTGTTCAAAATCCTTGTTAATAATTTTTACAAAGTGATCAGGAGGATTCTGGAGACTTGGGCAAGGAAAACCATTTGATGAGAAAAACTGCAGCCAAAAACAGAATTCAATAAGCCATTGATTTGCAGCAACAAATACATACATGGACAAACGATACTGATTTCTAACCTTATTGGCAGCTGAGACAGGTCCGAAGTAGACTGTTTTACCAGAAGAGAGGAGACAGAGATTGTTGAAAAGCTGAAAGATTTCATTACTTGGTTGATGGATTGATGCAATAATAGTCATTTGAATTCCATTTTTTTTATTTAAGCTTGCAATTCTACTCATAACATAATAAGAGGCTGCACTATCAAGTCCACTTGTTGGTTCATCAAGAAACAAGAGTCTTGGATGTGTTAAGATCTCAATGCAAATGCTAACTCTCCTCTTTTGTCCACCACTAATTCCCTTAGATCCCCACCCTCCAATTCTTGTGTTGATGGCATCTTGCAGGCCCATTTCTCTTATTGTGAACTCTGCTCTCTCCTTCTTCTCTGATTTGGACATGGAATCTGGTAATTGGAGCTGGGCTGAGTAGTATACAGCTTCTCCAACTGTCAGTGTTGTCAAGATAGTATCATCTTCTGTGACATATGCCTGATTTGATTTCATATAGTTAGAGTAAAAACAAAAGATTAATATATATAGATATTTCTTTAATAGTATGTATAAAAAAATAAGTTTATATTGTCTAACAAAGACTAGAAAATTATTCTTACAGATGTTCCATATGCCAGTGCTTGTTTGCGGCCATTGATTAGGATCATCCCAGTTTGCTTTGACTTTGAACCTAATCTCCCTGCAACACATGAGGATACTTTAGTTAATTTCATTTTGAGGTAAATACAAATTGGTATCCGAAAGATTCTAACGCTGTCAAAATAGTACCTGACTTTTGTTATTGACAAAATAGTCCCTGAAAAATTTTTAAATTTGACAAAATCACCAAACCATAAAAAGATGACGTCACAATGAACAAAAAACGCTGGCCGTCAGAAGAGAGCTCTGACGATGATGGCAGAGAGCTCTGGCGACATTTTCAATTTCTTCTTGGTGGTTTGGCAGAAGGGGACGCGAAAGGAGACGCAGCGGCATGTTAAAGAAGAAGCGGCGAACACAAAGAATGCGACGAGGTGCAGTGGCGTACCATTATAGTCTTCTTTTTCAGCTGCCATAGCAGAAGGGGACGCAGCGGCGTGTTCATGAAGAAGAAGCAGCAAACACGAAGAAGAAGAAGGTCGCCGGAAACATCGCCATCATCGGAGCTTTCTTCGGGCTGCCACATCAGCGTTTTCTGTTCATTGTGACCTCATCGTTTCACGTTAGGTGATTTTGTCAAATTTTAAAATTTTTCAGGGGCTATTTTGCCAATAACAAAAGTTAGCTATCATTTTGTTAGTATCAGAAGCTTTCGAATACTGATTTAGTATTTACCACTTTCATTTTATAACTGGAACTTAAGGAAAAAAAAAGGGAAAAATGCTAAAAGTGAAAGATTTTGAGTGGCTTTGAAAGTGTTATATGTGACTGACTGACTGTGACATCAGCATGCTAAAAGTGTCATTAGTTGTGGACAATTATAGTATATTTGACTTAAGAATGTCAACCATTTAAGGCTTCATGATGAATAGTAGTAGCATGTTATAATTTCACAATCAAATGACTCATATAATATCAAAGTCTGATATTTAGTTTGGTTTGGTAGTAAACTATGAAAGAGTCATGTTATTTGTATACTCAAAAGTAAGTATTAACTAGATACTTAACTTGATTTAAAAGTGAAAAATAAGATTTTAGATGTTAGAGTGGAAATGATTTAAAATATTAAAGGCACAAAACCAAATGTTGATATGAAAAAAGGATTACCTGCTAAGGCATCAAGAAGAGTAGACTTTCCACAACCAGAAGGACCCATTATAGCCAAGAGTTGCCCTGGTTTGGCATAACCTTTTAGGCCCTGAAGTATTGCTTTCCTTCCATTCTTGCCATCTGAGACTGTCACCCATAGATCCTCCCATGTTATGAAAACCCCCTTCTCCTCTTGATGATCCACCTCATTCATGGCTTCCACCTCAAATGTGGTCTCATATTCCAAAACGGGTAGCATGTTGTTTGGTAATTCACAATCACTAACATGAGGCTGAAGAATAGAGCTCATTGTGAGATCAGAGTAATATGCAAGTGTGAGAGTGATGAAGAGTGTGCACTAGTAGGGGAAGGTAGGAGAATTTGGTACACTGAATCTGCCAAGGCTACCTACTATATAGTAACATGTTTTGTCTATTATGTAGTAATTGCTAGTAGGAAAGTGAAAATATGACAATGGAGATCAGAGCTAGCTTAGAAGGTCAAAGAAATCAATGTTCTTTCACTATATACTTGGATTCCTTATTGTCATATGTGAATTGGAGAATTCTCTTACTTCCTGGTCATGTTTTGTTTAAGAAAATTATTATTATATATTGTTTTATATATTGAGATTAATCACTATGCACTAATTACCATGCAATAAAATGCTTCATAAAAAAATGTATACAAAGATGATATATGTATATATAACATTTCTTAGTAACTGAGAATATATCGTTATATACTACCAACTTTTGTTGTTGTTTGGTAAGAGTAATAAGTGATGAAGACCAGCATATATAGTCACGTCATAAGCACGTCATGAAGCAACCAATTTTTTCTCTTTTTTCGGTTTTATTTCCTGATTAATAAACTTGGGTTAATTAACAAATAACAACTAGTATAATGTATGTGTACTATGAAACACGGACATTTTGTTCGGTTGTCGTGTCCGCCTATTGGACACATTTCGGACACGACACTCATCGACACTCGTCGACACGCGTATCTACCGTGTCTAACCGTGTCATAATAAAAAAAAAAAAAAAAATTTGCTAGACATACTTGAACACACCTAAATACCGTCACATATTAGCATGTCCAGCATTATTCTTAACATGTATTTTTGAAATAAATTTAAAAATAGTATATATTATTATTTATTAAAGCAAAAAAAATTTAAATACTTTATATAATTAAAATAAGACTTTAAAAATAATTAAAAAAATTAATTTATATTTTAATATCAATAAAATATCAAAATATTATTATGATTTATCTAAAAAATACTTTATATTTTATATATAAGTGTGTCCCCGTATCTTGTAAAATTTTAAAATTCGTGTGTTGACATGTCCGTGTCCTATTGTGTCCCGTGTCCGTGTTCTATCCGTGCATGATAGTGTATGTATCTACTATATGTTTCCGAAAACATTCTAATACTCTCTCCTTTAATTTCATTTTCCTCAAACATATTTGTCTCACGTATTTTCAATGAAACATATTGTCTTGACTTAAAACTACATATGGTTAGGTAAATGGGGATCTTTAAATAAGTTTGATAATGATAACAACTTAGTACAGGTGATAAGCGTATACAAATTGATTCATATTGTAACACTATATAGATTAATGGAATTACTTTTATTATTAAATTATTAATTAGAAAACAATAAAGGTAACAACGTATCTCCATCTCATTTTTTCATATCTACTACTCCTACCTAACACATATAGGGATAGGGATAGGGATAGGCCTCCTTAGTTGAAAGTTTGTAGTGATGTAGAAGGGTCCAACTTATTGACATACCGTTACTTCATTCATACAAGGAATGGAGTGGAGACACATCATTTACAGCTTGTATTATAACCGGGAGTGATTTATAGCCAGAAAACCTACCTGATTGGGGTGGGTGTTCATTCACACGGCCCAAATACAAAGAGCCATTAATGATGAAAGCCAACAGTAGCTCATCAAGTTTGGTTGTATTTGAATCCACACTTAATTCTGGGCCACACCCCAAACCCACTCCTCACTTAACAAACTTTCAATAAGAGAGACTTTGATCCCAAAAAAACAAGTTTAATACATAAGAAATCAACCACCTTGAATTGATCTAGTAGTCAATTCATTATCTTTTTAAACAAATATTTAGATTTTAAATCTATTGATTTGTCAGGCTGAAAAAATAGAGTTTTATATCCAAAAAGTATAAAGTTAGATTCTTGGTGAATCCAAAAATAAAAAAATAGCATAAAAAAATAAAATAAAAAAAGAAGGTTTATACAAAAAAATTAAATAAATTTAAAAGAGATTCATGTTTAAAAAAAATTCACATTCTAATTGTTTAAATATGAGAAAAAAATTGCTCAGTTTTCAGTGCTGTCCAAAAAAAAAAAATTACCTAAAAGAAGATTTTGTACAAATTTTATTTATTTATTTTATTTTTTTTTAATTAAATTACGACATCTAGTGCTCATTAAATGAAAGGTAGGGTTTTCATTGATTAGGTTAGGGCAAAAGCGAAAAAAAAAAATAGCTAACAACAAAACGGGGGACGAATCCGATTTTTTGAAGAACGTGTTTAGAGTGTAATTTAGTCATGAATTAAGAGAAAGAGAAGCTAAATCGTTGTTATGTTGACAAAAATATGATATAACATAATGAAACATTGAGAACGAAAGGCTTATTTACTTGAGCAAGATAGGTTGAACTCAAGCACAAGTAGCTTATTCTAAGATAGCATGGTTTTCAGATACAGGGCTTGCTCTATCATTAATTCTAATCTCTCTCGTGAAAACTTTTGTTGGGTGATTGTTAATGGAAGCAGCAAGAGGTTTCAACTTCTCCTTGCTTTTTGTAATAGCCAAATACACAACCCTATAAACAAGAATCATCCCAAACATGATGGCAAGATCAACCCACTTGGAATGCCCCATTTCCACCTGCCATGTGTTTGTCAAAATGTCTCTACCACTAACAATGGTTTTTGCACTTCCACCTTGTTCCATGGAAAATTTTAAGCCTTCAAATTCATTCTTGAAAGATCCTTGGAAAGCATACTTAAGGAATGAAAGGTAGTAAAAGGGGTATTTCCAAAATGGTTTTGGAAGATCGTTTGGCAGCCTGTAGAATCCACCAGTTAAGATGGTTAGTCCTTGAATTCCGCCGGCAATGCTCATGCCGGTTACGAAATTGGGGAACATACTCCCCACAACCATCATGAGGCTCTCAACCCAAAGCACAATGGCAAACAGAACAGAAGCAAAGTACACAAAGTGTTCTAAACCTCTCTGCAGCCCTGAGAGGTAATATATTATTCCTCCAGGAATTAGACAAATCATTAGCATATATGGAAGTGCTGAGAATATTTTGCCTGTGAGAAAAGCAATAATACCATAGTGACCATTTAGTCTCTCTCTTTCAAATACCTACAACAATCAGAGAAAATATTTTCAGTTAGTTAATTTATACAAGAAAGTACAGGAACAGGAGCATAGCAATCTTACCCTCATTTCCTCCATTAATGGAGCGAATCCACCAATAAGAGCCATGAAAGCCAGAGTTGATATCAAAAAAGTAAGCAGAGACCCTCTTCCCTGAACCATGCATGAAGATATTATATTAACTTGTTAACCTTGTGCATTACAAGTCATAATGTTAATTGCTTTTCATAGTTTACTTACTTGAATTGATCCATTACTTGAGCCAATGTTATAGAACATGGAACCCATGCTAATAGCTACTGCAATAAAGACAACAAGAAGCAACCAGTAATTGCTCAAGTCGCGAAACAATCGCAGCGAAGATCTTCTCATAAGAACGAGGCACTGAGTGAGGAATGTGGCATTGACCCTCTTCTTCCCAACTGCTCCTGAATTCTGTAGGTATGCAAAGGTTAGTTTTTCATATTTGGCATAGAGATATAGGTAAGGAATGTAACATGAACTTACACTTTCAGTTATTGTTGCCACTACATTATTAACTTGGTTTTTAATCTCAGATGACCCATAAGACTTTACAAGGATGTCAATTGCTACTTCAGCAGTAACTCCGAATCCAAAACCTTCTTCAACATCCTGAATAAATAACAAGAAATTTTTATCTCTCTTCCTTTTTCAAACCCATGTAATATCTTTAAGAAGGACAAGAGTTGAGTAGAATGATGAGGTAAAAGTCAGAAGTAAAGGTTACTTGCTTACTTGGTCAAAATCTTTGTTTATGATCCTTAAGTAATGATCAGAGGGATTGTGGAGAGCTGGGCAAGGAAAGCCATTTGAAGAAAAAAACTGCGCTTGGATAAAAAAAGAATTCTCATTATATAATATTAATATCTATCTGGTTGGTTCTGCATAAGAATTTTGGTGGCTAACCTGATTAGCATGAGACGCTTGACCAAAATATACTGCTTGACCAGAAGACAGAAGACAGAGATCATGGAAGAGTTCAAAGACTTCACTACTAGGTTGATGGATTGAAGCAACAATAGTTCTTTGGATGCCATCCCTTAGGCTTAGGCTTGCAATTCTTTTCATGACATAATAGGAAGCTGCACTATCAAGTCCACTTGTTGGTTCATCAAGAAACAGAAGCTTTGGGCGTGTTAGGATCTCAATGCAGATGCTGAGTCTCCTCTTTTGTCCACCACTTAGGCCTTTAGAACCCCATCCTCCAACCCTTGTGTCAATGGCATCTTGGAGTCCCATTTCCCTCAGTGTTATATCAGCTCGTTCCTTCTTCTCAGAAGTGGACATGGAATCTGGAAACTGGAGCTGAGCTGAGTAGTATAAAGTTTCCCCAGCGGTCAAAGTTGACAGCATAGCATCATCTTGTGTTACATATCCCTGATTCATACAAATATATAAACTAGTAAATTGCCAAAAATTGATTTCTTAAATTTCTTCTATGGCGGACAAAAAACAACAAATAAACACTTGTAGTGATAAAATTAAAGTAACTAATTTTTTTTAACTAAAATTCAGCTAGCTGTGTTTTTTCTCTAGCTTTTACTTATTCTGCCTCTCTCTTGTTGGATTAAAAACATTATGTTTGAATGATTAATTATAAGTGTTGATTTCTTCTATATATAGTAATTTTGTTGTTGAAATTAAAAAGGTTTAGAAACTAATTTCTCATAAATTAAACAACAATTTGTTAACTTTCTCGATAGCTATTGTTTCTCTAACAATTTGAACTCTTAACTAGTTATAATTTTATATATGGGAAGGGGAAATTGTAGTTTGGTTTACCGAAGTTCCATAAGCCAGTGCTTGTTTGTGGCCATTGATTAAAATTTTACCGGTCTGTTTGACGCTAGAGCTTAATCTCCCTGGAAGAGATAAAAGAAAGTTATTATGCACAGCAGCAGATGATCCTAATATATTTGCTAATCAATAAAATAATAACCTGATAAGGCATCAAGAAGTGTGGATTTGCCACAGCCAGAAGGACCCATTATGGCCAAAAGCTTCCCCGGTTGAGCATAACCGGTGAGACCCTGCAGAATTGGTTTCCTTTTGTTTCCATCTGCAACAGTAACCCACAAATTCTGCCATGTCACTGTTACGTCTTCCTTTTCTTCTCCCTCTCCCATTGCTACTCTACTACTACTCTAGTTGTAGGGATATAAATATATGAAAGAGCATGGGCTTATATAACGTACGTACTAGATGCCATGCATGAAGGAACTTTAAATGTTGGATCGGAGTTTGATAGATGTGGAAGCAGTTAATGCTCGCTGGGACAAAGAGTTATAGCTAGGTTGAACATGCATGCATGCATATGCACTGGAACTCTCCACTTCCACCGCTGCAAACTAATTTATGACCAACCAAACACTGTCTCCTTTACACCATGTTTTATTTTAACAAGCAAAAGTCAAACCCAAGTACAAAAAAAAAAAGTTTTTTTTATCTTATTCTTTTAAAATATGTTTCAAATTTTTATCATTTATACCAACTTTCTTTAGCTTTAATATATTTATACTCACCATCATTATTATTATTATTATTATTATTATTATTATTATTATTATTTGATATATACATATAAGATAACTACTCACATAAAAATTATAATCTATCTATTTATTTTTATTATATAAAAGTTGATACCAATTCTTTGTACATTATATTTAAGCCATATTTCTTCTTTTAATGATGCTGAAAAATCGAACAAATTACATACAATAAAAAAGAGGGGAGACCGATTTTTCCGATTTTTTTCCATAGAAATTCAAAAATTAAGTTAAACAACAAAGTTCTTTTTTATTATTATAATTTTAATTATTTTATTAATATTTTTTTTAATTCTTTATTTTAAATTATTAAATATTTCGAAATAGAACTGAATAAATATTCTATTTTAAAATAGAAAGAAGAAATATAAATATTCTAGAAACTAGAAATAAAAAAATAATTTGAAATTCTTTTTGGATTATTTTACTCAACTTACGAGTTGCATTTTAATTACTTGACAAAATCTTAAAAATTAACCAATCAACTTTTAGTAAATAAAACTATAACTCCCATGCATAATTAATTAATTAACTTATTTCATATTATTTTTCAATAAAAATATAAAGTATTTAATGTAATAAATATCTACATTAAGAGTATCATAATAATAATATTATCATAATAAATTTTAAGTTATAAAATATTTAAATTTCATCCTATTTGACCTACTTATATATCATACATAAAATTTTTAACACTATTATTTCATTTCACAATTCGTGATTTGCCTATGAAAAATATTTACACCAATAAATAAAGAGGAGTCTATGTACCTAAAAATGATTCTATTAGATAATTACAAAATAAAAATATTTATTATATTTTAAAAACAAATTTATAGAAAAAAAACTCTTATTACTTTTATTATTTATAATTTTTTAACTTTTTGTAGTACTTTACATATAATTATATTTTAAGATTCTTATAATTATACTTATTTTAGTATTATTTTGAATTTGTATCACTCGAGACATTATTTGATAGAGTAGATTTAAAAAAATATTAATAGGTATTTTTATTTTATACTATTTAAATTATTCTTATTAAAAATAACTTGTTCAATATATATCACACAAACACAAGCCAATAAATATTCTAAACTTACTATTATAGATATCATTGAAAATCTGTATATACTAGAAAAAAAACAAATAAATGTCAAAGAAAAATCTAAAAAGAATACGAAAAATAACATTTTCGTGCTACAACATAAAAAATTATTATAAATTCAAATTATAAAAAAAATTCTAGGGTAAAGTACTAAATTGGTCCCTTACGTTTGGGTGTAATTCTATTTTGGTTCTTAAAGTTTAAAGTGTTCTATTTGAAATAAAAAAAATTCATTTAACTTCAATTTAGTCCCACCGTGAGGTCAAAATTAAATAATTAACGAAATGTCCTACATGACAGCAGTACAAGAATAAGGTCGATAATCTGGAGAACAAGTATAAGTTCCAAAGGCACAAAATCAATTATTTATCATTCTCCATAGTTCTATAGAAAATATTTCATTTAAATTGTAATAAAAATAATAAATAAAGGTATTGATGCATCCACAATTAATTTTGTACCTCTGGAACTTGTATGTACTTGTTCTCTAAATTATCGATCTTGTTCTTATACTACTGTCATGTAAGTCATTTTGTTAATTATTTAACTTTGACCTCATGGTGGGACTACATTGAAACTAAATGAAACTTTTTTTGATTCAAATAGAACACTTTAAACCTTAAAGATCTGTTGAGTTTGAAAAATTTATATTTAACTGGTGATCAAATATTATTAAAATATTGATTAAAAAATTATTAAATTAATATTTGCTTCCAATTGTTTGTTTGATAAATTATTTTCTTTTGGCCCAATCAAAGCAAACCTGCTTTAGTCATTAAAAGAGCTCAGCCAAATATAAACTTACTTCACAAATTTGTTTAACAAAAGCATTGATCCGAATTTGAAGAAGAAAGAAAGAAATGGATCAAGGCTTGGTTCGGTTACTTATTTTTTGTGATTGGAATTTAAAATTTAATTTGGTTAAATGCACTTCTTGGTAACCGAAACATAAAATTAAATTGAGTTTAATTGTGCATTGAAAGCTTTCTCTCTTCTCTCTCTTCTTTCTTTGTATTCGGTCATGTCAATCATCAGAAAAGAAGAGTGAAGAAGTTATCAGAAAGCTATGGAAGAAAAAGGCTATCAAGTAGAAAGGCTTGTGAAGATCTTTCTTCAATTCATAAGTGAAGATCTGAAGAAAGGCAAAGCAAGATTTTTTTCATTGAAGGCATGATTTGAAGAAAAGTTTCAAGATCTTATTTGCCAACAATAGAAACAATCTGCCTTGGTGAAGAAGTAAATCTCAGTTGCAAAAGTTCATTTCCATTTTTGTTCAAGAAAGAAGATAGCCGCTGAGCTACACGTAGGAAGAAGTAAAAATGAAAGGCAAGAAGCTGTCCTGGGTCAGAAGATCATCAAGGGTTCGAATCCTTTCTTGGAGCCAAAGACAAGATCAAGGGTTCAGATTGAAGGAGTTTGATGAAAAGGGTTGAGAGAAGTACATGAATGTTGGTTTTTGGTTTTTTCTCTCTCTTCTCTTTGTCCGAACCGCTGCTGTTTTTGGATGGAGAAGAAGTTGCTTGGTTGAACCGGTTTCAATCTTGGAAGCTTCCCCTTCTATATTAAGGGTGAACCGCAAAGTAGGGGTGTTCGCGGTGCGGTTTGGTTCGGTTTTTGAGAGAAAAACCATCCGATCCAATCGTTTTATTAAATTGCGGTTTGGTTTGGTTCGGTTTTTTTATTGAAGCCATTCGAAACCAATTAAAATCGATTTGGTTTGGTTCGGTTTGTTCGGTTTTTTCAGTCAATTAAAAAAAATACTACCATACTATTTCATAAAGTCATAACATTGAAATCGACAAACACAAATACACAATAGCTAACAAAGTCTTGATCTAATGAAATTTAACGATAAAAGGAATTCAAATGCAACAATTAAAGAAAATGGGAGACAAATTGTAGAGACCTTACTAAATTCTATGGTGACTTGGGAAAAGATGATGCAATAGACCTACTTCTTGCAATTGAAAGAAAGGGAAGATTTTGCTAAACGCTGCTTCTCGGCAGAGGTGGTGTTTACACTGCCAGTGGTTGGGCTGTTGTCCATCTGAAAGAATGAAGTCCATCAGATATAAAAAACTCGCAAGAAAATCTCATACATGGCAAGGTACCAACTGCAAGCTACTAAAGCTATAAAGGAACAATAATTTGCATTTTTTACCCCCATAACTCTGATTTGGTGAGTCACGACAACTATCTTCCAAGCAAAGAAATAAGATAGGAAATGAAAGGAATAAGAATTTAATTAGAATAGAAAGAAGGCACTCACCATAAATGAAAGAAGCCCTGTGAGTATGCTCGTAAATTAAAAAGCTCAGTATAGACCATTAGAAAGATGTATAGAAAAGTAACCAACATCTACAACTACTCTCAGATACAGGTTACTTGTGTAAAAGCATATAACCACAATCCAAAAGTTAAATGAATAGATTAAAAAACAAATCACATAGTGAAACATTATAACTAAAATCAATCTGACCTTGAAACAGACCATATAGGATTCCAATTTTCAGGATGAACTGCAGGAGCAGGAGCAGGAGCAGCAAAACATAGAATATTAAATAAAAATTAATATCTCATAATATTAACTGACTTGTACTATACCAGATAAAAGAACTTACAATCACTGAACCAACAATAAAACAACAACCAGCAACAATGAAATCAATGATCAGTGACAAGTAAAACAATAAAATAAATAAAACAATAAATTTTCCTAAACAATGAAAAACAAATAAAACAATAACAAGTTAACAACAACCAGCAACAATGAATCAATGATTATTGAATAGAAATTAGTCAAATTACTTAATTACAATGAATCAATGATCAGTGAACCAACAATCAGAAGAAATTTCCCTAAACTGAACAATATACTGGAAAGGTTCGGCGGTGCTGGAAAGGTTCAGCAATACCAAATTACCAACAATAAACTGACCTCAATAAACTGAACAATAAATCAATAACCAGCAATACCAAATTACCAATAATAAACTGAACAATAATATGAACAATAAAATGAACAATAAACTGCAACCAGAATTCCAGCAACAATACCAACAATAAAATAATTCATCAAGTTATAAACTATAAGGATGCATTTGAGTGCTTATTCTACTCATATACTAACAACTAAACTCAAACAGAGCTAAATAAACAAAAAGAAAAATGAAAAGAAACAAAAAATTATGGTTACCTTGGCGCTTTTGATCTCATCCTCGAGCTCATGAAAGCGATTGTTCAATCTTCCAAACTTATTGATGTTCTACTCATCCTTCCATGTCACCTTCAACGACGAAAAATGGAATATCATAAATTAGGAGGGAAAATAATAGAAGGAAGATTGCGATTCAGAGGAACATTGATTCGAAGCTAGGGATTTTTTATTACATGCTACATGCTATTGACTCAATTTAGGGTTTCTTGATTCCAATCACAGTATCAATTTCAGTAGCACTGGGAGCTACCATTGACAACTCTTGAGGTGGTTTGCGGAACGGTCCCTGGCCACAGCTGGGAGGTGCAGAGAGCGAGGTTGTGAGACCTAGGGAGAGAGCGGCTAGGTTTCGTACTTCGTTTGGGGATGTGGCTTGGGGGTTACTGGGTAGGCTAGTGTCCGCGTCTCCGCGAGTCTAGAAACGATGTTATGGGTGGCGGCAGGGGTGGTGCTGGCTCCGCGATGATGGTGTTGGCTGGTGCTGTTCGCGATGTGATGCTGGGAGAAAGGGTTCGGCGGCACTGTGTGAAAGACTGGAAGGGTTCGGCAGCGCTGGGAGGTGGTGAGAGGAAGGGGTTCGTTGGCACAGGGGATTCCCTTAGGGGATTCCCTTACAAGTTGGGTTAGCACTTTGCGGTTGAAAGCTAGGTTTTGAGTCCTAGTCAAATTCAGATTGGGTGTAGAATCTGGATTTGTCCCAAATAGGAACGGGTAGTTCCTAGGGAGGAATTGGTGTTTGTAATGTTGTGATAACATAATGAAATTTTATCATTGTTGTGATAGAGATTAGATGTTAGGCCACATTGCACCTAATGGCTGAACTAGGATATATCTGGTGTTAATTCTTCTTCCCTACTCCTTTCTCTATTTCTGATTATCAGGAGACAAAAATAAAAATATCTTTCAACTCGGTACGAGACAAAACAAAAGTGTCTCTCAACTTGACACGAGACAAAAAGTAGAAATATCTCCTGAAGTTCCTTGAAAAATCATAAATTAATATTCAGAAAAAAGGGCTAAGATTCAACCCCCTTCTTTTAGCCACTGATTACCATCGGGACCAAAACAGAATTACGCCTAAACATAAGAGACTAATTTAGTACTTTACCCAAAATTCTATTATTCTTACTTTATATGTCATTGAAAATCTGTATACACTTATAAGAGAAGAAAAACAAGTAGATGTAAAAAAAATACAAAAAATAAAGTTTTGTGCTACAACATAAAAAATTATTACAAATTCAAATTATAAAAAATTCTATCAAATTCCATCAAATTATACTTATCATAAAAAAAATCATCAAATTATAAATTACTAACTCAATAATTATTACATATTCAAAATTAAATTAAAAGTTACAAATCAAAGTACTACAATAATTTTTGTACTATTTGATAAAAAAAATAAAAAAAATTATTAGACACAACTGTCTCAAATTTAATTATACTCCAAGTTACCAATGACACTAAAACATCATCTTAATTAAAAAATTTATACAACCTCATACTTATATTAAAAGTCAAAGTAAATGATTTTAATTTTAAAAAAGACTCTCAACAATATGTTGTTACTAAGATATTTGTCCCAACAAAAAATACTGAAACTCAACCCGCTATTACAACAAATTTAACAGGTAATACTAAAAAATTTTATTTATTCAAAACATCATTTATATTCTTTATTAATTATAAGAATCAACTTTATCAACACTAATATGATCAGATCTAAATGACATACCAATCAAAAAATTAAAGAGAAAGAAAAGTAAATGAATCCAAAGTATATCTTCGGATGAAGAATATACATATAAAGATGGAACAAAAAAGACAAATAAAAAATGAGAAAAACCCAAATCAGCCCCTGACAATTACCTCAAAAGACAACGAGGCCCCCGACAAAAAAAAAAAACCCCAACCCGGCCCCTGACAAAAAAAAAAAGACCCAACCCGGCCCTTGACAATTACTTCGAAAGGACAACGAGGCCCCTGTGCCAAAAAGAAATTAATATTTTTTTTTGGCACAGGGGCTAATCAGTCCCAAAAAAAATTATCAGGGGCTGGATTGGGTGTTTTTTTTTCTTGGGGGCCTCGTTGTCCTTTCGAGATAATTGTCAGGGCCGGATGGGGTATTCACTCATAAAAAATATATACAAGTTAACAGTTTAAAAAGAACATGCCTTTACAAAAATATACGAAAAAAAGAAACAAATCTAACAATAACCGAAAAAAAATACCACAAAAAAAACTAAGTCCATCTATTAAAACAAATATAAAAATAAAAACAACAAATAAAGATGTAATTTTATATAATTTTAATATAAAAAAAATTGTATTATAAAATATTTTAAATAAAAAATACATAAAATTTAATACTAATTTGTATATATTTTAATTAATTTTAAACAATATAATACTATTAAAATATATTTTATATTATTATTAATTTACCCGGATCTCAATCTAGCTAAAATATAAACACGTATTATATGTCAAATAGTTTAATTTAAATATATATTAAATTATTCAATGATTTTTAACTAAAATTTTTATCATATTTTTATGTAAATAATAATCTTAAATGCTTCTAATGTTATGTCCTAATATCATTGCTGCGAAAAGCTCGTTGCGTGCACAACCTCCAACAATACTACCCTTTGTGGGAGCTAGATCAATGCAAATTAAATTATCATCTGATCTGGAACAATATGACATATATATATATATATACTGATGACCATGCCATTTAGACTACTTTATATTTATCCATTCGTATAAATAGGATGCTCCCTATATATACAAAATATTCTTTTCATCCGAAGATCTTTGGGATGAAACTTTAATTAATAATAATACAATAAGATTATTAATTGACAAATAAGATGTTATAATAAGAAGAATATTAGAGGCTAATAAAATTTGATATTTTTGACTAATAATTAATTGTTAATATTTAAAAATATATTATTAAATTATTAGATTACTTATTAAAATAATAAATTTTCCTTACCCTCGAAATTTTCTCTTCTAAGTTCTAATAATGGAGTAGTACTAATTAAAGAGCGCTCCGTCATGAATGGTGGTATGGGTGGACGCAATGGTTTGTTGAGTAAACCGTTAACCATCACGTCCATTTGACCATTTGGGATCCATTAAAATCATCCACTGCATGATAATCATTCTGATGACGAATCTTAAAAGTTAAAATTGATAAATATTAGCACTAGCTAGCTATGCAGCCATCCAGAAATAGAAAAAGAAACGTACGTGTTCTGTTATATATAATATATCACATCACAACATCTAATAATAAGAGCCCACAGCTTTTAATAATTTTGACTAATATATGATCCGTATAAGTATTAAATTATTTTTATTTAATAAATGAATTTTATTAATTTATATGTATATATTTATTAAAATATGAATATAATTTATGTTAATTTATATATGTAAATTCTAAAAAATAATATTGATATAATAAATGATGTGTTTTATGTATATAAATTTTTATAAATATAAATATATATAAATTATTATTAATTAAATATTAACTAAAATAATATTTAATAATTACTTAGCATGGCTAATTTTTTTGGATATAAAACATAGGGTAGTGCAACGCAGCGTTATGGATGTTAGGGATGTTATATACTATTGTGATATCGGTGAACTGGCGGCGAAAAGATTGGACAATTCGATTTTTTTGAGGAGAGAGGGGAACACAAATCGGACCGTCCGATCTGTGTTGAGCATACATATTTTAGACAAGGAATTCGGACCCACCAATTTTATGTATGTAATTTTTTTTTGCTATGATGTAACTCTAATCGGAGGGTCCGATTTAGGTTCTTTTAAAATTTGAAACGGTAAAGAAAGTGGTCGGATAGTCCGATTTCAATGTTTATATATACCAATTCCCTAACCGAGCTCTCCACTTCATATTTTTCTCATCACAATTTTCAAATCTTTTGAAGCTCCTCTCTTCTTCTCCGGTGTTTCAAAAAAATTAATATCAAAGTTAAAAGTGGTGAATGTAAGTATATTATCATGGATGATAGAGTTATGTTAACAGTATATTATCATGCATAGATTTTATTATAAACATTTGAAGGAGTGAAATTTGTATGTAAAAATCCATTAGATATTATTATTCCATTTACACTGTCCTTTGAAGAACTAAAATGTGTGATTTGTGAGAAGATGGATTCTCAAATACGTAGGAGAGTGTTGTGTATTTTATACAGATATTCTATATCAGTATTTGGTGGGTTCGTTCAATTTCAAACGAAATACGTGACCGATGAAGCGAGCATGCAAGAAATATTTTCAGTCTATCTTAAAAGTCGGTCCCAAATATCGTTCATCGAGCTGTATATTGAGTTCGAGCAATCTGCAACGGACAGAGATATTGAGTTAGAAGATTATAACAGTGATAGCGAGAAAGAATTTGAAAGTAACTATGAGGTCGTTGATCCGGGTGTAGACGAAGATCAAGCTGACGACACTATGGCGGCAGATGTGGCGACTATGGCAAATGCACTAGCAAACCAGCATCTATTTGAGGAGCCGACTTTCATGCAGTCATTGAATTTGGAGGCTATGCATACACTCTAGTTTCCTCAATATATAAATGCAGTTATATAATAATTTTAAATTATGATTTATACATAGATTTTGACGTTTGAGACAAATATTTAAGGATTATGTAAATAGGTAAAATATAGCATATAATTACCTGTTTAATTTTTATTTATCAAGTATTTATGTATGTTGAGGAATTTATTATTTCGCATTTTTGTGTAGCTATTAATTTATTAAATAACATTTGATGACTTAATTTATTAATTTGTTAAATTTTAAATGATTATGCTTGATTTACGGATCATAGATAGATTTTATTATTAAGACACGTATTTAAGAATTATTTATCAAAATATAAATTTTATGGTATGATTGCAGCAGAGCTTTCTGTTGTGACGAATGGTGAATTTACTGTCGGAATGGAATTCAGTTCTAGAGAGGTAGTGATTAAGGCGATAAAAGATTATACCATCCTTAAGTAGATTATCGGGTGCATGAGTCGGAACCGACGACATTCTATGCTAAATGTACCCAATACGGCGAAGGTTGTAATTGGCTGATCAGGGTTAGCAAAACGTCCAGGAAGTACTGTTAGGAGATAAGGAGGTACGATGGTAGTCACACCTGTACTAGGGCCACCATTTCTCAAGATCATTCGAAACTGGATTTCAACACAATTACATAAGTAATAAAGCCGTTGGTAGAAGTTGACCCATCTATAAAGGTGAAATCAATGATTGCGGAAGTACAGTCAAAGTTTAACTATACTATAAGTTATCGCAAAACATGGTTAGCAAACCAGAAGGCAACGGAGTCCATTTTTGGAGGTTGGAAAGTTTCGTACGAAGCTTTGTCCATATGATTTGAGGTCATGTGTCACAATGAGCCATCAACAGTTGTTCATTTTGAAACAATGCCTGCTTACTAGGAGAATGACTTAGTTCTTAATATTCGTGTATTACACCGAGTCTTTTGAAGTTATTACCCTTATATTAGAGCATTCAGACATTGTAAGCTAGTAGTGCAAGTAGACGAAACTCATTTGTATAAAAAATATAAGAATTGTTTGTTGGTTGCAGTTTCATAAGATGGCAATAACAATATCGTGCCTATTGTATTTGCAATAGTAGAGGGAGAGACATCTGAGACTTAGCACTTTTTTCTTAGAAACTTACGACAACATGTAGTGACATGTGATGGTGTATGTCTTATTTTCGATCGATACAAATCCATCAGGTCAGCTATTACTCGTAGTAACGGAACTTGGTCTCCTCCCAAAACTTTTTACACGTTTTGTATCAGAGCTTGATCCGCAATAAATTTACAATAAATTAATTAATAACAATTACTAATAATTATTTTATTATAATACCTAAATCTTAATAAAAATTATTAGTACAATAAATTTATTAATAACAATTAATAATAATTAATTTATTATCATACCTATAATCTTAATAAAAATTATTACTACAATATTTTTACTAATTTTTAACATTATCATTATTATTTTAATTAAATCAAAATATTTGATAATAAAAACTTATATAATTAAAATGATCAAGATAATTAGTAATGTAGAATTCCAAACAATTGACGTCTTTTATTTCCTTTCTCCTTGGCATTATTAAAAGCTGGTGGTCCATTTTTTTTCTCCCAAGTCTGATTTCTACATCGACAATGGGAGAAGAGAAGAGAAGGTAAAGTTGGAGGTGAGTGAAGAACGAGTGAAATGAAAACGAAAAGGATGAGATTTTCACCGGATATACAAACAGGAGGCGGGATGCATGCATGTTTAACACGTGGCATACAGTGCACAAATTGGACGGTCCGATCGATTTATATACCTGCGATGTCTATAATCAAACCGTCCGGCGATTACTCTCCCAAATCGAATCGTTCGATTTGTTAATCACAGCCATCACACTTTTAGTTATACACCCCAAACTTCTATAATCGAACTATGAATAAATTACCATTTGTACCCATGAAAGATACAGACACGGACAAATATACCCATATAAGAATAAAACGACAATTGTAATCACGGAAGATGACTTTCGTGTGCCAAAAGTACCCTAATGGACTAATTGTGTAACCAACGTCGGGGTACTTTTGACACACGGAGATCATCTTTCATAGTTACAATTATCGTTTTATTCTTATATGGATACATTTATCAGCATCTGTATTTTTTATGAGTACAAATGGTAATTTATTCATCCAACTATACATAATCCACACTTGTTCCAATATCAAAATTAAAAAAAGTGTAGTATTGTTGTATATCACAAACCACAATCACGGGTCAACGCTCAATATCTCTGCATTGCCATTGCACGAAGCTAAGCTAGGGCTGTCATGCATCCTTCTATTTGAGGAAGAGAAGATCTAAATTATTATGATAGTCACATGAGTAATTAAGACGTGGGTTCTACTACCGACTTCAATTTAAACAACATTTATTTCTCCGCAATTAGCAACTTGAACTTTTATTTAATTTAATCGTGTGTTCTCTATTTTAAATTTTAAAAAGTTTAAAGCAATTTCAGGGTGATATATATACTCTCTTATATTTCTAGTAAGTGTTCACTTTTAAAGATGTACTTAAATAAAAAAAAATTATTAGAATTTGTTGAAATTATAAAATTAAAATTGAATTTGCAAAATTACTTTTTAGACTAGTATAATTAGAGGTGTTTAAATTTAAATCGATTCAAATTAAACCGTTCATCCAATCTAATTCAAACCGAAAATCGATTAAAACTACACTAATTCGGATTTGATTGGATTCTATTTTTCGTAAACCGCTGGATTGGATCGGATTTCGGATTTACTTTTCATAACCGATTCAATCCAGTCCAAATCGCACAATGTGCTATAATATTATTATTTTATTATTATATTTACAATTATATTTATAACATGTTCAATTTATTATACGTTTTTATATTATTTATGTATTATTATTATTTAATAAATATTTTAAATTGAAAATGTTATTTATTTATTTATTTTAACTAATTTATAATTTTATTTATATTGTTGTGTTATCGTTGGCTTTTTAAGATATTGTTGAGACTTGTTATGTCATTGTTGATTATTTAAAATTTGATATTGAGACTTATTATATGTATTTAATTTTTTTAATTTACAAAATCATACCGCAAATTAAATCCAATCCAAACCGCTTGAAATTTGATAGGTTCATATCGGATTTTTTTTAAAAATCATCTAATCTAAACCACATCACAACTAAAATTAGTATTCGAATCGGATAAATTTTTAACTCAAAACCAGTGACGGACCCAAAAAAATTTAGTTGTGGGGGCAAAAAAATAATAAAATTTAGGTATAGATATTTTTTTTTGTTTTTCATAATATCCAATAAATTAAAAACTAATCTATCATAACTTTGAATTTTATTTAAGAGAGTCAATAAATTACTACACACACGAAATAAAATTCAAACTCCCAACACTTGTTTAAGCAGACGATTAAGCTAATCACTCGACGAACCCAAATTTATTTAGACATATTTAAAATTTTAAATTAGAACTATCTATACATATTGATAAGAATTAGAAACAAACACACAATCACTTATTATAGTATTTAAAATAAAAAAAAAAGATAATTTCACTCAATATAATATTTAAAATAATAAAAAAATAATTTATAATGACTTTTTTTTATTTTTAACATGACTAAAGATTATTTTTCTATATATGTTCTTAAACAATTATTTTAATTTTTATTATCTCATATTTAATTATAAAATCTACTTATTATAATTTTTATGGTATAAATAAATTTTTTATCTAAAATAATTACTATAATCAAGACCATTTTAATAATAAATATTAATAGAGTATATTAATATATAGATAATATATTTTTTTATGTTAAATATTTTTTAAAAAGTCACTAATAATTTAAGTTGTATTTAATTAGAAAATTAAATTTTAATTTAATTATCAAATAATTAACTAATATAATAAAATTAATTATTACTATTTTTTGAGTTTATTTATTTTTTATTTTTTATTTTTATACTAAATCAAATTTAACAATATAATTATTATTAAATGTTAAGTTTAACAAAATATTTTTTAACATAAAATACAAAAAAATATTTATATTTTATTTTAAATAAATATAATATAATAAAAGATATATATATATATATATATATATATATATATATATATATATATATATTAGTTTTTTTTTTTAAATCCTGTGGGGGCAAATGGCCCCTTCTCTTTCAATGTAGGTCCGTACCTGCTCAAAATCGATATAAACCGCACTGCAAACACTCTTAAGTATAATAATAATTCTCTCGTCACTTATTCCAAAATTGATTAAATATTATTAATATAGAATATAACTGAAAAGATAAATTCTTATTTTAAAAAGAGAGGATAGTTTCATTATATGAGTCCAAATATATTTTAGGTCAACGTCTCCAATAAATTTGAAATGGAAAGTGAAAATGAGAGGATATGTAATTAAGTAATTATTAGTGCCCCATGCTGAGATGCTCCCATAAGGCCATGACTATAATGAGTCAAAGAAAATAGAGAATCCAGGCGGCGGCAATAAGATTGTAATTTAGATCAATACCATTATATATGATACACACAGCAATGTTTACAAACTATTTATTCCAACCCAAACGGATAACTCTCATCATTTATGACATTACCTTAACAATATTATAATCCACGAAATCTTCTATGTGCACATAGTTTTCTCCAATTCAATGAGTAGCCTTTAGATTTTATCTTTCATTTTTGTTGGTGTCAAAACTTAAAAATGACAATAATCTATATTATTTTTTGGGTAGTGGAAAAATGACAATAATATTTTGGTTTGCGGATACCTAACATTTTTCCCGGGAGATACTATTATGAGTTTCGTTATCAAAACGCATTATATTTGATTAATATGAGCAAAAATAAGGAGAGAAAAGTATATAGTAGAGTGTTTGTTACTTTGTCAATTTATTTTTGTAAATCTTTATTGTTTGGTTTTTTAGTCCTACCTCTAAAATTCCTCCTCTTGAGAAATTCGAGAATGCATGGAAGCTTTTTTTTTACCCCCATCTCCCAGAAGAGTGTATGCAATGTTTGTGGCCATTAGTTTGGTTTGATACATTATAGATAGATCTCTCTTGGCACTTAATTTCCTCCAGTGTTTGGAACTGAAACATTTTGAATGAATTTGGCGTCAGCTTCTTAGTAGTAGTAGTAGTAAGTTGGATACTAGAAAGCAAACTTGTGTCCCACGGTGTGGGAATTTGATAACCAGAGATGTTCCGTGAACAATTCATTTCAACTACACTATTAAACATATAAAAGATGTGCAATTTAAACTTTGATATATGTATTTTGCATTATTTGCATCAACATAAATTTTAATATATCAACGTTTGATGATAAACTGGTAATTAAAACAAATAAATTTTACTTATTTTATTTTAAGTTATATGCATGGGCTAATTTGCTAAACTTGTACTACAAGTAGCTATATGGTTGACTTTACTAAATACATTTACTAAACTTGTACTACAAGTAGTTATATGGTTGACTTATTTCATTTAGTATTAGTATAGTTTATTCATAGTGTATTTTAGTATAAAAATATCAAATAGAATTATTAATTTAGTTTAAAGAGATAAAAAATTAAATTTGTTATTACTCAAAAATATTTTACTATATATCAAGTAATGTGTTCATTAGTTTTCACTTTATTGTGAAAAATTATTTAGATCATAATACTAATAGTATATCATAGGGTTATTATTATTAATGTATTAACTGAATTTTAATGTTTATTATTTATGTATTTAAAAATTATATTTGAGAATGATTTATTTAGTTTGATAATAAATAATATTTTTAAATTTAAATAATTTATTAATTAATTTGTACTTATTAATTAGGGTTTTTTACTTAAATAAAATGTATAGGAGTCAAAATTACCTGATTCCCCTGAAACGAATTCTGCAACGTAAATCCCCTCTTGGTATTATTATATAAATCGTCCTAGGCTGCATAGGGTTACATAAAACGTGAATCATCTTAGCCTAGAACGATTTATGCATGAACATGTTAGGCAAATCAAACGTAAATCGTGGCAGGGTCTCCAGAGTTAGAAGAAGAGCATAAATCGTCCCAGGGTAGTAGGTTTTACGTGTTAATGGGCTAACTCTCACTGGGCTGCCACGATTTATGCATTATTGGGACCCTATTGAGCCTGGCACGATTTATGTTTGTGTTCGTAACACTAACTGGGCTGGGATGATTTATGCCCAAGTTAGTAACCCTAATGGTATAAACAGGAAACACAAAATTACATAATCATATCTTTTTTCATTTCATGGAACACAAAATTACACAAGACATATGTGCCTTTATATAGGCAATGCTTCCCACTAAAATAATAATTTATGAATCACAAATCAATTTTGTAATGACCACCATTTTATGAGTTGACTTCATGAATCTTCTTTCAATTTGCATTCATGTAGTTTCCATAATCTTCTAATTTCAATTCAATTTGATTTTGAATTTCTTCAATGTTGTAAAATGTTGTAGTTGTGCTATTCTCTTGAGTGTTCTTCAAAAATCTTTAAGCTTCCGATATATTAGCTTCTAGCAATATCTAGCCAATTGATGATTATTGTATTCAACTCAAACTTTGCTTCTTCAATTCTTTAACCATGTTTCATGAAAATTCTAGCCCATACAATTGATTTAAAATTTTAATCAACACTTTTAAATATTATTAACTAACTACCAACCAAAAATAAAAAAATTTGCTTATCCTTTAGTATTTTTCAATTATATATTATTACCTTTTAAAAAGAAACTCTTACTTTATAAAAAAAAAATTATGTTACTTGTCACCAACTTTTATACAAATTTATCCAAATAAAATATACAATAAAACAAAACTATACAAGATTTTTCAATTAAATACTTCCCGAAAGGGCGAAGATGAAAAATAAAATTCACAACTACTAGCACTACTATTTATTAAAATAATAAAATTTAATAATATATATCAATTTTTTATTATATTATGATTATTAAAATTATTTTAAATTATGCAAATTTTATTGAATACAATCCATATAATTTACACCTATCAAAAATTATTTTTATTACAATTTATAAAATATAACAATTATAATTTTTTTTTAAAAAAATATTTTTTTCAAATACCAGCTTTAACAAGCTACCAAACTAGGCCTGAAGCACCCAAGGAATCTACGTAAAAAACTGAAGATCAACTCGATCAATTGGAGAAAAAAATAAAATTAAAGTAAATATTAGTTCCTGTTTATACCCTTAAGTTACTAATTTGGACATAAATCGTTCCAGCCCAGTTAGTGTTACGAACACAAACATAAATCGTGTCAGGCTCAATAGAGTCCCAATAATGCATAAATCGTGGCAGCCCAGTAAGAGTTAGCCCATTAACATGTAAAATCTACCACCCTGGGACGATTTATGCTCTTCTTCTAACTCTGGAGACCCTGCCACGATTTACGTTTGATTTGCCTAACATGTTCATGCATAAATCGTCCCAGGCTAAGATGATTCACGTTTTATATAACCCTATGCAGCCTAGGACGATTTATATAATAATACCAAGAGGAGATTTACGTTGCAGAATTCGTTTCAGGGGAATCAGGTAATTTTGACTCCCATACATTTTATTTAAGTAAAAAACCCTATTAATTATACTATATATTTAATAATTTATTGAAAAAAGAATATTAATATAATAAATAAAAAATAATCTAAAAAAATATTATTTAAAAAATTATAAGAATAAATAAACTCCTAACCAATTTAAATTTAGAGACAATTAGACCCCTACCCATTTCTGAACCTGACACGTCAGCATTTTCCGTTCAGAATTGACGGAAAAATACCCACAGGAATCAAAGTGGATCAATTTTATTTTGAGGGATCGCATTGTCATTCTTAAAAATAGACAGGGACCGAATTGGTACTTCACTCTTATTTGAACCACTCAAATTCCACACGTCTTGCTAACGACCAAACATTGGGTTCATGTCCATCCATCTCTGTAGCAATCGTTACATCAAAATGTCATTTCTCTAGTTTAGACCTTGTTGCTAGTGGGATATGCTTTAGAAATAGAAATATAGGAACATTGAATAAGCTAAGGGAGATATATGAGTATGTATGGCATTTATCTAAGGGCGAAACTCTCTGCCAAAATTGTGTCAATTGAAAATTTTTTAGGTTGTGACTGTGAGGCTGTGAGCCTGATAATGGAAGGCTATACGACTTATATAGCCAGTATTGAGAGCGTAAATTAAACACAAAAGTCAAAAATAATATCTATACAATTGTAATAATTCGTGTCATGCATGTGATAAGATTGAAATTATAATTTTAAGTTATTTTATTAAAATTAATTTAAATTATAATAATTTGACTAATAAAAAAGTAACATGTTATGCATTGTTCGTTTTTTCTTAATCTAGTGTTAAGTATATCAACTCTAAAATAATTATTAATCAATTTTAGTAATTTAATTTTTTCAATAAATTAGACATATATACTTAATGTGACCATAAATAACCTAGTAATACTTTCCATCAACAAATTTTTATTTGTTGTTTTACCGTAAGATAAGAATATATCAAAATCAGCTTAAAATGAACAACAAATTATTAGAGAATTCTAATGCACAAAGTTTTCTAATAAATAATAAATATTTAAAACTACTAATATTTATTTAATACACCATATGCTAATACTAAGAGCATTTTTTAAAAAGATATATTCGTAAAAATAGATATAATATAATTACAAATATAATATAAACAAATATGTTAAATAAAAAGTTAAATCAATATGCCTACCAATACCTTTATTAAATTTTACAAATTGGAGAATAAGTATGTATTCGGTTGTTTGGTGATCACATAGATAATTGAATAATTGAGTTGTAAATTGATTTCACAGTGTGCACCTTATTTTTTTTTTATTTCTAAATAAAAGCAAGAATTAAGTGAAATAAGTAGTAATATATAATGAAAAAGATAAAATATTTTGCATATGTATAGATAATTGTTACAAAATAAAATCTTATTATAAAATATTAAAATTTCACATACTCCAAATCATGAAGATCAACCACAATGTAATGGTCACTTCTTCCTATTTTTGATCATGATATAAGCTCTTCTTTTTCGGTCAAGAGTCCAATAACATCTAATTAAAAAAAATTAAAAGTATTAAATTAAGGACAAATAAATGAATAACATAATAAATCACTTATAAATTAAAGAAATTTTACCAATTTATTATATTAAACGATAAAACTAACAATATAATAATAAAAGGATATACCTTTAAAAAGTCGCAATACAATTTTAAACATTTGCATAAATAAACTATTAAAATTTATGTTATTGATAAAATGATGCTATTATATGATTTCTTTGCAAAAATTAAAATAAATAAAAAAATAATTTTGTGTAGATTAATACAAATTAATTACGTACCAAATAAGTTAGATTGTTTATTTGTTTGTTTCAATATATCAGCATGAGCAAGAAAATTGAAATGATTGTCAAGATAGAATTTTACGATCATCGACCGTATTTATTATACGTGACTCCTTCTTAAAAGTTATTCTACATACGTGTGCAGTCGGAATATAGATTTCACTTGATTCCTCAATTACAAAATCTGAGAAGACAAAGACCTTTCCCTCAATCACTTCATTCTCAAACATCTTTACCAAATAATTCTTGACTGAAGAATGAATTTTATCACAATATAAAACAAATTAAATATAAAAACTATTAGTACTTACAAAGCTATTAAATGGCACTGTCTTTTATTGCAATGGTTTACTTATTAAATAAATTTAAAATACGAACAAAAAATATTTATAAATTGGACCTAACATCACTTGAAAGAATCATGAAAAATAATCAATTAACTTTAACATCCATTAGAACCATTTCTATGTAAGCCGTCTTGCTCTTGTCAAATTTAGATGAGACTTTCCATAACCTTATAATTCTTGTTTTTATTTTCTAAACTTTTTCATCACATAATCTACCATAAGTAATACTATTGATAGAATCGTAGCTAGCAGCCATTAGGTATGAAAAATAAAATATAGAAAAAGAACAATGTCTAAATTATGAATTCTCTAAATGATAAATAATTGTAAAAATTTACTATTACTATATATATATATATATATACACATTAATTATTCACGGTAATAATTAGCCAATATTTTTAATAGAGATACTTGCTACAATTAAGTAAAAATTATGCTATTATATTTTATTAACTTTTATGATTAATTCAATGGAAATACTTACTTAATATATATGTTATCTACATTAATTATATGTCAATATTTTTAGGAAAGAGCTAAATGAGGAGATATATAAATATATATAATATTATTGCTATATAGGAAGCAGATATAAATTGCTACGTTCTTTTTTATTATATTATACAACTTAAAATTATAGTATCATGTTATTATTAATTGTAGATACTTGCTACAATTATATCAAATTTAATTATGACTCTAAATAAATAAAATATATAACAATCAATATTATTTTTTTTACATTCAATATTTACTGTAAATATAAAAAGTAAAATAATTAATGAATAAAAATAGGAGTAAAAAATAAAATATATTAATTAAAATTTAATTTGTTAAATAATTGATTTTGTGTTTATGCAATATAATTTCACAAAAATGTTATGAATCACAACTTTTTTATACCACAAAAAATATTATATGTAGTTTTTAATAGATAAAAATAATTATAAAAATTAATTATTAATATTGATATCAATCACAATTTATTATTGATACTTTAATCCTTTTTAAAATATGTTTTACTTTTTAAAATACAATGCATGTACTGTCTATACCTTTTCTATTATTATTATTATTATTATTATTATTATTATTATTATTATTATTATATCAAAATAAATGTGTCATTATTAATGTGTGCACCAACTATCTTCTAATAAAATTATTGCGCATAAATGAGAATTAGAACTATATCAATTAATATAATTAGAATGATTAAAAATATTGATAATTGATAATTAGTTTAATAATGCATTGATACCTCACTTTCATTAGTTGATAATGTATTAAATATTGATTTTATATAATTACTAGTGTATGTTCCCGTGTCTTGCACGGGTAATACAAAAATTATATAATTTTTTATTAAAATTTAAATAAAAATATCTATTGTAGTTATTATTATAAATATTTTACAACTTAAAAATATTAAAAATAATTAATATTTGTTTTAATTAATTTGGATTGGTTGAATGATCATCTCATTTGTCCATTTAAGTAAGTAGTTGGAGTTCGAATATCGTTTTGTGTGTATAACAATCTATTAGTTAGCGACAGACCCTTAATAAATAGAGTATCAATATGTGGTAGATTAGTCCTCGACTTGCCGAGTTAGGAAATTCGTAGAAAAAAACTGTATTTAAATTTGTCTTTAAAATAAAATAATTTTTCATTAATAGCAATACTTATGGACTTTTGTCTTTGTTGAAATTTACTTAGGACAATTTTGTTTGTTGATATCATATTCATTCTTGAAGTCAAAACAATATGATCGATATTGTTACTTGTTAAAATTTCACATTTTATGAAATAATTTTTAAATTTTCAAATTCATAAACTTATGTCATTACAAAAGTTATTAGATTGATTAATATTTTTTGATAACATGGTGTACCGAAACACCATCCTTGAGTATTAGTTAGTGTAAAAAGAAACCAATAACAGCTTTTGTTATTCAATATATAATTTATTCTATTGAAAAATAAATTAATATTTCTTAAAATTATAAATACATTTTCTTCTAATTTCTTACACTATTTTATTTGACAATATTTACCGTTAAAAAATAACAAATGACCATACTATATAGGGATGTCAATGGCGGGGTGGGGCGAGGGATGCCTCCCTGCTCCCCGTCCCCGCCCCCAGAATTAATCTCCGTCCCCACCCTGTTCCCCGCCATGGGGAATAATTGTCCCCATCCCCGTTTTCCGTGTTCCCGGCATTCTCCGCGTGGCCCCATTTCCCATCTCCCTATATTTAACATTCATATGGAAATTATAATAAAAAATATTAAAAAAACCAAAAAATAAACTACAAAATTTTATTACAAACACACAAACATATCTTATTCAAGATTATAAGTCCAGAAATATAACATAACAAATCATAGTCCATAAAATAAAATCTTGAACAATAGGGTTAGGGTTTTTCAATGAGTGAAATTACTAAAAGAACCTCTATATTAGAAATAAAGTAAGGATTATTAAGTAAGTTCAAAAATTCGGGGAATTATTGGGGATGGGGTGGGGATCCCCGCTTGGGTCCCCGCGCTTGTCTCGGAGGAATTTCGCACCCCATCCCCACGGAAAAAATTTCCCACCATTGGGGCCCCATTCGGGGCGGTCTCCGCGGGATCCCTACCTCCTGGAAATTTTGACACCCCTAATACTATCCTACAATATATATGATATACAAAATAATTTCTTATCTTGAAATGAATTCTGGTTAGTGAGATAAAATTTAAAATATTTTTTTTTACTCTATTTAAATTTAAATTTAGAATTGATTAACAACTCATCCTTTTTTAATTTCAATAAAAAAATAAATTGGTTAGATGCAACATATTCAACATTTAATAATTTCAATCATTTAAATTTTAATTACCAAAAATTGGGTTAAAAATTAATTATAAACTCAATAATCGATAATATATATATTATATTAGTACGTAAATAATGATATCCAATGTATTAATTATTTATTTTTTTTTTACATAATTAATGTATAATCTATTAACAATTGATTTATTATCCAAATTTTTTTTCATAAACTTTGTAATATCTGATAATAGTGATTTTATTTTTTATTATTTAAGAAATTTTTTATTATTTTTTAATTATATAATTAACTTAATTAATAACCTTTATTATTGTTTTTATACTAAAAAAATATCAATTTATACCATTTACATATTTTTTTACTACTAATAAATAAATAAGTATTTACACTATTATATTTATTGTCTTAGATGATGACTTAAGTTGTATGTTAAATAATATTTTATATGTTAAATTTATTAAATATTAAGATGAAAATTTGTTTCAATAAATTATACAAATAGTCATTACAGAAAAGAAAAAAAATTATATATCATATATAATAATCCTTGTTATATATAGTGTCATGTATATATTAAGATTATCTATTTTAATTATGTGAATAATTATTGTTATTTTCACTTTTTCGTTATATTAGAAAATAATATTTAAAACTAAAAAAAGAGATAATTGATTTTTTTAATTTGAATTAAAAATGTCTTATAAATATATCCAAATTTTATATATACTAAGTGTTATAATATTAAACACTATAGTATTTGCTATAATAATAACTCAAAATATTAATCCAAGATATATTTGGACCTAGTAAGACATCAACGCAAGCAAGATCAACTAAATCCATTGTTAGGGTCCCAAATCTGACTTAGGTTCATTACCTTAAAGGCCCAACGCAGATGAAGTCCACGTGTCCCCTCTTAAATCGGCTCAGATTGGATCTCCGTTGCTAGTTAGATATGGTAATGAGTACTCAGGGGAGCGTGAGAAGCCCTCTTTCCATCCCTCACTCCTATTTTTAAAAAAATGCCCTCGTTCCTTCTCCGTCATTGCAAGTTCCTATTTAATTACCCCTTAGGGAACGCAGAGCTTCTCGGGTATCTACGAATATTCTTTGAAAATTTTTTAAAACAATTAACACAAAAAATATAATATAATAATCATAAAATAAACAATTCAATATAATTCAACATAATTTATAACATATTCGTTATGAAAAATAATATTTCAAAAGGAGAAAACATAAAAACATATTCCAATATAATAACATAACATAATTTTTTGAAATGATATTGAGCAACGTAGTGACAAATTTGAAAGGCAGAAAAATTGAGTTAGAGAGAGAGAGGATCGAGGCTGAGAATGAGTCTGGAAGAAAAAGGAAAATTTCGAATTGGAGGCAGAAAGTAGGGTTACTAAATTCAAGAAATGGATTCATGTATATATAAGTTAGGATAAATTAATAATTTTATATTCGCGTATATTTAATAGGTTCCATGGGCGCAGGTACTTATGTCCGTGTCCCCATTAGGGGTGGCAAATGGAAAAGCCCATCCTGTCTTGCCAAAAGTCCGTCATCTGGTGGGCTATCCCGCCCTGTCCCGCCTAATAAGGCGATCCTAAATTTCTCCCCCGTCCCGCCTAATGGTAGGCTGGCGGACTCTCTTTTTTTTATAAATCATTAAATAATAAATAATATATATAATTTCACAACAATTTCAATAAATTTATAATTTCTAAAAATATAAAAAAAATTATAATTTTTAAATTCACACACATTAAAGTCTTTATAATTATAAATATGTAATAAACATAATTATAAACCAAATTTTTTGAAACAAAATAATAAAATCAACGTTGTCCAAAGTAAAACAAATATTATCCAAAATATATAATTAAACATCTTCAAGTTTATAATCAATCAAACATAAAACATAATCCAAAATATAACTTAGAACATTTTCAATTATCATCTTCATCTTGTTGTAGATCAATAACATCATAGAAATTTGTAAAAAAAATGGCCCTGACAAAATAAAAACTTGGCCCAGCGGAGAAGTCTGACCACGCTCCGCCTCGCCAAAGCCCATAGATTAGGCGGTGCGGGGGTAGGCGGGCTTTTTAAGTTTGGCGGTCTCAAATTTCCATCTCAACCCACCTTTTTTGGCGGGTTATGCGGATCAGTCTGTTTGCCGCCCCTAGTCCCCATCCATTTTCGCATGGCAGGTTGTGAGGATTTCACGAGTCCCCATCTATCCCCAAAATGCGAGTAATCCCTACAAATACCTGTTTTGGTTGTTTTTGTGGTCATCCCTATTGTTAGCATTCATTAGTTCGTGATGTGGAGCTATTCTAGCCACTCAATAAATTTTCAAATAATCAAAGTTTAGGTTATATCATTTTTATGAAGTCACATGTATCCTTATTATAACAATATTAATAGAAGATAAATGGATACACATTAAGATATTCTTTGGATATAAGATGAAAAATAAGAGGAAAGAAAGAAAATGAAAAGAAAATGATATTTTTTTTTGTGTGTTGTTTAGACGAAGAAGAAGTGAATGGAAAGAAAATAAAAAAAAATTTTTTTTGCTTGGATGGAAGGAAAAGTAAGAAGAGAAAAAATTATAATAGAGTAAAATTATATTAATATTTTTATATATTATATATAAATTATAATTCAAATGGTACCTCTGTATTTTTACCCATGTTTGCACTTCTGCATCAGTTTTCTTCGCAACTTTGAAGAGAAAAAATTTACATGAGCTCCACATACACTTTTATGTTTTTCATTCAATTTTTTTGTTGATCCAAACAATAAAAAAATTGATTTTTTCATCCATTTTATTCTCCACCGTTTTATTTTTTTACAAAGTCTTTTAATCCAAATAATGCATAAATAAGTCACTTTTTCATATATATATATAACAATAACTAATATCACATATTAGGTTAATTTACGTTGATAAACCAAAGCCACCCCAAAATTACCTTAATCATCCAAATCTAAAAACATTACCTAGTTGTCTCCATTTACATTTCTATATAAATCGAATTTAATGAATTCGAATTAGGGTAATAAGTAGTAAATCGAATCTATATAGGATTCGAATTACTTGACATTGTGATTCGAAAGTAAATTGAATTCAAAGAATTCGAATTATGTCATCCCCTACTAAATCGAATCTATAAATTTTGATTTATATGATCCGTGCTAAATTGAAGCAATAAGGTTCGATTTATACTCACTTAGTAGCAATCCAGCTCATTGTAAATCGAATCTCCTTCATTCATTCGATTTAGTAGCATAGATAGCATCCAAGTAATTTGAATCTTATAGATTCGATTTACTACGGAAATACATAATTCGAACTTCATAAATTTGATTTATATAGATATATAAATTGAGACATGCACGTAGCCTTTTTTACTTTGGGGGATATACGTAAAATTGGTTTGCAAATAGTTTATAAAGGTGATTTATCCCACATATTATAACTTGTGAAATCATAATATTTTGAGAAGTAATGTATAGACAACTTAAATGTTGATAAGTCTAAAAAATTTTAGAAAAAAGATAAAAATATCAAAAAAATTACATGTTGATCCATAAATTTTTTTTTAAATTTTTCCATAGTCTATGATTAATAACTTTAAAATTATATATATGTTATTTATTTTATATATATTTTTTATTTTATAAAGACTTATAATTTTGTTATTGGCGATGTTAGTGGTTATAGAGAGATTTTTACTTTTAAATAAATTATAGAGAAATTAAAAATAAAATTGGTTGCTATTTTTCTGACAATTCATTTAGTTTTTAGTTTAAATTAAAATTAAATTATATATTCAATTTATATTTTTTTGTTTATCCTAATAATTGTATATAATAGATAATATATTTGAGCATATTTTGAAAGAAACTATTGAATTTTATATAATTGAAAGTTAACTATGAAATTAAAACTAAGATAAAGTAAAATACAATAAATATATGAGGAGTGAAAGTAAAATAAATAATTAAAAATAAGGTAATAAAATAATTAAAAAAAAGTAAAAAAGACAGAAAAATAATGTATGTAATTGATAAAATTTATTGTAAAAAAATTAGTATAATCAATGAATATAAAAGAGGGAAGACAAAAATTAAGATATATTTTTGTTAAAAAATTCAAGAAACACATTGTGAAGAAGAACTTATTAATCAAGTTTTATGAAAATATTATAAAAAATTTAAAATATTAGTAAATAAAATAGTAACTTCTTTAATAACTATTAACAAAATACATAAAAGCACATTCTAGTTTCTAGATATAGAAAACAATAAGAGAATAATTTAAATTAAATTTATTTATTTTATTTTTTATTAAATTCATAAGTCTTGTTATTATTTATAATTAGAAAATAGTCATAAATAAATTTATTTCCTTAATGAATTTTAATTTTGTTGCTAAATTCTATATTTATTTTATTTTTTATTAAATTCATAAGTTTTGTTATTATTTATAATTAGAAAATAGTCATAAATAAATTTATTTCCTTAATGAATCTTAATTTTGTTGCTAAATTCTATATTACTTTTAAAATTTTAACGTAATTAAGCCTAATTTTTACATTTTGAAAAAAATTTACTTGAAAAGATTAATATGTAAATCACATTATTATTACAGAATTACCTTTTTAACATAATTAGTAGTGTTTATTTGAACCATTAAATTTAGCTTCTAATGATGTTAAAGTCAACATATTTTATTATCTTGTGCCTTCAAAGAATTTACATGACTGACATAAAAATATGACAATTAAAAAAAATTCATTACAATGGGTATATTTTAACAAATATTCTTCTATCTAATACTATAAAAAAATACATCGGCCACTTTGAAAAATTGAGATATATTCACCAAACAAACAATCAATAAAACACCCATTCGTACATTCTCATTTTGGGTACATTTATACATAAAGAAAAAAAAGAAGAAGAAAAGAAGAGTTGAAATAGCAAGAGCAATAAAAATCACGATTCTTATAATTTTGTGTGGCCATCTATATATAGTAGACCAGACAACTATGATTATCTAACAAAATTAATTTGTATTTATTGCACTCAACTTGAATAAGTAAGAAATTATCTTAGTTTAGTTTAGTCTTTAATTCACATTATTTGAATTTATTAGTTCAATATATATGATTTGATTTGATTTGATTTAATTATTAGTTGAAAATATCTTAGTTGCCTATTTTATTCATAGATTTATTATTTTAATGAGTAATAAATTAATCAAATTAATTAATTAATACACACAATAAATTTGGTTTAATAAAAAAAATAAATTAAAAAATACTATCAGAATATTAAAATAAATAAATTAGGAAATACTACCAAATCAAATTGATATAAATTATAATAAATTATATGATATTTAGATATCTAATTAAATCAATTAGTTGATACAGTTAGTTTATTGTAATAACTTGTATTTAATGAGTTAAAAGAAATAAATTAGGAAACACCCTTAGAAGCATGCCACGTCAGCTCCATCATTAAATGCAGAAATCTGATTTTTATATAATAGAATAGATATAATAGATAATAAAAATATTTTCTTAAATTAGTATAATCATACATAATTCATTAAATGTTAATTGTAATATAATTATAATAAAGATATTTTTATAAAATAAATTTAGAAGAGAGAATAATATTTTCATTTTGGAGGAAAAAGAAATTCATGAGGAATTGACACTTCACTTTTATTAGTTGGAAAAAAAAAACTCAGTTTTAGTATATTAAGTAGATTTTTATGTATTAATTTTATATTTAATATTAAAACATGACAATTTACTATGTTATTTTTCTATTACTGTATGTAGTATTACATTATAAAATAAAAAAATTGAAGTGATTATTATATAACTCAGATGGATTAGACTAATATAAAAATATAAAACAGAATTATATTATTAAATTTTAATAATTTTAATTAGTTAATAATTTAAAATAAGATAGAAGTGACTATTCATAATTGAATAGTTTTGGCTGATTAGACTAAAAAATTGAAAAACGCTCTAAATAAAAAGCTAAATTAACTTTAATCATTGCCTTTATTTTTTAAATATTTTCATTACATAATCTACTATAAGCAATACTGTTGATAGAATCATAGCTTGTAGCCATTAGGTATGGAAAATAGTAAAGAGAAAAAGAAATATGAATGAGATACGAATTTTATAGATAATAAATAATTGAAACAATTGACTAATACGACTTATATATATATATACACACACTAATTACAAAGGATATAAATTTTTAATGGAGATACTTACTACTATTAGAAAAAAATTATATAAATAGAGACACGTGTTAAATATATACAGTAGATTATATTGTCCACATTAATTATATGATAAAATTTTGAGAAAAGAGATAAAACAGGAGATATATAAATATGTATAATATTATTGCTATATATGAAGCAGGTTTATATTGCTATAATTATAGAGACTTACTATAATTATACCAATTTTAATTATGACTGTAAATAAATAAAATAGCAAACAATCAAAACTATTTTTTTTCATTTTATAGTCAAAATTTACTATAAATGTAAAAAATAAAATCACTAATGATTAAAAATTTGATTGAGAAATAAAACTCCATAATCTAAATTTAATTGGTTAACTAATTAATCTTATGTCCATATAATATTATTATTATTATATACTGATTAGAACTATATCAATTATATGAAGTCGAAACTATTATTATTATTATTATTATTATTATTATTATTATTATTATTATTATTATTATTATTATTATTATTATTATTATGTCAAGAGGGTGGGAGATCGGATCATCTCTATCAAACTTGTGGTGGAGGGAGGTGCTTTCCATGTGATTAGCGCCTATGCACCGCAGGTGGGTTCGGACGAACAACACAAGATAATGTTTTGGGAGGATCTAGAGAGTTTGGTTCAAGGCATACCTTTGGGAGATAAGATTTTCTTAGGAGGAGATTTAAATGGCCATGTTGGGAGAGAAGTAACTGGATATGGGAGTATTCACGGAGGCCATGGTTTCGGGGTGATCAATGCCGAGGGTAAAACTATTTTGAACTTTTCCTCAACCTTTGATCTTCTCATCGCAAATACATGTTTTAAAAAGAGAGACGAACATCTTATAACCTATAATAGTGGCATGACAAGCTCTCAAATCGACTTCTTCTTGTTGAGGAGAGTCGACCGAAAATTTTGTATTAACTGTAAAATTATTCCGGGAGAGAGTTTGACAAGACAACATAGGGTGATCGTCATGGATTTTTGCGTTGAGCAAAAGTTGAGGAAAAGACATCATACGAAGAACCCAAGGACGAGGTGGTGGCGGATGAAAAGTGAGGAACAAAGAAGCTTCCTAAGACGGGTAGGAGAAGAGGCAAAGTGGGATGGGAATGGAAGCGCGGAAGAGATGTGGAGGGAGATGGCAGAAGTTATTAGAAGAACAGCAAAAGAAAGTTTTGGTGAATCTAAAAGAATAGGACCAAGAGACAAGGAGTCTTGGTGGTGGAATGCGAGTATACAAGAAAAGATAAAGATAAAAAAGGGAATGCTTTAAAGAGTGGTCTTTATGCCGCAATGCAGATAATTGGAAAAAATATAAGGCGGCTAAGAAAGAGACAAAAGTGGCTGTAAGTGAAGCAAGAACAAGAGCATATGAGGGTCTCTACCAGTCTTTGGGCACGAAAGAAGGAGAAAAAGGTATATATAGAATCGCAAAGAGCCGGGAAAGAAGAACGAGAGATTTGGATCAGGTTAAGTGCATAAAGGATAAGGATGGAGAGGTGTTGGCTCAAGAGGAGAAGATTAATGAAAGGTGGAAGAGCTACTTTTACGAGTTATTTAATGAGGGACAGAAGACTCTTCCGAGCCTTGGTCGATTATGCACAAGGGAAGAAGATCAAAACTTTGACTATTATCGAAGGATTCGAGACTTCGAAGTAAAAGAGGCTCTAAAGCAGATGAAAAATGGCAGGGCAGTAGGACCTGATAATATCCCGATTGAGGTTTGGAAGGGTCTTGGAGAAAAAGGCATCAACTGGTTAACCAAGCTTTTTAATGAGATTTTAAGGTCAAAGAAGATGCCTGATGAGTGGAGAAAGAGCACCTTGGTACCTATCTACAAGAATAAGGGGGATATACAAAGTTGCGGAAACTATAGAGGGATTAAGCTTATGAGTCATACTATGAAGTTATGGAAAATGGTGATAGAACGGAGGTTGAGAAAAGAGACACAAGTAACAGAGAACCAATTTGGATTTATGCCAGGAAGATCTACCACTGAAGCGATATACCTATTAAGAAGGATGATGGAGAGGTATCGTAGTAATAAAAGGGATCTACATATGGTGTTTATTGATTTGGAAAAAGCGTATGATAGGGTACCAAGGGAGGTCTTATGGAAGGTTTTAGAAAAGAGGAGAGTAAGGATCGCATATATTCGGGCAATTAAAGACATGTATGATGGGCCACAACTAGTGTGAAGACTCAAGGTGGTGTGACAGAAGAATTCCCTATTGGTATAGGATTACACCAGGGATCATCCTTAAGTCCATACCTTTTCACATTAGTCTTGGAAGTACTCACAGAGCACATCTAAGAGCCTATGCCATGGTGCATGCTTTTTGCTGATGATATCGTCCTTATGGGGGAGTCAAGGGAAGACATAAATAAGAAGTTGGAGTTATGGAGAGAAGCTCTAGAAGTGTATGGTCTGCGCATAAGCCGTAGCAAGACGGAATATATGGAATGTAAGCTCAGTCTGAGAAGGGAAAACCCCAATATAGAGGTGAAGATTGGAGAAAACACCCTACGAAAAGTTAAAAGTTTTAAGTATCTTGGGTGCATCATACAGGATAATGGAGAGATTGAACAGGATGTAAATCATATGATCCAAACAGGTTGGTCAAAATGGCGGAGTGCATCTGGTTTTATATGCAACAAAAAAGTACCTTTAAAACTTAAAGGTAAATTCTATCGCACCGCTATAAGACCGGCTATGCTGTATGGTACGGAGTGTTGGGCGGCTAAAGGGGAGCACGAACATAAGCTGAGTGTGGCAGAGATAAAGATGTTGAGATGGATGAGTGGTCATACGCGATTGGATAAAATAAGGAATGAAGATATAAGGGAGAGAGTTGGAGTAGCACCCATTGTGAAAAAGATGATTGAATCGCGTCTCAGGTGGTTTGGACATGTGAGAAGAAGACAGATAGAACATCCAGTCAGGAGGGTGGATGAGATGGAAGATGGACAAAGGACGAAAAGTAGAGGAAGACCTAAGAAGACCATCCATGAGGTGGTCAAACGAGACCTACATGTAAACGGTCTCTCTGTAGACATGATACATGACAGAGCACAATAGCGTTGTTTGATTCATGTAGCCGACCCCATTTAGTGGGACAAGGTTTTGTTGTTGTTGTTGTATTATTATTATTGCATAATAGGTAATCAGTCAGGTGAATTATTATTATGAAGTCACGTTAATTATGCTTGAAATTGATATAATTGCTATAATTATCATATACTCTCAATCATATCGATTATATCAATTTAACTATATTAATTATATTCAAATTATTAGTTAATTATTTTAATAAAAATTCTTGCTATAATTAAATTATTCCTATGTTATTATCTTGTATCAGTTGTTATAATTAATTCAATAAAAATATTTATTCGATATATATGTTATCTATATTAATTATATGTCAATATTTATAAGAATAAGTTAAAAAAAGTGATATATAAATATATATAATATTATTTTTATATAAAAAATAAAAATAAATGAATATAAACTGTATTATAAAAAAAATAAAGCCTATATATAGGAATAACGAAAAACTCAAGTAATTATTTATTAGTTTTTATGGTTTCTATTACGCTTAATGAAAATTGAGTGATCTAAAAAATAAATATGGAGGTGACATGCACACGTATATTAATATAGAAAGAATATATATTCAAAACACAAATTTATCATTTATCTTCATTAAATATTTAAATTAATTCAGTTAAATGAGTGTTTTAATAAAAGGATATACTATTATTATTATTATTATTATTATTATTATTATTATTATTATTAAAATAAAAAATATCATTAATTGATAATTAGTTTAATAATATATTAAATATTAATTTAATATAATTATAATGAAAATATTTTCCCAAAATAATATAATCATACATTATTCATGAGCTAATTATAATGCAATTAAAGATATTATTATGACATAATATTTACTTTATTTCTATTACACTTTGTATATATCATCAAAAGATACACGTTTTATTATTTTTTCTAGATAAAATCTGTTTTTATCGGCAAAGAAATTGTGTTTAGGTCAACGATTTACTATATGTTTAGGTAGAGATTTTTTTCGAATATAATAAAAATACAATTAAAGAAATAAAGGATAAAAATAAACTTAAATATATCGAACAGTACTTCATTTTGTTAAAGTATTTAAAAATAGTACATCCACGAAAAATAATCATAATATATAAATTGAGACAATAATTTAAAATTCTCTAATACTAATTTAATCAAATACTAATATTAAAACCAAATTACTTAAACAATATTGATTCTATTCTAGTCCTTAGTCAGGTATAGAATAGAGTCATTCTCGTAACGACAACCAACTGAAACAACATCGTAAGTTTGAACATTTAGAATTCGTGCAAATTCAGACCATCCTCGTGTTAAATAAGCTCCATCATCCGCTATCCATGCAATGCGGCAAGGTATAGTATTGTCATACCGAGAAACCAAACTAATCCTTATTCCCCTCAATGGCATTGCATGCAAAAGAAAGCCGATAATTTCTGAAAAAAAATCACAATATGTTATAAAATTATTCTAATAACGAAAAGTTTAAAATAAGAAAATTTAAATATATTACCAATCGTTGAAATTGCATATCCGAGTTTGTCACGAATTTAGCAAAATTAAACTTAAACTGAGGGAATATGCTCCACTTCGAAGATTTTTGGGCAGACGTAAAAAGCATGGAGGGGATGGAACTTGAACTTGCCCTGTAAAGTTCCGTGAAAACAATTACTCAATCAAAAATCGAGCTGCTCCCAAGAAAGCTAACTTTAACCACATTCCATTAGGTTGGTCATAATAGGTGAGTAGATCCAACCATCCTTCAGAAAAGTAGAGATTATTGCTCCTTTTTTTGACGCTTACATCCATGTAGTTGGAACCCGAATCAGTGAAGACAACTCGATGAGGTATTTCATGGATGTGATGCATTGTAAGCGATTGTGGCAAAAGACAATCGAATTGGAACATTAGACGATAAGAATAACTTAGAGTAACAACAATTAATAAATTATCAAAAGAATAATATAATAGAATGAGTATATGAAAAACATTATAAAAAATTATAAATTGTACCTTAAAAGCATCAACTTCAATAAAAAACGAAGAATACATTCTTATTATATGAAGTAGTTAAAAAAATATATAAAATTATGAGTTGACTCTCAAATTTAGATTCATGTACCACATAAAAACACTATATATAGACTTTAGTAAAACAAAATAAATATATAAATTATTTATTATTAAGGTAATTTTTTATTATATACAGTAATTATGCATCATATATTAATTTTGTTAAAACTATATATTTTTATTATATCATAATTAGAGTCATTATCTTCTATCATGATTAGAGAAATCTTGGACAATAAATAAAAATATTATACCTAATATACATTGAAATAGAAAAGGGATAGAGATATATTATCATGGACGGGTATAATAACTTAAAATGTTTGAAATAAATATCATAAGAAAATAGAATTATAACGGGTTAAAGTAATAAAAAAAATAACTTGTACAATTATTATAATTTTAAGTTGTTACTTTACCCACGTGATAATTTCAATTTTTTTTTTTATTATTATTATTATTATTATTATTATTATTATTATTATTATTATGGAATAATGAATAAGAATTAAAATTATATCAATATTTTTATAATTAATATAATTAAAATAAATAAAAATATTTAAAATCAATGTGCGTTATTAATATTATAAGATTTGATCATTTTATGATTAGAATCAAATATTCTTATCATGATTATCACGACTGGTGCCATTATCATATTATTGTTATTATTATTATTATTATTATTATTATTATTAAAATGATTAAAAGTGTTTTTAATTGATAATTGAAAAGTAATTTAACAGTGCATTAAATATTGATTTGATATAATTATAATGAAGATATGTTCCTAAATTAGTATAATTATATATTATTCATTAAATATTAATTATAATATAATTATAATAAAGATATTTTTTATAAAATAATTTAGAATAGATAGAAAATTTCGTGCATTTTAGAGGAAAAACGGACTTACGAGGGATCGACACGTCACCTTTATTAGCTGGGAAAAAACCTAATTTTAGTATATTAAGTAGATACTAAAATTCAATTATCAAATTAATTATTGTGCAATTAAATTAATAGTAATCAACTTTCTATTTTATTTCACTAAAAATATTAGTCTCCAGACTTTTTTTTTGACCTTTTTTTGTATGGAAATAAAAGTAGTAATATACCCTAATATTATAATTTTTGGTGTTTTTCAAAATTATAGAAAATACACAAATCGAAAGGTCTAATTTTTGTACTTCAATTTTTTTAATTTTTTTTAACAAAAATCTCTCAGTTTGATTTCTGTACTTTACAAATTGAACGGTTCAATTTCTGTTTCTCTAATTAAACGGTTCTACATTTGAGAATAACATCTCAATAGTCTACATTTCAAAAAAATAACATTGCCACTCTAATATCAAAAGCAAAAAGTGTATATTATTTGGTCAAGCAACCAATTTCGTCCTTCTCTACACTCCTTTACGTATTTTATTGGAACAGAGAAACGTCCCTATAGAACCAAACATTTACCCAACATAAAACAGGAATGGTTGTTTCTTCCACGATAAACAGTCTAACTCTAAGACTTTGTTTGGATGGAAGAAATTAAGTTAAAGAAAGTAAGTGAAAAAGAAATAAAAAAGAGAAAAAAAAAGTCAAAATTTATTTGTATGGAGGAAGAAAAATGTATATAATTAATTTTTCTTTTATTTATTTGTTAGAAACAAAAGACTAAATTGAAGAAAAGATTTGGGTATTTATAAGGGCTAAGAGAATCGTAATAATAAATACGTAATATTTTATAATAAATATTTAGATATACTAAATAATTCTAATCGATCCTAATTATATTCTAACGTCCCCTCAAACTCAAATGGCTTGAGTTTGAAATATATTTAAAACAACGAAATAAAGAAAAAAAATTGCATAAATTGATAAAACGGGTGCAGACGGAACTGCCGGAAGGAAGCGCAGAATGAAGTGCCGCTTGTCTGAAAGAAGCGCGGAAGTACAAACGAAACTGCCAGAAAGAAACGCAGAACTACCACAAGGAAACATAGATGAAACTGTCACGAGAAAACGCAGACGGAACTGACACGAGAGAACACATAGAACTGTCATGAGAGAACACAGACGGAACTACCACGAGAAAACGCAGACGGAACTACCACGAGAGAACTACCGAAAGAGAGCGAAAACTATATGATTTCTTCATGAGAATAGGTAAGCAGCGGATGACAATGGTGTTTGATCATACGACTCAAAAAAAATACAAGACAGAGAAAATAGGCTAGTCGGTGAGGTAAAAAAAAGCATCAAAGATGTGACAAAAGGGAAAGAAGAATGGCATAGAAAAAAAATGCAAAAACTACGGCGATTTCATCGCAAAAAAACAACCTATCATCTTCAGGAGGATACCATAGCTCTGATACTATATTACCATGTTAGAAACAAGAGACTAAACTGGAGAAATGATTTGTGTATTATTAAGTGTATTCAAGTTGTCTATTCAAATTGTCTGAAATAATACCATATAGAACGATATTTTAGGGGCTAAGAGAATCATAATAATAAAGACGTAATATTTTATAATAAATATTCAAATATACTAAATAATTCTAATTGATCCTAATTATATTTTGGGTGTAGATTATATATATTCCTATTTTATCAAAGAGTTTTTACATGGAAGAATTGATATCTCAAAAAAATCTTATAATAAGAATTTAGATTTTTCACCATAAATTCTATATATTAAAATTTTCTAACTCATTATATTAATGTTTTTATTGAGAGCCAGCCAACCATAAAAAACTATCTGCAAAAGATTCTAATAATTGGTAAAAGGTGGAGTGAAGTGTGATAGTTTTTGAAATGCTTACTCTTAATAAAGGGAAATAGGGAATGCTGCTAAACATTTTGTGATGCTACTTGAAAATCAACTACAACTAACTATAAGTAGATTTTCTTATTTTCCTATTTGAACTTGAATATAGAAAAACTTGAAACATGATTAATAAGTAATATAACTATTTAAACGCTCTAAAAAGAAGTTACACATATATAAACAAATATATTGTCACCTAACCTTAATAAACCTTATTTATCATTGCTCGAGCGACTTAACAATTGAAACTTATTTGAAGAAGCAGCATATCTAGCAGAAAATCCATGGCGCAACGATTCTTCGTCGTCCTCCACGCAACCCTCGTCGAAGTTTTGAGCATAGCTTAAAGGGTCATACCTAAAACCACCGACGGATTTGTAAGCGCCGCCGGCCGATCTCTTCCTCCATGGAAGCTTAAACTTGAAACGCCCGAAACATGAAAGCAACCCTCCTTCTACTTTGCTTCTTGGAGATGAAGATGATGAACTATTTCTCTCCATGGCTTGAGATAATTTCTACCTTCATCGAATAATGAGTTTATTTTTTTGGCTCTTGTCTTGTTCCAAGCTTCCAACACTTCTATTTTATGCTATGGATTTTAGTGTGTGGTAGAGAAAAGTATTATTTAAGCAGAAAATCTCATAGCATTTCGCGTGTTTATTTATTATTATCTGACACACGGACACGAGACACGCTAATTTTAAAATCTTATATGACACGGGAACATGCATTATTTTTTATTTTTATTAAATTATAAGGGTGATTTAGTAAAAATATTGATATGATATGTATTTAAAAAAAAATTAATTATTAATGTGGAAAATATAATCCATGTGTTGTGTTTTAATTTGTCCATATTTTTATTATATCGGTATGTATAAATTTTTTATCGTACCGTAACAAACACCTTATAATATATTTGTTTTATACAATTAACTTAAGTTGACCAAATAGTTAACTTATTTGTTCACTTAAATAAATATTAAAAATTTTGAATTTCACTTTCTATATATAATAATTCATTGATAATTGATAGATCTTCAATAATAGCATAATACTTATTTATAGCAAATGTTAATGTGCTTTAGATGTATTTCTTAAAAAATAACTTGTTATTAAAAATAATAAATAAAATAATAAATTTTGACTTTTATTAAAAAAAAAACTATAGTTAAGTTAATTAACAAAGTATTTTTTAAAATCTATAATTTATTCATATAAAATATAATAATATAAAAAAATAATATTTATTTAATTAATAAAGAATATAGCATTTTTTAGTTAATAAAAATTATTTAATTAAGAATAAACACTTGTCTGTGTTTTTATTACAGCTAATAATTAATTAAAGAGATAAAACACAAAGCACAAAGAAGAGAGTGGAACCTTATTGGGTGCTCTTTCAGTCTCGTGATATGAATTTTATAAAACCACATACGATCGATAAATACATCAAATCATGTCAAATAATATTACAAGAATGAGTTATCGTTTCCACGAGAATTAATAGATTAAGCAAGTAATAGTCAATTGATTATTTTAGTCAGATAAGTATAAACTTAAAATTTCAATAGCAAATAGCATGAAAGCAGAGAATTTAACAAGAGCAAACTAAAATTAGTTGAAAAAGTAATATGAATAAAAGAGTTAAAGTTTCAAAGATGTTAAAATTTTCGAAAAAATGCTTTTCACTTTCTATCTTGATTATGCAAAGATGTATCTATGGTAAATCATTAGCAGTCAAACTCCAATTTCTTGATAATTCAATTTCTCTTTAATCTAATTAATCGCTAATCTCTTAGTCAATTATTTAAGAAAAGAGGTGAAGCGCTTTCACTGATTTAAGAATCACACAATTCACAAGAATTATTCCTAGTTGATTCGATAGATGTCACTTATTAAGTCTAGTTTTCAAACTTAAGAACTGTGAGAAGAAGTTTTCAAGATTAATTCAATTAATTAACTTTTCCAAGATATTAAAAGAATTTAAGTAAGAGAAGAATTGTTTTTCAACACATTCAAATTCTTTAGATGAAAAACAAAAATATTTTCTTAAGAAAATATCAATGCATTAATCAAAAGTAGAAAAATTAGAATATTTATCTATAGGAATCAATAGAATTCCTAACCTTAATCGAGGAAATTAGTAGCTCATGCTAGCTTTAAGAGAAAACCTAAAAATTATGAATGGTCAAAACTGCCAAAGAAGCGAATAAGGAAGAAACAATAACAGAGGAAGAAGAAGACGACTCACGTGTGTGGCTCCTCTCCTATTATACTAATTCTAAAAACTACTACTTCAAAATTTAAAATAATAAAAAAGAAATTAAATCAAATCCAATCTAATTAATTAAGTCTTAATAACTCTTAATTAGCGTATGATCTTTCTTGTAATTGAAATTCAAAACTTAGTTCCTTGCTTAGTTGAAATCATGGGCTTGAAACTTCAATTTTGGACCAACAAAACGCTTGAAGTTGGAGAAATTAGTGAAAGATTAGGAAGGATTAGTAAAGCATTGAAGGTCCTGAAAGGTGACCCATTTGGTACGTGGGACGTGCCTCATGTAGCCTTGCAACGTGGCCTAAATTTTGAGAGTGTGGCCTCTGTTTCAAACTTGACGTCCTACGGTTGTGCCTCTCACGTCCTACAACTGCTTCCATAGGCTCCAATTTGCCCTTTGTTTGCTCCTAGGCGTCCCACAGTAAATTCTCACGTCTCACGGCTTGGTGAAATCGTGCGTACGCATGCCAGATATGTACGCATGATGTTCCTTGTGGTGCTAGTCGTCCGTACGCATGCTAGATGTGTACACATGACACTCTTTAATTGCTCCCAAGTAGCTTCAGTTTCTCTCTTTGCGTTGCACAGCTAGGTTCCTGCATACAACGGCTAGTGTTATTGTGCGTATGTATGCTAGATGCGTACGCATGATACACTTTTTGCATCTCTTGATTTTTGTTTTGTGCTTTATTTTAACACCTTTTTACACATACCAAAACTCAAATCAACTCTAAAAAATATTGATTAGAAGTATGAGTATCTTAATAAAAATAAGGAAATCACTAACTTTATTCAAAGAAATAATAACTAAAAACAACTAAAGATGTTCATGCATCAAAACACCAAACTTAAGATCTTACTTGTCCCCAAGTAAGAAAAGAACTATGCATAAGGAGTCCTCTAAATTGGAGTGGGTTGAAGAATTGCTTGACATTTCACTGAGTGAAGTGATCAAGTGATAATGGGGTGGACTTCGAATTGTGTGATATTAAGGTTAACTCCTTAATTTTGTCTCAAGATTTGCTCGACACAAGAACACCACAAACACTTAACTGGAGAATTCTTTGAGTCCGTACTTCTTTTTATTCTTCCTAGTTATTGGTGCTCCGAGCCTTTGGCTTCTCTTTTATTTGCACTTGGTTTTGACTCTAAATGTTCCATTTCAAGATTTTTTTGATACAGTCACACCATAAGCACTTAATTAGGAAAACAACTATTTGAGCTTTGGTTCTTTTTTACCTTCCTAGTCATTGGTGCTCAGAACCATGAGTCTTGCTTTTTGTTTTTCTTTCTTTTATTTTTTTGCTACTTCTTGATTTTATAGATTTTTAAGCACCTCTATAATACTTCTCTAAACTTTATTCCATATCGTAGAGCTCTCCATGTAAGTTTTCACAAACATATAACCTCATGACACAATTATACTATCAGAACTTCCACTTCTCTTAATTTTTTACTTGTCTCAATTTTTTTATTTGTATACTTAAATAAATATTTTATTTTTCTATATCTAATTTATCATCATTAATTTGATTGTAGTTTACAGACTTTTTTTTTCCAGAAAATTCTATGGTATGGATTGTAAAAAACATCCACGTATATAGATCTTAGGTGTTATGCTTTCTTGTGTGACGCGTAATAGAGAAAACTTAATGACAACTTCAATTAATGCAACTAAAAAACTGACACCACCGCAGAGTTTCTCAAAGCTTTATCTCATAAGTCATAGTAGCAGCATAATTAGAAGGAATAATCAAATATGCTAAGTAAAAAAATTGACTAAACTATCAAAAATACCCATAAAAAATTGATTTGTTAATAAGGATAACCATAAAAGATCATAACCCATGACATGTCCACATAAGTTTAATCTCGTGTATAAAACTAACCAAACATGATATAGCCTTCACAAAGTACTTTACGTGGGCAGTTTTCTTTCACATTGGCCCAATTGGGAACAATATGAACCTTAATTCTTTGCTCTTCGTTAAAACCCAATATTCGTAAAGTGAAACCCTTCTCAATACAGCCATCCATCATTCACAGCTACTCAACACTAATATAGTTGAAAGAATTTTGGAAGAATTTTAGCAATGTCAAAGAGAATAATAACCACAAGCAAAAGTTGCAGTTTTTTAGGAGCTTCAATTTTAAAAATGAAGAAAAAAAAATTTTAGATGAAAGATATCACTGTGGTGAATATGCTGTATTATTGGAATCTTCGACAATTGCCAACCCTAAAAGATAGCTCATTCGCTGCCCCTTTTGAAAGGTATGAAATGTTAGTTGAGTTTAACAGTTAGACAAGTGTATGGTTAAGTTAGAGAAGAAGAAGATCAAAAGTTACTCTATTAGTGCATGGTTAAGTTTCACACTCAATAAAGGGGGTTGACACTTCCTATTCTACGTTTAATGGGAATTTGAAGGAGCAAAGAATTTTCTTTTAATTAAATAAATAAATACAATTTCCATGAAAAAAATAAAATATTCCACCTAAGAAAATCCTCTTGCCACATTGGAATGGGCATGAATACGTAAAACATGTTAACAAATTCTTCTAATGTTTGGTCACATTTAACAAATGGAACTCAATAATTGTAAATATCTGAGGTATTATGATTTTCTATGATTATTCTTGTTAGCAAATTAATTTTTTATGGGTATTTTTGATGGATTAATCTAAAAAAATTAGTATAATGTTTGTTTTTTTTGTGCTAATCAATTTTAATTGAACATGTTATAGAATAGTTGCTAAACTATACTTCTATTTTTTATTTTTGTTACTATTTTCTATTTGAAATTAATTTCAAGAAAAGTTATATCTTAATATATTCTGAATAATTTTGGTAAAAAAAAAATCCTTCACAAAACTAATGATGATGATGATGATGATGATGATGATGATGATGATGATGATGATGATGATGATGATGATGATGATGAGTGAGTGAGTAATAACCTTAATTAGTTTAGAGTAAATAATAAGGTTAAGCAATTTTATTTTTTTTTAAATAAATATCAACAATATTTGATACTTAATTAATAATTATATTGTGAACGTAGTTATGTATACGTCCTACTATTTATTGAGCCAATAAATTTAATTTAATTTGATATATGAAAGACATGTACATGATCTTTTGGGAGAGCTTATGGTCTTTGATATGATGAAAATTATATAATTAGTTTAAACAAAATTAAAAAATTGATATTTATTCTCATTCAAGTACTTATAAAACACTAAGGTAGCGTTTGTTTTGAGGTACTGAGATAGAGATTGAGAGACTGAGATTCAGTATCGTATTTGTTGGTTCAGAGACTGGTACTAAAATTTCTGTCTCTGTCTCCAAAATTTCAGTATTTTAGTACCTTCAAAAAGTAGGGACACAAGGGACTAAAATTTTTAGAGATGGAGACTAAAACTTTAATAACATTTTATACCTAAAATACTCTCATTTTAATTAATTAATTCCAATTTTACCCTTTGTGCAAATTAAATTAGAGTTTCATTCTTATTTCAATTCCTGTCTCCTATTTTACACCAAACAAAATACTAAGATTTATTTTAATCTCTGTCTCTTAATTTCTGTCTCTCAATCTCAGTCTTTCTGTGTTTATCTCTCTACTAAACACTACTAGGCATTAGTAGCCAAAGAATAGAATGGCATAAGTTACAAATCCTCCAATATATTAATGTGTGAAATATATGTGTATTTGTGTATGTGTGTGTGTTTTTTTTTAATATTATGTCATATTATATATTTTTTGTTATTTTAAATGTATAATTTACTCGACATTAATGTAATTTACTTAGTCAGCAGCAGTATTTATGTTTAGTTATGATAACTATCTTGTAAGGGCATAGTCGTTTAATAAATATTGATATCTTTATTTTTTGTAAAATTAATATTTTAGTTTATGAAATAATTTAATTGGTGTATATATATTAAAAAGAATTTTTTAATTTATTATTTAAGTTAAATTCAAAACATTTTAATTTTAAAAATTGAACAATTTTATATTATATCAATGATACTATCTTTTATATTATTTTGGACCTATTTATTTTAAATCAATAATTTTTATGATTTAAAACACATCATTAAATATTAGTCAATAGATTATTGTTTTAATTTTTTAAAATTCTTTTATTATATTATCTCAAAAATAAGTTTAATAAAAACATATATCAAGAAAGACGCACATAAAAATTATAATTTCATATGATTAGTCAATATTTTTTTAGTTAGATTACAATAGTAATATTTTTTTATAATAACTGTGACACCCTGATTTTTGCGTCAGAGTCGCCTATACAAATTTTAGGTTTTATTCGCATAACGTCTGATAAATATTTTTACGATCTTTAAATAAAATAAATAATAATGTAATATTAATATTATGTTATTGTTTAATTTTATTTGACGAAGGACGGTCACTTGATATTGAATCTGAAAGATTTAAAAAATTTGGTTTTGCTAATATTATTTACATTAGTAATTTATCTAATTTTTATTTTAATTAAATACTACCATTAGAGATAATTATTTGAGTTTTTACCGTATTTAATTATTTTAATTACATTTTAAGATATTTAAAAAATTAACATCACTGACTAAGCAGTTCAAAATCGCGACACACAGCACCACGTGTCGCGACGCATGCCTAACTTTTAGTGTTTTATAAGTATTTGAACGAGAATAAATACCCATTTTTTAATTTTTCTTTAACTAATTATGTGATTCCCATTATATCAAAGAGCACGAACTAAGTTCTCTCAGAAGATCATGTAACTGTCTTTTATATATCAAATTAAATTAAATTTATTGGCACAATAAATAGTGGGATATATACATAACTATGTTCACAATATAATTATTAATTAAGTATCAAATATTATTGACATTTATTTAAAAAAAGACAAAGTTATTTAACCTTATTATTTACTCTAAATGAATTAAGGTTGTTACTCACTTATTATTATTATTATTATTATTATTATTATTATTATTGTGACAGTTTTTTTTCTACAAAAGATATTCAGAATATATTAAGATAGAATTTTTTCTAAAATTAATTCTAAATAAAAAATAATGACAAAAATCGAAAATAGAAGTATGGTTTAGTAATCACTCAGCATGTCCAATTAAAACTGATTGGCCCAAAAAAAGCAGTTGGCCCATTAGCAAAACATATTATACTAATTTTTTTATTAAGAGCAGTTTGAAAAATTTTAAAAGTAATTTTTTAGACCTTTTGACTTATGAAAAGTAGTAATATTAATATTTGGTGTAATTTTTAAAATTAAATTGCAGCTTTTTAAGAAGCTATTTAGAAGTTTATAGAGAAGTTAAAAAAAATGATTTTTCTCATAATACTACTATTTTTTATCACATTTTTATAAAATAAACACTTTTAAAACTAAAAACTCAAACACAAAATAACTTATTTATAAATTACTTTTAATATAGTTATTTATTATTTAAGTTATTTTTTTAAAAGTAATTTAATTAAGTTATTTTTTCAAACTGGATCTAAGCATATTTGATTATTGTTTCTGATTATGCTGCTATTATGACTTATGAGACAAAGCTCTAAAATTTTGCGGTGTCAACTTTTTAATTGCATCAACTGAAGTTGTCATTAAATTTTCTCTAACACGCATCACACAAAAAAGCATAACACCTAAGATCCATATATATGGATGTTTTTTATAATCCATGCCATAGAATCTCCCTTCTTTTTTTTTTTTTAAGGAAAACTTTTCATCTTTAAATTAGTGTACCTTCGAAATACACACTAACTTAAAGGTGTAACTATCTAATCATATTATTTGATAACTTTACTCGTTATACACACAAAATGAAGTTTATTTGCATTTAAATATTTTAAAAGTGACCAAAATTTGTCTATGATCTTTGAATAATTACAGAAAATATCTGAAAATAAAAAAATGTTTGCTTCCAGAATTATAGTCTTGTTTAACTTTGAACATAACCATTATATGATTGCTGGTGACTCAAGTCTAGCAGTAATAGCAGCAAAAACAGGCTTCAACTTCTCCTTGCTCTTAGTGATTGCCAAGAACAGCATTCTGTACACAAGAATCATTACAAACAAGATTCCAAGATCAAGCCACTTAGAGTGTCCCATTTCCACATGCCATGTCTCTCTTAGTATTTCCCTACCACTAATGTTCATGTTATGACCAATCACAAATGTTAAGCCTTCAAATTCATTCTTGAAATACCCTTGGAGTGCATACTTTTGAAATGACAGATAATACAAAGGGTATTTCCATAAGGGTTTTGGAATATCATTTGGTAACCTATAGAATCCACAAACTAGGATCATGATTCCTTGGACTCCACCAGCAATGAACATGCCTATAACATAGTTAGGGGACACACTTCCTACAACAAGCATGAGGCTCTCAACCCACATAACTATGGCAAATAGCACTGATACAAAGTATATCAAGTGTTCTGCTCCATTGTGGAATAGTCCTTTCTGGAGTCCACAAAGGTAATAGGATATTAGTCCCGGAACCATGGTTACTATTAGCATGTATGGAACAGCAGAAAATGTGTTCCCTGTGAGAAATGCTGTAACTCCATAGTGTCCATTCAATCTCTCTCTTTCAAATACCTGATACCATCAAAGAAAAATTGTACATTACATTTGGAGTCCTATTAGTGTCAACTATTTTAAGGCTCACACAACCTTCTTATGTACACAATTAGTGTTATATTGTATATGATGTAGTGAAATAAACTAGGAAATAAAGGACAAGGATACTAGAACAATTTACCTTGATTTCCTCTAGCATTGGAGCAAATCCACCAACAAGTGTCATGAAAGACAAAAGGGAAATGAAAAAAGTAAGCAGAGATCCTCTAGCCTGAAGCAAGTGCATGACAAGACTGTTACTAATCAACCTTGATTATTGAAAGCTATAATTAATGAATATCTTAATTTCCTATGTTTGTTAACCTGAATAGATCCAACACCAAAGCCAATATCATAGTAGATAGAGCCCAAGCTTAGAGCTATTGCAATAAACACAGCAAGGCGCAGCCAGTAATTGCTCAAGTCGCGGAAATAATTCAGTGCAGATCTTCTTATAAGAACAAGGCACTGAGTCAGGAAGTCAGCATGGACCCTCTTCTTCTCTACTGCACCAGAATCCTAGAGACATGAATGAAAAATTAAAAGTTATTGTTATATTAGTCTTTTGATTCTGTTTGGAAAATTCTTCTTCTTTAGGATTTGACTAAACATTACACTTTGGTTTATGTTTGCCACTTCTGTATTGACTTTGTTTTTAATCTGAGACAAGCTATAAGACTTCACAAGAATATTAATAGCTTCCTCTGCCGTTATTCCACTACCAAAGCCTTCTTCAGCATCCTGATGAAAACAATCATACAAATTCACAAAGTGTACAAGTTCATTTTCTTAAGCACAAGATTTAACATGTTGCACTGAACTCACAAATTCTGCATACCTGTTCAAAATCTTTGTTTATGATCCTCAAGTAATGATCAGAAGGGTTATGGAGTGTTGGACAAGGAAAACCATTTGAAGCAAAAAACTGTGCAGCAAAACAAGAAAGTATTAATTGTTAAGCATACAATCAATGTATGCTTGTTGCTTCATAGGAAGTTTTAGTTCCAAACCTGATTAGCATCAAAGGCAGGACCAAAATATACAGTTTTACCAGAAGACAGAAGACAAAGGTGATGGAAGAGTTCAAAAATTTCACTGCTAGGTTGATGAATAGATGCAACAATAGTCCTTTGAATGCCATCTTTCTGAACAAGGTTAGCAATTCTTCTCATGACATAATAAGAAGCTGCACTATCAAGTCCACTTGTTGGTTCATCAAGAAACAAGAGTCTTGGATGTGTTAAGATCTCAATGCAGATGCTTAGTCTCCTCTTCTGTCCCCCACTGAGTCCTTTAGAACCCCATCCTCCAACCCTTGTGTTAATGGCATTTTGCAGACCCATTTCCCTAAGAGTTACATCAGCTCTTTCCTTCTTCTCTGATATGGGCATGGAATCAGAGAACTGAAGCTGAGCTGAGTAGTATAAAGTCTCCTGAGCTGTTAAAGTTGAAAGCAAAGCATCATCCTGTGTTACATATCCCTGATATCACAACAAAACTCATCAATCATTTCTTAAATGTTCCTATCTTCTTTCTTAGGATTGAGAACTTTTGGGACATATTTCTTACTGATATTCCATAAGCCAGTTCTTGTTTGTGCCCATTTATTAGAATATTCCCTTTATGCTTTATGTTTGGGCTCAATCTTCCTGATAGAAAGTCAAATTTTCAACAATTAAAGTTTGTCTTTTTACTATTATTATTACAAGAAGTGCATGATCACCTGATAAGGCATCAAGAAGTGTGGATTTGCCACAACCAGAAGGTCCCATTATAGCCAAAAGCCTCCCTGGTTGTGCATAACCGGTAAGACCTTCCAGAATTGGTTTCGTTTTCTTTCCATCAGCAACAGTGACCCACAAGTTCTCCCATGTCACTGTTATACCTTCTCCCTCAGTAATGCCTATGTGGCTTTCTGTTGAGGGATCAAGAAGCTTGTTCATGTTCAAATTATTTCACTTTGTGTTTCAATAACATGCGTGTGTATATATTATTGACAAAGCACATGTATGATATTGATAAGAATTAACGTGCGTCGATTTAAACAAAGGATCACTTGTTTACAATGAAAATTGCCTTGTTTTCTTTGAAATTCGGCCTTATTTTTGTGTAGCTGCTAAATACAAGAGGAAAGAAAAATAGTAACATGATTGATGTAACATGTCACATATGCAAGTCATGTCGGAAGGGAGGATTCTACTATGTTCTTTAACTCCAAATTGTTGTACGGACTGAACACAAATCAGACCATCAAATTCGTCACTTAAAATGTATTTTAATATTTTAAAAATTTTAATGCACAAATTTAATCCTTAAATTTGTATACTTCACTTAAATTAAACTTTTAGATTTGATTTTTTTCCTCTCTTGTTATTAAATCTGATCCTCTAATTTTTATAAAAATTTAAAGAAGTCAAATCAAAACTATATATCATAACTACCGTAGCATAAATATATTATAATGATCCTATATATTATTATGATAAAGTTAATATTATTTGATTAATACTAGTTATAACTAGTTTTAGAAGTAAATTAAAGTTTGAATGACGAACTTGTACTCCTTAATTTTGGATGCAGAAAAAACAGCATGAGGGTGGGTACAACCGTACAAGTTAGGTCGAGGAAGAAAAGTTTTAAGAAAGAAGGATGGTAGAAAAAAGCAATTCATTCTTAATTATACAAAGAGTCCTGCTAGGGTATCTAGAATAACCATTCGAGTATTAGGGATAATAAACATCTTCTAAAAAATTTAAATTAATTTTTGAATTCACCAAAAATCGAACTCTTAACCTTTTGGATCTAGAGTTCTAATACCATGTCATAATACCACTCATCCCAAAAACTTAAGTTGATGAAAAAAGGTAACACTAATAATTATATCTCTAATATTCCCTAAACCTCCATTGTGCACATTGTACAAATATTCTATTGGCTCCTCGTACTTTCTCTTATAGAAAAATATTTTTTATTAAAAAAATTAGAATTCTGGATTTTTCTTTAAGAATTGTTAATGCCTGATTGCAAGCTGGTTACGACTTATGAGTTATGAGACCATCTCCAGTAGGGAACTCATCCCAATTACTGTTTATGGCCCACCTGTCATAAAAAGTAACTTCACATCAGCTTTTGCGTCATAAACAGTAAATAGGAACTCAAAGCATCTCTCTTCTCCATTAGGAGGAACTAACTTTAGTCCCTGTTGTGATCCCACTTAATTAATTAATTAAAATACTTAAAATTAATATAATTAATTTTTTTAATAATATAATTTAAATATTTAAATTTAAAAATAATTCACTATTAAAAGAAATTAATATTAAATAAACTTATATATAACAATAATACACAATATATAATTCGGGATTACACAAATTTGTAAAATTACTTAATACAAAAAAAACATAATTAAATTCTATAGTTGACGATAAATATTGTGAAATTGCCATATGTGTTCAATCAAGTCCTCTTTCAATTATCTATACTGCTGCCTATTTCGAAGTATTATAATTATTTATATTAATTTAATTACTTATATTAATTATGATTTAAATAATTAATATAAATTATTAATCAAATAGAATTATAATTAATTATTATAATTATTAATAAATTAAATATAATTTAATTATTTGATATAATTTTTTAGATAACTAAATTAAATACTTAAATCACATTTAATTTATAAATAATTATAATATTTAATTATATACATAAGATTAAATAAGTTAGTATCTAATAAGATTAATACCAACCTTTTATTCTCAACATATTCTATAACATTATTAGTTGTTATATTATTACGATATTATTTAATTTTTTTTAAATTAAGTGCCACATGTTAAAATTTTATTGCTTACCATGAAAACAAAGCAAAGCCCTGTTCAGAGGGACTTACTTACTTTAAAATACGTGTCAGGACTCGTATTTATATTACTCCAATAGCAGGGCTTCAACTTTTGTCAGAACGTGTCCTTCATTGTATTGCCGTTGGAGATGCTCTGAGAGTAGAGTGTTAGAATAAATTAATTTCAATATCCCAGATCATCCATATTGAATCACCAAAAATATATATATCATAATGCGAAAGCGTACCTGAATTCATAAACATGATTCATACGATCGGAAGAGTTTGGATCTTGTGGTTCTTTCGATCTTCCTCAACCAAAACCTTCTATATTCCTAGGAGGCTGAACTGCAACTCTTTTGATGGGAAAAGAGTAACAAAGGCGGCTTTGGTATATTGGGGACCGAAACCCTGAAGGTCTTTATATTTGAGCATGGCACCCATTAAACCCTTAAGCCCAAATAAAATAGTATCTAAAACCCAAAGGATAATATATCTAAAATCCAAAAAGATAATTATCTAAGGAACAAAAGATAATATCCGGTTTTATTCTCATTTAATTCCAAATCAAAAGTAATAATGACTTATTCAATTAGCATTTAAAATAATAAATGAGATCATCATTATATAAGTCATTTAATTTGAAATAGCATAATTTGTGATTATAACTAATATATGTATTGCCCACAAATAAGTTAGGAAATTAAATAATTTCCTAACAGTCTCCCACTTGGACTATACATATATTCTTTCTTGACATAATCACATCTTATAAACTTTATGCGCGCATCTGAATGTTATTTCTCTCATTACTTTAACAATCTGGTCCGTCTCATATATTAGATATGGAACTACCGTAGCTTTTATCACATTAAATGCCGTGACTAAACCACGCCAATCACCATCCTAATATACTTAACGACATAGATCAAATTTGGATGAGTAATATGGAAATTACATGCCAAGTGATCTCATGCATGTCTATTTTCAGCTGGTCCAACTTTATTAGATCAAACACAATACAATATTGCTAAATGAACATTTCACATAACATGAAATAAACCATCAACTTAATTCTGCAGAAAAATTAACTCAATATCTGTCATAGGACATATAGCATAAAATAAACTCCCACTAAACCAAGGCATCACTAATATTGACACCCATCCGAGCAGTGTGCTCATGAAAGACTTTAGGGATCAATTCCTTAGTTAATGAGTCTGCTAGCATATACTCAGTTCCTATATGTCCTTTGGAAATCTGTTTTTCTTAACCTTTCTCCTTGACAACTAAGAACTTGATGCCTATATGCTTCGATTTTTCAAGCTCTTATTGTTGTTGGAGTATAATACTACTGACTTATTATCACAAAATATCTTTAATGACCTTTCAATGTCATTTACTATATGAAGCTCAATGACAAAGTTTCACAGCCATATGCCATGAAATCGGAATCAGAGTACCTAATGATCTCCAAAATTTTCTGATCTCCGATAAATAAGCATGTAATCATTTGTTCTCTTTAAATAACGCATTACGCATTAAACAGCTATCCAATGATCCATGTCCGGATTACTCAAGTATCTACCCAACACTCCCACTATAAATGATATATCGGGATGTGTGCAGACTTGTGCATACATTAAATTTCCTAGTGCTGATGCATAAGGTTTATCATGCATTGCTGTCCTCTCAAGATTATTTTTAGGGCATTGCTTGAGACTGAAATTGTCTTCTTTAGCTACGGGTGTGTCCATTGGTCTTCAACTTTTCATGCCATATCTACTTAAAATCTTTTCGATATAGTTATTTTGTGACAATCCAAGAATACCTTGAGAGCGATCTCTTAGTATCTCGATTCCTAATACAAAAGAGGCATCACCAAGATCTTTCATTTCGAATTTGTTCGATAGAAATTTCTTAGTTTCATGCAACAAACCTATATCGTTAATGGCAGTAGAATGTCATCAATAGATAAGACCAAACAGATGTATTTACTCCCACTGAACTTGCGGTATACACACTCATCTATGATATTTACCTCAAAACCATGAGGTAATGACTTGATGAACATGTGATACCATTGACGGGAAGCTTATTTGAGACCATAGATGGATTTTCTCCTTTCTCTATTGGATCTTCTTAATGACACTTCTTGAGGTTGTTGAGCTTGCTGTATGGATTGGGATTGAGGAGGATTCTCATTATTTTCCTTTACTATAGCAGTATCTTGAGAAACAACAATATTCTCATTGTTCTCTTGTACTGTAACTGGATCTGCAGTAGGATTCTCATTATGCTCTTGTACTATAACTGTATCTTGAACAATAATAGGCACAAAGACCTAATCATTATCAGTTACAGAATCCTCATCAAAAGCAACATTCCTAATATTCCCTTCCCCCCAAACTCAACATCCTCAAGAAATCTCACATTTCCCGTCTCAAAAATAGACCTTGATGCAGGATTGTAAAACTTGTACCCCGTGAATGCTCAGCGTAACCAACAAAGTAGCAACTAATTGTCCTTGAGTCCAATTTTATTTCATGCGGCCTATAAGGTCGCGCCTCAACTGGACATCCCCAAATATGCAAATGCTTTATACTAGGCCTTTTCCCAGTCCAAATTTCATATGGGGTTTTGTTAACTGCTTTGCTTGGCACCCTATTAAGGATGTACACTGCGGTCTTTAAGGCTTCTCCCCAGAGTGATTCAGGCAAGGAAGAATGACTAATCATACTTCTCACCATGTCCTTAAGAGTTCGGTTCCTTCACTCTGCAACACCATTCATGCTAGGTTTGCCTGGCATAGTGTATTGCGGAACAATACCACACTCCTCTAGGAAAAGAGCAAAAGGCCCAGGACGTTGCTCACCTGAACCGTCATATCTTCCGTAGTATTCACCACCACGATCAGATTTGACAGCTTTAATTTTCTTTCCAAGTTGAAGTTCAACTTCAGCTTTGAAAGACTTGAAAACATCCAAGACTTGGGACTTTTCATGAATTAAATATAGATACTCGTAACGAGAGTAATCATCTATGAACGTAATAAAGTACCGTTGTCCATTCCAAGAGACAGTAGGGAATGTGCCACATATATCGGTATGTATTAGTTCTAAGACATCTTTAGCTCTCTCGGCACCTAATTTCCTTTCGTTTGTCCTTTTTCCCTTTATGCACTCAATGCAGACTTCAAAGTCCGCCAAATTTAGGGGTCCGAGAATTTCATCCGACACGAGCCTCTGAATTCTCTGTTTAGAGATGTGGCCTAGGCGTTTGTGCCATAATGATGCCGAATTCTCATTCAATTTTGTTTTGTACCCGTTTGCAGTATTTCATTATTATAGGAATTTAAGTTAAGCCTATATAGATTATCCACCAAATGACCAGAGCAAATATTATTTGAATTATAGAAGAGACTAACTTTATTGTCTCCGAACGAATAAAAATAACCTGATTTGTCCAAACGAGAAACAGAAACCAAATTCCGTCTAAATGACGGTACATAAAATGTCTCTAATAAATCCAAGTAAAATCCACTCGTGGAACATAATCTAAAGGTTCCTATAGCTTCGACTGCAACTATATTGCCGTCTGCCACATAGATGTATCTTTCAGCATCACTTGGCGGTCGGTTCCACAGGCAACCCTGCATAGTAACACTTACATGAGTAGTAGCAGCAGAATCTACCTACCAAGTATCAACAGGTGCATAACTTAAACTAGCCTCAGAACAAATGAAAGTAAGAACTATACCCTTCTTTACACGCCAGGTGGCATATTTGGTACAATCCTTCTTCACGTGTCCCACCTTCTTACAGAAGAAACAAGTTGAAACTTGATCTTGTTTCTTAGCCTTTTTCTGCTGAGAAGGCACATCCGCAGTAGTATCACGCTTACTTTTATACTGAGAAGATGAAGCCATGTGAGCACTTTCAGTCTTATCTTGCTGTAGCCTCTCTTCTTCTTGCACACAGTGAGATATAAGCTCATTTAAGGACCAAGTGTCCTTCAAAGTGTTATAACTCACTTTGAATTGCCCAAAGTGTGCAGGAAGGGAAATCAAAATGAAATGCACGAGTAAATCTTCAGACAACTCTAATTTTAGTGCTTTTAATTTTGAAGCAAGATGAGACATTTCCATAATGTACTCCCTTATGTTCCCGTTACCTTTATACCTCATGGAGACAAGTTTGCTCAAAAGACTACTTGCCTCCGCCTTTTCATTCTTAGTAAAGAATTTTTCAACATCCTTTAGGAACTGTTTGGCATCTTTATCCTCAGTAATTGAGCCCCGAAACGCCTCAGGAATTGAGCGTTTCATGATCATAATGCTCATTCGATTGGATCTCTCCCACTTCTCTATTTTAACCTCATTGAGGTTTTCCGGAATGGAAGTGGGTTTCTCCTCTCGAAGAGCTATATCTAGGTCCATACAACCGAGGACAATCTCCACGGTATCCTTCCAAACTTTAAAGTTTGAACCATTCAGCATAGGAATACTGCTAATTTGTGCAGAAACATTGGTAGCTAAAGCCATAGTTTCTGGATTAGAACAAAAAGAACATGCAGTAGACATTAGTTAATTAATGGGAAAAAATCCATATTGAGATATCTAGCACAACATTAATTTTCAGTCTTTGGATAGAAAAATTAACTGTAAGTGATACTCTCATTGCAGTAATCAAATATTGTCAAAATTCCTGTCACACATTAAGCCTTTCTTTGGACCGACTTAATGCGCACATGGAAACTTAAATTTCGCAACCTATTTATTACCGCATATATTTTCTATTAATTGGCCAAACAATAACCTTCCTTTGGGCCGATTATTGACCGCATAATTAATAGAAAATAAACAGAAGTATGCAATGCTTATTATTTGGCCAAACAATAAACTTCCTTTGGGCCGATTTTTGTTTGCATAAATAATAAACATTACTTTATTCTTAATTAGCTACCCAAATATTTATTTACCATTAATATGTGTATGTAATTCGGTCAAATATAGGCCTTCCTTTGGGCCGACCAATATTCGCATGAATTACATATCACCATATTCTTATGTTTTGAATAAATCAATTTTTACAAAAGAGGTTACTTTGGCAGCATAATGTTCGATCAATTTATTCTAAAACCAAATCTTTATAAAATTGATGGGTACAATAATCCTTATATCCCAAGAGGATAATCCATTAATTTTATACCAAATTAATGGCACACACAATTAAATTTAAGACCATAGAAAATATTATATACTTAATCTATTAATTATGATTCTCCATGCAACAAAATTAAATTTTGAATACCAGTATTATTATTATTTATTTATTTCAAAATCACAACAGCGCATCAGTGATTTTAACAAAAATAATAATAATAATAATACATGAAGGAATTACTAATATTTTGCAATGGATTAAAAAAAAGGCTATGTATACAAAATCATAACGTCAAAATACAGTATGCACATTTACATAGTCAAAAAAGGATTTTGAACAATTTCCAATTTCATCACGTGATAATGATAATCCTTATTTTATCACGGAAAAAGAAAAAAAAAAAAACTTTTCCAGGTTCATATATATGTATACAAGGAATATGTGTGTAATAATAATATAATTCAAACAAGCTTTATGCAATTCGAGATTTGCAAGCCAAATGCATATAATCAATATATATACATATATCGATCTTAAAATAAACACAAAAATAAATATTCTCAATGATTCGAATAAGGATGGTTCCGATACCACTTGTTAGAATAAATTAATTTCAATATCCCAGATCATCCATATTGAATCACCAAAAATATATATATCATAATGCGAAAGCGTACCTGAATTCATAAATATGAATCATACGATCGGAAGAGTTTGGATCTTGTGGTTCTTTCGATCTTCCTCAACCAAAACCTTCTATATTCCTAGGAGGCTGAACTGCAACTCTTTTGATGGGAAAAGAGTAACAAAGGCGGCTTTGGTATATTGGGGACCGAAACCCTGAAGGTCTTTATATTTGAGCATGGCACCCATTAAACCCTTAAGCCCAAATAAAATAGTATCTAAAACCCAAAGGATAATATATCTAAAATCCAAAAAGATAATTATCTAAGGAACAAAAGATAATATCCGGTTTTATTCTCATTTAATTCCAAATCAAAAGTAATAATGACTTATTCAATTAGCATTTAAAATAATAAATGAGATCATCATTATATAAGTCATTTAATTTGAAATAGCATAATTTGTGATTATAACTAATATATGTATTGCCCACAAATAAGTTAGGAGAGTCCACACTAAGTAGGCTTACGAGGCATTTTTGGCCGGTGCTTCATTAGTACATAGATTCTAAAGAGATAGGATTTCCGATTTAGATTCTTTTTCTCAGTTGAAACCAGAAAGGGAAGAGCTTCATCTCATTTTTTCATGGTACTCGCTCATTTCTATCTCTGAAAGATGAAGAAAAGTTTGATATAAATGGCAGCCACTTGCTATAACCTCATCCATGGCTTTGGTCACAACAAACTCCACATACACATTACTTACTCTAAACGGTATGTTTCCCATTCTCAACTGCTTTCTCTCTACATGCATACATATTCAAAGTGATTCTTCTTTTTCAGCTGCAACGTGGATTACAAAAGGATACATACAAGGCACTTGTTGCTACTTAAACCAAGAAACCCACACCAACAACACGTCTCTCGTTCTGGGTTTGGAGAGGAACAATTTGAAGACTCTGTTTCAAGGAGAACCTTGATTTGGAGGGCAATCAAGTTGCCAATTTACTCTGTTGCTTTGGTTCCTCTAACTGTCAGTATTTCCATTTCAAAATTCATGTATCCTTAATTAGAAATTCAGAGTCTTTCTGATTTTGCTGCTGCCACGAATAGGTAGGCAGTGCAGCAGCTTATATGCAGACGGGTACGTTCTCTGCTAGGACCTATTTTGTGCTCTTGGCTTCTTCGGTTCTTGTTATTACCTGGCTTAATTTAAGGTGATTTTCTATGCTGTTTCAAAGATTGAGTGACTGAATATTATAAAAACAGATTTAGAATTGTTAATGACTTATGGCAGCAATGATGTTTATGATTTTGATACTGGTGCTGACAAGAACAAAAAGGAATCTGTTGTAAATCTAGTTGGCAGGTGAGTTTCTCTCTAACTTGTCTATTACTCTATTTTCATTTGCAAAGACTTGTCTAGTATGAGAAATAGTAACTAGCCCTGTTTATTCCTTTTGTTGAATTGGAAAGCCGGAATGGAACCTTTGTTGCTGCCTACTTGTGCTTTGCTCTTGGCTTCATTGGCCTCACTTGGGCTTCTGTTCAGGCACGAAATATGCCTTCAATCGTGCTTCTTGCTTGCGCAATTATATGTGGCTATGTATATCAGGTGTAAAAAGCTTTTGCTGGTACTAATTAGAATCATTTTCAAGTTTATTCAGAATCATAAGTTAAGTTACCAAGTCTTTTACTTTTCCAGTGTCCGCCATTTCGCTTAAGCTACCGAGGACTGGGAGAGCCCCTGTGCTTTGCAGCATTTGGTCCTTTTGCTACTACTGCTTTTTATTTATTACAAGGCAGTGCAAGGTTACTTCAATCACTTGTAATATTTGATTTTTTTCATGGTTGATTGCTAATACTATTTTTTTTTTTTTACCATAGTGCCATGAGCCGTTTGCCCTTAACTGGGACAGTTATCTCGGTGTCAATTCTAGTTGGCCTCACAACTTCCATGATCTTGTTTTGTAGTCATTTCCATCAGGTAGTTCCATTACCAAATTCTTAGTTTTTCTTATGAGAGTAACTTCAAGTTGATGACTTTTCTTACTTGTTTCTCAGATAGAAGGGGACATGGAAGTTGGAAAAATGTCACCATTGGTATATAAAATCAAACACATTTATCTTATCAGTGTCAATGATGCATCAGCCTATAATTTTGATTTCCCATTGTCTCTTTCAGGTTAGACTAGGCACTGCAAAAGGCGCAGAGGTAGTGAAAGTGGCAGTCATGGCACTCTATGCTCTTTTGATTGCTTTCGGTCTGTGCAAGGCGCTTCCCCTAGCCAGTATTGTATGCAACTCTAAACACTTCATTTCTGATATCTTCTCATCTCGTTATGAGCTTATGATTTGTTTCTCTTCTCTCTTGCTATGACCATTGTGGTTCTAGTTCCTTTGTGCCTTGACCTTACCAATTGGAAACTTGGTAGTGAGATTTGTGCAAGAAAATCATAAGGCAAGTCCAAGACTTTGTGTTACCCTTTTATGATTGCTGGAGTTTGGTATTAAGCCTTGGTTATGTTCTTTACTTACAGGACAAAAGCAAGATCTTCATGGCAAAGTACTTTTGTGTGAGGTTACATGCTTTGTTTGGAGCAGCTCTGGCTTGTGGGCTGGTAGCGGCTAGAGTGGTTTAACAACAGTTCTATGCATGCAAGAGACCATATCTCTGAAGATGGAAGCTGTCTCAGTATTTTATACTGATTCTTTGCATTCTTCTTTTCAAGTGTTTTTCATTTGCCTCCACTTCTTATGGCCAAATAAATAGTGGAGAAAATTTATATGTTGAGATACCAATCTAGTTAGGAGTCTCACTTAGGCTTTTTTGATAGTTTAACATTTTTTGGTGTTACATACAAGGACACATACCTTTCTTTGTTTTCAAATCTGATTGCTCCTTGTCCCTCATGATGTAATTGCATAGTTTGTAGTCCAAGTGAATCTATGCACGGTTGATTCTTCTATGTTACCTAAGAAACTCTAGAATGGAAATCCAATTTACCACATGTTCTCTACAATTAAAATATGTGTTATGAATTTTTCATTCCCCTCGGAATTTTTCATTATGTGGTCTCACCTTGGTTTTTCTAGGCGAACCAAGAATTTCTATATCTCATATCATACGTTTTTCTAGGCGAACCAAGAATTTCTATATCTCATATCATACAGTATTAAAATTAAAAGGTATTTTAGTAAGTTCCTATGAAATATTAAGGGTTAATTACGATTTTGGTTCTTAAGGTATAGGCCAAAAAATTTTTTCGTTCCTAATCTTTTTTTACACACAAAATCGTCTCTAAGGTTTAAAACCAAGTTTTAAAATCGTCTTTTTTACTTAAATGTTAAAATTTTGGACCAAATTATCCATAATAAAAAAAATTATAAAATGAAAAAAAAGGAAAAAAAAAAAAGAGAAAGAGAGTGTTTCTGCTCGTACAAAGGGGGAAGGGAAGAAGAAGAAGAAGAAGCTGTCTACGATCTACCTCTGCCTCCATTTTGGCCGCCACCTCGATATGATTTTGGTTCTTAAGGTAAGGATGATTTTAAAACCAAGTTAAACCTTAGAGACGATTTTATATGGAGACGGAAAAAATTTTCGGCCTATACCTTAAGGCTTACTTAGTCCAAATATTAAATTAATGCAACTGCTAAAAATATTATGAATATGATAAGCTGATTCTGATATCAACTAAACATACACCTTAAAAATGAAAGTGACACTTGGTATAACTATGCTGAATGAGGTAGTTAATATTAAAAAAAAAGCTCATCTTGACCGGTTCTCATTGCACTTGAACAAGTTAAACGCTAACCTAAAGTTTTCTTTCACACTTTTTTCAGACATTGTTCTCTTCTGATGTGATGTTCTACACAAAGGGGAAGGAGAAAGAACAAAAGAAACGACATACATGCATGCATGCATGTATTGCCTGAAACATTGGTGTATCAAAAATGTGGGTGTTCTATTTAATATCATTGCCTATGACATTAGGCATGGCGATTTTAACATTGTTATATTTTTCTGGACCTGATGTGCCAAAATATGTGTTCTTCACCGTTGCATACACCTGGTTCTGCTCTCTCTCCATCATCATCCTCGTCCCCGCCGATATATGGACGGTATTATCAACTACTCATGTTAATGGTTTGTTTTATTTATTTAATTGAATGATTGTAACTATTTTCCTCTGATTGCTAGACATTAAGAGGTGATCATAATGTTGCAATTTCCGTTCTTTGGAGTTTGACATATTGGAGTACCTTCTTACTTACATGGTAAGATTTCCTTCTTATTTCTAACATCTTATATGTACACATAACATTTATCCAGAACTTTCCTAATTCATATGTAGTATGTTATCTAGATTATTTTTTTATTAGTTTAATGTTGATGGTAAATCTAGGTAACATAGTATAGAACATATACTGAAGCTAGGTAGGTTAATTAGAAATGCACACTCATAGTTTTGTATTAAATTATTTCTCTAAACAGGACTGTGATTCCCACTATTCAGGGTTTTGAAGATGCTGGAGATTTCACAGTTAAAACAAGATTGAAGACCAGCATACATGCAAACCTAGTCTTCTATCTCTCTCTTGGTTCTGTAGCACTCATTGGTCTCATATTGCTCATAACTTTCCACCATGATTGGTTTGCTTCTTTCTTTGTTAAAGATTTGTTGTTTCTCTCTTCATTGAATGTACTGATTGATTTCTGCACTTCCAAATGCTTAATAACTTGCAGGAGTGGTAACATAATGGGGTTTGCCATGGCTTGCTCAAATACATTTGGACTCGTTACCGGCGCGTTTCTACTTGGATTTGGTTTGTGTGAAATTCCCAGGGGAATTTGGTTGAATGCAGATTGGAACATTCAGCAGAAAGTCCTTTCCCACAAAGTTGCAAAAATGGCTGTCAAGTTAGATGATGCTCACCAAGATTTTTCAAATGCCATTGTTGTAAGTTAGTCACACCAACACTATTGCCATAACTTCTATTAGGCATCTCACTCACTTATTTATGTGGTGCTGCCATTGCCAGCTTGCACAGGCAACATCAAAGCAAATGCCGAAACGTGATCCTTTGAGACCATACATGAATATAATTGACAAAATGTTGGCACAGATGGTAACATCTATAAGCAAATACATCAAGCTGGTTTGTATCTAATTGTTGTATTACTCATTTTTCATGCAATTTTTTTTTCTTTTCTAGTTGAAGGAAGACCCTTCCTTCAAACCACAGGGTGGAAGACTAGGATGTAACATGGGTTATGACACAGACGAGAAAACCATGGCAGAATTAAGACGCCATCTAAGAAGAGCTCGAGAGCAGTATTACCGATATCAAAGGTGTTCTGGATTCTAATAACATGCACTGTCTTGAATCTAAACTTCATTTTCATACTGAAAGAGTTGTTTTAGATTTTGATATATAAAATTCTCTTCAAGTGCTAAATATCATTGTTATTCTTTTCTTTTTACTTAGTGAATATACGAAGTTTGTGTTAGAAGCCCTTGAACTGGAGGATACCATAAAGAACTACGAGAGCCGTGATTCCACAGGATGGTTTGCTCTTAAATCTACTTGTTCTTATCTTTCTTGGTACTTATACTAATTTTCTGGTTTAAAGATACTTGATACTATTCTTGCAGGAAATATATTTCATGCTTGAGGCCTGAACGCACTGGCAGAGTTGGTGCTTTTTTGGAAACAACTGGTACTTTTGTTTTTTGTTACAAATTCAATAGAGATTAGTTTTCTCACAATGATAACTACCTGAAATGATATTGATTTATAACAGAATTTCTATGGCGGTGTATATTAAGGAAGCAACTTCAAAGATTAGCCGCTGTTATATTGGGATGCATGTCATTTTCAATTCTTTTAGCAGAGGCTACCATACTAAATGGTGTTGATTTATCCCTTATCTCTATCCTAATACACGCTGCAGGAAAAGATGAGATTCTTGTGCAGGTAATAATAATTTATGCATCAAGTTACTACAACTAATCTCTTTGCTCATGTGCTTTGGATTCTTCTTTTGCAGTTAGCTGCATCCATACCCTTGATGTATATGTGTGTTTGTACATATTATTCCTTGTTTAAGATGGGAATGTTGATGTTTTACTCAATCACACCAAGACAAACAAGCTCGGTCAGCTTGCTTATGATATGCTCGTAAGTTTTCCACTTCTTTTGGTTTTTTTCAGTCATTTCTGTAAACTGTAATTCTTAATAATTGGTCTTTGCATCTCTCTTCCTTGTAGGATGGTTGCAAGATATGCAGCACCAATTTCTTACAACTTTCTTAACCTTATTGATATCGGCCGCAATAGAAAAACCATTTTTGAAAAGGTTCTTAGCTCTGTCTGGTGATTAGCATTTTTTTTAATCTCGCCTAAGCGTTGCAAAGTAGATTCCTTAGATTGGTTAATTTACTTAATTGTGTATGAACTCTTAACTTCTGTGCAGAGGATGGGAAACATTGATGATGCTGTTCCGTTTTTCGGGAAAGGATTTAACAAAATCTACCCCCTCATCATGGTTATATACACTTTTTTAATAGCCTGCAATTTTTTTAACTGGCTCATCAGTTATTTTGAGAATTTGATAATATTCAAGTTTATTAAAGATGATGCAGAAGATATGGATGGATTTGACCCATCTGGAATACTAATCTTGCATAAAGGTGATTCAAATCCTTCTTATTTTTGTGAATGCAAGTAATGCTTAAAATCAATAGATACTAAGCTTCCACCCTTAGCCTGTTCATACAAGTTTGGATAACCATAGACATTTGCTGTCATTTAAGACCTAAAATAACAACATGCTAGTTTATTTCACCACTTTTCTCTCTTCAGAGCGTTCTCATCTCCAACAAGGCCACAAAGTCGGCGAGCTTGTTTTCCCTTTAGCAAGGAGTTTCAGCACGAGTAACCCGGATCTAGAATCAGCAGGCAATACTGTGGTACATATCTAAACCCAATAGGTTAAAATCTATTTTCAATTTGTACAATGTCAAATGCAAAACTCCCTCAGAGGTATGTGAAGATTCATGATTTTCACCACTGAAGTGGCCTAAAAGGCTAAAAGTATCTATTTCCTTCTTCAGGCTCTGGATGAGACTCCAAGTGGAGTTGACACTGCCAAAACAGCAGAAGACAAAAATAATGAAGGCGCCGAAGGTGACAGGAGCAGGAGATTCCGCGGCAGAAAGTATGGAGCGCTAAGAACACATTCTATCGAACAGTTGCCGGGCGGTAAAGATTTGAGAGAGGATAATAATGATTCTGATAAAACTAGTTCAGGGCAATCATCTTCATTATCCTCAAAATGGGATTCAATGATGTCCCAGTTTAGAAGTTTAAGATCAAACATGGATTCCAATAGGTTCAATCCTCTTGCTGTTCAAGGAACCACTCTAAGCTCACACTCTTCATTTGAATCCTTTGATGAAATATTGAAACATCCACACTCAGAATCATAGTTTCTAGTGACTAAAGTTGATCATGAAGTATTCAGAAGTGACTAAACAAAAATGTTAAGTTCATTTTGGTTGTTCTACAAAATTAACTGCATAGAAATGTTAAATTGTAGTTTCATAAAGTAAATCTATTTAAGCTAGCAAATTGCGGAAAAGAAATACTAGTAGGATATTATTCAGCTTCTTGTAAAACTAGTTTATTTTTAATTTGTTGTCCATACTTTGTTTTTAAATTCAACTTTTTTTTAATAATATATAACACGAAAATTGAATTTTTAAGTAAGAGAAGGCTAATATATCGCAATCAATCAGAGCCTTAGGAGTCACCAAAAAAAAAAAAAAATCAGAGCCTTAGGAACATATTTCAAAATAAGACTAATTTCTATCCATTAACAATATAAATAACTTTACACAATTGCCTGTAAGAAACACGAGAATATGTAAAATCATTTCAAATATTTTTTTACAAAAATATTGTGTACATATAAAATTTAGTTACTAAATTAGTTATTATACATTAGTGTATAAATATATATTATTTAATTTATTTTTAATATATATTTTATACTTTAATATATATTTTATGCGAATAAATAATTTAATAATTAGTTTTTGTGTACACTTATTACATAAATTCACGCCAAAGAACTTATTACCCTAATATACTATTTATCACATTATATATTACATAAATTAGTGTAAGATCTTGTTTTTTATTTCAGTGTTGTCTTTTTAGGAGTGTTTTTCAATAATGTAAAAATTTGATATATATATTTTTTTTTTCCATATGGAGAACTTAAATTAGAGGGTCAGGTTTGTTTTTTTTTATTTTAATTTTTTAAATATATAAATCTAACCCTCAAATTCGACTGTACTTAACGATTTTTCTATAGTAATATAGGATACAATTTATTTTTACCTTTTATACATAAATACCAATGTATATAATTTATTCATGATCCCTATAAAAAGAGAGGTAAGTCAAAAAGACAAAAGAAAAGATACACAATAGCTTTTATCAATGTTGTTTCATCCTTCAATTCCTAAATCAGAAATGAATATAAAAAATATATTTTAATAATCGAAAAGACTCAACATGTGAAATAAAAGAGATAGATTACAATAATCAATAATAATATTTTATAGTTTATAAAAAATATGCAAAGAGTAGAAATAATACATCATAAGAAAAAAAAAATTATTAAAGAGAAGAATAATTGATAAAAAAATAAGATTCTCTTCTAGTATATATACTTTTTACCTTAAATAAGTTATAAAATATAGAAATAGGTAAAATAAAAAAGGTAAGAATGAAATTGTGTTTTTTATATATAAATTAAAGAAATATTTACAATCATATAATGGTGAGCATATAATTATTAGACAATAAATTGTAAATAAATATTAATAGAAATATTAGATTTGATATTAAAATAAAAAATATAAACAATGAATAAAAATATAAAATTTAAAATCAAAATATTTAAAATTAAGAAAGAAAATGAAGAAAAATTTTTAGTAACTAAATAATCACTCAAATTTTTGATGTGACAATAAATTAAATCAAATGATATATATTTAAATTAATTAAATTAAATAATTAATATAATAAATTAATTATAATTTTTTAGCTCAATAAAATAAGTTAACTAAATATAAATATCTTATAAATATGTCATGTATAAATTATAATACTTTTAAAAAAAATAAAAATACAAACACAAAAAATAATATAAATTAAAATAAAATTAATTTATTTATTTCAGTCAAATTAAATAATTAATAATTAATTAGTTATAATTTATATAGGCAAACAAAATATTAAATAATGTAATATTTATCTTAATAAATCAAATAAATAATTAATTATAACAATTTTAAAAAATTATTAATCAAAATATATAAGATGATAAATTAAAACAAAATTAATTTATTTCAGTCAAATTAAATAATTAATGTAATTAATTAGTTATTTTTTTTTTGGTGATTAATTAATTGTAGTTAATATAGTTAAATAAAATAATTAAAAAATATTTTAAAATATGCCACGTTAGTTATTAACTTATTACGCTATTACCCGAAGAAATTTAATTTTGATAATAGATAATAGATATATGTATATCTGATTTGCTCATGGAAAAAATGGCCTATAGGGAGAGAGTTTCAACTTTCAAGTACAGGATCTCCACCCTGAAAAGACAACTACATAGTACTAGAAGATTTCATTCCCCATAACACCAACACGAAGCCTTTTACTTTTTGTCATATATCCACTTCTACATGAATCCTAACCATACACGTGTTCATACAACCACCAATTAGGGCCAAATTAGCGTCTCTCAGCTACGAATATTGAATATTCTGTGTTTCTTTCTCTCACATCCATTCAAGTCTAGTCAACCCCGGTGACGAAACCTTGACTTCCTCCACTGTTGGATTGCAGAAGAAGAAGAAGATGAGATCGGAGAGAATGACTTTGGTTCTGGTGAACCTTGCAGGTATAATGGAGAAAGCAGATGAGACTCTACTACCAGGTGTATACAAAGAAGTCGGTGCTGCTCTCCGTGCTGACCCAACCTCCTTGGGATCTCTCACTCTCTTCCGATCCCTTGTTCAGTCTTTCTGCTACCCTTTGGCTGCTTACCTCGCCACCCGTCACAACCGCGCTCATGTCATTGCTCTCGGTGCATTTCTTTGGGCTGCCGCTACGTTCCTCGTTGCCATCTCTTCTACTTTCTTACAGGTAATAACTTCCCAAAACCGGACTCAACGGTTTCCAGTTCTAGACAACGCTTTTTTTTTTTCGTCTTCAACTGTTATTTGTTTAGGTGGCGATTTCAAGAGGTTTAAATGGGATAGGACTTGCCATTGTTGGCCCAGCAATTCAATCCCTGGTGGCTGATTCCACCGATGACTGCAACCGCGGCATGGCTTTTGGGTGGCTGGCATTAACCGGAAACATCGGAAGCATCATCGGTGGTCTCTTCTCTGTTCTTATAGCCTCAACATCAGTCGCAGGCATACCCGGTTGGAGAATAGCTTTTCACCTTGTTGCTTTCATCAGTGTCATAGTAGGTATATTGGTGCGCCTTTTTGCCAATGATCCACACTTTCCAAACATCAAAAGTACCGCACATCAAACTCCAGAGAATAAGTCCATGCCCTTCTGTTCTCAGATGAAGGAACTTCTGAAAGAAGCAAAATCGGTTATGAGAATTCCGTCATTTCAGATAATTGTGGCTCAGGGGATCTCTGGTTCATTCCCCTGGTCAGCATTGTCATTTGCCACACTTTGGTTAGAGCTCATAGGGTTCTCACACGTGACAACCGGATTGATTTGGACTCTGTTCATACTTGCTACTTCGTTTGGAGCTCTGTTTGGAGGGAAAATGGGGGATATTCTGTCCCAACGCTTACCAAACAGTGGAAGAATAATGATGTCACAGATAAGCTCTGGTTCAGCTGTTCCTCTTGCTGCAATATTGCTGTTGGGTTTGCCTCATGATCCATCATCAGCTTTCATCCATGGTCTTGCTTTCTTCATCATGGGATTGTCCATTTCCTGGAATGGTTCTGCAACTAACAAGTAAGATTTCTTCCCCTTTTCCTATTAAATCTTGCTTCTGTTTAGAATTCTTCATATTCACTGGCCTTTTGGCAGTGTTTGGTAAGTGTTTTAGTAAGTAATATATAGATAAACACAGGTTGCATGCGATTTAGATTGGTTTTGAAAGAAAAATCAATCCTATGGAAATATATAATTTGTTGCAGATTGGATTAAATCGGTTTGATTTTATTTTTAAATTCAATCCAAACTATTCGCTTGCGCTTATTCTTGAGAACATGACAAAACAAGATATAAAGAAAAGAAACACAAAATTTTGTGTTTTTGTATTCTATTTAGTAATAAATTAGAACAAATTATAAAAATTCAATTTATTTTTATTTTTTTCATTCAAAAAATTTGAGATAAAAAATATAATAATAAAAAATAAAATTATGAAAAATTAACAAGAATAATGAAAGAAAAAATGAAAAATAAGTTGTGTTTGTTGTTAGTGCCTCTGTGTCCTTCTTGTCAGGATGGACACAAAATACACTAATTCAATGTCTCTGGACACATCGTCTCTGTCCATGTCTCTTCTGGCAAACACGATTGATTTTGTGTCTCTATATCACTGTCTCTGGAAACAAACGCAACCTTGTGATTTGAATTTGTTCAATTTATTCCGTTTTTAAAAATTAAAACTTTAGATTTGTACTATTGAAAATAAAGTAATTTTAAGTTGGTAAAACAAATAAATAAATCCATCTAATTTTATAATCATAAAATAATTACTAAATAATAATAATAATATAACATGAATAAAATAAAAATATATAAAAAATTAAACATATTATATATAAAATTTAGTTCTAATAATAAAATTATAATATTATATCTCATTTTGTGGTTTTGGATTTGATTAATTTGATTTTGAGGAATGAATTCGAAATTCGATCCAATCTAAGTTGTTTGTCGAAAATGAAATCTGATCAATTAGTGCAGTTTCAATTGATTTTTGGTTTAGATTGAATTGGATAAAAAATTTTGTGTACAGAAAAAATTAGACAAAATTATATCCTAAAACAAATAACTTGTGTTTCTATTCATATTCCTACACTACTGACCTTACTCCTTATGGGTATAGAGAAAATGAAACAAATTCTATCATAAAACAAAGGAGTTAGCTAATATTTAACAAGATAAAAACTCATTCCATTTGTTCTTCAGGGTCTGGAAGAACCTGAATTAATTAGTATGAATGGTGTTGTATCAATAAAGCTGTACCAAATAGCATTACTCTTATTATATGCCAATACTAAGATAATGGCATTCAAGATAATAATTATGGATCATTTTGTAAATCTGGGCTAGAATTTTGTTCAGAATTAAACATTGTGGACAGTCCAATATTTGCAGAAATAGTCCCTGAGAAGTCCCGGACAGCTATATATGCATTGGATCGATCTTTTGAGTCCGTATTGGCGTCATTTGCTCCTCCCATTGTTGGATTATTGGCGCAGCATGTTTATGGTTATAAACCAACCCCGAAAGGGTCGTCAGACTCGGTTGAGATTGAAACTGACAGAGAAAATGGTGCATCACTGGCAAAGGCACTCTATACGGCAATCGGAATTCCCATGATAATCTGCTGTTCCATCTACTCATTCCTTTATTCAACTTACCCAAGGGACAGGGAGCGAGCAAGAATGATTGCATTGGTAGACTCAGAAATGCAGCAGTTAGAGGGGGAAGAGATAGTAGTAGGTGTACATGATAATGATGAAAAGGCTTTTCTACCTCGCTAGTTCAAGAACTTGTTCAAGAGATCAAGTTGTTTGATTGAGTGCTACAATACTTAAGAGTTTTCTTTTTTTTTTATCAACACTATTTAGAGCTTGTTTAGAACAAAATAGTTTTAGAATTATTTTTATTTAACTTAAAAATATATTAAATTAAAATTAAATTATTGTGTTTAATTTTATATAATGGCTTTTTATAAAATTAAGTCATTATATCAAATTTTAAACTAAATTAACTTTTCTTTTATATTAATACTTAAACGGTAAAAATGACTTTTTATATTTTAACACTTCTAAATTAATTTAGTTTTAACCAAATTTTATAAAAAAAAAAAAAAGAATTTGAGTTTAATTATAATGCAAATTTCTATAACTTACAAATTAATCAATTTTTATTTGTTGTTTATTATAAGAAAAAAATAATTTTAAAATTAAATTAATTCCAATTTCAACCTAAGAGTTTTTTTTCCTCAGTTGATACAGATAGTTTACCCGTTACGCGATTTTGAAAATACCGTACATATCATGCTCTTTTATTTCAAACTTTAACATAGTTATTATTATAATGATCATCCTTGAAGGCTTAAAATCAAATGGTGGTTTCATGTAGGGGAAAGTCTATTACTTCTTGGGCAAACAAAAAAGACTTTCTTACTAGCATTATAAATGTGGACGAAAATCACAATTTCAATGGCAATATATGTAAAATGATGGTGTTGTGCAAACCAAGCAAAGTGGTGGCTCATCTCTCACAGCTAGTCCAAGTCAATCTTCCCTCCCAAGTCAACCTTGAGTTTCTCATATCGGTTCTTGAATCGTGGAATACACTGCAAAAAGAGAAAAACGCAAACTGCGAATTCTTATGGTCTTAGTTGGAAATAGAAAAAGATGAAGATGAAATGGGAGAGAGCAACGGTGACACTGGTGATGATTAACATGGTTAACATAATGGATAACGCAGACTCGTCTCTGCTTCCAGCGGTGTACAAAGAAGTTGGTAAAACTTTTCAAGAAGATCCCGCTGCTCTCAGCACACTCACTTTCTACCGATCATTTGTTCAATGTCTTTGTTACCCATTCGCCGCTTACCTCGCCAAGCGCCACAACCGTGCTCATCTCATCGCTCTTGGTGCTTTTCTTTGGGCTGCCACCACCTTCCTCCTCGCCATCTCCACCACAATTTCACAGGTCTCTCCTTACTCTTTATATATTTATTTGCTTATTGCAACATGTCACACCAAGATCACCATTTAATTTTAATTATTACTAGGTGGCAATTTCAAGAGCTTTGAATGGGATAGGACTTGCCATTTTTGTTCCGGCAAGTAAATCTCTGGTTGCTGACTGCACAAACGACAGTAACCGTGGCATGGCTTTTGGGTGGCTTTCATTAACCGGAAACATTGGAAGCATTCTTGGCGGACCCTTCGCTGTAATTCTAGCCTCAACTTCATTTGTTGGCATACCAGGTTGGAGAATAGCTTTCCACCTTGTTGCCCTTATCAGTGTCATAGCAGGTGTATTCGTACACCTCTTTGCTAATGATCCACACTATCCAAAAACTCCACATAACAATAACCCCGTGTCCTTTCTTTCCGGAATGAAAGATATGCTGAAAGAAGTAAAATCAGTTATGAAAATCCCATCTTTTCGGGTAATTGTGGCACAGGGTGTATCTGGGTCAATTTCATGGTCAGCATTGTTCTCATTTGCCATACTTTGGTTAGAACTCATTGGATTTTCACACAAGACAGCAGCGTTGCTTTGGACCATGTTCATCATTGCTATTTCAGTAGCAGCTCTGTTTGGGGGTAAAATGGGGGATATTCTATCCCAACACTTTCCAAACCGTGGCAGAATAATAACGGCACAGATAAGCGTTGGTTCAGCTGCTCCTCTTGCAGCAATTTTGCTGTTGGTATTGCCTTATGATCCATCCACTCCCTTCTTGCACGCCCTTGCTCTCTTCATCATGGGTTTCTTCATGAGCTGGAATGGTCCAGCAACAAACAAGTACGTACCCATATGACTCTTACCATAACAAACAATACAAAAAAAATGTTTAGTTAACATTATGAACAGTCCAATACTTGCAGAGATAATCCCAGAGAAGTCTCGTTCAACTATATATGCGGTGGATAAGTTTTTTGAGTCTATATTGGCGTCAATTGCTCCTCCTATTGTTGACATTATGGCTCAGCATATTTTTGGATATAAACCAATCAGAAAAGGAGATTCGTCCTCCATTAAAGCGGATAGGGGAAATGCTGCAGCATTGGCAAAAGCACTTTATACTGCAATCGGAATTCCCATGATAATCGGCTGTTGCATCTATTCAATCCTTTATCGGACGTATCCAAGGGACAGAGAGCAAGCAGGAATGATAGCCCAAATGGAATCAGAATTGCAGCCGCTTGAGAGTATTGACCTTGATGATAATGATGAGCAAGTGTTGCTGCCGCGCTAGTTCAAGACTCTTGTATAAGAGGATAAAAAATGTTCACGACAAAGGAAAATTAAACTTATGTCCCTCAAAATAGCAAAATAAATTTACTTTAAATAAACCTGTCATTATGTTAGGATTAGGAAAGTAGAAATGTTTCTTATTGTTAATAAAAGGGCAAAATCTTATTTGTTATTGTTAGTATGTTTCTCTAGCTCTTGCACCCATATTTACAAAGGAATTATCGTTTTAAATTTTTAATGTTATGCTACAGATCACCAAGTTCAAATCATAATATACATATCACATTAAAAAGAATATCTTGGGGTGGTGGCGCAGTTGGCTAGCGCGTAGGTCTCATAGCTACTGAGTTATCCTGAGGTCGAGAGTTCGAGCCTCTCTCACCCCAATATACCATTTTTCATCCCCATCCAATTTTGTGTGGGTATGCGAGGCTGTGTGTTGATGAAAGCAAAATTGAAAGCGGCATCTATGATTTCATGTCAACGACACAATGTGAACACACGACATGGTTTTTTATTTTTCCTTCCTCTGTCGGCTTGGGACTTCTACTTTTGAATTTCTTCACCACATAATGAGATTGCCAAGCTACCATTTTTAATCATTTTAATGGGCTGCCACAGTTGCAGCATTCGTTATTTTCCCGCATTCTACCCTCCTTCTATTAAGCATTTATTAGATCGCATCAGTATTGCACAGCTATGATGCTATTAGCATTAATTTCCCTTCGGGCACACTCACCGCTATTATATTTATTTGAGTATACAAACCCGATTGATAAAACTAATAGTTATTGACCTATGAAATTTTTATGAGCTCGCACGAATATTTATAGTAACAAGTGGAACATTTTTTTAAGAAATCTTAAAAAGAAAAAGGGGTAAAACCGTAAGTAGCGAAGCCTGAATTGTTTGGATGCGCCATGTGATAGGTCTCTTTCCTTTCTCCTCTCCCTTTGGCAGCACACACTTCCACTCACTCTCACTCAATGGTTTCACTTCACTTATAAACAAATGCAAACTATTTATAAATTATAACCCCTTTTTTCTTCTCTCATTTGTTCTTTTTTTCTCAATCCACCAAAGCATTATAAATTCACATGTGAGTTAGAGGGTCCAAGCTCTATTACTCTATTGTTTACTAGATCTTTGACTACCTTACCACCACTACCCTCTAGATCTTGGAGGAAGCCAGTGCAGATTGGCTTCACTTCACCACCAATGGCTCAACTCATGCACTTGGACTGCAAAAAGGTACTCATATTCTCAATTCTTTTGTTCTTCTTTGTTTCTGTATGCTTCAGTGCCTGCTCACAACATCAAGTTCAGACCAAAGAAGGGTTATCTAGTAGAATTGGCAGTAGAAGATTGTTGGAGGAGCAAGATGATGATTGGGAAGAGAAGCCCTTGAAAAAGAAAAGCACTACCCAATCCCAATCCAAAAAGAACCAGACCAAGCTAACTAAGCCAACCACTACTTCTTCCAAGAATGTCAAATCTGATAACATTTCTTCCACCACCAAGAACCAAACCAAAACCATCAAATCTAATCCCCTTTCCACCAAGAACGACCAAACAAAAACACTCAAATCTAGTAGTAACATTTCTGCCAAGAACCAAACCAAAACCAAAACTATCAAATCCGAAAACCTTTCCTCCAAGAGTTCATCATCTTCTAAAACCGCATCCACCGACACTACTGGCATCAAGAAGCTCAATTCCACAAGCTCCACCTCCAACAAGAGTAACAAGCAGCTCAACTCCCCTACTATTCCCTCCTCCACTTCCAAGTTCAAGAAGCTCAATTCCACATCAACATCAAAACCTACTTCACCTTCCACTTCAAACAAGAAACCATTGGATCTTGCGAAAGCAACTAACAAAACTACAAAGTCCACCGGCACCAAGGATAAGAACAAGCAAACAAAAACAACCACCAGCCAGGCATCAGATTCAGATCAAACAAAGCCAATAATCAAGAAACCGCAGAAGGCTTCTCCTCCAACGAAGAAACCGACGAAACAACCACCACCGACAACATATTGGATGGACGAAGACGACGACGACTTCGTCTCAGAGTTCAGAGATCTGCCAAACAAGTTCCACCAGACGCTTCTCCCAGACCTCGAAAGAATCTCCACAACTTCAAAGCTTTACCTCACCAAAGCCAACAGCGAGATCACAAAAGGCTTCAAACCCTACGTCGGCAAAAAATATGCATCCACCGTAGCCACCGCACTCTCGTGCGCTTTCGTATTGATCCCATTGATCTTAGTCTCTCTCCTCTGCACACAAATCAAAGCATATTTCTCACTCCAGAAAATCATCATCTTCATCCAAGTTTATCTCTCTATCTACTTCACCATCCTCTGCGTATCGTCGTTAGTTACTGGGCTCGAACCGTTAAAGTTTTTATACTCTACTTCGCAGTCCACGTACCTGTGCCTGCAGGTTCTGCAAACTCTCGGTTACGTTTTCTATCTCTTGATGCTCTTGATGTATCTTGTTCTTGTCTTCTCCACGGAGTGTGGGTTGGGTTCTAAGTTTTTGGGCCTGGCCCAAACGTTAGTGGGCATAGCTATTGGGCTTCATTACTACGTCACGGTGTTTCATAGGGTGGTGTTGAGGCAACCTCCGAAGACAAATTGGAAGGTTCACGGGATTTATGCCACGTGTTTTCTCCTCATTTGCGTGCTTTCTAGGGCTGATAGAAGGAAAAAGGTTTACGTTGAAGATGGTGGAGGAGAAGGCAAGCAGAATTGATTAAGTAACTTGTATTATTTTTGTAATACTTCTTAATTTCATTCAATTTTAGAGAAAAGATTATAATTAAAGGTTACCGAAAGCAATAGAGCAATGAAGCAAGCTTGTTCTTCATGTGATGTACCATGCAACCATTCAGATTCGTTCTATAAAAATAAAGGCTTACTGGCAATTATATAGATTAAAAATGCCTCCTGAGGTGGACGAAAAGGGAACTGCTCTTGTCTTACTCTCTTTCATATATATATATAGTAGAATACCAGAATCAGAATCTATCTATGTGCTTTTACAATTTACTAATTTAGTAACTTTAAAAAGATTAACTTCTTGGAAGGTTATTATAGTAATTTGAAGATCCCACCGACAGTGTCCAATGCAATGCGGTGTTTTTGGGGGGGTCACGGCAAAAGCAGGTTAGCCCGAGAGCCCAGCTTCGTTCTCCTGTCCCTTTTCGCAAGGAACCCTTTCCAAGCTTGTCTTTTAGTCAAAGAAAAAGGGTTATGCTAAATGTGTCACAAAAGTATAAATATAATAATGTTTTTTTTATTCCTATATATATATATATTCAACAATAATTAATTTCTACATCTAAGTCATTTAACCAACCAAGTCCAATCAAATAATTTTGACCTAATTCACCTCCACGTGTCCTTACTTCTAACAAACTTTTGACTCAACACGCGAATATATGTAACTGCCTTTTTCATACGGATTTCGTTTCTTTTTTTTTTTAATTTTCTTAGTATTTTCTGTGTCTCGACGTTCTGTTCCATCTCCGCGTTCTTTGTGTTTCTCTTCCTTCTCTATGTTCTCTTCGTTCTCTGCGTTCTCTTTGTTCAAGTTTAATGTTCTTTTATCTGATTTGAAAATTTGGATCAAAGTTATTGAAATCAAGCTGTAAAATTAGTTTTGAACAGGTATTTCGTTGCCGAATATAATGAATGATTCAAGTTCACACCGTCAATTGAACCAGACCGAAGTGGTTTATTGTTTTGAATCGAATCAAGTGATTGAGGTATGGTTCGATTCTAGTTAATATAGTTCGTTAGTAATTTATGATTCTATAGGTCTATAATGTTGTTTTTGTCTATGAAAATTACTGTTCATAGTTAATGGTTTGAATTGAATGTAATGTAGGAGTTCTGAATCTGAGTCATTACTGTGATGAATCTATTCCGTCCTCGTTTCGGTGTACTTTTATTATAAATGGGTGTATTTTAAAAATCTTTCGATGTATTTTTTAAGTTCAGATTTTCAATTGAATCAGGGTGAATTGTATTATTGTTTTGAATTGAATTAAGCGGTGAGGTGTGATTTGAATATGGTTTGTTAGTTATTTATGATTTTGTAGTTGAATAATTTTATTTTTTCTGTGAAGATTGTTGTTCATGGTTGATGGTTTGAATTTGAATGTAATGTACGAGTTCTGAATTTGATTTTATTATTTTGATGAATTTGTTTCGTTCAAAGTTTTGGTGTATTTTAGATTCTAAGAAGGTTTATTTTGGAACGATTTCGGTGTATTTTCAGTTTTTACATGATGTTAATGAGCAACTTATTCCAAAAGTTGGAATGACTTTTAACATGTTTGAAGAAGTTGAAAAATTTTACAAAAATTATTCTAAACTTGCAGGTTTTTCTACAGAAATTCATAACACAAATAAGAAGGAAAAATGAAATTAAGAACTAATTGATTACATGTACCAGAGAGGAAAAATGAAAATCGAACATATCTCCAACTGAGAAGACAAATCCCTCGACTAGATTAAATTGTCCTGCAAGAATTTATATACATATATTAAAGGACATTGGTGTTCGGATCATTTTTTATTTCCTAGTATATGTTGGATTTCAGTCTATGTGTCTCCAATAGTCTCTGTTTATTTTATTTCATTTTTTTGTTGCCTTTTGTGTTTCAGAAACTACTGTTCTTTTGCCCTTACCAGTTACTATTTTGAGCTCAAAAATTCTTATCCAAAATCAGAGTTTGCTGTGAAAACGCTTAACGGTATGGGTGCTATTTCTTTTCTTCTAGCATTGCTGTATAATATATACATGGCAGACTTTTTCTTCGCTGGAAATTGATGACTTCTGCAATTATGTGATATGTTTTTGTCTCTCTTATTTTTTTATAATCTAATTTGGACTCATGTTGAACGGCACATCCTTTTCAAATTTAAATTTACAATAATCCATGAATGCCCTGCATTTTCCCCCTTTTTTTTCGCTGATAATCTAATGTCATTTAGGAACTACAAACAAGCAACTGCCAATTAGTTTGGTATTGCCTGTTATATGTAAATCCATGAGTAGGCTTGCCTATTATACAGTCTTAGGCATTATGTGATTTTGGTCTTATCAGATGTTAGCTAAATATACTGATCTTGTATTTTATTTCTGGTGCAGTTTTAAGTTAATTTCCTTGTTTAGCCACCTTATGAGGAGTTGATTTTGAGAGTTGCTGATTTACGGGATTTTTGTTCTGAATTTACCAAGCATGGATAAAGTTTCATCAGACTGTCCATACCCGGGGTGCTTCTTTTGTGTTATGAAGGAAGGGAATCCAAGTAAACGTAGAGCAAGTATACTGAAATTCTTTCGGGAACTTCCATCTCAGGATGATGATGGTCAGGTGCTCTCTATCAGTGGCTTGTGGAACACGACAATGGCACATCCAAATGACCCTGAGTTCATAGAGCTAGGAATTTTTGAATGCATGGCTGCTCTAATATGGAAGGGACTGAAGAATCGGTGCTGGCTTTCTCACGACCAAAATATTTGCATTCCTTATTATGCAGCTCATATAATTGGTTCCTACACAATGAATATGGAAGAATTTGCTGAAAGTGCTGTGCATGCTGGGGTCATTCCTGCTCTGGTTGAGCTTTTAAGAGGTAGATTAACTTGGGTTGAGCAGAGAGTAGCAGTACGAGCTTTAGGACATTTAGCTACATATGCCAGCACTTTTCCTACTGTAGCAAGTCATGGTGAAATTCTTGAGCTCTCCATCCAGTTAGCAATGAGTTCCCCTGGAAATAGTTTATTCGCACTTTTACCAATATGTTGATAGAAGGCTAAGTTATCATTGTGATTTGCTTACACATGGCATGGGTGGTGTTGAAATGGAGTCTAGGAAGGCTGAGGAATGGGCTAGTCAGTTGCAATGTTGGTCCCTTCAGCTGATTAACTGCTTTGCTTTCAAACCTGAATTCCTTCCTACAATATGCAAAACCGAATTTCTGATCAAACTACCTGGCATATGGGGTGGACTTGTTAATGAAAATTCACCAGCTTGTATTGGTTTATTAAGAACAATTTGTCATCAAAAGTTTGGTAGGGGACCTATTGCCAGTTGCCCCAGTATTATTGAAGCTTTATGTAATATTGCCTGGTCTTCAGATGATTGGCAGTATATGGCAATTGATTGTCTTCTATGGCTTCTTCAAGATCCCAATACATGTCACAAGGTAAAAATTTTCAGTGTAGCATTGGCAGCTCATTCTAATATGATACTTAATCACATCAATTGAGCTTGTTTGCACAGATGAGCTTTAAGAAACACAATTGGTGTCTGGGAAAGAATGCATTTGAACATGTGAATGAAAGTATATTCTTATCCCTTAAGCGTAACTTCGTTTAAATTAAAGCAAATAAATAGACAAAAGTAAAAGCCATGATGCTAAAATCTCGAGGCCTTTAATAATAATTATACTGCACTTGGCCCATGGTGCACCTTCAGACTAAAATCTATCACTACTACAATGCTTGTCTTATATCTGTTCTTTTGTGTGTGAGTGTCAAACTTTCCAATTCCTAAATTTCACTAATTAATTTCATCCTTAAGCGTAAAGGGTTAAGAAGAGTTAAGTAACAATTTTAGTATGGATATCAATTCACTTGAATGTCTAAAGGCATTGCTGTAGGGAAATAATCTTTTGAGCTTATGGTCATATGTTGGCTGCTTTAGACAAATTACTAGTTACTGTCTTCATTATCACCAAGGAAGGTGCATGGTCCTTGTCAAGTTTTTAGGACACTAATATATTTGTAAGCCAAATGCATGATAACAATAACCTTTGTCTACTGGATTATTTTTTTAACACAATTTCTCCTTATATGCCTGATGTCTTTATTTATTCAAGCACCGGTTATTTGTTTATATAATTTGAGTATTAGAAGTGGATTTCCATGTTGAATTTAAAAGTTTCCTGTGTATTATGTAGGTGATTGATAAAGTGGTTCCTGCATTAGTTGACCTTGCCGAAATTACAACTCTTGGCAACCACAAAAAGTTTGGTGATTCCATTGTTGGTGTTCTTCAGAACTGCATCCAGTCGCAGGGGTCAGGAAGAAGCTCAATTAGTGGTCGCACTAGTAAACAAATTGAGGACCTATTAAATTCAAAGTAAAGGTTAAAATGGGAAAAGAATATGCCCAAGGAAGATCTACACATTAAGCATGTTGCAGCTCTGGTGGTCAAGCTTGAAGGAAATTCTCTGTTCTCATCTGGAAATATTTCTGGAACTACATCAAAATACTCAGAAGCATTGTCATTGTGTCTGATGAGATCCAAGAAGGAGAGAGTTGTTCTATATAGTAATCGATCTCAATGCCATCTTTTGCTGTAGCAACCTTTGGCTGCTGTTGAATATCAGATTAGAGATATAGGCTGTATAAAAGTTATTCTGAGAGATATATATTTTATATAAGTTATTTTGTTTTGATATAGTTTCCATTTTTAGATATCTGATTCTGTTGTATCTCTTAGTATTAAGGGATTTTATTTCTGTACCTATGTATATATATATATATATATATTGACGCTGAGAGATGATTCTCTCAAGGGAATTCATCCAAAACACAATCCTTGTCTCACTCCATTCGTGTATTTCAAGTTGGTATCAGAGCGGGTTCCGACCCAGCTCTGGTTTCTATTTGTTTCTCTTCTTTTCCGGCTGCGATCTCTCAGCCGTGTTCCCTTTTCTCACCACCTGACACTATTAGCTGTCTCTTCATTAGAAACTATTTTTCCGGCCAAAACCTTGTCAAACATCAGACCCACTCCGAAGCAACCCCATAATCAGAACCGGAAAGCCAAGTTCGGCTTGTCCCCAAAATTTCACCACCGTCAATCGCCGCATGCGCCGACACGCGCCGCCCCTTTTCTTGCACGTGGTCCTCACGCGCCTCCACTCCAGACGCGCGTGAACGTCAAGCTCCGCTGCCCAGGCTTTTTCCGGCCCTTGTTTCCCTTCTGCAGGTGTTTTTCGGCCGTTTCTGAGTATCTGCCATCATGTCTTCTGAGGTAACCCCCGACACCAACTCCAATGGTGGCAAACCGGTTGTTCTAACATCTGTTGTTTCTGGAACTGCTATAATGACCTCTGAAAAATTGATGGGTGCCAAAAATTACCTTTCTTGGGCTGATTCTGTGGAACTTTGGTTCATGGGCCAAGGCTATGAAGACCACCTTACTAAATTTGTTGATGATGTTCACGCCGCTGACAAAACCACTTGGAAGAAGATTGATGCACAGCTATGTAATCTTATGTGGCAGACCATTGATCCACCAAAGCTGACTATGTTTCGGGCTTACAAAACTTGTAAAAAGGTGTGGGACCGTGCTAAAGCTTTATACACTAATGACATTGCAAGACTTTACCATGTTGCTAAGAAGCTGTGTAGTTTACAGCTTCAAGGAACTGATATGGAATCTTATGTTGGGGCTGTGGAAGCTATCAAGGAAGAGTTTTTGACTCTCTTTCCCTATGTGTCTAATGCTAATGACCATCATGCTCAACAGGGAAAGCTGTTTTTGGTACTTACGTTACTTGGGTTGCCAGCTGAACTTGAATCTCTTCGGTAACAAATATTGGGCACCTCACCCGTTTCTTCCCTTGAGGACGTATTTGCACGACTCTTGCAATCCGGCCCCTTTCTTGAGACCCATACTTTCGACCAAACTGCATTGGCATCCCAATCTTCTTCTCAAGTGTCCTTTCAAGTGCCCACTCGCGGCGGCCGTGGGGGTCATGGTAATGGTCGTGGTAATCGTACTCGCCTTAGTTGTACCTATTGCTATAGGATTGGTCATACTCAGGATAAATGTTATGCTCTCTATGGTCGTCCTACCAAGGTAGCTAATGTTGTCCAAACTAATGAGCCATCTGATGTTCACTCCGCCGCACAACCACAAGGGATATTTGTCTCTGGCAATGATTATGATGAGTTTCTCAAGTACTAAGCTTCAAAGCAAGCATCTACTCCCGTTGCTTCGGTGGCCCACTCTGGTAATTATCTTGCTTGTATCTCTCATTCCTCTTCTCTTGGACCATGGGTCCTTGACTCAGGTGCTTCTGATCACATTTCTGGTACTTCTTCTGTCCTCTCTAAACTTGAACACCTTGCATTTCTTCCTTCTATCACTTTGGCTGATGGTTCTAAAATTGGTGCTAAGAGAATAGGTCAAGCTACTCCTCTTCCTACATTACCTTTGAAATCTGTTCTTTACATGCCCAATTGTCCTTTCAATTTGATTTCTATTAGCCAACTTACCCGTTCTCTTAATTGTTTTGTTACCTTTTTTGCTGACTCCGTCATTGTGCAGGATCGAGAGACGGGATAAACGATTGGTACAGGATGTGAGTCTCAAGAACTGTATCGGCTTGCCTTACCCACTACTACTGTGTCTTCTGTTGCTGCTGTTGAGTCTCCGGACGTGGTCCATTATCGCCTGGGACATCCCAGCCTCTTGAAATTACAAGCTATGGTCCCGAGTTTATCTCGTCTTGCTACCTTAAAGTGTCAAACTTGTAATTTAGGTAAATATGTTCGTAGTTATTTTTCAAGTCGTGTCAATACACGAGCTGCGTCTCCCTTTTCTGTTATTCATTCTGATGTATGGGGACCTAGTCGGGTTACTTCTCATTCTGATTTTTGTTATTTTGTCACCTTTATTGATGACTTTTCTCGTTGCACTTGGTTATATTTAATGAAGGACAGATCTGAATTATTTGCACATTTCAAGCCTTTATGTTCTGTGATGAGTTTGGAAAACTCTAAATTAATATGTGATGACTAAACATTATTAAAATTAATTAATTACAAAATTATTAATCTGATTTTCATCTAACATATATTGATTAAAATAATTTTGTTACAGGTTTTAATATTGGGCCGAAAAATAAATTTCTGGTGCAAGCCCAAATTACATTCAGCCCTTGGTTTTGATAATATATGATGAATATGGCTTATTTAATTCTTTATGTTACTTGGGCCAATTTAATCTATTATGGTCACAAGTCCAAGTTGAAAATACTTTCCCATTTGCTCATTGCTTGATCCAAATTTCATCAGGAAAGCAAATGTTATAATTGGGCCAGAAATTTAATGATTATTGCAACCAAGCCCAATTCCATTTAAGATGAGAGTTCCTCATGCTTTGTCCGAATCCATGAAGCAAAGAAAAAGCCTCAATGCTTCCAACGGATTCCATTACACTTTCTGAAAGGATTTCAAAGTTAATTTAAGCATTGGGAACATAAGCAAGTGAGAGAAGATTGATTTGACTAAAGACATCATTGCTACACGCCACACTAAGAAAAGCAAAAGCAAGCTATTTTCAATTAATTAGTTTAACCACTTTGAATTGTTTTTCTTCAGATTCTCTTTTCTCTCTCATTGTTTCTTCTTCTTCGGTCATTGTCCAGGAAACAATGGAAGCTATGTTCAATTATCAAAAGAAAGAAGGAGCTGCATGTATCAAGACCATCAAGCTAATGATGGCAAGAAAATATACTAAAATAAAAATAAGCTGTGGCTAAGATTGTCACCAAACATGGATAGATTTGGTGAGGTAATCTTGGGTTCTTTATGCTCAAAAAGGAAGAAGAAGATCTCGGCCAGCAAGGGGAGATTCTTGGAGGAGATGGCTTGTCTTTGATTCTGCTCAACCACCACAGGAAGTAGCTAGAATGGCGAAGTGATGGTAGAGGCAGAGATTGAAGCAGATGAAGTCATCATCATCATGAAGCATCAAGGGCCAGAAATCCATCTTGGAGAGCAAGCCAAGGATGGAGAGCTCGGATTGATGAAGAATGATGACCAAGGAAGGACTAGAGGTAATTGCATGTTGGTTATTGCATGGTTATCTCTTCTCTCTCTGTGTGGCTGAACCGGTTTCTTGAAGGAAGAAGAAGTTGGCTTGGGTTTTTGGCTTCAAGTGTGGAGGCTTCTCTCTTCTATAAAAAGGGAGAACAACCACTGTTTGGAGCAAGGAGTTAGAAGTAAGCATTGAGAGTGCAAGGCACAGGATTCTCAGAGCTACCTAAGCTTACAGATTTTCTTCTCCTTCAATGTATTCTGTTTAGTATTTTTCTGTTTAATTTTGTCATGTCTTGAGTCTCATAGAAAAAGGCAAACAGTGAGGTTTGTATGAAAAAGCCATAGAGCAGAAAAAGGCAGAGAGTGCAAAATTAAAAGAAAAATCCATAGATGTCTTAGAGTTCCTTTGTTCATCTATGTTGTGTTTCATGATTCTGTGGGAATCCCCTTGTAAGTTGGGTTAGCACTTTACAGTTTGTAATCAGGTTGATTATAGTGAAATTCCATCATTGTTGTGATGGAGACTGGATGTAGGCTGCACTGCACTTAGCAGCTGAACCAGGATATATCTGGGTGTAATCTTTCTTCTCTCCTACTCCATTTCTGTTTTTTACTGCACAGAAGCAAAAACAAAAAATGTCTCGTGCCAAGTGACGAGACAAAATGAAAAAGTCTCGTGGCTAGGGACGAGCTAAAAACAGAAAAGTCTCCTCTAAGTCCAGCAAGCGTTAGCAAGCAAAAGGGGGCTAAGATTCAACCCCCCCTTCTCTTAGCCACTGAAACCATCAATTGGTATCAGAGCTTGGTCTCAAAGAGATCAAGCTTTGCAGCTTGGAGTAAAGATCCTCATGGCAGAAAATAGTGGCTTAAATGTGGTGTCCTATAATATGACTGAAGGTCAATCAAGCAACAGACCTCCTCTTTTCAATGGGAAAAATTATATCTATTGGAAGGAGAGGATGAAGATATTTGTACAAGCAGTGGATTACAGACTTTGGAAGATTATCCTGGAAGGGCCTCAATTTCCAACTACCACAAGTGCAGAAGGAGTAGTCACTCTTAAACCAGAAGCAAGATGGACTGAGGAAGATAGGAAGAAGATAGAATTAAATGCCAAGGCAGTAAATCTGCTAAACTGTGCTATCAGCTTTGAGGAGTACCGATGGGTATCAAGATACACAACAGCAAAGGAAATCTGGGACAAATTGCAAATCACCCATGAAGGAACCACCATTGTAAAAAAGACTCGGACAGACATGTTAAATAAAGAGTATGAAATGTTTGCAATGAAGGAAGGAGAGTCCATTGATGAACTGTTCGAACGGTTCAACTCCATCATTGTTGGCTTAGATGCTCTGGGAATTACACATTCTGAATCTGTGTTAGTGAGAAGAGTGTTGAGATGTCTCACAAAAGAGTGGGAAACAAAAGCATTAATTATTTCTGAGAGCAGTAGCTTAGATTCCATGACACTTGATGATTTGAGAGAAAATCTTCTTGCTTTTGAAAACACCTATTTGAAAAAAGATTCAAAAAAGAAAGGAATTGCTTTTTCTTCTGTGACTAACCCTCTGGATGATGAATCCAGTGATAACTCTTCTGAAAATGAGTTTGTGTTGTTTGCAAAAAAATTCAGGAAAATAGTGAAGCTTAAAGGCAAAGGCAGCAGCTCAAGGAAGATGAAGAAAGACCTGAGCAAAGTAACCTGTTACAATTGCAAGGAAATGGGGCATTTCAGATCTGATTGTCCCAAGTTAAAGAAGGAGGAAAAGCCGAAAAGAGTAAAGAAGAAGGGACTGATGGCCTCATGGGAAGACTTGGAGAATGACTCAGATGATGATGATGAAGAAACCGAAACCAAGTCACAACCATGTCTCATGGCAGATCACATAGATCAGGTAGTCTTTCATAACCCTAACACTGAAGATCTTCATCTTATGATAGACCACCTTTCTGAAAAAATAAGATGTTTTCTGCTGGAAAATCAAGAGCTTGAACAACAAATCACCATTCTTAAAGCTGAAAATAGTTTTCTTAAAGAGAAAGTAAGAGAGGCCGAAACTGTTTGTGACCTTGTTGAGGAAAATAAGCAGTTAAGAGCCCAAATTAAGAGCTGTGAAAGTAATCATTCCGTTCTTGCATATGTAGATTGTTTTAAGCAAAATGAAGAGTTGCTTAAAGAGGTTAAAAGGCTTAAGGAAGACTTAGCCAAATTCACCCAAAGTTCTGAAAATTTGAATCAAATTCTGGCTAGTCAAAAATCTCTTTATGACAAGGCTGGGTTGGGATTTTATAAATCTGAAAAATCTCATTTTGAAAACATTGCCTCATCTTCAAATGATACAAGATATCAAGACCCCACCTACTTTAACAAAACAGCAACTCCAAGATTTTGTAGGCTATGCAAACGAAATGGACACTTTCCTATTCAATGTTTCTTTGGTGAAAGAATGATTGGTGATAAAGTTTGTAAAGTTGTTTTTGATTACAATGGCTTAGGACATAGGAGATGGTTTAACGTGAAAGGATCCAAGAAAATTTGGATACCTAAGGTCACTTAAGCTTGTTTTGTAGGTGTGCCTAGCATCCAAACGGAAAGAAAATATGTGGTATATGGACAGCGGATGTTCTAGGCATATGACCGGGAAGACAACCTTCTTCATAAAGCTTGATGAATATGATGGAGGTCTTGTCACTTTTGGTGATGATGCAAAAGGAAAAATAGTGGCTGTTGGGAAAGTTGGTAAAAATTTTTCTTCTTGTATAAATGATGTTCTCCTTGTACATGGTTTGAAACATAATTTGCTTAGTGTTAGTCAATTGTGTGATTTGGGTTTTGAAGTTGTTTTTAAGAAGTTTGTTTGTTTGGTTGTTTGTGAGAAAACTGGGGATATTTTATTTGAAGCTAAAAGGTGTAACAATGTGTATGGATTAACTCTAAGGATTTAAAGGAACAAAATGTAACATGCTTTACATCTCTTGAATTTGAAAAATGGCTTTGGCATAGAAAGTTGGGTCATGCTAGCATGTACCAAATTTCTAAGCTAGTCAAAAAGAATTTGGTTAGAGGAATTCCAAACATCAAGTTTGATAAGGATCTTACTTGTGATGCTTGCCAATTGGGCAAACAAGTAAAATCTTCTTTTAAATCAAAAGATGGAATCTCAACCAAAAGGCCATTGGAGATGTTACATATTGATCTTTTTGGTCCTACTAGAACTCAAAGTTTAGGAGGTAAACACTATGGTCTTGTGGTGGTAGATGATTACTCTAGATTTGGTTGGGTACTTTTTCTTACTCATAAGAATGATGCTTTTCATGCCTTTTCTACTCTTTGCAAGAAAATTCAAAACGAAAAGGATTTAAAAATTGCCCATGTGAGAAGTGATCATGGAAGAGAATTTGAAAATCAAGATTTTGAAAAATTCTGTGATGACTTAGGAATTTCTCATAATTTTTCATGTCCTAGAACCCCCCAACAAAATGGGGTGGTTGAAAGAAGGAATAGAAGCCTTCAAGAAATGACTAGGGCTATGCTATGTGAGAATGAGATTCCTAAATTCTTGTGGGCTGAGGCTGTGAACACAGCATGTTATATTTTGAAGAACAATCATTAGAAAAGGGTTAAAGAAAACCCCTTATGAGCTATGGAAAGGAACCCCTCCAAATCTTAAGTATTTTCATATTTTTGGATGCAAATATTTTGTGCTTAATAATAAAGAAAACCTTGGAAAGTTTGATCCAAAATCCTATGAAGGAATGTTTGTTGGATATTCCACCACAAGCAAGGCCTATAGAATTTATCTCAAGGAACATAGGACTATAGAGGAATCCATACATGTTACTTTTTGTGATTCTAACTTAATTCCCAGTACTGTGATAGATAATGATTCAGATGGTGAAGAAGCTGGAACAAGCAAAGAAAATCCCAAATCTGTTCAGAATGAGGAATCTGCCAGTCCAGTTTTATCTCGTCAGATTGGAGGAGATATTTCCATTTTGTATCCTGAGCAGGCACGAGCAACTGAAATAGTGAGACCACCAGAAGTTCATCAAAGCTCTACACCTGTCCAAAAGCCTAGAGAATGGAAGTCTATGAGAGGTTATCCTCATGATTTCATCATTGGTAATCCTTCTCAAGGAGTAGCAACAAGATCATCCACCAAAAGCCAAGCCGAACCTAGCAATCTTGCTCTCTTATCACAAATAGAGCCTAACAATGTCAAACAAGCTCTTGAGGACCCATCATAGGTTAAAGCAATGCAAGAGGAGCTTGCTCAATTTGACAAGAATGAGGTTTGGACACTAGTACCTCATCCGGATGGTAAGAAAGTTACCGGTACTAAATGGGTATTTAAAAATAAGCTTGGTGAGGATGGACAAGTTGTTCGTAACAAGGCTAGATTAGTGGCCCAAGGTTACGATCAAGAAGAGGGTATAGATTTTGATGAGTCTTTTGCTCTGGTAGCTAGAATGGAAGCAATTAGATTGCTTCTTGCCTATGCCGCCCATAAAGGTTTCAAAATATTTCAAATGGATGTTAAGTGTGCTTTCCTTAATGGCTTTATTGATAGAGAAGTGTATGTGGCACAACCCCCCGGTTTTGAACAAAAAGAGTTTATAAATCATGTTTTCAAATTAACTAAGGCTCTTTATGGTCTTAGACAAGCTCCAAGAGCTTGGTATGAAAGGCTTAGTGCCGTCTTGTTGGAAAATCAATTTCAAAGGGGTACCACCGACACTACTTTGTTTATTAAAGCATCTAGTGATGACATACTCCTTGTTCAGGTTTATGTTGATGATATTGTATTTGGATCGACCAACATTTCTTTGTGTGAAGAGTTTGGAAAACTCATGACTAGTGAGTTTGAAATGAGTTTAATGGGAGAGCTTACTTTCTTTCTTGGCCTCCAAATTAAACAAACTCCTAGTGGTACTTTTATTTACCAAGGAAAGTATGCAAAAGAACTTATTAAAAAGTTTGGCCTAGAAAATTCCAAAGCAATGGGTACACCAATGCATCCCAACACAAAACTTGAAAAGGATGATGATGGTCAAGATGTGGATGAAACAAGGTATAGGGGAATGATAGGTTCACTCATGTACCTTACCTCCTCTAGACCGGACATTGTCCAAAGTGTGGGTGTATGTTCAAGGTTCCAATCCCACCCAAAAGAATCCCATCTCACGGCTGTTAAGCGCATCATTAGATATATTAAGGGAACTTGTGATTATGGATTATGGTATCCTAAATCTGATGATTTTTGTGCAGTAGGGTTTTGTGATGCAGATTTTGCGGGAGATAGAGTGGATAGACGAAGCACATCCGGCATGTGTTGCTTCCTTGGAAGCTCACTCAATATGTGGTCAAGCAAAAAGCAAGCCACAATGACTTTATCCACAGCTAAAGCATAATACATTTCCGCATCTGCATGTTGCACTCAATTAATTTGGTTAAAAACACAATTAGAAGATTACAAATTAAAAATCAATAGTATACCATTATTTTGCGATAATATGAGTGCTATAAACATTTCAAAAAATCCTGTTTTGCACTCAAGAACAAAGCACATTGAAATTAAATATCATTTCATTAGAGAACATGTGCAAAAGAGAACTATTGATATTCAATTTGTAAAATCTGAAGACCAAATTGCTGATATTTTTACAAAACCTCTCTGTGAAGACAGATTCTGTACCTTGAGAAAAAGTTTGGGAATGTTTGATTTAAGTTTCATTAAAAATTTGTGAATTTTTAACTCTGTTCAGTTTTGTCTCGTAGGTTTGGACGAGATAAAAATGCAAGCTTGATGGAGGAGCTATGATCAAGGGGGAGGAAACGCAGATTTAAATTTTCATGGGCCCCACCTAATAATTCCTGACCCCACCATGACAGTTTAGTTAGTTATTCTTTCTTTGAAAAATAAAATCACAAAATCCCTTAGATTGTCTTTTCAAATCTTGTTGGAAGAAGCATGTTGTCAAATCATATCTTTTCCTTCCAACTAATCCCTTTATTCAAGGAAAACTCCCTTTTTATCATTTTTTTGAAACTCCCATTTGGTTAATAACCGCTCCATTATGGTCATTAACTTCCCCATCATCTCTCTCCAATCCTCATTTATTGCACCACTAACCTCCTTCCACCCTCACTCTCTTTCGGCACTCACCCCTTCATATTCAACCTCTTCATTTATCCTACCATGAAAAAGAAAACTGCACTTAGGAGGAGTAGCCGAACCCCCATTCCAAAAAACCCACCTTTTTCATCACCTCCAACCCATACACATATACATCTCCATTCTACCTCCTCTTCTACTCATTCCCCTCCTTCCAAAAGAACCAAAACCATGCGCCGTAAGGTCGTTGCTAAGAAAACGTCAGGGAGAGGCAAATCTGGAAAATCCAAGGAACCAAGTGTTGAAGAGGATGAAGATGAGTCACATACCTCACCCCCTCAATCATCACCGAAAAGATCCACCCCACATGCAAGAAGCTCTCAAAAGAGGCATAAAAGTTTTGTGTTGCATGATACTAAGGAACCTGCGAATTTGGAGTCACTCGAATTCAAGAACAAGTTTCACAAACCTCATTCCCATTTTGATCCCTCTAGGTTCTACTCATGTGCGTTCTATGAATTTCACAAAGAGGTCTTGCTGAAACGACATCTCTGCCCCTCTTACTTGGTGAATCTTGAAAATTTGGCCACCAAAGGAATCAACTTTTCTTCTCTGTTTGATGCTCTGAAATGGACCCCTCTGGTTCACATTCAGAAACTGGTTTACCCGGGGTTGGTCCGGGAATTCTATGCAAACATGCGTTTGATTGATGGCTCAATCCATTCTTACGTCAAGCGTGTTTACATAACTCTCAATCCTCAAACCATAGGTGCTGCTCTTGGGTATGAAGATGAAGGACCAAAAGTTTATATGATTGATAAATGGGATGATCAAGTAGGAGTCACACAATAAGCTGTCTTGCAACACATCTGTACAAACCTTTCTGGACTAGATGGATTAATCCCAACTCACAAAGCACTCGGCCCGGAGAACTCTCTATTGCACCGTATCATCACTCATATCCTTACTCCTCAAAGTGGTTCGCACCATAGAGTAACAGTTTCTGATTCTATTATCCTATTTGCTCTCATTACTTCTACCCCAATTTCATTTGCTTATATTATGATACGTCATATGTGGGAAGCAGTAAAGAGTACTAAAAAGGATAATCTTCCATATGGCATGTTCCTCACATGTATATTTGAGTACTTTAAGGTTGATTTGTCTAATGAATCTGTTGAGAACAAGGTTTCCATGATTAAAGGAGGAGGAGTTTTGGGCAAGAAAGGCAAGCGGTCTGTTCCCTCTGAACCATCTCTCAGCGATCTGGAGAGCCGTCCTGAATCCTCAGATGTCACTCAATCAATCCGGGAAGTTCTCAAAGAGTTTCGCAACATGGCCAAGTTAATGCGTAAATCTCACAAGGCTGCCCGGAAATTGGAATATGAACAGGAAAGGGCTTGGAAGAAATGTCACGAAAGAGTTGGTTTCATGATTAAAAGCTTTGATGATGACATGGGGACAGGGGATTACGAAGATGATTCCGGTTCAGAGTTCAACCTTTTTGATGATTAATGACTGTTTCTTTACTTTTACTTGATATTGGCTCCATTAGGCTCAATCTGTTTTTTGTAGGAGCATGACTTGATACTCACTGCTCTATGATACCTTGATACACTCTTATTACTTTATTATGGATATTTTGTTGTGTTGTTCATATTTTGTGCAGGTGCCCCTTGATGACAAAAGGGGGAGGAAAATTAGTTTTCAAAATTGAAATTGATACTAATAAAACAGGGGAGGATTTGCTGAAACAGGGGATGAAATTTTCAAATTGAAAATTCATGATCTCCCTTGTTTAAAGAATGCATGTTGTTATTGCATTTGTTTCACTATGGTTACTGCTGCTTGAAAGGCATTTGGCATTTGGTTTATGATGATGTTTGACAATATTTTTATTGATCATATGAATGCCTGATTGTTGATTTATCTTGATGAACATGCTTGTATTGAAATAGGAATATTCTTATTCATCTTGGTAAACATGTTGGTTTGAAAATTTATTTTTGGCAGTTCCTTTAAACTGTGATATCTACCAGCTGCAATGTCTTTGATGTGATCATATGTGATTCAAAAAAATATTTTCCCTACTTGAATAATATGGCTCTGACATCTTGACTGGAAAATTTTTGAAATTTTTGAACAACTTTGTTTTGTGGTAATGTTTGAGCAGTAAATCAGTTTATGATATCAAATGAGTTTTGATTATCAATTTAAAACTACTCATAAATCAAGCATTTAGCATCATATAATATGCTAAATAACATTATTCTTGAAGCTTGGTTAAAATGTTACAGGTTAGTGCTTCCCTTGGTAAAATAAGCATACATCAAGGGGGAGCCATGTGACATTTAGAAAGGGGGAGAAATTCAATCTTCAAAGGGAGTACTCATACTCAATTTTTTTAAATTTCTTTCCATTTCAATTTTAATAATGTTTGTCATCAAGGGGGAGATTGATGAGTTTGGAAAACTCTAAATTAATATGTGATGACTAAACATTATTAAAATTAATTAATTACAAAATTATTAATCTGATTTTCATCTAACATATATTGATTAAAATAATTTTGTTACAGGTTTTAATATTGGGCCGAAAAACAAATTTCTGGTGCAAGCCCAAATTACATTCAGCCCTTGGTTTTGATAATATATGATGAATATGGCTGATTTAATTCTTTATGTTACTTGGGCCAATTTAATCTATTATGGTCACAAGTCCAAGTTGAAAATGCTTTCCCATTTGTTCATTGCTTGATCCAAATTTCATCAGGAAAGCAAATGTTATAATTGGGCCAGAAATTTAATGATTATTGCAACCAAGCCCAATTCCATTTAAGATGAGAGTTCCTCATGCTTTGTCCGAATCCATGAAGCAAAGAAAAAGCTTCAATGCTTCCAACGGATTCCATTACACTTCCTGAAAGGATTTCAAAGTTAATTTAAGCATTGGGAACATAAGCAAGTGAGAGAAGATTGATTTGACTAAAGGCATCATTGCTACACGCCACACTAAGGGAAGCAAAAGCAAGCTATTTTCAATTAATTAGTTTAACCACTTTGAATTGCTTTTCTTCAGATTCTCTTTTCTCTCTCATTGTTTCTTCTTCTTCGGTCATTGTCCAGGAAACAATGGAAGCTATGTTCAATTATCAAAAGAAAGAAGGAGCTGCATGCATCAAGACCATCAAGCTAATGATGGCAAGAAAATATACTAAAATAAAAATGAACTGTGGCTAAGATTGTCACCAAACATGGATAGATTTGGTGAGGTAATCTTGGGTTCTTTATGCTCAAAAAGGAAGAAGAAGATCTCGGCCAACAAGGGGAGATTCTTGGAGGAGATGGCTTGTCTTTGATTCTGCTCAACCACCACAGGAAGTAGCTAGAGTGGCGAAGTGATGGTAGAGGCAGAGATTGAAGCAGATGAAGTCATCATCATCATGAAGCATCAAGGGCCAGAAATCCATCTTGGAGAGCAAGCCAAGGATGGAGAGCTCGGATTGATGAAGAGTGATGACCAAAGAAGGACTAGAGGTAATTGCATGTTGGTTATTGCATGGTTATCTCTTCTCTCTCTGTGTGGCCGAACCGGTTTCTTGAAGGAAGAAGAAGTTGGCTTGGGTTTTTGGCTTCAAGTGTGGAGGCTTCTCTCTTCTATAAAAAGGGAGAACAGCCACTGTTTGGAGCAAGGAGTTAGAAGTAAGCATTGAGAGTGCAAGGCACAGGATTCTCAAAGCTACCTAAGCTTACAGATTTTCTTCTCCTTCAATGTATTCTGTTTAGTATTTTTCTGTTTAATTTTGTCATGTCTTGAGTCTCATGGAAAAAGGCAAACATTGAGGTTTGTATGAAAAAGCCATAGAGTGGAAAAAGGCAGAGAGTGCAAAATTAAAAGAAAAAGCCATAGATGTCTTAGAGTTCCTTTGTTTATCTATGTTGTGTTTCATGATTCTGTGGGAATCCCCTTGTAAGTTGGGTTAGCACTTTACAGTTTGTAATCAGGTTGATTATAGTGAAATTCCATCATTGTTGTGATGGAGACTGGATGTAGGCTGCACTGCACTTAGTAGCTGAACCAGGATATATCTGGGTGTAATCTTTCTTCTCTCCTACTCTATTTCTGTTTTCTACTGCACAGGGGCAAAAACAAAAAATGTCTCGTGCCAAGTGACGAGACAAAATGAAAAAGTCTCGTGGCTAGGGACGAGCTAAAAATAGAAAAGTCTCCTCTAAGTCCAGCAAGCGTTAGCAAGCAAAAGGGGGCTAAGATTCAACCCCCACTTCTCTTAGCCACTGAAACCATCATTCTGAAATTCAAAACCAATTCAAAATTTCAATTAAAAATTTACGAAGTGATAATACTCGTGAGTATTTTCCAGCACCCTTTTTGTCTTACTTGTCCTCCCAAGGCATTCTACATCAGTCGTCTTGTCCTCAAACCCCTCAACAGAATGGTGTGGTTGAGCGTAAACAACGTCACTTGATTGAAACTGTTCGCACTCTTCTTCTCCATACTCATGTTCCCCTTAAGTTTTGGGGTGAGGCTGTTCTGACTGCATGTTATTTAATTAATCGTATGCCTTTTTCTGCTTTGCAAAATCAAGTTCCATTTTATTTCCTCATGAGCACATTTTTTCTCTTCCGCTATGAGTCTTTGGTTGTACTTGTTTCATCCATGATCTTACCCCAGGCAAAGACAAGTTAATTGCTCGCTCTATCAAATGTGTTTTCTTAGGGTACACTCGATTTCAAAAGGGTTATCGTTGTTATTCTCCAGCTCTTAATCATTTCTTCGTGTCTGCAGATGTCACTTTTCTTGAGAATACCCCTTTTTTCTCTGCACCCGACATCACTTCACCTTCCATTACGGAGGTGCTTTCTGTTCCTTACTTAGATGGGCCTCCTATTCCCACAAAGCCTCTCCAGGTTTATCATCGCCGCCCATGGCCTGCAGTCCAAGATAACTCATCTCCTGAACCCGTGGTTGAAACGTCCTTGGATCCTTCTTCGGGAGTTAGCAGTAGTCCTCCTATTGCTCTCAGACAAGGTACTCGTTCCACCCGTAATCCTAATTCTATTTATAATTTTCTTAGTTACCATCATTTATCATCTTCGCACTATGCTTTTACCTCCTCTTTGTCTTCTGTTTCTATACCCAAAACAACAGCAGAAGCTCTTTCACATCCAGGGTGGCGCCAGGCTATGATTGAGGAGATGTCTACCTTACATTCTACTGGTACTTGGGATCTTGTTCCATTGCCACCGGGCAAATCTACTGTGGGTTGTCGTTGGATCTATACTATTAAGGTCGGCTCAGACGGAACCATTGATCGATTAAAAGCCTGCCTTGTGGCTAAGGGCTACACTCAAATATTTGGTTTGGACTATGGTGATACCTTCTCTCCTGTTGCGAAGATGGCCTCTGTTCATCTTTTTCTTTCTATGGCTGCCATTCGCCATTGGCCTCTTCATCAACTTGATATTAAAAATGCTTTCTTACATGGTGATCTCGAGGAGGAAGTATACATGGAGCAACCTCCCGGGTTTATTGCTTAGGGGGAGTCTTCCGGCTTAGTATGTCATTTACGCCGATCTTTATATGGCTTGAAACAATCCCCTCGAGCTTGGTTTAGTCGCTTTAGTGCTGTTATTTCTAAATTTGGCATGATTCAGAGTGAAGCAGATCATTCAGTTTTCTCCCGTCATTCTTCCTCCACGACCTCCATATATCTGGTTGTTTATGTGGATGATATTGTCATTACTGGAGATGATGATGAGGGAATCACTCAGCTAAAACAACACTTGTTTGATCACTTTCAGACTAAGGATATGGGAAAGTTAAAATATTTCCTAGGAATTGAAGTGGCACAATCTAATGTTGGGATCTGTATCTCATAGAGAAAATATGCTCTGAATATTCTTGAAAAAACTGGAATGTTAGATTCTAGACCTGTAGATACACCAATGGATCCCAACACAAAACTTAGTCCAAATCAAGGAAAACCTCTTGCAGATCCTGGTAGATATCGCATATTAATTGGCCGATTGAATTATTTGACAGTCACTCGGCCAGATATTTCATTTACCACAAGTATCCTAAGTCAGTTTCTTGACTCCCCATGCGATAGTCATTGGAACGCAGCTGTTAAAGTCCTTAGATATATCAAAGGTGCTCCAGGAAAAGGTTTGTTGTATGAAGATAAAGGACATAACCAAATTGTTGGGTATACTGATGCAGATTGGGCAGGATCTCCATCTGATAGACGTTCTACATTTGGTTATTGTGTTTTTATTGGTGGAAACTTGATATCTTGGAAGAGTAAGAAGCAAAATGTTGTAGCAAGATCTAGTGCGGAAGCTGAATATAGAGCTATGGCACTTGCCACATGTGAACTTATATGGTTGAAGCAATTAGTTAAGGAACTTAAGTTTTGTGAGCCGAGTAAGATGGAACTGGTGTGTGATAATCAAGCTGCCTTACATATTGCTTCCAATCCTGTGTTTCATGAACGGACCAAGCACATAGAGATTGATTGCCATTTCATAAGGGAGAAGTTGCAAAATGGGAAAATAGTAACAGCCTTTGTCAACTCCAACGATCAACTTGCAGATATTTTTACCAAAGCTCTCCGGGGTCCTTGGATACAATACATATGTAACAAGCTTGGTGCATATGATTTATATGCTCCAGCTTGAGGGGGAGTGTTGAATATCAGATTAGAGATATAGGCTGTATATAAGTTATTCTGAGAGATATAGGTTTTATATAAATTATTCTGTTTTTATATAGTTTCCGTTTTTAGATATCTGATTCTGTTATATCTCCTAGTATTAAGAGATTTTATATATATATATATATATATATTGACGCTGAGAGATGATTCTCTCAAGGGAATTCATCCAAAACACAATCCTTATCTCACTCCATTCGTGTATTTCAAGTGCTGCCATCAGTGATGCTACCTGTGCACTATGCCTTCATAAACCTCTCAACCGTCATGCCAAAAGCCTTTGGAGAAGAGCACAAGCTTATGACATGCTTGGGTTAGCAAAAGAGAGTTTTATTGGATGCCATTCTATTTATTAATGAATGCTCTCAATCAAATGATCCTGATCTCTCACAGAGACAAAATAAAGTTCCAGATTATGCTGAGCGATTAGTCAAGAAACAGATGCGTGCGGCTTGGTTATTTCGAGAGGCAGCTATTAAGCATGGGGGTGTCCATAGTCAAGGTGATGCTGGTGATTTATATGGCCCAGATACTGATGACTCTGAATGGGAGACGGCAAGTGAAAGTGATATAGGAAACGATGGAAGGGATGATATGGGTGAAGAGGATGACGGTGATTGGAATAATGATGACGACGGGAAAGATTATGAAAAGCTTTTGCTGAAAGGTATTCTTTACTCTATGATTCCCATGCTAATGTGCTTTCATCAATTCAATGATTTGCCATTTATATGATCCCCCTTCGTGCTTGTGATGTTGCATCATTGACATGGTTGGTCAGGACTAATATGCCAAAGAACTTGTGTTTTTGAAATGAAGTAGGAAAGCAAAGATAATATGGTATATTTTGAGTGTAAGGCGTCACCTTAGGATGTTCCCACCTGGAAAACTGTAAATCAACTTGAATCTAAATGGATCATTGTATGAAATGAAACTGTTGTATTCTTCCTTTTTAAAGTGGTAGGTTTCCTTGTGTCATATTAAATCAAATATCTGCTAATGGTGAATAAATTATTACTTCCTGCATTCATTTTATTTTACCAAAACCCACTTTTAGCTGGAATGTCTTTTGTTGTTTTAGTTGCCGGCTGCGAGCCTTAACTTGTTTAGCCACCGTTACCTCAGATGGTTTCGAATGGTTTCGAATTCAAGTTGTATATGCAGAGTAAACGGTGTTGGAGAGAGTCGCAGCTCTTATGGAGTCCCCCCGGCGAAAAAAAGTGTTTGTCAATTTTTGTCTTCTATTTTTTTTGGAAAAAAAAAAAGAAATACAAGAAACTCAACACTTAGCAGTGGAGTAAGCCAGACCATCAATAAAAACTTAAAATAACTACTCAAATAAATATAGCAAAATATCTTCTCGTAAAAATAGTTTGTTTAAAAATATGGTTTATTTATTTAGTTATATTTTAAACAAAGATAATACATTTATAAATATCAAAATTTAATTATATAAAATCCATCATTCAAGGTTCAAAAAAAAATATATTTACATAAAGATAATTATAAAGTCTTCATTGTAATATCAACCAAAATTAAAATAACAAAAAGAACAAAGACTACAATATTATATAGTCATGTTAGTTTTTAATACGAAAAATTAATTTCAATCACCGGAGGATCCTCAATTCTTCGTACCTTTCTTTCTTTGGTCTGATCAAGTCCTCGTACCGTACTTAAACGGTTAAACCCGCTAAATCAGTTCAAAACAAGGGCAATTTTCTGCAACGAGATTTAAAATTGGACACACGGATAAAATAGAAAATTCACATGCAATTATTTTTATGTGAAAGTAGAGTGAAATCTGCGGTCAATGAATTATATCTCAAATTGCATAAGAGGTAGTGGGTTTGAGTCTCTCTATTTTGAGTAAAAAAAAAAATAGAGTGAGATCTGCACCGGAGAAGTAAATTAATTATACTATATAGTATATTCTAATATTGTATAGAGATTTATTAGATAATATGTAAATTAATGTTAAATTTAAAGTGTTCTATATTAAAAATATTTTACAAAATGTTTATTTCATAATTTGTATATAATTTCTTATAATTATGTAACTAAAATGTAATACAAATTAATTGGACTTAGTTGCTAAAAATACTTGTATAATGTATATCTAGTAACACTGTATAGTTTATTATTTCAAGAATTTGAATTTATTTATCTAAAAGAAAGTAAGAAACATAGATTTTTTTATATTAGAGTTATACAAATGTACATATTTATTTGTTATTTTTATTATTTAAAAATAATTAAAAGAAAAACTTAGAAAAAAATGAATTAGAATGAATTAATATTTTTATTATTCATATTTAAATTATAAAAAATAGATTTATGGGCACATTAATGTAATAATAATAATAATAATAATAATAATAATAATAATAATAATAATAATAGTTAAATTTTAATATACTGTTAGTATAAAAAATGTTATAGGATCATTCAATTATATTTATGTGTTTTAATATTTTAAGTAGTGCGCTTAAAAATTAATTATTTTTGTTTATCCGATTAGTTCTTTGTAAAATTCTAATAATAATAGTAGTAAAACATAAATTATCTGATCCGCCAGATCCGGTAGGTACTTACTCTCTTCCTTTTCAATTTTTCATGTAATGAAAATAAAAATAACTGAGTCAGGCGTCAAGAATTCAAGATACTCTTAAGTCTAAGCTGCCTCCAAGAACCATGGAAGAATACGTTAAATATTTGTAGAGATGGGCGTTTAACGATTTATCTACCAAGTTTCCTTTTATAGAAATAATTATATAGTAATGAAGTTGCCGAACCCAACCCGATATCGATGCGGCAATGCTACTATGTTAAAACCACCAACCCCTACAAAACACGTTCTCTTGCATCTTTATTCTCACGCATCTTCATCAATTAATTCTCTTCTCTTCTTTCGGTGATTCTTATTCATCTTCTTCTTCTTCTTTCAGGACATGTTAGTTAAGTAGGTGTATGCTATAAATTCCGCAACCTACCTCCCAAGGTTCTTTTTCTAATTCAATAATACAGTCACTTCATGCTTCCTTCACTCTCAATTTGTGCTTTTTGCTTCACAGTTTTCGTCACCGAATGAGAATTCTCAATTGCGTCTATTAGGTTTGTTCTTTGAGCTTCAATGTGAACGAATAATTTTTCTCTTACGATACTGAATCCTCATTCTGATCGCTGCTACAGCCAACGTGTTCGGTGGAACTCTGTTAAAATATTCTTTTTTATAGCGTATATGTTTTCCTTCACATTGAGTTAGCGTAGTTTGACGTGTGTGCGGTGGGAACCTCATCTGTGAGAGTAAATAGCGGCATGCTGAAATTGATTGAGCTGAAGCTTTTGATTTCTAATTCATGCGGTTCAAGATGCTGATCTTTCACTTTTTTTTTTTTGAATGTCTGATAGATTTTTGCGCCATGAATGCATGAGGAACAATCTCAACTATTTCATTTGTTGGTGAAAGAGAGGCTGGCCTTGCGCCATGGCTTCCCTTCAACTCTTCCAGCTAACTCAGAAGGGCCAGAATTTTGCAGCTTCAAGGAGGTATATTTAACTCTTACTCTGTTAATCTGTTTTTCTGTGGCGACAATTAATTTTTCATTTCTGCTGTTGTTAGTATTAGGTTTCTCATTCTACGGCTTATTATTAATAAGATAACTGAAGGTGTAACTAATTCATCATACGTACCGTAATCTTCATTTATTTTTCTTCTGGGCTATGGCAGAAAAACTTTGCTACTTGCAACTGGTATCTTTATTGCTGGTGGAACTGCTGTGTATGTGCAATCGCGGTTTAGAGTTAATAAACATGTTGCCTTAGGCCATTCCAATGATCATAACAAGGATAAAGAAGACCTCACAAAGGAGGAGGCTGCAAAGGGAATTACTACATCACAAAATAAACAAAAGAAAGGAGGGTTGAAGTCACTTCAAGTCCTTGCTGCAATTCTTCTATCTGACATAGGCCAATTAGGTGCAAGGAACCTTTTAGCTTTAGTTGCCATAGTGGTAAGCCTATATTTTATTATGCTTTAAGCTTAGTTTAACATTTCAATGCAGAATAAGGCATATTTTAATACATATATATTACGTGATATTTTATTGGTTTAGTTTTGAGATTAGTGAGCCAGTGTATGCCTTATTTGTAAAGCATCATCTACAAATGTGTCGTGTATAATCACTATGCTCAATTGCTGATGCAAAAAGTATTTACCAAAATAATATATAAAAAACAAAAAAAAGTTTTTGTCTGACCCGCCATGCAGTTTTTAGATAATAGTGGACTCTCCTGCATTGCATGCCGGGAAGATATCATTCTCTTGTTGGCCATGAAGGATAATTATGTACTGGAGTTTCATACTTGTTGGACTGGGAAATGCAACTGCAGTTGTGGGATTCTGCTAATGGAATTTAAACTGCTTGAAAGCATAGATTATCATTAGACAGAACAGTTATATTTACTCTATACTAACTTAACAAGTTTTTGATTCATGTCGGAGTGAGAACATTTATAGGAGTTAGGACATTGCATTTGAAATGTCATATAAACTATGCTCTTGAATTAACGTAGATAATCTCAGAGTTGGGACAAGCTTTTTTTCTTTTCATCTTTTGTTCTTTTATGTTCTGAGAGTTAAAGCAAAGAAAATTAATGTCAGACAAGCAAATGCATTGGTTGCTCCACCATAAATAAATAATAAAGATGTTAAATCAATAACATTTGAAATTGTTCATATTTGCAGGTACTGCGGACCACTTTGAGCAACAGGCTAGCAAAAGTGCAAGGCTTTCTATTTCGTGCTGCTTTTCTGCAACGTGTACCTTTGTTTCTTCGGCTAATTTCAGAAAATATTCTTTTGTGTTTCCTATTATCAACTATCCACTCTACATCAAAGTACATTACTGGGACTTTGAGTCTGCAATTCAGAAAAATATTGACTAAAATTATTCATTCTCACTATTTTGAGGTAGATATTGTTCAGTTTGTATGTTGTATATATTTGGTGTTTATACTGCACTTCTGATCTGTTTAGGGGTTCCTGCAGTCTTTGGAAGTATCTGCATTTATTTTTTACGTTAATCCTACTTGAGTTTGTTATCTCTTACCTGTTTATAAGTCAAATTCACTTTCTTATTTACTCTCAATTCGCAGTATTATAAATCACAAAATATTTCCAGAATTTTATTGTGGGGCTTATGGTGCATAAAGATTATGGATTCGCCAGAATAGTTTCTTCATGAAACTGTTAATTTCTGCTTGTATTGTCAGCATTGTATTTATTATTTATTTTTCTTCCAGAACATGGTGTACTACAAAATATCACATTGTGATGGTCGGATAACTAACCCAGAGCAAAGAATTGCCAGCGATGTGCCAAGGTTCTGCTCAGAATTAAGTGAAATTGTTCGGGATGATTTAACTGCACTAACTGATGGACTGCTATACACTTGGCGGCTGTGTTCATATGCAAGTCCAAAATATGTCTTCTGGATATTGGTACCACCATAATTGAAGTTTTCTGTTATGCAGATGTCTGATTGACAGTTACTGTTAACATTTTTTCTAGATATGTTGCTGATGGCTGGAGACTGTCAGACAAATGTTACGCAGAAATCAGTCTTTATATTCTCAATAAATGCTGTTTCCTCTTCAGGGCTATGTACTTGTAGCTGGGACCACAATCAGAAAATTGTCTCCTCCATTTGGTAAACTAATCTCCAGAGAGCAGCAATTGGAAGGAGACTATCGACAGCTTCACTCGCGATTGAGGACTCACTCGGAAAGTATAGCATTTTATGGTGGAGAGATGAGAGAAGAAGCCCATATTCAGCAGAAGTTTAGGACCTTAGTTAGGCATTTGAGTAGTGTCCTACATGACCATTGGTGGTTTGGCATGATTCAGGACTTTTTATTGAAGTACCTTGGTGCTACAGTTGCTGTTATTCTGATAATTGAGCCTTTCTTTTCTGGCCATCTAAGGTCTGACAGTTCAACTTTAGGGCGTGCAGAGATGCTAAGCAATCTAAGATATCATACTAGTGTTATTGTTTCCCTATTTCAGTCACTTGGAACTCTTTTTATTAGTGCAAGACGGCTCAATCGACTCAGGTATATTAAATCTGTCATTTATCCTTTTTAGAAGTTGATATCGGTTTTTATTCTTGGTATGTAGGCATATATTATATACAAATCCTTGCAAAGTTCAAGCCTATATATTCTAAGTAAACTATATGTTTTATAGTGGTTATGCTGATCGCATTCATGAGTTAATGGCTGTATCAAGGGAGCTAAGCCTGGAGAATGAGAAATCTTCACTCCAAAGACGAGGAAGTAGAAGTTTCATAAGTGAAGCTAACTACATTGAATTCTCTGGTGTCAAGGCAAGTGATTTCAATGAACCATCTATACACCTGAACTTGTCATTATGATTTTGTTATTATTTTGATATTGATTGATGCTGCTCCCAAAATTCAGGTTGTAACTCCCACTGGTAATGTCTTAGTGGATGACTTGACTCTTAGGGTTGAGTCAGGATCGAATCTATTGATTACAGGTAGCCATCTGAATTCTCTGCTTTGTGGTCCTTTTTTGTTTCACTTTCTTGTTGAGGTTAGTCAGCCTTGACATTGATGTTACTCTGTTATTATCCATTAAAAAAAAAAGGATTCCTAGTGGTCAATTGTTTTGATATGGCATTCATTTTTCTCTTGCTGAAGGTCCAAATGGCAGTGGAAAAAGCTCGCTATTCCGGGTTTTAGGCGGTCTTTGGCCATTGGTATCTGGACATATTGTGAAACCTGGCATTGGCTCTGATCTTAATAAGGAAATCTTTTATGTGCCACAAAGGCCATACACTGCTGTAGGAACACTTCGTGATCAGTTAATTTACCCACTCACTGCAGGTCAAGAGGTTGAATCGCTTACAGATAATGGGATGGTGGAGCTATTAAAAAATGTGAATGTCATATCTCGTTCTACTTTGTTTTTCAATGCCACATTACTGTTTAGTTATATTGAATTGTTATATTTCTTTACTTTATTATTCATCTGAATTGCTTGCACATCTGTCCAAGGTTGATCTTGAGTATCTTTTGGACCGTTACCCCCCTGAAAAAGAGGTAAACTGGGGTGATGAGCTTTCTTTGGGTGAGCAACAAAGATTGGGCATGGCTAGGCTTTTCTACCATAAGCCTAAATTTGCAATTCTGGATGAATGCACGAGTGCTGTCACAACTGACATGGAAGAACGGTTTTGTACTAAAGTTCGGGCCATGGGAACATCATGCATTACCATATCACATCGTCCAGCATTAGTTGCATTCCATGATGTAGTTTTATCCTTAGATGGTGAGGGAGGCTGGAGTGTTCGTTATAGAAGGTTTGAACTTTACTATGCTGCTTGTGGCTGTTCAACTTTGGATCTATGCTATTGTTTATAGGATTCAAATTTGCTACAGGGAGGACTCTTCTTCTGAATTGGGGATTGATACAATGAAGGCATCTCAGACAAAGCGACAGCGTGATGCAGAGACAGTTCAAGAAGCATTTGCCACGAACAAAAAGGTTCAAATATTTCTGATTCTGGTTCTTGTGATATCTTCAATGTTCATTATTTTATATTAATATGAAGTATTCCCTACCTCCTATTTTCTTCTTTTCTTGTCTAGGGTTCTGCATTCTCAAAGTCAAGGATACAATCATATATCACAGAAGTGATATCATCATCTACATCCATGAATCCTACTATTTCACCATCTGCTGTTCCCCAAATTAAAAGTAATTTAAGGCCATTGCCACTAAGAGTAGCTGCCATGAGCAAAGTATTGGTAAGTACCTTCTGTAGATATGCTCTTAACACACACACACAGATGTATATATGGTGGGGATGGACAACTATCCTGTCATAATAGATTAATTCTACATGTGTCTGAGTTATTTATGAAAATCTTAGATATTATTGTTTCCTGTGGTAAACATATATTTATATGCCTACGCAACTACAACTTTGCTGTACTCAAGTTCTACACCCCTGCAACTTATGGGTTCTACGGTACTCTGATTGATGATGATATTGCCGTGAAAGTTTTACTTGCTGCTGGTTGTAGTTTTTAGGATTTAGTCAGTTCTGAAAGGCATGCTCAAGATATGCCTTAGTTGAGAAGCTACACAAAATCAGGATTTTAAAAGAGTGTTAATACCCAATTGGTTGAGAACGTTGATCTGAGTTTCAAAACTTTGAAAATATAGCAACTTCGTTCCAATTAATAACAAGAATAGGATCTGAAAGTCTCTGACATAACATATTGAAGAATTACTCAAAGACCAACTCTTCCAAAGCTCTTGAAGTTTGTTAACAGGAGGTATATAAACAGTTTATATCTCAACATACCATTACAACCCCTCATGCAAGAGTTCTATGGGAACAAACTTGAATAACGGGGGTGCAGATGATCATACTCTTGATCAACTGGTCAGGGAGCTTTATACCATGTTAAAGTCCTACCCTCTCAAAAGCTTAATCTGCTTGATGTAGGGTCATGAATGATTTATATTTCTGAAAAATTACGATAGTACTTGTCTAAACAAGTAAATATATTTTTTTACTCTTTAAGCTTATCTTCGAGTAATGCATTCTTAGTCATATTCTCTGTTGCGATGAAATGAATGAAACTAAATGATCATTATCGTGCACTATCTACATTATGCTTTACCATGAGCCAGCGTCCTTTTAAAAGGAGCACTACTTGGTTTCAGGTGCCCACCATATTTGATAAACAAGGAGCACAACTACTTGCTGTTGCTTTCCTTGTTGTTTCAAGAACATGGATCTCAGATCGTATTGCATCATTGAACGGTATGCTTGTGTATTCAACTCTGTTATTTGTGAGAGACGACAGATATAATCTGCTAGGGCATTTATGTTTTCAGGTACTACTGTGAAGTTTGTGTTGGAGCAGGATAAAGCCGCCTTTATTCGACTGATCAGTACAAGTGTTCTCCAAAGTGCTGCATCTTCATTCATTGCACCTTCTATAAAGTAATTGACATTTTCAAATATATGACACTACCGGTAGCTCAAAACATTTTTTTTTTCATTTTAAGTGTTTTCTGTTTTCAAGATTTTGTGAAAGAAAAAGAGAAAACAATGAAACAATAAAATACTATCTTTTGTTTTCACCTCCTGTTTTCTCTTTTTTCTTTACAAAATTATAAAAGTAGAAAACATTGAAAGTAAAAACAGAAAATGAAAACTCAAATTAAACGCACCTTAGCTTTTTTTTTTTTTTTTGGCTGGGAAGGGGGGTCTTGATTGGCCTATCAAGAGCCTTTCGAAAAGTTAATGAATAAATTATTTGTTGTTCTTCAGACACTTGACTGCCAGGCTGGCCCTTGGATGGCGAATTCGTTTGACGAGACATTTACTTAAGAACTACTTGAGAAAAAATGCATTCTACAAGGTACGAATCACTATTCATTAATTAGCTTTACTGCCATTTCTTTTCACTGTGTAAGCAGGTTCTGTGTTTGTGCTTGGACAATTATTTGTTATTAATAAATCACAAGTAGTATTCTTCTAAGGAGGAAGGAGTGCCCAAGTTTTTACAAAGGACATTTTTCTTTAAGAAATCGTGTCTTCCCATAGCCTTCTCTTCCGATAATTTCGCATGATAGTCGTATTTTTATCATTACACCATACTATGCTGCCTTTAATTTTTTTTCTTTTTTAAAATAATCCTCAACACCTTGACCTCTACATAGTTCCATTTTGTCCAGACTTACAGAGGTAGTAACTTTTAAAGGAAACGGGTACGTGGACTAGTGTTTAGATGGGGGTAGGAAAATATAGGCGAGGACTGAGGATTAAGCAGTAGGTTTAGGCAGGAACATATTCTCACAAAATGTGGGAAAATAGCTTACCCAATAATAAAAATTATGGTTCTACTAACAATGGTCATAAAGGTACACCCTAAGTTTTCATATAAAGATTGTAATGCTTTTAAAACTTGAAATCTTTCTTCGCAACTGATTTTTAAGATTGCAATGCTTTTAAAACTTGGAATCTTCCTTTGCAACTTTAACTTGGGTCCTTAAGACACTCATTTGCTAGCAAAACCAATACCCATGAATTTTCCTGGGGTTAATTTTCCTTCATACAGGAATTTTAAAACTTGGAATATTCCGTTATGTATTGAGTATTAGAGTCCATGCAGTTGGCTGTAAACCCTTTTCGTCTTATGGCTGAGCCTTGGTTTCAACTTCGTGTTATGCATATCTGTCTAGGTCTTCCACATGGCAAGCAAAAAAATCGATGCAGATCAGAGGATAACTCATGACTTGGATAAATTAACAAGAGATTTGTCAGGACTGGTCACTGGAATGGTAAAGCCATCTGTGGATATTTTGTGGTGAGTGCTTAGTACTTCATTTTCGAAACTGAGATATGTTGCAGTGGTTCAGTTTCCTAGCACATGAATTTAGATGCATTTATGATTTTATTTATTTAATCAATTCATTAAATCTTTTGTTAACCTTAAGGTTCACTTGGAGAATGAAGCTGTTAACAGGTCAGAGAGGTGTTGGCATACTCTATGCTTACATGTTACTTGGTCTGGGGTTTCTAAGAATTTTTACTCCAGATTTCGGTGATTTGATAAGTCAACAACAACAACTCGAAGGAACATTTAGGTAAACTCATTCTAGCTTCTGCTGACTTGTCTTGGCTCTAAACAAACAGTTATATTGAAATTATTCTGACCTATTCTACCCTTTATTTTTCCAGGTTCATGCATGAAAGACTTTGTACACATGCTGAATCTGTTGCTTTTTTCGGAGGTGGAGCTCGAGAAAAAGCCGTGAGCATTTTAACTTAATAATATGTGATGTGTTTTGTTTAAAGATCTGCTTATTTGAGGACATGGTGAAGTTAAAACAAAAACTGATGCTGCTAACGTGGGGCTGTTGAAACTAGAGTGCATCTTACATTCAACCCTCGCATTCCCCAGTACACTGAGGCTCCCCTTCACCTTTTACCGCTCAATAAGGAGTGAAACCAAAACCTTGCCATCGTCTCTGTCTCCATTTCCATTTCCTTTCAGCTTTTTGCCTTTTCTTTTTCCAACAATGCCCTAACTTGTGCACATTTAGATAATGCGCTGACATTTAATATGGGAAAATGTATTTTTTTTTAAGCCTGACGGGAAAAGTTAAGCATATTTACTAGTTTATCCTTTATATATCATGATTATCGATTTTAATGCAATCAGATTATTGTTATTGTGGATGTCTAATTCTACTATTTCAAAATTGATCAGATGGTTGAATCTAGATTCAGAGAGCTTCTTGCGCACTCCAATTATCTTCTAAAAAAGAAGTGGCTGTTTGGTATATTAGATGATTATATCACAAAACAACTTCCTCATAATGTCACTTGGGGCCTGAGCTTGTTGTATGCCATGGAACACAAGGGCGATCGAGCATCTATTAGCACCCAGGGTAAGTTATTTGGATCGCATAATTTGTTCTCTAATTTTATCTTTCTCTCCTTGCTTCCCTCTCTGTGAAAGTACCATGCTATACTTACAGGTGAGCTGGCACATGCATTGAGGTTTTTGGCATCTGTTGTTTCTCAAAGCTTTCTAGCTTTTGGTGATATTCTTGAATTGCATAGAAAGTTTGTAGAGCTATCTGGGGGAATTAATCGGATTTTTGAGCTTGACGAATTTCTGGATGCAGCAGAATCTGGTATTTAATTATTGTTCCTTATCTTTTTCTTTAATCAATAATATGTTTCTATGGCAGTAATCCTTTATAATTGTCATCAACTCATCATGTGCTAATAATAAGACCATTTATCATACAGAAAATTTCACAAGTGGTGTTATATCTCCAGTGAGGAGGGATATTCATTCCACAGATGTAATTTCCTTCTCGAAGGTTGATATTGTAACCCCTGCTCAAAAGATGTTGGCCAGGGAACTAGAATGTCGCATTGAGCGTGGGGGAAGCCTACTCGTTACTGGTTGGTATTGCTGTCATTTTCATTTGTTGTCTCCCTTTAAAAGATGTCTAATGTATTGTAACTTGAAAGGACCAAATGGAAGTGGGAAAAGTTCCATTTTCAGAGTCCTTAGAGGACTCTGGCCACTTGGAAGTGGAAGACTCTCTAGACCATCTGAAGACGGGGATCCAGAGGCTGGATCAGGTTGTGGTATCTTCTATGTTCCTCAGCGGCCTTATACATGCTTGGGAACCCTGAGGGATCAAATCATATATCCCCTTTCCCATGAGGAAGCAGAGATTAAAGCATTGAAGTTGTATGGAGAAGGTAAATATCTGGATTGGAAGAAATATCACAGGTCTTAAACATTGTAAAACGATATTTGGTTTACTTTTCCCCAGTTCCACTAACTGAAAATAAGTTCACTTCTGGGGAGTTCTAAGAGGTAATTCAGTGGAATGATATCAGTGTTAATCATTTTGATATTGGTTGAAAATCTCCTTTTTTTTCTTCTCTTATTGTTTAAGTTGTGCAAAGGTTAGATTATAATTATTTTTCTGTTCCGTTGCTCTGATGATTGTAATCTTGCTAATTCAGGTAAAAAGCATGCTGACACCAAAAGTATGTTGGATGCACGCTTGAGAGAGATCCTGGAGAAAGTTCGGTTGAGTTATCTTCTAGAAAGGGAGAAAAGCAGTTGGGACGCCAATTTAAACTGGGAAGACATTCTCTCTCTTGGAGAACAACAGAGACTAGGGATGGTAAATGAAATTTTAGAGTGATTTTAGTCTTCAGTTTGTTAAGTTTCTTGAATACTTCATCTAGCATATTGTAGGCCCCAAAGACAAGGCATTATCGATCAATGATTACTATGGTGCCTAAAAGTGTTGACTAACTTACTAAAAATGGTTGAAAATTAATTTTAAAAAGATAAAAATAAATAATTTTAAATATTTAAAGTTTACCAAAAAAGTAAGTTAGGAAAAAAGTAAGCACCAAATTATAGGCATTATAGAATTCACCCTATCTATATATTTTTAACATTGCATCTTTGGTTTTGTAAGGCACGCTTGTTCTTTCAAAAGCCCAAATTTGGTATCCTTGACGAATGCACCAAGTATGTGTGCTTTGCCTATGCCTTTTCCTCTCCAGAGATTTTGTTATTCTTATTCATTTTAATCCTGGTCGTATTCGCTCCAAAAAAAAATATTGTTGGCAGTGCAACTAGTGTTGATGTTGAGGAACACCTTTATGGGCTTGCAAAAGATATGGGAATCACGGTGGTTACTTCCTCACAAGTAAGATTATCATATATATTGGAAATTCATCTAGTTAGTTGTGTGTCACTACCTAATGATTAAGTAAGTACTTTGAGCTTGTCGCTTTGTGTTTTTTTCCTCATAATGCAAAACCTTTAATGTTTTATCCCCCCAAAGATAATCCTGTAATTAATTTCTATTACCTTAGACACGCATAGTTGCAAACATAATCTGATGAAACTAAATATCTTTGCTGCTATCCCAGCGTCCTGCTCTAATACCATTTCATTCGATGGAATTGCGGCTAATTGATGGTGAGGGTAACTGGGAGCTTCGTCTGATCAAGCAGTGATCATATACCGAGGTATTATTACTAGATGGACCCTCTATGTATCTGACACATCTTGTCGTGTCTTGCACATGCTGGCTGTTTTCAAGCATAATTTAGGTGTCTCAATAAATGCAATTCCCCTTTACTCTATTTATGTGTTTTCCACATTTGCCGAGACTAATTCTGTTCCGTAGGTGGCAATTGGCAAGCAAACTCTAATAGCAATCTGCCAAAATTGTCGATGATAAGTTGGTGCACACAATCATTGCATGATATATGCAGTTGATATAATGATCAATCATGTACAATCCCCTCCTCTTCCTTTCCCTCTTAGGTAGTGTATATTGATTCACATGTTATAGCAATTGGATGTAATAATTATATTTATTATTTTTAATCAACAGGAGAGAGAGAGAGAGAGCTCCTGTTTCTTAGGATAGTAAATTTTCGAGAGAGACCTATAGTTGAACCCGAGGATTCAAATCTGTGTGTGTATTTTCTAGTATACTAAGGTTATATATGTGGGTCTGTTGGTTAATGGAAGTGCTACTGATCAGCATCAAACGTAGAAAACTGATCGTTGACAATTGACATGCATCACAGCCATACTCTCCAGCTTGTGACTTTTGAGCCATCATAAGCCGGCCCTTACCTCTTCTTGATTCGGCGATTCCGGTGTCTTTAGTGGTTAGTGAGTGATAATGAGAGGGAGAATAAGCTACTTCAAGAATTGGTTACGGCATTAACATGCGTAGGATCTCAGACGGCCACGGGAATGTTTGATTGTTCTTGCTGGAAAGTTACCTAATAGTGTTTTGTTGTGCATACCAGAAGCTTTTAGTTTCTACTTTCTTCTATACTGTATAAAGATTAATCTTCTGGCCTACTGGTACTAGGGATTTTCTTTTTGATATTCATTTTTAAAAATATTATTTTTATACTATTATAGGTCTGCAGGTTAACTAGTATGGACCAATTAAATATGGAAAATTACAGGTAAACAATGAAAATATTAAACAATGTAAACAATAGATATATCGGATGTTCATTTTACTAGTGTACGGATGGTTATTTTTAAGTAAATAACAAAAAATAATAATCAATTGTTGGATTAAATTATTAATTTGTGCTAAATTCTTTTTTTTTTTTTTAATTTTAACAGGTTATTAGGTTTGAATTTGAAATATTTAGCTTGAATTGTTTAAAAAATCATTAAAAGATTAACAAAAATAGAAAATTTAAAAGAATTAAACATATCAATCCATTTAATTCACGGATTAATCGGATCAAATTTGTTAAATATCTCATTTTTACAAATTTATTTTTGAAGCAAAAATCTACTAATTTTAGGTGATTAAACAGATAAACGCATTCAATTATTTTAATAGTCCTATAATTGAGTAATGAATAAGTTATATATGAAAAGTGTGAGATATTAAACAAATTTTTTACTCAAGATGAAGTACCCTTAACGCCAACATCTTGTTAACTCAAGAAACAAAGATGAATTGCTTTCCTAATTCTAAGCAATCACGGCTAGAACCGCTATACAGTTCCTTTGGTATAAAATTCCATATACTGAAATAAGTAAGTAAATAAAAAATGACTAAAAATGGATTTAAAATTTCATGACGAGGAAGTTTTGTTGCTGTGATGGAAAGAATCTTTGTAGTGTATTTACTCTTTATACTTAACCGAAAAAAGATTTACCCTAAATTGCCCGAAGGAGGTAATTAAGAAACACGGAAGAGTTAATTATTAGCTACGTTTAACAACAAAACTTTCGGCAAAATCAGGAGGAGAATTTGACTTATATCAAGCTGTATCACCATAGAAGGGAACGTCTAAGCTACTTATTTAATTTTTAGACATATTCCCACCAATTGTTAATTGTTGATTTAGAGGTCTAATATCACGATTAACACCTGATCACCAGCATTATCTTCCACCTCTCGGTTTTCTCCCAACAAAAATTATACATATTATTTATACTTTTCAAAAGTATAAAAGAAATACAAAAAATTACAGCGCATTTTCAGTTAATTGCTGCATATGTCATATACTCATATATCAATTGAAACTTTTTTACCTTTGGCCGATAGGAGAATTCATGGATGACCAAAAAAGTAATCTTATTTTTAGGCAAAATATTTGCTAATAAATCTTGTTTACTTTGTTTTTCCTTTTTCTTGTAGTCAAAGAGTTTAGACATAATCAGTTGAGTTAAGTTACAGTAAAAAAGGCAGTACTCGTACTCGGAAAAAGGAAGAAATTATATAAAGGGAGGGTGGAATGACACGTGGCCATTATCTGTAATGAGCGAATATCAATCAATCCACTTAGACGACATTACATACTCTACTCTCCCTCCCTCCGACTCATCAACAGTTAGTTAATTTATTGCTTAGTACTTGAATTAAGCTACTAATAATTTGGGTTACTACTAAGTACTATATATATATATATTTTGCAGTTAGCATTTCGAAATTGAAAGAAGATAGAAAGATCAAATCAGTTGCATCGATTTCGTTGGAACGCATTTTCAAATCTGGTTCATTGCATTTGCATACATAATATACTCCCATAACATTCACCCCATCCACACCTCTCTCTCTCTCTCTCTCTCTCTCTCTCTCCAGAATGCAGAGAGCCGTCAGAACCTCACACTCCTCCACCTCCGATCTTCTCACATGGCCCGAACTCCCTCCGCCGGAATTCTCAGCCTCCTCTGCCTCCGCCTACCGCTCTCGCCAGGTTGCTATTACTTTTACTCACTAAACTCCATTACTTCTTCTTGAGCTTATTCTCTTCTTCAATCTCTCCTCAACATAACAATATTTTTGTGTGTGTTTGTCAAATTGTTGGCACTATTCACAGCCTTCGGACAAAATAGGAGAGGTTCTCCGCGGGAGCCAGCTCACCGAGGAAGAAGAACAGAGTTTAATCAAGATGTAACGTCTTTTTTTCTTTTTTTTTTTTTAATCTCAACTATAATTTTCAATGTTGAATGTGCATTCAGATCTAGTAGTGTCTCTTCTTTAATTTATTTATTTATTTATTGCTTCGTCCTATGATCCAATTCACTGTTTCTTCTCTGTCTACTAGCTCTCTCAGTTCCTTTAAGCACTTTCCTGAATTGCGATATTGGATTTAGTTTAATTATGCACTTTTTTAATTATTATTGAGGGTGTGGTGAGAAGAACTTCTTCTGAAGAAGCTGACTAAGTGACTATTGTGTGATCTGCATTCAAAAACTGTTTAACACTGAATTTTATAGAATTGTGTCTTTGAAATTTTACTTGATGGGAGTCCTCATGGTTTGATTAGTTGCAGGAACCTCTCCTCAGTTTTTACAATTTCTAGTGTGTTTTTTTTATCGTGCTTATGTGCTGCCATATTTATATCACATATTTGAAGGCACTAATGTCTTTTTCCCTTTGTGTTGAAAATCGTGGAACTTTAGATGTTCTTTTTTTCTTAATCTAATCTTCTTGTTATGTGAATGTCACTTATATCCTTCCATGCATGTTGCTCACAGGAAACCAAGATCAGGGTACAAAATGAATGAAATTTCTGGAAACGGTATATTTCCGGCCAGTGATGCAAATTCAAACAGCAGGACAAGCATACGCATATATAAGGTACACCACTTAATTTGTTTGGTCTGGAGGGCGAGGGCAATTTTACCATATAAATATTAGTGTTATGCTTTTATAGTTTTATTACGGTGAAAACTCAAGTGAAGTCGACTTCACGTGAAGTTGATACTGAGGCCGTTAGATGATTTGACTGATTTGACTGAATTTTCATCTAACGGTTCTCAGATATCAACTTCATGTGAAGTCGAGTGTACCTGAGTTTCCACCTTTTATTACAGTATTTATTCTTATTTTTATATTTTATATTCCCTGCAATTGAATCTCAGCAAGCACCGAATGGAGTTAGTCAGATATCATTCAGCACAGAAGGAAGCATCCCTCCTAAGAAACCAACCTCTCTACCTGAGGTAACAAAGCAGCGTGAACTGAGTGGAACGTTGCTAACTGAACCAGACTCAAGGACTAAGAGGCAAATATCAAGCGCCAAGACCAAGGAGCTGGTTGGAAATGATATATTTGGTCCTGCCCTTGAAGTTGTGCCTCGTTCCGCGGCACCTGCACACACTTTTGAAATGGAAGAAAGCAAAGAAATAGGAGAACCCTTTCCACCAAATGTGCGCACCTCAGTGGAAGTTTCCGATGTAGGTGTCTTCAGGTCATGACACTGCAGTTTCTTTGAAAAAAAAAACGCATATGCTTCCATTCTATAAGAATGCATTTGGATCTTAATTTTCTTCTTTTCGTAGCCTGCAGGAGGCCCAAGTAATGTCTCATTCAGCGAAGAGTCAGTCAATAAGACATCAAAAAAGCTACATAGCCAGAAGTTTGCAGAACTGACAGGCAACAATATTTTCATGGAAGATGGCCCTGCGGTATCAGCGGAAAAGCCCCTGAGCAGTGCTAAACTTAGAGAAATGACCGGGAGTGACATATTCGCAGATGGAAAAGCAGAAACCAGAGAGTATTTAAGAGGTTCCCGCAGACCCCCTGGTGGAGGAAGCAGCATTGCTTTGGTTTGAGCTTTATATTATGATAGTTGGATTTGTCCTATGTAACCTTCCTATAATAATGTCTTTACTGCAAGGATTGGCGTGTTGGGATATCAGCATTGTATAGTCAAGTCATGGTATAACTCGACGCAGTATAATAAATCTGCTACATATCTACGATAATTGTCTATTTATTTTGATATCAACGATATATGAGATTAAGAAAATTGTACCGATTCTTTTTTTTTTTTTTTTGGTATAAGCAGTTACTACTACTTGATAAGTTGATACAGTTGGTTTATGCTTTGTAGTTTGTACGTAAATAACGTTTAGCAAATATAGTTGGTGATCCTTAAAGGGTGAGTTTCTAATAAAAGATTTTATGAAAAAGTAAAAGTAATTTTATGTTTAGATATCTCATACAAAAAGATTTTTTTATTTATCAATTATGTTTGGATATAACAATATAAAAGTATTTTTTATTTATCAATTATGTTTGGATATAACAATATAAAAGTACTTTTTTGTTTATTTATTACATAAAAAAATATTTTTTTAAAGAAAAAAAATCTTTAAAAAAAATGTAAATTGCAGCTTCTCAAAAAAGATATTTTTTTTAAAATTTTTTTAGTGTTTTTACTTTTACTATTAGAAATTTGTCAAACACGCTTTTATCAGCACCCAAACAAATAAAGACAAATGAAAAAAAATTGTTAAAAGATAAAAGGTATATGCTAGGCATTTCATATTCAAGACATATTATTTGTAAAATACCAAGATGGTTCATACATCGCTATTATAAGCATTAAGCATCATTATCTAGTGTCCAGAGATGCTCATTAGCTCATCGAAGGTCGCATTGATGATGAAAGGAGAATCATATTATAGCCTAAGCAGCAATCCCAAGTCAGCTAAACAGAGAAGGGGAACTCTTACTCTTCACGTCCCAACAGGGCAAGAAGCATGTCCTTATAGTCTCCAGAAGTGTCTTTGGATACTGCAATGTCCAGAGGAACGCTATTCCTTCTTTGGTATTCGTCTGCAATTCGCTGCAAATCAACCTCAGCTCTAGTTGTTACCACTCTAGTAAGGGCCCATTCATCGGTTCCCATCTTGTTTATTGCCAACCTTAGAACTTTCTCAAAATATTTCTCAGGGAAAATAAAACACTTAATCGTTGATCTCAATAATTTCAGGTATTCATTATCCGGATCAGTTTTCAGATCCTGCACCCAGAAAGGAGGAGAAAGAGTTTTAGCAGCAACGAATACTTAAGGGAAATACAGAGTTACAAAGAGAAACACTTCAAATAGGTTTTCATCGGAGCCCCCTAAAGGATTGCCATCAGAGACCAAGAGACAACTCACGATCACAAACACTTTGAAAACTAAAATACAAATGAACCCCCACATTCTTCTTTACACGCACCATTAAAGAAAAAGAAAAAGCATGTCATTGGTTCATTTATGACATAAATAAATGACCAGTAAAGAAAGAAAACAGAAAAGAAAAAGCATGTCATGCTTCTTGAAGTGATCAGTTATCTTTGGTGTGTAACAAAACTAACTATTAGATTTTCCTATTCAATTGAATCATTTCCCAAAAAAAAAAATTCTATCTGCATAACTGCTTTAGGTACTCAAAATAAAATGCATATGTTAATTTGAAAGTAGAGAAATAAGTATTTACTATTTAGTGCCTACAAATTGGCAAAACATTTATACCTTGGTTATGGAATTACCATACTCATTGTTGTAGTGATTTAGTGTTGCATTTAACTGTGTCTTACTCCTTGTTGTCAAAATCCTAATTAATTCCTCATCACCGTAGGCCTTGTCTGCAATCTTCTCATGAAGTATTTTAGCCTCAGTTTTTGCCAATGTCGTGTTCACATCATCCCCCACGTAACGGAATGTGCTCACAAGAGGAACCAACAACTATTATTGAAGTACCATAGGAAAAACAAAAAAGAAAAGGTTTCATTAGGTAATACAAAACAAGTAACTAAAAAAAAGAGGAAATACAAAAAACAAGTTACTGAAAATATGCGTTTAGGCTAGACAGAGAATAATAACGCAAAGGTAAAAAGTAGCATGTCGGTTAGCTTTAAATCTGGCAATCCACCTTGTAAATGTGCACAGATTTGTGGAACATATTAGTTCCTTTTTTAAAATAAACGGGCCCTCCTAAAAGGTGATACCTTTCAAGCTGAGTTGTAAAAATCTTGAAAGATGTTGTTTGATAAATTAAATAACATGAAACATAGGCATCAACCTCCTCTGAGTATTATGTAGTAACAAAGTAGTTTTTACCCTGCGAAAGTCCCCAGAAGTATGGTAAGCAACATCCTCTTCAATGGAACGTTTGTAACGAGCTTGATATGCTTGCTTTGTCTTAAAGAGTTCAAGTGGAGATCTGGTGCAAGCAATTTCCATAAGGATAAAGTTGTTTGGTGAAGTCACTTTTTTCTTGGTAGCTTCATGAGCTAAAAGGGCGTCGCGCTCAGCAGGACCCAAAGTCCATAACATCACAATCCGCTGTTATATTCAAAATAAACAAAGGATCAAACACTGGAATTGAAAATAGCTTCATAACTGCACATATCAGTTTTCCTAAGTTAAATCACTTTGAATGTGTCAAACCGAGATTCACATAAAACAAGCCAGATAGCAAAGGATTTAAAAACAAACCTCAAAGTCACTTGAAAGTTCTTTGTCTAACGATGTAAGAAGATCCTCTCCATGAGCTGAAGCATAAGCTGCACGAATCAACTCGCGCTGAGCTGAATTTCTATGAGACAGGATTTTTACTATAAGTCCTTCGTCCGTTCCCCATCCTGCAAAGACATTTCACATTAACAACAACAACTTGTAGTAATAATGAAAGATTTTGTATTAAGAAAGTAATTTCCCAAATCTAGCAGCGCTTAATTGTTTGATTATTCTTTTCTTAAAAAAAAAGAAAAAAAAAAGATCATCATATATTTGTTTTTCTCTGTAATTCTAATTGCCACTACATATTGAAACACACAAGCAGAAAACAATGTCCTGCCTATAGATCACACAGGCCACCTATTATTGCATTTGGTAATACTTTGATCCAATTGAATTACATATACAGATATTGGAAACAGGAGCAAATCGAAATCTCTAGCGAGGAAACTGCACAAATATGATCATCGCAATCTATCATGCAGAAATAAGTAACAGTAAATGCACAAACAAAACACGTATCATAAATGAATGCAATGCAATTCTAACATTTGATCAGAAACAAAGCAGCCGTACAATCAGATCATGATCCAAATTTATTTTACTTCTTTATTTTTGTTTTTTTTTTTTAAGAGAAGGGAGACGAATCGATAAAATGTGAACAGAATAGATCGATGATCTGACAAGAAAAATGAGGATGATGCAAATGAGAGAGAGTGAGAGTGAGAGTAACCTTGAAAAGCTTTGCCCAATTGCTCAGCGTCGTCTTCCGGAGAAGGAATCTGAGCAGGAACCTTCAAAGTCGCCATTGTCAAAAACAACGCTGCGTTTTTCGCGATCTGTCTTTACAAAATTCAGAACTCAGGAAGCAATGCCAATGTCAACGCAGAGTTAAGGCGAGCTTCTCCTTTTATACAACAATCATTAGCGTCATTAGTGCAGTGTGCTAAATTAGTAATTACAGAGCAAAGTTATTTCAATAAATGTAAAACTTATTTTGATAATATACATGATGAAGTCAACTATGGACCAAAAAATTAAACGACTCCACTGGGGATCGAACCCAGAATCTCTGGTTCCGTAGACCAGCGCCTTATCCATTGGGCCATGGAGTCCACCTGTAATGAACGGCCCATAAAATACATTTTATCCATTATCATATAGCAAAGGGATTCCCGCTTGCTGTCTTTGGCGCCGAGAGAGATGCAAAATTTTAGGTGAGTCATGCTAACTGCTGCTGAGAGAGCACCAAAACAAGGATCGGGAGAGTTGCCAACAATCTGGAAGCAATTATCTACCCAACAAAAACTATTATTATTATTATTTGGTAGTCTTCTGCCGGCGCCGGTTTGTTCGGTTTCTTTTATACAGTTAGATAATCCACATCATTTGAATTAAATTAATGATCGACTTTGGTGGAGAGAAAGGAATGGTGGACGAACCATAAGTATCGAGTAGGAATAATAAGAATAATAGTATAGGAATCGCAGTGATTGTAACGACCATTGTGCGGTGGAAAATTGAAATCGTAACGACCGCATCCACGAAAAAAGGTGGCTAAAGATAGGAATATGGGTAAAAAGCAATCGTTACGCAGCAAAGCAGCTCACTTTGTATCTGATCTCACCACTGTTCTTCTCAACCCGATCTCTGATAACCTAACCAACAACAACAACAACAAACCCTCTCCTCCTCTTGTAAGTTCTCTTTTTTTCTCTCTCAATTCAACCTTCCATTATCAATCATTTATATCACATCACATCATATCATGCTCTTATTGTTATTAATCGTTATCATTCATTATTATTGAATTGGATTAGTCCCATAGGCTGGACCTAGATTTTGGACGTAACGGAATTGTCATTTTTATTTGAGGAAGGTATTTTTGTTTTCTTCCCTTTCAAATCTCGCGGAATTTTGTTGTTTTCTCCAGGAGGAAGCGGGTGAATTTGAATCTGAATCAAGAGGGAGTGAATCAGAGGGTATCCGTGATTTAGTTGATGGGCCTGATACTTCGTCATTTGCTGCATTCCTCTATTCTTTTTTGTCTTCCTCGGATTCTGATGACCATGCTGATCCGGATGGGCAGGTTCATCATGATATAATAACTGTTGCGGATGATCCTTTATCAGACCTAGCCATGAAGGAAAACGTTGTTGTTAAGAAGAGTTTGTTGTTTACTGCCATTCACCAAGCCGCTATTATGGGTGGTTTTCTCGGCAACAAAAGGAAGCATGATGATGGGAGCCGCTCTAACTCTTCTGAGGTAGAGATGGGGAAGATTCAGCTTGTCGAGAAGCAGCCTGTGACGGATTTAGTTGATGAGCCCCCTGAAACTTCGGAGCCTTCCATGCTCATCTCGGCTGATGTAAGGAATGCCATGTATGCTTCGCTTCCTAGTCTTGTTCAAGGGAGAAAATGGATGTTGCTATACAGGTATCTAAGAATAAAGATTCACTCTTTGGATCATGGAGGACACAAGAGTATGCTTTTGTGTGTTAAGAGGTTCACAAACATTGCTATTAATGAATATTAGTTTTTGGATTTACCTCTGCATTTATGCAGCACCTGGAGGCATGGTGCATCACTTGCAACTCTTTATCGAAGGAGCATGCTTTGGCCTGGATTGAGTTTGTTGGTAATGTTTCATGCCCTTGAGCAGATGTTAATTTTAACTTTTAAGCGCGCATTTACCCATGTCTGCATTTGAGAAACAATGTTAGCTTATAGCTGCCAAACACAATTTGATGTTATGGATGAATGCTAAGCACCAAGTATTCTAGTAGTCCTGATTCTTTGATGGCCTCGGTGGTATTTGTATATTGGATACAAAATTTTGACATAATAATAAATGCCAGCATGTCCTTGTTTAAGGAGACTGTAAGTTGAAGTCACATGTTTGTAAGCTCACTATGAAAACAAGTTTAGGCTGTCGAATTGGAAAGCAATGTCTTGGAATTCCAATATTAAAGAGACATACTACTGTTGTGTGATTTAACTGGTGAGCCTAATTTCTGGCTTTCTGGACTCTTTACTCATGAATTGGTTCTCAATGGTATTCTGTCACAGGTTGTTGGTGACCGTCAAGGAGCAGTATTTGGTGGCCTGGTTGAAGCACCTCTTAGACCTTCCACCAAGAAAAAGTACCAGGTCATATTTTATCCTTTCTAACTATCTGATTTTATTGGCTGCTTTATTAATTATGATTATTTATTTTCCAATAATGTTCCTTTTTAACTTTTGTATCTTGTTGACATTGAATTTCGCACAGGGTACAAACAGTTCATTTGTTTTCACAAATACCTCCGGTCATCCTGTTATATATCGTCCAACAGGTTTATATCTTTGATTCAGTTCAAACACGTTTCTCTCTGTCTATCTTTTACTGTTACAGTTATTCTGCGTTTTGCTTGTAATCAAAATAAGGGATAGTAATTAATATTCAGAATGCCTAAATGTTTTATACGATTTTGATTATTTTGATATGTTTACCCCAAAAACATGTGGAATGGTAAGTAGGAATGTTCCACGTGTTCTGTAGTGCACTCTTCGGAAATTATGCCATGAAGGACATCCCTATTGTTTTTGCCTAAAACCTGGCAATATTTTAGAACTTCCTTCCATCCATTCTTTATAAATTTAAAAGGCTACATTTCTGGATAATTATAAGATCACATGACATCTCGTTCAATGAAATGTATCTTTTGAATATATTGAACCAATTCTTGTTGAGGAAAGGTTTCTTTTGCTCTTCAGCAGAAACTCCAGAATTTCTATGCTACATGAGTTATGTTGTGTTGTTTTTTTTTTAATGGTGATCTTCAGGCAGTTGCTGTACTTCTATTTAAATGGCCCAAAAAAGGTGCACGTGATATGTTTGTTAGATATTCAGCAGAGTGATTTTGTGTGAGATTAAGCATCAGATGATGCTTTTCTTAAGTTTTGAAATTCCAGGAGCTGCTCTTTTTCTTGAATAACTATGCTGAACTGAGTTACATTTTGCAGGAAAAAATCGCTACTTCACGCTTTGCACCAGTGACTTTCTAGCTATTGGTGGAGGAAGTAATTTTGCGCTTTATTTGGAGGATGATCTGTAAGAATTTTGTACTTTAGTCATAAAAACAAATTGTTGGCTTGCATTCCGTGTCATTTTATTCTAACATTTTTTACATTTCTTCTCAAGAATGCATGGATCAAGTTCAGTCTCAGAAACCTATGGAAATCCTTGCCTTGCACATTCTAGAGAGTTTGAAGTGAAGGAAGTTGAGGTATGCACGAAGCTCCCATGCTCACTTGAGCCCCTTCCCCTCCCACACATACACTAGAAGTAGAAAACAATTATCAATTAAGCGGAGTCATGTATTAGAAATAAAGGAGCCAATCAGTGATTTTCATTTTTGTGTCTTCCATGCAGTTGTGGGGCTTTGTATTTTCTTCACAGTATGAGGAAATAGTGGCATTGAGCAAAACAGAGGCACCTGGGATCTGTCATTGGTGAATATCTCTGGTGTTTACAAGATGTTAGTCTGATAATGCCTTGCTGTTTGTGTTCTATTGGATGGTTGTGTTGAGTCATAAAACCAACAGTGTCCTGCTAGTACTGGGATTGTGATGGAGAAGTTTTATGCGTCCACCCATGTTATCCAAATGTAAATATTTGCAAGGACAGTACAGTGGTTCTTCTCCTTCACAAAAATTTTCAATTTTGTGTTTTCACACTTGAAGGGTGATGGAGGAAAACCAAGGATAGAACTCGTATAGCTTGGCTATTTTTTGAGTCTAGAACGGGAATGTTAATCGGGGAGAAGGTCTTAGGCATTCATAAACAGAGATCCTTTGGTGGCTAATTTCTATTATCCATAGTTACTGTTGGCTAATTGGCTTAACGGCATTCTGCTGAAAAAAAGAGACGTTAGCACCTAGTAGGGTTCTTAATAAAATAATATGTTAAAAGTTTAAAGGATTTAAAGGTTTAACTGAGATTTAAACGAAATTGAATTGAATATAATAAAAAAAATGTTTTACAGGGAGTTAATGTTAAAATTATTATAGATAGAATTTTTTTTAATTTTATTTTAATAAATATAAAATACATATATAAAAAAATTTAAAATATACTATAAAAATAATTTAAATTAGATTATTGATTTTTGATCTGTTCACTCGTAATTATTATTTTTTGGAAAAGTATAAGGAGACAATATTCATCCTTATTGTACAATACATACAATGGGGTTTAATTGAAATTAAAATTAAATTATGGGTAATTATTTAATTTTGAATTTTTTCTAATTTGAAATTTGAAACAAATTAGGATTACCGTCAGTTATAGAATCAAAACAACGAACTCCCTCTCTCAAGATAGCGTGACTTCCATTCTCTCGATTAATCCGAGAATCTCGCCGCTTCAACTCCGCCACGATCACCGACTGCTGTCTGCGTCTGTTCCCACCGCCCTCTCGTCCGCACAGTCCACCGCACAGCACTTGGTTTGCAGGATCTTTGCGCCTCCAGCAAGGATAGTGCGCAACCAGTTTGCCTTCTTCTTGATGGCGACATCGCAAGACGAACGTGCTTCAAGCGAGGGTCCTCCTTCATGCACACCACCAAGCCAAAATTAATTAATGGAGTGCGATATGGTTGAATCGCTAGTTTGTGTTCCGTCTGCCGTTGCATAGAATTTTCAAACCAACATAAAAACTTATCCAGCGATGTTATATTTTTTGACTTTATTCTGATCCTATTTTTTCTTCAACAGAAATTAGTCGAGACGCGATGCTCACCTTGCTACATTAACAACTTGTTTATCCACCCACTTGGAACAACATAATTAGCACGCTAAGTTGGCCGAAATTGAGGCCATTGGTTTTGATTTCCTGCAGCGGGTACCGCAATGGCATGTGAAGCAGAACATCATGCTCCAACTAGCTAGGGCCTATGACGTGGAGTCAAACACTCTCAGCAGGGGACATTCGCGTTACCGCCGAACTGATCGGCATACCTTCTTGAGGTTAGTCAAAGTTATGTAACATGTAAAAATTCTTATGCGTGGTTTTTGTTTTTCCTTTGTTGACACTGACTGATTGTTGTACACTGCTTTATTAACGCAGGGGACCCAATCTCGGAATTGCAGAAAAAAATGCATAGCATTTGGCAATTAAGAGAGAGTTTCAGAAGAAAACTACAACATAACTGTGGGACTTTGTCTTTGCCTGTCCAATGGATACCGAGCAACAGAGGATGACCTTTAGACGATACTTTATCATGATAGTTTTGAAGATGTTTCTTAGCCCCACAAGCCAGCAGACTATTTCTCCGTGACACCTCCCTCCGATATTGGATGTCTCAAACCCAAGAAGATTCCACTGGCCATATCAGATATTAAAGTGGTTGCGAGATGCGATAAGGAAATTCCAAGACAATAACCGGGAAACATGCAGCGGGTGCATGTTCGTGTTGCAACTAAATTTTAAAAACATGTACGACCTAAGGTGTAAGTCCTAATATTTAAGTTACTTGTGTATAGGTTTTGTACTTTCAGCACTTAAAGCATGGTCCGTTGCATGCATGTCAAGTACTCGAGCCTTGGATTGTTGAATGGACCGCTAATAAACTTGATAAGGCCGACCATGTTATCTCACAGGTTCAATCTCTAATAATCTCATTTTTATAATCAAATTGAATACAAATGTCATTAGATGTTCACGTTAATTTTTTTCTATCTTTGTTGTCTCGTATTGAACACACATGTTTGCATAGCCGACAAAGCAAGGAAAGGGAAAAAACAGAAGAAAGAGTCTAGACTGTCTAGTAGTAAAGCAATAAACAAGAAAGGAATGTGTAAAAGGCCCCGCAAGGACCCTGACCAATCGCCGTCTACCCAGGGCAAGACTACATCTCAACAAAGCAGATTACCTTATCAGCATCCTTAGCTGAGATGTAGTCTTGCCCTAGGTAGACAGCGATTGGTCAGGATCTTTGCGGGGGCCTTTTACACCTTTCTTTTTTGTTTATTGCTTTACTACTAGACTTTTTCTTTTGTTTTTTTTCTTTTCTTGCATTGTCGACTATACAACCCTGTGTGTTCAATACGGGACAACAAAGATAGAAAAAATCAACATGAACCTCTAATGGCATTTGTATTCAATTTGATTATAAAAATGAGATTATTAGAGATTGAACCTGTGAGATAACATGGTCGGCCTTCTTATCAAGTTCGTTAGCGGTCCATTCAACAATCCAAGGCTTGGGTACTTGACATGCATGCAATGGACCATACTTTAAACTCTGGAAGTATAAAACTTATACACAAAGTAACTTAAATATTAGGACTTACCGTACATGTTTTTAAAATTTAGGAAATTTAGTTGCAATACCAGCAACACGAACATGCACCCGCTGCATGTTTTCCTGTTCTGGTCTTGGAATTTTCTTATCGCATCTCGCAACCACTTTAAATATCTGATACGGCCAGTTGAATCTTCTTGGGTTCGAGACATCCAATATCGGAGGGAGGTGCCACGGAGAAATAGTCTGCTGGCTTGTGGGGTTAAGAAACATCTTCAAAACCACCAGGATAAAGTATCGTCTAAAGGTCATCCTCTATTGCTCAATCTCCATTGGATAGGCAAAGACAAAGTCCCGCAGTTGTGTTGTAGTTTTCTTCTGAAACTCTCTCTTAATTGCCAAATGCGATGCATTTTTTTCTACAGTTCCGGGATTGGGTCCCTGCGTTAATGAAGCAGTGTACAAACAATCAGTCAGGGTCAACAAAGAAAAAACAAAAACCACGCATAAGAATTTTTACATGTTACATAACTTTGACTAACCTCGAGAAGGTATGCCGAATACATTGCCGATAAGTTCGGCGGTAACGCGAATGTCCCATGCGTCGACCCTGAGAGTGTTTGACTCCAGATCATAGGCCCTAGCTAGTTGGAGCATGATGCTCTGCTTCACATGCTATTGCGGTACCCGCCGTAGGAAATCAAAATCAATGGCCTCAATCTCGGCCAACTTAGTGTGCTCATTATGTTATTCCAAGTGGGTAAACAAGTTGTTAATGTAGCAAGGTGAGCATCGCGTCTCGACTAATTTCTGTTGAAGAAAAAATAGAATCAGAATAAAGTCAAAAAATATAACCAAATATGTCCTTTTAATCATATAAACAATGAGATACCTTTTTACCCATTTGAGTTTGTGTTCGGCCGGTTTAAAAAACGATTTGTTGGAGCACCGTGATAATTTACTCACGCAATAGTCCCCCTTAATTCTAAGTATTTAACTCTTACAAAAGAAGCAGGTAACCTGCAGCCAAATAACGTAAATAATAGCATAATATTATATTTCAATTGATGTAACCTTAATTATTGGATCGAGATGGCACCATAATATAATACTGATGTATCAAGGCAGAAAAGAAATTATTGGTGTTGAAGATTCTAGCTTTTTTCTAATTTCTGATATGTTCCAAAAGATTTATCAAGATCAAACCTCCAAATATCCCTATAGTAACCATCTATAATTAAGATAAAAAACTAATTCATGAAAACAGATCATCAACTACGAAGGCCAACTGTCCAACCACATACTCAAGTAACGATCCAAATAAATAAGCGCAAGTTTTATCAAATATACCAACCAACTAATACCCTACTAAAGCGACCATCCAAAATGCTTACGAAAATTATTAACAAACCAAGAGGAGCAGCAAAGCCATCAATTACAACCACACCAATCATCTGTGTGAACTAGTTTCACACAATGCAACAACTTGGCAGATCCAGAAATCAATTTTTTCCTCGAAAAAAGGTCATGCCAATAAATAAATCACAAATTAGCTATCCATTTTAGGTGTACTCCGTTTTGATTATCTAGAACGAAAATGTTTACTGAACAAACACAAACCAGACAAAAAATAAAAGAAAAAATAAAAAAACATTAAATATTTTCGAAGAAGCCTTCAACATAATAACATCAAAATAGCATTCACGGTCATTGAAATAAATTCTCCCAATTTTTCTGTATTAACTTCATCTATCAAAACCAATGGCCCGATTACATACTAATGTAACTATCCAATTATATATGCCCAATATCTATGATTAAGACCAACCATTCAATCACATAATAAAAAAGAATATTTACAAAGGATAAAATGCAAAAAAGACACAGTTAAGGTTTACTTTCTCTTATGAGCACGAGATTTAGTGATAGCCCTAACCTCTTTTCTAATAGATTGGAACAAAGATGAAAGATACATGAGTTAACCTGAATATAAAAAGGCTTCAAATGAACGAATGAATACAAAAATTAGAAAGTGGACATTGTAATGTAAATTCATAGAAACCAAAATAAACGAAGTGAAAATGAATATATAATGAACACTAGAGGAAAGGGATTGACCTCGTTGCAATTAAGGATGCCTATCTTGTTAAAACTTTGAACCTGGGCTAGTGCGATTTCTCTAACTTCCTGAGGCAGACACAAAAAATAGTGAATATTGTATACTTTTTCTACTCATGCAGCTGGGACCATGAGTGAAAATTAAAAAATAAAAACATAATCAAATTTGGTTTGAACAAAACAGCCGAACATAATGATGCACCTCAAGGCTCTCAACCGTGTCTTTATATCCAGATAGTAGATATTCTCTTGCTAGAGTCCTCTTAATGCAATTTGGCGTTTGGGGTGTGAAAATCTAGTGGTCCAAGCCTGATAAGAAAATTATTTAATTTTAATTACACACCAATAATAAAAGGTTCAGGTAATTCTTTGGCTAAAGTAACAAAGGCAATATAGAAAGAATTGGAAATTGTTGTGCATGCAAAATTGAAACTAAAAAAAACCTTGCAAGACTAACCATCCAATACCTTACTAAAGTAACTATCAAACTGCTGTATTCCTGCACGGGGCGGGAAAAAATTTAAAATTTAACTGCTATATATACAAGATTATCAAACTTTTTCGACCATTCCCACGCTAAAGTTAAATCATCATGAATTGCAACAATCTCAACCAACATCATATTCCACATGCTCTAGGATACTAAAATTGCACCTAATGCTTTCTCAGTATGTATAATTACTCATATCAGCAGCAAAATCTATCAATAGTACAACATGCAACAGCGATTACGAATCGAGAAATGAACAACTCAACCCACTTACCTTGGATGGTTAGCCTACTGCTAGCGATGATGTTCGTTGTGGTCTCGGTGAATGGTCGACGAGCAGTCGGCTAATCTTCCAGGATCGGATGTCGGCTGCCACCAGTGCGACGGATATGCTGGAGATAACGGCTTCCGCGCGAGGAGAATGGCACAGCTGATCAGTTTGGCGGTGACGACTCACTTGGCTGTAGTTCGGGTCGGAGGCGAAGTTCGCAGGGGCTGGGCTGCAGTGACGGTGAGATGTGCAACGGCAACAGGGCGAGGGACTTGAGGACAACAATGAAGGACGCTTGCGAGGACAGGTTGCCTTCTGGGGTTGCAGCTTCCGGCGCACGCGGTTCTGCATCGATAGGGGTCTGTGCAGCGACTGGGAGGGTTTTTGGTGGGGGAGAAAAACCGTGAGAACCAAAAGGATTGGATAATTGGAAAAAAATTTAAAGTAGGAATAAATTAGTGGTGGGGTAAATTAAATAGCCATTAGAAATTAGAGTTCTTGAAGGTTAATTACTTAATTTATTTTTTTAATTTAAATTGGCCCAATAAACAGTCTATTGTAGTCATTATATACATACTTCATTGTTTTTTTAGCAGGAGTCTTAGTTTTTTATAAATCATATTGATTTTAGTGGCTGATTTTTAATTAACCAATTGAATCGCTAATTTGGTTTGATTTTAAAAACCATAATTTACACTATTTGTTGTACATATTTTTTATATAGTTTTTTATGGTAACAAATAAATTTTTTATTGATTATTTTTAATGCAAAAAAATATGCAAGGAAGATTTTTTATTTAAATAAATTAAATAAATATTCCATTTACTGAAATGAATAATTATAAAAATTATTATAAAAATACGTCTTCCAATCTTATCAGTGTATCTTGTTTATATTGTAGATCAGATATATGAAATTTGAAAAAATACATTTATCTAATTTACACGATACACTCACAGTTATCTAACGAGATGTGTATTTGTCAATATAAAAATAAAATTTTTAAAAATAATAAAAAATATTAATAATTTAAATTTGACTAAATTTTTAAAAATGGAACGTTTCAAATAATAGAAAAATAGATAGTTTTAAATTATTTGAAATGTACTGTTTTTTTCCTCTATTATTTAAAATTGTCCATCTTTTTTATTATTTAAAACGTTCTATTGTTAAAAATTTGGTCCAATTTAAATTATTAATATTTTTTATTATTTTCAAAAATTATATTTTTATATTTACAAATGCACATTCTATAAACGAAATATGTATATTTTTTTAAATTTCACTTATCTTTTTTATAGTGTAAACAAGATATATTCATAATTATTTTTGTTTACAATATAAATGAAATAAAATTAGGAAATGTATTTTTATAATAATTTTTATAATTATTTATTTTAATAAATAAAATATTTATTTAAATAAAAAATCCTGTCGAAGGAAAGTATCTTTTTGAAATCCATACAAGAAAAGCATATAATATACCTATAACATTTTCCTATAAATTATTATTTCACATTACGGAAAAACTATTAAATAAAGAAAAAGGTTGTCTGTAATCAATTATTTCCACTATTTATGCATATAGTCAATTTTGACTGAATAATATTTTTTTTTGGGTTAAAAATTCAAATAGAATAAACTTTATATAAAGTTAATAATTAAAATTTATTAAATAAAAAAATTAATTAAATCAATCAAATTATTTAATAGTTCTAGTCTATTATAACATTTTATTTATTTTTTACATTCTATAGATAATGGTGGAAACTCAGGTGCAGTCGATTTCATGTGAAGTTATAGTTAAAAACTGTTAAATGAAAATTTAGTCAAATCGGTCAAATCATCTAACGACTCTCAGCTATCAATTTTACATAAAATATATTGCACTCTAGTTTTCACCATAAATAATATTTCAACGGCGTCTTCCTTTTTTAATCTGGACTTTTTGACGGAAGGCAGACCCGTTAACGCATAAGGGAGAATTCGTCCGTACGGCAATTCTCCCTTCACCTACCCCAACCTCGACCCGGTAGACTGGAAAACGATGTCGTTTTCTGGGCACTGCATAGGGCAGCCGCAAACGATTCTCAAACTTTGAAGATATTTGGAACTGGGGACATCTAAGTCAAAATGGCGCCAAAGTCCACCCAATCTTCGCAAGCCATGAATGGCAGAGTTCTCTTCTATTCCCTCCTTCTCACTCTCCAGTACGGTGCACAGCCTTTGATCTCCAAACGTTTCATCAGGTTCCTTTGATCTGCGTTCATCAATTTTCATTTTTTATAGTTTTTTCAATTTCGTCTCAATTTTTTGCCGCTACGACGACGCGCCTTTAATTAATTGAAGTTACCATCGCTAACCGTTTATTTTGAGAACTCTCGCAAATAACACAGGGAAGTCGATTCTTGTGACAGAAGGATCTACATTAGAGGAATTGCAATTGTTGAGTTAGTATAAATTAGAAGAAAAATGTTCTTATGGGTTTTAGAAGACGAGACCCCTTTTGTATTGTATCTGTTTGTATTTTTATTGATGCTAAACGCTAGAATATGGAAGTGCTCTTAGGTCCAAAAGCATGGTTTCTGTCCAGAAGCGGGGATCCAATATTATTTAACTTAAATATTTTACTTGCTCGCAGGATTTATTCTTATGATTCAATTCTGATATATATTATTCGGTTGGGAAAATAATCTTCTTAAATTGTTAGTGCTTCTGATTGTGTATTATTGATTTTAATATCTTTATCCATAAATTTCCTTGTGCATTAACTAATTCGTTAACAACTTAGTTGAAAATGATCATGTGAAGCATGTCTCATTAACTTTTTTTCCCCCTCTTCCCACAGATGTGAGGTTATTGTGACTTCATCTGTTTTGACATGTGAGATTGCAAAGGTAACTCTTGAACTGTCTTGATTAGAAAGCCGGTACTATTCCCTTGTTCTCTTATTGGGGGAAAAACTCATTTCTTTAACCTTCTGTTTAGGTTGTGTGTGCTTTATTTTTCATGGCAAAAGAAGGTAGTCTGAGAAGAGCATATAAAGAGTGGACATTGGTTGGCGCATTGACTGCATCAGGACTTCCTGCAGCTATATATGCACTGCAAAATAGTTTGTTGCAAATCTCTTACAGGAATCTCGATTCACTCACTTTTTCAATACTCAATCAAACAAAAATATTTTTCACTGCAATCTTTACTTATTTAATACTGAGGTATGATCCTGCAGTTACCTGCCATCCTTAATATTTGGGCTATGTCTGAGAAAACTCACTTATTCAAATGTATAAGTAGAGATGCTCACTTTTATCTATGCTGTCAAGTATGTGGTTTAACTCAATAGCTGCTGAATCGATACTAAATATGCCTTCAAATTTAGAATTATTTGCTCTATCAATGACTACCTAAATATAGTGCTATGTAAAATATATACCTAGTGAATATTCATAATTGCTTACTATCTGCTTGGTTTGTGTTTTATGATTAGAACTGTTGAAGCAGATCAATGATATTCTCACTGCAATAGTTTTAAGACATTTACTGAATCTGAGGGTTTTTGTTTTAACTTATATGGAAGCACCACCCTACGTCCCTACCGAAGTACTGATATCATGTTCAATACTTCTGTGTCAGATTTATTTTATGGCTTTCACCCTAGAATTCTAGATAAATTTTTATGGTGTTTTATCAAATACAATAAAAAAAATGTTTATGGTGTATGAGGTATCTGATTATTGGGTGGTACAGGCAAAAACAATCAATTCAGCAAATTGGGGCCTTGTTCTTGTTAATAGTTGCAGCAGTTCTTCTAAGCATTCGCGAAGGCTCTAGCAAAGACTCTACTGGTGGGCATGCAGATCAAATTTTGTTTTATGGAATTGTTCCTGTGTTGGTTGCTTCAGTGCTATCTGGACTAGCTTCTGCCTTGTGTCAATGGGCATCTCAGGTCATCCATAATTTCAATTTTCTTTCCTGACTTCAGTTTCCTACATTAATGAATATTTATATTAATCCTTTCTATTCCTTGCATTACAGGTTAAGAAGCACTCATCATATTTGATGACAATAGAAATGTCCATTGTTGGGAGTCTATGTCTGCTTGCCAGTACTTTGAAATCTCCAGATGGGGAAGCTATAAGAAAACATGGGTTCTTTTATGCTTGGACTCCTCTAACCCTGGTAACGTTCTTACTGATAAATGACTTTTGTCTTACAATACTTAGAATTTCATATCAAAAAAGATAGAGAAATCCAAAATATCCCCTTGACTGTTGATTGTACTGCATGTCCCCACTCCCCAGCTGCTTATTGAATGCCTTGATCAGTTATGAACAAGATATGATATTCATACATCTTTATGCTTGGGAAAATATTTATTTATTTATTTTATGATTCTATTGGATGACTAATCTTTTGTTTTACTGTATTTACTATAATTGCACTTGCGCATTCATAAGTTGAATTTTTTAGTTTCTTATTCCAAGCAATTACTCAATATGTAAGGTGATTGTAACATTTTGGGAGTAACATTTTTTTATTACTGATGTGTGACAACTTTAAAAAGCAAAAAAAAGAGTAACATTCTTTTTTTATTTATCAGATACCAGTAATTTTCAATGCCGTTGGTGGAATTCTCGTTGGTTTAGTTACAAGTCATGCTGGTGGTGTTAGAAAGGTAAGTTTGACATAGTGATTAGATGGTACTTGGTCATTGTCATTAGTTTGCAACATTAATACATTACGATACTTTTATACTGCTATTGGTGGATAGGCAGAGGCAGTAAACGCACAAAACTATTGTAATTAACTGAGTAATTGCTACTTTAGCAACAAAAACTTATCGATGAACTTTGGATTTGCTGAACATGATGAGAATTTTACAAAGGATAGGCTGGAATATATTAGGATGAAACTCTTCATATATTGTCTATTTTGTTCAAAGGTTAGTAATGATGACACTAATTCAATGTGGTTGCAGGGTTTTGTCATCGTTTCTGCTTTACTTGTCACAGCATTGCTACAGTTCTTATTCGAAGGAGAACCACCTTCAATGTATTGCCTTGTGGCTCTTCCAATAGTGGTTAGTAGCATCTCAATATACCAGAAATACCCGTACCAGATTAAGATTAAGAAGAAGGAATCATAAAATCTGACCACCAGAGTTTGGGAAAGTTATTTACTAATTCCCCCACTTACACTATGTTGTTATTCCAGAATATCTGTAAGCATATTGTAAATGATAGAAGGCAAACATTCTTTTGAAGGCCGTCTCGGTCTCAAGTAGAATTACTATGTAATACAGAGCTCTCTTCTTTAAATATCCCTGAACTTTCTTGAATGAGGGAATCATTTTGGTCACCTGTTCAATTTTTTTTTTTTTTTTTGACGGTGTGGTCACCTGTTCGATATATATCCATAGAAAAAGTGAAAACCAATGGCTATGTTACCTTTCATGAATCTTGATTAAGAAAACTACGAAGAAATAATTTACTGTTTAATTATTTTCCCCCAAGTGAAACAGAAATATTATAATTCTTGTCATGGTGCTGCAATGCATGGACAATAAGGACGGACTGATCCAAAGTTTTAATATGTTCTTGTGAGTTGTGATAGCTGAATGTTTTCCTCCATCAACTGTCATTCAGCCCTATTAAAATCCAATGATTTGACATACTACATATGTTTCAGTGAAGAGGTTTGTACGCAGAGGAAGTAAGGGATTGCCAAATGCCAATGAGTCATTAAGGTTTATATAACAAAAACAAGGTAAAGAATAAGAAGTTAATGTTAATGTACTCTCTGTATAAATAATTTTATACGTGCTCCTAATGACGTATTATCATATTAATTAAAATAATTATTTTTTATATTTAAAATTTGAATAATTATAAAAAAATTAAATATCACTGAACAATTCATAAAACTTTTATTAGTATATCAAAATTAAACTCTACTAGAATCTTTTGGGCTACACAAGCTGCTTCATCATGGAGGAGCCAACTCCATGCAATTTTTTGGGTACATTACATGGCCAACTCCGTAATCCGGACTCAGTTCTGCAAGCCGGGCCCGGGCCGAAAACTACCGGAGGAAAAAAAACAGCAGAGGGGCTACGATGCTCCCAAAGAAATGTAGTATTTGGGGTTTTTTCTTCTAGTCTTAGGCCCTGTTTTCAAACAAAACTGGTGATCGGGCCCGCATCTTTCAGCATTATGAGGAGGTACAAGGTAACTGGTAAGTGGAAGAAGGTTTTAAGCAGGGATTTAAGGAAAGCGCGCAGTTGTAGTTGGAATTGAATTACAGAGGCAGATTGGGATTATCGGCAACGGAACCGAAGGGTTAAATCGAAAAAGAAATCATGGCACATGTTCTAAACATTCCTCTGATTCCTCTTATACCCACTTCCTCAAACAACACCAACAACGTCCACGAAATTGCGTTCAAGACGGTCCCTTCAGCTACGAAGCTCGAAATTAAGCAGTTGCTCCAATCTTTCTACGGCTTGGAGGTTCAAAAGGTGCGAACTTTGAACATGAAGGGCAAAACGAAGCGTGTTTGGCTTGCAAAAGGTGAATCCTTGGTTGGAAACAAACCCGATTATAAGAAGGCCTACGTCACCCTCAAGAACCCACTTTCCAACTACCCCATTTTTTATCCTTCACCTGCCACTATCGTACATGACGAATACATGAAGAAGAACAAGAAGATGATGACCTTGCAGTGATAGCCAGCTTTCATTTGGAGCAACTATATACTGGTTTCAATGTTCTTCTGTTGTGATCACTTTTTCCTTTTGGTTCTTCTTTTTCAATGCTTGTGATAACTGATAAGTTCTCCCAAACATGTGAATAGTGCATTGATTTTTGGTGAAGTTTAATGATTGATTGGGATTATGCTATTCAATGATTTGTTTAGTTATTTTTCTTATTATTTTTCATTTGAACAACAAACTATATCAAACTAGCACTAAGAAGTAAGATCAGATTCCCCTATATTTGATGTGTTTCAGTGTTTGTAAGTTGAGGTTTTACAAGAGAAGAAAGGGAAGAAAAGTTTTTTTTTTTTTTTTTTTTTGAAAAGATTTTTCACTCTTGAAGAGCAATTGTGAGTCCACTTTATTCTTCAAGCTCTGCCGCTTTTCCGTTTTTCTATATAAAATCCCAACTTGCAAACAACACTCAAATCATGGATTGGAAAAGCCAAACAAATATTTCACCTGAGATCCAAGCAGGGCGGAGCTAGAGGTTTTATTTGAAGGGGGGCAACATGAAAATATAACTTCAGAGGAGGCAAAAAAAGAAAAAAAAAATCAAGGGGAGGGCCCAAACTAGAAAATTAAGAACTTATGTATGAAAATTACTTTTTTTTTTTTTTTTGTGTTTTTGTGGGGGGAGCCCCAGGCATGTCCTGAGCACCGCCCCTGATCCAAGGTTGTATAGTACATTCGTAATATTCAGAGGAGTCATTTTCTTTTGGACCACCGTATCTCCAGAATTATGTGGTCCTGTCTCATAACTTTGTTTAGAATTCAAATGGGCATCCTTGTTTCATCAACATTGATGTTTAAGTAAATCAGGAATGAATATATTTCAAGTTTCTATATTCTATGCTCATCAATATATGCATGCCATAATAATGTAACACCTGGGAATTTAAGTTATGAAGTATTGTTGTTTTATATAAATATATATAATCAGCAGCAGCTAGAAGGAATTTATTTAGTATTAAAGCAGATAGTATGGTTATTTATGTTTCCAATTTAACTGCATAGTGCTTATATTACGAATGCAAACATTATTCCCTCTCCAGCTTCATTTTTCTGCAGATATGGAGTTTTAGTTTTTTTAATTTTTTTTTTCCTTTGAACTCATCTTCTATTGTTGCTAAATATGAGTTAATGATTTAATGCTCAATAAACTATGTCCTTGAAGTCCATGAACTTGGATAATTGATGCAATGGATTCAGAAAGTAATTTCATTTTCTTATTAAGCATCTATTACTTGTTTGTGTATGCAAGTATCAAGGAACTTCTGTCTTCGGAGTCCATAATAATTTTAGGTACATAATTTAATCTATATGTTTCATACAAAAAATGGCTAGAGAAGTCTTTCTCACAAGAGATTTTTTTCTTCTTTTGTTGAAATACTTTAAGACATCGAGGTCCTTCTTCTAGGGGTTCCTTTTTGTTGAACAGGTTCTGGTGACTTTGTTACATCCTGTTCATCTCCAATTTCATCTCCTGCTGGTTTTACATGAAATGAGTTCTTAATCTTCCTCCAATTTAAACTCCAGCCAGTTGAATTTTTCGGCTTGCTGTTCAACTTTTCATACTCCCGTTGCAATTCGAAGTAGTCTTTCTGCAGTTCTATCATCTTGGACTTTACATGCTCAAGCTCTGATTTGAGTGTTTTGATGTCCATACTTGCAGATGTTTGGTTTTCATCCTGTTCAGAATTAATTCCACTTTGTTCTTGCTCTTTCTCTTGCATTGTGGCTCTCATCTTTACTTGCTCTGAAAATAGAACCTGCATGACTTGTGTAGTGTTCAGATGACAGCCATCACTCCGGTCATGTTGGCTCTAAAATATTCTATTTGATTGTAACTATATTAGATAGCATGCATAGTTATGAATTGAACCGGTTCCGGTGTGTTATACTGTTGAATTCAATCATCTAATGAAAATGGACTTGATAATCTTTAGTTCTAACTGTAGAATATTGTAATGCAATGATTATTTCATGTGTCAACATTTCTTCTCTTTAAACTGCTCTAACAAACCAATTCTGTTTTACTGCAATGTTCAGAGAATTTAATCTTTGCAATGGAAGTGTAGGCTATGAGTACGAAGGAATTGAAAATCAAGTTCTAGAGTTCTTGTAAACTTAACCTGTACAACTGTTCTTAGAGGCAGTCTATCATTTTGTGCAGCATGTGTACACCCATCAAGTGAGAGTTTCTCACAATTCATTGTTTTGCATAGTCTTCTACGGTCATGTTCTGTCAGTGAAGGATGGGTCTGCACAGAACATGTCAATATCAGAACATAAAATACTTTGTATCTGTAACACAAACTAAGAGTTGGATTGATGACCTTGAGATAGGTGTCAATGGCTCTATATAGACCGTCATCACATGTTCGAGTGTTTTCAGGTAGTAATTCAGCTAAAACTTGGAACTTAGTAATTGAAAGATTTGGATCTCTTGAAATTTCAGCTAGGTAATTGTCCAAGAGCCTGCTAATGTTAAATCTCCCCAACTTTGGTTGCTGTTGCATTTGCTGTTGTTCATGCATCAAGAAGTATTCCACAATTCGTTGCACTACATCTACGTCGTGCATAGTGCATTCATCTGAAGAATTAGGCATGCTAGGAACAGGGAAAAAGAAAGGAAAAAGCAAAATACAAAAATTAGTGTCACTGGTTGTTTTCACAAAAATGGGTTATTCTTTTGGTGTATGGGGTTGCAGAGTTGGAACTGTCATTGTGTATTAATGCCTATGTGTAAAAGAAATGGCTGCATACTCACTTGGCCATTTCTTCATTTTGATATCTTGGAATTAAAAGATCATTCACCTCAGCATCTTCCAAAACCATACTAATTCTCTTTTCCAGGTATGAAGTCAGAGCTTGCGATACAGAATACATCCTTGCCAGCTTTAATATCTGCAACAAAAATTTGCATGACACAGCTCCTTGCTGAGGGGGAATTATGCTGACTAGGTTTTCAATAATTGTCTTTTGATCCTTGCTGTGTCCTGTGCTTTCTTTCTTTCTCCCAGTAAAAATACTGAACTCTAGGCTACTTTTTCCATGACCATATCCTCTTATTCCTTCTAACTCCATATCCATTCCTGGTAGCCATCTCTTTGCATACTGCATGATACATTTACCTATGATCTCTGGTTTAGTTCCTTTCGCCCTTATTGCTGAAATGATCCGCATAAAGTGATCGATGCGGAAGTCGGCTACATCATTGAACCACCAGGTCTCTTGATTAGGCGCTGCATCTTCGCAAGTGAGTTCATCTTTAGTAGCTTTCCAAGCAATGGAATCACAACATCTTCTGACAATTTGGAGGTTCTCAGCCCATGGAGATAAAGTTTCGCAAGATTTCAGTACAGTGATGGTGTCTTTCCATGAAGCGAGCACAACAAATGTTAGGAAAGCTTCAGACTTGGAAATGAGATTTCCATCTTCTAGTTCTTCGGTCATCTCTAGGAATTCCGCTGCGCATCTCAGTGCAGCCACATTTTCTGGGTTGAAATCTATAGGGAAGCCATAGCAGAATTTTAGAATTGTTTCAAATGTCTTGGATCCACCTGGAAAATTTTCGAGGTTGAGCTCCTTGCCAGAATTCGAGATCAAAGGCTGGACTTCCAATCTTCCTAAGTAGCCACATTTTGATATCAATGGGAACTGTTACAGAGAATTAGTGTTAGTGTCCCCTGTTAGTGTTTCCTACTGTTTGGTCTTCTTTTAAGGAGGATTCTTAATCTGATATTCTCTTCTTTCTCACTTGGGGCAATTCTTTTTCTCCTATCCCAAAGGGTTTGGAGAAAAAATAAAAATAAAAAAGACAATCCAAAATACCCATACTATGAAGAAAAGAATGGTTATTAGCTGTCTAATGTCTGTAGTAGAATTGTGCACTTATGGAGATGAAGACTGGTAAAAAAGATTACTGCTGATAGTGTTAATGTTTCTGAACCAAACCATAGGTCAGATAAGAGGGAAAATTTATTAGCAACATTTGTTTATGCTATTTTTTTCTTCTTATTATTATTCCTTTTGGGTCTAAACCAATCTATGATGTTTATTTGTACCTTGTGAACATTGTAGGTGGTTTCTTGGATTTGAATTGAAAAGTCTGTTGGGATATGAGTAGTGATGAACCTGTAAAAGCCCAAATATAGGGGAGAAAATCACAAGGGAGTGATTGAATTTTGAACTATACTTAGGCATACATAAAAAAAAAAAAGTAAATTCACTTGTACATACAAATACAAATACTGTTAGCACTGTTTTTTTCTTCTGCCTAAACTATAGATACAGTATTACTATTTGTAATAGTAAAGGTACCATGAATGTTCGCCTTTGAAGCTATCAGCTATTGTGACATGTTTGTTGGGAACTACTATGCTTTTGTCTGAAGCTTGATCAATGCAATCGGTGTGACTCTGAGGGTCTTGTTGTGCTTGTGTCACTTGAAGAGGCTTCATTCTGATCCTTTTAGATATCTGCAATCTGCAGTGTACTTAGGATAGAGAGTAGACACTAGACACTTCATTGTGATGATTAAATGATATGTTATATGCTTATATCTACACTCCACATTAATGCTAAGAATTGAATATGTGGTCATTGTGGCTGTGTGGGGCTATAGTTATAACGGTTGTTGGATTGTTTCTTTCCTTCTTAAGACTCTGTCAAAACATGGTTATATATGAATAATTTAATATGAAGGAATTACGATTCAGCAACTATACACATCACTAAGTCTAGGTGTGATTTATTTTTACCTAGATTTGTTAATATCACTCACTCTTGGAAATTATTGTACCAAATCAATTACAGGGATAAAAACTATAAATAACTAACTATACCAAAATTAAAAACAAACTTAATCTTGAATTCAGTTACTTCAAAAATTCTGTGATTAAGTCAAATCATATTGGATATGATAAACCTGGCCTTTTCCCATATTGGGCCATGATGTGTCCCCCTAGGACCGTACAAACTATTTCTTCTGCTGCTGTAGAGGGTCGTGGCTCATAAGTTAATGGACATCTGTATCATAATTCATAAGCTTTCTTGGAATATATAACTTGTTTACTGCATTTATAAATTATAATCACATGATTCCCCGGCAACAAGGGAACTTCAGATGGCAAAGAGTACAGCAATTTCCTTGTAGATAAAGGAGCGTACTTAAAGACTTAAAGTGGATCATTGTACATACTACTTGTTAATAGAGAGAGTTTTTTTTTTTTTGGTGACTTTAATAGAGAGAGTTTAATACGCGAACATAAACAGTGAACATAGATTAATAAATTATTTATTTTTTATAATATGGTAATGCCTAAATAGATATTTGTGTAAAAGTAAAACTACACTATTAGAGTGTTATTACATGAAATTAAATTCTAATAAAAATTATATTTTATCTCTGTACAGAAACAAATTTAAAAATTTTAATATAAAGAGATCGAATTCAGATGATTTTTTAATTATTTTTTATTATATTTTTATTACATAAAAGTAACTTAGATAGAATATTTATTTTTCAAAAAAAAAATCTAAGATATACTATGTGATTATTAAAATATAACAATGTAAATTGTTATTAATATTCTATATAATAATATAATATTAAATATATTAATATTTTAATATTATTAAAAAAATAAACAAATTTTTTAAAAATAAACAATTTTTTTAAAAATAAATATAAAATGAATTTATGAAAACTAATTTAAAAAATATATATAAACATTTGAGTATATAATATTAAACTAATTAAGTAAAAATTATTAATAAATAAAATAATCAAAATATAAACTCATCATATATACAAAATAATACATATAAAATTATTAAATTACATATTTTTTATTTTTTTAAGCATATATCCCATATATAATTAATTACAGGGTAGTAAAGACCAAGTCACTACTTGCCCCCTTTCTTTTTCCGTCCTGCCTCTGCACCAAACTTATTATTTATGTAATAAACACGGAATAATATATAGTAATCAAAGCTATAGTATTTTTTTTTTCAATAAAAATATAAAAGTATAAGTAAGTAAATGGGGGAGAAGGATTGAAGTGAGAATTGAGAGAAGTTTAAAAGGAGATGTGGTCCTCATCGAGGTTGGCGGTTTCTGCTGCTGCTTTTACGTATAAATAGGTTTCGCTCCAAAACTGCTTCTTTCATGTGGAAACGTGCTGTGAACATCCATCCGTTATTCTCAATCTAACTTTCATTTCATTTGGAATTTTGGAGATTCAGATTCAGATCTCAAGAAGAAGAAGATTTTGAAGGAAAATGGCGACGGTGTCCCCTCTCGCCAAATACAAGCTTGTGTTCCTGGGCGATCAATCCGTCGGCAAAACCAGCATCATCACCCGCTTCATGTACGACAAATTCGACACCACCTACCAGGTATCGTCCCAATCCCATTCAATCTCATTCACAATTTTATTGTCTCACATGATTAAACCTTAATGTATGTATTGATTTTAATCTCTCACCGATGGAGTATTTACGACGCGCTCTTGTTGCATGTGTATGATTTTTACGTGGATCGATCTGACATTTGTTTATGCATCGCTATTTTTTAAATTTTAATCGGTCACGTTGTCTGGGAAAAGAAGCAACGAGATCATCTCTGGTGTAGTTTTGAAAGACGCGTGTTCATCAATGTTCAATTATGAAAGATCATGATTCATGAGGAGGTGGATATTATTGAAAGAATTAGTGTTTAATTTTGTACCGCAATTTTTCTGAAATTCACTGTAATTTATTAAGAGAACACCAAATTGATTGGCATAGTAGCTGCTAGGAGGAACTAAGTCAGTTGTTTGAAAACTCATTGTCACTTATGAGTTATGATGTAACCATTCTGGAAGTGAAGTGTATAGAATCGGAAGGATAGCTAGTAGTTGAAAGTTGAAAGTAAATGATTCTGAAGAAGATCTCTGTTATCATAAAAGTGCTTGTCTTTGAAATTTCTGCTGTCTTGTAATTCTGCTTATTCAGAGTAGTTATCAATATCATGCTAGGTTGCTGACAATGCTTTTCCCGTATAAATTTCAGGCTACTATTGGTATTGACTTTTTGTCAAAAACAATGTACCTTGAAGATCGGACAGTTCGTTTACAGCTTTGGTAGGCTAAATTCCTCTTCAATCATACATACAAAGTACAAATCCAGCATATTTACATTTCAAAAACTATATCACTGGTGGTTTGGCCACATGGGCATATATTCCCCCTTTATTCATTTTAATTTATCATGTTTTATTTTATTATTACTGAGCTCTGTGCATTTTAATTTCACAGGGATACTGCTGGGCAAGAAAGATTTAGAAGTCTCATTCCAAGCTACATAAGAGATTCTTCTGTTGCAGTTATTGTATATGATGTAGCTAGTGAGTGTTGATTATGTTCTTTTTTTTTTTTTTTCTCATGAAGAAGTTTGTAATCACATTTCTTAGGACCTGAATGCTTTCTATAACATGGGTGTGCCCATGCATGCATGCTTGTTTTCTTGTTTGTTCTTTTTATCTGAAGTGATTCTTAGATAATTGAAGACTTCTTCAAGAGCAATACATAATTATTTGAATACTTTCCAAACCTGTTCTCATGCAGACAGGCAATCATTTTTGAACACTACCAAGTGGGTTGAGGAGGTTCGCCAAGAACGCGGCACTGATGTTATTATTGTCTTGGTTGGAAACAAAACTGATCTTGTTGATAAGAGGTGAGCAATGAGTTGTTAAATTTGGTGTTTTGATTTTTATTTAAAAAAAAAAAATTTGCATGCATAGCTGTCTTGCTGACTTTATATATGTTTTAGTTGTACACTAATTATAACAATGGAGTCTTCATATTATGTTGCAGTTCATCTTGCTTAGTTCCCAAATTCCTGGCCGACAAATGATTATCAATTTATCATGTTCTTTCTGGTTACTATGATAGAATATAAGTGCAGTACCAGATAGATTAATAAATGCCACTCAAAATTAAGTGTTTCTTAATTCTCGCCAAATTATCATATGTTAATTATATTAATATATTTACACAAAGTTAATGTTTACTAGATTGGAGTTTCTTTTTATTTTCATTCTAGATATGAAGAAGTCTGGTAGACTATTGTTAAATATAAATTTTAGGATGGCAGAAAAACTGTTTTAGTTATTAAGGGCGTGGAATTTGGATATGTTAATGGAAGAAACAAATGGGTGGGAAGCATTGTTAATCAATTTACCAGGTAGCTTGCACTTTGTGTTTAGAATTCAAGTATGTGATTTTTCTGTAAGAAATCTTATAAGGCAATTTTGATACTTAACCAGGCAAGTTTCTATAGAGGAAGGAGAAGCCAAAACCCGTGAGTTAGAAGTCATGTTTATAGAGACCAGTGCAAAAGCAGGCTTCAACATCAAGGTGAAAATTAATGAGTTCTCCTAGTTATCCCCATATTTTTGGTTCATTAGATTGTCAAGCTGCTATTTCCTGGCATTATTCTTTCTTGCTCTTACATAGAATACAGAATATATCTCATCTGGAGTGGGTCATCAATTCACAATCAACTACCATATTTTTCTCAAGCTTATCATCTTTTTCACATGTTTGTTCATGTTTCTGCAATATCTTCTGCCAATGCATAATTGCAGCCTTTGTTTCGAAAGATTGCTGCTGCCTTGCCAGGGATGGATAGTCTTTCTTCCACAAAACAGGAAGACATGGTTGATGTAAACTTAAAGTCCACAGGGAATGCATCACAGGCAGATCAGCAAGGAGGAGGTTGTGCATGCTAGAAAGGTTATTTACTTGATGACTACTTTAATGGAAAAATGTTGCTCGAGGAAACCTTCAGTTCACTTGATGAGGGGCACAAATTGCTACAATGATATTGATATAGAATACGGAGAATGATAGTTAACTTTTCTTTTTTCCCCGTTATTTTGTACAATTAGTCCCTCGATGTAAGAATACAGATAATAAACAAGGCCCTCTAAATTATCGTTAGTTAGCTGGATGTTATTCATATTCACGAAGAAATGCATAGTATGCACAAGCGGAGAAATATGTAAAGTTGTTAACCCAACTCTGCCATTTCTTCTGGTGAACTTTTACTTGGAGTCTTGGACCTATGTGAAACAGAGTCGTCAGGTTTGACCGTTTGAGAAACACATTGACCATTACAGCTTAAATCCGACTGAAATAACAGCCGTAAAAATATATTTATATGCGTGGGATAATTATCCAATGTTTGTTTGACATTAGTTGGCTTTAAGGTTGTTCCAAAGAGACCAAGATAAAATGTTTCTGAGAACTCTGAACTTCAGTTTAATAAAGATTTAAATTAGAGAATTCGTTTCCTAATTCATACAAACTTCATTAGTCATGTACCTTGTTCGCCATACTGAATCAGAATATTTCTTTCCTTAGTACAGTAGGTAAGTGATTAAATTCACAACTTATAAATCTTATTTGAGATAAAATTTCCTACCGTGAGTTATATTAAAATTTAAAGAAAGACAGTGTTTATTGAGATAATCAATCTAATTAAATGAAGCGGCATGATACCATGTTCCACCAACCTGCAAGACATGAAGAGAGTGTGCGTTGTTGGTGCGGCGGTGTAAGCTATTCAAATTCATCGATTCATTCATTTCATTTCAAGAAGACACTTGCACATGTCCTTCTCAATCTCATCTTAGACTCCGACATCGCATGATTCCCCACCACTTCTTCCTTGTTACTATCGCTTTTGTCACCTTCTTGTCTTTCAAATATCATAGTCCTTTACATCGTACCAAACAACAGCAACAACAATGTCACACTTGATCAAACTACTACCCGAACCCTCTGATTCATTCTACCCAGGTGGTCTCTTTCTACATGCTGACACGCTTCCCAGCTCCTTCGTTTCCTTTGTTCCTTCTTCTTCTTCTTCTTCCTCCTCCTCTGACAAGGAGTTTTCCAACACGGCTACGGTTTCGTGTTTCTCTCGGGGTCCCAGAAGAAGGATCGGTTTCGAAATCTTCAGGTCGGAAGGTAGAGTTTGTGGGGTAGGTGGTGGTGGGTTCTTGTCGTTGAGCTTGTGCATAGATCGAAGCGATGTGAATCAGAGGTACGCTTCTCGAGAATCTTCTGGCGAGATTCTGGTGGAGGAGCACCATGAGAAAACGGTGTCTTCTGATTCTGAGAAAGTGGTAGTGGAAGCTCGAGAGAAAGAGAATGGATCGGGTGCTATGAACATGACCAAGCATCTCTGGGCTGGAGCTGTGGCTGCCATGGTTTCAAGGTCTTCATTCCTTTGATCTATCTCTTAATCTTGTTTGGTGATTTTAATTACTGCGCTGCACTTCACTGATTCATTGCTCTAAGAAAGCTATCGTGCATTTTACTATTATTATTTTTCTTTTTCGATTTTTGGTTTGACAAGATTGAAAGCTACATTTCCAATTGGATTGAGAAGTGGAAATCAAGTGAGATAAATGAAGTGCTGCATGCTGTTTCTCTTTGCCTGTGCATTATGATTTTGATTTGAAGATCATACACAGTTTGTTATCTTGTGTATTCTTTTTTGATTTATCAGAACTTTTGTTGCACCTCTTGAGAGGCTTAAGCTGGAGTACATAGTTCGTGGTGAACAGAAGAACCTTTTCGAGCTCATCCAGGCAATTGCAGCTTCTCAAGGGCTGAAAGGTTTTTGGAAAGGAAACTTTGTAAATATTCTTCGGACAGCACCCTTTAAGGCTATAAATTTTTATGCCTATGATACTTACAGAAATAAACTAATGAGGATGATGGGGCATCAAGAATCCACAAATTTTGAGAGATTTGTTGCCGGTGCTGCTGCAGGAATTACGGCTACCCTCCTCTGCTTGCCCATGGACACTGTGAGTGGAGATATAGATTCTGTTACTTTTATCTGTCCTTTCTTATAACTTTCTTGCTTTTGTCCCCAAGACCTCAAATTTTTCATGAGTCTGTGAAGCTATCAAAACTTTATTGATAACATAGATTCATTCTGTTAGGCTTGTTATGCTTAGAGAAATGTGATATCTTGGGAATTCAAGGCAGGCTTGTCTATGCTGCATTTGTTGGTTGCAGATAGATATGCTGCAGTCATAGAGAATTATAGATTGTAGTTACCACGAGTACTAATTTGTGGGAAAAAAAAAAAAGGCGGTTGCTAGCACAAAAGCACCAGTTCAATCCGGTTCTCTTTTGAATAGGGTGGTGTTGTGTTAGTTGAAATTGGTTTTTAATGACAAATGTGTTTATGTCTCTTTATCAGTGTCTTTAACAACCAAGCAGACTACATGTATTCATATACATCTGTGTCTATGTGAATGTATCTCGTTGTGTCTGTGTTTTCATTATTCTAAGAGAGTAAACAGCCTAGATGTTCAATCACACTCTAATCTGCGAATCTATTTCATAGTGTTACAATTTCCTTTAATTTCTTGCTTAGTTGTAGCTGAATTCTAAGAGTGATTTCTTTCAGATCAGAACAGTAATGGTAGCACCTGGCGGTGAAGCCTTGGGAGGTGTAATTGGTGCCTTCCGCCACATGATCAAAACTGAGGGATTCTTTTCTCTTTACAAGGGTTTAGTACCCTCTATTGTTAGCATGGCACCTTCAGGTGCCGTCTTCTATGGTGTTTACGATGTTTTAAAGTCAGCATATCTTCATTCACCTGAAGGGAAGAGAAGACTCCAGCATATGAAAGATGAGGGTCAAGGGCTGAACGCTTTGGAACAACTTGAATTGGGTACCATTAGAACTTTGTTGTATGGTGCTATTGCTGGATGTTGTTCCGAAGCTGCTACATACCCCTTTGAAGTTGTGAGGAGACAGCTTCAAATGCAAGTTCGGGCAACAAGGTTGAACCCGATGGCAACTTGTGTCAAGATTGTTGAACAAGGAGGTGTTCCTGCACTTTATGCTGGACTAATTCCCAGCTTATTGCAGGTATGATCTCTTATGGTGCACATTAAATTTAATTGAATTAGTAGTTAGGAAAATTGAGCAAAAAATTAGAGTTAATAACTTAATATCACTCTAGTCTTGAATTGTTAACCTCGTTGTGAAAGTTGAGTTTTGAATCTTAGCCCATGTGTGTCAAGCTTTTTTCATTCTTGTGTTTTGATATTCATTGTTTATGAGTTTCAGGTGTTACCATCAGCTGCTATTAGTTATCTTGTTTACGAGTTCATGAAGATAGTTCTGAAAGTAGAATCTACATAGATGATTATGGCAACAATTCAAGAGCCAGATATAGTTTGAAATATGAATACAAGTAGTACTACATTCTTTTCCCTTTTACTAGATGTGGGAGAGAATCAAAGATGTCTCACACAAACAATTAAGTGATGTTTCCTTACATTTGGATATTTTGTTGTTCTTATACGGGTTACTTCATAATCATATGAAGAAAACAGGAGAGCTTTTCATCTTCACAAAAACACTTGACCATCTCCTTCACTAAATATGAGATGCTGAGGGCTTCTCTATGTTGAGTATAAAGGGCTACTTTTTGTTTTACAAGTAGTATAGTTTTAATTTTCTTAGTTTCTTAAACAAATATACACTTTTTTTATATCTTAATAGGAAGAACTCATTATTTGAACTCATTATTTAAAAACGTCTCTATAGTTTTAATAAATTTACAAATTACAATTAGATCTTTATACTTTTTTTGCTTTTTAATTAGATTCTTAAACCATTTTAATTTTTTTAATTAGATCTACAAAGATAAGTGCTAAAAGACCAACAAATTTTATAATTTGTAGTCATCAATTACCTTTTTTCTGGATATTAGTTTTCTTCTCTCCTTAGGGTCCACTGTCCACTTCCATCTTTAACACCTCAATTTTTACCTCTTTTTAAGCAAAAAATTAAGACTCAACTTTAAGTATTAGTGTTTCTGATATGATTGATTACACTTTCTGATTCATCTGATGGTAACAACTCTTTATACAAAAGGAGAAAGACACAGTCCCAAAAAAAAAAAAAAAACAAACAAACACACACAACTTGAAAAATGAAGAACCGAGTGATGTAGAGATTCATCCAACAACTGTTGTCAATTTGGTTAATAACCGAAAGAAGATAAAAGAAACAAGAATAACCGGCCGTTGTCAATTTTGTTAGAATGATGAATTCAGAGAATAAGAAGCAAAGGGAGGTGAGGTCAAGAGAGTGATGAAATTTGCTCGAGCCAGTGGCACCGACGATGATGACGACCTTGTCCTTGCGGCGCATGTTCATGTTGCAAGTGTGAGGAGTGTTGAAGTTAGTCTCAAATCAAAGAAAGCAAGGAAGAATGACGAGTTTATAAGATAAGAAACCCATTAACTTATACATTAAGGTTTTGAGTTGGATGTGGTGTCATCTCATCTTATGTTTTCACGCTTGATTCCTCCCGAAGTCTTCCTGATGGTTGGCCCAACAGCGCGGTTGAAGGATGTGTCCATGCATGCGGCGGGGTGGCGTAAGAGTAAGTAGAGGGAGAGAACAACAAATTATTGTTCCAAAGAAAAAGAAAATCTGCTATTTCCGATAACAATGTGGTGTATTTACAAGAGTTGGAAAATAATTTGAGTGTTGCTAACGATCTGTTTCCTTTTCACAAGTCATTAATATTTAACAGTGACAATGCTGAGAAATGGTTAGATCCCATAAAAAATAAGTTTAAAGGCAAATTAATTGAACAAAATAAAGTACGAGACTTTTTGGAATTATGAATTGAGTGTAAATGGATCTTTTAAGTCTAAGCGTGACTCTCGGGGTAACTTTAAATGCTACAAAACTGATTTTGTTTTGAAAGGTTTTACTGAAAAGATGATGTTAATTATAAAAGGTGAAAATTCAGGTGCAGTGAAGTTAACTGCACGTAAAGTTGATAGTTGAAAAACGTTAAATGATTTGACTAAATGTGATGATTTAACTAAACGTAAAGTTGACTACATCTGAATTTGCACCATTATAAAAATATTTTTTCATTGATTTTTAAAAAAGACTCTTTAAGAGCACATTAACACCAATATTATAGTTGTTAATTGTTTAACTAAAAAATTACTACCTAAAACATTTATTAGTCATGTTTAAAGAATAGGTATTATGAATTTATAAGATCAATGTATGTTTAAAGAAGTTTGTATTGTATGAATATTAATATTTTGAGCTCAAATGAATTAATGTTTTTGTGTTATCTAGTTTTTCAATTTGTTGTATAAATGATAGAATTAGAATAATCAAGTATTGTCTTACAACAAAAAAAATGTAACTGACTTTGTAGTATATATAAGGGATTATGTTCATTAAGTGTGTTAGTTCTATTTTTATCATGATAAAACTATGCATGTAATTGTTTATAAATATGCATTATGATAAATATATATTTTAAACTATCAATTAAAATAATAACACATGGATTAATAAGCGGAAGAATGTAAGAAATTATATTATATTATATTTTATGTCATTATGTGTGTGATGTATTTTATTTTGTTAATTTAAAATTTTTAATTAAATAATAAAATAAAAAAATTTGTGTAAATATTTAAAATGTAATTAATTTGATGGAAGTTGATTTTTATGAAAAAAAAAAACTAAAATTCAATTTTTTTTAATTAATAAAGTCTTTGTTTTTTATTTACTATCAATAACTTAATTAGAAAAACAAAAATAAGAAGGCAAAGGAATAATAAAGTGAATTCTTTTTAATATTATTATCATCATGGATTAAGGTTAATAACTCTTTTTATTTTTATTTGTGATAATCATAAATTTTAAAATATTTTTGTGAATGATGGTTTATGATATACACTATAAATTATATTGAACTTACAGACTTTTTGCCTCTCACAAATTTGACGTTTGGTGATGTTAATGATATTGTAAATAATTTTAAGAAAAAGTTTAGGGGCAATATTTTTATTAAATATGACTAGCACTTAATTAATAAAAAATAAATAATTTTATACTATTAAATATAATTTTATATCATTAAATACTAATAATAACTAACTAATAATTATAAATCACAAAATTTATGAACCCTGTCGCTCTTCTAATTTTTATCTTCAGAAGTTCCCTTCGTATGAGATTGATTTGGATTCTCCGTGAATTTTCTAAAGGCATGTTTTGGTTACTAGTTGTTGACACATGCATGATAATAATAATCTAGTTGGAGAGGGAGCTGTTGCAATGGAATTTTTAACGGTTGAGGACTACTCTCCTTAGAAAATGAATATGGTGTATTTTATTTAAGGTTTAGTGTATTTTTTCTTTCTTTTGCGTGGATTTAATTATTCTGTTCATACGATGTATTGTAGAAGATGATACAAATTTTTAGAAAATAATTATAGGCTAATAACGAGCGTAATTTGTGAATTTAAAATAAATTTTTAGGGTTTAAATATTTTTATAATATAAAACTCATCTGTTATGGGTAGAATTTTAATTTTGATTTTTTTATAGATAATTTTGTTAATTTTATGAATATTTATAAATAAAAATGATAGCTTTTTCTATTTTTTAAACGCGAACATTAACATTGGGCTTAAAATTTATGCTAACATGAGGCGTTTATTGGGCTTAAACCTGACGCTAACTACGTTATATATAAAGGGCTCACATTTCACTCTGGACATAACCAATCCGTTGATCCCTATATTGGGCTTCTTCTCCCATCACACTCTTGGACCCGTTTATCGTTTTGGTCCAATATACCTTTCTTCTCCTTCCATGACCAAAATAAAAAAAAAAATCATCAACATTCGTTAAAATTTCCCGCGAGTGTACGGCAACCCATACCGTTGCCACCGCGACGGCTGCGGAAACGACCCCCGACAGCCGGCGCACAGTCGCCTCCGAACGCTGCTGCTGCATTCCAAAACCCTAGCGCGTTTTCTCCATAGAGTTGCATAGCTATTTCGGAACGCTCTAGGCTTCACTCCGGAAAGTTCATCGTTGTGCTGCTCCAGTGCACCGTCGGAGAATTCGTCTTGGCATGGAAGGTTTTTCAGAGGAGCTGTTGTGGTGCTCCAGGAGGATTCTTGGAACACTTTCGGCATCAAAATGGCAGCAGGTTCCCTCACTTCCCGTTCCCGTCTCATGATCACTGAACGCAAGGTATATTTTTTATTAAGGGGGAAAAAAAAACTTGTTAGAGAATTGAGAGTTTTAAGTTAAAGAAATTTCATATTGCAATGTAGTTAAGATTCAAATATGATTTCGTTGCTATAAAAGAGTATACCTTGTTTTGTTGGCTTTGTAGGTGAAAGCGCTGCATTCCTTTGTTGGGGTCGGAAGAGTAACTTCATTGTATGATTTAAAAATGGCAACGTGAATGAGGGTGCTGATGAATTTGAAAAACTGGGAAGCCCAAAATGCAAATGATGATGCTAGAAATTTGGTTGAGCCTACTTCGAAGTGTCTTCCATTTGAGGCTAGATAGCACCTGATATCAGTTTCTTCATATTCCTTCAAAAGCAGAACGAGGTTTTCATTTTTTACTTAGCTTTCGGGCTTGACCTTCAATAGACATACGCTGTCCTTTTTCTTGGTTGTATTTGTGTTCAAGTTCATTTTCTATCCTTCTCTTTTATATAGGTAGCATCTCACAATAAGTACACTAGTGCTTCCACCGTGCTTTCTCGTCGTGGAAAGGCTTGTGGAGCATTTCCAGAGTTGGACTAAGGTATCAATTAGGAATGAGGAGTGCAAGAGAAGGAAAACTGGTAGAGGAAATTATCAACATGTCCTTTCAGAACTACAAGAAGTGGTTAGTTGCAGACTCCTTTTGTTGTTGATGACAATGCCGGATATGACAAAAGGGTTTTCATGGTTATTATGGTTGCTTCTGTTATTATCCTTGTTCATTTGTTTTTCCTTTGTTGTAGCCTCTTTGCTCCACTTCCTGTGTTAAGCTTCTCTTTCAGAAAAAAAGATATAGTTATAAATATGAAGGTGCAGAAAACCAAGCATGCCAAAACTTTTTATGACAAGAAGGTAATATTTTCTTATTTTGAACTATTTAACCCTTATATTTGTTTTCATATTCATTATTTTCTGATATATTTTATTTTTGCCTCTAGAATTTTTTAGCTGCCGTTCTATTCTGTTGTCTCTCTCAGTGTGGATGATAATGTCGAGTTACGTATCTTAGAAAGCTTATTTTTGGACCGACTTACATTTTACTTAGGTAAATATACCCTTGTGAGTTATGAAATTATTCAATAGATTTGTGCTTAGTAACTAAACTGGTAAGCTTTAAATTAAATTTATTATATTTGGAAAAGAATTTGATATGTAGTAATATCCCGTTAGTAATTTCATTGTTATTTTAAAATGATCTTATATTAGCTTGAAAATTACTATTTTTTCATTCTATAGATTTGTTACTAGGAAATTTGAGAAAAATGCAGATAAGCCAAAAGAAACGATGTGGCTACATATTTCACAGAACAAGGATTTCAGAAATTTGATTTTTGGACGGTCAATATTATTTTATCTTTAGATGTGTTTCTTTCAATGTTTTTATTGTAAAGTGGGTAAAGTCATGATTTTTTTTTACTATCCTTTATATTTTCCCTTATCAATTTTATCACTATATATGAAAGAATGGAATAAATTATGAAAATGCTCTGCTTTGCATTTTGACCTAGATGTAAAACTCACTCACCCGGACATGCACTTTTTTCCCTAGTGATTCTCAATTTGCAAATCCAAACAGGTTGTTTCTTTACTTGTGTTGAAATTCATTTTGAAGTCCAAATTCAAGTCTTCTCTAAATTGAGCCCTTTGAATTGATTTTTATATTTTGGACATTCAGGAGGCTTTAAACAGCTCATAATTATCTTTGCTGACGGATTACTAGTTTAGGCAAGGGTTCTGATCTGTATTTCATTTGGTGTGTGCATGCTGGTTTTCTTCAGTTTCACAAGTGCTTGGATTCAGGCATAATTTTAAGTTCAAGAGTGAAAGTAATTCTTTTTCCCCATTAAACAGGTGAAAACTGAGATCAAGCTAGAGAAGAGAAGGAAGGTTTTGACCAGAGAATGGAAGAACTGATGCAGCACAGAAATTGCTGATCAGAATGTGTTGGAGAAGGGTCTTGAGAAGAGGATAGAAGAGCTCTATGTTAGGTAACACAGGTAACTTTCACAATTTCCTGTTTTAGTATTTATATATTACACTACTAATATGCTTTAAATTGTTCTGAGCTTCTGATTGTATGCTTCTGTTTTTGTCTGTTTATGGACCAAATGCACTGAAAAAAGATGGTCATAACCGCAGTCCCTTCCTTGAAGATCTTATGAAGTTAAATGTATATGTTGTTCCTTATTGTTACCATATGAATCAATCTATCTTTTTATTCTCCCCTTCTCATAGGTAATTTTTGGTGTTGATTTGGAAAATCTTTCTTGATATATGACTTTCATGGTGACCAATTTTTTCATTGAAATTTTTAGTGCCTATTTTTCGTGAGGCTCATTTTTTTTCCATTCCTTGCGTTCATGATAAATTAAAATAGTTGAGTATCATTTTATTTATGTTGATTTTCTATGTTAATGCTAGGGTAAATAAAGCTTGGTTAAAATTTCTGCTTTCAAGACGTCCGTATGAATGGGATTATCATACTATTGACTATTGAGCATGATCTATTGCTATCTTGAAGAGAAAAAACTATTGAGGTGGGTCCTTTCTTTTTCTCTTTTAGTTAGTACCTTATGAGTTAAAGAAGTTAATCCCTTAAATGCAACGGAATTCTTCGAACAATGCAATAATTATGCAGGGTTGAGAAGCAAATATGACCAGGTTGTTCTACCTTTTTCTTTCCCCGGTAGGCTACACTACTTTCTGATGCTAATTTTAGTTCCCTAATGTGTTAATATATTATAAAATTTTAATTTTAATACATTAATAATTATATTATTCTTTCATTTGAATTATTAATTTATTATCATATTATGATACAAATAATAATAAGTCTTAAAGATAATTGGTTTTAATTATTTAATAATATATGCAAATTAAATTTATTTTAATAAAATGTAATGTTGTTTAATATATATGGGTATAACATTTTAATGTAGTCTAAAATTTATATATAAATGAAATGTCGATGAAAAAGCCAACAAATTATAATTCAAATGACATATACTCTCTCTTCTTCACCCAGAAAAAAAAAAAAGAGTTATTGAGTGTGTAAAACATTGTCACATTTCAATACATGACCAGGATGCAATGACGTCACAATCAACGGCCATCTCAAAGCATAAACACAATGTAATAACGGTCTTGACTTTGTTAGAGAAGTATTAGTCATTATTTATCGCGGGTGGAGAAAATGACAAGAAGAGGAGACAGAGGGTGCAATATAAATATGGACCAGAAAGTCTACGGGTGAAAGAAAGGGTATTTGCGAAGGTTCCAGGAAAGAAAGGTTAGTCAAATAGAAATTGAGAAAGAAAATATATCAGTCAAACAAATTTGCATCACCCTTTGACAAGTGTAAAGTGGCGCTTCTACTTATTATTACGTTATGCTGACACTGCTACACTACCCTTGCTAGTTGTACGTCCCGCACTCCCGCGTCGAAAAAAAAAAGCAATACAGTATCTCTTCCAAAAAACAACATCATTACATTCTCTCTCCGCGTTAAACCTTGATTTGAACTTTCCAACATTACATTACACATTCATTCATCATTGTACTACAACATCTCTATCTCTTTTTGTTTAGATTTTAGGTGAAAAAGAATGAAAAATAAAAAAATACGTAGCCTTGTCTAGTCTGAATGTTTTTTCCGCTCAAAATCTCAAAAGACAACTCTGCTTTGCTGCTTACAGTTCTACAAAACTGCGGTTGAATCTAACCCATCCCAAGTGATTGTGACTTGGATTCCATTTCCATGGCTGACGTCAAGTGCTATGTTCCCCCTAATCAATTTAGTAAGCGTTCTTTGACCCTCTTTTTGCGGATTATCTCTTACATGCTTTCTTCATTCTAGTTGATTTCCAAAATAGATATGTGACTGCTAGAATCATAGCAATAGCATCATATTATACGAACATTTCCCTATTTCCCTTAACAAGAACTCTGTGAGGCCTTTTTCTTCCAGTCCCAAAATATTAATTCTGATTATTACTCAGTGAAGAAAATTTTGCATGGTTTTGTAGCCAGCTTTCTCATCTCAGAATAAGGGTGGACAATGGTTTGTGTTGAGTTTTGAAGTCTATAGTCTCTGCATGTTTGAACTTGGTTAGCTTAGCTTCAACTGCCATGTCTTAGTACTCAGAAGTTTTTTTTCCCTTTCTTATTTCTGTAGTTTGGTTGACTTGGTTCATAAGAAACCGGACTAGATAGTTATCTTGTTAGTGATGAAAAGGGAATCAAGTTGCTTACAAATCTTGGTATGCGTAAATCGGGAGTGAATTGCAGTCTCTTGTTGTCCATGTTTGCTTCAATATATATTGACTAAAAAATTGAAGCTTTCATTTTCTGTTTCTTTTTCTTCTCTTCTCTCTTTTTTTCCGTCCACTTCACTGACCTGAGTAAGGGAAGCAGTACTGTATCACTGTTATTAATTGCGTTTCTCTGAGTTATTTAAAGCAATCTGTATCAATATCTAATTGCTATTCTCTCATGGAAACAGATATTGAGCAAATTCTTATAGAAGCGCAGCGTCGATGGCTGCGCCCAGCTGAAATTTGTGAAATTCTCAGTAATTATAAAATGTTCCAAATTGCTCCAGAGCCTGCACATATGCCGCCAAGTATGATTCTCTTCTTCCCAAGTCAACAGTTGTCTTGAGTTCTTAACGACTTCCTTTTACTTGATTTGGGCAAAAAGGAATTAAAATTCTTTTTCCGTTACTTGTTTTTCTTCTTCTATTTGAAAGGGATAAGGGGAGGGAATTATTATTCATGGGCACTTTTGGTTCGCATTTTCACTTTCCATTTTAATTTTCAGTATTCTCTATTTTCAAGATTTTGTTGCGGGAAAGAGAAAATAGGAAAAACAATAAAATCTTGTTTTCTATTTTCATATCCTGTTTTCACTATTTCTTTCACAAAATCTTCAAAACAGAAAACACTAAAAATGAAAACAAAAATGCAAACGCAAACTAAACACATAATATTTTCTAGATTTAACATTTTATGAGGTGACTTGGGCCTGCACTATTGTCAAGCATCAGTGTGCTGTGTTTGATTTCAAGATGTTCCTCTGTCTAATTATATTTTTGGTTGACATTAGGTGGTTCACTTTTCCTGTTTGATCGGAAGGTGCTGAGATACTTTAGAAAGGATGGCCACAACTGGAGAAAGAAAAAGGATGGAAAAACAGTGAGGGAAGCTCATGAGAGACTTAAGGTAAATATATAGAAGCTAAGATCACCATCATAAGTTTTATTACAAGTTACAACTCACATTTAGCAGGCACTGAAATGATAAATGAAGCTGTAAGATTTATTTATTGCCATTAAAAATGAATTCTGCTCTAGGACGTGTATCAATAGCTTCTTTCTTTCTTATAAATTATTAATTTGAATGGATTGTGATGCTTTTAGGCTGGAAGTGTGGATGTGTTGCACTGCTATTATGCACACGGAGAAGAAAATGAAAATTTTCAAAGACGCACATACTGGATGCTTGATGAGTAAGATTTTTTTTTTCTTAATGTTATTAAAGATCTCAGCAGAGGTTCTCCTTTATATTTTTATCCAGGAAAATGAAAACTTTCAAATACGCACATACTGGTCCTTATGTAGGTGTTTCTTCTTGGTTAATGGTGATTTGCTTTGCTTTACCTAGTGCCGATGAGAAAGATTCAGCAACAGTTGATCACATTCTTATGTTTAATTTAATTATATTCCAGAAATAGATCGTTTCTATTTCATGCATCTAACTGTGGATTGACCTCTTCTTGGTATCATCTTGTCTCATTTATTGTATCTAAATATTATTGTAGGGAACTCTCGCACATTGTTCTTGTCCATTATAGGGAAGTGAAGGTAACATGCTACAATTTTATCTGCTATTTTTTGGAAACTAGTTAGATGGTCAAGATAATCTTTAACCCCCCCCCCCCCTTTCCCTTTTGCTTAAAATAATCAGGCAACTAAGGCAAATTTTAGAGGTGCTGCCAAAGAAAATCAAGAATCTCTTCCTTATGCACAAATTGACAAACTACCAGGTTCCACAGAGAAGGAAATTTTTTTATCATGTAGTCTTCATCCACATAACTACCAGGTTCCATCACATACAATAGATACAACAAGCATGAAGAGCACTCAAGCAACAGAATATGAAGAAGCTGAGTCAGGTATTTCTTTTGTTTGTAGCCTCATTTTGTTGATGATTTCAGATGTTTTACTTTCAAGAATAGAGAAACATAGTTCGGTTAATATTTATGCCTTAGCTCTTTAGTATTTTCTTGTGTTTGTTTGTATTTCGTATTTGTAAGTTGTAACTTGGTGTAGTGTTTACAGCATTGAATAATTATGCAAGTTCAGAAGACTACTCCTTCCTTGAGACACAACACCCAGTTGTTGAGAAGATTCCTGATCCTTATTGCCCGCCACAGTTCATAAGTAAATTTCTTCATTTTTATTTGCTTTACGCTTTTATCTTCCATATATCCACGCCTCTGTATTCATGCAGGTTCTTACCTGATATGTTGTACTAATTGCAATATTGAAACCATCACAGATGAACAAGAGAAGTTGTGTGGCACTCCTGGGATGAATCATATCATGCTCAGTCAAGCTGGCAAAATCAAAGACATTCATAATGTTAGATTGGCATATGAACCCCCACAACACCTTGGCTTTTCAATGTGGGAATATATCTTGGAAAATAATGGGAGAAGTCAATACATGCCTCTTCAACCCGTACTCCCTGAAATCCAACCTGATAACATGGGAATCAATAGCAATCCCTCTCTAATGAGGTCAAATTTCACCACTAATATTACCAAAGTGAATGGGAAAGAAAATATGGTACAAGTTGAAGGAAATTGGCAGGTAATGAATGAGTTATATGAATTTGATCCTCAAAGATCCTTGGAACAGTGTCTTATACATCAAGATAAACCAAAGGTTCTTATGATAGATGACCCTCAAGAAAAACTATTAGATGCAAAAGAGAAGATAGAAACCAATAGAAGCCTGGATGGAATAGATGATACAAATTTAACTCTAAAGAAGGCTCTGTTAGATGGATCCCTTGCAGAAGAGGGTCTGAAGAAGCTTGACAGTTTCAACCAATGGATGAGTAAAGAACTTGGAGATGTGGAAGAATCTAAAACTCCATCCACTTTTAGTGCTTATTGGGGTACAGTTGAAAATGAAAATGATGTGGACAATGCAACTATTCCTTCTGAAGTGCACCTGGATACCTATGCACTGGATCCATCTATTTCCCATGATCAACTTTTTACTATTATTGACTTTTCCCCAAGCTGGGCATTTGAAGGTTCAGAAACTAAGGTGGATCTTTTGATATTCTGTACTTGCTCTCAGTTTTGATGTTATGTTCACTGGACTTTTTCCCAACTCATTCATATTACTTCTTCAGTTCTATAATTTTGATTATTTGTTTCTTCATTTGTTACAAACTTGTACAGATTCTCATTTATGGACAATTCTTGAGGAGTCTACAGGAAGCTGAACAATGTAAATGGTCTTGCATGTTCGGTGAGGTAGAAGTGCCAGCTAATATCATTGACAATGGTGTTCTTTCTTGTTATACTCCTCCACATAAAACTGGGAGGATTCCTTTCTATGTAACTTGTTCCAATAGGTTAGCATGTAGTGAAATACGAGAATTTGATTTCCGAGACATTTACACTCAAGAAGTCAACAATGCAGCTGAGCAGAGAGAGAGCATTTCTGATAATTTCAGTGTGCGATTTGAAGAGCTGCTGTACATGGGGCATACCTTACCTCAAAACTTCGATCCAATCAGTGTAAGCGAGAAATCTGAACTGAGAAGTAAAATAAGTTCTTTGCTGAGGAAGGAGGAGGATGATTGGGATAAGCTGCTGAAACTTACTCTAGAGAAAGATTTTTCTCCACAAAATGTACAGGAGCATCTGCTTCAAAATCTTTTGAAAGATAAGTTACTTGGGTGGCTCCTTCAAAAAGTCATCGAAGATGGGAAAGGCCCTAATGTATTGGATGAGGGTGGCCAAGGAGTACTTCATCTTGCGGCTGCTCTTGGCTATGATTGGGCCTTACAACCCACAGTAATTGCTGGTGTAAATGTGAACTTCTGCGATGTAAATGGATGGACTGCTCTTCATTGGGCTGCATTCTGTGGCAGGTGAGAACTTTAGTGCTTGTAGAATGTAATGCATTTGATCAAAGTAGTATTTGAAGCTGATTATATCTGTCTACCATATTATAAGTTTATAGCTGATTATATCACTAATATTAATTGCAACTTTGTTGCTAGTATGTGAGAAATAGTTTGTTATTGGCTTGATGGATGAAATGTCTTCAATCAAGAAACTGATAAAAGTTCTGCTGGGAACTGTATTAAAAATTCCAACAAAATCTGGATAAACTAATTATAGTACTTCAATGATTGGACTTTCTTTACATACGTCTCAATTCTAATTTTCAGGGAGCTCACAGTTGCTTCCCTCATCTCTCTTGGCGCAGCACCTGGGGTGCTGACTGATCCAAGCCCAGAGCATCCTTCTGGTAGAACACCAGCTGACCTGGCTTCTGCAAACGGTCACAAAGGAATTGCAGGGTATCTTGCAGAATCTTCAATAAGCGTGCAACTATTATCTCTTGATATGAACAGGGACACGAGAGAAAGTTCTGGATCAAAAGTAGTATACAGAGTCCAACACAATACTACTGAAGTTAATGATGATCGCCTATCATATGAACTGTCACTGAAAGATTCACTGGCAGCAGTGTGTAATGCCAGCCAGGCTGCTGCACGTATTCATGAAGTTTATAGAGTGCAATCTTTCCAAAGAAAACAACTGAAAGAATATGATGATAAATTTGGAATATCTGATGAAGATGCTCTTTCTCTTATAACTGTAAAACCACACAAGGTTGGACAACGCAATGAGCCTGTACATGCAGCTGCAATACGAATCCAGAACAAATTCCGCAGTTGGAAGGGCAGAAAAGAATTTTTGATGATTCGCCAAAGAATAGTTAAAATTCAGGTGTGTCCCAATGTCATAAATGGTCATACTGTTCACATTTACCTTTAATTTTTATTCCTATTCTTCTTCCAGGAACGCTTCTAATTGATATGATTCTAACTTCTCAGTTTCCATTATTTAGGCTCATGTAAGGGGGCACCAGGTTAGGAAGAACTGTGGAAAGATAATTTGGTCAGTTGGAATTTTAGAAAAAGTTATTTTGCGCTGGCGCCGAAAAGGTAGTGGTTTACGTGGATTTAAATTGGAAGATGTTCCCGAGGGAACTATGGTACAAGATACACAGTGCAAGGAGGATGAGTATGATTTCTTGAAAGAAGGCAGAAAGCAAACAGAGGAAAGGTTGCAGAAAGCCCTATCCAGGGTGAAGTCAATGGTTCAGTATCCAGAGGCAAGAGACCAATACCATAGGCTGTTGAATGTTGTAACTGAGATCCAAGAAAACCAGGTACTTTACCCCTTCTTTTATGAGTTTTTATCAATTTTCCTGCTTTGTAAATCAGCGGTATGTTCTTTTTTTTTTTCCAGTCAATATATCAAAGCAGTAATTTTCATTCCGTTAAAAATATATCCAAACGTTCTGCTCAAGCTCAACATTGATTTCTTCGTGTGAGATTTATGAATTCAGAGTTGCATCAACTTGAGAGCATTATATCAGGCCTTGCACATGACTGTTTGTTCTGTTTGTGGCAGTAAAGAACATCTTGTGTATATGCCTTTTGCAGCTAAAACATCATAGGAGTTCAGAAGAGAGAAGAGAATTTGATAACCTCATTGATCTTGAAACTTTGCTGGACGAGGATACTTTCATGCTTACAGTCATTTAGAATTTAGCATATGTTCCATTGTTTTATGGAATAGAATGAGCATTGCACCTAGGAGTCTGACGATATGTTGCCTTAGTTTTGATGTCTTTTTTCTTTTTTAATAATACTACTTGTTCCCTGCTTCCCTTGTACAGCAGATAATTGCTGAAATGCGACGTTATAGGTTCAAAGCGATGTAACTACTAAAAATACTCGACTTTAATCTAATACCTTGGTCATACATGAGTTATGGTAACGCAGAATGATACTTCCTTATTCCGCCCAGCTTTTCACAATAAAATCATTTAATCCCAGCGCCATTTGAAACATCATTGGAATGGATACTCAAGTAGTTAGTTTATGCGTCCGAAGACATACTCTTATTAGTCCAAAGAATGCCCACCTATAACAAAACTTAGTAATATATACACTGTAAAGTGTAGTCTGAGTGCAAATTATTCAAACACAAGTTAGTTGCTAATCTTGGTGGACATTTGCAGCGATGTCGGTGAAATTTCCACCCATATATTTTTACTGCTATTATTGTGAAAAAGAAAATGCAAAAAAAAAAAAAAATATAATGTTATCGTCATCCACTGTACATGCCATCCACCTAAGTTTACATTTTCACAACCGTATATCCTCTGTCTGAAGGACGTAAAATCTCCTTCAAAGGGTTGAAAAATGAAGACGGTAGTAAAGAAAATAAATATATAAACCAGATGGGTTCCAAATGATTGAGTACCTAAAATTCATAGAACTCCTCCGTCTAACTCCGGTTACCCAGGCCAAGGCTTTCATAGAACAAAATGTACCCGTGGTCTGTATTACTGGAATATTCCTGTGCTGATCCAAAGAAAGTTTGCACAGCAGATTCGTCAATCATCTCAACATTTTCGTCATCGAAAAATAACCAGTGATTATGGCTTTTCACAAGGCTAACATAATGCCCATGGTTGGGGCCACTTCCCACATGTACAACCACCGCAAATAGAGAATACTCAATGTCTGCTTCATCAACGGTGTTACTCAATTTCAGCTCGAGGGGGAAGACAACTCTGTAAGATAGCTTCTTGTAGCGGCCCAGCTGTTCCATGTACTTAAACCGCTTCAAATGGATGACCAAGATGTGAGGTGGTTTCTTTATCTTCATCCTTTTCTGAGCCTCTTGCAAACTGGTATCATAAGAAAACTTGAGGTATAAAAACCAATGAAATTGTTGAGATAAAGGCATATGATTCAAAACGATTGAGGCAATATAAAGCTTAAATTTGTGCCTGCTAGTGAAACTGTAAGGTAAATAAATATACCTGCAGCATTTGTCACAAAAAAATTTGTCTTCAGCATTCAACGTCTCAGTGGAACTGAAATTTTTCAAACAGCTTGTAATTGAACTATTTTGCTCAATATCAAGGCTCAAGTCAAGAAATGTTTCATCTCTGGCTGTCACTGTTTCACATTGCAAGCACCTTGTTTCATTTGTGAGTATTCCCTAATCAGAGCAAGTTACAATAATGAAAATCCATACAGAAAGAAGTATATATAAGATATTTTATGTTCATTACAAGAGTAACCCCCTTCCCCTACCCACAAAAGAAGGATTAACAATCAAAATTTAAGGTGGCAAATGTTAAATTGGCAGAACAAGGTCACCTGGAAATTTTTGTGCACCCAAGTAACCAAAGGATCTTTCTTTGCACCATTAATTGTACCATTTGTGAGCCCGTTTGCAGCCTTCTCAGAAGGTGGGGACGTCTCTTGATCATTTTGTACAGTATGGGCTTCTTTCTCCAAAATGTCAACAAGTTCATTCAGCAAATAATTCAGGAATTCGTGGGCGTCCTACCCAGAAGGGAAAAAATAAGGAAATCCACAACAAAAAATTATGTTTCTAATGAATTTCATTGAAGGAAGTTGATTCTTGAATCTTGACAGTTTGAACATACCTGGTGCATATAGCTGCGGAAGATTTCATTCTGTTTTTTCAACCTCTGCACAAATCGTTTAGGAGCAATGACACCAGTTTTCTTCTTCTGCGAACTTATCTACACCAAGAGAAATAAATATATGTTTAACATTTACAAATTGCAACCAAGATAAAGAAGCATACAATTTGTCTTGGTTGGAGGCTCTTCTATTTCCTGTTTTTATTTAATAGGATATTTTATCTTCTATGCTTGTACTTGTTTATCTCTTATCTCTGATGAATTTTCTTCTACCAAAATAAATAAATAAATGAATCAACATATAAATAAAAAAAAAAAAGTCTAGTAATATTGTTATCAAATAAAAAAAATAAAACGGCTACAAATTCAAAGGCATTCAAAGAACAAATATCATGGTTGAGTTTATCAAAGATGAAACAAGCTGGGGCATGATGCATGTGAAGCCCAGAATCGACCAAACTACAGGCTAATTACCTGTGAAAATAAGTCAGCTAAGCAAGTTAAAAGATTTTCTTCCAACTCCCCAATGCTTTTGTTATTTCCATAATACTCTAGTAATTGTTCACGAAATGGAACACAAAAGTATAGTGCCTGCAGTAAGTAGCAAAATGAAATGATAAGTTACTAGTCAAGAACCATGAAGATATTTACAAAACAAGAATAATCATACACATCTTCATATACCATCACTAAAGATGTTTTTAGAAAAGGTAAATGCTTTTACAAAATGTAGTGTGGACCATATAAAGAAAACATTGAATAATAGTTTAGCCTTAAAATTTCAATAGACTATCAATCAATTTCAACAAAAAACTTATGAAAGATGATTAAGAGTCGCGGGTCGGAAGTAAAAATCGCACATCCCCAATCCTAATATCGATTCACAAATCAAGCACGTCGAAGTTCAAGAAGCAAGTCAACAGCAGAACCAAAAAACACACATCTTCAGCAAACTTCCCATAGAATGAATAGACCAAAAGGAAAGGAAAAAAAAAAAAAGAATCATCGATGCTAAGGATTGAAAGCAGAAGATAGAATTAAAGAACGAAAACCATGAATCAGTTGAGAAACCTGCAAAACACTGTTGCAGTAACAAGTATTGCCAAAATTCTCTAGGCCGAAGTAACGTTCTCCTTCGGGGAATTGGTCGCCGAGAGCCTTCTCGAGCTTAGAGCCCGCAGCACCCATGAGTGAGTGGATAGATTTCCGATGAGTCAGATTCGAATCCGATTCAATTCAGCGAGTCACAAGATGAAAGGTCACAATGACCGCTTTGGAAATCGTTAGGGTTTGGTGGTATTGGCGAGCGAAGTCTTAATAGTTTCTGTTGGCAGAAGCAAAGGGTTTTTGGTGTTCAACAGAGAGAACCGTGGATGAGAATACTGACGGAAGTTTTGATGGAATGTTGACAGAAAGAAAAGAAAGAACGGTTTTTATTTGGAACTCTCATTTTCCGCTGTTTTATTTATCTCTTCATTTTCTTTATAAAATTAAACGAATGCGCCACCACCGCACGAGAAAAAACAAAAAATAATTTTGATACCCTAACTAGTGTAATATTAGATGGAAACTCAGGTGCAGTCAACTTCACGTGAAATTAATAGTTAAGAATCGTTAGATAAAAATTTAGTCAAATCAATCAAACCATCTAACAGTTCTCAACTATTAACTTCATGTGAAGTTGACTGCACATGAATTTTCACTATAATATAATCGTATATTTATAATTGTTCTTTAAATAATTATTTACGTAATAAATATAAAAAATATTTATTTTATTAATATGATATTATGTAATTAAATATATATATAAAATAATTTTATATTAATAGTATATTAAAATTAATCTAAAAAATAATATAATTAATAGGAAGAATAGATAAAAATATATATAAATATTTATATGAAGGATCTAATCATGTTTAAATCATTTAATGAGTTATTTGTACATATTAATTTTATGTTTTTACCATTTTGACATTAAGAGTGTATTTCGGGTAGTAAAATTGAACATTTATAACAATTTTTTTCACTTTAACTATTTTTGTTAGTGACGTAGTTTTTTTATGATACATTAGATATTTAATTTTAAAATTTAATTTTTAAATAAAAGAATTTACTTCTATTATTTCTCCTTACAACAATATAAATTAAAAAAAATTTATGGAACTCTAACAGAAAAAGAAGATAGCTACGTTGCAATAAAAGAAATACTCTATTTCCTTTAGTGCATGTTTGGGCGCCATTATTTTGTTAAAAAAAGATCTTTTTTCAATGAAAAAATATCTTTTTTTATTTTTTAACGTGTTTGGCAAATTTTTAGTAGTAAAAGTAAAAGCACTAGTAAAATCAAAAAAGATCTTTTTTTGCTGTAAAATTTACATCTTTTTTTAAAAGATCTTTTTTCCTTAAAAAAAAAGATGTTTTCATGTAATAAATAAATAAAAAGTACTTTTATATTGTTATATTCAAACATACTTAGTGCATGTTTGGGCGCCATTATTTTGTTAAAAAAAGATCTTTTTTCAATGAAAAAAGATCTTTTTTTATTTTTTAACGTGTTTGGTAAATTTCTAGTAGTAAAAGTAAAAGCACTAGTAAAATCAAAAAAAGATCTTTTTTGAGAAGCTGTAATTTACATCTTTTTTTAAAAGATCTTTTTTCCTTAAAAAAAAGATGTTTTTCATGTAATAAATGAATAAAAAAATACTTTTATATTGTTATACCCAAACATAATTGATAGATAAAAAGACCTTTTTACATGAGATATCCAAACATAAAATTACTTTTACTTCTTTATAAAATCTTTTAAAAAAAGATAACTCGAAAAAAGATCTTTTCTTAAAAGCTCACCCAAACAAGCCCTTAATTGATAAAAAGACTTTTTTTACATGAGATATCCAAATATAAGATTACTTTTACTTTACTATAAGATCTTTTAAAAAAAGATAACTCGAAAAAAGAACTTTTCTTAAAAGCTCCAAACAAGCCCTTATTTGTGCTAGCCGCTTTTGACAACTTATCTTTATTACTAAGGAACAACAAGAAGAAGTTTCACTACAACAATGGCAATTATTTGTATGAGATTAACGGAGTAATGCTGGAATTTGGAACTGATTTAAATTCTGGGATTTTTTTTTTTATGTTCTTTATGGGAGTTATTTTGTTGCATTACTTTTTTTTATACTTTTTTTTTTTCATTCTATGATTTGTGTTTTTCCTTTGCTACTTCTTGAAACTGCCATAGTTAAATAGGGACGTGAGTATTTCATATGGATCGATAAAATTAAAGAAGGTAGAAGAAATATGAGAGTTAAAAAAAAGTGAAGAAAGTTATGAAAATAATCATATCCAAAAAAAAAGGAGAGTTCACTATTGATGCACCAAAAAACAAAATTTGAAGAAATAGTATACCACAACTAATCAGATTAAGAAAGAATTGAAGTATATTAAGAAAATAATGATGGTTATTTGTCTAGGATTGAAAACTTGTATCTTGTTATTGTTTATGTTAATTGTTCAAAATTAAAATTTAGAGTGTAATTCATTTGTTAGGCTATGTTTATTGTGTAATTTTCATTGAATGAATGAAAATTTATTTCCTAATTTGTGTCAATTTTAAACAAGCTTAAAAAGGAATAATTGAATTATAAAATAATTAAATTTTAAAGATAATATCTAATTTGTCACCAAAAAGCGATATTACTAATAAAAATAGTGTTATGCTGGACAAAATTATTATATATGTGTAGTTTTATTAACGAACACACATTTTTATTATGTATACACATGATTCATTAAATGATTCAAACATAATTATATTTTTGTGTGAAAATTTTATATATACTTTTATCAATTATTCATTTTTTCCTAATTAGTAAGAGAAATGTTAAATGATAGTAAATTTTAACTATCAATAAAATTTATTATTTTTTACTATTAATAAGAGAAATGCTAGATGATCAATCAAATTTATTATTTTTAATTATCAATTTAATTTTTTTAGTATAATAATCTAATAATATATTTTTAAAAATTAATAATTAATTAATAATAAAAAATAATAAATTTTATTGACCTTCTAAAATTTCTCAATTAGTAATTCAATTTTAATTTCTTAATTACATGATTTGTAAGACATTTATTATGGAGTTTTTGAGTTAGTATTTTTTTTTCTGCAAAGCAAAGTTATACAATATATTGAATTAGTATTTCATTTAATATATAAAATTAATTAATTTAACAATACAAAGATAGAAAATTGTTAAGTGCACTAGTTAAGCAAGTTTATGTAAAAATGTTTTTTATTACAAAAATGTTGCCGGTACATGAATAATTTTTTTAACAATTTCATTATACATATACATTGTAGATTAATTATTAATTTGACATTAGGATTTTGTAATAATTAATATATTTTTTCAAATTTAAAATATTTTAAATATATAATTAATTAATAATAATTGTATTTTTATATAATATTAAAAATATTTAGTGTATGAATGAATAATAATTTTTTTGTCGTAAAGAATTAATAGTAATTAATTAAGAAGAGAAATGAATTAGGGCCTGGGTTTGTTAGCCGGTAGCCCAGGAAAATAAAAAGAAAGGAATGGAGAGAGTCTTATCTGCAATCTGTTTCAGAAGATAACACAAAATGCTGAGCCTCAACCTGTCTACTGCTTCCGCTTCTTCTTCAACCGTTCCCTTTCTTCCGAAGCCATTATTCGCAAAATCATCCTTCAATGGCATCCAGCTCCGTCCCCGCAGCACCTGCTCGGTTCCACTCTCTTGCTCCGGGACGCGCACTGCAGCTGCGTCGGTGGTCATGATGGCCAAGAGAGAGGAGGAGATGAAGGAGATTCGCCAGAAAACCACCGACCAAATCAACGAAGAGGTCGTCGAACTTAAAGGCGAGCTTCTCATGCTTCGCCTTCAGCAATCTGCCCGCAACGAGTTCAAGTCCAGCGAGTTCCGTCGCATGCGCAAAAGGGTACTCTTTCATTTCGCTCCTCTAACATAATTCACATTTTCTTCTTTCATTGAGTTGTAGAAATTAGGGTTAGTATATCTTGAGAATTCTTCAATTTGGCTTCAGTTGACAATGTAGTTTAGAATTGCTCTTGTGCTGGGACCATACCAAGCATTTCGTTTACATAAATTATAAGACTTGGGGACCTTTGCTTACAGATTCACACACAATCTTTTATTGCATACTTTCTTTACTTTAGGCCTTTGACGAGAGAGCTCAGTTAGGTATATAGTATGACGAGCAGTTAACCCAATCAAGGGTGTGTGACCTGTGGCCAGTTCCCTCCTATGCTGCTAGATCAATTGACCCTCAATGCCTCGGCTGCTCTGCGGTGGCCGGCACCAGGACTGCGAAAAAATTAGACAGGGCAAGGGTCTCGCCGATAGGGGTTCCCCTAGTAAACTTTTGGTGCTTGAGCAAAGAGGACTATATCTCTTATTCTAGGTTTAAATCTCTAGGCTGTGAACTGAAATTCCTGAGAAATATATAGGTACTACTAACTACTTATGTGTATAAGTTCAATGTGATCCTTCTGTGTCGTATGCAAATTTTCTTGGTAAAGCTTGATGCACAGCAGTTTATTGTACCAGAAAGTTTTCTGAAACTAGTGCGAATGTCCTTAGCAGCTTCTGCTCTATGTGATTTGCGGTTGAGGTAGCATGGTGATTGGTGACGGGGTGTGTCTGTTTTCTATCTACAGTTTGTTGTTTCTCTTGCTTTCTCTTTTCTACTTATCTATTTTCAGGTGACAAGTATACTTTCAAGTTTAAAATATAGAATTCAATTTTCAAACTACTTTCTACTTCCTTATTTTAAAGTATTGATCTTCAGTTATCCAACTGAGATTGTGTGGCCAAACTGGAACTAAATCTGTCATTCTGTTAAAAGGAGGTTATTAGGTTCTGTTGAAGAAACAGTCACAACTCACATGGATTTAGGATGCCCCAGTTCCATGTGGAGAGCAGAGCATGATATGCAGAAGGGCTTGAAAAGTAAAATTGTCTCCATATTTATTTGTCAAACAATTCCCTTCCCCTTTAAGACCCTTACTCGTAAATGCACCCTTAATATTTGCATGAATGCTATGGTTGCATGTTCCTATCCTTGTATGTTATTTTTGGATGAATGATGTTGTGATGATTTAATATGAATGCAGATTGCTCGCATGCTTACTGTGAAGAGGGAAAGGGAGATTGAGGAGGGTATCAATAAGAGGTTGTCCAGAAAGTTCGATAGACAATGGAAGAAAAGCATTGTTGTAAAACCGCCGCCATCTTTAATAAAGCTTCGGGAGCAAGAAGCAGCTGAAGAAGCTGCTGCAGCTGAAAAGGCCGCATCATCATCATAATATATGCTTTCGGGGTTTATACCCCTTGGTTTGGAGCGAATGTTTTTGTAATATCATATTGTTGGTATCCTGCCTTGTATTTATTTTTGGAAGTAAAAGAAGACATGATGATGAAAAATCATGATTCACATTTTACAACATTAGTCTTCATATTGAATTATCAATCAATTCAATATACACGAGTTTAATTGCCCAGCATTAAAAGTTGTGTGTGAATTTTATATTATCATCTAATTAAATGTGTATTTGGAAAATTTTAATATAACGAAAACTATTAATATTTGTTTATTAATGATTAAACGTGTATTTGAATCAATATGGGTTGGTTTAGCTTGTTAGTTCGTTTAAGCAAGTATTAAGGGATTGAATTTCGTTTTGTGTATATAATAATTTATTGACCGATAACAAATCTTTAGATAAAAATTTGATCCACAATGAATTAGTTCTTGTCGAAGTGGGAGATGCATACAACATCAAAACGCATATTTTAAAACTTTTGATATAACGATTAACGAGAACTTTTACTATTTGTTTCTTTAAATGTGTTAAATTCTTTTTGATAGTAGTATAAAAAATAAATCTCGAAGTTACCCAAAAAAACAAAATAAAAGTGGTGTCAATTCAGTAACGGGGAGTGCAGAGGGGTAAACCGTAAAGGATGGAGGAAAGCAAAGAAGAAGCAGAGGCAGCGCTGCAGAAGAAGTACTCGTCAATGGTGGAACGGCTCAACAAACGCCACCAATCCCGTTCAGACAATAACAACGAATCGGAATCATCTTCATCCCCTGCCTTCGAGTCCACATCATCCTTCCTCACCCGATTCTCCAACCTCAAATCCTCCATCGAATCCCAACTCACTCACTCCCATTCCCTCTCCTCTTCCGACCCATCGCAGCTCAAACCCCATTTCGAGCAAATCTCAGCATCAATCTCCCATTTGGAGAAGCTTGTTGCACAAAACTCCTACTTCCTTCCCTCCTACGACGTTCGATCCTCCCTCAAAACCATCGCCGATTTGAAACACACCCTAGAAACCCTCATCTCCCAGCTTCTCCCTAAGAAGAAGTTCTCCTTCAAGAACAAGGCTGCCACCAAGAAAGACACTACCAACAACAACAACACTGTTACTCCACAAGAACCCAAGCAGCCTCTACCTCTCAATCGCGACTCCCCGGGGTTCAGGAACAAATCCGGCGAGCTTTTGGTGGGTGATTTTAGGGGATCGGAGGTTGGCGAATTCACGGTGTCTGATCTCGATTCCTGCGAGGTTAGGATAATTGGTTGTGTGAGGACGCTCTTCGTCCACAGGTTGAAGAATTCTAGGGTTTACGTTGGGCCCGTGATGGGTTCAGTTCTCATCGAGGACGTTGAGGGCTGCGTTTTTGCCATGGCGTCACATCAGATTCGGATCCACGCTGCAACAAGGAGCGATTTTTACCTGAGAGTTAGGAGCAGGCCCATAATCGAGGACAGCAATGGGGTGAGGTTTGCGCCGTACTGCTTGCGCTACGAAGGGATCGAAGAGGATCTTCGTGGTGCTGGTCTTGATGCAGAAACCGGGAATTGGGGGAATGTGGACGATTTCAAGTGGTTGAGGGCGGTGCAGTCTCCAAATTGGTCGATTTTGCCGGAAAATGTTAGGGTTGGAATCGTTGATTTCAATTCGGAAAATGGGAAGAAGGAGGAAATTTGAGTAGGGTTGTTGTTGTAGGATGCTCCAAGTGTTGAAGATTTTTTATTTGTCTTGTGGGGACTATGTGCAATTGATCTTAGTTCGGATATGTTCTCTCTCGGATTTTGATATATTAAGAGCTTGAAGTGATTTTGGCGATGCTAGTGTCTGTGACTGCTGAGTTTTCACGTTACTGTTGCTATTGTTTGATTTAAAAGAAAAGCTTAGAAATGATATGATATAACTATTGCTTAATCGTTTCGCACATAATTCTTGTGTGTATGGTCATTTACTCCTTGTGTTTTATTCCTAACTCTGAAAAGACGGAAGAAGCTAGATATCTGCCCTTGTTAGCTCAAACAATGTTTTTATCAGCTGCTGCAGAATTATCATATGTTGCGAGTATTTTCCTGTGATTTTAGGGGCGGTATGTTGCATGCACATTTTGTACTTTTGGGGATAAATTGAACCAACTCCAAACTTGACGGGTACTGTGCAATTCTCCCCATTCCCCAAGAATAATTAAGGTTCAGAGGATCATTTTCTCAACTTCACTACATGATGTATTAGTATTACGGATAAAATGAATAACAAAAAGATGACAGACATTGAATGAGTAATGGCATTGCTGCAGTATATACCTTTCAAACAATCACTTACAATAAAGTAAAGTAGATCCATTAATAAATTGCAAATGGAACCAATTCATGCAGAAATTTGGCCTTTAAGAAATACAGCCAAACAATGTTTTGTTCCAAAAAAAAACTAAGCTAAAAAATTTACCCCACTTCGCAGCTAATATGGAGCCTTAAGGTTGGAGGCTACTGAAGCATCAGCTCTTGACGGAGGTTCTGAATTCTGAGTCAATCTACAAGCAAAAGCCGCTACTGCACTAGGAAGATTTTGGGATTAACAGAGAAAATCACCAACCTTAAAACTATCAAGTTTTCTAAATGGATTTCTTTTTTATGAAACCTCAGTCCATAAGCATCATAGGAAAATGCATAAATAGTTACTTCCTTTTAACTTCTTAACAGCTTTAGAGCAATAGCAACACATCTTTTTGAGCTAACCTACCAAAAAAGGTATATATTGATACAACATAACTGGTTCAGTTTATGGATTTTATCTCCCACCAGACAACTCAATGGCATCTTGATTGTAGACTGAATCTTCACCCCAGTCGAATCTTCTTTGTAATCTCTCATATTCTTGCCTCCGATTGACTTCCACATGCTGCCATTCCTCCCACCTTTCAGCCAAACCTTCTCCTTCTAGCATTCTTACAACCTCGGACATCAGTGGCCGATCCTCTGGTGTTCCTTGTGTGCAAAGCAATGCAACTTGTATCATCATTTCTACCTCTTGTATATTGTAATTTTTATTTAGGTTGCGGTCAACAATAGCGTCTAGTCTCTTCTCCCGTTCTAATTTCTTAACCTGTTGAGCCAAAAAAGAACAAAGATATTCATAAGAACGATGGACACACAAACAATCAACGATGCCATTTTACTTAAAAAAAAAAAAGGGAAAAAGAGGGTGGGGGGGGGGGGGGGGGGGGGGGGGTTGGTTCTCACATGGTCAAGCAATAGCACATCATCTTCCTCTTCCAATCGTGAGAAGTCAATTGCTCTTTGACCTGTAACCAGCTCCAAAAGCATAATCCCATAGCCAAAAACATCAGTCCTCTCTGACGACTTTCCAGTGGACAAGTATTCAGGAGCTATATGGCCCATTGTTCCACGAACTTGAGTTGTCACATTAGTCTTGCGGACATCAACTAACTTTGCCAAACCAAAGTCGCCAACAACTGCCTCAAAATCTTCATCAAGTAATACATTAGCTGCCTTCACATCTCGATGAATAATTTTGGGATTGCAATGCTCATGAAGATATTCAAGGCCACGAGCTGTTCCCAGAGCCACTCTTTTTCTTGTAGGCCAGTCTAAAACAGGTTCCCCAGGCTTAAGTTCTGCATTGCCATTCATGTAACAATATTTGTGGTCAGGATGCCAAATTTTACAAGCAAACCAAATGAAATGTGGATGCTTAAACCATGATTTGTATTTTCTCATCTGTCATTTAAAACTTTTAATTTGCTAATAATTAACATTCAATATGTACATTTATATATATCATTTATAGTTTATCAATTTGTACCAAATGAATTTATGATGTCATCTAAAATGACAAATTAAATGTTGGACTAATTTCTTCACCTAAGTATATTCTGCAGGAGTATAAAATTGTAAAATCATTTGAAAAAAAATTATTTTTCTAAGTTAAAAATTATAATAGAATAACAAAAACAAAGGCTTAAGATGATGACAACAAACAATCTGAATGGCCCTCCAGCCCTGGTTACAACATAAAAAATAACAACATACTCTTTAAAAGAAAATAAAATTGGATAAGCAAAATAGTAAACCTAATATGCCTCTGTAATTATGTACCTCGTAGACGATAGGCGACACTCAAATTTTGCATGAAGGGATAAACTAACAGGCGTTCAGTTGGAGTTGTGCAAAACCCAATCAATCGTAACAGGTTACGATGAACAGCTACACTTATCATTTCAACTTCACGCTGGAAAGCTGCATCTCCCCCAGGGCTTTCATAATCAGTTAACCTTTTCACAGCAACTTTTGTGTTATCAGCAAGAACACCTTTGTAAACCTTTCCAAATCCTCCTTGTCCTAAAACATTTTTCTCACTGAAGTTGTCTGTTGCTATCTGTAGTTCTCTCCATGCAAATCTCTTTAGTTGACCAAATGCAATTCGTCGGTCAACTTCACCTAATAATAAAATAATAAGAATGAAAATTATTAACCATGATAACAATAGCAATAGCAATAATGTAACAGACACAAGCTGAGTAAATTTTTAAAAACTGGGAAGGATCATATCAATCTCAATCTTAATGTTGTTAGGACACTCTTTCAACTGGCTGTTAACAAAAGATTAAAAAAAAAAGTAAAATCAGATAGGGTCCAGCCATAAATTTATCATTTTGAACTTCGGCGCAGAGGTAAATTCTCCAAACCAATACTTTAAAGCTCATAATGCTGGAACAATAAACAATGGAACATATTAAAACATCCAAGTAACGTTTCAGACTTAACTCACAAGAATATTGCAGATAAACAAGAAACACATACCTGCAACATCAACAAAAATTTCACGCTTGTAACCCTTGTGTTTATTTTTGCACCAAAAGAATAGAAGGCCAACAAGGAAAAGAATAACAATTAACCCGATAATAATTCCAATAATGAGTCCAACTTTCAATTTATGTGGTGAACCTGCCATGTAGGAAAATTAGTATCAGCTTGTTGCTAAGAGAGAGAAAAGAAAGGGGAATTGGTAACAACACAGAAGTAAACAGGACCGCAAGAATTTTCCAATCAAGTAACCTTGGTCTGTATTGCTAGATGCACAAGGATGAGGATAATTCACGCCACAATTCAATTTATTTCCAGTGAAACTGCAGCAAGGAAAACCGTGTAAATAGAGCAATGTACTAAAATTCTTTAAATAAAAAAGGAATGGTACATGTTAACATGGATAAACATCTAAATGTCTAACGCATCCTAAATTCAAATATTATATCCATTAATTCCAAACATGGTATATGGGAACAGACCCAGAAAGAAGGGATGAAAACATTTTCAAATTGGTGTATACTTAAAACTAGTTTTACCTATCACTAATTAATATAAGCTAGCAGAAAAAGTAGGAGGAAAACAATTGTCACTGTTTAAGGCTCCAAAGGCCTACACAACGAAAGCTTTTAACTCTAGTTCAAGGCTTGTAATGAAAGCTTAAGCTTGTTTGCTTGACCACTCGAAGATGTCCGGTTCCCTTCTACATTTCATAGTGAAATGATAGATTTCACACAGCTAGAATGGTGCAAAAATATTAATCATGTAAAGGAGTTTGTGAAAGATAACTTTGTTTCATTGGTGTGAAAAAGGGCCAATTATATATAATATTACCATTAAGTAGTAAGCAACAAGATTATGTAAAGTAGTCAAGCAACAAGAATTAAACTTTATTTTCTAGAACTTACTTGTACTTAGTTACTTTGAACAACTGCTCCGGGATTTCACCACTAAGATCATTTGAATCTAACATGCTGCCAAACAGAAATTTGAACAACCAGTCAGCTAATAAAATAACAATATATACTTAGCGGTAACCTCAAAATTGTATAAAGAATTATTTCACATACACATTGATCAAGCTTGGGAGATTGCCAAGTGACTCCGGTATAGTGCCATTGAGATTGTTTTGACTTAGTGTCCTGGTTTCCGAGCGGGAAAAAAATGATTAAGCATCGCACAGTAATATGCTAAGACTTGTTATATCTATGTAAAGTAAAATCTAGTAATTAGAGATTGTCATACTTACAAGAATTGGAGCTTATTTAGATTGCCAAGGGAAGATGGTATTTGGCCAGTTAATCTGTTATTTTCCAAATCCAACCTGCCCAAGTTTGTCAGATTTCCTAATTCTTTTGGTATGTTTCCTGTGATGGCATTCCCTTGCAAAGAACTGCATGATAAAGCATATACACATCAATGATTACACTAAAAAAATCCAGCTTGACTAACAAACCACTTTTATCACCTAACTACCCAATCATATGAAAATCTAGCTTGACCAAGATTGAATGAATGTGTCATACTATGAATACTTACAGAGCAGTAAGATTTTTTAGAACTCCTATTCTTGGGGTCAAGGTTCCTGTGAGTCCCATTAATGCTAGCGAACTGCATGAATCAAATTATGCATGCACCAATTCAACATACAGTTATGGGATCGAAAAATATAATGCTAATATATAATTTTTTTTGTGGACAGTGAAAGTAACGGCTTCAGCATCTTTTGCAAATCAAATAATAAATAATGTCTTACACTTGAATGACATTGTAGCTCGGGTCACAGTTAACACGCGACCAAGTACAAGGGTTCACTTGATTTACATTCCAATCAGTAAGCTGGTTAGATGAAGCATTCAGTGATAGCTTCAACGCATATAGAGCGTCTCCTGGATATAAACAAGAATTTTAGTAGGATTCCAAAACACTGCAATTTTTCACAAGATCAAAAAGGCATATATGTTTCAAACTTCAAACCCCTAATATTTCAACTGCAACATTTGAAAAAATGATATTGTACCTTGAGCATCAGGCAGCACAAATGAACATAAGCAACCCAATAACAGAACCAAACATAAGAAGCTCATCTCTACTTGGCATCAACCACTGACACAAAGTCCAGGATAATCAATTAGCAAATGAAAATTGCCCATCTCTGCAGTGCGGAATCATCAAAATCATTAAGTTACCAAAATTAATGATGACAACAAACAGCATGCGAAAATAAACAATAAAACAATACTGAAAAAGCTGATGCAGTGATAAACAAAAATATATTGTGATCAAAGTAATTAATGATCACTCCTGCATCTAAGAAAAATTGCTTGTTGCATCAATGAAGGATCACATAGCTAACTGATTTTTATTTAAATAATAATAATAATCCACATTTGCCAATTTGAGCAAACTATGCAGAACTAAAAAGCAGGTTTATTTTGTCGTTTCTCACACTCGTTAATCTAAATAATGGATAAGGAAAAGGGGATAGTTAAAGAAATCATTCAAATGGTGACAACCAATAATAATAGTAATTGTTAATTCTCAATTCTCACCATCTATAAAAGGAGAAGATCACAATTTTAGCTTTATTTTGTTATGGTTAGTTGGTTACTTGGATACAAATGCCGATTACACAGCCAATTCAGTAAATTTCCTATTTCAGCCGCCAATTGAAAGAATCAAAAGGAAAAAAAAAGAAAAAAAAAGAAGAAAGAATTGCTTAAACCAGCAAAGGATGCTTGCTTTCGTCTCACACCAAATATGCCAACTGAGAGAATAAGGAAAGGACCTGCACAGTTTTACAATAATACAAAATTTGGAATTAAAGCGAGTTAGATTTCAAAACAAATGAAGAAAAAATAACATAAACACAGGATTGAGAGAAACACTGTCATAATCGTGAACAGGTAGTGACTGTGGCCACAGAATCATTCACACAAATGGACAAATAGAAATGCGTATACGCCCAAAACGCAGCAGAACACTAATAAAAGCGCGATCCAAATAACAAACGAAACGGCAGTAATAGCAAAGAAGAAAACGGAATCAGAATCAGGTGAAAGAAGATCAGTGTGTAGTGGGGATACAGTAAATTTTAAAAAAATAACAAAAGAAGAAGAAAGGGATAGAAAGGTACTAACTATGTAATGAAGAGCGTTGAAGGAGAAGTGTGAGAGAGAGGTAGCTGGCAATAAGGTATGACAGCAAATGTTGAACCGAACCTTCTGTCCCCTTTGCTTTCTTTTTTTCCTTTCTTTTTTGGTTACTTTTTATAACATTTTTCGCATTTCTTTTTTCTTTTTCTTTTCTTTTCTTTTCTTTTCTTTTCCCTCTCTCCTCTCTCTCTCTATCTTTGATTTATGATTATTATTACTACTAATTATAATAATTCAGTATTACAGGTATTGACCAGAAGAATGTTGAAATAGAATCATGTTTAGTAAAGGAAGATTGGAAAGCAAAGACACAGCAATTATTGTTGTTGTTGCCAGTTGCCAGCACCACACACTCTCTCTCTCTCAGATTGGACTGCAGAAGAAGTGAAGTGCTGCCTCATGTTTGTTGGTATCCATGCGTCGTTGTTCGTTCTACTTTCCACTGATTGGTTTGGGTTCTTCCTTTGAAAAAATGTTCCCCACTTAAATTTAGTAATATAATATAATCTAATCTAATATAATCTGCCATGAAAAATATCTTCTCACAAATCATCACTATGACTCGATTTTTCCAAGTAAGAACAGAAATAGTGGTAATACAATGGTACTAAGAAGGGTTAATCCTCTAAATTTTAAATTTTATTTTAGAGAATAAAATATAATTTTTTATTATTTATTTTATAAATAAAATTAAAAAAATATACAAAAAGAATTAGAGAAAAATTCAAATGATAATTATCTCAAAAGACAACGAGATTTCTGACAAAAAAAAATTTCAATCTAGTCTTTGACAAAAAAAAACCCAATTCGATCTCTGACAATTACTTCGAAAGGATAACGAGACCCCTATGTTAAAAAAAATTAATGTTATTTTTTTGGCACAGGGGCTAATCAGTCCCAAAAAAATTATCAGGGGTCGGATTGAGTGTTTTTTTTTTCTTGGGGACCTCGTTGTCCTTTCGAGATAATTGTCAGGGGCCGGATGGGGTATTCACTCAAAAAATTATTTAAGAATAAACGATCATATTTTATTTTTTAGAGTAAAAATTCAAAATTTAGAGAATTTAAATTTTTCAAAAAGTGGGTTGTATTTGTATTTTTAGTTTTTTTTTTAAATCAACAACATATTTATTTTGAGTTAATAATTAAATTAGTCTTTAAAAGATTACTTGTTATTTAAATTAATTTCTAAAATTTTTTTTAATTAAATTTGTCTTTTAAAAATTTTAAATTAGTCATGTTAGTCCTTTCGTCATTTCTATTGAGGGATTTGTTGATGTGGTACTTTAAGTAACATCACAACATACATCTAATAGTCCTAATTAACTATTAACATGACTAATTTATGAAATTAGATCAAATTAATCCTAAATTGAGGGATTCTAATGTCTCAAGTTCTCCCATCAATTAGGCTTTAATTTGATTTAATTTTATCAATTTATTATGTTAATAGTCAATTAAGACTTTTATTTGTGTGTTGTAGTATCACTTAACGTGCCACATTAATAAATTTTGACACTATCAATAAAAAAAAGTGACGGAAGGACTAACATGACTAATTAAAAATCTTTAAAGGACGAATTTGATTAATTACATCTTTCGAAGACAAATTTAGAGATCGAGTGATCTTTTAAAGACTAATTTGACCATTTACTCTATTTGCTTTATTTAAAAATTTCATATTTGGCTCATGTTTAATTGTTTGAAACTTTCCGATATTCAGGTAGTGATGCTATAACTTGGCTCATGAAAAGTAAATTATCATTTCTTCTCACAAAAATTTTAAACAGAATCAAATCTACAAATGAAATAACAAAATTGAAGTTGTAACTATAAAAAAAAATTTCGTGCGACAAAATTATCCAAACTCTAAAAGACTATCAAAATCCTAAACTACCCTTCTTAACCTAACTTAACCCACCCTGATCATTTTTTCTTCTCCAAATCTCATTCACAATCACCAATGCCCCTTTCACCACAACCTTGCTCGCAGAGAAATTATTAACTTCACAGTTTCAAAATTCAAACAAATTATTAACTTGTTGAATCGTATCGATCATGTTCACTTCTGTCATGTATCTTCTAAACCTCAACCTCAGGTTGACGACAATAATTTCAACCATGTCTAATCAAAAGTCGTAATGCCACCATCTTTTTCTTCTCTTCCTCTTCCTTCGGATTTGACTCTTAATATTGTGAAGCACATTCAAGTCAACAAGTCATCAATTAATAATCCTAATGGTTAATATACACACTATACATATGGACCCATTTGGTTAGTGCCTATGTCTTTAGTGTTTGTTTTGTGAGACATAAGAAAAGAAAGACATAGTTACACACAAAGATACACAAAATACGTATATTTTGTGTCTCTATAAAATGACGAGACACGGATTTTTAATGTGAGACACAATTTAAATTTTGTTTTTGAACGAGTTTACCCTTCATAATTTTTCAAATCGCACAATGCATTGGCCTTGTTCTTTTTTTTCTGCTTCAGCCTTGTTCATGTTTTTTCTCCATATTCTTCTTCTTCCTCGAATCTGACTGCAAAACTTCTTCTTTTCCCTTAAATTTGACTACTTATTTCTCCTGCGAAACTTCTTCTTTTCCCTTGAATCTGACCGCTTCTTCCTTCTCGAATTTGACCGCGAAACTTCTTGTCCCTTGAATTTGACCGTGAAACTCATCGTACCTTTGCATCTCGTTGTGTCTTCTTCTCTCACAGTTATGGGTGTCACCGCGTAACCCCTTGCCATCGTGGATTGTCGCTGTCACGGTCTCACTATGTCGCCGCCATAGGTCTCACTGCATCACCAATTCACCGCCGTCATTTTTTAGATCTATTGTAGCTCCTTCTGCTTTTTTTTTTATTTGTTAGATTTGCACTTTTTAATCACCTTCTTCTTTGCTTCCATCATTTTTCTCAACTCTCATCACATTCCTTTCACCTTCTTTTTTATTTTTTTTATTTTGGATCAGTTTTTTATTTTTAAAAAATAATTATTGAAATTCTTCATTTTGTTTCAATTTTTAATTTAAATTGTTAAACTAATGATTAAATTTTGTTGATGGTATTAATTTTGATTGAGGTTAAAAAATTAGCATTGGTGATGAAAATAAGTGATAATGATAAAATAGACCGTTGAATAAAAAAGGTGTGGCTTGTATATTTTTACCAGTCATCATAAAAAAATTTGTGTATACTTATATCTATGTCTTATGTATTTGTATTTGTGTCTTTACGAAATATAATAACAAAATTTGTATATACCTATGTCTTATGTATTTATGTTTGTGTCTTTACAAAACATGATAAAAAAATTTTGTGCATATATTCACATATTCTTTCTCTTAAGCAGACTTAGCTCATATCACAAACCTTTTAAGGTGTCCACCAAGCACCAATTTCATACAAATTGATTTTCTCAATATTTGCAACCTCAACACCAAAAATGTTCCAGAACTCTTTAACATCCTTAACTCCTTCGATTCGTACACAACATGAGGTCCCTTTTTCTGAAATGTATCGGCGATTACATATTTTTCCCTTTTCAAGACGAATTGTGTGGATCTCCAGACATTGGATGCTTCTTTTGTCTTCTCAATGACTTCAGCAACATCTGAGATAACGAGAGGAAGATTCGGCACAATGTCAATATGATAGTTGTGTGCGACAACAAATAAGGGAATGACTAAGGCAACAATGGCGAAAACGACGGCGTATCGCTTATGGTTGACATTGATCTTGCGGCACCATATCTTCGTAGGTGCGAACATGCACTTGCCGCGACCCATGTTTCTGAATGCTTCTTGGTCGACGTGATGAATTATGCCACTGGGAACACGAGGATACAGGAGACGACACGTCTAACGATGGATGTTAATTTATTTTTGAAGGTGACAGCGGTAATAGTTATAGTGACGATGACACTGGCGATTGTGGATAAGATTTGGAAAGAAAGAATTTTAGTGGTGGTAAAGTGTTAGAAATTTGGATAGGTTATAGATTAGGTTAAAAAGAATAATTTAAAATTTTTGAGTAGTTTTTTAGGATTTTAATAGTTTTATTGTTTGAAACCCATTTTTTATGAGTATAATTTTAATTTTATTTTTTTGTAAATAAATTTATCAGTGTTTAAAATTTTTATAGATATAAATAATAATTTATTCAACTAATACTCATTTACAAGTTTAAATTCATTACCAAAATTAACAACAGGTGAAAACAAAAATAAAAGGTCAATCCCCACCCCTTGCAATGTTTGACTATCACCAAGATTTTCTTATGCGCAATCTAGAGTTAAACCTCACTTTGGTCCCTGAGATTGGCGAGTTGCACTGATTTAGTCCTCGAGATCCCAATTGCACTAAATTAGTCCCCCATATTCGAAAAAGTGCACCACGTTAGTCCTTCTCCCAATTTCTGTCACCGGAGCACTAACGCCGTCAGTGACGTGGCCATTTCTTGCCACGCTGGACCCAGCAACGGTTAGATGACATGGCACTCAAATTTGATTAGCTCCAATTTAGTCCTTGTCCCTTTTATAACCAAGTTTCTGCCCTAACTTCTTCCTCTTCTTCTTCTACCCACTTTTCCTAGTTCTTCGTCTTCTTCCTCGCTGTGCAGCTTTCTGGGTTTAGGATCATGAGTGCAAGTGGGAGCCACACTTCCATGCGGTCAAATAGAAGGATCTCCAGAGGAACCAATAGAGCATCGAGTGTTCCAGAGTGGTGTAGGTGTGGATGCCGCCCTGTTCTCCGGTGGTCCACAATAGGGCTAACCCTAACAAGCCATTCTTTGGGTGTCCTAATTACAATGTCAGTGGAAAAAGGTGGTATGGTTTGTTTGTCTAAAAGCAATAAGAAGCTAGTAACAACAAAGAGACAATAAGAGCAATCAAAACAGCCAAGTGCCTTCCTGATGATGAATGGAGAAGTTGTGGTAATTGAACAATCAAAAACGGAAGTACAGACATAATCATAATCCTTGCTGCGTAACTGGTCCAAATGTCGGTACTAACACCAGAACCTGCACATCAAGATCTTATTAGACCAGAACCTCCACATCAATCACTTTCCCCGTAAAGCTTAAGAGAAATACAAAATTCTAAACTGCTGCAGCTTAAATCTCAAAAAATTGCCCAGAAATTCTTTTTCCAAAACCCCACAATATCAAAGAAAATTGCAAGGTACACATCAGTAGTGAATTGTCCGTCACATATATATGCTAACGTGGCAATCATAATATATGCAGAAAAATCTATATGAATCGAATCATACTCAAATCAGCAAAAAGTTGAAAAAGGAACAAAACTTACACAAAATTCAATATTAAAAACACATGATCACTCATGCGAAGGTGCTGATGCTTCCACCATTGGAACAGAGCATAAAAAGAAACCCCCAAACACAGTTCCACAAAACATCAAAACAAAACCCTAATACAAAATCAGATTTAAAACTTGTGAACCGACAATATATAAAACACTTAATCATGATCAACAACCATCACAGCATTTCATTAAATTTGAAAAAAAAAAAATTCTGATCCTCACTAACCTTAGTGACGACACAGAAGATCTCTGAAGTGGCAAACGAACTCTTCCGATAGTTGCACAACGAACGTTATGTTCCAATGGTCTCGACAAATCCTTTTGCAGCCACCAATTACTATTTTGGGTCACTCGTGGAAGAGAAGCTTTTTTTTCTCTGCGTCACTCATGGAGAAGGAGAAGACGAAGAGTAGAAACAAAAAGGGTGCCTAACGTTTTATTTCCCATTACATACAAACGACGTCGCTCAAAGGGATGTTTAGCGCCAAATTAGAAACGACGTCATTTCATTGGGTCCAGCGTGGCAAGAAATGGCCACGTCACTGACGGCGTTAGTGCTCCGGTGACTGAAATTGGAAGAAGGACTAACATGGTGCACTTTTTCGAATCTGGGGGACTAATTTAGTGCAATTGGGATCTCGAGGACTAAATCAGTGCAACTCGCCAATCTCAGGGACCAAAGTGGGGCTTAACTCGCGCAATCTAACAATCGAGTACTAAAAATAAATAAACAAATAATAAAGTTTCTTCAATAATTTCTAAAGCATTACTCGATATCATATTGGATAATGGATAAATATGGGACGCTAGTATGTAATTCTTTTTCAAATGGTTAAATCATGTTTATTTAAAACTATACACTTTTATTTGTTGCACAACTGAATCATACCTTTTAGTTCAAGAAATAAAACAATCTTGAAGTCTCGTTAAAGTGTGACTTCGTCATATGATAGGAAAATTTTTAAGTGTGTCGTTATATCGGTGTTTCAGTGATTTTTAACCGTTGATCTTAATTATAAAAATATATATAATATATGTATAATTAAGATCAACGGTTAAAAATCACTGATATACCAATATGACAATACATTTGAAAATCTTCCCATATGATAATATTAAGTTAGAATATTTTTGCATACCTATACGGCTGGACATAAATACGGAATATTCTTGGACTATCCGATACATTTTAAAGTTTCACACATTTATTGCAACTTAATAATACGGCTAATTTTTTTTATACGAAGATCACATGTGTGTAATGGCGAAAATACAATGTTGTAATAGCGTTGTTTTTTGAATTAAGGAAAAAAGAAATTGGACTGTCTGATTTCTTTGTAGAGAGAAACACACACAAATCGGACGATTTGATTTGTGTGGAGCAAAATTTGTGGGGACTGAAATCGGACCTACCGATTTCTGAATTGAAAAAAATTTTTAATTCGAGAGAACACTAATCGAACGGTCCGATTTGTGTTCAGTAAAAAATTTGAAATGGTAGCAGGTAGTTCGACCGTCCGATTTATTTGTTTATATATATAAATCAAATTTTCCATAACTCTCCACTTCATCTTCTTTTTCATCGTCTGTTTCAAATCTCAGGAAGTCATGTTCTTCCTCTCCTCTCGTTCTTCTTTTCCATTCTTTCAGAAAAAATAATAGTGAGATTGATAGTGTTTTATAAAAGTATATTATCATGGATGATAGAGTTATGTTAAAAATATATTGTTATGGACAGATTTTATTACAAACATATGAAGGAGTTCAATTTGTATGTGAGAATCCATTAGATGTTGTTATTCCGTTCACATTGTCATTTGTGGAATTAAAATATGTGATTTGTGAAAAGATAGATTCTCAAATATCTAGGAGAGTATGATGTATTTTGTATAAGTACCCTTTATCTGTGTTTGTTGGGTTCGTTAAATTTCAAACCAAATATGTGACAGGTGAAGGGAGCATGCATGAAATATTTTCAATGTATATTGAAAATCGCCATCGAATGTTGTGCATCGAGCTGTATATTGAGTTCGAATAATCTGAAGCAGACCGAAATATTTTGTTGGAAGATTATAATAGTGATAGCGAAGAGGAATTTGAAAGTAACTATGAGATCATTAGTCTAGGTGAAGATGAAGATGAAGCAATACAGATGTGGCGGAAGTTGCAAATGCACTCGCAAACTAACATCCGTTTCAGGAGCCTTCTTTCATGAGGATAGCGCTCCGACGTGGTAGATCAGCTCTAAGGTTGTAGCCTTTCCCTTTTTCACGTGTGTCCGTACCTATCAAAATACAACACATGCGGAGTGCAACTAATCAAAACAAATTAATTATCAAAATACAAGACAATGCTCTAACCCAATAAAATACAACTTATGCAATGTAATGAATCCAATAGATTACTTTACCTGCACCAGGTGCTGGATCATCGCCGCGGTCTTTATCATTTTGACCGACCAGCTCATCTTCGACATCGTCGTCGTCGTCTTCATCGTCAACCATCCTCATCCTCACCATCATCCTCATCTTCGTTCTCATGGTTGCCATCACTATCCAGAGGGTCTACTAGTACTAGGTAGTCATCAGCCTCATCATCAACTGCCTTATTGCTCTCCTGAATTAGACTCATTGGAATACGCCATGGGTTCCTACTCTGTATAATCCCTCCCGTGGCATCAGTACTTCTACTCAAGTCAACAGATAGTTTACCTCCAGAATTTTCAGAGGAAGTGCAAACCCGAGGTCTCGAATCCAACAACCTCCTAACTGGAGTAATACCACTCAGATGTGCAAGCTAGTCGGTGGGAATGTCATCATAATTACCTGAATATGAGTGACCTGGCCCCGGAGCCATGAAACCAAGCAGCTGGCTGAATGAAGTTCGCTCTCCTGTCTCAAACTGTGGAACACTCTAATACTGTTTATGTAACGGGACTGATGGTGTAAAATAATCCGACGGATGCATGTGAGGAACATATGGTATAAAATACTTAGCCTCCTGTTGTGCCGATGGCGGTGGCGGTGGCGGTGATGGTGGCAGTGCCGGTGGTTCTTGCTGTTGATTCTCCTGATTATGCACTGGAAAGCCTTCTGGATTCTCTTGAAATACGAGGTCCGACAATTGCAAGTAGGCACCATATGCTCTTTGATACCAATGCATGTAAATTTCCAAAGCATAATTTAAAGGCACCAGGTCATCAGCAAGAATGTGACTATACCGATTGGTCCATTGCATCACCCAAAAAGAGTCGGTGTAGGCCCAATCTTGATTCTTAGGTTCAATCAGTATTTAGCCGTGTGCTACACCTAGATCCCGCTCTTGATAAGGAATGCCCTGAATCAAACCAAATTAACTCCTGAATCTATCGGATGCATGCCACTCAACGCATTCGAAAGATATAAACGGCACTATGGAACTTTAAATAACTGAATGCTGACGGATGTCTAAAGGAATCACGTCTGGCACTCCAAAAAAACTGGACACATCGAAAGTATAATATGATTACACAACAAATAATTCATTGACCGAACAAAAGCAGGTACTAGTTTTTTACGACATACATGTCCTTCTTGCAGATCATCCAACAACCTCCTACAGTGAGCAAGAAAATGATATCTGTAAGGCCGATTTTCACGATTCCAGTTATGCCACCTGCCGTCAGACAATCTCTTAGTTAACTTATCTTGTAAAAAATAAAATACAATTTCCTACACTTTTTCAAGGCATACAGTAATTCATTTTACCTATTTGCAATCGGAAACACTCAGGGATTGCCGGAAATTGGCGCAAGAAATGGTAGACGAATCCAAGCCCAAGTAAGCAAAAGTGTTAGTGGACCATCCATCTCCTTGCAGTTGACACAAGTTGCCCTACACAATGATCTATGCAAGTGCGCGAGGCATGCCGATCCCCAACTAAATTGTATGATCCCAGTGAAGTTACGGAGCAAAGGCATAAATTTTCAGTGCATCACTGCACCCAACTTGTCTCCAAACAGAATTCTCCCAAATAATAACATTATGTGACACTTTACGTACCTCGCGTCACTACAACAATATAGACTATTTTTTAGGATTATTATGTGTAAAAAAAATTAAAATTCATCAAAAAAATAAATTTTGACACTATTTTAACTATGAAAATATGTTAATAAAGGTTTTGTCAAAAATAGTATTTTTAACATATAAGTAATTGTAAAAAAAGTTTAAATCTTATTTTGATAAATATTGGCCGTAAAAAATAATTTGTTAGAAAAATTTGAGAATATATTTTTTGTGATACTTATTAACCGTAAAAAATACTATTTATTTTGACACTTATTGACCATAAAAAATTTTCAACAAAAATTTTTAACAAATAATGAGATGAGATCTTGAAACTGAAGAATAAACTGAGATTTTGAAGATGAAGAATGAGTAATATGATCTCAAACTGAGAGTAGTATGATGCTAAAATTGACGGAACTCAACAAAGAAAATGAATAATTGAGTAAGTTGAAAATAAATGAGTGTCAAAATTAAGGAATAATTTTCTACAATCAAATTATTCAACAAAAAACATAGAAAATTTGACATTTATGATATTTGTCAAAAGTACATATTAATTTTTACACTTAACTATGACTGTTAAAAAAAATTATGTTAAAATAGCTCTCTTTTCTTGTAGTGTCGGAATGTGAATATCATCAGTCAAGACTATACAATCTTTCAAACTCCTAAACCAAGTCAACTTTATGAAGCTTCCTCTACAATTCGCGTCTTCCTTGGTGCAACCCCAAACTAGTGCAAGCATTTAGCCTCTTAGGCCTCAAAACTACTCATGGTCAGTCTTGTAATTGGAAGACCTTTTGTCGGCAGACCAATAATTATCGCCACATCATCCAATGTCATAGCACACTCACCAACCAAAAAATGAAATGTGTGAGTCTCAGGCTGTTATCTCTCGATTAGAACATTAATCATTGTTGACTGACATTGGATGACTCCAATTTAAAAAACGTGATGAAAACCAGTCTCCTGTAAATACCCCTCAATAATTTGATTGTATGGATCCGTCGGTATTAAATGGTCACATATCAACTTCCATAAACCCTACAATATCACATTTCCATTATAACTACCAATATAATATAATTAAATTAACAATAATATAATTATGCTCACATTTCCATTATAACTATATAATTAAATTAACAATAATGTAATTATATTTTAAACATACATATTAAATACATACTAAATCTGTTATACAAAAATTCTACATTCATATTTATTAGCTTATAACAAAAAATAATTAACCTTAAATAAATCTAACATATAAATTTAATTATTGTTTTTAGATACATTAAAAATATACTTTCTAACGCCTAAAATCTATTTATTTTATAATAACAACTATTATTCATTTTCTATTTATATAACAAGAATAACTTTAGTAATCACAACTTATTTATAAAATTCATATATGTATTTTTTACAACAGCACAAACCTCTAAAATCTATTTATTTTACAATAATAATTATTATTCATTTCTTATTTATATAACCAGAATAATTTCATTAATAATAAATTATTTATAAAATTGATATATATTTTTTATTTATATAACCTCTAACATTATTATTATTATTATTATTATTATTATTATTATTATTATTATATATATAGAAACCAACGTTATTAATAATAATCATAAACAATATATTAAATTTATATTTTAAATTTAGTGTTTACTAATTTATTGTCTAAATTATAGTAAATTATATTAAATTTTTAACAATCATAAATAATTTATTAAATTAATATTTTTTTACTTAACTTAAATTAAACTACCCTAAATTCATACTTCTACTCTACCTCTAGTATAATACAATTAAAAAAACATATTAATTAAAATTTCATTCCAACACATAATAATAATAATAATAATAATAATAATAATAATAATAATAATAATAATAATAATAATAAGTTGTTAATTCTAAATTAAATATCTAAACACTACATTTATAATAACATTTAGCTCAATAATTATTCACAGATTTTATAAATTAATTCTATTTTATTCACTATTTCTAACACTTAATAATAATAATAATATCATACATACATATCTAATCTCTAATTAGTACTACTATAACATTTCTATTAAAATCTAATATTATCACTATTATTTTTATTAAATCAAAATATTAAATAATAAAAACTTATATAATTTGGATATCCAAAATAATTAACTATGTGAAATTTTGGGTGACTCACTTTTTTTATTTTTGGTCTTTTTGATATTATTTTTAAATTTTTTTATACTCCTTTGTTGTGGTCCAACAATGACTGAAAATAAAGATAGTAGTGGGATTGAGGAGCAAGCCATTCGAGAGAGTATATGAGAGTGAAAATGATGGATGCTGCGAGGGGATGACATTCGAAGGTATATAGAAAGCACCGAAACCAACTTGGGAACCCGCTGCATGCGCGCCACGTAAACGTCAGTATGCAAATCGGACGGTCCAATTTGTATACCGTCCGATTACTGTATCGGACCGTCCGATTATACTCTCCCCATCGAACTGTCTGATTTTCTTGGCGCAGCCATTTCAACCCAGTGAAACATCATCCTAGACCTCCATAATCATGCCATACACCAACACTCACTCCATATCAAAATTAAAAAACTCAAATAATACCTTGTCTTAACGATAGAAAATTGATATAATTAATTAGTTAATTACTAGTTGCAAAACTTATAAAGAAGGGTCCGATCCCTCAGTCATGCTTAAAGTAAATCTGTCTTCTCGTCTAAGGTTCAAGTAATCGAATCTATATACATCATGTGTGTTTTGCACTTTGCTTGTATTTTGGTATGTGGTGGCTATTTACTATTTAGCCATTCAAATGTTATCCTATTGTTCCCATTTGAGCAGCGACTACTAAGGGGAATCAGTGGAGGCATGACAAGGCCATTCAAGAAATGCTCTAATTTCTTCTTCTTCTTATTATTAGGCGATTGCCAATTGGTTATATTGTATACGATTAAGATGTATCAGAGTAAGTCCAATAATGAGTATTGAGTATTGACTAATAGAAATGACATCAACTCAATTATTATATGCTCATTCATAAATAATTATAAATCTAATCAATTATATAAATTAATACATTTAAAAACAAAAGTATTTGAAATATATATTATTAACTTTAATTCTTGTGTATACCTTTTATTAATAAATACTATTTTAATACCAATATTTTTTTAAACACACGTTTTCTTTGTTTTATTAATTAAAAATAATTTAAATGCACAATTAATTAGTAACGATCATATATACGAATATAAAAAATATTTAATGTATAAATAATACTTTTTTATTAACTTTAAATAAAATAATGAGAGAGACTATCTATTACGTACTATATTTTATTTTTTTATCTAATATCACATCGTCCTATCACTACAACAATATAGATTATTTTTTAGGGTTATAATGTGTAAAAGAAAATTAAAATTTGTCAAAAAAACAAATTTTGACACTATTTTAACTATGAAAATATGTTAATAAAAATTTTGTCAAAAATAGTATTTTTAACATATAAGTGATTGTCAAAAAAATTTAAATCTTATTTTGATAAATATTGGCTGTCAAAAATAATTTATTAGAAAATTTTGAGAACATATTTCTGTGATACTTATTAATTGTCAAAAATATTATTTATTTTGACACTTATTAACTATAAAATATTCTCAACAAAAAATTTTAACAAAGAATGAGATGAGATCTTGAAACTAAAGAATAAATTGAGATTTTGAAAATAAAGAATGAGTAGTATAATCTTAAACTGAGAGCAGTGTGATGTCAAAATTAACAGAGGCAAAGAAAAAGAAAAATAGTGGAGTAAATTGAAAACAAATGAATGTCAAAATTGAGGAGTAATTTTCTACGGTCAAATTATTCATCAAGAAAACATAGAAAATTTGACATTTATGATATTTATCAAAAATATATATTAATTTTGACATTTAATTATGATGTTAAAAAATAAAGTGTCAAAATAACTCTATTTTCTTATAGTGTATCATATTAATATTTTTGAGCTATCCTTAATTAATATAATACTTTCAACTATGTTACAGGAAGGAGTTTGGAAGAAATATTAGAAAAGAATCAAAAATATTTACACATAAAAATAAGATTAAAATAAAATTTTAAAAAAAGTGAAACTAAAATTTATATATAATTTATATATAAAAATTAAAATTGAAGGTGATCATTTCTCTTCTTTTTTATTATGCGGCTCCGCCACTCTCTATATATATATTACAAACTAATCTCTAAATGAGTCATTCAATATAATATAAAGTTATATTAAAATATAAAATATATATTAAAAATAAATTAAATAATATATATTTATAATGACTAATTTTTATGTACACGTAATATTTTTATGGTTAAAAATCTAAAACTTTTATCTTTCTATATATCTATTTATATATTTTTTTTAAAAAGGTTTACAGCATTCTGCTCTAACTAATTATTTAATTTTATTCATTCACCACACATGACAATAACAATTTTTTCCCTTGTTGACTCAATAGGTCACTTGTAGAACATGCACCTAAAGCATTCAATGTTCTAATTATATATTATTATTGACAAAACCATTATTTGATTTTAAGGCAATTTTTTTTCTTTGTAACGAACTGGTATTAACGGTGCTTCTTATTTAAATTTATTTGAAGTTTATGAAAATATAAAGTTTTATATCAACTATGGTGAAAACTCACATGTCGTTATTTTTATGTGAAGTTGATATTTAAAAATTGTTAAATAATTTGATAAATTTGATTAAATTATCATTTAATAATTTTTTAATTATTAACTACGGATGAAGACATATTGCATGAGAGTCTTATCATAAACTAATCATTAATGTATATTTCTTTTATTAGTTTAGAGTTTATTAATTAAAGCCAATTTTTTATATTTAGTATTGGATGGTATACATATACGATCCTCATAGTTGGTCATATAATTTTGGAATAAATAATGAAATGGATAAAATAATATTAAAATATTCGAATGCTAAAAATTAAAAATAAGTCTAACAATAGGTAAAGAACAGCATTTAACATTAATTAGTACAACTTTTAAATGTGGGTGTGATAATACATTTTATTTTTGTACATCGTTTTTTAATAACTAAAGAATGTCTAGTAATTTTAAAATAAAATTAACTATAAAAGATATGACAGTAACTATATAAAAAATGTGATAAACTGATAATATAGCCCCCGAAAGAATTTGTAAAAATCAACAATAATTTTGAAATGCGAAAATTATTTTCAACTTGCATTGCAAATTGCAATTTTGAATAACCCATGTTGATTATTTAATTTGAATGATATAATTATATTATGAAAAAGTCTAGGGGTCAGTAATTTTTTTAAATTCTGGCTAGCATGTAACTAGCAAAGAAAAGTGAACCATTGGATAAAATCTCACACCAATCTCACACTATTAAAATCATCATTGATGACTATTTAATGGCTACAAATACTAAAAGTTGCTGGCTCTAGCACTCCTCTTATATATGAAAAGTGAGGGGGTGATAAATGGCAGACAAGGAGACAAAATTTTGGCAGAGTTAGTTGTAATTATACGTGACATATACCAGTTGCCACACTTCTATCATGTTTGTTCCTTGTATTATATATCATCATATCATGGTTTTATAGTGTACTGATTTTCGGAAACATGACTAATGCTTCCACTCTAAGTCTCTAATATTGTTTCTTGTTCTAAATATTGCTTCAATCGAAGATGCCTCCCTCCCTGCACCGCCGTGTATTGCTGTATTATACATTTATTCTATTATAATATGACAATTCTTCTTGTTAAATAGTTATATTCATTTTTTCAATTGGTCAATGAAATCATCAGATAGATGTATCATGCATGTATGTACCCCAAAGAAAAGATGCAAGTAGTCATCATACTATCATATTCATATACCCCCCGATCAACCATGCCCCCATTGATGCATGTGGTATGCGTGGATTTTCTATTTTCTTGGTGTGAAATATGTGACATTGATGATAATATTTCGTGCATAGTTTTTTTTTTAATTATTTTTCAAATATTTTTTGGAAATTAGATATTAAATTACTCTTTTTTATATGTTATTTCATAACTGTGAAGAGCGGCGGGAAAAAGAAAGCGAAAGTGTGAAGAGGGGAGAATAAACAAAAAGAGAGATTCGTACTTGCAGCTACAAGTGAGAGTTTTTTGTGGGATAAATGGCAAGTTAATCAAATTAGTTAGTACCCAATAGGGTTAAGTACTGAAATCGTATCTAAAGTTTGGGGGTGAAAATTAAAATCGTTTTTAATTTTTTTTTTGTTATTAAAATCATTCTTAACATTACAAAACGTTATAAAATCGTCATTTTTCACTTTAATTTTATTTTTTTTATCATATTACCCTTCATTATTAATAAAAATAATTAAAAATAATATTAAAAAAATTAAAACAAACTCTCCCCCTCCTCTCCCGTAACTCCCTCATTCCCTCACTCCCTCACCCCACTCCTTCACTCACCCTCCCGTAACTCCCTCACCCCCCACCCCCACCCCCACCCCTCACCCCTCACCCCCTCACTCACCGAATCTCCTTCCACCTCTTCCCTCTCCCTTTTCTCACCACCATCACCACTGCCACCATAGTCATTCATTACTCATAAATCAATAAAAAAATCAGAGGCAGAAGAAGCATAACAATTTCAATAATCATATCAATTTCAATAAACAATAATTCAATAATCATCAACTACAATTTTCATTTTCAGATCCAAAAGTTCAATAATCATCAAGTTACAATTTCAGAAGCAGAAGTTCAAGCAGAGCAGAGAAAGAAACAGAGGCAGTCACAGAAGAAGCAAAGGCAGTCACCGTAACCCACCCCCCAAACTCCCTCACCGTAACTCCCATCCCTCACCCCCTCACCTCCTTCTTCATCACCACTAACCCAGTAACCCCCAATTTCCTTCTTCATCACGAAAATAAATAAAAAATTCAGCAACAACATCAATCACAAAATTATTAACAATCCATCATCAATTATGTATATGTTCTTCAAAAATTAAAAAAAGAAAAAAGAAAAATAGGAAGAACGAAGGGGCGGCAGCGGGTCGGACGCAGGGGCGGCGGCGGGTGCACCTCTGAGGCAGCCCAAACGACAGCATGAGTGGATGGGGGTTACGGTGAGGGAGTGAGGGGGTGATGGAGTGCGGTGAGGGGGTGGGAGTCACGGTGAGGGGGTGAGGGGGTGAGGAGGTGAGGGAGTGGGGTGAGGGGGAGTGGGAACTGATGATGATGGAATTGGGGGTGGGTTTGGGGTGGAGGGAGAGACGAAGAGATGCTGGGTGTGGGTGGGGTGGGGTTTTATTTTTTTTAATATTATTTTTATTAATAGTTAAGGGTAATTTGGTCCAAAAAAATAGAAAATGACGATTTTATAACGTTTTGTAACGTTGAGGATGATTTTAATAACAAAAAAAGGTCGGAGACAATTTTGATTTTCACTCCAGACCTTAGGGACGATTTCAGTACTTAACCCTACCCAATACTATATAGGAAAAATTTTAAGTATATCGAGAACATCGGTGTTCCAGTTGTTTTAACTGTTGATTTCAATTAATATATATTATATATCTTTTATAATTTAGATCAACGGTTAAAACAACTGGAATACTGGTATTTCCGGTATACTTAAAACTATATATATATAGTATTGGAAATAAAGAGTATGACCACAATCAAATCAATTACGTGTCAAATAATTTGTTATTGTTATTATATTAAAATGTTAATATAATAACATCTTTGATTAAATTTAGAGATTTATCATTATAATAGTGATCATAATATTGAGAAATAAATATTTTATAATTTAATCTAAATTGTTATTGATTAAAAAGAACATTAATAATCCGGAAAGATCAATATATATAATGGTCTTCATCGGATGATGATTAATAGATCTCATTTATTAAATTATATATGGATGGTGCATATAGAGATATGACCATTGAACTGACTCACTCTGAGAATTTCTAATGATTATAATTACCGCATATTTGTCAATAGGATATTCTTAAGATGAACATGATAATAGAGTTTTCTTTGACCTGCGATTCTCATAGTAATTAACAATGTATTTATTATACTTTGATTCTGGACACCTAATACCCTAGAGTGCTAGTTGCATGGATATTGGGTATAATTTAAATACTTGTAGAATTAATAATTAGTTCATAAGGAATCCGTCAACTCTTGGTAAAGAGTTTGAGCTCTATAATTATAATGACTGAGATGAATAAAATCTTGGCAAGGGTATTGAATGAATGAAAAAATGAGTTTTTTAAGTCATTCACAGTTCATTATAATAATGGTAACAAATTAGAGTTTGACAATTAAACCATACTCTAAGGGTTAACCAAGAACTGTAAAGATAGAAGGAATTATACTTTGTTCTTCTAAGATTTTTTGTAAAAATATATTACTTTATACTATCGGGTCGTTGAGAAGTGTTGCTAGACATCAACCTTAATTAGTAAATTTAATATGACTAATTTACTACTCGCTTAGTGTTGAATCTATGGGATTACACACTAACACGGGTGTTTTAACTTTTGTTATAATTTACTTAATTATTATTTTGATTTGATCAAATAAATAATTATATTAATTTAAATTAAAATATTATTATATTCTTTACTAGCACCAAAAATATAATAATAATAATATAATAATTGAAAATATTAAATAAGATTTAAAAATAATTAGTTATTCTATTTTTAAATTTAAATTATAAATTTGGATGAGATCCTAATTAATTCTGTTTCAAATTGAATTATAATATAATTCATAAATTATGATATAATATGCCACATTAATTTTATTATTAAGTGCAAAAATTTATTTTTATATAATAGAATAGATATGATTGGGCATTAATTAATGTTTAGAAGCTCGTGGAAGCTGCTGACGCACAGATATGGAAAAGCGCCAAAATGTGACAGGTACATTCGGAAAAGGACAGAAAAAGGAAATACATTTTTTAAGGAAAGCATGGCAAATGGTACAACCACACAAACACACTGTCTCAATCTCAGCAACTACCATGTCCAGCTGTTGTTTCAGCTTCACTGCTTCCCGCAACCGCTGCTACCGCAACTCCTTCTCCTCCGCCGGCCTCAAATCCACAACCACCGACCTCGGCCACGGAACACTCATGCACTGCTGGGTCCCCAAATCCCACAACCAATCAAAGCCTTCCCTTCTTCTCATCCATGGCTTCGGAGCCAACGCAATGTGGCAGTGGAATCACTTCCTCCCTTCTCTCACTCCCCGATTCAACGTCTACGTCCCGGACCTCCTCTTCTTTGGCGACTCCTTCACCACCCGCCCCGAAAGATCCGAGTCCTTCCAGGCTCGCTGCCTCATGGGCCTCATGGAGGCCCACGGGGTCAGCAAGATGAGTGCCGCCGGGTTAAGCTACGGCGGCTTCGTGCTGTACAGCATGGCGGCTCAGTTCCCGGAGAGGATCGAGAAGGTGGTTCTGTGTTGTGCTGGTGTTTGCGTTGAAGAGAAGGACGTTGATGGCGGGATCTCCAAGTTGAAGAGCGTTGACGAGGCTGTGTCTCTTCTGATTCCTCAGAACCCTCAGAAGATGAAGGAGCTCGTCAGGCTTACCTTCGTTAAGCCTATCAAGCTCCTTCCCTCATGTTTCCTCAATGATTTCATTCGTGTGAGTCATGCTTTTCTTGCTTTCTTTCATATTAATTCTAAATTTTTAGAAACTTGTCTTCTTCTCTTCATTCACTTGGTGTGTTTCCTGTATATCCATAAAAAGCGGAAGCTCTGTTTTCTCTCTGTTTTTCTTTCCTCATCAATAAATGAGAAAGATTTATCTAGGTTTTTCTCTCATTACTAAATGATGTTACAGTTAGTTGATTCTTGAAGATGTTAAGCATTGATGATTTGAAACTTGAATGAACTAGTTATGCTAGTATTCCTTCCAACCACGACATTGATCTGTAGGTTACACTTGCGTTATAGACTTAATAGTTTTATGGTCTCGGTAAGTCTCAATACATAAAGCATGAGTTTGCCCTTTGCGAATTTGCAACAGGAACTTGTTTGTTGCTGAAACTGGTTTTACTGGCAGGTGATGTGTTCCAACCGCATCCAGAGGAAAGAACTACTCGAAGCATTAATTAAGGGTAGAAAACTCTCTGATCTTCCTAAGATATCCCAGGTTTGTTTCACTTCTTCTTCTAAGCTTTGTATTAGAGCATTGGTATTTGCACACAATAAAAGTGAGGAACATATCAAAATAAAAGAAAGAATGATAAATGAAGTGTGAATAATGAACAAGTACTTGATATATAAAATAAGTTAGCTTTGTATATATTTAATGTTATGAGTTAGTTTCACCGTGTCTTTTGGCATTTTAGCAGTACAGATTCTCAAAATGCATAAGTTTCTAATGTTACAGCCTACACTAATAATATGGGGAGAGCAGGACCAATTATTCCCTCTGGAGTTAGCACACAGACTGAAAAGGTAACTTCATGTAGTTTTATTTGGACTTTTTTTGCCCCCAAATATCTCTACAATTTTGGCCAGCAAATGGGAAAAGGTTCTAACTTTCGCCACCCTAAAGCAACACCTTGGCGTTGTTAATTTATATCCAATAGATTTTGGTAAAGAGTCAGGCATGAAGGATTATATATCTCCATCAAGATCTGTACTGCATGGGAACATTATTTTGTTACGTGCAATTAACTTGGTTTAAATTTTGAATTTGATTCCTTCATTTATTCTGGTGTAGTCACGTGGGAGAGAATGCAGAACTAGTGGTAATCAAGAATGCAGGGCATGCACTGAATGTAGAGAAGCCCAAGGAAATGGCCAAGAATATAAATTCATTCCTCATTAATCCTACTGCCCTGTCTAAACAAGAAAACCAAAGCAATGGTTCCAAGGTGGATTAGAAATTCTCTTCGGCATTATGGATATCACTCTCAGAATTGTTTATGTATTTGCCCTGTATATTCTTTTCAACTTGTGCTTGGTGTCTACTATGCTATGCACGCACTAGATTTTATGTCAAAGAAATACAAATCTTCTTGTAATGGGGATAGTAGTGACTAGTGAGTGGTCACATAGATCGTGTACTTTTCATACTACTGCTGTATATATGCAGGTAATGCAGCCTGGCCTGCGGTGGAAGAGAATAGAATGAAATATAGAATGTATACCATTTTTTATTTTTATTCACATGAATAAATTAAATCTAGAATGTTGCTAACTATAGTTAAGGACTTAAGGATACTTATCCAAGAGATTACAAATAAAAAAGTTTGAATTACAAATATAAGTTAACTATAAATTTTTTTTGTATTGAAATATATTAAAAAGAATTAAAATTTTTCACTTTCATTTCAACCAATATCCTTAATACACATTTTAGTATTTTTTCCTTTTCTTTTTTTACTAATTTTCTTATTCAATGAAAATAATAGTATTATCCGAATACCAATCACTCTAGTCATACAAAGCATGCATCGGCTTAATTTTAAATGTTTTCTTATCTAGCTTCTTAAGTATATATATTTAATTTCCCAAGAAGTGAAAATAGTTCAATTCCAATCCCTCAATTATATAGAACTACAAAAAATGTAGAAATATGGATACACAGTACAATACAACCTTTATTCCTTACGTTCAAAACATACTACTTTTGTAACACAATGCAACTTTTAGGCACATTAATTAAAGTAAGTTTGAAAATGACTTGCTGCTATGCATAACTACAAACGAGCTAGCAGCTAGCTAATATTCAATATCCAGCTGCATGGTGAATCGCGGCTCAAAATAAACTCGAGGCAATACCAGCCAAGATGTAACTCCAAACATACCCGCTAGCTGCTAATCAAAATTCACACAACGATTAATTAGTGAAACGGTTAGAATAAAAGTTTAAGGTAATTATTCACATGAAAGTGTCTCATAGTAGGTGAAGATGATAGTTAATATATTAACACATATTGTGTTAAGCAATCTAATTAAACATATTAAATTATGTGACAGTTTTTAGGCTAATTTTTTTGGTTATGGAGGAGGGGCAGGTGTTGTGCTGGGTTATGGAATGAGGGGGTGCTACACCGAAATGTGGGACAGCTTTTGGCTCAGCTTTGGTAGGAAGAAATCGAACCTCCGAGTTATTTGTTTTGAAAATTTTGTAAGTAAATCGGAGGGTCCGTTTTGTGTGTAGTATACGAAATTCACCTAGAATAAATTGGACCGTGCGATATGTTCTCACCAAAACGGATGGTCCGTTTTTTTTTGTTGGTTTTTTTTTGTTTTATTTGGTTATACTAGTCCTTAGGTCCGATTTGTGCTTATGAGAATTTTTTTTTTAATTTACAGGAAATCGGAGGGTCCGAGTTTCCATCAGCAACTCGCAGGGTCCGATTACTGTGTCCCTGACACCACAGCTCGGTAAAGCTCCCCTCCTCTCCATATCCGCGTCCTACACTAAAGTTGCCTCCATAATAAAATTAATTTGCGCAGTTTTTATCTATTTTTATATAAGACATTTTCATATATTACTCACCAAAGTTTAAACTAGAGTTTTATTTTTGTTACAAAGATAAACTGTAAAAGCACCGTGCATACTTTAGCATCCGATTCGTCCCTTTATGCATATAAGGCTCCCTTTATAGTTTACAGGAATAATCATCATGAAACACAAAGAAGGGTAAAGAAACACCAAGAATAACTAACATACATAGAAGGATCATTTAGCTTTATTTTCTGGGAAAAATGGAAATTCAGTGCTACCAAAAAAAGGGAAGAAGAAAGAAATGAAAAACTTACGTGCAGACATTGTTGGAGAGGAAAAAGAGTCCCAGAGATAGTCCTGGAGCTGGTTCTGGTTGAAACCATTATTAGAGCAATCCAAACTAGTGTTATATCCACCTTTACAGACACAAACAAATGCATCTCCGGGAGTAGCATAGCCGCAGATTCCACCGCTATACTCGCACGTGTTACACTTACTGGTGACATAGTTACTCTGGAGAGCACCATAAGAGAACTTCAAGTTGACACCATAAACCCAGTGAGTAGGGTCCGTAGGGGTATCCCCAAGCGACACCACGGAAGCATAACCACCGCACTTCATGGCTTGTAGGTCCAACTCACCCTTACCATCAAGGTTAGCCGGCGAGTAGACACAGCAAGTGTTGGCGGGAGGGAAGAGAGGCATGCCGAGTGAAACCACGGAGGGACAGGTGTAAATGGATGCGCAAAGGTAGTCTAGGGAAGGGTCGCAGATGGGAGTGGCTTTGATTGGGGGCTGGCAAGAGAGGAGGATGAAGGTGGTGGAGGTGATTTGGAAGGGTGTGGCCCAGTCAAGGCCGAAGTTGGTTGGTGAGGTGTGCATGGAGGTGCATGTGGACATGGTTGGTGGGGTTAGGGTGAGTGTGGAAGTAGGGTATGAGATGGAGGTTATTGGGTATGAGGCTGTGTGGGTTTTGAGGGTGAGTTGGTCGGAGGTGCCGTTTGAAGTGCATGAGATGTAAGGGGTGAAGAGAGGGGAGCCGCAACCGGGGCCGGTACCGAATGGATATTTGAGCTGTGTGGAGCCGCATGTGTCCCGGCATGTTGTGGTGCCGCCGACTGTGGAAGAGATGAAGACAAGGAAGAGGAGGATTGAAGGATGTGCTGATGCCATTGCCTTTTGCTTTGCTTCCATCATCTTTTTCTTTTCCTCTCTTTTTACTAGTGTGCTGCTACATACACTCCATGCCTTCACTAGCTACTTGTTATCCTAACTCCTAAGAATCTATTTCTCCCAAAAAAAAGGGGATTTTTTATTTTAATAAATAAATTAATTATAATAATTATTAAAATAAATAATTTAAAAAATATTTACCAAAATAAATACCCCTCTCTTATCTCGTTTACGTGTAAATGAGATAAGACGAACGCGACACATATATATCTCGTTTACACATAAATTTAAAAAAAATTGAAAATAATAAAAAACATTAATAATATCGATAATCCAAACTTTTAGCATGTAATTAGTATATAAAAAAGGTTAGTAGAAGAGATTAAGATGGATATAAAAAAAACATAAAAAAATTTAGATTAAATTAAGATCAAATTGGATTGATTTAATTTTGAAAAATAAAAAATTCGTAAGTGTTCAAGAAAAAGTTCCATGATGAGAATAAATATGATAATTGTGCCCACTTCTAAAAATTGATACAATAAATAAATACGATAATTGTGCCCACTTCTAAAAATTGATACGATAAATAAAATACAAAAAGATTCTCCAATTGTTAGGAGAGGTTGACGAGGACGTGAGAGATAACCGTTTCAATTCTCTTCCCATTGTGCTGTTAACCTCTTCTAACAATTGAAATGGATTTCTATGAAGAAAGCTTTTCACACCAAGTAAAATCGAGGAAGAAAATCAAATTTATATAAGTTCAGAAGAAAATCGAATGACTCAATAACTAACACTTAAATATCTGCCTTATCACTTAGCAGCTACGTTACACTTTCTTGATTTTTCTTGAGCTCATCTTGAGCTTGTTTTACAATACTACCCTTAACACCCTTGCAAACTCGAGTGAGGCCTCTGAATCACTCGAAGTTTGTCCTTGAACCTCTGAAAAGCTTCTCTAGAATAATTTGAACATCAAGTTAAAAATGCTTGGTATGATTATGCAGCACTGGATTTGCTGTGAGTAACACGGTGCTGAAGTTATCACAGAAAATAGTGGGGACTGTTTTAAGAGGAATCATCAGTAAGTAAATTTGTTAACCAGGCCAACTCCCCTTCACAGGTAGCTAGACTCCTGAATTCTATCTCCGTTGAGCTTCTACTGATCGTGGTCTGCTTCCTGCAACACTAAGTAATCAAATTAGGCTCTAAGAAAATACAATAACCTGTTACAGACCTTCGATCCTCCAAGTCTGCTGTCCATAAGCAAACTCATAAAGCCTATAATGTGTGTTTGGATGAATTAAAATTCCATGCTCTTTTGTGCCTTGCAGATACTTTAACAGCCTCTTTACTGCCTTTCGGTGAGCAAGCAAAGGACATTACATAAATTGACTTATCTTACTTACTGCAAAAGATATGTCTGGCCATGTGATACACAAGTATTGCAATGTTCCTACCACACTTCTCTATAGTTTCGCGTCATCAAACTTCTTAGAACCACTGGACAACAATTATAAGAATGAAACCATAGGTGTAGGCATTGGGCTTGCTTCTCCATGCCTATTTTAGATAACAAATCAATTATATACTTGGTCTGTGATAGATGAAGTTGACCTTAAGTAGTCTTTTGAACCTCTATTCCCAAAAAATAACTTAGCTCCCCTAGATTTTTTAGAGAGAAAACTTTATCTAATTGCTGTATCATGTTAGCTATGTTTCTATTATGGCTACCAGTGATAATGATGTCTTCTACATAACATAAAATGTACATCACTAAATCTGGTTTATGTCTATCTGACTTAGAGCTGCAGAAATCAAATGAGTTTAGTGTTGTACTTAATTTATCAAACTATTCCCTAAGTGCTTGTTTTAAATCATATAGAGATTTATTTAATTTACACATATGAACCAGAGTTTGTTTCAAAACCAATTGGTTGACGAATATAGATAGTTTGATGAATATTACCATTTAAAAATACATTATTAAAATCAAATTGACGAATTGTCCAGTTGTGTGATAAAGCAATGCATATAATAAGTCTCAATTGTTGGTCTAATCACCGGATTAAATACTTGTTCAAAATCAAAGCCTTCAGATTGGTGAAAGCCTTGGGCAACCAATTTGACTTTGTACTTCTAAACAGTACCATCCGGCTGTCTTTTAATAGCAAAATCCACTTACACCCAATGATTTTGGCATAGGGTGATGTTGGAACTAAGGTCCAAGTTTTGGTTCTCATCAAGGCATTAAATTCCTCATTCATAGCATTGTGCCAATGCGAAAATTTTAAAGCAACAACTGCAGATTTTGGGGTTGATCAAAATAGTTATTAGTTAAAATAGTTGCTGCTGTTAAAACTTTTGGTCTTGATAAGTCGATTTTGGACCTTATTAACATAGGATGAGAATTTTGCATATTAGAAGAAGTGATGGAGGTATGAGTATGATTATGTCGAGCAGGGACGGATCCAGAAATGATATTATGGGGGGGTCAATAACACATATAATATTAAAAATTATGTAAAAAAATTATATAATATAAGATGTATTATAAAAATATACGGATAGAGAATATATTTTAAAGTAAAAAAATATGTGTATACTTTTTACTAATGAAGTGGTCGATTCTTCGTATCATAAAATTCACCGATAATAGAATTTGTGTCAAAATTTTCAACAATTTTCTTTTCAATATAATTAAAAGATAATTAGCAAGAAATTCATCTTTTATTTTGTTTCTAAGTTATTTTTCACAATATTCATAGTTGAAAAAGATCTCTTAATTATAGCAGTTGAAACAGAGAGAATTAATACCAAATGAATAAAAAAAAGGCCACAAAAAGAAAAAAATTCACTTTATGAAATTTAAAATTTTTTATTTAATTAAAAAATATTAGTAATAATATATTTTTCAGATTTTTTTAATATTATTACTTATTCTTTAGATATTAAAAATTATTAATATTTAAATTAGACTGAACTTTTATTTATATTAGACTAAATATTAAATATTTTTTTAAAAAAATTAAATTATACATAATAATTTATTACTATTAAAAAAAGTTGGGGGGCCGAGGCCGCCACTTGCCCCCCTTATGTCCGTCCCTGATGTCGAGATTCAGTTTCCAATGATGGAAGCTAATTCTCTATACCTATATTGAGTTTCATTGAAGATAATGGGACAGTAATATAGGCAGGGTCATCAATGATTTCAGGTTGTGTTGGGAATAAATTGAATTCATGTCCATGATGCTGAAGGAGGTGACTTGTTGTAGTAGGAGGTGGTTTCACAATAGTGGCAGTTGATTTATGAAACAAGGCAAGACCTTCACTGTGATCAGTGGCGGAACTTGAAACAAAATTTTTGGAGGGGGGAGGAGATAGAAAATAATTGTCAAAATATTTTTGATATGGACCCCATTTAAGATAAGCTCGTCTAATCTCATCTCTTTACTTTGGGTGATATTGCCAAATTTAAAGCCGTTTCTCAAGATCTCGTTCCAAAAACTTAAGGTTAAAGTTATCAGATGTAACTTTTTAAACTTTTGAAGGTTATATCTCACTTTCTTCGTGATTCATTAAAGTAGAAGAACTATCTACATGTGTTGATATTGTAAAAGTTATATGTTCTCCTTCTTAAATATTAGCCTTCCTCTTAAAAAATGTATCAATTCTTTGATTTTTCATTATTATTTTATATAAAAATTTGAATAGATATCCTATAAAATATGTAAAGAAGTTAGAAGGAAAAATATTAAAATTATAATATTTATTGAATTTTTTTATCAATTTATACAAATACAATAATATTAATACTTATTGAATGTTCTATTATTTTTTATCATATAAAAAATCAAATTAAATAAATAGTAAAATATAAAATAATATTAAATTAAATTAATAAAAAATATCTAATTTTTTATATTTGAACTTAAAGATAGAGAGAGTGTTGTTTATTGAACTTATTAGATACTTTAAGTCATAGTAAAGTATTTAAGTCAATTGGACTATTTTCTATCTTTTGAAAAAGTACTACTAAGTTTTTTATAAAAAATTTGAGGGGGACCATGGCCCCCCTTTGTCTGAACTAAGCTCCACCACTGACTGTGATGATATTGAGCAGAATTAAGAGCTGAACCAGCATTATTAACTAAAAATAATTGTGTATATGAAAATTCATATTCATCAAATATCACATGCCTAGTAATATAAATTTTTCCACTTTATGACAAGTATTTATAGCCTTTGAAGTTAGGTGCATAGCCTAAAAAGATACATTTAAGAGATTTGTGTTCTAATTTATGTTCGTTATAAGGTCGAATGTATAGATAACAACTATCACCAAATATTCTAAAGCAAACCGTATCTTTTTTGTGTTTTATTTATCGTGCATCAACTTCACGCTTCTATCTTTTCATTTTAATCTATTTTACTAAATTTTTTATGTACTAATTGCATGCTAAAAGTTTAGATTATTGATATTATTAATATTTTTTATTATTTTTATTTTTTATTATTACTATTTTTTTTTTAAAATGTATGTATCTCGTTTACAGTGTAAACGAGATATACATGTATCGCATCCACCTGTCTTATCTCGTTTACCGTATAAACGAAACAAGAGAGAGATATTTTTTTCGGTAAATATTTTTTAAATTATTTATTTCGATAATTATTACATTTATTTAATTTATAAAAATAAAAATCTCCAAAAAAGTGTAGGGTGCTACCTAAAATGTAAGTCAACTTAAGTTAATTTTTTTATTTTTAAATTTAAAATTTTAGAAATTAGAATAATAAAAAATTGATTTTTTTATAATAAATCTATTTTTTAATTAATTGACTCTATTTAACAACATTTTTAGTTGATTCTTTAATGAAACACTTCAGTATAATTTTGTTTAGTTATATGCTAAAATCAACCAAAAAAAAAAATATCACCATAAGATATATAAGTTAAAATATAAAATATATATTAAAATAAAATAAAATTATATATATTTAGAAAAACATTAAAAAGTTAGTAAAATTTATTATTTTTGATAATTAATTATTAATACTTAAAAATATAAACTAAAAATATATTGTTAGATTATTAAATTAAAATAAAATTAAACTAATGACTAAAAGTATTAATAAAAAATAATAAATTTTAATTATCTTTAAATTTTTTTATATATTTATATACAAATATATGATAATTAATTATAGTATACACTTAGGATTTTTATTTTTTATAGTTTTATAACTTTTATTTTTTATATCACTTTTAATTTTATAAATAAAAAATACAGAGAAAAAGTCATTATTATAATAAATAATATTTGGTTAAATTACACAGTTGGTTCTTATATTTTCAGTAAAATTACAAATTGGTCTTTATACTTTAAAAATTTATAATCGAGCCCTTAAAGAGAATTAAAATTTGTAATTTAGTTCTTGTCGGTCAAAAAGTGTTGATTTAATAGAATATTCTCAGAATATGCTGAGAATATTCTGTTAAAATCGAAAATATGCTGAAAATATTCTGTTAAATCAAACACTTTTTAAATGACAGAGACTAAATTACAAATTTTAATTATCTTTAAAGACCCAATTATAAATTTTTAAAGTATAGGGACTAATTTGTAATTTCACTGAAAGTGTAAAACTAACGGTGTAATTTAACCATAATATTTTTATATATTCTTCATAATAAATTAAATATGATCATTAATCGGTGAAAAATAACAAATAATAAAGTATTATTATTTATTTCATGTAAAAATTCACCGACACAACCATAGGTTCATAGCTAGTATAACATTTTCTTTTCTTTCTTTTTTTAAATTTCCATATGATAAATATATCTGCTAATGCGAGAGCTTGGGAGCTTTCTTTTTTAAGATTAAAGTATAGAAATTTGAATTAAAAAAATCCGACCTGCCGGATTCGAACCAGCGACCTAAGGATTTCAGCTTGGTAATCCAACTACAGTCCTCCGCTCTACCAACTGAGCTAAGGTCGGTTGTTGGTAAGGCCATCAACTATTAAATTCTTCAATAAAAATATAATTTCATCTTTAGAGAGATAGTAAAGAAATCGACGGCGGGGAAGATGAGACAGAGAATAGGCAATAGGGTGAGAGAAGCAGGGAATGAATACTTGAATTAAAGGGAGAAAAAACTCTCGACCACCAAGTTCTTTTTCATCCAATTTGAGAGAGAATTAGAGAGAGGGGCAACGCGGGTAGTGACACTGTAACCTCATCCTCCCACCGCGCTGGCTCCATCCTCTCTCACCCCTCTCAACCTCACGCTCCTCCTCCAACGCTAACAGGTTTCTCTTCCTATCCCAATCTTTTTTTTTTTTTTTAATTTCTTGTTTTCTACAAGTGAATCTATTCCTTCCTTTGTTGTTTGTCTCACTCTCACCTACTTTTATCTTGCACTTTCCATTTGTTGCCTCCCTGTATTTCCAGTATTCCCATTTTAGTGCCACTTAGTTAGCTCTTTCATTCTGTATACATCTTATTTGTGTTTGGGACCTTTTAAAAACCGGGATTTTATTGTATTCAGAGAAGAAAACTGTATTCAAAATTCAAATATCTAATTTTCCTTTTAATTTGTGTACATTTATTCCGTTACTTCTTATTCTATGTAAAATAGGTATTTTTCTTGAGGGTTTGCTCATTGTGTTCTTAACTCTCCTTTATTTAATTCTGACTTCTGTTTATGTAGTCTCTTACTTTGCTAAGCACATTAAATTTCAATATGCAGTTTTTGCAGCTATCAGAAGTTCATCAACAAAATTCATATTGATTAGCATATTGTATTGCTGAAGATATATAGGATGGCAATGGCAATTACTACTTTTGGTAGTACATCGGCTGCACAATGGGGAATTCGTCCTCAGCTTTTATTAAGATCCAGTATGATAGCTAAGGTTGCATCATCCAGCCACAAGTGAGTTCTATAGTCAATTCTGCAAAATGGAAGTTACATGCAATGGGGAAGGGCAAAATTACTTTCATATTCATACTGTTTTCCCTATTATATCATCAATCACAATATATAACCATAACTTGGGTGTAGTTTATAATTGTTTTTGGGTTTGCTCCTTTATTTTTTGTATGTTCATCACCAGTAGGTGCATACGATTTCGGTATAGACAATTGCGGTGGAGAGTATAATTTCTGTTTGTGATTTTCCTTGCAGTTTTACAAGCAGGGTATGCTTTATGGCTGCCCCTAGTTCAAGCTTTCTTTCTCAGGATTCCTTGCGCATGATATTTAATGTGGGTTCATTTCAGCCTTTACATCACTGTAGGGGATCAAGGTTGATAGTTAGAGCAGAATCGGTAAGTTAGAGTTATTGATGCTCTTTTAAGCAACAATGGTTCCTTTTGATCTTATCTTTTTCTGATATGGTTGTACTTTATGAAAGCATTCCTTGTATTATAGAGCTCCAATAACTATTAAATATAGTAAATGAACATCTGTTATTTGTTATGTGCAGGATTTCTATTCAGTTCTTGGTGTTTCAAAAAATGCCAGTAAATCTGAAATAAAGAGTGGTATTTTCTATTTGTCCCCTTCTTTAAGTGCCTTCATGATTCTATCTCCATTGTGATAAATTTTTGTGTGTGTTTAAATGTTGTATTTTGGTTTGCTAGGTAGTTCTTGGATCATATAATGAACTATATACAAGCGACATTTTGGTATTGCAATGGGTTTTCTACTTCCATTAGGTTTTTGGCTAACTGAATGATTAGCTCTTTCTTAAAAAATTGTCTGCTTCCTTTAATCTTGTGAAGTAAAAAAAGGAAAAAGTTGCAACTAAAATACATGTGGGGCATATAAGAAAAGTTCTACAAAGGATATCAAAAGCATAAACTTATAAACTGGAAGAGAAATCTGCCAATACCTAAAGAAAGGAACTAGAATATTGGTGTCAGTCAAATATATAGATTGATTAGTGAGGTGTTTGTTGCATTGTTGACACCTTTGATTTCTCTTTTAATGGCTTTAGTCTGAAATTGATTAACCAGAATCTGGTTTTGTTAACTTGGTTGTGTATATTCTTTGCTGGTTAGTGGCTTGTTGTCACACTCATATAATTGCAATATTAAATCTCTCTCCTTTTGACATTTCAGCTTATAGGAAGCTCGCCCGGAATTATCACCCAGACGTGAACAAGTGAGTTATTTTTCATTTCATGTTTTTACTTGCCTGCTTTCTAATCTATTCCTTTCCCTTTTTCTTCCTTCTTTTCATGTGTTTTGCAAGTGAATGGGATTGTAATTTTGTTCCTACTGTCCTGCAGAGAACCTGGGGCAGAAGAGAAATTTAAGGAAATTAGCAATGCCTACGAGGTAAAATTATAGATGATTTAACTCATCTGGCTGTCTTCCATGTCCAATCACAACATATCTTCTGTAATTGAAATTCTATTGCAGGTCTTATCTGATGATGAGAAACGATCCATATATGACAGATATGGGGAGGCTGGTCTTAAGGGATCTGGAATGGGAATGGGGGTAAGTTAATTCTGATGCTAATGGGTAATTTTAACTTGTTATCATATTCTTGTTTCTCAAAGAAGGACTATCTTTTTGTCAGGATTTCAGCAATCCCTTTGATTTGTTTGAGTCATTGTTTGAGGGTATGAATCGTGGTGCCGGTTCTAGGGGTTCTTGGAATGGAGCAATAGATGGTGAAGATGAGTATTACAGTCTTGTTCTGAACTTTAAAGAAGCAGTTTTTGGTATAGAAAAAGAGATAGAGATAAGTCGATTAGAAAGCTGTGGAACTTGCAATGGTTCAGGTGCTAAACCAGGGACCACACCAACCAGATGTAGCACTTGTGGAGGTCAAGGCCGGGTTGTCTCATCAACAAGAACTCCATTAGGTATCTTCCAGCAATCTATGACCTGCTCATCTTGCAATGGGACTGGAGAAATTTCAACACCTTGCAATACATGTACTGGGGATGGTCGAGTAAGGAAAACAAAGCGGATAAGTCTGAAGGTCCCAGCAGGCGTGGATTCTGGTAGTCGTTTAAGGGTCCGTAATGAAGGGAATGCTGGAAGGCGAGGGGGTTCTCCCGGTGACCTCTTTGTTGTCATTGAGGTCATCCCAGATCCTGTCCTTAAACGAGACGACACCAACATTTTATACACCTGCAAGGTTTCTTACATTGATGCAATCTTGGGCACTACAACAAAGGTTCCTACTGTGGATGGAATGGTGGACTTGAAAATTCCGGCGGGGACACAACCAAACACAACGCTTGTTATGGCTAAAAAGGGTGTTCCCTATCTGAATAAAAACAATATGAGGGGCGACCAATTGGTTCGCGTGCAAGTCGAAATCCCCAAAAGACTGAGCAGTGATGAGAGGAAACTTATTGAGGAACTTGCTGATTTAAGCAAAGGCAAAACTGCTACTGGTAAGAGATGATAGTTTGCCAGAAGCTTTGCATTTATTTCCCTTTCATATGGATGCATCATTCCTTGATTAATACACTCACTGTGGAGAACTTAAATCGGAGGAGCAAGCATGGTTTATAGACACGGTTGGTTTTTCTGCATAAAGATGCGGAGATGGTGAAGAGCAGAGGAAATTAGAGATCTTTTTTTCTTCATGCTGCTTGTAATTTATTTTTGGGGTTGGGGAATATTGAATTAATTATATACTTTAGGTTTAATGCTGTCTTTTATAAATGTGTTGTTCTTAGACAAAATTGAATCGTTATTATATACATCTTTTTATCCAAAGGAAATATATTTTTTTCCACCCGTATTTTACTATTTTTCATGGTCATTGCGTTTTGCTTATGAACCATCTGCAGATGGCAGTATATTTGACATAACTTAGACTATTGTTTAATCCAATGGAGAATTGTTTCGTTTCTGAGTTGGAAAAAAGAATGTCCTCTTGCACGAAGGAGCATGGTCGTAATTCGTATAGGTAACAATGCATGACATCCCTGCTTCCTAAACCCTACAGCATACAAGGATGGTATAAAGAAATCGAATGACAAAATGTGTTGGTTGGGGTGAGAGAGGCTCGAACTCTCGACCTCAGGATAACTCAGAAGCTATGAGACCTACGCGCTAGCCAACTGCGCCACCACCCCTTTTGATATTTTAAGTCGTCAAATTTTTTATTATAGAAAATAAAGTCTTTTTGTTCGTGTGACCACAATGAGTAAGACCATATAAATTTCTCTTATGCTTAATATGTTTGCATCAAAGTACCAAAGAAAAAAATGGAAAGTCTGCCTCTCTCTTTGATTCTTTAATTGTAGTTAGAAGTATCACAACCTTCAATTATAAATTATTGGGTCAAAGCCAATGGTGAACATGAAGAACTGGCAAAGAAGATTTCTACCTACATTTCCAATTGAATATTACGAACCATACAAATATATAGGCTATGATGTTTTTACCCCATCTTACAATGAATTGCTTTCACAAAACAACATCTCACATGTATACATCTGCTGTCAATGCACAAGACCTTAACGTTGTGGTACATCTAATTTTCAACCCATTTCCTTGGAGAAAAAGGTATCTGAATTAATAGTAACAATTTTCCATATAGAACCATATCTCTTATTTAGCTGCTACCAGATTTTGAAGTAGTAGTTCCAAATCTTTCAATCTGCATCACAATTTCAAACAATTTTAGTGGCCGTGGCTGAACTAAGAAAACCTTACCCTTCGGTTGTCAGCAACGAATCATATATTCATACCTTACATTACTTAAGTCGGGATAGATTGCGATGGCATCACTGAAATCCTGCATTAGATAAAAAATGTAGGCCATGAATAATAATTCAACTCAGATTCAGTATCAAATTGTTAGTGTTCATTTTTTTCCTGCAAAATTAATTTTAAGGGTAACTGCCTCACCTGGCTAGCTGTGGAAGATGTATAGGTAACAATGCATGACATCCCTGCTTGTGTTGCTGCCTGTTGAGGTTAGTTTAGTTCAGTTGAGAATTCCATTAGTTAGTTAATTAACTTGATCTTATGGCATGGTTTGATCAACATTAGTTAGTTAATTATTGTTGTACCTAACATGATTAGATGCAATATGGCAAGTAAGAAACAAAATGAGGATAATTTTATTTTATGATTGTTATGTTTTTTTAAAACCAAGCTTGTGTGAAATGCTATCGGTTAAATAGTAAATACAGAATATTGATAATATGATCAAAATATTTACCTGCAACCCAATAACACTGTCTTCTACCACTAAGCAATCTTTCTCTGATACACCTAGCTTCTGCAAGTCACAACATGTAAAATCATGAAGCAGTCATGCATAAGCTGTCTCGATTCTTTATCTTATTGTCATATTAATACCTTTGAAGCAGTAATGTATATTGATGGATCAGGCTTCTTTTCCTTCACATCATCGCCTAAAAGTTCAAATAAAGTAAATACATAAATTTAAACTCGAAAAATTAGTGGCAGAAGGGGGGAAACAAAAAACATTTAGATATGAAACTCCATGCCAGGAAAATATGGCATGACAGAGTAAGTTATCTGATTTTATTATGCATGACCATATCATTTATCTTGGACCACAAATACTTGTCAATGTTGTATGAGCAATAATAGTAAGCTATAAGAAAGCGGCATGAAGCTGTGAATATACCAGCAAGGAAACAATCAAGACCTTGAAAGCGCTCCTACAACAGAGAACATAAGCTGGTTGAATGCAATTTATAGTTTTTGAAAAAAATAAACAGTTTTCTACTTCAGAGTTTAGATTGTGAAAATATATAAGAAACTTGGCTTACAATTCCTATAAGGCTTTCCAGACACATAATCACTGAACTTTTAGTAGCTGCAGAGCAAACAGCTAGCTTTATACCCTGAAACACCAAGAGGAGAAAGAATGACAAACTCATAAGAAGATATCCAGAATCAATAACGTGACTGGCCACAAAATATTCAAACAATGCGAGTATTTATACACAAATACATGGTGGCTGATTTTTAGTGCGCATATAACAGTTTTTATTTGATATTCAAAAGAGCAGAAATTGAATTCATCACAATCACAAAAAACATTATCCAGATGACCAGATCATAAAATCGAAACAAGACATTGATTGAACAACAACTTACAGCTTCTTTGACCTCATCCATCAATCTCAACACTCCAGGTCTGGGTTTTACCTGTGCCAAAACATACATACATGTATGTAACAGAAACTTACGAATAAGATATTTTAAGCATAAGGCATATAGCACAGAAGTATGCATACAGTTCCAGACTTGATTATCTCTTTGTATCTCTCAGTCTTCCAATCCTACATGAGAACCATAAGGAATCTAATGAGAACCACACAATTTGAATTTGCATAGTTGGCAAAGAAAGACAAGTGAAAAACCTGAAGAGTGTCAATGAGGTTGGCTCGATCATCATCATCGGTTGGAGGAGTCTCAAACAAGGTGGATGATGGCCAACCATGCTCCTTAAAGTACCTTAAAATCTCCAAAATAGGGAATCAAGCCAAGAACAGAGGAAACAATATTGCAAGTTGGAAGGGGAAAAAAGAACACGCACCATCGCATTTTGGGTTTGCCACCGCCAATTTGGTTCTGAAGTTCATCGTAGAAGTGAACGTCCCAATTGAGGGGCTGATCGGAAGAAGAAGAAGAAGAAGAAGAAGAAGAAGGGCAGCGAACGTTGAAGTGAGTGAAGGCATCGTTGTATGCCTGGCGGTGCAAGTGCTCAGATTCGAGTATGACGCCATCGCAGTCAAATATGAGAGCCTTGAGAGGAGAAGAGGAAGCAGAAGCTGAGACGGAGAAGACGCAGTGGTGTTTGGAAGGGAACAACTTGATTCTTTGAAACCCAAAGCCATGTTTGGTGTGTAGAGTAGTGGCGGTGAAGAGAGTGAGAGAAGCCATGTATGGTTCAGTCTTCACCCAGTCAAACAACACCATTCAAATTCAATCATCACTTCTGTATTTTATCACTCTCTCTCTCTCTTTTGTGTGGCGGTTATGAGCGTTAATACAAATTTTGTTAGTAACTTAACTCCAAGAGTCCATACTATGTCTACAAGAAAAATAATCTTTAACTTAATTTTTTTTATAAAATATATATTAAAATATAAATACATATTAAAATACATGTCAGATAATATCCGTATATATAAATAAATGAATCATGTACAGTAAAATTATCTGCTAATATAAAATATAAAATATATATATTTATAATATAAATTTAATTTTAAAAGTAGTTTTATATATACATTTAATTACATAATGTCATATCAGTAAAAATAACTACTTTTCATATTGATCGTATCAATAATTATCTAAAAAAATTGATATGATTACACAACAATGTAAAATATTTTACACTATCAATATATCAAAATTAAACTCTTATAATATATAATAAATTATTTTTATGATTAATTTTAATATACGAATAATATTTTTGTAAATAAATACATAATAATCGATTTTTAAAATACAAATAGCAATTTTTTTGCCAATAAGTAAATAATTTTCAGAATGCGAAACTATAAAGAATTTTTTTAATAAATAAAAATATTTTATTTACTAAAATATATAATTTGTAGCATTTTTACAAAAATTTATTCTATCTCTTATCTCGTTTACTGTGTAAACAAGATATAGTAATATGTGGGAGACGTGTATATTTCGCTTATAGTGTAAACGAAATATGTGCAATCTTATTTTGTGTACACTGTAAAAACAAGATAAGAGATAAGTTATGACGTTTATACCGTAAACAAGATACGTTACGATAAATTTTCAATAGTTATAAAAGGATGTGCAACCCTTTGTATTCTCCACAAACTTTTCACTTGTTCTCTTCCGTTTTTCTTCCCAAAAAAAAAGTCAAAATGTCTAATAGTAGTGGATATGTGGTTGTAAGTGTGTACCCAAATTATCATATGAGAAACAGTGATACTGAGATGATATTTGAGTGTGATAATCCCATTCTATTGAACACTAAACGAGTAAGTTTTTTGTCCGGGTTGAAGAGTATGATATTGAGCAGCGTTGGTAGTAGCGAGAGAAAAGAGATCAGAAGGGTGAGGTATAGGTTGCTAGCACCGATGGAAAATGGAGTTTTTCGGTTTTATCTGTTTTGACTCCATGGCGACGAGCATGTGTGTCTCATGTTTGACATCCATTGGAGAATTATGGCGGAACAAGTGATGGAGCTTTCTACGGAAGCCGATGATATTGGGGGTGGTGGATCTGGCCACTCGAATTTTGTGTAGAACGACCGACCTTTCACACTACCACTGCTACACATTGCTAGTCTAATAGAAGACATGGACATGGATGGTGAGAACTTCAACGAGGAGTATGTTGCAGATAGTAACGAAAGTGGTTCTTCTAAAGATGATGATGAGGAGGAGTTTGTACTAGAGACACCGGTCGAGGCATCAGTTCGGTATCTCTGCTTGTCCCGCACCAAATTCTGGCCTTATCAGATATACCTAGTGACTATCATACATTGGATTTGAACGCGATGCACAAAAAAACTTCATTTTCTAACTCGGGTGAAGACGATTACAACTTAGACAGTAGTATGGAGTTTTGAATTGGTCACAAGTTCAAGAGCAGAGATGCAATAATACAAGGTGTGAAGAATTACAGCATTCGCATAAGTGCTGAGTACCGAGTTGTGGAGTTGGACCGATTAAAGTACCATATCCATTTCCGGCAATATGCAGTAGGATGCCCTTAGAGTCTCCATGTTTCCCTCCGACAGAATCTCAGATATTGGTGAGGTCAAGTTTAAATGTGGTATATTTTCTCATTTATCATTGTTATATTTGATATAAATGCCAACTATATATGTGTTATTTCATTAGAGAGGTGTGTAGGGTTAGAAGAGCGCACACGTGTTTAGCACCCACCATGTCTCAAGACTATCGACAGTCAAACAATAGCCTCATCTGCAGTGTCATTCTGCCATTAATACAGTCCATTCCATCCGTTAGTATCTCTGTTCTACAAGGTGTAGTTAGACAAATCTATCACTTCAAACCCTCGTACAGAAAGGTCTGGATGGTGAAACAAAAGACAATTCCGCAGATATACGGTGATTGGAAAGAGTCATACAATAAGGTGTCGAGGTTGCTACAAACACTGTAGAGTTATTGTCCCGGAACAATATGTCATTTCGCGTTCAGTCGGTTGATGTCCGCATCATGTGCACCTGCGCGCGTAATAATTTTCGAGTAATTCGATAATATGATTAGAAAAGGGTAGAAGTTGGAGAAAAGTTGAAGAAATTGATGAAATATTTATCCAAAGGACACTATAAACGAATTCTATATATAGGCTGCTTTCTCTCTTTTCTCGTTTACAGAAGGCCGTTACACACTACGTGTCCAAATGTGATACGACCACTTCGTTTTGTGTCTTATCTTGTTTACAGTATAAACAAAATACGTGCAATTTTATTTTGGTAAAAATGCTACAAATTGTATATTTTGGTAAATAAAATATTTTTTATTTATTTAAAAAAACAACTATAAGGGCCACCAATTTTTATTATTTTTGCTACTATTTGACCAGTACAAATATTAAATTATCTTTAAGAAATAAATTTTACTAATTTATGTGTGCAAAATTTGAAAAATATAGGTGCAAATTATATTGATTCATTTGTGCAAAATCTAGTAAATATAAGTACAAATTATATGTTTCTTGTATGCAAAATCATATAAATATGAGTGCAAATTGTAGCCGGTCAAGTGCTGGCTAAAAATGATAGATAATATTTTCTAGTTATGTAGTATTGCTCATTCAAAAATACTAGGCATACAAGTCTTTTTTTTAACTAAGTCCACCAAGTCAAATTTACTTAAGTTTTTTTTCTCTCGAGGTTCTTCTTCCTCTTATTTCTTCTCCTTTTCCTTCATTGTCGTCATCATCATGATTATGATCATCATTATCACCTCCTATTCTTCCACCTTTATTATCATCATTACCATCATCATCTTCTTCTACTATCATCATCATGGTGATCATCATTATTATCACCTCCTCTTCCTCTTTCGTTATCATCATCATCACCATCATCATTATTCTTCTTCTTCTTTCGCACAATTCTTTTTCATTGTCATTGTCGTCTTCTTCTTTTTTCAAAAAAAAAAAAACCCGCAGTATTCTGTTTTATGTGTCATGTTTAAGAAATTTCAATGTCAAAATTAAAAAACTCTTATGTCATAATTAAGAAATTTTGATACTATTTTTCTGTTTTATATTTTTCTCAAATAACTCTTCCTCTTCTTTTTTCTTGTTTTCATAGTTTTTTTTTTTCAAACTCATATAATTTTTATTATTTTATCCTCTAAGAGGAATAAAAATAAAAAAAAAAGATCAAAAAAATAAAAAAAGAATTATATAATTTTTTATTTTATTCTTTTTTATAATAAACACAAAATAATTTTTAAAAAAATATGTAACTTTATGAATAAAAATACAGAAATTTTGTAAAAAAAAAACAAATAATAGAAAAAAAGAAAAATAGCAACTGTAGGCTGCAACATCAAGTCTAGAACTTTACAAATTTCTATGTTAAAATTAAAAAAATATATTTTATTAAAAAATTTTTGTGTTACGATTAAAAGTTTTCGGTGATATTTTTCATGTAAAGAAAAAAAAAATGTGATTTTACTCGTATATTTATAAGTAATCTTTGTTAAATTTAAACCAATTTAATCAAACTTAATTAATAAAAATACTTAAATGTATAACAAAGATTCTATAATTTTAGGGGACTTAATAACTTAAAGTAACTCCAATAGTTTTGCTATAAAGTTAGTACATGCTTTACTCATTGGTCACAAATTGGAACAAAATTGAAAATATCATTATTCATAAAACATAATCCTTTATTCTCTCTGGTACATGGAAGATTGGAAGTATGAAGATGACATGTATTGTACATGATCTCAATTCTTTACACATTAAAAGTTAAAAAATCAAAACATTTGTGTACCACTATTAATTCCATTCTTTATGAGCCACTTTGAAGATCTTTACCCACTTCTACATCATCAATCTTCTTCTCTAACTTCCTCTCCTTGCAATCAGAGAAGTAAATCATACAAGACACCCATTTGAGAGTATTTACCAAAAAGAACAACCCAACTTGCACAAATATCCCACTCCCTCCTTTATAGCAACCAAGGAAAATACATGGCAACCTAAAACAAACCCCTAAAGCAAAGAAAACAAGCATCAAATAGAGTCCTCTCTTTTGATTACCACTGCTTAGGAAGAACGAAACGCGTAACGCCCCGGCTCCATGGATACCATCCATTACCGATATCACAATACTCATATTCCAAATAGCACTCCATTCCAGATACACCATCAAAAGCTTTGTAAGTGCTGCAAAGCAAATCAATGCAAAAACAATGTAGCACCCAAAAGTCATGTAGAGAATATAAGAGTTACTCACTGTCCATGCCGCTGCAAGAAGAATTCCACTGGACATGGAAAGCAAATACAAAGAAGTTATAAATGTGCCTTTCATTGTTGATGCATCAAAGGATTCCAGAAACATTTGCTTGAGACTCGGTCTCTCGTCTTCTGATTTCAGCTTTGATGACACGTACACAGTTAGAGCAGCAGAACCAAGTTCAAGAACATGTAGAGGCACCAAATACATGAATACAAGTTGAATCAAGTTAGGCAAATAATCTTTACTACTGAAATTTGTAACCGTGTAATCTTGGTCTAAATGTATTGTTCCATCGTCGTCTGTTAATATTATTACATGCCCATAATTAAAACCGCCGTATAATCTATTGTTGAATTGTAGAAGTATATGCTTAACGATTCGTGGGGTGTCAACTAGAGTTTGCTGGAACAAAGTTTCAAAGTGAAGCATGAGAAAGAGTAAAGGGAGAGAAGTAAGAAAGGCAAAGATAATGAAATTGGTGTTCTTGACATGGATAGTTAGTGCTTCCTTTAGGATATCCAAGACCTCAAGCTGCTTCTTCCTCTGCTTCTTCATCACTTGCTTGCTTTCACTCTCCATTTCTTCTTTTCTGAGTTTCAAACACTAACAAGAAGTAATTACAAGAAGGTTCCTATGAATGACTGGATGGTGATAATGATGAATGTAACGCAGATCCGATCACAGTTACAAATACTTGTGTTGAATGTTTCCCCTTCCAATAAATAATATTTAACACGGTTTGTGGAAGACTTTGACTTAAGCCTTCTTCTATTTTGTTGACTTTTATGCCATGGAATTATATTTTCCATATCCATAATGATTGAGTGGTTCTCTTTTCAACATCATTGTCGGTCACAAACTCACAATCAGTCATCCACCTTATATGACCAAGTTGGTCTTTTTTTTTTTTTTTTCATCAAAGGTAATGTCATTTTATTTCTCTAAAAATAAATTTATCATGTATATTTGGATACCAAATAAAGAATAGTATTAAAAACGTTCCATCAAAAAACAAAACAGCTTACAAGAAGAAGAGTAAAAGTCTTGAGGTTCAAGAAATACCCCCTGAGCTTCTTTTGCAATTAGGAGGGGACTTCCGTTTCCCTTCAAAAACAAATGCATTCCTAACTTTTCAATTCAACTAAGTTATAATAGCTGCTGAGTTCCTTTTCTTCTTCTTGTTAGCATCACTGAACCATTCAAGTAATTTCAGTCACCACTACCATGAAAGATCCGTGTGAGATGGAAAAGGAAGGTTGCATACATGCCAAGTTTCAACTGCGTCGGGACAAGCCCAAAAACAATGGAAGATTGATTTTTTTCGTTGTGGCATCTTGGATAAATCGGTACCATTATTTAAATTCTTTGTCCCAATTTTTGTTTCACAGATAAACCCTCATGCATCACCTTTCACATAAAGTTTTTAATCTTCGGTTGACATCTGAGATTCTAAATGACTGTCGATAATTCTTTTTTTCTGCAGTGTTCTGGAAGAAAATATGTTGGAGGGTGAAAAAATTGAAAGACCACACCATAACCAGAAGTTACTATATATGTCCCAAATTTTTTCTTTATCCAGGTAATTCTATCCTCCTCCTGGTGAATTGTTGAATTTAGAATAGCATTTGCAATTGTTGGACTGAATGCCTCACGAATTAGTGTCTGGCTCCATGTTCTGTCTGGTAGTGCATCCTTGAGATTTAGGTCTATAAGAAATTTTCCATCCTATCCAGTGCATCCTTCTTTCCGAGTCTCGCTGTCCCCACCAAAATTGGAGCATGAGCTTTTGAATTTTATCAACCAGCGTCTTTGGTAGTTTAAAACAACTCAGAGTATAGATTGGAACTGCCATTGCAACCATCTTTATTAGTACTTCTCAGCTGCTTGAGGATAACAAAGCCCTCTTCCAGTGCTGCAGTTTATGTGTCACTTTATCTTTGATATACAAAAATGTAGTTCTCTTAGATCTCTGAATAACCGCTAGTAGCCCAATATACTTGTTCTGGTTTTCTATGTGAGAGACATGTAAGATGTGAGATAGATAATCACGAATACCCACAAGGATATTTCTGCTGAAAAACACTGAAGATTTATCCAAATTCATTGCTTGATCGCTAATATCTTCATAAACATGTAGGATCCGAAGCAGATTTTGACACTCGTCCTCTGTAGCTTTGCTAAAATTGAGTCATATGCGAAAAATGTATGGCTGACTTTAAGACACCTTTGATTAAGTCTCAATCCTGTAATCTCCAGTCTCTATTCTCCTTTATGGAGCAGATGGGATAATTCCTCTGCGCAAAATAAAAATAGATAGGGAAAAGAGGGTCGCCTTGACGCAACCCTCTACATGGCTTAAAAAAAACCATGAGGCTGACTATCCACAGTAACAGAGTATGAAACCGTCATCACCAGTTCCTGAATCTATTCCATCCATCTCCTGTAAAAACCCAACTTCCTCATAACCTCCTAAACGAAACTCCACACCACCCTGTCATATGCCTTACTCATGTTTAGTTTTAGAGCTAATTCATAATCATTGTATCTCTTATTTTTTAAAAATGCATAAATTCATAAGCAATTAACACGTTATCACTAATCAACCGCCCCTTAATAAAAGCACTCTGTATGTCATTTATGAGTCTATTCATCACAAATTGAAGCCTGTGCACTACAATCTTTGATAAGACTTTATAAAAAACACTACTCAAGCATATAGGTCTGATCTGTTTCATGGATTTTGCATTCGGATCCTTCGGAATAAGGAAAATATGAGTGTGATTAAAAGATTTTAGGATTTTACCTCCCGAGAAAAAACTTCTAGCCGCCTGAAAAATATCTCCTTTAATCGTTTTTCAGAAAAATTGAAAGAATTTAACAGTGAGTCCATCTTCTCCCGAGGCCGAAAAAGCATTTATAGAAAAAATAGCAGCTTTCACTTTTTTTCTATGATCAGTCTAATTAGTGCACGGTTGGTGGCAACATTGATTTTTGTTGGGATACCCTCAATTTCAGTTGATGGGTCTCTTGGATTACTTGATGTAAAGAACTCTTCAAAGTATCGTTGGGCTGTTGATGCAATGCCTTCAGCGTTGGTGGCTACATTCTCTTATGCATCTTCTAACTCTTGCACCTTATTTCTTCTACTCCTAATGTAAAATTTGGATAGAAAAAATTTTGTATTGCGATCTCCCCATTTCAGCCACTGGACTCGAGATTTTTCCTTCCAATATCGTTCTTCTAACTCAAGTGAATCTTTTAATTCAGTCTCCCATACCTTGATAGCTGCTCCATTAGCTGGATTGTCCTTAACTGCCTCCCCTATTATTTTTTTCTTAATTTCCTGAATTTTCTTTTTGGAGTTAGAAGAAGAATTTTGCTATCACTCCACTATGCAATGTCTAGTTGCCTTGAGCTTCCCAGCCAGTCTAAACATAGGTGAACCTCTCATGTCTAGCGCCCAAGTATGCTTAATTAATTCCACCACCTCTTTATTCTCACACCATCTCTCTTGAAATCGGAATCTCCTCTTCGTTCTCCTCACCTCCCTATCGGAATCAATAAGGAGTGGCTTGTGATCCGAACCCATGTCATCTAGGTGCTTAACATAGCCATTTGAAAATTCTGCCCTCCATCGCATTGACACCAGCACTCTATCCAACCTTTTTTTGATAAAATTGCCACCAAATTACCTATTTGACCATGTGAACTTATCACCTTCGTAACCCAAATCCACCAACCCTCTCGCATTAATAAAGTCACTAAAATTTCTTATAGATGATGCCAATTTAGGTCTGTCCAATTCCTTCTCATGATGAGCTTTAATAGCGTTAAAGTCTCCCATAAGTATAATCTGGTTTCCACCATTCTCAATCAATTGTAATAACTTTGAGTATTGTTCCTCCCTAATAGTTTTATCCGTGTGCAAATAGACTGCCAAAACCTCCCACCTCAAGTTACTTCGCTGAATCTCTAGTTCAAAGTGAATCAAAAAATTCTCCCGGTTTAAGACCTGAATACTTACTCCCTCCTTCCATGCTAATGCTAAACCTCCAAACTGAATTAAATCTGACTCTCTTTAGAACTCTCTCCACATTCAAGGTACTGTTTTTACTTTCGCACAAGAACAACACCTCGGGAGAATGAGATTTATTAATCCCTTGTATGTTGTGAACCGTCAGGAATTTTTCTAAACTCTGACAGTTCCACAACAACATCTTCATACCTCCTTGGATGTCCAATTTTAGGTGGCACCCTCTCCCATTGTAACTGTCTCACCGTCCTTCAAATACCACTTTTTGGTTGCTGAATTTTCTTTCACCTCTGTTATAATTCTTTTAGCACCCGTCACAGATTTGTGGTTCTGCTCTCTTCTAGCCAATTTCTTTAAATTCAGCTTCTTCCTCTCCAAAACTCTCTTTGTCCCCTCACACACCCCAATTAAAAAGGTGTCAACTAATTTATTATGATAGGATTGATTTGTTCCTTCCTTTTTTCCCTTTCATATTTTTTCCAAAACTCCTCTAGCTTTAGATTTTGTTTTTCCGAAGTCACTTAGTGCCTTATTAATACTTTGAACTTCTTTTTCTTCTGGCCTAGCTTGCGAGCTCCTATTATTTACTGAGAGATTGGAAAAACCTCGAATGAGGCATACCAGAGTTAGTTTTTTGTATCTAGGATCTTGTGTGTCGGTGCTGAAATTATGATTTGTGTTGTTATTCTCCTTGTCCTCTTCAACACTTCGACCAAATTGATTCGTTCTGATCCACATCCCCCATCATTCCTCTTTTAGTTTTTCTTCCACGGAATCTTATAAATAACCATTGCAAGCTCTAATTTCTCTATAATAGTGACAAAAATTGTCAATTTTTTCGTATTTGAGTTGCACTTCCAGAATCTGGTTATTATTGCCTGAAATCTTCATAATTCTACGCAAAAGTTTGGTAACATCAAGCTACACTAGAACCTTAATTATACGATCTTCCTTTCCCCTCATCACAAACAGATCCGCATCCAAAACTCGCCCTAGCGATCTTTCAATCCTCCGGCCGAGTTCTTTACTTTTATATTTTTTCGGTAAACCCCATAGTTGGATCCATATTGGAACGCAAGAAAATTCTTTCTCATCAATCGGATTATCTTCTCTCCAACATTTGAGATGCAAAATATAGTTCTTAAACAACCACGGTCCTCTTTTTTTCATCCAAAACATATCCACTTCGCTGCTAAAAAAGAATTGGAATAAATTTACCCCATGGTCCATCACCTGAAAGCCCTCTGATTGCCTCCATATTGCATATAGTGCTGCTTCCAACGTTTCAGAACTAAATTTTTGGTCCGCCAATGACCTTCCAATCAAACTCCTATTACACTTCTCAATACTCTCCTGAATATCCTCATCCTCAAATTTCAATACCTCATTCTCTTCTTCTTCAATTGTACGCGTATCGCGCCTCTGAAAGATAGTAGATACTGTCATTGTTCAACCAAAGACATTCACAAAAATAAAGAAAATTTATAATTAAAATTTTTCCTAATTCTAACATAGCAGAGCAGACGACAACTCTAATAACAAAACATTTTTAGGCATGTATTTTGTTTTTGATTTTTATTTGATGACCAAGTTAATTAAATAAATGTTAATTGAAAAAAATATTATTTTTATATTAAAATTAATAATTAAAATTAGTATTTATATATATATTAATTTATTTTTAATATATATTTTATAATTTTAATGATTAATTTTAATATACTCTTAAAATAATTTGTCGAATTAATATACATGTCCGAGAGTAAGAATCTTCGGACTTAATATTGAAATAAATAATGAAAAGTTTGTTAGCTACCATATATGGAAAAATAAAAGCTTTATCACAAAGTGTACTTTGTGAATCCTCTTATTATTTTTAATATTGTCTAGGTGTATGTGTATGACAAGATGATGATGCACTTGACATTGTACCCCCCAAATTATATTGATTAATTAAAAAAAAATCGAATCTACTAATTTAGGTGGTGTTCCAAAAAAACTTAACTAATAAAATTGGATTTTCTGATTTTATATTTATCTTCTCTCTGATCGTTTGATTTACTTAATAATAATTAAAAAAATTTCATATTAAAAAAATACTAATTATTTTAATAAAGATTATTTATTTTATTAATTTTTATAATTTTACTAAATTTACAATTAAATCTCTATTTTTTTAATTAAATTCTTATATTATTTTTAATTTTATAATTAAATTTTTTTGATATAAAAAATTAAAATTAAATAAATATTTTTTATAAATTAAAAATATTTATAATTAAAAATTTAATTAAATTTTAAAAATAATTTAATTATAAAATTAAAAATAATATAAAAATTTTATTAAAAAAATATAAGAGTCAACCGAATAATTAAACCTTTTAATAACAATGCATAATACATTATTTTCATCCATATAAAAGAAATTAGCGAATCCTCCCTTTTACAAATTAATTTAATTTAGGGTAAAGTATATTTTTTGTCCCTGAAGTTTGATAAAAGTTTTAAAAATACCCCTAAGTTTTATTTTGTTTCAATTTTGTCCTAAAAATTTTCGATTTGCATCAAATATACCTTCGATGGCTAAATTTTCAAAAAATTTAAGACCAATCTAACAATAATACATAAAGTTTATGCTTAATTTGCTTGTGTTGAGGGTTATTCTTATGAAATTGTTGTTGAATTGATCTTAATTTTTTTGAAAAATTAGCCGTCAGGGGTATATTTGATGCAAATCGAAAACTTTTGAGACAAAATTGAAACAAAATAAAACTTAGAAGTATTTTTGAAATTTTTGTCAAACTTCAGGGACAAAAAATATACTTTACCCTTTAATTTAATTAGCTAAATCGCATAAGAATGACGATTTTATAATGTGACGGGTGCCAGATAGCCTTTCTATTTTTATAAACAAATTTACAAAAGCTTCGACCATCCAATTCATTTTCTATCAGCACCATAATAATAGCTGTAATTAAACGAATGCTATTGTTGCCGACAGAAGAGAAGAAAGAATTCCATTTCTCCCAAGACTATAAACTTTTCTGCTACTCATCATAGTGCTTCTAGATATTACCATACTCATACTTACAAAGATGGGGCCAATGTTTTCAATTCATCCTCCATGCCTAATTTGTAGAGTAGGTGTAAACTATAAATTAAATTACTCCTTTCATTCTATATTTCTATCATATTTTTTATTTTAATTTTTTAATATTTCATTTCAGTTCATGTGAGGTGATTGAGTGTGTTGGTGGTGTTAAATGAGCCACTGAAGTTTAGCCCAGCTCATCGGTACATGCTAGAGTTAGCCTATGGGCCAGTCTACCAAACAAAATGTTGACCATCAACAAAATACTGAAAACTTTCAACTGATGGAAAATTTTAATTTAAATATACGATTTTCTGTAGTGAAGAAAGTATATAGATTTGGTGGAATATTTTGATTCTTTTTTCTTTTTTCTCCTGCCAATGGATTTTTTCATTGAAATGCATAAGCGTATCACATGCGATTATGCGATTGCTCGGTAGATTGGAGAATACAAACACTGGGTTTCAAGAGAGCAATAAAAAGTAGACCAAAATAAGTAAAGAGCAATAAAAGGATGTAAACACCGTACCCCCATTTCAAGGGCTAATGGGTTGGGCCATGTTTAGAACCCCCTATTTTGACGTCTTTAATAGAGGGAAGTTGGTGGCGAAAGGATTAAGTTCTGATGTAATTTCCACATTAATTATGTATTTGGCCTATTATCTCATTATTATAATGGGTTATTTATAATAAAGTTTTTAATGACACTGTTGATTGATACTTTGGATGGATTATGATAAGACATGTAGTGGTGTTTATAGATCGGATCTGATTCGCATATTTGTAGTGTTTATATAATTTGTATAGTAATAAAATTAAATTGTAGATTTTATGTAAGTATTTGTATATTTGATATGCATATCGGTAGATCTACAGTTCCACAAAAATAAATAAATAAATATTTTTTATATTTTATTTTAACTAATAATTATTATATATATTATATTTTTTATTATTTTAAAAAAATATATTTATTAATATTTTAAAAATAAATATATTTTTAAAAAAATAAAAAATTATTATATTTTTTAATAAAAATAGATTTTTCAAAATATTTTTATATTTTATAAATATATTCAATATTTTTCTAATTTATAAATGTGTAAATCAGATTCAAACTAAAAAATTATAAATATTAAATTCGATTTAATTTAATAATTTTAATATGAATCAAATCAAAATTTTAATTATATTCGATCCGATCCACCGTCACCCTAAACACATCCACAATGACATATATTTAATGCCACTAGTTTAACAAAGTCTGAAGCTCTGAGTTCTCCTAAATCAACTTCAATCTTGAAATGCAATCGCATTGCATTCCTAACTTCGGCAAACTTTATTAGATTCTTTAATAAATAGCTCATAGTAGGAGTACAAACGAGCTACTCCTGCATTGTGAGGATATTTTGAGTAGGCAATTTATAATATTTTTATAAATTTATTATATATTATTAATTTTATAATTAAAATGTGTTATGTATTATTTTTTATTATAATTAAAATTAAATTTTTTTAAATTATTTTTTTTATTTATCTCTTCTATTTTTTTATATATCATTATTAATGACTAATTATAAATTAGATAATTAAAATATATAGCATAACATTCTCTAATTGTATTTAAATTAAATTAAAATTTAAATTTAAATATAATTATATTTTATATTATATTTATATATTACTAACTAATTTAATAACTAAAATATATCATATGACATATTTTCTTCTAAAATTAGTAAAATCCCTTCTTACATTTTCTTATTCACATCTCTTTCTTTTTTTTTTCTATCCTTCCCACTCTATATATAATTTATAATTTATATTTTATATTAGTAATTTGACAAATCAAAATGTGTCACCAAATATTTTTTCATTACAATTAAAATAAATTTTTTAACCAAAATTAACAAACTCCCTCTCTTATTCTTTTTCTTTATCTTTCTCTCTCTTTTCTCTTATTCTCTATTTTTCTCTACCATTCTGTTCTAAAAAAAAAAATAACAACATAATATAATTCAAACAAAAAATATTATTATATACATATTTTTATTTAATTTTAAATTTTTATCATTTATCTTTTTAATCTATATTTTCATTTATCTTCCTTCAAATATTTATTACATATAATTTTAAAAGAATACTAATATTGTGATTAAAAGTTAGAATCAAGATTCAATTATTATATTTTAAAAGATATTTTTGAGTTCATTATATAACTATCAATATAAATTTTTTTATACTAACATCTAATTATATTTTTATATACATAAAGAGAAATATATTATTTTTAAATTGCAAGCATAAAAATTAATTATTTCTATTTGTAAACTAGACTTAACACCTAATCAAATATAAAAGTATACACGTTAAATTCTTTCAAATTTTAGATAACGAATATTAAAATTAATTATTAGTAAAAAATTAAACTTTTTCATATGAAAATAATAACTAAAAATCTTATTATTAGATCTTTTTATTTACATAGACTCAGGTCTTCTTAGTTGACGGTGATTTTGGTCTCCTACGACCTATTTGTAAAAATAGTTTAATTATATAAATTTTTTTGTGCCATAATTTATAATATTAGAACAAAACCAACGAAATTTTAAAAAATTTATATTCTTGTAATGTTATTACAGGTAAAATACTAGTATTAATTAAATCTAGAAACATATTTTAGTATTGATAGGTTAATTGGTGTCCAACCCTCCTAACTTTTTTATTTAAAAAAACAATAAAGAAAAAATAAGTGTAATCGAAGTTTTCTCATTAAATCAATAAACGAAAAAATAATATGCATACTTGGCTTGCTTAGGGTTGATTAGGTACCACCAAAATTATTGTCCACAACAAAACAAGACCAATACTTGACCATGAGTGTGTACTTCAGCAATGCTTTGAAGTTTGAACAAGTCCTCATTTCCAGTTGTGTACAATTGTGTGATTTGTGCAACTAAAAATAAACATTAAACAGACAACTAACTCAAATTTAAAATAAAAATTAAAATCTGAATATCCTAGAAAGGATTTAACTAATATATATTTTAAGAGTACTAATTGAATTTTTATATAAAAAAATTATAAAATCAAAGTAAAAACCAGAGCAAATTCAATTGTAAGAGGATAAATGTTAAAGGTGCAGATTAAAAATTGAGTTTTCAAGAAAGGTTAACCAAAGGTAAATTCCAAGAAGATAAGCAAAAAGTGGTGATTTGACAGATTCACATGTATAAAATAAAAACGCAAACAGGGAAAAGACATCTTTTTGCAATGGACAAGAGTACAAGACACACAATCTAATCCCCCTCCCTTATTGTCGATCTGTTGTGTTCTTAGACGCCAACATTAACAATTAATCTTGTGCAACGTCATGTGATTATAACTATAAGAGAAATCCACTTAATAATAATAATAATAATATAAAGAAACAAACACACCACATGTATGAAAAAGCAGCAAAAGAGATTTCTTCAAAATTGAGACGCAACATAAATAAAGAAGCAAGTCAGAACAAAGTTCTGTAACAAACTCTGTACAAATTGTATCAAACTTCAATGTACACAATCAATGCTGACGCCAGTGACGCATTTCTGTCACCCTAACCAATACCACCCCTGCCCTTTCTTTTCTAAAAGCAAAAATACAATCTTTTTGCAATAATTTAATTAAGCAACACTGGAGAAAGAAGAAGAATAGGAGGCGGGTAATAGTACTAATCAAGGGTGAGACTGGTGATGAATCTTGTCCATGTTCATTAGGAATGAATTTTCTAAGGGTTGAAGAAGTGGTTACCACAGTGGCATTTCCAACCCAGTGGCTTGTAATTGGAGTACCTGTTACTGTTGCGGTTACCTTCAAGAGATGAACTAAACAAGCCCTTTTTTCTGGATTTGGTAAGATCTTGGTTGTTGTGGGTAGGTAAAGTTGGAACCTGAACCGCCATGCATGGATGACACTCATTGCACTTGTTGTGGCAGCTTGGTGGTATTGAACCCAGCCTGTTTTTCTCCTCAAATAACAGTTCCTGCAAATCAAAACATGTTACACAACAACATAAACAACATATATGGAGAGTGAGAGCTTGAATGAATAAAGAGGCTACGTACCCGGTGAGAAACTGGTGGTGGTTGTGGCTTATTGTAACAAGAAACCGGAGTTAAAATATGATGCAACAGAAGTAAAAAGAGGAAGGTGAAGGTGGTGGTTGGTGTGAAATAGTGATATGAATTAAGTGAAGCCATGAATGCATATCTATGTCACTCTCTTGGGGTCACTCCCCCCATCTAATAAAAGAAAAGACTAATTAATATGCAGCAAAATTAAATGCAATTTAACTAATGAGATCCACTGAGGTTCTTCCTCGACTGTGTTGTGACTTGGGAACCAACCCAACCAAAGAGAGATTAGATAGATAAGAAGAAGAAGAAGAAGAAGAAGAAGAAGAAGAAGAAGAAGATGGTTTAAGATTTAATTGCTTTTTGGGGTGTGGTAGTTGGTAGATGGCTCTTATAATTATATTTATTTATGCTCTACTTTCTTATGTTGTTTTTGTTGTCATGGCGTATAGCATGAAGAAAGAGACGAGAAGAGAGGTACATAAATTGGAGGGTGCTTTGGCAGAGCTGCAATGTAACTATGGGTGAGGAGAGGAGAGAGGAAGTGGGCACTGCACTGCACTGCAGAGTGGTGGCAGATTGTAGCAGAAAAGTGAAAAGAACGATTCAAGAGAGTTAAGCAAATTGGGAGAATCCACATCAGTATCAAGGACCCCTCTTTGCCAGCATTCTATTACTAGTTTGATCCCTCGTTTATCACTAGCTCTCTCTACCAAAACCATAACAACTGGCCTCTGTGTGTGTGTGTGAATTGGTTTAGAATTTAAAGAGTAAAAAGATCCAAGGAGGAGGTAGTTAAAATTGGCATTTATTGTGGTAGCTACTAATTTTTGTCTCAGTTATTTCAGATTGGCGATTTCATAGGTTTGACTGTAGTTGACTTAATCATTAACAACAATTCAGTAGTTTCCCTTTGATGGATCATATACCTACTTATATGGATACCACTGCTCATGCAAATTGCAAAATGTGTTGTGTGATTCGTGACTGTGAACTGAATAACATGAAATCTTGAATTTGGATTTTGGAAAATGAATCATTTTGTTGGCTAAAACATTGAAAAACTTAATACCACGCAGCTCTCAAGTCTCAAGTTTGCATATAAGACAAAGAAATTGAATGACCAAGTACAAGCTGACATGTATTTATTACTCTCCTATCATAAATTGAACTACAGAAGTGGTCCCATATTAGATCATTAGTATTTGTATCATCATGTAAATCAGTTGGTTTGTCATAACTTTTTCAAAATGACGATTAAAGCTACAAAATAAAGTTACTGCATATTTATTTCTTTATTTTTATCATTATACTATAAGATAGAATACAATGTAAGTCGTGTCAAATATAATCTCTATTTCAGCGGATACTCTCCAACTTAGAATAATGGAATGATAAAATAAAAAGAGTGAGAGGAGGTGGTAGTTGAAAGCTGTGATTCTACCTTCTAAGAGGTCTCTTTCTAAAATTGAAATAGCACACATAAAGAAAGTATTTCACAGAAAATAGGATTAAAGGGAGCAGTGGTAACTATTCTTGTTTCAGTTTCCTTTTCGAGGTTTCGGGATTCCTTGCACCTAATGCCTGCGAACTGCGATGGCACCAGCCTTGAAATCGAGTCAAAGCTGCCATTGGATTATTGACATAGCACTGAAGGGTGAGAAGTGAGAAGTGAGAAGCGAGAAACCGATTGTGACAGTGTGAGTGACCACACTTGCTTACCTTTTTTTCCCATTCATGGCAGCAAAAAGTTGTATCTGCAAATGTGTAAATATTTCTATTCTCTACAGCTATTGCAACCTTTACCTTGCCCTTTTGCTCTCACTTATTGAGGTGTTTATCATCATCACCATCATCATCGTCAAAACAAGTAAGATAATATCTTTCTTTACTCCATCATCTTCTTATTTTTCCAATGGGGGATTCAATTATTTAGCATCGCCTCTAACGACAAGGATAGTCACGCTGCCTCTCTTGTACCTTCCAAATCCTTAATAGTTTAATATTAACTAACTTCTTTTGGTTAGATTTTGAGTAAGGATGTCACTTAATCAAATATTTGACTTTTTATAATATTTATATAAACAATATTATGTGTTTGTATTAAATGGTTTCTATACCAACAGTACATACAAATTAAATATATTTCATTTTAGAAGAATTTTTCAATGATCAAAAGTATAGTAAGAATCTTGATGGTCCATGGAACACAAAATCTTTCTTTTATCACTAATCACTAACAAGAACAAAAGTACTACTGGGGTTCACATTCACATGCAATTCCGGATTTATTGGTGTTGATAATAGTAGGTGATTGTGACCACAAACAGGAAAAAGAAATAACTGCAATATGTAAGTACTGGGTAGCCAAAAATGTGATGTACTGAATTTAAACATCTAACCTATTATTGACTGAGTTGAGATTTGAGAGCCTCCATTCAAACTTCAATCAAGGCGTGTAGAAAGCATTGACATTGATGGATAGTGGATTCGAGCTATTACCATTTCCCATGTCCCCATGAAATGAAATAGAGCTGAAACCCAAAATATTCTCTTTTTAACTGCTCTCTGCAAACAGGCCACAACTCGAGAGATGTGAGGGTATATGTACCACTACCAAATGCTGCTTTGTTCTTTGGGAGAAAGTGCTAAACAGTTCTAAATTTGGCGTGTGTTGGTGACTTGGTGTTGCCAAGACAAGATTTAACGTTTAAAATAAACAATTTCCATGATAATATAAAGCATATTTCACTGGAGTCTGCATATCAAAGAAAAAAATAGAAATAATATTTATACTATTTTTTGTATAGTTTTTTCATAATATAAAGACAATTATTTTACTTTTTCTCCTCTCTTTTTTTTTTTATTTTAAAAAAAGAACTTTGACACAATGATATTACATATAATATTTATTGCAAATAATTTTTTTCAACCAATATTGACCATAAACTCTAAACTTTATTTCTCATAAATATTGAGGGATTTTTTTTGTTGATGAAGAATAAAGTCAAATAAAAGGTGAATATTGTAACTAGATCTTTTAAAGAAGTGTGCATTTTACACCGGAGAACGCTAATGAAGAGTGCAACATCTTTTAAAATTAATTTACTATTAAAAGTATAAAAAAGTAATTTAAAAAATAAAATATCTTTAACTTTAAACGTTAAATTTCAAACTTTAAATTATAAATTCTCAATCTGAATTATTAATATAAAATATAATAAATAAAAAATTAATTAATTAACAAGGAGTACAACATTCTTTAATTAGTAAAAAACGATTTAAGGATGAAGTGCATTACACATGAGACCAAACTCTTTTAAAGTAGAACAATTAATAAAATAAAAAGAATAATAATCTAATTCTCCTTAAATTAAAATAACAGATTCACATATGATAAAAATTACAAAATTTAAAATAGTAATTTAACTCTTTATTTTGTTATTTTATTAGTTTTTCACTTTAAAAATATTTTTCTTTACAAATGATATCTTTTATTTTTTTTTCTATTATAAAAAAAACAATATAATTCACTCTTTGTAACATAATACAAAGTAACAGCTATATTATGTTACACTCTTCATTGAAAAATATTTGTCAAGGTAACACAACCCTAGATATTGTCCCTACAAAAAGAACGTTGATTCAAAATCTATTTTATAAGAAACTAAAATGAAAAATACCTCTAAAATAAATCAGATTTTCGTTTTAAGATTATCAAGACACGAATACTTTTTCCCAATTTTTCGGATAACAATCTTTAATGGATTTTAGTCGTCCACTCCACCTAGCAAGACTACATCTCTCTTACCAATAAGCTTTTTCAATATTCACCAATGCATATAATGAAGGTTATTAGAATACGATCCGTAATTGATGACCCATAAAGAAAAGAAAAGAAAAAAATATTATCTAATATACAGAAGAAAGCCGATTTCCTTTGTAACTTGTAACCATCAACACGAGAACGTAGAAAGAAATTGATGATGTTTACCTTTCAAACTTTAATCAAAAGTACATGCACAAGCATAGAGGGCAAGTGATACGTTCCTGAACTTTTAACATTGAACCAGAGTTCAGCATATTCTGTCATCTTAGTTTGTCTTGTGTGAATTGTTCTGACATGTATCCACAGCTAATTTGAGGCGCTCTCCAAATAAGGGTAACCATTGTCTATATGCTGATATAATGTTGGATATTTGTGACTTTTGTCTTCATTGACTATATTCAGTGGCATAGTGTTACAAAGAATATTACACCAAGATTTGCAACTCCAAAATATCAGGATTTTACTCAGTTTAACCCAAGCTTCATATAGGGTGGACCTCCTGTTTCACCTCATCATCAACTGAATTAGATGTTTCTAAGGTATCATTTTCTTCACGTGTTTCCAGCTTGCTTTCCTGCAATTTACCAGTCTTACCAATTGCAAGAATCAGACCAAGTTGTCTTCGTTGTTGCTCCTACAAAAACATAGATACAATCAAGAAAAGTCAAATTCCGGTAAAAATTTACGTGGATACTTGGGAATGTGAAGAGGTCAAGAAAATTTTAATCAACCAAGACATGGCTAGACAAATTTAATTTTATATATATATGTGTGTGTGTGTGTGTGGCTATATTTGAAATATGAGTTTGGGCTACTTTCAGCATTACCAGGAGAAGAATAAGTTACATCATTATAAAAAGATCTTTCACTTTGCACCGGAATATTTAGCAGCTTTTTAATGCGTATAATGCTGGTAATGAATCAAAATGAAATCAGTAAAGCAAATGAAAGCTACAGAAGTAGAATACAGTTACCAGAAAAAGGGACAGTTACATATGCATTGCTAGCACGTGTTTAATTAAGGTATGATTACTTATTAATAAATATGCATCAGTCAAATTCCAAATAGTGTCCGCTTTCTCTGCAGAGTTTAAATAACGTAGGAGGTATGATTACCTGCATTGCTAGCAAAACTTGTTGAATTTCAACCATCTCTTTCTCCAAAATGTCTGATTGCACCGCTAATGCTCTAGCAGCCTCAGAATTCTTCTGCGCCAGCACTGCAGTCTTCGAGAAATGAAATATAATTAATTACATATCATATCTCAGTAAGCATTAAGTTTTCAAAATTTTTAAATCAGTACAGTGTGTTAAACCACAGCCAACCATTCAAAATGTTTATTAATGCTTGAAAAACCAGTTAATATACTCTATTTGCTATAACAAAGCATTTGCAGATGTAGTTTCACTCGCAATTAAGTATGATTAACATCTATCCGGCTTTGGGCACTTCTATTTTATCCAATATCATATAGATCAAGTAAGGATATGAAAACTTTCAGTAGAAGTAAATGACGCCCAGTCTAGACAAGGGTATCTCAACTAAAACATGAATAAAACTAAATACCAATAAGTTAATATAAAAAAGTCTACAACGAACTTTCATTAGTACTAAAGCTAAACAAATTCCAGTGTTGACGCGTGTTGTGAAAGTTAAACAGACTAGCATGTGCATGTCTTAAGCACATTTTTCTTGGATTTGGCCCTACTACTCATTCTTGCATGGGATTTCCTCCTGTTCTTTTGCTAAGGTTGGCCTTAATGGCCGTGTTTCTACGAGGTTTGCTTGGCTGTGTTGTCACCTGTGTAATGGGATGCTCCTATTTGGCTGCTATCTACACTATGTAAATCTTGTAAGTGCTGTTTGGTCTTGTACCTGCTTGGGTTGTGGTGTTCCTGGTTCCTCCTGCTGTGTGACAACCACTAGATATCTTCCCAACATGATTTCCATAAAAAATTCTACAAAATCTACCTCAACAGCACCGAGGGGAGACAGAAAAAGTGTCCAGCACCTTTAGTAGGTTGAGGCACAGCCACACAACTACTTCGATGAGGCACTCACTTATCTATATTGCGTTAATGAACTTTCAGTATTGTCTGCATATAGCTATAAGCAAACAAAACAATGAGGACCGACCTGGCTAACTGCAATGAGTAAGTGTCAAACTAAACTACGACAAAGCTTTTTCCCCTAAATATGACCATTGCATCCTATCATAGGCCATATCTATATTATGTCATTTAATGGGAGTCTAATTCCTTGTCAATGGTAAGTGGTCAAATCGAAATGTTATTCAGAAATCAGAATAATTAGTTTTCAATTTTGAATAGGAGCCATATTCAAGAAAAAGGGATAATGGATTTGTTGATGAGTGTGTTGGAGAAAGAAACTGGAAATGAAGAATTGACACACGAGCAATAACAAGGGAAGTTGATGATACAGAATCAAGGTAAAACACCTGAACCCATGTCAAAAGAAGAACATGAGGAAATGATAATAACAGTTTAAGTTGGATTTTGACTAGGCCTGAGGAATTAAATCACAGAATGATCCATGGAACCACAATTGGATTCATTTCTTATTTTCCAATGAAACCAGGCTCTGGGCTACTAATCAAGGCTTTTGTAGTCATTTTGTTATGAATCCATATTATCGATGTTTGGCAAGAAATCATAATCCAGGCTCTGGCATGTTAATTTATAACCCAACGACCTCACACCATATTACCTTGTACCTCCAAAAGCAGAATTGCAACTATCTTGATTGTTTGTGGTTAGTTGTAAATGAGTAAAAAATGCATTAGAAGACTTAGCAGTTATTAGATTCTATCCAGTGGCTACTTGAACTACTCTAATTTCCTTTTTCCTTCGTAAATAAGTTAGCAACTTAGCATCAACATAAACCTAACACCAAAACTTCCGCTCAATGATCAACTTCCACACATCAACACATTGCATCGCCTTTAGAAGCCAGAATCAAATGCTTAGCTACACTACACAACAACACAGTCTTGCAGCCATAGATAGTAATCAATTACCTCAGTTATGGGCTCCTTCAAGGTCTTCCTAGTGACGCGAAACCTTATTGCCAACTTCTCCAATTCCCTCGACAAAACCCTAGAAATGGCGGAGGTGCTCCTAAAATCCTCCTCCAATTTCTCAATCCTCTGCAACAGGTTCACCTCCAACCCATCCTTCACCGTCTCCCTACAAACCCTCCTCCATTGCCGTCTCCGGATCCACGCGCCACTCAAAACTCCAAAAACCAGCGCCAAGGTTCCCCAGACAGCAGCCTTACTCCCAATCGCGGCCAAAAGCTCCTTCTTCAAACCCGCAACCACGGCGACACAGACCGACGCGAACGCAGAAGAAAGCAGGCACGAGAATTCGATGAGAGAAAGGAAGTCGTCGAAATCAAAACCGCCAGCGCCAGCAGCATGTTTGGGGAGAGCTCCGTCAGAATCGTAGGCTGCGAGGTTAAATGCATCTGCTCGGGTGGCGAGGAAGGTGAAGTGGCTGGGTTTGAAAGGCAGCGATGGGTTGAGGTGCAGTATTGGGAAGTGGTGGCGGGAGCGCAAGGAAATGATGGAGCGGGAGAGGTTGCAGCTTCCGGCGAAGTAGAGTGAGTGATGGGTGGAAGGTGAACGCGCCAAGAGTAGGTGAGGAGTGAAAGTGAGTAACATTGTTTCTGTTACAATCCAGGTGTGAAGTGTTTCTACTTTCTCCTTTTTAGTGTTGAGTTAATGGTGTATTTTCATTTCAAGCATTTTTAGCACTCTTGGTGCTGGACGATGATTTTGAGGGTGTTGAATAGTTCACGTCCAATTTCTCATACATGAGCTGACAGCGTAGCAAATGCAGGTTGAGGGGGCTTTGATTTCTATGCACCTGTGCCTCCGAATGATTATCGAGATGTTGATCTGGGTGTTAAATTAGATACTACTACTAATAACGATTAACAAAGCTTATCAAATGAATCCTTCAGGAGAAGCATCTTTCCAAAAGTAGCGACTAAAATTGTAACTTCAACCTCACCTCCACAACCACAAGTGCTGACTGCTGCGCATGGAAGTGGTTCTCAACATCCACTGATAAGAAAATTCGATTCCCATGAGACCATGACCAAATGCTAATTATGCTGCATAACTAACATGAGTCAGTCATTTGGAGTCAACTTAATTCCAGTCTAATCTTAGAACCCCCCAAAACCAAAAAAGAAGTCATAAATTAATATGTTGTACTGTAGCCTAATATTTTCGTGATGAAAAAGTTTAACCAACAACATTTTTAAACAAGTGAACAATGTGAATTAATAAAGTTAAAAAGAATAAATTAATCTTAAATTTAATTAAACAATGTGTGAACAATTTGAATTAATAAAATTAAAAAGAATAAATTAATCTTAAATTTAATTAGTAGTATTAAATTAAAATATAATATATTTTTATTTAATTGATAATTGTTCATGTTCAAAATAATCATTGTTTACCTAATACTCCCCTTTTATGATATCTTTTAAGTAAATTTTACAAGTCCTTCTAAGCAGTAAACTTTTATTATTTAACTGTAAACATCTTTATTTTTATTAAACACTACAATTAGTGCAATATCTTTTTTCTTAATGTCAATACTCAATACTATTACTATATAATTTCAAAGTAGCCTGATTTAAACCGAGTAATTTATTGTGTCAAAATCAGCATGGTCAAATTTTTTCTCTTTTTTGAAATTAGGCATTGAAGACCCTAGTCAGGAATGGAGAGGAACTAGGTTTACTGCATTGATGTACGGTCATTATAATCTATAACAAACTGACCTTATGCAGTACACAGTAATATTCAATGACAATTATAAACCATCTTTTAGAGTCTAAGCATGAATCGTATACCACAAATAACAGCCTAAGACAAATAGAGAGTAAATATTCTCTCAATCACATGATACATAATGATCCACGGATTAAGAAAATAATAATAAAATGCTCCAGGATGCATCCGCTTCCTATTATCACCATCCCATATGAGCTTCTAGTAGTATGGCATGTAACGAGTTGACCTTCTAAACCTAGGAACCTTCCTGCAGTATGTTTAATGCAAAATGAGAAAAGCCACAACATCAAATAATCTAGTCATAAATAAAAAAACATGGATCTTTTTTTGTCAACAAACATGATTTAACTGAGAGAAGCAGCATACCCGTATCCATAAGGAGAGTAAAAGTAAGGAGGAGGATATGGCCTCCTAAAGCCATATGCCATGTAGGGATTATAGCGCCTAGGACGATACTGTTTCATTCCAGGAACATTGGTCCTCTTAGGCAAGACCTGTAAACATATCCAAATCATTATAACGATCTATGGTCAGGGATAAAGCTAACAACAAAGCTTAAACCCAATGTTTTCATTACAACAACAACAACAACAAGCCTTATGTGGGATAAACCCAAAGTTTTCATTAAGCTGACAAAAATTAGTAGTTGAAACAACATACCTTCAATTGACGCCCATGTAACTCCGATTCATTCAAGACAAGAGCCTCTTGAACAGCTTCAACTTCCACGAACTCCACATAAGCAAAACCTTTAGGGTGGCCGAACTTGTCAGTCAGGATGGTGACCCTGTTCACTGTACCACATGATTGAAAGTGTTGCTGAACTTCCTCTGGCGTGCATGCATAATCAACCTATAAAACAATAAATTCAGGGGAATTCTATGTCCTTAATGAACTAGTCTAGACAAAACTCACAAAATGTTTGACTATGTTAAAAAGAATCCAGACTACCTAATATCCCATTACAGACCACATCCATATTTAAGACTCCAGTCTGGTCAGTATTATTTTATCACCTATTACCAAAAACTAAAATGACTAGTTCGTTTATTATGCATTCAATAGAAACTTGAGTTAAATCACTCCGAACCCTCTGCATAAATTGCAGGCAAAATTTCTACTTTTACCAACAATTATATCTTAATTATTACTTTCATCTGAAAAAGAAACAGAACCATAGACAGACCTCTAAATGCATCAAAACACTATGTTCTACCCTAAAAGGGAACTGGATGAGATTGTAATTTTAACTTTTCAAAGAAAAAGAATGCTAGCACACCCCTTAGAAATAAAAAAGTTACTTTAAGTTAATACTTTTAACCCCAAAATCATCAGGAAGCTTCCCAACTCAAACATAAGTAAAGTAACCACTAATTCTGAAACTGCATACCAACAACTCTGATCAATATATGATAATGAAAAGATATAATGAAACCAAGTCATCCATCCTGCCAAGTATTCTTATTAACATCGTAATGTTTCTAGTCATTTTACAGGCTCTTCTCAAAGTTTAGGTAAAGTGTCTCATGCATACAATATTTCCTTTTATTCCTCGTAGCAATTTACAACAGCACCAAACTTTTCTGCTTCAAAGGCATCCCAGAATGAGCAAAGTTGAGATATGTATCTCAAGAGGATTTCATTTAAGTAATGCATCATTGAGGAAAAAGAAAAAAGAAAAAAAAGGGACTAAAAGAGACTACCCAAAACTTTAATAGATAGGTCACTATTGCAGACTTCTCTATAAAATGTGTAGAATGAGATGTTGAGCAAAAGAATAAATTAAAGCAAATAATCAAACAAAAAATATAAACAGAACTTAATGTTTGGAAAGAATACTTGAAATGAGGTTAAAAGAATGATGAAAGTGCCACAGAAAAGAAGCAGCTGGCCAACTGCATACCCCTTGGCAAGTCAGCTAAACAACACAAAAGAGGCACTACAGACCTCATAGCAGTCAACAACAGGGCTCAAATGACTAAGATTACATTCCCAACACTTACAGAATCTTCTTCCCAAAGAACGACAAGCTGCCTCCTCCAGTAGTGAAGTTGAAGCATCTTTAACCCAATCTACCATCAGCTGGACAACTTACAGCCAAACAACTTACAGCCATCCCCATCATTCCATGAAACCCCATTCACAGTTTCCATGACATATTTTCTGTTTTCCTTTTTTTTTTGTCAATTCTCATTTCTTTTTTTTTCTCAACTTGGTTCTATTTTTCTTCAGTCAATTTTTTCATCTCTTTTTTTTTTTCTTTTCAAAAAATTTTCTCCATAGTATCTTTTTCTTTTTCCTTTTTTTTTTAAATTTTTTTCTTTGATATTAAGTTTCAAAAAGCATAGATACGCATTCTTTTCACACACTAGTACAAGTCTAAAAACGCCAATTACACTGGCCCACCCAGAAAACACAATGTAAGCATCCCAGCTTTAATTATAGAACCTGAGTAATAAGATTGACCCTGCGACCATAGTGAGACAATAACGTCAAACCCTGTCTCTGAATATCATCAATTCTCACTCCAAAGAGAATGAACATGTACATTTTCAGAAACTGTATAATAACGAGTAAAATACAAAACAAGAGCGTATAGAGTGCAGCTTGAGATTCATTCAACCAAAGTTTATTGACACCAAACCAGAATTACTGTATGCTTCAAGCCTTCAACATAGCAACATAACTTAATCATAAACTTATCAATGCAACCAGATCACAACCCCCAATTATCAGGCTTGCCTTGTATCATGGACAAATCTGCATGACTTATAACACATTCTGAGCCAAATATTTACAACATAAATCATTTATCCACCTTAAACAGACAGGACAAGTTTGATAGTGGCAATAACACTCAGAAATAAGGACAACAAAAGTCAAACTTTTAATATAAAACCATGTCTCTAATTGCCGCAATGTTTATCTATAGCAAAGAATCCTAGTATTCTCTCTTTTATACGCGGCCCTACAACTTCGTTTTACTAATTTTTAGTTGGATGCAATAATCCTTTTGTCATATCTTGATAATATTAAATGGCAAAGCCTGCCATTGCAAAAACAACATAAATCTCCCAATTTTAAAGTAAAAAGTCCTGAGTCATGTAAAAAGAATGTGTGGTGCAACCATGTGTTTGTATGTTCACATATAACTATTGACAACGAGACGTACATTGCCTACAAATACAGATCGAGAATCTGCCTCCTCCTTGTTTGCCTGAGAAGCAGCAGCAGTAGCAGGATCTACACAAAAATTCAAACCAGAAGTTGAAGCAACAAGAATAAAACTAACCTAAAACAAGCAAAAAACTAGTACTTTATTATAGTTGATAATTCGATAGACTCTGCAAGTTCTAACAAGTTCTCGCAATAATCATAAATAAAAAATAAGAAAAAACTCAACACAACAGCAAATATAAAGTTTAGACATATATAACACGAATGCACTAGATCTGGACAGGTAGATGGATCAAGCTAGAACGTTTCACATTCTGATAACTGCATCTTTGAAGAACGCTCAAGTAAAATAATAAAGCCAAAGCTCAAAGAAGGTTCAAAAAGCACAAAGAGCTTAAACCATTGTAAAACATAATACAGAAGAATCTTATAATTATTGTTAACTAACTCTAAATGCCGATCAATATATCAACAAAGGAAACAAAATTGAAATCACCGCATCAAAAAGTAAACGGAATTGAAGGATCACCTTGAACAGAGCCAATCTCCTTTTCGACCTTAGCTTGCATCTCGCGAAGAGCCGTAGCTTCCTCCTCCATCTCCTTAAGGCGGCGCTTCATTTCGTCGAGCTCCTTGACCTCGGGGTCGTCGTCGGGAGCGGACATGTCAACGTCACCTTCCATCTCGGCAACGTCAGGGATCTCTCCTCCGTACACCTCGTGCTCTTCTTCTTCCATTCTCCAAATTCAGTTCTGATTATGTGAAAAATCAACACGCACTATTATTGCACAATTTACAACTTACGGTGATGGTTACCGAGCTAGCTAGGGTTTGGAAAAGGTGAAGGTGGAACCGTGGAAGAGCACCCTATCCGTTACCCACCGTGTTCTTTTATCGTGTTTCACTTTCCTTTCTCTATTTTTGTAGATGAGTTTTTTTTTTTTTTTTTTTTTGGTTTACCCAAACGGTATCCCCCAACCCGACAGGTTAAGGACTAATCCGTCGCGGATCTGAGCTCCATTTAAGGGTCTGCCGCTGGCCAATAGGTTGCTGCATGCACAAGGCGGGGTTCGAACTCCCGACACTTGCTTAAGCGGACGAGTGAGCTGACCACTCGACCAACCCAAGTTGGTTTTGTAGATGAGTTTGGCAGTGTTTTATTTTCTTTTTCATGCAGGCTTAATGGTGGATCATATAGTGGACATGGGTTCTATTAAGCCCAAATCTTTTTTTTTTCCCTTCCGAAAGTGAACTAATGTATACGCATGACCAATAATTACTTTAAAAAAAAAAAACTATTATAAACTATTCGGTTAATAAAAAGAGTGAATACACATCCTTGCGACCTTATCCTGTTAATTTCTTCAAAGGAGTATGAGGTCTTTGATAAAAGAAATACCCTTTTCGTTTGTAGATATCTAATTTTGTGAGATTAGTTAGTTTTTTTGTCAATGAACTCTCTTTAAAATATATTTATGTGACACGTTAATCACTAATATATTATTCATTTAATTTTTATAAATAAAAATAATTTAAAAATTATTAATATTTCTTAATTTTACACAATAAATTTAGCTAATGTATTTAAAAAAGGTAATAAAAAACTAAACAGTATTGACAATTATCCTTAGAAGACAACGAGAGTCCCAATAAAAAATAATTTGTCAATCCTATTTAGTTCTTAATAGATAAACCAACAATTTAACATGTTATATAGGTTTATTCTGTTAATACAGAGAGAAAATATTGACAAAGAGGTTAATCAGTTTCATAGAAGTAAAGATCAGCGGCCAAAAAGTGTATTTTTTTAAGGATCTCGTTGTCTTTCGAAATAATTGTCAGGAGCCGTTTAGAATTTTTTCTCTGATAAAAATATCCAATCAAAGTACAATCTTAAGCCGGCGACAAGTTTTTTTCTCCTTTTCAACAAAGTAAATTACCTACCATTCTCTTCGAACATTCACTACATCAAATATTATCAAGGTTCTAAAAATCAAACTACCCATCAAATCGTTTTAATTATTCGTTCATCAATCTAGAAATTAAATTAAATTATTTTAACGATAGTTTAACTAGAATAATTAAATTATAATATAATAATTTGCAAAATTATAAATAAATATACATAAACATAAATATATTAACATAAAATTTAAAAATACATACATTAAAAACATATAAGAGTTAAATCTAAAAGAAAAAAAAATCAAATTTTAAGATTTACATATGTATAACATTTATGACATTATATCTTTTATGTTATAGAATAACAATTAATCAAATAAAAAATTTATTATTTTAGTTATATCTTAATTCGTAAATTTTTTATTAAAAAAATATATTTTATATATTTAATTTTTAATTCTTTAAAAGAGAAAAGAAATTTAAGCATAGAAAGATAGATACTATTGGGAGAAAAGGGCAATGAGAGAAAAAAATAATCGGATTTATCGAATACGATAAGGTGTTATGTTACTTATGTGGACATGAAAATGTAGTAGGGATTTTATTTTTTAGTTACCCATGGTATCCCTAAAGGTATATCGTTGGTTAATGGGTTGTTGTATGCACAAGATGCGATTTGAACTTTTTATACTTACTTAAATGGACAAATGAGTCAACTATTCGACCAACTTAAACTAGTTTAGTAGGTGCTTTATGATACTAGTAACATGAGGTGAAAGGTGTATGAAAGGTATAAGAAGTAGGTAGATCCAGGGAATACTAGAGGACATTATACTCAACCTACATGAAAAGGTTTGTGTGTATTATTCGAGTGGTAAGAAATGAGTTTTGTATTGTTCTTTACTTTTATTTTTTTTGTAACTTGGTAAGAATGTTGTTGTGCAATTCAAGATTATGAATCCATCCTTGATGGTAATATTAAAAGGAGAAAGAATTAATAGTCATTGAATATTTTTTTATACTCTCTTAATAGGTTAAATATAATAATAATATAAAAAATTGTATCATCTTGTATAAATTATTGGCTCACTTTAAGGAGAATTTATTCCGAAACAAGAAATTTTTGACATTATTATTGCGCAAGAGATTCTCTATTTTACGAAAAAAACTAAATCCAAGAAAAGCACTCTGACTTTTAAAATTGATTTGGAAAAAACTTATGAAATAGTTGACTGGAGGTTTTTGGCCCATATCCTTTAAAATTTTGGTTTTTTTTGTCCTACAATTAATTTGATTATAAATTGTGTCACTGCTCTCTCCTTGTCTATTCTTTGAAATGGGAATCATCTAAATGACTTTACTACTAGTTGGGGTCTTAGGTAAGGAGATCTTATGTCACCCTATCTTTTTATGTTGTATATGGAGAGATTGGCATGCTTTATTAGTCATCAGGTTAATATGGGTTTGTGGAAGCTTGTTGCTATTTCTAGAGGGGAACCAAAAATATTCCACTTGTTCATATCCTGACCCAAAACATAAGCCAAACCCAATAAAGTTAAAAGGCTCAATCAAGAAGAATGGCCTCATCCACTTATCCGACCTCTTCTAAGAGGTCGAGCCCGACTAAAACAGGCAGCTCATACTTATCTGAGTGAGTAACTACCTCCCTAAATCTCTCACCCACTTCTAGAAAAGAGATCTCAATAACCTTAAGATAAAGGGACGATTATCCACCATCAAAAGTGGAACTACTCAAACGGTAGTTATTGGCACATTACCTATAAATATCCTGGCACACTCAGGTATTTTTAAGTTCCAATATACAAAAACCTGCTTAACCCCTTGCTGACTTAGACATCGGAGTGTTTTGCAGGTACCATCCTCCATCCTTTCACACACATAATTCGGATAGAGGCTCCTTGACGCAGAACAAGTCAGAGGCCACATTCCTTAAATACTTGGGCCTCGTGAGCAAGCCTAATCCACATCTGGTTTCAGGTAACCTTCGGAACACCACTTAATGATTGCAGATGATTTGCTTTTATTTTGTAAAATTACGAAGAAACAAGTGCAAAATCTGATGGTAGTTTTGAAGACTTTTTGCAAAGCATATGGAATAAAGATCAATGTAAAGAAGTCTAAAGCGTTTTGCTTCAGGAATGTCTCTGCGACAAGGAAAGAAATCTTTATTGGGATGTCCTCCATCAGATATTTCCAAGACTTGGACAGGTATCTTAAGGTTACCTTTAGCCATTCTAGGATGATCTGTTCAGCTTTTAATGGTATCCAGCATAAGATTCGAAAAGACTAGCAAGTTGGAAAAAGAGTTTGCTCAACCGGACAGGTAGACTCTGGTTGATCAATTCTATTGTAGTTGCTATTCCTACGTACTAGATGCAGGTCTCTATGTTTCCCAAATGAATAATCAGTAAATTAGAGTCTATGATGAGAATTTTTTTTTTTTTTTTGGAAAAGATAAGCTGATGAAAAAATATTGAACTTGTTAGTTGGAAGGTGCTGGTTACTCCAAAAAAAAAATATGGAGGTTTAGGGATTCGAGATCCTTATTGGGCAAATATTTCCCTTCTTGCAAAACTAGTTTGAACTTTTTTCCATCAGCCAAATAAGCTATTAGTCGAATTGTTAAATGCCAAATATCGATCATCTCAAGATGACTGTTTTAAATTGTCCTAGGAATACAGACTCTCACATTTGAAAGAGCCTTTGCAAGACTTGAAAAGTTTTGAAGGTTGAGTTTATTTAGTTTATTGGGGATTTGAAGCATACTTTTTGGTTTTTTCGCTGGAGGAGAGAAAGGAAGTTATCTAATGAAATGAATTATATTCACACTTTTTTATTCGAACTTTCGAATACAGGATATCTGGTTAGTTGGTAGGTGACATTTGAAGACTCTTTATTCTCCTCTATCTCAGAATCTGAAAGGTAACATTCTTTCTTACAATCTAAATGTGCAAACGAGTTTGAAAGTGTGTTGGTATTAGTCTGAGTCTGCATCCAAAGTTTATGACTCACGCAATAATTTTTTATGGTTATGTAAGCAGCTTTTTAGTTAGAATGAGCGGGAGAATTGGCCTTGGCTTTGGTGCCAACTTGTTCCGAAAAAGCACAAGCTTTTAGCTTGTTTATGTCTTAGGAATGCTCTTCCTACTGCAAGTTTTTGCTTCAAAAGAGGGATGCCGTAATCGGATAGGTGCCCAAGATGTCTTTCAAACCAGGAATCGATTTTACATTGTATTCGAGATTGTCCAAAAACTCAACTTGTATGACATATGTTGGATATTTCTTATCATCCTCTGGATTTGAAGAACTAGTTCTTGTATCATAGCAAAGAGCATCCGTTCAGATTTTTTCGGAACTTTGGTGGATATGGAAAGCAAGGAATAATGATATATTTAATCCTCATGAGACTTGGCCTCCGAAAAAAAAAATGATTTGACTTTAGCTTCAGAATATGAGCTTAGGAGTGTTTTTGAATTACAATAGAATTTTGGGGTGTGAGTGTGTTTGAGTATTTTTCTGAAACAAAGTTCCAACCTTTATTCTTTCAAGTCTTCTTCTATTTATAAGAATCTTCAACCAATCAAATTCAAGAATAACTTTCACGCATGCTAGTCTTTGAATAACCATTCCCGCTCTTTATGTGCAACGTGTGTAACGCAAAAAATCATTTTCGAATTATTTTCCTTCCTCGACTTAGCGCATCGATTAGCTCATATTTCTCATTTCACGACAAATCTTTTTCGATATAATCCTTCACTCTTCGAAATAGAAATCCATTATATTTCGAATTCGGTATTTCTTGAAACAAGATATTTTTTATTAACAGAGGGTGAAGGTAGAAGAATAGAATTGAGCAAACGTAGCTTTAACAAAAATATTATTAACAATATATCAATTTCTTAAATTAGTAGTAAGAAATTTGAAAGTGGAATAACATTAATGACATTTTAAATGTTTTAATATCAAAAACTAAAATAAGATTCACCTTGAACGTTGGAAACTAAACCAGTAGTTTACTCTTTAATAAAATTCTTCCAATGGTGTTTCTAAAAAAAAATACACTTCTAAGAAAGAAAAATTTCACACCTCTAGTCTTGCTATGATTACACTAGTTTATAAAATGTTTATAATCTTTTATTAGGCTAAAATAAAAAAATTCTAAACTTTTAAATATAAAATATAATTTAATAACTAAATAAATTAAATTAAAATAAATCAAATTAAATAAAAAATTCAAAAAATATAAACTAATAATTTTTAGATAATACATTAACTCTTCACATAACGAACATTTAAAATACTTATTAATATTAAGTTAAATTTTAAAGTACAATATAAATGAAATTTTAACTTTCTGCTTACCCAAATATGAATTGGATCACCTGTGGTAAGCACCGCAAGAAGCGAATACGATTGGCCAATCAGACAACTCACCCGAGACATACGCAAACGCACTAAGCACACACAACACTGACGCTTTTTGACACTCAACACTGCAAAACTACAGCTGTCCCCAACTATTTTCCCCGTTCAATTTCTAAATTTTCCATTTATCAATTGTCATCATCATTAAAACCTATATTATTTAAAATGAGAATTAGATCCTCTACAACCACCCTCACTTCCCTCTTCAATGCACACCCATCTTTATTTCGCCACTTGTCACTCAGAAGTCAAAACACCCGTTCCTTTCGCTAGCCTGGCACTTCTCATTGGCTGGGTAATACACTAATACACACATGTTCGTTCTGGACTCGTTCGTGCGCATGTCTTGTGCTCCTTTCCCCACAGTAATAATCCCCTTCGCAATTATTTATACTATTAAACTATCATTATAAAATTCCAGTAATTAGATTGACAGAGTATAAAGATGTTTGCTCGAACTCGAATATCTTCGTATAATAATTTAAATTTAATTCACATCCTTTTTAATCATAAACATTCTTACGACAAGTCGTTAAGTTTCTTAAATCTTAACCCATAAATTAAAGATAAAATTTCACCGTTATTTTAGATGTTTGCTTGTTCTTAAAATTTAAAAAGGACATAGGGAAAAAAAATCGGGTTTGATTTTATGAAAGAAAGGGCCAAAAACGAAAAAAGAGTCTCACCTTTCAAGAGATCCATCCGATTATTGTGCACATATAAATATAATATAAATCCATTTGTTGCTATAATTTTTGAAGTAGAAAGAAAGAGACAGTGATTATAAGAACTAAGATACACTACAGTAGAAGAAGAGGCAAAGAAAGTAGAGAGAAATATCTTGATCTCTGTGTGAGAAAGTTTGTTGAAAATGGCGAGTGGTGGAGGTGGTGGTTATGGAGATGGAAACCAGAAAATAGACTATGTGTTCAAGGTGGTGCTGATTGGTGACTCAGCGGTTGGAAAATCGCAGATACTTGCACGGTTCGCGAGGAACGAGTTCAGCTTGGACTCCAAGTCCACCATCGGAGTTGAATTCCAGACGCGAACTCTCGTCATCGATCATAAGAGCGTCAAGGCTCAGATCTGGGACACTGCTGGTCAAGAACGGTAATATTTGCTTCTCTAACTACTTTTTTTCAACTGTATGAATGCGTATATGGTGTTACTTGATGCTGTTGAATCTGTTATTTTTTCCTTGAGAAATTGTTGTTGTGACTGCCGTTGATGCGTGATCTGATCGTTATTTCAAAGGATCGAGTTGTTTGAGTAAGGTTACTGAGCTGGATCTACTGTAGCTTTTCAAAATTGAAGCTCAATGATGTGGTGATTCTGATCATTGTTGTTAACCTTAGCTTAGCTACTTATTAGTGTTTGAAATTTGAATTGCGGTTTTGAATGTTTTTATGCATTTCAACTTGATGCCATTGATGTCCAGTGTTTTTGGTGTCACTGTTTATCCTCTATCGGTTACCCGAGAATCTTCATCTCACGATGTTCCTAACTTCCTATAGTTAAATATATGTTAGCGTTGGTGGTTTAGCTGATTGGTGATTATCGAATAATGCGCCAAAAGGAATCACTGGGAAGGAAAAAGGGGACGAGTTTGGTTATTGCAGATAGTAAAGCCAACCTACTAGGCAGATTCTCCGGAGATTACCGGGGTCATGGTTGATTGTTTATGTCTGCATTTATGTGGAGGACAACATGGCTGTGTTTTGGTGATTATTAAATATACTCTGTTACTTGCATTTTCCCTCTTGGGTTGTGATTGTGACACTTTGATGAGATTTGAAAAATTCAAGGTTAGCTAGTTATACATTTATGAATTCTAAACATTCTGTTGGAGAACTAGCAGGTACTAGGGCTACTCACTTGGACATGTTGAATACCCTTGTGTTTCTAGCACAGATTTAGGAACATAACACGCATGCATAGTTTTGGCAATCTTTGGGGAGGGTATTCAAGTTGATATTTCATATAGCATCGTTACGTGGTTTTTGGATCATTAATCACATGGGTTTTGCTGTGATCTAAGGCCACACGGGTTCTTTAGGTGGTCACAAACATAGAATCTTATTCTTTTCTGGACATCATCAATTGAAATTTTCTTATTTTTCATTTAGGGTAAGCGGCAAGTTAAATGCTAGATTGCAGCTTGCCCTGATATTTCATTATTTAATCGTGCAGATACAGAGCTGTTACAAGTGCATACTACAGGGGTGCTGTTGGGGCAATGTTGGTTTATGACATAACTAAACGTCAGACCTTTGAACACATCCCCCGGTGGCTGGAAGAACTGCGCAACCATGCCGACAAGAATATAGTCATCATTCTTATAGGAAACAAAAGTGATCTTCAGAGTCAGCGGGATGTTCCCACGGAAGATGCAAAAGAATTTGCCGAGAAAGAAGGCTTGTTTTTCTTGGAGACCTCGGCTCTGGAATCAACAAATGTTGAAACAGCCTTCATGACTGTCCTGACAGAAATCTACAACATTGTCAACAAGAAGACCCTAGCTGCGGACGAAAGTCAAGGAAATGGGAACCCCGCATCTTTGGCTGGCAAGAAGATTATTATTCCTGGCCCTGCACAGGAAATCCCAGCTAAAAAGACCATGTGTTGTCAGTCTTCCTGAGTTTTAGTGTTTGAATTTAGCAGATTTCGTGGTTTGATGATCTTGTTACCAATTTTTAAAGGTTTGGCACATTTACTATTGTAAAATTATTCAATTTCATTTGCATGGGTTTCGGAGTAAAACTATAGGTAGATTCAAATTGCTGGGTAGAACATCGGAATATCCCATGATATTCAATTAATTAATTGTTAGGGTGGCTCGGAACGTCAGCGCATGTGAAATTTGATGGCTCGGTGCTCAATTCTGCCTATATAAGCCCTTCATTTATAAAATTGATGAACCCTTTTATAAAGGGAAAAATGCTAAATGATCATTAGAATTTATTGTTTTTATCTAATTATTAATTTAATTTTTTTAATTTAATAATCTAATAATATATTTTATCTTATATTTTTAAATATTAATAATTAACTAATGATCAAAAATAATAAATTTTGATGATCTTTAGTATTCTTCTTTATAAAAATTAAATTTACAAGACCAGCATTACGAGCATATAAGACTTGACATGAGACTTCCTTCCGGGATTAAACAAGATTTGCTATATGGGCAAATACTTGCCACCCGAATTCTGGTAAAATTCAATAAATATATATGTACCAATCGATTGAGAGAAAAAAAATGGGAGAGATCTCGATCTAACCAATAATCTCGATGCGTTAACAACAAAGTTTCCTATAACTGTAATCCTTAAAAGCTATAGATTATACCAATACAAATGTGAATTGAAGTTTGTGGATTCGTATGAAAGTACAAAGGCTAACTAAAATAAACAGCTAAATCATCTTTCACGTTTTGTGGATGATGGGAAAAAAATCACGATTTCCCATAAATGCTGTTCGAACCTAGTAATAAATATCCGTCAACCTGTCACTTTTAACCCTCAGTAACTTTAACAGGAATAGCATCACCATCAATCTTACCGTTCAACTCCTGTACTACTTACTATACCTTCCACATCAATGGAAGATTTGACCACATGCACTGACGAGCCATTTTCTGAGCCTAGTCGTATTACAAGCCTTTCAAGCAGTTCTTGGCAGTCCATTGCGGTAACCATCACATTCAATCTTGACCTACCCTTCCAGCATCCAATTGCAATTGTTGAGTCATCCACTTGGATGGGCTCTGTGCCAACCTCGTTCCCTGTAGAAGAGGAAAATATCAAAGTAAATCAACATCTATGTCGAAGGGTATTTAACCTTATCTTTAGCCTGAGGATGGTGACAATACCTTTACCCAAAATTAGTACACAACAACCTGGCATTAGGCTTGCAGCCTTTTTACCAAACTCAGCATCAGCAAAATCTTCAAATTTTACATCTTTATTCTCAAGAAGATGCTTGAAGTCTACAGGAGATGCACGCAGAATCTGTTTTGTTATGTGTGGGAGAATAAGAGGCAATCCTTCAGATGATATCCGGAAAGAACATGGTGCAGAGCTACCTTGTCGTGCTGATTGTCTTTCCTGTATGATGAGGGCAGGTATATATCAATTATTCCAAAGAAATAATTCTTTTTCTTTTCACTTAAAGAAGAAGTTAATTCCTTTCTAACCAATAAATATTTCTAACTACAAGGGATGGGTTCACAATGCTATTTGGATGTGGAACTAACTCCTACATGGGGATTGGCTTGGCATAACCAAGTAACCATATTGGTGCCACCCCCTAATATTATAATGTTGCCACATCTCAGGGCTTCCCTTAAGTAATTTTAAATGTATTATCATTATCATTATCACCTCTATTCATTAGTTGCATTTAAAATTTGGAGCATGGGTGGTAAGCAAATCAACCACATTAAATAATAATAAACAGCAAAACATCACCAATATTTCTTGATTGACAATAAAATATACTTACAAACATCTTCAGACCGACAGAAGTTATTTTAAGCTGCTGCCCAACTGAGTAGTTCAACTCAAGAACATCCTTGACTGACTTGGAGACATAGTAAATTCTTTTCACGTGACTTGCATCTTCATTTCTTGTAACAAGATGACCATCAAATGGAAAATGCTCATCGATCCCATAAAAATCCTTTATATTATTAACAATTGCTTCACTTTTGAAAAAGACAACAGGATCAACACCTCTCCATTTTCCTTGAATTTGTAGCTTCCTTTTTCCAGGAACCTTGGTCATGTTCTCTACATTATGGGCTTCCTGTGTTTCCTTGGAATTCTTTTCTTCACATGTAACAGGGCTAACTTCCACATCTATTGCAGGGGGTTCATGGCCATTTACGTTTTCTTCTGGAACTGTTTCAAGGACAGCTTGTGCACTTTCTAAGGAATCAACCTGCAACAGTCGTTCACCCTCAAGAGTGTTTGATGGTTCCGCACATGGCTTACCAATTCGTTTTTTGGATTTCTCCGGAATCGCTGCAAGAAAGAAACAATCAATCAGAAACCCATCGTGGTAAGCAAAAATCTTTGTTGATGAAAATAAATACAAGGCAGAAATGACAACCAGAAAAACATGTCATTTCCATGTTAGCCAGCACTCCCAATCACCTTCTTACAGTGTGTGTGTGTGTGTGTGTGTGTGTGTGTGTGTGTGTGTGTGAGAGAGAGAGAGAGAGAGAGAGAGAGAGAGAGAGAGAGAGAGAGAGGGTATCACACAATCTACCTGGCAAAGGAGAAACTTTTTGCAGTACAGCAATGAAGAAGGCTCCAGTGTTCTGATCATGAGGAACTATCCTCATACAATGCTCTAGAGGGAAATCAGAAACCTCAGCAGAATCAGGCACCACAGTATTAACCATTTCTTGAACACCATCTTCAGAATTTTCACCAACACCATCAGTAACATCATATCCCATTTCAACATTACAATCACTGTCAACAGATTCATGAAAGCTGCTGCCAGAAGGAAACATACTAGCAAGCGCTATACTCCTACGATATTTAGGGACATCTTTGTAAGACGCCAACCAAGTGCCCTTATCATATACCTGCATTCCCAAAATGGTAAGGCTTCACAACGTTGTAAATCCAAACTATTGAAAATCAAGATCAAACCATTCTATTTTTGAAGCCACAAGCTGAATTCACATACAGAAACCAATAGCACAAGTGTTCAAGTTATATAAAGATACAAATTTTCTGTGCAGAAAGCTTGAAACATTATTCTTCACCATGCACATGAATATGGAAATAACCAGATCAACATCCAACTCATGTTTAAAAATAAAGCATTCACTATAGCCTCATTCTCATTTCTTATCATTCCAAGACCAAACAGCAAGTAACATCTGTAGTTGATGAAACATATATTTCAGCCAAGATGTCTCATGAGTTGGAAAAGACATTGAGGTTACATAAATTTTTTACCCAAACCCACAATTTTCCTTCAAAACCCTTCAGGTTGTCACATCACTTGACATAAGAGGGGGTCTATCTTCCTCAATCTAGACTCTAGAGAGGTGAGATACTTGCAAAAACTTAGGGGATTAGCAGCACTAGTAGATTTAATATTTGTTTCTTAGTGTTACATGTATACCAAAACTCTGGTTTCTCAAAAAAAAAAAAGTCACAGCAAACACAAACCTTCCATGTCTTGAGACCAGGGCGACAAATAAGTTTGGGAACCTCACTAGATACATCAACAAGTTTAACAGACCCACCACATCTCCGCAAGACCTGAAACACAATAGAAAAGGAAAAAGAATTAGCTGGAGCTACTTACCATATAAAATTAATTGCGAGTAAGGGATGGCCAAGTGTTTGTAACAGCTAGCATGCCACTTGCTTTCCTAGGTATTTAGCAATTGCCACTTATTTTTAGAGCTTTAGCCTTTAGATGCAGTGCACTTGCTTTCATAGATATTTAAATCACATTTTCAAATGTTGAGAAAATGTTATAAAAATTTATCTATGATATCCATAAATTTAGCATTTAATTAAATAATTAAGCCAATGGAATACACATCCACCTATCTGAAAAATTACATAGTATGATTGCAACTTAAAAATTGGAAAAAAAAAAAAAAGGAAAGACGAAGAAGAAGAAGAGAAGAACAGAGCATCAATAGTAGTTACCTCTGCAACCACAGCTTCATTCTCAATAGGATTCATTGAGCAAGTTGAATAAACCATTCTACCACCAACTTTAAGCAAAGATAAACCTGACAAAATCAATATAGCTGCTGAGACTGCCAAAGTAATCTTCCAATCTAAATCTCACAAACCCTAGTTCATTTTTTATATTCAGCTAATAGAGTAAACATAAGTAGTTTTTTACTCCCAGTAATCTATCTTAAAAAGTAATAGAAACAAAGAAGAAGGACAAAGCGGTTACAAATATTCCTTAGCCTAAAGTATAACGTTCATGTTCAGGTCAAAAAGCGAAAAAGGAACTTGACTAGACATGCATCACACAGGACACACTCATTCATTGCTGGTTGGATCCTTCTTGCTCCAAAAAGAAGTAAAATGTTCTCTTTCAGAGACTGATGAAAGGACAGCAGAACAATCTTTTATGGAGAACTTAATCAGAAAGCATCAGTAGCTTCACTCACTCATAATGTTCCGTTTATAATGGAATAAAGTAGCCCGAGTCACCATGGAAGTTTTGAAAATAATCCTAGTAGCTATGTCAGATAAGTCTAGCTGAGTTCAATTAACATGTATGACAGAGGCAGGTAACAGAGGGGTAAGAGTTTACGGTAACAGCACATTATCAGAAAACACAATGCAAGTCTGACAATGGCAACCTCTAAAATACACATGCTAAAGGAAACAGTCAAATAGTACCTCGCATAGCAATTATAACTTGTAGGGGGTGAAGCCCATGTCCCATCCCTGTGTTCCTGCAAAAAAAAAAAGCGGGGGGGGGGGGGGGGGGGGTGGATGTCTTACAAAAATAATACAGCAGTTAAAGAAAGTTGAGCTGACAGAGGAATGAAAATTACCATTTCCTCCAGAGATCAGGTGCTTTACGAAGGGTTCCATCCCCACTGCATGGGACATCACACAGAACACGATCAAACAACAATTGGCCTATATGCTGATCTGGCTCCATCACTTCATGGTTTCTATTTAAACGGCATCCTGGAAAGTTCTGGGCTTCATGATTAGTGACAATAAGGTTGGCTGTGCACATTCGTTTCGTTTGGTGTATGAGAAGATTACATCTTTGGACATCAAGATCATTTGCTATAACCTAATTAAGAAAGACGCAAAAACAAATTATGCATATGCCGTTTACCCAATCAGGACAGATCAAATCATATAAGTCTAGCAAATCAAATAAGATGTTGCTAATCATTAACTACCAATGATATTGAAAAGTAAAAATGAATTATCAACAAAGAAGCATTTAACTAAAAAGAACACATACCACTCCGGCAGGTAGTGATCCTACTTTAGTTGACTGATGAATAATCTCGAGCAATTGGAAAGTTTTCGAACCTGGTGCAGCACACACTGAACAAAAGCAAGGAGATAGGTTATAACAATGAAAATTTTCAGTCCTATAAAAATAGTGATGGTAAAAACAACAAAGAGTACTTGGTATCCTAGAAGTTGCTTACTGTCAAGAACAAAATGATCAGGGTGCACATCCAAGAAGAGGGGAGGCACCTGTATTGCAAAAAAAGCATTAGTATGACACTAGTTAAATCATAGAGAACTCCAAAAATAAAAGAAAAGATCAAAATAGTTTTTGAAATGACCTACCATACTAACAGCTTCTTGTCTTGTAATGTTTCCAATTTCATTTTCTAGCTTTAAAAATTCGTGGAAGCTGCAAGATTGTAAATGAAAAATCAGCGACAACTAAATAATGACTAGATTCTATTAATAAAAAACCCTCAGATTCAGATACAAGTCGTAGATGAACACAATCGACATACCGCTCAAGTGTTTGATTCTTCCTGAGCTGCATCCTAGAAAAATTGGAATGCCAAGCAAAGTTTCCAGGATACCAAGGCAAAGGTCTAATAGCCTCAGTCTCACTCTCAACCCCTTCGGCAACCTAGAAACAACACAAGACACAACCAAAATCGATTAAAAAAAAGGGAAAGAAAGAACAACGACGCAATGGATAGAACAATAGCAGCGGATATTGCATGTAGCGTACCTCATCGCGAAGAGAATGGACGAAGTCATTCTCGAGTTGCGAGCGAATGTCGTCGGCGAACTGGCTACTGTAATCAGAAAAACATAGGAATTCCCATTTCAAGAAGTTTTGGAGAGCGGGGATTGGAAATGAGAAGAGAGAGAGAGTTTGAGTGTTATTTACCTGGAATTGATTCGGAAGGTAGCGGGCAAGGGAGTTCTAAGAACAGAGACGAACTGATCCCACTCGGTGGTTTCGACTATGCATTGGCCCTTGTAGTAGGCATCGAAGGACGCGTTTTCAGTGGCGAAAGGAGTCCACGTAGGATTGGGATTGGGATTGGGATCGTTAGGGTCGTTGGAGGGAGCGCTGCTGTTGGCGTTTGGATCGGACTTGGAACGCTTCCAGACATTGTCTCGGCTCTGACGGAAGTGTTTTCTCTGAGTGCGAGACCTGCCTCCTCTCCCGCCGCCTCCCATAACGGTCTTTACTGCTGCGTCTTCTGCGTTCGAGTAAGATTAAGTGAGTAACTGCTACTGAGTCTGGCTCACGCGCACAACACAAGGCAGCCAATTGCGGTACTGGTTTTCCCGTAGGGTTTAGAAAATAACCGCTAGGCGACTATTTGGACTTTTTCATGGACCTGTATTTTCTTTCCAACTGAGTTACAGCCCAAACTTCCAAGGCCATATAAGTTTGGGTAGGGTCCGAAAACAAACCTTTTTGTTTTTTATTATCAAAACTCACAGTAATTCGCAAAAAAGAAAAAAGCAAAACTCATAGTAATGTTTAGTTTTTTTCTTTCTTTTTTTTTTTTTTGGGAGGAAAAAGGGGTTTAGAAACCCAAACAACAAAAATTAAAGGGCATTTGATTTGCGCTTTTATTTTCTGTTTTTATTTTTAGAATTTTTTTTTGGATTTTATAAAAGAAATAGTGAAAATAGGAGATAAAAACAAGAAACATAATTTTATTATTTTCACTTTTTCCTTCACAAAATCTATAAAATAAAAAACACTGAAAATAAAAACAAAAAATAAAAATACAGACCAAACACACCCTAAGAATCTCTAATTCTAAAATTTTCACTCATACCGGATGATAGAGTCTGAAGAGTATCTGGCGGGGGTCTTTCAAAAATGTGAGTTCCCATGAGAAGATTCTTCCCTTTCTTAGCAAAAGAGTCTGCGACAGTATTAGCTTCTCTCAAGCTATACTTCCAACCTACATGATGTAACCTACTCACCAGGATCTTAATGCCTTTCAGCAAAAATTTAACAGGATGCAGATTCAAGCAGCTTTTATTGATAAAATTTATAATTGACCAGGAGTCCAACTCAATGATAAGGTACTGGAAGTTGTGAGTAACAATAATACTAAGCCCTTTAGCAATCTCTCGTAGTTTCGCATAAGTAATCAAACACCTCCCTAGGTTGCAAGAAAAATCCAATAGGTACTTACCCAAATGATTTCTTCCTGGTACGATGCAAAGAGGATCGAAACTTCATGGTGCGTAGAATTTTATCGCTCCGTGCTCTAATTGAACTCGCCGCAACAGTCGGCTTCACCCTTTTTCCTTCGAAGATAAAAGAGTTACAACAGAACCAAAGAGAATAGATAGTAACTCAAAACTTACAAGCCTAGTCACTTCTTGCTGATACATTCCGAGTGAACAAATTCTTGAGGCTGAGGTTAAAGAATTCGAACACAACCTCATGAGGTTTCAAGAAACTCCACACAGATTTGGCATAGAAACAATATCTGAGAACATGTAAAGAGTTCTCTTCTTAACGGTTACATCTGGGGTAGTTGGCATTCGTTGCTAAGTGTCTTTTCTTTCTTTCCACATTCGTTAGGATTACATTGTTAGCAACTAGCCACAAGAAGGAACGAATTCTTTCCAGACTGCACCATTTCCAAACTACCTTGAAAGTCTGATATGAATCTAGGATAATTTTATTGAAAAAGTTGTAGGTTGATTTGAGGCTAAACGTCCCATCAAATATTAGCGCCCAAGCAACAGAATCTGGACCCTTTCATGTATCTAATTACCCCCTCATCTTGCAAAGAAGTAATATTGTTCCTCCTTCTTCTGGCCATAGTGGTACCATGAAAATATTTAGTATTTCTGTCATTGTACTCTATCCATTTGCATCTAGACTTTTGAAACTATAACATTTCTTCTTGGGAAAGGAGCTCTTCATATTATTTCCAAAGAGTAACTTTGAGATCTTCTAGATAAGGGTTGTGATTCACACTCAAGTTATTCATAATGCCATTCAATCTTCTTAGATTCCTGCTTTCCCTTCTTAAAATATTCCCATAGACTGTAGAATTTCATACTCTAAGAGAATCTTAAAAGTTTGCAACACTTCGGAACTAATTATTTTCCATTCTCCAATGGTTAGAAACTATATTATTAAAGTACGGAAGAGATAATCAAGATGCTAAAAATCTTAATGATCTTCGCCTACTGTTAGGTGAGGGAGCAGTAAAGAGTTGAAGATAGAAAGGAGCATGATCATATTTTAACATAGGTAAGTGCTTTATCCTAGCTTTCGGAAATCTGATATGCCAATCCATGTTGCTCGGATCACGATCTAATCTTTCCACCAAATTTTCTCTCTTCCGGGTAAAGGGATATCCTGAGTATCCTAAGTCTAAAAGTCCACAATCAAAAACACACTCCTGAAACTCAACACACGCACCATTAAATTGAGTAGTTGCTCCTCATTGTCTTTTAAAATTATGCATCAGCGCATTGAAATCCCCAACCAGGCACCAAGGGAGACTATTCTGCGAAATTAGCTCCCCCAGATTCTTCCAGGGTTCTTTTCTATGTAGTCTCTAGAGATCACTTCCATACACTCTAGTAAAAATCCATGGTTGTAACTCCTTTCCTAACATTCTCATACGCACGAATTGTTGATGACTCTGCAAAATATCCACTATCTATTCATCAAAATTTCACAGACACCAAATACCTCCAGAGTATCTTCTGAATTCCTCTACAAAATAACTATCAAAAGGCAACTTATTTCTAATATTAGTCCTCTATCCCACTAATATGAATTTTAAAAAGAACTAAAAAATTAACATGATACTCTTTTAATATCTCTAATTAAAGTAGTAAAAGAACTTCTACCAACACTACAACAATTCCAGATTAAGAAAATTATTAAAAGAAATAGGAAAAAAATATCACCAAAGACGCAAATCAAGTAGAGTGTAGCTTCCCATTGGTCAAGCTTAAACTGAGCTCCTTAGAGTTACCCTCACCGTTTTCTGATGATCCTGGATCTTTAATCATAGGATTAGTTGGGTTCTTTCCTTGACAATTTGCAGCCATTTCCTCCATATTAGTGATCATAGCCGGTTGAAAAAGTTTCAGATTGTTGAAGGAGGCCAATTTCAAAAGCTTTCCACTATTCCTTTTCCATGATACTCATTTTGTGAAGGTTCTCACACTCCATGACTTTTTTCTCTAAATTTTTCGAGCTCACTTTCTCCGTTAGAGGAGGAGCAGATGTTGAGTCAGAGGGCACCAAGGTATGACTCTCAATTAGTTTGGTCTTTATTTTATCTTTGTTCACTTTTTTTGACCCATTTAGTCCATTCTTATTATTACTAGCATTCTTACTTATTCGAAAAATTTTTCCAATCCTCGGTTGAAGAATCTTGTGGAGAGATTGGATTGGTCTTTCATTTTTTATGGGCTTTATATGGCGCTAAAGTACAAGACCCATGTTGCTCCATTTTAATATCTGGTCCATTTTGTATGAATTCCTCTACGTAAAGCTCCTCATGCACAATCTCCTCGTAGATTTGTTCAGTATATTCCTCATTAAGAATAATAAAATTTGATCTGTTAGAGTTTCTAGCTTCCAAATTAGAAGAAGATGCTTTCTTATTATTAACACCCTTAATTTCCGCGTTAGATTTTTTTCTTACTTGCCTTCTTACCATCATTCAAAGTCCAAATTTTGCGGGATCTTGATTTACTTGTTTTTTTCACCGATTATGGGGCCTCTTGACCACCATTTCTAATGTGATTCACGCCGTCGCCTTCAGTAGATGATGTACTGCCACCCTTGTCAGCTGTGGATGTCTTCTCCGGCACCACTTATTGTCTTGACTTCACTTCAATGATCCAATTGATGGCCATATTTACCACACGTAAAACATATAAGATGTAATTCCTCATATTCAACGTTTAGAGTATTATCAAGAACAAAGATTCTTGGAATTAGCTTTATTGATAGGTTCACTGATAAACCATAATTTTGTAGTTTATCTTGTGTTGAATTTAGGAAATTTTATCATCTTTTCTCACATTTATTCAATGAAATAGTATAGTTTTGTGAATTTTTCCTAATTTTTTTTATTTTTAAAAAAAATATTTAAAAAATAATTTAATTTAAAAAAAATCACTCAAACAAGTCTTTATATTCATATATCATGCTATAAAAACAAACGGGGCATTACTGTGACGTAAAAGAAAATGGTCCCTATCTCTTCCTTTTGTGACGCAAAAGGAAAAATACATAAAGGAATGTCTCTCCAACTATTTTATGAAGTTGGGATTTTCAATCTCACATTTTCACTTCAGTTTTTACGCGTTTAATCCATAACAATTACATTTCATAAAATTATCCTTTGATACAATGTATGTGTCAGTTATTTTTTATTTTTTAATTGAGAGAAATTATTTGGAAGCATAGTTGAGGTCAAACTCGATTTCTTTGTGTATAGAAAGAACACAATTATTTATTTTTATTCAGTTGTCTTCTGGTGTATCTATCGGTTACAATCAAATAAAGATTAAGACTAGTTTGTGTAGAAAACGTAAATATGAGAATAGCCCCATGACGACAAAGTCTCTGTTTAAGGTTTAGGATTTAGAGTTTCTCTACATTTCTTAGACTCATTAAATTATACCCCCATATTATTTTTATTATCATTATTTTCGTAATATAAAAGTTTGCTTCTTTAAAATTTTTTTATCGTACAAAAATAAAATTTGACTTGTCTACAAAATATCACTAAAAATTCTCTTTTAATTTCAGTTACCACAAAAAAATTATTATACAAAGTTTTTTCTTGCATTTTTTTTACCAAAAATAAGAAGGCCCGAATCCGCGACCTCTTAAATGAGTATGAAAAAACTATATTATTTGAACTATAACTCATTGACCTTTTTTTCTACCTAGTCTATTTCCGTTATATTATTATTAATTACTAATTTAATAATCAAAATATATCACATTATATTTTTTATTATAATTTAAATTAAAATAATTATATATTATTAATACAATTTAAATACAACTTTTAATATAAAATTAATAAATTATTTTCTTTTCTTCACCTATTCTATTTCTCTTAACTTTTTTAACTAATATACCATCATTTTTACTTATTATCAAAATATTTTGCCATAGTATATAATATGTATTATTTATTATTTTGGCATTCTAATTAAAACTTAAAAGACACCTATCTAAAAAAGTGTTTTTATAAAAATATATATTAATTCATAAAATGTTCATTATACAAGAGACGCTAAAACAGAATACAAATCTAATCTTTTTTTTTCTTTTATTTGATAAAATTTTTAATATTTATTATAAAAACATTATATATTATTAGTTTTAAAATTTTATAATTAAAATTAAAAATTACGAGTATAAATATTAATTAATTATTAAATTAATTATTTATATATAAATACACTTGTTTTTAATATATTTTTTGTATTTTAATATATATTTTATATATATTATGATTGAATATTATATTCGTGCGTCATCAAGAATGTGACTATCATGTATCTAATTACCCCCTCATCCTGCAAAGAAGTAATCTTGTTCCTCCTTCTTCTGGTCATAGTGGTACCATGAAAATATTTAATATTTCTGTCATTATACTCTATCCATTTGCATCTAGACTTTTGAAACTTTAACATTTCTTATTAGAAAAGGAGCTCTTCATATTATTTTCAAAGAGTAACTTTGAGATCTTCTAGATAAGGGTTGTGATTCACACTCAAGTTATTCATAATGTCATGCAATCTTCTTAGAATCCTGCTTTCCCTTCTAAAGATATTTCCATAGACGGTAGAATTTCATACTCTAAGAGAATCTTAAAAGTTTGCCACACCTCGGAACCAATTATTTTCCATTTTCCAATTATTAGAAACTATATTATTAAAGTCCGGATGAGATAACCAAGATGCTAAAAATTTGATTGGTCTTTGCCCACTGTTAGGTGAAGGAGCAGTAAAGAGTTGAAGATAGAAAGGAGCATGATCAGATTTTAACATAGGTAAGTGCTTTATCTTAGCTTTCGAAAATTTGATCTGCCAATCCATGTTGCTCGGACCACGATCTAATCTTTCCACCAAATTTCCTCTCTTTCGGATAAAGGGATATCCTGAGTATCCCAAGTCTAAAAGTCCACAATCAGAAACACACTCCTGAAACTCAACACACGCATCATTAAACTGAATAGTTGCTCCTCCTTGTCTTTTAAAATTATGTATCAGCGCATTGAAATCCCTAACCAGACACCAAGGGAGACTATTCTGCGAAATTAGCTCCCCCATATTCTTCCAGGGTTCTTTTCTATGTAGTCTCTAGAGATCACTTCCATACACTCTAGTAAAAACCCATGGTTGTAAGTCCTTTCTTAGCATTCTCATATGCACGAATTGTTGATGATTCGGCAAAATATCCACTATCTATTCATCAAAATTTCACAAACACCAAATACCTCCAGAGTATCTTCTAAATTCCTCTACAAAACAACTGTCAAAAGGTAATTTATTTCTAATATTAGTCCTCTATCCCCACTAATATGAATTTCAAAAAAACCTAAAAAATTAACATGATACTCTTTTAATATCTCTAATTGAAGTAGTAAAAGAACTTCCACCAACACTACAACAATTCCAGATTAAGAAAATTATTAAAAGAAATAGGAAAAAGATGTTACCAAAGACGCAGTTCAAGTAGAGTGTAGCTTCCCATTGGTCAAGCTCAAACTGAGCTCCTTAGAGTTACCCTCACTGTTTTTTGATGATCCTGGATCTTCAATCATGGGATTAGTTGGGTTCTTTCCTTGACAATTTGCAGCCATTTCCTTCACATTAGTGATCATAGCATGTTGAAAAAGTTTCAGATTGTTGAAGGAGGACGATGCCATTTGCTTCGCCATGCCTTCTTTTATGATCTTTCCAATTTCAAAAGCTTCCCACTATTTCCTTTCTATGATACTCATTTTGTGAAGGTTCTCACACTCCATGGCTTCTTTCTCTAAATTTTTCGAGCTCACTTTCTCAGTTAGAGGAGGAGCAGATGTTGAGTCAGAGGGCACCAAGGTATGACTCTGAACTAGTTTGGTCTTTATTTTATCTTTGTTCACTTTTCCTAACCCATTTAGCCCATTCTTATTATCTTTGGATTGGTCTTTCATTTTTTTATGGGCTTTATATGGCGTTAAAGTACAAGGCCCATGTTGCTCCATTCTAATATCTGGTCCATTTTGCATGGATTCCTCTACGTAAAGCTCCTCATGCACAATCTCCTCGTAGATTTGTTCAGTATATTCCTCATTAAGAATAATAAAATGTGATCCGTTAGAGTTTCTAGCTTCCAAATTAGAAGAAGATCCTTTCTTATTATTAGCACCCTTAATTTTCGTGTTAGAATTTTTTCTTACTCGCCTTCTTACCATCATTCAAAGTCCAAATTCCGCAGGATCTTGATTTACTTGCTTTTTTTCACCGATTATGGGGCCTCTTGACCACCATTTCTAATGTGGTTCACGCCGTCGCCTTCAGTAGATGATGTACTACCACCCTTGCCCGCTGTGGATGTGTTCTCCGGCACCACCTTGTTGTCTTGACTTCACTTCAATGATCCAATTGATGGCCATATTTACCACACGTAAAACATAAAAGATGTAATCCCTCATATTCAACATTTAGAGTATGATCAAGAACAAAGATTCTTGGAATTAGTTTTATTGATAGGATCACTGATAAACTCCAATTTTGTGGTTTATTTTGTGTTTAATTTAGGGGATTTTATCATCTTTTCTCACATTTATTCAATGAAATAGCATGGTTTTGTGAATTTCTCCTAATTTGTGCTTAAAAGTAAAAACATGCTTTTTAGGGTTTTAAATCGCTAATTTTAATTCACTTTAATTCCATTCGATACTTTGATATGTTTGTTAAGTGATTTTAGGATTAGAAGGCAAAGATTGGGTTGAAGGAATGAAGCAAAAGCATGAAAAAAATAGAGAATTCGTGAAAAAATGAGGATTTGCTGAACTCAAGGCCATGCGCACGCGTCATCCACGCGTACGCGTGAGAAGGAGGTTCGCCAGCGAACACGCACGCGTCACTCACCGGCACGCGTGAAGAGGAATTTTGCAATGCGACGCGTACGCGTTCCCCATCCGTACGCGTGACAAGCTGCATGTGACCTCACTAAAGGCAATACGCAGGAGGCGATTTCTGAGCTCAAAGAGGCCCAAATCCAACTCATTTTTTATGCTTATGAACCCAAGGATTGCAAGGGAATGGGGGAGCCATAGAATAGTTTTCATCATGTTGTAGGTTAGAATTCTAGAGAGAGAAGCTCTTCATTCTCTCTAGAATTTAGGGTAGTCTAGGTCAAATTTTCTTAGATCTAACTTTTAATTCTTGTTTTGATTTAGTTTTCTCTTTTAATTTCTTGTTGTTACATCTTTATTCTTTTAGTTTTACTTGTCATTTCCTTTATTTTATTACTTTTATGTTTATGAACCTTTGTTGGATTTTAATTTTCTTTTAATGCAATTTTATGTTTCCATGTCTTTTTATGTTGATCTTAGTTACTATTGTTGATTTCTTGCTTTTGTTAGTTATAGTTTTTATTAATTCTTGCATTTTGTGATGTTTACTTTTATTGCACACTAGGTGTTTGTTAAAATGCTTTCACTAGTTTTAGAGTAGTTTTCTTTACTCTTGGCCTAGGCTAAGGGAATTGAGTGACCTTGAGTCATTGGGTCTCATTGAATTGGTGATTTGAGAACCTTTAGTGGTCAATTTGATAACCATTGACACTAGCCTACTACTAAGTCAATTAGTAGCTAGGTTATGACTTATGGATTGATGTTGATCAAGCCTATTTGACGTACTTCAATCGTTGAAGTAGACATTATACGTACTTCAAGCATAGAAGTAGACTAAATGGGTTGGTCCCTCATAATTGTCAATACATGGTTTGTAGACAAGGATGGTGATCTCAATTCCCATGTCTAGCCAATAGTTCTTTCTCTTTCTTTATTAGTTCTTGTCATTTACTTTCTTGTTATTTACTTTTCTTGCCAATTACAAATCAAACCCCCTTGCATCTTTATAGCCAATAATTGAGTACTTCATTGCAATTCCTTGTGAGACGATCCGATATTTGAATACTTTTGTTAATTTTTATTAGGGTTTGTACATGTGACAACCAAATTATTAAAATTTGATTGAGAGTTCTTAGTTGGTTTGGAACTATGCTCACAACGAAGTTCCTTTTCTATTAAGAAATTTCTAGACTGACAATAATTCTCACATCATTCACTTCAACACAAATTCTTGCAAATTGTCCCCGAGAGTGAACGGAGGTTGCACGATCAATTTTAAGCATAATACCTAGGGTTGAGCCTACTCTCCTGAGAAAACGATGATTGTATAACTCAATCGGCAGGTTCGGAATACGAATTCAGGCGGCAATCTTCTTGACGACATTCTCAGATGAGATAAAGAAAGGCCTCCATCTCTGAAAATTAGGTAATGTTCTGCTATCATCCAAGGTCCTTCTACGAGCGCATAGTTATAATCTTCTTCATCAGTAGAGTGAACCAAAAAATAGTCACGATCCATATTTCTTACATTAATCTTATATTTTTTTACACCACTCCTCAAATTCATCTTTGGTGATTGGAATTATTGGACAGGGGTCAAAATGTTTATCCTCTTTATGAGGTTCTTCTTCATTTTTATACCAACAATTTTCTGAGTCCAATGCATTCTCATCAATAGACTCAAAATGTATCAAATCAAAATAAAAAAGTATAGAAAAATAACGGTTTTCTTACAACGTAAATAATAGGTTAAAAAAAGAAGTTAATTTTAATTTTAAAATTTAAATTTTGAATTAATTAAATTTATTCATGTTTAATGGGTTTGGAACGTAACTCATTGTTTACCTTGTTCATCATTTTTATTGTCTACCTAACAAAATTGAATCAAAATATTATAAAACAAGTTTCAAACTTACGAGCAAAATTTGTTCACAAAATCAAGTGTAATAAGGTATCTAATCATGATTATGTTGCTGTTATGATCGAACAACAAAGTTTGACAAGATAGTATCTCTAATCTCTAATTAAAATAAGATATCCATAGTTGCGGCAAATGTCTAATACTACCGTGCAGCATGGAAAATCATTCGTATCAGATACTTGTGTTGTTTGGCGCATTTGTCGAGTGCCTGATATATAATGACAGTGATAGTTCACTTCTTTGTTCTTTCTCAAATGTGAACGGATCATAGCACATTTGCAAAAAGGACAAAGCACGCAAACACAAACAATTTCGCTTTTCTTTTTTCCCTTTTTTTTCTTTTTATTTCTGTTAAAATTATAAGTATCTTCAAACCGGATATAATGTTGCATCAGTTGAATAGAATTATATAAAGAAAAAACATTTGCATCCTTATAAAACACTCAAGATTCTGATATAATATATTTCGGGTACAGAACCCCCAAGTACCAAGTATTATTATACATAATACACATAAGATAAGCATATCTTACAATATAGTGGGATTATTGTTTTGCAAAGTGGGAAAGCAAGAAAAACCAGTAAAATCCCCCTATACGATTCTAGCCACTACAAGCAACTTCCAATCAAAGGAAACTATTTATTTATTTATTTTATAAAGAGAGCTTTAGTCTAGTTTGATTCCCTTTTGCCTATCCCGTTAAGGCTGAGGAAAAGGAACACCATCTTATCTTAAACTACTTTTCTTGAGAGAGAACTTTAGTCTGATCTGATGTATGGTATTGCATTGGCAAAGTGCAAAGTTTGCAAGTCACAAAGTGCAGACGAAATCATCGCTCGTTTCAATATCATCCATGTCAGCATCTACATCAATATCATCAAGGTCCATGCTGCCCCCAACAAACTGCCCACCAGCTTCTTCTGGGTTATCCTCACTTGGCTTCCTAGCCTCTTGTACTATTGATAATATTTCTTCAACGTTCTGAATTGAACTATCATCATCATGGTTCCCACCAACATTTTGCAGCCTACCTGCACCCTCATCCGTGAATTCTAGTGGTAGGTTCTGTTGGAACCATGGTAGCATCTTTATCTCTGGTATGGTAATTCTCTGCATTATCATCAATCATGTAACACATAAAAGGTTGACATCATTGTTCAGGGTTAATTAGGTGGCTACTCCCACAAAGACATTTTCTTGTGAAGATAGTATTGTGAACTAAATCAAACATATTCCACCAAATATGTCAGACTATCTAATAGTTCACAATACTATCTTCACGTAAAGACGTCTCTGTAGAAGTAACCGTCTTATTAAAACAAAAATGTTATGGACTTATGAGACTAACACAAATAATGGTACCTTTTCAGGGTTGGCAACAAATATTCGAGATAGAAGGTGTCTACACTCTTTGCTTATACGAACGTAGTCTGGAATAGAATAGTGGACACTCAGAATTCGCTGTCAAAAATTACACACAAAAAAAAAATTAATAAATTGTGTGAGTTGTTAAATTAAATTGAAGAAGCAAAATAAAGAGAATATTTGTGAATCCAATAAAAACAAACCTGAAGAGTTTTTCTGAAGTTTCTTGGGTTGTCTGGGTCTTCAAAAGGATAAGCACCAACGAGCATCACATACAAGGTCACCCCACAAGACCAAACATCTGCAACCTAATCATTTTTCCAAACATCATAGCACATATTCGTGGCCAAACAAGAGAACAGCATAATTCGACAGACAAAAAAGTGAAGAAGCAGATGAGTTACCTTTCCATCATATTCTCTTCTTGACAAGACCTCTGGAGCAATATATGCAGGGGTTCCTACAGTGGATTTTGGCTGCGAGTGAAGAACAGAAGACTGAAACAAGATGGAAAAATAAAAAACAATATTAGAGGGTTTCCGAGTGAAACATGAAACATGTTTATTGAAATTATGTGACAAGTTTCTTGCCTTTGAGTAACCAAAGTCGCATATTTTAAGCCTTGGTGCTGTGCTTCCATCTAAAAGTGTGTTTTCCAGCTTGAGATCTCTATGGCAAATTTCCTGCCGGCAAATTATTTTACATCTTCAATCACAATGAAATTGAAAATCTTCATTGGATAATAATATACTGGGCTTGAGCAAGAATGGTTACCATTGCATGGCAATAACTGACTCCAGAAATCAACTGCTGGAAGAAATATCTTGCCTGTGCAAAGTTGCAAACAAAATAAGAATTTAAGGTGTGAAATATTCTAAAAAAAAAGGTACTATGTTTGATGAGAAAGGAGAAATAGTAGTACTATATTACTAAGTTGTCTTGTTTATTGAAAAATGCCCTTGCGTCACTGTTTATGTATACTAAAAGAATTAGAATACTAATATAGTGGCCTCATAGACAAAAGCACTGAAGCTTTCTTTATTTTATGATATGATGATGATGATGATTATGATCTACCTCGTCCTCGCTGAATCTTCCAGCACTACATATTCTCTCGAATAGTTCTCCTCCAGCAGCATATTCCATCACTATGGCAAGATGTGTTGGAGTAAGTAGCAACTGCCATGAACAACCCATCAAATCAAGTTGAATACTTTACGCCTCTGAGTCTGAGATTTCACCGATTGAATCCTAAAACGAAGATGGTTCTATGATTACCTCTTTGAACCTAACGATATGGGGATGCTTTAAGGACCTATGGTTGATGATCTCCCTCTGCACGTGCTCATCAATCTGCAAATCAAATCACACACACAATTCTAAGCCGTGATGATGACAAGTCAACTAAGAAGCTAAGAGAAGAGAAAAGAACAAACCTTGAGGCCTCTCTCAATGAACTTGACAGCATAGAAGTCACCACTGCATTTCTCTCTAACAAGCTTTGCTACACCGAAGTTCCCTGAACCGAGATCTCTGATTACCTCGTAACGTTCCATGGTTGACAGAGAACTTCTTCGTTCCAATGTTGAAAGTTTGGAAATCTAATACTACTACTACTACTTAAACTTGTTATTAAGAACAACCAGTTATGGTGTTAACTGAAATAGCAATATAATATTGTGTGAGCTGAGGTAAGTAATAATTTCGTTGGGAATTGATCAGTGTTTGTATGTGCTTGGCTTTGTAGTTGCATAAGTAGTACAACTCTCTGTAAATATTAAGTGTTTGCGTGGAGTATCGCATCTTTTTTTTTTTTTTTATGGCCTACAAATTCCAATGTGCAAACCTCTGCATACAAACATTTTACCATTTATATAAAACAAATAGTAACTTAATACCGCCACTTGCACCTCTAAGTCTGAACTTTCAGGAAAGTAAACTTTTTTTTTTTCTCTTTCATGTGGTATAATTGTTGCATGAGGGATGGAAAACATGTAGAATAAGGAGAGTGAGGAAGCTTTGAAGGGAAAATAATGCAATGTAAGAATTGGTCCGACGTGGCAATTGATTGTTGGATTAAGGAAAATCCGGTAAGGGATGGGGACCCCTGCCCTACTCTAGTTGCCACTTACCCCTTCTCTGAAGCAACCTTCTCTCATTCATTCATTTATACTTTTCAGTGCTTCACTGCTTCTACTACTACTTCTGCGGTTCTGCCTTCTCCCATTTCAACGGTCAAAACCGCGACTGGAGCGATCGGGAGAAGTGGAAATCTTAAACAGTAAAGAACACAACAACCAACTCTTACATTTATCTGACACCAAAATATTTCATATAGGTACAAAAAATCAACCACAAAAAAATTATTATATATTATTAATTATTAATTTAATAATCAAAATATATTACATTATATTTTTTATTATAATTTAAATTAAAATAATTATATATTATTAATACAATTTAAATACAACTTTTAATTTAAAATTAATAAATCACTTTCTTTTCTTCGCTTACTCTATTTCTCTTCATTTTTTTAACTAATATACCATCATTTTTATTTATTATCAAAATATTTTGCCACGATATATACTATATAGTATGTATTATTTATTATTTTGGTATTCTAATTAAAACTTAAAAGACACCTATCTAAAAAAGTGCTTCTAATAAAAAAATATATTAATCCATAAAATATTCATGATACAAGAGACCCTAAAACATAATACAAATCTATTTTTTTTTTCTTTTATTTGATAAAATTTTTAATATTTATTATAAAAACATTAGATATTATTAGTTTTAGAATTTTAGAATAAAAATTAAAGATTAAGACATAATTTATTTCTAAAATCTTACAATTCTATAATATATTATAAGTATAAATATTAATTAATTATTAAATTAATTATTTATATATAAATACTCTTATTTTTAATATATTTTTTATATTTTAATATATATTTTATATGTATTATGATTGAATATTTTATATTCGTGCCTCATCAATTCTTTCTTTACTTCGTAAATTTCTAGACAAAACCATTTTACAGTACATCACATCACAGTTTCTATCCTAAAATGAACAAGCCTTTCTACTTTATGGGATGTTCTTAATATACTTGGTTTTTCCCCTAAAAAACAAATCAATCCAAAGGTTTTTATTTTTGTTTTTGTTTTCTTTAAATTGAAAGTGTTTGGGGGTACTTTTTGACACATTGTTTGATATTTGTAACGAAAATAAAAAAATATAAAAATAATAGGCCGAAGATTAAACATAAAATAAAAAAATAGTTCTTTTATTCTTATTTTTATTGTTTTTCAATTTTAGAAAAAATAAAATAAATAAATTATGAAAAGATGTAGAACTTTAGGTAACGTTAAATTATTGAAAAAATAATTTGTTAATAATTTTTTTTATTTTTTAGCATATTTAATATTTTTTATTTAAAAAATATTTTTTACATAATAAATAAATAAATATTTATTTATATCCAAACATAATTAATAAATAAAAATTTTTATATTCAATATTTAAATATAATTTTTTTAAATAACTCAATTAAAAAAAACTCATCAAAACAAGTCTTTATATTTATTTATGATGCTATAATTAACAAATGAAATATTATTGTCACCTAAAAGAAAATAGTCCCTATCTCTTCCTTTTATGACATAAAAGGAAAAATCATAAAGAAATATTCCTCCCAACTATTTTATGAAGTTGGAATTTTCAATCTCACATTTTCACTTTAATTTTTACACTTTTAATTCATCACAATTATATTTATCTGACACCAAAAAAGTTACATACATGCAAAAAATCAACCACAAAAAATTATTATATATTATTAATTTTATAATTAAAATATGTTATATATTTTTTATTATAATTGAATTAATTTTTTCAGAATAAAAAAAAGCTTTTTTTGCTCTTTTTTTTATATATTATTATTAATTAATTTAATAATCAAAGTATATTACATAAAATTTTTCAATTAAAATTAATTATAATATTAATTTAATAATTAAAATATATAATATACCACTCTATTTTAATGCAATTAAAATAAAATTTTAATATAAAATTAATAAATTCACTCTCCACTCTCCTTTATTCACTCATTTTATTTTTTTATCTTTTAACTAATATGCCATAATTTTTACTTATTATCAAAATATTATTCTTTTTAAATTATTTTATTTAGATATTACTGTTTTGCCACATTAGAATATATTATTTATTTTGGTATTCTAATTGAAAGATACCTATTTAAAAATTGCTTCTAAAAAAAATATTAATCCATAAAGCATTTATTATACAAAAGACACTGAAACAAAACACAAATCTAATATCTCTTTTTCTCCTTCAGTTGATAAAATTTTAATATTTATTATAAGAACATTAGATATTATTAATTTTTTAAAAATCTCACAATTCTTTAATATTACTATGAGTATAAATATTCATTAATTATTAAATTAATTATTTATATATAAATATACTTATTTCTAGTATTTTTTATATTTTAATATATAATTTTAAAATATAAATACACTTATTTAATTTGATGTAATTACAAGTGAATGAATTTTACAAGTAAAAAATTAACACACAGATTATATTAAACACATATCAAATTGCAGCAACACATTTTTATATATTATATCAATATTTTTTACACATTCATAATACTATAATATATTTTAAATGTTAATATTCAATTAAAACATTATCTTTATCTCTATATTAAAAATAATTTCTGTAATTTTCTATGTATCATGATCGAGTATTTCATGAGTCATCAATTCTTTCCTTCCTTCATGAATTTTTAGACAAAACCATTTCAGAGTACATCAGATCATAGCTTCCATCCTAAAATGAACATGTTTTTCTACATTAACGGATCTGAGTACTTTTTATTTTTATTTTTATTTTTATTTTCTTTGAACTAACAAGTGTTTGAGTACTTTTTTTTTTGAGGCATTGTTTGATACTTGTAATGAAAATAAAAGTATAAAAATAATAGACTGAAGATTAAACATAAAATAAAAAAAATAATTCTTTTATTCTTATTTTTATTGTTTCTCAATTTTGGAGCAAGATAAAAAATAAATCATAAAAAATTTAAAATTTGTTTGGACATCATCAAGTTATTAAAAAAATATTTTTGTTAATTATTTTTTATTTTTAAGTATATTTGATACTTTTTAATAATAAAATAAAAATATTAAAAAATAAAAATATTTTTAAAAAATTTAATTTACATATTTTTTACATAAATAAATAAAAATATTTGTTTATATTTAAATATAATTAATAAATAAAAATAAATTTATATAAAATATCTAAATATAAAATTATATTTATTTTTAAAAAATAACTCAATTTAAAAAAAAAATCACTTAAATAAGTCTTTATATTCATGTATCATGCTCTAATTAACAAATGGGGCATTACTGTGACTTAAAAGAAAATGTCCCTATCTCTTCGTTTTGTGATACAAAAGAGAAAATGCATAAAGGAATATCCTCCAACTATTTTTTGAAGTTGGGATTTTCAATCTCATATTTTCACTTCAGTTTTTACACGTTTATTCAATCGTAGTTACATTTTATAAAATTATCCTTTGATACAGTGTATGTGTCGGTTTTTTTTTATTTTTAGTTGAGAGAAATTATTTAGAAGCATAATTGAGGTCAAACTCAATTTCTTTGTGTATGAAAAGAAAACAATTACTTGTTTTTATTCAGCTGTCTTCTGATGTATCAATCGGTTACAATCAAATAAAGATTAAGATTAGTTTGTGTAAAAAATATAAATATGAGAATAGTCTTATAACGACAAAATCTCTATTTCTCTACATTTCTTAGACTCATTAAATTATACCCCATATTATTTTTATTATCATTATTTTCGTAATATAAAAGTTTGCTTCTTTCAACTTTTCTCATGGTACAAAAGCAAAATTTGACTTCTTCACAATATATCACTAAAAATTCTCTTTTAATTTCAGTTACCACAAAAAAATTATTATATATTACTAAATTAAAAAAAATTTTTCTTTTATTTTTTTACCAAAGATAAAGAGATTCGAATCCACGACTTCTTTCATTTATTGGCCTTTATTTCTACCTAGTCTATTTCTCTTATATATTATTATTAATTATTAATTTAATAATCAAAATATATTACATTATATTTTTTATTATAATTCAAATTAAAATAATTATATATTATTAATACAATTTAAATACAACTTTTAATTTAAAATTAATAAATCACTTTCTTTTCTTCACTTACTCTATTTCTCTTCATTTTTTTAACTAATATACCATCATTTTTATTAATTATCAAAATATTTTGCCACAGTATATAGTATGTATTATTTATTATTTTGGTATTCTAATTAAAACTTAGAAGACACCTATCTAAAAAAGTGCTTTTAATAAAAAAATATATTAATTCATAAAATGTTCATTATACAAGAGATACTAAAACAGAACACAAATTTAATTTTTTTTTCTTTTATTTGATAAAATTTTTAATATTTATTATAAAAACATTAGATATTATTAGTTTTAGAATTTTATAATAAAAATTAAAGATTAAGATATAATTTATTTCTAAAATCTTACAATTCTATAATATATTACAAGTATAAATATTAATTAATTATTTATATATAAATACACTTATTTTTAATATATTTTTTATATTTTAATATATTTTATATGTATCATGATTGAATATTTTATATTTCATGAGTCATCAATTCTTTCCTTACTTCATAAATTTCTAGACAAAATCATTTCAGAGTACATCACATCATAGCTTCCATCCTAAAATGAACACGTTAACGGATCTGATCTTAATTTACTTCGTTTTTCTCCTGAAAAAAAATCAAATCAAAGGTTTTTATTTTTGTTTTCTTTGAATTAACAAGTGTTTGAGTACTTTTTTTATACGCATTATTTGATACTTGTAATGAGAATAAAAGTATAAAAATATTAGACTGAAGATTAAACATAAAATAAAAAAAATAATTATTCTATTCTTATTTTTATTGTTTCTCTACTTTTGGAGAAAGATAAAAAAAAATAATCATAATAAATTTAAAATTTGTTTGGACATTATCAAGTTATTAAAAAAAAATTTATTAATTATTTTTTATTCTTTAGTATATTTGATACTTTTTAATAATAAAAATAAAAATATTAAAAAATAAAAAAATATTTTTTAAAAATTATAATTTACATTTTTTTATAATATTTTTATGTTTTTACATAAATAAATAAAAATATTTGTTTATATTTAAATATAATTAATAAATAAAAATAAATTTATATAAAATATCTAAATATAAAATTATTTTTATTTTTTTAAAAAATATTTAAAAAATAACTCGATTTAAAAAAAATCACTCAAACAAGTCTTTATATTCATATATCATGCTATAATTAACAAATGGGACATTACTGTAACGTAAAAGAAAATGGTTCCTATCTTTTCATTTTGTGACACAAAAGGGAAAATGCATAAAGGAATGTCCCTCCAACTATTTTATGAAGTTGGGATTTTCAATCTCACATTTTCACTTCAGTTTTTACACGTTTAATCAATCACAATTACATTTCATAAAATTATCCTTTGATACAATGTATGTGTTAGTTTTTTTATTTTTAATTAAAAAAATTATTTAAAAGCATAGTTAAGGTCAAACTCGATTTTTTTGTGTATGAAAAGAACTAAATCATTTGTTTTTATTCAGTTGTCTTTTGGTGAATCGATCGGTTACAATTAAATAAAGATTAAGATTAGTTTCTGTGGAAAACATAAATATGAGAATAACTCCATGTGGACAAAATTTCTGTTTCTCTACATGTTTTAGACTCATTCAATTATACCCGTATATTATTTTTATTATCATTATTTTCGTAATATAAAAATTTATTTCTTTAAACTTTTCTTATCGTACAAGAACAAAATTTGACTTGTCCACAAAATATCACTAAAATTGTTCTTTTAATTTCAGTTACTTCCAATAAAAATATTTTCTTAGACAATTTGATTTAATATTACTCAATATTTGACCAAAATTATTCGGTATTTGACCAAATGAAAGACAATGACTAACATATTTCAATTGTATAGTTCATACTAAATGAATAGGTAACACATGAATGATATGAGTGAAAATTGACCCCCAAAATAAATCATAAAAGTGAAAAATGTGACAAAAAAAAATTTAGATATAGAAGTGAGATGAATGATATATTTTAATATTATAATTTTTTATATTTTTTAAAATTGTGAGAGGTATATAAATCGAATTTTTTATTTGTGTTTAAAAAATTAAAAAAATTTGGAGTACAAAAATTGGAGAATCCGATTTATATATTTCAATTTTTTTAATTTTTTAAACACAAACTAAAAGATTCGAGTACAGAAATTACAAAGATCTGATTATTAGACAGTCTAATTTTTGTATTTCTTTAAAATTAGATGGTCCAATTTCTATTTCTAAAATTAAATCATCCTACATTTTAATAAAATATTACAACAATTTACAATTTAGACAAACATTATTATTAATCCAATAATAAAAAATAAAAAAAAATAAAAAAACGTTGTTTTCTTAGAAGAAAGTATGACGAGTGATGAGGTGGACGATGGAGAGGGATGTGAGAGGGGCGGTGGGATGTGGGACCACCCACTCATTGGGAAGGGAATGGTGCTGGTGAGACCCACAAGACAATTATAACAATACTGTCTTCGGATATGGAAGGAGGAGTCTGTGCGTCATCTGTAAATAAAATAAAAGCATGCATGTGACGATGATGATGCCATGAATCAGCGAAGCGGTGGTGTTATGGGAAGGAGCAAATTGAAGTGATTACTTTTTTATCTTGAACTTCGGTTTGGGGAAACATTGCTGCAGTCATCACTCACGACACTTCTCTTTCATGGATTTCTGTGAACCTGACCCTGATTTCACTTAACAATTTATATACAATTCATCTTTCCAAATGTAAAGTATATTTTTATTTTTAAATTTTATTTTATTTTAATTTTATTTTAAAAATTTTTAATTTGTATTAAATATATTTATAATAGTTAAATTTTTAAAAAATTTAAAATTAATCCAAATAATATATGACAATTATCTATGATTTGTTTGCATTGATAATTATTTTTGTAAAATTATTGCTGAATTTATCTTAAATTTTTTGAAAAAATTAATCGTTAGAGATATATTTGATACAAATAAAAAATTTTTAGGATAAAATTAAAATAAAATAAAATTTATGAATATTTTTAAAATTTTTAACAAATTTTAAAGATAAAAGATATTTTACCCTATTACTAAATACCAAATCATGCATGCCTCTACCTAGTGCATTTTTTAGGCCTGTGTATGTAGTAAAAAATTTCTTTCTAAGAGCATATGCTGTTAAAAATATTGACTTGGAAAAGAGGGAAAAATAGGGATGGTAACACCACTCGAATCCGTGGGTGCTTATCCTATTGGAAAAGTATAGGATACCAACTTATTATCTGCCAACTTCTGTCAACTCTTATTTATAATTGTGTTTCATGGAAGTGTGTTCGTGGATGTGTCTAATAATTAATATATTTTAAATATATATATAAAGAGACACATCCAGAAAATATATCTATAAAGACACTTCTATTAAGCATAGCTATAAAAAAGACATTTTTATTAGACACATCCATGAACACACTTCCATGAAACACAATTATAAATAAGAGTTGGCAGAAGTTGGCAGATATGCTGTTGGTAACGTAGCGGAACCGTATCCTATTTTTATCCGTTCAGGCAGGTAATTATCCAACTCGCACTGAGGGCGGATTTTTAGCGGGACGGGGCAGGGCCGGGCCAAGTTTAGGTGATACCCACCCGGTATATATATAATATGTGTAATATATGTAAAATAAATAGTAAAATTATTAATAATATTATATCATATTTAAATTTTTACGTTAATTTATGTTATGTATGTGATGATAGTTATATAAAATTTGAAATTTAATTTTATTTATTAAATTTTAATAATTATAGGGGCGGGTGCCTGCGGGGCGAGTACCTGCAGAGGCGGGTTAGGGTTCAATTTTTTACTATCCATAAGTAGGAGCGGGACAGGTTCTATGCAGATTATTGTAGGGCGGAGCGGGGTCGGATAAAGCAAAAATTCGCCCTGTTGCCACCCCTAGAAAAAAATGTTAGTACTAATATAATATTGATAAAAATAATTTGTAGTAACAAAAAGTATTTAGGATGAGCTATGATCTAAATCTAGTTGACACAGAGAAACGGTCACCGAAAAAAAAGGATCTAGTGGTCAGGAGCACTAAAAAAGTTAAGATGAATGTCGTGGAACATAAAGATCATATAAAAGAGAAAACATAGATTGTTGAGAACCAGAAAGTGGAGATGAAGGAGGCCAATGTTGCAGCGGAAGAAATGGTTATCAATCAGTCTGTTAGTAAAAAATAATTTATTTCAAAAAAGGGAGTACTTGAGAGTCAGTAAGCGTGTGTTTTCGAAAAAAGTCTACATCGAAAGAGAGTCATTTGGCAGGGAAGATCGAGCAAGAGTCAGACTGTCATGATTAGTCAACAAGATGATCGATATGTTGAATCAAAGATTCAAAGATTCGAGGGTTGCTTCTAAACATTACCTTTGTCAAGCAAAAGAAGCGGAAACAATTACCTGTGGATTAATGAACGTGGGAGTTATGCAAAGCTCTTTGAAGATCTTTTGTTTTTTTTCTTGTGCTGTGACAAAGGGCTCGACCAATTCAGCTCGTCTCTTTCGAATTCTAGCCAACTCCTTTCCAATTCTGGCTAGCTCTATTTCAAGTTCCTCATCTCGTTTGTTGAAATGGACTTGAGCACTGACAGCCTGAGCAAGTCTTAAGTCATATTCCTTGTATGATTGTTGCATCGACTGGAGAGCAGCATCAATCTCTTTCGATTCGGTTTTGATTTTGGCTACCCTTTCTTTAGTTTCTTGCAACTTGTCTTGAATGATGATGCAGTTGTTTGAGACCTTGGTGAACCTCTTTATTATGGAAGAGAATTGAGACGGAACCTGGAATTCGAAAGAAGAACTTAAAATGTCAGACAAAAGGACATTCAAATCGGGTTGATCCATCTTTTGGGAGTATGTGTTAGTCGCCTCAGGATGGTAGTTAATTGTTTAAGAGTGTGTTGATTAAGTTCTGTAAGAAGACTCAATGTGGGTTGATCCTTAGTGGTTGAATTCGAGATGGGAAACTCTTCCTCTTGAGTGATCTTCGTCAGAACAGCCACTAGTTTAGCTAATTTAGCATCATGTGAAGAAAAGAGTTCGAACAAGGGCTTACCCTTTTAAAAACGTTGGCTAAAACTTTTCGAATCTTATTTTTTGGTTGTTTGTGTTGCACTGTGGCTTCAACTTTTCTTTTTGGGGCCCTTTTTGGTGAGCCTTCAGTAGCTTGAATAATTTTTATTGAGGAGTTTTTTATCTCATCGAATGTGCGACTGTATTGGGAATAATACTTGGTCCACCATTCGATGAAAGATTTAGTAACAAATGAACTACGCTCATAAAGGAGATGAGAATAGTTGTTTCGGTGTTGTTGATTGATGGTGAGGCAGTTCTCGATGTCTTTCTTCAAGTTGAGTTCGATATGACAAAGAGCTTTGTCATTTTGAGGAACAGGAGAATGAATAGCTTGAGAGAAGCCCATCTGCCTGGCAACATAGTGGGGGGGGGGCATAAAGGGCCACCTTAAATTGTTCTTTCTTGTATTGAGGTAGTCCAATCGGAAGTACCTGAACAGCAAGGAGGTTTGCCCAAGTTTTCTTGTCAACTTCATTTTCTCCATCATCAGATGGAAAGAGAAGACGTTCGAACCATGTTGGTCCACAACTTCGACGCAGAAATGGTGTGAATTTCAAATCGTTATTGTTGAAGTTTTTGCAAGAGTGAAGTGAAAAGACAGCCCAAAATAAGTCTTCAATCGACGTGGCATTTTCGAAATTTGGTTGAAAAGGGGCCAATCGAAATCCTTCGATGTGTTGTTTATTTGAAGCACTGCCCCCATCTTGCTTCATGTATTTTTCAAATACAACATTTAACCAAAGTTGTAGGAGCCAAAGAGGGCCACCTACACTGATCGACGAGTTAGCTCGAAGACAATCAACCAAATACTCGAGTTCATCATACAAATGCCCCAAAATCAATTTGGCTAAATTGAATTTGTGACCTTCATGCAAAAGAGCAGTCAAAGGAAGAAATAACTTTTGCATTTGAATACTCATCGAACAGAAAACGATGACATTCAACCAGTATTATAAGAACGCCACGCTTTCTTCATCAGTTACAGGATCATTCTCATGTCCCATATGCTGATTGATGAAGTCGTTGTAAGAGTTCTTCTGAGTTATCTTATAAGTTTTATTTGGCTGCATATCACAAGTCACTTTAGGAAAATTTATCGGAAGGCCAGTGATGACAGCCACATCAAGTAATGTAGGCCCTACCATTTCACAGGAGAGGTGAAAGCTATTTATTGTTTTGTTCCAAAAACACACAGATGCCCCAATCATCCAATGGTGAGTGGTAGGAGAGAAATGGGAAAGACGAAGGAGATCATGAATACCTAGAGCCTTCTAAGCATCACTTTTTACTATTTCGAGACGTCGATGCCAAGCTCAAAAATCAGCTCCTCAAGGAGTAATTTTGGGGTTATTTCTAAAGAATTTTTTGAGATCGAGGAAAGGGGCAATGAAGAGATCTTATTTGATGAGTAAATCATCTCCTTCAGCGTTAGGAAAGAAATCGAGTTTCTTACTGGCACGCTTCAAAGTCTGAATGGGGCCAACAAAACAGCACGTTTCATCGTCAACAGTGAAAGGAATGAGAATCCTTTTGTCATTAGGCAAGAGTTGACGGTCCTTAACAATTTCGTCGTTAAACTGGTTTACTACTTGCAGGTTTGGTGGTTCCTGGGTTTGAGTTGCAGGACCTTTGCCCTTATCTTGGGCAGTAGAGATTTTTTTAACTGAGGAAGAAGCCATTGATGGGTGAAAGTAAGCTCTGGTAGTGATAAAGTTGAAAGTGGAATCGTGCGGAGACTTCAGAGAAGGAAGAAAGATGGAAGTTGAAAATAGAAAGTAAATGGTGAGTGATGATAGAAGTTTATCCAGTAATTAAAAGGGTGCTTCGCCATTTCATATGATGAAATTCAAAATTTGAAATTGGGTAACTTCCTAGAGAAGGTGAAGTGGTGGAGAGAGAAATTAAGAATAGTGAAAAATATGTCGGATAGGCGCGAGTAAATGATGGGTAGTGAATTTCATTTATGATTGATTAATGTATTATGATGATATAATAGGAGCATGTTAGGATTAAGTGTTATTATTCTAAGATGATATCGAAAATAACACATTAATTATAGGAGGCAATTTGTTAGTTGAAAATAATTTATTTCGAAAAAGGGAGTATTCAAGAGTCAATAAGCGTGTGTCTTCGAAAAAGTCTACACCGAAAGAGAGTCCTTTGGCAGGAAAGATCAAGCAAGAGTCAAACTGTCATGATTAGTCAACAAGCTGATCGATATGTTGAATCGAAGATTCCAATATTCGAGGGTTGCTTCTGAACATTATCTTTGTCAAGCAAAAGAAGTAGGAACGGTTACCTATGGATTAATGAATGTGAGAGTTACACTTCAACTTGATTGGTCAAGGATTCTTATAAATAGGAGAATGCTCAAAGGTACACGGATTGAAACTTTGCTTCAGAAAATACTCAAGCACACTCATATCCCAGCGAATTACTGGGTCTGTGTTCGAGTTTCTTCTCTATGGGTTCCTTCCACTGTTTTTATCTTTCCATTTACATTTTCTACAAACTTTACTTTTCTTGCAAGTTTATCTTTCAAGCAACATTTAATTTCTTTGTCTAATTTTACATTCCTGAATTTTTATTTTTTGTTTCAAAAGTCCTTTGATCGAATCGAAGGCATTTTATTGTTTTATTTAAATTCAATGCAAATCATTTCAAATTTAGTCAATTTATTTTCAAAGTCTTTATTTATTGTTTTCAGATTTACTTAAGTTTTTGTCCGACCAAAAGGTCTTTGATGTACTTTCATAGAACTGGTACTTACAAAGAGGAGTAGGTTTCGCTCCCAAATCACTAGATATCGAACCATTTTTTATTTGCTAAAAATTGACAAAACACAGTCACAACCATAAATTCCAACAAAATCCTCATATAAAAAGATATGCTTCTAGAAGATGGCTTGGACAAGGTTAATCCGGAGGAGATTGTTGATATGGGGGATGAAGACCACCTTTCCGACCAAGATTTTATGAATTTGAGGAGGATAATCATGCTCCCCTTCAATCCAAAACGAGTGATCAATATCTCTCTCGAAGAATATGACAAATGGTGTAGACCATGAAAGTAAAACCTAATAATCAAATAGCTTGGTAAGAAGCTTAACCTCATGCAATGAATCGTTGGGTCCATAGGCGCGGGACTAAACAAAAGCTGCTCGGGTCATGGATTTGGAAGAAGGTTTCTTCCTTGTTCGTTTATCAAGCAATGATGACTATATTATGCTCGTATGAAGGACCGTGGATGATTTTTTATCACTACTTTCTCATCCAAAAATGGAGACCTTTGTTCATACCTCCAATAAAATAAAGTTTAGAAGTTAGCAGTTTGGGTGAGAATTCCTAACATGTCAGCTAAATTATACACCAAATATTTCTTGTGCAAGGTCGACCAAATACTAGGAACGATGTTGAGAGTAGATGAACTCACCTTCATCCATTCAAGGGAAAAATTGGCTCATATTTATGTTGAATCGGTTTAAGAAAGTAATTAGTTCCCTCTTATTCGGTTCTAGAAAAGGATTTTAGACTATAATATAAAAGGGTTGTACCAACTCTATTTCAATTGTGGAAAATATGGTCATAAGGTTGATGGCTACTCGAAAAGGGAAAAGACAATCCAATAATTCCGACAATAAAAACTACCAATAGTGGCTAGACCACCCATATCTGAGTCAATAGCTCTGAATTCCAAAAACAGTCGAATAAGAAAAGTGCTAAAATACAAAAAAGGAAAAGAAATAATGGAGAACGAGAATTAGGGGGAGAAAATCTGAGAATCAGTTATATCAATAATTTGATAAACCCAATGCCCAAATCTGCAACAAATCCACTTAATGCATCAGAAATTAATGATAAAAACCATTTTGGGTCCTGGATGGAGGATAAGAAACCATAGCACAAAAATAGCAAGAAATTTGGCAAAATATATTCTTCAAAAAAGGAAGGGCAATAAAAAAGGTAAGAACTCGACTTAGCCACCATAGCGAAAGAAAATGAATAATGGGAGAAATTTACATATATGTGATAAAGGAGTAACAAATAACAAGAATCCAAAAAGAAAGAATGCTGAAATAAGAAACAATCAACAGACAAGATCAAAACAGGAAACTCCAAACAAAGCTAGACTACTATAATTTTTCAAGCTACCACCAGTAATCCTGAATAGGGAAAAGACAAAGAGAGTAGCAATAATCACCAGTGATGGTTATTAGTGGCTAACAGAAGAAGGGATTGAATTTTGGACTCCTTTTAATCTAGCTTTTAATCCTTGCGTTTTGTTAAAATACTTTGAGTAGAAATAGCAGAGACTGAGGTTTTGTCTCTTAACGCGGCAGGAGCCAAAACAGAGTCACATGTAAGGTGTGATACAGAGGAGTGTAACTGATTAGTAGAATCAGGAGATACTTTTGTTTTGTCTCCTATAATGCAGAACCAGAAACAGAGAAGAGAATAGAGAATGACACACAGATGTATCCTGGTTCAGCTACCCAGTATAATATAGCCTACATCCAGTCTCCATCACAACAATTATGGAATTTCACTATATTTTCAACAGATTACAATCACCAATTCTTCCTAGGATCTATCCAATCCTATCTAGGACAAGTCTAGATTCTAACCCAACCTGAAGTTGACTAGAACTCACCCTAGCTTTCAACAACAAAGTGCTAACTCAATTTGCAAGGGAATCCCCTCAGGATCATGACAACAAAACAGAAATACATACAAAGAATTTCTGAAATAACTTAGACTTTTTCTCCAAGTCTAGCTCACTGCCTTTTTTCACTCATTGGCTTTTTCTTACAAACATCATCATGTTTGCCCTTTTCCAATGAAATTCAGACAGACTAAATTGAGAAAAAAGAATTACAATATGACAACCATGAAGGAGAAGAATAAACAGCTCAGTGAGCTATAGGAACCCCAAATGTGGTGCTCTCACTCCTCGTCTCAATCCTTGGCCGGTCACCCCTATTATAGAGGAGTGAAGCTTTTAGGGCTTGAAACCTTGCTTCAGCACATGTTGGTTCTCTTCTCCCAATACAAATATGCAGCAGCGGCATTCACAGAAGAGAGAGAGGGTAGAAGCAGTGACATGCAACCATACCTTCAGTATTCTCTTTCAACATTTTTCTTCATGCTTCTTGAATCTGGGCCGTGCGTTCTTGCTTTGGTCCCAAGTTTGATTTTTGATTATTGATGAGCAGCAGAGCACCACTGACTTCACTTTCTTCAAAGTTTTCAGAATGGTGCTTGTGACCTAGTTGATTTCTTCAACATTCCTTGATGAAGCACAAATCGAAAAACCTTATTATTATAATTTTCTTTTCTGATGTGATCTTCCCTCTTGTTGTAGCCCTCTTTTTTTCTATTCTTGCTTGAATTTGGAAATAAATTTTTTGTTCTACCCTTTACCCTAGCTTTAGAACGTTTTCATTCTTTCTTTTTGTTACAGATGGTGATGTGATATGAAAGAAAGAGTAGAGAGAGAAGAGAGAATTTTGGTTCGGTAGGTGAAGTGAATGGTTCAACTGAAATGGAATTAAGTCACTTAGTTAGAACCCAAGTTGGAGGAATGGATTTGAATATGGACCACCAGCTTGGGCTTTATGTTTGTTTTTGGGCCAGTTTGTTCGTTTTCTTTCTTCTCATGGTTCAGCCATTTAATCTTTGGATCAAGATTGTTGGAATGAATAGTTTGTTCAAACTGAACTTGATATTGGGTCATATTTCTTTTTTTATATTCTTTGTTTAGATTGTTTGCTTTCATAGCTATTCATCATATGATATGAGTGCTTTGTTTGAATCATATTGGGCCAGATGCAATATGAGCTTATTTTTCATGCTTCTTGGGTCAATGTGAATTAATTAATTTTCTGCACACAAACACAACAAAATCATACAAACAAATAACCGAATAATGTTTAGTCATCATCTTAATGATAGTTTAGTTCTCTAAACTCAACAATAAAAAAATACCGGAAGCAATACAATTGGGTAAAGTTAATTTCTTAAAACCCTTTATACTAAAGATATGGAAACCAACCTTTTTCCCATCTCACGATACTTTTTAGGTTGCTAGACAAAAAATATGAATGTCGGCAGGGAGGTTAAGCTAGAAAAGATAAAAAAGGCCATCTTAAGTACGAAAAATTGGAAAGTGCTAGGAAATGATAGGATTTCTACCAAGTTTTTCAACATTCGTAGAATACTGTTGCCAATTTGGTTATGGAGTGGCTAAAGTTTGTTTTTTAATGAACCTAGTAAGATTGCCTAGGCTACTAAAGTGCTACATCTATTATTCCCAAGATTCTTTTTTCTAAAAATTTTAGTCATTTTAGACCTACTAGCTTATGCAATATTTTCTATAAGATTATCACTAAAATTATTGTTACTAGACTTAAATTTTTATGTCTACTCTTATTTCTAACACCTAAACAAGTTTTACTTTCTGGCAAGATTAATTTAGATAATATCCTTGTTGCATAACAAGTGATACACACTATGAGGAACAAGAATTATGAAAAACGATCATGACCATCAAAAAATCTGGAGAAAACCTATGATAAATTAAGAGAGTTAGAAAAAGGGAGAGCATGCATTTTTGCCATATTGCCATGTTCACACGGTGCTATTAAGAAGTATTTTTATTAGAGCAAGGCAAATTATAAGAGTTCACAATTTTTAAAACAATAGCATGTAAGCAATGTCCTAATCTCATATGCCAATCTAACAGGCTAGTTTTATATTATGTAAGAAAAATATGAAAAGGGGTAGTATCATCAATCTCCTTAGGAATTTTAATATTTTCAAAAACATAAAGCCCTTTCCTAAGTTGTAAGTAGAATTTTTTTTTATTGATCTGTGACTTCACAAGATAGTAAAAAGCAAAAAACTTAAAAATAACACATTATTATTAAGACAGAATTTAGAGACACTAAAAAGATTTTTAGCAATTAGAAGATTAAATAATATATCTTTTAGATAAAAATAGTGTTGGGTAAGAATATTTGTTAAAATAGAATTACCAAAATTCTATATTGATATACCTACACCATTGGCCATGAATAATATCTGGTCTAATATAGTCTTGATACTATCATGAGATTTAATTTATCATTAGTAAGATAATGGCTAGCACCCAATTAGGATTCTAAGAAGAGTCAGAAATTGTAGAAATGACCAAAAATGATTAAGAATTGTGAAAAGAGGATGGTGGAGGCAGAAAAAATGAAATTGATATATTAGACGTAGAGGATTGTTGAAAAAATTTTTGAAAATAACCATAAGTACATAATGAGTACATTATAAATTTTATGGTATTCATAATATCTTATAAGAAATTTTTAAATTTTATAAAATTATTTACAACAACGAATGATACTAAATAATTTTTTATTATGTTTTATGATACAGGCTAGATTTCTTTTACGTAAAAGGTTATTTCAAGTTTTGATTAATATCCTAATTTCTCAATTGATTATTAATTAAAATAATTATATTTTATTCCCTAAAACATATCCAATGTACCTGAATATCATAATATATAATTTGCTGAATTCATATTAAAGAATGTATATGATAGTGAAGCAGTATCAGAGAGACGATAAAAAATTAGATTTATTTAACTTCTCTTTGTAGTGAAGCTATCAGGAAAGCGATCAATAACATTCTACTCGATTAAAAAAGATAAGTACAATTAAATACATTAAAAAAATGAATTGCGTATTTCATCACAGAATAATATTAGATCTTTTAGAAAAGATTGCTTCAAGGTCATCCTGTTATCCAATTTTTCAACTGATTATTGATTGAAATGATTATATTTTATTCTCTAAAATATATTTAATGCACTAAATGACCTAATAAATTAATCAATGGACTAATTTAAATTAATTATTTATAAAAAATTATAAGAATTAAAAAAATTATAATAAAATTTTGTGAGAAATTATTGTTAATTATGACAAGTTAGCTTTGTCAAAACACTTCTAACATAAAAAAATTTTGTGTTGGTAGAGATGCAAATTTAATAAGCACAAACATGCACGTATAGTATTAGATATATAAATTGTGGTGAATTTTAACATGCACCATTTACAATGAGATTCATCGTTAGCCTTATCTTTTATGAGTTTTGACTTTTTACCTATATCGTTTGTAATATCATTAGCCCATTTTTTATGTTTTGTTGTCTTGTAATTCTCCTATTAAAAGTATGATAACAAGTGTCATCCTAATACTAAAGGTTCTTTAAGGTAGTGTTTGTTTTGAGGTACTGAGACAGAGACTGAGAAACTGAGATTTAGTATCGTGTTTGTTAGTTCAGAGACTGGTACTAAAATTTCTATCTCTGTCTCTAAAATTTCAGTATTTCAGTACCTCCAAAAAGTAGGGACACAGGGGACTGAAATTTTTAGAGATGGAAACTGAAACTTTAATAACATTTTATACCTAAAATACTTTCATTTCAATTAATTAATTTCAATTTTACCCTTTGTGCAAATTAAATTAGAGTTTCATTCTTGTTTCAATTCCTGTCTCCCATTTTGCACCAAACAGAATACTAAGATTTATTTCAATTCCTGTCTCTTAGTCTCTGTCTCTCAATCTCAGTCTTTCCGTCTCTGTCTCTCCACCAAACGCTACCTAAGAAATTGTCACCCTGATACTAAAAGCTATGCAATATTTTTATGCTAAAATTTGAAATCTTTTTTGTTTTTATTTTAAGAACATAATTTTTAAACCGGTATATTGTTTAATTAATAATAATATGAATCAATATATAAGTTCTACAATATTTTTAATATTAATTTTAATTTTATTTTATTTTAAGTCTTACAAAATACTATATAAATATTTGTGAGATCATATAACATAAAATTTAATTTAAAATTTTATGAGATTTGTTAATTTGGTTTATTTTAATTTAAACTTGAATTATCTTTTAATTATTTCAAAAATAAAAAAAATTAGAATTTTATGAATACAAAAATTAAGAATTTAGTGCCATTGGATTAGAAAAAAAATTAAAATTGCGTAAATAATTAAAAAAAAAAACTTAAATTACGTGAGTTTTGACATGTAAGCTTACCATATCATTAGCCCGTCCTTTCTGTGTTGTTGTTGCGCAAAAAGTGTTGACATTGATTCTCTTGTTAATAGCGTGATAACAAGTGTTATTCTGATACCAGAGGTTATTGGGAGATACCTGATACTAGAAGTTTTTGGAAGATTATCATCTTTACACTAATAGGAGGCGTGGCTGCGTGAGATCAATATTTTTATGCCAAAATTTGAAATCTTGTGTGAATAATTTTTGAGTCGGTATGTTATTTAATTCATCAGGTTAAATTAATAATAATGTGAATCAATATATAAGTCTTAGAGTATTTCTAATGTGTAGTTTTAATTTAATTTTATTTTAGATCTTACAAATTTTCACATAAAATCATAAATATTTGTGAGATCATTTCTCATAAAATTTAATTTGAAATTCAATGTGAAATTTTTTGGTTTGATTTCATTTCAATTTAAACTCAATTTTTTTTAATTATTTACAAATTAAAAAAAAATTTGGAATTTTATGAATGTGAAAATTAAGAATTTTATGCATTTGGATTGAAAAAAAATTAAAAATTTATAAATAATTAAAATTTTTTTTTCAAATTGATTTGGATATATTTTTCTATTAAATTAATAAAATATAAAAAATATAATAATAAAATGTAAGAATATAATTGAGTACATCTAATTTATTTAAGTAGATTTTTAATTGAGTCTATGTTACAACCTTATATTGTTACAACATTCCAAAATTTATTTAATGAATTTAATAGATTATATAAGTATCAGCATATTTTTGGTTTATTTTTAAAATAATATAATCTCTCGTTACTGATTTTAGTATCATTTCAAAGATAATATCCAATATAAATTTTAATTTTAAATTATTTTAATTACTATAAAAATAAAAAATAATATTTAAAATTGATCACATTAAAATTATTCTTACACTTAGTAAATGTATACTGTTTAAATTCATAAAGTTTAATTAATATTTTACATTATTAATCAAAATAATTACAAAAAATTGTTGTATCATGATAAATAAATTTCACTTAAAAAAATCAAAAGACATTACTAATGAAAATTTATATTGGCCATACACCAGCAAGAATTAAAAAAAAAAAATACTTCTAAAGATTAGAACTTAAACTCTAATCTTTTTTATTAATTAAATATAATTGTGCAAACTTAACAAACTCAATAAATAAAAACACATCCGTTCATAACAAAAACTCATAATATAAGCTAAAATTCTAAAATCCTAATAATATCGATAACAATTTTTAAATTAAATTCTTAAAAAAAATTCTTAATAAAATAATAAATAAAATATCATAAATATTAATTCTCATCCTAAATACTAAAATTGCGTTTAGTATAGAGTACTAAGACTGAGACTAAAAAATTAGTATTGTATTTAGTGATTTGAAACTAAACTTTTTATTCCAAAACACAAAATTTCAATCCTTTCATACTTCTACTATAAGGTGGACAGAGACTAAAATTTATGGGAATAACCGGATAAGGACTGAAAATTTAATAACGTTTATTTTCAAAATTACTCTTAATCAAAATTTGAAATTCTAATTCTATCTCTTTGTAAAAACTAGTTAGGACTTCTTCTCTTCATTCTTAGCTCTTCTCTTCGTTCTTCTTGATGGTGGTGACCGGGCAACCATTGGAGTGGTGCCGACAAGATGAGGAATGGTGGTATGAGAGAGAAAAGGGATTAGGGTTTATTGTGTTTTCATTTTTTTAATTAATAAGAGTATTTAAATAATTTACTTATTTTAGTTTCTATATTTATCTTAAATCAAAGAAGATACTGAGACATTAGTGTCCTGTACAATATACATTTTACACCAAACACAATATAAAAACATAATTTAATTTCTGTCTTTCAGTCTCTATCGATTTACCTTCCAAACGTAGCCTAACATAATTTATGGACTTATGTTTATATTTCAAAGACTTATTGTTCACAAAGATGTATAGTACCCATGTTCTTCTTTCATATAAACTTGCAGCAATGATAAAATGTCGAAATATTTACAATATATACTACAATTACTTAGATTATAAGTAATTAAATTGTGAAACTTGCTCTTATAACTGCACAAACTTTTTAAAGTAAAAAATTTTCTATCACATTTGTCACACTCGCATTTTTTTTTAGATTAGGCATGATGAACAATATTCAATATTTAAGTAAGAAAAATATGTAGAATAAAATTGTGAAGTAAATAATAATTATTAGACAACTATCATGGTATAGTAGATATATATAGAAGAATTTTATATTCTTTAAAACAAGTATCATATTTAGTTTTTTTATTTAAAGATATTTTAAAAAAATAAAATCTATAATTCTACATACATAAAACAACGAGAATGAGATATAAATAAATGTAATCTTATAAAAATTTTGTAATATTAAAATCTAAAAATTCCACACAAGAATTATTAGTTATGATGATATATGATTCATAATTGAAGAGAAAAAACAAAAGCAATCAAAATAAATATTAATAATCTTTTAATCCAGAAAGGCTAAAACTCCCCATAAATAGCAAACAAAAAACGAAAGGAACTATGAAGTATCGTTGTCATGGAATCCAATTGTGCTCTCTATCCAAAAGTCCAAAACATTTGACTATGAGTCTATGACTTGTACTTTTCCTCTGAATGCCAGTGTTGAGCACAACATATAAATGGTTCCGACAAATTAAAGTATATTATGAAGTAAAAACGGGAGCTTTCATATTTCTATTTACAGTCTGGTTGGGAAGTAAAAGTGGGATTAGAATTTTAATGGAGAAGTAAAAAGCCTCCCAGCCAACCATTTCCTTATAATGTAATAAATTTCATGGAAAAACATAGTACTAAACTAGTAAATTAGTATTATTCAAGTGCCCAAAAAAACATGTATGAAAAACAAAGTTGAATTTCTAGAGTAATAATAAGCTACTTTATTTTTCCCGTACTCATCTTTATGTGGCTACCATTATCCCAATAAGAACCCACGGTACAATTTATCAATTTCTTTTTATTCCTCAGAAAATGGTTTCTTTTTTTTTTTTTAGGTTTTTTTAGAAAAAAAAAAAAAAGAGGGGGGGGGGGGGATGAAACTACAAATTTTATTCATGTTTTTTTGACTAATCTGTAAATAGGAATTTCATGGAGTGCATGTGCATTATTAATTCTATCCATTCAACGATCATTTTTTTAAAACATATATATAGCATGACAGTTTTAAACAGTGTTACAATTGGGGGTTGTGAGAGTACCTTTTAACTGATCTCCAAGGAAAAGGCCGCATTCTATCAATATAGTATACATGAAATTATGGCAGGAAAGCATCCTTGTTATGGACCAAATCAATTCACCAGTGATGACAAACGCCAATACTTCAGATTTTCACTGCACCTTGAAATGTGCTGAATTCTAAAAGTTGAACATCTCCTTTGCCTCCTCTTTGCGCCCAATAACAATTCTATGTCTTTCTGTTGTCTAAGGGACTGAATAATTTTGACAGCCTCTTAAAAGAAATTGTCTCCAGTATCACCCTTCACCTTCATATGTAAGGCAATCATTCTTAAAGCAAAATGAATATCGCTAATATTTGGATGAGATGGATCCCCTCCAACGAAACAATGGATTCGGTTCTTAATCTGCATCCAACTATAAGCTTTTTGTTTCTTAACTCCTCGCTCTTTCATCAAAACCCTGACTCGATTTACATCCTTCCACATGCCAGCAGCAGCATATATATTGGACAACATAACATAAGCACCAGAATTATAAGGGTCCAGATTCAAAATTTTACTAGCTGCTAGTTCTCCCAATTTCACATTTGAATGAACACTACAGGCCACAAGAAAAGCACCCCATATGCTTGAATCTGCCTCCACCGGCATCTCCTGGATCATTTTGTAAGCTCTCTGCAACTGACCAGCTCGACTCATAACATCAACTAAGCAAGTATAGTGTTCAGATCTTGGTGGAATACCGTAATCATGGACCATTAAATGAAACAGATTCACGCTCTCATCCACCCTCCCTGCACGACAGCAGGCAGCTAGCAAATTCAAAAATGTCAAGGCATCAGGTTGAATGCCAAGCATTATCATCTGGTCGAAGTAGGATTGTGCTTTAACATAGAGACCATGTTGCGCAAACGCAGCAATGATAGTATTCCATGAAACAACATCTGGATGGGAAATTTGTCCAAAAGCTAACATGGAATCAACAATTCCACCACATTTGCTGTACATCGTAACCAAGGCGTTGCTCACAGACAAATCTGAATCATAACCATGCTTAATTACAAGAGCATACACCTGTGTCCCTTCCTCAAGTGAAGCAAGGTTAGCACAGGCAGTTAAAAGTGAAACAAAAGTTACTTCATCCGGTTGCGTACCACTCCTCAACATTTGTAAAAATAAAATCAATGCCTCTTCCCCTCTCCCATTTTGAGCATAACCTACAATTACTTAATCAACTATGACACCAAACGAAAATAAACACAAAGACTTTGTTTGCTAAAATTATTATGGATTAACTTTCCTGTAATTTTATGCATAAATCTAACCTTTAAAGTCTTTTCATTCTAGAAGTAAAGTTATATAATGACATTCAATTATGTAATACTAGTCTCTTACACAAAGTGAATAGAAATTAGATTATTCATGAAACTAACATCACATAGTAGCCTCAAGTTAGAATGACAAAAGAGAATAGAAGGCTCTCGCTTTAAAATAAAGGGCGTACCTGTTACCATTATATTCCAGGAAACACGATCTTTGCATCGAATTTCTTCGAACAAGGCTCTGGCATTATCCACCTTCCCCTCCTTGCAGAAGCCCGTGATCATGGCAGTTGTAGCAACAACATTCCGCTCTGGCATTCTCTGAAACAGTTCCCACGCCTCCTCAGACAACCCATTTTCCACGAGCCCACTGATCATGACCGTCCACGAAACCTCGTTCCTTTGGGGCATCACTTCGAACAGCTCCTTTGCGAGCGCAATCCCGCCATCCCCACCCATATTCGCGTACCCGTCAATCATGGCGGTGTAAGACACCACATTCCGACGAGGCATTTCATCGAACACCGTTTGCGCTTCCCGCATGCGACCGAACCTCGTGAAGCCCGAAATCATGGCATTGTACGATGCTGCATTCTTCTCCGGCATTTCAGTGAAGTAGCGAAACGCGTCATCGAGCATGTCGTTTTGGACGCACCCAGCGATCATGGTGTTCCATGAAACGACAGTCTTGATGTCGGCGGGCATGGCGTGGAAGAGCGCTCTGGAATGGTCTAGAAGGCCGTTCTGCCAGTAGCACGTGAGCATTGAGTTCCACGTGACGGAGTCCCTTGCGGGCATTTTGTCGAACAGCTGGCGGGCGGCGTGGACATTGCCAGCACGCGCGAGAGCAGCGATGTTGAGGTTGTCTCTGTAGACATGGCTGGTTGAGAATGTGTTGGCGAGGGGAAGAAGAGAGTGGCGGCGCCGCTTGAGGGTAGTGGGGGATGATAAGAAAGAAAGGGTGCTAGTTTGGATTGTGGACAAAGGAGGTAGAAGTAGCCGTTTGAGCTTGGACCGATGAAGAGCTGCCAAAAGCATTCCCGGCTCCCGCACTGCCGAAAAACGTTATAGATACACATTTTGAAGTTTAAGCAAAGTTAAAGGATTGATTGGCTGATTTTTTACGAAAATATTTTTTTAAGTGATTTTTTAAAAAAAATAAAGATAATTTTATATTTAAATATTTTATATAAAAAATATTTTTTTATTTAATAATTATATTTAGATATAATAATATAAAATTTATTTATTTATTTATTAGATTAAAAATATTTTTTAAATAAATATTATAAAAAATATATAAATTATAATTTTTAAAAAAAATAAAAATTCATATGCAATTGTCTTTATATTAAGTTGCTAATTGAGAATCTCCGCCTTTAAAAAAAGATATATTTTATTCATAATCTAACAACTTAAAGATATACAAACAAACACAGAAAATTCAAGATCTTTCGGTTATCTATTTATTCCTTTATTCTCTCTGTTTTTAAAATGTATAATTTTACAGAATTTGAACTTATATTTACCAAAATTTATACATATGAATTAACAATGGTTGTACATACGAATCAATTGCTAGCCAAAATTACTCCCCGGACTTTCTCAATGATGACTATTTAATTAGATTCATGTTCATAGATACTTTTTAAATAATAAATTTAAAAATAATTTTTATATAAATATTTTTACACTGAGAATTTATAAAAAAATAAATTCAATTTATATTATAATGATAATAGATAAATAAATGACTGTATAAAAGCTTTTAATTAAATTCTATATACTTCATTAAATTTGCTATTGAATTTTGATTCCTGTATAAATTTGGACAATAAGGAGTGCTAGGAGGCCAGCAACTTTTAGTATTTGTAGCCATCAAATAGCCATCGATGATGGTTTTAATGGTGTGAGATTGGTGTGGAATTTCATCCAATGGCTCACTTTTTCTTGCTGGTTACATGCTGGCCAGAATTTGGAAAAGTTGCTGACCTCCTAGACTTTTCCAAATAAAATAAATAAATAAACAAATCTCTCTTTTTGTGTGTCAAAACTCGAAACAAGTAAATAGCTGCTAGCCACAAATATGTCTGCCATAATACCAACGGAGCAACTACCAAAGCCCACCATGAGATGATGAGATACTGAAATAAGGATTACATAATATTTATCACAAAAAAGGCACATTGCATCCTAATGTTTCTACTTTCTACATCTAAACATGGAAATGCTTGACGTTGAATATACAGGGTATATTAGTTTCACTTTTCTTGAGTTTTTTCGAATTCGTTCTTCCTTGAGTACATCCAAATCCAACTCTTCAATCAATGGGGTTTCAATACCGACCACTTCTGCTAAAAAACGGTATGAATTAACAATGACTTCCCTTTTTCTTTTCTCTTTTTTTTTTCTTCCAACGCTATGAAGTATAAACAAATACAACTAATTTTAGACTAACAATTAGCTTGCCACGATCAAACACATGATAAAGTAACCAGGCCCTACCACGACCTAACGAAAGCAAAGAGCAAACCACCAACTACAGCATTATAAACCAATATTGATGCAGGGTGGGGTCGAAGCAGACGCAACAATCGCCAACAATTTTGTTTCCACCCTGACAGCCCATGTCCACCATAAATACTTATCTCATGTCGCCCAAAAGGTCAACCCACAAAATTCTGTCTCAAATTCCCATTTGATCCGGGTATCCTTAGCATCCAAAGCCTGCAATTTAAACTAGTAACAATATTTTCTTTTTACATTACAAGTCCCAAATCTTATATATCGGTGAAGTGAAAGGAGTCAGTAACGTCAAAGTGCATAGCAAGTTGCGTCACAACAGAGCGTACTGCTTCAGCCTTTGGTGAAACAGAAGGGGGTAGTTGCGGTAAGCAAAGGGGCATATACTGTTCACTTTCCTCAGGTGGACAGAAAAAAGATAACAAGGATCGGCAGAATATGAATCTGTAAATGAATAATTAATGCATCATTGTATGATGTCATTCACCGGAAATTCAATTAAATGTAAAAAAGAAAACAATGACTGATTATGAAAAGCTAGGGAGCAAATACCTTAGAATGAGCCGTCTTATAAATGGATCAGTTATAATTTGTGCCCATACTAAATCCATGCTAGTCGATGAACAAAGAATAATTTCCCACTCAGAGAAAGCATTGGCAAGTATGTTCTCGGCCTCATTGTAGAAATCCTATAATTAACACAACAGTTAGACCCACAAGATTCAGCCAGTGTCTCAAGAAAGTACAAAAACTTTTCAAAACAATTCTTACTGCATCAGCCTCGTTGGGGGAGACACCAATCATTTGGCAAAATGCTGACAAAGGAGCAGTCAAGAAAAAGGTAAATTGGCTTCCAGTATGTGAGTGTACTTCAGATGGGTTCTTGAAAATTGGCCTTAAAGGTGAAAGAAAGAGTGCGGCTGTCTCCCCCCTTTCCGCACCATGCAAAACCTGCAATCATTTATTGCGTAGAGTCATCATCATCATGACTGTTGATGTAAATAACGCAGGTCAATCAATGGCATTTCTCAGAGTTACGAAAGAAGGTAAGTCGTCAGTACCAACAGTTCAAATACACAATCAGCATGGGATAAGCCAACAAGCAAATATTCTAGTGACAGGCGCCCCCAACAAATTTATCAGAAAATCATCCCAGATCCAGAAAAATTATGTCATTCTGAAATCTGTGCCAGAACTACACAAGAAAGTTGATATCATCACTCATTTGACACACTACATCGTTTCTACTGTCCTTGGAGAATTCAGGTTCAAATTGATTAAGACAATCAACAATTTAACATGGCAGGGTTTCCCTCGGTTAGCATCATAAAGTTCATCTTAAACTGTTACCATAAAAACCATAGATTAAATTGCAACAAACTAATGCTAAACTTCATGATCCTTTAACAAGTAAAATTAGATTCGAGTACAAATAACATCTCCACCTAACAGTTTCCAGGCAACTCATACACAGTTTTGACAAACCTGCCTTGAATGCATGGCTGTTATCACTATCAATAATCAAGAAAAGAGGCTTCCGAGTGAAGGGAATAAGATCACCAGGGTAGAGATTGTTTGAACCTGATAAAATTCAATTATGGCACGTGTGAGTGTAGCTAAAACTTCTTCTGTAACATGTAGTAAATGCTAACAATAACCACCAATATATATATATATATATATATATATAGAGAGAGAGAGAGAGAGAGAGAGAGAGAGAGAGAGAGAGAGAGAAACTACTCTTTCATGACATTCCTGGAACAATCTAAATGAAAATTTAACTGAGAAGAAATACTTACCACTATTCCCCTTGGGACCAAACCACAGATAATCGTCATAGCTGCTCAATTCTCTCTTGCCATTATTTTGAGTTTCAGAAGTACCCAAGTCCTGATAAATCCCTTTGTATCTTGAATATTTGGATGACCCGCCAGAATTTCCCGTTGGAGAGACATTACTATGACCAGACTTTCCTGTATGAGTGTTCATGTGGTGACTAACCTATAATAACAGAATGAACACAACAGAGTAATAACTTACACATGAAAAAACTAAGAAAATGTATACCTGATGCCGAAATATATAATAACACAACACTATCTGTTGGCAGTTCCTCACAAACTGTGGCCATAACCTGAATAAAATCATGAAGCTCAACATAAAAACCAACAAATCATATATTCAACAACTGAGAATTTTGGCACTGATTCATAAAACCAAAACCATATATCGTGAAGGAAAAATCAAACACAAACATGTATGCCCTAGTACAGATACAGACATGAAAACAAATTTTGACATAAATTCAGATCAATGAGAACACCAAAAACAGTGTTTCCATACTAACAGATAAGATTATCAAGATCATGTTAATAAAGAAATCATAAAAATTGCATGCAATATAATTGACATCAAGAAGGCCTAGTTCCTAGTACAGCACTAAAACTTCTGCAATCAGAAAGGATGCAGCAACAAAAACTTTCCCCTAGGCTCAAAAACTCACTGCTATCAAATGCGTCACAGACGGATGATACAAGGTTGCTTTTCTAGGATTACTAGGCATGCTTGGATCAGTCATATCTGCAGCAAGATTCATACTGATTATCCCAGAAGCTCCAGAATGATCAATAGAGTCACCGTTTTCACTTGCTTTAACTGTAGGCTTTTGGTAGAATAATCCACTGGGCTCCCATTCTAAACATTGTATCATTCTATAGGTGTCCAATGTAAGCTCAGCAAATTTGACCTGAAATTTAGAATATTCAAAATAAAAGGTTCAGCCTCTTTCAGCTATTGACTACTGGACTAATCCAAATTTAAGAAACCCCCCATGACAAAATGAACCAGTATTGACCTCATTTCGATGATAGCTTGCCAACAGTGCATCTTGAAATTTTAAAACCCTCTTTGCATGAAAACGAGCCACATAAGGAAGAGAAGACCGATGTGTATCAAAAGTGGTACAGTAACGCAGAGGTCTAATATTAAAGCCCTTATCGACTTTTGTAAAGCGTACGATTTCTTGCACCACTTGCTTCCACTCCTTGAAGTTAGTTTCCTGAAGACAAGTAGTTTATATTCATCAAGTCAGAGAAGCAACACAGTGACATTGCCTTATCTAGATGAATAGTTTAATCTAAAACAGCAAAGTGAACTATATTATGATAAGCAGTATTAAATCTTTTTATCCAAGTTTAAAGCACGAAAATTCAATGGGGATAACAACAATATTTAATTACTAAAAAGGAAAAACTACAAAGAACAAGAAGCGGAAGCACAACTTCCAACCAGAAAAATAACGAACAAGCATGCAAAAGCCAGGTATAAAATAAACTAGTAGGTGAATAATACATGTAACATAATAACCAAGAGGTAACCAACATCTCACGTCCAATGTCCAATCAAAAACAGTTTGGCTCATCTTACTCCTTTTCAAAATTTAGTCAACTGGACTTCAATAAAAAAAAAAAAAAAAAAAAAGAAAGAAAAACTGTTGTAAACTGTATGTTTATTGAAGCATCATTATTTTCAGTATGATACTTCTCTTCTCACTTATTTTGCTCTACTTACAGAATCAACAGGTGTAAATGCATTCTAACACTTCAGAATCGTCTATTTTGTTCTATCAACATTCAACAGGCAGACATTTCCCTGCCCTGTGCTCCCAAATTGTTACAAGAACTTTGTATCAGAATTTCAGGCTTCAGCAAATTGACATTTTTTTCCCTAGCGTATATCCTCAGCTTGAAAAGAAACCATCACTACACCAGCAATGTTACTCTTGAAAGCTCAGCCCCCACCATCAATATAACATAGTAGAGTACTACTTGATGCTGAGTTGATTCAAACATTGGTTTGGTTATATAAAGTGGAGCTCATTTTCTCTGAAAACATCTGTCTTCATTACAGCACATAAGCTTTTCTGGAACACCAGTAATCTCCTTTATAATTAGAGTATATATCCAAATAGGTCCCTAAGAAATTTTGCATCGGACGTTTTCATCCCCATGAAAATTTTATTACGTTGAGGTTTCTAAACTTTACAAAGGTAAGACATATAGGTCCTTCCGTCACACTTTAGAAGATCTATTTGTCCAAGTGAAACGGATTTGACTAAGATAGGGACTTATGTCTTACTTTTGTACCTCAATATAATAAGAAATTTTTGGAGACGAAAACGTCCGACTTGAAATTCCTTAGGGACATATTTGGGTATATACTCATAATTATTACAACACTCAAGCATATCCAAAAGAGAAACTTGAACCTAATGTCTAATACGAATATGAAAATAACTAGAACATGTGATTCAAAGTAGCATATATTAATTAAGCAAACTTTTCACTCCTCTTGTTTTACAGCCCTAATCTTATCTGCTCTATCCCTCAATGTATTTTCCACTGCTACAAATAGCTCAAGTCAATAAAGATTTAGCGAGATGTCCTACACTAACAACGTTATAGATGATAGAACATACAAGCATGTAGCTATGTATTATATTAGATACAACAATTATAAAACACTTTAAATACACGACATACTATTCTAGTCACTCTAAATGAAGTACGATGCAATAACCAGATAGGTAATTGATCTAAACAGAGCGCCTTCATACTTAAAAAGAGTATCACAGGAAAGGAAACAGCATGTATAGAATTTATAAGCTATCGTTTTAGTCTAAAATACGTCAGTAACAAAAACGAGAGAAAGTGAGTTAGTGGATGAACGCTAGTTCACTTCCCTTCAACAATTAACCATTCAAATTCCAAAATCAAGCTAGAAAACACAACTTTCCATAAGGCGAAGCATTTTTTTAGCCGGAATTTTGAGAAGAGGGGAAGTGCATTTACCCGGAAGTTACTTCTGCAATCGTCAACGAGAGCCACGAAGCGGTCCATGAGGTGGTTGACCATCTCGGAGCGGTTCAGAATGATCGAAACAAGCAAGAACCGTGCGTAGAACCTCAACTCCTTGGACCGGACTCCCAGATCTCTCGGCGAGCCTTCAGATCCTTCGAAGTACCTTCTGCTGAGTATGGCCTCGTAGAATACGTAGGCCTCGACGAGGAACCTGATGTCGCTGGTCCTCATGTACTGGCTGAAGTAGAGCTGGCCAATTCGGCTCGCGATCTCGCCGATTTCCCAGCGCTTGAGGCCGCACTGAACCAGCTTCGACCGGTTCTCTTGCTGGTACTTCCAGAGCCGCGTGTACGCCTTGAACACCTTGTGGAAGAAGTGGCTCTGGCTCACGCGACCGTACGCAGGAACGTCGCGAACCCTAGCGAACTTGTGGTCAGCGTTCTCTACCAGCGCTCGGAAGGTCTGTAGCGTTACGTCGTTGTTCTCGGACATGCTGGAACGGAGAGAGGAGAGAGAGTGTGGTGTATCTATGTGTGAGCTGTTTTTATCTCAGTTCTCCGTCCGGTGACAGTTATCGCCGCCGGTCATCGGAAATTAGGAGTGATGAGGGAAGGACGAGTGAATAATCGGAGAATGAAAACGAAATGTGTGTGGGGAAGCAAAAGAGAGGGGAGGCCACTGGAGGGTGAAGAGGGCGGTTAGACTTTTTTTGTTGTCACAAGGACTGTGAAGTACATAGCATAATATATTATTATTATTATTATTATTATTATTATTATTATTATTATTATTATTAATAATGCAGGTTTATTTTCATTTTTTATTTTTTTTAATCTAATTGTCCTTTTTATCCTTTTTTTTATTTTGGAAAGAAAATTGCAGTTCCTTTTGCTTTTGCTGTTTTTGGTCTTTTGCCACATTAGTATTTAAACTTTTTATGTCAATATTTAAGTTATCATACAATTAATAAACTAAATTAATAATAAAATTTAAATTTATTAAAAACTAAAACTAAAAAAGTAAATATTTTATAAAAACCAAAAATTTGTTTAAACTTTATTTTTGCTAATCTTAAAAGAGGGAAACGGAAGCCGTGAATAGATGGAGTTGAGATTTTGGATTATTGCTTTGCTTGATAGCGATTTTCTTTTCTTTTCTTTTTTGCGCATCCTTTTGTTTTGGCTTTTTCTTTCCTTCTTTTTTTTTTTTCTCATCTGCTAGAAAAAAAAAGGCAAAGTCAATTAACTTGCTAATAAAATTAATTATAATAATTAAGACATTGCAAAAAAGTTATTTATTAGACCGCGTAGTGTGTGGTGGTCGTCCCCTTTTAACCTCAAAATATGATACCTTATTTTTAGTGCTTAAATATAAAACCAAATTATTTGGCTATGTAATTACCTTGATATTTAACGAAAATTAATTATTTAGAATTTTATAACATGAAAAAACTAATATAATGAATCATAAATTTGAGATAATTAAAGGTGTTATTTTTCTTAATTACAGACAATTAAGATATTATAAGCATTTTATAAAATTTAAATCCTTCCAACACATACATGCAAGACAAATCATGTTTTGAAATTCATACTTTATTAAACTATAGTCAGAGACATTCTCTGTAAGTTACTTGCTGGCACTAAACGTGGTGCCAGTTTCCTTTACTCGTGAAATTGTTAAAATAATCTTTCCTGTTAAACTTTGCTATGAAAAATAAATGTTCTTATAAAAATCTCAAATGTTATTTTTGTTTGCATTTAGATAAATTCTTTATTAGTCTAACTACTTCAAACACATTTAATTTTGATTCCTATAAAAATTTTATTTTGGCATAAGTCTAAAGGTCTTTGAAATATTAACCAATTAAATATATAAAGACTAGAAACAAAATAACAATATCTTTATGAGATAATACATATATATAAACTATCATGAGTCAGGTGAACAAATTAATTTTTAATTAAATTCAATCAAATTTTTTTACTTGGATATATTATATAAGAAAGACATGCTAAACAATCGATTTCTTAAAATAATTGTATTTTAAAATAACAATTAAAAACTATATTCACAAACAAAAGATAGAAACACTCTTAAATTAAGTTTAGGGACAAAAAATATATCAAATGAATAAAATATATAGATTATTATTGGCAACTGTGGATGACGTTTTTTAGAATAATTTTGTTAGAGAATCAACTAAGAATAAAGCCAACTCTAACCAATTAGTTGAAAAACAATTTCATTATCAAAAAACAATAAAAACAACCTTCCACTATTTTAATTTTTTGAATTTTAAAATAAAAATAAAAAGAAATTGGTTTAATTGACTTGTTATGTTATTGATCTTCTGAACTTTTTCTTCCCAAAATACAATTTTTGACATATTGGCTTTGATAATTCAATTTTTTAATGATATATATTAATTTGGAACTTGGTTATTATATGTGAGTGTCATGCGTATATGTGTTAGAGTTGCAAGTGTGAGTTAGTCCCACATCAAAAAAAGTATGCAAGAGTGAGAAGTTTATAAGATAAGAGATCCATTAACTTGACACCTTAAGGTTTTGAGTTGGATGTAGTGTCTTCTCATCTTATGTTCTCTCACTTGATTCCTCCTCGAAGTCTCCCCGGTTGTCGAGAGCTCCCCACGGTTGGCCCAACATGTGGTATCAGAGCCGATGGTTAATCGGTCTGGTGGTTTTAAGGAGTATTCAAGGTGAAGCATCGAAAGTCTTTCCGGAAAAGGTGGTCCGGGCGGCGTGTCCCGCGGTGTTTTGCGGCGGTGTGATGGACGAATACTCGTGGTGGTGGAGGAGCTAGAGGGGAGTTGGTGCTTGATGTGGAGGCTCACACTTGAGGGGGAGATTGTTAGAGTTGCAAGTGTGAGTTAGTCCCACATCAAAGAAAGCATGGAAGAGTGAGAAGTTTATAAGATGAGAGACCCATTAACTTGACACCTTAAGGTTTTGAGTTGGATGTGGTGTCTTCTCATCTTATGTTCTCTCACTTGATTCCTCCCCGAAGTCTCCCCGGTTGTCGAGAGCTCCCCACGGTTGGCCCAACATGAGCTCCTTTTTTGACTTGTTGGGAATAAGACACCATTTTCCCTTGAGAAAACACCTTTGACAGAGAAATAAAATAGACACAATCACAACACAAGAATTTAACGTGGAAACTCCAATTACCGGAGAAAAAACCACGGCCGTTGTCAAATGACAACCAGAGAATATCACTATGTGAAAATTGTTACAACACATAGACTTCTTTCTCTCTAACACCGGTACCCCAGTACACCCACACTCTCTCAAAGCAAATATCTAACTACACCTCACAACACTCTCTAATCAAAGAGTACAGAGGAAAAGAAAAATCAGATACAAGCTTCAAGTGTTTCTGACTGGTGCAAAAATAAATGGAGAACTTAGCCTCATATTTATAGCCTAGGCCACCCACTCCATTTGCTATCCTAAGTAATGTGGGACTAATTCAACCAAATCCTAACAATCTCCACCTTGATTGAAATAGTCACACATCTTCAGCTTCCATTGTCAACACCGACAATTCTTTGCTGCCATTGTCTATACCGACAATCATAGTTCAGAGAACTATCATACTCCACCATGAAAGTATACTCACTTGGAATTAGACCACTCCAAGCATTTCACCTTGGTACAGATCGAAACCTTGCTGAAAATTCATGGTGCAACTTCCAAATTGGCTTTTCCTGAAAGTTCTTCAGCCATCGACCTAACTCCGCCACACACCTTGCATCTCAACGCCAACCAATGCCCGTGTGCAATTGTGGACCCGATTGCCACAACTTATCCTTATCCATGGCAGTGCGGTAATACCATGAGGATACTTCTTGTCTTCTAGAGAACATCATCTTCTCTCATAGAGAGAGCAACCAGAGATCTTCTCCTTCAACGCCTTGTGCAAACCTGATTGTATCAACACATCCTTGACTTGTATTTGTCACAAGCCAAAATTGATTATTCCATCAAATTTCTCTATTTCAAGCTTCACAGCACTTGAATATCCTGACATTGTTGCAACCGTATGCTGAAATAGTATAACTCAACCGTGCACTAAGAAGGGTCCCCAAGAAAGAGAGGTGGGTCACAATGGACACACTTAAATACCATGTCTTTCCTTAGTCAGAACCTTTCCAAACTGCACTCTCACAGTGTCACACTGCCTTCCAGCAACAACAACAGCAACCAAAGATCAAGCTGCAACCACAGAGCATACTAAGAATAAATCTCACCAAATCGAAGCTCTGATACCACTTGTTGGGAATAAGATATCATTCCCCCTTGAGAAAACACCTTTGACAGAGAAATAAAATAGACACAATCACAACACAAGAATTTAATGTGGAAACTTCAATTATCGGAGAAAAAACCACGGCCGTTGTCAAATGACAACCAGAGAATATCACTATGTGAAAATTGTTACAACACATAGACTTCTTTCTCTCTAACACCGGCACCCCAGTACACCCACACTCTCTCAAAGCAAATATCTAACTACACCCCACAACACTCTCTAATCAAAGAGTACAGAGGAAAAGAAAAATCAGATACAAACTTAAAGTGTTTCTGACTGGTGCAAAAATAAATGAAGAATTTAGCCTCATATTTATAGCCTAGGCCACCAACTCCATTTGCTATCCTAAACAATGTGGGACTAATTCAACCAAATCTTAACAATATGTAAATTGAAATAACTTGACATTAGATTATCCAACGCATTATTGCTTTCATTTGTCAAGTATGTTGTGCATTATTTACAAAAACTAGAGTAATAATATAAGTGAATTTTATGGTGCTTAACTTTTTTCTAATTTATTTGTTATGACAAATTTTAAATATTTAATAATTATTTATTTTAATATTTTTAAAATTAAATATTAATTTTTAATCTTTTAAGAAGTTAAGCAAATATTTGTAGGTATCATAGCAATTACCAACAATATATGAAAACACTGATTAAGTAAACATTCAGAGAGGTTTTGTGCTTCTAAATTTGTTTTACTCTAAACTCTTTGCTCCCAAAATTAATAATAATGCACGTATAGTAAATACGAATTAATAAGAATAGGAAGCAAAAAAAAAAGAAAAAAAGACAAACAAGTAGATGCATAGATACCACATTTCAATGGAGTAATGGCTACTCAGGTCAAAAGTTATGATGTTCGGATATTGACACGAGATATATAGATATACAAACTTAAAATTTTTATAAGATACAAAGATATATTATATATATAAAATATAAAATATTTTTTAGATAAATTATAATAATATTTTAATATTTTATTTATATTAAAATAAAAATTAATTTTTAATTATTTTTAAATTTTTTAATAATTAATAATATATATTATTTCTAAACTTATTTTATTAAGAATATATTAAAAATAAGATTAGACACGCTATCACGTAATGATATTTAAGTATGTTTAAACGTATTTAAAAAAGAATTTTTTATTTTTTATTAAAATACAGTTGAATACAAAAAATACAAAAAAAAAATTATACCATTTAAACTATAACTTGTTAGCATAAAAAAAAAATGTCTCTATTTCTTAGGTTAAAAGGCAATTACACTTTCTCATCGTTACTATATGGCACGTCTTCAGAAGTTTGTACTAGATTATGCATAATCAAATATTTTGTTTTTGGCCAACTTATTATCAGCTTGGGAGTTAGGACCATCATAGAAGCTTTTGTAATTTTGGTTGGTGCATGAAGATTTGTGCATAATGTGCCCAATGATATAATTAATTACAAATCATATTAATTTAATCATTCTCTAATTTCTCGCAGGGGTCATGGGTTAATAATTGGGGTATGAATTCAGGTAACACCCTAGCATTTCTCTTTAATGAATGATTAATCAATCCATCGGCTCAAGAAATCGTACCTTTCACATTTGCCACGTTGATTGTCTTAATTATCTCATGCTTTACAGACGGAAATGCTTTTAATAATCAGAAATAATATTTATTTATCGAATAATTATAGTCACATATATTATTTTGATAATATTTATTGATGCCACATTACCAATATTTTAACATTTTTCTTTAAATATATTATATATGTAGTTTTATGATTTTTTTTAATACAAATATCACTAATAGAAGTTTTTTAATGTTGACTTCAATCTTCATTTATGATCAAGATTTTAAAAATCAATATAATTATTAGAAGTGTTAAAATTTAATTAAAGTTAAATATATAATTTAAAAAATAACTTTTAATATTTTATTATTTTAAATTGATTAATTGTTAAAAAAGAAAACGACTCGATAAATTATTAATCGATTTTTGATTGATTTTTCAATTTTTTTACCGATTCGTTATCAATTATTATTTATTTTTTTTCTGAATCAAACCAGTCAGATGGCCTGCTTTTAGTTAATTTCATTGAACTAATTAGTTCAGTCGGGTTATCAAAATCATGGTAATGATTTCTCCATTATTTTATTTCTATCTCTACCCACAGTATCGATTGGGGTCCAATTTTAAAGCCGGTAATTTATTATTAAGCTACCAAAACTTTGAATGATTAATTTTGTTAATATCGGAAGGTAGCATCAGCCTATGTTTGTTGAATGATGTCCCAAAAGGTAAGTAATGATGCACATTGATGAGTAAACTGGTAAACTCATTTTTCTTTTCGTTCTTACTATAACTTTAAGATTAGCATACCCAACTAGAAATATGCATAATAATTGTGTTTATATAACATGCCAGATTGGTTTGGCCATATTCAGGCTGATCATTCATGGAGAGAGCAATGATTTACAAATTGAGAACTCGACAAACTGCATGTAACATGGTTGATATATATCATTGTTCCTCATCTCATAAAAAATGAAAGAACTAACTAAAACATATGGACAATCACTACACAACTCAAAGTTGGATATTGTGGGGTTCGGACATTTCATATATATATATATATATATATATATATATATATATATATATATATGTTGTACAATATATCTAGAAATCAAATCATAATATACAATCTCATTTTCTTGGAAATTCACTAAAACAAGGTAACTCAACTTATTACATGAGTTAGTTAGAGTGTTGCCGCTAAAAACAGTTCGTGAGTATTAATTGATTAGTAAATTTGTTATGCAGTTACAATATCTAGTCAGCAATGCTATTAATAATAATGTAGTATATAAGTAAGTTAATGGTAATACGCAAATAATGAATTCTCTCGATTGTTGAAAAAAATTGAGGGAGTAAAGTGTGATTTTTAATATTTTATTAATTCTTTTTATATTTTTTTGTTTTACTTATAAAATTAATAATAAAAAATTACACTTTACTCTCTTAATTATTAAAAAAAATTGAGAGAATAATAATTTATTTTTGTAAAATTCATTTTTTACCTCTTAAAAAAAAGCTTAAACAAATTCTCTCTTTTCTTTTTTCTCTCATCTCTCTTCTATTCTCTACTCAATAGCTATGTTCTTGATTCTTAAAAATATAAAAATATAATTTTTAAAAATAATAAAAAATATTAATAATTTAAATTAGACCAAATTCTTAAAATAAGATATTTCAAATAATAAAAAAAACAAGCGATTTTAAATAATAAAAATATTGAGAGACATATTTTTATAATAATTTTTATAATTATTTAATTCAATAAATAAAATATTTATTTAATTTATTTAAATAAAAAATCTCATTTTTATTAATTTCACTGCTCTTTTTTATTTCCTTTTTTGTTTCCTTTCGTGTATTTATATATTTTTTTTTTATAACTTAGCTTTTTCTATTTTTAACGTGATTCACAAAAGTATTCTCTTAAAATAATTCTCATTATAATTAATTTAAACATTCAACTTTTAATTTGTGGTCAATCTTTGGCTATTTTTAAACACTATTATCTTGGTCACCAAATAATTCTCCGTTTATTATTACATGGAGGTGTATCTATATTATTTTAAGGACACAAGGCACCTTTAAATTCAAATATAATGTGTAAATCACTCTTTTTTAGATTCTTAGGCGCAATTGGAAACATTTTTCAATTGGGTTGACTTTCATAGGAAAAAAGGCACACGAGGAATGTGGAGACTGAAACTTATGAGGATGATGATGGCCATTATCAATTTATCATTTGATTTATTTCTGCGTCCTACCAAATATTTAACCTTTCTCCTCTGTTTCTTAATTTAATAGTTAATACACATCTCAACCATTGGATCCTTTTATTTTTTTTTTCCGTTTCTGGTGGTTCCGTTTAATTTTTCTAGCTGTCTACATAAAGTTAATCTACAAATTTTGTTCACCTGTCTCCCCAATTATATTGAGTGGTTAAATCCACATGCTACTATGCTTATCTTATCTGATAGTATATTAAATGAGGCCTATTCCGTCCACACAACTTTAAAAAAAAAAAAAAAAAACAGAAGACATCACTTTATATAAATTTGGTTACTATTTTCATCTTATACTGCCAATCAAAGAAGTTGTTGCCTTCAATAAAATCCGGGGTAGTTGCATCTTGAGGGTTTATTGTCTGAATTGGACGCTGGGTCCGATCCATAAAGTATTATTATTATTCATCAGTCTTATTAGACAAAAACATTTTTTATATATTATATCTATTTTGTTTCTTGTTTCTTGTTTCTCGTGTATAAAAAGTAGTACTTTTTTTTATTTTTGGATTGAATGAGATGAAACATGAAAAGTCGTCGTTTTGGACCAAATCCCCTGCGTGGTTCAATGGAAGTCATTTTCTGTTGCTTTATTAGGTGGAAGCTTTCTTGGCTCACTAATGTATCGTGTTTTTGTCATGGGGCATGTACAATCATGCAACAAGCCGAAGCATCCATTTGACTTAAAAATAAGAGAAAAGAACAAATAAGTCTCTGAATTATAACTTATTGTCCTGTGCATATTTTCGTCTAACCATTGAAAAGTATTTTTAAGTTCGTGACTTTTACAAAATTTGGACGGATTAGTCCCTCCTTCCAAATGCCTCCGTCAGGGACTGATCCGTCTAAATGCCTCCGTCAGAGACTGATCCGTCCAAATTTTGTAAAGGTTAGGGACTTAAAAGTATTTTTCAATAGTTAGAGACAAAAATGTTCGCGGGACAAAAAGTCAGGAACTTATTTGTACTTTTCTCAAATAAGAGAATAATAATAATAATAATAATAATAATAATAATAATAATAAATAGTTCCGTGTTTTTTTTTTCATAAAGGTTATTGTATCTAATTTTTAAACATGAATATATTTTTATGATGAATATGCATTTTAAATAATTCGATTTATTTGAAACCCCATTACAAAAAGTACAATTTTCTAATTACATATATTTTTTATTCCAGAACTCAATCGGTCAAACCTGTCCTTCTAGCAGTTATAAACCTAGTTTACTTCTAGACTCAATTAAGAAGATGTTTCTCTTTGTTCTACAATTGAGAAAAAACAAATAATGTGGATTAGCTTGTTTCTCAGACTTTTAGTCACCTAATTTTATACGTAGGATAAAGTATTATTTTTTTGTGTTAAATATTTGGTTAAGTATTAATATAATGATATTTTTAATATAGGGTTTAACTAATCTATGTCTAATTTTGACCAAAAAAAAAATTAACATGTATCTAAAGATATAAATTAAGGTTGTTGGTAATAAAAAAATTTAAATTGTTTATTTTAATAAATGTACAACAAAAATATTTAAAATTTTGTATTTTTTTAAAAAAATTAATTAGTAATTTTATCATATGCCTTTAAGACACATGTAAAAGGCACATATTAGCTAAATATTGTTTAATCTTGTGTGTTTGTTTAAAAAGTGTTTCAATATTATTTTTACTGTTAATTTTGCACAAATTATTAACAAAAATAGTGTTGTACTGTTGTAATAAATTTATATAATAGTAAAATAAATTATAAAATATTAATAATATTATATCATTTTTCTCCGATAGATAGACCATCATTATCATGTTCTGATATTTATATAATACTGTGTTCTTCTTGACTAAATCATATAAAAATTGAGGATTTAAGAAAACATATGTATACACACTTACACAGTACACCCCTCCCCCTTCCTTTAACATTTTCATGGAGTTAAAATTTTAGATAAAACTCACAAAATTAAATCACTTTTGAAATACTTAGAATACAAGTAAGGCAAAAAAAAAAAAAAAAAAAAAAAGAGAAAAGAAAGAAAAAGAAAAAGGAAGCATTGAAATTTAATTTACCCAATGGTTTAGTCAAAAAAGAAGATATGTTAGCCCCTTTTTTAATTCGAATGTTATAATCAAATTCAAATCTAGAAACAGGGTATGAAAATCTTTTTAACATAGAAATTTGACGGTTGTTAGAGAAACTTGTCTTTGTTATCATTGTTTTAACTTGGGGGGGCCATTGGCCCATTACTACCAGCTTATTTATTGTTTTCCGAAATCTCTCTTGTGAAAGTGAAATTTGGTGAGTGACACGGCAACCACAAATGAGAAAACCACTGAAAACAGTCACGTAGGAAGGTTATACTTTCACATGAAAAAGAAAAGCAAATAAAGTAGAATCCAATGGCTGAGAAAAGAAGTGGGAAAACTTTTCACAAGTCCTAATTGTGGTTAGGAGAGAATCTTCCTAGTTGTTGGCTTCCTTAAGAGTCAAAAGGCCTAAAAGTTTTATGGGGTAATGATGAAAAGACTGAAGGAAGTTTCAAATTTCGGCAGCTTGTGTTGCTGCTGTGTCTCCAAATTTGATATAGCCCAATGCCCACCACCTGTGGGCCTTATGACTTGTGTGGACAATTCTTCTAATTCTTCTTTCTTTGTTTAATCATATAAATTCTTCCAAGTTATATAGTCAAATTGTTGACCCCGCAGTTTGTCACACAGTCGTACCTTTGAAGCTTTTTTTTTTGGTCATGGTACCTTTGAAACTTAGATTTAGTTATATTGACATTAAAGTACTAAACTATTCATGGTTATACCCAAAAAGAAGAAAAGATACTCCCTTCGAATCTAATGCAGCGGAAAGTGATTTTTAATTTTTTCGTCAAGAAGGGGGAAATGATTTCAAAAACTAAACTAAAGAGCGAAAAAGATTAAAAAGAAAAGATCAAGTGGGCCCGATTAGCCCATGCACTAGTTGAATTAAGTGTATAATAAAGTATATCAAAAATCGAAATTGATTGTTTGATCCAGTTAGCTCGCTCGAAAGATAATACCAAAAATTAATATGGGCTAAGGTTCATGCTTATGTGAAAACGTACTAGAACTTTGAAGCCCACCCAACGCAAAAAAGAAGTGGCACTGCGGAGAGATTCTGGAGAGCTATTCTTTTTTGTTTTGATACACGAATTTGGATCTTCTAAATTTTAAATGTGTACTTTAGAGGGTAAAGTGTGATTTTCTATCCTTAAATAATTTTTTTTCATATTTATTCTTGGTCCCACTTATAAAATAATGGTGAAAGATCATATTTTACTCTCTAAAGTGAAATTCAAACTTTAAAGAATCCAAATCCTTAAGACACTTCGCCATTTTGACATCTTCATTCACCGTATGTGGCTGCGGTGCTAATAATCGGAGAAATGGCATAGGACCAAGTGTTATATGATACAAGCCTTACAAAACTCTAGCCTACTCACTGCTATATTTGGAAGAATTAATTTATTGATTCATTTTCTTTTAAAATAATTCTAGCAACATGTTATTAGAAAAAAAAATTTCAATATTTTTTATTTTTAGTGTATTTGATAAAATTTTAATAATAAAATTATGTAATAAACAAACAAAAAGTATTTTTATATTTTGATATTTAAATATAATTATTAAATAAAAAAATATTTTTATATAAGATATTTAAATATAAATTTATTTTTATTTTTCTAAAGGATTTTTATAAAAAAAGTCACTAATTTTTTTTTAAATTCATCCAAATAAATCCTTAATTATATGAGCTAATAAAATTAAATTATAATAATTATTATTGTTTACAAAATAAAATGAGAACTTTAGAAGTATATTTTTTTATTAACAGCTAGCTATATGATTACATCACAGTTGAAATTTGAGTTAACAAAAATGTCAATATTCAATACCTAACCATGTTTTAAATTTTCAATAAATGATGTATATAAAAAGAAATACCAAAATAAAAAAATTATATAATATAAAATAGGATAAAAAACGTAAATAAGTCAAAGGAGCTGCGAAATTACGCAAATCCGCCAAACTGAAAATTGTTTTACGAATGAGCCAAAGCACATTACTATATAATTTGGTTAGGTAGCTCGAATATTGATGGTATGTGGAGTATTTCTTTAATGTCTTAAGTCATTAGAACATTACAAATTTAATAGTACTTCTAATATTTTTTAAGCCATTTTTTAAATTATTTTGCATAGAATAAAATATTTTTTTGTGGTATAATTTAAATAAATTTATTAAAAAATATTCATGATAATTTTTTAATAAAATTATTTAAATTATATGATGAGATATTACATGATTCGAATTACGCATGTGGAAGTTCGAATCACTCTGATTCAAATTATATGGTGAGCAATTCGAATTCTATACAATACTCTTCTGCCCATTCTTGATAGCTAATGAATATTTTTTAATAAATTTATTTAAATTATATCTCAAAAAAAATATTTTATTCTATGCAAAATAATTTTAAAAATGGCTTAAAAAATTTTAGAAGTACTATAAAAATATGTAATGTCCGACATTAAAGAAATACTCTACATAGTCACTAATAATTTAGAAATTAAAGAAAAAATATTTTTATCATGTATTTACCTAAATCACTAAAATATTACAAACTTATAGTACTCATAACATCTTTTAAGCCATTTTTTAAAATTATTTTGTATAGAATAAAATATATTTTTTAATTATTTTGTATGGAATAAAATATTTTCTTTCATTTCTAAATTATTATTGACTATGTAGAATATTTTATTTAAAATTTGAGTACATTCATGTATTTACCTAAGTTATTAGAACATTACAAATTTTTATAGTACTTCTAACATTTTTTAAGCTATTTTTTTAAATTGTTTTGTATAGGATAAAATATTATTTGTAGTATAATTTAAAAAAAAATTATTAAAAAAATTTATTAAAAAATATTCATGAGCTATTAAAAATGGACAGAAAAGTATGATATGGAATTCGAATTGATAGCTCATTAATATTTTAAAAAAGTCTCGTAATTAAATATTTTGTTAGCTTTTTTTTAAAGTATAAAATAAAATATATATTTTTTTAATTTTTAAATTATTAATTTTTTTTAATAAACTTTTTAATAAATTTTTTTAATAAATTATTAATTTTTTAACAGCATCATTCGAATTACTATTCAAGGCAAATTTTGACTAATTCGAACTAACTAGGTTCGAATTACTTGCTGAAGCGTCCAAACGTATAATTCGAACTCACCTAGTTCGAATTACTCTCAATCCTAGTTCAAACCAACTAGGTTCGAATTTTATGCATCACTTGTTCCATCAATATTCGAGCTACCTTAGTTCGAATTATGTGTTTTTGTAGTTCGAATCAACCTGGTTCGAATTATATAATAATGTATTTTAGCTCATTTGTGAATCAATTTTCAATTTGGCGGATTTGCGTAATTTCTCACTCCCTTAGCTTATTTACATTTTTTACCCTATAAAATACATATTAAAAATAAATTATAGAGCAATTTTAAGGTGAAAACCATTTGATTTAACTAGGAAAGGGTAAAGGGAGACTAGTTGAATTTTGGGTTGAACCGTGGAGCAGAAGGCGTTAGGCATGTCTCGGGAGTGGTGACGCGTTGGTTACAAGGTGGGTGCCAGGCAAAGAGGAATCCTTCCTTGTAAAGTAATAAGTAAGCAAAAGACGGTAGCTTAATGGTGGTGAAGGTTCATTTCTCTCAATTGAGACACTGTTTACTACCAGAAAGAAACAGGGTTCCCTTTCTGCATCGGGATTTGGGATCGAGATGTGGGTGTTCTACCTGATCTCGCTTCCGCTCACGACGGGCTTGGTCCTCTTCACCCTCAACTACTTCGCCGCCCCTCACGTCCCTCGCTACGTCCTCTTCACCGTCGCTTACACCTGGTTCTCTTCCCTCTCCATCATCGTCCTCGTCCCCGCTGATATCTGGGCCACCATATCTTCCCGCCATGATATTGCTCCCATTTCCTTCTTCTGGAGCTGGTCTTATTGGAGCACCTTTCTCCTTACCTGGTAATTCATTGCTATTTCTTATTTCATCATTTGCTTTGTGCTTCTTCTCATTTCAATTATTATTATTGCGTCCTGAGCAGGGCCGTCGTGCCCCTTATTCAGGGTTTTGAAGATGCTGGGGACTTCACAGTGTCTCAGCGATTGAAGACTAGTGTCCATGTTAACTTGGTCTTCTATCTAATTGTTGGAACCATTGGCCTCGTAGGACTTGTTCTTCTCATTATGATGCACAAGAAATGGTTTGTTCTTACTATCCTCTTAAACTTGTTATATGAGCCACAAGAAATGAGTGCATTCTAGATTTTTTGTTATATCAAGTTATACCAAGATGGAAATACAGGATTACATATAAGTCACACCTTGTGTGGTTTCTTTAAGGCATGGAAATATGAATGTATGTCCTTTGCCCAATAAGTATGGTTTTACATGATGATCATGGTTGACCAATTAACATGTGATAAGCATTCTTTAGGTTTCAGAAGAAGCTCCATTTTGTTTTTTCAAATATTTTTTTTGATTGGTTTCTATTGAACAGGCATGGAGGTCTTTTGGGATTTGCCATGGCCTGCTCAAATACCTTTGGACTAGTTACAGGTGCATTTCTTCTTGGCTTTGGTCTAAGTGAAATTCCCAAAAGTGTTTGGAGACATGCTGACTGGACAATCCGCCAGAAAGTTCTCTCCCACAAGATTGCCAAAATGGCTGTTGAACTTGATAATGCTCATCAAGAACTTTCAAATGCTATTGTTGTAAGTAGATTGCATGTTGTAAGCAAAGTTTCTCTTGCTATTTCTAAATCTTTTCTGCTTTCCAGTCTACATATTCAAGCTTGAAAATGTTATTAATCTCTTACTTGTAAATAAAATAGTAACCTCTCTGTACTGATTAGTTGAACCTATAGGTCCGTAACCTATATTTAAAACTTGATATGTTATTTCTGTAGGTTGCCCAAGCTACGTCCAACCAGATATCCAAGCGTGATCCATTGAGACCTTACATGGATGTCATTGATAATATGCTAGCCCAATTGGTATTGAGATTTTCATTCCTTGATTAAGTATTCTGATTACCGTTTCACCCATATGTTCTGCTTATAGTAACTGGATCTCTTTCTCTGTATGTTTCCTTCAATTTTCCAGTTTAGGGAAGACCCATCCTTCAAACCACAAGGTGGCCAATTAGGGGAAAATGATATGGACTATGATACTGATGAGAAGTCAATGGCAACACTTAGACGTCATCTTCGGGGAGCTACTGAGGAGTACTACAGATATAAAAGGTAAGCAATTATCAGTTTAGTATTCTAAGTATGTTTATTTGGAAATTTGCTCTTGAATCCTTTACATGCGTTCTATATATTCTTCCAAGGAGGATAAACTAGTAATAGAACATTAGTTGTATGTTTAAAAATAATCTCTTTTAGATTGTACCACACATTACAAATACTTCTACTAGGTTCTTTTTCTTTTTAACCTTATTTGAGTAATCAGTCTTTCAGTTATTGCTCTAGTTGATTGGTTCTACTTGGATGATGAACAGTGTATAGTTTTGCTTCCAAGCTGTATGTGTTAATATGAAAGACCTTCTAGCATTTGCGTTGAAGCGTTCAAAGCTAGAAATTATTCAAATGTATAAAATATTTCAATGTATATATAATCAATTGAAAGCCGTAATTGGTTATTAATCTGTTTTGTTTATTTGTTTCTTCTGGCAGTCAAGTCACAGTGTTGACTGAATTTATTTAGCAGCTTGACTGTTTAGTTGTATCTCTGTTTTCAGTTACATCATTACAACTAGTTCTCCTGGAATTTTCCTTATATGGTTACTTTTGCAGTGAGTATATGACTTATGTACTGGAAGCCCTTGAGTTGGAAGATACGATAAAGAATTACGAACGCTGCAACTCAACCGGATGGTTGTTTTATTTTATTTTATCTCTTTCTTTTATCCACCTAATTATCCTTCTGTAATATTTTAAAGGTTAGTCCTGCTCACCTTGTGCCATTTTACTGCTGTCATTTCAGGAAATATATTTCAAGCTTTAAACCTTCTAGGACTGGCAAGTTAGGATCTCTAGTTGATACTTTAGGTAATTATGAGATTTACTGTTAACATATTTTCTTCCTGTAACTGGAATTTTATTTAGTAATTTGACTAGTAATGTTGATTGTATTAGTTTCCCAAGAGATACCTTGAAAATTTTACACATTTTCCTGGCTTGTAAAAATATGGAATATTTTTATTAGAGTCATTTGGCACAGCCTTCTGAATAAATGGTTGTTTTATTGCAGAATTTTTATGGCGATGCATTTTAAGAAAGCAAGTAGAGAGGGGCTTGGCTGTTGTATTTGGTATCATGTCTGTTGCAATTCTTTTAGCAGAGGCAACTCTTCTACCTAGTGTTGATCTATCTCTTTTTTCAATTCTTATCAAATCCGTTGGAACACAGGAGATGCTTGTGCAGGTAGACTACGACTCAGAGATTAATTGTTTGTGCTAAATGTGGACCTTGAGATGCTGCACATATATTTGAAATCTTTTTTCCACCTTATCAAAAGAAGCTTTTTGGTGAAGATATTTTAAAATATTGAAAATCATGTAACAATCTGAATGTTAGCTTACGATATCTTATATTAACTTCTTTCTAATTGAATATTATCGTGGCTTTGCTTTAATGAAACATTTTCATTTTACCATATTATATTATTATTTGAAATTTGCTTTTTCGAATCACTCTTCAATGTTTCATTCATTTGTTCTAAACTCTAGCTTCTAGCATCAAACACAACTGTATAAACATTACTCAAGTGATTCATGCTGTCAAACATTTGACATAAAGATAATCTTGAGGTTATTAGTACTGTAAATTCAACAGGATGAATGATTTTGTTGGTTTCACTAAAACTACCTAATGGGAGGAGACAGTGAAGCCAGATTTTACATTTCTTGTTTATTCTCTGAAAGGGTGCATGAAATGGCATATCTTAAATATCGTGTACAGGTGTTTGCTTTTGTTCCTCTCATGTACATGTGCATCTGCACATACTACTCCTTGTTCAAAATTGGAATGTTGATGGTTTACTCTTTGACACCCAGACAGACGAGTTCAGTCAACTTGCTTATGATATGCTCGTAAGTTTTGTTTCATTATTATTATTATTGAATATTATTGTTTTCCTTGAATTGCTAGTGATATCTTGTAAGTACTGTTTGTATTCTTTCTTGTTCCAGCATGGTTGCTCGTTATGCACCCCCTATCTCATACAATTTTCTCAATCTCATTCGCCTTGGTTCCGACAAAACAACTGTATTTGAACAGGTAAATATTTTAGCAACGTTTCATGCATTACTGTATACTCTGATGCTCTGATCTATATCTTTCACATATAGTATATCATCACTTCACAGTAACCCCATCACAATTTTCATGGCTGTAGTTCTTAGGTGCTTTACATAGAGTAAGTTCGCTTAAATAGTTTATTTAAATGCTTATGTGAAAGGATTTTTGAAAAAACTTATGAATAAGTTATATTAATATACATCATAACAAAAGTGCTTATTTTGGGAAGGTATAAATCTCAAAAAGCACTAGAAATGACACCTCTTCAGAAACTATAAGCTCTATAGCCAGACAGAACCAAATGTTCACATCAACAACATACCTAAATGGTTTTATCGCTTTTATGTAGATGGGTACTACGTGGAAAATGATATATTCCTCATTTGCATTCAACTAGTTTGTCATTTAAGTTTATTGACCAAAGTATGTTTTATTTAATCCTTTCTTTTATTATCCCAGTTAGATGAATTTTATTTGTCATGTGGCATCTGTTGTGTATTTACAGTATATGATTTTATTCTTTTAATATTAATTTGTCATTAATTAGTCTCATAAGCTAGAGACTGAAATTATTGGCAGCTACATATCAGAACATGTTTGATTCCTTTGGTTCCTATTAATTCATTTATCTGATTTGAAGCATTGTGCTTGACTACAGCGAATGGGTAACATTGATAAGGCTGTCCCTTTCTTTGGAGACAAGTTTAACAGAATCTTTCCACTCATTATGGTTATATACACCCTTTTGGTTGCAAGCAACTTCTTTGACAGAATATTTGATTTTCTGGGAAGTTGGAAGAGGTATATTTTTAAAACAGAAGCTGAAGATATGGATGGTTTTGACCCATCAGGATTAATTATCTTACAGAAAGGTATATTCTTTTTAAACCTCTACTTAGAGTTAATAAAAATGACAAATTGCATCTGAATTAGCAAACTTACCTTGTATTTGGGATGTTGTGATACTCATGCTTGATAGTGGAATTGTGTTATTTTTAGAACGGACATGGCTTGAACAAGGATGCAAAATTGGTGAGCAAGTAGTTCCACTAGCAAGGAATTTCAATGGTATTGATGTTGAATCTACCAGCAGTCTGATGGTATGTTCACGTGCCACCTTGAAAGAAAGAAACAATCTCATCTATTTTTTCATCTTTTGTACCGAATGTAGTTTAATCTTGTCATGATTTCAACAGCTTCAAGATATGACATTATATTTTTTTTTTTTGTGGTTATGCGTTTTACTCATGTTATAGATTATATTGTTCAGGAGAAAAATAGTGTTGAAATGAGGGGAACTTCCAGTCTGACAAATACAGAAACAGATGGAGGTCTTCCTAAAACTTCTAGGGAAGAGACTAGGAGATATACTTCTAGCAGGGAATCCATAAGCAGCAAGTATGCTGCTTTCCGGCGGCAGAGCGAACAGGCATCTAGATATAACTCCAAGAGGGAAGAGAAAAATATTGAGTCTAGTAAGGTTTCCTTGCTTGATCACAGTGATACTACTCATTCAGGCAATACAGCTGGAGTGTCATCTGCGGGTTTGGCCTCGACATGGCAAACAATGAAGACAGGCTTTCGGAGTTTCAAGGCCAACATGGGAGCCAGGTGGCTTTTACCCATACAGCAACCACTGGAAGTTAAGATCAACCGTGCTTCCTCATCGGAATCCCTTGATGATATCTTCCAAAGACTGAAACAGCCTTCAGCAGAGCAAGTTATTCACAACGAGGAGGATTAATTGGAAGCCATACAATATTGGGATTCCCAAGTCCATATTATCATGTATATTAATGTGAAAGTGCTGCATGATGTTCTTACCATTCTTTCTTTCTAATCTTAGTTTAACCTTGGTCCTCTAGTGTAGCCTAAAGAAGGAAATAGATCCGCCATACAGAAACTTGAACAGTAATCATATATGAATGGAGCATGATGATCCATAGAAGCCATACTTGAAAATTGTTCAAATTGTATAGCCTTTGCAGATGTTTGATCCGTTGCGTATTCATAATTTTTTAATCGCACAGCTGCGCTTGTCAATCGCTGTAAAGATTCTCCATAATTTGTATTTTGATTATCACGGTCAAATTCAAGCTATCAAATTCTCCACAAGTAATATAATGATGATGAGAATCATTAAAAAATTTACAGGATGAATTCAATTTTGATTTACGTTCTGCTTTAAAAAGAATAATAGAAAAAAACTTAAAATTAACAAGAATAATAAAATTTAAGCCCTAGGTCATAGGGTTCCCGATGGTCCTGGAATGCAAAAAAGGCCTATATCTGGAACTTTCTTGTGAGTTTGAGTAGTTTGGACCAAAGGTTATTTTTCTTACTGCGCCTGTTATCTCCATTGGCTTCTCTTTCTCTTGAGGGAAAGGCAACCGACTTACTCTTCTTAAAACCACCACCGAAGCTAATTGATGATGAAACGGAATCCAGCACATTGGACGCAGAAGAAGAAGAAGAAATGGATTGAGGAGAATTACGGGAAGAAGAATGGGTTGGTCTGTGGAGATTGGATAGTTTGTCTCTTAAGCAAGAAGCGCAAACGCCTGGTTGTTGGTTGTTATTCGGATGAACCTTGCACCCAAATCTTGATGCTTCTATCTCCGACCACTTCATCTCTGAATGCACTTTGTTACTGCTTGCGTCGTTCGTTTTGTAGTAATGCATGGTTGAAATATAATGGACCGCCACGACTCAACTTCTATGACTGCGTCCAATCCAATCCAGTTTCTGGATGTTTCTTAATCAAGATAATTTTGCCTTTACATACAATAATTTATTGGCATAACAATAAATTTTTAAATAAAATTTGGATTAGCGACAAATTAATCCTTAGTTACTTAGCCTACGAAGTTAGAAAATACTGTGGGAAAAAACAATGATTGTGTGCTGCAATCAAAACCGAGCTTTGAAAATTGCATTCATTTATTTCGTCACTAATGATTCAATTATTATTACTAAATCTTCTTTACGTTGAAAAGAAAAAACAATATTCATACACTCAACAAGTCAACATTCTTACTATCCGTTCTGTATAAAGGTATAGTTGTTACAAATTAATTATATAAAAAAATGTGTTTAATTGTTAAAAAATGTTAATATTAAAATAAGAGTCCTATTAGAGAACTGAACATTTTCCAAACTGATTCCCAAAGATCGAACTCTTAAACTTTTAGATTTAGAGCTCTAAATCATGTCATGATACCACTCATCCCAAAAGTTTCAGCTGATGGAAAAATGTAACACTAATGGTTATATCACTAATACTCCCTAAACTTTTATTGTAGACATTGTACAAATATTTCATTAGTTTCTCGTACTTTCTCTTAAAATAATATTTATTATAAAAGATTTACATGTAACGAGATTGATTTAAAGGCACTGCACATCTAAAGAATAAATACATCGCGTGACTCAAGTCATAAGTAACGTTTAACAAAATGAAAAAACCAAAAAATTTTTTTTTGAAGAAAGTGAGCTCAACACATTAGAGTGGAGCAAACATGAAAAGATAACAAAACAGAAACCAAAATAAAGAGACATAACTCTGGGGTAGAATCCGTTGTCATCTCCGACATTGGCATCAACAACCAAACGGATCAACGCCACACCATTCCTTATAACTCAGAAACGACTTATTCTTGACTCCATCAACACCTGTCTCTAATTTCTGGTATTCCGTTCTAACCAAATGTTCCAGATAACCGCAAAGAATCCTATCTGCCACTTCTTTCTCTCAGAACTACGACCAGGCACTTCCATCCAACTCTCAAACAGTTCTTTGACAGTCCTCGGAATAGCCCATGCTCTGTCTGCACCCGTCAACCAAGCGCACCACACCTGCCAAGTAAATTCACAACCTAGAAACAAATGGTGCACAAATTCTATTTCTTTTTTACACAACACACAAATCGTATCGCTATGTCGTATGATTCCTAGCCTACTCAGTCTCTCTTTAGTGTTGATTCTGCCTATTAGGACAAACCACGCAAAGAGCTCCACTCTTGGAGGAACCAATCCTCTCCAAATCGCACTAGTGAAGCTGTAGCTTGTGATGTCTTCTGAGAGAGTCTCTTTCTGCAGCACCTGCACAAAAGAATTAGTAGAATAGATACCTGTTTTTATCAAATTTCCATACAATTGTATCCTCTTTACTAGGCGACATTCTTACTACTCGCAATCGGTCATGTAGTTGATTGAGCAACTCAAGTTCCTATTGGAATAACTTTCTCTTCCACTGAAAGTTCCACACCCACTCTATCCCATCCCAGAACCCACAATCCCCTACCATAGATCCTTGTTGATTTGAAGCAGAGAAGAGTCTCGAAAAACTATCTTTCAACGGACCACCTTGTAGTCAATCATCCTCCCAGAAACGAATATGTCTACCATTTCCCACCTCCATAGCCAAACCACTGATCATCATATCTCTCCCCTGTGGCCCTTTAAAATTAAGCTGACAAATATCTTTCCACGGCTCTCCTCTTGCAGGTAATGACTGTTTTGACAACATTACAGAAGGATTCAAGAGATTACAAGAACAGACAACCTTCTTCCACAGCGGACAGTCTTCCTTCGAAAAACGCCACCACCACTTGAACAGAAGCGCCGTATTCCTGATCAATGCATCTCCTACCCCCAAGTCGCCTAACTTTTTCGGAGCTTGCACCATCTCCCATTTCACAAGTGGTATACCATTTTTCCCATCTTCTTTACTCCATAAAAACCTTCTCTGTAACCCGATAATCTTGTCCGCAACCGCTTTTGGCATTTTGTACAAGCTTAGGTAGTAAACCGGAAGACTATTCAGAATGGATTTTATGAGAACCAACTTACCAGCTTTGTTGAGGGACTTGGCTTTCCACAAACTGAGCTTATCTTCTACCTTGTCTATGATTGGTTTCCATGTCTTCACCAACCGTGGGTTTGCACCTAACGAAATTCCTAAATACCTGACTGGTAAAGTAGCTTCGGCGCAACCCAACAAACCACACATATTCGTCACCCAGTCCTGCTCACAGTTAACCGAAATCAGATTTGACTTCTCGAAGTTGATACTCAGGCCAGACATCCACTCGAAGCAACGTAAAAGCCTCTTATAGTTCAGTATTGTTTCTGTATCCTGTGGGCAAAATAAAATTGTGTCGTCCGCAAATTGGAGATGCGACAATTCTATGTTGTCCTTGCCCACCAACAGTGGAGAGATGTGCCCATTCCTGATTGCCTCACCCACCATCCTATGCAAGATGTCGACAACCAGAACGAACAGAAAAGGAGACAGTGGATCTCCTTGTCTCAGTCCTCTCTCCATCCTGAACGGCTTGGTTGGTGATCCATTAATCAACACTGACATAGATGCTGTGGTCACACATTCCTTCACCCCTGCCCTCCACTGAATGCCAAAACCCATTTTTTGGAGCACCTCATCCACAAAACTCCATCTCACTCTGTCGTAAGCTTTCTGAAAGTCTAGTTTGATAATTGCCGCCTGCTTCTTACGCGACTTCAGCCATTGGACCATCTCACAAGCAATGAGCGCACCATTGTGTATCTTGCGACCCTTGACAAACGCAGACTGCGTCTCTCCCACTAAACCTGGCATTACTGACCGCATTCTTCTCACCAAGATTTTGGATATCACCTTATAGACACAACCAACCATGCTAATTGGCCTTAAATCTTTAATTTCCTTAGCTCCCACAAATTTTGGAGCTAGCGCCACCCATGTTACGTTAGCATATGTTGGTAGCTTCGCACTTTGGAAAAAATCCAGAATAGCTGTAGTAAACTCTTGGCCAATCTCACCCCAACATTTCTTTATGAAGTTCATATTGTAGCCATCAATACCTGGTGCTTTACTAGACCCACAATCCCAAACTACCTCTCGAACTTCCTCGGGTGATGGTATCACCTCTAGCTCTTCTGCTTCCTCCTCATTAATCTGCCTTACCAACCCATCATGGATTCCAACCCTTGGATAGAGCTCCTGTCGATATAGTTCTTTATAGTATCCTGTAATTGCAACTTTTATTCTGGCCTGGTTCCTCACTACTCTGCCATTAATTACCAGGGACTTGATTCTGTTGTTCCTTCTTCTAGCCGATGCTATATTATGGAAGTATCTGGTGTTCTTGTCCATGTCCCTAGCATGTTGAGATCGGGACATCTGCTTCCAATGAACCTCCTTTCTGGCATACCACTTCGCATAGCAAGTCACAAGAGCCTTCCTTCTAGCCTCCAATGTTCCATCATGACTGCCAGCACTAACCACGTCATCAATCTTCTTAATTTCTTCCTCGAATTTCTTTATCCTATTGTCAATATCCCCGAAATTGTCCTTGTGCCATCTCCTCAGCGGAACCGTCAACGCCTTCAGCTTACTAGTAAATTGTTCATCACCCAAGTTCCTCCACTCATCCTTCACCATCCTCAGAAACCCTTCATGAGTGAACCAGGAGTCTAAGCTTCGGAACGGTCTTGGACCAGCACTAAGTCTCGCATCTTCTAGAATCAACGGGAAATGATCTGATAACCCCCTAGGTCATCCTCTCAAACGAGTATCTGAGAACTCCTCAAGCCACTCCAAACTGAGAAGAATCCTATCTATTCGGCTACAAGAACTACCTCGAAACCATGTGAATTTTCGATCAGTAAGAGGTAGATCCACTAGCTGTAAAACTTGCACCCATTCCTTAAAGTCTTCTGCAGAAGCCGGTAAACTAGTTGCGCATTTTCTTTCCTCCAACTTTAATATTTCATTAAAGTCTCCCATAAAGCAAAACGGAACCTGACACAGGCCCAAAATATAGCACAACTCCTCCCACATCATCAGTTTCTCATTCCGAACATGTGCGCCATACACCAAACAGAATACACAGTTAAAGTTATTTTTTGTCAGCACGCCTTGCACGCAAAGCCAACCATCCCCTTTATAGCAGTTCAATCGTTTAAACAGCAAATCATCCCACATTAATAATAAACCGCCAGAGGCTCCTACTGATTCCACATATTCCCATCCCACCGTGTCACAACCCCACAGCCGACCAACATTAAATTTAGTCACTACCTCCCTCTTGGTTTCAATTAATCCTTGCATATTCAATTTAAACTTCTTTTTCAACTCTTTCACCATACTCAATTTTCCATCCCCTCCTAAACCTCTAATATTCCAACAACTATAAATCATTTAAATGAAATATTACACACCTTTTTATGTTGTTTGGGCCTACACCTTCTTGCTTTCTCCTTTTGTTTTGCAATTTTTCTTTTCGCCGCCAGAGCTTCATTCAGGCTTTGTAAAATCGCCATAAGATCTTCTTCTTCATCATAAAAAACTACACCAGACTCCACAGCTAACTTCCATGTTTCTGTATTTTCGGCTAGATGATCTTTCTGCATGCGTCTCTGATCAGCGTCCTGAGTCGTAATTGAAATTGAATAAAAAGATAAATTGTAATTGAAATAAAAATAAAAAGATAAGTTGAAATTGAATACAAAGAGAATCACTCTACTTTATACCCAATTTCTTGACGCAACAAGAAAGGGACTCCTCAACCTAACTTGTCAACGCCATAGTTTGGAAATTGAATCGAAGGGACTCCTCAACCTTCTATTCAATTCCTCGATGTAACAAGAGAGGGACTCCTCAACCTCAATTGTCCACACCATGGTTTCATCACGAAACCAAAAAGGGGTTTAGAAACCTCTAAAAATTCTATGCTACGACTGCAATAGCTAAGGAGGTATTTATAACCTCTTATTAGGTTAAAACAAAGAAAACCCTAAAGCCCATAAACATAAGGCCCAATCTAGTAATTAAATAAACAAAATCAAAATACATTAAATAAAATATTCTAAAAATATAAACTAAAATATCTTCTAAATAACTCTTGAACTCTTCATATCACGAACATTTGAAGCACGTATCACGTTTCTTCCTCTTCCGCATTAGATCCTACCTCTTCTATGTCCTTGCCTTCCACCTCTTTATTTTTTGCAGCTTCATCCTTCTCTCCGGTCTCCGCAGCATTATTGTTGTTCTTCTGGAATTGCACACTGTCACTTCCCTGAGTCCCGTGGTCCACACCTCTTCCATCCGATTCCTCCCCTGCCTCACCTTGGTCATGGCGATCCTCATGTACCTTCGCTGACCAGCTCTCCACCACGCCTTCACCATTGCCTGGCCACTGGCTTTGAAGAAGCGTCGCCGGATCAGGCCCCGACAGCACAGAGGGGTGCGTAGCTGAGTCCAAACCCATCCGCACAAGGGGACGCACGGTGCTTTCCTTCAAGGCGGCGTGAGCAGCGAACGGAGAGCGCTGCATTGAGCAGCCCGTGTCACAGAGCCCAGCAGTGGTCACGGATCGTTCCACATGACCCGACCCAACGCACCAGATATGTACCTGACCCGACCCATCCAGCTGGCCCGTCTCTTGTGATTCAACCGCACAGCCCATTAGTTTCTTCTCAACCAGCCCAGTTCCTCTATGATCCATCAGGAGGCAAGGCATGGTGCCTTGTATTTGGGCCGATTGATTATTGGAGCCCATACCCCCACATTTCCAACATTGCATACGTGCCACCTTCCCTTTGGACCCACTTCCGTCATCAATGCAAATATCCGTATTCGTTCTTTCCGAATCAGCCCCAACATAATTGTCAAATCCCACACAAACAACCTTGCCATTAATTCCATTTATTTTAAAATAATCCGTTTCCATTTGCATTTGATGTTGTTTAAAATTTTTTTGATTGCATTCATTCAAAAAAATATCTGATGTTACCATTCTATCCTTGTCTTCATCTCTGGCAGTTTTCCGTTTCATGATGATCTCGGTCGCCGGATCCCACACCGTCGCCATCACCTCCCTTCCACCATACTGTGAATTAGAACTTTCGCCTCTTTCCTGTACATTTGCATCCTCCAAAAGACTATTATCTTCATACACCTCATGTCCCACCTCTTTTACAAAGACATAAAAACCACTAGTACCGACGGTAATATGCACCCATTCTTTGATAACATCAAACACACAAGTATCAATTAGCACACGACCAGAACTAAACGATAAGGTTGAAACCGTCCTTTCATCAAACTTGATTACTTCTTCCCATAGTCTCCCCAAAAAAATTGTATCAAATTAACTATAATATAAATCAATTCAATCAATCTCTTTTTATTTTTAATTTTAGAATTTAAAAAATTAGAATAATAGAATTGTTTTTTTATAACGAATATATCTTTTAACTAGTTAGTTGCATTCTTAATTAATTTCTTAATAGAACTAAAAAAATACGAAAATCATGACACGTCGATTCAATGCCCATGTAATTGTAAATTTTGAGATGAAATAATATAGGAAACCAATTCTAGATAATATTAATTAAAATTATTTCGTGTAAAATTATCTTTTAATGCTTATTTCTAGAAAAGCTAAAGACCAAGAAAGTTGGAGACTAGGGGAGTAGAGACGGTCAAGAGTCAAGATAGACCCTCCAATTTCCAAATCTAAAACCCAATTTCAATCAAATTTCTTTCGTTCATCATTTTTCATTCAATTATTCTTGACATACAAGTCATTTTTTGATATAAATTTATATAAGTCATTTATATTCACGCGCATACGTTCTTCTTTGTGCCGTTACTGCACGTTCTTTATCTTCTTCTTCTTCTTACTGCACGTTCTTTCGTAATCGTCGTCATCAACACTACCTCCTCCTCCTCCTTCTCCTCCTCCTCCTTCTCCTCCTCCTCCTTTTTTTCATTGGAATTCCTTCTCCTCCTTCTTTTTCCTCCTTTTCCTCTATCATCAGTTATCTCATTGTTGAAAATAATGAATAATTCAAGTTTAGATTATCAATTGAACCATAACGAAATTGATTATTATTTTGAATCCAATCAAGTGGTTGAGGTGTGGTTCGATTCTAGTTAATTTTTTCGTTAGTAGTTTATGATTCTATAGGTGAATAATATTTCATCATTAATGGTTTGAATTGAATGTAATGTAAAAGTTCTGCATTAAAAATTTTTTTTCTGTATTTACAGCAAATTTGGGTGTAATACGAAGATATTTACATTCATTCAACTAAAAGAAAGAAAGAAATAAGAAAAAAAAATGCAGCATTAGGAAATATTTTTCTGTATTTACAGCAAATTTGGGTGTAACACGAAGATTTTTTGGTATAACACGAAGATATTTGAGTGTATTGTTTAAGAATTTTCAGTATATGTGTGCTGATAAGTTCTGCATAATTTAAAACTTTTTCTCTTCTTTTTCCTCATTTTCTACTGATTCTCCTTTTTTTCATCATGATTACCATCTTCTTCTTCTTTTTTTCTTATTCATCTTTTTCTTTTTACTTTATCTTCTCAAGTTTCTTCTTGTTTTACTCTTTTAATAAGAATAAAAACAAAAAAAATCAAACAAAGAAAAAGAAGAAACACATAATGCTGCAAAATTACTTAGAAGGTGATGAACTTACATTCATTCAACTAAAAAAAAGAAAGAAATAAGAAAAAAATGCAGCATTAGAGGAAATATTTTTATGTATTTACGGTAAATTTTGGTGTAATACGAAAATATTTGGGTGTAACACGAAGATATTCAAATGTATTGTTTAAAAATTTTCGGTGTATGTGTGCTGATAAGTTCTGCATAATTCAAAACTCTTCCTCTTTATCCTCTTCATCTTCAGTTGCTTTTTCTTCTTCATCTTCTTATTTCATATTCTCATAATTTGTCTTGGGAGGAAAAAATCAAACAAAGAAGAAAAAATACATAATGTTGCAAAATTAATAGAAAGAGGAGGGAAAAAATGCAGCAACAACAACAGTAATAAAAAAAATGACGATGAAAATAAAACACATAAAAGAAAAAGGAGGAGAAACACAAAGGAGGAGGACGAGGATGAGGAGGAGGGGGAAAAGGAGGAGGAGGAATAGGGAATAATACAAAGAGGAACAACGTAATTTCACGCACGCCTTATATAAATGACTTGTATGCCAAAAAAATTTGTATGTATAGCAGTACTCTTTTTCTTTTTTTTTTTAAGTTGAATTTTTATATATATTTAAAATATTTGGACATACATATATATATATTATGATTGCTATATTTTGTTTTTCTTAGCACTAAACCTACTCTTATTGAGTGAATAAGTAAAAAAAATAAAGGTGAAAATTCAGGTATCGTCGACTTCACGTGAAATTAATAGTAGAGAATTATTAGATGGTTTGACTGATTTGACTAAATTTTCATCTAACGGCTCTCAACTAACAACTTCACGTGAAGTCGACTAAAACTGAATTTCCAAAAAAATAAAATGATCTATTAAGACTTTTCTTCAAACTTTTTAATTTTTTCGGCCAACGTATCTTTTTTATTTTAATTTTTTTCTTTGTTCAAATATAAAATAAAAAGAAGAAACTGAAATCGCTATGAAAAAGAGCATAACTGGTTGGAATATTTTTTGTTTACAAGAGTTTTTTTTTTTTTTTTGACATACATATTTACACACACTAAATTCAGTTATTGTTGAGAGTGGAAATCGATTTCGGGTGTGGCTTAATATGAGATAAACTGATTTGTGACTCACACACCGTCTCAGCCATGGTTTACAAGAGTTGAATATGAAACCACTTTTATATAAGGGTAAAGTATATTTATCCGTAAAGTTTGGTAAACATTTTAAAGTTTATTTTATTTTAATTTTATTTTAAAAATTTTCGATTTGCATCAAATATATTTTCGACGACTAAATTTTCAAAAATTTAAGACCAATCTAACAATAATATATGAAAATTATGTTTGATTTGCTTGTGTTGAGGATTATTCTTTTTTTTTTTTAAAGTAGGAGCTCAACACAAAAGTAGAACAAGGACAGAACTAAAACAAAAATACAAAGCAGTAAATAAAACTAGACTAACTGATCTAACCATAAGACCCTCTGTCATCTCCGGCATTGCCATCAATAACTAAAGGAGTCAGCACCTAGCCATTCAGTGTAACTTTGAACAGACAAATTTATAATGTCCTCAACTCTTTTTTTTTTATTCTGAAAAATTCTCCGATTTCGTTCCAACCAAATGTTCCACATAATGGCACAAAAGCACACCATCCAACTCTTGCACTCCTCCTTGTTAATTGATGCCTCTGTCCAACTTTAAAAATGCTCCTTGATTGTATCTGTGTATATCCATTGCAAACCAACATGAGATATTCAAGCACACCAAACCTGTTAAGAGAAATTACAACCAAGAAACAGGTGGTAATCATTTTTATCGCCTATTTTACATAAGACACAGAGAGAATCTTCTTGGCTAATAACCCCGAACCGACACAATCTCTCCTTCGTATTGACCCTGCCAGTCAATCCAAACCAAACAAATAACTCCACCCTAGGAGGGACAAGTCCTTTCCAAATTGACCTAGTAAAGCTGTAACTTGATATATCCTCTGGAGCCATTTCTACATGCAACACCTGCACAAATGAGTTAGTAGAAAAAAAACCCTGCTTATCATATTTCAACACAACTCTTATAAAATTATTGTTGAATTAGTCTTAAATTTTTTAAAAAATTAGCCGTTAAGGATATATTTGATGCAAATCAAAAATTTTTGGGATAAAATTAAAATAAAATAAAATTTAGAGATATTTTTAAAATTTTTATCAAATTTTAGGAAAAAAAATATACTTTACTCCTTATATAATTTTTAAATGGGCCTATTATGTAACACATTACACATCACTGGATTGGGATGAAGTGCACCTCGTGGGCTTTCTTTAGGAGTTATATGTTATTTTTTACATAATAAACGTGGTAGTTTTGCGGGCTTAGCCCCGATTTAATACGCAAAAGAACGAACGTTATAGTTTGTATACCATAAAAGGTTAATTTGATAAATACAGCAATCCGTGGATGAACCATGGGGCATTGGACAAAGCTTCATGGCGATGGAAACCTGAGAGAATCTTCAAATGTGAGATTCACTAAACTCGAAAAACATAAGGCAAAAGTTTCGGTGTGCTTTTAGTTTGATGTCGAATTTATGAGACTTGTCGTTTAAGATAAATATTAAATATTTAAAAATTATTTATTTATATATTTTTTAAATAAAATATTAATTTTTATATTTTTAGCAAATTAAACAACATTATTTAGACATCATAACAATAACAAAAACATAAAGAGTTACACTATCCACAGCCCATTGTTAAATTAATTCTGCTAATCCTGTCTTGTTTTGTTAATGTAATTCTGGACTTTTAGTCTTTTTATCCAAAAGAAACATAAAGTCTCAAGGGCCATCAATTTTGATAAAATTTTAGCCATTATTTAGTTAACAGAAATTTTTTTCACGTGCTAAATTATTTAGTTATTAATCCTCTTCTCCATCTCTCTATTTAAAATACCTATGCTGATTATTTAATGGCCCAAAATTTAAAAAATTGATGGTCTCCTAATACTGCTAAAAAAAAATATGAGATTAACTGAAATAATAGATAATTTAATATTTTAATTAGTTATTTTTTTTAAGTGTTAGCAGCGATAAAAAATTCTTTAAGTTTGTTTTTTTTAGTAATTAAACAAATCAATTTCCAAAATTTTTAAAAATAAACATTTTAGTTTTAAAAAAAAATTAATACACAGATCAATTTATAAAGTTTTATTCTAACAGACAAATCAATCTCTAGTCTATTTTTTGGCAGAATAATTATTCAAATTAGTTTAAAAAAATTAATACACAAATCAATCTCTAACGTTTTTTTCTGTCAAACATAATAGTCTTCTGTCCATTCTAATTTTACCATATATTAACTTTTATTATTATTAGCTTAACTTTGTACATATGAACGATGATATTATCATATTAATACATTTTTTTTTGTTGAAAACAAATAAGGTAAATAATAATACTTTAAAATCCAATGATTTTCAACTTTGAGTTTTTTTTAGAATAATGTCTAATAATTTTATTATTATTATTATTATTATTATTATTATTATTATTATTATTATTGAAGGACTATATATATCTTTTATATTTTTATGTAAAAATTCTTTTTATATTACAAATACATACATAAAAATTTAATAAATAAATTTATCATTATTTTTATCTAAAAAATACAAAAATTATAGTACAGTAATATCGTGTAATAATAATAATAATAATAATAATAATAATTTTGTTTTATTTTACCTTTTTTTATAGATGGGAGACTATTATGTTTGTCGGAAAAAAGTTAAGGATTAATTTGTGTATTAACTTTTTTTGAGACTAAAATATTCACTTTTAAAATTTTTGGAGACTGATTTAAATTATTATTTTACCGAAAAATAAACTGAGAGTTGATTTATCTGTCAAAATAAAATTTTAAAATATTTTTGTGTATTTATTTTTTTTTTAGAGACTAAAATATCTACTTATAAAATACTTGGCGACTAATTTTGATAATTATTTTTTTTAAATATTTTTCACAAGATCTACATTAAAGTTGACATTGAGTTAAATGAGTTAGCCAAATTCTTAATACTAAGTTGAAGAAAAATATTGTGCGTTAAAATAGCATCTAGAGTACTATTTTTCAAAGAATACTAGAAAATTAATATTTTTAATACTAAAAAAAAAAGAACAATTGATAAGAATTAGTTCAAATATTAAAAGAAATAATGTTATAGAACAACAGAATTTATTATTTTTTATTAATAATTAATTAATAATATTTAAAAATATTAATTAAAAATATATTATTAAACCAAAAATATTGGTCAATATAATATAAAATTACTTTCCTTAAACTTTTCTGTTAAAAAAATATTAATGACTTAAAATTTCTCTGTTGAAAATGATAATACATAATAGGTTTGAGCATTTATTAGGAGGGGCTCCATTGTGGCATGAGGAAAGCAACTAAAATTTGTAAGGGTGCATGTACCACATTTTGCTTTGAATATATTAATGGCACAAAATTCATGCAGCTCCGAAGCCTTTATGCCACTGCCATGTATCATGTATAGTATAGTACATATCAGTGTCCTCGTCCTGAAAAGCCTATAGGAAATGAATTAGCTTCACAGAAAAAGGAGCGATGCAGATTATTCTGTACAAGATTGGTGATGATGATGACGATGATCGAGAGATTCTGCTAGATGTTTTCAGAATTAGGAAAATTTACTGTTAATTAAATAATTTTATTTTAAATTTATTATATTTTATATCAATAATTTAAATTATAAATTTTACGATTTAAGATTTACGTTTAAAATTTAGAATCTCTTATATTTTTTTTTTTACTTTTAATGATAAGTTAATTTTTAAAGAGGGTTACATTTTTTATTTTTTATTTTAGAAGCATTATTATTCACCGTATACATGTATTCAATATTTAAATTTGCTTTCTTAATTACAAACTAAATTTTATTTTGTCAACAAACTATAATTTAAATGATATAGTCTTTTTATACTTATTTAGAAGTTGCAAATTTAAATTTCAATCTAAGCTTTAGAAAAAAAAAACCTAAACTTTATTTTTACAAGTTTTTATTTTGTTTAGGATATTCATAAGGAAACGACATTTAAAAGGATAATTGAGTATCAAAATATTATATACATACAAAAAATAACTCATCAAATTATCATATATTTTTGTATGTATATATAAGATGTTAGATTTTTTTTATGTTTTTAAGATAACACTAGTGAATTTTTTATTTTCCAATAAAAAATATTGAGCTCTTAGATATTCATGTATTTTTATTTATATTATTATTTTATATATTTTAATATATATTTTATATAATAACTAAATTAATAATTAATTTGTTAGAAGTATATAATATATTAGTGTTACGGTTCAACCTTTAAAATGAGTTTATAAGTTAAAATCGGTCCAAGAACACTTTTTTTGAAACTTATAAAGAACATAATTTAAATTCAATAATACTCCATCTTTAAGTGATTTTTTTAATCAACTCCAATTAAGTGATTTAGAGTTGTGCATCGCACCATTTATAATAGACGTAAATCTCTTTTTTTTATTCTTTTTTAACGTAAATATTTTTTTTTCTATATTTTGTTTGATTATTGTCTCTTTCTCTTTCTCTTTCTCTTTAAATTTTATTTTCTTCTTCAATTTGTTGTGTTCTTCTTTGATTTTATCTTCTTTCTTTTCATATTTTGATTTGCATTTATTTTTTTAAATCGAATAGTGTAATTAAAATCGTTTAGTTTTTATGTGTTCCAAAATAATAAATAATTCAAATTTAAATCAGTAGTAATTTAGATTATTCTTCATGAATAAGGTTTGGGTCGTTCTTAATTTTATCTAGTTTCATTCTTCAACAATTTTGAATTGAATAGAATGAAATGAAATTTAATGCAATTGAATAAAGTGACAATGAATAATTTCATTTTTCTCTGTTAAAATTAGTGTTGTTTATGAACACAATTTTCGGTTCATTTGTTATTACACAATGGTATTGTTTTGATAATATTTCGATTCATTTTTCAACAATTTTGAATTGAATGAAATCTAACACAATTGAATAAAGTGATACTGAATAATTTCATTATTCTTTGCTAAAATCAATGTTATTTATGAATTTGAATTTGGATATAATGTAGGAGTTTCTGAATTTATAGAATGCACAATTTATTACACAATGGTGTTGTTACGATAATGTTTCGGTTCATTCTTCAACAATTTTAAATTGAATGGAATGAAATGCAATTGAATAAAGTGATAATGAATACTTTCTTCCTTCTTTGCTAAAATCAGTGTTGTTTATGAATTTGAATTTGGATAGAATGTAGGAGTTTCTAAGTTTTATAAAATGCATAATTTTCGGTTCATTTGCAATCCAGATGTGTTGTCGATGAATAATTTATCCCAAAGGTTAGGATGAGTTTCAAGACAAATTGAATGGAATGGAATCTAATGCAATTGAATAAAGTGATAATGAATAATTTCATTCTTCTTTACTAAAAAACTTGGTCAATACTTATTAGCAGCATCAAGTGAACATCAATTAACACACAAATAAATTGAAATTAGTTTAAATTTGAACAAGCAGTCAAAAATACTCAATCATCAACAAAAACATATTGAATTCATTTTTGGATCCAAATGAATCTCAATTAAACTAAGAAATTGCTTAAGGAATAAAAAATTTGGTTAATACTTATCAGCAAGCATCAAGTAAACCTCAATTGACACACAAATGAACCAAAATTAGTTCAAATTTGAACAATTAGTCAAAAAGATTCAATCATCAATAAAAACACATCCAATTCATTTCTGGATCCAAATGAATCTCAATTAAACTTAAAAATGAACCGAAATTACTCAAGGAATAAAAAATTTAGTCAATACTTATCAACAGGATAAAGTGAATATCAATTAATTCACAAATGAACTGAAATTAATTCAAATTTGAACAAGCAGTAAAAAAGACTCAATCATCAATAAAAACACATCGAATTTATCTCTGGATCTAAATGAACCTCAATTAAACTAAAAAATGAAGTGAAATTAAATTAGGAATAAAAAATTTGGCCAATACTTATCAGCAGCATCAAGTGAACCTCAATTAACACACAAATGAACCGAAATTAGTTCATATTTGAACAAACAGTCAAAAAGACTCAATTATTAACAAAAACATATCGAATTTATTTTTAGATCCAAATGAACTTCAAATAAACTATTAAATGAACCAAAATTATTTTATGATGACACCAAAAAAATTAAAATTAATAAAAATATTAACAAAATGTTGGTGTTATTGGTGATAACAATAATAAAAGAGAAGAAGAAGTGGCATTGAAACGATTTTTCATATTAGAACACGAAAAATAACGACGGCAGTGAAACAATTTTTTTATATTAGAGCTCAAAGATTTGAGGGCGTTATTTTAGCGAGAGTTGTTTTCGTTAATGTTGACTTTGTTTAGTTAAATTTAAATGACAATAACACTTGGATGTATGTATAGCAGATCTGATTTAAATCATATATATATCTACCGATGATTTTGCCACATGTCTCTCTGAATTTTCCAAAGATTCACTCTATAAGCACTGTAAATAAAGGAAATAACACCTGCCAAAATATACTATCTATTCTTAATATTTATATTTTTTTAACTATTACCAATTTAAATGTCCGAATTCTCTCGGAAGGACACTTCGATCCTACCACCTTGGAGACACTAACCCGGAGCAAAGAGATTCATGATCCACAAGTACCAGGAGTAATACTAAATTTACCTTTGAAACAATTGGCATGTTAATTAAACCACTAAATTAAACCTTAGCTTGTTCGGAAACCCTATTTATAGGTGGATGCCAGAGTTTTGAAGCAACAATTACTTTATCAATTACTCTACAGCTTAGACTACGTATAGTACAGTATCCTAGTTCGTAGACCTAATCATAGCTAAAGTGTATGTGGACCATCCTATGATTCCTATCCATCATCTTGCGTACGTACCTTGCACCATTGTTCTATTCACCCCTCCATCACCATGCATTTTCATATGTAGTTACTCACCTAGTTTTGTCCACCCATAATAGTCACACCAATAATAAATATTATTCATCCACATATACGACACCTCTCTGTCTTGTTTGTAGTAAAAAAAAGTCTATTATTTAATATTTAAATTAAGTGAAGTAAGAACATAATATATACAATTTGTAATAGCTAAGCTCGTTCTTTAAAACACGTTTAATTATGGTCGTAAATTGAATTATAAATATACAAACTGTTGAAATAAACCCAAATCTAAGAATACGAAAAAAAAAAGTGAAGCAATGCATATATATATATAGGTGTCGGGAACGAGCTGAGGTAGCTAGTGCATGAAGAGGTGAAAACTGAAAAACTTTAAAATCCTAAATGACACCTCATAATTGACTAGGTTTGTATTTTACTTCCCAGCTTTTAATTGTTTTTGTCTTCCCGTGGATGATTGAATTTATTAATAACAAGTTTACTAATGTTCTTAATTTTAGATATGCCATTGCCATTTCATTTTCACCATGCATGTCTGTGACTGTCTTTTGTTTGAACGTGGCTCTGCAAACTCTGTACGTGTGGATAATATTTTTGTACTTTTCCCACGCGCTACCACTATACTCTGCCAAATATTAGGTACTGTTTCCTTTCCAAAATTTAGAGGATCGTGGCTCAATATTATTTTTTTTTTGAAAGCAAAGCTCAACACAACGAAGGTGGAGCAAACAGGAACACAGCATAACTAAAAATAAATCTAAAAACTAATAGCTAACAAAGTCGCACGAACCGATCCTCAGTCATCTCCGGACAAAGCCATCAACAACAAAAAGGATCTACACAACTCCACTCATTAGCACTAAGGAAGGTCATGTTGATGATTTCTTCAACGCTTTTGCTGGTATTCTGGAATATCCTCCTATTTCTTTCCAGCCAAATGTTCCAAAGGATCGCACAGAAGCTCAATATTATATATTGTATTTTGTAATTAGACGCTCGAATTAAAATTTTATTCCTTGTAACATTTTTAAAAGAATGAAGATACAAGTGACTGAAATTTTTTAAAATTAAAACAAAAATTTTAATAATTTTTTAATAATTAAATATTTTAATAAATATTTTTATTTTATTTTTAAAATTATTTTAAATCATATAAGATACTAATATATAATTTAATTTTATAATATAAATATTTAATTTAATTTAATTTAATTTTTTAATCTTTATCTCTTAAATTTTATTTTCTTCCGAGATATAGCTTTAGAGTTTAGCGTTCTAAGTTTTCTTTACTCGTGTGGTGATTATGTTTTTCTTTTGTTGAAATTTATACTACCGTCAATTCCAAATTTATTGTTAGTGCTTGTAAGCTTTGTATTTTTAATTATTTTCGTCTGATTCTTACAATTATGAGTATATATAATAATATAATTAACATTTTTGGGTCGGATATAATCATTTTCTAAATGTATTAAAAATCAGGTGGACAAAGTATGATGGGAATTGGGAAGGAAGCAACTTGGGCGTAGCTTTCAAATTGGGCCATGTTTGGCTTCTTTAGTGCGTTGCTGGGCCCACTGGGTCCTTACTACCCATCTATAGCTCCTATATGATATGTCTTTCGTCACCATGGTTGAAATGACTCTTGTGGTTTTCCGCACATCTAATACTCTTTTAAGTTGATGATAAAATGCAACAGAGATCTTATTTCAGGTGGTAATTTATATATCCCTTAATATATTATATTTGAATTCAAATTTTGGTAAATATACTAAATATTGTGTTATTTGATATTTATTTTGTTAGTTAGAATTTGTTAATACAGGTTGTTATTTTTCTTGTATAGAAAATTGTTAGTAGTGAGTTTTGTTGATATACTGACCTGTATCGTTTGTTAGAATAGTAAGACAATTCTGTTAAAAGTAGTGTTAGTATAAATAACAAACTACAGTATTGTATTCTTTGAGTCTCATCATTATTTAAGTTCAATTCTCAATTCCTTCTTGGTTTCTTTGTTACTGTTCTTTTCCATCTTCATATGCAATTTGTGAGCGTGGATGAAGGAACATGGAGATCCCGATTGAAGGATAAAAAACTTGCTCTCTGATTCACAATTCGATAATGTGGTTAGAGAAGGATGATAGATCTAGCTTCAATTCACAGTTGAAGTGATTGTTCGCAATTTTTGCTCAGTGAATCTTTTTTTTCCCCTTTTCTTCGTTTGATTTGAACGCCCTCTTTCACACAATTTATTCTCCTTCTCTTTCACACCTCTCTAAAATCTCAACTCCTCTTCTTCATCTATTTCTTTTCTTTTTCTCTCTTGAACTCATAGCATAGAGTTTGATGAGAGCTCTGTTATCTCACCCTCTTCTCGTTAAGAAGAGATAACGAGTTTTCGATCAATGAGATCAAGAGAGAAAGGTTGCAAACGCTTCTGTCATCTTCGCAGTGATGGAAGAAAAATCAAATCCAAGTGCTGGGTCCCCAGGAGGTGGTCCTACAATGGACATGCAACAATTCGCGGTGTTCTTCAGTCAGGTGGTGCAGATCCAGAGCCATATCAACAAGACAAATCCGAATCAAGATCCTTCAAGCCCTTATTACATACTTCCTTCTGAAAATCTAGGTATACCTATTACCAATGTGATTTTTACTGGTTCAAATTACAGTGCGTGGAGCAAAGCTATGATCAATGCTCTTACATCCAAAAATAAAATTGAATTTGTTGATGGCACCATCCTAAAACCTAAGAAAACTGATCTTGATTTCAAGGCATGGCAACGATGCAACACCTATGTAGTTGCTTGGATTAACCTTTTCCTTAGTCCATAAATCAATCAACGTGTCCTATGGAACAATATAGGCTATGAATTATGGAATGATCTTAAACATCGTTATTATTAGGGTGATAGGTTTCGAGTAGCTGAATTGAATGAGGAAGTCTATGCACTAAAACAAGGGGACTTGTCTGTTACTGCTTATTTTGCCAAACTGAAAAATATTTGGGAAGAGATTGATGATTTTAGAACTATCTCTAGCTATGATTGTGTTAAATGTGAAGGTGGCTTAGGCATTGTTAGGCAACATAGGGAGGAAGACAGAGTCATCAAATTTTTGCGTGGTCTTGGAGAGCAATATTCCACTGTTAAGTCACAGGTCATGCTAATGGATGATTTTTCTAGTGTGAACAAAATCCTCTCAATGATCACTCAGCAAGAAAGGCAGCTCTTCAGCTTTGATAATGCCTTAGACACTAAGATTTTGGCAGCCTCTTCTCAACCTGACAGCAGAGGTAGAGGTCAGTCTAAAAAGGGACAAAATCGCATCAAATTGCAATGCACTCATTGTGAACAATCAGGACACATTGTGGATAATTGCTATAAGAAGCATGGCTATCCACCCAACTTCAAACCCAGATTTGAAAAAAAGTTACCTGTCCTAAATTGCATAACTGCTGCACACACTTCTGAAGATGAAAATGATGATCTCAATGTTCCACAATTGGTTAGAAGTGAACCAACCATTAATGAATTCACTCCAGAGCAACAAGAAGCTCTTTTGGCCTTGCTTAGCAAACAAGATGTGCCTCATTCTCATAGTGTCAATCAAATTTCAGCCAAAGCCAATCACTCTCCCTATACAGGTAGAATAGTAAATTTTACAATTTGATTCTCATATTAAAGCTCTAAATATTTCAACTAATAAACACAAGCCATCGGTACTTGACACTGGAGCCACTGACTATGTATCATATACCCTGACTGATTTCCAAAATTATTTCAAAGTTGATCCAATCATTTCAAATTACCTAATAGAGCACTCACTACTAGCTGCATCATGGGTACCATTATGTTTTGTGACAATTTTTTCCTCACTAATGCATTGTTTATTCCTACTTTTAACTTTAAACTCATATCAGTTTTAAAACTTACTGCATATTTACATTGCAAAATGAGTTTCACTGATAAGGCTTGTGAGATACAGGACCTGCACACTTTGAAGATGGTTGGTGCAGCTAGCAATGTTGATAGTTTGTACATTCTGCACAAAGAAGTTAAAGTTCTCCTTCACATCACAGCAACTTTCCGCAGCCATTTTTCACAATCTTTGTGGCATGTTAGATTAGGACATCCATCTCATGATAGGCTTGTTGCATTACAAAAGAATTTTGAGTTTATTGACTGTACAAAACATACGGAACCATGTCATTCTTGCTATCTTGGCAAACAAAAGCGATTACCTTTTTCTGTTAGTTCTAGTACTGCAGCCAATGTACTTGATCTAATTCATGTTGATATTTGGGTACCCGTCTCTGTTCCCTCCTTTACTGGAAATGTTATTTTCTTACTATAGTGGACGATTGTTCTCATTTCACTTGGATTTTGTTCATGAAAACTAAAGCTGAGGCTTTTTCATTGGTTAAAGATTTTGTCATTTTTGCTAAAACCTAATTTAATACAGTGGTTAAACAATTCGCACAGATAATGGGCCTGAGTTTTTAATGCCTACTTTTTACAGCTCTAATGGCATATCTCATCAAAGAACTTGTGTGGAAACTCCATAGCAAAACGGCATTGTTGATCGCAAGCATCAACACATCCTTGCTGTGGCTAGAACTCTCTTGTTCCATGAACACTTGCCAAAATATTTTTAGAATTATAGTGTTGGACATGCAGTTTATTTAATTAATCGATTGCCAACACCCTTTTTGCAAAATAAGTCTCCATATCAAGTTTTTTATAAGACTCTGCCAAATTTTTTTCTTCTCAGAGTCTTTGGTTGTTTGGCATATGCTAGCAGCCTTACAAGACAACGAGGCAAACTGGATCCAAGAGCAAGAAAGTGTTTGCATCTTGGATTCAAGGAGGACACAAAGGGATACCTGCTCTTTAATTTGCAAACTTGAGAGATTTTCTTATCTCGGGATGTCCAATTTCATGAGAATTGTTTTTCTTACTGTCACTCCAATAATTCCAATGATAACAATTTTTCAAATTCTTCTACTTCATCTCATGTTGCATCTCATCCTTTTGATTATGAATTTTTGGAAGGGACTCAGATTCAGGTTTTAAACACTAATGATGCAGCCCCTCAATTAAGCTTGCATCACCCAAATCTTAATCATCAACATGATAATGCTTTATCTGAGTTAAATGAGACTGAAGAAATTCTTTCCTACCCTGAAATTCATGATTATTTAGAAACTACATCTGCATCACATGAAGAGTTTTCAACTCATAATTCTGCTGTTTTGCCTGAATCCTCCATTATGCATGAAATTGCTGATGTATGGAGATCGACTAGGCAAACTAAACCACCTGCATACTTAAAGGACTACGAGTGCCAAACCATCAACACTATTTCACCCTTATTGCAACTCACTGCTCAAAGGTATCCTCTCTCTAATGTCTTGTCTTATACTAGGCTTTCTCCCATGCATCTTGCATTTTTTGTTTCTATTCAAAATTTAGAGCCTAAAACCTATGAGGATGCAATCATTCAAACTTGTTGGCAAGAGACAATAAGAGCTGAACTAAATGCCTTGGAAGAAAACAAGACATGGAAGATAACTTCTTTACCAATTGGAAAGAGAGCGATTGGCTGTAAATGGGTATTTTGTACCAAATACCACCCAGATGGTACAATAGAGAGACACAAGGCAAGATTCGTTGCCACAGGATTCACACAAGTGGCTGGTGTTGACTATCGAGACACCTTCAGTCCTGTAGTAAAGCTAGGGACTTTGAAAGTGGTGCTGGCTGTTGCAGCAGTGAAAGGGTGGCACCTTAAAAAAATTGATGTCAATACGGCGTTTTTGCATGGTGAACTCGATGAGGAGGTCTATATGAAGGTGCCTTCAGGTTTAGAAGCCTCACCAGGTCAAGTTTGCAAGTTTAAAAGTCCTTGTATGGATTAAAACAAGCTAGTAGACAATGAAATTGCAAGCTCAAATCGGTTCTATTTGAGCTAAAATTCACTCAATGCAAATCAGATTACAGCCTCTTCACCAAAATTACATAACTTGGATTCATAGTAATTTTAGTGTATGTATATGACTTAGTATTGGCAGGTGATGACCTAAATGAAATTAACTTAATTAAAGATGTTCTTCACGAGAGATTTCGGATCAAAGACATGGGAGATTTAAAGTACTTCCTTGGTCTAGAAGTGGCAAGATCCAAGATGGGAATTGCTTTGTACCAGAGGAAATATATTCTTGATTTACTCAAGGAAACAGGATTTGAAGGGTGCAAACCTGCCACCACTCCTATTGATTATGGAGCAAAACTAAGTAAAACTACGGGAAATTGCTCACTGATTCTGGTCAATATAGACGAATTGTGGGCAAGCTTTTATATCTATCAAATACTAGACCTAATATAAGCTATGTCATTGGGAAGCTGAGCCAGTTTTTAGATTGCGCTACTACTGAGCATTTGAAGACAGCACATAGAATGCTGCGTTATATAAAGGGTTCTCCTGCTGCAGGCCTCTTCTTCTCCGCAGATTCTGATTTACAACTTACTGGTTTCTCTGACTCTGATTGGGCTGGTTGCATTGACTCTCGCAGATCCATCTTGGCATATTGTTTTTATTTAGGACTATCATTGGTTGCTTGGAATAGTAAGAAACAACTAACAGTTGCAACCTCCTCTTCAGAAGCAGAGTATAGAGCTTTAGTTCTGGCCATCCGAGAAGTTCAATGGCTGAGTTATGTTCTTCAAGATCTTGGTGTTCCAATCACAAAATCTATTAATCTATTTTGTGATAGCAATTCAGCTATTTACATTGCCACTAATCCTGTGTTTTATGAACGTACAAAACATATTGAAGCTGATTGTCATATAATCCGTGACAAATTGCAAGAAAAATTGATTCGTCTCCTTCCCATTTTCTCCAACAATCAAGCTGCCGACATTCTCACTAAACCTCTTGTTCCTGGGCCTTTCAATGCAGGTTACTCTAAGCTTGGATTGTTAGACCTCTTCTCTCCCAATAGTCCAAGTTTACGGGAGGGTGTTACTTGATATTTATTTTGTTAGTTAGAATTTGTTAATTAAAGTTGTTATTTCTCTTGTATAGAAAGTTGTTAGTAGTGGGTTTTGTTGATATGCTGACCTGTATAGTTTGTTAGAGTAGCAAGGCAATTCTGTTAAAACTAGTGTTAGTATAAATAGCAAACTGTAATATTGTATTTTTTGAGTCTCATCATTATTCAAGTTCAATTCTCAATTCCTTCTTGATTTCTCCGTTATTGTTCTTCTCCATGCTCATATGCAATTTTCACATATTAAAAAGAAGTTATTTAGTGTTGTACGAATGAGTGTATAGTATAAATATATTATGATACCAAAGGTTATGAATTGTTCAATTCATGTGACAAAAAAAAATATTGATAAGATATTATTCTTAAGTTTCAAGGAAGCCAATAATATCATTTCCAATAGGATAACTTCACTCTTTTTTTAGTTTTGTAAAAGATAAAAAAATATATATCATTAAAAGTAAGTAATATTATCAATTTGAGAGTGATATTAAACCTAAAATTCTTTTTTGTTTCTAATAAAAAAATTGTATGAATTTGACTTTAAATGTTACTGTATTGTAACTTTAATTTAATTGAATGTTATGTATCATTTATTAATTACATATTATGTTTTTGAAATATTATTATTTTAAAAACTAACTGAGACATGCGTCGATAGTAGATAGCAAATACCAAATAGGAAGTACAAAGAAAAAAAGGGATAACGTTTTCCATCTATATCAATGGGCTTTGGAGTTTTTGGTGTTGCATTAATATTATATTAACCATGTTTTTGGATATAAAGATATTTAGGGACCAAGAACAAGAAGAGTACGCGTTTCTCCATATGGCAGGGGATCTCTGTTTCTTCACTAGTTAACATATTCATAAGCTTCAATTCGTCAAAATAAACCACCTAAAAAAGGGGCAAGACGCCTATGATGTTTTATGTGTGTGATGTGCTTACTTACTTTAGTTTTGCGTTAGCACATTAATTATCATGTCTTGATGTTTTTGGTCATCAGATCGATATAGATGTATCATTTATTCTATACACTAATTACATGTTTTATTACTCGTTTTTCATTTATTGTCCCAAATATATACTCACGTCTCCTTTGCAATTTACATACCTATAATACTCGTCCCGCCCTAAACAACTAAACTTAATATTTCGTTTCTTAATTACAGTCATCCTGTTTGAAATATTTAATTAATGATATATGAAAGTAAAATACAAAATACTAAAAATATTATGTAAATTTTAAATATAATTAAAATCATACATTGTAAATTCTAAATAATTTTTAAAAAAACTAAATCTATTATATATTAATAATTTTATAATAAAAATGTGTAACATTTCACTCTTTTGTTTCAATTAAAATTAAATATTTTTTTAAAAAATTAATAAATTCTCTCCTTTCTTCTCTCTTTTTCTAGCTCCCTTATTTATCATTATCAATGACTAATTAATAATTATAAATTTAACAATTAAATTGTGCAACATGATATTTACTAATTGTAATTAAAATTGAAATGCAACTATATTATATTATTAATTTAACAATAAAAATATGTCATATGACACTCTTAATAAAATTAAAATGAAATATTTTCTTCCAAATTTTATCTACTTTTCTGTCATTCTCTATTTCTCTCTATCATTTTCACTCTGTATATAACTTATAATTTATATTTTATATTACTAATTTAATAAACCAAAATATGTCACAAAATATTATTTCATTACAATTAAAATAAAATATTTCTCTCCAAAATTAACAAATTCTCTCTCTCTCTCTCTCTCTCTCTCTCTCTCTCTATATATATATATTTATCTCTCTTTTCTCCCTTACTCTCTCTACATTTCTATTCTATCAAAAATAAAACTAATAAAATTATATAATTCAAATAAATTCATAAAATTATAAAAAATACATTATATTTATAATAATATAATATTATTAAAAAATATTCCATAATATTATTCACATGAAAAATTTGTTATTATTATATGCATATATTTTTTAATTTTTTTATTAGTTTTAAATTTTTACTGTTTATTTTTTTAATTTATATATTTTTTTAAATATTTATTACATATAATTTGAAGAGAATATTAAGATGGTGATTAATAATTAGAATCAAGATTTAATTATTTTAAAAAAAATATTTTAAGTTAATTTTATAACTATTAATATAATTTTTTTTATACTAATATCTAACTATATTTTTATATACAGAGAAGTTTATTTTAATAGTAAGAATAAAAATTAAATTTTTATTTGTGCAGCACACTTAGTACCTAATCAAATATAAAAGTATAATATTAAATTCTTTTCATTTTTAGATAATGCATGTTAAAATTAATTTTTAGTAAAAAATTAAACTCTTTCACATGAAAATAATAACTAAAAAACTCTTTATTTAATTTTTTTATCTGAGGAGATCCTAATCTTTGTAGCCGATAAAAACTTTTATCTTCTACGACTTTTTTATAAAAGTAGTTTGATTCTATAAATTTCTTCTACCATAATCTATAATATATAGACAAAACCAACATATATATATATATATATATATATATATATATATATATATAGTTCAAAAAATTTATATTTTCATAATATTATTACGAACAAAAATACTAATTTATTAAATGAGAAAATTCTACTCTCCTCCCTTAAAAGATACTAAAATGACACTTTCATCTCTTCTATTTGTAAAATATACGATCTCCTCCCTTATAATTTTTTAAAAATATCTTTTTTAATTCATTTTAAAATTTTTGTGTTAACTAACATTAACTTTACCCTTTTTTAAGAAAAATAAATTATTTTTTACAAAAATACCTTTTAACAAAAATTTTATTTGTGTGTGATTAAATTTTATTTACCAAAATATCTTATAGCAAATTATTTTTCTATTGATTAAATTGTATTTTTTTTAAAATATTTTTTTTTAAATTTTTAATGTTTTTATTTTTTTTAAGATATCCTTCAATAATATTTTAATTATTAATGAACTTGTTTTGTAAAAATGTGAAGGAATGAGATGTTAATTTTTTAAATTTGGAATTTATCCATCTCGACTTATTTTTAAATTTTGATAAAGTTGTTAATAATTTTTAATGGTTCTATGAAATAAATTACTTATTAATATTAATTATTATACATATTAACAGTGGTAAGATTTTTTTAATTTAATGTTAAAATAATATACATTAATATCAAAAAATTAATAGTAAAGTACAAAATAATTGTTAACAAAAATTTTAGTAAAATTACAATTTAATAGTTAAAAAATTATTAAAGGATATCTTAGAAAAAAAATAATTTAATTATTAAAAAATTTTAAAAGAATATTTTAGTAAAAATAGAATTTAACCAGTAGACAAATTATTTGTTAAAAGGTATTTTAGTAAAAAAAATTAATCACAAAAAAGTAAAATTTTTGTTAAAGAATATTTTTGTAAAAAATAATTTATTTATTTTTAAAATAGATAAAATTAACATTAATTAACACAAAAAAATTAAAATAAATTAAAAAAAAGTTTTTAAAAATTATAAAAAAGTAGAGTATATTTTAGTAATAGAAAAGAGAAAAATATTATTTTAATATTTTTTCTCTTATTAAATTAAATTAATCAAATCTGATAAATCTATTTCAAATATTTATTTGTGTATACTTGAAGCGAATACATGATAGGGGATAACCACTATTCATATCCGTTCCATACATAAATAATTATCATCAGGTATTAATTAATTATTAATTATACATGTTTTAAAACTCAGTCGATAGTTGAAAAATTCACTTTTTTTTACGGAACAAATCAGTTGAAGCTAGATTGTCTCAAATTAGACTCTAATAATAATAGGATTTATTTAACTTTTATTATTCTAAGAACATATGTTAAGTTTATAAATTAAAATTTTTTTATTAAAAATATAAAAAAATTTAAATTTGTAATAAATTTATTTATATTTATTAAATAAAAATATTTAAAATTTTTTAATAATGATAAACTTATCATATGTCTTTTATGGGTTAAAATTCATAATAATAAACAAACCATGGAAACCAAAGAACATAAATAAACAAACAATTCACGGTCCAAAATTCCAAATTGAGGCAAGTTTGAGAATTTTAATTTGTTGCGTTTAAAACCTTTTAGCAGGCTAATAAATTTTAATTAAGCGAGACGATTAAGCCGCTTGTGTCCACAAAATTTAGGTGCTTATGGAAATTCCAATAGAAAAAAACCAGTCATAATTTTGCTAACCTAGCTAACGCTTCTGTATATGCATATTCCAGCCTTGAATGTTTTGCTTGCCAAGTTTGATTTCTGTTCTTTTCTGTTTTCTTGCTTCAAACCAAACATGTGCACTGTTGCTCTTCTGTCGGTAACTTTTATTCCCAAAATCTCTGCACTTTACACATTGGTTTGTTCAAGTAACTCTGCCTCCTCTTCCTCATTATTATTATTATTATTATTATTATTATTATTATTATTATTATTATTATTAAACTAATTTTTTAGAAATTAAAGTATTAAAACTAATGTTTTTTATAGTGTATTTTGTAAATAACAAACAATTTATGGATTCTACAACATAAGATGGATGATTAAGATGTTAGTATTTATTAGTTTAACATAAAAGAAAATAATTCCAAACATTATTAACGTTTTCTAATCCTAGCTATGCTAGATGGTGACAACTACTGGCTGGTAACATTTATAAATGCAATAAAATACTGGATAAAATCTGCGAGAAAGAACAAAATCTTTGTATTTAATTCTCGTTCCAATATGATATTATTTTCAGAATTAAAATATTGTAATCTATGTTTAATAATTAATTTTTCCAGACATATATTACATCGCAGCCGAATATGAAGTCCATACTGTAGGCAATATCTAAATAATATTTCCCAGGCGACTGGTATTTTTTAATTGTGAGGAAATTGAAACACGCAACTATGTTGCCGGACAAATTAAAGGCAACTAATTAATATAATAATATATAATGCTCAATGCCTCATCAATTAAAAATAAGTTATATTATATAGATCAGATATTCTTGATCAACTTTTCTACAAGCTGGTGGTATGTAGTAAATGATTAATTAGGATAATTCGAATAATGTTATGTAGTGATTGACAATAAATAAAAATATATAATTAATAATATTTGAATTTATAAAAAAATTAAATTATTTTTTAATTTAATTGATATAATTATTTTTATAATTATTTTTTTATTTAACTATACCAAAACTCAATTTTAAATTTAATGTGAATTAAATTTTGAAAAACTCTCTTTTAGTATTACATTTATAATTTTATAATTTTTTCTCAAACAAAAATATCAAATTCTTATATTTTTAATCTTAAAAAAAAAATCTTAACCTACCTCAACACATTTTATAAAAAAATAAAAATATATTAAATTTAATTAGTCTCTATTTAATAAAAATAAAAAATATCTAAAATTATTAATTTGTAACTTGCAAAATAAAATAATAAATAATAAATCAGTACTAATTCATTGATTATAGATATTATGTATTTAAAATTATAAATATTATACGTATAAAATTATGGATGTTAAATTAAAAAATTTAAATAATTTTTACTATACAACTCATATTTTACATATATACTATTATATAATAAAAAATAAAAAAATAAAATAAAAATAAAAATAAAAAAATAAAATTTTAAAAGTAATTATTATCTCATCATACTAAAATCAATAAATAAGAAAACATATGAATATTAAATAAAAAATATTAATAACTTTAAAATCATGATCAATTGATGCATATGCGAGATCATTTGAAATATATAATAAGAGATATAGTCTAAAATTCGATAATATTAATTGTAAAAATTTATTAATTATAGACATTATATATATAAAATTATCAATGTTATGAGTATGAAATTATGAATATTATTAATATAAAATTATAGATATTATTTATATAAATTTATAGATATTATAAGTAAATTTGTCAATTAAATAAATTAATTTTAAGTATTTGATAATTTTTTTCCAAATTCAATTATAAAAAATTTGAAAACATGTGTGATTAAAAAACTAGAATAAATCATTCCACTTTAAAAAATATTAAACAAATTTTTAGTTATCAAAGACGGTGATTTAAATGTATGATTTCTTTAAAAGATTTTTAAAATAATTTGAAATTATAATTTATTGGTGCACATGTAAAATAATTTAAAATATATATGCAATAATATATAATTTGAAATTAAATAATATTAATTATAAAAATTTATTAATTATAAAAATTATGTTTATAAATTTGTAGATGTTATATAATAAATAAAAAATATGATTTTATTATATAATGTAAATTAAATGTCATAAATATAAATGATATGTATTCATTTAGAATTAATCTCCATGTACAAGCCTTTTTGCTATACAAATTTTACAAGTCTATATACTCACTTATACCTAAAACGCGTCTTTTCTGGCATGTCTAGTCCAGGCGCTTCTTATTAGATTTTTCAATCAACGCGCGAGAATATATAACTTCCTTTTTCGAAAGGATTTCGTTTTTTTTTTCCAACTTTTTATGCGTTTTTGTGCCTTCTCTCTACGATCTTTTTCGGCGTTTACTTGCGTTTCTCTCTGTGTTCTCTTTGTTCGTTTTTTTTTTTCGATTTTCATTGTTTATGAAATCAAGTTCTGAAATCGTTTTGAAATCAAGCTCTGCTTTGAAATTGTTTTGAAATCAAACTCTGAAATCGTTTTGAAGATAATTGATGATTCAACTTCAGATTGTCAGCTGAACCAGAGTGAAGTGGATTTTGAATTTGAATCCAATGGAGTTTTTGAGTGTGGTTTAATTCCAGTTAATATTTTTGTTAGTAGTTTATGATTGTGTAGCTGAATAATGTTGTGAATCTTGCTTACGAAATTTGCTGTTCATTGTTCATTGTTTGAATTGAATGTAATGTACTAGTTCTGATAAATTTTCTGCAATTTATATTAGAGTTTCGGGTGTACATCAGGAATATTTGGGTGCAAATTGGGAAAGTTTGGGTGTATTTATAGGTTTTGACTTTTCAGTTAACTGAGGGTGGATTGTCTTATTCTTTTACTTTAATTGTTGTAGTTTCTATTTGATGATAATTCATGAATTTTATTTTTGTTATTTTTTATGATGGTTTTATAGTTGTATTTGTATTCTATAGTTTATGCTTGTTTTAATATGGTATATTTTGGACTTTTTTGGGTGTATTTTGCAGCTCCACTATGATGTTGATGAGCAGTTTGTTCCTAAGGTTGGGATGACTTTTAACACCTTTGAAAATGCTGTAAAATTCTACAAGGATTATCCAAAAGCTGCAGATTTTTCTACAAGAGTTCGGAGCACAAATAAGAAGGGAAACGAAATTAAGAACCAATTGATTACATGTAGCAGAGAGGGGATATGGAAATCGAAAATATCTCCGACGGCGAAGACAAACCCCTCAGCAGGATTAAATTGTCCCGCTAGAATTTATATACACATATTGAAGGACATCGGTGTTTGGATCATTTCCAAGGTTGTGTTGCATCATTCACATCCTTGCTGTGTAAATCAAGTAGAGATACTTAAACAGCACAGGAAACTAAGCATGTCCGTGTGTCGTACAATAGAGAATATCGAGGAAGCCGGAATCAGACTAAGCAAAACTTACCAATCATTTGTGGTAGCAGCTGGGGGTCACCGCGAGTTAAATTTTATCAAAAAAGACGTGAGAAATTACATCACGAGAGAAGTGCGGAATGTTTCGGAACTAGAGGATGCAAAAGAATTCGGGAAATACTTATTAAGAATGAAAGAGAAGAATCAGAATTTCTTTTTCGAGCTCGAACTCGAGGACGATCAGTCGATTAAGCTTGATTTTTGGGCGGACGCAAGGAGCAGGGCTGCCTGTGAGTATTTCGGAGATATTATTTCATTCGACACCACCTACAATACAAATATATAATATGTTGTTCTGGTTTTATGATGTTGAATTAATGTTGTTTTATAAATCTGCAGCAGAAGTGTATATTGGATTTTTTTGGGTGTAGACGGCTATTATTTGGGTGTTTTTAACGACTTCAATTTTGTTTTGTTGTAATCTGTTTTAGGTATAATCTGGTTTTTGGTTCTTTTGTCGGGGTAAATCACCATGGTCAGTGAACACTTTTGGGATGCGCTTTGATGAAAAACGAAGATATTCAGTTATTCAAATGATTATTTGAATGTTGGCTTCATTGCTTGGGAGAAAATGCTCCAAAAGGGATTCTCACCAATCAATGTGCATCGATGCAAAGGGCTATCAAGGCTTGTATGCCCACAATAATTCATTGTTGGTGTATTTGGCACATCATGAAGAAGATTTCAAGCAAATTAAACGGCTACAAGAGACACCTAGAAATCGAACATGACATGAGCCATATTGTTTGGAACTCTCGTACCAAAGAATTATTTGATAGGAATTGGAATGATTTTCTAATGAAGTATGGTCTTGTGGACAACAAGTGACTTTCAGGTAATGTCTTGTAAAATCTGCAGCAGAGGTATAAACTGCATGTTTTTGGGTGTATTATAGTTATGATTTAGGTATTTTTTGCAGAGCTTTACAAAGACCGTCATATATGGATTTCAATTTATCTCGATCACCACTTTTGGGTCGGGATGAGTAGCACACAAAGGAGTGAGAGCATGCATGCCTTTTTTAACAAGTTCATTACGCGGAACTACTCACTTATCCAATTCGTCAAACACTACGGTAATTGTCTCGGAAGCAGGGAGCAAAGAGAGAGAGATTGGATGCTATAGATTTTCACACCATCATACCGTATGCAACAAAATCCTCAATAGAAGCTCAGTTTCAACAAGTGACACTCACAAGAAGTTTAGGAAAGTCCAAGCACAATTCAGAGGGAAGGTGAATTGCATCACAAGATCAACGAACTCCTCTCTAGGCTATTCGGTATACGAAGTTGTAGAACAAGTTTTCAACTCAATATTCAATAAGTTTGCAGTTACATACGACTCAGTAGCAGCCCAAGTGAAATGCCAGTGCTTATTATTCGAGTCAAGAGGGATTTTGTGCCATCACGCCCTAAGCGTGTTAAGCTTTGAACGAGTAAACAAAGTGTCACCGAGATACATATTGGAACGATGGAGCAAGAACGTAAAGAAGAGACACACACATCAAGAGCAATCACGACGAGCCAGTGTTGGAGCTAAGAAGTAAGAGGTTTGACGAATTGATGTTTCATTCCCAAAATATATGCGAATTTGCATCAGAATTCGAGGAGCTCATTGCCATTTTGCACCGCGCCTATGATAATGTCGTGGTTGAGATGCAAGAACAGAAAGCCAAAAGGAAGGGGACATGTTCGTTATCTCACAAAGATGCTAACTTGGAATCCGTTAACGAGCTTCAAAGTCCTCCAAGGGTGAGAACAAGAGGACGTCCCAAAAATAGACTAGGTTCAAAGTTGGACAAACAAATCGCAAATGCCTCAAAGAAAAAGAAAACTAAAGCTCTAAGCGAGGTAAAAGTGATGTTCTTTAAACAGGGGTAATTGGATTTTTTTTTTGTTAATAATTTTGCCAATATATGAGTTTATTTTTTCCAGTTGAACATTTTTAATGGCGCATCAGTGGTTCAACCAAATTCTAGCCAATATCATGAACATGTTATGAATTATCAGTTCAAAGATCCAGCAGCATGGGATAGGTTTTTGGGTGTACAGTGACAGTATTTTGGTGTAATGATAAATTTTTTGGGTATATTTCTGCATTCTCTTGTTTTCGACATTTTTCTTTTTTTATATTTTTCAGATGCTGTTGTTGAAATTAGTGTCTTGTTTATATTTTTTATTTTAAATTTACAATACATATACAATTCAATTCCTAAAGAGGTTAACAATTCAAATTTTTGAATTCCCATAACTCTTAGTTATTTTTTCCATGGAAATATGTGAGCACTCAGTTTGGGTGTATACCGATTATTTTTTGGTGTATTATGAAAGTAATTCAGCGTATTAGCACGTTTGTTGTTGTTTTCCAAGATTTTTTTTCAACCTGTAATTGACAGCTTTTGAATACAACACATATTTATTTATGCAAAAACAATTTATAATAAGATTGGATTAAATATTCACAAACTTTACAAAAACTGTTCAAACTATTCCAAGACTACATAATACTCAAACTAATCATTGTCAATATCATCTGAATCTATTTGACAATATGGACTTAACAACACTGCAGATGACTTGGACAATCTTATTGCTTCACTTTTCCTAATGGCTGTATCTCTGTCTCGATTCATCTCATGAAACAGAATCCGCGAAGCATATTCAACTCTAAAGTGGTCCACCTCTGTCTACAGTCTAAAACAATATTCTTTTACTGAACCCCGTTAATTTAGCAAAGAAATAGAGATTTATATAGTTTTAAACACAATTACATGTTTTCAATTCTCCCAGTTATATTTCCCCTTTTTAATGTTTTGAGACTCGATTATTTCAAGTCATTTCATTACAGAAATAGTACAATTATAGCTAAAAACCAAAAATAAATTAGCAAATTAAAATAGGACAGCAAGAGAAAACACAATTTTTAGAGAGAAAGATTTATACTCCGTTTTTTGGCCTGCAATGTTAATGTGTGGCGGTTCAATTTCACGATCGTCTTTCTTGAGAGGTGCCCCCAGCATATACCATCATTCTGAAAATTACATACCCCTATAAACAAAAAACATAGCAAAATATAAGAAAGAATAAATTTAATACCTGATTACACCCAAAGGATCCCATACTACACCTTATTTTGATCAGAACTACATCCAAATATTAAAATACAAACAACAGAATCAACTTACAACAAATTTATTAAGATTCATTCTGGGTGAAGAGGGACACGTCTTATGATATGGGTCATGGATACAAATTTTTTTTTCTAACATCAGACACTCATATCCACCAATGCTCCGCATAACAAACAGGTGCAAATATCTGAAGTATGGTCACATTGAACAATGTTTTAGTTTAATTGGTGCATAACCAAAGAATTGTCATAAGAAGTTTTAGAAATGAAAACTTACATATGAATGGGATGCCAATTTTTTCAGGTCCAAAAAGGTATGAATATTTTGTAGTCTTCAATGTTAAACGAATTTTTTGTTTTTGGCTGTAAGAACTCGTCGCTCTCATGATTCCCAATAGCCATATTCTACAACATTCGTGAAATACCAAAAGGAATATTTAATACACCCAAAACATTACATAAATACACCCAAAATTGAGTTCAAGACACCTTACCACAATAATAGGGGAGAGATAGTAAATTTGTTCTTCAAATCTTCTAATATTTTATTTGTTTAGAATCAGACACATAGCAGTGACAATCTAGAAAAACAAAAAGTCCAAATCAATTACATCAATCAACATTGCAGTCACAGCTCATAATAAATTCATTAATCTTATTCTAATATTACCTCAGCTTCGATATATGTACTGGCTTTTAGAGACGCGAAGTGGATTTTTGACAATTGCAATGTTTGTTGGGCATTGAGGAAGCATACTGGCTCGTACTCATTAGTACCTCCATCCTTGTAGGTCTTTACATATGTGGCCCAAAGGTAGCACTTTTCTTGCATGTCGGCTGGCAATTCCTCCCTCCTTGCAGGAGTTTCAAACTATTCAAAAATTTGGTCGGCAGGCTACTTTCCGAGCGAGGGACTTTTATCCTCTGCAAAATTTAACGCTGCTGCAACCCCAGTATTTGCAATTGCTCCCCTAGCTCCTCTAATTCTTCAATTAGTATTAATGTCTCAGGACTTTTTTCCTTCTCATATCCCGGTCGCCCCTCTTGAGTCAGCGTTTCTTCCTGACTCGAATCAGTGAAGTCGAGGCTGAATAATGGCGCCGGATATTATTTTGGTACATAGAATGTTGTGTTGGCGATCATCATCAATGCAACAGTGGCTTCAGGGGGTGGATTACTGCGTGTTGATAAATAAGATACTATAAGAATAAGAATAGATGAATGATATCGAAAGAGAGTTATATTGTGAAGAACTTACATTTTAGAAGGAGCTGGTGGCACTGTAGATGTGCTTTCAGCAGGTTGCTGAGGTTGCAGAGTGCTGCAAGGTTAGAGAAAAGGATTTAAATTATAAAAAAGTCAATTTCACCTCAATTCAGATGAAATACACCCAAATAAGAAAAAAATACACCCAAATAATAACCAAATACACCCAAATTTTCTTCCTTATCCCTTAATTGTTTCTTCGCTAATTTTCTTGCTCGGAGACTTTAGGGGGGATGGTGCAATTTGCATAGGGATTGCTGATGTTGTCTACGACGGAGGCATGCATACTTGAATTGGAACTCTAAACAAGAAAAAAATAAAAAGTTAAAAAACTCCCTTAAAATAGATGATTAGAAGGTTAAAATTTAGTTGTAAAACTCACATATCAAGCGGTTCAGATTGTGAATGTATATCCATCCGAACAATGATCATCTTTTGTTGAACTGAGTCACTAACTGATTCTTCTTCCAGAACCAACCTAAAATCCACCAAAATAATGTCAAAATACACCTGAAGCTTTGAAAAGAAACACAGGCTCTATTCTTTGAGAACTTACGTAGTTGCAGATTTTTTTCCTGCCTTTTTTTTCATGAATAAAATATTAAAGGGTTTTTTTTTTCTAAAAAAAATATATATACAGAATTAGAAGCAGATGGTAATAAAAGAAATAAGAAAATGGTATTAGAAACAGAAATTACATGCTATCCGTGGGTTTGTTTACGCTGCTTTTATCCATTTGTGTTTGAAATACAGTATCATTTTTCGCTTCCTAAGTTCACCTCCGGCATAATAAGCATAGAATAAACATAATTCAGTAAAAATACTATTTAATTAAATCAGGATCTCAAAATTCTATGAAATAAAGTATCTTACGTTTCCGATGAATCATAGTGACCTTCCGTCGATGGGAGCCCAGCTTCTTTCATCCTAGGAAAGCAAAAACAATTATCAACAACAAAAATACCTTAAAATCGGCAATATACACCCAAATTTAATATACCCCTATGCAACTTTTTCATTGGTATTTTTCTTTGTTGATCCTCTGAAGAATTATTCTATTTCTTCAGTTCTTGCATAAGTTCTGACAGTACATGCAAAAGAACATGTTAACAAATAAAATTTTGATGATAAAGGATAAGATAGCTTTACAACGTATCTTACACATCATAGGATTCAATTTGTTCTTCAGAAGACGAATCCTCAACAATGTATTTTCTTTTTTTGGATTGCGTCCTGGAAATCAAAACAGTATGAATCAGACAAACACAACAAAGTTGATGATAAAATACTCCCGAAAGCAGTGCATACTTTTTGGGTGGAGTCTGAAATTTTTTTCTTTGATTTTTATTTTATTATTGGTGACGATTCTTCACTTCTGAAATTAAATGAGAAACACTCTGTTAATACATCAAATTTCGATAATAAACAAAAAAAAAAAAGCAATGCAATGACAATTTTAGAATCTTACTCATCATTGGATTCACTTTCACTTTTTGAAGAGGAATCTTCCACAATCTATTTCCTTTTTCTGGATATCATTCTGGAGAGCAAACAATCATTAGTAAAAAACACCCTAAAAATGATAAAATACACATAAAAATATTACTTACTTTTTAGCTGTCCTGGGGGGTTGTTTACTTATTTCTGTTGGTTCCTCTGAGTCTTGTTCAGACTCAGATTTAGAGAAAAAATAAATTCACTCTCCGATGAATCACTCTCGGATGAACTTACCTTTTTCTTTTTTGTCTTTTTCTTTCTTTTCTTTCTCTTTCATTTTCTTCAATTTATTTTTCACTTCCGCTCTCTTGACGATGCCCTGAAACAGTTGAATCGTTAGTTTACACCATCTACATAAATAAAATACACCCAAATTAGAGAAAGTACTCTGTTCAGTTACCATACGACAATCAATTTCTGCTCTGATCCTCGCAACCAGTAGCTCCCTATTCCAATGGCTAACCCAGGACAGTCTAGGGATTGCTTCTCTTTTCTTGTCTGTCTGTTTTGTTAGATAAAAATATACTATCATCAAGCCATAGAGGCAGCCATCAATTGATTTTTTTCAAACGGTAATTGGTTATGCCTTTGATGATAAAATTGAGTACATGGCTACCCCAGTTGCACTCCGGTATGTTGTCCATTCAAAAAATTGGAGCCATGTGGACAGGAGAACCTTTGTTTATCATAGTTGGTAACAAGAACGCCATTTGAATATAGAGGATGAAAATTCTCTTGAACATTGGGCGATCTTGAATGTTGTCAACACCGATATCCATCATCTGATCACCCAGATTCTTTAATGTTTTCCCCTGGAACCTTCTAAAAATTTCTTTATTCTCCTCAAAAAGCTCTTTAAAATTCACTTTCTCCGGAAATAGGTCTCCTATAAAATAGAAAACCAATTACACTCGAAATCACTTAAAATACACTCAAATAACAGCAATATACACTTAAATTTATTTCTTAGTTACATGAGATCAGAATAATATATTACAAAGAATAGATTACAAAGAATACAAATATACAGGTTTTTTGTAATCAGTTACCTGATGCATTGAGACCAAGGGTAGCTCCTATTTTTTTGGGTTTAATTTTCAACGAACCATGCCTTGTGTCCAATTTGTTTTTGTCCAAATTAAAGGAATTAGCCAACTCCTTCAATAGTTTCTATGGCACATTCGTCGGCAGGATGTGCATTAGACCACCAAATCCTAATTCCCGAATGATGGCCTTCTTTGCCTCGCTCATTTTTTCACACTTTTCATTCAATAATCGCATAGACATAGAGCATCTCAAATCCTTGGTTTACTGTAAACAAAGCAAAATGAGAGTCATTTAAATAAGCTATATTTATATTACAAAAAATTGACTTGGTCTAAAATATATATATGTACTTACATTGTATTTTTTTCCACCTTCGCTTTTGCTTGTCATTTTTACCGTAAAAAATAAAAAATATTGTTAATAGATAAAAATACCAGCCAAATAACAGTCACATACACCCAAATATCAGCAACATACACCCAAATAACTGCCAGATACACCCAAACATCAGCTCCATACACCCAAATCCAGTCCCATACACATTTATTATTTTTTTAATTACATGACATTATATGAGTTCAAAATGATATTTCAAGTCAATCAAACATGCATACAATGATATTACAAGGTCAAGCACAAGTACAACAGCATAAGTTACACTTGAATACTCTTGATATATATACCATACACATACACCTATATTTTTTTGGATTACATGACATTATGTGAGTTCAAAATGATATTTAAGTTCAAAATGTCACTAGAACCACCAGTCACATTCGAATTTGATTGATATACACCCAAAATCGGCCATATACACCCAAATATGAGTTCACTTGAAATACAGTACAAAGTTTATATGTATACAAATTCACTTCAAAACATACAAACATGCACAAAAACAGATGAAAAAATACGTTAAACCATTCAATAGAAGTACGTAAAATAGTATAACCAACTGGAACAGTTTCACCAAAAGCAAATATCTACTTTAAACTAAGAACATATAATGAATCTACTTAATAAAAGAGAAATACGACGATATAATGCTTCGCCTTCGAAATCAGAAAGAGAAATCTTAAAAATTCAGAAGATTAGTGAAACAGTACCTTGAATAATATTTCTTCTTTCTTTTCGGCCTTTTTTTATAGAGATTTTGATGTTTGCTTGTTGATTTCGTCGACTGTTAGTGAGGAGTTTGAAAGTTTCTTCAGAGTTTTCGAATGTGCCTTGAATCTCGACGACTGTGGATTTGATTGAGGAAGAAGAAGAAGAGTCGTTCATAATGGTGAGTAGCGCGCTTTGAAAACAGTTGAGTAACGCGTGTGTTTAACACGCTTGAGTTGGGTGAGAGTAGTTTTTGTTGGGCTTGGCCCAACTTGTAAGACTTGTAAGCCAAAAAGACTTGTATGTGTAGCATATCTGTTAATAAAAATATAAATTCATAAATGTATATATATAATTATAATATACTATTTGATATATGTTATTAATATTTTTATATACAATAAATATTACAATAAAAACAGATAAAGTAAGTAAAAAATTAATAAATAAACATTACTGATCTCATTAAATAAAATTAAAATAAAAGTTTTTTGCTGTTTTTGGTTCCTAACTTTAGTTCTCAAACTTTTTTTGGATAATTCCATACTCAGTCAGTGTTATTAAATGGAGTAATAATATCCCACACTTATTGTTGTATTAATATAGATATTTTCTAGACATATTGAGATTTTTATGCCTCCAAATGATACATCTTCAAAAGATGAAAGTAAATAATATAAAAGTAAATATTGTACTTAGTTATCTAAAAAGATTTTACTAGGAACCAACTTAAAATATAGTCCATTATAATCAATTAATTAAAAAATATTAGTTATATGAAAAAAATAACTTTTTATTAATCTTATTTTTTGAAATTTTAAAATTAAAAATAAAAAAGAATTAATTGAGTTTATTTATGCTATAATTAATTTTTTAGAGTTTTTCAATAATAAAAAATTGAAAGCCGGTTAAGGAAGTAGCCGAGCCAGATAGCCAAATTTATTTGATGAGATTAGCAAGTAGCTGCTCCTGGAATTGGGATGGGGACGTAAGTAGAATTTCATGTTTGTTAAACAGATTTATTATTATTTTTGGGCTATGCTTTTCAACGTCATGTCCCCACCACCGATATAAGACACATACCAAACCCCCCAATTTTTCAAAAAAGTGTGAAGTCAACGTCCCTATCACCTTTCTTTACAAAGAAAAGCTTCTTTTTTTAACCAAAATAAAAAAGTTTAAAAAGTATAATTTTGCAATATATTTTTGTTTATTAGACTTTTATAATAAAATAATAACAATAGAGTTAAATTAAACAATGCGGCTATTTTTAAGATTTTTTTAAATTAAATAAATATAATAATAACAAAAATAAATAAACCGTGAAGTATTTACGAAAATACATTCTGGGATACATTTCGGATGTTGAGAGGATAACTCTAAAATAGTCATATTTTAGATACTGTGACTCCATCTTGTAATAGGGTGATGTTGTATCACATCCTGGATGCACCCGAGATAAGTGTAAAAGCTGAAATCGGATACTGAACATCCGAGATAAGCGCATAATGTGTAGGAGATCTCAACACCGGAGATATATGCAATCATCATGGATGGGTCTCAACATCCGAGATAAACTCGCATGCGTATATAAGTCACAGTACCCAAGAATTATGTGCATAACCACCATATCTTCTACTTTTGTGACCTTCTAAATGCGTAAATTCGAGTTCTTTCAGAAAATATGCCCCCGACAATATGTCCGCGAAGGAGACATCAACAGACTGAATGCTACTTGGCACGTAACTGGAGCTTTAGAATTTGAGGTTAGTAGTTTAACATTTTTTATTGTTAGTGAATAATAAGTTTAGATGTTTAGTCTTTAATAACTTAGTTAATGGGGCAGGTATAGTGAGTATGCTAAGTTAGAAGATCTATATTAGTTTCGTTGGTATATCTAGTATGGTTTTATACTTTGTATAATTGATTGTAAATACTTAAGTTAATAAATAAAATAGGTAACTAATTCTGAGTTAAGTTAAATAAATAAAATACGTAACTCTCATTTAACCTGTTAGTCTAATAAATAGGTATCTGTTGCATTTAATATATATGTTTATCTAGGTTGTTTATAAGTTTTAGTAATGTTAAGCAACAATTAATGGTTTAGACGTAATTAACATCTGCGAGTAAATATTTTGGAAATTGCAAAGACCACGGTTATTGTTGTCACGCTGTGTAGCTCTAGGTCTCCTGCTGCCGGCCATCATGTTGCCCTATATAAGGAAGGCTAGATTTAGGCATGTAACAGAGTTGAGAAATTTTATATTTGACAATTCCTTGATCTCTGCATTTGTCGAGCGGTGGAGGCCCGAGACCCACACGTTCTACCTTCCATGGGATGAGGCCAGCATTACACTCCAGGATGTTGCCTACCACATTGGTCTGCGCACTGCTGGAGAGCCCATTAGGGATTGTACCAGAGACTTCCAGTGATGGCATGGACACCCCACGTGGGAACGGGTTGAGAATTTCGGAAGTTGTATCGCTTGACGATCCGGACTCTGCAACATAAGTTGAATCGTCCTTACTGTCGTTCTCGTTAGCACTATCATGAGGCTGGGCCTAGGGGATCGTTGTGGTCTCGAGCGGGACAACTTCAGGAGTCGACGAAGATGGCCCACCACCAACAACCACGTCATGGATCGCAGCATACAACTCTATCACATGCTGCGGCATTAGCCGTGCATGTACGTCGAACATTACCCTCAAATCCTAATCCCCATCAATTCAAAATAACTGGTTGGTAAATCCACCATTCGAAAGTGCGTGCAGAAATCTATATGCAACCCGCTCAACCTCATTCATATCTACTCCCCCCATATTGCTCAGGATAATGGTCTTTAGTCCATCCAGGCTATCAACCCAGTTTTTGCGCACATGACAGTCTTATTAGGCTCGAAAATAACTCCTTCAACACCGTTTCTCACTATTCCATTAGGATAAACCACAATAAAGAAGAATTGATTATTCTCCATCAGAACAAAATTGAAAGAAGAGAAAGAAAAGATTGGTTTGTGAGTTGTGTGAGGAGAGGTATTGGGATGGACTCTATAAACAGACTTATTCTCTAACATATCTTGGGTGTAGAGACATTTAAACCATAATGCACATATCTCGGGTGTTGAGACCCTAATTAAATCCTTGACTATATCTCGGATGCTGAGGGAGCATTAGGATGTTATACATATCTCGGGTGCTGAGTCCCTCTACACATTATTCGCCTATCTCAGATGCTCGATATCCGATTTCAGCCTTTACACTTATTCAGGGTGCACCCAAGATGTGATACAGCGTTACCCTATCATAACATGAGGTCACAACATTTGAGATATGGCTATTTTAGGGTTACCCATTCAACATCCAAAATGTGTCCCAAGATACATTTTCGTAAATACCTCATTGTTTATTTATTTTTGTAATTACTATATTTCTTTAATTTAAATAAAAAAATTCCTAATTTTTTTAGATATAAAAAAGATTAGTATATTTTTGTTGAAAACGGACTAATTTAATATAATTACAAATGAGTAAATGTTATAAAAAGAGCATATCCAATATATAAGAGATGTATTTGACACATATCACATGTTGATTTGACATAATTTCTGTTGGGAATAAGGAGTATGACCACAATCCAATCAATCATGTCTCAAATAATTTGTTATTGTTATTATATTAAAATGTTAATATAATAAGGTCCTTGATTAAATTTAGAGATTTATCATTGTGATAGTGATCATAATATTGAGAGATAAATCTTTTATAATTTAATCTAAATTGTTCTTGGTCATAGGATTATTAAAAAGGACATTAATAATCCGAAAAGATCAATATATATATAATGGTCTTCATTGGATGAAGATTAATAGATCTCATTTATTAAATTATATATATAGATGGTGCATATAGAGATATGACCATTGAACTGGACTCACTTTGAGAATTCCTAATGGTTATAATTACCGTATATTTGTCAATAGGATATTCTCAAGATAAACATAGTAATAGAGTTTCCTTTGACCTGCGACTATCATAGTAATTAACAATATATTTATTATACTTTGATTCCGGACACCTAATACCCTAGGGTGCTAGTTGAATGGATATTGGGTATGATTTAAATACTTGTAGAATTAATGATTTGTCAATAAGGAATCCGTCAACTCTCGGTAAAGAGTTTGAGCTCTATGATTATAATGACTGAGATGAATAAAACCTTGGCCAATGGGATTGAATGAATGAAGAAATGAGTTTCTTAGGTCATTCACAGTTCATTATAATAATAGTAACAAGTTAGAGTTTGACAATTAAACCATACTCTAAGGATTAACCAAGAGCTCGAAAGATGGAAGGAATTATACTTTGTTCTTCTAAGGTTCTTAGTAAAAATATATTACTTCATACTATCGAGTCGTTGAGGAGTGTTGCTAGACGCCAACCTTGATTAGTAAATTTAGTATGACTAATTTACTACCCGCTTAGTATTGAACCTATGAGGTCACACATTAACGAGAGTTCTAACATTTGCTATAGAATTATTTAATTATTATTTTGATTTGATCAAATAAATAATTATATAAATTCAAATGGAATATTATTATATTCTTTGCTAGCACCAAGAATATAATAATAGTATGATAATTGAGAATATTAAATGAGATTTGAGAATAATTAGTTATTCTAATTCTAAATTTGGATGAGATCCTAACTGATTCTGTTTTGAATTGAGTTATGATATGATTCATAAATTTTGAAAGATTCAGATTTGGAATTTCACGATATTATTTAAATTTGAATTGAGAATCAAATTTAAAATCAGTAACAAATCTCATACTATATATATGTATGCCAAGAGTAGAGGAATGCAATACAGACGAGAATAACAAGAGTTTTATTCTGTTATCTCTACACACATAAACGTATGTGAGCCTGATTCTTGAAGAAGAATTTTATGGCGTGCAAAGAATTGCAAGAGGTTTCTCAATTTAGATCAGATGTCCATTAGTCAAGGAGTTGACAGCAAAGGTTGGTTTCGGTGTGGATACGCATAGCGCCTTCGTACCATCGAAGAAGAAAGAGATTTTTACTAGTGTACACAGGTATTTAGATCTGATCTATATATTGTATATTATTGGAATAAAGTTTAAGCACAAAATAGATCTTTAAGGATTACTTTCTTTTCTTCCGCTGCGTGTTATGAACACATCATGGTAATCCTTCAGTGGTATGAGAGCTTTGGTTTTTTGTGTTTAAATCTTTATTCTTATTTTTTTAAAGTTTGTGAATTAATAGGATTAATTCAAATTATTTTTAAGCATGTGATGTATTTATTTCCATTGAGATGTTTTCTAATAAATTAATAGTTAATTTATTTTAATTATTTAATTATGATTAAATTATCATTCTTTTAATATAAAAGTTATATTTATAATCAAATATTTTTGTTTGATTTTATTTATTTATTAAATTTTATTCTGATTTTGATCACCATAAAAGGAATAAGATACAAAATATCTTTTGTTTGTTTTATATATATATAAGTGTATATATAAAGGTCAAATTTGATTTGATAATTTTTTAAAGCTAAATGTTAGTACATGAAAAATTAAATTTTGATTTGATTGATGTGTTTTGAACACTATAATTTTAGAAATTAGTTTTTCTAATGTTCTTGATTATAAAGAGCGGCCTGACAACCAGGAGTTTTATTTCAAGATAATGATCAGTATATACATTTGATGTATTAAGGATTTAATTTTATATTTTTACCTAGACAACCTGGGAGTATAAAAATTTAATCCAAGAATACTCGTAGAAATTCTCTAACAATAGAGATATAAGTCCTAAAAGTTAGGATATTGTCAAAAATAAATTTATCTCTTGTTTACAAGAAACGACCTGACAACAGGAGACTTGTAATCACGGATAGAATTTATTTATGCATATGATGATGTATAAGGAGAATTAATTTTATACTTGAACCTAGACAACTTAGGGGTATAAAATATAATTCAGTTAAATAATTGTCTAACAACCAGATAATTGTTTGGAATTATAATTGTATGGATGCAATTTAATCATGTTTATTTGGAATAGATATGAGTAACAACTTGACAATCAAGATACTCATTCGTGATTCTAAATAATTTTTTTTCAGAAATATAGATTTCTTGGTTTACTTTCATATTTTAAATTTTTTAATATGTCCATCTTTCGTATGACACCCTTGAAAGTAATAAATTGGCTATACATTGAGAATTGTTCTTATGTATAAAAGGGTTATCATGGATATGATAATTCTATTGAAATAATATTGTCCAATAAAATTAGTGATGGAATAGTCAGTACTTGTGAAATATCTAAAATATTATTTTACTATAATATAGATTGTTTTGACAACCATAAATTCTAATTTCAAAAGCATATACCAACTATTTATTACTGAACATCTTGAGAACATGTATGGTGCCCAAAGTAAAATAATATGACTATCAAATATTTTATTTAAACTAGTGGGAGTATTGGACAATATATTTTGAATTTAACAATTTTAGAAGTTGGAATGCCACTAGGCAAAATGACTTTTGCGAAATTTGTTCTTGCAAGTATTTTTGGAGATTTATTTTGTTACAAACAATTTATAATTGGCCTTAATATGATTAAGGTTTGTGGTCTTTTTGGAAAAGCTCAATATGAGTATTGAGGATGCGTATCAAAATTGCTCTTAAGGGTTGGTTTGACCAATAATAAAGATACTGAGTATTTTTATTATAAGAGTTTAAAGTAAAATCTCTAATATCTAATTGATATTCTATTAAATAGAGAATGAGCCGTGCATAAATACTAGTACTCTATGTACTCCATCATGTTTAAGAAACATGAAATTTGATTTAGTTGAATATCACTATTTGTTAAATATTTAGACTACATTTTAGAAATGTGGCTAAATTAACAAATTTCTCACTAAATCAAATTTTTTTTTTCATATGAGATATGGAAAAGGCATAAACTCAAATTCAAGAACATTAAAGTTTGGAGATGTCTTATATATATTAAGAAATTGCACAACAATAGAATTGATATTAGGTCCAATAAATGAGATTTATTGGTTATTCTAAAGAAATAATGAGATTATTTTTATCATTCTTCTTATGACAAAGTGTCTGTGATAAGAGGTTAAACTCCTTTTTAGGAAAGGGATTCCATCTTAAAGAAAGAATGGGAGTACAATTACTTTTATTAGAATTGTATACCACTCAATTGGATACGCATAGCGCCTTCGTACCATCGAAGGAGAAAGTGATTTTTACTAGCGTACATCTGATCTATATATTGTATATTATTGGAATAAAGTTTAAGCATAAAATAAATCTTTAAGAATTACTTTCTTTTCTTCCACTGCGTGCGTGTTATGAACACATGGTAATCCTTCAATTTCAACACGTAACCTGTATTTTGAATGTTTTGTCTATAAATATAAAATTTGTTATTATTTTATTTTATTTTAAAGAGAATTGTTTTAGTATATTATGGATGTAATAGATGGTATTATAAATATACTAATGTATTACAATAGTGAAATTATATAAAAATTATTAAAAGAATTATAAAACTAATATTATAATTAACATTAATATTCTCAGAGTATAAATATTCACATCCCCTACGTCATTTATTTTCTGCCTAAAAATATTATGTTCTTTAATGTATACGCTTTATTTTGTGGCCAAAATGATATCACATTCAACACATAACGTTAAAACACAAATAAAATGTATACCGTTAGTAAAAGATAGATAAAATTGAATAAAATACAGATTAAAATATGAAGTGTTATTTTTGAACAACTAGTATTGCAGCTGCGGTCCACGTCTAAACAAAAAAATGTTAAGAGTGTCATCCATTTTTTTACAATTGTACCGTGATGCATGACACAATACTTTGTAGATGTGCAAGACTTGCTAGCTCCCAACTGTAAGTTTTAATCCACTGAAAATTGTGGAGCAGTGATATATATTTTAGGTGGGCATAAATCGTTACCTTATTCGTGAAGAGTGTGATACTAAACAAACAGAATATGTGACACCTGACATATCTCTAAATAGACTACTAAGTGTTTAAAGATTTTCTGTCTTTTATATGGTAAATTCATAACAACCTTATGTAACATTTGGAGTTAGTATACCCACTGGGTTTGCTGTCAAAAATCGCTAGAGCCTCGTTGACTAAGAATTCGTAACTACTATCTGTTTTTTTAGTCACAACTTCTCAATCAATCGAAATCTATATATATGTGCCACATCTTTTAGTATAACCGTGACCTGACTTACTGGCAAGTGGAAGGTGTAAATCTCCAACCTCCACCTTTTGATTATAGCAGTTAATAACGAAGCTTGTCATCTAATCTCCTCAATCTTCAAGATGTGCGTGGTAGAACACCATTAATTATAAGACGTCCTCTACTATTGGATGCCACATCTCCAGTAGATCAAGCTTATGCAGTAAAAGGTTCTTATAGTCTAGTACAAAAAAAATTAAATATTAACAAACATTAAACATAAATATTATAGTATCATAATTATACTTTAATTATAATAATTATATTTTAAACTACAAATAGTTAAGTTACAATAATATAAAATTATAATTAAAATTATCTAAAAAAATAATTAGACCGAGTGGACTAATAAATCAATGAACTAATGACTAAAATTGTTTGATGATCGGTCTGATTTTTAGAATCTTACTTAATATACCACATCAATAAATTTTAACGTAGTCAGTAATAAAAGTGAATGAATAACTAATATGACTAACTTATTAGGATCTTTAAAAAATAGATTTGATTCAAAAAATATTTCGAGAACTAATTTAAAAAATGAGTGATCTTTCATAAATAAATTTGACCATTTAACTATTCAAGTAGTATTCTTATATGTTATATATCACCATGCAACTTACAACTGTAACATGAGCTTTACACATTTGAGATATATTAAACATGTTTCTAGTTATTCTTCCCTTTGTACTATGGCTTTTCTTAATCTTTTCTGCTAAGCTTTGTTGAGATTTTTTCCCCTATAAAAATGTTGGTCGCATGTCTGTCTGTTGTGATAACGATAGTATCCATGATATTGTATTTTTCTTTTTTCTTTTTGTAAGGAAACTCAATAACAATATCGGTGAAGTTCAACATAGCTCAACAGTTGAAAGAAAATCATCAAAATATACAATTCAAAAGAGTAAAAACACATACCTAGAACCTAGTAATTTCTATAATCGTCACAAGTCTTACTAACAATGTCATCTTTTGAAATCTTCTTATTTTCAAACATTATGATTGAAATTTACTAACTAATCCAAACTGAGAATATAATGGCAGAAATAATCGTACCCAGATCTTATTTGGCATTTTTATCTTATCATTACAAGAAATAAAGCATTTAGTTACAGAAAAATTGTGGCTAAAGTTTGTAAAAATGGTAGTAATTAAGGCTATTAGCCACAGTTTTAAATACTATGAAGACCTTTAAAGAGTCACAATTTGTACATTATTTTTTACACTTAATATTGTGGCTAAATAAAAATAATCAAATCGAAAATTATAATTTTACCACATTTTATCTAAAGTTAATTTGCGCAAGTTAAAATTTTCAGTCAATATTTATTCTGTAGCTAATGTCGAGTTATTTAATCATATTATTTCCATAACTAACTCGTACTTTTTTCTACATACCATCCATAGCTAATTTGTATTAATTTATCACGTTTTTTCTGTAACTAACTAACTTGAATTTTTTTAAGAATTTGTAATATTTATTGTAATTTGATTGTGGCTAATTGAACCATTTTAATATATTAAAATTATATTTACATATATAACATTAATAACAAATTTAATTTTAAAATATACAAATTAAATATCTATTATACTGAACAAAAAAAAAAGACATAATAATAACAATTTAAATTTAAAATTCTATATAATAAAAAATAAAAAAATTCTATATAATAAGAAATAAAAAGAAATTCCAACACTTTGGAAGGAATTCCTTCGGCTACAATTCTTTCTTGATGTTTAGACAAATGTTCTAATATTTTTTTTTTATTAAAGATAGGAGACTCGAATTCACGACTTCTTAATTGAGTATGAAAATATTATGTCATTTGAGCTATACCTCATTGGCAAATATTCTAATATTTACTCCTATACAAAAAATAAAATTAGATTAATGTGTATATAAATATAGAAAAAAAAACAAATATTGGTAGACACAATACCACAAACAAATAACATACTAACAACTTAAAATTATTGTCAATGACCAATTTAATATAAAAAAATAAAATATAAGTATTTATTCTTACTTCGGATTATGTGACGTTAACCTATATGCATGATATTTTCTTGAAACATATCAACGTGATAGAATTCAATCATATTGAATAAATAATATAGCAGTGGCTTTAACAAGCATTTTCTAAGTCGAGTAAAGAACAATGGCTTCCATCAATTCGAGCTGCCTCAATATATTACAAGTACAAGAATCAGCAGTTAATTAGTCAATATTATTAATTTTTTACCTCTTTTTTTTATAGAATTTAAAATTTAAAATTTAATATTTAAAATAAAAAAATTAAAATTTTAAAATCATAAAAATTAATTAATAATATATTTTTTTCAGCTCAAATTGGTTGGAAAATTTTTTTTAACTAAAGTAAATTGGTACATATATTACTTATCATTATAGAATGCTAGAGTGATCCAACCTGAAAAGCTGAAAATTTAAATTCAATCCAACTTTTAAATTGTATTCGAAAGGAAGGTTGAGATTAAGACAAAAAAAAATTATAAAAAAAATTGAGAAATAGATTAAATAAAGTTTTTTTTATATTATATTTAATATAAAATGTATAAAAGTATTTTATTTGATTTAAGTTAAATATAGTGATTAAAATAAATAAAATTATTTAAATATTTTTATAAATTATAAAAAAATAAAAACAACATAAAGAAAAGAGGAAGAAAGAAATTGAGTGCTAGAAAGCAGTATTTTTGTTAAATTCTGTCTAACACTTAACTATAAAAAAAAAATTAAATAATTCTATATTATTAGATATAATTTCACATCATTAAAAATATTATTAATGGCTAATTAATTACTAAAAACACAAAATCTGCTTAGCTTCTAGATTTTCTCAAAATGCAAGGAGAGAGGGAGAAAAAACAAGGGAAGAAATAGAAGGAGGAAAGAGAGAAGAGGGAAAGGGAGGGAGAGACGCTGACGGTAGCAGAGGGAAGAGACGATGCTGCCGCACACGAACCGAAGAGAGGGAGAGAGAGTTTCGGCGAGAAAGAGAGAGGAGGAGGGAGAAGGTCATCACCCTCGAGACCGCAGCTGTCGCTGGAGGTCGTCGACGCCGTCGCTGTTGAAGGAAGCCACCGCCTTTGCACCTGCACTGCCACCAAACCGTCGTTGTTGCTGTTGAAGTACGCAGGGGTAGTTGAAAGCGTGAACGGAGAGGGAGAACGCGACGGGAGCAAGAAGGAGCCACCACCGCCATGTCTTCTATCCCGCCGTCGCCGTCGAGTCCAGCCGCCTAAGATTGCAGAACCGCCACAGCTGCTGTTGGAAATATCGATGAAGATGAGGTGAGGGAAGCTTGAAAGAGGTGAAGACAGTGAAATGAGTAGAATGGGAATTTCAAAAGTTAAATAAAAAAAATTAAATTTTTTTTTTAAATTTTGGTTTCATTTTCATGGATTTGAGTTTTTTTGTGTCTTTATTTCCCGGAGCTGTCAATAATTTTAGTGTCTTCATATTTACTAAATATAATATTAAATTCTAATCCTCTAATCTCAAAACTCTAATAAGAAATGGCAATTGCAGTGTACACTCAGTTTTTGGCTTGTAAACAAGTACGGATGTTACTATCCATCTTCCTTTGTTCCCATTCTCCCGGATTTGAAGACAAATTATGTATTCAGTTAAATGAATAGTTATAGAGCACTGATTATTAACTTTGGCATAATATTTCTATAATCCTCCATTAATTTCAAGTAATAAAATTATTTTATGTGTATACTAAAATTAGTTATTAATATAAAATAATAATTTTTAATTAATTCTCTTATAAATGTTCAATTGTTATTGGAAGAATTTATTTATCAAATTATCTTTTTAATCTTAGATAATTAAACTAAATTATTAAATCATAATAAAATTTAGTTTATAAATTACAATAGTTTTCAAAAATACTTTATTTTACAATTTTTAAAAATTCTCAGTCCATTCAAATTTTTTAATATTTCAGATTTTCAGCCAAACAAAACTAATAAAAAAACTAAAAATAAAACAAAAACGAATTAAAAGTTGAAAATGGCGAACAACTTTAAACGTAACAGAAATTTTTATTTTTTTTATATCTAACATAGCAGAAAATATAAATAATTTGAATGACATCTCTATATATTACATACACACAAGTGTATAAATATATTAGAATTTTTTATTTTTTAATTCTTTATAATATTCTAATTAAACTTGTTATTAGAGAAATATAAACATTATACATATAAAAAATATCCCTAATAAGATGTCCATCCCTAATTTTTTTATTCTTGTTCTTCAAATTTTTAAGTTTTCTTTTGTTTTATTTTGAAATTTTTAATCTTTATTTTTTATTTTTTGCTTAACACGTTAAGAAAATTAGATACATTGAAAAAATTGAAAAAAAGTATAAAATGAAATCTTTTTGAAATTAAAATTATTGCGATTTACAAAATAGATTTTACCCTAATTTGGTTTAATTAATTAAATTTAGAAAAATAATTAATTTTAATTAAAAATCAATTTCTCCGATAACAATTGAACAAGTAACAGAGGATAATTAACCCTGTATTATGAAAAGATTGATTAAAAATCATCGTATAAAATATATATTAAAAATAAATTAGTTAACACGTCTATTAATATTTTCGAAAAAGTTTTGTATCTATGTATTTTTTACATGGTTGTTAACCAAGTAATTTCCTTCACACGAGCGTTTTTCACCCTTTACTCGTTTGTTATATACGCGCTACATATAACGTGTTGTAAGCTAAAGCTTTGCTCAGCGTAAACGTTCAGCTGCAACGTAAAAAGCGTTATTCTTTATTGATCTGCATTGCCTTCGTCATTTTCCTCTGATCGCGTTCATCTTCTCGTTTTCTTATTTTGATCTGGTTACGTTGCATTTATCTTCTTCCTATTCTTCTTCGTTTTCTTCTTTAATCTGCACTTATGAATCGAAATAATAAATGACTCAACTTCAAATCAGTTGAATGGAGAGCAATTTAGATTACTTTTCTGAAACGAATCAAACTGACAAAGTTTGGATTATTAAATTTTGAATCGAATTGAATGGAATGCAATTGCTAATTTGAATTGAATTAAATGGACGGAGGTGTACTGAATTGAATTGAATTGAATTGATAATATGTAAATTGTAGGCAGAGTTATTTGAATTTGATTTTATATAATGGATTATGTTTCGTTCACTCAGTACTATACAATTGTTTCTCCATGAGTACTGTGTTCAGTTCACCATGAGTACTGTATTCGGTTCACCATGAGTATTGTGTTCGGTTCATTCTGCAGAAAGCTGTTTGAATTTGATTTTATATAATGGATTATGTTTCGTTCACTCAATACTATACAATTGTTTCATCATGAGTATTGTGTTCGGTTCACCATGAGTACTGTATTCGGTTCATTTTGTAGAAGGCTGCTTGAATTTGATTTTATATAATGGATTATGTTTCGTTCATTCAGTACTATACAATTGTTTCACCATGAGTACTATGTTCGGTTCACCATGAATATTGTGTTCGATTCACCATGAGTACTGTGTTCTGTTCACTATTTAAAACTCTTCTTCCTCACCTTCTACTGCTTCTTCACCAGAGAGAAGGAGGAAAAGACAAAAAAATATAGCAGCAATAACAACAAAAGAATGACGATAAGGAGAAAACACGTGAAGAAGAAGGAACGCGAAAAATGAGGAGAAAGAGGAGAAGGAGGAACGCAAAGAAGAAGGTGAAGAAGAAGACGATTCGTGCGTAAACGAGCGTGAGAAGAAGAAGAAGAAGAAGTAATGTGGGGGAGAAGAGAAGAAGAAGAGAAGAAGAAGAAGAAGTGTGATGGAGAAGAGAAGAAGAGAAGAAGCGTTGGGTAAGAGCGATTTCGTATGTATTGAGTGCGGGTATTTCACGTTTCATTTAATGGTATTGAATTTTTTTTGTCTTTGACTAACTTAGTTACATAGTTACATGGATGTGTAACATCTTTGTAATATTTTATGCACAAATAAACTGATTTTAACAACTGATTTTAATATATAAGTAATATTTTTATTATTCACATTGTGAGTTGCTATTTGCCACACGCCACTTGGTTTCAAGTTCAACATACTCCGGCGTAGCGTTAGTTTGTGAATTAAGTTTCGTGTGAGTGAATTGTCTCCTGACTTGTTTAATTATGGTTATACATTGTTAAGCATAAGGTAACTATCACGGAGTATTTAATTTCCAAGAAGAAATTCAACTTTGACAACTAAGTGTATGTTATTTTTCTTGTTTAATACTTCATCACGTTGAACTTTTACAGGTTTTGTAGATTGTTTTGAATTTGTTTCCAAGCAGCAAGCATGGTACGGTGGATAATTAGGAATCTAATGCGTCAATAAAAAAATATGTTGTGTATACGTCTTGGTATGTTTTAAATCTTGAATGCCTATGTGTGTTTTAGAACGTTAAATGGTGTTATTTCAGCAGAGCTTTTGTTGTTGTTGTTTTTTCCAAACAGAATTTAAAATTATATTTTGATTTAAAACAGATTAAGTAACATTAAATTGACATAAATAAGTTGAAGTAAACGAATTATTTTATTATTTGGAATCTTTTAAATGCAAGGTTTAATCATACAAATGGAAATAAACGTTATGGATGCAAGAAAAAGTCGTATTTTGAGGCTTTGAAGGCATAAAAGCCTGATAAAAGCCTGAAAGATGAGAAAGGTATTTTCTCCCTTGTGTTTAATTTTGTTTGCGTCCTTTCTTTTCTCAAAGTTCCTTTCCTTCAATGGAGCTCCTACAACACTTTGTAGTATATAATTAATCATGGTTTTTTGAGATTCCAAATGAAGTAAATCGACGGCAAGCGTTAACTAATCTTAATTTAGTAATTAGCAAGAATTAATAATATTAAAATTTGTCATATGTGTATGGACATAGCTGATGAGGGGGTATACATTTAATATAGAGAAGTGAAGTTGGCAGTGATAATGGGGCATTAAAGTATACAACCACTATTGGGCCCAAGCATAGTGAAAAGGAAAGAAAATGACATCTTTATAGGTGAGCATATGTCATCATACTCATTACTTATAGCCATGACGATAAGCTTTACCCAAACCCTTATATTTATTTATTTGTTTATTAATTCCACCTCAAATTAAAGAAGAGAGGATCGGAGTGTAGTAGTGCTGCACAAATTTAAGGGTAGAAGTGCACTACTCCGATCCCTTGCTTTTTTTCCTCACCTAGTAGCTACCTCTGTCAACTTATGATTGAGCACCAACGAACTCATTAGTCATTACTACTACTCTCATCTTTTATAAAAAGCTGGAGATTTTCGTGACTAAAACAGCTTTTTGCTACCAATCATTTTCTTATCCGTTATTGTCCAAACCTCAAAATCCCCTATATCTTCACTTTCTTTCACTTCTACATACTGCTATATATATATACCTACCCAACTATTTCAATAAAATATATAATACCATTATTATGCCGTTACTTGTGTTGAGTTTTTTTTTTTCTGCCCTGCATCCTGAGACTATGTGCGAATTATTCAGTTTATAATAATAACTTTGAGTGAATACTTCATTCGATTCCTGACAATTATTTCGAAAGGATAATGAGATCCTAAAAAAAAAATACATCAAATTTGGTCTCTAATCTTTTTTTTGGGATTGATTAGTCCTGTATCAAAAAAAATAACATTAACTTTTTTTGGCACAAGATCTCGTTGTCCTTTTGAAATAATTGTCAAAGGTTGGGTCGGATTGGGGTTTTTTTTTTTTTTTTGTTAAAGATTTCGTTGTCTTTCGAAGTAATTATTAAGAGCTATTTTAAATTTTTCTTTAACTTTTTTTTGTTGTATCTCTCTCAGCATGTATGTAAAATGAAACTAAAATGTGAAATAGTTGACGCTTCTTGAAAGATTGCGTGTAAGAAACTCCTTTGCTCGTTTGCGTATAAGCCTTTAATTTATAGATTGAATTAGCAAGCCAAGCATATATATATATATGCTTATATAATAGTACTATCATCGTAAAATTTATGTAGATTTAGAGGTGTTTAAATCCAAATCGATCCAAATTAAACCGTTCATTCAATTCAATTTAAATTGAAAACAAATTAAAATCGCACTAATTCGGATTTGATTAGATTCTATTTTTTACAAATTATTGAATCAGATTTCGGATCTACTTTTCATAACCGATCCAATCCAATCCAAACCGCACAATGTGTTATAATATTATTATTTTATTATTATATTTACAATTATACTTATAACATGTTCAATTTGTTATATATTTTTATATTATTCATGTATTATTATTATTTAGTAAATATTTTATGTTCAAAATGTTATTTATTTATTTATTTATTTATTTATTTTAACAAACCTAGAATTTTATTTCCATTGTTATGTTATCATTGGTTTTTTAAGATATTGTTGAGATTTGTTATGTCATTGTTGATTATTTAAAATTTGATGTTGAGACTTGTTATATGTATTTAAATTTTTTAATTTACAAAACCGTAAATCCAATCCAATTCAAACTGCTTGAAATCGGATTGAATCGGATCGGATATTTTTAGAAAGAGCATCCAATCTAAACCGCACCACAAGTAAAGCTAGTGTTTGGATCGGATGGATTTTTGACTCAAAACCGATCCAAACCGCACTGCGAACACCCCTAGATGTAGTGGTATTATTTAGCAGCTTATTATTCTAATTAATGACCTTACCGTAGAGCTTCCCATAAAAAAATGAGTATTATTCACTCACCGATAAGAACTTGACAAGTTATATAAGCCAATGGTCCTAATATATTTTATTTTATCAGCTACTCTATGCATTGATCACATTTAATTTTGACATCGTTAAATTAACCGGTTAAATAAACGTGACTAGTGATGGATTTTGGTAAGGGAAGATTAATTGATCTATATGCTACGAGGCTTAAAGGTAAGTTTATGTTTAAGGATATGTTTTAAGTTAGTATTTGGTTTTGGTAATATGAATGGAAGTAACGAAGTCACGCTTTCGGTTACATAAATATCTTGGTATATGATAATGATATGTAAATGAGAAGATATATGTGTGTGACATGCTTTATTTGTGTATAAAAAAAATGGAAAATGAGAAAACCTGGTATTCGTTGTGAGGAGAAAGTGGAGCATGCTACCTAATCCGTAAGCTGCCTCTGACTACCCATAACAAATTAAAGAGCAAAAGTGATCCATTGATACAAATACATACTTAATTAATCCACTGAACTGAGAATAGGGTGTTAGCAAAAGTGGCATTATTATACAAGAAAGCGAAAGCAATTGGAGTTTGGAGAAAAAACAACCACCAACCAATGTGAGACCCCTGGAGTGGGGGGAGGAAGCAACAAATTAAATTAAAAGGAAAGTATGAGGAGCCAATGGAATATTTATACAATCTGTACAATGAAAGTTTAGAAAGTATTAAAGATATAATTATTAGTGTTACCTTTTTCCATCAGCTGAAACTTTTAGGATGAGTGGTATCATGCATGGTATTAGAGCGCTAGATCCGAAAGGTCAAGAGTTTGAGCCTTGGTGAACCTCAAAATTAGTTTAAGTTTTTGGGAAGATTTTTATTATCACTAGTATTCGGATGGTTATTCTAGATAGTATGGGAGATGTTCATTTTGTAATTCAATAACCCATTGTACACATTGTATAAATAGTCCATTATCTCTTTAGCGGGATCCTAAATTAAAAGGGAATCTGTTATGTAGTGCTGATGCATAATGATCACAATATAAGAGTAAATGTTAAATACTAGTCTTTAATTATTAAAATTTGAAATAAAAAATGGTAAGGACCAACATTTTTAGTATAAAAGGTGAAGAATTGATTAGTCTTAATTTAAATACTAGTAGCAAGTTAGAAAACTATTTTTTTTTAATTTAATTTCACATGGTTTGCGCGATTTAAGTGTTATTAGTTATATGTTACACAATTAGAAAGTAAATACAATTAAGGCTTTAAATTAAAGGAGTGATAATAATTTATATAAAGAATGTCAAAAATCAATAAATAATAAAGAGAGATTATTTTAGTAGTGAGCAATATAATGAAGAGATGAAGAAAATATACAATTTAAAAAAAAAATTTAGGCGTCAATACTTTTATTAAAATTTGGCTAGCACTTAATCAATAAAAAAAATGAATAATTTTACACTTATTAAATATAATCTTACACTGTTAAAAATATTAATAATAACTAATTAATAACTACAAATTACAAAATCGATTGACTTCTTAGTACTCTTATAATTTTCATATATTATATAAGAGGAACAAATATATAATTAAGATAGGACAATAATACGACTAATAAAATAAAAATACTTTTGTCGTAGTAACAATATTTTATGTTTTAAAAAATTAATTATTAAATTTAATATAATTTATTTTTAGTTTGAATATATTTAATTTTGAATTACATGATGTTATTTTATTTTATTTTTTGTAGGGTACATATACGAAAAATATTGGGTAGAAAAATATTTTTTGCGTTGTGCGTCTATAAAATCCAGTTGGAACAAAAGTGATCTTATTGTATTTGTACATCTATCCTTGAACCAAGCACATGAGTCATTATTAACGGTTAACATTATAAAATTATAATAATAGTGGAATCTTTTAAATAAATACTTTTGAGATATGTATATATACGGTATACGTAATTGAGGCTATACATATTGATAAAAGTTGGTGTTATGAAAAATATCATAAAACTAGTAATTTGCAATGAATACTTATAGTATATGATATGATATGATAGGAGTGAAGGTTGATAATAATTTTTATACATGAAAAAGGGACGAGAGAGCCGGGGAAAAAAAAAAAACTAAAGTAAGAAGTTAATTAGAAAGATGAGGCGTCGGAAAGAAGAAGCACTTTATAATTTATTTACCCTTCATACATAAAAAAATATTATATATATATAGTAATAAATAAATATAATTTAATTTATTTTAATATATATTTTATATTAATAACTGAGTTTATCATATAATTAACATAGATGTGACATATAACACATTCTCTCTCGTCTTCCAGCTGCGTTCCCAGCTTTGTTGCAAATTTGCAATTTTTAGGTGATGCTGACCCGTTTTGACATTGACATCTTCGATGCATCATGGGTCCCACAGCACATGCCTCTACCAATACAGGAATCAAATCTGGGACCCACTTCTACTTCTAGGGGACCACACCCCTACTTTCCATTTTTATATTACTCATTTTTTAATTTCTTTGTTTTACCTTTCTCCTGCTACATTAACTTTCTCCATCCGGTACCCAGTAGACTAGTTTAAAACTAATATCCTAATTAAGAGAAAACTAATGGAAAATCAAGGATTCAAGACACATTAGCATGAATGGAATCTGTCCCATGTTTTCCACAGCCTATTAAGCTACACTCATAGCAGCAAGCACTCATATTATTATGTCAATGTTATTAAGGATAACAACAAATTATTTAACGTAATCAGACGGAAGCTGGGGCCCTATCCCACCAAGTTGGACTCAGTGGGCCCATTTCGGAATTGGTGTTTGGAATTCACCAAAGGGCATGGAAAAAGAAACAGTGTTCCCCGAGATAGCCACATCTCCATTTATTGGTTCCCCTGGAAATTCAATATTTCTTGGATATTATGGTAAAACTAAAATTATAATATTTTGATTATTGTTATATTTATTGAAAAAAGAATTGAATAGTGTGTGATAAGTAGTGAAGCGGGAGGGATGGAGAGAGCAGAGGAGCATTGGGATCACCGTACACGTGTAGAATGAATAGGAAGAAGGAAGAGAAGAGAGAACACGTACGAGTACGCACGATCACAAAAAGAGGGGATCGGAGCCATGTGCCACCCTGCAATCAGAGCGGGCTTTTCGAGTCTGCAGATGCTCATCCCGTACACGCACAATAAAATGCTCTTTTGTTTTCTTGTTTTCTTTTAACTACCTCCATATTAAATACTACTAAAATAATCAAAGACCATTTGCTTTTCCAGATGCAAATGCACCCTTACGTGTCCTCTTGCATCTTATTGGTTCTTCTTCGGGTTGCTTTCACTTTTCCTTTCTTTTTCTTTTTCTCGTCCTAATTAAACAATTCTTCTTATCATAATTTCTTTCCCCCTTTGAACTAATATGGACTCTTTTAATTAACGCTTTGTTAATAAGAAAGAAAAATAATTTCATTATAACAATCTCAGTAAACCATGATTTTATGTGGCCTCCTTTTATAATCTACATTTTTAGGTTACCAAAATTACTGCAGGGTAAAATCTGCACTGCATGCATTGTCAGATACTACTACTACAGTACAATATTTTAGGTGACAGATTTTTTTTATATAAACTTTTTTTAACCTTTTATCACGGTGGTAAAAAGCTGCGGCTCCCAGCCGACACGTATTTTTGGGATCCAATCATGCGGCACATCTTTTTAGAGGAGGCTCTCTCTTTAATCATCCTTTGTCTTTTTCTTTTTTAGCATCGGATTTGGTTAAAGCAAGCTAAGGCCACAAACTCCCCCTACTAGTCCTATTAATATGTCACATCACATCGTGTTACTCGCTCATGCTATGAGTAATTAATTGTTAAAAAATGTTAATGGAGGCATATCCTTATATGTAGGCTCCCCGAAATTCATGCATGCACATTGGATGGTGAACACAATGACATTCCTACTTACGCTACCAAACATAGGAGTAAAATAGTCATTTTATCTCCGACGCAAAACTCTTTGAGTTTTTCATGCTGATACGGTGTTGTCTCGGATCTCCAATTTCCGACCACATCAGTACCAAAAATCAGATTATTCATCAGTTTCGTAGTTTCAGTGAATCAATTTCTAGAACCTCCCGTTACCTGCAATTTAGCTGGGTGTAATTTGTAGCATGAGTAATAAAACAAGAAAGAAAAGCTAAAGCAATACGGAAAGAAAGTTCAGTTTTTTTCCGTCAAAGGTAGAGAAATTGCATTTCTTAAAATGAAAATTAATTGTGCTAAAGATGAGTTAAATTTTAAAATGATTTTTTAGATTTACTGCTTGTATCACAAAATTTTTTAAGGTTATAATTGCATTACAAAGATATCTGAAATTGAAAAAATTGTATTGCGTGGGTCTTTACCTATTTTTTATCATATTATTTGTCACGCCATGAGGGATTCAGATTAGACAAAACTATATTATGTTTGTTTTGATATTAAATACTTGATAAGATGATATTATTTAATCTTGATGAATCAAAAAACGTCTTATCCCTAAAAAAATATATGACTATTAAGTTTAAACGACGTTGTTTATTAAGTATTTTGCGCCAAAATTAAAATAATGTCATTTTATCTAGTGTAATTACTTACTATATAAGGAGTAACTTAACGGAAAAAACAAAAGACTAATGTAACGTAATTTTTTTAATTTCAAAGACATTTTCGGTACAAACAACTAAGATCAATTTAAAATTTAATTCGCTAAAAATTACAAAAACAATTGTTGTATATATTATATAAAAGTAGTGATTATTTTTTATACAACTATGCTACATGCGTAAGTGTATATACATAAAAATGAGTTACTAATATAAAATATATATTAAAATATAAAATAAATATTAAAAATAAATTAAATAATATATATTTATTTATAAATACATTTTAATTGATTTAATTGTTATTTTTTATATATACATATTATTTTTATTTTTATATTGGTTTATTATTACAAATATATAAGGGTATATAATAAAATGGAGATATTTATTAAGTAATTATAAAATGACGACGGGTATGAATTTTTTATGGCAATTATGTTTCCGTATTGTCATGGGAGTATTGTTCCAAGATTATAGTATAAATGATATATTATTATAAAATAAATTTAACTCCACATATATTTAATATAAAAAATATTTTTTTATATATTTTATTTAAATGCGGAGTTTTATGTTTTAATTAAATTTAGATAATTAACTTATGTATCAATTTTTATAGGATTATAAAATTTGAGACATATCTGTGTAATTTTATAACATATCTAATATATATTTTAAAAAATTATTTTATTGAAATTAAATTTTAACTATGTATTGAATTATAATACATAAAAAATATATTAATCCTCTAAATTTTAAAATAAAATACCAAAATAATTATCATTTTTTATAAGATAAAATATTTTATAAAAAAATTACTGAGTAGATTCGATATTATTGAATGGAGTGAAGATTTTTATGTCATGTGTAATAAGAAAAGTAAATCTATGTAATATTTATTTGTTACGTGAGTATATTTAGTAGGTGTGGTGTGCATGAATTAATGATGTAGAACATATTTAAAATATTCCAGCTATAATATATAAAAGAATATTTTAAGAGTTGGAGGACGCTATAGAAGAATTGCGCAAAAAATAGTTAGTTGGCTTCTTCTCATGTAAAAATGAAGTCATCTTCTAGAACAAGATAATAGATACGGTAGCTTGTGTTGCTAAGTCGTTTTGTTATTTTAAAGAATAGTATGATATTGTTGATAGTTATACCAAAAATATTTAAAAGAATTGTTTTAGTTTTTTTTTTTTTTACTATTATTCGTTTCACTATGTGTGTTAAACTTATTTCTTCTTTTAATAAAAAAAGTATATGATTAAATTATTATATCAATATTTTAATAAATTTTAATTATTAATTTTAATTATATATATTTTTATAATTAAGACTAACAATTAAAAATAACTAAAATACCAATGTATTAATACAATTAAAAGTTTCCTATCTTATAACGGAGGTTTTCGTTTTCACTTTTCAGCGTGTATGTAGCGTGTGAGCAGCTCATGGAATCTTCTTTCACATACTTGATGTGTTCAAAGCAGGTGACGAAGGATGTTTATTCCTCGCATTCATGATTTCATGGGGGGTTTCAACTTTCTAGTGATTGGGTGGGGCACATGGAAAGGTTAAAGATAAAAAGGAAAATAAAATGTACATATTGTTTCGGACATTTATCAGCTTATATGTTTTCAATTTACCGGTACATGGTTAAATAGGACATGAAAGTTTACTTTATATACAACAAAAACAATTACTTTTACTCATAATTATTTAAAACTTCGATAAAATTATTTTTAGAAATATAAAATTAATATTAGCTCATAAAAAATAATATTTTTTTTGACAAAAATACACGAATCTTAAATTTTAATTAATTTCATTAAAAATAATTTAAAATACTTATTCTATCATTGTCATTCCCACTATCACCTTCTTTGCACCCTTTTCTCTTCTCATCAATTCAGAGTTTACGATCTCCATCGTCAAAATCATTATTTTCAACCTTTCATCATCATTCTACATCCCCAATTTTAACTTTTCCTTACTAACTTCGCCACCACCTCCTCTTTTACCTCCAACTTCACCACCGCTGCTTCAGAAAAGTATCTGCAGAGCTGCAACCGCCTCCTCCGCCGCTCCTCCACCGCAGCTACTGAAGCATTCATTGTCTTTTTCTTCTTCTTGGGGGCAACTGGTGGGTGGTCCGCCTCGATCCGCAGCGGTGCTGGAACGGAGCTCCATGGTATAGGTTTGTTGAACTTTGTGTCGTCCATGTACCCACCAACACTACACCCAATTATACCCATCTTTTTAGGATTGAAAACCTTTTCTTTCATTTGGTGTTGAATTTCTTAATTGCTTCCTCTAATCAATTAGAGCAGTGAATCTTAATTATTTATGACTGAAAAATAATAGAATTTCTAACCACATTTTTGTTCAACTAGTTGTCAATTACAAATCTGAAAATTATTGAGGGGTTAATTGATTAATTTGTGTTAATCAAATAATCACTAATTGGAGGTGAAGGAGGAGGAGATGGTGAAATTAGTGAGGAAAAATTGAAATTGAGGATGGAGAAGAATGAGGAGTTTTGGTGGCGGGTGAGTGGCGGTGCAGTGGTGGATGAGAGTGGCGGTGGTGCCTTGGGGAGGAATAGTGTTGATGGATATGAAGATGATGATATTGATGATGGAGATGGTGAACTGAAAGTGGGGAGGGGGAGAAGGTGGTAGAAAAAATGACAAAGGGTAGAATAGATATTTTAGATTATTTTTTATTGGAATCAATTAAAATGTGAAGATTGAGAATTTTCGTCAAAAAAAAATATTTTTTATGGGTATAAAAAAAAAACTTACCGGTAAATAAAGTTCAGAAATGAATTTTGAGAAAATAAATATTTTTTATAATTTATATTAAAAAAATCCATTAATTTTGTGTTAAAATTTTGTTAATATTTTAAATATTCGTTAATAGTTTGAATGATTAATGTAATTTTATTTTAAGATAAATATTTACATAAAATTATTTTTACATAAAATTAATAATTAAAAATTATTAAATAATTTAATATATTAGACTAAATAATTATTTAATAATTTTTAAATATTAATTTCATACAAAAATAATGATAAATTTTTATTTTATTTTAACTATTTTTCTTATAAAAAAAGAGCAAAAACATATAATCAGTTAATTTTTTTATTGGTGAAAATTCGAGTACATTCATTTTATATAAAATTGATAATTAATTGAACCTAAATTTTCACCAATCTTGTTTCTCATGGTTTTGTATACATGTTGGTCAGTGCGGAAAGATTGAGAAACACCAACTAACACTGTGGCATCCCGGAGCTGGATGTGGTGTTGCAAATTGCAATACGTGGATTTTTTTTCGTTATTTTGTCCGTGCAATTGTGGTGCTGCAATGTTAGGACTAGCGCATTGTGACGGCATTTTTCTCAGAAAAATAAATTTGGACTCGTAGTTTTAAAATATCAGAAGTGCAATTCTTAAATTTTGAATATACAGCAACACAGGAAAAATTGAGTAATACTGTTGCAACACTAGTTTTGGTGTCGTTGCGCCACAATGCTGAGAATGAAAAAAAAATATTTAATTAATCTTGGCGAAATAAAAATTGGCACCTTAATACATTGGATTAGCATGTAAGTAAAAGTACTTAGCTCAATGATTCACTGACTAAGATTTTTAAATAGAAATGTGATTAAAATTACATTGTATTAAAATAAGGGGTTATTATTAGGTCCATTTATCGCTCATACGACTAGGTGAAACTAAATTCGTTTTTTGAGGCAGCGCAGTTTAAGTGGCATTTACTTTCAATTGGTCAAGTGTACATTTGTGAAGACTGTAGGCTATAGCCTGTAGCCACCATTCTCTCTTTCCAATACTTGGTTCTCAGATCAAGGGTATAGATAAAAAATGTTCTTGAAGTTAATTAAGAGCGGCGGTGTTTTAAGCTACCCAAACCACACATTCTATTTTTAACTAATTTTGCATGTGTTGGTAGGAGATATGTCTGTGGAAAACTAATGCTATAGGTTGAAGAAATTAAAATTCCTAAATAACTTATCTTTTATGCCCAAGTCTGTTATTTTTTGAAGGATGAGAATTTGTCTGTGGCCTTACAGGGACTTGTATGCCAAAAAAGTTCAGCCGCAAATAGAGAGTATTTTCATAGTGTTTATTGATTAAAATGGCAATAATCTACCCTTTTTTATACATCCTGTGTCATTGACTAGCAGTCTCCCTTTGATCACCAAAGTGAACCTAAGAGGAAGCTAGTATGAAAGTTGAAAACAAATTAAAGGGAAAAAAGGTTAGGGCGAACAAGTTATTTAAATATAGATAGCAGTAAAGGAAATAAAGGAGGAAGGGAGGGGATGCAATTAAGGGGCTATTTTAGTTTTAGGACAGCAATTTTTGTAGCCATGTTCCAAAAATTTTTACAGCATGATTTCATTACGACATTACGACCTAATCATTATTCCATTCATAAATTAATTACCCCCTTTTCTACCTCCCTAGCTTTCCCGCACGGCTGAGACAGTGAGACTCATTCCTCATTATTACCATATTACCCTTCTCTCTCATTCGTGCCGCCACCATCTTCCACCATTTTCATCTTTTTCTTTATACATACATCATCTTACATCTCTTATTTCTCTCAGTTCCTTCCCCTTCAACTCCACTCTTCCGAACAGTACCACTGAAGGGTTGGTGCTTGTTCATCGGAGAAGAAATTGCACGTCTCATCTGCACTGAAGAAGTTGTGCTCCTCCATCTTCACGTACTGTGTGGCCTGGTACGCCTTCTGGAACTGAAAGCAGCTCATGGATGATGGCGACTCGTCATGCTGAGACATCAAAAGGTTCGAACTTTGCAGAACCCCACCACCACACGAAGATATCGCCGCGTTGTTCATGGGGCTACAGCTGCTGTTGTTATTCTCTTCGTTCAAGATCGCGCTTGAATCGCTATCTGAAGAACCGTCTTTCAAGTCCCCACAAGGGAACAGCGATATCGATGCTGCTCCTCCCACACCATCACCGCCCTCACCGTCGCCCTTGCTGTTGTTGTTGAAGCAATCGTAGCTCAGGTCCTTGTTGGAGTCCGATCCAGCAATGGCGGCAGCGGTTTCAAGATCGCAAGGGTTCTCCTCCGAGTCTTGCAGCGTTGTTATCATCTCCACTTGTTCCTTCTTCACCGAAGCATCGCTTTCGGTGCGTTCGTCTTGCATCCTTGATTTCAATCCCTTAATCTGCATCAAGGTTAAGTGTGATTATTATATGCTACTATTGGTGATAAATAATGTTTGGCCATAATCGAAGTTGGTGGGTACCTCTTTATGCAAGGCTTGGTTGTCTTGTTGGAGTTTTTCGAAGTTGAGTTTAAGAGCTTCGTAATTGGCTTTGAGAACGCCGTAGTCTCTTTCTAACTGCTTGGTTTTCCACCTGGCTCTGCGGTTTTGGAACCAAACGGCAACTTGTCTTGGCTGCAACCCCAGTTCTTGTGCCAGCTTCACCTTTCTGTCCGGTTCCAGCTTGTTCTCAACTTCGAAGTTCTTCTCCAAAGCCTTCACTTGTTCCACGCTTAAGCGCCGTTTCTTCTCGCCGTGGTGCCCCGATTCTTCGATGCAACCGTCTTCGTCCAGTCCGTCCAACATCGATTGGAACTCCCTTCCGTACACCTGCTGTTTGTTCCTTGGACTGTGTTCTTCTATATCAATGCAAATCCGAGACAGCATGGTTAGTGTAACAGTACTTGTGTTTTCAAACAAACATCACTATTGGTACGCAACACCCCAAAAAGGAAAACAAAGCACGATTGAACCTTGTGATTTGGAATGCAATACCCAAGGAAAACAAAAAGGAACAAGACCGAATCAAACACATCTCAACTTATAGTAAAACACTTTGAATGCTTTTGACAAGATAAAAGCACAAGCACACGATAGGCTATGGATCTGTCTGAATTACAAAAGTAGATAACAAAAAAAATTTAATAATTAACCTGTTGTTGATGATGGACAAATTGTCATGAGAGCGCCCAAAGAATCATCGGAGCTGCTAAGTCTCTTCATGATGAGTTGTGTACTTAGGAAAAGCACGGATCTTTAGAATTAGACCGATCAAGGTGTTTCTTTCTTTTAAGATTATGATGATGGGTGATCCCTTTTATTTTCTTTTTGCAGTCAAATGTATGTATATTAAGATGGCAGAGAAGATGAGATTATAGAGGAGAAAAGGGGATCTTTATGTTATATTTACTTAAAGGGTGCCATTGAAGAGGAATTGTAGTGTCTCAAAGAGAGCCACAAGTGTAAGAAGCAGCTACTATACGAGAAGCTATCTCCATAAACACCAAAGTAGTTGTCCTTCTTTCTTGCCACTTCTACTTCTCCCTCTTCATCACCCATCAACCCCACATACACACAAGCACAAGTAATTTAATTCATACAGAAACACGAGTGAGGAATGATCTTAAATTCAGAGTGCACCCTGGTCTCTCTCTACCATCATTACAACAATCAAATTTTGATGGGCTAGAAAGGAACACAAGATAGAAGATTACAGAGAAGAAGTGAGGAAGAGAAGGAGAGAGAGAGAGGGGTGAACAAGTTCAGAGCCCGGGTGAGTTGTGAGTTTCAGTGTCTTTAAATAAAGCAAACCATAGGGATGGGTTAAAGTCTGACTACTGGGGTTAGGTGCCTCATACTCGGGTTCGCTCCTCTCTGAATATGAAAATGAAATGAAAACTCAAATTCAATGCAAATGCAACTTTACTGCTATACACGGTTGCCGGTTGCTCCTCCTATTTTTATTTTCGTGTACAACTGTACATAGTGACACTTGGATTTAGGATCGGCGCGCCTTTCCTTTTAGCTCTCTTTAAGCCGACTAACCAACATTTCTCTTTCCTCACACTCTCCGTTCAGGCCGGTGCACTCATACTTTTTTTTTTAAAAAAATGAGGGAGGGATTAAATTGAAATTAGAGTAAAAATAACCAGCTATAACTAATAGATAGAGATATAGCTCAATAAACACTGGAATCACTATCGCCTTCGGCTTAAACACGGCTACGCTTCACTCTATCGCTAGTGAAAGAAGATAGCAATTTCTTGTCACTTTCAGTCTAACCCGAATTTACTTAGTTAGTCGGAACTTGCTTCTTAGCGTGTAGTGGATCCACCAGGCTAGCTTTCCTGTAGTAGAGTGCGGGGAGAGTGACCATCAGGGCTTTGAATAGTTTATGAGGATCTTGAAATATACAGTGCCCTAAGATCCCAATCCTCAAGCGAATGGCTTATACTCAACTTCAATTCATTCAGTTAGGGCCCCTTGGTGTATTAAACCACCAAATAATGATAGCTGGGTTTGTAGGAAACTTTTTCAGGTAAAAGAGTTGGCTATAAGATATATTATACTAAAAGTTGGCAATAAAATTAATACATCTCATCTCTCTGGTATGACTTTTGGCTGCCTATGGGTTCTATAGTGGAAAGTTATGTATGGTGAGCAGATCATGGGGGAGTCTTTTGTTCCCCAAAATAAATGTAAAAGTTACAAACATACTTTTTTTTTAATTCCGGATGGTCCCTCCCTACAGTTGCAAATCAAGATCCGCAAGAAATTGGGGAGTGTATCAGAGCCATAAGGCCCTTGAACAGTGAGCAATAAGATAGAGTTATATGGATGCCTGATCACTCAGTTTTCCATAAAAAACACCTGGAGGTTAATCAGAGCTACTATGCCTTGGTTGAATTAAAACCGGAGATCTTTTTGAGAAGGAACTCAGTCGTGGACTGATTCCGACCCTTTACCAGAAGAAAACGGAGGAGCGGTATGGTTTCTATTAGAAAGGCTATTTCTTGAGTATCCAGAATAGTCTGTAGCGAAAAGCCTTCCTCATAGCAAGGCAGGAGCTAGAAGCAACTCGCCAGACTCGAACTGGCACGGCTCGCATCAAGCCTATTCTTCCATCAATAGAGTTTCTTTTGTTACGCAGTTCGAAAGCCTAAGCCTTTTGACATCTGTGGGCCCGCCGGCTAAACGAAAAGAGTCCTCTTTCTGGACTCTCCCTAGACCTCTGTCTGGCCTAGGGGACATCTTTAAGCTCTAGAGCTCCTGTCTCCTCACTAAAAGCGTAACTGGCACCAATCTCCCTTTCATCTTAGGGGCGACTCTATACCTTCCCGGCGCATCATTACATGCCCTCATTAACCTTCTGTAAGGCAAGATTCCTAATGGTGGGAGAGCCCTCTAAACCCACTTTCCCCCTCCCCCCGCTTAGCGGGGGGCCTCGCAGTCGCCTTTGGCTCGAGCTACTTTTGCTTTTCGGTAACAGATAGCTTGCTGCCCAAGTCTACCTCCGTAAAAAAACCAATCACCTCTAACACTTACAAAGACCTCTGAAGCGATCTTCTTATAGTAAGTAAGTTTAGATTAAGCCAACCTGCTAATCCCTAGATCTAGAGCTAGAGAAAGAAAAAGCAAGGCAACTTCCGTGACGAGTCAATTCGGATTGGATTAGAGTCTAGATCTTGGTGGGAAGTCCAATATCCAGTCATTTTGAGATGTAAGAAATGTCGCGCCATAAACTGAAAGGATATAATAAAAGGTGTATCCTATAATAGCCAAAGCAATCCATGATGTGACAAAGTGGATAGAGCTTTGAAGAAAGATAACACTGATGCTATACTATACATTGATCTTACCGCAACGCCTTTCCTTGCTTGCCTAAGAGTTCTTGCTTCAAGTTCACTTGCCTTGCTTCTTTCTTCCTTGGATGCTGTTGCATCATTAGATAGGACTTTCTTTGATCGTTCGCGCACAAGAAAAGAAGTCCGTAAGGTTGAAAAGGGATTTGTTTTTAACTCTAGCTCTGACTCAACGTTGGGATTCTTCCTTTTCAACAAGTTCTTTCAGAATCTGTTGATATGAGATTCAACCGATAGCGGATTAATGAAGTGCAGTCGATGTGACACAATACAACGTCAAGCGAATCTGCTCTAATCTCACGGGTAGGTACTTAACAGGAGAGAGGGATCCGCGCTAGCCTATTTCGCGTTGGGAAACTCTACCGAAGTGTATGTGTTAAGGATATAGTCATTTCACCGATACGGATAACCGACTTGAGGAGGAAGACCCCTTTCATTTTTGAAGTACCTAGGGGTACTAATACTAAACAAAGGCAAGTTGGGAAGGATGTTTTTCCATTACCAAAGAGCCACAAAGGCGGATTAATAGCCGTCGGAATCCAACAAAGCAGTGTAGGATTAGGATAAATAGCTCCTAAATCCACTAACTCAGGAAGAATGCCATCAACTCCCTCCATCCAACAGCCGGTAAGCAAGGAATATTCCCAGTCAAACTGCTATTACCTGCTCGTCTATCCTCCAGGACAATAAGTATTTTCCCATCAACAGCCAATACAAAAAATTTCCATGATGGCCGAGGCTGCTAACAACCGAAAGAGGGACTGATAGGAGTTTGTTGCCGAAACCGTCTCGCTACCACATGTTTCCCTTACCTACTGGAATGAAATACAGGAATTAGAACCAGAAACTGCCGGGATGAACAGATGGAGGTATTCACCCAATAGTAGCTACCCCACCACTGGGTCTTGTTCCCCTACAACGCAGTGGTTAAGTTCTTTCTTTCCCCGATCTACTAGCTACACAGGGATTCACCAAATAAGAGCTACACTACTTCGTTGCCCTTATTGAATAGCCCTTGGTGCCTTAGGAATTTCGTATAGTATAAATCATCCGCATATCCTCGATACTCAATTTACTTTTACATCTCTCGTGCCACACAAACGGAATTTACTTAACTCAGTCAAAGAGAAATACAATTCGAAATGAGCGCACCATGAAAACGTTCTAATCCAACTCTGTCTGCTCTAAAGCATCCAGGCCATAAGCCAAGCATTGAATTCTTACCCCTTGGCTAATCCAACTCTAAACCTAAACTTCGGATTCAATCCAGCCCCAAGCCGGGGCTACCCTTTTTTTTACCTACCGGATCCAACGATTCGAGGTCTACCCGCCCTAATGACCGAATGCGGTGGTCATTAGGGCGGCACCCCGGTTTTCTGAGTGCCACCCGTAAACAGTTAAAAACAGAAAGTATCATGATACGTCGTCCACGGGGTTTGGGAAGTGCCTTTGCTCCCTTTCCCAATCGTGGACGCGGTGACCTAATTCCAGATCGAGTCTGAAATCTCGACCTTTAAGGCTAGAATTCCATTTCATTTGTTCGAGAATTCTTAAGATTTGCTGCAGTTTGAGCGGAGAAACCGTTTCCAGTCTAAGATCGTCAAAAAGCTTCTGGAGCATGTCCTTTCTTGGTTTCCTACCTTTTATTATAAAGAAAACTTTTTCAATGCGGTTTTTCAACCACATCGGATCAGGGGCTTCCGGCACCCCCATGGGGGGATTGGGAGCCTGTTGTGATGTGTGATGGGCCTACCACATTCTCCCCTACTCCGGTAGCGTTCGCCAAATCCACTCGCTGCCTTACCGAGGAAGGCCCTATTTCTTCCCTGGGATCACTGTCTCGTGCCTCCGGGTTTCTTGAAGCGGGCTCGGCTTTGCTATTTTCCGTACCCTCACCTGATGGTGACCGGTTAAAGTATTTTAGCCAACTCTCCGAGCCACTGTTCCCTGAATTTGTCCCAGTTACCATCCAAGGAACCACAGAGGCTCCTTCGGTAATAAGGAACCTAAATCCTAAACAAATAAGGAAGGAAAAACACCCGGGGAGTACCAACTGACATAATGCAAAGGAGAGGGACCGACCCCCCACCCTTCGCCTAATTCTTTTGAATCCCGGCCCGGTTTTTCCCCACTAACCAATTACGTTACGACCACTTAACAAACTTGGTTGACGAACATGATTTATGCGCCGCTAATGTAGCGGCTTGTCGAGCATTTGCAAAATTCACACCATCCATTTCAAATAGGACTTGTCCCGTAGACACACGAGCAATCCAACCCGTAGGATTTCCCTTTCCTCTTCCCATTCTGACTTCTGTAAGTTTCCTGATAATAGGGATATCCGCGAAAACTCTTACCCATATCTTACCATTTTTTCGAAATTGTCCGCTCATAGCACGATGGAGGTGTTTTTCCCGGTTATTTTTTAATTGACGTGTTTTACATGCATGTGAGAATTTTTTTCTTTGATTTAAATACAATCTGTTAGTGATGTTTTGTCAGAAAAAGATTTAAAAAAATGAGTAACATGTTAGAAAAGTGTAATTTACTAGTAACATTTTGTAAATTTTATTGCATCCTACAACGGCGTAAAACAAATTTTTTGGGCAACTTTCGGGATTACCCCCCTTTGGTAAAATATTTTAAGAAAAAGTTGGTTATTTTCGTAGTAAGGAAAAATACATGAAGGTGTAGCAGGTAGTTTTAAATCAAATAGATTCTAAATACAATAAACACTACTACTCTTAATAATCTTCCTTTAAGAGTACGTAGCCAGCATATCGGTCATGTTTAATTTCCAGGTGCATGCATTGCCGGAACTTGGTAGGGCTGGAGATGGCAGCTATTTTATCAAAGGTTATAATAGTTTTATTTGTCATAGCCAAATTACCTTGCTACCCTAAGTTTTTCTCCATCATCCGTCACTGGGTGCCTGCGAAGTTATCTTTTTTGAAACCATGAAAAAATAAAACATGTATTGAATACAATCTTATATATCTTTTAGAAAGAATAAAATAGTAATAAAATTATTATTGTTAGTTCTAAAATAATTTATCATGCAAATGTGTTGATATCTAGATATCAAACTTAAATAAGCTTAATAACATCTATCTTCGGAAAAAGGGTAACATGTAGAAAATATTTAGGTTTATAAGGCTCTTTTGTTGAAAAATCAACCAAGTAATCTTTTAAATTACTATAATTATCTTTCTTTTTCTTCACATTTGTTCTCATCCCAAGTAAGAACTAGAATAAACATAGCGGGAAAGATTCTTTTAGTTTCGATTAAATATAACAATTAGTTGAACTTCAATTCAAGTAAGGTGGAAACTCAGGTGAAGTCGACTTTACGTGAAGTTGATAAGTTGATACCTGAGAGTTATTAGATGATTTAACTGATTTGACTAAATTTTCATCCAACGGCTCTCAAGTATCAACTTCACGTGAAATCGACCTGAGTTTTCACCTAATCATACGTCTTCTTTGCTATATTGATTTTCGCATCAAATGCGAATTCAAAGTTCAACCCCATCAGCAATCGCTTGAGCTTGCAAGTAAAGCCAAGTTTTTAATTCAACGCACAATGAATCGTCATCAGATTCACCATATGAGAAATAATGGGGAAAAATTAGATGTGTTCTGAACCCTAGTATAGCTAGCTACCCAACTAACGTATTAGACTTTTAAGCCATAATCAAATTTCCACAAATTAAATTAAACTGTATGTTGTCTAGCTAATTGAAGTAGCTTCCTCGGTAAAAGTCTAAAATTCTTATCACGTATTACTATCGATCATGGTAACTGGTCCAGGTTGGAGACATTGCTAGTCACAGCCGAAATTTCTAGTGCTGAAGGAACCACCCTCGTTTGACTTTGGATCGTCTATAAATCGTAGCATCCTCTTATCAAGTGTGACTTTGAAAACCTTATACTCTAATTACTAATTACTTATCAAGAAGGTTGTCTAATTTTAAATCGTAATAACTTAATTGTTGGAATAGATATCTTGTCTTATCTGACTTCTATTAAAAAAAATGTTCTTCTTCTTCTTCCACATTGCTGCCAATCTTATTAATTGACTAATCTTCACGAACTAACTTGTACCCATTGTCAAATGTATATTATTATACTCGTTAAAACAGATCTCTAGTAATAGTATGTATGTTATAGGTCAGTAGGCATATCATTTTTTATGATAAATAATGTTCTTTCAAGTGAATTTACTTTCAAATGGCAAGTAAGCACGTTCAAGAAGGATTGGTTGGGTTGATAAATTCAACCCTTAAGTTTCAAGTGTTGAAGAAAAAGAGTTATTTATAGCATAAATCTTTGATATCTAGTAATTGTTTTGTGTAGATGTGGGAGGTGATGGGAGAAGAAGTAAGCAGGCATGAGAGGGAGGTGATGCATGGACAAGTGTCTGCAATTGGCAGGGGCTTTGAAAGCAGTTACCGACCACTTCAGTGACAGAGAGGGTAAAGGGTAGGGGTAGGGGTATGGCCGTCACAATCACTGACCCCACTCCCTTTCGCAACAAAACAAATCCTCAAAGACAATTTTGTGGCTTCTTTTCTTTTAATGGGCCCTCTTTTTGTTTCAATTGCAACAACACGTGTGAAGCGGCCCTCATTCATCAATTCATCAACCCCACCAAAAAGCCCACCTCTTCCCCACCAATTTATTCATATCTCTTATCTAAATCCTTCTCATTTTTTATGTCAATAAAAATTGCTTCCACTTTTTTTATCACTCTATGTACTGAAGAAACCACGTACGTTTCTTCTATCTCTCTCTCTCTCTCTCTCTCTCCCTTCTCCATCCAAATCCAAGATGGGACTTGAGTGGAATACAATGTTACTTAAAACTGTACTCAGTAGCACAGTTAAAGCTCATAATTGCTCTCATAAAATCCCAAATCTGTGAAAACATCTAGAAAACGTGGCAAAATAAAATCCTGGTTAGGTAGCAGGATCATTTCATATATCCAAAACGAAACTAGCTACTCTAATAATAAATCCGATAAGGAGGCACTAACATGTAACTAACTAACTAACTAACTAACAAAAGATGAAATGTGTCAGAGCAATATGCATGGATATGCATAGTTTTGCAGCATTCTCTGTCTCACATGCAAACATTTGAGGTTGCGGGTACTGAGGGGATTGAAGAATGATGATGAATTGAAGAAGGCCATGTTATGTTGGGGGAACAGACATGTCTCAATCGTAGACAGCTATAATAAGGGAAGAGTCTCCACTCCCCACTTCACAAATCACAACCTTGTTCTTCTTGTGCTTGTGGACCTATCATTTTATGGAAAAACACCCTTTCAACTTTCAACATTATTACATAATTAATAACAACTCATAGGCCCTTCCGAGAAGGTGTCATCACTTGTACAAATACAATGACATGTCTTACAAAACCCATGTGAGCTTGATATAGATAGACACAGTGAGAGGAGAGCCATATCCTAAGAATATGGATGGATTCAAAACTCATGGGACACACTCATTAGTGTCGCTGACTTTCACATAAAGGCATCTCCTTAACAACATAACCCTCTCTTTTTATTTTTCTTTCATATTTTTTACCCTCAAGGGATATCCCCAGGAATAATCAAACTTTTAATCTTCCTTAACACATAGATACAACTTGTTACTTTCAGCAACCTAATAATTGCATACAAGACCAATGCTAGAAAATTGATGCATATGTGACTTAAAAGATTTTCATTATTTAAGTAAATAGAAGAAAAGAAGTTTATAGGGGGTGCAAGGTTTTCAACGCTGCCAAGGCTGTATTCACACCCGGCAAAATCAAACAAGAGAAGAAAATCTCATGAGGCCATTAGTTTCAACTTGTTATGTGAGGAAGACATCTAACTTGTTGGACCCCACAGGCCACAGCCATTCAAATTGGTACAAATTGGTAAGAAAACTCGTGCAAAAAATTTTGTCTACCAACCAAACTGAGAAGACAGCATGAGTTTAACCCGGAGTGCAACTATTTAAAAGATCAGAAGAGAACAACTCTGAGTTGTCAAATGCATGAATATAAATTTTACAAGTGGAGCTAATTAATTAAAGCTAAGGACAATTTGATACACAAGCATCTCGCGTTAATACAAACAAGGACTATACTTAAAGAGTGTAATGTCGGAAGTCTAACTTAATAACTACATGAGTGACCAATAGCTGATTCCATGAAAACTAAACCAAAATTAAAATAAAATAAAATGAGAGAATGAGACAATCACATGGCTTTCACAGAAACTGTTGTAATTAGTAGCAATGGCTGTAGAAAGTAAGAAAGAGATGGATTTTTGTTTTGGTAGCTAGTAGGGGCCTAAGAATTGAGTTGCTTTGCTTGTGCTATAGAATCCAACAAATATACACAAGTAAGAAACAAAGAGAGAAAAACAAGAAGCAAGAAAAGAAAAGTTAACAGAGTGGAAAATTAAAAATGAAAAAGGAAAAAGGGATTTGATTAGGTGAAAGGTTTCGTCTGACAGCGCATAACCCCTAGTGGTAGGCAGCTTTCTCTTTTGTTCTTTCCTTTTCTAATTCGTGAGTGCTATCCAAAGAATATAACAAAAAGTTATAGGGGCAACAGAATCTTGACGATGACCTCCTTTTCCACTACTATGTCTACTTGGTACTTTTTTTTCCCCCCAACACACAAAAGTACAGAACATCTGCTTAATAAAACTGTTCCATTTGGATGAAGCAGGTTTGCTTAGGTAACCAATGATTACCACTAACACAATGCCATGCTACTGCCACACGTCTAGATCTCATATCATGGCTAATCAGTGATCAATAAGACCAAGACTTTGTGTCATTCCCACTAACTGTGCTCTATTATAACTTGTAAGTCATATGCGGGGAAATGTTACACATTCTATGTTTGAATATACAGCTACTATAGGAAGAGGGATGAACCTTGATACTGAGTTGTATTTGTGACAAAGGCAAATAGAAGCATATAGCTTAATCATGAATTATATCATATGATGGCAGACATTAAATATATGCATAATGATGCTAGTGGAGAATGTTTCATATTGTGTAAAAAATATGGCAATATATATATATACAAAACTCGACATTCCTTTGCAGTTTGTGCAATGTCACTGCCAAAATAGCATAGCCTCTGTTGGTGGTGTCGCTCTCTGGTGTTGAGTCTTCATATCCAAACTTGTGTTGATCCTTCACCAGACATACATTCTTTGTACATAGCGCGTCTCCACTCTCCACTTGCTTCAATTGGGTTAAATCTCCCATTGATGATGACACACAAAGACAATGCAGAAAAACTCGAATATGGTTTTTCAAATCATGATACCAAGTTAATAAAGAAACAAACAGGGAATGTGTGGTTTGTTGATGTAACTGTGGGAACAACTTAGAGCTTGCAATGAAACAGAAGGCAGGGGTGTCGGAGGACATGAACTAGGTAAAAGCATTGCCTTCGGCCACAAGCTACCTACTTATGACGTGGCAAAGGAATTACTACAGCACTCCCTCCTGATTCTCGTGAATATATATGGTGGTATTGGAGCACAGGTAAGTAGATAATGTTGTTTGTTGCTTGTGTTTCTTTCAAATGAAAAGATTCCAATAGCAGTTGTAAGATTCCTTCTTATCCGGCATCGACTTCTGACCATCTTATCTAGAATATTTGAAATAATTGAGAAATATGCTTCTTTGTTACAGATATTACGAGATTTTTGGGAGTTCATAGAGTGAGGCTAATGCAAACAACTCGAGAGATCATTGGAAATTAAGCATTTCAAAATTTGCTACGTAATTAAATGATATTATTATGAAGGGGATAATTAATGAAATAGCGCTCAGTTCTTGATGCTGTGATGGTGTGATACATGGTATGTCTCAAGTCAGTGCCTTAATTTTTTGGGTAAATTGCATCTTCCAAATTTATTACTTTGGGTTAGTAATTAGTATTAATAATTGTAAATTGTTAAACAATAATTTAGTCAAATCTGTAAATCATTTAAAGATTCTCCACTATCAATTTTATACGATCTTTTACCTTAGTATAATCATGATATGATACATTAATCAATTCCTGGTGAAATTTGTTTCAAAGAAAAAAGATTGAAAATCTGCCATTTATCCTTGCAGATAAAATGTAATGCTTGCTAATCTGATAAAGTGATGCATGGCCCCTATTGTTACACATGTATAAGGAAAACTTGAACATCTCTGAAATAGTTGGTAAGCGGTAGACTTTAATATATATATATAAGATTTTATAATTGTTTGACTATTGAATAATAAATTATAGGACTTAATTTTTATATGTTATAAAAGTGTTACTTTTATTTAAAGTGTGATTAAACGAATAAATCATACATTTTAAAAACAAAGATCATCATAAAAATATGTTTTTGACATCTTTATTGGAATAGTTACCTAGAGAGACAAAAAAAACCAGCAAGAACTTGCCTTATTTAGCATTCATTAATTGTCGCAACAATTAATGAATGCTAAATAAAGCAAGTTATGGTTGTTTTTGATTAATTTTCTTTGGTTACTAAATATTTCCGATATATAGGCACAACTCCGTTGGCCAAAAAAAATATAGCTAAAGATGATTAAATATTAACCTTCAAATCCAAAAGTAACATGTGTTAAAAATTACGGATATATGTATAAATTTATTTGGCTATTTATTTGAACATTGTCATTTTGCAAATTTGTAGCTAAATTTTTATTTCTTTAGAAAATAAGAACTACCAAAATATCGTTTTGCTCGAATGTAAGTTGGCACTATTTACTTGCAAGGAGTGTAAATGTTTTTTGGCATTGAATGAGGCGGTGGTCTAGCGTGATGAGGGGATACAAGTTAATGAATAATTTTTATTTCTTTAGAAAATAAGAACTATCAAAATATCATTTTGTTTGAATGCAAGTTGGCACTGTTTGCTTGCAAGGAGTGTAAACGTTTTGTGAGGTTGAATGAAGCGGTGGTCTAGTGTGATGAGGGGATACAAGTTAATGAATAATTTGTTATTTCTTTCCAAAATAAGAACTACCAAAATGTCATTTTTCCCGAATACAAGTTGACACTGTTTGCTTGTAAGGACTAAGGAGTGTAAACGTTTTCTAATGTTGAATGAGGCCGTGGTCTAGTGTGATGAGAGGATACAAGTTAATGAATAATTTCTATTTCTTTTTAAAATATGAACTACCAGAGTGTTGTTTTCCCCAAATGCAAGTTAGCACTATTTGCTTGCAAGGAGTGTAAACGTTTTCTGACGTTGAATGAGGCGGTGATCTAATGTGACGAGGGGGTACAAGTTAATGAATAATTTCTATTTCTTTCTAAAATAAGAACTACCAAAATGTCGATTTTTCCGAATGCAAGTTGGCAATGTTTGCTTACAAAGAGTGTAAATGTTTTTTGGCATTGAATGAATGAAATGAGTGGGATGACGGGATATAAGTTAATGAATAAAATATAAAAAATTTAAATGCATGTATTATGTATATATACTTACTGTGGTGTAAGACAAAATTTAATATTTTTGTGGACTTGTGGTGGAGCATAGTCATTGTTTTGAATTTGATCGATAAGTTATTGCGGTTTATTAGTTAATAATGGTGTTCGTAATTAGATTGGAAACGCTATATTACCAACTACAACAATATCATTAATCTTTCATGTTTTGCTCATATTTGTTTGTTGGTGTCAATGTTAAAATTAGTCAAAACTCAAAAGTGTTGTGAAATAAATAAATAATAAAAAAAAATATAAAATAAAAAAGTATAGATATAAGATTTTAATGTTGATATTCACTAATATTAATATCTTAATATAATAGAAATAATGATTCATATATATTTATATATATATATAGCAATGTGCATAGAGACAAAGAAAGAAGAGTATTTTTATATTTTATAGTGTGTCACATTGCCTCAACCTAGACTTCTATTTATACAAGTGCAATATTAACTTTTTCAAATCTTGAAAAACTTGCTTAGTCTTCCATTCAATGTTTATACCATCCAAAAGCATTTGATCGGAGAAACAAGCTATGCTGAGTGGATGCTTAGTAGACATCTATATTGTAACAATTCCTTTTGGAGGTCTATTAGGAATATGCCTCGTTACAATTTTACTAAAAAAATTCAATGAAAAAAATAATTTTAGTAAAGAAAAAAGAGTACAATATCCTTTGTAATGAGTACTGCCCCATTAAAAACATTGTAAAAAAAAAAAACTATTAGAGACAAAAACCTGACCAAAAAAAAAAGTATAACCTCACCCTCTTGTCGACATTATTTAATGTATTGGAATTGACGCATCTCAATCCGATGTACCAATTTTTCAAAGGAGGATTTTAGAAATGACTTTGTAAATAAATCTGCCAGAGAGGATCTGTTGAACATCAATTGTTTCTTGATTTTGAAAGTCATGAGTGAAGAAGAATTTAGGAGAAATATACTTTGTTCTATCACTTTTGGTGTATCCACCCTTAATTTGAGCAATGCATGCTGTATTATCTTCAAACAGAATATATTGGATTAAATTCTTGAGCAAAAAACACTCGCAACTAGCTTTATGTATCACTAGTATTTCTGCATGATTAGAGAATGTTGCTGCAATTGTCTGTTTCGTGGACCTCCATGATATAACTGTACCACCATATGTGAACAGGTTATCCTGTTTGAGATTTTTCTTTGTGTAAGTCAGACAAATATCCTGCATCTGCATAACCAACTAGTTGTGACTTGGATCTATATAGATAAAACAATCCCACATCAATCGTTCTATGAAAATATCGAAAGATTTGTTTGATTACATTCCAGTGTCTTCTGATTGGAGAGAAAGTATACCATGCTAAAAAATTCACAGTAAATAATATATTGGGTCGTGTATTATTAGCAAGATACATTAGCGCTCCAATGGCACTAAGATATGGTACTTCAGGACCAATGATATCTTCATTTTCTTCTTTAGGACGGAATTGATCATTGGGGTACTTAATGGATGTAACTTATCCATATAAAATCTCTTCAAGATCTTTTCTGTGTATGTTGTTTGATGAATAAAGATACCATTTTTTATATGCTCGATTTGCAGGCCAAGACAAAATTTAATCTTTCCAAGATCTTTCATCTCAAACTCTTCTTTTAGAGCTTTTATAATTGTTGGAATCTCTTCAGGGGTTCCAATGATATTTAAATCATCAACGTATACAGCAATTATAATGAATTCAGATGCAGATTTCTTTATGAAAACACATGGGAAGATATCATCATTCTTAAATCTGTTTTTGGCTAGATACTTAGTAAGACGGTTATACCACATTTGTTTAGATTGCTTTAGACCATATAAAGATTTTTGTAATTTGACTGAATATAATCCCTGCGAATATTCATTGGATGGTTTAGATGTCTTTAGTCCTTCAGGAACTTTCATATAGATATCACGATCCAATGATCCGTATAAGTAGGTTGTTACCACATCTATTAAATGCATATGTAGTTTATGATATCGGATAAACTAACCAAATAATACAATGTTATTACATCCACTACAGGACAATATATTTCTTCATAATCTATATCGGGTCTTTGTGAAAAACCTTGTGCCACAAATCGAGCTTTGTAGCGTACAACTTCATTTTTCTTATTTCGTTTTCTCACAAATATCAATCTATATCCAACAGGTTTTACATCTTTTGGTGTACGGACTACAGGTCTAAAGACTTCACGTTTTGCAAGTGAGTCTAACTCAACATTGATAACTTCTTCCCATTTTGGCCAATCATTCTTTTTCGATATTCTTCGACTGTTCTTGACTTAAGATCTTTACTTTCATGCATGATATTTAATGCCACATTATATGCAAATATTTCATTGACAATTGTCTTATTTCGGTCCCATTTTTCTCCTGTAAAAACATAATTTATTGAGATCTCGTCATTTTCATAATTTTCAGGTACCTAAACGTTTTCTGGCGTCAAAACTATATCAAAATTTTAGACAATGAAGGTGACTTTACTATGTCTTTAGCTTTTTCAACAGGAATAGTATTTACCTCTTTTCTTTTTCGAGAATTTTTGTCTTTGGAACCGACAAGTCTACCACTCTTCTGGCGTGAATTTATTTCAGTGGCTACTTGTCCAACTGGTACATCAATTCGAATTGGGGCATTTTTAGCTGGTATATAAGATTTAATTATCCTCTTTGTATTAGAAAATGTATCAGGCAATTCATTTCCTATTCTTTGCAAATGTATAATCTTTTGAACTTCTAGTTCACATTGTCTTGATTGAGGATCTAAATGCATTAAAGATGATGCATTTCAATTAAGTTCCTTTTCAAGAAGCTTATTCTTTCCCCCTAATGTTGGAAAATTTGATTCATCAAAATGACAATCTGCAAATCGGGCTTTAAATATATCTCCAGTTTGTATCTCAAGATACCTTACTATAGAGGGAGAATCATATCCAACATATATCCCTAATTTTTTTGGGGTCCAATTTTGGAGCGAAAAAATGGTACAATGGGAGCATATATTGCACACTCGAATATTCTTAAATGGAAAATATTTGACTGTTGGCCAAAAGCTAATTGCATAAGAGAGAACTTATGGTAACTTGTTGGCCTCAAATGAATAAGTGTTGCGGCATGTAAAATAGCATGCCCCCAAGCTGAGGTTGAGAGATTTGTTCTCATAAGCAAAGGTCTTGCAATTATCAAGACCCTAATTAATAGAGGCGTTTAATAAGTGATTCTGCTAACTCATTTTGTGTGTGAACATGAGCTACTAGATGTTCAACGCTTATTCCTTTAGCCATACAATAAGCATCAAAGTCTTGGGAAGTAAATTCACCAACATTATCAAGACGAATTGCTTTGATTGGATTTTCTGAAAACTGTGCTTTTAATCGAATAATTTGAGCAAGTAATCTCGCAAACGCTAGGTTGCGAGAAGACAATAAGCACACATGTGACCATATCGAAGATGCGTCTATTAGTATCATAAAATATCTAAAAGATCCATATGGTGGATGAATAGGTCCACGTATATCGCCTTGAATCCTTTCTAAGAATTTAGGGGACTCAAATCCAATCTTTACTGGTGATGACCTTAAAATTAGCTTTCCTTGAGAACATGTAGCACAACAAAATTCACTAGATTTAAGAATTTTCTGGTTCTTTATTGAATGTCCATGGGAGTTTTCGATAATTCTTCGCATCATGGTTGTTTCCGAATGACCCAATCTATCATGCCAAGTTATGAATTCATTTGGACTAGTAAATTTCTGGTTTACAATGGCATGTGATTCGATTACACTAATTTTAGTATAATATAACCCAGATGAAAGTGAGTGTAACTTTTCTAATATAATATTTTTTTAATTATGAATTGTGATACATAAGTACTCATGATTTTCCTCCTTCATTGTTTCAATATGATATCCATTTCGGCGAATATTTTTAAAACACAAAAAGTTTCTTAGAGACTTGGTAGCGCATTGTTTATTATAAATTTTGTTCCTCCAAGCAACAAAATTATAGCTCTTTCGGAGCCTTCTATCACATTGTCTGAGCCAATAATAGTATTAACATATTCTTCTTTTGGCACAAGATGAGTAAAATATATATTATTTTTAAAAATGGTGTGCAAACTTGCACTATCCGCAAAGCAAACATCTTCATTATATATCCTTGTCATTTTTTTCAAAGACAAATAATAATAATAAAATGAGTAGCAGTACATGCTCAGTAAAATTGTATTCCTGGTTGAAATTATTTTTCTAAGAAACACTGTACATAAAAATAGTGTCATATACTAAAATTTTATTGTCACTACTATTATTATTATTTTAAAATTTGACACATTTAATAATTTTAAAATTCTTAAACATAGAGATTAATATTTTATTAAACATTATTTATATACATTATACTTGAAATTTAAATACATTAGGAATAAAACTTAATAAGAATTTTTTTTTATATTATTTATTTACATGAGTACTTTAATAAACCCAGATATTAAACTTTTCTATCATTAATCAAATGGCCAATATTTCCTTCAGGATTCTCAAAGAAATCAGATACTTCATAATGAGTGGTGTAATTTTCAGCAACATTCTTTGAAACAAATTCATCTCCTTTCCTTTGTCGTCCTTTTTCAAGGATGCTTGATAAAGATCAACTAGGTGCCTCGGAGTATGACAGGTACACGACTAATGACCCTTTCCACCACAACGGAAATATTTATCCTCTGTTAATTTATTTTGTCCATTATTTCTTTCTTTATCCCGTTTCTGGTGAGATCATTTCTTGTGAACATCATTTTTCTTTCTACCATGATTTTTCTTGTTACCAAAATTTTGTCATTTACCTCTTTTGGGGTAATGATTTACCGCATTTGTTTCAGGAAATGAGGCGGTGCCAGCTGGACGCGCTTCATGATTTCTTAAAAGCAACTCATTGTTGCGTTCAGCAACAAGAAGGTAAGAAATTAGTTCAGAATATTTTTTAAATTCTTTTTCTCGATACTTCTGCTGCAAGAGCACATTCGAGGCATGGAAGGTCGAGAAAATTTTCTATAACATATCATTATTAGTTATCTTTTCTCCACATAATTTCATTCGTGAGGTAATTCAGAACATTGTTGAATTGTATTCATTTATGGATTTAAAATCCTGTAGACGTAAGTGCGTCCACTCATATCGAGTTTGAGGAAATATCACTATTTTTTTATGATTATACCTTTCTTCAAGGTTTTTCCACAGATCTGCAGGATCTTTTAACGTGAGATATTCATTTTTCAATCTTTCGTCAAGGTGACAACGAAGGAAGATCATAGCCTTGACTTTATCCTTTTGGGATACATTATTTTAAGACTTAATGGTATTTCCAAGATCCATTGAATCAATATGAATTTCGACATCTAGTATCCATGATAAGTAGTTGTTTTTAAATATATCAAGAACATTAAATTTAAGATGGCTGAGTTTTGACATAATAAAAATTTATTACCTGAGTCTTTCTAAATTTTGATCAGAGTCTCGTATTGATAACATATTGTGAAATAAATAAATAATAAAGAGAAAATAAATATAAAATAAAAAAAGTGTAGATATAAGACTCTAGTATTAATATCACCAATATTAAGATCCCAATTTAATAGAAATGATTCATATATATATATATATATATATATTGCAAACGTACATAAAGACAAAGAAAGAAGAGTATTTTTATATTTTGTAGTGTGTCACATTGCCTTTGCCTAGATCTCTATTTATACAAGTGCAATATTAATTTTTTCAAATCTTGAAAAATTTGCACCATTTTCCATTCAATATTTATACCGTCCAAAAATATTTGATTGGAGAGACAAGCCATGCTAAATAGATGTTGAGTAGACATCTATATTATAACAAAAGGTTGCTTTTCGAATAACTGTATTTGGTATTTGTGAAAAAGAAGAACGGTGTAAATTTAAGATAATCGGGAGTGAAAAAATTAATATTTTTTTATTTTTTTATTTTGATATTTGGAGAAGATAATATCCTATTTTCTGATTTAATTTTTAAGATCAGTTTTGTAATTTAAATTTTTTAAATATTTTTGGGTTAATTATATGTGAACTACGTATCACTCTAAAACTCAATCAAAAATATATTATCCTAAATTATTAATAAATAATATATATTAAAGAGAATTTAAAATTTTAAATATTCAAAAAGAAAATTATTTTTATTACAGTAAACGAAATTTATTTATACTTTTTAAGATCTGATATCTTCTGTTTAGGACTGCATACGGATCGGATTTGATATAGCCTATAATTCTATCCGATCCGCACTACACTAATTGGATCGGATACGATATCCACATTTTTCAGGTCAAATCCGATCCGATCCGCATACTTGCGGATCGGATCGGATATCAGGTAGATCCGCATAATTCAAAAATACTGTTTTAAGATTTTGTTTGGCTGTTTTTACAAAAAATGTCCAGAAAATCTGTCTTTTTTTTTTTTTTTTTTTTTTTTTTTTTTTTACATATTTAAGCCTATTTACTCTTAAAATATTATCAATAAAAATTCTATTGAATAATAAAAATAAAAAAATAACACAAGGTCTAAGTTTAATTATTCTAAGTTAAAGTACAACATAAAAAATTAAAAACAAGATATCATAAAAGAACACACTAAAATGCATATCACATTAGGATTTACTTTCTTAAACTATGATGTGAATCCGCGGATATCACGACCAAATTCGCAATCTGATCCTACCATAGTGCGGATCAGATCTGATCCGATGGCTCTGCAGATCGAATAATATTCGCAAAATTTAGATTGGGATGCAGATAATTACCGCAAATATGCAGATATTATCCGATTCGTCCTACTTCTATTTAATAATGGTCAAATACCTATGATGCACGGACACTGACACGGACACGAGACATGACACGACACGGGACACGCCGACACGCGAATTTTAAAATCTTACATGACACGGGGAAACGCATATATATAAAATATAAAGTATTTTTTAGATAAATTGTAATGATATTTTGATATTTTATTGATATTAAAATATAAAATAAAATTTTTAATTATTTTTAGTGTCTTATTTTAATTATATCAAGTATTTAAAATATTTTTTGTTTTAATAAATAATAATATATACTATATCTGAATTTATTTTAAGAATATATGTTAAGAATAAGACTAGACACGCAGACACGTGATGGTATTTAGGTGTGTCCAGCCGTGTCCGAAAAATAATTTTTTATTTTTTATTAAGACACGGTTGGACACAGCAGATACGCGTGTCGGTGAGTGTCGTGTCCAAAATGTGTCTGACACGCGGACACGATAACTCAGCGAAGTGTTCATACTTCATAGTCAAATGCTAAGACCTGAGGTGACTTAATATAATGGATTAAATTTTTTTAAAGTAAAAAAATTAATAAAAATAGGTAAATAGAAAAATTAATAAAATTAGTAAAATAATAAAATAAAAAAATAATCACTTTAAAATTAATATAACAAAATATATATTTCAAAAAAATTATAAAATTAATAATAATTAATCTTTTATTTTATTATTTTTTTTTTACTTTAGAGAATTTAAATTATAATATAATTGGTTGTCAAAGCATAACCATATATAGACGGAACCTATATACATATATATACGTGTGCATAACTTATGTATATATTATTTTATATATCTTTTATTTTTAATATTAAAAGTAATTAATAAAAAAATGTATTTTTGATATCATAAAAAAAAATATACAAAAGAAATAAATACAGTTTCCTTTAATAAATCAAATGAAATGTAAACATACATATAATACTGGGTAATCACCACACTAGTGATATATTTTAAAGCATGTTGTGTGTTGGTGGGTCAACTAGTCAAACACACTATGGTAAGTAAAGAGTTGTGGAGTGTCCAATAAGGCAATAGCAGTTACTACTTAATAGAGTTAGTCACTCCAGTAGCAAAATAGAATCACAATCACAATTACAATCACAATCACAATCACAAACACTAATGATATGATAGGATAGGATAGGAATCTCTTAACTGCCCACCATGATTTAAAGTTAAACGCGTAAACGCCCTGTTGACTTTGGACGAAGAAGGAGATGAAGCTGTGTTGTGTATTTGTAAAGATAGATGTTTTTACGCAAAAAGATAACTAAATGTTAATAGTCATCCAATTCGCCAAAAAGGAAAGCCGCTAAATTCCAATTATGTTGGTCAGCTAATGAAGCCACACTTTATGCCTCAAACGTTATCCTCTGTTTCGCCGCTCATGGGTTTTCTTCCCAGAAAACTAGTGCTACTGCAACTGCAACATCAGAGTGAGCATATGATTATGAACACAGTATCACATAGCCCTAGCCCTAGCCCAGGCCCAGGCCCAGGCCCAGCACCTTCTCCTTCCCCTCTTCAATCATCACTGTCACTCCCTATCCCCATCCCGCCAAAGTTCCCTTTCCCTTTAATCCCTATCCGTGATGAAGGGTTTCACGTGCATCTTCTTCAACTTGGCATGATTATCATGGCCGGCACCGTTGGAATCGCGATGCTTCTATGTGCCGTCTCCTTGATCCGAAGGATCTGTTGTTCCTGGAGGCATAACCGCACGGGAGGAAACACGCCCATACTGTTCCATGTTAATGGAGATTCTGCTGTTTCAGGTTCGGATTTCGATGATGATGAGGGAGCCTTGGTTGATCACCCTATATGGTTCATCCGCACGGTGGGGCTGCAGCAATCGGTTATAGATTCCATCACAGTGTTTGTTTACAGAAAAGGCGAGAGGCTAATTGATGGTTCAGATTGCTCTGTTTGCCTCGCTGAGTTCCAAGAAAACGACTCTCTCAGGCTGTTACCAAAGTGCAGTCACGCCTTTCACATCCCTTGCATTGACACGTGGCTTAGATCGCACAAGAATTGCCCTCTCTGCCGCGCACCCGTTCTTCATGATTCCGGTGCCGCAACTGCTATTAGTACGGATGTGATAGTTCCCGAGGCTGATTCAAATGGTTCTGGTGAGAATCAAGAAAATGGTGAGAGTAGTTCAGTGAGGAATATTGGAGATGAGGATGATGGGGGTGAAGATGGAGAAACCCTAGAAAAGATGAATAGGCACAGAGATGCTTCGATTACACAACCAATGAGGAGGTCGGTTTCCATGGATTCATCATCCATGTTTCGTGATTTGAATTCTGATGATCAAGATGACAAAATCACCAATCCAAGTTCAAGAATATACAAACTGGCTTCAATAGCATTTCAGAAGAGGCCTAGAAGCCCTTTTTCACATAACAGGAAATGCTCCACTTCTACACACTCTAGGAGCCACAGTTCAACTCTCCCTTTGTAGAATCTCCTCAGCAATAGTTAGAATTAGGGTATCAGAGTTCATCCAAACCACTTATGTTCTCTCTACATATATATGTGTCTATGTTTCAATACAATTATACACACAAATTTTAGTGTTTGTGCCCAGATCCTTCTTTTTCCTCTTTTTTTTTTTTTTTTTTTTTTTTTTTTTTTTTTTTTGTGCTGGTGGATTCCTTTTTCTTTTTTCTTTTTCCTATTAACAAGAAAAGTTAAGAAAAGGTAGATTATTGTTTAAATTGCATCAGCTGGGAGTTCAATCCAGACATCTGAATTGGCCCAGAAACACATGTGGGTTATCTCTGTTTTCAATATATTTTGATAAAACAGAAATATAACTGTTCTGAACGATACTTTTTTTCCTTGTTACTTGATCATTGAATCTCTTTTTTATATAAAGTATAACCTCCATGTATACTCGTATAAGTAACTTTAATTTACAAGTAAAAAGTAATCTGATACCGTTTAAATTAAGTTGACTCGAAAAAGTGAAAAACAAGGTCACTTTCAACCACATATTCCCCAGATCACTGACACCAACACCTTCTTTTAGTCATTTCTAATGCATCAAATTATACGAAGAAAAATTATAAGATATTAACTAAGAAAATCTTGTTCATTTTATTTTAATTATTATGAAAATAATTTCGAAGGCAGTTTAACACATCTGGTTCTATGGTGTAGTGGTTAGCACTCTGGACTTTGAATCCAGCGACCTGGGTTCGACTCCCGGTAGGACCTTCATTTTATATATTTGTTTGACTATGTCATATTGTCATGAGTTTTTAAAATTTTGCTAGCTGTCATGCACTCATGCTTCATGCTCTTTTGAATCCCGGTGATAAAGAAAAGAAAAAGATTTTGTTTTGATTTTACAATAGAGAAGTAATACCTAACTAAAAAATTTAAAATTCCAGAGCTTGTTAGCTTTTACCTTGGTTTTTAACTTTTAATCTAGACCTATATAGGGATGTATAAGTAGCAGTAGCAGGGTACAAGTGCAAGAATGTATGTGGAATGCTAAGTGTATAGATATTCTCAACTTGGTTGAAATGTTAATATTATTCAAAGCCATCTCTTATAAAGCAATATGTAAAGTCTCTTAACGAGCTGGCCAAGTACAAAGTATCCAAGAAAAAGAATGAGCAAAAATCCGAAATAGGAGAAGGGTAGAAGCGTGAATTCCATTATTCTCCCAATAGGTGTGAACGGAAGTGCAATTCCAATTGCAGATATGACAAGTGTGGAGCACATGACAGGCGAAGAAGCAATGTCCTGTATGAAAGGAATTTTGTCAGTTCTGATCAAGTGAATGATGAGAGTCTGCATGAGGAGGCCCTCAATGAACCATGCTGAATGGAAGAACTTCTCATCCAAATCAGCTCCGATATTGTAATAGAACCAAAGGAACAAGAGTGCTGCCACGTCACAGAGAGTGCATACTGGCCCATTCCACAATATGAACATTGGCAACCCTTTCTCTGACCATTTCTGAGGACTCTTGACATACTCTCCGTCCATTTTGTCCCAGGGGATGGCGATTTGTCCCACGCTGTAGAGCAAGTTCTGTGTGAGGAGCTGTTTAGAGGTTAAGGGCTCATACTTGAGGAACAAGATTGCTATGAGAAGTGAAATCACGCCTCCCAGGTTTGCAATAACTGACATCTTCACATACTTCATTGTGTTGCCAAAGGTGAGTCTACCGTGCTCTACTCCTGCAACCAGCACATTCAGATCCTTCTCAAGTAAGATGATATCTGCCATGTCTTTGGCTATGGCTACACCTGAGTCCACTGAAATGCTAACATTCGCAGCATCAAGGGCAAGAGAGTCATTCACACCATCTCCCAAGAATCCAACCACATGCTTTCCAACTGTCTGCAACGACTGTACCACTCTCAGTTTCTGAGTTGGCGTCAAGCGTGCTAGCACCGTGGCGCGTTGAACCGTCTCATGGAAACTTTCTTGGTCAAGTTGCTCTATCTCTGGCCCTGTTATCACATCACTGGTTCTTATGCCAACTTCAGTGCATACCCTTGTTGCCAATGACAGTGAATCACCTGTTAAAACCTTTGCTTCAACTCCTTTTTCTGCCAAACGCCGCAGTGCTTCTTTCGCCGACGCCTTTGGTGGGTCGAAAAATGTTATTAGGCCAAGGAATATCATGTCTCCCTCCTCACTTGTATTTATTCCATTACTTGCTTCCTCTCCAAGTTTCTTTATAGCTACTGCTATAACCCTTAATCCCTCATTGCTTAGTTCTTCTGAAAGATTTAAGATTCTCTTATAGTCTTCTGAAGAGAAGATCGAGATTCCTTCTTTTTTGTCAGAATTCGCAATGTAAGAACAAACTCTCATGACTTCTAACAATGCTCCTTTTGTTACCATGAACCTGCCAGAGAACTGTGGCTGTCTCTCATTTGTTTCTAAGATTACAGACACTCTTCTTCTTATGAAGTCAAAAGGAATCTCATCTAGCTTTCTCCACTTGGATGGCTGAAACTTAAGTCCATTTGTATATACGTATGCAAGAATTGCATCATCCAATGGATACTTCTGCTCAATCTTGAAGTAAGAATTGAGAAATGCAAAGCGTAGAACTTGTTCTTGGGGCATCCCTTTGCTGTCAACATGATTAACCATAATTGCACGATTCATTGTTAGTGTGCCTGTCTTGTCAATACATAGAATATCCCTGCAAAATATAAAGAGTGAGTACAAGACAAATGAGTGATATTTCTTTTTTGGTTGATAATGTGACTACATTCTTACATGGATCCCATCTCGCGAATAGCGGTCAAACTTTTAACTATACACTTGTCTTTAGCCATAGCAAGTGCTCCTTTCGCTAGACATGTATTCACAATGAGGGGAAGCATCTGAGGATTGAGGGCAGATGCAACTGAGATTGCAAAAAGAATGCTGTTGCTCAAATTAAGTGATGTAAGGTAATCTGTCAAGAACATAATTGTAACTAGCACTAGCATAACTGAAATAAGCAAGTAAAATATCCACTTGAGACCCTTTTCAAAGTCATCTGGTGGCTTCCTCTTCCCAACTTTTGAAAACATGGTGCTCATATAAGTATTGGATCCTGTCGATACAACCAATCCTGTTCCAGTACCTGAAACCACGCTCGTGCCCTGCAGTTGAGTTTACTATTGGTTTAGTATTGGTTTGGTTTGTAAATATAAAGTCTTTGGTTCATTTCAATTCACCATGAAGCAGATGTTCTTTAAATCTAATAAAGGAGTGCTTTGATCTTCTCTGATATCAGCAGTTTTCTCAGTTGTCCAAGATTCCCCAGTTAGTGAGGCCTGGCTGTTGAAAACGTCACAATGTAAAATTTAGTTAGCTTAATTCACGCGCAATTATGATACGAGCAATTCTACATGACCAGTAAATATTATTATTTTTTGTCAGTAATAATTTGCACCTATATTTACAGGCATGAATCAATATAGTTTACACTTTACACCCATGTTTTCCAGAGATTGTACATATGAATTAGTAAAATTTATTTATCAAAAACAATTTAGTGCTTGTGTTAGTCGAATGATGGTCAAAAATACTAAAAGTTGCTGCATCACGAATTTCTCTTATGATATACAAAAGGTAGTAGATTTTGAAGTTGGCATACCTCACAACAAGATGCTTTGAAGATAACAACCTAACATCACCAGGAAAGAGATCACCAGGTTCAAAAATGACAATGTCGCCGGGAACTATATCCCTGTGATCAACTTGAACTATTAACTCTCTCTGCACAACTCTACCAGCGCATCTTTGCACTTTTACTGGGCACCTTACCAATTCAGAAAGTTTCATGGCTGCTTTTGAGCTGCTGTATTCCTAAGAGTCACATTTAGTTTAGTGAATGCATTTATGATTTATATATTCATTCTTGATGAACAAAGAAGGTGAGAGCCAAGTATACCTGACAGAAACGAAGGGCAACACTAATGAAAACCAGTATAAGCATGATGCATCCATTTGCATCGTCACAAGCAATGAATGACATTGCAGATAAAACAATGAGGATCATGTTAAAAGGATGGAAAAGAGAATTCCACAAAAGATGCCACCACCTTGGAAAAGAATACTCAAGTGGAACATTTGGCCCATTTTCCTTTAGCCTCCTCTCTGCTTCAGTGAAACTTAGACCTGCAAACACTTTATTAAAAACATTTTCTAGGAGCAAATTCAATATGAAAAATATTGTTGACTTGCCTCTTTCGGTGGAAGCAACATACTCGAAGGCAATGTATTTCTGAGAGTGAGCCAAAGTGTATAACCATGAGCACACTCTCTCTTCTTCCTTACTTTGTGAACCCCCATCAGCTTCCTCTACAATTCAACTCAACCATCATAATTAATAAAAGCATCATATTCTAAAAAGTTGTTGTTTTCTAAGGAGCTTACTTGAATGGATGAGGCGGCGCAGTAACAGTAGAAGCTTAGTTGGGAATGAACATTGGTGGGTGGTAGTACTAGGAGGATTCTGTACAAGAACTTGGTTTATGTTGTTGGAATCAGGTACCATGTACGAAATTTTGGATCTGCCCATAAAAAACATTGAAATAGGAGGGTAGCAACCATTGAGATGGAAAAAAAAAAAAGAGTATCTTTGTTGAATGGTTCGAGTGAGAGGAAGATCAGAGGTTTATTTGTCTTTTATTTATGAGTTAGTTGTTCACTTACTACTTCTAATTCCGTATTGCATGCTTCTAACTACCATGCCACCAAAGAAAGTTAGGTGACTACTTGATTAATCAATTCAATTCCATTGTTAACTAACATTCTTACCTGGATAAAACAATAAAAGCAATTTCATACACCTTACTTCAAAATTCTCAACATACTTCTAAATTAAATCAAATACATTTTTTTTTTGTGAAAATCAAACACATTTAAAATTGAATAGCCTCCACCTCCAAGAAAAATTTATATTATATACATTAATCAAACTTGTTTAATTTGTCTCTAAACTTGGACATACATGTATACTTGTCTAAGCGGTATACATAGATTGTTTTTTAGTTCATTATAGAAAATGTTATGAGCGGTCAATTATGCAATGGAATTCTAACTTTCAACATGGACTTTATGAAATTAGAGTTGATAATAAGGGTTGATTTAAAATTAATGTAAAAAGAATAAACTATTATACATTTGACTATTAATACACATGTTAGTTTGGATAACTGATTTTTTGTGTATATATAATATAATTTAATTTAAAATTAAAAGTATTCTTTTTGTTAAAAAATTAAGATATCCATATCCATTTTATAAAGTAGACTAGTTTCTTAATATATATAAAAAGTCAAAGTAATAATTATTTTGAAATAAAAAGAATACATTGTTAAGTAGATGGGAAAAATTTATTGGAGAAGAGAAGGGTAGGTTATTTGGGCCGTTTGTCAAGCCTTCAATTGATAGGTTTTTAACAAAAATAAATAAAAGAGGATTGAATTTTGAAAAAAAAAAATCATCAGTTGTTTTGCTTACTGGTCAATGATATAGTCTTTGGTTAAACAAAAAAATATTGATACTTTTTTAAGTTTTTTTTTTTAACTTTTGCATTTGTTGTGTTTAGATTTTTATAAAAAAAAATTACAATAGTAATATTTCTACTTTCTATTTCAATTCTTTTATAAATAAAATTAAGATAAAAGAAAAAGGTGAATGCTAATGCACTAAAAAAAAAAGTAAAGAGTGTATGACTCATTGAACTCTAAAATTTAAATCACCAACTTTAAATCATAAATTTTAAATAATAAATTTTAAATTTTAAATTCTAAATTTTAAAGTCTAAAATTTAAATGAAGAGCTACAATTCACTTAATTAATGAAGAGTAGTGTAGCACTTCTTAAAAAATAAGTAAACAAAAAAAAAATACTTAAATTGTTTTATACCTTTTACTTCATATATTTATAGAGTTCATGCTCGAAGGGTAACCTTGCCGTTATTCCATGACGTTGGTTATGGTCTAATTAGTAATTGCCATTTGAGTTATAATTCATTGGCTAATTACTTCGTCATTTACGTTCTCTTTTTGTCGAGAATATATATATATATATGAGACCGAGATTGTGATTTTTAAATTTATAATGACACTCTTAATTTAATAAAATTTTATTGTTGATATGATTTGTTGTATATGTTATCTATTCTTTTATTTATTATCTGTAATATATTATTTAGAAAAATATTGTATTCTCTACTCTACCTGAATTGAAAAAATAAAAATAATATTACGAAACACCTGACATATTTACATACTAGACTTTTTTTTGCTAAGAGACAGAAGTATGGGAAAAGGAGTTTTGGAATGTTTCTAGATAAAGGCATACTTAACGATCATTAAAACTAATTATTTTATTATTATTATTTAATTATTAATGTTTAAGAGTGTGGGATAAAGTATGTTTCTGATACCCTAACATTTTTGGTGTAAATATACAAAGGCATGCGCATGGTAATTACTGCTGAGGTAGACCACACCTTGATTAGCACATACAGTTCAAAAGTGGAAAATCATTTCTAAAAGCTTTCACAAAAAGATGTATGTGTGTCATCATCATGCAATGGATCACCTTCACCTTGACCTGAAAAAGAAAATACTAAGCTCCTGATCTACATCTCCTTCTGGATCAATCAAATGGAAAGATTCGCAGTCCCTTGATCCACGCACCCTTCTAAACTCACCTTTAAGGTAAGTCACTTTGGCTGCTTCTTCTTCTTCTTCTTTAACACTCTCATCTTTATTCATCAACTCCTTCATTGTCAACACACCAGTGCCTACACCAACCGAACCCATCATGTGCAGAGCTTGAAGATCGGTTTCCGAAGGCTTGCGTTTCACAGCATACCCCACCTTCTTTCCATTACAATACATTGTCCACAAAGGCGTGGAAAATAGTGATGATGACGATGACACCTTGCTCTCTAGCAAGATTCTGAGCCTTCCCCTTCTCATCTCCTTCGCTAACGTGCTTGCCGGAAGTGCTAGTTCTAATAGCAGAATTGGGTTTCTTGAATTCGAGTTGCTCTCGATGCACAAGCTAACCTTACCCTTATTATTGCTATATCCAAATATAGTGGCAGTGATGATGGTGCTGGATGGTGAGGAATAATAATAATAATGCTTCTGGTTTTTTATGCACTCCTTCTTTTGTGCTGTTTCATCTTCTTCTTCTTCTTCTTTATCTTGTATGATGCAAGTGGTGCATGTGGGGATTATTAGGTGCATGAGAGAACGTAACAGACTCCATGATCGAACTTGTTTCTGGCAATCCACTGATGTGGTGACAGCTATTGTGTCCATTCTCTCTGTAATTATATTATGCTGCTGTTCTTTTTTGTGTTGGATCTTATTGATGCACCCTCTGCTCTATGCTATCCTATGCTTAAATACTCTTTATGATTGGATGAAAACGACAAAGAATCTTTTATTATTTGTCTTTTTGTTTAGTTTCAATCCATAGATATTTTTTATAAAAGTCATATATACCTAATAATCTCTGTTATTAAATTAACTATTATATATATATATATATATATATATATATATATATAATTTAACTCATTTTTAATGTATATTTTATATTTTAAAATATATTTTATATTCATGATAATTTATAATTAGTATTGTTGAATTTTTATTATTAAATTGTTATATTTATCTTATTAAACCTATTATATGTACACTAAAGATTAACTGATAAATATATTAAAATATATTATTATATAAAACATATGGTAAAATATAAATTATATAAAAAATAAATTTAATAATATATATGTTTATATATAAATATATAATGACTCGTGTAATGAGAGATTTTTTATATACAGATTGTATTTTATTGGTCTATTATTAAAAATTTGGCTAACTTGTCTTAACATTTCAACAATTTTCACATTGTTAATAACCACATACAGCATCACTATTTGTTGCTTTTATTCATGCATAACATAATTAATCAAGTGTTCTATAACAGTATTAAATTAAAAGTTTGCATTGATTATTGATGGACTAGTAATAATAAGCTAGCTAAGGAATAAAGGTTGAGGAATAAAGTTTCCTTCTCTTGCATATATACAATAACTGTTTGACTTCATCTACACTTTATTCATCAAAAGAGATCCACAAATAAATAGTGAATTATGAATTAAAGGCATCATGATAATAGTAAGTTATTAGATAAATGTCGTATATAAATTGTTTGGAAAGAAAAATTTTCCACTATCTTAATTTAAACGCTTTTTTATTATATATATGTTTTTCTTTTTTTTTTTTTATTTGTATAAGCTAAGCATGGTTTGAGTACATAAAATAAGTAAATACATAATTGAGCATAATAATCTTTTCAGATTGTTCCGAGTACATAAAATTAAAAATTTGATATATTATTATCTATACCCAAATTAATTTAGTAAATTACTACATGTGGAGTAGCGATTTAAAAAGCTGTTAGGACAACTGGGAGATTTTTCATTCCAAACAATTTATATGTCATTTAAAGGATAATCAATACTTTTGTAATGCCAACTAAAAGGTTTAATGAATCTGATGCAACTGATGAGTCTCTAGATTCTAGCACAACTCACGCAGCACAGAGCAATAGTTTATTTTCCCTGCTTATTTGGATGCTTAACCTCTTTATTTATTCTCTTCAGGGATTCTTTTCGTTTGTGTGGACGTAAATCAAACAACTAAAGCATGGTGATGGAGAATTGATACAAGTAAAGAAAACAATTAGCGTGTTGTCTTCACATATAATTGTTTTGTTTTTAGCCAATTAAAAATATTAAAGTTTTGGATGGTGATTTCTGCTACCTTCCAAATCCCATATCATATGATGGATCATTATTATTTGAAACATCATATTTTTTGCCATAAAACTCCAATAATACAACTGTTCAACTTGACAATTATATATATTACAGTATATATCTTTGTGCATATAACATATACTAGAACGAGTGATCTTCATCATCTTTTTTTCTTTAGCTTTTTTCTCAATTATCGAACCTACATCACGTAAATTAAAAGAGAAAAAAACAATATGTCGGACTTATATTATTACATGTAGCAGACCCACAAAGAAGCACTAATTAAAATTTATTTTATTAAATTTTTTTATAGCATGTTGCACAAAACCATGTGAGATGAACTTTAGCTGCAAAGTTTTAAATGGAAAAAGGTGTGGTTAGTTTTACTCCGTACGAAATCACCTGCCAAATGTCTTGTATTACCATATATAACAGTGGTAATAGTTCACACTAGTATATATAATCATTACTTATTAGTTTCATGACCAACTTAATTAGTCATCCATAATGAAGTTCCAAGCAAAATTTAGTGCCATCTCAGAATTATAATATTCGTGTGCTGTATAAATAGTATGAAACAACGCTTAGATAATAATGTGGACAGCAGATCATTCAAGTTTTACACTTTTTGCTCAAGCATTATTCAATGCCGACAGCATGTTTTTGGCTATACAAATCACATCACTGGATTTTGCAGCCTATTTATGGTATATGGACGAGAATCACCAGACACAAACAAGTCTGCAGATTTTAATTTGGATGCATTATATTCCGCTGCGTTTCAGTACGTGTATGATACAATTTAGTTGCAGACTAATATTTTTTACCCTAATAATATTACGGAATTTTATGTTTTTCAAAATAAATTGTATCTTAATATTTTATTTTTATTATAAAATTTAAAAAATTAATAATTATACCCCAATTATTTGCAAGTTTTAAATCATTATTTTTCATCAGACCTTCCTACTATGAAGGTTGATCCGATGCTTTTTGGTGATCTCAAATGTCCCTATGGTTATAATATAGATGAGAGTGTAGAATTATGACTTTATACAAATTTTATGGAAAAGTATGAGGTATTCTACAGTGCATACAATAGGATTAAATTGAAAATTAAAATATATTATGGGTAATTAATTAATTTTAAATTATTTTTAATTTAAAATTTGAAACAAATTAAGATTACCATCAGTTATAGAATCAAAACAAGAACCCCCTCTCTCAATACGCCATTACCTCTATTTTCTTCATTTTTTCCGAGAATCTTGCTGGTGCAGTGCGTCCACGATCACTGCTTGCCAGCCGAATCTATTCTCCCTATTTAGTACCCAATTTATCTCCCTCGCACTCTAATTCTTCTTTGTCAAACCCTCAACGTCGCGCCACCTTACTCATAACAACTCGACCGCCACAGCCACCGCCATTAACGCAGGAGGGGACGTGAAGAGCAGCAATATGCCGCCACGCTGCTGCGCCATCGCTTCTTCTCTACCCAACCCTTATCTCTCTTCTTCGTTTTCTCAACCCAAATCACCGCAACCATCACCCCCCAGCCAACCAACTCCGTCAAATCGTCCGCAACCACCACCGGCGACCACCGTCGCCCACTCTCTCTCTCTTCTCTTTCTTTCCTCTTTCCCCATTTCTCCCTGCCGTGTTCGCTGCCCTACGCCCCTGTTCGTGTCTGCCAGCTCCAGCGAGCAACACCCTGGTGCAACCCAGCAGCGGCTAAGTTTTGTGCCGCTGCGACACCATCACTGCTCCTGTTCTTCTTTCTCTCCTTCATCAATGCAGGTTCCATCCCTTTCCTTGTCCCCGGTTCTTTCTATTTTATTTATTTCATTGCTTTTAATTCTGGTTTCTGCATATAGATTAGGCTTAACACTAGTTAATATCTGTTGTTAGATTGAATGTGTTTACTGGCTGAATTTTATGGGTTGATTGCTGCTTCCATTGAACTGAATGCTCTATTTACACATGATGCACACCATATGCCCGATGAAATGCCTAAATGAAATCTTTTTGTTTAATTATTATGTATGGCCAGCATTTGACTTAAATTTTATTCTCATGAGGCATTATAATTTACAATTATGCAATTTTATGTGATTTCTAATGATGTTTGAGCTTGAATTTTGTTATGCACTTGTTTGTGATTTTTTATCAAAATACCAATTTGGTTAAAAATTCAGATGTTATCAATTGTTTGGTATATTTTTAAGAAGTGCATACCATATTTTATTGAGTGATTTGAATGAAATGGTTTATTCATGTTGGTTTTGAACATAAATGATCACATGCATTATCACTCTCACTTATGTGTGTATATCTTTTTTTTGTGATTTTACAATGTGTTTCCAATAATAAGTGATGTTCCTTTGTGGGATCATAGTACCATATATCACTTAATTCCTTTGGTTGGCTTTTTTCATTTGTGTTCGATTGCAGGTTGTGGAACTGACCGAGCTAAAAATTGATGAGACGCAACCTGATCATATTGTTGAGTTGGATTTAGTTTATCATTCACTAAATTCAAGTATGCTTGGAGTTATTGCAGTTAGATATAAGTGTTTAAGTTATAATAGACATGCTATTACGTTGCTAAATCCTACTTAATTATGTCATATTCCATAATGTAAATTTATCACAAAGTGTAAATTTTTTCAATTATAAAACATATGCCGTTAGTATCATGAATATGTGATTAAGGAGAAGTTTAACCCAAAAGTGTTATACGTTGTGGTCAATGACGAATAATCTAGATGTTCATTTCACTACGTTAGCAGATGATTATTTCTATTCATACGTGGATAGTTATTTAAGTAATCACATGTTAAATATACTGTTTTTCAGTTTAATATGGATTTGGATGGTTACTTTCATAGACAAAATAGATGGTTATTTTTGCCGCCTGGTAAGTATGTCATGATTAAAAGATATTCTACCAATACATTCAGATAAGTTCAGAAAATGAATGAGCAATCATATATTAATCTTCATCAAGTCTCATGAACAAAACCTCAATACTCCAACTAGGGAATTAGCTTAACAAGCATTTTGTATTGGAAAAAAAATTCCTGTTTATAGATATAATAAACTGGATGGTCAATTTCATATGGAATTGGATGGTTACTTTCATAGACAAAATAGATGGTTATTTTTTATGCCTGGTATCGAGGGCTGAAAGGTAATGAGGGAGATGCGGTGTCAGTCACAGCACTGCGGTGAGATGGTTATCGGAGCTCGCGAGGAAGAAGGTGAGAGGTGTGCCGTCCTTCACAAAGAAGAGATTGGATAAAATTTAAAATAAGGATTGGGATGTTAGAATTAAAGTGAAACTGAAGGGTTTTGTTACACTAGGGTAAAAAGTGGGTAAATTTTCAATTTTAATTTAAATTTGGCCAAATAAACAGTCCATTGTACGCATTGTATAGATATTCCATTGGCTTCCTAGCGGAATTCAAATTTTATAATATAGTCGTATACCTAGCCATCAAGAACTATAGCATTCAGAAAAATGTTGAATAATGGGTTATTGAGCCTGATCGGATGAAGTACCATTGTCGGTCAAACAATATGCAGCTGGTTGTAGATGAATCATCTAGGCACAACATATGTTTGACAACTATATCTTATAATCATGCACAACTCAATAACAATATTATCTACAAGGTAATCTTTTTCATGATAGAAAGTAATCTATCTGTTTTAATGAGGGTGCTACAAGACGCTGTGGAGGAAAGTTATAAGTTTAATGCATCGTATAAGAAGGAATCAATAGCAAAATAGAAAGCAATTGTTTCAATTTGTTCCATATTATTAAGGTAATTTTTAGGACTTTGACTCGATGCAATTTGATAAAGTATTCTAAATGTTTCTTTTTTGTCTTTAAGCATTCAAGCATTGTAAATCTCTTATATCTAGGGATGACAACGGGTCGAATCCTCATGGGAGCGGATTAGAGACATACACCCCGCCCCGCCCCCGCCTCCATTACCTGATTTTGTCTTCGCCTCGTCCCCGCAGATATCTGTGAATTTAAAAAATAAAAATTAAAAAATTAAAAAATTAAAAAATTGAAAAAAATAAAAATAATTCTCAATTATCATTACAAATATAATTTTTATAATCTTCAAAAACTTAAATAGCAACAACTAACAAATATTATTTCCATTCAAATACTAAACATATTCGTAAACAACCAAATATATCCAAAAACTAAAAAACATAATTCATCACATTGTAAAAGTAAATTCTCAAGCCTTCTTTCATCTCGTAATAGTAGATTCTAACTTGTTTGAATCCTACATCGAAAAGAAAAAAACAATTAAAATTAAAATCATATAACAAATTAATAATAATATGAAAAAATAATACCAAGTTCATTCCAAAGTTTACTTATATCAACATTTTCTTCAATGCTATGATTTGTGTAGCACTCAAACCCTATATTAGTTGTAGTGTCAAATTCATTTCAAAGCCAATTTGATTATACATTAAAACTTTTAAGGTATCAGAATATCAGGACGCAACCTACTATAATGTCGTGTAACAAATTGACCACCTATACTAAATGAAAACTCAGAGACAACTGTAGAAATAGAAATTGCCAAAAAGTCCCTGGCAATAACTTGCAAAATGAAAAATTTTGCTCCATTTGATTTCCACTAATTTAATTAAGATATCAAAATCATGTTCAACTTGTGTTACTGGTCTCTCTTCAAGATAATAATCCAACTATTCAAGATAATAATCTAACTCGCTCTTTGTATCAATAAATGCATATTTCTCACTTACATGCACAGCAAAGTTAGCTTGCCAAAATTCATAACTAAACTTCCTCCCCTTGGAACGTCCCAAAAGAATTAGTGGTGGCGGTATATCTGATTGAGCAGCTTAGTCTCTCTCTTCCCTTAGTAGCATATTCCAAAACTAAATATTGCACTACTCTTTTCACTTAACCAATTATAACACATCTCTTCGTCTCACCATATGTTTTACAGAAAAAAAATTTAACAAATACATCTTGTACTTAGAATCCAAGAAAGTCTCAATAGCTATAACTATATTATAATAATCACACCTTGATACTTTTCAAACTTAGCTATCGACTAGTAGCCATTAGTTCAATTATCTCATTTTTACAATTTTTTTCCTCCATCAAAGACAACTTAATCACATAAACTTTAGAAAAAATAAAGATTTGATGTAGAATAGCTTGTACCAAAAAATAATTTAGTCACATCATAAAATATTCTCAATCTTTGAAAAACTTCATCTGCCATATCCCAATCTCCATCACTAGGCAAAGATTTATATTGATTCTCACACATTCACAATCTTTTAAAAATATATTTGTACATAATTACAACTTCAAGCATAAAAAAAATGAATTCCACCTAATTTTGCAATCAAGAAAAAGATTTTTTGTGTAGTATTTTAAGTTGCGCACATATTTTCTTAAATTTTCTTCTTTTTTAGGTGTTGTAGTCCAATAATGAACATTATTCCTCAACCTTTTTATAGCATGTGAAATAAGTTGTAACCCGTCCGTAACAATCAAATTTAGTATGTGCGCATAACATCATATGTGAAACAATCTACCACCCAAAATAAAGTTTTTATATGATATTTTAGTCAAAATATTCTCAATCATAACATTATTAGTACTGCAATTATCAACAGTCAAGGTAAATACTTTTTTATATATCAAAATTTTAATCCATCAAACAATCCACGAGAATCTCTAAAAGTATATCAGCCATGTGTGGATAGGCACATATATAAACCTACAGTGATATTATGATAATTTAGTATAAAAAGAAAATTAGAAGGTATTATAGTTATAAACATTTTACAAATTAAATTATAACAAAATTAAATATTTAATATTATTACCTCACAAGATGGTTTTGCAATTTTTAAGAATCATCAACATAATGGGCCATGGTAGACATATAACATTTATTTTGGTTGATTGCTGTCCACATATCAGACGTAATTACAATTTGACTTTTATTCCTCTCAAAAAGATTCATTGTATTTGATCTCTCATCATTGTAGAGTTTTAAAATGTCACTTTTCAAAGTGTTGTGAATAACGAACCACCTTAAAAGAGAGGTTGTAAAACATTGCAAAATCGTCTTGGTCGAATGTATATGCACCAACCACAACTGTTTTTCATTAGTTGTTGGAGTTGTGTCATGATACATTGTTGTATATTTCTAATGGTGCATAGCTTGCAGGTTTTGAAGTGATCACGCAAGTACAAAGTTTCTTATTTTGAGTCACCAAGTAGCTTTGATTTGCAATAATTACCTTCAACCTTTAACTTTTTCTTGATTTTCACTATCTTGAAGTTAGGGCTGGAAGTGAGTCAAGCCAGCTCATGAGCCAGCTCGAGCTCGACTCGTTAACAGCTCGATAAGCTAAGCTCGTGAGCTGGTGAGTCAAGCTTGAGCCTGCAATTGAGCTCATAAATTAAATGAGTCGAGCTTGAGCTTGGATAAGCTCAGCTCATTAGTTCGTGAGCTGGCTCGATTATATATATTATAACAATCTTAATTATTTAATATTTATATTTATTTTTTACATATAATTTTAATATAGGACATAAATAAAAAATTTATAATTTATTGATAGATAAACAATATATAAAATTGATCTTTTCAAATATTTTTAAAAATATATAAGTTATAATTTATTGATATAAAATTATAGATTATGTATCTATGTTTCTCTTATTTGAGCCAACTCGTGAGCTCGAGCCAGCTCGTAAGCTTTTGGTGAGCCGAGCTTGAGCTTAAGAAATAAGCTCGATTGTTAATGAGTCGAGTCATGAGCCAAACTCAATTTTCGTGAGCCGAGCTTGAGCTTAGTCTAACTCGGCTCAGCTCGGCTCAGTTCCAGCCCTACTTGAAGTGCTTCTACATTTCAGAGGTTAACTTCCTCTTTTGAACACCACTTGTAGAGTTTATTATTATTATTATTATTATTATTATTATTATTATTATTATTATTATTATTATTATTATTATTATTCGCCACTATTATTATTACAATTATAGTTATAATTTTTACTATTAGTGTTAAAAGTATGGATGTATATAAAAATATGAAGAGTACTACAGAAATAATCTAAAAATATTTAGAAAAATGTGGTAGGTTAGATATTTGTAGGGAATGTTCTAGACACTTGATTTGGACCATTGATTAGATTCAATCATAATTGTCCATTGAGAAGGTAGATGACTATAAATAGAAGTGAGAATTTGAGTTGGAGGTGTGTGAATTATTTGAAACAAACACTTGAGTAATAAAATATTCTTTCCATCTAAACTTCCTTTCTCTTATATTCTTAACTTTCTTGCTAAATATTGAGGGTTAAGCTAACTTGATCTTATCTCAAAAGGTTGAATAAGTACGAATTCTATACAGTAGCATTGAAATGTGTTCAAGGTCGTAACAACATGCTCTAGTAGTAAAATAATTGTGCATTATGGTGACATTTTTTTCGTGCGTATTTAGAAAAATAATTATTTTTATATATTTATTTGTATAAAAAGTCCAATTATATAATAGTTGTGAGAAGGTTAACTCTTGGATAATAATAATAATACGGTGGTTTATCTCACACACTTTAATTACATATTTCTGATTATCCACTATCATCTTTGATTATTGTAATCATGATCATCTTTCATTAATATATACTACTTGAGGCAATAAGTTGGATATGAGGAGCGAAAAAAGAAATGCGTGATGTGGTTTGTGTTGAAGACGACGTGCAAATGTGAACAAAGTAAAAAGTAAAAAAAATAACTACTCGTGATAGGAGCCATGCTAGCAGCGCCCAGGAGAGCTAGCACAGTGTGGGGGAACACAGCGCAGGGAAGGTATAGTGCTTCAACCAGACTGGCGAAGGACCCAAGAGTTTGGAATCGTGAGGAGTACGTGCGATTGGAGCGGGACTCGTTCAGTGTGTTCGTGGACAGATTACCATATGATATTTCGAAACGGGAGTTATTTGATCGATTCTCTTGGACGGGACGGATAAACGATATTTATCTTTCGAGGAAGATGAGGAATGGAGTCGTTTACCTGTTCGCGTTCATAAGGTACACTACGAAGGGAGGAGCTCTGAAAGCGATTGCGGAGATGAATCACATGCGAATTAGGGGATCGGAGATTTTTGTAGGTGAGGCTAAATATAGGAGAGACGAATCGAAGGGGCGGGGAGCTCCTGTTGAGGGGATGGCTGGGAGTCGGATTCAGACCGAGCCGCAGGGGGTCAATACTGACAAAGAGGTGCGTACTGGGGAATTGATGTCATCTGAGCAAAGAAGTCATGGGGTAGATCAGACACTCTTAGTTACTTCGCCCAATGCCCTCATAGAGGATCCACATGTGGTGGGCATGAAGAGACTGGAGGTATCTGCATCAATGAATAACTTGGAATGGCTGAATCGGAGCATTGTTGGGAGTACCACAAGAGTCATCAACGTTACATCTTTGAGTGAATCAGTCCGGAAGGTATGGCCTCAAGTTGTCAAAATATGTGACATGGGAAAATATAAGGCTTTGTTGATCTTTGAGAATGCCCGGAGTGCGGAGGAGGCGCTGGAATGCTCTGGAGATGGGATCCCGCAGATTTTTAGTCATGTCCGGCGCTGGAAGGAACAGGAACGCTGTGACAGGAGAAGGGTGTGGCTTACGTGTTATGGGGTTCCGTTACATGCTTGGACGGTAGATACATTCTGTGCTATTGGAGGCCAGTGGGGAGAAGTGATTGAGATAGATGCTGAAACACGCTCGGCCATGTCGTTTTGGGCGGGACGTGTGTTAATTGAAACGTGGAAGTTCGATACAATCTCTGAAAGCCTCCGTCTAACTGTTGGGTTGTGTGACTTTGAGATTCATGTTACGGAGATGGGCAAGGATGCGTGTGAACCATCGGGGGACTTGGCACCTATTGCTGTGGCCCAACATCATGAGATCAATGCTGAACCGCCAGACTATCGTTGCACTTCCAGCAAGGTGGAGGGAGGGGGTACGACGGCTGAGCTGGTGGCCATGCCGCATAGGGAGGATGAGGTCCAGGAGGATAGAGCGGGAATTGGGCCTGAGATTTTGGATGAATGGGGTAACAACTTTTTGAATTTGAAATTGGCAACGGAAAGGAGGGCGGATTCCTCTCCGAGAATAGTAATGGCTGGTCCTAGTGGGGGTATGATAGTACATGATCAGATGCTGATTGGGAATGGGATAACAAGCAGAGTGCAGGGAGGGGTGGAGACTGATGGGCCGGGTAAGGAGTGTAATGGGATTGGGGCCCAATTGAAGGTGTCTAAAGAACCAGCTGCTAATTTGGAACAAAATCCACAAGGCCCAACTATTGAGGCTACTGATGGGAGGAGAATGGGCCTAAGTGATGGGCCTCAAATGGAACGGATTGAAGAAATGGGGAAGGGGGCAAAGCGGGCGGGTCGGGTTGGAGGAAATGCCGCTTTGGAAAGCTGCTGCGTGGTTAGAGCGAAGAATGCTGGCATCAACGGCGCGAGCAGGGTGGGGAGTAGCAGACTGACTTGCGACCATCGGGGTTCAGCGCTCACGACGACCAAGTTGAACACGGATGCCAGATCTGTGGCGGTGACGGATGGTGTTGCGATGAAGGGGCTGGCGGCAGGGGAGTCGGACCCGGCCAAGAATCGGTCTGATAGAGATGAGGATAGGCTGGGATCGCTGGGTCTGGCACCGATTAGTTTGGGCAGGAAGAGTGGGAGGATGAGGCTCGGGGTCACTCAGCCTGGAAGTCAAGGAACGCCACGGGAGCCTGAATCGGGTGGGACGGGAGCGAGAGACAAGATGGGGATGGATGATGGGTTGGTGGTGGTGCTCTCTAATGGTGGATCGGAGTCGGGAGTGGCTGCGGGTGGTACGGCTAAAGACTGCCGGGAGGCAGTGGTTTGCGGTGAGTGGGTCGAGGAAGGGCTAAGTTTGGGGAACCCAAGGCTGGAAATAACGTTGAATGGGGGTGGGATGGGGACGCGAAGGGGTAGATCAGGGGGAGATGCTTGTGGGAAGGCTGGTGCAAAAGGGGACTCCAAGGGGGCAGTAGGTTCAACATCGGGGGTTGTAGGGGAGCACCTGGTGGAATTGACAAATGACCCTTCTGTGGCTGGGAAAGCGGCCGAACCGGAAATGTCCGATAATAAGACAAGAGAAGCTGAAATGAAGGAAAACCGGGAAGCTTGGGCGCTTGCTGTGGAATCCGGAGCCGAGCAATATGATGAGGAAGATGACATCATGGAAATACTCCAGGCTCAGAACGAGGCACTGGCGGAGAAGAAAAGACTGGCAAAGCAGAAGGAGAAAGCACGGAGGAGTAGACCGAAACTTCAGAAAAAGGTGTGTGGAAATGCTTTAAAATGATTTTTAGTTCCTGGAATATTAGGGGGTTGGCGGGCGTGGGTAAACTAAGCATGATAAAGAATTTTCGTAGGAAGTTCAAGGTAAATATGATAGGCTTAGTAGAGACAAAAAAAGAAGTTGTGACAACCTTTGATGTAGTGCAACTATGGGGTGCTGGTGCTGCTAAATGGGAGTATGTTGGGTCGATTGGTGCTTCTGGAGGGCTGTTATTGATATGGGATGAGACGGTGTTTCAGATGAATAACTGCTATAAGGGTAGTCGTTGGTTGTGTGTAGAGGGTGTGTTGCTTAGAAATAACTTTTCCTGCGCTTTCTGTCTGGTTTATGGCCCGCATGAGAGGGGGGCAAAGCTTGCTACATGGGAAGAATTGAGTTTCCTGTTTGGAATGTGTCAGGTTCCGTTTTGCTATCTGGGAGATTTCAATGAGATAACTCAGGTAGAGGATAGAAAGGGAGCTGGTTCTTTGACGGTGACTGCCGTGGAGTTTAAATCATGGATACAGGATATGGAGTTAGTGGATTTGGCAATCACTGACCGGTTGTTCACCTGGTTCAGAGGGCAGTCCTGCAGTCGTATTGATAGGGTTCTGGTGAGTTTGGAGTGGTTAGAAATGTTTCCGGAAACTCGGCTGCGGGGTGGACCAAGAGGGTTATCTGACCACTGTCCGTTGATCATGGAGGTCTCTCGATTGAGAGGGGGGCCAATTCCATTTCGAAGTTTAGATTCTTGGTTCACGCATAATGGATTTCTCAAGATGGTAAAAGAAGAGTGGAGAGCTCTAGGCGACAGGCAGTTTATGGACAAACTGAAGGCTTTGACGAGCCCTTTGAGGAATTGGCATAAAAAGAACTTTGGGGACATGGATAAAAAGATTGCACAGATTGAGGATGAAATAAAAAAAGTGGATGATATGACAAGCTTTGGAATGGATGATGGGACTACTGAAGCTAGGAGAAAGGCGCTTGTGAACTGCTGTAAAAAATGGTACATCCGCCAGGAATTACACTGGAAACAGATGTCAAGGTCTCGCCATGCAAAGGAGATGGATAAAAACACACGCTACTTCCACACCTTAGCCTCTTCGCGTAGGAGATCCAATCGGATTGATGCTTTAATGATAAATGGGAGATTGGTAAGGAATCAAGCAAGGATAAAGATTGCTATACGGGATTTCTACAAGGACTTGTACCATCAGGAACAGTCGCCGAATATTGGGTTTAGGGATGGACTAGTAAAGCGAATTCTTGAGGATGAGGCAAGGGAGCTGGAGCTGATGCCAACACCTGAAGAGATAAAGGAGGCAGTTTGGGATTGTGAGTCAACAAAGGCTCCAGGCAGCGATGGATATAATTTGAACTTTATCAAGAAGTGTTGGGGGGAATTAGGCGGCGAATTCACTGGAGCGGTGTTAGGTTTCTTCCAGTCCGGTAAACTGCCTAGTGAGTCAAATGTCACTTGGGTGGCGCTGGCACCAAAGTTTACTGGCGCAAGGGAAATAAAGGATCTAAGGCCAATCAGTATGGTGGGGTGTGTATATAAGGTAATATCTAAGGTTATGGTTCGGAGAATGAGGAGGGTAATGCCGGATCTTGTAGGTGAGACTCAAAGCGCGTTCGTGAAGGGTAGGAAGATACATGATGGAGCTTTGATCGCTTGTGAGACTGTGCACTGGTTGAAATCAAGGAAAAGGAGGTCTGTGATAATCAAGCTGGATTTCCAAAAGGCTTATGATAGAGTCAAGTGGGCATTTGTGGATATTGTGTTGCGTAAGATGGGTTTTGGTCAGAGGTGGAGAGGCTGGATCAGGGAATGTGTTTGCTCTGCCTCCATGTCGGTTCTTATCAATGGATCACCATCGAAGCCATTTAAAATGCAGAGAGGGTTGAGACAAGGAGATCCGCTGTCACCTTTCCTGTTTGTTTTAGTCGTGGATGTTCTGCATAGGATGATTGGCGAAGCAGTAAGAAACGGACGAATCTCTCCGCTGTTGGTTGGGAAGGATAATATTCAGTTGTCTCACTTACAGTTCGCAGATGATACTATTCTATTCTGTCCACCTGAAGAGGCGACCATCAGAAATTATCAGCGCCTTCTGCGGTGTTTTGAGCTGATGTCTGGCCTGAGCATAAATTTTGAGAAGTCCAACATTATCCCGGTCAACTGTGATGGGCTGTGGGTCCGTAGGATGTGTCAGTTATTGGGATGTACGGAGGCGTCTCTACCGATCAGATATCTGGGCATCCCACTGGGTGCAAATCCGAAAAGGGTGAAGACATGGAAACCAGTAATTGACAAGGTTGAGGGAAAGCTGAGTTTGTGGAAAGCTAAGACTCTGAATAAGGCAGGCAAGCTGGTCCTAATTAAGTCGGTGCTTAATAGCCTCCCTATCTACTATCTCAGCTTATACAAGATGCCAAAGGCAGTGGCTGAAAAGCTGATTTCTTTACAACGGCAGTTCTTGTGGAGTACAGATGGGGGGAAGCAAGGGATACCCCTTGTAAAATGGGAAGTAGTTATGGCTCCAAAGAAAGCAGGTGGACTGGAGGTCGGGGATGCAGTTATTCGAAACTCTGCGTTGCTGTTTAAGTGGTGGTGGAGGTTCTCAAGGGAAGACTGTCCCCTATGGAAGAAGGTGGTCTGCTCATGTAACAATATGGATCCCGCGGTGATGCTGCGAGACCAGCCTGCGCCCACCCGAGGAGGTCCTTGGAGGGATATCTGTCAGCTTCAAATCTGTGAGCCGCGACTGAGAGAAAAGATGATAAGTGGCTTGTCTATGGAGCTCGGGAACGGCAGAACGATCCGATTCTGGGAGGATAGCTGGTTACCTAACGGGACGTTGAAAGATAAGTTTCCTAGACTCTTCTCGGTCTCAGCCCTTACCGGCGCTTTTGTGGGGGAATGTGGGTTTTGGGATGGATTGAACTGGATTTGGAGCTTCCAGTGGAGAAGGGAGTTGTTTCAATGGGAGCTGGTTCTGGTAGGACAACTGCATGAGACATTACAGTCAGCCAAGCCTACAAATGAAAGAGAGGATACGGTGACTTGGAAATTTGATAACACAGGTGTTTATTCAACGAACTCCTTCACACAGTTGATGCAAGCAGAGGTCCTTCCGGCTGAAGTTACAAGCTATAGTTTCACGCGTGCCATCTGGAAAGGCTTCGTCCCTCCAAGGATTGAGCTCTTGTCTTGGTTTGTGCTGATTGAAAGGGTGAATACTAAGGATCGACTGCGTAGATTACGTGTTATTGAGCAGAATGATACGCTATGTATGTTATGCTCTAAGTCTGAGGAAACTGTGTTCCATTTGTTTCTTGGTTGTGAGATCACCTGGCAAGTGTGGTGTGCTTGGCTGCATGCGTTTGGAAGGAGTTGGTGCCCTCCCGGTAATCTCAAGGACCACTTCGAAAGCTGGATAAACATGGCGATATGGCAGGTTGAGAGGAAGAGGTGGTTTCTTGGGTTCTTTGCTGTTGTCTGGACTATCTGGTTGGAAAGGAATAGCAGGCTGTTTCGAAATCACAGATCCAGTTTGCGGGAACTTATAAATAAGTCATTTGCGGCTGCAGAGGAATGGGTTGGTGGTGAACCCTTTGGTTGTTGACACCATGTTGAAGTTACTAAGGAGTTGCTTGTAATTTATGTTTCATGACCTTTGTTTCTTTCTCTGCTCCACCCTATTGTGTTGAGCTCCCTTTAATTCAAAAAAAAAAAGTAAAAAGTAAAACATAGGTGGCCATGATGATAGGATGTGATGATGTGATGAGCTTCATCAACATACAATCAAAACCCCAAGTCTCCATCTCCAATCTCCATGGCTCTCCCCCATATACCTAATTAATTAATAAGAATCAATGAATCATTCATTTATTCATCTCAAATCAAACTGATCAAATTGAACTACTAATCAAACCGATCATTCATTATTCATTTGTTGTTTGAGTGTGGTGGTGAAAGTGAAAGAAGAGAGGTTGTGGAATTGGGTGGCAGAAGTGAAGGATGGGATTGGAAAAATGTTAGGAAATGTTTTCTAGATCTGCCAGGATTCTGAGTTCCGATCTGGAAGGTTCTTCTTGTAGCATAATATGTACCATATCATATATGTGTATAAAGTTTTGGTTATTAGGATTATTGAATATAACATTAAAATTGAATTGTTGTTAAGATCTGTGAGCCAAACTGAGGAACAAATGAATGCATGACCTTCAACTGACTCCACCGGGTTTGATTTTAGCATTAGCCAGAAAGGAATCCTTGTGGGTCAGCCATGGACCTCCATCATTCCAGCACTATTTGCATTTAAATAATTGTTGTAAAATATACGAGTACTGAATAACGTGAGTTCCAGGAGTAAATATTAATGTAAAATTGTACTGTAAATATAATAATGGATCAAAAATAAAATCACACGTATTATTTGGATTTTGCATCCCAGGGATAAAAAATATATATCTAACTTTAAGAATTTTAATTTAATATATATATTAACGATTTTTTTTCTTTTGGTGACATTATTATATTACATTAGTTTTGAAAAGGGCACTATCTTTCTTCTTTGTTTTTTTCATTATGTACTAGCACAAATCGTTATAACGATATTATGTTAATTGTTAGTTGGTGTATTAAATTTAATAAGTAGTATACGTACTATATATGTTTTTAAAACAATGGCCAAGCATATTGAACCGAGGAGTAATTGTATTGAGTGCATTACCGTAAATATGAAGTTTTTTTATTTAATCTTTTTCTGAAGATTATTTAATTAATATTATAATTGTTTGGTCATTATCAGCTGGATATGAAATTATGAAGAGGAAGTTGAAGCGAGTCGTTATAGCCACGAAGAAAATTAGAGGACGCTTTTTGAATGTGTTCCAACTATATGATGATGATGTTATGGCTAAAATTAAGGAAAAATATAGGGTTGGATACTCACTGGAAAATGGAAATAGAACTTGTTTATATGGGAGGGTCGTTCATTTTGTGTTTTTGCACTATTCGAGGGATTAGTCATTAGACTTCAGGCTTAATGGATATCCTGGTGCAAACCAAAAAAATAAAAAATAAAAGAAAAATATAGGATACCAATATATTATTTGTCAATTTATTGTCAATAATAATTAATTATTATATTTTAATTTAATTAGTATTGACATGTATAAAGAGACACATCTACAAAGACACTTTTCATTAGATACGATCATAAAAAATATATTTCTATTAGACACATTTATAAAGATACTTTTATTAAATACAATCATAAATAAAAATTGAAAAAAGTTGGTAAAGTCTTTATTGATTACGTAGCGGGATTGTAAAATTAATCACTCGTTAATATCGACCAAACTAGTATATTACTATATGAGCTTATAAAGCCTAACAAAAAAGATAATCAAGAGCTATATACAAGTAAGGCAACTATTCAAATGAAAATACTAAAAATATCTTTTTATAAAGATTTTTGTGTTAAAAGTGTATTTTGTTTGTTTAGTTACATTTTTTTGAAAATAATACTTTTATAACATATTAAAATCAAACCTTATAATTTATCATCTAATAGTAAAAAAAGACTCATCTTCATATGAAGATAATTATAAAATCTCCATGTGGTAGTATCTACCTAAAAGTAATAACTTAATGAGAAATGTTATTTGTACACCAAAATTAACCACTAAAATTAGCCACCAATATATTTGTGTATAAATACATGTGTGGTTTAATTTATTTTCAATGTGTATTTATATTCTAACATGTATTTTATACTGGTGGCTGACTTTGGTGGCTAATTTTGGTGTACACGTAACATAACCCTAACTTAATATGTTACTAAATTATGACATTAAAAACGAAAAAAGAGCCACTCAGATAAAAATACCTAAAATATTTTTTTAAGATATTTTTTAGTAATTAAAATTCAATACATATAATTGATTAAATTGTGTTATTTTTGTCAAAATTAAATTAGACAAATTAATTTAGTCGAAAAATCGGTGAACCAAATATTAAATCGGTCTAAATTAATATTATTTTTATAAAAAATGACTATAATACTCCTATTATAGAAAACAACTAAAATACTCTTATATATATATATATATATTAATTTTGAAAATTTTAAATCCTAATCCTTCTCTTCTCCTTATATCATCGTAAGATTAAGATTTAAGATTTTTAAAATTAAGTATAAGAGTATTTTAATTATTTTTTATAATAAAAATATTGTAATTTTGTATAAAAAAAATATTAATTTAGACAAATTTAAAATTTGGTTCATTATTTTTTTTATTAAATCGATTTATTCGATCTAATTTTTTAAAAAAAAAATCTGATTTAATTGATTATATATTAACTTTTAATTATTAAAAAATATTTTTAAAAAAATATTTTAAATGTCTTTATCTAAATGACTTACAAACAAAAAATGTTTACATAATCGGATGTTATAAAAAAAACGAAAAATACACAATTTTTTAATTACCACTCAATTACACTACTCACTTGAAGTATCAAATGTTTTGTAGTTATGTTCCCCGTCTGAAACTAACACAACTTGGATTAAGTGCATGTTTGGGCGCCATTATTTTGTTAAAAAAAGATCTTTTTTCAATGAAAAAAGATCTTTTTTTATTTTTTAATGTGTTTGGCAAATTTCTAGTAGTAAAAGTAAAAGCACTAGTAAAATAAAAAAAAGATCTTTTTTGAGAAGCTGTAATTTACATCTTTTTTTAAAAGATCTTTTTTCCTTAAAAAAAAGATGTTTTTCGTGTAATAAATGAACAAAAAAGTACTTTTATATTGTTATACCTAAACATAATTGATAGATAAAAAGACCTTTTTACATGAGATATCCAAACATAAAATTACTTTTACTTCTCTATAAGATCTTTTAAAAAAAAATAACTCGAAAAAAGATCTTTTCTCAAAAGCTCACTCAAACAAGCCCTAAAATTCCTGTAAACTCATAAGTTTGGAAACCCTACTTCAAGTACGAACAGATTAATTATGGATGGTTCTGCGTCTCCTCCGCGTAGACATTTCTGCCATTTTGACTCGTATTAGAGAGTGGACCTCATTATGACTACTTTTCAAGCTTCCTTAATCTTCCTGTGAACTTCGTTCAGGGTGCTATGCACGTTTTGCTGAATTTAAACTTCCCCTTTCCGTCTAGATTAGTGTTATCATTTTAATTTTTACTAACTATCCCCTTCATTATTATTAAATTATATGAGTGTAAATAAATTATAGGTGCAGATTCTAATTGCAAAGTGGAATAATTCCACGCTGTTTCCCACGTGTTATCGGTGTAATTATTCTGCCATTTGCATCATTATTGGAATTGGACCATATAATAAGAATATCAATATCAACATTAGTAACATTTAAGAGGAAGGACATTTGTCAACGAGATATAATATATAATAGACATAATTATTTTATATTTATTTAAAGATCGTAAGTTCAAATTTCATTCCTAATTAAAAAAAAATATTTGTGTATAATTAGTGATGACACTGATTTTAAAATGTGTTGGACAAATTTAGATCTAATTAGACTTGTTCCACACTAAATTTATTATTTCTTTCTAAATTTGGATAAAATTCTTTTGATACGAGAGAGTGAGATTATTGATAAAATAATGAGTAGAGATTAATTATTCTTAAATTAATATTAGAGTTTAATTTTAATACATGCATAATATAAAATATTTTATATAATTGTATAATTATATTTATCTTTTTAAATAATTATTTATATAATTTATAAAAAAATATTTTTATTCATGTATATTAAAATTAAATTTTTAAAATAATTTAATTCATATATGATAGGAATTATAAATTTAACAACGATTAATCAGTTATTTTTTTATTTTATTAATTTTTTTACTTTAAAAATCTAAATTCACAATGAGTTGCTGACATGGTAAACAAATATAGTTTCACTTATATCTATTTATACTACGGTTTTGAAAACCGGACCGGACCGGTCGGTTCAACCGGAAAAACTGGAAACCGGTTACCTGGCCGGTTCGGGTAATCTCCAAAATCGAGTGGCAAAAAATCGGTAGAAAAATCGGTTGAACCGGCGGTTAATCGGCGAACCGGAAGAACTGTCCGGTTTTTTGACGGTTTAGTAGTTTCGAAATTCAGAAGCCAAACGACGTCATTTTGGCTATTTAAAAAAAAAAGAAAAAGGCATACGCGTTAACCAGTTAACCCTAACGAACCTAACCCTAATCAATCAGCCTTCAGCCATCCACCAAACCCCCGAAGCTCTCAGCCAGTCAGCCTCCTCCCCTTTCTTCCCCCCTCATCCACCAAGGCCACCATTGCCATTGCCCACCAAGCTCCAGATTCCAGCAGCGCTCCTCATTCGCGACCCAGCATCGCTCCCCATTCGCCACCCAGCAGCGCTCCTCAGCAGCCGCGACCACCACCGCGTTGAGCCCGCCTCCTCGTCGCCGAACCTCGACGAGCTCGCCGAGCCCGCATCGCATTCGCCGGTAAGACTGGTTTTCTTGTCTTCTTGATTTTGAACATGCTTCCTTCTAGCTCGCCTGTTCTGTACTTCTGTTTGAAAAAAAAAATAACAGGGCATCTGATTCTGTTTGCTGGTTCATGGATAACATGCTGATCTTAATTTTTGTTTTTGATTCTCTATGCTGCCTGTTCTATTTGCTGATTCTGTTTGCTGGTTCATGAATATGCTCTATGCTTCTGTTTGCTCTATGCTCGACCATTCTGTTGGATTATGCTTTTTGTTGCTTTTGAATGGAAATGGTTTTAAATTTTTATTTTACCTGAATCAGTTGATTTCTGTGACTGTCAAGCTGCATGAAGTTGATCTATGCTGCCTGTTCTGTTTGCCGGAATCTGGAAATAGTTTTTGATTCTCTATGCTGTCTGTTCTGTTTGCTGGAAATAGTTTTTGATTCTCTATGCTGCCTGTTCTGTTTTTGATTGTTTTAGATGGAACAATCACAAAGTAACTCACAGCCACAAGATAATGCTGCTCAAAATTCTCAAACTGGTTCATCTAGAGGTAAATCTGATCCAGCTTGGTAGTATTTCACAGTGAGGTATGACAAAAATAACAAGGCTCAATATACATGTATTTTCTGCTTGAATACTTATAATGGAGGGGGGATATATAGAATGAAATATCATCTTGCAAAAATTCCTGGACAAATTAAAGTTTGTAACAAAGTAACTGAAGATGTTGAGCTTCAATTCAAAAGGCTTTTGGAGGAAAACAAAAAAAAAAGGCAGAAAAAAGAAAATTTACATCTGAGTGTTATGATGTGGAAAGTGAAAGAGAAGCGGAAGAAGAGGGTGAAGCGTCTAATCCTTAATTTTTTCTTGGTTTTCTATTTTATTTTATTAGATGGAGGAGATGTGGAACTTGATGTGGATTTCCCTAATGTTGCTGATTCTTTAAATACAGCTTCTTTTGGTGGTACTTCTGATGATGGTGGCTTTGGATTACCTGTTTATGATGGAGATGTTGGAACACTTAATGATAATTATGATTTTTGATGAGTTGCATCTTTGATTAGTTGAAAACTTGCTAGTAATTGTATCTTTTGAATGTAGAACATTATGGGTTTGTCATTATGTACGTTTTATTTTTTGTTTAGTTATAAACTTTGATGTTTGAAGTTGTTTGTGAACCTCTAATATTAAGTAATTGATAATTTATTATGTGAAATATTAAATTTTATTAAGTTAGAAATTATTGAATTTATATACTTAAGATTATTTTAAATTTTTTAATAATTTTATTTAATATTTAATTAAACCGATTGAACTCCAGTTGAACTCCGGTCGAACCAGTGAACTATTAAACCAATAACCTCACCAGTTCATTGACCGGTCCGGTTCTGGCAACCTTGATTTATACCAAGCTTCCGAGAAAATTAGCAGGTATGAAATTGGGAACCAAAGGTTACATTTTGAAAATTTTGACAGCGTTGGCCTTTAATTAATTATGTGTTGCTGCAGATGGACTAATTTTAATTAATTGTTCCCGTTGAAAGAGTAAGAGAGTGCATATGCGTAGAAATTTATGCATTGACTCGGAGAGTGTGCTCAGTCATCTTAGTTTCTTTTAATTATGCGATGTGATTTGGAAATGAGTAATACATGGGGGATACTATACTATTCACATAATATTATAATAAACTTGAGACCACTACAATGTATAACAAATTATATATGGACCGATTCAGCCATTACTTTCCGACCATGCTTACTTTTGCAGTGAAAATTCTTCATTTCTGTTTTCTGGTCCTATATGTGCGTATAATTGTATATTTGTATTTGGACTGGGACATTCTCCGTAAATAATTTTAAATGGACTAGTTAATTGTGGAGTGTCTTTGAAAAGCTTTTAAGGTGAAAATCAAATCAACATCTATCAAACAAAATAGGTAGTAAACACAAAATTATTAATCTTTTCTTTTTTACGAAAAACCCTAGTGATAACTGGGGAGAGAAATCTGGAACAAAGAGGAGCAGTGTAATAACCTATTTATTAATTCATTTTTCTTTTTATTATTTATCTTATGGTACAGAAATTTTTTTTATGGAAAATAATTATGTGTTGTACAGTTATATTTAATGGTAAATTTTATCATAATATAAAACTACAACATTTCTTATACCAACACGCTGGTAACATATTGCATGAAAGTAGGACACTTGGCAAGTCTTTGTCAACACACATGTACTGTGATATATGCGATGAAAGTAGCTTTTTTAATATTGTTGCTGCGTGTTGTACTAGCTTTTGATTCGTTTGCTTTTTTTTAAGGAATCTGTAGCTTTTTAGAGATTTTTTTGCCAACACATTACTTGTATGTTGGGGTGGTAAATGGGTCTAAATTTGCTGACTGCGTAACCTATCAAAAAATGTGGGACGAATTGAAAAATTGAAATCGCCAAAGAATAAAAATTCACCTAACTTGCACCGCTTAAACCTTTGATCTTGGCGGGGTAGGGCGGGATTCTCCGCCAAACTTAGTTTTTTTTAGCAAATGGTATTTTTGTATTTTTTTACCAAAACCCAACTTCTCCCAACCCAACTTACAAGGGTATGAAGATGAAAATTGAGTGGTTTGCATTATGTTTATGTTGCTTTAGAGACAATATTTATAATTATGTTTTGGATTATATTTATTTTGCTTTGGAGACAATATTTACAAAGACTTTAATATTTGTGAATATAAAAAATATAATTTTTTTATGCCTTTAGAAATTATAAATTTATTAATATGGTTGTGAAATTATATATATTATTTAGTAGTTAATAGTAAAAAAAAAGAGGAGTTTAGGCGAGCTTAGCCCGCCAGCACGCAGTTAGGCGGGGCGGGGCGAGACAGGCGGAGGTGGGGATTCTAGGACCGCCTCACTAGACGGGACGGGGCGGGATTCTGGTGGGGCGGGACAGGTTTCCCCGCTTGCCACCCCTATTTGCATGGTGCTAGAATGTTTGCATGTACGAGCAACTACAGCTCCGAAAACACACGAAGACGTAGAGATTGGCCTTTAAAGCCTCCCATTCAGTGATCCAGCTCCCCTCCTCACTCATTCAACACATTGTGAAGAGAGTTGAGAAAGTGTTTAGTTCAGTAAATTTTAGAGTATGAGTGTTCTTTTGAGAGTATTATAGTATATTAGGTGTGAGATTAATACATAATAAATTTTAAATGTGTGTTTAGTAAAAATGGTACGTGATTATATGTCGATGGCAGAACATATTATCAACTATTTAGGACAACATAATTATATAATTTTATTATTTTCGCTAATTTAGAGCTTATTATTTGGTTAATATGTTAAATATATTTATTTTGGTAAATATTATTATTAGTAATATTAGTGTAACACCCTAATTATTCTAAACTTTACCTCATGCCGTAAAGTACAGGTTAATCAAAGGTTACGACAATTTTAAGGCTTATACAATAAATATATATATATATATATATATATATATATATATATATATATATATAAGTAGAAAGGATTAATAATACGAGAAGCCCGATGAAAAAATAAGCTCAAAAATAGAGTTACAAAGTGCGAAACGTTCACACGAAGCTAAAAGCAATAAGGCACAAGATAATAAGGCATATGTAGATATAAAAGTATAATAATCATAAGACACTAGTCTCAGCTCGCGGAGTTTAGGCCGACTAGTTATATATAGATATACAGAGTTTTGAAAGTTAAAACAGAATACAACATATCTCTCTCTCAAGGTAAGCCTCTAAGGCAAATATAAATACAAAATGTGAGAGTACTAAACAAAATATCTAAAAGACTCCAAAAGAAACTAAAGATCCTCCGCTCTGTCACCATCGCACAACTCACCGAGATAGGTTGCAACCTGCATTTGAAAAATAACAACAAAATATGGAATGAGAACCAGAGGTTCTCAGTATGCTAACAGTGCCTGGTAATATAAGATGTAAGATTCTGGGATGCTAGAGGCAATCCTAAAACTCCATATCAATAAAAAATATTCAAGCTTATAAAACAGATAAATAAACCCTTAAACAGGTCAACTAACTTAGAGAATTTCTAACTATCAGTTCATCGTTGTCCCACAACCTTCACCAGCCTAACCTCCATGCGATCCCATCGCCACCGCCTTCCAAACCTCCTCAATCCTAGTAGAAAAGACAAGTAATATCAATGCAAGTAAAACACAAGTATAATAATGTATAGCAAGTAATTCAAGAAACAACTAAGTATGCTATACAATTAGGCAAATAATGCAAGTCAGCAAAGCAGGCAAACATATAAAATATGCACATGATGAATGTCTGTCCTATTTGGCTGTGATATCACATTGTCGGTTCAACTGCCAACCCGATACATTCCCATGGGAATGTCGCCTTTCGGTCACGAATAAAATGGGAACCCCCTGGGATATCGTGCTCGGCACACGGTCCAAGATATAGTGCATGCACACTCTTGTGATTCCGAAAGGATGCAAGTGGAATACTCTGCTATAGACCTCACATCTCAACGTAAGCGAGATTAACTACCGTTCTTACGCCACCGCTGCAACCTCGACAAGCGGAATCAACCACCGTCCTTGCCAGGTGCATAGCGTCTCAACAATCTCAATATAAAACAACATATCAGTGGTTTTAAAAAACATTATTTTCAGTACACAGTAAAGTCATCATTTTAATCTCGAGTCCTAGACTCGTCTCAACCATCAGCGGTCCGTAATTCCACAATCCATCACACAGTCATCATTACAGTACTTCGCCATCTCACTCAACTAATCCATCCTCAATACTCTAGAAACCTAAGTCTCCGTCTTTTAGAATCATATAGAAATTCACTAAATTAAATCACTAACTCATCCTCAGGAGTATTAGGGCCTAAGTACTAGATAGTACTCCTAAACAGTACTTAAAGAATGTTTGAAAAGCTAGAAAACCTTAAAAACGAGAAAAAAAATGATTTTTCAGCAAAACAGGGCCTCCGCGTATGCACGCATAGTATCGCGTACGCACGGTTGTTGAAATTTCCCATGCCGCGTACGCACGCGTGTGCCGTGTACGCAAGGAGGTAAGGCAGAAACGATCGCCCGCGTACCAGGTCATGGGGTCACATATGCGTACGTGAGTTTTGGCCCATCCTGCTGATGCATGTGCATCATTGGTAGTTTTAACTTGTTATTTTAGTAGCTTTTAGTTTGTTTTCATGAAAATTTAATTAATAAACAAGTGGATTCATGAATATCCCTGCATGCATTGGTTCATCAAGCATTAGTGAAATCGTGATCATTTCATAAAAATACAAGAGTTATATAATGCAAGAAGTGGTGTTTAAGAAATAGTTTGATTAAGTGAACTTCATTGCATTTAGATAGGATAGAAAATCTTGTATGAAATCATGAACTATCAAGCTTTGATGCATTTCCTTGGTTAATGATAATAGTAGAAGCAGAGAGTGAGAAACAGAGCCATGGAGAAGCAAAGGTAGCGCTCAAAGTAGCGTCCAGAAACCAAGCGCCAGTAATGAAGTAAGGACACCACTCGAAGTGGCACTCAATTACTCAACGTTAGGAGAAAACCTGGAGCATATCCTCAGTGTTCAGAGTGGCCCTCACTTTGGCGCTCATTTTGCAAGCGTCAAAGATCACCCCTGGAACAAGTCCTGGTGCTCATTTGGGCGCTTGTTTGCACGCTTAGTAACTCAGCGCCTTCGATTATTCACTTGGAAAATTTTATGGTCACGCGTACGCGTGGGTGACGCGTACGCTTGAGGGTGAAATGAGCGCCAGGATTGAACGAGCACTGAGTTGGGTGCTTGTTTACTGAGCGCCTGCGAAGAAGGCCACGCATACGCGTGAGGATGTGAATTTGTGCCCCTGGAGATGAGACCTGGTGCTCAGCTTGGCGTTCAGGTTAGCGCTTGTTTACTGAGCGCCTGCAAAGAAGGCAACGCGTACGCGTGGGTGACGCGTACGCGTGAGGGTAAAATGAGCGCCAGGATTGAACGAGCGCTGAGTTGGGAGCTTGTTTATTGAGCGTCCTCGATAAGGGTCTCGCGTACGTGTGGACGACGCGTACACATGACAAGGAAAAATTGCCAGCGCTTGTTTGCACGCTCACTTAATCCAGTGCCAGCATCCTAGGAGGACCCAGCGCTAGATTGACTGACTGCGGATGGAACCACTAAATTTTCCACGACTGTCTCCCCTCCCCCATCGCCATCCTTGTCCTCGTCACCGGCTTCGTACATAGCTTCGAACTCCTCTTCGCTACCATTGTTCATTCCTTCGTACTCTTCATCTTTGTCATCTTGCACTCTTAGTCATATTGAATTTCATTGGCATCTATATGTTCAAATTCAACATACAACTCAATCATTGGATGTTGCACTTGAATTTGCTGGTGGATATGAAACATTCGTTGAATACTTGTTTCGTCAACGATCGACATAATCTCAAACTGTATTAGGCTGCCAAATACGATAACCAAACTCCTGTAAAAAATATTACTAACCTTCTTTAAAATATCACTCTCTATGCTTTGACAGAGACTGTATTGTAGTTCTACGAATGTCATAGTGTATGGAATCATAAACGAAAATAGATTCTCATACACAAAGCTCACCCCATCATATGTATTTCATATAATCTCACAGTTGTGGTAAACCATTATATTTGCAGTGCCCTCCACAACACCAACAAAGCACTAAAAACATAAATCTCGCAATGAAGTAAAATGGTAATGAGTTTCGATTTTATAGGCAGAGGACCCACCTCACATGTTACGTATTGAAATCACAACAAATCGGCAATTGATACGTGTACAACACGCATGTAGTGTGTTTTCCCGATGTCTGCCACGTGTGTCCAATACGCATGTAGTGTGTTGCCCGATGTCTGCCACGTGTCCAACAAGTATGTATTGTGTTGCTCTTGATGTTGTCACGCGTCTAGCACGTTGCATGCGTGGTGAGTTAACACGTTTTTTGGGTGTTGGGCATGTCATATCTACAGCATTCACCACCTAGTATATACACCAAAGAAGTTCATTTTAAACGAAAATACACATATCTTTTTCATATTAAAAAAATGAGCCTATAAAAATAGTTTTTTTTTTTTTCTGCGGTATCCTTCAACTCGCAAGGTCAAAGACTAATCCTTGACACTTGCTGATACGTGCTTCGAAAATTCGTAATATGAAGATTTCAAGTTATTATTTAAAAGTTATCAGTTTATGTTTTCATGATATAAAAATAGTTTTTTTGTTTGTTTTTCGTGGTATTTTTCAATCTGACAGGTCAAAAATTAATTTCTAACATTTGCTTAAACTGACTAGTGAACTAACTATTAGACTAAAAAAATTTTATTTATAAAAAGGTTAATGAGAAATAATAATAATCAATATAAAAACTAATAAGATTTTAAAATTAATTATTTTCATAATCAATGGCCAAGATGTAAAACCAAATTAAGTATCTCAATTCTCTTTAATTTGTGTATAAACATAAATTATATCAATGGATTTTGGATTTTTTTAAATAAATAAATATTTTATTTATAGATATAAGTAATTTGTAGTTTTTTTTTTATCGAAATTCCTGAGTTGCACTGTGTTGCCAAACCCAGCCTCCTTCAAGTAAGAAAGCATAACGTCCGATAGTGTTAGAGTGTGGCTCACTCGCTTAGGGAGAAATAGGCGAGGACCTCTCATAAAAAAAAATAAAAAAGCTTAATAACAAATCTATTTGAAAAATAAACATTTAAATGTCGAAACAAAAAGATAAAAAAATATACTAAACAAATATTTCACATTTCATAATTTAGTTGAAAACAGAATAATTAATCTTTAAAAAGCAAACATCGAAAACAAATATTTCACATTTCATAATTTAGTTGAAAACAGAATAATTAATCTTTAAAAAGCAAACATCGAAAAAACATATCGAACAAATGCAATAAATATTAAAACATTTAATAACAGTTAAAAAATTATCTACCACAATCAAAATTAAATTTAAATATATAAAATTCAAATTTAAAGAAATATAAAATGTAATAAACATTTACTTAATAAAATAATTAATTAATACATTAAATTATACCTATTAATTAACACTTACTAACAATACATTCTACCACCTAATAGATACTACATTTATAAAAGTATCCTAACCATGACTATAACTATATACTTATTTGACTTAAACAGGAAAATAACAATACTAATTTGAAAGTGATTGCTTCAGCGATATGTCACGTTGCGTTCAGGTAGTTGATGTCATCATCTCGTGCATATATATGCACCATAATCTTTGACTGCCTCAATAATATAAATAGAAATGGCTATAGGTGAGAGAAAGTAGAAATGATTCAGAAGTGACTTCAAGTCACGAGATAAATGAGTTCAATATATAGATGCAGCTATTACTTATCTTATTTACAGTGTAAACGAAATAATACTGTGTATTTCTTATTTATACTGTAAATAAGATAAGCACGTTTCACACCATGTGTGCAAACGTAATACGTGCATGTAAAATTCTGTCTTATTTCACTTATAGTGTAAATAAAACATACACAGTATTATTTTATTTACATTATAAATAACATAAGTAACAGAATGCAAATCTATAATAACGTTACAAATTACTTATATATGTAAATGGATCTCCCAATTTATTGTTCCTTTATTTTCAATATGTTAAACTATTTATTTTCAACTATTTAGTGTTGGTTAAATATTTGTATAGATTCAAAACTTAATCCCATTTTTTTCATCACTAATTGTTGATCGAAAAATATTTTCGATGAGAGTGAATCGATTCGGAGTGAGTCAGAAATAGTTTCTCGAGAAGATGTACGCGTAAGCATGAGGTTGGAAGTGATTGGCGCTGATTTGGATTTCGATTGACTTATTAATTAAATAAGCCTAATCGAGTGAGAGATTCGATTTGAGCAATCGAGTAAGACATTCGATGAAGTGCGAGTACCAGTTTTCTAGAAGTGCATCAAAGCGTCTCCGATTAGACAAGTTTTTACAATAAAAATAAAATAAATTTGTAGAATATTAAATATAATTCGGAAATCAAAGTTTTCAAAAAGTAAAGACATGGTAAATGGAAAGACTTGAACCAAAATCAAAAGAAAACAGTAAAAATGCCTTAAATTAAGTCAAAGAACTTCGAAGTAAATGATAGAATTCTGAAAGATAAATTTAACAGAGAAAGTAAAGAATATGAATAACACTTGGTGAATAAAATTAGAAACAGAATTGAAATTAAAAGAAAGAAGAAGGTGGAAGGAACCCTATAGAAAAAAAAAACTCGATCGCAAACTCATGGATACGCTGGGATGTGAGAATGCTAGAGTGTTTTTTTGAGTAAAAGTTCCAACCCCCATTCCCTAACACTTCACAGTATTTATAGACTATCTTTTTTTTTTGGTGACTTTTTATAGACTATCTTACGTAACGGTTAATTTGATTACAATTAATTACAATTAAATGAAGAATTATAAATTTGAAACACAACCACTCTTGATAACTGTTTCCAATGCGTGATTGTAGATATTTCTAATATTTTTCTCGTGTGATAAAAGCCACAAATTTTCCCGCTTTCATAACTATTTGATCAGTTTTTCGAAAACCTTCTTCAACCTTTCGAATCAAATCTTCTCTTCGATTCTAGCTTATTCGATTGACAACATAATTGAAATCCACATCAGCACCGATTGCCTCACTTCAAGCTCGCGCGCACGCGTCTTCTTGAAACACCATATTTTTTTATTTCGATCTGACCCACTCTTATCGAAAATACTTTTTTCGATCAACACACTAATATAAATCTAACGCATAACATTATTATGTGAAACTTTTCCATATATAATATAATTCTTAATCGATAATACTTTTGTTGACCGACCTAAATATTTTAAAGTGATTTTAATTACTTATCATTTATGCCTAATGGATTTTGCTAATGATTAAGTTAAAATTTAAAAACTAGTTTGTCAATGAGGTTTATATGGATGTCTTGACTATTGAGAGTGTATTTTATTTACATTTATAAATGCACTCAACTTTTATTGTTTGTTAATTATGACAAGGATTTACCAATTTGGCTATTTTGTATTTTAAAGGCATATTTTAAGATTATAATGCTATATTTTTAAAATTTTTTATGTATTTAATGTATTGAAAATATAAAAAATTATTTTTAATAATTTTTAATAAAATATGTTTTTATAATAATTTTAAAATGTGTTTTTAGAGTATATATTAACAAAATTCTTTTAAGAAAAAATATAAAAAAATTATAATTGTATAATTCTTTTAGAGTATATATTATCCTAATAATAGGATTTGAGTATTAGTTAATAGTTACAAAGTTTCACATAATAAAGTAATCAAGTTTTGGGGCCTGTTTAGAGACGTTGGTTAAAAGTATGGCATGGTTGGCAGTTGGAGCGTTGGCCCACATGCGAACAAATTGGACGAAAACATTGGGAGAAGCTCGTGGTGGGGGCCCACCTCACAGCCCAGCTTCCACCTCATTGCTTGGCTGGGTCCACACCCAAATGTGTTCCACTGTTCTGTTCTGTTTTCTTCCTCCTCCTAACTGTTGCAGATGCTGATAGTACATTAGTAGTTGAATTGAAATGTTTTCCTTCTCTGCCTTCTCGTTATCCCCATCAATATTCACTTATACTCTTTGCTAAAAGCCTAGAGGTGTTTGTAGTTGCTTTGGATGAATTTTGATTTCAGTGTTCAATCAAACTAAACACTAGGTATAATTGCAATAGTTTATGATATGTTAGTCGAGTTAAATCTTAAAGTAATTTCTAAAATTGACTGTATGTATCAATAGTTTTTAAAATTTTAATTATATTAATTATGTTTTTTAGATCAATAAAAATATATTATGTTAATTAATAAATTATTTTTTTATCAAATGACACATCATTTGAAATTAATATAGTGTATTTTTGTTAATTTTAAAAATATAATTAGTAAAAATAAAAGTTTAGAAATTATTTTAATATATATGACTAATCTTAACAGTACTTTAAGATTTAACTCTATAGTAATAACTTTTTTACTAATAAAACTTAACATATGAAATATAGCATTTGTTTCACTTGATTTTTGGTAATCTCGACAGAGTGTCGAATCAAATTTGTATTAAGATCTCAATTCTAGGGGTGTTCAAATCCAAACCGATCCAAATTAAACCGCTCATCCAATCCAATTCAAACCGAAAACCGATTAAAACCGCACTAATTCGGATTTGATTGGATTCTATTTTTTGCAAACCGCTGGATTGGATCGGATTTCGGATCTACTTTTCATAACCGATCCAATCCAATCCAAACCGCACAATGTGCTATAATATTATTATTTTATTATTATATTTACAATTATATTTATAACATGTTCAATTTGTTATACATTTTTCTATTATTTATGTATTATTATTATTTAATAAATATTTTATGTTTAAAATATTATTTATTTATTTATTTTAACTAACCTATAATTTTATTTCTATTGTTATGTTATTGTCGGTTTTTTAAGATATGTTAAGACTTTTTATGTCATTGTTGATTATTTAAAATTTGATGTTAAGACTTGTTATATGTATTTAATTTTTTTTATTTAAAAAACCGCAAATCCAAAAACCGATCCAAACTGCTTGTAATCGGATCGGATCGGATCGGATTTTCAAAAAAAGTTCATCCAATCCAAACCGCACCGCACATAAATTAAGCATTCGGATCAGATGAATTTTTTCCTTAAAACCGAACCAAACCGCACCGCGAACACCCCTACTCAATTCGAAAAGTATGTACGGTTTTAAATAAAAAAAGAGTGTGTTTGACCCAAAAATTAGTTAACGTAAGTATCGAAATTGTGTATCTCAAAATATTTATAATAAAATATAAAATAAGAAGACAAATAAAGCCAAATAAAAACTTGGAAATAAAATGCTGGAAAGAAAAAAGAAATAAAAAATGATAAAGAAAATAAATGAAATAAATAAGAGCTGGAATTGAAATAACAAACAAATTGAAGTTTAAAATAATAGAAGGAAAAATAAAAGGAATTACCAACGACAAATAAAAGAAAAAGTATAAAATAACAAAAATAAAATGAACAAAATTTTTTTTGATTCTATACACTTATATAAACTTGCACTCCATAAATCTCTTTAATGTCAGTATAATTTTAAATTTTGTAGAGTTTGATGTGATGTAATAATAATGTCCAAATTGAAATTTCTTTTTTATTTTTGGCTTTCTTTTATTTATAGATCACAAGGGTAGATTTGAAGGGTATTCTTCTTTTTTCACAATCTAATTTTCTCTGTTTCTCAGGTCACTATATTATTTTGATCATAAAGAATTTTGACTTATAAATTTGACATTTCACATCTTTTTTAACCTTAATCTTCAAATTATTTTGATCATAAAGAATTTTGACTTTTAAATTTGACATTTCATATCTTTTTTAACCTTAATCTTCAAATTCAACGTTCGTACAATTTATTTTATTTTAATTTTTAGAAATTACCGACTCAACTTCTTTTAAAATAAGTTAAACTCTTGTATTAATACTTATAGTATAATTTATGTTACGATACTTCCACCTACATTTTTATGAAACAATTCACATATTACAATATTTCGATTTACACGTTATCAAACTATCATGATCGAATTATTTAAACTCTTCCAATTTTGTGTTAATAGTATCAAGTTAGATTTTGGTTGTATTGACTTTAAAACACAATTTAATTTTTCTGTCATGTAATTTAAAATTTGATCAAAATCATACTGGTGTCAAAAATAAGATTCAATCAATTTTATTTCAAAAAGTTATATTTTTAACCGATTTTAATTTAAATTGAATAATATTATATTTTAACTATCTTCATTGAATTCTAACTCTCGTATATGGATAGATTAATTGGGAAAAGGAAAAAAAAAAAAAATCCTTGCCTCGGCACTTTCCTCATCGTTGCAACTACCGTGCCACTTTTGGATTGGTCGATTCTTATTCTACACGCGGGTGCATTCAAAACCGACCTTTGCTCCATACAAAACGACGACGTCACCAACTTTTCTACCCCTAACCTAACACAGTGTTTGGTTCGAACGAATATAAGAGGAAGGAAAATTCAGGAAAAGAAAATGAGTGAGGAAGGAAAATTCAGGAAAAGAAAATGAGTGAAAAATCAAGTTTTTCTTTGTTTGGTTTATCAAGGAAAATGCAGAGGAAAAGAAAAAAAGGGAATGGGTCCATAAAATACTTTTCTCTTCGACTAAAAGATAAAAACCAACAAAAAAAAAAAGAAATAATGATATAATTACAAATTTATTCTCTCTTTATTTTATTTTTTTAAATTTAAAAATCATCTCTTCTGCTCTTTTCAATTTTACAGTACTATCAAACTTTATCTTTTTTTTAAATATAATTAAAGAGATTAATAATATAATTTATGAATAATTATTTATTTATAAAATTATTTATTTGTATATATTTAAAAAATAATGATATATTTTTTGTTTATCATATTTAAAAAACGATAAAAGAGATATATAACTCTAAAAAAATTATTGTTATTAATAAAAATAATATGTTAAAATTTTAAAATACAATTTGAATTATTTTTTCTATTAAAAAAATAATTTAAATATATTAATAAATTATAATTTATATATAATATAAATAAAGATATTACTGTAATTTTATTCTAATATAATTTTTTTTATTTTTTTTTATCTAAATAAAAAATAATTTTCTTTCTATTTATTTTCTCTTCATTCAAACAACAAAAAAATCATCAATTTTTTTTTATTTTCTTTCCTCTTATTTTCTTTCCTTCCCTTCTTTCCTCTTATTTTTCATCTTTTATTCAAACAATGCCTAAGTCCCTTCACCTAAGTAATCTTCAATATGATGAAGATTATTAAAAATTAGAATAAGATGAATATTATAAAGCAACTCCGGGCACCCATGAGCTGGCTGCCACGTGTCTTGTTGGACCCCGAAAAACAACGAAATTGTCAAGAGAATAAATGCCCCTGGTTTACAATTTTTTTTAGTTATCTTAATTATCTAATATAATCTAATCTAATGTTTTTTCTTTATTTTTTTCATGATCATCTTATCTAAATTCTAACTGATAATTTGCTGCTACTAATAGCATTTGTCAACGTGTGTTGGCTATAAATTATAAATTTAATTTTATCTAATCTAATTATTATTTTCATTCATTATCATTAGACAAAATATTTTATCCTGTAAATATATCAAAATTAAACACTTAACTTTTATACCGTCGGGCAGTTAAAATTAAAATCATAAATTTATACATTAAAAGAAAAACAAATAAAGAAACAACAGCAATATACACAAAGAACCAGTTGTCGCGATCCCGTCAATACAACGCGTGAGGGAGGGACTAAGTAAGAGATATCGTAAGCGGAATGACAATTAAGCCCCTAGCATAGGAGACGCGATTCCAGGTTAAGCGAGTGCTTTTGCGTAATTGCGGGATGAATAGCATATGTTTATATAAATATTTGGGGTGGCAATAAGATAGGGAGAATATCAATAATTATAATTATAAAAATTGAAAAGCGGCATCGAGAACATAAACATCATAGGAAGGAGAGAGAGGAGGGGGTTGTGTAATGTAACGGAACTTTTGAGAGTGTGTGTGGAGAAGACAACTGCCACCCGTTCCAAGGAGACAGAAGAAGAGAAGAGAGTCACCTCGTTGTTTGTTCCTCTTTTATATTCTATCAATCGCGCCTGCAAGATTAGATAGTATAATTAACTTACCCTCTAATTTGTGTGTCTTCACGAGTTGAGTTTTCCTTTCGAGGCCCTCATACGGTAACTCGATCTGCTTTTTGTTCATCCGCAAACCCTAACACAAAATGTGGTGGATGATGAACGAGACCGGGGGCAACTACTGCTCTAAGAAGAGCGATGATTTGTGCAGCAAAGTTTGTGGCCAGGTATCTATCTATATATCTTCAATTATACTTTTCTTTTTAAAAGTTTTCTTTTTTCTGGTTCCATCAAAACTTATAAGTTGCTTTCTTTTATTTATTTATTTATTTATTATTTTGTTCTTGCTGTTCCGAATCGCGCTTTATGGTTTCCGCGATTCTTAAAATTAATGATAATGAAAACAAAAATAAAATCGGATGCAGATGGGTTAGTGATTTAATCTCTCGGCGGGTGGTTATGGAATTTTTCGCCTTAGATTTACTATTTTTTCTTTCTCTTTTTGTTCTTTTTTTCTACGACATATTTGTGATCTGAATTTGGGTCCAGGATTAAGGTGGTGTTTTTTTTAGGCTTTTAGTATATGCCTTTGCTAATTTGGGCAAATCTGGTGAATTTTTTGTTGGTTTGTATGCAAGGGCACCTTTTTTACCCCCATTTCCGTATTGTTCCTATCTTTGGGCTTGGTTTCTGAGAGGGTAGAGATCTCTATTGCTGCCATAGTTGGATTTGAACTGCTACTTGCATTTTCGGGATCTTTATTCTTGCATGTTCTAATCTCTTCATGATGATGATACTAGTTAACTTGTATCAGAATTGAAAGTTTTGGCCAAGGGAGAGGGTAATTAACAATTTTGATTCATGATATGGGTTGTTTGTGTTTGGAGGGTTGAATGAAGCTGCATTGTGTAGTTATTTACCAGTTTCTTTTTTTTCTTATATAATTCCTTTTAGCTTTGCTGGTTACATAGATATTTGTTTCTCAATTATGCAGGAATCAAGTCAAGTTTCTGGCATGTCAAGAATCCGCTGCATTTTGCGTGGCTTGGATGTAAAGACCTACATATTCATATTTGCTGTTATCCCAATGTGCATATTTGGAATATACCTGCATGGCCAGAAAATCTCGTACTTTCTGCGACCCCTCTGGGAAAAACCACCCAAGCCATTCCATGTCATCCCCCATTACTATAACCAGAATGTGTCCATGGAGAATCTATGCAAACTTCATGGATGGGGAGTCCGTGAGTTTCCAAGGCGTGTTTATGATGCTGTGTTGTTCAGTAACGAGATTGAAATACTTAACTTGCGGTGGAGAGAATTGTACCCTTACGTTAATGAGTTTGTGCTCCTTGAATCAAATTCTACATTCACTGGATTGCCTAAGCCTCTGGTTTTTAAGAGCCATCGTCACGAGTTCGAGTTTGCAGAGCCCCGGTTAACTTATGGAACTATTGGTGGCAGATTTAGGAAAGGAGAAAACCCATTTGTTGAGGAGGCATATCAGCGCGTAGCATTGGACCAGCTCCTCAGGATAGCTGGTATAACAGATGATGATTTGTTGATCATGTCTGATGTTGACGAGATACCAAGTGCCCACACTATTAATCTCCTGAGATGGTGTGATGAAATTCCTTCAATCATTCATCTCCAGCTGAAGAACTATCTATACTCATTTGAGTTTCGTTTGGATGATAAGAGCTGGAGGGCTTCGGTTCATAGGTATCAGACTGGGAAGACAAGGTATGCTCATTATCGCCAGTCGGATATCTTATTGGCAGATTCTGGGTGGCATTGTAGCTTTTGCTTCAGGCGCATCAGTGATTTTGTTTTCAAGATGAAAGCCTACAGCCATTATGATAGAGTCAGGTTCTCTCATTATTTAAATCCAGATAGAATCCAGAGTGTTATATGCTCTGGGGCTGATTTATTCGACATGCTGCCTGAGGAGTACACTTTCAAGGAAATCATTGGCAAAATGGGACCGATACCCCATTCCTATTCTGCAGTTCATCTTCCTGCTTATCTCTTGGAAAATGCAGATAAGTATAAGTTCTTGTTACCTGGAAACTGCATGAGAGAGAGATGATCCTGGAAACTCATCCATGAGACTGATTTTCTTGCTAAGCTTTTTGTAGCTTGTGCAGCAGCTTAAGGTGGTGACTCCTCTCAGGTGTGTGAACTGAGGTTCTGTTCTGGTGATTGTGTGTCACTTCTATAGGGCTGTATCATTGTCCAGTGAGATATTCTTTGAGAAATTCCTTGAGTTCAGACAAATTCTTTTGACTTTGAGGTGAGGAACTCTTGTACATAGCTTAGAGGTGCACCTCATTCAAGGGGGGGAGCAGTATCTATTCTTCTGAAGAGCGATTTGAAAGTGCTGTTTAGGAACATGCTTGCCATGATTGAACTCCGTGTTTATTTGGTATTTTAGTGTGGCTGTGATCCCCAGATATACCATAGAGTAGCTTAAAGTTTCCCCACCTTTTTCCCGGTTGGGAATTTTTGTTCTGCCAGACCAATTCATTTTCTTCTATTCTTTAGTTGGTTATCATGTTAAATATGTCGCTAATCTGATTGCTTGTCCTATATTTTACAACAACACTGACTCAGTTTTTCTGAATTATTTAGTATAATTCATCGTTGCTATCAAACTTGCATCAGCTTACTTGCTTTGATTCTTGTTTGGTGAAAAGTAACAAAAAAAGACGCGTTTAGAATAATTCAGTGTACTGCAAGAAACTAAATAGAGAGAAGTAGAAAACTCTAGATGATAGATATGCTTTAACTTGTACCTGTCGCAGTGCAGCAGAAGTTGGTATCTTATAACGAACCTCATGCCGGCTTCTTGAATCTCAGCCACAAGTACTGCAGTTCCCTTCTTTCCTTCCTCTCTTCTTTTCTCTCTTTCTTTTTTCTCCTTTGTTTTTTGTGAAATATATCAATTTAAAAGAATTTACACAAATAGTAATTTTTATTTTGTCATATTAACAAAAGTAATAATAAACTATTTTAAAATAATTGTGCTATGCGAACATAAAAAGATCAGTGATTTATATAAAATATATATTAAAATATAAAATATACATTGAAAATAAATTAAATAATAAATATATTTATGTATAAATATATAATGATTGATTTAATAATTAATTTTTTGTGTGTATATAATATTTTTACTTAAAAAATCATATGAATATATGAATTTTATTAGATGCTCGTATAAAATTAAATTATATTTTTAATATTCTATCCGTAATTAAATTAATAAATGACACTGAAAAGTTACCAATAGAATAAGCTATTTGAATTAGATTAAATCTTTTTTAAAAATTTGATCTAATTCATGCCTTTCAATTTTTTTCAAAGAGGAGCCAATATTATTTGAACTTGTTATTGACCAAATTTAAAAGGGTGATTCTATTTTTTTTTATTACGCTACGGTGTTGACACTAATTATAGTGCCTATAGCGTTTTAAAATATCAATTATTCTTCGTATATAAACTATTTTATTATACAAGTTCAAATACGCCATTTTTTTTAAATCACTCACGCGTATGTCTTACGCACCCACATTTCACGCACGTCTTAATTTAATAAATTTTAATCAACGCGTGTATGTTTTTGCTGCACGTTCTTTTTCTTCTTTTTTTTTTTCGTTATTGTTGTCACCAACACCACCACCACCACCTCCTCCTCCTCCTCATCTTTCTTTTTTTATTAGAATTTCTTCTCATCCTTCTTTTTCCTTCTTCTCCTCCTTATCTCGTTGTTGAAAATAATGAATAATTCAAGTTCAGATTATCAATTGAACCAAAACGAAATTGATTATTGTTTTGAATCCAATCAAGTAGTTGAGGTGTGGTTCGATTCTAATTAATTTTTTCATTAGTAGTTTATGATTCTGTAGGTGAATAATGTTTCATCGGTGATGGTTTGAATTGAATGTAATGTAAAAGTTATGTATTAAGGAAAATATTTTTCTGTATTTGCAGCAAATTTGGATATAACACGAAGATATTTGGGTGCATTCTTTAAGAATTTTTGGTGTATATGCTGATAAATTTTACATAATTCAAAACTCTTCTTCTTCCTTCTCATCTTCTATTGCTTCTTCTTCTTCTTTTTCATCATCATAATATTCTTTTTTTTTATTCGTCTTTTTTTTCTTGTTTTATCTTCTCAAATTTCTTCTTGTTTTACTCTTTTAACAAGAATAAAAACAAAAAAAATTAAACAAAGAAAAAGAAGAAACACATAATGGTACAAAATTATTTAGAATAGGATGAACTTACATTCGTTCAACTAAAAGAAAGAAAGAAATAAGGAAGGATAAAGTATATTTTTTGTCTCTGAAGTTTGACAAAAATTTAAAAAATATCCTAAGTTTTATTTTGTTTCAATTTTGTCCCAAAAGTTTTCGATTTGCATAAAATATATCCCTGAAGGCTAATTTTTCAAAAAATTTAAGACCAATTCAACAACAATTTTATAAGAATAACTCTCAACACAAGCAAATCAAGTATAATTTCCATGCATTGTTGTTAGATTGGTCTTAAAGTTTTTGAAAAATTAGCCTTCAGGGGTATATTTGATGTAAATCGAAAACTTTTGGGACAAAATTGAAACAAAATAAAATTTAGGGGTATTTTTAAAACTTTTGTCAAACTTTAGGGACAAAAAATATACTTTACCCAATAAAAAAAAGAAGAAAAAAAATGTAGCATTAGAGGAAACACTTTTCTGTATTTACAACAAATTTGGGTATAACACGAAGATATTTGGGTGTATTCTTTAAGAATTTTTGGTGTATGTGTGCTGATAAATTCTGTATAATTCAAAACTCTTCCTCTTCCTCCTCCTCATCTTCTGCTGCTTCTTCTTTTTCTTCATCTTATTTCATATTTTCATAATTCTTTTTAGGAGGAAAAAATCAAACAAAGAAGAAAAAAATACATAATGTTGCAAAATCAATAGAAAGAGAAGGAGGAAAAAAATGCAGCAACAACAACAGTGATTAAAAAAATGATAATGAAGATGAAACACGCAAAGAAAAATGAGAAAAAACGCAAAGAAAAATGAGAAGAAGGAGGAGGAGGAGGAGAAGGAGAAGGAAGAGGAGAAACGCGAAGCGCGCTATGAAAATCGTTGAGTAGGGTGCGTGTTAACACGCTCATATGGGTGAGCGTCCTTTTTGTTAGGTTTAGCTCAACTTGTATGATTTGTAAACTAAAATGACTTATATGTGTAGCACTTCTCTTAAAATATATTACTAAAATTAAAATAATATTTTTTATCATTAAATAATATTTTTTTAAAAATATTCTTAAAAAAATATTATTAAAATATAAAAAAATTTGATTTTATTTTTAGTAATATTTGCATAACCACAATAGCATTGGTATACTAAAATTCACTGTTTAAATATCGCTAAATCTAATGATATATTATTAAAATTTTTTTGTACGGTTATCATTTATCATCTTAAAGTTTCAGAAATGTAAACACATATATTTGATTGATATGATGACCGTTAATAAGTAAAGATTTAATTCGGTTTCTGTTATTTTTTACAAAAACCAAAGTAATTTTTGTCAAAAAAAAAATAGATATTTTGGTCTTTAATTTTTTTTATTTTAAGATAATACGTTTTATTTGTTAAAAAATCTGTTAAATAATAAAAAAAATAGTTTTATGAGAATTTTATTAAATTTTTTTGAAAAAATGAGGAGCCAATATTTTTATTGTACAATGCATACAATAGGAGTTTAATTGAAATTAATATTAAATTATGGGTACAATCGTTAATTATAAAAATTTGCTAATTTGAATTTTTAAAAAAAATTAGAATTAAGTTATTTGAAAACAAAAACCACGACCATCTCTCTCTAAACGGTGAGGACAGACCAATAACGCAGACTCTCTCACCGACGGTGGTAATTCATTTTCTCCTTGGCTCGTGTGTTATCACCGGAAGTCGTTCCGTCTGACGTCGAAGTCCGCACCGGTGAACGCCCAGCAGCGCATTCTGATCGTGTGGCTCGTTCTGGCGGCACCGCATCAAGTCCGCCTGCGACGACTCCGTCGCAGCCGGCATGTACCTTCCTCTGTCCATTGACGATACAAGATAAAGGAGTCACGAGTATCATTCCTTTGATACGTCCATCACCGCGTAGTAGTTCGTAGATGGCGTGCAATGTCGTGCAATCGCTGTGTCATGTTCCATCCTCCATTGCTGATCACAATTCATCAAAGTCGCATGAAAACGCTCCCGACCATTTTGCGCCGACGGTGAGCAGTCTAATAAGGTGAGAATGGTTCGTTGAATCAGTGATAATGGATGGTTATTTTCATAAGATTTGGATGTTCATTGTTAGTGCAAGTGGAGTGTTTTATTGTATGTTAATTACTTACTTAGATGGAACATGAATATTATTCAATTAACCATATTTGTGCTGGTTTTAAATTCATGGTGCGCATTTATGTATGGAGGATATGCATGTGTTAATCAGTCATGGAATATGGATTTTACTTGTGATGAAATAGTTCTCTTGTGGAGTATCCTATATGGATGTATCAATTTAAATATTCAAAGTTAAACCAGCATGTATAAGCAATGTAATTGGTACACTAGACAACCGACTAGTTAATAAGTAATCATCCATGATTTTGTGCATGATGCCCATAGACCCGCTTGAACCTTATTAGTGTAGTATATTGTTAAATAATATAAAATAGAACTAAATGTATTTTTATTATTAAGAGTTTTTCTGAAAGTGTAAATTAAATTGAATAGAATGCTTCCTGCATGTTTAGATTAGGAATATTTGTATGAGTATACATGATAGATGGTCTATGCATTAAAAAGGCAACTCTAGTGACCTTGGACTCTACAACTGAGAAATGAAGTAAGTGTGCATGGTGGTTGTATGTGTTACTTTTTGATATCTCTGGTATACAGTGTCATGTAACACAGAGAATAGTAGTAGTTAAAATGCTTATATAATAGATAAAATAAAATAATAATTCAATTACTATTAATAAGTGATATTGATGCATTTCTTTTCAGGTTAATATGGGTAGGATGATGTGGTTCATTTATATTTGTGTATCTTTTTCTGTAGAGTTTAGAGAAGATTTCTGTACATTTCATTTACTAATGGTTTATCTAATTAGTTTTCATGATTCGATTTGTGTGTTTATTTCGTGATTATAGGTCATGCCACTGTTGGATGTTACTGAGGTTGAAAGTGAAGAGATGGATCTTGGTTACGAAATTTGAATTCTAGTTTTATCCTGTATTCTGATGTTTGGGACAATAACCATCCTCCCGTGTATATTGAATTATCCGAGAAGTCAAAATACTCCATACTTCTAAAATTAAAGCAACTAGTTTAAATTGTTTTATGATCAAAGGATAAAAGAGAAGTTGTTTATAATTTACTAAATTGGGGTGAATAGGTGGCGTGACTTCATGAGCATGTGTACATGTACTGTACTTCCTGGAATCTTAAATAGGACTTAGATAATGTGTTTCATTGCTGAACAACAATAAAAAAAGGAAACAGGCCCGAGGAATTAAAAATTATATTTGTCTTGCCTTTTTGTGATGTTTAGTAAGGGTCTATTTACATGATATTTACTAAGGGTTTCTCCAATTAGGTTTTCTGCTAGGAAAAAAATAATGCTGTGATTTTTTCACGGTCCAATTGGATGTTCATTTATGTATGAATTTAGATGTTCACTTTTCTCATATAATTGGATGTTCACAATCACAGTACAAGAGATTGTTAGGTTTCAGATTCATCCCCAAGTTCACTGTTGCATCTGTTCAAAACGAATCACATTAACTTGGCACAAGGTCAAATTTCAAGAGGGCAATGCTTAACCAATTCAAGTCATTCATCCTTGGAAAACAAAAAATATATATCCTTGAATAAAGACATAATTAAACAAATGTTTGTAGTAGTGAACTGGATGTTCATTTCTATATGACTTTTGATGTTCACTTTTCACATATAATTGGATGTTCATAATCACAGTACAAGACATTGTTAGGTTGCAGATTTATCCCCAAGTTCACTGATGCATCTGTTCAAAAAGAATCTCATTAACTTGGCACAAGGTCAAATTTCATGAGGGCAATGCTTGACGAATTCAAGTCATTCATCCTTGGAAAACAAAAAATACATATCCTTGAATAAAGACATAATTAAAAATTGGTTGTTTCTAACTCAGATCAGAATCAAGGTTGCGCCTCATACAAGAGTGTGTTGACTTAACAAAATCAACCAAAAAAAAAAAAAGATCAAACATCAACCGATTCAATGAAGCCTTCAACCTAATAACATCAAACTGTCATTCACGTTCATCAAAACCAATCCTCCAATTGTCCCTATAGTAAGCACATTTAATTAGGAGGAAAACTATATTCAAACAACAGCGACACGAATAGATATTAAACTAGCTACCAATTTCAGTTAAAATCGGTTCTTAGTAACTCGGATCAGAACCCAATTTTCCCATCATACATGCATTTGTTTACCAAACAAAAAAGAAAACATATGGAAATAAAAAAAAACCAACAGACATCAACCGATTCAATCCTCCATTTGCCCATACAGTACGCATCTTTAATTAAAAGAAAAACTATCGTTGAGTTAAGAAATTAACTAAATTAATTAGTGATGACAAACATTCTTTTTGAGCAAAATAAATAATTAGTGTTGATTAATTATAATTTACTTATTAACTAATTGTTTATTGTTGCAGGCCAAATGTTAATAGCCCAAATGGAATAAAAGGCATTCAGCAAAGAATATTGGGCTGAAAGCAAAATAAAGAGCCCAAGCAAAAGCAAAGAAAGAAACCAAAGAAATTAAATCGGGCCAAGCATACCAATACCCGATCCAAGCCCGATCTGATTTCAGAAATGCAAATCCCTCTCTTTTGCTTAACCAAAAGCAATGTCCTTTTCCTCTCTAATCAAGTCACATCAAGACTTCAGTAAAGTAAGAAAGAGAAAGAGAAGAAAAGCTTCCTCCATAAGCCAGTAACCAAAGAAGCAAGAAAGAGAAAATTGAAGCTTGAGGCACAGAAGCAAAGAACAGAAAATCCAAACCAAATCAAGCTTAAGAAAGGTAATCCATCTCATCTTGCATGAATCAGATCTTCATCCCTTCTTCCCAACTCTCTGCTATATCCGAAAATGGCATTCAAGGGAAAGTGGTTCTCTGCCCTATTCTGCTCCACATATACGGTCACAAGTGATACTTGGAGACCAAGTTGGTTTTCAAGGGCTCAGATCAAGTTGACCTTGGAAGATTTCTATTGTTACTGCTTTGAGGCTTTCGGTCAAGTTGGAGAAGTCAGAAGCAAAGGTTCTACTTTGATGCTTGAGAAGAAAAAGTAAGCTTGCGGGTTGGTGAAGCTCAAGGCTCAATGTGTTGACCTTGGAAGAAGAACCAAGCAACATGCAAGGAGATAAAAGAAGCTTGCTGTTAATTCAGAAAGCAAGGAGAGAAAACCAGTGAATAGAAGTTTTGTTCTGAGAGAGCTCTTTGAAGAAGTTCAACTAACTGGACAGTGTAACCTAATCAAAGGTGCATTCCGCCAGTATGAAGAACTGAATCAGAGGCTTGCTAATCTGGTTTTTCGCATAGCACAGAGGCTGTTGATGAAGTCAATCTCCTTCATGTTTTACAGATTGTAATATACTTTTCTATGTTTATCTTTCTGTAATTTCTTGTGAGAAAAGGCATTGTGAGAAAGCTCAAGTAAAAGCCATGAGTGGAAAAAGGCTGAGTGATACACTTGAGAGAAAAGCCTAGAGTTATTTTCAGATTTCTTTAGGTGTGTTTATGTCTTGTATCTTGTACCTGTGAGGTATCCCTTTCTTAGTTGGGTTAGCACTAAGAGTGGATAGTTAGGTATTAGCATAGTCAATGTCAAGTTAGGTTAGAACTTGAGTGAGAAAGGATTGGGTCAATCCTGAGTTATTGGTGTATGTAATACTGTTAACTATAGTGAAATTCTTCCATAGTTGTGGAGGAGACTGGATGTAGGTTGCATAGCACAAGGCAACCGAACCAGGATATATGCTGGTGTTAGCTTTTCTCTTCTCTGCTGTGTTCTGTTTTCTGATATTCATGAGACAAAAATAAATTGTCTCATAATTTTCCGCTGCTAAGATAAAACAGAATCAGAATTGCAAATCTGTTTTAAAAAGGGTAACAACAGCAACTAAAAGGAAGGCATAAATTCAACCCCTCTTCTCTAAGCCTACCACAACCTTCAACTATAATTAAGAAAGCACTCATTCGACTGTGAAAACCAACCATCCGAATACTTACTCAAGTAATCCACCAATTAAACTGGCAAAAATATCTATCATGAAGACCAACCATCCAATAAGTGTATAACACCCATAAACAAAAAGGATTCCATCAGCATTAGTTTAATTGGTCCAATATACCGGGTCAATCAGTTACAAACAAAGCAATCATCAAGTTAAAATATTCTCATACGATGCAACAACATGGCAACCTCATAAATCAATGTTTACAGCCAGAAACAGTGACGCAAATAGATATTAAATTAGCCACCAATTTCAGTTAAAATCGGTATTTGGTATCTCATATCAGAAGCTAGTTTTCGTATCATACATGCATTTGTTTACTTAATAAAAACAAACCATGTAAGAAAAAAAAAAAAACAACAACCGATTCAATCATTCACTTGACCATATAGTAAGCATCTTTAAATAAAAGAAAAACTATAATCAAGCAAGGATCATGCGACTATGAAAACCAACAATCTGATTACCTACTGAAGTGTCCATCCAATTAAAGCAGCAAAAAGATCTATCATGAACACCAACCATCCAATACCCTACTAAAGTAACCATCCAATGATGATCAACAATAAGAAGCCAGTGGTCAGCTGGTTTATGTTACATTGCATCCAAAGGTCCACACGGGACAGGAAAAAAACTGCTATTTAAACTAGATTAACAAACTTATTTAACCCTTTTCGCGTAAAAGTTATATCAATTGGAACGATCTCAAACAACAACTAATTTCTCATGCTCCAATATACTAAAATTCTATCTATTGTATTTTCACCATGTAAAATTAAGCAAATAAGCAATATATACTCTCTACGGAACAATAAGCAAGTTGAATGATGTATCATGAAAGGAAGAAACTAACCCACTTAACGTGGATGCTCGATGTTGGTTCCGGTAAATAGTTCACGTCATGCGTCGAAACTGTTAAATCAATTGCAACAATCTCAAGCAACATCTAATTTCTCATACTCCAAAATAACAAAAATTCATTTATTGCATTTTCACCATGTAGAATAAAAAAACTAAACATCATAAACACTCTATAAAACAATAAGCAACTGCAATGAGGAACCATGAAAAGAAGAAACTAACGCACTCACTGTGGATGGTCGACGAGGTTCTGAAACACGTCAGCCAGCGAATCAAGGATCAGATCTGCAGCCGCAAACCGTGCGCCGGCGATGCTTCCAGCAACGGCGAACAAGCTCGGCGCTTGGGCGCAGCTACTCGGGTTGGAAGTGAGGACCGTCGGTGCGATCTTGACGCTGCCAGCGACAGAGTTTGCTCGCAAACAGGGGCTCTCCAAAGCAGATGTTCGCGGAGTTGCTGCAGGTTGCAATTTAGACAGCTACGCGGCGGGGTGGGGTTGGTGAACAGCGAGGAGGAGGTGTTTTGGTGGTAGGGTAACACGGTCAAAATGGGTCAATTGGGGATAATTTCATTTAGGGATTGTAATTATGTTAATTGAGGGTTTATTATTATTTTTAAATAAAATTGGACTAGATAAAAAGTCCATTGTACATATTGTATACAAATATCATTGTCTCCCTAGCGGGACTCAGTTTTTTTTAACAATGTAATTAACTAAGACCACTACTACCACTATTTTTTTTTATCTTTATTATTATTACTTCTACTTTTATTATTTTTATTGTGTAATCATATTTTATCATTATCGTTATCTCTTCTACTGTTATCATCACCAATATCATTAATATTAATATTCTCTTCTTTTATTTTTTATTCAATGTTATGTTTTTCTTTAAAAGATACTCGTACTGCAATTATTTTTTTTGGGGTATTATTTTCATTATGGTCTTTCTTTAATTAACCACCTGAAAGAATTTTTAAAAAACAAATTTATTAATAATTTGTGAAAGTTTAAAATTCCACAAAATACAAATAAAATATCTACAAAATTAATTTTTAATATTATTTAACGGATTTTTTAATAGAAAAATCATATTATCTCAAAATAAAAAAGTTGAGGGTCAAAATGTCTTTTTTTTAGACAAAGATAACTTTTATCCTTTATAAAAATAGACAAAGATCAAATTAAATATTTACTCACCGTTAATAAATAACAATTCTCTCTCTAACCAAACTAATATGATATCAACTTGGAAATATGAGGGCTAAACAAATACTTCTGCGTTAAAATAAGCGTCTAATTTAAAATGTTAATTTTTTATAATTTAGTAACTAGCTAAGGAATTAATATAATATTACATTTTTCTGCCACACCTATTATTAGAGAAAAAATTGGATAAAAAAATTTATTTTTAATTTTTTGTAACTAACACATTCCAATAATTCTTTCCTTAATACAAGTGAACATTTAAAAGTAGATATTTAAAAACAGAGAGAATATTATAACTACAACAAATAAATAATAAAAAAAATAATATACACAAAAAATTAATTATCAAATCAGTTATTTATATAAAATATATATTAAAATATAAAATATATATTAAAAATAAATTAAATATTATGTATTTATACATAAATACACAATGAGTAATTTGATAGTTGATTTTTAGTGTGTACATAATAATTTTTAAAAAATTAGGTAATTAATAATATTTTAATCAATAGGTATAAGTAATTTTATTTTCACTCTTTCTTATTCATAAAAAGAAAAAGAGTAAAGTATCGTTTTTGTCTCTAACGTTTGAGGTAAGTTCTGTTTGTGTCCCTAACGTTTAAATCGTTTTATTTGTATCCTTAACGTTTATAAAAGTGATTCAATGTTATCCTACTATCAATTATACTAACAAATCAGATTATATTTTTCAATTATTTTCATTTGGATGTATTCATTCTCAATTAGGTCTCACTTGGATGTGTTCGATTTTAATATTATACCCACTATTTGTGTTTAAATTCAATTTTGTCCCTAGAAAAGTGAATTATGTAAATGTTGTAGGAATTAATTTCAACATTTGATGAGCTATTTTTCAGAGTAGATTATCGATTCTATCCCAGACATTTGTATTCTAATTTCAAGAAAAAAATTTTAAAACTCAAACTAAAGCGCTCATGATGTGTAATTGACAGCAGGATAACATTGAATCACTTTTACAAACGTTAGGGATACAAATAGGACGATTTAAACGTTAGGGACATAAATAGAATTTACCCAAAACATTGAGACACAAACGATACTTTACTCGAAGATAAAAGAAAAAGAGAGAAGACATATTTGATTAGTTAAATTTCTTATATTGACTTATATATTATCATATGACATGACTAATGAAACAATCCTTTGATAAATTCCACTTTAAGAAAGGAAGAAGATTGAAGAATTGCTACATTGGTAGCTAAGTTGTAAAAGTGTTCCACCTAATAATAATCTGGAGTTTTCGTCAAAACAAACGCTGTTAAGTGGTGAGTCCAGAAGTGCAGATCCCACCCACCACATGCCACATGCCTCTTAACCATCGCTATACTCCAATCTTCTTTTGCTTTATTTTTTTTACATTTTCTTTTTGTTCGTTTCTTATTTTGAAAAAGATTAAAACACCACTCTCCACTGTTAGGTTATCTGCAATTTAGAGTTTACTATACTGATGGGTGATGGTTGGTGAAAAATATTATTATGATTGAAGGAGGAGAAGAAGCTAAGTAAACTAGGATAGTGTTATGAGAAAAATATTACTATATCCAAGTATTACCATAAGCTAAGTGCCAAAAGCAGGTAAGAGAATACTACCTATATTCTTGACTAAAATTAATTCAAAATGTTCATAAAACAAGAGTTATTTATTTTTTATGCTTTAATTATTTTAAAATAATTAATTTCATACAATATCAATACTATGATTTAATTGTATAGTTTTGTTTTTAGATTTTTAAGATGCAATTGAAAAATTGGATAGTTTATTAATACGATAATACATAAATTATTGTTATATGTTGAAACTATATTGAGTAAATTAAATATTTTTTGGTAGAAATTAAATATTTGATCGGAAAATTGATTAAAAAAAGAACAATATATCATAAATGATGAACTTTAAGAGACTGTGAATTTAAATAGGAGGACAAAACATTTATGATTTTTTTCAATTGATAAGGAATGCGATGCGTTTGAATCTGTCCCTAAATTAAGAAGTGATATAATTTGGGACTATATTTAAACAAAATAGATAGACTTGAATTTAAGAATTTCAAATTCAACTTCTTAATCAATGAATATTTTGAATCTAATCTAATTATATAAAAGGATAAAGTACGTATGCGTTGATTCGTACGGTTGAGCTAAATTTTAATTTAGTTTTTAATATTTTTAAATATTTTATTTTTGTTTCAAACAATTTTAAATGAATTTAAATTTAATTTGGTAAAGTTTTTTAGAGAGGTGTTTACGCTTTTAAAAAATATAAGCATTTCGTTTTTGTATTTGGTAAATAAAAAACTCATGTTTATGTTTATAGTTTTTAAAAATTATGAGTACTTTTAAAAGTATCTAAGAAAGAGTTGTTTAAAGTTGGCTTATACTTATCAAAATTAAAAAGTCTAATATAACCTCGTACATTAATTAATATTCAAATTTAATTCTTATATTAATATCTATTATAGTATTTTTAAAATTTAAAAGTTATTTTACCAAATGTACTTGCCTTGTTATTGCTTATGTTTATTAAAAGTCATTTTTAATTTAATTTATCAAACACAGATGTTACAACTTTTAAAAAGTAAAAATTTTACCAAACTAAAACTTAATATTATCGTACCATTATATTTGACATGAATAGTTAACTGAGCAAGTGACATAAATGACCTAAATATTAATAACTTTATTAGTTAACTCATATTTTCTTCAATGTAACAGAGAAACGTAACAAAAACTGTTAAAGTAGTAAGTTCTGGAAGGTGAAAGAGCGACTTCACGAAACTCAGAGAAGGGAGAGTATGTTTCTTATTCACATCTCAATCACCATTCTACTTGAAAATGGGAATGCAAAAACTAATTATACAAAAGAGTACTGTTAATATATATAGTCACTAACTACTCTACTGCTAACTGATTTTTCTCTCTTGTACAAGGTAACTAAGTCACTAATGAGTTTTGTAACCAACACTATACACATAAGCCCACTACACTAACTAACTAGTAGATGTGTTAAGTCATGTAACACCCCCTCTCAAGCCAGAATCAGTTACATCCATCATTCTGAGCTTGTCATAACAGTCTTGAAACATCTTTGGAGTTAAGGCTTTAGTCAATATATCTGCAGTTTGATTAACAGTTGAAATAGGAAGCAATTTTCTCACTTGTTCTTACCATTTGTCTCGAACAACATGACAATCTATCTCTATATGCTTAGTCTGGATTGGCCGCAACATGCAAGGCCGATTGACTATCACAATATATTGCAATTGGCTTACTCAATTCATCTTCAAGTCTCCAAGTATATTAGTGATCCACTGCGCTTCTTTGGTGGCCATTGCAAGGGCTATATATTCTGTCTCACATGAAGAACTGGCCACTGTGTTTTGTTTCTTGCTTTTCTAGAATATAATAGATGTTCCTATGAAGAAGTAATACCCTGAAATTGATCTCCTTGTGTCTGAGCAAGCTCCCCAATCACTGTCTGAAAAATCAGTTGGTTCCAAGTCAGTTTGGGATGAGAACATTAGACCCAGGGCAGGTTTGGCCTTGAGGTATCTTAATACTCTGATGGCTGCTTCAAAGTGTTTGTCAGTAGCACAGTCCAAGAATTGGCTTAATTTTTCTACTGCATATTTGATACTAGGTCGAGTATTGGTCAAATAGAGTAATCTTCCTACTAATTTTCTGTATTCAAATGCTGAATTGAGTAAACTCCCTGAATCTTTTGCCAATTTTACTGTGTAATCCATTGGTGTAGTTGCTGCCTTTGCGTCCATTAATCCATACTCCTTCAATAGGTCGATGCAATATTTTCGTTGACATACTGCAATGCCCCTCTTGCTTCGAGCTATTTCAAGGCCTAGAAAAAAGTTTAAGTCACCCAAATCTTTGATCTTAAACAAATCATGCAAGTGCTTCTTGACGGACCCAATTTCATCTATGTTATTTTCAGCAAGGATTAAGTCATCTATATATATCAAAATGGCTGTGAATTGTGAACTATGATATTTTGTGAAGAGACTATAATCATTTCGAGATTGAGTGTAGCCAAAATCGATCAAAGTGGTTGATAATTTGGTGTTCCATTGTCTACTGGCCTGCTTTAAACCATACAAGGATCTGTCTAATCTACAAACTAAGTCTGGTGAAGGCAATGTTAAACCTGGAGGGGGGTCGCATGTATACTTCCTCAGCTAAATCTCCATGTAAAAAAGCAGTGTTGACATCTAATTGGTGTACAAACCAATTCTTTACGGCTGCTATTGACAAAATTATCCTCAATGTGCTCATTTTTACCACGGGACTGTAGGTTTCAAAGTAATTCACCCCTGCTGTTTGGGTGAAGCCTTGAGCTACAAGTCTTGCCTTGTATCTCTCCATAGATCCATCAGGATTCAATTTCAACCTGAACACCCATTTGCACCCTACTATCTTTTTAACATGAGAAAGCTTGGTAAGAGTCCAAGTCTGATTTTCCTTTAGAGCAATTAATTCTGCATTGATAGCTTCTTGTCAGTTCGGATCACAAACTGCCTTAGCATAACTTTTTGGTTCTTTGTATTTGGCCTGGTTGATTTTTTGTGTGATTGACTCAGCTGATAAAGGAAGGAGAGGAACTGGGGACTCAGACTCAAAGAAAATAATGGAAGACTTGTCAAAAAATTGATCTGCCTGATTTAGTAACATATTTGTGTAATTTTCAAAAAATTCTTGAGAAGAACACGATGAATTGTGTGAAATGTTAGAAAAATCATTTGCTGATGTATTCATGCTATTGCAGTGATAATCATTGAGGTATGTGGGACGTCTTCTTTCTCTTAAGGGTCTTCTAGGTTGTGATGCTATGTCAGGATATGGATGCATGTTTGAGTTAGTGTGGTGATGTGGTGATGCATGTAGATTGTTATTGGGATTGGTTTGAGTATTTGTGAGGTAGGATCTAAATGAGATTATAGATGCATGGTATCTAACCAACCTTGGAAAAATGAAGGTTCATCCTGATCTAGAAATGGATCCTCAAATAAAGATGCATGATGCAATTTTGGGACAGTTTGCATTTGTCTATTATTTTCATTATTGCTTGAAAATTCCTGTAATGCAAATGGAAAATTTTTTTTCATAGAATTGAACATTTCTAGAAATGAAAATGTTTCTACTCTTAACGTTGTAAAGAATGTGTCATTTAACTACATATTTGACCCCCAAGTATACACACTTGAGAGCTCTTTGATCTAGTTTTGTTCTATGTGCTATTAATGTTGATGCATATCCGAGATATCCAAACACCTTGAGGTATGATATATCAGGTAATTTTTGTTTCAAAATGTAGTAGGGTGACTGGTTTTGCAATAGAGTACTAGGAATTCTGTTTATTAGATGCACTGAATGTTCTACTGCAAAGTTCCAGAACCTTTTAGGCATGTTTGAGTGAAACATCAATGCTCTTGTAATTTCCAAAATGTGTTGATGTTTCCTCTCTACTATGCCATTTTATTGAGGAGTCTCAACACATGTAGTTTGATGTATTATACCCTTAGATTCATAGAAATTTGACAGCTTAAATTCATTTCCATTATCTGTTCTAACCTTTTTAATTACCATACCAAACTGAGTTTCAACCATTTTAACATAATTTTTGACCAAATCAGCAGCTTCTCCTTTTGATTTCATAAAATATAGCCATGTAAATCTACTTTTGTCGTCAACCACACTTAAAAAATACTTGAAACCAGAAATTGAAGCTGTATTTATAGGTCCCCAAATGTCCATATGGACAATGTCAAATTTATTTTCACCCTTTGAAACTCTAGTTGCATATGGTATTCTTTTTTGTTTTGCATAGTAACATGAGTCACAAGGATGATTACAAGCAGAAAAATTCAAGTTATTGTATTCTTTTTTCATTACAACAATCCTATCATGAGGTATGTGTCCTAATCTGAGGTGTCAGAGCTCAGAGTTGTCTAATTGTGCAGGCTGAATAGCCAGTGCAGATGCAGATAAAAGAACAGATGAAGATGCAGATTGTGCAGGTTGAATAGCCAGTACAGATGTAGATGGAAGAACAGATGAAGATGCAGCTTGAATAGGTGTGAGGTTTTCAAAAGCATACAAGCCTCTTCTCTGTTCAGCTACACCAATTGTCTTCATGGTAATCTTTTTCTGAGTTTCACAACCAAATTCATCAAATGTAAGTTTTAATTTTGAATCGACAGTCAATTTAGACACAGATATTAGATTAAATTTGAATGTTGGAATGAAAAACACATGAAACAATTTAAACTAGTCCGAGAATACTATGGTTCCTGCATGTTGGGTTATTGTACTGGTACCATCAGGCATATTAATAAGAACACATTTTATTTGATATAGACACTGAAAAAATGACTTTGAATAGGCAACATGATTTGTAGCACCTGAGTCAATGACCTAGGATTTTGGACTGAAAATGGACATTGACATTATGTAAGAGATACCTTGGTTTGACAGAAGTGTGGTGGCAACAATTTGATTTATGCTATGCTTTGGTTGTGCATCTTGCTGGTTCAAGAGAGCTAATAATGCTTCCTTTTTCTCTAAAATAAAGCCAAGCTCAGAATTGTCGAATGCTTCTTAAGATTGATTGTTGTTATCATCACTTTCTTCAGCAACCAAATTGTTGATAGAGGCACCACCATTCTTGAAATGAGGAGAGAATCCATGCTTTTTATAGCATGTGTCTACTAGATGGCCATTTTTGCCACAATAACTGCACTGTTTTGAACCTCTTTCAGTCTTGTGATAATTGCCATGGCCTCCCCAATCTCCTTTGCCTCTACCCCTTCCTCTAACAATTCCACCATCAGTTCTTGCATTGGTTATCAATGCTTTCCCTTCAACCATTTCATTCATGTTAAACTGCCTTTCTTGTTGAAGCAGATTAGAAAAAACTGCATCTACCTTAGGCAATGGTTTCATCAGCATGATTTGAGATCGTACAGTAGAATATTGATCATTCAATCCACGCAAGAGTCTTACAACACTTGATTCTTCCTTATAACCTCTCAATATATTCAATTCACAGGTGCAGTTTTCAGAACATCTTGAACAGATCGAGATCGGGGCGCAAGTTATCTAATTCTTCCCAAATCTCTTTCAATTTTGTTTAGTAAGCAGTAATTGTTAACTCTCCTTGACTTGTAGCAAATAGATCTTCCTCTAGTTCTGCAATTCTATATATGTCTCCGTGACAATACCTATGCTTTAATTCTTTCCTCAATTCCTTAGCAGAATTTATCAAACTACACTCTTAGCTATCTTAGGGCTTAAAGATTGATTAATCAAAGAAACTACATATGTGTTAGATCGTTCCCATGCTTCAAACAACGCAGTTCCTCTTTCAAGTTTTATAATTGATCCATCTACGAATCCTAGTTTATTCTTTAATGTAAGTGCTCTCCACATAGCTTTCTCCCAAATTTGGTAATTGTTTCCTACTAATGGAGTCAAAAGTAAAGAAGAACTTGAATTTTCTCCGGGATGCAGAAAATAGGAACTCACTGGATCCAATGCAAGATTTGATTGCGTTCTTGTTGCATTCGATTGCATAAGATTGATCTGGTTAACCAAACTTGCAAGAGCCTGGATGTCTATAGAAGAGAACGGTGGATTGTTATCTGACACCATTTCTTTAACTTCTTGTTCTGGATTCAATTTTTAAAGAAAATTTCAAGAACTGATGGATTTGTAGAATTTTCACCCGAGAACTCACTGATCGGATCACTATTTGTCTGGACTAGTTTTGTGCAGAACAAAGTAGTTCTCATCAGTCTCTATTGTGTGAGTTTAAGGGAGAAGGAAGAAGAAGAAGAAACGGAGAAGAAGATGAAATCGAAGAGGAAAGAAAGAAGGAGAAGAAGATGAAATTGAAGTTGCAAGAAGAAGGAATTGAAACTGCATGCAGGTCAATTGAATCAACAGGGAGACGAAATCGAAGTTGCATTCAAGTTTCTTTTGAATTTCTCAACCCTTCCATCTACGCTCACCGCACCATGTTAAAGTGGTGAGTTCTAGAAGGTGAAAGAGCGACTTCACAAAACTCAGAGAAGGGAGAGTGTGTTTCTTATGCATATCTCAATCACCATTCTACTTGAAAATGGGAATGCAAAAACTAACTATACAAAAGAGTACTGTTGATATATATAGTCACTAACTACTCTACTGCTAACTGGTTTTTCTCTCTTGTACAAGGTAACTAAGTCACTAATGAATTTTGTAACCAACACTATACACATAAGCCCACTACACTAACTAACTAGTAGAAGTGTTAAGTCATGTAACAAAAACCTTCTTATAACACTTCTTTTCTTTAATTTTCTTCTTGTACAAAATTTTAGATTCTAATAATCAATCATCAACACTCTAAGATAAAAGAAAAAAAATTTACATTGGTAATTGTTAATGGGTTAATTTTACTTAAATACTGAAATCGAACATTATTAACTCTTCAATATGTAAATTGTTTATGTCAAATTTAACAACAAAATAATATTAAACTCGTTTAAAATTTTTTTGGAATTGAAATATGATCTTTAAAAATTTTTAGGATTGAAATAGAACGTTTGAAACAGTGAAAACCAAGTTAAAATTCAATCTAAACGTTGAAGATTAAAATAATACTTTATTTTAAATATTCTATTATAATTGATGATTTAATAATATTATAATTAATTAGTTGTGGATAAAATAAAAATAAAAAATTAATGATAAAAAGAAAAATATGCATTAATAAATTAAATAAAATTTTGACAAGTATTATATTTATAGGATTAGAATGAAGAATAATTAAACTTTGTCGGTCTTTCCAATCATGTGGTAGTGGGAATAAATTGGTATGCATGTCTTGAAGAGAATCAGACAATAATTAAATTAAACTAAACCATGTAAACTTACTCTATATTATCACCGTCCGAGCCATTATAGTTTAGCTGTCAAATTTCTTGTATATCTTTTTTAAAATGGAGCATTTTGTTCATAATTTCAATGATTTCTTTCAAAAAAAAATTTCTTTGAGTAATTCTTCACTTGATTTTCAAAATACTCATAATAATAAAAAATCAAATAGCATATATTTATGCATATTTATAGTAAAAGAATTATTTATTAAAAAATCAAATTTATTATGTAAAAAATAAAACCTTTCTAAAACAATCTAATCAAATTATATATATATATATATATATATATATATATATATATATATATAGACACCTACACACAAGAAGCGGGTATAATTGCTTCCAATATTTATTTAATAAAAAATATTATGTATATATAAAATTAAATATTAAATTAATTATTATATATTTATATATATAAATATATATTATTTAACTATTTTAATATATATTTTAATAACTGATTTTTAATATATTATATACGGGTATGGTTGAAAATTTAATTTCATTCTTGAAGGTAAATCATAGTAAGGAATCAGTTAGTTATTAGTGTCCCCGCTATTAGTGCTCTCCTATAGCTAGTTATTAATGCTCTTCTAATAGGGTTTCTAACGTGTTCAGTTAGGGTTTTTAGAGCGCTTTATTAGGGTTTTGTTTTTCTTTCTTTCTTTTTGTAACATCTTACCACACAAAATCTTATACTTAAGTAATAAGACTGAGGTGGTGAGGTATTACCACTTCTAAAAGTAAAATTATATATATAGTATTAGTGAAAAAGAATTTTAACTAGAAACCTGTAAAAAAAAGTTAAGTAAAGCGTTAAACAGAAAATTGCATCACTCGCGTAAGAGACACATATAAGAGAAGAATTCCAAAACAAGGCTTCTGACTCGACTCGCGAAGCTAGAACCGAATAGAGCATATAACAATATCTACATATATACACGAGAATCCCAAGATGACTCAAAGCAGAAAAACGACGACCTGTTTCTCCGAGTCAATCTCTAAGAGGGACAAACATAATAATACAAGGTGGAGAATCTCCATACATATATAAATATAAACAAAAATACGTCCCTGAGCCCCAAGAGTTCTTCGCTTCATCTGAGTCTCCAGAATACAAAGTGATGCTTCTCAACCTGCATCTGAAAAATAACAATATTGTATGGAATGAGAACCGAGGGTTCTCAGTATGGTTAAGGTGCCCACATATATAATAAATAAGGTCCCAGGAAAGCCAGAGGCAATCCTAGAACACCGACACTCAGATTATAATACTTAAATGATTTAAGGATGAAAGCCATAATCAGGGTGGTCCATTAAGGTTCTTCATTCTAACTTAACTCTAACTAAAACCCTCAAATATTCCCCCTTCCTTTACCATCTTCCAAAACACCAGAAGATCCACACAGACAAACAAAGCAACCAAAACAAACACAAGTAGAATACAGATACATCAAACAGAACATATAGCAGTTAAGTATGAAATAACAAGTAGGCAATCCCAAGAAATCAAACCAAAGTAAACAGACAAATGCATATGATGCATGCCTTTTCTACTGGCCATGAGCTCACGTGTCGGTTACTTTGTAAGAGCCCGACACATCCAGTAGCTAACCCGGATATCGTCCTTTTGAAAACCAGTGGGCGGTACACCACCACGAACCCCACATAACATTCTCTTTCAAAAACACGTGGGCGGTACACCACCACGAACCCCACATACGTCTCAACCATTTCGGCCTCACACAGTCATCCACAATCTCATCATTAACATCTCAATTCAGTTACTCTAGACCATCCTTCACTTCCAAGTTGTCTCACCTTCCTAGCTCAAATCCTCTTAACTATCCTTACAACTCAGTTCTAGGGTCATAGGGTGCAAAATAGAGGTTTAGAGGTTCAAAAGCATGTTAAAATCACAAAAATCTCATTTGCTGAAAACCGGGGTCACACGTACGCGTGGGAGTACAACTTTCTATTCTCGCGTACGCAAGCATCTTGCTTGCGTACGCGAGATACCCAACTCAAAAAGGTTGGTCGCGTCGCGTGTAGGTGGTCGCGTACGCGAGTTATGCAGAACAGCAAAAATGTTGAATGTTGTAGAATGTTCAACATTGCACTCCAAACTTTCGATACGCATAACTTTTTCGTTTTAAATCATTTTTCCTCTATTCTTTAAACGACGTAAACTTCACGGACCCAATTTTCTTATGGAACAAATTTGAAACCATTTGGGGGTTTGGAAGTTGAGTTATGACTCGCCAAAATTCAGCCAAAAACCAAGTTTTCACCAAAGACTTCTAAACCTCTATTTCACCAATTTTCTTTACCAAAACCAAAATTCTACATTTCAAAAATGACTCTAAACTTACCCAACACAGCTCCATATTCAATCACAACTAATCTTGCCTCAATTTGAGCCACTTCACTCCACAAATCCTCAAATATACAACCACAATTGTCAATTTATCAACATCCATATGTTCACATTTATAATCCTCATTCATTAACATCAAAATCATCATTCATCAATCAATGTTACCCACACCAACTACATTCACATCAATAAATCATCAATCTAGCAATACCTCATCATTTTAACATATACAGACAACTAAAATCATTAAACATGCCCCAAGCACATATTCAACTTATCCTATAGTCATCTAACCTAAGTTTTCACGAAACATTATATATTAAATACGAGAAACCAAAATCATACCTTGACTGATTTCCTCGTATAACCCAAAGGCAACTCAATTAGGCAAGGTCCAAATCTCCACCGCTACAATTCAGCACCCAAAGCTCCCACTCAAGCTTCCACCCTTTTCAATTGTGTTCCAAATCTATTTATAAACTACCTAACACATAATACCACATCCATACACAAACTCGATTCTTAATTACAATCAATTAAGAGATTCACTAGGGATTGAGGATCCTTACCTTAACCGTGCCTCAAGCTAACAAAAACCCACTAATTTCTCAAGCTAATCAGATTCTATAACATCAAAATTTAAAGGTCTTAATACCTCACAACATGCAAATTTTTGAAATTAGAGGAGAATAAATTGTAAACAAAAATGAAACGTGGCTTTCTTACCAAATTTTTTACTGGGCTTTGTAGAGCTCGACGCTGCGGTTGCGTGACCGCAAACGGTGCAGCAATTGGAACTCCAGATCAAAAGTTATTGGAATTTGAAACTAGAACAAGAGTTTACACCCTTCTCCTCCCCCATGGCTGTGTTCTTTAGAGTTTGCATGAAGAAGAAAGAGGAATGAGCTGAAGCTCATTTATATCAAGAGATTGGGTTGGGCCTTGGGCCCAATACGGGCTTGGTTCGTCAGGTTCAACCTATTCGGTCCAATCTTGGGCTAAATTCTTTAAAATTAGTGTCAAAATTCTTGTTTTAATTAGTTCTACCTCACTAAATCATAAAACTTTATTTTCTAATTTATTTTATTAATAATTAATTTATTAGCTAATTATTCACTAATTACTCAGGATTTACACTTCTAATCAATCTCACCCAGCATATATCACTTTTTTCCTTTCTTTCACCCCATTCACCCTAATCTAAATCTATTATCTTATCTATATTCTAATTTCATACAAAGTCTTTGTGTTTTTACCATGAGCGCTCAAAATATGAAAAAAATTTGTCTTAAGGAGTACTCTAATGATGCTGTGATGGTGGAGGGTGCCATCCTTCAAATGGCACCCATGGAGCCATGAAGCTACTAGTTTGGAATTGTTGGAGTTTGGAGAGACCCCCTGACAATCCACAATTTAAAAGGGATTTGTAAATCCCACTCTCTCGATGTTGTTTTTCTCTGTGAAACCAAAAACCAACCTCGACAAGTGGAAGCAAAGCTTAAATCTTGCGGTTTCAAAGATTGGTTCATTGCGGATCCATCAGGAGTTGCCGGTGACCTTGCTTTGGCATGGAAGGAGAGATGCAATGTTCAGATTATTAGTTCTGACAACTTTTACATTGTGGCCTTGATGGTGAAAGTTGGCACTAATGTTTCTTGAAGTATTATTGGAGTTCATTTGACCTCTCATGATCAAAGTAGGCGGGTACAGTATGAGGCTCTTCAACCTATTATTTAAGCATTTCAAGGACGAGTGATAATCATGGGAGATTTTAATGCTATTTCTAACCAAAATGAAAAGGTGGGTGGGAGAGTGAAGTCAGCAGCTTCTATCGAAGCCTTTAATTCGTTTATTGACGACAACTGTCTAATGGATATTGGAATGGTAGGTAGACCATTTACATGGTCAAATTGGAGGTATGGTCCATATTTAATTCAGGAACGGCTTGACCGTATGCTGGTTGGTTCTGAGTGGCAGCAACTATTTTTCAATACTACTATTCTTCGGCTTTCTGAATTAGGTTCTGATCATACTCCTCTTCTCACTGATTTAAGCCCGAGAACAGAGAGAACTAAATGGTGATTCAAATTCCAAGGACGGTGGTGTTCTAATGATGAGGTAAGATATATTATGAATGAGATATGGAGGGAGAGAATAGAAGGAAGCTCTATGTTTATTTTATTTCAAAAATTGAAGAAGTATCGACATAATCTTATCTTATGGCAGCAGTCTAATAGAACGAACTCTAAAGAGAAAATTGATTCTCTTCAATCTCAATTAGAGGAGCTTCGGGCAACAAGGGTCCATGGAGGTAATATCATCTCAGATTTAGAAAGCAAACTAGAAAAGACTCTCCATAATGAAGAATTATATTGGAAGGAGAAGTCTAGGGTCAGATGGCTTTAGGCGGGAGATCAAAATACTAGTTACTTTTACCAGAAGTTTCGTAACCGTACTCGTCGGAATAAAATCTGGCACTTGATCGGAAACCGTGGCGAATTACTTTCTTCAAATGCTGATATAGCGGCAGTGGCGGAATCTTATTTTAGAGATATTTTTTCCTCCTCTTGTCACAATGATCCAAGCCCACTATTCCCTGACTTCGAGCCTAAGGTTACAACTTCCATAAACCAAAGGCTTAGACGTCCGGTTACTATAGAGGAAGTCAAACTGGCTACTTTCAGTGTTCACCCTCAGAGTGCCCCAGGAGATGATGGGATAACAGCTAAATTCTTTCAACATTACTGGAATATCGTTAGTGATGATGTGTTTTGGGTAGTTAACGGGTTCTTTACAGGAGGTCACATATTGAAAAGTTTCAACCACACACAAATTTGTCTGATCCCAAAAGTCCCAGATGCTAAAGATATGTCCCAAGTGAGACCAATTAACATTTCTTTTTTAGTTTATAAAATTATTTCTAAAGTCATAGTTCACAGACTTCAAGGAATGATGCATAAACTTATCATCCCTTCTCAGAGTGCTTTTATTAAAGGCCAACTGATCTCTGATAATATCTTAATTGCCCATGAATATATGCATTACCTGAAGAACAAAAAACAAGGTCTGGAACATGATATGACCCTCAAATTGGATATGAGTAAGGCCTACGACAGAGTAGAGTGGAACTTTTTGTCGTTTATGTTGGAGAAAATAGGATTTGATCCCCTTTGGATTATTTGGATTCATGAATTAGTGACGACAGTTTCTTATTCTGTGATTGTGGAAGGACAACCGTATGGTTTTTTCAAACCACAAAGAGGTCTCTGCCAAGGAGATCCTCTTTCTCCCTATCTTTTCTTATTTTGTGTAGAAGGTCTTTCTTTCTTGCTACACAAAGTAGAACAAAACAGTCTCACTGAGGGCATTCAGATTAACAGGCGTTGTCCTAAGGTCAATCATCTTCTATTTGCAGACGACTCTATTCTTTTTTGTAAGGCTAATTCAACTGTTTGTGAAAATATCCTTGATTTATTAACTACGAACGAGTGCTTCAGGGGGTCAGAAAGTTAATATTGGCAAGTCTGCAATTCTTTTCAGTCATAACACTCCTTTTGACTCTCGTACTTGTCTGGCTACCTCCTTAAACATTTCACACATAGGAGCTCAAGATAAATATCTTGGGCTTCCATCTGTTGTTAATAGATCAAAGAGATCCAGTTTTAACATGGTTAAGAAGAAGATATAGAAAAGAATTCAAGGTTGGAAGCGTAATCTATTGTCTTCTGGGGAAGATTAGTTTTATTAAAGGCAATTGGAGAGGCCATCCCGATTTACACTCTCTCCTGCTTCAGATTACGAGACAGTCTAATATTCGATATTCACTCCTTACTGACTTAGTTCTGGTGGAAATGAAAGGCAACTGGCCTGGATCAGTTGAGACACTATGACTCGCCCAAGAAAGGAAGGAGGTCTTGGTTTTAAAGACCTTAAGGCTCAAAATCTTGCTCTGTTAGACAAACAGTATTAGAGAATAGCAACACATTCTAATTCTCTATTGGCCAAAATTTACAGAGGTAAATATTTCAGAATCAAAAATATTCTAAATGCAGAACCTGAAACACTCCCTTCTTGAAGATGGAGAAGTGTTTTGCAAGGTATAAATGTGGTGGAGAAGGGACTTACCTGGAGAATAGGTAACAGTATAAACATTCATACGTTTGATGACCTATGACTGCCTCCCCCATATCCATTCACTGTGCCAATAAATATTCAACACTTGGCCATTGTTGCTCTCAGAGTACAAGACCTGATTATTGAAGAAAGAATTTGGAATCAGTCGTTAATTACAGAGGTCTTTTCAAGTAATATTTCAACTAGAATTCTATCTTTAAAAATTGAAGGTGGAGATGACACACTCCAATGTGCACTCAACAAACAAAAGAAGTATGATACAATATCAGGCTATAGAGTGGCGTACCTATTCTTACACCCTCCACTTGAACTCTGTCCAACCCATATGTAGCAAAAAGCCCCTGGATCAACCTTTGGAAGATGAAACTCCCTCACAAAATCAAATTGTTTATTTGGAAGTGCCTCAATGGTTGGCTTCCGGTTCTAGCCCAGATTCACTGGAGATTTCCTGCAACACTGGCACTATGTCTCCGTTGCCAAAAAGATGATGAAACATTCCCTCACTGTCTTATGCAATGTCCAGCTATAAGAGATGCTTGGTCCAATAGTTCTTTGAGTTTATGCCTCCCTACCCATCCAATTACTGAATTTTGGTCTTGTGGAACACCACGACGGAGCAGATTCGTTCAATGGGTGGTGACGATCGGAACCAACAACTGCTTGCTATTCTATGTTGGAAAGCTAGGAATCTCGTTGTCTTTGAAGGAACCAACACTGCCCCAATTTCTATTTTCGATACTTCTAGTAAATTCCTTCGAGAGATTCAACGCCTCCATGTAGCTTCTCATTGAGTTAGTTCACAAGTCCTATTCTCTGGAAAGAAATCTACTTTCATTTTTTGCAATTTTCTTTTCTATTTTTTACTATTAGATTTTTTTCTAAGTGTGGTTTATTTGAGAGATCTCCATCATTCATTGTTTTTGTCCTGACATAAACTCTATATTTTATTTACTAAATTTAATAAAATATATTTTTATTTCTAGAAAAAGAAAATAATAAGAAATCAGTTTGAATAACAGCTAGTCACAAAAAAAATAGAGTCACCAAAAAAAATTGAATAACAATTTTTTTTTGTTGACTTAGCTTAAAATTGAATGGAAGGAAAGCAAATCAGATAAATTTTTCTCGCTCCTTCTTTGGCGGAAACCATAAAAGGTTAGTGTGTAATAATAGTCCACAATGTGTATTAAAATTAAAATTAAAATTAATTGTGACTCAATCTAAATTTTTTTTAGAATACTTAAAGCTAAAGATAAATCTTTAGATTTAATTCTATCCTTACAGCAGAAATAGGAAACTTATCTTTTTGGGATCGACAAAATATTCTTGAAGAGAGGCGAATTATAAAGACATTAGTTGAAAAGTAAATTTTGGTAATATCCGAATTTTTAGTGAACCATGGTTCCTTCCTCTTTACTCCTTTATTGTTCCACCATCTGCGGTGCTACTATCAGATAGTTACTATCTATTATAAGGGAAAGACCTGTTTTGTCAAATAAACAGTGGAACCAAATATTAATCTCAAATCTTTTCTCTCTAGAAATTGCTCAACGAATCATCTCCATAACCTCAAAAGAAGGTGAAGACACAATTCAATGGATAATGAATAGAGAAAAAACATATGATGTTGTATCAGGATACAGAATTGTTTATCAATTTTACCATATCTCTATTGAATTTTGTCCGAACTTCATGCAACAGAGGCCAGTTTGGAGCCATTTATAAAAGCTGAAAATTTCACAAGATTTTGCTTTTTGCGTGAAAATCCTCCATGGTAAGCTTCCTGTTTTGCTTCTCATCCACCAACGATTCCTATTCACTCCGACAACTTGTTCAATCTGCAAGTCAGCTCCAGAATCACTCATGCACATTCTATTTTTCTGTGGAAACACTAATCTAATGTGAAAAAAAGAGTCATTTGGCTTACCTCATTTTTGATCATAAATATTCCTTGTTCTTCGATTGGTGGAGGAATTCAGTGTTACAAACTGGGCTTCAAAGAACAAACCCTCAAGAGCTCGACTGATTTTGATTATAGTTTGGAATATCTGAAAGGAGAGGTGCCGGCGAGTCTTCGACCATGTCCAGTAGCTTCCAAAAAAAGTGCTAGCAACATTGTTTAAATTGAATCAAGAGCTATCTATTTTGCCTTATGCATAGTGCCCTAAGAATTTTTTCCTACCTATTATTTTTTTATATGTCTTTCTTCTTACAATTTCATCTATTGGTGAATATTTGAACATCTTCTTTTTCTATTTTTTTTATCTTAACTTTTGGACATTATATTTATTTTTCTATTGAATAAAATATCACTATTATCTATGAAAAAAATTAATTACTAATATAAATATATATTAAAATATAAAATATATATTAAAAATAAATTAAATAACACATAACTAATTTTAATATACAAATAATATTTTTTAATAACCATTCATCAAATTCATACACAAAATATTGCTACCATAAGCGGTATGCCATTTTATCAGTACACAATTAAAAATATGAAAGAATTTATATTTTCCCAACTCATGTCACACAAACACAAAATACACCTAGTGTATATCATAGCTTTGATATATTCAAATTTGAAGCCTATTATTTATATCCCTTTTTGTGTATATCTCTTTTATACACTTTTTAATTTTGGTATTAAAAGTAATTGAAAAGAAGCGCAAAAACAAAAACTAATTTATGTTAATTAAATAGTCAATTCACTCATCTGCTCAAGAAAATATCGAAATTTAAATTTTGTAGAACACTAAAAAAACACATAAATAAAAGTATTTGTCTTTCACACTATGTGTATAAAAAAATATATTACAAATATAAAATATCATTCTTCTAAAAGTATAAATACTTTTAACAAAAGTAGTATATATATAAAAGAATAGTTTAGTGCACAATCATTCTACATGCAGGATTTGAGGAAGAGTCGCACTCAAAGAAATTATATATATTTTACAAAAGATAAAATACAAAACTTTAGATAATGTTGGGATATAATTATGGCAAATTTTATAGTGTCTATAATTTTGGTGTCGAAATTGCCGAACTTACCTTATATGGTTAATTTTAAATATTAAAAAATTATTTATTTTTATATTTTTTAATTTAAATATTAATTTTTATCTTCTTTTAGTAAGTTAGACAAATATAAATAGGCACCATAGAATACACCTATAATTATATATATGTTATAATTTTTTTTGACTTTACAAAAACCAAAATTTCTCTTTATTCTATCTTTTAGAACCGTATGCTTATTTGGACCATGAATATTTTTTTTTCCAGAGGGGCTAGCTACAAACTATTCAATCTGCCATGATTATGCTTGAAATAATTTGATGATGGGACTGAATCATGGAATATAATGGAAGTGATGCACGCATGAGGAAGAGATGGAGTAATTTGTAGAATTACTCACCATATTATATTACAATTATATATAGCCCATCATCACCAATTTGTACAAGTGCAGTTACCGAATCCAATTCCATATGTATGCACTTTGCTTTCTTTGAATATATTAAAGTGTTACAAGTTAAACTGAAATTGAAAGGCTGCGCTTTGTTACGAATCTTTGAATTATGACAAAAAAGTATTGGATTCTCCATCTTTTGATCACTTTCAGATATTTCTTTCCTTTCCTTAATTCTCCTCTTTAATCTCTATATTAAAGGGAGATATACAAGAACTAGATTCAGTTTTATCTACCATGCATTATAGAATAATCTTGATTATCATTATTAATGTCTTTAATGATCAACAATCAGTCACGTGCATATATAAAACTATAAATAAGGCGTATCTGAAACACAATTAAGAACATTGCTTGATAACACAAGAATGGCATACCACCATAACCACAAACACCATAATAGGAACCATTATGGTTCATCGTGGAACGTTGAACCCTACAACGAAAACGTAGAGCAACCAGTGCACCATCATTACAAGGGTTTCAGCACCATCTATGAGCATCCCATAGAAGAAGCATACCCAACAAGAAGGGTTCGTGAGCCAAAGAAGAATGATGAGGACAACTTCATAGAGAGGTACCAACGTCCCAGGTTTGAAGATAGTAATTCCTTTGAGAGCGTTGACCAAGAAGCTGATGCCTTCATTCAATATGAGCACAAGAGAATGGAACTGGCCAAGCTCATATCAATGGGTGCTTTTAATTAATAATTGTGTATTATTGTAAGTAAGGGTTTCTTTATGTGCATATTGTCTTTTTTTTGTGTACCATCTTAAAAATGGATACAAGATTTTGGGATGTATATGAATAAGTTTTGTGAAAAAAACTCATCCCTCAATCTTTATGCTCCATTTTTAAGATGTATATCAAATTGGCTCATGCCCATGTTTTAGCTAGAATAAAGTATATAATGACCTTTTTTTTTCCACTTAAATAATAATGCATCATAAAAGCCCTCATTCTCTTGTATATATGGTTTGCTGTAATTTGCGCAGTTTCAAGTTTGTTATGAATAATATTGTTTAGAAATCATGAATTAGCCAATAAGTGATTATATAACTATATAAGTCCCTATGAAATTTGTGGACTTCCTTATATGTGTATTCTGTTCTTGGAGAAACCCTTAACGACATGAAAGAAGTAACTTAAAAATCTTATCTAATCAAATAGAAACTGTCAAATAGAAACTGTGCATTATATCATTATTCTTTTTATTTGAGAAACCTCTCATGTAGATTAGCCATATCAGAACTAACAGAGTCGCTCTTATTGACTCTGCTGTCCAAATATGTTGTTGTAGATTGTAATGAAATCTCAAGTTTCAACTACACAATGATGTATGTATGAAAGAATAACAATTAAATGTAAAAATTGTTGATACGATCCCCCTAATTATGAACGAGCAAATTTGTATAATTAATTCCCTTGGATTTGTAATATGACCTCTCTGCATTTGTCAACCGGCCCTGGAACATCCTCCATTCCATCCCACACCTTTCCTTCACCTGCCCAAACTCCATAAAAATATCATCATCATTAATTAAGCCTCTTGATCAGTTAAGTTAACCATTAATCATATATAAAACATACCGCTCGCCATGCAGTTTTCCCAGCTTGTGCTTCTCCCTATCAAGCACACAAGTTTACTGAGTGTAAATTAAAGTGAAGTAGATTCATTCATGGGATCAAATTATTACCTGATTCCCTAATGAGGGAACACCTTGGTGAACAATCCACTGAGCATCAACAACTCCAATCTTCTCATGTGCAGGCTAATATATCATATCATATACACACCCTTTTAGTATTATCATGTTCAAAAATGCATCTAAATATGTGTATAAATGTATGTGTTGTTAAACTCATTTTTAATGTGTATTGGAATAATATATATACTGAATTGGTAGCTTATTTTTTGTGTATACCTAGTATGGTTGTATAATGTTATGTCAAATGAAGTAATATTATTATTATTAGGTAATTCACTTACCTCAACACATTTTCTAAAAGCAAAATCAAGACCCCAGCCATGCACAAATTCATTCTGCAAAACCCAGTCTCACTATGTTACACTCATAACTAATTATTGGAAGCAAGATACCAAAACTAATCAATGGAAACCACTGAACCTGAATCATATGCCACACACAGCGCCATGCAGCTCGCGAAAACACTGGAGCCATGATCTCTACAAATCTGCATGCATACATGGACAGCATCACATAATAATGAAAGGAAGAGAAACAGGAACAGACAACAACACTTGAAAATTCAAAATGTTCCTCTTACGCTGCACAAGGAGGCAAAAGAGGATACTTGCACTTTCCTGGTTTCTCCTGAGCTTCTCTAATACAAGAAATTAAGGAAACAGAAAACAATTACTCAAAAGACATACTTGTTGGACAAGAAATTCCGTGAGGAGTTCCCCATTGTTCTTACTTGTGAACTTCATGACCTTCTCTTCTCTTTGTCATATTCCAACATGGCGCTCCTTTACTTTGTTCCAAACCAGGCTGTGAAATCTCCAACTTATGCTTCCTCACAAGTTTTATGTATCTGCATTTGGATTTTGGAATTAGAATGACAGCATATGAAACTTCCTTAATAGAACCAAAACTAAAACTTTCATAAGACTCACTCCTCTGCATTAAAATGTTCAACACCTAAGTCTTCATCCCACATGAAAATATACTCATATGGTGCCACAATATCTGGATGCAGAAATCGCTTCGCATACCACCTAGCAGGGTAAACAATAGGCCAATTTTACCTTGAAAAACAGCTTTAACAGCATAGGCTATACTTATAACAAAGGAGCTTTACTTTACCATTTGGTTTGTTTGTGAACACTGATATGAATGGCCCGTTTGGACCATTCAAACTCATCCCATTCAGTTGTTCGGCCATCATAATGGAATAGAACAATTGTGAAGTTCTCTGAAAGCTGTTGAATAAACATAGATATATAGTTCAAGGGCACATAGAAGACACAAGCCTGTGTAGTGTTAACTTGAAAAGAAAGAAGGGAAGACCTTTTTCACTGCTGCATCAATATTCATTCTCTGCTCATACCCAACAGTGAAGGTCATAAGGTATTTAGGCTTTGAGGTGAAATCCTAAAAGTGGCAACAAAATGGTTAAATTCTCTGGGTATAGCTGCCTTGAACAGTGAGCACAAGATACACACCTCACTGGGAAGACCCCATAATTTGCGCAGAAAGAAATCCGATTCTGCTTTGACAATCCCAGGAGCTAATCTTTCTGCACCTCTTGGATTTGTTGGAACCCAAATCTGATAAAAGTTCATTTTAACTCTCTTCAAATCACTGTAGAGAAAGCAACTTCTAAGTTCTAAGTTCTATGCATGAAGGATGCATACCTTGGATGGATCATTTAGGAACTTGTCTTGTGATGATATGGTTTCTGTAAATTTTTGCTGAATGCACGAGAGATTAATGGATGGAAGATTGAACTGCACAAATAGTCCAAGAATACAAAATGGTCAACATGAATTCACTCAAGCATAAAAAAGAACAACATGATGAAATTCAGCACCTTTGTTATTGACAGTGTTGGCAATGATACTCCAACAATTAAGCCTAGAGCAGTTCCAACGAAAAAGATCACAATAATCCTCATACTGTCGCTTGGTTTTCTCTTGGCACAACTGCAGCAAAACAATATGCACATGTCACTTGAAAGGGAGTTGCTGAAAAATCAGAATATATATCAAACTCCAAAGATTGGACCTGTGAGTGCGAGTAATGATCCCCATTATATAAAAGTTTTTCTGACTTTTTCATCCATATAAGAAAGAAAAGAAGACAGAAGTATAAGATATGGAAAGGGAGTATTACTATATCTTTGATTGAGTAGTATTCCACAACCAAAGTGGCATATTGAATAACGTTGTTGTTTGATGAATTCTATGTTCACTTTTAGTGCGGTCTAAGCAGCAGTATGATCATGTGCTTTGTGCTTCTTCCCCCAATATCCCTCCGCAAGTTATTATCTTTTAACAAAAAAATGATACGCAATGCTAATCACATGATATCTCTACCACGTGACACTTTCTCCTCATTACAATTCAAAACACAAAAATATTCCTGGTCAACTTTCTTTCAGGTAAATGAAAAACCCAACAAATTTGTTAAAATTAGTTAATAAGCCACTTGTGGCCTAAAAATGACCCCTTCTTTTTTGGTGCAGATACAATTCATCTTCTCTTTGTTGAAATCGTACAATGGAAGTAAGCTTTTTGCTGCAGCAGCAACCTTGTATTATACGTATCAAGTCAACGTGCCATTGGAAACCCAGTCTCCGTAATTTGGTCAAATCTAGTGTATCGTTGACCAAAAGTTTACTTATATAATTCTACAAACTCGGCCGCGTCATCGTCCAAGATCAATTTTTTTGTACCAATGAAGAATTATTACCCTAAAAGGATGGCATATATAAATTCCTCTAAAATTAAGCAGCTTTTTATTTTTAGGACTGAAACTAGAACTAAAAACTGAGTCTGAGTACTGTATTTGGTGATTAGAGATTAGAGATTAAAATTAAAATTTTAGTCTTTTCACTACTTTTAGAAATTAAGAACACAGAGATTGAAATTTTGAAAGACAGAGTAAAATTTTATTAATATTTTTTTAAAAATATTTTTATGTAATTTTTTTAATTTTAAATTTATTTTTTAATTTCTATATGTATTTTCTTCAATTACACATGCTACTGAAACATAACACAGTCATGTAAATTTTAATCATGTAACTTTTACACAAAACATAATATAAAAACTTAATTTAATCTTTGTCTCTCAATTTTCTATCTCCCAATCTATTGTCTCTCTTCCAAATACAGTCCTAAAATTTAGGCGATATTACATTAAATCCAATTAAAAATAACATATTACATTGACGACACATTGTTCCAATGAAAGGTTTGATGAAATTAGTGGTTAACGTACGATTCCAACTATCGTAGTGCCCGTCATTGTCCACCACAACGTTTGTGATTATATTAGTTTGATTTTGGACCAATTCAATTTCGACCAAAGTTAAGCATATATTATTTCCAAGTGCCCCACGCGCAGATATTGAAAAGAACTTTATAAGAGTTAATCGAAAGCATAACTATTATTTACCTTCATGTATTCCTCTCGCTTTTAGCATTAGAACTCTACATTGAATTGGTTCATCCTTAGCTAGACTATAATCTATAAATTCTGATCCCAAGCATCTAGTGCCAAAAACTTAAAAACCAATTATATGAGAAGTGTTCAAAAATTAAAATAAAAATAAGAATGATATGATGATAATCGAAGTTGAATGGGGGCGATATACATTATAGTGTCCACTAGGCTTATGGAGTGGTGGAATTACTAAACATATCAACCCCAACAGCCTTGAAGTATTCGCTTTCTGCATTCGCCAACCGACTTTGGAACATCGTCCATTCCTTTTTACACCTGTCCCTCACCTGCCACCAACAAAACACATTAACTAACTAGGCTGATGTTATAGTATCAAAATCCATCCATTTTATGAAACATGAGTGACATACCCCCATCCATGGTGCTTTCCCATCTTTTGATTCTCCCTACCAACCAAACACAAACCAGAAAACAAATGAGCATCTTACAGCTGCAATTTGAAGAATTAAGATGAGCTTTATGACAAGAATCATGGAAAGGCACTTACTTGATTCCCTAGTGAGGGAACACTTTGATGTATAATCCACTGAGAATCAACAACTCCAATCTTCTCATGGGCAGGCTATATATCATATGGCCAGGATCTTAGTACATTAGTAATATATCAAAAGATTATTCAATGAGTTTCAGTAATGGGAGGATGGACTCACCTCAACACATCTTCTAAGGGCAAAATCGAGACCCCACCCATGGACCAAGTCATTCTGCATTGTAAAGATTTGGAATTATGCGCTATCAAGTGTTTAAAACAAATATTGAATAGCTTAGAAACAGAGTGAACATTCCTACCTGAATCATATGCCACACACAGCGCCATGCATCCCGTGAAAACACTGGAGCCATAATCTCAACAAACCTGCACGCATCAAACAATGAGGTACAGCTTGGAGGGAGCAGACAGCAGAGTGCGCGACAATAATACTTACGCTGCACAAGGAGGCAGATGAGGATCACTGCACCATCCTGGTTTCTCCTCTGTTTCTCTAATATAAATCAAATAAATAAACAGTTAAGACACATTCATATCTTTTTTACTTAGACACCCAAAGAAATGGCACAGGATTCTCATCATTACTTGTGAACTTCACGATCACCTCTTCTTTTCGTCATTTGCCATGTCAACCCTTTATTAGGTTCCAAACCAGGCTGTGATATCTCCAACCCGTGTTTTTTCACCAGTCTTATGTATCTGCGGTTAAATTGAAGATGCATATCAAACTTCATCAGTAAATCAAAATAAAAGTCACTCTCACTGTGTGTGTGTGTGTGAGAGAGAGAGAGAGAGAGAGATAAATCATAATACTCACTCTTCTGCATTAAAATGCTCAACGCCCAAGTCTTCATCCCATATAAAAATGTAATCATATGGTGCTACAATATCAGGATGCAGAAACCGCTTGGCATACCACCTAGGAGGGAAAACAGTATTAACGTTAAAAATCACAATGAAGAAAACTAAACCAAAACTTACAAGTAATGGGTTCTAAGTTATTTATCTTACCATTTGGTTTGCTTGCGGGCACTAACATGAATAGCTTTCTTTGACCATTCAAATTCATCCCATTCAGTTGTTCGACCATCATAATGAAATAGAAGTATCGTAAAATCATCTGAAAACTGTTCAAAGTGACAGATCTAGTTTAAAGACAAATTACACAAATATCTGCAGTGAGAGGACAGAAGAAAGGAAACAAGAGATAACCTTTTTAACAGCTGCATTAATATTCCATTTCTGATCATAACCAACAGTGAAGGTCACAAGGTACTTTGGCTTAGAAGTTAAATCCTGCAATTGGCAACTTAATCAGATCCGCTGTATAACCCATCACCAAGAAAACACAAAAGGCCCCAGCATTCGAAGACAATATTAGCCTAACAATATAAGAAGAAAACAGAACTAGAAGAAAAGTGCAAAATGGAAGCCACATAAGTTAATATGAAATTGGATTTGGTGTTTTAGAGCAAGTTTCCCTTATAAAAGTCAAGCAAATAATCTGGTGAAAGAACTTTACTACACATTATTTCCATGATAACAAAAATTAATATGTATCGCTTGGTTCACTTTTATACACACCTCACTGGGCAGACCCCACAATCTGCGGAAATACAAGTCTGACTCAGCCTCGATAATTGAAGGAGGTAATCTTTCAGCACCTCTGGGATTTGATGGAACCCAAATCTGCAGAGAAAGATGAAAATGAAAATATGCAACAATGATTATTTAACCTTGGAAAACAATTCTCCCCCAATATGAAAAAAAAAATACATGATCATGCTCAAAAGCATTAAAAAAAAGGAAGAAACACACTGAAGTCTGAAGATATAGATTGAAGGAAAACCTGCCATTTTTATCCATTATTCTGCTACATCATTTCCGATTACTTAATCTAGGATCCTACGTGCTACAACTCTTTTAGGCAAACTTCTAAAAACCATAAGGATTTTCATGCATAAATTAACTCTAATCAAGGGTTACTGCATTTCTTGGATCATTGCAAACCCAGTACCTTTAACATTCTTTCCAAATCTGATAAGGTGAGATGTGTACCTTCATTGTATCATTTAATAACTGATATTGTGATTTATTGTGATTACTCTTCATAAAAGACCGCACATTGCCACCTGTGTTCTCTTCAGCAAAAGGAACATCGATGGAGGGGAGCAAGCTTGATGGGAGATTCAACTGCAAGCGTTAAGCATTGTTAGTCCGAAAAGTCGTAATACATCAAATTATCAATAAAATTCACTCAGATACAATGTTTCTCAAAAAGACGAAGATACTCAATCTGCACCTTAGTTGACAATGCTGTAAATGATACTCCTATAAAGAAGCCAATAAATGTTCCAACAAAAGTTGTCACAATGAGTCTCATGCCTTCACTTGGTTTTCTATTTGTAGAACTGCAGTCAATAGTACGCAAATGTCATGTATAGATTTTTGACATTAGATACAAAAAATCCTTTAAAAAAAAGGAAGGGAAAGAAAAAAAAGACAAAATAGCAAAGTTAGTTATCTTCAAAGAAGAGACCTGCGAGAAGTGATCCCCATTATATCCAAGCTTTTCTGACTGTTTGCTTGTAAGAACTGAACATCTATCAAGTGGATTTATCCCCAGAAGAAGAAGCAAAGATGTGTTAAACAAAAAAAGCCCTGCAGAATGTACAAGGAAGTGCTAAACGTGTTAATAAGTGCAACCCACTATGGTTTAAAAGAACTAAAGGAGAAAATACACCAGTATGTGGGAAAAAGACCAAAAACAATACTCTCTGAATATCCCAGTTGGAAAACTACGACACCTTGGTGCACTAGAAGTCTAGAACACAGTGGTAATATTAGTAATCTGACTAGGTTGGGCTTCTAATATTTGTATTACACTAATACTTGACCTAGATTAGAAGTAGAAATAGGAATTAGTGCTTTGTAACCAACACATCATATCAATCAAACATCAATTAAGGAGCTTCTCATTTCCTCATTACTGTCTGAACCATAACTACAACATGTAATCACTGCACTGCCACTGCCATGCCACGGCCTGCCCTGCTACTATTATGCTGCAAGTTCCCAAAAGTTCCCTTAACTGTACTCCACTACCTTAGTGTCTGTCATGTGGTTCTTGTTTCCTCTTGGATGTTACAACTTCATCCACTGCAACAACTTACTTTCCTGCTACTTGTGGCTCTAAGGAGAAGTTTTTTCTCAACCCTCACATGAATTTGATCCAGCCACAACCAATCCCACCATCCACCTCGGATCATCCAGATGCCAATTTCTTACTCACTAGAGATTCCATGCACCCATTGATGGAAATCTTTGTAGCTGCTCCTTAGATTTTATCATCACCCATCCACCAGAATAGCATTTTAACTAAATTCCTAACTCAACATAGCTAAAGCCATCGGCAACTTCTTTTCTATATATCCCCATAATTCCAACTCAACTTAATCTCCTTAAAAGCTTCTATTATGAAAATATCCCGCTTCCACAGCCCAAATTATTGATACAAATAAACCACTACCAACTAAAAGCATGCGTCTTCTCCCCAGAACAGAATCACCCAGTAACTTACGCAACCATGTGGCACTTCCCTTAATTAAAGGAATCGTCATTGAAAGATTCAAATAAAATTAAAGATTAAACAAAGATTAAAAAAAAACTCAAATCCCCATAAACCTAGGAAACAAAAAACAAATTCCCACTTCCAACTAAAAAAAACGGCAAAAGTCAAGTTAGATTCAATCATTATAAGGTATAACAGATAACAATCCTAATATCTCGTAGAAAGAACCTTCGAGAACCTCTGGCCACAAAAAACAACACCCATACCGACCCTGCATATACTTCACCTTTGCAAAAAAAAAAAAACCGTTCTTGCAATGAGCAAAAATCAGAAACTGAATATCGAAGCATCTTCAACGAAAACAAGGATCAAACAGTTCATCTCAGTAAAATCAATCCAAAGAAGTGGTTATACCTGGGAATGAACGAGCCCTACAAGCACAGGAAGCAAGATCTGGCAGAATAAAGACGTTAACTTGTTTTAGTTGCTGCGTATGAGCAGAAAAAGAAAGAGCTGTGGGTACTGACAATGGAGGAACGAACGTGAAAGACAACGAATTAAAGAGGGAATTTACAGCTGAGGACACAGAAAAAATAAAGTAATTGAAGGGATTGGTGTCTTCTTGTCTATCACTCTCAGGTTTGGGTTTATATATATCACTGCCAAACGCATAAAACAGTTTAAAAATGAATCAGGGATTTTGTGTTGCGTTTTAAGATGCTGGATCACAATCCCTTTCTTCTAATTGTCACTAGTATAAAATAATAATGATAATTAATCATATAACTATCAAGTTATGCTCTGAAAAGGTTCCTTTTTTTTTGTTTTATAGGCAAAAGAATTTGAATTTGAATTTATAATTAAATTACCTGTTACTAATGTTGCAGCAGGTATTATTTTTAATGGAAAAGTCTCGTGAAGTAAGAAGATAATTTTTAGTTTAATTGATTTTCTTTTTATTAAGTAAAAGAGATTATTAAATATTTTTTATATTATTTAAAAGTGTATGGAAATAAAAAAGATTAGATAGGATGAGGTTGAGGTGGTTTTTCGTGTAATTGTCAAAGCAGGGATTTAGGTGGGAATGAATGTTAGCTGACTTCTCAATCTCAACCAATTCCTAATCCCTTTCTTCTTTTTTACGGCTCATCTTATGGTAGTGAAGTAAGTGCAGTTATATTAATATGGAAATAAATAATAATAGGAGAAACCCAAAAAAGAAAGGAAAAAGGAATCCTAGTTAACGGCATATTCTAACATTACATCAGTATTTAACCAGCATAGTAATTTGTTCATGATGAATGGTACTTGGTAAATTAATTATTTAGGACAAATAAGTTGTAGAAAATATGGGAAACCTGGTAGCGAGGTGCTTAAAATCAACGAGGTTTGTCACTTTGTCTAATATTAGGCGGCTAATCCATGAGTACCATGGACTGAAAATTGGTTGAAAAGTCGAATATTTTAAATGCCGACACTTCTTTCAAACATGACTATAATTACTTCGAATCGGAAAATACTTGGAAAAAAAATTATATAAAAAAACTTAATAGGAAAGAAATGTTTAGATTCAACTCAACTCATTCAAAATCAAGAAAGGAATTCTGTTTTTTTTTTTTTTCTGGGAAAAGTCTGATCAAGATTAAAAGAGGATGTTGGACTATGAATCCACTAGTTATAATAATAATAACCATAACAAAATGTTAATTAGTTTAACCATAACTAGTATATTAAATGCTATTAAATGCACAATTAATAATTTATTTATTTTTCATATTATAACCTACATGAACTGATATATATGTGTGTACTAAAAAATTGAAAAGCAAACTTTTATATATCCACGGAAAATCATTATTTCATTTAATTATTAGCTAATTTCTCTTGAACACAGGAGGGCTGCTGTCAAATTCCTCATCATTCTTCAGACAAGTTCATCTATTCTTTAAATCCGATACAAATGCTGAAGCGTTAGGCGCATGGTCTCAAACCACAATCAGTGTTTTTTTTTTCTATTATGCAATACATTGTTTATTGTGTACATGGCTAACAGTAAAGTCACAACGAACTGAACTATGTACCACAACGATGTTTACGAGCTATACACAGGACCAAATACACATCACTGATTCATTTAAGAACTATCAATATATATGTACCACCCCTTATTTTCTTACTGTCATTCATTCCACTTTGTGAAGCATGATCCTGATGCTGAATCTTTTCGAATGCATTCTGTGGAACTTCAGATAGAGGCTATACCTCTTGGGATGCAAGGCTCAAATCAGAGCTTTCAATTGCAGAGGGAAGCCAGAGTTCTACACGAGTTCCACCAGCACCAAGAGGAGCATCTTTGGTCCGAGGTGATATAACACGCACCACACATCCATAGCTCTCTAGTATCTCACGGGCAACACTCAGCCCAGCAACAAAGTTCCATGTCATGTTGTCTTCAATCATGTCTTCGGCCATGAGTTCTTGTCCATACGGTGTGAGTGAGCGCCTTTGTGTCTACAGAAAAGAGATCGCAACCAACAAGAAATGTTTGAATAGAACTAGAAGCCAGTATAAATGGACTCAAAATGAAGAGATTCAGTAGTTTACCATGTAGTGCATATCAGGCCCATCATCATCAATGAATACAAGGGCACCTCCTGCCGGTGCAGCAGTAGACACGATTTCAACCTTTCCCCCGACATGTGTGCGTAATAAAGCACCTTCGATAAGATTGCTGAAAGCCTGGCGTAAAGCAGGTTCTTCTACAGCAGCTAGCAAATGTGATGAGAGCTCATTTAGTTCTACTACACGTTTTTGATTCTGGGCTAGAGGTTTCACAGCATCAACCAGGTCTGCCAATACTTCAGAAACACTGCATGGTCTTCCTGACATAACAGAAAACCGTAAGCAAAAGAAAAACAGAAACCAATTGTAAAAAGGAGAGAAATAAATATCTAAAGGCCAAAAACAGAATACCAAAAGAAATAAGGAAGTTAAATTAAATATACAAGATATTATTGATGGGTTTTATTTCCATCTTGAAGGGGATATACACCAAATGGACCAAAAAGAAAAAATTATACACAGGAAGAGAACATAACATCATCAAAAGAAGTGAAGAACCACGTGCATTATTAAATTAATAATCAACCAACTAAACCTACCTGATTCCTGGTTGTAATGGAGCTAGAGCCAAAGGTGGAAGGGGCATCTCTATATCATGGGCAGTAGCTAAAGAATGCGACTCATTATTCATTTTATTTGTAGACCCATCCCTTGGAAAACTATTTAATAATTGAGATTTTGACGACTCAGCAAGTATGTGAGTTGAACCATTCATTTTCTTGATTGCTTCTTCATTGTATCGAACTATATTAGCCTGCAAATTGGACAAAAATCTTCATTCAGCACAATATATACATATAAAGAAATTCCAAATAAGGAAAGAATCATTTTAAAGGGCATACATGATCAAACTCTAAGTCAAAATCTCAATCTAGGGGAAGGCTCGTGTTCTTGTAGATCAATTGAGCATTAAATTATGTTTAACCAGTCTTGGATCCTTTGTTGTGAGAAATAATACAAGAAAGCATAAGGCTTTGATAAAAGATAGAGGAAGAGACAGTAAAATTGTCAAGTTTGAAGATATCCCAAGCTAAATTAACAGGTTATCAGCATATAGAAATTACAGAGAGAAGTACCTTTGTCAAATAGACAGCTTCTTGGAGTTGCTCCAAAACATCTCTTAGTCGATCACCTTGCACCAGGATATCCTCAACAATGTCATATGAAATCTGCCAAATTACTGATTTAAAAGATAGTTTTCTTTCATAGAACAGATTTCAGCATACTATTGGCATCCTATAACCATGCTTAGATAGGACGTGTAACGTTTCCATCAACTATAATTAGAGAAAGTACAAACCTGACTTTTCTTTGTTTGAGTAGACAGGATTTTACTTAAGGTTTGAATGCTCAATAGAGGACCACGAATCTGTTTAGAAATTTAGTGGAAGAAATGTTAGTACAGGCCAAAATAGGAAGAAAATAATGATAAAGTAACAATCAATAATAACTCATACTTGCTCGACCAGGTCACCCATCCTAACATTATTTTGCCATGTTGATTGCTGAAGTAACATTGCTTTCTGTAAAAGGAACAAAAAGTTGTACAGTAATGCAGAAATCAATCAGAGGCAGTTACACTGCATGCCTAACGCTAAGAGTCAGTCTCACTCAATAAAGTAATTGATGAACGATTTTAAACTTAATTAAAAAATCGTATTTTCAAGTAGCATATGTTTAGCGAATTGGAATAAGGTAACTCCAGCAGTGTACAAGCAATTTAAGAACATCCTAGCATTTCATATTCAAATAGTAATGAGCTAGAGTCATGTTCAAAAGAGCAAGATACAGTATGCAAACCTGATCCATTACATACGCCATGGCCAGAGATTGTGAAATGTTGATGGCATTCGATCGTTGTTCGGGAGTGAAGTTGTACATACCAACCGGCTCATCCTGGACTCGAAGAGTTTGAATTTCCCACGACTTCTTGTCTATATCCAAAAAAGGAGGCAAAGAATAAGCTTCCTCAACAGACATTCGGCTATCGCGAGCACCACTCTGAGGCTGATCACTCCTTTCCACCTCCAACACAGGAAGCTCGGCAACCAAGAAACCAACAACAAACGGATGTTTCACCATGGGAAGAACCACAGCATTACATTCCGGAACAAATTTAACCTACAATTAAATAACATTCACGCACATACAACAATGAAGAGCACCCTAATAATAATAATGAATAGAAGCAGAGTGAATGATAATGAGTATAAGGCAAGAAACCTGCAAGTTGGAAAGTGCAGCCTCGGTGGCGCGCAAGCCGGCAGGGATGTTGAAATGACCAACAAGAATGACAACGGCGCCGTCTTCCTCAGGCTGAGGATCTCCAGGGTAGAGAGCAACCCTCCGTAGCTCCAACTGATCCATCACATAACTTCCAGCTGGCCTTACATAAACCTAAACAAACGCATTATCATTCAGCAATCTCTTCCAACATTGAATCCGAAAGTGAATATAGCAAATGGGAGAACGAACCGAGAGAACAGCTTCGGGGACGATCCTGCGGAAGAGGTGGAGCTGCTGAAGGCAGAGCCTCTGGAAGTCGGGGCTGGGGAGGAGGAGTCCGCTTCGGTTGTCCTTGTCGAGTCGCTGAGCGAACTCAACGGGCGAGGTGGAAGCCTTGCGGATAGCGGCGGAGATGGCGGCGGCGGAAGCAACGGTGGCGGGGGAGTCATGGGAGTCGTGGACGTCATGGCGGAGGAGGTGGCGGAGAGAGTTGTCGGAGTCGGAATTAGGGTTAGTGGTGTTGGGATTAAGAGTGGTATGGAGGAAGCAGCAGGAGGGTTTAGCGAGGGAAGTGGAGGAAGGAAAGAACACAGAATTGCGAAATAATCGGCTACGGTTACTGTTACTGTTATTGCAGTTACAGTTACAGAGGGAGGATAGCGTGGTAGTTAAAGAAGATGTGGCTATGGCAGAGACTGGCATTTGGATTTTGATTAGGGTGCTCCTTGCTACTTCTCCTAAGCTTTTTTGTGTTTTGCAGATGCAGTTTCCGTTGCTGATTGTTATAACCACACAACACTTGATATTATTTATGGTTCTAGATAAGCAAGCAAAATAAACTTCATTTATGAGCCACTTGTGGCCACAAAAGTTACAATTTGGTACGGTTTGTCAGCACTTGCCAATTCTTATCGAAGTTTCTCCTTTTAACATATCATATCATCCCATGAAAGCTACGTCCATGGTAATGATTAGTACACAATAATAAGATCAAAATTCACAAGCCATATTTAAAGGCAGGGGTGGATCTGAAAAGGATCCATTGGCAATTTGTTGGAAGATCCAGTAATTGGCAGCTTCAGTGTAATGGATCCCATCCCAAATAATTCTGACACTTGGATCTTTGCAGGACTTGGCGATCAGCACCTTCTTTCCATTCTCGACCTTGGTGGCGCCACATCTTGCAGCGTTATTGTAGTTGTACTTCCCTCCCTGCCCACAGCATGCTATCACCCCATCCTTGAAACCGTATTTTTGGGCATTGCTTATGAGACTGTACTTCACTCTGTACACGTCAACATAGGTGATTGCTGCCTCGGGCAGCTGCTTCCTCAGCTGCATAACCGTGTCTTTCAATTTGCGGTTAAAATACTGTGCAACCTGGTTGAAGGGTTTGGCGCATCCAGATTTGTCTATTTGATCTGAACTCATTGGATAGCGATCGAGCATGTAAGGTAGGCATCCGAGTGGGCCTGTGTTGTGGATCCAAAACGACCTTCCACCTTCCTCATACACATTCCTTATGACATTGGAGAACTGGGTCAAAACATCAGGTACATATGCCTTCACTTGCTCTGAGGTCATATTTAGCTTGTAGCCAGCAGTGATATCATTTTGGCCAATGTCAAAGGTGTATAAAGCCTCAGAAAAGTACTCCTCCTTGGGCAACAATTCCCTAAACACGCTTCCTATATTTATTGCATAACATGAGTCAGATTACAATACATGGTTCCCTTAATAAACTAACCACTTTAATGTTTGCAAATCACCTCGCTTGCGAGCCAGTTTGGATCTTGCTTTGAAATCAGAGAGCTGCACAGACTGAACATCAAGGGAGATGGGGCTATATCCACTCTGAAACAACGTGGTATTCTGATGTCTGACAGTGGATCCGGCGGTTGCGAAATTCACTCCGTGAGTGAAGTTTGAGCCGACAGAGTCCAGGTAAGCACTCAGATAAGGCAAATCAAAGCTTTGAGCTGGAGAAATATGGAATAAAACAGCACAGATTCTGATTAACATGGTCGTACATAAACAAACAAAAGATAAGATTGTCAGATCTAGATCAGACAACTGTAATCTAGTAAAACATCCATATCCTCTTATTATTTCACAGAGGCAACACAAATAAGAGAAAAAAGGAAAAAGAAAAGAAAACATCACTGATTAGTGTAATTAATGAGAATGGTAGTTACCTATGAAATCAATGATGAGGCGACCGTCGGAGAAGCGTCCGGCAGGGGAGTGGAAAAAAGTGATTCCATTGGGGGGCGGAGCAGGCCCAAAAGCTGCTGTGAGGCCACCCGTGTCTGAATTGGAGTCCCCTAAGTTGAATATGGCCGGAAAACTGCACTCTCTACCATCCACAACTGCAATAACGAGCGTCGTTGATATTGCAATCCATGACAAAATATCTCCCCATTTCTTCTCTCCCACTGGATCCATATCATAACGGTGAGCTCCAATTTCAAATGTAAAAACTACAATTATTCACACACTGGGCTGTGTTGACTTCATCAATTATTTAGTCAAACAAAAACACACACACAGAGGTCCATACCCTTGATTGTCTTCACATGTTTGATCATTAAAACATATTCCCGACGGTCATTGGAACATTTATTTATCATCTGCTCTTTTTTTTTTTTTTTAATATAAAAAACAGTTGGCACCATATGAATTGGATCTTTCATCTTGGGCTCTTGGCAACAAGTTAGAAAATGGATTAATGCAACTGATCTTCCAGTAAGTGGCTGTATAGCTACGACTCAGGGCATCAGGGAGAATTAAGTCGTTAAGAATTTTGTTCTATAACCCTGGGAAACACAATTCCCCTTTCAGTGAAAAATTGATTTTCTTTCTTAAACAAATAATTCAAAACATTCTTTTTCTTTTTAGTATTTTACAAGATAATTTTTTCAAAAAAGCGGTAACAGCTCTGCACCAACTTGTTCGTAAGTTTAGTAAACATACCAATTAGGTAACTTGGCCTCGTCATTTCCTAGTGTACGAACTGGAGTTGGTACTTGCACAAACACTCCAATACCTAAATGAGCAGAGGGATATCTATTTGGTGACGTCTGTGGTGAAGGTATGCGACTCGTGGCTAAAGATGGCCAAGGCGCAGTAGCCACTCCCAGCGAATGACGGGAAATTTTGTTTGGGGTATGGTAAATTTTTTTCCATTGCTAAACCAAACTAATTAAGAAGTTGGGTAAATCAGTCATTTTTAGCTAGTGCGTGGTCAGATTGAAAGTGTTAGTGATATATCCCTTTTTAGCCCTTCTGTTGTTCCGTTTTTCTCAGAAGATGTCTTCTTCAGGACTGGATAGTGACGGGGATAACTCCTCTGAATTTGATGGGTGGACTAGTGATTCACAGGATGAGGAGGACTCAACCGGATCGGAGTAGATGGGACAACTATGAGATTTACAACAAATGGTGGAGATTGTTTAGCGTCGTTGACAAAATAGAGAGCAACAATCGGACTCCAAAATCGCTGATGAACCTCGAAGGAGAAGGCGTCGAGCTTCTGTCTTGACGCTCCCAGCAAGTCGAGATCGAGTGGGTGATTCAGGCGGAACAGAGGCATCGCCGGTGAAGATCTAGGAGAAGGCGTCGATGCAGGCGACGGCGGGAAGATCGGCGACGGTGAGGAAGCAGACAGCGGAAGGCAGCAGGTGGATTGAAACCGGCGAGAGGCTCGGTCGCATAGTGGAGATGGAGGCGTTCAGCGTTCTTCGTTCGCCGGGTCGGGTCTTAGGGTTAGCGATCCGGCTCCTGCGATTTGGGCTTGTCTGTGGGCCTAGACCCTGACAAAAAAACGCAATAAATGGTGGAGACAAAAACTGAAATTTAATTTAAAAAAAAAAAATCGGCTAAAATACGGGTTTAAGAATTGAATAACCCTGTATAGGGGTGTTCGCGGTGCGGTTTGGTTCGGTTTTAAGGGAAAAAGTCATCCGATCCGAATGCTTAATTTATGTGCGATGCGGTTTAGATTGGATGAAATTTTTTTGGAAATCCGATCTGATCCGATCCGATTACAAGCGGTTTGGATCGGTTTGGATTTGCGGTTTTTTAAATAAAAAATTAAATACATATAACAAGTTTCAACATCAAATTTTAAATAATCAACAATGGCATAACAAGTCTTAACAATATTTTAAAAAACTAACGATAACATAACAATAGAAATAAAATTATAGGTTAGTTAAAATAAATAAATAAATAACATTTTCAACATAAAATATTTATTAAATAATAATAATACATGAATAATAGAAAAATGTATAACAAATTGAACATGTTATAAGTATAATTGTAAATATAATAATAAAATAATAATATTATAGCACATTATGCAGTTTAGATTGGATTGGATCGGTTATGAAAAGTAGATCCGAAATCCGATCCAATCCAGCGGTTTGCAAAAAATAGAATCCAATCAAATCCGAATTAGTGCGGTTTTAATCGGTTTTCGGTTTGGATCGGATTGGATGAGCGGTTTAATTTGGATCGGTTTGGATTTGAACACCCCTAACCCTGTACATCTAAGTCTTTTTATAAATCAAATTTAACTAAGTTAAACAATAAAATTTGGAATAATACTAGTTATAAATAATTTTTGTTAAGTTAGACTAATCTGTTTAACAAAAAAATTTTAAATGTGTAGTATTATGCAATACTAAATTTTTTTTTTACTATAATATTTGTATAATAATTAGTAGATAAAAAAAGACTATGATACATATCAAATTTTGTTAATGTTTAAATTAAATAAATTTTATTTTTAACTCCAAAACAAATTTTTATTTTATTTTGTGATAATATCATTCTTTTACAATAGATAATTATATAATTATTTCTTTAATCACATTTAAGTGAATTATTCATAATTATTCTTAAAATTATTAATAAATTATCTAATATAATTTAGATACGTTAATTTATAATTTAAAATTATACGCTATTTTATTTAAATTAATAGGTTCTAAATATAAATATTAAAATTTAAAAATTATTTATTCGATCTACATCTAACTATTACATTTAAGATAAATCTAAACAGATCTAAAAATAGTAATTAATCATTGTTGTATTTTTAGATTGAGATTTTTTATTTATTAGAATTAAATTATAATTTTTTTTAAATAGATCATTTTTTTACACAAAAGATAGCTGACTTCAGTAAATAGAGAATATATTTTGTTTTACAAATCCATAATCACTTATATTGGACTAGATTAGGAAAAATAAAAACCATAATGTTTTATTAAAATTTGTTAAAGTTTGTCTACTTACTTGCAAAACCCAAACGTAAAAAATATTTTTTGGGCAACATAATTACAAGTTTATTTTGCAATAAATTCCTGCAAATTATTGTGCTCCACACCAGCCTAATAGACTCATTAACACTAAGTCACTAACCATGAGTCAAAGCAGCAACCATTGTATCACCTCCGTCTTCATCCCATAAACTAGTCAACTCTTGACCATTTTTATCCACCACTTTCCATGTCACCATAGAACTTTTCTATTTAGTAATGATTAATAAACAGTGTACCTCCTTTTTTGTGTCTGGGGCTCTGTTTAAAGGATCAATATCTAGATAACGGCTTTGTGCCTTCATTAGTTTGTTAATGGAATGCAAATTTCTACGGTTTCACGAATAACCATTTTAATGAATTTATACATTTTCCTTTAATTGCCTTGATTCGTGTAACTTTCTCAAGATCTCTTGATTTACAAAATATGAACCTTAAGACTTGATGTCTTCGGCTTACGTAAGTCGTTTATTCTTTTGGTGGACTTAGACTCGGTATAGAACACAACTATTGGCATGAACAATTTTAAGATGGCGGTTGATAGAAGTCCACGCCTGTTTGATAAACTTTTGAGGTGGAAATTATGTGGGTATAGATGTATTTCACCGGACCACGTGTTGCACTCTCTAAATTCTATTTCAGAATCAGCATCATCAGCGAAAGACAATTTCTAAATCTTCATATTAGTCATCACCTTTTAAGATATCATACTTCAAAGTTCAAAATCCTATTTGTGATACCACCACCACGACATCCATGTACAGGAACTCACGGATAAACAATGGTAACTCATTAGTGTATAGACAGACGGTGCTGTGGCGAGTACTATTGGCATTGAGATGCAATTATCATGCTTCCATGGTTGAACCAGACGCGGGAGATTGTACCACGCTGTAGAATAAAAAAGACTTCTCGCAAATACTAAGTGACGTCAAGACCGGTTGGGACAAACCAATTTTGCAAAAACTGAATGAATGGGAGGGAAAAAAGGGGAAGAGAGAGAGAGAAGGGGGGGGGGGGTGTTAATGTGCTTCCAGTGTAGTAATATCAAAACATCAAATAAGAAGATATAAGAAGAGGGAAAAGAAAGTGGAATATCAGAACAAAATCACGTTAACTAGCAAGTTTCATAATCTTCAATAAAATGAAGTCCTAATAAAATTACAGGCTATCTGCCTTCAACCAGACACCCAAAAAATTACCAGAAGGGGGGCAAAATCAAATTTACAACGTTTTAAGATGTAACAATAGACAAGGCAAAAGTTTCAGTGCCAGTACTCAATGATTGTTGCTCCAACTCCTGGAGTAATGAACAAAACGATTAGAAAGGCAAGTAAAAGGACAAAATAGTATCAGCTTCTGGTGATCAAAAGTTGAAGATAACTCTTAATCCACACAAAACTGCTGTTCACCATCTCTCTCTTGACCTTGACCTGTAAGATGGCAAATATCAGCACTTCTTGGGCCCAGAGCAAAAATGTACAAGGTATATATGTATAAATAATGAAAGTCACGGACAAAATATGCAAAATTCAAACAGGAGTGGCAGGACTGAATTCTGAAAATGTGTACTTGTGTCTTGAGAGAGAGAGAGAGAGAGAGAGAGAGAGAGAGAGAGAGAGAGAGAGAGAGAGCAATGCAGCTGTGTATTCTCACCTATTCATGTCTCTGCTACTCAAAAACCCTCTCCTGTCCTTGCTTCCTCGATATGATCTTTGGTCATCATTAGGACCCGCCCACGTATCACTTGTGCCACGGGATCGAGGTCTGTCTGCAGACTCACCTCTAGAATCCTCAATTGAGATTGAGCTTGATCGAGAATGTGGCCTATCAGAATAAACAACAGACCTTCCTGCCGATGAACCTGGCCTTTCAACAGCTTTCTGCCCAAAACGAACTTTGTCATCCAAATCACGTATAAGATGTTCAAGCTCCCTCTCTTTCTGCAATAATATTTCCTGTGTACTGCTTTGTTCTGCATCAGTCTCATTTGAAGATTCTTTATTTGAATTCATGGTAGACTCTTTCTCAGCTTCCTTCCTCAAACAATCAATTTCTTCTTTTAATAATTTTTCTTCCTCTGTCTCAGGCCTGAAATGTTCCTCAAGAAGTCAAGGATGTAACATAACATGTATATTTGATAGATCAATAAGTTGCAAATAAAGCACGATCTAATTCATTATACCCAACTTCGCAGCAGTTTTATGCATGGCAATATGGATAACCAACAGTGAGAACAGTATAGAAGATTGAAAACTAAAATTATTAGTAATTTGTGGAATTATAGAGTTATGGCAAAAAAGAACGAGTGAATGATGACTTAACAATGCACCAAATACTCATATATAAAGGTGATTAAATAACATAATACAATACTTCTATATTTATTCCAATAATTAGGCAGTGTTACCGCTGCTACAAGGTCAACCCCACTACCAGTAGCACTGAATGACCTTAACATACTCTGACCAAAGAAATGCCTTAAATCCCAATATTTTCTTTCAAGCTTAACCATACTAGTTATTACACATCTTAAAGCTTGTTACAAATATAACAAGCAAAAAATAACAGAACCCACCAAAAAGAAGTCACATGACCTTTGTTTTCCCCAAATCTTAGTCTTTCACATAAAGCATAATGATCCAAATTGTTTATAAACAAGACAAAAAGAGTATTAAACATAAGGTCATTTTCAGAACAATAAAAAAACAAACATTGCTTCATTAATGGCAATTTGGTGTTTTAAAATTGAATTTATTTTTCGGAACCACAAAAACACAAACATTGTCTCATTAATGCCAATTTGATATATCATGAATCATGTTTATTGTTTAAACTATTAAATTTTAGGTCTCTTTTAATCGCTTCAGCTGTGTTTCTCAAGGTCTCCCACTATCTGATTTACACTCTTACGTGGACTTCTATGATTCTTCTCCATGCAAGAGTTAGGGTTCTTTAACCACACGCTGCTAAAAGCTGTTGCTGGATTATCCTTGATATTCCAAAATCTCTAATCCCTAATCTCTCATTCGACCAAAAGAAATCCACCTGAAGTGAAACACTACTATCTTCCCAACAATTTTCTGTGTATCCATAATTCCATACCACTAAACATGACAATTTAAATTCCTTAGAGCCTGTCAAAAAGTTTATCATTATCACTAATAAAGCAAAAGCTGAAAAGGCTAGCAACTATTACAAACTTACACTACAATTTTGAATGAAAACATGGAAAAGACAGAAAAACATAAATAAAATATGAAAAGGCACAAAAGATGGAACAACCTGTCCACAGTTCTAGAAAATGAAACCATTACCGCATCACCAGTGCCAGTGTTGAAATGCACACTCAATCAACATTACTAACGAAAATCATAGCATGAAGATCACTGGGAAACAAGATATAAAGAAGGGAAATGCAGCACAAACCTGTCAACAGCGCGATGCTCCAAATCAAGATCAACCTTCCGCCAATCAATACCTCGCTCCCTCAGCAAAAGCTCCCTGGGTTTGGCATCCCCAAAAGGATTCACCTTGGGTTTGGGCTTCGCCACAGCTTCAGCAGGCCCGACACTTTCAGAGCGGTTGGATTGGGCGCTGGAAGGCCTGCTGGAGTGTGCACTCGAAGGCCGACTAGTAGACTTCTTCGCATCCAAATCTGTTTCCAGCTTCTTCCAATCCACTCCCTTCTCTGCCAAAACTTCCTCCCTCGGCCTCGCCGCACCGAAAGGGTTCGGCTTATTACTTTTCACCACCGGTACTTCATTGGCAGAAGCATCGCCTCTCGGTGGTTCCAACACCAACTTCGGCCGCTCCTCGCGCACTGGTCCCCTCGACCAGCGATCCGACTGCTCCCCCCGCGGTGGTCCCCTCGTCCAGCGATCTTGCTCCCCGCCAGAATCGCGAAAACCGGAACCAAAAGTTGAAGATCTGGCGGGAACAGGCTTCTTTCCAAATGTCCAATTATCTACCTCGTCAGCTCTAGAGCTACCACCAAATCCACTACCTCCGCCTCCGCCACCAATGCCACCACCGCCTCCGCCGCTGCCAAGAGAACTATATCTATTCTGCCGGCCGGAATCGAAAGACGACGGCAATTTCTTCCCCGAAGCCCAGTTATCCACCTCGTCAGCCCTGGAAGGTTGGTCGATATCTGAAACCCTAGGACTCGGACCCCTGCGCTCATCTTCCAATCCGCCGAACGATCTCCTCCCTCCGCCCCAGGAACCCTCGCCGTTCCCTTCGCGGTCCCTGGAGCGACCCATCGAAGACCCACCGGAGCGACCGTAGGATGAGAACCCGCCGCCGAGCCGGTTGTACTGCATTTCGTCTGCGGACCGCTCCTTCGGCCCCGTCGGGAGACTGAGCATCTCGTCCTGCGTCAAGCGTTTGGACTCCAACGCACCACCGCCACCGGAAGTGTAGCCTGCGAACTCCGATAGCGTCATCTTCTTCTTCTTAGGCTTCGCGTTAACGGCCTCCTTGAGGCTTGGGAAGGCCTGCGGGTTGGCGGCGGCAGCGGCGGCGGCCTCCCGCTCCTCCGCTTCGGCCCGTTCAGCTTCCGCCGCCCAGTTTCCGATATTGCCCCAAGGTTTGGACATGTTGGGTGAATATCTCTCGCGATCTGATAAAAGAAAAATTAAAGAAAAGATAGAGAGTGTGTGTTATTTGTCTTAATTAAAGTTTCTTGGGTTAAGATGTGAAGCGGGGCTCCGTTAGTTGGAGCCGGTGCTCCGAGAACATGCGGAGAAGATGGGAGATGAGAGAACGAACCAAAAAGATGATTCGATGAAATGAAAACAAATGAGAAAATGGAGGGTGCGCGAGTTGAGTTCTATGTGCCTCAAATGAAGTGACGTCACGCGCGGATCAGGTAATGGAGTCACAAACGCAGTTCCTTTTATTTAGGAAAAAGAAAAACACCATTTTACGGGCCTAAACAGTTAAACGTTAATTAAAGATCCTCCTACCGACCTTATGAAAGACGTTATTATTGATATTGATCTACCGGTAATTTTCTCCCACAGTTTTATGTTTGCTTCTTTTTGTTTCTTGATATTTTGTGATACTGTGCGTTTAACGCTCTGGCGCCTTTAGCAACCGTGCTAATTAAAATGCTAACTACTTTTGGTGAGCATAAAAGGCTAAGTAGCGTAAATGAATGGGTGAAATGGAAGTGAATACTAGCATTAGATTTTGATTATTGGAGTGGATTGCATGATAAATGTTGCCCTAGGTCCCTTTTTATTAATTCATGATGATGACCTTAGGCTTTTAATATTATTAAGTCACAGTTTTTTATATCATAGTGCTTGGCCTTCATTAGTAAAATTAACACCCTAAATTAGCACAGGGATATTTACTTGCATTTAGAGCTAACAAATTCTCTAATATACCGTCAATCGTCAAATAAATTATTTTGTTTAATGGATTAATAAATAGCTTTCTTCCATTGGTTTTCTTGTTTGACCGATGGACGACAATTTGCAGCAACATGAAATACTATATGAATATATAAAATTTTATGCGTCCTTAAAAAATTAGTTATTAAATTAATTATTATATATTTATATATAAATATATATTATTTAATTTATTTTTAATATATATTTTATATTTTAATATATATTTTATATAATTTAATTGATGAATATATAGAGAAATAATTTCAAAGTAAGTCTATTTTGGGAAATGCTAATTTGATTATTAAAAAAAAGGCCAACAATCAACACTTATAATGAGAGAGAGGGGGAGGGGGGGGGGGGGGGAGTAAACATTGTTACAATAACAACATGAGAAAAGAAGAATGGTGAGACAATTCAAACCTTTTTTCTTATAATTATTAATTTTTGGCTCCCTTGTAATGTCAAATTACTAACATTTTTACTTTTAAAACACCCCCCTTCCCCCAAAAAAATTGTAAATTTGGTCTTGAAGTGGGTGAATTTAAAGTTAACAATCATGATATATGTATATCAATACATGTTAAAGTATAAGAAATAACATATTAACAATGACTTAAATAACCTAACGAGTAACTCAAATAACATAATCTTCCCATACTCATCTATGAGGTCGCAGTCGCAGGTTCGAATTTCTCTATCTTTGGTAAAAAAAAATAAATTAAATAATATTTATATTTATATATAAATAAATAATAATTAATTTAGTGATTAATTTTTTTGTACATATAACATTTTTATAAGTCTAAACTATCTCCTTCATTGCCTCTTTTATGTCGGAAAAACTTTGCTCCGTTATTATTGGTCACCAAACTTGCGGTCTCTTTAATTAGCAAATGATTAGTACTCATCATCAAACCGATGATTTTCCAGTTTGCTAATAGTACTCAATTATAGTTTATTACCTGTCACAATATTTACCTGCTGAGGATTGGTTGCAAAGCCTCTCAACTAATTCCAACGTAATGCCTCAACAACAAGATTATAACATTCACCAGGAGATTCTCAAGTACTCCACAAAAAAGTTACAGTAGTGTAAATTCTTGTAGATAAAAAAAGGACAATACTTTAACGTGAGAAAGGTTACACTAGCATTAGGATTTCGATATGCTTTAAAAATAAATTTCTTGCTTAATAACTTATTGGGCATTGATCATACTGGACATTATTATTTGTTTGAAAACTTCACATACCTCCCCCACCCCCGTTCCTTCCCCTTTTCTCTCCTCGTCTTTAGTGTATGTGATGATTCAACCCAAGTTGGTTGAAAACTTGAAATCCAGCTTGCAAGAAATCAATAGCATATTCGTTGGGAATATTCTTGGGGTAGAATCAGGTCGAGTTTTATGAAAAGAAAGCAAGGTGACAAACCGACCAATACGTCAGATTGCTTTTGTTAGATTCTGCAATTGTTCTTACCCAAAAACAGGACATCAAGGCGAATGAGAGTAATAGAGAGCGAAGTAACCGCTACACAGCAAATCTACTGAAACTTCCTTTAGTCACTTGAACCATAACCTTCTGAATCTGATCTGGTTTTGTTCAAGTTACTTGATTTGGCAAAAAGATTATCATCAGTGAGGCAGGTGATACAAAGGAGATAGTGGTCATAAAAATTTCATGGCAATGGATAGTTGGCTCTACCCTTCAAACTTTCAAATATCTCCCTTGTTTCCTCAGGCTGGGCTCTCTTGGTGAAAATATACATCCAATCTCTTTGCCTTCAACCATTTGGTGACATACACCATTGAAAATAATACGGAGCATAAAAAAAAGTCACCCACATTAATAGTGAGTGGCAATTTGCGAAAAAGTTTGGATTGATGTCAACCAAACATTACTCCATTACATCACACGCTAACTTAATTATATATTTTACGAAGATCCGTACTACATTCTTCCTTTTTGTTTATTTCCAATCATATTGGCAAATACATTTGCCACGTAAAACAAAATACATGGAGGGTCATATCAAGAAAAGAGAATAATATAAACTATCAAATTTTATAAACATACTTCTGAATAATGAATGTAGTAAAGAGCAAGTATTTTCTATGGTCTAGAGATCTTAAAAAACAATCAATTCTTACAGTGATTGTTCAATGATGATATGCAAATGAACAAAAATACATACAAAAGACTGAAAGAGTATATAATATAGACAAAAGTACACTCAAATGATTATAAATAGTCCAACATACCCTAAATATTATTTTCACAAGTCAAAACTTCCCTTCGAGTGGTGTATTAGACTTTGTAATCCCTCAAATCACTATACGAAAGCTCAAAAAATATTATATTTCCAGTTGGTGTATTGGACTATTTTCTAATCTTTTAGATGTACTTTTGTCTTTTCTACACTCTTTCGTGTGTATTTTTATCTATTCACTCTTAAGACATATTTTTCTTAGGGAAATCACATCAATATAGTTCAGGAGAATACTAAAATGTAGAAGGCGGCATCAGCACGAATCACAAAATTTCAAGTTTCCAGTGCGCAATGGTAAAAAGCACAGTTAATCATTTTGAGTAAAGAACATCAATAAAGCACAACAAAATTGTTGGGATCACAGCAAAAATATTTGATCGAAGTGTATCAAAATCTGTTGCAAGCCAATACACAAAAAATGGTACTACGATAACACAATTAATAGCATTGAAGATTAAAGACCTTTTTGTGAGCTAAATTCAGGTAAAACGAGAATTCTTTAATCAAAGAGTGACATTCCAAAATCTTCATCTTCCTCTTCCTCGACCTTCTCTTCTTTCTTCTCGGCAGCAGGGGCAGCGGCGCTCTCTGCGGCAGCACCACCAGCAGGAGCAGCAGCAACAGCACCACCTCCAACGAAGACTGCACCACCCACAACCACCTGGAGAGAAACAACACAGGTACCAAGAATTTCACAAAAGCATCACACTCTATTAGTCAACACAACTCTCAAAAGAGAATGAAAACCACACTATAGAACCAAAGAATTAAAGATCAAGCATACTAGAGTGTAATCTATGTAAATATATGAGTAGGATCTAACAAATGACATGCACATTAATCATCAAGTATAAGTCACTGCATTATAATTCTAAGATTGCAAGGAACACAAATATAAACCCTAGCTTTTCGCTTCCGATGAAGGTGTATACCTGGAAGACAGCAGAGGAGGGAGAAACGAAAGAGAAAGAGGACTGAACGGCGCCGGAGGAATCAGCGGCGCGAGCGGCATTGACGAGCTTGCGTTGGAGGTCGTAGGTGGAGGAGGCGGAGTCCTCGATGTCGCCGGAGTGCTGCTTCGCAGTCCACTCGGCGCCGGATTTGCGGAGAACGAATGTGAATACTCCCATGGCTGATGGCTTCTCTGTGTGTTCGAAATAATCAAAACCCTAATTGGAGATTTTCCCAGTGAACGGCACTCTCACAGTCTCACTTGAATACATGGGTTATTTATCGGATTTTGGAACCCTCATTCCGGTTTTACCTGAAAAGACCATTTCGTCCCTCAAGAGCTTCTTCTTCCATTGCTAGCCCTAAACCTGTTCCTCAAATCCGATTGATTAATGAACAAATCGAGTCAGACCCAATAATTAGCTGTAAAGAATAAAGGTCAAAAACACAGATTATTTTGTGCCCAATTCATTTTTTTTTCTTTCTTTTTTTTGGGTCATTGGCCAAGTGGGCTTTGTTGTGTAGAGCACACAAGAAGTTTTTTGCACATACACAAAAGAGCTTGGCACGAGTCAAAAAATAAAATTACAAGTTTAACAATAAATCCGTAAATTTAAAATTAGGGGTTTACATTAAAAAAAAAGTAAAATGTGGTTAACCGATTAAAAAATTATAATCACATTTTGGTTAACCAATTTAATAAAATAATTTTAAAATTATATCTATATATTTTAAAATTGGTTAACCAAAACCAAATTCAAAAAAATTGATTTTTAACCAATCAACCAAAACCAAAATCGAATTTTAAAAAAAAATTTGAAAAAACGGTTTTTTTTATCCAAAAACCGATTTTATTTTTCTAAAAATCAATTTTTTTTCAAAAATTATTTTTTTAATCTATTTTTTTATTTTATAATCGATTAATAACTAATTTTATTATATAAAATTAATTTAATTAATTAACTAAAATTAAATTTTTAATTAACAAAAAAATATATATAATTTTTAGATTAACTAAACCATATACAATTCTATTTAAAACCCAAATCCGTAATAAAACATGCTTGGGTTTCAGGCTTTTTTTTTTGTTATTGGAAGCATGTATGTGATGTGCTGTCTTACCGGAGCATAGTGGTGCTAGACTAATTTGTGGGGGCAGTCTTTTCTGACTTGTGCTATAGACAAGTCGGACCATGCAAGTTATGTTTAAAAGAAAATATCATGGACAAATTATAAGGGGAAAATTTTGAAATTTGGAAAAAGTAAATCAAACCGTCCGTATTGTATGAATTTTTTTTTTAATAAAACGAAAATCAAATCGAATGGTCCTTATTGATTTTTATATTTTTTTTTTAAATCGGACTGTCCGATTTGTCTGAGAACACTCGCACCATTCAATTAGTAGCTCTCAAACACCATACGTCTGTAAAGCATGCTACTTTTTCATATCACTGTCCTACACCATTACATTCTCCATAATAAAATTAAAAAGCGTCGGTTTCATTTATATTTCGACTTATTGCACACAATGGTATGATTTTGTAAGGTGAACAAAAACATAAACTAATATTAGATTTCAATTTCTCTATTTAAGTGAAACTTGCTAGAATACACAACTAAAATAACATGATTTTATTTTCTTTCATTTTTATTTCATTTTCTTGCCTTCTATTCTAATTTAAAGTGCTTAGTATTTTCATTTTAAGAAATACTATAAAAAAAATTTATTTTTTTTATTTCTTACATTATCTTTCAATCTTAACAACTCAACGACTAATTTATTATAAAATATTTAAAAATTTATTACTTATCAAAGAGTTATTGTATACATAAAATATAATTTGATTATTTTGTTCTTATTAACATAAGGTTTGTTAAGCCAATGAGCTATAACTCAAATGACATAATCTCTTCGTACTCATTTAGAAATCGCATATTCGAGTCTCCTGTCTCCCTATCTTTGAAAAAAAAAAACGTAAGGTTTGTTAAATTTCATTAACTAATATACCAAAGATGTTTTAGTAGTTTTCAACTTAAAAAATTAAATGTTTACAAAATTTGACTGCCTTTTAAAAATATTTCTTTACGTATGATTTACGAAAAAAAGAAATTTATCATTTTCATTTGTATTCTTTTAAAAGCTTAAAATATGTTGCACCAAAATTTTTTTTATTCTATATATAATTTATCTAATGGTTAAGTACTGTTTTTGTCTCTAATATTTTGGGTCAAAATCAAAATCGTTCTCGACCTTTTTTCGTTATTAAAATCATCCTCAACGTTTAAAAACGCTTTAAAATCATCCTTTCCCGAATTCTTGGACCAAAATACCCTCATCATCATCATTCTCCTCTTCACCTTCCTCACCCCACCACCTCCACTGCCACCAACATTGCCGGTAAGGCTTCACCGGAGAAAAATGACGCAGCGACAACATTGCCACTGGGTTGCCATTGCCGCTACAAGGTCATCGTTGGATCACCGCTGGTTCATTGGAGAAGAGAAAGAGAGAAAAGCGATGCGAAGAAAGGAGAGATGAGTTGCTGCTGTAGGGCCGCCGTTGTTGCTGCAGAGTTGTCGCTGCTGCCGCTTGTTCATTGCAGGAGAGAGAGAGAGAGAGAGAGAGGCGAAGCGAAGGAGGCGCTACCGCCACTGGTTTATTGGAGAAGAGAGAGAAGCGATGCGAAGAAAGGGAGGGACGGGTTGCTGCTACCGCTGGGTCGCTGGTTCATCGGAGGAGAGAGAGAGAGAGAAAAGCGATGTGAAGGAGGTGCTGCTGCCGCTGGTTCATCGGAGAAGAAAGAGAGAGAAGCGATGCGAAGGAGGAAGGGGTTGCGGGTTGCCACTGCTGTCGTTGCGTTGTTTTTCGCCGGCGAAGCCTTCTTCTTCTTCTCGCCAGCAATGTTGGTGGCAATGGAAGTGGTGGGGCGAGGAAGATGAAGAGGAGAATAATGATGATGAGGGTATTTTGGTCCAAGAATTCGGGAAATGATGATTTTAAAGCGTTTTTAAACGTTGAGGATGATTTTAATAACAAAAAAATATTGGGAACGATTTTGATTTTGACCCAAGACGTTAGGGACGAAAACAGTATTTAACCCTTTATCTAATTTAATAAACAATCAACTTACAGGTACACATATAGATAATTAATCAACTATTAACATATAAGTGAAATAAAATATTGGATAATGTTTAAAAAAAATTAAGTACGATTTTAGTTTATATAATTTAACCTGAAAATTAAATTCGTCCCAAAAAAATCTTTGTTGGAATTTGTCCCTAGAATTTAATTTAATTTAAAAATCGTCCTTCTTTTAATGTTTGTTGACAAAAATGTCCATCCCTCCAATCAACAGTTCAACACACACCGACACACCTCCAGGAAGAAAGGACAGAACAAAGGGAGAGAGGTAGGAAAGGAAAAGAGAAAATGAAGGGGAAGGTGGCATTGGCGAATCAAGGTGTTGCTGCCGTCGTCGTTGTTGAAGAAAGAAGCAAGGAGATAGGTTGAGAAAGAGAAGGGACCTAAAGCAGTGAAGAATCAAAAAGGAGGGAAGAGAGAGGGACACCATGCAGAGAGGGGTTGACGGAGGCATCTTGTTGTCGCCAACCTATCTCACGATGCTGCTACTGCGGTTGTTGTGCCCCTGATTGCCGAAAAACGCGTCGGAGCTTCCAAACTCATCGGCAGCACGGCGCTTTGAGAGAGTTGAGTTAGCCAAGTGGAGTTAGCTAGTGCTGTTAGTAAACACAATTAGTTAGGCATTACTGTTAGAGTTAGCTTTTGTAATTGCAGCACGTGTTAGAAGTTAGTTATGACAGCTGGATTTACCCTTGTATATATATAGTTAAGTCTCAAGCCAAAATGCTGAGCTAGATGATTTACACTTCACAAAACCAAATCAATACAGATTCAGTTTTTCTCTCCTTCTCTCTGCTTTTTCTGTTTCTGCACTCTCAATCTTCCCTCTCCCTTTCCTCTTCTTCTTGATTGAGTCTGGTACCTCTACATGGTATCAGAGCTCAGATCTGTTATCGCAATGGCAGAAGAAAACCTAGTAACCGAGCATTCAACAAATTTGTCGCATGCAGCTCCAAATTTCACCTCCTCACTGATTTTCATGAAACTTGATGATGATAACTTCCTACAATGGAAAGATCAAGCTGAGTCTACAATTGAAGGCAACGATCTGCTTCACCACATTACAGGTGAAAGAATACCGACAAGATTCGATGGATCTGGAAGAGTAACTCAAGAATTTGCAGCTTGGAAGAGGCAAGATGCTCTATTGAAGTCCTGGCTTCTTGCTTCAATGACAAAACCGTTTACAACTCGCATGGTGGGATGCATCTACTCGTACGAAATTTGGAAAAGGTTAGAAGACCACTTCTCCTCTCAAATTAGAGCTAAGATAATGCAGCTGAAAAACAAGTTGAGTACAATTAAAATAGGCAGTTCTGTTAATGAGTATGTGTTAGCGATTAAAGGAACAATTGACGCCTTGGCCTCAGTAGGAGAACCTATGCGGGAAAGTGATTATGTCAATGCCATCTTGAATGGTTTAACTGAGGAATACAGCACAATTATCACGTCAGTGGTAGCAAGACCAGTAAGTATCACAGTTGGAGAACTAGAGGCACTCTTATTGACTCATGAAAGTATGCTGGAAAGGTTCAGAAAGTCAGACTCATTCATACAAGCAAATGTGGCCGAAGGTGGAGGATATTCCCAAGGCTACAACACAAGAGGAGGATTCAGAAATGACTATAGAGGCAGAGGGGGCAGATTAGCCAGAGGAACTCATGGAAGCAGCAATAATTTCAGATATGACAGGGGCTATTATAACGGACAAGGACAGTTCAGGTCCAACAATCACAACTACAGGTCTGATAGGAGTGACCACAATTACAAATCTGATGCTCAATTCCATGATGATGTGAGGTTTGGCAACGGTTCAAGATTTGGGAATGGCTATGATCCCAGGTTCACTAATGCTGAAGAATCAAGATTTGTGAGAGAAAGACCAGTTTGCCAAGTTTGTGATAAACTTGGACATACAGCAAAGACGTGTTGGTATAGGTATGAGAGAAATGACAGTCCGAGAGGTCAAGGTGACAGGATAAGCTCCCAGCCACTCCAAGAACCACAAGCAAATTTGAGCAACGTACTGAACACACCAGCAACATTGCAAGACCAGAATTGGTATCCAGACTCAGGTGCAACGCACCACATGACTGCTGATCAACAAAACCTGATGCAAAAGGAGAATTATGAAGGGACAGACCAGGTGGTTGTAGGAAACGGATCAGGTTTGCACATTAACCTTGTTGGAAAATCTTATTTTAAAACTGATTTGAGTAATAAAGAGTTTTTGCTACACAAGTTACTTCATGTCTCTGACATCACCAAAAACTTACTTAGTGTATATCGATTCTGCTGCGATAACAATGTTTACTTTGAATTCCACTCTAATGGCTGTTGTGTAAAATCTCAGGGAACTAGAGAGGTTGTCATACATGGAAAAGTTGAAAGAGGGATGTACAAATTTCTGAACTTCACCCCATCAAATAAGACAGCTGCCTTTATCTCAGCTGTGTCCACACCTAATCCCTTTCTTCTATGGCATAATCGATTGGGTCATGCCTCTAATAATGTCGTCTCTTCTGTTTTGAAATCATGTAATATTGTTGCTCATTTAAATAATAAAAATCTGTGTGATTCTTGTTGCATTGGCAAATCTCATGCTCTTCCTTATCCTCCTTCAACTACTGCCTATACTGCTCCTTTACAGCTAGTTTATTCAGATATTTGGGGTCCTGCACCCATTCCTGACTTGAATGGAAATTTTTACTTTGTCAATTTTGTTGATGCTTACAGCAAATTTACTTGGTTATATCTTATTAAAACTCGCTCTCAACTCAAATCTATTTTCAAGTATTTCCAACAAATGGTTGAACTGCAATTAAACTCTAAAATCAAAATATTTCAATCTGACAATGCGGTTGAATATGTGAGCCTAGCTAAAGATTTACAGGTGCAAGGGATCATGCACAGGTTCTCCTGTCCACACGAACATCAGCAGAATGGCAGTGCAGAGAGGAAACATAGGCATGTTGTGGAGAAAGCCTTAGCTATCCTGGCTGGAGCTGGCATGCCAATGCAGTATTGGGGGGAGGCCTTTGTCATGGCAATACACCTAATAAACAGGTTGCCTACTCCAGTCTTGAAAGATCAGTCACCCTTTGAGAAACTATTTGGAAAGAAGTGTGACTACTCCAGGTTGAAAACCTTTGGCTGTTTATGCTTTCCGCATTTGTGACCCTACAACAGACACAAACTTGAGTTTAGATCAGCAGCCTGTGTGTTTTTAGGCTACAGTGCAGTTCACAAGGGCTACAGATGCCTTACTCTACAAGGCAAAATAATTGTTTCCAGCAATGTAATTTTTGATGAGTCTCAATTTCCCTTCAAAACTGGAACCTTCATATCCTCCCCTAACCCAGAAAAAGCTCCATCCCATATTCATTTGTCTCCAACCATTCCACTTATCAAAAGATGTCTAACCCAGCTCCCACAACCTTCCTTGTCAAATACCTCAAACCAACTCAATCAGTCACAAACATCAGCAGCTATACAGCCTCAATTATCCTCACACTCTTTACCTACACAAGCAGCCTCAGCAACACCCTCTATCTCTAATACCTCTAGTCATTCTGCTTCCACCTTCCCTGCACCCTCAGCTCCCTCTAACACACCAATCCCAGTCCCTATTTCTGACCTAGAAGTTGTATCTGACAATCATCCAGATCTTCAAACCCTACCTCTAAACACTCACCCAATGATCACAAGGAGTAAAAATGGGGTGTTCAAACCCAAAGCTCTCCTAGCTGCTATTGAACCTAGGACAGTAAAAGATGCCTTGTCTCACCCAGCCTGGAAGGCTACTATGGATGCAGAGTATGATGCTCTAATGAAAAACCACACATGGAAGTTAGTCACTTTACCTGAAGGCAGAGAAGCTGTTGGGAGTAAATGGGTGTTTCGAGCCAAGTACAATGCAGATGGCTCCCTGCAAAAATACAAAGCTCGATTGGTAGCTCAGGGCTTTTCTCAAAGGCCTGGCTTTGACTTCACTGAGACCTACAGCCCTGTGGTAAAGCCTACCTCAATCAGAATTGTGCTCACACTAGCTCTATCCAAAAGCTGGAAAATTAGGCAACTTGATGTAAATAATGCCTTTCTGCATGGTGACTTAGCCGAGGATGTCTACATGAAACAGCCAAAGGGATATGAAGTTGGTGATGGCAGCTTAGTATGCAAGCTCACAAAGGCTCTCTATGGCTTAAAGCAGGCACCAAGGGCCTGGTATCACAAGCTGTCCACAGCCTTGCAACACTTGGGGTTTAATGCCACAAAATCTGATGTCTCTGTCTTCATCAATCTTAGGCATAACTCAGTGGTAATTGTATTGGTATATGTAGATGATATACTCATCACAGGGGACTCTGATGAAGCAGTTTCTCAAGTAATTCAGCAGTTGAACAATCGGTTTGCACTAAAGGACATGGGTGAACTGCATTATTTTCTAGGTGTTCAAGTCACTAAAACTGCTGGGGGTGGTCTAATACTCTCACAAGAGAAGTATGTCAAAGACCTACTCAAGAAGGCGGATATGGAAAATTGCAAACCATGTCAGACTCCTTTGCCTTCTTCAGTAAAGTTCTCTGCATTTGGTGGTTCAGTATTCAAAAACCCAAAGCTATACAGATCAGTGGTGGGTAGCCTGCAGTACCTAACCATCACTCGACCATAATTAGCCTATAGTGTTGGCAAGGTGTCTCAGTTCATGCAAACACCTTTAGATGAGCATTGGAAGCTAGTAAAAAGGATGCTTAGATATGTAAGTGGTACAGCAAGTTTTGGGTTACACTTGCATAAAACTACCATTCACAACATTAGAGCATACAGTGACTCTGATTGGGGAGGAGATCCGGATGACAGAAAATCCACTGGAGGCTTCTGTGTTTTTCTTGGAGAAAATCTAATTTCCTGGAGCTCAAAGAAGCAAGGTGCTGTTGCCAGGTCCAGCACTGAAGCTGAATATAGAGCTATGGCTGATCTTGTGGCTGAATTAATCTGGATTAAGGGTCTCATGATTGAGCTTCGTGCCAAACTCTCAACACCCCCTTCAATGTTCTGTGATAATCTAAGTGCTGTATTGCTTGCTGCCAATCCAATTCTGCACTCAAAGTCTAAGCACTTTGAAACTGATTTGCACTTTGTTCGAGACTATGTGTCTAAACAGGTGGTTCAAGTTAGTCATGTCCCTGGTACAGTACAACTAGCTGATGTGTTGACAAAGTCCTTGCCAAGTGCTGCGTTTCTAGAATTCAGATCTAAGCTAATGGTGGAAGACTTGAAGAAGCTCAATGTTGCTGGACTCAAACAAGAAGAGTCAAGGGAGGAAGCAGTCAAGGAGCATCCTGAAAACTCAAAAAGGAATAATGAAGCAACAGCAGAGAGACCAATCAGTAGGGGTCATGGTGGAGTTGTTCAGTTAACAAGTCTGAAGCAACAACCGAAAGGCCAATCAGCAGGGGTGATGAGAGAGTTGAGTTAGCCAAGTGGAGTTAGCTAATGCTGTTAGTAAACACAATTAGTTAGGCATTACTGTTAGAGTTAGCTTTTGTAATTGCAGCACGTGTTAGAAGTTAGTTATGACAGCTGGATTTACCCTTGTATATATAGTTAAGTCTCAAGCCAAAATGCTGAGCTAGATGATTTACAGTTCACAAAACCAAATCAATACAGATTCAGTTTTTCTCTCCTTCTCTCTGCTTTCTCTGTTTCTGCACTCTCAATCTTCCCTCTCCCTTTCCTCTTCTTCTTGATTGAGTCTGGTACCTCTACACGCTTGTCCTTGTTCTGGTCCGATATTCCATTCTGTTTCCATGTTAACTCTGTATCCAATAATCATTTTCTGTCTTTCCATTTGTTTTACTTCATTGTGAGAGGCGTTCAATTGGATGTGAGGATGTTTGGATCTGTTGGAGGAGTGTTTTTTATTGGTTGATGATGTTTGAATCTAAGATTGTCTGAGATTGTTTTGTTTTGTTGACGCTGCTGTTTTGCTTCATCTATTTTCTATAGTGTGTACAAAAATGGTGGATCTATGGAAAGAATGCAAGAAAGTGTGTTTCTGTGAAAGGGTATTTTTTTGCAAAATTTAAAAGAGTGACTACTTTAAAATCAAATTGTACCTTCGGGACCAATTCAAACGCAAAAAACTTTAGTTAAACCATAGGGATCTAAGTTTAGTGCCAGCAATTTTATTAAATTCTGGCCAGCATGTAATAAGTAAAAGAAAAGTGAGTAGTCTCATACCATTGGATGAAATCTTACACCATTAAAAACATCATTAATAGTTATTTGATGGTTACACATCTAAATCTTGGTTAACCTCTAAAAAAAACCACCCCTATCCGTTTTATTGTGATCCCTTTATGCAATGTAAGATTAAAAATAAGGGAACATCTCATGTATAAAAATGACTTTGTTGAAGTTAATACTCAAAATGGTCCTGAAATTTGACTTTCGAGGCAATTTAGCCCTTAAATTTTCAATTGACTCAAATTATACCCTGCAATTTTGAGAAATCGTATTATAAGAAGAGAAAACACGTTGAGACGGAGGAAGTTCCATTTGAAAGTTCTAAGGAAAAGAAGCCATCGAGTGAATTTGATGGTTTGGGTTTGGTGCGGCCTATTCCGGCTAAAGGGGCAACCTTCCAATCTAGTGATAACAAAGTTCCATTGGAGATTAAGAAATTGAGCCAACAGCAAAGTAATGCAGGGAGTGTCAATAAAAATATTCTGAAAAAGCCAATAAAGGTAAAGTGGACTTGTCTGTGTAAGTTGCACTACAGGAGAAGTCGCAAAGATATGTGAAATTACCATTATAATTGTATATTTTTGACAATCTTATTTCGTTGTCTTATTAAAGCAACGAGAAGCGGAAGTACCTTGTTTAACCTTTTCTTTTTTGGTGTGTGTGCATGCGTGTATCTTGAAGGGGAGTCTGCACTAATTCATCAATCAGAATTATCATGGGATGCCACTTTGAACTCAGCATCATACTTCAAAATTGGTGAGACTACTACGATTTGGGGGAATTGGGATTGCGCTAGATTTTATGTTCAAATTATGTGGAGTTAAATTGATGTCTTGAAAATTTTGGCCATGTCATCTAACCGTTACGGTGCCACTTGTCATTTAAAATTGTCAAGTCAGCTTTTCAGTGACGAAAAACGTCGGAAGAGTCAAATTGAAGCACGAGTCAAGATTTCAGAATATAATTTGAATAAATTAAAAGTTTAAGGACTAAATTACGTCGGGGTCAAATTTCAGGGCCATTTCGAGTATTAACTCGACTTTGTTGCTTCCTATTATGCCAGTATTTTAAATAAGAGGTGATATTTCACCGTAGCATCTGGCATTATAAAGTCTCGCAGAAAGGAAAAAAAAAAGTAACTCATTTTTCACCGAATAATACAACTACCGTACATATTGCCTACAATTTTTGTCTTACAAGATACCATCCAATATAGTAACTCATTGCACTGTATTATTATCATTCATATGATATAAATAGAACAAAAAATAATGCTTAGCAAAGATATTTCTCAATAATTGGGGGGTGGAGGTTGGTTTAAGGACAAATCCAAAAATTTTAACATGGGACCAAATTTTAGATGAATTTTTTAATTGTTATTTTTTATTATAATTTTCATTACATAAAAGTAATTTATATATATATATATATATATATATATATATATATATTAAAAAATAACACCTACGATATACAATGTAATTACTAAAACATAACGATCTAAATCATTATTAATATTCTATATAATAATATAATATTAAATTTGTTAATATTTTAATATTATTTAAAAATAAATAAATTTTTTTAAAATAAATATAGAGATAAGTATATAAAAACTAATTTGAAAAGTATAAAAGTTTTGAGTTTATGATATTATATTGATTAATTAAAATTTATTAGTAAATGAAACAATTAGAGATCTAAACTCATCAGGTGGTTCTTTGAAATTCTAGGGTTCTTTTTCCAAACTAGTGGCAATTGAGAACAAATAAGGCACATCCGTGAAGTCCCACTTCAGCTGATAAAGTTCCCTGAGTTGTTATGACTTGCTTTCCACTCCAAACTTCCGTGCCGTGGCAGGAAGTGATGCTTGTTCTATCACCAAAAGCATTACCCAGAGACGATGTCTTTGTACTTATCACTGTCTTTTGTTCACTTAAATTGAAGAAAGCAACATACACTTCACCTAAACACGTATATAAAGTAAGGAATTAAGACTCTATTAAATGCTTGAATGATATATTGATTATTGAGATTCATCTAAAGTGTTGGTTGGCAATTCACCTCTTCTTCCTTTTGCAATCCAAGAGCGAATCCCACCAGGACTAATACCATCTGCATGAATGACCAATTAGAAAGTGGTATCCAATTGAGAAATGTTTATAATTTTACAGTTTTACCTTTGGCAGATTCTGCTATTGCACACAGACCGGAGTAACTGTTTACCATGGTCCCATTTGGATTCAGCTTCCACATCTGTTGGAACACTGGATAGATCAGCTTTCAATAGAATCTATACATATATCAATCAACAAAATACAAATTGGGGCAATGCAGGCTTCTATACTTATTTCTAGAGATTAAGGGCCACATGCAAATCTTGTATGTGAAATATGGAGTGAAGCATACCTGATTTGCATCCCATCTGCAAGGAGAAAATGTACCACTCTTGAACTCCTTAGAAGTAAGCTTTTGTTTTGGGGAAGCATCCAAGCAGAATTTCATTTCGTTGGTTGCAACCAAATGATGTTTACCCCGATAGTCCTCTTGATGCGTACTCTCGCCATCTCTGTATCGGTAATATAACAAGCTATATTGTTAATGACGAAAAACAAATAATAGAATAAGTAGTATATGGAACAGAGAAGGATAAAGTATGATTACAATTTGAACTGAAATTCTCTCTTGTGTACACAGAAAGGAGGCTGAAGCTGGTTTTCTAAACTTCTTTTCCAACAGATTCTTTCAAGATCTTCATTGAGACTTTCAACAGACCAACCCCTTGCCTTTGTTTCACTGCAGCCAATGAGACTTAATGCATGTGTATATGATGGTTTCCCTCCTCTCTTGGATCTTCTTTTCTTCACTCTAAGATGATGGTCTTTATGATTCAAGTTCTCCGAACTTGTGATGCCAGGAAACTGTTATTGGAATAAAAGGGATATGAATCATTATAAGCTCTTATTATGCCAAACATGCCTATTAATGCAACATAGAACTAAGATGGCTCACATGCCTCCCTGTTACTTGAGCTGAAAGAATTAATTTCCAGCAGGATAGGATTCGTGATAAGACTATATGTGACAATATCAATACTCCGCAGATCTCCACCATACATGAGGGGCGACTTGGCCATGGACCACAATGTCATCTGTGAGAGAAGAATACATTCATTATAATCTATGAATACACATTAAATAGGTCTATGAATTTATTTGAAGTGATTCAGTTGTCCATTTTAGTTTTATATAAACCTGTGTCCTCTTCTCTTCTAGATTGAGTTTACTAAACCTGTGTGGACCTTGATTGGAACCTACAAGAAAATAGAGGGGGAAGTAAATTTTTAATTCACATTCCAATAAGCCTTAAATACAGAAATCTCTTGGCAATTCATTCACAGTATGAGGGTCATCATATTCATTCTGCACAGAGAAAGTAGCAGCCTAGTACTGTTACCTGGATCAGTTAGCCATCCGAATGGTAGCATGTCCAAATCAGGCCATGAATTCCCATTTAAACCTTTTGCTCCTATCATACTAGCTGCAGCTAAATCCCTGATTCAAAATTAAGTGAACTCGAGTTACATAATATGGTGATGGCTAACAGAACCCAGTAAGAGAAGCTGCATAATTGCAAAACATTCTGAATACCAAAACAAATATATATTGAACAGAAATAAATGCTAAAAACTTAATCACCTTGATATATCAAAATGAGATTTGACATCATCCCAGTTATCCCAGTCATCTCCTGTTATACGATACATGTTTACTAGCCCACTGACATCCTTGGCCAATGCTGGTGTCACACTAGTTCCAGGAGATAGAGAATATACAATGGGATGGTTAAGCTCCCGGAGAACCTGGCATGACGGGTCATATGTAAGTTTGCCAACAAATCTTTGTCAAAATATTCGAAATCTCAGAGATGAGTAGGAGGAAGAAAGCACAGTAAGTGTGGAGCGGAAACTTCTTATACCCCTGATACATAGGTTATTTCATTTAAATCCAAGTCAGCACCAAACACACAATCATGTTTCACTGCAAGGAAATCAGAAAATCTATCAAAATTGCAGCCAGAGGATAGGTAAAAAATGCTCAGAAGCTAAAATAAATAATGCAACATATATCGCCTTTTTTTCACTATTATTTTAAGTATGAGCAAGAATTAATGTGTGAATAAATAATCATTCAATTCGTGACAGCTACACTTATTTGTAAAAGTATAGAAGGAATTGAAAAGAAACAAAGCTGTCAGCTAAGTTTGGAGTGTTGCCCAAGGAAGTATATGTGTGGATTTCATCTCAACTTGCATTGCTAATTGGCAATTAGTAAAATACAATTACTGCCTCTACATTCCTAAGTTTTAAGGGGTAAAAAAGGTACTATTTCTTCTCTTATGCAAACTAAGGTGAAGATAGTGTTGCAAATTATAAATTATTTAAAATAATAGTGATTGTTGTCTATGAATGCATGTTGTGGTAATTAGATCTTAGTAAGCAGGATATGAAAAGTAGTCTAAGTACCAAAATCAACACCCCATGCAGCATACTGCTCATAAAGGGATCTCAAAAAGGCCCTCCCAGCCCCCAACTGTGTATTCACACTCATGAAACCATGAGACATCCATGCACAAGCCCTTCCCGGCAATGCTATGTCTTTTGCATGCCATACTCGACCAGACTCTTGATAAGCACCCCCCTAAGCAGTTGCAAGAGGAAAGAAACAGCAAGAAAATTTAGATTATGATGTAAAGTAGCCCCATATTCTGCCTGTAATGTTGTATTTTTTATAACGAAATAAAGAGATCTTCAAGTTTTCGCAGAAATACAAAGCAATACCTTTGTTGTGTCTAGGATAGGGGTGTTTGCATTGACTGCTTGTGTGCTTATCCCTCTCATAACATGAATTCCGAACATCAAACCCATGTTATGTACTTTATTGGCTACTTCACTGAATCCCTTCCCACCTGTGGACGAAGGCCACCTTCCGGGGTCAGGGATCATCCTCCCCCACTCATCAATCACATCAAATCCAAGAGAATTCGAATTAGCACCTTGGACATTCTTCCTATACCAGAGGTAATCCACAACAACATACTACAAGGATTGCGATAAATTAAAGAAGTAAGCCTATATCCAATGAAAGTACTAGTAACATGGCTAACAACTAACATGTTCAAATTATGCATAAGATCAGTTAAATAGGTCCTTGCAGTATCCATACCTTGTATCCATGAGCTTTGAGGCTCCGAGAAACTATTCCAGCATTCTGTAAGAATTCTTCTTCAGAAACTGTCCAGCCAAAGGAATCGTATGAATTCCAACCTCTTGGTGGGAAGCTAGCTTTCTGTAGGTAAGTTTCAGACACATTTCGAGATGACACACTGAAATCACACATTCAGAAACATTATGTTGCACCTTGGATATGATTGAACAACATAAGCTTCAATCTGATATAGTTACCATTCTTTTCAGATTAATAAATTCTACATCCAAACTAACATTAAGTGAATTCAGTTGGTATAAGTTGAATGAACAATGAAGTGTCATTGCTATACTCTAACTTGATCTGAATTCTGGGCACAGATCCAGAAACCAATGTGAACCAGCCCCAGTGCAGGAAATGGCAATGTTCAGAAAGAGCAAAAAACACTTGGAAAAAAAAAGAAAAAGAAAATGGAACTCAGGCTTATGTTTCCAATGTCCAAAATGTAGCATCAAGAACCACACAAGTAAAACTCAGAATCAACTAAAGAATAGCAAGAGAAAAAGAAGACAAAGAAGATTCCATGGTTATATACCTCTGAGCACAGAGAGCAAGGAGGAGAGGGCAGAGAGAGACGAGTGACACTAAGAAACAGTTCATGATTGCTGGTACTGCTGTTCCACCAAACAAGAGTTCCCACACAGTTAAATACTAATAAAATCTCCAACTTTATTGTACACTAGTGAATAACGAAATAGGCATATCAGGTAAAATATAATAATGAGGCCTAGTTGAGTTGTCAACCACACAAACACACAACACAAAAGAACAACAGCACAAGATAATGAGAGAATTGGAGAATTCAAATATCAATTACCAATAACCAAATTGCTAGAAGATTATAAACATTTTAATATGATAACTCATATTAAGTATTTAAGATAAGTGCAAATCAAATTCATCAATGCTAATAAGAGTAAAAAGATTATAGAAGATTATAAAAATGACTAATTTTTTTCAGATATAGAAAGAATGGGTAGATAATGCATAATTATTAGAAGGATTGATATTTCTCTTTAATATTGAGTTAATTTTTTTTATTATTAAATAAATCAAACGGTCAGATTTTTATTAAGGAAAGAAGAGAAAAATGAATTATGAGAGTCCAATTTGGATGAGGATCAGATTTATGGCATTATAAAAACTTTAAAAGTTCAAGAACACAAATTTGACTCTTAGATTTATGTTTTAAATAGCAAATCTATTAGTTCAATTTATGTCTTTGATAAACATCTTATACTCCAACAAGGCAACAACATTGCAAAACATCATTATCTCTTCAATATCAAAATTAAAAAGTGTATAAAAATTATACCAAATTTAACATTAAATTACAAAAAAAAAATAATTATTATTTGAGGCTAGAGTTCATCATAATTATATCATTATATGTTGGTATGTTTATTAAGTACTAAAATAAGTTGCAAATTTACCAGACTAAAATCTTGTAGAGATATTAATTAGAGTTGATTAGAAAGTAATTAGGAAAATTAACATATTCAAAGCATTATATGCAATAGTATCAAGTGAAGTTTATGAGAAATATGAACTTAGATAATCATTGTAGTATTGTTCTTCTTTCTAATATATGGCTATTTTATCGTTATTAAAATTGTTGTTGAAGTGTTTGAGTGAGTAAGGAATTGTTGGACCAATCGATAGTTGGGTTAATAATTCCTTACAGATAAGGGTGACGCTTATCTTGTATTTTACCTGAACACAGTTGTGGGGTTGTTCCTAGTGGCAGTGGTGTTGCACATTGTTGTCCCTTTGTCGTTACGCTCGCTCCTTGAAATTCACCGATCACCACCACTTCACCGCACGACACTTGTTTGCGTTACGAAGTTGTAAATTGTAATTGAAACAAGAGTAAACGTACACGTTCCGCTCCCACTTTGACTTCTACGATTAACTCACCCCATTAATCATTCGTATACGAACAAACGAATCTTCAGAATTTGGATAAACTGCATGTAGAGGGAAACAACCAATGCGCACGTGTGTCAGTTGGCATCCACCACTATGGTTCATACATCACTAACTAGTAACTAGTTATGGGCATTTTGGACTTGGACCGAAAGAAATTCACTTTTTGTTCTTGATCTGTGGTGGCTTAGAGAGAAGAGGGGAAAGAGCGATAGATGGGAAAAAATGTTACTATAGATAGTTGTTGGAGACTGTCGGTTTCTGAGAGGGATTCTTCTTGAACAGATTGCATACGATGGACTCTTTCTTACCATACAAATGTACATTATTTTTATGTATACTATTTAAAAGTTTAAATTCTTGGTGTTTTTTTTTTTAAATTATAGAGACTAATAATTTTTAGTATTTTTTATTATTAAATTATTTTTAATATTAATATAAATTATATTAATTTATGTGTATACATTTTATGAAAATATATGTAAATTATATTTTTTTTATGTAAAATTTTTATAAATATATATAAATTATTATTGAATAATATTTATTAAATATGTAATATTATTTTTTTTAATTTACAATAATATTATAAAAAAATTTTAAATATATTTAATATATTAATATTTTAATAATTTTAACTATTAATTTTAATTAATATATATTATATATAATTTTTTAGTTAAAATTAATAATTAAAATTATTACAACACTGTTTGTATTTGATACACTTAAAATTTTTTTAATATTGTATTTTAATTAATAAAAAATAATAAAAATTAATCCATGACAAGATTTTGCTTCACACGAGAGGATTCTGACATGTGGATTTGTGAGATGAGGTGTTTGAATGAACATGACATCATGTGCTTCATCCCTAGCAGGTACATGTCAGATTCCTAGATATACGAGTAAATCTTAAACTATTATTTCTGACGCTTTTTACTTTTAATATTGCAAAAAGACACCACTTATATAAAGATATAAAGATGGTAAAAATAAATTTTGTTAAATTATTTATTTAATCATAATTAAAAAATATGTTTTAAAAAAAATTAATAATAAAAATATAAATTATGAATAATATTAAATTAATTAATAAATTAAAAATTTTAAGAGAAGAAATAATTAAATTATTTAAATTAATATACCAAAATTAATTATTCTAATTAACATCAATTTAAATTATCCTAAATTTTTTAAATTGATACAAAATATTTTTTAAAAGAATCTCAAATTTACAATAAATTTTATTTTAAAAATTCAAAAATAAATAAAAATTGTTACACAAAAATAAAATAATTAACAATAAAAAATCATAAATTAAATATAGATCTACAAAAATAAAATAAAAATTATTAAAAGAAATATAAAAAATGTAAATAAAAATTTAACTGGTAAAACAATTTTTTAATAAAATTTTGGGTTAAGTACGATTTTGGTCTCTAAGGTATAGACCAATAATTCTTTTTTGCATACAAAATATTCTCTAAAATTTAACTTAGTTTTAAAATTGTCTACCTTAGGAACCAAAATCGTACTTAACCCTAAAATTTTTATTACAAATTTAAATTTTAAACAAATTAAAAAATTGGTATCAAAGCTAAAATAACAATTTCAAGAATATACAACAACACTTTTTAATAATGACAACATTTTTAATCTATGTCACGTATAAAAAATCCAATACATAATAATCTAGTCAATAGACGAGATCAAATGTTCTTATTTAAAGGCGTTTTAAACATTTTTACCTAAATCTCCACCATAAAAAAAACTGTGTCTTGTCGTATTATTAAATGAAGGATGTATTACGAAATGATAAAAAAAATAATTAAAAAAATTTGAGAGTTAAATTTATGTTTATAATTTTTTATTTTTTAAAATTAAAAATTTAAGCATCAAATTTGTATTTATAATTTTTTATTATTTTAAAATTCAAAATTTGACCTCTCAATTTATATATCTATAAAATTTTATCATAAGATATGACCTCCTAGATTTTTTATCTCCATATTAAAAAAAAAAAAACACTTAACCTACCTATATCAATAGATAATACACCATGTTGGTCCATTTCTAAAACCTAATTTTGCAGGTAAACCTTTAAAATGTTGACATATTTATTATTACAAATAAACGAAATTAACTCTATATCAAAATTGTTATTTTTATCACACACAAATCATCTTTAACTCGAGTTTGACAAAGTGTTTTGGAAAAGTATTTATATTTTTTAAAATTATAAATGCTTTATTTCATATTTAATAAATAAAGAGATAAGTATGGTTTTGGTTCCAAAAATTTTGCGCTAGAATCGAATTCGTCTCTCTTCTAATTTTTGATTTAGAATCGTCCTTAATGTTTTTTTTTTGTATTAAAATCGTCCTTTTAATTTTTTTGGACTAAAATACCTTCACCACTACCAACACAATTACCTCTTCCACCACCACCACCAACACTACCGCCACAACCACCGCCACAACCAGCACCACCAACACCACCAACACAACCACCACCACCACCAACACAAACACCACCACCAACCAACACCACCACTAAATTCAGAAATCAACAAAACCAACAATTCAGAAATCAAATCAGATTCAACAAGAACAAAACCAACAATGATTCAACAAATCAAATCAGATTCAACAAATCAAGAAGCAGAAGAAGCAGAAGGCGAAGTAGAAACAGAGATCCAAGAAGCAGAGGCGGCGAGGAGCAGCAAAGCGGAAGCCGACGACGACGAGGAGGTCACGGCGGCGACGACGAGGAGGGCGAGGCGCGAGGGCACGGCGACGACGCGAGGGCGAGGCGGTGACGACGAGGGCGAGGAGCGGCATCGGCGAGGAGCGGGGCGGCGACGACCCCTTCTCTCCCCCTCCTCCCTGTTTCTCGGCCCCCCTTTCTTTCTCTCCCCACCCCCCGCTTCTCTGTATCCCTTTCTCTCCTTTCTTTCGGTGACGGTGACGGTGACGGCGACGACAGCTCCAAGCTTCGTCGGCGCCGGCGCCGTCCCCCTCCCCCTCTTCCCTCCCCTCCCCTCCCCTCGTATACCCCCCCCCCCAAAAATGCGTTTTCTTCCCCCCGCCCCCTTCCAACATGCGTTACACGCGGTTTTTTTTATTTTATAATTTTTATTATTAAAATAGGAATAGGGGTAGTTTAGAAATAATATAAAAAATTTTATTAAAAATGATGATTTTAATACGAAAAAAAACATTAAGAACGATTCTAAATCGAAAATTAGAAGAGGGACGAATTCAATTCTAGCGCAAAACTTTTGAGACCAAAACCATACTTATCCCATAAATAAAAAAAGTTATGGACTTCAAAAATTTAAAAGTACTAAAAGAAATACTTTCTAAAGAAATCAAAAGATTTTATTTATTTTCATTATGATCATTTTAAATTTTAAAAAGTATTTTATTAAATAAAATTATTGTTAGATCACCGAAAAAACTATAATTATTGTTGTTTGTATTTATTTATTTAAAACTACTTTTAATATGATTTATTAAACATAAGCGTTACAAATTTTAAAAAAGTTATTTTTTAGAAAACCAATTTAATAAATTACTAATAAAAAATAAAATTTGTATCAAAGCAAATTTTAATGGATAGAAATTAATTTTTTATTCATAGATGAATTTATTAACCTTCTCAATTTTTATTAATAAGCATAATAATTTAATCTCAAAATTAGATAGTGTTTATTACTGTTCTACTCCAAATATGTACCTCTCTTTGTTTTTGTTTTTGTTAAGCTCCCAATTAAGATTGTTTGATTTTAAAGAAAAGGCAAATACTATAGTCTAGAAGGAAAATTTTTTCTACACATATAAAAGACACGTGTAAAAAAATGAGGTTGTTATAGTAGTACAGTTGTCTAATAAAAAATTATAGAATGTGATGTGTGACTTCATTTAAAAAGGACAAACACTGTGTGTATTGCAGGAGTGGAATATATGAATAGTGATGATTAGTAAAAGGGAGATTCTATTATGCTGAATCCATTTCCTTTCTTTACATGCTGATGACAAATGGAGTGGCTACCGCAATGACACGCGTTGAGAGAGACTGCCCAGGAAAGCTAGCTTTCTGCTTTGCAACAGAGTATGGGTCCCACACACTTTTATTTGTCGGTTACTTTTCAGGTGTTTATGTTTCTAACTTTGGATTAAGTAAGGTGTTAATTATTTTTGTAATTAAGGTTAGTAGTTGTTGCAAAAATGTGATGGGTTATTTTACAAAAAAAGGGGTTTGAGTTTAGCCAAAAAAGGCCTTTGTCTTATTACTAATAATGGATGAACGGCGGACTAAGCACGGCAATACCTGGAACACTCAACTCAACGACGGTGACGGTGCAGGCCTCCACGGCAGACCGTGAAATCCTCAGGCGACCAGAGTGGGATCACCGTCGGGGTCAGCACATGGGCGACGCGCGACAAACAGCCGTTTGACACGTTCCGGCGGTGGACGAAGAAGGCTTCTTCAGGTTCGGCAGCGTGGAAGATGTGAGGACCTAGTCACTACCTGACAAATGACACCTCCGTAGAAGCTAGGGTTTTCTTTGTCATTTAGGATATCCCTTTCTTGACCCTCTACTAAGATTTCGTTTTCTATTTCTTAGTATTGTTGCCTCCTCCTTTTTTTTTTTTTTTTTAAAAAAATCCACTTCAACAAAATTAGAGAAATTACAATCAACATTCTGATATCCTTTGTTTTTGTTATAGGCCATACTATGTATAGCAATAATTTTTACTGATTATTTAATTTTATGATTATTTATTTTCATAGCCTTCGTATTTTTATTCTAATTTATTTTTATAATATTTTTTTTATTTTTTTCCCCCTCATATTTATGTTTTTTATTTTTATTTGTATTTTCATTCACTTATTTATGTTAATTGAAATTATTAATAATTTAGAAAAAATAAAAATTATAAATGTAGTAATAAGAAAACCGAGTAATAAAATAACCGGAAGTACCGTACTCTCTACGATACAAATAAATAAAGGTGATTGTTATTGACAATTTATTTTTAAAAAATGCTCTTTAATTTTGTAAAAAAAAAAAATTAACACTTCATTTTCAATTCAAAAATTATATTATCACTATCTTTTATCTTGCCAATAAATATAGTCACAATTTTAATTATTAAATTATACATTATTATAGACTTTTTATTTATGATATTTTTATTTAAGACTTTTCAGCAAAACAAAAAATTTTGTAACATGATAAATATACCTCTTTTTTTTTTTGAGTCAATCTAATCCAATCTTTTTTTTGGTGGTCTTACAATCCACTATTAGTAATAAGACAAAGGCTTTTTTTTTTGCTAAACCCAAACTCTTTTTTTGTAAAATAACCCATCACATTTTTGCAACAACTACCAACCTTAATTACAAAAAAAATTAACACCTTACCTAATCCAACGTTAGAAACATAAACACCTGAAAAGTAACCGATAAATAAAAGTGTGTGAGACCCATATTCTGTTGCAAAGCAGAAAACTAGCTTTCCTGGGCAGTCTCTCTCAACGCGTGTCATTGCAGCAGCCACTCCATTTATCATCAGCATGTAAAGAAGGGAAATGGGTTCAGCATAGTAGAATCTCCCTTAGTAAAATCATTTTGCTGTGTAAGTAAAAATAATTAAATTAGGATTATTATGTTAATATAAGGGATAAGTATTATTTTGGTCTCTAACGTTGAGGGTCAGAATCGAAATTGTCCCTGGTATAATTTTGAATTTAAAATCATTTTTAATGTTACATTTCATTTTAAAATCGTCTTTCTTAATAATTTTTTTTTAAATGACAAAAATACCCCCTTTTTTTTCACCATTTCATTCTTCTTCTTTTTCCAGAATAACAAATTCTTTTTCCGTTAACAAATTCTTGTTGCCATTAACACACTCAAGATTCAGCCATTCAACCTTCTTCCTCTTGGTATCTCACTTCATTCATTCATTTTGTTTCAATCACACTCATATTCATTATTGGTATCTCACTTTTACTCTGCAATCTGCATGTTCTAAATTAAAGGACTCCATAATTCAGAAATCAAAAACAATAACAAAATAAAAAACAACAAAAAGCAATAGCAATTCAGAAATCAAAACAATAACAAAACCAACAATAAAAATTAGGAAATTATGGATTAAGATGAACAAATTCACCATTCAAATCCAGATTCAACAAATCAAAATCAGATTCAACAAATCAAAACACAATAATGATAAAATCAGAAAATAACAAATTAAAATCAGAAGATGCAGACCCATAAGCAGAAGATGCAGAAGCAGAAGCAAAAAGTAGAAAACGAAGTAGAAGATGCAGAAGCAGAAGCACTCAAGCAGATCCAAAAGAAGCAGGAGACGAAACAGAAACAGAGATCGAAGCAAGAAGCAGAAGCAGCCAGGCGGCGAGGAGCAGCGGTGCAGAAGCCGAGTCTTTCTCCCTGGCTCGCGACAGCGACGGTGACGGCAGCTCCAAGCTTCGCCGGCGCCGTCCCCCTCTCCCTTTCTCCTTTTCCTTTCTTCCTCCCCCACCCCCCGCGTCCTTTCCCCTTTCCTCCTCGTGTCTCCCCTCCCCTCTCGTGTCTTTTCTTTTCTTTTATTTTATATATTTTTATTTGAAAAAACTATTTATAAAAAAGGGTAGTTTTGTCATTTACAAAAAATATATTAGAAATGACGATTTTAAAATGAAAGGTAGCATTAAGGATGATTTTAAATCCAAAATTACACCAAAAACGATTTCAATTCTGACTCTCAATGTTAGGGACCAAAATAATACTTATCTTTTAATATAATGAGTCTATAATTAATGGTTGGATTTTTTACTTTGTAGGCCAAGTTTCATATATATTAGTACCAATGTGAGTTAAACATCCAAATGTCGAGGAAGTTGAAAATTTGTGTCATAGAGCGGACATACACGGACATAGGAAGTGGAATATAGGGTTGGGCCTTATAAGTGGTGAAGAAGTTGATTACATATTCTTTTTTGGGTGGGCCAGAAGTTAATGAATAGGGTTATATGTAAACAAATAAAACGAAGACTAGTAAACCAACTTGAGTTGGTCGGATGGTTAGTTCATTCATTTGTTTAAGTAAATGTCGGGAATTCAAATCTTACTTTGTGCATGTAGTAACCTATTGGCCAGCGGTAAACCCTTAAATGGAGTTCAGATCCGTAATGGATTAGTCTTTAACTTGTCGAGTTGGAGAATATAACCTATTAAAGTTTAATGGATTTGGGTTAGATTAGTTCGGATAATTGGATACTCATTTAAAAATAAAATTTATAAAAAATTTGAAACAAAATTAAAAAATATTCTAAATACTACAAATATGTAATAATAATAATACATTATCAATTTAAACTTAAATAACTATCATAATTTAGAATAATTTTGAATTAATAAATAAAAATGCATATATTATTAGATTTTATTTTTTAATTAATATTAAACTAATTAACTGTCTGCAATCCTAAAAATCTAAAACTAATACCCTAACCAATTAAGGTCGGATTTAATTGGATCTGAGTCGATTGCATCCGACTACCCATTAAATTTACAAATAATATAATCGAATTGGATTAATTTTAAATGGATAACTGGATTACCTGTATCCGTGAACATCCCTGACAACAAGTAAGATGACGAGAAATTTAAATATATTAAGGGCAAGTGATTAACAATTCTTTAGTTATCATGAACTTGCAAAACTATTAGTTGAAGGCATTTGATAATGTTTATAGTGTCTGATGATGATTTTTTTAATAGAAGAGAAGTAAGAGGTTAACTTAATGAGATATGTCTTCGTGGTTGAAAATTGAGATTGTGTTGTTAGGGTTTTGCTTTGTGTTTGATTATATATTTGTTAATAATATGTAGATAGTTTATGGTGTAAATTTTTTTCTAATCGATATGATTAAATTGTAATTGGATTAGTTAATTGGGATAAACATTATATTGGTCATATTTAATGATAGACATGAATAATAATTTTATTTTGGAGATATTATAGATTTGTTCAAATATATTTTATATTATGTAAAATTAAGAAAGGTGCAAAATAGAACAATAAATTATTAATTGAGTAATAAAATTTATCATTATCATTTCTAATATAAATGACGATTATAATTATGATTATGCTTATCATTATTATTAGTAATGATAATGATAAATTTTATTACTCAATTAATAATTTATTAATAATCATGATCATTATTATTTGTGACAAATTGCAAAATAATAATTTTGAATTTGAAATTCTATTTTTTAAAATAGAAAATCTAAATACATTGTTTAGAATTGAATTGAGCCTAAAGTGAAATTTGAATAAAATGATCATGACCCTCGTATCAGTAGAGAGATCATTCCTAGTTTTTTTTTTTCTTTTTTTGTTAGATGACTTCCCCTAATTTTTTTAATAGGCTAAATCACTACTTGTGTTTATTGTAATAAAAGTCTAAGCTCAAAACATAATAACATTTTAAAAAAATATTAGTTAATCCTCTTCCAAAAATTTAGCAAATCATAATCTCTCTTTAATTATTATACTAACTATCTATTGATAATGTCTGTTAGCACTAAAGTAAAACGATATCATTACCTGCAACACTGTTATTCTAGATTGTATTGGGTCTTGTAGTTCTAATGATTGTCTCCCATCATGTCTCATACATAACATCATACCACTCTCATATCACGACAAGTGGCATCTACATGTGTAAAAAAAATATTTGTTCTACACCATAGCACTCGCCATTTTTTTAATCTCCTCTCTTCAATTTTAACATAATCAAAGGGTCACAAGAAGTTAGCGCATGAATTGAAATTGCATATTACATGATACAAGAGCTAAGTTATATATAGAAATATTACAAACTAACTTCATAAATATTTATCTACTAACTATTAACCACTACCAACTACTTATTATTACTCTAATATTCTTCTTCAAACTCAAGTGGTAACTTGAACTAGAAATTTATTTAAAACAATGACATAAAGAAAAACTGCAGAAAACAAACAAAACTGAGTGCAGACAAAACTGGTAGAAAGAAGCGCAGATAAAACTGTTGGAAGAAAATACAAATAAAACTACTAGAAGAGTACAAATAGAACCGTCAGAGGAGCATAAACAGAACTGTCGAAACAAAAAACGTAGACTAAACTACTAGAAAGAAGCACAAACGAACCTGCCAAAAGAGTAATGAACTACAGAAAAGATGAAAAACAGTTGTAGAGATGGAAAACTATCGGAAAAAGGTCGAAGAGATGACAAACTTAAAAATGTGAAAACAACAAGATCGAAGCAGAAATCGCAAAAACAAAAGACAAAATAAAAAAGAGAACACCAAAAAACCTTAGGAGAGGTCCTACAAAAGGCATCGCGTCAACAGTAAAGTAGCATTGCCACGTCAGTATCACTTGACACGTGGTAGCATCGTAATGGAGGAGAGAGCCACGTCATCATACTGATGTGCCCTAGTCAACGCATGGGTCAACGCAAAATTGGGTCGGGTGAATGCGCAAGCCGTTGAACGGGTTGGGTGTGGTCAACCGAATCAAGAGGATGGATTGTATCTGGACTATTGATCTTAGCATTCGAAACGAGCAGTCCAGATTGAATATGAAAAATTGAGGATGATTGATGGGCCGCGGGACATTGACCAGTGCGTGGAGGCACATCCGGCGGCCAATGGTGGTAGGACTTTGTTGGTTGAACTTGGCATGGTAAGATGAAGACCATATCAAGGATGGTGACTCAAATACAGTGTCAAAACATGAAAGAACAAGTCGGAAAAAGTCTCAGCTAAAACCAATCAATGGAGGTAGATAGGAACTTGTGACGGCATGTGACAACGCGTGACTTGGCTGACGGCGACAAGGTTTGATTTGTTGCACTCGCAACAGAGAGACGAATACAATGGTGGAGTTGGTTATGCATAATAACATCGGAAAGAGGGAAAAAAACTCGGGTGAAAGGAAGGAGGATGAAGTTTGGCTCGTTCAACTCGGGACGATACAATGAAGAGGAAGGGCTAGACTTTGTGGTGAGAAAACATCAATACAGTAGCAAAAGAGAAGGAAAAGGAGGTGAAGCAAAAAAGGATTCGATGGTGAAGAAAAAATTGATATTTCACTAGAAAAGAGAAAATAACTTGAGCTCTTCAAAGAAGATACCATGACCCTGGTACCATGTTAGAACTCAAGAAAGGGGATTAAGGAAGTAGATTGTATATATTGAAGTTGCATGATACAAGAGCTAAGCTTTATATCGAGATATTACAAACTAACACAAGAGCTAAGTTATATATAGATATATTATAAATTAATCTCATAAATATTAATCTTCTGAGTAATTAACTGCTAATTATTTTTCATATGATAGGCGAAGTTGTGTAATACACTAATATGAGTATAAACTGATATATTCTGCAAGTGTGATGACAGTGAGTCAAGTAATACAAATCGTGGATATCAATTTGTATCTAAAAATTCGTGACTTATTGATGTAAGGTTAAAACTAATAAGAAACAAAGAAAATCAAATCATAAAACTAGCAAAAACTAGCAAACAAACCAAAAATCAAGCTATTCACAATATTAGTATATATACAATAACCAATAACAAGGCACACATTTGCAATTCTCTGACAACGGTGCCAAAAACTTAATGTAGGGTTAATGTCGGTTAAGAATTTTCACAAAATAATTCCGTTGATAGTATAGATCTAAACCGACAAACAACCCTCAACCAAAATTTAATTTGTTTGTCACTTAAGCCAAACCCAATAAAAACCAAGAGTATTTAAATTTCGGGTCGTCTCTCAAGAAATTGTAGAGAAGTGTGCATATTATTGGTTATGGGGTATATTTTGGGGTTTTGGGTTTGATAAACAAGAAATATAAATTGCAAGAAAATAAAGAAAACTCAAATGGTAAAAAAGTCTTGACAAGGGTTAATGGTTAAGGTTCATTATCCTTGTCACTAACCACAACATGATAATTACAAGGATCATTCCCACTTTGTCATTCCCAAAATTAGAGGAAAGTCAAGTGAGCTTAATTGATCCTAGTCCATAAGTCCTAGCCACTCACTAAGTAATTTAGTAACAACTAGAGTCAATAGAAACAAATTATCAATCACTTGGACATTAGTAACTCAAAGTTACCCAAGTTACCAACCCAAGTCAAGAACACAAAAATCTACTCTAAAATCTAACCAAGCATTTTATCAAATACTTGGAAGGCATAAAAGGAAAGCATAGTAAATTAACAAGAAATATAAAATCTACAACTACCCAATGTAAGAAAATAATAATAACAACTAGATTAAACAACAATAAACAAAGAAACATCAAATTGCATTAATAAAAATTAAAATTAACAAAGAGTTCATAAACATAAAAACAACAAAATAGAAGAAATAATAAGTAAAATTAAAGAATAAAGGTGTAAAAACAATAAATTGCAAGAAAATGTAAATGAAAACAAGAATTAAATCTAAATCTAAGAGGAACCTATCCTAATCTAACCTAATTCTAGAGAGAAGAGAGAGCTTCTCTCTCTAGAATATAACGTAAAGCATGTTCCTATTCTACTCCTAATTGCTCTTCCCTTGATCTTCCTTGAATTTGGCCTCTAATAGCTTCAGAAATGAGTTGGATTTGGGGATGGATGGCTCAGAAATTGCCCCCAACGTATTCATTTTAAGTTGGTCAAGTGCTGCCTGTCACGCGTACGTATGGGCCACATATACGCGTCACCTGGCAGATTTTCTTCATACGCGCACGCGTGGGCCACGTATGTAAACCCCGGTTAAATTAGTAGATAATTAGTCAATAAATTAGTTTTTAATAAGGAGGATTAGAAATGTGAATATTATATTACTTTAGGGTAGAGCTCATCGAAACAAGAATTTTGACACTAATTTCAAAGAAAACGGTCCAAAATTAGACCGAAAGGACCGAACCAGTTGAACCGGATCCAAACCAGACTGTCGGTCCAACCGGACCAGCCCTTTTAAGTGAACCCAAGCCCTTCGTCCCCTTCATTCCAACAGAAACGAAGCTTTCAGCTTCCAGGGGAGGGAAGAACGAAAACTTCACCGAAACCCTTATGTTACTTTCCAAATCCCATAACTTCTCCGTCCGAGCTCCGATTGCTGCACCGTTTGTGGCCACGCGTCCATCACGTCGAGCTCTACATTTCTACTGAAACAATTTTACTGGTAACTTGTTTAATCACTCTAAGCCCTCTTTTCCCCAAATTTTCGAATTTTAATGGGAAGGTTGAATTTCTTTGATTTCTGATGTTTTAGGATCCAATTAGCTTGAGAAAAACGTTCACTCTTGCTTATGTGAAGCTTGGGTAAGGTGAAGATACGATAATTCTATTTTATTTTCATTGAATTTGAGCTTTGAGTATTAAATTGGATATATATGTGTTATGAATGTGTATTAGGTTGTGAATAAATAATTGGAGCTTGAAAATGTGAATACTGAAACTTGGAGGAAGCGGATTAGTTGAGTTTTGAGGGGCTACCTTGGTTTTGAATAAATAGTTTTGGTCATTACGTGGAAATTGGCCAAGGTATGATTTAGGTTTCTTGCATTTAATATATAATGTTCTGTAAAAACTTAGGCTAGATGACCATAGGATAAGTTGGAATGCAGGTGTATGTTTAATGTTTAGTAATTTGTCGATGAATATATTTGGTTGAAGTTTATTGGATAATTAGTTATTAATTTTGGATGGTGAATGTTGTTATGTTAATTTGGAGAGAATTATGGTTGAATGTTATTGTTGATGAACATGGTTGGTTTGGTGCTTGTTGATTAACTAATGATTTGGTGAATTATTGATTTGAGGTATAACTATTGTGGAGGTTGTTGTGATAACGAGGTATTTTGTGTTAGAATCCTAGGATTAGTGAACTATGATCCTTAGTTGAATTTTGGTTGTTGGATTTGAATATTGTATGAGTATAATTGTTGATCTAAGGTAGATTTATTATGGTGACTGTTATGATGATGAGGAAGGGTATGTTGAATTGAAAAGAAAGCAGGTTTGGACCCGAAAAGGGTGGCAAAGTCCGAGTTTTAGAGGAGATGCTACCGAAATTTTATAAAAATTAGAGATTTTGTTTATATGATTATTTAAAAAGATTTATATTCAAAGGTTATATGGTTTGATTTAGAGTTATTAAGAAAATGAGCATGTTTTAAGTTTGATTCGTTTAGAAAAGAATGAATTATGTTTTGAATTGGAACTATTGATGGACAGAATGGGACGTATGATAATGAAGGATAAGGATTGAATATGATTCACGTATAATGATGAATGAGATGCGATTGAGAATGATGTGGATGTTGATGAATTATAATTGAATTATTTATATGGCTTATGAATTTGAATAATCTGAGATACGAGATTCCCTTGATCAAGTGCCGTGGCTTGCCACCACGTGTACCAGGTTGAAAACTCGATACTCTGTTGACCCTACGACGTAAGTGTGACCGGACACTATATAAATTCCCGAGAATGTTACCCCCATTGAGCAATATTGATTATTTGAGAAAAAGCTATGCATAGACTCTTGGAGATGCACGTCGGGGGACAGTCTAAGGACAATTCAGACTTGTCGGGTTGGCTGGATAACCGACAGATGAGCCTCATCAGCCATAGGACAGGCATGCATCATATACATATTACTTGAATTACTTGCTTGTGCTTTAATTGGGTATGCCTATATGTACTTGCCATGCTAAATGTATATTTGTTACCTATAATAACTGTAACCTTTTTGTGTTTGCCTTATCTGTCTATTTGTCTGTGAAAATGCATGAAGGAGTTGGAGGTACGGAGGAATGGCAGTATGGGACTTAGATTTAAGGTTAAGTTAAGTTAGGATTAAATATTTTTAGAAAAACACCTTTTATGGCTTCTGTTTAATATTTTATGCTCTATAATCTAAGTGTCGGCGTTCTAGGATTGCCTCTGGCATTCCCAAGACCTTATATATTATGTGTGTGGCACCTTTACCATACTGAGAACCTCTGGTTCTTATTCCATACTATGTTGTTGTTTTTCAGATGCAGGTCGAGAGGCATCTCGTTAGGCGTCTGGACCTTTAAAGCGGAGTGGTTACAGGGTTATTTTGTTATGCTATGATGTGTATATATGTACTTGGTTTTCTCTCCGCATAACTTGTTCTTTTGATCCTCCTAGAGGTTTATGGAGAGGCAAGATTGTGTATATGTACTTTTGGATTTTGGGATATGTATGTATATATGTGTAAATATTCTCCGGCCAGTTTTGACTTCACAGGCTGAGTTAGGAGCTTGTTATTTTGTTTCTTTGGCACTCTATTCCTACTTCTGTTATCTTATGTTTAATAATTATGATTTTCTTAGCACGTAAGTTAACTCGTACCTTGAGCGTTGCACTTTTATTTCGCGATTTTTGTTTCCTCTTTTCTTCAAGACTCCTAACATATTATAATTCTTCTGCTATTATATGTACTCATTTTATTTTAGAGGTCGTAATACCACACCACCTCTGTTTTACAGCTTAAGCGTAAAGCTTAGTGTGGTAGGGTGTTACAACGTACACGCGTCGCCATGAATTTTGCAAATCCTCATTTCTTCATGAGCTCTCCACTTTGCATACTTTTTTTTCCATTTCTTTCAGGCCATTATTGCCTTCAAAACCTTAAATCACTAAAACAAACATATCAAGGTATCAAATGGGAGAAAAGTGAATTAAATTTAGCACTTTAAAAGCTTAAAAAACATGTTTTCAATTATTAAGCACAAATTAAGAAGAATTACAAAACCATGCTATTTTAATGAATAAATATAAAAAAAGTTGATAAAATCCACCAAATTCAATACAAAATAAACCATAAAATTATGGTTTGTCACTTACTATTTTTATAAATTACAAATTTTTTTAAATTAAAAATTGAAATTATGACTCACAATTTCTAATTATCTTTTTCAGATTTTGTCCTATGACTCATGATTTATAGTTACTTTTTTTCAATTTTTTTGTCTTTTTTAAAATTATTATTCACAATTTTTTCTTATTTTTAATATCTCCACATCAAGTATTACACCAAATCATCATAACATCAATGAAATCACCAATAATAGTTCAATATAAAAAAAGAGAAATTCTCCACATACAAGTGTTTTTTCATACAAGTCATACAAGTCATTTATTTCTTCTTTTTCTTCTTCGTTTTTGAAGTGTTTCATCTTCATCGTCGTGTTTCTCCTCGTTCTTCTTGACTGCACGTTTTTCATCTTCTTCCTCCTCATCTTTTGCACCTTCTTCTTCTTCTTGCTGCACGTTCTTCTTCCTCTTTCTCTTCTTCTTCTTTTCTTTCGTTTCTTGCCTTCTCTTTCTCCTTCTTCATTTACGTGCTTTTCTCTCTGTTTTCTTTCTTCGTTATTCTCGATTTCCATTATTTTTTGACATCAAGCTCTGAAATCGTTTTTGAAGAAGAAGAAGCAGCAGAAGATGAGGAGGAGAAAGAGAAAGAGTTCTGAATTATGCATAAGGTGCACTTCAACAAATTTTGGGTGTATTTCTTAAATCCTTTGGGTGTATTTTCGTAATCCTTTGGGTGTATTTTTGTAATCCTTTGGGTGTATTCCTGTAACCGTTTGGGTGTATTTCTGTAATCGTTTGGGTGTATTTCTGAATTTTCATTATCTTCAAAACGATCTCAAAGCTTGATTTCTGAAACTATGAAAATCGAAAAAAAAAACGAAGCAAGATTACCAGTGATAAACGCAGATAAAACAACGAATAAAAAGGCAAAGAGAGAACGCACGAAGGAGATCAAATTTGACAAGAAACTCGTTTTCATGGAGGAAGAAGAAGAAGAGTAAGAGAAGAAGAAGGAGAAGAAGAAGAAGGAAGAGGAGGAGGAGAAGGAGGAACGCGAAGTACGCCATGGAAATCGTATATGAGTCGGCGTGTTTTTTGTTAAGTTTCTTCCAACTTGTATGACTTGTAAACCAAATGACCTGTATGTGTAGCACTCCTCATAAAAAAAATCAGCTACTATTAACTACTACTAACTCCTAACTACTTATTATTACTCTAACAAATCAAATTTATTGTGACCATATACGGTACAAAAGTTAAAATAGAATAAAATTTCAACAACTAATCAAACAGATCGTCTACAGATTCTTCAAACTTTTAAATTACTAATACGAATTTAGCATGCAAATAAGTTAATATTATAAGGTATGAAAATTAGATTAATTTAAGAAAAATGTTAGATAATTAATATTTTAAACTAATATTAGCCAAATTTTTATATTTAATAGTAATTATGTTTGGTATATACTAAAATCAGATACTAAAATTAGTGATTAATATAAAATATATATTAACATACAAAATACATATTAAAAATAAATTAAATTACACATATATTTATATAAACACATAATGACTAACTTTAATGCTTTATATATATATATATATATTAGAAGTCTTCATATAGTATGAAAATTAGAAGTCTTCATATATATGTTTAGCATATACTTGGCAATTGGTATGGTAGATTATCTGTCACTAAAGTGTGAACTGCATCGTATTTGTATATGGATATGGATAGTCAAAAGTCAAAACCACTAATAAGTTGTAAATAGCCATGATTTTCACAAAATTGTCTTATCCATGGCACGTGTTGTGACTATAAAAATGAAAACCAGGTATTAGTCAAGGCTCGTCTATGCAGGCAATGCAGGTCACTATCACCTTCTCCATGTTGCTATGATGAATGAAATTGCTCTAATCAGTAATCCTAATTTCATGAAAAAGTTTTAAGTTGTTTTGCTTGCATTTACATCTTATAAAAACTAGTCTAGTAATATACTTAATGCCTAACAAAGAATTTCATTGCAGTGAATTCATTATGACCTGGTGATGGTGGATTGGTGGTAAACCCTTCCATTCCTCAGCCTCAGAAGTACCACGATTTCGCTGACAAACGCACTTTCTTCGGTATTATTTTTATTTTCTACAATTCAACTTCACACCAACTTAATAAATTGAATGTCACCTTAACTAACTATATGGCCTGTTCAAATTTGCATCATGCATTGTCATACCTCTAATGGCTTATTTGTTGCCTCCAACCTACACTCATTCATCGTTTTGGCTCTTGGCTTCAGGTTTGGAATTCTGATGTAATAGTACAATCAATACTCGTTTACAAATATCATCTTCCAATTTTAATCTTTTGCATGATTTTATCCTCTAGCTATGGCTCAAGAGAGCACGGACAGGGCATATTGTGAGTGGTCACACGCTTATGCACTTGTCTGCTGCAATGGTTCCTGTCATCACAACATTCATGCTTGCAAAGAGGAGGCCTTTGCATGTATGTAACACTCAAATCCTTCATGTATAATGTTCAACGAATTTGAATTATGTATTGTACTTCCTTCTTTGATTGCTAAATATCTGATATGATCATCATTTTCATCATCTGAATTGCTATTTGCTAATTAATATTGAGTATAATAATTTGATTAATATGGCTGTGGCCATATGCAGGCAAAATCTGTTTAACGCATGCAGCATTTCCTGGACGATGTGGAGCGAAGCCATATTTTCTCTCTTGCAGAACTATAGCAACTAATAAAAGTTCATAGTAACATATTTATTAATGGAACCAATAAGTAAAGGATGATGCTAACATCCATGATAATGTAAATTATAACTGTTGCTTTGTTTCCTTCTTGTTGCCAAGATGACTTTTGCACCAATTTTTTATTATTTAGTGATTTATGGATTGATAGCTAGCTAGCCTCAACCACCTAAACCAGCAATGCATTTCATACTCATATGGTAGCTGGACCTAAATGAAGAAAAAAAAATGGCAGAAAAGGAGAAAAATAGAGTTCAATAATATTCACTTAAATTTAATGATGATTGTTATGTACTTTGAGCCTTCAGGTGCTATATTATTCCTCATCCTACACTACACCTTGCAACATTCAAATTCAAACAACCCCAGAGCAAATTCACCTCCAAAAATAGAACATTTGGACTACACAAAACTCAAACTCAACTATTGTAATCAATCAAGTTAACTTAATCTTAAATCTCAAGGATAGCCATTATTTACATGAAGCAGGATCAGCTTGCTTGCAATCAACATCCTTTAACAAGTTATCATCCAATTCCGGCAAAGAAAATGACTTTGATCTTACATGAATCTTGCTCCTGTGAGGATGGGGTGACTCGGTGACTGAAGAAGGTAGCAACATGCGAGGTGGTGGATTACTACCTCTGCGCTCTGCAATGGAGGGTATAGACCCTTTCAATGGCAAAAAGAAGGTGGACCCTCCGGATGTTTGATCAGCCAAAAACACATCACCCTTCTTGTGAAACAGAGAGGAACTGTCCAATACAGAAGCATCTTTGGCATAAATAGTTTCGGTTGAATCCATGCTAGAAGTAGAAGGTGATGGCTGCTGAGAAGACAAATTTGTTGAGGAAGGTGAAAATGTAAATGAACTTGCATAATCAGAACTGGAGGGCGAGAGCGTTGGTGACTTGGAACTGCTGCTCGTGAAACAAGGAAGATAATCTGATGATGTTGGCAATGATGAATCCACATCCGTAATGGGAACAAAATGATCCAACACTTCAACATAACCTTTTTCCCTGCCTGAGCAATCATTGGGATCAACATTAACAGCAAAATCTTCCATGACAAGAGCAGCTTCTTCATTAGTAGAGTTCCTTTTGGATGAAGTGAACAATCCTTTGATGAAACCGCTGGCGAGTTTCCGGCGCAGTCTCCCCCAACCGCTTTCTCTGGCTGGAAGGCAGGTCTCTGAGCCTGCATTAGACACAGAGAAAGGTGGAACAACCCCACCAGCAAGTGCCTTTTGGAAAATCTCATAATCCAAATCATATTCATCAAGCTTCCTAGGACGAACAGCTTCCAAGCTTGTGTCCTCCTTCTCCTGCTGGTCACAATCAGCAGAGGCAAGAGCAATCCAAAACTCCGGTGGCTCGTCATACTCATGGATGGTAAGAACAGGAGCCGTAGCCCTCTCATAGCGAACAACCTGAGATGCGGCGCCTCTTGCATTAGAAGACATAACCGAATTGCAGTTGTTGCCTGTCCAAACATAAATAGCAGAAGGAACATGCACAATGAAAGCACCACGAGAATCAAGGGCCTGTGCAGAGGGGTGGTTGACAATCTTAGGAACCAAATGAAGAGGATCATAAGGTGAATGAGGAGCCATTCTATACATCCGAAGAATGGAATTAGGACTAGCGGGAGTAGCATGTACCCGTTTCTGACACTGCAATAACTGACACGCAAAACCCATGTTAGGATTGGTCACACCCCTCGCATTCTTCACGTACTGAAACGCATCCTCGAAGCTCTGCCCTTCCCTCCACATCAGATACGCGATCACCAGAGAGGTCGATCTCGAAACCCCTTGGCAGCAGTGAACCAACACGCGCCCGCCTTGCTCCCTAACCTCCTCAAAGTAATCGAAAACATCGTACAGGATGCTGGTGATGTCTTCTGTGGGACTGTCCTGCAACCACAGAGTCTTGTAAACAAAATCGCGCTTGAAATATTCAGGGCAAACGAAGCCAACACAGTTGAGCACGTGAGTGATGCCGTTCTGCCTCAGCAGCTCATGGTTCTTGGCCACCGTGTCACTCCCGAGGTACACGTGCTCCGCAATCCGAGAACACTCTTTGTCGTAGAAGGCCAGCTTCTCCCTCTTCAACTGGAACTCCGATGATGACCCCACCACAGACACAGACCCTCTTGGAGTCTCCGGGAGTGGCCACACGCCGAGATCGTCAGATCCGGCGCTCGGCCACTCCTCCGCGCCGCGCCTTCTGATGGCCAGAGGCTGAAGCGGCGGCAGCAGCGATCTCGGCTTGTTTCCCGACGGCGGCGGCCTTGGGGTAGCCGGAGAGCGATCACTCCAGGAAGCTGAGCGGGAATATGGCATACGAGGAGCGGCGGGAGCGGCAGAGCGGTCGGCGGTACCGTCTTGACCAAGCATGTTAGAATCTGAGTAATGAAAAAGAAATGAAGTTTAGTAGAAAGCCATAAAAGCGTAAATGTTGGTGGATGTTACGGTAGCTAGCTTAGTTAAGCTGACTAAAACCCTTGACCGTGTCAAAGGCTTCGGCAGAGGAAAATTCAAGAGTGTGACGTGTGGTGGATCTGAAGAGAGGTTGCTTTAAATGGTTGGAACTTGCAAGCTGAGAAAAAGGAAAGAATACCGAAACCTTAGCGGCACTGGCAACACACAAGAGCAGCAGGATAGACGCCTCCTCCTCGTCTACCACTTTGACCACACCATACCTTCTTTATTTTTTCGACTTTCTTTTAACTTGTTAAATACATACATACACTCCTCAAATTATTACGAATACAACTTTTTTATTTTTTAGAACAAAAAGTATATCCATATTCCGTCCTAACAATCTTAGGTTTCTTTTTTATTTTTTTAGGTAAATCCTTAAATTTGGTTTGACGACCAATGACCAAAATTTGCATTCACTAACGTTTTTCCTGGTCAATCATAATAAAGGAGAATACGTTACATTCAAATAAGTTTATGGATTATATCTGATGCGTCCCCCACATCCTCGGTCGCCCCGAAATACTCGGCACACAAATATCAGAGGCCGACGTCACGTTAAACAAGCTCGGAACAGAAGCAGATAAGCTCGGCCTCCTCCATTCGAATAAAAAGACACGTGCGTCATAAAACTCGGCCCCGCATCAGCCGTCTGAAAATCCCGGCACGTAATCTGGACCGAAACAGCATCACTCAGCTAAGAATAGGAAACGTGCTCAACTAGTTTGTAGCACCAAAACAGAATATCCCAACCAACCTATAAACTAGGACCTATCCACTAACGGGCAGATAACAACTTCTATAAAACCTAGTCAAAATAATCAGCTAGGTCTCAGGTTCTACCACTCTCATTCTTCTACTCTTTACTCTTAACTCTCTCATTGAGAATCATTACTGACTTGAGCGTCGGAGTATCTTGTGCAGGTATTCCCGCCGCGGTGTTCGTTCCAGGCCGACGTATAGCTCTCCCTCTCCGACAGACGCTTGCTCGGAATCGCTAAGCTCGGCCACCCTGTACCAGGACGAATCACTTGGCGCCCACCGTGGGGCCCGGAGTACATCTGACCCCCTTCTTTCCTTTGTTTAGTCTCTTACTTTGTTTTGCAGGATTCCCGATCCTCAGACATGGCTGACAAGGAAAACCCACAACTCTCACAGGATGACCTCCTAGCTCAGATCGCTGAGCTCCAGGCGGAGGTACGGAGGATAGCCGAGCTCTCAACACAAAACAATGGAGAGAACTCGAAAGGCTCGGCTCAAAGCGCGGCGGACCCTCTAAACATCGTCCCGCCGAAAGAGAAGCTCACCCTCGACAACCCTTTCTCTGAAGAGATCACAAATTACCAGATGCCGAAGAACTTCACACTGCCTACCGCGCTAGAACCCTACAAGGGGTTCGGCGACCCTCGAGCCCATGTGAAGAAATTCCAGTCAATGATGTTCTTCAACGGACCTAACAACGAGCCTGTCTTATGCCGAGCATTCCCTACCTACTTAGATGGTGCAGCGTTACTTTGGTTTTCTAAACTTTCTGCAGGTTCGATTTCTTCCTTCGAAGATCTCGCCAGATCATTCATTGACTATTTTGCTGCATCAAGAATCTACGTGCATGGATCGGACTACCTCGGCACCATCAAACAAGGTCTGCACGAAAGCCTGAAAGACTACATGACCAGATTCGCAGACGCCACTATTGAGATCCAAGACCTAGACCCGGCCGTTCACCTGCACGCCCTTAAGGCCGGCCTTAGGCCTGGCAAATTTCGGGAGACCATTGCCATAACAAAATCGAAGACCCTGGAGGAATTCCGAGAAAGGGCGGCAGGTTAAATGGAGATCGAAGAACTCCGAGAGGCCCAAAAATCAGACAAACAACCGCATCGGAGGAGCGAAGAAAGAACTTTCAGATCGCCAGGTAACAAAGACATTAAGAAACCTTCTAAGCCCGAGTCAAAATACAACACATACACCAGATTCAATACCAGGAGAGAAAACATCATCAGAGAGATCCTCAACGCCAAAATCATAAGGCCACCAGCCCGAGCAGGAAACTATCAGGATCAAAGGTTCGTGGACAAGACAAAGCACTGCGCTTTCCACCGGAAGTTCGGTCATACTACGGATGACTGCATTATGGCGAAGGACCTCCTGGAAAGACTAGCACGCCAGGGGCTCCTAGACAAATATATCGAGACCCGGAAGGGCAGAGGAGGAAACTCGAACAGGATAGAACATAAGCAAGCAACGGCAGATGACAAAAAAGAGGAGACGACTCCAGATCCACCAAGAGGAGTCATCAACCACATATCTGGGGGATTCGCTGGCGGAGGAGAAACAAGCTCGGCCAGGAAGCGAAGTTATAGAACAATGCTAGCAATCGAAGGAACCATACAACCAAAGAAGGACAAAGAACCAGACGTCACAATATCATTCAACCAATCAGACTTCAAGTCGGCAAGTCCTAACCTCGACGATCCCGTGGTAATTTCAATCCAGGCCGGGAAATTGTTGGTAAGAAAAACATTACTAGATCCAGGTAGTAGCGCTGATGTTTTATTTTACTCTACTTTTACAAAAATGAAACTATCAGAAAAATTGATACAACCCTCCTCCGGAGAGCTAATTGGGTTCTCTGGAGAGAGAGTCCCTATCATGGGACACATATGGCTAAAGACCACAATGGGAGAAATCCCTATGTCGAAGTCCATTGATATTCAATACCTAATAGTAAACTGTTACAGCCCTTATAATATTATACTCGGGAGACCCGCCCTGAATATATTTAGGGCAGTGGTATCCACATTACACTTGTGTGTCAAGTTTCCAGTGCAGGAAAACAAGATCGCTACGGTGTACGCCGACCATCAAGAAGCTCGGCAATGCTATAACGCTGGTCTAAAACCAGTACAAACAAAACAAGAAGCTCGGCCCCAGGTTCAAGCAATCCACACGTCTGCCAACACAGCAACACTAGCCGATCTTGACCCAAGGGAAGACATCGGCGAAAGACCTCGGCCAATGGACAATCTTCAACAAATAACACTGACATCAGATGACAAACAATGCACATATGTTGGAAAAGCCTTAGAAGGGGAAGACCGAGCAAAACTCATTCACATACTGCGTCAGAACGCCGACCTTTTTGCTTGGACGCCAGATGACATGCCTGGAATCAACCCAGAGGTCATCTGCCACAAGCTAGCAATCGACAGAACAGTCCGACCAGTCGCACAGAAGAAAAGAAACCTCGGAGAAGAGAAAAAACAGGCAGCACTCGAAGAAACCCAGAAGCTCCTCAATGCAGGTTTCATCAGAGAGATTCGCTTCACCACATGGTTGTCCAACGTGGTAATGGTAAGGAAAAGCTCAGGTAAATGGCGCATGTGCGTCGACTTTACAAACTTAAATAAAGCTTGCCCTAAAGATGCATATCCGTTGCCTTGCATTGATAAATTAGTTGATAATGCCTCTGGTTTCAAAGCTCTGAGTTTTATGGATGCATACTCTGGCTATAACCAGATCTTAATGCACCCAGAAGACCAAAGCAAAACAGCTTTTATAACAGAACACGGGAACTTTTGTTACAAGGTAATGCCCTTTGGCCTAAAGAATGCAGGTGCGACATATCAAAGACTAATGGACAAAGTATTCCAGCAGCAGATAGGCCGCAATATGGAGGTCTATGTAGACGACATGGTAGCAAAAACACCTATGCAGGGGTCACACTGTGACGACTTAGCAGAAATCTTCAGACAACTCCGAGCATATAACATGAGACTCAATCCAGACAAATGTGCGTTCGGAGTACAAGGAGGGAAGTTCCTAGGATTCATGTTAACATCCCGTGGCATCGAGGCCAACCCAGAAAAATGCAAGGCCGTACTGAACATGACAAGCCCAAAAACAATAAAGGAAGTCCAGCAACTTGCAGGACGAATAGCTGCCCTATCACGTTTCCTACCTGCAGTGGCAAACCGATCATACCACTTTTTCCAGACATTCTCTAAAGGAAGGAAGTTCAACTGGACAGACGAATGCGAAAAGGCTTTCGCTGAACTTAAGCAACATTTGACATCACCACCAATCCTCCAAAAACCAGAGACAGGTAGCCCACTGTACTTATATCTATCAGTATCTAACCATGCTATAAGCTCGGTCTTAGTAACAGAAACAGGAAGAAAGCAAAATCCAGTATACTTCATCAGTAGGGTGCTACAGCCAACTGAAACAAGGTACCCAAAGATAGAACAACTGGCGCTAGCACTAATTACCACAGCAAGAAGACTACGACACTATTTTCAGAGCCACACCATCATAGTACGAACAGACCAACCGCTAAGGCAGATATTAACCAGACCAGAGCTCGCCGGCAGATTGATAAAATGGTCGGTCGAGCTCTCCGAGTTCGACATCCAGTACGAATCAAGGAAAACACTAAAGTCACAGGTGCTAGCCGACTTTATATCAGAGATGACTAATGACACACATAATGCAGAAGTCAGGTGGAGCGTACATGTAGACGGAGCATCAAACAAAGAAGGCAGTGGAGCTGGGATACTACTCAAGGAAGGAAACAGAGTAGTGGCCGAGCAATCACTGCAGTTCTGCTTCAACGCAAGCAATAATCAGGCGGAGTACGAGGCCCTACTCGCTGGACTAAAGCTCGCCCTACAACTACAAATACCTCGGATAACAGCCTACTGCGACTCTTCATTAGTGGTACATCAAATAAAGGGCGAATTCCAGGTAAAAGATCCTTTGTTAGAAAAATATTGGCTCGTAACAAAGGATCTAATTTCAAAATTTAAAGAATTTGATATTATCCATGTAAACCGAGAACAAAACACCAGGGCCGATGTGCTATCTAAGTTAGCCACAACTCGGCAAGCCGAAAACACATCGGCACTGTCCCAGCTAACACTTGACAAACCAAGTTTTGAGCAGGATACAATTTTGAGTATTACACAGGTCCCAGATTGGCGAACACCTTTTCTCAATTTTATAAACACAGGCACTGTACCAAATAACGAACCAAACTTGCCGCTCTTCCGAAGAAAAGCAAGCTTCTATACAGTGCTCGGAAACACCCTATACAGGCGAGGACATTCACAACCACTACTCAAATGCATCAGCAAAGAGGAAGCCGAGAAGGTTTTAGCCGAAACGCATGAAGGAGTTTGTGGCAACCACATCGGCGGCCGGGCATTAGCAGCAAAGATCTTGCGAACAGGTTACTATTGGCCGACGATAAAACGGGACTGCATCACAAAAGTCAAAGCATGTGACAATTGTCAAAAGCACGCCACCCTCTCTGAGACCCCAGCCGAGGAGCTCCATACCATAGAGGTAAGCTGGCCTTTCGATAGGTGGGGATTGGATATCCTCGGACCCTTTCCGAAAGCGCCAGGCCAGGTAAAGTTCCTCTTAGTGTCAATTGACTATTTCTCTAAGTGGATAGAAGCACAACCACTAGCACACATAACAGCAGAAAAAGTGCGATCTTTTCTATGGAAAAATATTATATGCAGATTCGGTATCCCAAGAGAAATAGTCTCAGATAACGGAAGACAATTCACAGACCATAAGCTCGCCACTTTTCTGAGAAATTTTAACATTAAACATCACTTCAGCTCAGTAGAGCACCCACAAACTAACGGACAAGTTGAATCAGCTAACAGAATTATCTTGCAGGGACTAAAGAAAAAGCTCGGCGACGCTAAAGGAGAGTGGGCCGACCTTATCCCAGAAATCCTATGGGGTTACAACACCAGCATTCAATCTGCAACAGGGGAAACTCCCTTCAAATTGGTATATGGCGCAGAGGCGCTCATTCCAGTAGAGGTCAGCATCCCCACGATAAGGACCGACCTCTACAATCAACCAAACAATCAACAAGCTCGCTTAGCCGAATTGGATCTCGCAGAAGAAGAAAGAGACATCTCCGCCATAAAACAGCGAGCCAGAAAACGATACCTAGAGCAAAGACATCACAAAAGAGTAGTTCACAGGTTTTTCAACAATGGAGATCTCGTACTCAGACGCACAGAAGACGCTCGGAAGCCCTCATCACATGGCAAATTAGCGGCAAACTGGGAAGGGCCCTTCCGAGTCCTTCAAAACCTTGGAAAGGGGGCTTACAAATTAGAAACTCTTGGAGGAGAACAACTTCCCGGAACATGGAACGTCTCCTCTCTAAGGAAATATCAGTCATGACAGAATATGTATAATAGCGAATGATGGTACTCTTTTTCCCTCCGAAGGTTTTTTCCCAAAACACATGGGTTTTACTCGGAAAGGGTTTTAACGAGGCCAGACGCAACAAATCATTGTAACCATACAACTCATGTATAATCAAAACAATTCTCATTTTGACAGTTATCATACACTTCAAGTCAGTAAGGCACTTCATATTATCCGAGCATAATCCTCGGAATCCTATCACCACAAGCCGAGCTTATTCCTCGGCTAACATCCAACACAAAAACAAGTCAACAGACGAACAAACAAAATCCGAGCTTCATACTCGGAAACCTACAAACACATACCGAGTATAAATACTCGGACAAATGCAAACTAACATTTCTTACGATAGTTTCTACCATACATTTCAACAAACAAAATAAATTCGAGCTATATACTCGGAGAACGACACCTCTAACACAAAACTCGAAGGAAGACAAATGAAAAACACAAACAAAGTTATTTCGAAGCGAATCCTCTGAGGGATCATCAAAACAACAAAGCCTTTACGATCTCAATCTACGAATCAAACAAAGAGTAGCGTCAAAACAAACAGCCATTTTTCACATAGCAGCATACCACTATCTTAACAAAATGTACATAACACATTAATCAACAAAGGGCTGTAATTTTAAACCGAGCTATATACTCGGATCCCAAAATGTCATTGTCGAAACATTAGGAGAAAAGTTCAAAATACAAAACAGCAACAAGCTGCAAAGATGCTACAAGCACCAACAAAAGACAAACACTAGCAAACTACTCTATCTTGTCACCTATGCTAGATCCCTCACTATCACTTCCAGCAACATCTTCATCCTCCATAAGTTCCCCATTAACAACAACCTTCATAACATCAAGCTTTGAAGGATCAGCCTCGGGATACAGAACCTTGACCTGAGAAACAGCGCGGTCAAACCCCTGAGCAAAAGCCTCATAAACCCCACGTTCCAACTCTTTGATCCGAGCAGCCAACCGATCAACCTCAGACTTTGAATTCTTCAAAGAAGCCTCATGCAGTTTTCGCTCCTCAGCAAATTCAAGCTCCCGCTTCTCGATAGAGGAAGACAGCTCAACAATTTTATCATCCTTCTTCTGGATAATTTGAGACAGCTCCTCCAGATGCGTCGCTTCCTTTTTCTCCCGCTCTAAAGCGAGCTCCTGAGACCGACCAATGGCAACGACCCGAGCACCAATAACCTAGAAAAAACACAAATCAATAAACAAACAACAAAAAGAAACACTCAGCAAACACAAAGTCATACCTGAAGAAATCGGCTGACACCAGCACGGCCCACCTCATCAATCATTTTCATATCATCAGGAAAACAGCAAAGTTCATCAGCCATAACACCGAAAGGATAGAGCTTCGCCCATAGAGATCGGCCGTGCTCATTCTCGTCATACCCGTGAAGTCTCTTCTGCGACTCATAAGCAGACTCAACCTCCTGAAGTATCAACGATGATTCCCCTTTACCCTCCAAAACCTCGGCAAGACTACCCTTAGGTTGACCTCTTTTCCGTTTAGACCTCGGCCCGGGACCATATTGGGCTACTACAGCAGCAGGTCCTTTCCCCACATTAGAGGAAACTTCTTTCTCGCTCTTTTTTCGCTGATTGAAGAAAGACTTCAACCCGGCAGTGGTGATGGCAGGAGCTTTCTCGGCTACAAGTTAACAACAAATTAAGTGAAGACACAAACAGAATGGGCAAGTACACAAAACAAACATAACAAAACACACATTACCTATATGATTATAAACTGCTTGCCTATTGGTATCCCAGTTCAACATCTCAGCAACTGACAATAAACCCTTCGGGCCCAGAGATTTAAACAAAAAATCCATAATAATATCATCATCCGGCAACCTATCATCTACATCTAAGGCCTGGTAAGGCTCGGCACTCCAGAACAGGGGAAATCTCTCAACCAAATGTTCATTCAGGTAGAAAGGAAAATCCTCGGGAACACTTCTAACCTTAACAAACATTGACTTAAAGTCTTTAAACGAAGACTTGTATAATCCGAATACCGCCCGACGAGGATAGCTACTAAGGTTAACCCACAAACCCCTATTCACACCCTTTGCTTGAAACAAAGAGAAAAACAACCTAAGGGACGGCGGACACTCTAACAGCTCCATCAAGACCTCAAAAGCTCGAACAAAACCCCAGGAGTTAGGATGTAATTGGGTGGGGGCACAGTTCAACCAGTACAAAACACCACACTCGAAATCGGTAAAGGGAAGTCTTACCCCCAGCTCTGTAAAAAGACAACTATACATGTAAAAATAGGACCAGTCATCTAACCGGTCACAGACGCGATCCTCCTCCCCACACGGCAACAACTCAATCCTAATATCACTACCAGGCCTAACCCAGACACCGGACCCTAATAGTTTCACAGAATCCTCATCATCAAACTGGGATTTGCGCTCTCTCACCCTAACATCAACCCACTCGTACGAAGCTCCCACATTACGGCTCTTCATCGAAGACAAAGAAGAAAAAAAGCAAGTAGATGAAGACGAAAAGAATTAACACTGACCTTGCTTGCTCATTTCTCAGACAAGAAGAAGAAAAAACCCTCTATCCCAGATTACAGCAGTTGCAAAGAGAAAGAAAAACGCAACATCACATAAAGACCCACAAAAGAAACGGTTGCTATGCTCTGTGCATTAAGTTCAGATTGGCAAAAAAGAGGGAAGCATTAAAACCACTACACAAACCAACGGACAGGGGTACCTAGAGAAGCGGAGCGGTTTCCTTCACATCAATCATTTCACACTGGCGCGAAAAACGAAGCCACTCATAACACTCTGATTTTCCAGACAAAACCAAGCCGAGCTTGGGGGCTACCAAGACCATACGCAATAAACAAAACTCGGCAACCGAGGATTACGAAATCTTTGGTCCGAAAGCTCGCCTTAGTCTTGTCCCAAATCAAGGCAAGCTTGGGGGCTATGATGCGTCCCCCACATCCTCGGTCGCCCCGAAATACTCGGCACACAAATATCAGAGGCCGACGTCACGTTAAACAAGCTCGGAACAGAAGCAGATAAGCTCGGCCTCCTCCATTCGAATAAAAAGACACGTGCGTCATAAAACTCGGCCCCGCATCAGCCGTCCGAAAATCCCGGCACGTAATCTGGACCGAAACAGCATCACTCAGCTAAGAATAGGAAACGTGCTCAACTAGTTTGTAGCACCAAAACAGAATATCCCAACCAACCTATAAACTAGGACCTATCCACTAACGGGCAGATAACAACTTCTATAAAACCTAGTCAAAATAATCAGCTAGGTCTCAGGTTCTACCACTCTCATTCTTCTACTCTTTACTCTTAACTCTCTCATTGAGAATCATTACTGACTTGAGCGTCGGAGTATCTTGTGCAGGTATTCCCGCCGCGGTGTTCGTTCCAGGCCGACGTATAGCTCTCCCTCTCCGACAGACGCTTGCTCGGAATCGCTAAACTCGGCCACCCTGTACCAGGACGAATCAATATCCATCCCCGAATGCTGGTCACATACCAGGAAAAAGGGAAATTTTTATAGAAAAAATTTATTTTTGTTTTATAGGTATTAAATCAAGTATATTTTATCTTTTAGGTTGTTTCATGATTAAACTACTTTAATGGTATCATTTGACTAAAGAAAATAAGGGAAATAATTATTATTCCTCCGATTTATATATAATACTTTCTTTTAAATGATTGCGCACGAACTAAGAGACCAAAATTAAGTGTTGCTGGTAAGATTATTGACCAGAATAATTGTATTTAATAATTTTGTTTTTTGTGATAACATTTTGATTTCTTATTGTATATGTTTTAACTGTGTGAAAGGTAAAATTTTAAAAGTTTAATAAATGTCACACACACATTATTAAAATACAAAAAATAACAAATATATCGAAATATTAAAGAAAAATATTGAACCCGAAAAAGGTTGTCCATTTTAATTGTAAATTTAATATATACTATGTGACAAAAATTCAATTAATATATGTGATATTTCTTAAAAATTTCTTTATACATATTCATTTACGGTTCGCAATTAATCAAGGGACTAGTCAATTTAAAGGATTTAGAACTTTGACACTATTTATCTCGCTCTATTTTACTTTATTTTATTTAGAATTCATCTTATTCTTATATGCGAGTTTTGAAAATCTATACTCCTTCTATTTTTATCCATTTTTTAAAATATATTTTATTATTATTATTTTGACATTATCTATCTTTATCTATTTTACTTTATCTTATTCATAATTCGTCTTATTTTTATTTACGAATTTTAAAGATCTATATCCATTCCATCGTCTTTATTTATCTTTTTTATTTGTGAATTTTAAAGATCTATACCCATATTATCTTTATTCATCTTTTTCAAACATATTTTTTTTATTATTTTTGACACTATCTTACTCTGATTATTTTATTTTATCTTATCTAAAACTCGTTTTATTTGTATTTGCGAATTTTGAAGATCTATATACATTTTATTCATATTCTTATTTAGGATTTTAACACTATCTGTTTCTATCTATTTTACTTTACTTTATCCAAAACTCATCTTATTCTTATTTTAGAATTTTGAAAATCTATACTTATTCCATCCTTATCCATCTTTCTCAAATATATCTTTATTATTATTATTTTGACATTATTCGATTATGCCCACTTTATTTTATCTTATCCAGAACTCGTCTTATTTCTCTTTGCGAATTTTAAAGATCTATACCTATTCCATTCTTATCCATCTTTCTCAAATGTATTTTCATTATTATTACTAGCGGCTCATCAGGCAATATCGTGCCTGTTGAGCCGCTTTTCTATTGAGTTTAAGAAATTAATTTTTTATTTTTATCTTAAAAATTATAAATTTAATAATAATTAAAAATAAATTATAAAAAAATAAAATATCTTAAATTATTTAATATGTAAAATATTAAAAAAACAAATTTAAATTAAAAAATAAGATTAAAAAAATATTGATGTGCTATTATGTGTAATAAAATTAATATAAAAATTTATTGATATTATTTAAAGATTAATTATTTATAAATATTATTAAATTTATTTATTTTTTCAATCCTATTTAATTAGAAGCAAATTTAAAAATTTATATCTAAAATATTTTTTATCTCCATCTATAATTCTAATAGATAAAAAATATATTTTTTTCAATTTAATATTAAAATAATAGTACTTTTATGTAACATTTAAGTAAAAATTATCTTTTGTAAATAACTAACATGTATTTTGGTTTATATATACTCTTTTTGAATCAGAATAATGTTATTATCATTATTTTTTGAATTATATTTTGGTTTATAGTAATTTTAATTTTAATAAAATATGATATAAATAAAGTCACATCAACATTAAAATAAAAAATACTTATCTAATAAATTTGAAGAATGAATGATATATTAACAAAAAAATAAAATTAATTTCTTAAAAATAATAAAAAAGCAGCTGAAAGTGTCTGTTCAGCCGCTTTTTATTGAGTTAAAAAAATATTTTTATTTTTTTATTTTTAAAATTATAAATTGGATATCAATAAATAAAAATTAATTATAAAAAAATAAAATATTTTAAATTATTTAAGATATGTAAAAAATATAAAATAATTAAATTTAAATTAAAAAGGTAAAAAGTTATATTATTATTATGTATACTAAAATTAAGATAAAGGTTTACAAATTAGTTATTTACATATTAAATTTATTTATTTTCTCAATCTTATTTAATTTAAAGCAAATTTAAAAATTTATATTCAAAACACTCTTTATCTTTATGTATAATTCGAATTGATAAAAAAATATTTTTTTAATCTTATATTAAACATTTTTAATTATTTTTAATTTTATTATTATTTTAAAATTATTAATTTTTATTTTGATTATATCATCTCATCATATTATACACTATCATTTTTTCTTATCATTCTTTTTACATGGATAACTATTATCGTCTCACCGTCACTATTATGTTGTTTTGTTTTATTTTTTTTTTGTTTTCTTCTTCTATTAATCACAACCACAATCAATTACTATAATACCATTATGGCCGCTCTCATTTTTGTTCATCACTTTGTATGTGAAAGGCAGATTAAAAATATATAAGAATGAGTTAACAAAATAATTTATGAGAGTTCTTCAGTTCATTATTGATAGGTATATACATGTCAAAAAAATTAAAAAATAAATATCAGATAAAAAAATAATCATTTTTTTTAAATTAAATTGATGAGAGAAAACTTTGTATATGAAAGACGGATTAAAAATATATAACAATGAATACAGTTTGGTAAGTAAACTGAAGAGAAAGGAGAATGAAGGTGAAAGTTATGCGTGAAATTAATATCCGCAGTAAAATGGTATAAAATTTGCAATTGTAGTAAATGAAAGCGAGAAAAAGATGGAGGCGATACAATCACTATATAATATAGAAGAGTGCACCTAATGGTGAGAGGAAAAGCACTAAAAATTGAATAATAAGATCAAACTTGGTATAAAGTACTCACATAAAGAATATACCCAAAATAAAATGATAAGATCCATAAAAAATTATTTATCATCCCTAATTATTTTTTTCCTCCTTTCATACATGGCGTCGAAAATCAACATTTGGCATAGTCATTATCTAGTTCAGAAAATTACAAAAACTAATCCAAATAATTGTTACATACAGAGAAGCACATTCAGATTTGGAAAGAGAAGTAAGAAAAATTGAAAACGGATAAAATTAATTAAATGGATAAATTATTGGAACAGAGAATTGAAGAAGAGGTTACGGTTCCTACAACTATTAGTGAAATACAGAATAAAAATAAGATAGAAGAACATGTGTTGCTGTTAACGGTGAAAGTTCTTTTATTTAAAGTAACTGACGTATGGGAGAATCTCTATCATTAAGGGCAACATTAGAAAGTAAATTTGAATACGAGAACTCCGTATCCACATTATATATTGTTATAGATTTCTGTTACTTGTGCCTGTTCCATTGTCATGCGCTTCCATTACTGTATGTTTCAAAAGTAAAATATAATTATTAAAAACTAATTGAATTCATAACAAAGAAAATTAGTTATCGTGTTACCTGTGTCAAATTGATGATGGGTGGTAGCTCTGGTCATTTGTCTAATTGTAGTCAATTGGGTTACTCCTATGTTTGTAGTTAATCGAGTACCTCTACCTGCGTTTGGCATTGAAGTTGGAATTGGAGTCAGTTGATATGGCAACTTGTTTTCCTTGTCGAATCATCTCCCAATAAGTTGCACGTCTTCTAGCTAGGTGTTGCTGTCTTTGTTCTTCGATCATGTTGTCTTCTTCGCCTAGCATATTATGTTCAAGTGGGTTGACATTGACGTGATTGTTGATTTTGTGAAGTTTCCATTTCTATTTGTCAGAAAGATAGCAAGATGCAGAAAAAAAAAAAAAAGGTTTGCAAGACCAAAATTAAAAGTGAAAAGTAAATCAGTTTTAAAATATGTCGTGGGTTGAAAATGAATTAATTTAATACTCTGTCGTGACATAAATTTTTTTTTATAAAAAAATAAAAAATTGAAGACGTGGTAACAATTTGTTATATTGAATTTAGTATGTAACAAAAATAAAAAAGAAATAGGGGTAAAATAGGGAGAAGGAATTGGATACCAAACTTTTTTATCCCATTATATATTGGTATAGATTATATATTGGTATAGATAAAAAAATAGTTATTATGACAAAAATAAAAAAATAGTAAATAGAAAATAATAGAAAAAATAGTTATTATAATAGAAATTAAAGTTGTCAATCATGCCATGGGACTATTTCAATTCGAAAAGAATAAAAAAAATTTAAATCTAAATTTATTTGATATTAAATAAAATAAAATTACATAAAACATTATTATTTACCGTATAAATTAAATAAAAAATTATCAATATTTTTAAATAAATATTTTATACAACAACTGTCAAGCAGAACTCACTGAATAAAAAAAATTGAACATTAAACTCCCATATTTTCTTTGTATATTGTTATTATGTTATAGTATAAATAATAGTTTTGGAATTATCTAAATATTTTAATATAAATTATTTAATATTATCAAAGCTAAAAAATTTAAGAGATAAAATTAATATTTCTTCTAATGATTATTTTTAAAATTATAAATACACAATAAAAAATTAGAGTACATTAAAATAGTACCATAATAAAAAATAATTCAAAAAATAAAATTAACAAACTAATGGAATATATATACACAACTAACCAATGTTATCATCATTCATAATATTATTTGGACAAATTCTAATACTTGAATATCTAAAAACAGATTTTTAACATATAAATAATATTTTTTGAATTTCGTAAATTTTTTAATATAAATGATTTAATATTGTCTGAAAAAAAAATTAAAAAATAAGATTAATATTTATTTTAAGAATGATTTTTATCAAAATTATAAATACATAATAAAAATTTTGAATACATTAAAATAGTACCATAATAAAAAAAATTCAAATATTAAATTAATAGTGTAAATTTTTTAAGTGAACAATTAACAACCATTATACACTGTATTATAGATATATGTAACATAGTATATTAGAAATAATTAAAAGTTTACTAAGTATGAATTAAAGCTTTTAAAAAATGATAATTTATACCCACTAATATTATTACCGTTCTATCTATTACTTAAATTGGACCAATTTTATTATTATTATGAATATCTGAATATTTAAAAGTAAATCTATTATTGGCATGAGTCTAATGTATTTTTAAAATTTATTAATGTATTCAATAATATTAATAAGAGATGAAATGAGAAGAGAAAAATGGGTAAGAGGTGACAGGTGAAAATTACGTCAAGTGGCCAAGTAGAGTAATGAAAGTTTTTCAGAGATAACTGACATTAAGTGGAGAAGTTGATTAGAAAGGGTAATACTGAAAAAAAATTTTAGACACCAAACCCATGTATTGCCATTATATATTGTTATAGATTTTGACATTATCTATCTCTGCCTATTTTACTTTATCTTATCCATAATTCGTCTTATATTTATTTACGAGTTTTGAGATCTTTATCCATTTTTTTATTTTCTCAAATGTATTTTTATTATTATTATTTTGACATTATCTATCTCTGTCTATTTTATTTTATCTAATCCAGAATTCTTTATTTTTATTTGCAAGTTTTGAAGATCTATACACACTCCATTTATATTCATCTTTTTCAAATGTATTATTATTATTATTATTTTGGTTTAGATTGTAAGAGGGAGAGATATAGAAAATGTAGTTGCTTGAAAGTAGAGAAACTGAATTGCATTAGAAACTAATGAGGAAGTAAAACCTTATTTACTTATGTTACAATGTATGAATGTACACATATATAGTCATAGATGAATAAAGGCTAACGGCTATGAGAGGAAAATCAATTACACAAACTAACAAACACTCATAGCACAATTCAAGAATTGGATAAGATATTCTTGTTTTTATAATCTAACCTAGATTATAAAATTTAGTATGTAATATTCAAATATGTATATGAATGAATAATGACAAAATGAATATATGTGACTAAAATTTTAATTTATAATTTTATATATTTTTATGTTTTTTTTATTTATACAGTGATAATTATTATTGTAATTATATATATTATTTAATTATATCTTTATCTTTATAGTAATACAAATAGAGAGTTCTTATGTTGACATTGTGCTCATATATTGAGTTTAAAAATTATTTGTTTAGGTGTCGTTACAAAAAATTTTTAAATACACTTATTTACTTAAGTTGTTACTTTCTAAAATTATAAAATTTTCTTGAAAGGGATGTCCAAATCTCACTTCCCCGAGCTTGGTTTCTTTTGCAAAACTAAGAACTAGGCTTGCTATGTGGAGCAAAAATTAAGGTGTAAGAACCGCGAATTAACTAATCGATTAATTAACGTAAAATAATAATAATTTAATTATTCAGAATAGGTCCAAAATTTTAGAATATTAATTAAAAAATATAAATATTATCTTTGAACTCAATAGATTTTTCTGAGTTGAAAAATATAATTTTTTTCGGAAAATTGCGTAAAAATACGTACCGGTAAATGAATCGGCAGTACTGGCTTAAATCGGTCTGGTACTGTGTGAGAATAATTAAAACCAGTAGAAAACCTTAGAAAAATATTTAGAATTAAAAATCGGACACTAATTTTAAAGGTTTGACCCGAAAATGGGTCAAACGGGCCAAAGATGCTAACGGATTGGATCGGGCCCAAGTTGGACCCAAGCCCAACATATTTAAAGCCACTTAAGTGACAATTGAGTCTCTTTCTCCCCACTACAGCAGCAGCAATGTGAGTTGAGAGAGAAGAGAGCAAGGATTCCAAAATTTACTATTCATTATCTTCTTCTTAGAGCCATATCTCACTCTCCGGAGCTCCGATTCACGTGCCGTCAGTTGTCACACGAAACTCTCGTCAAGCTCTTCGATTTTATCCTAACAAAGTGGTAAGAAAATTTCAATTTCTTGCCCAGTTCTTCTTTCTATAACATATTCGAATCTGGGTATGGTGTATGAGTGGTTCTTGTGATTTTGATCATTTAGGTATAATCTAGCACCGGGTACTTAGTGAGTTTTATCCTAATCAACTATGGATAAGGTAAACTTGCTCTTATCCCTTGTGTGTTTGTGTAATTAGGAACCCTAGGTATTGATTTATGATAAACTATGTATGTCTAGCTTGGAATTGTGATTATTAGAGCATTGATTCTTGAATTGGTGGCTTTTGGTGAGTTGAAGCTTGTTGGTGTAACACCCTGATGCTTTTAAAATGAGATTAACTTTATCTGAATTATATTTAGTAGGTGATATTCAAAACCTTGTGAAATTTTGTTTCTTTTTAAAACAAATATGAAATATTCATATAAAATAATTTATATATAAAAATATTAAATAATTAGTTTTTATTATAATGGTTACTAGTTGAAAAATATAAGTGGATTTGAAAATATTAACATGAAAAATCGGTGTGCTAAACTATGAAGGCACAACAATGACAAGTTTTACTCATACCAAATAAAAAAGGAAACATAATAGTTACAATTGCAATCAGTCAATAAGGATAAAACAAGACACATAGAAAATCCTAATTCTCTTAATTTGTTTAACTATGGCTAAAACAATCGCATATTCTTCCTTCTTAAGGTAAACTTTTAATGTTTTGTATCTACGTCCTCGATAGCTTGCTCCCACTAGTGCACCTGTCTTTTCACCTCAACTGTATTGCCTCGTACTGCATCGTTCCTGAAGATGGTACGGAGAGAGGGGTGAGAAATAAAAGTTTCTCAGTAGTTTATCTATATGGTGTCATCGTATCCATCCCCAGTCACTCCGAGTTTTAAAATAAAAACAGTGATGATGCAATGTTGTTCAATTATTCAAAAGTCTTGATTAGTCGGAGTGGTGTGACTTTTAGATGCTTCTCATTTATTTATGTTATAACATGTGTAATGCATACAAAATGTCTATAGCGTTAAAACATATAAAGGTAACTCATAAACCTTAGTATGATGTTCTCATAAGCCATAAAGCAAGACGAAATAAATAATAAATAAGAGAAGAATAGTAACATTGTCATAGATAAGTTAAACAGAATAGATCTGAATAAAATAAAGATCTTAAACAATATCATACATCATACAAAAAGGAACTTTGAAAAAAGAAGGATCTTTGAATGCAATAATAAACATAATCATAAATAATAAAAAAAAAGATAAAAGAAGAACAATCATGATCACTCTTTTCATTGCACTTTTCATTACTTTTTCTCGTGGCTTTTATGGAAGGTATTGAGCTCAAACCGGTATAAAAGGTGGGAGTCCTCTTCCCTTACCGAAGGTTCTTATCCCAAATGTTTTGGCGATCACCTTCCCTTATCGAAGGATCATCTCGATTGATCACCTTCCCTTACCGAAGGATCACATCGATATCTTGTCTTTGGGGGTCACCTTCCCTTACCGAAGGATCATTCCCTCAGTTCAATTTACAATCAAGGTTATTTAGACATACACAAGAAGGAAGTCACGTCAACAAAGATATATTATTATATAAAATTGATGGGATAGTCCCCTTCCCTTACCGAAGGTTCTTATCCCAAACGTTTTGGCGATCACCTTCCCTTACCAAAAAATCATCTCGATCGATCACCTTCCCTTACCGAATGATCATATCGATATCTTATCTTTGGGGGTCACCTTCCCTTACCGAAGGATCATTCCCTAAGTTCTTTAATGCACATAAGATTGTTATTATAATGCATAATGCGTATGAAGAAAAGAAACATTATACCATGACATGCAAAGCTAACATCTATGCTCGAAAACATTTAAAACATGACATATAAAAATTAGCACAAAACCCCCTACCTCGAGTAAAGTTCCGCTAGGTATTCTGATGCAAATAGATTCGGTTTGTTAGTGAAGAGAGACTTGTTTCAGGGCTAGACTTTATGTATACTAGAATGTTTTGTATAGAAAAAGGGAATATAATGAGAAAGGAAGGATCAAATAGCTCTCAGGTATGTGCAGATTATGTTATGATGCATTTAGGTGAAATCTTCAATCTGGATCGTCACTTTGGAAGCCTTATAACTTTTTCTACGTTTGGAATTTGGAAATAGCTATTAGAGACAAATTTATAGATAATTGAATTATCTTTAAAACGAATTTTAAACAAAGTCAATCGGATAACCACAGCTTGAGATATTTCTGAAATACTGTTAGTATATTAAGCTGGCTAATAAGAGCACGATTTTCTACTCTAAACTCGTAACCGATTTATCTACCTAATTTAATTTGAATGTGATTTTATACTGAACTTAAGGAATAGAGATAGTATTCTTATCTTTTCATATAACAAAATATCATTCAAATCTAATAAATGTAGAATTAGTTATGACTATGTTTTAAAAGGTTGTTTACTGTCGGTTAGAGATTTACTACCACTAGTGCTTTCATATGTTTAAATTTTAAATTCAAATCTTAAATTATTACTATTTTAATTAATTAATTAGTTATTAAAAAAATGACTTAATTCAAAAAAGTTGGGATGTTACATTCTCACCCCCTTAAAAAAGAATTTTGTCCTCAAAATTCATGTCTCCTAAGAAGATACTAATTCAACCTTACTTATTCTAGTAGATTTTATCTACATTTTCTTTCTATAGGAATATATCATATATGATAGTTCCAACATAAGTAAGTTCAATCAAGAAAATACAAAGACATGCATGTACTCTCGGTAAAAAGACCTTAAAAAAAAAACGAATTTGCATATGAAAACTTGTATGATAAACATATTGTATGCATGTAAAAGAAGGAAAGAAAGGAATAATGCTATAAAGATAACAGGACATCATACGACAACAACATAGATGATAAATAATAGAATAGAGCATGACGCATGCCAAACATATATAAAAAGGTAATAAAACATAATTTCCTACTATTTTTTTAAATATATATATTTTTTTGAGAATGTCTCATGTGCATTTTTCTATGTCTTTAAGTATGAGTAGGGTGTTCTTAGGCAATCCATATTTTGACCTTTAACACATGCACATTTTGATCAAATAGTTATGGCAATAAGGCTCAAAAAAAAACTTTTAGGGGCACATTAACTTTGACTATTAGATGATTACATATCACATAGAAAATATTTCATTGTATAACACTAATTATAACTAAATGATAATAATTTAATCTAACAAACATAGAATATGGCCCTATGGGATCAAATGGCTCTGATACCAAAATTGTAACACCCTGATGCTTTTAAAATGAGATTAACTTTATCTGGATTATATTTAGTAGGTAATTTTCAAAACCTTGTGAAATTTTATTTCTTTTTAAAACAAATATGAAATATTCATATAAAATAATTTATATATAAAAATATTGAATAATTAGTTTTTATTATAATGGTTACTAGTTGAAAAATATAAGTGGATTTGAACATGAAAAATCGGTGTGCTAAACTATGAAGGCACAACAATGACAAGCTTTACTCATACCAAATAAAAAAGGAAACATAATAGTTACAATTGTAATCAGTCAATAAGGATAAAACAAGACACATAGGAAATCCTAATTCTCTTAATTTGTTTAACTATGGCTAAAACAATCGCATATTCTTCCTTCTTAAGGTAAACGTTTAATGTTTTGTATCTACGTCCTCGATAGCTTGCTCCCACTAGTGCACCTGTCTTTTCACCTCAATTGTATTGCCTCGTACTGTATCGTTCCTGAAGATGGTACGGAGAGAGGGGTGAGAAACAAAAGTTTCTCAATAGTTTATCTATATGGTGTCATCGTATCCATCCACAGCCACTCCGAGTTTTAAAATAAAAACAGTGATGATGCAATGTTGTTCAATTATTATTTTCAAAAGTCTTGATTAGTCGGAGTGGTGTGACTTTTAGATGCTTCTCATTTACTTATGTTATAACATGTGTAATGCATACAAAATGCCTATAGCGTTAAAACATATAAAGGTAACTCATAAACCTTGGTATGATGTTCTCATAGGCCATAAAGCAAGACGAAATAAATAATAAATAAGAGAAGAATAGTAACATTGTCATAGATAAGTCAAACAGAATAGATCTGAATAAAATAAAGATCTTAAACAATATCATACATCATACAAAAAGGAACTTTGAAAAAAGAAGGATATTTGAATGCAATAATAAACATAATCATAAATAAAAAAAAAAGATAAAAGAAGAACAATCATGATCACTCTTTTCATTGCACTTTTCATTACTTTTTCTCGTGGATTTTATGGAAGGTATTGAGTTCAAACCGGTATAAAAGGTGGGAGTCTCCTTCCCTTACCGAAGGTTCTTATCCCAAACATTTTGGCGATCACCTTCCCTTACCGAAGGATCATCTCAATCGATCACCTTCCCTTACCGAAGGATCACATCGATATCTTGTCTTTAGGGGTCACCTTCCCTTATCGAAGGATCATTCCCTCAGTTCAATTTACAATCAAGGTTATTTAGACATACACAAGAAGGAAGTCACGTCAACAAAGATATATTATTATATAAAATTGATGGGATAGTCCCCTTCCCTTACCGAAGGTTCTTATCCCAAACGTTTTGGCGATCACCTTCTCTTACCGAAGGATCATCTCGATCGATCACCTTCCCTTACCGAAGGATCATATCGATATCTTGTCTTTGGGGGTCACCTTCCCTTACCGAAGGATCATTCTCTCAGTTCTTTAATGCACATAAGATTGTTATTATAATGCATAATGCGTATGAAGAAAAGAAACATTATACCATGACATGCAAAGCTAACATCTATGTTCAAAAACATTTAAAACATGACATATAAAAATTAGCACAAAACCCCCTACCTCAAGTAAAGTTCCGCTAGGTATTCCGATGCAAATAGATGCGGTTTGTTAGTGAAGAGAGACTTGTTTCAGGGCTATACTTTATATATACTAGAATATTTTATATAGAAAAAGGGAATAGAATGAGAAAGGAAGGATCAAATAGCTCTCAAGTATGTGCAGATTATGTTATGAGGCATTTACGTGAAATCTTCAATTTGGATCGTCACTTTGTGAGCCCTATAACTTTTTTTACGTTTGGAATTTGGAAATAGCTATTAGAGACAAATTTATAGAGAATTGAATTATCTTTAAAAAAAATCTTAAACAAAGTCAATCGGATAACCATAGCTTGAGATATTTCTGAAATACTGTTAGTATATCAGGCTGGCTGATAAGAGCGCGATTTTCTACTCTGAACTCGTAACTGATTTATCTACCTAATTTAATTTGAATGTGATTTTATACTGAACTTAAGGAATAGAGCTAGTATTCTTATCTTTTCATATAACAAAATATCATTCAAATCTAATAAATGTAGAATTAGTTATGACTATGTTTTAAAAGGTTGTTTACTGTCGGTTAGAGATTTACTACCACTAGTGCTTTCATATGTTTAAATTTTAAATTCAAATCTTAAATCATTACTATTTTAACTAATTAATTAGTTATTAAAAAAATGACTTAATTCAAAAGGTTAGGATGTTACAGTTGGAGTTCAAATTTGGTGTGTTGTGCATATTGAAAATCGGCTAAGGTATGGTTTCGGTTTCTTCTATGTAATATATAATATTTCTGGACACTTAAGCTAGTGTGACCTATAAGATAGGTTGGATTGAAATGGTTGTTGAGATTGTTGAAGGAGAATGTACGATGCTTTGATGAATTTGAATATATTTTAATAAATTGTGATGTTGAAGTTGATAAATGATATTTGAATTCTGAGATTGAAGTTGAATGAGTTTGATTATGATGATTGTTAGTGATATAATGGTGATTGATGATTGTGTTGAGTGAGAAATTGTTTGTGTGATACAATTGATCATTGGAGTTGAGAAATAGGTAATGTGAATGGAAACTTGGTAAAATTGGTAAAATAAGACATAAAAGGGTAAATTCTGAGGTAAATTGGAGTTTGGTGTGGTTTTGATTTTGTTTTGATTATGAATTTTAAGGATTTGAGAAATTAGTGAACTTTGGTAAAAATGGATTTTTGGTGAACTTTGACGGATCATATCTTGAGCTGCAGTTTTTTAAATTGAATGGATTTCATATCAAATTAAAGATAATTTAAAGAGCTTTAAAACGGTATAGATTTTTTAAAAATATGAATTTTGTAGAGGAAGATACGATCGTTGGAAGTTTGTGTCAGAAATCTGAATTCTGTGATGTTGTAGAATTTATGATTTCTGGTTTGTGTGCGCACGCACACTACTGTGCGCGTGCTCTGATCAGTGGCAATTTTTGACTTGTACGTACGCACAGCCTTATGCGCACGCACACCCTATGACATTTTGAAAACGTGTGTACGGACACTCTTGTGTGCATGCACACACAGGGAGGTGCCTACTGTTAGGAGCGCTAGCACACTCTGGTGCGCGCGCACACCCAGCGAAATTTGCAAGTTGTGCATACGCACAACCTCGTGCGCACGCACACACTAGGAGTCGCAGTCTATTCAGGGCGATCGCACGTATCTGTGCGCGTGTTTAAAATGAAAACTTTTACCTTCTGTGCGTACGCACACTTCTTTACGTACGCACACTTCTTGAAAATCCTTCTATGCGTGCGTAAGCACAACCCTATTTGTATGCACGCTGCCCTGTTTTTCAATTAAAAATCTTGTTTTTGTCTATTTTACCTTCCCAGCAAGTTTGTAAACTTTCGTAACACTTATCTAAGATCCTTTAGCTTGTTTTTAGGTGTCAAAATATGGGGGATGATTTGGGTAAGTTTAATTTGATATTTTTGTTGTAAAATATTTAGAAAACGGAGACTTAGGTTTCTGGAGTACTGAGGATGGATTTGGTTAAGTGAGAAGGCGGAGTATTGTGTTGATGATCACTGACTATGAATTGTGAAAATTATGAATTGATGGTGGTTGAGACGAGTCTGGTACTCAGAATGGAATGATGGATCACTGATATACTGAAAAATGATTTCTGAAAATCACTGAATTACTCTTTTATACTGAGATTGTTAAGACGCTATGCGCCTGGCAGGGACGGTAGGTTAATCCCGCCTGTCAAGGTCGCGTCGGCGGCATAAGGACGGTAGGTTAATCCCGCTTACGTTGAGATGTGAGGTCCGTGGCAAGAGTATCCCGCTCGCATCCTTTCGGAATCACTATAGTCTGCAGGCACTGACATCCTGGACCGTGATCCGGGCATGATATCTCGGAGGTTCCCAATATGAGACCGAAAGGAGACATATCCATGGAGATGTGTCGAGTTGGCAGTTGAACCGACAATGTGATATCACAGCTAATAGGTCAGGCATTCATCATGTGCATCTTCTATTTGTTTGTTTGCTTTGCCAACTTGAAATTGTTTGCCTAATTGAATAACATGATTAATTGCTTCTTAACTTTCTTGATATACATGCTATACTTGTGCTTTACTTGCATTGTTATTACTTGTATTTTCTACTAGGATTGAGGAGGATCGGAAGGCGGTGGCGATGGGATCACATGGCGGTTAGGCTGGTGAAGGCTGTGGGACAGCGGTGAACTGGTAGTTAGAAATCCCTTAAGTTAGTTTACCCCTTTTCATTATGGTTTAAGTTATGGTTTTAAATTTTAGTTATGCCTTAAGTTGAATCTTATGTTGATATGAAACTCTAGGATTGCCTCTGGCGTCCCGGGATCTTATATCTTACATTACTGGGCACTGTTACCATACTGAGAACCTTCGATTCTCATTCTATACTGTTATCTAAATATTTTAATATAAATTATTTAATATTGTCAGAACTAAAAAAAATTAAGAAATAAATTTAATATTTATTATAAGAATTATTATTTTTAAATTATAAATACACAATAAAAAATTAGAGTACATTAGAATGTTACCATAATAAAAAATAATTCAAAAGATAAAATTAACAAACTAATGAAATATATATACACAACTAATCAATGTTATCATCATTCAGTATATTATTTAGACTAATTTTAATACTTGAATATCTAAAAAATAGATTATTAACATATAAATAATATTTTTTGAATGATCTAAATCTTTTAATATAAATGATTTAATATTGTCTGAACCAAAAAAAATTAAGAAATAAGATTAATATTTCTTTTCAGAATAATTTTCATCAAAATTATAAATACATAATAAAAATCTAGAGTACATTAAAATAGTATCATAATAAAAAAATTCAAATATAAAATTAATAGTATAAATTTTTTAAGTGAACAATTATCAATCATAATACACTGTATTATAAATATACGTAACATATTATATTAGAAATAATTAAAAATTTACTAATTATGAATTAAAGCTTTTAAAAAATGATAATTTATACCCACTAATGTTATTACTGTTCTATCTATTACTTGAATTTGGATCAATTTTATTGTTATTTTCTATCTGAAGGTTTAAAAAGTAAATATATTATTGATATAAGATTAATATATTTTTAAATTTTACCAAAAATAAAGTAATTTTTTATATAAATCATAGCTACTAAGAGTAAAAAAAAAAAAGTATAATAGTAATAATCAAAACATAGATCTAAATGAAAAAATTATTATTTATAATTTATAATAATTAATTTAAATACAGTACCTCAAGTAAAATACTGAAAGACAATAATTTTGGGCATGTGTCTATTTTTATTTGTGATATCTTTAAAAAAAATAAATTAGATTAAAAACAAATTAAATAAAAAAATTTCTATTTGTATTTAATAATAATAATAAGAGATAAGATGAGAAGAGAGAAACATATGAGAGCTGAAAGATAACGGATAAAAGTTATGTCAAAGTGGCCAAGTAGTGGAAAAGCTAATAGAAAGGGTAACACTGGAAAGAAATTTTGGACACCAAACCCATATATTGTCATTATATATTGTTATAGATATTTTAATATAAATTATTTAATATTGTCATAACTAAAAAAATTAAGAAATAAAATTAATATTTCTTCTAAGAATGATTATTTTTAAAATTATAAATACACAATAAAAAATTAGAGTACATTAGAATGTTACCATAATAAAAAAATAATTCAAAAGATAAAATTAATAAATTAATGGAATATATATACACAACTAACCAATGTTATCATCATTCAATATATTATTTAGACTAATTTTAATACTTGAATATCTAAAAAACAGATTATTAACATATAAATAATATTTTTTGAATTATCTAAATCTTTTAATATAAATAATTTAATATTATCTAGACCAAAAAATTTAAGAAATAAGATTAATATTTCTTTTAAGAATAATTTTTATCAAAATTATAAATACTTAATAAAAATCTAGAGTACATTAAAATAGTACCATAATAAAAAATTCAAATATGAAATTAATAGTGTAAATTTTTTAAGTGAACAATTATCAATCATAATATACTGTATTATATGTAACATATTATATTAAAATTAATTAAAAATTTACTAATTATGAATTAAAGTTTTTAAAAAATGTATATCTACTAATATTATTACTGTTCCATCTATTACTTGAATTTGGACCAATTTTACTATTATTTTCAGTATCTGAATGTTTAAAAAATAAATATATTATTGATATGAGATTAATGTATTTTTAAATTTTACCAAAAATAAAGTAATTTTTTATATAAATCATAGCTACAAAGAATAAAAAAAAAGGATAAGAGTAATAATCAAAACCTAGATCTAAACGAAAAAATTATTATTTATAATTTATAATAGTAATAATTATGGACATGTGTCTATTTTCTGTTTGTGATATCTTTAGAAAAAAAGATAAATTGGATTAAAAGCAAATTAAGTAAAAAAATTTCTATTTGTATTTAATAATACTAATAAGAGATAAGATGAGAAGAGATAAATGGATGAGAGGTGAAAGATAACGGATAAAAATTATGTTAAAATGGTCAAGTAGTGGAGAAATTAATAGAAAGAGTAATAAGAAATTTTGGACATCAAACCCATATATTGCTGTTCATACCCTGACCCAACACTAAGGCCCAGGTTTAGACGAAAGGCCAATCCAAAGGATTGAGCCTTACCCTACACCGACCTTCATCCTACGAAGTCGGTCCTTACCACGGCTTGCTCTAAAGAAGTCGGGAACGATGATTAGCTGGCAGATAAACACTCATTCAAATGGGTAACTGCCCTTAAAATCTCTCAACCCACTTCCAGGAGCCATATCCCAACTCCCCTAAGATAAAGGGACGGTTATCCACCTTAAAAGGTGGAAATGCTTCAACGGTGGTTATTGGTTCACCACTATAAGTACACTGACACCCCTCAGGTATCTCTAAGTCCCAATACTCTCTAGACCTGCTCACACCCTTGCTGACTTAGGCATCGAAGTGTCTTTGCAGGTACCACCCCCCATTCGTTCACACTCACAAGTCGGGCGGATGCCCCCAAGACGCGAACCCGCTTGAAGGCTTCCTTCCTCAGGCGATTGGGCTAACCCAGTGAGTCCAACCCAATAATCTCCGGTTACCCAATGTAACATTGGCGCCATTGCCGGAGACCCGAGAGATCAACCAGTGATGACGGACGGATCACCGGAAGATGGCCACACGGCGTCTGATTCTGAACAGAAAAACCTGGATACCGAAAACAACGACGTGAACCCAACTCACCATCAGGAAGCTAGTGATCAACATTGGGAAGGCACCTCCGAGCTTAAAAATCCGAAGGTGAACTCATCGGATGGATGTGAATCGGAAAAGGAGGGACCACCCCATGCGACCGAATTAATGGGACTAGTCCATGGCTACCAAGGTCGCTTGGAACAGCTGGAACAGGAGCTGGAGTGACAAAGAGAGGCGGAGCGAAATCTCAGGGAAGAGATTGAGCGACGAAAAGAGTTGGAAGAAAAACTCTTAAAGCTAGAATCCTCCCTCAGAACTCGGAACTCCCGTGGCAACCGAGAAGAGTCGCCCTTGGGAGGGAAAAATCCGTTCAGTGAGGACATTATGAGGGCAAAAGTTCCAAGAAACTTCAAAAGTCCTGATATGAACCTCTATGACGGAACCACAGATCCGAAGCATCATTTAAGCAATTTCAAAAGTCGGATGTATCTGGCTGATGCTTCCGACGCGACTCGCTGCAAAGCTTTTCCGACCACCTTATCAAAAGCAGCGATGAAGTGGTTCGACAGCTTCCCACCAAGATCGGTCACCAGCTTTGAGGACCTCTCGAGAAAGTTCTTGATGAGGTTCTCCATTCAGAAGGATAAAGTAAAACACGCACCGAGCCTCCTGGGAATAAAGCAGAAGGTCGGAGAACCTTTGCGGGACTATATGGAAAGGTTCAATAAAGCGTGTTTGGAAATTCAAGACCTACCCACCGAGGCAGTCATCATGGGATTAGTAAATGGACTCAGAGAAGGTCCCTTCTCACAGTCCATATCAAAAAGGCACCCCACCTCCCTGAGCGATGTACAAGAAAAAGCAGAGAAGTACATCAACATGGAGGAGAATGGCAGACTACGAGAGCCGAGTTGGCGGTCCGGGTACGCCCCCTCGACAAAAGAGAAAGAGAGAGAGCCCAAGAAGAAGGAAGAACTCGGCCTCGATAGACCGAGGAAATATCACTCTTATACTCCTCTAAAGGTTTTCATGGTGGATCTATACAGAGAAATCTATAACACTGAAAGGCTGCCGCCTCCCAGGCCCATTAAAAATAAAAAGGGAGGAAGCCGCGGCGATTACTGTGAGTACCATAAGATCTATGGTCATTCAACAAATGATTGCTACGACCTTAAAAATGTAATAGAAAAGCTGGCCAGAGAAGGTCGGATTGATAGATATCTCATGGAAAGGTCGGACAATCATGGGAAGAGAAAGCGAGAGGATGGCGACAGAAGAGACCCACCGCCACAAACCCCCGAGAGACACATACATATGATCTCGGGAGGATTTGCGGGTGGGGGACTCACCAAGTCCTCTCGCAAGAGACACCTCAAGCGAGTTTACCAGGTCGGGAGTGAATCACCCGACCTCCCCACAATCTCATTCACAAAGGAGGATGGGCAAGGAGTAATCCCTGGACATGATGATCCAGTGGTGATAACCATGATCGTAGCCAATGCCCATCTCCACAGAACCCTAGTAGACCAAGGGAGCTCGGCAGATATCCTTTTCAAGCCCGCATTCGACAAATTAGGGTTGGATGAAAAGGAGTTAAGAGCCTACCCCGATACTTTATATGGATTAGGCGGCACGCCGATAAAACCACTGGGATTTCTACCCCTCCACACGACCTTCGGAAAGGGGAAAAATCCAAAACTCTGAGCATAGACTTCATAGTCATCGACATGGGGTCAGCATATAATGCCTTGATTGGCAGAGCTACCCTAAATTGACTCAGAGCGGTGGTGTCTACCCCTCATCTTTGCATGAAATTCCTGACATTTGCGGGGATAGCAACGATACGGGGAGACCAAAAGTTAGTGAGAAAATGCTACAATGAAAGCCTGAACCTGAGAGGGAAAGGCAAGGAAGTCCACACTATAGAGCTCGGTGGCACAAGAACCAAAGAAGAGCTGCGCCCGCAACCAGAAGGAAAAACTGAAGAAATACAGGTCGGCGAAGATGAAGGGAAAAATACCAGCATAGGAGCTAACCTAGAAGAAAACTTAAAACAAAGGTCGACAAAGCTCCTAAGAGAAAATTTTGACCTCTTCGCCTGGAAAGCTTCCGACATGCCAGGGATAGACCCCGAGCTCATATCCCACCGGCTCTCGGTCCACCTGGGGTCTCGACCTGTACAGCAGCGAAGGCGTAAGCTCGGCCCAGAGCGAGCTCAAGCGGTAGAAGAGCAAGTACAAGCACTCCTAGAAGCTGGCTTCATCAGAGAAGTTAAATACCCAACATGGCTAGCAAATGTAGTGCTAGTTAAGAAACAAAACGGCAAGTGGAGGATGTGCGTCTACTATACCGACCTGAATAAGGCATGTCCCAAGGACCCATATCCGCTCCCAAGCATTGATACCCTAGTGGACTCCAGCTCAGGGTATCAATACTTGTCGTTTATGGATGCCTACTCGGGATATAACCAAATCCCGATGTACAAGTCAGACCAGGAAAAGACATCATTCATCACGCCTAGAGCAAATTATTGCTACGTGGTCATGCCTTTCGGATTAAAAAACGCAGGGGCCACGTACCAAAGGCTAATGAACAAAGTGTTCGCCCCCCCCACCTCGGGCACTTAATGGAGGTCTACGTAGACGACATGCTGGTAAAAACCCGGGAAGAGGCTGACCTCTTCACGGACCTCGCACAAGTTTTCAGCATCATAAGGGCGCATGGGATGAGGCTAAATCCCGCAAAATGCACCTTCGCGGTGGAGGCTGGAAAATTTCTAGGATTCATGCTAACCCAAAGAGGGATCGAAGCAAATCCCGACAAGTGCAAAGCCATCCTAGAAATGAAAAGCCCAACTTGCTTAAGAGAGGTCCAACAACTGAATGGCCGACTTGCAGCCCTTTCCAGGTTCTTGGCAGGGTCAGCATTAAGGTCTCTTCCACTGTTCTCTCTGCTAAGAAAAGGATGCCAGTTCGAATGGACTCCAGAATGCAAAGAAGCGTTCCAAGAGTTCAAAAAGTTCTTGAGCCAACCTCCAATCCTCACCCGACCTCTAGTCGGGGAAGAACTCGTCCTATATTTGTCTGTAGCAGACAAAGCTGTCGCATCAGCCCTAATACGAGAGGATGAGGTCAGACAACATCCAGTGTACTTCACTAGCAAAGTGCTACAGGGCCCCGAACAAAGGTACCACAAACTAGAGAAGTTTGCTTACTCCTTAGTAATAGCCTCACGGAGGTTACGGCCCTACTTCCAAGCCCACACAATAAGAGTCCGAACGAACCAACCTATGAAGCAAATCCTCCAAAAGACGGATGTTGCAGGGAGAATGGTTCAGTGGGCGATAGAGCTCTCCGAGTTCGACTTGAAGTATGAAACTCGGACAGCGATCAAAGCCCAATGCCTCACCGACTTCATAGCAGAGTACGCGAGAGACCAAGAGGGAAAGCCAACTACATGGGAACTATACGTAGATGGATCCTCAAACAAGACAGGAAGCGGTGCAGGCATAATACTAGCCGATGAAGGGGGAACACAGATAGAGGTTTCCCTCAAATTTGAATTTCTAGCTTTTAACAATCAGGCAGAATATGAAGCTCTGATTGCAGGATTAAAGATAGCAGAGGAGGTCGGCGCAACCAAAGTGCTAATATTCAGCGATTCCCAAGTAGTGACCTCCCAAATAAATGAAGAGTTTCAGGCCAAAGACCCGAATATGAAAAGATACTTGGAAAAAACTCTGGAGCATCTCAGGCGCTTTGCAGAAACCGAGATCAGGCACATAACTCGGGATCTTAATAGCAGAGCAGACGCCCTCTCCAAGTTGGCAAGTACCAAACCAGGGGGGAATAATAGAAGCCTGATCTAGGAAACTCTCCAAGAGCCCTCCGTGGTGAAAGCAGAGGGCAAAGGAGATGGCCTTGAGGTAACCGGGTTAAACCTCGGATGGATGAATCCCTTGGTCGAATACCTAAAATTTGACATCCTCCCCAAAGAGGAAAAAGAGGCCAAGAAAATCCGGAGGGAAGCACAATATTACACTTTGGTGAAAAATACCCTCTATAAAAGAGGAATATCAACACCATTGCTAAAGTGCGTACCGACCTTAAGGACAACTGAAGTACTAGAGGAGGTTCATAGTGGAATCTGCGAAAACCACCTTGGAGCCAGATCGCTAGCAAGAAAGGTAATCCGAGCAGGGTTCTATTGGCCGACCTTGCAGAAGGATGCCATAGAATTTGTCAAGAAATGCCAATCATGCCAGATACATGCAAATTTCCACGTGGCTCCACCAGAGGAGCTAATCAGTATAACTTCTCCATGGCCCTTCGCAAAATGGGGGATGGACCTATTAGGACCTTTTCCCCAGGCCCCAGGACAAGTCAAATACTAAATTGTGGGAATAGACTACTTCACAAAGTGGAGAAAAGCAGAACCATTGGCCACTATCACTGCCCAGAAAAGTCGGAGGTTCCTCTACAAAAACATCATCGCAAGGTATGGGATACCCTATTCCATTACTACAGATAATGGAACCCAGTTCACCGACTCTACCTTCAGAAACCTAGTGGCCAGTATGAAGATCAAACACCAGTTCACCTTGGTGGAACATCCACAAGCAAATGGACAAGCTGAGGCAGCTAACAAAGTCATACTGGCAGGACTAAAGAAAAGACTACAAGATGCAAAAGGAGCTTGGGCTGAGGAGCTCCCGTAAGTGTTATGGGCCTACCGGACGACGCCACAATCTGCCACAGGCCCTTCCGACTTGTCTACGGCGTAGAAGCCATGATACCAGTAGAAATCGGTGAACAAAGTCCAAGGGTGATCCTCCATGATGAGGTCGGAAATATACAGGGGCACAAAGAGGAGTTTGAATTGCTCCCCGAAGTCCGAGAGCAAGCCCAGATAAGAGAAGCAGCGTTGAAACAAAGGATGACCACCAGGTACAACAGAAAAGTCATTCGAAGGAGTTTCACCCCAAACGACTTGGTCTTGATCAGAAACGACATTGGAGTCAACAAATCTGGGGAAGGAAAACTCACTGCCAATTGGAAGGGACCATACAAAATTAGTGAAGTCCTAGGAAAGGGTTACTACAAAGTGACCGACTTAAGCGGAGCCGAGTTACCTAGGTCTTGGCATGCTTGTAACATGAAAAGGTACTACAGTTAAAAGCGAACTCTACTCCCTGATGTACTCTTTTCCCAACTTCATGATTTTTTCCCAAAAGAGGGTTTTTTTCTGAAGGGGGGTTTTTAACGAGGCATCATAGCAGAGACAAAGGGGTCATAGATAGTGAAAAGTCCTTAGTAGCAGTAAAAGTACCTTCGCAAATAAATAAAGATCTTTTACAATATCTCTTATAAATTCCTTCTTGTTTGTCTTTCTTTCTACGAAACGCGCCGACTTAAGCTCGACAAAACGTGAAAATCCCATGAACCGATCTAGATGGTCGTCAGGATAAAACGACGAGGTACAAGTCGGTGTAAAGAGGTTATAAAAGTTGATCGTGAAAAACTCGGAGACATTCCGACTCATAAGTCGAAGTGAAAAGCCGAGTAGCAAAGAAAACGCATCGCAAAAATAACCTAAGTCATAGGAACTCAATAAATCAAAAAATTGAGTATAAGGAATACCAAAAAGAGATCGAAAACCTATCAAAAAGCCAAAGCTAAAGAACTGTCCTAAAAGCGAAAAGGCTCAAAAGGGACAGACAGCCAAGAAAAAGGTTTTCAAAAGATCAAAGGGATTTTTTTTTCAAAAAAACCAACATCAGAAAAGCATGCATGCAAAAAGATAGCTTAGACCCTTATCCAAAAAAGGGTATTTTTTTAACTTAAACCCTTATCCAAAAAGGGTATTTCTAAATATTTTGTTTACGACCTTAAAAGGCCAATGAAAATGTCAACAAGTCACCACCACAACATAAAAAGAGAGTTTAAAAAAGAGGGGACCCACAGGCCGGGCCCCCATATAGCCACAATCATTTTTTCAAAGAGGATCACCACCAGAGTCAGGAAGAGTAGTCGGAGCGCCATCAGGACTAGGGAGAGAAGTATCCATAGGAGACGGAGAGGAGGTTCCGGGAGCTTTTGAGGAACTCGAGGCATCCTTTGGTCGGGGAGGAGACTCCATTATCCTCTGCCCCCGAGTTTTTAAATCTGACTCCGTGACATATTGGGGAGAGGGAGGAGAGACTATAGCCCCGTCAATGACGACCTTGTCCGGGTCCAAAGGCGAGAGATCCAGGTCGGGAGCAAGGACTCCGACTTGTTCCTTAAAGATCCTCCACGCCTCCTTGGCCCCGTCAGCAATGGAGTCCTCCAACTCGGTAAAGTCATTCCGAGCCTTTAGCAAATCCTTCTTCACCGCCACAAGGTCCTCGAACAAACTCGAATAGCTCTCTTGGGCCTTTAACCTCAAGCCCTCCTCCATGTTACACCGAGCCTGCAACTTCCGCTCACTCTCCTGAAGGCCAACCATTTCCTCCTTCAATTTGGCGACCTCCTCCCTCAGCGCCTTCTCATGCTCCTGATACATGAGAAGCCTCTTCTCCAGCTCTTCAACCCTCGAGGATGAACCTAGAGAGCTAAGAGGAGTCTTCTCAAACATATCAAGGAACTTTGTGCAAACTCCCGCCGCCCTGATACTCTCCTGGGCCAGAATAGTGAGGTGGTTCCGAATAGAAACATCATCCATACCTATACGGGTATGAGGATAGATGTATTTCCGAACAAATTGAGGTGCATCCACCTTAGCCTCACTTTCAAAAGAAGAGCTAGACTCTAAAGTCTTGCGCTTCTTCCTCTCTAGCTCAGGGGAAGATCGGGGAGGAGGGGACGACTGAGAAGAAGCCGAGGAGGAAATAACAATAGGTCGAGAAGGGGTCCCCAAATTTTGAGAAGAAGGGGGAGGAGGAGGAAGAGAGGAGCTAGTTACCCTGGCGCCACCAGTCCTAGCACGAGACCTCGCCTTGGCCTCCAGAACTCGCTGGTAAGACTCCCTGTAATTCTTCTTCGCCATCTCTGTAAAAAACAATTAGGTAGCTAAAATCAGCAAAACAAGTCGGAAGAAACAAGTCAGAAAATATAAACAAACAAAAGGCTACCTAATTGTGTCTGGACAAAGGTCGGAACCCCCTGGAGAAACTTTTTGGTATCCAGATAGGGGGCCCTCCCCCACACTTCTCGGAGGAACCCCACAATGGCCGCCTCCACTTCATTCAGGTCATCCAAACCATATTTCTCACAGGGGGAGGCCTCTAACCAGTACAGAGAAAAATGAGAAGAAGAGCTCTCATCCAAGAAAAAGGGGTGGTGACCCTCTACGGCTTGAACTTTGAAAAAATAATTCTTGAAGTCGTGAAAAGATTCATCAAAAAGGGTGAAGACTCTCCGACCTTGTATAGCTCGAAAAGACACCCATTGTTACTTGTTATTTTGCCTACTGAAGGGCTTAGTCATATGAAAGAGAAAAAAGAAAACCCTCAAGGACGTCGGAAAGTCTAAAGCATGGCTGATAAACTGGTAGATTTTCAGAAAACCCCAAGAGTTGGGGTGAAGTTGGGTAGGAGCGACTCAGCAGTGACGTAGAACAGCCATTTCGAAATCAGAAAAGGGAAGAAAAACACCCAAACGGGTAATCATGCTCTCATACATGTAGAAGAAATGAGGGGCTGCCTCAGTAGCCCTCCCGAAACAAACCCGGTGTTCAGGACCCGGGACAACCAACTCATACTTCGGCTCCTCCTCATCAGAAATACAAATTCTGTGATGAGTACGGAGGTTGGTGATAAAATTAGTATCAACCATAGGTTCCTCCCCCAGAACGGTAACATCCACCCATTGAGCAAGGACCTCTACGGAAGACATTCTTTCCTAAAAAAGTATGATGAAACCTACAAAGGAAAAAGAAAAGATCAAGAACAGGGTCTCTAAGAGGCACAGATTCAAACAGAAGCCTACAAACGAACTCCTCTCTCTAAGAAGGTAAAAGCATGCAGAAGCACTTCATAAAAGAGAAGAGGAGAAAAAGCTAACATTTGCCTGGAAAAAAGGTAGAGGAAGATGAAAGCCTTCAAACGGAAATTCCCCACGAACAGATGAGAAGGAAATTTGCAAAAATCGCAGAAACGAAACAACGAAAGAGAGGGAAAGTATTTATAGACACGTTAGGGGCATAATGGTAAAAACGGAAAGCAGTCATTAATGGGTGCACCGTTACCAAGGTAATTAATCCCTATGCGAACCCCTAACGGACGCGACGTTTGATTAGACGCGACTGTGAAAATCAAAAGTCATGAAAAGTCACGTCGGTTCCGAATAATCACGTCGGTTCCCTCACAAGTCGGCTACGACCCCGAGTAGAATACTCGAACCTAAGTCTTGAAAGAAATTGGGCTCGAGTAGGGGCACTGTTCATACCCTGGCCCAACGCTAAGGCCCAGGTTTAGACGAAAGGCCCAATCCAAAGGATTGAGCCTTACCCTACACCGACCTTCATCCTACGAAGTCGGTCCTTACCACGGCTTGCTCTAAAGAAGTCGGGAACGACGATTAGCTGGCAGATAAACACTCATTCAAATGGGTAACTGCCCCTAAAATCTCTCAACCCACTTCCAGGAGCCATATCCCAACTCCCCTAAGATAAAGGGACGGTTATCCACCTTAAAAGGTGGAACTACTTCAACGGTGGTTATTGGTTCACCACTATAAGTACACTGACACCCCTCAGGTATCTCTAAGTCCCAATACTCTCTAGACCTGCTCACACCCTTGCTGACTTAGGCATCGGAGTGTCTTTGCAGGTACCACCCCCCATTCGTTCACACTCACAAGTCGGGCGGAGGCCCCCAAGACGCGAACCCGCTTGAAGGCTTCCTTCCTCAGGCGATTGGGCTAACCCAGCGAGTCCAGCGCAATAATCTCCGGTTACCCAACGTAATTATTGCCATTATATATTGTTATAGATTATAGATTATAGATAAAAATAAAAAAAAATTATTTATATAAATAAAATAAAAATATGTTAAAAAAATTATGTTACAAATAAAATTATTTTATGATACAATAATAATTTTATCACGTAGAAATTATCTTCTATAAATGATTTTTGTAAAAAAAGTCTTTTTATCTATCAATTATGTTTGGGTATAACAATCTAAAAGTACTTTTTTTTTCATTTATTACATGAAAAACATCTTTTTTTTAAGGAAAAAAGATCTTTTAAAAAAAGATGTAAATTACAGCTTCTCAAAAAAGATCTTTTTTTGATTTTACTAGTGTTTTTACTTTTACTACTAGAAATTTGCCAAACACGTTAAAAAATAAAAAAAGATCTTTTTTCATTGAAAAAAGATCTTTTTTTAACAAAATAATGGCGCCTAAACATGCACTTAAAGTCCAGAAAAAAAGACAATAACAAAGAAATAATTGGAAGGACTGAAGGAGAGCTACTCCCATAGAGTCAGTATAGAAACACAGATTGACAGAAACAGTAAGAATAAGAAAATATGAGAACCATGATCTAAATTAAGTAAATGCTATAGTACTTAAAAAATATAAAAATTAAGTTAAGTAAAATTTAGGGTTTAATAAAGAACGTGCCATCAAAAGATAGCAGTCGTGTAACCACGTCCTCTTCAAATGCTTTAAATCTTTAATAGCAAAAAATACAATGAGAATCAGTCATCTTCCAACACACCAAATGCACATAATAAATCATTTAAACTATTTTTTATTTATTTATAAATAAATTAAAAAAAAATATAGATAAACAATAAAAACAATAAAATGAATAAATAAATATGAATAATAAAATAAAAAAAATTAAAATTATAAATTAAATCATTAATTAATTATTTTTAATTTTAAATTTTAAAATTTAATAAATAAGAATTAGCAGTTACACCCAATTTAAATTTAACCTCCTTTCTCTATTTGTCATTTTGGATCTGCAAAGGCACTTCCAAGCGCCACTTTACTTCTCCTCTCTCCAATCTGACGCCATCTCAACCTCCAGCCGACGCCCCCATTCGTCCGCTGACGCCGCCCAAATATCTCCGCGAACGTCCGATTGCTCCGTGCGTCATTTTTCGCGCACTGTCCATCCACTTGCCAACCGTGCACCTCGCAGCCCCGTCTTTACTGTTGCAGTTCACTACCACCGTTGACAACAACGACAACTATTTTGATGCCAACTCATTGTTCAAAGCCATGCAGAATCTCTATTCCGTTCTCGCCTCCCACGACTTCGACCGCAAGATTTTATGGTGGTTCTCGCTTCTTCCTCCCCTTTTTCCTCCACCATCTTATCCATGAATCTCACAACGCCGCACAATATGGATCTAAAAGGCTTCGTCCAACATACTGGACGTGCAGTGACAGCGAAAGTTTTATATACGCATGTGGATGTTTATTTTTCATGCAAATAAGATGTTTATTTTTAATGTAAATGAGATGTTTGTTTTTAATAGAGCACTTGAGGTTGGTGACAGCGGGAGACAACGACAGTAAAAAACTAAAAATAGAGTTTAGATTAGAAGAAAGTGTAATTAGAGTTAAAAGGAAGAGAAATAGTTAAAATTTTCAATAATAAAGTTAAAAAGATTTTTTTTTAACGATTTGGGGTGATTTTTTTTTTAATTTTCAGTGGGCTAAAAAATTAGCTCATTGTTTAAGTTGTTAAAATTTTTTATTATCTACCTAATAAAATTCATAAATTTATTAATGTTCTAAATTGTCATAAATAAATTATTAATTTACTTAAACCGATAAGCAAATTAATGTCTAATTGTTTATAGATCTTATTAGATATGGTTAGAAAAAAGTAATAATTTTCCGTCACTGATGAATATTTTTCAGCTGAAAAGTTAAAAAACCCCGTGTGGGATATTTGTCCCTTCCTTAATTTCAATATCAATTATGCTATACTATATCTTAAATAAACAATATACAAAATAACAAAATAATTGCAATACATTAATTGTTAGCTGTCTCCATGTAAAAAAAAATAAACAACATCAAATAATCTTATATATTTAATTAAACTATTTAATATAATATATTTATAATTTAATTATTATTTTTACATAAAATTATTTTCATGTGTCTGTTTATAATCGTATTACTTTGTTGATAAATTTCAAATTCTAAGGTTGAGTTGTATTTAATATAAATATAAACATAATTTACGTTAATAAAATAAATAGAATTTAAAATTATACAAAAGTCTTAAATTAAAATTAGTTACATTCGAATTATATTATGTGATATGCTAATTTAATTTATTATGTGACATGCTAATTCGAATTATACTAATTTAATTTATATAGATGTATTTAGCATAAAACGTATAATTAATTTTAATTTAGGATATATGTATAATTTTAAATTTTATTTGTTTTATTAACATGAATTATCTTAAATATAAATTTACTACAATCACTTGAGAAATACTAATTTGGAATATGTAAAAGACGTGGCCGTTGCTATCGGGGTGGGTGTGACTGAGATATTTTAGTTAACTAAGGCAGAAATATTAATTTGATGATGATATGATATACAAATACTACAGCAACTATTATTGCCTTTTTGGCATATGAAAGCAAATTTATAATAGCAAAGGTCAAGGAAAGTGGCGATGGAGGAAGGAGCATGTCAATTGCGTAGCTTTCTGGTCAAAAGGAAGAGTGGATAGGAAGACTTTTAGACTTGTCCATTGTCCATTGTCCAAACTCTTTTTAACATTATCTTCCTAAACACGTTACTAACGTAATCCAAACAATACAAGGATCAAAGGTCGTTCACTATCAAATATGCTAATTGAAATTAAGACTTTAAAAAATTTATCACGACAAAAACTAACTCATACAGTAAAAAAAATTAAAATCATATATTTTTTTTTTAGATATTGATTTTTTTATGTGAAATTCTTTTTTAGATATTGACCATACGAGACTCATAATATAACATTCTCTTTAAAAATTAACATTCTGACGATTTCACTCTATAACACTTCACTCAATGATATTTTGTTAAGTTTTTTATTGATCAGAACTCAATACAAATAACCTTTTTTGGTTAGCTGGTTCTTATCGAAAACACTAATGAAATAAATTATAAAATTTTGGGAGAACCATCACTACAAAAACTAATTTATATAGTGGGAGAATCCAAAACCTTACAAATTTCTTTCTGGTATTAATCTCTTAATGTAAATAGGGGTGAGCACGAGTCAGTTTGGTCCGGGTTCATGGTAAAATTAGAATCGAATTGGATACCCGATGACTTTGAAATTTAAAAAAAAAATTTCAAATTTTTATCTTAAAAATTTAACAAGTACAATAAACATGTAACATCAATAGAAATAATCCAAACATATTAAACACCAAATACATTAAAAATTAAACTCATTAAAATCCAAACATATTAATAGTGAATAATCTTTGTCTAATAAAAAAGTCATATATATATTTTTTATTTTTTTATTTAATTAATATATGATCGGGTTCGGAGTTGGTTTGGATTTCACACTCCTAGAATTGATACCCGAACCAATCACTAACAAAGACTATCAATTTTGTTCGGGTTAAATCCAATTACCCGTTGGTTCCAGAACCAATTTAATTGATTCGGTTCGAATTCGAATAGGTAATCGGATACCCGCTATCTACGCAAACCCCTAAATGTAAAACCATTTTGTAGGTATTAGTTCCGTGAGACTTATAACACTCATGCGATAACATTGTCTTCCATTTCAATTTTTAGATATAATTAAATGTCATTATTATTAGAGAACTGGAAAATTATTGCTCCTTTATTTTTTAATTTTTAATGTAGTTATAATAATAAATTAAAAATAATATTCATAAGTAATTAGGTAATTACTAATTTTTCCGTTGTTGCTCTAAAAAAGCCAAGTTAAAGCCCAAATTATATAGCCCAGACCCAATAAGATGTTGATTGATTGCATTACTAAAGTCCGTCGAAAAAAAGAAAACCAAAAAAAAAGTACCACCTCCAGGTGCCAGCCAGCCAGCTAGTAGGTTCCAACTTCCAACACCATGAACTAGAACGAGACGCTGGCACGCTGATGCAGGGGGGCGGATATTCTCCAGTCTCGTAAAATCTGGACGGTATCAATTGTTGAATTCTGTCCATCCAATTTTTTTTTTTTAAAAATCAACTGTTAAAATTAAAAGAGATTTACCCTGTTACTAAAAAAAATAAAAAACGAGATTTACATCTTCATTCTCTTGCTTTTCTTAAGTTTCTCATATTGGTCTAATCTTTTCTGTTGATGCAACTCAACATTTTTCCTTTTCCTTCAATAATTATGTCTTCCCAAAAAAAAAAAATTATCTATTTTCCATATCCAGCTTCTTTCTCTACCTTTCTTCCATTTTTCACTGTCAGCCACAAAATAATTGCTATTACTTTTTAGTTAGGAAATAATTCAACCAAAAGTAGTTTCTTAAAAACAATGGAAACAAATTCCTATCAAAAGTAGATATTTGTTGAAATGTTCATTAAAAATTTTAAATTTGAATTTCTAAAGCAAACTTTTGATCTGACTTATGAAGCAATCCTATTTTCCTTTACAATTGAATTTGTAGGATTATTCTAGGCAGTAACGATATCTCCACAGAGAGTAAATACGTTGAAATTAAATTAAAAATATTGTTCCGAACCAATGAAATTGTTTATGACAAAGTTTATTCGAGGATTATCGATAACAAATTAAATTAAAAAAAGTAAACTACCATTTCAAACTATAAAAGTTGAAAACGTTGTAAAAGATAAAAATTATCATTTATACCTATTAAAAAAAATGGCTCTTGCAAGCAAAATTATCCAAACCCTAACAAATTAAATAAAATTTCTAAACTACCATTTTCTCCACCACTACTACCATCGTCTCTCCCCTCTCTCTCAATATTCTCAGCCATCCAATCCCAACATCAACCACATTACCGCTCAGTACCACCACCTCGCCCTCCTCCAATCGTCACCCTAACCCCTTCTGCTTTCCGGGATTTGCCGCCGAAACTTTTGGAAGATAAACACCCTGAGGAAAATCATTAAAGACAAACAAATTCAGTTAAAGGAACCAAAACGAAGTAGAAGATAAGAGAGGCGAAGTTAGTGTACCTAAAGCGGCCGGTCTTCTAGGCCTGGCCGTGCTTGCTGCTGCCTCAAATCTTGGAGATGCTGACGAAATCCTCCTCGGTGAAAACGACGTCGTTATAGGCGCGGAGGGCGGGGACCTGCCACTAGGCGAGGGTGTCGGAGAGAAGTGAGTCGTGGCGGTGGGAGCGGCAGTCGAGGCAAAGGGAGACGGTAGTGGCGCCAGCATTGTCGGCGTTTTGGATTAGCTCCTTGAGGACGGTGGTTCCCTCGGGGTAGTTCACAAGCACCTCCCTGATTTGGTGTGTCTGGCTGAAGTCTTCTAGAAAGATGGAATCAGAAGACATCATTGCGAGAATCAAATCACACTTCTCCGACACAACCAACCAAACCTTTCCTCCACATCTACCACCACCACCACCGAGTCAAGATTGCAGAGGAAGATAGGGGGTGTGTAACGCGTTCTTGAGAAGGCAGAGGATTAGGAGGAGGGGAGGCAGTCGACGGTGGAGGAGTTCGACACCGGAGGTCCGTCGTCGTCGGTGGTGGAGGAGGTCGATGAGGGTTTGGAGGAGGGGAGGCGGTCGAGGGACACGCCGACGAAGAGTTCTAGGGCGTGCAGCTGGAGGCACGGGGAGACGGTTACGGCGGTGCGCGATCGGGTGATTGCGTCACAGAGGGAGGAGGAAGGGAGGGCCAAGAGAATGGAGACTGCGTGGAGGGAGGTCGTCTGGGATTTGGGTGGTGGTGGGATTTGAGATTAGAAAAGTAGCAGTGAAGATAAGGGTAATTTAAAGATTTTAGGTGATTTTTTTGTATTTGGATAATTTTGTTGTACGGAACCCATATTTTATGGGTACAAATAGTATTTTTCTTCTTCTATGGGTAGATATATTAGCGTTTTCAACTTTCGTGGGTAGAAATGGTAGTTTACTCATTAAAAAACATTATAATTTGAGTAATTAACGGCGGTGAATTTTAATGAAAACAGACACTTAAGAGAAGACAAGAAGTTGAGAAGTAAAGGAGAGAAAATTAAAAGTGGCTACTTGTTTTTATTTCTTACTATTGATTCGTTTTAATAATTTTAGACGATTAGAATTTAGGATTTTTTTTAATAAATAAAATAAATATATCAATTATGAAAATAAGTATTTATGAGCATCTTTATTGAAAAACATCACATCACTTATCTCATTTACAGTATAAACTAAATAAATAAACACGTATCTCGTTCACACTGTAAATAAGATAAGACTGAGAATAAATGCAGCGTATATTTTATTTATACTGTAAATGAGATATGTGTTTGCTTATTTTGTTTATACTGTAAACGATATAAGTGGGTAATTATAACGTTTACAGTGTAAACGAGATACATTAAGACAATTTTTCAGCGGCTATAAAAGGATGTGCAACTCTTTATATTCTTCACAAATATTTCACTTCTTCTTTACTATCTATTCCCTCCGAAAATAAGCAAAATGTCTAGTAGTAGTGGTTTCTAGGTTGTAAGTGTGTATTCGAATTGCCGTATGAGAAATAGTGATAATGGGGTGATATTTGAGTGTGAGAATCCCATTCTGTTGTGTACCTAGCTAGTAAGCTCATTGATGGAATTGAAGAGTCTGATATTAGGTAGCGTCGGTGGGAGAGGGAGAAAAGAGATCGGAATAGTGGAGTATAAATTGATAGCACTAATGGAAAATAGAATATTTAGGTTTCGTCTATTTTTGCTCCATGGCGACGAGCATGTGCGCCTGATGTTTGACATCCATGAGAGAATCATGGTGGAGCAAGTGATGCAGCTTTTTGTGGAGGTTGGCAACGTCGGTGGCGGTGGATCTGGGTCATCAAACTTCGTCCAACATGACCCACCTCTCGCACCACCACCGATTCATGTTGTCAGTCCAGTGGAAGACATGGAGGTTGACGGTGAGGAGTCTGACGAGGAGTATATTGCGAATAGCAACGAGAGCGGTTCCTCCAAGGATGATGATGAGGAAGAGTTTGTATCGGAGACCCGGTTGAGGCATCACGTATGTATCTTTTGCCTCCCCCGCGTCTAATTCCGGCATTGTCATCTGTACCCAGTCACTATGGTACGTTGGATCTAGACGAGATGCACGAGAAAAACTCATTAGGAAACACGGGTGAGGAAGATTACAACTTGGACGGTGGGGTGGACTTTAGGGTTGGCCACAGATTCAAAAGTAAAGATGCAGTAATGCAGGGTGTTAAGAATTACAGCATTCGCAGAAGTGTTGAATATCGAGTGGTGGAGTCCGATCGGTTGAAGTACCATGTGCGTTGTCGACAACATGCAGCAGGCTGCTCTTGGAGTCTCCGACAGAATCTCAGATACTGGTACGTTAAGGATTTATTGTATTTAATGTTGTTAGTTGTCGTTGTTATGCTTGTTGAACATGTTTACCACTGTTGTTCTATTTCCCTAAGGAGGTGCGTAGGGTAGGAGAAGCGCAAACGTGTTTAGCACCCACAATGTCGCAGGACCACCGACAGTTGGACAGCAGTCTCATCTGCCGTGTCATCCTCCCATTGATACAGTCAAATCCGTCCATTAGCATCTCAGTCTTACAAGGTGTAGTTAGGCTGAGTTATTACTTCAAACTCTCATACATGAAGGTCTAGATAGCGAAGCAAAAGGCGATTACACAGATATATGGTAACTGGGAGGAGTCTTACAACAAGGTGCCGATGTTGTTGCAAGCGCTGCAAAGTTGTTGTCCCAGAGTAACTGATCCAACTCCCAATGCCATCTGTGGACCCTCTGCTCGTGCTGGTCCCTGCTCTGCTGTGTCATCACAATCAATATGTAGCACCTCGCATGCTATCGGAGGGTGGCTGGGTCATTAGTATCGGGCAGCATTTGTCGATCACGATCCCAAAGACATGTTAATTTCAAGGAGAAGGACTCCTTCCTCTGTGCTCCCTGCTGCTAGACTGGAGGAGGCTGGGCTTTGAGTAACCTCTCAACCAACTCCCAGGCCCCGATACCGTACCACGTGTGAAGTCACGAAAGCAACCACCCACGGACTCTCCATTAGTGTGCAGCCCAATGTGGTATGCGACATCTTGGAGGGTGATCGTGCACTCACCCACGGCATGTGGAAGGTGTGAGTCTCTGGACGCCAACGCTCAATGAATGCTGTGATCAGGGAGTTGTCGAAGACAAAATCCCTGGGCGGCAACACATCACTGAACCCGGCCTCCCTCAGGTATGGAACAATGGCGTTTGGTAGTGGGAGTGTGTGACTCGCTCTCCTCAGGAGAAGCAGGCGAGGCCTCTGGTAAACAATAAGAATACCGAATCAGAAATTAATTTGGCTTATAAGTAAACAATTCAAGCAAATAAGCACAAACACTTAAATATAAATTTATTTACATAAAAAATTTTACTGGAATAATAGAAATGCTTATATAAATGATTAACTTTAACGTTTATTTTGATACAAATGAAAATGTCTCCTAAGATAACTAATGACTACACTTTCTATTTTAATTAAGGAAAGGAAAAGTATAAGGAGATAATAAGAGTAGTAAACAATGTGAACAATGGAATAAAAAAGAAAAATGAAATCAAAATCATAAATCATTTTATTAATTAATTATTAATAATTTCATATTTTTGAAATTTAAAAAATAAGGATTTCAAATTAAACCAAATCACAAACGGTGCAGTTACACCCATTATCATACTAACCTCCCTCCTCTATTCACAAACTTCGGCCTGCAGAGCAACCCAGCCGCTACTTCACTTCCCGCTCTCCGGTCAGACGCCGCCCAGACTCTAGTCGTCGTCGCCTAGCCTTTAGACGACGCCGCCCAACCTCTTCGGGAACATCTTATCGCGCTGCACAATCCCCGGACAGCCTCCTTCGCGCTACCCACCCGCCACCGGCCGTGTAGTCTCCCCCACAGCCCACTGCCACCCAGACTCCAGCTGCCGCTGCCCATCCTTCAGCTGATGCCGCCCAACCTCTCCACGAACGAGTGATCACGCTGCACAAGTCTCGGACAACCTCCTTTGCGCTACCCACCCGCCGCCGGCCGTGCAGACTTCCCCTCAACCCACTGCGTTCTCCGTCCTAACGTCACCATTCGTGACAGATCCGATCAACATACGTTGTCATATGCATCTACATTTTCGTACATTCATCACCCCTCACATGCATGTAAATGGAGTCCGATTTGGTTGAACCGCTTTGTACTGTCCCATCTTCATTCACTGACGACAATTCCTCCCCTGCCTCCATGCATCGCCGTCGACTCTCTCCACACCACAAATGTGTTGGATGTTCAATTCACTTGGTATGTAGATAGTTATTTTAATTCTTAATTGGATGGTTAATTGGTTTTTTTGTTCGATTCAATTTAGGTATATACAATTAACAAATGCTGGATGGTCATTTCACTAAGTAGCCGGATAATTATTTTAATAACTACGTGGATAATTGTTTGATGACGATTTCATGATGGTGATGGGGGAAGGGCTACAGGGATGGACAATGATGGCCGGTGAGGGAGCTTCTAATGCTGGAGAGATAGGATGATTGATGAGGGTGGGGTGGCAGACGGTTTGGGGGGGGGAGGGAGAGAAGAGGGTGCTTGGGTGAATTGTTTTGGTAAATTATGGTTGGGATAGTTAATTTTTTGAAATAACTGTTTGAGTTTTTTGGCTTAAGTAATTTGGAAAGTTTTCTTACTTTGTTTTCCTTGTATTGGGCTAAATTCGAAATCCATTGTTCACATTGTTTAGATTCCTCATTGTCTTTCTAACGGAATTGCTTAATTAATTTAAGAGTAAAAGACAAATAGGTCCCTGACCTTTTTAAACGCGGACATTTTCGTCCCTCAAGATTTGGAAAATATATTTCGATTCCTCACCATGTAAAATCCGTGACAATTATGTCCTTCCGTCGAATTGGGGCTGGAAACGGTAACGGAGATTGCTGACCTGGAGGGGTGGTGAGTGATGTGTCCGTTACAGTTGCTTAGGTGGATGGGGAACAAATTGTTAAATGACAATTTACTCCTTAATGGCCAAAACGACTATAGATGCTCTCCTACCAAAAACTCATTTCTCAACTTTCAGATCACAACAGCAACTCAGTTTTCACAGATCTCAACAAGAGCAGCCAGGCTGCAAGTGCTTCTTCTAATCTCCCATTAAACATACCGTTGAGTAATTCTGTGAGCTGAGATGTGAGGAGATAAAAAGCTGTGGCACTTGGATACAGTCAAGATGCAACTGTTAATTAAGATTCAGTGTCAAATCACATATCATATGAAAAGGTAAGTCATTTACACGTGCTCCATTCTATGATATTCAATCAAAACTGCTTCAGGATGATATACACACACATACCAAAAGTCCACGGTCTATGAAACAACAAAAGAACTACAATGCCCTAATAAAAATGTTAATAAACCTTCAAGCAAAAAATCCCAGTTGTAAATGCAAGCTCACCAACAAAAAATAACATAAATGTATAATAACATGCTATATGAGTAACATAAGTACAAAACACGTCACAACTCACAAGAGGACACTTGCTGCCAGAAGGGAAATGGATAGCCAGAGATTTCATGAGCTGATGACTACAATGATTTGCCAGATCACACAGGAATAAACATCTTTGGGCACAATACAACTTTCTTTTATATATATATATATATATATATATATATATATATATATATATATATATATATATATATATATATATATATATATATATATATATATATATATATATATATATATATATATATTATTGTATGCAATTACACATAGCAATAGACATATACATTTTAGCACCATCGAACAACCATATAACCTATTACTCATGCTAACTTGGACACCATAATAAGCCAAACAAGATTGAAAAACATCAATCATAAAATGGAAAAATAAGTACCTATATGCTTTAGTATGTACCAGGGTCAGGCTGCAAGAAATTCAATTGACTGCTTGCACACCTATATTACCCCCGGAGCCACGGTCATAGACAGTTCCACCTGATCTAAGATTAGATAGTAAGGCATCATGACCACTCAAGACCACTTGGAAAAAGCCATCCACTCCTTTTGCAAGAAGATCTAATCCTTCTGAAAGCTTTTCTGTCGCTCTGCCTAATTGCTCATAAGTCTTCAGATCCAATTCTATCTCAATGGGTTCCACCACATCAAGGATAATTGGGTATAATTCCTTAACAGCAGAATCAACTGCTTCCAACTCCTTCAACACAGTAAATTGCCCACTAGAAAATCTAACTCTAACTTTCTCAATTACAAAATTTTGCAAATTTTTAAATTCTGGGGACCATGTATATATTTCAGCCACATCCAAATCTATCAACTTCTTAGTCGAGCCTGAAAAAGCCGCTGCAAACACACTATATACAAATACTGTCTGAACCTTTACTCCATACATAGCTTGCATCAAAACCTTCCCATTGGGAGACTTTTTTGACCTTTGGAAGATGAAGTGACCCAACAAGATTATCCAAGATTCCATCACATTTTTCAATCCTAGGGTTCCTAGAATCAATATGCTTCTTCCAACCATCAAGTGAAGGACAGTTATTTTTTCTATTTATTGTATTCTAGGGATCCTTCACTCATCGTCGACGATTGCTCCATCAATGGCCATTGCTTCGTCGATCCGTTTTGATGAAATAGGGCTCATTCTAGCATACAGCGTCGTTTTGGCCATCAAGGACCAAATTGTCCTCCGACAATTTGTTCCCCATCCACCTCATGAACCGTAATAGACACATCACTCACCACCCCTCCAGGTCAGCAATTTTCGTTACCGTTTCCAGTCCCAATTTGACGGAAGGACATAATTGTCACGGATTTTACATGGTGAGGGATCGAAATGTATTTTCCAATCTTGAGGGACGAAAATGTCTGCGTTTAAAAAGGTTAGGGACCTATTTGTCTTTTACTCTTAATTTAAATAAAATTATTTAGTGAAATAGTGAATAACAAAATTCATTTCGCAACTCCTATCTATGGTAGATTAAGTGAAAATGTTTACTTAAAAAACTTAACAAAAAAATAATTTACTTAGATATTTGGTAAATACAAATATAAACATTTTCCTAAATTGTTAATGGATTTTTTTTTGAAATAAATAAAAAATATTATTTCCCAAAAAAAATTATTTTAATTTTAAATACCAAGATACGTTTTTTTTTTATTTTAGGCAAGTTTGCCGCATCCCAGCAAATTCTATAATATTAATAGAGTTCGCCTCACCCCAGCGAACTTCATTTCGAATTCTCATAATTAACTAGCTGACTCAAATTCTTAAGTTTCACAACGGGTAATGGCAACCATTATCATCGTTTCCATAGTACATAGGAGTATACAACAGTATACATGAATAAGTCGTATTTTTTTAGGGGAATAAGTTGTATTTTTTTGGAAAAATAATTATTTTTTTAATTTATAATAAAAAAAATTCTTGTTAAATATGGTTATTCCTGTATCTATGTATTTCTGAGGACAATAATAATAGTTGCCATTGTCGCTTGCTGGTTGTTTGTGTACTTTTGTGTACTCCTATATATGTACTCTTGGAGATGATGATAATAGCTTAGAAATTTGAGTTTCGTTCTTAGCTAGGTTTTAAGGAGAATTAAGGTGAAGTTTGCTGGAGGCGCGGCAAACTCTATAAAATTATGAAAGTTCGCCGGGGGCTGCGATAAACTCATCCTGAACAAAAAAACGCATTCCGAAAATTAAAGTTGAAATAACTTATTTTTGAAAATAATATTTTTTATTTATTAAAAAAAATCCAATTGTTAATACCTAAATTAATAACTAAATTAACAAACATATGCTTAACAATAATTTAGTATACTAGCATTTATACCTAACATCATATCCTAACATTTAAATAAATCCTAACCTTAGACCCTAACTTTAATTAATAACTAAATAAATAACATCCAGTTTAACTTATATCTAAACATCATATCCTAATATTTAAACTGATCCTAACATGTACTGCATACTACCTATGTAAAATTACCCTAATTAGGGAGTTACATTTATGCTTTAACATAAACATAAAGCAAAAAACAATACATACCTCAAAGTCTTCTGCCCCTGCAATGTGCTAAGTCGCGTCGAGTCTATTAATATCTCCATCGTGGTTATCAGCGCGCGCTATATTCTTTGTGTAACTCTGAAATATAATTAGAAAGGGTTAAAAGTGGAAAAAAAGGGCAAAAAAAGAAAGTCAAAGGGTTAAAATCCTCACTGTAGACGAGATTACATATATAGGCATCTGCTCCTCTTATCTCGTTTACAGTGTAAACAAAATAAGACCGTTACACAATATGTGTATAAACGTAATACAACCATGTCTTCCTCAGTCTTATCTTTTATTTCGTTTACAGTGTAAACAAAATACGTGTTTACTTATTTCATTTACACTATAAACAAAATAAGTGATGTAATGCTTTTCAATAAAAACTCACATAAATTTTTATTTCTGTAATTAATATATTTGTTTTATTTATTTAAAAAAATCCTTAGAATTTATCACTTGATGTTGTCAATAATTTTTTTAGTGAAAAGGATATGCTCGTTCACAACACTATGTTGGCCATTATAGTTTGTGGGTCATTTGGGTGTCAAAACTAAAATAACATTATTTTATAGATTTTAGTATAATATTTGGTTGTTTATATATAGATTTTATAGCATAATATCGCGTCTCAAGTGGTTTAGACATGTGAGAAGAAGACCGACAGAGCACTCAAGAGGGTGGATCAAATGGAAGATGGACAAGAGGTAAAAGGTAGAGAAAGAGTAAAGAAGATTATCCATGAGGTGGTCAAACGAGATCTACATGTAAACGGTCTCTCTGTAGACATGATACATGATAGAGCTCAATGACGTCGTTTGATTCATGTAGCCGACCCCACCTAGTGGGACAAAGGCTTTTGTTGTTGTTGTTGTTGTTGTTTATATATTGGAAAGAATAAAGCTTTACATCAAAGCAAAATATTTAACTAATTCTAACCAAGTTGTTATAACCGCTTTTAAAATCACACGTCTTTTCCTCCTCCTCCTCTTTCTTCTTACTAACATTTCAGTTGCTATTTTTTCTTCTCCTTTTTTCTCTCTTTTTTGCGTTATTGTCGTCACCACCGCTATCACTACCTTCTCCTCCTCCTCTTCCCTTTTTTTATTTGATTTTTTCTTTCATTCGTTTTCCTCCTCCTCCTTCTCCATCATCATCACTGTTATCATTATATCGTCATCATCATCATCATCGTCACGTCATCTTCTTTATTGCATCATTATTATTGTTATTGTTGAATTTTTGTCATATTAATGACTTTGTCTGGTCCAAAATTAATTTGGATGCGTTTTTGTTCGTGATTTAATCATGTTTGTGTGCTTGTTTTCAAATTGAGTTTGCGTGTCGCAATGATTAAGTAATGTCGGTGTAAAAACTAAGAAATTTATGTGTATATTTTATTCTGATAAGTTCTGCATAATTTAAAACTCAGCACAACGATGAGGGGTCCAACCTTTCCTTCCTCAAAGTGAGGGAGAATATTATCTACAACACGATCAAAAAGCACACAATTTATCCGAGTCCTGCATATTAACTTGTTAATAAAATGTCGCAGTACTTTGTTAATCATTTTATAACTATTGCATTAGGCCATGATAAATTACTCTAGGTCTTGCAATTGCTTCTTCTTCTTCTTTTTTATCATCATCTTTTTTTTTCATATTCATCTTTTCTTTCTTGTTTTACCTCTTAAGTTTCTTTTTGTTTTACTCTCTATATAAGAATAAAAACAATGAACCTACATTCATTCAACTAAAAGAAAGAAATAAAAAAAAAGAAGAGAAAATGCAGTATTAAAGAAGACATTTTTGTGCTTTATAACAAAATTTTGGTGTAAAAACTAAGAAATTTATGTGTATTTGTTAAAAATTTTTGGTGTATTTTTATTCTGATAAGTTCTATATAATTTAAAACTCTTCATCTTTCTCCTCTTCATCTTCTTCTTCTTCTTTATCATCTTTTTCTTTTTATTTTACCTTCTCAAATTTTTTCTTGTTTTACTCTTTTAATAAGAATAAAAAAAATCAAACAAAGAAAAAAAAGAAATACATAATGTTATAAAATTACTAGGAAGAGGATAAACCTACGTTCATTAACTAGCTAAAAGAAATAAAGAAATAAGGAAAAGAAGAAGAAGAAAAAAATACAGCATTAAAGAAGACATTTTTTTGCTTTTATAGCAAAATTTCAGCGTAAAAACTAAGAAAATTTATGAGTATTTGTTAATAAATTTTGGTATATTTTTATTCTGATAAGTTCTGCATAATTCAAAACTCTTCCTCTTTCCCATCTTCTTCTTTTTCTTCACCATCTCCTTTTTTTTCTTATTATCTTTTCTTTCTTATTTTACCTTCTCAACTTTCTTCTTGTTTTACTCTCTTAATAAGAATCAAAAACAAAAAAATCAAACAAAGAAGAAGAAGAAACATATAATGCTGCAAAATTACTAGGAAGATGATGAACCTACATTTATTCAACTAAAAAAAAAAGAAATAAGAAAAAAGAAGAAGAAGAAAAAAATGCAGCATTAAAAGAAGACATTTTTGTGTTTTTCTAGCAAAATTTCGGTGTAAAAAGTAAGAAATTTATGTGTATTTGTTAAGAAATTTCGGTGTATTTTTATTCTGATAAGTTCTGTATAATTTAACACTCTTCCTCTTCCTCATTCTCATATTCTGCTATTTCTTTTTCATCTTCTTCTTATTTTATTTTTTCATAATTCTTTTTGTTTCACTCTTTTAAAGAGAATAAAAAATATTAATGCTGCAAAATTACTAGGAAGAAAATGAGAAAAAGAAAAAATGCAGCAACAACAACAGTAATAAAAGAATGACGATAAAAAGAAAATACGCGAAAAGAAGAAGGAACGTGATGAAGATGAAAGAAGAATGTGAAGAAGAAGGAAGAACGCGAAGACGAAGAATGAAAATAATTTTTGTTGGTGAAGTGTGCGTGCACCCGGTGTGTGTAATAAAAGTGATTTTGTTAGGTTTGTGCCAACTTGATTGGATTTGGTTACCAAAAAGACTTAGATGTATAACAAACTGTATCGGTGAGTCACATTTATAAAATTTAGTGGCTAAATAGAGATAATTATTTTTCATTTAAATTTTTTTTATACTTTTTGATGAATAAATTTATGCATTTTAAATAGAAATTATATATATATAAAAGTGAAAATTCAGGTACAGTCAATCTCATGTAAAGTTGATAACTGAGAGATTGATTGTACGTGAATTTTTACCTCTAAAAAAATTAAGAAGCGTGCACGGATGTAATAAATTTAATAAAATCAATTAATATTAAGCTATTATTAGGATAACTAACTAAATATAAGTATTTTATTTTAAATTTGATCATAAAAATAAAATGATTTAATTTTATTTTTAAAAGAATTGTAAGAATATATGAATTAAGATTAGTCACCAAAAAAAAGAATTAAGATTAAGATTGTGACTCAATTATAATAAATAGAAAAAATTTTAACTGTTGATCTAAATTATAAAAATATATATAATATATATTAATTAAAATCAACTGATAAAACAATTGGAAAAAATTTAGGGGTCAGCAACTTTGTTAAATTCTAGTTAGCATGTAACCAGTAAAGAAAAGTGAGTCATTGGATAAAATCTCACACCCATCTCACACCATTAAAACTATCATTAATGACTATTTAATGGCTACAAATCACAAAATTACTGACCCCCTAACATTCCTCAAAACAATTAGAACACCGATATTCTCAATACACTTGAAACTCTTCTTAATAAATATACTAATAACTGTAACCTAAAGTTGTTTGATATGTTTCTAATTTTTTCATTAAATAAGTGTTCCTAAAAATTATTCAATTACTTCCCCTCTCATCACCTCTCATCCTCGCCGGCTCCTGCCCGCTGCTCACCATTCTCGCCGGCTACAGCTAGTTTCTCGCCTTCTCCTCTCCTTGTTGCTGACCTGTCACCATCTGCTCCCCGTCGCCGCAGCACCTTCTTCTTCTGCTCTTCCCAGTGCCACTGTCATCGTCTTCTCCTTCACTTGGCACCGCGCCTTGGTCGTCTTTTCCAACATGTAAATCCCTCTCTTCTTTGATTTTGATTCGGTTTTAAGCTGGATTTCAAATCACATTTGCTTAAGAAGAGCTTCTGTTTGGTCAGCAATCGTTTGAAATTAGCAATGATAAGGCAGGACTATATTGGGTAGAGTATCAACCTTATATCAGAAGTTTACATTAGTTAGAACCAGGTATTGAAGTATTCTTTCACTAGTACCTTAATTTTTTGGTCTTCATGATGATTGATAATAAAATTGAATATTAGGTTGTTATTTATATTATGTTATTGTTTAAAAGAAAAACAGTGGCTAGATGCATTACTTTAATGTCATACAAATCATTTTAATTTTGTTTATTGTAACTATCAAGGTTTCATGTATTACATATATGATTAGACTAGATAGGCGCTGCTTAGTTCTTGTGTATGCATATATTATTTATTATTATGTTGAGAAATGAGAAGTTTGAATCGAGATGCTAAAATAGAAGAATGAAGGCAAGAGATGGATCCAAAAGAAACTAGAACCTTGCTCATTTACCTTGGTCCATATAATTTATTTATTTATTTATTCTTGGGTTCTTTAGTTAAAGGCTGGCTTATATATGTGATTGAACTTGATAGTTCTGCTTAGGTCTGCATATAACTATAGCTCCTGCATATAGAGAGATAGGTTAAAAGAGAAGAATGAAGGAAAGAGAGGGAGCAAAAAGAGACAAGAACCTTGTTCTCCTTGAATGAAGCCACAACCTTGCCCGTTTCCCTCTTTTGAATGAAGCCAGAATTTTGCCATCTTCCTTTCCTGTAAAAAAAAACCTAGCAGAGAAAAACATATGAAATGAGAAAATTTGGAAGAGAATAATGAGAGTTCCAACTCTCGACTCTACTTATATAAGGTAAATTTCTGTGAATTTTAATATTGACTAATATTTTAATATTTCAAACTTCTCGTGACTGTAGTTCAGCTAATTTATTATTAATGTGCAGGTTCACTTTTTCAAATGTGCAGCAGAGAGAAAAGTGTCAAAGCGGAACGTAAACACTGACTACCTGCATGTTGATATCCCATTGCACATCACTGCACAACATTGCACATCTCATATCCCATTGTTTTCTTGCTACAATATTTCTGCCCATTTGTCTCAGCTTGACACCTCACCTTCATCTCCTCCTTGCTACATAATTTTATATTTAGTAGATTTGGCTATGCATTTGGGTCTGTTACCATCTGATATGTATCAAAGTGTTGGGGCAAGGCGCCTCCTATACCGCTCTCAGATAACACATTACGTGAAAGCAGGTCTCATTGACAATGCCATCAAGGTGTTCGACGAAATGACCCAATCAAACTGCCGCCTCTTCAGCCTTGACTACAACCGCTTCATCGGTGTCCTCCTCCGCCAGTCCCGCTTCGACCTTGCTGAGCACTACTACTTCCACCACGTCATCCCCCAGGGCTTCTCCCTCTCCCCATTCACCTATTCCCGCTTCATTTCTGCCCTCTGCAGCGTCAGGAATTTCACCCTCATCAACAAGCTCCTCCGTGACATGGACGCACTCGGTTGCATCCCTGACATATGGGCCTTCAATATCTACTTGGACCTCTTGTGGCGTGATCATCGGTTGGATGATGCTCTGGAACTTTTCCATTGCTTGTCCCGCAAGGGAAGAGAGCCTGATATTGTTAGTTACACTATCCTCATTGATGCACTGTGCAAGTCTCGCCGGTTCAATGAGGCTGCTGGGTTTTGGCGAGGTTTGATTGATAAGGGGCTGAAACCTGATGCTAAGGCTTGTGGTGCTCTTGTGACTGGTTTGTGTTCTGGTGGTCATGTTGATTTGGCTTATGAGCTTGTTGTTGAGGTGATCAAGGGTGGTGTGGAGGTTAATAGTTTGGTTTATAATGCTTTGATTGGTGGGTATTGTAGGGTAGGGAAGATTGATAAGGCGCTCGCGATTAAGGCGTTTATGAGCAAGAATGGGTGTCTGCCGGACTTGGTGACTTATAATACCTTGTTGAATTATTGTTGTAATGAGCTTATGTTGGATGAGGCAGTTAGGTTAGTACAGTCAATGGAGACGAGTGGTGTGGAGCCAGATTTGTATAGTTATAATGAGCTGCTAAAGGTTTTTTGTAAGGCTAACCAAATGGAAAGAGCTTATTGGATTATGGTAAATAGGATGCAGGTTAAAGGGTTGTGTGATGTTGTTTCTTACAATACCATTATCGATGCGTTTTGTAAGGCACACCAGACTGGGAGGGCTTATAACTTGTTTAAGGAAATGTATAGGAAGGGGATTCAACCCGATGTAGTGACTTTCACAATCATTATAAAAGCATTTCTGAGAGAAGGTAGTTCTACTGTGGCCAAGAAGCATCTTGATCAAATGACCAAGATGGATATTGCTCCTGATCAAGTATTCTATACGACAATAGTGGATCACATGTGCAAGACTGGAAAAATTGATACGGCTCATAGCATTTTCCGTGACATGGTGGAGAATGGTATAACTCCAGATGTTGTCTCTTACAATGCCCTCATAAATGGGTTTTGCAAGGCTTCTCGAGTTACAGATGCTATGCATCTATATGATGAAATGCAAGCGAAAGAATTCCATCCTGATGCGGTAACTTTCAAGTTGATAGTTGGAGGGCTTATAAGGGAAAACAAGCTTTCAGATGCCTGTAAGGTTTGGGACCAGATGATGGAAAAGGGCTTTACACTCGACAGTCATGTTTCTCAGACCCTGATCAATGCCCTTCAATTGAGTAATGCCACATAAACATGACATTTGTTAATGCCATCATCACACGTTCCTTTCTAATGGAAAACTGGCCTAATCGTTTGCTCGGAAAATTGTATGTGAAAGCTTGGCAACATGTTGAAGTGGTACCCTTTCTGCATGTTATGGCACCTGCAAATCTGTTTATCCCTTTTCTATGTTGCTCACGGTGCAATCCCTTACCATGACTGTTTACTTGCTGCTCATGCTTTTGGACACTGAAACATACTACTGATTCACTGGCCAGTCTATATTAAAGGATCCAAGGCCACCCATCAAGCGTGGTTCAGTAATGGTTTTCTGCCACAAATGGAGATGCTGGTGTGCAGGTTTTGCTTCATACTGCCAACTGACTATTTACATGATGGATTGTTTGTCAATACTCAATATGATATAGGGCAAGTAGTTAGTTTCCCTTTGGCCATTTTTATACATGGGGAGCTATGCACCTGTTCCTTGGTTTCATCTACCACAAACTGGTGTCAGTACCAATTGATTGAAATCACTCTAGCTACATACTTACGTCCCCTAGTTGTCTTCCTTCAGATAGAGGATGCCTTTGAGTTCGTTTTACTTTGCTCCTTTACTATTGGGGTAAATCCTTGGCTTGTGGCTATTCAATTCAGTTTGAAGTCATATTCAGCCTTGCATATCAGAAAAGTTGATGATGAACATTTTATGTTGTTTTATGGCTCTATACATATGAACAACAATATAGCACTCATTTTAATAAAAACTTATTTTGACTGCCTTCTGTGATATATTGCAGAGCATAAGTTTGATTGGAGAAACACATTCATTGGTGGTGTTGTTACCTACACTGAGTTCCTTGCTACCTTTCTTCCTGTTATCCATGCAAATTGTTGAGCAATAAATTCAAAGTTTTATACCCCAAGCGTCCTGGGACTTATAGTACCAAATTGATAGTTTATTATTTGTGCATATTTCTAGACTCACATAACTCACCAGAAGAATATGGAAAACATACAAGCCGGTCCACTAAGTAGCCTTGTTAGGTTTTGTATTCGAGTTTATTAGATATTTAGATTATGGAAAACTGTGAATGTTGCCCCAATTTATGTGTTACTTTATTACTTGATTACTTCTCATATTCATAGTTTTGAATTAGCATATAAGAACCTTTTTCTTTTTTTTTCCCAGATTATAATGTTAAATTGAAACTTGGATGACCTATACTAATATTAGTTTGGGCAATCTTTGATGTTTTTGTCTCTATCTGCAGCATGGAACTTCAGGCTTCTTAAAAGAAACGTCACCCAAATGGTTTCACTTGTCCAAGTATGTTTTTGTTTAATTGCAGCATATTATTTTTCTTAGAAAAGTTACTAATGATCCTCGATACTCTTTTTGTATTTTTCATTTTTTGGTCCCTGCTGCAACTCCTATATGAAAGTATGAAACAAAATAAGACAACATGAAAGTACAAAACAAAATAAGGCAATAAAGGAAAAATTTGTTTGCAAATGATTTGACAAGAGCATACTTTCTGAAGGGCTTCCGAAGCAATGAAGAATGATCAGTAACCACCAAATCTTTGTTTCATTTGGTAAATGTCACTTTTCGATGAACTATTTTATTTACCCATGTATTCAAGAGAATCTTATTTTGGGGGAAAAAAGGACTCCTTTCTTGAAGCAGTTGCATTCAGTTAGGTAAGCATCAAGGTTCAAATAAACGGTTATTCGTCAAAGCTAAGTTTGAAAATGGTGGTTTCTTATGGTGTCTCCTTTTCCTCTTTGCGGGTATGAAACAAAAATGCGTGAAACAGAACAAATTTACAGATGTAGATCCTCGGCTGCAAACTGTCATTTGTATGTGATTTCTCCTGTCACAACTCAGTACAAGATTGGAGAACTGAGAATTGTTGATATTATTCACCAAATCTTGTTGCATGAATGCTTAGTAGTTATCAATGTCCAGCTAGTGAGTCTGGGTGAACTTCCAAGTTTCTGGGTTTGGTTCCTCACATTTCTTACAGCTATTTTGAGTGGTAGTTTGGGGGTTGGAGGGAATGGAGGAAGAATAGTTGAAGTAGAAGGCATTGTTGTTGACTACGTAATTCTGGAAGTAATGTCTTCTGTTCAGAAATTTGAAGATAACTTATGCCTGCAACTGTTGAAGCATTTACCGCAATTTTCATGGAACCGGGAAATTAAAGTGGTAGCTGTTCGATTTAGTATTTTACGAAGGGAGGTACTTAACACAGATTAAAAGAGTGAAGAGATACACAGAAAACTAGAAAAGGAAAAAATAACATGATTGTGGATTTTTCTTTTAATGATACTCCAAAAGGATCTATGTATCCTGTGTATCGTATGAATATGTATGTGGGCATCACCTTTTACGAATTCATATTTAATTCTTTATCATTTGAATGAAGGTGGTTGTTCCCATACATAATTCAATTATGTAGAGAGGTAGAGTGAGAGAGAGAAATCAATGTCAGTCCTTTTTTAAAGAAGACATTCGGTATATTATGCACTCTTCTATTATGTATGTGAGTTTCCACCTTGAATGAATGCTTCCATTTGTGTTTTCATTAATGAATGATCCCTCTTAAAAACTGCGCTGATTCCTCGAGTAGTCGGGTATATTGGGTGTTTTTAACTTAATAAGGTTGTAGAGTTTGTCATTCGTGTTTGTGGTCCATGTATTTTGGACCTTAGTAGGGGGAAGGTATCTTTTGCAATTAGTGTAGTTGGCTTGTAAATTGTGATAGAAGAAACTCAAAGTGCTCGTGATTGTTTAAGCCTTGCCTCGTTAGGACCTTTCGGCACTCATTTAATTTTAAATTAATATATCTCTGAACTGAAATTATGAGGCTAATTTGTGATCATTGCGGAATCTTTTATTCCAAAGTTCCTTCCACATGTAAACTTGCACAAGGTTTTTTCTTCGCCAGTGCTGATTTTCCATATAAATCTAAGCCATTCACGAGCCTGGCAAAAATTTTAGCATGCAACATAGACATACCACTTTATGTTAGAAAAACACAAATCAGCTTAATACTTAAAAGCGAGAAAAACACATTGTCCCACATACTTGGCTTATGTTTGATTCCTTACCTTTACATGAATCATCCTTGAAGTTCTGATGAAGTCATTCTCATTTCCTTTATAACTTCAATTTTTGTTTTGGGTTTAATCCTTCGTACTTTACACTAGCTTAATAGCAATAACATATGTCACTCTGTTTGTCTTCATTTCCCCACTTCATTTTCCGTTAACAACCATGTCTCGCCGAGAAACCAATCCTCATTTTTCTAGACCACCACCGCGAGGACATCCCGAAGATCATCGACAGTCACCTATTCTATTCGTACCAGCCTCAGAACACCATGGCCAATATCCACCACCAGCACATGGAGTAGCACCTACGCAACAAGAAGATCCCCCTTACCACCCTCATTTTCCATTGCAGCCGCGACCACAAGAACATCCCTATCCATTGCGGCCCCAGACGCAAGGACCACCACCACCACCGCCTACCTCAAAAGTGCCGACCCGTGACAAGCGTAGCAAACCACAACAACAATCACCACCACCACCAGAAGGACGAAGGAAGCGGCAAGAAGGTTTAGCTTACCCACCAAGCAAGCAAAAGGTAAAAATTAGTGAGCCATCATCTTCCAAGCCTCCCGTTGTCACCCCAGTGCTACCCCCACTTAGCCTCTCTCCTGAGCCTCGGCAGCAACTTCGTGAACCTCACAGCCCCACCCAAAAGCAGAGACATGATGGGCCGCGGCACCACCGCCCTCCATGGTTGCCTCCGCCGAAAAAGTCCAACCCTCTAACATGGTGTGGTGCTGTGTTATGCGTAATATTTTGGCTGATCATAATCATAGGAGGGTTGATAGTCCTAATAGTGTACCTTGTTTTTCGCCCCCAGAGCCCTCATTTCGACATATCTGGTGTCACCCTGAATGCTGCATACCTGGACTTTGGATATCTACTCAATGCTGATATCACCATTCTTGCAAACTTCACAAATCCAAACAAGAAGGTTCATGTAGACTTCAGCACAGTGAGCATCTATCTATATTACGGAAATACCCTCATTGCAACTCAATATGTGGAACCTTTCTCTGCTGCAAGGGCTCAGTCAAGGTTTGCATATATTCACATGGTGACTAGTCAAGTTAAGTTGCCACTGGGAGAGAGCCAGCGCATAGTGAAGCAAATGGAAAGCAATGGAGTTTTGTTGAGTGTGAGGGGTGTTTTCAGAGCAAGGTCTAAACTGGGAAGCATCTTAAGGTATTCATATAACCTCTATGGCCTCTGTAATCTCATGGTCACGCGCCCGCCAGATGGGGTTTTGCTCAAAAAGAAATGCAGAACGAAACGCTGAAGCACCATATTCTTTTTTGTCCTTCAACATTGGGGTGTTTTTTTGGTTCTACTTAGTTTCACCATATTCTTCTTCTTCAAATAGCAGCTTAATTGGGTTAACCTTTGTCGTCTTATTTATTTATTTATTTTCTTTTTTGCTAAGTGAAGAGCTACAAATTTGTATTCAACCATTCATATTCTTTTTCTTCTCCAGTCCACATATTCAAAATTTCTTTGTCATGCAGGGCTTTTAAATTTTACATGAACGCCTTGCCCAATAGTAATAAATCTGAAATCCACAACACGACAGACTGAAACTCAACTTGATATGCGTAGCTAGCGCTTATATTTTAGTAATCATACAGAGAACAACCAAGTAAATGAATGCTGATCATGGTCCTATAGCTTCTGAATAAGTAAAATATTTAACCACAAATTATCAACCATCAGAGTGGCGCAGCGGAAGCGTGGTGGGCCCATAACCCACAGGTCCCTGGATCGAAACCAGGCTCTGATATAACAGAGAAGCTTCCTAATTTTTGTAATGGGTTAATTACAATGTAAACCACTTGTCAAAGCATTAATCACTTTTTTAACCAAGAGAAGTGGGTAACTTAATAGTTAATATACTTTACTTAATGAAGACAGCCCCACTATTAAAATAAAGTTGCTCCCTCCACTGTTCGCTTGTCTCTTGTCTGTACAACGAAGTTTCCTACCTACCATTCTTCCCTCTCCTCTCCAATTTTATCCCCTATGCTGGCGCCTACGGTGGTAACTAACGAAACTGCCCTTTCAAAGAGAGGCTAGCGCAAAATATTGCCTACGTGGCACCATCCTACCCCTCAATTCTATCACACTCATCTGCATGGGACACCACCCAAACCTTTCTTTTCCCTTCCCCCGAGTTATTTTTATTATTCGGATTATAAAAGGAATGAAATAATCATACCCTAAAAATTAAAAAGAAAACGAAAGAAATAGGGAAATTCCAGTATCCGAAATCCCAATTCCTGGAACGGAGTGGTTGGTAGTGTGCGTTGCGGTGTTTCCTTCTTCTTCGTCATCTTCAGGTTCCCAATTACATGACACCATGATCCATGTCCTTTCAATTCGCAACCAATAACAACAGCATCATCGTCTATTCATCAGCAACCTAAAATTCTAAACCTAAAAACACTACTCCATTAGATTTTAATTTCAGAATATAATTTCTCCAACGTTTTTGGTCTTCGCTTCAATTCCTAGGGTTTATCGTTATTCTTATATGTTATTAAATTAAATGGCTGCCGCCGGCAACGAGGATGCCGACGCGGTGCTCAGCGACGTCGAGGACGAAGCCGGCGATCCTGGTCCGATCGCAACAAAAGCTCCGTCGCCGGAAGACGTCTCCGTCGAGAAACTACGGGAGCTTCTAGGCGAGCTTGATCGGGAGCGCCAGGCGCGTCTCGCCGCCGAGAACTCCAGGTCCGAACTTCAGGTGTCGTTCAACCGCCTGAAAGCGCTGGCGCAGGAGGCAATCAAGAAGCGCGACGAGTTCGCCAGGCACCGTGATGACGCCGTTCGCGAGCGCGACGAGGCGCTGAGGAAGAACGACGCCGTTTCCTTAGAACTGGCAGAATCTAAGAAAGCAAAGGACGAGGTTGCAAAGCAGTTGGAAGAGGTTGCGAGGGAGAGGGATTCACTAAGATCGGAGATTGGGAATTCAAGGCACATGCTTGAGACTGGCATGGAGAAGATTTCCGCCAAGGTCAGCAGCTTCAAGAATTTCGGGCCTAATGGGCTTCCACGGTCGCAGAAGTACACCGGCCTCGCAGCCGTGGCTTATGGTGTGATCAAGAGATCCAACGAGATCGTTGAAGAGCTCTTGAAACAGAACGATGCGACTTTGAAGTCTAGGAACGAGACTAGGGAGCAGATGGAGCAGCGGAATTACGAGATTGCCATTGAGGTTTCTCAGCTTGAAGCAACAATTAGTGGTCTCAGGGATGAGGTTGCAAAGCAAGGTTCCTCAATTGAGGGTTTGGAGAAGGACTTGGCTGATAGGGATAGGAAGTTGAGCGAGATGGAACATGAGATGAAGGAGAAGTTGAGGGAGGGACAAGGTGAAGCATCACGGTTGAAGGAGTTTCTTGTTGAGTGTGAGGATAAGTTGAGTAAATTGGAGGCGAGGATGGAGTCAATGCGGCCATTGTTGATTGATCAGTTGAGCTTTGTTTCAAAGATTCATAATCAAATTTGTAATGTTGTTAGGATATTAGATGATCAGAGTAGCTCGGAGCTGTCTGAGTCATTGTTTGTGCCGCAAGAAACTGATGTTGAGGAGAATATACGTGCCTCTTTGGCTGGCATGGAGTCTATATTTGAGTTGACTAGGATTGTTGTTCAAAAGGCAAGGGATTTGATTGAGGATAAGGATCGTGAAATTAAGAGATTGGATGAGACCGTAACTCGTTTAGTTAAGGAAAAGGATCAAATTGGCTCCTTGCTAAGGAGTGCTTTGTCAAAGAGGATGAAATCCGATCCATCTTCGAGAAAGAATGAGCTGTTTAAGGCTGCAGAGAATGGATTGAGGGAGGCTGGGATAGATTTCAAATTCAGTAAGGTTCTTGGGGATGGAAACGATGCAGTTTCAAATGACAAGATAGAGTTAACTGAAAAAGAGGAGGACGAAATATACTCTCTGGTGAAGTGTTCATTTTGTTTCTTGATTCTTGGTGAAACAAATTGTTTTCATCTCAGTTTGCAGCTTTTAATGTTCCTTGGACTTAATGAGTTCTTTATGCCTACATTGTGCACAGGCTGGAGCATTGGAGCATGTTGTAAAGTCATCTCAGCTTGAAATCATTAATCTCCACCACACTGTCGACGAATTAAGGTACTTAACATTAATCAGAACCAAATACGGTGTTATTTTCTAGGTTTCCTATTTGTTGGAGGTTGATAAATGAAAATCTTAACCTTATTCCTCATTGTTCACTGAAAAACTTGCTTATTTGGTTTCCTAGTTGCGCTGACTTAATCTTTAATTTTTTGTGTTTTCTTAACTGCATTAAGGGCAGAGTTGAGTTTACTTAAGCAGCACATAGAAGCTCAGGCTAAAGAGCTTGACCATAGAATGCACCGGATAGAGGAACTTGAAGAGAAGGAGAGAGTAGCTAATGAAAATGTAAGTTTAGATATGTGACTGTAAGCTTAATTTTATCTAGTTTCCATGACAATGGTTGGTTTTTTTCTGATATGTATATGGTGTAGAACGTAGAACTTGTCTTGGCCCTACAGTGGACGATTAGGGAGGGATATTTGATTGTTGGTATTTGTTTTAACCAAGTATCAAGTTGGTCAATTTGTGTGTTGTAGATTGAGGGGTTAATGATGGACATTGCTGCTGCCGAAGAAGAAATTAACAGATGGAAAGTGGCAGCAGAGCAAGAAGCTGCTGCAGGTAGAGGTGTTGAACAAGAATTTGTGGCACAGGTATGTTAGCAATATTTGTTTCCATGTTTGCTATATGTGGAGGGTTTCATAGAACATAGTTGAAAAATCACTTTTGAGAGCAGTTCTCGCTCTATCTCTTCCTTCAGTTGTGAAATGGTGAAGTGAGTATTTCAATATTCGCAGTTGATTAAAAATGACTTCTGATTGATAGTCATACCTTGTTTCCATGAATTCCATTACTGCAATCTAAAATCATGTTTTGTGCATTCACTCAATATCATTACACTTATGCTGGACAAATTTATTACTGTAAATATAGCAGGTTGCTATTTTAAGTTGCGATACAAAACCTCCTACTATGATCAGTGTTTAATGAAATTATTTGTGTTTTGTTCTGCATTTGCAAATTTGCCCTGTTAAAGTTGATTTTTCATACAAGTTATTTGGAACTGAAGTGATCTTTTACCTTTGGTATAAAGACTGAGACATAAATGTTACGCCAACTGTAAAAGCAAAAAACTATTGCTTTATAGTAAAAATCAATGATCAATGATTCTTTTCAAACTGGGTTTAAAACGAAGTAAAGATCAACCTAAATAAGTAAAAAGTCCAGCAAGTACGCTGCAAATCTTCTGATAGTACTGGTTCAGAGTTAACACAGAATAATAAAAGATAAGTGGGAAAAGAACGAGTGCATGTGATCACCTATTTGTTCTCTGGAATCTGGGTTGACCTAGAGGAAGACAATTATAGGTACAGCCAGAGGTATTTGAGAGACCCTCTCCCAATTCCTGCTGTTAAATTCCCATCCAATCCTTATCTACTTTTAACTGTTTCCTTTTGTTATTGTATGCTCATCAGAGCACCAATGCTTATTGCCCTGATCCTCTTCTTTGGCTTGTAGTATAGACCCATTTAGTAATTGGTTTACTGTTTATTCCACTATTCGTATTCCTAGTCATAATTGTTGGTTTCAAATTTCTAGTTGTCAGCACTGAAGCAGGAACTTGAAGAAGCAAAGCAATCCATGTTAGAGTCAGAGAAGAAACTAAAATTCAAAGAAGAGACTGCAGCTGCTGCCATGGCTGCAAGAGATGCGGCTGAGAAATCTCTCAAGTTGGCAGACTTGAGGGCATCTAGACTAAGGGACAGAGTGGAGGAGCTTACTCATCAGCTCGAAGAGTTTGAGAACCGGGAAGATTCAAGGGGACAAAACAGGCCTAGATATGTATGCTGGCCATGGCAGTGGCTTGGCATGGACTTTGTAGGAGTTCAGCGTCGGCCTGAAACGCAACAGGAGGCTTCTAACGAAATGGAGCTCTCAGAACCCCTCTTATAGTTGGATCTTTTTATGATCTTCATTTATTTTCTTTTCTTTCAATCTTTTTCTTTTTTTTTTTTTTGGTGTATTTATGTTGATTTCTTCAAGTTTATGCCATAAATTCGTAGCTTATAGCAACAGGTTCCCACACACGCAATGCAGCAACGGTGGTGTTTAGTACCATCTTGGTTGTCCTGTACAATCCTTTCATTTGAGTAATTTGCACATACATTTTCATTACATTACACGAACCGAAGAGTCTAGATTTGCAGTCTTGTTTGCCCAATAAACACATTATACATTACCCCATTCTGTCCACTTTTGATGGAAGACAATGCCCTCATTTTGACTGGTACGGGATATGTCGTTTACCAACCTTCAAATGGAAGATATTGGGCAAAGTTAACGGTCAACAACACTGTCAAGCTTTTGTGTCTTGCACCGGGTACAAATGTCAATTTGAGTTACCATTTAACACCAAGTATATAAGTGCTAGTTATGCGATGGGATGGTTATAGGTAATTAGGTATATATTAGACTTTATTAGACTTTTCGAGGATTTGTATTCTTTCGAGATTTTCTGATGTAATATATTTCACTCATGGTTCAATTGTGCGGCGACATATGTGAAAGATGTGTTATTTATTATCACAATTATGCCATTCACCTTTTATGATACTTATAATTTAGTATTTAACTTTTGTCTAATTTAATTTTTTTAATTAATTTTAAATATTTAATAATTATTTATTGTTATATTTTTAAAATTAAATATTAATTTTTAATTTTTTAATAAGTTAGGCAAATATTTTTAGATGCTGTAACAATCACTTTTTTATTAATTGTCCTGGAGATCCAAATTGCAAGAGCTGAGATCCAAATTCCAAGAGCTTAAGATGCCATACGGGTCAAATTGAATGTGAGCGAAAAGTGGGAAGAAGAAAGCGACAGGTAGGTTGTGTTAGGATTGTCTCTCAACTAGAAATATGGAGAATTGGAGATAAAGAAATAGACATGGATATTTTGTTTTTATTCTTAAACAGTACAAAATTATAAGAATTTGTCGTTTTTAAAATAAAAAATTAGTTAATTTTAACTACTTTTATTGCTCCACTCTGTTGTATTGAACTCGCTTTACTTCAAAAAAAAATTAGTTATTTCTGTACTTGTTTTTACGTCTAAGGAGATTCTTAATCTTTATTATTTCTTCTTTTTTTTCTCCTAAAGCAATATTCAAATGCATTTGAAGAGGTAAAAACAATTCATGTGACTGAGTGCTTGTTTTCTTAACCCAGTTACCCACGTAATTGTTACCTAATCTTAGGGAATAAAAGGACAAGTCGACAACATAAAATATGAAAATGCATATGCATACACAATTATGGATGTTTCGTGATAAAGATCATCCATCATACCTAACGTAAATTCGTCAGTCTCAAAAAAAAAAAAAAAAAAAAAAGAAACACTAGATATTCCTTAGCTTCTTCCTCGTTGAAAGATTGCATCAATTTTGTGGCTTTTTTTTTTTTTTTTCGTTATGAAAAAAATGTTGGTGTTATCAATGAAATAGATATATAGACAAAATTTTTACTGTTATGGTCTCAGTCCAAAATGTAACTTAGGTTTTACTCTTTTTTATTTTTTTATTCAGGAAACAAAACAAACGCAGTCTATGTTTTGTTTTTTTGCAAGATTTTCAATTTTTTTTTATTTTGTTTTAATCCAAACATAGCCTGCGTTTTATTTTTTGTGTCAGTTTTTTCTTTAAAAGATGCAAAATGCAGATTGCGTTTTATGAATGGTCAAAATTTTTTTTGGAAAACTAAAAACACAGGTTGCGTTTTATTTTAAAAAATATACTTTAATCAAGAGTCTTGCCTATAAATACGAAACAAGACTCATTCAACTTACCTCACTCCACTTTTACTCATCCTATTCTACTTTCTTGCACATATGTCGTAGTTCTTAGTTTTTTCGGAAGTTAGGTGTGTCTAAAAAGTCGGATTAGGTGAGGTTGAAGTTATGGAAAATATTGCAAATTTGCGAGTGTATTATAACGGTGAGGTTATACTAAACACACATGAAGGAGTGACTTTTGTTTGTGAATGTCCGTTGTCATTTGCTATTACATGTACCATGAGTTTTGTAGAGTTGCAAAATGGGCTTTGTAACAACATTCAAAGCCACATTTCAAAAAAGGTGAGCAACATTTTATACAAAAATCTTGTACAAGTATTTGGTGGACTGATACAGTTTCAAATAATGCTAATCATTGACGATGCCAGTATGCAGCAGATATTATGTATTTATCAACAAATTCAATTTCACGTGCCGATGATAGAGCTGTACGTTGAGTTCGAAAAGCAGTCGGGGTTGGGCGTGGTTGGCGAGGAGGTCAATGTTGATGAGCTCGATGAGTTCGAAGCCAACTATGAAGTCGATGACGAAAACGATGAGGGAGACTTGGCAGGCAATCCGGCAGTGCAAAATGAAGCGGATGCCATTGTAAGCCAGCATCCGTTTGGTGTTCCGTCTTTTATGTGGACTCTAGATCTCGAAGCCATGCATGCCTCGGAATTTCCTAAATATGCGAACATAAGTATGTTATGGTTATTAATTTAAGTTACCCATAGTGTTTATTTTATTTGCCTTGTTTGACTGATGGTGGTGCGCATGTCGTAGGTGAAGGCAACACTGCAGTAGAAGATGGTGAATTTAGTGTTGAAATGGAGTTTGGTTCGAGAGATTCGGTAATATTTGCAATCAAAAGCTACACTATCTCTAGAGGAGTTGATTACCTATGTATGAGTCTGAGCTGCAGACATTCTATGCAAAATGCAAAGATTATGGTGCAGGGTGCGATTGGCTTATCCAAACTAGCTTGATTCGAAAGAAAACTTGTTGGGAGATCAGAAGATACAATGGCAAACACACGTGCACAATGAGCACGATTTCACAAGATCATGCCAAATTAAACTCAGACACAATTGCAGAGGCTATTAGGCTGTTAGTCGAAGCAGACCCATTGATAAAGGTGAAGTCTATTATTACAGAAGTTCAATCCAAGTTCAACTACACTGTAAGTTACCGCAAGACTTGGTTGGCAAAGCAGAAATCTATTACAAAAATTTTCGGTGATTGAAAAGTTTGTTACCAGATTCTGCCAATATGGTTGAAAGCAATGACTGCGAAGATATCAATGTCTCGTGTTCAAATTAAAACGCTCCCCATTTACTGTGAGAGTGAGGAGCTTCAAGGTGCAAGAGTACTATACCGCATTTTTTTGAGCTTCTATCTGTGTATTGTAGCATTTAGACACTACAAGCTACTGGTGCAGGTTGATGGCACGCACCATTATTTTATCCATTACTAAATTATTTTCTGCAATTTTGTCTGTATATACTATATGTATTTAGTGCATCCTTTTCTTTTTAAACCGAGACTGTCTAAATGGCAAAGTAAAGATATAACTAAGGACTTCAATAGAGAAGTATTGAGTTTGAGCCTGGAAGAATGCTAGGATGTCTCTTTATTAACGATGAACGTTTTTAAATTAGGTCATGGGAAATAGAAAAATTAGTCGATTGTAAATAGTATCTACTTAGATAAGACCAAATATTGTTTTCTAATGATGTTTGTCATGCCATGTGTGTTGAAATAACATAAAAGAAACCTACTCATTATATTTTCTAGATGTTTTACCGTGTGGTCCCTTTAAATAAAACAAGTAAACAAACAGCGGTTGAAGAACAAGGAAAGAATAAAAAAATTGACCGAGACATTGTATAGTCTATAGTGTGTATAGTAGAATCATATTAGCCAATAGGTGGCGTTTCCGGAGATGGGTCACTTTCTTGGGTGTCACACATCCTGGAAAATGTACTGGTCAACTTAGACAAAGTATAAGTCTTTCTACATTTCCTTTTCACCTGCAATACTGGGAAGGATCCATGAAATATACTTCGTATTTTCCGCTTCTTTTTTAATAAATTAACTTTGCGTGCCAGTTTGTAAGTCAATCATTGTTGTTTTCTATCAAAATATTGCTTGGGATTGTTGATAGTTTGAAAGACCTTCCTATATTTTAGTGTCTATATAAAAAATATAAATAAATTGGAATATATGTTTGATTAGGAGGAAATGGCTGAAAAGTTTGTTGTACTTGACTTGACCTTGCTCTAGCTTAGTTTCCTTCCAATTTCTACATCTTCTCTCGATAGATCGATCTATTAATTAGTTGAACAAGGAGAAAACAAAAGCAAGTCTAATCTACGCGATTAGCGTGAGACATCGGTAGTTGTTAATTTCATCACAATTCATCCGCAATGCATCTAGAGGTATGAATGAAGTGATAACCGTTCTTTTACATTTGCAGTAGTGAATTGTATTATAGCTCAAGATACATATGATTTTGGAATTTGTAGGCGGAGACTTGGACAGCGTTGGTTGTGATATTGTGTTTCCTTGGTTTGATTCTGAAGGAGTCAATTATGGGAGGTAAGAGTTCAAGAGAATCTGGCGGTGATAGGAGGCATGTGCCATCGTACGGTTCTGGTGGTGCTTCATCTTCATCTTGGGACAATTATGGATACTCGCAACCGCCACCGTATGCATATCAACCGTCAATTCAACACCGGCCACCCGCCGCTCCGTATTACGACTATCAACAGCCGAAAAGGAGGTTGGATAGGAGATATTCCAAGATTGCTGATAATTACCGTTCACTCGACGAGGTCAGATTATTCATTCATGATTTCGTATATATAATTGTGTGTTTAATCATTTTTTGAATGCTAGTATCAATGCCATCGTCTAATGGATCATGGAATCTTGTTAAAGTACTGAATTTTTAAAAGAATAAGTATAGAAAATTAATTTATAAGAGTTTAATTTTAATGTATGTGTAAAACTGTTTTATATTGATAGTCTATCAAAATTAAATTCAACTTTTAATTAGTTAAAATTATCTAACTTTTTTATTGTAAAATTATATTTTTAATCTTTATTTTTTGGACAATTTTGAATTTTGAATTTAAGATTTAGAATTTTAAATTTAGAATTTAAGATTTAGGGTTTAAAATTTAGGATAAAAAGAGAATTTCAAAAAGTTAATTGAAAAATAGTTAATTCCCTTAAAATATTTTGAAAATATTCTGGACCCAGGTTAAAATCTTTTTCAAATAAAGTGAAACCTGTTCTACTTCCTTCTTTGTAAGATTTGTGATGTTAGCACTAAAAGGTTAAAAGATAACACTTGGGAGACCTCGCATGACCAAAAAATTCAAGCTATAGACAGTAGCTTGTAACAAGCTAAGGTTGGTTTTTCATAAATTATATGGATGAAACTAACTGCTGAATTTCTATCGCTTTTCCCCTCAAATTTCAATATATTAATTTACATATTCATAACAAATATTATTATAGATCTATCAGTATCAACTATTCTTTGGGCTGATCTATTTGACTCAACAAAGAAAACCATTCTGAATGTATATTGCACACAGGTTACTGCTGCTCTTTCACAAGCTGGCCTAGAATCTTCTAATCTCATTGTCGGCATTGATTTCACAAAAAGCAATGAGTGGACAGGTTTTATATCCTATTCACTTCTTGATCATTGAATCTCTTGTAGTAATTTGTGGTACTAAATTTATACCATTAACTTTGAAAATCAGGAAAGAGATCATTCAACCGAAAAAGTTTACATCACCTCGGAAATGGCCATAATCCTTATGAACAGGCGATCTCCATTATTGGGACAACTCTATCTGCCTTTGACGAGGATAACTTGATTCCATGTTTTGGATTCGGAGATGGTAATGCCACCCAGATTTACAGATAGATCTTCATGTTTTTCCCATTGCTTGCATTTCCAAATTGCAATCTTGATTTTCTTTCCTGTGTTTCTCTCCCATTGTCAGCATCAACACATGATCAAGATGTCTTCAGTTTCTACCCAGATGATAGATTCTGCAATGGATTTGAGGAAGTTTTGTCAAAATACAGAGAAATTGTTCCTCGTCTCAAACTAGCAGGTGTTGCCCTCACCAGTTATCATAGTTCTTAGATAGCATTTTTGAATCAGGCCAAGTAGTATGTATAACTCATTGCATTTAACTATGTGACAGGACCCACTTCTTTTGCACCTATTATTGAGATGGCAATGACTATTGTTGAGCAAAGTGGTGGCCAATATCATGTCTTGCTAATAATTGCTGATGGACAGGTAGGTATCTTTCATACATATGTATGTATGTATGTGCTTCCATTGCTAATTTTTTGTTATGAATGTTAAGCATAAACTCCAATTTGCATCGATGATACTCAAAATGTTGGCACAGGTGACCAGAAGCGTTGACACAGAGCGTGGCCAGTTAAGTCCACAGGAACAGAAGACAATTGATGCAATTGTAAAAGCCAGGTGATTATTTTTGCTTTCTCTCTTCTGTAATTCCCATTCTCCATTCTTATATTTTTCACAAATTGCAGTGAGTATCCACTGTCAATAGTTTTGGTGGGAGTTGGAGATGGACCATGGGATATGATGAGGGAATTTGATGATAACATTCCTGCTCGAGCCTTCGACAATTTCCAGGTCTCGTAATTCACTTAGACTTAGCCTTAACCTTACTCACTTCCCAAATTTCATATGTTCATAACTATAATGACATGTGTTTTATGTCCTGCCAGTTTGTGAATTTTACTGAAATAATGTCAAAGAATGTAGATTCAGAAAGGAAAGAGACAGAGTTTGCTCTATCAGCTCTGATGGAGATACCTTCTCAATATAAGGCAACCATAGACCATGGCATATTGGGGTATGAAAATATGGTACCACTACTCCTCATAGTCTTAGTTTGATATGTGTACGTACATGTTTCCCTGAATCTTGTGTTGTTTTAATTGATGAAATTAGTGCTCGGAGGGGATATTCACCGGACAGGGTTGCTTTACCTCCACCTCAATATGACAGGGCTTCCAGCAGCAACAACATATCTTTTCGCAGTAATAGTTTTCAGCAGAGTACTCCTTCGCATACTGGCTATGATAATGCAGTTAGTACCAGTGCAGAATCATCACCGGGTGGCTTATATGATCATAAGGTATTAACATCATTCTATTCAACCTCAGATTCAACTTGACTAGCATATTTTCGTGATTTGATCATCATGATTCATGATCTAATGGTGAATTGCAGCTTTGTCCAATTTGTCTTACTAATGGGAAGGATATGGCCTTTGGTTGTGGGCATCAGGTAAGCAATTATATATATATATATATATATATATATATATATATATCAGTCAACTTGATTATAAGACTTTATGAAATGTTCTAATTCACATATCACCTTTTTCTCACATGACAGACTTGTTGTAACTGTGGAGAGAATCTTGAATTCTGCCCCATTTGCAGGAGCACAATCGATACTAGAATAAAGCTTTACTAGTTAACTTGGCTCAAACCCTTGTTTCTGTGGCACATGCATACATTGCTAGAACAAGGTTAGCTCATATATCATTCATAAACTTAGCTTTCTATTGATGGCATTGAATAAGTCAAAAAAAGTTAACTAACGTGGCAGAGTATATGCAGGGGACCTTGATGGATATGTAGTTAGCCTTGTACACAAAACTACGTTCACGATTTCGAACTAATGTTCCAACTTAATCATACTTGTTTATAGAGAGAGTGGGTTGCCGCCTTGTATATATGAAGTTTGATTTGTGTGTCGTGAGAAAAAGACTTGGTTCATCTAGATTTATTTTGACGTATGTATAATAGTGTTTGTTTTAGCTTTCTTTTCTTGTTTGTGATTTTGGTTGATGTAGCCCGTAGAGAATCAGAAACTAAATCTGTATTATTTGATTTAATTTTATTTGATTAGTTGCATTTCATGAATTTTTAGCATGATATATCCACCTCAGACTACATTCTCAACCTAATAAAAAAAAGGGTATATATATTTGCACTTTAATAACCATGAAAGACAACGGCCACATGAATAAGTATACTCCTGTACTCGATGATTGTGAATAAAGAAGTTAATTTAAAGCATAAGCCCCTGTAGGAAACAAAATAAAAATAAAGGTGTATTCTTTTCTTTTAAAAAAGGTCAGAGAGAAATGAGAGATCAGCAGAGAAGCAAATACACGGATGATGGATGCATGTAGAAATCAAGTAAGAAAGAAAGAATACAAGACGAAAAGGAACGTTGTAGTAGAAGCAATATATAGTCGTCTATATATGCTCCAAAATAAAAAGCAACAACCCACTGATCTTTATCCTTCTCTTGAAGCAAACAATTAAGAGTATAAGATGCAAACTACTATATTGGCATTCTCTGAGACGGATGCCATGTTGATGCAGGTCTTTTTTCTTTAACAAATTATATATAGGTTGCGTCTCATATTATTAAGCTTTAACTGGATGGAGTCACGATACGTTCTGTGAAGTTCTAACATGACATACTACACTTAGCTCTTTTCTTAAACACTTCAGCTTATTAGCCCAACTATATATATTTTCTTTGACGGCAAACATCGGTAATCAATAATTAATCTATTTGAGAAACTGTTGCTTTTACGCCATAACAATATTAAGAAAAACCATGCAGCACTTGCTAGAGTAAGTAGTGAACGGCATCTTATCAAATATACGGTGTGCGGCTTTAATTAATTTGTTTAATTAAAAGAAAAGATTCGGGATTTAAAACCTACCAAACTTATAGATGATTGTAATGAGTTTTTTTCTATTGTGTAGCTTAATAAGTTTCGTATTTTTCTAGTAAGAAAATAATGATAGGATAAAGTTCAATAAAGAAATGGTGCGTGTTTTATGAGTCATCCAAGCCATAATAAATAGATGTGAAGCATATCCGTCCTTTATTTTCCCTCAAAGAAAAGAAAGAAGAAATGGAAAGGAGAAGATGCTCCACCTTTTTAGTGTTGTTATTGACACTCCAAGTGGTGAAGGCTCTGACGGAGGAGGTTCCACTAAGCACGAATTCACGGTGGATAGTAAACCAACAAGGGAAGAGGGTGAAGCTTGCGTGCGTCAATTGGGTGTCCCATCTAGAACCCGTGGTGGCGGAGGGGCTCAGCAAGAAGCCAGTGGATGTGATCTCGAAGGGTATAAAGTCCATGGGCTTCAACTGTGTGAGGCTCACTTGGCCCATTCTGTTGGTCACCAATGACTCCCTCGCTTCTCTAACCGTTAGACAATCATTTCAGAGCCTTGGCCTAACTGATTCCGTTGCTGGCATCCAAGCCAATAACCCCTCCATCATCGATCTCAATCTCATCCAAGCTTTTCAGGTCTCTAACCCATTATAATATTCCTTAATTTGTTCCCACATGATGCTTTTCTATTATTTATTTATTGCTACAAATACATGCTGACATGCGTGATGCTTATGTGATAGCGATATTGACTATAAATTAAATTTCCTTTGTGGCAAGTGGCCACTAATAAAAACATATTATATATCAACAATTATACTCCCTGCTTATATTCAACTGTGTTGTAACATAGTTTAAGAGCTTAATTAGTTGGACATCTCTCTCAACCACCTAACATATTAAATACATGATTCTTTTAGTGGCAGGCCATTTCATTTTTTTATTTCTTATCATTTAAATTTAAATATTACGTGTGTTTCTTAAGATGGTTTTTCGCCTATTTTTGACTTACACTTAATTTTTTTAATGAAGTGTAGAAGTTTGTTAGTATCAAAATCAAAACATAGTGTGTCATTTATGTGTAACTCAAATTATTGAAATTGAATAGATGCATTTAGTGTTTTGAAAGAATAACAATGTATTGCAAATCAGGCAGTGGTGAAAAGTCTCGGGGACAACGATGTGATGGTGATCTTGGACAACCACATAACCGAACCAGGTTGGTGCTGCAATAACAACGATGGCAATGGCTTCTTCGGCGATAAATATTTCAACCCAGACCTCTGGATCCAAGGCCTCACCAAGATGGCCACTATTTTCAACGGAGTCACCAACGTTGTAGGCATGAGCTTAAGAAACGAGCTTCGTGGCCCTAGACAGAATGTCAACGATTGGTACAAGTATGATATCTCTAAATAACTCTCTCTTAGGGTTTTGAGATTTGGAATTTACGTTATTGTCCTTGCGTTGTTTATGAACATGAAGGTATATGGTGAAAGGAGCGGAAGCGGTTCATGCAGCGAACCCAAATGTGATTGTAATCTTGTCTGGCTTAAGTTTTGACAAGGACTTATCGTTCGTTAGGAATAGAGCAGTGCAAGTGTCTTTTAAGGGGAAACTAGTTTTTGAGGCGCACTGGTATGCCTTCACGGATGGTCAAGCTTGGGTTCAAGGGAACCCCAACCAAGTGTGTGGACAAGTGTCCGCAAACGTCATCACCAATTCTGCTTTCTTGCTGGACCAAGGATGGCCCTTGTTTTTCAGCGAGTTTGGGTTGGACATGAGAGGTACCAATCTTAATGATAATAGGTACATCACCTGCTTCATGGCTCTTGCGGCTGACCTGGACTTCGATTGGGCCTATTGGACTCTTGTTGGCAGTTATTATTTTAGACAAGGCGTTGCTGGAATGGAAGAGTTTTATGGGCTTCTTACTTGGGACTGGGCCAATGTTAGAAATACTACGTTCTTGCAAAGGATCTCTTCCCTACAACTTCCCTTCCGAGGTAAGCAAAAGCCCACTGATTTGGCCCATTGAAGTGTGTTTAGGTGTTTAATTTACGTCTTGTTTTTTATGTAGGACCAGGCATAACACAAGGTAATCCATACAAAGTGATTTACCATCCTTTGACGGGGCTTTGTGTGACAAGGAAGTCAATACAAGACCCATTGAGGTTGGGCCCTTGTTCTAACTCTGATGGTTGGAAGTATACGCCTCAAAAGATACTAAACGTAATGGGAACTTACTATTGCTTACAAGCGGATCAAGAAGGAAATCCTGCAAAACTTAGCATAATTTGCTCTGCTTCTAACTCTAAATGGGAAATGATCTCAGACTCAAAGTTGCACCTCTCCTCTAACCTCACCGATGGTTCTAAGGTTTGTTTGGATATAGATTCCAACAATAATATTGTGACCAATGCTTGCAAATGCTTGAGCACAGATCATACTTGTGACCCTGGAAGCCAATGGTTCAAACTTGTTGACACTGGAAGCTCAGCAACCTCATCCATGTTGGATTTACCATATGCTTTATGGGATTCATTATTCGAGTTAACAAATCTGCTTTCAAAGGCATATTTGTAAATTTATTTGACAATTTGTACTCAAGTGTATTGGCATTAATTATGTAGAGTCTTGCTTAGCAAATGATAAATGTACGATAAAAGCATTGAGCGCAAGGGTGTTAATTGGAAGTTGGAACATGATTATCTTTACATCATCTAAATTAGTATACGTTAATATTGCCACATTTATCTTTATCACAACTAGCACTCAACATAATCGTAGAGTAGCTGCAACAAATGTAAACTAATCATTACTGAAGTGTTGAAAGTTAAATGGTCTGATTCCTTCATATCATAAAAAGTTGTGTGAATTTTATACCTTTCTTATATATCTTAACTTGTAAACATATGATTCCTTCAGTACTAGTAACTTTTGCAAGGTGTGAATCCAAAAGTTTGATCGAAGAATATATAGAGCACTTAGTTACTAGATTACTAATGAAGAACATTTAGCAAAACTTTAAGTTACTCATAAAGTACAACGATACAAATTAAAAAGCTTACACCACTCGTGTGATAATCCATTAATCTTACAAGTGTTTAGCAGAACATACCAACTACAAGAAAGCCATAAAATAAAGGTGATCGATACTGGCGAGCCTTTATCTGAAATCTCAGATTCTCCATGGTTACTTTATAGAGGAGTTAAACCCGAGAACAAGCAAGGTAGAAATTTAATAAACTTGGAATGAATGAATAATTATATATAAGGCTTAAGAGGTAGCTAGCTACCATTGCTCCTAACTAGTATCTGTTAAATTCCACTGTGCCTTTTGCTGCAGCAGCATTACTTGATTCTTGTTGAAGATGGCAATGGTGCCCAGGAAGTTGCAATCCCACTTTTTTTCAGCATCAGATGACAGTACAATGACCAAACAAATTCGTGCCACTCATGCTCCTGTTGATGATGAACGCATTGATGTTAGGCCTCTTCTTAATGTGGTTCAACACATTTTCAACTCTGCTGCTTCTATCATCCCTGGCATTGTTCAGGTATATCTTATTTAAATAGTTTCCGTTATAGAAAACTACCTTCGATTCTTTTAAGATTATCTTATTTTAACAAAGACACTTTTCTAATATAATATATGAATATCTTTTGATGCATCTTATTAAAGTATAGTTATTAAATATTTGACTTGTGCTGAAACTTCACACAGGGAAAGCCAGCGAAATTGGATGGCTTAATGGATAGCTTCCAACAATCTGAGTTAACTGACATGCTAGATATCACCTCCCACACAATTAACAAAGTTTCATGCGAGGTTTTGTTTTTATTTTTTTATTTTTGAAAAATTAATTGTTTCATATATGATTATATATACACTCTATTCTCTTAATGCCTTCATGGTTGTGTCAGATATCTTGCAAGTGTTTGAGTGGTGGAGATGCACATGCCACAACCATGGGGATACTAAGCATGCTGTCAAGGTATTCATGGGAGGCCAAGGTGGTGATAGCATTGGCGGCATTCGCGACCAACTTTGGCAAGTTCTGGCTTCTGGCTCAGGTTCATGCCACCAACCCTCTTGCCAGGTCTGTTGCAATGTTGAAACACATCCATGAAACGCTGGAACAAGTGAATGAATTGGGACCCAAGTTTGAAGCAATCAGCCACCTTCTCAAGGCCATGTTGGATGTAACCAACTACATTATGCAGTTCCATGACCTTCCCTCTCAGTACATTGACCCTGAAGCACCAGAGACGCTAGCTGCCTCCAATCTTATTCCAAGTGCTGTCTATTGGACCATTCGGAGTATCATCGCCTGCGCAACACAGATTCTAGGCATCATTGGCCTCGGTCAAGGGTATTAATCAATATAAAATATCCTAGCAGCTCATGATTTTTGAGATCAAATGCAAATTCTGAATTAAACTTGTCTGTTTTTGTCTTAGATTCATGTCATCAACAATAGAGACTTGGGAACTTTCCAGTTTGGCTCATAAGCTCAGTAACATAAACAGCCACCTTCTTAAGCAACTTGACCTCTGTCGTCAACATTTAGGTATGCCAGTCTTATTTGCTTATTCACAACAATGATACATACGTTGAAGAAACGCTTGAAATATCATGTTATGATGCAGATGATAACAAACAACGAGAAGCATTTGAAACACTTCAGATCCTTTTTCAGACATCCCACCCTGACAACATGAAGATTCTCAAAGCCTTGATTTACAACAAGGATGATATGTTGCCATTGTTTGATGGCTCTACCAAACAACGGGTTAACCCTGATATTTAACTTATGATCATGTTTGCCCATTAGTTCTTACACCATTAGATGTAGTAATACCATCATCCAATGCTTCATCTTCAGGTTAGCATTGAGGTGCTGCGGAAGAAAATTGTGTTACTCTACATAACAGACCTCCATCATATTTCTGATCAAGAAATCATGATCTTTGAACAAATGTATCAAGAATCACGCCAGGAATCGAGCAGGTTTGAGAGCCAATACGAATTAGTTTGGATCCCAATTGTGGATAAGGGAACCCCATGGACAGAAGAGAAACAAAACAAGTTTGTGAAGCTGCAATCTATGATGACTTGGTACTCACTCTACGACCCTTCCATGTTGGAGCCAGCAACCATCAGGTACATAAAAGAGGTGTGGCTTTTCAATAATGTCAAGCCAATAATTGTAGTTCTGGATCAGCAAGGAAAGGTTGTTAACCTGAATGCAATACACATGATGTGGATTTGGGGAAGCTTGGCTTATCCTTTCTCCAGTTCAAGGGAGGAAGCATTGTGGAAGCAAGAATCATGGCGGCTTGAACTGTTGGCAGATACAATACATCCATCTCTCTATGATTGGGTATAGTATAGTCCTCCCATTCTTTCTTTAGATAATTTCATAATGCACTTCCATATATGATTTTTAAACTCCTTCCAGATAGCACAAGGCACATACATATGCTTGTACGGAGGGGACGACATAGAGTGGATTCGGAAGTTCACAAGGAAGGCACGATCACTGGCAGAAACTCTCAAGTTACCACTGGAGATGATCTATGTAGGGAGAAGCAACCCAGGAGAAAAGGTTCGAAAAATCAACACGGTCATCGAAGAAGAAAAGTTAAGCAACACACTCCCTGACCCTGGGCTCACCCTTATATGGTTCTTCTGGGTTAGGCTGGAGAGCATGTGGCACTCAAAACTGCAGCAGGAAAAAAAAGTGGAAAATGATGAGATAATGCAGGAGATAATGAGGATTCTAGGCTTTGACAGCAGTGAGCAAGGGTGGGTTGTGATGAGCAGAGGCACAGAGAATATGATGGCAAAGGGAAAGGGAGACACATTCCTGAATTGCCTCAATGACTATGATCAATGGAAGGACAAGGCAGAGGACAAGGGGGTTTTGCCTGCAATGGATGATTATATTCAAGGATTACAAACCCCACATCATTGTAATCGCTTGATACTGCCGGGAACCAATGGCAGAATCCCAGATAAGGTGGTTTGTGTCGAATGCGGCCGTCCCATGGAAAAGTTCTACATGTATCGCTGCTGCACAGACTGAAATATCAAATCAACTTCATATTTCATATGTATGCTTACGCCATTTGAACCCCCTTTTTCTTGTTAATTTAGACCCAAACACCATACAAAATAAAAGTCTACTCTCCAAACAAAAAGTGAGTCAGTAATATCTTTCAATTTAGACTCCAAGATGTACTTCCATTTAGTCCTACTGTTTTGTAAAGTTTAACCTCCAAACACTGATCAATCTATGGTTGTTTATACTTGATTCCATCTGCATTTATGACTCCATTTTTTTGGGGGGTTTTACAAGACAATAGATTGTGGAAGAGAGTTTTATTTTTACTTTTACATTAAAGAACAATGTGCTAAGTTCTAACAAGTAATTAAGAATGGTAAAATAAGATTAACAAGGCAAATAAATGGTCATTGTGGAGTAGATTTAGTGGCAGTGGTAACAGAGTTCCATATCTGTGCAAGAGGGGCAATGACACGAGACATGATAGCACCCATTCCTCTAAGTGTGGCAGCAGAGGCAATCCCAATTGCAACAGTCTCAACATAACAAGGCTTTGAATCAAGTTTCGTGTCAAGAACAGCTAGTCTGCCATTAGCTGCATCCATCTTCCTTGAAGAATCAACCAACAGCTTGTCCTTTTTCCCTCCCTCTGCCGGACGATATCACTCCGGATCCTCTATCCATCCCTTGGGATTCATAATGTGATATCAGCTCCTTTGGCGACCGAATCTTCCTTTTCTGGTTTGGTTTCGATGAGGGTGATGCATTTGGAATTGGTGGCTTCTCCATTTCTAAGAGCTCTTCCCAGTTAAGTCACCAGAACCTGCGGATCCAGTGTCATGAAATCATCAGAGAGATGTCATTTTTGCTACAAATACTAACGGGCAATACTAGGTGACCATAAAAATTTTATTTTTTGCCATCAATTAGCCAATACTAACTTATACTCATATTTATATGTATTTATAAAAAATATATAATTTATATTTATGCTTATTAAAATTTACATAAATAAAATAATATAATTTACACTCATATTTTTTAAAATTTACATAGGTAAATGATAATTTGATATTTATGATAATTAAATAATGACTAAAATTATTAGTACGATCTCTCACCTTTAAATATTTTGTTTCATATTTTTTTAAATCTTATTTATAAAATAAATAATATATTTTCTCTTTCATAAATTTTTTTTTTAATCAAAGATAGGAGATTCGAACCCGTAACTTCTTAATTGAGTACGGAGAGACTATGCCATTTGAGCTATTACTCATTGGCTCTTTCATAATTTTTTTTATCTCAACTATAAAATAAATGATGAATAAAATTTAAAATTTAAAGTATCCAATCCCAAATTTTCATACTTTGATTGTACTAATAGACAGGTAGCATAATGTAGCTCAAAAAAGATTAAAGCACGCTGTTTAAAACTAGTTAATTAAGAAATTTGATATATGCTTCAGAAACAAGAACATCTCCAACTTCAATATAAAAAAGGATTTTCACGAGAAGAAGCAACCAAACAAAAGAAAAGTAAAAATACGAAGAAGTGAATGTGTGTAAACAACACGACCGCGAAAGAAACTACGATAGTAAGGATTCGTAGTAAAGATTGATATAAGCTTTCGTTGACACGTTGATACGAAAAGTAACCTAGGATAAGATGGAAGATCAAAGAAAGGGACTCCTCTACCTCAATTTGATTTCCTGATACAACAGTTAAGGGAATCACTCTACCTCACATGTTCACACCTAAGTTTCTCAAAGAAATTTAAAAAAAAAATTCATTCATCAAATTAAAAAAAAAAAGTGGCTACCAAGTTTTAGAAGGTTTTTATACCTCTTAAATTTAAAACACCTAACTCATAAGTTCACTAGAATAAAAAAAAAAGGGTCAAATCATAACTAGGCCTAAAATAAATAAATAACAAAAATAAAATAAATATAAAATAAATTCTAAGAAAGTGATGTCTCTTTTAATTCATCTTGACTAATGAGAGTCTTTAATGCATCTTGTAAAATAGTGAGACGTTTGACTTTTGATAATTGTTAATCATTGTCTTGCCCAATTCTTGATGCATCTCCTAAACACATGATTTAACCATGTTTGCAAAACCTTCTTTTATTCTTTTAGTTGTTGCTCTTGTAATTGGACCAATTGGCATATGACAATTCTTAATTTGTCCCACATGGCTCGTATCATTCCCTCTCTCCTGAAAAAGATTCGTCCTCGAATCTGCATCACAATCAAAAGGAGATAGGTCAGAGACATTAAAAGTAGCTGATACATTATAATCACGCAGAAGGTCAATCTTGTAAGCATTGTTATTGATCCTTTCGAGCACTTGAAATGGACCATCACTCCTAGGGTCTAACTTGGATTTTCTTTGAGTAGGAAACCTCTCCTTTCTCAAATGAACACATACCCAGTCACCAAGTTCAAAGACAAGTTGTCTTCGACCTTTATTCACCCGTTGAACTGTCAACTTATTTTTCTTTTCAAGCGATTCACGTGCTTTCAAGTGCATTGCTTTAACCTTTTCAGCTTTACCTTCTGCATCCGAACTAACAATATCACTCAAAGAAAAAGGTAATAAGTCCAAAACAGTTAAAGGATTAAAACCATACACAAGTTCAAAAGGAGAAAAATCAGTAGAAGAATGAATGGTTCTATTATAAGCAAACTCAATAAAAGGTAAACAATCTTCCCAAGTTTTCAAATTCTTATCAACAACAGCACGTAATAAGGTCCTTAATGTTCTATTTACTACTTCAGTTTGACCATCAGTTTGAGGATGACAAGTAGTAGAGTATAATAATTTTGTGCGTAACTTACCCCATAAAACTTTCCAAAAATGACTCAAAAATTTTACGTCACGATCAGAAATAATAGTTTGGGGAACACCATGCAAACGCACAACCTCTCTAAAGAACAGATCAACAATATTTGTTGCATCATCAGTTTTATGGCATGCAATAAAATGAGTCATTTTACTAAATCTATCTACCACAACAAAAATACTATCTCGACCTTTTTTTGTTCGAGGCAAACCAAGAACAAAATCCATAGAAATATCAACCCATGGATGCATAGGAACAGGTAAAGGGGCATACAAACCATGTGGTAAAGATTTAGATTTAGCCTGTTTACATGCAATACACTTAGCACAAAATTTTTCAACATCTCTACGCATGCGTGGCCAGTAAAAATGTTCAGATAACACATCCAATGTCTTATGCACACCAAAATGACCCATCAAACCCACATTATGTGATTCAAGAACAAGTAAGTCCCTCATAGAACAAGCAGGCATACAAATTCTATTACCATGAAATAGAAAACATTCATGTCTATAAAATTTGTTAAATGCACTATGTTAACAAGAGGCATAAATAGCAAAAAAGTCAGAATCAGTTGCATACAACTCCTTTAAAAACTCAAATCCTAACAACTTAGAAGTAAGTGTAGTAATCAAAGTATACCTTCGAGATAAAGTGTCAGCAATGACATTATCTTTACCTTGTTTAAAGGCAATCACATATGAAAATGTTTCAATAAATTCCACCCATTTAGCATGCCTTTTAGCAAACTTACCTTGTCCTTTTAAGTGCTTCAAAGATTCATGATCCGTGTGAATCAGAAACTCCTTAGGTAAGAGGTAATGTTGCCAAACCTCCAAAACCCGAACCAAAGCATATAATTCTGTCATATGTTGAATATTTACGCTGAGCTAAATTCAACTTTTCACTGAAGAAGACAATGGCTTGTTTTTCCTGCATCAAAACAGCACCTACCATAAGTGTACTAGCCACATTAGTCTAACTCTCGCCATCAATAGTTGGACTACACACTTTTTCACCCACCAAGCATCTAGTGTGAAAAAAATTTTGGTGTTGCTCTAGGCTATCTTCTTTCACCTGCAAATTTAAAGCACGTCTAACAACAAGAGATTTACCATGGACTGCATACTCAACATCACCATCAAAACAATCCTCCAAAGATGACATACTATTATGATCAAAATTATCATCATGATCAGAATCAGACACAATATCATCTTCTTTAATAACCATCAATCTCCTGTTTGGGCAATCACTAGCATAATGCCCCATACCATGACACTTGAAGCATTTAATATCTCGATGTCTAAAAGTAGCAGAAGAAGAGTTAGAATTACCTTTCTTCTTTGTAGCATCAAACAATGCATTGGGTTCAACACCCTTAGTCTTTGTTGTGTCAACACTACGAGACTCCCACTTTGAATTAGTATGAGATAATCCTCTTGGTGCTCTTCTTTGTTGTTGCCTCTCCACCTTCATTGCCATGCTGACCAAATCCTCCATCTCCACTAATGATGCAACTCCATCATATCAGCAATTGCTCTATTCAAACCACCGACAAATCGTGCCATAAGTAACCTCAGTGTCCTCTTTTATGTTGGCAGTAATCATAAGCATCTCCATTTCCTTATGGTAGTCTTCAACGGACTTGGAGCCTTAAGTCAGTCGATGTAACTTCTGATGCACTTTCCTGTAGTAGTACGAAGGCACAAATTGTTTCTTCATGAGGCGCTTCATAAGATCCCAAGACTTTATAGGGTGATCATCATTCCGCAGTCTTGTCTTCACTAGTTCATCCCACCAAAGTAAGGCATAGTCAGAGAATGCAATTGCTGCCAAACAAACCTTCTTTGCCTCAAAGTAATTATGACAAGCAAAAATTCTTTCCACCTTACGTTCCCACTCCAAATAAGCTTCAGGATTATTTCTCCCTTTGAATGGTGGTATTTGCATCTTGATGGCGCTGATATTGCTATCTTGACTTTTCTTTCGAGGTGTTATAACCCCATCAGAGTCATCATCAGAAGGTACATGATTCTGACGCCGATTCCAGAAAGGTCCTTGTTTAGTATTCTTGGATAGTGTCTGTGTCACCTCTTACCTCCATGCTTCCAATTCATTCAAGCGATTAATTAAGTGTTGAATGGCCCTCTGCATCAACTCCATGTCAACTAAAGTATCTTCGGAACGAACTGTCATAACAGTGAACCTGTAACAAAAATGTTATAAAAGGACCTAACAATCACTCGCTCACGTATTTCACTCAAAGATGGACACTCATGTTTATTCTTAAAATTGGCTTTTACCCTCTATTGAACTGACCACTCTTGTCTTTTACCACTCTTGAATCTCTTTGACTATTACACTTTAGAAATCAAATAAAAATAAAAGATAGAGAAAATCCGACGCAACGATAAGAGGAAAAGATGGAAAGAATAAGAAAAAAAAAAAAAGGAACAAAGACACAAAAGACAAAAAGATAAGAATAATAAAAAAAATAAAAATAATAAAAATAAGAATAATAATAATAACGTATGTAATGATTTTTTTTTGAGATTGTTGCTTTGTTTTTTTTATATAAGAACACAATGCTTTTTTTTGTGTTTTTTTTTTTTACTTTGCTGAAGTACTACGGTGTAAATTTTAAAGTACGTATTTTTTTTTTGGTACTCAAGATGTGTTGGCAAAAGAAAAATTTACTAATAATAAGAAGAAACTTTAAAGTGCGTACTCTTTTTTTTTTTTGTTACTAATAATGAGAAGAAAGATAATAAACTAATAAGAAAGGAAGGACGAAAAGAATAATGATGAACACAAAAGTAGCAAGGACAGGAAATAATCTTAGGAAAAAGGAATTAAAAAGCCAATCAACAAGAAAAGAATAAGACGTAAGGATAAACTGACTATGCGTGGCTGGAAATTTTTTTTTTAATTTATTTAGAACACAAGAAGGGTAGACGTAGACTAATGAAAATTAATCTAATACCTGAAATCTGATATCAAATGATACAGAAAGTAACCCAGAATAAGATGAAAGATCAAAGAAAGGGACTCCTCTACCTCAATTTGATTTCCTGATGCAACAACTAAGGAAATCACTCTACCTCACCTGTTTACACCCAAGTTTCTTAAAGAAACTCAAAAAAAAATTCATTCATCAAATTAAGAAAAAAAAAGTGGCTACAAGGTTTTAGAGGGTTTTTATACCTCTTAAATTTAAAACTCCTAACTCATAAGTTCACTAGAATAAAAAAAAATGGGTCAAATCATAACTGGGCCTAAAACAAACAAACAACAAAAATAAAATAAACATAAAATAAATTCTAAGAAAGTGATGTCTCTTTTAATTCATCTTGACTAATGAGAGTTTTCAATGCGTCTTATAAAATAGTGAGACGTTTGATTTTTGATAATTATTAATCATTGTCTTATCTAATTCTTGATGCATTTCCTGAACGCATAATTTAGCCATGTTTACAAAATCTTCTTTTATTTTCTTAGTTGTTACTCTTGTAATTGGACCAATTGACATATGACAGTTCTCAGTTTGTCCCACAGAACTCGTATCACACGTCCTTATGCAAAAGCAATTTAGGCGAAGAACATAACGCCTTTCAAAAGCGACAACAACAAATAATGCTGAATTTGGAGCGCCTTCTGATTCGCATGCCATAAACCTTGCTTTGCCTTACCTGCTCCTCTGTGGGCTTAGGCCCTTCTTCTAATTGGGCCTAACACACTACAAACCAAACCTATCCAATACCACTGCTCTTAGGGAAAACAATAAAGAGAAAAACCAACAAAAAGAATACAATTAGCATTTATAATATTTTATATTTGGCTAAAAAATAGACAAGTATAGAGAATTAATTTCTAAGTAGCTAATATTATCCATTTTTATTTATAAAATTATTGTTTTAACCTTCAATTTTTAGATAATTTATGATATTTAAAGTTATATTTTAGAATTTAGACTTACTAAATAAATATAGACTTATATTTTTTTCCTAACTTAGTTATTATCTCTCCAATATTTGTATGACAAGCTGATGAAATTACGTGGGGTTTAGAAAAAGATATTTTTTTTTCGAATCGATTCTGCCAATAATTACATGTATGTTTGATTTAGCATTCAAAAGCTTGATGGCACGTTTAAAAATTTTGAACATTGGATCAAACTTGTTGGATGATTTAGAAAATAGGAATGGTGAGGAATTGTTTTTTTTTTATGTAACTAGTATATTTTTCAACTAATTAACTATAATTGACTATACTCCAAATTAATTCTCTAGTAGAATTCTTTTTTAATATGATTTTTATCCTCAAATATACGTGTATTTGAAGTAATATTTTCTAGTTTTTGCTTTTAATTTTTATCGTTGAGAATTGACTGTAAAATTTATTCTCTCACCTATCCTGGTGGATATTAGTGGCTTAGAGAAGGAGGTTGAATATAGACCTCTTTTAACTTTACTTGAGTAATCTTAGAATAGGATGAAACTTTTGGATTCTGTTGAGTTACCTCAAGTAAAAAATAGGAGATACTTTTATTTTATCACTTATCGAAGGAGGAGCCAAAACAGAAGTGAGTGTAATGCATATAACTGTGACGTCAAACTGGATAGAATAAGTAGGAGATTATTTTGTTTTGTCTCCTAACATGAGAAAACAGAAACAGAGAAGAAAAAGAGAAGTGACACAGCCATATATCCTGGTTCGGCTACTCAGTGCGATGTAGTTTACATCCAGTATCCATCACAACAAATAATGGAGTTTCACTATCTTTGAACAAGATTACATTCACCAATTTTTTTAAGATTCTATCCAATCCTATTTGGGACAAACCCAGCTTTTATTCAAGGCAGATTTGACTAAGAACTCACCCTAACTTTCAACTGCAAAGTACTCACCCAACTTGCAAAAAAATTCTCTTAAGATCATGACAACAAAACAGAAATACATACAAAAGGTTTCTGAAATAAACATTAGCTTTTCTCCAAATCTAACTCTTTCTGTCTTTTTCACTCAATGATTTTTTCTTACATTCCTCACTACTGTAATGCCTTTTGCCATTGAAAAAAGAAAGATTAAATTGAGAAAACAGAATATTCAATAAAAACAATGAAGGAGAAGAATGGTAATAGCACTGTAAGATATGGAAATCCAAACATTGTGCTCTCATTCCTTACCTCAATCCTTGGTCGTTCACCCATTTAATAGAGGAGCGAAGCTTACAAAACTTGAAACTTTGCTTCAGCACATTTGATTTCTTCTCCCAAAAAATAAGTAGCAACGGCGTCACAGAGGAGAGATAGAGTAGAAGCAGTGACTGAATTATACATGCATCTTTACCTTCTATCTTCTCTTTCATCCTTTTTCAAATTTCTTCTTGAATCCGAGCTGTGCATTTGAACTTTAGCCCAAGTTTCTTTCTTCACCCTTGATTCACAGCAGAGCTCCATGATCTTCAAATCTTGAGCTTTTCAATTTGGTGTATGCAGAGACAAAATTTTCTTCCACAAGGTTCAATATTGCACAAAGATGAAAAGATGTCTTTGATGATGCTTCGGATGTGATGTTTACCTATAGCCCTAATTTTTTTGACTTTCTCTTCTTACTTAGTTTTAGTTACTCACTTTTTGTTCTTTGATTTTGTCCTAACTCAGAACTTTCCATTTTTCTTGCTTTGCTTCAGAGTTTTACGTGGATGATGAAAAAGAGAGAAGAGAGAGAGGAGAGAATTTGGTTCGGTTGTGTGTAGGGTTTGGTTCAAATGAAAGTGTAATTTCATTTTTTAGATTGTGACCAATTTGAATGAATGGACTTGGACCACCTAGTTGGGCTTGTGCCAGATTCTTTCTTTCCTTCTTCCTTGTAGATTAGCCACTCTTTCTTTAGATCAAATATAATTATGTGAATGTTTATTGGATCTGAACCAATGTTGGACTTTGGTTGTTTGTTATTGGGCCAGAAGCTAGTTGTTAGGCCAGTTTGCTTTATATTATTTTTTTACACACTTAAGCAAATTAATTACACACATAATTGACTTTTACTCCAATAATAATATTTAATCATCATATATAATATATTGTTAGTTCTTCAAATTTAACATACCCTTCTTCACTTTCTTCCTTCATACATGGTCATCTTAGTTTTATTTTTCAACTATCCTTCTTTATCTTCCTCATATTTTTTACATGCAAGATTATCTTCATTTTATTTCTCAACTATCCTTCTTTATATTTATCTTCATTTTATTTTAAAAAAAATATGAAAAACAATGACATATATGAACAATGTGAACAATAATTTAAAATTGGAAGGTAAATTATAATTAAAATTCTGATTTTTTAATTAATTATCTAATTAAGAAATTTTGAAATTTAAAAAATTAGGATTTGCAGTTAAACTCATTCCCACTACAGACGATTACTCATAATATCATCATTTTCTTCCAATCTCTGGTATCCCTTCTTGCTACGCACGGCCTCACTTAAGTCGTTCAAACCAAGGTCCCCTAACCAAAAGTTCCTACGTTGTCATTATCTCCGATTGACGCCGCCGCCGTCTCCCACACACACCATCGCCACCTTAAGTTGTCCCCTTGTCCTCCATCTTCCGGTGATCTCTGGTCCCCTTCTTCCCAGCGCATCTCCTTCGACACCGTTGCAATCTCCCGGCAGACCATACACACGCTCCCTCTACAACAGCTATTGTTCCGTTCCCAAACAAATCCACTTTTTTAACTTTATCTTTGTCTAAATACTCAAGAAATCTAGAATAAGACATTCTGGAGGAGAAAACCCCTTTTTCATCGGCGAATAAAGCTTTCTCACTTCCCAATAATGCAGGTAGCCCAACTCCCACATTCAACAATTTAAGAAACTCCCTCCTCCCTTCATGCTTCCTTTGATCGAAGGATGCATTTACAGATTTTACCCTTGGTTCTTTATTTGCTTATGAAAGTTTCCTTCCCGCAGCCCACTCCATTCTAGTGTCATCATATGCGATAAATCCGATTAATATAAGGACTTTTTTTCTACTTCAATGGCTAGTTTATGATTATCATTTTAGTAGGTATGTAGATAGTTATTTTAATACTTATGTAGAGGATTATTTTAATTGAATTGAATTTAGTTATATATAATTAAAGTATGTTAGGTGTTCAATTCATTATAGATATGCAGATGATTAGTTTTATCCTTAGGTGGAAGGTTATTTTTACTAGGGGTGAGCGACACCAGTAACGTTGTGTGACAAGCCAAGCAGCGACAGTGAAGTGGGATAATTATTGATGAAGGTAGAGTAACAGCCGATTAAAAAAGAAGAGGGTATTAGAGTCAAATATTTTATTAGGTTTGGGATAATTTTTTTTTGAAATAACTAAGTGGATTTTTTTATTTAGATAATTTGTATAATATTTTTTATTTTTTACATGCTGGAACCCATTGTTCACATTGTTTAAATTTTTTATTCTCTCCCTAACAGAGTTTTTTATTTTATACATTTTATTGTTATTTTTGTTTAATTTTATAAATTTGTTTGTCTTTTATTATTATGGTTTATAATTATTAGACATTATCAATTATGTGTATATATATATTTAATATTATGTGTAATTTCTTATAATAATATAATATTTAAAATAATTTTTTATATAATAATATATTATAATTTAAAATTCTATAATATAAAAATTATTGAAATAATAATATTAAAAGTTTAATCTAATTTTTATTTTTTGATAATTTCACATCTAAAAATATTTTAGTCATTATTATTTAAATAATATTTTATCAATTATAATTATTTTTAAATCAAAATGTCCAAACATAAATTACAATAAAACAAACTCAATTTTAATCGCAACCAATTCTATTATAATTACATTAAATTTAATTCTAATTTACAAAAACTAAACAAAACATCCACTGCATGTGAGATTTGGGATAAAAGCATGCGCAAGGTGCTTGCAATATTATTATTGGCCTGTTGATGCAATTGCGAAATTTAATTTCTAGTATGTTTTCTTTGAATTTATTTCGGAGGCACAGTTGACTATAGGAAAGCATTGAAAAGTTTTGTCCATTAGCGCGTAATTAGTTAATGACAGAATCTTTGCTGAATTCAGCAGGCATCACTCAAATCTGAATACATATATTATATATTTAAATGGGGAATCAGTCTTTGGTAGAAAAATCTCACTCAATTATACATGAACATATTCATCAACGGCTGTGCTGCTAATAATATATAGTATACTTATAGTAATTATTAATTAATGATCTATAACTGGAGCATTAGTATAATTATATTGATTAAATTAATTATATAGATTATATGATGTGATGATGATGAGACGAGGACAGCAGTACCATCATTCCTCGTGCTCAACTTGCATGTCAACTTGAATTTCCAATTCACACAGCAGCTTCCTTCTAATGCAGTTGTCGAAATTCAAAAGCAAGCTAAGGTGGTCATCGTCGTCAGCAGATCATGCATACACTTTGAGCTTGAGGAATAATCTAGAACATGTATACACTCATTTACATCAAATTTGACTTATTAAAATTAGAGTCTAGTTAAGGTGTTTAATATAAAAAAATTTATTGAAAATAGAATTTTCCATGTTTTTGTAATCTATTTATTTAAAGAAAAAAATTAAATACTTTAGATAATCTATTAACAAGTGCAAAATACCATTAAAAAATACTCTAAAAGGCTGTTAAAAAAATTAATTATTAAAAAAATGTTAATACTAAAATTATTAAAAAAATTAATGTTTATAATATTTAAAAAAAATAACCAATTATTTTATAAAAAGATAAATATATCTTTAACTATTTTTCATAATTTTTATAACAATAAATTTTAGAAAAAATTTCACTTCTTTTTTCTGAGAGATGCTAAAATGACACTCTTCTTCTTTCTATTTGTAAAATATACATTTTTTTATAATTTTTAAAAAACTTCCTCTTTATTTCATTTTAAATTTTTTGTGTTAACTAATGTTAATTTTATCCATTTTTTAAAAAAAATAATTTTTTTTATAAAAATATCCTTTAGCAAAAATTCTATTTTTTTGTCATTAAATTTGCTACCCAAAATACCCTTTAATAAATTATTTTTTATTAATTAAATTATATTTTTACTAAAATATTTTTAAAAAAATTTTAGTAATTAAATTTATTTTTTTAAAAAACCCTTCAATAATTTTTAATTATTAAATTGTGATTTTATCAAAATTTTTATTAATAATTATTTTTATATTTTATTATTAATTTTTTAATATCAATATATATTATTGTAACATTAAATAAAAAAATTTTACCACTGTTAATATGTATAATAATGAATATATATTCGTATCAAAAAATGATCTTGTCAAGATTTTTTTAATGTTAAAATAATATATAGTGATATAAAAAAATTAATAGTAAAATATAACTATAATTGTTAAAGAAAATTTTGGTATGATTACAATTTAATAATTAAAAAATTATTGAAGAGTATCTTAAAAAAATAATTTAATTATTAAATTTTTTAAAAATATTTTAGTAAAAATATAATTTAATTAATAAAAAATAATTTATTAAAGGATATTTAATAAAAAAATTTAATAAAAAAAAATTTTTGCTAAAAGGTATTTTTGTAAAAAATAATTTTTTTTAAAAAATGGATAAAGTTAACATTATTAGTTAACACAAAAAATTTAAAATAGATTAAAGAGAATGTTTTTTAAAAGTTATAAGGAAAAGGACATAGATAGGAGTGTACATTTTACAAATAAAGGAAAGGAGAGAATTATTTTAGCATCTATCAAAAGAGGAGAATAAAATTTTTCCTAAATTTTATTCTTTCTGAAATCTTGGCCATTTACATGAGAAAGTATAGAAAAATAATATTTTTTTTAAACAACGTAAACAATAGACTAAAAATAAAATTAATTCTAATTTTAAAATTTAAATTTTAAATTAATTAGATTAATTCATGTTTAATATGCCTAAAATGTAATCTATTATTCACATTGTTCATAATCTTCATTATTTACCTAATAAAATTGCATCTACGTAATTATTTATTTTTTTATTTATGCGGTCTTTTTTTTCTTTTTTCCTCTTTCTTTTGGTCTCTCCTTCTCTCCACTTCATGGAACGGATCTCATGTAACCCTTGTGATTCAGTTTGGATAGTTATTAATGTACGTAACACTGCAATTCTGTACGGGTAAAAATTCAGGTGAAATTGACGTCACGTGAAGTTGATATCTGAGAACCGTTAGATGAAAATTTAGTCAAATCAGTCAAATTATCTAACGGCTTTCAGGTATCAACTTCACGTGAAGTCGACTGCACAATAATACTTCGCAATAAATCGGTTCATGTAAGCTTAAGATTTAATCTAATACTAAAACGTTTACTAGACTAGTAAAGTATAATGCGGATAGTAAATAAAGCAGAGATAAACAAAAGATTTTTGGCAGAAAGTTTTAAAGATTGTGTCTAGCGACGATTTTGGAAGATTACTTCGCTAATGGCTCTCAGGCCTTTTCAATTTAGGTCACAATGTTAAAAAAAACCCTACATATTAACTTTTTTCAATACAGCCATTTATGAATTTACAAAATTTTCTTTTCAACTGATCAAGTATAACCCTAACTAACTGTTATTTGACCAATGCTAATGATAAATTACACATTTATTAGTCAATAATATTAGAGAAATAAAAAAAAAAGTTAGAATTTTCTTTATTTAGTATTTATTAATAAAGTAAGTTCTGATAGATGATTTTGGCTATTTTTTTTTTGTTATCAATTACATTTTCGTTTATTAATTTACTCTTTTGACCATCCTTAATCCTTAAAGCCAAGGACACAAAACTAATGGCATATTTGTCTCTTGGTGTACCCCATTCTCATTCCAATTTCTCACTCTCTTCGTTCAAGTTTTCCCTTACTCACTGTGCCTATGGCGATGCCACTACCACTGCTGCCTCATGTTCAACAAACCAGCCTGAACCAAATGATGAAGAAATAACTAAGCAAAATGTTATAACTTAATAACTTATAAGCATAACGAGTGATTAATGAGATCATTTATTCATAATATCCGCAACAATTAAACTATATAAAATGAGGAGTAAAAAAACGGTATAGTTTGTAATTGGACAAAATAATCGGACAAAATGCATCGAACACGTCTATAATACTCTCTAATTTAAATATTGGAAGTTTGGAACATGGTTATAAAGGCACTCACACAGTGACGGACCCAAAAAATTTTAGCAGTGCGGGCACAAAAAATATATATATATTAAATAAATTTTGTTAAATATTATTAATTATATGGAGATATAAAAATTAAAAAGAGTTAGCAAACACTTTTATTCTTAAAATACTATTTATTATATATAATTTATAAAAAATATTTTTTTATTTCTAAAATTTAAAATTAAAATATTTTAATTAAATTATAGATAACTTATTATCCTAACTAATCTTTTTATACACATTTAATAATAAAAGACTGAATTAACTGGCATATTAGCGCATAATAATACATATTTATAATTTGAAATTAGAATTATATATAAATACTAGAAAAATTAAATCTTTATATGAAAAGTATGTTTATATAAAATAATAAAAACATAATTTTATAATTTTTTATTTTTTAAAATAATTAAATTTGTTATATATTTTTTAATTTAATTTTGATATAATGTTAGATAAAATATTTTATGTATCTGTTTAATTATATATTATAATTAAAATATTTTTTATTATTATTTTTAAAAATAAAAAATATATTCTAAATTAGTAAATTAATCAGTTTATTTTAAAATTTTATATGCAACATAGGTACATATAATAAAACAAAAGATAAAAAATAAGTAATAAGGATGAATAAATCGATAATAAAATAAAATATATAAAATCACGAAAAAAATAAAATATTAGATTGATACCTAAACTATAATTGTTTGAATTAAAAATTGTAATTGAAAATATCAAAAAGAAAAATAATGAAATTGAAAGATACATAGAGTCATGGAGAGCTATATAAAAAAATTGGAGAATTTAAATTTTACTTTTTGATGAAGAGAAGATGACCATTAGACAAGGAATAGAAAAAGAAGGTTGAAAATATAAAAATAAGAAGAGGGTTTAAGAGAATAAAAAATTGACGGTACAATAATTAAATTTGATTAGGTTAAATAATAGTCAAAATGATAAAAAAAATCAAAAAATAAATTTAAAACTTTAGCTAATTGAATTTATTTTATTTGTAGTGGGGTCATTTAAAATTTGAAGTGGGACATATTATATATAACTATATCTTTTAAAACAAAAATTAAAAACATCGTGGGGGCAAGTGCCCTCATTTGTATGCTTGGGTCCGTCCCTGCACTCACATTAAGATATCTAAAATATTCTTTTTAAAAAATTTTTTTAATAATTAAAATTTAACACCTGTTATCAATTAAATTGAATTATTTTTATTAAAATTAGACAAAACAAATCAATTTAGCTAAAAAATTAGTAAACTAAATTTTAAATCAATCTAAATTAATATTTTTTTATAAAAAATGACTTCATTATCCCTATTATAAAAAATAATTAAAATATTTCTATTATATATATTTTAAGAATTTTAAATTCTAATACTTTTTTTCTCATTATGCCATTATAGGATTAGAATTTAGAATTTTTAAAATTTATATATATATAATAAAAATATTTTAATTAATTTTTATAATAAGAATATTGTGATTAATTTTTATAAAAAAATATTAATTTAAATTAATTTAAAATTTAATTTATCAATTTTTAATCAAATTAATTTGTTTAATTTAATTTTAATAAAAATAACATAATTTAATTAATTATATATATTAAATTTTAAAAATTAAAAAAATTAAAAAAAAAAAAACGTTTTAACCGTGTTTAGGAGTGGCTCCCGTTTACAAATTATCTTTCCCATATAGTCTGTAATTGGACAAAATAAGCTTCCTTATCTCCTCTCGTTTGCTCGGAAGCAGTACAATTCCTTCAAAGAATTGAAATACTTACATGGTTTAACGATAAGAGAAAGTTGTTTTTGAGTTCACTACTACATCGTCAATAAATATTATTAATTTAAATCAATATTTAATTAATAATAATTTATATTTATAAAAATTTATATAAAAAATATATAATTTATATTTATATTTATTTTAATTTATATATATAAAGTAATAAAATTTATTTATTAAAATTAATTTAATATTTATATTAATTAAATATTAACCAAAATTGATAAAAATTATTTACTCTTAAAGAGTTTTTATATTTTTTTATTCTATTATTCATTCTATTTAAAAAAGATAGTACAATAATAATTTAATATAGTCAAATATGACTTACAAAAAGCATGTTAATTAAATTATGAGTACAATTTTAAAATAACAAATATATATTGCAAAATGAAATAATTATCCATAAATTATTTTCTAATGCTAATGGGGAAGGTCAACATTTCACCGATTCCGAAGTCCAAACTCTCTTTTTAAATTCTGCAGCCCATAGTTTCAATCAAAAGAAACCGCCGGTGTGAACGGATGGTGTTGTGCATGCATATATATATATTAAAATATTTAAAACTGGGACGAACCGACGAAGTCGAATAATTAACACCCAACATAGACATAGCCCAGGCACAATGTTTCGCCGTTGGGAAAACCGGAAAACAGTAAAGCTTTTGTCGTTTAGTATAATTTATATTTTAATTATTTATTTAATTTCTTATTTATAAATTTTATACCATCCAAAAATTGTTCCTGAATTCATTACAACAAAAAATAGAATTGAACAGAGTCAGAAATTGTAATTAACGTTGATGATACTCAATTGCAATAACAAATTATTAATTATGACTTGGTTGTTATATTATATCTTTACTAATGTTTTTGGTCATAATAACATTACAGAAATATAAATTTTTTGAAATTATATTGATTTTGTCTTGATATTATAGATTACGACAAAAAAAGATTTAGAGAATTAAATTATTTTTACAAAAAAATTGTAGGAGACGAAAATTCTTGTCAGAAAACTAAAATCTCTGTAAATAAAAATTTAATCTTTTACTAATAATTAATTTTAATATTTATTATCTAAAAATTAAAAGAATTTAATGCGTATACTTTTATATTTAATTAGGTATTAAGTCCGTTACACAAATAAAAATAATTAATTTTTATGTTTATTATTTAAAAATAATATATATATATAATTAGATATTAATATAAAAAAATTTATATTGATCGTTATAAAATTAACTCAAAATTATTTTTTAAAATTGAATATTGATTCTAATTATTCATCACAAAATTAGTATTTCTCTTCAAATTATATATAATAAAAATTTGAAGGGAGAGAGCTACAAATATAAATTAGAAAAATAAGCGATGAAAATTTAAAATTAAATATAAAAGCGAAGAAGTATGCTTATAATAATAATATATTTTTTATGTTAATAATATTATAGAATTATCTTTTAATTATATTTAATTATCAATTTAATATATTTTTTATAATTTTATAAATTTATTTGAATTATATTATTTTATTAATTTTATCTTTTGTAGAATAAAAAGGTAGAGAGATAGAGAATGAGAGAGAAAGATAAAGAAGAAGAAGGAAAGAGAGAGAGAGTTTGTTAATTTTGGATAAAAAGATTTTATTTTAGTTGTAATAAAATAATGTATTATGACATTTTATTTTGTCAAATTAGTAATATAAAAATATAAATTATAAGTTATATATACAGTGAAAAAGATAAAAAGAAATAAAGAACGAAAGAGAGGTAGATAAGAGGATGTAGTAAGAGAATTTATTAATTTTGAAGAGAAATATTTCATCTCAATTTTAATGAGAGAGTATTATGTGACACATTTTGGTTGTTAAATTAGTAATATATAATAATATAACTATATTTTAATTTTAATTTTAATTATAATTAGAGAATGTCATGTTGTTTGATTGGCAAATTCATAATTAGTTATTGATAATGACATATAAGAGAGATAAAGTGAGTGAAAGAATGACAGAGAGAATCAGAGAATTTTTTAATTTTGGAGAAAAATATCTAATTTTAATTGTAATGAGAGAATAACATGTGACACATTTTGGTTGTAAAATTAGTAAGATATAATTTAATTTTAATTGTAATTAGAGAATGTTATGTATGTTGCACATTTTAATTGACAGATTTACAATTAGTAATTGATAATGATATATAAAAGAGATAGAGACGGTAAAGAAATGAGAGAGAGGAAGAGAGAACTCTTTAATTTTGAAAAAAAAATTAATTTTAATTGTAATGAGAGAGTGATATATGATATATTTTTGTTGTAAAATTAGTAAATTATTAGTCATTAATTATATATATATATATATAAGAGATAAAATGGATAAATGAACGAAGTAGAGGAGGAGATAATTTTTTAATTTTAAAAAAAATAATTTTAATTACAATAAAAATGAGACACATTTTAATTAAAAAATTCGTAAAATATAATAGATAATAAATTAAAATGAAAACTGGATCGATTCAAATAACATTTTTAATTGAAATTAGAAATCAATTTTTAATTTTACTCAATAAAATTATTCAAATAGGAATTGACACGTATTTAGTGCATGGCTTTTTTTTAAACACGTACAACACACAAAATATACTTCTATACAAACATTAATTTGGCTTAAACATAAGAGATGACATAGTAAATTATGAATGCCTATTCATTTTAATTATTTAGGCACGCTAATCTCATAATTGACTAGGGTCTAATTAGTTCGGTTTGGTTTGATTTTAGACCAAAAATTAATTAAATTGACATGTTCAATTTTTTTATTATATCAGTTATTCGAATTGAATTAATAGCAGTTTGGTTTGGTCAATTTTTTCGATTTTTTAAATACTAATAATCATAATTTCAATCACCATAAAATACTATTCACAAGTGAAAAAGGTTGATTTATTTTACTCTCAACTCTCCACAGAAAATATAGTAAAAAATTAATTAAGACGGTAAAAATAAAAATCCTAAAGCCGTCCCAGTCACCGAGAGTTACTACATCCGGCCGCACAATCCCGTCTGGGACACAATCAGAGAAAAAGATTGGCAGAATGGTGCTTCAATAAAAGTATGAGATGGACAGGAAGGATAAATGGCATCTATTTGGCACGTAAAGAGAAGTATGGTCTGATCCATCTGTTTGCTTTTATCAGGTATACTACAAAAGGAGGTGCATTAAAGGCCATCAAGGAGATGAATGGAATGCGATTAAGGAGCAAAAAGATCTTTGTGGGTGAGGTTAAGTACAGGAGGAAGATTGATGTCCGGAGAAAAACCACTACACACGATGAAGATGTCAGGGAGTCTCTTGATGGAAAACAAGAAAAAAATCAAAGAAAAGAATTTTGAGGTGAATGAGAAAGAGAGAGTTGTCTTAGAACACCATAGAAGTGAAGAACTAAAAATTCAGAGGGAACCGTTGGAGGTGGGCTGGGATGCGATGGTAATGATGCCACATGGGCTACGGAAGACAGAGCATGACAAGGATAGAAAGGTATTTGCTGTTGAGGATTTGGATGAGTGACATGAGGATTTTTTGAAAACGCGAACGGATAATCCTTTGATGTATCCGACAGTTATGGTGAGTGCGGAATCTATGGGATCTCAAACAATTAGCAACGAAGCAATCTCTGAAAGAACAAAGACTTGGAAATACGGGGATAAACGGAAAGAAGGGGTTGATCTGGTGTTGAACAAAAGTTCAGTTGGGACTGAGTTGAAGCATATAAGGCCCAATATGTTAGTGGGGTATGGCGGCGAAGTGGCTGTGTGGTGCGACGGAGAGTACGTCATTGTGCGTTTTAAAAGGGCCTCCTTGCTGGTTGCTACAGGCGACGGTGACGAGAGGGGCGTGGCTAGTCATGGAGTTCGTGGGGTTGATCCCACGGTGAACAGCGCCGACGAGGCAGATCTGGGAGCAGTGTGGAAGTCAGCTGCTAGTGGCGGAGGTGATAATGTCCGCGATGAACTTGATGGCGTGGAGGGCAGGGAGGAGCATGAAGCCCCTTATACACCCGACGAGTAGAATCAAGCAAGAAAAGAGATTGGCGGAGGTGCGGAGAATTGTTCAAACAGCACAGCGGAAAAAAATATTCCACTAGGTATAGTTAATGAGATCCACGCTAGTTTGGACGAGAGTGGTAAGCAGCATATTGGCATATGTCTGATGAGGAGTGATGCAGTGCAAGATTCAGATTTTGAGGATGAGAATACAGTGGTGCAGAAAATTGGGTTGGATGATGAAAGGGTCGTAAGGAACTTGGAAGATTCGGAAGACTCAGAGCAGGATGCAGACGATGAAATTAATCAAGATGAACAAGGAGGAAGTTGGGATAAAGATATGGCTAAAAATAAGGCTGCTTGGGATCTGGCTGTCGAATCAAGAGCTGTTTTATATGACGAGGATGAGGACATTATGGCTATTCTCCAAGCTCAGAATGAAGTATTGACACAAAAAAGAAGGCAAGCAAAACAGAAAGAGAAAGCAAGAAGGTGCCGCCCTAAAAACCGAAATAAGGTGTGTAATAAAGTTTTTAAATGATTTTTAGTTTGTGGAATATGAGGGGTTTAGGGGGTGTTGAAAAGTGGAAGATAAAGAAGGAGGTGATTTCTGAGTTTGATGTAGTGCAATTTTGGGGTAATGATGTGGTGAGTTTGAAATTTGTGGGATCGGAAGGTGCTTCTTGAGGTTTATTAATAATGTGGGATGTTATGATGCTTAGGTTGAGTAATTGTTACAAAGAAGACAGATGGTTGTGTATAGAAGGAGAATTGACAAACAATAATTTTATTTGTGCTGTTTGCTTGGTGTATGGTGCGCATACAAGGGAAGAGAAGCTTGCAGTGTGGGAAGAGTTGAGTTTTTTATCGGAAATATGTCAGGTTTTTCTTTGCTACATGGGTGTCTTCAATGAGGTTGTGCAGTTGGAAGAAAGAAAAGGTGTTAGTGTGTTAACAGCTTATCGAACTGGTGGATATAAAGCTGAATAATCGTAAGTTTACATGGTTCAGGGGGTCAATCGTGCAGTCAAATTAATAGAATATTGGTGAGTTTGGTTTCATTGTTATCATTTGGAGCACTTGGTTGAAAAGGAATGACAGAATTTTCAAAAATCAAGAATCAGGTGTTGCAGGAGTAGTTAACATGTCGATTAAGAGTTACAAAGAGTGGAGTGATATTTGATCGTTTGGGTTGTTGACGGCTTTTGTCAAAGATGATTATGAATTAGTTTATTTTATCTGTTTAGTACTTTTCTGTTGAGACGTTGATGCTCCACCTTGTTGTGTTGAGCTTTTTATTTCAAAAAAAAAAAGTTTAAAACAGTCAATAAATTAAAATAACGAAAGTACATCACATTCAAATTCAATACAATTTCTACTTATCCCAATAATTAAACATAAAAACAAAGACAATTAAAAATGTCTAACAAACAACAAAACTAACACACTTTAAAACTAAATAAAAATCAAATCAAACCAAATCGGAGTTGCACCCACATTAGTTGAATCAACCTTTCTCTTCTTTGATCTAGGATGGGGCGGGAGTTTGGTAAGCACACCGCTATCCGTTGAAGAACATACTACAGACTCTATTTTCATCTCCAACTTTAGGTGTTAGGGGTGTTCACGGGTATCGGACACCCGATTACCCGTCTGAATCTGAACCGAACCGATTAAAATGGTTCTAAAATTAATGGGTAATCGGGTGTAACTGAAACCGAACCGACAACACTCTCTACTAATTGATTCGCATAATGGTTTTAGGGATGCGAAATTCGAACTAACTGACAAACCCCGTTTTGACGGTTTATCTTGTGCTTGATTTAGGGAATTTTATACCCTTTTACCCACATTTATCCATTGAAATAGCATGGTTTTATAACTTCTCCTTTAATTGTGCTTAGATGTGAAAACATGCTTTTAGACCCTTAATTTGATGGTTTTAATCTCCCTTTGATTCCACTAGATGCCTTGATATGTTTGTTAGTGATTTCAGATTGAAAAGGGCTAGGAATGGATCAAAGGAATGAAGAAAGAAAGCATGAAAAGTTGGAGAACTCATGAAGAAATGAAAGAACCGGAAAGCTGTCAAGCCGACCTCTTTGCACTTAAATGACCATAACTTGAGCTACAGAGGTCCAATTGATGCGGTTCCAGTTGGGTTGGAAAGCTAACATCCGGGGCTTCGAAACGATATAAGATTTGCCATAGTTGCTACACGTATGATGGCGCGCACGCGCAAAGTACGCGCACGCGCCGTTGTTGCCACCTAGTTCACTTAAAGCAAAACGTGGCCAACGAATTCTAAAGCCTTGTGGGCCCAATCCAACTCATTTCTGATGCTATTTAACCCAAGGAGTGAAGAGGGAAACATAGGTTAGTTACCAATTAGCTTAGTTTAGTAGTTAGAGTTAGTTTTAGAGAGAGAAGCTCTCACTTCTCTCTAGGATTAGAATTAGGATTAGGTTTTAGATCTAGCTTAAAATTTCTTAGATCTAGGTTTAATTCATGCTTTGATTTACCTTTCTCTTTGTAATTCTTCTTCTTCTACCTTTTCTCTTTCTAGTTTTGCATTTAATTCATGTAATTCTCTACTTTTATGTTCATGCACTTTTGTTTCTTCTATTTTCATTTCAATGCAATTTATGTTTTCATGTTCCTTTATTGTTCATTTGAATTGTTGTTGTTTAATTTCTTGCAATTGAGTAGTGTAGATTTACTTTCCTTGCAATTTTACTATGCTTTCCTTTTATGCCTTCCAAGTGTTTGATAAAATGTTTGGTTGGATTTTAGAGTAGATTTTGTTCCTCTTGGCCTAGGTAGAGTAATTAGTGACACTTGAGTTATCTAATCCCTTTGTTGATTGATAATTGGAGAGATTGCTAATTGGTTTGGAGTGCACTAAAGCTAGTCTTTCCTTGGGAGTTGGCTAGGACTTGTGGCTCAAGTCAATTCATCCACTTGACTTTCCTTTCTTTAGTAAGGGTTAACTAAGTGGTAGCAATGAACAATTCTCATCACAATTGAGAAGGATAACTAGGATAGGATTTCTAGTTCTCATATCTTGCCAAGAGCCTTGTTAGTTGTTAGTTTATTTTCTTTGCCATTTATATTTCTTGTCCAAAAGCTTAAAAACCCCAAATATAACTCACAACCGATAACAAGACACTTCATTACAATTCCTAGGGAGAACGACCCGAGGTCCAATACTTCGGTTTATAAATTTTAGGGGTTTGTACTAGTGACAAACAACTTTTTGTATGAAAGGATTATTGCTTGGTTTAGAAACTATACTTTACAACGAGATTTCATTAGTGAAATTCTAAACCGTCAATAATCCATTCGTCAAAATGGCGCCGTTGCCGGGGATTTGCAATGGTGTTATGTTATTGGTTATTGTATATATGTGAATAGTGTGAATATCTTGCCTTTTGCTTTATTTGCTAGTTGTAGAATTTTATTTCTCTTATTTTCCATTATCTTTTGATTTTTGTTTTCTCTTTTCACCATGAATTCTCATTTTGGCTATGAGTGTGATTACAACTATGTTGTAGGTGATGGGAGCTACAATGAAGATGTGTATCAAGAATGGGATGACCAAAGGTGGGAGGAGCCATATGCATATGATCAATCTTCATGGCAACAACCTCCACCAATGCACTATGAAGAAGAGCCATTCTATGATGCATACCAATCAAATGGTTATGGTGACTCACCTTGTGACTTTCAAGAACCACCACCATATGTCTATGAGTCATATCCTCAACATGAACCTCAACCACACTTACAAGCCTATTTTCAACAAACACCTCCATATGACCATGATCCTTACCCACCATACCAACCTCCTTTTGAACCATACGAGCCATACATGGAACCACAATTCCGAGATTACTACTCCCAAGAACCACCTCAATACACACCACCACCTTACCAAGAAGAACCACCTTCCTATAATGAACCCTTTCTCCAATACAATGAACCCTCTTATCCACCCCAACCTCTAATGGATGAAACCCTCGATGTTCTTCTTCAAGGACAAGAGGAGATGACAAGGGATGTGCAACAATTCATGACCGCCTTGGATGAGGTGGTAAACCGGCTAGCATCCCAACTTTTGGACACTCAAGGAACTCCCATGGCTACATGTGGAGAATCTAAAGAGGAACATAGCATGAAGGAGAGGTTGAAAACTCCGGTGGAAAAGGAGGAATGCTACTTTGTGTTAGAACAATTGGAGGAGCCTATGATTATTAAAGAAAAGGAAGAAGTGGTTGAAGACTTAGGAGATACGGAACCTCCATGAGAAGCTAAAATCAAAGAAAATCCCTCCAAGAAGAGTAAATTTGATGTTGAGGAGGAATGTGCACAACCTCCGAGGCATATTCTATATGAAGACTTGGAGAGAATGAAGCAAGAATTGAGTTCCCTTGGTGATGAAGATCATGCACCCAATCTTCTTGGTGAAGAATCCTTTGAATTTGAAGAACCTTCTCCCAATGAATTTAAAAGTGATGTGGAGGTAGATTTCTCTCAACCTCCCATTTATGATTTGAGTGATGGGGAAGAGTTATATGAAATTGATGAACAAAGGATTGAAAATGAAGAAGTTTATGAAGAGGTGGAGATTGACAAGGAAGCAAACAAGGGAGTAGAGCTTGCAAGCACATTGGAGATACCTCTCCCCAAGCCACCACCATCCATTCTCTCATTCAAGTGGGTAAATTCCTTATACTTAAGCTTTGTTATTCCCCTTGAATATGGTTTGCTTGAGACGGATGGTCAACTTAGAAAAATTAGTGGCTTTAAGAGTAAAAAGGAGATGGTTAGTGGTTGGAAGCATCATTCTAGGTTCATTATGGTCACATGTCCAAAGCTTGATAGCAAAGGTTGGTGTATAACTAGAGTACATGGGTCTAGAAAGATGTTTGGTCACTTTGTTGAGAATTCACCTTGCTCACCACCCACATGGATTAATGATAATCAACTTGGAGATGGGTGTGAAGACAAAATATGGGATCCGGGAACACATAAGGATCAACATTGGGAGCCCATGGTTTGTGAAGAACTCCATCAAAGCTTGGAGATATTAATCTTGAATGATGGAGCTTATTGGAAGTCCAAGCATTGGTGGAAGTTCCAAGATGAATACAAGCACAAGCCACCTTGATGAGGAGCTCCCCATAAGTCCAACTTAAGGACAATAAACAAAAGTGCTAGGTGGGAGACACCCCACCATGGTAAAATCCTTTCATTTTCTCTTTTTGTACATATTGGTAATTAGTTTAAATTCATGTTTTTGGTTGATTTGTTGAGTATATTTGGTAGTTTAATATGTTAAATAAGGTTTTATGGTATTTTGGTAGCTGTTTGGAGGTTTGGAATGCTTGGATTGGTACAAAAACATAGCAAAAATTTTTGAAAAACAGAGCACCATCCACGCGTAAGCGCACTTCCAGCATTTTCGACCATCCGCGCGCGCGCGCCATGCGTGCGTACGCGTGGATTGAGAAGTTCTAACCTCCATACATTTTCCAGAGAGTTGTGCCTGCGCCGCGCCAACATTGTGCCTTTGGCACAAACCTATTTGCGCGCTCGCGCACATGACGCGTACACGTCACTCTCGAAATAAGCCACCCGCGCGCACGCGGCATACGCGCGTACGCGCGGATTTCCTTCCTTCACCACATTTCTTTTCTTCTCCTCTTTCTATTTCTTTCCTTCTCCTTTCTTCTACCCCTCATCCAACACTTCCAAACACCATTGATAACCATTTATTTTAGTTAGTTCATTAGTTAGTTAGTTAGTTGATTAGTTAGTTTTAGTTTAGTTTTCACTTTATTTTCTCTCTTTTCATCATAAGTGTTGGAGTATTGACTTTGTTTACTATACATTGCTATATCCCTTATTGCCTAAATGCTATTTTAGCATGAATGTTTTTAGATAATCTTTGTTGGATTCTATTGTTGAGGTTATATTTTGTTACTTGGTTTTGAGTTCTTCATGCTTACCTTTTGAAAAATACCAAGTGGTGAGAATTGTCTTCGAGCTTATAACTCTTTTGAATTGCATGTTGTAGCTAGCCATCATGTGATTTGGATCCTTTTCCCTCGATTAGGCAACCTCTTGATGGATGATGTTGTGCATTTACCTTAATGCATTGTGTTCATGATTATATCCATCCATATGTTTGACTTGAATGCTTTCATGCTTCTCCAATGCTTGTCTTACCTTACAAGTTCACTTAAAGCATCTCAAGCACACTAGGATAAGTGAAGTGCATGCTTCTTTTGTGACATAGCTTTTATGCTAATGTGTATTCTAAACCGCGCAATTTAGAATTCACACACCTAATATTTCTTAATGTCACACTAATTCACTCACCTCATTCTAGTGATTTACCTCATTCCAACAATGTATGCTTCCTTGCTTTTATATCTTTTCATCTTATGGTGTTATATTTTTGTTTTTCATAACGAATGCACCACAAGCAACCATGGAAGCGGAAGAAAGAACACATAGCAATCCGGAGAGTCGCCGTACCCCCTTGCTCATCTTTGAGTGCACCGAGGACGGTGCAAACTTTTAAGTGTGGGGAGGTCGTCCGACCGGTCGGCGATTTTGGGTGACAAGTTTCTAAATTCAACACTTTTGCATTTCATTCTAGGATTTTAGGATTTTTACTTGCATTTTCTTAATTTTGCATATGTATACACAATAAGCTTAGTCAAAATAATGAAATTTTTCGAGAAATTTATCTATAGGGCACTTCAATTGATTTGAGTGAAAACTTTTCATAAAACTTGCTTGAATTATATATATATTGTGGAACATGTTTTGAGCTAAGAACACAAGCAAGTGAGATTTGAGCCTAATGGTGTGGTTACATCTTATAACCATTTATTTTCCTTCTTGTGTGCATTATTCTCCTTCTATGATTGTAATCCTTGATTTGTTTGATTCTTTATATCCATTATTTTGTGTATTCATGCATTTATATGATTGAGGCCATCATTTCATTTAGCTCACTTACCCAAATGGCCTTACCTTTTATCTTCCTTTGTTAGCCAATTTGCGCCTACGATTAACCCACTTGTTCTTAATTTAGCACATTACAAGCCTAAAGCGGAAAACAATAAATGTCCTTATTTGGATCTTTGATTAGCTTAGGCTAGTGTGTGTGAGTATCATTCAAGTGTGGGAACCTTGGGACATTGGGAGAATAAAAGGGTAGTTTTGTAATTTTTTGTTGTAAATATTGGGAATCGGGTACATGCTCATGTATTGATTAAATGTATAGACCTTATGCATTGATGTTCTTGTATATAGTTTGAAAGAAAAAAAATGAGAAAGACAAAAGATAAAGAAAAAAAATATATGGAAAAGAAAAGAAAAAAAAAATGGAAAAAGAAAGAAAACGAAAAAGAAAGAAATAAAAAAAAAAGGGGACAAAATGCCCCAAAGTGAAGCTCAATAAGATCAATGCATATGAGTTGTGAAATGAAAAGAAAATGCATGAGTATGTGAAAAAGTGAAAAATGGGTAGTTAGGTTAGAACTTTAATTGTATAGGATGTCATAGGTTAGGTGGGAAGTTTAAGCTTATCAAAGATTCAAATTTCAAGCTCACTTGACCAAATATGCATCCTACCTTGACCCTAGCCCCATTACAACCAATGAAAAGACCTCATGATACTTGTATGCATGCATGAAATAAATGTTGATTGTTAGAAGAAAAACAAATCTTGGAAAGCATGAAATAGAGGAGAATTGAGTGAATCAACCCTAAACACTTGAGCGAATAGAGTGCAAACACACTACCGGTGAGGGTTTGATGCTCAATTACATGTTTTCACCTATGATCATCATTCTTCATGCAAGTTTGTAAAAATATTTAATAGCTCAATTCAATTGTGGAGTAGACTTGCTAGTCCTTAGCCCTTGTGCATATATGTTTCTTGGGAATTGATTTATTTTGACCAAACACTTGCATTCATTTAGATAGTTGCATATAGGTATATTGCATTTAGTTAGTTTCCATTGAATAAATGCCATACCCTTACTTCATTCTTGGTTTAAGCATGAGGACATGCTTAGTTTAAGTGTGGGGAGGTTAACAAACCCCGTTTTGACGGTTTATCTTGTGCTTGATTTAGGGAATTTTATACCCTTTTACCCACATTTATCCATTGAAATAGCATGGTTTTATAACTTCTCCTTTAATTGTGCTTAGATGTGAAAACATGCTTTTAGACCCTTAATTTGATGGTTTTAATCTCCCTTTGATTCCACTAGATTCCTTGATATGTTTGTTAGTGATTTCAGATTGAAAAGGGCTAGGAATGGATCAAAGGAATGAAGAAAGAAAGCATGAAAAGTTGGAGAACTCATGAAGAAATGAAAGAACCGGAAAGCTGTCAAGCCGACCTCTTTGCACTTAAACGACCATAACTTGAGCTACAGAGGTTCAATTGATGCGGTTCCAGTTGGGTTGGAAAGCTAACATCCGGGGCTTCAAAACGATATAAGATTTGCCATAGTTGCTACACGTATGGTGGCGCGCACGCGCAAAGTACGCGCACGCGCCGTTGTTGCCACCTAGTTCACTTAAAGCAAAACGTGGCCAACGAATTCTAAAGCCTTGTGGGCCCAATCCAACTCATTTCTGATGCTATTTAACCCAAGGAGTGAAGAGGGAAACATAGGTTAGTTACCAATTAGCTTAGTTTAGTAGTTAGAGTTAGTTTTAGAGAGAGAAGCTCTCACTTCTCTCTAGGATTAGAATTAGGATTAGGTTTTAGATCTAGCTTAAAATTTCTTAGATCTAGGTTTAATTCATGCTTTGATTTACCTTTCTCTTTGTAATTCTTCTTCTTCTACCTTTTCTCTTTCTAGTTTTGCATTTAATTCATGTAATTCTCTACTTTTATGTTCATGCACTTTTGTTTCTTCTATTTTCATTTCAATGCAATTTATGTTTTCATGTTCCTTTATTGTTCATTTGAATTGTTGTTGTTTAATTTCTTGCAATTGAGTAGTGTAGATTTACTTTCCTTGCAATTTTACTATGCTTTCCTTTTATGCCTTCCAAGTGTTTGATAAAATGTTTGGTTGGATTTTAGAGTAGATTTTGTTCCTCTTGGCCTAGGTAGAGTAATTAGTGACACTTGAGTTATCTAATCCCTTTGTTGATTGATAATTGGAGAGATTGCTAATTGGTTTGGAGTGCACTAAAGCTAGTCTTTCCTTGGGAGTTGGCTAGGACTTGTGGCTCAAGTCAATTCATCCACTTGACTTTCCTTTCTTTAGTAAGGGTTAACTAAGTGGTAGCAATGAACAATTCTCATCACAATTGAGAAGGATAACTAGGATAGGATTTCTAGTTCTCATATCTTGCCAAGAGCCTTGTTAGTTGTTAGTTTATTTTCTTTGCCATTTATATTTCTTGTCCAAAAGCTTAAAAACCCCAAATATAACTCACAACCGATAACAAGACACTTCATTACAATTCCTAGGGAGAACGACCCGAGGTCCAATACTTCGGTTTATAAATTTTAGGGGTTTGTACTAGTGACAAACAACTTTTTGTATGAAAGGATTATTGCTTGGTTTAGAAACTATACTTTACAACGAGATTTCATTAGTGAAATTCTAAACCGTCAATAATCCATTCGTCACTAACCTGCACACCCAAACCTTTTATTAATTAAATTAAAAAATGTATAAATTTAAAATATATATAGTTTTTACTGATTATTTACGATAATAACTTAAGTATTTAGCTATAATTGTAGATTATTATGGATATTTTATTATTATTAGCATATTATTGACTTGTTTATTGATTTTACATGTTTATTAATTATTATATTTACAGAATTTTTAAAATAAAAATTTCATTTTTTTAATTTTTTAATGAATTTCTGTTTTATCGGATACCCAATTACTGAACCGATCCAATCCGTTCTTAATTAACTTCGTTTGGTTCGGATACATACACAAAAAAAAAAAAAACATAAATTCGAACCAATTATAATTTAATTGGTTCGGTTCTAATTTTATCCAAAATCCAAACCAACTTGATCCGAGAACACTCTTATCAGGCATTAGTTCATTGGCCTATTCATTGCTTGTTGGCTGCATATATATAAAGATAACAATAAACAACAAAATACAACAATTTTATTGAAAATTTTTTATTCAAATTCATCAACCTAATCAAGAACAAACCAGCAACAATAATTAGAGACAGTAATTTTATTCAAAAATTTTATTCAAACTCATCAACCTAATCAAGAACAGACCAGCAACAACAATTAACGACAATCATTTTATTCAAACTCATCAATGTATATTCAAGTGTAAAGTCAAATGAAATTAAAAGTATACCATTATTCACAACTCATATTTTTTCCAACAAACCAACAACAACAAAATTATAGCCATAATAAGGTTGAAGATTCTACCATTATCAACTTATTATAACGTTAAAAAAATTGTTTTTTCCAACAGACCAGCAACAATATTTTTTTTGCAAAGAAATGTGAATATACTAAGTTATTAACCCCCGAAGAGATATTATTGAGTTGCAGGAGAGGGTTCAGATTGAGGCTGTTGCTCGGTGACACGGAGAAGAACTACTCCATTTAGGGTTTGCTGCGACAGTGCAGATTGGACAACGGCGCTTTCTAGCTCTCTGCTACGCCTGCGATGAAGATGACTACTGCAGTTGCGACGACGTCTTTAAGAACGACGATGGACGACTTGCGACTAGAGGACGGCGGCACGACGCTCTCTAGCTCTCTTAAGCTCTCACTCTCTCAGGCATGGAGGAGGAAGATGGACGTGAGTTGTGCTGCGTGAAAAAGAGTTAGGGATTTGAATATTTTGTTACTAGATTAAAGGATAAACTGGTAAAAAAAAAACATTATTAAACACCTTTTTCGGTGTTTCTACTAAGTCAACCAAAAATCGAACTAAATCGATCGGTTTAATTTAATTTTTTTTTTATTCAATTGGTATAATTTTCAGTTCGATTTTGCGATAAATTTTGGTGCAGTTCGACAACTTACATCCCTATAATTTGGGAGTATTTCAGTATGAAAGTTCAACAGCTCTACGGTGGTTTGATTTTTTGGACAAAAAATCCGTTTTTGTATGAAGACAAAAAAAGAAAAAAAAAAAACACTTATTTATCAGGTTCAGGTCATCATAATTGGTACGGCAGGGTAGCTAATTAGCTATAAGCTTTTGTCGTAACTAAAATTCCAACGTGCGCTAATAGTCTGCCAATTGTTGTAATACTTTTGATGAGCCTGGATCATTATGTTGAATAATCAACCATCATGGGTCTCATCGAAACAAAATATATTTTTTAAAAAAATGAAAGGAAAAGGGTAATTGTGAGAAAGACAGAGAATATGCAATCATATAATACAATTTTAGTATGACAAAATATGCATCGTTCTATTTATTATCACTGTTCCCATCCAAGAATAATAGTTTGAATGACTTTGAGCAATTTTAATTGGATAACATTTAGGTATATTTTTTATATTTAGAGTAATTAAATTTATTTAAAATTAAAATTAAAATTTGTATTTGATATAATATTTAAAATAAGATCAATATTAACAAAGAAAGACGGTTTTATTTAAAAAAAATTAATTAAATACTGCTACTCAAATAATCTCTTAAATTAAATAATTAAAAATCATATAAAAGCATCTCCAATACTTTGTTTTAGTTCAATTTTATTTTGAATCCTATAAAATGTCTTATAAAGTATAAACACTTGTTGGATCGTATATATCATAAAAATTAATTTAAGAATCAATGTGACATTTGTTGTTCTAATACTTGATCTCAACTCAATTTAAATTTTATATTATTTTCAATTATTTCATTTAATAAGTTACATTATACAAGTAATAATATTTAATTGGTCTTTTTTTAGACAGATACAATATCTTTTTATTAATACTGATCTTATTTTAAATATTATATCCAATATAAGTTTTAGTTTTAAATCAGTTTGGTTACTGTAAATATCAAAAATCATACTCATAAGATATTCGATAAGACTATAGAGAGAAAAAATATTCGGTTTAAACAGTTTAAACTTATTTTATTTAGTATTTATTTATTACAAGGTACATTAAATAAAACAACAAATTGTAAGTTTTTACCTTTTTTTATTAATATTTTTTAGTTATCGAATATTTTTAAAAAATATTTCATTAGATTTTTTTTAAAATTTAATTTCAGTTGATATTAAAATATTAGAGTGATAAATTTTACATTGAGTCCCAAATTAATTTTTATGATCTATAATTTAAAAAAAATTAAAATAAAACAAAGTGTTGAAGATACTCTTATAAGTTATAACGCAACAATATGTCAAGAGCAAAAGATATACATGTTTTAAGAATACATGAATATTAAATTAGTACAGATATTAAAAAAAAGGTTTAAGGGTAAATAAAATTTGTTATTTTTTTTAAATATTTTTAGTTATTAGTTCACTTATTTTAATTTAATAATATATTTTTAATTTATTTTTTAAATATTAATAACTAACTCCTCGTATTCTAACATTTTTCACATATTAATTTAACAAATATTAAGAAACTGCTACAAAAAGTAATATTAATTTAACAAATCTCACAATCAACCAAAAAAAAAATGTTGGAGTTTTCTTAGCCCTTGCTAATATCACCGAACCAAGACACAGCTGATACATGTCAACATATACATTTTTTTTTCCAAACCAAATAATTTCTGCTGATTATTTTTTCCCTTCTTTTTTTTTTTTTTTTTTTTTGAAAAAAAAAAAGCTTGTTGTCTAAGTAGAGCTAGCAATTCAATTTCTGAGAAGGTCAGTTGGTAGTGAAGCTAAGGAAACCTTCCAAATCTTGATCTCGCCATCAAGTGATCCACTGAAGACCGAAACGATATCGTTTTGGGAATCTTCATCTTGATGACGCACTTGTACTGATGCTGCTAACGACTTCACTGGTTTCCGGTGACCGTCAAGAAGCGCCAGGCAGCAGAACTGCCCATCAAAACCCCGCTTCCAAATCCTGACCGTCCGATCAGCTGACCCACTCAGCAACAAATCAGAGACGTTAATCAAGCACAGTATAGCCTTCTGGTGTCCCCTGAGGGCCCCACTAACCACCATGTGATTGGCGCTATCCTCTCTCTCCCACACCAATATGGAACGGTCGCACGCACCGGAAAACAGAACCGAACCATCGTCGTTTAACGCAAGCGCATTAACCGCTGAACGGTGCTTCTCCAACGTCGCCACCAGCGCGTGACGCTTCTCCCCGTTGGCTCTTGCCCAGACCCTTATTCTCCTGTCTGCGGATCCAGTATAGACGGTTCCATCTTTGGACACTGCGACCGCGTTGACCGCGTCCTCGTGAGCCTTCACTGACTCCAAACAACGTAGGTCCGAGACTCGCCACACCTTGAGGGTTTTATCCCATGAAACGGAGTATATAAAATCGTTAAATTTTGAGACGGCGAGTCCGGTAACGGCGTCTGCGTGCTCAATCCATAACCGCTTCTGGTGGCGGCGCACCGTGACGTAGTTCTTGGGGAAGAGGAAACGGCGTAGACGGTCGTTGGTGGTTGGAAGAGCAGTTAACATGCGGTGTTTATTAGAGTTCCATACGCGGATCTTGCAGTCTTGGTGGGTGGTGAAGACCATTCCATTGCAGAAGGTGATGGCCTTGGTGGAACCTGAAGACGGATATTCTGAGTTTAGGATTTGGAGGGTGGCGCACGTGTTAAGATCGTAGACGTTGATTTGGTGTGCGGTGGCAGCGTAGAGGAGGTGGCCGTGGAGAGCGAGGGAGGTGACGGGGCGAGAGTGTTCCCGTTGAGGTTGCAGTGTGAAGGTGGTTTGGCAATGGTGGGAGACTGAGAAGTTAAGGTTTTGAGGTGTGAGTTTGTGAAGAGAAGGAAGGGATGGGAGGGTCTGTATGGAGAGGTCGCTGAGTATACTGCTTTCTTGAGAGGTTGTGGAAGAACTGAGAGCTTCGGATCCGGAGGAATAATACCTGCTGCTGCTTGTGTCTATGGGGATGGTGGATTGGTGCGTAGCGGTGGCCGTGGAGCATGTTTTTAGCCACGATTGAATCCTCATGCTGTAAGCTTTTAATGGATAAGGTATAGTGGTGGGAACCAATACAGATGATGATGATTATAATTCAATGGAAATAACTAAGCTATGGTTTGGAGAGTGAGACGATGATGGAGGTGCAAAGAGGTTACGATGGGTCCTAGGTTCTAATAGGACAGGCAAGGGTATCCTCTTTAATTATTTAATAGAAAAGTTTAGGCCATGAACTTTGTTAAATTCTGGCCAGCATGTAATCAGCAAAGAAAAGTGAGTCATTGAATAAAATTTCACACCAATCTCATATCATTAAAATTATTATTAATGACTATTTGATAGCTACAAATCACAAAAATAATTGTCCTTAACCTTCTTCATATTTAATTATTTTATGCATGATATAGGGAGCATTTAACTCTGATCTGCTGCCGGAGCTACATCACAAAAAGACATATTTTCAGGGTTGGGAGAACCAATAACAATTTTTCCACTTAATTTTTTACAACTAAGATAGATATAGAAAGTATAGGGAGGCAACACTTTTATTAAAATTTAATTAGTATTTAATTATAAAAAATAAATAATTTTATATTATTAAATATAATTTTACAAAATTTAAAATATTAATAATTAATAATTATAAATTACAAAATTTACTAATTCTAACACTTCTTATGCACTAAAGTCTAAATCTGTTTATCAAAATTAATTATTATAATTAAAATATAAGATAGGTATTAAAAATAATATTTATTTATTCTGTATTCTATGAAGATATATTAAGATTATAAATTAAAAAAAATTATTAAAAATATAAGAATTTAAATTTTTAATATATTTATTTTGTATTTATTAAATAAAAAAATTTAAATTTTTTATTAATAATAAATTTATTATATATCCTTAAATAAAGACATATGTTAATTAAACTCTTAAAAATAACTTAAACTGCATATATATTTTTTCTTAGTTTGGTAAGTGGTGAGTTTACTTTCGTTGTATTCAACAGTTTTATCCGCATAAACCTATATTAATTTTACTATATATTAAGCGTATTATTCTATTCATACTTAAGCAGCCCAGCAAATATAATAAAAATTAATTAAGATAAGAGTTTGACATGATACTTAATAAATTATGAATTATATATCTTAAAACGGTTATACTAAGTAACTAAAAAATTATATATAATATAAAAATATCACAAAAGAATCTTATTTTTTTAATAAGCGCATGAGTAATATAAATTTTACTATCACTCGTTTTTCTGTAAATATTTGGTGTCATTAATTTTTTTTAAATTAATTTTAATTTCTTCTAAATTAAATTCTTAATATTTCTCAATCACATTCTTATCTATTAAAATATAATTTTTCTCTAAACAATTAATATCCAAAAAATTCATCACATTAAACTCAGAAAAAATCCATATTTTTTTCAATCATATTCCAACCATAATTTCACAATTAAGAAAGAAGAACGAAAAAACAGAGAAAAAAAAAAAATCTCAAAACTTCATAATCGAAGCATCACATAGCATTACCTTCTACTTATAGAGGTATGTTATCTATTTACATGTTCTGATTAATTGGCATAAAAGTATTTCATTTCAACGGTTATGTTGCATGTGTTTTGGTTGGCTGAAAAAAGATGAAATTTTTACCCTTCATTTCAGCGGTTGTGTTGCCTGTGTTTTGGTTTGCATGTGTTGCGTAAATGGTATTTTACAAGTGGAGAAGATGAGATGGTTGTAAATTGATAGGAGTCTCTGGTGTTCGTATCATCACGAGAAATTTGAACTTCTTTAAACATGTTGCAATCCACAACTATAAAGTGTTATGGGCACTGTTCTCGATGATTTGTTGTTCAACCACTTTAGAGTGTTTTTAGCCCTGTTTTCGATGATTTGTTCCACACAATGCACACATTGATTCATAATTCGATATTTTATTTTATATTATTTTATTTTATTTTAACTTTCTTTATTTACGGAAATAATTTAGTGACATTTAAATTCATATTTTAGAGATTAATAATGTTAACTTGTTAAGTGTATCAATTGAAAAATAACCATTGGATTCATATTGGGTAAAAATTATGCATTAGTTCATTATTTTATTTGGAGTGAATCTTTTATCTTCTTGAGTATGATGATGTTACTTGGTGAAGTACTGGCAATTAAATTTGGGTATAATTGCAATTGTGACTTGCTTAAGAAGACCTTTGCATTGGTCAAGTAATTTCATTTTGTAACTCTTACATCATGGATGTTATGCTCCTAGTTATAAGAATTGAATCAGTAATTGAATTGATTAGACTATTGGTTCACTAATTTATTGATTCAACCGATAAGTTATTGATTAAATCGATAGAATCGATTTTATATAAATAAAAATATAAAATAATAAAAAACTTAAAATTAAAATTTAAAATACATATCTTAAGTAATATTTTAAAAACAATTAAGTTTCAGGAAATTATAATCAACAAATTATAATTCGATTATTATTAAATAAGTATATAAAATTTTAGTATTTTTTCATGATAAATATTTTTTAATTTTTTTATATTTAAAAATAATTATATTATAATTAATAAAAATATTTGATATTTTTTATTTATACATATTTATATTCATAATTATGAATAATAAAAAATATAATTAATTTAAATATAAGTGAATATAAAACTAAAATAATATCTAAAAAAATTATTGTACGATTTTACTATATAATTAATAATTAGCATACGAAATAACAAAGAATAATATAGCTTAGTAGCAAGGGAAGCATGCAGTATAAAGAGGATCTAAGTTCAAACCATATTTTTATCAATTTTAAAATTTTCTCTTGAGCAGTTCGGTTAGACCAAATTTTCACCGATTTTTATCAATTTTCACTGGTTTGACTGGTTCTTGACCTTAAACGGTCTTTGGACTAGACTGGATCGGTTGGAGATTTGGTTCATTAGTTTTTTATTAAACCGGTCGATCTGGTCCAATTTTTACAACTATGGTTATGCTAGTTATATTAAGCAAAGATGTTATTGTAGCTATGCTAGTAAAAATTTTGGGATGTTATATTTAAGTTATATGATTTAGTTAAGTATATATATGTGCTACTCTTGATCAAGTGTTCAAAAAACAAGCATTAAGATTTGTTCATACCAGGAACCGAAAAGATACACATAAGCAAAATACTCCAGAAAGAGGACGGCCAAAAAATTTTGGTGGACAAAAAAAGTACGTTAAATGGTTTGGGATAAATTAGCAAAAATGTCAATTTTGAGTACCTGCTACATAATTAATAAACTCAATAAGCTAAATTAACTCGGAGTTTTGTACATTAATAGTAAATGTTAATATCGAATTTTTTCTTGGTTGTCATTATGTGTTTATTATAATTGTCTGTGTAGAAAACATTGGTTTCTAGGTAGTCGCCATGTTGAGTGGCTTCAATTATGAAGCATTTAAGTTCAGAAGCGGGCAGAGAGAAAATGAGGCAGGTGAAGAACATGAACTTTGGTTGGCTGAGATATGTGTCTGAATGGGCTGTCAACCAAGATATGATGATGACATTAACATCATCATATAGTCGGGATGAGAAGTCATCGATTGTCGGCACCAGAAAAATTTCCATAATGATTGAATTCATTGTGCAGTGTTTTTGACTACCGAACCATGGTAAGTAAACTCCCAAAAAAAATAGGAAGAAAAGCAAAAAAAGAAAATTTTGTCACAATAATCTCATTGAATATATGTTTTATATGAAATTAATTAACCAATAAAAATTTGTGCATTGATTCATTTTCTGTTTTGCAGGGATAAGTTTCAAGAATCCAAAAATACCAGCAGAGCATTGAATTTTTAGCAGCTTCACAGAAAAGACACTTGAAAAAGAATGTGTTTTATATGCTCCATGCAGACCGATGACGATAGAATCATTTTTTGGAGACATTTCATTATGCTAGTATTGAAGTGTTTGTTTTTTTCCTTGCCAAAGGCCATCGTTTCAAACATACATATACGAGCTGTCATTGCTGTATCAAAGTCAAGGCAGATCTATTGAGCCAGGTACATTTACGATCAGCTAATTGCGGAGGTTGAAAATTTTCAGGATGTAAGGAAGAAGACAATGGATGGTTATATATTCATGTTGCTAGTGAGCCGTATATCCTTAATGTTTGATTTGTTATCTGTTAGTTTAAATATACTTTGATTATACTATCTATTATAACTTTCAGATAATATAACCCCATGCTACCAAGAATGGAGATTTAGAAAGATACAATGGGAGATAATTGTGGATCAGAGACTGGTCGCTTGCTAATCTGAAGACAGTCTCTTGCTAATCTGACGATGATGGATGAAGAGGAAAGCACGTCGCATTCGGTGAGGCATAGGATAAATATATAATTTTTTCAATAGTAATAAGTGTGAAAGATATGTTCACATATCACTTCTTTTATGCTCCAACAAAAATAAAGCTTATAATTTGTCCACTGTAGGGTCTTCTAAATTTAATTGGAATGAAGTCTGATCTAGAAAAAGCACCATCGTGTATCAAAGAGAATGTATTAGAGAGAAAATAAGGTGTAAGAGGAAGACATGTAAAGGAACTTCCACGGGGATGAGACTGAGACCAATACACGAGTTGGACATGCATCAACTAATAAATTTGACGAAAATCCTTCAGAGAAAAGGTAAATTAATGGTTTTCTAGTTATAATATAAAATTTTATTGTTCTAACATGCCTCTTTTTAATAGTATACTAGTATCATTTTTTTTAATTTGGACATCTGTATTAAAATAATTAATTAATAATTTTAATATACATTTTCTAGATATAATGTTGAGCTTAGTTGCTAAGGATAGCAATTATAATTAATTTTTTCTATCTAATTTTAGAAGCATGATATCATTTTTTTAATTTATAGATTTATCTTTAACTTTTTTTCTCTATAAACATCTACTTTATCATTAAAACACTATTGTAGCTATTTATGTTGAGTATGGCAATTGACCTTACACATTTAGATGTATCTTTTTATTTTTTTAATTATTCACTTCATAAATTAAGAACTTTAAAACTTATGTGAGTATGCATGGATTAATATGTATAACATCATTTCTACTCTACTTCATATGCATACTATAATACTTTGTTTTTCAGCTGCTTTGGGTTTAATATATAAGTTGTACGATAGTTTGTTTAGTGGTATTGCCAATGAATAAAGATTTTACTACTGCTAATACTACTTACCTTAAATAGGAGTTCGAATAGATATTTTTTGTTTTGATTCAGATGTTATGTATGCATGACCCATGATGTTATCCGCATGGTCTTATGGATATTAACTATTTCAAATTACGGATGTTACTATTTATTCTTTATTTTACTCTGCACTTAGAAGTTTTGGAGAAACTTTTGAATTAAAATCATGTATACATTTGAACGTACTAGATTTACTTGATCTTTATGTTAGGTGCCATTTTTATTATCTCCTTTAGTTACTCAACCTCCAATTTATTTAAACAGAAATTGCAATTAAGATTCCAAAAAGAGATGTATTGCGGGAGAAGACAATGTGTATGAAGAAGATATGTAAGAAAACGCTCACGGGAGATGAGATTATGCTCGATACACCTATTGGAAAGGCAACAAATAATAATATTGATGAAGGGCCTTCAGAAAAAAGGCAAGTAAGTTGCATCTAGCCTTAATATGCCCCATCTATAGGGTATGTTTGGCAAGGTGACCTCTGACGCATAACACATTTGAAGGCATTAGTCTGTTATGACACAAGCGGGGGCTTTTTCCATGCACTTCACCCAAGTCTGGAATATCCATTAGAATGTACTAGTCTTCTCATTGTGCAATAATGCGCATCCAAGAAGCGTAGACATCCTATAGTGGTTGACACCTATGAAAGACCCGAACGATATGTCGTACCTTAACGATGAAAATATAAAAACATGTAATATATGTGTAAAATCCAAATGTCTTAACTGAAAAAAATCTAATTAAATCGAACAAAAAAGTAATAACTTGGTAACTATTAGTCTTGTAAGTAGTGTCAAAACGTCACGACATCACTGAAATATTTCCATGCATCTCTACACTGAGCATCGGTCCAAAACACATTTCTGAGGCTATAGTTTTCATCCACATCTATTTCAAGAAAAAATTTCGGGTTTAGCTCCTTCATCTATGAGAAGTGCTTAACTAACTCTTTTGGATCTGTCTCACTTGGAAACATGTAAGCAATGATTGATGTAATTCTAAAATTCTTTTCTGTAAAAGTGAGGTTGGCAGGGCCAACGACGGCATTGGCTTGTTCCTGGTATGTCTTATTCGGTCTAATTTCAATTTGGTCGTTTTGCTATATCAGATCCTTCACATGCATACTTAGTTGAAGATTTGTTGAGAACATGCTAGATAGCTTCGGATTAAGCAGGTGTGTGTAGGATAACTCTACTCAAGAAATCTTCTACTGTCCTGTCATCTTGTTTAATGCTGCATAGCAACGGGCTTTGTAATTTGTTGAGGATACTGTTTACCTTTTCTTGGGTCCCTTTACACAGAATGTGCAGTATCCATCTTTGTCACAATGCAAAGCCTGATTAACAAACACCTTCTGACCGTTTTCAGTCTCCCGGTCGGTGGTTCTTATTTTGATAACAAAACCAGTCATTGCCGCATATTGGTAATAATATACGCACACATCTTCTAATGTGTCGAAACACGTCCCCTCCTTAGGCACTAACTCCTCGTCACCAATAGCTTGGTTTATGACTTGAAAAAAAAATAATAACAATCAAAACTCAACCTGATAGTTACCTATGCAATAAGGGCTAGTTTCAATGTCGAATATAATAACTAAAATACACTACTGTAATTTTGGGTATTAATTTCATGTCATTATAGATATTATTTATGTTAACATGGATGTTACTTTCGTGTAATTAAGAATGTTAATTTGTAAGAACTTATGGATGACATAAAGCATGAACTTTACAAATGTTATGCATTAAATAAAGTGTTAAAATTGGTAGGACACTAGTTAGTATAGTATAATTATAACCGCACATAAAAACACACAAAAAAAAAATTGAATCGGTTTATTACCGTATCTCATCAGAGTTAGTGTGATTTTTCATATTTTTTAAAATTGGTTGACTGGAAATAACTTTATCGGGTAAATCTGTCTGTTGTTCAATTTATTCAACTCCTTCCGATATAAACACCGTGTTAAGGTTAAATTTAAATGCCATATTATTTGAAATGATAACTATGACTTGTGAATTTCTTTAACCTATCACAATTGTACTTCCAATTGCACTAAAATCGTAATTTTTAGGTACTTAATATTAACATTTCTGATTATGCTTCAATTACACTAAAGTGATTTTTGCCTCTGAACCTATGCAACCTTTACATTTCTTCTACTCCTGCAATGATAATGAAATGAAACAAAGGAATTAGTGGTTATATGAAACTTTTATCTTATGCAAATTACTTACAATTAAAGTCACTTCAAGAATATTATTATTATAATTCTTTATTATTATTAATTTTTATTGCATTTTTAAATATGAAATTCAAATTATAAAAGAAAATATTAAATAGTAATTTGAAGGATGCCTAATAGTTAGGTATATAATATTATAATTAATATGTGGAGCCCGTTAAGAGTGTGATAAGTGGAGTGATAGAAAAGTGAGCTAAAAAATCAAAATGTTATTAAGTTTAGGTTTAATTACTTTGCAGGTTTTTATAATTTTATCAAATTTTCAATTAAGTCCTTATATTTTTTTTCTTTTCAATTGGGTCTCTATACATTATTTTTTTTTTTAATTTTGTTGAGTTTGAAAAACTTATATTTAATTAAATGATGATAAAATATTATTAAAATATAAATTAAAAAATTATTAAAATTATTATTAAGTGTTTTATTTAATAGCTTCCAATGGGTTATTTGATATTTTTGTTAGTGTGTAGGAAGAAAAATAAAATTGTTATCTTAGCCTAAGTGATGAAAATCCAATTTAGTTACTAAACATGCTTAGTCTAATAATAGTTGTTCTCTTCAAGTGGCTGAATATTAAAAGAGAAAAGAAATCAAAGGAGCCCAAGTCTCTCAAAGCCCAATATTAATTGTTCACTTCATGTGGCTAAAAGGTAAAGAAACTCAAAGTGGCCCAAGAATTTCAAAAGCATGTTTCGTTGCTCCATGCCTTGGTTATTTTCAAGGTTGCGAGAACCGGACCGGTCAATGAACCGGTGAGGCAATTGGTTCACTGGTTCAGTGGTTCGACCGGAGTTCAATCGGAATTCAACCGGTTTAATTAAATATAAATAAAATTATTAAAAATAATATATAATTTTCAATATTTAAATTTAATAATTTCTAAATCTAAAAATTTTAATATGAAAATAATTTTGAAGTTATACCTCAACATGAGACTAAAAGTGTTATACCTCAAAATTAGATATTAACAGGTTTCTTAAAAATACCAACCCTGAATACATTAAGATGCTCAGTAAAAACACTAATAGAGATAATACATTCATAATAATTAAGACAGGATCTCCATTATTTAGAAACAAATGGTACCAATAAAAATAAAAAACCTTCTAAACTATATTCTCAACAATTACCTTAGAAATTTCTACCATACCAAAAATGATTTTATGTAGCCAAGGAGAACACAACATACAAAGAGATTAACAAAAAAAAATACTTCAATGCATACCAAGAACACATACCAACAATATATTAAACAAAATTAAGAAGCAATATATTAGAGATGGAAGAACTAGGAATCCCAAATGGGACCAAAGGCTGCAATTCCATTAGCTTTGCATGCATTGACAACATCTCAGATTCCTTGAGGATTGCTTGTGACAATGACGACTTGAGCACCAAAGTTGTTGGCAGCATTGACACTCATCTCAGACACGTTCGGCCTGCCAAGCACAGCAGTGTCATGAACTATAACCTTCTCTTTCGAGTGCCCACTCATCATTTCCTTAATCTCCTTTCCAAAGTTCTGTTCAACACCCTTTGTGACCCAGAGCACGCACACCTCTGCCTTACATAGATTAACAAAAAAAAAATACTTCAATGCAGGAACATGTCCGTGAATGCCATGATTGATTGAATTGGGCGAGGAATTTGTGAATGACATGATTGATTGAATTGGGCGAGAAATTTGTCATGACTTCAGAAGCGAATCCAAATCCAAAATCTAGAAATCCAAATTACAAATTACATCCAACAATTATAGCAAAATTCAAAATGATAACAATTCAGAACCTAGAAGATTATATCAATTCATACAGCATTCAAAATAAAAAATTATATTCAGCAAACATATTCATCATGAAGCAGCAAAACATATTCAAGCACAGAACTCATAATCAGAAGGCAGCAAGTTCAGAGGGAAGCGAGATCAGAAAATCAAAATCAAGAAGCATAGAACTCATAAATCATCATCAAAATTCATAAGGAAGCAAGTTCAACCATAGAGCAGGCGAGCTCATAAATCATAATCAGAACTCAGAAGCCCAGAAGGCAGCAAATAAATCAAGAAGACAAGAAGTCAAGAACAGAGTCTTACCGGCGGCGAGTGAAGACGCGGTGTCGGCGACTTTCGGCGACGAGGAGGGGGGCTCCGTGAGCTCGGCGACGACGAGGCGAGCTCAGCTAGAAGCAGAACGCGGTGGTGGTCGCGGCTGCTGTGGATGGCTGTGGGTGGCTCGGTGGTTTCTCGAATCTGGAGCTTGGTGGCAATGGGGGGTGAATGGCTGCTGAATGCACTTGGAAAGGGGAAAGGGGAAACTGATTAGGGTTAGTGGGTGCACTGGGTGTTACGCCTTTCTCCTTTTTTTAAAAAAAAAAAAATTCAAAACGACGTCGTTTGGCCTCTCAGGGTGCAAACCATAAAACCGTCAAAAAACCAGACGGTTCTCCCGGTTCACCGGTTAACTGCCGGTTTGACCGGTTTTTTCACCGGTTCTCTGCCTATTGGTTTTTGACGTTACCCGGACCGGCTAGATGACCGGTTTCCGGTTATTTCGGTTGAACCGGCCGGTCCGGTTCGGTTTTCAGAACCATGGTTATTTTCAACTCAATTAACTTTATGCCTTGGTAACTGAAAATCAATTCAATTCAATTTATTTACATCGAAAGCTCCACGGTTACCTACTACATTGTGGAATGGAATTCAAAATTCAAATTGATTAAATGCATGCATAGGTAACTGGAAGTAAGAATTCAACTGGGTTTAGGCCCAGTTTGGGTAACCAACTTAATTAAGCTCCTTTTGATAAAATAACTTAAATAATAAATGACTCTGTTAAAAGTAACTTATAAATAAGTTATTTTCTGTTTGGATTTTTAACTCTAAAAGTGCTTATTTTATAAAAATATAATGAAAAGTAGAAGTATTATCAGAGAAGTCATTTTTTTTAACTTCTCTATAAGCTCCAAAATAGCTTCTTAGAAAGTTGTAATTTGGTTTTAAAAATTGCACCAGACATTAATACTACTACTTTTCATAAGTCAAAAGTTAAAAAAAGTTACTTCTGGAGTTTCCCAAACGGGCCCTTAATTCCGTTGCTTCCAAAGTCTTTTCTCTCTTCTCTCTCCTCTCTCTCTTGTTTTCGATTGTCAATCAATCAGAAGAAGAAAAAAGAAAACAAGCTATCAGAGAAAAAGTTAACAGTGGCCTATGGAAGAAGAAAAGGCTAGGATGAAGAAAGCCAGTGAAAAAGGAAGATTCGAAGTAGGGTATGGTTAGATTTTTGCCATTGAAGGCAAGATTTCAAGAAGAGTTTCAAGATCTTCCATGCCAAGAATAGGAAAGATCCATCTCAGTCAGAGAAGAAGATCTCAGTGACAAAAGCTCATTTTCGTTTTTCTTTCCTTATAGCTTCTGGAGCTACAAGATAGGAAGAAGCAAAAAGGAAAGTATGGAGCTATCATGGATCAGAGATTCATCAAGGGTCAGAGTTCTTTCTTGGAGCCAAAGTCAAGATCAATGGCTCAGAGTGAAGGAATAAACTTGATGAGAAGGGTTGAGAGAGGTACATGCATGTTGGTTTGCTTTCGGTTTTTCCTCTCTCTTCTCTCTATCCGAACCGCTGCTACTCTGGGTTGGAGAAGAAGTTGCTTGGTTGAACCGGTTTCAACCTTGAAAACTCCCCCTTCTATAATAAGGGTGAACGGCCAAGGGTTGAGATAAGGAGAGAAAGTGTAAATCACAAAGTTCTCATAGCTACCCAAGCTTCCTGAGTTTTTCTCCTTCAATGAGTTTCATTTTGTTTTCTTTTTCTTAGTGTTGTCTATCTAGGTCTCATGGTAAAAGACAAACATAGTGAGGTTTGTAAGAAAAAGCCAGTGAGAGAAAAAAGGCAATGATCAATACTAGAGAAAAAGCCATAGATGTCTTAGAGTTTCTTTATACATATGTATGTTGTGTTTCATGATCCTGTGGAAATTCGCTTGCAAGTTGGGTTAGCACTTTGCGGTTGACAGCTTGGTAGGAGTCCAAGTCAAGTTCAGATTTAGGGATAGAATCTGGATTTGTCCCAGATAGGATTGGGTAGATCCTAGGGAAGAATTAGCGTATGTAATCTGATGATTATAGTGAAATTCCGTCAATTTGTGATGGAGACTAGATGTAGGCTGCATTGCACTTAGCAGTTGAACCATGATACTTCTGTGTGTGATTCTCTCTTTCTCTTCTAGTCCTATTCTGATTCTGTTGTGTTTATAGACAAAAATAAAAAATATCTCCTAACCCGTTATGAGACAAAAAGAAAATGTCTCCTGACTGGTTATAAGACAAAAGCAGAAATATCTCCTGAAATTTCTTTGAAAAAATAGAAATTAATATTCAGCAAAAAGGGGCTAAGATTCAACCCTCTTTCTCTTAGCCACTGATTACCATCAAATTTAATCCCTACTAACGTTAAACGTAAAAAAAAAAAAATATTAATGAATTGTGAAATTACTTTTATACTTCTAGGGACCCAATTGAAAAAAATATATATAGAGACCTAATTAAAAATTCGATGAAACTATAAATATTCAATGAAAGATATTTCTATAATTCCTATTCAATGATTCTTTAAACTCTTCATATTATTGAAGCAAACCAATGAAAATTTTTAAAATTGCATGATACCAATTTTTTAGAAAAAGCTTGATTGCCCTTGCATTCATAATAGCCAATGAAAGATATTTCTATAATCCCTATTCATAATTCTGAATTGCTGACCAACAAAATATCGCATAAGAGCCAACATTCCAAATACTTAAAAGACTCATAAATCATAATCGTAAATCTTGGGACTTTGAAAAAGAAATGCAGTAAACTGTTGAGACATGAGACAAGTCAATCAATTCAAGAGAATTCTCACCATTTCACTGATTAGTAACTAAAGTAACATGGTTTGGGCCATTTTTGGTCAATAGATTCAACAACTGAAAATATAAATAAACACAAATGAACTCTGGTGCACTATAAAATTAACAGATCAATGACAGAAGAATAAACCTGAAAAGAGATGAAGAAATGAAAGGGAAAACAGAAAACAACTAGTTGCTATATAAAAAAAAAAAAAAAACAAAAAAAACTCCAAATAAACATTTCTACAATCACATTGTAATAGTGTAATGTGCCACAATACACTAATTTTCTTTTCTTAGGGAAGGGACTATACAACTTACAACTGTTGAAAAATAATCTCTCTCAATCTATAAACCAAACTGATCATACTCAGAAGAGGGTAAAATTGAACTAAAAAACTCCACACTTCAAGAAATAAAACAAAAAATAAATCATTCTTGAAGAAACCAAATCCATCAAAACTATAAAAACCTCACCAGACTAACTACAATTGACCAATACATGTCAGTGCCAAGGCTAGGATCCCAAACCATCATCAGTGAAAAAAGAAATAAAACACCACCATAAATAAGAAACTAAAACCTTTTTCTTTTCAATTCATAGTTTCAGTTTGTTGGGTGAGAAAGAGGATCATGGTCAGCTGCTGGTGAGGTGAGGCACGGTGAGGGAGCACGACGGAAGTCACAGAGCAGAGCAGAGCAGACACACGCAGAGCAATGCAGCGTAGACTCAGGACGACAAACGACGACGACGACGACGACAATACAGATGGACGAACGGAGGAGAAACACCACTTACTTCAGAGAACAAGCGCTGACTATGGTTCTTTAATTTTGGGACAAAATGCAAGGTTGTTTTGGTATTTTGAAAAAAATGGAGGTGGGTTTAATTAGCTATTCCAACTCAATTATGAGAATATTTGATTTTTGAATAGAATATTCTGTTATTTCAAACGGTTTTGTTACGATAGAGACTAAATGGAAAAAAATTAATGTTTAGGGACCTAATTGAAAATTTGGTAAAATTATAGGAACCTATATAATAATTAAACCTTAAGTTTATATAAATGAAGTTAATTTAAAAAATTTTAACTAGTTATGGCTAAAAAATTTTGATTTATCTTAAAATATAATTTAATTTTAACAATTAATTAAGCATGATTAAATCCAAGTATCCAACTAATAATGGAGTATCACCGGCCAAGAATTTCTCTTGTACTACTGTACAGTATAGATATACTTGGTAGACACAGTTTTGGAGTGTAGAATACGCATTCTTTAATCATCGTTGCCAATGTCCATCACTCCATTATTGTCCAAGTTGAGATTATTTTAACACTTCTCACACATGCAGTCATGCAGATACAATTGAGAAACGAGAGGAGTGAGACTTGGCACAGCGCAATTCCATTTATTTAATAATTAACAATAAATATATAGTAGGCCAAAAAGGCGAATTTTGTGGTTGTCTTATTATTGTTCTTGGTTTCTCCAGCGATGCTAGCTTTATCCATCAATTGAAGCTCGCTCTTTAGTCTCTGCCAGTTTTTGTGATACTAGCAACCAATGGGAAATCGCCTTTTGAGAAATAATGGTGCGAGGATTGATGCATCATGCAATATAAAAACTCAAAATAATGAACCTTTTTTGGTCCCCTCTCCGTCGATAATTACATATTTAAGGTGGGTATTTTAACGAAGATTTTATAATTATTTTTATATTAAAAAAATTTTATTTTTTAAATGATGAATTATAAAATTAAATTTTAATATATTATAAAAATATTATTTTTATTTAAAATATAATAAAATATATAAATTATAGTTTTATATAAAATATCTTTATAAAAAAATATTTTTAATATTTTTATTTAAATAATTTTCTTATTTTAATGTTCAAAGTAAAGACAACTCTGAAGGCAAGTTACGTGCGTTATCCCTATGTTGCATTATTGAGTCACTATAAACTACAAAGTGTTATTATTACTTTTTCAACACATCATACCTTAAGGATTGGAACCATTTATATTTGTCTCCATATTCCAATTATTCCGTCCCATTATAGCTATACAATTTATCATGTCTGCTTTTCATCACTTATTATAGTTGTAATTTGGAAAGATTTTGAGCTTTTAATTTCTTTATTCAAATAAATTTTACAGGTATTGTTGGCATCATTAATTTGGGGGATATTTTGTTAATGTCGATACGATGATAAATTTAAAATAATATTATATGTACAAATATTTTTTTAACTAAATTTAATTAAGTTGGTGTAAGTTCAATAAAAAAAATACGGATATATGTACTATTTCACCTCTTTTGTATTTTATGCAACATATAAATTTTCGTTGGAGAGCATAAATTAAAATTTATCGATATAGCACACAAATTTTTGAAATATAAGATATAAAATTTTGCACATAACATAAACTTATTGATATAGCATATAAATTTTTATATATAACACACATTTTTGCACATAACACACAAATTATTGCTACGAATGTATTTTGTTAGTTGGGGAGTCAATATTCTGAATATGTAGTCTTCTAAAAATTTCTATGCACAACAAAATTTATGTATATATTGTGTGTATTTTATTAGTATAGTATAGCACACAAATTTTTTGCATATAACATACAAATTTTGCTATGAATATATTTTGTTTGTTGGGTGAGTCAATGTTCTAACTATATATAGTACAACCCTCCAAAAATTTGTGTGATGCACTAGCGGTGTTCATGGACCGGGTCGGATTTAAGTAGACCCGAATAGGGCTGGCAATTCATACCCTATTCGCGGGTATCCAATCCGGTCCAACCCGTTCGGGTAGGGCAGGCTATCCGATCCGTTATGGGTAGGGTAGGATATGGTCCGGGTATGCCTGCGGGTAGGGTAGGGTACGGGACTCGCACCTCAGATATAACTCATATATAACGCATATTTTATAAAAATTAGGTATATAGTGAAGGAAGTGAGAGTTGAACCTACAACGTCTCTTATGTAATGACTTACAATAAGTGAACAACCACTAAAACTAGTTAGTTATTTTAGTAATTTAGAGCATTAATTTTTTATTTTTATGTTATTAATATTATAAAATTCGAAATGATTGAATTTTATATTTACTTTAAAAAATTTTGATATCTCTGCGGGTAGGGTAGGGTAGGGTTTAGAATTTTAGGGTGTGGGTAGGGTTAGGGTTGAAAAATTCTCAACCCGCGGGTAGGGTAGGGTAGAGTTTTAATAAAATTTTCAAGTCGCGGATAGAGTTAGAGTAGGGTCCAAACCCTATCCTACCCTACCCATTGCCAGCCCTAGACCCAAACATGGCTCTAAAAAGTCACCGAATCTATTTTGACATGACCCAAAAGTGACCCAAAATAAATCGGATCAACCCGATGTGAAATTAGAATTTACAAATTTGTAAATTTTATATATTAAAGTAATAAAATTTTACTTTTAAAAATTAAATCTAACAAATATTATATTATATTTATATCAAAATAAAGAGCAATGCTAGGGGACCAGCAACTTTTGTGATTGGTACCCATCAAATAGCTATCAATGATGATTTAATGGTGTGAGATTGGTGTGAGATTTCATCTAATGACTCACCTTTCTCTACTGGTTACATGCTGGCCAAAATTCAATAAAATTGCTGGCTCCTAGACTTTTTTTAAAATAAATTATTTTTAAAACAAAAATAATACTGGATAATATAAAAAATATTAAAGTATAAAAGTATAGTATGGCATTATTAATTTCACTCTAAATATATATATTTTTATTATAAAAAGCAACTTCAGGCTAGGTCGAGTAGTCCAAAGCATAACCTAAACTAACCTTAAAAATAACACCAGATAGAAATGGCATACCCAAACCCGACAAAATATGCCTCGAGTCTAGGCCAGGTCTTAAACTCTCTTATGTTGCACATCAAAATTTTTGTGTTATGTATCAAGATTTTATGTTGTATACTAAAATTTATGTGTTGTGTATATTTTATTAGTTGAGTGTCAATGTTTTGAGCATGTGGTCTTTTAAAAATTTTTGTATTGTATATTAAAATTTTTGTATTCTAGTTATCTTAATATTTATAGGAGAAAAAGATGAAGACGAGGAGAAGAATGATAATGATAATGATAATAAAATAGAATAATAAAAAAATAATTAAACAACAACATAAATAATAACAAAAAAAGACAACGACAGTAATAATGACGATGACGATGACAGTGATGACAACTCAAAACCAAATATAAGCTCACACCTTCATAAGTGTACTGATGAGAAATATATATGGCTCAAGTTGAGCTTGACACTGTTGGGAACATAATTGTAAGAACTGGATCGTTCGATTCAATTGAAAAATTGATAAACCGAAATTTAATCGGTCCAATCTAGTGCTATAACCATTTAAAATGAAAATCGGTAAGAATCGGTAAAAAAAAAAATCATTTTTTATTGTTTCTTATCATTAATATTATCATTCATATTACTCAATATCAAAATTGTTGAGTGATTATTTTTTTAAACATGTTATGATATTAAGTCTATAAAATAGTTTTTAATAAACTTTTTTTCAATTATTAACTTTTAAGCTTTTTAACTGAATCGCTTTATTATACATTTTTTTTGGGGAAATAAAGTATTATAATTATTTTACCCAATTTTTTAAAAATATTTTCCTATAAATTAAAAGACATTAGAATATTATAATGGTTTCTCGTTCACATTCATATTGGAGTATTCTCGACAAAGAAATTGAACAAAAACTCACAATACATTTAAAAAATCGGCTTTTTTTTTATATGGAAGTAAAAGTGGTGATATACTTTAATATTATAATTTTTTGTATTTTTAAAAGTGTGGAAGATACACAAATCGGAGGGTTTGATTTCTATATTTCAAATTTTTTAATTTTTTTAACAGAAATTCCTCGGTCCGATTTCTGTTCTTTCACAAATCCCTCGATCCGATTTCACAAATCCTTCAGTCCGATTTTTGTATCCTCACAAATCGGACGATCCGATTTTTGTACTTCTCACAAATTAAACGGTCGGATTTATGTTTATCTAATTAAATGGTTCCACATATATTTGAGAATAACATCCCATTAACACACATTTTGAAAAAACACCATTGCTACTCTAATATCAAAAACAAAAACACTAAAAAAGCACCTACACTTTTGATATTATTATTATTATTAGGTCCAAATGTATTGCCTTGCTCCACCCACAAAAGGGCCCAACAACCTTCAAGAATGTTAGCCCAATAATTCAGATCAATAAAAAAATCCATTAAATGGTATTTTTAAAAAATATAATTAAATGTCAACTAAAACATATTATTAATTTATTATCATTAATTAACCATCTAAAAAGAAGAGAAACCGCGTGGCATAAGCACAGAAACTAGAAAGAGCGGGAGAACGTAGCAATAATTGTCCGAACATGTGTCAAGTTTATCTTGTGCCACGTCTGTTCCTCACCTGAGGGAAAAAAAAAATTCTTCAATGGATAAGATAACTAATTTTAGTAAATTGAGATTTTTATATAAATTTTATTTTATTTCATTCTAAATTTGAAAATATTTTAACTTTAATTTTAATTCTATTTTATTTTATCTGTAAATTAGTAAAAAAATATAATATTATTATATAATTTAATAATTTAAAATAAACTTTATTTTTATATTAAAAAATATATTAAATTATTAATTAATAACTTTCTCTTGTTAGTTAAGTTTGACTCCACCCTACCTGACGCTTACGAAAATCCTACCCTTACTGCTTGATAACATTCCATAAACAATTTTGTATTGTACTCCCTTAGAAATGGGTCAGGGGTAGCAGTCAATGCACTTGGTTGGCTGAGGATGGAACATATTAGAGAGCACAATTAAATCAAACAACATTTCAACATAATTCAGTAAGTTATGGGCGTGTGTTTGGTTTTCAGATGGCTCATTGTTGTGCGCACAGTAGTTATTCTAAAGACAGAAACTTGGGTACAAAAATTGTGTTTCCAATGCAAAGCAATGGTAGTAGTAGTAAATGGAAACTAGCTTAGCCACTGTTTGTTCTAAATGCGAGATAGTAACATGGTATGGGGGTGTGAGTGTCCAACCAGGAGATGACCTTGTTTGTCCATACCATAAGTGCACCATGCTCTATTATCAATTATGTCACTCCCAATCAACCATCTTGTCTTGTCTTTCACTGCTTCTCTTTTCTATTTTATTCCTGCACCTGGAGCTAATGCTAATGCCACTGCTTTAGGTATCATTCACTCTATTAATCCCATCATTTATTTATTATAGGAACAGTTGGCTCTCAGATTTATCAATGGTAATGAATAACAATAAGTTAGGAAGGTACTCCTACTACTTTCCTCTTTAATAATAAGTGTATGTTACCTAAATAGAACCTCCTAAATATTAGCTAATATTTTTCTTATATTCATTGATCCCAAACCCTACATAAAAGCTAAAGATAACTTATTAATATGTTATTTATTTTTCTTCTAGAGTTTTTTTTTTTTTTTTTAAATATCGCCAAAAATACTAACTTGGAAATTCTCCATTATATAATCACTGTAATATTATCTAGGTCTCCTAATAAGAGTAAGTAGACATGGAGTAAAACTAGAAATTCAGCAAGTTACAAAGAAAGGTAGCAGGTAAATGAAAGAGAGAAACAAAAAAAGAGGTAGGATTGGACGGGGGGAACTAAATACAGATATTGACACAAAATGGAATCCATTATACAGTAGTTTGAGTGAGTATATATGTCAGCGTTATGATGATGATTGACCTTCAACGCCGTCACTTTGGGTACTACTACTAACAATGAGTGATTGGTGATGAGCATGAGCAACTATTGCAAGTGGCTGTGTCAGCTGCCTCCCATCTCGAGGAGGTGAAAACATTACTGGCAGGCAATTCTCCATCTCGTATCCCAACTTGGACTTCTTGAAATGCTCCTTCAATGCTTCCAATCCCTTTATGCATAGGCTAAGCTAATAAATAAATCATATTCTATTCTAATAATAATCAATGAATGCAGGCAAATTCTAGTTCATAATAATAATACCTGGACCCTGGCGTAGGTAACCTCACAAATTTTTCTTGAATTGAAAACTTGCCAAGGTTGGCCATGGAAGGCCTTGTAGAGTCTCATTGTTGCCTCCGGAGACGTCATGTTTACAAACCCGTATCCCACATTGCACTTGTTCCTGCTTCATTCCAATTCATCACCATCAAATTCTCCACACAAACAAATTAAAGAGTACTGAAAATTAAGTGAACGAATAAATATATACTTGAAATCAATTGGAAGGTAGAGGAAGTCATAGGAGGACAAGGGCTGGTGGTCACGGCCGCCTTCCCGAATCTTCTCATTGCAATGATTACAGTGGTTATCCAACATGCTCAACAGTAGCTTCTGGCTGCATAATAATCCAACAAGCAATCTCAACAACTAACCCTCCTCTCCTCCACTCAAGTTGAATAAAATTAAATTTACCTGTACTTATTGGGTATGTTCTTAATCATGACGGTTGTTCTAGAGTCTCCATCATGTGCAGAGATTAAGAAGCGGCGAGTTTCATCAAGATGATGCTGCTTCTTTGCATGCTTTCCCTTCCTATGACGCCTACTTGGCTGCTTCGTGTCTCCTACAATGGACTCATCATCACACCGGTTGTTTCTCTCTTCTTCGCCCCCACTAGGATTATCTTTATCATCATAACAACAACCCTTGGTAACAACACCTGATTTCCGGTACTGTCCTCCTCCTGGCCGTCCGAATTCAATAATGAGGGGTTTCCCATGAATGTGGTTGCCATTCATGTGCTTCAAAGCCCTTGCTGCGTCTCTTATGTCAAAGAACTCCACGAATCTTTGGTTCTTTTTCAGTGGGGTATGCCTCACCTCCTTTACAGCACCTTATTCAAAATAATAACATAAACATAAATCAGAGTCAAACACATCAAAAGTTAAAAGTGTAGTCATAAAGATTTTGGATAGAGACACGTCACTATCATATGTATGTATGTATGTATGTAACATGTTACATGTCATACCATATCATATCATATATGCGTGCTAATTAATGGTAGATCGACAACCTCTCCGGTCCACTTAAAAGACATCACAAACATGGCCTTTGGCTTCATAAATTGATAATTAAGTCGGAACTAAAAAGAAGAAAAATAATGAAAATACCAAAAGGCTGGAAGATACTAGTGACAGCGATAGCGTCCATATGTAAATCCAAATTAAAAATCAGCAGCGTCCCTTGGTTATCCCCATCATCCCATGAGGGTACCATGTACTGTGCCCACAACACACCACCCGCCATGGCGTAGTCATGCATGTTCATGTGGTGGCCCAGAATGGCGGTGAACGCAGCCTCCGCGTGTCGGAGGTCATAGAAGTCAACCATGGCAATCACCATTCCCTCACCAACCCCTTCCATCCGAACCCCTCTCACGTCCCCGAACGCTCCAAGCTCCCTCATCAACCATGCTTCTGAAACCACCGTTCCGGAGGGTACCAAGCCTAGCATCAGCGACCTCGTAGGAGATGACGTGGGACACCAAACCCCAACTTGATGACCTAAGTAAGGGTACCACGGCTGAGAATGAGGTGGTGCCGGTGGCCTCAGAAGAGTTGGAGGCGGAGCTCCGTGGGTATAGTTTCTGGGCCTGAACTCCTCGGCCGTGGGGTCCAAGTTTCCCATTAGAGAGTGTAAAATTAAAAGCAATTAAGCAGAAGAAGGAAGAGAAGAAATGGTAATGGGTTTGTGTGTCTTTTGTGCTTCTTCCTTCTTTTTTTGATGTGATTGCCTTTTGTTTCCTTCCCAACCCAAAGTTGCGAGAAATGCACTTTGTCTCTCTCTGTCTTTCTACGTGTAAGTCGAAGACATACACTATATGTGTTGAGTGCACCCACTTCATCGTTTGAGAGTTTTTTACAAGAAAAAATGGTTACATAATTACTATTTTTTGTTTTTATTTATATTTAAATTAGAGATAATTAATGTCTAATTTACTCTCTCAAATTTTTAACACTCCTTAAAATTGTCGTCATCAACAGTTTATGTCAGTAGTGTATTATCATAGCTAAATTAAAGTTAAAAAATCATTTGTAAATTTAAAGATTAATTTAATAATTTCTAAAAATGAGGTCAAATAATACTCAATTTGATTCTTAAATTTGTATGCGAATCTTAATTTAGTGTCTGAAATTTTAATTATTTTTATTTACTCTCAAAATTTCTTGTGACTCATGTTAGTTTCTAAAATAATTTTTAACACATTAACAAAATATTGACGTAGACAGTCGAATACTTTTTTAGACTCTATAAAACGACATCATTTTTATTTTGACATTCAAATAGTCTAAAAACAATCTTGTAAATAGTATTTATTGAAATTTTATCTTTTAAAATAAATAATCTAACTATTTAAATGCTAAAATTAAATTGAATATTATCTTAAATAAATACTAATTAATTTTGTCTATCTTTTTAACAATAAAGATATTGATGTTTATTATTTTCCTTGCATATAATTAACCCATAACTAATACTCAATCAATAATTAGTAGAATTCAACTAAATATTTATAAAAATACATCTTTAAGTTTAAATACTTTAGCACATTTTGTGGGGTTTGAGAGCGGGTTAACTAAAGAAATGAAAAGTGAATATACAATATTAATACAATAAAGCTTCACATTCAAGTGATTTAACCAATTAAATTCAACCAAATCTTTTAAATTTATCTGGTTTTTTTTTAATGTTTTTTTCTCCCCTTTTTCCTTTTTTCTCCTCCTCCTCCTCCTCCTTATTATTTTTCTTTTTCATTACCGTCGTCATTATAATACCACTTCTGGATCTCCTCCTCCTCCTCCTTTTCTCATTAGAATTTCTTCTTCTCCTTCATTTTCATCATCGTTATCGTCATTGGCATTTTCTTCTAATACGCATCGTCATTATCGTTATCGTCGTTATTGTTATCATTATTATCGAATCTTTGTCATATCAATGACATTGTCTGATCCAAAATTGATTTAAAACGAGTTTGTTTGTGTATCGTTATTATTAAGTAATTTTAGTTCATTCAGAATTTAATTTTCGGTTCATTTTGGATGTAATTTCGGTTCATTTATGAGTGAATTTCTGATAATTCAATTTTATTTGTATACTTGTTTTCGAATGCAATCATTAAGTGATTTCGGTTCATTATGGATTTAAATAAGGTGTACTTAGTCTGTGCTTATTTTGAAACAAGTTTGTTTGTGTATCATTATAATTAAGTAATTTCAGTTATTGAAAATTTAATTTTCGGTTCATTCTGCTGGATGTAATTTCGGTTCATTTCTGAGTGAGTTAATGTGTATTTGGTCTCATTGTTCTGCACAATTCAAAACTCTCCCTTCTCACATCCTCTACTGAGAGGAATAAAACCAAGAAAAAGAGAAAAAAATCAAGCAAAAAAGAAAAAATAAGAGTAAAAAACTCCTCGAAACTTTTCATCGTGTTCTTCTTCTTATTGTCTTGTTCATCTTCTCCTTTTTGTTTTTACTTCTCATAATTCTTCTTATTTTACCCTCTTAACAATAATAAAAACATGAAAAAATCAAACAAAGAAGAGGAAACACATAATATTGCAAAATCACTTGATGGATTTGGATGTGTGTTTTGTTCATGATTCAATTTTATTTTTGTACTTATTTTTTAACACAATCATTAAGTAATTTCGGTTCATTCTGGATTTAAATAAGGTACATTTGGTCTGTGCTTGTTTTGAAACGAGTTTGTTTGTGTATCGTTATCATTAATTAATTTCGATTCATTCAGAATTTAATTTTTGGTTCATTCTAAATGTAATTTCGGTTCATTTCTGAGTGGATTTCTGATCATTCAATTTTGTTTATGTGCTTATTTTCGAACGCAATCATTAAGTAATTTCAGTTCATTCTGGATTTAAATAAGGTACAATTGGTCTGTGCTTGTTTTAAAATGAGTTTGTTTGTGTATCGTCATCATTAAGTAATTTCGTTTCATTCGGAATTTAATTTTTAGCATATTCTGGATGTAATTTTGGTTCATTTTTGAGTGAACTAAGATGCATCTGGTCTCGTTGTTTTGCACAATTCAAAACTCTTCCTCCTCATCTTTTACTGTTTCTTCTTCTTCTTCTTCTTCTTTATCTTATTCTTATTTCATTTTGTTATAATTCTTCTTGTTTCACTCTTTTGAGAGGAATAAAAACAAGAAAAAGAGAAAAAAAAATCAAACAAAAAAAAAGAAGAAACACATAATGCTGCAAAATTACGAAAGAGAAGAGGAGAAAACGAAAAAATACAGCAAGAACATCAGCAACAAAAAAATGACGATGAGGAGAAAATATGCGAAAAATAAAAAATATGAAGAGGAGCAGGAGGAGGAGGAGGAAGAGGAGGAGGAGGAAGAAGAAGAAGAAGTAGTAGTAAAGTTCCGCACGTATAATTACATTCTTTTAATGAGAGTAATTTTTGTTGATGCTGAGTCTATTTGATTGAACTTGGATGATAATAATATTTTGATGTGTAGCAAATATGATATTCATATCATTGAAAGTGTGTGTGATTAGAAGATTAATTTTTATGTCTATAAATATTATTAGAAATATGATTTTTGTAATAATATTATTAAAGATATTATTATACTATGTATGATTTGTAAAAATAAAATTCATGACTTAAAAATGTGTTAATTTTTGTTTGGTTTAAATTTATTGTCTTTGAAAATTTTGTATAAATCTAAAATACCCTTAAAATTTTCAATCAAGATACTAATATCTAAATTTAGTATATATAAACCAATATAAATAGAATATTGTTATTTTATATTATTTTTTAAAATTTACTAAAATACTTTTGAGATTAAATATTTTTAATTAAATTTATCATACTCTAATTTTTTTAAATAAATAGAAATATAATAAAATATTATTTTTAAAATTTATTAAAATATTTTTAATATCAAGTATCTTTAATTAAAATTTAAATAACTCTGGTATTTTTTTAAATAAATATAAATAAAATAAAATACTATTTTTTTATTTTTTAAATTTATTAAAATACCTCTACTATTTTTTTGATTCGATTTATATTGTTCCATACTAATTTGAATCACATTGATTCAATTTTAACCAATTCAATTTATATTTAAAATAATATTTTCATGTAATTCGAATCCATGTATTTCGATTTACTACTAGGTTATGTAATTCGAATTAAATTAATTTAATTTATATAGAAATATGATTTGAAACATTCATATAACGTTATTTGATTTGAGTAATTTACGTAATATTGACATTAGTTTGGTTTATATAAGTGATTTACTTTAAACATTATATATGTTAAAAATATAAAAATAAATTATTGTCGTCTTTTTAAAAATACAGTGAAATATGTTTGAATGTGACCGAACACAGTAATTCTCTTGAAGATTTGGGGCGCAAACATTATTTATGAACACTATATAGTGGCTTGGCCGGCTGGCTGTTGGACCTTGGAACCTGGACTGGCATGTCTTTTTTGTGGTGTTGCATTGACTGTAATCCGTACACGTGGCTCGTGAAGAATGAGAATTGATTGCAATTAATGCTAGTCGTACACACACATAAGGTGGAAGCAGAACCATAATAATTGAGATGTTGCTGTGTTGCTCTTGCACAGTGTCTCGTACAAATATAATTTCCATGAATTTGTGAACCCCTTCGCTCCTTTAGGATCTGCCCTTACTTTGCTGGGCCCTAATCCGATCTTAGTCTAATGATAGCTTCTTTTGTTATCACCATGCTTTATATGGTATGGCATGGCATGGCATGGCATCAAATGTAAGACAATGTATGTATTTGGTTACTGTCTCTATCTTTAATTTTAGGGGTCGCTTAAACAGTGGAACTTATATGTTTGGATTCCCTGCAAGAGTCTGTTTCCTCTTCACTTATAGTCTCCGACCGACACAAGTGTTCTTCTTGGTTTTTTTTACCCATTGACTACATGTACTTCTACTTGACTACCGCTTGTTGATTTAATTTGGCCATACAAAATGATTATTTATGTAGGGTTAATAAGCTTTAATTATTGCGCTTATATTTTTATATAAAAAATATTAAAACACTAACAAAATTTATTATTTTTTATCAATAGTTAATTAGTAATATTTAAAAATGTAAACTATATATATTATTAGATTATTAGACTAACAAATATTAGATTAATGACTAAAAATACTGATAAAAAAAATAAATTTTATTAATTCTTAAAATTTTTTCTTATCATATATTTAGTTAATATATAGCTTAAGATTATTAATTGAAATCTTTTATGAAAATATGTCAAATTTAAAAAAAAAAAATTTTCTTTTATTAATAATAAGATTAACATATATCCTGTATTAGCCAAACCTGATATCATTTATGCTGTTGTTACAAAGAAGCCTCGATCCTGAAGACATAGTTATTGGCTTTAAATTCATATCCGAGAGAATTAATAATTAATAATCAATGGTCGTGGTCGAGCAGCTCCACACGTCCACGAGAATTCCCAAGTTATTGTCCTAGCCTGAGTCTCCAGTCTCCACAATCTTTTACCAAAAATATTTTGATTCCGATAGTGTTTGATGCTTTGCATGATGTTGTCTCTTCTCCACGTATTTCCATTGTCCTTAAATTTGCCCAACCATTCCTTAGCTTCTGTAATGTTGCGTTGAGCTCTCTTCCACTCTCTTTTTCAATGTTTTACCTTATGCTTTATTTTGACTGATTTTCATCATATTATTGGATTCTTCCATATCCATACCCCAGAGCCACTACCCCTGAAACAATAACTAAATGTGATATATTTTACATAATTACTTAACATTAGATATGTTTATTATTTTTGTATAAGGACATGAAATTGATTCTTGCTGGTTGCATACATATTTGACTAGTTAATGGCATAATATTTTGTTAGCAAGCACCACCACCAGGATCAATTTTAGTTTTCCTTTCTTTAGGAAGTATAAGTTATTTTTATTTTAGACAACTGAAAATTACATTGTGTATTTTAAAATTATCAATTAAATTAAACCCTTAGCTGAAGTTTTTTTCCCTTCCGAATTTACATTTTCGCTAAAATTAGTGCATAATATTAATATACCAACTCGGTAATAGTTTAACCCTAAACTATCATCGTGTTCTTAAATTAGTAAAGCATTAAAAATATTAATTGGATCAATATTGCAATACTCTGCCATCCAACTTATTTTCGTCCCCCGTACATTAAGATGCTAGTTAGAGATTTACTAAAAATAGAGGTGTTTTTGGAGACGAAATAATGGACCAATAATAAACTCTGTATTCTTGAAATTAAAAATAATGTGGGTGTATTCTGGGTATTTTGTGTATTATTTATCTAAGTAGTCCACAAATAATCCTTGTGAGCTGCGAAGAGTGGCAAAGGACCAGCTCCTTGAATGCCGACAGTAGAGTTGGAAATTTGAAAACCTTTATGAGAGTGTGGTGTTGATGTGGAGATATACCTTTGTGTTTGCTAAAATAGTGTTTGTATTTGTTGGATATAGCTTGTTTTAATTTTTTGGTTTTATTATTTTGTTGGTTATATAATTTTACTAAATTTATAATTAGATTTTTTTTTTCAGTTAGATTCATATTTTTAATTAGGTCTTTTTTATTATAAAAAATGTTAGAGTTAACTGAATATTTATTCGTAAATTAAAGGTATTCACAATTAATAACCTAATTAAAAAATTTAGTGAAATTATAAGGACTAATAAAATAATTAAACCTAATTTTTTCGCTTGAACTATAATCCACATATCTGTGTTGACCTTCTTCCTTAAAAAAAAAAAAAAAACTAAAGAGCAACAAATATTGAACTGCTTTGGTTTCATGTATGGAAGTAAAGTCAATTTTAATCCACATTTTTTAAATTTAATCTACGTCAAAGCGACTTGTTTTAATAATTTGAAACAGCGGACTAACTTCGGGTAAAAACCAAATAATAGAATATAAAATAAGAAGACATTAAATTAATAAGTTTTTTAACTTAGGTTGTATTTGTTTATAAAATTATATTTTTTAAATGAGACATAAATAGAGATATTATATTCTGTGATATTAAATTAGAGTATTTTAAAATAGAGAGATATCGGACGGAAATACAATTTATATTTTTTTTTTGTTATCGTTATCAATTTTTCATAATTATATGTTTTATTATTTTATTTTATTTTTTTGAATTTAGGCTGCATTTGTTTATAAAATCGTATTTTTTATGAGACATAGATAAAGATATTATATCTTGCCATATTAAATTAGTGTATTTTAAAACACAGAAACATTAGACAGAAATACAACTTATATTTTTTTTGTTATTGTTATCAATTTTCATAATAATATTTTTTATCATTTATTTTTCTTTTTAAATTATGAATGAAGAAAAAAAAAAGATAAATTAAACTTTTTTATTATTTATTCTATCTTATATTCAATTATCATTAAACAAAATACAAAAATACTAAATTTTATGTCTCTACTATTTATCTTCAATTTTCAATGTCCTGTTTTGATGGATTGTTTTGTTCGGAAATCAAAACAAAACACAACCATATACTCTTTACTTGTCTTTATTTTCTTCATTATTCGACTAATTCTTTATAGGGATAAGTATTGTTTTGGTCCCTAACGTTGAGGGTCATAATCGAACCCGTCCCGAATGTAATTCTTGATTTATAATCATCCTTAATATTTTTTTTCATATTTAAATCGTTCTTTTTAATAAAATTTTTAATTTTATTCCTAAAATACCCTTACTCCTACTTTAATTAAAAAAATAGAAAATAAAAAAAAGAAAAGAAGGCGTTTTGGGGGGGGGGGAAGGGAATTGGAAACGCGTTTTGGGGGGGGGAAGGAAACGCGAAGGGGGGAGGAGAGGGAGAGGGAGAGGGGAAAGGGGAAAAGAAGAGGGGAAGGGGAAGGGGGGAGGGGGACGGCGCCGGCGAAGCTTGGAGCTGCCGTCGCTGAAAGAAACAAGAAAGGAGAGGGGCTGCGCTACGACGGGGGAGAAGAGAAGAGGAAGGATCTGCTTCTGCTTGAACTTCTGCTTCTTCTGTGACTGAGGGTTGGCCGCCGCTGTCGCGTCGTCATCGGGAAGGAGGATCCCGCCGGCGCTGCTTCTTCTTCTGCCTCTTCTTCTTCTACTTCTGCTTGAACTTCTGCTTTTGCCTGAGCTTCTGCTTCTTCTTCTGTGACTGAGGGTTCGCCACCGCTGTCACGTCATCACCGGGAGGGAGACCCCGCCGACGCTGCTCCTTGCCACCTCGCCGCTTCTGCTTCTTGCTTTGATCTCTATTTTTGCTTCGTCTTCTGCTTCTTCTGGGTCTGCTTGAGTGCTTCTGCTTCTGGATATTCTGCTTCTGCATCTTTTGCTTTGTCTTCTACTTTAATTTCTGCTTCTGCATGAGTGCTTCTGCTTTTACATCTTCTGGGTCTGCTTCTGTTTCTACTTTTAATCTGATTTTAATTTGTTATTTTCTAATTTTATCATTGTTGATTTGTTGAATCTGAATTTGAATGATGGATTGGTTCATCATTGTTGTGCTGTTGCTTTTTTTTATTTTGGATTTATTGTTGATTTGTTTTTGAATTTCTTGAATTTCTGATTTTGAGTTGTGTGTTTTTTTTGTTGAATCTGTATTTTTAATTTGTTAATGGAAGAAGAATTTGTTCCTCTGGAAGAAGAAGAACAAGAAGAAAGGTTCTCCTGGAAGAAGAAAAAGAACAAGACGAAAGGGTATTTTTGTCATTTAGAAAAAAAATTATTAGAAAGGACGATTTTAAAATAAACTACAACATTAAGGACGATTTTAAATCAAAAATTACACCAGAGACAGTTTCGATTCTGACCCTCAACGTTAGGGACCAAAAAAATACTTATCCCTTCTTTATACTACTTGTACCTTACCGATATCCTCGGCTAACAATCTCACAACCGAGAACAGGTCAAACACGCCACAAGTGCCAAGAATCTCGCACTTAACCAAACTCATACATTGATTCCCGGTAACATACCCTAAAAAGCCGAACACTACTCAAATGTCCACATTCCTCTACTACGCGGTCTATTTAAATAGACGAGCAAACTTCGTCTGGGGCAAGCAGAAAACAGTGATCATAAGCTACTAGGAAAAACAACTCCATAGCACCAAACCCTACAAATTCCTTACTTTTACTTTTGCTTGTTGAGGTTTATATTACCGAGCACTAACTTGAGCGTCAGAGTCCTTTTTGCAGGTCCCACGCCGAGATCTTCAGTTCCGAGGAGAATACTTCCGAGCCCCTGACGGAGCTTGTAGCCGATCACACTTCAGAAGCTTTATCTCGCAAGGAACATTTGGCGCCCACCGTGGGCCGGATTTAATTAACCCCCTTTTTTATTTCCCTTCCCAGTAATAACACTGTTTCACACACCTCGTGCTCTGCTTTTCTTTTCAGAAATCGAAGCATGACGGATCTGTCGGATACCCAACCACATTCTCGGACCAATGCTGATCTTATGGCGGCCAACGCCGTTTTGTTCGCAGAGAATCAGCGCATGGCCGAACTATTAGCTACACTACAAAATGGTGGTGAAAGGAAGAATGTCAACAAAGAAGCAAATACTGAACAGCACGAAGAGCATCAGTCGGAATCCAATGCAAAAGTAGGAAAAACACCCCCGAAAACAGGGAGACGACGAGCTAACCCTTTTTTTGAAGAAATTATGAGTTTTAAAATGCCTCAAAATTTCACACTCCCTATGACTCTGGCACCGTACAAAGGGATCGAAGATCCCAAAGTTCATGTCACGAAATTTGAATCTATGATATTCCTGAACAGTGACTCCGATCCCATTCTGTGCCGATCTTTTCCCACTTTTTTAGATGGTGCCACATTATTATGATTCTCTAATTTACCTGTAGGGTCAATTACCAGCTTTGACGACTTCTCTAAGCTATTCATCAATCAATTTGCAGCCTCAAAGATCTATGTAAGGGACTCAGACTACCTTAGCACGATCAGACAAGGACAATATGAAAGCCTGAAAGATTACATGACACGCTTCACAACAGCCGCCATGGAAATCCCTGACCTCAATCCTGAAGTACAGCCCCACGCCCTGAAGAGCGGCCTCCGACCAGGAAAGTTCTAGGAGGCCATAGCCATCGCGAAGCCAAAGACGTTGGAAGAATTCCGAGACAAAGCAACATGGCAGATCGAAATTGAGAAGCTGCGTGAAACTCGGAGGAATGAGAAACAACTGCCCCGAAAAGAGGAGGACAAATCTCAAACAAGGGACTCCAAGAGGCCTTTCAAGTTAACCCCAAAATTTGACTCATACACGAGATTTAACACAAGAAGGGAGGACATCCTGAAAGAAATACTACATAACAAGCTCATCAAGCCACCAAGCAGGGCCGACTCATATCAAGACCAGAGGTTCGTCGACAAATCGAAGCACTATGCCTTTCACCAGAAGTTCGGGCATACAACCGACGAATGCATCATTGCCAAGGACCTCCTGGAAAGACTAGCGAGACAAGGACACCTGGACAAATACATAAGCAAAGCCCGACCAACTTCAGAAGGTCACAATGACCGACGCCAAGAGCGAACACCAAACACACCAGACAAGCTCAGAACGCAACCTCCGCCGCCAAGAGGAGTTATAAATTGCATCTCAGGAGAATTTGCAAGCGGTGGTCAAACCAACTCGACACGCAAACGCCGAATCCGAGAAATGCTAACAATGCAACAAACAAACGAGGCGACGGCCCACAAACCACGAACACCGAACATATCTTTCGAACAATCCGACTACCAAGCAAGGTCGGATAACCTAGACGATCCGGTGGTAATCTCAGTCCAAGCAGGGGATCTCCTCGTGAAGAAAGTCTTACTCGACCCCAGCAGTAGCGCAGACGTACTTTTCTATTTCACTTTCAAAAAAATGAAGCCCAACATCCAAAGCCCATACCACGCAAGCCCAGCCAGAGAAACACGTTAAGCTTGGGGGCTACCCAGGCACTAAATCCACCCAAACAATCTAATTTCACAAGTCGAGGATATAGAAAGCTCAACATGTTCCCCATGCCGAGCTTGGGGACTGTGTACCTTACCGATATCCTCGGCTAACAATCTCACAACCGAGAACAGGTCAAACACGCCACAAGTGCCAAGAATCTCGCACTTAACCAAACTCATACATTGATTCCCGGTAACAAACCCTAAAAAGCCGAACACTACTCAAACGTCTACATTCCTCTACTTTGCGGTCTATTTAAACAGACGAGCAAACCTCGTCTGGGACAAGCAGAAAACAGTTATCATAAGCTACTAGGAAAAACAACTCCATAGCACCAAACCCTACAAATTCCTTACTTTTACTTTTGCTTGTTGAGGTTTATATTTCCGAGCACTAACTTGAGCGTCGGAGTCCTTTTTACAGGTCCCACGTCGAGATCTTCAGTTCCGAGGAGAATACTTCCGAGCCCTTGACGGAACTTGTAGCCGATCATACTTCGGAAGCTTTATCTCGCAAGGAACACTACTTATTACTAATTCTTTGATATTTACGAATTTTGGGGTGTAATTTTATCCACTCCAAACACTTTTATGTATGCTTTTGTTTATTTATTCAATATATATGTATAAAAAGAATTAACTAGAGCTATGGAGCCGAGAACATAGTCTTCTGGAGGACTGGGAGAAGCACTGGATCGCGGAAAGCATGAGAATCATGACAATTTCTCTAAGCATACATGATCTAGAAAAACCAATTATAGAGTGAAGATCAAACTATGAGCACCTTGTTGAAACTGAATCTCTAAGACTTCATATCAACAACATAAAAAAGAGTAGATAAATTAACCTAAGTTACCTTTAAACTGCATACTTTGATTCTATTTACACAATAAACAAAGGCATTTAAACACCTAAATGCCATGCATGGCGAATCTTAACTAAAGGACAGCATGGTGCAAATCAATTGTGGAACAATGGAGCGTTCCCCTGCGCGCGCAAGTTAACCAAGATCGATATCAACCCGTTCCGGTTTTCCTCTTTCAGTTTCGTCGCCAACAAGCTCGGCTCCGAGCTGTCCTTTGTCTCCAGCCCCAAAAGCATACAGCTTCCCTGATTCTGTTAGCGCAAATGTATGAGCATTCCAGTATATGGAATTCGTCAGGCTAATGTGTACCACCCGTTCGTTGATCTCTTTCAGGGAAGCGACAAGCTCTGGACTCGACACGTTCCCTTGCCTGTTGCCCTGCAAGGAAGAAACATGCCATGGTTGATTAGCTTCCTTAGAATTAATTAAGCCATTAGAAAGATTTAATAAATATTAATTGAATACACTACAAACATCTCATATATAGGCTTGTGCTACTTTTTCCTTGGCTCTGGCCTCTTTGAGGGAATTTGCAATAAAATTTGTTCACTTTCATTGCAGACTTCATACATGAATCCAAGAATACTCAGATCATAGTGCTAGCAAGTCCTTTGTTCTTTAAGTCCCAATTATGGGAGAGCACTAATCAGTTCATGATGTCATCAAGGTACAAAAATATCACAGGAATCAAGAAGAGGTGGTGCAACACACACTTCGTTTGAAACAACCAAGCATACAACTCACAAAATCAAGCAAGGGAAAAAGACTAGAAGCAAAGCAGACCTGATCATCATTTCCAGGGTTATGGCCGAGACTAGAAGATTCCCCACAACCAAATGAATAGACATCGCCGTTATCACACACGACAAAGGTTGCGTAATCTCCTGTAGCAACATGGACTGCCTTGACATTGCTCAATGCTTCCACCACCTTAGGTGTTGATTCACATTCTTCGTTTCCATGACCTAAGCAACCATAACGGCCCCACCCCCATGTGCAAACTCGGCCATCCTGCCCCACCACAGCAGCATGCCAAGCACCAGCAGCAACCGCCACCGGCTGAAGGTGTAACTTCTGGAACTGTTCAATCAAACGAGGATACTTCTCATCAGTTCTTGTGCCGTGTCCAAGCTTCCCACCCAAGCCACACCCAACAGAGTACACTGACCTGTCAAAATTTCAAAGAACGATTGCATAATCAATAAAAATCCAAATACTCATTACAATAAGAATGAAAATGACCTGCACATTCTAGTTTACTAAAGAGAAAAAAGGTTGAAAATGCTTGAACACCTGTCCAAGAACGAAGTAATTGACTTTTAATGCAAGTACATAGCCAGCTAGAATAACAGAATGTGAGATATAAGAGTTGCCAATCAACGAATAAGTCAGAATACTAATAAATTATCCTGAATAAATATGAAGGATTAAAGACTGCCTAATATGTATATTACATAAAAGGGATACAGTCGGAGCTCACATTCCACTGGGCTGACATGCCAGACAAAGTAGGTAGCAGTATCCGGCAGCGATTTGGACAACTGGTATATGTTCAAGAGCTCCTAATAAAGGATGAGGTTCTACATCACTTGGATCAGTATGGTGACAGAGTTTGCCATCATTACCCCAAGAAAACGTATACACCCTGCCTTCTCTTGACAATACAGCTGTGAAGAAGTTTCCAATAGCAGCTTGAACAACAAATATATTTTTCAAAGACTCAACTAACTGTGGAGTTGTAACCATCTTAGATCCTTGAGTCCCAAACTCAGCTTCACCGAATGAATCTTTGCCAAATGCATAAACCTGGCCAGCATCACTGATCAACATTGTCCTTCCAGCCCCAGACGCAGCTTGTATAATTCGAATGCCTTGCAGAGCTCTGCAATGTAATGGTATTTCTATTAGTTCACTTTCCATATTTGATTACAACTACATGATAAGCAATAAGAACTGTGGAATCTTCAAATGTCCCAACCTGATCGGTTGAGGTTGCCACATGTCTTCAGTGGTGCCATTCCCAAGTTGTCCTGAACCATTGGACCCAAATGAATAAACAATCCCTTTTGAGTTCACAGCAATGCTGTGACCAGGACCTGCTATTGCCTGTGATTTCTCCCTCCTGCAACATGTTTCTCCAGCTATCAAAAACCTCAGCACCAATTTCCAAGAACCCCCACATCTCTGCTTCAAATATTGCCTCTGTTCTATTGACATTGGCTTAAAGATCACTCTCTTCTGGCACATGTCCAATGCAGCTAGCTCAGACAAGGACAATTCGAAATCCGGAGCAAAGTTTGCTGGCGTCCTGAAGAATGAGCATGTTGCCTGCAAAAATTCTGTTAGCATCAGTAGCATTCAAGCATAAACTTGAGAGCCGAAATGCAAAAAAGTACATTGCTTGCCTCCAATTTAGCAAGGTCCTGAGGATCCAAATTACATGCTGTGAGGACATGAAGGACAATTGAGGGATTAGCAGACAAGGGAAACTCTCCGGGACCGGAGCCCCCGAAGCAATGACGTTGCTGCCTTTGAAATATTGGTAATGGTGCGGCAACAACAATGGCAGTGATTTGCTGGTCATTGATGTTATGGTATTGGATAGTTGGGGTTCCACTTGTAGTAGCATCCATGGGCACTGCCACACCTTATGCAGTGCCCGAACTTCGCAGAATAAAATGCCTAACACTTCTGGTAATTACAAAAAAAATGTTCAAATACATTACTACATTAAAATAATTACTATGTTTCTCTAATCAAAGCATCTGAAAGAGTGAAGAAATTATACATGTTGTTGTAACTTGCAAATGCATGTACCTCAATGATACAATTGACTAGCAAATCTCAGGTCTCAAACCTATAAAGAAAAATAAATAGCTCATAAGAACTCAATATGTGACACACAGTTGAAAATAATATGGCTGAATAGCATAATTAACTATGGCATTGCAAATCAAAAGCATCATAAGGCATGCATTTACACCTACAGAATGATGTGACCGATTACAGTCAAAAGGACAAAACACTGGCTTTCACAAATACCAAACCCAAAATTCAGGACCGATCGTTCTACAAAACACTTGATTAAGGGTGATGATCCGGATGAAAAAGATTAAGGGTGAAATATAGGGTGAGGAGTCCAAAGGAGGAAACTTTGAGAAGTATACTGTTCCAAAATGATGGAAATGTTCTACAGCTCAGCCAAAACAAACACCAGAAAATAAAAGAATTCTCTGATCAAAGCTGAAATCTCCGTTCATATGGACTCATCGTAGCTCAACAAAGCTCGATCATCCCAATCAAAAAGAATTAAACGAAAAAAAAAATACATATGTACAATCTTCCAACATGACTCAACCCAGAAGACCAGAAACCAAAAATCGCTCCTTTATTTCATTTTTTGACTTTCCAGATCAGGGAATCAATAGTCACCTCAAAAGAACAAGGACACTTGTTGAATACGCTACCATTAAAAAAATGGGGCAAAGCAGAAAACAAAAAATAGAAGGCAAGCAGAACAGCAACCATACGGTTCAAAACGATTTTTTTTTATGTGAATGGCATTTATGATCGTCATAGATCAAAGCAGAGAAACATGGAAAGATGATTACGTATGATCAAGAAGGATTTCTGGAAGTGAGTTCTCATCGGTGGAGAATTTGCATAAAAAGTTGCATAATTTGGATGAAACAAAGCAAATGGGAAGTGGGAATTTAGATGAAATTGGAATAGAGGGGAAGAGAGAGAAAGGTGGAATTTTTGTTGTGTGTTTTAGACTTTTAGTAGTTTAATGAGTCAGTGGATGGATCAAATAATCAATAATTTTCTTTCATTCTCATCAGATAGAAGACGGTGGCCCTCTCTTCTTATCTGTATGGGTGCACGCGAATCGGATTGGATTGGATATGGTCAAAATTTCGATTCGATTCATATTAAAATTATCCGTCGGATCAAATATCTGCAGTTTTTAAAGTTGAATTCGATCCGATTCAATCCGTATATTTGCGGATCGGATATCAGATATATCCACAAAACATAAAAAAATTTTAAAAGCTTATTTTTTAAAAAAAATTATCAATAAAATTCATTTTTTTATTTTTTTTAAATATGTTTACTTTTAAAATAATATTAAACATACTTTTTTTAAATAATAAATTAAAATAATACAACATATATGATAATTATTAGTTGAAATAAAACATAAAAAAATTTATTTATTTATTTCTTTATTTTTGCGGATATGCAGATCGGATGTGCGAATACCAACACAAAATTCGCAATCCGATCCGATTAGTGTGCGGATCCGATCTGATCCGATCCGAAAGTCTTGCGGATCGGATCCATATCCGCAATTTTCGGATCGAATTCGGATAAATACCGTTGATATGCGGATCGGATCCGATCCATAAACACCCCTACTAGTTATCTGTGTAGTATGTACTCTATATTTAAAAAAAATATTTTTCCGTATTTTTTTTAATAGATTTTAGAATTTATCTCAAGATGAATTTCACATTTAAAAATATAAAAATAACATAGTGCGAATGATATAATACAAATTTTCTATTTATTAATTTAGGGATTATAAAGTTAACGCGTTATATCTCAAATGATATAGTTTTTCTATTTTTATCTAAAAATTTTGAATTTGAGTCTCACTTCTAATTTTAAAAAAAAAAAATCTAGAAATTATAAGTGAAAAAACAGACTGAACCAAACGGATTAAAACATCAAAAACAAAAAAATGAGTCAGACGAGATTTTAAACTCACCAAATTTAAAAAATATGTCAAAATTGCACCGTCAAAATTGCGTACCAAAGCAAGGGACAATCATTTTTTTGGGTTATTTTAGTAATTTTAAAGATAATATCAATACAAAATGTCAAAATTCACTACTAATGGAGTAGGATTTCATACAAATAGAGTCTCCCTAATCCTGAACTCCTTCTTCCGGTCTTTCCTAACCCTGAACTTTCTCTTCACTCTCGTCTCTCAAGCTCTCTCGCATTCTCAGGGTATTGGTGGCGGCATGGGTATTTTTCTTGTAAGAACCCGATTTTCGATAAACAGGTTTTTTCTGGCTTTTTTAAAATTTATTTTGCAAAATCTCGAATCACGGCCCAATAAGAAATAGTGAAGCTGACCCAATAGTAAAAAAAAGGAAAAAATTAAAAATTAAAAAGAAAAAGGCCATTAATAAGGTCAAAATTGACTTTATGAGGGTAATTAACTCCCCCTAAGTCAAGTTTGACTAGTAAATAATAGATATTAGATTACTATTGGTTTATTTTCTCACTAGAGACTTTTTGAGCCGGAAATTCACTTTTAATGACGATTTTGCGTGCGCTGAGAAAAACTCTTGTAACCGAAAACTTCGAAACCAGTGGTAAAAATAACTTATACCATGGTAATTGTGTCCCAAGATTAATATTAGCCATCTATTCATGATTTATTTCTTTAAGAATAAATCTTAGCCATTAATTATTTTACCACACGGTAAAATTTATTTCGAATTAAATTTCTGACTAGTATTCCACAAACGACTCCTAGAGATCCCAAATTCTCTTACTTGCCACCCAAGTAACTTGTCTCTCCTTCTCAGCCTCTGAGCCGAGACTATCCTAGCCTTTAACCCCTCTCTGTTGTGTTTTTAACCTCGAGTAACTAACTGCGGTTAACTGTGGATAAGCTCGACACGCAAGCGCTGACCAAGCTTCCTCGTTTTCATGCCCCTTCTTCATTAAATTCCAGCCCTTTACCACGAAAATTTCAGCCCCTTTTACCATCATAAATTCAGCAAGACTTTGATTTTTTATTTAAGGAAGCATTGGCCACAAAATTCACAAAACACTTTACATATTTTTACACTCTTTTGACCGAATTCTTGAGAGAGAAAGGGAGAAAATTCTTGAACTTGTTCTCCATGATCCAGCCCCTATTTCAACTCTTCTTCTATTGTTCTACATGTGTTTTTCAAGTACTCAAACCATACAAGCACAAACTCTTACCCGTAAACTCTTGTTCTTTCTCCTTTCCTTTTTCTTTTAAAAAAATAGTAGCCATGATGAATCCTTACTGTCTTCCATATATATAGAACTCCTCTTGAAGCACTCATAGAGCACGTCTAAGGAGTTAAGGAGTTTCGAGCTCACAGTGATTTAATTTCGACGTTTTGCGACACTTTAGGTCCAAAAAACGAAACTCACCACCACCAGCTGTGTTTCTTCCCTTGTATCATTGTATGCACGTTTTCTAGTGTGAGAAAGGTTTGCTAACTGAATTACATAAGAGGTAAGGGTTAGGATTAGTTAGAGTATGGTTGTGCTTGTTTTCGGTGCTTATATGAGCCACTTTGTGGTGAATTTATGCTTGTTTTGAATTTTTAGAAATTTTGTGAGTTACCACTGTTTTGGCTTGCTAAATATGTGTAATTTATTGTTGTATTACCTCTAGATTTTGTGTGAAAACAGCCGGAAGCATAGAAGCGCTTGGGGTTTAAGTTTCAAGATTTAAACGTCACAAAAAGTGAAGAAAAATATAAAAATTGCACTTCTGAAATTTTTAGTCACTAAGAGCACAAAAATTATGATAGAAAAGTATTAAAAATTAGTTAAAAAAATAGTTTTAATCCTATGGAACAAAGAAGGAAAGGTAAAAAGAGTGTTATGGTCATTTTTTTGTAAAAAGAGAGATAAAAATCTAATTTAAATAAAAAATAAATAAAATTCTGAATTTAGTGTCATTAGGGGTAAAATAATAATTATAAAAATTATTTGGGTTAAGATTATAATTATAAAAAGGTTTCGGACCTAAATAAAAGTTTTAGTAAAAGTTAGAAGTAAAACAGTAAAAAACAGTAATTAGAATAAGTAAATAAAATTAATAAAGGGTGAAATTTGGCATTAAATAAAATTATTAGGAATAATTTTAATCATAGACAACTAATAGGATTATTTCGGTAAAATTTGATGCTACATAAGGTTAAACGGTAAAAACTAGAGAACTTAGGGGCATCTTAGTAATTTCAGACATAAAGTCAAATTAAAAATGAATAATTAACTTAATCAAGGAGAAACGGTATATTAGGAAAATATGAAGATACAATAGTAAAATAATAACATTAGGAGTGAAAGCGTCATTAAAAACGAAACGAAAACGGTAAAAAGAAAAGTTAAATAAAAAGGGCAAAATGGTAAAATGCGATAAGATTGAGACGTTTTAAGAAAAATCCGAGTACAAGTTTTTATAAAAAGAAAAGAGAAGTCCCTTAGAAATAAATTCTGTTGAGATGTGCCGCGGAAGAAGAAACTGTAAACCCCAAGGTGCTAAGAAGTACCTGGCAGAGCGGACTTTCATCCTGCCTAGCCAGAGACTATATGAACGTGGGGACGCCCACCATATGGACTGCTACTTACTAGGAGCACCTTGTATTTTTGGGCCATTCTTTATTAGTGCCGCGATTGTATTTCGGACACCGGTGCGTGACCAACCCAGTGGAATAGCCATATCCGGACTTGGACCGGGTAACGTCGGGTTGCGGGTAGCCAACCGACGCATGAGCTCATGGCCTGTATAGGACCAGGCATGCATCATACTTGATTGCTGCATTTATCTGTGATTGTGATTTATCTCTACTTCCTGTACTTTGTGTTTGTTTACTATTCTGCTATATACTTGTGCTTGTACTTGTTTGTGTGACTTACCAACCTAACTGCGCGAAGTCTTAGACTTAGGCTACGGAACCTCTTAGGTTTTCCGGTGTAGTATCCTGCTGGGAACCTTAGGTTCTCATCCCTTACTTCCCCGTTCCACAGATGCAAATCGGCAAGATCTTCTTTGAGTTTTCAGCCTTGGGACTAGCGAGTAGCAGTAGCATTACTGGAGGGTCAGAGCGACTTCTTTTACTTCCACAAAGTACTTTCGTATTTCTTCAGCTACCAGGGATCGATGACCAGCAGTAGTTATAATAGTAGCAGTTGTCTTTGCCCTCCCTTTGTATAGACTTTTAGAGGGTTAGGTGCTTTTGTAAATACCTATATAAACAAGTTAGAATGGGTCCCAGACTAGAGTGACTCTTATGAGTTGAGGCCTATTAGTATAAATATAGAGTCTGTAAATATTTTCATAAATAAGCAACGACGTAACCCAATGTGAATCATGATGTACTAAGTAAGCCTTTGGGTATATATGTATGATATTACTATATTTTCTGTATTTTCTATGCTTCGAGTATATATTATCTATTTAACTATTATATACTTCGTTATTATATCAATATATCTGACACGTGATCTCGACTAACGCTACAGGCTCATATGTATATATTTAATATAAGGTCTAGAGTCTCTAAGAAAAGTCGTGAAGTAGCACCTAGCGGCTAGCATTGGTCATGACATGCTAGAAGCTGGGTCGTTACATCTCTCACACAGTCACATCGGCGAAGGTGTCTCCCTCTCTCACAGCTCTCCCCTTTCGTCCCCGACCCTCTCTGCAACTGCATCACGTCTCTATATCCCTCACATCCGCGGTGGCGCGCTCGTCTCTCATCTTTCATAGCTCTACCTCTCGTCCCTGGTTCTCTCATCGACTGCGTCACCTTTGTCTTCCTCATATTCGCGGCGGGGCGCTCATCTCTCCCCTCTCATAGCTCATCTCTGGCTCTTTCGGCAACGACAAACTCCTCCTTTAATAACTGGTAAGCTATTTGTTTATTTTTTTTCTTTTATTTTTCTCTTTGTGGGAGATATATTGATGCTTGAAGATTCTGTTGGATTATTGAGTCTGTTTATTATTAATTATTGATTCTGTTTGATTACTATCACTAATTCTGTTTAATTATCTATTCCTCTAGTTTTAAATTTGGGTATTAATCCAATTGTAGGTGAAGGTGAAGATGTGATTCCTCGGAGTGTTAGACGAGGCGGTATTTCAATTTCCGAAATAGATTCAAATTTTATTGATTTTGAAGTTGACAATTGATTTATGTTTTGATTTATGGATTATATTGTGTATTTAGTTTAAGCGTAGTTTGATTGTTTGATATAAATTTATGTGTGAATTATGTGTTTAGATTTTATTGTTGTGATGTTTGAGACTTATTAAATTATTATGGTTAATATTGTAATTTAAATGTGTTTGAGATTTAGAATCATATTATTTTAGGTTTTTTTTTTTTTAAAAGATTAGCTCATCAACCCGCCAGTATACTCTTTGGCAGTACAAGGTAACAAGTCGAACCGATATCAATTTGGCAGGATGGATCGGTTTGTCCCATATTTGAGCGAGCTTTGACAGAATATGACTTTCTCGTCTTCGAATCTCAAAATTCTTCTGTCTTCATCTTAATTTTGTCGTAAAGGATAATTGGGTCTCATTTTTCTTTTTATATTTTTTCATAATTTTTTTTAAAAAAATATTTTTTATCTCTTTATATTCTTATATAAACTTTTTATTTTTTAAAAAAATAAAAAATAAAAAATATAAAAATAATATATAAATACATATTGTCTAAATTTTAAAATAATAAATTAATCAAAAATTAATATTTAAGTCTAATTAAAAAAATAAAATAACAGAACATAATATAAAAAAATAAATAAATCTTAACACAAAATATATATAATAAATAAAATTACTAAAATATTTATAAAAATATCTTAAATAATATTAAAAATAATTAATTAAATTTCGTATTATTTGAGAATTATGGAAGGCGGCCAGGTCTCCGCAATTATCTCGAAAAATTTCTTCCTCAATCTTCATTCCCGTAAAAAACAATTTTCGTCTTCGAATTACTATTTAGAACAACACCCACAAAATTTTTTGGGTCTCCGAGAGTTTTGCGGTTCCTACTAGGGGTGCATATGGGTCGGGTAAAGTTGAGTTTGATGTGACCCAAACCTAACCCGAAATATACACCGGATCTATTTATTAGACCCGAACCCGGCCCTAGACCCGATGAAACCAATACACTTTCGGGCCACAATTATACCGGGTGAAAATCGGGCCGTTAACATTACATTACGTTGATACCTTCTTGTAAGCTAGCATGTAAAAATATCCAAATTTCCAATACTCTAACCATTATTTAACATGATAAAATTCACTTAGAAAAATATAATAAGAACCAACACTTCTTCAAAATTAAAGCATAAGCACAATCAATACTAAAGCATAACCACAATCAATACTAATATTGTCTAATAATACCAAATATTTAAATCAATACAAATAACACACTATTATGCATTAGTCTAAAGTTTTATGCATTCTAAACATAAAACATTAACTTATAGTCTTATAATGACTGATAACACAAAATATTAAGGTTTACAATACTTAAATTCCACATAAGAATAGTCATGATTCATCACTAATAACACAAAATATTAATTATGTATGATGACCGGGCCATCGGACCGACTTCGGACGACCCGAACTATGGCATGGACCCGATCTTTAATAATGACCGGGTCTATTTTTGAGACCCTTACCCGGCCCTAAATTCGATGAAATCACACCAAACTAACCCCTAAAATATTCGAAATCGAGCCAGACCTTCGAAATGGGCCGGATCATGTACACCCCTAGTTCCTACAAATATGTGGCTTTATAATTAGTGTTGTTGATGTTACGCGTATGTAATACGGGTTGTAACTTAGTAACTGACTCACCACACTTAGACACTAGTCTTTGGGAGGACATGACTCCTACTTAGTGTTCTGTTCTCACTTCTCAACAAACTTGAGTCTTTGAGTTAAATCTCGGAATTTGTTTTCCTCTTATTTTCTATATCATATGATCATAAACTCTAAGTATAAACCCTATAATTAATTAGTTTTAGGATAATTCACTCATATAATATCTTTATAATATATAATATGATTTAAATATAATTTTTAATAATATAATAATAATAATACACTAACAAAAGAATTATACTACAATAATAATACATATTTTTATTCTTAAATTCTTTTAATAGAAAAAATAAAAAAATTTAATCTAAATTCATATTCTTCATATACTTTACTCGAATTATATATCATACATGGATTTTTATTTATAGAAAAAAGATAAATATATATTTAATTATTAAGAAAATATGACTAGTAAAAATTTGTAGAGCTTAATAGTGAACCATTAACTTGGAAGAAGTAGAATTTAATTTGAAATTATTTTTTCGAACTTTTACTACTTGCTTGCTCCAAGTTGGTAATAATTGATGATGTTTTTAGCAACCTTGAGAGAGTAACTCAGTAGATAATGCTCATCTAATTATGACTAGTCAAAGCTTCATAAAAAATTGAGTCGTCATTGTCTTGGATTAAACTTATCTAACATAAATAAACATAAGTGTTAGTTTGGACTTTGGATTAATTTATTTGAGTAAAAAAAGTATTTTTTATTAAAACTAAAATATTTTTATTAAATTTTAAATACATTTAGATATATTTTTTTAAAAAAAATATTTTTATTAAAAAATAAATTATTTTTAAAAAATCAACCATATCTCATTTTAAAGGAAAAAAAACGAATAAAAGATGTTTTTAGCTATTTAAATATAAAATAATTTTGTTTATAAAAAATATATGTTAAAAAAATAAAAAATAAATAATTTTTTAAAAGTCAATCTAACCTGAACCTAAATACTATAAGGGATTGTTTTGGTAACTTTTTACGATTTTTTTCAAGTGATTTTTTTAAAAGATTTTTTAAAAAGATAAAAATAATTTTATATTTAAATATCTTATTATTTAATAATTATATTTAGATAAAATAATATAAAAATATTTATTTATTTATTTATTATGTTAAAAATATCTTTTTTAAATAAAAAATATATTTAAAAATGTAAATTGTAACGTTTAAAAAATATATTTTTTATTTTTTTAGTACTTTTATTTTTATTATTAAAATATTGTCAAATACATTAAACAAAAAATATTTTTCATAAAAAATTTTTTTAGAATAAAGTATATTTTTTGTTATTGAATTTTATCAAAAATTTTAAAAATATTCTTAAATTTTATTTTATTTTAATTTTGTCCCTAAAGTTTTCGATTTGCATCAAATATATCCCTGATAGCTAAATTTTTAGAAAGTTTAGGACTAATCCAGTAATAATGCATGATAACTATGTCTGGTTTACTTCTGTTAAAGATTATTCTTGTGAAATTGTTGCTGAATTGTTCTTAAATTTTTTGAAAAATTAGCCGTCAAAGATATATTTAATGCAATTTAAAAATGTTTTGGACAAAATTAAAACAAAATAAAATTTAGGAGTATTTTAAAATTTTCAACAAATTTTAATATCTAATGAAAAATAATTTTTTTTTCTTACGACTTAATAGAATCCAAACAAATTTTAAATAGGTCAAATTATTGAGATAAATACAACTTTTATAGATATTTATAGAAGAAAATGTTTAATATTGGATATGATCCGGATTTTATTTTAAAAGAAAATGAGAAGTATGTTAGCATAGTATTACTTAAGGCTGGAACATATTGCTTTCGTTTTTATATTAAGTCCTCAATCTTAGAATTTAGATATCTTCTGGAATTTTATTATTTGCATCAATTATCGCCATTAAAATGAAAAATTAAAGAGTGAGGCTGCAACTTTTGGTTTTCGAATTGTATTAAGTAGTTATGAGTACTATTTTTAGCAAGAGAACGTTAAAAATCGTAGTCAAATGCAAAATGAATTGGAAAATAGGTGATAAAAATTTGAGGTGCATGAATTCTTGAAGAGGAACATTCAAATAGGGTTAAGTATAGTTTTGATTCTTAATATAGAGGCCGAAACTTTATTTTGTTTCTGATCTTTTTTTCGCTACAAAATGGTCCCAAAAGTTTAACTTAGTTTTAAAATCGTCCTTCGGACCAAAATGCCCCGTTCTCTTCTTCCCCAAAATCAAGCAAAAGTAGAAGCAGAAACAGAACCAGAAGCAACAACAACAATGAATCAACAATGTAATCAAACAGAAACAGGAGTAGGACAACAACAACAACAATGAATCAACAATGGAATCAAGCAGAAACAGGAGCAAGAGCAGAAACAGAAGCAGGAGCAGAACAACAACAACAACAATAAAACAATATAATCAATCAGAAGCAGAAGCAATCAGAAGCAACAATAATAAAAAATCAACGACATAATAGAAGCAAAAGTAGAATGGAAGCAGAAACAGAAGCAGAAGCCGGCGAGCCACCTGAAACCGCCATCACAGCGCCGATTCGCCATCACAGTGCCGTAACCCTTTTCTTCTTCTCTCTTCGCGCTACCTTAGCGCCACCGTCACAGCGCGACCTCTTCTCCTTCCTCAGCTCATCACCGAAGCCTTCCCTTGTTTTTGCCTTGAACCAGAACCCACCGCCATCGAGCACCTCCGCCGAGTCCAGAGGTGCAGCGGCGAGATCCAGCCACCGAACGACGACGAGCAGCGGCGGTCCTGTTCTTGTCTCGAACCAGAACCCACCACCATGGAACACCTCCGCAAACCCAAAGGAGCAGCGGCGAGATCCAGCCACCGAACGACGACGAGTAGCGGTGGCGAATTGGAGCAGCGGCGACAGATTAAAGCGGCGAGATCTTTCCCCTTTCCCCCCACGAATCCCTTCCCTCTTTCCCCCTTATTCAACGTTTTTGTTTTGTTTTTTTTATAGTTATGGATATTTTCGGAATAAAAAATAAAAATTTGATAAAAAATACGATTTTAAAACTAAATTAAACCTTCGAGATCATTTTGTAGCGAAAAAAATGTCGATGACAAAATAAATTTTTTATTTCTACGTTAGAAACTAACATCGTACTTAACCCATCCATATACTATTTATTGATTTTGATAAGCATGTTCTCATGGCTGAAGACAATTCATCATCATATGTGTTGTCACAATGTCACTGAAAAAAAATTGCAATTGATAAAAAATTAAAAATTATTAATAGAGTTTGAAAAATTTGAAAAATATTATATTTTTTGGAGACTAATTTGACTATTAATTCAAATATATTTTTTGGGTCATTAATCATGTAAATATTTTGATTTCTTAAAGATAAAGGATTAGTAATCTAAACTCTATTGAAGAATTTGTTGATAAATTATTGTATAAACGAAATTTAAACTTTTAACATTTACTTAAATAAAAGAATGAGTTAAAATGTAAATATTCTTGCTGAATATGCAATAACAATAATCTAGATGGACTCAAAATCCAAGTAAAATTATTATCAAAAGGCCAGACAAAATAAACAATTTCAAAATAGCTCCCAACAAACCCAAAATTACAGGAGGCCCACAAGCTCTATCTGTAACAGTCCAATTTCACAGATTTTTGCGACACGCCTATTAAGAATCACTGTTTTTTGTTTTGTTTACTCATATTAATCCAAATAAATTTCACTGGTGTCTCTCCATAGTTATCTGGCATATACATAATACATTGAAGCTCCAAAAATAGAAAGATAGTGCACATGGAAAAAAAAAATTGTGCAAATTACAGAAATAAAAAAAAAAGACATAGAATTAACTTGAATTAGTTGAAAGACCAGCTCACTTGTTTGCTTAAATAAATATTTGGGATTCGAATTCCATCTTATGCATACAGCAATCTATATGAACAGATGAATAAAAGTGTGTAAGGCTTTTTCATGATGAAGAAAAAGTGAAAAGAGAATTGTTGGCTCTAACAAAAAATAAAATAAAAGCCACCGAAAGAACATAACTATAATTTATAGAAAGAAATTAAAGTTTAAGGGGGTGATTGCCCCTTGCCATGAATGAGGCTCCGCCCCCTTGCTTGACCTTAGTTATGTATGTCTTTTTTCACATAACCTATAAGGAGGTCACTCAGATAAACACGCCTAAAACATCTTTTTTTAAAGATGTCTTTATGTTGTGTTTTAATTGGTTTTGGTATAATTTATTCGGTGTTTCTCATCACATATTATTAAATTCCTCAAAAAATTTTCTTTCCAAAAACAATAAAAAACACTTAATTTGGACTAAAACAAAAAAGATAATAAATTAACTATTAGATTTTTTTTAAAAGATTATTTACATAAAAAAATATATCACATTCATCTTTTATATATATATATATATATATATATATATATATATATATAAGCTCTTAAAAAATTTTATAAATAAAAAAATAATTAATTTTTATTCGTATAATATATAAAATAATTATTATATTATTATTATATTATAGATTAAAATTTACTAATTTAAATTTTATTTTTATTTTTAATATAAGCATTAGAAATAAATAATTTTTTTATAACAAGATATATTGTAATAAAATATATATAATATTAATTAATTTTTAAAAAATTCTGAAAAGATGGTTTTTTCTAATAAAGTGTTATTAAAAAATTAACATTATAAAAACCAATTTCAACCAATATGATATAATATGATATAATAGGTTATTAAATGTATTTAATACAAAACACATTGAATATAAATTTTTATTGAGTTTAAATTTTAAATAATTTTTAATTAAATTTCGAATATTTTTATTTTAAAGAGTTAGAATATTTTAACATCATTTTTTTCGTATCTTTTTAATTGAGTCTTTAATTTTTTAAATTATAAATCTTATTTATAATTAAGAGTAATGTTTTAACACCACCAATTAATCACACATATAAAAATACAAGAACAATTCTATTGTCATAATTATAATCTAACTTTATAAGCAATACAATACAATGAAACTATATATAAGTAATATAACTAAATTTTATCTACATCTATAGTCACATTTCATAAATAATATAATTAAATTATATTTATGTTTATAATTAAAATATGAATAAAAATACAAAAAATATCAGGATGGTTAATTTTTTTCATTCATAATTTTTTATTATTTTTGTTGTGAAAAATTTAATTATTTTAATAATTAATTATTTTTTAAAAAAAGATAATTGAATAACACAAGAAAGTCTTATTTAAAGTAATTTATTTATATATGATTAAAAAATAATTGAATAATTATATACGGTAAAAAATTAATATTATTAAAAAATAAAAATAAAATTTATTTTAAAATTAAAAATAAAGTTTATTTAAAAATAAAATTAAAAATCATGTTTTTTTTTCTTTTTTTCAAAATTTATCTACGAGTAATTCTATAAATATTTTATGATGAATAAAAATATTAAACTCATACTAAAATTTATTCTAATAAAATTTATTTTTATTCTACTAAACGTTAAATAAATTATTGAAAAGAATTTTGTTTCCTCCATTAGAGAAGAATGATAAACTTCCATACTTCTATTATGTTATGGCAATAATTTGGCCTGTTATTTTTTAATGTACATAATAATAATAATAATAATAATAATAATAATAATAATAAACAAGTATATCACAGTAAAAAAAAAAGCACGTCACCAAATAATTTATCATCCGAATTATATATGAATCAAATTGATAATATGAGAGTTAACACTACAAAAATCGACAACAAAGTTAGAGACTTACAAAACCTTTGTTAAGATCATAGAAAAAAAAAACGTTTATATTTGTGTGATATACAAAGCAATTATCATATTATTATTATTATTATTATTATTATTATTATTATTATTATTATTATTATTATTATTATTATTATTATTATTATTATATATGAGCAAAAAAAGTCCAACTGTATGTTTTAAAGTAAAATTTTTTTTAATATTTGATTAAATGTTCTTGTATTTAGTACTTTTTTTTTTGCACTTCCTCTCAGTTAAAAATATAATCATTATAATTTTTTAGTTATTATTGCTAGGGGTGTTTACAGATGAGATATGGCTGAAATTTCGATCCAATCCGCACTAAACTCATTAGATCAAATTCGATATTCGCACTTTTTATGTTTGGATCAGATATCAAATATATCCATAAAATAAAAAATATAAAAAAATTTATTTTTATAAAAAAAAGTCAATAATTTTTTTTGTTTACTTTTTTAAACATATTTACTTCTATCTGATTAGAGTGTGGATCCGATTCGATCCAATCCAATCATCTTACAGATCAGATCATATTCTCAAATTACAGATCAGATACGGATAAATACTGTGGATTTATATGGATATGATCTAATCTATGAACACCCCTAACTATTACTATAGGTTCATTGTTGCAAAAAAATGTTTCTTTTATTATAAACTATTATTAGATTTTAATTACCATTAAAACAACTGAATGGTCAACTTAATTACCATTATTATATCCATAGTTGCAAAAACCGAACTGGATCGGTTGGTTTGTGAACCAGACTAGAACTGGATTATAGTCCAGTTCGATTTACTCTTTGGACCGTTTAAGGAATAAAATCGGTGTGAACTGGTAAGAATCGGTGCAAACCGGTCTAACCAAACTGGTTTGCTTGAAAAAATTTTTAAAATGTCTCCACAAGGTCTCGAACCAAGAACCTTGGAGCAAAAGTAACCGCTACTTGCCACTTAGCCATTGCACTTCTAAGTATTATATTTGACAAATACTAATTATATAGTGTACATAAATATCTAATTTAATTTAATTTTTATTTTTTCTATTTTTAAAATTAATTATATTTTAATTATATACCATTATTAATATAAATATAAATTTCACTAAAAATTTATTAATTTACTTGATCTATTTTATTGCTAGTATTGTGATTAAGGTTATTTGTTTTGATGTTAGTGTTAAAATCTAATGATATTATAGTTAGATGATAGGCTTTGTGAATTAATTATTTTTTTATTGTGTCAAAATAAGATACTATTGTAGTATTAAAATTTTATGTTTTTTTTATATTATTTATTTTTAGAAGTTGAGACTTGATTCTTCATAAAATGTTAGTGAAGATATGCATTTCAAATTTTAATTTTAAGTTTTTAACTATTTTATATTTTATATTTACGTGAGACCAGTTTTATCGGTTCAACCAGTGATTTATCAGTTGAACCAATAAACCAGTGAACCAGTAGCTTGATCGATTCGATCACTGGTTCAGTTCTAACAATTATATTTCAATCTAATTTCAAAAATTTCAATTTACTCAATTTAATAGTTATGACTCACAATTGGTTCCTAATCAAGCAACAACAAATTATGTCTCCTAATTGGTTCCTAATCAGTTCTAACAATTATGTCTCCCAACTTAATAGTTATGACTCACATTGGTTCCTAATCTTATTTTTGTCACTGTCTCACAAAATCGTTAACAACATGCTGAAATGGACTAACGACTGCTACATTATACATTCTAGCGACTATTTGATGTGACAATTGAAATTTTTTTACCTTATTTTTTATTTTCAACTAAACATTTAAAACCCTAATATGAGTCACGGATACCTAAGTTAAAAAATCAAACTAAGTAAATTGAAACTTTAAAAATCAGATTAAAGCTCGAATATAACTTTAAAACAGAACTTTAACTTATGTAGTGATTAATTTAAATGAAAATCAAATAAATCAAAATTCAACATAATTTTTATCAATGTTTTTAAATTCAAAATTTCTATACCAAAATTAACTAGGATTTTTCTTTAAATTAAAAATTTAATGAAATAATGACTTTAATTATCTTAACTAATGTCCTAATTAATTGCTTTTATGTCTTAAAAAAACCGTATATGAGAAGAAAATAATTAATTTGTCTACTTTAATAAATAGTTATTTTACTAAAATGAGAAACTATTTTTTAAAAATTTTTAAGAACTAATTAATATTATATATATTTTGTTACACTACATTTAATTATAAAAATTTTATTTATTTCTAATACTTATATTAAAAATAAAAAAATTAAATTAGTGAATCTTAATCTATAATATAATAATAATATAGTAATTATTTTATATATTGTACGAATATAAATTAATTATTTTTTTATTTATAAAAATTTTTAAACGCTTGCAGCTTGTTTTATATATATATATATATATATATATATATATATATATATATTTATTTATTTATTTATGAATGTGATATATTTTTTATGTAAATAATCTTTTAAAAAAATCTAATAGTTAATCTATTACTTTTTTTGTTTTAGTCCAAATTAAATATTTTTTAGTGTTTTTAGAAAGAAAATCTTTTGAGGAATTTAATAATATGTGATGAGGAACACCGAATAAATTATACAGAAACCAATTAAAACACAATATGAAAACATCTTTAAAAAAAGACGTTTTAGGCGTGTTTATTTGAGTGGCCTCCAACCTATATATAATATGCACCTTATTCGAAAATATCCAATTCGATTTTACCTAATTTGGTAGGGTAGTTATTAATCCGATCTGCAGTGGATAGGGTATGGTACGGTTAGGATCCTTGTGTGGGTCGGATATGATGCGGGTTGAATTTTTATTTTATTCGACCAATCCCATCCTATATATATATTTTAAGTCAATGTTAAACTAAAAATTTTTCATTAAATGCAAAAAATCCTTAACTACTAAAAGAAGACCATTAATTGATAATTTAATTTTTTTTTACGTAAAATTTAGTTCTATTTTAGATTATCGTTAACTTAGTCACACAAAAAAAAATTATCGGTAACTTTTATAATAATATTGCATCTTTTTTGTAACTCGCGGGTAGAGTTGGATTCCTACGGGTTAAGAACGGATAAAGTTAGAGTTGAGATATTCTCAACTCACGAGTAGATTAGAATTAAATTTATATAAAAATCTAAACTCGTGGGTAGGATTAGAGTTGACTCTAAACCCTACCACGGTTCTATCCATTGCCACCCCTACTTGTGAACATGCATTTTTAACTATCCATTTAAAAGGTGTGACCTAGCTAAGTAAGAAATGTGACATAACAAGATCATGCGAAAGTTCAACACGAGAGCGAGACCATGTCCATCTTATTCTGCTTTTGGTAATAATAAAAAAACAAAAATTTAGCTCCGGACGTGTGTATGAATTCATTATGAATTTGGCGTTGGCTTTGGCCTTTGGCTATGGTGACTGCGCTGCAACTCATTGGCCATGTAACTATCGCTGTTCTTGCTGGCTCAACTAAACTCACGTGATCAGTCAGTCCTTCTATCAAGAATAAGGCTTGTATACCTTAATTATGCTAACCTCTCTATATATATACTATCCATACTTATGGCATTATGATTTCCTCAATTTGAATGGACGAAGAAGAATGAGTGCATGCATGTATATTTTTGACTTGATCCTCACTTCTCCTAACTCCCTACAATCATGGCTTTGTCCAGCTTGCTTGTCACATAATTAATTTGCCGCCTCAGCACTGGACCCATTAATAATACTTTATTAAATTCCCTTTTCCTTTTCTATACTATCAGGTTCAGGTATAACTATAACCTGTAAGCTAGGATACTTTGTCATTAACTCCAAAATCCATCCATGGTCCAGCATTCTCTTTTCGTTTCTTTCTTTTTTCTTAAAAAAAAAAGGTCAAAATAAGCTGGTTAGTTGATATTAACAAAACTTGCAAAAAGCAACAGTAAAAGCGAAGCAACAACGCCACCGTGATTCACTGCATGCGCACTACGCCCCACGCACGCATTTCTTCGTCATAATGAACGGCGGATTTATCATATATATTTTCACATCTAGAAACAGCCAGCCAATATGAGTGATAGAATAAAGACGGTATGGATTATGGATCGGATTTCACTCTTTTACTAATTAAAATGATAAATAAATAAAGAGTCTTTTAAATCAAAGGAAAAATAATTTTGAATACGTGGATAATTGAGAGAATAAAAAAGAATAGAATCTTAATAAAGAAACAATAATGCATGAGTCGTTTACAATATCCATAGTTAGTTCCGTTGGTTTGGCTTTATTTCTTGTTTCTTTCTTTGGTTGTTACCTATAACATCTCTCTCTGGTTTTCAAAATTCAGTGCCCCTCCAATCCCATGTCAAAGACCAAAAATAGAAGAAACATCAAAAACCAAGCAAAGACATGAAAATCGCATCCGCCAATTCATTCATCCTCAGGTGCTTCCTCATCTCCCTCTTCCTCTCCCTCCCCTTCCTCCTCCTCCTCCACCTCTTCTCCCAACCACAACCCCGCCACCCTCCTCCCTCCTCCACCTCCATCACCACCACCACTGTCGCCGGCCTCAAAATCAGACCCGGTTACACCTCCTACGACGCCTACATACAGCACCAGCTCAACAAGACCCTCAACCCTAAGCTCCGGAAAGTATGGACCACGCGCGATTGGAACCGCAAGATCCCCGTCTTCGCGCGCTTCTTCCAAGAACTCAAGGACAAACACCTTCTCCACAACGCCTCCAAGGCTCTCTGCATCGGCGCGCGCGTCGGCCAGGAGGTCGAGGCCTTGCGGCGCGTGGGAGTCACCGACTCCATCGGGATAGATCTTGTTCCCTTCCCTCCCCTCGTTGTAAAAGGCGATTTCCATAACCAACCCTTTGATAACGACACCTTCGATTTTGAATTCTCCAACGTCTTCGACCACGCTCTCTACCCTCACAAATTCGTTGCAGAGATTGAGCGCACGCTCAAGCCCAACGGTATCTGCGTCCTCCACGTGGCACTCTCTCGCCGCGCCGATAAGTATTCCGCCAACGACCTCTTCAGCGTGCAGCCTCTCCTGGAGTTGTTCAAGAACTCACGCGTCCTTCAAGTTCGCAACGTCGATGGCTTCGGCTTGGACACTGAGGTCGTCTTTCGCAAGAAAATCAAACAATAACAAATTCTCATCCACAACCAACATTTTGTAATACCTTCTTCGACTCTATATCTTTCTTTTCTTTTTTTCTCAGTTACACGTGAATTTTGTAACTTTTTTTTGTTTAATAAGCTTAAAATTACTTTTGTTCTTTGGAGGAGAGTGTTAGTGGTGGCGGTGGTGATGATGAAGAATGTGGAATTTGAGGCTAATGGCATGGGTTATTATTGCAACGTATAGTAACTGTGCATTTGGTTAGGTGACGACATAGATTGATAGATAGATAAGATGGCACTTTGCTTAAACTACACATTTAGTTGCGCTCTGTGTACAAGATTTTGAGCACTTTTGGAAATCTCATCTTTCCGTGTAGTAGTATAATTGGATATTTCCATTCAATGACTTATAACTGTTTATACCCTTCAGTTGCTTTCAGTTTGTTTTTTTTAATTTTATTTTATTAAGTTGAGCATGTTAGAATTTATAAATTAAAGGACGACTAGTGGTGTCATTCATTTTCATAGTACTATTGGATATAGTAGATTATTATCTTACAAAAATATTAGTTGTATATTAAAATTAATTATTATATATATATAATTTTTAATTTTAATGTAATGACAGTGTGTTTTATATAGTCATACAATTACATCGTTTTTTTGATCACGTTATTAATGTGAAAAATAATAATTTTTATTGATGTGACATTACGTAATTAAATATACATGTAAAACTATTTTATACGGATAGTATATTAAAATTAAATTTTTTATTTTTAATATATATGTTATATTTTAATATATATTTTATATTAATAATTAATTTTAATGATTAATTTTTATTTTTGTACTACTAAATGTACAGCTAATATCATTGATTAACTTATTATGGCAGAGACTTAGGAGGAACAACACTTAAATATTGCGTTTACTTTTAATTCCATTCACTCTGTGCGCTGGAGATAGACTTTAAATTAAACTAGTTTAATAATATTGTTGAGTAAGATAGAGTTAGTCTTATATGGAATATCCCCTCCATCACCAGCAAGTCAACCAAGACATTCACGGTTGAGTGATACACGTTCTCTTTTCATGTATGAGACAATGAGCGATCATGGTATAAATTCGGAGAGAATCTTGCTAGAGAGCCAACCAGAAATTTCGACAATGTGTATAATGGGTTGAATATTTAGTCTAATAGAAATAAATAATAAATTTAAAAATTTTTATTTAATTATTTTACATTAAATTTTAAATTTTTAAAAAATTTAGATAATTATTTTAAAAAAAATAACCATATGAAATCTTAATTTACTAAAATATTTCACTCCAAAACTCTCTTATTTTTTAACTGGCAGCCACCCACCTTCATCAATAATCATCTCATTTTACCATCCCTACTTAGTAAAAAGAACCATCACTTAAGGATAAAAATAATTATCCGTATATTTAATGAATTAAACATCTAACATATTTTAATTATATATAACTAAACCCAATTCAATCAAAATAATCATCGTTGAGCGTCGAAGGGCGAGGCGCGTTGGGCTGACCGGCAAAGGTGATGACGGTGTCGATGGGAGGATGCAGCGCCGTCGGTATGGCCAGCGAGGAATTCAGCGACGTGAGGTGAGGACGGGAGAAGATGACGGTGAGTTTTGAACGTGTATTGAAGGTTACGGTAAGATTAGAAATAACCGTATGTAGTGTGAATGAATTTAAATACTAATTCTAATCTTTCAAAATTTAAAATTTGAAATTAAATAATTAATTAATAATCTAATTTTTAATTATATTTTTTTATCTATTGTACACATTGTACACGATTAGTATTGTTCCCAATACTTTCTCATTTAGAATGTTAGTTGTCTTTTTTATTTTTAGTCTTTAGTCATTTTTTTTTTAAAATTTATTATTATTTAATTAATTTAAATATCTATTTTTATATATTAATCGTTTAAAAAATTAAAAAAATTATTTATTTTTTATTTTATTTCTCTAGTAAAAGACTGAATAAAAGGTAATATTTAAAAGATGTCTAATTGTATCAAAATTTGATAATTTAAAATGGAGATAAATTAAACGTCTAAAATACGAACAAAATATAATAGTGATAAACATTTTTTAATTATAATACATTTATATATGACACAAATGGTAAAATTTTTCTTTTTCATATGTAGTGTTTATTTTGTTGTAATGAAAATGTAAAATCGTCAAATTAAATTCAAAGATTTAAATAATTTTTAAGTATTATGTTTAAAATTAGTTATATTTGTTAATGCAGTAATATTATATAAATATAATTGAAAGAAAATGTTAGGAAATATATATTTTTTATTAATATTAATCAATATTTTAGTTAACATTTTATATATATATATATATATATATACTGTTATATATTAGGATGTGGTTTAAACATTATTTCAATATTATCTGAAAAATATTCTTTAGACATCAAGTTGTACTCTTCAGCTATCCATAGTTCCATACAGTTAATGAGAGAGAGGGGGTATGCAAATATGCAACCAAGAATAATTAGGATAGTTCTGTCCATACTTTATGAGACACAATTAGAATTTGCTGCTGAATGACATCGTTTAACCTCCCCTTTCTTTATTGTAAATTGAAATTACATCGACAATCTTTTGGTCTAATGTAGGAGTTTCTATTTTTCTTTTTCTCTATCTTTTACTTACTAATAAACATGAAGAGCTTAATCAGTATTCTATGCACATTATTAATATTTACGTGAGTATTGTCCTTTTTTCTTAATCAGTATTGAGAGCTTCTAAGCTATTAATCTTAAAGAGAATTTCACGTTATCCACATTCCCAAACAAAAATAAGACCCTCTCCAAATAGCAAACACTTCATATACCTCAGGACACTAGCAGCAGAGGGTATAATTCGTCATTTGGTTTTTTTATTTTTGTCAAATGGGCTAGCTATTAGTTATGGGTTGTTCTTTCTTATCAACAATGCATAACTGTTGTAATTTGTCTAAATTCCAAGTCCCAACTAACCATGGATATGCATGTGATGATGAATGATTTATTTTATTTACAGGTCATTCTCGATCAATTATTCCACCCAATTCAATATGCAATTTGTTTTTTTGTGTCATTGGCTGACCCACTTCATATCAGAGGGGCCAAGAGTGGCAAAGCAGGGCGAGGCTTGTTCAAAAATGGATGTAAAATAGGTCTAAAATATCAGTTCGTTATGTTTTATGTTAGTGTGTTAAACTAATTCATTTAACCTTTTCTAAATAGTAAAACTATTATTTAAATTCAAATAAAAATAATCAAATTATAATATAATTTTTTAAAATTCTCCACATTAATAAGGCGTCTATCACAATATTCATTCTTAAATTGCTGTTAAAATATATAAAAAATAATATTTTTAATTATTTTTTAATTAACAAAAAAATTTGGAATAAATTAAAAATTTAAAACACACAAAAAAAAAAACAGAATATCGTGATTGAAAAAAAAAAAGAACTATATGTGTTTTAAAAGAAGTTAAGTCAAACAGACTAGAATATATATATAGGAGGGCAAAATAAAACAAAAATAGAAAAATAAAATAAACATAAAAGTTGGAAAAAAAAAAATTCAAGTTGATCTATCAGTCAGTTTGCCATACCCTATCAAAACATCCGTTTTACTGCCGTAAACATTAAGACATTTGTCAATTGAGGAATGCTTATTTATAATCCCCAAACAGTCAAAACACTTTCACCCACACGTAATTTGAATAGGAAAAACTAATGGCTGATTAGGCCTTACATCGATCACATGTGAATCATACTTATATTTTTTTTGGTTCATAATACTATGATCACTTTTAGTCACTTGTGATGAGTATCTCTTTCATAGAGCCCCACACAAATAGGTATTATGCGCCATATAATGAAGATGTAGAATACACTTTAAAGTTTAAAGTCTGTGACATTTGTCAAATAATTTTCCTAATATATAGGATAATAGGATTAGTATTTGATTCCTTTCCAGCGTCGCATTGCTATAGAAAAGCGCCAAGCATCGAGAAGTGGGTCCGGGGCTAAGCCTGCAAAGAACCACTGAATAGAGTGAGCCCAATAAGGAGTGCACCTTGGCCCATGCCCAATTTTACGAACGGCCGCTTTTGCATAAGCCTCTGGTGTTGGAATGAAAAGTGAATCTTTCTCTATACATGCTATCTCTGATGCCATCTTCGTTGCTACATACAGTGGTACCTTCATTCATCAACACGACAACACCATCATTTATTTAATTTCTATAAAGAAACCATTTCTTTAAGAAGAATACTCTGTGGTTATTTGGATGTTATTATAAAAATATTAATAAAAAATTATCTTTTTAATTTTTTAATATATTTAACAATTTTTAATAATAAAAATAAAAATATTATAAAAATTATTGTTTTTAAAAATTATAATTTACATATTTTTATATTATTATACTAAACATAATTAATAAATAAAATTTTTTTTTTTTTTTTAGTCACCAAAAAAAAAAAAAAATTTTTTTTATATGAGATATCTAAATATAAAATTACTTTTATTTTTTATAAATATCTTTTAAAAAAAATTTTTTAAAAAAATTCACTCAAATAAATCCTTTGCCTTTGCCAAAGCATTCTAGAAAATTTTTATCATGATATGGAAAAACTAAAACTAAGGAGAGAAAATAGTGGCTATTTTTTTTTTTTTTTGGTATTGGAATGTTATTGGTAATTTTTATTAATATTATGATATTTAGGTGTAATATAGTGATACGAAAGATATGCAGGATAAAAAGAAATCATGAATCACGATTTTAAATAAACAAAAAATTAAAAAAATAATTATAAATTATAAATTACGATTTTAAATAAGATAAAATAATAAAAAATAATATCGTGAGTTAATATTTTAAATTTTTTAATTTTAAGAAATTATAATTTCTAAAATCGTGAATCACAATTTTTTTATTATAGAAATTGATACACACAATTTATATTATACATCACACTTGTAAAATATACTAATTTAAATTTATATTAATACATTACACAATTTCATTTATTGTATGAAAAATAATTGACTCTGGTTATCAAATTTTATCGATAAAAGAAAGAGGAGTAAAATATTATTTTTGTCCTCAATATTTGGAGTAAGTCTTAAAATTGTTCCTAATATTTAAATTATTCTATTTAAATCTCTAACATTTTAAAATTGATTCAATGTTATCCTGTCATTAGTAATTGGTTAACAGAATTGACGGCGGCATAAAATTGAGATAATTTTAAAACGTTAGGGACTTAAATAGGACAACAACGTTGGGACAAAAATAATACATAGAAATAAATTTTAATTTTATCCTTCAATAATATCAATCTTTTACGGTACATAATTATTCAATTATTTTTTAATCACATCTAAGTAAATTATAGTTAATCACATTACTTTTATTTTAAATAATTTTTTTTATAATTTTACTCTTAAAAATTTTTACTCATCATAAAATAATTGTAGAATGACTAGTACATAAATTTGTTGGAAAAAATGATATATATATATATATATATATATATATATATATATATATATAATAAAGTAATGTGATTCTAGTCATTTTATAAATATTTTATGATGAGTAACAATATTTAAGAGTAAAATTATAAAAAAAATTATTTAGAATTAAAATAATGTGATCATGTATAAATTTATTTAGATATGATTAAAAACAATTGAATAATTATGTACCATAAAAGATTGATATTATTAGTGAAGGATAAAATTAAAATTTAATTTGTTTCTATGTATTATTTTTGTTCCTAATGTTTTCGTCTTATTTAAGTCTTTAATATTTTAAAATTATCTCAATTTTGTCCTATCATTAATTTCGTTTACACATTCCTAACAACAGAATAATATTGAATCAATTTTTAAATATTAAAAATTTAAATAGGATAATTTAAATGGTGGATACTACCATGAAGATTTTATAATTATCTTCGTGTGAATATATTTCTTTTTGACCCTTGGATGATGGATTGTATGGTTAGATTTTGATATTTATAAAAGTGTTTTTGTTTAAAATGGGGCTAAATAAATAAACCACACTTTTAACCAAAGCATCTTCATGAAAAGATATTTTTGTCATCTTCATTGTAGTATCCACCAATTTAAATATTAAAAACTATTTTAGAACTTATGGTAAATGTTGGAGACAACAATACTTTACTCAAGTAAAGAAAATGAAGTGTGGCGTGGGTACCTGAGACTGGACGTGAATCCCATACTGTTTATACTCGACGTACAGAGATCTTGATAGCTGATCCACGTAACTGCATGTTTTGGTAGTCAATTTATATATAATCATGAATTTGACGATTGATTTTTAACGTACATAAAATATTTTTAAAAAAAAATTAGATATGAATGTTTTCCTTAATAATTATTTTAAAAGAAAGTCTACAAAAAATATTTAAAAAATAATATATCTTTTTCTAAAGATGCATGATTATCAAATTTATAAAAAACAGATATCGTAATAAATATGTTCAAAAATCATAATTTATAACAATAATTAAAATGAATATAAACATACAGTGGAACAAAAATTTCACTTAAAATAAGTCTGAAAGGTGAATTTAAAAATGAACTATCACCTTATAACATTTATCTTTTGGTGAATTTCCACATATATTGAGTAATTGTTTTATGATTTGACATTTTAATCAATATTTGAATTAAATTTGACTAATTTAAAATGACGTACCTTATTACATATGTATATCTTTTATTTTGTACATTTGTAGTATAATAAGACTACTTTATTATTCACGTCATTATCTTTTGCAGTTAACATTTATTTCTATTTCCTCGTGTCTGAATAAAAAGACTCTCATCCGTGCATATGCAATAAAAGTGATAGTCATGTCTAACTAAAATTTATAAACTGAAGCAAATTGTTGCATAAACTAAATTAAAGTAGTTTAGCATATACTAATATATTAAAGGGTAAACTATACTTTTTGTCCTGAAGTTTGACAAAAGTTTCAAAAATACCCGTAAGTTTTATTTTGTTTCAATTTTGTCCCAAAAGTTTTCGATTTGCATCAAATATACCTTTGACGGCTAAATTTTCAAAAAATTTAAGACCAATTCAACAACAATTTCATAATAACAACCCCTCAACACAAGTAAATCAAACATAATTTTCATGCATTATTGTTAGATTGGTCTTAAATTTCTTAAAAATTTAGCCGTCGATGGTATATTTGATGCAAATCGAAAACTTTTGGGACAAATTGAAACAAAACAAAACTTAGGGATATTTTTAAAACTTCTGCAAAACTTCAAGGACAAAAAGTATACTTTACCCTATATTAAATATTTGAGTAAGAACATATAGAATTAATTTTTTATAATTAATTTTAATCAACTTTTTTCTTTGTCTTTTTAAAATATTTTTCTTTAATAATAATTTTCTCCTTTATTTACACTATCAACATTTCACTTTAATTTCAATCATATATTTTCATCCAATTTTTCATGGTTTATTTTCAACAAAACCATAATTGACTTTAGATATTTTTAATCTTTTTTTAATGTGATTTTAAATATTTTTTTATATGTGATTTTGTATGATTGTTTGAATAATGATCATGTAAATTATAAATAAAATTGTTTAAAAAAAATAATTAATATTAGTTGATAAATAGTTCGTTGATCTGCCAGTTTGATTCTAAATATTAATAGACAAATTAAAAACAGAAAAAGTATAAAAATCAACTTTAAACAGTTAATATTAATATTTTTTTATTATAAAACGATCTTTTTTAAAATTTGATATCACATGTACAATTATTTTTATAATCAAGTCTAATTAAATTGGTGCAATACCAATAAAAAAGAACACATGTATATGTCGAACATAATACCAATTCTCCTCTTTCTTATTTTTTGTAATCCACAAATTTTTATTGGAGACAAAAAAAATTTATTGATATAACACACAAAATTTTGTACATAACATAAACTTATTAATATAATATACATATATTTGTATATAATATATAATTTTTTTGCACATAGCACACAAATTTTGTTACCAGTATATTTTGTTTATTCGATAAATCAATGTTATGAATATATAGTTCTCTAAGAATTTGTATGTTGTACATCAAAATTTATGTGCTATGTATCAAGATTCTTGTGTTATATACAAAAATTTATGTGTTGTGTATATTTTATTATTGGTTGGATATTAATATTTTGAATATGTGGTCTTTCAAAATTTTTTGTATTGTATACTAAAATTTGTGTGTAAAATTTGTGTGATGTGCACTAATTTATGTATTTTGCATCAAAATTTTTATGCTCTAGTTTTCTTAATATTTAATTTATAGGAGAAAAAGAAGAATAAGACGACGAGGATGACGAAGAAGAAGACAGCGACGGCGATAACGATAATGACGTTGAAGAAAGAAGCACCAAAGAAAAAAAAGAAGAAAAAGATGATGATGATAATGAAGGAGGAAAAGAAGGAAAAGTACTAACTTGGTTAAAAATTCAATTAATTCAAAAAATGCTTGGATGCCTAATATTAGATAAAATATTTAATATTTAGAGTTTAAAATTTAAAATTTATAGTTCACAATTTGAAATAAAAAAGAATTGGTTAACATTAGTTAAAAATAAAGGCTTCAAACTCTTAGAAATAAAAAAGTATTAGGAGACAATATTTTTCATAGTTGTTAGAACTGAATTGGTCAGACTATTAATTTACTGATTTATTGGTTCAATCGATTATCAGTTGAATTGACAAAATCGGTCTCATGTAAATAAAAAATATAAAATAGTCTAAAACCTAAAATTAAAATTTAAAAAATATATATCTTGATTAATATTTTAAAAACAATTAAATTTCAACAAATTATAATAAAAAAGTTATAATCTAGTTATTATTAAATAAGTATATAAAATTTTAATATATTTTCATAATAAAATTTTTTAATTTTATTTTTATATTAAAATAAATATTTTTTATTTTAATAACTAACTAATTAACTTATATTTATTATATTGTTATAAATAAAAATATTTGATATTTTTTATTTATACATATTTAAATACATTTATATTAATAATTATGCATAATAACAAATATAATTAATTTAAATATAAGTGAGTATAAAATTAAAATAATATCTAAAAAATTATTATATATTTTTATTATATAATTAATAATTAATATTTAAAATAATAACAAACAATATAATTTAGTGGCAAAAAGGGTATGTACACACAAAGAAGATGGAAGTTCTATTGGTTTTCATCATTTTAAACGATTTTCAGTCAAATTAATTGATTTAATCCGATTCTAACAACTATGATATTTTTCATCAACTAACAATTAAATATTAAAAAATAATATCCAAGACTAAAAATAATAAGAACATTGAAACTTCAAGTTAAAAACCATTTAAAATTTAAATGGAATAAAACTAATCTAAATCATAAAATTTAGGATTTAGAGTTAAAAATTTAGAATGATTAATAGTTGGAGGGGTGGTCGATGATGGTGGCCAACAGTGGCGGTCGGTGGTTGCTGATGAGTGGATGGAATTATGATGTTAGAAGAAAAGGAGAAAAACTGAAAATAGAGGTTAATTTAAAAGAGGGTAAAATATAATTTTTATGTATTATTGTTAGATTGATTTTAAATCTTTTGAAATTTTAGCTGTCGAGAGTATATTTAATACAAATAAAAAAATTTTAGAATAAAATAAAACTTAGAGATATTTTTAAAATTTTTACTAAATTTTAAAAACAAAAAATATATTTTACCCTCTAAAAAAATGTAATGTTTATTTTGTTTACTTTTTGTTTTATTTAGTTTGATTGGCCAGTCCCAATAGTTATACTACAACATTGATTCTCTAGAATAGTAGAATTGTTTTCTTGAAATTTAAAGTTGAGTAACGTTAGTTAGTCTTTTTAATTAATATTAATCAAATTTTTTAAATTATTTTTTATTTTAAATTATAAATTTTTAGTCTTAAAATATAAATATTAAATAATAAATTTTTAAACTGAAAAAAATTATAATTAATAAAGTTAGAATCGCGCTAGAGAATGGAATATTTGTACAATGTGTACAATGAGTTATGAGTTAAAAAATGGAGAGTGCTGGATAAACAATGACTATCTTAAACAATATGAACAACTACCAATCAAATAAAAAAACACTACACTCTAATTTAATGCTACTAATTAAATTTACTCTTTTATCCATATTAATTCATATTGTTCAAAAATATTACTTTTCATTAAAAAATTAACATCAATCATAAGCTGACTTTGGAGTTCTCCAAAAGATACCATGTCATAAAATCACTCATCTCAAAAAACTTAAGCTGATAAAAAAATATCATTAATGATTATATTTTTAATACTAAATCGGACATTCCTAAATCTCCATTGTACATATTGTACAGATATTCCATTGGCTCCCTATACTTCCTCTTAAAGTTAACTGAATAAAAATTGATTATTGTTTATTGCCATAAAGATAAAGAGAAGCTTACGCCTTTGAAGCAGCATAGATGGAATAGAGAGGATGCGAAGGAATGACGACGGAAGCGCCAGATCCAATGTTAATAATTGCACCCCTTCTCCGCTCCATCATTCCGGGCACCACCGCTCTTGTCACCCTCGTCGTTCCTTCCACATTCACCTTTAAGATCTTCCTCCACACCTTCTCTTCCACTTGGTCAAAGAACATAGCCCCAGGGTACGTGATCCCCACGTTGTTGATCAGTATCCCGAGGTCCAATTCGCGTGTGGCCGCCGCTATTTGCCGGAGACCCTCCGCTATGTCGCCGGAGAAGTCCATCTGGATGGCCTTGACGAGGATGTGAGGGTGGCGTGCTTGGAGTTCAGTTGCGACGGTTTGGAGCCTCTTGGAGGATCTGCTGACGAGGATGATGTTGAGTCCTCGGTGTGCTAAGCGGTGAGCCATGGCTTTTCCGATTCCGTCGGTTGCTCCGGTGACCATGGCCCAGGAACCGTAGGTTCCTATTAGGTCTATTTCGGGTCGGAGAAAGGTGGCGAAGATCCATTTGGAAAGGGAGATCAAGTACTTCAGCGTCACCACCAAGCCGATTAGGAAGCACCAGCTTGAAATTATATTAACACCTGCAAGCTCACTGCTGCATGCTTTGTGTTCTTCCATCTCTCTCTCTCTCTCTCTCTTCACTACTACTTACTGTCCAATAACAATTTTTTCATGGTAGGAACCGTTCAAATAAAAATGTCTCAAACTTCCTGGAAATGAAACACGTGCAAAATCTCAACTAATTAAAGTAGTCAATTCATACTTATATTCTTTTGGTTTCTCACTCTCTTGTCAAATCAAACTTAAATGATTATGTGATATCTTGGTTAAATAGATTTTTTTAAGTTATGCCGACTAGATTAGTAGGATCGGAGACAATAAAAATAAGTTTAAATTAATTTAAAATTATTTTATTTATATTTATTAATTATTCTTAAAATAAATCTATAATATTAGATTTTAAAAAAATAATTTTAGATATTATAGACATAAAATTATAAATATTAAATTAAATAAAATACTTTTAAATTGTTATTTCTCTAACATTATTAAGCAGAATTATGGCTGTGGTAAATTGTTTTTTGTTTTATATATTCATAGATTAGTGGAATATATGTTGCTTGCTAAGAGTAATGGAATTAGGTGTCCATTCATTAATACATATCTACGTAACAATCACATATTTAAGCTGGCTAAGCTAGCGGGAGGTTCACAACTTTAAAGACTATCGTTTATTACTTCCCTTATATATTCAAGTGGGTACGTACTATGGTTATATAAGATTTTGTTAATTGATAATATTTAAAAAATAAAGCTAAGATTAATATTATATGAATAAATTAAAAAGTGTAGCTGAAATTATTAAGATAGACAAATAGTTTTATATCTAGAGTAAAGGACAAATAAGTTTATGACCTTATTTTTTTGCGAACATTTTTGTTTTTTATCATTGAAAAATATTTGTAAATCTCTGACGTTCTTAGAGTAGCGTTTGTTTTGAGGTATTTGGACAGAGAATGAGAAACTGAGACACAGTATCATATTTGTTGACTTAAAAACTGATACTAAAATTTCTGTCTCTATCCCAAAATTTCAATATTTTAGCACTTTCAAAAAGTAGGGACACATGGGACTGAAATTTTTAGAGACGGAGACTGAAATTTTAATAACATTTTATACCTAAAATATCCTCATTTCAATTAATTAATTCTAATTTTACCCTTTGTGCAAATTAAATTAGAGTTTTATTCTTATTTCAATTTCTATATCTAACTTTGCACCAAACAAAATACTGAAATTTATTTCAGTCTTTGTTTCTTAGTCTCTGTCTCTCAGTCTCAGTCTTTTAGTCCCTGTTTCTCTACCAAACGCTACCTAAAAATTGGACGAATCAGTCCCTCCGTCCAAATGCCTCCGTCAGACCCAAAGAAAAAGTATGATGTGTCTCTCGTAATGCTTGTCCACGTACGCGTCGCCTGGCAGACTTCCCTCTCATGAATTCAGCAAACCCTCATTTTTTCATGAATTCTCCACTTTGCATGCTTTTTTTCCATTTCTTTCAAGTCATTCTTGCCTTCAAAACTTTAAATCACTCAAACAAACATATCAAGGCATCGAATGGGAGAAAAGTAAATTAAATTTAGCAATTTAATAGCCTAGAAAGCATGTTTTCAATCATTAAGCATACTTAGGAGAAATTCACAAAACCATGCTATTTTAGTCAATAAATGTGAAAAAAGTTGATAAAATCCACCAAATTCAATACAATATAAACCATAAAATTATAGTTCATCAACTTTCTCACACTTAAACATTAGCATGTCCTCATGCTAAACTCTTGTGGTTCATAAACTAATATGCAAAATGCGTCTACCTACTTGGTTAAAAATGAATCAATATCTAAGAACATATATGAACAAGTAGGGCTAAGATAGTACGATGATTTATGAATTCCACTAATTCAAATATCAAAATGAAGTATAAATATATTTGCAAGAAGAAAGCTCGTGAAAGTAAGGAACAAGGGATTGAGCATCAAACCCTCACCGGAAGTGTTTGCACTCTAATCTCTCTAGTGTTTGAGGGTCGATTCTCTCAATTCTCTACTAATCTTACTTTCTAAGGCTTGCTCTTCTTCTACCAATTAATATATATTCAATGCATAGATACACATATCAAGAAGTCTTTTTTTAAGGGTTGTAATGGGATTAGGGCTAAATTTAATTTACTTTTATCTCATTCGATGCCTTTATATGCTTGTTTGAGTGATTTAAAGTTTTGAAGACAAGAATGGCTTGAAAGAAATGGAAAAAAGCATGCAAAATGGAGAATTCATAAAGAAATGAGGATTTGCTGAATTCATGACGACGCGTACGCGTAACACACGCGTACGCGTGACAAGTATTACGGAAGCCACGTCAAATTTTTTTATTGAATCTAACAGAGATATTTAGACAAAAGAATTAATCCATTCAATTTTTAAAGACGTCAAGAACTTTTTAGGTCAGCTCACTATAGGAATTGATCTAGATGGAATCAAATAGGTAGTATTATACATATGTGCTGCGGCTATATCCTAGCTAATAGGTTCGAACGAATAATGCATAAATCAAAAGGAAAAAAATATGTACACATTTTCCGAAGACGTAAGCGTCACCACACCTTCCTTAAATTATTTCGCCCAGCAGAATTGCAAACTTCATTTGTTTCCGTTCTCGTAAAAAATGTTCGATTGCTTAATCAATAATATGGTTCACTCTAAGAAAGGGTATGGAAAATTGTCATCATACGCGTGTCTTTTTCAGTGTTTAATAGTTAAGCATATAAATTAAAACAAGGATTAAGAATATATATATATTAATTTTAATATATTAATAATATAAAATAATTTTATACATATATTCATTAGTGTAATACTACTTAAACCAAAATAGTTATTTTTTATATTAATTAAGTAAATAATTATTAACAAAAATATATAATTAAATAATTATATAAAATATTTTATAACAAAATCACACTAAAATTTTAAAAAATACATATCAATATATATATATATATATATATATATATATATATATATATATATATATATATATATATATATATAATCAGAATATATCCACCATTTATGATGCCCACAAGGCGCAAGAGCTCGACGGGAACGGATAGGACGAAAGGTTGAAACTTAGAATTTAGAAACAATCTCGCTGTCCAACTAATTATAATCAATTAATAAAAAAATCTATTGGACTTTTTTTTATATAAATTTTAATTATCATAAAAAATATTTAAAATTAAATAAAAAATCAAAATCTAAAAGAAAAAAGCTAAAAACAAATGAAAACAAAAATTTAAAATAATTATAAAATAAATATAAAAAACCTAATAAAAAAAACCATACGAAACGTAACTGTGTACACCCTAACCCAAAACATAAGCCAGACTCAATCAAGTCAGGAGGTCCAATCCAAAAGGTTGGCATTCACTGACTATCCGACCTCTATTAAGAAGTTGGAGTCAACAACACCAGCAAGCAGTCAGCACTTATCCAAGTGAATAACTGCCTCCTTTAATCTCTCACCCACTTTTAGAAGAGAGATCCCAACAACCCTAAGATAAATGGACGATTATCCACCATTAGAAGTGGAACTACTTCGACGGTGGTTATTTGTTCCTTCCCTATAAATACACTGACACCCTCAGGTAAACTTAAGTTCCAATACACTAAAACCTGCTTAACCCCTTACTGACTTAGGCATCGGAGTGTCTTGCAGGTACCACCCCCATCTCTTGGAACACACAACTCGGACGGCGACTCCTTGACGCAGATCAAGGGGCCTTCCCTCACAGCCCAATCCACCAATTTCAGGTAAAGCCCCAGAACATTGGCGCCGTTGCCGGAGACTCGGAGATCATCGCATAATGGCGGACGACCAGCATAAAGACGAACACATTGCATCTGAGTCCGAACAAGAGCATCAGGACGTGGTCAACAATGACCGAGCGATAATATCTCTACAAGGAGTAGAATGACTACACGGTGAAGGCCCCTCGAATACCCAGGGGTCGAAAAAAATCTCCTCTAAAGTTCATCAGCCCGAAAAAGATGGGCAACCTCACTCTACTAACTTAATGGAACTATTACATGGCCACCAAGGTCGACTTGAACAACTAAAACAGGAGCTGTAACGTCAGCATGAGGCGGAGCGAAGCCTAAGGAGAAAGATCGAGCGACGAAGAGAGCTTGAAGAAAAGCTTTGGAGGCTGGAATCCAACCTCCGAAATAAGGATTCCCACAAAAATCGAGAAGACACCCCATTGGGAGAAGAAGACCCATTCATTGAGGATATCATGAGGGCTAAAGTTTCCATAAACTTTAAAATCCCTGAGCCCCTGACATGGACCTGTATGACGGGATGACTGACCCGAAGCATCACCTCAGCAATTTCAAAAGTCGGATATACTAATTAGCCGACGCGTCGGACGCCACTCGCTGTAAGGTTTTTCTGACAACTTTAACAAAGGCAGCCATGAAGTGGTTTGATGGCCTCCCACCAGGTCGGTGACCAGTTTCAACGACCTCTCGCGCAAGTTTCTTACGCGATTTTCAATTCAGAAAGACAAGGTCAAGCATGTCCCTAGCCTCTTAGGAATCAAATAGGAGGTCGGAGAACCTCTGAGAGACTACATGGAAGTATTTAATAAGGAGTGCTTAGAAATTCAAGACCTGCCCACTGAGGTAGTAAGAATAGGTCTCATCAATGGACTCCGAAAAGGATCCTTCTCCCAGTCCATCTCAAAGAGACACCCGACTTCTTTGAGTGATGTACAAGAGCGAGCTGAGAAGTACATCAACATGAAAGAGAACACCAGGTTACGAGAACCAAGTTGGCGGCTGGGGCACCCTCACCAATCAAAAGAAAAGGAGAAAGAACCCAAGAAAAAGGAAGAAGTCGGGCCCGAGAGGCCCAAAAGATACCACTCCTACACACTCCTTTACAAGTTTCCCTAGTCGACGTCTACAGCGAAATTTGTCATACTGAAAAGCTTCCTCCCCCACGACCTATTAAGAACAAAAAGGGGGAAAACCGTAATGAATACTGTGAATATCACAAGTTGTATGGACACTTCACTAATGATTGCTACAACCTAAAAAATGTGATAGAAAAGCTAGCCAGGGAAGGTCGGCTAGACATATATCTCATGGAAAGGTCGGACAATCGTGGAAAAAGAAAAAGAGATGATGAAGGTCACGGACGAAGAAGTTCGCCTTCGCAGACCCCAGAACGACATGTCCATATGATAACGGGAGGATTTGCAGGCGGAGGGTTAACCAAATCATCTCGAAAAAAGCATTTGAAGGAAGTCTACCAAATCGGGAATGAAGGGGCCGACCTTCCAACTATTTTTTTTTACCAAGGAGGACGGGCAAGGTATTGTGTCCGGGCACGACGACTGGTAGTAATCACTATGATTCTCGCCAACGCTCATCTGCATAGAACTCTGGTGGATCAAGGGAGCTCAGCTGACATCTTGTTCAAACCAATATTTGACAAGTCGAGATTGAACGAGAAGGAGCTAAGGGCCTACCCTGACACTCTCTTCGGACTAGGGGACACTCCCATCAAGTCACTGGACTTCATGCCCCTACATACAACTTTTGGTAAGGGACAAAATCCAAGACTCTAAACATCGACTTCGTTGTCGTCAATGTAGCATCTGCCTACAATGCCCTGATAGGCAGAACATCCCTAAATCAGTTTGGAGCAGTGGTTTCTACCCCCCATCTTTGGATGAAGTTTCCAATATCGGAAGGGATTTCTACCATAAGAGGAGATAAGAAATTGGCGAGAAAGTGTTACAATGAAAGCCTGAACATAAGAGGTAAAGGCAAAGAAGTCAATACCATTGAGCTCGGGAGAGTCCGAGTTAAAGAAGAATTACTTCCACAATCTGGAGGAAATGCCGAAGAGGTTCAGATCGGGAAAGAGATTGGGAAGAACACCAACATAGGAGCCATTTTAGTAGAAGATCTGAAGCATAAGCTTGTATAGCTCCTGCAATAGAATTCAGATATCTTCGCCTGGAAAGCTTCCGACATGCCTGGAATAGATCTCAAACTCATGTCACATAGATTGGTTGTTCATCCAGGATCCCAACCTGTCCAGCAAAGAAGAAGGAAGCTAGTACCTGAACGGGTTCAAGTGGTCGAAGAGCAAGTGCAAGCTCTGCTAGAGGAAGGCTTTATTAGAGAAGTCAAGTATCCGGCCTGGTTGGCAAGCGTGGTGTTAGTAAAAAAAGAATGGCAAATGGAGGATGTGTGTTAACTACACCGATCTCAATAAGACATGTCCTAAATAGGGGTGTACGCGGATCGGATCGAATTGGATATGGCCGAAAATTTGATCCGATCCGCACAATTTCCATTGGATCGGATCAAATATGATATCCGCGCTTTTTAGTGTCGAATCCGATCCACAAAAGTGCGGATCGGATCGAATATAGGATATATCCGCATAATTGAACCTTCTCTTTTTAATCATATTTCTATATAAAAAATTCAATAAAAATATTTCTTTCACACTTTTAAACTTATTTATTCCTAAAACATTTTTAATCAAATTCTTTCTAAATAACAAAAATAAAATAATACAATATATGAATAATAATTAGGTTTAATTACTCTATTGGTCGTTATAGTTTCGCGAAATTTTCAATTAAGATTTTTTTTTCCTTTTAATTGAGTCCCTGCACCAATTTTTTTTTTCAATTAGGTCCCTCTAGGTAGTAATTGGTTTAATTTTATAGGGACCCAACTAAAAAAAAATTGGTTTAGGGACCCAAATAAAAGAAAAAAAAATATAGGACCCAATTAAAAAAAATTTAGTGTAAGGACTCAATTAAAAAAAATATAGAGATCTAATTAAAAGTTTTGTGAAACTATAGAAACTATCAGAGTAATTAAACCTTTAAAATAAGGATTAAATAAGAAGTTTATGGAGTTGTTATATTAATGGCAGAAAATGAAATTGGTTATTAATATCTTTTTTTTTTGTAAAAATAATAATATCTTATATATACAAAGAATTTGAGTGACAATTAAAAAAATTTAAAGTTGTTTAAAATTTTTTATTTTATAATTTTTAATTATTATTAAAATAATTAAATACTTTTAAATATAATAAATATATCATTATAAATATTATATATATAAAATTATAAATATTAAATTGAATAATATAAATAATATAAATTTAGAATATTATTTTTTAGCATTAACTATATATATAAATAGTCACCAGAAAAAAGAACTATATATAAAAATCGAATAAAAATTGATACAAAATGTTGGTATCCATAACATGACTTGAGCCACGCAGATCTATCACATGACTCTTGACGCTACTTTATTTGAGCTAATAGGGGACCAACTGGGGGAAAACTCAAAAAAATAAAAAGTTAAAAACAGTTAAGAAGGTTTGCAACTTTGCATCCACCGAATAATAAGTTTGGCCCTTCATTACTACTGCATTCACTACGGACTAGCAAACCAAAACCAACAATGAAGATAACGAGCGTCTCTTTATGTCAACATAACTTCAGCCAGCCAACATAATGTATAATCAATTAATGCATCAGTCGTGCCTAGTGACGCGCTCGTTAGGCCCTTCACTTTTTGAGTTTTCTAACCCAAAAAAAAAAAAAAAACATAATGTTTAAAAAATAATAAAAAATTAATCTAAATAATTTAAAGTTATTTTATTTAATATTTATTAGTTATTATTAAAATAATTATATGACTTTAAATATAATAAATATATAATTATAAATATTGTATATAAAAATTATGATTATTATATTATATAAAATAATTTTAGATTTTATCTCTTTAATATTATCAAAATATAATCACTAACTCTCTCTTACAGTGAATTAAGGATTATGCTCACTCTCTAAATAATTAAGGCTCGAAAGACTAAATAATAAGTTTAATTATTCTTCCCATTTTATAAAATTGACGCTTATAAAAAAATTTTATATCTAATATGCATTCTTTTTTTGAATTTTTTATTTTAATAAATAAAATAAATATAATATTTACCGAAATAAATATTTTTACGAGAATTTACCAATTTAAATTCCCTTGATTAAACATATCAATTTGAAAAAATATAGGTATCAATATACTATCTGCCAACTTATTATCAATAATATTAATTATTATATTTTAGACACATGTATAGAGACACATCTAGGAAATACATCTATAAAGACATTTTCATTAGACACCGCCATAAAAAAAATATTTTTATTAGACACATTCACAAAGACACTTCCATTAAATACAGTTGTAAATCAGAGTTGGCAGAAATGCTATTAGTAACGTAGTGAGATTGTATCTATTTTAATCTCTTCTATCAACATTTTTATGTACTAATTGCATGCCAAAAGTTTAGATTATTGATATTATTAATATTTTTTATTATTTTAATTTTTTTTAAAATATCGGTATAACGTAAAAAATTATCTCATTTACACAGTAAACAAGATATAACAAAAAAATTTAAATTGATAAATTCTCGTAAAAATATTTATTTCAGTAAATATTATATTTATTTTATTTATTAAAATAAAAAATCTTCTTTTTTTTTATCATCACACTTTTATTCTTATTTAGTTTTATTATATCCACTCATCAAACTTTTATCCACTTATTATTTAGTTTTATTATATTCATTTTTATTCCCTCAAACTCTTTCTATATCTATTATATATTATTAATTTTACAATTAAAATATATCGTATATCATTTTTTATTGTAATTAAAATCAATTCTTTTTTTTTAATTCTCTCCTCCTCTCTCTCTATCTCTCATTCATTCACTCACTTTATCTATTTTATATATCATTATCAATGAATAATTACAAATTTAACAATCAAAATATAAAACATGATATTCTCTAATTATATTTAAATTAAATTAAAATTAAAATTAAAATATTAAAATTCAAATATAGCTATATTTTATATTATATTTATATATTAGTAACTAATTTAATAACTAAAATGCGTCACATGACATTCTCTTATTAAAATTTAGAAAAAAATATTTCTTTCCAAAATTAGTAATTCTCTTTCTTACATTCTCTTATCTATCTTTCTCTCTTTTTTCCTATTTCTCTCTATCCTTCCAACTCTATATATAAGAATTTTTTTTCTGAAACAAATAAAAAAATATTATTTCCAAAAACAAATTATTTCAACTTTAATTTTCGAAATACGTTTTTTTAGGATGAGTTCACCGCATCCCCCGTGAACTTCTATAATTTTATAGAGTTCGCCGCACCCTGGCAAACTTCACCCAATTTTGACGCAACTCAAACTTCTAAGTTATTATCATCGTCTCCAAGAGTATATAAGAGTACACAGACAACAAGCATGACTTTTTTAACATTGTCGGCGGCAATGACAACTATTATTATCGTCTCTAAAAATATATAGGTACACAAATAAGCCATATTTAACAAGATTTTTTCTATTATAAATTAAAAAAAATCATTCTTTTCCTAAAAAAAAAAGACTTATTCCTGTGTACTCTTGTATGTTTCTAGAGATGATGTTAATAGTTATCATTGTTATTTATGGAGCATTCGAATTGAAGTTACTTCATAAAATTAAAAAAAAAATCCTGGTATTTAAAGTTAAAATATTTTTTTTTGAAAATAATATTTTTTATTTATTTCAGAAAAAATATCTATATATAATTTATAATTTATATTTTATATTAGTAATTTGACAAATCAAAATGTGTCACCAGATATTTTTTATTATAATTAAAATAAATTTTTTTCTTAACTTCTAAAATTAACAAACTTCCTCTCTCATTCTTCTTAAATTCTTTATCTTTTTCTCTTTTTATTCTCATTTTCTATTTTTTTTCTACCTTCCTGTTTTACAAAAAAAAAATTAATAATATAATATAATTTAAATAAAAATATTATTATCTGCATATTTTTATAACAAAAATATGCTACATGTCAATCTCTCATTGCAGTTGAAATCAAATCTTTTTTTCTAAAATTAAAAAATTCTCCCCTCCTCGATCTCTCTTTCTTTTTCTATCTCTCTCATTCCTTCACTCACTTTATCTCTCTTATATATCGTTATCAATGACTAATTACAAATTTGACAATCAAAATATACAACATAGCATTATCTAATTGCAAAATATAGCTATATTATATATTATATTTATATATTACTAACTAATTTAATAATTAAAATACGTCACATGACATTATCTTATTAAAATTTAGAAAAAATATTTTTCTCTAAAATTAGTAAACCTCCTTCTTACATTTTCTTATCTAGCTCTTTTTTTTTCTATTTCTCTATCCTTCCCACTCTATATATAATTTATATTTTATATTAGTAATTTGACAAATTAAAATATGTCACCAGATTTTTTTTATAATAATTAAAATACAAATTTTTTTAACTTCTAGAATTAACAATTTCTTCTCTCATTCTTCTTCTTTATCTTTCTCTTTTTTTTCTCTCATTCTCTATTTTTCTTTACCTTTCTGTTCTACAAAATAATAAAATTAACAATATAATATAATTTAAATAAAAAATATTATTATCTACATATTTTTTATTTAATTTTAAATTTTTACTGCTTTTCTTTTTAATTTATATTTATATTTTTTCTTCAAATATTTATTATATATAATTTAGCATAGAGAAATACTAATATTTTGATTAAAAGTTAGAATTAAGATTTAATTATTTAAAAAAAATGATTTAATTTTATAACTATTAATATAAAATTATATAATATATATATATAGAGAGAGAGAGAGAGAAAATATTATTATTTTTAAATAACAAGCATAAAAATTAATTAATTCTATTTGTGCAAAAGACTTAACACCTAATTAAATATAAAAGTATATACGTTAAATTTTTTCAAATTTTAGATAACGAATGTTAAAATTAATTATTAGTAAAAAATTAAACTCTTTCATATAAAAATAATAACTAAAAAATTTATTATTTAATTTTTTTTATTTACAGAGACTCTGGCCTTCTTAGCTGAGGGGACTTTTGTCCCTTACGACTATTTTATAAAAATAGTTTAATGCTATAATTTTTTTGTGTCATAATCTATAATATTAGAATCGACATAATTTTAAAAAATTTATATTCCCGTAATGTTATTACGAAAAAAAATGCTAGTTTTTTTTTTTTTTTTTGAATTTACAAATACAGAATAATGACTTATTATTTTGTAAACCTATAAAATTAAAAAAAAATTCATACTGCGATAAACTCAGTTACCACTAGTAAAACAACCATAAAAATCATTTGAAACACAAATTATCTAGATTATTAAAACATTAAAGTGGACATGATGATGAAAATTTGTATATTTGCATAATTTTATTTTTAGGATAATTATTGGTGCAATAGATATGTGGCTTTGCTTTGTTATTATGTTTACGTTGATTTTTTTTTTTTTTTACATTTGTGAGATTATTACTTTATTCTTCTTTTATACCTTTGGGACAAATTAAAAATTTAAAACTAATTATATAAAAATAATGAATATTATTATTCCAAAATATTTTATTAAATTAATGATCTAATAATATTGTAATAATTAACTAGTTATGAGTAAAATCGGAATAAAAATTTAATAATAAGAAGAGAGAAACAAACATTAATAAATTGGCTAAAATTTTGACAAATGTTAATTTTATAGAATTAAAAGAATATGTCAACTTATTATTTAGTCCTTCCAATCATTTCTTATTATTTTGACAAATTATTTTTTTTAAATCCATCATATATAAAACAAACCTAAGAATAATTAAATTTAAGATTTGTTAGTTTGAGTTTAAAGTATTTATCATCAAAACTAATCTCAACACATATTATTATTATCAATCCCGCTACGTTACTAACAGTATTTCTGTCAACTTCTGCCAACTCTAATTTATAACAGTATTTAATAGAAGTGTCTTTGTGGATGTCTCTAATAAAAATATTTTTTTTATGACTGTGTCTAATGAAAATGTCTTTATAAATGTATTTTCTGGATGTGTCTCTTTATATATATATTTAAAATATAATAATTAATTATTGTTAATAATAAGTTGATAGATAGTATATTAGTATCCTATACTTTTTCTATTATTATTATTATTATTATTATTATTATTATTATTATTATTATTATTATATACACATCTAATAAATAAAAAATTTGATTATTAACAAAATCTCCGTGTTCAACATACATTTCCGTTACTTCCATAGGAAACTTAATAATGAATTGCAGGCTATAGGACGACGTACATTGTTCTAATAACAAGTTGAGCACAATAACATTTAACATTTATGGTGCAGCTTCAATTCACTTCCACATTTGATCTCTCGTCAAGGCAAATTAAAGGCTCATCTATATATAGTAAAATCTAGAAATGTAACTTAATGAACAACAATAATATTTATGTTAATCTGACAGGAGGCAAGTGCAGTATCTAAAGTCTAAACACACACTAATTAGTGTTAAGAGGTTATCACACTTATCAGTCATGTTTTCTGTCCTCTGTTAGGAACTATTATTATTTTTTGTTCGAAAAAATGGATCCAAACCAACTCAACTTTTTTTTCAATTACTTACAAAATTTTCCTCAATGCTTGTCGTCAACTATAGAATTTAATTATGTTTTTTTTGTATTAAGTAATTTTACAAATTAGTGTAATCTCGAATTATATATTGTGTATTATTGTTATATATAAATTTATTTAATATTAATATCTTTTAATAGTGAATTATTTTTAAATTTAAATATTTAAATTACATTATTAAAAAAATTAATTATATTAATTTCAAGTATTTTAATTAATTAAGTAGGACCACAACAGGAACTAAAATTAGTTCCTCCTAATGAAGAAGAGAGATGCTTTGAGTTCCTATTTACTGTTTATAACGCAAAAGCTGATGTGGAGTTACTTTTTATGACAGACGGACCATAAACAGAAACTAGAATGAATTCTCTACTAAAGATGGTCTTAAGTTCACTCTTTTATTTCATCAATTATATTCATCTCATTTAATGCATTATGGATGAGAAGTAAAGTGTAAGAAAATACAAATCCTTTATAAAAATGAACTACATATGTTGTGGGTTCTACTTTTTAAAAATATTTAAATAAATAAAGTATAATGATAGTAGCAGAAGAGAGTATAATTTGTCATTTGGTAGTTTTTGTATTTTTTCAAATGGGCTAGCTATCCTATTAGTTATAGATTGTTCTTTTTTAGAGGTAATGACCAAATCAGTACCCGAAAGATTCAAACGCTGACATTTTGGTATCTCACTATTGTTATTGACAAAATGGTCCTTAAAAGGTTTTAAAATTTGACAAGCGTACCCACGAGTTTACCGGAGCACATTTCCGGCAAGCACAGTGCTGATGTGGCCACCGTGTTTTGGTGACTTGGCAAACCACCCCCAAAGTTCCCTCCCCAACGCACACTCCCTCCCCTTCCCTCTCCCTCCCTGTCGCAGCCCCCATCCCCAATGCACACTTCTCCCTAATCGCAGTCCCCGCCGCATCACAAGCCCCTCCCCAACGTACACTTTTTCTTCCTCCCTCAACAACAACTTTAACATCAACAGCAACAACAACCTTCACCGCTCTCTCTCTCTCTCTCTCCACCACTCCCCCTTCCCCAACGCACACTTCCCTCTCCCTCCCTCAACACCACCATTCACAGCAACAACAACCTCAACATCAACAGAGTTGCCCCAAATCATGAATTGTCCCAAATTTTCAGGTTAAATTATCATTCAAAAAGATTAATCACAATAAAACTCAGAAACAAATTCATATACAATAATCAAAATAAAATAAAATAAAATAAAATAAAAATTAATACAGACACCACCAAAGCAAGAATAGAAGAAGAACACCAGACACAGATGGGGCAGGACACGATAGAGCCAAGATGAAACCCAGACAGAGGAGGCATGGCAACGACTGGGGGCTAGCAGCAAGCAGATACAAGCAGTGAAGGTAACAGCGGTGAAGGCGTGCAGACAATGCAATGCTACGAAAGGAGACACTGGCGGACGCAGAAGACCTGACAACGAGATGGCGACAGTGCGGTGTCGATGACACTGGCTCTGTAAGACTGAGAAGGTTGAGCTTTACTGCTGTTTTGAAGGAGAGTGAGCTGAGAGTGTGAGACACTGTGTTGAGAAGGGGATTAGAATTCAAAGAGGCAAGGGAAGGGGATTAGGGTTTAGAAAGGGGAATTTTGGACTGAGGGGGAGGGGGAGGGGGAAGTGCGTTGGAGATGGGGGGGAGTGCGTTGGGGAGGGGGGAAGGAGAAGGAGAAGAATTAGGGTTAGAGAGGGGGAGGGAAGGATTAGGGTTGGGGAAGGGGGAGAATGCATTCAGGAAGGGGAAGGGGGGAGTGCGTTGGGGAGGGGGGAAGGAGAAGGAGAAGAATTAGGGTTAGAGAGGGGGAGGGAAGGATTAGGGTTGGGGAAGGGGGAGAATGCATTCAGGAAGGGGAAGGGGGGGGGGGAGTGCGTTGGGGAGGGAAAAGGAGAAGGAGAAGAATTAGGGTTTGGGGAGGGGGGGTATTTGCCATGTCATCAAAACGCAGTGGCCATGTCAGCACTGTGCTTGCCGGAAATGTGTTCCGGTGAACTCGTGGATACGCTTGTCAAATTTTAAAATCTTTTAAGGACCATTTTGTCAATAACAATAGTGAAATACCAAAATGTCAGGGTTTGAATCTTCCGGGTACTGATTTGGTCATTACCTCTTCTTTTTTATTATCAACAATGCATAAATGTCAGTCCCAACTCCCAACTAACCATGCATGTGATGATGAATGATTTAATTTAGAGAAAATGATAAATTAATTTTTGACTTTTTAGTTAATAAATATTTAAATTTTTAAGAATTTTAAAATATATTTAATTTATTTATTTTTTAAATTTGGATACATTAATTTTTGTATCTAATTTGTTTTATTTTAAAAATTTGCCTACATAGATATCTATATGGATCAAGTAAGTATAATAAGAGTTACGTTTTATTTTTTTATTGGATTTGACAAACTCAAAACAATAGAAATTAATGTGTCTAAATTTTAAAAAAATAAAAAATTTAAATATATTTTTAAATTCTCACAAATTAAAATATCTACAAACTAAAATATCAAAAACTTTTTTATCATTTTCCCTTTAATTTATTTACAGGTCATTTTCGATCAATTATTCCACCCATTCCAATATGCAATTGGCTGACCCACTTCATATCAGAAGGGCCAAGACTGGCAAATTTAAATCAGGGCGAGGCGTGTTTAAAAAATGGATGAGTCGGTAAAATAGGTCTAAAATATTAGTTCCTCATGTTTTATGTTAGTCTCTTAAACTTAAACTAATTCATTTAACCTTTTCTAAATAGTAAAATTAATTAAAAAAAATAAGTAAAATTTTAAATATTATTTAAATTCAAATAAAAATAATCAAATTATAATATATATTTTTAAATTCTCCACATTAATAAGGCATATATATCCATTCTTAAATTGCTGTTAAAAAATATAAAAAAAAAATAATAGAGACCTACTAAATTTGTACTTAAATCATTATATTTTTTTTAATTAAGTCTCTACACCGCTTTTAATTTTATAATTAAGTTCTTTTTAATATAAAAAATAGAGACCTGCTATATATACAAGTCTTTTCAACATACAAGTTGGCTCAAATCCAACAAAAACAACCCTCAATTTAGATTGTATGTAATCACGCATTTTTCAAACTCTTGAATAGTGCAAAAATCATCATGACAAACGGTTCTTCTCCCTCAATCAAAACCGTAACACTCAAAATTTAAATAAGGATAAAAATCTCTCAAAATCGTTGCGAAAAGTGAAGGAAGTTTTGAAACTGAATTCGAAAAGAATGATGAGAAATTGAAATAAGAAGATGAGAAGGAAGAAGAAGAAGAGTTTTGAATTATCCAGAACTTATCAGTACAAAAATACCAAAAAAATTTTAAACAATACACATAAATATCTTTGTTTTACACCAAAATTTACTATAAATACACAAAAATATTTTTTTCTAAGTAATTTTGCAATATTATTACGTGTTTCTTCTTCTTTTTTGTTTAATTTTTTTATTTTTATTCTTGTTAAGAGAGTAAAATAAGAAGAAACTTGAGAAGGTAAAATAAGAAGGAAAAGATGAATAAGAAAAGAAAAAGAAGAAGAAGATGGTGATGATGATGAAAAAAGAAAAAGCAGCAGAAGATGAGGAGGAGAAAGAGAAATAGTTTTGAATTATACAGAACTTATCAGTATAAAAACACTAAAAATTCTTAAACAATACACATAAATATCTTTGTTTTACACCGAAATTTGCTGCAAATACACAAAAACGTTTCTTTTAATGCTGTATTTTTTCTGCTTCTTTTTTTCCTTATTTCTTTCTTTCTTTTAGTTGAATGAATATAAGATCATTCTCTTTTAAGTAATTTTGCAACATTATGTGTTTCTTCTTTTTCTTTATTTTTTTATTCTTGTTAAGAGAGTAAAATAAGAAGAAACTTGAGAAGGAAAAACAAGAAGAAAAAGATGAATAAGAAAAAAAAGAAGAAGATGGCGATGATGATGATGAAAAAAAAAAAGAAGAAGTAGCAGAAGATGAAGATGAAGAAGATGAAGAGTTTTGAATTATGTAGAATTTATCAGTATAAAAACACCAAAAATTCTTAAACAATACACATAAATATCTTAGTTTTATACTGAAATTTACTACAAATTCACAAAAATATTTTATTTAATGCTACATTTTTTTCTTATTTTTCTTCGTATTTCTTTCTTCTTTTAGTTTAATGAATGTAGGTTCATCATCTTTCAAGTAATTTTATAGCATTATGTGTTTTTTCTTCTTCTTTGTTTGATTTTTTTTGTTTTTATTCTTGTTAAGAGATTAAAACAAGAAAAAACTTGAGAAGGTAAAACTTGAAAAGGTAAAACAAGAAGAAAAAGATAAAGAAGAAGAAGAAGAAGAAGAAGAAGAAGAAGCAACAGAAGATGATGAGTAGGGAGAAGAGTTTTGAATTATGCCGAACTTATTAGTACACATACACTGAAAATTCTTAAACAATACACATAAATATCTTAGTTTTATACTGAAATTTACTACAAATTCACAAAAATATTTTATTTAATGCTACATTTTTTCTTATTTTTCTTCGTATTTCTTTCTTCTTTTAGTTTAATGAATGTAGGTTCATCATCTTTCAAGTAATTTTATAGCATTATGTGTTTTTTCTTCTTCTTTGTTTGATTTTTTTTTTGTTTTTATTCTTGTTAAGAGATTAAAACAAGAAAAAACTTGAGAAGGTAAAACTTCAGAAGGTAAAACAAGAAGAAGAAGAAGAGTTTTGAATTATGCCGAACTTATTAGTACACATACACCGAAAATTCTTAAACAATACACATGAATATCTTAGTTTTATAGTTTTACACCTAAATTTGCTGCAAATTAAATACACAAAAATATTTTCTTTAATGCAGAACTCTTACATTGCATTCACTTCAAACCATTAACGATGGACAACAATTTTCACAAACAAAAATAACATTATTCACCTACATAATTATAAAGTACTAACAAATACATTAACTAAAATCGAACCAAATCTCAACCACTTGATTAGATTCAAAATAATAATCCACTTTGCTTTGATTCAATTGACAATCTGAACTTGAATAATTTATTATCTTCAACAATGAGATAACTATTCAAAAATGATTTTAGAGCTTGATTTAAAAAATGTAGAGAACGAAAGAAATCGCGAAAGACGAAAAAAGAAAACGCAGAGAACGAACGAAGAGAAACATAGAAAACGCAGAGATAGAAGAGAACGTAGATCGAAAACGCTGAGAAAATTCGAAAACGGAAACAAAATCCTTTCAAAAAAGACAGATATATATATATTCGTTCGTTGATTGAAAAGTTAGTTAAATAGTGGCGTGTGAGGTGAATTAGGTTAAAGAGACTTGTACGGTCTTGTATCAAAAAATGACTTGTATGTGAAAAATATTTGTAAAAAATATTAGAATTAACTGAATATTTTTTTATAAATTGAAAGTATTTATAATTAAAAACATAATTATTTTAAAAAAAATATTCTGTTAATTTTAATATTTTTGTATCAAAAATGATTTAATTATAAAATTAAAAGCAATATAGAGATCTAATTAAAAAGAAAAAAATATAGAGACCTAATTAAAAATTTGGTGAAATTATAAGAGCCAATAGAATAATTAAACTATTTTTAATTTAAAAAAGTTTGGAATAAAAAATTTAAAACACAAATAAAAAACAGAATTTCATGTTTTGAAAAAAGAACTATATTTGTTTTAGAAGACAAGTTAAGTCAAACAGACTAGAACCATAGGAGAGCAAAATAAAACAAAAATAGAAAAATAAAATAAGTATAAAAATTGGAAAAAAAAAAATCAAGTTGATCTAACAGGTTAGTTTGCCATACCCTATCAAAACATCTGTTTTACTGCCTAGGACATTTGTCGATTGAGGAATACTTATTTATGATTACCAAACAGTCAAACACAGTTTCACCCACACTTAATTTGAATAGAAAAAACTGATGGCTGATTAGGCCTGACATCGATCACATGTGAATCATTCTTTTATTTTTATTTGGTTCATATTATTATGTGTTTGGTCGATTTTTACTAAATTGACAGTGGTTTGATTCTAATAATTTAAGAGTGAAATTAACTCTTTTTTTATGAGTACTAATTTTATAAAAGTGTATCAAAATTTTTTGAATTAGACAATATTTGAAAACAAAGCTGAAAAGATAATAAAAGTAAAGATTTTGAAAATAAAATTGATTGGAATTAAAATAGTTGCATTGAATCAAAATAAAATAATAAAATGCCTTCGATTAGATCAAAGGATTTCGAATTTCAAAAATTAAAGTACTGAAAAATATAAATTGAACAAGGAAATTAAATGTTGCTTGAAAGATAAATTTATTAGAAAAGTAAAATTTGCAGAAAATGTAAATGAAAAGTAAAAAACAAGTGAAAGGAACTCTACAAAAAATGAACTCGAAGTTGACTCAGAAATTTACTGGGATGTGAGTGTGCGTGAATAATTTCTCAAGCAAAGTTTCAACATTTATGACTTCGAGCCTTCTAGTATTTATAGCAATTTTCTTAACAGATCAATTTGAAATGAAAATCCCATGTATGTAAACACAAATAACCGTTCCCGCTCTTTTGCATGATCATGTAATGACTGTAAAATAACCTTTAATTTTAAGAATCTTCGATCTTCTTAACTCAAATAACTCCTCGATTTACTGAGCTAATCGAACTCTTACTTAATGCCTCCAAATACATCTTTTTCAACACTAATTCCTTTTCTAAAAACTTACTTAATAATTCGAATAATCTTCTTCTTCGAATTCAATTATTTTTTACCAACACTATGATCACTTATGATAAGTATGAAGTATCTCTTTCATGGAGCCCCATACAAATAGGTATTATGCGCCATATAAGTAAGATGTAGAATACACTTTGAAGTTTGTAATATTTGTCAAATAATTTCCCTAATATATAGGATTAACTGAGGTATGATTATTGGATTCCTTTCCAGCGGCGCATTGCGATAGAAAAGCGCCAAGAATCGAGAAGTGGGTCCGGGGCTAAGCCTGCAAAGAACCACTGAACAGAGTGAGCCCAATAAGGAGTGCACCTTGGCCCATGTCCAATTTTACGCATGGCCGCTTTTGCATAAGCCTCTGGTGTTGGAATGAAAAGTGAATCTTTCTCTATGCATGCTACCTTTGATACCATCTTCGTTGCTACATACAGTGGTACCTTCATTCATCACCATCATTTATTTAATTTCTATTAAGAAGAGTAACCTATGCCAAAGCATTCTAGAAAATTGTTATCATCATGATATGGAAAAACTAAAAATAAGCAGAGAAAATAGTTTATCAAATTTCATCGAAAAAAGAAAGAAAATGAAGTGTGTGTGATGTAGGTACCTGACACTGGACGTGAATCCCATACTGTTTATACTCGACGTGCAGAGATCTTGATAGCTGATCCACGTAACTGCATGTTTAGGTCGTGATTTTATATCATAATAAATATTTCAAAAATAGCATTTATTATGATCCCATACCTAGCATAACCCTTATTTTAAAGATGCATGCACGGGGAGGGAAAAAAAAAAAAAAAGAGAGATCAAAATACATATTTAAAAAAAAGTGGAAACTTAAGTGCAGTCGACTTCACGTGAAATTAATAATTAAGAGCCGTTTGATGATTTGACTGATTTGACTAAATTTTCATCTAATGGCTCTTAGTTATCAACTTTACATAAAGTCGATTACACCTTAGTTTTCACCTTTCAAAAATCATAATTTATAACAATAAATTAAAATTAAATTCACTGGCTTGTCATCCCAATATATATGTCCAATTTCATTGTCACTTCTTTATGGTCAAGTTGTTAATTGATTTAATACAGAGAGTTGTAATAAAATAATAATTCTTTTTGTTGATGATTAGTACGTAGTATTATGAAAATAGATTAAATAAAGAAATATTAAGATGAGAAATTAAGCATAGGTAAATTTGTGAAAAAATATTTTTATTAATGACAAATAAATAACATAAAAATTAGAGATGAGAAATAATAATAAAAAATAAGTGTTGAGATATTTACTAATGTCACAAGAAGATGAATAAATCTTTTTATTGTAGGTAAAAGTTAATTAACATTTGTTGTCGGGTGTAATAGAATGTTAATTTTATGAATTCTCTTATTTAAATTTGATGAACATGCAAAATAAAGAACAATAACAAAAATTAGAGGAGAGCAAAAAATAGAGATGATATCTCAAGTTTCAGAAAAAAAAAATTTTTGAGAGAAATAAATCGAAGTTTTTTTTTTATAATCTCAAAGTGCCTCAAACCATTTTGAAGGGGAGTATATTGTCTAATGATTACAATATCATATTCAGCCTACTTTTTTTTATTCAAAAACTTGTTATTAAATAGAGTAGTTGAGAGAAGGTATTTTTTGGTGTTCCTATTATTTTAAGTCTTTTTAACTAAAAATGAGTATAAAAAAAAAGTTAATCTCCACAAGTTAAGGTAGTAGTTCTACTCTAGGTATCCGTAATAAAGAGGTGTTTGAACAAAAAGATACATATGACATGTGACATCAGTGAAAGAACATCTAGTTTAGTTCATTTTTAACTAGACGACATTCTTTATATTTTAAATTCAACTAGTCTGCTCTCACTAATTTAGTTCCCACTTAAAAAAATTTCAATTCCTTCAAATATTCTTTTTGGATTTTATCCTTTTAATTAGTTCAACACTATAAAAAAATTTACTCTTAAAATTATTCATACATAATAAAATTATATTTTTAATGTACAATCAATTAACATAAAGTATAATAAATAAAAATGATAAAAATCAATACTTTTTATTAATATTAACTAATATTTTTTAAATTTAAAATTTAAAATGTAAAATTTAGTATTCATCCTATACCATTTCTCAATAAAAGTTTCACTTAAAATAAGACTCAAATTAAAAGTGAGTTTGAAAATGAAATGTCACCTTATAACATTTATCTTTCGGTGAATTTCCATAGAGATAGGGTAATTGTTTTCTGACTTTACATGTTAAACAATATTTGAATTATTAAATTTTACCAGTTTAAAATACAAGACCTTACATATGTCACAAATAATTTTTTATTAATAATTTATGTATTATTTTGTTTTGCAGTATAAAAAATTATTCGAAAAATATTAAAAGACTAACACTTTTAGTAAAAAAAATTAACTAAAAATTAGTTCATGTAAAATAATTATCGTATAAACTAAAATAGTTTAACATATATTAATATATTAAATATTAGATAATTATTGATATAAAAATATTTTTGTATTTAAATAATAATTAATTAAAAAATAAGTAGAGAGAAAAGCTTACGCCTTTGAAGCAGCATAGATGGAATAGAGAGGATGCGAAGGAATGACGACGGAAGCACCAGATCCAATGTTGATAATTGCACCCCTTCTCCGCTCCATCATTCCGGCCACCACCGCTCTCGTCACCCTCGTCGTTCCTTCCACATTCACCTTTAAGATCTTCCTCCACACCTTCTCTTCCACTTGGTCAAAGAACATAGCCCCAGGGTACGTGATCCCCACGTTGTTGATCAGTATCCCGAGGTCCAATTCGCGTGTGGCCGCCGCTATTTGCCGGAGACCCTCCGCTATGTCGCCGGAGAAGTCCATCTGGATGGCCTTGACGAGGATGTGAGGGTGGCGTGCTTGGAGTTCAGTTGCGACGGTTTGGAGCCTCTTGGAGGATCTGCTGACGAGGATGATGTTGAGTCCTCGGTGTGCTAAGCGGTGAGCCATGGCTTTTCCGATTCCGTCGGTTGCTCCGGTGACCATGGCCCAGGAACCGTATGTTCTGATTAGGTCTATTTGGGATCTGAGAAAGGTGGCGAAGATCCATTTGGAAAGGGAGATTAAGTGCTTCAGCGTCACCAACAAGCCGATTAGGAAGCATGAGGTTGAAATTATATTAACACCTGCAAACTCACTGCTGCATGTGTGTTCTTCCATCTCTCTCTCTTTTCACTACTACTTGCTGTCCAATTTATTCATATGAATTGGGTGGCCGTTAATATTTCTGACATGCTTAACTAATATTTCTTCCATCTCACCAAAATTCCTTCCTTTATTTTATGCTCAGCAGCCGACAACCCAGCACCATATTAGTTAGTTAAGAAACTCCAAATAAACAAGTTTTACATATTTATGGGAAAACATTGAAATATGGAAAAGTCTAACGACGACAGCAATTTTATTAAATTTTGGCTAGCATGTAATTAATTAAAGAAAAATAAGTAATATTATATTATTGGATAAAATCTCATACCATTAAAAAAATCATTGATAATTATTTGATGGCTACAAATCACAAAAATTAATGCTCCTAACGCTCTTCTTGAAATATATATTTAAGGGAAATATTTGATAAAAAAATTAATTTTACTTTATTTAATATTTATTAATTATTATGATAATTAATGAATATTAAATAAAATATTTTATTATTTTTTTTCTAACGTTATCGATACGTTAAATACTATGCTAATTATGGTTACAGTAATTATAGAATTTTGAAAATACTTAAAAAATATAATAAATAATTTTTATGATATTTATTATTTAATGTTTAATTTTTATTTAATTTATTTTTATAATAAATTTTAAATATTTAAAAATGATTTATTTTTATATTTTTTAAGTAAAAATTAATTTTTGGCAGCAATTACCATCATAAAAATTAACATGATATATTTTTTTTACTATTCCGCAATAATCGTAATACTGTTTGACGAGATGAGGGATCGGAATCTATGTTCACCTACCAGAACGAGGTATCCATGAATGATAGAAAAACTTTTAAATGTTACTGAAACGATGAGACTTATTAGAAGAATGGGATAGAAGTTGTTTCTTGTTTTGCGTTTTGGCAACAAGATTCATGTTAGGTTAATGGCACCGCTTTCCACCACGACGACATATATCCATGATTGCTTGGTGTCATGCATCTCTTAAGCTACGCAGATCCATCACATGACACTAGACACTACTTTTGAGCTACTTGGGGACCAGAGCTAGGTCCTTGGGGGAAAAAACAAAATATAAAAATAGGTAGAGGATGGAACTAAACCCTAAACACCAAATCAGAACCAACAATCACGAAGGATTCGCATTATTATTTATACAACATTTAATAAACAATATATATAATGACAAAATCTCTATGTTCGATATAGTATCATCACTTAAATTTTAGTACTGTTGATCGACACAATATTCAGTGCGCTTTGAATGCTTGACCTAACATCTTACTTCCATAGGAAACTTTTCTGGCATCGAACCGAAAGCTATATTAATGAATCGTAGGTTATAGATATATAGGATGATGACGTGCATTGTTCTACTAAGTTGGGCACAATAACATATATATAGTGTAGCTTCATTTCACTTTCACACGATGATCGATCTCTCCTCAAGGCAAAGGCTCAAACCTAGTAAAAACATGTAGAAATGTAACTTAATAAACAACAATAATGTTTCAAGGGTTACCTAAAATTAGGTTGTATTTGGATTTAGAGGTGAGGTTTAGATTCTTTCTTTTAACATCGTCTTATTTATATTGAACTCTGAATATACTTGAATATGACAGTGTATTTATAGTAAAAAATATAATTACCTTTTAAAGTAGTTTTACTTTAAATGGTGGATGACCGTTTCTCTTTTTTAGAAAAGTTGTTTAGATCTCCCTTCTATATGGGTAAAAGATATCTTAAAAGTTAGTTACTTATTCAAATAAGTAAAGTTGAACTGCCGTCGTCGCGCCTGACCTCTATAAGATTAGGTAGGAGTAGATAAGGCCACCTTCATTGGGTGGGATTTTATTTCTTTTGGGCTTGACTTTAATTTGGACCAAGTTATGAACAGTGCTTTTGTTTAATTTCAGACTTTTATAAGATCGAATTCGAGCATTTGTAGATTTAGCTTCTCACATCGGATATACCGTCTTTAGTAAGTCGAATACTCAACGTGTTTTCGAAAAATTTTGAAATACTGCGTCCCTTTATAATACGACGCACGTTACTTTTGCGGTTACTTTGGGAACCGCACCTATCATTCATGAGGTCATGTGGATTTACCCTTTTATCTCTTGTGTCTTATATACCTAAATTCTTTCTCTTTCTCCTTTTTAGCTTCCTCTTATGAAATGTTTGTCCATTTTCTTTCTTTAAAAAATTTCTTCATCTTAAAGAGAAAGGATTTTGTCTACGCTCATGGGGTGGAACGTTCATGTCTTTGCCAAGGTTCAGAAAATCGGACCGATCATCAAACCGTTCTAGCTATTAGTTCATTGGTTCATTGGTCCAGCCGGTTCAACCGATGGTTCAAACGGAAAATCGTTTCAGAATAAAATAATAAATAAATTATATATAAACATCATAAAATATAATTATAGTCTAATATAAATCTTAAATATCTTCCAAATTTAAAACATATGAAATGTCAACTATGATCTTATCAAAATACAAAGTTAAATAGTGAAAAGAGTAATGGTGCAAACAGCAACAATACAACTAGAAATAATCATTAATCACTCCTAAATTAATTCAAAACAGTAGCATAACAAATAATCACCCCTAAATTAATTCAAAACAACAGCATAACAAAATCACTAATAACAGTAGTCCTAGGAGGAACATCCTTAATCACCACAGAACCAACACCAATCTTAGCACATTCACCAACTTTAATGTTCCTCAAAATACAAGTCCCTGCACCAATCAAAACCCCATCACCAATCTTTGGATGCCTATCACCAGAAGCTTTACCAATTCCACCCAAAGTCACACTATGCAAAATTGACACATTGTTACCAATCACTGCAATTTCACCAACCACTAATCCAGTTACATGATCAAGCAGAATTCCGCTTCCAATCTTAGCACCGGGATGAATACGAACCGCAAAAACCTCAGAAACTCGGTTCTGGATCATAACTGCCAAGACTTGTCTTCCTTGAAGCCATAGCTTATGAGCAACTCTATGAGATTGGCATGCTAAGAAGCCTTTGAAGTTCAAGAAGCAATGCACATGACTTATGCAAGCAGGGTCTCTTTCCTTAACTGCTTTGAGATCATCCTTCACAGAATCCATGATTTCTTGGTTAGATTTCAAGATCCCAAAAAAAAGATCAAAGAGTGTGTTACTTAGAAGGCTTGCACTGCTTAATCTATTAGCAAGGTAATTGGCCAAAGCAGATTTCAATGAATCATGAGACAGAATTGAGGATTGGTAGTAACTATTCAGAATAGGTTCCTCATTTACATCAAGTTCAGCTTCTTCCTTCATCTTCGGTCATAGATCCACAGCTTTATTTTCTTGAACTTCCTCAACAAAAGTAGGGGTAGTCTGAAGAGTTTTCACCTGGTACTTGCAAACACCATCAGTGAAATTGTTTCTGAAGATTTTTGACCCCTTGAATTATTTTTGACACCATTAGTTGCTTCTTGATTAATACTATTTTTCATAACTGAAATTAATAACACCTACAACACAATGAAATTAAAAACAACCACAACACAATGAAAATTAACAATAAAAATTAACAGCATAAAAATTAACCATGTTCTTAACCTAAAGCAGAGGAACGAAGAACGAAGAAGATGAGCAAAGGAAGTTCACAGAAGAAGTTCACAGAAATTGAATAGAAATCGAAGTTCACAGAGGAAGTTCACAGAAAAAAGAACAGAAATCTAAGTTCACAGAGGAAGTTCACAGAGTATCAACTTCATGTTTCTTATACTAAAGAAGATGAGCAGAGGCGAAGAACAAAGAAGATGAGCAGAGGACGAGTCACTCACCTGGGGTCGATGGAAGGCTACTGGTGTTGAGGACCACGCGACGATGAAGACGATGAGATGGCTACTGGTGTTGAGAAGATGAAGACGATGGAGATGGAGGGCTACTGGGCAGGGAACCAGGCGACGATAGAGGGCTATTGGGCTGAGGACCAGGCGACGGCGGTGGCGCTGACAACCTGAGACCGCAGCAACGATGGAGGGCGACTGGGCGGCTAGGGTTCAGACTTCAGAGGGTGGCTAGGGTTCACTCACTGTGAGACTGAGATAGTGAGATAAATCATGAATGAATGGGGGTCGGGGGAAGAAGGGGGTGGGGTGCTCCACGAACGGGTCGGGTCGGGTTGCATTTTTAAAATATATTTTTTAAAACAATAAAAACGGCGTCGTTTAGCTGAACCGACCGGTCACCGGTACTGGCCGGTTCACCGGTTTTCCAATGGTTCTTCCTACTGCGGTTTTTAAAGGAGGACTGGACCGTTTGCATCGCCGGTTCGCGGTTAAACTGGTTGAACCGGCCGATCCGGTCCGGTTTTCAGAACCTTGGTCTTTGCTGTTTAAACGCTCAGTTCTGATTTGCGTTCCTTCAAGGTTAGCGTTTCTTATCTTTTTTGAATTTATGTCTCTATTTTCTTGTACTATGAGTGGTGTTGTTGCTTTATTTTTTGAAGAAGTTTTGAAAAAACTTTGTTTCTTTTCTTTATTGAATCTGAACTTTTAATGGTTATCGTGAGTCTTGAGTGTGAGATTTTTATGCAGTATTGTCCCCAAATGGTGTCACCTTAGCTACTGAAGATGGCGCCATTTTTGTTTTTGGTAATGTAAATGTAGTTGTTATATGTATGAGATTCTATAAGTGTTTGTTGATGATGACTCAACTTCTTATAATTGTTGCAGTTGCTTTAATATACTTGACTTGTTACGATTTTCCTGTGTTTGTTATGTTGTAGGTATAGCCTCTATGTCTCGTTTTGTAATACACAACATGTATTCTAAAGTTCCGTCCGACCTGACTTGGGTAGATATATCCATACCTACTTCTGTCCATGTTATTGATAAAGAGTATGCCGAGACTTTTTGACTTTCTGTAGACATCATCGGCTATGCTTAAGTCGGGAGGATGAGAGAAACTATGAAATTGTAGTGGCTGACCCTGAAGAGAGAGTTTATTTTTCCCAATTAAATAGGTTAAAATATCACTTTATTTACGTATATGACTTTTTTTTTCACGAAGCTGGGAGTTAGCATTTTTTTTTTCTGATTTTGAGTCCGAGGTCCTTAAGCTCTGTAATGACGCCACTTCCTAACTTCATCCCAACTCTTTGGGTTTCTTGAAAATTTATCAACTTTTGTGCCATGCACTTGATGTCCTTCCTTCTATTAAAATTTTCTTTTATCTTTTTGTTCTTACGAAGCCTTTTAGCTCTAAGAAACAATGCTGGATCTCTTTTCGAACTGTTCAGTGAAGGAAGGTCTTTGTCATATTTGATGATTTCTTTCATTACTTCAAAAATTACTTTTTTAAACTCCACTTTGTTGAAGATGTGCAACATTTCTTCCTTGATGAGAAGCACAAGCCCTTTTTTCCTTTATACTTGGAGGAGGTCCCTGTAATTGTTAGGTATGGGTTGGACGACTTAGATGAGGTTGAGAAGAGTGTAATTGCTCTTTTTCAGGAGCACTGGGGCTGAGCTCCTCATTTGGACACCAACAAATTTTTGGAAAATTCTATTCAAATTCAATCCGAGCTAGGTAGTTTTTTTTCTTGTAAATATGTATTTGTGAAATTACCTTAATGTAATTCGGCTTTGATGTCGTGCAAAAAAAATGTCTCTTAAATCAATTGCTATGAAAATACTTTGACTGCCAGAAAGAATGTTGCACGGAGCACACAACTAAAGGTGGCTAGTAAATCTGTTGATCTCTCCTCCCCATCTAAGTCGGACTCGGGACCGTCTGCTTCGGTAAAAATAATAGCTGATCCGACTTCTCAACGAACTCCTCCTCCCTCTAGCTCGGTAAAACAAACAACTCTTTCTCCACCCTCCAATCCCAAGCCAAAGTCTGAGAAACGAAAGACCACCAAATTAGGGGGTGTTTATGAGCAAGGCTTTGATGTAATGGCTTGGGCCAAAAAACACATCCTTTTCCATAGTTCTATTAGTAGGGATAATGTTTCTGTGAAGAACCACCTTCAAGTATTTGTCTGAGGTTGAATTCATGATACCGGGGTGTGTACTTCATTGTTGAAGGAGTTAAAAAAGACTCATCTTGGCGCCATCCAGTGTGCTTTGTCTGACCTTTAAGCTGAAGTGGCATTCTTAAGGGAGTCAAAAAAGGAGTTGAAGGACGAGAAAGAGTCACTTTTGTCCAACTTTGAAAAATCTCGGGAGAGAGTAAAACAGGCAAAGGCTGCCACCTTAGCCATGGTGGAGGGCCTAAAAAAGAAGTCTGAGGAGATTTATACTAGAGTCTTCGGAGAGAAGCTTGACTTGGTAGATAAGATGGTGATTCTAAAGGCTCAGTTTCGAGTTGTTGCTCTCGAGGCGGACATCTCCCTTATTAGCCCTGATAATATTGTGGTTGATGGAAAGATTGTCCCTATCCCTAAAGACGATGAAGACACTCCGATGCCTGACTCGAAGACCTCAGAAGTCCGAGTTGAGGGAGCCTCTTAGAGCATTCCAACCCGGATGGAAGATGAACCCATCTCTTCTCAGCCTGAGACTTTTCTGACTTCTTCCGTGCAACCTGAAGACATTTTCAACATGACTTCGAACGAGGAGATTCCTCCTCTTTAGTCTTTATTTTGAATGGTCCACCTTGTGGGTTTTTTAATGAACAATTATTTTATAATAGTTATAGTTTGAACATCTTTTATTTTACTATTTTAAAAATCTTTTTTTACTATTCTGATAGTGGCTTTTTGTGTGAATGATTATGTTATTTAATCATCTTTCATTAGTTGGAATAGTTGTTAGCTTAGTAGAAATTTTCATTAAGCACTACAAAGAAAAGGTCTATAGTCACAGTGAAAAACTATAACCATAGCTAGTGAAAAGAGTGACCATAGGTCTATGGTCACGGTTTTTGACTTATAGTCACAATTTTTTCACTGTGGCCTATTCTAGCGTGGCCATAGACCTATGGTCAGAATTTTTTTTTATCTATGGTCATAGATGCAGCGATCAAATTTTGGCACTCTAGGCCACATTTTTTTACTGTGACTATAGGTTACTCTATGGTCACCCCTATTTTATACCGTGATCATAGTCTAATCTATGGTCACAGTTTTAGCGTGACCATAAGTATCTATGGTCACCCTAATTGTTCTTCTCATTTTCACACTATTAATTCTCCAAGAAGGGTTTAAGAGAGAAGAAAAAGGGAGTAGAAAAATAGAGTTTGAACTTGTTGAGAGGGTGATGATGGGAGAGGGGGTTAAGCAAACTGTAGTTTTAACAAAAGCATTATTAATAGTACATCAATTTTGTTAAGTGTTAGTAAAGAATTTGACAGTGGGATAATATTGATGCCAATTTAAAAGTTTTACTGTTTTAGGATAAAGTTAGGACGATTAAAATATTATGGACTAAAATAGGATTCATCTCAAATGTTGGGGACCAAAATAGTACTTTAATCTTTAGAATTATAAAGACTTTAATGTCTGTGAATTTAAAAATTATAATTTTTTTATATTTTTTAAAAGTTATAAATTTATTAAAGTGATTGTAAAATTATATATTATTTAATATTTAATGGTTTATTAATAAAAAAAAATTTGCGAACTTAGCTCGTCAACCTGCCATTAAACAGAACAGGAGAAAAATTCAAAATCGCTTCATTAAATAGAGTAAGACGAGTAAATCCGCCAAATAATAGATTTTTAACTGAATAAGACGAAACAAACAGACTAATTTGTTTACCACTCCAATTCTGTATGGTTGCGTTTGTTTTCGAGAACAAGACAGAATAAGACACTGAGAATAGGACAGGACAAGACACTGATGGACAGAGACACAAAATTTTGTGTTCTTGTATCCTGTTTGGTGATAAACTAGAACAAATTATGAAAATCCAATTTATTCTCATTTTTTTCATAAAAAAAAATTGAAATGAAAAATATAATAATAAAAAATATAATGATGAAAAATTAACAAGAATAATGAAAGAAAAATAAAAAATAAGTTGTATCTCTTGTTAGTGTCTCTGTGTCTTTCCTGTCAGGATGGACACAAAATACACTAATTCAATGTCTCTAGACACATTATCTCTGTCCATATCTCCTCTGCTAAACACGATTTTATATCTCTGTGTCCCTGTCTCAATGTCCTGTCTCTGTAAACAAACACACCCTATAAATTCACTCTCTTCATCAATTATATTCATCTCATTTAATGCATTATGGATGAAGGATTTGCTGGAGTGCGACACTGAAAGCTGTCAAAATTTATTGCCTTTTAGTATTTTTCCTTTGAAATTTAGACTCGGTTAATAAAAAATCAAATTAAAACAATTTAAAATATTAAGACTAATAACAAATAAGTTAAAAACTTAGTTATTGTGCCTTAAGAATACATATTAAGATTGTAAAAATAAAATATTTTTATTAAAAATATAAAAAATTTAAATTTTTAATATATTTAATTTATTTTGTAATTATTAAATAAATATATTTAAAAATTTTTATTAATAATAAATTTATCATGTGCACTAAGCACTAAAAATATATGTTAATTAAACTCATAACTTAATAGTAGAATGAGGCATTAATAGCAATGTTCTGAAAACCGGACCGGACCGGCCGGTTCAACCGGTTTAACCGCGAACCGGCACTGCAAGCGGTCCGGTCCTTATCTGAAAACCGCAGAGGGAAGAATCGTTCAAGAACCGGCGAACCGGTCAAAAACCGGCCGGTTGGACCGAACCGGTGACCGGCCGGTTATGCATCTTTCACTAAACGACGCCGTTTTGCGTTTTTAAAAAAATAAAAAAAACAAACCCGACCCGACCCGCCCGTGAAGCACCCCCCCTTTCTTCCCCCGAGCCCCGACCCCATTCATTCATCAATCATCATCTCCAATGGAGAAGAAGAACCCTAGCGGCGCTGCCTGAAGCCCTGTCGCCATCCCTCGCCGCCGTGGTGTCGCCATCCTCAGCTCCAGCAACCCTCCAATCTCCGGCGTCTCCTGGTTCCTGCTCATCTTCATCTTCTCGTCGCCTGGTGCCCTCAATTTCGATCGTCCTCATCTTCTCAAGTCTCAACACCAGCACGCAGTAGCCTCTCATCGGCGGTCCTCAACGGTCAACACCGGTAGCCCTCCATCGACCCCAGGTGAGTGAACTTAGACCTCTGCTCATGTTCTCTTTCTCTCTGTCCTCAATGTGAACTGAACTTAGACCTCGGCTTAATTTTCTGATTTCAATTTCTGATTTCAATTCCTGTGAACTTGCTCTTTGTCAACTGTGCATTTTCTGTGAACTGAACTGAACTGAACTGCATTTTGCCATTTTCTGCACTATTTTGTGAACTGAACTGTGCATTTTCTGCTCTGTCTTGTAGCTTAATTCCTCTTTGTTGCACAATTTCTATTTGTTGGTCAATTTGTGTTTGGTCCTCTGCTCTATTTTCTGCTCTATTTTGTGAACTGAACTGTGCAGCTCAAGTTGTGTTCGGTGGACTTGCTCTTTCAATTTTCTGATTTCAATTTCTGATTTCAATTCCTGTGAACTTGCTCTTTGTCAACTGTGCATTTTCTGTGAACTGAACTGAACTGAACTGCATTGTGTTGTGTTGTTTAAATTTCATACATGTTTTATTAATTTCAGTTATGAACTGAACTGAACTGAATTGCATTGTGTTGTGTTATGGACTGAACTGAACTGCATTGTGTTGTGTTGTGGACTGAACTGAACTGCATTGTGTTGTGTTGTCAATTTCTGATTTCATTTTCTGTGAACTGAACTGAACTGAACTGCATTTTCTGTATTGTGTTGTGTTGTTTAATTTCATACATGTTTTATTAATTTCATACATGTTTTGCATCTCTTTCTTCTGCTGATCAGGGTGGGAATGAAGGTGAAGATCATCCCACCGAAGCAGATTTGCAACAAGTTCTTGCGGATTTTGATAATTGATAAACCATGATGTTGGGATTTAATATTTACATATGCTTTTATTACTATTTAACTTTTGAGTTTGGATTTTGATAAGATCATATGTATTTGGTTGATAATATTTTATGTAGTGTTTTTAATTTCGAAGATATTTTAAGATTTGTATCAGACTATAATTATATTTTAGGATGTGTATTTATAATTTATTTATTATTCTACTCTAAAACGGTTTTTTCGGTTGAACCATCGGTTGAACCGGTTAGACCAGTAAACCAGTGAACCAGTGACTAGAGCGGTTTGATGACCGGTCCGGTTTTCTGAACCTTGATTAATAGAGATGCATTGAATTATTTATTGTCCACGCAAGAACGCAAGAACGCCAAAATTTGTAACGCTTTAAAACCGTTTTCTTAGATATTAGATAACGGTTTTTTACAGTGTTATTGTTGAAGTTCAGTTTTTATTATTTGTTTTTAAGCAACAGTTTTTTAATGTTGTTTAAATAATTATTTAAAAGATACGCTCAAAAACCGTTACCAAAGTTGCTACACTTTAAAATCGTTCTCTTAAATGATTTTAGACAACAATTTTTATAGTGTTGCTGTTAAAGTTTAATTTTTCATTAAGTTATAGCAATAAAATAAAACAGTTCTCTTTGATTATTTTAAAGAAGAGTTTTATAACCATTACAATAATTTTTTATCAAGCAACAATTTTCTAATATTTAAATAATTATATAAATTAAAAGATACATATAAAATAGTTCTCTATAAATATTAAATTTTAAAAGACTCAAAAATTATTATTATAAATAAATAACAAATATTATTTATAAAAAAAATTTAAAATAAATTTATAATAAATATTATTTTTTATTTTATTCTCGCTTTAAAATTTAACATATTTTTTATTCTTGAACAAATTTGTGAGAAATTTCCTATAGAATAAAACACAGAGCTCTGGTATTTTCCCTCCTTTAATAATTGAAAAATAAGAAAATAGTTTTATATTTTAATTTAAGTGACTTTTATTATGAATAAGTTATAATTTATTATTAATTTAAACTTTCTATTTTATAAATTAATCTATTAAGAGTAATTAAATTAGTTTTATGAATATTAGGAGTTAAGTTAATTAATATTCTTGTGTAAATTTTTATAATTGATTATTTGAAATTAAAATTCAGTAATAGAAGTATTATATAATTTAATTTAAGAAATTTGTATTTTGATTGAATTACGATTTATTTTATTAAATTTAGCTCTTAGAAATTAATTTGTTAGAAATGATTAAATTAATTTTTATAAATACTTTATGTTTAAGACAATTAATATTTATGTACAATTTTTTTTATAATAAATTATTTTATATAAATTAAAATTAAAGTCTCAATGATAGAAAAATAATGAAAAGTCATGATTTAATTTAGATAATTAATATTTTAAATTTAAATTGTATTATATAGAATGTGATTAATATATTTATTTTATAATTTAAATTAAAAATAATTATTTAAACTCATTAATAAATTGATAAATAAAATTATGTGTTCCAAAATTAATTTTTATAATATTATATTTAAATTTTAAATTATTATTCTATCATGAATATTTTATAAAATTATTATATTAGTCATATATTTTATCTTTTTACCCAATAAAACCATAATTTAGCCTAATTTCCAATTTCATTCCTTTCTAAAACACACACACGCACGCTCAGAGTAAAAAGAAAGAAAATATAATGGAAAAGGGAAAAATGGAAGGAGAAGCGAGGGAGGAGAAAGGAACGGCGCCGGTTGGGGGCCTCGCCGCCGTCGCCGTCGCCATTGAGCACGAAGGGAAGAGAGAGATTCGCAGTAGAGTGAGAGAGAGAGACAAGCGTGACTGACGGAAGCTCGCGACAGAGATGAGAGGGACCGTCGCTATCGCCGCTGGAGTGGTCGGAGCTGCCGTCGTCGATTGAAGGTGCCGCCATCGTAGTGAAAGAAGCCCAGAGGGAGACATGAACGAGGCTCGAAGAGAGTGAGCGTCGCTCCTCTGTCGTTTATGCCCAGCGTCGCTGCCACTGGAGTTAGTTACTGCCGCCGCCGTTGGGGAGATAAACCCAGTTGTTCTCTTGCTGTCGGAGATGCCAAAGCCTCTGCCACTGTGGGTATTGCCGTTGGAATCGCCAAAAATCCTTACTGTCTAGGCTGCCATTGTTGTTCTATTCTGCCTTCCCCTGGTAGGATTGAATTATGTTCTGTGTCGCTATTTTGTTTGCTGCTGCCTTGATGATAATCTGTTTCATTTTCTTGATTTTTCCTAGCTGCAAATCATTATTATATCTGTTCGGTATCGCCATCCTTGGCCGGAACTACTGATGTCGCTGTTATTCTGGTTAATGTTACCGGCACTGTCCTCGTAGTGTTATTAATACGATATCAAGGTAGGGGGTTTAATTTAAACGATTTTAATTTAAGAATACCTACAAAGTTTATTGAATAGCTGCAAATAGGTTTAATTATTGTGAGTAATTGATTGATTATATGGATGTTGAGTTGTGACTGCGAATGTGATTGTGCTTGTTGATTTTATTTGTCTAATTGGTTGGTTATGTGTGAATTATGAATTGTTGATGAGTGATTGCTGAGAATGCTGAATCTTGATGGATTATATTGGTTGATTGTTGTTGAGTTAGTTATTAGATATATTATAATGGTGGTGAACTTGGTGGGTGAATGTTTTGAAATTGATTTTGAGAAGTATTGAAGGTTGAATCTTGAAATATTAAACTTTTTGTTGAAAACCTTATTTTTTGCATTACTTTTAAACGAAGTTAGAAACTTTGAAAAGTTATAACTAATTCTATGATGATCAAAATTGCGTGAGACTAAGTCTGGGTTATACTTGGGAATAGATGGAGTTGGACTGAAAAATTTGAGGCTTTTTCCTTAAATATACAATTTATGACGAATTTTTAAACTCAGGTCATTGAATCTGTCCTGCTGCAGAAAAGTTCAAACAGGGCAGCAACTTGTTTGTCTTGCTGCAACTCCTACGAGTTGAGTTCTGGAGCAAAACTAATTTTGTTTAAACATTTGATTAACTTGGTTTATTTCTCTAAAATTTCAGAATTTTAGGAGTTAAGGATTGGGGGTTGTGAGTTTTTTAAAATTGGTGGTCAAAGCTGGAAAGAATCAGTTTTCAGCAAGTTATGCATTAACTTCCAATGCTTGTAACTCTTAGAATTGAATAGCAATTGGATTACAACCAAGACACACTTGTTGCTAGATAAGTTAGGAGTCTCCAAACCAAAATTTAGCTTAATTGATGTTTTGTAGTAAAAGTTATGTAATTTGAAAGATACCAAACTTGCTGATTTCTAAAACAGGTTTTGACTCTTTTCTACCTAACTTCTAAACTATGTAACTTTTTCATAAAAATGGTATTAACATGAAACAATTGGAAAAGAAATCTGAATAAGTTAAGTTGAACCACATTAATTTTGAAGGCCATTGGATTTAATTTGGATTTTATATGAAATTTTGAATATTGCACGCTGCTGCTGTTTTCTGGTTTTTAAATACTGCAGAGCAGTCACGGTTTTCCTTCTATTCCCGAGGTTAGAGTGATCAGAAAATTATGGGTTTTAGTTTATTAGAAAGCTTAATCCGAAACGGTCACCTGGACATAAAGTTTGTGTAATTCTAAATTCATTTGATATTTTGAAAACAGAATTGAAATTAGACTACTGAAGTTGTTTTTCTGGTAATAACCTTGCATCCGGGATTTAAGACTAAATTTTTATATTATTATTATCAAATATTTTTGAGAATATATTGTTGTGACAATTGCTGATAAAAGGCTGGTGAAATGTTGAGAAAGAGGAAACCCATAAGGGTGGCTAAGTCCTATTTTTAGAGGAGAGTATGTCCAAATTTTTATAAAAGTATAAATATTTAATTAAAATGAATATTTAAGGTTTGTTTAATGGTGACAATTTCGCTGATTTTTTTCCATATAGGTAGGTTCTTTCAACCAAGGCACCCTAGCTTCTCAAGCAAAGAACATGGTCTTTGCTCCCATCATTTTCATTCTTTCTTTTTCTTAATTCGTAATTAAGGAAGATACTAATATACTTGAGTTTTTTCTAACTTAGCCTTTGTTCATTGGGTTCAAATAAAAACTTTTATAGCATGAAGTATATACTGTCTTTAAATTTGCCAGTTAGTATATATGCATGCAAAGAGTAGCTATGTATTTATTTGTTCTTTTTCTTGTAGTACAATTCCTGCTCCAACTATGAAAATTAATCTTGAAGACTTGAAGTAATTAAAATGGTATTCAAGTGGATAAGGGGCTTGACTAGTAACCAAGGTAAATTCCATCGACTTAACTAATTGAATTGGTTATTGAGTTCACAAGGGACAAGCAAAGAAAGAATTTAGGGTTGAAGTGGAAGCTATAGGCCATGTTTGACATAAAAATTTCGTGCGGTTGCTTGGATATTGCATAGAAAGAGTACACAGGTAAAACTTTTTTTGAACAAGTTGCTTGAAAATTATTACAAGTTCCTGTTCCCAATTGATGCTTCAACTCCATAATTTATATGATCCAGACAAGGTTGGTACATAACTTTGCGTTTGTCTTTTTAATGCTTAGTATTTAAGTTTTCTAATCTGCTAAAAATATTTATACAGATAAAGATCATATTTAAGATTCTTTTTAGTTCTTTATGTGGAGCAGTTGCCATTGAAGCCAAGAGAGTCCACTCAAACCGAGTTACCACATCAACTTTGTTGAAAAAAAATGAAGAAATTGCCACCCTTAGGCTATAGTTATGATATTTTGAAAAATGATGATGATATAAGTAAAAGTAGTTATGTAGACTAGTATTATATTATTTTACAATGATGATATAATGTGATTGTGAATCTTACAATAATTTTTATAAGTTAAATTTAATGGTAAATGTTCAATTAGTTTTCTTTAGTAATTTGATTCAAATAGTTTAGGTTATTTATTGACGCTAAATTAAAAAAAAAGTTGGAACTAATTTCATTCATGAGAAACCTATTGTAAATAAAGAATTATATATTATAAAAAATCGTTGTCAAAAGTTACAAAAGATAATTGTGTTAAAATCGTTGTCAAAGACAACTATAAAATGGCAATGGTATTAAAACCGTTGCCAAAAAACAACACTAATGATAACGCTTTAAAACCGTTGGCTTTATAAATAATAAAACTACAACAGTTTAAAACCGTTGCCTATCCAGTTATAGTTTTAAACCGTTACGTCATGAAAGAGAACGGTTTTAAACCGTTGCCTATTCAGCAACGGTTCTAAACCGTTCTTTAAAAATTGTTATCAAAACCGTTGTCTGTACCAGTAACTTTGGCAACGATTTTTTTGTTACTGTTGTTTTAGGTAAAATACCGTTGCCTTTGAGCATTGGCAACGGCCGCATATACCACAGGTCAAAAATCGTTACCAAAGCGTTGCCTAAGATTTTAGGAACAGTTTTTCGATCTGTAGCAATGGTTTTTGACCATTGGAAAACCCTTATTTATTGTAGTTTCATCATATTGTATGAACACTAAAAATTATCCCTCATATAGAAATATATAGTTGCCAACGAGTTATAACTCAAATGACATAGTCTCTTCGTATTCACTTAAGAGGTTGTGGATTTGAGTCTCCCTACTTTCGATAGAAAAAAAAGAAAAAATATAGAAATATATAATTTATGATCATGAAAATTTTGATGATATTATTATAAAAATATCTGATTATTGTGTCATGACATATTTGCCAGCATTACCATCAGAAATTTTTACATGTTCTTGGAGTATTTATAAAAAGAAAAATATTAACAAATGTCTAAAATTTGTGTACTTACTACTATTTAACATTATTTAATTTCTATGAGATAAATGTTAGGAAAATAATATTTTTAATAGAAAAAAATTAGTTGGTATTAACTTGAATACAAAATAAATATATGAGAAAAATGTTGAATCCTAACATTTTTTCATATTATATTAATCTATTTTTGTGGTGCAATCAGTAACAGTAAACATTTTAATTAAGTTTCTTCCGAAGAAAAAATGTAAATAATAAATATTTATATTAAAAATAATTTATAAATAAATTATTTTGTATTTGATTTTTTTAACTTTTATATAAACACTTAAATAAATTTTTAAAAAATTATAATTTAATTTTAAAAATTATATCAAATATTAATGCTATAACTTTTCATAAATTAAAAAAGAAATTACTTATGACCTATTTAACTGACCCTAAATAAATTGGTGACAATTGATGAGGGTTAAAAGTTCCTACTAATGCCTATGAGTAGATTGGGTGAGACGATACATTGATACATTTAATTCGCATCAAAATTTTAATATGTGGAGATGCGGATAGAGAGAGTAGATAGCACTACTTGGTGAAGGAATTGATTTCTATGCTACTGGCAATGAAAATATATATGTGGCTCAATTGCCTTTAGAAATATGGTCACTACTCACGGATATTGTTGTCAAGTAGAGATGAAGATTAGAAATTTACTTTTTGCTTATTCTACCCTCCTATTTATATTTTTAACTTTCATTCTGAAGCTACCACATTATATAGCTCTATAGATCGTTATGGTAAATTTTAAATATGAACTCAATGCCTTCACATAAAGATGCCTTATGGACCTTAGCTAACGGACGAAGATAACGAAGAAAATTAAACATATGATATGCAATTTCTATAACTGCAAAATGACCGTCATTGTCATTAATTATATATATATATATATTCACCTATTGTTTATTTACATTTGGCTGCTGGTCCGTATAACTGTATAATTAAGTAGCTATATAAATGTGTATGGGTGGCAAAAGGGAAAAAGGAATACCAATAGCTGCATGGATGATTCAAGCACAGGCTAGCAGCAACTACTTTTTTATTTTATTATTATTATTGTTATTATTTACGTGTTCTCTATTCTGTTTCTGTGATCCTCAGGAAAATTTCACGATCATCATCATCATCACCATCCATTTCTAAGGTTTAAAGCAAAACCACCTCCGCTGCACCCAAAGATATATATTTCAATAAAAGAAGAATAACAAAGTGATGATGATGGATATGTATGTATGTGTACCTTAGGTTTATCTCTATCCTTATTGCGGGAATCGGATCTACTTCGATTCGATCCGCCATGCCCGGATCCTCCCGAAGTAACCTGTTTCTTGTTGCTTTTCTTCTCATCTCTGGCCTTGTTGAATATTACAGTGAATCCTTCAGCTGATGCAGGGTCATTCACGTCCCATTCCCCGAACTTAGGCAGTGGCCTTCCTTCTTGTTCATCCTGCCACATAATTATTATATACACTTGTGCATCAGAAACATTATCATTATGCCTCTCGCCTATAAAATGTTTTCATGACAGAAAAGAACAATGGAGGATCTTACCGAAGCCATAAGATGGAAGAGTCCTGCTATTTGGGGAAGAGGAATAGACAACAAAGAAGAAAAGAGGGAGAGGGGGGGGGGGGGGGGAAGAAAACCAAAAGCAAAGAAGAAGAATGGGAATGAAAAAGAGATTAATAATGGGTTTGAAAGGATAAGAAGGTTGATTTGGAAAGCAATAATTTATATAGAGGTTTGTGGAATAGGAAACGAAGCGCAATGCAAGCTCTCGGTTAGGCCATGTAGTTTTGCGCGTGGCTTCCTCGTCCAAAGCGCGGGTGGTTTGGTTTAGTTCCTGTTTCTATACCCTTTTTTGTTGTATTTTTAGGGGAATATGTGGCCATATGCTAAATATGGATGCTAATATTTCAAGATTAAGTGATGCTGTTTCAGTTACAAATTACACTTGCCTATTTATGGTAAACTGGTTCCTTCACATACTTCTTTACAGTCTACATAATAATCATAACAATAACAAATATTCACAACCAATTTAGATACAAACAGTTTCCGCTACAAGTGAAGATGATGAATCGCGAGTTTCATTTCTGCGACGATGCATTTGATGTGTACCGCCATAATAGCCCTCCAATCAGGTTGTTGAGTGCATGAGAGGCCATGGGAACTACCAGGCTAGAGGATAAAATTGTAGCGTATCCATAAGCAAGACCAACAAAGGTTGCCCTGAAACACCAATAACATAACAAGCATGTCCTTAAATTTGTGATTCCAATTCATGATTCTATCTCAGCAATACAAATTTTAACCAGTACAGATAGAGAAGAAAGAGAATCGCACCAGATGGCAAAGGACGACTTTCGACCGTTGCCTAGGTGCAAAACACCAAAGATCAAGGCAGCCACCCCAACACCGTTCAAGTTCATTCCGAAAAGCGGCAGAATGGCACCTCGGAAAAGTAGTTCCTGAAATGTAAGATGTTGAATTGTGGCAACAAGTCAAGTAAACCAAAAAGTGTGAAATAATAAGGCAAGAAGAGTAAGTTAATTTTAACCTCACTAATCCCGGGAAGGAATGCAACAAACATGTAATCCAGGGGTTGGAGAGAGCTAAGGACCTGCAGAATAATTCCAAGATTATGAAATGTTAATTCTGAAATGACATTTTGATTAAGCATGGCTTGGCAGTTACCTGCAGATTAGCTGCCTGGCTTGAATCGGCAAAATCTGTCCATGTGTTCAACAGCAAATAGCGAGATGATGATATGAACACTACAAGTCCTGTAATCAACTCAAGATGCCACATCTCAAAACCAACTGCAGGCAAAACATAACAGAAAACAAATAAATGAACACATCCTATTCATGATTATATCTATTGAAACTCCAGTAATGTATTATTGTTACATGATACTTGTGAGGAACAATCCAAAATTGGCAACCCTTCAGCTGATGCAACATGAGACACCTGCCGTATGGCCACTCCCAATGCAGCAATCAGAGCAGAGGTTATTGTGCAAGCTTGAAGCACACCACTCCTCGATGCTATAAACTTGGAGTTCTTCTCGCCTCCTTCATTTCCAGCCTCATCTCTAACTGCCTCTCCTCCATTTTTTTTGGAATTCTTTGCAAAGGAGCATCTGCTATATCTTCTCCCTGTGGAATCAAATCTAGTGAAATTTTAAAAGTAAAACCCCAATTGGACATTGCAAAGAGCAGTAACCTCGTTAAATCCACTTAACCAACACAAATTGAGTGGAATTTCTTCTGCATTCATTCCATGTACTATTTAGGTTAACGCAAAACCGTTCCAAATTTTAAATTAAAAAAAAAAAAGAAGTAAAAGCGGTTAAGGATGTTAGACTAACTGGAAGTAAGACAAGTGATGAAGGTGGAAGGGTAGTATGTGGTGCGGGTGTGAAGAAAATCCACGCTATTCAACAAACAGCCACAATTGCGAGGTAGCGAAACTGTAGCCATAGATGTATTACACAGCTTCTACATCATCCTTTCAACTTTCAACGAGAAAATCGAACCTGTTGCAGTGTCAGACTGTCAGTTAATGGTTGCTGTTTCTTGATTTTTAATTTTTTTCCCCCTTTTGGTTTGGACGGAGTGGGGTTTTTTTTTTTGGTCAGTGACGGAGTGGGGTTTCGTTTTTGCATAACGTAGTTCTTTTTCTTTTGGGCCTCCCATGACCCAACATCTCAAAAATAAGAAAAATCTACTTCCGGACCGAAACTCTTCGGCCTTTGCATTAATACACTTTTTTATTAAATTTACAATATGATCAATACTCTTAAATTTACAAATAATAAGGAGATTTGCCGTAAAAATTAAAAAGAAGTATGAAGTTGTTATTGTGTTCTGTTAGAACAGTTGACAGTTGCTCACTATACAAAAAAAACATAGTGTAGCAATGTGCACCCCGTAAATTAAAGCAACCAATAATAAAGTTGCAACATCACATAGGAATGTTTGCATTACTTAACTTCTAATTAATAAATGGAAAGAAAGAATAAGTTCTATGTTTTGTTTGTATATTTGGAAATTTTCATGTGAAGAGAGGCTAGCAATTGCTCTAAAGCCAAAATTTGGTCTTTGATAGCTTTTCTTTCTTTATCATTTTTTGCAATCATTTCTGCAATCTTCTTCAAGCCCTGTAATCTCTGAATCCCAGCTTGAACTTGCACCTCCATCTCTTCCATATCAGCATGAATATCCCGATTCTCCTCTTGCGTCTCCATGTATTTTATCTTGAGACTTCTATATCCATCAAGTGATATTTGCAGTTGATGAGTCAGTGTTCTGTTCATCTCATGCAACACTACGTTGTTACGGTTACCACCTTCATCTATTTTGATATTCGAGTTCAACTTCTTCATCAGCATCTCGTTTTGTTCTTTGAGATCAGCCACCAGCTCCTCCATCTCCGCCAGCTCCTGCGCCTTTCGCGCCAGCTCGCAGGCCATGATCTGCTTCTCTTTTCCGAGACTCGAACACAGGGCTTGAAGGCTCTGCCTTACCACGAAGCTTGATTGGAGCTCTCTCCTCATCCTTTCTTTCTCGTCTGTGATGGTTTTCTCTCTTGCAATCACAACGCTACTTGACTTGATATCCGAGTTGCTCCTTCTCAATTCGCGATTTATTTTGTTCGTTTTCATATTGTTCATTTGAAATCTTTGAACCCTTCCCCTTGTCTCATCTAAGATAGACATAATTCCATTCACCCTTTGAATCTTGTGTTGATCGCTCTCTTTACTTCCATTGTAATCTTCAATTAACTTAAGCAATAGCTTAATATTCGTAGCCACGCCTATAATCAAATGACAAGAGTGATTAATAATTAAAATGGGGTAATTAAGGCCTGAAGCTAGCTAGCCATGAAATGAATTTACCTTCCAAACCTCGTTCATCTCCTGGTTGTCCAGTGTAATGATCTACACGAGAACGGTTCATGTTAATGTGAGGAAGAGATCAATGGGGCATGGCCAAATCAATTATTAGATTATGGATTTTGAAATAATAATGTAAGGAAGAGAGATTGCTTCTTCTGCAGCACTCTCTCTTCTCTTTCTGTATCTGTGAAATTCTGTTTTATTATTATCATTTAATTTAGTATATATCACCTTCTTAAGTTGGTGATGGTGGGTGGGGTAGTTTTGTTGGTTAATGCGTAATTGTTGCTGAGGGTTTGACTTCTTCATTGGTGTTTCGTTGCTTTGTCTTTCTCTAATAAGGACCAAAACCAAAGGGGGATTAATGCTTAGTACTCACAAGATTGATTCTCTACGAGGGAATTTAGGAACATAAAATAATCTAACTAAAATTCACGCCAAACAAGCTAGGTCATTTTACATGGGATAAAAAGTTTGGAATCAGCCTAATTAACATCTAAGTGAATTTCATCCTTTTTTTTTCCTCTCTCTTTCTTGTTGACTAAGAAAAATCGCTAGTTCCTTAATTGGATTTTTAGAATTTCCATGTTTATTTAAAGCAAAAGCAATAACGGTGAAAATAATTTTTATTAGTGAATTGTATATTATATTTAGTTTTTCTTGCTGTAGCAATAATAATTTTGATTTAGATATATAGAAGTAGTAGTTTAAAGAGGAGATGTGATCAACTGTTTAAGCCCCGCTTTTATAAGTATGTAGACTTAATTTTTGGATGAGTATCAATCTTTCAACCCTACTACCAACCTTTTTTATTATTTCTTGGCCACTTTCTTCCTCATTGAATTCTAGCCTCTCCTCCATGGCTCCATGATCTCTCTCATATACAAGATTCTTAAGGCATGTACATCACTGCCCCAATGAAAATAATAGATTCATAAACATGTTCACGAATAATTTGGCAATTTTTATTTTTCATATTGGGTTAACAATGGTATTTTTTTGAATTGTGAATGGTTAGCGGTTAATCTCAAATGTGTAATAGTTTAATTTAGGGTATAGAAATCGAACTTTTAATTTAGTATCTTTTACTATTTTATATAATACTAAAAGTTATAATATTAAAGTATATTATCTATCTCACTTCTATAAAAAAAAAAAAATAAGCCATAATTTGATATATATAATTGAAGATTAAGAAATAAGATGATATTTGAAGGCAAAAGATAATATATATTAAATTTTCAATCATACCAGATGTAGGTTAATATAAAATATATATTAAAATATAAAATACACATTAAAAATAAATTAAATAATATAAATATTTATATATAAATATATAATAAATTATTTTAATAATTAATTTTAATGTATATATAATATTTTTATAAAATTTCTTATTATTATTGATTAAAAATTTAAAATAGTTACATCGAATTTTTCGGACATTTAAAAATTCACGAAAAGAAAACACTTTTTTCTATGGGAAAAACTCCCCCAAAAAAAGTATACCATATATAAAGAAAATTAAAATGTAGTTGATATGTGTCCTTAAAATTATATATCAAAATTATCATTAATAATTTTTTAATTAATACACAATAAATATATTAAATTTTTATTTTTTAAAAAGAATTTTTTATAATTAGCAATAGGAGTATTCTTACTTATTTTTGTGAAAGACAAGCATTTCTTGTCTAAAAAAAGAATACTTTGACCTTTAATATTTTTATTTTAGAATAATACGATTTTTCTATTAAAAGTGTTAAATAGTAACTAAAATTAATTTTTTGTTGGAGTTTTATTTGTAATTTATACTAGTTTTAAATTCCTACAAGCTATTAATGAATTTATTTTTTGAAAAAATTGTTTACCGATGATTAAGTGAAGAAAGATTATTATTGCTGAAAATGATACCGTAGGAAAAAAAATAATTGCAGTTCAAAAAATTTTTAAAGAAAAAAAAATAGTATTGAACAAAAAATGAAATAAGAAAATATTAATGTATAATATTTGTATTAGTGATGATGACAATAGTAAAAGAGATAATAATAGTAATAAAGTAAAAGTAATAATGAGAAGGAAGAAAATGAAAATGGTAATGATAGTAATAATTATAGTTGGTTATATTATTAAAAAGGATTTTATAAAAGTTTAAACTCTTATAAATTATAAATAAAAATCTCATAAAACTAATTTTTATTGTTATTTAATAAATTTTTTTTAAAAAATGTATTATCCTAAAAAAAAATTACGATTGAAATATTTTTTAAATAAAAAACATCATATTTTTCGTAAAAATAGATAAAGTCAAGAATGGGTCTCTAACCTTAACAATAGCTCACCTTTCCTTGGAACCAAACGGTAGATTTACATTGGCAACCAGCTGGCTAAGTCATAGTCTCTTACTCTCCTGTATGTGTGACTGTTGACTGCGACTGCCAAGTACCAATACGAATGGGAAGAGCAAGGAAACTAAAGAAGCGTGAAGAAGAAGAAGAAGAAGACAACCACCACATTGTGCTCACCGATTCCTCTCCCCACACCTACTCTCCCTATCATTCACCTATCATTGTCAACCCCAACCCGGTAACACATGCTAATCCACCTTTTTATTTTATTTTATTTTATTCGTGAAAAAATAAAAAGGATACCAAATAAAAAACTTAAACTGCTGTGTCCATGTTCTGTATCTCAGCCATAATAATGATATAAATAATAATGAAAGAAGAGAAAGTATGAAGAGGCAATGAAATATTTGTATAATGTTTAAAATGGAAGTTTAGTGAGTATTAGAGATATAACCATTAGTGTTATCTTTTTTCATCAGCTGAAGTTTTTGGGATGAGTGGTATCATGACATGGAATTAGAGTTCTATATTTGAAAGGTCAAAAGTTCGATTTTTAATGAACTCAAAAATTAGTTTAAGTTTTTGGGAAGATGTTTATTATCCTAGTATTCGGATAGTTATTTTAGATAGTATGGGGATGTTCATTTTGTAACTCATCCAGAAAAGGTAAATGAGGAAGTCCTTGCTTAATGGGAAATTTGGAATATTCAGTATTCTTTGTTCAAGGGTTTGCCTAACATGTTACCAATTAAGAAATCTTTTATAAATAAAATGTTTAAAAAATTCTACTAATATTCCTATTCCTACTAAATCCTTTATTTAATTACTGAAGTTGTGAGATTTTTTTGTTCTGTTTTTTACACGATGATTAGGCTGATTATTGGTCTCCTATGTCAACCGAAAAGCAAGCAAATGCAAATGCAGATGCAGATGCTAACATGGTTTCTTCTCGTCGCGCATCACTGAGATCTGCTACTAAGAGGACCATTCAGGTGCACACTGTTTCACCATGCAACTTAACAATGCCACTCACGATGCTGTTGCTGATCCACGTCACACTTCAACTTCAATTTGTTATTTGCAATGGTTTATTTTGTTGTTGATTAGCTCTAGTTTATGTTTAATTACCTGATTGTAGGCATGTCAGGATCCACCTTGTGCTCAAGAATCACCTTCAAGACATCAAAGCCAGGATGAATATATTCAAAACGGATACAAAGTGAAGCAGGAATCAATGCCAATATTGAGAAAAATTCTTGCCAAATATGGAGACATTGCTAAGGATTGTACACTAACAGGGAAAATGTCTCGTTCGATGTACCTGGGGATGATAATCGACATAATCCAAGAGTTGCAGGACAAGGATTTAGGTAGAATCGACCAAGATTACCTGCAAGATATGATTGACCTTGTCAAAGAATTTGAGAATATAAGATTGGAGGTTGGCTGGCTTCTTCAGAGACTCCAAGATGTTCTCGAAGCGAGCAGGATTATGACACAATGTTCCGTGTTGAAAGAGAAGCGAGAAAGCATCCAGAGAGCCGTTGAAGCAAGAGAGGAAGAGCTGGAAGAATGTGAAACAGAGAAAATGGCACTTGAAGCAAGGATTCGAGCGATTTGTGAACAAGAGGCTGCATGCAAGGAGGCATTTGCTAGAGATCTGAATGAGATTTCAAGGATAACAGAAACCATCTCATCCTTCAAACCAAAAGTGGGACGGTTTCATCACTCACTTGCAAGTGATTTGCTCTAGTTTAGACATTGGATGAACAGAGATAGAAAATGACTGTGTTTTGGTACTAATCTTAGAATGTTCACACTGAGCTGATATCTTTTGACTATTGAACTGCTTTATGTCCACCTTATTCAAATCTATGCTTGCTGAGACTTCCAGCTTCCAACTAATCTAGAGCAGGACTCTGGCTGAATTTGTAAAGTTTTACTAACAGCATATCACGATCATGTGTTTCAGCTGTTCAAATGTCTGTTACTCTAATATATGCTTTTCTGTTGTCATATTGGTTTTGAGCTGGTGCACCTAGAGTATAATTTCCCATAGTGGTTCTAATACTATGCATTTTATGAAAGTTGAAGAAATGGCCCATTTAACTATACAAGACATAATGCTTTATTCATGAGAATGGGATATAATGAATTATGGATGTAATGCAAAGTCTTGGATTTCTATACAAGAAATTTCATGCATGATACAGGCAATGTCAAGTTGCTTTGATGGTGCTTTGCAATTCTGTTGATGTTATTATGTGATACAAATTAACTCATGATTCACAGAAGTGCTAATTCACTTGATTGTACAGAAGGTGGTTTAGAGCATCCATGGTTAAATCATATTGGTTTTGTTGGTACTCAATGATGCTGTGTTAAATACTTGTTGTTTTAGTATAGTAGTTGTATGAAATGATATTTTTTCTCACTGTAGAGTTGCAGCCAGAGCCTAAACTCCCTATATGGACCCTATTTTCTAGTGCAAATTTAACTTCTTAAGTGATATCCATTTATCGACCAAAAAAAAAAGTGATATCCATTTCAATTTTTTCCATATAATCTTATTATGTGTGATCTCCTATCTATGTGTTAAAACATGATTTTGTCCTTCACCATTTGTTCTCTTATATCGTGTTATAAAGATTCAATCTTATTATGCATACACTCTTTTATGGTAGACATTATTTTGACATTAGTATTTTATTTAAGATGAATGCTAGAGAGGGCCATAGAATTTATTGGCCATCAATATTTAAAAGGATGGAATAAAAATATGTTTGTTGGATTATTAGATTAAAAGAACTAGACTAAAAGAATTAAGTTGATGGCTAAGTAATAGCCAAAAACAATAAATTTTGCTGGTCTTCTAACATTTTTAAAAATAACCTAAATAACAGTAGTTAACTAATAAGAATCATATTTTTATACAGGTATTAAGAATGTTTGGCATATAAATATTGTTATTGATTCAAATCTCACCTTTAATTGATATACTCTAGTTGATAAACTATATCTTACTAAGATGGAAAAGCTAAACCAGACTATTAGTATTAGTTGAAGTTAAGAAAATGCAGACCAAGCAAAAGAAAAATGATGATTTGACTCAAATGATAATTAAAGCAGTGAAAAACAGTTTTACATATTCCAAAGGGTTGTTAAAAAAAAAAGGAATTAAAGCTTGTAGGTGAGATGAGATATGATGGTATATTTGATGAGAATGAGCATACCTGTAAAGCCTCAGTATAGCATTTTAAGGCAAACAAGACATAATTATAATGAGCAGAGGATTGATTCTCAATAGGGTTACCATGCTGATAATTAATTATTTTGAGGAACATATCATGCACAAGTTGTAAAGTGCATGTGCTATACAAATATTATATTCATATATACTGCATGTTGCAGACATGTTTAGACATATCCAATTAAAGTGCTGCAATTCTTTACGTGAATAGCACATTATGCTCTCAACATTCTTACTAATACTTGTTTAGATAATTAGATAGATAGATAGATAGATAGACAGAACGTATATCGCCATTGAAGAAAAACAGAAATCTGTTGTGTATGGCACTCAATGTAATTTACAAAGTTTCATAGGTCATATAAATGATTCTGTTTACTTCACCGTATATTATGTGAAGCCCATATCCAAACCCAGAGGTTAAAAAGGGTTATTACTTGATTAATGCGACGCACTGCAGATTAGTTAAAACTTAAAAGTCACACTTTGCCAATGATATGAGAAGCACAAACTTCTGTGCTTATTTCTTATGCTGTTTTTTCTTTGTTCCCTATGTTGAGGCAGAAACAAGTAAAAAACTACACTCTAGTCAGATACTCTTTAATTGGGTCAATGATGAGTTGTAACCAAAACCCGCTCCTCACGAACTGCGGCTTTCTTCATACCGTAGAAATAATAACGCTAATTATCGTCGACTTTTAGACATTTGTAGCATTTTTCTATATCTTAAAAAATAAAAAGTAATAATAAGGAAGCTAATCGAAAAAATAAAAATAAAATAACAAAATGGCACGCATGACTGCAAATAAATTAAATAAAGAAAAATACGTATCATTCTACGTTTTTGTAAGTTGACGAATATCGGTTCGCACACAATTGACTTTAGACAAATTATGAGACACGTTCATCTTTGTAAAACATATTCTTTTCATCTTTTTCCCTTTCCTATGTGTGTTGGGGAGTGAGCTCGATATTGAAAAAAAAGAACGCAATTAAGCAAAGGAATCTTCCCCAATTAGTATTGTCTCACCCTAAAGCATTCTCTAAGAGGAAACAGAGAACCATATTCAGCCCTTGAGAATTGAGAGACTCTCCCATCTCATTTTTCATTTTTATTTTTGTCATTCCATAGTAATTAAGAAAGAAAAAAGAACCGCGGTAATATACCAAGATGCTACTCTTCAAAAGAAATAGTCAAACGACGCCGTAGAATACTGTTTGTTACTGTTGCTGAAAAGATTATTACTATCGTCCTTTGTCAGCCACGACGTCGTTTTGTGTCTTTTCAAGCCGGGGACTTGTGGTGGCGTCAACATGCGAATCAGCGCCATGTTGAGCCCTTTGAAAAACGGATGCTTCTTGACGTCAGCAGCGCCGCGCTTCGAACCCAGCCTCTGACCAGGGTCCTTGTGAAGCAAGCCGCAGATGAGGTCCCGCGCGTGATGCTCAAGCGCGCTAGAGGGCGTGGCCGTAGGGAACCTCAGGGGATTCTTTATGATGTTTCGCAGTGTAGCTTCGTTCGATTGAGCCACATACGGCGTACGACCGTATATTAGCTCGTAGATGAATACCCCGAATGACCACCAGTCCACGGCATTGCCGTGTGATCCACCGGCTGCTACCTCCGGCGAGACATACTCGTGCGTCCCAACGAAAGAGCATGACCGGGCGGAGACCGGTTCGGCCACGAAGAGCCGGTCTGGTTGAACGGTTTGGACTTTACGTGATCGGAACATCCGATTGGGGAAGCACGAAAACGGGGTAGTGTGTGTGGCAGAGTATTGCAATGCGGATGGGAAGGAAGTATCGTGGAAGCAATCAGAGGATTGAACGGCTGGGATTGCATCTGAGCAGAGAGAAAGATCAAAATCGGAGAGCATGATGTGACCGTCTGATCTGACTAACACGTTCTCGGGTTTGAGATCCCTGTAAATGATTCCCAGCATGTGAAGGTACTCTAATGCCACCAACACTTCAGCAGCATAAAACCTGATGATACAAGAGTGCACAAGATTTTAATGTCACTAACAACTAACAAGTACCAAGTCTAGAAGAGATTAAAAACGACGTAGTTTTGTTTCGTTTAATTAATTACCTTGCGGAAGTTAAGGGAAAACGATTGTGAGGGAACTTGTGGCGGAGGGAGTGCAAGTCTCCACCGGAGCAAAACTCCATGACGATGCAAGAGAAGTGCGAGGCTTCGAACTCCGCGTAGAGGGTAGGGAGGAAAGGATGGTCCAGCATCTTCAGGATCCTTCTCTCCATTTCGGCTCTCTGTGATTTTTTCTTTAGTGCCACGGCGTTTTTGTCCACTACCTTCATAGCGTACAGGCAGTTCGGATTAAGTTTTTCTTCTTCTTCGTCTTTGTTGTCACTGTTGCGGAGGCGGCAGAGGTAGACTGTGCCGATGTCTCCGGCGCCGATGCGGCGGATGAGGCAGAAGTCGTGAAAGGTGAGGGCCGTCTTGCGGCGGAGGATGGCGGAATAGGCAAAGTCGGAGGAGCGGTGAGGCTTGAGGGAAAGATTTTCCGGCGAAGAGGGGGGGACGAGGTCAAAGGAGAGACGGCTGAAGCTGGTGCTGCAGTTGCTTTGGGTGCTGTTAGAGCTTCGTTGCGTGCAATTTGCAGTGTCCAAAGTGAGCTCAGAATCAGGTGCAGCAGCACCACCAGTCTCTAGCATGTTTTGTAGTTAGGGTTTATGTTGAGAGAAACAGTTTGGGTCGAGAGAGAGAGAGAGAGAGAGAGATGTTTGCGTTGGGGAAGAAAGGGAAGGTGGGTTGGTGTTGAATTTATGGTAAGAGTATGGGGAACTGGAGAAGTAGTAAAAATGTGTTTCCGGAATTACTGGCTTAGTTATGGTCGTGTGTAATTATTTCTGCTGATTTTGCATGCAATGACGGAAATGCCCCTTCTTTTAAAGGGTTCACACTTCACACACAAGCACAAAATGATTGTACCCTTCACCCCAAGTTTGATTATTATTTTAGCCAACTATACTAGTCTTGAACAATCACAAATAACATGAATAATCACCAATCAAATAAAAATATATTTTTTTTGATGAACTCAAATAAAAATATATTATGTTTGGTTAGTAGGATATCAGATAATTCGGGTTGGTATCCTAGTTGAAGAGGGAAAGATCTCGCCTGGTCGTATGTCACCGGATTGAGGTAGGCGACGTCCCGAGCACTTCGCGTGAGGAGGGGGTGTCACCTGCAAAGACACTCCGACGCTCTAGTCAGTGATATGTGCAGGCGAAAAAGGGTAAGTAGCATGTAACGTACCTTGGGAGAAGGGTAGGACCTTCCCTATATATACCGTGTTAGAGGTGGGTCCTGCAAGGACAGGCGCACCTTCTTCGATGTCCCCCCGCACAGCTGTAGCAAAGCTGTAAGGGACGCGTGTTCGAGTCGGCGTCTGGGCGCTTTGTACCCGACCGTTTGGGTCGGGTGGTTAGTGGGTTGGGCTGGCCCATATCCCATTTGGGCCGGGCCGTAACATATTACATCTTAATTTGAAGTTATTAGTTAAATTTAAGATTAATTTACTCTTTTAATCTTATTAATTCACATTATTCACACATTATTTAAAAATATTGTTGATTACCTATATTTTTCCTTAAAATTAAGAGTTATACTAGATAATTAATGACTTTTTTGAACAATATAAATAACGAGTCTTAAATTTAGTTATTATTAGATATTAATTACTCATATTATTAATTAAATTTAGAATTAATTTATTTTTTTAATCTTATTATTCACATTGTTTAACAATATTATTGTCTACTTATATTTTTTTTAAATTAATTATTAAAATTAATTATTAAATATTAAAATATATAAATATTTAATGACTGATTTTAATAATTAATTTTAGTATATAAATAATATTTTTTATTTTTGTTTATTATGCTTCTAAGCTACATACACTTACTCACTATAGCCATAAATAATTAAAAGATATTAGATAATTAACATTTTTTATTTTTCTTTGTATTTGAATTAACATTAATTAATTTTCTATTTTTAATCATTAAAATTATTGGTCTTCATTCTAGTGTTTTCCATAATCAGGACGAACAAAAAAGCTATGATATATTGACTAATTATTGATTGAAAAAATTAGTTCCAATTTTTTTCCTATAATGATTATGATCTTATAATCTTATTAATGTGACCACAAATTAAATAAAGTCATATGAAAATGAAAAGAATCCAAAGAGAGAGGAGGCGCCGAGGCGATGAATGACACAGTGTAATGCCTGTAGATGACAGTGCCGGCCCAAACATGCCCAACTACATGCATATGCATATGATTAGATTCTGATTCATGTTCTTGTTCCTGAGCCAGCTTAGCTAGCTAATGAAAAGCTAAGTGCGTTACATTGCTGCTTATTTCTGTTTCTGTATTGTATCAGTGATGATTTTTGGAAGCACATTACCAATCATACAGACACCTTCCGCAAGAAAGTAGGGCCAAATTCATTTCTGTGGTTTCTGGTCTGTGAGGTGGCCCTTAAGTGAGTTTTGACCTGATCTTTCTTGACTTCAACGTAATTGGGAATCTTTTGCGCCATAATTTATATAAAAATGATAATTTAGTTGTCTAGTAAATAGACAAAACTACACACAAAAAAGTTTTGAACGGATAAAAATATATTCTAATAATCATTCGAAATACTCAATGTACATACAAAAGATTCACTACAAGAAATAAGGGGTTTAGCCACGAAAAAAATTGTGGCTAAACTCTAAGATAACCGTAGCAACCATACATTAACCACGAAAGAATATTTGTGGCTAATCGGGGGTTGCATTTTCAATTTGCCACGATTTTAACGTTATTAGCCACAGTTTTAAACATCGTGGAGACCTTCAAAGAGCCACAATTTGTATATCATTGTCCACGTATAATGCCGTGGCTAAATAATTTGTACAGGCCGAATTTTTCAGCCAAAAATTTTTTTGTGGCTAATGTTGGGTTATTTAATCACACTATTTTCGTGGTTAACTCACTCTGTTTTTCACATACAATCCGTGGCTAATTTGTGCTAATTTACTCTAATTGAACAATTTTATTAAATTAAAATTATATTTATATATATAACGTTAATAACAAAAATCAAACTTTTAAAATATATAATATCTAACATTTTTTCATTATTAATAATAATAATAATAATAATAATAATAATAATAATAATAATAATAATAATAATACAAGTCTAAACTTATATATAATAAGAAATAAAAAAATTTTAACATAAATAAAATAAATTCTAATCCCTTCTAAAATAAATATATTTAAAATTTCAACTATTACTTATTAAATACATTAAATACACAAATTAAATGTCTGGCATATCACTGGATAAATTAGACACTTTATCACTGTATTTTTATAACAAAAATTTATACAGAACTGCCAACTGAATCTTGCATTGGTTTCTTCATATCCATAGCTTTTTCTCTAAAGTTTCAACCAGCTTCTCTAAATTTATCACACGTCTTACATTTTCAGCACCAAATTTGAAGGTAAATCAAAACTACCATGTCGGAAGAATAGCTTTAGTGATATCGATGAATTTTTTGTTGGAGGTGTGACGAAGAGGATCAATAAGAAACACCCTTTTAATGGTGGCAAACGCTATCATGGCATGAATATTGTGCTGTTAAAGTCAGGAATGGTGGAGAACCCAGATAGATAATTCTTATGGTGCGCGCATTATAAGATATGTGTACACTAATCGTTGTGCTTCAAATGTTAATAGAAATCTTGGTTGATACTAATTCGTTCTTTCCTCCTCCAATTTTATGTGGAGCAAAAATCAGAGATGAGACGTGACTATTTTATTTGGGTTGATGAACTTGAAGATGAATATATGCAAAAAGGCCATTTTTTATGGGAGTTTATTACGCCAGTCACAATCATGGAGAGACCATGCAAATATCAGTGAAGAGAAGGACATGGATGATTCCAATGCAAAAGCAATGTTAAAATTGATTGCTAGAATGAATTCATAAATTAGTAACCTAAGAACATCGACAATCGATTTGTACATTGGTGTGAGAATGTTAGTATTATGAGTTTGTATAACTTGTTAAAGTGATGTATTATCATTGATGTTATATGTGCTATTTCTGAATCTGTTGCAATGCAAAAATTGAAGTTGTATTTGTGAACCTATTTTATGAAAAAATTGTTTTGTCTGTGGCTCTTAAGGAAGTTGTATATAAGATTCAATAGCATTCTGTAACATGTAAATTAAACCAACTAAATGCTGATCATTAAAATATGAAATAGTTCCACTTTGGTGTCAACATGACCAACACTAGATCAAGTATTTGTATCAATCTGAACACAAGTATAATGCCTTCATGTCAACAAAAGCAACAATGAAGAAAGACAAACACAATACTAAATTAGAAACAAATTGTAACGTGAGTCTAGAAATTGTTGCCTACAAAATAATTTTATTCTAAACATAAAAAATAACAAAAGGCTACATCAAACATTCAACACTCTACTTGAGACCTCCTAATTGAGAGTTTTGCAACAGCATCCTCATTCTCTTGGTCTTCCTTGATGTCCCACCACTCTTGGCTGTAGTAGAAGCTCTTGTCCCACCATTTTTGGATTTTTATTTTGCAGCCTGCTGTTGAGAATAAGGAGTATGATCAGAATACAATCAATCATATGTCATATAATTTGTTATTATTATTATATTAAAATGTTAATATAATAACGTCATTGATTAAATTTAGAGATTTATCATTATGATAGTGATCATAATATTGAGAGATAAATCTTTTATAATTTAATCTAAATTGTTCTTGGTCATAGGATTATTAAAAAGGACATTAATAATCCGGAAAGATCAATATATATATAATGGTCTTCATTGGATGAAGATTAATAGATCTCATTTATTAAATTATATATATAGATGGTGCATATAGAGATATGACCAAAAACTGACTCACTTTGAGAATTTTTAATGGTTATAATTACTGTATATTTGTCCATAGGATATTCTCAAGATGAACATAGTAATAGAGTTTCCTTTGACCTGCGACTATTATAGTAATTAACAATGCATTTAAATTATACCCAATATCCATTCAACTAGCACCCTAAAGTATTAGGTGTTCGGAATCAAAGTATAATAAATACATTGTTAATTACTATGACAGTCGCAGGTCAAAGGAAACTCTATTACTATGTTCATCTTGAGAATATCCTATTGACAAATATACGGTAATTATAACCATTAGGAATTCTCAAAGTGAGTCAGTTCAATGGTCATATCTCTATATGCACCATATATATATATATATATATATATATATATATATATATATATATATATATATATATATATATATATATATATATATATATATATATATATATATATATATATATATCCTAATGGCATTTCAACTTCTAAAGTTGTTTAATTCAAAATATATTGCCCAATACTCCCACTAGTTTAAATAAAATCTTTAATAGTCGTACTATCTTGCTTTGGGCATCATACATCTTCTCAAGATGTTTAATAATAAATAGTAGGTTGTCTTTGAAATCGGAACTCATGGTTGTCAAAACAACCCATGTTAGTAAAGCTGTTGGGAATAAAGAGTATGACCACAATCCAATCAATCATGTGTCAAATAATTTGTTATTATTATTATATTAAAATGTTAATATAATAAGGTGCTTGATTAAATTTAGAGATTTATCATTGTGATAGTGATCATAATATTGAGAGATAAATCTTTTATAATTTAATCTAAATTGTTCTTAGTCATAGGATTATTAAAAAGGACATTAATAATCCGAAAAGATCAATATATATATAATGGTCTTCATTGGATGAAGATTAATAGATCTCATTTATTAAATTATATATATAGATGGTGCATATAGAGATATGACCATTGAACTGACTCACTTTGAGAATTCCTAATGGTTATAATTACCGCATATTTGTCAATAGGATATTCTCAAGATGAACATAGTAATAGAGTTTCCTTTGACCTGCGACTGTCATAGTAATTAACAATGTATTTATTATACTTTGATTCCGGACACCTAATACCCTAGGGTGCTAGTTGAATGGATATTGGGTATGATTTAAATACTTGTAGAATTAATGATTAGTCAATAAAGAATCCGTCAAACTCTCGGTAAAGAGTTTGAGCTCTATGATTATAATGACTGAGATGAATAAAACCTTGGCCAAGGGGATTGAATGAATGAAGAAATGAGTTTCTTATGTCATTCACAGTTCATTATAATAATGGTAACAAGTTAGAGTTTGACAATTAAACCATACTCTAAAGGTTAACCAAGAGCTGGAAAGATGGAAGGAATTATACTTTGTTCTTCTGAGGTTCTTAGTAAAAATATATTACTTCATACTATCGGGTCGTTGAGGAGTGTTGCTAGACGCCAACCTTGATTAGTAAATTTAGTATGACTAATTTACTACCCGCTTAGTATTGAACCTATGGGGTCACACACTAACGAGTGTTCTAATCTTTGCTGTAGAATTATTTAATTATTAATTTGATTTGATCAAATAAATAATTATATTAATTCAAATGGAATATTATTATATTTTTTGCTAGCACCAAGAATATAATAATAGTATGATAATTGAGAATATTAAATGAGATTTGAGAATAATTAGTTATTCTATTTCTAAATTTGGATGAGATCCTAACTGATTCTTTTTCAAATTGAGTTATGATATAATTCATAAATTTGAAGGATTCAGATTTAGAATTTTAAGATATGATTTAAATTTGAATTGAGATTCAAATTTAAAATCAGTAACAAATCTCATACTATATATATGTATGCCAAGAGTAGAGGAATTACAGATGAGAAAGACAAAGAGAATAACAAGGGTTGTTATTCCTTTACCTCTACGCACATAAATGTATGTGAGTCTAATTCTTGGAGAAGAATTTTATGGTGTGCAAAGAGTTGCAAGAGGTTTCTCAATTTAGATCAGACGTCCATTGGTCAAGGAGTTGATAGCAAAGGTTGGTCTCGGTGTGGATACGCATAGCGCCTTCGTACCATCGAAGGGGAAAAAGATTTTTACTAGTGTACTCAGGTATTTAGATCTGATCTATATATTGTATATTATTGGAATAAAGTTTAAACACAAAATAGATCTTTAGGATTACCTCTTTTCTTCCGCTGCGTGTTATGAACACATCGTAATCCTTCAAAAGCAATATTCCAAATTTTTCACAACTTCTAACCATTCCATAACCAAATTTATTGGAGAATATTATTTCAATAGAATTGTCATCTCAATGATAACCTTTTGGAAAATACAATTCTCAAATTGTAGTCAATACATTACTTTCAAGTATGCCACACAAAAGGTGTACATATTTAAAAAATTTAAAATATGAAAGTAAATTAAGAAATCTATATTTCTGTTAAAATTATTTAGAATCATGAATGAGTATCTTAGTTGTCAAGTTGTTACTCATACCTATTCCAAATGAATATGATTAAATTGTATCACATACAATTTTAATCCCAAATAATTATCTGGTTGTCAGACAATTATTTAACTGAATTATATTTTATACCCCTAGGTTGTCTAGGTTCAAGTATAAAATGAATTCTCCTTATACATAATCATATAAATAAATAAATTATGTCTTTGAGTACAAATTTCCTGGTTGTCAGGTTGCTCCTTGTAAACAAGAGATAAATTTATTTTTGGCAAACTCCTAACTTTTAGGATTTATCTCAATTGTTAGAGAATTTCTACCAATATTTATGGATTAAATTTTATACTCCCAGCTTGTCTAGGTAAAAAATATAAAATTAAATCCTTAATACATCAAATGTATACACTGATTATTATCTTGAAAATAAAACTCCTGATTGTCAGGCCGTTCTTTATAATCAAGAACATTAGATAAACTCATTTCTAAAATTATAGTGTTCAAAACATATCAATCAAATCAAAATTTGATTTTTTATGTACTAATGTTTAGCCTTAAAAAAATTTATCAAATCAAATTTGACCTTTATATATACACTTATATATATAAGAAACAAACAAGATATTTTGCATCTTATTCCTTTTATTGTGATCAAAATCACAATAAAATTTAATATATAAATAAAATCAAACAAAATAATTGATTATAAATATAACTTTTATATTAAAAGAATGTTAATTTAATCACAATTAAATAATTAAAATAAATTAACTATTAATTTATTAGAAAACCATCTCAACAAAAATAACTGCATCATATGCTTAAAAATTTTGAATTAATCCTATTAATTCACAAACTTTAAAAAAATAGGAATATTGTTAGAAATAAGGAGTATGACCACAATCCAATCAATCATATGTCATATAATTTGTTATTGTTATTATATTAAAATGTTAATATAATAACGTCCTTGATTAAATTTAGATATTTATCATTATGATAGTGATCATAATATTGAGAGATAAATCTTTTATAATTTAATCTAAATTGTTCTTGGTCATAGGATTATTAAAAAGGACATTAATAATCTGGAAAGATCAATATATATATATATATATATATAGTCTTCATTGGACGAAGATTAATAGATCTCATTTATTAAATTATATATATAGATGGTGCATATAGAGATATGACCATTGAACTGACTCACTTTGAGAATTTCTAATGGTTATAATTACCATATATTTGTCAATAGGATATTCTTAAGATGAATATAGTAATAGAGTTTCCTTTGACCTACGACTGTCATAGTAATTAACACCTGTGACCTTGGGCAAGTACTTGTTGAGGGTGTTTATTTGGACAATTTTGGATCATTGACAGTTGGATTTGTCAGACCTGGTGTAAGTATAAAGCTCAACCTTAAGAGAAAATGTGAATTTATCTGTGATACTTATGCAGGTGCAACCTTTGCTACCTCAACTGCAGTTACAACCTCTTCTTCATCCAAAACATCCATTCATCCAAAACATCCATTGTCTCCTCCCAGTAATCCTTTTGATGTTGGGCATCATCGGCATCTAAATCCACTTCACCAGATGCTTGTGAACTTCCAACAACAACATACTTTTCATTCTTGTAAGGACACCTTCTACTATTATGTCCAATCTACACTAAACAATTTTGTATTATCAAGAATTAATTAGGAACTAATATTAATCTCAGACGGTCATGCATTTTAATTTAATTCTTACCTTAAGATAAATTTTGTATTTAACGGTTGCATATCTTTTTTGGAGTTTGTGAGAATTGGGATTTAGTTCAGATCCACTTGCTTGACTTTTTCTTTATGGTTGGCCTACCTGTTGGTTTCTTGTAATGGAATTGGTTCGGTCTTCGCCCTCTACCCCGATTATCCTATCGACCCTGTGACATCATAGGCGGATCCAGTAGACCAGCAGTTCATCATGGTTCCAAATCTGAACAATATGCCTCCTTCTGCTATGCCCCCTGCAGATGCAGCGACAGAGCCCGCGATCGATGATTCCTCTAGTGCCCCCCAGCAGGATGCCCCTCCACCGCCATCCATCACCCGACTGAGTGTTTGGCCCGATGGTATGCAGATGTGAGTACATATAATTTTTTAATCTTAAGTTTGTTAATATTAAGTTTATGCGTTTCTATGTATTTGTTAATGTTAGGTTTTTTTTCTCTGATAGGTTTGCACCAAATAATAATGCTTGCACATAGGAGATCTCTGAGGTCATTAAGTCGATGTACAACCATCTTTATCCGACCTACACGCAGATCCCGGCTGAGACCAGAGATCGATGGTTTTAGAAGTAAGCGGTAAGAACCCAATAATGTTGAATTAATTAAATATATTTGAACTGTATTTTATTTCGACTAACTAATGTTGTCGAATCACTTTGTGCAGTTGAAATTCATATGGGATGCGAAGTATAATCTCATGATCAGGAATATCTACGACCAACGAGCAACTAAACGACTTCATATGGGATGCGGGGCATAATCTCATGATCAGCTGCCTAGTGGGAAGGACGAAGCTGGCTCCGAGACTTCAGTGGTAGATCCTGATAGGGTTTGGTGCGAAACAGCATTTGAACCCCACAAGAATCGCTGGTTTGGGTTGAGGTCGTTCTTCGCCAGTGGCCTCCACTCCTCCGCGTTGGCTGCTTCCTCTGCCTCTGCGCCCAATCCTGCCAATCCCTAGAAAGTTGTTGACTTGAGGGAGGAGGTGCAAAAGCTGACATAAGAGCTTCACAAGCGAACGGAGCAGTCTGAGCAGAGGTACAATGACCTTCTTGCACACGTGGGAGGAGTCGTTGCCATCAGCTCGGACCTGATGGAGAAGCTGGAGCACCTAGATTCGTTGCGAGAGCATATGGAGGTGTACAACCAGCAGATGCGCACTAGAGGCAGCGGCACTGCTAGTTCCAGTGGCAACACTACTGGTGGGGCACTGACATCAGCACCTACTCTCCCGCCTCAGCAGGGAGATCATGACGATGATTATCGGGATCTGTAGGGGTTAGGGTTTTATTTTTTATTTGTCTACTTCATTATTGTATTCTATTTTTGTGATATTCTATTGTATTCAGTCTATTTATTTTTAATAAAATAATTTATTAATTTCTGATAATTTTAGAACTAACAATTTTGTTAACAAGCGTTTTAATTTGACTACTAATTGTGGTATAACTGTGCCAAAAAAATAAAAAATATTACCGTAGAATTTACCGTTAGTAACTTGTCGCCTAAACACGTACAATGGCACAAAAGTTACTGTCGGGTTAATCCGACAGTAATAATTATCAACTCAGTCTCGACAAATCCATTGAAAATACGGCGTTGGAGGAAAAAAATCCACTGATAAACAGTTTCCGGCGACGTTTTTATTGTCAGCTTCAGGACGACGGTAAATCTGACAATAAATTTATTACCGACAGATTTATTTGATAAATCCGACGGTAAATTTGTTAGTATTTAACGTTTTTTCTTGTAGTGTAGATAAAAGACAATGGTATGACTATCGATAATATTGCTGCTGATGATGATATAGAATTAATAAGGGTAGAGTTAGTAAAAAAAAAATTTAATTTTTATTGATAAAAAATTTATTTAAAAGGATAAAATTAAAATTTAATTTAAATAAAAGAATAAAATTAAATTAAATTAAAATTTGAGAATATTTTTAAAATTTTTTTAAAAATTTCAAAAATAAAAATATATTTTATTCTTAAAAAAATTACTAGTTGTACACCAGTTTTGTCATACTATTTTTTTTCCTGTTGCACTAGTCGTCACTCATTAATAAAGTGAATAATGTCTGTCTTTTATATTGTAAAAGATTTTGATTCTGCGAAAGTTGGTATACTTGAGAAGATTTTTTTTTGTTAAACTTAATTAATTTTGTGATGTTGATTGCCAGATTATGCCCAAAATAAATTTCACCCACATGCAGCTGAAACGTTCATTATTTGCTCAATTTTTTTAAACAAACCTGCACTTTAATTTCTTGCCCAAGACAAATTTATTAAAGATTAATCAAGTGTAATTAAATATTGCAAGTGACCTGAAAGTGATATATGTAGAAACAAAAAGGTCAAGATATCATGCCATTAACAGTAGTAGTAAGAGTAACAAATAAACGTTACTGTTTGTGTGTTGTTTTAATTTAAGAGCACATCTTAAAAATATTATAAAAAATATTTTATTAAAAAGGTTTTTATATTTTTTATATATTGAATATATCAAATTTTATTATTAAATTTAAAAAATATACCTCTAAAATGCAAATGAACTAATTTCTTTAGAAAAATAGAAGCAGCAAGATGTGTTATTCATTAGCAAGTTGTGAATTTGCATTGGCGTTCTTGAATTTCAAGGCTGCATGCTATGAGACTTGAAGTTTTATATTTTAATTTTTAAGATTTAGGATCCTATAATATTTGTAGGTTGAGGTAATATTTAAAAAGTATTATCTAAAAATTGATAAAAGTGATGTATTTGATTTAGAGCAATATTTTGGAATTTGAGGTAATGTTTTTAAAGACATTAGGTAGCTTTTGGTAATGGGTATTAGGACTGAGAGTGAGAGACTGAAAATCAGTATAATGTTTGGTAGTCATAAATTGAAACTAAAATTTTAATCTCCATTTTTAAAATTTTAGTCCCTTCAATACTTCTAAAAAATAGAAATACAAGAGACTAAAATTTTGGAAACGAAGACTGAAACTTTAACAAATAATTTCTTTCCAAAATATTCTTATCCCAAATTAATAATTTCAAGTTTATTCTCGTCCATTTCTTTAACCACCACCTTTGCCCTATCGCCGCTGCCAAGACCGCCACCTCTCACCTCCTAACTCTACACCACTCTCATCTCTACTACCACATTTCTGCCATCATCCCTCCTTATAATCCATCACCAGGCCACCAACAACAATAATACTAAGAACAATATCAAAATCAAAACAATAATACCAACAACAACAATAACAACATCCAACATTTCTAAAAATCAAAACAAAGGGAGAAGAGAAGAAAGGAGAAGAAGAAAGGAGGAGGAGACAGCGGCACAGAAAAAGGAGCTGTTAACGGGTGCTGGATCGAAGTGGATCGTGGATGCTGGGCGACGGCGACGGAGAGAGAGGGTGAACAGAGGAGGCACGCGGACCTGAACAGAGACAGCATGGCGCAGTGCTAGAGCAAGCGCGCGAGAGAGAGCCTTTATATTAAATACAATACAAAAATTTAATTTAATTTCTGTCTTTTAATTTCTATTTCTCAATCAATTTCTCTTTTAAATTCTATCTTATAGATGTGACAACGTTTTTTACTTTTTTATTTTAAAAGTAACGCTTTTAAAAACAATCTCTTGAAAGCGTTGTCTTTTTTAAAAAACAGACAACACTGATAGGTGTGTTTCGGGTAACGCTTTATACGTGTTCTTCTCTAAGATAAAACAAAATTGGGTTATATATGAATTTGATTTTTAATTGAATATAAGGGTATGTAACTATGTATTTCAGTTTTAAAATATGAAAAACATGATGTTGATGGTTAAGTGATTCTGTGCTTGATGTATGTGTGGCACGGTAGGATTGGAAGATATATAAAATGGACTTGAGGCTGATGTGTATTAATATTCCTATGTGTCAATATAATAATATTATTGATCCATAAGAAATGATATCAATGCCCTCTAAATATTTAATAATTATAGATATGAGAGCAATGGCGTTATCCAAATGAGAAATAAGATTTATATGGTTACAATTGCCTATATATTGAAAAAAAAAAAAAAAGACATATAAATCGTGCGTGTCGGCTAAAATCATCAAAAATTAATTGAGTGAATACCATTCTGCCTTGAAATAAAATTTTTTTTTTGAAGGATTACAAGATTTTTAATAAAATAAAATTTTATTTTGACTTTTGATATTTAGTTTTATGAGATTTGTTAGTTTTTTTTGTCAATTATTCTTTTTAAGAATATATTTATGTGATACGTTAATTATTAATATATTTTTTATTTATTTTTATAAGTAAAAAAATTTAAAAATTATTAATATTTTTTAGTTTTATACAATAAATTTAGCCAATGTGTTTAAAAAAAAATTAAACACTCTAACAATTATTCTTAAAAGACGAGATTGTCAATACAAAAATTTTCTATTCTAATTGACTCTTAATAAATAAATTAACAGCTTAACATATTATGTAAATTTATATCGCTAATACTTAATACAAAAAAGTATTTATAAAGAGACTAATCAATTTCATAAAAATTAAAATCAAGAATCAGAAAGAAACATTTTTTTAGAGAAAATTTCACTCTTTTCTTCTGCGAGATGCTAAAATGACACTTCTCTCTCCTCTATTTTATAAATGTACATTCCCCTCTCTTCTAACTTTTAAAAAACCTCATCTTTAATCCATTTTAAACTTTTTGTGTTAACTAATGTTAACTTTATCCATTTTTTAAGAAAAAATAAATTATTTTTTAAAAAAATACCCATTAACAAAAATTTTATTTTTTATCATTAAATTTTGCTTACCAAAATACCATTTAATAAATTATTCTTTTATTAATTAAATTATATTTTTAAAAAATTTAATAATTATATTATTTTTTTCTAAAATACCCTTCAATAATTTTTTAATTATTCAATTATAATTTTATCAAGATTTTCGTTAATATTTTTTTATATTTTACTATTAATTTTTTAATATCTATATATATTATTTTAATATTAAATAAAAAATTTTAGTAAAATTATTTTTCAATATCAATATATATTAATTGTTATACATATTAACAGTGGTAAGATTTTTTTATTTAATGTTAAAATAATATATATTGATATCGAAAAATTAATAGTAAAGTATAAAAATAATTGTTAACAAAAATTTTGGTAAAATCATAATTTAATAATTAAAAAATTATTGAAGAGTAAGTATCTTAGAAAAAAATAATTTATTAAAAAATATTTTGGTAAGAAAAAATTAATAATAAAAAATAAATTTTTTTGCTAATATATATTTTTTCAAAAAATATTTTTTTTCTTAAAAAATGAATAAAGTCAATATTAGTTAACACAAAAAATTTAAAATGGATTAAAGAAGAGATTTTTTAAAAATTAGAAGGGAGAAAAATGTACATTTATAAAATAGAGAAAAGAGAAGTGTCATTTTAGCATCTTGCAGAAGAGGGGAGTGGAAGTTTCTCTTTTTTTTTTAACTAAAGACCTCATTATATTTTTGAGATAATTATCAAAATTTGTTTAGAATTTTTTTCAAAATTAATTAGAGTAGCTAAAATCAGCTCGTTTACAAAGACGAAAAAAACACACACACATGCTAGCTATATATAGATGCCACCATTGATAAGAACTAAGAAGCAAGAGAAGGAAAATATTGCGATATAGAGTTAAAAACTAGCTTAAAGCCAGCATAATGCATGTATGTATAGGTCGGCGTTTTATAGTTGATGATTTCATTTACGTGAACCTACATTACAAATTTTCCATGAATAATGGCACAAATTGTCATGGTCATCAACCTGTACATAATAATTTGATTTGATCCTTTGTTCTTTCGTGCACCCTTTTTTTTCTTTTTAGAGTTTCGCTTTACATTTAAATTTTTTAGTAATTAAATTTAATTAAATTAATCTAAATCTAATAAAATATACTCACACAATATACACGTCAAATTGTGTCATTTTTTATATATGTTTTGTGCCTCTCTCTTCCTTCTTCTTCTATGGCTGTTGTTATTGTTGTGTTTTATTTGTATTTTTTCTTCTCATCTTCTTCTTCACGTGATATTACAATTATTTTTATTTAATTTTTTACTATTTTTTATTTTATTTTTTTTAAGAGAATAAAATAAAATTATGAAAAAATAAAATAATAAAAATAAAATAAAAAATATGAAAAAAATAAACAACATGAAATGAAGAGGAGGAAAATTTTTTTTAATTATGTAAAATTTATCAAAAAAATAACACCAAAATTTATTCACAATAACATATAAATTTTTTAGTTTTACCATTAAAATTTTATTATAAAAATATAAAAATATTTTTTTTAATGTAGTATTTTTTTTCTCTTATTTTTTAAGAACATTACTTTTTATATTAAACTTGAATAAATATATTTGTACTGTATTATAATTTTATTTAGTTGAATAAATATAATTTTTTTATTAATTTTGTAGTATTATATTTTTTTATTTGATTTTTTTATTAAAAAATAAAATAAAAAAATAAAAAAGTAAATAAAAATAAATAAATAAATAAATAAATAAAGATAATTATAATTAAAAAAATAAAAGAATTTAAATTATTATTAAATAATTTTGATATATTTTAAATTTAATTTTGGTATATTTTTAAAATTTGTTAAGAATCCATTTGAATATTTATTATAGAAAGCAGAGGAAAACTATTGCTTTATGTGCATAGTAGGTCGGCTTGCGCCCTGCGGTGGTTGAAAGCGTTTCATTATTATTATTATATTATGCCATTATTAGTAGTTTATCATGCATATATTTCACAAATTATCGTCATCATCATTATCACTATTATTATTATTTAGAGATATTTAATTTTATATACACTATTTCTGTATATAATATATCTTTTTTATATATATATTTTTATTTTCAATATTAAAAATAATTAACAAAAATGAGAAAAAGATAAAAATCTTATCTTTTATTTCATAAAAAGCCTGGACAAATGAAATATATACAAAAAATTCTATAAAATTATTTCTCTATTAGTTGTTTACTTTTTTTTCCCTTAAATTAAAGCAACACCTACATCAGATTCACTTTTTTGGCTTTGTGAGCTAGGAACTGTATTTTGTTGGCTAAAGCGAAAATGTTGCATAAAATAATTATTTTATTATATTTTCCTCTGGTCATTTTTTGTATATATATGGTGAAAAAGAAATTGAAATGGAAATATTCTAATCTATATAAAATTTGTAGCCAAAACAAAGTAGATAGATTAACAGAGTGAATATATACATGGTGGAACAAAATTAATAGTAGTGGTGTGCATGCATGGCATGTATGAATATATTGGATGATTTTTGTATGGAGTTGGAATTCATGTTTTCTAGAATAAGAAAAGAATTTCGCTACGTTATCAACAGTATTTCTGTCAATTTCTACCCACTCTTATTTATGAATGTATTTAATAGAAGTGTTTTTACGGATGTGTCTAATAAAAATGTCTTTTTTATAGTTGTGTTTAATAGAAATATTTTTATAGATATATTTTTTAGATGTGTCTATCTCTTTATACATGTGTTTAAAATATAATAATTAATTAGTATTAATAATAAGTTAGCAGATAATATATTAGTACCCTATACTTTTCCAAAAAAAAAAACGGAAGCCCTCACTATTGATTGGGATAATTTAGTTTTCTTGGCAAGGTTTTGTATAACTTTATCAATAAAATGTGCAATTTAATATATCTTATTGAACCTTACTCTACTTTTGGGCAGACACAACATGATCTACTCATGGACACAGATCCGGTGTTGTTTTAGCGGAAGAAAGATAATTAATCAGCATTCCATTAACCATGAGCTTTACGAGTTTGAGAAATAATATAATAATGTCACAATTTTAATGAGTTCATCCATTTTATATGTGATTATTAATTAGCCCCCCAAATTTGAAACTCAGGTTTGTCTTTTACTTGTTACAGTAATTGTCATTTTTTTTTTCTAATTATTACCAGGACCTACAAGCTAGAGTGTTTTCTACAATAATAATATGGAGATCTCAAAATCTTAACCCCTAATGTACGATTTGTATTTTTCCTATATGCTATATAAAGTTGGCTTTGCTCGAGTCTGTACCCCTTTTTATTAATCACCTAATTAGCATATTATATTAGATTAGTAACTGAGAGAGATCTCTGTTAATATTTTCGGCGGTTCTGTTAAATTTAAATAAAAAATTCAAAAATCAAAAGTGAGTAATAATACTCAAAAGGTAGAAACTCATATACAATTCATTTTATATAAAAAATTTTGATAAAAACTAAAGAATACAGAGAAGGAACTTTGGCAGAGAAGCAAGAATGAAAACTGAGATTGATAAAAACATGTTATATATAGACAAAAAGTGAAATTAGTTCAATTGGTTAGCATTATATTTTTTTAGCTACAATGATCTTAGACTTGATAACTTAGCAAACTCATATTTGATACTAACACAATCTCATTATTACCTACTATTTTTTATACAACTACAAACTTATTTATTTAGTTTTTTTTATGCAAGTTAGTGCTATTTTAGATTTTATTGGTTTTTAAAATTTAATTTTTTTTTACATTAGACAAAATATAAAAAAAAATTAAATAAATATTAGTTTAATTGTATTTGTATAAATTAATAAAAAATTTGCAAGTCTTTAATAAATTGGATAACCTTTTATATATTGAATTTAGTATTTATTTTATATTATATTTTCTCTAAAAAAATATATTTAAATATTCAATAAATATTATAATTTTAATATTTATTGTTCTAAGTTCTAACTATATTTTTTTTACATATTTCACGGCTTATAATATTTTAATTTTTTTATAATTATAATTTTTTTATTTATTTCTTGTCATATTAATAACAAACTTAATTAATATAAATATTATATAATTTTATTTTAAAAAAATTGAATGAGCAAGTGTGTTTCACATCAGTACATTAACTATCCAAGAATCTGTTATAACTAATTAACAGATTCACTAACACTAGTCATTTTTTTTTATCAGCACTCTTATTAATAATATTTTCAATAAATTTAATATATTTGACTAAATATATTTAATAATTTTTAATTATCAATTTCATATATATGAGTCGTAATCGTACTTAGCTTGAAGATAAAAGATTAAAACTTAATTAGCCGTAGGATCTATATTTAGTAGTTTGTTTTTCACTTGTTTTCCTTAATTACTGTTTTATAAAGGGATAAGTATTGTTTTGGTCCCTCACGTTGAGGGTCGGAATCGAAACCGTCTCCAACGTAACTTCCGATTTAGAATTATACTTAACGTTTTTTTTCGTATTAAAATCGTCCTTTTAATTTTTTTGGACAAAAATACACTCACCACTACCAACACAATTACCTCTTCCATCAGCACCACCACCAACACTAACACCACCACCATAACCACCACCAGCACCACCACCAACACTAACACTAACACCAACACCAACAACCACAACTACAACCACAATCACCACCACCACCACCAAGACCACTACCAAAAAAGCAGGAAACAACACCAAACATAAACAGAAAGCAAGAAAGCAGAAGCAAGGCGTGAGGCGGAGACGGAGGCGGCGAGGCGTGAGGTGGCAGAAGCGAGGCGAAGGCGGCGAGACGTGAGGTGGCAGAAGCGAGGCGAAGGCGGCGAGACGTGAGGTGGCAGAAGCAAGGCGAAGGCGGCGACGTGAGGCGGCGACGCGGAGGCGGCGAGGCGTGAGGCGGCAGAAGCGAGGCGGACTCCAACGGCAGTGGCCCGCCGACCCCCTCCCCCCTTTCCCCTTCCCCCTCCTCCTCCCCCTCTCCCCTTCCCCCCATCCCACCCCCACCCCACCCCTACCCCGCGTCCTTTCCCCCTTCCCCCCTTCGCCGCCGCCGTCTCCCACCCCCCTTTCCCCTTCCCCCACCCCGAACCCGCGTCCCCTTCATTTTCTTCTTCTTATTCTCCGGCTTCTTTCACTTCCCCTCCTCCCTCTCTTCGCCGCCGGCGCCGCCGGCGCCGTCCCCCCATCCCCCCTTCCCCTTTCCCCCTTCCTCCTTTCTCTTCCCTCCTCCTTCGTATACCCTTTTCTTCCCCCCAACCAACGCGTTTTCTTTTTTCTTTTTTTATAATTTTTTTATTATAAGTGTAGTTTAGGAATAAATTAAAAAATTTTATTAGAAATGACGATTTTAAATTCAAATACGACTTTAAGAATGATTTTAAATCAAAATATACACCGAAGACGGATTCGATTCCAACCCTCAACGTGAAGAATCAAAACAATATTTATCCCTTTTATAAAAGCACCCAACAGGTGCCTATCCTAGCTATACATTTGATCTTTTTTACTTAAAATACAAGTATCATGTTCAAAACTAAAATAAATCTATCTAATTACTCTCATATATAATTAAAATTATATTAAAAATTAAAATATTTTTACGCTATAACAAAAATTATTTTTAGTGATAAATTGGTAGTGATAAAAACATAATAGTAATTATATATCTTATTTAACTTATATTTTTATACAATTATACTAATTATATATTTATCATTATTATTATATTTTATAATGATAATTAAACACTTTTTGTAACAATTAAAAAGATTTTTATTGGCAATTATATAATTGTCACTAAAATTAATTAATAATAAAATATAAGACGATTAATATTTTATTGTTTGTCACTAAATATATTAGTAGTTATTTTTATTGTTATTAAAAACAAAATAAATAATCATTAAAACTAATTTTTCTAACAGTATTATTAGAGTAGACTTTTTTTTCTTTAAAAAGAAAAGAAGAGGGATGAAAAGAAAAAAGATAAGAAAAAAGAAAGGCAAACTTAGGATATAAAATTGGGTTGTAATTAAGCAAATACTTGAATAGTTTATTAATATAATTATATATTATTGTGCAAGAATCAAAAGGAAAATTCCAATGAAGCAGCGTTTGAGAGAGAAAAGAAAAACACCCAGCAATATTCCCGCTATTTTGATAGGCCGACAATCGGACAAAATATGTCACATTAGTCAGCAACTCATCCTTAGTTATTGTAAATTAAACTAATATTAGTTGAAAACCATTACATCATGCATGCCACCATCAACTTTAAATAATTCCACACACATTTTTAAAACTCTAAAAGAAGAAAAACTAGCATCTTTCATGCCTTTTCCCCTATACTTTCACTTTAATATTGTGTCATATATACATATTATTTAAGTGTAATGAGATTTGAATAATAAAACCATGTCATAGTTAAGATAAATTAAATATTGTCTAATATAAATCAAGTTAGTACATATTAACTAAATCCTTATCAAAATTAAGTTGACTCAAATCAAAATTAATCCTTACACTACCATAGTTGCTTTAGTAAAATTAAAGACAATCATAAAAGTAATTACTAATAGCAAATAGAGTAAGTATAATAATTTTATTTTTAGTTAGTTAATAATAGTCAAGCTTTTTATTATAAAGTTATTTTTTAATCCTCATTTTTTTAAGAATTTAAGATTTAGAACTAGAATTTAGAATTTAAAATTGATGATATAAAATTTAGAATAAAAATAATTTAAAAATATTAATTGATGTTAATTGAAAAAAGTCGACTCTCTACCTAAATTCTAGAAATTATATATTAGGTGTTATTGAACTGAGTGTTTTTTTTATTTTTATTTTAGTTTAGTCTTATATGATAAAGTTCATTAAATTTGGAATAAAAATAATCCAGGAATGACTGCATCTAGACTAATGAGAAATAGAAAAAATGGTCTAGAATCTCAGTTCGTTCTCCTCGGTACCATAATAATATAACGTCCACGCCATATGTTCCCACATTGTTCTACATCGTTTTTATGTTTTCTTTCCTTTAATATAATATAAAATTTGGTTTTATCAGAAGTTGTTCATCTAACTACAAACTTTGTCTCACTCTACGATATACAATACTAAGTATAAATAATCAAATTTTAATCATGTGGTTAGCAAGTTGATACTACGTTGTGATTTTCCCCAACAGACGCTTTCAATTTAATTAGTCAACCGGTTTTTATGGCTTTAGTCTTCTTTATAGCATAGATTTTTGCGATGATGTTAGCTACATAGACCTTAATTATTTCTTCCCTATTATTAATACAACGTATTATTTGTTTACTACTAGCTAGGATTCTAGGAGATTACCTTACTTTTATAGGTGTTGGAAACTCATTAGTTATGACTTTTTGTTTCACGTACTACGTACTGTGTTACTATTCTAGATCTGTTCCAATGTTTGATTATTAGTTAGTAGCATTTAATAGCATCTTTTATACTAAACTTAGAGATGAGATTATAAGCAATCAATATGAGAAAATGTTTTAGGATTCTATTGCATCCCAAAGGATAAAAGAATTTGTTTAAGATAATATAGAGACAAAAAATAAGAATCATGCTTAGCGTACACTAAAAGTTAATTATCAAATTAATCTCTCATTATATATTTAAATATAAAACATATATTATAATACATATATTTATATTAAATATATGGCAATTGAATTTTTGTGTGTACATGGTGTTTTTGAAAAATTAAATATACATCAAAAGATAACACTTAGATAATGTTTAAAAAAGAGATTATGACTAAAAACAAAAATTGGAATAAGTCTTTGTATTGTATTTAATGTAAAGTATATAGAATTGAGTTATGTTTTGATATCTTGTTTGATAGAAACAGGTGTGATAATAAGGTGAGAGATTAGGAGTAGAATAGAGGTGAAGTTAGAGAAATGAGGATGGTGGCAGAGGTAGAATAAAATTTTAAAAAATTAAATAAGGATATTCTTGAAAATAATTGTTATTAAAGTTTCAGTTTTTGTCCTAAAAAATTTTAGTCTTCTTTACTTCCACTTTCTAAAGTTACTGTATAAATTGAATTTTAAATTTAGTCTCTAGTTACTAAGTAATACCAAATTTCAGTTTCATTCTATGAAAACAAACACTACTTTAAATCCTTAATAACCAAATAGATTATTGGATCAAATAATACTTTTTTCTTTAAGAAGAGAATAAATTGAAAATTTTCTAACTTTAGCATTATAATATCACAATAATCTCTCACATTACTATTTACATGCCCAACTTTTGAGAGTTTATTATTAACCTCTAAAAAATTTCAAATTTGATAATTACCTAGACTAAGACTTTGCTTGCAAATAATACTTGAACAGAAGAATAATGTCAAAAGGATTAAGGCCTTCGTGTTTTATGCATTTAAAGGAAGGATTATCGGTGAATTTCACATTTTCATCGTCATGATTGTGTCTTCTTTAATTTTTTTTTGTCCAATAAAATATTTTTATTTAGATAACATATATAACATCATTACTTAAAAAGTTTTTGTTAGGATTTCACGCATAAACTCCCAGTTTGATTGGCAATGGATTTTGTTGATGGATTTTTTTTTTCGGTAAGCATGCAGGGCCTAGGCCCAGAGAATTACATTAAAATGAAGGAATAAGATGTCAATGGCACGAGCAACTAGAAGGATATTTTTTTGGACTTGAAGTAGAAGGATTGTGTTATGTTGCTTCCCCTGTTGAATTTGGGCTTTATGATTTTTTGGACATAAATTTACAATCTTGTATAAGTGCATAGTGTAGTGTTTTGATTCACCTTAAAAGTTGAAAAGGCTGAAATAAATACTGCTTATGCAGTGTGACAGAGATAGTACTACTCTATGCATCATCACTCTTCTGTTCTCCATTCTACACTTGAATTAAAACTCTAAAATAAACAAAATTTTCTCTTTAAGGAACTAGCCATTCCTTTAATAATTTACTAATACTACTCACTGCATTCATTCTTGCTTTCCTTCTCTCTAGATTTATTAGTTGAAGGTATTACTGTATTAGAACAACAATGAGAAAAAAAGCGTGGCTTATTTTGGTCCTGCTTTTTATGAAATGTTATCTGGGTATGTCTCTTTCTCATAAAATTTTGTTCATCTCCTTTATTTCTTCTTAACTTGAACCGTTTGATGAATTTCTTCTTGCTTAGATAAAGCCATGGGAAGGGGAATAGCAACGCAAGAGAAGGAAGATGCAGCAATGCCGGTGGCAACAATGTCGCCGCCGGAAGGCAACACGACATTCATCGACGGCACGACATGGTGTGTGGCATTAGGCGGTGTTTCTCAAGTTGATTTGCAGAATGCTCTGGACTGGGCTTGTGGCCTTGGAATGGCGGATTGTGCCGCCATTCAACAAGGCGGAGCGTGTTATGAACCGGACACACTGCTGTCTCATGCATCCTTTGCCTTCAACAGCTATTATCAATCTAATGGCAACTCTGATATTGCTTGTAATTTTGGAGGAACTGCTACTATCACCAAACATAATCCCAGTGAGTCCGTATTTTCATTTAGAAATTCAAGTGCAGTTAACTTCATGTGTAGTTGATAGGTTGATAGTTGAAAATTGTTAAATAATTTGACAGATATGATTAAAGTGTTATCTAATGTTTTTAATTATCAACTTCATGTGAAGTCTAATGTGTGTGATTTCTATAACTTTTAGGACATTAGTTTCTCTTCTTTATTGTTGGAGAAGGATCATTCATGAGGGTGTGGATGGTTGAATTGAAGCTGCTACAAAAGCAGTTGCTTAAGCAATTTCACTTTTCAATAAAGCAATTATTTGGAATTCGTTTACATCAGAAATCTTCTGAGTTGGATCCATTTTTCGGAACGGAATTAATACATCTCTTTTTCAGAAAAGAAAGGAAGGAGCATAATTATAGATGCACAGAGTGTATATTCGTTGCATTATTAGTTGAACCATGTTACACGTATATAAAAAAATTGATTATTTATATAAAATACATATTAAAATATGTAACAAATATCATATAAATATATAATAATTAATTTAGTGATTAATTTTTTGTTTGCGTAGTAATTTTTATATAACAATACGAAATGGTTGGTGTATTCATGCTTGGCTTTTAAGATCACATGATTCGTACTAAACTTCAGTGTTTAATTTCTTCTCATTGCAGGTTATGGAAAATGTGTCTTTCGTACTTCTGGGTATGTATGATGTACATATTATTGCAGTCATGACACAAATATAGTTAATATATTATATTATTTCAAGAAAATGAGTATGATAATAATTAGTTACCACTTACTAATACAGCATTAAAAACCTAGTTAAAAATTAGTACAAAACTATTTAGAACTGTGCATGCACAACATAAGCATTTTGTTAATTAATTTATTTTACTCATATTCTTAATTTCATGTGACATATATTCAGATCTTTAGATTCTTCTACAGCTTCTATGGGAAAACACAGGCAAAGCTTGATTTGGTGGGAAAAAATTGCTACCATTCTATGGCTTTCATACATTTGGATGTGAGTTATGGTCGGTGCAAAAATGGAACGGGAAATTAAATAGTGGAATGGTTACTGATTGTATCTTTGTTAGTAATAGAATTTCACTACTCTTTTCGTAATTTGTGTTTTTTGGTGCCAAAATATTCTTAGCTTTCATTTTGCGTCAAGACAAGAATCTATTTAGTTGTGCATATCTCTTTTCTTTTCTTAGTTTTAGTTTTAGCAAATTATTCGTTTTCCCTTATGCTCAATATTCTTTTTGTCTGCTTGTTTCATGTATCTTTGCTCTTTGGTATTCAGGTTTCTTAGTTGTTAATTATTAGTTGTTATTTAGCATTATGGAACTTTTTTTTTTTTGAGGTTCTATATTTAATTGAGAGTCACTTAAATAAAGACATTTAAAATATCTTTTTTTAAATTTATTCTTTAGCAATTAAAATTTGACTAGATTGCTCGACCAAAATAATAAGGTACTAGACTGCATTGAAGAAACTTCAGTATTTGGTGTAAAGGTTTAGATTTTTATTTTAATTATTTACTAAAAAATGTTAAGAGCTTAATAATTGTAGTAAAACAAATAATTAATGTTAGTTTAAATATAAACTAAATATAAAAAGTTATGTTAGTCATTTAATATTCGAGTTCAATTAAAGAATTAATTTTTTAGTCAATATAAACTAATTTTATAAAATTATTGTTTATTTTTAATTATAAATTTTAAAATTTGACCAGAAATTCTATATTTTAAATTCAAAACTATAAACTATGTAAAAAAGTTTTAAAAATAATTTTATCATAAAATATAACTAGTATTAACTAATAAAAAAATATTTTTTTATAATTGTGTAGGAGTTGGACAAGCCCAATTCCAAAAGTGTATGATTAACTCAAAATCAAACAAACAAAAAAAAACTCAAGTCAAACATAACAGATTTATATATGGTTCAATAATATAAGAATAATGTTACGTAATCAGTAAATATTTTTTTTATTGATATTTAGTTAATAATAATTTATATACACATTTATAAAAAATGTACACATAAAAAATATATAATTTATATTTATATTTATCAAAATTTTATATATACATATAAGTCAATATAATTTATATTTACATTTTTCAAAATTTATTTGTTAAAATAATTTAATATTTATATTAATTAAATAATAATAAAAATATTAAAAATTGCTGCTCAAAGAGTTTTAATTTTCACAATGCAATATTCAGGAGTATATGACATATGAACAACATTTGTTGAAAGTATGTAGAAGAGTCAGTGAGAATTATTAGGAGGTGCAAGAAATGACGTATTAATATGAAACTATTTTTTTTTTTGTCCTTTTTGATAAATTCGTGAGAATATAAACGAGTAATGTTATAATAATAATAATAATAATAATAATAATAATAATAATAATATTATTATTATTATTATTATTATTATTATTATTATTATTTTATTTAATTTGATATTTATAATTTTATATATATAATATCTTTACATATTTATTATATTTAAAATTACTATTTATTTTAATAATAATTTAGAAACATAAAATTAAAAACAAATATATTAAGAAAAATAAAAAAAATTATGACTATAATTTTGTTCTTAAAACATTTTTGGACAAGAATATGCTGTGAATTTTTTTTTCACTCGAGAGTCTACGTGGCCAGAATCTGAACTTCCAGATTCCGGATTCCAATCTAATTATGTGGTCTTCATTATTTGCCTTATTTATCGTTCCATTTAATAATTAATACCACATGACCTTTGACTTTTATTATAAAAGCATTTTATATATGCAAATTGTTGCCCAGCCCACTCTCTCTTTTTTCAAATTAATGCCAATTGCTTCTTGCCAGCCTTGACTCTTCCCTCACCATAATATTCTTTTCTAATTACATTAATCAATTTCGTTATTCCATATATATATTTCACCAGATCTTCAAATCCATTCTAATAACTGAATTAAAACAGCCAAAAGAAAATTATAAAAAATGCAAAATATCAAATAATATATACTTTACTCGTAGAATACTAGTTTAAGAACTTAATTTCATAAAAATTATTTTCAATTTAGAAAAATACTAAAAAAAATAAAAATTTGTTATTTTTTATTATTATTTAATTATTATTTATTAATTCAATTTTTTTAGTCTAATAATTCAACAACATATTTTATTTTATATTTTTAAATATTAATAACTAACTAATAACAAAAAACGATAAATTCTAATTATATTCTAACCTTCATTCTCAGTTTATACAAAAACATAAGCAATCTTACAAAGAAAGAAACAGTTTAATTAAATTAAATTCAAATATGAATTTATGGATTGAAATGAAAAACAAACACACCTTTGACTTGTGTAAAAGGTCTGAAAAGTAGTCAAAATAAACAAGGCCATTAGGCCAGCCCACAACTACAAATTATAGTACAGTTGATGAGAAAGAAAAGGGTAGTTAGTATTTGGCCCTCAAACATAGAGAATAAGGTAACTGCAAGCTCGACTAATGAGAACACATTACATAATAATATTCTTAATAAATAATATAAGACGATTCAGCTTGCGTGCATTGTATATCAATAATTAATTAGCACTGGTATACAGTTCATACACATTACTCCAATTTCCAAATTTGAATTCACACTAGGCTATAACTATTCTAGCTGTACATAGATACATATCTTATGTTACCTTATATATGTATATATATATATCCATCCACACCGCATCCTTGACTAGTTTTAAGTGCATAAGAGACACCAGCACTTCTTGTTTTCTCTATTCTTTTACGGTAAACACTTCTTGCCTTCTTATTATATTCTTCATTTTTTATACCTATTGTTACAACAAACAATAATGATGATATTTATTAGATCTAAAAACGCTTATTAACTCCAATTTTTCTTCTTCGGTGATGAGTAGGATGGGAATCGACGGAGGAGCACGCCGGAGAGGATGCGCGCCACGGAGGGAAGACTTCTTCCCGGAGGAGTCGTTTAGAAGCTTCGGGAGCTACAGCAAGGCGTTCAAGGAGACGCCGTGGAGGTTGAAGGATCGGGTCCTGTCCCGATCCAATGACAATACGGAGCTTGTGGAAATGAAGGCTCGGAGCAGCCACGAGATGAAGAAGACGCTCAATTGGTGGGACCTAATCTGGTTCGGGATCGGCGCCGTCATCGGCTCCGGAATTTTCGTTCTCACTGGTCTTGAAGCCCGTGACGACGCTGGACCCGCCGTTGTGCTGTCTTACGTCGTCTCCGGCATCTCTGCCTTGCTCTCTGTTTTCTGTTACACCGAGTTCGCCGTCGAAATACCCGTCGCAGGTACTCTTCACGTGAAAAACCGAATTACTTTCTACTTTATTTTCGTTTGACTTCAACTTTGCTATATTTTGATAAAAATAATTCGGAAAAATATAAGTGACAATAGTTTCATATAAGTATTTGACAATAGTCACGCCTTTTTATCTAAACATTTAGATAATTATTTAGAATATTTAGAATATAAACAACACAAAAATTAGGAATAATATTAGATCATTTTTATAACTTTTTTTAAATTAGAAACTTATTTTTTTAGGTTTATTTTTTTGAATGTCATTTCAATAGTTATCATTTAAATATAATTATGGAAATCCATTAATACCAATAGACAATAGTCCAATATTAATAACATTGATTACCTTAACAAAAATATCTAGCAACTCATAAAACCATATGATCTATAATAATTGAAAAATGCTGTAAAATCTAAACAAACAAATAAATAAACAAATAATTATACATACGCTATTTTTTTAAAAAAAGAAAGAAAAATAAAAATGATAAACAGCTAAGATTTTATTGCCATAAAAATGTGACTTTTCCCTAATTGCGATGCGAAGGCAATTTTCACTTGTATAATAATCTTTTTACGTTCTAATTATTCCTATCAATATTACCTATCGACATATATAGAATTTGACCATATATACTAGATATAAAAAATTATTGTAACTCATCAAAGAATTATATAGGGTATATATTATGTTAATAATAACATATACGTCTGAATGTGTTTTAGCAAGATTAACGCAGATAATTAACATAATAAATTGCCGAAGTAAGAGTGATTTCGCAAAAACTCCTAGTGGATCATGCGTTCCGCGTTGACTCATATTTCGTGCTGTGATTGACTTAATTAAGCTAGCTTGGCTGGCTAGTAGTGCAGCTGTATTTTGTAATAATTAGTATTTGAAAAATTTAATGAATTTAGATACATTAAAATTTTAATGATGTACTAATTTGATCTGATTGAAATATATTTTGAATTATTAGAGTGAATATATATAACTATATATTTATATTTTGTTTAAATACTTTTTACTATTTAATCATGATAGGCTGACTACGATAGGTTTTTCTATATTATTCGTCCATAGAAAACAGTTATGTTGATTTTTGAGAGTGATCGGTCATATACAACCTGAATCTCCTTATCCAAATTAAATTCTTTATTGGTATGTTACCTGAGCTTGACTACGATACACTGAAAAAGATTATTATATTCTTACAAGTTGAAATTTTATTCTTATAGCTAAGAAATATTAAGTTTTCATAAAGGAATTTCACTTATTTTATTTTTAAATCTAAAATTATATCTATTTTGGCTCCTTCATATATCAAATTTACAAATTCATTTTGTTGTTTTATTTGGCAAATGAACTAAAATATGCGAAAATATTTTAAAAAAAATCATATTTTGATCAAATTATTAGTCTACAAAATATTTGATAGGTGTAGAATGGCTGAGTAGAATTTCAGCCCACAGTGCCGTCCCACACAACTTGTGTAAAAGTCAACACGACCTTTTTGACTATTTTATTTTAAAAAAATAATAAAAAACGGTTATAATTTATTATTTTTTATTATTATTTAATTATTAATTTAATTTTTTTAGTTTAATAATTTAATAATATATTTTATTTTATATTTTTAAATATTAATAACTAATTAACGATTAAAGACAATAATCTAATGATTTTCTAACATTTTTTTTTTATTTTTTTTTTCACTAAAATTCAAAGTTAGGTTATTTGCACATTTTCTTTTAGTGTTACGACTCTTCTTTGAATATAGAGTCAAGTGTTTCGGCCACCAATCGGCTCGGGTAGATTAAAAGAAGGAATTTTGTTAAGTAGATAATAATTTTTGTAAATAATGTAAATAATGGGTTCTAAAATTAATTTAATAAAGTAAAAAAAATATTTTATTTTAAATTATTTTCTAAATTTTAATATTAAGATAATTATTTGCACATTTAGTAAATTGAACATCTAGCTATTGTTAACTGTACATGAATAAATCGAATAAAAAAAAATAACAATCCAATTAAAAATAATAAACTTTATCAACTACATATCTATTAAATTGAATATTCAATATATCTATTATTCACATTATTTATCTACTTATGCTTTTTTTAAAAGAAGTCCGAACTCTACATAGAAAAGAAAGATGAGGTTTGGACAATTAAAACGAGATGAGGTCAATCAAAACCAACGAAATGATATATATATATATATATATATAATATTTTGACGGGTATATGGTTTCTTCTCTAAAATCAAATGTTTTCATACACCCTTTTTAACGAACCATACTTCATATGAGGCGTCTCACATTCATGTTTAATTAAAATTTTCTCATCATACGAAAAATCTCAGAACAAACCCCACACAATAAAGAGTCAACTTGCGTATAAAATTACTTTTTTTTTTTTTCAAAATTAAAAATGAGATTCAAATCTGGAATTTTTAAGTGAGGAGCTCATTGGCTTGCGTATGAAGTTTACTTATTTTAGCCAAAGAAAATAATAACATAATGGAAATGCAACTGTGACAGATAATGAAGACTTCAATAGTCAACTTACGTTGCGTATCCTTGTGGCCTCTTTATTTGCTAGCGTTGATTGTTCCTACATATATTAGCGTACCCCCTTCGTGTTGACTACATAACATAAAACAAAATAAAAGCGTACAATAATTCTTGGCTGAAATGAATAATTTTCATAAACTATTTCGAGTGATGCGTTTACTAATCTTGATACATGTGAAATGTAATATAAAAATATCTCAAGGATAAGTGAGAACATATATATTTTATTAGAAATTTGAATTTTTTTTATGCATGAGAAATTCAACTCTGATGTAAGCATAAAGTGGATACAATATAATAAGTAGTAACTGTTTGTGTTTTACATTCGAGAATATCATTATTTGTGTATAAATACATGTGTGATTTAATTTATTTTTAATATATATTTATATTTTAATATGTATTTTATATTGGTGGTTGACTTTGGTATCCCCGAAACATAATTTAATTTCTATTTTTTTTATATTTTTTTATTTACAGTTGCACCTGCAATCTAAATAGCAAGAATGAGTAATGTAACAAGTTTTTTTCTTTCTTTTTTAGGTGGATCATTTGCCTACTTAAGAGTAGAGCTAGGAGACTTTGTGGCCTTTATAGCAGCCGGAAACATCCTCCTTGAGTATGTAATAGGCGGCGCCGCGGTAGCGCGGTCATGGACATCATATTTTGCCACCCTGTGTAACAAAAAACCTGATGACTTCCGTATAATAGTCCACAAAATGAACCCAGATTATGGCCATCTTGACCCTATAGCCGTTGGAATCCTGATAATCATCACCATCCTTGCAGTGTACAGCACCAAAGGCTCTTCCATCTTCAACTACATCGCCTCACTCTTCCACATGGTCGTCATTGTCTTCATCATAATCGCCGGCCTCATCAATGCCAAAACTGAAAACTACAGTGACTTTGTTCCTTATGGTGTCCGTGGTGTGTTCAAAGCTTCAGCAGTTCTTTTCTTTGCATATGTAGGATTTGATGCAGTGTCAACCATGGCTGAAGAAACTAAGGACCCTGCCAAGGACATTCCCATTGGCCTTGTTGGCTCAATGGTGCTTACCACAACACTTTATTGCTTATTAGCCGTGACACTATGCCTTATGCAACCTTACAAAACAATTGACCCAGATGCACCGTTTTCGGTGGCTTTTTCTGTTGTTGGATGGGATTGGGCTAAGTACATTGTTGCATTGGGTGCATTGAAGGGAATGACCACAGTGTTATTGGTAAGTGCAGTTGGTCAAGCTCGTTACCTTACTCACATTGCACGTACTCACATGATGCCTCCTTGGTTTGCTCATGTTCATGAGAAAACAGGGACACCAGTGAATGCCACAGTAACAATGCTTGCAGCTACAGCTATTATTGCTTTCTTCACAAACCTTGGAATCCTCGCCAACCTTCTATCAATTTCTACCCTCTTTATATTCATGCTTGTGGCACTAGGGATTCTTGTGAGGAGATACTATTCAAGTGGGGTTACCACAAAACAGAACCAGATCAAGCTCATCGTGTGTCTTGTTATCATTCTTGGTTCTTCATGTGGAATTGCAGCTTACTGGGCTAGCAGTGATGGTTGGATCGGGTATGTCATAGCTGGACCATTGTGGCTTATAGGGACCGCAGGACTTTGGCTTGGTGTTCCACAGGCAAAGCAGCCAAAACTCTGGGGAGTGCCTTTGGTTCCATGGCTACCTTCTCTGTCCATTGCCATTAACATATTCCTTCTTGGCTCTATTGATAAGCAATCGTTTATAAGGTTTTTGGCTTGGACAGGGTTTCTCTTGGTATACTATGTTTTTGTGGGGTTGCATGCTTCTTATGACACTGCAAAACAGTTTGAAACCCAAAAGGGAACCAAGGAGGCTGAGGCACATTGGAACAAGGTTGAAGAGGGAGTGGATGGAAAAGTGTCTCATACACCATCCACTTCCTAGTTGAATGATTCTCAATGTGTTTATGAATTTGTAAGCTAAATTCTCTGTATGTGGCATAAAGATTTAGGTAGTCATCTTCTACTGCGCTCTGGCTTAAACCATTGTTTTTCCCTCTCAATAAAGGGGAAACAACTTCACCATGTGTAGTACCTTTATATTAGTTATGTTTGGATTTTATAAATTTCCATTCTATATTTACCCTTTAATCAAAGATTTTGGTAGATAAATTTTGAATTTTTTACTATGACAAACAAAATATAAATTATTATGAATTAATATGGATTTTTTAAAAAAAATTAATTATATTTAATTTGATACACTGTAAGTATAAATTTTATACATACATTCAATCATATAATATTATATTTATATTAGCGGAAAAACAACTATTTGTGCCCATAAACTTTACGAACGCTGACAAAAGTACTCATTAAAGAAGGAAACTAACGTTGTATCCATCAAAGATGGATTCCATTCGACAAAAGTAGCCAAATCCTAAATTTATGTTAACTTTTTAATAAAATTCCAAAATTACCCCCACCATTATCTTCAACCCCTCCTCTCTTCTTTCCCAAATCTCAAATACCTCCATTGCCTAAAAACCCTAATCTCAATACCTAAAAACCCCAAATGATCATTTTCCTAATCCTAATCTCAATACCCCTTTCAACAATTTTCAACCCTCTCTTTATTCAGCAATTTAACCTTTCTTCTTCTTCTTCTTCTATGGCTTCAATGAACTTGCTGGGTTTCTCTCTCTCCCCTCAAGAACAACACACTACTACTACTCATCATCATCAAACTCGTTTTGGGTTATTCAATCCCACTGCACAAGATGATGTAACTGCTGCTGATGATGGAAACTGCTTCGATCTCACTCCTTCCACTCATGTCGCTACTACTCTCAACCTCCCTCCTTTTCCCATCTATCAAGAACCCTTCAACAATCATCATCACCTTTCTACTCATCAAGGTTTAATAATTTCTTTTCTCTTTTAATTTCTTTATTATTATTACAAATTATTCTTTTTTTTTTAATTTTTCTTTATCATCATAAATTGGAAGGAAAATAACTACATCAACCAAAACCTGCTATTGAAAACTTCATGCAACAACAATAACAATGTCGACGACAACCACACCACCACCATCACCAACAACCCAAGCTCGAGAACTTCCTCGGTGGACACTCCTTCGCCGATCATCATCATTATTACAGTGCCAACTCATCGAGAGACTACCTCTTCCAAAATTGCTCTCAGCCGGAAGTTACAGCAGGAGGAGGAGAAGGCTCCGCCGGCGGCAGTGGTGGAAGCACAAACTCAATACACCATCAACACGTGTTGGTGAAGGAGGTGGTAAAATTGATGAAAAGAATAAAGAGAGGGTTGAAATTTGTTGAAAGGGGTATTGAGATTAGGGTTAGGAAAATAATAATTTGGGGTTTTTAGGTATTGAGATTAGGGTTTTTAGGCAATGGAGATATTTGAGATTTGGGAAAGAAGAGAGGAGGGGTTGAAGATAATGGTGGGGATAATTCTAGAATTTTATTAAAAAATCAACATAAATTTAAGATTTGGCTACTTTTGTCGTACGGAATCTATCTTTGATGGATACAACGTTAGTTTCCTTCTTTAATGGATACTTTTGTCAGCATTCGTAAAGTTCATAGATACAAATGGTTGTTTTTCCTATATTAGCACATAAATAATCATTTAAAATAACAAATTTTATTAAATAATTATATAAAATATTATAGCCAATGAGCTATAATTCAAATAGTATAGTTTTTCAAGTCACCAAAAAAAAATAGTATAGTTTTTCTATACTCATTTAGAGGTAGTGGATTTGAGTCTTCTTGTCTTTAATAAAAAAAATTATATAAAATATTGTATATAGTCAGTATATTATAATTCAACTCAAATAATTATTATGCAAATACTATTTGGATTTTGGACAGAATTTCAATAAAACAAAACATTGGGCCTAAGTGCAGTTTTATTAGGCTCCGATTCAACGCAAACATAAGTATTTGGTTAAATTGCACACTATTGGGCTTAGAATGGACTAATTGGGCTTTCACTACCATTACATTCTTCGCTTTTTTCTTTTTTTTTTTTCCGGCTAATGCACGGTCGCGATGCCGTTACCACCGTGGCGGCGGAGGAAACCGCCGCCTACAGCCGGCGCCGAAGAAGCCTCCGAACGCCGCCTTCGCATTCTAAAACCCTAACGTGTCCCTTTGTACGGTTCCGACGTTCCTGCATGGTCGTCACAGAACGCGCTTGGCTTCCTTCCCCGGCATTTGCTCCAATCCAAGACCTCTGGAGCTGAGGAAGCCATCGGTTTTTCTTACTTAATATCTACACTACTTCCCGTTACATGGTTTTGGAAAATCGATAATGCATTACAAGTTAATTTGCCTAACTTCTTCTCCATCATGCTTTCTTTCAGGCAGGAACTGATATAACAGACTTAATAGCTCTTGAGATGTCGAAGCAGGTGAATTAGCTAATTATTGTTTTTCATTTTTTGTGACAATTGGCAATGTTCTTCCATTTTCATGGACTAATGTTTGTGAATTTATGATTTAAATTTATATATCAACTTTGGATTTGGATTTAGATTTAGGCGAAAGCTAGCGCATTATGTGAATGCATCGAACACACACATTCTTTTCCACTAATGAGCCAATTATCTTTTTATCTTTGGAACGATTTCATTCATTTAACCCCAAATATACATAAATTATTATCCACTGATGTCAGTACTGGTCCCCTCCATTAAATGACCTAATCCTGTTCTTTTTCCTAATCCCAAGACAGAATTGCTATTATAATAATTTCAACGATCATCCTAATTTTATTATCTTTGCCCCCATATGGCCTGGTTGGTAAAGCTAACCCACTAGCTAAGCTGTTACAAAGAACCTGACACCAGCATTAAACTGAAATTCTCCTTAATAAATACAAAACGGTTCTTGTATATAATTTTTTAAGTCTAATTGAGTTAGTGCTTGATTTACAGATTCTAAGTTCGAGGAATGCAATGAGTGTCTTTGAAGCCAAAGGACCCCACAGATGCTTCGTTAATCAAATAAAAAATTACCCTATATCACATCCAAAGAAAGTGCAGTTTTGCCAGAGACAATTACTTAAATGCATCTTTCTTAAACGGGTATAAGTAATCATGGCTCCCTGAGTCCCTGGGTTATTACTTAACTCTGTTTATGCTTTTTCTTTTTACATAAACAATCATGATTTCTTTCTCGTAACAGAGATATTTGGTACTAATTTATTTCCTTTGCAGAAGACTTATTCTTTATGTGCAGTAGGTAGCTGTTTGATAAGGTGGTTTTGGGGATTTAGTATTTGTATTTTTGACAAGCTGGTAAGAGCACCATTGTAGGATTTTCATCTATCCGCTGGTGGTTTTGTCTCTGTTGGGTTGCAGAGAACTGACATGAATGTTTTGCTACTCTACTTTTGAGGTTGTGGGAGACAAAGTTTCACAGACCTTCTGGTGTCAGATATCTTGCTTCGATGCTTGTCATATAATTGAACAATAGGCCTTTATTTGGCGCTGCTTAATAAAAAGATTTAAGTATAAGGTGTGATCTATTTTGGACACTGGTTATTGAGTTCTTCTTTTGTAGCTTTGAGCCTTTGAGCGAATACTCAATGGCTTGCATGAAGTTGGGTTCCAGAGCTGATGTATTCCAACGTCAAGGCCAGGCCTGGTATTTAATCTCTTTCCTTATGCATCATAAAATTCTAACGTTGATATTGCTTTCACTTCATTGATAATAAGGCGCTTGTATAATGTCTAACCTCTCGTTGATATGTAACACAGGTTCTGCAGAACGGGGCTACCAAGTGATATAGTTGTTGAAGTTGGTGACATATCCTTCCATCTTCACAAGGTATCTCATATTTATTATATTAATTTAGTTATAACTTCTTGTTGATGATATCCATGGGGATAGTGTATTGTTCTAGTTTCTTGAATGTATAATTAATTTTTTCTAAAGTCTGGTTTTTCTTGAAGACTCACTGAAGCTTACGCGAGTACAGACAAACAAAAACAGATTTTATGCAACTAAATTTGAAGTCCTTGTCTGTTTACAATAAGTACAAAATAGTAAATACGTGATGCTGCTACAACTGGAATCTTGTTCTACATATAATATACCAAGTCCTAACTCAGTTTTCCTTCAATTATCATCAATGCAGTTCCCTTTACTCTCTAGAAGTGGTGTTTTGGCAAGACTGATAGCTGAAGCTCCGAAAGAAAGGGAAGATTGTGTCATAGAACTTCCTGACATTCCAGGTGGATCCAAAACATTTGAACTGGTAGCAAAATTCTGCTACAATGTGAAATTCGAGCTTACTGCCTCAAACATTGTACACCTCCGGTGTGCTGCTGAGCATCTTCAAATGACTGAGGAATATGGTGATGCCAATCTTATTTCACAAACGGAAACCTTTCTTAACCAAGTAGTCCTCAGAAGTTGGAAAGATACACTTAAGGCACTTCAAACCTGTGATGGGGACGTTTTACCATATGCTGAAGAGCTTCACATTGTGAAAAGTTGCATTGAGTCACTCTCAGGAAAAGCGTCATCTTCTGGTCCAAACCTCTTTGGGTGGCCAATAGTGGAGCAGGGTTTGTGGTCAATGCAGAGCCCTGGCGGTAGTGTTTTGTGGAATGGAATAAGTATTGGTGCAAAACCAAACATCTCAAGTTCAGATTGGTGGTATGGAGATTTAACAACTCTGAGTTTACCTCTTTATATGAGGCTTATAGCAGTAATGGAATCTCACGGCATTAGCCACAAGATCATTGCTGGTTCTCTTGTTGTCTATGCAGAAAAGTTTCTGCCAGGTTTCAATCGTCACAAGGTATCTGATGAGTCTAGTAACCATTTGACACCATTATCTGAAGAAGAGCAGAAGATTTTGCTGGAAGATATTGATAAGTTACTTCCATTGCAAAGAGGTCTTGTTCCAACCAAATTCTTGCTTGGTCTACTTCGCCTTGCCATGATACTCCAGCTTAGCCCCTCTTGCAAATCAAGTTTGGAGAAGAGGATCGGGATGCAGCTTGATGAGGCTACTGCAGAAGATCTCTTGATGCCCAATTTCACATGTTCAGATGAGACACTTTACAATGTTGACTGTGTGCAAAGAGTACTTGAACACTTCCTTGCCATGGATCAGGTGGCAGGTGGTGCTTCTCCGTGTTCGACTGACAGCAGCCATTTGATTGGCTCACCATCACAAACACCAATCACCATGGTAGCCAAGCTGATTGATGGTTACCTCGTAGAGATTGCCCCGGACGTCAACCTGAAACTTCCCAAGTTCCAAGCCCTTGCTGCAGCAGTTCCAGAGTTTGCCAGGCCTTTGGATGATGGTCTATACCGCGCTATAGACATGTATTTGAAGGTAATAACTTAATTGTATATATACCATGAATAATAACTTAAATTTGCATACTCCTAAAGAGTATTTAACTTGTACTATAGGAACACTTATAGCCGCTCGTTCTCATACTTTATATAATTTTTAAACATTATATACGAGTATGAGTAGCTATGAATCTTCCTGGAACATGCAAAATGGTGCTGTTTTGAATCCAACTGGTAAAACACCTGTATACTGGACTGACTTAATGTTGATACCATTAAAAAATGCAGAATCACCCATGGTTGACAGAATCTGAGAGAGAGCAATTATGCAGGGTGATGGATTGTCAGAAGCTGTCGTTAGAAGCATGCACACATGCTGCACAGAATGAGAGGCTACCCTTGAGAGTTATAGTTCAAGTCCTGTTCTTTGAGCAACTCCAACTTAGGACTTCAATTGTTGGTTGCTTCATGGTTTCAGATAATCTTGAAGGGTCCAGATACTTACTAAGAAGTGGGGCAACAGCTGCAAGGGAAAATCAGATTCTAAAAGTGGGAATGGACAGCATGAGGATGAGGGTGTGTGAGCTTGAGAAGGAATGTTCAAACATGAGGAAGGAGATTGAGAAATTGAGTGGCGTAAAGAATTCTACTTCTAGCACTAGCTCTTGGGGAAATATGCCAATGTTGCTTGGGTTTAAGATGTGTAGTGCCAATGAAGGATCGGTTAGAAAACAAAAAATTGGAGAGAGTAAAGTTAAGACATTGAAGAACAGATACGGTAAACATAAGAATTCTTCTCATGGTGATAAGGCATCCATCTCTTCAGCTCTTTCATAGTGTAACCTTTCCATTTGCTAAAAAGTGGAATCTCCATTTGTATATATGGTATCCTGTGTAATGTGATTTCCACTGCCTGTGCAGATATAATGTTTATACGCATCTTGCTAGCAAGTATGAACCGAACACATTCCGCCCCCTAAAAAGAAAATTTTCCTTTTGAATCTTTGCCCAAGTTTTGACATAATTGTTGGTTCACTTAATTTCTTCAGTCATACAAACGTTTTTGTAACTAAGTCCAACAAAAAAAAAATGTGTGCATGCATTACCGCCTTTTTTTTTTCTGTACTTTTTCATCACATAAATTTTTGTTGGAGAGCACAGAAATTTATTGACATAACACAAAAATGTTTGCATATAGCACAAATTTAATAATTTATTGATATAGCATAAAATATTTGCACATAGTACATAAAATTTTTATGCGAATATATTTTTAGTTGCGTAAATCAATTGTTGTCTTTCAAAAATTTATGTGCATAAAAAAATTCTGTTGTATTTGTACACCAAAATTTCTACACTATATGTATTTTGTTGGTTGGGTCTCAATGTTTTAGAAATTTAGCTCTTCAAAAATTTGTACCGCGCACCAAAATTTGTGATGTGCACCAAATTTTTTATGTTGTGCGTATTTTGTTGGTTGAGTGCCAAAATTCTAGGCATGTGGTCTTTTAAAAATTTATGTTGTGTTTGTGTTATAGTTTTGTGAACATATATAAGAAAAGAAGATGACGATGACAATGGTAATAATGAAAGAGGATGGAAAGGAAAAATAAAGAGAAGAAATCAAACAAGAAAAGAAGACGACGTCATTGAAGAAGTGCGTAGAAGAAGCTCGAAGTAGTTGTTGAAGACGACGACGACGACCACGTTTAAAAAAGAAATGCACGTATCTGACTTGGTTGGGACTTAGTCGGTAAAATTACTTGGCCGTGTAACTTTATTGTAATTTTTTACCCCAAGTTTTAATCAAACCCGGGTTTACAGATTAGATTCTTGTTTCAAAGCAAAATTGGAATATTCACATTCCAATTGCTTGATATGTACAAATTTTTAGATTTTGATTCTCTAAATTTTGAATTTAACTTTAGAGGGTAAAATATGATCTATCACTATTTATTTTATAGATGAAACCAAGAGAATACATGAGAGAGAAAACATTCAATGGTGAGAAATCTTACTTTATTCTCTAAAGTGTAAATCTAAATCTAAAATTTAGAGGATCCAAATTCCAAATTTTTAACCCAAGGCAACCAAATTGCTAACAAAGAAAGTGAGTATCAATATTAGAAAAAGTGCATCTTTGTTACTTCAATATGCTTAAGAGAAATTTTATATCCTTTCTGAGATACGTTTTTGCTACTTTTTCCCTTTAACCTTTTCATTTAAGATACTTTTTGGTTCTGGAGTAGCATTAATGCATGATATTCACTGCAGCACCATTATTGGTATTATCCCAGACATTTCAAATGATTGGTAAAAATCTATCACATAAGCCACCTCATCATCAGTGGGTACATCATATCAAATAAATCTCAACAAATTGTTCTTAACATGTCATCATGAAAAGCACAAGCTTCACAATCCATGAAATAAATATAAGAAAAAAGACCAAAAAGAGCATATGCTAGTCCAGGACTTGTAAGTCAAGAGATAGAATCTGAATGAACCAATAGATTTGGCAATTACACACATATTAATGCCCCTTTACACGACTTGTCCTCCTCAATTCATATACATGCATATATGATATGATACCCTCCAACTCTGGCATTGGACAAAAGATTCATTTCAATTGAAATCATTGCAGGCTGCAACATCATTATACACAAGAAAAAGAAGAAAAAACATCTTCCTATGACAGCACTGTGATAATTTGTTGTACACTATGCTTCTAAATCTTATTCCATTATTTTTTATCTGTTGTAACCCCAACAACAACATTGCTAACCTGCAACATGTCAAATTTCATGTCAGTCAGTCTTGCTGGCTGAAGTTACCAAAAAAAACATATACAAATGAACAAAAAAAAGAAACTGAAAATAGATGACAATTACCAATTTTCCATTTGAATCAACAGTCATGGGATTCTCTATCACAACGGTTTGGGTCTGAGATTGGGGCATCGACTGCAGGAAGTGAAATAGAATCATATACATATTCATGATACCACAATAGAAAATCATCAATTCACCATAACGTTTCATAATCACTATATTTCTATATATTTAAATTTAAAAACATACTGTTGAAGTAGAGGGTACTGTCCCATAGTTGGTTGTTCCATTAGGTCTATGGACTGGGATTGGAAGCCTTCCATTGTTCATCTATAAAAAGATAGGGATGTTACACAAATTGTAGTTACCCTACTCCGTATGAGTGGGTTTTAAAATTCCATTTTGAGATCCAATCAATTACTGTGAGAAAAAATTAGTGGCATGCATATCAAAGAAACCAATTATTTAAAAGAAGAAAATTAAAATGATTTCAGGAATTTATCAAATTTTACATTTAAATGAAGCAACAATAATGGAAAATGAACTTGAATTTTATTTTTTTGGCATATTGAAGCATTGATGAGAATATATAATCAATCCACATATTAACTAACGCTTTAAATGTATACTTACATTGACATTAGTAACATATTGGCAAAGTGCACATTTGACAGAAGGAGCTCCGTAAGGATACATGAGTGTTGTCCGGCAGTTCCCACAATGGACATGGGCGACTTGACTGGGTGCTTTTTAATGCAAACAACAAGATCAAAAGCAGTCAGTCAGTAAACAACAAACAACCTTCAACCAGATAAAAAGCATAGGTTATTACATAAGGTACGCGAAACACAACCAAATGAACCAACACCTCAAAAACAGGCAACATCTTGTAGCATAAGCATTAAGCATGGCTTTGTGCACATAAGGCCCTCATCACTGATCTCTAGATATAGAATGAATATAGTTCCAGATTGTTGGCTACAAACTGATCATGAAAGTGTATTTTTTTAACAAAGGAATGTCAACACCAAGTGGTTGGATATAAATGACATTACAATTGCCTAAGAGTTGTCATAACATAGTCATGATTCTATATCTTCATGATTTAATATTATTGTTCTCCATATTGTAAACAAAAGATGTGAAGCAAGGATAAACATAAAGGATCAAAATAGTCATTTATCCAGTATGATATTTTACCAGAATGAAGACTGTTTCAAAAGTCAAAAGCAATGGCTTCTGCTGGGATGGGAAGGATTTTCTCTCATATCATCACATTTTTATGATTTGCTAGGGGGAAAGAATCACAAAATGAAGTATCATCAACAGACTGCAGGTGAGAAACATCCATACCCTCAGGTCCAAGAACTAAGCTTTAGGTTTTAACTTTTAATCAACCCCTTTTTACTATCTCTTACGGACATACACTCATTTCATTTTCTTAGACCAATTGAAGCACTTAGTAGTCAGCACATAGACAAATAAGCTTCACACAACCGAAAATAAACAAGTATACAGTACCTGGTGGTGCAAGGTTTACAGTTTGACAGCAGGAACATCTCACGCTTGTAGCTCCACGTGTGTACATTAGCAGTGTCCTACATCCCCCGCAAACAAGTTGAGACATCTCCATTCCTGCAGAGGTATAAGAGAAAGGTCCTCAATAAAAGCATCAATTCAGACTCTGGCTACATTTAAGTATTTAATCCAGCAGGCCAAAGTTATCAAACTCGAGAATTCACCTAACTCGCAAAGCCTGGGTAGACTTTAAAATGTAAAATTCAACCCATAAAACCAAAACTAGTAAGTGTTGTTGAGTTAATTCAGGAGTTTGATAACCTTGCCGCAGGCTGCATAGTCCATTTCTAGTTTAATCTTGTCTATACAGAGAATAATGTTGCATATAATGAACGAAGATTGCAGGATAATACACAAATTATCAAGCCCACAAAATTCTCCAATCAAGAAATTTGAAGGACACAGCTTACCAGGTGGAGGAACAGAGGTAATTGTGTTGCACAATGCACAACACACATTGGTTGCCCCTCTAGGATAAAGCAAAATGCTCCTACACCCATTACACACAAGTTGGCTCTGCATAGCTGCCAAACAAAAAAGAGGAAAAGATCAATTCACCAAGATTCTCAAACAAAATAAATCTATGTAGTGCCACATACAATCGTGATTAATAATCTAATCTCAATTAAAAGTTCACTTCTGTACAAAACATCTAATTCTTTATGAATTTGAAATGGCAACCACACCCAGAAACCCCAAAATTAAGACAACGAAAAACACAAAACGGTAAAATAAATGATCTGACAATAATACCTGCGAATGACCCTGCTTCAATAATCCCGAAACCAAGTCAACGGAAAAAAAAAAAACTTTCTGAGAAACAAAGATGGAAGAAAGGGGAAAAACCGATGGGGGCAACAAGAAGATGCGAAATTGAAGAAAGAATCTGGGGAAGAATCGAAACGGTGGCTCGATGAATGAAAAGGGGCCACGAAGGCGGTGGTTTGGCGATAAACTTGATTTTATTTTGGTTAATTGAGGGATTGGAATTGGGAATAGATTGGATTGAAGGAAGGACGAGAAGAGGAAGAAAAAAGGGGGAAAAGGGGGGGGAAAAGTAAACCCAACCAAACACGCCCTTTTTCTCTCTCTTTCTCTTTCTCTTTCACTTTCTCTTTCTCTCAGCCTAAGCTTCCTCTGTGATTCTGTGTTGTTTGTTTTGTTGTGTGCTACTTCGCATATTTTCCCATGAAATTCAATTTCTTCATCCCTTCCGAAAAACACAGATTTTGAAATTTCGATGACCTTTACTTTTGGTCCACTTTTTGAGGTTTTATTATCGTTTTATTATTTACTTAGTCAAAATTACAAAACCCCATTTAATGGATGGATAGTTAAAGTTTTATTTTTTTTATTGGTAAAAACTCAGTTTTGTCGTAAGAATTTTTTTTTTATCAAAGATAAGAGACTCCAACCCACAATTTCTTAGATGAATATAAAAAGATTATACTATTTAAACTATAATTTATTGGTCTTTTCGTAAAAAACTTAATTATTAAGAGTTGGTGTGAAATGATAATTTGACGTATTTATTTAAATACAAATAATAAAACATTAAATATTTTTTAAATCAAGCTAACCAAATTAAATTTGCATGCTTTTTTTTTCTTGATTTTCTTCTTTTTCTTTTTCTGATGCTATTTTTACCATCATCTCCATTATTATTATATTTTCTCCCTTCTTTTATTTATTTATTTATTTATTTTTATTTATTTTTTTTATTATCATCGTTATAGTCATCATCATCTTTTTGTTAATATTATCACATAATTAAGTTAATGATAATAAAAGTGATACAAAAATTTTTAATTAAATACACAAAAAATTTATTAAAAATAATATCAATTTTTTATAAATAACATAAAAAATGTTTAAAATACCATAAATCCAAACTCATAATTAATTATTCACTCAACTAATAAAATACATTTAAATATATTTTAAAACCAAAAAAATATATCACTTTATTATAAATAGCATGAAAATGGTTAGATTTTTTATATATGAGTTAAATATCATTTAAGTAGTTTAATAATAAAAAAATAGATTATTTAACTTAAAATGATATGTAAATTTTTAGTGAATGACACAAAAAAATTTTAAAACACCAAAAGTTAAGAAATTTTTTAATAATTTCTAATTAGTTAAACAATTACTTATGTGATAATTAAAATTTTTCAGTGTCAAGATTAAAAAATAGTGTCACAACTAAAAATTTAGAGATTATTTTTCTAATAAATTCTACCTACTTTAAAATTTCTCCTTCTCTTCTGCCTCCTCCTTATTATCATCATCATCACCATGCTCATCATTCAAAACAACAACTCCTCCTGCTCCTCTTCATCGTCATCATCATTTCACATTTTTACAATTCTTATTTCATCCTCTTGATTAATAAGAATTTGTTTCACAGTTGAAATATTTTAATGTTATTTTTTCTAATAAATTTTACACAATTTAAAATTTTTCTTCTTAATTTTACTTTCTCATAATTTTTTTTATTTCATCCTCTTAACAAAAATAAATACAATTAAAACAGAAGAAAAAAAATAATGCAATAATCTCCAGCAAAAAGAGAAAAAAAAGGAAAAAAAATAAAAAATGCAATAACATCAGCAATAAAAAAACGACGATGAATAAAAAACGCGTGAAAAAAAATGCCAAAAAGAGAAAATGTGTGATTCGTGAATATATTGTGTGAATAATTTTTATTGAGTTTGAATCAACTTTATTAGTTTTGGTTGACGAAAATATTTAAATGTATAACAAAAATATTATTTAAATTACTATATAATGATTTTTAACTAGCTATTAACTTGTATAATGAATAAAATAATTTAAAATAAATTTGTGTTATGGAAATTAATTTCCTTTTTAATATTAAAAGAAATTTATTAGTTACAGTAATTTGGATTATCTGGAAGCGATATTTCTAAAGAGATATAAATAAAATAAGAAAAGGAATATTTTCTACTGCTCCTAAGTCCTATGGTCCCATTGCTTTTGTCAAACACGGAAGCTAAAATCTGGAAGGAAATTCTATCTGATGATTATTCGTCTACCGAAAATAATAGTCAAGAATTATTACATCTATTACCGTATTTGACTAAATAATTTAATATAATATTTAATTTATATTTTAAATATTATTTTTATATAATATATTTTATGTGAATAGTTATTTTTTCATTTTTTATCTAAAGGCAAATACTATTGTTATTAATTTATTATGTTTTTCTTGAAAAAAATATTAACATTAGTTATCTAAGCATTATCATGATTAAAAGTGTTATTTGTAATAAGGTAATACTAAAAACTCATATAATTCTTAACTATTAACTTTCATATGAAGAAGGTTTTATGCGAATTTTTATCTTTCAACAATTGTATAGCTTATTTTCTTCTTTGGAAAATCAACTCCCAAGGAAAAGCTAAAATCTATCCTTTGTTGTAAACTGATTCATCAAATTGAGTGCATTCAATCTCCATAGAGCACAGAAATGATTTGTAACTTTTCACTAGAACGAACTCGTGAGTCTCACTTCAATTTCTTCTTATTTTTATTGCCTTTAAAACTTAGTGTCTTGAAAAACAGTTTATCAGAAATGATTTTTTTTTGCCATATAAAAATAAAACTATAAAACATACATAAAATTTTTACACAAAACTTAAACTTGTTTCTAAAATATTTTAAACATAAGAACTTTGTTACATTAATCTAATTAGCACACTATCACATGTTTCTTACCAATTAACAACCACCAAAAAGTTTAGTTGGTAAGACAACCTACTAAGGAATTTACAGACATAACCAAAATATGTCTTCTTAGACTTACCAAATGATATGGTTCATCAATTTTTCTATCAAGTCTCTATAATAAGACACCCCTCTCTTCTTTCACACTTAATTAGCTTAGCTTGCACAAAAATGGCCTCCGGAAATGTTGAAAAGTTAGAGCTTAGTTTCAGTGCTGTTCCTGACAAACCAAAGAAAGATTGGGTCCTTATGTCTCTAAGGGTTCTTGCATTTTTGGCCACAGCTTCAGCTACACTTGTTATGGCACTCAACAAACAAACCAAAAACTTTGTTGTTGCCACCATTGGTACCACCCCTATAACAGTGTCTATTACTGCAAAGTTTCACCACACCCCTGCTTTTATGTTAGTTCTAATCAATTATCATTTCATTATTCATGATTAATTATTTATATATAGTGCCATGTTAGAGAATATTTTTCATCTATGTAAATGTTATTTATGGTGTGACAGATTCTTTGTGATAGCCAATGGAGTTGCAAGTCTTCATAACTTGGTCATGATAGGAGTGGACATATTAGGACCCCGATTTGATTATAAAGGACTCCGATTTGTATTAATTGCAATATTGGACATGGTACTTTATATATATATATATATATATATATATATATATATATATATATATATATATATATATATATATTTTTTTTTTATTTGTCGCTATAAACTTTTAGTCATGCATAAACCAATATATATATTTGTATACTAAAAAAAGGTTTAATTAAGTTCTATAGTTTCACCAAATTTTTAATTAGATTTTTATATTTTTTTTTTATTGAATCTCTACACTGCTTTTAGTTTTGTAATTAGGTCATTTTCATGTCAAAAACGTTAAAATTAACATAATATATCTTTCAAAATATATGCGGTCAAAGATCTAATTAGGTTTTAAATTATGAATACCTTCAATTTGCAAAAAAAATATTCAGTTAACTCTAATATTTTTTACACTAGAAAGCACCTAATTATAAAACTAAAAGCCGAATAGAGAGCCAATTAAAAGGAAAAAATATATAGAGACCTAAATTACAAATTTGATAAAATTATAGAAACCAACATAATAATTAAACCTAAAAAAAATTATATTATAGTCTTTAATTATATCTAACTTTTTTTTTTTGGGTGGTGAAGATGAATTTGGTTCTAGCATCAGCTGGAGATGGAGCAGCAACATTCATGTCAGAATTGGGAAGGAATGGGAACACACATGCAAGGTGGGATAAGATATGTGACAAGTTTGAATCATATTGCAACAGAGGTGGTGCTGCACTCATTGCTTCTTTCATTGCCATCATTCTTCTCCTCGTTACCACAGTTATGTCCATCTCCAAGCTAAAGCCTAAGAACTAATGTTACTTCTTCATATATATGCTGTGGCCTAAGAATACTTCATCATACACAAAATGTTCTTCTGTATTATTTTTCTTTTTTTTTTCTCTCTTATCTTCCTACTTTGTTTGAGTGTCACAAGGTTTGATATATGTGATTAGTTAATTCAAGACCACAAATAAATATGTAGATTGAGTGGAACTTTATTTTGTGTTTGTATAGTTTGTACTTTGTATTACTAGCTTATGTCCCATTTCAAGTATATGCATGTAATATGTGGGTGTATTTTTATATAAATACTTCTACTTAGCTTATAGTGGTTTATGTCCCTTGATTGACCTTTTCATTTCATTTTTGGTCACTTGGATTGGAAAAGTTAAAAAGAAGAACCATTAACGACATCTCAAAATAATGATAAAAGCTTAATGTCATCTTTCTAGAACTTTAATTAGTGATGGTATGAAGAATTGAAGATTGTGAAAATACATAAGAATTACAGTAAAACACATAGTTAAACTAAACTATTTTTAATATTTTATGGATGTTCCAAAACAAAAATAATTACATTAAAGTTTCATAAACGTATCTATATAAATTGAATTGATCTAATTCGAATTAATCTTTTCAGTAGTAAATCGAATCAGTTTAATTCGATTTAGTACTAATAATTTGATACAAATTATTGACATTTATTACTTTTAAGTTAATATTAACTTTAAAACATAAATGTGAATAAAAAATACTCCTCATTTGCATTCAAATAAAATATCAAAAAAATCAAAACGAATAAGAATAGATATCCAATTTTTGTGTTTTAGTTCAAATTCTAAAAATTCTACATTTTTATTAAAAATCATCTTTTGACTCATTAACATGTAAAAAATTATTACCGAAATTTTTGATGTTGAAAAAATTAATATAAAGTATAGCCCTAAAAGATAGCATAGGGCTTAAAACTTTCATAGTCAAAAATAAAAGATAGTTATACATCATAAAACGACTAACTATATATATTTATACAATATGTAATTTGAGAAATAATATATTTAAAGTTTTAATTATTGAAATATATATTAAAATGACCAACTATATTTATTTGAGAAATAATATCTTTCAATAATTAAAACTTTAAATATATTATTTCTCAAATTACATATTATATATATAGTTAGTCGTATTATAATGTATAACTATTTGTTACTTTTAATTTTGAAAAAAATTCAAGTTTTAAGTCCTATATCACCTTAGAGGGACTATACTTTATATTAACTTTTTTAACATAAAAAATTCTGGTAATGATTCTTTACATGCTAATGAGTCAAAGGATGATTTTTAATGAATTTTTAGAAATCGTTTATTATTCTGTTTTAAATTCATAAGTTTATAAAAATGTAGATTTTTTGGAATTTGAACTAAAACACAAAAATTGGATATCTATTCTTATTCGTTTTGATTTCTTTTATATTTTATTTGAATCCAAACGAGTGGTGTTTTCTTATTGACATTTATGTTTTAAAGTTAATATAGAATAAATAAAGAATTAATTTAAAAATAGTAAATATCAATATTTTGTATCACTACTAAATCAAATTAACCTGATTAGATTTACTATATATATATAGTCATTCGATTTATTAGTATTCATTATGTTTTATGTAAATTGAATTAGGTCAATTCGATTTATTACTGAAAAAGACTAATTTAAATTAGGTCAATTCAATTTACACAGATACATGCATGAAATTTTGATGTAATGATTTTTGTTTTGAGATATTTATAAAATATTGGAGATGATTTGATTTAACTAAATGTTTTATCCTAAGAATTAAATTCATTTATTTGTATTTACTAACAAACAATTATGGTAAGTCTTATAATGGAATCAATAACGAAAAATGAATAATAATTGTGAGTTGACTTGGTGTGTTTATTTCGAACGAGAAAGACGGAAAAAAATCGAAAAAATAAAAGAAGAGAAAGTTAAAAAGAGTAACTATTAATGACGTTTCAATGATAAAAGTTTGATGTCTTTCTACCCATAAAGTGATAAAGACACGAAGATAGCGAAAATACATAAAAAGGAGTTAAGAGCGAGTATGGCTACTAGGTATTCGATTATCTGTTCGAATTCGAATCGAACCAATTAAATTGGTTCTAAAATTAATGGGTAATCGAATCTGATTCGATTCAAATCAATGGTCTTCTCTAATAATTGATCCGGATAACGGTTTTAAAGGTGCAGAATCCGGACCAATCCGTATGTTACCTGAGAAAACGTGTAGAGTAACTTGTTAGAATAGTTAGTAGCTGAGTTAGTTGTAAATAATAATTAGTTAGGATGCTAATTGTTGTTATTTAAGAGTTGTAGCTAGCTGTAAAAGTCAGTTAGAAACCCAATTCAATGAATTGAAATCAGTTTTGAGACTGAGAGAGAACCCCGATTTTCTCTATGGCTACAATTTTCTCATCTTGTGAAGTTCTTCCAGTCCCTTCCTGAACACTTCACCATTTTAACATGGTGCGGTGAGCGTGGAAGGAAGAAATCAGCGAGGAATTGAACTTCAAAAAGGATGAATCGGCAGGAATTTCGTTGAATTTCACTATTGTTGGATTTTTCTCTCCCCTTTCTGAATCTTCTTTCATTCTTCGTCTTCTTTTTTTCTCTTCTACTATTTTCTTCTCTTCCTTTTGAGACTCAAACGATGGAGACTAATGAGATCTGTGTTGTCTGAACAAGATTCAAAGATTCAGGTAACCATTTCTGATTAGCGAGTCTTGGGAAGAAGATTGCACAATTGATTGTGAATTCCAGCGTCAATCGCAAATGGCATCAGAGGCAAATCCAACAATTGATCTGCAAATGCTGAGAAATCTTTTGAATCAGCTAAATCAGATGCAGTCAAATTCAAACAGAAACCAGCAGAATCCAACTTTAGATCTGGTAAGTCCGTATTTCTTGCATCCTGGAGAAATTTCAGGGACAACCCTAATTCCTATTGCGTTAGAGCACAACAATTATCAAGTATGGGAGAGAGCAATGTGGAGAGTGTTGAGAGGAAAGAACAAGATCAGGTTCATAGATGGTTCACTTCAGCGACCAACACAAGAAGATCTACTGTTTGATGCATGGGAGAGATGCAATACATTCGTAGTTTCGTGGATTAATCACTCATTGAGTCTTAACATAGCTAAAAGTTTCCTTTGGATCAACTCGGCGGAAGAACTATGGTCTATGGAGAGAACTGAAACAACGTTACTGCCAAGGAGACATGTACAAGATTGCTGAGTTGGAAGAAGAGATGTTTGCAAGCAAGCAAGGAGAACTATCTGTGACTGATTATTACATGCAATTGAAAACAATCTGGGAAGAACTAGAGAACTTTCGCCTTGTACCAAACTGTTCAAGATGCATTGATATGTGCACTTGCGAGCTTAGTATCATGAGAAATTACAAAGAAGAATCCCAAGTGGTAAGGTTCTTGAGAGGATTAAGTGATCAATTCGCCACTGTGAGATCACAAATCATGCTGATGAAGCCAATGCCGAAGCTAGAATCTGTGTTTGCCTCTGTTTTACAGCAAGAAAGACAGCTAAATATGCTTGAAACCCTAGACAACAATGCACTGATGATGAATGCAAGAAGCAGTAGTGCAAACTCAAGAAGTGAGGTTAATAATGGCAATATGAGAGGCAGAGGCAGAAGCAGAGGAGGAAGAGGTCAAAAACAGTGCACCTACTGTGAAAAATTAGGGCACTTAATTGACGTATGCTACAAGATACATGGATATCCTCCTAATCTCAAGAACAATCAAAGCGCATTCAACAACATAGTTGCTGAAGATGATGATGAAGACAGCAACATGCAGATGCAGTTCCAGAAAAAAAAATAGATGATAGGTCTGAGCCTTATTTTATTTTAGAGCAGAGGGAAGCATTGCTTGCTCTTCTGCAAAACCAAGAAATTCAGAAAGGGACTGAAAGAACTTCACAAGATGAGAAAATTGTGACCAGAGAGGAAATCGGGGTTCTCTCACAGTCTCACAACTGATTTCATTGAATTGGGTTTCTAACTGACTTTTACAGCTGGCCACAACTCTTAAATAACAACAATTAGCCTCCTAACTAACTATTATTTACAACTAACTTAGCTACTAACTATTCTAACAAGTTACTCTACATGTTTTCTCATGTAACACCTCCTCTCAAGTTAGAATCGATGCTTTCCATCATTTTCAGCTTGCTCAAACATTGTTGAAACTGATTGGGAGCCAACGCTTTTGTCAATATGTCTGCCACTTGATTGTGGATGGAGATGGGTAGCAGCTTTGTGACTTGCTCTTGCCATTTGTCTCTCACAATGTGACAATCTATCTCTATATGGGTAGCAACTTTATAACACTGTGAAGTCGATCATGTATTAATTAAATAAATTTTTTTTTTAAAATATATATGTTTTTAATGATTTTGAGTTTTTCTCTATTGCACTTTTATATTTAGTTTTTAATGTATTTGGTATTTAATATGTTTGAATTTTAATATTTAGTATTTAATATGTTTGTATTTTAATGTGTTTGGATTTTATTGCCTTTAGTGTTTAATATGCTTGGATTTTAATGTATTTAGTTTTTAATATATTTGGTGTTTAACATACATGTTTGGATTATTTTTATTGATTTTACATGCTTATTGTACTTACAAAATTTTTAAGATAAAAATCTCGTTTCTTTTTTTTTATGAATTTTTGTTTCACGGGTACCCAATTATCCGAATCAAACCAATCCGTTATTAATCGGTTTGGTTTGGTTCGGGTACATATACAAAAAAACGTAAATCCGAACCAAACCAAACCAATTACAATTCAATTGGTTCGGTTCTAATTTCACTTTAAACTCGAACCAACCCGACCCGTGCTCACCCCTAAAAGGAGCTACTAAGATAAAGAAGTTTAAATTTTTTAAAAAAAATATTTTTAAGTAATTAAAATTTAATATACATATAACTGATTAAATTGTATTATTTTTATTAAAATTAGATTAGATAAATTACTTTGACCAAAAAATTAATAAATCAAATCTTAAACTGGTCTAAATTAATATTTTTTATACAAAATAACTACAATATCTTTATTATAGAAAATAATTAATATATATATATAAAATAAGAGTATTTTAGTCATTTTCTATAATAGAGATATATTGTAGTCATTTTTTATAAAAAAAAAAGGTATTAATTTAGATCGGTTTACGATTTAGTTCATTAATTTTTCGACTAAATCAATTTGTCCGATAAATCTAATTAAAACATAATAATATGATTTAATTACATATGTTAAATTTTAGTTATTAAAAAATATCTTAAAAAAATTATTTTAAGTGTCTTTATTTAAGTGATTTCCTATATAAAAATTAAACTTATTTCTTTCATTTACTTTTCAAAAGACTATATTATATTCTCAAGCCATGTAAATTCAAAAGGAAAAATAACGTGAAAAAAAAATTGATTCACCATGGATGTGCTGTAGATTTACTATTTTCTACTTGTGTAAGATAAAATTAATAAGCACAATAAATTAAATCAGGAGCAAATAGCTATTTCTAATCACGAAAAATTAGAACGCTGATAAAATTATGAATAATTGAAATTAAAGTTATATCTATATAAAATATATTTTGTTCAATAAAAATGATTAATTTTTAAATTTTTATTGATAATTTCGTAAATATTCTTTATTTTTCGTTTCCAAATCCAATCCCTAACCCTAATAATATAATCGTTGTTCTCTCTTTTTTTGTCTCTATCTTCCACCCTTCTTCCTCGTCACAACCACCAAAATTTGAAAATGGTTATCTAGTACCAATTGCAATGCTGAAAATTGAACGAATTGAATGAACAATTAATTGAAATGAGAGAAAATTTAAAAAATTGAAAGCATATAAGATGAAAAAAAAGAACACCTTAACATAGGTATAGTCATTAAACTCGAAAAAAATCTGGTCTACCGTAACTTGACAGTAATGACACTTGACCTTCAAAACTTTACTGTTTTCAATCTTTTTACTGCAACATTATATCTACTCAAAAAATTGACAACCCAAATAAAATAATTATTAAATAAAAAAAAAAGAAAATGGAGAATAATTGACTTCGCTACCGCTCCTTTGCAGCGCACAGGGCATTTGGCCCAGGCCTCGTTTAGCGGAATGCAATTTGCAATAAGCAACGGTCTTTGGGATTAGAGGTAGATGAGGAACCCTTGAACTTTTTCTTTGACTTAAAAACGACATCGTTTGTAGGTTTGAGTTGGGGTGTTTTTCTCTTACCCATTTTGGACAAAGAAGACAAAAAAGAGAATGAGGGAGTGAGTAGACGGTGGAGGTGGTTGGAACTTTGGAGGAGAAAGGTGAGGAAGGAAATGGAACAGTAGTAGTGTTAGAGTTAGTGATAATAAAAGAAAAAGGAAGGATGAGGGAATTGGAGAAGATGGTGGTAATGGAAGGAGATTGTGGCGGCGGAGAAGGGTGGAGGATAGAGACAGAGGACGAGGGAGCGGCGGTTATATTGTTAGAGTTAAGGATTGGATTTGGGAATGAAGTTTGATGAAAGAGGAGGGATATTTACGAAATTACGAATAAAAATTTAAAGATTGGTCTTTTTTATCGAACAAAATGTATCTTATATGAATATAACTTTAATTTTAATTTTTTATTGTTAGTTTTATCGTGTCTAAATTTTTTATGGTTAGAAATGATTATTTACTTATTAAATCAGCTTAATTTAATTTACATATAAATAGTATAAATTGATTTATATAGAAGTATTCGCGTGAAACAATTTTGATTTTGAATATCTATGTAATTTTAAGCTGAAATAATTTTATTTATGTGATTTTTCCATTTTAACTTTTCACAAAACTATTTAAAATTACTATAAGAATACGTTTAATAACATTAACAATATTAAATATAAAATTAAATTAAATTAAAAGTTTAATTATTCTATTGGTCCTTATAATTTCGCAAAATTTTTAATTAGATTTCTATACTTTTTTTTCTTTTAATTGAGTCCTTACACCAAAATTTTTTTTAATTGAGTTCTTTACTTTTTTTTTTCTTTTTATTTGCGTCCTTATATTATTTTTTTTAATCGGGTCTCTATACAATTAAGTTAATTACTGTCAAGAGGGATATAATTGAAAAAAATAATTAGTGCAGCAAGTTAATTAAAAGAAAAAAATATAAAAACCTAATTAAAAATTTCGTAAAATTATAAAAAATAATAAAATAATTAAACCTATATAAAATTACAAAATTTGGAAAAAAAAACTTTACCAAAAAAATGTACTCACACTCAACACATCTCATATTATTTACTTGAGTTATATTTCAACTCTCTCGTTAAATTTAACCACCATCTGAACATGGGAAATGGATCCTCTCAATTGTTAAAAAAATTGAGGGAGTTAAGTGTGATCTATAACCCTTCAATGCACTCTCTCTCATGTTTTCTCTTGATCCCACTTATAATAATTAATGGTGAGAGATCACACTTTATTTTCTCAATTGTTAAAAAAAATTGAGAAGATCCATTCCCCTGAACATGTGCATGATTTATTCAGTGGACAAATTCATCCTTCTCCAGGGTCATAAAAGTTATACTAGTTGAGAAAATTAAACATGGAAAACAAACACCATTGAAATTTCAGAAAATATTCATTCGAGGTCTGTACAATTTTTTTGTCACCCGGTCTCTAACTCCTTTTGTCATTTGACATTACATCACCCACTTTTGTTTTTTTTTTTTCTCTGATATTCGTATGTGAGTTCACAAAGTCTTCAATATTTTAATTTCAGCCTATCTTATTTTCTGCTTGCAGTGAATTAGCAAGATCTTCAAGTCAAGAGATTATTATTAATAACAAGAGCTGCATATCAAGGGTATAGTACTCTTTTACCGTATTTACAACAACAATTGTTTTTTTTTTTCTTTTCCGAAAACTAATATTCATTTTGAAAGTATTTTTTTATTGAATAGATTCGATTTTGGAATGAAGATATGGTGCAAATTTTTTTTTTCATAATATTAGTTTTGATTTTGCATTTATTGATATGTCTATGAAAAAATAAATTTATCGAGTTATGTAGAAATGGTGCAAAAAAATCTTTTCATAATATTCTTTCAATCTTTGTTTTAGTTTTTATTTATTTTTCTAAAAAACAATTGTTTAATTGATTGTTGAATACAACTTCTTTTTTTTTTAGATAATTGTTGAATTGATTATTGAATTAGAGTTGTTTAATCGACTTTTAAATGTAAATATTTTGCGTGAGAAATTCTTTTTCATAATATTAATTTTGATCATGCATTTATCGCTATATCTATTAAAAGAAAAATTTAACTGATTTTTAGTTTCTTGGACAAGATAAAGACTAATTTGTTGCAGTACTTAACTCTATTTAAATATTTGTTATTGGCTAATAGATTATTGCATACACAAAATTTTCTAATGCTTATTTAAGCAGACTAATAAACTAATCACTAAACTAACTTAACTTAGTTAAAGAAAAAAACTCTAACTAGACAGGTTGAGTTACAGTCTTCCAGTAACACACTTTTTAGTAATACATTTTCTGCGTATTATATGCATTAATTATCTAGAGTTTTTTATTTTTTCCACATATTACACTAGATTTATTGGGGCTAAATATTCATTTTTTTTTTCTGCCACATAAATGATTCTTTTAATCATTTATAATTTTTTAAAATAAATAAAACGAATAAATGTCTTTTTCTAGCTTTAACTATTTATTTCAAAGCAGACAAAATACTTTTGGTCTCTAATCATCCAAATAACTAGCTTAAGTGATCTCATGTTATTAGTTTAAAAGTGGTGTCTGATACATCATTATATCAATATTTGTAAATACCTTAGACCAGTTACTTCAAGAATTAAAGATTGATTAAAAATTTTCTAATTATGAAAAGACATTTTGTCCTTCACACAAATAGCCAAAGATTAAAAAAGGTATTTAGTATTTACTTTAAATTAAAAAAAAAAAAACTTCCATTACATCAGTTAAGGATGACTCTACTTATTAAAACTTACTTGATTGAGTTGGACTAAGAGCTTGTTTGCGTGAATTTTTAAGAAAAGATTTTTTTTAAATTATTTTTTTTAAAAGATCTTATAAAAAAGTAAAAGTAATTTTATGTTTAGATATCTCGTATAAAAAGATCTTTTTATCTATTAATTATGTTTGGATATAACAATATAAAAGTATTTTTTTGTTTATTTATTATATGAAAAATATCTTTTTTCTAAGAAAAAAAGATCTTTTAAAAAAAATATAAATTACAACTTCTCAAAAAAGATGTTTTTTTTTAATATTTTTTTTTACTATTAGAAATTTACCGAACACGTTAAAAAATAAAAAAAATCTTAGTTTTAATATAAATATGGTGGTTACTTGTACAAATATCACTAAGGCCCAATTTGGTAAACAGTTTTAAAAGAAAGAAAGAAATTTAAAAATTAAATATTGTTTACAAGTACAATTTAAGATAAGAATTTTATAAGATTTATATTTAATTTATTTCTTTTTTAATTAATTATGTTATCTTTTTATTATAAAAATAAGATTGTCAAGAAAGATTAAGTTTTTAAAATTTTCGTTATTTATTTTAAATTCATAACAAAATAAATTTAACAAGCTTGAATATTCTTGTCACTCTCTCTTTCTCTATCTCCAAAATTTTTGGTGTCCTTTTTGTGAAAAGGGTTATAACTTAGAACCTAGAAGTAACGTTGGTAGGATGGGGAAGGCGAACGTGTAAAACAAGTGAGACATTAACATTACCAAATGGGTCATTCATTCTGTAGTTAGTTACTTCCACCACTTTCTGTCAATGCTGCTTGCTTTCTACATTTTGAGGAATCAAATTCACACTTTATTTATTTATTTTTTCAGGGCCACATAAACATTAATAAAAGGTAAATGCTATCCTATTCTCTCTAAAATAACATGTAAATTATCATTTTTAATGTGTCATATTTTAATTAGGTGTTTATTTTAATCTAGTTACCTTCTCCACTCTTTCATTATTGTTGCGCCTCTCAAGCATTACCGTCTCATTGGTGTTTTGTTTTTTCTTCCTAAATCATTATTTTAGAAAAGGTACTCAAACCCTCTCTAATTGCGTTTACTCCTCCTCACTTCTTCGTTGTCGGCATTACGCCTTCAAAGCATCATCGTCTCATTGGGTGTCTTATTTCTCTTCACAAATCATTCTTTTAGAAAAGGGCCTCCCAAGCATCACCGTCTCATTGGGTGTTTTGTTTTCTCTTCCCAAAGAAAAGGTACTCCAACTCTCTCTAATTGTGTTTACTCCTCCTCACTTCTTTGTCGTAGTTGTTGTGCCTCTTTTGCCGTCACCGTCTTCCAAATATATTATTAACTCTCATGAGATTAAAATAAATCAGGTTAAAATAAACACCCAATTAAAATATATCACATTAGAGAAGGTAACTTACATATTATTTTAGAGAGGGTATGATAACATTCACCTAAAGATGAATACTACATATTATAGTAGCCTATAGTAAGACATCATTTTTATGCAATGTTAATGTTTCTTCATGTATTTCGTACCAAAACTGAAAAGAAAATAATTGTTTGATGAATGTTTTTGATGCTGATTTATCTGAATTATGGTAAAATTAAATGGTAAAATTATTATTATCATTAAAAAAATGAATGATAAATTGATAAGAAAAATAGTTTTAAAATTTTAACTCATATTTCTATTTTTTTAATTTTTAAATAAAATCTTTTTTTAAATTGTTAATTTTTTTGAAATTTTAAAAAATAATATTTATATTGAAATTTTTATTTATTTAAATATTTAGATAATTAAAAGATAAATTAGGATTCTGATTGATAAAAGAAGTGTTCAAGTACATTGCGTCTTCGAGCGTAGAATCGTAGCCGCTTCGGCTAAGGTTCAGTTACTTTTGAGTTTTTTTCTCAGAAAACATAATAAGATCTTGTTTTTCTTTTTTCGGAAAAATAATTATCATAATTAAAAATCATTTTCATTTTCCATAATTAAAAACACTACTTTTTGGTTCTCACCTGAAGTAGCACCTCGTACGTATCCTTCACCATTATTTCCAATTAATTATTAATTATATTATACCTCCAATTCCACCTGTCAAAAGCATCATAAAAATCATTGTTCTGTTTTTTTTTTCCTCTTTCTAATTTTACTATATATATATATATATAAGAATATAATATATGCGTATTCAAAAAACTATTTGATATTGGGCACAAGAATATAAGGATTCTACACTCTCACAATTCTGTACGGAAATTCTGGAGTTTGATAAATATTGATTGGTGTATATATATTTTTTAATATATACATACATACATGCATACACATACATAGATAAATATTAGATATATATAATTATATACATGCAATTGAATTGCATTTTGGGTATCCTGTGTCTCTGTTAATTTTGTATTGGAATTTTCTTGGTTAATTCATTTATACGCAACTACTCCGTATTCATTCACAACATGGAAACAGAACTTTCTTCGAAGAGTTTTGCTGCATTGAGTACGTTTTGTGTTCTGCATTTGTTGTAATTCTTTTTTCAATTTTGTTGTTGTTTTAGCAGTTATTGAGGTTTCTTTCGAGGTCAGTAACTGTTTGTGGATTGCGTTGATGGTGAATTGGGATGTCTTTGATGGAGGTTGAGTTACAATGGTGCTCTGTTATTTTTGTTGCAGGCACAATAATAACTATTCAATTTGGTTTCTTCAAGATTTTGAATTGAATGAAACAGTTCAAATTGGGTGCCAAAGAGGTTAGTTTCTTTTTCTTCTGTTTGATTTGATCCTTTTAATGAACCTTGGCAATGTGTTTTGTGTCTGTGTTACTGCTCCTCTGTTTCCTTTTCTGGATCATAACCAATTCCAGATCTTATTTTTGTAGTGTTTCTCATTGGAATTTGACAATTTTTGCCTTTTCTTTTTTGTGATTTTTTCATTCTGCTTAACACATTGTCCTTGCGTTTTCATTTATGAGAGCTATTTATGTATCTATAATCAAAATTCATGTTTAGTTGCTGTGCCATCATTTCAAAAGAATGATATAAACTTACCTAAAAACCCTTATTTTAGTTTATCACTGTAGTGTGGCCTAAGAGGTATGATTTTCCCCTCTTTTTCTTTTTGACTGTAAAACTGTGATAAACTTAAGTTTGGTCCATTTTGTTCATGTAAGTTTCCAATTGCACAGTTCTATATGCAATGTATCAATGAACATAGCCAAAATTTCCTTTTTCTTACAAGTGATATTTTGCAGGATAATTCTCTTAGGCACAAACCAAAAATGGAAAATGCTGTTGAACCTCCTAGCAGTCCGCGACACAGAAATGTATGTAGTATTAATCTACTGTGTTAAGAACATCTTTTGATAGATCATGAACAATACACTTAGAAGTGTTTCTACTTTTCTTCTGACTAAACATGAATTAAGTTTTAAAATTAAACGGAATTTTTTTCTTCATTCTATTGTTAATTTTTAATCCCCTGCATTGAATTAGATAAAGTTGTTTAAAGCGGTCTTAATTTAAACAACGTGAATAATTTGAAAATTATGATGAGTAAATGAAATGTCGTGATGCTATAGGTATCAGCCAGGTGGAATCCACTTGAAGCATGTAGGCCTAGAATTGATGAAGCTCCTGTGTTTTATCCTACTATTGAGGTACCTCTAACTACTTTTCTTAGTGTTTCTTTCAATGTTAATTATATGTTATTCTGAATTCTGAATTAAATTTATTATACTGTTATCAGGAATTTGAAGATACTATTGGCTTCATAGCTAAGATCCGCCCCCAGGCTGAATCCTACGGCATATGTAGGATTATACCCCCAACTTCCTGGGTTCCACCGTGTCCGCTCAAAGAGAAGCATGTGTGGGAAAATGCTACATTCCCTACCCGTATTCAACAAATTGACTTGCTTCAGAATAGAGAGCCAATGAGAAAGAAAAGTAAGGGAAGGAAGCGAAAGCGTAGAAAGCAATCGAAAATGGGCTCATGTAGGAGAAATGAAAAACCTAGTTCGGAAGGTGATGTTACTTCTGAGCGTGAAGAGAAATTTGGATTCCAATCAGGTTCAGATTTCACACTCAAGGATTTTGAGCAATATGATAGACTTTTTAAGGATTCCTACTTTGGCCTGAATGATCCCGCCGGAGATCAAAAGATTGGTGATAATGATCAGCAGAAGAGATGGGAGCCCTCTGTGGAGGCAATTGAGGGCGAATATTGGCGGATAGTAGAGCAATCTACAGATGAAGTTGAGGTATTATTTATGGTTTATTGACAACATTGTCGTTCTTTACTTTTAGATAATTGGACAAACACTTTATAATTTTCTCTCTGATTTGTTAGGTCTATTATGGAGCTGACTTGGAAACTGGAGCACTTGGAAGTGGTTTCCCAAAGTCATCATCTTTTACTAAGAGCGCAGATCAATATAGCATGTCTGGTTGGAATCTAAATAACTTCCCAAAATTGCCAGGCTCTGCATTATGTTACGAGGGAAGTGATATCTCGGGTGTTCTAGTTCCATGGTTGTATGTTGGAATGTGCTTTTCAACATTTTGCTGGGTAAGTATTGAGAAACACATATTTCTAAGTCAAAATCTATGAATGAGACTGAAGTTAAGGCATATTGACTAATTTTACCAATCTTTTTTAACCTCTCTTCGCATAATTGGTGGGGTTACTTAGTATAAGTTCTATCCATGAACACTCGGTTGAAAATCCCAACTACAGTTTATTTTATTATACAAAAATTAAAAAGAACTATGTCAGTGTGTTAGTACTCAGAAAATTATGTTGATATATTTGAAATGTTAAGCAATAACTTGCTACACTTTGCATTTCATTTGTTTCAAATCTGAATACCTTCCTTCTCCTTGGAGCAGCATGTTGAGGATCATCACCTCTATTCACTTAATTATCTGCATTGGGGCGAGCCAAAAATATGGTACGGTGTACCTGGAAGCCATGCCACAGCTTTGGAGGATGCAATGAGAAAGCACTTGCCTGATTTATTTGAAGAGCAACCAAATCTACTCAATGAATTGGTAGGACAGTTGAAGCCATGCTTTTATTTTAGTTGCTTTTGTGCTACTCAATTTACAAATGGAAGTTGAGAAAAGCTAATTACAATGACATTTCAAAAGCGGGGGTTATTAGGAATAAATTTATTTGTATGATTATGAGATATTTTCTATTTTCTCCCTGTTGCAGATATAAATAATATTAGGCTTCCCATGTAACAATATAATCTTTTAATCCTCACAACTGTAATATATCTTTATATTCTATGTTCTTTTCATGATGTTTGGTGACTTTATTATGACTATTGGTTATGACTTCATCTTTGAACAGGTGACTCTCTTATCTCCTTCAATTCTTAAATCTGAAGGTGTGCCCGTATATCGTGCTGTCCAGCATTCTGGAGAATTTGTTGTTACTTTTCCAAGGGCATACCACTCTGGCTTCAACTGTGGCTTCAACTGTGCGGAGGCTGTGAATGCGGCTCCCGTCGATTGGTTTTTGCATGGCCAGAATGCTGTCGAGCTTTACAGTATGCAGCGTCGTAAGACATCATTATCGCATGACAAATTGTTATTCGGATCAGCTCAGGAAGCTGTAAGAGCCCTGTCAGATCTAACTCTTCACGGAAAAGAAAATGTCAAAAATTTTAAATGGAAAAGTTTCTGTGGGAAAGATGGAGTTCTGACCAAGGCACTTAAGGTAATGATTTCTTGCACTCTCTCTCTCATTACCCTTCGGCACATTAGAAAGATCCATTATAATTGGGAAGGCTTTCATTATTTATTAATTTACTATGCAATTACCTGTTTAAGTTTTTCTGCATTATTGTTAATTTGTTATTTTGACAGATGAGGATAAAGATGGAAAAGGAGAGGCTTGACTTTCTGGCTCATTTAAAGAGGTTTCGGATGGATGATGACTTTGATTTGCACAAGGAAAGAGAGTGCTTTTCTTGTTTCTATGATTTGCATCTATCTGCTGTTGGATGCAAGTGTTCTCCTGACCGTTATTTTTGTCTTAGACACTCAAATTTGCGTTGCTCGTGTACAATGGATGCAAGATTTGTTCTGTTTCGTTATACTACAGAAGAGCTAACTACATTGGTTGAAGCACTAGAAGGAGACTTGCATGCTATTGAAGTGTGGGAAAATCGAAGTTCTGGAATGGCTTCTGCTAATGCTGAAGATGCTTGCAAAAAATTGGTCATGGACAACGAAGCTATGGCGGAGCAGGAGCTACCTATGGATTTGAACACTGATCTTTTGTCTGGTGAGCATGATTTGCTGCATATTTCTGATAGCCATGACAATAAAGGTGAAGTCTGCTATTCAGTGGCGAAAAAGGAACGAGACAATATGGAACTTGGAGCTGGTGGTATCCTATCAGACTCGGAGAATAAAGGTTTTTCATCGTGTTCAAGAGATGATGAAAATTTCTTTTCACTTGATGGCTATAAATTATTCGGGGTTGATCTGCAAATGCATTCAGATTCAGGTGAGCAGCTCAACAGTGTATTTAAAGAGGGAGATATAGACACCTTTGATAAAACTATATCATTGACAAACCAAAGCTTCTTGATCCAAGAGTTTGGTAATTCTGTTGAGCTTGTAAGTTTGGGCTCAGTTTTGCATGGGAAGAGGTGGTGCAATGAACGTGCAATATATCCAAAAGGTATCATGCTTTGTGAAATACTTTTAAGATCATACCATTAATTTTTTTTGAAGAGCAACTTTTTTATTGTTTTGGTAAACTTATCCAGGATTCAAGAGCCGCGTTAAGTTCTTTAGTATTCTTGATCCAACAAGACCCTGTTATTATGTTTCTGAAATCTCTGATGCTGGATTTCTTGGTCCTCTTTTCAAGGTATTATTTCTGACCTTGTATCTTTCTTTGGTTTTACACCTATGATTGACGAGTTCTTGATCGAAGTTTATTACACATTTTGTAAAATATATTCCAGGTTACCATGGAAGAACATCCAACTGAAGCTTTCACAAACACATCAGCGGATAAGTGTTGGGAAACAATTCTTGACAGACTAAACGCTGAGATCGAGAGGTGTAAGAGTCTAGGTGAACAAGAACTCCCTCCCTTGGAGGTTTTGCAAAGCATTAATGGTCATAAAATGTTCGGATTCCTTAAGCCATCCATTATTCAGGTAACGCAATCTCAAATATTGAAGATCTTTTTAGCCACTGAAGTTATGATCTAACTTCTGAAGTTTTAATCAATTCTGGCGAACAATTTCAGGCCATTGAAGCTCAAGATCCCAGTCATCAATGTGTAGAGTACTGGCATCACAAAGAACTTGCCTCTGAATCTTCAGGCAGTGGAAATGATGCCTCTAAGTGCTCAAATGGTTCAAACAACTCTCTGGGTGATGTCAAGACCAAACTTTTCGGCTTCGATTTGATAAAGCAGGAGCAAGAAGATAACATAGAAGGACATTTTCATTCATTTGAAGAGATGAAGTCATTGCTACAAGGATTCCTAAAAAAGGCCAGTCCTGCTGAGTTGAGTGCAATGCTCAAGTTCTTTAGCTCTGATTCACATGTTACTCAATGGAGAGCGGCATTCGTAGCGTTGATCGAAGAGATCCAGAAAGGTTGTAGATAAAAGAAGAATAAGATCTCTTAGTCATTTTTCAATTTATTCAGTAGTTAGGTCCATTCATAAACTAAACTGAAGAAAATTCTGGGTAAGGCCAAGATATAAAATTTTCTTTTGTTCCTAGTAATAGAGTGAACTTGTTAGTTAGAGATGGCTAATGCTATTAAACACCCATTGTAGTTGCTAGTGCCTTTGTCCCATTTATACTTTTCTTTTTTAGATTTATATTTTTCTTTTTAAGCTAGCTTTTGGTGTCAATTAGGCTTTATTTATTTCATCCTTACTGATCTCCATTTATCTCTAAATTTCTGTATATAAACAGAAAAAAAAATGCTGCTGATATATAATTGATGATTGATATCAGTAGAAACAATACATGGAGAACTTTGCTCCTCAAATAATATGTTATATTATATTAGTATATAAATAATAATATCCAATGTATTGATTATTTTTTTTTACTGAATTAATGTATAATCTATTGAAGGTTGATTTATTATCCAATTTTTTTTCATAAACTTTGTTATATGTGAAAATAGTGATCTTGTTTTTTATTATTATTGAAAAAAAATTTCATAATTTTTTAATTATGTAATTAATTTTTTTTTACCAAAGATAGGAGATTCGAATCTGCAACCTTAGTTGAGTATGGGGAGACTATGCCATTTGAGCTATTACTCATTGGCTATGTAATTAACTTAATTAATAACCTTTATTATTACTTTTATACTAAAAAATATCAATTTATACTATTTACATGTTTTTTCGCTACTAATAAATAAATAAGTATTTGCACTATTATACTTATTGTCCTAGACGATGACTTAAGTTACTTATTTTATATGTTAAATTTATTAAATATTAAGATGAAAAAAAAATATTCAATAAATTATATAAAATAGTCATTACATATAATGTCATGTATATATTAAGATTATCTATTTTAATTATGTGAGTGATTATTGTTATTTTCACTTTTTTTGTTACATTAAAAAATAATATTTAAAACTAAAAAAGAGATAATTAATTTTTTTTAATTTGAATTAAAAAATGTCTTGTAAATATATCCAACTTTTACATATACTAAGTGTTATAATATTAAATAATATAATATTTGTTATAACAATGACTCAAAATATTAATCCAATATATATTTGCACCTAGTAAAACCTCAACGCAAGCTAGATCAACTAAAATTCATTGTTAGGGTCCATATCCAATTTAGGTTCATTACCTTAAAAACCCAATGCAGATAAAGTCCACGCGTCCCCTCTTAAATCGGCTCAGATTGGATCTCCGTTGCTAGTTAGATATGTTAATGAGTACTCAGGAGAAGCCCCTTTCCATCCCTCACTCCTATTTTAAAAAAATGCTCCCGTTCCTTCTCCGTCATTGTAAGTTCCTGTTTAATTACCCCTTAGAAAACGCAGATCTTCTCGGATATCTACGAATATTTTTTTAAAACTTTTGAAAGAAATTAACACAAAAAGATATAATATAATAATCATAAAATAATCAATTTGACATAATTCAACACAATTTATAACATATGCGTTATGAAAAATAATATTTTAAAAGAAAAAAAAAACATAAAAACATATTCCAACATAATAACATAACATAATATTTTTGGAATGATACTGAGCGACGTAGTGACAGCCTTGAGAGACAGAAAAAGTGAGTTAGAGAGAGAGGATCGAGGCTGAGAATGAGTCTGAACAAAAAAAGAAAAAATTCGAATTGGAGGCAGAAATTAGGGTTACTAAATTCAAGAAATGGATTTATGTATATATAAATTAGGATAAATTAATAATTTTATATTTGCGTATATTTAATAGGTTCCATGGGACAGGTACTTATGTCTGTGTCCCCATTAGGGGTGGCAAATGAAAAACCCGCTCTGTCTCGCCAAAAGTCTGCCATCTAGTGGGCTGGCCCGCCCCATCCCGTCTAGTAAAGCGGTCCTGAATTTCTCCCCCGCTCCATCTAGTAGGCTGGTGGGTTGGCGGTGATAGTGGTCAGGAGGGCAGTTTCGTCATCTTAGAGCTAAGGGGACGGAATTATAATCTTGTCATATTCAAGGATCTGAATTCTAGAAGAATTGTGTCATGCCAGTCTTGGACATCAAGAAGGCCAAGAGTCTGTCTCAAAAACAGTGGTGCTAAAAGAGCAACAATTTATAAGACCCATTGGATTAAGGTAGGGCAACAAGAAGTTAGATTAGATCATATTTGATTTAAATTTAAAATTTCTAAAAATACTACTAAGCAAATTAGAAAAGTTTTATTGGGCTTCTTGTTGTCCTACCTTAGTCCAATGGGTCTTATAAATTGTTGCTCTTTTAGCACCACTGTTTTTGAGACGGACTCTTGGCCTTCTTGATGTCCAAGACTGGCATGGCACAATTCTTCTAGAATTCAGATCCTTGAATATGACAAGATTATCATTCTATCCCTTAGCTCTAAGATGACGAAACTGCCCTCCTGACCATGTATCAGGCGGGCTTTCTTTTTTTTATATAAACCATTAAATATTAAATAATATATATAATTTCACAACAATTTCAATAAATTTATAATTTCTAAAAATATAAAAAAATATAATTTTTAAATTCACACACATTAAAGTATTTATAATTATAAATATGTAATAAATATAATTATAAACCAAATTTTTGAAATAAAATAATAAAACCAATATTGTCCAAAACAAAACAAATACTATCCAAAATAAAAGTTTGGCCCACCTGGAAAGTTTGCCCCGCCCCGTCCCGTCCCGCCGAAGTCCGCCAAAACCCATGGATTAGGCGGTGCGAGGTAGGCGGGCTTTTTAAGTTTGGCGGTCTCAAATTTTCAGCATAACCCGTCTTTTTTGGCGGCTTATGCGGGCCAACCCGACGGGTTTCGTCCCGTTTTTCACTCCTAGTCTCCATCCATTTTCGCGTGGCAGATCGTGAGGATTTTACGTGTCTCCATCTATCCCAAAACGCGAGTAATCCCTGCAAAGACCCATTTCGGTTGTTTTGTGATCATCCCTATTGCTAGCATTCATTGGTTCGTGACGTGGAGCTATTCTAGCCACTCAATAAATTCTCAGATAATCAAAGTTTAGGTTATATCATTTTTATAAAGTCACATGTATCCTTATTATAACAATATTAATAGAAGATAAATGGATAAACACTAAGCTATTGTTTGGATATAAGATGGAAAATAGGAGGAAAGAAAATGGGAAGAAAGAAAATGTGAGAAAAGAAAATGAAAAGAAAAGTATATATTTTTTTGTGTTGTTTAGATGAAAAAATGAATGAAAAAAAATAGAGGAGAAATTTTCTTTTGCTTGGATGGAAGAAAAAGTAAGAAGAGAAAAAATTATAATAGCATAAAATTATATTAATGTTTTTATATATTATATATAAATTATAATTCAAATGCTCTGTAATTTTATCCATGTTTGCACTTCTGCATTAGTTTTTTTTGCAATTTTGAAGAGAAAAAATTTACATGAACTCAACATACACTTTTATGTTTTTCGTTCAATTTCTTTGTTGATTCAAACAATAAAAATTTGATTTTTCCATCCATTTTCTTTTTCAGCAATTTATTTTCCTACAAATTCTTCTAATCCAAATAATGCATAAATAAGTCACATTTTTCATATATATAACAATAACTAAGATCACAAATTAGGTTAATTTACGTTGATAAATCAAAGCCACCTCGAAATTACATAAATTCTCCGAACCCAAAAATATTACCTAGTTGTCTCCATTTACATTTCTATATAAATCGAATTTAATGAATTCGAATTAGGGTAATAAGTAGTAAATCGAATCTATAAGATATGAATTACTTGACATTGTGATTTGAAAGTAAATTAAATTCAAAGGATTTGAATTATGTCATCCCCTACTAAATCGAATCTATAAATTTCGATTTATATGATCCATGCTAAATCAAAGCAATAAGGTTTGATTTATACTCACTTAGTAACAATCCATCTCATTGTAAATCGAATCTCCTTCATTCGATTTAATAGCATAGATAGCATCCAAGTAATTCAAATCTTATAGATTCGATTTACTACGAAAACACATAATTCGAACTCCATAAATTTGATTTACATAGATATGTAAATCGAGACACATACGTAGCCTTTTTTACTTTGGGGATATACATAAAATTATTTTGCAAATGGTTTATAAAGGTAATTTACCTCACATATTATAATTTGTGAAATCATAATATTTTGAGAAGTGATGTATAGACAACTTATGTTGACAAGTCTGAAAAATTTTAGAAAAAAAAAAAATCAAAATATTACATATTGATCCATAAGGATTTTTTTTTTTAAAATTGTCCATAGTCTATAATTAATAACTTTAAGTTATATATATTTTATTTATTTTATATATTTTTTTTATTTTATACAGACTTATAATTTTGTTATCAGCGATCTTAGTGATTATAAAGAGATTTTTATCTTTAAATAAATTATAAAAAAATTAAAAATAAAATTAGTTGCTATTTTTTTTGACAATTTATTTAGTTTTTGGTTTAAATTAAAATTAAATTATATTTCAATTTATATTTGTTTGTTTATCCTAATGATTGTATATAATAGATAATATATTTAAGCATATTTTGAAAGAAACTATTTAATTTTATATAATTGAAAGTTAACTATAAAATTGAAACTAAGATGAAGTAAAATACAATAAACATATGAGGAGTGAAAGTAAAATAAATAATTAAAAATAAGGTAATAGAATAATTTAAAAAAAAAAACTAAAAAAAGACAGAAAAATAATGCATGTAGTTGATAAAAATACACCGTAAAAAAAATTAGTATAATCAATGAATATAAAAGATAAAAGATAAAAATTAAGATATATTTTTGTTAAAAAATTCAAAAAAAAAAACATTATAAAAAAGAACCTATTAATCAAGTTTTATGAAAATATTATAAAAAATTTAAAATGTTAGTAAATAAAATAGTAATTCTTTTAAGAACTATTAATCAAAATACATAAAAGTATATTTTGATTCTTAGATATAGAAAATAATAAGAGAACAATTCAAATTAAATTTATTTATTTTATTATTTATTAAATAATTTAATGTTTATTTAATTTTAGTCAAATCAGATAATATAACTGAAACATATTAAAACTCTAAAGGTAAACTTAAAACTAAATATTAAGAATAAAATTAAAATAAAATTACATTTGCTATCTTATAAATTTTTTTTAATAAAAATCTCATTTATACATCTTTAAAATGTATCACTTTAATACCATGATATTTTTATTAAAAATAAAAATTATGATAAATATCTCATATATTCGTTAGTAAATTATATACAAATATTTTTTGAAGCATATCACTTTTATTATATGAAAATAACTTAAATACCTTTAAATATGATTATGATAATTCATTAAGTATTATAATTTTTTTTACTAATTTATATTTAATAATTTACCTCTAACTTTTAATTATAGTAAAAATGTAAGATAGCCAAAAAAAAAATCTAAAGCGACACAAATTTTTTACTAACAAAAAAAGATTTTTTTTTTCCATTTTTTAGACATGTATATATTTTTTTAAGTTATACATTTTAATTTATATAAATTAATGACAATTAAATGTACAAAAAAAATTAATTAATAAAGAAATAAAATCTAAGATAAACATGTCCTGAACAAATTGAAATAAAATAAAGACTTTTAATTATGATAATTAATAATAATCACATATATTTACTTCAAGATTTATACTTTGAAAATTTAGTATATTAATATTTTGTATTTTTATTTCTCAATTTTAGACTATCATAAACATTAGTTACTCTCCAATAATGACAATGCTTTTAAAAAAACTAAACATAATTAAATGATATTAAAATTATATAATAATTTTTAAAATAACAAAAAAATATACAATTATCTAAAATATAATATTTGTGTAGTAACTGAAATTTAATTGCCAATATAAAAGTAACATATAATATCATTTCGTAATCAAATAAGTGTTTAATCAAAGAATTTAATATTTATATAATAATATGACAAAATAAATTAAAGTTTGAATTTAACCATAACAAGCGCTCAAGTTTAAATTTTCATAAATTAATTTATTTTTGTTAAAGTAAATTGCGCAATTAAAAAATTCATAAAAAATTCATATATTAAAGTAGAAAAAGATTTAATTATAAATACAAAATTAAAAAATTTATTTTTAAAAGTTAAATATACAGATAAAAAATAAATTATAACTTACAAAAATTATTTTTAAAATTTATTACAATAAATAATAAAATTGTAAAAATCATGTATCTATATAATTAATTTTTATTAAATTATAAGATAGTTAAATATTTAATCAACCTAATTAATTAGTTTGTAACTGATTTGATTTAATAATTTAAAAAAATTGAATAATCCTTTTTAGAAATATGCTAATCTAAATAATATAGATTGAAGATAAGAAAAATATAACTAAATTATATTATACAACATAATATTCCTAAAAATTTGTTTTATAGCAGATCTAATGCCAATATATTTATTATCATCTATGGTATAATCTAATTTCACAATTATTTAAACGTTGTTTTTATGAAAAAATTATATTATTTATTTTGAAAAAAATATTTACTCACTATTATAATTTAAATAGAATATAAAATAGATATTAAACCAATTTCTTTTTATAATTACTCAGTCACAAATATCTATCAAGGACATGAGATTTAAGAGCATACTAAGTAAATATAATACCTACAATTTTTACACTACCACGATAAAATGATTGTCATAAGTCTTTTTAGCTTAAATTAAACCGAACAACATATAATAATAAAGAAACAATCAAATCCAAAAAAGTTATAGAACACTTATCATACACTATGACTGTTAGTATTGAGGAAGCTTTAACTATTTATTCTTTTATTAGCTATCTTTTTATCTACTCTGCACTTCATTTACAAATATGTTAAGGACTAAACCTATGCTTCAACCTTTCAAAATTTCATATATTCTTGTCAAACACAATATATTATTATGGCTTTTTTTCTTTATAGAAACCATTGAATAGAAGAACCGTTGGTAAAAAGATGAGGTTCTCTTATAATATGTATGATTTTTTATGATAATAAAATAAAAATAAAAAGTATGAAATAATATTGTGTATATTTAAGTTAATTTTAATCTTTTTTAATAACCACATTTTTTATGATGTAACTGATAAACAATGACAGTTAATACGGATTGGATATGTTTTGAGTATGCTATACATTTTATGGTTTTGTACGAAACAATATTAGTTTTAATTTATATATTTATTATTGGGTATTAAAAATAAAAAGCATTTGTATTGTTAGTATTTTTCAAACCTTCCTCAACTCTAACCGTGATTAGGACTAAAAGATCATCTACCTCATTGGAAATAAATGTAATCCAATCAATTTTTATTTGATAGTGCTATACATTCGCATAATTATAAGAGAATTAACTTTAGCGAGATAACAATATGGTATTTAGTTACCACTTGAGTATTTTTATATATAGAATTATCAATCAATTATGTATGGCTTCTAATGAAAATAATATATTCAACATGGATATTGTTTGTTAGGTAAAAGATAACAAATTGACAAAGAAAATTAATTACAATGGATATATTCATTTTAAAAATTATTTTTCTATGTAATACTATATAAAATATCATGGTCACCCTAAATTATTACATGTTCAACTTCCATTGACAACAGTAGAATGCCTAAATTAAGACATTTTCAGACTATAATATTTGTCAAACAAATAATTAATGAAACACTCATCCATACATTCTCATTTTGAGTATATTTACACATAAAAAAAAAAGTTGAAGTAGCAAAAGCGATAAAAATGTTTATTTTTATAATTTTGTGTGGCTATTTATATATAGAAGACCAGAAGACTATGATTATCTAACAAAATTAATTTTATTTATTGCAGTTAATTTAAATAAGTAAAAAATTATCTTATTTTAGTTTAATCTTTAATTCACATGATTTAAATTTAGCTCAATATATATGATTTGATTTGATTTAATTATTAGTGAAAAACATCTCGATAACTTATTTTATTCATAGATTTATTATTTTAATGATTAATTAATTTAATTAATTAATTAATACAGATAATTAGTATAATTAATTTGGTTTAATAAATAAAAAAATAAATTATAAAATACTAACAGAACATTAAAAAAAATAAATTAAAAAATACTACCAAATCAAATTGATATAAAGTAGTATGTGATATTTAAATATTTAATCAAATTAATTAGTTGATATAGTTAATTTATCATAATAAATTGTATTTAATGAGTTCAAAGAAACAAATCGCTAGACACTCTTATAAGCATGTCACGTCAACTCCATCATTAAGTGCAAAAACCTGATTTTTAATAGAATAGATAATAAATAGAATATATAAGAATATGATATGTGACATATTTTAATTATGAAATTTGTATTATATAATAGTTTTTTTCTGAATTCTTATTGCTTGTTCGTTGCTATTTTTTACGTAATTACTTAATAATTTCCACCTATAAAACTATAAACTACCTAATATTATGATTTAATTAATAAAAATGATGACATTAATATTTTTTCATAAGTCTTGTTATTATTTATAATTAAAAAATAGCTATAAATAAATTTATTTCCTTAATAAATGTTAATTTTGTTGTCAAATTCTATATTACCATTAAAATTTTAGCGTAATTGAGTCTAATTTTTACATTTTGAAATAGATTTATTCGAAAAAATTAATATATAAATCACATTATTATTACAAAATTATTTTTTTAACATAATTAGTGGTGATTATTTGAACCGTTAAATTTAGCTTCTAATGATATTAAAATCAACCTATTTTATTATCTTGTGCTTTCAAAAAATTTACACCACTTACATAAAAATATAACAATTGAAAAAAAATTTATTACAATGGGTATATTCATTTTAATAAATATTCTTCTATCTAATACTATAAAAAAAAATACATTAGCCACTTTAATTTGCTACAGGTCAACTTCCAGTAGTAGAATGCCTAAATTGAGATATATTCATCAAACAAACAATCAATAAAATACTCATCCGTACTTTCTCATGTTGGGTCCATTTATACATAAAAAAAAAAGAAGAAAAGAAAAGTTGAAATAGCAAGAGCGATAAAAATCACGATTCTTATAATTTTGTGTGGCCATCTATATATAGTAGACTAGACAACTATGATTATCTAACAAAATTAATTTGTATTTATTACGCTCAACTTGAATAAGTAAAAAATTATCTTATTTTAATTTAGTCCTTAATTCATATGATTTGAATTTAGCTCAATCTATATGATTTGATTTGATTTGATTTAATTATTAGTTAAAAATATCTCAGTTGCCTATTTTATTCATAGATTTATTATTTTAATGACTAATAAATTAATCAAATTAATTAATTAGTACACACAAAAAATTTGGTTTAGTAAATTAAAAGAAATAAATTAAAAAATACTAAAAAAATATTAAAATAAATAAATTAAAAAATACTACCAAATCAAATTGATATAAATTATAATAAATTATATGATATTTAAATATCTAATCAAATCAATTAGTTGATATAGTTAGTTTATCGTAATAACTTATATTTAATGAGTTAAAAGAAATAAATCAGAAAACACTCTCAGAAAACATGCCCATCAGCTCACCATTCATTAAGTGGCAGAAACCCAATTTTTATACAATAGAATAGATAGAATAGATTTCAGTATTGTTCTCCTACAGGGCGTAGTATACCAAGACATGTTTATAAAGCATAGCATTCACAATTTTGTCACCTTTAAATTGTTTAATACTATAGTCATAGTGTCTATCAAAGTGAAATTTCTTTTCCTCCGAAAGTTTGAATAAGATTGAACACTTGGTACACCAAGCCTCTTTTGAAGTTTCATTGTTCTTAAGATCAAATATCTGCTATTTAAAATATTCTTATGGTACGTCAGAAACGAAAAATGAATAAAAGAAATGTGTCCCGGAATTGTTAAGTGAGGTCATTTTCATCCAAAGGCTGGTCTTCTTGTCTGGCAGTGTTACCCTTCAATGCACTCACATCTCCTGTTGGCAGTTTCCTTGCTAGCCTAATCATCTGCAGAATTCAAAACTCACATAGTAATTTTCACATCACAAGAATTGTGCCACAAGTTCTTACATCTTACTACTCAGTATGCTTCCATTAGAAATCAATGTAATTAGGGACACAGTAACAAAATATATAGTGAAAAATAAGTAATATCCCAAAATAATTTCTAAGAAAATTTGTAGTCAAATATTTTGTTCTTCAAATATTTTAATCAGTCTTTACATCAAATTGTTCATTTATATATATAGAAGAACAAATATGAAAATTTTAAAAATCTTTAGCAATTGTTGTGTCTTTGTTACATAATAACAGGGATCGATTTGTCTAAACTTTTACCAAAATTTGACGTCTAATAAAATAAAAGGTTAAAGCCTGATTTGGGATTAAAAGTTGTTGAGGATTAAAAATCTTTTAGAAACTGATTTCGGTAGTACACTCTAAAAAATTGATTCTCTGATGTATGAATTTTCTGACTGAACAGTTATTAGAACTTCTTCTAAAACCATCTTGTATGAAATCTGAATATTATCATACAGAGGAAATGCAATATATACAAACTTAGGTTACCGAGTGGTCAAGATTTGAAATGCTGCTTGATTGGGCGATACGCTTGATTTCTTCAATGTCTCCATCTGAGTATGCAGCAAGGAGATTGCTAGCACAGCGATTCTGGTCACTTTTGCAAAAAGCATCAATCCTAGACACACCACACAACCATATTATCCATAGATATTAATAATTGATTAAAGTGACATTCAATCTTTTGTAGTAAAGGAAACTAACAATAGAAGAGGCAGAAACTCACTGAGAGCAGTCATTATAACACATCTCTGCTTGCTTGTAGTCATTAGTATAAAGGTAGATAATAATTGCACTGAGATATGCCTGCATTTATGAGCATCTCTGTTAGAGAAATTTCTCCCTAAAAATAACAAGCAAATTCCATCACAGCAACATACAATATATATACAGTTACAGTTCAAATGCAGAATGCAAAATTAAATCAATCCTAACCTTGCACTGGCTATTGGTAGCATTACACTTGGAAGCTGCTAAGCCCAACTTCAATTGGAGAGGCGCAGCGTCCGAATACCTTTGTGTTACAGAAACATACCCCGGAAAATGTTGCAAAATCAGCATACAAGGAAAATTGGTAGAAAATTTTGAATGGAACTTCATACTTTACTACAAAGACTTACTTCTCAAGTTTTATATAAACAGCAGTAGCAGAACGATACAGATCAAAGGTCATTTGTCCTCCTCCATCTTCCTCAAGAATTGTAATGGCATCAGTATATAGCTGAATAGCTTCTTCAGGCATGATTTCTTCCAAAGCACTGCATAGTGAGAAAATAAAGAAAGCTACATAATATCATTTACATAATTCAGCATCTCCAAGCCATAAAGTCCATTTTGTTTGTTTTCACTTGTTCTTTAACAAAATCCTTAAAGCATAGAACACTGAAAATGAAAACAAAAACCAAACAATACCGGGCACCCTTTGCAAGAGCATCTGATGCAGGTTGTGGCCTCCCACACTCAATGTACAATTCCGACGCCCTTCGAGAGAAGCTCACAACTTCTCTCCAGTTTCTGAGTTCCTTTGCCATATTAGCAGCTGATTCCATGTGCTTAGCTGCATCCCAAGGGCTGGTTTACTTGTCAAGGACACAGAAACACAGAATCCTTTTACTGTTTTACAGTGATTATAGAACAAGCAGTTATAAATAAGGATACGAAGCAAGCATCTCTTGTCCCTTGGAAGCTTTCTCATATGCTGCTTTTGATCTCTCATAGTCCTTGGCAACTCTAAATCGATTAGCTATAGAAAATAAATAGTTACATGCTTTAATTTTCATACATCTCTATCTATATTATAAGAATTTAAGGTATGAATAAATAATGTTGTTTTACCAGCCTGTTCATAAAGGGAAGTAGCACTACTCCAATCTGCAGTCCACCTTGTGCTACTGAGGGTTGTTCTGAATAAAACAAGAAGAAAAAAATATTTACAATTTGATCAGAAGCAAAATAGAAATGTTGCGTGATAATGATTGATGATGATTATATATATATAAATCGGAGATCAGTGATACGCACAAGTTATCAGCTTGGGCTATCATTTTGTGGGGATCAGAGCCAGCCATTGTACGAGGTTAATACCGAAAACCTTAATCAATTGTACGAGGTTGGTTTTGTTTTGATGAACATTGGTGTTTGATTTGTTCTCCTCAATTCTCCCACGAATGAAAAATGTACAAAATATTTAGAGAAACTAACTTATATGCCTATGTTCGCATTCTATTTTAAAGAGTGGAATTAAAATAAAAATTTAATTTTTATGTATTGTCAATTAAAGTTTTATACAAATAATTAATTAAATAGCGTGATATTAATAAAAATAATAATTATTTTGATTTACGATTATGATCCCAGACCTCTTCTTTGATTTCATTAGTTCTACGATTCTTCAAATACTCATAAGCATGCAGCAGCTTCAACCATTTTAATTTCCAGTGAAAGCCTCATCACATTAGGGTTTATTCTCTTATTTCATAGTTGCACACTTCGTTCCCTGTAATTTACGTTCTTACTACTTCATTATGCATTGCATGTCAAGTTTTTTTTTCCTTTTTGCTCCAATCATTTTTCGCACTAGGGTTTAGCTACGCAATTTCAAGATTTTCAGCTTTATAAATTCCAAGATGTTTTTCTTAATTTGCTCTGCTGCTACTTCATCTATGCATTGCATGTTAAGCTCCTCTTTTTTTTTTCCACTCAATCTTCGTACTAGGGTTTATCTACGCAATTGCAAGATTTTCAGTTTCATTGTTTTGCATCTTATTTTCTTAGAAGAATAATTACGTTTGAGCCTTTCAAAATATCTCTATAAACTTTAGAATGTTTTCTTTTTCTAGGTTTTTCAGAAAGAAAGAAAGAATAGAAACTTGAAGGTCCAAAAAGACGGAAAAGACAAAAGCAGAATCATGAAATATGGTAATGTATATCGTAGAGTTGGTGATTGACGTGACAGAATCTCATACCGTACATTTTTCTTTTTGAATTGAAACGCATGCAGGAGGTGAGGATCGATCACCAATTGTTCCTAAAAGAGAACAGGGCAACGCTGAAACTGGTAATGATTGAAGAAGATGGTGCTTTTGCGACATGAGAGCATGGCCTACCATCACTTTCAAGAAACAATGTTATCATCAGCACGGGTATGCACATGAATTTTCCACTCATCATATCTTTTTAATTATCAGATTACATGCTATATTGTTTTTAACTAGAACCTTCTTCATATTAAAATATTGTTCTGGTTCAGAATTTTTTTCGATTTAAGAAAAAAACTTATCTGAGGCATGCGTGGATCGCATAATTATAACTAATCAACTAGGCTAAAAAAGATTCTGAAACATGCAGTTTTAGAATGCTATATTGGACTGGTGATGCACTATCACTAAGTATCACTATGACATGTGCACAAAGGTAGTAGCACTTATGTGCCACCGAACCCCAGCCACAATGTGTCCACTTTCTTTGAGGCATAGGCAAAATTAAAAGGATTGCTTTAAATATTTGAAAGTTGGTCTAGGAGGCAATATTTGGACAAACCGTCCATCAAATTCCCTTACACGCCCCACCAAAACTTTCCTAACTGATTTTTTTTTTTTAATTTTCTTTCAAAAATTGCTTAGAATTGGTACCTGTGATGTCACAAATCTGATATGTACCTTGGTAATTGAGCGTGATGGCCGTCTTTTTTCTTTAACAAATATGCTTCTTTATTTACAATTTAGTTCCACCTATATACTATAATAAGGAATGTTAATTTTTTTTTTCTGTGTAGTATCTCGGCCAATAAACAAAGCATTTAAAGTTACAACTTTCTCAGTATCCAAGGTAGGTTCTAGATTTTCCATACTTAAGCTATTATGAATACTGATAGAAGTCACAGACCCTCCCTTCTCCAAAAGTGTCCTCGGCTGGTTCTTATCTCACAGAATAGAGTTCACTGCTTTTTATCTTTTTCTGTGTTGAGTTGACACTTGGATTCATTTTCTCCACTTCTGCTTCATGGGCTAGACTCTAGGAGAAACTATAAAACAATGCATTATTTTGACTCTTCCACTAAATAAATAATATCTAATTATATAAATGTTAAAGGGAAATCTTGCCAGGATGAGTTATATGTGCTACTGAAGAATTGTTCTCAGCTTCTTGTTCATACTTGTACCAAAACACAAATGGGGAACATTTATTGGGTACATGTGGGGATGTTGTGTTTATATGGAATGCTTATACTACCTTCCTTTTGTCAAGTTGATTCAGGTGATGCAGCTACTGCTGTCTACATTGTTACTCTGAGACAAGCTCCTGCTTCTCATTATCAGGATGAGTTGGCAAGAAGGGGTCACAGCTTCAGACATGGTACTTCTTTGAGAAGAAATAGACTCCATAGAACAAGGTAACCCCATCACTTTCACAGTTACAAAAGAAAAATGTTTGAAGGATTATTTTTATCTTTTTGGTAATTGTACTGTTAGATTCTTTCTAGTTACATATTTTTTCCTTTTTCGGCTCTCTTGTTCTTCTTCATTTTATTTTCCCAGTTTCGTAGGACTTATGATGTCGGAGTGAGTTAGTATTCTGTGTCTCTCTCCCCCGCCCCCCACCCAGCGCGTGCGCCCCAGTTGGTTAAAAGTTAAAATCAGAAGTGGAAGTTTTATATTTGTGGAGTGATGATATGCAATTATTAAGTGATTGTTTAATACAATGTATATTGTTCTTGGTCGTTTGCCTGAAAAACTTATCATTATATTTTCATTCCATGTTCTGAATTCTAGGTACTTTGTATCATCCTTCCTTATCTTTCCTTTTGCCAATTTCTAGAATTTTTGAGGTTATTTGTGAAATGAATGCATTTATTTGAGGGATATGGTATTTTGCTGTTCTTAGACATCAAAATCTTACGAAGCCAGTTAGGAGCCACAGCTATTACATTGCCCGAGCTCATGATTCACTTTTGAAGAAAGTGTTAGGAGGAGAGAAATATCTGAAGCTCTATAGCTATCATTACCTGATTAATGGATTCGCTGTGTTGGTTACCCCACAGCAGGTATGACACTAATTTTCACCATCTTGATTATCTCATTTTGTGTTTGGTGCATTTATGCTTATTACTTAGCTTATTGGTTCTGTATGTGATATGAGTAACTGAAACATGTTCATTTTTTGAATTACTTAATGGTAAAGGCAGAGAAGCTATCAAAGAGAAGAGAAGTGTCAAATGTGGTTTTGGACTTCTCTGTCAGAACTGCAACCACCCATACTCCACAATTTTTGGGTCTGCCAAAGGGAGCTTGGGTTGAAGCAGGTGGATTTGAAACTGCTGGAGAAGGAATCACCATTGGTTTTATTGATACTGGCATTGATCCTACACACCCCAGTTTCCAAGATGATAAATCTGAACATCCATACCCTGTTCCTGCAAATTTCTCTGGCATCTGTGAGGTTACACCGGATTTTCCATCTGGTTCTTGCAATAGGAAGCTCGTTGCGGCCCGTCATTTCGCAGCGTCTGCTATAACCAGAGGAATATTTAATTCAAGTGAGGACTATGCTTCTCCATTTGATGGCGATGGCCATGGCACGTGAGTTTTTGGCATTTCCAAATGGATCTTATGTCTCATTGTTTTTTCAATCACATGTTCTCAGCATAATAGTTACGTTAAGTGGTTGCACCAGTAAACTTTGACTTGTCAATCTTTCTTCTACTAATTATCCATTCTGATGTATCTACAATTTGCAGGCACACAGCTTCTATTTCATCAGGAAACTATGGGATTCCAGTGGTCGTTGCTGGGCATCATTTTGGAAATGCTAGTGGGATGGCTCCCCGTTCACAGTAACTAATTTCAAACTATCTGATTTAAAAAAGTTGTCTCATGAGCATTTCATGTATGATAATTCAGTATCTGGAGTTTTGCATTGTTCTGCTTCATCCTATAGTTGCACTCTATCAGGGATGTAAACTTATTGTGTACCTACACCAACAACTTAAGAATTTATTTGAAGTGGTCCTTGATCAAGTGCTCTACAACTTGATCAGTGCCAACCCATTCTTATCTACATTGTTGCTTATTTTCTCTAAGCCTTGGGTTTTTTTTTATTACTTCTATTTTAGTTGACATAAGAATGTTATGCTTATTTTTGTCTCCACATAGTTTTCTGGCAACAAAAAACAATTTATCCCTTTAATAAGTTATTCTGCATTTTCAGTATTATAGAGACAATTTCATTATTTATTTATTTTTTTAATCTGAAAACAGACATTTTATTTATCTAGCCTGGATTTCTAATATTTTCAGATGAGCATAATCAATTCTTTTGTTTTAATCTTGTTTATGTGATTTATGAATGTGAAAGGGAGCCTTGGAGCAACATTTTATCTCTTCTAGCCTCGGACCATGCATTAACGGGGGATGCTTGTGCACTGGCTGGCTGGCTGCCTTTTTTTTCTTTATGTGATTTATGAATGTGTTTGATTTCAATCTTTTACAGCATTGCTGTCTACAAGGCATTATACAAGAGATTTGGTGGATTTGCTGCAGATGTTGTTGCAGCTATTGACCAGGTACATGTATTGATAAATGATGCATTGCCAACATAATATGTTTTTGTCTGCAATATATGATAATTCTATTTGTTAAAATGTCAGTTGTTGTCATATTCTATTCTTTTGTATAATTATCGTGGATTTATGCTCATTTGCCTTGTACCTTTTAATGAGAAATATGTGATGAATGACTTGTTAACTATATAGCTATTGTTATCCATTTAACAAGGGCCTTTTTACTAGCTTCATACTACTTTTGCAGAAGTTCATTTTTTCAATAGACTGGATTGGAATTTATTCATTGACTTTTACAATGCTTCTTCTTGGTCTTGAATATAATAGTTTAAAGATAATTTTCTTTTGCCTTAAAAATATTATTCACGTCAAGTGCATCGTCAATTTTATATCTGGTAAGGCTTACAAGTATGGTTCATCATTTACAGGCAGCTCAGGACATGGTTGACATAATATGCTTGTCAATCACTCCAAATAGGCGCCCTCCTGGTATTGCAACTTTCGTCAATCCAATAGACATGTCATTGCTATCAGCTGTAAAAGCTGGTATATTTGTAGTGCAAGCTGCTGGCAATACTGGACCCTCACCTATGAGCATGTCCTCCTTCAGTCCATGGATCTTTACTGTTGGAGCAGCCTCTCATGATCGACTTTATAGCAATTCCATCATTCTTGGAAATAATATGACCATACCTGGAGTTGGACTCGCACGTAGGTTTTCTTTTTTTTTTTTACTCTAATCCTGGTTAGCTATACATTATTTTCCAGAGAAATGCCAAGTATTTTAGTTGATTTCTTACCTTATAATCAAACTTCAAGGTGAAACTTACATGTTTAATATAGAAAAGCATAGAGCAAACCATTTCTTTTTATTTTATTTTCTTTTTCGCTGTGTTCTATGATTCTATCATTAGTTTTGGACTCATGATAGATTAGGAAATATTTTCTGTTCAAAACAGGATTTCTGCATGATCAAGGTAAAGGTTCCAAACTTTCTAGGACTGTTCTTGGCTTATATGTGTGTTGGTAGGAGTTGGTAGGTTGGGTTAGTTATGTAATGTTTTTTGTAAAAATCACAAAAATGGAGTTCTTTGTTTTGAAGTTTCAGTTGTGGAAAAGCTTAACTTTTCTTTGAACATTCTCAGCTGATTGAGGAATTTGTAGTATCTAACTTAGCAATATTTTAAAAAGAATCCTATTTCGCCAAATTTCCTTATCATATTTACATCATATAGAGGATGCTTTTCAGTGCTTGTAGTTATTGCACTGCATGAGATGTAAGCATAGTGCATCTCTGCATTCTTATTCCGTTGATATTGCTGATTTAAAATGTACTAAGTTGCTATCTTTCACTGGTTGATGAACAGCTAGGAAGAACAATAAATCAGATATCGGAGATCGTCACTCATTCATTCATTATATTGTTGAGAACCAGTTCTTGTTGTCTTTAAAGATTTCTCAGTAACCATGTTTCATTGATGAAATTCTCTCACAATTTTTCACACATTCCATTTGTAAATCATATAATTGAATTGCTAATATGTGCATTATAATTTACTTTATCAATATGGCTATTGGTATTTGTTTACTACTCAATTTTTACATATTTCTTCTGTGACTTTCCACAGCTGGAACACCTAAAAACATAATGTATAAACTGGTTCATGCGCATCATGCTTTGAACAATGACACAACAGTTAAAGATGATATGTATGTGGGTGAGTGTCAAGATGAAAGTAAATTCAATCAGGATTTGGTACAGGGAAACATCCTGATCTGTAGCTATACGATCCGATTTGTGGTTGGGCTATCCACCATCAAGAGTGCCTTAGAAATGGCCAACAATCTTAGTGCAATTGGTCTTGTTTTCTGCATGGACCCTCTTGTGACTAGTTTTCAGCTTAACCCAGTTCCAATGAAAATGGCTGGCATAATAATTGCATCTGCAAATGATTCCAAGGTGAAGTTATTCCTTTCTTCTTGTTATATGCAGGATTAAATATACATGTGTATTTTATGTTCTGTGCATACCACATTTGATGCGCTCATTGAGTTCTTAATCTCATAAATTCTAAAATGATCCCCTCTCCCACAAATTTCAATTGGACAGATATTACTGCAATACTACAATTCTTCACTTGAAATAGATGAGACTTCAAAGAAAGTTGTTAAACTAGGGGCTGTTGCTAGCATCTGCGGTGGACTAAAAGCAAACTATAGCAATGATGCTCCAAAGGTTATGTATTACTCTGCTAGAGGACCAGACCCTCAGGACAGTCTTCCTCATGAAGCTGATATTTTGAAACCCAATTTGATTGCTCCTGGAAATTTTATATGGGCAGCTTGGAGTTCTCTTTCCACTGATTCCGCTGAATTCCTAGGTTTATAAATAAGTATAGCTAGTTTTTAGTAGAAAAACAAAACACAAATAATTTTTAGGTTTCTTTCAAGTTAAAACATGACACCCTTTTTTATTACAAATTTATAATCTGTTACTATTTTTATTGTTATGGTGAATTTTTTACTATCTGATCTGCAATTGGTTTGGTGAATTTTTAGGTGAGAATTTTGCTTTAATGTCTGGCACAAGCATGGCTGCACCTCATGTTGCCGGTCTTGCTGCACTCATTAAGCAAAAGTTCCCCCATTTCAGTCCTGCAGCCATTGCGTCTGCTCTTTCCACCACAGCTTCTCTGTATGACAGCATTGGTAAGCCAATAATGGCTCAGCGGTCATATGCCTCTCCAGACTTCAGCCAATCTCCGGCAACTCCCTTCGACATGGGAAGCGGTTTTGTGAATGCTACCTCAGCATTAGATCCGGGATTGCTTTTTGATTCCAGTAAGTCACTCAAAAGAATTTCTAAATTGTCATGAAGTTAAGGAAAGCTTCTACCTTATATTGAAAATTCAGCAATTATTGCAGTTTAGAGAGGTGTGTCATGTGTGCACCTTTGATACTTATCGCTTAACATGCATAAAAAGTGCACTGGGATCTTCAAACAAAACTTAGTGAAACAGTGAATTGGTGTCTTTACATGTTTATATATGTCTTTGGCTTTGTAGGTTATGAGGATTATATGTCATTTCTATGTGCTATCAATGGCTCAGCTCCTACAGTGCTAAACTACACCAATCAAAACTGTTTGCTTTATAACTCTACTTTATATGGCCCTGATCTGAACATTCCCTCAATCACAATAGCAAAGTTAAACCAAACTAGAGTTGTCCAGAGAACATTCCAAAACATTGCTGGGAATGAAACTTACGGCGTTGGTTGGAGTAATCCATATGGTGTTTCAGTGAATGTGTTGCCAACTCGCTTCTCTCTTGCCAATGGGGAGAGACAAGTCTTAACTGTGATCTTCAATGCAACCAGCAACAGCACTGCTGCAAGCTTTGGAAGGATTGGGCTATTTGGTAATCAAGGTCATGTTGTAAATATTCCTGTGGCAGTCATCACTAAAATCTCATATAAATATAACTTCACTACAAGCTAACAGGATTAGTGTCTTTACTTCTTTAGCAAGTCATTTCAATTTTTTATTTTTCGTCTGTCTTTTCTTAGCTTACAAGGTTTGATAAGGATGTTCTTTTTTTAAATTCATGTGCAGTTATGTAGATGTTACAAATAATGCTACACAACACAGGTTATATAGCATGGATGTGTACCGGATACAAAAACCAGAGATTGATTCCATTTATATACTGATCTGGTACACACCCGGGCTAGCCTACATTGTGTTGGAAGAGGCACTAGATGTAATAACCCTTGTGTTTAGAATACCTGTGTTTGCTCTATGTTTATGGCTGAGCATGCAAAGAAGCATATCTTATGCGGTGCCCATAACAGAATTTTTCCCTCCTACCATGATGCTTTCACTCTTCAAAATTATATGATTGGTATTTGTGTGGACTAGGACAAATACAAATTTTAAGAAAGAAACAATAATTTCTCTAGATGACAATTTGTGTGTCAAAAATTGCTATAAGTAGAGTATAGCAGCAGCAGGCAGCCGTCTTATTTATTCATATATACATTAATATAGTAGTCACCTTATTCATTTATACTTATATCGTATGTAAAAACCATAAACCTGCTGTTAACACGTGCTTTTCTTATGTCTATGTGTTGGGAAAATTTTGCCGAAATGCGACATTATTTTCCATTAAGAATAAACCTTAACAACAGAGAAATAAATTTGGCGATATTTATATATATAAGAGATGCTTACATACTAAGTGTTTCATTCTCTTTTCTATGGAGAATTATTACGTTCTCTCATTTATATTCTACGAAAGTACCATGCTATATATGTACTATGGCAAGATTTCAATATCAAGTTACAACTTGACCATTATTTGTGAAGTGTAGCTGCAAAAGAGATAAAATGGTGCCAACCATGAGTCATACGAGTGCTCTCCACAGTATTTATTCTGTTGAAACTTGGTAGTAACGTTTGCTAGTAGCTGCAGCATTCTTACTGTCATTGTTCTTCAAAAAAGAGTCTCTAACTGATTTTAGTTGGCGAAGAGCTTCTCGAATGCCAATTCTCGCATCTGGGGTGTCTGCAGCACAGGACAAACCAACTCCAAGAATTCCATCCAGACAATAGAGTTGTGGATTTGGACCTTCAGCAGGATCATGATCATCATCAGAAATGAGGGAGATCAGCCGAGGATCAATGACCTCCAATTTCTTTACTTTGTATGCTGATTGCACCCATCTTGTTAGGCTTAGGCCACCGGCGAAGCACTCATCTGTCGGGCTCTTCCCAGAGAACAGCTCAAGTAACACTATCCCAAAACTGTACACATCTCCAGCTGAAGATGGTTTCTCTCCCCATCCATACTCTGCATTTCAAGTACCCTTTTGGTTAAACAAAGCATTTTCATGATCTGTTATTCAATTAAAGATGTTGTTAGGCTACTAACCTGGTGGAATGTAACCAATTGAACCCTTAAGGACATGAGTGGAGCTAATGGAGACTTGATTATTTGTTGATCTTTCAATCAGCAACCTAGCCAATCCAAAGTCTCCAACCTTGGCAGTCATGTCATCATCCAAGAGAATGTTGCTAGGCTTCAAATCACAATGCACAATCGGAATTTCACTATCATTGTGCAGGTAATCCAATGCACAAGCTGTGTCAATAGCTATATTCAGTCTCTCCATAAGCTTCAAACCATTTCCATTTGCATGCTTTCTCTTCCCTTTAATCCAGTCATCTAAGCTCCCATTGCTCATGTACTCATAAACCAAAGCCAGAAACTCATTGTTCTTGAAGTCAACACTAGAGCAAGATGTGATCACCTTAACCAGATTTCTGTGCCTTGAGTTCTTCATAGCCTCACACTCAGCAAAGAAACTCTTCAGAGAACCAGTTCTTAGAATGTTAAGCACTTTCACAGCAACAATACTTCCCTCGCGTAGAAGGCCTCGATATACTGAGCCAAAGCTCCCAGATCCTATTAAATTTTCCTGGCTGAACTCGTCAGTTGCCTGACGAAGTTCATCATAAGAGATCATCGGAGCATGAAGCTTTAACAGCTCAGATGCTGCCGCAGATGTTACCTTGACTCTTCTGTTCTTTATGTATAGTATCAAGCCAATTGTGAGACATAGTATCAATGTCACCACCAAGGCTACGATGATGTAGATGGTCCTTCTTTCATGGCCATGAGGCACACATGAGAAATGCAAGCAGAGTTTTGTATTACCTTCTAAATGGACAGCAGAGAGATTCTGGAATACTCCACCACTAGGAATGGCTCCCTCTAAATCATTATAAGAGAGGTTTAAAAGCTGAAGGGCATGTAGATTTTGAAGTTCACCAGGAATGGATCCTGAGAGTTGGTTGCAGGACAGGTCCAAAGTTCCCAAACCTTTCACATCTCCAAGACTACTTGGAATGGGACCTGAAAGCATATTCTTTGCCAGAGACAGTTTTTCCAAGCTCAGGCAATTGCTAAATGAGCTGGGAATCTCACCATACAATTTGTTGATGGAAAAGTCTATGGTGGCAACACTAATCAAATTCCCAACTTGAGGTATTGGTCCACTCAAGAGGTTCATTGACAAATTTAAAACCTTGCTCAAAGTTTGGAGATTGAGTATCTCCCCAGGTATGCTTCCACTGAGTTTGTTGCTGGATAAGTCCATAAAGAGCAGGCTTTGAAAGTTCCCAAAATTACTTGGTATTGTACCCACAACTTCATTTCTTGAAAGATCAATCTGGTTTAAGTTAAGGAGATTACCAAGAGACTTTGGAATGGTACCAGATAGCTGATTTCCAGCTAGAATCAGCTCTTGTAGATCCTCTAATTGGCCTAACTCTTGTGGGATTTCTCCGGTGATCAAATTGTAGCTCAAGTTCAACAATCTCATGCCACTAAGATGGCCAATGGAAGAGGGTATGCTTCCATTGATTCTATTCCCTCCCATGTATAATATTGAGAGATTCTTGGAGAGGTTACCAATGGCTTCAGGAATCACACCTTCCAACCTGTTACCATCGATCGCAAGGAAGTTCAGTTTGGTGCTGTTTGTCAAAGAATGAATAATGTAATCCAAACCTCTTCCTTGAGAGCTAACTATCTTGTTGTATCCAATGTTATACATGCGCAGGAATGGCAAATTTCCTAGACCAGGAGGCACTGTCCCTTCCAAGAGGTTGTGAGCCATTCGGATGACCCTAATGTTAGTGAGGTTGTGCAGAGAAGCCGGAATTCCACCGGTGAATCTGTTGAAGCAGAAGTTGAACACCAAGAGATTTGGAAGTGTATGACCAACATCTTGAGGAAGCTCACCCCAGAAGGAGTTTGCAGCCAAGGCCAAGTTAACAAGGGAAGTTATGTTATATATAACTGGTGGAACAGTCCCTGTGAGATTGTTGATGGTGAGATCAAGCTCTATCAGATTCTTGAGCCTTCCCAAGTCACTTGGAATCCAGCCACTGAGATAATTGGTGCCAAGACTGATATTCCTGAGGGAAGAAATGTTTCCCAGAGAAGCTGGAATTGCACCATGCAGATTATTCTTTCCCAACTTCAAGACTTGAAGATTCCTCAAGCTTCCAATGTCTGTGGGAATGCTGCTCACAATCTTGTTTGATGATAAATCAAGAATCTGGAGCTGAGTCAAGAGGGTGATGTTAGAAGGAATCACTCCTTCAATATTGTTAGAGCTCATGTTGAGAACTCTTAAACGGATGAGGTTGCCAATGGAAGAGCTCAATTGACCTGAGAGTCCTAACCCTGAAAGATCAAGGCTAGTTACTCTTTGGCTTAGTTTGTTACACTTGACACCAGTCCAGTTGCTGCATGGGGAAGTGTTCTGGTTCCAAGAAGATAGTTTGTTGGAAGTGTCATCACTGAGCTGAGACTTGAGTGTGATCAAGGTTTGTTTATCTGTGGTGGATGATACACCAACCACATGGTTGTGAAGGAGGAGGGTGATTAACAAGGGAAAATGAAGTACAAATGCTTGAGAAAACAAACCCATGCTTTATTGTTTATTTGGTTTGGATTTCATGCAATGCAGGCTTAAGATATTATCTATTTATAGTGATGGAGATTCTCTTTTTTTCAAATGGCGATGTATGTATGTATGTATGTATGTATGTATGTATGTGTACTCAATTTCAACATCCACCGTCTCTGTTATAAGTTATAACGCAGAAGCAGCCAAGTTCTCATATAATAAACTTTAGCCAAAAAGGGAAGTCAAACTTGAATTGTGTTAATGACCAACTTTGTCTTTGAGATGTTTATAATATAATACAATTAAGATTATAATTAATTTATTACTTTTCTTAATAAGAATCTTTTAAATTATTTTTCAAATTGAAGAGTTTTATTAATTGTGATTTAATTGGGGTTTTAGATTTTTAAGAATAATTTTGCAGAATACTGTTGTGATTCTTTATATGAGTTTAAGTCATCTTTTTTTTATTAATGATGTTACGTTAGCAATTCTAATAACTTGGCAAAAGATGAAAATTAACCAATCACTATTTAGTAAAATATTTTAAAAAAATTAAAACAAAAAACTCTGATCTATTATTATTCAATTGAAACATCAAGTACTAATTAAATACAATAAACATACATTAAAAGTGTCATAATAATAATAATAATTATAAAAAATTTCAGTTACAAATATTCAAATTCTACAACTTATACATATTAAGTGATACGTGCTTCAAATGTTCGTGATATAAAGAGATCAAGTGTTATTTAGAAGATATTAGTTTACCATTTTAGAATATTTTAATTTAATATATTTTGATTTTGTTTATTTAATTACTAGATTAGGCCTTATGTTTGTGGGCTTTAGGTTTTTCTTTGTTTTAATTTAATAAGAAGTTATAAATACCTCCTTAACTATTGTAGTCGTAGATAGAATATTTAGAGGTTTCAAAATTCCTTTTTTGGTTTCGTGATGAAACCATGGTGGTGTGAACAATTGAGATTGAGGACCTCTCTTGTTGCATCGGGGAATTGGGTAGAAAGTTGAGGAGTCCATGCGATTCAATTTCCAAACTATGGCGTTGACAAGTTAGGTTGAGGAGTCTCTTTCTTGTTGCGTCAAGAAATTGAGTAAAAAGTAGAATGATTCTCTTTCTATTCAATTTCAACATATCCTTTTTTGTTTTTATTTCAATTTTAATGTATATTTTCTATTCAATTTCAATTCTTGCCTTATTTATCTTTTTATTTCTTTATCATCAAGACTCTTACCACTCTTCGAACTTTTTCTTTTTTATATTGTATTATTAAGTGTAAAATCCTCGGTGATGGACCAAACTATGTGTTAAATACTCTTATGATCATTTACAAAACGTCAATAACGTTTTATATTTTTATAATTAAAATAATATTTTTTAACAAAACGTCGATCACGTTTTGTGTTTTAATAATTAAAATAATATTTTTTATTACAAAACGTCAGTGACGTTTTATTCTTTCATAATTAAATTTTTTTTTTATTAGAAAACGTCAATAACGTTTTGTGCTATTATCACAATTGTGTAAAACACTAAAATAATCAAATACTTTTGTATTTCACTTTAAAATTATTTATATATAAAAATTTTAGCCCTATTCTTTATTTTTTAATTTCTTATACTAATTGTTAAAAATTTCTTAAATTTAATATAACATTTTTATATGTTTTCATTCTCATTCATTTATTTTTTTAATTATTTACAAACAAAAAAATCACAAAAAAAAACAAAATATAGCCATTAATGTAAATTAAAAAATAAAAAAAATAAAAATACAGTTTTGTATAACTCTAATATAAATAACCTATATCTTTTTTAAAAATAAATAAATTCAAAATCCATTTATAATATGTTTTCTAAAATATTTTTAATATAACATTTATTAAAATATATTATATAGTATAAATAATTTACCTCGTCGTACATTTTGCGGGTTTCATCCTAGTTAATTTTTAACTCTACGTACACGTCGATCTTAAGCTATAAAATCGAATTCGAGACGTGACACATAAGCAACTCAAACAACTATAACTTATATTAAGCATTATAATTTTGTGATTCTCTGTTTATTGAGCGTTTTGGAGAGTCTAAAAGTGTTTTTTTTTATTATATATTAGAGTCTAAAATTTTTAATAAGCCATAACACTACACTATTATATTAAGCCTTAATTTCGACATTTTTCTTATATTGACTTCCAATAATAAAATTGACAAAGACAAATAAATGTTCTCACTATACACCTAACTGGTTGCTAACGTAAAAAACAGTAAATAAATAAATAAAAAATTTAGGTAAACGGTAATGTTAATTGTCAGAAAGACAATAATTTAAAATTATTTTATTTAATTTAATATTTATAATTTTATATTTGTAACATCTATAATTACATATTTATTTTATTTAATATTATATAATTAATCTAATAGTAATTAAAGAATGCAAAATAATACAAGCAATAATTACAATACATAATAAGATAATTTTGAATTATTTTAGACTAATTTTTTTATTGTTTTCAAGATATTTTTGTTAATTAAAATGTGTCTTAAAAACATATATTAAGATGATTATTAATAAAAATTTTAAAATATTTTACTTAATAAATACATAACAAATATATTAAAAACTTGAAAATTTTTTCAATTATTAGCTAAATAATAATAATAATAATAATAATAATAATAATAATAATAATAATAATAGAGTCCTGCTAGAGAATTAATGGAATATTTGTACAATGTGTATAATGGGCTATTTATTTGGCCCAATATGAGTTAAAAAATGAACATCACTCGTACTATTCAGAATAACCTCTCTTGACCTTTCGGATCTAAAACTCTGATACCATGTTATGAAACCACTTATCCTAAAAGCTTAAACTGATAGAAAAATATAACACTAATGGTTATATCTCTAATAATGAATCGGACATTCCTAAATCTCTATTGTACATATTATACAACTATTCTATTGGCTCCCTATACTTTCTCATAATAATAATCTTTCTGGCTAAGAGGATTATATTCTTTATATTATTTTAGAATAAATTACTATTTGTGGTGACATAAAAGATGCAAATCTTGACAAAATTGTCTGTAGAAGAATTAAAATAATCTTATATCCAAATATTAAGACTGTACGAAATGTTAAATTTTCAAATTAACATCTTCCTCCTCATTATGTGGAACATCAGATTGTCAACTTTTTTTTTTCTACAGAAAATTCTCACCTTATCTTTGAATTGATTTGACCTCTTCTAATAGCAAATCAACTCAAACCCTTCCAAACTTCAAACTCTTCTTCTCTCCCTTTATTTTTTTTCTCTAGAGTGATTCGTTTTTGGAAAAGTACAGGTAACCAAGTATTTAACTAGTCAAAAAATGAACAACTTAATTAATTATAATTATTAATAATTAATTTTAAATTTTTAAATTTTAAATTTAAAAAATTTTAAACTGATTGCAATGTGAATCACGAAAACTAATTCAATTAGCTTCCGTCTCTTCACTCTCCTTTCCTCTCCAAATGCCTAAAACATAATAAATCAAAAAATAGATTTAGAACCATCCAATTTACAAAGAAAAGAAACATCCTAATGCTTAGCATAAGCACCATCCACGTAGAAATTTTAGATTCAGCTAGAGTAATTTGACTGATTTTTGGCTGATATCTTTTTGATTCCCTAACATTGTTGTTGATTTTTTGGGTAGTGTTATTTAAACTATTTTTTAATAAAGTCTAGAGTTAATATTTAGGCACTTTCCTTTAAAAAACAAAATCATTTTTCTATAAATACAATATGAATGGAAATCATACATAGAGAATTTTATCAACATAAAAATATGTTAATTTATTCTATATTCAGCATTTTGAGAGTAAAATGTTATACCCTCACGAAATCGAAGGACTTGAGAATATGAAATTGTAATATTCTAAAAATGCAATGAACAAGGACATGGTCGGGAGTGAGTGAAGGAACATGTATGAATATAAGTCTTTCCATGTAAAATGGCACTCACAATTGAAGTGACAAAGTCATCATACAAAAATATACACGGAGTCAACACTCAAATAAGAACTGGATTACCACTTGACCCAACTGAATCAAAGCGTCACAAATAGTAAACCCAAACGGGTTTTAAAAAAAAATGGATTAGTTCTACCGTTGAGTTGTGTAGACAAAAACTAAAAAAAAAAAAAAAACTTTCCCATATCAACACTAATTGATTGACCGACTTAGATTGGTCAACCAGTCATTCATTCGTTTAAACAAGTGTCGAGAATTTAAATTTTGTGTTGTACATACAGTAATTTATTTGTGAGCGACAAGCCTTTAAATGAAGCTTTGATTCTTAATGAATTAATTCTTAATTTGTTGGATTAGAAAACACCGCGAAAAAACAAAAAAAAAAAAGCCTATTGGTTCGTAAGGTGGCTATTTTTTCTAGCGTAGATGTGAATACGATTTATGGTTCCTGCAACGACAATTTCATGTGAATAGTTCGTGCTAATTAATAATGACAGTAAATTACTTGAACGAGCAAATTCTAAGCTGAATAAGTCTTGTACATGAAAATTCTAAGCCCCAGTTAGAAGTTAACATATGAAGTCCTTTAATTAGGAGGGTTGGTAAAGTAGTTAGTAGGTGTTTACTTTCCTTTCCTTAACCAGATTACACGAATTTAAACATTATCTTTGGGAATATCCATAAACTCCTCCTGTACTAATTAGTCAAGCAAGTCTTAGAAGTCCAAAACCCGGCCCCAATGGCATGATGGCAAAGCATGTTTTGCTTCTTTGAGTGTTTGCCCCGTTGGATGGATACCAAGTGGAAAAAAAGAAAGAACCAAGTATCTTCTTTGCAATTGTGTTGTGTGGTCCTTATGGTTAAACAGAAATGATATTATATTATATTATATGAGTCCCGTTAGGGAGACAATGAACTATTTGTACAATGTGTATAATGGGCTATTGAGTTACAAAATGAACATCCCCATATTATCTAGAATAACCATCCGAGTACTAGGGATAATAAACATCTTCCCAAAAGTTTAAACTGATTTTTGGGTTTACCAAGTATCAAACTCTTAACATTTCGGATTTAGAGTTCTAATACCATGTCATGATACCACTCATTCCAAAAGTTTCAACTGATGGGAAAAAATAACACTAATGGTTATATCTCTAATACTCCCTAAACTTCCATTATATACATTGTATAAATATTCCATTGGCTCCTCTACTTTCTTTTATTATATATATTTGAAGAGTTTGATAGGTTTCTTTTAGAAAGAAAGGTTAAGTTTTATGTAATTTGTTATGACTGGTGTTTGCAAGTGTCAGAAAAATATTAGTTTTTTATTTGGCTTTGTTTTTACAATGGGTTTCGTAGTTTTACAACATTTGATGTCTGTCATAAATGCCAACAAATTCTTAAATCTCTTTTTTATTACTGTCTCAGAGACGATATCAAAACTAGAAAAATTTAAACTCTCTTGGATATGTATTTTGCAGGTCCTAACTTAAAAAACTAGTTGAAGCAGAATTTTAACGAACTTTTTAATTTTAATACGGAGGGAGGGTTGGTGTATAGTAGAGTTATGAAGATATATGGTGTTTTAACAAGGTACGAGGATGTACTGAAAATTCTAGGTCCGATTTGTGTACCGGTAAAAAACCCTAAATCCGATTTGTGTAAATCCTGGGTTCGATTTATGTACTGGCAGAAAACACCGGTCCGATTTGTGTAAACCCTGGGTCCAATTTTTTCTCACTAAAGCAAAAAATTAAAAACTGTCACAATCGTGTATATCTCCCCAATACTCCATAACTCAGCATAACTCACAATCAATTTCATATAAAAAAAATAGCTAGAGGAATACTTTCTTATTTTATTCAACTCTTTAGTAGATTTAGAGAGATAAAAACAATCATCTTTTTAACTCTGACGATGAATAAGGTGCCAACAAAGTGGCGCTTTTTAATTTACATATGGCGCTAGAGTACGTGCTGGACTCCATTATGAGAAAGGGGTGTGCTTAACATATTTGTGGTGTTAGGAGGGAACAACTCGGACCCTGCGAGTTGACACCACCCACACGGACAGTCCGATTTCATTCACCATGTGATTTCAGCTCTCAGTTCACCAAAACAATTTCTATCTGTACTCAAAACGGAGGGTCCGAGTTCTTTTCAAAATCAAAGCATGGAACTCGGACCATGCGACTTGTACTACATTGCATATTAAAAAACTACGTTAAGATAACACGGAGGGTCCGATTTAGAGCACCTCAAATTTTATTTCTCATTAGCATACAAATCGGACCGTGCGATTTGATAGGCAAAATTTATAAACAAAAAAAACGCACGGTCCGAGTTCTTCTCTGTGACACTGACAAAAAGCTGTCCCACATATACGTCTAGTCCCCCATGCTTCCATATCCAAGAAAAGCACACGTATAGGTTCCATTTCGATAAAATTGAGCCACAAAGTGGCCAGTATGACTCAAAACTCAAAAAAAAGCTGCATGTCATTTTTAATATGCATATTTTTTTTATTTTTTTTGTTATTTTTTTTTTGGTCCCTTTTTTTATACACTCGCTTAAAATGAATTGTGATGCTAGTTAGAGCCTTTTTTATGAGTAAATAGATTTTGGTTGCCTTATTTATAACTTAAATGAGTATTGAGTGAAAGGTTATTTCAAAAAGTTAAAAAATGCTAGTGTTCTTTAGGTTGAACTTTTAGGAGGGACTTAATCCTTGTTTGGAAATGTGATTTTTGTTTTCCGTGAGATGAATTATTTAGACACTTTTTCTATGATGCAAAGAAGAAATTTTGATGATATTGTTCTGAAAAGAGACCTAAAAAAGAAGATTGAAAAGACTCTGGATTAGAATTGAAAGACTTGTATCACTTTAATTCAAAGAACAATCAATCATGCAGTTGATATTATAGCTAAAAATACTAAGAAATATGTGGAATGGCTCCAACTTTAAAATAAACTTTTATCATTTTATATACTTAAATAAAAACCAAGCCTATTAACTTGGTTTTTTTTCTTTCTCCTTTTCTTCTATTTCTTTTTTTTTTCTTTCATATGTAAACACCAAAAAGAATAATTTTATTTTTTATTTTTTCTTTCATTATTCTTGTTAATTTTTTATAATCATATTTTTTATTATTATATTTTTCATCTCAAATTTTTTGAATAAAAAAATTGAAATTTGATAATTTATTCTAGTTTATCACCAAACAGAATATAATTTTCAGGATTTTGTCTTGTCATATTCTCAAGAATAAATGCAGCCTTGTAGAGTTATAGATATCGAATTAGCTTATATATTTAAATTTTTGGTCATAAAAAGTAATAATATATTATTTTAAAAATACATTTAATATGTGCTTTAAAAGTTACCATAATCATACCTTCTTGATATTTAATATAAGTTTTAATTAATATAATTGACCAAGCAAAACACAGCCATCACAGTTACAATTGAGAAAGTATGGGGATAAATACAGATAATACATGTCACGATATTGCTACTGAAGTTAGGTTATTCGCATAAGATGTTAGTAACGACATAATATTCCTGGACCATACATGTATATATACTGGACCACCACGACAACATCATCTAAATTATAAAAATGACAATATAGATATACAATAAAACAATTAAAAGGACCATATAATTTCAATTTCAATGATATCATACAACCACGAAGTCATTATGATTCCGAAATTTTTTAAAATAATAATGATAATAAATACTAACGTAACAACTTAAACATTTTTTTTCCATGCAATCATAGAACTTAAAATCACAGTTTTCTTTTTCCCTTGTTTACTTAGCGGGATTGTTTTTTTTTTTATTATGATCTTAAATTCAATATAGCTCGCACGATGCTATAATTTATTTATGTTAAACTTGCGCCAGTCTCGTCCATGTGGTTTAGCATTGATTCTAACTAGAAATAAAGACGTTTTTATGGTTAGTTTACCAATTTTTATTGCTATTATTCAATACATTATTTCAATTTTAAAAAAAAAATGATGAGATCACATTGTTGATCAACGATATGATAGCATGTCCAAAGTGTTTGGTTGTATATAATGTCGACAAAGAAAACAGGTAAAAAAAAAAAAACAATAAAAAGGTCCATGCTCTCAGCATGTTTATAGGAATGAGTAGATATTATATTAAAATTAAATCTTGATCAACTTATAGCATAGCAGAAGTTAAAAAAAAATGAAAATATAGAAATTTTATGATGTCAGCTAGAGATGGAGTCTTGTTTGGAGATCAATTTAAATGAAATTTGAACACAAAATCCATCCTTCAATGAAATTGGGTAGAGTTTGAAAATGGATTTTTTCATGCAATCTTTGTTTCTAATTATGATCACCTTTGTTATATCCATCTTTGTTCTGAATAGAAAAAATCATGATGGCACCAAAACCCTGCCCCAAGGTAGTTTTGGATGGCCTATAGTGAATGAAACCTACCAATTTCTGTTCCATAAAATTGATCATTTTCTTCAAGAGAAACAGAAAAAGCACTCCTCAGATATCTTCAAGACCAAGTTACTAGGAGAACCAACAGTGGTTCTTTATGGTCCTAGTGCAAACAAATTTATCTCCACCAATGAACCAAAACATGTCAAAGTTTGGTACTTGAGGACACAAAGAATGCTCTTCAATCTTCCTGATCATGATCAGCCGCGTGCGAAAAACTCGGCCGCTGTAGCTGCGGCTCCAGTGAAGATCTTAGGGTTCTTGAAACCAGAAGGTCTATTTAGGTACATGGGGTGCAACATTGAATCCATCATGCACCAACACTTCATGAGAAATTGGGAAGGAAAAACAGAACTAAAGGTTTATCCTTTGGTGAAAAATTTTGCTCTTTCACTAGCCTATCAGTTCTACTTAGGAATTGATGATCCACTCCATGTGGCAAAATTTATCAGCAAGTTTGATGATTTGTATTCTGGAATTTATGCCGTTCCTGCGAATTTTCCGGGGACTACATTTCACAGGGCAATGAAGGCTGCAAGTAAAATCAGAGAAGAGATTCAATTATTGATCAATAAGAAGATTGATTATTTGTCAAAGGGAATTGTTATGAATGATTTACTAGCTCATTTAGTTGGTGCTGTTGAGGATGGAAAATATGTGCCAAAAATTGAAATAAGTAACATCATAATGGGATTGATGAATTCTAGCTACACATCAATAGCAATCACACTTGCTTTCATGATCAAACACATTGGATTGGATCCTCATATCTACCAAAAAATTGTATCAGGTAATGTAACATAGCAACTATATTAATATAGTGTAGCTGCTTTAATAGTTTAGGATAGTAATTGTGTAACACTTTCTAACACAATGACAAAGATACTAATATTTTGTGGTTTCTTTCTAATTGAATCAGAGCATGCTGATATTACAAAATCAAAAGGAGCAGGTGCAGCACTAGATTGGGACACCATACAAAAAATGAAATACACATGGTGTGTTACACAAGAAACCATGAGACTGTACCCAACTGCACCAGGAGCATTCAGAGAGGCAGTAACAGATATCACCTTTGAAGGTTTTACTATTCCAAAGGGCTGGAAGGTACCCTTTTCTTTACATTAACAAACTTGATACACAAGAAAAAATTAATACTACATTTATTTAATAGATGAAGAGAAAACATTTAGTAACTTGTTGGTCAACCTTTTTTTTTTTAAACAGATATTTTGGGCAATGATGGGAACAAATAAGAACTCAAAATACTTTGATGAGGCTGAAAGTTTTGATCCATCAAGATTTGAAGAGAATGGCCCTGTTCCATACAGTTATATACCATTTGGTGCTGGAGCAAGGTCTTGCCCTGGAAAGGATTACACAAGGTTTGTGATTCTCACTTTCATTCACAATCTCATTACCAAATTCAGTTGGCAAGTTATGCATCCTCATGAGCAAGTCTTAGGTTCTTTGGTGCCTCTTCCGGCGAATGGAATTCCCATCCGAATTCGCCACCTCTAAGGCCTAGTTTGGTTAAAAGGTAAGAATAAGATAAAACTTGTTAAGATGAAAATTCACGTATAGTTGTCTTCATATGAAGTTGATAATTAAAAATTATTAGATGATAATTTAAACAAACATGTTAAATCATCTAACAATTCTCAACCATCAACTTCGTGCATGTAAGTCTCTACCAATTATAAAATCTATGGGGTCTATAATTAATCCATCACCTTCAGTGTACATTGTATGAACATGTGAATATTATCATGTCCTAAATTTGTGACTGCCGTAATATTTGTACCATTTAACTCACAGTACATCCCCATAAATCTCATAAATCCAAGAATACAAACTATAAAGCATAATAATGGTTGTGTCAATCAATGCTTCGATTAATTGTGCTCCTATAAGGACTTTTGTGGCAACATATGGAATTGATTATGATTAAAGTCAACCAATAATTGCCAACATGATACTGGACCACAAATTCATGGGTCCCAAAAGCGACAATCTGCAATAATAGTAGGTACATCTAGGTTCTAGATACCGGACCAGGACCACCTTTCACTCTTGTCGTTTTATTTTTTAAAAGAAAAAAAAATTTATTTGTAAGTTCAAACTAGTAATGTCACCTAATGAACAATCATATAATTTACTAGCAGCAATGTATTATTAATTTATTATTGTTATTATACAACTGAGAAGGTAAGAATCAAAAGCTAAGAGAGTGAAAAAAAAACTATACCATTGGCTGGGCATTTATATTATTGAATCATATTATGTGGTTAATACATATAACGAATGGACTAATAATTCCCTAACAACCACCTACTGAATACCAAATCACTGTAGAGTGAAAGAAAGAAAGAAGAAAAAAATTAGTAATAATAATAATAAGTATGTAGTAACGATAACCCCTCTTCTAAGATAGCAATAGTAACTAGTAAGTGCAGCTGACATATGAGGCTGCTGGGGTTTCTTCTCTAGTTTTCTGCTATGTTAGATCTCTAAATGATTCAAACCACTGCATTTGAAACACCATAACCGTTATGATGAGATTTCTGCCATCTCCATGCAACCTTCAAACTCTCTAGAAGATCCGCGTGTTGAGCAGTCCAATTCAACTCATTTCTAATCTTTGTCGGATCGCTGTATACCTCAGCGTAATCACCAGGGCGACGAGGGAGGTATTCGACTTTAATGTCCACCCCTGTAGCCTTCTTACACGCGTCCACAAACTCCTTCACTGATCTACCTGATAAACATAACCACCACAGGGGAACGAACATTTGAGGCAACTAAAAAATATACCAAGCAAATTGAGGCATTGTATTCTGAATTGTTAACATACCCTTTCCAGTGCCAACATTGAAGATCCCAACTTTACCAGATTCTGCCTTTTGAAGAGCCTTGACATGAGCATCGACAAGGTCAGTTACGTCAATGTAATCTCGCACACAAGTTCCATCGGCTGTCTTATAGTCCGTGCCTCTAACCTGCAGGGTGGCAAAACATGCAATGAGAAAACTTTCAAGTACTATATGCATTCAACAATTACAAGTTTATGAGACTAAAGAATAAGATGTTTTCCTTTTATATGTGAACTCAGAAATTTAAGCGAGATATACCTTTAAGCCAGGTATAATACCACGAGCTGCATCAAAGCAGGCACCTGAAATTCGGCCTTGCTCTCGTAGTTCAGGTCTTGGAGCTTCACCTAGTCTTCCCTCAGGGTCTGATCCAATCACATTAAAGTATCTGGCGGTTTCCCATATGAAAACATATTATTAATGATCAGCATACATAATTCCTAAGTATCCAGTGACGGCCTATATTTCACTTAGAGACACCTCAAACTGTTACCAATAGTCCAAATAACATACAGTAGTCAGTTTTGTTATGCCAATAAATCCAAAAAGTATTATTTTTAATTGTTTTCTGTTTGATACATGCTAATTAGAAAGGTCCACAAGCTCCCTACAATCTTCCCAAACACACATAGATAAACCTAAAATCTAGGGCGTGAAAATAAGAAAAAAGCAGAAAGCCAAAGATAAAAAAATTCTGCATTAGTTACATGGACCCATAACCCAACCATTGCGCATTTGTTCGCAACCCACTTTTCAAGGCATCCATACATTTCAAAATCACTTCTAGCTAGCCTAAGCAAGGAAGACCACGCTGAATAAAGTATGAGCAAGTTATTTAAAAGGAAAGAGCCGGGAGGATTTATGTAGAATACAAACCTCAGAATCATTACTGCCATGTCTGAAGTTTTAGAAAAATCAAGGATGATATCTTCGGCCATCTTTTTGGCTTTCCCATACGGATTGATTGGGACCTGACATTAGAACATTAATTTTATCACAAAAGCGTTAAAGCCAATACAGATACAATGAGAAACGTAAAATATTCTCAAGCAACCTCCATAGTTTAGAGGAATGTTATATGCACTCCTCTCTATATACCTTGCACTTTTGGTATTAAAGTGATTGATTAGAAATGAGAGAAATGAAAAATGTCTTTTATACCATAAAAGAAAGGTATACACTTAGTGGTGTATCAAAGAGTGGTGCAAATATAATCTCATAATTTAATCACCTGCTGTGTTTCTTCCGTAATGGGCATCTTTTCAGGTTCACCATACGTTGCACATGTACTAGAATATATCAATGTCTTCACATCATGTTTAGCCATAGCTTCTAATACCAACAATGTATTTGATGTAATGTTGTGATAGTACCTGACGATATGAAAAAAAGAAACGATTAAATATATATTCAATAAAACTGAAGTAGATGAATCATAACCATCAATTAGCATTATCGCAAGTATTACAATTTGATACTGCTCAAATTTGATACAACTCAAGAATTAAATCTAAATTAGAACCAACATCAACAGCAAAACAGCTTTAAATAAAAATGTTGTTATAGTGACTATGTTATCAGGAACACATTTACAAGGCCGGCACAATGATAAATCTCATACCATATTTAATATGCCACTAAACAAGTCAATCGGTATCTAAATAGACATGTTACTTGTGCAACTTGGAAGGAGGAGCAAATTACAAGCAGAACGCAAACATTCAACTGAGATTGAAGTGCTTGAATAAACTCCAGAAGTACTTACTTGAGAGGATCCGCAGTGCTTTCCCCAACATATGCAACAGCAGCAAAGTGCATCACAGCATCAAACTTATTCTCCAAAAATATTTTATTAACCTGGTAACCAGTTAAGTAGAAAATCTTTCTTGGGTATTCTCCACATAGGTTTCAATCAAAGTTAAAAATACGACAACAAAATATTTCTAGTGATGAGGAAAGTGGGTAAGGATACAGATGTCCGATCTCCCAAGTCAGCATATATAAATTGAAGCCTTCCTGGTTCTGGAAATAAATTTTGAAGAACTCTGACGGCACCCATATTTCCTCGTGACAGATTGTCCTGCCAAAAAGGAAAAAACAATGTTATGCCTGTCGCAACCACACTGATAAGTGCATTTGATTTTGTCAGAGAAATATTTCATTTTTATTAATAGACATACTACTATAGTGACACGATAATTTTCCTTCAGAAGCCGAAGCGTAGCATGTGAACCAATGTAGCCTGCACCGCCTGTTACTAAAACATGAGTTACCCCAGGTTCGCGAATGGCAAACTGGAAAAGGGGGAAAACAGAAACGAAAATGATAAATTAGCTTAAATAAATAAAGAAAATTAGCTTTAGAGAAGGCAAACTCTTATATCAGGATAGTTCAAAGAAAGAAGAAAACTATAACTGAAAAATATATATCGTCTTTCTAATTTTTCCCTTACAAACCATCCCCTTTTCTCCTTCTTTCAACTATCTGGCTGACAAAAGTTGTGAATGGTAACTAAACATAACCAAGCTTCACTCTTTATGGATAAAAAATTAAAATAGTTCATATCATTCATCAATTCATCTCTATCAACAATCTACCACTTTTAAGATATCTTTCAAAGGGTAATAATCAAACCGCTATGAAACTATAATGAATATGTACATCTCTGGTGTGGAGGGGACAAAAAAAAGGGAAAGAAGCAAAGACATAAAAAGCTCTCAAAGAAAACATGTGTAAGATGACTAGCGATTACCGGACTAGTGGAACTCAAAGATGGAGATTGCTTGATCATGATAATGCATAATGCTGTTAATCCAGCAGCAAGAAAAACTTTTCCAAGAAAATTGCCTTTCCTTTTTGGATCAGCATAATCCAAGCCTAAAAGACAGAAAAACATAAACAGGAGAAATTAAATTGAAAAGGATACATCTATGATAAGCTAAACAAATCCAATGGCATGAAATAAACTACAGAACTTTAGAACTAATGAATCTGCAAACACCTTATGACTGTGCAGTCATATACCAGCATTCATTCTATCCTAGATTAAGGTGTTGAAAAAGGCAAAGCCTTCGCTCCAATTTTCAAATTGATTAATGATTTGAGTGACCAAGCATGAAGCATCTTTCAAGAAAAAAGGAAAGTTAACACCATTCATGCTCAAATTTGGAGGACATAATCTTACCTCCCATTGGTAAAGGTCTAGCTCCTGCCCTTGGCTGACTTCTGGACCGGACAAAATTTAGCATTTGCAAAATCCTTATTATTTATTGCAGAGAATAAGGTCTTTTCACTTGATATGAATGATTAAATCAAGCTTCACTTCCTTGATAGATCTTCAGAGACACGCTGCATTAAAAAAAAAGGCCATGTAAGGAAAAAATTTCATTGTCAACGTACAATGAAAACAACCCGAAAAGAAGTTGAAAATGAAAAGTCACCCAAGCAAATTAACAAACAGATGGAAGACAAAGACACAAAGAAAACGAATAAAGGTCAACATTGAAAGCAAAAGAAACAACATAAAACATGAGATGATTAAAAGCTTCTCGTGGCTGCAATTCCCAGCAATAAATTGAAGATCCAAATAAAGCAGCAGAGGAAGAAATCACTGAAACGATTGATTGAAAAACAGAGAGAAGGCAAGTTCTGCATAATTCACAGCAATGGAGATAAGGCACATGCAAATCAATCTTCTGCCAGAGCTTTAATTGGGAGAAAACAAGAAAGAAGGTAAGTAAAATGGTTACAAAATGTTTGAGTTGCAAGATCCAAGACATGACGAAAACAAACAAAAGCACACAATCACATGTTTTCAGTACAACTAAAATTAAAAAGAAAGGAAACTGTGAATAAATCAAAATTTGAAAAACAAGAAACAAAATCCTTTGTCTTTTGGCGAAGCATGATTAATGAGAAAACGAAAAAGAAGTAGCCAGAGATAGTTGGAGTAGCAGCAACAGTTTACATTAAGAAGGCAAAAGCAATAGGAAGATGGAAACGGGAGCTTTCAAAGTTAGCGATAATAATATCTCAGAAAAAATTAAGAGAAGAAGAAGGTAGAAAAGGTGTGAGAAAGAGAAAGATAGAAAATGGAAGGTGAAAGGAGGGTCCCAAAAATGTTGGGGTTGAGAGAGAGAGAGAGAGAAAACGAAGGGAGGAGAGAGAAGCGAGGGAGTATTGCAATGGCTCTGTGTCGACCGACTCCATTTTGTGAAGCCATTGCCCTGTTCCTGCCGGACATCCATTTGCTAATTGCTAAGGAACACCCCTTTTTTTTCTTTAATTATATCATTAATAAACATTGAAATAGTAAATACACTAGTACTTATTAATAAATTAGTAAAAATAAAAATATATAATATTTTAAAAAATTTTACTAACAAATATCCCTATAGTATCATAACTAAATAATTTTACTAAAAGACATAAGTTTTTAAAATAGAGGTGGAAAACTTTTATGTTTAATGTTGTAAGCAATGTCCATAACACCAAATCTTACTTCAAAATGGGAAAGCAACCTAACTACTTGTAAATCATAATGGCGGCCGAAAATAATTCCTAGGTTGATAAGCCACCTTGCCCTTTGTAGTTGTATCTATTTTGTAAGTGGGAGCAAATGAAAAAAAAGTAGCACGAGAAACGAGACACAAGTAACAGAGAACCAATTTGGATTTATGCCAGGCAGATCTACCACTAAAGCGATATACCTATTAAGAAGGATGATGGAGAGGTATCGTAGTAATAAAAAGGATCTATGGTATTAAGTGGGAGCAAATGAAAAAAAAGTAGCACGAAAACTTGAAAACTAATTCTATGGTATTTATTACTTAGTATTTAATTTTTGTTTATTTTTTTATAATTTATTTAAAATTTATTAAATTTTATACTTTTAAATTAAATATTAATTATTTAACTTTTTTTTTAACAATCAAAGAAGATGCTCTATAAAGACGTAGAAAACATCTTTTTTTTAATATATTTTTTAATAATTAAAATTTAACACGTATAATCACTTAAATTATGTTATTTTTGTCAAAATTAGGTCAGACAAATTAATTTGATCGAAAAATAGTAAATCAAATTTTGAATTCGTCTAAATTAATATTATTTTTTATAAAAAATAACTACAATACTCCTATTATATAAAATAACTAAAATACTCTTATTATATATATTAATTTTCAGAATTCTAAATTCTAGTCTTTTTCTTCTCTATTGTTATAGGGTTAGAATTTAAAGTTTTCAAATATATATATATATATGATAGGAATATTTTAGTTGTGTTTTATAATAGGAATATTGTAGTAATTTTTTATAAAAAAAATATTAATTTATATCAATTTAAAAATTTAATTTATTAATTTTTTTGTTAAACTGATTTGTCCAATCTAATTTTAATAAAAATAATATAATTTAATTAATTATATGTATTAAATTTTAATTTTAAAAAATATCTTTAAAAAAAGACGTTTTTGACGTCTTTATCTAAATAACTCCCACAATCAAATACTAAATTTGTAAGTACCATAGAGTCAAACACCAAACTTGAAATAGAGAAGCATCCAATCACGTGTGCAATGCACTTGCTATTTTCTTCTCACAATTTGCAATTTTGCATGCCCCTCAACACCCCCCCCCCCCTTCCCCTCCCTCTCTCTCCCTCTCTCTCTCTCCCTCTCTCACAAACTTAGTCCACTTTTGGACCCAACTTTTCCTCCCTTCAATCCCTTTTCTGCAATCTTTTTTGTGTAAAAAAAAAATCTCTAATTTCATAATTTTTTTTAAAAGATAAAGTATTAAATTAAAAATTTGAATCCTCTAAATTTTAAATTTTCACTTTAGAGGATAAAATGATATCTCTAACTATTGAATATTTTTTCTCTCATATTTTTTCTTGGTCCCACATATTAAATAAATGATGATAGATCATACTTTACCTTCTAAAATAAAATTTAAAATTTAGAAGATCTAAATTTTTAAATTGGTCTCCTATCTTTGGGCGTAATTCTGTTTTGGTTCTTAAGATTTAAAGTGTTCTATTTAAATCTAAAATAGTTTCATTTAGCTTTAATATAGTCTCACCCTAAAGTCAAAATTAAATAATTAACAAAATATCTTATATGACAGTAAACACACTTGTTTCAAAAATACAAAATTAACCGTGGATGCATCAATATATTTATTTATCATTCTCCTTAGTTCTAGAGAAAATATTTTATTTAAATGATAAGAAAAATGATAAATAAATGTATTGATGCATACATGGTTGATTTTGTGCCTCTGAAACTTGTACTTGTTCTCCATATTATCGATTTTGTTTTTGTACTACTTTCATGTAGGACATTTCGTTAATTATTTACCTTTTGACCTCACAGTGGAACTACATTGAAACTAAATGAAACTTTTTCTTTAATTTAAATAAAACACTTTAAACCTTAAGAACTAAAACAGAATTACGTCCAAACGTAAATGACTAATTTAATACTTTATCTTTTTTAAAAATAAATTAAGACATGTTTGAGGCTATTTTTTAAGTAAGAGAGGCCTTTTACCTCTTATGCAGTGTTATAGAATGGTAAGTGTGTTTTCTTTTAATATGATTCATGAAAGTAAATTGGAAGTTTTGATTTGACTTCTTGAAATTTTTATAAAATTCTGAGGGTCAAATTTGTTAAGGAACAAAAAATTTGATGTTTTGAATTTCGATTTGAACGAGATACACAAATTTAAATGTGTATTAAAAATTTTTAAAAATTAAAATACACAAATCTAAAAGTCATATTTATATTTTAAGTGACAACTCTGATAATCCAATTTATATTTTTCGCATCCTAGTTAAACACATTATCTTATCTCTAATATCAAAAGTAAAAAATGCATGTTTGACAATGGGTGTAAATACAATTTAAAAAGCAAATTTCTAGAATTTTAAACACGAACACTGGCTTGTAGGTGGGTGGCATGAAAACTATGCTGCTTGTTATTATAAATTAATCAATGCTAATACTTTGAAAGATCAGGGCTTGCTTTACAGGAATACTTTATATACACAAAAAAAAAATTAATCAGTACATATTTTTAATATTTATATATATTTATTTTATATATGTTTAATATATATTTTATATTGAGTGATTTATAGTGTACATATAACAGATTAATTTATTTTATTATATTCTAAAAGGCATACGCATGTCCAACATTATATATGAGGCTACGATCATGTGGTTTGCCTTTTTACAAGAGGGAATATTCTTACAATTATTGTTGGAAATATATACTATTTGATCTTAATCTTATTATATCATGATGTTTGCATGATCACTCTTTTTCTATTCTCATTTTTTTTCTATTTTTTTTTAATTCTCATTGTTAATTAATGTGAGTGACTGTGGTGCCAAATGAAATGAATCCGAGTCGGGCTTCTTTGGCGCTCTCATTTTCGTATATCGTTTTATGACCACGAACTACTTTTGCATGTTTAATTAATTTAATTTATTTGAGTTATCTCATGAGTCTATTTTTCATTCGATACATATATGATAAACAATATTATATTATAAGAATGCTTCCTCAGAAATTAATTAATCTTATCACAAATGCAAGAAGAACAAACACACATGGAGTACAATTTTATTTACAACAATCCCGAACAATGACACTAGTTAAAATATTAAATATCACGTTAGCAAAAATATTAGCATTCTCATCTTAAATAAATAAATAGTTAAATGTTTTGTTTTAATGTTTTTTTATTTTATTTTTTTCTGAAAACTGAAACTGTGATACCTAGGTATACCTTTTCCGAAACCGACGCAAAACACATGGCCCTATTAGCTGACCCAGTTGTTTAATTATTACAGGAAAAATAACGCAAACTTGCTTACATTTTTTAGTATCATTAATTATTTTAAGTATATAGATATAGTCAACAAAATTGTCTTTACTAGAAAAGAAAAAAAAAAGAATACATAAAATGATAAAAATACTTATAGTAGCGACACAGCACAGAAATAGTTTAAAAAAAAATAAAAAAAGAAATGGGAATATTTGTGTGCATGGCCCCCCTCCTTGCTCTCTCGTTTCATATTGTCGGTTACAATTTATGCTCCCTATTTTAAAGCCTACATTTTCTCAATCCTCTCCTTAAATTAAGTATGCCTAAAGTCTCCAAAGTCAAACAAGAATTGCCTCATTATCAATCATTGTGAAGCACATCAACACCCAACACTTTCTAGATTCATACCATAACCAAATATAAAATAATATTCACACATATGGAATTCTTTAATTTGGATACATTATGATTTGTTCTTCCTTAAAAGCATTAGTGTATATGTTCACAAAAAGAGGGTGGCAATATATATGAGTAAAAAGAAAGGTGGCAGTTTCTTTTTCCTTGGTACCTAGAAGAGTGCCCATTTTATATATCATGGTGAAATGGGTCAATTACCATTATCGAGAGGAATCATTAAAGGAAAGAAGGTTACTTAATTGCCTTGATTGTGAAATTAGGCAGACCTTGAAATTTTGATGTGTATTTATTATTTGCATAGCTTCTAGTCTTCCACCAAACATTTGAACTTTGAAATAAAATTCTTACATAATTCAATAACTCACATTTACAAAATGTTAACAATAATAGGAATAAATTCAATTAAATTTCTTTAACATATATTTAATTTTTATGAATCTTAAAATCTTTTGAACTGTGAATGTATCAATGTAAATTATTAGACTTATATTATTAACTTTCCTCCTTTTCTTATTGAAAACATATGATTTATACGCCAAAATCAATTATTATTCATTAAATTAGTAATTATATATTTATGTATAAATATATATATTGTTATTCTTAGATTTTTTTGAGCTATAAAAAACTAGTGGTGTAATATTAACTTATTAGGTTGTTAATGGTAATGTCAGAGACAATAATGGGTTAATTGCTCTTTAGTTATTTTTGTTTTGGTTAAATTACACAGTTAGTCCCTACACTTTTAGTGAAATTGCAAATTGGTCCCTATAATTTAAAAGTTTGTAATTGGATCCCTGAAGTAAATTAAAATTTGTAATTAGGTCCTCAATAACGTTTACCGTAAAAAAAATGCACATTTACCATATTGTCCTCTTCTTCCTCTTTTTCTCTTTTTTTTTCTTCCTCCTCTCTTCAGAATTTTTCTGTTATTCTTTTTTAACAACAACAATAGGGCTTCAACAACAACAATCCCAGAAAGATAACATTTCAACAAATCAAACAATCAGAAATTCAACTCAACAACCAAATCAACACACAACAACAATAAAATCAAAAAATAAATCAAAATCAGAAACTGGAACAGTCACAAAAATAGAAGCAGAGGCAGTAACAGAAGAAGAAGCAGAGGCTCAAGCAGCAGAGACAGTCACAGAGGAAGAAGTAGCGCTGGCGGGGTCCTCCTCCAAGCTTAGCCGGCGCTGTCCCCCTCCCCCTCCCCCTTCCCCCTCTTCCTTTCCCCTTTTCCCTCTCCCTCCCCTTCCCCTTCACGTTTCCTTTCGGCTCCCCCTCCCCCCAACCCCCAAAACGCGTTTCCTTCCCCCCACCCCACTCTTTTTTGTTGCTGCTATAATCTGTGCTCCTTGGAGAATCAGATTAATTGCTTCCAGTAAACAAGTCTCAGTAATTAAAATCTAAATTCACTTTATCTACTATGAGTTAAAATTTCAGATTCAGAAAATTGAAGAAAAATATGAGGTCTAACATTTCAAGCAGAAGCAGAGAGAAAGGTTGAGTAAGAATAACAGAAAGAGAAGCTTTGAGAGCTTGAGAGGGAGACAAGAGGTTGTCTTCCCTGGAAAGGAAGCAAACAACATCAACCATGCACACTTTGCCAACGCATCTACAACACTCTCCTCCTTCTACTTCTCCTTCTTCTTGGAGATTCAGATTTCAACAAAATGAGGTTTACGATGGAGTTAGGTTTCCCGATCCAAAACCCCTCTGACTTCAACAATGTCGTAGAAGCCTTCGACTGGGAGGAGTTCCCCTACCACCGTGGCGCCGCTCCCCACAGCAACGTTATTTGCCGTGTGTTCACCGCCAATGAGTCCCTACCGAAGCCGTTCCCAAAGTAGCCTTCACAGGAGCAGGTAAGAAGGGAGAATTAGCCATGGCTTTCAAGAGTGATGGTGCGATTGTTGTTGTTGCTGTGATCTTAAGAGAGGAACTTGATTGTGAAGGTTGGCATTGGAGCGTAAAGAATTGGAAGAGTATGTGAGGAAGTAAAGGAAGAGAGAAATGGAGTTGAAGATGAAGAGGAAGAGGAGACATGAGCGTAAAGAATTGTTGTTGTTCCTTCAATTCATGACGCTGGGGAGGGGGTGGAATGGGTTAGGGATTTTTCCTCTGTTTTGGAAAGTGGAGAAGTGACAGTGAGAAGGTTGAGAAGGGGTGGGATGGGTTAGGGATTTTTTTTGTCATTTTTAAATAGTTAAATTATAGTGTTGGTCCCTATACTTTTACTAAAATTGCAAATTAGTCCTTACTGTTAAACACGTACAACTCACATGCTTAAAATAGCGAATATACTGAGGAATATTCTGTTAAATCAAACGGTGTTTGAACGGTAGGGACCCAATTACAAATTTTAATTTATTTCAGGGACCCAATTACAAACTTTTAAACTATAGGGATCAATTTGCAATTTCACTGAAAGTGTAGGGACTAACTGTGTAATTTAACCTTTTGTTTTTTGTTGTTTTTTTGTCTTTTGCTCCGCATGTATTTTTTTAATTTATTTTTTAATATATGTTTTATATAAATAATGAATTTAATGGTTGGTTTTTAATGTATGCATGAATGTTTATTATTTATAACATTTGGTACCGCTCAACAAATTTAAGAGAGACAAATTGATAATTAACTAACACGGTAACACACCATATGCATTTTTTCTAATTTAGTTTGGGATGCAAGCTATTTTAAGTTTAATCTCAACTAAGCTTTTGTCAAACTCATTTCAAAGTTCAAACAAATTAAAGCACTGGTGAAAGGAAGTTATGACTGCACTACATACCAAACATTTTTTTAATTAATATTTGTTTCCCCCCAAATTTTATTCCTTCAATAATGAAATGTTGAAAGAGACAAGTACTAGATTCCTCTATTAGTGGAGAATGAGTTGCATATACACATACTTGTCAAAAGTCATAAGTTATTGAACCCTAAAAATAGTGTTTTAGATCACATGGTCAAGGACTTGAGTACTTGGAACAGTGAAGTTCAGTTCTAGAAAAGTTAGTTGACCATTCCACTTCGATACATATATAATTTGGCACACCATAGGTATAGAGGAAAACATAGTTTGGTAAGAAATTTTGTTTCACATTTTCTAACTCTGGATTACGTAGAGATTCAGATGTTTTTATATGAAGTTGTTAGTTAAGAAGTATTAGATGATTTGATATATTTGACTAAATTATTATTTAACGATTATTAATTAACAACTTCACATGAATACAAATTGCATGTGAGTTTTGACTGTGGATTATAAAAACATTGGTTAATATTGCTATGTTTGTTTTATTTATATAAAATTATGTATGAGCAAAAATTTAATATACAAGGATTTGCAAGCACACTCATTAAAAAGTGGTTATATAGCACGTTAACAATCATGAAATTTACTTAAACACACGAGTTTTCATATAGAACATACTCTTTTCAAAATCTAAAGAGTCTCACTTTAGTAAAAGTGAATTGAGTTTTAGCCTTTTAGGCAAGTTTTACTCAGAGTTGGATATTTAAATTCTGAAAAGTTCTCTCAATACAATAGAATAAATGGTGGAGTAACGAACAAAATTCAATTATTCATTTAAAAAATATGAGCGAATTGACAAAGAGCCATAAATAAATAAATGGTGGAAACTCGGGTGCAATCGACTTCACGTGAAGTTGATAATTGAGAGTCCACGTGAAGTTGACTGCGCCTGAGTTTTCATCTAAATAAATAATGAGATTTTCTTACTCTGTTTTTTTTTCCTTGGTGGGAATAGGATAGATGTTTTTTTTTTATTTTTTTTGTGGAATTTGAGATTGATGTAGCCAGGTCACGTTTGACTTAAATGGGCTTACTGGTCTGAGCTAGGCCCATAAGCCTCTATCCTTCTTTCAGGGCTTCCCCGATACCGTGCCCTTCTCATAATAATAACCACTATCTTAGACAAAAAAAAGAAAATTTAAACCAAAAAAAATCTTAAACAAAAAAAATACCAAAATCAATTATCAAATTTACCTATAAAATAGATATTAAAATACAAATATATATTAAAATTAAACTATGTACATAATTATACGCAAATATATTGGTGGCTGATTTTAGTGGTTGATTTTGGTGTACGAATAATATTTAAAAAAAAAAATGCATTGCAATGTATGAATTTGTTCATCATCAAATTATGATGCAACAAGATCTCTTTTTGTGGTTCATCATCTACTGGTTCCTCATGAAACCTCCAAAAATTATAAATCTCATTCTGAAACTTCTTCATTGCTGTTATCTTCTTCTTTCAAGGGGAGGTTTGGTTGTATTGGCCTTGAGTTTTTGAATGTCCTTAAGGAGGGTTGAGTGAAAATGCTTAGGAAATAAGCATCAAGGTTTTTTAGTGAAAAAGTGAACATTGTTTACAGTTTATCTATCATGTCAGGACACATATTAAGATTACAAAAAAAAAAAAAAATTAAAAATATAAAAAATTTAAATTTTTAATACATTTATTTTTTACCGGATTCGGACCGTGAGACCCGAGCTCTTACTTGGCTAAGTTAGTCGATCCACTTGCCTTTAGGGGCACTTCTTTATAGTTTTGGGCTGACCAAGTCGGGTCTGACCCATTAAGAATGATATGTCAATTTTGGATTTTTACTTTAGCGTTTGTTTGGACTATGAGCATGTACTGCCTTTGTTTGGTTTCACTATACTCTCCCTAAATAAAAAAGCAAAGCTCATCTCGAACTATTTATTCATTATTAATTTCTATTTTATAGTGACATTTGATTAACGACCCGTTTGGATAGGTTCATAAGTGATTTTTTTTTAACTTTTAATTTATGAAAATATGTAGTATTAATGTCGGTACAATTTTTAAAATAAAATTGTAACTTTTTAAAAAGTTAGTTTGGTGCTTAAGGAGAAGTTAAAAAAAATGACTTCTCTCATAATAAAAATTTTTTTTTATCACTTTTCTCTTAAAATAAGTACTTTTAGAACTAAAAAACCAAACACAAAATAACTTATTTATAAACTACTTTTAATATAAGCATTTATTATTTAAGTTATTTTTTTAAAAATAATTTAATTAAGTTATTTACTCAAACTAGACCTAAATATGACGGGTAACTTTAAATGTACCAATTGTCATGTTATTATCCTGAAATATTAAAAACAAATCAATTTTTTGTTTTAAATTAGAATGTTAATTAAAAGAGTAAATTTTATATTAGATAGTTCATTTTTTATTATTTTAAAAATTAGTCTCGCTAAATAGATTATTAGTCCTTTTATAGTTTTTAATAAAAAAATTTTAATATATATATTAGACAAATAAGACTCTAATAAATTTTGTTATATATAATATAATTAGGTTAAAAATATTAGGGTATAGTTAATATGTATCTTAGGACACATGATAAGTTTATCAGTTACCACTAGTAGAAAATTTTAAATATTTTTATTTAATAAATATAAAATAAATACATTAAAAATTTAATTTTTTATATTTCAATGAATTTTTTTTTTGTTTTGTAATATTAACATGTGTCCTAAAATATTATTATAAAATATTTTTTTTAAATGACAAAGAATCTAATTTATGTGATAAAAGTAATTCTCCGAAATTTAAAAAATAAAACAAATTTATTCAAAAATAAAATATCTACTTTTTCTTTCCCTTTAGAATCAATCTAGATGTATGTTTACTCTAGTTAAAATATAATCGTTTGAAAAGACATGCATGTCATTACTTTTTAGTTTGAAAATATGGTAACATTAAATAGATCGCATTAAATATTTAGATTTTTGGTCAAAGTGGGCATTTAATAATTATCACAATAAATATTGTTGACTTTTTTACATTAGTAAACAAATATATGGGTGCTTTTAGGGGTTTTTTAATAAATAAAAAATATTATATTTATTAAAATATATAATTTGTAACATATTTACGAAAATTTATCATATCGTTTATTTCATTTATAATGTAAAAGAAAAAAAAAAGTATATATCTCGTTCAAAGTGTACAAAACGAAGTAGTCAGATCACGTTTATACACGTAGTGTGTAAGTAATCATATCACATTTGTACATGTGGTGTGTAACGGCCTTATTCGTTTATAGTGTAAACGAGATAAAAGAGGAGGCGACATATATATAGAATTCATTTACAGCGCCATTTGGATAGATATTTGTCCCGTTTCTTCAACTTTTAACTTATACTATTTTCTAATCATATTGTCGAATTACTCGTAGATTATGGCGCGAGCAGATGCACATGATGCGGACATCAACCGACTGAATGCGAGATGACACATCGCTGGAGCAGCCAACTTCGAGGTTAGTGTTGTTATTTTTATGTTTATGTTAAAACATATATGTGTAGCCATACTTAGGGTACTTTTATAGAACTAGTATACAATATATGTTAGGTGGATGAATGTATTGTTAATAAGAGATAACTAATAGGGGGAATGATTTTAGGTATTAGTGAAATTAATTTGTTAAGTAAATGTTTATTTATATAATTTTGTATGAGGTTTTAAAATGATAGTTTTGCCTAATTGCACTTTGTAAAACAGGAATGCTGACGGATGGGTTGGACTGTATCAATGACAGGATGACATTGCAGATGAGGCTGTTGTCCAACTGTCAATGATCTTGAGACACGGTGGGTGCTAAACATGTGTGCGCTTCTCCAACACTGCACACCCACCTAACGAAATAACACATACATGGTTGGCATTTACACCAAATATAACAATGATAAATGAGAAAATACACCACAGTTAAACTTGACCTCATCAATATTCGAGATTCTAACGGAGGGTAACACGGAGATTCCAAGGGCATCCTGCTGCATATTGCCGGTAATGCACATGGTACTTTAATCAGTCCGACTCTACAATTCAGTACTCAATACTTATGTGAATGATGTAATTCTTCACACTCTACATTACTGCATCTTTGCTCTTGAATATGTGGCCAACTCGAAACTCCACACCACCGTCTAAGTTGTAATTGTCTTTACCCGTGTTGAAAAATGGAGTTTTCTCGTGCATCACATCTAGATCCAATGTATGATAATGACTAGGTACAGCTGATAAGGTTAGAATTGTGTGTGGAACAGGCAGAAGATACTGAATTGATGCCTTGACCGACGTCTCCGGTACAAACTCCTCCTCCTCATCATCTTTAAAAGAACCACTATCGTTGCTATCCGCAACATACTCCTCGTCGGAGTCCTCGCCATCCACGTCCATTTCTTCCACTAGACTAGCAACGTGTAGTGGTGGCGGTGCGAGAGATGGGTCATCCTGCACAGAATTCGAGTGGCCAGATCCACTACCACCAACATCACCGACCTCCGCAAAAAGCTCTATCATCACTTGTTCCGCCATGGAGTCAAAACAGATGAAACCGAAAAACTCAATTTTTCGTCCGTGCTAGCAACCTATATCCCACCCTTCCGATCTCTTTTCTCCCGCTACCACCAACACTACTCAATATCAGACTCTTTATCTTGGACAAAGAACTTACTCGCCGAGTATACAAAAAATGGAATTATCACACTCAAATACCACCACAATGTCATTGTTTCTCATATGGTAATTGGAATACACACTTACAACCACATATCCACTACTACTAGACATTTTGGCTTATTTTTTGGAAGAAAAATGAAAGAGAAGAAGAAGTAAAATGTTTGTGGAGAATACAAAGGGTTGCACATCTTTTTATAGCTACCGAAAATTTGTTGTAACATATCTCGTTTACAGTATAAACGAAATAAGAATGCACATATCTCGTTCACTGTAAATGAGATACGTGCATTCTTATTTCGTTTATACTGTAAACGAGATAAGAGATATGATAAATTTTTGTAAAAATACTACAAATTGTATATTTTGGTAAATAAAATATTTTTTTATTTATTTAAAAAACGTGCTTTTAAGGTTGCTAAAGATTTTTTTCATACAAAACATATAAAATTTAGGTTTTAAATGTATTTGTTTTTTATTCATTTATCAAAATAAAAATTTAAAAAAGTTATATTAAAATAATCTTAATAACATATATTCTTATGAGATATATTAATTAAATCCTAAATATATTGAATTGTTAACTTGATTTGTGCTTCAGTACTAGTGAATGTGTATTCGTTGTCTTCAACATCTACAACATATGATATTAATTTCGTGAAATATCCAAACTTGGTAGATATCCATACTTAAATTCAGCCGAGATTGTGGACTATAATCTATGCATATTGGTGATGGTGATCCTTATTCAATGTATATGTAGGACTTCTCCAAGCAAAGAAAATTCAATAGTAATACTACTACTATTTATTTAAGAGAAATCAATTTAAATTTTAAATTTAATGTTAAAAAGTTTTTCTCTTTTTTGAGGAAAAGGGGGGGGGGGGGATTAAAGGGATGGGCCTCAAGAGAGGCCTGGTGGGTGGTTGGCACACAGTTTTTAATAATTGGTATTTATATTTGTATGTCGGGAAATTAATGGGTTAGGCATTACTCAAAATTTCATGACATGCCACTAATTAAAGTTGTGTACTGAACAAACCAAATCATTAATCCACTACTATATAATATACTATATAGTTATATACACACTAATAGTATGGTTTAGTAACTTTGACCACTATCAACGAAGACTTGGTAGTTTTTTTTTGTCAGTATAAAGAATCTTAAACACTTACTTTGATATGATGCGAAAGTTGTTTGCAATGGAAGTAAAATGGGATGTCAAGCTCACAATAGCTCAGGGAATTGCCAACACATACAAAATAATATTGAATACTGAATGTGTATAATACCAAATAAAAGAAGTGTTGCATACTGAATGTGTTTGTTACAAGAATTCCAGATTTTCTGCCCCTTAATGAGGGCCTGCAATCTATGTTTATTGCTCTTCTTTTAATATTTTTAAGGGAAATTATACGGTGTCTAACACATAATCAAAAGAGATAGAAGTGGATTTCACCTTTTATTTTTATATCATATAGTTGAAAAATTAAGCACCACACAACACAGTTTTTTTGTAATGTAATGTAATGTTGATGTTGATCCGAAGCATGCATCAGCATTGACTCTGTTATCTGCCTACATCACCATGTGTCTCTTGGTCAATGTCTAACTGTAGAAAGGGAGACAGAATCACAGAAGAAATAATGTTATTTCAAGTTTCAACCACCGTTTCTAGATTTCATGTATCTAATGTATCTAGCTCATTCTAAAATCATTTTTCTCTTAAAAAAAAAAAAAAATTATTATTTAGTTCATTGAAAACATATAAATAATTATATATATAATCATGTTACATATATATATATATATATATATTAAAGGAAAGTTTTCAAATATATCGGTAAGTTGGAATTTCAGTAAATTTTAACTGTTAATTTTAATTATATATATTTTTTATAATTGAGATTAATGGTTAAAAATTACTGAACATCAGTATAGTTTGCTACACTTAAAAATTTTTTTATATTAAAAATTAGTCACTAAATTAATTATTATTTAAAATATATAATAAAAATACACAAAATATATATTTAAAAATAAATTAAACAATCACCTTTTCAAAGACAAATTCTGATATTAATTAATAACAATAAAAAATGAACGGATTTAGGGGGGCCTGCAATGGTATTTACCATCCTCTATCCAACCACCTACCCACCAAGCTAAAGACAGAGTCCTAAATCCTCACTTATAAAACCTTACATGATTGTTCATTCCAAAATGCACACTGAAACGTTTGTGATATATCTATCTATATCTATAGTATTCTCTAGAACTAAGTTTTCGAGTTACCTAGGTGTTATTAATTAATAACATGGGTGCAGTGGGAAGAGGCAGTGCAATAATGGTGGCACTTGTACTGTGCTTGATGGTGGTCGAGATGGCTGATGCTGCCACGTACACCGTTGGAGATGCAGCTGGTTGGACCTTCAATACCGTCGGCTGGCCCAGAGGGAAGCGCTTTAGAGCCGGCGACACTCTCGGTAAGAATTACCAGATAATTTAACATATTTAAGGGAAAGTATGGAATATACGGAGGTTTAGGGAGTATTAGAGATATAACTATTACTCCATTAGTAGTATCATGACATGTATCAGAGTTCAGTTTAATCTTTTAGGATGAGTGATTTTATGATATGAGATGTTTATTATCTCTATTACTCGGATAGTTATTCTTAATATTATGGATGATGTTCATTTTACACATTGTACAAATAAGTCATTGGCAGAACTCTATATTTAATTAAGAGTGGATACTCCAATAAATTCTTAATAAATTTTATGTGAAACGTTTTTGTTTTTAAAAAAAATTATTATATTAAAATTTTTTAATTTTATAAAAATAAAAAGACCTATAAAATTAAAAAATCTTAACGTAATAAAAGTTTTTCAAAAACAAAATCGTTTGATACAAAATTTTTTAGAGATTTATTGAAATATATATTGTTTAATTAAGAGTAAAGTATTATTTTTGTCCCAGACGTTTGGGGTAAGTCTTATTTATGCCTCTAACGTTTAAATCGTCTTATTTGTATCCCTAACGTTTATAAAAATGATTTAATGTTATCCTACTATCAATTATACTAACAAATCAGATTATATTTTTCAATTATTTTCACTTGGATGTATTCATTCTCAATTAAATCTCACTTGGATGTGTTCAATTTTAATATTATACCCACTATTTGTGTTTAGATTCAATTATGTTCCTAAAAAAGTGAATTATGTAAATGTTGTAGGAATTAGTTTCAACTTTTGATGAGTTATTTTTCGGAGTGGATCATCGATTCTATCCCAGACATTTGTATTCTAACTTCAAGAAAATATTTTTAAAACTCAAACTAAAGCGTTCATGATGTGTAATTGACGGCAGGATAACATTGAATCACTTTTATAAACATTAGGGATACAAATAGGACAATTTAAACATTAGGAACACAAATAGAATTTAACCCAAACGTTTGGGACAAAAACGATACTTTACTCTTTAAAATAATGTTAGTTATGATCTCTTTGACAAATAATTTTGTTGCGTGGTTGTGTAGTATTCAGTTACAACCCAAGAGCACACAATGTGGTGGCAGTGAACAGAGGAGGGTATGATAGCTGCAGGACACCGGCAGGAGCTAAAGTGTACAGATCGGGGAAAGATCAGATCAGGCTTGTTAGGGGACAGAACTACTTCATCTGTAACTTTCCTGGCCACTGCGAGTCCGGCATGAAAATCGCCGTCAACGCTGTCTAATCCTCCCATCCTCCTCATTCCATCATATTTTCTGATCTTTGCACCTTCTTCTATCCTTTAATTTTACACTGCATCACTTATGTAGCAACTCGGTTAAGTTGTAAGAAATAAAAGGGTGTAGGTTCCAAATCGTATGTAATATGGTTCACTGATCTATACTATATATGGATCTAGTAATATAATAAATGTTGCTATTATATATTTTTCTTTCTTTACTTACCATCATCCACATCATCATCTGTTCCTTACTATATACATACAGCAGCAGTTTTAAAATGAATAGTCATACATACAAACATAACCCAGCTTTTTTATATTTAATTAATACTAATTAAATTGTTAAAAAATATGAAAAACGTTAAACGTTAATTATGTTGGTTAGACTTGACGTGATAAAATTGTGAAAGAATAGGAAAAGCAAAGAAAAGAACTTTTATTGATTGTTGATTGATTGAATTGTACTAAAGTGTGTTGTAAACTATGAGGGTAAAACTAAATATATATAGAGCATTGTCCTATGAAAGATAAAAGCAAATAAAGATAAGATAGAGATAAAGATAAAGATAACTATAAGATAAGATAAAGACTAAATTATAATTTAATTTGTGTATTCTGTTGGGCTGAATTTGTGGGCCACAAGACTTCTTTATTGTTGTCATGGGCTAATATAGAAGTGTAGTTTAATATGCCCCCGCAAGCTGGTGGATGGAAGATGTCAATAATCCACAGCTTGGATAAGTTCCAATGAAATTGTTGAGGAAGACGCCTCTGACGTAGTGACGCGGAGGAAGATGCGTGCGGCGGAGCTTGAGCTGCCGACGGCAAAAATATAAAAGGAGATGCTGTACTTGAGCAGCGAATCTTCAAAAATACGCGCAATGGAGCTTGAGCTGCCGGCGGCAAAAATATAAAAGGAGATGCTGTACTTGAGCAGCGATCTTCAAAAAATGCGCACAGCGGAGCTTGAGCTGCTGGCGGCAAAAATATAAAAGGAGATGCTGTACTTGAGCAGCGATCTTCAAAAAATGCGTACGTATGACGCAATAACTTCAAATGGCGCATAGAGCGCGATAAAAAAAAGAGGGCGCGTGGAGCGCAATAAGAGTGCAGATGAAACTGCTAAAACATATGCAGATTAAACTGCTGAAACAAATGCAGATATGACTGCTGAAACAGAATGCAGACGAAATTGTCGGAAGAAAGGAGGCGCAGACGGAATTGCTGATAAAGAACCGGGGTAACCAAAACTGGGGTAGGATTTTCACTTGGATGCCTTTAACAAAGATTGGTTGGATCTTGAACTGAATTGGAAGATTGATTATTCATTGTGAGAGGAGGTTGAAAAAGATGTAGGGTGATTTCTCACCGAAAGATGATAGCTTATGTATCCTCTTTAAGGAGGATACCAAGGCTCTGATACCATGATAAAATTGTGAAAGAATAGGAAAAGCAAAGAAAAGAACTTTTATTGATTGTTGATTGATTGAATTGTACTGAAGTGTGTTGTAAACTATGAGGGTAAAACTAAATATATATAGAGCATTGTCCTATGAAAGATAAAAGCAAATAAAGATAAGATAGAGATAAAGATAAAGATAACTATAAGATAAGATAAAGACTAAATTATAATTTAATTTGTGTATTCTGTTGGGTTGAATTTGTGGGGCACAAGACTTCTTTATTGTTGTCATGGGCTAATATAGAAGTGTAGTTTAATAGGTTTCATAATGATCCCCAATGGCCCAATTCAAGTTTTATATTAAAAAAATACTAAAAAAATAGCTACAATTTTTTAAGAGTAAATATTGAATTTACTGAATTTAGTCCTGGTTTATTTTTACAAAAGACGATGTTATCTCTTATTAAAAAAAAACGCTTCATCTTTAATATTATTCTTTTAAGACAATACGAACTTTTTGTTAAAAATTCAATGAAATATTAATAAAATGATCATTTTGTGACAATTTTATTTATGATCTATAGAGTTTAAAACCATTATTTCCAACAAAAACTATAGTTTGCGAGGGTTTTAAATTTTCAGAAATTACAAAATAAAGTATCACAAAATTAATTAATTTTTATTAACATTTGACGAATTTTTTTAATAAAAAAATTGTATTATCTCAAAATAATAATACTGAGAGTCAAATTGTCAAAATGTCCTTTTCTTTTAGAGAAAGGATCACATTGTTTTTCAACAAAATAAAAAGAATGCGGATTGAGTCTTTATATTTTTAATTATATTAATTAAATTCTCGATAATAAAATTTGTTTGACTTAAGATTAAAAGTCAAATTAATCTTTTAATTTTTTATCTATTATCTCTATATATATAAAAAGAGAAATGCTAGAAGATCAGTAATTTTGGTATTTTGTAACCATCAATTGGCCATCAATAGTATTTTTAATGATGTGAGATTACATCTAATAATAGAAAATCACTCACTTTTATTTTGATGGTTAAGTGTTGGCCAAAAAATACAAAAATTATTGATCCTTAGACTTTTTCATATAAAAATTGTCCAAAGTTATATTGCTGATCTTGAAGCTGCAGAAAGACACAATTGCGTGCTTCATATTCACCGGATGATGAATAAAACACTAGTGTCTGATCCGTTGCACCGCAATTTGTAGATGAAAAACAAAATTCCGGAGTTTAATGTTGGTCATTATTAGTTGAAAATAACATAAATTGGTTCTTCCCCGCCCCAAACAATGGAATAAGATCAACTATTAATTCTTTTTCATTCATTAATTAATGCGGTAATCATCATCATGCCTTCAAATTAAAGTTGGTAGTTGCACCTTTTTCTTTTTGACATTCGTTTAAAAGAACTGTTACGTCGTTTTCTTGTCTGCCATACTTTCAACGCTGTATATTATATAGGAAAGCTTTTAAGTATACCGTGTTTAAGTGAATTTTAATAGTTAATCATAATTATATATATTATATATATTTTTTATAATTAAAATTAATAGTTAAAAATTATAAAAACATGAGTGTATCAGTATATTTAAAAATTTTTTATATTATGAATTATTAAATAAGTTTAGTTAATATGTATCCTAAGAATATATGATAAGTTTATTATTAATAAAAAAATTTAAATTTTTTATTTAACAAATACAAATAATTATATTAAAATTTAAATTTTTTTGTATTTTTAATAAAAACTTTTTAAATTTATACTACTAGTTAGTAGTTTTTAGGGGTGTTATCGGTTCGGTTTGGTTCGTTTTGGATCAAAAACTAACCGAACCGATCTGTTCGGTTTTTACATAATACCAACCAATCGATTTGCTGTTTGCGCAACAACCGAATCGAACCAAAAGTGGTTTGGTTCGGTCGGTTTTTCGGTTTTTAAATCCTAACTAATAGAAAATTAATCTTAGTAAAATGATGTTCAAAACAATCAATAAATTAAAATAATATTACATTACATTCAAATTCAACACAATTTCAACTCATTCCAACAACTAAACATAAAACAAACACATTTGTTAAGTCTAAAATTTTCATTTCAATGTATTACTAACCACTTTTGCGGTTCGGTTCGGTTCGGTTCGGTTTCTGTCGAGTCAACCGAAAACCGAACCGAACCGATCGGTTTACATCGGAAAAAAACCAAAAAAACCAATTTTTTCGGTTTTTATTCGGTTGTTGTAAATTTCGGTTCGGTTTTGCAATAAATTTCGGTTTGGTTCGGTAACTTACACCCCTAGTAGTTTTTCAAAGGAAAAAAAAATTAAAACAAAAAGTAATGCTTTAAATACTATAATAAATAATTTAAATAATAAAATATATTTTTTATTCTTAAAGTTTGTTAAAAATTTTAAAAATATTTTTATGTTTTATTTTATTTTAATTTTATTTTATATATATTTTTATTTGCACCAAATATATTTTAATTTTTTAAAAAATTTAAGATTAATTCAGTAATAATTTATAATAACAATTTTTAACACAAATAAGTTAAACATAAAATTTTGTCATTAATTTTTAATTGTCAAATATTATTATTGGATTAATCTTAAATTTTTAAAAAATATAGCTGTTAGAAATATAATTGATATAAATAAAAAGATCTAATATCAAATTAAAATAAAATAAAATTTAAAAATATTTTTAATTTTTTTAACAAATTTTAAGAATAAAAGGTATATTTTACCAAATTTGAACCGACGTCACTCGTCAATTTTCTCCGTTGTCCAACACAGTTAACTTTAACTTTGCTGTATACTAGGAAACAACCTTATATATTTAACGAAACGGGCCTGCTACACATACAAGTATCCAAGCATCCAAGTTGGCCCAGCCCAAATCGAAGACACGCGCATAAGGAAGCATAACATGGCGCGTCAAAATCACGCGCTCAACACAAACGGTTACGTATGGCAGACTCTTCCACTTCCTCCACTTCTTCCACTTCTCAAAACGCTTCGAAACCAAGGAAATGCTCCCATTTTCGAGCAAAAATCAAAGTTCAAAATATACAAATCGTTGTTCGAAACCTCCATCAAAACAACATCAAACTCTCCGTGAAGAATCTGGAGAGAAAACGAAGCAACAACACTCAACGTAAGTTCATCAAGATTACTGTATATTTTAGTTTTCTTCTACGTCTTTCTTCTAGGGTTTACTGTGCTATTATTCTTGCTTCTTTGTCACACTGTTCTAAGTTCTACGTCATTCTTCTAAGTTCTACGTCGTTCTACATTCTTGTTCTAAGTTCTCTTGCTACTGTTGTTAATTTTTGGGGCTTTATTCCGTAGATTGGGGGTTGTATACTGTTTGAACTTGTAATGTGACTTGATATTGATGCATGTTTGAGTGATATCTCACTGATATATATGAATGTATCTGAATAATATCTATCTCACTGTTATCAATGGGTGTATCTGATTCTTACATATGGGTGTATCTTACTCTTATCAATGGGTGTATCTGACTCATATATGCGTGTATCTTACTGATATCTCAATTAATTTGATATTGAAGCATGTTTGAGTGATAACTGACTGATATATATGGATTTATCTAAATAATATCTATGGGTGTATCTCCCTGTTAAAAATGAGTGTATCGGATTCTTACATATGGGTGTATCTTACTGTTATTAGACCTTGTAATGTTGCTTGATATTGAAACATATTTGACTGATATCTGACTGATATATATGAATGTATCTGAATAATTTCAATGGGTATATCTCACTGTTATCAATGGGTGTATCTGACTCTTACATATGGGTGTATCTTATTGTTACTAATGGGTGTATATTTGTGTGTATTTTTTGTTTCAGACAAAATGGCAGCAAGAAACCAAACAAAGGATCTTAAGTGTGCCACACATCTCCTGAGTGATAAGTTCAGAAACATGGCTGAGGAGAAGAAGGCAATTGTCAGGGATCTCGGATTTGGTGGGTTGATGCACGTCCCACCTCTAAGGGTGGATCACCAACTCTTAAGGGAACTGGCAAACAACTTCAAACTTGGGGAGAACAGACTGAAGACAGGATATGGTTCTTTCCAAATAACACCAAAGACAATAGGTGATGCGCTTGGCATCAATGCAACAGGTAACTAGCTCAAAATTATAGGTGTATATTAAGTTCATGCTTGGGTATATTTAAGGTTGATACTTGGGTGTTTTTGAACCGATTTTGATACTTTGTTGTTTTCTTTTTTGTAGGAAATCTGTTTCCTGAGAAAGTTGAGTATAAGCAACTTTATAAGCAACTTTCTGATGATGACAAAATAATTTATAGAAGATTCCAGGGTAAGACCCTCAAAAGTCTTACCGATGAAATGATGGAAATCGGCGTTGGCAGCGAAGAGGAACGCCTGATGTTCAAGAGGATATTCATCCTCTACATACAGATGGCGTTCCTTTTGCCAACGACGATAAACAAAATATCGCCCGTGCACCTCGCCCCAATTTTTAAGATGGACGGCATATCGGAGAGAAACTGGGGGGCGCATGTTTTGACCTTCTTGATCAAAGGCATCACAGACTACCAGGATAAGAAGAAGAAGGCAATTGATGGCTGCCTCTTTGCCCTCATGATAATATACTTTCATCTTTCTGAAAACAAAGGCAAAAAGAGGGCTGAAAGACCACCAAAGCCTTGGATTGCCAACTGGACTAAGGAGAAGTTGGTGGAAAGAATGACTGCAGAAAAAGAAGAAATTTTGGTAAGTAAACATAATATGTTGCTTGTATTTTATTTACCTGAATGCTGCTAGCTAAAATATCTCATGTTTCAGGGGATTGTGAAGATGGCAGAGACAAGAGCAAGAGAAAAAATGAAAGAAAAAGAAAAAAAAGAAAAAAAAACAAGAAATCAAAAAAACAAAAAAAAGGAAGGCGAGTCCAACATCGTCTTCGGAGACAGAAACAGCTACTGACAGTGACACTTCTACCTCTGAGTCTGAGACTCAACAAGACTCGGAGGATTCAGCAAGAAAACACCCCATCAAAAAGGGGAAAAAGTAAGTACCATACTTGGGTGTAATTTCTTTTTCGAGTTGGGTGTATCTTGTTGATCACGTTGGATGTATTTTTAGTATGTTCTAAATAATCACTGTTTGCCTTCCAGAATGGACTCCAGAAAAAGAAAGCAGAGGCAAGAGGAGCCAGATTCTGATTCAGAATCTGAATCTGAACAAAGTGATGAGTAATGTCCTGAAATTATTACTCCTTTCTTTTGGCTTCATTATAAAGATTTCGTGTATTAACTGAAGTGTTTGTTATTAACTTATAGGAGTGAAGAATCATCACCTGCAGAGAAGGAGAATAAGAAGAAAAAAACAAAAACAACACCAAAAAAGTAAGCACTTCTTTGCATAATATTCTGTGATAAAATTAATTTTTTATTTCTGATTGGTACTCTTTTTTTTCCACCCAGAACACAACCAAAAAAGAAAAAAGTTCTCGTGGAGGATTCACCTCCTAAAGAAGACCAATACTTTGACGGGTACAGTACCTCGTAAGCTATATTACCGTCTATCGTCGTAATTATTTTTGTTAACATCTTCTTTTATGAATGTAGTGAGACATATGAAATATCAAGTGACGAACTGGATGAATGGCTAGGGCAAAACGTTGATAAATCTGCTGCAGAGGGGTATGTCTTGATGGGCTGTCTATTTCATATTTTGTTGTGTTTTGTATGCTAATAATTGTTTCTTGTTTCGCAGGGAGAACCAACCTGACCTGCGATCGACAGAAGGTCGCTATGTGTCGTCTGAAACGTAAGAAGATTTATTATTTAATAAAATCTTGTTATCATGATTTGGGTGTGTCTTGTGGAACCATTTGGGTGTATTGCGTGGATCAAGTTGGGTGTATGTTGTCTAATAAGTTGGAATATTAATTTTGTTGTGTTGCTTGGATCAAATCTGTCTTAGAATACCGGCTGTGAACTTGGGAACTGATGCTCCTTCCTCTCAAGGAAACACAGAACAGAGTAGTGTAAACCAGCCGTCACAGAGCATGTAATTTCTCTTTCAAATAACCGTTACTTTTGTTCTTCTATTACCCTTCTACTTCTAATTCTGTATATATTTTTTTTTAGAAAAAAAAGCCCTTTATTATTTTATTCAAGAAAAAAAAGGCAGGAAAAAAAAGCAAAAACTGCAAGTATGTAAGTTCTCAAAAAAACAAAGCCTGTCTTCTTTTTGAATTGTTCGGGTGTATTTCTTGAATTTCTTTGGGTGTATTTTAGGTTGAGTCCGTCTGATTCGAATATGATGGTTGTGAGGGAACAGACACCGTCCGAAGCGCTTGCAATGTGAGTTTTACAATAATATTCAACCTTATAACCTTATTATTTTCAAAGGCGTTGTTAACCTTTCATTTTTCTTCTTGTTTAGAGTCCCAATTCAGGTTTTTGTGCCGGCATCCCAAACAACCACTGACATAGATTTTGAACCAACCCCTATGCTACAGATTGAAGGGACTACAGAAACGTAAGAAATAGTATTGAGTGTATATTTGTTTGGAGTTTGGGTGTATATTAGCTAACAGTTTGGGTGTATATTGTTCCTGATTAGTTTCTTTTACGCCGTGATTAATTTTTTGTAACTGTGCAGCACTCCTGAAACCCCCAAACAACTTCAAGAGACCACACCCACGGTTCCCCCAGCTCCAACTAAAGTGTAAGTTCATCAGACTAAAATCAATCTTTGCTTATCATCTGTATATTCTTATTCTTATTCTTATTCTTATACATGATGACGCAGTCATCCAGACGCAGAAGACGCTGCTGCCCTGTTGATGATGGCACGGACAGCTTCCTATGTTCCTAAAACAGATCCAGGGGTGCCATCATTCAGCCTTGGATTGACTGATTCAAGCCAGGAGGGGGCGTCAACGCAGGAGACAGAAAGGGAAAAATCTCCAGAAGCTGCGAATTTGATAGAACAATTGGACAGTTTGGTCCAAAGAATAGCAAGCAGCGCGACGAAGGGAAAAAACACAAGTCCACAAATTCAGAGGGAGACTGGGGGAGAAAGTTCTGCAAAGTTTGAAACTCCTCGGGGATTATATCAGATTACGGATGATATGAAACAAAAGTGCTACATCTGGGGGACAAGACTGAAGGAAGATGCAGATGGCAATACTAACGAGTATGAGGAAATGTGCACTCTGATTGGCCAAGGAAAATACATTTTGATGAGAATGCACCTTGCTTCCCTCCAGACAAAAAGTGATATAGAATCTCAGGTAATATTATAATAAGATTAATGTTTTTACACCAAAGTCAATTACAATGCTTATTAATGTAAAATTGATTTCGGCATATATTTCTAGATTGTATCTGCCATCTGCCTCATCCTCAACAACAAAAATGAAAAGAGATTTCAAGAACAAATATACTGTCTCCCCCCCGATATTGTGGTAAGTATTACTTCTACGAACTTCGGGTGTATTTTCTGTATTGATTTGGGTGTATTTGTCACGTTCCATTGGGTGTAAGTTTAGTATTTCATTTCTCGTTTCCCATTCTTGCAGTGCATGGCACTTTCGGATCACCCAAACAGGGAATTCGTATCACCAAAAACGGAAAAGGAATTCAGGGTGGAAGCCTACCCGAGTTTCATTCCCTTCATAGATAGAAAAAAATTGACTTCGCACCCATATGTAAGTTTTCGTTTGCTAAATTTGTTAGTACGCTTATTTACTTATTTGCAAAATAAAATAACACACTGTTCATGTGTGGCAATCCTTCAGATTTTTGCCCCTGTCTGCTACGCCGGGCATTGGTGGTTATGGCTGATAAATACAAGAAAGCGGAAATGTCAAATACTTGACCCGCTACACAAAAAAGCTCCCACCGATGAGAGAAAGGCCATTAATAAATTCACTGTAAGTTGCCTCTGTCTTCTTTACTTTAATAGATAGGTCTATTTCGTTAGTTGTGATGGGTGTATATTGTCCATTCAGTTGGATGTATCTTGTCCATTCATTCGGGTGTATTACTGATTTGTTTTCGTATTTAAGGGATACGTATTTTCAAGATTGATAACATATGCCGGCGGGGAACCTCTTCAGAAAGGGGAGAGGGAGAAGGAAATTAAATCACTATATGTTAAAATATCAGGCCAAAAAACAAGGTATAAATTTGTGAGTCTGAACATTAAACTTTTGTAAATGAGATTTGTAATTTATTTTCTTCGTTTTCAGCTATGACTGCGCTGTGTACGTTATGAAGTGGATGGAGATAATTGAGCCGGAAAACATCAAAAAGGGGAAGTATCAATGGGATAATTGGCCACAGGTAACTGTCTTTAAAACCATATAACTCTGTATTACTTTACTGAATTAATATTGTTGTTTAAACAGAATATACTTTTTTATTGTAGGAGGAGGTGGACCACTATAGAGTGGAGTACGCATCCCGGATACTATTCAGTGAGATGAATACACAGAGAGATCATGCAATTAGAGAGAGTAGTGCTATAAGGCTGTCGAAGCCATCCTCTATATTATTAAGTCCGTTTTGTCAGATTAATTCTGCTGATATAGAAACTGGGTAATCCAACTGCTTGGTAGTTTGTAAATTGAACAAATGATGTAAATATTTTCCATTTATCAACAACTTCTATTCCATGTATATTTTTTCCCATAGTTAAACTATCTGTGCTGGTAAACTGTCTGTGATGTATTCAAAAGCTGTATTACAGGTGGTAAAATATGAAGGAAAAAATCAAGGCATATATAAACACAAATTATAAACTGCTACACCCAACGCAAGTCTAATAATACACCCAAGGTTGTATAAAATATACACCCAAACTGTCTGCGCTGTATTCAAAATGTATGAATTACATGTACTAAAATATGAAGAAAAACATCAAATCAAATATAAACCCATAACCTGAGAATTTTTACAGCTTTTGTTTTATATATATCTATATATGTGTCTATATCTAAATTGTGAATTAACGAAAATACACCCAAAATAACAGTGCTTTTACACCCATATTCTGTAAAACTATACACCCAACGAGTTATCCCCTGCTCCTGGTACCCTGAACTGATAACTCATAACGTGTCCTTGATATTGGCTGCAATTTGAATGCGCCGCTGATGCAGCATCAAACAGGTTTATCTGAAATATAACATACACACATTACCTAAACTATTAACGAGAAAAATAAACTCAATCGCCACAAATTTAAAGAACATTACTTTTACCTCGCTTAAAACTTTCGTCTTCTTCTTCTTTGTGGCATTTGCGATCTGTTTCTCCAGCTTTGAACCTAGCCTGTTTTTTGGACGTCCTCTTGTTCGAATCCTTGGCGGGCTTTGAAGCTCGTTAACGGATTCCAAGTTGGCGTCTTCGTGGGATAAAGAAGATGTCCCCTTCCTTTTGGCTTTTAATGCTTCCATCTCGGCCATGACGTTATCGTACGCGCGGTGCAGAATTGCAGTCAGCTCCTCCGATTCGGAGGCAAATTCGCATATATTTTGCGAACGAAAAACCAATTGGTCGAACCTCTTGCTTCTTGGCTCCATTAGTGGCTCGTCGTGGCTGCTCTTGATGTGTGTGTGTCGCCTCTTTACCTTCTTGCTCCATCGTTCCAGTATGTATCTCGGTGACACTTGGCTTACTTGTTCGAAGCTTAACACGCTTAGTGCGTGACGGCACAGTATCCCTCTCGACTCGAATAATAAGCAATGGCATTTTACCTCGGCTGCAAACGAGTCGTAAGTAACCACGAACTTGTTGAATATTGAGCTGGAAACTTGTTCTCCGACTTCGTATACTGAATAGCCTAGAGCGGAATTCTTTAGTCTGGTGATGCAATTCGCCTTTCCTCTGAATTGCGCTTGGACTTCCCTAAACTTTGCGTGAGTGTAGGCATCTTGAAACTGAGCTTCAATGTAGGATTTGGTTGCACACGGTATGACCGTATGAAAATCTGCAGCATCTGATTCTCTCTCTGCTTGCTCCCTGCTTCCGAGGCAATTATCGTATTGTTTGACGAACTGAATAAGCGAGCTGTTCCGGGTGATATACTTGTTAAAAAATGAATGCATGCTCTCGCTCCTTTGTGTGCTTCTCATCCCTGCCCAGAAATGGTGATCCAGATAGATAGGAACCCATATGTGACGGTCTTCGTACAGATCTGCATAATACACCCAAAGACAGTCTATAAATACACCCGAAAAAACATGCAATTTACACCTCTGATGCAGATTTTAAAAAGACATTACCTGAAAGCCACTTGTTGTCCCCAAGACCAAAATTCAGCAGAAAATCGTTCCAATTCCTATCGAATGAGTCTTTGCTGTGAGAGTTCCAAACAACTTGGCTCATTTCTTGTTCGATATCGGCATGTCCCTTGTACCCGTTTAATTTGCTTGGAATCTTCTTCATGATGTGCCAAATGCACCAGCGGTGAACTGTTGTTGGCATACAGGCCTCTAAAGCCCTTTTCATGGATGCGCACTGATCGGTGAGAAACCCTTTCGGAGCGTTTCCTCCCATGCAACGAAGCCAACTTTGAAATAACCATTTGAATGATTCAATTTCTTCGTTCTTCATCAAAGAGCATCCGAGAAGTGTTGATTGACCGTGGTGATTCACCCCGACAAAAGAACCACAGACCAAATTATACCTGAAACAAATTACCATGGTCCAGAATGCAAAATCATTAGCTACACCCTAACAAATGCTTCGCATACACCCAATGAAACAGCCAATATACACCTCTACTGCGGATTCGTAAAAATAAATTAATTTGGCATCATAAACAGGGACAGTTTGTTACCTGTTTGTATTGTAGGTGGTGTCGAATGAAATGACGTCTCCGAAATACTCAAAGGCGGCTCTGCTTCTTGCATCGGCCCAAAAAGCCAGCTTAATCGATTGATCCTCTTCGAGTTGGAGCTCAAAAAAGAAATTCGGATTCTTCTCTTTCATTCTTAAGAAATATTTCCCGAATTCCTTTGCATCTTCTTGTTCGGAAACATTCCGCACTTCCCTGGTAATGTAATTCCTCACGTCCTTTTCGATAAAATTTAACTCGCGGTGACCCCCGGCAGCCGCAACAAATGATTGGTAGGTTTTGCTTGGTCTGATACCGGCCTCCTCGTTATTCTCTATCGTACGACGAATGGACATGCTTAGTTCCATGTGCTGTTTGAGCATCTCTGCTTTGCTTGGACAGCAGGGGTGTGAATGATCCAGCACAACCTTTGAAATGATCCAAGCACCGACATCCTTCAATGTGTGTATATAAATTCTTGCAGGACAGTTTAGACCGGCTGTCGGATTGGTCTTCTCGGTCGGAGATATTTTAGATTTCCATTTTCCCTCTCTGCTACATGTAATCAGTTGGTTCTTAATCTCGTTTCCCTTCCTATTTGTGCACCGAACTCTTGTAGAGAAACCTGCAGCCTTGGCGTAGTTCCTGTAAAATTTTCCAGCATCTTCAAGGGTGGTAAAGGTCATTCTGACCTTTGGAACAAGCTCGTCATCAACAACTGAGAGAGGCTGCAAAATACACCATGTCAGAACTGTAAATACACCCATAGATATGATTCAAATACACCCAATCATGTCTAATACGATACACCCTAACCGCAACAACTCAACTACAGAATGACTTTTAAAGCCATAAACTGTAAATACACAGCATGCAGATATAATACAGTTCTAAAAACACACCTAATCATGTCTGTTATAATACAGCTGAACAACAACAAGTAAATTAAAATAACAAAAAACCAGTAAAGTGTAGATACACCCACACTTCTAGCTAAAATACACCCAAACAAGAATTGATCTACACCCGAGCGTCTGCTACAAATTCCAGGTAATTAATCACAACTAATACATTGAATCGACAGATTCAGGTAAACGTGTTACTTTCACAGTCACTGTTCAGCAATTTTTCAACTACACAATGCTATACAAATTACTGAAAGAAATTTCATACTAATCCTATGTAAATCAAACCTCAGGGACTTCGTTAGATTCTGACTCATAATCCACTTCGCCTGCATTCAGATGACAATCTGAGGTTGAATGATCCATTATCTTCAAAACAAGATCAAACTTTGATTTCGAAAAACAACAAATCAAAAATAGAAAACGAAGCTCGAGTTGCAGAGAGAGACAAAGGTAACCTAAACGAAGAAGATGCTAGTGAGAAAAGGAGAAGAAAAGAACAATGGGGAAGAAGGAGGGTAAACGCGGGAGAAGAAGAAGAACGAAATCTCAAAATAACGAAAACGAAAAGGGAAAGAAATATTTTAAATCTGGTAATTAGATATACGTGCGATGTTATATAGCGCGTGTAATCAACGTACCTGAAACAGCGCGTATTTTGATCTTATTGTTTAATGAACTTGTAAGGCATACAAGCCATTAGGGCTTGTATGCAGAGCTTTTCCGTTAACGAAATTGCTTTAAATTCTTTATATTGGATTGTGTAATTAACAATCATTTTGGGAGGATTATTGCAACACGGTGGATCGTTGAGATCACGTTGTATTCGTTTTATAGATTTAGGTTTTTTTTTTTACTTTATAGATTTAGTTTTGATGCACGGGTTTATAAATTTAATATTAAAATAATTTTATACAAATATCTAATCGTTGTGTGTATTAAGATTAAACTATATATATTTAGCTAACATGTGGATGAGTTAAAGTTTTTTAAAATTATCGGAAAAAATATAAAATTAAGTTTTTAATATATTTTTGTGTGTATATATATATATACATACATATTTTACGTTTGGTAAAGTAAATATACATAAAGGTAAGAAATTGTTTATACCTATAGATTTGTGTTGTCTTAGTAAATGGTAAATGATTGACAAGTGTCTCTGAAAAAAAAGACATAAAGTCTATCGTTTTATAGGTGAGATGTAGTTTTATAGGACTTTTTCTCTATTGCACGTGAGAATTTTAATAGTTAGGCTGATTAATTATATTTAAGATGATTAATTTTTTGGTGACTTAAAAGAAAATAAACAAAAACTAAGAAAAAAAAAAAAAACAAGAAACTGCTTAAGAAAGGCAGTCCCGCTGAATACTATTCTCAAACTCCTTCCAAGGCAATGGAAGCTCCACTTGGAGAGAAATAGTCCTCATTGCGGTCTTTGTCATGATGTCTGCTACTGTATTTGCATTTCTCAAGATCAACCGAAGATCAGCACGCCATTTCCAAGACATGATATCTCGGATTTTTAACACCAAAGGATTAATAAACCCAGAGCAATCTTGTAAATTATTGACAATAGTAAATGCCTCCACACAGTCTGTCTCACATATAATGTCTCTTTGTCCCGAGTCCCATGCTAAAAGAAAGCCTCTCCAAATAGCAAACAACTCTCCTTGCAAAATGCTACGACTCTCGATTGTTCCCAGACAGCCTCGTTGCCACCTTCCCTTCCAATCTCTGCTAACACAAGCAAAACTAACTCGAGCACCACTGCCAGGATAGCTAGCATCACAATTAATCTTAAAGGTACCCACTGAGGGGGAATCCAAGAGCCACTAATGGTTGAGGGGATAGATAGTCGTTGCAACTCAAAAATATTTCGGAGCTCCTTTTCTAAGGACAAAGCCATACCAATCACCTTGTCTGTGGTCCAATGCTCGTGAGGATGAAAGATCTCGTTATTTCTCGAACACCAAATCCACCAGAGACCAGAAAAGAATCTAAAAGGGCGCTGTTTGCTATTATATAAGAACCAACTCATCAAATCCACTGGTTGATCGGAGATCCCTAAAGCTTGCCAAACAAGTTGGGCTTTTGGACAATCCCGAATACAATGTAAAACCGATTCCTGACCTGAGAAACATCGTGGACAGCTATCCGTGTGCGAAATGCCCCTCCTAAAACGAAATGCAGCAGTAGGAAGAGCCTCCCGAAGACATAGCCAGGCCAAAAATTTGTACTTTTCTAGAACATGTTGACGCCAAAACCAAAGCCAATTACCCCTATCCTCCCAACTAAACATCTTCTTACTGAGTCACAAATAATTTAAGATGATTAATTATTTTAACATGATAGTGGACTTTATGTATTTTTTTTTGTTCGTATTTAGATTATTTTACAAAGAAAAATACAAAATTATGAGCTTATAATACTATGCATAATTATTCACCCATTTAATATGTAATATTTATTATTATTGCAGTGAAAAATAAAAGTAAATCTTTTTTATTTTTTTTATTGATATTATTAATTATTAAGTATATTTTTTATTATATATTATATTCTTTTATATTTTTTCTATTTTATTTAAAATTGTATAATAGAAAATTACACTTTATCATATTTATTAAAAAATGAAAAATTTATTCCCCCAGTACAATTACTATTCTTATTAGTGATCCTTCTATGATAATTAATTCCCATATATTTTTAATTTTTATAAAAAAAATTTAGGATGGCTTGATTTTATTAATTATTCTCTTAAAAAAGAGTAATTTTTATTATCTTAGATTTTACAAATTTGAGTAAAAAAAGCTGAAAACTAATTTTGATTAGCTACAATTCGTTTAATTTGATTGTAAAATAAATTTAAAAATTCAATTTCCCTTGGAAACAAATTATAAAGAAAAAAAATGATTGTATTACTATTTCAAAAACATAAAATTTAGGGTAAAAAACATAAATAAGCCAGGAGAGAATAATTTTACACAAATAAGCCAAAGCAAAATCTGATTTATCAATCAACCAAACCACGTTTACATACCTGTTTCGAACTTGGATTGCATGTAATTCGAATCGCATAGATTCGAATTACTCACTGACACTCAAATTAACATAATTCGAATTCAGTTCATTCGAATTAGGCAGCAACATGTAATTCGAATCAAGTTGATTCGAACTACTTCTATGCACGTCATTTAACGTTAGTTCGAAGTGGATTAATTCGAATTACACTTGAATATTTTTTTATAAATTTTTTAATAAATTTATTTAAATTATACCACAAAAAAATATTTTATTTTATACAAAATAATTTTAAAAAATGGCTTAAAAGATGTTAGGAGTACTATAAAAATTTGTAATGTCTTAATGACTTAGAATATTAAAGAAATACTCTACATAGTCAACAATAATTTAAAAATTAAAATAAATATAGTTATAACCATTATTTACCTAAATTACTAGAATATTACAAACTTTTATAGTACTCTTAACATTTTTAAGCCATTTTTTAAAATTATTTTGTATAGAAAATGGCTTAAAATAGCTTAAAATGCCATTTATTCTATGCAAAATAATTTTAAAAAATAGCTTAAAAAATGTTAGGAGTACTATAAAAGTTTGTAATATCCTAATGACTTAAGACATTAAAGAAATACTCTACATAGTCAATAATAATTTAAAAATTAAAATAAATATAGTTATAACCAGTATTTACCTAAAATACTAGAATATTACAAATTTTTATAGTACTCCTAACATTTTTTAAGTTATTTTTTTAAATTATTTTGCATAGAAAATGGCTTAAAATGGCTTAAAATGCCCTTTATTCTATGCAAAATAATTTAAAAAAATGGCTTAAAAAATGTTAAGAGTACTATAAAAGTTTGTAATGTCCTAATGACTTAGGACATTAAAAAAATACTCTACATAGTCAATAATAATTTAAAAATTAAAATAAATATAGTTATAACCCGTATTTACCTAAAATACTAGAATATTACAAACTTTTATAGTACTACTAACATTTTTAAGCCATTTTTTTTAAAATTGTTTTGCATAGAAAATGGCTTAAAATGTCCTTTATTCTATGCAAAATATGTCAATATATATGTGTATCTATTTTAAGGTTCATGTCTTTATATCTTTGTCTCAACTTTTGAGAAACATAAAATAAATATAATTTTAGAATACATGAGGAAGGTTACTGATGGCCTAGAGAAAAAGGGTTGAATCTATGGCCTTCTTTTAAATTGATTAATTAATCTTCAAACCAAAAAATAAAACTTTGCTTTTGTTCAGACTGCCAGATTATTTATACAAAAGACAATTTTATTTTATCTCATAACGAGTGCAAACTGAATTAGAGCAGGGAAGAAGAAAATGATATAGCCATGTATCCTGATTCAGCTACTTTATGCAATGCAGTCTACATCCAGTCTCCACCACAACAATAGTGGAATTTTCACTATCTTTTTAAGTGTTACATACACCAATTTCCAAGGATTCAATCTAATCCTATCAGGGACAAACCAAACTTCTACCTAAACTTGACTTGACTAGGTTCACTGTCTAGACTCACAACACACTAAGTGCTCATCTAGCTTAGCAAGGGATACATCTAAGATACAAGATACAAAATAGAAATACAATAAAAAAAGACATGACATAAATCTTGGTTTTTCTCTCTAAGTACCACTCTTTGTCTTTTCTTTCAATGGTTTTTTTCTTAATACCTCACATATATGCCTTTTTTCACAATGAAACTAAGAAAGATAAAACATACAAATAAAATATTCAATGATAAACCATGAAGGACATGATGTAGAACAGCTTTGAAGCTATATGATTGACCGGATTTATCTCTCTCATATGTAGCTCTCCATCTTGGCAAAATATTCTTTTTATTTAAAAATACTGTCCAAAACGTTGAGCAAAAATAGTAGAAAAGTTCTCAATGAAACTCAGATTTTGGTCCACTCTCCTTACCCAAAACTAAAATTGATTTTTCCTTTTTGTATGGAGTACAGTTTCCAAGGTTAGGGTTTGCTGAACTAAGTCAACTCATTGGATCTTGAATCAGCTGAAGTCTTCCCTTTCTTTTCATCAATCAGACTATAAAACCAGAGATTGAGATCAGAGTTAAGCAATGCAGAAGAGAGATAAGTAGTAGTAGCTTCATTGATTTGGATTCCTTAATGAGTTTGCCAAATCCAAACCTTAATCTAGTGCTTTGGCTCCAAGTTTTAATATCAACCGTTGATTTACAGCAGAACAAAATAGTCTCTACTGTCTTCTTATTACCCGAAATACTTGTGCAGAAGGAAGGTGAAATCAACAAGCAATTGACTTGCATGTTAATAGGAATCTTTTACCTATTTCTTCTGATTTTGCTTGCTTGAGCATATTGATTTTGACTCCATTTTGATTTGACATAACCTCCAAGATTTTCTTTTCCCTTTTCTTCTTTGACGATAGATAGAAAAAGTGAACCATTCTTTTTTTTTTCTCTGAGCCTTACGCGAAACCACAAAACTCCACCTGCATTACATTGTTTTTCTTTTTCTCTTCATGAAGCAAGTGAATTAGGTTATGAACTTGGTCCCTATCAGCAGCCTTGGTTGCAAATTGTTCTTCTTATTGGCCTGCTGGTTCTCTTGGTTTGGGCTGCACAATAAAACTTAGGCTTGAGATGGTGAGACTCTAGCTTCAATAGCTTATGAAACTCTTATTTTCTTTGGTTGAAGATCAGCAACTATTTCTCAAAATTACTACTATCTGAATTGATTTGGACATAATGCAGCATCAATGAATCTTAATATATGTTTTTGTTGGATTAAAAAAAGATAGCAACTTGTGACTCCATTCAATGTTCAATTAATCCAAAATAGTTTAACTCATTTTATCAATTTCAACTATCATATAAGCCTGTACAATTAATACTCACATCAAATAAAATTTTAAACTTTCAACCCAATTAAATATATGTTTGTTATTACAAAAAATATAATTATTGTTTTCTAAACTCAACACATGATAAACTAAATCCAAACTATATACTTATGTCATGTTAAATTAAGAGGACTACAACTACGAGGTGACCCTTGTTGTCTTAGATTCATAATTGCTTTGGCATGCATCATTATTGTTCTATATTTTACCCACTTCATTAATTAATTTGACTACTATAAAAATTATGCTCTCTAGTAATATCATTGCAATTAACATCTTTTAAGTTAAGTTTTAAAGTGATTCTTGAAATTGACTACTTATTTAAAAAAAGCTCTCCAAATTCTAATCGTGCCAAAAACATCCTTGAGACTCCTTACACTATGAGTAATCTAACACATTTCTTTCATACGGGACTAAACGAGACGACGTCACTTTAGTTTTGACGCTAAATATTTGATGAAACGACATCATTTAACCTTAATCGTTATATATTTTTTGTGGTTCATAAAATGTATTTTGATACATTAAAAGTTAGATGACGTCTTTTCATCAAATATTTAACATCAAAACTAAAACAACATCGTTTTGTCTAGTCAAGAACAAAGGAATATGTGTCAGATACTCACGGTATGACAAATAATTCGACAAAAATAAAATGAGAACTAACATGGTGTAGTCTGCTCAATTTCAAAAACTTTTATGATAAAATTAAAATCTTAAAAAAATTTCCGGTGCAAACAGCCAATCTGAGGACTACTCTAAAATTTCTTTCAACATCTTCCTAAATCGTTAATTCAAAAAAGATATGGGAGCGGAGAAAGACGGTGGAATAATGGTATTATTACTGTTATGTATTGATAATGAATCTGATGCATCAGTCACTACTACATAGTACACAGTAGCGGATGCAGATTTTTGGACCTTCAACAGTCAACACCTTACTGTTAGTTGGCCCAAGGGAAAACACTTCACTCTTCAGGGCCGGGAAAAGTGGACTTTAGCCCCCGTTTCAATACCAAAAATAAAAAATATACAAAACAAAAGTTGATATTGTTGACCAACAAAATTTAGGACAAGTAATTGGCAATGAACATACATAATCATTCTAGCTAGCTACACTTGAACATAAGCAAACTCAGTCATTAATTTCTTTCAGGCTTGATGATGACACACATCATAGATATCAATAATCTACTAGCAAAATTATCAAAGTTAAACTTTGTCCCATAAAAAATAAATTAGAGGTAATATGAGAAATCATTTCATAGGAACAACTACTAGCTAGCTAGCTAGCTTAATTAATTAATTGAATTGAATTATTATATTATATTATATTATATTATTATTTTTAGCTAATTAAGCTATATATTCTGACAAATGAATTAATTACTACTGTTCATCATTTGTATGCTTTGAAAGCCTGTAAGAAACTAAGAATTATGCATCGATGAGATAAATAATGATGTATATATAGATAGAAATGTGTCAGCTGGAAATGAAAGAGCACTAAGAGATTCCCCTCCTATATTTGCATAGAATTGGTGCTAGTGGGTGTTGGCATGATGATGAGTTTTTGTTAGGGCATGAAACTAATAAACACAACTACCACTCATGGGTCATGAATCATGATGATTATAATTGGAATTGGTTTGGCCTCAAATACAACATTGCTAATTAGGTCTAAATTGTACTCTAATGCTTCTAGGAATCCAATGCTGCTAATGTAGCAATGGGCCAATTGAATTTAAACATGTGGATCCTCCATCATCTATCATGCTTTTAATAGGAGTTTAAACATGTAAAAAGGTGTGACTTCGCTATCATACTTTGCAAACCCATCCAATGCAAGACAAACACACACACAAAATTACAAAAGAAACCTCTATGATAATGCCAGTCATCAGTTTCATGTGTGGTGCCTGGTTGACTTTTAATTTATCAGACCAATAATATATAATCAACAAGTTACGTGTCGAAGTTAATAAGAATTATTGACTTTCAATTACCTTGTCCTAATTAAGATCGTTCTATAGTAGAAAATAGAAACAACATACTAAGCGGATGGATTGGGGTTCGAATTAACAACGATAAATCTTTAAATGAAACTCAGATTTATAATGAATTAATCTTTGACTTTTCGAACCGAAAAACACAGTGACAAACCAAAAAATGCATACCTTGGAGTAATCACCATATATTCCCTGATCTTCAAGCTTCAAATCAAGTAGTATTTTCTGCAAAAAATGCTACATGAAAACTCATGTATATATGTTAGATGATAGAGAAGAAAACACTAAGACTTATTCAAAGAGAAGAAATAAGAAAGATGAAGGCCTTAAAGCTTGCCCTCTAAGATGGGGTTTGTCAAATACATATTCACAGAACCCGTTTGGCCTACTGGCCACCTCCTACAAATTAATGAATCGAATCGGATCGGATCGGAGGTGGACAGAATGCCAAAATGGCTATGGAACAATGCCTCTGACAAACCCTAGAGGGCACCAAAGTCTTTAGAAGAAGAAGATTGGAGATGATAGGGTTTATTTGTGATGAATAATAATGGTAAAGGTAGAAGTGTTGAAGGCATAACTATAACAAGTATTTGGATCCCCCTCCCCACACAAAAATCCAATGATGGGTTTTGACACAAAGAGTGGCTCTTGTTTTGTAGAAACTAGAAAGAAAGAAGGGAGTGGTAATTATTCAATGTGCTATATATGCTAATATTATATAAGCCTAAGCGTGCATGCAATAGGGCTTCTTCTTGTTGTTGTTGCACCATCTTTACTTATTAGTTATTACTACTCTTCCTTTTCATGTTTCCACACAACTCACTAGTAGTGAGTGCCTCTTGCTTTATTATATTCTAGTGTGCACTTTTTTATAAATTAACTTTGAATAACAATGATAACAAATTCAGTATTAAGTATTTTATACTAAAATTAAAAAGTCATGACTCATGAGTTAATAATTTTATTTTTATAAATTATATAAAATGAAAGGTATTTTAAAAAGAAAATTTTGTACACCGAATTTTTTTCAAATCTCCAAAAAATGAGCATTAGCTATATACTATATAATAATTAATGGGTTTATGTTAATTATTTCTATGGACACAGAGTTTATTATTTAATTTAATGGTGAAAAATTAAAAGTTTAATTTCATAAAAAAAGGTAAACGGTAAACATGAGTATTTACTATTTACACAATATACAAGTAATAAATATTAGGTATATGGTTATTGTTGTGGTGGGTATGATGGCTACAAAAATTTAATAACATTTAAAAAATATTACTAAAAATAAAGTCACGTTTTTATTATTTGAAACACTTTAATTTAAAAATAAAATTATATCAAGTAGTAAAAATATAATTTTAATTTTAAAAACAGTATTAAATATTGCCAAATAAGTTGTATAATCACCAACCACCATAATAGTAGTCATAGGAGACTCAATCTAAATATTATATATATTAAGTGTTCAAAAATAACCTGTCTAACAGAAGTATGTAATTTTTATGACAGAAATCAACTGTCCTTCTGTTCAACACACTGTGCAACTTATAATCTTGCCTCAATTGGTCACAGATACCATATACATAGTACTATAGTAGTAGCAGCAGCAGCAGGAGTAGTAATGGTGGTGGTAGTGGTACTATGGCAATTATATATGTGGTTGAGCTTGTGATTTCATTGTCCTTTTTGACTTGCTTCAAAAGGAGGATGCAAAATGTGCTGGCCATGTTTCCCACTCAATTTGTAGTTATTACTTTGTCAACTGATCACTGTTCAAGTGTTCAACACCGCTTCAAACTTGGACATTTATTCTTCTAACAATCAATTTTATGGAGTCTTGACATACAAATTCATCTTTTAAATAGAATAATTAATCATATTTTATGGCTTACATAATCATGACGCCTTTTATGGAGTGCAAAACATCCTCATTCAGGCGAATCATAAGCCTTTTGTTTGTTTGATACTAATTAATGGAAAGCATAAAATAGTCTCATACATTTGCGTTGTGTGAGAAAAAAGTACCTCATTTTAAGAACTCCTTATGGACCGGAATAACATAACTTACAATTATTTCATTAGCATTATTATTTTCCACGGTGGCCAAATCAACATTTGTTTTAGCATTACAAGATTACTGGATAGTTATGGGCGGAAAACGTTAGAATGCTCAAAACAACCGTAAATCAAATATACTACGAGTACACTAAAAATCAATTACCAAATTAACTAATTGTATAAAATACATGCCGTAATACAAAATATACATTAAAAACGTATAAAACAACATATGTATATAGACAAAAATATTTGGTAACTGATTTTTGGTGGCCCTGTAGTATTTTTGTTAATCAATACAGCTCTGCCTCTAATGCCAGCTAACTCTGCCTCAAAGCAATTTCCAGTGCCATTAACAGGTTTCACTTTTACTGCTATTGCTATAGGCAAATTGAATCCATCTACAAGGTTAGCATCATAGTAATGATGTTCAAAAAGAGTGACGTCTGCAATTGTTGTCATGTTCTCACTCTGACCCCGAAGGGTTTGTGCTGTGTTATTTCCCTTCTGTCTAACAGTTCTCATAAACCATATCATGTAACATAATCCAGTATAATTATATTATATTCATATAGCATAAAGCATTACTTTTGAAAATAAAAAAGGAACTTGTGTATAAGAAGATCTGGAAACGCTACATATGTTATCAAAATCTTTCCAGCTACAATTTGTGAGTATACTTGATGAAAATGCTTATATATTATTATACCTTTCTTTGTTTCACTAATGATATTAAGCTAACACTAGCACAGTTTAGATTAGCTTCTTCTTCTGGAAGAATCTCTTCAAATGCCACAATTGCAAACCCGAAACTCCAATGCAGATGCCCAAGGACATTATACTAAACCATGCCACCCTGGCATTCGTTCTTTCACTCACAGCCCTCATCTCTGCTTCCCTGAGTTAAAAATTCAAGGGAAAAAAAAAAAGAGAAAAAGAAAGAAAGAAAATCAAAACAAAAATTTTCGATATTTTGCGAAAAATAAAATAAAATATTTTTTTGGGGGGCAGGAGATGTTGTCATGTTGACATGATCAGGTTACCTGCCCTTCAAATAAAGCAAATTCTCATGGATGGCCTCTACTGCTCCTTCTAGCTTTCTCAGCTCAAGTTCAACTCCCTATGCAGTATCAATGTACGGGAAAAACAATCAGTAGAAAGGAGAAATCAAAAGAAACGAATATATATATATATATATATATATATATATATATATATATATATATATATGAATTTCAATTTGCGTATAACTACTAAAATATTTCCCGTTATAGTGAAAATCAATTCAATGAAACTAAGAAACCAAGGATGCAGCTAAAAAACATTTTCAACTCATGCTTAAACTCATTCCTTATGATGCCTTGAATAAATGCCAGCCTTGTGAAACTCATATACATGTTGTAGACAGTGTTCACAGGTAGATAAAAGTTATAGATGTCACTTGGATATGTACCTCAATCTTCTCTCTTCTGGCAACCGACTCCCAATCCTTGGCTGCAATTCCAGTTTTCCAATCAAGACTCACACTGACCTCTTTAGCTCCCTGATAATGGGGATCAATCCAGAAACATGCGAGGTAGTTCCCAGTTTCTTGAGTTGTAAATGCAAAATTACCATGTGTTGTATTCTCCTTGTAATAAAGATTGTTTCCATATGGTGATGTCACCTAAACATAACATATTACTATTAAAAACAAAGAGACAAGTATAAAACTATTCAACAAGCTGATGTGAAAAGATAGTCATCCAAGCACCAACATAACAGTTATATCATGATGCCACTTCTCTTGTAACACTAACAGTTTGCTAGTTTTATGAACTTGAAGTATGTTCAGGGTTTGACAATTGACACAAAACTCCATCAATTGGAAACCCCAAAAGAAAAAAAAATGTTCTATCATCAAGATAAGCGATTTTAGTCTCAACGGCAGAAATTAATCTATTGGCATAAGTGCATGATTTTCACCATAATTCAATAACTCTCAATGGACTCAACAGGAGGAATGCACAAATAAGGGGCAGATTTGAGGGTATGATTAAAATAATGATTAAGCTTGAGCCTCTCCAGCTGCAGAACTAAGCATACATGATAAAACAACAAATTTGGAGAAGTTTACATTAGGTCATTAACTGATACTAGTAATAACAAACCTAAACGTGATGATAGCCATAGTCAACATTTACGCTTTTATATAACATTACGGATAATATGACATGCATAATGCTTCATCAACAACAACTAATTCTACAAATAAATAAAAATTTCCCCCTAACAACCAATCGGCCAAGGCAAATCGACAGCAACAATTTTGAATTAGCAAATTCATGAATAGGAACACAATACACTCCCACCTCGATTTCTCATAATCGAAAGAAATCTGATCTGGAATTTGAAGAGCGACGCACGAAAGAAATGTGTGTGTACCTTGACACCGATGGAGGGTTGAAGGGAAGAGCCATCGGGAATGACGACGTAATCGGTTAAAACGACGACGTTGGTTTGGATTTCTTCGGAGACGCATTTGGTGCCAGAAGACGGCAAGGTGAGCCAGATTCCGAAGGCGGAAGGTATGATGGAGAACAAGCAGAGGGAGATGCCCAGCGTGCACAGCATCATCTTCCCCATAGCCCCTTCTCTCTCTAGTCTCTACAACAATGCAATGTTGGTGTTAAGGAGGGTCACAAATTAGGGTTAAGCTCAAAACTCCTCCGATCTCTGTGTCTCACTATCCCTGCTTAATTACGGTGGCTTTCAGTGAGCTAGGTGCTTTAATTTCAGTTTTCTTTCTCCTGCTTCTCTCTGTCTCTCTCACTCCCTCATTAAATTCATTAATGTAAATTATTATTTATTTATTATTTATATTTTTGTGTGTTGTGAAAATTATTATCGGTCAACTGTCTTTAAGGGCAATATACATGGCCCATCAAAATGGGCTAAATTTATTGGGTGAGTCTGTTTATCCATTTAAATAGGCAGATTTTATCTTTAAAATTAAATCTGTTTAAATTTTGGGCTAAACAGGTTGAGTCCAATTAATCCAAAAAAAAAAGACGGGTTAAAAGGATTAGCTCACGAGTTAAACTGGTGGTCCATTTAATTTTTTTTTAAAATAGCACTTTTAGCTGATATTTTTTTCGATCTGATTCGAAAATCTGACCCATCAACTAAAAAAAATATTATTTTTGACCTAAAAGTAGTATTTTTTGTCAAAATATTTTTTAAAAAATAAAATTATAAACGGATTGACCCGTTTAACTCGTCGGGCTGACCATAAATAGTTCGGGTTAAAAAATTATGGCCCACAAATAAAGTAGGCTTAAATGGGTCAGCCCATTTAACCCGCGAATTTAATGGGCCGAACTTAAATGGGCTGGACTAATCCGTTTCACAGCCCTAAATATACACACATAAATCAAACACATTAATATTAAGTAGATTCTACCTAGTACTGTAATAGCTAATTTGAGATATATGAAATGCTACTAATTCGAATTTTTTTAATTCGATTTAGTACTAGAAGACCTAAATCGAATTCATTAAATTCGATTTATATAGATATACAAATGAAGACATATATATAACGTTATTTATTTTGAAACTTTTACGTAATATTAGTATGTGTTTGGTTTATGTATGTATATTATCCTGTTTTTAATGTGCTCTATTTGCTTTACCAAATAAAATGGAATTACATATATAAAAAGAAGAAAAAATAATTATTTGTACACATAAATTTTATGAATACTAATAAAAGTATTTATAAAAAAAATATTATATCCATAAAAATTAAATTCGTCAAACAAAAGTATTTAAATTCGAAGGATTTTCTTCTCTTGAGGAGTGTCTCGAAAAAAAGAGAACGATAAAGACTCTCTGAAAAAAATAGTACAAGATTTTGTCCAAAGATAATGATAATGGTAATGGAGAGATGTGAAAATTTGAGATTTGAAAGATGAGATAATGGTGAAATTAATGTTGATGATAAAAGACATGGTAATTTAAAAATTTTATTAAAACGTCAAAAAAAATCTAAAATTTAGGTATTTTTGTCATATGAACCCATCTGCAATGTTCATAATGCAATTTTTGAACATTATAGATGAAAATATAACTTTTATATTTCAATGAAAACCGCAAAAAAGTATGGTGGGTCTCATATTGAACGTAAACCGCTACAAGATGTAGTGATTTACGTTGGGACGCGTGAAAAAAAACCGCTACACTCCTATAGCAGTTTTTGAACAGATTGAACAATGAAGAAATTGCGGCACTTCTATAGCAATTTCTTCACAAATGGCACATTGCAGAAACGTGACACTCCTATAGCGGTTTCTTCACAAATGGCACATTATTCCAGAACTTTTAACCCCATCTTCCAACTCTCTCTTCCGAAAAATCACTTCGACAATGAAACAAAACCTGCCGATCACAAATATTTCATACTTCACACCAGTTAACACATAAAAATATTGTAAAACAACTTTTTCACTCACTTTATCCCACGCACTCTCTTTTGCAATATATTTGTTTTTAGTTTTGATATTTGATAACCGAATAAAAACACACACTATCAGTTACATTTTTAAATTTTTTCAGAGTAATAGACTAAAATTAAAAAACCCTTCTCATTAGCCATTTGTGAATTTGTGAAAAATGATTATCTACTGCTACACTATTACTTGATATTTATAGCATTTTTCATATGAAGAAACCACTATAAACTCACACGTTTCTTATGCTGGCCATTTGTGAAGAAACACTGCAGTTATTTTATTGTTCAGTTAGTTCAAAAATCGCTATAAAAGTGTAACAGTTTTTTTTACGTATGTTCTAACATAAACCGTCACACTTCGTAATGGTTTACGTTATCTGCTAAGGCACTGTGTCCATTGATTCAAGGGATTCGAGTTCGAAGATGCTGCTGTCCACCTCGCCAGAACTCTTCCGGTCATCTAGTCGTGTTTGCAAAGGGAAGCCGTCGCAATGAAGATAGAATCGCAGGTTTGAAATTCGGGTCGGGTTGCGGGTTGGTCTTGGGTCGTCTGCTCCGGATCCCTGACAAAAAAAAAGTGCACGTTAGGGCTGTCATAATCTACACATGTATTCGAGTGTCCCACATGTGATTTTGTTTTTGGAAGCATTCTTACACTTAACATTCAAAATGTCCGCATCCACATTCTTTGCATTTCAGAATAACATAACAACATTAAAATTTCAAACCTATGGTCCCACCCTAAACTTTCTATTAGACAGTGACAAAGATTTCGCTAATGAGTTTGATAAGGGGAAAAAATAATACTTTTAATCTGCACCATGCATAAAGGTGATAATTACCAAATGAGAGCAAGTTAACAAAAGAGCTCCAACGGCTCAATTCTATCACATAAAATAATGAGGTATATCGACTATCATATAAAAAAAACCATATAATTTAAATTTAGTATAAGTTTTATTTAAATTGATTCTATGTTCTATTAAGGATAAGTATAAAATATTTATGAACCTATAAACCCAAGAAAGGTGACAAAAAAAAGCTGGATTTCAATGTCAATTTGCTCCTTTATCTAACCCTTTTCTTCAACATCAAACTGAATAGAGTGTGAGCTAATAATTAGATTTAATCATTCTATCTTACTAATTTTGCTGTCCCATTAGAGCTTTTACTCATAAGACTTGGTCCAATATGCATTTGGAACCATGTGACCCTCTCGCGAATTCTCGACATTATAAAAAGTAAAAAATACCCATACTTTATAATGATATATATGATATGATATAAGATAGCATTCCTTACCCTGTGAATTCAAGCACTAAACCAATCTTAGAATTGCTTATTCAATTCACACTTACCTCACCATAGGAAGAAAAATGGAAGACCTCATTTCCCAGTTCACCTTCCTCTCAAACCAAGCATTACAAGAAAGGAGCTCTGATCCCTCCACAAGTGAAGATCTCATGAGGCTATTTGAGATTGAATCATACAGGGCATGGGCAGGTGTGGAACTTATTGAGCAAGAGAATAAAGAAGTGCAAGAAGAAAAAGAAGCAAAGGTAACAACTGCCATGCAACAAGACAATGATCATGAGGACTACCTTGAATGTGTCATGGAAAGTGCCATCGATGAGCTTCGATGCTTTGAAGAAGAGCTTAAGAGGATGTCACAACCAGAAATGGACATTGCTTCGAAGAGTATATTGAGGATGCAATGAATTCAACCACTGCATGGAAATTGGAAAGGTTCATCTGGTTCTTACTTCTTTTAACCTTTATTGTTGTATTTAATGCTTTCATTCTTTAATATTGCTGGTTTAAAAAAAGTGGGAAACTAGAGCTGCACCGAAATTCATAATGAAACATTCAGCTATATTTGCAGAATTTCAATGGTATATCTTATTCAAAGTTTTAGGATTTTAGGCGGCTTAATATCTTGTTTTCGTTATAAAATATCACAGAATTTCAATCATATATGATTTTGCAGTTCCCCAAAAAAAAAAAAAAAAAAAAAAAAAAACCCGAAAAGAATTCAAATATATCATGCAGAAAGTAACAACGATTATCCAATAAATAAACTGCTCTTGACTTGGTACAATTAATTACAAAGATATGACTCGCAGATCAAAAGAATTTACAAACATGGATATAATAAAAAAGCAATATATATATCAGGGAGTCTCCGGAAATACTTTTTTATCCAAGAAATTGATGAAACGCTCAGCATATAACTTGGGTTCTACTACTGATATGGTCATGGGGTCAAATTGCAGCGACTTAATATTATGCTCAATTTTCTTTCTGGCATTGTATTCCTGCAATATATCGATTACTCCCATGTACAGCACCACATCATAGACCTCAAAAAGCTCAATTTCTGATGCCTCCACCTTATCCTTCTGAACCTTGCGCGTAGCTTGAGCTGGCATGTTTACTCCTAGTTGCACTCTCAACCTGATAATCAAGCCAGGTTGCAGAGTTACAAAACATAAACACAAGAAACAATAACATTTTTACTTAGAGTTGATAAGAAAGTAATTGACATCACATTGAATATAGAGGACGAGACAGAATTCACGGAAAAAAGGATATTTTCAGCTTTCATTCTGACTATAATGATATGGTATCAGTGAAGCATAGACATTCACATGGACATAAACATAGAGACACACATCAACTTTTTGAAATAACACACGAATACGGCATATATAAAGGTTTAAATAAGTTTTTAGTCTCTACAAATATAGGTTATTTTTCTTTTAATCCCTCTAAAATTGTGTTAATTTTGGTCATTCTTTTAATGCTTAGTCCTTGTCATCAATTTACAAATTAATCGGCATGTGGTATGTGCAACATGGCACAAAGTTAGTGGCATTCACACCATTACTGCAAAACTGCAATTATCTCTCTTGTTAAGATATAAATATAAACTGAACTATAAAATTGATTATTTTTTATATGCTTCTATGACCAAAGAAATTATAGAAAATACTGGTAAATTTCTGGGTTAATGAATGCTGAAATGGGAAAAGTAACAAAAGAGTGTAGAGCACAAGAACAACTAATTCAAAGAAGATACCTTGCAGTACCAGGAAGTAAAAGATCAACTTCTTTGTCCCCAATGGAGTATGCCCTCAACGTATTTCCTCTAATGTGGGGTCCAGGTGCAGTGTTCACAGAGCCCGGTTCATGGGCAACCAACAGCAACCCTTTAGGAAGAATCAACTCATCCCCTTCCTTGACTGAATCTAGTGTACGTAAAGCAGGCCCAAATTCTCTCAATATAAGGCAAAAGAATTTTTCAAAAAGAAAAAGCAGGAAAAAGAACTTTGTAGCGAATTTGTAAAACAACTCAAAACAGAAATCATGAGTTTATGTTTCATCAGATCTGTCAAAGGATATGACTGAGATAGCCTTTATAAAGGCTCGAGGGATCCTGCCCAATGAGCTTAGGCTCACCTAATTCTTAAGAGCGATATTTACATGCTATAAAATATATCAAAAAACTATAGATGTAAAAGATGTTATAGGTTCATTAGAAATATGACCAGCAAAACTTTTTTCCACTAGATGGGGTTATATATGTTCACTAGATATGCGACCAACAAAACACTTTTTCCCCCTGGATATGGTTGGCTATATAGATTAAATGAAACATTTGTCCTATCTGTAGAAAAATTTAATAATTACCTTCTCCAGAAGATAAGCTATCCTGTTGCTGTAAAGATCCAGGATATTCCGCTAAGGCCCTTAGATTCTCTGGAGCTCTGAAATGTAATCCTAGCAGAAGGCTATAATCAATTATGTGCTGAGACTCCAAGAAAGTGCAGTCTAGAGAAATTTGTCTGCACCAGAAAAATGAAATCCAGTCATAAATAGAAGGTAAGTTAATAATCCCAAGTCAATGAGAGGTTGAATGCAGTTGCCACTGATAAATAGTTCAGTTCATAGTTCATACACACTGACACTACTAGTCACAATCACAACTCAATGCTACCACATGCCACAGCCAGGTATCCATATGAAAGTAAATCTATCATAACTTACTATATATGAATAGATACTACTTGTTGGAGTCCCATATCACCTAGAGATAACAAGACCTAGATAACCTTTATATGAGCTTTGGCATCCCTCACTTTATAAGCTAACTTTTGGGCTTCATGGCCATTATATGAGCTTGAAATTTTTTACAAGTACTCCTTAATTATTCAAGAAAAATGTGTTGCTTATCATTTCACTTCAACAGAGGTACCTCTCAAAAAGTAGGAACTTACTTGAACAGAGATTCTCGCAATTTTTTATCCATATGAAATTCGTATTTTAGATCAAGATCTTTTAATGTTGTATGGCTGCTAATTTTATCCTTTTCCGTAAATCTTCCATGAGAAGACCCCTTCAGATCATAACGACGGTGGATATGCAATTCTGTGCAGAACATATTCCCCATGACCACAAAACGCACCTAATTGAGAAAATAAGGAAATTTCTATAGCTTTGCCATTTAACAAACAAGGAAGAAAAAAGAGCTAGAGAAAGATATTTGGTGTACCTTTTTCCCACCCCTTAGTTTTATTCGATGTACCCCAAAAAATTTTGTAATAAGAGTATTCTCATGATGCCCTACATGGTAATAGTATTTGGGAAGCATATTGAGCAAAACCTACAAGAAGAGAACCAAAAGTACACTATCATGGACATTTAAATGCGCAAATCAATTCATTATTGATTGCGATAGAGATAATAACATAAATGTATCATCTACTTCTCTATCTTTAACATAAAAGGAACTTCTGATGTTGGACTTCATGAACCTTGCCTTAAAAATTGTCAACAGATTAGTGCATCTTTCAAGAAAATAGCGGCCCACCTAAGTAGGAACTTATGCAATCAATTATTTCTCCCTTTGCATGTTTGTTAAATCATAAAATAAATGCATTTCTCCTGAAAATCCCCATTCAATTGGGGTCCTAGTTAGCCACTTGGCATTAGATTTCATGTAGTTTGTCCCTCAAATTTGTCACACTCTATTGTATCAATCTGCAGTCTATGTGCTATCTAATATGATGATATCTCCAACTGCAGAACTATTAAAAAGTGAAGTTCATACAACAATTGATGAACTCAACACATAAATTGACCGCAAACCTTTAGCTCTGATTTTTTCAGTGTCTTTATCACAAATCTGTCATCTTGAGAAAGAAAGAAGATGCTGCCACTTTTTCCAGGGGAAGATATGTCCCTTAGACCACAATCACCACAGATAGACATCATGTACTCTGCAGCATCCAGTTTGAACATCTCTCTCAAATTCCTGGAAATATATTCTTGTGTAACTATGCAGAGAAATAATAAAACCAAATAAGATGCAGAAAGGGAAGCTATATATGGTTAACTGGAGCGGACTTATGGTGCTCACAATATAACCTGGTTAAGCATGGTTTGCACACAGTTAAATGAATACCTGAAGACCATGGGGCAATAATCCTTCCAGTAGAAGTCTATAGAAGAATGTGGAGGAGTCAACTGTGAACCCTCCTTAGGGAAGTACATCCTTATCCTAGCTCGTTCTCCAAAATCAGATGAACGAACATCACGTGCAGGCACTGGTGTGATTTTGCCAACAGTGTACCTGATAATTCAGCCAACTTGTTCAAAATAATTTTCACATGAAACAAAATATGATAATACTAAGCTGAATCACCCATTTTATCTGTAAGATGATAAAATTTAATTTTCATTATTTTTTTAGTCAACTGTGCTAAGTCATTAGTTAGTGTGTTGAACTCATCCAATTGATCAGTCACATCACTTTGTACACACTGCAGCTCATGATTTTTAAACAAGTCAATAGAAAGAAAAATGATATCAAGAAATGGTTAACAGGATGACTTTAGACCAAGTAATTACCTGATGCCAAGCTGCAAATTAAGCTTCAGAAAATGGCTTCGGCGACCTCCAAAAATGTCTATACATGTGCTCTTCTTTACTTGCTTCACACTAAACTTATTTTGCTGTTTGTTCGTATGAGATACTTCCGAATAGCTCCGAACTCTCTCCATAATCAGCACCCCTTGCATATATTCCCTCTCATAAACTTTAGTACAATTACCAGGTGCATCAGATTGAGCTTCTTTAAAGGATTGGGATGATTTGGTTGAGGAATCATGACATATGCAATCTCCAGCAGGATCTTGAACACCCCAACTCGAATCCAATGAAGAAGTCCTACTCCTATGAGATAGGTTATGTGAACTTTTTGAACTGCTACTTCTTGAAATCTTTTCAGAAAGGCTACGTTTTACTTTCGACTTTTGAGCCATATGTTTTTCTGTATTTAACACCAACCCATTATTTTCACTGTTAAGAGAACTACACCACTTCTTTAGAGATGGTTGTTTACTGCCAGTGGGATAGAATGTTCCTTTTCCATCCTTCAAGCCCTTACTCCATGTCCCAATATAAAGCTCTCCATCTGCAAATCTATAAACACCTGATCCATGTCTATGTCCATTTAACCAAGAACCATCAAAGATATCACCATTAGGCCACTTCATAACCCCTCTGCCATTTATTGCTCCATTTTTCCAATTCCCAACGTATATATTTCCATTATTCCAAGAATACCTCCCGCTGCCTTCACGAATTCCTTCTCTCCATAAGCCTTCATATACATCTGAATTGGGATACTCCTTCCGTCCAATTCCATGCTCAGCGTTCATTCTCCAGCCACCTCTATAAACGCCTGCATTCGATGTAGTCAATGTGCCATAACCATGAAGGAAACCCCCAGAGAATTCACCCTCATACTTTGCCCCTGAAGGAAATATGATCAGTCCTTTCCCAGTCATTTTCCCATCTACCCAGTCACCCTCATATACGGTTCCATCTGACCATGTGTATTTTCCATTGCCATGGGGCAGTATGCCCTTGATCTTACCGACGTAGACATCCCCATTAGAAAATAACTTCTCTTCAAAACTACAATTAAGAAGAAACAGTAGTATCATACTATCATTTAGTACATAAAACAACAGGATGATTGATTAGGTATATAACTATATAAGGAGTTCTGTGACTTTCTTCCAGTATTACCTCCCACCGTCTTCCATGACTTGCAGACTTTCACTGATCCATGAGGATAAATCCAATTTCCTCGAAAAGGTTAATGTAACTCACAGATATGATAGGGAAACAATTCAACTCTGCCTTCAATAGCTTTATAACACTGTGCACCGTGGCGAACTCTGAAACATACATAGAATATAACAATCATAAATTGATGGTCATTCCCAATACTATACTACAAAACAACAGAAGTAAAACCTTTAGAAGGTTTCTTACTGTTTCCTGGAGTCTTCCAACACGTAAAACAGATCCCTCCAAATCCAGGTGAAGATTGTTATGGCAGGATCAAATTGAAACTCAAAACACTTGACGAGAGGAAGGTAATGAAGCTAGCAAGCTAGCTAGTAACGTGCACAAACATCAAAGACTTGAAATTAAGTTTCTCTGCAATCGCAAATCACATAGATGATACTGTTTCTTCCAGATGCGATGAATCCACAAAACAGAGAAAAAAAAAGCGTAATCAGGATACGAATAATGATTGAACAGAAACCTTAGATGGATGATGAATGAATGGAGGAAAATGAAGAGGCAGTGGAATCCTGCAACAGGAGGCAAACTGCAAAGAGGAAGAAGAAGAGTTCCAATCAGTGTGAGGAAGTAAACCCTACCGAAAAGAGAAATGATTGATTGAGGCAGGTTCAGGTGAGAAAGAAGAAGTGATGAATGATTTTTGTAACCGTCTTTATCTGGTTGCAAAGGCGACAAGTACCCCACCATACGGAAATATTCATTTTATATATAAAACTGTAAGAGGAAGAGTCAGGTGCTGATTATACATTTATATACTCTTTTCAAATACAGACACCGTTTGTTATAACCTGAAAGGAACTTGCCTCATTTCTCTGACTTCTCTTTCTTTCTTTCCCTCTTCATTCTTCAACTGCAGCTAAGGTACCAACCTTTTCCACCAGCCTCAAAACCCCACGCCCGCCTTTTACATTTTTTCCCCCTTAATTACCGAAATAAATAAATATTAAATCTTGAATTATAAATACAAACCAATCGAGTAAACCTTGATTTTTATTTGGATAGTTCGGGGAGAAAAAGACAAATAGGTCCCTAACTTTTTGTCCCGCGGACATTTTCACCTCTGACCATTGAAAAATACTTTTAAGTCCCTGACCTTCATAAAACTTGGACGAATTAGTCCCTCCATCCAAATGTCTCCATTGACTGATCTGTCCAAATGCCTCTGTCAGGGACTGATCCGTTCAAGTTTTTTGAAGGTCAGGGACTTAAAAATATTTTCCAATGGTCAGAGACAAAAATATCCGCAGAGCAAAAGGTCAGGGACTTATTTGTCCTTTTCTCTAGTTCGGGCTATCCTGGGAAGCTTTTTACATTACCTGTAAGTAAGTGTCGGAGCTTCGGATACCAACTTGTGCATGCAGCAACCTAGCAGTAGACCCTTAAATGGAGCCCCAATTCGCGACGAATTAATTCTTAATCTGTCGGGTTAAAAAATACCGTAGACAACAAAAAAAAATTATTTTTTTATTTCTTTATTTTTTTTACGCGAAATTAACTCTATATATTTCTCATATTTATAATATTAACAGACAAATTTAATTAAATTATTATTATATAAAATTATTAAATAATTTAATAAATTTAACTAAATTATTATCTAATTATTCACTTGAATTTTTAATTTTTATTTTATACAGGGTATGTGAAAGGGTATTTGACACGTAAGGGATAAAGGCCAATTAGAAGCTGATTCTATAGATGCTCAAAACCCAACGTCCACATTGTCTAGCTGTTTTCCTTTTTCAGTATTTATTTCAATTTGTTATTTACAATAGCTTTGAATGAAAATTCACAATCGTGAATCGTGACCAGAAAAAGAAAAATAGTCATAATAATAACCACGTAACCAGTTCTGTTTAATTTATTACTTGTTTTTTCTTATCACTTAATAAGATGTGGAATGATGGATTCAAATATAATGAACAAAAGAATTATTTCTAAACACATGCTTAAAAGGAATTGTATATTCAAAATATGCATATGTATGATTAATGACAATAACATATCTGTATGCAAATAAAATATAATCTATAGCATTCGTTTCTTTTAATAACAAGTTACCTAGTTGAATCATCTTTTTGGATAATTGTTGAATTCTAACTTTCTAAGCCTCGTTTCTCTTCTATGTTTCGTTGAAGGCACTGAAATAATAAGATTTAACTATCACATGCTTTAGAGACGTATTTTAATATTATAACAACAACTTTTAAATTTTTTTTATATATTTAATATTTAGAAATATAAAAAATACCTTTTCAATAATTTTTAATAAAATAATTTTATAATATTTTTTAAAATTTCTTTAAGACACAGTACCAAGACTATTGTTTCTATCCTGTTCCAAACATTATGTTCCAAATACACCAAAAAGGTCTAATCCAAAAATTGGTCTTCGTCATCCACCGACTTCTTCGGAAGAGGTCGGATTCGACACAAACTCTTTCCCAAAGAAGTTGAACTTGATGAATAGCCATAAGATAACACTTATTCAAACAAGTATCTGTCTTTAAAATTTCTCAACCCACTCTCAATAGCCATATCTCAACTACCCTAAAATAAAGGGACGGTTATCCACCTTAAAAGGTGGAACTACACCAACGGTGGTTATTGGATCACCACTATAAATACACTGACACCCCTCAGATATCTCGAAATTCCAATACTCTCTAAACCTGTTTACATATTTGCTGACTTAGATATCGGACCACCCCCATTCTTTCACATACACAAGTCGGACCGCAGCTTCCAAACGCAAACCAAGTCGGAGACCACCTCCTTTTCGACGTTTGGGCCAATTCTTCAAAACCAATTCACCAATCTCACATTAGCCACGTAACAACTATAATAAAATAAGCTAAGAATAAAAATTACATGATTGACTTTTAAATTATTTTATCATGATTTGGATCCTCTTTTTTAATTGTTATTAAATCATGATTTAGATCTAATTCCTACTCTCTCTCTCTTTCTTACATTGCTAGATGATATATAAATATCAAAATATTATTTATAGACTAAAAAAATTAATTATTATATATTTATATATAATTAATTATATATATTATTTAATTTATTTTTAATATATATTTTATATTTTAATATATTTTATATTATTAATTAATTTTAATAACTGATTCTATTATACAAGTGGATTAAATATTGACATGAACGTCTCATTGAATAAAAACGATGTCTTAACTTTAAGTTAGATATATAGGTTCCTTGATAATTTTAAAATTTTTTAAATAATAATTATGGAGTTTGGGTCCCATTTTGAGAGAAACAAACAAATGGGATGCCCTTTTCCGGTGGTAAGTGGTAACATGACACGTGCTCACGTGCTGTATTTTGGCATTTGTTATCACCGGCCCTAGTATGTATACCTGCATGTCTCAATCATCAATTCATCATGAAAATCAAGCTATTCATTTTGGATTACGTTATGGGAGAAACTACCATTCATACAGTTGAGCTATCATGCATTCATACCAATTTGGAAATTACTATTATGTATATTATATAACTACTTTAATACTATGTTACAAGGTTTTGTAAATGGATTGGATGTATCATAAGTTTTAAAAGTTATTTTTACATAAAATATTATCATTTCAAAAATCTCAATGAGTGTCACTAATATATTCGTACAAAAATAATTTAGAGCTGCGTTGGATAGTAGTTACACTTACACATATTAAATTAAGTCAAGTTGCTCGCTCCAAAAAAAAGATAGTTGACCAAAAAAAATAAAAATAAAGTCAAGTTGTATAAAATACTTGTATAAATGTGATTAGTATTTCGCCAAAGAAAAATATATGAACCAAGAGGTGATCAACAAAAAAATAAATAATTTAACTAATTTATAATTATATTTAATTTATTTTATTTGTTTTTAATTTATAATATTTGATATTAATTGCTTCTCACCCCAAATTAAAATTTTGAATGATACGTTGAAAAAATAGAGGCAGAGATCACGGAACTTTCAACAATTCCGATTCTTAGTATATAAAAAAATTTATAAAATATATAAAAGAACATCCATTTAGTATGAAAAAGAAACATTTTGATATTTAACAGAAGAAACATCTTAATGTATAGTATAAACACCATCCACATAAAAATTTTGGATTCACTCAAAAGTATTTAAAGTATTTGGCTGATTTTTTATTGCTACCCCTTAGTGCTAAACATTGTTGTTTCGCCAATTATGAGCTAACACAATGAAAAAATGCAAATATCAATTATCTCAGGAAGTTTCAAATATAATATATATGTAAACATCAGTATAACTAGGTATCTTTTAAAAATAGTATTTTTCATATGTGAAATAAGAATATAAACTGAGCATGGAGAATGAAGTGCTTGGAGAGAGATACTTGTCCCTAGGGAGAGATTATCGACGGTGGGGCTGTTACAAAGACCAGCCAAACACTTGGAAACATATCCATTAATTATGTTGCACTTTGAATAATATATATAATTAATATAGTTATTATTAAATCAAGCTACAGGACACGTTGAAACCAAGATCATTAGAAAATGTGTGTGAGTGATCTTTTTGACACCTTATATTATCTATAATTAAACTATTAATTCATTGCTTTCTGAATCAGAAAGCAAGCAATTATATATTATACGCCTTTCGTTTTCAAGAACCACAGGAAGCATTTTATTCTTCCACAACAGGCAACTTTGATTGGATGCGAAGTTAACAAACAATATCTTTAGTTTAATTTAATAACAATAATCCCATAACAAAGTAGCATCATATACAGTACTTTACTTTTAAACTTGAAAATTTTCAACGTATTAATCTAATACAAAAATACAAACAACCAATGTGGAAATAGAAAGATATTTTGAGTTTTTTCTTTAAAAAGAGAATTGTAGAAGTTATAATTTATAAATAGTCATTTCAAGCGAAGCCGCCAGGCTGATTGAATCACATCTTGACAACTTTCTCTATAATTGATAGATCATAGATGATAGATCATATTCCTCAAGCTAATGCAGTCCAAGAACAACGAATATACAAAGCAGATATTTTACCATATGATTCGTCGGCAACGCATAGAATTGGAATTGTGAGCTACAGCTTACATGGCCATAACACTGTCACTGATCATTAAACCTGGGTTTTTTTTTTAATATTGCATATTTTTATAAAAAATACCAATTACTGCCAAAAAGAACGAACCCTAAATATAGCCCATAGGGCTTAAACGTTTTTGGACTTGGCCCAAAATACAAACCTTAACCCAACTTTAAAGTCCACTCCCTCAATCAGACCCAAAAAAAGCCTCCAATTTCACATCAAATAAAAACTCTCCCAAGTCCATTTCTCTAATAAAGAATTTAAAATCTCTTGTCACGAGTATTTCGGCTTCTCCCCTTTATCATATACACATACTCACCAATAACTAACAAAAAAAATAATAATAATAAAATATTAGAGAATTACTATAATTTATTATTTTTAACTATTATTTTTTAGAGTATATACCCATTTTGATCCTCAAAGAATTTTAAACCAAACATTTTAGTCCCCAACTAAAATTAATTACTCGATTGGTCCCTAACAATTAATTCCGTCAGTCACTTAAGTCCTTGACTCCGTCAACTCTAACGGAAGACAAGATGATCCTTGAAAACTCTAACATGAGATAAAATGATCTCGGACAACTCTAACAAGGAACAAAATGATCCCTAACCCTTTATTCGAAAATGACACTGTTATTTCCCAATTTTTATCATATCTCGCATAACCCTAACATTCATACTCTCCTTCTTCACCTTCACAGTCTTCTTTTCCATCTTTTCCTGCCTCCTCTTTAGCTCCAAGATTAAGCCATGGTGTAATTGTCACACGTGTCGCACCTACCTCAACATGTCATCGACCACACACTTCCTAAATCTTTGTGACTGGTACATCCACCTCCTCTGCACTTCACCCACCAAAAGCATCCACTTCCACGTCTTTGATAACATCACCTCCAACCCCGACAACGTCCACGACATCCTCGAGACTAAGTTCCACAACTACTCCAAGGGCATGCCTTTCTCCACTATCCGGCAAGTAATATAGATTGTTGGACATTAGGACATCATGAGGAGATTCTCCTTCGACATCATATGCAAATTCTTATTTGAAATAGACATTGAGTGCTTCATTCCTTCTTTTCCGGAGTCCAAGTTGGCAGACAGCTTCGACTTCGCATCCAAGCTATTACAACGAGCAATGTCGTCGTTGCCGCTCATATGAAAACTGAAGCGATTACTGAACATTGGTTCGGATAAGAAGCTGAAGGAAGCAATCGAAGTGGTGGACAATGTGGTCATGGAGATGTTAGGCAGATGAGGAGGGAGATGGCAACGACGACGACGAGTCTTAACAAATCAGACTTGCTGTCTAGATTCATGGGATCCATCGAAGATGACAGCTAGTTGAGAGACATAGGCATTAGTTTTCTGAGTATGAATTGGTTGAGAACAAGTTGAGGATTTTTTTTTCTTGTGAACATTAAATTTATAGAGTGTGCATTGTGTAGTTTGAAGTTATAGTGTTAGATTGTTAGTGTTATGCGAGATATGATGAAATTTGAGAGAGAACAGTGTCATTTCCGAATAGAGGAGATCAGGGACCATTTTGTCCCCTATTAGAGTTTTCAGGGTCTATTTTGTCCTCCGTTAGAATTAACGGAGTAAAGAACCTAAGTGACTGACGAAGTTAATTGTTAGGGACCAATCGAGTAATTAATTTTAGTTGGAGACTAAAGTGTCCAGTCTGAAATTCTTTGAAAACCAAAATGGATATATATTAGATTTTTTATTTTTAATTTATTTTTTTAATCTTATAATATACTTTAAATATTAATAACTAATGGAAGAAGGGACAAAATTACACCTGAAAGTTCATACGCTGGACAATAATACACTTGAATCATTTTATGAGTCACGCATGCACAGTAATTATACACTCCGGCGGACACAATCACCATTTCGGCCATCAGCGTGTGGCGTGGTTAGTTTGAGTGGACACCTAGCTCTATTTTGTCCTTGCTGGCACGTTCAGATTCAGTGAGCTGGCCATTTAGTGCCAACTCAAAAAAAATATTTTATTTTAATGAATAATTCCAGTAAACCTTCGTTCTCTTTTATCTTCATAAGGAAGATGCTCAGTGTTGAAACCCTAACACCTTAACCAATAACTAAGAACATGGCTTCACTCAAGGAAAAATCGAGCTCCATATCCCTAAATTGTGGCAGCGCTGTTGGTGGCGGGTCTTCGTTGTTGAGGAACAAGAAGAAGAAGAAGAAGTTTGAGTACAACAACGGCAAGTGTTTGCACGGATTTGAAGCTGTGGTACTCAAGTCTGGAACAGAGTGGAATCTAGATAGATTGTTTCTGCGATGTCCTCTGTGGGAGGTAGGTTTCGAAATTGCATTTCTTATTGTTACTGAGCCGTTTGTTTCCTTCTTCACCCCTCCTTGGATTGTTGTGTCTAATCTTTAGAGTGCTGAACATCGTTGTGAGTATTTTGTTTGGCTGGACGAAGTGGAAGAAAAAACAAGAAACATTGGGGTAGAGGTTGTATCTGAAAAAAGGCCATTGAAACAATCATACAAGAAGATGAATAAACTTACAGAGTGTGCCAGCAAGTTGGAAGAAGATGTGCAAGAGTTACATAAGACAGTTGATATAATTAGGGGTGAAATAACTTGTATTAAGAATATAGTTATGGGTGTTTGTTTAAGGTTGAGTTTTTGGGCATTATTGATTTTGATGATATATTCTCAGAAGTGAGGATCGTGTCTAATAACTTTCAAAGTTGTATTGAATAAATGGAAGAAAAAAAGATCTCATTTTTTTGTGAATCATATATTGTAAGTGGTGTAACATCAACCATTGACATCAGAAAAAAATATAAACATGTGACAAGATTAGGTACAAAACAAGCAATTCATAACCAAGCTATTTCATACAATATCCAACAACATCTTTTCAACCACAAGTCTCTGCTTCATTGTAAACACAAAATAGGCAGAGTAGCGACCATAATCATTGAGTTTTCAAACAAGGCAGAAATACATAATTAAGAAGCAAAGTCACAATGTATATAAGATAATATATCACATACTACTAGATTACATAAAAAGGTCCCAAGGTTTATGATGATAAAGAAAACAGCCATGTCCACAAAAAACAAAACATACACATCAGTCTTTAGTAAAGGTTCTATGTCTATGTTGTAGCCCCTTGCATGGTCCACCTTCACTTGGGCCAACTTGATCAGTTGCTGCAGCTGGGCCATTGGTTATCCCATAAACTCCTCTTGGGACCACTTTTGATGGTCTTGGGTCCGGATTTGGTTGTTGTCTCAGACTTGGAGTTGGCATAAACTGTTCAAACCTCTGCCTCATTGTTGGGCTTGCAGCATTCATGGTTTTAGTGGAGACTATAGCGTTAGACTTGAGTCTTGGAGCAGTAGCATCATCATTAGGGTTCTGTTGTTGGGGTGGTGGTGGCTGTGCAGGGTTTGTTGCAACAGCAGCTTCCTCTGCCTCCATAGCTGCTACCTCATCAGCCATATCAGCCTGCTTTTTTTCACAACTCCTACTATTGTGGCCACTCTACAACATATAAACATGATTGGAGTAAATATAAGAGTATGAGTAATCTCTAGGAATAATACATAAAACATGATATTCATACCTCTTCACAGTATTTGTAAATGATTGTTCCATATCTCCTTTTAAGCTTATGTGGGTTGGAATTTGGTCTTGCCTCATTTCTCTACTTTCTTCTCTTTTTGTTGGTCTGTCAATGGGTGTCTTATAATGAGGGGCTAGTGGAGGATAGCCTTCAGCTTTATCCCAAAATTCTTTACTTGGTACAGGGTTGATGTTATGTTGATATGCTGAGTTATATGCAGTCATTCCCAACCAGTTATGAATCTGGTCTTCTGGCCTCCGACCCCTCAGAGCAAGTGCTGCACAAGCGTGTCTGCAAGGCAAGCCTGTGAGCTGCCAAAATCGACAGGTGCACTTCTGATTTCCCAAGTCAACAGTAACCTTAGTAGGATGCTTCTCAACCTCATATATTTCTTCATTGTCATCCCCTGCCCATGTGGGAGTCTATTTGTTACTTTCTTCCTTCTCTCTCTCAAGCCTACTTAGTTGTCTTGGTGCAACAGAACCAACATAGCCACTTAGAAACTTTTTGTTCATTGCCATAACCCTCATGATATGAACTATGACTTCCTCTAACATTGTGATGATTGGCTTGCCTCTGTACTTGAGAATCTTACCATTGAAAGTCTCACAGTTGTTGTTAGTGACATTGTCCACCTTCGGCCACTCATTGAAATGTGCCTTTGTCCAAGTTTTTGGGTCAAGTCGATCTAAGTATTCCCAGACAGCATTGTTGATTCCCTTTAACCTCATCATTGCAGCCTCAAACTCACTAACAGTGGTAGCTCAACAACATGCCCACACTGCTCCTTTCAACTGTTTATCCTTCCACCTTTTAGTGAAGTTGCTCCAAATGTGCATTGCACAAAAATGATGATGCACTCCGGGCATTACCTGCTCCATGGCTGGTATGAGACCCTGCGTTCACACAAACAACAACAATTAACAAGCTGAGTGATACAAATCAACTAGGAAACAACAATTAACAATTACCTTCTGTTGATCACTCATGAAGTTCCAACCATGCACCCTATAGTTTCCCAAATCACGATGCAGGAGTTCTAGAAATCATCTTCAGTTATCTCTTGTCTCTGAGTCAATGACTACATATGCAATGGGAAAGATCTGATTGTTAGCATCTTGTTCCACTATTGTAAGCAATTGTCCACCGTAATAACCTTTTAGGAATGTACCATCAAGTCCAATAAATGGACTGCAACCTTGTATGAAACCTTTTTTGCAAGCGTTAAAACATATGTAGAGTCTCTTGAAGATCGGGAGGGAATTAGGCATAGGGGTAGTGTCCATATCAATAGTTGCTCCTGGGTTAGCTGTCAACAGGGCAAGAATGTAATCCCTCAACTCAGCATACTACTTCCTCTCTGAGCCCTCAATATTCTCCCTTGCCTTCTTCATTGCCCTCTGTATTTTCTTGTAGTTGATGGTTACATTGAACTCTCTCCTAAACCATGCCTCAGCTTCAGAGGTTTTAAAGTCCCTTTGGTCCCTCAACTTCTCCTCCAGCTGTTCAATAACCCACTTTCTATCAGCTGATTTGTTGGTGTGGCTTCGTGCACAAACATGTTGGTTAACAAACGTCTTTACTTAAAAACTCTTTGGTTCATTAGACCTTGAACAGTAGATAGTCCAAGGACAGTTGGCCTCACAACAAATTGCCTTACACTTCAAAGGTTCCAATCGGCTAAACATGATACTCCTTTCAATTTGTATATTGAACTTCCTAACAGCTCTTTTAAATTAGTCCATAGTTTTGAATTCCATCCCCAGCTCTAAATGTACTGAGCCAAAAGCAGCATTCGGGTTCCCTTGAGACCAAACAGTACGCTCTGCCTCATAGTCACTATCACAGTCTACTGAATAAGGGCTGTGCAGCTCCTCAGACTCATACTGATGGTAATCTGGGTCAGAGTCGTCATCATCATCACTCTCTGATGACTCACTGGTTGCACGAGGGACAAATATTTTTGGAGCTTCACCTATGCCTCCTTGCACAAAGGTCTGTCCACTAGGAGCTAGCCTCTTGTAAGAATTTCTTCTGTTCTTTTGTTTTGTTCTTGATTCTTGGGTAGGGACCTCATCTTGTTCAAGGTTAGGTTGTGATTGAGTTCCAGGTTCAGAATGTGTTGGTGGTGCAGTTTGAGTGGTTTGGGTTTGGGCCACAGGAGTTGTATGTTAGGTTGGGCCACATGTGGTGTGTGTTGGGTTTGGGCCACATGTGTTGGATTAACTTGGGCTGTGAGTGAGATTTTTTTGGACTTGGACTGTGGGTGAGATTGTTTTGCTGGTTCAGATTGTGTGATTTTTTATTGTCTTTTCCTTGGGTTGGTTCTCTTCATTGAAGGTAATGAACTCTGGGATGACTTCTAGCCTAGTGTTGTTAGTTTTCTTGGCCTCGGAATTCTGGCTGGTTTTTGAGTCCTTTGTGCCATCTTCTTTATCCTTCCACCAGGTGATTTCACACTATCTGCATTTACATTGGATGGTTCTGTTTTAGGGCTAGGGACCTCTTCTGCATCTACGTCAACCACCTCAACCTCAGTTGGAATGTCTACCGTATGCTCTCAATACACATGTACCACCCTATCATCATTTGTAATTGCATCCTCATACATGTTCACCACATCTCTATCAAGCCTAAGTAGCTTAAGAGCAACACCACCTCCGGCATCAGGTTTTTTCCAGTAAAAATCCTTCCAGTGAATATATCCCAAATCCTTGAACAATCCCTCCATGAAAAACAGGTTCAGCGTATCCACATTGACTCTAAGTATTAATGATACTTGACCACAGTTGTATACTGTAACCCCTTTTGAATTTCTCTCCAACCTCCCCCCGTGGTGATACACTAGCGTGATGTGACTTGACATCTACGAAGAAAAATAAAACCTTCATAACCACAACTAAACCCAGTAAAACCATCATTTTTTTTGGACAACCACAAACTAGTAACTAAACAAAGATCAAATAGCATGTTTGATCATCATAGGTACAATGGAAAGTTCAAAAGATGTTACCTTTAGATCGTCCCTGACTACCGTTGCTGTTGGTGGTGTGGGTTGCCTTTCTCGAGTACTCCTCCAACGATCAACTGAGTCACCACTTCAGAGCAATGTCATTGCCTCTCTGCTAGGACTCTCTAACTCTCTCAACGTGCAAACTATGTTACATTAAACACCAAGAAAACCTTGAAGGTTCATAATTCAATAAAAGAGAACGAAGGGTTTCAGCCTTAATTTTACCTAATTAATCATTAAAATAAAATATTTTTTTTGAGTTGACACTAAATGGCCAGCTCACTAAATCTGAACGTGCCAATAAAGACAAAATAGAACCAAGTGTCCACTCAAACTAACCACATCACATGCTGATGGCCGAAATGGTAATTATGTCCGTCAGAATGTATAATTAGTGTGCACACGTGACTCATTAAATAATTCAAGTGTATTACTATCCAGTCTATTGCATATGAACTTTCAGTTGTAATTTTGTTTCTTCTTCCAAAACTAATTAATAGAAGAAAAAAAACAATACTTTTAACAGCCTTCTAACCTTTCTTGTTAACAAGTGCGAAATTAGAAGAGCATCCAAAACACACCAGAGTGGCCAGTGCGCACTCCAGTCTGACGAGCATCTTCACTCGGTACCAAAGAAAATGGGAACGCCGTACCCGATGCCCATTGATCCATCGAAGACCAGAATTGGATTCATCGGAATCGGAGTTATGGGCGCCGCTATGGCCTCCCGCCTCATCTCAGCCGGCTACAACCTCTCTTTCTACGCACGCGACCCATCCAACCCAAACTCCCTCTCTCTCCAATCAAAGGGCGCAACCCTCTCCCCTTCCATCTCCGCCCTCTCCCAATCCTCCAACATTCTCTTCACCATGGTCGGTCACCCCTCCGACGTCCGCTCCCTCTACCTCGACGGCCCTCACTCCATCATCTCTTCCCTAAACCCTAACTCCGTCACCGTCGACACCACCAGCTCCCACCCGGACCTCGCCCGCCAGATCTTCTCCGCCGCACGACAACGCTCGTCCTGGTCCGTCGACGCGCCGGTCTCCGGCGGCGACATCGGCGCCAGGGACGGAAAACTGGCGATCTTCGCGGCCGGAGATCGCGACGTGGTGGAATGGCTGCAACCGTTGTTCTCGGTGATGGGAAAAGCAACGTACATGGGAGGCGCGGGGTGCGGACAGAGCTGCAAGATCGCGAACCAGATCACGATAGGAGGGAACCTGGTTGGGATAAGTGAGGGTTTGGTGTTCGCGAAGCGCGTGGGGCTGGATCTGGAGAAGTTCGTTGAGGCGGTTAGGGAAGGCGCGGCGGGCTCGAAGGCGATGGAGCTTTTCGCTGGGAGGATGATTGGGAGAGATTTCAGGCCAGGTGGTTATGCTGAGTATCAGGTTAAGGATTTGGGAATGGGTGTGGATGTTGTTGAAGGTGGTGATGATGAATCTTGTGTTGTGCTTCCTGGTGCTGCCATCTGTAAGCAGATTTTTCAGAGTATGGTTGCTAATGGTGATGGTAAGCTTGGTGGTCAGGGTGTTATAACTGTTATTGAGAGGATCAATGGCATGTGATGTTTGTTAGTTAGTTAGTTAATTATCAATGTAAAATTATCACTATGACTCTACCCAATAAGATTGCATGATTTGCATCACGCATTCACACTCTTAGTAGGAATCCAGTATAGGAAGCACTAGCAGCTTGCACTAGTTCACGTTCAAAGTTGAAACAAATATATTTGCCAAGACCAAGAGTACATGATAGTATTGCAAGTGTAAATTGATAGCTAGTTAGTAATGTGTGGCTGCCTCATGAATTCCTCTCACCTAGATCTTTGACTTTTGAGTGAATTCATTCCATCTGCGTTTGCTTATTCAAAATTGGGCTTCATATCACTCCACAGACTAGACGAAATTTTGTGTCCGACAGAAAAGGACAAATAGTCATTGATCTTTTGATCCGCAAACATTTAGGTTTTCGATAATTTGAAAATATATTTAAGTCCTTGATCTTTTTAAAATTTAGACTTATCAATCACTCATGTTCATTTAAATTATTGACCTTTTCAAAATCTAGACTTATCGATCCCTTATGTTCACTTGGGTTTGTCAGACTCAACAGAAAAATCTGATATGGTTGATACAAATGCACACATGAAAAAATTTTTAAAATTAGACAAATTAAACTCAGGGATCGATATGTCTATATTTTGAAAAGGTCAGGTACTTAAATATATTTTTAAATCTTTAGGAATTTAAATGTCCAAAGACCAAATAATTAGGGATCTATTTGTCCTTTTCTATATGTGTTTTCCTTATTTTGTTTTAGTTGGGCCTTTCCCCACACATGTAATAAAAAAAAATGCCTTTGCAAGATCTCACAAGTCTCAAAATCCTTGCACGATCAAAAGTGTGGGCTGAAATCAAGTGTTATTGGACATACACTCAAGTTGATTTGTTAAGAAATTTGTTGTCAAGTTGGGGTAGCTCTTCTATTCTAACATCAGAACCCCATTGACCCAATAAAAAGTTGGCATTCCCCAAAAAAAAAAAAGACAAAAAGTGTTGGGTATACGAAGATGGAACATGATAAAAATTTAATTGTGTTTTGGTTTGGAGACACAATTTTATCGCTTTCTTTAAAGAGTCCCTATTTACTATAGATTTGATGATAATACTCTCTTAAAATATAATAAAACTTAAGAATTTTTTAATTAGTAATATTAAAATTTTTTTAACTCTCTTTAACAAAATAAATCTCTTAATAATTGAGTAAAATGTACAGTTAATACTTGTATGTTTGAAATAATGGAGAAAGACATATTTATACATATTGTACGTAATAATTATAATTTGCTACATATACAAATAATTGTGTCTATTGTTAATAAATACAATGTTTTAAATATACATAATTCTTTAAGAATTGTGTTTTTTTAACCAATAAATACAATATTTTAAATATAGATAATTTTTAAAAAATTATGTCCTTTTAACCAAATGATATTAATAACCATTTATTAAAAAATTTCGTCTTGTTTGGTTTATCCACACGCACTCGTTACATGCATAAAACGTTTCCAAATTTCAATTGTTCAGAAGTTTAGTTGGAGAATTGCAAATCATGAATCATGGTTTTTTTTTCTTTTAAAAAAATCATATTTAATTTATATTAGAAATATAAATTAAATATGTTTCTTTTATTTTTTTGAATTGAACGCATTAGAAAAATCAAATTTTCTTATATCTAATTCTCTTAACTAATATTTTTAGAACTTTTAAACCTAAGGTTTAATAAATTTTGTTCTTTTTTTCTTTTTATTTGGTTGAAAAATAAATTATATATAAATTTTTCGTTAGTTGAAAAAAAGTCTAATTAGTTAGGCCTTTCTAAAACGGCACTAGACATTTAATAGAGCCGCGTGTGCAAGTCTATTAGCTATATTTATTTTGGTTGTTTACCGTATTTTTTAGTTTGATAAAAAATTTAAATTTTATTTAAATTATCGATATTTATTTAGGTAGATAAATTTAAATTGATTGATTATTAGCTATATTTAATTAAAAATATTATTTATATATTAAAATTAATTATAATATTTATATATAAATATAAATATAATAATTTATTTTTAATATATATTTTATATTAATAAATTATTTTAATAATTAATTTTAGTATATATCTAATATCAATGATATATAGTTACCAATTTGAATACATTTGTAGACTTTATCTTCCTCAATCATGAAATTCACGGATCAATAATTGCTTGTCGTGCCACAATTCTTTATGGTTGACGAAGGAAGGAAGACTTATTTCATCGTAAATTCGTAACTATATGGACTTATGGAGTAATGTTACTACAATTTACTCTTTGTTGAGCAACTAATTATTTGACTATGTATACAACATTATTACAACACACAATTGTAATCATTTGGAACGCTATATCACCGACGTTGCAATGCAACAAGTGGCTCTGATTCTGGATTCAGAATTTCTAAAAGCTTTTTACATATATAATGATCGAAGACAGCATCAATATATATGTTTATCTTATCCATCCCTTTTTCTCCGCATATAGCATCAATCTTTATCTCATGCTAATTCAGGTGTGGTCCCCATATATATCTAAACAAAAATGACATAGCTGGTTTCAAGTTAATGTGGCCGCACATACTTTAATGATGAAAAATGTGTTTGTATTTACGTGATATGTTTATACCCACCGAATCCATTCTATAGATTTTGTGTTATTATTGGTACGTACCATATGTAGCAGGCAGATACTATTGCACGTACGTTAAGTGAACAATAAAATTATGGTCAATTATAATGTACACATCTAAATTTATACAGATTTTATTATAGAGATTCCATTTTAGTCACAATCTAAGTGACACATGTATATGATGATACAAGAGTGATGTAAGTTAGAGAAATATCTTATCAAAATATTTTAATACCATTAGTTAGTTAAGCATTTGATTAAAAGAACTAAGTAGATAGGATTATGCTAAATATTTGTATTAATTGATTGATATTAATTTATATATCTCATAATTAATTAGGGATAAAATTTTAAAATTCAAACTAAATTATAAAATTTATTACTTTTTAATGTTCACAATCAACAACCACACTTTTAAAAATATTTCTATAAGGAAAAGTCTATGAGACCAGCAACTTTTGTGTTTTCTGGCCGGTACTTAACCATCAAAATAAAAGTGAGTGATTTTTCACTATTAGATATAATCTCACACCATTAAAAATACTATTGATGGCCAATTAATGGTTACAAAGCCCCCTAACATTCCTCTTATCATTATTATGTATTTCTAAGCTTAACAAAAAGAATTTATCTAAAAAGTATCACAAAAGGCATTTGTTATCGGTTTATTATTAATAGTAAATTTTGTAAATTTTTTTAGAAGTATTGATTTCTAACTCTTCAATATAGAAGTTTTTTAAAATTAAACACCTTATTATCAAGTGATCTATGTTGTTAAATGATAGGATTGTTAAAATAGTTATAAGAATTGAACCAATAATCGATGAGTCGTTAGTTAAATTGGTTGAACCGATTTTATATAAATAAAAAATATAAAATAGTCAAAAATCTAAAATTAAAATTTAAAATACATATCTTAACTAATATTTTAAAAACAATTATGCTTCAACAAATTATAATCAATAAGTTATAATCCGGTTATTGTTAAATAAGTATATAAAATTTTAGAATTTTTCATGATAAAAGTTTTTAAATTTTTTTTATATTAAACTATATTGTTATATACTATATGTATTTATTAAAAAATAATATTAATAAATATCATATAATTATAAAAAAATAACTATATTGTAATTAATAAAATTTTTTTATTTTTTTTATACATATTTAATAATATTTATATTAATAATTATGAATAATAAAAAAAATAATTAATTTAAATATAAGTAAATGTAAAATTAAAATAATATTTAAAAAATTATTATATAATTTTACTATATTATTAATAATTAGCATATAAAATAATAAGAAATATCGTGGTTTAGCAATAAGGAGAGCATTCTTATAGTATATTTTTTTTTCAAATCAATAATATTACTTTTGTTGATTCATATTTTATAATTTTTACAGTACCCTTTTTAATACAAGAGTCTAATATTTTTTATTTAATCAAGGTTTAAGATTCACTTTTAACTTGGTTATAATCTATTAAATAATGAATTATTTTTACCCATAACATCAAAATATTAAATTATAATTTAGTGATAATAAATAAATAAAATAGTTTCCAGTTTTGATATTCCAATTTTTTTACATATTTATTTCGTTTATCCTCTAAAAAAAATTGATTGTAAAGTATAAATAAACTTTTTTAATTATTATACACAGTTATATGATATATTACTAACAAAAAAATTAAAGAATATATTCTAACAATTTAAATTTTTTTATAAAATCTAGAATTTATTTATGTCCTTTATTATCAAACAGATTATTTAACATATACTACAGGAAATAATTTTAATTATAATTAAGGAATATTACTTTTATTTTTAACTGAAATAAGTATTTCTTTTAAAAATGATTTAATTATTCTGCAGGTCCCTATAGTTTTACCGAATTTTTAATTAGATTCTTATACTTTTTTTCTTTTTAATTGGGTCCCTATACATTATTTTTTTTTTCAATTTAGTTCTTGTTAACGTTAAACGTCAAAAAAATGTTAGTGAATTGTGAAATTACTTGTATACCCTTAGGGACCTAATTGAAAAGAAAAAAAAAAGTATAAGGACCTAATTGAAAATTCGATGAAATTATAAATATTCAAAGAAAGATATTACTATAATCCCTATTCAATGATTTTACGAAAAGAAAAATATTCCTATAATCTCTTTTATTTTGTCACTATCATTCTTTTGCTTATTGATATACAAATTGTACCAAAAATACCTTCTCTTTTTTCTTGATTTTTAAAATACCTTATCTTAAGAACATACAAAAAAAAGTAATGGATAAAATGAAACAAAAATAGTAGTAATAAGTATATATAAAATTCAGCTTCTATCATTCAAGTATTCATTATGATCATATAACATTTTACATCTGTGTGGATTCATGGAATATAATTTGTCTTTATCATATCATGGTACTCCATAAAAATCACAAGACTATATAATTTGTGTTATTAAAATTTGAAATTTAAAAACAAAAACCATAAAAAAACGTAATTTTAGTGTAATACAGATAATTTAAAAATTAGTTCTTGTGTTGCAACCTCTCATTCTCTGAACCAGCATAGGGATCAACAATAACAAAGGATCAACAATAACATTGATAACTGTCGGTTTCTGAGCCGAAAAAATTTTTGAAAGAGCAATGTCTGTAACTGGTACCGAACCAATGTCTAGATTGAAAAAGAAAAAAAAAGATTAATCATCACACAAATTGAACCATTATATCAAAAATGATCATTTTAGAGGTTATATCAAAAATTGACCATAGTGGAGTGGGGGAAACGTTTTGATAATACCAATCAAAACCATTTGATACATGAATCAAGAAAGGAAAGATTTTCTTAAACAAGAAATTATTAATTTCAAAGCATTAGATACAAAACAACTTTAAAAGCAAAATCCAAAGAAAATTTATTATGCTGTGTTTTTGTTTTTGCTTATTTAGAATCACAAGCTACTTAATCAAAGAGTATGGCTTTTATAATGTTGCCACCCAACTTAATTATCTTTTATATAATATATATAGATCAATCCAATACTAACTAATTAGTAATCCTCTTGTAAGGACTATTCTTTGCCAAAGAGATTAAGGGATGTAATTAATAGTCAGAGGTAGAAAATATAATAAATTAATAGCAGACGATTAAATCATTCCATGTGACTAACCTTCCTAGAATCACTAGGATTCTCAGCATAGATTAGATGCAGAGGTGGGAAGAGATCACATCCAAAGGCTCATAAACTTCGTGTCCCAGTTTATCTATGTTTTTCTTGCTAAAATCCTATAAAAACACTCAAACAAAGTCAAATGACTTATTAGCATTCATTCATCATTCTACAACAAGATTTAATAACATATATACATACATGAGCACCATCAAAAAATAACATTAAAACAAAAAAAGTGGTTTTATAAGTTAGATGAAGCATACCTTTTTCGAGAGCAATTGTAACAGAAGATGGATGGGGAACATTAAACAAAATTCAAAGATAAATCTGACAATTAAACAAAATTAGAAAATATGAACAATTAAACAAATTAAACAAATTCAGCAAATAGAAACAAGAAGATAATCAAACAGGAGGTATTAAACAGGAACAAAATAATTAAACAAATTAAACAAATGTTCATTCAAAAAAATTTAACAAACTCACATTCAAACAAGAAAAGAAACAGGAACAGAGAGAATCAAACATAAACAGAAATAGAAGTTGAAACAAAAAAATCAAACAAACTCACATCAAATTCAATGGGGACGGCGCAGCGACGGGATGCCAACAAAAGGGACGGCGATGACAAACGCGTGTGAATAAGCGAAGGGAATGGCGACGACGAACGCGAGCGAAAGGGAGGCGAAGGGAATGGCGATGGAGGAGCGGCGTGGCATTCTGCGAGTAGTGGAACACACCAGGGTTACGATAAGTGACGGCAGACGACCAGCGACGGATGCCAAGCGGAGGAAACGCGGCGACAGGGAAGCTCAACGAAGAACATAGGACAAGGTATGAGTGCGGTGCAATGTGAAAGGGTATTTTGGAATTTTAAAAAAATTAAAGTCTCTTTAATTTGGTTTTTAATTTTAACAATGAGAATATTTATTTTTTTAATGGAATATTTTGTTATTTTAAACATTTTTGTCACGGTAAGAATTAAATTGAAAATAAAATTATAGTATAGGGACCCAATTAAAAAAAAATATATATAGGGACCTAATTAAAAATTTGGTAAAACGATAGAAACTAACAGAATAATTAAACCTTTAAAAATCAATGAAGAATGCATAACTTGTAAAACCATTTTTTAATTTTTGTTTTAATGAAAATATTAAAGAAGTAGAAAGATTCCTTGTGATTCCACAATTCAACTCTTCATTAATATTGTAACTACACACCGACAGTCACAAAGTTAAAATTACCTAACTCCATCTATTTTATTACGGTTTAATTATACAATAAATAGAACATTGTTAACAACTTAACATCCCAAACTTTCCCAACATCACTAGTCCACTTATGAAAACTAACACGTGTCTTTTAAAATAATCACAAATTAAATCTGTATAAAATCTGTACCGTATAATGACCTGAAATTATATTAAGAATGAATGATAGTGTGTGGTGATATATAATTCTTAGTCAAAAAACATCATAACTCAATCATCTACACAAAATAATATGACAAAAGTTAAACACATGAATGAATATGTGTAAATCAAAATTAGTCACAAAATTTAGCTATGGATATAAAATATATATTAAAATATAAATATAAAAAATATATATATATTTCTCGTGTAACGTGCCACGGAAGGCAAAAAATTGGACGAGTGTTGGGAAGAACTTAGGTAGACTGAATATTTTGAAAAATTTTAGGTTAAGTATTTTTTTCGTCCTTAAAATTTTGGGTTAAAATTAAAATTGTTTCAATTTTTTTTGTATTAAAATTATTATCAACGTTACAAAAAAATATTATAAAATTGTCCTTTTGTCCATAAATAATATTTTTATCATAATTTTACCTTCAAAAAAATCCTCTCCCCATTCCTACTAACCCCAATCCCTTTCATCAATCATCATCATCACCGAATTTTTCTCTTTTTTTTTTTTTAGATTTCTACTCCCTCACCAAATTACGTTTAACTAAAAAAAATTATAAAATAAAAATAAAAAACAAGAGGCAGAGAGCATTTAAAAGGGTGAGAGGGAAGTAGAATTGAAGTGAAAACTGGAAAGCATTAAGATTAGAGGAAGGGTGTTCAATGGAGAGGCCTTCGAATTTATCCTCGTCCAGAAATCGAAGGTGGTGGGCAATAGTTTTGAGAGATCGGAGGGTGCAGGTTTGAAGAGGCAGCGCTGTGACATGTTATGGGAAGGGAGAGGTGGCGCTTGTAGTGGTTGTTGGCTTTCAACAGACGGCAACGGTGGGGGTAGTTGAAAGGAAGAGGAAGAAGAATGGGAAGAAGAAGGAGGGGCGCACTGAGGGCAGTGGCGGCCAAAGGTTGATGGCAGTAGGTTCCCGCACCACACCGTCACTTCCTTCCTCCTTTTTCTGTTCTTCCTTTTTTTTTTTAAGAATATGAACGTCATTTTTTTTATTTTTTTTTTAATTTTTAGTTGTTGTTGATTTTGGATCTGAAGTTGCAGTGATTATTGTTGAATTGTTGTTAAATCTAAAATTTCTGTTAATTTATTTTGTGGATATTGCTGCTGTTGTTGATTCATTTTGATTTTGGTGTTGCTAAAAGTGTGTTGCTGTTGCTGAACTTGGTTGTTGCTGTTGCTTGATTTGTTTGGTCCAGATCCTCAGAGTGATCCCTCAAATTCACAACTTTTACCATTTTAGTCCCTCAAATTCAAAATTATCAGTACTGGTCCCGAGATTTAGTTTGGGCACCATATTAGTCTCTAAACCATTTCTAATACTGAATTAGCGAGTTAAGTGCTGAATTGGCTCTAAGTTGCCATACTGGATGTATGGCTAAACAACGTCGTTTCGTTTTAGCATTTAAACAAGGCAAAAATGAGAAAAAGAAGAAGAGTTTATATGATGTGTAAATTATTATATCTCCTTTCATTCTCCAAAACGACCATTTTTTTTTGCCTTATTTAAGTGCTAAAAAGAAAAGACGCTATTTAACCATGTGTCTAGCGTGGTAGGTTAGAGCTAGTTCAACATTTCATTTGTTGATTCAATATTGAAAAGCGTTTAGGGACCAATATGGTGCCTGGAATTGGATCTCGAGGATCAGCATAGTGTATTTTGAATATGAGGGACTAAAATGGTGAAAGTCGTGAATCTAAGGGACCACTATGGAAATTAAGTCAATTTGTTTGTTAACTTGAACGAAAACTTGTTGTTAATGAAGTTTGAGGAGAGAGAAAATGGGGGTTGGTGTAGAGAGAGAAAGGTGGGTGAGGAAAGAAGCTTGGGTTGGGAGTTTGAGTTTATTGGGTTGTTGGGGAGAGAACAAAGTTTGGATCTTTGGTTGGAGGAAGAAATGGGTTGGGAGGATGATGGAGAAAGAGAGGGATAATGAAGCCGCTGCAAATGGTTGAGTTTAATCTTTTTATTTTATAATTTTTTATTTTATAATTTATTTTTTATAAGGGTAAATTTATTTTTTAGAGTGAAAAGGATGATTTTAAAGCGTTTTTAAACGTTAAGGATGATTTTTGTATTTTTCGTTCGTACTATTTTTTTCTTTCTTTTTTGTCTATATTTTGATGTTTTCTCACCTCATCTATTAGCTTATTCACTACTTATTCTCACGAAAAAACCATATATTTTTCCGTCACCTTCCGATGATTTACCATCTCTTCACACTTTGTCACTTTTCAACCATTTTTTGACAGTTCGTCATCTTTTCAGCAGTTTTTCAGCAGTTGACCACCCTTGTGGCAGTTCTGTCTGCGCTTCCTTCCAACAGTTCCGTCTATATTTTCTTATGGCAGTTCCGTCTACACTTTTTGTGGCAGTTTTGTCTGCGCTTCCTAGTGGCAGTTTTGTCTGCATTTTCTTTTGACAGTTATATCTGCACCCGTGCTATTAGTTTAGGAGACCATTTCGATAAAGACACTAAAAATGTCTTTATTTAAAGACGTTTACATGTATCATGATATTATTGGACATCTTTATTAAACCGGTTAATAATTTATTTTTTAATAAACCAGACCAAAATTAGTTTATTATAGCAACAATAATAAACCCAATTATTCGCACTATAATTTTTAGACCCGAGTTGATTCGATCGATTTACACAATCTAAACTGAATCATGTTTAAATTTGTAAAAAGATAAATATATCCCTGATTTTTGTTTAAAAAAAAAAAGAACAAAAAAAAATGATTTAGTGAGTTATGTAAATTGGTTTATTCGACCGAATCTAATAACAATTGGGTTTATTGTTATTGTTATAAAAAAATCAGTTTTATTGTAGTTTGTTAAGAAATTTAAAAATAACCAATTCATTAATATATCTAATAATAATGCGACAGATAAATGTCTTTACAAAAAGACGTTTTATTCGTCTTTATGGGAGCATCCTCTATTAGTTTAGGTATTTTTTCGTTATTTTAAATAAATTTCAAACTCAAGTGACTATATTAGAATATATTAAGATCAATTAGTTTTTATTAGAATTATTTAACATATCTGAATATTTATTATAGGATAATATTATATCTTTATGAAGGTTGTAGAAGGTTTAGAGAATGGCGGTTGAATCTAGGACCTTCTTTTACTTTAATAAAATATGGCTTAACTTATAAACTTTCACTTGGATTCTGTTCGGACTCAGCAGTGAAAAATTTATGAGATAATTTATTTTTATCTCATAAATATAAGAAAATAGAACAGAGAAGGGAAAGGAGAAGCTGACACCATCATGTATCTTGGTTCAGTTGCATTGTGCAATGCAACCTACATGCAGTTCCACCACAACAGTGGTGGGATTTCCAGTATAGTTAAAGTATTATATACACCAATTCTATAGGATTCACACAATCCTTCTACTCTCAAATTCTAACCTAACTTGATTTGGTTATGCTAATACCTAATCCTTTACTCTTATTGCTTACCCAACTAAGAAAGGGGTACCTCATAGGTATAAGATACAAGACACAAAACCAATCTAAAGAAATCTGAAATCACTCTAGGCTTTTCTCTCAAGTGTTTCACTCAGCCTGTTAACACTCTTTGACTTTTACTTGAGCTATCTCTTTATGCCTTTTCACACTCAAAATTACAGAAAGATATACATAGAAAATGAAATTACAATCTGTAAAACATGAAGGAGATTGATGCTTCAACAGTCTCTGTTGCTTTGTGATGAACAAGATTTGCTTAATTCTGATTTAGTTCCTCATTCTGGCGGAATGCTTATTTGAAAGAAAGCACTGTCCAAGTTGATGAACTCTCTCAGATAGGAGTGTGCATGGCCCGGCCCGGCCCAGTCCCGAACACTTTAGGGGGCTAATTTGGTGTGATTTCATCGGGTTTAGGGTCAGGTATGGGTCTCAAAAATAGACCCGGTCATTATTTCGGGTCGGATCCGGGCCATAACTCGGGTCACCCGAAATCGGCCCGGTGGCCCGGTCATCATACATAATTAATATTTTGTGTTATTAGTGATGGATGATGGCTATTATTATGTGAAATTTAAGTGTTGTAAACCTTAATATTTTGTGTTATTAGTCATTATATATAAGACTATAAGTTAATATTTTATGTTTAAAATGCATAAGACTTTAGACTAATGCATAATCTTGTGTTATTTGTATTGATTTAAATATTTGGTGTTATTAGGCAATATTAGTATTGATTATGGTTATGCTTTAATTTTAGAAAAGAGTTGGTTCTTATTATATTTTTCTAAGTGAATTTTACCATGTCAAATAATGATTGGAGTCTTGGAAATTTAGATATTTTTACATGCTAACTTACAAGAAGGTATCAAGGTAATATAATGTTAATGGCCCGGTTTTCACCCGGTATAATCATGGCCCGAAAGTGTATAGGTTTCATCAGGTCTAGGGTCGGGTTCGGGTCTAACAAATAGGCCCGGTATATATTTCGGGTCGGGTCTGGATCACATCAAACCCTATTTCACCCGGCCCATGCACACCCCTACTCTCAGAGAAGACTTGTCAGAACATGAACTTCAAACCCTGGTTCTCTCTCCTTACCTCAATATGAACAAAGATTTTCTTTTTTATATCTCCTTACATGTTGCTGAGTTGCTCTCATCCAGGTCAACTCCTCGAGCTGTGTGCTTTCCAGAGGTGACATTTCACTTTCTTCCATTAACCCCAAATCAGAAATTTCAAATATGATTTTCTTGTTTGACCGAAGTTAACTGAGCAGCAAAAATGGTGGTTCAGTGATGAGCCTCAAATCCATACCATTAAGAATGTGCTTTGACTCCAAGTAACTTTGTGAACCATTGATTTACAGTAGCATAGATCAAAAATACCTTTTGCCATTTATCCAAAAATAGTGTCGTAGAGAGTTGGAGATGGAGTGAAGAAAATAAATTGTATGCAAATGGAAATGAATCACCTTTTATCTTTTGACTTAGCTTAACATGGTTTGATTTTGGTGATTAGACATTTGCTTTTTGCTTAACCTTTCTCTTTCTTTCTTCTTTGATGAAATGGGCAAGAAGAAGCTCTCTCTCTATCTCTGTGATTCTGATCGCAAATGAAAAAGGTGAACATTGCTTTGGAGGCAACACCTTGAAGAGATCAGCTTGAGAGGAATGTCTTGGACTTGGATCATATTCACTTACCATTCAATCCATTTGCTTTCTGTTCATCATCTTCGGGCCGTTAGTGTCTTGTAGCTCACCAATTTTGATTTTATTTTTCATTCATTTGGGCTGCTGCTTTGTTTTTTTCTTTGGCCTGCAACACTTAATCAAATTCAATTAAAAATTAATTAGGTGTTTAACCCATTAAAAATAATATTTGTCATTATTAAATTAATTTAATTAATTTCTTAACTCAACACTTTATTATTTCAATTCTCTTAATATTTATAAATATTTTTTTATATTATATTATTTGATACAATTAGAATACACACATTTTTTGTATACTGTGCTTTCTCCTACCTTTTATAACAATGTTGATTTGTTTTTTGGATAGTTATATAAATTTTAAAATTTATGTAATAGCTAGCTGCTAGCTATAGATTATATTGTTTTGTTTTTATCTTGTGGCTGTTATGCGTGCAAAGCATGGCTTGTTAATAGTACCTAATAAACTATAGTATCTGACTCTATTTTAGACATTTGAATAGGGTTATCTGTCGGATACATCTAATTCATTTTATTTTATTATATTTTATATGCATTATTGCTATGATGATATATCATATATCTAACATAGACCGTCAATTTTTATTTAAAAATTTAATAATGCCACTTTGAGAATAATAATATATTTAAATAAGAGTAAAGTATCGTTTTTATCTCCAACGTTTAGGGTAAATCTTATTTGTGTTTCTAACGTTTAAATCGTCTTATTTGTATCCCTAACATTTATAAAAGTGATTCAATGTTATCCTGCCATCAATTACACATTATGAGTGATTTAGTTTGAGTTTTAAAAATCTCTTTTTGAAATTAGAATACAAATGTCTAGGATAGAATCGATGATCTATCTTCTCTAAAAAATAACTCATCAAATGTTGAAACTAATTCCTACAACATTTACATAATTTACTTTTCTAGAGACATAATTGAATCTAAACACAAATAGTGGGTATAATATTAAATCGAACACATCCAAGTGAGACCTAATTGAGAATGAATACATCCAAGTGAAAATAATTGAAAAATATAATCTGATTTGTTAATATAATTGATAGTAGGATAACATTGAATTACTTTTATAAACGTTAAAGATACAAATAGGACGATTTAAACATTAGAGACACAAATAAAACTTAACCCAAATGTTGGGGACAAAAACAATACTTTCCTCTTTAAACAAATTGTCGGTCTCACATACATGCCCTTCACTCGGAACTCTATAAATGTCAATGATGTCTCTTGAGTTTGCGTGGCTTCTTAATTAGAAGAAAAGATTTGGGACAACCTAGGCTTATACTCTTCTTCCTTCCATATTACATTGCAGAAGTACAGGTACATGTTTCTCTTCTCTTATAATTTTAATGTCTTTAATAATAGAAAGAAACTTGTGGTATATGTTAATTTTTTTTTTAAATATTTTTCTTGTTACAATAGAAATCCAATTCCTTCACCCTTACCCATTTTATATTTTGTTGATGGATTATTAACTAAAAGGATAGTTTTCTAAAATGGAACTGTTTTGTGTTTTATTTTACAACATATACATGTGTATTTATTTTTCTCTTTAATTTTACGTTTTCAAATGTGAGATATAGAGGCTTTTTTTTTTTAATTATTTCTTGGTCTTTGTATTTAATCTCTATTTTGATAAGTAAGAAAATATTTTAATATCCGAGTAAAAATTATATTAAAGGATGATACACTGATTAAGGTGCAAAGAGTTAACTTTTTTTTCTTTTTTAATATCCGAGTAAAAATTATATTAAAAGATGATAGAATGATTAATATGAAATTATTGGTCCCAAAGAAAAAGAAATGGAGTTGGAGTTGACACCAAAGAGAGCAGAAACAGTGTTTGAAGGAGATGGAGGAGGGTACTACGCTTGGTCAAGTCCTATGTTGTCTAAGTTCAATTTGGGTGGTGGTCGCCTTCACCTTAAGCCTTGGGGCTTCGCTCTTCCTCATTATGGAGATGTTTCCAAAGTTGGTTATGTCATTCAAGGTAACCTACACTCTCTATTTTCCTTTTTAGTTAAATTTAGTGCTCTATAAAATTTAACATTAGAGTAATGCTAGCCAACTATTCTTTTCCATTTAACATTAGTTAATTTTTTATAATATTTTATTTATCTTTAAATTATAGATTCTAAATCAATGATCTTTAACTATAAATATTTAATGATAAACTTAAATTCTAAAATCAATTAATATTAACTAATTAAAAGTTTTTTTTATTTTTTTTAACATTATTATCATCCCATAATTCTACCTGTACCAAAAAAATACTAGATTTAAATACATTTCTTAATATTAGTAAGAGAGTAAGTCTAGGATTGTACATGGATTACATAATATCCACATATTTTCCGTAATTATTTACATTCGATTCGAATTTTGTGGATATTATCCGATCTGCAAAGCCATCGGATCAGATCCAACCTGCACTATGCTACGATCAGATTGCAGATTTGATAGTGATATTCGCAGATTTGTAGATCCGCATATCGGCATGTCTCATACAATAGCATAGTTTATGATATTTTGTTTTTAATTTTTTATGTTGTCTTCAACTTAGAATAATTAAACTTAGATCTTGTGTTATTAGTTTTTTTTGTTATTCAAGAGAATTTTTATTGATAATATTTTAGGAGTAAATAGGCTTAAACAGGTGAACAAATGAATTTTCTGGACATTTTTTAGTAAAAACAATCTAACAGGACTTTAAAACACTTGCGGATCGGATCGGACCTGACCTGAAAAATGTGGATATTGTATCCGATCCAATCCGATAAGTACAGTACAGATAAGATAAAATTAAAGGCTATATCCAATCTGATCCGTATGCAGCCCTAAGTAAGGCAACAATAACTTATTCATTTTTTGCATACTCTTATGTATATATGATTATTTAAGTAGTAAATCTAAGATAAAAATTTTTCTAAATTCAAGGCATTGATAAAGTAAGAAAGTATAAATTAATTATTTTTAACCACAATTATGAAACTTACATATATGATAGAAATTATAAATTTAATAATAATTAATCTTTTTTATTTAATTATTTTACAATTTTTTTTTTGTAAATCTATATGACTATATCTATTATATATATAAAGAAAATTCAAAAAATTTTAGCATAACTTTTTATTTTTTTCTAAAATATCTTTATGAGTATTTTTCTCCTTAAATTTATTAACTCAAACTCAAATTACATGTTGAAGTTATTATTTCTTGAATTGTAAGTATGGCACATATATATGTAGGGAACAATGGTGTAGCAGGAATAGTACTCCCCAACACTAAAAAAGAAGTGGTTGTAAAACTTAAGCAAGGTGACATAATACCAGTGCCTATAGGATCTGTCTCATGGTGGTTCAACAATGGAGATTCAGATGTTATCATTGCTTATCTTGGTGAAACCTCAAAGGCTATTTTCCCTGGTCAAATCACCTACTTCTTCCTATCTGGCTTTGGAGGAATTTTAGGAGGCTTCTCTTCTGATCTCACAAGCAAATCCTATAATCTCAACAAAGATGAGACAAAAATACTCACAACAAGCCAAACTGGTGCTGTCATAATTAAATTAGAAAAAGAAAAGGCTCATGACATGCCTCATCCCCATGTAGACCTCACCAAAAAGCTGGTCCACAATATAGATGCCTCAAAACCTGATTATAGTGTGAATAAAGGTGGCTCAGTCACAACAGTAACAAGCAAAGAGTTCCCTTTTATTGGGGAAGTTGGGTTGAGTGTAATTATAGTGAAATTGGAACCTAATGCTATTAAGACTCCATCACACTCAATTAGCCCTGTGGCTCAGTTAATTTACATTGCTAGAGGAGGTGGCAAAATTGAAATTGTGGGTTTGAATGGACAAAGTGTGTTGGATACTCAAGTTGAGGCTGGTCAATTACTTCTTGTGCCACAGTTCTTTGTGGCAGCTCAAATTGCTGGTGATCAAGGAATGGAGACTTACTCTATTGTAACCACTGAAAAGTAAGTTTGAGATACTGAAACCATACCACACATTTTTCTTATTAATATTTGGTTATAGTACAATAATAATACTCTGTTATTATTTGCAGTCCCTTGTTTGAAGAGTTGGCTGGAAAGGCATCGGTGTGGGGAGCTATGTCCCCTATAATTCAAGAAGTGGCTCTTAATGTTGACTCTGAATTTCAGAAGCTTTTCATATCCAAGATTGAGGAGACAACAAATCTTATCCCCTCTGATATTTAATTCGTATTGTATGTATGAGTATGACCTACGTGTTATTTTATTTTATTTTTTATGATATCTTTGATTTGGTATGAACCCCGTGATGGATGCAAAGATTGCATGCAATTTAATTAATAATATGGGTTATTGTACCAGTGTTTGGGTTATTGTACCAGTGTTTTAATTGCCAAAAACGTGGTCTTAATTCCATTAGGAGAAAATATAAGTAGACAATAAAAATATTAAACAATGTGAATAATGGATATATCAGATGTTCATTTTATTAGGTGTATGGATGACTATTATAATATTAAGATTTAAGTGAATAATTTAGAGATGTAACATGTTTTGATTTGATTAGTGGTTGTTTATGTTGTTCAAAAAAATTATTGGTTACTTAACATTACCCATTTCATATTATTGCGTGTAATATTGAATCGAAAGGTTGAAAATATTTTCAACATTTAAATATATGAGTGATTTGATATTTATTTTATGATGAGTGTTAAGAAGTCAATAAATTTTATAACTTGTAATCATTAATTAATTATTATTAATATTTTTAATGATATTTTTTGGTGACTTAAAAGAAAAATAAACAAAAACTAAGAAAGAAAAAAAAACAAGAAACTGCTTAAGAAAGGCAGTCCCGCTGAATACTACTCTCAAACTCCTTCCAAGGCAATGGAAGCTCCACTTGGGGAGAAATAGTCCTCATTGCAGTCTTTGCCATGATGTCTGCTACTGTATTTGCATCTCTCAAGATCAATCGAAGATCAGCACGCCATTTCCAAGACATGATATCTCGGATTTTTAACACCAAAGGATCAGTAAACCCAGAGCAATCTTGTAAATTATTGACAATAGTAAAAGCCTCCACACAGTCTGTCTCACATATAATGTCTCTTTGTCCCGAGTCCCATGCTAAAAGAAAGCCTCTCCAAATAGCAAACAACTCTCCTTGCAAAATGCTACGACTCTCAATTGTTTCCAGACAGCCTCGTTGCCACCTTCCCTTCCAATCTCTGCTAACACAAGCAAAACCAACTCGAGCACCACCACTAATGGTTGAGGGGATAGATAGTCGTTGCAACTCAAATATTTTTAATGATATGAGATTATATTTAATAGTATAGAATTATTCATTTTTTTAGTTAGTTAAATATTGATCAAATTTTAATAAAAATATCGGTCTCTTAAATTTTCTCTTATTTTATTTAAATAAGATCTTAGGTTGCAATAACGTGAAAAGACTAAAAACACTATTAAAAAGAAAACATACATCTTGTGGAATTCAAGGGAAAAGAGAACATAATACGAAACTGAAAATTAGGATTATCAGGATCTGTCATTGACTCGAAATTTAGTCTGAATTAAAAGTATATTTTATTGAGTTTGATTATTTTATTTTTGTTCGATTTTATTTTTCAGTCAGATTTCGATTATATTTCGTGTCATCTGCTTCGATTTTGAAATTAGTTTTTTATAATAAAAATTATATATTTTAGAGTGAAATTAGTAGTGTGATATTATATTTTTATATTTTAATTAATATTTTTTATATTATAAAATATTATTTTTATTTTAGAATAATTTATTTTAATATAAATATGATATACCATTTATTAAATTTAATTTTTAAAAATAAAATTTTATTATTATAATATTTAAAATTTATAAATTTATATATACTAATTTTATATCGGTCAAATCGGTTTAATCTAATTTATTTTTAGTCACTTTTAAATCAAATTAAAATAGACCTATTATCCTTTTGAAATTGGGTCCGGATTTAATTAAATCTACCCAACTCATAAACACTCCTACAACGGTCAGGAATAACAAAAATTCATTGTGAGTAGTCCTTAATTGTCAAATGCCTGTAAAAGTAAATTCAATTCAATCCAGATGAAATTGCATGCCTATATAAAAATTGCAGAACTAACAATTTATTCAATTCAAGAACATCTTACTTCAAGAACATGTTCTATTATATTGTTCTAATCAATTTTGTTGTCTTGGTTTTCCGAGCACCGCTTTCACCAGTGAACAAGCTAGATTATTGGCCTTGGCTTTCTTTCATCATTGCTGTAAATCATGACTAGCAGATAGTCACTATTGCAGTTTAACATAGCTGACAAAATATCAAATTTAATTATGAACACACCAATTATAAATAGGAGTGTCAAAAATTTTCAGGATGTGAGAATTTTGGCGGAAACCGTCTTGAATGAGGCTTTAATGATGGAGAAATTTTTTCGTGAAAATGGGGATGGGGAGCGAAATTTTCTCGAGACAGGCGGGGAGTCGAGCGAGAATCTCGCCCCATCTTCGATAATTTTTCGAATTTTTTAACTTACTTAATAATCCTTACTTTATTTTTAATATAGGAGTTTTTTTAGTAATTTCACTCATTGAAAAATCCTAACCCTATTGTTTAAGATTTTATTTTATGGACTATAATTTGCTATATTATATTTCTAGACTTATAATCTTGGATAAGATATGTTTGTGTGTTTGTAATAATATTTTGTAGTTTGTTTTTTTTGTTTTTATATTTTTTATTATAATTTTCATATGGATGTTAACACATAAGGAGAGGAAGAATGAGGTTCCGCAAAAAATACAGGAAACACTGAGAATGGAGATGAGAACAATTATTTTCTCATGGCAAAAAACGGAACGGAGACGAAGATTAATTCTAGGGCCAGGATGGGAAGCAAGGAGACATCTTCCGCCCCCACCCTGCCTCATTAACATCTCTAGTTGCAAACGAGATTCTCTCATACTACTCCATTTATACGTCTGCAATGACAAATAAATCAGGCAAAATCTTGGATAAGATATGTTTGTGTGTTTGTAATAATTGAGATTTTTTCAAAAGGAATACAGGGGAAATAAGGCCAATATATATTAGAAGATAACTAGATATTCACACAAGCTTTGTTCAACGTCTATGATCTCACATCAAGTTGGTCTCTATGAAAATTTGAAAACAGTGCAAGACACCGCATATATGCCATTATCACCAAATATGAAAAATAAAAACAAACAAAGCAAGATGAGGTGTTTACGACTTTACATACACAGGGCAACCTAGATGGAGGATTATGAATAATGGATCTCTGTTTTTTCTGTGGAGTCCAATATGAGCCCATTATATACGGAGATTCAATATTATTGGGCTTAAAATGGATGCTAATATCAGTAATATTAAAAGGATTGGGTTTTGGACACACCAGCACCAAGGTCCATTTGAACCCTATGTTGGACTTCCAACTTCGCGGTGGATTAATCCTTGCTTGTCGGATTAGAAAATATCATGAAAAGTTTTTTGCATCATAGTTTCTCTCTTCCACCGCTTTTGCCGATTCTGAACCACCACCATGAGGGGCGGTTTTGTCCGAGGAGGACACTCTCGCTCACATGAACCACCCAGAGCTCCTGGAGAAGATAATGCGAGAGCAACCAGAAAAGTGAGGAAGGTAGGTGAAGACCAATGCTTTTCGGGAGAGTCTCTTCTCAAAGCAAGGGAGGAAGAATGGATGGTTGAAGAAGGGATATGAGGACAAGCTGGAGGTGAAGCTAGAAGATCCTTCAGTGAGATGGTAAAAGGAGGTAGAACTCCAGTAACAACGGAAACTAACAGTGGAGCTGGAAGCCTGGTAAGAAATCAGGAGGATATGATGGAGGAGGACGGAAGAGATAAAAGAGAAGAACCACAACCACAAAGCAGAAACATTCCAGAGATAAGGGTGGAGAAGGTTAATGGGATCTTCAACTTTATTTTGAATGAAGCGGCCATGAAGAACCTCAGACATCCATGGTGGGATACACTGATTGTGAAGTTGATGGGTAGGAAAATATCATTACCAGTCCTCACCCGCAGGCTAGAGAGTATGTGGGGGAAGCAGGGAAGTATTGAGGTGATCGACATTGGCAACGAGTTCTTCATTGTAAAGTTCTTCTCACAAGAGGACCTTGACTATGCACTGACAGAGGGACCGTGGAGGATCTTTGACCATTATTTATCAATCAGATTTTGGAAGCCAGATTTCAATCCAATGGAGGCAACAATTGATACAGTGGCAGCGTGGGTGAGGTTACCAGGTCTGGCCATTGAGTACTATGACAAAGAGATGCTAGAGAGGATAGGTAATATTGTGGGAAGAACTCTCAAGGTGGATTCCAACACAGCTGAAAAGTGCAGAGGTAAATTTGCTAGGTTGTGTGTGGAGCTCGACTTGACAGCACCACTCATATCTCAATATTCCATCAATGGTGTGAGGTATTTGGTGGAATATGAGGGGTTGTATGATATATGCTTTACCTGCGGTATGGTAGGCCATGAAAAAGCAAAATGCCCAAAGAATGTAGTGACCGGAGAGGGACAGGATAAGCCGGCGGCATCAGGGAAAGAAGACAGTCAAGGAAGAGAAGTTGATCAGGATGTAGAACAGCAGAGGAGAGCCCAGAAGGGTAAAGAAGTAATTATAGAAAATGAGGGGGGCACTTTGGGAACTGATATTTCACAGGAGCAATTTGGACCATGGATGGTTGTGAATCGTCAGCCACGTGGCAGGAGAACAAAGATAGGGGACGCTGCGGCGGGTAATGGGACGAAAGGAACAAATGATGGTGGAGAAAAGCAAAATACCAGGAACGTGGGTGGTACGAGGTTCGCAGTGTTGTCTGCAGAGGAGACAAATGAGGAGGCAGCCAATCATCTGGCAATTAAGGATATTCCACCAGAAAAGACAAATCAGAAGATTCAAGAGCCTAGTATCGTTTCTACAAGCAACCCCACTAATACACACAAGGCACCCAACATGAGCTCATCAATTAACATCTCAGACCAAGCATTTGTTTCATCCCAACAAAAAAGAAACCAAACAGAAAAACCCAAAAGCCCAAAAAATCTTGCCAACATAAAGACCCCAACACAAGCCAACCCAACAAAGAACACCACAGAAACCCAAAAAGAACTCATAAGAAAAACACCCAGCAAACCAAACCCAGCCCATAATTCTGCTACACAATCTATCACCTTAGGCGATCCAAACAATATGGACACATCACAAAACCTTTTATCCCAAAGTCCGGGTACTCAAATTGAAAATACACAAGATATTGGGGAAGACATGGTCATTCCCGAGATAGCTGTTATGGAGGAGGATCAACACAACTCCATGGACTCAGAACCACCAGACCCACACTCTATAGCTTCAGAGATAATGGTGGAAGCAGCTCTTAAGTTTGAAGAAGAGGAGCGGGAAAAAATATCGGCAGAAGAGGAAATAGCTATGGCCATGCAGGAAATGGATGAGAGCGACATGCGAGTTGAAAACAACTCAATGAACACAGAGAACGGTGAAGATATGTGCCTTGAGAGGGATAAGATGCTGATGGAACAGTAGGTGTCCGGGTGTGCTTCTCTACCTATCTTTCTCTATGATCGTCCTTTCGTGGAATTGCAGAGGAGCAGTGAGTAAGGCTTTCACTCGCTCCCTTAAAGAATTTAGTAGGTTATATAAACCTGATTTCATAATACTTCAAGAAACTAGATGTAGTGGTGACAAAGCTTTGGAAGTTGTTAGGAGGATTGGGTTTGAATTTTTTCATATAGAAGAAGCCGTTGGCTTCAGTGGTGGTATCTGGATCCTTTGGAAGGACCCACATATAAATGTTAATGTCAGAGTTTCAAAAACCCAATTTGTGCACTTAGATATCACCAGCAGCAATGGGGAGACTTGGCTTCTTACCGCCGTTTATGCTAGCCCCCATGAGAGTTTAAGGAAAGAGTTTAGAGAGGATGTAGTCTGCCTTGCAAGGGGCGTGCAGAAGGAGTGGCTAGTGGTGGGAGATTTCAATGACATAGCGTGCCCTTCAGAAAAGAAAGGAGGGGGGAGTATTGATTCTAGAGCGTGCATCAGATTTAAGGAATGGATTAATGCTTGCGGCCTCATAGACCTTGGCTATGTGGGAGCCAAATATACGTGGAGAGGACCTCAATGGCAGGGGCTAGAGCGAGTTTTCAAACGGCTTGATAGGGCCTTGGGAAATACAGCTTGGAGAACTAGATTTGAGGAGGCTAGAGTTGATGTTCTTACGAGAATAAACTCTGATCACCACCCCCTCTTAATTACTTTCAAACCACAAGCACAACAACGAAAAGAGAGACCTTTCCGTTTTGAGGTTATGTGGAACCTCCATCCAGAATTCAAAGGGTATGTGGAGAGCACCTGGAAGAAACAAGAGCCGCTTGGTACTGCCTTAAGAAACCTCTCAAGAGGATTGAAGGATTGGAATAGAGATGTTTTTGGTCATATTGGAAAGAAAAAGCAGAAGCTACTCAATCGTTTAGGGGGAATTCAGAGAGCGCAAGCTAGGGGCCACAACCCTTTTCTTGAGAGGTTGGAAAGAGAGCTCACAACAGAGCTTGAAAATGATTTGGAGAAGGAGGAGCTAATGTGGCTACAGAAGTCCAGAGAGAGATGGGTAGTTGAAGGCGACCGCAATACAAAGTTCTACCATACTAAGACCATTATAAGAAGGAGAAAGAACAAAATCTTAAAGTTGCGTAACGAGAATGGGGAGTGGATGGAAGAAGAGGAGACCATTGCCCAACATGCTATTAATTTCTTTAAGATGTTGTACAAGGAAGAGGAAAACAATAAGCTAGTTCAGCTTGTTATCAATAAGTACCCCCCACTAGATGAAGACATCAGGAGGGAGATGGATGCACTTCCAACCCCAGAGGAAATTAAAGGAGCTTTCTTTAGAATTGGTTCTCTTAAAGCGCCGGGGGAGGACGGCTTCCCGGCTAGTTTTTATAAGGATAATTGGAACTGTATTAAATCTAATGTTCTCTCCATGGTGGATATCTGTTGGAAAGATCCGGCTTGCATTAGGGAGATGAATAACACGCTGATTACACTCATCCCAAAGACCCCCACACCAGAGTTTATAACCCAGTTTAGACCCATTTCCCTCTGTAACGTCAGTTATAAAGGGCTATCTAAAATAATAGTTGACAGAATCAAACCTTGGCTGGTGAGTAGAATTGCCCCACAGCAATCCAGCTTTGTTCCAGGCCGGAATATTCATGATAATATATTGATAGCCAAAGAGATAACTCATATCATGAAAAGAATGAGAGGTAAGAAAGGCTTCATGGCGATCAAATTCGACTTCGAGAAAGCCTATGATAGAGTGAGGTGGTCTTTCCTTAACCAATGTTTGGAGGAGTTTGGGGTGACAAGCAAGTTGAGAGAGATTATCATGACATGCGTGTCATCCGTCTCATACAATTTGTTGTGGAACGGAGGAAAAACAGAGATTTTCAGCCCCACAAGGGGTTTGAGGCAAGGTGACCCATTGTCACCTTATCTTTTTGTAATGGTGATGGATAAATTATCCCAGATGATAGAAGAGTATGTGGAATCTAATAACTGGAAGCCAATCACAGTTGGAAGAAAGGGACCGAAAATCTCCCACCTTCTTTTTGCAGATGATCTCTTAGTGTTTGCGGAAGCAACTGTGGAGCAAATTGCTACTATTACAGATGTGATGAAGAAATTTTGCGACGTGTCTGGGTTGAAAGTCAGTGTTTCCAAAACAGCTATAACATTTTCTAATAATGTGAAGAAAGAGGAGAGAGAGACCATAAAGGGAATCTGTCAGTTCCAGCAAAATCAAAGCTTGGGCAAGTATCTCGGAGCAATGTTTACTAATCAACGAAGAGGGAAGGAGAAGTTTAAACATGTACTACAACGAGTGCATAACAAGTTAAAGGGATGGAAAAGACAGTGTCTATCTTTAGCGGGGAGAGTAACACTTGCAAAGGCGGTGCTGAACCCTTTAGCATATTATGACATGCAACACACCAGACTCCCAAAAGGAATTTGCAGGGAGATAGAGAAAGCTATTCGAAGTTTCGTTTGGGGGGATAACCAATCTCAAAAAAAAGTTCATAACATCGGGTGGGAGACGTTGTGCCAACCAAAACAACAAGGAGGGCTAGGTTTTAGAAAGCTACATGAGATGAATGAAGCCTTTATTATGAAAACTCTATGGAGACTGTTCACGGAACAGGGAACTCTATGGACACAAGTGGTTACTCACGATAAGCAGGGAAGTTTGGATGGGCTAGAGAATATAAACATCAGTAATAAACGCTCTCCTTTTTGGAAGGAACTGCAGAGAGCCTGGGCTAGAATGAAGCAGCACTGTAAGTGGATCGTAGGTGATGGTAAAACAATTCGATTCTGGGATGACATTTGGCTATCAGGAGAGGAACCTCTTAGAGGAAACATTTTACAAGACATTCCAAGAGAGTGGGATCAGTACACAATTGGAGACTTTGTAAATATAGATAATCAATGGCAGCTCAATATTTTGGAACCTTTTCTCCCACAGAATCTAATAGAGGAAATAAGAAAGACAGAGCCGCCACAACCTCAAAAAGGAAAAGACACTATCGGGTGGAAATATACAGCAAATGGAGTTTTTTCTATTGCAACTGCATACAAGAGCCTAAGTAGCCAGCAAAGTGAAAACAGCAAAATTTGGAAAGCAATATGGAAATGGAAAGGCCCAGAAAGAGTGCGTACCTTTTTGTGGCTCATGAATCATGGAAGGTTGATGACAGCAGATAGAAAAGCCAGAATGATGGGAACTTCTCCTTACTGTCATAATTGTCCCCAAGTGAAAGAATCGATCCTCCACGTGCTGCGAGACTGTCCTAGCGCATCCAGGATCTGGGCCAAATTAGTACACCCAAATGCTATTGCTCTCTTTTTCACAATGCCTCTGGAGTTATGGATACAGACGAACTTTAGCAATGACATGGGCAAAAGCTCTGAGCACAATTGGGTGGACGAATTTGTGCTAACCTGCTATTGGCTTTGGAAGTGGCGAAATGAAGAGGTTCACAATCCAAGTTTCCTCCGCCCAGTGAATCCTATTTCAATTATAAGGGAAAAAGCAAAGGAGTATAAGAGAGCTCATCAGAAAGGCACGCTTCTATCTATTGAATCAGCTCAAAATAAGGAAAACTTACATTGGATCCCACCCAAAAGAGGGTGGGTTAAATTGAATACCGATGGCACATCACAAGAAAGAACAATGAAGGCTGGGTGTGGAGGTCTTCTTCGAACCCATAATGGGGAGTGGATTGGGGGTTTTCGGGCAAATTTGGGAAGATGCCAACCAGTGCAAGCTGAGTTGTGGGGCGTCCTCCATGGACTTCACATGGCAGCAGACCTGGGAATGAGAAGAGTGGAGGTGGAAGTAGATGCAAAGGAAGTTTACGAGGCTTTGAAGGAGTATAAGACAGAAAAATTATGTCACAACAAAGTGCTAAACGAGATTCACAAAATCCTTCGTAGACCATGGGAAATTGCTTTTATTCATATTGGTAGAGAAGCCAATCAGTGTGCACATTGGCTAGCGCACAGTAGCATCAAGTACAGGGAGTCTCTTTACTTTCTGGATGTTCCCCCGATAGATTTAGTTAGTTTAATGAGAGATGATGTAAAAGGGGTTCCTTGCCCCGAAGTTAGTTTAGTTTTGTAGGTTTTTTTTCTTTTTTTGGGCCTACGGCCCCTTACACTTACCAAAAAAAAAAAGAAAATATCATGAGAAATAAAAAAAAAAAAAGAAAAGAATTTCAATATGAACAACACACCTGCTTCGAAATTCTTATAGATTTTGCGTTCTAATCCAAAGTGTGCGTGTGAATTGCGAAAATGGCAACTACTACTACCACCATGTTAGTAGCATCTCATCTCTCACTGCTCTCAAGATATCGTGTTCCCCGAAACGCTGCGTTTTGGTCGCCACATCATCATCATCAAAAGAATAAGCTAAATTCATGGTCCATTTCGGCAAATTCTTTCGATCTCTCTCCTCCGCCAATCGACCATGACTTCCTGGTCTGCTCTCAGCCTCTCTCTTTTTACTATTTTTATATTTGTTTTATTTTTTTAAGCTCTCTTTTCTTTAGTTATGTTATTATTTTCTTGATTCTTTTGCAGGACACTGTTAAAACTGCAGGCGCTAGGGTTTCTGAGGAAGGGATCGTTGAAACATTTTATAATGATGATGAAGCGCTCGATGCCGCGGAGAACGGAGTTGCGGTAATTTTGTTGTTTTATTGGATTATTTGTGCCTGTAACTTGCTGCTTTTAGTTGACGGTTTGTTTTAGTTCCTTGAGCTGATTAATCCGTGATTCTAGAGAAGTAGAGATGCTTCAGTTTTCGTGGATTACCATAACTAAATACTCATTGCTTTGGATGTGTCTAACAAAATGTTAAAGCTAATACAATTTGTGAAGTCTAATAGTTCCATGAATGTTAACTATTTTAGCTAGGTTCATTACAATTGTGTTAGATAATATGTGGGATTTAGTTGTTTACTTAATTTGATTCTTTGTGGCGTCTAATTGTGTAGGTTGTTGATCTTTCACATTTTGGGCGGATTAGAGGTATACTTGCTTTCTCTATCATTGTTAACAAAATTTCCTAGCCATATTAGGTTAAATAAAGTAAAATTGGCAGAAACATGCATAAAGAGACACTAATGACAAAAAAAGGGGCAAAATATTTTTGCATAACTATTTTTCTTTTGCTATTTTCTGTTCATGATTAGTGTATAATGTGGTACTTATTAGTTACTTGTAGATCAAGTGAAATATGGCTAGTGGCCATGGTTTGTTAGAGATATAAAACTAAGCATTCACAGCACAACTTAACCTATTGGGGAAGTTAACCCTTGACATGTTTAATGTTTGATTAATTTTCTATGCATATATTTGTCAAATCTGAAATGAAGTCAGTGGAGAAGATCGTACCCAGTTCCTTCACAACCAGACTACTGCAAACTTTGAATGTCTGCAGCCGGGGCAAGTGCGTACGGGAAGAAAGTAGCATTGTTTCATTGAACTAAGGCGTTATTTGGAAGTTCTCTTCAATTTATTTTTATATTTCATATTATAATACAGGCTTAAGTAATGGGATTTCTAACTGAAATCCATAGGGATGTGACACTGCCTTTGTGACCCCAACAGCTCGAACAATAGATATTGCACATGCATGGATCATGGTAAACTTCATTTCTTGCTTGTTTTCTCTGACTTTGTTAGTGGTTGTTCTCTTTTCTACAATGTAATGATATCTAAGTTTTGAAGTAGCTGATGACTTTCTCCTATTGCTTTGACAGAAAAATGCAATCACATTAGTGGTTTCACCTGAGACTTGTAGGACCATTACAGAAATGCTGAATAAGTAGGTAACTTCATTTAATGATTGCATTCTCACAAAGAGCTTAAACCTTTTTTTTGGGGGGTTTGAAGAGAAAAGGAAGAAGAGGGGGGGGGGGGGGATAAGAGAACAGGAAAAGCTTTTTTCTTGAGGAATATCTTCAGACTATGGAAGCTGCACGAATTAAATCTTTACATATAATGATTTCAAGGTACATATTTTTTGCTGATAAGGTAGAGATTCAAGACATTACTGAGCAAACAAGCTTATTTGTTTTGTTGGGACCTAAAAGTGACCAGGTAAGAAACATCTTACTTATTAGATAAAAAGCAAGAAACAGTATTTTTCTTTTACACCTTTAGGTTGTTTGGAAGGTTGGAGAGGAATGGAGGGCTTGTACTTGTAGTGTGAAATTCACACTATAAGCCTTTCCTTCCCACCAAACATCTAATTCACAAAGGCACAAACAACCTTAGTGTTTTGAATGACTAAGTTGGTAATTTTCAAAATAATGAAATGAACAGGTCATGGAGAACTTGAAACTTGGTGAACTTGTGGGAAAACCATATGGCACACATCAACATTTTAATGTGAGCATTGACCATACTGATAATCTAGTGTGATGTGTACCAATTATTAGTTGTTCAAATTTTGCATGTTTAACTTCTTCATAACTTCTTAAAATGATTTAAATTTATTCTTCCCATATAAAGTTTCAACAGCATTACATAATAATTAATATCTGCATTGTTATAACGTTTTCCTCTGGTTGAAGACTTGAAAAGCTTTAAAACCTAACTAATCTGTTAATATTCATGTAAAGGAATTCTCTGAAATGTCTTTGAAATTTGTAGGTTGATAAGCAGCCTTTAACTATAGGGGTCGGAAATATCCTTTCTGAAGGTGGTTTTTCATTCTTGATGTCTCCAGCAGCTGCTCCATCTGTCTGGAATGCTATTCTTGCTCAAGGGGCCATTCCAATGGGTTCTAATGCATGGAATAAATTACGGATAATTCAAGGTATTGAGAGTATCACTGACTTGGCTTTAGATTATATGGACTTTATATATAATTAACATATACTTACTTTTGCATTATCTTTTGATCATGACTTGACTTCTCAGGAAGGCCTGCTCCAGGAATGGAGCTTACTAAGGAATTCAATGTCTTAGAAGCCTGTCTATGGAACTCAATTTCTCTAAATAAGGGTGTGTGACTGTTATTTTGCAGCTACTGATCTGCATGTAACGTTGATACTTGTTGGATGCTTAAGTCTGTTTTTGATCTTCTTAGGTTGTTACAAAGGACAGGAAACTATAGCAAGGCTGATAACTTATGATGGAATCAAGCAGCGGTTATGGGGATTGCATCTTTCTGCTGCTGCTGAACCTGGCAGCATTATTACAGTTGATGGCAAAAAGGTTATTTATTTCATTTTTTTTATTAATGATCGCATTATTTTTAATGAATTGTTGCATTTTATTTGGCCCCTATCACCTCAGAGATATTGGTAACTCTTAGGTAATACTAGTTCCCTATGCACCTGATATTGAGTTGCATTCTGTAATCCTGATTTTTCTCTTCAACGGGTTGGAAGTTGATGTTTTCTGTGAATCATGCAGGTTGGGAAGTTGACCAGCTATGCATCAGGAAGAAAGCAATCTGAACACTACGGATTAGGCTACATTAAGAGGCAAGCTGCTTCAGAAGGAGATACTGTAGTTGTGGGAGACAACATCAGTGGAACAGTGGTGGAAGTTCCTTTCCTTTCTCAGCAACGGTCGCCTTCTGGTAGTTCAACTTGTTGATTCTTTTGGCATGAAAAATAGAACATTGTGGATCAGTGTGGTTGTGAATTTGTGATACATAACATATTGATGTCGGATCAGGTAGAAGCGTATGAAAAGTTCCACTTTTTAATTTAGATGTGGTTGGGGGAATGGTGTAGGACGCAGTTATGGAATGTATAAGTGCTTTACGCAACTGTACTGTCAGGAACAAAAATCGGACCCTCCGATTACCTTTGTCAAAATTTAAATTTTCTCTTCCAAACTAATCGGACTCTCCGATTAGTAGGCTTAATTTTTTTTACAAAGAAATCGAATGGTCTGATTTCTTCATCCTTGGTTTCAGAAAAAGCTGTCTCACATCCATGTCTAGTACCCACATTCTCCACAACAACGCATAACACACATGCTTCTTATATCCAAAAAAATGAGCCGAAAAGTTCATGCATCATACTGGCCAATTTTTTTAACTAGTTTGCTAAATTATTAATGTCTGAATACAACTGGTGCCTATTTCATATTTGGAGGCTAATTATGTTTAGTTTGCATAAAGTTTTTAGAAAATACACTATACCTTTCGAGGAGGAATCTTGTCAATGTATAGTGTTAATTTTTTTTTATTAGAAAAGAGTTTCATCAGCCGAAAATTAATTCTTCATTCATTACTGAAAATTTTCTAAGTTACGTGTTAAGCTGATGTTTCATTTTTAATCCTTACTTATCTCTTGGTTTATAATATATTAAGATACAAATTTTGGTACAAGTGTTGACATTTTAGCATTATGTTTTGTAACAGAAAGTAGCAAATTTGGACTTATGTATATATACTATGGCGGTTTTGAAATTTTTTTTTGGATCGAGATTTAATTGGTGAATCCTGATACACGAGTAAAATTACCATAAAATGAAATAAAGAGAAAAGGATAAATAGGTTCTTTGCTTTTTGTTTCGCGAACATTTTCGTTTCTAATCATTTGAAAATATTTTTAAGTCTCTCACCTTTTTAAAAGTTGAACGAATTAGTCTTTTTATGCAAATATCTCCGTCAAACCTAACAAAAAAAATCTGATGTAATTCCCGTTTTGATGAGCTGGCGTTACGGATGCACACGTGGCATATAAATGAAAGGATATAAGTGGAAGGGTAATTTGTCCAATTTCCAAAATTACCCTTCCACTTATATGCCACGTGCATCCGTAACGCCAGGTCGTCAGGTCATTAGAACGGGAGTCACGACAGACTTTTTTGTTGAGTCTGACGGAGGCATTTGTACGAAGAGATTAATCCGTCCAACTTTTAAAAAGATGAGAGACTTAAAAATATTTTTAAATGGTTAGAGACAAAAATGTCCGTGTAGCAAAATATTAAGAACTTATTTGTCATTTTCTCTAAAATAGAATCATGTAAAAGAATTGGAAAATAGTTACGAGGAATGAGCATTTCAAAGTCAACTGTTGCATTGATTTCCGCAATACCTCTCCATAAGAACTTACTTCAACCACTCTTGTTAATGCAAAGTCATCAGCTTTTATTTCTGATCAATGCCGCGTTCCTTGAAATGGTGTCAGTGGCTCAGTTCTTTCTACCCCGTCTTTCACTATGTCATTGACTCATTGGTTCTTCTATAACATCCTTAAATACACACAATATGAAACAAACAACACAGCAAAAACACTGTAATCATAAACATGAAACCTGTTTTTGTGCTTCTCCTAATCTTTATTGTGTTTCCTACAAGGCCATTCTCAGCATCATCATCATCATCATCATCTCCCACCATTTCCCATGGTAGCAACAATTCTGTGTGCCCAGTGGGAATGGATTATGTGCTGACAGTCCCCTGGAACTCCTCTAGCTGCCATAACTTCCAACCTTTCCCATCCAAAAACAAAACACGTTCAAGTTTTTGTTGCACAGCTCTGTTATCCCTCTTTGGCATAGCACTTGCTCAAAACCTCAAAGAAAACTCTCTTTTCCAGTTCCCGAATCTTCCTACCTCAAAATCCTGCCTTCATCACTTCCAATCCAAGCTCAGTGCTCTCTCACTTCCAAACAACCTTGTTTCCTCTTGTTTTGACCCGCTTCAATTTGTTATCAGTCCCAACCTATGCGCTAACATCCAATCTAAGCAAGACTGGATCAACAATCTTGGTCCTACAACTCGGTTCAACGATGCCTGTAAGCCAGACCTCAGTGTCTCTGCCAACTGCGACATTTGTGTCACAGAAGGTCTAAATGTTCTGCAAAAGATGAATGTTATTGATGGAAATGCTTCTCATTCCCAAGACTGTTTTTATTTTTCAATTCTATATGCTGCTGGAATCGCAAACGAGCTTGGCCCTGAAAGCAGAGGTGCTATGTCTTGTATTTATGAGTTGCCACTTATTAATGATCAAGGGAGAGGTGCCAGAAGAAAGAGCCATAATCATGCTCTTGTATTTGGTTTAATTGGAGCTTCAATTGGAATCTTGGTTGTGTCTTCCTTGATAGGTTTGTGTCTATGCTACAACAGGTTGGGGACGAGAAAAGCTGCTGAGAATTTGTATGTCTGTGCTGAACCGACAGTGCAAGGGTCTAGGACTCAAGTGAGACCAAATACAGGGTCAATTTGGTTCAAGTTTGAGGACCTAGTGAAGGCCACTAACAATTTTTCAACCCAGAACTTCATTGGCAGAGGTGGTTCTGGCTTAGTTTACAAGGGCATTCTACCTGATGGCACAATGGTTGCAGTTAAAAGGATAGAAGAATCGGATTCTCAAGGAGATGAAGAATTCTACAGGGAGGTGGACATTATTAGCAACTTGAAACACCGCAATCTAGTGCTGCTAAGAGGGTGTTGTGTGGCTGTTAAAGAAGAGGAAGAGGATTCTGGGTACAGAGAAAGCCAAAGATATCTTGTTTATGATTACATGCCAAATGGTAGCCTTGAAGACCATCTCTTCTCTTCCATGGACAACCGAAATATGAAGAAATCACTTACTTGGTCTCAAAGAAAGAGCATAATCTTGGATGTGGCAAATGGGTTGGTCTATTTGCACTTTGGAGTTAAACCTGCAATCTATCACAGAGATATCAAAACCACCAATATACTTCTTGATGCAGGTATGAATGCAAGAGTTGCTGATTTCGGGTTAGCTAAACAAAACTTTGAAAGTAGGTCTCTGATAAACACAAGAGTTGCTGGAACTCATGGGTACCTGGCACCAGAATATGCACTTTATGGCCAGTTATCTGAAAAGAGTGATGTCTATAGTTTTGGTGTGGTTATATTGGAAATATTGTGTGGAAGAAAAGCTCTTGATTTATCTTCATCCGGAACACCTGCATTCTTTATCTCAGATTGGGTTTGGTCATTGCTGAAATCTGGTAACTTAGAATCAGCTTTGGATGCTTCTATGTTAATAGATGAAAACCTTACTAGTAGGAAAATAATAGAAAGATTCTTAATGGTTGGTGTTCTGTCTTCTCATGTAGTAGCTGATTCAAGGCCAATAATTTTGGATGCTTTGAAGATGTTAGAAGGGGATATTGAGATTCCACCAATTCCAGATAGGCCAATGGCTCTTGCACACCATGTGTTTCCCATAGTTATTTAGAATAGCGAAAATCAAGATGTATAAAGAAAATTAAGATTGAGGATGTAACTAAACTAAGTGATCCACTGGCACAGGTAACATTTAGCATAAGAGTTATAATTAAAAAATATATTTGGATGATATCGTATTCTTAACTAAAAAGCTTGTGTATATTGTCACAATATTAAGCATATGTTTTGTGTTTTACCGAAAGTGGCCGTTACAAGATTTAGCAGCACTTTAAACAGACTTCAGTATAACGAAAAGTGGTCGACACAATTGATACCTAAAAAAAATCTTATATCTTGTTGCGAGAATGCTAGTTTGAGTTTTGCTATTAATACAATGATTGATTCAATAATACTTTAGTAAATACTCAAAGAACTTTAATAATGAGATTTAATATCACTTGAATAACTATACGTTTCACTTTTATGACCAAATATATATAAGAAGAAATTTAAATATATTCACTTATAATCACCACAAAATATGTTGAAGATATTATAAATGAAATGAACGTGGGCTTATTTTTGTGTGTCATTATGTCAAATACTCAAATCTAATTAATTACAAGTTTAATCACCCATGACATGTACGTGATAAGATTGAAATTATAATTTTAAGTTGTTATGTTAAATTTTATTTTAATTATAATAATTTAATTAATAAAAAAATAACTTGTATGCGTTGTTTTTCTTTTTTTAATATAGTGTTAATTGTATTAACTATAAAATAGTTATTTAATCTACTTTTTTCAATAAATCAGGCATATATACTCAATATGACCATAAATAATCTAGTAATACTCAATATGATTTTATAAGTTCTCTTTTTTCGGTTAAGAATCCAATAACATCTAATTTAAAAAAAAAAGACGAATTAAAAGCATGAAATTAAAGACAAATAAATGAAACAATAACAACAACAACAACAACATAATAATAATAATAATAATAATAATAATAATAATAATAATAATAATAATAATAATAATAATAATAATAATAATAATAATAATACAAATTAACTACGCACCAAATAAGTTAGTTTTTTCATTTGTTTGTCTCAATATATCAGCATGATCGAGAAAATTGAAATGATTGTCAGGAATATTACGATCATCGATCGTATTTACTATACGTGACTCCTTCTTAAAGGTTATTCTACACACATGTGTAGTCGGAAGATAAATTCCGCTTGATTCCTCAATCAGAAAATTTGAGAAGACATAAACTTTCCCCTCGATCAGATCATTCTCAAACATCTTTGCCAAATAATTCTTCACTGAACAATGAATTTTATCACAATGTAAAATAAATTAAAAACAAAGACTATTAGCACTTACAACTCTATTAAATCGCACTGTGGTTGATTCCTCCAAGAGTTTACTCACGAAATAAAGTTAAAATGTGAACAGTAAATATATATAAACTGGACCTAGCATCACTCGAATAAATCATGTAGAATAATCAACCTACCTTATCATCCATGAGAACCATTTCTAGATAAGCTGTCTTACTCTTGTCAAATTTGGATGGAACTTTCCATAACCTTATAATACTTGCCTTTATTTTCCAAACCTTTTCATTACATAATCTACTACAGGTAATACTGTTCATAGAATCATAGCTTGTAGCCATTAGATATGGAAAATAATAAAGAGAAAAATAAATACGAATAAGATACGAATTTTGTAGATGAAAAATAATTGAAACAATTGACTATTACGACTTATATATATATATATATATATATATACTAATTACAAACGATATGAATTTTTAATGGAGATACTTGATACTAATAGAAAAAAAATTATATAAATAAAAATTATTTAATTTCAATTTCAATTTCATATAACAAAACAGTAGTTTTTAAAAATTATGGAATCTTTTTTTGACATATGTATTATGCCATACGTATAAATTATACGGGTTATTATATAAATTCATATATATGCATAACAAAGCAGTTTAACATTATATATTTTTTATATTAATTATATGCCAATATTTAAAAAAAAGAGATAAAAAAAAGATATATAAATATATAAAATATTATTTCTATATATGAAACAGTTTTGTATTGCTTTAATTATAGAAACTTACTATAATTATATAAAATTTAATTTGAGAAAATAATTTTTCTTGCCATAAATAATATACTAAAACTGTTAGTATATTATCTTCTTTATGGTTAATTGAATTTATCAATGATTTTCCCGTGTAAATCGTTATTACCCAATTTTTAATAATTACTTAATATACAAAATTTGAAATTGGAAATTGTTATTACTAATTCAATTAATTGGTTAATTGAATAATAATTATCAAATTATTAAGGTGCAAAATCATTAATTTACTCAATTGATTTCCATATATTATTTATATTTTAAGTAATAATTTGAAATTATATTATTTATCCAGTTAATAATATTATTATTAAAAATTATTTTTTGCATTGATTTTTAAAACAATTATTAAATAATTATTTTTGTTAAGATAATTGTTTATAAATTATTTCAAATTATATTTTGTTAAGATATAATTATTTAGATTATTACTCATGACATGGGTATAATTTCATTTTATACCAATTGATCAATTATAATTATATGACACGGGTGTAATTTCAATTTTATCTATGGATTATTTTCCGTAATAATATACAACATATTATTTACTGTGATAATTTGATTTGATTGATTTCTAATTATTTACGTACATAAATGATTAAAATATATAACATAAATATCGTAATTATTATAATTCTATGATATAATTATAATTAACATATTTTATCATAATTAAATATTGATTTGATATAATTATAATGAAAATACTTTTCTAAAATAATATAATCTACTATTATTCATCCACTAATTATTTGGCAATAAACCTTAATATGATTTTTTACATCTTTGTTATGAGAAATAACTACTTAGATATACCAAATAATATGTAACATATTACTACCTATATAAGTTAAAGGCACAAAGACAGAATTTAATTAAGGTGATTGAAACTTTCACCAAATAGAATATGATCTCAATCGAATAAAAAAGGGTACTCGATTTTGCATTAATTAGCTAGTCGAAGAAATAACATACTCATTCATTATTCATGTTTCATTATATTTTTTAAATAATATATAGAAAATATATATCCTGTGTATAAAAATGTGACTATTAGTAATTTTATTAATAAACATTTTTTTAAACTATTACTAATTTCAATTTTAATAGAAAATCTGAGAAAATAATTTCGCTTGCCATAAATAATATACTAAAACTGTTAGTATATTATCTTCTATATGGTTAATTGAATTTATCAATGATTTTTCCGTGTAAATCGTTATTACCCAGTTTTTAATAACTACTTAATATACAAAATTTGAAATTGGAAATTGTTATTACTAATTCAATTAACTGGTTAATTGAGTAATAATTGTCAAATTATTAAGGTGCAAAATCATTGATTTACTCAATAGATTTCCATATATTATTTATATTTCAAGTAATAATTTGAAAGGGTTAATACTCAAATTCGTCCCCGAAAGATTACGCGATCTTCATTTTCGTCCCCGAACGATTTTTTTAATCAAATTAGTCCCTGAAAGATAAAAAATAAATCAAATTAGTCCTCTTGTCAGTTGGGGCGATGACGTGGCACGTCAAGTGCCACGTGGCAGGTCAGCAACACGTGGCAGGTCAGTGACACGTGGCATACCCAGGTCAACGCCACGTGTCACTTGACATGTAAAAAAGATTTTTATAGTCAAAATAGTCCTTGAAAGTCTAGAAATAAGTCATTTTCATCCCTCAAATTTTAAAAATTAGTCAAACTAGTCCTTATATAATTTTTTTTTATTTTTTCTTTATAATATTAAATTTGAAATATTTTTTGATACTACTAATTTTAATAGAAATGTAATTGACAAACAAAACATTAGTAATTGTATCTTTTCTTCTTAAAAAATTTTTCCAATAAAATTATCTATCTCCTTTAATTCTTCTCAAAATCTCTCTTATTCTTTTCTATTATAAAACATTTTTCTTACATACATTTTGCTCGAATATATATATATATACTCAAAATTGAAATGTATGAATTTATTAATCTAAACAAAGTTATATGCTCGAAATCAAAATTTATGTATTGTTACGGATCCGGCCCACGGATCCCGGACCCAAGGTTAAACCCGAACCCGGTTCCTCGGGTCCGACCCATCTCCTTCTTCCGGAAGGCCCGGAAACGGCCCTCTAGAACTCCTAACTGACTTTCGAATTCAAACGTCTCCCTTATCTTAACCAAATAAGATAAGATAAGATATTCACCATCACCTATAAATAGAGGACCCAGGTCTCTCCAGGTATTCATTCATTCCACACACTTTACACCTCTTTGCAGGTACCTCCCCCCATCGCTCCAGTCACGCGATCCGGTCTTCGCCTCGACCCGCAGGTTCCCGATCCATCCTTCAACCCGTACCAGAGACATCTTGTACATGTATGTTAAGCTAAACAAAGTTATACCACTATTTTTTTTCGATTACATCTTTTTTTGTAGTATAACTTTTGCGTATAACTTTGTTTGGGTTAACATACATAAATTTTGATTTCGAGCATATAACTTTGTTTAGGTTAATAAATACATACATTTCAATTTTGAGTATATATATATATATATATATATATATATATATATATATATATATATATATATATATATATATATATATATATATATATATATATTCCAGCAAAATGTATGTAAGAAAAATGTTTTAGAATAGAAAAGAATAAGAGAGATTTTGAGAAGAATTAAAGGAGATAGATAATTTTATTGGAAAATTTTTTTAAGAAGAAAAGATACAATTACTAATGTTTTGTTTGTCAATTACATTTCTATTAAAATTAGTAGTATCAAAAAACATTTCAAATTTAATATTATGAAGAAAAAATAAAAAAAAATTATATAAGGACTAGTTTGACTAATTTTTAAAATTTGAGGGATGAAAATGACTTATTTCTAGACTTTCAAGGACTATTTTGACTATAAAAATCTTTTTTACATGTCAAGTGACACGTGGCGTTGACTTGGGTATGCCACGTGTCACTGACCTGCCACGTGTTGCTGACCTGCCACGTGTTGCTGACCTGCCACGTGGCACTTGACGTGCCACGTCATCGCCCAACTGACAAGATGACTAATTTGACTTATTTTTTATCTTTCAGGGATTAATTTGATTAAAAAAAATCGTTCTGAGACGAAAATGAAGATCGCGTAATCTTTCGGGGACGAATTTGAGTATTAACCCTAATTTGAAATTATATTATTTATCCAGTTAATAATACTATTATTAATAATTATTTTTTGCATTGATTTTTAAATCAATTATTAAATAATTATTTTTGTTAAGATAAATTGTTTATAAATTATTTCAAATTATATTTTGTTAAGATATAATTATTTAGATTATTACTCATGGCACGGGTATAATTTTATTTTATACCAATTAATCAATTATAATTATATGACACGGGTGTAATTTCAATTTTATCCACCGATTATTGGCAAATAAATTTTATTCTAATTATAAATAAAATATGTTTCTATTGGCAAATAAATTGTTTTTAGGTCAACGATTTAATATACGTGTAGGTTCATTTTTTGTCAAATATAATGAAAATACAAATAAAGAAATAAAGGATAAAAATAAACTTAATAATATTTGACAGTACTTCATTTTATTAAATTATTTAAAAATAGCACATCCACAAAAAATAATCGTAATATATAAATTGAGGCAATAATTTAAAATTCTATAATTATAATTTAATCAAATACTAATAGTAAAACCAAATTAACTAAACAATATTGAACATATTCTAGTCCTTAGTCACCTATAGTATAGAATCATTCTTGTAACGATAACCAACTGAAATAACATCGTAAGTTTCAATATTTAGAATTCGTGCAAAATCAGACCATTCTCTTGTTAGATAAGTTTCATCATCCGCTATCCATGCAATGCGGCAAGGTATATAATTGCCACATCGAGAAACCAAACTAACTCTTATTCCCCTCAATGGCATTGCATACATGCAAAAGAAAGCTGATAATTTCTGAAAAAAATCAAAATATGTTAAAAAATTATTCTAATAATGAACAGCTTAAACTAAGAAAATTTAAATATATTACCAATAGTTGAAATTGCATATCTGAATTTGTCACGAATTTAGTGAAACTGAGAGAATTCAATTTCATTATGTACTCCACTTCGAAGATTTTCGGGCATACGTAAAAAGCATGGAGGGAATGGAACTTGAACTTGCCCTATAAAGTTCTGTGGATGCAATTCCTCAATCAAAAATCGAGCTCCTCCTAAGAAATCTAACTTTAACCACATTCCATTGGGTTGGTCATAATAGGTGAGTAGATCCAACCATCCTTCGGTAAAGTAGAGACTATTGCCTCTTCTTTGAACGCTTACATCCATGTAGTTGGAACCCGAATCAGTGAAGACAACTCGATGAGGTATTTCATGTGATGCATGATTGTGGCAAAAGACAATCGAACTGGAACATTAGACGATAAGAATAACTTAGAGTAACAACAAATAAAAAATTATCAAAAGAATAATATAATAGAACGAGTATATGAAAAATATTATAAAAAATTATAAATTGTACCTTAAAAGGATCAACTTCAATAAAAAACGAAGAATACATTCTTATTCTATGAAGTAGTAAAAAAAACACTAAATATAAAATTATGAATTAACTCTCAAATTTAGATTCATGTACCATAGGAAAACACTATATATAGACTTTAGTGAAACAAAAATAAATATGTAAATTATCTATTATTAAGGTAATTTTTTAATAATGCATTAAATTTTGATTTGATACAATTATAATGAAAATATGTTTCTAAATTAGTATAATTATATATTATTCATTAAATATTAATTACAATATAATTATATTAAAGATATTTTTTATAAAATAATTTAGAAAAATTATTTGATATACGTGTGAATCGGGTAACAAAGATTTTTTATTATTATTATTACTATTATTGATATTATTATTATCATTAAAATTATTAAAAGTATTTTTAATTGATAATTGATAAGTAGTTTAATAGTGCATTAAATATTGATTTGATATAATTATAATAAAGATATGTTGCTAAATTAGTATAATTATATATTATTCGTTTAGTATTAATTATAATATAATTACAATAAAATAATTTAGAATAGAAAAAAAATTTTATTCGTTTTGGAGGGAAAACGGAGGCATGAGAGATCGACACGTCACCTTTAGTAGCGAGGAAAACCCAGTTTTAGTATATTAAGTAGATTTCAGTAGAATTAGACACCAGTAAGAGTAAAGCATCGTTTTTGTCCCCAATGTTTGGGTAAGTCTTAAAGTTATCTATAATGTTTCAATCATTCTATTTAAGTCCTTAACGTTTCAAAATTGACTCAATGTTGTCCTGCCGTTAGGGATCCTTTAATAGAATTGACGACGGGACAAAATTGAGACGATTTTGAAACGTTAGGGACTTAAATAGGACGAAAACGTTAGGGACAAAAACGATACATAGAAATAAATTTTAATTTTGTGTTTCAATAATATCAATTTTTTACTGTACATAGTATTCAATTATTTTTTAATCACATCTAAATGAATTACACTTAATCATATTACTTTCATTCTAAATAAATAATGTAATGTGATTAGAATAAATTTATTTTTTATTACCTAGATTATTTTTTATTAGTTTAATATTGATAAAAATTAATTATAGTAAGAATACATAAAGAATACATAAGGTTAAAAATTATATGTTCAACAATTTTCTTAATGGCACCACTCATATGCAATTTAAATCTATTATAAGGAGAAAAGAAAAAAAAGGTGTGAGAGAGAAAATTTTTATCATTCATTGTCATTGTACAATTTACAAAATATAATTTAATGAGAAATAACTGGAAGAATAAAACTAGTCTGATATGAAACTACAAAATTATACATAACAACGCTAAATAAGATCCAAATAGCTGAAACATATCTTTCTACAACCGTATATTAAATGAATAATCACCAAAATCTACTATTTAATGTTACAAGTGTGAGGAGTAGTGTATGAAATTAGTTACACATTAAGGAGAAAAAAAATATTAATACTTATATATAGAAAAATATTTTAATTATATATTTATTAGGTTAATATCGACAGAAATTAATTATAGTAAGAGTACATGGAGAGTACATAAGGTTAAAAATTATGTTCAACAATAATTTTCTTAAGGGCACCACTCATACAATTTAAATATATTATGAGGAGAAAAGAAAAAGGTGTGAGAGAGAAAATTTCTATCATTCATTGTCGTTGTACAATTTACAAAATATAATTCAATGAGAAATAACTAGAAGAATAAAACTAGTCCGATATGAAACTACAAAACTATAGAAAACAATGCTAAATAAAATCCAAATAGTTTAAACATATCTTCCTGCAACCGTATACTAAATGAATAATCACTGAAATCTACCATTTAATGTTACAAGTACTAGGAGTAGTGTATGAAATTAGTCCCACGTTAAGGACAAAAAAAATATTGATAGTTATATCTAGAAAAATATTTTAATTACATATTTATTAATTACCTAGATTATTTTTTTATTAGTTTAATATTAATAGAAATTAATTATAGTAGGAGTACATAAAGAGTATATAAGGTTAAAAATTAGATGTTCAAAAATTTTTGTAAGGGCACCACTCATATACAATTTAAATATATTATGTGGAGAAAAGAAAAAGTTGTGAGAGAGAAAACTTCTATCATTCATTGTCATTGTACAATTTTTAAAATATAATTCAATGAAAAATGACTGGAAGAATAAAACTAATCCGATATAAAACTAAAAAACTATATATAACAACACTAAATAAAATTTAAATAGTTGAAACAAATCATACACTAAATGAATAATCACCAAAACCTAACATTTAATGTCACAAGTGTGAGGAGTAGTATATGAAATTAGTCCCCGTTGAAAAGAAAAAAAAATATTGATAGTTATATCTAGAAAAATATTTTAATTATATATTTATTAATTACTTAGATTTTTTTTATTAGTTTAATAATGATAGAAATTAATAACACCAACTAAGAACGATTTTTTAGACTTTTCTCTTAACCGCTCAAGAGAGCATAGCTACCAATGAGGGTAGATGACTGCTATAGAAAGCAGAGCTGCCATTGAGGGCAGATGATGAGACGATGTAATGTGCAGAATTATGGAAAAGTCATATCTGGAATTTACACCAGATAATGTCGGAAACGGGTAGACAACTGATACATGATCTCATAACCTGCATAGGGCCAAACATGCATCATGCTTGTTTGTCGCGTATTTATCTAATATTCATTCCATATGTATTGCGCTTTCTTTATTGTATGTTATTTTCTGTATTCTGTTTGTCTACTATCTTCTTGTATTTTCTGTTATTTTTTATATTTTATATTGGCAATAATAAAAAAATTAATGAACTTAATTAACAGCCCAACCTTCCGAATAACCCCAAGTTTTTATCCTTTTTCTCTTTTTCGGATATTTTATCTTGAGTAATGAGAGAATAATCGTGCGATAGAGTGATCGAAGATATCTAATCTTGCATTTTGGATGTCATCAGCTTGACTCAAATTTTTGAAGACTTAGAGTATTAGGATTTATGCTCGTCCAAAGGGGAATCGAAGCCAATCCGAATAAATATTAAGCAATATTTGAGATGAAAAGTCCGACCTTTGCCTCAAAGATGTTCATAAACTAAATGGAAGGTTGACAGATCGGCTTTAAACGTTTTACCTCTATTTTCAATATTCAATAAGGATGTTGTTCCTGCGTGAAAAAGGGGTCTCCGAGGTATGATTCGTCCTATTGATGCTCGAACTTACTTTCCTTGGAGTGGAAGCGCGGAACGTCTTCTTCTAGTAAGAGGGGCGGCGCTGGGCACTTGCAAAGAGACTCCAACGCTCAAGTAAGTAATAGTGTGAGTATATTCAGAGTGAGAAATGGAATGAATTGGGTACCTATGACCGAGTGAGTCACCTGTATATAATGGAGTTATTGGAGGTAGTTATTCGTATCATTTGTTGCTTTTTGGCCGTTATCCTTATCCTTGTTACTGGTTTTGACGGGGTCTTTTGTTGGTGGCCCGATATTTGGGGCTTTAGTGGTTGAGCGTGGAGAGATTTGTGGGGAAGTTATATGCTGATTCTGGTTCCAAAGTTGCTGGTATAGACCAGTTTCGGGGTAACGGATCATAGCCTCCTAAGTTGACCTGTCTGAGAAGCCGAGCTATAAAGCTTACACGAGTTATATCACGGAACCAGGATTTGCGGTAGGCTCCCATTCTCCACTTATGTATTGGCGATTTTGAAGCAGGGTAACTTTTGTGTGCTGAGGAGCCGAGCTATAACTAGGGGTGGTAAAACGGGTTGAACCCGTTGGGCCGACCCGCTAAACCCGCCAAAAAAGACGGGTCGGACTAGGATTTGGAGCCCGCCAAATTAAAAAAATCTGCCAAACCCGCACCACCAAATTGGCGGGTTTTAGCGGGCGGGACGGGCCGGTCCGCCGGGCCGAAGACTTTTATTTTTATTTTTTTTATTAAATAAAAGAGTGATTACTATTATAACATTAATAATTATAGAATTTTCAAACACTTTTTTTTGTTTTTATTTTTATTCTTCTTTTAGTTATTAACTTTATTTATTTTATTTTACAATTTCGTATATTTGCTCAAATTATGTGACTTATTTTTTAAAATAAAGATGATTCTATTGACAAATATTATTTTGAATAATTTTATTGAAGTTAAAAATTTAAAAAAAATATAGTGAAAAAATTATATAATAATTTGACTATTTTTTATTTGTATTTGATTTTTTAATTATTATTTTTTGGTTAATTTTAATGAATTTTATTTTTTTTAAAAAAAGAGTCAAGCAGGCTAGCCCGCCAACCCGCCAATCTGCCATAAAGTGGGGCGGGCTAGCATTTTGAACCCATATTAGTTGGTGGGGCGGGCCGTTTATGGGACGGGCCTAAGCGGGGCGGGGCGGGTTGGGGCGGGCCGGCCCGCTTTGCCACCCCTAGCTATAACTAGTTGCTTTGGGGGTATAGCTCGGAATAGTTGGAGCCCCCAAGCTTAACTTATTTATTGCGAGATTTTTGAAAATAGGTTAAGCTTTGTATTTTGGCGGTAACCTATCAAGAGTGTCTGTAGAAGAGAGAGAATGTTGGAAAAGACAGGTGCATTTAATGTTTGTTGGTAATTAGAACGGTGGTGAATACTGACCATTGATTTGTAGTGTTGCTTTTTTTATCGATGGCTAGGGTTTGTTTTTGATGTTGTAGTGTTGTTGAAGGTGTGGGTAGTGGGCTGGTGGGTGGTTGTTGCTGGACTCTTTGAATATCCACTTTGGGTCTTTACATTTTCTTTGTATTTGCAGAAGATGAGTAAGAAAGGTTAGTTGCTCTTCACTTGGTTTCTTTTTTGTTTTCTGTTTGCATTTTGTTTTTGAGATGGAGAAAGGGAAAAAGGTTGTGGTAGGGACGGATGCTAGGGGTAAAAAAGAAGATAAAATTGTTGAAGAGGTTTGGGTTTGGGATCCTAATGATCCTTTTGCTTGGGTGGCGGAGTCGGTCAGAGGGTATTCTTCCGTGTTTAGTGACGAGCAGAGTATATCACAGTTAGGCTCAATGTCTTCATGGGTTGGAGAGGGTAGTGATATCAAACTTAGGTTTTTGCTATGCAATGCTACTGATCGCGTATATCACCGCGGGGAGGGTTTTGAATTTTTCTTCATGTATAGTTATGTTTTCATGGATCTGGATGTGAAATTCCCTTTTTCCGAATTTGAACGTGGCGTGTTGATGCAGCTTAAATGTGCACCGTCGCAGCTACACCCTAATTCTTGGGTATTTGTTAGAGCTTTTGAGATTTTGATGGAGTGTTTAGAGATCGAGCCGTCGTTAGAAGTCTTTTTTGCGTTGTTTCAATGTAAGAGGGTTAAGCGGGGTTTTTGGTTAAACCTGGCCAGTGCCCCTGGTCACGCCATTTTTAGCTTGTATAGGTCTTCTTACAAGGGTTTTAAATCTATGTTTTTGAATATTGGTGTCGCCGAGGATGAGTTTCCTTGGTATGTTGATGAATGCCTATTAGAGAGGTTTCATTTGTTTTGGGTTTCGAGGCCTAGACAGATACTAGGTATGGATGGAATGGAATATAAGAATGAGATGATTATGGAATTTTTAGTTAACTATATATCTTCGTTTGACTTGTTGTCTGTCGTTGAACACCTTGAGTTGGAAACATATAAAGATGCATTGGCTGGATACATAGGTAATAATTGTGTGCATCTTGTTTGTATGTGATTGTTTATGGTGTGTAACTCCTTTGTTGGTTTTTTGTTTGTAGTTGAGAAAGCTCCCAAGGTAACTTCCAGTAGCCTGCGAGCTTATTTTCGGACAAAAAACGTTGAAAAAGCAGGGTTCGAGTAGTCACATTATAGTAGAAAAAGGTGCCGAGGTTGACCAACCGTCGCCTGCTAAGAAGATTAGCTTTAAATGGAAACGAGGTGAAGGGAAGAAAGGGAGACCTGTGCAATTGGCTGAGGATAAAATTGATCGGAAGGATATTGATCTAGAGGCAGTGAAAAAGTTTACTACAAATCAGAGGGTGCTTCATGGCTATAGAGGGGACGAGGACTTGACCTCGCTGTGGAGTGAACACTTCCCTTTGACCATAGTAGCCGATGAGTACTGTCAGAGTCCCGCCGACGTCTAGTTTGTTCATGATGTTGGGGGATGTTGGCGTCTGTCAATATCTGCAGGTAAGTAATGTGTTATGGTTTTTTCTTACTTTCATTTGTGTCGGCTTGTCTGGTTTTCTTTTGCTGTTGTAGGTGATGGGAGCTCGGCTGATTTCTATTGGCTGAACTCAAGAGCTAAAGCATGCTAGGGATGCTTTTGACAAAGTCGCTGTTGATCAGCCGAAGCAGGATAATTTGGATAAGGGGAATAAACTACGCACTGCTCTGGATTTGGTGGACTCTTTACAAGGGAAGTTAACAGCCGCCGAGGATATTGGGAAGAAGCTTGGAGAAGAAAAAGCTGCTTTGGAAGCTAGGGTGGCTGTGTTGGTTGCTGAAAAGAATGAGGTTGAGGCTGTTAAGGAAGATCATGGCCTTGAGATGTTCGCTGTTGGATTTGAGATGGTTGTTGAGCAAGCAAAACTTTTGGCGCTTGCTACGGATTTGTCTGGAATGGACCACTGTAAAGTTGTTGTTGGTGGGGAGTTAGTTGACGATGATGAGGATGGCGTTGAGGGGGAGGGTGAGAACCCAGATGCCCCGTGAATCTTGTTAATATTTTTATTGCTTTGTATAACTGTGGAACTGCTAGCTTATAGCCAAAAATTGGTTTGTTTATGTATTTTGAAATTTTTAACTCTTAGCTGAACAAGTTTGGTATTGTTGGAATTTGATTTTGTGCTTATAGCACTTGTTTGATGGATTTATTTGATTTCTTTAGGAGAAAACATCTGAATTTGGTTTAGAATTTTGACAGTGTGATTGAAATACACTTTTGTTTGGTTACGAGATTTTGTTGTATGAAAATCTTTTTTTATTTTTCTTGTTATGAGTTTGTGATGATTGTTAATGGTGCTCGGCCGAGTAGAATAGAGAATAGATGTACCAAGTGACTGATAGATTTTGTATTGTGAGTGTCTTAGTAATTGTAAAGGTGCGGGGTGGTGTGCCTCATTAAAATCTCTCTAGCAAAACCCAACATAGGAAAAAGAGTGCATCACCGTGCCCGACTTATAGACTAGCTATAGTACAATTTTAAGGAAAAAATTTTCCAATTATTTGGTAGTACAACTCCATCGAGAGTTTGAATTTTGTACGCCCCTTTGCCGATGACTTTGTATATCCAGAATGGCCCTTCCCAGTTGGCACTTAGCTTGCCATGTCCTGGTAATCGTCACACATCCTCTATTTTCCTGAGGACGAGGTCGACTTCTGAAAATGTCCTCGGTTTGAGCCTTCTGTTATATTTTCGAGCTATAGCTCGCTTTGTGGCGAGTTGTTGCAACGCTGATTTGTTTTGGTTTTCCTCGACGAGGTCGAGTTCGGTTCGTCTGTTGTGGTTGTTGTCATCTTCTTTGATGTTCTCGGTCCTAGGCGATTGTAGTGAGATTTCAACAGGTAGCATGGCATCACATCCGTAATGTGTAAAAGCCTGCTCTCATTTTGAATTTTCTTTTATTTTGAATGCTGTTGGGTATATCACCTGTTTGCAGGCAACGTATGAAAGGCGTTCGCCAATCATCTTCCTGCGAAATACTTGAAATCGTTGTTAGCATAACACTGGATTCATCAAGTGTTAGTTGAGATAATATAGGTATTTTGGTTTGACTTCTTGTTGTTGCTAGTTTTGAAAGGATATCTGCTCTGTCATTTTGTTTTTGAGGTATATGGGAAATAGCAAATTTCTGAAAACCGTTAATAAGGTCATTGACAGTAGCATTATATTTTTCTAATAGTGGATCTTTTACCTGGAAATTACCTGTTACCTGTTGCACAACAAGTAAGGAATCACAATTGACATGTAGTTGCGTTACGCCTACTGTGTGGGCTAGTCTTAGTCCTGCTATGAGTGCTTCATATTCTACTTGGTTATTACTTGCATGGAAGGTAAATTGTATGGATTGTTCTAAAGCTGTTCCATTTTCATCTTCAAGCAATTATCCTGTGCCGGAGCCTTTATTGTTTCAAGCTCTATCAACGTGTAATGTCCATTTGTTCTCTATAGGATCAAATTCTCCTATAGTGAGTTCTGCTATAAAGTCAGCCAGCACTTAAGATTTGATGGCTCCTCGGGATTGGTATTGGATGTCATACACAGATAGCTCGATTGACCATTTAATCGGCCTTCCAGCCAGCTCGGGTTTTGTTAAAATTTGCCGGAGGGGTTGCTTGGTTCTGACCACGATGGTATGGCTTTGGAAGTAATCCCGCAATCGTCTGGCCATTGTTACAAGAGCCAGTGTGAGTTTTTCTAGTTTCGGGTATCGGACCTCGGCCCTTTAGAGGGATTTGCTGACGAAGTATACAGGGTGTTGTTGCTTTCCTATTTCTGTTACCAAGGCAGAACTGATAACATGGTTAGTAACAGATAAATAGAGGTATAGTGGTTTACCACTTTACCGACTTCTGGCGTTTGAAGTATTAATGGTTCTGATAGTATGGTCTTAAGCTCGGTGAAGGTTTCTTTGCATTCCCCGGTCCATTCGAACCTTTCTTGTTTTCTTATAGTCTTGAAAAAGTAGTGTGATCGGTGAGCTATGCGAGGTAAAAACCTGGCCAATGCTGCAAGCCGACTAGTCAATTGTTGAACTTCTTTAACCGTCTTTGGGCTTCTCATGTTTAAGATTGCTTGGCATTTTTCGGGGTTGGCTTCAATACCTCGGCGAGTTAGCATGAAGCCGAGGAATTTCCCTCCCTGCACTCCAAAAGCGCACTTCTCTGGATTGAGCTTCATGTTGTATATTCGAAGTTGCTGGAATATTTCCTTCAAGTCGTTGATGTGATCTGCTGCATGTGTTGATTTTGCCACCATGTCATCAACATAGACTTCTATGTTCCGGCCAATTTGATTTGAAAAGATCTTGTCCATAAGTTTTTGATATGTTGCACCTGCATTTTTGAGTCCGAATGGCATAACCTTATAACAGAAATTTCCATTGTCAGTAATAAAGGCAGTTTTATCATGGTCGGCCGGATACATTAGTATTTGGTTATAACTAGAATAGGCATCCATAAAACTTAAACATTGAAAACCGGAGGAACTATTAACTAGTTTATCAATGCATGGGAGGGGGTATGCATCCTTTGAACAGGCCTTGTTAAGGTCTGTATAGTCCACACATATCCTCCACTTACTGTTATTCTTCCTTACCATTACCACGTTGGCTAACCAAGTGGAGTATCTGAGCTCTTTAATGAAACCGGCATTGAGAAGCTTTTGGGTTTCCTCCAGGGAAGTTGCCCTTTTATCTGTGCCGAGGTGTCTTTTCTTCTGGGCTATAGGTCGGATTGATGGGTTGATTGCTAACTTGTGACAGATGACGTTGGGATCTATCCCTGGCATATCTGCCAGAGTCCACGCGAATAGATCGAGATTTTGCCATAATAGCTCAGCCAGTTGTTCGCGTTCTTCATTTTTAGTGCGTTGCCGAGGTATGTATACTTTTCTTCTTCAACTATTAGTTGAACCTTTATGAGGTCGTCTCTTGGCATTGGTCATTCTTGGTAATTGGTCCGAGGGTCCAAGTCGGTCAGGAGAGGTAATTGTTCCGAATTGTATACTGCCTGAACATACTGTTGTTCGGGCTGTCTTGAGTATTCGTTCTTCAGGCTGGCGTTATAGCACTGCCTGGCTTCCCTCTGGTCTCCGTGGATTGTTGCGACTTTGTTATCCTATGAAAGAAACTTGACACACAAATGCAGAGTAGAAATAATAGCATTGAATGCATTTAAGGAGGGTCTGCCTAGGATTATATTGTAAGGACTTTTGCAATTAACAACAAGATATTGTATGTATATAGTTTTATTGTCAGGATAATTTTCAAATGTAGTTTATAACCAGATGTGACCTCGAATAGAAACTCGCTCACCTGAGAAACCTACCAGTTCCCCGGATGATGGTTGGAGGGCTTTGTCACTTAATTTCATCTTTTGAAATGTTGAGTAGAATAACACGTCTGCACTACTCCTCGGATCCATCAGGATCTTCTTGACTAGTGGCTCTCCGACCTGTGCAGTGATGACTACGGGGTCGTCAAGGTTGCGATCGGTTGCTTTACAGTCCTTAGGGAGGAATGAGATTTTTGGTTTGTCATGGTTGATGGGTTGAGACGAGGTTGACCCTTTCAAGGTCATCATAGCTCGGTATGATCTCTTTCTTGCTGAGTTTGTACATCCTCCACCTGCAAAACCACCAGAAATGCAAGTTATTATTCTTCGGGGTGGATTAACATCACCGCCTACCTTTTTCCCTTTATCTCGGGGACTGTCAGTTGTTTTAGACTGCTGGCCGAGGTCTTCTGTGTTTCGCTTTCGTCCACGGCTAACGATATATTTGTCCAATAGTCCTTGGTGGGCCAGCTTCTCGAGAACATCTTTCGCTATTACACAGTCATCTGTGGTATGTCCGTATTTCTGATGGAAAGCGCAGTATTTAGATTTGTCTAAATATCGCTGGTCTTGATATGTGCCAGCCCTGTTTGGGGACTTGATGAATTTTGAATGCAGGATGTCTTTGATAATGTCTTCCCTTTTGGTATTAAGGGGAGTGTAGCTGTCAAATTTGGGTGTCAATATGAATGACTTTTGGTCTGGCCTACTGTTTTCGGCTTTGCTATGACTATGGTCTCTTGAAATTTCCCTGGGCGAAGGCCGCTTTTCAGAGCGTGGAGGTGGACTTCTGAGTTTAGTGAGGGAGACCATGTTTTTCTTAAAGTAACCCCGACTAATTGAATAGGTAGAGCCCTTAAGACTAAAAAGCTTAACCCTCGATACATAGGACCTTTCCAAATACTTAAAAGAGTCGGTCTAGTAGCTTATCAAGTAGCCCTTCCTCCATATCTGTCAAACCTTCATGATGTTTTTCATTTCTCGCAAATTAAGAAATATATTCCCGACGAGAGTCACATTTTACAACCAGAGACAGTACAGTTATGAAATGATTTGACATATCAAGCATCACCAGTTCAGATCATAGAAAGAAGTGATAAGGAGCTAAGAGGCAAGACTTTTCGTTTAGTTAAAGTTGTTTGGGGACAAAGAGGAGAAGAAGAGCACACTTGGGAACTGGAAGATAAGATGAAAGCTGATTACCCGCATCTATTCTCAGGTAACTGAAATTTTGAGGGCAAAATTTTCTTTTAGGAGGGTAGAATGTAACAACCCCGGTTTTCGAGTACGCGAGATCTTTTCTGAAAGTACGGATTTCTCTGGAAGATCAGTAAGGGGAGAACCTCTGATATATCATCAAGTATCTCGATCCTCATTTTTATTATTTCATCTTTAAGCTAGAATCTTTTCTGAGGCAAGCTCGATAACGCGGTCACGAAGAACCTAGTTTTTGAACCGTATCGGTTAGGAGTTTTCATTCTAATTTTCGTAAATAGTCCCAGTTTGACGAACTGGACTCGATTCATGAGAGAAGAGAGATAATAGGATAATATTATCATTATATGAGTATTAGAAGCTTCTTGAATTATATTATAAGGTTACTTGGTTAGTTTTAGTTAAATTTAGAAAATCGGTTTAACCGGGTTCACAGTTTACTGGTGCAGCTTAGCACCAGCACTCTCTGATGACTTTAGCAATGCTAAGGCCTCATTATACATGTTTTATTCTCATATAAATATTTTACTAGTATCATTTATGCTAGTAGCTCAGAAAATATTTTTAGAGATGTTTTTACAAGTGTTCCGATACATCTAGTTTTAGTAGTTATACACCTGAGATATTTTAATATTATTTTAATCCACCTCCAAGCCAACCAATCACAACTCACCCTACACCCCCAAGACACTCCAAGGCTATCTCATTTCATCATTTTGGACGAAAATAACAAGAGAGAAAAGAGAGAAACTTTCATGAACACTTAATCTTCAAAGCTTGATTTCTTCTGAACTAAAACTCAAATCAAAACACCGATTTCACCAAAATGATCCTCTCTTCTTCATCTACATAACCATGTAACTTATCAAGGCTGGAAATAAGGTGAGATATCTATCTCCTTTCCTCTTCAATTCGGTTTTCAAGGAAACATGCTTAAACAAGTGTTTTCTTGATGTTCTTCCTTAGATCTCTTGCTTAGTTTGACTTGTGGGCCAAAGATATTTGATTTCCTACACGTTTAAGGTGAGGATAACCTTCCTAATATGCTGCTGAAGTTCGTTTAGTTGATGGTTTAGAGTTTTAAAGTTGTTCTTGATGTGTTTTAGGAGGAAAAAGTGCTTTAAGAACACTTCAAAGGGTAACCAGATTTGGAGCAGCAAATCAAGGTAGGGTTTGACGAAATTAATCTTGATTGATTGTGTTTGAGTTGTGTGAATGTTGTATGATTTAGATGTGCTAAAAATTGGTTGCATATATGATTGATTCTTGGTGAAAATTTGGTGAAATTTTGATGAAATTTGATAAAATTCGAGCTTTAAAGTTCATGTTCTTGGAGCAGCTGGAAAAACGAAAACCTAGGCCTAAATTGAGGTTCAATTTGTGTTAAAATCATGTAGAAAATATGGGGTTTTAGTGGTTGCTAATTTAATTTGAATTATGGTAAAAATCGGTTGCTGAAAAGACTGAAAAACGGGTAAAAATAGAGAAAGAATCTGAAGAATTTACGAAGAACACGAAGAACACTTTGAGTGTGATGAAGAACATTGAAGAACACCTTTTAGATCTTAGAAAGGGCAAGGAAGTAAAATTTTTGGTGTTTAAGGGGTTATATGGTAATTTCTGAAAGTTAGGGTGGTAAAAGTAGAAATATTAAAAGTTATGGGTGGTAAAAAGTGAATTTTAAAGGTTAAAGGTAAAGATAAGGTAATTTTTGAAAATTTAATGATAAAATAATAAATAATAATAAAATATTAAATAATATTTTTTAATTAAAAATAATATTTTAATAAAAATAATAAAATAATGTGAAAAGGCTATTTTCTGTAAAAGCTTTAGAAATACAACTTTAAGTGCAGAATTCTCCTAATTACCTTCATAAAATATTTAGGGAGTGGTAAGAACATATTAGTGAGACAAAGATAAAAGAAAGATAAAAGCTAAAGAAAAGATAAAAACCAAAGAAAAAGTCTGTAAAGTTTTAACAACAGAAAAACAGACAGAGACTAGCGAACGAACTAGGGCAACATAGTTAGTCCTTGAATTGCGAATAGAGTTAGGTATTATATGAAAAGTTAAACTGTTTCAGTATAGACTTAATGAACCTATACTTGGGACAAGCTAACTATTCATACCGAAATTTACATAAGCTTTAAATATATACGTTAAGCAGAGAAATCATAGCAGAATAGAGAAATACAGAGAATAGAGTAATCAGAGTGGAGTAAAAAGATAAAGAGAAGAAGGGTAACATAGATATAAAGGAATGAGTAATCAGAGAAAAGTAAAGAGATACAGAGAACAGAGTAACCAGAGTAAAGTAAAGAGATACAGAGAAAAGAGAAACCAGAACAGAGTAAAGAGATATAAAGAGAAGAGTAATATAATAAAGAGATATTTATATACATATTAGTTGCTTGATGCAACCCAGAGCTATATATATATATATATATATATATATATTAGTTGCTTGATGCAACCCAAAGCTATATTTATATATATTAGTTGCTTGACGCAACCCAGAGCTATATTTAATACATATTAGTTGCTTGATGCAACCCAGAGTTTCTGTAGGGATACTAAGTTACCTACAGCCATTTTCTGATTTCCCAGAGCATAGCAGAGTTTCCTGCGTTAAGCAGAGGCCGTCTCGAATGAGCGGCTATTACTATCCTTTAGGAACGGAAAATCGTATCTGGGAAATCGGGATTACTCGTGACCGGATAAATGTCGGGATTGCAGGCAGCCAACTGACACATGAGCTCATGGCCTGCGCTAGGGCTAGACATGCATCATTCTTGTCTGCGCATCATTCTCTGTTGCATTCCTTTCTCTGTGTGATATATTTCCTTATGTTTATTTGCTTGTATGCTATTTCTGTGTTACATTTTTTTGTATTCTTTTGTTTATGTTCTGCTTTCTATTGTCTCTACTTTCTCTTTCTATCTTTACCTTCTGTTTACTGCTTCGCTATATTCTGTTATTCGTCTACTAATCGACACCGTGTAAATGAATGTAACTAATAACCCCGGCCCTACTAAGAACTCCCCAGTTCTTACCCCATTCTCTCCCTTCCTCCCCTTCAGATGGACTCGGGCGTGATATTCTATGAAGTCGAAGACCTATACATTTACGAGGATCCAGTGTACTATGGTTACTACATTCTGAGTGCGGAGCTTCGTATGAGACGTTATACGTTACAAAACCGTCCCTTCCAACATCCTTTGTGTAGTCCGCTTTTTGATCCTGATGATCCCTACGACTTTCCCTTATCCTGGTTACACCCTGATGCACCTGGACATCCTTTTTCCGATGATCACGGACACTCTATACCAACTCAATCTTTGAATGTGGTGGAACCTGAGCCTATCATTCCTGGTGAGCCCGAGTTAGCTGGTGACTACGTATCTGTGATACTACCAGAGTGGGACTTTTCCCCTGAGCCGATCCCTGACTTTCCACAGCCTGATGAGCCGGCACTACCGGATGACAGGGTAGCTCCGATATACGCGAACGGACCTATGCTCGCGAATGGTTTTGTACATAGTGACAGCAGTGTTTCTGGTGGATCTGAGCGTATAGCTGTAGCCGCAGACGATGAGGAGGAGGAGGATCCCTGAGATAGAGATAGAGCAGAATGAGGAGATGGGTGAGCCTCACGACGATCTTCTGAACGGCCACGTGTAGATATAGTTTGACAGCCGTAGGGGTATTCTTTTGATGACACTCTAGTCTGACATTATCTATTAGTTAGTCTCTCACTTGTGTTAGTACACTCGAGAGCTAGGAGCTATATAGTGGTTAGGCTAGTCTGGGCGCCAGTTTAGCGACTTTTTGTATAGGCCAGGCCTTGGGAGTGTCGTGTATATATTAGCTACGTAGGATGAAGAGGATGTAAACTGACTTGATCTTTTGTGAATGCTACATGTTATGTTATAGTGTACATGATGTATATTATTAGCTGTGTTATATGTTTCTTTATGCTTCCGTTTACTTTTCTCAATGTATGTTTGTTTATTTTACCTTATCATCCGCAACGATGTAAAAAAAAAAAAACTTACTCGTAAAATTGGCAACGTTCTAACAAGGAACAGGTTCATATATTAAGTAATAGTTAATAATTAGGAAGAACAAGTTGGTAACACTTGGCTTCTTGTATGACCATGGCATATTGGGAGTTGGGTCGTTACAATTTGCGGGGAAATTATATGCTGATTCTGGTTCCGAAGTTGCTGATATAGACCGATTTCGGAGTAACGGATCATATGTCAATTCGAATAGACTCAAGAATGCGAACATACTTTTCAAAACTTTAAAAATTTTCTGAATCAGCCGTCAATTCTTACCCAACTTGAAAATGGAGATGAGTTCGTATTGTACCATATAGCCTCCGTCCTCGTCCAATAAGACAACAAGTGATTGTATTTATGAATCAAACCGAAGGTGTTTTTATAAAAAAATATCTGTGAAACAATTGTGTTTTAACAACGAATTAAGCTCATATAATAAATATGAGCTAATAAATAAGATGACATACTAAAAATTTGATCCTTATAGAAAACCTTCAAATAATTTTTCTCACAAAGAACAAGATTTATATTGTTGAGTACTAATTAAAAAGAGAATATGCATTGTAATTTGTATACCATTACACTGATTATTGATCCTATCATCATTAACTATAGATACTAAAGTGGAATAATTAATTAATTTGTTTGTTTAAGTAAATATTTGAGAAAAATGAAAAAATAAAATTTTAGATGCTATTCAATTTGAAATGATTAACTAATTAATTTACTCATATATTCAAAAAATATCAAATTATAATATGTTTTACATTCTAAATTTGTATGTCATATTACTGTCCTATATTCATTTAATAAAATGAAATTGTTGGGTACTAACTAAAAAGAGAAAGTGTATTGTAATTTGTATATCGCTGATACTGATTCTATCATCATTGACTATAGATACTAAAGTCAAATAATTAATTAATTTATTTATTTAAATAAATATTAGAGAAAAATGAAGAATAGAATGTTAAATGCTATTTAATTTAAAATGGTTAAATAATTAATTTACTCATAAAATATCAAATTATAATATATTTTACATTCTAGATGTGTATGTCATATTACTGTCCTTTATTCATTTAATAAAATGAAATTGTTGGGTCCCAACTAAAAAAGAAGTGTATTGTAATTTGTACACGGTTGAGTAGTGATTTTATCATCATTGATCATAGATATTTGTTAGTGTTGCAAGTGTGAGGAGTGTTGAAATTAGTCCCACATCAAAGAAAGCATGGAAGAGTGAGGAGTTTATAAGATGAGAGACCCATTAACTTGACACCTTAAGGTTTTGAGTTGGATGTAGTGTCTTCTCATCTTATGTTCTCTCGCTTGATTCCTCTCCGAAATCTCCCCGGTGGTTGAGAGCTCCCACGGTGGCCCCAACATATTTTATATTCAATTTAAAATAGTTAAATAATTAATTTATTTATAAAATATCAAATTATAATATGTTATTTTTAAACTATCGATGTGTATGTCATATTACTGTCCTTTATTCATTTCATAAAATGAGATTGTTGGGTGCTAACTAAAAATAAAAAGTACATTGTAATTTGTATACGGCTTCATCCTATTTCTTGTTCTTCACCAAAATCAAAATGGATTACGGAAAAAACATATAAAAAGATGAATATCTAATAAATATATTATTTTATTTTATTAATTATTTAAAATATTAGTTTATAAATTTATTAGTTTAATGGATGAACTATTGATTAAACCGGTAAAATTATTTTTATTTAAATAATTATATAAATTTTTAATATTTTTTCATAACAAATATTTTTTATTTTATTTTTATACCAAAGTAAGTATTATTTTTAAAATTTTAATAATTAATTAATTAATTATTGCATATTTATTATATTGTTATATATTATGTACAATTATTAAAAAATGACCTTAATAAATATTATGTAATTATAAAAAAATATTTTATAATTAATAAAAATATTTATTATTTTTTTATTAGTGTTTAGTAAAATTTATATTTATAATAATTATTTATAATTAAAAAATATAATTAATTTAAAAATAAGTGAATGTAAAATTAAAATAATATAAAATAATTTAATTATATTTTTTTATTATATATTAATTAAATAACATATTTATTATTAAAAAGTATCGTAACCTCGTGGTAAATTGAACACTCTGAAATTTGAAGATTTTGAGTTAGAGCCACATTTGTAACCAGTTCGATTTGAATCCAATCATCTAACAACACCTCTCTCCATGGGCTGAGCTTAGTATGACGGGATCAATTCTCACTCTCTACATTTATTCGATCATTTTTAATTTTAAGCATTAATATTTTGGACTTCACTTCAATAAACTTTCACAAATTAAAAATTTTATTGGCTTATTCATACAAATTAAAATTTTATTCTCATTATCATTTATTATTCTCATTATCAATCAAATTTTATAACTCTAGTGTTGGAATTAGTTGTATTAAAATTACTTTTTTTATCTATATAGTTATTTATTTTACAATAACATTTTAGATTTAAACTTCAATAGACTTTTACTTATTAACTTTTTTTTTTGAATCAAAATAAGCTCAACACACTAATGTGGAGCAACACAAGAACAACAAGAATTTCGTAAAAACATAAAATCCCTATATCTTCCGGCAACTCCATCAACCACCCAAGGATACACTCTCAGTCCATTCGTTGTAGCTTAGCAAAGTCTTTCTTAGTACACAGTCCACCACTGTTTCCTGATTCTGAAAAATCCTAGCATTGCGTTCCACCTAAATATTCCAAATAACTGCAAAGAACCCCGGCAACCATTTCTTCTGCTCTTGTTTCCGCTTATGCCGACCAGTCCACCTCTCAAACAGTTCCCTTACGGTTCCAGGCATAGACCAAACCTCCCCAAAAGTCCTCAACCACCTGCACCACACCTGCCATGTGAACTCACAGAGAAGAAACAAATGCTCCACCGACTCTATCTCTCTCTTGCATAGTACACAGAGAGTATCATCAAGTCTAATAACGCCTAATCTACTCAATCTCTCTTTAGTATTCACTCTACCAATGAGCACAAACCACCCAAACAACTCAATTCTTGGCGGTACCATCCCTCGCCACACTGAGCTTGTGAAACTGTAGCTCGTTATCTCATCTGACAGAGTCTCCGATTGTAGGACCTGCAACACCGACTTAGTAGAAAAAATCCCTTTACTATCAAACTTCCAAACCAACTTGTCTTCTTTACCATCTGACAGCTTCACTGGCCTTAGCCACTCATGAAGTTGATGGACAAGCTCCAGCTCCCATTGGAACAACTCTCTCCGCCACTGAAAATTCCAAATCCACTCAAGTCCATCCCAAAAACCACAATCCCCTATCATCGATTCCTGCTGATTTGAAACAGAAAATAATCTTGGAAAAGCCACCTTCAAGGGGCCCCCTTGCAGCCAGTTATCTTCCCAAAACAGGATATTCCTCCCATTTCCTACCTCCATTGCCAGGCCAGTAAGCATTTTGTCTTTTATCCTCTGATCTTTGACATTAAGATTACATATGTCCTTCCAGGGCCCTCCTTTATCTGGTAGCTTCTGGCTTACTAGCATTACATCAGGCTTCAGGTTGTTGCACGAGCAGACAATCCTTTTCCATAAGGGACACTCCTCTTTAGAAAATCTCCACCACCACTTAAATAAAAGCGCTGTGTTCCGGAGTACCGCATCTCCAACCCCCAGACCCCCAGCCTTTCGTGGTGCCTGAACCAACTCCCACTTAACTAGTGGAATACCGTCATTACCATCCCCCTTACACCACATGAATCTCCTTTGCAATGCAATCAGCTTATCTGCAACGGCCTTTGGCATCTTGTATAGACTGAGGTAGTATATAGGAAGGCTATTCAATACTGATCTAATAAGAACAAGCTTACCCGCTTTGGTGAGGACCTTCGCTTTCCAGAGGCTGAGTTTTTCTTCCACCTTGTCAATTACCGGTTTCCAAGTCTTTGCCAACCGAGGATTCGCACCCAACGAGATCCCGAGATACCTTACAGGTAAAACCGCTTGCTTACAATCCAACAAACCACAGGCACTATCTACCCATTCCTGCTCACAATTTACCGAGATCAAACTTGACTTCTCAAAATTAATGCTCAACCCCGACATCAACTCAAAACACCGCAACAGTCTCCTATAATTGACTATTGTCTCTGTCACTGGGGGGCAAAACAGAATCGTATCATCAGCAAATTGCAAGTGCGACAATTCAATATGCTCACCTCCTACTAGCAGCGGTTCAATGCGCCCATTCCTTACCGCTTCTCCTACCATCCGATTCAACACGTCGACCACCAATACGAACAGAAATGGCGAAAGGGGATCCCCTTGTCTGAGACCTCTTTCCATGTTGAACGGCTTAGAAGGTGACCCATTCACCAGAACAGATATCGTGGCCGTACTGACACACTCCTTCACCCAATTTCTCCAGCGCGGTCCAAATCCCATTTTCTGTAGCACTATATCCACGAAGCTCCATCTGACTCTATCATACGCTTTATGGAAATCTAGCTTAATAATGACCGCCTTTCTTCTCCTTGCCTTGAGCCAATGAACTATCTCACAAGCTATGAGAGCACCATCATGTATTTTTCTACCTTTCACAAATGCAGTCTGAGTCTCACCCACCAAGCCCGGCATAACTGACCTCATTCTTCTCACCATCACCTTCGAAATCACCTTGTACACGCATCCCACCAAATTAATCGGCCTAAAATCCTTAATTTCCTTAGCACCCAAGAATTTTGGGGCCAGCGTCACCCATGTGATATTCACATCTGATGGTAACGTTGCCCTTTGAAAGAAATCCATTACTGCCGCCGTGAACTCCTGACCAATCTCTTCCCAACATTTCTTGATAAAATTCATATTGTAGCCATCGCTACCTGGGGCCTTCGATGATTCACAATCCCATACTGCCTCCTTAATTTCCTCTGCAGATGGTAGAACCTCCAAGGCTGCTGACTCAACTGTATCAATTTGCGGCACCAACCCATCCCGAACCCCAATCCTTGGTACATACTCCTGCCGGTACAGTTCCTTGTAAAAGCCCCTTATTGCATACTTTATCCTTGCCTGATTCCTCACAAGCCGTCCCTGGATCATCAGAGCATCAATCCTGTTATTCCGCCTTCTAGCCGATGCAATATTATGAAAGTACCGAGTATTTCTGTCCATGTCCCTCGCATGTTTAGATCTAGACATCTGCTTCCAATGGATTTCCTTCCTAATATACCATTTTTCACAAAATCTCACCAGCGCCTTCCTTCTAGCCTCCGTTGTACCATCATAAATCCCTTCACTAACCTTCTCGTCCAACTTCCTAATCTCTTCCTCAAACTGTGTGAGTCTGGTTTCCATATCACTAAAGTTTGCCTTGTGCCATTGTATCAACGGTATTGTCAACGCCTTCAGTTTCCCAAGAAGCGGACCTTCGCCCAATGTCCTCCATTCATTTTTTACCGTCCTCAGAAAACCTTCATGGGTAAACCAAGAATCCAGACTCCTGAATGGTCTAGGCCCCCGTCTTCCTCTTATATCCTCCACAATCAACAGGCAGTGATCTGACAATCCCCTTGGACCCCCTTTCAGCCTAATGTCTGGGAACTCCTCCACCCATTCTATATTAACCAGCACCCTATCAATTCTGCTACAAGATTGACCTCTGAACCAAGTGAACTTCCTATCAGTAAGAGGTAAATCCACCAACTGCATGTCTTGCACCCAACTCTTAAATTCTTCCGCTGAACTCGGCAAACTCTGCAATCCTTTTCGATCTTCAACTTGCAAAATCTCATTGAAGTCCCCCATAAAACAAAAAGGAACCTGACACAAACCTGCTATATAGCTCAACTCCTCCCACACCCCCCGCTTTGCCTCCCTACCATGCGCCCCGTAGACCAAACAGTAAGCACACTGAAAGTTATTCTTAGTTAACACCCCCTCAATGCATAACCATCTCTCTCCTTTATAACAATTTCTTTTCTGAAACATATTATCATCCCACAACAACAATAACCCCCCCGCTGCCCCAACAGATTCCACAAACTCCCAATCTACAGAGCTGTTACCCCAAATCCTACCAACATCATATTTCAAAATATCCTCCCTTTTTGTTTCAAGCAAGCCTAACATGTTTAGATTATACTTTTTCTTTAACATTTTGACCATGCTCAACTTCCCATCCCCCCTCAAACCCCTTATATTCCAACAACTCACAATCATTTAAACAAATTATTGCTCACCTTATGTTTGTTCTTTGGACGGCTTCTTCTTGCCTTTTCTTTTTGTTTTGCCAACTTCCGCTTTTTCTCTATTTTTTCATTCTGAGATTTTAATATGCTCATGATATCCACCTCCTCATCATACAGCACAGCACCAGATTCCACCGCCAGTGTCCAGGTAGCCTCATTTTCCTTCGCCTGTGCTTCCATGGAGACCCCTTTATCCTCTCCCTCTGAGCTTCCGCCACTACCCGTTCCAGATCCAGCCCCTTCCTCACCTGTTTCAGCTTCCCTAGCCAATCCTTGTACGTCCGCTTCTTCTCCTTGGGCCGCCCCCAAGTGTATCGCCAGCCCGCCCCTTCCATCCATGTGCTTCTGTGTGTCCTGGTCAGCCCTCCCTCCGCTCACAAATCCTTCCCGAGCCGCCCTCATCTGCCACATGCCCTCAGGAGCATCGCACGGCTCACATACCGCGACCACACCCAAAACCGGCGCCTGTTCATACCCCTGGCCGCCAGTCTCGACTCTATCCGGTACTGCCACCCACCGCCCCTGCTTCGTCAGAGTGACCCGTCCGGCGTCCCCCTCCGCACTCACCCAGCCCCTCGTCACACCGTCGCCCTCTGCCGCGGCATGGCTCGCGCACGCAACCCTCCTACTCTCCACATCTTCGCTCCTCCCCTGACCGTGCCCACCAGCCACCCCATCCTCAAGGCCCGCCGGCAACCGTATCTGTTCCGCTCTCCTGGCTCGTCCGGCTTCCCCCTCCCCACTGTCCAAACTGGTGACATCGCACCCAGTCACTCCAGCCGAACCCTGCACACCTCCCCTGTCCTCTGCCCGCTTCATCAATCTCCGGGTTAGGGCAACCCGGTTTGCTTCTTTCCAGCCCACCAACGGCCCACCTGGCTTCCCACACCTTTCGTTGATATCCTCATACTCACATGCCCCCATTCCCTTTTTAGCTAGTATTGGGCTTAAATTATTGAGGCCCATCTCCCATCCCTCTAAGTAGCGCCCAGTTGTTGCCTTTATTGGCTTCCTTATGTGCAAAGGCCCAACAAGTATATCTTTAGATCCAATCACCCTCCCTATCCCAGTACTAAACTCCTGTGTAACCGTTTTGTCAGAGTCCTCTTCCTCACACCCACCGTATCTCTGCACAACCTCCTTCCCTTTATTTCGGGTACTACTTTCCGATTCTATTGCTTCGCCAATCTTTTCGAAATTCAAAAATTCAACGTTCATATCAGTCAACAGAATCTCCGAATTGACTATGCTGCCCTTGTCCTGGTCCCCTCCCTGTACATTTCCGCCGATCAAGTCCGCCGCCGGATCCCACAGCAGCCCTCCCTTCCCCCGGCTATGTTCACAAGACCCTTCTCCAGCTCCCCCTTTATAGCTCTGCTTCTGCTCCACCACATGCCCAGTCTCCCCCGCCACCCATCCCGTCTCTTTCACATAAACTGCGACCTCCTTCTCCCCAATAGCAATTCGTACCCACTCTCTAATTTCATCAAACTCACAGGTATCAACTTGAACCCTTCCCATCCGAAATGAAGCCCCTGCTCCCGTTGGAACAGCACAGTGGAGGACGTCTCCCCATAGACCTCCTATCACTTTGAAAGTTTCGGTCGACCATACATGAAGAGGCAAGCCATAGCACTCCAACCATACTCTGCGAGACCCACCACACTCTGATTCCTCCCATCGCCTGATCCTATGAAATACTTGTAGCATAGTATCCAGTTTAAACGTGTACGCCTCATCAGCATGATCCATCGTATCAAAGGTTAATAAAACTTTTGTCTCCCCGATCTCACGGACATCTTCCACATGAGGCATATTTGTGTGAATTACCCTCTTCAAAGACTGAAGTTCCACTAGTTTCAATGTGTGGCCTACTAAGCTTCTGGTCAACCATTCCATATTCGTTGTCACTACCGGTACTGTAACCCTTTTCGTACCCCCCTTACCCTGTTTCACATGAAATTGGTCCACTGCCCTCTCTTGCTCTTCCACAGGATTCTGGGTCGGCTCTTCCACAGGATTCTTGGCCTGCTCATGCTCCATAAGGATCCTGTCCGGCCTCCGCTGTATATGTGGTCTGGTCTCCGCCATCACTGGTTGGGTTTTCGCCTGCACATTCCTCCGAAACTTAGCTTCCCCCACCGAAACAGTTCTACCACGTAGCCTCAACTGGTCCATTTCTGCAATAGCTTTCAGGGCACCACCTTTCGTCGTGTAACGAACAAATGCAAATAGATGTGCCATCGTCCTTTTTTGCTTTCTGTAGAGATAAATATCATTTATCCTCCCCGTCCAGCAGAATAGCTGATATAATTCCTTCCTAGAGATATCCTCCGACATGTTATCTACAAAGACAGTAAAAGAATCATTTTCTAGTCGACGGTATTCTTCCTTAGTCCAAATCCTCGGATCCTTAAATCTCGAATATACTCCCTTGCTTCCACCACCCCTGATGTATCCCCCCTCAAATCACTTTTACTTATTAACTTATTTATAAAGATTAAAATCTCATTCTCATTATTATTTATTATTCTCATTATCAACTAAATTTTATAATTTTATGTTTGGATTAGTTACAGTAAAATTAGTTTTTTATCTATATAATTATTTATTTTATCATTTAAATTCTGAAATTTTTAAAATATTTTATAATATCTATACATAGTTATTTATTTATTGTTATATTAGTAATAAACTTTAAAATATTTATATTTAAATTTTATTTTAATATAAATATTATTATAAAACTTTTATGTTAAAATCCGCTCTCCAAATTTTTGAAACTCCGCCTAATTTTTTAGTGTGATTCTTATATACTAAAAATTGGATCGTTACAAAAAAATTTTACATAATTTATTTTACAAATAACAAGATTTACATTGTTGAGTACTAATTAAAAGGAGAATGTACATTGTAATTTGTATACCACTATACTAAATACAAAACAATCCCTAACGTCTCCTCTCACACTTCTCAGAACTTTGAAGAACACTCTCAGTCAAAATTACTCTGAAGAACACACTCTCTTCTTTAAATCTCATTCTCTTTTCGTGACGCTGCTTTCTTATTAATCACATCAGATTTAATATACTCTTTTCTGCTTCATTGTCTTCTTAGTTTAGTTCTCTATTATAAATATTTTGTTCATTTTTTATTCTTTGAACTTCTATATCTCCACATAATTTATTTTACAAATAACAAGATTTACATTGTTGAGTGCTAATTAAAAAGAGAATGTACATTATAATAATTTGTATAGTACTAATCCTATCATCATTGACTATAAATATTAGAGTCAAATAATCAATTTATTTATTTGGTTAAGTAAATATTGAAAAAAATGAAGAATAAAATTTTAGATGCTATTCAATTTAAAATGGTTAAATAATTAATTTTTTCATAAAATATCAAATTATAATATGTTATTTTTAAACTCTAGATGTGTGTATGTCATATTACTGTTCTTTATTCATTTAATAAGATGAGATTGATGGATGCTAACTAAAAATAAAAAATACATTGTAATCTGTATAAGACTGAGTACTTTATCTTTTTTCACTAAAACCAAAATGGATTACGAAAAAAACATATAAAAAGATGAACATCTAATAAAATATATTATTTTATTTTATTAATTATTTAAAATATTAGATTATAAATTTATTAGTTTAACTGATAAATCATTGATTAAATCAGTAAAATTATTTTTATTTAAATAATTATATAAAATTTTCATATTTTTTTCTTAATAAATATTTTTTATTTTATTTTTATACCAAAGTAAGTATGTAAGTATTATTTTTTAAATTTTAATAATTAATTAATTATTCTATACCTATTATATTGTTATATATTATGTGTAATTATTAAAAAATAACATTAATAAATATTATGTAATCATTTAAAAAATTATGTTATAATTGATAAAAATATTTATTATTTTTTGGTAGATGTTTAATAAAATTTATATTTATAATAATTATTTATTATTAAAAAATATAATTAATTTAAAAATAAGAGAGTATAAAATTAAAATAATATAAAATAATTTAACTATATTTTTTTACTATATATTAATTAAATAGCATATTTATTATTAAGAAGCTATGATGCACAAACACTGACACGGATACGGGACATGACATGACACGACATGGGATACGCGGACATGCAAATTTTAAAATCTTATAAGACACAGGGAACACGGTATATATATAGAATATAAAATATTTTTTAAATAAATTACAATGAATTTTTTATATTTTACTGGTATTAAAATATAAAATTATTTTTTGTTTTAATAAATAATAATAATATATATTATTTCTAAACCCATTTTAAAAATACATGTTATGAATAAAGCTGGATACGTTGACACGTGATGCTATTTAGGTGTATCCAAGTGTGTCTAAAAAATAATTTTTTATTTTTTATTAAGACACAGTTGAATACAACAGACACGCGTGTCGATATCGATAAATATCGTGTTCGAAATGTGTCCGACACGCAAAATGTCGTCTGATAGCAAGTTGAACACTTTGAAATCTGAAGACCCTGAGTTAGAGCTATATTTACAACCGGATTGATTTGGATCCAACAACACCTTTCTCCGGGGGGAAGCTTAGTTTCGGCAATGGAGGTCCAAGATTTTTGTAAAAGAACTAGTATTATTATTACAAAAGAACAAATGTGACTCAATTAGTTTATGTCTTATATTTTTATATTAAATTTGTGATATTTACTCTCACTATTTATATTTATTCAATCATTTTTAATTTTAAACATTAACATTTTAGACTTGACTTTAATAGACTTTCACAAATTAAAGATCTTATTGGCTTATTCATACAAATTAAAATCTCATTCTTATTATTATTTATTATTCTCATTATCAACAAGAGTTTATAATTTTAGTATTGGAATTAGTTGTAGTAAAATTAATTTCTTTTATCTATATAGTTATTTATTTTACAATAACATCTTGGACTTTCACTTGAATGAACTTTTATAAATTAAAAATTTTATTGACTTATTTATACAAATTAAAATCTCATTCTCATTATTATTTATTATTCTTGTTATCAACTAGATTTTATAATTTTAATGTTCAAATTAGTTATAGTAAAATTAATTTTTCATCTATATAATTATTTATTTTACAGTTTAAATTCTAAAATTTTTAAAATATTTTATAATATCTGTCTACATAGTTATTTATTTATTGTCATATTAGTAATAATAAACTTAAAAATAATTATATTTATAAATTTTATTTTAATATAAATATTAATATATATTTTTTATGTTAAAATACCCTTGTTTTTTAAGCTCCGCCGCTCACTCACTCACTCTCTATATATATATGAGTAAATTACCAATTCTGTCCTCAAATTATTAAAACACTGACAAAAATAACCTCTACTTTTATTAACGACAAAAATACATCTAAAATATTGAAAAATGCTACAAAAATATCCGGCTGTAAATAAAAATCTATTCCGTTAATAGAGTTAGCTGAGCTGTCAAACGGATTCCGTTACACCTCTTCCTCTGCTTCTCCTTTATTCTCCCTCACTCCCTCCTTCCCCAAACCTCCCAGAAAGACCTTACATCTCACCCTCTTCACTCTCACTCTGAATCTATGGCTGCTGCCTTCCGATCTTCTCTGTCTCACGCTCTCACACCCCACTCCCCGCTCGTTTTTTTCTTCTCCCTTCTTCTCACTTTCACTTCTCCAACACACAGAACAATTTCTCATCAACTCACGCCGTTGTCTCTTTGTCTTCAACGGCAAAACCTCGTTGTTGCCACTGTTGCTTACTCGCTGCCCCTCCATTGTTGTCAGAAGAGGATCTCACAGTTCCTTGCCCTCTTCACTCTCTCAGCAGATCTCTCGATCTTTCCTCTCAGATTCGCCATCGCCGTCACTGCTTGCTCGCCGCCCCTCCATTGCTGTCAGAAACCTGTCTTGCAGCACCTTATTCTCCTCTCTTACAGTAAGTCAGCAGTGGATAGTCCCTCTCTCTCTCTAGGCAGTGAGGAGCTCTTTCTTCAACTTCTCTCTTTTTCATTCTTTCTCTTTGGATTCTATTTTTATTAGATTATTAAAAAAAAATATAATGAAAAATTGTAGAATTACTGATTATAGATGATTATTACTAATTATGGCTGATTATTACTGTGGCTGAGATGAAGAGGGTGAGGCGTAAGGTCTATTTTGGGAGGTTTGGAAGAGGGAGGGAGTCACTGAGATGTTGCTTATTGTTGTTGTAATTGCTTTAGGGAGTGAAGGAGGACGGGAGGAGAGGACAGTATCACCGCAGGTGCCGTCGTTGAGGAGAGAGAGAAGCAGAACAACAAGGAGAGAGAAAGAGAGTGGTGGCGAGAGAGAAGAATCGAAGAAGGAGAAGTGGATGAGCAAGATGACAGAGCAAGACCATTGTCGTACTTGAGGGAGAGAAACCGTGGAAGAAGAGGCTGAAGGTTGTGGTAGGCTTAGAGAAGGGGGGTTGAATCTATGCCTTCCTTTTAATTACTGTTGTTACCCTTTTAGAACAGATTTGCAATTCTGATTCTGTTTTAACTTAGCAGCGGAAATTTATGAGACAATTTATTTTTGTCTCATGAATATCAGAAAACAGAACACAGCAGAGAAGAGAAAAGCTAACACCAGCATGTATCCTGGTTCGGTTGCCTTGTGCTATGCAACCTACATCCAGTCTCCTCCACAACTATGGAAGAATTTCACTATAGTAAACAGTATTACATACACCAATAACACAGGATTGACCCAATCCTTTCACACTCAAGTTCTAACCTAACTTGACATTGGCTATGCTAATACCTAACTATACCTCTTAGTGCTAACCTAACTAAGAAAGGGATACCTGACGAATGGATTTTTGATGGTATAGAATTTCACAAATGAATTCTCGTTGCAAGTATAGTTTCTAAACCAATCACTAATCCTTTCATACAAAAAGTTGTATGTCACTAGTACAAACCCCTAAAATTTATAAACCGAAGTATTGGACCTCGGGTCGTTCTCCCTAGGAATTACAATAAAGTGTCTTGTTATTGGTTATGAGTTATTTTGGGGTTTTGGATAAGAAGCATGAAAAGTAAATGGCAATGAAAATAAACTAACAACTATAAAAGGCTCTTGGTAAGGTGTGAGAACTAGAAGTCCTATCCTAGTTATCCTCCTCAATTGTGATGAGAATTGTTCATTACTACCACTTAGTTAACCCTTACTAATTAAAGGAAAGTCAAGTGGATGAATTGACTTGAGCCACAAGTCCTAGCCAACTCCCAAGGAAAGACTAGCTTTAGTGCACCCCAAACCAATTAGCAATCTCTCCAATTATCAATCAACAAAGGAATTAGATAACTCAAGTGTCACTAATTACTCTACCTAGGCCAAGAGGAACAAAATCTACACTAAAACTAAAAGAGACATTTCAACAAACACATAAAGTGCAAGAGGAGTAAACATTATTAAATGCAAGAATTAAAGGAATCTACAACTACAAAAACAAGAGATCAACAATAGAAAAGCAAAGAAGACACATTTATTATGAATTACCTCTTATTGAATTGGAAGAATGTAGAAGGAACAATACTAGATCTACAACAAAGTATATGAACAACATAAAGGAAATTGCAACAAAAGAATGGAAGAAGAATCAATGTAACTACAAGGAATTGAGATGTAGAAGTAGAAGAACATGAATCTAAACCTAGACCTAAGAACTAAACCTAATCCTAATTCTAGAGAGAAGTGAGAGCTTCTCTCTCTAAAACTCTAAACTAAAAGTGATTATTGGTCAAAAGGTGATGATAATGATGATGATGCCTTCCCCTTAATCCTTCATCCTTTTATTCCTTTTCCTTAGCAATTTGGCGCCAAAAATGGGTTCAGAAACCCTCTCAAATCACCAGGCACGTGTTGCATTAGTGAGGTCATGTGCCCTCATCGACGCGTGCGCGCACGGTACGCGTGCGCGTCCCTGGCTAATTCTGCGATGTGCGCGTGAGCGCCTTGTGCGCGTGCGCGTGCATGGCTGACTTTGCTTCTTTGACTTTTTATGCTTCTCTCCACTTGTATGCTTCCTTCCTTGCTTCCTTTGATCCATGCCTAGCCTATTTCAATCCTGGAATTACTAGCGAACACATCAAGGCATCTTATGGAATCAAAGAAGAACTAGAATTCATCAAAATAAGGCTTAAAGGGCATGTTTTTACACTTAAGCACAAACATGGGAGAGATAACAAAATCATGCTAATTCCTAGGCTAAATGTGACAAAAGGTTATCAAAATACTCTAAATTCAATGCAAAACAAACCGTCAAATTGGGGTTTGTCAATACCTCACAGGTACAAGATACAAGACATGAACACACTTAAAGAAATCTGAAAATAACTCTAGGCTTTTCTCTCAAGTGTTTCACTCAGCCTTTTTTCACTCATGGCTTTTACTTGAGTTTTTTTCACAATGCCTTTTCTCACTAGAAATTACAGAATGATAAACATTGAAAAGAACATTACAATCAGTAAAACATGAAGGAGATTGACTTCATCAGCAGCTTCTTTGCTATGTGCAAAACCAGATTCACAAATCTCAGCTTGAGTTCTTCAGTATTGGCCGAATGCTTCTTTGAAAGAAAGCATTATCCAAGTAGAGGAACTTCTTAACAGAACACTGTTCTTACATTCTGGTTTTCTCTCCTTAGTTTCTGAATGAACAGCAAACTTCTTATATCTCCTTGCATGTGGCTGAGTTCTTCTTCCAAGGTCAACACCTTGAGCCTTGAGCTTCACCAACCCACAAGCTTACTTTTTCTTCTCAAGCATCAAAGTAGAACCTTTGCTTCTGACTTTTCCAACTTGACCGAAAGCCATGAAGAAGTAACCGGAATTATTTTCCACTGGTCAACCAAATCTGAACCATAGAGATGCAACTTGGTCCCCAAGTTTTGATTAAGTCCGTAGATACACAGCAGAATGGGGCAGAAAACAACTTTCCCTTCAAAGCCATTTTCGAGTAGTGCAGAGAGTTGGGAAGAAGGGATGAGGATCTTGATGCATGCAAGATGAGATGGATTACCTTTCTTAAGCTTGATTTAGCTTGGGATTTCTGTTTTAGCTTCTGTGCTTCAAGCTTCCACTCTCTCTCTCTTGCTTCTTTGGTTAATGGCTTATGGAAGAAGCTTTTCTTCTCTTTCTCTTTCTTGCTTTTTCTGAAATCTTGATGTGACTTGATTAGAAGGAAGAAGAACGTTGCTTTTGGTTAAGCAGGAGAGAGGAAATTTCAATTCTGAAATCAGTTCGGGCTTGGATCGGTTATTAGTATGCATGGCCCGTTTTAATTTCTTTGGTTTCTTCCTTTGCTTTTGCTTGGGCTCTTTATTTTGCTTTCAGCCCAATATTCTTTGCTGAATGCCTTTTATTCCATTTGGGCTATTAACATTTGGTCTGCAACAATAAACAATTAGTTAATAGGTAGATATAATTAATCAACACTAATTATTTATTTTGCTCAAAAATAATGTTTGTCATCATTAATTAATTTAGTTAATTTCTTAACTCAACAATCTCCCCCTTGATGACAAACATGATTTAAGCAATAATCAAAAGGAAGTAAGTTTGAGTTAGGTTTAGAAAACTCCCTTTGATTTTATGTTGCTCCCCCTGAATCTATGCTTTCCTCTTTGTCCCTGTTTCACATTGTACTTAAAGAAAGTACAATAAAGAGTTATGTACAATATATCTTGTACAAGGGATATCAAATGAGCAATATCACATAATCAGCCCAACATCAAGCTATTACTATCAGCAAACAGATTCAGCATGTGAGAAAAAACAAGTATTAATGCAGCAACAATAAGTAACAAGTACTAGTACTAGGATCTACTATCCTATCCTATTGCTATTTTACTCCCCCTTTTGTCATCAAGGGCGGATAAGAGCAACAAAAACAAAGTCTTGTATCCTGCAGAAAAGAGTTAGAGCACAGATCAAAGTACTAATTAAGCTGTCTAAAGAGCATCAATAGTAAGAGTTATTACAGTCATCCAAAAAGAAATAGTTCAGAAGTAGCAAAAGAAGCAGAAATCATGAGACAAAAAGAGAGCAGCAGCAGTTTTTATGAGACAAATCCTAGGCATCAGAACCATTCCCTTCCGAAACAGCATCCTCTTCAACATCAGTGGCAGCATCTTCATCATTTTGAAGGTTATCAATGAAGGTCATCAGTACAGCCACCCTATCCCTTGACTTCTTCAGGAAGTTCTCATGCTTGCTAGCCAGCTTCCTTTTCTCTTTGCTCAATTCAATCAAGTGGTTCGATTGAGAGACAAACTCTTGAGCAACATCCCTGACCACATTCAGCAGAGTGGATTTCTTCCCAGTGGAAATGGAAGTACCCTCAGTGGACGGAGCAGTAGAATCATCTGGAATGAACTCTTCATCATCGTCATCTAGAACCACTCTCTCAGATTGAGTTGGTCCTTTTTGCTGTTTCACTGAACCACCTCCCTTTAGATATGAATGTCTATTTTCATATTTCTCATTGGTCAAGTCAACACCAAAATACTCAAAAATACAAGTTAGAAACATGCCATAAGGAAGAGCTTTGTCCTTTTCACTTCTAACAGAGTCAAACATGTATCTAACCATCAAATATGCAAATGAAATTTCAGTTTTGGTGAGAAGGGCATATAAAACAAGAGTATCAGTGTAGGAAACCCTTTGATATGAGCCGCTTTGAGGCAGAATAATATGATTGACTATTCGGTGCAGTTGAGCACGCTCATATCCTAGGGCTTTGTGAGTGGGTGTAATGCCATCTATTAAAGAGATATGTTCACAAATATTAGCCAGGGCATCATTGTAAGAAACACCAACTCCTTCATCCCACTTAACTGACGTGTAGGCACAGGGCCCAACATCAGTATACTTCAAAGCATCACTGATGGTCTCATTGTTTAAAACGATATCTCGGCCCTTGACATACGAATGAGCAGTGCCCTCATGATAAGTCATGTTTGCATAAAACTCTTTGACCAACAAGGGATAAACAGGTTTTTTGATATCAAAAAGGTGATTCCAGTCCAGAAAAATCAAGTTATCAACAAAAGGAAAACCTTTTCTTTTCAAAGATGGCAAATCAGCGAGAAAAGAGGGACATAGGGTACGATACTGGATAACCTTCTCATAAAAATTATTGTTCATGGCAGATTTGAATCTATAAGGGTTATAGTTTGAATGAGAAGTCAAAAAGTGAGCTTTGTGATCAAAAGGTCCAATGTCTGGTTCTTTAACATTCTGGAGAAGGACTCGAGTGTTACCTCGTTGAGAGCGCATTGGAACCGACCTGGATTTTGGTTGAGATGGTTCGGGTATGGGTTCCTCAGTCGCCTGACGTTTGCCTTTGGAGGAGCCAGGCTTTGCTGAACTTGGTTTTGAGGAGCCAGGCTTGGAAGGTGTGGCCTTTGGTGGTGGCGTCGGCTTGGCAGAGGCAAGAAACCTTGGAGTGTTTTTGGTCCGAGCCATGGGGTCACAGCGATGAGGAGAGGTAGGAGGAGAAGGAGAAGGGGTAAAGGTGCGGTCTTGAGAGCGAGTGGATGGCTTTGTGGGTAGCTTGAAAACCTTTTCACGAGGAGCCCTTTTTGCAATGGTTTTCTTCCTCATTTGGTTAGTTTCAATTTAAGAAGATGAAGGAGTAGTGAGGGTAGTGGTGAAAACCGAAGTGATGGAGAAGGAGTTATGGAGGGAAGAGAGGGAGTGTTGGTAACCGTACCCAAAAGCAAATTTCCAAAACCATGCAACTGCATCACCATTTGAAAAGACTTGAAAAGACATGACCTCATTCAAGAAAGATTTTATTTGATTTTAAAAATTAATTTTAAAATTTTGAAAAACAACAATATTAACCTGAAACACTTTTTGGGCCAAGAATAAATCCACTTGAAACCTTTTGGGCCACAAAACATTTATTGAAAACCTTTTATGAAACACAGGTCATCAAAAAATAACAAACAATATTGTAACATTCATGTTGGGGCCTTGAAGTGATATGAGATTAATGAAACACATTTGGACCACTCTTGATCTGAATATTGAGGTTGGCCCAGATTGAGGTTCATTTGAAATAAGCCCAGAACACGTTGACTTGATGGAAACGTTCATTACCTGCCCAGAATTGTCTCATGCCTGTTTATGAGACAAAAAGCTCCAGCAAATACATCAGCATTTTTCAAGCAAGGAATCATAACTCAAAATTCCTAGACAAGTCCTAAGTATGCAGAATCTATCCTCAGCTAATGGTTTTGTAAAAATATCTGCTAATTGCTCCTTTGATTTAACAAATTGAATACTAATATCCCCTTTTTGGACATGTTCTCTTATTGAGTGAAATTTCACTTCAATATGCTTAGTCCTAGAGTGCAAAACTGGATTTTTAGAAATATTAATGGCACTCATATTTATCACACAGCAGGGGAATATTTTCAGCCTTTAATTTGTAATCAGCAAGTTGTGTTTTTAACCATAAAAGCTGAGAACAACAAGAAGAAGCAGCTATATACTCAGCCTCTGCAGTGGAAAGGGCCACTGTGGGTTGCTTCTTACTTGACCATACATTTAAGGACTTCCCAAGGAAGCAACATAAACCAGAAGTGCTCCTTCTATCAACTCTATCACCAGCAAAATCTGCATCACAATAACCAACTGCAGAAAAATCATCAATCTTAGGATACCAAAGACCAAAATTGGATGTGCCATGAACATATCTAATGATCCTTTTAACTGCAGAAAGATGTGACTCTTTTGGTTTGGATTGGAACCTAGAACACAATCCAACACTTTGCACAATATCGGGTCTAGAGGAAGTTAAGTACATAAGAGAACCAATCATTCCTCTATACCTAGTCTCATCAACATCTTTCTCATTTTCTCCTTTATCTAATTTAGAATTAGGATGCATGGGAGTTCCCATGGGTTTGGCATTTTCCATACCAAATTTCTTAACTAATTCCTTGGCATACTTCTCTTGATGAATGAAAATACCTTTTTCAGTTTGTTTAATTTGCAGCCCAAGGAAGAAATTAAGTTCACCCATCATACTCATGTCAAATTCACTTGTCATGAGTTTTCCAAATTCAGAACAAAGGGATTCATTTGCTGATCCAAAAATAATGTCATCAACATATATTTGGACTAGAATAAAAGAATCATTAGAGTTCTTAATAAATAGAGTTGTGTCAGTGGTGCCTCTTTGAAAACCATTTTTTAAAAGAAAAGAGCTAAGTCTCTCATACCAAGCTCTAGGAGCTTGTCTTAAACCATAGAGAGCTTTAGACAATTTAAAAACATGATTAGAATGCTCTTTATTTTCAAAACCAGGAGGCTGTTCCACATAAACTTCTCTATCTATCACACCATTCAAAAATGCACATTTCACATCCATTTGGTATAGTTTAAAACCACAAAATGCAGCATAAGCTAAGAGAAGTCTTATGGCTTCCATTCGGGCAACAGGGGCAAAGGATTCATCAAAGTCAATTCCTTCTTCTTGGTCATATCCTTGTGCCACCAGCCTTGCCTTGTTCCTTGCAATGCTACCATCTTCTCCCAACTTGTTCCGGAATATCCACTTGGTGCCGGTCACTTTCTTTCCATTTGGCCTTGGAACCAACGTCCACACTTGGTTCTTTTCAAACTCAAGAAGCTCATCCTCCATAGCCTTAACCCAAGAGGGGTCACTAAGGGCTTCCTTGACGTTTTGAGGCTCTATTTGTGAAAGAAGGGCAATGTTTGAACCTTCATTTGCCTTTCTAGTGGAAGACCTAGTTTGCACTCCATGAGAGACGTCCCCAATGACAAATTTCTCAGGATAATTCTTCAAGAATCTCCATTCACGAGGTCTGGTGGACTTGGAGGCAGATTCAGTCACCAAGGGATTCTGTGTGCTGCTGTCTGCAAAATTTCCTTCAGATTCATAAGACAAAATGGAATTATCTCTTGAATTTTCAGCGTTTGCTGTTTCTGGTTCAGATTGTCCAGAATTTTCTTTTCCATGATTCTGAGCAGTTTCATCCTCATTTTGAGCTTGATTTCCTGCATCACTATCTTCCAAAATGCTTTGCACCAAGTTAGTATCACAGAATGTAACATGTATGGACTCTTCAATAATTCTAGCATCTTGATGATAAACCCTATATGCTTTACTAGTTGTGGAATATCCTACAAACAAACACTCATAAGCCTTTGGATCAAATTTTCCCAAATTTTCTTTGTTATTTAAAACAAAACATTTGCATCCAAAGATGTGCAAGTAATCTAAGTTTGGTGGGTAGCCTTTCCAAAGTTCATAAGGGGTTTTCTTCAAAAATTTCCTTATGATTGTTCTATTTAAAATGTGGCAAGCTGTGTTAACTGCTTCAGCCCAAAGGAATTTTGGAACATTGCTCTCACAAAGCATAGCTCTTGTCATCTCTTGTATGCTTCTATTTCTTCTTTCCACAACACCATTTTGTTGTGGTGTTCTTTGACAAGAGAAGTTGTGAGATATTCCAAATTCCTCACAAAAGGATTCAAACAAATTATTTTCAAATTCAGTTCCATGATCACTCCTTATAGATGAGATTTTCAAATCCTTTTCATTTTGAATTTTCTTGCAAAAAGGTTCAAAGGCCGAAAAGGCTTCATTTTTGTGTGCAAGAAATAAAACCCAACCAAACCTAGTGTAGTCATCCACAATTACTAAACCATAATGTTTACCACCTAGGCTTTGAGTTCTTGTTGGACCAAATAAATCAATGTGTAGCAACTCAAGTGGTCTTTTAGTGGAGATGTCTTCCTTTGGTTTAAAAGAACTTTTTGTTTGTTTTCCCATTTGGCAAGCATCACAGGTGATATCTTTGTCAAACTTTATCAAAGGAAGACCTCTTATTAATTCTTTCTTTACAAGTTTGTTTATTTGAAACATACTTGCATGACCCAATCTCTTGTGCCATAACCACTTTTCAGATTCTTTAGAGTGAAGACAAGCTACATTTTGATTCTTTAGTTCATCAAGAGTAAGTCCATACATATTATTGAAACGCTTGGCAACAAACATCACTTTATTTGTCTTTTCATTGACAACACAGCATTCAAGCCTTTTGAAAACAACTAAATATCCCAAATCACACAGCTGACTTATACTTAAAAGATTGTGCTTTAAACCACAAACCAAAAGTATATCATCAATGAAAGTAGATTGCTCATTACCTACTTTTCCAACAGCAATGATTTTACCTTTACCATCATCTCCAAAGGTCACAAAACCTCCATTATACTTATTTAGTTTGATGAAGTAGGTTGACCTTCCAGTCATGTGCCTTGAACATCCACTATCCATGTACCACATGTCCTTTTTGTTCTTGGATGCTAGGCAAATCTCATCAAGATTGTTGTTTCCAGCCATGAAACAGTCTTTGTCATTTCCTTCAGATTCTTCTTCTTCATTTGAGTCATTCTCAAGATCCTCCCAAGCTGCCATGAGTACTCTCTTCCTTTCCTTCTTGCCTTTGTCCTCCTTTTTGAGCTTTAGACAGTTTGACTTGAAGTGTCCAGCCTCCTTGCAATGATGGCACGTCACTTTGCTCAAGTCTATCTTGTGCTCCTTTGAACTTGAACCCTTGTGTTTGCCTTTGTTCTTCATCATCCTTCTAAATCTCCTAGCAAAAAACAAAAGTTCGTCATCTGAAATACCATCACTAGACTCACTCTCTTTCGGTTCTATTTGTGACTTGAGGGCTATTCCCTTTTTCTTTGAGTCTGTGTTTGTGTGTGTGGCTTCATAGGCAAGGAGTTTTCCTCTCAGCTCATCATAGGTTATGGGACTTATGTTGTTACTCTCGGTTAGGACAGTGGCAGTGTTTTCCCACTCTTTTGTGAGGCTTCTAAGGAGTTTTCTCACCAAGGTTTGTTCTGCATAGTTTGTACCCATAGCATCAAGGTTGTTGATTATGATTGAGAATCTCTCAAATGCTTCATCAATGCTTTCTCCATCCTTCATGCTAAACATCTCATACTCTTTTCGCAGCATATCAATCCTCGTTTCTTTGACTTGTTTAGTGCCTTCGTGTGTAACCTGGAGTTTTTCCCAGATTTCTTTGGCTGTCTTGCATCTAGACACCTTCCGGTACTCTTCAAAGCTGATAGCACAGTGAAGAAGGTTGATTGCTTTAGCGTTCAGCTCTATCTTCTTCTTGTCATCTTCATTCCATTCAGCTTCTTCTTTCGGAGTCACCACTCCATCAGCACTTGTTTTTGTTGGGATCTTGGGACCACTCACAACGATCTTCCATAAGTTGTAGTCAATGGATTGGATGAAGATCCTTATCCTTTCTTTCCAGTAGGAATAGTTCTTTCCGTTAAAGAAAGGTGGCCGGTTGTTTGACTGGCCTTCAGTGAGGGTGTAGGCAATTGTGGTTGTGCCCAAATTGTTCGCCATTGGATCTTTGCTCCAAGCGGTTAAGCTTGATTCTTGTGACCTTAGCTCCTGATACCAATTGAAGGTTGTGGTAGGCTTAGAGAAGGGGGGTTGAATCTATGCCTTCCTTTTAATTACTGTTGTTACCCTTTTAGAACAAATTTGCAATTCTGATTCTGTTTTAACTTAGCAGCGGAAATTTATGAGACAATTTATTTTTGTCTCATGAATATCAAAAAACAGAACACAGCAGAGAAGAGAAAAGCTAACACCAGCATGTATCCTGGTTCGGTTGCCTTGTGCTATGAAACCTACATCCAGTCTCCTCCACAACTATGGAAGAATTTCACTATAGTAAACAGTATTACATACACCAATAACACAGGATTGACCCAATCCTTTCACACTCAAGTTCTAACCTAACTTGACATTGGCTATGCTAATACCTAACTATACCTCTTAGTGCTAACCCAACTAAGAAAGGGATACCTCACAGGTACAAGATACAAGACATGAACACACTTAAAGAAATCTGAAAATAACTCTAGGCTTTTCTCTCAAGTGTTTCACTCAGCCTTTTTTCACTCATGGCTTTTACTTGAGTTTTTTTCACAATGCCTTTTCTCACTAGAAATTACAGAATGATAAACATTGAAAAGAACATTACAATCAGTAAAACATGAAGGAGATTGACTTCATCAGCAGCTTCTTTGCTATGTGCAAAACCAGATTCACAAATCTCAGCTTGAGTTCTTCAGTATTGGCCGAATGCTTCTTTGAAAGAAAGCATTATCCAAGTAGAGGAACTTCTTAACAGAACACTGTTCTTACACTCTGGTTTTCTCTCCTTAGTTTCTGAATGAACAGCAAACTTCTTATATCTCCTTGCATGTGGCTGAGTTCTTCTTCCAAGGTCAACACCTTGAGCCTTGAGCTTCACCAACCCACAAGCTTACTTTTTCTTCTCAAGCATCAAAGTAGAACCTTTGCTTCTGACTTTTCCAACTTGACCGAAAGCCATGAAGAAGTAACCGGAATTGTTTTCCACTGGTCAACCAAATCTGAACCATAGAGATGCAACTTGGTCCCCAAGTTTTGATTAAGTCCGTAGATACACAGCAGAATGGGGCAGAAAACAACTTTCCCTTCAAAGCCATTTTCGAGTAGTGCAGAGAGTTGGGAAGAAGGGATGAGGATCTTGATGCATGCAAGATGAGATGGATTACCTTTCTTAAGCTTGATTTAGCTTGGGATTTCTGTTTTAGCTTCTGTGCTTCAAGCTTCCACTCTCTCTCTCTTGCTTCTTTGGTTAATGGCTTATGGAAGAAGCTTTTCTTCTCTTTCTCTTTCTTGCTTTTTCTGAAATCTTGATGTGACTTGATTAGAAGGAAGAAGAACGTTGCTTTTGGTTAAGCAGGAGAGAGGGAATTTCAATTCTGAAATCAGTTCGGGCTTGGATCGGTTATTAGTATGCATGGCCCGTTTTAATTTCTTTGGTTTCTTCCTTTGCTTTTGCTTGGGCTCTTTATTTTACTTTCAGCCCAATATTCTTTGCTGAATGCCTTTTATTCCATTTGGGCTATTAACATTTGGTCTGCAACAATAAACAATTAGTTAATAGGTAGATATAATTAATCAACACTAATTATTTATTTTGCTCAAAAATAATGTTTGTCATCATTAATTAATTTAGTTAATTTCTTAACTCAACAGAGGCGACATCGTATTTCAGGAGAGAAATAATGAGGAAGATGTTGTTACAGGAGCTACAACTAGGAAGATGATGTTGTTGTCGTTGTTGCAATTTCGGAGTGGCTGAGATATGTTGTTGTTGCAGCTTGCAGCAGCTTCTGGGAGGTTTGAAGGAGGAAAAGAGTGACAACAGATGATGTTTATTTTTGTTGTAGTTGCATTGGGGAGGGAGGGAGTGAGGGAGAATGAAGAAAAAGTAGAGGAAGAGGTGTAACGGAATCCATTTGACAGCTCAGCCAATTCTATTAACGGAATAGATTTTTATTTACGATCGGGTATTTTTGTAGCGCTTTTCAATATTTTAAATGTATTTTTGTCGTTAATAAAAGTGGAGGTTATTTTTGTCAACGTTCTAATAATTTGAAGACAGAATTGGTAATTTACTCTCTCTCTCTATATATATTAATTATTAATATTTTATCATAAAATTATTTTTGTAACCTTCACTTTTTTGAAATATTTAAAACTTAAAAATTGGAATCTAAAATTTAAAATTTATTAAAATTCTAATTAATAAAATAGCTATATTTAGCTTTAGAAAAATAACTTATTGTTCTTACTTTGAATTCAGTTTCTTAAATAATTAAAAAAATATTCTGTTAAAATAATTAATTAATAATATTTATTATTAATTTATAATGATTAAATCAATAGTTAAAAAACGACACTACTTATATATAAAGATAAAATTATGCCACATTTATTTCTAATTTATAGTAAAAACTTAATTACTTTCATAGACATAGTCAGCATTAGTGCATTACTATTAGCAGAGATGACATAATACAACTGGTCATATATTACAATTATATGCGAAAGAAAAGGTATGTGTGTGTTCTTTTTCTCCATCTCTTTATCTACCTATATTTGATAGTCTTGTATCAAGATAAATTTAGATAATAGATACACCCAAATTTTTTGTTTAGTTGTTTATGATTTTACTTTTTTTTCCCCGATATTAAGAGATATCTTTTCCTAAAACAATGTCTATGTAATTAGATTCTCTTAGCTTTTGCTCCATTGCTAATTAAAAAAAGAGTCATATAAATATATATATATATATATATATATATATATATATATATATATATATATATATAGTTATGTTTCCATTACACATGCATTTTACATTTTGTAATAATATTACTCTTAAGGAATTAATACCTTTTTTTTGGGTCTTGTAAGAGGAATTACTCTTTTTATTTTCCCTCACAATCTCTTTACATTAATAGAAGACTATTTTACATAAAAAAAAAAAAAAAAACACTTAAGTACAATCAATTTTATATAAAACTTTAAAAGTCGTTAAATAATTTGATATATTTAACTAAATTATTATTTAAATAATTCTCAACCACCAACTATTAATTTAACATAAAATTAACTAAGTTTTAACTAAAAAAAATTAAGAAAACAATAGATTCTCAATCATCCTCTCCACTCTCTAAAGGAAACAGCCATAATTGCACCCAACATAGAGTAACTTTCACCATACAAAGTTAAATCAATGAAATCTCTCTAAAAACTAACAACTTTGTTTTCTTCCATTGCCCTCAATCCCATTTTTCCTTAACCTTTCCAATTATATATAAACCCCATCAATCTCCATCAACTTTCCTTCAAAACCCTTCTCTCTCTTTTCTTGTTTCTTCTTCTCTTATTAATCTTGCTTATGGCTTCTCCATGCAACAACAACAACTCTTCTGTCAATGGCTTCTACAACTTCCTTACTCAAGGACTCAACAACCTTCACCAGAACAACAACAACTTCATGTCTATGCAGTTCATGTCAAAGGTTCTTTCATCTCTACAATCTTTTCATTCACAGTTAACCATTCTTGTCCAGAGGCTTTGCTTGCCTGTTGGAGGAAAATGGCTTGATGAGTACATGGATGAAAGCTCTAGGCTTTGGGATGTGTGTCATGCCCTCAAATCTGCCATCTCTGGAATGGAAAACTATTACTCTTCTGCCTCCAATATAGCTTCCTCAATGGATAACTACCATCACTTCACTCCTGAGCTTTCACATCAGGTTGCCATGATCACAATTCTTTACAATCAAATCAATCATGGCAGCAGAGACCACATAGAAATATATAGTTTTTTAACAATATTGTCTAATGTTCTTATGTATGTGCAGGTTATTAGGGCAATAAAAGTTTGTCAAAGGGAGATTCTAGGATTGGAAGAGGAGAACAAGAGCTTGATGGAGGCAAGGATTCAACCATTGTGTGAATGTATAAACAAGAATATCACAAGTGAGTCAAAGTTGAATGAGTTCAATGGATTCAGAGGTGTTCTTTATGCAATGAAGAGTGTTAGCTCATTGCTCCTCATGATTCTCCTATGTGGGGTTGCATATTGTTGCTCTTCTTCTTGCTTTGCATTTCAACAAACAGGTTATGATCATCATCATCATCATGAAGGCAACAACAACAACAACAACATGGGTTTTGGATCAAACTTCATGGCTTCAATGGGAAGGTTGCAGCACAAGGTTGCAGAAGAGATTGAACATGAGATTAATAATAATGGGCAGGCAGGGATTTTGCTACATGAATTCACACAAGCAAAGGTTGCCATGGAGGAAGTGAAAGTGGAGTTGGAGAGAGTAATGGTGTATGAAGAAGAATATGAAGAGGTTGTGATTGAAGAGAAAGTTGAGAATTTGAAGCATTGTTTTGGGTTTTTGAGATGTGGGCTTGAGACCATAACAGGGCAACTTGATGATTTCTTTGATGACATTGTTCAATCAAGGAAGATGCTTTTGGATATTTGCACCCATAACTAGATTTTAAGAATTTTTTGCATTCTCATTCTCTTCTATATAAATTTGAATTGAGTATAAATAAAACATCTCATTTTAGTTTTTTTTTTCCCTACGGTATTTTCAAACTCGATAGATTAAGGACTAATTCATTGCAGATTGAAATTTTATCTAAGAATTTATCGTTAGCCAATGAATTACTACATGCACAAGGCGAGATTCGAAACTCGACAGTAGTGAATTGATTTGCATGGTACTAGCCTTTTGGTGTTTGCCACCTAGAAGAAGCTTTTCCGATGAAACCGAAAAAAGGAAAAGAAAAATTCAAGAGAGAATGTGATTCCTTCTTTGAAGGAAAGCAACATTATTATTCTGCTCCAAATAGATAGATGAGAAAAACCAGAGGTTTTTGTTTAGAAGCCAATGACTTGAATACAGAGAAATAATTATAATATAGAATTTGATACAATTTGAATAGAGTTAAAGAATGAAACTTATATTCCCTTATTATATTGATGGAGTCAATGGGAATATTTGTAAAGAATAACTACAGATCAGTATTAATTATTCTTCTATTGTTGTGTATTAAAGTTTCCCCTCATCAAATATCACAAATTACAATTCTGTATTCTCTGAAAAGTTATATTGATTTTCTTTTAAATGTTTCATTATTGTGGATGAATCTAATAGCATAATCTGCCACTATATATAGAACCGAATTTAGATTTATCAAGAATGAAACAGGGAATGGAGCAGTCATATGTACACAATGAACACTTGGCTTTTCTTACAAGTTTCTTTATACTCAAAAGTGATAAAATGCCATATTCTCACTCCCTTATTACATACTTTTACTTTTAGATAAAATGTAATACTCTTAGATAAAAGAGTTCAACTAGCAATATATTTTTTTCATTTAATATCAATTATTTTTTAAAATTATAAATTATAAACATTATATTTTAAATTCTAAATTTTAAATTTTAAATCCTTCAAAAAATAAAGGTTAAAAAATATTTTTACAATAAAAAAATTTAAAATTTAATTACTCTGTGATCTATATAGTTTCACCAAATTTATAGTTAGATTCTTATATTTTTTTTTTCAATTAGGTCTCTAAATTATTTTAAGTTGGACAAAAACGTTTGAATTATCAAAATATTATGTTCCCAAATTAAAGAAACCATTGATGAATGATAATTATCAAAATATTGTGTTTTATTTGATTAATAATAAATAAAAATGTATTGGTAGAATATTAAGTGTGAATAAAATTACAATTCAATTCTTTTGATTGTAAGAATAATTTAATGATCTTTTGCAAGTAACAAAAAAAAAAAAAAAGAAAAACAGCAAAATCAATTACTCACATCACATTTATTATTAATTGTGTAAATAGTGTAAATAATATCTGATTTTATAGTGAACAAAATGTGAGTGAATAGAACCTTTGATTTCTATAAAGAATGGAAGTCACAAACAAAATTTAACAGTATCCGACATGGTTAAGACATAGTAAGTGAAAAACTTTCTCACAAGATTGACTACCAATAAAGCCTAAACAGCTATGCAAATGTGAAAAGTGAAAACTACAAGAAGAGAGATCTTCCCCCTGTTTTCGGTTTAAAGTTGATTCCTCCTAGGTAAAGAATAAAGTGCCAAGTGACAACATTGTCCATATCATTATAACATTCATACAATTGACCAACCTATAAAGCCTAAAACGAGTGATATATTTAAATATTATAATTTTTAGTATTTTTAAAGTTATAAAAAATACATAAATTAAAAAATCTAATTTTTATATTTCAAATTTTTTAATATTTTTAAAATATAAATTGGATAATTCGATTTTGTATTTTAGAAATTGGATGTCTTAAAATTAGAGGTCTAATTTTTTTACCACAAATTAAATGGTGCCATATTTGAGATTAACACTCTTAATAATTTATAATCTAAAAAAAATACTATTGTCAACCCAATATAAAAATAAAAAATGTAAATATGAGTATAACACAAAAGAAAGAAGGTGAATTCTATTATACCCTCTCTAAAATAAAGGATAAATTACTCTTTGTGATATATATATTGAAAGTAATTTACTAGATGAGTTTTATGAAGGAAAGAGATCTTTACAAATGCAATTGATACACTTGAAGATAGAGGAGAGCTTATGATCCGTAATGATAGAAGTCATAAAGACATTTGGAAAGATTTTTCATATCCTCAAGTCATAAACACAATTAAAGACATTGTTGTTAATGATGTCAAATATAAGTTTCAATGGATGGTAGATTCGGATCCTCATGAGATTAAAGACATTATTGTCGATGGGGTGGAGATCAAGTCGAATTCAATTGTAGACAATAGGATTTGCAAGATGAGGCGACAATTATGCACAAGAATTTAATCACTTTCATGGGACAAAAATTTTGCGGATAGTGAACTCCAACGATGTTATCACCATACAGAAGAGGGTGGAGAAGGCGCAATGGGTGTATGCTAAGTTAGTTGGGAAAGAGTTGCGCCTATGTAGCAGGAATTCTCCGTACCTCAGTAGCACAAATGTTACCACGTGTAACGAGCTGAATACGTACTTGCACCTTGTTGATGGGTTTGTGAGTTCACCGCAAAGAGATTTTTCCCGCGGTGACAGCTACCACCACACCATAAACTAAACTAAATTTAAATAATCACAAGAGAAAAAAAAAGAACATATACCTAATTATTATGGTTAATATTCAACTTAATTGTAATTATAAATACTATATATATCACAGGAGTAATTTACCTTTTATTTTAGAGAAGGTATAGTAGCATTCACAAAAAAAAATATGCCTGCTTAGTGATAAACTAACTTAAAAAACATCATATATCTTTTAATGAAATACAAAAATTTCTTCTTTTTCTTTCACAGTTTTAAGTGAGTAAATGTAGATACAAATTATATATAAATAACAAAATAAGAAGGAAAAAAAAACAAATATATAGAGCATGCATGGTATAACCAAAGCAATTATGATGGTCGAGGAAATTAAAGAATGAAAACTCAAGAATCAAACTGAATAAAGTGCCTTGAAAAGTCCCTTTCTCATTCCACCAGCTATAACCAATAATTAAAATAATGAGAGGTTAACTTGTTTCATACATACTATGAATGATGATAGAAATGGATCCTCCTCAGCAGAAAAAACACTTAAAAAAATAAAGTGTAATTTTTTATTTTTTATTTTTTAAATGAAACCAAAATTAAATAAAAAAAAATAATAAAAAATTAGATTGAATACTTGACAGCATCTAGTTTTTTTTCATTGAAAAAAATCCACTCTAAAATGATGATGATGGTACTTTGGCTACAAGGAAAGTAACTATCTAGGGCTTTCTTTTAAGGCTGTTAAATAATAATAATAATAGCCCATTACAATTAGTTGAAATTAAATTATCAATCATTAATCAGAATATGAAGTCCACGTGAATCGTTAATAACTAGTACGTATATAGTTTCACTTTTTTTTTTTTGTAAATATTAAATAAAGACGTAATTATTCTTTTTTATTTTTTCTTAAAAACACATTCACTATCATTTCGAAGAAAAATAAAATCCATAAAAATGGACACGAATTGTGGGTTCAGCATAACAAAATCTCAAACGTGGAAGATCAGAATAATAGATATGACACATTCATTCTCTTATCTCAAAGATCAGCTATCCAAGCACATGCATATATAAAATATCTATCGTGATTCTACTCCTCTTAAAAATTTAAATTGATAAAAAAAATATAAATAATTATATTTTTAATAAATTTTTAAAATAAAAATAAAAAAAAATTATTTGATTTTGTATATATATTTTTTTGTTTGTCTTATATTATTTTTTTATTTTTAAAATCTAAAATTTTAATATTATATTATAATTTTTATTTTTTAAAAAAATTTAAACTAATAAAAAAAGATGCCAGGATTCATTCGAAAACCATATACATACACTTGTCTTTGTCAATGAATTGAAGGTCACTATCGAAGTCATGTTGGTGGCTCCATTAAATTTTGTAAAAAGTGTTTAATTAATTTTCCTTGTCAATAAGCATGGAGTATGGTGGAAATCACTTTTCATGTGACAAATGAGGTTGACATTTCATATCTCCTAATGGAGACTACCACCAATTTTCCCTCCATTCTTAATCATTATTCAATTTATTCTTATTATCATATATATATACGAGATCATGCATCATGTAATCAAAATTTATAAGGTTTTGCAAACAAAAAAATAAAAATGTCAGACAGTAGAATTTATTATTTTTAATTATTAGTTTAATTCTTTTAATTTAATAATTTAACAATATAATCATTAATAAAAAATAATAAACACTGCTGATCTTTTAGTATTTTTTAAAATCAAATATATATAATATATTAAAATAAATTATGCGTGCAAGAAATTTATCATATATATGCAGAGTATTATTTGAGAGTGAATAAAATTCACCTAACAAGGGTGGGAAAAATAAATGTGTCGGCATGAATTCAATATTCACGTGGTAATAAGAAAAAAATATGTCGGTAGTGGTGAACATCAATTATTACTAAATGAATTTGTTTATAATTAACTAATTAAGTGATGGTTAACTAGTATTGAATAATTACGTTGGACAAACTAGAGTTTGATGGAAGTGATTTTATAGAATTGATTTTGAATAGAAGTGAATTTATGTCAACATGATTTATGTTTGGCAATTTTTTAATAAAATTGATTTTGATAAAATAAATATTATTTAGATAATATTAGTTAAAATCACTTTTAGATAAATAATTAATTAATTACTAAAAAATATAATATTAAATTATAATATTATTTTTTTAAATATATTTATTTTTTTTATATTTTTAGTATTTTTTATATAATATTTTTTTATAATACTCTATTTTAGTATATTATAATTTTTTATTATTATAATAAAAATTAATATTTATTTATGAAATTAAAAATAACATACAAAAATTAATAACTTTTTAAATATTTTTTTATAGTAAAAATTAATATTTATTTATTAAATTAAAAAATATATAAAATAACATATTTTAGTACTCTTTTTAAGTATTTTTAATAATCTTATTTTTATTATTATTTTAAGTTCTAATTTTTTAAAAGTTATATTTTTATTATTATTTATAATTAATTTTTTATTTAGTTTATCATTTTTAATAGGAACAATAATACATATTATAAAAAATTAAAATAGTAAATAGTGCACACAAATTAGAATAATTGTTTTAATATTCTCCGTATTTATTTAGAAAAAATTATAAAAAAACCAATAATAACTAACAACAAACCTAAACGTAAGTTGAGTAAACGCATAAGCTATAATTTCTTACTGTTCTTGGGATGCAGAATCACATTGGCATTTAGAGAAAAAAAATTGCCAAATATTAAAGAACAGCGTTAAAAGCATTGAAACGCACTTTTATCCTTTCTAACGTGTTTCACAAACACACCTAATAGATTAAATGAGTAATCATTAAAACAAGTGCAGTCGTGAAACACCATATTTTGATCCAAACTTTCAAGACAACAAAATCACAAAATTCCTTTATATTGTATACACCTCAATTAATATATTCTCAATCTTAAAATAATTAGTCCATGGATATGTTCTTCAATTTCCAATACACTAAAATCTCGGTATCCATCCTCAATGATATTTTTTTCATTTCATTTCCTTTGGTGCATGCTTACGTTACCATGACACCAAAACAGATTTTAAGCTAAACTACTACAACTATATATATATATATGCACATAAAGGAAAAGCCCTTATTTAATGTTTTATTTTTTGAAATTTCGTTTTTTTTTTTTTCGAAAAAATAATATTTCAACATATTTTTTAATAAAATTCTTAAACAATAAATATTGAAATTAAAAGATATATTTTTTTAAAACCGATCAAGTGTTAAGTAGTATTTATATCATATCATCATATCACCTAAATGGTTGTGGAAGAAGGAAAAAAAATCAATAAATAAATGCAAGTACAAACACAAATAAGCACATGGTATTGTGGCATGGATATTCAAATATTTGCTCGCTATATAGGTTGTCATGAGCATTATTGTAAAAGTCTACTTATTAAGATACGTATCTTGATGAATTCTAAACGGAAAAACAAAATAATTAGAAAGGAATATCATGGAGGCCACAACTTTTAATTTGGTGAAATCATTTTGAGGAAGATATGATGACGAAAACGTGGCCAATATAGAAGTTTCTTTGACACAACAGAGAATCCATAATATAGGTACGTTACCCTACATGCTTCATCTTCCAAAATGGGTTATGATGATCCATACTAAATTTAACCTAATATTTGACCTATAGTGTTATTAAACCACTCTTCAACTTTAGTTTATAACAACAATAATAAAAAAATCTCCTTAGTTCATGACAACAATAAAAAATCTCACAGCTCATAAATTTAGAATACATAAATTCGATTACAATTTTAGCATATATATTTAGTTTCACCTTTTTAATTTTTCAATTAAAAAAATACATAATCATGGTATCAGAACTTCTCTTGATGAACTTTGTTGACATTCATGAATAAACTAATCAATTCAAATCCTAAAACCCCTTCAACCTCCCTATCACAATGAATAATTCACTATGGCTATGAATTTCAAAAATAAATATGAATTTTACTATATCCTCTCCTCTGTCTAATCCTCTTTTCTCGACTTGAGAACATTACAATAACTTGGTCTTGTCTTGACTGTTTTATTCTCTATCCTCTTTTATAACCCAAAGTGTTATCTATTTTGCCACTGCCTCTTCTGTCTGGATTGATTTGATCAAAGTAATCTTTTTCGGATTGTTGAGTTACAAGAAGTCTATATACTCAAGTAGGACACTGAAGTCTCTCTAGGAGAAACTTGTCAATTCTTGCCCTTTCCTAGTCTGTTTCTGTCCAGCAACATCACACAGATCACAATATTTCATAATTCGTTTTCTCAAGGGATTGGATGAACGGTTCTTGGTGGTATGATCTCAAATACTTCTTCTTGACCTATTACCTTCAGTAACTAGAGTTTTTGCATTGGTCATTCAACATGAACGACAGTTATAAGCCGCGCTGGGATTCTGGACGATCCGCGCTCCATCACTTCCGTCGTTGACACCCCTCTGGCTCAGATCGCGGTGGCTTCTCCTCCTGTTAAAACTGTTATGTTCTACATTCATGGCTGAATCAATTGTTGATTAGAAGAAGAAGGAGATTGTAGAAGGTGAGAGAGACAGTTAGAGAGAGAGAGAGAGAGAGAAGATTGGGAGCAAAACTGCCTTCAATATTTTTATTTACTTTTCTTAACTATTACAAATCCTGCTGTCACATATATATACATACATGTAAGTGAGAATAACTAATTTTACTAACCTGACTATGACAAACTAATCTCTATAATTAACAAACTAACTATCTAACTAACATTCTCCCTTAAGTTGATAGTTATGCATACTGTCATAATATCAACTTGGAGTAAAAAAAAAAAAACTGCAATCTAACTATGACACCATCTAACTAACTAACATTCCCCCTCAAGTTGGGAAAATGGAGAATTTCATATCACTAACTTGCAATAAGGGAAGATGTCAATCATCAAGTAACAAAATCAATGGTACCATTCCCCCTTAATTGAGGAGCATACAAATCGAACAGGCATAACTTGCTAAAACAATTCTGAAAAGGACCAGGTGCTAAGGCCTTGGTGAAGATATCCGCTATTTGATTTTTTCTTGAGATAGGTAGCAACTTAACTAACCCAGACACAGCTCTTTCTTGCACCACATGACAATCTACCTCAATGTGCTTAGTCCTTTCATGAAATATAAAGGGTAGACTGGTTATCACAATAAAAGAGAATAGGTTAAGTAATAGGAATATTAAGATTGTACAGAAGATATGACAACCATTGAACCTCACACACACCAGCTGCCATGGCTCTATACTCGGCTTTTGAGGATGACCTCGCTATAGTAGGTTGCTTTTTACTCTTCCAAGAAACCAAAGCATCACCCAAAAAGAAGCAATACCCAGAAATTGACCTCCTGGTATCTGGACAAGATGCCCAATCAGCATCAGTAAAGCCTTTCAGATAGAGGTCAGAAGAGATAGGAAATAGAAGGCCAATAGCGGGGGGCATTCTTGAGGTATTTCAACACACGAATCGCTGCTTGATAGTGGGCTGTTGTGGGGCAGTCCAAACACTGACTTAACTTGCTAAAGGTATAACAAATTTCCGGCCTTGTCGTGGTCAAATACACCAATCTCCCAACCAGTCTGCGATATGCTGAAATGTCATCATACGGAGGTGCAGTTGATCTGGATAGTTTTGATGTATACTCCATAAAAGAACTAACTGGTTTGGCATCACTCAAGCCATAGTCCTTCAACAAATCAGTGACATATTTTCTTTGACAAACAGAGATACCTTTGTTGCTCCTAGCTATTTCCAATCCTAAGAACTATTTGAGATCACCTATGTCCTTGATGCTGAATGCTTTGTCTAGAGCCATCTTTGTTTTTCTTATTTCATCTTGGTCATCCCCTGTCAGTATTAAATCATCCACATAAACCAAAACAGCAGTAAATGACTTGGCAGATTGTTTAGTGAAGAGAAAGTAATCATTGATGGATTGCTTGTACCCCAAACTAACTAACATTGAAGTCAGTTTCACATTCCATTACCTGCTGGCTTGTTTTAAGCCATAGAGAGACTTTCTGAGTTTGCAGACTAGGTCCGGTCTTAGTAGATGAAGGCCTTTAGGGGGTCTTATATAGATCTCCTCATCTAGATCGCCATGTAAAAATTCCATATTGACATCGAGTTGTTGCAAATACCAATTCTTAGCTGCTGAAATTGCCAAGAGAGTCCGAAGGGTTGCCATCTTCGCAACGGGACTATATGTGTCAAAAAAATCAAAACCAGGAGTTTGGGTGTAACCCTTTACAACCAACCGGGCCTTGTGGCGTTCAACAGATCCATCAAGCCTCAATTTCAGTTTAAAAACCCATTTAATACCAATTGTAGACTTGCCATAAGGAAGAGGGATGAGGTTCCATGTTTGGTTTGACTTTAAAGCATTTAATTTTACATTAATGGCCTCTTCCCAACATCTTTTGGGTTATAGCTTTCTCATAAGATGAAGGTTCAGATGCATTTGAAACAGCTAATGACAGTGCCTTATGAGTGGATGAGAGTTTATAGTATGATATGCAATGTGAAAAAGGATACAAGGATGATGATGATTGTGCAATTTTAATGTTGTGTTTGTAATTTGGAGTGTGTTTGAGTTTAGAGTTTAGTTTATTTAAGATTTGATTATGATGTTGTTTTTGTAATTCGAATTTTGTTTGGGTTATTATTCTAAGTGTTGAATTTAGTTTTAGACAAACAAGATTTTTAAAATTTTAAATATAAATATCGAAAAGATAATGCATGAAACATTAAATTATGTATGGTTTGTTACAATTATTTTTTAATTTACTTAAAAATAAGTTGAAAAAAGATTACATTTGAAAAATACCTAGTTGAAATGAAAAAATAACTTATTAGTGTGTATAATTATATTTATTATGAGAGTCAAAGGATACCTAGTTAAAATGGAAAAAAGAAAAAAACCTTCTTATTATATACATGTCACCATTATTAACACATATGAATAATGTTTTTTTCCCTTCGAAATGGAAATATGAAATATGAACAATATTCTAATAGCAGCTATTTTTTTTTTTTGGTCATGATTGTTTTTGCATCTTGAGTTCTTGACACCTTGGGCTAGCCCATGATCCCTTCCCAAACCCGAACACACAACCCACCCAGACCCAGAACCTTGTTCCCTATTCTAAGTTCGTAACATAGATGTAACCAATTCAAGCTTTCCCATGGCTTTTGAAGATACATCCCCTCCAATGCGGTGAAGCAAAAATCATTGTCTTCAGATCTGAATAAGTTGGGCAGGATAACGCGTGGACTTCGCTGTTATACTAACAGAGAGAGTTGCCGGAGAAATGTTTGTCGCTGAAAATTTTGCCGCAAATCTGCTTCACCATCGCTGCCCCTCATACAGCTTCTGCTACACCAGAATAAGGAAACCATTTGACCAGACTGTAGGAGTAACACTCATCCTGTTCGAAAGCTCTCGGATTAAGATTGCCATTGTCGCCGGAAGCTCCAATACAGATTGAAGATATTGATGCATGGATCTGAAGTCTGCAGCGTTCGTTTGTCATCGTTGATCTCGAGCTGAGCCTGCCTGGAATCATCCTGGGATGTCCGTTACCGCTCCCCATCGCCGACCCCAAAAGTTGAAGCCCCTGGTGGTGGATCCGCCGTGAGGAACTTCCATCATCATTCGCATTCATTGCGCCTCTATTCCTAGTCTCAAAAACAATGATCTCTCTTCCGCCATGGCAACCGGTCAGTTACTCCTCCTACTCTGACCTCCCTTTTCCTTTCGATTCCTGTATTATGTGTGGGGACCGCAATTCACTAAACTTGGAGAAAATGCAGAACACAGCCAGAAGAGCGAAGAACAGGACACAAACCCTACAAGGCTCCTGACATTCAACAAAGCAACAAATCCAATCTGCTATCCAACAGAAAAAGGAAACAGCATGCTTGCTATTCCATCCCCTCCCGACAAGGAAGGTGCCAACCTCTGCTTTCAACAAGCCCTGGAAGTTTCAACCTGCAATCAAAGTAAGTCACTATCTAATTAAATTGAAACTCAGTTAGTCCAAAATAAACTGCCATGCTCATGATCTGCTCGCCCAATGCAGCGACAAGCAACGCTCTTCATTCAATATTTTCATGATGGATTGTGGCTTGCAGCTGGGCCAATTCTGTCCAAGAGAGCCGTGAGCTGTAAGCTTAGCTACCTCATGGGCTAGGGCATTCCCTTCTCTAGGCACCCAGGTAAACCCAAAATTTGAGATATTACGCACTAAATCCAAAATGTCATCCAAGATAACTTGAATTTCTGCAATTGATGCCTTTGATTTAAGAGCTTGGATGAGTATTAAACTGTCGGATTCAAAAATAACTCGTTCTAGTTGAAAGTTCTGAGCTAATATTAATGCTTCCCTAACCGCTAAAGCTTCCGCAGCTAAAGGCGAGGAGGCCACAATTCTAGAGTTTGAGGCTATGAGAAGGTTTCCAGCATGGTCTCTGAATACTGCTGCTGTTGCTCCTCCAGAGAACACTTCAAGAAACGCTGCATCAACATTGCACTTAATCCATCCTGGCAGAGGCGGCCTCCAGGTAACCCTTTTAACTGTCCTCCTAGCACCCATAGAAGTTATTGCTGGAACTTCTACGAAATCTGCAAATTCTGTTTCCATTTGTTTGGCCTTGTTAATCACTAGGAAAGGGTTAGGTTTGGATCTGTGATGCACTGCTAGATTGCTTGCTTTCCACACTTCCCATGCCAAAAAACCTACTCTGCTACAACACAGTTCATAATCAGTACCTGTGCATACCTTCATTTTTCTAAAAAGATCCATTATCCATTTTCCAAAAGATGTGACTGTATTGGCCGTAGGACAGCACTGAATTTGGGCTCCAAACCACACAGCCCTTGTCCAAGGGCAAAGCAGCAGAGCATGCTCCGTGGACTCTGGTTCCTGCAAACAAATAGGACAACTAGAAGTGTTAGAAATTTTTTTATTATAAAGATTCTGAAAGACCGGTAAAATGTTATGCGAGGCCCGCCATAGGAAGGTTATGATCTTTTGAGGCACTTTCAGTTTCCAAATGTCCCTCCATAGGTCCTTGAAGTCATCACTAGTTGATGGAATACTGCCATTGTCGATATGCTGCTCTTTCCTGGCAACATGGTATCCCGTTTTGATGGTGTACTTCCCATCTGCTTTTAGAGGCCAACTAAATTTATCTTCTCTACCAATAACACTCACTGGAGTCCTAATGATCTTCCCTATGGTATCCCTATCAAAATGTTTCCTTAACTCACTTATATTCCACCCCTGTCCTTCACTAATTAGCTCCTTTACAAACGTGACATCATTGCTCATAATAACAGGGCTCGTATTCATGTTCAAGATCCAATTATCTTCCAAAATCCTCACTTTATCTCCGTTCCCAATCAACCATCTACCATTTCTCAAGAGGAAGTCCTTACCATGCACAATACTTTTCCAGATCCAAGATGCTCCTTTGCCAGCCTTAGACATTTTGAAGTCCTCATTCGGAAAGTACACAGCCTTAAGCACCTGCACCCACACCGCATTAGGGTACTCAAAAACCCGCCAAGCTTGCTTTGCCAAGTGAGCTAAATTTTGACTATAAAAATCCTTAAAACCAATTCCTCCATCCCTCTTGCTCGCGCAAATTTTATCCCAACTCCTCCAATGAATACCCCTATCCTTACCAGAAGAGGCCCACCAAAATTTAGCCACTTTTTGACATAGCCGGTGACAAAAACCTTTAGGAAGGAGAGCAACATTCATAGCATAGGCCGGCATCGCTTGGATAACCGATTTGATGAGAACCTCCCTTCCAGCTTGAGTAAGAAGTTTTTCTTTCCAGCCGCAGAGCTTATCAGACACTCGCTCCTCAATCCATCTCAAAGCTTTATTCTTAGATCTGCCCCACTGAGCCGGAAGACCAAGGTACTTACCTGGTTGATCCCAAGCAGGCAATCCTAAAATCTCTTCTATTTCTACTCTGTTTCTAATTGGAACCTGGTAGCCGAAAGTAATCCCAGACTTGTCAACATTTATTCGCTGCCCGGAGGCTTCTGTATACATATTTAAAATAGTAATAAGCTGATAAACTTCCTCCTCACTATCCCTCGAGAAAATGATGCAGTCATCCGCAAAATGGAGATGAGAGATGGCAGGAGCAGTAGGAGCAATTCTGACACCAGAGATTCTACCCTCTTCTTTAGCCTTGTCCATAAGGACAGTAAAAACCTCAGCTGCTATGATAAACAGGTATGGCGAAAGGGGGTCTCCCTGCCTAAGTCCTCTCTGTGGCACAAACTTTCTTGACAGAATACCATTGATCTTGATTTTATAAGAGACCTGCGAGACACACATTATAATCATCCTGACCCAGTGCAAATTAAGCCCAAAAGCTCTCAGAGTAGCCTCTAGGAAAGGCCATTCAACCCTGTCATAGGCTTTGTTCATATCAATCTTAACAGCTAAGTTCCTGGAAGCATGCTGCCCTTTTTTGTTTAAAGCATGAAACATTTCCTGCACTATTACCATGTTATCCTGGATGAGGCGTCCCCCCACAAAAGCACTCTGGATAGGTGAAACAATCATATCTATTATCCTTCTAAGCCTAATAACCAACACCTTAGAAATGATCTTATATATAAAATTGCAACAGCTAATCGGTCGAAGCTGATTAAGCGTTTCCGGGTAGTTAGCCTTAGGAACCAAAACAATAATAGTGTCACCGATGCTACTTGGTAGGACCCCTTCCTGAAAGAAATGCTTAACAACAGCACAAACCTCTTTCTCAATAATTGGCCAATGCTTTTGGAAAAAAAGGCCATTTAATCCATCTGGGCCAGGCGCCTTAAGACTTCCAAGGCTGAACGTAGCTTCTTTGATTTTCTGATCAGAAAGGTCTTCCATTAGCTCTCGATTCATGCCTTCAGTGACTCTAATAGGGATTTTGCTAATGCATTCAGACATAACAAGATTATCAGAGGCTTTAAAGAGATTCTGAAAATGAAGAACAGCCAACTTAAGTATCTCATTCTCCCCACACACCCATTCTCCACTAGTATCCTTTAGCCTCTCAATTCTATTCCTGTCCCTACGTTGAATGGTAGAAGCATGGAAAAAGGCAGTATTCTTGTCGCCAAACTTCAGCCATTTTACTCTAGATCTCTGCCCCCAATACTTTTCCTCCTGTTTCCACAGTGCAGTAATATCCATTTTTAATTTATTAATTTCCTGCTGCGAGTATCGGAATAATCTCTTTCCTCTGCTAGCTTAAGGCTATGCATTAGCTTCTGAATTTCAACATCTGCCCTCTTAAAGTTAACCCTGCTCCATTTGACCAATTCTTATTTACAACTATTCATCCTTCGAGTTAAATTGGTCCAATGATCAACTGTAGTATTACAGACACTGTTCCATCCTCTCTTTATGATATTACCACAATCAGCATGATCAGTCCAAAAAGCCTCAAATTTAAAGCATCCACTCCTTTTTCCCCTGGGTTTGACATTGAGAACTAAAGGCGTATGATCAGAAGAAACAGCTGGTAAGGCAGAAAGGGTGGCATGTTGGAAAGCTTTCCTCCACTCCCAATTAGCAAGCACTCTATCTATCCTTTCTTTAGTAACAAAACCATTCCTAGGGTTACTAAACCATGTATATTTTGTCCCTTGTAACTCCAAGTCCATGAGAGCATTCTTATCTACAAAACGCCTAAAAGTATCAATCTGACTAGTCGGCTTTGGATGCAGACCCACTTTCTCATGCTGTGAAATTACATCATTGAAGTCCCCAATAAAAGCCCTTGGTACATGCAGATTATTATTTACATAAGTTAACTCATTCCATAACTCCTTTCTTCTCATATAATTGGGATGGCCATAAACAAAAATCCCTTCCCAATCTATATCATTAGTAACGCTTATCCGAGCTTTAATAAAGCTATCACACCAGGCATAAACATTAACACTTAGATTATTTTTCCAAAACAGACACAGCCCCCCGGACAACCCCCGGGATTCAACACAAAACATATTATCAAAACCCAAAGTTCTTTTAAGCCTAACACAGCTAAGATTGCTAGCTTTAGTCTCCATAAGAAACAAAACAGACGGCCTAAGATATTTACAAATACTCCTTAGTTCAGACACTGCCGATGGGGCCGCCATTCCACGACAGTTCCAGCTGACAACGATCATGGCTGTTGGTGGGGCATGATAAGGCTCGCCTCCTCAGCCATAACGAGTCCAGCAACATGTTTGAGCTTCTTACCTGATTTTTCCAAACCTTGCTGTGCACCATCCTCCAAGGAGTCCACATAGACAGCTAGGCTGCTTGCATCCCTAAATCTTTTAGAGTTCAGATTTAACCCCACATCAAAAGCCAGCTCCAACCCACGTTGACTCACGTCCTTCTGCTCCGACGCAGCAGCAGTCGCCTCCTCCGTGTCCTGGTGTTCCTCCGGTAATTCAACATAATACTTCTCCCCATTATCCATTCGCTGAATGATGGTTCTACCAGCTGCAATGACAATTCTCTTCATTTTCGGTTTCTCCCTATAGCTCCACAACTGGGTTGCACCATGCCTAACAATTTGCGCCCCCTTTTCTGGTTGCTCATTGATTATCATATCGCTATGCTGCTCAGGTTGGGCCTCTTTTTTACCAAAAAACTTCTGCAATTCTTCCGCGATTGTTAGCTTTACAGGACTCCCCCAAGCAACACCCTCCACTTGATGGTGCTGAAACCAATCCTCTATCTGCTTGAGCTCATTCACACATGTCTCATTTAGCCTTGCATTGTTATGAAAAGGTTGCCGCCCCTCGCTCTTCCCAACCTCAAGATGCTCCTGACACGGCTTATGAATATTTTGAGAATTACAAGGTCCAGAGGCCTCCTGCTCCACAGACAAAGTGGCATTGGGTCTAAATGCGGAACTAACTTCGCCTATCTCATGAAACTTGTCGCTGCCTTTCTTGATGTCAGTGTTAGTGTTTACCGACTTGTGTCCCCTTCCCAAAGCTTCCCTATCTGAAACCGCTTGTTCAATCAGCAGATTTCCTGAGACATCCTCACCATGCTTTCTAGATCCCTGGCTTTCCCTTCCTAATGCCGACTTCTGATCAGAATTTACTTCAAGATTTCTCAGAACCCCTGATCGTAATCCCCTGCTCATACTACGCGCTGCTGCCAAATGCTCCTCCATGTGCTCCATTCTAGCACGCTCTTCCTGCCATTCCTGCCTAGCCTCAGTCCCCTCCCTATACATTTCCTTCTCATCCTCCGCTTTTCCCCTAGCTGAGATGGCCCTGGCTCGATTAACTCCTAAACCAAGCACATACCTCGGTTTCATGTGGTCCCAGCTAGCCATTGCCATAGGGTTTCTGCATTCCTTCTTGGTATGGCCTAGGATACCACAATTCAGACAATAACTATCCTGGATCCTCTCATACTTGAAGTCCACCCAAAGAGTTTGATGTTCCTGCGCCGCTAACCAAAACCCAGTTGGCAGAGGTTTAGTGATATTCATTGTTACCCTCACCCTCAAGAATGTTCTCTGCAGTGTATCATTCAATCTAGGATTTTCTGCCTCCATTACAGTGCCGATTTTTCTACCAATAGTTTCTGCTGTTTTCCTTGTTATATAACTGAGTGGAAGTCCATGTATTTGTACCCATAACTCCATATACCTGTGGTCCACTTCATAAACTGATTCACGCCCGTTCCATACTTGCAGATTAAGAAGACTGCCTCGAACACTCTAGGGTCCTCCATTCCGTATTTGGATCCCTTTCCGGACATCCTTGAAGCTGATGAGTACTTTGTTCCTGCCAACATCAGAGATGGTAACTCCTTCCGGGTGACCCCAGATTCCCAAAAGAGCTGCTCTGCAGGTGCTGAAGCTAACCTCTTTGTTAGAAAGAATCTTTCCCACCAGATTGAGATTTTCAGCAGCAAAACTAGCATCCTCATCAGGATTGATAGAGATAACTTTGCCCTCAATGGACTGGTCCTCGTGATTGGCCATATGTAGAATTGTAATAATATAAAAGGTAGGTAAATAGAAAAACTGCACAACAGAGTGAATAAGAAACAGGTAAGCACAAAGCTTAACTACAAGGAAACACTCCATACAAGAGAAGAGTTCTCCATGAGAGAAAACAGGGCGGTTCTCCGAAACCGACTTAATAGCAGCTATTTCAAACAAGCTCTTCCTCCTGTCCCAACACAAATTGACCCTTGCCATACAATCTTATAAGCAAGCCCAAAGAGCCCAATAAGAAGCTGGATACTCTTCCTCCTGTCCCAACACAAATTGACCCTTGCCATACAATCTTATAAGCAAGCCCAAAGAGCCCAATAAGAAGCTGGATAGAGACGACCCAAAGAAATCCCGTTACACATAAAGAAAAGCCGCCTAAGCCGAGCCTCTACCAAGTCTTGCAGATGTAATATTACTATTAACCTGCTTCCTGACACCACACATCCACAACACGTGTTGGTGAACCATATATCTCTGTATATCTGCAATCTGTATATTAGAGTGACTCTAATTTAGTTAATAACGTTATTAATGTTTATTCACTTATTTTATTAATTATTTATGTCAAATTTAATAGGAGAACAATATAAAACTTACTTAAAATTTTTTGAGATAAAAATATAACGTTTAAAACGTTAGAACTAAATTAGTATTTGATTGAGAAGTTAGAGACTAAAATAATATTTTATCTTAAATTATATTAAATAGTTTAGTCAAATACATTATATCATTTAAGTAATAAAACATTTTTATGTGCTATAAGTCAGTAAAATAAATCAATACCAAATACGTATTCTAAAGTTCGTTCTTTTTTAAGTAAGGAATATTGAACACGTTATTAATTAAACAAATGTTATTTTTTTTATTTGTTATATTTTATATCAATAAATTATATTTAAAATTTAGAATTTATGAATTTAGATTTAAAATTTAAAATATAAAACTCAGAATTGAGAATTTAAAGTTTATGATTTAAAATTTAAAAACCTTATACTTTTTAGTTTTTCCTGGATGCATTAGTATTCGCCATGGAATCAAAACCACCTGCGAGGCTGCGAGACATGAAACGGTTTTGTTAGAAAATCAAGTTTTCAAACCAATTGATATAATATATTAGTAGAAGGAAAATTGACTGCATCCAACAAAAGTAAAAGGGAACTTGAATCTTAGAGTAGTTGCTTAAAGAATACATTTGTCATTGTATTTGAATAAATTAAAAAGTTGGTTTAATTATTTGGCAGGTCTTTATAATTTTATCAAAATTTTAATTAAGTCTATATATATATATATATATATATATATATATATATATATATATTAATTTAACTAGACTCAGAGAGAATGAGAGAAGGAGAGAGCGGGAACGAGTGTTTGAGGGCGAAACACAGTGAGCATGGCGGCCATGCCGTCGGAAGAGATAAGGGGGAGAGTGTGGGTGGGGGTGCATCCGGTGTCAAGGAGGGTTTTTCACGAGGGGGTTTTTTAAATCCTACAAAGATCTCCTTTAGAGATAAAGTCATTGGTCCAGAGAAATCGAAGGCGTTTGCACTTGCAGGATCTCTATCTGGGGATAGTATAGCCACGGTGGTGGGCAAGCAGGGCGATTCCCAACCTCCATGTGTAAACTTCACTGAAGAAGCCAAGCTTTGTTTGGCAGAGCCTTATCGAGAAGCTTTAGTGATTAAGGTTCTTGATAAAAATTATAGTTACACAGCTCTTTCACACAAGCTTCGGATGGTTTGGCGCATCAAAGGTGGCTTTGATCTGCTTGATGTGGGGTTTGGGTACTTCATGGTAAAATTCGATGCATGTGAAGATCGTGAGAAGGTCATGCTTGGTGGTCCGTGGTTGATTGAGGGGCACTATGTTGCTGTAAAACCGTGGGATATAGATTTTCGGCCATGTGAGCGATCCTTCGGGTCTACGCTTGTATGGGTTCGGATTTCGGGGCTCCCAATCTGGTGCTATCAGGAACAGGCCATGATGCGTATTGCTTCTGCAATAGGAGTTCCCATCAAAGTGGACTTAGCCACTAAATTGGCTGAGAGAGGACGATATGCCCGAGTATGTGTTCAAATAAATTTAGGACTGCCAGTGATCAAGCATATCATTGTGGAAGGCGTAACTCATGTAGTGGAGTATGAAAGTTTAAATTTAATTTGTAACTCTTGTGCACGTTATGGTCACGATATGGCACAGTGCTTGGGTAGAGACTCTAGGGAAGGAAAGAGTGTTGATTCCGATGCCACCAAGCCACGGGACGGTACAAAGGCAGTGCCACATCCTGAGACCAAAAGTCACAATTCAAATGAAGTAGAACCTAATGTGGTAGGTGGCGTTACTGGCGAGAATCCTGCATTGAATTTGCAAGAAGATTTGGAGGCTAATAATTTGGAAGGAAATAATGTTGAGGAGGCTTGCATGCATGATGAACCAGGCTGGGAGCAAGTTGTGAGGAAAGGTAAAACCAAGCTGGGTCAGAAGCAATCTAACAAGGTCCAAAGAGGCATTCAATCCAGAATCGATTCGGGTAGAGTAATCAGGCCCACCATTCACTTCTCTCACACGAATGGATCAAGCTCCTATCGTGCTAGGGTCGGGTCACGAGTCAAGGTCGGACACAGCGCTTCCCATGTTGGTGAGACGTCGATCTCCTCAACCCGACACACCCCAGTGCCTTGCGGGTCCTCTCTCCGGAAACGACCAAGGCCGGGGTCCCTACAGAGCTCGCCAGTTGAGAAGAATGGAGGCACGGTGGTGGAAGCATCGTCATGTCTTCCTGCAACCGTGAAGGAGGGTGTTACCGTGGCGGTTCCATTGGAGAAGGAAGGCACATTGCCGGCTGTTACTGCGTCGGTAGGCGGGATTAAGGAGATATTCCAGGGAGATCCGGCAAACCTGAAGGTCACGGGAGTCACTTCCGCTGGGCAAGCCTCGGTTTGAGGTTGGTGAAGCACTTTGATTTCCTTGTTTTATATTTTTATATTTTATATTATGGATAGTTTAAATATAATAGCTTGGAATATTAGGGGTGCTTCTATTAAGTTAGCCCGGGTGAATTGTAAAGAGCTGGTTAGGAAATTTAAACCTGTAATTTTTATTGTGGTTGAAACTCACTGTCCTTTTCAACACTTGAAAATGTTCTGGGAAAGACTTGGTTATCACCCTATTGGTATAGTGGAGGCGTCAGGACACAAGGGGGGTATTTGGTTCCTTTCTGCAATACAGGGTGTTCACTGCAAATGGGTTGATGCTTTCGATCAGTGTGTTACAGTTGAGGTTCAGGTAAATAATGTGATTTGGAGGTGCAGTGGTATCTATGGTAGTCCTCAATTTAATACCAGAGTTTTGCTATGGGATTATCTTGTTACTCAGTCTTCGTCTTTCTGCGGGCCATGTATTGTTCTTGGTGATTTTAATGAAGTACTATTCTCTCATGAATCTAAGGGTTGCCTCTTCTCGAGTCATCATGCAGATCGGCTTGCTGCCTCTCTAGGGGATAGTAATCTGTTTGACTTGAAGACTATTGGAAGACAATTTTCTTGGTACAGAAGGGTTAAAAATGGTGTTGAGGTGGCGAAAAAACTTGACCGGGTTTGTATCAATAGTGGCTGGCTATCTCTATTTCCAGAGGCTTACGCAGAAATTTTAAATAGGCTTCAATCTGATCATTGTCCTATCCTAGTACGCTGTACAGGTCGTCCCCAACCGAAAAAGAATAGACCTTTTCAGTTTATTGCAGCTTGGGCAACTCATCCGGGGTACAGAAATATTGTGAACCAGTCATGGCAGGCTGGCTACAGAGAGATGCACGGCAAGCTTTCAGAAGTGCAGAAGAACTCTTTGGAGTTTAATTCTAAAGTGTTCGGCAATATTTTCGTTAGGAAATGCAAATTGGAGAGACAGATTAATTTCCTTCAGAAGCGACTTGAAGTAATGGAAGATTTGTCTATGCGGCAAAAAGAAAAACAGCTGATTGAGGAATTTAATAACACGCTTGTGCAGGAGGAACTTCTATGGTTTCAAAAATCCAGAGAGCAGTGGGTAAAATTTGGGGATAGAAATACCAAGTTCTTTCATGTCCAGACTCTTTTGCGGAGAAAGCATAATAAGATTCATGGTCTCTTTCTTCAAGATGGGGTGTGGGAAACGGACCCGGATGTCCTTAGAAGGGAAGCTGAATCCTTCTATAAACGCCTATTCTGCCAGTCGGAGGATGTAGACTTAGGTTGTCTTGGTGATGTGCCACTGCCTTCCCTGAATGATGAAGCCTGTTGTAGCCTCACAGCGCCAGTTACTCTGGAAGAAGTTAAGTCGGCTGTTTTCAGTATGCATTCTTTTAAGGCGCCGGGCCCTGATGGGTTTCAGGCTTTCTTCTTTAAAGAATACTGGAAGATTGTTGGTTTTGATGTTTGGACTATGGTTCGTCATGCGTTCTCTGGTTTGGATATGGATCCAAGGATGATGGAAACTCTTGTGGTTCTTATTCCGAAGGTAGAAAACCCGGTTTCCATGAAGAATTTCCGACCAATTAGTCTCTGTAATGTGGTTTACAAAGTTATAACGAAGGTCCTGGTCAATAGACTTCGTCCCCATCTCAAAGAGATTATTGGGCCCCTTCAAGGGGGGTTTATCCTGGGGAGAGGAACCCCTGACAACATCATTGTAGCACAAGAGGTTCTCCATTTCATGAAGAAGACAAAGTCAAAGAAAGGCACCCTGGCCTTTAAGATTGATTTGGAGAAAGCGTACGATAGAGTGGATTGGGGATTTCTGAAACAAACCCTGGTGAGTTTTGGCTTTCCTCCTCCGACAGTCAATCTGATTATGCGTTGTGTCACTGCTTCCTCACTGTCTATCCTCTGGAATGGGGATAGATTAAATAGCTTTACTCCGAGCAGGGGTCTTAGGCAAGGAGATCCTATATCACCGTATCTGTTTGTGTTGTGTATGGAGAGATTGTCCTGTTCTATTAATCAGCAAGTTGATAAGGGCATGTGAAAGCCAGTTGCGGTTTCTAGAGGGGGTCCAAGAATTTCTCATTTGATGTTTGCCGATGATTTGCTTCTTTTCTGTAAAGCTGAAAAACAGCAAGTTCAAACTGTAATGGTAGCTTTGGAAAATTTCTGCAGAGCCTCTGGGATGAAGGTTAATGTGGAAAAATCTAAAGCGCTATGCTCCAAGAATGTTTCAGCTACAAGAAAAGAGATTTTCACTGGAGTCTCCTCCATCAGATTCGTTCAGAACTTGGGCAAGTATTTAGGGGTGAACCTTAATCACTCTCGGGTGACACGCGCAACTTTCAACGATGTTTTGGACAAGATTCGGGGAAGGCTAGCCAGCTGGAAAGGAAGATTGCTTAATAAGGCAGGCAGACTCTGTTTGCTCAACTCGGTAGTGACTGCGATTCCTACTTATCGCATGCAAGTATCTCTCTTCCCTAAAGGGGTAACTAATAAGATAGAATCCATGATGCGAAACTTTCTATGGAAGGGTCAAGCTGATGGTAGAGGCCTGAATCTAGTTAACTGGAAAGTGTTGGTCACTCCTAAGAAGTTTGGAGGTCTGGGAATTAGAGATCCCTTTTGTGCCAATATTGCTCTTCTTGGAAAACTAGTTTGGCAACTTTTTCACCATCCCAACAAGCTATGGGTTCAACTGTTGACGGAGAAATACCATTCTTCTAAGGATGATTATTTTAGTCGGTCTCGAGGAAGTGGATCTTATGTTTGGAAGAGTATATGTCGAGCTTGGGATATCCTAAAGGAAGGTTTTAGTTGGTGCATTGGGGATTTGGAACAGAACTTTTGGTTTTCTAAATGGATAAGAGAGGGGCGATTGTGTCAGGAGATGGATTATGTTCACATTTCTGATTCGGATCTCAGGATCTTGGACCTTTGGTCATCTGGACAGTGGAACCTTGAGAATATCTATTCTCCTCTGAATCAGTCTCTGCAGAGCAACATTAATTCTTACAACCCAGATGTTCAAGCTGGTTCAGAGGTCGGTTGGTGTTGGACTGGTGCGGCCTCAAAGGTTTATGATGCTCATAGTGGTTATTTATGGCTCAGTAAGAAGATGTTTAGTTGGGAGGATAGGGGTAATTGGCTTTGGCTTTGGCGTCAACATGTTCCGGAAAAGCACAAATTTTTGGCCTGGCTATGTCTTTGGGAGGCTCTTCCTACTGCTGCATTTCGTTTTAGAAGGGGCATTTCGCACACGGATAGCTGTCCACGATGTTTTTCAAGTCAGGAGTCGGTTTTACATTGTATTCGGGATTGTCCAAAAGCCCAACTTGTTTGGCAAGCTTTAGGGATCTCCGATCAACCAGTGGATTTGATGAGTTGGTTCTTACATAATAGCAAACAGCGCCCCTTTAGATTCTTTTCTGGTCTCTGGTGGATTTGGTGTTCGAGAAACAACGAGATCTTTCATCCTCACGAGCATTGGACCACAGACAAGGTGATTGGTATGGCTTTGTCCTTAGAAAAGGAGCTCCGAAATATTTTTGAGTTGCAACGACTATCTATCCCCTCAACCATTAGTGGCTCTTGGATTCACCCCTCAGTGGGTACCTTTAAGATTAATTGTGATGCTAGCTATCCTGGCAGTGGTGCTCGAGTTGGTTTTGCTTGTGTTAGCAGAGATTGGAAGGGAAGGTGGCAACGAGGCTGTCTGGGAACAATTGAGAGTCGTAGCATTTTACAAGGAGAGTTGTTTGCTATTTGGAGAGGCTTTCTTTTAGCATGGGACTCGGGACAAAGAGACATTATATGTGAAACAGACTGTGTGGAGGCTTTTACTATTGTCAATAATTTACAAGATTGCTCTGGGTTTACTGATCCCTTGGTGTTAAAAATCTGAGATATCATGTCTTGGAAATAGCGTGCTGATCTTCGGTTGATCTTGAGAGATGCAAATACAGTAGCAGACATCATGGCAAAGACTGCAATGAGGACTATTTCTCCCCAAGTGGAGCTTCCATTGCCTTGGAAGGAGTTTGAGAGTAGTATTCAGCGGGACTGCCTTTCTTAAGCAGTTTCTTGTTTTTTTTTCTTTCTTAGTTTTTGTTTATTTTTCTTTTAAGTCACCAAAATATATATATATATATATATATATATATATATATATATATATATATATATATATATTAATTTAGTTCCTGTTAACATTAAACGTCCAAAAAATATTAATGAATTATGAATTTATTTATGTGCCTTTGTCTTTATTTTCAGAGGCTTTCAACCTCCATTTAGCTTCTTCACTCCTTTCCTCCTAATCTTTAGTCTCTCTGTCATTACTCATTTCTCTCTTCACCGCCTTTTCAAGTGAAGCTATCTCCGACGTTACCGACATCCTCCCCCGACTCAAGCTTCGTCTCCATGGCCCTCACCCTCCAAGTTGTAGCGGAATCCCTCTTGGAGCAGTCCGCTTCCGTCACCATCTTCGCCCCCACCAACTCTGTCTTCAAGAAGTCCGATTAGCCCTTTCTTGACCTCCTCCGCTTCCACCTTGTTCCTCTTCCCTTACCGCTGCAGAGCTTCCGTGTAACACCTACAGAACTTTACGCTTAAATCATAAAACAGATGTGGTATGGTATTACGACCTCTAAAATAAAATATATATACGTATAATAGTCGAAAGAATATAGTATACTAGGAGCCTTGAAGAATAGGTAAAACAAAATCGTAAACATTAAAAGCGCAACGCTCAAGAAAAGGTTACTTGCATACGAAGAAAGCTAAGGTTCATAAACATATATATAAAAGCAAGAGTAGAGGGTCAAAAGTACAAAATATCAAGCTCCGAACTCAGCCTGCGAAACTAAGGCTGGCCAGAGAATAGTCATATATATACATATAAGGAACCATAACCCAAAATACATAAAAGTAACCCTAGTTCACCATAAACCTCTATGAGGTGCAACAGTAAAGCATATATACATGGGGAGAGTCTATACATATAGACATAATAAAATAGAACAAAAGTAGAATCTCGAATAGCCCACTTCGCTGCGGAGAACTCCAGAAGCCTAGCGAGGTGCATCTCGACCTGCATCTGGAAAACAACAATAGCGTATGGGATGAGAACTGGAGGTTCTCAGCATGGTAAAGGTGCCACGTACATAAAATATAAGGCCCTAGGAATACCAGAGGCAATTCTAGAACACCAACACTCAGATTATAAAATTTAAAGAGCTAAAACAAAAACCATAAACGGGTGGTTCTCTAAGGTTCTAACTTAACCAAATCCGAACTAAAACCCCCAATCTCTCCGCCTTTTCTCCGTTCCTCCAACTCCGATGAAATTGCACATACAGACAAGCAAACAATGACAAACACAGGTAGAATAGAAGTAATACAGATAGCAAATATAACAGATAGCATATTATAATTACTTAGGCAATCCCAATTAATGCACAAGCAAGCAATTCAAACAATATACATATGATGCATGCCTGTCCTATGGCTGATGAGTCTCATCTGTCGGTTATCAAGCCAACCCGACAAGTCCGGCTGCTAAACCCTGAACTGTCCCCCGATGCGTATCCCCAAGAGTCTATGCACAACTTTTTCTCATATATATAAAATTGCTCAATGAGGGTTAACCTTCCTGGGAATTTATAAGTGCCCGGTCACCTCTTACGTCGTAGGGTCAACAGAGTATCAAGTCTCAACTTGGAACACGTGGTGGCAAGTCACGATACTTTACCCAAGGACACTCGTATCTCAGATAACATAAGTGCATAAGCCTCGTTTCATTCATATTCATTCATAATCATTTCATAATCATTCATTATCATTTCATAATCATTCATTATAGCCATAACTTTACTTATATATCATATATTTGCATTTTTGTACATAGTTCATCATAACCTGGAGCAAGTGGGGCGAACCATACCCTTGCATCTATCCGGCGAGCCTCTATACCAACCAACCTAGAGCAAGTGGGGCGAAACCACAACCCTTGCGTCTACCTAGGAGGTACATTCTCATATGCCCAGGAGGAACAAAGGAGGGGATCCTAACCTCCCACCATCTTGCTGAGGGCGATTTTACAATACAAGGACGAACAAAGAAGGAGATCCTCACCTTCCACCATCTCCTGGGGTCGCATTTTCAAGAAAGAGTGTTCAGATGTAACTTTTATTCCTTTCTTTAATCAGCCTTATAATATAAGAAGTGTATATATATATACACTTCTCAAACTTTCTTCATCTCCAAGTTACTACCTATTCCTCATACCTAAATCATCACTTCTCAAACTTTCTTTATCTCCAAGTTACTACCTATTCCTACCTTCATCTAATTACTAGGCATACTACTAAGATCTAGGGTTAAAAGAATGAAATTAGAGGTTTAAAATCATATTTAAAACACTAAAATCCCATTTGCTGAAAACAGGGGTCACGCATACGCGTGGGCGTGCATTTTTTTTCTGAAAACCGGGGGTGGGGGGAGGGGGCACGCGTACGCGTGGGAGTGCAATTTGCCCATCACGCGCACGCATTACCTCGTCTGCGTATGCATGCATGCCAGACAGAAACGCCCATCCGCATATGGAGGGGTCCGCGTACGCATACATTGCAGATTAGTAAAAAATGGCTAAGTTTGTAGAATTTCAATTTTACATACCGAACTTTCGACGCGTATAACTTTCTCGTTTTAAAATATTTTTCATCCGTTCTTCAAATGCCGTAAATTTTACTGACTAAATTTTCATATGAAATAGGTTTAAAATAATTTAGAGGTTCGGAAGCCGAGTTATGGCTCGCTGAAGTTCGGCTAAAAATTCATTTTACACAAAAACCTCAAACCAAACCTCAATTTTCATTAAAACACAAACTCAAATCTAACCTCCTATACATATATTCAGCATAACAACATATCATAGCATACCAACACAGCACTAAAATCCCCACATCATACCACAATCAATCATACTTCAATATTACACAACTTCACACCTAAATTTCTCACTTTAATCAACAATCTATCTTACTTGCATAATTCAATATCATCAACTAGTAAATCATTATTCATTCACCATTTAGCATCCTATTTCCACCATAACAATGATCTCCAACACATGTTCAATCCATATCAACAATCATTATCACAAGTACTAAACATACAACATACTTAATCATTCCAACATATCCAATGGTCCTCTAACCTAAGTTTTCACAGGATATTATATATTAAATAAGAGAAACCTAAATCATACATTGACCAATTTTTATGTATAACCCAAAACACCACCAAAAGACACCAAACACAGCCCCAAGGATCCAAAATCTCCAAAGCAATGACACCCAAACTCCACAAGTCTCTAATGTTTACACCCAAGCTCCAATTTATATATATATATATATATATATATACACATCTAATACACATAATTTTATATACATACCCAAAATTCAATACCTAACACGTTAAATTAAGGAATTAGCTAGAGTTCTAAGATTCTGACCTTACCCAAGCACCAAAGAAGCAAGAGTGAGCGATTTTCTCGAGCTAATCGAACCCTATAACATCAAAGAACCAAAATCTCAACACCACTCTATTTAATTTCGAAAATTTAGGGGAAAGTAAGGCTGAGAACAAGAATGAAAGTTCCTTACTAAATTATGCACCGGACCTTGTAGAGTTCGACGTCGCGGACGCGTGGCTGCAAACGATGCGGCGAGCGGAGCTCGGAGCGTAAAGATATAATGATTTGAATTGAATTCAAGGGTTTTGAAACCCTTCTTCACCTTCCCTTGTGTTCTTCAGCATGGAGCAGCTTTGAATGATGAAGAATGAGTCGAGCTCATTTTGTTTTATGAGTTGGTTGGGCCCATGGGCTCAGTTCAACCGGTTCGATCTGTCAGCTCAATCTTGGGCTAAATTTTTTTAAATTAGTGTCAAAACTTTTATTTTAATTAGCTCTATCCAATTAAACTATAAAATTCTCATTTCTAATTTTTTATTAAAAATTAATTTATTGATTAATTCTTCGCTAATTTTACGGGATTTACACTCCGCCTCCTCCCAGCTAGTGCCAAGGTTCCCACTATGCTCCCCGGCCAGTCCCTCGTCGTCACCACCTCTCTCTCCTACCGCATTACCTCCCTCAACAACATCCGAATCACCGGATTTCTGATCTACGATGATGACATTCTCCTCGTCTTTGACGTAGATCAATTCTTCGATCCAAATTTCGAGGACAACAGCGGATCCAACCAGAAACCTAATTCCAATGCCTCTTGCATAGTGAGGAACTTAACCGCAAATAATTTCTCTGACTCCTCCTTCCCAGCCATCGAAACCTTGAAATTTGGAGGGTACACCGCCATGGCGTCGTTCTTGGCTCTGCCGGACGAGATAATGATGAATCGGTTTAGAGAGTATCCATCGTTCTTTCTCCGGCACGCTGTGCCGTGCAGACTTTTTTGAACGATCGGGTGAACTTCAACATTACAAGCTTCCTCCAAAGGTTATCTTGGAATTAAAAAAATATGGAGGTGTCCTCAATTAGGTTTTCAACCCTAATGGTAAGAATATTCATCTTTTTAACAGAATATTTTGTTATTTTAAATGTTTTTATCACGATAGGGACTAAATTGAAAAAAAAATTATGGTATATGGACCCAATTGAAAAGATAAAAAAGTATGGGAACCTAATTGAAAATTCGGTAAAACTATAGAGACTTACAAAGTAATTAAACCTAAAACTTTTAATAAGATATTCCAATATTTCGTAATGTAAAAGAATCAAATATGTAGATACAATTGTTTAAATTGGAAATACATTTTGGGTTCATTTGTTTGTGTAGTTAAGAAAAGTATATTTTTAGAAGTGGAAATAGAAATTGAAAAATATTTTGTATATATTTAAATATATTTATATAAATACCTTTCATTAAAATTAAAAGCAATTAATTTGTTTGGTTATGACAAATGTAATTTGTATTACATAATTATTTAATGATTTTACATTTTAATATTGCGATAAATAATTTAATCATTTAAATAACTAATAATAAACAATTCTTTTTATAAATTTTATATTCCAAATACTTCAGTTAAAAAGATAATAATGCTAATAGTTTAAAATAATATTCAATAGTTAAATATAAATATTGTTTAACAAGACACAAATAATGATAATAAATGTTTACATTATTTTTTCATATATTTCTAAAAGGGCAAAAAATTGCTTATTTTTGTTTTTTTTTTTTATTTTTAAAATACGAATAAATGACTCAATAAAATAAATATTTACTTTTCAAAAAAATATTTCTTTTTGTTAATCGAACCAGAATTACCAGATAAAATCATAAAACTGAAAATAATTTAGAAAAAGAAAAATCAAAGCTACAAAATTTGCCAAGTTTTTTTTTTTTTTCGGTGAATAATTTGCCAAGTTTTAAGTTTTAACCCTTTTCTTTAGGATTGCAGGTGGAGGGCCCAAAATGTAAACATGGCCCGTAAGAATAAGGCGAGAAGTAAACAGACAGAAAAGCCTAATGCGATTTACCGAAAAATTTTAAAGCCCAATCTGGAAACTCATACCTGAAATTCATAAAAAAAATTAACATCTACGTTCTTCTCTTCTCTTTATTGAAACGTTTCGCCAATTGCATCAATTCTTCAATCCTCAACAAAACAACGTTTTTTTTTTTTTTAATAATACTAAACTAAATATACTGTGTTGTGTTTGTGTGAGACTTGTGTGTCTGTGTTTCTCTCTCCAAGTCTTCTCCCCCAATCTGAGAGGTTCCGAGATCCGAACCCTCTCTCACTCTCTCTCCTTCCACCATGTCCTTCTTCCAATCCCGATCCATTTTCTTCTTCTTCCTCTCTCTCTTCCTTTCTTCAGCGTTTGCTTCCGAATCAGATCACAAGGTAAATTTACTTCGTTTCTTGTATCCGCTGAACCCTTCTTTTTTTTTTTTTTTTTTTTTGGCTTCGATCTGCACTTTGATTGCTGAATTGGGATTTGGATCTGCACCGCGTGTGGGTTTTCAGCTGCTATTGGTCACTGGCTACGACTCACTTTGAATCCCTTAGCTTTAAAATTTTCTCTTTGAATTGTGTGCTAGGTTTGTTTCAGAATGTAAATGGTTATGGGTGTTGTATCTTTTAGATCTCAACTAGGTTTTTTGTGTTTGCCTGCTGCCGTGCATTTTGTGCTTGTGATTAATGCATGTTAGGGTCAATGCTGAGCATTTTCATTGCTTATAGGATTCAATTTAACTTGTTATCCCACCAATGGTACTATCATTAATTGATGTTTTCAGGTATTTCCTGATGTGATTGGATATAAAATTAAGCTGATTACTTTTATCATGTACATGCTTAATGCTTCCAGAGTAGTGGTTTGACAACTCTTCATGATTTGCCTCATTCTTTTTGTAACGATGGAATGTAACGCTGAGCTAGGCGGCTAATGTGTTAGTTCAGCATGTAGCAATTGTTTGGTTTCCATTTGAGAATAGACTTAAGGAAGAGGTATAGAGGTGTGAGGTGAGGTTGACTTGGCTGATTATTAATCTCCAAGATATAGTTTCTTATCAATTGTTTTTTATTTGACTCAAGGATGGATGAGTGCTATAGAGCATCTGCTGAATTTCGACATGTTTCTGTTGTTAGATTTAGTCATAGTTTGTACACATAATGGCAGTATAGAAGCAAAATAGTTTTGTTCTTCTGCTCTATCCGTGGATATATTTTCAGTATTTAGGGAAACTGACAACCCTATTTATTTTCTTTACTTATGTTGTCTGGTAATGATATTTCAGAATTGAAAATGTATAAATGGGAAAGATTGATTTGAAAAGAGTTCAGTGTGTTAGGTTTTCTGGGGAACTAGATTTTATATGCCAGATTCTGTACTTATGTGACAGGTTTTTATTACTGGCCTAGTTTTGAATGTGCAGTACTTGTGATGTCTATTGGTTCGTGTAACAATAAAGTTACTTTATTCTCTGAATATATAAACCGTTAAATCTGGCTTTTAGCTCAGTTAAATTTTGGAATTTTAAAGCTAGAATTTGAGTTTGACATGTTGACTTGATTTAGACAGCCACAACATCATTCTATCATGTGTTCGTTGGAAGGTTTAAAATGTTAAGCCTCAAGCTACATTCTTCCAAACTTCCAATTTTCGGTGGCTTAAATATTTGTTTAGAAATCAACCTTAACTTGAGTAGTTAACTATTGTGCATTCAACCTAAGCTATAAATCCATTGAAATCTAAGTTTTTGTTACTCGTCCTAAGGGGTTTTATCATCTGATACATATATTCTTGCTCATAACTGTGAGTCAATGATTTCTATAATAGTAAGATGTATTTCATTTTATTGCAGTATCAACAAGATGAACAGGTTACCCTTTGGGTGAATAAAGTTGGTCCTTATAACAATCCACAAGAAACATATAATTATTACAGCCTCCCATTTTGTCATCCATCTAGTACTTCTGAAGCTGCACACAAGTGGGGTGGCCTTGGTGAGGTCCTTGGTGGCAATGAACTCATTGATAGCCAACTTGAGATAAAATTCCAGAGTAAGAAGGCTTCTGTTATTCCATTTATGTTATAGAAGAGCTGTCAGTGGCCAAACTAACATTAACAAATACTCCTGTATTCAGAACATGTGGAAAAGACTGTCTTCTGCCAGATAGCTCTGGATGAGGCAAAGGTTAAACAGTTCAAGGATGCTATAGAGAATAATTACTGGTTTGAATTCTTCATGGGTATGTTTTGCATTGTTTCTTGCACTCATTAATATGAAAACTGATAGCATGATTGTTTGTTCAAGACATGCCAGACGCTGGCAGAATCCATTGCTTGCTGTGGCATTAACTTGATCAATGACATAGCTAAAACACATTAACGAAGATATTATACATAAGCCACCAGAAAACACGTAAAACATGATAAACAAAGACTTGCGCGTACTGTTATATAATTACAGATTATTATCTTTGGAACTGGAGCGAGCAAATTAATGATTTTGTGTGAAGTAATTTATTAAGCATCTTTTAGTAACCTAAACATTAATAATTGAATTATTCTATAATGATTAAGATAATGATGTTAGTGAGGATTTGTTCTGCAGGTTTTCTCCTTATTGTTTATTTTTCATATCTTGATTTTCCTTTCCATTATTTCACTGACTAACTGACGTGCACTTGTTCTTTCCATGGTCATTGCTTTGGGATACTATGTGCTAAACACAAGTTCAGATGACCTTCCTTTGTGGGGTATGCCTAGAACAACCACTTCTTTCTTTTTCCTATATGTGATTTCTTGAGTTCGCATTTTATTTGTTAATCATTATCAATGATTCTTTTTTTTATCCCCCTCCCCCAATCTTTAAGGATATGTTGGTGAGCTACATCCTGACAAAAACAGTGATAATGGCAAGCATGTTCTCTACACACACAAGAATATTATAGTGAAATATAACAAAGATCAGGTCAGAATATTTTTTGACATCTAAGGGTGATTGGTTTCTATTTTCATTTTCATTTTTTCCCGGTGTTTTTTGTTCTCGGATTATGATGGAAAACTGAAAATAGTGAAAAACTATACTCTAAATTTATCTTGCGAGAAGTTCTGGTATGCATGAAGTGTCATATTTTGTTCTCGACTTGCAGATCATTCATGTCAATCTCACTCAGGATATACCAAAACCTTTGGAAGTAGGGAGACATTTGGACATGACATATGCTGTTAAATGGATTCCTACTAATATCACCTTTGGACGACGTTTTGATGTTTACCTGGACTATCCTTTCTTTGAGCATCAGGTTAATAAATGTCAACAGCTTTGTTTTAATAATTTCTATGATTGGTTATTTTCAATTGTTCTCATTGCTGTATAGATCCTAGTTTGGCCCTGCCTCTGAGAATTTTGCTCGTTTGGCCTTGTTCCAGATCCATTGGTTCTCCATTTTTAACTCTTTTATGATGGTCATCTTCCTTACTGGATTGGTGTCAATGATATTAATGCGAACTCTGAGAAATGACTATGCCAAATATGCTCGGGAAGATGATGATCTTGAAACTCTGGTGATAGTTTCTTCCCTTTTTTATGTTCTATGTATTTATGGAGGATGGAGTCTTCCTAGAAAAATCTGTAGATCTGATTGTAAAACTTTGGTCAATACTCGCATGTTTACAGGAGAGGGATGTTAGTGAAGAATCTGGCTGGAAACTTGTGCATGGTGATGTATTTCGCCCTCCTCGCGGTTTAGTTATTCTTTCCGCTGTTGTTGGCACAGGTGCCCAGCTTGCATTGCTGGTTCTTCTTGTCATCTTATTGGCTATTGTTGGGATGTTATATGTTGGGTATGTACGTGAAACTTGACTTCTTGGCAACGAATTTTACTTCATTAGTGTGTGCACAGCCTCCACTGCTATGGCATATTTTGGCTATTTGTTCATCATTCTGGTTTTGTCATAAAATTTATGTTTTTTGTCCCTTGTTATTAATTTCTTTCATTACCCATCTGTATCACAGGCGAGGAGCAATTGTCACAACCTTCATTGTGTGTTATGCTCTCACATCATTCATTTCTGGTTACGTAAGTGGGGGAATGTATTCTCGGAATGGGGGTAAGATCTTAGATTAAGCTGCTGCAGTTTTCTTTTCAAGATTGCTTGGGTCACTTTGTCTCGGCCTTCTCAATTTCTTAATTTTGTTTCTCTGATTATAACACTTTGTCATCTACTTGGTAGGGAAAAGCTGGATTAAATCAATGATTCTTACAGCTTCACTGTTCCCATTCATGTGCTTTGGAATTGGATTTATCTTAAACACAATTGCTATATTCTATGGGTCTCTAGCTGCCATCCCATTTGGCACAATGGTGGTGGTTTTTGTTATTTGGGCTTTTATCTCTTTCCCTCTAGCACTTCTTGGTACAGTTGTTGGAAGGAACTGGAGTGGTGTTCCAAATAATCCCTGTCGTGTGAAAACCATTCCTCGCCCCATTCCTGAGAAGAAGTGGTACCTCACACCATCTGTGGTTTCTATGATGGGAGGGCTGCTACCCTTTGGAAGCATATTTATTGAAATGTATTTCGTATTCACTTCCTTCTGGAATTACAAGGTGAGTTACAACCTGATGATTTATTTGCTAATACCAACACTGATGGTTTTGAACTTGGCATCATTAGAAAGGTTACTATCGCCTTGGAGAGAAGAGCAGTATCAAGAAAATATTTCATGATGTTGATGTTTTCAATTAAAAATAGTTATAGTTAAGTGAAAGATGTGAGCATGCACTGTTAGTTAGCTTACCTATTATTTTCCTCCCTTGTGGTGACAGGTTTACTATGTGTACGGCTTCATGCTACTGGTTTTTCTGATTCTTATGATCGTTACTGTCTGTGTGACAATTGTGGGTACATACTTCTTGTTAAATGCTGAGAACTATCACTGGCAATGGACGTCTTTCTTTTCAGCTGCCTCGACAGCTGTTTATGTGTATTTGTACTCAATATACTACTACTATGTGAAGACGAAGATGTCAGGCTTCTTCCAGACGAGCTTCTATTTCGGATACACTTTGATGTTTTCTCTTGGGCTAGGAATTCTATGTGGTAAGTTCTCTATAAATCTCTCCTTTTTTCTTTGTTGTTTTGGCAGATGTTCACTCTGCAGGGATGAAAAATGGAGGATTAAAACCCCATGTCCTCCTGTCCTACTTCCTTGATATATACTTTTGTTCTTGTCACCTGCATTGAGTTTCCGACTTTCATCTAATGTGCAGGAGCTGTGGGTTTTCTTGGTTCAAATTTGTTTGTGAGGAGGATTTACAGAAACATCAAGTGCGATTAAGGATTTTTTCTTTGTTCAGACGCGGAGCACTTCCATTAATTTGTTGTTGGAGACAATGAACACTTTGGAGGGGGCCTATGGTTATATGTGGGGAACCTAACAACATTTACAGGTAGAATCACAGGGTTTTGAGGATGTTGAGGATGAATTCTTTCTGTATTGGGCCCTGAGATTTTTTTTCCCCGGCTGTAATTGATTGTCTTTATAATTTAGATAGATAGTTTAATATCAAACTCTTGTGGCCTACTATTTCATCCCTTTATAAGATAGGTGCCAATTCAAGAACAAGAACTGGTCTTTGATTCCCCTACATGGTTAAGTGGTTAACTATTCAATGTATGTAAGAGGGGGATGAAGTCTGAATTTTGTATGAAGATCTGAATATCATTCCTATCTGCTTCCTTCGCACACCCCATATGTTTACATTTCAGTTTAATGCTTCCAAGTTTCCAATGTATTTGACCCTTTTGGCTGTGTAAAATGTTTTTAGTTTGCCCATAATCGAATTAACAAAAGGCATTCTGGATGGAAATGTAGGACACTGCACAGATAATCTTATAATATGCTCTGCTCTTTAATAGTGATATTACAGTGTTTTATTATTATTATTATTATTATTATTATTATTATTATTATTATTATGTAAACAATTAATGCTGCAGTTCTTTAGAGTGTACTGCACTACCACCAACTTTTGTAACCAGGCTTATTTCTCTTGCTGATATTATGCTTGAATTGGTAAGTTAAAAGGTTATTATAAATTTGCTGATTGGTCATTTTAGGGGTGGCAAACTGGCAACTAATGGTGCAGTTCTGGACGGCATTTTACGACGACTAAAGATGGACCATTGGATTTTATTATCTAAATTCGTTTTTAAATTAACTCAAAATAAATTGGGTTGATTCGATTTATAATTAATGGATATAATTTTGCAAATTTTATATAACATTAATATAATCTTATCCTTAAATATTAAATTTAATAAATGTTACATAATATCTATATCGAGTCAATTAATTTAAAACAAAAAATCATATATTAAAAATATTAACTAAAATAATACCTTATTACTGATCTTAACGCAAAATATATATTTTAACTATAAACATGATTTCGGCCGGAGCCAAGTCCATTCGAAACATGACTCAAATTGAGTCTAAAAATTATAACTGATAAAAATGACAAATTTAAACTCAAAATATGTTGTGTTTGAGCTGGACTAGATTTTTACTTTTTAACACCCCTAATCTTAGAGGTGACAAAATAGAGGTACTCACCACTAAAAATGGACCTACCAAAGTAAGATGAGTCTAAGTATTAGAGTCCCTTTAGAAGTAACAGAAGCTACTTTTTTTTTTTTTTTTTTTTTTACTTGTGAATTATGAAAAGTTACAGTAAGTGTGTTTTTGGCACTATTTTAAAAATTTTTTTTAATTTTTCGAAAAGTTAATTTATAGCTTTACGAAGAAGTAGAAATATATGATTTCTCCTTTTCGATAAGTCATTCTATTATTTTCGTAAAAAAAAAAATTTCAAAACAAAAAAAATCTACTTTCATTATTGTCTCTGTAAAAAAATACTAGAAATGTTGCCCCCACCACCTTTTTCACCCAAAGTTCCACCTGCTAGAAGCATTGGCCTTCCACTATCATTTTCATGTAATGATTTATCTGTTGAAAATATTGACCTTCCACCACCATTTTAAAACAATGTTCCATTTGAACTATCTATTGCATATATTCCTTCTAGTTTTTTTTTTTTTATCATTTTACCACTCTATTATTATTATTATTAAATTTGTATTTAACATTGTGTGTGGTATAACATCTCAGTTTTAATTTTTTTTTTTTATCATTTTACCACTCTATTATTATTATTATTAAATTTGTATTTAACATTGTGTGTGGTATAACATCTCAGTTTTAATTTTATTTTTTCCATGTGATTTTATTTTTATATAACTGCTATTATTTTTATAGTTAGTTATAGCAAGTTCTTGACGCCAGTAAGAGAGGAGGGAATTTTAATAGAAGTAAAAAAATAAAAAAATAAAAAACAGCAACAAAATATACATTGAAACACATTTCACATTTATCTTTTATTTTTAACTACCATATCATACACAATAAAATAGCAAACACTAATTACACAATAATTTCTTTGGCATTGTTATGAAGATTATTGTAAATTAAAATTTTATTACTATTTACCATATACAAGAACACCGTTATGGGTAAAGATGAAGTAGAAGAACCAGTTTCTACCTAAAAAATGGAACTAATAAGAGAGCAAATAAAGAATTAATTATCTAAACAATTGTAATCTTAGTGAGTAGGTTATAGAAAATCAATATTCAATATTGAAAAGTATTTGTTATCATCATGGTTTTAACATCCATTTTTTGTGAAAAAAAAATTGTATTTTTTGAGTTACAACTTTAAAATAAGTACTTCTATAACTAAAAATTCAAATACAAAATAATTTATTTATAAACTATTATTAATAAAAATCCTTATACTTTAAGCTCTTTTTTCAAAAGAGCTTATTTAAGTCTTTTAGCCAAACTGAACCTTAGTCTTTGTTGTTTTATCGAGGATTGGTGGCTAGTATGCTTAACTTTTTTTAATATATATAGACAATTAATTAAAATTAATATAATAAAAATAATAAATAAAAATTTGATTATATTTTAAATATAAATAAAAAATATTAAATCTATAACAATTTTTTTTTCAAAATTTCTTAAAAAAATTTAATGTTAATAGAACTATCCATCATAATATCTATTTTTAAGTTACTACAAAGAATAAAAAATATCAATTTTAACTTAATTTTCAATTAACAAATAATTTTAAAACAAAATTAAAATTTATGGCATAATATAACACGAAAACAGAAACAAGATTTTATGATAAAAGAAAAAACAAGAGAACCATTTTTGTTTTAAGAAAACAAGCTAAATAAACATATATATGGAAGTTCAAAATAAATAAATAACAGAAAAACAAGATAAATAAAGAAAACAATAGAACGATAATGAAAAAGATATGTTTGAAAAAAAAAAAACTTTCGTATAAATACTCATATAGTCTTCTATTTTCTTCTAAAAAAAATTGACCCGATCTGTAGGTCCGCCCCGTCAAAACCCGTTTGACAATATGCTCAAAATTTCAATTCGACATGGTTTTTTGGCGAGCTTGGTAGCTTGGTTTGACAGGTTGGCTCATTTTGTGCTCCTACTTCATTTTTCCTGAATTTATTTTTAGGAGTTTAATTTTGATAAACTATAAAACGTTTTACACCGTTATTAGTTTATTATATTCGTTATTTTAAAAGACTATTTATATAATTAATATAAGAAAAAGTCTAGGGTCAGCAATTTTATTGAATTTTGGTGTAACTAACAGAGAAAGGTGAGTCATTAGATGAAATCTCACACCAATCTCACACCATTAAATTATCATTGATGGCTATTAATCACAAAAGTTGCTGGTCCTAACATTGCTCTTAATATAATATGTGGTTTTTTAGTTGATATAATATTAAGTAATTGAATTTAGGTATAAAATTATTTTATCTATTTCTAATTGTATGTTATTTTAACATCTGAAAAATATTTGTTACTGTGACGATTACTAGTTGCAATTCTAAATTTTGTGGCACCAATATACTTAGTTCCCTGCTAGCAACTGAAGTGAAGTTATGAAAACCAAAAGTGTCGCATAGATTTCTTCGTATCCAATGGCTACAAATTTTACACAAATAAGAACCACAAAAACGTTCAATCCTAATTTTCACGGACGACAAGAGGATTGTGGCAACCACAGTCACTCACTAAGAACAAGTGGTGACAATAGAGATAAATAAAACAAGGTCCTGCATGCTGCCACGTAGCAGATAAGGCTTCTTCATGCCTTCAACTACTTGTGTTGAGCACGCTATTTCCACATTCTCACCCTTCTATCTAAACTACTTCTCTTCTTTGTCTTTGTTTGTTAGAAGAGAAAATGGCCACCACACCAGCACTCTCTGGAACCATGGTGAGCACCTCGTTCTTGAGGAGGCAGCCAGTGGCCACCACCACAAGCCTCAAGGCATTTCCAAACGTGGGTCAGGCTCTGTTTGGCGTGAAGGGCGGCCGTGGCGGCCGTGTGACCGCCATGGCATCTTACAAGGTGAAGCTGATCACCCCTGAAGGTCCTCAAGAATTTGACTGCCCTGATGATGTTTACATTCTTGACCAGGCTGAAGAAGTTGGTGTTGAGCTTCCATACTCGTGCAGGGCCGGTTCTTGCTCTTCTTGCGCCGGAAAAGTTGTCAACGGGAAGGTTGACCAATCTGATGGTAGCTTCCTTGATGATGATCAAATTGATGGTGGCTTTGTTCTGACCTGTGTTGCTTACCCTCAGTCTGATGTTGTCATTGAGACTCACAAGGAGGAAGAACTCACTGGCTAAGAACACAGAAATGAATATTGCTATATTGCTTTTGATGGGGTTGTTTTGTTCTGTTCTTCTATCTCTTGTGTTGTTATAGAATGAATGGTTGACTTTCTTATTTTACATTACTAAATTTAAGTGAAAGCTGTTGTAGTTGTTTCTGCACATGCTTGTATGAGGCAGGTTCAGGGAATCTTTGTTTCTTTGGTTTTGCTTCCTCTTCTTTCCTCTTTTATGAGGTTTAATAAGAGTTCTGAGTTAGGCAGTAATCTACAAATTAAACAACAATTTGGTAGAAATTGAATGGCATCTTCTTATTTTAAAATGGGGAAATAAGGCAATTGTTATTGGTTGGCTACTTTATACTATGAATCTCGTGGAGCCAATGAAATATTTGTAGAATGTGTATAATGGGCTATAAGTTAAAAAGTGAATATCGCCAGTATTATCGAATAGAGCTCATGCTTAAGCTGATAGAAAAAGGTAATATTAATGGTTATATCTCTAATACGTCCTAAACCTCTATTGTACTATACTTCCTCTTATAAGATATATTCGCGCGAAGATGGTAGTTAAAACGTAGAATACGCATTATGTTATAAGTTTTGATTATATTACGTTAGCAAATTCATTCATTAATATAAAATATATGTTAAAATATAAATACATATTAAAAATAAATTAAATTAATATGTATTTATACATAAATATTTTAGTATATAACTAATATTTTTGTATAAATTTAGTCAACATGTCAAATTAAATTATATAACTGTTTTGAACTATTATCTTCAATTTCTGTTATGAAACTGCAACATGTAAAAAAAAAAACAAAAATATAATTGCAGAGATTCATTAAGTATATTTCATAGGAAAAATTTTAAATGTATTAAAAATATTTTAATTAATATATATTATATATATCTTTTATAATTTAGATCGATGGGTAAAACAACTGGAACATATTCCATATCTGTGTGATATATTGATCTGTCCGTAATTCTTAATAAGATAACTGAAATTTTACTGAGTATTTAAAAAGATGACTAAGAAAAGGGTCACATATTCCAAGAAAACTGGCACTATTTTAGGCCTCCTTGTGGATGTGGTGTTGCGTCATACTTTGCAAATTTGTTATCTGGAAAACCATGCATTTTCTTTTCTTTTTTCGACATTTTATTAATTTTTTCTTCTCATTTTCTTCTTCATCATATCTGTTAAGTTTTCCAGGTAACCCTAGATTTTTGTTTCAGTTACCTTGGAATCAGTTAGAAACAGGAGACATGTTAGGTTGGGTTGATCCATGTTTGCATTATTACAAGAAATTGTTGATTAGCAGATTCTGTTTTATGATAAAAAGTTGACAAAAAGCATCATCATGATGTGATGATTGAGAATCCAAGCATCAAATTCAAATGGATAATAATAATAATATCAAGAAAGAACAAGTCTTCTTACATGGTGACTTGGATATTTATGTAATAGAAGCAAAATCTCTTCCAAACTTGGATCTTTCTTCAGAAGCAGTAAGAAGATGCCTGAGCATGGGGAACTTCTTCACATCACCATTCTCAAAGAAAATGAGGAGTTCAGGGAAAGATAAGATGATAACAAGTGACCCTTATGTCTCTGTAGTCATAGCAGGTGCTACCATAGCTCAAACTAGAGTGATTCCAAACAGCGAAAACCCGATTTGGGACGAGCATTTCATCATGCCGGTTGCTCACCCTGCTCACAAGATTGAGTTCATTGTGAAGGACAATGATGTTCTTGGTGCTGAGTTAATTGGTGTAGTTGATATTCCTGTTCAGAGGGTAGTCTCAGGGGAAAACATAGATGATTGGTTTCCAATCATCGGACAGTACTCGAATTGCTTGCAGGCTTATCCTGAGCTGCATATTTCGATTCAGTTTTGGCCGGTCGGAGGCGTTAAAGACGATATTTGTAGTGGTGATAGTGGAGTTCCTAAGACATATTTTCCATTGAGGAAAGGAGGGAATGTGACTCTGTATCAAGATGCACATGTTCCTGATGGAATGCTACCTGATATTGAATTGGATGGTGGGAAAGTGTTTCAAGCTGGTAAATGTTGGGAGGACATTTGCCATGCAATTTTGGAAGCTCATCATTTGATATATGTTATTGGTTGGTCAGTTTATCATCCAATAAAGCTTGTTAGAGAGCCAACAAGGCCATTGCCTTGTGGTGGAGAGCTTTCACTTGGAGAGTTGTTGAAGTACAAATCACAAGAAGGTCTTAGAGTTGTTATGCTCATTTGGGATGACAGAACTTCACATGACAAGTTCCTTATCAAAACTGTAATTGCTCTTTCATTCATTCATTCATTCATTTTTGTTCAAGTGCAAGATGGGTTCTAAAGCTGATCTTGTTCATTGCAGGATGGAGTGATGCAAACTCATGATGAGGAGACCAAAAAGTTCTTTAAAAACTCTGCTGTTCATTGCGTGCTATCTCCGCGTTATGCAAGCAATAAGCTCAGTATTTTCAAGCAACAGGCATGGATTTCCTGCACTTGATATCTTGTTTCACATTCACATTCACATTATGACATTAGTACTAGTTTAATTGATTGAGTCTCTTGGTTCAGGTTGTGGGAACCCTCTTTACTCATCATCAGAAATGTGTGCTTGTTGACTCACAAGGTGCAGGGAATAATCGGAAAATATCTGCTTTTATTGGTGGTCTGGATCTCTGTGATGGCAGATATGATACACCTCAGCATAGGCTATTTCGCGATTTAGAAACCGTTTACAAAGAGGATTTTCATAATCCTACATTTCAAGTTAGTGCTTACTTTGCTTCTTTGGAATCATGTTTGTTATTCAATCAAACTCTTTCATAAAACATTGACCTCCTTCTTAGAGGACTAGTTTTTCACATCTTAGGTTTGAAATTGTGTATCATATGATGCAGGTAGGTTCTAGTGGAGGTGGACCAAGAGAGCCATGGCATGACATGCATTGCAAGGTTGAAGGGCCAGCAGCTTATGATATATTAACCAATTTTGAACAAAGATGGAGGAAAGCCAAAAAATGGCGAGACTTTAGACTCAACAAGGTCACGAATTGGCACGACGATGCATTGCTAAGGCTAGACCGGATATCATGGATTGTCAGTCCATCTTCGAGTTCTGGTGATGATAAAGCTATCCAGGTGACCGATGAAAATGATCCTGAAACTTGGAATGTGCAGGTAAGAAGCAAAATATGTTGATAGAATCTCATGCCATGTCCTAAAATCTTCTTGTAAAAACTTAAATAAAGGTTATGAACAAGCATTTAATACAGGTATTTCGGTCCATAGATTCAGGATCCGTGAAGGGTTTTCCAAAGGATTTCGACAAGGCTCAGTCTCAGGTGATTAGTTATTTTTTAGTTGATCTAACCTGATTTTCACTTAGTCTTAACTTGTAAGTTGTAACCTTAATGTACTGCAGAATCTTTTATGTGGAAAGAATTTAAAAGTAGACCAAAGCATTCATACTGCTTATGTTAAAGCAATAAGATCAGCTCAACACTTCATTTATATTGAGAATCAGTATTTTCTGGGCTCATCATATCATTGGCCTTCATATGAAAAAGCAGGTACATTAAGAATTTGAGTAATTTCTGATGTTCAGCTAGCAAGTATTCATAATTCAGTTAATGATTTTGTTTATCTTGGGCAGGTGCAAATCACTTGATTCCAATGGAGTTGGCCTTAAAAATTTCTAGCAAGATCCGAGCGAATGAACGTTTTGCTGTATACATAGTTATACCAATGTGGCCAGAGGGGGTTCCAACAAGTAATGCTGTTCAGGAAATCTTATTCTGGCAGGTTAGTCTAATTTTCTAAGCAAATGTGGAATCATGAATGGATACCATTGAAGGTGGTTATAACAACCTTCTCTTTTTGGAATTTGAATGAGTATACAGGGACAAACAATGGCTATGATGTATAAGATCATTGCAGATGCACTTAAAGATGCTCAAGTCTCCCATATATATCATCCACATGATTTTCTCAACTTTTTCTGCCTTGGAAATAGAGAACCTGAGGCCACACCAACTCCATCACCACATAGAGAATCATCTGAAAACCGTGGTTTGGTATGAAATATGAATAATTTATGATATGATATCAAATACCCTTTTGTTATTTTCTCAACCAAAATGCCATGATTTCATAAAAATATATTTTCCACTCAAGCTTATGATGATTACTAACACAGGGATCAGTCAAGAAATTCAAACGTTTCATGATTTATGTTCATGCCAAAGGAATGATAGTTGATGATCAATACGTAATCATTGGATCAGCAAACATTAACCAGAGATCAATGGATGGTTCAAGAGACACAGAAATAGCCATGGGTGCTTATCAACCAAAATATACTTGGAAAGAAAAAAAGTCGCAGCCACATGGCCAGGTTTGAATCTCTCTAAGACAAATTGTATGCAAATTCATTACTAAAAAGGAAAAGAACACTAAGTATCAGCAATCTATAAAACATGCCAATCTTAGCAAAATCAAACACCAAAGTCACCCATTAGTCCATTACATTACATATAGTTCAAATACGAACTAGCATGCTTCAATTACTTGGAGGTTAAGCAACATCATGCTATCAATTCTATAAATCTATCAACTGGTGTAGGTGTATGGATACCGGATGTCGCTGTGGGCCGAGCACCTTGGCAGTCTTGATGACAGATTCAAAGAGCCCCATAGCTTGGAATGTGTGAGGACTATGAACAACATAGCCAAACAAAACTGGAACACATTTGCATCCGATAGAATCAGTCATATGAAAGGGCATTTGATGCTGTATCCAGTTAAGGTTGGCAGAGATGGAAAAGTCACTGCACTTGATAATTGTGATTCATTTCCTGATGTTGGTGGCAAAATTCTTGGAGCTGCAAATTCTCTTCCAGACACCTTAACTACGTGATGAAATAATCGTCAATGATCATTAACCAAAACTTCTTCAAGAATTGCTTGCAGCACAAGAAAATTGTAATATAGAATGTGGAGTATCTTTGAAGAAAACATTAGAGGTGTAACATAAATACATAATATCCTAAGTTGGTTGGACAGGGTAACGAAACATGACGAGGCCATGAGGGTATATATGATTCTTTGTTGTGACACATTTTAAAACCGTGAGGGACTTCTAAGTGTACAATATCACAAATGAGTAAACTGGGATGTCACAATTTATTGTTTTTTTGTATGTAGATTTTTCTTAAATATTTACATAGTGTAAATAAATCTATTGTCCATATTGTTCATACATTAAAAAAATGATAAAATTTAACAATAGAAATGTGATCGTCATGGCATTATTGTCTCTTGTCTCTCTAAAGTTATACCTGTTGCTTATATTTAATTGAATATGGTTTTTTGTTTTGTATTTTCTTTTTGGTGGTAAATTTTGGCAATGAGAAGAAAGGAATGGTTTAATCACCATATACTACTTACATTCGTGTTCGAAATTCAAGATGAATCTTTCTATAATATATAGTTTCTAGGAATGACTAACACGCAGGACCGCATAGCGCAGTGGATTAGCGCGTCTGACTTCGGATCAGAAGGTCGTGGGTTCGACTCCCACTGTGGTCGTTTTTAGTAATTTCCTTAATGTCAGGATAATGTGACCTCTAAATTATGAATTTCATCTAGCCCGGTCATATTTATTGGTTCAGTTTATAGTTATTACTTATTAGAACGAATCCATGATTGAACTTATTAGATTATTGGCTCATTGAATTATTGGTTTATTTGGTGGATCATTAGTTAAATTGATTATTTTAGTATAATTAAATAATTATATAAAATTAGTAGTTATTTTTATATAAAATTGATATTTAAGAATTGTTAAATATTTTAATAGATTTAATTAAATATTATTTAATAATTTTTAATTATCAATTTTGTATAATTGTATAGGAGTCTTTATCTATTATTATATACTACAAGTAGTTATTGAAAAAATAATATTAATAGATATCATATAATTATAAAATAAAGTATATTTTTTGTCATTAAAGTTTGATAAAAGTTTTAAAAATACCCTCAAGTTTTATTTTGTTTCAATTTTATCCTAAAAGTTTTCGATTTGTATCAAATATACTCCTGACGGCTAATTTTTCAAAAAATTTAAAACTAATTCAACAACAATTTCATAAGAACAACCCTCAACACAAATAAAATATAATTGATTTAAAAATAATTAACTTTAAAATTAAAATAAATTGAATATAAGTAAACTAAAAAATTGCTATATGTATCATAATTTATATATATATATATATATATATATATATATATATATATATATATATATATATATATTAGTAGGAAGCATTGCAGTTTGGTGGTACACTCATCCTTGTTGCATTCTTGGGGCAAAGGGTTCAAATCCATGTGAGATATTTTAGAAAAATTTTCAAAAATTACAAATCTTGACACTTGGCAGCGGTGGAGTACATGGAGCACGATGGACTTGCAGAACGCTGGTGCATCGTAGATTTGTCTTTAACTGCGACCGAGCGATTCGGTCTGGTCTGATTTTTGTCGATTCACTTTGAATTTGACCGGTTCTTTATCTTAAGTAGTCCTAATCTTGGACCGAACTAATGTTAGGTTCGATTTATCAATTTTTTGGTTGAATCGGTTAATTTGGTCTGATTTTAATAACTATGATTCAATAGTTTAATTATAATGCATCAAAAATTTATGTATTTTTTTAGTTGAGGAATAAATTATTATTTGTAGTTTTGTACTTTGAACTTTATGTCGTATGACAAGTATCAAAATTCTAATTTTTTTATTTACTTTTTTAATAAAATTCTTAAATTATTTCCATTCTTTATCTTTTTTTACAAATTTTAAATTTTTACAATTCTCACCACCACCAACCCTTTTCCTGATTATCACCACTTCTTCTTCTCTCTCTCTACTGTCACCGTCCATCGTCACCACCGCTAACACCACCATCATTACCTCTTGTCATCATTATCTCTTTTTTTGTGGGATCAAACAAGCACTCGAAATCATATCTCAAAGCATTGAAAACTTTAAGATTATTACTGGTAAGGAACCAGAATAAGGGTGCAATATTGAGAGACAAAAAATGTTATACAAAACAAAAATTCGAGTGTTCAACCTTAAATTCATGACCATATGCTTGTGACAAGATAAGCAAAAGCCAAAGAATAAACAGTGAGAGTAAAAACAGAATCAGTGTTGACATACCCCGCCCGACGAGAATAACAACAAAGGAGAAAAATGTGTACTTAGAGGGACAAGACTAATGGTGGAAGATAGTGTCCACAAGGACTAGAAGAGAGGGACGATAGATTGAAAGACAATGAAGGTATCGATATTGGTGTGGCAGAGGAGGTTGGTGTTTGTGAAGATGACGAGGAAGAAGATGAGTGCGGCAGAAAAGAAGCGCTTGGCAATGTCGATAGTGAAGGGGTAGTGGTGGAGGAACCCTAGTTTGTCGATAAGGTAGACGCCGAGAGCGGAAGTAAAGTATTGGAGTGCGGTTAAGAGGCCGAGGTAGTTGAATTGGATGATGGCGTACTTATTGATGATGGCGAGGAGACTGGAGCAGAGTGCGTAACCGACCACAAAAAAAGGGGATTCTGTGGAGAGGAAGGAGGGGAGGCAGTAGTAATTAGAAAGGTGTTGGTAGTGGTGAAGATTGAGAAAGTTTAAAATTTAAGGAAGAAAATAAAATGTGGGGATAATTTAGAAATTTTATTAAAAAATTAATAAAATATTAGGATTTGGATACTTTTGCCACACGGAACTCATCTTTCATGAATACAACGTTAATTTCTTTGTTTAATGGATATTTTTGTTACTGTTCGCAAAGTTCATGGGTACAAATGATACTTTATTCGTTAGTTGAGTGTTAATATTTTAGATACATAGTATTTCAAAAATTGTGTTGCGCACCAAATTTTTCATATGTACCAAAATTTTTATATTGTGTATATTTTATTTGTTGAATATCAATGTTTTAGATATGTGGTCATTTAAAAATTTGTGTTGTATACTAAAATTTTGTGCTTTGCATCAAAATTTTTGTACTGTGTATCAAAATTTTTGTGTTCTAATTTTTTGAATATATATAAGAGAAGAATATGATAAAAACAATGATGATAATGATAATAAAAAAGGATAAGGAGAAAAAAATTAAATAAAAAAAACTTTAAAAAGGAAGAAGAAAATGATGATGAGGATGACATTGTTAAAAAAAAAAATTGCAGAAAAAGAAAAATAAAAAAAATTATCACATTAAAAAAAAAAAGTGCCTATCTAATTTAGTTGAGACTAAGTTAATAAATTATTTAGTCACATAACTTTATTGATTATTCAATTATTGATACAATAATAGATTAATAGTTCTTTTGTGTTGTAACTTGTAATGTTATAGCAAATTCGAATAGCATCGCTATTTAGAGCTCATTTTTAACCGTATACCTTGATGCATCATTTATATCTACAATGAATGATAATTGATGAACTAATACACCAGTAATTTAGTTCCACAAATATATGATATTCATTTAGTCTTTCAAAAATAATTTACATCAACTTGATTCCTAAATGATATATGTTTACATAGTTTAATTTCCCAACATTTTTTTACGTCAATTTAATTAATTTTTTAAAATTTACAAGTGAAATTAAGTAGATAAATGAGTTAAAAAAAAAAAACAGACATATCCAGACTAAATCACATCAAATCATTAAAAAAGTTGAGTTACATTAAAATAAGAGAAAATAATAAATAGGTTCTTAATTTGTTATTTTGATGATAAATAAATTTTTGATTAATTAAAAATAAAAAAAAAATATTTCTTATATATTTTTTTAAAAAAATATCTAAGTTCTTACGAATAATTTATTTGTGGTTATATATTTTGAATAAAAAAACTTAAATATTTTTATTTTAAAAAATAAAAAATATTTTTATATTTTTAAATTAAAACTTAAAAAATCTATTTGTCTTTTCCTCAAACAAAGAAAATGAATAATAAATTAACAAGCAAGTCTGTTTCCGTTTTAGCGCCATTTTACTAACTAACTAACTAACCAATTTAGCTGTTTGAGCTTCAAGACGCACATCACACCTCTCATTCAGCTTATCGGATGATTCAAATGAAGATAATGTTGATGATGATGATCGATTCGATGAATTCTAATTATTATTCAATTATCAATTAATTACTATTATTATTTTTTAACCAATTTTCAACCATGGGCAAGGGCCCCTTCTCCTTTCGCCGCTCCGCCTCTCGCCGCCGTCAGAGGAAGATCGTCATTCCGTCCGAGTCTCCTCCCCAGCCGCTTTTGTCGCCGCTCGGCAGCGCCATGATCGCCGGTGGCGGTGCCATTTCCATGACGAAGGTCAAGAAGAAGGCCGGCGGGGCGAGGCTGTGGATGCGGTTTGACCGGACAGGGCGGACGGAGCTGGTGGAACTTGACAAAAACGCCATCATCCGCCATGCCGCAATTCCCGCCAGAGATCTCAGAATCTTGGGCCCTGTTTTCTCCCAGTCCTCCCATATTCTTGGTAATTTTCGATTTATGGTTTCTGTAGTTGTTTTGATGGAACCAATTTAGTTTATTGCAATTTAAAAATTGAAATTCGCATTATGCCTTGTACATTGCTCTCCATGTGTTTGATCATTTACCACTTTTTATGCATGCTTATGCTATGATTCATTGCCTGCTGTATTGTAAGGTTAGGTATAATATAATTTTATGAAACCTTGTTGTGAAGAATACAAGAGGAACATTGAACTATGAATTCTTCAACCGCAAGTAACATACTGATGCTTACCTGTTCTCTGTTGTTATTCAAATCTTTTCAGAATTGTAGATTACAATGGTTAACTCACATTTGAAGTTATTATGTTGGTGATGAAGAATGGAATAACATATTAACATGTATTTTTCTTCTATGCAGCTAGAGAGAAAGCAATGGTTGTTAATTTGGAGTTTATAAAGGCTATAGTCACAGCTGAAGACGTGCTATTGCTTGATCCTCTACGCCGCGAGGTTCATCCATTTGTTGAACATCTCAGGCAACAACTTCGACATAAATATCAACCTAAACTTAGTGGGCCTGCAGGTGAACAAGAAAGCGAAATGCAGGTTTCGGATGGCAGACAATGGTTGCCAGTGCCAGAGTCTACTGAAGGGTTGCAATCTGAGCTTCCATTTGAGTTTCAGGTTTTGGAGATTGCTTTAGAAGTTGTGTGTACCTCCCTGGAATCAAGTGTGGAAGACCTCGAGAGAGATGCTTACCCTGTATTAGATGATTTGGCAAGAAATGTTAGTACCAAGAATCTTGAACATGTGCGAAGTTTGAAGAGCAATGTTACTCGTTTGCTGGCACAAGTGCAGAAGGTACAATGCACTACACCATATTCTGCTTATCTTCACATTTCTAGTGCTGCCAGAACCAAGGATTCTCCATGAAATTTTGCAGGTACGAGATGAAATTGAACATCTGTTAGATGACAATGAAGACATGGCGCAACTATATTTGACAAGGAAGTGGCTGCAGAATCAGCAACTTGATGCTCATGTTGGGGCCACACCCTCAAACCACCCTGCTAGTATCCGTCAAATTGGTTCTAAAAGAAGTGGAAGTCTGGTAAACTTCACCTTTGGAGAAGAGAATGACGTGGAGGATTTAGAGATGTTACTTGAGGCATATTTTATGCAGTTGGATGGAAGTCGCAACAAGATATTGTCGGTAAGTGTTCCTATAAACAAATTCTATTTGAAACTGCCATTCTATATTTTGATTCTATGGTCCTAACTGATTTGGATTATATGCTTAGGCACTTTTTGATGATAAATTTTCACATTCATATATTCTATTTGTATGACTTAGTTTAGACAAACACTTATCATCCTTAATGTAGTTAGTAATAATACGGCGATCATTTTATTTTCTCTTGTAATGAGGATGGACAGTATCTTATTTTATTTTAGTTTCAATTTACAAGCTTTTTTAGAAACTAATTAGATTTAGCCCTCATTAGGGGACATCAAATTTTTGTTACCCTACTATGAGAGACAATGCATACCAGAAAGTGGTATTGGTAGCTCTCAAATTTGTCTTAATTCAGAATTTAGGAAATATGCTATTGTCTAGCTGATTTCCATTTCTTGTTTCTATTAAATAAGTAGAAATAATGCTGTTATCTTGATCACCAATGGCGTGAAAGGAGGAAGCAATTTTATGTTGATGGATCATGGACCAAGATCATGAGTGAAACATATTAAATTGTTGAAATGTCAGTTAATTATTATTTTAAGAAGCTTGCAATGTTGCAAATAATGTGTTCTAATTTGTAGGTTAGGGAGTATATCGATGACACAGAAGACTATGTCAACATCCAACTTGATAATCACAGAAACGAACTTATTCAGCTGCAATTGACATTGATCATTGCCTCATTTGCAATTTCTATTGAAAATTTGTTGGCCGGTACATTTGGTATGAACATTCCTTGTTCACTATATGAAGTACAAGGACTATTTTGGCCCTTTGTTTGCACCACTAATGCTGGTTCATTAATCCTTTTCTTGCTTATAATGGCATATGCAAGATCCATAAAATTGCTTGGGCCATAATTGTAAATTTGATACCCATCGTTGGTTTGTTGTTACAATTGGCCATACGAATCTCACAAATCAATGATACGAAGTACAATATAATTTGCCTTGTGAAGTTTGTAATTTTATTTGATACAAGTTTTGTTAGTTGGTGTTTTCGGATGTTCCAAACTTCCAACATTGATCGACACTGTATTATAGGGAATGGATTCTTTTAATTTTTGTTAACAATTGAAGAGAATAAAGTGTGATTTTTTACCATTAATTTTATAAGTGGGAGAGTATTAAAATATTAGAGATCACACTTTATTCTTTCAATTTTTTTTAACAATTAAGATGATCTATTTTCGTATACTGTATACATAGGTGATAGTCATTGTAATTTCTCACTTGCCAAATTTATGGGGTCAAATAATATGTTTCTTGTTATCATCAGTTTATACTTTATATAACCACACAATGTGAAGATTTTTTGGATAGTACAATGTATGTGAAAGTTAGTAGCTCGGTATATGGATCTTCAAAGAACTATATGGTATTATTTTTCAAGTTTGCATCTCTGTTAATAGTTTTTTTTTTTTTTCGGGTTAACCTTTTCAATTTACGGGCTCGCGATTCTACGTAAATTTATACATATTTTTGCTTTTAAAAAAAATGTATCATACAATTAGAAGGGTAGAATTTTAAATGCAAAAGCTGAGGCAGATCACATCCAAGAACCAAGATCAAAGAAAAAAAGCTGGAGTCCGAACAAGGATAACACATCTTATCTCAGAAATTAAGTAATTTACAAGAGTTTTCATGCTGTCTTAGATTCATTCTACTTACGAGGTTGACTCAACTTATATTAACAATAAATCAATAATTATAAATACCGCAGCACTACTTTTTGAGTTTTTTCGCTAACCTAAATCAATGGATTAGTGAGAACGCATAATTGCAAGTCTAAAAATCCCTTTTTGTTCAAATCTTAGACTAAGGCAAGGTTTACTTGTTGGAGAGGTATTTTTTTTTTTTTTTGTGAAAATACAATCACTTTCACTTTATATTTGATAAATCAAAATCATATGTTTGTGCTTATAATTTTAAAAAGTCAGAAATATTTCTTAAAGTATTTAATTTTTTTTAAAATTAATTTTGTTGAGTTAAAAATAAAATTAACTTAAATAATGATGACAAATATTGAATTATTGGGGGCTTTTTTTTTTTTTTATCAGGTGGATTGGACAACCCCCAATCCTAGGTACTTCAAATGGATTGAACAACCTACAATCCTCGTTATAACACACACACCCACACACTCTTTACATACTTACCATTTTTTCTTCCTCGGTTGCCGTTGGTAGGAGTTGAGCCCAAGACCTTTGAGATGAAGAGGGGCGGAATGCCGTGTAACTAAGACTCATTGACGAATTATTGGGTTAAACACCTAATTGGGTTTGAATATTTTATTTAAAGTGTTGCAGGCCCAGGTGATGGAACAGAAGCCCAAACCCAATAAAAACAAACAAATCAATTGGGTTAAGCGAAAAGTCAAGTCAATCCAAACCCAAATTAACTCATCCAAGATGAATCAAACCAAAGCCAACACTCACAAACTTTTTTTAGACAGATTCAAGAAGAAAGAGAGAGAATGCTTCTTCTTTTTTGTTCATTCACCGAAGAAGAAAAAAAGAGAAAAGTAAATCAAGAAAGCAAATGTCTAATCGCCCTAATCAAAATTAAGCTAAATCAGAAGATAAAGGTAATTTATTTCCATTTGCATGCATATTAATTTCTTCACTCATTTTCCAACTTTCTACGACACCATTCTTAGATAAATGAAGAAAGTGATGTTTAGTTACTTCGGCTGAAAATCAATGGCTTACAACATTACTTGGAGTCAAAGCACATTTTCAAAGGTTTGGATTTGGGATTATTACTGAAGAAGATCATCTCTGCCACTCTGCTGACCTCGGTCAAACAAGAAAATCAGATTTAAAATCCCTAATTTATGGATTGATTGAAGAAAGAGATGGGATGATTTAACAAAGTTCAAAATCTAAGAAATTGACTTGAGAGAAACTCGAGTTGAGACTTAGAATAAGGTACAAAAGAAAAAAATGTTTGGGCCTAGGACTCAAGGAGAGAGAACCCGTGAGAGAGAGTAAAGAGTGAATCCTTACTATTGAGTTTGAAGTCTTGGAAATATTGCATCTACACTATAGGGAGCACTCCGCCAAGATGAAGAACAAAGTTATGAGTTCAGATGCTGAGTTCAGTGCATAGAGTTAAAGCTGTGAATCATCAATCTCCTTCATATATCATATTTCAGTTTCAATATATATTTTTTTTTGTATTTTCTTTGAGAGGTAAAAACTAAAAAGTAAGAAAGAGAGGCATTGAGAAAAAATCATAGAGAGAAAAAGGTTGAGAGAAACACTTGAGAGAAAAACCAAAAGTAATCTCAGATATTATTTGGTTGTATTTTTTGTCTTGTGTCATGTACTTGAGAGGTGCTCCTTGCTAAGTTGGGTAAGCACTTAGTATAAAGAGTTTAGGTATTAGCATAATCAAGTCAAATTTAGGTTAAAACTTGTGTGTCTAAATAGGATTACGTAAGTCTTAGGGAATTGGTGTATGTAATAATCTTAACATAGTGAAAATTCTACTAACATTATGGTGAAAACTGGATGTAGGTTGCATTGTACAGAGCAGCCGAACCAGGATACATGACTGTGTCATCTTTTTCTTTTCTGTTTCTGTTCTGTTTTTTAAAATTCATGAGACAAAACAAAATTGTCTTATAAATTTTCCGCTGCACAGTTCAAACAGATTTGCAGTTTGAATACTAGCTTTAAGGCTTAATCAATTAAAGTAAAAGAATGTTATAAATTGGGGTAAGTACGATTTTGGTCCCTTAAGTTTAGTGCCAGAATCGAATTCGTCCCTCTTGTTATTTTGTAATTAAAATCGTCCTTAATGTTGCATTTGTATTTAACTTCGTCCTTTGTAATTAAAATTTTTTTTAATGACAATTCTACCCTTCCCCCTTCTCCCCACCCCCACCGTCCCCTTCTCCCTTCCCCCCACCGTCCCCTCCCCTTCCCCCTTCCCCCCACCCCCATTGTCCCCTCCCCCTCCCCTTCCCCGTCTCCCCTTTCCCCTTCCCCCTCCCCCTCCCCCTCCCCGCCTCCCATTCCCCCTTCCCCCACTCCCACTGTCCCCTCCCCGCCTCCCATTCCCCTTCCCCCCACCCCCATTGTCCCTTCCCCCTCCCCGTCTCCACTGTCCCCTTCCCCCTTCTCCCCACCCCCACTGTCCCTTCCCCCTCCCTGCCTCCCATTCCCCCTTCCCCCCACCCCCACGCGTCCCCTCCCCCTCCCCGTCTCCACTGTCCCCTTCCCCCCACCCCCACTCCCACGCGTCCCCTCCCCCTCCCCGTCTCCACTGTCCCCTTCCCCCTCCCCCCTACCCCCACTGTCCCCTCCCCCCCACCCCCACCCCCACCCCTACGCGTACCCTCCCCCTCCCCGTCTCCACTGTCCCCTCCCCCCCACCCCCACCCCTACGCGTACCCTCCCCCTCCCCGTCTCCACTGTCCCCTTCCCCCCACCCCCACTGTCCCCTCCCCCCCCCACCCCTACCCCCACGCGTCCCCTCCCCCTCCCCGTCTCCCCTTTCTCCTTTCCGCCTCCCCTCTCCCCTACCCCCAAACAGAAACAGAAACAGAGAAACAGAAATTCAAGAGAAACAGAAACAGAAACAGAGGTCACGGCGACGACGAGGTCATGGCGGCGACAACGGAGGCTTCCCGGCGCCGTCCCCCTCCCCCCCTTCCCCCTCCCCCCTCTTCCTTTCCCCTCCCCTTCCCTCCCCTCCCACAACGCGTTTTCTTCCCCCCCCCCACACTGTGTTTTCGTTTTTTTTTTATTTTATAATTATTATTATTAAAATAGGAATAGGGGTAGTTTAGGAATAAAATAAAAAATTTTATTAAAAATGACGATTTTAATACGAAAAAAAATATTAAGGACGATTTTAATGGCAAAATAACAAGAGGGACGAATTCGATTCTGGCACTAAACTTAAGGGACCAAAATCGTACTTACCCCTTATAAATTCAACTCCTCCTCTCTAAGTCTTCTATAACCTTCAAGTTTATTTTATCAAAACTAAAAAAGTTTAATTTGTTTTTAATCAAAGATAGAGAGACTCGAACCCGCAATCTTTTGAGTGAATATAAAAAAATTATGTTATTTGAGTTATAACTTATTGGCCTAATAAAATTTTAAACATTAATAAATACTTAGATTTATCCTTAATTAAATTATTGATGCCAAATTTTATTCACAATCAAAATTATTTCTCTATATTTATTATGATCATTTTAAATTTTTTAAATTATTTTATCAAATATAATTTTGTTGCTTTTACTTATTGAAAAATATTTTTAATTTGATTTATTAAATAAACAGTGTTATAATTTTTGTAAGAAAAGAAATTTTAAGAAACTACTTGAAAAATATAAAAATTTTATCAAATCAACTTTAAATGAGTGAATTTTTATGGATGTGTTTGTTTTTTATTTTAAAAAATAATTCTATATAGTTAATAAAAAGTAAAAACTGAAAAACTGATTTTAATAGAAAACCATTTTTTAGATTTTTCAAAAAAAAAAAAACTAATTATTATTATTATTATTATTTATTGTGGGGAAATTCTAGTCAAGTTATGTCAAAATTGGAAGGGTGGTAGTGTCATCTGTTACAAAGCTGCAGGTTGCTGCTGAGGCCTTATACAAACAAATTAGGTGTTTGAGAAAACGATGATGTGATGTGATGTGTTGTGTGTGTCAGGCCTACTCTCCCAAGAATTCTGATTATTATTTAATTATCACTTAATCACTCTTATTAGCTGTTACTAATCAGGATTCAACCATGGGCAAGGGCCCCTTCTCCTTTCGCCGTTCCGGCTCTGGCTCCGGCTCCCGCCGCCGCCACAGGAAGATCATCGTCCCGCCCGAATCTCCTCCCCCTCCCACCTCCACTACCGCCATGTCGCCCGCTGACAACGCCAGTAACGCAATGATCTCCGGCGGCGGCGGCGGTGGCGGTGCCGTCGCGATGACGAAGGTCAAGAAGAAGGCCAGCGGAGCGAGGCTGTGGATGCGGTTTGATCGGTCGGGGCGATCGGAGCTGGTTGAGCTTGATAAGAACGCCATCATCCGCCACGCCGCAATTCCTACCCGGGACCTCAGGATCTTGGGCCCTGTCTTCTCCCAATCCTCCAATATTCTTGGTAATTTCGGTTTTCTTCATTTTATCTGGCTTTTAGGGTTTCTGTGATTGTTTTGACTTCTTATGGAACGTTTGGATCTTGAAATTTTGTTTGGTCTTCGTATTGAAAGATTTCACTTTGATTATTTGCCATCTTACACGTTTGACGCTATGATTCATTGCCTGCTATACGAATAGGTTTGGTGAATTAGGATAATAATTTTCTGGAACCTTGTTATTCAGAATAGGTTTGATTCACCTATGTAGCGTTCAACTATGAGGAAATTAGTTGCTTTGTTAACATGCACATACTTCCCTGTTCTCTGCAGCTAGAGAGAAAGCTATGGTGGTTAATTTGGAGTTTATAAAGGCTATAGTCACAGCTGAAGACGTGCTATTGCTTGATCCTCTACGCCAGGAAGTTCTTCCGTTCGTTGAACAACTCAGGCAACAAATTCCACATAAAACTCAACCTCAACTTCGTGGGCCTGCTGGTGAACAAGAAAGTGAAATGCAGGTTCCGACCGGCAGACAGTGGTTGCCTGTGCCAGAGTCTGCTGAAGGGTTGCAATCTGAGCTTCCATTTGAGTTTCAGGTTTTGGAGATTGCTTTAGAAGTTGTGTGTACCTCTCTGGACTCAAGTGTGGCAGACCTTGAGAGAGGTGCTTACCCTGTATTAGATGATTTGGCTAGAAATGTTAGTACCAAGAATCTTGAACATGTGCGAAGTTTGAAGAGCAATCTTACGCGTTTGCTGGCACGGGTGCAGAAGGTACAATGCATAATTACCATAATCTTCTCCCATTTGTTGCTCCTGTTGTTATCCCTTTGTTTCTTTTTCCTTCTTCATTTGTTGTTAGAGTTGTCTCTATGCCTTATTTTCATATTTCCAATGTTGCCTGAACCTAGAACTCTCCATGATAGGCAGTAGTTTTATCTGACGATGATTTCCATCAACCAAGTCGTATACTTATATCATTCTTAGGAATTTTATGGCCCAATTTTTACAGGTACGGGATGAAATTGAACATCTGTTAGATGACAACGAAGACATGGCGCAACTATATTTGACAAGGAAGTGGTTGCAGAATCAGCAACTTGATGCTCATGTGGGGGCCACAACCTTGAACAACCTTTCTAGTACTCGTCGACTTGGTTCTACCAGAAGTGGAAGTCTGGTAACTAGTAACTTGGGGGATGATAATGACGTGGAGGATCTGGAAATGTTGCTTGAAGCATATTTTATGCAGTTGGATGGAACTCGTAACAAGATATTGTCTGTAAGTGTACCTATTACCAAATTCTATTAAATCATATCTCTTCATCCAAGATGTCAAGTGAAGCATATTGAATTCTGGAAAATGTTTTTTCATGATATCATTCTTGTGAAGTGATAAAGTCCTGATTTGCAGGTTAGGGAGTATATTGATGATACAGAAGACTATGTCAACATCCAACTTGATAATCACAGAAACGAACTTATTCAGCTGCAGTTGACATTGACAATTGCATCATTTGCGATTGTTATTGAGACTGCGATTGCCGGTTCATTTGGTATGAACATTCCTTGTTCACTTTATAACGTACATGGAATATTTTGGCCCTTTGTTTTGAGCACTTGTGCTGGTTGCTTCTTGATTTTCCTGCTTATACTGGCATATGCAAGATGGAAAAAGTTGCTAGGAACATAAGTGTAAATTGATATTGACCGTTGGTTTGTCATTACAATTGACTATACTAATCTCAGCAATCAGTGATTATAGATGCGAACATAGCCTGGATTACCTGTACTGTGAAATTTATAATAATCTCAATTTGTCACAAGTTTGTTTACTGGTCTGTAAAATAACCTCAAAACGTGTTTAGTAGCTCAAGATATGCATGACATCATGATGCATGCAACTTACGAGGTTGAGTCAACTGTCCTTTTAATATCAATATTCTATTTTTGGTGTCTTTTTTGGTTGAAAGACATCAAATATGCTCCGCTGCTTCTTTCTGTTACAGAACACCAGAAAGAAGAAACCATAACCACTATCAGTGCCTGAACAATATCAATGGATACAATTTAAAAAAAAAAAAAAAAAACCAATAGTGAGTTGGATATCACATTGCAATTCTCCATATTATATACTCACTCAATCTATTATTAATTAATGTGTGGTTTCACTACTTATACTTGAAATTTCAAGAATGTTTTAAATTTTAGTTAGAATTAGAATGATAATGATGTAAAGGATATTGAGATGTTGCTTGAGGCATCATTTATTCAGTTAGATACAGCTCCTAACAAAATATTGTCTGTAAGGGTCATATATTGATCAGTGTTAGATAGGTGTTTTCTTGTGGCCAGATTCTAGTTAAGTCATGCCATTGTCCAAATTTGAAAACTGAAACTGTCATGCGTTATTTTGATTTTATTATCAGTCACATTCCAATTTATACTATCCTCTCGTACTTTTAGATGATGAAATTCATGGACAAATTTTATTTACATGCATGACTCGATCTGCACAGTATTAGTTACTTACAATTTCAGAAATTATTTATAGCCCTCGATAGAGGCTGCAATTCTTGTTGGTCGCTGTTTTAATTCAAAATTTTAGGTGAAGGAAACTCGTTTAGTTAACCAACTTGTTGGCCATAGTGATGCATGTACATTGAATTGTTGTAATGTCAGCAAAGTTTGGATTCAAACAAGTGAGACACCAAATTATGTGAATTGGTAATATTTCTTGATTCTTATTGGCTATTGATTTAGAGGTAAGGAAGTACATTGGTAACACAGAAGACCATGTCAACGTCCAACTTTGAAAACCATATATTTATAGAAACTAAATGAAAGTATTCAGCAATTTAGGAATTCAGCTAAAGCTGACAGCTTGACATTGACCATTGCATTAATTTATTATAGTATAGCCACTAGAGCTTTAATTTCTGGTGTATTTAGTATGAATCTTCAGTGCCCATTACTATATGATATAAATGGAACACATGCTGACATGCTATCTTTATTGGAAACATATCTACACCTAGGATATTGCTCTCTCATACTTATTTTTTGCCTATGCAAAATGGTGGTACAAAGTACAAACTAATTGGATCATACACATGCTTCGATTTAAGCTATTGTTTGGTTTTAATTTCAAAATTTATGTAATGATTTATTGGTTGACGTGTAGCATGTTACATATTGGTTTTTGACATTTCCTATATGTATGGGCAAGATCCTAAAAACTGTTCAATCTGGATTTGAGCATTGTTAATTGTTCTTTTATTTCATAACGGCACTTACAATGAATCAAATGGCTCTAAGGTTTGTGTTCCTAGAAAAGACAGCATATATAAGAGATAAGAGATTCATTTTGCAATGAGAAAGGCCAATATGGCATCAACAAGACATTTCAGTTATTGCGAAATTAATCAATATGGATTTAATTTGTTGATCTAACAGTTGAGAATTTAGGCATAGGATATAAGCATATACATGCATGCAATGATAAGGATTTCAAAGAAGAAGAAAGGTCTAAATAGGGGTGTCAAAGCGGGATGGCCCGCCCCAACCCGCCCCGCCCCGCCTAGGCCCGCCACATAAACGGGGCGGACCGGCTCGCCCCGCCAACTAAAATGGGTTCAAAATGCTAGCCCGCCCTGTTTTATGGCGGATTGGCGGGCTAGCCCGCTTGACTCTTTTCTTTTTTTTGAAAAATAAATTCATTAAAATTAACCAAAAAATAATAATTAAAAAATCAAATACAAATAAAAAATAGTCAAATTATAATATGATTTTTTTACTATTTTTTTTTAATTTTTAACTTCAATAAAATTGTTCAAAATAATATTTGTCAATAGAATCATCTTTATTTTAAAAAATAAGTCACATAATTTGAGCATATATACAAAATTGTAAAATAAAATAAATAAAATTAATAACTCAAAAAAGAATAAAAAAAATGAAAAAAAAGTGTTTAAAAATTCTATAATTATTAATTTTATAATAGTAATCACTCTTTTATTTAATTAAAAAAAAAAAAATAAAAATCTTCAGCACGGCGGACCGGCCCGCCCTGCCCCGCCAAAACCCGCCAATTTGGCGGTGCGGGGTTGGCGGGTTTTTTTAATTTGGCGGGCTCCAATTCCTAGTCCGACCCGCCTTTTTTAGCGGGTTTAGCGGATCGGCCCGACGGACTCGACCCGTTTTGCCACCCCTAGGTCTAATACATGTGTGTGTGTGTGTTTTTTTTTTTTTAAAGTAAATATTGAATTTTGATTTTAGTCTAAACATTTCAAAAATATTTTATTTTTATCATTATAAAAAGCATATTTTGATACAGACTCAAGGTTTTTCAAAATATATTTGGTTTAATCCTTGAAATAATATGATAATTTAGTTTCAAGAATATTAAACTGTACTAATTCTTTAGAGACTTAAAATCTTTTTTTTTTTTTTTTTGGTAAGAACTATAAATTAGACAAGATAACTATAAGAACTTAAACAAATAAAGATGGTGAATGCCTAAATATAAAGACCAAACTAAAATTTGCAATATAATTAAATAGGCCGAATTTTGTAAAAATAAAATCTTTTCTTTTTTTGTCATTAAAGTTTTGTCCTTCAACATTATTGCGACTAAATATGCTAAGTTAGTATTGACTAAAAAATAAATAAAACTATCAATTTTCTTTGTTACATTTTTAAGATCAATTTATCCACCCTAGTTAATTTGATTTGGATAAACATTATATCTCGTGACATATTTAAGAAACACAATTAAAATATTTTTTCCTAGGCTAAATTTATTTTTTTTAACAAGTATTTTTTTTGTCAAAAATTATCCTCTGTATTTTAGAGATACTATTATCTCAAACTAAATAACTATACACACAATCTAAAAAAAATATAAAAAATTTATTTTTTAATATATCAACAATATAAAAAATTATATATTATCATTTAATTAAATTTACATATGAATTTTTTAGAGTGACATTTGATCAAAATTAAATTTATATAAAATTTTGACTCATTTTGAAATAAGTAAGATTTGTAGGGGTGAAAATGAGAAATGAGAAAAAAATAAAGGAACAGTATTACTTGTCAACAAGGGCTCACAAATGGAGCCCCAGCTTGAACGAGAAGACAGAGATATATAGAAGAGAGAGAGACACATAATCGTATTCGTAGGAATTGGGATATAGAAAGAAGAGAGAGAAATACAAAGGTAGTTTGAAGAAAAATAAACGAACCCTAGAGACCAGGAAAGAGAAAGAGAAAAACTTTGCTTTGATTTCAAGCCCCCCCTTTTAGCATTGCATTTTTGGGATCTCGAATCTTCAGTCACCAAAGGTCAGATATTTTTCCCCCTTCTTTCCGTTTGTTCCTTCTGCTTCGAGTTTTTGGTTCAGATTTTTTTTTTTCTTCCGAGCTTAAGCGAATTATTGGTCCATTGTTTGCATACCAGACGAATCCATCTCCATTTCCAATCTCAATTCGTTCAATCAGCTTGGAACCATTGGCTCTTAGGTGCCAGAATCTGTCGTACATTGCAGCATTTTCATTTCCATGAACTCTGTTTTCCCTCTTTTTTGTGGGAGTTTCGTATTTTCTGAATGCATGCATATGCATGTTTCGTTGAGTTTGTACAAGAAAGGAAGCAAATTAAAGTTTCTATGTTTGAATTTTTTCTCATCTGGGTCCTGCGAGGATAAAACAGGAATTTCAGCTAATTGCTCAAATAGAACAGAAGTGTATCTCCCATTTATTTTAATCAATCTATGCATTTTTCAACGTCCCCCCCTTCTCTCCTTTTTTTTCTTTTCTGTTAGTTGCTTCTGGGTTATTAAATTTCTTTTATCCCTTTATATAAGCTTGGAAAATTCTTCTTCCCAAAAACTTCTCTGTTCCATTAGCGAACTGTTGTTTTTCAAGGTTTCGTAGCAGGATGATTGGACCTTCTTCTTTTCAGAACTTCATCCTAGGAAATATACACTTTGTGGAGCTATGGGATTTTTAATTGTCGCTTAACACAAGAATTTTTCTTAATAAAGTATCTATTTTTACTCATTCAAAATTCTTAAGATTGGCAAAATACGTTATTATTGTTATTTTGTTCCGAAACTGCCTGGCTACATGTGATGGGAGTTCCTTGGTGCACTAGTATTTGAAGATTATAGGGGAGCTGAGATGATCCTTTTGCACCAACTATAAAATTTTGTAAGCCTTTACAGGCATACTTAAAGTGCTGTAGGACCTTTATGCTGAGTAAAAACGGAATTTTTAACTATTTTTTGTAAGTATATTAGATCATTCGGTGAAAACAGCAGATCGTATTTGAATCAGGCTTGTTTAAATTTCCATTGGAATATCATTCCATAATGTCTCTATTTTATTGGTTCTTTAACATATTGGTTGCATTCATTGGTAATTCAAAGCATGATATTTGACAGGTGTTGGTTCTGCTTCTTATGGCAAATTCAAAAGGCTCATCGAATTATAGGAATTTGATGTATCCTGGAAAACATGCCCTGCTTCCTCCTAAAATCCCATTTCCTAGTGCTTCTCAAGCATATGCTGATTATATCCCAAATCCTGCGATTGGTTCTGGTCAGAAACCTAGAGAAGGAAACATACAGCACCATCGTACTTCATCTGAGAGTCTTGTCATAGAGGAGCAACCTTCATGGCTTGATGATCTCCTTAATGAGCCAGAGACACCAGTTCGAAGAGGCGTCCATCGGCGCTCATCGAGTGATTCTTTTGCATACGTAGACACACACAATATGTCTAACATCACTTATGGAGATCAGGATGAATATAAATATAAGAACTTATTATCTTTCCCATCTTGGTCATCTCAAGACTTTGATCATAACAAAGATGCTCATCATATACTCATGCATGCTGAGATGAATTCAGCAAAACAGAACATTAGATCATGGGACTCATTTTCAAATATTACAAATCATCCAGCTGGTGTTCTCTCTGGCAAAGACAGTGTTGCTTTCCAGGGTTCGGGATCACTATGCCCCCCACCACATGAAGCAGAGGGGCTTCCGTCAACTGCAAATGAAAACCATGATGCAGCGGAATCTGGCATACAGGATTCAAAATCATCTTTTGAGAAAAAGGATGGTTCACATGCAAAGTCATCTGCTTCTGAAACAGATACAAAACGTGCCAAACAGTATGTAGTTATTTTCTCTATATCCGATTCTGTGCCTATTACTTGATTTTGCTATTGGTGAATTTACAGTTTAATTCTTGCACTGTTTCTGTTAAATTGCAGGCAATTTGCTCAACGTTCAAGGGTTCGTAAACTTCAATATATAGCTGAGCTGGAAAGAAATGTACAAGCTCTACAGGTAAGCTTCAGCATATGGCAATATTCCTCGTGATTGCTGTTTGACAATTTTTTTTTTTTTTGGTTTATTTTTTTTAATGCATTTTATATACACCCTGGAAAACTTGAGAGTTCTGATTCTGGTTCTTTATATGTCAATACATAGGCAGAAGGGTGTGAAATATCAGCTGAACTGGAATTTCTCAACCAGCAGAATCTTATACTGAGTATGGAGAATAAAGCACTCAAGCATCGTTTAGAAAGTACAGCGCAGGAGCAGCTTATCAAATACTGTAAGTTTCCATAACATGAGAATTGACCGTTTCAATTTTCAAGTAATGGTACTACTTCAAGTAATTGCACTTATTGCTTACATCTCCCTGTTAGAGGAATCCTTGTTAGTTGCACATTTCATTGCATAGATATATTAATAGAAACGTTATATCCAAGTTTTTGCTGTACAGCATACAAGTTTATTTGTATTCAGTTTCACCAGATATAAAAGGTATTTGTTTGGGACACTAATGCTTGTGCAATGTGAAATTCAGTGGAGCAGGAAGTGCTGGAAAGAGAGATTGGAAGATTACGCGCACTGTATCAGCAGCAACAACAGCTCTCGCACCAGCCACAACAACAACCGTCTGCTAGTCACAGACGCACCAACAGCAGAGACCTTGAGTCTCAGTTTACAAACCTTTCTCTCAAACACAAGGACAGCGGCTCAGGGCATGACCCTGCAACTGGTGCGCTTAGAATTTAAATTTGCAGTGACTGCAGCTTTGTTCTGTTTTGCCTAGATTCAACAGGTGTTGCACACGTGCAACAGACTCATCCCCTTATTGGTGCGGGATTGTGCAGAGATTTTATACAGCATATGCCTTCTCTCTGCCCGCTTTGCAGATTTAAGTTCTCTTGGTCTTCCCTCTTTCCCCGCTTGTTTAAATTATTGCCATTTAATCTGTGCCTAGTGGTCATCACCAAAATCTTAGTTTCGGTCAGGTTGACCTGCCAGAGGTGGTAACGCAACAGTTTCAAATCTATGGCCTTCACTATATTTTCAGTGATAATTGTGTAACTGTATGCTCCCCTCTTGTAAAATCTCCACTGCTGTGGAATTTAGCCTAGTGCAAATAGCAAATAGCTGATATCTCCTTGCTGTTTGATTGTGCATTATTTGTATGGATTATGTTAAGCTAATGTTGTGTAATATGATCTTATTGATATTTATGATTTTTCAACATATCTTGCTTGATGCATTGAGATGTTGGGGAAGGGCACTTACCATTTTTACATTTTTTATTCACAATGTGGAATTTAGGCAATGCTTTGAAAATTGTAAATTGTAAGCAAATGATGATGTACAAGCAATTTTAGTACACAAAATTGTATATATTGAATGGATCGAAATTTTTTACCGAGTCTAGTATTAATCATGATTAAAATTGGTAAGTTTTGCTCTCGGGTATTCAAAAAGCAGTTTGTAGATTGGTGTTTTATTTATACAGTATGAACATTGCTTAGACTTAATGACATTGCCGATGGTGACAGTTCTTTTTCTTTCTGCTATTTTTTGGGTCAATGCAGATGATGATGGTTGAACAGTTTTTTTCTTTCTCTTAATAGATTATTAATTTATTATTAAGATCATAAGATTGGAAGAAGAATGGTACAAGAATATTAGAGGAAAAGAGATCCTCGCAAACAAAAGAGAAGAAAATGGATAAAGCTATCAACACATCATTTCCTTCTTGATTCTTCATTGTTTAATTTTAAGTACAATCTAGACTTGCATTCAATTAGATATAAAACAAGAGCGTTGATACAACCACTAATTATTTTTTTTATTAAGAAGTTTTAAATTTTCGTCATCGCCAAAACATATATGACCATAGCATCTACTTCCATTTAATTTATTTACATGAAAATTTTCCTACATGCTTCCTTTGCTCATCTAGACAATATTGAAGTTTTCCTACTTGGATGTGGATTACTAACAAACACCATTTTCAGTAATGATATAACGTAAACATAAGACAGAATGAGATAAAAAGCCACAAGGGAGAGATTCTCACAAGTACCTCATTCTGATTTTGCAAGTTTTTCATAACATGCATTATGGCCAGACCATGGCAACCATAATCCAATATAAAAGAAGCAATATATATTAAGAAATAGCCACAATATCCAATATGGAAACATCATTTTCTCTGGCATCAATTCAAAATCTGTTCTGGAATTGGTGCATAGAGATTGCTCAAGCAGTATCAGTCATCTTAGATAACCCCACACGGCTGCTACAAGGAATTTTCTTTCATTCACCGTTTCCTAAACTAACCACTTGAACGAAAAATTGAAATAATCTAGCTTAACAGTCTATAAATGGCAGTTTGAATAGTTTAGAAGCTGCATCTTGCTTACCACATTCCTTTAAGTGCATTCCGTCGTCACTTATGTTTGCCTGCGCCTTTTTGTATTATCTTCTGCAAATAACTCCCAATTATTATGATTAAGGTGGCTCAAGTCATCAAGCTCCGCAATGGCCAACAAGTATTGAGTCAGTTTCACAAGCTCCTGATCACTGTCCCGATTAGCATGAGCCTTCCTGAATGGTTTAATTATCAAACCATTCTGTGGGTTCATCACAAAATTTCTTCTGAGGTCGTCAAACATGATAGTATTTGAAGCATTGTAGAACTGAAATGAAATTAAAACCCACCAATGAGACAAGTGGAATACGGTTGAGAATAAAAAAAAAAACAATGAAAAACAGATATAGATTGCAATAATTCAGCACATTAAACAGGTACTTTTATGTTTCATACATTTTATCCATTACTATCCTCAAAAGCATGAAACAACATAAAACATCTTTTAAAGATTTCAGGAAGATGACATTGCAGCAATAGTGTATTTCCAACTGAATCAATACATGGATCTATTGCACTTTTACATGTCTTTTACTGTTTTTCTGGATATCCATTTTCTCCCCAGAATGAAAGTAAACTATTAATTTGCCTGATTGATATGAAAATGTTTAAGACAATTCTATTTATCAAATGATAGAGTAAATGGAAGGAGCATTGTATTTCGTATGTACTATACCTCAGGAAATTGAGCCCATATCAAACCTAGTGGCTTGCAATCGAAGACCCCCCGAGATGAGGACTGAACAGTGATCATTGCCAAGTGATCAAGAAGAGCCGTGATCTTGTAGTTGGGATTGTCCAGCACCCCAAGTTGTCCCATCTTGAGGTTAATCCACTTCATGCTGCAGCAAGAGAAAATAATTCAATTCCATGAAATAGTAACCACATTCCATGAGAAGAGAATTGTCATCAAATGAACATTGACCTGGTGGCAGACCATATCATTATGTCATATTCAGCATAAACGGATGTAAGGAACTCATGAAGGTCTGCAGAAGAAACAGAATAAGAAGAATAAGAAAATGACAAATCTAAATTGAAACAAAAAGAAAAAAGAATAATTTTAGAAAGAGAAGGAGGTTATAGTTATACATGGTCTCATGAGTTGACGAGGGTTCTCAGCAGGGGAACGATGATCGAAGAGGGTGTAATCAATGTCAAGAACCAGGAGCTTCTTTCCTTTCCGACACGGATTCTGAAGCTCAATCTTCACGTAATTGTGTATGTATAAAATAAATAATCAGAAAACACATTCCAAAAAAATAGATTAGAGTGAGAATGGAAGAAAGTAGTAGTAACCTTGAAGCTAGAGATGCGTCTTCTGAGCTTCTGCTTGTTGACTTCCATGTCCTTGATGTCCACAACGTCTTCCCGACCAAGCTCGAAATCGTCAACAATCTCCGGAGCCTCCACGGGATCAACAAGAATGTCCTCTTCGGTGGTCCTGCATTTGAGGAATGAGAGAGAGAGAGAGAGAGAAGGGGAAAATCGGAAACCCTAGAGAGAGAGAGAGAGAGAGAGAGAGAGAGAGAGAGAGCGAGGCGCACCCGATCATGGTCATCTTGAAGGAGGACTTAAGGGGGAGGGTGGAGAGAAGGAGGTTGTCGTCGTTGAGCTTCGAACCAACCTTCGGGTAAAGAAGCTTCTGCCGGATAGGGAGGACGTTGGTGAGCTGGCAGATGCGCCGCTTCAGCTCCCCAACGGTGTCGTCACCGCAAACCCGGACTGTGTACTCCTTGCCGCTCCACTTCACTGTCAGCGTCACTTCCTCCTCAGACAGAGAAGATGATGCCGTTGCCGCCGGCGATGCTGAAGAAGCCATGCTTGTCCTCTGCACTGTCCAGTACTCAACTCCCCAGCTTCCCTTCACCCAAACTAAACTAGGTTTCTTTTCTTCAGAACCGAGGGTTTTGATTAAAAATGGAGTAAACAGTCATTTTTCACGTTACAAAATAAATATTAAAAATTAAAATGTGTTCTGTTTGAGAAATTAAACTAAACGTTAGTTAATTTTGTAAAACATAATATATATTTGGAAATTATTTTGTTATTTGCCTTTTTTGAAGTCCATTTTATGATGCTACAAAATGGTTGTTCCCTTGTGAGTTTTTTATTTTTAATATTGAGGCCTAGATGGGTATAATCCACTGAAATGTCCAAAAAAATGTGTTTAACGTCGTTGTGGAGGATTATTGACTGCTACAGAAAAAACGTTGGCGACGTTTTGCACAAAACGTGCATGGTTAACACGTGGATAAAAAAATAAATCCATATACAATACATTACTGACGTTTTGCCTATAATAAAATAAAAAAAAAATTCACACAAAAAACGGACCAAAAATATTTAGTAGTTTATAATATACAAAAAACGGAACCTTCACTTGTTTGCTCAATTGAAAATATTTAGTAGTTTATTTTTTAAAAAAGTATTCTTATTAAATGAACCAAAATTGTAAATTCTAAAAGCGGACCAAAAAACACCTAAACTTCAAAGTTCAAACTGTTCTTAAGGCTCTCCTTAAGATTCTGATAAACTCAATGTCGGATTTCTTTGACTTATAAACTACATTGGTTGCTGACTTATAACCTATGTATAGGCTTATTGACAAGAATGACAATAAAGACTTTGGTTAAATTCACGTTTTATTAACTAATATAATTCTTCTTCCTAACAATTCTAATTTTCCAACAGCAAATACAGTCTTGTATAACATGAAACTGTCCTTTGGTGAACTAAATGAATTGAGGGAAAAAATTTGTAGAAGAACAAAACAAAGACAAATATTCAAATAGTGGCAGAGGATGCCACAAGTATCTCAGTCTTCATATTCTGTTTCTTCATCATCGTCGTCATTGTTGCCAGCATATCTCCAACCATCTTCAACATTGTCGCGATCCTCCTCTTCTGTTTCTTCGCTGTCTTCTTCGTTGTAAGCCTCCCCTTTCCCATTCACAGACCAAGGTTTCTTTGTTACAGCTATGGTGGCAGGAGTAGGCAGCGGTGCTTTGCGTTTGGCGATTTTGGAAGGAGGCAACTTAAGGTTTGGTTTTAGCTTACTTTGCTTCTGAATTTTACCATTTGACCGTTTGCCACCATAGGCATCTTGATCGCTTGCTTCATCCATTTCATTATCAAGATTAGCTTGAGCATGCTCTGCATTTTCATCAGACATATGCCCAGGATGTTCCCTCTTCAAATGGAGTTTAAGCTTGTATTCATGAATGTAGGCTTTTTCACATCCTTCATAAGGGCATGCATAGGGGCGATCTGACGATGCAGAACCATATGCTGCGCCAGAATGTTTAGTAGTTTTTGGTTGTCTTTCTGAAGGCGGAGTATACTTCGGCACCTCCACTGCTGTGTTCTGTAAGTCGAAATTGTGAACCAAAAGATTGTCTAAGGTGATATATTTCAGGACTTTTGAATTAGAGATATGCACCAGTCACAAACAGAAAAGATTACCCTACCTTTTCATGGTGAGAGGCAATGTGATTCTTTAGCTTGTATTCGTGAGCATATCTCTTTCCGCAATCTGAGTACGGACAGATATGATAGTTCTCTTGTGAATGTGTTTTCATGTGAGACCTTAAGTTGAAATCCAGAGAGAAGGCCTATATAGATCAATAAATTTGGTCACAAAGATGTTGAATGCATACACATAAACTCACAAAAAGGCTTGTTATCTCAAGATAAAGAATAATGGAGTTCAACAGAGAACGAAATAGTAAATGACTAATCAAGACACATACACAAACACAATTTTATCCATTGTGAAGAGTAATGCAGACTTTGAAGAAGTTTTGTCATCCATCAACAATTGTCATACTAAAAACAGTACATGTAACAGCAACCAGGGAAAAAAGAAAGTCCTCAAAAAAAATAAGAACAAGCCCTTTCAATGGATAGATTATTACCTTACCACAGCCTTCATGGGGACAAACAAAATCCCTCTCCCCTGTGTGAATGAGAAAATGTCTTTTCAACTTTGAGCTATCAAGAAATTTCTGAAACACAAACAATTTATCAATAGAACAGTATATAGATACAAGAGATGCATGTGTGTCCCAAGTAACAAAATCAGTACCTTTCCACACCCCTCATAGTGACAAACAAATTGTCTCTCTCCATGAATGTGAGAATGTTTCCTCAATGCACCGGCATCAATGAACGTCTTTCCACATCCTTCATAGCTGCAAAGAAAAAGCACTTCAGTAGTTGGCTCTGGTTCCGGTTCAGGTACAGCCGGTTCTTTTTCCTTTTCCTGCAATGCCTTCGAGGCATCCTCTAAGCAAAGTAAAACAAGAGAAACGTTAGGCAACAGTCACATCTATACATAGGTTGAATACTAGTTCTAGAAGCTACACAAAAATAGAATAGCAGCACAAGTTACAGTACTAACCTCTAACCCATCTTAAGAGCATGCATTTCCCCCCAGTGGCTACAACATCTTGGGGAACCCTGGCAGGAACATTGCGCCGATCGTTAGGGTAATACATGTCCAACTGATGACAAAAAGAAGACTATAAAATGCAAACTGAAAGCAATATATGAATTAATTGCAAACTAAGAAACCACTTCTTATTCAAGAAAACTACTTTTTGATCCTAGATATATCAAATTGCCTGCTCAATAAATAAATAAAATACAACTTCAATTTGTTCAGACAAAGACAATTGCATTCTCCATTCTCCAATTAACCACTATTTGTTCACACTTCACACCAAATTCCGTACATGAATAGTATCAATCTCAGTATAGCACACTAAAAACCACGCTCAGAACAGTAACACGAATGAATCGCACACATAAGCACCAAAAATGAATTCAAAGAAGCAGCATATTTTTTATGAACTTAAAAACCCCATAAACATAGAAACACAATTATTTTAAATGAAAATAAATAACAAAAGGGACATTGGATTGAAGAAGAGAGTGATGGTACCATTCTTTAACCCATTTAGCAGCTGGCGCCTTGGACCTGATTATGGGGCGCCTTTCGAAGTAACTGCTACTGTAGTGAATCTCCATCGATTTCTAGACCAGGGTAAAAAATTCCGATGCTACGCTATCTGGTTCGGACAATTTATTAGGGTTTGGTCAGCGGGAAGCAGTGAAGGAAAAGAAAAGAAAAAGATCAGAGTTTTGGGAAGCGAAGAACAGAGAGAGCGTCGGCTTTGGGGTTCCATGTTCGCATCGAATTCAAGCAGCTTCGGTTCGTTGATCTGTCGAACCAGAAATTGAACCGGAACCGACCAGACCGAAATAGATTTTGTTTTTCTTTTCCTTTTCGGTTCATAGGTAAATCTGACGGTTCATTTTTTTAGATATTGACAAAGATTTAGTGTAATTTTTTAATATTGGAAGTTAGGGTATTTTGCAAATTTATGGTGGTTGTAAAATTTGCAGAGGACAAATTTTTAGAAGGTGGATTCTGTTTTTAAATATTTATAAAGACAATACGCAGTGGGCGGATTTAATTTTTAAATATTTATAAAGCAATACGCAGAATACGTATTGTATTATTTAAATATTAAAGTCATAATACACCACAATACACAGACTGTGTATTGTAAAGACACAAACTGCGTATTGTGAATACATAGGTTGTGTATTGTAATTTTCTGAGTAAAAAATTATAATTAGAGTATTATAAAAGGAGGAACGGTATTAGGTTGTAGGGGTGTACATGGGTCGGGCCACACCGAATTTGGCTCAACTCTGACCCGATCCGAAATATAGACTAGGTCTAATTTTTAGATTCTAACCGATCCTAGACCCAACGAAACCTACGCACCTTCGGAGCGGATGAAAACCGGATAAAAACCGAGTGTTTAGCATATAAAAATCACCTAATCTCCAACAATTATTTCACAATTCACATAGTAAAATTCACTTAAAAAAATATAACAAGAACTAACCCTTCTCTAAAATTAAAGCATAACCATAATCAATACTAATATTGTCTAACAACACCAAATATTAAAATCAATACAAATAACACAATATTATGCATTAGTCTAAAGTCTTATGCATTTTAAACATAAAACATTAACTTATAATCTTATAATAACTAATAACACAAAATATTAAGGTTTACAATATTTAAATTTCACATAAGAATAGCTATCATCCATCACTAATAACACAAAATATTAATTGTGTATAATGACTGGGCCACCGGGCTGAGTTCGGGTGACCCGATCTATGGCCCGGACCCGACCCGAAACAATGATCGGGTCTATTTTTGAGACCCTTATCCGACCCTAGACCCGATAAAATCACACTAAATCAGCCCTAAAGTGTTCGGGACCGGGCCGGATCTTCGGACTGGGCCGGGCCATGTACACCCCTATTAGGTTGATTGAGTGTGAGAATGCTTTATTTTCTTGAGAATGTAAGAGTATAAAAAATGGAGAGAGGTATTAGTTTGAAAATATATTATAACGGTCAAATCTTTTCCCAAACATTTAAGGATGTGAGTTTTGTATGTGAAAATCCATGTGGCATTGTTATTCATTTTGCAATAACATATGAGAAATTTAAGAGTATACTTTGTCAATGTGTTGATAATCAAATATTAAAGAGAGTCATAAATATTCTTTGTAGACAGTCTGTTTTAGTATTTGGTAGTTTTGTTCAGTTTCAAATAATGCATGTGGCTGATGAAGCAAGTATGCAAGGGATGTTTTCAATCTAATAGCAAACACGAACACAAATGTCCGTTATCGAATTGTATGTTGAATTTGAAGAATTAGTTGAGGTTGATTTACCAGAGGCTAATATCGACTAGACAGTTTATAACACTAAAAGCGAAGAGGAATTTGAGGGCACTTACCATATTGTTGGTCCAACTGAAGAAGTGGATGAAGATGATATAATAGTTGAGTCTAACGTTGCAGATGTGGCAAATGTACTGGTGAGCCAACATCCATCTGGAGAGCCTTCTTTTATGCACATTTTGGATCTAGACGCTATGAATGCACTAGAGTTTCCTAAGTATGTCAATTCAGGTAAGTAGTCTATTATTATTATTGGTAAAGTATACTTTTTATCCCTGAAGTTTGGCAAAAGTTTCAAAAATACTCCTAAATTTTATTTTGTTTCAATTTTGTCTCAAAAGTTTTCGATTTGCATCAAATATATCATCTACACCTAAATGTTCAAAAAATTTAAGACCAATCTAACAATAATGCATGAAAATTATGTTTGATTTGTTTGTGTTGAGGGTTATTCTTATGAAATTGTTGTTGTATTGGTCTTAAACTTATTGAAAATTAACCGTTAGAGGTATATTTAATGCAAATCGAAAATTTTTGGGACAAAATTGAAATAAAATAAAATAAAATTTAGGGATATTTTTAAAACTTTTGTCAAACTTCAGCAACAAAAAATATACTTTACCCTTATTATTATTATTATTATTATTATTATTATTATTATTATTATTATTATTATTATTATTATTATTATTATTATTATTATTGAATCATAAAGCAATAGTTAGAATTTTTTCTTGTTGTTATTGCTGTAGATCTTGTTGTTGTTACGGACAGTAAATTTGTTGTTGGTATGGAATTTAGTTCTAGAGAGACTATTATTGCAACAATTAAAAGATTATACCGTTCGCAGGGGAGTTGATTACTAGGTGTGTGAATCTGAGCCAATCACTTTTTATGCTAAGTGTGTACAATACGGAATAAGTTACGATTGGCTTATTAAGGCTAGTCTTATTAAGAGAAAGTTTTGTTGGGTTATAAGGCGATACAATGGTAGTTACACATGCACCAGAACTATAATTTCTCAAGATCATGCCAAGCTAAATTCAGACATGATTGCAAAGGTGATAAAGCCATTGGTTCAAGTTGATCCATCTTTGAAAGTAAAATACGAGATTACTGAATTGCAGTCAAAATTCAATTATACGACAAGTTACCGCAAAGTATGACTCACTAAGCAAAAGGCAATTGCGAACTTTTTTGGTGGTTGGGAAGCTTTTTATGAAGCTTTGCCGTCGTGGTTTGAAGCAATGGTACAAAAATATACATTAGCAGCAGTCGAGATCGAAACTGCACCAGCATACCAAGGAGATGAGGTAGTCCAGGATGTTAGGATACTGACGCATATATTTTGGAGCTTTTGTCCTTGCATCAGAGCATTTAGGAGCTGCAAACTAATTATACAGGTAGATGACACACATCTGTGCGAAAAATATAAAGGAACTCTTTTAGTTGCAGTTTCTCAAGATGGCAATGGCAATATTGTGCCTCTTGCATTTGCCGTTGTTGAGGGTGAGACTTCTGATACATAACACTTCTTTCTTATTCATTTGCGCACACATGTGGTGACTTGAGATGGTGTTGAGTTTCTGCAAGTCTACTAGGTTCTCTAGGAACTTCCTGCTGTAAATCGAATTGTCTTTTGACCCTATTTGATGCATGTTATTCAATGCACTCAAATGATATCAGATATCAGTGGCACGGTTACACTCCATGTTAAGCGATGTTGCAAGATTTCATTAGGAACTACAATGTTTCTCATACGTTCATGACTATATGGTTCCACACAAACTGCAAAAGCATAACAAAACGAACGTATAAATATAAATACAAAATAATGCACAATAATAATAATAATAAAATTTAAGACGCCAATAAATTATAGTTCAAATGGTATAATCTCCTCATACTCACTTAACAAGTCGTAGGTTCGAGTCTCTCTATTTTTGATAAAAAAAAACCTATACCTTAAAACAATAAAGCCAAAAATAAAACTAACATGATATTTACAAAAGATGAATTTCTTTTCTATAAAACTACACCATCCCTAACAAATATTAAAAATCTGTATATTATTCTCTAACCCCAATTATAATACTATTCCATTCCCAAACCCCAATTTTTCTCACTATTATCCTTCTTGTTGGTTTCAATCAAGTCATCACTTGAATGATAGTTGAACTTCGATGACCCATTAAGGATTCCATTATCTTCTATCTCCATCACCTTTCTCTTCATATTATTATTATTATTATTATACCAACTTTTTATTTTGTTGTGACGAGGATGATAATGTCATAATGATGTTATTTCTTTTAAAATAATTTTGGTATAGTTCTATTTTCAGAATCTTAAATATGTTCAAGAATAATGGTGGTGGTGCTATGATTGTTCCAGAAGAAAAATAAAAACTTGATTCTTCTAAGTTTTGATGAAATTCTTCGAAATCAGTAATTAAAATAGTAGTAGTGGTCGTGGTTATGGAACCTTGATGATGATGGGGTCAAGACAAAAAGCAAAGTCATAAAAAGAAGGCATGGCAGACATGTCAAATGAGTTTGATGAAGGGAAAAAATATTGAAGGTGTGTAGAAGAAGAAGAAGGACCAAAAAGATTGGTGAAAATAGAGGTGGGAGAAGGAGAGTAAGAAGTAGAAAAATAGTTAGCGATCGAATAGAATTAGAGTTAGGGTTCAATTAGATTATGTTAGAAGATAATTTGATAATTTTTTATGATTTTTTAAAATTTTAATAGTTTTATTTAAAGAAGTCAATTTTTTATGGATATAAAGTTAATTTTTTTAGATAAATTTATTAATGTTTTAAATATTAATAGATTTAATAATGTGGTATGGGTTGTAAAGAAGTAGAGTAGATGCCACAAGGAAAGAATTTGTTATTTATTTATTTTTTAAAGCGGGAATGATACGGGTGACAACCATGCTAAGAAAACTCAGATCCATTTCTTCTTCTTTGCATTCATTCTTCAATCAATCAATTAGGAATCAAAGTTATTCTCTCCATAATAGAGTGACTTTGACAAGAGTGACCAAATGTAAAATTTTTAACAAATAACTTTATCTCATAAAAAAAAAAAAAGCAACTTTATTCGTGGTAAACTGCTTTGATCCTATATGATTAATGTACAAAAGAAATATATTATTCATTTAATTTAAAAAATAGTTACAATAATTGTCTTAATTTGTATGGTTTGATTCTATGTATAGTATAAATGTTTAGTGTATTTATTATAAAATTTAAGGTAAAATTAAAAAAATATTAATCAAGTAAATTTTATTATAAAATATTGATATAGTGAATTTAAAAACCAGTTATAAATTGAACATTGGTGAAAAGGAATTTTATAATAAAAAATAGATTAAAAAAATTTAACTATATGCATTAGTATAAAATATTTTTACAAAATAATTAATTTATATTTTACATTATAAAAATAGTTAACTTAATTATTTATTATTTAAAAACTTTACAAATATAATTATTTTATGAGATAATAATATAAAATAATTTTACACTAATATCGAGTGTTCGGTAAAATAAATATAAGAGAGATAGACCAAAATTTGTATTGTAATGGTCTTGTTTCTATTATTATTATTATTATTTATTTTTTTTAAGTTAAGAGTAAGACTCAAATTCAAGATTTTTATGTGAGGATAGAGAGATTATGTCATTTAAGTTATAATTCTTTGGTTTTCTATTATTATTTATTATTATTATTATTATTATTATTATTATTATTATTATTATTATTATTAGAATAGAAGATAAAAAAATAGAGTAAAGTATCGTTTTTGTCCCCAACGTTTGGGGTAAGTCCTATTTGTGTCCCTAACGTTTAAATCGTCCTATTTGTATCCTTAACCTTTATAAAAGTGATTTAATTGTATCCTACTATTAATTATATTAACAAATCAGATTATATTTTTCAATTATTCTTACTTGGATGTATTCATTCTCAATTAGGACTCACTTAGATGTGGTCGATTTTAATATTATACCCACTATTTGTGTTTAGATTCAATCATGTCCTTAGAAAAGTGAATTATGTAAATGTTATAGGAATTAGTTTTAACATTTGATGAGCTATTTTTCGAAGTAGATCATCGATTCTATCCCAAACATTTATATTCTAACTTCAAGAAGAGATTTTTAAAACTCAAACTAAAGCGTTCATGATGTGTAATTAACGGCAGTATAACATTGAATCACTTTTATAAACGTTAAGGATACAAATAGAACGATTTAAATGTTAGGGATACAAATAGAATTTACCCCAACGTTGGGACAAAAACAATACTTTCCTCTAAAAAAAATATTATCATAAGAAGATAGAAAGCTTTTGCCATCTTTAGACAATGTCATCATATTTGTGTTGTAAAAATAACTTCCAAAAATATACAATCATCATTAAATTAAAGGAAATTTGTTTGACGTGCTAGACTAAAAGAAATTGCATAGACTAAATCCAATTTAAAGTTTAAACCCATAAAGATAGAGAAATTTGACTAAAACATATGTATTATTTTAAGGTTTTTATTTTCTTTATTTTTTAATTCATATTTTAAGATGATTGATTAATAATGATTTTGTTGCAATCCCTTGTTCCATGGGACTACTATTAAAATTACACGGAGCCATAGCCGGTAGAAAAGGAAACCCTAAACCCCCTTTTTATTTGGTGTCAACCTTCTCTCAACTCTCTTCTGACTTGCAAGCTTCTTTCTTTCTTTGCTTTTTTTGATTGAATCCAAATCGAAATTGAAAGAAGATGGATGAAGAGTACGATGTGATCGTTTTGGGTACTGGCCTCAAAGAATGCATCCTCAGTGGTCTTCTCTCTGTTGATGGCCTCAAGGTCTCTTCTTTCCTCAGATCCAACTTCTTCACTTCAGATCACTGTTACTTCTTGTTATGATATGCATAATTGTGTAGTGTTTGATGATTCTGTTGTTGATGTGTTCGCTGCGCCAGGTTCTTCACATGGATAGGAATGACTATTACGGAGGAGAATCCACTTCCCTTAATCTTAATCAGGTTTTGTTTTTATTTTATGTAAATAAGATCTTTTTTTGTGAACTGTGATCGAGGGCAAAAGGATGATGTTTTTGTGTGTGTTGTTCAGCTATGGAAGAAGTTCAGGGGAGAAGACAAGCCCCCTGCGCATTTGGGTTCAAGCAGAGACTACAATGTTGATATGATCCCTAAGGTTCGTCATTTTCAATTTTCATCTTTTTTTTTTTTACTTGTTTAACATGTACCCTTGACCATTTTTGGGTATTTCGATAAATGTGCTGACCAATTTCAGTTTCTGTGATCCGTGTTTTGTTTTTTCTTCATATTTGGGGGGAGCTAGTTTATGATGGCAAATGGAACATTGGTGAGGGTTCTCATACACACTGATGTCACTAAGTATCTCTATTTCAAAGCTGTGGATGGAAGCTATGTCTTTAATAAAGGAAAGGTATGCTTGTGTTTTACTTTACATCATCCATTGTACTTGGATTTCTTTTCTTCTCTCTCTCTCTCTCTCTCTAGATTATTATTTTGGTGTATTAACTGTTTCCATGGTTTCCATATAGGTTTACAAGGTGCCATCAAATGATGTGGAGGCCTTGAAATCCCCACTCATGGGTTTGTTTGAAAAGCGTCGAGCACGCAAGTTTTTCATCTATGTTCAAAATTATGAGGAGAGTGATCCTAAAACTCATGAGGGGATGGACTTGACAAGAGTGTCTACCAGAGAACTGATAGAGTATGTGTACTCTAGTTTTCGTCTTGTGTCTACTATCAGGGTTTTCATTTCTAGATTTATGATCTAACTGTTTGTATTGCCTTGATTCCCTGCTTAAGCATTTTGACTGCAACATTTTGAAGTCGAACTGGCACCATAGTTAACTGCAAATTTTGGTATTTTTGTTTGTGTACTCATGTTATAGCATATAAAATTTTTGTTGCATGTTACTTATATACATCCTTCACCATATATTATATAGATTTCTTTATCCTTTTGATGAAAAAGAAATTGGAATGGTGTGTTGATGGGCATAGAAAATATTTTGAGGTTTCCTTGCTTTTCTTGTTGACTTGTAACAGAAAATATGGCCTCAGTGATGACACTGTTGACTTCATCGGTCATGCTATTGCCCTTCATAGAGATGATCGCTATTTGGATCAGCCAGCACTGGACACCGTGAAGAGAATGAAGGTAAGTCTACAGGATCTTTTCATCTTTCCTACTATGGATCTTTCTCAAATTGATGATTCATCTGCTCCATTTTGTTCGAAGCTTCTCTTGTCTCCGTCATCATGCATGTGTTTCCTACTTGTAGTTATATTCTGAGTCTCTAGCACGCTTTCAAGGAGGATCACCTTACATATATCCTTTGTATGGTTTAGGAGAGCTTCCCCAGGTATCCTTGTATACATATCTTGTTATCCATCTGTTTACCTATTTGGGGGGATGTGGATTTTTTTAGCTTACAGTTTGAAAACTCATTTCTATTTTCAGGCATTTGCACGTCTTAGTGCTGTGTATGGTGGAACATATATGTTGAATAAACCTGAATGCAAGGTAGATCCTATATGACAACTATGAATATTTCAAAACCGTGGAAAGAATCTGACCCAGCAAATTTATCTCTTCTGTTTGATTTTTTTTTTTAGCATTTTCTTAACACGCATTTATTTTGCTGGACTGCCAGGTAGAATTTAATGAGGAAGGAAAGGTTATAGGGGTAACATCTGAAGGTGAAACTGCAAAGTGTAAAAAAGTTGTTTGTGATCCGTCATACTTGCCCAACAAGGTAATATTTTCATCATAACTACTTGTAACCAATTCAGGTGATGATAAGTGTACGGAATATTGTTTGGTCCTAAAAATTTCTCTTAAAGTGTAATATCCATGCTAAAATATGATACTGGTTCTGTTGATCAGTTTATGATTGTATTCAGCCATGTCCTTGTTAGAATAAATAAAATTAGTGGTGAAAGGTGATAATATCATTTCACTTTCTATTGATTGGAGATTGCATCCTTTAAAAAAAATTTAACCATTTCAACAGGTGAGGAAGGTTGGAAGGGTTGCAAGGGCAATAGCCATAATGAGCCACCCAATCCCCAACACTGGTGATTCTCATTCAGTGCAAATTATTCTACCTCAGAAGCAGTTGGGACGGAAGTCTGACATGTAAGTTCTCATGCAATCCTTTGAATATAAAAATGCACTTAAATTTGTGCAATTCATTACAATGAACATACAGTAAATCAAGAATATGTATGCTGATATAGAGATTGTTAATTAACCTGAGCTCTGCATTTTGGACTATTCTTTAGAACTTCTTAATAAGGAAATTTCAAAGTCTATTAAATTAGCAAAGATAAAAAACTAGCCATGTCAATCATATATATGGCTTGTATCTCACTTTCAGTACTCTTCACCTAAAAAGCATAATTTCAACATTTACTAAATTTAACGAAATTGCTTCATAATGAGCGTTGTGATTGAGTGAAGAACTAAAATCGCAACCATGTCATCTTCAAAACTTATCTAAATAAGTAATCTTTTGACATCGGAGCATCTGATATCCTATTAATTACAGATTTCAGTTTTACCTTTTAATTGGATGCTAATTTCTGTTGTCCTGGCAGGTATGTGTTTTGCTGTTCGTACACTCACAACGTTGCCCCCAAAGGAAAATTTATTGCATTTGTATCAGCAGAGGCAGAGACTGATAATCCTGAGAGTGAACTAAGGGCAGGAATTGAACTTCTAGGACCAGTTGATGAGATATTTTTCGATATATATGACAGATATGAACCAGTCAATGAACCCTCTTTGGACAACTGCTTTATATCAACTGTATGTTCACTCTGTCTTGTATACCATATACTTTTCCATGTTATGTTGATTGGTCGATAATCAATATATTTAACATCTTTGGCAGAGTTATGATGCTACTACTCACTTTGAGTCAACAGTAGTGGACGTTCTCAACATGTATACATTGATAACTGGAAAGGTTGTTTTTTGCACTTACTTCCTTTTGTATTTATGATCCCATTACTCATGATATTCTCCTGATAGTTTTCCGGGGTATTCTATGGTTGATATATTTCTTTATTGGATGATTATGAATAGGTTGTTGACCTCAGTGTGGATCTAAGTGCTGCTAGTGCTGCTGAAGAGTAAAGAGAGGACACTGGATTATCAAGTTCTGTTGCTGGTGTATGAAATGTATTATCTATTTGGCAACTGTTATTAACGTTTATAATAAGTACTTTATGCTGTTGTTTTCCAAAGAAAAAGAAAAAAGAAGTAAACAGTGAAGGTCGACTTGTAAAACGCTTACCCAAGCACACTTTGTGGGGTTGTCCATGGTACTACATTTATACATTTATGTTCTTATATGATCTCAGGTGCTGCTTTGCATTGTTGCTTGTTATTTTCCAACTGAGGAGTTGGTTCTGCACTTCTCAAAAACCTAGTGGACGATTGCTCCTATATCATTCCTATACTATCGACCTGACACAGTTAATTGGAGTTTTATTAGCAACATCGTCACTCATTATGTTCTCGATCATTTTTTTTAATTTGTTACTAACAACTTATTTAAGCTGCTAGTACCAATTTACTATTCACAGTATTTTTGTACCGTATATAATTATATATAAAAATTGAACTTACATTTTTACGGGCTCATACTATAATTACTATATATAATTGGTAACACAAGATTATTGTAATTGTGAATTTGGATCCAACATCTGGTTTATTAAAATGGATTAATATCTACGCACAAGTGTTTTGCATTTACAAGCTTTCAAGTCTGAACGAAATTCACCCATTAATTGCAATTACAAGCTTTACAAATCTGAACGAAATCCACTCATTAATCGCGCTGCTTATGTTACGTGCCTTTTTAACAGAATTTTAAATCAATTCAAATCAATTAACGCGTAAATATATAACTTCCATTTTTCAAAAGATTTCGTTTCTTTTTTCGAGTTTCTTGCCAAATTTGTTGGATCTCCTTCATGCGTTCTCTCTTTACTTCGTTTTTTTTTTTATTTTCATGGTTTCTGAAATTAAGCTTTGAAATCGTTTTGAAGATAATGGAATTTCAGAAATACACACAAACGATTACATAAATACACCCAAATGGTTACAAAAATACACCCAAACGGTTACAGAAAGGATTATAGAAATACACCCAAACAGTTACAGAAATACACCCAAATGATTACAGAAATACACCCACAACAAGGGAAGACAATATATTTCTTTTTGAAATCTTTTAATATTTTGCTAGTTAAGAATGAGGCACATGACAAAGGAAATCTAGAAGAAAAAACTAGAAGAACAGTAAAATAGTACCTTGAATAATGTTTCTTCCTTTTTTCTGGTGATTTTTTATGGAGATTTGTATCTTTTCTTCTTGATTTCTTCTACTCTTCGCGAGGAATTGGAACGTTTCTCCAGAATCGTAATAGATTGTTTCGAATGTCCCTTGAATTTTGATGGTTTGCGTTTTGATTGAGGGAGAAGAGGAAGAATAAACGTATTGTGGAAGGGACGCACGTTTTTTTCTTGAACTTGGAGTAATTTGTATAGCTTGTAAGCCAAAAAGGCTTGTATGTGTAGCAGGCCTCTATTAAAATATTCTTAGATTTTAGTATATTTTAAGTATAGGAAAATTTAAATGTTATAATTAAATTTTAAATTTTGTTTGGTTGAGATAACTATACTTGTATTTTAAAATATTGTTTGAAAAAGATAGATTATTTTCATTCATAAAATATGTAGTTAATCTTATTATTTATAAATTTACGTATGAATTAATGTATATAAACATATTTTTTTAAGTGTAGAGAGGAAGGATATTATTTTCTTTAGAAAAATTAAAATTTCTCATTTTTAACAAGATCTCTTATTAAAATTTTTGAATTTTAAAATTTTTTCCAAAAAAATATTTCCAAACAACTTATTTTATCATTTAAAATTTTTAATATTCTCTAAAGTTACTTTCCCTCTTTTAATTACCTGTTCAAATGCACTCTAAAGGTGATGCAAGCTTGTTTCCTTTTTCATTATGGTCTTGAGGGGTCTTTTTGTCAACTGAAATATCTATAGTTAAATCAATCCTGTTACATGCATAAAAACAATTATTTATATAAAATATATATTCAAATACAAAATATATATTAAAAATAAGCAAAATATATATAATATACATAAATACAGTGACTGATTAATAGTTAATTTTTGTGTACATATGATATTTTGTTGTCTCATACTGATGAATCCTTGGCTAGGCATTTCAATGGTAATAATCCAGAGATCAACTTTTTAAAACAGTTTTTATTGAAAAATAAAACTACAATTCTTCAAGTTAAATAAGCCAATGTCTTCATAATAGTGTAGACAGTGGTACCACCTAAAATAAAAAGAAGAAAACCTAGACAATGATCAAAGGAAAAAGGAAAAGACCAAAAAAGGAACTCGAGACTGGACAAATTTTAAAGTTAGATAACTCAGTTATCTATAGTTTTATTTATCCAACAATTTAATTTAGACTACCTTTATAGCTTAATTCTATAAGTAATTGTTCCTGTTCTTTCTACATTACCCGTCAATGGTTTAAAAACATTTTTCCTAGTTGCATTTTATTTGAATGCAATTTAGGCTAGATTTCCCTGACCAAAGAGAACAGCTTTGAAATTACTAGTTACCGTCAAAATTTCCAGTCAAGAACAAACACGCCGAACTTAGAAAGTGAAAAACACAAGGTTCAACGCAGTTTAAACAATTACAATTTACAAGGGAAAGGAATATCCACGCAAGTATTTGGAGTCTACCCCTGACTCGCGCACCAGTGCTATGCGCCCAGTTCGTGCCACCTGAAACAAACACACAATGATTACAAGTTTTGTTGGTTGAAAAAAAAGCACCATATTCTAAATGCAATGCTGATGAAAGCACAAACCTCACAAATCCCATACGGTTCCAGCGTTCTCTGCAACGCCACCATTTTGTCCAGATCTCCGGTAACCTAGAACAAAATTATATTTAGATTTATTTCACAGGTTGCAAAAACAATATTTGAAGTAAATAAATAAAAGAGAGAAATTTCACTAGGATAACATTTTTTTGTCTATCAGCCAATACTTATTAATTTGAATGCAAAGCTGTTGATAACCATTACATAACCCCAACTGGGGGTTAGAACTAATAAACGTGGAAGCAAATATCAACAAGTTTGTGTCTATATGGTGTCATCAAAGTCGTCCAGGAGAAACATATCTTGTGTCTCAACTTTCCTATTAATAGTAAATTCAACTAAAATAAATTGCTTTCGTTTAAGTACATTGTAGTTGCTAATTCAACATTCTTTTGTTAGTAAAGTAGCATTGAGTTGAGTTTCTATCTTTCTTTCTATTATTTTTTCTTAAGGATACATAGTATTCTCAGCTATCAATATAAGTTGATGCCAAATATGAGATCATGCCCCTGGTTAAAGATTCTAACAAAAAAAAATATCACCTCAAGGGTTACTGTATGATCAGATACATCAACGGCTTTAGCCCTAAAAATGGTGGCGATATCGAGGACATCACGTCGTGCAGCAGTATTGACAGCAATCTTTATCAGCATCAATTCTCGCTCAGCAAATGGTAAGTGGGTGAGATCATGAACCTGGAGAAAAGTAAATTAAATATGACCGAAATAGTGAGCAAATTCTAAAATGCAGTGCCACAAACACCACTGCAAATATTGTAAAGCTGGGAAGTCAGTTTAGGACGTGAGAAGTTTTGGTAAAGATTTCGAACCTCATGCAGTTCTACTAGCTTATACAGTTGCTGCACCAACTTGCCAATTGACTCATCTGTCCCTGGAACCACGGTTGTAATTCTAGAAAGTCCTTCAACTTCCGCATGTCCCACAGCTAAACTCTGGCAACATATGAGCATGAGAGAACAAATAAACTACAAGTATATCTAATATTACACCTAAATATAAGTAGAAATCAAATTGAGGAAGCAAACCTGAATGTTGTATCCCCTTCTAGCAAAAACCCCTGTGACTAAGTTGAGAACTCCAGGAGAATCATTCACAAGGATGGATAAAGTGTGTGATTGAATTCCAGTGGTCTGAAGGCATCATATCATCAAAGATATTAGAAGGGAGGATGAACTAAACATTATTGCATCTACAGTACATACATAAAAAGGGAGTTAACTATACATACATAAAAAGGGAGTTAACTATCTTACATCATCATCATTGAGAACACCCCAGTGAGCATCAAGTACTTGCTTGACTATAAAGCCATCTGAAGGCTCTGAAGGATAAACATCACCCTTCACATAAGCAAAAATTTTAGAGAAAAGAAAAGGACAGAGACTAGATAAGAATTTATCAGGGTTTAAATAAATCCAAGTAGAGTTTATTAGGGTTTAAATAAATCCAAGTAGAGAAGGGATGAAAAATATTGAACACAGTGGAACATATTTAAGTCATTATAGCTTCAAGTCAATATGTTACAAATCTAAAGTTTTTGGTCCAAAAATGGAATTAGAAAGGTAAATGGAACAACTAAAGAGCATGAAGACAGTACCCCCACAGGTGTATCAGTGTTGGTAATAGGATTGCTAGTTTTGGCTGCCTCAAGGGCATTAACAACTGGTTTTACTTCAAGATCCGGATAAGAAGCAGCTGAAAACCGCCAAAATGGAGCAGAGGCACCCAACTTCTCCCTTCTCAAAGCAATCTAGTTGCAGTTACAACATGACACAATGACAAATTATTAAATTTTATGTAACCCAACAATATAATGTATGTCAAAGTAACCAAGATAAAACTAAATTTCTAAGGTACTAAATTGAACTTCCCAACCTTTCCGGTTCTAGCTATTTCTTTAATTCCAAACTTGCTTAGATTTCTTTCAAATGCAACGAGCTTCCCTGGATCTCCAGTGACCTGTAACATTTGTAAGAAAATTCACTTGAAACTGTGACTTGATATGACAGTTTATCGAGACACTAAGCTTTCTGAGATTTTAGGATCATTTGGTAAATGTGATGGATAATAATTGAAAAAAAACTAGAGTAACAAGTATATGAAATGCATAAAGAGCCCAGCCAAGACCAGCCTTCAACTATAATAAGGTTTATTCACATGCATAGAATAAATCAGACACTTAAAAAAGCAGTGGTTAAACATTAATAATAACATATCTAAAGTTGTTCAGCAATAACCTCAATCGTCACAGAATGTTCCGAGGTATCCACGACCTTAGCTCTGAAGATGTCCACAAACCACTTTATCTGAAAATTCCCAAGCGGATGGAAAAGAAAAATAGTAAAGAAAAAGCTCTGCTAGGAAAATAAACAAACACCACACGTGCGCACTCCCCTAGAATCTTACTTTATAGAACATGAATCTTTTTGGCAACAAATTATGCACGCAGACACATATAACTTATACCTCATTATAGTATTTGGGGTCGGATTTCACTTTTATGAGCATTAATTCACGTTCCACCTGTGGCTCATTCGAAAGATCTTCAACCTAATCAACACCATTGACACATGTTGCAGTCACAAACCACTCATGTTCAGTTTCGCTTAAATTAAATTCATCCAACATCACCAATAATAATTACAAAATGAACAATACCTTTAAAACATTGACGAGCTTGTGGAGCTGCTCCACGACTTGCCGGAGCACCCTATCGGTGCCGGAGACGACGATGGTGAAGAGCGCCTTGTCCTCGTTGAGACCAACTGCGAGAGACTCGATGTTGTAACCTCTTCGCGCGAAAACCCCCGCAATTCTATTAATCATTCCGCTCTCGTCACCAACGAAGACCGAAATCGTGTGCCGCCTAACCCTGCATCACAGACACAATCAAAGAAATCACGACATTGCGCACACGCGCCAAACAAGAGCGTGGAACAAGAGGGAGGGAACGTGCTTTGATCGGACGGCGGGAGGGGGAGGGCCGTTGGAAGAGAGAGCTGCATCTTCGGCGAATTTTCCTCCGGCGCCGCCGGAGCTGACGGCGCGAATGGAGAGTTTATTGTGGCGGATGAGTGAGCGGGATGGAGGAGCGGGAGGTGGGTTTGGAAAGAGGGAGAAGGTTTTGTTTGGTTGAGGGAATGAGGAATGGAGTTTGAAGGCATGGATTGGAGCTGAAGCTACAGCCATGCCAAACAGTGTGTAAGAAAATGATGTTAGTGAGTGTAGGGTGGCTACTTTGCTATCCTGCTAGTTCTGCTTCTAACGGTAGTAAGGTGCTACTTCCGATATTGGGTTTCAAGAGGCGGCGCTTCTACTGCTACTCTGCCTCAAATAATTGTTAACTGGCAAAATAATAGTTGAGCCCCTGGTTTAGTGGTAAATACTTACTTCCCATCATTTTTTTTTTTACCAAAAGTAATATTTGCATAATAAAATCTGCCCCCTGAAACCAATTATCATATATATATATATATATAATTTAACTTAATTTTAATATATATTTTATATTTTTAAGTATGTTTTATATTAAAAATCAATTTTAAATATATATTTAATATGATTAATTTTTAATAAATTAAATAATACATATATTTATATATAAATATGTAATAATTGATTTTAATATATATATAATTTTATTTTTTATTTTAATTTTAGCTTACAATTTTGACATTTAAAGTTTAAATTGCTGTATATAAAAAACTATTTTGTGCATAATTTATTTTATATCAATCAAATATATATTAAAAAATAAAATATATATATTAAAAATAAAATATATATTAAAAAATATATATTAAAAAATAAAATATATATTAAAAATAAAATAAAATAAATTTTATATATATTCATACTATGGTCCAAATGAATAAGATCATAGCTCAAAATAAGCTAATATACTCTTAATGGGTTCAATAACAAATCAGGCAAAGTATTTGATGGAGCTCTCAAAAAAAAGTTCCATCTGATCCTGATGGAACTGCTTAAAATATTTATAATGTATTAATGTGATCCAATTTATTATGGTATATTTACTCATGAGCAACAAAATTTTTTATATTTGTAAAACAACCTCAAACATTTTTTTTTTTGTGACTAACAAGAGTCTTTCTCCCTAATCAGTCTTGTTGGATAATCTATTCTAATCCACGAGGTGGCCGAGACTGACGCCGGAGAGCGTTCATCAACCCATAAGGAACACAGTCCTTGCAGCGAGCAACAGTGGCAGCATGAACCAGTAGTGGAGGCAACGCCAGAAACAGTCAAACAGTCGTGACGCATCGATCTAGATTAAGAAAACGATCTATAGCTCAGCGGTATCGTAAGGCTAGTCTAGCGGAGGATATGGCAACGGTGGCATCGGAGCGGCAGCTGCGATCAGAATCTCTTCACCAATGGAGATATGGTGCGGCGCATGAGAACTCTGAAGGAGGATGAACCGGGTCGCACCGGTTGTGTACTTTCCCGGGTCGGGCCTTTGTTTGATCTGGCCCAAGACCCAAAAAACAATTTTCAGCGGCCATATTTGCATCACGGGAAATCAAGGCGAAGCTGACAGTGGTGCAGTAGATCCTCGCCGTCGCCGAAGCTTCAAATGGAATACCTTCTGAATCAAATTTCTCTCCGAATGCTTGCTCGGTATCTTCCATTATTCACAAGAGAAAATACTTTCAAATTCCAAAAACACAATAGCTGTCAAATTGGGGAATTAGCATACTCAACATCTGAAACAGAAAGAATATTTGTACAAAACTAAATGTTAACAGTTTATTATTTGTGGAAGCATTGACATTTACTTGTGCTATCGCTGCGAAACATGATCATTATTAAGCTTACTTGGAATTCATGTAATTTGTTTATGATACTGGTTATTAACCGTCCATGTATTTTGCACAACTCATGACATTTGTTTTTTTTTTTTTTTGTGAAAATTAATACTTAATATTCTATAATTTGTGGAAGCTTTGGCATTTGTCCATGGTATTTGATATTGATAGTGAATATTGAATATTTTGTAGAAGCAATTATACTTACTAATGCTACTAGTATGGAACCAGATCATTAACGAATATGTATTTAAATATTGTGAGTTTGGGATTGTTTTACAAATATAAATCACATTGTTATTTATAAGCAAGTACACCATAGTGAATTGGGACCATGTGGTAAAAGAAATTCTCCATTGTTTTACAAATATAAATAACACTATATGGATAGGGACGGATTCATAAATGGGAAAATCTATGAAGTTAGCATTTTTATTAAAATTTAGTAAGTACTTAACCATTAAAAGAAAGAAAAATTCTCCACATATAAGTATTTTTTTATAAGTCTTTATAAGTGCCAATTCTTCTTCTTCTTACACACGTTCTTCTTCCTCTTTCTCTTCTTCTTTTTGTTCTTTCGTTTCTTGCATTCTCTTTCTCCTTCTTCAACCATTACTGCATATTTTCACTGCACCTTCTTCTTCTTCTTGCTGTACGTTCTTCTTCCTCTTATTCTTCTTTTCTTTCGTTTCTTGCCTTCTCTTTCTCCTTCTTCAATCCTTCTTCAATCGTTACTGCACGTTTTCACTGCACCTCCTTCTTATTCTTGTTGCACGTTCTTCTTCCTCTTCTTCTTCTTTTCTTTCGTTTATTGCCTTCTCTTTCTCCTTCTTTATTTACGTGCTTTTCTCTCTGTTTTCTTTCTTCATTATTATCGATTTCTATTGTTTTTTGACATCAAGCTCTGAAATCGTTTTTGAAGAAGAAGAAGCTGCAGAAGATGAGGAGGAGAAAGAGAAAGAGTTCTGAATTATGCATAAGGTGTACTTCAACGAATTTTGGGTGTATTTCTATAATCCTTTTGGTGTATTTCTATAATCGTTTGGGTGTATTTCGGAAGTTCCATTATCTTTAAATTTGGCAAAAAAATCATTTTCATGGAGGAAGAAGAAGAAGAGTCGTTCATAATGCATGGTGAGTAGCGCACTTTGGAAACAGGAAGTGGTTGAATAACGTGCGTTTATTTACTCTTGAATGTGGGAGTGTAATGCGTATGTTTTATTGGACTTATGCCAACTTGTAGGATTTGTAAGTCAAAAAGACTTGTATGTGTAGCAGGCCTCCAAAAGAAAAGTGAATAATTTCACACCATTAGATGTAATCTCACACTATTAAAATCACTAATAATGACTAACTGATAGCTACAAATCATAAAATCTGTTGGTCTCCTAGCACTCCTCTTTATAAATTTTTTAAATAGATTTCAAATTCACAAATAATTAATTATTGACATATTAAATTAAAAAAATATTATAAAAGACCAAAAAAAGAACTATTAAAATTAAAGTTGTTTTAAATTACGATTCTAAAATGCATCTAAATTGACTCTATTTCATTACATAAAAGGATAAGTGTTTGCTAATAAAAGAGCACTTATAAGTTATTAAGTATTAACGTAAGTACCAAGTAGGACATAATTTAGAAAAATAATATTATCGCTCTTATTTTTTATAATATTGTTTTATATATAATTTTTTATTATATATTTGCACAAATTTATATAAAAATGATATTATCAAAATAAAACTATTATCAACGTTTTCAGTTAATTATATGGTTATTTTAAGACAATTTATTATCCAATTTGAACTTTCTTTATTTAAGAGAGTGGTAAATTTAATTATTATAAATTTTGTTACATAATTGTTTTAAAGCATGGAAATACTTTTTGGTAATTTACAAAAATTAAACTCTTTTAAAGTGAAATAGAAATTAATAGAGTAAACAAGTGAGAGTTTAGTTATTTTTTTTTTAATTAAAATGATAAAATTTACACGTATTTAAAAGTTACAATTATCAATCTTGTTGCTATCTTTTTCCATATATAAATAGGTCAATTTGCTTTTTCTTTTTTGTTTCATTACAAATAGGTCAATTCAATCGCACTCATAAGTGCCAACTAAGAGGATATGTGTGGATCTAGTTAAGCCTAGTAAATACAACGATATGGCACTTGAATACGTGTAATAATAAATAATAAAAAAACATTATGTATTTAAAAAAATTACACATCAAATTAATTATTATATATTTATAAACAAATATATATTATTTATAAATTTTTAATATATATTTTATTTATATATATAATTTAATCATTAATCTTCTATGTATATTTCAAATAATAATAATAATAATAATAATAATAATAATAATAATAATAATAATAGGTTAAGTATGTGCTCTGTTAGGGTTTCTTAGTGCTCTGTTAGGGTTTTTTAACGGAGTTTCTAGTGCCGTCAAGGCTACATTATTAACATCAATTAAATTTCAATACAAGTCTACGTAATCTGCATGGCTGAGACAACGAGGGATGAAGATCGGATCGAGGAAGACAACCGGAAAGGAGGTAGGAATGTGATTCTACTAGAAGAGGCAGACATATCAGAAGGTATTAACGCTTGCTCCAATAGTCTCTATGGCAGAATATTTGCTTCCAAAACCTTCTCAATTGGAACCATGGGGAATGCTTTAAAGGTTATATGGGGAAACCCGGAAGGATTTAGCGTGACAAAGGGATAATTCCTTCCAATTCTTTTTTAATAAAGAAGTGGATGTCTTGCGTGTTGAACGTGGTTCTCCATGGCTATTCAAAGATTATGTGCTCCATGTCAAGAGATGGAAGGAAGATCAGAACTGTGATGAAGATATTATTTTCAATTTTTCAGTTTGGGTTCAATTTTGGGGTTTGCTAGAATCGTTTAAAACCCTCGAAGTTGGACGTAAATTGGGAGAGAATCTGGGCACAGTGTTGGAGGTAGGTAAATTTCAGATGCGAGGCAGAGAAACTAGGATTGTGAAAGCCAAAATCAATATTGATGCTGCCAGGCAAGTGAGAGATCAGTTAATAGTGGCAGGACCTAATAAAAAGGAGGTAGAAGTGGCACTGCGCTATGAGAGACTTGGAAAGTTTTGTACCTATTGCGTAAAATTGGGGCACGAGGTGAAAAACTGCCATGATTTGCTGAAGGACACAGAGAGTGATATGGTAAAAGAGGATGATATTGGCGAATGGGTTAAAGCCAGCCAAGTGGGAATGCGAATCTACTCTGAAGGAGAAAGAACATTCAACAACTCAACTCAAAACCAGAATAAGGCCACTCAATGTAAGAAAAAACCGGTCTTAAACTGCTTATTGGAAGAATTTGCAGGGATGTCAATGCAAGAAGGGAAACAAATTTTGAAACTACAAGACACTGGTAACAGGGCAGCACCTGAGTCACCTCAATCAGCCAATTCTAGAACAGAATGCATGGAGGTTATCATAGCTGGTCAGTCCAATACTAAGGAGGATGAAGGGCAGCTTATGCAATTTGCTATTGGGCAGTGTCTCACCACAGAAAAAGGTAGGAAGTGAAAAAGATTAGCAAGACAAGGTGCTGCAGAGTCAGATACTAAAAGTGAACCCAAAAAAAGGTTGATGAGTGGTATAGCTGAAGGATCTACAAAGAAAGCAAGAACAGAGGATGAAAATGCAGTTGAACAGATGGTGGAGGGTGCCAGCCTACAAATGGCACCCAAGGCGCCATGAGAATTATAGTTTGGAATTGTCGGGATTTGGGGAGACCCCTAACAATTCACACCTTAAAAGGGATCTGTAAATTCCACTCCCCCGAGATTGTGTTTATAAGTGAAACAAAGAACCAATCTCGACAGGTGAAAGCAAAACTTCGGGTATGCGGCTACGAAAACTGGCATATTGTTAACCCGGCAGGAGTGGCAAGAGGACTTGTGCTAGCTTGGAAGGACATTATCAATGTTCAAATTATTAGCAGTGGAGAATTCTTTGTGGCAGCCGAAATTAAGAAAGTCGGAAGCAGTGAGGTATGGGCGTTCATTGGTGTCCATTTGAATTGTTCAGAAAAAATTTGATCCTTACAGTTTGAGGAGCTTACAACAATGAGCCAACACCTGGAAGGACAAGTGGTAATAGCAGGCGATTTTAATGCTATAACAAGCCAAGCGAAAAAGGAGGGTGGAGGCCAAAAATCAGCAACCACCATTGCAACATTCACTAATTTTATTGACAGTAACGAATTAGTGGATATTGGAATGGTAGGGCACCCTTTCACGTGGACAAATCGAAGACAAGGAGAGGATTTGGTGAAGGAGAGGCTTGACCGCTATTTAGTTGGGATGGAATGGAAGTTGAAGTTTTCGAATGCAGTGGTGCACAGGCTCACAGAGTCAGGCTCGGATCATGCTCCAATTTTGATGGAAATCGAACCTCAATCCTGGCATAGTAAAAGGCGGTTTAAATACCAGGAACGTTGGTGTGGAGAAGAGGATGTCAAGAGAATTGTCAGTGAAGTGTGGAGAATGGAAGTTGTAGGCTCGACTATGTTCTCCTTGGCCCAAAAGTTGAAAGTTTGTAGACATAGACTAGTTCAATGGCAGAAAACTCACAAAGCAAACTCCTGGAAAGAAATTGAGGACCTTCAAGCTAAACTAGAGGAGTTGCGGGTAGCTGGAATCAATGGGGGAGAGGAGGTTACCAGTTTGGAGGAGAAGTTGGAGCTGACATATTTGAAAGAAGAGAGCTATTGGCGAGAAAAATCTAGAATCAAGTGGCTAAAAGAAGGAGATCAGAACACTAGATTCTTTCACCAGAAATTTCAATCAAGGATGCGAAGGAACAGAATTTGGAGATTAGTGGAGAGGGACAATGAGATTGTATCGAAACCGGAGGATATTGCAAAGGTAGCTGAGAACTACTTTTGCGATATTTTTACTTCTTCTTGTTCCGCTGATCCGAATCCATACTTAGAGGATTTGGAGCCTAAGGTTACAGCTTCCATGAACCGTAGGCTCCAAAGGCCAGTAACTATGGACGAGGTCAAAAGAGCTACATTTAGTGTTCATGCTCAGAGTGCTCCTGGTGATGACGGGTTTACAGCTAAATTTTTTCACTTTTTCTGGGATATAGTTGGAGTTGACATTTTTAAGGCAGTGAGAAGTTTCTTTCACAGAATCACAGTGGCAGAATTTTAAAAAGCTTCAATCATACTCAAATTTGTTTGATTTCAAAGGTGCCAGATGCCAGTGACATGACTCAAGTACGACCGATCAGTTTGTCTTCAGTTATGTATAAAATTATTTCTAAAGTTATGGTGCACCGATTACAAGGTATTATGAATAAAATTATAAGTCCAAATCAGAGTGCGTTTCTCAAAGGAAGACTTATTTCAGATAATATTCTAATTGCCCACGAATGTATGCACTATTTGAAAAATAAGAGAAGTGGGGCAGAGCATGAGATGGCTATTAAACTAGACATGAGCAAGGCTTATGATAGGGTTGAATGGCATTTTTTATGGTATATTATGGATAAGTTGGGGTTTGATGCTAAATGGATTAATTGGACTAAGGAATTGGTAACTACTGTTTCTTACTCTGTTGTTGTGGAAGGTCAACCTTTTGGCTATTTTAGGCCAAATAGGGGCATCCGACAGGGTGACCCCCTATCTCCATATCTCTTTTTTTTTTTGTGCAGAAAGACTTTCCTTCTTGCTATACAAGGCAGAGCAAAACAGATTAATTCAAGGAGTTCAAGTTAATCGGAGATGCCAAACAGTTAATCACCTTTTGTTTGCTGATGATTCAATCCTTTTTTGCAAGAGCGCACCTAATACAAGCCAAAGCATTCTAGAATTGCTAGAGAATTATGAGGGTTTCAGTGGGCAAAAAGTCAATTTGAATAAGTCGGCTATCTTTTTCAGTCACAACACACCTCAAAATACAAGACTAGCAGTTGCTCAGACACTAAATATTGAACATATCGGAGCACAAGACAAATACCTGAGACTGCCCTCTATAGTTCAAAAATCAAAGAAAGCAACCTTTGGAGCTATCAAGGATAAAGTTCAGAAGAGGATTATGGGTTGAAAAAGAAGTCTATTGTCATCAGGTGGCAGGCACACGCTATTGAGAGCGGTGGGGGAGGCGATTCCTATTTATACACTCTCTTATTTCAAGCTCCCAGACACGCTATTGACTGAGATTCATAGCATGCTCTCGCAATTTTGGTGGGGTCAAAAAGGCACAGAACGAAGAATGGTTTGGATTAAATGGGACACAATGACGAGACCGAAGAAAGATGGAGGGCTGTGTATCAAGGATCTAAGGGCGCAAAATTTGGCTTTATTGGGCAAGCAATGTTGGCGTCTAATGAAATACCCTAATTCTACTATATCAAGAATGCTTAAAGCTAAATATTTCAGATATACAGATTTCTTACATGCAGAGATATGAAGCGCACCGTCGTGGGGTTGGAGAAGTGTTCTTGAAGGGCGCAAGGTGATCGAGAAAGGCTTGTTATGGAAAATAGGCTTTGGCACTAATGTTCGCATCTTTCATGACCCCTGGCTCCCACCACCAGTGCCTCTTAATGTCCCTCAAAATGCACTCACAATCCCGCCAAATCTGCAAGTGTATTACGTTAGTGCGTTACTAAATCCTGATAGAAGCTGGAATAGAAATCTGATTGAGTCGATTTTTTCAGTTGATATATGCAATAAAATTTTTTCAATCAAACCAACAGAGGAGGAGGATGAAGTTAATTGGTGCTGGACAAAATCTGGTATATATGAAGTTGGGTCAGGATACAAAATTGCTTATGAATTCTTTCATTCTCTTACTTCATTGAGGCCCCAGAACATACACAACAGAGTCTGGAATAGCATTTGGGAGTTGAAATTACCACATAAAATTAAGATTTTTCTATGGAAAAGTCTTCATGAAAAGCTTCCGGTGTTGCAACAAGTTCACAGCCGGTTCGCATCCACTCCTGCCACTTGTCCAAGATGCATGTTGAAGGCTGAATCAATTTTTCATGCTTTGTTCCAATGCCCCCTGTCTTCAATAATATGGAGTCTAAGCTTAATAACCCCTGACCTATGGATGAAAGAAGAAGAAACTTTTTTCAATTGGTGGCAACGAGTCTTATCCTGGGCAGCGGCTCAATTCGATGGTAGACAAAAGACCCTCCTCATAGCGGCGCTGTGTTGGAGCACTTGGAAAGCGAGGAATCGGTGTGTTTTTGAGAAGGTAATAAGCCCGGCACCAGAGATAGTGAAAAAAGCCAGCAATTTAGTGCGTGAACTCGTGAGCCATACCTGATAGATGTTACTAATTTTCTTTACTCTTACTTTACTCTTCTTTAAGCTCTTAGTCTTTCAGTCACAGTTGGTGATAAATGAGAATACCCAATTCTTTTGTACTTTTTTATGAAAACACTTTTATTTTATATTAATAAAATAATATTTATTTTTGAAAAAAAAAAATAGGTTAAGTATTTAGTTATCCTTTTAATTATGAGGTTTATATTGAATTCCTTGAACTAGTAATAGTTTCTTTTAATAAATATGAAAGATTATAAAAAAAACATCAATATTAATTTCATATGCTCATCTTTGTATTTTAAATATGTAATACTTAAATTGTTAAATACACAAATAAAGATGGTTAATTTTTAGAAAATCGATATTGTTACTCCTATTTTAATAATATCGTTATTTTTTATATAAATGTATACAAGTATATAATGTAGAAAAATTGTGGTTATTATTATTTTTCTAATTTTATTATCATACATATATATATATATTAGTTTAATGTTAATGCATTCGTAAAAAATTTTATACAATTATCCTTTATGGATGTGTTTATATATTTTTTAAGTAAGAATTTAATTTTGATATATTATCAACATAAAACAATTTTGATGTATTAAAATAAAATTATTTTAAATAATAAATTTAAAATAGTTATTTTTTTCATAATACAAAATTGATTATTTGTGTAGAATTATTTTATACGGATTTTGTATGAAAATTAAGTCATAGAATAAAAAATGTTATGTGTACACAAAAAAAAATTATTCATTAAATCAGTAGTATATACTTGTATATAAATATATATTATTCTGAAATATACTTAAAATGGATTAATTGGTAATTGGACTTTGTAAAGAGGTTGAAGGTGATGATGTAGGTGTCTGGAGCGCCTTTACATTAATTCCGAAAGTGTGGTTACATCAATTCTGAGACAACAGTTAAAAATACATGCAAAAGAATTTCGATTTATAAGTTAGTAAGAGTTTTAATAAGTTTATAAAAATTTGAATTGAAAAATACATGAATCGAATGAGTTATTTATAGAGAATAACGAGGAGCTATTATTCTTTCCTAAATGTATGAAAAATGAGGGGGTGTTAGGGGTCAATAGATTTTATGATTTGTAGTCATCAGTTAGTCATTACTAATATTTTTAATAGTGTGAGATTATTTACTTTTCTTTTGATGATTAAATACTTACCAAATTTTAATAAAAATGCTTACTTGATAGACTTTTTCATTTATGAATTCGTCCCTATCCATAGACACAAACATATATAAAAATAATCTGATATATAAACATCATACATTAATGCATAATTTTAAAAAGAGAAAGTATAGGGAGCTATATATGTTGCGTACAATGCATACAACGGGGTTAATTTCAAATTAAAATTAAAGTATCGAATGTTTATTTAAAGCGATTCAATAGGATATCAGATGTTTATTATCCCTGGTATTCGGATGGTTATTTCGGATAGTATGGGTGTATTGTGTTTGATAAGTTAGTAGTATTTTATCTTGGATGTTCGAACCTGTACGATAACGGATGGTTACTTCTTTTTATTGGGCCAAAGAATCAGCCCATTGTACACATTGTATACTTATTCCATTGGCTCCCTAGCGGGATTCTTTAAAAAAAAAAAAAGGAGTGCTAAGGGGCCAACAGATTTTATAATTTGTAGCCATCAGTTAGCCATTACTAATGTTTTTAATAGTGTGAGATTACATCTAATGGTATGAAATTATTCACTTTTCTTTTGATGGTTAAGTACTTACCAAATTTTAATAAAAATACTGATTTCATAGACTTTCTCATTTATAAATTCATCCCTATTCATAGACACAAACATATATAAAAAATCTTATACATAAACATCATGCATTAATGCATAATTTTTAAAAGAGGAAGTATAGGGAGCCATACATGTTCCGTACAATGCATACAACAGGGTTAATTTCAAATTAAAATTAAAATATCGGATGTTTATTTAAAGCGATTCAATAGGATATTAGATGTTTATTATCCCTGGTATCCGGATGATTATTTCGGATAGTATGGGTGTATTGTGTTTGATAGGTTAGTAGTATTTTACTCTGGATGTTCAAACCTGTACGATAACGGATGGTTACTTCTTTTTATTGGGCCAAAGAATCAGCTCATTGTACACATTGTATACTTATTTCATTGGTTCCCTAGCGGGATTCGAGGAGTGATAGGGGGCCAACAGATTTTATGATTTGTAACCATCAGTTAGCCATTACTAATATTTTTAATAGTGTGAGATTATTCACTTTTCTTTTAATGGTTAAGTACTTACCAAATTTTAATAAAAACGTTGACTTCATAGATTTTCTCATTTATAAATTCGTCCCTATCCATAAACACAAACATATATAAAAAAATCTGATACATAAACATCATGCATTAATGCATAATTTAAAAAAAGAGAAGAATAGGGAGCCAATACATGTTCCATACAATGTATACAATGGGGATTAATTTTAAATTAAAATTAAAGTATCAAATTTTTTTCATAAATGAATTTCTGTTGCAGTATCCATTCTTATCTATCATATGCATGTATCTTTCTTTCTAAATTGGGTTTGCGATAAATTGTCTTCTATGATGAGACAGTTCTTTTGGAAGGGTCAAGTTGATGGCAGAGGACTTTCTCTTATTAATTGAAAGACCGTGATCACTCCAAAAAAAATTGGTGGCCTGGGTGTTAGAGATCCTGTGTAATAAATTGGTTTGGCAACTTTTTTCATTGTCAGGACAAGCCTTGGGTTACTCTATTGAGGGCGAAGTATTTGAGAAATGAGGGAGTTTTAGATTACCATGTCCCTTGCAACGCTTCTCATATTTGGAAGATTATCTCAAAGGCTTTTGATGCTCTTAAGGATGCCTTCTCTTGGTGTGTTGGGTCACTTGATCAATCTTTTTGGTTTCACAATTGGAGTAATGAGGGTCCAATTGCTCAAGATCTCCCTTTTATACATATATCTGACTCTTATTTAACTATTAGAGACGTTTGGAAAGATTGTCAATGGAATCTCCATGATGTTTTCTCTAACATTCCAGAAGACGTCAAACAGCGTTTGAATGCTTATAATCCGAATTTGAATGCTGGAGAGAGTTCAGGTTGGTCGTGGGGTATTGCATCTTCTAGACTCTACTCAGTTAGGAGTGAGTACAGTTGGCTAGCCAAAAGAAAATTTGACTGGAATGAGCATGATAATTGGTTGTGGGTATGACGACTGTATATTCCTAAGAAGTACAAGTTCTTGATTTGGATCAGTTTTCATAATACTATTCCTACGACAGAGTTTCGTTTGTGTTGTGGCTTAGCTTTATCTAGCACCTGTCATTAGTGTCAGAATGGTTCTGAATTCATTCTTCATTGTCTTCGGGAGTGCCCTAGTGCCAAGGAGGTCTGGAACCTTTTAGGCATGTATTCAGATAACTCGGATTTACGTGATTGGATCTACAGAGGTGTAAGGAGTGGAGATGTTTTTCTTTTCTTTTCGACCATCTGGTGGATTTGGAGAAGTAGGAATCATGACTTATTTAATATAGATGACTCTTGGAGTGCTAGTAAAGTGGTGAGTTTGATTCGTAGTTCAGTAAGGGAGTTCCACACTATTTTTGCTATGCATCAATCTTTGTCTCCTCCTTCGCTCTGTTTGCATTGGGTTCCACCTCCAGTTCATTCTGTTAAACTGAATTGTGATGCTAGCTGTTTTGCTCCTTTTGACTATGTTAGTTTTGGTTGTATCATTCGCAATTCTGATGGATATTGGTTGAAAGGTTGCACTGGAAAAGTCGAAGTGTGGAGTGTTCTTTTTGCTGAATTGTATGTAATTTGGAGAGGTTTACTTCTTGCTTGGGATAATAAATTTCGTGAGGTTATTTATGAAACAGACTGTTTAGAAGCTCTTTTCTTGGTACACCGAAGAATGCTTGGTAAGGATATTCCGGAATAGGATTTGGCAAAGTATATACAGGAGGTTGTGAATTGGAATTGGAGAGTCTCTATTCTTTTAATTTAAAGAAATGTAAATAGTGTTGCAGATTGTATGACTAAAGCAACTGTTTCTGATGCAAATATTCATTCAAATTAAAGTCAACTATAGAGTAAACTTTAACATCTAATAAATTTAGATATGAACCTAGCCAACTAATTTAATTTTATCTCTATTTCTTTCTTTCTTTTCTGTTTAGTCACAAAAAAAAAAAAAAAAACTAATTCACTGGCTTGATGGGATCCAAAACTGTAATGACAAATAAAATCCATTTGACCGAGTACCTTTGCTATCCTAAATTCCTTATCAAAATATCACCATGTTCTTAATCAACTGTGTTTGTTTTGGTTTTTTTATTGGATGGAAATTATAAAAAGTTGTTAGTACGAACGAATAAAAGTTAAAATAATGAGACCAACTTTTAAATATGCTGATCGATACTTTGATAGAAAATCCACTATTTATTATGATTATTCAATTTACACAACAGTTTATTACTGTGTAGTGATAGTAAGGTGTTAACTAAAATGTCCGACTGATCTAATTAAGGTACAATGATATAATGAATCCATTGCGTGTGGCACCTTTATTTATGGATTTAACACTTATGGATCATAAATAACGTGAGAAATGGTCTAAGATTATATATAATTATATCCATATATTAAAAATTATTATAAAAAATAAATTAAACAAAAATTAAATACAAAAAAAAAAGACCCGTATAATTGTCCTTTTATTCATAGAGAACACTGAAAACGTTATTGCACCTTCCTGTCAGGTGTCAGCTTCTCCAAATAGTTGCAAAAAAAAGGTAAAATTAGGCACTCCGATAGTTAAATAAATGATAAATCATCAGGTGACACCTCAAGACAGCGTTAAAAAAATTGAGAGTCAGAAAAATTGAGACAGTCTCGCCATTTTTCACGGTAACGCCTGGAAATACAGGTCGTTCCATTGTCCTTTCTGTTTCTGGGTGGGTCCCTTTGACAAAGTCAATCGCACAAAATAACAAAAAATCCCTAAAAATGAAAAATCTCATTACTTAGAAAAAATAACAAGAAGAATAATAAAAGTAGTAATTGATACGCAAAAAGAGATGACATGTGTTGTTATACTCGTTTCTCATGATAATGCATATTTTATCTAGTGTGTCTTCTAGTCACCACCATTATTATTAGAACTCATCCTTTCCATTATGCCGAACTAATCATCATTCGCCCCAAAATATAATTTAAAAAAAAAAAAGCAAAAGAATTTCAATTACTTATTTTTTTATTCGTTCTTCTTCTTCTTCATTAACTTCACCCTCCCAAATTAGCAAACTCACGCAAACATTTTCCTTTCTTTTTTAATAAAAAAAAATAAATAAACAACTAAATCAGCTAAAAAAACCTTACTCCATTGAATGTTGAATTGAATAAGATTGGTTTTGTTATGTTGTTATTGTTGTTACATTCATTCGTTCATTCATTTTCTCTTTTAAGTCCAAGCATGTAGAGAGAGAGAGAGTAGAGAATCGGAGATTATTATCTGCGATTGATTTGTTGATTGGCTGAGAGATTCTTCGATCTGAACCGTTCGATCGACCGGAGACAACGAAGGAACGGACAGACGGACGGTCAATCGCGATGGAGAGCATTGCCGCGCAGCTGAAGCGCGGCATATCGCGGCAATTTTCGTCGGGTTCGCTTCGTCGGAACATGAGCCGCCAGTTCACGAGACAGGCGTCGCTGGACCCTCGCCGGAACAATCTCAGGTTCAGCTTCGGGAGGCAGTCGTCGCTCGACCCGATCCGGCGAAGTCCGGTGACGCCGAGGGACGGGGAGGACGACCAAGAGCTCACGGTTCCGGACAACCTCGATTCCACCATGCAGCTTCTGTTCATGGCGTGCAGAGGTGACGTTAAGGGCGTTGAGGACCTCCTCAACGATGGCATCGATGTAAATAGCATCGATCTCGATGGACGCACTGCGCTTCACATCGCCGCTTGTGAGGGCCACGTTGAGGTCTGCGCTCTCCTTCTCAGCCGCAAGGCTAACATCGACGCTCGGGATCGCTGGGGCAGCACGGTAATTTCCTACACTCACTCTCTTCTTTCCATCTTCTTTTTCCGATTATAGAAAGTTGACTAGATAGATTCTCACTCTCTTCTGACTCGCGATCTTATGCAATTATTATTGGTGGCACTTTTTTTTTTCCTCCGAATTTTGTTATTGTTTTTCTCTCTGCTCAATTATTTACATTTACATTTTTCTAATATATAATGTCGGATAATAATTTTATTTATTTATTTATATTTATCTTTAGGTTTTTATATAATTTAAAATAAGTTAATCTGAATATGTCCAGAATTTAATAATATAGTACTATCTGAAATCAATCACGATGTCAGAGCCTCAGAGTCCGTTTATTATGCTGAAAATTAGAAATTAGATTTTCGGCAACATTTTTTTTAGAGGAAAAATTTAAGGTGTAATGTATGAGTTGATTTGCAGGCAGCGGCTGACGCCAAATATTATGGAAATACAGAAGTTTATTATATGCTGAAGGCCCGTGGAGCAAAAGTGCCGGTATTATACCCTTTGTTTTACTGATATCATGTATCTGCAAAATAAGGTCGAAGTGAATTATTGCATCGAATTTGGAGACTTATTGAATAATCTTTGTTGTGTTAGAAAACCAGGAAAACTCCAATGACTGTTACAAATCCTCGTGAGGTTCCAGAATATGAACTCAATCCCTTAGAACTCCAGGTTCGGAAGAGTGATGGAATTTCAAAGGTATGCTCTTTCTTTCTTCAATATTTCTTAGAATAAACTTTGACTTCGAGAAGTTCAATTTTTAATAAAATGGATGTGAAAGAAACAACTGTCTCAATCTGGCAAAATATAGCATTTTTTTTTCATACTATATTCATAAGTAGAAATTTGATTCAATTTTTTTGTAGAAACATCCGTATAATTATTTAGTATAATTAGTTAGAAGGTAAATAAAAAAAACTGAGATAAAATTCGTATTAAAAATGCTGTGTATAAATACATAAATTGTTTTATACATTTTTAATATGTATTTTATACGTGATTGATTTAATGGTTAATTTTTATATACATATAGCATGATTGTTTGATATTTATCGCCTTAATTTTCATTTGACCTGTTAATTTTTGTTGTTTGGATTTGCTTCATACGAATACAGGTGGCGTCTAACGTATAGTGTTATTTTCCCCAATTTAATGCTTTTTCTTATGTATGAAGTTGTCCAATACTTGTTGAAACTGAGTTCACTGGATCTACAAACATCTTGCATGATCAAGCTAAATATCAATATATGACTATATATTAAATTTATAAGCTTGAGTAGTTCATCACTCATCTTTCATCGATCTCTTTGTAGGGGGTATATCAAGTAGCTAAATGGAATGGCACAAAGGTTGCAGTGAAGATACTAGATAAGGACAGTTATTCAGATCCTGATAGCATGTATGTATACACATCTCAGCAATATTCCATATTTGTTTGTCTATGTGTGTGATATGCTTCTTGTGACTCATGATTCAACTGGACCATTCTATGCTTATCCTACTTGGCTATGATTTTGTTTATCTGCATTTTTTACTACTACTTTTCTTTTTGATTTCCAGTCAAGTTGATGACTTAAATTGCTCTTTGTTTCTATAGTTTTAATTGCTTAACCTTGGCACTGAATTTTTATTATTTCTATAATTCACTCAGAAATGCCTTCAAGCACGAGCTCACGTTATTAGAAAGGGTACGGCATCCTAATGTGGTCCAATTTGTTGGAGCTGTCACTCAAAATGTACCAATGATGATTGTGAGAGAGTACCATGCTAAGGTAAGCTTACCCTTCTTTCATCTCTCTCTTTTCCAGAGGTGTTCTTGATGAGAAAGGGGAGAGAGAAGGTGCAGGTATCAAACAAGAAGGAGCATGAGAATTAATACATCTCCATCAGATGACATATATCCAACTTACTATACAGTGCTCGTACCTATGTTAATTTTCAGGGTGACCTTGCAAGCTATATTCAGAAGAAAGGCCGGCTTTCCCTATCAAAAGTTCTACGGTTTTCTCTTGATATTGCTAGGCAAGTACCATTTTAAGGAACTCTATGCTGCATGAAATCTTTCAGAACAAGTCTTTACAATGCATTCAATGATTATAGATTTATGCAACATTCTTCCGGGTTATTTATATAAGATATTTGATAATTTATTGTTAGCAGGGGAATGAACTATCTTCATGAATGCAAACCAGAACCAGTTCTCCACTGTGATTTAAAGCCAAAGTAAGACCATTTAAAACAATTTGGTGTCTATTTACAATTTAGAAGTGCATTTTAATTTAAAATTTTCTCATTGGGATTACTGTTCCTTTAATATATGAAATTTTGGTAAGGTGCCAGAAATATTTTGCTGGATAATGGAGGTCAACTAAAGATAGCTGGGTTTGGAAATGTGAGATTATCGCATATCTCACCTGATAAAGCAAAGCTGGCAGAGCCTGTCTCCAACATTGACCTTTTAAGTAAGTTTTAAGTGCCAAAATCTTTTAACTCTGGTTTCATATCCTTCCAAATTGATCGGAAGTTTTCATTCTTCTGTTGTCCATTCATGCATTAAGAGTGTTTGAATTTGTAACAGCTATTTAAAAGTTGATTAGTATTTGGAGGCATTTGTAACTGACATAGTAGGCGCTTTGTGCAATGTTGTTTGGGAAAATCCAATTGTTTGCAAATTATAGAAAGAAAAAAAAATTAGATATGAAAAATGTATTTGTAATGCTACTACTGCTACTGAACACTGGAGTTGCTAATCTATATATATCTTTTCTTGTGGTTCAACAATTGTAGGCGTGTACTTGGCTCCAGAGATTTACAAAGATGAAGTATTTGACAGAAGCGTGGACGCATATTCTTTTGGTCTCATCTTATATGAGGTACCAACTATTAAAATTTTGATATATTAATTGTTATATTACTAGATTTGCCAATGTTGAAGGTGATTTTCTCGAGATTCTTGTTTTTTGAGCTTTGAGAATTGGGACACCATCCGGCTTTGCGAAAGCCATCTGGATGTGAGTGTAATTGGATCCTGGCACTTAATTGATGCACGTAAGTGGAAAAATTATGGGCTGTTCAGTGGTCATTACTCATTAGCTAGAGATTTTGTCTAGTGACAAGCACACCATCAACAACTGACATGAAAACCAAAGTCATGAGTTCATACTGAGTAGTTATGCATTGGTGGTATATGTTGGGGAAGGGATGAGTTTGACAAAAAAGATTGTCTTCACATCTATTCATAACGTTCATTTGTCTCCCTTATAGTCCTATTTAAGGGGATGTTGTTCCTTAGGATTCCTGAGTTCTTAATTTGGTAGTCCCTTAATATTCCTGATACAGTTCTAATTTAATGAATACCAATTCCTTTTGTATTATTCCTTCTATGGACCCAGATGATTGAGGGTGTACAGCCCTTCCATCACCACTCTGCGGATGAGGCCTTGAGAATGATGTGCCTAGAAGGGAATAGACCACCATTCAAGGTCAAAGCAAAACATTATCCTCCGGATTTGAAAGAGTGAGTGAATTTTCAAGTAAATAAAAGGTAGATCTTCATTTTAATTGTAAAGGTGTCTTGTCTTACTATCATGGTGTTGCAGGTTGATTGAGGAATGTTGGGATCGAGAACCTGTTGTCAGGCCAACATTTTCCCAGGTCATTGTACGGTTGGATAAAATTGTTTCAAATGGTTCGAAACACGGATGGTGGAAAGATACTTTTAAACTTCCTTGGTATGTTTCCTATTATCATTATATAGATTTTAATTTCTTTGGAGTAATTGTAAGCATGATAGTTTTCACGTATACTTTGAACTACTAGAATTAGTCACTCTCACTCCCATGCGTGAAATGAAAAACAAGAAAGTTGGACAGAATATAGCGAATTAGCGATGATGAATTAAATTTTTGAAATTTGTTGGTTGGGGAAAAACTCACTACAAATTTGTGCATTACTTACTTTTTACCTTGAATGAAATAAGACAAAGGGATAACGAAGTGAGGTTGCACAATTTTCTTAGAATCTTCATTTCTTCTAAAGTTAGGTGTATATGATAGGAATATTTGCTTTGGACCATTTTAGTTGGGTTTGAGACTTTGAGCAATGATTTTTGTATAGAGGACATAACGCATAGTATTTACTGTTCCCTTCATTAATGAACTGCTGCTATTGGGTTCTCACCTGGCATTACCATGTGAATATTTCAATATGTGCAGGAAATAAATAACAGAGGAGGAAGTACCACAGAGCACAAGAGGAGAAAGACCGAGGTTCCATCCTCAGATACGATTTGTGAGGCTCATATTGATGTATAGTTAATAGCCATTGCAATTAATAACTTGGGAACTCAAATAAATATGATTGGATTTGAGCATAAAAATGAAACTCCTGCGACTTCACTTCCGTTCTCCGTCCGATAGAGGGAGAGTTTGGAACAGCTCCTCTTTGTAAACTAAAATGTTTCATAATTCATACGGTGTAGAGATCCTTTACTCTCAGAAATTTTCTGATGATCCACTGTATCTTTATGTCCTATACATATTTTAACTACTACTACTACTTGTTACTGTTTGCAGTTTGCACAATATATGCTTAGATATGGACTCTACTACTTTACTCTCTCGATAAGGATCAGGTATCTTTAAGCAAATTAATAAAGATAACATCCCATATATTACATTCTCTCTTTTCAACTTTTCTTTTAAGCATAGTCGTTCTCGTATTCTTTCTACCTTTTTTTCTCTATTAATATAAACAAACAACTCAAAATTAAAAGCTACTTTCATTTAAAATAATTTTGACTAATACAACGGGCAAATGACGGAGATAAATCAAATGCATGGATAAATTACGTATGTCATTCAAAGCAAATATAATGGTACCTGGATCTTCCAAAGAATATTACTATATAAATCGAATCACCATAATTCGAATTATAATTTCTAGTAGTAATTTGAATTAGGCTGCAAGATTTACTAGAAAAAGTTAAAATACACGTAAATCGAATTAGATCATTTCAATTTACATAAGATCTAAGTAAATCGATACAGGTCCCATAGATTTAGTAAGCAACGCAGCAGTTTCACTTATTTATAGTAATTTGAATAAGAGAAGTTCAAATTAACCGAAGGTTTTGTGTCCATAGTAATTCGAATTTAGTGGTTTCGATTTACGTAAATCTACCTCCCCTAATTCAATTTATATAAAAACGAATGCTCAATGTAAATCTACTTGTCCTGTTTCGATTTACATGTACGGTGGCTATATATAATTCAAATTCACTTCATTTGAATTACATTTCACTACCCCATACCCCACTAAATTCAAAGAAAGTGACGCAGTCTATCAAAATGAAAGACGACCCAAATCGAATCTACCGCTTGAATCGAGTCGCACATATCGTTGGTAGCGTGCATGACGAGGTTAGTAAAATAAAATTTAAATTTTATTTTATTTTCTGTAAGAAATAAACTATGTGTTAGTTTTGTTAAAATCAGTTAGAACTTGTTTATTAACATGATTAGAATGTGTAAACTTCAAGTAGTAGTTAGAGGTTTGATTTATGGGTAGCAGTGTGTTAGAAGCTACTTACTGATATTAAATTGTTTAGAACTTGAATATTATAATTGATAGAATTTGTAAATCTCAAATAGGGGTTAGAGTATTGATACAAGGATAGTAGTGTGTTAGAGTATACAAATAAAAATGCATGTTACAAAAGGGATTCTGCGAGTTTAATAGAAATCTGGCTAAAGTAATTTTCGATGTAAATGATCTGTTTTAGGTAATTTATCTTTTGTAAAGTTTTATGATTGTAAGAGTATTTTTTGAATGTCATGCAGCCCCATTGCTGCATCTTGAGCAAGAGGAGACATCATGGTATGTCGTTAGACGATAGGATCATGCCGTACGTCCAGATAGCTGAGCTGGTCTAGTCAATCCGATAGGCAATCCGATTGGCCCAGTCACACATGACCAGGTCTTCAGAGCGGAGGATGTCAAACCAGTAGTCGAACTCGACTTCGGTATTCACATAAGCAGCATTCACTAGAAACCTCCTAGCAGTTCGCCGCCACATGTCGGATGCAAAATGCCCTGTATACATTAGGTGGAAACCAACCCCCATAAGGAGCCTCTAGTGCAGCCTTAATCCCGTTGTGCCTATCTGATATAACTAGAATGCATGGTTGAGGCGTTATGTGCTGTCGAAGGTGGGATAAGAAGAACGACCACGACTCTGCATTCTCACCCTCCACAAGTGCGAAAGCGACAGGAATGATATTGGAATTGCCATCCTGAGCAATCGCAACTAGCAGTGTACCACCGTATTTGCCGTACAAGTGGATCCCGTCGACACTAATCAGAGGCTTGCAATGTCGGAATGCCTCAATACACGGTGAGAAGGTCCAAAAAAGCCGGTGAAAATATGCTTGCTCCTCGTCCACTTGGCCACCCAATCGCACAGGACTCGTCCTCAACACTGCAACACTACCCGGCATCTCATCTGTACATCTAGCACTCATCGCGACAACTCATCATATGACTCTTTCCAGTCTCCGTAAATCTGAGCCACGACCTTCTACTTAGCCATCCAAACCCTCCTGTAAGTCGGTCTGAAACCAAAATGGACTTCTGTCGCATTCTGAAGTACCTTGATCGACACTACAGCATCGGCTCTAATCATAGGCAGTATGAAAGCCGAGATCACATGGTAATCTAGCCTCCTGTGATCACTGGATATCGAGGTAGCCAGACAAGTATGCGGTCCATTGTACCGTTTTACCTCCCAAATATCTCTGTGCTGTCGGAGACTGATACGAATCAACCATGTGCATCCGTTGCCGAAATACTTACACTTGTCATGGTACTTGCGGTAATCGGATTCCAACACTTTATACCCAACCCCACGTTGGATGTTGTAAGTCTCACGCTCAACACGGCCTCCTCTTTATCCTGAAACTGCTGACCAACTTGAAACTCAACTAGTCCTCCTGTATCCTGTATGTCTCTGGTCCCAAATCCGATAGGCAGGGCAGGTTCTCTCTGTTGTCTCATGGCATCCAAGTCCAAAGATAAAAGTGCGGGAGGTACTGCGGAGTTCCTGAACTAGCTGCTCCACCACCCCCAGCTGGAGTTTTCCTCGCATCCTCATCATTGCTATCATTGGCAATCGTGGCGGGCTCCACATCATCATAATCCTCATCCCAAAATACATCTTCCACACCATCCGGTGCTCCACCCTGTCGGGATTCTGGTACCACATCATCAATGCCATCGCTATCGCAACATCAACTACGGGCCCAGTGTCAACCCTTTCTCTGTCACGAGTGCGGTTTAGATCAGCAGTGAAGGATGGGAAGGCCACCAAAACTGCCTCAGGCTCAATCACGGGCAGAAATGAAGAGACACCAACAGGCCTCGAACTAGAGCAGACTGCTGTGGCTGAAGGTAGAGAATTCCAGTTAGAACCTCTTGAACTAGAGACCACATCCACAAGCTTGGCCAACAGCTTAGGGGTCCTCACCTCTGGGAATTACCGACGACAATGGACAGAACTTCCAAATCTTTGTCGCTGTCTATGACGAACGAATCATACTTCACATCATCCCGCAAAACGGATATCGGAATTCTGTAGAATAACCTCTCCACCCGTTTCATGCCTTGCAGCCCCAGTTTTCAGATTATAGTATCCTGAAACTCGTTGAAGGTTTCATGAAAACACTAAGCGGATCCTTATCAGTAAACTTAATTCTAAAACACGTTTTTTTTCTTAATCGACCCTTTATAGTGCACCAAAACTAAGAAACTCTCATCAGTAGCCATTGTGGGGCTCACTATGATGAAGAATTCACATTCCACATCTATTTATATACATTTACACCATACTAAATTGAATTACCCAACATCCATTTATATATATTACTGAAACTACAGCAAATCTACCTCCCCTAATTTGATTTATTTATATTGATCTCGACGGAGGTAAATCGAATTAGACTACTTCAATTTACTTGAAAACGTACAAACCATGCATAAATCGAATGGGGCTAATTCAAATTATATGGAAACCTAACAATACATACATAAATCGATAGAGCCTAATTCGATTTACATACATCTTTACTAAATCGAATTTTCCTCTTTCAATTTATATAAAATTGTGCTAAATCAAATTTGTCTGCTTCGATTTACATAAAAATGTCCTTAAGGATATACAAGTAACGATTTTATATTTGAGTGATTTGCGTAATTTATCTCAGTCCCTAATACAACAATATCTTTTGCAAGTGAGTTTTTTACAAGTTGCGAAATAATATTTCTATTTAATCATTCACTTAAAAGCTAACTAAATTTTAAATTGTTCTCTAGTCATCGATCGGAAAAAAAACATTGAATAGTATATATATATATATATATATATATATATATATATATATATATATTGTTGAGTCTGCAGAATTTTGACTTCTAATAGCTACAAAGTAATATGAAATTGAACACTACTCACAATAATGCACTCACTATATAATTACTAAAGAGAAAAGGAAATAAAATAAAATAATAATAATAATATGAAAAGAAGATGTGAATGTAGTTGTTATTGTTGATGATAATTGAATTGAAATTCTACAAACGTTTATATAGTGGTTATATGCTATAATTTCAACGGATAGAAATAAAACCTTCCTATAATAACTCTTAGCCTTCCTTTTCTTTCTCTCTCCCTCACAATTCTCCACCTCGTTCACAATTTGAAATCTATGTAAATTTTGGACGATCAAAGAATAGTATTTGTATTCGGTTGCATCATTTGACAATGACTGCCTAACATGGAACAATATTAAGCAATTTCAAACAGTGTTGGAACTTGCTTCCTGACACCATTTTAGTCAACATGTCAGCGGAATTTTCATCTGTATGTACTTTTACAAGAGAAATGTCACCTTTCTCCATAACATCACGCACGAAGTGATATCTAACATCAATATGCTTGGTACGAGCATGATGAATCTGATTTTTAGCCAAATAAATTTCACTTTGACTATCACAATTCAGATCCACGCAATCTTGCTTCAACCTCAAATCATCTAGAAGACCTCTTAGCCACAATGCTTCTTTCACCCCTTCTGCTACTGCCATGTACTCAGCCTCTGTAGTAGATAGTGTCACTGTAGCTTGTAACATCGATCGCCAACTAACTGGAGCACCATGTATTTTATATACATAACCAGTCGTAGAACGTCTTCTATCTAGATCACCAGCATAATCAGAATCAACAAAGCCGCTGATTTGACATGATTTTCCACTAAAGCATAAACCTGTGTCAATGGTGCCCTTCAAGTTTCTTAATATCCACTTGATTGCTTCCCAGTGTGCCTTACCCGGGTTTGCCATGAACCTGCTAACAACACTTACTGCCTTTGAAATATCTGGGCGTGTACATACCATAGCATATATTAGGCTACCGACTGCACTAGCATAAGGTACATTTTTCATGTAAGCCTTATCCTCTGATGTTGTGGGAGATTGTTTACCAGAGAGCCTAAAATGTGGAGCCAACGGCGTTACCACTGATTTAGCATTTTTCATTTCAAATCTTTCAATGACGCGCTCAATGTATCCTCTTTGGCTCAAGAACAATTTTTGGCTTGATCTCTCCCTTTTAATTTCCATGCCTAATATTTTTCGTGCAGCACCCAAGTCTTTTGTTTCAAATTCTTTACCAAGTTGAACCTTTAACATATCTATCTCTACCTTGCTCTTAGAGGCAATAAGCATGTCATCCACATACAATAGAAGATAGATATAATCACCTCCAGGAAGCTTACGAATGTATACACAACAATCATAATTACTTTTGGAAAAACCTTGTTTTAACATAAAGAAGTCAAATCGCTTATACCATTGCCGAGGAGATTGTTTCAATCCATATAGCGATTTCCTCAAGCGACATACCTGACTTTCTTTACCCTCAACCTTGAAACCCTCAGGTTGATACATGTAGATTTTTTCCTCTAAGTCACCGTGTAAGAATGCAGTCTTCACGTCTAGTTGTTCCAACTCAAGATCACCATGAGCGACAAGACTTAAAAGCACCCGTATGGAAGTGTGTTTCACCACTGGAGAAAATATCTCATTGTAATCAACACCTTCTTTCTGTGCAAATCCCTTTGCTACTAACCTAGCTTTGAATCTTGTATCATCTGACTTAGTAGGATCTTCTTTTCTTTTATACACCCACTTACAACCAATTGCAGTCTTTCCCACGGATAATGGGACCACATCTCATGTCTTGTTCTTATGAAGAGATTGCATCTCTTCCTCCATAGCGACCAACCAACTCTCTCTATCTTTGTCTTTGATAGCATGTTTGAAGGTGACCGGCTCATCATCCTCCACTGAGAGTGCATAATCTACCAAGTTTAGCTGCCCATAATGTCTCAAAGGCTTGTCTGACCCGAACTTCTGAACAAATTTATAATTTCTCTTTGGCCTAGTAGATGCCAAAGAATCCTGTTGCTGCTGTTGTAATGCATGTGCATTTTCTCGCTGAATTTCCTCATGATCAAGTTCATCCTCTGCGTCATCTCGAGTAGCATTAGGATGCTCCACCTGAATATTATTAGAGTCTATTTATTGGTATTTAGACTCTATCTCCACCACTTGAGTATTTGAAGTTTTTCCAACATCACCATCATCTGGCACCACATCTTTAGACAAAGCTACCATAGATCGTTCATCAAAGGTAACATCCTTGTTAATTACAAATTTAGAATCATTTACACTCCAAAGGCGATAGCCTTGAACCCCTCTTGGATACCCCAAAAAGATTGCCTTCTTAGCTCTATCATCAAGCTTATTATCTTTGACATTATAATAGGCTGTGCATCCAAAGACTCTGAATTTCTCGTAATCTGCATGTTCCCCTGACCATACCTTATAAGGTGTGTTTCCATCTAGAGAAGAATGTGGGGATCGATTCACTATGTAGCAAGCTGTAGCAACCGATTCTGCCCACATTCTCTGCCTAGCCCGGAATTAGAGCGCATACACCTTGCCTTCTCAAGTAGCGTACGATTCAGTCGTTCGGCGACTCCATTCTGTTGTGGTGTTTCTCTAACTGTCCAGTGTCTTGTAATGCCTTCTCGGTCACAGAACTCCTTGAAAGCCCTATCCGTGTACTCTGTGCCATTATCAGATCGTAGAGTTTTCAGCTTCCTACCTGTTCGGTTTTCAACCATTGCTCTCCATCGCTTAAACGTATCGAATACCTCATTTTTATGTTTGAGGAAGTAAATCCAAACATACCTGGAATAATCATCAACAAAAGTAACAAAATACCTGGAACCACCCTTGGAAGTAACTTTAGCCGGGCCCCAAACATCAGTATGCACGTAGTCTAACAACCCTCTGCTTTTATGCTTGCTTGTAGAAAACTTCACCCTATGTGCCTTTCCATACACACAATGCTCACAAAATTCCATTTGTAGTTTCTTCATATTCTTCAGCAAACCTTGTCCACAAAGCAATGATAGACCTTTCTCTGACATATGTCCAAGCCGCATGTGCCATATTCTCGTGCAATCTGTTTGATCTCTACTTCCACCGATTCCAACTGCTAACTCACCTATAACCGTTGTCCCCAAAAGAAAATAAAGATTACCGTGACGAACTCCTTTCATCACTACCAAAGAACCACGAACAACTTTCAGTACCCCATTTTTCGCAACTATTTTGCAACCATTTTTCTCCAACAAACCTATGGAGATCAGATTTTTCTGCAAGTCTGGAATATGTCTCACATCCTTTAAGGTTCTTACGACACCATCATGCATCTTGATTCTTACAGTACCCAACCCCACAGTTTTACAAGCATGATCATTTCCCATTAAAACTGTGCCACCATTTATGCTTTCATAGGTAGTAAACCACTTCCTATTTGGACACATATGGTGAGAGGCTCCTGAATCAAGAATCCACTTATCGAAGATTTCATAAGATTGTTCTGTCACAGAGTAACAATCTTCCTCATCATTTGAGACGTAGCTTGCTTCTTGCTTTTCTTTTGGGTTGTCGTTGTTCTGTTTCTTGAAAGTTATCTTCTTATTTAGACAATTTGCTTTGAAATGTCCACCATCACCACATTTAAAGCATGTTTTCTCTGCGTGAGGTTTAGATTTTGGCCTAGACTTTCCACGCTTATTACCTTTTCCTCTTTCATTAGTCCTTCCTCTAGCCGCGAACAATCCTTGTGCTTGATCATTATACTCTCTTCCATTTGAAGATAACATTACACTTGTAGCAACCTTATGTAGATCATCCGCTAAAAGTGATGCCCTCGTCTCATCCATGGTTAGAGTGTCACCCACCAGCATCAATGTCTGCACCAGATTTTCATAGGACTTCGGTAATGAAAGTAACAATATGAGTGCTTGGTCTTCATCATCAACCTTCACATCTATATCCTTTAAGTTTGATATGATCCTGTCAAACTTATTGATATATTTTCGGATTGAGGTGCCTTCCTCCATCTTGCATGTATACAATTTGGATTTTAAGTAGATCCTGTTAGTTAGAGTCTTCGTCATGAAGTTACTCTCTAACTTTAACCAAATGCCTGCTGCAGTTGCTTCTTCATTTACCAAAAAAGCAACATCCCTCTCAAGGCATAAGATTATTGCAGCCCGCGCCTCAAGATCTAATTCTTCCCAATCCTCATCTTTCATTTCCTCCGGCTTTTTCTCTTTTCCTGCCAATGCCTTGTGTAATTTTTGTGATATAAGCAGATTTTTCATCTGCATCCTCCAATAGGAAAAATCATTTTTCCCATTGAACTTCTCGATTTCATATTTGCCTACTTTGACATTACTACTAGTAGAAGCCATTATATTCAAAATTGAATTTTACCACTCAAATAATGAATAATATAACGTTGGCTCTGATACCAATTGTTGAGTCTGCAGCGGAATTTTGACTTCTAATAACTACAAAGTAATATGAAATTGAACACTACTCACAATAATGCACTCGCTATATAATTACTAAAGAGAAAAGGAAATAAAATAAAATAATAATAATAATATAAAAAGAAGATGTGAATGTAGTTGTTATTGTTGATGATGATTGAATTGAAATTCTACAAACGTTTATATAGTGGTTATATGCTATAATTTCAACGGATAAAAATAAAACTTTCCTATAATAATTCTTAGCCTTCCTTTTCTTTCTCTTTCCGTCACATATATATATATATATATATATATATATATATATATATATATATATATTGGATGCTCTAGCTTCTAATTCTTGCTAATTAATCAATGAAATGTTTAACTTTCCAATTAGCCTTAATAAAGAAAAATTGAATTAGCCAACTAAACGTTTTTGGTATTGGCTCAGAGTCTCATACACACTACATTTAGCAGCGACATGTATCGGATTTAAGATTAATTGGCCTTAAAATTAACCCTGACATCAACCTTTGTATAATGGGCTCCCATTTCAGTCTACAGTCTACACAACAGCATTCCCACTGTTGGGCTTTCGCAGCCATCACGGTATCACAGTTATTTATTATTATTTTTAAGGGGGTTAGAAAAAAAAAATAATCATTTTTTACCGTGAAAAATTTAGACGCCAACATTTCTATCTATGAAAGATAAAAGTTGAAATTATATTCATAAAAAATAAATTTGTACACACAAAATTATTTAAATTCTATAAAATTAAATACAATTCTTAAATTATCTTCTAATATAACTTAACTCTAACCTCTAATTTTACTTCACACTACCATTTCTCCAATTTTAAATTTTACCACTACTTTATGAGTAAAAAATAATAATTATAGAAAGTAAAAAATAAAAAAAATAAATACAAAACAAAAAAATTAAAAATTACAAAATTTATATTAAAATGTATAAAAATTAACAAAGTACTTGAATGAAAATGATAGAATTTAAATAACAAAAATAAAAGTCATAATTAAAATTATTAAAAAGAAAAAAGATATAGAATTAGATAAAATTTTTCAATATTTATATAAACTCATGACTCATATTATTAAAAAGAGAAAAAATAAAATTAGATAAAAATTTTAAATACTTATATAAACTCGTGACCCATCTTTCTGCATGTCAATGTGACTAAAAATCTAAAATCTTAGACGGAGTAAATATATACATACATGAAAATTTTCATAACTTATTAAAACTATTCCTAATTTTTTATTTATAGAAAAAGAATCTGATGCTAATTGATATATAACCTTAGACTAAACTAAACTTGCACTTGAAATAAACTTGGATCTCAAGTAAACTTAAATTTTAAATAATTTTAAACTTTAAATAATTTTAGATGTCAAATAATTTTCAACTCCAAACAAACTTAAACACCAAATAGTCACCAAAAAAAAAAAAACTTAAACACCAAATATGTAACTTGGTCATTAAATCTAATTTTTCTCCAACTATAATGTGCTTTATGCACGTATGATTTTCGACTTTAACGGTTTAAATTTTTTTCGATATCAATTATTTGTGCCAATTTTTTGCATAATAATAAATAAATAAATAAAAATCAAATATTCATTTGAAAAATCTGGCTTGTGTAAGAAGCAGGAACGATCGGAGGGTCGTAATTCCTGAGTAAAAGCTATGCTCGAAATCGCACTGAATGACGTGGATCTTAGGGTCAAACACGAAAAAGTGGTTGAGATAGAAGGGCAAATCGGTAAAAAGATACAAGCATACTAGCCTCTCCCGCTGCAACGGGAGTAACAAGTTAGTGAAGCAAGCAACACAATAAAAAAAAAAAGAAAGAAACAAAAGAAAGAGAAGCAAATGCAGAGAAGCCCCTTAAACCTCTCCTTCGTTACACCCTAGTACTAATATTACTCTCCTCTCTCTCTTTCTGCCTCGTTCAACAAGCCAACGTTCCCCCTTGTAAGCTCATTCACTACCTATTCCCACTCTCACATTTTTCTTTTCCACTCATTTAATTCCGCACCCTAAACTTCCATCAATATTTAATTCCTTAATTATATTTTCTCTTTTTCTTGGTGACAGATTTTCATTTTATATGTTTATTGATTGAAACAAATACACACAAAAATGGCCTCAAGAGCTATTCTCAGAAGGAAGAGGTTCGTCGATCAATACCTTAACGCTTCTTCCACCTTGATTCCGAGCTCAAACTCTCTTCTCCGTCGTGGAACCGCCACACAGGATCTAACCTCTCCTCCTTCTGCTCCTCCCTCTGACAATCCTCATGGCGCTACTTCCCCGTCGTTTCCAAGTGTGGAGCCTCTCTACTTCTCTCGATTGGGATTCCGACCCTACGCGCGGAGCTTCTCCATTTCCAGAGATTTCGCTTCCGAATTCAATGCGCCCATGGGGATGAGGTGGATGACCGCGTCCCAATCGCTGCGCCGCGTTTCCACCGCCACTGCGAAGCAGCCGGACGATGACAACGAACGGAACGAGGAGATGGTTGCCAAGAAGAGGAAGGAGGCTTCCCCCGAGGAGTGCGATCAGGCCGTCGAAGGATTAACCACCGTGAAAGCGAAGGCGAAGGCGAAACGGCAGCAGGAGTCTCAGAAGGATTCGCAGTCCATTTTACAGAGAGTTTGGGCGACATTTCTAGGGATTGGTCCTGCGTTAAGAGCTGTTGCATCCATGAGCAGGTTGGTTGATAAAAAACAAATCTCACTTGCTATTACTATTCCTGCGCATAATAATGGTTTTAAATTTAAGTCACGGTTGTCTTGCGATTGCTATGTTGTGAGTGTGGAAAAATTGTGGCTGATGCTGTTATAATTTTGCTGGCAATGTTGCAATTCTAAATCACACTGATATGAATGGATGATTTTGTGTAGTTTTGTGGTGGTTACTGTGACTGTGAGAAAGAGTTAGCGCGAAAAGCTACAAGCAAAAAATTACTTGCGAAAATGCAGCTGATGCTATATCAATTAATGTTTATGATACTATTGTAGAGACAACCACGGACAATACAATTTTAAAACGATGTTGATATGAATTCATTACTGTGGTTTTTGGTGATGGTGTGATTGCGCAGGAAAATACAGCTTGCTACATTGAAAAGTTGCGTGGGAAAATGCAGCTTATGATGTCATAATGACTGTTGGAATACAGTTATAGAGATAGCCACCACACTGCAATTTTACATCGATGAATTTTGGTTTTCTAGTGGTGGTTTGATTGCTATTACTGTGATTGTGAAAATTTGTCTGGGAAACTGCAGCTGATGCAATTGCGATTGCTGTCGAATACAACTGTAGATACAGCCACATCATGGTTTGAAATATTTTGACAAGAAGTTGATGAATGCATGTTGAAATTTTTTGGAAATGGAAATAGGATAAAATTTTGAGGCATAACAAATCGGTAGAGTGATAAATAAGGAATCAAAGGTCCTTTTTTGTGCATTTATGTGTAAATTCTTATTCAGACTATTAATCCTTTTCCTTGTGTTTTTGTTTTGGTGCAGGGAGGACTGGGCTAAGAAACTGGTTCACTGGAAGACAGAATTCGTCTCAACGTTGCAGCATTATTGGCTGGGTTTTAAGCTGCTCTGGGTGGATGTGAGGATCAGTTCAAGGCTGTTGCTGAAGCTTGCTGGTGGGAAGAGTCTCACTAGGAGGGAAAGGCAGCAGCTCACGCGGACTACTGCCGATATCTTTAGGCTTGTCCCGTTTGCTGTTTTCATTATAGTTCCCTTCATGGAATTCCTCCTGCCTGTGGCTTTGAAACTTTTCCCGAACATGTTGCCATCAACATTTCAAGACAAAATGAAAGAACAGGTACATGGTGATGAAAATTTTTAATTGTTTGTTTGTTCTCCTTGGAGAGCATATATTAGCTAATGAGATAATTATTTCCTCATTTCATCTTGAGAGTGGTCTGCTTTCTAAACCTTCTATTCTATCCATTGCAAAGGAAAAAGAAATACTTAAACTACTGCAAATGTGGGCCTGTCCCAGCCAGGATTGGATGTTATGTTATAGACAGTTCCCAAAGATTGATATGAACATAATGTCTATTTTTTTGCTAATTTGCATCTCCTTGTTACGTATTGTAAATGAGTTGAAAGTTGAAACATGTTCCACTGGTTTATGTGATGACCCAATAGTATTGACATTGTGATCAGTTTATATACAACAACAACAACAAAGCCTTATCTCACTAGGTGGGGTCGGCTACATTGTGATGAATTTATATGATAAAAGATTTTCTTGTCTATTTGTTTCGTATTATGAATGTTTGAGATTTGAATTTTTTGTTGTAAGGTTTTTGCTTGACTCAGTTGCTCACTGTGTAGGAAGCATTGAAAAGGAGACTCAAGGCAAGAATAGAATATGCAAGATTCCTCCAGGATACAGTCAAAGAAATGGCAAAAGAAGTTCAAAACTCTCGTAGTGGAGAGATAAAGAAAACAGCAGAAGATCTTGATGAATTCTTAAACTTGGTTAAAATCTCAGTCTTAAGAGCCTTTTATTTGACTTTCTGCCCAGACTTTTTGTTCACTTGATCATTTGTAACTTCCTATTCTTTATGCAGATTAGAAGAGGTTCGCGTGTCTCCAATGAGGAAATTTTGGGATTTGCTAAGTTGTTTAACGATGAACTAACTCTAGACAATATAAGCAGGTTGGTCTATTAAACCCCCCTCCCCCCGCCCCGAAAGTCTCTCTCTCTCTCTCTCTCTCTCTCTCTCTCTCTCTCTCTCTCTCTCTCTCTCTCTCTCTCAATATTCTGTTATTCTTGTACTTTAAAAAAAATGTTATCATGACTTATAGTGTCCCTATAACTTGTAGGCCACGTTTAGTCAATATGTGCAAATACATGGGGATTAGTCCTTTTGGAACTGATGCATACTTGCGATATATGCTACGAAAACGTTTACAGCGGTAAGATCCATTTTATGATGTCAATGTTGAGCTTTCTCTTTACTAAGTAATTTCAATTGCATGATGAGATTTTGTTGGAAATTTCTTATAAAGAAAAGTTGATGAGTATCGGGGAAGTTTTTTTAAAAAGATCTGTCAGATTGCATGCTGAAAAGGCTCGGTAGGATTGGCATTCACATAATTGTGCCTTACATGCATTACTTCCCCCCCCCCCCCCCCCTCTGTTTAGGATTAAGGAAGACGATAGATTGATTCAAGCAGAAGGCGTGGATTCTCTTTCGGAAGCTGAACTACGGGAAGATTGTAGAGAGAGAGGCATGCTTGGGTTGCTTTCTGTTGAAGAAATGCGCCAACAGGTTAGATGTTGGGAACAATTCATGCTTATTTCCAGTTTTGTACTTTTTCGTTCTCTTCAATCAAATTTCCTTGAAACAATTCATGATCATTTGTGTGCTTTTGAAGTACTAGATCTGAATGTTACCTTGGTATCTTGTTCTAAACCTGTAAACCTTCATGTGCAGCTTCGAGATTGGTTGGACCTATCTCTGAATCACTCTGTACCGTCATCTCTTTTGATACTTTCTAGGTAATTTTGACAATGCTTTTCCCTGGATCCAAATGATAAGCAAAATAAAGATGTATTTTTAACTTTTGCTTTGATAACCATAACAGGGCATTTACCGTGTCTGGGAAGTTGAAGCCAGAAGAAGCTGTGCAGGCTACGCTTTCTTCTCTGCCTGACGAAGTTGTTGATACTGTTGGCATTACTTCTTTACCCTCTGAGGATTCTGTCTCAGAGAGGAGGAGGAAATTGGAGTTCCTTGAAATGCAGGAAGAACTTATTAAGGTAATATGTACAAACATATTGCTCTGTATATATAACCTTCTAGAAAGTCTTCTTTTCTTTTTGATGATAGGATGACAATGGTATTCTTTTTATTAGTTTATGATATATGCTGTGTTTCATCTGTCACAAATCTACCAAAAAAGAACCTAAATGATAAAGGATGGGAAAAAGGATTTCAACTCTTCAATTTGAGTCCCAATGGGGTTAAAGAATTAAGTTTCAGGGTTTTGATATGCACAATTCACCATATAAAGTCATTTTAGTTCTAGTGGCCTGATGTTGATGAATACTAACTAACTTTAGTCAAGACTCTTCGAAAACTGTAACAAATAATACATTGTTATGAATAAAAAATGCAGGAGGAGGAGGAGAGAGAGGAAGTGGAGCAAGCAAGGAAGGATATTAATACTCGCGAGGATGATAAGGCCTTGAAAGAGATGAATATTTCATCTGCCAAGGAAGCACATCAACTTGCCAGAGCTAGAGCATTAGAAAACAAAGAGCAGTTGTGTGAACTTAGTCGTGCATTAGCTGTTTTAGCATCTGCGTCGGTGAGTTGAGTATTTAAAGTTTCAAAGAGTGTGCTTTCCACAATTTCGTGAATTGCTTTTGATTTTGTATGATTCTTTGCTGATAAATGTCTGCGCAGTTTTTTGTATTCTTATGTATTTTATTCTGATGACAGTCTGTAAGTACGGAGCGTGAAGATTTTCTAAGGCTTGTTAACAAAGAGGTACCTTGGTGCTTTCAGTACTTGTGATTGTTTTATATAATTATCATCTATATATTTTGTCTTTAACAAAGTTGCTACAGTGTGCTGAAGTTTCGAGATGATAGCTATCCTTTCAAACAGGGATGATTTCCTGGCTTTGTTACAATTTTTGCGTTTATAATTTCTAATATTAAGAATTGTGTTATTTGGTTTTTAAATTGGCTGGCTGTAAGAAATTTCAATTATTGCTTTGGCACCTAATCTATTGTAACTGGTTGATCATCCATGTGATTAGGACAGAGAGAAAAAGAGAGGGGGTCAAGTCTTGGCATAGTAATGCACACTTTTTAAATTCTAAGTTGTCTTTGTGTAAGATCTGATGATGGTCATGATTTTATCCTCCTATTGAATAACACTTCTTTGATAGGCCAATGAATAGCTTTCTATAAGATGATTTAACAGAACTGACTTTCGTACAGCACTCATAAAAACTACTGTGTTTGTGTGTATGATCCATTTTTGCCACTGACATCTTTGGTTATTTTCTCTCTCTTCAGATAGAACTTTATAACAGTGTGGTGGAGAAGGAGGGTACAGATAGTGAAAAAGAGGCCTTTAAAGCTTATAAAGCCGCCCGAGAGGAAGATGAGCATGATAAAGAATCAGGTGAAGGGGATAGTGTGTCATCAGCACTCATAGAGAGAGTAAGACTCGTCCTTGATCTATTCTTAAAGAATACTTGGAAACCAATTTCATATATCTGAATTGTGTTCATTTGAAACTATGTCAGGTCGATGCTATGCTCCATAATCTTGAGAAGGAAATAGATGATGTGGATGCCAAAATTGGTGACCGGTGGAGGCTTTTGGACAGGTTTGTACCCAGTCTCTCACTGGGCTATCATTTTCTTGTCACAAAGGTGTATGATTTTAGTTGGGAAGGAGCAGATATACTAAATGGTTTGGTTGAGATTTTATGCCAGGACCAAGCAGTACCTAAACAGGCCATGTGCTAGTTTGGGATAAGGTGTACGTTTAGGCAGGGCATGCGCTAGTTTGGATAAGGCGTTTAGGCAGTGTGCTTATTGTAATGATATCATAATCTCTTTACAGTGAAATATGTGGTTTCATAATGTGCTTGGGTAATAAAGTAAAATTGAACTTTGATTCTGACTGGATGCTTGAATATACTTCTTAACGTAAATTACTGAATGGAAGTAATTTCATGCAGTTACTATAGCTCAGAAATTGTCTGCCACTGAGAAGTTAGTCATTCACTTTGACAAGAATTGCTGTTTTAGTGATTTATTTAATTTTTTTATGGCAGGGATTATGACGGGAAAGTAACTCCTGAGGAGGTAGCATCTGCTGCAATGTACTTGAAGGATACATTGGGCAAGGAGGGTATACAAGAACTCATCAGCAGTCTTTCCAAAGATAAAGGTCTGTCATGAATGAAATTCTCATTTTTAATAAATTAAGTTGATCAAAGCCAAGAATTAGTTCATGAATATATTTATCACGAGAGTTCCTATTTGTTGCTACAGAAGGGAAAATACTTGTGGAGGACATTGTTAAATTGGGCGGTTGGAGAGAAGATGGAGATGGTCATGCAGCTGAAGAGGGGAGAATGTAGAGTTTGAGCACCTGATACGCTCTCATTAGTTATTTCATGCTACAGGAAAAGGAGAAAAACTTATCTAGGCACAAATATATTTTAGGCAATTCGAATCTTATAGCCATTAATTTTTGTATTGATGTATTCATAATTAGTTTTATGTGTAGCGGCAGCACTCGGATGGATATATATGAAGTGTGTGCAGGCTCTGTAAATTTTTGACAGCTGATCACACTTACATTCACACATATGATACAATCTCAATATGACCTTTAAGTTTTGGGTTTTTGGCTATTGGGATGAATATTGAAAAATTAATCCGCTAAATAATAGCGAAATTTATTGACACTTCACTTTATATTTTTGTAATAACAATAGCATGATATTCTTGAGCTTTCATAGGCCTTTGTGTCAAGTGTGTATATATAGATAGGTGTGTGAGTTTATGTAGTCTAAAATTAGGAACTGTTAAATTAAAAAAAAAACAGTGGAACATAGGAACCCAAGGTGGTGAGTGTGTGAGTGAAAGTGAACTGTGTAGTGCAAGACCAAAAGAAGGGAAAAGAAAACTTTATTTTAATATTTTTACTGTTTAAGCGTGATTTGCTCATTCGCTGCTGCTATAAGATACTTATGTATCGTTAAATCCAAAACACAACTTATATATACAAAAAGTATTCTCATGGAGTGTTTGAAATGCATAATGCATTGAAAATTCCTGATTATTATATTACACAAACAATGATTTAATTTAGGATCTCATCTTAATAAGATTCACAAACTCATTGATGTTGTTGTCTGAAGTTCCACCCTCACTAACTGCCTCAACGGCCAATTCCCTCCATTTCTCAGCATTTTTTCTAAGTTCTTTTCCAACGTCATTTGCCATCACTTTCCTTATACAACGCTCAATCTCTTCTCTTCTCACCACACCATTATCCTCGTCAACCTTAACTCGAACACCAACCTTCCAAACATCCTCAACAAACTTTGCATTCATAGGTTGGTCTGTCCACTGTGGCATTGCAACCATTGGAACCCCCAAACACAATGCTTCAATTGTTGAGTTCCATCCACAATGTGTTAGAAAACAGCCAATTGCATTGCTTGATAGAACTCCCAATTGGGGTATCCAATTCACAATTAAACCTTTTCCATCTTTGTGGATTTCATCAAAAATCTCTTTCTTGAGTTTCTCTCTCTCCAAATAGGTGATGACCCACAAGAAGTTGAAACCTGTGGCTATTAGGCCGAATGCAAGTTCCTCCATTTGCTTTGAGGTGAAGCTTACCATGCTTCCAAATGAGACATAAATGACTGATCTTGGTGCCTTTTGATTGAGCCAATTGCTATGGGTTAACTCCAATTGGAAGAGGTTCAAATTGTTTTCTGTGTCATTTAGGATTGCCTTGTCTAAATAAGCGTATGGAATTGTTGGACCAATGGTCAACATTGGACATAGCTTTGACATGGAATCCACCACCTACATTAACAAGGAAAATGGATAAGACAAAAAAATGCATAGGATTCTTGTACTTACTTCTCCTCGTACACATGGAATCTATTCATTTTCCTTTCTTAATGATAAGGGTAGAAACATCAATAGACCCCACATTCCATCTAAATATCTAATAATAATGGCGTAGACTAGGAGAGGTAGGATAAACTATTAAAATTGTATTCGAAAATTTATAAAAATAATTTTACAAAATACAGAAGATAAATAAATTCTCAAAAAGATTTATAAAAAAACGTGACAAAAATAATATATTTTAAATATGTATTTAAAAAAACTTTAGAAATGTAATTGTTTTACAAGTATTATTAAAAAATAATACTTTTTCATTATCTTTAAAATTTGATAATTTTATGGCAAGTAAATATTTTTCTAAAAATTTTTTACGTGAAAGTGTGAATGATCAAAATTTTTTTTTGAAAAAAAACATAAGAATAAAAATCAAATCTGGCTCTAATTTTTGGTGTGCACCTTACAAATAGTTATTCAAATGTTGTCACAAAAATTCGAATCAAATGTACAATTTGTTTGTTAAATATATAAATTTATTTTGTCATTTATAAAAATATAATACTTATTGATTATTTTTGTTACATTTTTAAATTATTTAATTAATATGAATGCAGATAACGTAATTGGCCAGAAAATTGTTGATTGAAATTCTCACAAGTGACTAATCAGTAATCACTTTTAGCATGTGATTGGTATATGCAAGTTATCAAACTGCAATACAAAGTTCAAATAAATTCCCGAGTTTGATTACCTTGTTAGTATTTATATTTAAAGCATATATTATAATAAATAATAGTGAAAGAACATATAAAGAGGAGATTAAGGTGACTAAAATATACCTGATGCTCTAGCTTGTAAAAGGAATTGACAAGAAGAAGATCTGCTTTATCAACATTTGAGAATTGATTCATGACCATGTCAAAGTAAGCTGGATAAAAAGCAGGGTTGCAAACAAAAGAAGGTGTGTCTTTGAGTTCAAGCAATGGAAGCCCTTCTATATTTATTGGAACTTCAGACACTGGTACCTTCAAAATTCCATTATGGACACAATAGAATGTGTAATCAACAGCACACATATGAGTGAAAAAAGTAGCACCAATGATCCCAAACTCTTTGGCCACATCCAAAACCCATGCCAACAGGCCATCATACACTATGCAATCTATAGGGTGCTGAGAAGATTCATTATACTTTTTGATGAGTTCTTTCAAACTTTTTGAACCTATGGTTTTCATTGTTGATACATAGGAGCTTATGGATTCAGCATGAGAAAACCCACCTTGGTCATAGCCATCTGAGATGGTATCAAATTGAATTGAACTTGGTAATGATGAGAGTTGGTGAAGATGCATTGATTTTGAGATGAATTTGGTTATGACCAATGTGGATGTCACTCCTTTTGTGCTCAAGCGTTTGCTGAATTGGAGCATAGGGTTAAGGTGACCTTGGCTTGGGTATGGAACCATTAGTATATGCTTCTCACTCATCACTTTGCTATTTCTTCTCTCTTCCTCCATTTCTCACTCTCTTCTTGTTCACACAACTCACTAGTTTTTGTAACAAGCTATGAACAAATATACATATCATTTGATAGAATGGATTGGAAAGAAGTGCTTTCTTGTACACACTAAAATCCAGAACCATCACTCAAAATATCTATAATATTTTTTATATATTATTAAATAAGATTTCAATGAAGTGACAGCACAAGGTCAAACTTCATTTTCATGTCATATCAAGACACCATTAGATGAGTATTGGAAGTTTGGAACCACTTTGGTTACGTGGTGGTCGTTAATTGATTCAAACCAAAAGGCGGCTATGGAAAAAACTATATCGCAATCAAATTCTATATATCTCAACTAAATAATAGATATGAATTTTGACCGTAATGTTGTAACAAGAAAAACTTCTAAAGTACAAAACCATGGATTAAAAAATAGACTTAACTGTAAATAAAAGGAATAAAAACCCAACAAACCAATACAGTCAGTTAATTAACAATCACAACCTGCACAACGTGCGGACTTTACACTAGTAAGTATCTATTATGTCTTGTTCTCAGTGTCTTATCTTGTCCTGTTCTCAAAAACAAATGCAGCCTAACAGATGACACAGGAAGCAAAAAAACAATATTCATAAATATCTACGTTTAACATAGAAATCTCAAGACTCATGATGTTACACATCGGACAATTATTCAAAACCAGATTAATCTCTATCAGACAGTCTTCAGCTTAAAAAAATTAAAATGGGGTAAAGGAATAACTAACATAGCTTTGTGAATAATTGAAAATCAAATTAGATTAAAAAGACATTTTTACAAAACTTTGCCAATATCACGACTAATAGGAACCCGTGATTGTTAATGTTTGTACATTTTTCTTCTGCAGTTGTCAAAATGGCAGCTGAAATTTACAATGAGTTACTCAATGCTTGTTACTATACCTACCCTTCCCAAATCCCCCTTTGACCTCCATTTTCACCAGGTGTTAGTAATTACCTATTTTATTGTCAGCTATTTTCCTTTTCCCACTTTGATTAAATGGTTACAAGTATACCTCTATAGTACCACTTCTATGTACATATCAAATCACCATAAGAGCCTTCTCCAATGCTGGCACAAGCACCCTTCAACAAGATTCACACTGAAAAGATCAAGCTTTTTTACCCTTTTGTCTCTCTTGCACAGATGCCATTTCATTCCTATAAGGAATAGGAATTCAATGCTGAACCTCATCATTAAGAATTGCATCATCACAGCCTGTGAATATATAAAAATCAATGTTAGGAGACAGTCAAAAAATGAAGAAATTAAGTTCAATGAGAGAAATTACCCAATTGGTCTGAGGAGGGTTAGCAATGCATGCGCCGATTTGCCGAGAGCCCAAGCAAAGAATCTTTGCAGCGGAAAAGACACAACATATAAGCCATCCCCTAGGTACTATAAAGCTTCAAGAGTTATTGATGCCTTGGTGAAAACAGAAAGTACAAAGGGGGCTTCTTGCTCAGGATGTATAGTAGTAGGGACTATGGTGTATCCCTTTGGCTCGGGTTCTAAAACCATTTCACAGGATATTTCTCGAGAATTAACATAGTCCGTCCCACCAACTGATTCGTGCAAGTATATATTGAAACCTGCTCGTCGTCCCCGAGTTTTGAGTATCCTCATTCCGATGTAGAACATTAAAGAATCATGGCTGGATTGATAATTTCTGAATCCGGCGGTTGTTCTTGAGAATCCGACACCCTATAAATATGATGACAGAAGATTTCAAAGAAATTAATACACTACTATATGTTCAACACAAGCAATACTGAATATTCAATACCGTTTGTACCTGAGTTAGGGTAATGAATACATGAATTGGTAAAGATGCATCTTGCCCAGTTGCAGTTAGTCTGAACTGTGGATTTTGGTGCCAGGTATCGTAATCCTGGCACCCACCAGCACTTTCACCAAGCCATCGACCATGAACAGAGTAACGCATCTCGGGTGGATAGACACGGCAGATATATATTGATCGGAAATGAATCTGAAAGTCTTGCCATGACATCCAGAATATACCATCTTTTGACTGTAAAAACGAGTAATGGGGAAGTCAACCGGAGTCGGTAAATTATGGTAACACGGTGCAGCCAAATAATCTGCTTGTTCATAAAGAAACACTGACGAGTAGAAGTGTAAGACTGGTCCGTTGGAAAATGTAAAGAATTACCTGTGGAACATGCTTCAGCTTGTGCTTTATTCTATCTGTCCATTCAGGAGATGAATCAGACCACGGGCCATTCCACTCGACTTCATTTGCCCATGGATTTCGGATCTGTACGAGTTTATGGCCATCCACTTCTCTTATCTGAAAGTTCATGACAGAAGTGAAAGTTAAAAGAACATTCCTATTATAAAATACAGTGGATATAAGACTTCCCCCATTACCTGAAGGATTGAGTATGCATGTCCTTGCACGATGCCACTGGAAGAGATGTGCACGTCAGAGCCTGAAGGACTTCCTGCACCAAGGAGAAAACCCTCTTGCTTGAAGCGTAACAATTGAGACCACAATCTACCACTTGCAAGGTCAATCTGTGCTTCACTGCTCCTCATGTCGATTTCCTCCCCTGCACCCCCGGTAAGATCAACAAGAGCATCCTGAACAAGCCCACCCTCAAGTGCTTCATAGGAGCCATGCAACTTGGCATATGCCTTCTCCAATATAGAGACCCAAAGTTCATAACCCTTCTTACTAGTGGCAAATGCAGGTTTACCCGGCAATTCACAAGGAATCCAATCATCAACAACTACAGGGATCCACTCACCCTAAAATGCCGGAAAAAAAAATTAATTATACTAGAAACTATCATATTGATTGCAGTCCTTCAGACAACATTATCAAAAGAGAACTTTATGAAGATGGGGAAAAGAATGATACAGCAGCATGAAAAGTATATCAAATAAGAGATGCAAATTGTACTCATTTTAGCTTATTACCTGCACACAAAAGCGGACAGTATATATCCCTTCCTCGTTATATTCTGGAGTGATGATTACCTCTGATATACGTGAAAACTCTGTTAGAACAGCAACAGCGCTCAAGAACCAGCAGTCACCTAACCGGCCCTATACAATACACAGAACATCTATTGAGAGAAATTGCAAGATAAAATTACTTCTTCAAACATATACATATCGAGAAGCATTTGTTGTAGAGTTCTTGCAAGATGCTAAACAGCACCTGACAAACATCTGAAGGATTAGGAGCTCCTGAAAATAAGCAAGGATGGCAATCAAGATGGTTCTGTCGCACAATTTCACCTGGTCTCAGCCACCTAGAAACAACCTATGTATAAAAGGCCATGATAAGATAGTTGGGGAGGAAAAACGATAAAAATTAATTAAAAATAACCAATCATAATGAAGAGAAGTACCTGTAATTTTGCTGGAGGGTTTTCAGGGTCCACATATAAAGAGTGATCATTTGGAGGAAATTCCTCGTCAGTAAAACGTGACTCTCCTCTAGCAGAGAGAGCTTCTTTGATGGCTGATTCTACTGATCGCATCCGTTGATTAATCTCTTCTTGTGTTTCAATTCTGGGTTTTCTATATTTCCTAGAGAAGGAATCTATATCCACCACCACACCATCACGATCTGACCTCCTTTTCCTCCCACTAGAATATTGTCCATCCCAATCCACATCATCTCTGTCATATAAATCTACATCAGCAGGATCGCTGTCCCAACCATCAACCTAAGCAAAAATGCAACAAAGCAAACTTAGCTGAGTACACTGTTTTGCTTTAATATTTATAGTAAAGCGGACAGCAAATTATGTGGAATAAAGCATGATACCAACATGTGAATCACTAGAAGTCTATAACATCCTGCAGTATTTAAGATATCTTATTTTGTCTATATAATTTATTATTTTCAAATTTCAATTACTAACATGTTTTCTTTGTGCTTTTGTTTGTGTACGTGTGTTTTTGTGGGGGAAGGGAAGCATACCCTCGGGGGTGAATCAGTCCATTGCAAATTATCTTCGGGGTAATCAAGCCCACCAAAGTCTGCCGAAGCAATTGAGGTATAGAGAGCAGAAATCTCATCTTCAGTTAAGCACCTTCCCCAGAGAAAAGCATCCATAATATGCATCTTAGATTCAACCCCTTCACTATCTGATCTACCAAAAGCATCAATATCTGCTGGTGGTCGAATTCCCACCCAAACTTCTGTCCCTTGTTCCCAAATGCTGCTACCCACACACAAAGGTAATCCAGTTTGGTAGCCATCGAATCCACCATCTGTATAACATGTTGCTTCACCTAAATCAGCATCAATTGTCATTGCTATGATATGCCACCTGCAAGATATTTATTAACAAAAATGTAAAAGACAGTGAGACAGTAGTTCTCTGTCATTAAAACAAGTGTCAAGCATAAGTGCAGAGCTATCCAAATTCCATATTAAACACTTCTATTAAGAAAAGAGCAGATTAATCGATACAATCTCATGTATTTAACAATCCTAAAGGACTTCTATATATTATTGTCATACTTGCTGATTTGCAAACTGAAAATAGCAAGCTAGCAATCTTTAAAAGATAAATTCAGTTACGGAAGTATACAAACAGATAAGAAACCATAATGTTTTGGATAACTGACTCATTCCTGAAACCAAAAATCTTAATCAGAGAAAAGAATTGCAAAAGAAGCAATAAGAAAGATAAAAAAAAACATATCACAAAAGCAATAAGAAAAAACTAATAAAAAATCATATCACAAAAGCAATAAGAAAAAACTAATATTAAAAAACAAGGAAGCAAGCAAATCTCCGACACACATCTGAAAACAACTCATGTAAGCTAAAAATGATGAAACCTTGAATTTCTTCAAGCCAGAAATACATGAAACATAAAAATAGAGAGAAAGGCCAAACCTTCCATCTGCAATACATGTTGCACCAATACTCCACTCCTTCGTGACAGTTGTTTGCCTATCACGTTTAGTAATCAATCTGAGTCCAACTTGCCCAGCCTCAATACCTTGTTCAGAACCAGCCACAAGAACTTCCCAGCAAATAATTTTCTGAAAATCCGTGCCCAAAAGACAGACAGGACCAGACTCAGGTTGAATCATCACTGCTATGGAAAAGCTAACTTTCTGACTTTGACATAGACTCAAATCAATTGGACCGTAATGCCGGCCACTTGAAGTTGCTTCATCATCAAGAACACATATGGCACCTGTCACTCCAGTCTGTAAATATAAACAAATGGCCACTAGCATCAGAAATGATCAAACCAATTACAATCAAAATTCTTAAGTAATGGCAAATCGGGTGTGGAACCTGTAGTGCACGATGTGCTAACTGCGAAAGACGTATTCTCTGTGCAATGCTTTTAACCCTCTTTCGAGCTTTGGAATCATCCAAAACAGAATCACTTCCTACTGCACGCACTGCAGCTACCATGGCTGCAGCCTCTCTGCTGCTAGCATTCGGAATGGTGGAGAGCAGAGAAGCTTCTATCTCCTTCCATTTGCGTTCCTCTTTTTCAAGCAGGGCCTTCCTTCTTTCTTTCCCTCTCCCCTCTTCTTCACGTCTCTGCATGAAGATCTCCTCTTCCATCTCCTTTTCTCGTATGTAACTATAAAACACAACAGTATATTTAGACAGGAAAAACTCCGTAAAACTAGAAATGATCATTAGATATTCGGGGCAGTACCTGTCCTGAATAATTTCAAATTGCCTACGATCTTCTGGCATCCACTTTTTTATTTTCTTAGCACTCAAGTCAGAAAATCCAATACTGTCTAGAAAGAGTCTCAAACGAACCTCATCCTACAAGAGAAAAAGGATTGTCGTTGTCACATGAATAAAAGAATGGGTACCATCCATAGCAAGCAGCATTTTATTCTTTTTACCTGTGCTTGTTCTGCCTTGGATGTTAAACCAAGCAACAAAAGCAAATAACCACCGAACTTGTCCCACATGTACACCCATTCAGTGTCAATGGCCTCTTCCAGAGCCAGGATCCTTGCATGAGCACACATCACTCTTCTGTGATCTACACTGGTTGGCTCATGGCGAAATGTCCTTTCATATCTAAATCTACTAAAAAATGAACCTGCAACTAATTCTTCATTTCTCAAACGGTCTCTTAATTTCATGACATCGGCTCTGGGCAGCACAAAATTTCCTCCCTTATCACGCATAATAGTAGGGTCTCCAATCAAAAGTGCTGCAGAACTAGCAGACCTCTGAGGTGCAGAATAAGTTCCAGATATAGCATTCCGGGTCTATGATGCAATTAATTACACACGATCTCAGTTAACTCACCATGGAAAATAAATACGTACAAAAACATAAAATTGTGAAGCAATCCAAACAATGGTGAGTGTAAACAGAAAACATAAATATTATCACAGTAGAGTCCTCACAAACACACCTTTGTTGCTGATCTAGCAATTGCCTGATTAACAGTTTCCTTGCTGAGAAAACGTACAGCATCTTCCATCATCTGTACATAATTAGAAAATGGTTACAATTAGAATAATTTTTTTCTGAATAGAGAAGTTATCACATAATGATTAGCGATTGCTGGCAAGGAGATTTTGTTACAATTAGTTCCCAAACCTTAAGTGTAAGGCACGGACGAGAGACAGCAAACCCAAATGAAACAACAAGTGTAATTGCCGATACAGCAGCACCAGCAAAAGGTGGATAAATCTTTAAACTGGCAACAACACCCCAACCTTCAGTTGCTAGTGCAATCCCATATAGCATGAGAAAGGCCACACTGCAAATAGTGGAAACAGGAAGTGGATACAAGTAATAAACTAGATAACATGAAAAAATAAATAAGTAATAAATTGAACCAACAAACTTAGAAACAATAACTGATCAGAATTAACGAAGAAGTCGTGACTAAACCTGACATTCTTTCCGCAATCCGCATGAGCATCGTACACATAGACTGGCAAAACTCGGGGAGAGTATACCACAATGGGATTTGAAAGCAGTACCTGAACAGAAAAAATGAAGAAAAAATACAATCCGTAAGCAAATAAAAATACGCATAAATATTTTTAAAATAGCTTGCTTCCTATCATATGGGTAGAAAGATTTGAAGGAATAACTTACTGTCAATGCCCGTCCAGCAAGAAGAAAAAGAAATGAAAAATAACCAACCGATGCTCCAGCAAAAGGTTGACCTAAACAAGGAAGAAAATATCATGAGCTGAGCAGCCAAGCAACTAGTTTTAACTTAAGGCATGACTATTGATGCTAATACTATAAACCACACGCACCTTCAAACCATCCAAGAAGAAATGCTGCCAAAGCCAACAGAAAGGCAAAGAAGCACACAAAGACCATCTGTGTCCGACTCAAATAAAAATTATTTGATGCCCAGTGATGGATAGCACCGATTGCTAATACCATGAGGAGAAGTACCAAAAGACAGGCTACCCCGATCTGTAGTAATTGGAAAGAAGTTGCATCCAAAATGAATTAATAAAAAATTATGAAGGGGAGAATAAGAATATGCAAAAGGTATATGTGTCATACTCATTGGGAAGGAAAAAAGAAGAAGATTAAAACAACAAGGGCACAGCACTCACAGTCCAAGGTTTGATGTAAACTATAACAGCTGCTATAGCACCAAGCAGAAGCACCAGACCAATTATAACAAAGATATATACACCTCTAGAAAGTCTCCAACCATCATCCTTCCTATAAATAGCATTTTGAAAGGATCAGCACCAATCATACTAAAAGCAGAGTTTGAGCCATTTCTTTATAAACATAATGATACAATGATAAATATAAGAACGTTTTACTAACCACTTAAGCAATCCACAAGTAAGTGAAAGCAAGGCTGGAATGCAGACTAGAGGAAGTAAAGCAGCTAAAAAATCACCCTTCGTTGGAAGTTGGTCATCTTTAGATTTGATAACTTCCAAGTAAGACACACCACAAAATGCTACGAGAATAACTACAATCAGAAAAGAAAATATAAAAAAAGATATCAGCACTAGGATAATGATAAATATGTGTGGTAATATATCCATTTGTGAGAACATGTATATGCAGAATGAAAAAATACCTGCAAATAATCCAATAAAGATAGCAGAGGAAAGAGAGAAGCGATAGGTTGCAAACCACGAAATTATTGGAAGCAAGCTAGTAACAACTAAACCAATAGCAGATGCCATAGCCCACCCAAGAAAAACAGAAGATGTGTATGGGGAGGTCAAGCTTTTCTGATCATCATTCAACCCCTTGTATCTTAAATCATCTAAAGGCTTTGCAGAAACTATTGCTCCCAGAGCCAGTACAGATCCAACGAATAATGACGTACAAACAATAAGAACTATACCCTGTAAAAGTGAAATAGACAATTATGCATTGGCAAATTAAATTTACTTGAACCCCAAAAAAAACCATCACATCACACCCTTCTCCCAAAGCAATAAATTGCAAGAATTAGAACCTCCCGGTTTACTAATAAGATAGCTTTAAGTATATGCATCACTGATCTGATAAATTCCTTTTTTTTTTTTGGTGGATGTCAAGCCAAAACCATTTTTTATTTTTGTGCGTGTTGGGGAACCGGGGGAGTCATGGTCAACCACCTCAACCAACTAAGTAGCAACCAGAAACACACCCTTGGTATGTAGAACTAACCTCCTTTGTACCAGGAATGCGATCATTTCCAACACTTCCCGTACAATTCACTCGGGGAACCCAGAACTTGTAACCATTACGTATCCATATAGGAATTGCAATAGAAAGGCATGCCACCATTAGAGGCACAGTCAAAGACAATCCAAGGAGAACAGACGATTTGCTGCACAAAAGATACACAGGTAACTATGCCAGGTACTCCAGTACAACTTTGGCAAAATTACATTGAAACTAAAACTTATGAATGACTTTGAAAAACCATAGGGATTACCTCAAGAAAGAGAGCAGCAATCCAACACAAGTGCTGAACAGCCAAGCAATAATACCATACTGGAATAGCAAATTAGAAACATAAACAGAAATCCAAGAGAATATACTTTAATTACGTACTTAAACTTCAAACAAATTCATCATTAACACGTAATCTGAAGATAAGCTGAATGATTCAATATTAATTTTTTTTGTAGATGCATTTGCATGTAATTCAATATAAAGTCCACACCTTCCGCGGTTTTGAAGTCATGGCCATTTCTTCTGCAGTAAGTGATCGTAGGAAAGCCATAATTGAACATATCACCGGAGACAACAGAAGCACAGCCAAGCCAAACTCAAACTGCATGCAATAGTGATTCCAAACACATCAAGATGAGAAAATAAATTCACAGCTATGTTTACACAAGTAGCAACCCAAAATAATTTTAATAAAGAAAACAGAAATTAGGCTTCCAAAATGAAATTATTTTAGGGAGAGCTCAAGACTTACCTGCTGGTGGGTTCCATTAACGAATTTGACTGTTTTTGGACGAAATACACCAATAATGGTTGTTTCGACTATGAAGATAAGACTGAACAGAACCCATGCTCGCTCTGGAGAACCCGTAATGTGATGCAATACAAGTCTGCACAACTGAAGCCACTTTTCAAGCCCATGCAACCTCAGTTCTTCAGAAAATGAAATTTGATTAGGCACGGCATTGCCAACACTGGCATTATCAGTATTGTCACGATGATCTCTATCTGCGTCAAGACTACCCCTCTGTAATAATGCGAGAATAGTTGGATCTAATTCTAAACTTTTCTCTTTCAACATCATAGCAAAATTTGGATCCAAGCCTTTATCTTGTAATAGAGTACTCAACTCCCGATCACCTTGTCTTGTACTTCTTTTAAGCATAGTTGCAAACCTAGGGTCACTCAACCTTTCTTGGAAAGCAAGAGCCAAGTTCAATTCTAATGTTTGTTGATTTGCAGAGTTTGATGTGCTAGATTCATTCCCTTGGCTATCAACACCACTACTTGAACAAACCACCACGGAATTATTGGGATCCAAAGTTCTATCATCACAAGACGTTCCAGCCTCAGCCTCTTGAACAGCTGAGCGACATGAGCTGCTACGTATTGCTAAACTTGACCTGCCACTATCTATGCTCTTGTCACTATTTATTCCATCTGGCAAACTGGCAGTTTGAGATGGGGCATTATTCCAATTGCATGTATCGGCTGCAGCCAAACCTCTGTTAGCTTCAATGACATTACCAAGATTACTAGCTTCAACACTGCTACTCCGTTTCATACTTGACCCACAGCCTTCAGAGAAGCTAGATGAACTATTATGCTCCTTCTTACGAAATCCTTCTCTCAAGCGAACCACAGTGCTTTGTAAGGCATCTCTCCTCGCAGCCAATGGATTTTTCACTGATAAATGACGAGAAACAACAGCCCCTAGAAGTACAGTAGCCATAACGGCATAACTGATACAGTGCCCTATATACCTATGAACAGGGAGAAGCAACATTCAACATTAAGAAACCACACTACATGCAATTTGGATAAAAGGTTATATGTTTCAATTTAAGGCACTAACCAGTATTGCACTCCGAAACAAATAAGAAACACGCGGGATGTTCCAGCAATAAATAGTGCTGCAACACGACTGTCAAGAAGTTGAAAACCATACATGCAAGCTCCCAAATTCCAGTCTACATGGAAACAATAGAAAAGAAAAGGAATGAATCAAATAAATCAATCTAATAACTACAGAAGAAACATCTAAAGAAATAGATAGAACTAATAATAGAACTGATTAAATTACCTAGAATAATAACAGCAACTGATGTAACTGCTCCAAGCCAGTTTGCCTCTTTTGCTGTTAGGCCATATAAAATGGAATATACTAGCAGAACAAAAAGTGAGCCAACATAGAGAAGTACAAGATGGGAAGCCCTGTCAACACAGAGAAAAACATTGAAAATTACTTTGTCTCCACTAGGATAGTCAAAAGTGAGAGCAAGAACTAAAGCATACCTTCTCGATTGTCGAGGATATAACTCATTTGGGTCCGGTGGTTCAGGTAAAGATGTCACAGGACCCAATTCAATTTGATCAGAATAAGCAAATTTGTATGCCCTTCTTACATACTCATCCACATCCAAGCCATTACCTACAAATAATAAACCTGGTAAGATTTCCACTTAATGAAACTTAAAACAAATGGAATCAAATCATTTACAAAATAAATGAACACCAGCATGCAATATCTATACAATCAAGGCATATAATAAGGATAATCACTTCTAAATGAACAAAATGACTCAAAAGCATACCATTAAACACCATTCTGCAAATAAATAGCATGTTGATAGCTAAAGCAATTGCTGAAACTCCAAAAAAGAAGCCAGAAGGAGAATAACGGTCAGATGCTCGTGGACCAGTTGTAACATACACGGCACAAAGTTCATACGCACAGAGCAGAGTAACAGCTAGGAGGAGGAGAATGGCTACAGCTCCTGTCAAAGGAAAATATGGACATGAGCTATGATTATACTTAGATCCAAAATGAAGATGAAACTAACTATAAGAGTAGATTAGAGAAATTAAAGCACAAGTAACATTCCCAAAGAAATTATAAGTGTAGATTAGAGAAAAATTGCAAAACTCCCTATTGTTTGTTCTTTGCATATTTTATGTAGGATTAAATGAAAGACTTGCTCAATCTAACGTTATTGCTATCTATCAACAGATATATGACTTTGACACACTATAACAAAAAGCCATGTTCAGTCACAGAACTAGACCTATCGATACTTGAATGATTTCTGATGTTCTTCATCAATCTAATATTGTATATTCCTTGTTTTCTAATAGAAATCCCATACTTTTCTTTTCATTTAAACCCTAACATTTTAATGTGATACTACCCATTGTGGCATAATCATATTAATATTCCACTGCCAAGGTTATTCGTTTGGTTCCAATTGTTCACCAACAGCTGCCAATATGTCTAGTTGGTGGGAGATCACCCCTGGGAAAGAATCGACCGGAGTAATGCAACAAAAGCCTCTGACTAAATTTCAGAGTGTAGAATGGTACATTAAATAGAACATACAAGCCATAAGTTGGAAACAAAACACAAAGTATAGTTTGGTAATATAACAAATTGGCCAGCAAATACATACTTGAACTTTGCCACTGGGTTCTCCACCAGAGCATAATTGAATAAAATGCCAAGAGAAGAGCTGTGCCAGCCATAATTACGGCCAAACCAATCAGATCTCGACCCAGTATTGCAATTAACCAGGATCCCCAAATGATAAGCACCAGAATTGGAGAAACAACAACCACCCATGCCAAAAGATTCAGGAAGCCACAGAGCAAATGCAGCTGAGGACCGTGCAGGATATTCGGCCATTTCCGAGCAAAGATCCAACTGGAAACAGAAACAAAGAAATAACAGATATAAACAACTTCAGGATACTTAAATAGCATAGGTTAATCCCATACAAAAGGACTTGCATTTCTTCTCAAACAATGTATGATATAAGATGACAAAGAAAGACTCAAAGGTGGATCAAAACTTGAACCTATGTTCAATTGTCCTGTTCTTATCCCATGGTTGCAAACAATATTTCAAAAAGAGATCACATAAATCATCACATCAAAGAAGAATTATAGCTTATCTGGTTTCTGGAACTGGTATTAGATTCCTACCAATCAAAATCTGTATAATGTTTTGGTTCACCACTTGGTCAATCAAGAGAGCCAGAGAAATGACATCTGTCATGTTCAATTACCCAGTTGCCATCTTGTGGTTGCAATAAATATTTAAAAAGAATATCATATAGATCATGTGAAAGAAGAGTTATAATTACTCAGTTTCTCAAAGTGGTAGCAGATACCAATTAAAAGTATTCAAACCTTGGATATCTAGAGAGATACAACTCGGAATAGATACCTCAATCTGTATTTATTCTTATGTTCCACTTACATCAATTACTATCAATGTAAACTACAAATTTCAAATAATATATAACCAAAAAGAGAACAGAAAAGAAGATTAAATTGGAAAAGGGATAAGATATTCAATTTTTTGAGCATTCCTATCTCAGGTACAGAAGTGAATGAAATAGCAGCTCAGTCTACAAGCCTGGATCCTTACAGGGCATACCTTCCATGAAGGAGGAAGTTGATACTATAACTAGATACCTGATCACCATGTTGTACATTGTCATTGTTCTAAGGCTAACACTCCAATAAAGAAGTAAATATGACAACAATAATGTTTAAAATCTCGAATGTATAATATGATATTCCTTAATTGGGGTTACCATGTATGCACAATGTGATTAAATGATAAACCAACACATAGGAGTCTTATACGAAAACTCCACAAGTGTGCAGGATAATCTTTTCCTTATACAAAAAAATGAAAGGAAATTTGGATAAGCATCTGATTTAGTGTAATATGTTATTGAATACAAAAGGTTTTCCTCTAATATAACCACAAATATATGACATTGAAACTTCAGAATTTAAAGCAGCTCATCTTACATTTTGCATCCATTCTGTCCGTAGTACCTCTACTCTCAACACGATCAATAAATGATGTGAAACTTTACAAAAATAGAACCCCACAAAAAGTAACTTAAAAGAAGCATGACTGAAAATACAGCAGAGCATTTTAGAATTGGGAAGCAACAAACTATTAATTCCCCCTCCGGATTACTAAAACCCAGATAAAAACCTTCATGCGATTAGAAGTCTGCGCCAAATGGGCGTAATTTATGTCTGCTTCCTAAATGATCTAATTGTTTAACAAATGTAGCCAAGAATATCATACTTATTGGGTAATTGGAGAAGACAACACTCAGCATCCAATGTCAGTAAACTTTTCAACTGTTTCTAAGCAAGTAACACTAAAATAGCAATCATATGGCATATCACAATTCAACAGCATTTTGGGAGAAAGACTCAATCTTGAGCCATAAATGAATGATCAAGACCACAAATAGGCTAATTAAGCATATAAAAAATCCTTCTTTAACCAACAATTTCAACTGGATTACCTATAAATTCGCCAAGGCCTCCAGTTAACAGCCCATAGTATCAAAAATGAAGCTAACCCCAAAACTGAGAAGAGGGTCCCCGAAATCACGCAAGCTAGGAGAAGCCCACGGTCACCCCCTTCCATGCCTCTCCTCTTCCCTCTCAAATAACGCACATGCACCTAATTCCAACATTATCCAAGAAAATTAAAATAAATAAAAAAAAGCTAGCAAAAAAAAAAAGTACTGAAGAAGATAATGATGATGAAAGAGTAAAGGAATGAACTTTGGTAATGTGGGAAGGGGTGTTGAACTTACTTGACTGTAGTGGACTCAAATGGAAGCAGCATGATGGTGAATTCAGATGAAATGGGTCATGGGTCTGAATAGCTAGGGTTTGAGAGTGGGTAAAAATTGAAGTGCACTAAGCTAGGGTTAGCAAAGAAAGAAGCAGATGATGATGATGATAAATTGGGGCAAACAAAAGGAGTTTTGGAATTTAGCTTGTGTCTTTTGTGGGTATCTTCACAATCTGTGAGACTCGGAAATTGTTTCAGGAATTCAGAAAAGGGGGAAAAGGAGAAAAAAGAGTGAAGATTAAAACCCTACTCACCCTTCTCTCTCCTCTGTGTCAATCAAGTGTGAACTATGATAAAGTAAAAAATAAAAATAAAAATAAAAAAGAAACAAGAAAAGCAGACAGCAAAAGAGTAACCATTAGAGGATAGTAAAAGATTAGACGTTATTTTTACTTCTGGTACGGAGGATTTATAATAATAAAAAAAAATAAAGACATAAACATGTGTTTTTAATATGATTTTTAGTAATTAAAATTTAATATATATAATTGATTAAATTATATTATTTTTGTTAAAATTAGATTAACTAAATAATTTTTAGTAATTTGGCTAAAAAATTAATTAATTAAATTTTAAATTAGTCTAAATTAATATTTTTTATAAAAAATTACTACAATATTTTTATTATAAAAAACTAACTTTTCTTTTTCTATGTGCTGTCACAAAATTAAGATTTAGAGTTTTCAAAATTTATATATATATATATATATATATATATATATAATATGAATATTTTATTCATTTTTTATAATTAGGGTATTATAGTCAATTTTTTATAAAAAAATATATATCAGTTTAGACTGATTTAAATTTTGATTTATCGATTTTTTGTCAAATTGGTTTATCCGATCCAATTATGACATAAATAATACGGTTTACATATGTTAAATTTTAATTATTAGAAAACATCTTTAAAAAAAAAGACGTTTTAGACGTCTTTATTTAAGTAGTTCAAAAAAAAGAATATGACACCCTTAAAGCTATTTAAAAAAAACATGAAATTGCAAGACAACATTAAAAAAGACTTAATTAAATCTTTGTATTATATTTGATTTAAGATACATAAAATTAAGTTATATTTTAATATTTTATTTAATTTAAAATAAATATAAAAAAATATGTCTCAATTTATTTTAAAAAGGAGTAAAATTAAAATTTAAAAAATTAAATAAATATTTTCAAAAAAAATATTATTAAAAAAATTCAATCTTAAGTCTCCAAAATTTTCAAACTCTTGTATTCTTACTTTTTAAAAGTATTAAAATAACAAAAATTTTATATTAATGTTAACTTTAACTTATCACCACCAAACATAATACTAATTTTAGTTTTTCAATTTCCAATTCAGCCCACAATTCGCAAACAAACACAACCTAACATAATGCATTGTGATTTGGGTTAACAAATATATTCTTCTAATATATACATAGTCATCTATAATAATAATAATAATAATAATAATAATAATAATAATAATAAATAATATAATGTTCAAATAAATTAAAAATCAAATACATTAAATACTTACAATAAAATAATAAAACAAAAAATTAATATCTACAAATTCAGGTAGTCGTCGTCGTCAGTCTCGTGGCCCTAAATTGGCGGCGCAGAAGTCGGTGATGTCTATGTGCCACTAGCAGGACTGCTGCCACCAGTAGCGGTGTTGCCGCCAGCAGAGTCGATGCCAGCAGCGCGCATCTGGGCCTGATACACCTCCATCTAAGCCTTCATACGTTGCATCCGCTCCATCGACTCCCTAAACTCTAGTATGAGCTCATCTGTAGATGTCACGTGGGTGAAGGTCTCCTGATACCTCTCTCGATAATCGTTACACTCCTGAGCCTGTTGGTGAAGGCTGCATTGGAGTTCCTGCACCTGCAGCCTCAAATTCACGCCATCCTCGGACTGTACAGCTCGATTGGCGGTGGAGCTTGACGATAGCCTCAACGTCGAGGTGCAGAGGTTGCTGGCGAATAACGACCCCATCCCGTATACGCAGTTCTTGTACGGGGTTGAGGCGGTCTCATGCCAAACCACATCGGGATTGACGACAGAAGCCGCAGAGCCATCAGCGGCGTCCTCCTCACTTTGCTGAGACTGCTGAGTCGCGGCCTCTAGTCTCTGTGTGTATGACTTCTGTGTAATTAACACAAGTTATTGTGATTAGTACAACATATATACAGTTAATCTCTAATAATTTTATAGCAAAAGATAATCAGATGTATGTTTACTCACATAATGGTCCTGAGACGCTGATCAACAAATCTTGCTTTATTCTCCTTCAGCATATGGGTGTACTTGAACGTCTCTGCCAATAAGGCCTCGCGGTCCAACGACTTCAACTACACATGTTGCATTGAAATACAAAATGATTAGAATGTCTTGTAATGATATGCAAAAGGAATATAACGAAGCTATTAACAAAATTAAAAAAACTACATACCAGCCTGACTTTGGCCTTCATGAAGGTCGTCGAGTTGCCGGTATACTTGAACGACCTAGACGATGCCCTGTTAGCTCTGTTGGTGAGATACAGATGCCTGAATCCATCATCGGTCTCCCAATGAGCTGACAGGGCCTTCTTTATATCCGGTTGGAGCTAGCCCGTCCGCTGGTCCCACTCATGACGAACATCATCTAGCATCTACTAGAGCCGCTGACCCATTCTATGGTCGAATATCTTCCATATGGCCAGGTCGTGCTCAGCATCCCATATAAAGTGAAGCTGCAACCAAGAAACTTTAAAATTAGCTAAACAAGATAGATGATATAAACTAGCTAAAAAGGTTTGAAATAGAAACAATGAAAGTAATCACCATCCATTTCTCAAACCAGCGCTTCCTGGTTTCAGCAAGAATCTTCGTGTAGCTGGGTCAGGGCTGGTTTTATATCAGCTTGATGACATTGGTCATCTTCTGAGTACACGCATTATTGTTAAGCAAAAACCTAACAACAACCTACAAACAAGAATAAACCTAAATCTACTAAATAGGAATCAATTTTCAGGAACTTTTAGCAATAAAGTTAATCATAATCAACTAAACTTAAAAACAATAACCAGCATTCCAAATCAACTTAAATCCACTAAACATAAATCATGATTATTGAAACTTAAAAAAAAATAGCCAGCATTCCAAATCAACCTAAATCTAGTAAATAGGAATCAATTTTCAGGAATTTTCAGCAAGAAAGTTAATCATAATCAACTAAAATTAAAAACAATAACCAGCATTCCGAACCAACCTAAATCCACTAAACGGGAATTAATATTCAGAAATTTTCAGCAATAAAGTTAATCATAATCAACTAAACATGAAAACAATAATCAGCATTCCAAATCAACCTAAATCCATTAAATAGGAATCAATTTTCACAAATTTTTAGCAATAAAGTTAATCATAAGTATTGATACTTAAAAACAATAACCAGCATTCAAACCTAAATCAATTAAACTAGAAACAATTCAGGCACTTTCAACGATAACCATAAACAAGAAATACATGAGCATTGAACGTAATACTTATCCCGTGCCACCATCAGGCCAAATGCGCAACCATACGATGGGAGGTGGTGGAGGGGAATTAGCTACTACCTCACTTCAGTTGCTGGAAGCGGCGTCTCCGTGGATGCGAGCTGCTGAGCGGTAGGAGGTAGCGGCGTCAGCATATACGGAGGCACGTAGTTGGGGTTAGGGACCATGATGAAGGGCTGGTCTGCTAAACCCGCAACTTATGGCGTGATTGGGGTGGTTGGGGTAGAGGGAGAGGATCAAGATGTCCTAGGAGTACTAGAAGAAACCCTCCCTCTACATCGACTATTACGACCACGACCAGCAACCTGATCCGCAGCACCTGTTTCTGTCATCATGTCTGCATATATCAAATTATCAAATAATTTCAACAACAATTTCTCAGCAAAATAGTCATCAACGCAGCAATTAACACAATTAGACAGTTTCAAACACTTCAACAATTCAAAATATAATATATTGAATCAAACATAACTTAATCAACCCAAATCCACTAAGATTAGAAAACCAAACTAAACTAACTTTGAAACTGATTCAAAATTAAAATTCTAATTATACTCAAACCTAAACTAAATTAAACAATTATCAAACAATCTCATCAAAATAGTCATCAACGCGCAAATTAACACAATTAGATAATTTCAAACTCTTCAACAATTCAAAACCTAATAATATATTGAATCTGACCTAACTTAATTAACCTAAGTCCACTAAGATTAGAAAACTAAACTGAACTAACTTTGACATTGATTCAAAATTAAAATTGAAATTCTACTCAAACCTAAACTATATTAAACTAAAATTAAACAATTATCAAACAATTTTAGCAACAATTTCACAGCAAAACAATCATCAACGCAGCAACTAATATAATTAGACAATTCCAAACACTTCAACAATTCAAAATCTAATGTATTGAATCAAACATAAATTAATCAATCTAAATTCACTAAGATTAGAAAACTAAACTGAACTAACTTTGAAAGTGATTCAAAATTAAAATTCTAATTCTACTTAAATCTAAACTAAATTGAACCAAAATTAAACAATTATCAAACAATCTCAGCAAAATAGTCATCAACGCAGCAATTAACACAATTAGATAATTCCAAACCCTTCAACAATTCAAAACCTAATGTATTGAATCTAACCTAACTTAATCAACCTAAATCCACTAAGATTAGAAAACTAAACTGAACAAACTTTGAAACTGATTCAAAATTAAAATTGAAATTCTACTAAAACCTAAACTAAATTAAACTAAAATGAAAGGAATTGGAAAAAAGTTGTTCAAGAACCTGTAATGAAAAACAGAGCAAGAAATAAGAGAAGACGTGGATGTTGCAGTGGTGGTCGCCAAAGTTGTTGTGATAGCAGATGGTAGTGACAGTGAAGGAGAGAGACAGAGGGAGGGAAAGAATGAGAAGAAAGAGGGGTCGCCGTAAAGGGTTGACGGGACGGAGAAGGGGTGGCGACGGCGGTGCTCTTGGCAACGACGGGAGGGGCAGAGAACAGAGGTGGAGGCGGTGATGAGAGAGAGAGGGTGGTGATGAAGATAGAGAAGGAGAAATTCGAAATAGGAGAGACGACGTTCTCGCTTTCATTTAGGGCACTATTACCGTCGGATTAATCCGATGGTAACGTTTTTCATATGCCCAAAACGCAGCGTTTTATTAAACAAGGTTACCGTCGGATCTACCCGCTGATACATCTGAGCGGTAGTGGGCGTGCAAAAATTTCTTTTTTCCCTCCAAATATTACGGTTGACGTTACCATTGGAAATGGAGTTCTGATGGTAATACTTTAGGGTTACGAATTTATTGTCTAATCTGACAGTAAATTCGACAGAAATCTCGCTGCTAATGTTCAATGCTAAAATTGACAGTAAATCTAACGGTACTCTACGTTTTCTTGTAGTGAAAGATAATATTTATAACCAATTAATTTTATTTATAATTAAAATTCAGAAAAATAATTTTTGTACCATTTTTTTATATATTTTTTTATGATATCAAAAATTTTTAATGCCGAAAATAAAAAATATACGTATAATATTTTTTAAATAATAAACTAGTTGTTGTTTAATTATACGTACAAATATAGCTAATAGGTTTTATTTCATCTATGGGTATGCTCGCGATCGGTGTAATAAGACATTTATTTAGAATGGAGTTTCTTATGCTATTCGGTTTACATACAAAATTGTTTTAAATGTTACATTCAGTGAAATTGTGTCTTTACTCTTATCTTGCGACAGAATAACTTATTTTAGGTTTTCAATATCCATCGCAATTACTGATGAATTAACTTGCAACATCAAGCATAATAGTTTGAAGGCTAAACTGGTCATCCAAAATACCTTAATAATTTGGGATGAAAATCGCTTAACAAAATGTGCTTTGAAGCACTTGATCCAACGCTCAAAGATCTTATGTTAATTATCGTTCAACATAAGACACATTAGCCATTTGGTGATAAGTAAGACCGTCAAAACAGACCAAATTTGTTGGGCCAACTCGTTTAAATAGGTGGACTTTTACCTCTAAAAATTAGACCCATTTAAATTTATGAGTAAACAGACCCAACCCGAGTAACCAGAAAAAATGGCGAGTTGAATGGGCCAGTTTGCGAACAAAATAGGTGACATGTTTAAAATTCTATTGTATTCTATAAAAAAAAAGTACCTTTTTGCCAATATTTTCAATCCAAAAATCCGACTCATCATTTATTTAAGTGTTTTTAATCCAAAAGTAGGATTCTTTTGACAAAAATATTTTTCAAAAAATCAAAAATAAAAAATAAACAGGTTGGCCCCGTTTAACTCGTCAGGATGACCATAAATAGTTATGGCTAAAAAATTATGGCATGTGAAAAAAATAGGCTTAAATGGGCTAACCATTATAATTCGGGAATTTAGGCAGACCGAACCTAAATGGATCAAAACTGACTTGTTTGACATCCCTAGTGGCATCTTTGTGGTTCTTAAAGGTGATTTCTGATAGATACCGCCAGTGATTCCGAAAGCTGAGTACACATGATATATTATCGTTAGTTATTAACCGATTCCATCTCTGGTCATGCTGTAAGGTTCTGAAGGTGAATATGAACATAAGACTTCTAAATCTTCAAATCAACATGTTGGTAATAAGAAGAAATTTGCTATTGGATACTTGATATTCGAAACGGATATTAGTTTAACTGTTGGTGACGAGTTAAAAGTTAAAATTCTAGATAAACTATTGATTATAATTATTGATGACTCTCTCTTTCTCATTTGGTAGACTTTGTATATCTAAAATAGTTGCAAAACATGTCACTTGTATCCACACTTCAGTGTCAAGAAGTTAAATGATTTTGTATTGACAATCTTTTTAAGTATGGAAGTAGTATCTAAGTTCTGACACATGTCAAATCGATGAGAATGAAGATGTACAATAAGAGTGATTCACATCCGAGTTTCTAAATGACATCAAATATTTGAGATTACCAAATCACAAGTTAGCTTTGAAGTCAAAAGTCACTGTAATGCTATTGTAAAACATAAACCAAACTTGATTTATACAGTGGGACAAGGTTAATAGTCAATAAACTTGACAAAAACATAATTGGAGCAACAATAGTGACTAGTAGAAATATTGGTAACCAAATATACATTCCAAGAATCGACTTGATACCTTCAGATTTAGGATTCTCATTTAAGTTCCAACAGGGACAATTTTCACTAGCAATATGCTTTGCAAATGACCATCAACAAAAGTTAGGGTCAATCACTATCGCATGTAGGACTTTACTTATAAAAATCACTGTTCACCCGTAGACAACTTTACACTGCTTTGTCAAGAATTAAGAATCACAACGGCTTGAAGGTTCTAATTTTAGACAAAGACGACAATCCAAAATCATCAATAATAATGTCATGTTCAAAGAAGATTTTGAAAATAGAATTAATTACCGATTTGGTACTTGAAAGACTCAAACACTAACAAAATAGTGTTTTGAAGATGTTATTAACAAAATAATCCTTAAAAAATTATTAAGTTTGACAAAAGTGACTAAGCGTCAACTAAATTGGATGACATTTACGCTAAACATTGAGATGGTAGTCAACAATTATTATAATTATAAAAATTATTCCTACAATTATTTATTAAAAAGTACAATTAAATATAATTTTTACAAAATAAAAAATATCTTCTTCTTCCTCTTTGCTTAATACATAGTAGCACAACAACAACAAATCCAAATTCAAAGCACAACAACAAATTCAAATAAAAATCATGGCAACAACAAATCTAAATTTAAATCTCAACATTAAATCACTATATCCATTTAAAAAATCAAAGAAAAAAAGAGAGAGGGAAGTAAGATGAACAAGGAGGGCGATAGCAAAAAAGGATCGTGTCGTCACCGCTACTACTAGGTTTTATCCTTTGTCTCAGATCTGCGTCTCAAATGTACTGTTGCTTCTGCTGTCGACTCCTGCCCAATCTATAGATATGCCATTGTCGCCACTTTTGCTGTCAGAGAGAGAGAGAGAGAGAGAGAGAGAGAGAGAGAGAGAGAGAGAGAGAGAGATGACAAGACATAATAGAAAGAGATGACGAGAAAGAGAAATAGAGAACGGAAAAGAAAAGAAAGAAGGTGACAGTGCCACTAACGATGGAAGAAGCAATTGCTAATGTAACCGGGTACAAGATGAATGGAGAAGGATGCCACGTTGAGAGGTTGAGAAAGAATCAGAGAAGAGGAGGTGACGGAGCTGATGAGGAATTGTTGTCCATGCAACCGTTTTTGCCTTTGTCCTGTCTTTTTTCGTTGTAGCTTCTTCGAATGAGTGATTAAGTTGGAAGAAGAGATGAGAGTTATGACTAAGGGGATTGGTAGTGAGGAAATTGAGGAAGAAGAATAAGAGACTAGGGGTGACGAAGAAGAAGTAGAGATGAGAGTTTTGGTAAGGAAAAAAAGAAAGTTGGATGACAAAGAAGAAGGAGATATTGGAATTTTTTTTAAAATTATAAAAATAAAAAAATATGGTTAATTTTTGTAATTATAGTAATTATTGACTATCAATTCAAAATTTTAACGTTACGGTCCCGCTACGTTACCAACAACATATCTGCCAACTTCTGCCAACTCTTATTTATAATTGTGTTTTATGGAAGTGTCTTCGTGGATGTGTCTAATAAAAATATCTTTTTTATGGTTGTGTTTAATAGAAGTGTCTTTATAGATATATTTTCTGGATGTGTCTCTTTATATATGTATTTAAAATATAATAATTAATTATTGTTGGCAATAAGTTGGCAGATAATATGTTGGTACCCTATACTTTTCCTTAACGTTAACGTCATCCAACATAGTTAAAGGTTGCCTAGGTTGGTCACTTTTGTCAAACTTAATAATTTTGTAGAGACCAATTTGTCAATAACATTGGTCAGATACCATTTTATTAATGCCTGCATCTTTTGGGTGCCGAATTGATAATTAACTATGGATAATCTTAACCAAGTTGGGTTGGTCTAGTGGTTAGCTCACTAGTCCGCTTAAGCAAGTGTCGGGGGTTCGAATTCCGCCTTGTGCATGCAGCAACTCATTGGCCAGCGGCAAACCCTTAAATGGAGCTCAGTACCGCGACGGATTAGTCCTTGGCCTGTCGGGCTGTCGGGCTGGAGGATACCGTGGGAAAAAAAAAAAACTATGGATAATCTTTAAGTATGAGAAATAATTTTTTCATTTTAATAACATGTTACCATTATTAATTGTAGATATAATTATTTATTATCTATAACTCTAATTTCATACTTGAAATAAAATGTGTAACAAAAAACACAACAACATATGGTAATTGCTTCTCTATTGAAGTTAGTAAAATACTAAGTGTGTGTTTGGATTACAGTTTGCAAACGTCAGTTTGCATAAAATTGATTTCGCAAAATTGATTTTGATGAAAAGTAAGTTTGAATTAACGTGATTTATGTTTGACAATCTTTATATCAAAATTGATTATAGTAAAATAAATGTTGTTTGGATTGTACTACTTAAAATTACTTTTAGATGAAAAATTATTAAAAGAGACATCAATGATAATAATTTTTTTATATACATGCAAAATCAGAACACTAAAAAACATAATATAAAAAATATTTATCATATAAATAAAAGAAATACAATAAAAAATAAAAATATAGAAAAGATTACTATAAGTTTTATAATGTCAAACAAAAAGAAAATAAAGTACAAAATAAAAAATAAATGTAGTATATAATAATCACAATTACAAATTTTACAAAGTCAAAATAAAAAATAAAAAATAAATAAAAATAAAAATAGAGTACATCAAAGAATAGAACAAAATCATACAGATAAAAAATAATAAAAATTTTATAAAACCAACAACATATATTATATGAACAAAAAAATACAATAAAAAAATAAAAAAACTTCATATACAACATAAATACAATGCAGTAAAGGATAGAAAAAAATTTATATGAACAAAAAATAATAAAAATATCATAAAAATTATTAAAATACATGAAAAATCAGAGCATCATACAAAATAAAAAAATCAACAATATTTGTCATGTAAATAAAAAATACAATAAAATAAATAAAAAATCATATGAACAAAGCCAAACAAAAATAAAAATATTTCATACAAAAATATACATATAAAAAATAGTATAGTAAATGATAAAAAAACTCATTCAAAGACATAACATGAGAATACAATACAAATAATATAAAAATATTTATATTATAAATAAAAAAATACAATAAAAAACATAAAAATTAAAATATGAAAATGAGTACTGAAAATAATAAAAAAATAAAATATTCAATTTGCTGGTGATTGAAACAAATACGGATGATTTTGATGAAAAAAATTGGAACAAAGAACTGTGAAGAGGTAATAAGAACTACAAAGAATTATGAAAGTAATAGTTACTAGTATTCTTTTTATGGGAGAAATAAAGGGTAGAATTGGTAAAAAAGAAATAAAATTTTCATCTAATTTTTCAAAGAAAATCAACCATCATGAACGTGAAACGCAGAAGCTACAAATTTTAGCTTCTCCTAAACGTGCATTTTCAGAAAAATGAAATTTGCCAAATATAAAAGTGAAATTTTCAAGAAGCTCAAACGTGCTTCTCTCTTTCCTAAGGCGTTTGCCAAACACACCTTAAATTGTTAATACACTTTCATTAACTTTTGATATAAAAATTTAGTGTAAAATTAATATGCTAATAATACATTTATATATGTTATTTTTTTTTAGATTTTTTCAATTATGATACAACGATATTATAAATGTCAATCTATTCAATTTATATTTTATATTGAATAAATGTAAAATAACACATTCACTACATTTATTACCGAATGATAATAATAATGTTATTTTAAATTTAGGGATAAGTACGATTTTGGTCCCTCACGTTGAGGGTCAGAATCGAAATCGTCCCTCGTGTATATTTTGATTTAAAATCATCCTTAACGTGTTTTTTTGTATTAAAATCGTCCTTTTTAAAAAAAATTTTAATTTTATTCCTAAAATATCCCTACTTTAATAATAAAAAAATTAAAAATTTTATTAAAAAAAGAGAGAAAAGAACACGTTTTGGGGGAGGGGGAGAGGAAACGCATTTTTGGGGGTAGGGGGCCGAAAGAAAATGCGAAGGGGAAGGGGGGAGGGGACGGCGCCGGCGAAACTTGGAACTGCCGTCACCGTCACCGGAAGAAAGAAGAAAGGAGAGGGCTTGTGATGGGGAGCAGAGAAGAGGGGAAAGAGAGAGGGAGTGCCGGTGGAAGGGAGGACCGTTCATGCATGCTTCTGCCGCCGTGGAGTGCGTCGCCAGGAAGAGGAGCACGACGCGAGGAGGGCGGCGCGCGAAGGAGATAGAGAGGGATCCGAGGCTGAGCTGGTCCGCGCATGCTCCGTCGCAGGTCCGCGGGTGATGGGTGGCCGAGGAGAGAGAGGGATCCGACGGTGGAGTGCGTCACTGGTGGTCGGACGCTCCGTCGCCGCCGCTGGGATGGGTGGCCAAGCGCCGGTGGTTTTGCATCTGCTTTTTCTATTTTTTCTTCTGCTGCTTCTGCTTCTTTTTCTGTTGCATCTGCTTCTGCAACTTTGACTTCTGCATTAACATCTTCTTCTTCTGCATCTGCTTCTGCTTGAGTTTCTGTTTCTGATTCTATGACTGCCTCTACTTCTGCATTTGTGACTGTTTCAGCTTCTGATTTTGATTTGTTGTTTTTTGATTTGGTTGTTGAATTTGTTGAATTTGGGGAATTTGTGTTAATTTGTTGAATTTCTGATTTTTAGATTTTTGGATTTGTTGAATTTGTGTTGATTTTATTGATGTTATTTTTCTTGGTGGTGGAGGTAAAGGTGGTGGTGGGAGTAAAGGTGCTGGTGGTGATGGAGGTAAAGGTGCTGATGGTAGTGGAGGACATTTTTGTCCAAAAAAATTTAAAAGAATGATTTTAATACAAAAAAATACGTTAAGTATGATTTTAAATCAAAATATATACGAGGGACGATTTCGATTCTGACCCTCAACGTGAGGGACCAAAATCGTACTTATCCCTTAAATTTAAAAAAACTTATTTTCACAAAATATTATGCCTAATTTATTATATCAAATTAGTACAAATTGATACATTACGAGTTTAACATAAGTGATTATACATACATGTCTTTCCATAATCGTCCATGAGAACCAACTCCTAAGGATTTAAACATTTTAAAATGTTTTACTAGGTGGACCTTTATTATTTTTATTATTATTATAGAATTAAGTGAAAATAAAAATTAGGTGGTCTTTTATTATTTTTAGAAGTAAATATCAAATCAGTGTTCGAAAAATTGTGGTATTGACAAAATAATATTCGATATTTGTTGTTGACAAAATAACCCAAACATAAAAGCATGACATTACATTAAACAAAAAACGTTGATATGACAATTGGAAGAACTTCAGTAATGACAGCAGAGAGCTCTGATGGCATTTACGACAAGAAAGGGATCTTGCAACTGCCACAATGGCGTTTCCGCATCTTGTTCTCTCTCAATCTCGCATCCCACCTCTCGTTCGTCTTTCTCGCTTCCTCTCTAGCTTAAAGAAGAAAAGAAGACCGAGAGAGAAACAGATGGGAGAAGAAGAGAACATCGAGCTCACTCTCTCTCCTCATGTTCTGTTTGTTGCGTTGAAGGCGGCATCTCCAATTGACTCCAGGGGCGGTGACAGTGCACAACGACAACGACGGGATAGCTCCCTCCTTCCTCTTCTCCGTCGTGCCCGTGCCCTTTCAGCATCTCTCTCTTAAGTTGTGTCTCTCTCTACTCTTTGGGCTTTCTCCCCTTGCAACCGCGACAACGACGGTGACGGTAAGCAGTAGTCCTCCTTCTGCCGGCGCCCTCGTCTTCTGCTTTTCTCTTTTTTCTTCTTTTTTCCTCTGTTTCTCTCTCGATTTTTCTCTTCTTCAAACTAGAGAGAAAGACAAACGAGAGGTGGGCTGCGATACTAAGAGAGAATGAGATGTGAAAATGCCATTGTCGCAGCTGCAAGCTCCCCTTCTTGCTGGAAACACCATTGGAGTTTTCTGTCGCTATCACTAAAGCTCTTCTTATTGTTAGATCAACGTTTTTCATTTAATGTGATGTCATGCTTTTATATTTAGGTAATTTTGTCAACTTTTAAATTTTTTCGAGAGTCATTTTGTTAATAATAAAGGTCAAATACCATTTTGTCAACCAGAATTTTTTGGATATAGATTTAATATTGAGAGCCACTCAGATAAAGAAGTCTAAAATATTTTTTTGTAAAGATGTTTTTTAGTAATTAAAATTTAACACATATAATCGATTAGATAGTGTTTTTTTTTTTTTATCAAAATTAGGCCTGACAAATTAGTTTGATCAAAAGATGTTGAATCAAATCTTGAACTGGTCTAAATCAATATTATTTTTTATGAAAAATGACTACAATACCCTTATTATAGAAAATGACTAAAATACTCCTATTATATATATATATATATATATATATAATTTTGAAAATTCTAAATTATAGTTCTTTACTTCTTTGCTGTCATAGGGTTAAGATTTAGAGTTTTCAAAAAAAGAAAAAATATATATATAATAAGAGTATTTTAGTTATTATAATTTTTATAATTTGAATATTGTAGTCATTTTTATAAAAAAAATTACTTTAGACCGATTCAAAATTTAATTTATTGATTTTTTGGCTAAACTAATTTATCCGGTCTAATTTTAATAAAAATAATACAATTTAATCAATTATATGTATTGAATTTTAATTATTAAAAGATATCTTAAAAAAATATTTTTGACATTTTTATGGGAATAGCTCTCTTTGACGAGGAATGCTAGGGGCCAACAATTTTGGTATTTTGTAACCATCAATTGGCCATCAATAATATTTTTAATAGTGTAAGATTACATCTAATTATGAAAAATTACTCACTTTTATTTTGATGATTAAGGGCTTGTTTGGGTGAGCTTTTAAAAAAAGATCTTTTTTCGAGTTATCTTTTTTTAAAAGATCTTATAGAGAAGTAAAAGTAATTTTATGTTTGGACATCTCATGTAAAAAGGTCTTTTTATCTATCAATTATGTTTGGGTATAACAGTATAAAAGTACTTTTTTGTTCATTTATTACATGAAAAACATCTTTTTTTAAAGAAAAAAAGATCTTTTAAAAAAAGATGTAAATTACAGCTTCTCAAAAAAGATCTTTTTTTTATTTTACTAATATTTTTACTTTTACTACTAGAAATTTGCCAAACACGTTAAAAAATAAAAAAAGATCTTTTTTTAATAAAATAATAACGCCCAAACATGCACTAAGTGCTGACTAAAAAACATGAAAATTTCTGACCCTAAACTTTTCCCTCATTCACATTTACTTCTTATTTATAGTAGGCAGAGCATGTTTGACGGGCTTTAATGATAACATGAAGATTTATTTTGCAGGTTTTAGGAGAGTGATTGAAAATGTAAGGTTCTGGATGTGGGCCTCCGTTTTTTAAAAAGAGAAAGAAGTGCTGTCAACCACTCACATGCGCATCTTTTTTTTAGTGCTTCTTTTCCCAAACCCAAATTAAATTAAGGGCAAAACACTACAATAAGCCAACATCAATCCAAATTTACCTATATGAGCCAAACTGAAAATCGATACAGCAATGAGCCAGATCATATTTTTATGTAATTCGAACCAAGGTAGTTCGAACTTCATCCTCAAATAATTCGAACCAGACCAGTTCGAATTTTGAAAAAAAAATTGAATGTAAATCGAACCAGACTGGTTCGAACTACCTATGCAAGTAATTCGAACCACTCCAGTTCGAATTAGGGGGAAATGTGTTCTTCATGTAATTCGAACCACCCTGGTTCGAATTACGCTTAAGCAACGTTGGTAGTAATTCGAACCACCCTGGTTCGAATTACTAGGGAATTGGCTATATAAGGAGTTCGAATCAGGCTCATTCGAACCATTCTCACCTTCCCCTGCCCCACCAAATCTCAGAGAAAACGACCCAGATTCTGTCCGCGAAAGACCTGAACGCAATATTCTGCTCATGGAAGACGATCCAGCGCGGTTATATCGCTTGGACGGAGTCGCCCATATAGCTGGGGTCATCAACGAAGAGGTTAGTACGAAAATAACTTTGTTTTACCGGTACATGTGAGTTTGTGGTTTGGCATGCGAGTAAGATATTGGTTTAGTTGGTGGTTTATTTTAGTGGTTTATGTTAGTGATTTCTGTAAATGGTTTATGTTAGTGGTTTTTGTAAGTGATTTATGTTGGTGGTTTATCTTAGTGGTTTATGTTAGTGGTTTATCTTAGTGGTTTAGGTATGTGGTTTATGTTAGCGGTTTACGTTAACGGTTTACGTTTGTGGTTTTTGTTAGCGGTTTATGTTGGTGGTTTATGTTAGCGGTTTATCTTAGTGGTTTATGTTAGTGGTTTATGTTAGTGGTTTATGTTAGTGGTTTATGTTAGTGGTTTATGTATGTGGTTTATGTAAGCGGTTTACGTTAACGGTTTACGTTAGTGGTTTTTGTTAGTGGTTTATGTTGGTGGTTTATCTTAGTGGTTTATGTTAGTGGTTTATGTTAGTGGATTATGTTACTGGTTTATGTATGTGGTTTATGTAAGCGGTTTACGTTAACGGTTTACGTTAGTGGTTTCTAGTAGTGGTTTATGTAGGCGGTTTAGTTGTGGTTTTATAATGTTAGATCTTTCATGTCAGTAGCCTATGGGGGTTTCTAATTTAAGTTTCTTATGCAAATTGTTCTCGTTCTTGGTATTTTTAAGCGTCTATACATAGTAAGATTTTTTGGTTTATCAATTATCGTGTTGGTTATGTTTGTCACCGGTAATTAAGCTGGTTCTAAGAATGCGGCTCATTTCTTCTGCAGCCTCAGCGATGCATCAGGAGCATGCGGCGGCAGCAGGGCATGGTCCTGGATGACAGATACGTTCCGTACCTGCAGATGGCTGGTCTTTACCATCTTGCAAGGTTGAACGATAGATGGTTCCGGTTGGACGAGGCCCTTGTGAGTGCGTTTGTTGAGCGATGGCGTCCGGAGACTCACACGTTTCACATGCCGTTTGGAGAGTGCACTATCACACTGCAGGACGTGGCATACCAGCTGGGTTTGCCAGTGGACGGGCATTACGTCAGCGGCTGCCTATCAGAGTTCCATATATACATCGAGGGTGGCCGTCCAGCCTGGGTTTGGTTCGAGGAGTTGTTTGGAGTGGTACATCCTCCTAGCCAGGTTCAGAAGTACGCGGTCAACTGCAGCTGGTTTCAGGAGACGTTTGGTGAGTGCCCGGAGGGAGCTGATGAGGATACTGTGCGTCGTTTTGCCCGTGCGTACATCATGATGTTGTTGGGCACGCAGCTTTTTGCGGACAAGTCGGGTAACCGCGTTCACATCAGATGGCTTCCGTTTGTAGCTAGGCTGGAGGAGATGGGGACCTACAGCTGGGGTTCTGCAGCACTGGCATGGTTGTACCGGTGCATGTGCCGTGTGGCGAACAGAAATGTTATCAAGCTAGCGGGCCCACTTCAGCTACTTCAGTCATGGATTTTCTGGCGATTTCCTCGGTTTAGGCCTGCAGGATTTGAGACGTTTAGCTGGCCACTGGCCTCGAGGTACTTCCCTAATCTTTGTCTATTTCAATTTACTATTGGATACCCTAAGCACACATATAAGTAGCGGTAACACATGTGCATGTTGCAGGTGGTCAGGTTACATCCCTTCCAGTAGCGAGAAGGGCCCTAGAGTTCAGACTTGGAGGCTATGGATAGACCGGTTACAGGATAGAGAGGTCAGTATGTAACTTAATAAGTTTTTTTATTTAACCACAATTTACGAGTTGGCATCACGAGTTGCCCTGACATTGTATCGTTCTGCGTGCAGTTTATCTGGATGCCGTATAGTAGCCCTGACGTACTTCAGGTCGTGCATCCCGAGGTTTTGGAGCCTCGACATATGGTGCTGTGGCGGTCTGTTACATCGCTTATCTACTTTGCCGTCATAGAGTGGCATCAGGTAGACAGAGTTCTTCCGCAGTTTGGAGGGGTGCAGCCCCGTCCACAGGCCGCCCTGAACATCGACTTTCTGATGTCGAAGGACGGCAGAGGCGGCGATCGATGGTTCCCGTCCCATTTGCAGAAGTGGCATCAGTATTGGGAGGACCGTACGGAGAGCGTGCTGAGATTCGATGTTGTCGCTGACCCTGGTCCGTCGCATCTGTTCTTGGATTGGTGGAGGCAGCACGGGAAGAGGTTTTTGTCTCCGGATCCGCAGTTGGGCGATCCGAGAGCCGCTGCTATTCCTGTTGAGGCCTCACAGCGGGGAGCTGGGCAAGTACCTGAGATGGATCGGCCTGACGACGTGCCGGATAGGAGGCGGGTTGATAGGAGAGCTCGCGTGGGCACACGTCGTAGCCAGCGTGACTGGGGTTGGCTTGAGCGTGCTATGGAGGCTGGCGAGGAGGCCGGCCCCGCTAGGGGTCGACGACGACATCATCCTGGCAGAGGTAGAGGGCGTGCTGCGGTTCATGCCGCTGCACCTGACCCTCAGGACGATGACGATGATCAGCATGGGCCTGAGGGCCGGGATGGTGCAGGGGCGGCCTCAGTTGCTGGTGGTAGTACCCAGGATGGGGTTCACGGAGGTGAGTGGTATGGCTCCGGGATGGGTGACGGGGCTGAGCCTAGTGACGCTGGACTTGGGTCCGGTCCTTTTGGACATTACTTTGTTGGAGTACCCACCGACGACCAGCCTCAGCAGGACGGTACTCCATGGGTTATTCCCGGATCACAGTGGCAGGACTTCCTTGGGGCAGATACGCTCGATCCGGACTTCGGTAGTCCACGGTTTCTGGCGGAGATTTCGGCTATCATGCAGGAGGACGAGCCGGGCAGGAGGCGTCCTCAGACCCCTGCCACGCAGGCACCCTTAGATGTTGATCTGAACGAGCCTGCTACGACTCCTGTTGGTGACCAGTTTGCTTTGGGAGGTACCCCACATTCCGCTTACACCGCTGCATCACAGTCTGTCGCCGGGCCGTCTGTCGCACCACTCCATTTTACGCCACCTGCACAGCCTACCCCTCATGAGGATGCAGATGAGATAGAGGATGAGGAGCCGTTCATCCGCAGAGGTCAGAGGCCACGGGTTCCCCGTCGTTGTGGGACAGGCTCCCACTTGTTTAGATGATTTACATTTCATGTATTTTGGACGTTAGGATTCACTCATGTATTTTAGATGATTTACTTTAGTTATATTTTTCCTTGTTGTATGCTCATTTTATTGTACTTAAAAATCTGTTATTTACCTAGTGGATTAGTGACTATGTATTATCATTGAATCATATGACACTGTAGTTATCAACTTTTGCAATCATGGGATTTCTAACCAAATTCAAATTCAGATGCAACTTTTTCATTACTAGAAGGTAAAAGGATAAACAGATAACACAAATCATCTTAAATAACAAGTAACATGAAAAATAAAATCAATAAACACTAACAATAACAAGATCGCTGCTTCAGTGGTGGCATTCCGGTTCGAACCCCCTGAGCTGGATACCACATTAACCAACTTTGCCAACAACTCTGGTGTCCTAACCTCGGGAAACTGCCTCCGACATAGAAACATGACTTGCAGGTCCTCATCACTACCAATCGTGAAGCAATCATACTTCACCGTATCCTGCAAGACAGTGATTGGAATGCGATAGAAAAACTTCTTCACTCGCTTCGCACCTTCCAGACCGAGTTTCATCAGCACGGATCTAACAAGATCATCATAGCTCGTCGTTGGTTTCACCACGATACAGAGAGGATCCTTATCTGTGAACTTCACACCGGAGCGAGTTTTTCTCTTAATGGATCCTCTATGGTGAACCAAAACCCCAAAACTCTCCTCACTAGCCATATTACACCCTCTATGAGAGCAACTCACGTTTAGAACCATATATATACTGCACTGTCTACCACTAATTCGAACCGGACTGGTTCGAATTCAAATTGTGTAATTCGAACCAGCCTGGTTCGAATTACTTGATGCAGCTTCTCCCTATATAATTCGAACCAGTGTGGTTCGAATTATGTGATATGTTTTCTTCCCAAGTAATTCGAACCACCCTGGTTCGATTTACTTGAACAAATTTCCCTCTTCATAATTCGAACCACTCTGGTTCGAATTACTAATGAATTGAGTTCGAATCACACTGGTTCGAATTATATAAATATAGGGTTTGGCTCATTGCAGAAACGAATTTCAGTTTGGCTTATTTAAATAATTTTCAACTTCCCATGGTTTATTCTGGTTTTTTGCCCTTAAATTAATGAACATTTTATTTTTCTTCATTGTTCATTTGCATTTGGTCAGCCCCAACTCAGCTTTAACTTGATCAATAATAATTGAAATTCCGCCAAATAAATTAATTGAATCTTAATATCATGGCTTTGGTTTCATTTCATACTATCACCAAAAAAAAAAAAATCAAGGAACAAGATTAGTAACTAATTGTTGGAGTAAATCAGAGAAATGACATCAGGCAAAATGAAGGCAATTCATCACTTTTGTTTTTGGTATTAGGGCAATTGATCATTATGTTATTGTCATTGTCATTGACAAACACACACTTGTAGAGATAGGAGTGTGGGCAAACAAATAAAAGAAGGCCTTTGTTTCTTTAGGGCTTTAAGAAACTTTTGTCACACCCTTCCAAGGATAGTTTTTCAATAATACTTAAAAAAAATACAGTAAACTTTCCAGTAGAGAGGAGGGAGGGAGGGGGGAAGAAAGAAAGAAAGAAAGAAAGAAAGAAAGAAAGAAAGAAAGAAAGAAGGCTTCAACCTTAAATCAGCCTACAACTCGCTTCGGGAGGATCAAAGCACGCCGGATCGAGTCTTCAAACTGATTTGGAAGTGGAGAAGTCCGGAGCGAATTCGCTCCTTCCTTTGGTTAGTTGCCAATGATGCTATTTTAACAAATGTCAATCAGTATGTAGAACAGTAGAAGAAGACATTTATGATTTATCTGCCTCTGCTAGCTGCCCACGCTGCAACTACCTCATAGAGGACGTCCTTCATGTGTTACGTGATTGTCCTTATGCCAAAATAGTATGGAATCTACTTCATCCGCATCAGTTTGTTCAAAACTTTTACAACCTCAATGCTAGAGATTGGCTCATTAGTAATCTCTCAGCGAAGAGTGATTGGAATTGCCGGTTTGGTGTTGCAGCTTTTTCTTTGTGGTACTATAGAAATCTCCTCATCTTTGAAGAAAAGAGTTTTCTCCCTGCTGCAACTGTTAGTACTATTCAAGCTCGGTTTGAAGACATTCAAACTGCATTGAAGAATAACTTCAAACAAAATTTTGCTACAAGAAGCTCCGGGAAGCTCATATGTTAGGTCTCTCCACCAGGATTTTGTGTGAAGCTTAATGTGGATGGTTCTTTCCTCTCCTCCAATAATAGTGCGGCCTGTGGGGGGTGTTCTGAAATCACTCGGGCAGATATATTATTGGATTTTTGTGTAATTTGGGAAGTTGTTCCATCACTCATGCCGAGCTTTGGGAGATTGTTAAAGGCCTTCAGATTGCTAATACACATAATTTCCAACACCTTATTGTTGAATCTGATTCTTGGTCTTCTATTAAGTTCCAGCCTCTCATCCGTGCAAACCGCTGTTGGAAGAGATAGCAATCTTGGAGAGACGTCTTCAGAAGGTGGAGTGGATCCATATTCTTAGAGAAGCTAATGTTGTAGCCGACACCTTGGCTAAAAAAGGTCAGGAGCTCCCCATAGGTCTTCATTTGTTTGAGAGGCCACCTTCTGATGTTACACAATTACACATGCTCTACTTTCTGATTCTCGTGGAACGGCTTTTTTATTGAAATAAATAAACAAAAAACATTATTTCCCTAAATATGCACTCCTGAAAATGGTTACTTAAATACGCAGCACCATATCTTGGCCACCACCCACGAAATGGATCTAAAGCTGACAGTAGAAGCGTTGACTACCATTTCAATCTTGCCACCCGCGAAATGGCCACATCAAGGACGGCGCATGCGAATTGGAAGTGAGATCTTATTCCTTTGGTGTGAGATCGTAGATCTTTGGTGTCGGCGACCAATCGGCGAAGATGTCGCCATCGAACAGGTTGCAGAACGGCGGCGGTGGAAGTGGGTTGAATTATATTGAGCACCAAGTCTCTAAGCTCCACACACTCGCTGGTGTGGCTATTAAGTATGGCGTTGAGGTATATAGCTACTTCAATTTTTCTTTTTTCATGTTCTTATTGTGTATTATTTTCTTATGATTCTTAACTTGGGGTGCCTTAAATGTGGTAAAGACGTAAAGTTTTACCCTTTTCTTCTGGGTTTTATTCTGAGGTCTTATTTTCATTTTGTTTACACCCTTTTCTTCAATATTTTTTGGTGTCCTGTGTTGTGCTTTTTTAAACTTATTTAACTATTTAAGTCTCTTTTATTTTGGGAATGATGGAAGGTTGTGTATGTTTGATTTGTTTTTGTTTTGTTATTCCAACAAACCGATCTGAAGAAACCATTTCCATTTGAGTTAAGTGGCTCGATTTCTGATTACTTATTTAATCAAAGTTTTCTCCTATAAGTTAATATTCTCCACTTTTGGGATTTGGGATTAGTGGAATGGCTATGCAGATGAGAATAACGATAGGTAGAAATTGTTTTGAAGTTGGGGCAGAACTTGAATTCATTTGATTTTCAACTGATTTGACTTTTCATTTTCCAAATATTATTTATTTTTATTCATTTCCAGTAACATACAAATTACTATTAGAGATACTGCACTATCATGAAGATATGGTAATATACAAAGTAGATGATTGTATAATGTGCAGACATGCCTATAAGGCTATAACAATGAAAGCGTCAGAAATTTTTTACTTCTGGCCAGCAATGCATGGATGATTGCTTTTTGGGCTGTGATATCATGATACTGAACTCTCCTTATTCAGGTAGCTGATATCAAAAGGATGAACGGGTTAGCCACGGATCTTCAAATCTTTGCACTGAAGACATTGAAGATTCCGTTACCGGGACGACATCCGCCATCCCCCTCTCCGACTACGAGTGTACCTAATGGACATGCAAAGTTGGGGTACTACCATATACTCATGTATTGTGTTTTCTAATTCTTCCCATGTATCCGCCATTTACAGTTTGATGAAAATTCTTGCTGCTACTCTACTTGGTTTTGCTTGTATCTTTTTTCTTTGGGGATGAGTTTTGTTTGATGTTCTAGGCTGTTGCTTCAATTCAAAATCTGTTGGTTTCACAAACTAATCTTTTTAGGATAAAATCATTGCAGGGATAATAGCTCGGAAAGAAGACCCCCACGTGCAGGTCAATACGGCATGAAGGAACCTCTGCAATCCTTAAACCACCCAAGAGAAGGTTTCTCCAGCCATGACCATTTTGCAGAAATACTATGGATTGAGTTCTTCTATAGCTAGAGATACATCTGAGACAGAATTGGCACTTTATGCATCTGATAATTCAGATCATTCTGGAGATGATTGGTTTCCCAAAACTTCACCAATTTCTGACCTTCGATCAAACCATTACCCCAAGTCAACAAAGTATGATTTATTGACTGGGAATGATGAAATGCACGAGTATGTGCCTCTTGCGGACATTGGAGATGTGGCCCAACTCGTGGATGCCAGAAGCGGGATGTTCCATTTGGCATGCGCTATTCTTGATGTGGCCATTTCGCTGCTGGCTCCAATGATGTGCAGTCCTCCATTTCGCAGGTGGCAGGATTGAAATGGTAGTCAACGCTTCTGCTGTCAGCTTTGGATCTATTTAGTGGGGGGCATCTATGACATGGTTTGTAAACCCATTTCGTGGGTGATGGCCAAGAAATGGTACTGCATATTTAAGTAACCATTTTTAGGGATGCGTATTTAGGTAAATAATGTTTGTTTATTTATTTCAATAAAAAGGCCCTTGTGGAACTCTTAGAATAAGGTTTGGTAGAGTTTTTATTTTTTAAGAGTAGCTTATAAAAGTTAATTTTTAAAAAATAATTTTTTAAAAAATATAGTATTTATATTTAGTAAATTAAATTAAAAATAATTTTTAATAAATATAAATAAAATAATAATTATATTTGATAAAATAATTTTTAAAATTTAAAAATATTATAATAAACATAAATATAAGTATTAAATTTGAAAATTAGTTAACATATGAAGTTATATTAAATTTTTAAATTTTAAAAAGTACAAATCAATTTTAAAAAGTTCTATATTAGGTGCTTTCAAAATACCCTAATCTTTTAAAAGTTGCAAGTACAAACACATATTTTTTTTTTATTTATCAAATACAAAATAAAAAATTTAAATTTTTAAAAAGCATAAACATCTCTTCGAAAAACTTTATCAAACCAAATTTAAGAGGAGCTGTTTAGCCTTGTTTTGTTTGTTCTCTTTGGGGTATTTGTATTAACCCCCTTTTCTAAAAAAAACAAATAATATGATTAAGTAGGTCAAATAATATATATTTTGAGTATTTGTAACTAAAAAATTGTTATTATTATAGTTTTATGTAAAAGTTAATTATATATAATCGTTATTTTTTAATTCAATTGAGTAATAATAGATATTAAATTTAATTGATTGACATGATTAAAATTTTTGTTTAATTTTATGTGAATTTCATTATTTTTATACTGCATTCAAGTTGTATTGATCTAGTAGTTAGATCACTAATTTACTTAAACAAATATCCAGAGTTTGAATTTTGCCTTGTATAAATTTAAAAAAATAATAATATGCTATAAAATCAATTTTTATATAAATAGATAAATAAATGTATGTTCAAAATGATCACTTACACAAAATTACTTACATGAAAAAAAGTTAAAAAAAAAAAAGTAACATGCTATAAAATCAAATTTTTAGATAAATGAATTATTAACTCTTTCAATACTTGCCTGTCCTGAATTATTAACTCTTTCCATAGTTACCATTGCCTACAAAAAGAAACAAATTTAACTATTTCAGTAATTAACAGGCAAAACTAAAATTTCAAAGAAAAACCAAAAAGAAAAAAAAAAGTAGACACCTCTTTCTTCCAATCAATCCGAACAGTTATGATCATCAGACCAAGTACTTGAACAACAAGGGCACATATAATTCCAAGCCAAAGTCCCTGCAGAGTATCCATTTTTATTATATAAAAATTGATATTTAAATTTTTTATATTATATTTAAATTATATTTTTTTAATGATTTTATATTAGTAATTAAGACTCTCCACAAATAAAAACAATAGATTTCAGTTTGGTATTTTACATACCTTTACTTCAAGATGCAAGACGAAAGCTAACACAATAGCTGAGGGAACTCCAACTACATAATATGACCCTAAGTTAATAAAAGCACCCATTTTTTGCCAACCGCATCCTCTAACAATTCCTGAGACAACACCCTGCAGCCCATCCAAGAAATTGGATGCTGCAAGAATTGGCAGCATAAATCCCACTTGTCGAACCACTTGTATGTTGTTACTATAAACATGGCCCCAAACGTTGCGTATCATTATCATCAGTGCTGCAACCAGGGTACCCTCAATAATGGCTGCTACTACCACTACACGCACTGCTAAACGTGCAGACCAAGGATTGCCAGCTCCAAGTTCGTTAGATACACGAGTACTGCAACACAAACAAACAATTATGCAGTTACAATCGTTTACTTATCTCGACATTTGTTGTCACAGAATTCTAAATGTTCGTAAGCACGTAGCAGTAATTAAGTTACCTTATAGCTCCACTTAATCCAAACGGAATCATCCAAATAGTTGATGCTGTATTCACACTGTAATTTCCAACATTAATTAATATCGGTGCGAATAATAATATCCACAATAACATGTGGAACTAAGAATTGTGAGAACTAAATCAAATGTGGAACTAACCAAATAGAAAGCACAGATGTTTGCAACTTTGGATTTGGAAGACGACCAGATAGGAGAACCATCAATTCAAACGACCACAGTTCCAAGCTGTTCAGCACAATGGGAACCAAACAAAAACTCATTATAGTAGAGGATCTTGAACAGTATAACGGTGAGAAAAGTAACAATTAGTAGAAACTTACCAAACCATAACAGCAGAAGGAATAGCAAGTTTCAAAAAAGAAGGAATGTCATGGAATGCCTCCACTGAAAACCCCGTCCAAGTTTGTGAACATTTTGGAGAAAACTTAATGTATAACGCAAGTATCAACACATTCACCCAATACGATATACAATTTGATATGGCAGCTCCTCTACTCCCTAAGTCATATTTTAACACTAACGCCCAACACAAAGCAGCATGCAGTGCAGTAGCTACTCCAGAGCTGAGCATCATTGGAACTCCAATGTTCTGTGTCTGTAGAAATCTAGTCTGACACTGAAGAATACTAGAGGCAAAAAGGTATGGAATGATTAACTGAGCATATTTTCCTGCTTCTGTGGAGATTTCGTGATCTTGGCCAAATAAAATCAATATGAATTTTGTGTTTGCCCAAATAATAGAGATGGGTACGCATAAGATGATAAGAACAAGCATGGCTTTCTGAACGTGTACACCTAACATGCCATGCAGTCCTGCTCCATATGATTGGCCACAAAAGGTATCCAAGGCACTTGCCATTCCCATCTGTCATTATGTGAAACCAACAAGGAGTTGAACACAAGGTTAGTCGATTCAATAGAAACAGTTGGCAATGAATTAGTAATCGCTTCTAGTTTCCATGCCATGGAGGGGAGTAATCGGGTTTGGTGTTGAAATATTTTCAAAATATTGGGATGGTTCAGTTCGGATTATATTTATTTAATATTTTTTAATAAATTCAAATTATACAGGAAAAGAAGAGGAGAAAAATCCGATTACTGAAACCGTAAAAAGTGTTAAGAGATATAAAGGAACTTACCACTAAACCAATGCCAGTGACAGAAGAAAAGGAGGTGGCCATGGAAACACTGGAGAGAGCCAACTCGCTCACATGACCCACAAACATTATGGAAATAAGCTCAATGGCGAAATTAAGAAGATTCACCATAATTAAAGGTCCTGCCAGACATGTTTGCTTTCTCACTTCCTTAAACACTGATCTTAACTTATTTTGCTTGGATACATTAGGCTCAACAGAAACATTGGTATTATTCTTGTATTCTACCTCCATGGACTAATTTATATATTCTTACATAAGTTGTGGAGTTAAGAAGTTTATAAGGAAGAACAAGTCAGTCTCACAGATGATAGAACTTATGAAGAGGGTGTTGTAACATAATAGATTAGGTTTATATTTAGGTGAGTTTTATGGAGGCATAAAAAATGGTGGCTAAGGATGACATTAGGTTAATCCTCTGTTTGAAATAATTTTTTTTAAAATTTTTTTTTAATCAAAGATAGGATTGAGATTTAAACCTATGACTTCTAAATGAGTATGGAGAGACTGTGCGGTTTAAGTTATAGCTCATTGACTTTAAAATCTACTCATTGACATAATTAAAAATAATCATTAAAATTTAATAAAATTTTCAAATATTATCAAATTAAATCAAAATTATATATACATATTGTGTTTTAAAATTTGAATTTCACTTGGATATTTTTTTATTATTGTTAACTAAGAAATTTTCTGTAATTATTGAATTTTATAATATTTAAAATTTTTTATTCTTTTGACCCAATTATATTTGTAGATATATTTTTATTTAGTATTTTTTTGAATTTTTTGTGCGGAATTTAAAGTTCGAGAGTTTTATGTGTTTTAGTGCTTATAAAAGTATAAATATCAATAATAGTCTATTTTAAATATAATATTGAATTGAAATCACAATATTTAGATTGAAATTGCATAATAAAAAAGAAAATTAGTTTTTAAGAATACTAATAAAGTGAAAGAGTTGTGACAAATGAAATAAAAAAATAGAAAAAATAAAAGGCAATTTACGAAAATAAAATATTTAGCTTCCAAAATTACGAAAATACAACTTTTGTAATTTGGATACGAAAATACAAATTTTTTCTAAATTTATGTAAATCGTGGAAGGGTTCCACATATTTGAAATACGCGTAAACTGTTGGAGGGGTTCCACGGTTTACGTTGATGAAGCATTTGGGAAGAAACTATGGTAGGGTTCCACAGTTTTTGTGAGGATGCAAAACATGCATAAACCGTAAAAAGGGTCCAATGGTTTATACACGAGTTTTACTGTATATACCAATCTAGAGTGAGTGGAATATATTTACATCTATCATTTGTATTGTCAACGAAATAACACTGTATTTTATAGTACATTTTGAATTTATTCAAATTATAAAAATGATATAATTTTAAATGATTTGGATAATATTGATTTAATTTATATTTTTCAATCTAATTTAATTTTATGCAAATGATTGATTTGTAATTGTACAGTGCTAATTTAAATTTATTTTTCAAACTATTTTGATTTGATCTAATATAATTTGAATTAAATAGAAATATATTCTATTTAAATTTTAAATTTTTAATTTAAGTAACTCATTCAAATTTAATTTATCATTGGGTCAAAAGAATAAAACTTTAAATTTGATAAAATTTATTAATTAAAGAAAATTTATTTTTTTTGGTGACTAAAGAAAATTTATTTTAACCACCATAAAAAGAATTATACAAGTAAAATTAATTCTATATTATCATTAGTAAAAAAAAATTAAATAAATAAAAAATAACACTAACAATACAAAATCCTAATTACATCTCATTGTCTGATTTGTCTCATATATTAGTGTCAAATTTATTTATTTATTTAATTAGCAAAAGTTTAGCAACCGGTTTTGATGAGTTACGTACTCACAAAAGTTAAGCACATTTCGCATCTTCTCACAGTGCGAAATATTTTTACAATTTGCACCTATAAAGTCAAAATAATTTGTATTTTTATGTGCATGTTTTAGTGTTTGTAAGATCATATCATGCAATATTTTTTAACACATTCTCATTTCTCAACTACCCATATCATGCAACATGAGGAAATAAATGAAAAAAAAAATCCAATACCCTGTCACCCTCCCTCATGCGAAATTACTCATAGTTGATAATAAAAAGGGTCTAGGACATAATAGTTTGAATGCTAGATATATTATATTTTAGTTAGAGTTTATTTAATATGTATTCTTAGAACATATTAAAGTTATTAACTAATAAAATTTTAGATAAACTACTAAAATTATTTTTAATTTTTAAACATACTCTTTTAATAATATTAAATATATATTATAAAAAATACTTAATTTTAATATATTTTTTATAAATATGATTCAAAAAATCACATCTTATCCTTAAAATTGAGTGATTACACCAAATAATTTTTTTTACAATTTTTGTGTTAATAAAAAAATACTTTAAAGAGATGAAAAATTATTGAGATCGAATTTTGGTTTAAATTTTTAATGTATTTTTTAAATAATTATCTCATTATTTTTGTTGAGCTCTTTACAAATTAAGGACAATTTTAATAGTTTATTTTAATATTTTTAATTAGAAAAAAAAAAAAGCTATGTACCCAATAAAAATCATCTACCAAATTAATTATTATATGTTTGCGAAACTCATTTTCAATTTATATACTGTATGTCAAGAGGATGGGATTGCGCATCCATGAAGTGAAAGGGTGAAATTTGCATATCCGATTTCTAATTCAATTTCAACTGAAGGCGTAGAAGAGGCCATCATAGAATATAAATAAGAGTTTGAAACAGCGAGGCAGCGGGGAAGGGATAAATTAGTGAGTGTAGTCATAGGGTTAAATGTGATTAGATTAGATATTTAGATGAGATGGCATTTGAGAAAAGAGGCTAGGTAGCCCTGTTTTGTCTAGTGTATTTATTTTTCAAAAAAAAAATGTGAATGAATGGAAAAAAAAGATGACGGTAAAATTTTTGTTATACTAAAATTGTCGCTAGAAGCACAATCAGCGATCCTAAGTAATAAATTGGGCAGTTGATAAGCAAAAAATAAAACAATTTCAAATTTTTAATACAATCTATAACATTATATAAACTGGCATCTTAAATCATCTGAAGACATGTTTTATAGCCATACAAAAAAAAGTGAATCCAAGCACTTAATTAACATTTGTTTGATCTCAGCCAAATAAATACTTAGTTGGGAAGATGATAAACCAAGTACAGAAGATTGTCAACAACGCAAAAAGATCATTTATAAATAAAAAAATTACACAATACTACATACAAGTGATACAACAACAAAAAAAGTAAAAGGAGGTGAAGAGTTAATCGATTGAAGGCAATGGGCTTGACGGTTCGAGTGAGAGAGCGAAAAATTCCAATGGGCAAATAATGGTTGCTTTCTTTTACTCTTCAAAGAAAAAAAAAAAGGGAACTTTTTCTAAATGTTTTCTCTTTCCGCTTTATGAAAAACCTATATAATAATAATTATATTATTTCTATTAAGTAATTGTTCTTGAAAAAAAAAAAAAAAGAAAGTGCCATGAAATGGATATAATGTAAGTACTAAAATCATATTGCAAAGTATTTTTTTAGTAAAAAATAAAGATTATTGTTTATAATGGGTTTAGGCGTTTAGCTAATGATAAAGACTTATATGTAATTATCCTGACATAAAATGGATAGTTTAATTAACTATTTATATTCTGGTCCAATAAATAAAAGTCAAGTTTAACAAGACAAAAAATTCATTATATCTGAAAGAAAAATCTTAATAGATTTTTAAGATAAAAAAAAAATAGAACTACTCCAACAAATGTAGTTAGTAGCTCTATTATAAATACATTGGAATCAAGTATAACTCACGTTCTACTCTACTAAAATTCTACTTAAAATTCTTACTAACTTAAGCATCTGAATATCGTCAACGTTTCAGGTCTAAGTTAAGGGATCTGAACCTCACGTTCAAACCCAAATTAAGGATTCAGATAACCCTCGAAACACTAACATATATCTTAAATATTTTAATTTAATTTAATAATTATTAGTAAAAGAATTTAAATACGTTAATTTAATGATTATAAAATAAATACATTAAAAATTTAAATTTTGTATATTTTTAATAAAAAATTTTAATTTATAAATTGAACATGTATTTTAAAAATATATGTTAATTAAACTCTATAATAAAAAATAAATAAAAACATGATATGTAATAGAAAAAAATAAAAAATTGTTATTTTTGTCATTTTTTTATCATTATCTTTTTTTAAATTACATCATTAATTCTTATCTCATATCTTTAATAGTATAAAAAAATAATCTATAAAAAAATATAGATAAATAATTTCTAATCAATTAAGTCAATTATAAATAATTGTAATTAATAATTAATAATTTATATTTTTAAAAAATAAAATATAAATAATTATTATTTAATAATAATGTAAAAAATTAAAATTACTAATTAATAATAAATTGAATAATTAAATGTTGGTTACCCAAAAGAGTTCTCCACGAAAATCGTATTTTACATGTATTATGGGGAACCTTTGCGAAGTCTAACTATTATGATTGCCACGTGTTCATTACGAGAACACTCTACATACCTTCCCCAGGTGACAGGTGTAGAGAAAACTGATTATCTACATCATAGCATTGCTCTTTATTTTTTTCCGTCAGAGCGACAGATTCGGGATTCTGACATCATAGATGGATAGCAATTTCAGTATCAAGAGTGGGATTCAAGAACCTTAACTCTCAAAGCATTGCCCTTTAATAATATAGTACCTGTACTAATTATTTTAACTTTGATTTTAATTAATATATATTATATATTTTTTATAATTTAAATTAACAGTTAAAATAAAAAAAATAGACAAAAGTACATTTGGATTTTTACACGGTAGACAGATGTATTTATGAATTTTTTAATGAATCATTTATACACATGAATATAAAATTTCGTTATCAATTCTATCTTTTCATGCCCTGAGTAAATTTTCTGGCGGTGATGAAGGCCAGATGGCACGATGGCCAATTTGAGGTGACAATATAAAAAATAGAAATATTCATTATGAAATTTGTTGAAATAAATACAAGAAAAGGGAATAATAAAATCATTGTTCATCTTCTTCCTTCTCTAATTTCTTTGAACCATATGAACCCTAACACAAGGTGTAGACCTTTCATTGGCCTTGATGGCAGATTCTTAAAGGGCTTCTATAGAAGACTTCTACTAACTGCAATAGGTCAAGATGCCAACAACCAAATTTTTCCAATTGCTTATGCCATGGTAGATTCAGAAACTAAACTAGAGATAACTGGAAATGGTTCTTGGAGCATTTATACAATGACTTGGACAACTACAAGTTTCATGGTTGAAACTTTATTAGTGACCAACAAAAGGTATGCATTTACACATATTAATTGAACAGCGTCTAACTCCGGCTATGCAACAAGTAGTTATGCCTGGAGTTCATCATCGCTTCTGTGATATGCATATTTGGAATAATTTCACAAAGAGATGGAAGGATAAACAACTCAAAAGGGCAGTGTGGGAGTGTTGTCGAGCCACCACAACTCAAAAATTTGATGCTGCAATGTTGAGGCTGCAACGGATCAATACTGGAAACAAGCTTGATTGGAAGTGGAAGAAAATCAAGTAGAACTAGAACAATGGCTGCAACTCAAAATTAGTTGCTTTGGACAAAAGAGTTTTTTGGTTTTGGTGTTCCCATTTGGACCAGATTTTTTATTGAAGTTTAAAAAATTGTTGCTATCATTTCTTGTGTTAAGGTTCATATGTTAGAGAAGGAAGAGGATGAACAGTGATTTTATTATTCATTTTTCTTATATTTATTTCAACAAATTTCATAATGAATATTTCTATTTTTCACAGTGTCACCTCAAATTGGCCACATCATACAATACCGTGCCACCTGGCTTCTACCACTGCCGGAAAATTTATTCAGGTCACGGAAGGGTAGAATTGACAACGAAAAATATTTATGTGTGCAAATGACTCGTTAAAAAATTTAGGAGTACATCTATCCACCGTGTGAAAATCTAGGTGTATTTTTGTCTATTTTTCCGTTAAAATAACTGGAGCACCGATACTCTCAGTGTACTTGCAATGTTTCCAATAATATAAAAATATTCTTTGTGGTTTACTATTAAAAAAAAAAGGGAAAAAGACAGATAGGTCCCTGACTTTTTAAGTTTTTGACAAATACATCCCTAACAAAATTTAAATACAAAAAAGTCCCTGACTTTAACAAACGGAGGACAATTTAGTCTTTCCGTCTATTTGTCTCTCATACACCAAACGGAACTGGCTGACGTGGCTGAAACGCTGTCCAGGTGTCCGTTACGGTGCCACACTGGAAGGAGAATAAAGTTTGAAGGACAAATAGGTCCTTGAAAATTTAGTTCATTATGCTTCTATATGTATCATATATTACTATCTAATTAAAATATACCTAGATTATGTATCATATATTACTATCTAATTTAATAATCAAATGTGTGACATGACACTCTTATTAAAATTGAGAGAAAATATTTTTTTTTTCAAAATTAATAAACTCTTTTCCTAAATTCTCTCATCTACCTCTCTCCATTTTTCTATTTCTCTCTACTATTTTTACCCTATATATAATTATATTTTATATTAGTAATTTGACAAATCAAAATATATCATTCGATATTTTTTTACAATTAAAATATTTTAAATGTAAAAGTATACACATTAAATTATTTTAAATTTTAGATAACGAATGTTAAAATTAATTATTAATAAAAAATTAGACTTTTTCATATAAAAATAATAACTAAAAATCTTATTATTTAATTTTTTATCTGCAGATATCTTGGTCTTCTTAGCCAGAGACTTTTGTCAACTTACGACATTTTTGTAAAAATAATTTGATTTTGTAAATCTTTTGTGCCATGCATAGTTCATACTGTTAGAACAAAGTGAACTATAATTTAAAAAAAAAAAACAATTATTCTCGTAATGTTATTATGGATAAAAATACTAGTTCTAATATAATACACAAATGCACTAATGCTAACTTAATACATGAATGATGCACAAATGAACTAATGCTAACATGATGCATAAATGAACTCATGCTAACTAATGCCACTAGTATGATGAAAACTGAACTAATGCAATTTAACAAATTCTAATATAATACACAAATGCACTAAAACTGAACTAATGCAATTTAAGAAAAAAAGTAGAAACATAACAAGCCCAATTTCTGCAATTTTAATACAAATAATTTAAATTGCAGAATACAACAAGTTAACTAGATTTCAAAATACAAGCATAATTTTATAAACTAAATTCTTATAATAGAAGTATAATAGAAGTATAATGAACTAAATTCTCAAGGACCTATTTGTCCTTCGAACTTTATTTGTAAAATGACGTCAATGACTTATTTGTCCTTCGAACTTTATTCCCCTTCCAGCGTGGGGCGTGGCACCGTAACGGACACCTGGACACCGTTTCAGCCACGTCAGCCAGTTCCGTTTAGTGTATGAGAGGCAAATAGACGAAAGGACTAAATTGTCCTCCGTTTATTAAAGTCAGAGACTTTTTTGTATTTAAATTTTGTCAGTGATGTATTTGTCAAAAATTTAAAAAGTTAGGGACCTATCTGTTTTTTTCCCAAAAAAATAAGAATGAGAGAGAAAAATATTCATGCACTGGGCCTGCCGCAGGGTCTTGCTTTCGGCCTGTGGGCCTGCAACTTTTGCATCCGAACCGTTTAAAAGGTATGTTTGTTTAGAAGTTAAGATAAAAAAGGTTTGGTTAGAACTTAAGAGTTCAAAAAAATAAAAATAAAAATAAAAGAAACGAAACTTTGTTTAGCATTGATTGAGAGATTGTTACGGGTTCTGAAAGAAGAAAGAAAACTAAATGTGGATTAGCTAAATTTCTGATGAATGCAAGGCAACTATATTGTTGTTCGAAGGTTAGAGTTACTTAAAATATAAAAATATTTAACGCAGAGATAGTAGATAGCATAAGAAATTTGTCCCCTTTGGATATCGTGCGAGCATGTTGAGTATTGGAACAATAATAGCAATAAGCTTAGGCTTTGGGGTATGTTGGTGTTGTGATAATGATGTGCAGAGGTTTGCACATCCTTCGAAACATGAAGATGGGTCTGTAAGGTTCTTGGTGGTGGGTGACTGGGGAAGAGGAGGTGCTTACAACCAATCTCAAGTTGCTTTCCAGATGGGAAAGGCCGCAGACAAGCTTGAGATTGACTTTGTTGTGTCCACCGGCGACAATTTCTACGACGATGGACTCACCAGCCACCACGACCCTGCCTTCCAACAATCTTTCACTAATATCTACACAGCAAAGAGTCTCCAAACGCAATGGTATACCGGTAAAAACCTCTTCTTCGTTCTTGCACCTCCTCCTCCCATCTCTTCTTCTTCTTCTTCTTCTTCACCTTTATTAATAATACCCATGCATCGTAGTGCTGGGAAACCATGACTATAGGGGCGATGCAATGGCCCAGTTGAGCCCATTCCTGAGGGAGGTCGATAGTAGATGGCTTTGTTTAAGGTCTTTTATCGTACATTCAGGTACTCTTCTTTCTCTTCCGTCTTCTTTTACTTCTAGGCATTCAAATTCATAAACGTTACTACATCTTCTCCTGCAGAGTTAGTTGAGATTTTCTTTGTAGACACCACTCCATTCGTTCAAGAGTACTTCACTGAACCCGAGGGACACACCTATGATTGGCGGGGCATTAATCCACCAAAATCTTATATTTCCAACTTGCTCAAGGTATGAATTATGATTAGATTATAATTACAGGGGGCTTCTAGGGTAGCCAAGCAATTTAATGAATTGATGCCTAAATTATCTATGTGGTGGTGCACTGGTGAGTGGATGAATATTTGACTTGGTATAATCAAAGGTTAATTTTAGTTTAATAATTATTAATGCAGTAATAACCTTTCCTCCACGGTAAATCTACTCTAGAATTTAATATTTTAATGTTTTGTTATTATGATATCTAGATAATCACTTGCTAAGAATAACGCCAACCATTTGCACGAATTAGAGTAGGTGAACATTGTGAGAGTGAGAGTAATATACTGAAATTCAGTTTACCATGTTCCAGGATCTGGAACAGGCATTAAGCATATCAACAGCAAAATGGAAAATTGTTGTTGGTCATCACGCAATCAGTAGTGTTGGACATCACGGTGATACTCCAGAACTTAGAAAGCAGCTTCTCCCACTTCTTCAGGTAAGCATAAAGCTGAAAATGCATATCATCCTCACTTCTCCCTGCCTCCATGAAGAATAATTCCTAGTTACTCTGTCTAAAACTCTGTTGATTTTAACATCAATTTTCAGGCAAATGACGTTGACTTTTACATGAATGGACATGATCATTGTCTAGAACACATAAGTGATACAGAAAGGTAAAACTATGATATGCAACTAGTTATACAGAAAACAACCATTTAAAACGGCGCTTATTTGTCTAATGAATGAACTTCTTTGCAGCCCTATCCAATTCCTAACTAGCGGGGCAGGATCAAAGGCTTGGAGAGGAGACGTCAAAGAAACACACAAAAGAGGCGTAAATTTCTTCTATGACGGACAAGGCTTCATGTCTGTCAAATTGACTCAGACAGATGCTGACATTGAGTTCTATGATGTTTATGGCAAGATTTTGCACAGATTTACTTCGTCAAAGGATTTATATTCTTCCATGTAACGTTTAGATCTCCATGATAGCCATTTAGAATTTTAGATGGGCAAACACCCCGGCAAATTAGTAGGTGATATTTTAGAATTCAGTTCTTCATGTCATATCTGATAAACGTTTAGTGTGTTTAATCTTGGGATTGAAAAGATTTGCTACTGTAAAGGCTTTGAAGCTAGCGTCTTTTATACGTCTAAATTTTTGTTTCTTTTCACTGATAGTCAAGAATGCAAGATATTTCATCACGGAACAACCAACGTTATATGTTGCTTCAAAGTCTTGGAAATCGAGTTGCTCTTTCCAACATCCAAGAGTAAGAGAATTTTTTTTTGTACAAGAGAATAAAACATTTATTTTATCGTATTAGGATTGGAGAGTCAATTATTCAATATTTTCTGGATATGTGATGTATACAAGCTATTGGGTTTTTACATTTTTAAAAAATAGATAAAAATTAGTTATCCCAAAGCTGGCTTAATGAGTTTTGAGCAAACCACAAACACACTTGCGATTTGTATTTAATTTAAATCAAAAGTAAAACACGTGTCTCTGCTTTGATTTATGTTTTAAAAACCAAAACATACTGCTGCAACAGGGCAGATGTAAATATTTTTGAATTGGAACTCTCAGATAATTTTTATCTTAGAAAGGTGAAAAACCCTAAGCTTTACTACTACTAATTAAGAATCCGTTGACGGTGTCCAATATTTCTAACACAACTACTACCTTAGTATAAGGGATTCTATGCCCAAGTTTTGAGAGCAATCGATTTGTAGGCAAAAAGCCATATCCAAATCAAGGGGTTCCAATATCCAACTAATATCCAAACAAGTTCGGGAAAACAGCAATCCAAATTAGTGAAATTACCATTTTGTGAAAGGATTTGCTATAGGAAACAAATGACGACAACATTTCCTTAGTTAGGGAAGGGAAATGTAGAGCAAAAATCACTGTATAGTATGTACAGATTAATTAGTAAACACTAAACAACAATATTTCGACTTCATGTACAGATTAATTAGTAAACACTAAACAACAATATTTGGACTTCTTGTCACTAAGGTTATACATACTTTGCCTATGGAAATATAGAAGCAAGCAGAACTTAATTTAAGACAAAATGGTACCTCGAGTCCACATAGCTTTCAACATCCCAGAGAAAAGAACCAAAAGTCACAGCCTCTAGAACAAGTCTCTTTAAACCACCGAAGCTAATTTTGATGTTTTCATCCTTTGAAGAATCAATTGCCCCATCGGGTGTTATAACAATTTCAGGTCTTCCAAACAATGCCTCTGTATGTTTCTCGATGATGCTCACAACCTCTTTTGATCTTATTGCCGCATATCTCTGTAGTGTATCATTGTCAAAGGACATCACATAGCTACGCAACCTGGTTGGCTTTATCCCATATCCAAATCCACCAGGACTGACATCACCACCAGGCCAAGCAGAGACTTCAGGATGAGACATAACTTGAGGAGTGTCCTCACCACCAGCATGTCTTGTATCGCCCATGACAATTTGATCAACATTATTATCCTCTGCGGCACTTGGAAGAAATTTCACTGTCTTCTCCAGCTGGAACCTTTGGTCAACTCGCCTAAGAAAGTAACCATACATCACTGATGCAGCATAGAGCTGCCCTACCCTTAGTTTACTGATCTCAGCCACAGTCATTGAATCTCCTACTCTGTTACCCAGAATGAGACTCAAGTGGTTTTGGATCATCTCATATGCTTCAACAGAGTGAAGCTGCTCAAGTCTTCCATTTTCACTTGGCCATGAATCAACTCTTCCAGATGGATCAGGGGTGATGGAGGGAATCAGAGAAATATTGGCATCCATGAATTTCTGCACCACCAACGCATACAAGATCTCTTCCAGAACCTTCCTCCTTTCATTAGCCTTTACCTCCGCTATTCTCCTGGAAAATTTTTGAAGCCACCACATTGGTCATTGGTCAACAACTCCAAGGCTTAAAATTACAAAAAGCTTTCAAATTTAGAGAACAGCAAGGGAAAGTAGACAACTCCATGTTTCCATCCTATCCATGGAATCCCTATCTCCTTTAAAGGTGATATTCATGAATACATAAATTGCTTTTACAAATGTAGTCCATGATATTGAGTTTCCTTTTTTAAAAACTAATCTTTTTAGGGATCATAACTAAACACACACACACACACACACACACACACACAAATTCAACAACTAAATATTTTAATGAGGCAATATTTTACTGCTTTAATTTTTATTCCATAATTTTTGTCCAATGAAATTTTCTTCCCCTAAAATCTTTAAGTGTCTGCCAAACATAGCCTTATGAGGAACATAGTAAAAGCTTCTCTCTACCTACAATAAACAAATAAGGGCGGTATAAAAATTGAATATGTGCTGTAAAAAGGTTTTATAATACTTTATAATTATACTACATAATATAAAGCATATACAGTGCATAAGAGTTTTTTCCTTTCATCTAAATTACGCCCATAAGCAAGAATTCAACTAGCGATAATTATTAGCAACAAAGCAATAACGATAAAACAACATTTGTGCATAAGAACCTAAAATAAGATAGCATAACATCACATCAGCCATCAAGTATGCAACAAACCTGTACAAAACTAGATCAGTGCCTGAAGCAGCAGGAGCTTCCTTCTGATCATCAGCATCGCGGTCGGTCTGGAGCTGCTCAAGCTGCTTGTCTACTGCAGCAGGGACAAGATGCGGGTGATTAATCAAAATCTCAGAGAGAAACTGGCCAACCGGGGACTCCAGCTTAAGAGGAGCAATCTTGGTACCGGACTCTGATGATTCCGGAGACGATGCAGCTCTAACTACTAAGCCTCTTCTATTTCCAACACACACTCTCCGTTGCCCTTGCTTGGGAATAGCAACAGAAGTGCATAGCTGCAAAATATCGACACAACAATCAAATAATGGAATGCTAATTTGGACTGACAACTATTTAACAATGCAATTCATTTACGGAGCATTAATTAATCGTGTGTCATAAGATATGATATGATTTGAGATGAAGTGGTTTCATTTCCATGGCTACTTCAGCTAGGATTTGACTTGATACCTTAGCGGAAGAAGAGAAGCGAAAATTGGAATCAAAGCGGGCGAAGCTGCAGCCGTTGGGCGCCAATATGCTGGGTCTTCCGATGAGGATCGACGCTTTGCAGGGCGATCGCACCACGGTGGTCGTCGCGTCCATTTGCAAGAACCCTAGTTGATGATAACAGAGGTATACAATTCTGACTATTAATCCTTTCGTGTTTTAGTTGTATTGTGATTCTTATGATGGCTGTTTACTGTTTGTTAATCGGAACATTTAGGGAGGCGTCTCTAGTCTTTATATGGCGTCTCCTCCACTTGTGTACCCATTAACACGCAAAATGACTGTCATGCCCCTATTCTTTTAAAATTTTGATTTTGCTTGGTCGAAGTATTATAAATTCCTAAAAAATTATTGTTGTTTAACACATTGAGTCGTTGACCGAGTTAACAACTAAAGGTTGGTCAAAACTCCAATTAATCATTAAAAAATCTAATGAAATCCATGAAATAACTATTAGATCACATTTCCATAGTAAATTTTCTTAATTTTTTTGGTGACTAGTAAATTTTCTTAATTGAAAAATTTACCTCTATTCCCTCAATTTTTGTGTTATATTAAGCTATTATATTTAATAGTTGACAGTTTTTTTCTTCCAATATTAAAGGATAACTTTTTTCATTTTTTATTATATACTTTTTTCTTCTCATTAATTTTTTATGTATTAAAATTTAATTTATTTTTGTTAAATATATAAAATTTTTAAAATTTAAATTTAAAAAAGTGAAAGAGATAATTAATTTAAAAAAATATCATATACATTTTTTTCGCTTATTATGAAATTTTAAAAGGATGGTGCAGAGTGGTACACGAGGAGAAAAGACTAGAGGTGCAAAACGTGCAAAAAAATAAATAACGAAGGTGGAAACACGTAAAACAGAGATGAGGAGAAAGATCTTTTGGGTTTAAAATTGAGAAAACGATAGAACGGAGAAGAGAGTTCGCGAAACGGATTTGATGGGGATCCTTTACCTCGAGTGACCCAGTGGCCCTCACTCGTGAATCATGAGGCTGAGAAAAGAAGTAAGAACAGGCAACCGGAGATGTTACTTGTTCAGTTGTTGCAAACAATTTATTTGTGGTGCACAAATGGCCATTCATGCTGCCATAATTTATTATTGCCTTCATGTAACCTCAGGGATTTTAACATGAAATTAAAATATGAAAAAAGATCTCTCAAATAAAAGAATTATAAAATGATAAAATAAAAAATTAATTATTACTAAATTTATAATTTTTTATTATGTCTAAATTTTACTATTTTGACCAAAGGGTGATTATTTTTTTATTTTTTTATTTTACTAATTTTTTTATTTTAAAATAGTTTATTTCTGAAATAATATGTCTAATACTTTTTTTTCTAAGGGTAATGATATCTGTACGGAGAATTTTTTTTTTAAATAAACAAAAATCATCAACTACCAATTACCAGTCACCATGTTATAATAATAATAATAATAAAAGACGTATATTCGTTTTCACACAAATTATTTTAGATATGAAAACAAAAATAATGTTTTGCTTAAATATTAGTTGTTTTATAGAGTTGTGGAGGTGTCAGAAATACAGTTCAACACGCAGGTTATGTGTTACTCAACACGCAGGTAATGTGTTGTCTACTGTCTCCATGCAAGAGGCAACCTTACTCCGAAAACAAGTAACATTTATGGCTTTAGATCCACTCCTGGGATATAAAAATAGAGAAACAGTGGGACTGGGCTGCATATTATTTTCGTTCTCCTTCACTATTACCATAAACCATACATTCTCAACTTATCAAGCCAAGGTGCATTGATCAGTAGCTCTAAATACGTAAACGCCACGTGTTTTCATCCAAGCAGCACGTTATCTGCGTGTTAACGCCGCTGCGCCACATGTCCTGCATGCAGCAGCACGTAACATGCGTCTTGCCCCGTGTCTCCATGCAACCGGCAGGTCTGGCTCCGGAAAAAACAGTCATTTATGGTGAGAGTTGAGGATTGGTGCCGCGGGTGTATAAAATAGTGGTGGGGCTGGGTTTCGTTTCATTCTATTATTGAGAGTGGTGGGGTAATGGAGTGTTAGGGGTTTGGGGTTTCTTTCATTGGGTTGTATGTTTTGGATTAGTTTTAAGATTGAGAGTGAGATTAGAACATTTAAAATGGTATGTAATTATACGTCTCGTGAAAATCATGTTATCAATTATTTGGGACATCCTAATTATGTAAGTTTATTATTTTTTATTAATTTATTAGTTGTTACTTAACATAAGTTTAATAGTTTGTTATTATTTATTTGGATAATATTATTCTAAATGTACTGTTAAAAGCTCTTATGTATGGATTGAAATTGCAGAATACCCAATGAAATATCCTAACACCATCCACCTCTTGACTCCCGTTATACAGGGGTCGTGTTTCTATTTGGACTTGTGAATCAGACATCTTCTGAACCATTGCCAAGAACCACAATGACAAAGATTGGTAAGATTCTTCCCATCCACCGAAAACTTTGGCTATCGACTTCTGCTTTGCCAGCCAAGCCTTCCGGTAATTAATAGTGTAGTTGAATCTTGCCTAAACTTTCGCAATTATAGATTTGACCTTTTATGGATGGGTTGGATTCAATCAATGGCTTCATAGCCTCAGCAATCGTGTCCGAGTCTAACTTGGAGTGATCTTGTGAGATCGTTCCCATGGAACACGTGTGCCTCCCGTTGTATCTCCGAATCTCCCAACAAGCTTTCTTTTATATCAAGCTGGCTCGGATAAGCCAGTTGCACCCACGCCCATAATTCTTACACTTTGCATAGAACGTCTGTAGCTCGAATTCATAAACAATGTAATTGACTCCTCTGGAGATAGTGTAACTCCGAATTGCCGCAATGACTGATTTGCTTGAACTGTATTCCATTCCGATTCTAAACTCCCCATCCTCAGGATCAGCAACACCTATAAGAAAACAAATTTGTCATTCATCGATCCGCTAAAACAAAATCAAGTAAATATACTACCCACTGCTCACGTACATATGTTTGCATATTCGGAAAACTCTGGTGCTTGCATGACGTCAAGATCCAAGATATGCATAAAAGGTGAAACATCCATCGGTTGACTAACTGCGGCTAGAACTACTAAAGTTTCTGCCACTACCTCACCTCCCCCATTGCCGTCCTCGTCCTCATCACCGGCTTCGTACGTAGCTTCGAACTCCTCATTGCTATCATCGTTCATTCCCAAGTACGCCTCAACTCTGTCATCTTGCACATCTGTATCATCGTTCAATCCTTGGGTGTTGCACCTGAGTTTGTTGGTGAATATAAAACATCCGCTGAATACTAGTTTCGTCGGCGATTGGCATAACCTCAAACTGTATCAGGCCGTCAAATACGACAATCGGACTCCTGTAGAGAATGTTGGTCACCCTCTTTAAAATATCAATCTCTATGCTTTGAAAGAGCCCGTACTGTAGTTCCGCAAACGTTATAGTGCACAAAACCACAAACGACAACATATTCTCACACACTCATACGTATTTCGTACGACTTCATCGTTGTGGTAAACCACTATATTTGCAGTGCCCTCCATCGTACCGACCCTGGAGAAAAATACTTCTCTCACAATGAAGCAAAATGGTTACGAGCTTTAATTTTTATAGACAGAAGACTCACCTTGCAGGCTACGTGTTGCAACGCCATCCAACCAACGTCTGTCACGTGTGCAACACACAGGATGCATGTTGTCTGCCATGTGTGAATCACATTACCTGTGTGTTGAAGGGATGAGCACCACGTGGCAACACGGTACCTGCGTGTTGCGTGCGATTGTGCCACGTGTCTAACACGTGAGTTGCGTGTTGAGTCAGCACGTTACTTGTGTGTTGTGCCTGCATGTCTGTAACGTCCACCCACTTGTATATACACTAAAAACCTCCATTTCCAAGTAAAGCACACCTAAAATCCATATTAAAATTCTTTAGCCTCGTTTTAATAACTAGATAGATAGAAAGATGCAAGGGATTTTTTTCTAATATAAATTATAAAAAATATTTATTTTCCCAAAATCCATTTCTGAGCTTTATTTATCGAAATGCACTTTTTTTTTTAAATATTTGGGCAAGTTCGCCGTACCCTACGGCGAACTCTGTAAAAATAGCAAGTTTGCCGTATATGGCTTCGTTTGGTTACTGTCTTCAAAACATATAGACACAGACACAACTATACCAAAAGACATAAGCACAGATAGACACAAATTTTTTAACGTGTTTGGCATTAGTGTACAAGACACAACAATTTAATTCAAATGTCCATTTTATCCTTATTAACTCTCTACCATCATCTTCCATCAGCATTAACGTTGCCGCCACCATAGCTTTCTACCACCACCACTGCCACCTGCAATTTTTTAACTTCATCGCAAAATATTATCTTTAACTTTTATTTATTCATCAGCTCAACAATTCAATTTTCTCATTAAAAAAAAAAACTGAAACATGTTGAAATAAAAAAAAAAAAAGAAAATGAGAAGACAGATCTGAAGAATGGTCGACTACTATTTTGGGCTTTCCTGATTTTTTTCACCTTTCTTAATGAAATTGATTCGAGTAATAGTGGAGACGAATAAATCTGACCGAAGAAGATCACCCATGGTAATGATACGTTCGACTGTGTGAAGAGAGAAAGAGAGAAGAGGAGGAAGAAGAAAGAAGGGACGTCAATGGTGGCGGCCCGTGGTAGCAGTATGGAGGGACAAAACAATGGAAGGAGAAGCAGAGTGATGGGAAGAGAGAAAGAGAGAAGGAAATGAGAAAGAGAGGAGAGGCAATGACTATGGGGTGGTGTGGAGGAGGGACACAGCCATGGAAGAGAGAGGGTGGAGGGACTTGGAGGTTGGAAGGATTTTGGGGTTAGAAACACAGAATAAAGAAGATAATAAGAGAGAAAAAAAAGGGAATTAGGGTTAGATTAATTAGGGTCATAGTTGGAATTTAAAAAGAAAAAGGGATAAAAATATAAAATTTTGTGTCTTATAAATTGTGTCTCAATGTCTCAGCTTAATGAGGAGACACTAAAAACATGTATTTTGTGTATACTTGTGTACCACCGTATCCATCATAAATTTGTGTCTCAACAAACAAACGGTCCATGTTTTTAGTGTCCAAAGAGGCAAAGACACCAACCAAACGCACGCTAAACACACAAAAATACACAAACAATAAACATGTCTTCTTCAAGAATTTTTTTTAATTATAAATTAAGAAAACAAGCCATATTTAACAATGGCAACCATTATTATCGTCTCAAAAAATACACGGTACACCAGAATAAGTCATATTTAATAATAATTTTTTTAATTATAAATTAAAAAAACTAATTATTTCCCAAAATAAAATACGACTTATTCCCATATTTATTGTTTGTATATTTTTGTGTGCTTTTATGATCTATATACTCTTTTGGAGACGATGACATAGATAAAAAACATGTATTTTAAAAATTTTAAATTTTTTTTATAGAGTTCACCTGAGATACGGCGAACTTGCTAGTTTTTATAAAGTTCGCTATAGAGTGCATGAACTTGTCTAAATACCCAAAAAAACGTGCATTTCAATAAATAAAGTTCAGAAATGAGTTTTGAAAAAATAAATATTTTTTATAATTTATATTAGAAAAAAAACCTAGATGCAAGATAACAATCAAATTACTTCAATTTAGTTTTTAAGTCGAATAAATTTTCCCTTAATATTTTTTGAGAAATTATAAGAGTTAATGAAGAGAAGTTTTTACATTTTACTGCAAAAGATAAATCCTAATGTCGGATTGTGCAAATTTTAAAATTCCAAATAAATAAATGGAAAAAAATTGAGTCCACTCTTCTCTTCTCTCTCTTTTTCTTTTTCATTTTTTTGAAATGAAAATTCTTAGAAAAATTTAGATATAAAAAAAAATTACTTAAAATTTCAAAAACAGGTGCACCTATGATATCACTACAAAACATAAATCCAATACATAATGCATTCACTTGAATTTATACATTATTTTTTAATTTAGGTCGTTGAAGGAAGCTCGACTTGCTCCAGAGTCCAGAGAAGGCACAAGAAGGAGAAACTTGAAATATACCTGAGCATCATTGCAAATTTGCAATGCAATGTGAAAAGACAAGAAATATAACGAACTGATCCCTAATTTTGTGCCTGATCCTTTTATGTACCTCACTCTGCACTCTGCACTTGGCTCGCCAGAAATAGCTTCTCATCATTGCTAATTATGTCTACATTTAGAACTCTGCCTCCTTGTTCTGTTAAAATACAATTTCCATTTGAAATGTTCAAATGTTTCATTGCCGTTATTATAAGCTCGTCAATGCTTTCCGGGACCCATAGAACAACTCCATCTGTTCTCCTTTCTTTATGATCATATTCCCATGGGTGGAAAGGAAATACTATACATCTCTTCTTCGGAATTTCATTTCTTGATGGCAATATTTCTGCTTGCAAACTCAATCAAAGCATACGTCAGAAAAACAAATTAAACCAACTGAGTTTAATTTAAAATGACAATCATACCTTTAGTTTCTTGAATACCACAGGATAACTCAGCCAACTGAGAAATTTTGGCAACTTGAAGCATTTTGAGAGCATTTATATCTCCGCTAATACGAGCTTCATCAAGTGGTGTATTCCCCCATCTGTCCTTACATAATACACTTGCTCCTGCTCCCAGAAGTAGTTCAGCTACTGCACACAAACCTTCAGAAGCAGCAATGTGAAGAGGTGTGCGCTGGTCATAATTTTTGGCATTTGGATTAATTCCACAAGCCAGAACCTTTTTTAAGAGGTCAAATTCCTTCTTTGCAACCATCACACACAGAAAATTGCCGGCATCATCAATAGTGAGAGTAGCCCCTGCATTAACTAGTAAAGCAGCTACGTCTTCATGTCCATTCTTGATGGCTTCTAGCAAGGGAGTAGTCCCAAATTTATCTGATGCAGATGGTTGTTTAAGGTTTAAACCAAACTCAATATTTTGACTTCAATACAGCACATTCAAAATAAAAGGATTGTCCGCAATCACCTTAAAACGGAAAAAAGTTCAAAAACTAACCTGGTAAATTGATATTTACTCCTTGCTCAACTAGAAAGGAAGAAATATCTACATATCCTTTTGAGGCAGAGATATGCTGTGATAGTAAACATAAAACACGTAATTAAAAATGTTAGCTTGTCACCACTGTATTATGTCTCAAAAATCTTCTTTCTCAACAAATTAATCAAGACTCACTCACTCACATGCGAAGAACAAGATTCAACCAATCCTACTCATAGAGTGCGAGTCAGATTAGATTTGAGGGAATGCTACAAAGATTAATATATAGTATAGACAAGACTTGAACAAAAAAATATCTTAGTTAAGAGCAACTTGTCATCTCAACTAATTTCACTTTTTTTTACTGTTACACACATTTAACAAAAAAATGAATCAATAGATAGGTTAGTGCCTATTCAAATAAAAATAATAATAATATAGGCTGGATGAAGAGAGTTGATACCAAGGGCGATCTACCATCATAATCAGTGTTATTGGGATCTGCCCCGGATGTGATCAAACGTTTCAACAGGTATAAGTCAGCCTCATATGCAGCACAATTCATCCTCACAGTCAACTCTGTTTCCTGGTTTCCAATAGTCAAGCTCAAGTCTGATTCCAACAACTTGCGTTTTAGACCGGAGTCTTTTCCCTGTCAGCCACGCATAACCATGAGTCCGAAACCAGCATGGATGATCTAAAATTCTAAATCCATATGTTTCCATCAGTAAAATGATTATTTATTTTTTATATCCAAGGCAAACATATACCTCAAGGAGATTGTTTAAGGTAACACGGCCATCTACATAGTATATCTTCACTATGTCCTTCAAGGATTGCTTATCAAGTCGCAAAACCTTGGAAAGCTCATGAGCTATGACTGTGGAATGATGAGGCATATTGCAAAGGAAAGAAACCTCACCGAAGGAATCGTAGGTTTTTAATTGGACTACTTCGTCTGTACCACTGTCATTTTCACTGCTTATCTCACGCTGTAGACAAAAGGATGAACAGTCAGGTATGGTTTAAAAATACTATTTCACTTGTGAAAACATTTCACATTTATGGAACGACAGCAATTTGAAATAGAAGAATCCATCACTAACAAATACCATTCCCTGGTTCATGTTTCATTATCCACTCTAAAGTAAACATCATCTTTTATGATAATTTGTTTAGAGTCTGGAGCAGTTAGTTTAGAAAATAGTGAAAGTTAACTGATGAGGAATTGAAGTGAGAGGGAAAGTAATGCTGAAAGACATAGGAAGTTAAATAAATAAATAAAATAAAAAATCAATGCTACCATAACCCGTACCAGCTCTCCATGACATACAAAGTAAATTTGATCAGCTACATCTCCTTGCTCCAAAACCAGTTCTCCAGGAAGGAAAAACTCTTCATGAACTTTGGTTGTCTGTCAAACAAGAATCTGAATCAGGTGTTTTTTATTGAAGAAAAAAGGACAAGTTTCAGATACTGGTGGCGCTTTCAAGAAAGTGCATGAAGTACAAGGATAACGCATGCATCAAGTTTTTCCGGTCGTCACAGACAATGATTAGGACAAATATTTGGCAATTGAAGCAGTGTATCTTCAAATATACTAGAATGATAATGAAGCATGAAGCTAGCATGTACAATTAAGAACAATACCAAGAGAAAGAATAAGTGAAGTGTTACAGTAAGTCTTACAATCTGCTTAACAAACTCTGAGGAGCAACCCTTGAAAAGAGGAACGTTCTCAATGAACTCCTCATACAAATTAATTGAAATCTGCAAAAACCAATAAAAAAATATGTCGGTGTCACAAGTGAAGTTGGACCAGGAATGAAAAGATGATGAATATATACCTTGGATCGAATAGAGGGTGGGATGTCCTGAAGTACAGCAGGTTGTGTGTAGCTGCGATGATACTGCAAGCGTAAATGGCCCTTGATGGCCTTACTTGTGCCCTTGTCAAGATTGTTTTTGTTCATGTATTTGATAACTTCAGTCATGGTGTCCCTAAACCTCTCGGTTTTGGATCCCTTGACAATCAAGGCGGTCATGTTGCCAAGAAGGTAAGCGCCAAGAATCATGTCAAAGGAGACATAAACCATGATGAATATCATCTCTCTGACATTGACGGCATGAATATCGCCGTAGCCAACAGTAGCCATGGTGACAATAGCAAAATAGAGGGAGGTGATGTAGCGCTTCCAGAGGTCGATGTGGCGGAAGTCCGAGTAGGCAAAGTCGCCCATCTTGAGGGAGCCAATCCAAGTGTAGGACTCGCGGGAGGGGGGGATGGTGGTGGCCAGATAGTAGAAGATGCAGGCGGCTGTGTGGGTGCAGTAGAGCTCCACCACGAGAAGCTTCACGATTCTCGTGAAGAGGTAGTTGATCCGGATGTCCTTCTCCAGAGTCTCGAAGAACTCCGTGACGCGGGCGGCCCGGGTCAGCCTGATCCAGAGGAGATAGCGGAGCGGCTCCTTCCTGCCGGCTGCCTTGTAGATGTAGTCCCAGGGGAGACAGCCGAGGAGGTCGAGGGTGAATTGCGGAGACTTGAGGCAGCGCATGGCGATGCGGGAGGGGCTGGAGACCACGCAGTAGGAGTGGGTGTCGCGGTAGGCCACGAAGAAGCGGAGCACGATGTCTAGGAGGAAGGCCAACTGGCCCGCGATGTCTAGCAGGAATATTTTCTCCGGGAGGCCTCTGAAGAATCCGAACTCCATTGGGGTGAAGAAGGAGGAGTAGACCGCCCATATCAGTATGAAATGCTTCCACCCAATGTTGTACAACCTGCATCCATGTAATGTACATTCTTTCTTTAGTTTTCTATCTCATTTCCCCATCTCTCTCTTACAATTATATATACTGCACTGCGCCCACGCTACTTTAGTTTCTGTATCCTTCTGCTCCTCAATTTCTCTCGCGCTAGAATCCCGTTTCTTTAGCTATTTCTAGTTTCAACCATGGCTTAAATTATACCATGTACGTGCTACTAATATCCACTTAGGCAACGTTTGGTTTCAAACAACACGTTAATACATATTTGTTGTTTGTTTGTTGGGTCACAAATCTTTGATGGATACGTCATGTATTTAATAGAGGAAATATAGAGAGTTAATAGAGTATCGATACAATGTGTACAATGGAGGTATAGGGATGTTCGATTCAGTAGGATATTAGATGCTTATTATCTTGGTATTCGGATGGTTATTATGAATAATATGAATGTATTGTGTTTGAGAAATTAGTAATATTTTACCCTAGATGTTCATTTTTAAACTCATATTAGACCAAATAAATAGCCCATTATACACATTGTACAAATACTCTATTCGCTCCCTAGCGAGATTCATATTTAATATTCTTCTAAAATATTGAAATAGAGAGATACAATCAATTAAACACAATTTTTTATATTTTTATTTCTTATTAATTTTTACACTTTTATTCTTTATCAATTTTTTAAATTTTTATACCTTATTAATTTTTTTATATTTTTATCTTTTATTAATTTTTACAAAATATAAACTTTTTTAATTATATTGTGTCTTATTCAATATTTTACCAAATAAAATATATATACATTAATAATTTGTATCCATATCTTTAATGTTTATGTTCCTGTGTCTGTCTTTCAAAAAAGACATACGTGTTACTAAGATGAAGAAACAGTTATTCATCATCAGAAACAGAATTACTCTATCGGATACCACCCTCCACTCCTTCAAGTACGCAACTCGAATGGCGGCTCCCAAAACGTAGTACCAGTCAGTGACCACCTTCTATTTAAATTTGTATATCATCTTAAACTCATTAACTTTTAATAAAAATTTAAAATATTTAGATTAGGTAACTTAAAAGTAACAATAACATAATATGTGACTACTTAAATTGTTTTAAGAAATTCTATATTTTTTCTAAACGTTTGTTATAAGAAATTGTTCCTAAAATTTAAAAAATATAAAATAAAAGTATTTTAATAAAAAAATAAAAAACACAAAAATTATAAAATAGTTACATAAATAAAATAAAAAACATAAATGTGTATATATATAACTTTTTTTTTGTCTAAATATATGTATTGTAGGGGTGTACATGGGCTGGGTCACACCGGGTTTGGCTTGATCCAGACCCGACCCGAAATATAGACCAGGTCTAATTTTTAGACCATAACCCGATTCTAGACCCGATGAAACCTATGCACCTTCGAACCGGATAAAAATCAGGTGAAAACCGGGTCTTTAGCATGTAAAAACCACCTAATCTCCAACCATTATTTCACAATTCACATAGTAAAATTCACTTAAAAAAAATATAACAAGAACCAACTCTTCTCTAAAATTAAAGCATAACCATAATCAATACTAATATTGTCTAATAACACCAAATATTTAAATCAATACAAATAATACAATATTATGCATTAGTCTAAAGTCTTATGCATTTTAAACATAAAACACTAACTTATAATCTTATAATGACTAATAACACAAAATATTAAGGTTTACAATATTTAAATTCCACATAAGAATAGCCATCATCCATCACTAATAACACAAAATATTAATTGTGTATGATGACCGGGCCACCGGGCCGAGTTCGGGTGACCCTAGTTATGACCCGGACCCGACCCGAAATACTGACCGAGTCTATTTTTGAGACCCTAAACCCGATGAAATCACACTAAATTAGCTCCTAACGTGTTCGGGACCGGGCCGGGTCTTCAGACCGGGCCGGACCATGTACACCCCTAATGTATTGGATTCTCTAAATTTTTTTTTTAATTATTTGGTAAAATGTGATTATTTATTATTCAATATTTTTTAAATTTTTTTAATTCTATTTAAAAAATGTAAAACGAGATATTACACTTTATCAAATAATTAAAAAAAAAAATTAAGAACATCTATTGTCGTTCTAGAAGACTAGAACTGCTACTCATCACGAGAGGCTGGGCCGATTTGCCTTCAAATCGGGTCTGGCCCATTCAATCTATGTACAACTTGCAAACAAAAAAATGGATTTGAGTAATTGAAGGTTTTTTTTCTTTGTTTTTGAGAAATAAAAAGTGATTTTAATTCGTTTTGGAAAATCTTCCTTCTATGAACACTAAATAAAAAATCTAATGTTTCATGGAGAGTCTTCTATATTTTGGAATGTAAAAAATTGTGAAGCAACCTTAAATAAATGTTAAGACTTACAAATTTTAAATCCTCGTTCATACAAAATTTATAAATCATTACAGAGAACGTGCATCATTTATAGTGTGGTTATGCCTGTAGCAAATTTGTGTATTTGAATGTTTGAGTATATCTTATATTGGCGAAACCTATTTATTTTATCTTTTTTGTTAATTTTTTTATTTATCACGATATTTTATATAATTTTTTAATTTTACATATAAAATTTTTCAAGCTTTGATTATATAAAAATATTTTTAACTAATTATTAATTGATTTTCTTATTTTTCTGACATAACAGACACTGAAAAATGCTATATAGTCTTTAATTAGTCTTTAAATATAAAAGTTTAATTATATTAGTTTTTTATACATTCACTTTCTAATATTTTTAGAGAACTAATCTCTAATTCAAATTAAATTTGCTTTTCATCTTTTAACATTTCTCTCAATTATCAAACCTCGTAAAATTAATGATAAGTTTAGAGATTAATAAACTCGTGTACAGATCAAATGACTAATTATAGTCATAATTTATTTTTTGATTGTCATATATTTTTTAATTTATTTTTTTATATTTTTCTTCATCTTTATATTAATTCTATCGGCATTTTATTTTTAAGAATGGTTGTCTTTTAATTTATTTTTCTTTGTGTTTTAAGCCCATTATTAATAAAAAATTAGAGGTTATATTTTAACGTTTAAAATTTAAGATTTAAGTTTTGAATTTTGAATTTAAATTTATGATTTAAGGTCTTGGATTTAGAATTTATTATTTTATTTAGGTTGTATTTTATTTTAAATCTAGATATATTAATTTTTAAGGAGATTAATTTTATATTTTAAATATAAGAAAAAAATATAAAAGATTAAATCTAATAATATTATTTTTTGTATTTATTTAGATTAATTTTAATAGTCATTAATAGAATATAGACTGAGTTTTATTGATTATTTAATCATATTAATAGTATATGCAATGTATGTCGCTAAATTTAATCGAGTGATATATATATGCAATGTATTCACAAGAAATTAATCGCTAAATTTAATTATATGTATAGATATATGTCGAAAAAAATATATATTAAAAATAAATTAGATATTATATATATTCATTTATAAATATATGATGGTTGATTTAGCTATTAATTTTTTATTAATTCTTTACGTTTAAACAATTTTACATCTAAATTTATCTAAGTGATTTGAGTTCCACATTTTTTTTTTCGTTTTTTCTTCTTGTACTTCTAGGGATGTCAATGGGGCTCCACGGGGTGGCGGGGGATGCCTCCCTACTTCCCGTCCTCGTCCCCAGAATTAATCTCCGTCTCCGTCCTGTTCTCTGCCATGGGAGAATAATTGTCCCCATCCCCATTCCCCGCGTTCTCCGCATTTTTCGCGGGGCCCTATTCCCCAACTCCCTATGTTTAACATTCATATGGAAATTATAATAAAAAATATCAAAAAAACCAAAAAATAAACTACAAAATATTATTACAAACACACAAACATATCTTATCCAACATTATAAGTCTAGAAATATAACATAGCAAATCATAGTCTATAAAATAAATTCTTGAATAACAGGGTTATGATTTTTCAATGAGTGAAATTATTAAAAAAACCTCTATATTAGAAATAAAATAAGAGTTATTAAGTAAGTTAAAAAATTTGGAAAATTATTGGAGATGGGGCGGGGATCTCCGCTCGGATCCCCGCGCTTGTCTCAGTGGAATTTCGCTCCCCATCCCCACGGGAAAAATTCCCCACCACTGGGGCCTATTCAAGGCGGTCCTTGCGGGGATCCCCACCTCTTGGGGATTTTTGACACCCATAAGCACTTCTTCTTCTTATTCTTTTTCTTTACTTTGGATGTTACGTGTTCTTTTTTTTTTCCTCTTCTTTTTTATTATTTTTCAATTCCATTACCGTCATTACCAACATCTCTTCCTCTTCCTCCTCCTCCTAATCTTATTGAAATTTTGTCTCCTTCTCCTTTTTTATCCTTCTCCTCCGTCATCATCATCATCGTCGTCGTTATCGTCATTGTCTTCTTCTAATATGTATTGTCGTTATCGTTATCATCGAATTCGAATTTGTATAATTTGTATAATAGACAATTTTCGGTTCATTTGATATTATACAATGGTTTCGTTTTGAGATCATTTTTTGTTCACTCGAGACGCAAGTGTTTCTAAATTCGAATTTATATAATGGACAATTTTTGGTTCATTTGGTATTACACAATATTTTCGTTTTGATAATATTTTTTGTTCATTTGAGATGGAGGTGTTTCTGAATTCGAATTTATATAATGAACAATTTTCGGTTCATTTAGTATTATACAATCGTTTTGTTTTGATAATATTTTCGGTTTATTTGATCATCACAAAGAATCATAATCAATAAAGATGTTAGCAAAATGTTGATGTTGTTGGTGATGAAAATAATGATAATAGAAGAGAAAGAAGAAAAAGAAGGAGGAGATCAAAGAAATTCAAATAAAAAAAAACATGAGGAGGAGGAGATGGATGTAGTGGTAAGAACGTATGGACAGGTAGTGGTGACGATGACAATAATGAAAAAATGATGAAGAGAAGGAAGAAGGAGAAGGGGAAAAAGAAGAAGTAGGAGGAGGAGGAAAAAGAAGACAAAATTTTCACAATGTAAAATAAAAGACTTGGATGAACTTAAATATAAAATTGCTTGAATGTATAGTGGAACTTTTAATCTTTTAGGTATAAATAATATTCTTATGACATATAAAATCAAGTGAGTTAAGAAAAAAAAAACTCAAAAATGGTGAGTCAAACAAGATTCAGTGAACATTGGGAAGCCGAAGTTCATGCGGAGGATAGGTGTGGTGTGTCCTACCCGTGTTGTGTTGTGTCAATTCATGTAAATATGCAATAATGTAATACCATATCTTGAATAATTCCTAATTAATCTGTGTGTGTGTGTGACGGTGTGAAAGAGAGAGATGTACCGATTGTCAGGGTGAATAATATATTGCCGCCGTACATCTCCGCCGCGAGCGGTGGAATTATCTTCAGCCTCACCGCAAAACATCGCCAGCCGATTCCCCAACCTTTTCCACCGCTCCTTCTGTTTGCTCAGTCCTCTCTTCTTCCTTGTCCAGTTTCCTCCCTCACCCTCCTCGCCATGCATAGTGGTGCTTTTCTCCCAGTTCCCACCACTACCACTACTTCAAACACCCGATATGATCAGCGGACCAACCAACAGGCTTTCTTCTATCTTACTAACTAATTAGGAGAATAACAAAAAGACAATGCTATTACTATATCACCAATTCGAACAACTCACTTATATATATATTGGAACCCTTCAACAGTGTGAAGTTAGTGGTGACATACAGAATCTCTTTTACAAGAATCTGGAATAATAGATTAGATTAGTAACACGTTAATATCGATCAACTTTATGTGACGGCTTTAAGTTTTTCGGTTCCTTGGCAAAAGGGGTATCTTATTCTTAAACAGTTAAACTAATAACTGTGAGTGTTTATGGAAAGTTTTTTAATGTCGGAAAATAATTTTATTTTATTCAAAAAGAATTTATTTTTATTTAAAATTTAATTTTATAATTGAAATATAATCATAAATTAAATTAGTCTTTTTATCGATTAAATATTAATATATCACTTTAAATGTCATGTAGTATAAAAACATGATAAATTAATTATACGTGTCAATTGAGAAAAAAAATCAAAATAATCTTGTAATATTAAGTCATAATGGTAGTGATAAAGGTGTGAAGCGACTGTTTCGTCATGTAACGCACTGAAAAATTATAAAAGGAGGATAATATGAATTAGGATAGGAAAAGTATAGGTAACAGACAGATACACTTAAAATCAAAAGATATTTATTGGTGTAAGTATTAAATGTCTTTGCAAATTATCTTCTCGACCTAATTTTTTATGTTTTTTATTGTTGATAGTATTCTCTAATTTGATCGATTAAAGATTAATTCGTTGCGAATCTGAATTTTATTTAAAGATATATTGTTAGTCAATAAATTATCTCTTATTGGTCTGAACAAACTCTCCATATAGGACAGAATTCTTGATGTTATTTAAAAGAAAACTCTCCATCAGTCAAATATATACGTGCATAACCTTTAGCCGGGTCGTGACATTAACAAAAAGTTATGTATAAAAACGACTGTTTCTATAAAGATATCTTGGCGGAAGCAAGTAACCATCCCTTTCATGCATATTACAGTTGCAGAGGAGAAGAGTGTTAGGGAGCTAATAGATTTTGTGATTTGCAACCATTAATTAATTATTAATAATATTTTTAATAGTGTAAGATTTTATCTAATAGTAGAAAATTACTCATTTTTTTTTGTTGGTCCTTAGACTTTCTCGTTGCAGGGATAAGAGGTCCTTGTTTGCTGCGTATATATAACATATATCTATCCTCTCCTCCGTAAAGGCAGCTGCTCGCGCGCTCCTCCTAGCTAGAATAACTAATAAATTAAAATAGCGAAAACCAGTGTAAGGTTGATCTGTGTGCTATATCGTACATACCATACCAACTTCTACAAGAGCAGCATGAGGGATTTTGAGAGCTACGGGAGGCTCTCGACAGTTTTTCTCACTAAAACGATAGACCATGATTAAGAATCTCTTGAGAAAGTTTGAGCCGTCACGCACCACTAGGTGCGATTGGCCCAAGAAATAGGCACTACCGCTCTCCCTGGCATCAATTAGGTCCAAAAGTTCCTTCCTCACACATGGCTGCATTATTTTAGGACTATTAACAGGCAGCATGAACCGAACCTTCTTTCGCTTCTTCTTGCTTGTACCCTCCGTGTCAGGAACTGGACTGATCTGAGATTCATTGTTCACCGCTGGACCCTCATATGCATCCAGAGGAACTAGAGCATTGTTATGTCCATGCGTTGTTGAAGAATTCCCTACAACAATCATTCTTTCATTTGTGGCGGTGGCAGCATCCACGGATTCAATATCTCTCTCCTCAATGGAAATGAATTCCCCTATGGAACGAATGATGTGCTCCTCAAAGTCGCCAGTATCCCTGATGTGATCGCAGTATCCATATCTGACGATGCAGCGGTAAATCTTGTAATCTTTTGGGCCAATCCGACCTATGAGATACCTTTCGCCTTCGGAGACATAAGGCACCGGCATAGACTTGAAGGATACCATGATCAGGACTTGATGGAAGGCGGGAAGATTAGTAATGAAGTGTGAGAAGAAAGCCGGGATTCCTGCTACAATGTCGGTGTAGATAAAGCCAATCCCAGGCACCCTGGCGATCCCGAGGCCCGGACTCACATCTACGAGCCATTCTGTTGAGACCTTGTTTTGCATATCAAACTCATACTTCTTGACAGTTCCATAGTGCCACGAGAGCATGATTGTCATTGTCATTGTCAAAAGAACAAGCAGATACCAGGCTCCCTTGTGAATCTGTAGCAGACAAGCAGAGAGATACACCGCCTCAACAAAACCAAAGCATAGCAGAAAGCACGCGGATACGCTCAAGTTCTTCTCCCAACACAATGAGATGATAAGTGACATGAGACTAGTTGTTACAAGCATTCCGCAAATTATAGCCAAACCTGCTGCATAGCCAATCTTCACCATGTCTCTGAAACTAATTGTGACCGTGAGACTGAGAATCATCAGTAGCCAGTTGACATCAGGAATGTAAATCTGGCCGTGTATTGTTTTTGATGTGTGAATCACTTTCACTCTGGGAAAGCAGTTTAATGCCAAGCACTGTTTGATGATGGAGAAACTCGCTGTTATGGTTGCCTGGCTTCCTACTGCTGAAGCAAGTGGGGATAATATTATGAACACATGTTTGCAATAATGACCTGCCAAGGGATCACCACACCAAACTATATATATCACTTCACCCAAGTACTGAAGTTTCAAAAACAGATCAAAATACATATAGTGAAAAGTCAGGTGCAATTAACACAAGTTGATAGTTTGTTAGATGACAATAAATCATTTAACCACTTTTACTATCAACTTCGTATAAAGTTAACTGCACCTGAATTTCTACCATACATTCCATCCAACTTACGTGGTATTGATTGACTAAAATGGTTGAAATCTCTAGCACCTAAATTCCGGGAGATATATGCAGCCTGACCGGCATAGCATAAAACAAGAATCGGGTAGATCAAGCATATAAATGTAATCTACAACAGAGTAGACGCATAATTAATGCACAATTTGATAAGAATTAACTTTAAATTACAATGCACAAATTAGAATTATGTAGTATACTTTAATTGATTTCTTGGAGAAATGGCCTAGGTCTGCAAACATTGCCTCTGATCCTGCAAAACAGTAAAACATCGTGCGTATCATATTAAACGATATCCGAAACAAACCCTAATTGATGAGAATAAACAAATAACATACCTCCCACGCATAAAATGATGCTTCCTAACAATTTCCATCTGTGATAATTGAAATTTCTGATAAATTTGAAGACGTATACCGGGGATATTTTATAAATGATTTTGACATCCCAATGGAAAATATCATAAATTCCCACCACTCCAATAAACAAGAGCCAAGCAGAAATAATTGGAGCAAACATGAAGCCAATTTTACGCGTCCCACAGTTCTGCAACATGAACAAGCCAACCAATATAACACACGCAGCGGGAACAGTTACATCTGCAATATGTAATGTTCATTAGATAAACAACACATTAATTGACATTCATTGATCAAGTTAGTTGTAAACTCAAACTGGTGCTGTAACTTCTTTCTCAAGCAAGGTACAAACTGTACTTACATCTGCGTAAGGCATTAGACACTGTGTCTGACTCGCGAGCACGGCGTGACGATGGATCTGCTTATTATTTATTTACAATTAACTGATAAGCCAATCAAAAAGCACAGAGAAAATTAAAATTCTGCTAGCATCATTGAGTAAATTAAATGGCCTTACACATGTCTGCTATTATATCAGATAAGGATCTCTGAACGCCAGTTGAAGCTGAAAACACTGGTGGTAAACAGCCAGAAAAATACATAATAATGTAAGTTGAAGAAGAAGAACGTAACTAATCACACAAGAAAGAAATAAATGTTAGAAGATTGTATATACCTGAAAGAGCTGGAGTGAGCACTGCATCCCCAATGGCCATACAGGAACCAAAGAGGGCTAAGAACAACAGTAAATAGTGACAGATCTTGCTTTTCTCAATGACCCTTCTTGCTCTGATCTTTGAAGGAGTTCTCCCCTCACAATTCATAATCTGATTGGCACTTCTATCACTAGGGAGCAGGCAAACTTTTGCATTTCTACACAACAGCGAGTACAACGCAAACGTACCACCTTGGCATAATCACATAACATCCAAGTCAGTCCTTCAAAATCTGATGAATTGAATTGAGGGAAGAGGAATGCTAGGGGGCCAGCAATTTTGGTATTTTGTAACCATCAATTGGCCATCAATAATGTTTTTAATAGTGTGAGATTACATCTAAATATCTAATGATGGAAAATCACTCACTTTTGATTTGATGGTTAAGTGCTGGCCAGAAAATACAAAAGTTGCTGCCCCTAGACTTTTCCTTGAAGGGATTAATTAATGGCGGTTATAAATTTAAAGATACTTATTACTTACCCTCTCCTTTATCATCAGCCTTGAGCACTATAGAGGCATACTTAAGCAAAGAAATGATTGTCAAAGTCCAGAAAATGAAGGAGAAGAGTTCATAAACGACCTCCTCCGATGCAAGAGCTCCCGCATCCATTGTACCGAACACATATAACGGTGCAGTGCTAAGTTGACCATAAACTACTCCAACAATTTGAAACGACAGGAGGATCTCTTGCTTCCATGTTTTCTTCTTCTGAAAAATCAATTGAAAACTGTGAAAGGACTCAATAGACACAGCAATACATGATGAAGATCAGATCTTAGCCAGGTTTAATTTCATATAAACTCAATCATGAATCAAGAAATATACCTGAACCTTCTCACGGAAGATTTCATCATCAGGACACAGTGGAGGAGGAAGATCCATCATAAGTGCAGGATAAGCAGAAGATAAGCTTGGAAGGAAATTGGAAGTGGGTGTTTGTGTGGAAGTAAAGGTGAGTAATGAGAAGAAAGTTAATATGAATTGGCAACTAATAATAATAATAATGATAATAATGGCGATAAAGACAATGGCTCATTCATAGTATCAGACGGAACACACTAAGAGGATCCCCTCTCTAGAGTCTAGACCTTGTCACCCGGAGAAAACAACATATAGTGATTGATTGCAAATTGAAAGGTTCATTGATAGTGATACAAATGGTGAGATTGACTTCCAGAGCGTTTGTCACTGTGTCAGTCCTATTTTCATTCTTTCTGTCTGTCCATCATTCATTCATGAAATTGGAAAATGACACTTTGTTGACATTCTATAAACTGACTTGGTTTTCATTTTTCAGTCACGGATATATAGATATGGCGAACAAAATCAATAACAAGTGCACATGCATGTTGAAGGGCTGCACAGCGTGATCTATGAACCATGCATCTGGATTCTCAGACAATCACAGCACCTTGTAACAGCTCCTTCAATTTATTCTAGTTTGATTCGATCTTTTCAAGTGAGAGAAAAGTATTTTAAAATATTAAAATGGCCAGTAATAGATTTGAGAATAAAAATAAGTTTAAATAAACTATGTGTAAATAAAACCAGGTATTTTATTCTATACAAAGTTATTAGAAGTAGCAGATTGGGTGATTTTCTGCTGCTCTATATATATAGTTCAACCATGTGGAGGCGACAGAAAATATAGATAGACAATTAATGGGAACATGCAATGTGCTGGTTTCTGCCTAAAAGGATATCGAACGGCACAAGCCAATAGATACTAAAAATAAAGTCACATGATCTGATATTTGTAAGGAGAATAAATTGGTCTTGTATATATGTGGTCATGCATGTTCAAATCGGATTTGAAAAGATTAACTACTATAAATCTATAATCATACAAGACGAAAATTGATAATTGATAATTGATAATAGGACAGTAGGTGTTGTGGATGAATGATAATTGATATCATGACAGTGCAGAGAAGATAAATAACGAAGGTTCTCCTATGGGGGAAAGTGCAACTTATATCCAATAATCGCTCTGTATTTGTCTGAAGTCTGAACTCTGAAGTGTATGTATGTGCCTATAGATCAATGAAATTGAAAAGCAAGCTTTCCAAATTCCAACCAGGTACACCATTGCATTCAGTAAGAACAGCTAATAAGTATTTGCCGAAACCGTGAGCTTCTGTCTATTGTGGTTGAGCAAGAAGAAACCTCTCTTGCTGTAACTTTTTTTTTTTCCATGGTTCCTGTTGGATAAAGATTCGAATTTAAATTTTATTTAAAAATGTGTTATTGATCAATCAATTATTAAATACATAAAATGAGATTTAAATTCTGAATAATTACTTAATAGACTAGTTATTTTATTATTAAACCAATTCAAATTAGTTCCTTTTTATTTAGTACAAAATATAATTACTGGAATTTTTTTTAATAATTTCACTTTGTTACTACTAAAAGATTTTGTGCCTTTAATGGGCTGAAAATTTATATATGAAAAGTTTTAGGTGTAATAACCAAAAATAGAATTTTTGGATAAAACACAAAAATATAGAGAGAAATTTTTCGTATTTTGTGAAAGCTTTTTTTTAATCTTTTTCAATCTATGAGAAAAGATTTTTTTTTTTTTTATCGCAGTCAGTCAGCAAGAAGTTTTTTATATTACTGTTTTAGCTTTTTACATTCTACAAGAAATATTGAAATAGTTTCAATTTTTCAGTATTGAAATGTCAAATACGTGGCTACCATTTAACCTTTCTGCAATCCGCGAAAAACAGGATTTTTAGGTTGCAGCAAGTTTTACCAGACCCGTATCTTTCGTGCAACCTTTTTGCAATTCGCAACGAGTAAAGATTCAATGTTGTCATTGTTCATTTTCATAAAGTACAAGGTGTTTTTTGTTTTAAAAAATTACACTTCCATCGTCAATTTTTTTATTTTAAAATAATACAATTTTTTTATTAAAAAATTTATTAAATAATAACCAAAATTAATTTAGTAAAATTTTATTTGTAATTTATAAAAATTTTAAATTTTTATAAAATTTTTTTTATAATATAATATAATTACCAATTATAATTATTATTGTCATTCTCTTTTTTATTCTCATTATTATCACTTTTATCTCTATTATTTTTATTGTGTAATTATATTTTATTATTATCGTTATCTCATCTACTGATCTACTTTCATCATCACCAATACAAATATCATCAGTAATAATATTATATATTTTTATTTTTAATATTGGATTAACAATAGTGTTTGTCTGAATTGTGAATTGCTGTAGTATTTTTTTAAAATGTGGGATGATTTAATTTAGGGAATAGAAATCGGACCGTTCAATTTTTAAAAGGTTCAAAAATTGGACCGTCCGATTTTTGTCTAAAAATCGGATCCTTCGATTTGTGTTTAAAAATTAAAAAAATTTGAAGTACACAAATCGGACGAGTACACAAATCGGATGTACCTCCCATAATTTTAAAAAATACCATTTAAATTGGTGATCTAACATTTAAGTAGGGGTAAAAATAGATTGAGCAGAGTTGACATTCAATTTAGATAAATTTAGCTCAGGTTGTAAATATATGCTCAAAGCCTAAGTATTTTGTTTTTTATAGGTATTTTTTTAGGTTCAAATTTGGCCTATTTATAAGTCCAACAAACTCATGAACTTATCTGAAAAGCTTGTTTTATGAAGTTGAAAATTAGGAAAGGGCTTAACTAACATGTGCCTTAATAGTTACTAATTCCGAAAGTTATTATATAAAAATAGGGAATGGATCCTCTCAAGTGGAGAAAAAATTGGACGGTGTCAATTGTTTAATCTCATCCTTTATTGATCTCTCTCTTTTATTTATTTTTTGTCTCATTTATAAAATTAATAGTGAGAGATCACACTTAATTCCCTCGAGTGTTAAAAAAATTGAGAGGATCCATTTCCTATAAAAATGTGTAAATTTTAATATCAATGTGCATTTATTAAAATAAAACATTTAAAATTTTCTACTGGTAGTAAACCTTGTGCCCTTAGACTGTATTTAGAAGAGAGAATGAGACTGAAAAAAAATTGAGACTAAATTAAGTCTTTATATTATATTTAGTATAAAGCATATATGTCTGAGTTATGTCTCAATATTTTATTTGATTCAAAATAAATATAAAGACTAAAATAAAAATAATTACGAAAATTTCCTTAATTACTAAAAAAAAAACCTCTTCAAACTCTAAATTTTCAAAATCTCTCTTCGTCTTCTTCCACGCAAGCTCAACTGCCATTTTCCATCACAACCCATCATCACCTTACAGTCACTCTCATTTCTGTCGTTCAGCTATCTCCGGTGCAACCAATCTCTCCTTTTTTTTCTTCTCTTTCTCTTTTTTTCACCCTTTCGTACCCTTCTATCTCCCTTTCTTTTAGCCACTCCATTTTCACCGAACTCACCACCCTATATTACTGTAAATGTCACCATTTTCACCATGAATGTTGCCATGGTCATGGTTGCCACCACTCTAACCATTAGTGCTATCAGAAGCACCCTTGAATCACTCTGCCGCTCTCGCCATTCTCCTTACAATTTTAAACTTAATAATGAGCTTAAAAGCTCGCGCTACAGAGGAGTTGGTCGAAAAAAAAATTTCGTCTTCGGGCCTTCAAAAACAAAAGCTGAGCCAACCACTGATACGGAAAAAAGTTTTAATTCCGCATAACTATCAGTAAGTATATCGGGTCGTATCAAGTAATAAAACTCACAAGAGTGAGGTCGATCCTACGAGGATTAAAGGATTAAGCAATCAATAGTTAGTTGATTATTCTAGTTAGACGGTTCATATTGTGATGATGAGCAAACAGGAAATGTAAATGGTATAAAAGTAAAAGAAAGCAATAAAGTGCAAGGAAAGTAATTGGCATGAATGTAAAGTACAATAAAGTAAAGTGCTGGAAAGTAAATTGCAAGGAATGGAAAGTACAAGAAAGTAAAGTGCAAGAAAGTAAATGACGGAAAGGTAAAATACTAGAAGAAAAAACAAAAAGAAAGCATTGGGATCAACAGATATTGCATTCTCAGGATCAACAATTCTCATCTCCTCTTCAATCATGTAATAATTGATCTCTTGGCAAATCATAAGTAATCAAACCCCAATCTCTTGGTGATTTGATTTTTCTTAACTTGATCAATTGCCAATCTATTGATCTAATTGGTCATGAGAAGAGATGAAGCTCAATTTCTGATTTAAACACCACACAACCCTCAAGACCTCAATTCAAAGTGGTTACATGTCACATACCGGACTAAGAATGTATTTATCAAGAGGATTATGAGAGAAGAGCCACAAACTGAATTCCATGACTCATTTCTCAAGTTCATCATGGAATTCTAATAGATCTAATCCCCCTCTCGATAGTAATTAGATCTTTGAAGCACAAAAACTCTCTCTAAAGAAGTAATGAAAGAAGAATTGAAAATGAAGAATGAAAAGAAATCAATCCATTAAATTGCAATATATCTCTCTTTTTCAATAGAAAGAGTTAGTGACTCATAACTAAATACTTACAAAGTGATAAGAAGGAAAATGGAGGAGAAGAAGAGTGTGTGGGTGAGAGTCCGAAGACCCCTCCCAGTAGTCGGCCTCCTATGTGAAAACTAAAGCCTGTTTATAAGCTATCCTAGATTACAAATTCAAATGAAATTAAAAATAAATTACAATAAAATGAAAGTTAACTATTCTAGATGATTCTTGTGGCCTTGATTCAGTAGTATTTGTGGGCTTTGCATGCTTGAAGTTTGAGTGGACCTTGAGTAACTTTAATTGAATTAACACCAAGCTCCAGGCTGGCGCTCTTGATGGTGAGCATGAGTAAGAGCGTTGAGGGAGAGCGCCGAGCCTAGCTCCAGGGGTCCTTGGCATGTATTGGGCGCTCTTCTGGGCGCTGGTTTGGCGCTTGCTAAATGAGCGCCCAAGTAAGCGCTGATGGTTGCTCTCCAGGTGCTTTTTTGCAAGGAATGCTCTGTCTTGTGCTTTTTACTTCCTTTTCTTCCACAATTTTCTACAACATAAATCAAATCAAAGAGATGAAAGTAATCTATGACTTAAGCACAAAAATACTCAATAATTAAGCATTATGAATTAGTTTTTGTCATGAAAAAGTATAGATCAACATAACATGATGCCCATGCATCACAACACCAAACTTAAACTTTGCTTGTCCTCAAGCAAATAAAGAATCCTGCAATAAATTTTGGCAATCCAAGGTGAGAAGAATAGCAATTTAATATTCATAATTGGCTAATTTCTTATACATGCAACAATCACAAAAGAAATTCAAATGATTGATGTTTCTATCTAGCTCACTTTATGAAATCTTTTCTTTATATCCCTTCCTTGAAACAAGCTTTTTCATTTTCTTCTTAGCTTAGCTTCTCGGGTGCTTTGCACCATTAGTTAAAAGCTTCGACTCTAAATGCTTTGTTTTCAAGTATTACCACTTGATACATAAGCACCACAAGCATTTAATTAGAGGACTCTTTAAGCTCATTTGTTTCTTTTCTTTACTTTCTAATCATTGATGCTCAGAGCCTTGAGCTTTGAGGGAGTGCTTTGCACTTGAGCCTAGCCTTGACTCTAAGTGTTTTGTTTTCAAGCTTTTTGCTCGATACATAAACACCACAAGTACTTGACAAATGAATTGTCATTGGTACTCAGAGCTTTCAGCTTTCTCATTTTTTCCTTTTGCTTTTACTTGATTTAATTGATTTGCTTTTCCAAAGTTTTCAAGATTTTCAAAAATTTCATAAAATATCCTAGATGAAAACTTCAATTAAACAAATTCAAATACAATTAAGCAACAAATTAATCATGCTAGCCTCCAAATACTTATAAGCTCATGCTAGCTTCTTCTTTAATTGTCTTGTTTGTTTATGGTCATGATACTTAATTACTTTGACTCACAAAATCCAAGTTGGTATTTATGATATCACAGCAATATGTTACAATTCAAAAATCAAACTATACTTATTCAAGAGGAATAACACACATGCATATAAAAAATGGAAGACAATCAAGCAATTGAATGTACAGGAAACAAATAAGAGAAAAATGAACTTTACCACCTTGTAGTTCATCTTCATTGTTGTTGTCACTTTTCTCATATTCTTCCCTTTTCCACATCAAACTTAGAATGATTGCTTGTTCTCAAGCAACAAATAAAACAGTGGTGATGAGATTTATGATGGGTCATGAATGTCTTAAGCAATGAAATGTGAGTAATGCATGTGCTTAAGCAAGCAAAATTAAGGATACAATAAAAGCACAATAAAGAAAACTGAGACAATGTGATTGCATTAATAAGTGGTGTATGCATGGTACTTTGCATGAAAGGTAAGTGGCAACACCAAACTTAGTGTGAACACTTTCATTTTAGAATGATGCAAGTGCCAAGTGAAGATTGAAAATCAAATTGTTGCATGGTAACACCAAACTTAGAATGCAATCATATGCCAAATTATTGAAAGTAAACTAAAAGAAAGAAAATGATACTAACAGTTGGGTTGCCTCCCAACAAGTGCTCTTTTAATGTCATTAGCTTGACATTTTTTTTCATGAATTTTCTTTCTCTTCTTCCAGTTGGTTAAGAGAAATGACCTCAAGGGGAAAGAGGAGCAAGTTGATGTCCCCTGTTTTGGCCTCTTCTCAGCAAGCTCTCTTTCATTGTTGGCTTGATTTGCTTTGCTTGTTGCGGTAGGGGTGGGATTGCTTTTGGTTGACCTTTTCTTCTTCATGGGTATCATCCTTCGTATCTTGGTCACAATCCTCTTTTTAGCGCTTTTGTTTATTGCCTTCACTTCTTTAATATCAAGACTTGGGTGTTGTGTGATGGTTGGAGTGTCCTCTTCATCAAGAGCTTCTTGAATTGGTGGTTCAATGAACTCACCCTCTATGCAACTTTCTGCTTCATTACAACTCCCTTGGTTGATTTTCTCCTGGAGTTGTTTTACAATTTGTCCCAATTGTACCTCAAACTTTCTCATGGATGCTTCATGGCTCATGGCAAATGCTTATTGTCTTTCTTGATTTTTGGCAAGAATTTGTGTGGTTTGAGCAAAAGTTTGTGTGAGCTGAGAAAGAGATTGTAATGCTGCCTCAATGGTGGTAAGCCTAGCTTCTTGGTGGGATCATGTGATGTATGGTTGTGCTTGCTAAGGATTATGAAATGAGTTTTGTGGGTAATGACATGAAGGATATGAATTTTGTGGTGAGGTAAAGTCAAGTGCTGAAGACTTTTGATATGGAGAACCATGAGGTGAGGTTGGGCAATCTTGCATGAATGTGCTCAAGGCACGATCAAGTGATGATGGTTTTTGATGGATAGAATGTGGAGCATTAAAATCTCTTTGGTTTTGATCTTCCCAAACACAATTTGAGTAGTTATTAAATTCATCAAAATATGGATCATTTTGTGGCTCTGGGAGATATCCCATTTGGTTTGATTGCTCATACTCTATCATTCCTTGTTGATATTTCCAGCCACCATTAGGATAATGACTTAGATCATTTTGTGGTGGTGGGCAATATCCCATGAAATTTACTTGATAAAAAGATGAAGTAAATCCCATTCTTACTTGAAAATGCTTTTTATTAAACACAATCACCGAGAAAAATTGAAATTCCTTATGTCATAAATAAGGAATTCTTAGTGAGGCAATAACACAAACACTTAAGTCGCAAGATAAAATAAAGAACGAAAGCAATTAAATGAACAAAACAAAAAGAAAAAAATGTCTAATCTAGGTAATCAACCAACCGGTAGTTTGTTAATCATAATTAATCCCCAGCAACAGCGCCAAAAACTTGATACGGAAAAAAAAAATTAAATTTCGCATAACTACCGACAAGTATATTGGGTCGTATCAAGTAATAAAACTCATAAGAGTGAGGTCGATCCCACGAGGATTAAAGGATTAAGCAATCAATAGTTAGTTGATTATTCTAGTTAGACGGTTTATATTGTGATGATGAGCAAACAGGAAATGTAAATGGCATAAAAGTAAAAGAAAGCAATAAAGTGCAAGGAAAGTAAATGACATGAATGTAAACTGCAATAAAGTAAAGTGCTTGAAAGAAAATTGCAAGGAATGGAAAGTACAAGAAAGTAAAGTGCAAGAAAGTAAATAACAAAAAGGTAAAATACTAGAAGAAAAAAAAAGAAAGCATTGGGATCAAGAGATATTGCATTCTCAGGATCAACAATTCTCATCTCCTTTTCAATCATGCAATCATTGATATTGGCAAATCATAAGTAATCAAACCCCAACTTCTTGATGATTTGATTTCTCTTAACTTGATCAATTGCCAATCTCTTGATCTAATTGGTCATGAGAAGAGATGAAGCTTAATTTATGATTTAAACACCACACAACTCTTAAGACCTCAATTCAAAGTGGTTACATGTCACATACCGGACTAAGAATGTATTGATCAAGAGAAGTATGAGAGAAGAGCCTCAAATTGAATTCCATGACTCCTTTCTCAAGTTCATCATGGAATTCTAATAGATCTAATCCCTCTCTCGATAGTAATTAGATCTTTGAAGTACAAAGACTCTCTCTAAAGAAGCAATGAAAGAAGAATGAAGATGAAGAATGAAAAGAAATCAATCCATTAAATTGCAATAGAGCTATCTTTTTCAATAGAAAGAGTTAGTGACTCATAACTAAATATTTACAAGGTGAGAAGGAAAATGAAGGAGAAGAAGAGTGTGTGGGTGAGAGTCCAAAGACCCCTCCCAGTAGTCGTCCTCCTATGTGAAAACTAGAGCCTATTTATAAGCTATCCTATATTACAAATTCAAATGAAATTCAAAACAAATTACAGTCAAATGAAAATTAACTATTCTAGATGATTCTTGTAGCCTTGATTGAGTGGTATTTGTGGGCTTTGCATACTTGAAGTTTGAGTGGACCTTGAGTAACTTTAATTGAATTAAAACCAAGCTCCAGGCTGGCGCTCTTGATGATGAGCGTGAGTAAGAGTGTTGAGGGAGAGCGCCGGGCCTAGCTCCAGGGTCCTTGGCATGTATTGGACGCTCTTCTGGTAGCTGGTTTGGCACTTGCTAAATGAGCGCCTAAGAAAGCGCTGAAGGTTGCTCTCCAAGTGCTCCTTTGCAAGGAATGCTTTGTCTTGTGCTTTTTACTTCCTTTTCTTCCACCATTTTCTACAACATAAATCAAATCAAAGAGATGAAAGTAATCTATGAATTAAGCACAAAATACTCAATAATTAAGCATTATGAATTAGTTTTGTCATGAAAAAGTATAGAACAATATAACATGATGCCCATGCATCAACCACCTAGATGCCCGATCTTGATAGAAGTCACAAAGGAAAAACCCTGTTGTTCTGTCGTGGCCACAGTTTGTTTCACTGGACTTCGTTGAGATGGATTTGGATCCAAAAGTTGGAAGCTTCGCCAAAGCCGAAGCTGTGGTGATGTTGTTTAGATACAGTGAAAGTCTGAAAGATAGAATATATGAAGCAACCGTGTAGAAAAAGAGAAGATGGCAGCTCTGCCGTGATGTAGGAGACAGTGCTACGAGAAGATGGCAGCTCCGCCATGATGTAGGAAACGGTGCTACTGGGGTCTATTTTAGCCCTCTCTCTCTCTCTCTCTCTCTCTCTCTCTCTCTCTCTCTCTCTCTCTCTCTCTCTCTCTCTCTCTCTCTCTCTCTCTCACTCACTCAATTTTTGTATCTGAAATTTTAGTATCAGTTCTCTTGCAAACAAATGTAATCTTAGAAGACATATTAGCTAAAGAGTCCAGCTACACATCGAAGTATTTTTGACAACCAAATCCAACCAAGTTGGTCCAAACTCAACAAAAATCACTTTCTCACACCAGCGTGTATACACGTGCGTTTCAATAACACAAAACATATCCTTCTTCGGCTTCATCTTCTCCTTCTCCTTCTCCATTTTCTCCTCCTCCTCCTCCTCCTTCTTTCAAATTCGCGCACGTAGGTTCTTCTTCTTTTTTGTTATCGTCATCACCATGCTAACATCTTTATTGGTTCTGTTTTTCTCTGTTGCTATCATTAAATAATTTCAGTTTATTTTGGTTCATTTGTGAATTAATTGAGGTTCACTTGATGCTGCTGATAAGTATTGACCAAATTTTTTATTTCTTAAGTAATTTCGGTTTATTTCTTAGTTCAATTGAGGTTCATTTGAATTCAAAAATAAATTGTATCTGTTGTTGTTGATGATTGAGTTTTTTTAACTGCTTGTTCAAAACTAAACTAATTTCGATTTATTTGTGTGTTAATTGAGGTTCACTTGATGCTGCTGATAAGTATTGACCAAATTTTTTATTCCTTAAGTAGTTTCAGTTCATTTCTTAGTTTATTTGAGGTTCATTTGGATCCAGAAATGAATTCGATGTGTTTGTATTAATTGAGGTTCACTTGATGCTGCTGATAAGTATTGACCAAATTTTTTAGCAAAGAAGAATGAAATTATTCATGATTACTTTATTCAATTGCATTAGATTCCACTCTATTCCATTCAATTAGTTCATATTTGAACAAACAGTAAAAAAAACTCAATCATCAACAAAAACATATCAAATTTATTTCTGGATCAAAATAATCCTCAATTAAACTAAGAAATGAACCAAAATTACTTATGGAATAAAAAATTTGGTAAATACTTATCAGCAACATCAAGTGAACCTCAATTAGCACACAAATGAATCGAAATTAGTTCAAATTTGAACAAATAGTAAAAAAGACTCAATCATTAATAAAAACACATTGAATTCATTTTTGGATCCAAATGAACCTCAACTAAATTAAGAAATGAATCGAAATTACTTAAAAAAAATTTGGTCAATACTTATCAGCAACATCAAGTAAACCTCAGTTAACACACAAATAAACTAAAATAAATTAAGAAATGACTCGAAATTATATAATGATGGTATTAGAGAAAATCAGAACTAATATAGATGTTTGCAAAATATTGATGTTATTGGTGACGACAATAACGAAAAAGAAAAAGAAAAAGAAGAAGATGCAACATTGGAGAAGGAGGAAATATCAAAGAAAGAATCTCTTCTTCCTCTGTAAAAAATTATTTTAATAATTCTTTTGAATCTAATATTTTTGGAAAAGTGCGTAAAGTCTTCTTGTGTTTACGAGCCAACGTTTTAATACAAGAAAGTCGAATTATATATTTTATTCGATACAAACTTTTTTTTGAGGACCTATTATATTAATGAGAAAGATTTTGCGAATTTAAAAGGAAAAGGAGGAGTAGAAGGAGAAGGAAATAGAGAAGGAGAAGAAGAAAGGGAAGAAAACAGAGAAAGAGAAGGAGAAGGAGAAGCATGATTTGAAAGTTGTTATAACAACTTGGTTAGACTTGGTTAAGTATTTTTTTTGGATGTAGAACTTTATTGTTAGCTAAATTTAATCTTAAAAACTTTTAATTGACATTAAATACATTATAGAATTTATAATTCATAATTTATATATTATAATTCATTTATGTAACAATCGTTGATCACAGATCATAATCACACTTGCAAATTACAATTTATAAACATAAACATTTTCTTTTTAAAATAAATTACAATCTTGATTATTTTGATCATTAATTATTTTAGTTTTGTCATTGTAATCCATCAAGAGTTCTCCGTACTCATCGCGGTACCTGAAAAGGTGAGTCCTTCTTTTTTTCGCTCTCGATTGGACCGGAGAGGAAGAAAGCTTTTTCAGAAGGCTCACCCATGGGCCTTTGGGCGCTGATTGAAGCGGGAATGCACTAAATAATGACGTGACTTTGAATTCATTTACGATACTTTCTCTAAGAGAAAAACCAACTGCGTCATCAGCATCATATTAGAGAATAATTTTAGGAGTGGAACTGTTGGCGCTAACAGAGGCACTGGAAATGGACTTGAAAACGGGTTCGGTGTAGGTTGAGAAAAAGTAGAAGGCGACAGAAAAGGAAGAGAAGAAGCAATCGCAATGGGAGAGTGAGACATTGAGAGAAGAGACAAATGATAAAAATGAGGAGAAGGACATCATAAAATAAGAGAAAAAATAAATGATGAAGATGAAGATTTAAAAGTTAGGATTTTATAATTGTATATAGACCAATTTAAATATTTTAAACAAATTTGAGATACTAATTTAAATTGAATTTATTATTTGTCTATGTCAACTTGCAGTAAACTGGCAAATTGACATTTAATTACATATATTAACAACGTAAAAATGGTGAATGACATTTAGACTAATTAAGACTTATGTTTTTAAAAGTAAAAAATATATTTAATTATTTTAAAAAATAGAAAATTTAATTGAAACGACTTGAGAATTTCAAAAATATTTGAAACATAACTTTCATATATATATATATATATATATATATATATATATATTCTTTAGAATTTCCCTGAATTTTTTCAATAACTACGAGAAACCTAATTGAAATTCTTGTTGTAACTAGTATATGGCCCTTTTTAAGTAAAGCGAGTACTGATGTTATCGCGAATCGTACTAGTATCTGTTATATTATCTGTATATAACAGTTGGCAACGTGACTGTTGCCTGTTGGTATGACATCATTCCCATTCTTTAATATAAAAATATTAGTATACATATTAAATACTCTTAAAAAACATAAATTAATAAATATGTTAATAACTATTAATGTACACTAATCTGTTTATTTTTTATTTTTTATTTTTTTTGGTGTCCATCCACTAATCTATATAAATGGACTAGGTGACTGTCTTGACACAACTTTAGTTTTCAATGATCAAAATACATTAATCCGCGAATAATATTATTCTTCTTTCAATTCATGCTACTTCAATAATAAACTTCGTTTCTATGATGGATTTTCTTAGTGGTAATAAAAACATAGCTTTAGCACATTAATATTAAATTATTTACGTATATATTAATAAACAATAATATTTAAAACATAATAAAATTAGTTTAAATAATCCAAAATTAACGTAATTAATATTATATTATATAAAATAACTTTAAATATTATTTGTCTAATATTATTATTATTAAATATCTTTTATTTAAACACCAATTTTGGGTGCTTTCAATTTAATATCTCACAATACCGAAAATTTTTATTTATTTCTTTCCTTCTTTCTATATATACGTGGATTCTTCTAATATCTCCATATTATAATATTTTAAAAAGTGTTGTTAAAATTAAAATAAATTTTTATATTTTAATAATATTTTTAAAAAATTATTAAAATATAAAAAATATAACTTTAATTTTATAATACTTAATCATTACTGAATTCATATATATATATATATATATATATATATATATATATATATATAACTTAATTTTTTTTATAAAATTACTTTTAAAATCATTTTTAATTATCTTATTTATTTACATTCTTTTACATTATTTGTTTAAGGTTAATAAAGAACGAGACTTAAAAATAGTAATATTACAACAATTGAATACTTAGTCATAAAATAAAATTAAAATAAATATTTACTTAAATTTTTTATTAATGTGTATTTTAAGAATATTATAAAAAATATTTTATTAAAATGATTAAAATTAATTTTTAGTATTTTTAATATATTAAATACATAAAAATTAAAATATTTGTATTATTATATTATTAAAAGAAGTTTTAAGGTACAAAATAATTAAATCTTTATTTAAAAACGAAAAAAAGTAGTAAAAGACTAAAAGTAAAGAGAGATAAAGGAACTTTAGTTATGTGGAGAGATAGAGCTACAGCTAGCTAGGGTTTCTTTTTGTTGGTAATGTGTCTTGATTAACACACAGCCTGGACCTCCAACTCCAACTCACACACTATCTCTTAATGTGACAGACAAAATTAATTAAAATAAAAATTGCAGCTTGGCCTTCTCTACTCTTGTCTTCGGTTACTCTCTCTCTCTCTCTCACTCTCGCAATGTCCATCAGAATCAAAATATACCCACACCCATAACCCACCAAACCACCTCAGCAACCTCTGCTGTTTGTTTCTCTGCGTTCTGTGTGTGTTGTGAGCAAAAGCAGAGCAATGGTGGCACTGGCCAATGCCATTGTGGCCACAGTGCTGGTGCTGGTGCTTGTGGCGGTGTTTCCACTGGGAAAGGCAGATCTGGCATCGGAGCGGGCGGCATTGCTGGCTCTACGGTCCTCCGTCGGCGGCAGAACCCTCTTCTGGAACGCGACCAACCAGAGCCCCTGCAACTGGGCTGGCGTGCAATGCGAGCAGGGTCAGGTGGTGGAGCTCCACCTGCCCGCCGTGGCACTCTCCGGGCGCATTCCGGTGGGAATATTCGGGAACCTGACACACCTCCGCACCCTGAGCCTGCGGTTCAACGCGCTGACGGGACCCCTCCCCGCAGATCTGGCATCGTGCATCAACCTCCGGAACCTGTACCTGCAGCGCAATCTGCTTTCCGGCGAAATCCCAGAGTTGCTGTTCCGGCTGCCGGACCTGGTCCGCCTGAACCTTGGCTTCAACAATTTCTCGGGTGGGGTCCCAGCAGAGTTCAACAAGTTGAGCAGACTTAGAACTCTTTACCTCCAAAACAATCAGCTCTCCGGTCCCATCCCGCAGCTCAGCCTGCCGGACCTCGAGCAGTTCAACGTCTCCAACAACTTCCTCAATGGCTCTGTCCCCGACAAGCTCCAGAAATTCCCCCAAGATTCCTTTCTTGGCAATTCCCTCTGCGGCCGCCCGCTCAAGCTCTGCCCCGGCGACGATGCATCTGCATCTTCTCCTTCCGGCGACATTCCCAATAACAAGACCAAGAAGAAGAACAAGTTATCTGGCGGTGCCATTGCTGGAATTGTCATCGGATCCGTCGTGTGTCTTCTGCTGCTCGTATTCGCACTGATTCTTTTGTGTAGGAAGAAGAGTTCCAAGAAGACCAGTGCCGTTGAAGTTGCAACCGTCAAGCATCCGGAGCCCGAACTTCCAGGCGACAAACCAGTGGACGAGTTGGAGAACGGGCCGGGGCCCCACAGTAATGGCGCTCACGAAAATGGGTATACGGTGGCTGCAGCAGCTGCAGCGGCTATGGCGGCAGGGAATGGAAACAAGGCCGAGGCCAACGGCGGCGGTGGTAGTGGAGCCAAGAAGTTGGTGTTTTTTGGTAATTCTGCAACAGCGGGGGCGGCGAGGCCATTTGATCTGGAGGATTTGCTTCGGGCTTCGGCGGAGGTATTGGGGAAAGGTACGTTTGGTACGGCGTACAAGGCGGTTTTGGAGTCAGGGCCGGTGGTGGCTGTGAAGAGGTTGAAGGATGTGACGATTTCCGAGAAGGAGTTCAAGGAGAAGATCGAGTCTGTGGGAGCAATGGATCATGAGAACTTGGTTCCTCTGAGGGCTTATTATTTCAGCAGAGATGAGAAGCTTCTTGTGTATGATTACATGCCCATCGGAAGCTTATCTGCTCTTTTGCATGGTCAGCACTCATTTCATTTCATTTGTCTTCTTTTATTTGTTTTTGTTTACTTCTAAGTTCTACCTGCTTTGTCAGTACTTGAGTAGTGTAGTGGCTCTCCTTACATGTTTAGTAACAAAAAGATGCACTTCACTTGCTTCGGATTTGGATTTGTTACTTAGGAATTAGGATTAGATTTGGTATCATCAATGCGATGATGTATGTGATTGTTGTTACAGGAAACAAAGGAGCGGGGAGGACACCGTTAAACTGGGAAATCAGGTCAGGCATTGCACTTGGAGCTGCACGCGGGATTGAATACCTTCACTCACAGGGAACAAATGTTTCTCATGGAAACATTAAGTCCTCTAATATCCTCTTAACCAAGTCCTACGATGCTAGAGTATCTGACTTCGGCCTCGCCCACCTTGTTGGCCCCTCCTCCACCCCTAACCGAGTGGCCGGCTATCGCGCCCCTGAGGTCACCGATCCTCGCAAAGTATCCCAGAAGGCAGATGTGTACAGCTTTGGCGTGCTGCTCTTGGAGCTACTGACCGGGAAGGCACCCACCCATGCTATCCTAAACGAGGAAGGAGTGGACCTCCCTAGATGGGTCCAATCCGTTGTCCGAGAAGAGTGGACTTCGGAGGTGTTTGATCTTGAGCTGCTGAGGTACCAGAATGTTGAAGAGGAGATGGTTCAGCTGTTGCAGCTTGCAGTTGATTGCGCAGCACCCTACCCTGATAAGCGCCCTTCCATGTCTCAAGTGGTACAGAGCATTGAAGAATTGCGTCGCTCCAGCTTGAAAGAGGATCAGGACCAAATCCAAACCCAACATGATCTTGTAGAGTTATAGATGATGTATCTATCTTTCTTCTCCGTGAGTTTCCTCTGGATTTGCCTACATTTACATTGTTTGATCCCACTAAATCATGTGCTTATGTTGTATTCAGTAGCTTTGGTTCCAACCCAAAATTTCTTTCGAGTTTCCTCTTTTTTCATTATTTTAATCCTCAAATTAAATCTCTACTGTGTCATCCCCCCTCCCAAATTTTTTCCCTTCCCAATTGATTTCCTGTGGGGGAGTTGATGTATCTGTTTCATTAATTTTTTTGCTTGTGGATTCTGGTTGATGTAATTATCACTTGTGCTTTAACATGGGTTTTTACTTTTGTCCAAAGCTTAATCGAAATGTTTTAGTCACTGTCGTTGGTTGGTTGTAATTGAAATGTCTCGTCGGTAGCGTGTGTCTCCTCTTTAATTGTGACCGTGATACCAACTTCGGTAAATATGAACCATAACCAACTTTGGTTAATTCATTCGACAGGTATGAGTACTACGTAGTACGTACAGTATTTAGTATTTACTACTATCTTGCTTCTCTACTACATCAGATTATCAGTAGCATTGCTTAAATAAGTCAACAATGAATTTAGTTTGATGCATTAACCAATATTAAACTAATTCAATAAGATTCATTAACATTCACAACTTCAAAGGTCCAGATAACAATGGCCCCAGTTCCGAAAATAAAAAGGTTTGGAAACTGATGAATCATGAAAGCGATGTGAGAAACAGTGACATTCCATTTGCAGCCCTTTTTCAGTTTTTCTATTTTTTTTTCTTCTTTTTTCACGTTATGGGAATGTGATGTGTTTGTTTCATGGCTATTGCTGTCCCATCTAACATTTTCCAAATTGATGAACGATCACCAGTTCACCACTCACCCTCACTGGGTTGGGTTAATTAAGCTGGTTTTCCACTTTCCGAGTAGTAACACGGTCGGTTGTCATTTAGTCTCCAATCAATGTTGGATCAATTTAATTCATCAGATAAATTTGCTATTAATTCAGTAGTTTTACCAACAACACACATTTATAATTTTTTTAATTATCACTTGTTTTATTTTATTTTTTTAATTACTGCTGAAGTAATTGAATAATACTTAAATGTCATATTGTTGGATAACTGTTGAAATTATAGATTTTAAATTAAATAAATTAATTTTCAATTATTATTTTCTTAACATATTGCATTTGTCGAAGTGTAAATGTTTAGTATAAAAAGATTTTATTAAGGTTTAAAAATTCAAAACTGTAATATTCATATTTTTATATGATATATAATAGAAGGATTTGAATTTTTTAAATTTTGAATTTCACTTTAGTGGTAGGATTAAAAAAAAATGAGAGATAGAGAGAAACCATTTAAAGGTGAGAGATCATACTTTACCTTCTAAAATAAAAATTCAAAATTTAGAAGATTCAAATTTAGAATGGAGATATGAAAAAGATTGTTGTACAATTTTTTTCTTTAAAATATTTTTTATTATATATATTTATAAAAACAGTTTTACTAGGTAGAAAATGACTTTCGTAAATAATGTGAATAGTGGACTATAAAATTTGTCAAATAAAGTAAAAGACACACTATACCCCCTACGACAAAAATCATAAATGGAGTGTATAAGTAACTGTATTCTTCACTAAACTCATTGTCTACTTATATTTTTCCTCCTAAAAAGTAGGGCAAAAAACCCAAATAAACCAAGGAGACTTCGAAATTACCTAAATCCGCCAAATCAAAAATCTTCACCTGTATCCACCAGGACCAATTATTATGTAATTCGAATCAATAAGATTCGAATTATGCTCTCAAGTAATTCGAATTGATTTCATTCGAATTATGTGCATGCAACGAGTTAAAGTAATTCGAATCAATATGATTCGAATTACTATGAAGGTAACAACATAAGGTAATTCGAAACAATTTGTCTCGAAATATACATAAAGAATTCGAGTCTAATTAATTCGAATTACTAGGTTAGCTTGTGTTTCAACATAATTCGAAACAAATTGTTTCGAATTATAAGTAAGGAATTCGAGTTTAGTTAGTTCGAATTACTAGGTTAGGTTGTGATAATTCGAAACAAATTGTTTCGAATTATATATATATAGCACGAACCAGGGCTATATATATATGCTGTGAACTCATGATGCTGTGAACAAAGTGGGGAGATGGCTAGTGAGGAGAGTTTCCTAGTGTTGGTACATTATAGAGGGTCGATTAAGAGAAAAACTCGATCCGGCGTGAAGTTCACTGATAAGGATCCACTATGTATTATCGTGACGCCAACAACCACCTACGATGCTCTTGTTAGCTGTGTGCTGGATAAGCTTGGTCTCGAAGGAGTTAAAAGGGTCAAGAAGTTTTTCTACCGCATTCCAACAGCGGTGCTCCATGACACCGTGAAGTTTGATTGTTCCACAATCGGCAGTAACGAGGACTTGCAGGTTATGTTTCTTTGTCGTAGGCAGTTTCCCGAGGTAAGGACACCAGAGTTGTTGGCTAAGTTGGTTGATGTGGTATCTAGCTCGGGTGGTTCAAACCGGAATGCGAATACTATAGCCGCGGTTGCCGGGTCGAGCTCGAGACCTGCTGTTGCTTCGTCCTCTGCTCCTGTGTATGAGCCACCGATGCAGCCTGTTGCGTCCCCTTCGTTTGCCGTCGATCTGGGCGGGAATGTTGGAGATGAGGTTCGGCATGGGGAACATATTCCCACCGAGGTACATTGTCCCACACCGATTGGTGTTGGTGATGGTTTGTTTGATGATCCAGATGACGATGACGTGGAGCCGGATTTGATCGCTGATGAAAGCGGCGATGATGTTGGAACTACTGTTCCGAGAAGAGCTACAGGTGGATCTAGTTCTGGCACACAGCAGTATCCACCCCATTTTTCCCCGTTGGACCTGGATGCCATGCGGCAGGACGAAAATGCTCTGCTGCCCTCAGGATTTGGCGCTAGAGATACCGAGGGGTCTGCCGGTGTGAACGAGTTTCAGGTTGGCCAACAATTTCAGGATAAAGATGAGGCGCTGTTCAATGTGAAGACGTACAGTATCCGCCGAGGGGTCCAGTACAAGGTCGTTGAGTCTGACTATCGCAGGTATGTGGGAAAGTGTTCTGAGTTTGGGAATGGGTGCACATGGCTCATTCGGATGAGTCTCCGACAGCGGAAGGGTATCTGGGAAGTGAAGCGATACAACGGTCCGCATACATGTCTCGCCAGCTCCATCTCCAGCGACCATAGGAGTCTGGACTACCATGTGATATCCACCTTCATTATGCCGATGGTTAGGGCTGATGCAGCTGTGAACATCAAGGTGCTTCAAAATGCCACGGCCGCACAATTTGGGTTCAGGCCAACGTACAGGAGGGTATGGATGGCGAAGCAGAAGGCCGTTGCCGTCATATATGGGGACTGGGACGAGTCGTACAACGAGCTCCCTAGGTGGGTTTTAGGAGTTCAGCTGACGATGCCTGGCACTGTAGCCGTCCTCAGGACTTGCCCTGTTCGAGTTGGGGGACAGGTTGACGAGTCTCAGGTTTATTTTCATAGGCTGTTCTGGACTTTCCCCCCTTGTATCCAGGCATTCCGTCATTGCAAGCCTTTGGTGAGTATTGATGGGACCCATCTATATGGGAAGTATGGGGGAACACTGCTAGTCGCCATTGCACAGGACGGAAACTCGAACATCCTCCCCGTGGCATTTGCACTAGTCGAGGGTGAGAATGCTGAGTCATGGTCTTTCTTTCTTTCCCACCTCCGTGAGCACGTGACACCTCAGCCGGGTCTATTAGTTATTTCAGATAGGCATAATGGCATCAAGGCAGCACTCGAGGCTCCGGATGGGGGATGGCTACCCCCAGCTGCGTACCGGGCATTCTGCATTCGACACGTTGCATCGAATTTTGCATTGACGTTCAAGGGAAAAGATGCCCGGAGGCTTCTTGTTAACGCCGCATATGCGAAGACTGAAGTGGAGTTCGACTACTGGTTTGACATTCTGCGCTCTGAGAATCCGGCAATGTGTGACTGGGCGAACCGAATCGAGTATTCGTTGTGGACACAGTACTGTGATGAGGGTCGGAGATTCGGGCACATGACGACCAATATTTCTGAATGTGTCAACTCAATCCTGAAGGGGGTAAGAAACCTCCCTGTTTGCTCGCTGGTGAAGGCCACATACGGAAGGCTAGCTGAGCTATTTGTCCGTAAGGGAAGGGAGGCCGAGGCTCAGATGGGTACTGGACAACAATTCAGTCAATACCTAGTAAAGTGTATCGAGGCCAACCTGAAGACAGCCAGGTGCTTCACGGTGACTGTTTACGACAGGGATAACTCGGAATACACCGTTGCTGAGACAACTCCGACAGGTTCATTCTCCCTTGGTACGTACAGGGTCTCATTAGGGTCTAAGACTTGTGATTGTGGATACTTCCAAGCACTTCACTTTCCCTGTCCGCACGCACTGGCATGCTGTGCTTATTCACGACTTACATGGCAGCCCTACGTCCACGAGGTCTATCGCCTGAGTTCCGTTTTCGGTGTCTATCAGATGGGATTTACACCACCCATTACAGAGGGTTTCTGGCCACCTTATGCAGGGCCAACCGTTATATCGGATCCGAATATGAGGCGTGCGCGGGAGGGTCGTCCTAGATCCACAAGAATCCGCACCAACATGGATGAAGCAGATCCGAACCAGCCAAAGAGATGTGGCCTCTGCAGGCAGCCAGGTCACACCAGGCGTAGTTGTCCACAAGGCGCAGGCCCCAGCGGGACTGCTGGAAATCAATAGGAGATTTCTTAATCTATTAGCACTTGTCTTCTACTTCAGTTAGCAACCATTGTGGTCCTTTGTACTAAGTTGTGTCCTATTAGTAATGAAACTTGTTATTCGTACCAAATATTTCTGCTGAATATGTTTTAAATGATTGAAATTAGTATCTAAAACAAACAACATTACCGCGAGGGATGACTCATAATGAATAACATAACATCAAACTATATATCATAACAGAAAAGTAGAAGACATCATAGTAAATGACATAACAAAACAACAAAGTACATACCATAACATCAAATAACATAACTACAACGTACATACCATAACAATGATAACAAACCAATAAGGTACACAATATAAATATAACAACATGACATACACCACTATCCATAAATCATCTAAATAGGTGCGATCCAGTGCCGCAACGGCGTGGCACTCGTGTCCGAAAACTCCTCCGTATAAGTGGCTCCTCATCCTCAATAGACTCGTCGCTGTCATCCGGAACTGGCTGTCTCGGGGTCACAGGCGCAGCATGCACGGGTCTGGATGATGACGGGCCGGCAACTGAATGTGACCCAATAGTCTGGGCCGATGCTGGGGTCCCACCCATGGCAAAAGGATGCGGGGGAGCTACCGTGGCAGGCTCGTTCAGATCTACATCCAGGGGTGCCTGTGTCCCTGTCGTCTGAACCCGTCCGGCTGCAGCCTCATCCTCCTGCATGATGGTCCGAATATCATCAAGGAAATGCGGTCCACCAAACTCGGCCACAATGCCATCACTAGCAAGCAAGTCTCCAAACATCGAGCCCGGACTAACCCATGGAGTACTCTCCTGAAGGGTATGATCATCACCGGGAACACCTACGAAGTAATCTCCAAGACCTCCACCACCAAGCCCAGCATCAGTGTGAGTCGTCCGATCTCCCATACCAGATCCACGCGACCCACCCTCATGCCCGCCCTGATGGGCCCTATCAACCCCCGCAACATCACCTCCCATAGGCATCTGGGCACCCTCTCTAGCAGCACCCACTCTCCTCCTGCCTCCACGACCACGAACTCTCCCCCCACCCCTAACTGGGGGGTCGACGTCATCCATAGCAAGATCCACCCCGATCCACTCCCGCTGGCTACGACGTGTCCCAACTCGTGCTCTCCGCTCAATACGACGTCTGTCGGGAACGTCCTCGACCCGGTCCATATCTGGAAGTCGACCTGCACCCCTCTGCGTAGCCTCATCTGGAATAGGAATACCTCTCGGATCCCCCAATAACATCTCCGGCGACAAAAACCTCTTTCCGTGCTGATACCACCATGTCAAGAAATCGTGTGACGGACCGGGGTCGGGGACGATGTCAAACTGTAGAATGTGCTCCGCACGCTCCTGCCAGTGAACATGCCAGTCAGCGTACTGTGCCGGGAACCAACGGTCACCTCCTCTCCCATCCTTCGACATCAAGAAGTCGATGTTCAAGGCGGGAGACGGTATGGGCTGAACGCCGCCAAACTGAGGTAAAACTCTATCAACCTGATGCCACTCCACAACCGCAAAGTAAATCAGGGACGTCCTGCACCGCCATAACATCATATGCCGAGGCTCCAAGACCTCTGGATGTACAACCTGGATGACGTCTAGTGCGCTATAGGGCATCCATATGAACTGGAAAAATAAAAATTAAAAGGGTTGGACAATATAAACTGAAACAATGACTTGAAATACACATATGTTCTGCGTACTTACCTGCCGAGGCTGTAACAAGTCGATCTTCAGGCGAGCCATCTGTACCCGAGGTCCCTTGTTGCTAATCCCAGGATTGTAACCAGACCATCTGCGTACGAGAAACATTAAAATTGGTTTCATAATCGAAAATAAATACGAGAAGAATATATAATACAAAACAATAACGGTACCTCGAGGCAAGGGGCCAGCTAATCTCATCATACCCAGATGGTCTAAGAGTGGGAAACCTCCAGAATATCCAAGACTGTAGTAACTGTAAAGGGCCAGCTAACTTCACCACATGTCTGTTGGCGACTCGGCACATGCACCTGTACAACCATGCAAGTGCCGCCGACCCCCAATTTTAGCGACCCATCTCCTCAAGCCGAGCAACATAAGGTAGCCATCTGATGTGTATACGATTGCCGGACTTGTCGGCAAAGAGCTGCGTGCCCAATAACATCGTGATATAGGCCCGGACAAAGCGCCTAACTGTCTCCTCATCAGCCCCGTCTGGACACTCTGCAAATGTCTCCTGAAACCAGGTGCAGTTGACTGCGAATTTCTGCACCTGGTTCTCGGGAGGTAAAACACCGAGCAACTCATGGAACCACTGCCAAGCAGGTCTCCCACCCTCAATGTAAAGGTGGAAGTCTGTCAGGCAACCACTAACGTAATCTCCGTCCACTGGCAACCCCAGCTGGTATGCGACGTCCTGAAGCGTGATGGTACACTCTCCGAACGGCATGTGGAAGGTGTGCGTCTCAGGCCGCCACCTCTCGACGAATGCGCTGACTAGGGGCTCGTCTAGTCGGAACCATCTGTCATTCAGTCTCGCAAGATGGTACAATCCGGCCATCTGCAGGTACGGAACGTACCTCTCATCAAGACGCATCCCCTGCTGCCGCCTAACGTTGGATATGCAATGACGAGGCTGGCCAGTACATAAACCGCATAATTAGAACAGATGCACAACCCACTAACATATACAATATGTTTCATAAGGAACCAGAAAATAAATCGTGATGTGTAAAAGATATATGAAACAAACGACCAACATTTTATACACAAACCGCTCACTCAAACCTAGTGCAAATACCATTAACAAAAACAGATGCATGATCACATTTATCATAAACCACTACCGTTAACCGCTAAACCGCTTAGTTAAACCGCTAACACTAAAATAAACCGCTATAAAAAACCATTAACAAAACCCACTACCATACACCACCAACTCAAACCACCCCCCTAAACCGCTAACCATCACTAAAACCACTATCCAAAACAATTAGCACAAACCGCTTACAAAAACCAATTTCAAATACCACTAACAAAAACCACTGGCCTAAACCGCTTGCTTAAACCGCTAACACTAAAATAAACCGCTATAAAAAACCATTAACAATAAACCACTAGCCTGCACCACTATCCTAAACCACTATCCTAAACCACTAACAGTAACATAAACCATTATCAAAAACCATTAACAAATACCGTTATCATAAAACGCTTTCATAAACCACTAACCTCGTCGTTGATCACACCGGCGATATGAGCAACTCCATCCAAACGATAAAGCCTTCCCGGATCGTCCCCCATCGACAAAAAAAGGCGCTCTGCTCTTACTCGTACGAAAGGTTGGTCGTTTTCTCTGGGATTTGGTGGGGTTAGAGAAAGAGAAACTGATTCGAATGAACTTGGTTCGAACTCCTTTTATAGCCGAAACAGTTGTAATTCGAATCAACTTGATTCGAATTACTATGGAAATCCGTTTTAACCCTAATTCGAATCAACTAGATTCGAACCTCTCTAAAGTGAACTTCTCCTAGTAATTCGAATTAACTAAATTCGAAATAGGTTATTTTAATTCGAAACGTATTGCTTCGAATTACATGCTTTTTTGGATATCTATAATTCGAATCATATTGATTCGAATTACGTTCATTTGTTGCATGGAGATAATTCGAATTATATAAATTCGAATTACTTGAGAGTATAATTCGAATCTTACTGATTCGAATTATATAATAATTCGTCCTGGTTGATTCAGGTATGGATTTCTGGTTTGGCTGATTTTGGTAATTTGGACCTCTCCTTGGTATATTTGAGTTTTTTGCCCTAAAAAGTATTTATGTTCTCAAAACTGATTTCAGTATCTTAATCAAGTTATTACTTATTAAACAATTTGTCATGACAATTAATTTTATTTTTATTATTTTACACACATTTAATAAATAAAAACGAAGTTTTTTATAATGCATTTATTTTTTATTTTTACTTATAAATAAGTTTAATAAGTGCCCTAAGTATACTGACGAGAAAAATGTGATAATTAATTTTGCAACGAATGCTCTAAATAGTTAAATACCATATTAATAAATAATAACTTTTTACAGATTGCAAAACAGTAATATTTATTAATACACACCAATGAATTATAATACAAATAATACCTCATACTCGTCTAAGAGATTCCGAGTTTGAATTTTTCTATCTTTAGTAAAAGAAAAAAAAAATATTAATACACATTGCTGACTTTCCTTTTAGAATGTGGAGTGGTGTCTAGTGCTGTTGGATTAGCCAATGAGGGAAGTCATGTGTATATTTTTTGGACAGGGCACAGGAGGCAGTGTAGTTGAAAAATTGAACCCTAATTTCGTTGATTGAGTGATTGACTGATCATTGATTTTGGAGTTTGTGTATCGAGAGAGATTATGGAAAGCGGGAAGATACTAGAGCTGAGGCAATTGATAGAGGCATGCAAGTCCAATCCTTCATTCATCCACGACCCTTCTCTTTCCTTCTTCAAGTCTTATCTTCTCAGGTATGCGTATGTATGTATGTATGTATGTATGCTTCACTCTCTCTATCTCTAAGAATGAATGTATGAACTCTGCACTACGCAGCCTGGGTGCTCGCATCCCCCCGAATCCCAAAACGGTGAGCCTCTCCCTCTTCTTCTTCTTCTGAATCTCTCTGCTCTGCTATGCTTCTGTTGTGTTCTACCTCTACCAACCATGTATGCAGGAACCAGTTGATGTTGATGACATAGTCGAATCTGACATAGACCTCGATGATTCTGATCTTGTTGAACCCGATAATGATCCTCCTCTAAAGGTGCTCTGTGCTCATCTCATCTATGTCTCCCTTTATCTCCTCTGCAACTCAACTAATATTTATACTTCCTATCATTAAATGAGGCAGATGGGCGACCCTTCCGCTCAAGTAACACCAGACATGATCGATGCTGCACAACTAGCAAAATCAAGGGCCATTGATTATATATCACAAAGCATGCTCTCTCTCTCTCTCTCTCTCTGGTCTTCTTTTGTTTTATTTCTTCTACTTACTTTAAATCCTGTTCATTTTCAATGGCGCTTTTCCAGATAAGTTGGATCAAGCAGTTGAGCAACTAACAGAAGCTATATTGCTAAACCCACATTCAGCCATACTCTATGCTACTAGAGGTACATACTCTTACTCTCCCATACACACAGCTTCCAGAACGAGATACCTTTTCACAAATTCATTCCATTATCTTTCCACAGCTTTATTTGTTCACTCTTTGCATCACTTATTATTGGATTTCTTGTTTTCAGCTAGTGTCTTATTGAAATTGAAGAAACCAAATGCTGCTGTCTGTGATGCTGACACTGCACTGAAGGTTATTATTAATTTTGTCGTTTAGTAATTGGCCTAGTATATAAGTTCATTTGATTTAGTCATAGCTTGTTGCTCATAGAGCACGGTCTTAAAAGAATTTCTGCACAAATATGTATGTGTGTTCTCAGAGGTATCTCGTCTGTTCCAGATTAATCAAGACTCAGCCAAAGGATATAAAGTTCGAGGCATGGCAAGGGCCATGCTGGGACTCTGGGAAGAAGCAGCAAGTGATCTTCATGTTGCTTCAAAGTTAGATTATGATGAAGACATTGGTATGGCACTTAAAAAGGTAATTTGAGCACCATGTTCGGTAGACCAACCTTCAAAATGATTTTCTTTCTTTTTTTTTTTTTGAATTTTTAAAATTATATCTCTTGGTTAGACAGGTTGAACCTAATGTTCGCAAAATTGAGGACCATAGGAGAAAATATGAACGGTTACGAAAGCATAAGGAGGAGAAAAGAGCAGAACTCAAAAAACAAGAAGCAGCTGAAGCTCAAGTGAGTGTATTGTGTAGCATAACGCTTCCATTATTGGATAGTCTCTTGATAGTTAGGCATTGCTGGGCGACACATCTTTTGTACCAAAACTTTTAAGCAGCACACTATCATCAATCTTCTTAATTATGTCTTGGGAATTTTTCCTTTTCTAGAAATGACATTTCAGCTGATAATTTTTTTGTTGGGTAGTCCAGCTCTGTTTTAATCTCTCAACAATTTGCCTTTGTCTTGCAGCATTATCTACAAGGTTAAAAAAGTAGATTTACTTTGGCTAGGTTACTCTAAAGTTGAGATGTAACATAATATTCAATCAACTCGTAATTTCCAGATTTATAATTTTATTGTAATTGTTATGTCGTTTGGTCTTTCTGCTGAAATTCCCCGTTGGACGTTTTCTACAGGTTCAGGAAGCATTGTCTGCTCTGAAAGATGGTATGTCTCTATACTTCCATCTACTTGATGTTATTAAAATTCCCAAAATTTTTTATTTACTTGTCTGATCGCTTTCCCGCATACTTTACCTGCGGTTGTGATAAGAAAACTTGACAGTTTTAATCTGCATATTGCATCAGTATGTCCACACACCTACATTACAGCCTTGGAATCCTTCTCAGATAGTATTTGCCAAAATGGTACTTTCATGATGATGGGAATGGCTCCATGACAGATTTTGTATAACTAATTTTTTATTTTGACGATTTACTTAGAACTAAAATGTAAATTGTCTATAAGTCTGTTTGGTTAACCGCGAGCATGCTGTTCAAGGTGTTTCCAGTATATTTTCACCAAAAGCTGAGGAGGTTCTTGGTCAAAAGTACATTGGACCGACCAACAGGCTATTTATTTTCTTCTTTTACCTCTGATATATTTAAGTTAAATTTTGATCTTTGAGGTCAAGGTATGCCTCCGGCCATTGGAATTTAAACGGAGAAGAGGGTGAACTTTATTAATTAAATGACACATTATGTTTTGCGGCTTTTGACAGGGCAAGTCATTGGTATTCACTCAGCATTTGAATTGGAAAAGAAGTTGAATGCTGCATCAAAGACATCTCGCCTGGCAATACTGTATTTTACTGCAGCATGGTGTGGCCCCTGTCGATTTATTTCCCCTGTTTATACAAACTTGGCAGGAAAGTACCCAAAAGTTGTTTTTCTAAAAGTTGACATAGATGAGGCAGCAGATGTTGCTGGACGTTGGAATGTCGCCAGTGTTCCTACATTTTTCTTTATAAAAAACGGCAGAGAGGTTGATAGTGTGGTGGGGGCTGACAACAATGCACTTGAAAGGAAGATTGCACAACATGCCAGCCCTCTTTAAGTGAGTAGCTAATAAGGACCTTGTTAGAACTTGCAATTTCATTGCTGTTGCTTTTGCGTATATGTTCATAGTGCTAACAAAGCCAAAGATTAATGGAGTTTGTCATGGCTTGAGTTTCCGGTCTTATTGACTATTGAGTGTAAAAATATTACTGTTGATTTTAGATTCGTGATGACTGGTGGAGAAACAAAAGATGATGACTGATCTGGAACATTGAGGATCAGTTTCACCTGATTTTATTCCTTCGTTTGGAACTCTAGCTAGCTGAAGCTTCAGTACTTCATTAGGACTTCGGAGGCAACTTGTGTTTTGTCTCTCTTCCCTGCTGATAAGTAGGCTGGGATTCCATCCAGCTATTATTACGTCTTTTTTTTTTTGGGGACGGGGCTATTATTACATCTAATAAGTAGAAAGTAAAAGTAAAAGATTATACTGAAACAGGTTTCTTGTTATTTTGATCTTTTAAGTTTTTGGGCTGAAGACGGCTTAAAAGAGAGAAGAAAGAAACCGAGAAAGAGAATGACAAAGTCCACTACAGCTTGGTTTGATAAAGTAAACTTATAAAACCTCATTTTTAAGAGTTTTTTAGAAGTCGTAGTAGTATTTATGTTTGATAAATTAAATTAAAAATAATTTTTAATAAATATAAGTAATAATAATTGTGTTTGGTATAAGAATTTTTAAAATTTAAAAATGTTATAATAGATATAAATGTAAGAATTAAATTTAAAAATTAATTAATATATAAAGATATATTAAATTTTTTAATTTTGATAATATAAGTCAATTTTAAAAAGTTGTATTTTAGGTGCTTTCAAAATTCAAAAGTATCTCCATTTTTTTAAAACTGCAAGTACAAACATATAGTTATTTTGATTTACTAAACATACCAGGAGTTTGTGTTTTTGAAAAGTATAAGTATTTTTTTAAAAAGCTTTACCAAACCAAACTTAAATGATGTTTCAAAAATAAAATTGAGGTAATATGCAAAACAGTTTTTAAAATTTTGAACATGAATTAAAATAGTCCTTTACTTTCATAGATGACTAAATAAGTCCCTTAAATTTACTTTCGTGAATCTCTGATAGTTTCTAACCCAAATTTTCATTAGTACAGTAGAATTGATAAGTGCCAACATAATATCCCAACGGTAAATTGATATGAACACTATATTAGTATGATCAAAACGATGTCTTAAATTAGTTGACTAGACTCAATTTAATTCTTTTTCTAATATAAAATCCTAATCCTAAAAAATTACAGTAACATCATCATCTTTGACTAGGTTTGTGTTTTTATCTTGTGATATATGAATTCATATAAGGCCCATAAGGCTACATTTGTTTATAGCAACCGGACACTAAGACATAAACATAGAGATTAAAATTGTGTTTAGCAAGTAGAATATAGATAAATATATTATGTTCTGAAATACTGAATTAGTATATTTTGTTTTTTAATTTTTTTATTATTACTATCAAATTTTTATAATTATATTTTTTTATTCTAAATTGTGTGAAGAAAAAAAAAATAAAGATCAATTAGACTTTTTGTTATTTGTTCTATCTTATTTTTACTTCACTACCAAACAAAATAAAAAAATATTAATTTTTATTTCTGTCATATGTCATGTTCTCATTGTCTTGTCTTATTCTATTCTTAAAATCAAAAGCAACTTAAGAGAACACCAATGAATGTGTCGCTCACTAAACTCGTAACAAGATAAATAATCTATCCATTATTAGACTCTCTTCTGGCAACAAGGTATTCACACTTTCACTTCAATGATCATGTAAGATACTACGCGGACCAAAATTCACCAAAACAAACAAACAAACTCGCAGTGAGAAAAGAAGAAAAGTTGAAGATGATGCTATAATTTAGAGAAAGGACTAAATTAAATCCAATTAACTAATTTGAAATACCATTTTAAATTTGATCATGTTAAAATGTCGTATTTGGTATTGGCATTTAAAAGTCTAAGATAGCATTGTACTAACAAAGTGTGATTAGAAACCAACAGAAATTCACCAAAGTAAATTTAAAGACTTACTTGGTCATTTATTTATAAAAGTGAAAAACTATTTTGACTTCATTCAAAAATTCAGGAACCATTTTAGACATTAACTAAACTTTATAAAGATTTAATGTTTAGTAAGGCTGCAAGTGTAAAGTTTCACATAAAATGCCGCTTGTCTAACAAATGTTTAAAAGCTATCATTAAGGATCTGCCGCATTCAATCGATTATTTCATTGATGATCCATTTCTTGGTAAGCCTAGCAGCCAGCAGGGTCTCCATTTCCTGGCAGAATACCCCATGCTGGCAGGCTCAAAAGCAGAGGGGAAAATGTAACCATGGGGATTGGCCATTTGCCCATTATGTCTAGTAATATTCTACTGAATCAACAAAATTCTCTTTAAGACAATCTACATAGAAAGAAACTACTACATCATTTCTGGGAAGACTACTGTACAATTCTATACATTGGAAAAGAACCACCACTACGTGGATATCAATCAAAGAATAAAAGAAAGCATAAACTCATCACACCGATCAAGCCAAAAAGGAATATGAAAACCCAAATCGAATGAATGAAATGAATGTAAACTAACAAAGAGCAAAATAGATTTATGATGAACATCTTACTACCAACGGACAGACCATTTTTTCTGCATGGATTGCCTTCAACAATGACACAAACTTCAGAAGGTTATCTTTGCAGAACCACTTAAGCTTCAATTTAAGCGGTCCTAGAGCAGAGTTTCCCTGGTTGACAGCTTCAAGGTTCATTTGGGTAGACGGTCGGAATTCTGCCGCTGGATACGTCAGAACCAAAGTCACACAGCTCTCGCCAACCTCAATGACCTGTTAAGTGTTACAGAATAAGCTAAGCAATGAATGTTTAGGTACACAAGAAAAGGGAAGGCTTAGACTTATTTAATGGGAAACTTTGTGTTGTCCACAGTAGTTTCTCTCTCTAGGAAGATGGCTAAGTATTATGTATTGTGATGACTGGTGAGGTATTGCAAATTTGCAATGATGTAAGATGTTCAAAACTCTCAGGAAGCTTACCACTTTTGTAATGTCAGGAATGGAGCAACAAGATTCAACTCTGAAATAGGGAGACACGGAAGAATCTGATGACAATGAGAACAGCTGCTTAACATCTTCAATGCATAAAAGCACATAACCTTTAATCACAAAGAGCGATCTCGAGACCCATGATTTTTCTGTAAGTTGAAAACGAAAACTTTATTTCTGTAAATTAATATTTAATTTAAAAAATATATAAATCATTGCAATTATTAATTCCATGTTTTCAACCCTACTACAGTTAAATAGTACAAGATAGTCTCTGAAACAATTATGACTAAGTGGATATAGAGCTAATAATAAGGGTTTTGCTGCATAGTGTAGAAAGGACATTTGCTAAAGATACAGCACTGGAAGTTTTTAAAATCCTTTTATACATTTAGTATCACTGAAAACATGATGGAAAGCTTTGGAGCAACGGATGAGTTGTCTCCATGTGACCTCAAGTTCAAGGGCTCAAGCTGTGTTCCCCACTGATACAATTATCAGGTTTGGCTGCCTACATTACACCCTTTGTGTGCAGTCCTTTCCGGACCCTGCATTAACATGGGATGATTGGCCATCGGTTCATCTAATGGAAAAAATCTTCTCCAAGAATATCATTTTATAACTAGTTCTGATATGCTTCTATAAATGTTATCTTTCAGGAGTCAGAGCTACAAAGTATCTAGAAATCTGGTGACAAAAAAAATATACAGGAAATGACCATTGCAGCCAACTGAGGTTAACTCGGTAGTTCAGTCTTCCCCCTCCCCATAGGTACTGGGCTTCTACGGGTCACCAAAAACAGATATGACCACTGTCTGCCATTCTCATTCCAAATTGAGTATAAAGAATTAAGTGCAACATAAAATGATTGGAAAGAAGTGTACCGTTGCTATTGTTACAACTGACAAGCACCATGGAATACTGATATATGCTCACATTTGAACCACCACACACTAGGTTGTCAAACAACTGAACCTGAACCTGCTCCAAACTGCCATTTAAATTTCCAAAACCAGTCTATTATAACAGGACGAATTAGAAAGAACAAAAAATGGAAGAAGAAAATAAACATGGTCCTAACAAAATAGAGTAATAAATTATTTGAACTTTGAAAACCAATAGGAGAAAAAGCACCATACCCTATAAAACTTTTAGCTACATGCACTTTACCCCAAGAGTTTTGAACTTGTGCAAATCGACCATCTGACCATTTCCTAACCACAAAAATTGACTCATCTTTCCTCTATTTGTTAACAGAAATAGAACAAGTTGAAAAACCATTCAAATTGACTCTTCTGTCATCTATCGTTAACAGACCCAAGTTAAAAAATGTATTGCATATTAAGTTGCACATCGTTCTTTAGCTAAGAGGCACTGAAGTGCACATGAAATGATGCACTTATTTTTGGGGTATAGTGCACTTATTTTCCATTATTAATGAACAAAAAGTTGGGTTGATTTGCACGCTGTTAACGTTCTAGGGGTAAAGTACACATGACCTATAGTTCACGGGGTAAAGTTCTTTTTTTTTCTATAAAAAATAAACTTTCATAGAGACATGCATTTAAAGAAAATGAAATTATCTATATAAACTATCACTCAAATTAATATTTTATAGGTATACCTTTTTATTGAGCATCTACCATTTCCAACACATGAATCAAGCATGTTACATAATAGCTCTCGTGATTTCTCAATGTTTCTTGTTACGAAAAGGTATGTTTCACCACCCTCAAAGTTCACCCTGAGAAGCCAAAAGATTACATATACAAAGCTGCTGTTTTTAGGCTCAAAAGTCGAAACATATCCAGGTGATTCAGAAGTTGCTACTTTTTTTTAGCTCAAAAAACATGCAAGTGCACTGACCTTAACAGCTGAAGCCCCATCCCAACAAGCACTTCGAAAACTTCTTCTACCTTGTGGCAACTCAACACACTCAAAGTTCCTGGATGGCATTTTAAGAAGGCTTTTTTAGTACATATATGTATATATGTGTATATATAAGCAGCAATCAGGAGAGAAAGTTATCAAGATATGGATAAAATGTTCAACTTTTATAAGGTGTGAATATGGTTGTGAAAATGCCATTGTTTGCAGTAGGTGGTTGTGAAAATATGATAAGTGGCAAGCATTAAGAGAAATTCCACATTTTACATAAATTAATATGATAATCATGGGAAATTGGGCAAAGAGAATCCACTATAGATACGGGGAAGTTCAAGTGCCAACAGAAGGTCATAGCCTACCTGACCCTTCAGAAGCTACATTGATTAGTAGCACATAGAGCTTCTTAAGACTGCTCAGCAGTACTGCAACCTCTCTACATGGGGAAAACAATAAATAACAAAAGTCATGTCTGGAATGTGCAACTTTTAGAGTACAAATAATAATAATCAGTTCAGAACAACATAAACAGATAATTATTTTGGAAAGATTCATGCTTCCTATGGCGATTACCAATGGATCTAGAACTGAACTTGACAGAGAAAAAAGAAAAAGAAATAAAATCAAGTAATGCAGCTCAAACATTTTACATTACTATTTTGTGAAATGAAATTCATCATCTATAAAATATGTTTCAGAATTCTTCACAACAGTTTTGAACTTTTTATCTACTTGATCCTTTATATATATTTAGAGATTAATAAAAGCTTTTTGCAAATATTTGACAACAATACAACACACAATTTTCCACTTTATTTAAAAAGGTATATATGAAATTTTTATTTGATTATTCCAATGCAAATATTATGATTTGCTTCACATGATTATGATTATTAAAATGTGATACTCATTTACAAGAATTCTCTAGTACTCCTTTCAAATTAAAATAGAAGCTCAAGGCAAATATCATTTCTTTGTTACACCAAAGGGTAAGTATTCAGACTCTCAAAAAGATGGCTAGTTTGGTACTATCCTTGCTTCTTCTTATTATTATTATTATAAAAAAAGAAGGAAAAAGAAACTGTGTCATTTATATAAATCTCCATGGAGAACTATTGAATGCAAATCAATAGGAAACAGTGTTACTTTGACAGTTAGAACAATGGAAAAAATTGATTGATATATATAAGAAAGACTATGAGAGAAAACAGTTGTCATTACAAATATGCGCAACGATAAACATTTGCAGAGCTAATGCTCACCATGGGTAAAAAGCATAAGAAATTTTAAACACAAAAGAAGTGATTATAAACAATAATTGACTCAGCCTCAGAAACAATTTACTGTATATACCCAGTATTATGCTAAGTAAACAAAATTGTCAGATAAAGTTATTAACCATTTGACTCTTCTTATCAAATTTACTTAAATTCTTGTGAACTGATAATTACCTTTCTATATAAATCGCCTCCCTCTGAATGACACAGCTACAACGCATGCAATGACTACAGATCTCACTAGCTTCAGAATCAGCAACACTCGAATTGAAATATGTAACTATAAAATCATCATTCTCTTGGGCACGGGAATTATGCACGGAAAATTCAGAAGAATCATCAGTGTGCAGTTCATTCTTCAAATTTCCCGATATAGGTCCTTGACTAATCTGCTCTTGTTCTTGGGACGCACTGCCATCTGTATTCTCTTCTAAAATTGACACAAATCGCTTCTTGACCTTTTTCTTGACTTTTCTTGTCAATGAATCGGCATCTTCGCTCACAAAAGAAGTATTTGCATCATTGTGACTACTAGCAGCAAAATTAATTGAACATTGCTTAGAATTTTCATCACTTAGAGAACCAAATAAAGAAATGCCATTTTCTATTGCATGAGGAATTCCCTGGCTTGGGTTGTAAAACATGTCCTTGGGTTGATTTTGGGGAACATGACCATTGACATTCCCATTCACATAATTTTTGCTTAACAAATTATCATCCCCAGGAACTGGTGGCTCAAATTCACTGTGATCAACTTCACTACCGCTCGTGTTACTGTCAGAAGATGCCACTGAAAAGGAATCTGCGGAAAGCTGCAAAATTTCCTCCTCCATGTGTTGCCGACGATGAAAAAGGTCTTCTTGAAAATGGGGAGGAGATGAGGGGCATACAGATGATGACTGAGACCCATATACGCCATTAATAGTGGTCAATGGTGATATGTTGACATTTTCGGCCATTCTATAGGCTCTTTGATCAGCAACAGTGTCAGCAAGTGAATAAGATTTAAGTTGATCCACATCCACTCCTCCCAAATCAGAAAGACTAGCAGTAAAGTGTGAACCTCTATAATCAAAGTATTGCTGCCTACACATATCTACAAAAGAATTATCTGATTCCAAAATATTCATGCTACTTTCATCTCCTGATGCTAGGGCAGAGTCTGATGCATATCTCGAGACTTCCCCAGATTTCTCCTGATTCGTCTTGTCTCTGAAGTAATGTTTTTTCTGATGATGCAAAGCAGTTCTGGCTTCTTTGCTAGTTCCCACCGATTTATCACAAGCAATATCCATCCATTCTTTGAATTCTCGCAACCAAAGAATAGAACGCTCTTTCTTCATATGCTCAACTTTGTTTATCAAATCCACCACTTCAGCTTCATCATTAGATAAATCAGGCTCCTCTCTATTTAGAATTTCATTCACACATGATGCAGATTCCTCATCCGAACATGAGCTAGTCATCACTTCTTCATTCTTAATACTGGCTAGACGAATGACCTTCCTCTGCTTGGGGGGAAAACAATAAAACATAATAACACAATGTTTATCTCCAAATAGATAAAAAATGAAATTGGCAGATTTTTCAACAATGCAATAGAAAATAATCCAGATAAAATTAGCATCTATTCTGAAGTTCAATTTTCAGAATAATAGGTTCAATTTCAGAAGTTAGCAAAAAACCCAACGTGCAACAGGTATCATTTATACAAATACACATCCAATTTCACCTATTACATACCCTTCTATTATTGCCCGCTTCCACTGTAGACTCATCCTTTGCAGGCACATAAATCCCAAAGCTGGCAGGTTGCTTATGCATACTGGCAATAATTATTTGTCTCTTCCAAAAATCTTCAGTGCTCATTTCCTTGTCATCTAATTTTAACTGATTGGCACAGGAAGAAAAATATAAGTTTAGAAAGGTGGGGGGAAACAACTGAAAGCAAGAACGAATTAAATGATGTCTGAAAATGACCTCAGGGAAAAGAAAAACAAAAATACAATTAAACAACAAGAATAAGCCAACAGGACAATCAACATCTCAAGTAAGAGTATACTCTACAAAGCCACAAGTAGATACACCGCATGTGTGAGTGTGTAAAAGCAAATAACATTTAACTTAAACCTTTTCTGCGCAGACGAAGATGCTAAAAACTTGTGCTCTATACCATCGAGCACAGCATAAAGGATTTCCTTCCAACCACAAGCTTTGGAGATTTGGAAGGCCAGCAAGGAACTCAAGCTCTGAAAACTTCGAAATAATATTGTAGGAAACATCAAGTGCTTCAAGTGACCTCAACTTCTCAATCCCAGACAAAGTAGTGAGAGCATTGTTCCTCAAAACTAGTTTAACAATATGACAGGATACCTGCATGATCCAACACAATTGGCATATGGGTCCAAGAGCTAGCTCGTAAAAGACGAACACACAATTAAAACAAAGGACATTAAAATTGTTCCGGCAAATAGTTTCCTTTTATAGCATTTAAGTGTTTCTAAGTGACTGGTTACCACAACCAGCTGGCATAATCAACCATATAGGTACCTGGGTGAAGGGAGCAAATGATCTGAGATGATTGAAGCCAAGGTCCAAATGTTTCAATTTGGCACACTTATGAAGATTGTCTACCTTGGCAAACTTGTTCCTGCTAAGGTCAAGCGTTTCAACAGCAGGAAGAAGCTGCAGAGACTCGTCCATGAGAACCAAGGCATTGCAAGCGCAGGAGACAAAGGAGAGGCGGTTCCACTGGGGAGAGTCCTTGATTTCAGTGATCCTGCTAGCAAAGACATGGCGGAGAGCATCGGTGGAATTGTGACAAATGATCTTCTCGAGAGTGTGGCGGAGGTCGAGCAAGGCTCTGGCGGCGGAGGTGGAGAGGTCGCAGCCCCTGAGCTCAAGAACCTTCAAGCGGCCAAAGGGGAGGAAGGACAAGGGAGTGGGGTCCCTGATGGGGGGAGGGAGCACAGAGACCACCTTGAGGGAGGTCAGCAGGCGGAGGATCCGTCGCAGCTGCTCGAGGGCGCGGTGATCCCCCAGGTCCGAGACGTATGCCCTAAGGTAGTCCACCGGTGCCCCCGCCAGCATGCTCTCCAGCTCATGCAGTGCCTCCAGCCTCGACTGCACGTAGTGCAACCCCGCCGGGTTCAGCTTCAGTACCACCGTCCCCTCGATCAGCGGCCCCGCGTGCTCCTCCACGAACTTCACCAACTTCTCCAGGTACCGATCTCCCGTCACAATCGCCATCTGATTCCCCCCTTTCGCGCTCTAATTAGGGTTTCTACCGACAAAAGCAAGCTGCCGTCTTCATGAAAAGAACCGCCGCGTCAACTCAACACAGACACGAGAGAAAGGCGTATCATGTATGATTTATGTACCTACAACTGCTGCAGCAGCAGCAGCAGCAGAAGAAGAACAGCTTCTACTTGAGAATAACCAGAGGATGAAGAAAGAAAATGAAGGAGAGAATATCGAGGAAGCGAACGAATTCAGAGTAGAAAGCCAGAGAAAGGTGGTTTGGGAGGGATGGGCGAAACAGAAACGGCCATGGGTACGGATGAAGAGAAGCGTTTGAGAATTGAGATGGTGACTCTTTTTTTTTTTTCTATTTTTGTTGTAATAAAATCGGTTCAAAAAATTATAATTCTAATTAACTAATGATTGAGGGTTTAACAAATTGCTAAACAACACAACATATTATATTAAAAATAAATTAAATTATATATATTTATACATAAATATATTAAATATTAATTTTAATAATTAATTTTAATGTATAAATAATATTTTTAAAAAATTAAATTAAAAAAATTATAATTCTAATGAACTAATGATTGAGGGTTTAGCAAATTGCTAAACAACAGAACAGGCGTAAGTCTAATTTTCAAAAGAGGGAAAGAGGTCTCCTGCGGGATTACTAGGACACGTGGCGCACATCTTGATGCCTTTGTTTCGCTAGTCTGTCTTAAGCTGTTTAATTTAATCAAAGCGAAGTTATATCGTATACGGAAATCTATCAGGAAAGGATCTGTAATACCATCCTTTTTATCATTTTAAGTTAAAACAAATTTCTTGAAATGATTGTCATTTTAATATATCTCTTTTCTACTATCTTCTCTTATCCGTAACTATGATCATTCCATAATCCAGCTCTCTAATATCTATGTACTGCCTCTCTTTTAAGAATGTTGCTTCAACGTGTTAAACCAATTCCTTTTTTATTTGTATATTTATTTTAGAGAAATGTTAGGGCCAGCAACTTTTGTGATTTATAGCTATCAAATAACTATCAATAATAATTTTAATGGTGTGAGATTTCATCCAATGATACTTTTTTTTGCTAGTTACATGCTGACCAAAATTTAACAAAGTTACTGGTCCTAGACTTTTCATTTTTTTTATACTTAATAGAGGAAATGAATGAATCTCATATAGGGCTGTGTTAAAGTGTAGAATTTCGATGTTCAAATATAATTAAGATTTATTATTTATCAATTCTATTAGAACATTTATTTTCCACTAATAAAATTTGCCATCTTACTCAGGTATTGTGACTCTCTTCTATATTCTAACAACAAATTGGAATATAATGACAAAACAAAAAATTGGTAATTCTTTTATAATTACTTATATTCTTGATCAATTTTATTGAATCACTATTCTTTTTTTTTCCCCCTTGGAATCTTCGTTGTGTATACTGATACGAATCGGATAATACGATATTGGCATTCATAAATGTGTTAACTGAGAAAAGAGAAAGAAGGCTAAAGAAAGATAGACTAAATTCATAAATGTATTTAGTTTTTATAATTAACATAACTTTTTATTTATTAAATATGTATCAATTTCTATTTTAATAGTAAATCAGATGATACTTAAAAAGAATGGAGTCTCTTTTCCCACAACGAATCCTTCCCCAACTCTATCTCTCACGAGGTTCATAGTAATACCACTGCTAACATTTTTAACATTTTTTATAAGAATTTAATTTTAATATAATGATAGTGTAAAATATTTAATTCTATTTTTTTTTAAAATAACAATGCTTTAAACATATATATATATATATGTATATATATATATATATATATATATGAGAAATATTAAGAGGCTGATATTTTTTTATCAATATTAATAAATATTTTAGGACAATATTCTATTTTTATATTATTAAAAATTAAAATTTAAAATTTAGAATAAAAATATTTTTATTGGTCAAATATTAGACAAAAATGATAAATCTGTTGATTATGTACCATTGATAAATTTTGTTAATCTTGTTATAGAACGGCTAAATCTGTTATGCAACGTTCTCTGCTAATTTTGTTTCTTCCTTTGTTTAAAGTTCACCCTACGCTCAGACCTGCGCGTGAATGGTTCTGCTGTATACATGCAAATGCAATGAAAAAAATGGACAAGAGATTCATGAATCTAGTGCAAGCTGCACCAGCACGTGAATGGGCAGAATGGCTCTTGTACATACATGCATGCTGCATGCCTAACCAATCATTTTGGTTTCCAGTCAAATAACAATTGGGTATTTCAATTTAGTAGCGCTTGTGATGAGGAATAAAAGTGCACTCAACGATAGAGAGAAATATACAAATACTGAGACGATGGGAGGCACAGCTTCACTTTGAACGAGGTAGTTAAGAAATAGGATAAAGTACTAAATTGGTCTCCTATGTTTGGACGTAATTCTGTTTTGATCCTTAAGGTTTAAAGTGTCATATTTGAATCCAAAAATGTTTCATTTAGCATCAATTTAGTCCCACAATAAGGTCAAAGTTAAATAATTAACGAAATGTCCTACATAACAACAGTACAAGAACAAAATTGATAATCTAGAGAACATGTACAAGCTTCAGAGGCACAAAATCAACCGTTAATGCATTAATACATTTATTTATTATTTTTCTTATAATATAAATAAAATAAATGTATTGATGCATCAACGGTTGATTTTGTGCCTCTGGAACTTGTACATATTTTCTAGATTATCGATTTTGTTCTTGTACTGTTGTCATGTAGGACATTTCATTAATTATTTAAGTTTGGCCTCAATGTGAGACTAAATTGATGTTAAATGAAACTCTTTTGGATTCAAATAGGACACTTTAAACCTTAAAGACTAAAACAGAATTACGCCCAAACATAGGGACCAATTTAGTACTTTACCCTAAGAAATATTTAAGGTAGTAGTTGTTTTCAAAGACCAACTAAAACTTAGTGTTATATTTGATAGCTAAAAGTTAAAACTAAAATTTCAGTCTCAAAAAACACACAATTTTAATTTTTTTAGTATTTTTAAATGAGGAGTACTAGATTTTTTTAGTATTTTTAAATGAGAAGTACTAAGAGGCTAGCAACTTTTGTGATTTGTAGCTATCAAGTAACTATCAATAATATTTTTAATGGTGAAAAATTTTATCCAGTAGTGTACGATTACTCACTTTTCTTTTGCTGGTTACATACTAGCCATAATTTAATAAAGTTGCTAGTCCCTAGACTTTTCCTTTTTAAAAAATAAAAACACAAAAAACTAAAATTTTTAGACACGGACTGAAATTTTATCAACATTTTTTTATACTTAAATATTTTAGTAAATATTCTTATTTTCATATTCATATTTATTTTGAACCCAATAACATTCTTAGTCATATACCTTTTATACCAAACATAATACAAAGACTTAATTTAATTTCAGCTTTTATCTTCCATTCCATGTTTCTCAATCTCAGCCTTTCCACCAAAAGCATCCTAAATGTCAATGACCTTACTACAACCAATGCTTGGGATAAGATTAGCACGTCAGTCAAGTTAGATATCAGTTGAGAATTGAGATATTCGCGGATGGTTAATATATATATATATATAGATATATATATATATATATATATATAGATATAGAGAGAGAGGGGTGAGTTTGTGCATGAAAGGAGTTAGAAAGTAAGAGAAGTCCTCGTTGTAACAATCCATTTTTTTTATAGACTCTATCTCGAGCTCTGCTCTGCTTCATCTGTTTTTCCTTCAATGGCAAGGAACATTGATTTTAACAAGTTGTCTAATCTTTTTTTCTGAACTGAACTTAGTCAACTAGGACCATATAGACTGGAATATTCTGTTTCATTTACAGTTACAGTGGTAAGATCTTAGATTATTATATATACAAACAAGTTACCTGCTTCCCACAAACTTAGCGTCTCTTCTCTTCCTCAATTTCCTCAAGCAGAGCCTCTAGCTCTGCTTCTGTTAGGGACTCTAACCGTTTCTGCACATTCAAAATTAATTTGTAAAAAATTCCATATACTAATCTCCTAAAGTAAGGTAGTAATTAAGTGATACTAATAAATCTGTTCACAACACAATAACCAATATACAATAACTCAATAAAATTCGGGAAACAGTATTCCCAGGCATGTTATGTTGAGGACCAATGTGATCACCGACTATTTTATCCTAAGTTTACAAATTAAGACGTTTGTATGGAAAAATATTTCTGACTAAAATAAAAGTAATATTTAGTGTGCAATGCCACATGACCAACAAAATTGATCACACTTGGCTAAGGCTAAATTCTATACAATAGAAGCAACCTTGTTAATATTATTATGTTACCTCCATCACTTTGCTTTCATAGTCACGCAGTTGTTGAGCATATGTCATTTCCTTGTTTGAAACTCTGAAGATATATGTTGAGATCCATCCAACTGTGAGGCCCAGAACCAGCACCAGTTGAACTACGTTTCCTGCTTGTAGTGGATCAACTCCAACAAACTGCCAAAAAAATTGCAACTGCAAGGTTAATCCCAATGCGTAAATGAATGCCTATAGAAAATCCATATCTCATGGTATGTTAAAACAAGAGTGGAAGGATAATCCAATAACTGAAACCAAGGTACCTCTAATCCAGCTTTTAAGGCAATGCCAAGGAAAGTAACTCCGAGTCCAATTAAGAGAACATCTTTCCTTGTATATCCAAATGGTGTCTTCTGTAACATCCAAAAATATAGTTAAAGCGAGCACACATCATTACTTACTTCCTTGATTCCTTCAAATAGTACATATTTGACAAAAATGATGGAGTGATAGTGATACATGCCTGTGCTTGAGGAGAGGGAGAGGGAGTGCTAGCAGGGTCTGAAGATGAACTATTTTTAATTGTACGGATAGAGAATCTGTTACGTTTTGCTTCGAATGATGCAAGCGTCTTTGCATTTAGGGTTGTGGAACGGGGAACCACTGTTCCGGAAGAAAAAGAACCCAAGGGTCAGATCTGAAATAGAAGGAATAATAAATAGTTGAGTACTGAATAGGAGTTAATTGAGGTGGCTGACCTGTCCCTGTGTTGAAGCTTGAAGGGGTTGGCAAAGAAGAAGCACGCAGACTCAGAAAGGAGGGGATTGCGCAACCTTGGAGTGGAAGGGTGAAATTTGCATATCCTATTCCGTATCCAATTCCAATTGGAGGAGAAGAAGGGGCCATCATAGAACAAAAGCAAGAATTTGAAACAGCGAGCGGGCGAAGGAGGATAAGTTAGTGAGTGGAGTCATAGTGCAAAATGAGATTAGAATTGATATTTAGATGAGATGGCACTTGAGATATGAGGCTAGATAGCCCTGTTTTGTGTGGTGTAATGTGTTGCTTGTCCAACCGCGTTGCAAATTCCTCTACCTCCTTCCCTTGTACACGTGTGGCTAGTAGCTACACCTTGCCTTTCATGGGAGAATTCAGCGAGGGTTTATTTGGTCTCTTTTTTTTTATTTTTAGTACTTTTTATTTTTAAATTTTTGTTAAAAAATAAGAAATATAAATGTTAATTTTTTTATTTTTTTTTTAACTTTAAAAACAAAAACAAAAAATATCTAAAAAGATAAAAACACAAACTAAATGTACCTCTTATTCTCAAAAAATTAATATTTATTAATTAATTATTTTATATTAGTATTATAAATTTATAATTATTTTTAATTTAATTTTAATATATTAATAAAATAAAATTTTAAATTCTAAATCATAAAATTTAAAATACTAAATCTTAAATCATAAAATAAAAACTAGCATCAAACTCACTAAATAAATAAGACAAAGCAAGAGTGTTTATTTGTTTTCCGAACATACAATAAATTTTCTATTATATGGTTCCATTTCCATCGGCTATTTGTTTTTATATTTAATTTAAGAGTTTAATTTTAATACACCGAAAATATAAAATATTTTATATAATTATTTAATGGTATTTATTTTTGTAACGACCAATTAAGTGATGTAAAAAGTAGTTATTTATATTAATATAATATTATATAATTAAATATTTATGTAAAATTATTTAACATTGATAATGTATTAAATCAAATCCCTAAATTAATATTAATTTATATTTTATTTTTTCAATAAAATTATTCACCTCGTAACATTTTCTTTATTTTTGACCGAAACACACCACTCAAGTTAAGATCTATTTCCTATCCTATTTATGTCTGATCTACACTTTATTGTATAAGTAATTTTCATCAGAGAGAAAAAGAGGCAGTATCAAGGCAGACATCTCGTTGTGTATTAGAAATCAAAACCCACAATCTTTTGATAAGGACAATATCTTGGTTGGTGCTAAAAGAAAAACTGGTTTATGTTTTTGGAAATATCATATGATTTTGCTTAAAAACAATAATTAAGGGGATAATAGATTAGGTTGATAATCAATTATTGATGTATACTTTATCCAAATGTAGTAATAATTTGCTATTATTTTGTGAAAGATGAAAAGAAACCTATACATATATGAGATGCCAAAGTATGATTATCTGGAAATACTAACAGCAGAGCACATGATGACAAATTGACAACTAACAGGTCGACCCTAGGGCCTAAGTAGGTGCAAGTGCATGAAGAAAGACTGTCTATTCAATATTCATGCATCAATGGGAATATATATATATTACAAGCTAGCATATGATAGCGACACGATATCAAACAAAGATTTGACCTGCAATCAAATGTAGATTGTAGATGTTCATGGTCCATTTTGTTAATGCTACAAAATCAAAGGCATTGCTAATTAATGCTAGATACCATAACTAATCATTAGCTTGGTGGTGTCCTAAGTGAGGTCGCGAGATTATCTATACTCCAGTCCTCTCCATGTGCACTCCAATCAGAAGGGTGGTACCCGCAAATAGCAGATGTATGTGCATTCATATTCCCAAATATTATTAAAGTCATATAGGCCAAATTAGTGACAGGTTGGACATATATATTTCCTTCATTTGTGGCATTTTCAAACTAACCTTGAAATTAGAAAAGAAGATGATCCTTAAATTGCACAGGTGGGCAGAGGCACAGTCACAAAAAGATTATATTAAAAAAAGCTTATTAAAAGTCCTAAAGCCGCATACCAACTTTCTGTCCTCATATCTGCTGTCAGATGGAAAAATTTTTAGTTTTGAATATATTTATATATCAATCTGCTCCAATGCGACAAACATGAGTATTATTAAAGATAGAGAAAAGTAACATAAAAATATGGCAATAAATTAAAGATACCCAATAAACTAAGGAGGCCGAGGAAGAAAAAGAGAATGAAGTAGCTAGTCTTATGTGTGTGCGACAGGCAGGCAGGTAGGCAGCTTGCAAGAATATAAATAGAGGAGACTATTGTAAGAAGGTGTATCTATGTATGTATGGAAATGGGAAATAGGGGTAGTTCATGCAATCGGAAGAAGAAAGAGGTGTTTAAGGTGCTATTGGTGGATGATGGGAGGGTGGAGGCGTACAGAAAAGCAATGAGAGCAGGAGAGCTGATGGTTGAATACCCAGGGCACTTTGTGTGTGATTCCGGTTACCTGAAAGTAGGGCACCGCATCCAAGGCCTGCTAGCCCACCAAGAGCTTCAGGGCCGAAAATTCTACTTCCTTCTGCCAATGGACCTCCTATACTCCGTCCTCACCCACGACGAGTTGAGCTCCTTCAATTACAAGGCATCCCGATCCAGGCCAACCCTCAACAATTTTGCTAATACGATATTTAGCCACTTTTTTGTATGCATGTGTCCTCCACAGCCCGAGAAATTGCGATCACTTGCTGATGCTGGTGCTGAGACTGATGAAACGTACTCGAAGCTGAGATCTTGGAGGCCCGCACTGGAGACCATTAACGAAAGTCCATCAAGAGCTTAGATACATACATGTTTTAATTTTGTCTCCGTTTTTCTTGGATTCTTTTATTCTTCTCCTGCCCTCCTCATTCTATTTGTATTTTGTAGTTTCACACACCTTAGATTTAGCCCTCTTCTATATGCTCCCTGACACAAATTTACACTCTGTTTTTAGTTTGTACTCGCGATCAAAGACTGCTAATGTAATTAGAAAGACGAGAATTAATTCATTTCATTATTGGAATGGTCTCCAGCCTCCGACGCTCTTTGGATTCAAGTGCCATTATTATTAATATTTGCTTGTGCTTGTGTAGTATTAGGGGTGAGCATGAGTTGGTTTGGTTCGAATTTATAGTAAAATTAGAATCTAACTTATCAAAATGTAATTGGTTTGGTTTGGTTTGGGTTTATATTTTTTTGTATATGTACTTGAACCAAACTAAACCGATTAAGAACGGATTGGTTCGATTTGGATAATTCGATATCCGATGACTTTGAAATTCATAAAAAAAATCAAATTTTTATCTTAAAAATTTAATAAGTATAATAAACATGTAACATCAATAGAAATAATTCAAACATGTTAAATATTAAATACATTAAAAAATAAACTCATTAAAATCCAAACATATTAATAGTGAATATTTTTTGTCTAATAAAAAAGTCATATATATATTTTATTTTTTTTATTTAATTAATATATGATCGAGTTTGCGGGTTGGTTCGGGTTCTGCATCCCAAAATCAATACCTGAACCAATCACTAAAAAAAATTATCGATTTAGTTCGGGTTAGACCCGATTACCCATTAATTCTATAACTAATTTAATTAATTCGGTTCGGGTTCAACGGATAATCAGGTACCCGCTATCCGTGCTCACCCTTATGCATAATGGCTTGCATCAGATAAACAATGGAACCTACTAGCAAATAGCAGGCAATTACTCTACAGGTTAACCTTGAGTCAGGCAATTATTAATTTTATGTAAATATTACTTGCATATAAATTTTTATATATTTTTTTTCAAAGTAACCAATCCTATTTTTAGTCTAAATTCGTTACGTGCTAATTTAATCACATTTTTTAATAATTTAATTATCAATTTAATGTGAAAATACTTTGTGATACGGACATCATCTTTCGACAATAAAAATGATCAGTTCAGACACATAAATTCCAAATCAAATAACAACTATCATTCAATAAAAGTAACTTACATAATGATATGCACAGAGTTCATTAAGGATCTCGGCGTAATTCAAAAATATCACAATAGATTCTCACTTTATACGAAGAACCAAAATAACATACAAAAAGATTATCTATTCTTTACTTATTTTTTCTACCTCTTATCATATTATTAACTATTAAAACCCGCTTATAATTTGAGTGTTGGAATATTTTTTGCAAATATTTTTATACGTGGTGTTCAACTTAAGTCGACGTATAACTCCTCCAATCAAGCAACTCATCGATATTAGGAGTCGATATGAGCTCGGCTGATCATCAACAACCGAAATATTTGGTACTCACCATGGAGTCGAGTTATACTAACCCCATATTAAATTTCTTTTTCTGAAGCAAAAACTCCAAAAATTGTTGACAATAGAATTCTATAACCGACGCAGTTCGAACTGCTGACACAAAATGCAGAACTCCAAACGGAGCTTCAAAAAGTAACTGACTTACTAACCCAGCAACAAAATGGGAAGAAGGACAAGGGCGACCCCAAGAGCACAAACCCAAACGATGAACCCATGGTGGAAGTTCGTCCGGATGAGATAGTCCCTAAAAAAAAGACAATATCCAATCATTTTTCAGAACATATTATGCAATTTTAAATGTCGAAAAACTTTACACTGCCGACCGCTCTCAAGTCATACGAAGGACTCAGAGACCCTCACATCCACATTACTAATTTTTCAGGCGATGATGTTTTTTAATAGTGCTTATAACCCTATTTTTTGTCGTTCTTTTCCAATTTTTTTAGATGATATTGCTTTATATTGGTTTTCTAAGTTACCTGCAGGGTCTATTTCAAACTTTGAGGACTTGGCGGAGGCCTTTACTAGTCATTTCGTCGCGTCCAAAATATACGTACATAGATCAGACTATCTTAGCACCATCAAGCAAGGACAGCACGAAAGTCTCAAAGATCATATGACACGCTTTGCTAAGGCAACCATAGAGATCCCAGACCTTAACCCGGATGTACACTTGCACGCAATCAAAAACGGCCTTCGTCATGGTAAATTTCGAGAGACCATAGCAGTAACAAAGCTAAAGACGCTAGCCGAGTTCCGGGAGAAAGCTGCTGGACAAATGGAAATTGAAGAGTTTCGCGAGGCTCAGATAATAGACAAACAACAACCTCGGCACGATGAGGAGAAAACCACCAAAGCCTAAAACAACAAGGATGTTAAAAAATCAAGTTGAGTTGGTCTAATGGTTAGCTCACTAGTCCACTTAAGTAAGTGTTGGAGGCTTCAACATCTCATCATAAAGACATTGCCGAGTATATACAAGCGACAAAAACTCGACGTGCTTCCTTAAAGAACGATCAAGCTTGGGGCTATGATACGCTCATCATACCTCGACAACAGAAATGATAAGTTCGGGCATGTAAGCCCCAAGTCAAATAACAACCATGATTCAGTAAAAATAACTTACATAGCGCTATGTAGAAATTCGTCAAAGATCTCAACATAATTCAAAAATATCACAACAGACTTTCACTCTATATAAAGAACTAAAATAACATAGAGAAAGATTATTACGTCAAAATATTTTTTATAAATGTTTCTATACGTAGTGTTTGACTTAAACGGACGTATAATTCCTCATTTTCTCCAATCAAGCAACAAATCGATATTAGAAGTCGCTATAAACTCGGCTGATTACCAACAACCGGAACACCTTGTAAATTTTTTTCATTGTTATCTAACCAAAATTCAACTAGTGATTCTTTTACATGTTTAGTGGAGTATATTATCTAATTTGCAAAGGAAGAATGCCCACTATGAAAAAAGGTAGTATGTTCTTGTCATAATCTGAATCCCAATGAGCCACTGTCGACTCAAGAACTGCCTACTAGAGGGGGACCATAGAAGGATATCTGCCAGTTACAAATCATGAATCAACATTTAAGGGATAAGATGGTCGTCGCAAACTTGTCCATGGAGGTTGGTGATGGGTGCCGGACTCGATTTTGGGAGGATGTATGGTTACTTGGTGGATCTCTGAAGGATCGTTTTCCGAGGCTTTTCTCTGTTTCAAACCAATGTGGATCCGTTATAGGGGAGTGTGGGTTTTGGGATGGGTTTGAGTGGATTTGGAACTTCCAATGGAGGAGAGAGCTCTTCCAATGAGAGTTGGAACTCCTGAGTGCACTGCATGAGGTTTTGAGACCTGTGACATTAGTTCCAAACAGAGAGGACAGAGTGGTGTGGAAATATAATAGGCGAGGTATTTTTACAACTAACTCATTTGTGCATATGATGCATGAGGAACTGATCCCAGAGGAGGTAACTAGCTACAGCTTCACCAGGACTGTTTGGAAGGGGTTGGTTCCGCCTAGAGTAGAGCTGTTTGTATGGTTTGCTCTTATAGGAATAGTAAATACAAAGGACAGGTTGAGTCGGTTTGGAATCATCAGTCAAGAAAATGTTACTTGTGTTATTTGTAACAACGATGTGGAAGATGTATATCACTTGTGTCCTAGGATGTGTATTTGCTTGGCAGGTGTGGAGTGCTTGGATTTCAGCCTTTGGCCGACGATGGTCTTATCCGGGATCGATGAAAGAGCACTTTCTTAGTTGACAGAAGAACCGAGGAGAATGGATGAGCGTAACCACCGGTTGAGGTGCTTCTGCGCAATCGTTTGGAACCTATGGTTGGAAAGGAATAGGCGGATTTTTCAACACACAAGCAAAGGAGTCGAAGAAATTGTCAACATGTCCTCGAATAGTGCTAACGAGTGGAGCGGTGGAAATCCCTTTAGTTATTGATAGCTATGCCGGAGATGACATGGGGACGAATTTGGTTTGTTATATTTTTTGTTAAGTTTGTTTGTTTTTAGTGTGGATAACTTTGATTGCTCCACTGTTATTGTGTTGAGCTGTTTGCTTTCAAAAAAAAATTATTATTATTTGAACAAAAGTGAAAAGTAAAAGTTCTAAAAGGAAAAGCCGAACATTATTGCTTTATGCAGGTAAAGCACAGCCACATATACACAAATCGTAACATAGTAATGTACTAGTACAGTAGCTCATTGATTAAACAAACTACAAAACAATCCTAAGAAAAATGATCCATCCAAACCCCATCCTTTCGCTTGCGGAAAAAAAAAAAAGCTGTGGGGCTTGGTTGGTTTATCCCGCACCTCCGCTACAGATCCCGGTGAGCAAGACGGGGAATCTGCTACAAAGAGTCCCAGCCGTGGATGCTGCGTCGTCCACGACCGGCGGCGGAAGGACCCTGCCGTCGGCAAATAACCGTCGCCCATGGCTGGTATGCGAATTAATGACCATGCTCTCCAACTCGGCCGTTGTGCCGTAGAAGGCGCCGTCCCCGATGCGGCGTTCGACCTCGAGGAAGTCAGCGAGCGATGCCGGCTTGGCGAAACCGTCTCTGCAGAAGCGCCACCACCGTGCTTGTGGTTTCTTGGTCTTCTTTGAGGTGGGATCCGGATCCCTGATGGGGATAGTGGCAAAAGAAGCGGCGGCGGAATTAGGCTGAGAGGGGGCTCTGAAGGCAATTGTTGGGAAGCTGACCCCCATGAGAGTGCCCAGTGAGGTGCTTCTGTCGTGGAAGAATGATCCAGTTGACTGTCACACTCACAGCCCACAAATTATTATTAAATGACAAATGAAATTGATCTCTGAAGAAGTGAAAGTGATAAGAAGAATACCTCGGTGTCAAGATCAGAGGAGGAAACGGAAGAGTTGGTTGGTGAAGATGGTGCTGGCACCAAATCACCACCGGGGTTAAGCATCACTACTCTACTTCACTTGCTTGCTATTTCGAGCTTGTGGCTACCTGCTACCAAGAAAATGGAAAGGGGGAAAGAGAAAGAGATCAAATTAAAGAGGATTTCTCTCTCGCGCGCGCGTGTCGTTGCTAATTGCTACCCATCACATTCATGGATTCAAGGCCATGGGTTCGGTCATGGGTGTTCCGTCTTCCCATGAATATGATCATAATAATGTTCAACTTCCTGCCCCACCAACACCAAGACCACACCCTTTACAATCTCCTCCACTCTTGTTTATTAACTAACTCCCCTTTTAATTTGAATTTAAATCCTCTGAAACAAAAAAATTGGTAAAATAATAAAATAATTAACTTAAGAATGATTAACCCACCATCATATTATAATATTATATATCTGAAGTTGTGAACTCTATTCTTTTAATTTAAAAATGATTAATCATTCACTTTATATTTTGCCAATTCCTTGGTTTTTTTTTGTGACCGAAATAAATTAAACAAAGTCACCAAAAAAAAAGAAATAAATTAAACAAAGAAAAACAAAACAAATAAAATAAGGAACTTTATCGCCATCCTTACCATAGTATCTGCCACTGTTTGCATCTCTCATAATCAAACGAAAGTCAACCCACCAATTCCAATACATGATATATCTTATTTTGAGCACCAATGAATCAATAAACCCAAAACCATCTTGAGTAACAAGATATCCCCATCTTGGCTTTGAAAGAATTGGAAAGCTTTTCTATCAATTAATCAATTTCAAGTAGCACTAATATGCTTATAAGGGGATTTATGGCTCTACTACTTAGCAAAATCGAAATAATTAATAAGTAATTGCAAGAACAAAAAGAGTTGGTTCTACTTGTTTTTGGTCGTGAGCAGGTTCTAATTCAAGACCCAATAATAAAATTAACAAAGCCCAATACTAGCTCAAAACATAATAAAGGCCCATGTAGTGGGCTTAGGCCCCGTTTACTCACAAGCTAGGACGGTGGTTGACCCAAAACAAGAAGGGGATGACTCAAGACCAAAAAAAAAAAAAAAAAAGAAGGGGATGACTCATAAGAGGGAAGGGTGCTGAGTTGGCAGGATATTAGTGGTCGGAATAGCAGAGAATGCAAGAAGATTCCAGTAATGCCCCTGCCGCGGTGGCAACAGCATCTTGCCATGCCGCAACATTTATCTGAACAATTCATTCATAATCGATAGTAACAGTAGATGATATGACTGTGGGTGTTACAGCAGCGGCAGCGGGCACTTTCACATTCCATCAATAACTGTTTTGTGTGTTGTGTTGGTTGGTAGCTTGGAAGAAAAGAAGAAATGATGCGTGGGCGATCAAGGAGCGTGTTATTGTGCGTGTGTGTGGTGATAGGGATCTTGTGTGTGTTCCCAATCACTCTGAGGGCGCGCCCCTTCGTCCTCGTCCTATCTCAGGAGGACTTCAAGGATGCCCCTGCCGACGACTCATCCGCCGCCGCGGATCCCGAATCCTCCGCCGACTGGGATGACTTCGGCGACTCCGACCCCCACAAGTCCGAGCACGAGCTTGACCCCGATTCATGGCGCCCCATCTTCGAGCCTGATTTTCCCCTCTCTCCCAACCCTCCCTCCGACTCCGAGGCCCTCTACTACTCCGGCATCTCCAAGATCATGTCCGCCGCCACCTCTGCCGACGTCAGGCTCAGCGAGGAGGGCGCCGCTGAGATCGAGGCTGCAGCGGAGTCCGGGTACCCGGGGGCGCAGTCGGTGCTAGGGTTTTTGTCCGGAATGGGTCTCCTTCGAGAGAGGAGCAAATCAAAGGCGTTCCTGTACCATCACTTTGCCTCCGATGGTGGCAACATGCAGTCCAAGATGGCCTTGGCCTATATCTACACTCGCCAAGATGTGAGGCCCTTTCCTTTTCAATTCGTTGCTTATTTTGATTACTTCTTTTCCGATCGTTATGTTGTCATGTGCAAATGCAATAGAATAGATTTAGATCTCTTCATCCTGCAGTTGAATTGAATTGAATTTAGCGTGTTGATTGATTGACTAATTTGGGTGCAGATGTTTGAGAAAGCTGTGAAGATTTATGCTGAGCTAGCTGAAGTAGCTGTGAATAGTTTCTTGATTTCAAAAGACTCCCCGGTAATTGAACCTATTAGGCTTCACAACGGGGCCGAGGAGAATAAGGAAGCTCTCAGAAAATCAAAAGGGGAGGAGGATGAGGACTTCCAGATTCTGGAGTACCAGGCCCAGAAGGGGAATGCAGGAGCCATGTACAAAGTTGGCCTCTTTTACTACTTTGGCCTCCGGGGATTGCGCCGCGACCATTCCAAGGCACTCTCCTGGTTCTTGAAGGCCGTTGAGAAGGGAGAACCCAGGTCCATGGAACTTCTTGGGGAGATATATGCTAGGGGCGCTGGTGTGGAGAGGAACTACACAAAGGCCCTTGAATGGCTTACCCTTGCATCCAAACAACAGCTATATTCTGCTTATAACGGGATGGGTTATTTGTATGTCAAGGGGTATGGAGTCGACAAGAAGAATTACACTAAAGTAAGATGTCTGTCTTCATCTTCCTCTACTTTGCTTGTCTGATTGTTTCACTGACAGTCCTTCCTCCTCTTTCTCTCCCTCCTCCATAGCAGCTACTTGCATATTTAGCAATCAGCATTTTTTTATACAGTAATTCACAGAAATGTGTGCCCGTAACTGCACTTTTCCTTGGCTTTGATTGATTGTGAACAACTTATTAATCCACTTTGTTCACCTAATATAGTATCATCTTGAACTAATAAGTAATAACAGATAGATTCAGAATGATAAAGGCATGCCGTTGGATAGTGTTGCAAATCAAAATCGTTTTGGGAGGGGTAAGGTGGCAGATTGAGGGCTAACACTTGCAATAACACAGTGCATGTTTGTGTACTCAATATCATTATCATTGGAATTCACCTGTATATTCTCTCCTGTGCAATTATAGGCAAAAGAGTACTTTGAAAAGGCTGCTGATAATGACGAGGTTGGAGGGCACTATAACTTGGGTGTCATGTATCTCAAAGGAATTGGAGTGAAAAGAGACGTGAAACTAGCATGTAAGTTCTTTATAGTGGCTGCTAACCATGGTCAACCAAAGGCATTCTACCAGCTGGCGAAGATTTTCCATATTGGTGTTGGATTCAAGAAGAACATACCCTTGGTAAGGTTTTCTCTCTTCTTTTTATCATGCAAGTGCCACTTGGTATTTGCTGTGTACTTCCTGAAATCAGCTCTTTTCAACATACTATATTTTGGAGGATGTAAGAGAGAGATACATATATTTAGTGGAAAAGTAACGACTGTCAGTATAATTATATATTGATCATGTATGTAAGAACACTATACTATGAAAACCTAATGGTTTTGCATGTATGAAGTTTTTACTGATCACATGAGATTATATGTATAATTCATAAGAACACTGCCTCCATAGTTATTAGGGGCTAGAGGAAGTAGAATTCCTGGATACGAGCCAAGATTAAATTTATGAGTTGATATATTTTCATTCCTTAACAGTTGCCATAAAAGATCTCTTCCAATAAGTTTCCTGCTAAATCTTTTTTTTTTGGGTCTTAGGCTACTGCTCTGTACAAACTGGTTGCAGAGCGGGGTCCATGGAGTTCTTTGTCTAGATGGGCACTGGAATCATACTTAAAAGGTGATGTTGGCAAGGCATTCTTGTTGTATTCAAGAATGGCTGAGTTGGGCTATGAGGTGGCACAAAGTAATGCTGCATGGATTCTTGACAAATATGGTGAGCGTAGCATGTGCTTGGGGGAATCTGGATTTTGCACTGATGCAGAAAGGCATCAGCGTGCACATTCTCTGTGGTGGCAAGCTTCTGAGCAGGGTAATGAACATGCTGCTTTACTCATTGGAGATGCATATTACTATGGTCGGGTATGTGTTTTTGTATGAATTCGACATCTGCATGCAGTGTTTTGAATATTCAACTTATGATATGGTGCTCTTTCGCTACAACTTCTCTCCACTTTATCTTATGTTTTGTTTGTTCCTTCTGTTACTCAGGGTACTGCCAGGGATTATGAGCGAGCTGCTGAGGCTTACATGCATGCCAAGTCACAATCAAATGCACAAGCCATGTTCAATCTTGGATACATGTATGAGCATGGGCAAGGACTTCCATTTGACCTTCATCTAGCCAAGCGATACTATGATGAAGCTCTAGAGCATGATCCTGCAGCAAAGTTGCCGGTCACACTAGCTCTTACAAGTTTGTGGGTTCGTAAGAACTATGCTGACGGTTTCTTGGTGAGTTTATTTGGTTTATCTTCTGAAATACAGCATGGTTCATTGCCAATCAATATATTCTGTCAAAAGCGTAGATATATATGGACGGTTTTCTTTTCATTTTGGGTGGTTAAAAAGTCAACAGGGAATAAGCTAAATGTTGTGGAGAGGACAATGTTGTGTTCATTATGTAGACTGTGGACTCATGAGAAGGGATAAGATTAGTTGCAGATGCATTAGAGAGAGTTCAAATAGTGCCTATCATAAAGAGGGTAAAATACTAAATGGTTTGGACATGTGTGGAAAGTGATATAGAGGTTCTCATGTGGAGAGAGGTGAGTAGATTAGATGGAGAGTAGCCTTAGAGCAACGTGAAGATTACGGCCCCATTTGAATAACAATCCTTATGACTTATTTCAACTTTTAGAAGACAAAAGTTATGCTTTAAAGTTACGTCTCCGTTTGGTTGATGTATAGGATGAGACATAGACACAAAGACACAAACATTAAAGACATAGACATAAAATATTTGTGTCTATGTATTATGTTTTGGCAAAAATAATGAACAAGACACACAAATATTTGGAAAAGACTGAATTACCCTTCATTCAAAAAGGGTTTGGGGAGATAGGAGGCCAAATTTTGAAAATTTAAAAATTGAATAAGGGTAAAAGAGTAAAAAATTAGCGTCTCACAAATTGTGTCTCAGTGTCTCACCAAATTGGAGGTACACAAATTTGGTGTCTCCGTGTCCTCCCATGTCCTTGAAAATCTGTGTCTCACCAAACCAAACAGCAGACATGTGTCACTGAGACATGGACATCAACCAAACGCTACCTTAAAGCTTTATGTCTTGTTTGGCTAGACATCTTATAACTTCTCAAAAAGTCATTTGTAGTGGTTTTTGAGAAATTAAATATCTAGCTTCTCAAGAAAAACTTCCATGAATACACATCAAATACAAAATAACTCATTCATAAGTTACTTTTCAATGTTACTTTTACATGAATTTCTAAGCTATTTACCCAAACAGACCCTAGGACCTAAAAGATGGTTAAATTATTAAAAGAGATTTTATCCTAATGGTTTAAATATGAATATGATCTTGTGATAGAATACTGTGGCATCAACTGATCCACGTACTCGACACCACCTTGTCAATCAAGATTTATTTTTTGTTGTCGTTTTATGAGCTACTACATTATATTGGTGCTATATATGCGCATGTCACTATATTTTCCTTCATATGATGGACAATAACTTTGTATTCTTGGGGTAAATATATTTTTAAATTGTTGCTGCCAATAATAAGATTCTTAAAACTTTATTGTGTTGAGGTGCAGCAACAACAATCTTTTGCCCTAAAGGAAATACACAACAGTGGGCACTTGTTACTTCGTACTTTGTCTGTCCTTGATATCTTGCTCTATTGTCTGTCATTTTGTAGCCTTGCTCTTACTTTCAATTTGCTTCCCCGAATAACATTTTGGATTTGTCACTTTTCTAGATCCTAATTGCTGTGTTCTTATTGTTTTTATTAGGTCCATCTGATAGATTCTTTGCCAGAAGTCTATCCCAAATTAGAGGCATGGGTGGAGAATGTACTTTTGGAGGAGGGAAATGCTACAATTCTTACCCTTTTTGCATGCCTCTTAACTGTGCTATATCTCCGGGAGAGGCAACGACGGCAGGGTGCTGTTTTGGCTGGAGAGGTGGCACAGCAAAATCACCCTAATGACATCAGAGTGCCAGCACCAAATTAGTTCATGGCGCTACTAGCCTGAATCAGGTATAAGAGTGATTTTGTTGGCCTTGATTTCATGTTCAATATATCTCTTAGAGGGTGCCAGGTTCTCCTTCCTCTTAGGTGGGAGGAACTAACTAGCTTTAGGGAAATTTGTACCATAGGGAACTTATATTGCGGAAATAAGAAGTGAATTTGTAGATATTCATCATTGCTTTTGTGAGGGAATTGTCAGAGCTCCCGTATAGAATTACTTTGATGATTTTCCTTTACACTGTAATTTCACAAATCAGGATATAACCTATTCAGACTTCATTTTTTCTTGGTCTAAAAGTTGCAACTTGCAAGTGACACCTGTGACTTCCGGCCCCCCAAAGATAAGTAAAATGGATAAACAAAGGTTGAAAGATGTTTGTGTTCATGAGGTTATTTCTGTATGTGATTTGAGCCAGAAGTTTACACTTCAGAGCGTGGATCCCGTTTGGTAATTGATGTTCCGCGGTATCAGTAGTTCTCCACAATAGTAATCAAATAAATCCATTGCATATTTAACGTTCAAAACATAGTACGCTTATGGCTGTAACCATTCGTTGTCTCTATTCTGTTGGGTTCGTATGATTCTTATTTAGGTAGTGTTTAAACTTTAAAGTTGGAAACTAATGATTCAATATTTCTTTTTCCCTTCTAAGAACATCTGTTAGGTTTGAAGCACTTTTATTTAAGGTTTAATTATTTTGTCAGTCTTTATAGTTTCACCAAATTTTTAATTAGATTTTTTATATTATATCTGATTTTGTAACTAAGTTTTTATCATGACAGAAATATTAAAATTAACGAAATATTCTTTTAAATTATATAGAATATTTAGTTAAGTATTAGACATATTTGTTTTGTTTAATGAAATATTCCATTAATTATAATATTTTTGTTACAACAATAATTTAATTACAAAATTTGACATGGTATAGGAATTCAATAAAAAAAATATAGAAAATTAAAAATTTAGTGAAGTTATAAGAGCAACTCCAATGGACAAGAAGTTGAGACTTATTGTTGGAGAGATGAGGAAATGAATTCTTACACAACTTTTGAGGAAAGTGAGTCTTTCTAAATGGGGACTCATATTGTCCAATAATAATGTCATTTAGCAAGTTATTATAAAAATAAATAATTATATAAAATTTTAATTAATTAATAATTTATATTAATAATTTAAATAATAATTAATTAGATTAAATAATTAAATTTTTATTTAATTAATAATTTATTTTAATTATTTTTTTTATATTAAGTAATTTTAAAAATTTGTAATTTCGAATTATATATTGTATATTTATTATTATATATGATTTTTTTAATATCAATATTTTTTAATAGTGAATTATTTTTAAATTTATAAATTTAAATAATATTATTAAAAAAATAATTACATTAATTTTAAGTATTTTAATTAATTAATTAAATAAGATCACAATAGAGACTAAAGTTAGTTCCTCCTAATGGAGAAGAGAGAGATGCTTTGTTTTACTATTTATAAAGCTGATATAAATTTATTTTTTATGACAAGTAGGCCATAAATAGAAATTGGAATGAGTTTCTTAGAAATGGTCTAAGGACTAACAAAGTAATTAAATATTTATTTAAATACGAGTCAGACATGAATGGTTTCAAAGAGTTGCATCGAAGAGAATGGTACAAGTGGCATGGTTAGATTTAAATAATGTTTGGGAAGTATTTAAATGTCTCTCGTCACTCATTATAAGGGACAAGGAAAGAGTAATTTAAAATCATCCCTCTCCTTCATAACACAAATGTATTAAAATTTGTCAAACATGACCAAAACTTCTTAATAAAACGCACAACTAGAAAGTTGCATACTACTTTGCCATGGAAGCCGTAAGTAAACGTAATATTCAACTCCATGAGCAGACTCTCTATGTTTGTTCTTAAGTCTTAACAGCATAATACATAATTTTTGTCCAGTTATACAAATAACTAATAATTATTCAAACTATTATCCGGAAAACCGTGTTGATACGGTACGCAATATAGAAGGCATTAGGAAAAATAAAAATGCATCACATCACTCTTTCTTCGCCATGAAGAAGCCCCACTTCTGCTCTCCAGATTCACCCCTGTTCAGTTTTCCCTTCCACCTTTTAACAGTTTCATTGTAGTCTTCCTGAAAAAAGTCAAAATCCTGATAATATCTGATGCTTCACAAACTACCTCAAAACTCAAATCATTAATAAAAAGAATGAGAAACCCACCTCGCTTAAGTCATCAATGAATTCATTCTTCTTTTTCTCAAGGGCGTTTAACTCCTTCTGCAGTGTTTCCACAAACTGAACCAGACAATTATTAAAATTAATAGTCATACAACTCGAGGACTACGGCAACCAGAAAATCACGATGCCAAGTAAATTATGGGGTCAAACAAACCAGATTAGTTCGATCCTCAGCAATGACATTAACGAATCCAGCATTCTCGAGCATCTGACGATTTTAAATACATAACGTTTTGTCAAACAAATAGACAAAAACAAGACTGATGATGTTGGCAATAGCGCTCGCAACCATACCTGCTCATACGTTTTAATGTCATGGAGATGATATCCGCCTCTTTTAATGTAATCAGCGAATTCTACTGATGGATTTTCAGCATTTTTGCAGTAATCAGTAATTAGAAGTATACCACCCGGCTTCAGCCACTTGTGAAATGATTTAAATAGTGTTGGTTTATCCTGTATTAATCCACAGTAAATTGCAGAAAACAGATATCAGAGGCATTAAAAATAAAAATTAAATGAACTGTAGGGGGAAAAAAGGCATAGCATATATTCTCAAAATCAAGAGGTCTATTTTTGAAAAAAAGTACTTGTTCTTTTATCTTTAAAAAAATCTTTTTTAATTAGCAAAAGAAGTTATATTTGGATGGAAAATATAAGTAATTTTTCTAATATGCAATCCATGAATTTTTTTTAAAAAAATTATATTTTAAAAAAGCAACATATTGCTAAAATAAAAGATCTTTTTTTGCTTTTTTTTTTTTGAAAAAAAAAGTACTTTTTAAAAATTGTGTCCCAACACCCTTAAAATTATGAGTAATGACTAGGAAATCTACTTTATCCTCCTAATACATAAATAAGTGAACATTCAATATGTTATGTTTTTAAATATCAAAAAGATAAAACTATTCAAAACTTTTTTTTATTTAGAAATTAGAAAGATGAGTTAAGACTCTTAATCAATTTTCTATACATATAAAAGTACTTTCTTTAATTTTTGTTTCTTTTTAAAAAAAAAAAATACAAACGAACATATTTAGTAATTTAGAAGGCAAACGAATGAGTTAAGGTAGAGGACTCACATATAAAGCTAATATTTAAAAATCGTTAGATAATTTGACATGTTTAATTAAATTATTATTTAACAATTTTCAACTATCATGTGAGTTTACAAGAAGCTTAATTTAAAAAATAATAATAATAAAAATAAAAATAAATCAAATTGAAAAGGAAAAATAAGGTTTGGTTCCTTACTTTAATGTGCAACAGAGCATCACGACTGTAGATTATATCAAATGTGTTCACTGGATATGTTTTTCTAGTGCAATCGGCACATTCGAATTCAACGGGGTATTTGAGTCCAATAGCACGTTCAATAGCAAGAGAAATCATATTTATGGAGAAGTCAATTCCAACAACCTCAACATCAAAATTTTTAGCCATATAAAAGTCACTTCCACCAACACCACAACCAACATCCAGAACTTTCTGTCCAGGCTTTAGTCCCAACTTTGCCACAAGTTCCTTTGTAGTTTCTGGCCAAGCAAGAAACACAAACACATGGAGAAATAAAATAAACGATGTGAAAGTAAAGAACCGTCAAACAAAAAATCATAATCCAAACAATAGGTTCTTCATAGAAAAAATAATATTAACGATAATGCTTTTTGGTGCAAAGAAATTCAGTAAGGAACAAGTTAAGAATGGCTAGTAGCCGAGTACTTTCTCTCTTCACCACCACAAGTTGATTTCGTCAAATTTTGGTTATTCATGTTTATAAGACTTCCAAGTTGTTACATTTTGTAAAATGATAATTTTCTTAGCATCACTAACCAAATGTCCCCAAGTCGAATATACTACTCCCATCCACTAGTAAGTTTCTGTTAAGGTTTTCACAATAGGGTTAAGAAATCATTAGATTGACTCAAATGTAGAAAAAGATCAGCTAATTTTGACTAAATTACCCTTTACATTTTTTCATTAATGTATGAATACTATATTAAATTGAGTTAATAAATACAAGGGTAAAGCTAGAAAAATATCAATTGATGCTTCATAGATATTCACAAATTCTAAATAATTTAGGACAAAAAGTTTTGCTAAGGACAGTTAATATTGGACAAAGGCAGTAATATATTAAGAAGCTAAGTCAATTATAATGATATTAAGTGACAAGTCAAAGAAGATCCAATATTCAAAATAAAAAGATTAGAAATACTAGATTTCACTTTTATTTATTGTCACTGGTAAATCTCTTTCTTGTGCACACAATCATTCTCCTATAAATCCAAAATCAATCTACATTGTGTTCCTAAAGGCAAAAGAGGTGACAAAACAGATTAGAACTTGTAGTCATGGAACAATAACTTAAATGACAAGTCAACCAGTAATGTATTTCAGCTTTTGCATGAGCAATATAATGATTTGATGCTAGTTTAGTAAGTGCACATGAAACCTTTCAACAACCACAGCCAAGTAACGGTAAGGGAAGCTTATTCTTGCAAAGAATAAGATGTTTTTTGACACCAAGGAAGATCATTCTTCAATTTTAACGAAAACTAAATATATCTGAGATAGCAAGGTAAAAATGTAAAAGCATACCAAGTCCTCCGACACTCACAAAGCCTTTGCCATACACATGCTCATATCGCAAAATACTTTCATTGCTATACTCAACTCTATCCAAGAATCGCTGGAACCCCTTATCATCATGTGACCTAACTTTCTGCCATATCCAGCAAATCTGTGCAACAGAGATATTATTTATGCATATATATTGTCAATCATTTTGATAAGCTGAATTTATGATGACTAAATCATAAAAACAAATAGAAAATGAATCTTGTTACCTGGTTTTGATTCTTCTTATTCCGAACATAAGCTCCGATGCATTTACATCCCACAAGAGAAAGTTCAAAGGAATTCCCAGTATTATCACTCATGCAGCATTCTTTAAATACCTGCATGTAAAACAGATATAGACAGATAAAAAGAATGTGTGATCAGTTTCCCAGTATTCTAAACAGAACATCAAGAAGATGCGGTATAACAAGTTGAAGACATTTTTGCTTGCAATAAGGATTAGGGAATTGCATCTATGAAGACAATTTCTTCATCCGACTGATTTCGAAGTCAACTAATTAAGCAGATATGGGACAACGCGCATTTACTCTGCCCTTCTTCATCAATGCATACTCAACATATCATCTCAATTTGCAGAAAGAAAAAAATTAGGGAGTTGGGTTGTGCACTTCAAACAACAAACCTTTGTGTAATATCTGGGCTCCCTGTAGTGAGTAGGGTTGTATTTTCTCTTTGAATCTCCAGATTGGTGGAAACAAGATTCTCTGAAAAATATACATCCATCATCTTTTAACCATTTTATCATCCTCGCTGCTAAGCACTCAACCTAAAATGAAATTGAAGGAAAAATAAGCATCAGGTAATGGTATGAAGCCAGGTGCACCTATAGGAGACAGATAAAGGAAAAAATTCATTTGTAAAAAATAGCAAAATGAGGAGGCCAGAAATAGAACAGATGAATTAATAAAAGCCATTAACATTGACGTTCAGTTTAATTTCACAACTGAAATTGATATTGGAAATTTACAAACTCCTTGTAATTAATTTGGAACCATGTACCACTACTTCAAGCTGGTACATCCTGTTTATTTTGACGAGCCTAACTGGAAAACAAAATCACAAAACTCATGTACTTCAATAATAAGAAAGCTGACCTCATTGTCTGAAAGGTACATAAGCAACCAATTTGAGAATATCACATCAACTGATCCTTCAGAGAAATGCAAGTCTGGAGATGTGACATCAGCACACATGAACTTGACATTCTTGTGGTGTCCATTAATGCTTTCATTCTACAAAAATTATGGGAGATAACTAATTCAGGTTACCTGACAATGGGTAGAATTAACAAAATTTGTTGCCCTGATCTAAGTATAAACCATCAATTTCCAGAGTATCAAAAAGACCACGCTTACCTTCTTTATTGCACTCTCAATAAAGTCCAGAGCAAGCAACTGGCCAGCTTTCTCAGCCAATTCACCAGTAAATCTTCCAATACCTGCTCCAAGCTCTATAACTGACTTTCCTTCATAAGCTGGTAGCAGGGACAGTACCTATGTTAACAAAAATAGATGAGTTGAAAGGCACAGACGTTGACTACCAAAAGAAAACAGAAAAAATGAAAATGATAAAAGGTGGGGGAGAAAGATATGTGATAGTGGGATACTGGAAAATATTTAAATAGAAATTAGCGATTTGCTTTTGCTAACTGTTATGAATATCCAACAAAGTTTTAAGCTAAATGCAGTAGCATGCATGTGTCGGTGGGTGTTGACTTGATTCTGTATAAAATTAAATTCTATCAGAATTGATTTCAAAATAAAGTGATTTATGTTTTCTTAAAAGGATCTTGATTCTTGGCATAATGTGTCACCTTCTCTGGTTTGTTTCAATTACAGCTCAAAGCTAAAACCTAATTGTGCTTACTAGTTTAACTTCTAAAACAAAAGTTGATACACAACTGAAATCAGATTTACAGTATTTTAAATATTATTTTTACAAATTTATTTAAATATAGGAAAACTGATTCTTTTTTTTTTCCCCAGTATAAAAAGAGTGATATTCTACAATTTCTAATGATAAATAAAAAACCCTAATTCTAGAGGTAAGCATTGTTTTTTTTTTTTTTTTTTTGATAACTTGGTAAGAATTGATTTTGATCTTAAGAAACCAAACAACTTATAAATATAATAATAACAGTCAATTCTGGTTTAAAAGTAGCAAGAGAGAGTAGTCATACAATAATGTGATATTAGGAAATGAAGTTGAGGAGAGAACATATCTGAAATGTTTTAATATTTATATTATTAGGAAATTCAATCAAAGATTCAATTAAGTGAGCGCAAGAAACCATTGATAGAACGAGCCAGTGAATCCAATGGAGGTTAATGTACCTCAGGTCTCTCCTCCTTGTCGAGATCGGAAGCATTGGAATCGAGCATCATGGCCTCCACCGATAGATCAGCCGAATGCTCGATCCAGTAGGTTTTCTGAACTTCACGCTCGTCCATACCTGCAATGGCAGATGCAAATGAAACGCAATTGATTCATGTTCATGGAATATTATTAAGTAGAAGGAGAGTGAATGAGAAGAAATGCGGTTGGACCTGAAGCCATGGCCGGCAGACACAGAATGGAAATGGAATTGAAGGGGAGAAGAAGAATGAAATAGGTTGGGTGAATTGTGTATGTGTGCGAAGATCTAATAACTTAAGAACCCTCTATGGCAAGACGAGACCTTGTGAAGCTCCTTGATCTTCGGTTATTAGTTCTCCCTCTTTGCTGCATATGATATGATATCTCTCACAACCTCACAATACACATTTACAAACGGGCCTCCTCTCTTCTCTCCTCTCTACTCTCCTCTCCCTTACCCGTTTTATACACTGCACGCTGCACAAGCCTTTCTCCTAGCTTTTCCCTTCTTTAATCTTTATTTATTTATTGATTTTTGTTAAATGTTATTGTTCAAGAGGAATGCTAGAGGGTCATTAACTTTTGTGATGTGTAGATATCAAATAGTCATCACTGATGATTTTAACAGTGTGAGATTGACGTGAAATTTTATTTAATGGCTCACTCTTCTTTATTGATTACATGCTGGTCAGAATTTAACAAAGTTGCTGACCCCTAAATTTTTTCATTGTTCAAAATGGTTTATAAAATAAAAAATATTGATTTTTTTAAAAATAAAAATATCCCGAATGAATTTTTAATTAGACAATTTAAATTTCAACAAATTTTAATATTAAATAAGTTTCTGCATCAAAAAATATTAACTCAATGTCTAATTCTTTATTTTATCAGATATATCAGGTTTTACGTTGAATTTTAGTAAAAATAAAACAAATAAATTTTTGTTATTGTTTAATAAAAATATAATAATATTTACAATTTTTTAGATTTGTTTTTATGTGGATAAATAATTTGATATGAAAAAATTGATTTATCTAATAAAATAAAAATTTTAAAATTAACTTAATAATTAAAATTTGTTAACAAAATTAAAATACTCAGACTAAATTTTTTTAACAAACTGATTTCGAATATTATTTTTTAATAATTTAATTTAAAAATTAATTTGAGATATTATTCAATAAATTAAAGAGAGAGATGGAAAAAAAGGAACAAAAAAAAAATCAGAAATGATTCTTTGAGAGGGAATCTGATTTGGGATCCAACAATGCCAGTGGACTGTCGCCACGTGCATCCGCATGCAAAGCAGGAAGGCCCGTCTGACTCGTGTTCCTTAGCAATCAATAATTAATAATTTAATATTATAACCGATTCGATCAGTTTATTTGTCCAGTGTAAAAATTTAAATATTATTTGTGTGTATATAGTAATTTATTAATTAATAATAAATTTTTAAACAAAAATTAAATGTATAATTTATTAATTTTTAATCTGTCAAAATTAAAATATATTATGAAAAAATAATATTATTATCATCGCACGACAATATAAGGCAATGTTTTTAGGTATTTACTAAATTTTAGTGTAAATTTAATTATTAAATTTTATAATATTTTTTAAAATTTTAAAAGTGAGACAATTCGCAAAAATTGTATTATATTTTTAAAAATATAATACACACACTACATTTTGTCAATAAGTATTTTATACTAAAATTTGGCCAATACCTAAAAAAATATAAAGAGTGTTAGAGGATCAGTACTTTTTTTAAATTTTGGTTAATATTTAATTATTAAAAAAAATAAATAATTTTACATCATTAAATATAATTTTATATTATTAAAAATATTATTAATAATTAATTGATGGCTAAAAACTACAAAATCTGCTAACCTTCAAATTTTCTCAAAAAATATATGACAATACAACGTGTCAGTTCATCCCGCATTTAGTTGTTTCCGTCTTATTTTGTTAGGGTATATCTATGGACCACAAATCCACTATTCACTCCTTTTCTTTCTTTTTCTTTTTTTTCTCTTTATTACACAACTTACACGAAAATAAAACTTTAAAGTAATTCATGCGATTAATTAACTTTCATGCATCAGAGTCGTTTAAGATTTAAATGGTATAAAAAAATATAATTGAAATTGACTATATACACGTTGATTCTTTATTCGTTTTTCTGTTATAAATTATTAGTAATGTGTCCCATTATAATTTGATAACGTATAATAATATGATAATAGATTGATTAGTGAGACGTGAACGATTATATCATGTCTGGCAATATTATTTATTATGTGTTAGTTTGATATTACTTATCGCGATATTATTTGTTTGTTTATAATAATCTATCATATTATTATTACAAATGTATCAAATTAGACCTTAAATATTTTTAATTTTGTTCTCGATATTTTAGATAGAATTAACATTTAAAGATAATTTTGATATAAACTAAAAATATTAGGGACAAAATTTAATACAATTAAACATTAGATGTATTTTTGAAAAATACCATAAACATTAATACTACAACAGAAATAGAAAATGACGATAAAAAATTGGAGACCTTTCACCTTGTCGTCGCAAAACAAAACGGTAGAAAAATGATCTCTTTGTGTGCCGTAACATCAATGGCGATTGCATCAAAAAAACATCGCTAGGTAAGAATCTAATCATAATTCAATTTTTATTTTGTCCCTTTTTATTTTATAACTTTTAATTGATTCTTCCCTAAATTTACAGAAATCCACGAAAATCTTTGGTAGTTTTATCCTTTTTATTATTATTATTATTGTTATGTTAATATGCTTGTCTTATTTTAACTTAATTAATAAAAATTAAAGTTTTATTACTATTATTATTAATGTAAAATAGGTTAGAGATAATTATCAAATTTATTAAAATAATATTTAATTTTGGTTGTTATTATTAACATATTTTAGATATTATTATTAGTAATTATTATACAACATCATATATTTTATTTTAGAATAATATGATATCTTTCTCCTATTATACTAATATATTTTACTATTATTAATGTAATGGTGTGTGTGGTTCGAGAATAATTCTTAAAAATTTTAAGATGAAAATATCATATGTCTATATTTAGTTCAAAGTTTGAAAAACTATTTTCAAGCAAGTTTTATTTTAGGGAATTAAAAATTTCATCATTTCAATTCCCACTTTGGTATATTTGATTCCCATGAAAATAGAATCTTTATAACAAAGTAATACTTGAACCACACACACCCTTAGGCAATAGCACCGTGAAAAAGTTCTATTATTATTATTATCATCATTATTATTATTATCATTATTATTATTGTTGCCACTAATAAATCGTGACCGAGATTTTTATAATATTCAAAATTTTTTGTTTACAAATTGTTGGTAATAATTTATTTATTTGGTTTTCATCAAAATTAGAAAAAAAATCGTTATTTACAATTTTTAAACAATGTTTTGTTTTATTTGAATTTGTTATTCATGATTTTTTTACTCTAAAATCTAAATATTTAGTATCAATGTATTACATAAAAATATCATAATATTAACGTAAATTACTCTTAACAATACAATATAAAAAAAATTAGCCTCTGAATATACTAATTTCTCTTTTTTTCATATATTTAATACAAATAATTATAAATAGTTTCTAAAATTTTAAATTTTAATCATACAATTTTTTTCAAAAAAAATTAATATTGATTAAATTTTATAATACATAAGTATGTTATTTTAATAAAAGAATTATTTGCACGATCAAGCAAAAAAATTGCAGTCTCCTACAAGTTATAGCTCAAATGGCGTAGTCTTCTCATACTCAAAGTCTCCCTATCTTCGATAAAAAAAAAAAAGAAAAGGAATCGCAGTCTATCAAAGAAAGTAGATCACATGCATGCTTGATGTTCATGACCTAACCGAATGCAAGGCTAGCTCAGCTCCAATGGAGTATACCTCGAAGCTCTGAAAAGAAATGGAGATCCTTTTGAAGACTATTATGAATACAGAAAGCTCATAGAAAGATTGCTGTATTTGACCAACACAAGAAGAGATATTTGTTTCACAATGGACAAACTAAGCCGATATCTTAATCATCGGCAGCAGCTTTGAAAATTTCTAAAGTACCTAAAAAGTTGTCCAACTACAGGACTATTTTTCTCTTTCACCTCAGATCAAAATGTTGTAGGTTTTTCAAACTCCGATTGAGCTTCATGTCATGACTCAAGAAGATTAGTTTTAGGCTACTACATTGATATCATGGAAAAGCAAAAACAAATGACTGTGGTGAAGTCTTTCACAGAGACTGAGCACATGGCATCGACACTTGCAACATGTGAGGCACAGTAGCCATATAATCTATTCAAGGAATTAAATTTAAGACCAATTAAACAGCAAATTTCATAAGAACAACCCTCAAGCAAATCAAGCATAATTTTCATGCATTATTATTAGATTGATCTTAAATTTTTTAAAAATTTAGCTGTCGATTGTATATTTGATGCAAATCGAAAATTTTTGATACAAAATTGAAACAAAATAAAATTTATGGGTATTTTTAAAATTTTTATCAAACTTTAGGGACAAAAAATATATTTTACCCTTAGTTAAATTAAAGTTTACCAAAGTGTGAGTCTTAACTTTATTAGTTAGGTGATTATTAGTTAGTTGCAATTCTCTTAGAGATAGTTAATGTTAGTTAGCTGCATTCTATTAGACTGGTTACAAGTGGTTAGCTTGTTTGAAATATTCACCATTTTACTGAAATCATTTTCTCTTCACAAGCTTCTCTCGTTTAATTCTCTCTCACTTCTATGAGAGCACACATAAATTCTCATCTCTAACCTCTTTTTCATCATCATGCATATGGGAATGAAATTTGTAATTTTCCTATTGAATCTTGTTTTTTAATTATTTTCTCTAAAAGTTTCTAAATTCGTGTTTTATTACCATTCAATTTCGAATCTTACAGGACGACAAACGTTAAAATTTCCAATAAAAGCTCACATGAGAAAATTATGTGCCTAGCCTTTTGATTATTTGTTATTATCTTTATTTGGTATTATAATATCGATTTAATTTTTTTGGGGTTACCAGTATATATATATATATGAGAGAGTTCTATTCAGAGGACGGATTCAAAAATTTTTTGAAGAAGGGTCAAAAATTAAATATTTATATAATTAATGTTATTATTTTTTATTATTATTTTTAATAAAAAATTATTAATAATAAGTGTTATATTAAAATAAGAAATTCTACTAAAAAATAATAATTTTATATTTAATATCATTCATAATAATTAACATTTTAATTTTTATTTTTTATTATTATAAAAAAATATAACATGAATAATATAGATCAGTTAGTTTGATATTTTTGATACATGCGTTTAAAATAAATTAGTAAATAAAATATGTAAAATATTCATATTAATATATAATTTATTTAATATGTTATTATTTTAATATCATAAAAAAATAAATAAATATTGAAATAATTTAATTTTTATGTATATACTTAGATAAAATGTATATTTAAATTAGATGAAGGCAAATATTACCCAATTTAACTAAAAGAAAAAACATTATATGGATCTCCTAAAAGGATATTTTTATGTAAATCGAATGAGATCTATTCGAATTATAAAATCCAACACTAATTTAAATTAGTGCAATTCGAATTACTAGAAAAACTGCAAATCGAAAGGGTCCAATTCAAATTATGCATGGACGAAATCTTGCATTAAATCGAATGTGATTGAATCGAACTATGCGCAAATACCTCACTAATTCGAATTACACCCAATTTTGAGCACATGGTAATTCGAAACAAGCTGTTTCGATTTGCCCATAGTTACTAATTCGAAGTGGGTTCATTTGAATTACCACCAAGGAGCAGCCTAAGGTAATTCAAATTGAACTCATTCGAATTACCCAATCCTTACCCTATAAATATAGTTCGAGTTGAACTCATTCGAACTCAATTTCAAACTCCTACCTCACCAAATCCTAGAGAAAACACCATCCTAAAACTGCAAGAAAGTGTTCAACATTCGAATATTCCATTGATGGGGGATAACTAGGACCGACTTTATCGTCTGGATGGAGTGACTCATATAGCTGATGTCATCAATGAAGAGGTTAGTGCGCACATTTTTTTCGAAAATATTTCATGTGTTACTTTTTTTTTGTTTCTTATAACGCTAGTCATTATTTAGAATGGTCAAGTTAGATAGAGTTGAGACACCAAAAAAAAAGTTATATAGAGTTGTTCTATTAGTGATTTATTAGTTTTTAGAAATTCGACGGAGCAATTTTTAATTTGAATTGTGATTACAAATAAGTAGACGAATATGAGTAGTAAAGATAGTGGGGGTGCAATTTATTTAGAGTCGGTTTTTTGTGTTAACATTAAACTTAGTCGTTAAAGTAAATTTTTTTGTTAATGTTATACTATTTTTTATTACACTCAGCTTGATGTTTATATGATGTATTTGAATGCGTAACATTATTTTGTTGCGTACAAGTTGTATTCTTGAATTAAAACATGCATTAGTTGATAATGTTGTATAAATATGTTCCGAGATGAGCGACAATCTAATACATTTTTTATGCAGCCCCATCGATGTATCCTGAGCATGCGACGGCAGTGGAGTATGCGCCTGGATGAGAGGATCGTTTCGTATTTGCACATGGTCGGTTTATACCATCTTGCGAAACTAAACGAGACCTGGTTTAGGTTGGATAAGCTGCTAGTTAGTGCATTCGTGGAGCGATGGTGTCCAAAGACGCACACGTTTCATATGACGTTCGAAGAGTTCACGATTACACTGCAAGACGTGGTGTACCAGTTAGGGCTGTCGATCGATGGACATTATATCAGTGGTTGCCTGACAGATTTTCAGATGTACATCGAGGGTGGTCGCCCAGCTTGGATGTGGTTCGAGGAGCCGTTGGGTGTATTACCTCCTGCGAACTGCATCGACAAGTTCGCAGTGAAATGCAGTTGGTTCCAGGAGACATTCGGAGAGCTTCCTGATGGTGCCGATGAGGCCACTGTTATGAGGTATGTCCGGCCTATATCATGATGCTGTTGGAGACTCAGCTATTTGGCGACAAGTCCGATACTCGCATTCACATTAGGTGACTGCCATACGTAGCCAGGCTTGAGGACATGGGTGGGCATAGCTGGAGATCAGTTGCTCTCTCATGGTTATACCAGTGCATGTACTGCGTGGCGAATAGACACGTGGTGAAGTTAGTCAGACTGTTACAACTGCTTCAGTCATGGATCTTCTGGGGATTCCTTGCATTCAGACCCGATGGACATGATATGTTCGGCTGGCCTTTGGCCACGAGGTACTATTCTATTCAAATGCTTTATTTGTCATAATTATTTGGTGTTAGCTTCATTTAGTGATAATCTGGGTTTGGGTTACAGGTGGTCAGGTCACAACCCTACAGCGAGCGAGAAGGGACCTCGAGTTGCGAGTTAGAGGCTTAGGATAGATCTCTTACAGGCTGGGGATGTGAGTATTTCAACCACTCTATATAGTTAAAATCTTTTTTAGATTAGCAACATTGTATATTTAACGATGATGTTTCATATCTATTTCTATTCACAGTTCATTTGGATGCCGTATAGCTCTCATGACATAGTTCAGGTAGTGCATCCGGAGATATTGGAGCCTCGGCATGCGGCGTTATGGAGGTTCGTGACAACGTTGATATATTTTGCTGTCATAGAGTGGCAACGGGTAGATCGGGTGCTACCGCAGTTTGGTGGAGCATAGCCTCGACCCCGAGCCATACTAGACATCGACTTCTTTATGTCGAAGGATGGCAGAGGCGGTGATCGGTGGTTCCCATACAGCTTGTAGTTTTAGCCATAGTTATCAAAATCGAACCGGTAATCGACCCGGTGAAGCTACTGGGTCACTGGGTTAGTGGTTCAACCAATTGGTCAGTGGTTGAACCGTTTGACCCGATAATAATTAAATAAATATATAAAACTATAATACAATGTTTATTAAAAAATAAAAATTAGTGTTTAATATTTCATATTATTTAAATTTAAATAAATTATATATAAATTTCGTTAGCTCGTTGCTTTAATGTGATATATATAATTTATATAAATTATTAGCCTTTAATTTAATAAGTCTAATTTGAAAAAAATAATAAAAAAAAGTTACATGTAGATAAAATTAAAAGTAAAAATAATTTGTTGATAAAAAATAAGAAACAATCAAAATTTTAAAAGAGAAATAAACATATATAAGTTGAATTACATAAATAAACATGTGAGGTTAAAATTATTCTAATAAAATATGAACTAATGTAAGGTTGCAAGTTTGGAGCATTGCTCATGAGAACTTGGTTATTATATATTCTATTATTAGCATATAATAGAATAAGAGCATGCCTGGCTTAGTGGTACAAGAGCTGCAGCTTTACACAATCCTTCTAGGTTCGAATCAGGCAGACCACCGATTCACCGGTTTTCTGGTTGAACTGGCCGGTCTAGTCTAGTTCTGATAACTATGGTTTTAGCACCTCCATTGGGACAACCGGGAAGATCATGTGATTCGGTTTGATGTTGTGCCAGGCCCAGGTCCGTCGCATGAGTTTCTGGATTGGTGGAGCCAGCATGGCAGGAGATTCCTGTCACCTGAGCTCTTCCTTGGTGACCCCAAGACTGTTCCTATTCCGGTCGAGGCAACTCAGCGAGATCCAGGTCGATTTCTGACATAGATCGGGTGGATGATGCTCTAGATAGGCGTCGAGTTGAGCAAAGGTGGGATCATGATGGGCTGACAGTGGGATGGGGAGTGGACTTGGAGGAGGTGCGCATGGCGGAGGTGGTAGAGGATCCCATGGTGGAGACTGATATGGTTCTGGTGCGGGTGATGATTTGGGCAAAGGCAGCAGGGGAGATTGAGGAGGACCGTTCGGTGATTACTTTGTCGGTGTCCCCAGTGATTACCAGGCGGTTCATGAGAGCCAGACATGGGTTAGTCCAGGTCAGCTTCTATCAGACCTGCTAATCAGTGAGGGTCTTGATGTGGACTTTGGAGGATCACACATCCTGGAGGAGATTAGCGTCATTATGCAGGAGGATGGGGGCATCACGTCAGAGATCATATGCTACCGGTCCCCAATCACACCTAGATGTGGACCTGAACGAGCCTTCATCAGTCCCGCTGCAGAAGCATTTTGCTTTAGGTGGAACTCCTCCGTCCGCATACACAATTCCCCCACAGGCTGTCGCAGGACCGTCTAGACCACCCCCACATTCTGAGGCAAGACTGTCGGTACCACCCCCACATGCTGCACAGGAGGATGATGCAGATGGAGACAGAGAGGATGACGAGGTGCTGCTTGCCCAGAGACGCCAGAGGATCCAATTCCAAGTTGGGCATATGCCTTTCTCCCCTTGCGAACAAATAGCTCGGCCAATCTCTCGTATGTGGACTTCACCAGTGAACAAACTAGAAGGTTCCTCACACCCTTTAGTATTAAATTCATACTCTTGGAGATATTCATCACCATATGTTCGAATCTCCTACCCTCATCCCGATGCTGAGTCCACATCGCATACTCAATCCTGTTAGCCCAGTCACACATGACAGGGTCTTTAGTTCGTAGAATAGCAAACCAGTAATCAAATTTCACCTCATTCTTGACATATGCCGCATTCACCAGAAGCCTCCGTGCATCATTGCCCTTAAAATTCAGGACAAAATTTGCAGCCACATGTCGAATACACAGAATGCATGGTATGCAGCAAGTGGTAGCCAACCTCCGTCGGGAGCCTCAAGTGCCGCCTTGATCCCGTTGTGCCGATCTAATATCACCAGAATACCCGGCTGCGAAGTCATGTGCTAGCGGAGGTGGGATAGAAAAAACGACCACGACTCAGCATTCTCACCCCCACCATAATACCCGGCTGCGAAGTCATGTGCTAGCGGAGGTGGGATAGAAAAAACGACCACGACTCAGTATTCTCACCCCCACAAGTGCAAATGCAATAGGCAGGATGTTGGAGTTCGCGTCTTGGGCAATCGCAACAAGCAACGTACCCCGTATTTGCCGTACAACTGTGTCCCGTCAATACTGACCAACGGCTTGCAATGCCGGAATGCCTCAATACACGGTAGGAATGTCCAAAAAAGCCGGTGAAAATAGGCTTGTGACTGGTCCACTTGCCCACCCACTCGCACAGGACTCGTCCTCAATACTGCAACACTACCAGGCATCGTCATCTGCACACCTAAGACCCATCACGGCAACTCATTGTATGACTCATCCCAATCTCCATAAATCCGTGCTACGGCCTTCTGCTTAACTAACCAAACCCTCCTATAAGTTAGTCTAAACCCGAAATGTGCCTCTGTTGCATTCAGCAGTACTTTGATACACACGACTGCATCAGCTCTACCATTGGCAGTATGAAGGCTGAGATCATATGATAATCAAGACTCCTGTGATCACTCGAGATCAACGTGGCCAGACAAGTATGAGGTCTATTATGCCGTTTTACCTGCCAAACACCTCTACGATGGCGGAGACTGATCCTAATCAACCATGTGCACCCGTTACCAAATTCCTTAGACTTTCTAAAGTACTTGCGATAATCGGATTCCACCACTTTGTACTGTACCCCGCGTTAGATGCTATAGGTCTTCACGCTTAACACGACCTGCTCTTTGTCTTGAAACTGCTGACCAACCTGAAACTCCGCTAGACCTCCGATACCCTGTGTATTTCTGGCACCAAATCCAACAGGTTTTCCGGGAACCCCTGCTATCTCATGGCATCCAAGTCTAAAGTTGAAAAGTGGGGGAGGGGTACTGTTGAGTCCCTGAGCTGGACGTTCCACCAGCCCCAACTGGATTACTCGCTGCTATGTCATCACCACTATCATCGGCAATGATATCTGGCTTCACATCATAATCGTCATTACCATCCCGCAATACATCGTCTATACCATCCGGTATCCCACCCTGTAATGAAGCCAACGCCGTGTTAATAATACCAACTTCTCTGTCACCACTGCGGTTGAGATCAGCTGCGAAGGATGGGGAGGCAACCACCATTGCCTGAGGTGCAATCATAGGCACGGATGAAGAGGCACCAACAGGCCTCGAACTAGAACAGGCTATCGTTGCTGGAGTTTGGGGGTTTCGGTTCAAACCACCTGAGCTATAGACTACATCTACAAGCTTGGCCAACAGTTTAGGTGTCCTGACCTCGAAAAATTGCTAACGACAATGGAATAGAACATCCAAATCCTCGTCACTCCCTATGACAAACGAATCGTATTTCACATTATCTCACAAAACTGAAATCGGAATGTGATAGAATAACTTCTCAACCCATTTCACGCTTTGTAACCCCAATTTTTGGATTATAGAATTCAGGAACTCAGCAAAGCTCGTTGTAGATTTCAGAAAAACACTGAGGAGATCTTTACCAGTAAACCTAATACCAGAGCGTGTTTTTTTCTTAATCGACCCTCTATAGTGAACCAACGCTAAAAAACTCTCCTCACTAGCCATTGTGTTTCACTCTCATGGGAAGAATTCACGTTCACATCATATTTATATACGTTGGGGCCTACGTAAATCAAATTTACCTAGTTCGATTTACATGTTTATGGTAATTCGAATCTGTCAAATTCGAATTATATAAGGACAACTATATTTGTAAATCGAAACAGATTGTTTCGAATTACTAAGGAAGTCCTTCCATGCATTCATAATTCAAATTGGACCCCTTCGATTTACAATTTTTCTAGTAATTCGAATTGCACTAATTCAAATTAGTGTTGGAATTTTTAATTTGAATGGGTCTCATTCAATTTACATAAAAGTGTCTTTTGGGATCGGAGATCCATGTAACGTTTTTTCTTTTAATAGAATTGAGTAATATTTGCCTCCATTTGATTTAAATATGCATTTTACCCTACTTTTTTACTATTCAATTATAATTTGTTATAAAAGTTAAAGTATTTTTTATACCATAATAAAGTTAAAAAAGATTTATTGATCTGATCAAAATGGTTGGCCTAAAAAAATAATGCATTATTAATGTTTAAAATATAAAAATTGGAATTTGAACTCAATGTCATGAAAAAAAAAATCTTTTAATTAACTACTAGACTAACAACTCAATTTTAAAGTTAAATGTATCATCATATAATATATAAAAATTTTAAAATTTTCCACAGAGATCATGGCCTCCACTGATCCTCCTCTAAATCCCCCCAGATCCTATTTGCCATCATTTTAGTAATAATATATACAACACATAAAGATAATAAAAATTATTATTTTAATTTTATTTTAATATATATTTTATAATAATAACTGATTTTAGTGTAAATTTAGTCTAGTTTAAAGATAATATATATATAACTAATAACATTAGTCATTTCATACATTATGCATGCTTTTCTTCGTGGCGGATAGGTTTGATCTTTACGCACTAATATGTTAACGTTGTCACATCAAATATATGAACCGAGGGATCGGAGTAGTTTATTATCTTGAATGGGGTGTAAATAATATGATTTATCTGGGCAATAATAAATCTGACCAAATAATTCCAAAGAGATGTAAGAATAATGTAAAGTAGATGTTATATACTTATATATATTTATTAGTAAAGTTGATACAAATTGATATATTTTCACGCTGATGATTGATGACAAGCTCATCAACAACCGAGCCCTTGTATACAACAAAAAAAAAAAAAAAAAAGGAAATAAGGACGTTCGGGCGTTCAGCAAGAGGGGCATAAATTTTAGAAAAAGGAAACGAAAAATGCAAAACACGCAATATATATAGGGAATAAAGCTATATATTGAGATCAGAGATGGCAATGCAAGTTTAGTTGTATGTATATATATGCATGGAGTAATTAATAAAGCATGCTGCATGCATGAGATGAGAAAAAAAAAAAGAAAAAAGAAAAAGAAAAAAGGCGTCACATGACAGATCCAGGAATATTTATCCATTGCAACTGGATTTCAACCTCACCACATTCGACGTGTCGCAATCTAAGGACCATGTCTTGGACAATTTTGCCGTCGACGAGAGTAATACGGCTCTCCTCAGCAAGGCAGTTTTGCCTGCTAGGCTGTATTCGGGTGATTATGGTGCCCGTTGGGAGGCCTTCAGTGTTCATCTTCAATGCTTCTATGAAGGGGTGTATGTCACACTCTGCATCCCCCATGGGGTCGTCTTTCGTGAACGTGTCATGGTCATACACAGTCAGCGTGAACGGAACGCTGGGATCTTGTACGGAAAGGGTAAGCTCTTCATCCCACTCCGGGTTAACATCCTTTTTTATGATACGTGTCTTGAGTTTCTGCTTCCCCATCCTAACCACGCAGTATGGGTCACTGGTATTCACATCACGAACCGCCAGATTCACACCACGCTTGATGTGAATCCTAAGAAGCCCCATCAGGTCATTCATCATGATTATTCACTTTTCTCTCCCTGCAGGACTCTCTAATTTGGTTGTGATGTTGATCACAATAATAATAATCTCCTAGCTGCTCCCTCTCCGTCCTTTTTTAATCTATTTTGTGCAACGAACAGCATAAATAAATATAAGCAAACAGAGTTGAAAATCATAATAATACTAATTAATAATATAGGGCCTACCAGAATTCTGTTAGGATGTTGCCAAGGAATAGCGGTAGTTGTGTGAAAGTGAAACCCTGTCCTGAGGGAGGGAGAGAGAGAGTTCGTTACGAGGGATATATGCAATAATAATTTAATAATTAATAATATTAATAATGAGGAGGAAACATAGGAGGAGGGGAGGGGGTGGATATGTGGGTATGTGTGTTTTGGAGAGGAAGGAGCGGAACATCCGATTCCCTCATTCACGCTCTTCGCCTCGCTCTCAACCCCTAATCCAGTACTCCCCAATTTGTACGGATAAGCGTTTACCTATTTACTCTGTTGAAGAAAAGAAATTGAAAATCAACCTAAGTGATAAATATTTTTTATTTTATATTTAAATCAACACTAGTTAATTTTTTTATTTATATTGAAAGTATTACTTTCTTAACATTCATCGTGTACTTTTTTCGTTCCCAAGATCTGGGTCAAAATCAAAATCGTTCCCAACCTTTTTTTTTTATTAAAACCATCCTCAACGTTACAAAACGTTATAAAATCGTCATCTTCTACTTTAAATTTTTTTTACTAAATTATCCTTATTAAATAATAAAAATAATAAAAAAATTTATAAAATAAAATTAAAAAAAAAAAACAAAGGGGAAGGGGAAGGAGGAATCACTCAGAGGGTGGGGGCAGGGAAAAAGAAGGAAGAAGGGGAAGGGGGGAGGTCGTGCACCCGCCGCAGCCCCTGCGTCCAACTCGCAGCCACCGACCGTCGTAAGCTTGCATGGAGGCACCGTCGCTGCTGTCCAGCTCTCGACCCTCCGCTATTCGTTGTTCGAGTTCTCCCTGCCTCTCCCCGAAGCCGCCACTTGTCCCTGTCTCAGCCCACCGCTGCAACCCTTTCTCTTTTCTTCTTCCTCTACTCTTTTGCCTTCTCCTCTATCTACTGACCCATGGTCGAACCACCACCAACAACTACCTCAGCTACCTCTAGCAGCTGCTGTCCTCACCACCACCGCTAGTCACCGCCGCTGCAACATCCACCTCTCCCCTGACTTCTTTTTGCTTTATTCTTCATTACACGTTCATGAACCAACCCACTTTCAGTTCCTCTAAATTTTTGTTTAATTTAACTTAGGTTTAATTAGAATTTTAGTTTAATTTTTAATCAGTTCTAGTTGCTCGGTTAGTTTAGTTAGATTAGATTTTTCTGTTAATGGATACTAGGTTATTAGGATAGGTTAGTTTAGGCTTGTTAGTGGTGATAGGATTGTATGTGTTTGGATTTCTGAATTGTTGCTGGTATTGCCGTTGAATTGTATGTGTTTGTCTTATGAAGATTTTGTTATTCGAATTGCTGAGGATTGTGTTAAATATGTGGGTACGTACTTGAATATATGGTTGTTGTGGATTAAAATTGGTTCCATTGACAGATTGCTGCTAGAATTGTTGAAACCTGTAGTTTGGTTTGCTTTGATTGGATTTGGTTACCGGCGGAAAGGGAAAAAGCGAGCTAGATTGATGATGATGGTGAAAAAGATGAAGCTGCGTTGAATTTGAGAAGAAGAGAAGAAAAAAGAAGAGTGAGAAGAGGAAGGGAAAGAGGGGTGGGTGTCTTCCGATACTGGTAATTGTCGCGACGAAGGTGAGAAGAGGGTGATGGTGAAGAGTAGAAGGAAGGGGATTGGGGGAGGGGTGGGGGGAGAGACTGACGAGATGCAGGGGAGTGGGTTACGGTGAGGGAGTGGGGGGTTACGGTGAGGGGGTGAGGGGGTGATGGAGTGGGGTGAAGGGGTGGGAGTTACGGTGAGGGGGTGAGGGGTGAGGAAGTGAGGTGAGGGGGTGAAGGAGTGGGAATTGATGAAGGAGGAAGGGAAATTGGAGGTGGGTTTAGGGTGAGGGGGAGAGACGAAGAGATGCTGGGTGTGGGTGGGGCGGGGTTTTATTTTTTTAATATTATTTTTATTAATAGTTAAGGGTAATTTGGTCCAAAAAAATAAAAAGGACGATTTTATAACGTTTTGTAATGTTGAGGATGATTTTAATAATAAAAAAGATTAAGGACGAAATTGATTTTGACCACAGATTTTAGGGACGAAAAAAGTACTTATCCCTTTACGTATAAAATTACACAAGGGATTTATTCATAAAAATTACATCTGTAGATTGTAGTCAAACAACAAAAATATTATGTCTACACTAAAAATTAATTACAAATTCTTTTTTGTGTGAGAGACAGAGACGTGTATCACAGGATGGTGTGAGAAGAGAAGTATTTTACATTGTTATGGGTTACATAAATCGGTGCCTCTGATTTCTTTGTATTATTTTATTTTTTTAAATAAACAATCACAAATCGAACGGTCTGATTTGTGGTGTAGAAAATAAAAAAAATTTTAATGTTAAATTCAGACTCTTCGATTTTTATTTTCAAAAATAAAAAAAATTTCAAAATACAAATCGGACCTTCCGATTTGATCATCACCTTTTCCATACAAAAAACTTGCATAGTCTGAGTTCTTTACACTGAAACTGAACAAAAGTTACCCCACACATTAGTGTAGCACCCAGGAACCCATAATCATGTACAACACAAACTAAGTTTTCATAACAAAAAAATGAGCCTAATAATGTGTGGTCTAACAACGAAAAATGATGATTAATTTTTAATATACACCTACTGGTTATCAGAATTGATTTAACAATATTAGTTTAAATAAGTATAAAAAAAAACTGAAATTTAATATTTTTCTCAATCATGAGTCATCATATATGTTCATATCCTATTCCAACACTATGACCTAAGTTTAAATAAATCAAAAGGTCTAATCCAAAGATTGGCCTTCGTTACCCACCGACCTCCTCAGAAAAGGTCGGATTCGACACAGACTCCTTCCCAAAGAAGTCGGGTTCGATGGATAGCTGACAGATAACACTTATTTAAATAAGTAACTATCCCTAAAATATCTCAACCCACTTCCAAGAGTCATATCTCAACTACCCTAAGATAAAGAGACGGTTACCCACCTTAAAAGGTGGAATTACTCCAACGATGGTTATTGGATCACCACTATAAATATACTGACACCCCTCAGGTATCTCTAAGTTCTAATACTCTCTAAATTTACTTACCCCTTTGCTAATTTAGGCATCAAAGTGTCTTTGCAGGTATTACTCCCTATTCTCTCACTTATGCTAATAGGACGGTAGCTTCTAGACGCAAACCAAGTCAGAGACCACCTTTCCTAAACATTTGGACCTACCCTACGAGCCCAATCCACCTATGTCAGGTCACCTACGTAACAACATCAATAATGAATTTCAAAACATTAAAAAAAAAAAAACCCAACAATGCAAAGTCAAGTCTTGACCGAGTGTTAGAAAAAGAACGTGTCTTTTGTTGTTTGAAACTTTGAATACAAAAGAATAAGAGCAGAGGTCTCTACTCTCTAGTGTTATATTGTTTGAAACGTTTTAGTTATTTTTGTTGGTGCTGATTGTGCAGTTTAAGTTGCCAAATGCTAAAATAGAATGGGAGAAAAATATGTACAGAATATATTATGTGATCGATATTTAAAAAAAATATAGTTAATAGTCAAAATTGTTTCTGAAATATATTTTGATCTCCATTTTGGTTCTCAAAAGACAAAATTAATCAAAATCGTCCCTGAAAGATACATGACTTGGTCACGTTAGTCCTTCCGTCAGTTAGATGATGACGTGTCATGTTAAGCGCCACGTGGCATGATGACGTGGTGGGTTAATGCCATGTGTCACAAGATGATGAGTTGACGTGTTACTTGACATGTAAAAAAGTTATTTAAAATCAAAATAGTTCTTGAAAGTTTAGACGCAAGTTATTTTCATCCCTAAAATTTTAAAAATTAATCAAATTAGTCTTTATATATTTTTTTTTTATTTTTTCTTGATACTATTAAATTTGAACTTTTTTTGATATTACTAATTTTAATAGAAATGTAATTGACAAACATGTTTTATAATAGAAAAGAATAAGAGAGATTTTGAAAAGAATTAAAGGAGAGAGATAATTTTATTAAAAAAAATTTAAGAAAAAAAGATACAATTACTAATTTTTTGTTTGTCAATTACATTTCTATTAAAATTAGCAGTATAAAAAAATATTTCAAATTTAAGATTATCAAGAAAAAATTAAAAAAATATATATAAAGACTAATTTGATTAATTTTTAAAATTTCAGGGATGAAAATGACTTACGTCTGAACTTTCGAAGGCTATTTTGATTATAAATAACTTTTTTACATGTCAAATGACACGTAGCGTGCCAGGTATTACTGATCTGACACGTCAACTAATCATCTTGTGATACATGGCATTAACCCACTACGTCATCATGTCACGTGGCACTTAACGTGACATGTCATCATCCAATTGACAGAACGACTAACATGACCAAATCGTGTATCTTTTGGGGACGATTTCGATTAATTTTGTCTTTTGAGGATCAAAATGGAGATTGAAATATCTTTCAGAGACGATTTTGACTATTAACTCAAAAAAAAAATACTATACTCATACACTAAATACTTTTAATATTTGTATAAAAATACAATTTTTACTAATTAATTATGTATTTAAAAGTTTTTTTAATTAATAAAATAAAAAAACATTTAATTATTAAAAAAACACCGTTGTCAAGATGATATTTATTATAAAAATATAAACATAGCGAGATGTCTTTTTGAGAAATCTAACAGATCTTAAACCTACTTACTTATGATTAGTAACTTAAACAAATACGGTCAAAGAAATTTTAATAATATATAATTTATATAAAAAGTAAACTATCATTTTTATTCACGAAAATAAAAAAAGTTCACATATTTACTTATAGAAAAAGAAAATTACCATTAGTACCTATAAAACATGGATTTTATATAATAAAATTATCCAAATACTAAAAAATTACATAAAAATTATAAATTACCCTTATCACATCATCCGTATCATCTTACCACCTTACCACCGTCGCCGCCACTAACCTCATCTTCTTTCTCTCCTTCCATTTATGAGTTCGTCGCCGCCGCCAAAGTACGTCAACTCCAAAATGAATCTTCTGTGTAACACCGCTGACAATCATCTCTTACCGTATCTCATGTTTCAAAGCTCACTTAAAATAGAAACCCTAAAAAAAAGGATTCCTTTAGAATCAACATGCAACTTAAAACGAGAAGATAAGCACAAACACATAAAAGGAGGCGTCATTGAATGAAGAAAATAAGAAAATAGGAAATTACAGTTATGAGATTACAGATTCTGTATTGATTGAGTTATGGGAAGGAGAAGAAAATAAAAACAGAAAATTCACGGCGGTGAAGAACATGGATGAATTGGGCCACGAAAGTGACAGAGAAAAAGTTGAAAGAGGTGACAGTGACTTACGGGAGTGCTATTTTTGAAACTGTGGTGTCTCCTCTGCTGTTTGAAATTACACTACAACTACAAATTTCTCCCTTCTCAACTCCATAGCATTTCCTTCTTATGTGGATCTGTTACTGTCTTTTTCGTTTTTTCTCTTTGTTTTTATCGCTGTTGTTGTTGTTGTTGTGAAAAAGATGATGATAGAGGTATAATGGCGGTGATAGTGATGAAGGAAATGAGGTGGTGGTCCCTTGAACTCAATGTTTGGCTCACGTGAGGATTGCTCAATTCATTTAATTCCCCACATAGCTTGTTTGAGTTTGGCAATTGATTTATTGCAGGAGTATTAGGTGGTAGCACTCTATTTTGAGTTCAATGAAAAGTTGAAAACGATAATGATAAGGATAATTTAGAGTTTTTAGATAATTTTTTAGTGTTTAGATAATTTTGTTGTGCAGAATTCATATTTCATAGATACAAATAATAATTTTCTTCTTCTATAAATAGATGTGTCAGCGTTTTTAACTTTCGTAGGTAAAAATAATAGTTTACTCTTATATAAATTTAACAAATTATTAATAATGTATATTTTAAAATAAGAGCATAGTACAAATATTTTTTCCTATATGTATTCTCTCCCCTTTCTCTTCCCCCACCTCATATATATTTTTAAATAGTATTTCTAGAACTATTCACAGCAAGCCTTTAATCAAATATGTGAATAACAATTTTTTAAGGTAGAGACTCACGTACAGTTATTTTCATGTGAAGTTGTTAGTTGAAAAGTATTAAATGATTTGACATATTTAACTAAATTGTTATCTAAAGATTCTTAATTAGCAACTTCACATAAAAATAACTGTGCGTGAATTTTCATTATTTTTTAAAATATAATTCATGTTAAAAAAAGGATTAAAAAAGGGCCAGAAATAACAATTTAAGGGTATGCTGAAAGTCTAAAGGTAAAAAAGGCAGACAATGGCGAAGATCTTAGCCCTTCAAGCCCAAAAATATTTGAATCCAAGCCCAAGAGCCCATTGGCAGGCACCACAGCCACAAGACTGGAGCTTCCCGCGTTAACCAATTTTCTGTTTGGCGCTGTACATAGTCAGTGCAGAATGGAGTTGGAACCATGGGCAGAGCTTGACGTCGACGACTCTGATCTCTCTTCCTTTCTCCGACCTTGCAAGCGATTCCACTCCCATTCCAATTCCGATTCCAATTCCATCCAACACCAATCCCAATCCCAAACCCTAATCGACGCCGACTCTGCATCGCCACCGCCACCGCCACCGCTCATTCCGGGTCCTGCCGGTGCCGTTCAGGCCGCCATGATGCACCGGAGATCCCGAGGTCCCCTGGAAGAGCCCCTTCTTCCCACACAAGAATTCATTCGCCGCGTCGTCCAAAACGGCCACGAAAGCGATCACGATTTCACCACGAATGCGTGGCTTTCCGCCTTCCATTTCCTTCGTTCCCTGGACAGAGAGAGTGATTCTGTGACGCCTTTGAACTCAATCAAGAAGCATCTAAATGTCGTGAGAGTGCCTCTGGTCGTAGCTGTTATCAAATCGTGCACTCCCAATGGTTTTGGAGACATGATGGTCACCCTCAAGGTTTTGCGCCTACTCTCTTGTAAACTAAACTCATGCTTTACCTACACATATCTGAGTCTCTAAATTTTGATTTCAGGACCCTACGGGAATAATTAATGCCAGTGTTCACCATAAAGCCTTCTCCGACGGTGAATATGGGAAGGATATAACTGTTGGTTCAGTTGTAGTCCTCCAAAAGGTCAGTTTCTTTGCTTGGCGCTCTGCATCCTACACATGTTGAGTTCGTTTCTGGTTCATGATTTGTATTGATCTTTTTTACATTTTTTTTTGCTTCCTTGCTTGCGTGAAAACCTTCCCCAATTCAGGTGGCTGTATTTGCTCCCACTCGCTCGACTTGTTATCTCAACATAACATTACGTAACATACTCAAGGTATGGGATCATCTATGTTTTGGCCTCAACTTTTTATCCCTTCTTCTCTGTAAGTAGAAACATGGGTTTTCCATTTCTCAGCACATATCAACCGTTGAGTTGAGCCAAATTGCTCTCATATATGTGTCATACAAGGGTAGAAAATTTCATGGATTGGGTTTAGGGTATTGGGACTTGGGATTTGGACTTGTAAGTATAGTTATATAGCAAAGCTAATCTACAAAAGTTTAACCTCCATATTTACACTCGTACCTTAACTAAGAGTGAGTTAGTTTGGAAACTTAAAAAATGAGGTTGAAATTTTCATGGGTGAGTTTGATTTCTAAATTTATCTATCGATCTCCTCCATTAAACTTTTACCTCCCAACCTATCATTCCGTTAGTGCGGAATGTTAATGGATTGGCTTCATGAGTAAAGAAACTAATCAGTTATGTCACTACTCACTAGATTGTGATAATTGGATCCAGACTCATTCCTTTTTCCTTGAAGAATGAGGTCATTTATGACTACATGTTGCTTCTGATTGTTTATGCTATACAGATTTTCTGCAAGGACAGCGGACTTCCATCAGGGCAAATTCATCCTTCTATCTCAGCGAGGCAGACTACACCAGATATGGGTATTTACTTAATGTTTATATATGTCAGCGATATAGCTCAAGTTCCTTAATTTGATCCTTCTTTGCCTTCGGAAGTGGTGATTCCCCCTCACTTCAATGGCTAACTGACAAGATTGAGGTCTTAGAAAATCCATATCTGCTCATTTGTTGTCTGCCTGGTGCCACAGAAAGGCATGAAGAACCAAGGACGCTGGGCAATACATTCTCTCTGTCAGAGAAGGAAAGAACTGAAGATCACAGAATAGAGTCAAGGCTCGTTGCAAGAGAAGGGCATGAAAAGTCAAGGATGCCTACTGAGACATTCTCTCTGCCACCAGAAAGAACTGAAGGAATCGTGATTGGTAATAGGTTAGATTCAAGGTTTCTTACAGAAGAAAGACATGAAGAGTCACGGATGATGGACAATACATTTGCTCTGCCACAGGAAAGAACTGAAGGAATCATGACTAACCTCAGCTTAGGCTCAAAGTTTATAGAAGAAGTAGATATTCACAAACAAATGGGAGAAGATTTAGTTGTACTAAGCTGTCACTCTGATGATGGAAACAACAGAAACCAAAAATCTGTTTTCGAAAGAGAGAACTTATCATTGAAACAGGATAATGTTCGACCTGAAGAAGTAACCTGTGGTGATGAGATCCAAACTGAGTTGAACGGCCAGCACAATCCACCTAAATCAGCTGAAGGAGACAATCTAAACCTAGCATGCAGTGCTCGAGGCGGTGGTTCTTTAACAAAAAATTCGATTCATATATCTGCTGGTGTAGACACCGAGGTAAAAAAGCACTTAGAAGGACAAAGAGTGATCTCAAATCCACAAAATACAATTCCGCATTGGACAGACGAACAGCTGGATGAGCTTCTAGCATTTGATTGAGACGATGATTTTGTTTGTCGATCGTCCAAGCAAACGTTAGCTTAAGACGAGATGACGATCTCCAAGTTCTTTCTCTTGTGTAAATGTTTCCATACGAATATATTCTGGAACACGGGCATGTTTCTAATCCCAGTGAGGTTACCGTCTTACTGACCTTGTTGAAATCTGCCATTGATGTTCCAGATTTCTATTACGTAACAATACACTTAAAATTCATTCATTAAAATTTTCACCCATTAACTTCCCAAGTCCCAAGTTCCAACTACATGCAACCCAAGGAAAAAAGCGCAGATGCACAATAAGCAACATAGAATTATTGATTGGGAAAAAGCATCCAACTTACTTGACTAATATCTGATACTATATTACAATACAAATAAATTAACCGTGGTCAAAATTGGGGCTCCTTCTAGCAAATAGAAATAACACGTCACTCTGTCAATAACACCTAAGAATACACGTTTTCAAGTTTCAACGTCTATAATTAGCCTTTGCCGTGAACAACAAAAGAATCATCATCATTTTTCCGCAAGAAACTACATATCAAATTACTCCTGTGTGATTATCGCACTGCAATTAGGACCGCATACCAATCAATCATTTCAAGGCCTAAATGGTTCTGGGGTATTACTGTCCATCCCTACAAAGACCATTAAGATCACTTACTCCCTACCCCCCAAGTCCCCAACCCCTTCTCTTTTGTCCTTCTTCGACCTTGTGTTCAAATTTCACAGCCATAAGCCTACTGGAATAGCTTCCTCAGCCTTTCAGCAGCTGCAGCTGCCCTTTTGTTCGTTGGCTCAAGCACAAGGGCATATTTAAAATCTGCAGAATAAATTTAATGTTATTGACATGTGATTAGGATTAACACAAGAAACTTATTTAGACATACACACATGTAATTGTCTAATACTACAACAAATTTGACAATTCAAATGCAATTTCACCACAAACAAATTGAATTTCAAGCGTAGGAACGGTTCAATCTTCAGCAAAACATAATGTTTTAAAACCCATCTCAAAAAATTAAAAGAAATACTTGAAGTACAGTCGAAGCACATAAATAAAGAAATAAAAACAAATTAAATCCATTTACTACCTAGTGGTTGGGGATCGATCTTATGTATGATGTACATGTATGTGTAAAATAATACTCCAGAATGGACATCTACCACGAATGTCAGAAGGGATGAAAGAAATGATAGTGACAAGGTTCTCATAAATGTTAGAAGGAGGAAATATCTTACCATCAATTGCATCCTTGTAGTAGCCTAGCATCTCTCGAGCTGTGCCTCTACGGAAATAGGCCTTTACATTCTGTGTAAAATGAAGGTATTGAAGGGATGTTACCAACAAATTGCTTGGTTATCATGCTCAATGCTCAATGCTCAATTATTCATTGCAAGTATCAACTGATGAAAGAAGCAGAGCTACTAGATCTCTCTTTCTCGAAGCTTTAATTATTCTTGTCATAGCAAAGTAAATAAATTTTGTAAACCATGGCATGCACCCAATATACAATGTAAATATCTTCAGAATTACAAAGAATCTTATTCTATTTTGCCACAAAATGTCATCCATGCATATGCCAAGAAGTCTACGAGTTCTTGCATAATCTATGACGACAAATCATCAGTCACAAATCACAATGACATCATACACTTCCAAGTTCAACATTATCTGAAAACAACACTCACCTTTTTGTCAAGGTTAATTGCTTTTGTACAGTCTGCCTCAGCTTGGAGATAACTGGATAAGCCAAGAAAAGAACATCAACATGTTTGTAATACAATTTTGAGAAGAAAATTAGCAAGAGTGAGAAGCTACCTCCCACGTTCTAGATAAGCCTGAGCCCTATTACTGTAGTATGTTGCATTATTGCCACTAAGTTTGATAGCTTCTGAATAAAACTCAATGGCTTTCTGCCACTGCTTATCTTTGTAGGCCTGGTTTCCCTGAATCATTAAGTGATGAGGAGGGATTAAGGAGAAGAACATGAACAAAGTGAGAAATAATGATAAAAAGAATCAGGAGACTAATACAAATTCCAGGAGCTGCTTATGAAAAACCAACCAGTTCAATGATCAAATATACTTATCCAAGTACAGAAATAATAGCAGATACACCTTATTGGCTTAAGGCTTACAAAGAATCTTTTGAAAAATGTAAGTGCAGAAGTTATTGCAGATATTTCTTTAAGGACTGAAGGCTTACAAAGAATATTTTGAGGTTACCCATGGTGATGAGAGGACCTACACAGATAATATAAAATAATTTTATGATAGTTCAGCTTTTCTGACTATTTATGGTTTGACATGTTTGAATAGACAAGGTTAACACCTAAATTCCCATCAAAGTTTGAGTTCAACATTTATGGAGAACCAAAAGTTCACTTTTCAGTTTGAATAGTTCTGTCATACAGCATCATCATGAAGATTCCGCGGATTGATAACCAAGTTTGTGCTACAGGAAAAATGCTAAGAGCACGGAAATCAGAAATTCATCAACTAATTGCAGTAGAATTGTCTCCATGGCTCCATACAAGATACAGGCAGAAGAGAAGGAAGGTATACACTTAAAGATGTTAACCATAGCTGAGAATCTTATATGTACTAGATGAATGTTGTAAATATTCATACGAATGCATCAACATCACATAAAAAATACACCGCAATATAGGAACCACACCACAAACTTAAAAAAAAGACATGCTAAACTACATTAATTTATAAATAAAAGATCACATCACACAACCATAATTGAAACAAATACTGAATATATCCCCTGTCCACATAACAGCAATACCTTCTCTTTTGCTATTTCAGCAGACTCTTCCTTACTGACAACATTTCTTGATGATTTAGCCTTGGAAGCAACATCTGCCTGCTCTTGAAGAGTTGTATACATGGTTTCTAGAGTCTCCAGTAGAAAGAGATCATTACCATGACGAGCTATTAAGGACACTGAAACAGGACACTTATCATAAAATCCTAGTGGAATAGTGACCTGAAAGGATAAAACAGCAGAATATAGAGAAAAGTTGAATAGCATGGTCAGAAAAGCGACTAAAAAGAGCACCAGAAGATGACTTGAATTTTTTTTTTCCCTTGGCATGGTAAAAATTTGGGTTTTTGCTGGCAAGTGCGGAAGTGCCAACACATCTTAAGGTTACTCATGATAGAAACTTCTAAAATATTTTATATATATAAATTCTTTGAAAACTTGGAACATTCTAATTTTCAACTATAGATTTCTACATTAGAAACCTTAACATGTACACTAGTCACCAAGGGCACTTATTAACCAAACCTGAAGAATTTTACCTGACAGCAACCTGACAAGCTAGCAATACTAAGCAGTCTAAATGCACGGCTTTGATAATCCTCTGACTGGATCTCCTTCCCACCCAATTTTGGAGGAGGATCAGCTACAGTTGGGATCACCAAAATTCCATCATCCTTAAAAGCATCAAAACAAATTATACTCGGCACAATCATGTTTAATATATCAAGACTGCTTTTTTATAGAAAAATGAATTTGATTTTGGTATGACTGGACTATAAATTCAGTAACTTGTTTAGAATGGTATCTGTTCTCAATCTGTGTTTTTTTTTAGTGACCTTTTTCCCTAAGTTTGCGGAAATTCAGCAAAATTTAATTTTGAACAATCACACACTATTATGCACTCCCTTTGGGAGAGGCATTCCCTGGAACCCTGAGTAGCGAAAGCGGGATGCTTGTGCATCAGGTAACCTTTTTTTTCACACTATAAGAATTTGTAAGATAGCAACAGAATTTGAAGATAAATTTGACTGTGGACTTGAAGATGCAGCCAAATTAAAGATCAAATCCACTTCAAAAACTTATGTTAAATTAGGACTTGACAAAAGTTGCATACAGAGAGGGATACAATCATTACCTTCAAAAGCATATTTAGAGCAGCACGCATGTCACTTCTAACAGATTTGGACTTTCCTATCTCTGCATCGGATACCTCAAACTTTCCATGTAATTGTGCTGAGACAGCTGGATGAAGATCGGGGTTTACTGTGTTCATCCATTCATCATGCTTAAGTTTGAATTCATGCCTGTACAATAGGTTGATAATAATCACACTATATAACTGACGACTTCAACAGATGTGATTAATACACACCAAATGAGAATGAAGAGTTCAAACGACATTGAAAAGCAACTTATTCTTGTTAATGAAGTGCTTACCGTAAAAGTTACAAATTATACCAGTATTTTCACATCACAAAAAAACAACTAACCTTTGTAGGAATTGAGCAATGTTGGCAAGTAATTTAAATGAAGAAGATTTCAGTTCACCATTTGTATTCTGGTTAGAGTGCTCCTTCAAGCTAGGAATTTTAGCACTTATATAGTCCTCAAGATTTATGTGCTTCAATACTTGCCCTAAGACAACCGATGTTTATAAGTTATTGTTCTGTTAGTTAATAAGCAACAAAATTTAGCTTAAAAACAACACACACACAAGAGCAAACATCCTGCAGGACATACTTCCAAAAAGCTTCTCAGTGGCTTTGATCACCACCTGCAAACTCCTTTCAAGAGGAACATTTAGATGCTGAAAACAATCATCAGCTACAACTATCTGCCGGGGATTCCGGTGAGTTACAAATGGTGCTTGTAAGAGTACGTGGCCAACACGACACAAAATATGAGGATCCTTAGCAAACCAACCTGTAAAGGGCATTTCAGAATTAAAAAGAAATAGAGAAATGCAGAAATGACATAATAAAAGGATCCATATTGATAAACCAAAACAATGACAGTAGCTATACAAGAAAGTTAAACAAAAAGTAACCTTAATAGAACATTTATTTTCTCCACTGCTTGATCTTTCAACCAAGTGAATTTACTAATCTTTAAAAACAAATAAATGAACATGAGGTTTAAATGAAAAGTGATTATAAGATATATTTTCTCGTCTGGTTGATCTTTCAGCCAAGAAAGTATACTAATCATTCAGAATAAATAAATAGATGTAACAGCCACCGATGTACACATGCTCAAAGATCAGATCATAATATATAATTGGATCATTCATACCAATAGTGTCTAGACTTGTTGAAATAGGTATAATTCCCACATGAGGAACAGCACCATATGAAGGTCGAAATCCTAGAATGCCACAAAACCCAGCAGGCACTCTCACCCCACCAACAGTATCAATACCTGTTAGATATGGTGCAATAAATCAGCATTGGTCAATATTATACAAAACTTATATTGTAATACTAAACAAAAATAACAAATATAGAAGGAATACACTTTCACTTTTGAATTGAAAATATCCTGAGTGGCTGTAAGGCGGTAACAACAACACCTCCTTTTAGGGCTAGATAGGATCAATTATCTGAAACTAAATGACAACACCATTCCTATCATAGCCACGTATATAGGCAATCCACTTACTTCTTAATGGTTTTATCAATATTTTCTTGGACACCCTCTACCTCTCTCTACTGGGCTACCCATTCTACTCATGCTGGAGCTTTTATAGATTGTCAAGTTACCTGAACAAACAACTAGTCAAGATTCTATCATCTTTTTCACAACTAACTGCTATCAAAATAAACGGAGTAGAATAATAACTCCACTCCTTTAAGGTGTTTAGAGTGGATGCCCAAATTCGTCCTAACAATGGAGTAGAATAATAACTCCACTCCTTTAAAATCCATTGCACTCCACACCTTAACTCCCATCAATCCAAAATAGCCCAAACATGAACCATGTCTGAACCTTTAATGTCTTAAACATCTTTGTGAAGTACTTTCTGCATGAATCTAGACTGCAACTAAGAAAACCCTATTCTTGATTCTAAGAACAAATACAAAAGCAAGGTATGCACCAAGCCTTCATAAAAATAATATTATAGAAGGAACAAAGGCACAGGCACACAAAAATCACAAAGTGCCGAGAAAAGTTGCTTGACGTCATCGAAGTTGATACTATGTATGCTAAAACTATTGGAGTGAAAAAGACATTAAGATGCTCACCCAATGAAAAATCCACAAAATTGGCGGCAACAGCCACAGCAGCCCCACTAGAGGATCCACCCGGTACACGAGCAGGCACAGAAGGATTGGTTGGCGTTCCATAATGCTTATTTTCACCACTGATACTGCAAATAAGGATGCCCAAAACAACTTGTTTTCACTCAAATGCGTAATGTTAGGAAGAAATTATAATCACACAATACCGTGCAGCAGTGCATGTCATGTTGTTTACTATTTCATAACCCCAGGAAGGCCAAGAGTGGTATGCTAGGTCATCGACAAGAGTGGTACCAAGCATAGACTTAGAGTTATGAATCGCATAGACTTAGAGTACAAGCAACATAATAATAGAAAACGTTACGAACCCGTATGCTAGGTCATCGACAAGAGTGGTACCAAGGCAGGTCGCACCGCCTTCAACGAGAGCGGAGACTACGGGAGAAGTGGAAGAAGCAGCTTCATGGGTGCGTGCCCAATCAGGATGCCCGAAAGTGGAGACGTGTCCCTCTATGTCAAATCTGGTAAGTAGTCAAGTATGTAAGTCAAGTCGAGAGAGAGAGAGAGAGAGAGAGAGAGAGAGAGAGAGAGAGAGAGAGAGGGAATGAAAACATACAGGTCGGAAAGGGCGAAAGTGAGGGCGGTGAGAGGATGAGGAGCCTTGGGAGGAGCGGGCTGGGGCGGAGGGAGCAGCTGAAGCTTCTGAATGAAAGCGCCCAAATCCTGTCTGACAGTGTGCTTGAGCTTCCTGGTAAGGAGCAAGATGCCGGCGATACCCAGCCCCAGCAGCACCCAAACATTCGCCGATTGAGAAGCCATCAATCCTAATGTAAACAAAGATAGGATTGGCAATCCAGCCTAGCTTAACCTAACAGTAATAGCTATTCAGCTGCGTATTATGCTAACAGTGACCAAACTGATCATCCAAGCCTAACTAATTTGTGAATTGTGGATATGAGAATGGGGACTACTTCCTCTTGTTTAATGTTTATTCTTCTTCTATCTCTTCCCCTCGCCTCGCATCCGCCGCCTTTCTTATTCTTCTCTTCTTCCTATCCAGTATATAAGTAAAAACCTCTTTTCAAATATCAATTATCATACAAATTACTAATTAGTATTTCTCAATATTTTATACTAATTCTTAACATTTTACAATGACTTTGTCTTCTCGGGAAATAAAGTTATGAAACAATTATCACTACTTCTGACTTCGATGATTTGTATCTGTACCAAATAAGAAGATTATTAAAATTTATTTTTTTTATTAATTAATTATTAATATTAAAAATATGAATTAAAATATATTATTTAATTATTAAATTAAAAATTAAATTAATAAATAAAAATAATAACAAAAAATAATAAATTCTAATAATTTTTTAATATTTTTATATATTATCTATTATTAGATCTAACAACAATGAATATATAATATGGTAAATTTTACACTGTCTTTTGTTTTGATGTTTAAATTATTTAAATTATTTTTATCTTAAAAAATTAAATATTTAAAATTTATTAAAATATTAACTAGTTATCTATTTTAAAAAATTAGGCAATATTTATAGGATACCATAATAATTATCATATAATATTTTTTTGGAATATTTTTCTTCAAATATTAAGTGTTATAAAATATAATAAAATTATTTTTCATTATTAAATTTAAATTCAGTATCAATTTCTTAAAAAAAATACCTGTTAAATGTGATACTTATTTATCCCACTTATTAGAATTATATATATATATATATATATATATATATTAGTTAAATTGCTTTAGAACAAATTTTATTATAACTTCGTTGAGTATTCGGTATTTAAATCCTTTTATTGTTAGTACTTAGTAGACTTGAAAAAATATTTTGGTGAGTAGAGTCAATAGGCAACAAAAAATACTTACAAAATGCCAATTCACTATAGATATACATATATAAGATTAAAGGATTTTTACATATATAATTATTTGAAAAAAAAAATAGATTGTCCTCAAAATATCACGGGACATGAGGAAAAAGAGAGAGAGGATGGAAAACATAAGATGGCATAGAACTAGTGCAAATGAGATGGGTTCGAGGGTTTTTGAAAAGAGTACCAGCGATTGAAAAACAAATATTTTTTTTTGTTAACAATTTTTTAGAAGACTTATCGAAGAAGGAATTGTTCTATCGGTTTAATTGGATTGGACACATAAATGATATATATTTATCACGAAAACAAAAAAATGATAATTTATACATTTTTGCATTCATACGATATATAACAAAGGGATGAGTGTTGAAGGCTACAGTGAAAATGAATCGAATGAGATTGAGAAGGAATATTATTTCCGTGGGGGAACCTAAGTATGGGAGAACAAGAGATACGAAAGGAAGGACGAGGGTTCAGGAAGTAGAGGCGAATCGAAAAGCTATAAACGACTAGTCGAAACGGGGAGTGGACCAAAGAAACTCAGGGATGGATGTCAAAGAACCAATGAAGGAAACAAACGAAGAAGACCCTCATGGAAATGGATGGACGAAAAAAGTGAAAGTATCAACGGCCAAAAAGAATCTGGAATTGCTACGGAGGAGTTTAGTGGGCGGAACAACGAAGGTCATTGATTATAACTCTTTGAAGGATATGATTGGGAAGAATCTACCTCAAGTTGTTTAGGTTAAGGAGCTCGAAGTATATAATCCCCTTCTGAATTTTGATAATATGTTGCATGCAGAAGAGGCTTACCCTTTTAGAGTGAATAGTCTGTTACAATTCTTCCATAGTGTATAGAGATAGGATGAGGCAGAGCAAAGCAAAACTAGGAGAGTGCAGTTAGAATGCTTTAGGGTTCTGCTGAATGCTTGGTCAGTGGATACTTTCAGAACGATAGGAAGTCAATGGGAGAAAGTAGTTGGATGCGATAAAGTGATGGAATCGTGCTATCCTTCAGTGTTGGACGTGTGCAAATTGATACTTGTGTCATGGATGTGATTAATGAATGGGTCCATATTACATTAGGCACGAGTGTCTTCGATGTCCTGGTGAAAGAGGTTGGTCGTGATACATATGGATTGAGTTGTAACTTAAAAACAGATGTTGAAGTCAGGCCTAGCCATAAAAAACTAGGGAAAGAGGTAGCAAGAGAGTACGCGGTTATGGATATAAGGAATGCACAGACAATCACACTGGAAGACTATAGAGATCAGGTGGCAGAAGTGGTGGTACAAATGCCAAGGGAGGTGGGAGAGGAGAAAGGTAGAGTCGTAATACCATAATCAATTTTGAATGAGTGGATTAATGAGCATTCAAAACAGAATAATAAGAATTATGTAACGTATCATTCAGGTTCTGTAGGTATTGAAGATAAAGCTGATTCTGCGGGATATGATTTTACGAGTAATGAGGCAAACTCTGAAAAAATGGTGACTAAGGATTATATATAGTGGCATGATAGGCTGAAAGTTGGGGGCATAAGGAATAATAATATGAAATTAAAGGGTGTTTGTGCAAAGCCTACTAAGATAAATGGACCAAAAAAGGGGAGGGGCTATTCGATTGGCCCAAGCTCATCAACAACTTGGACTGGGGATGATGGGTCACGCCAAGGAGACGGGTTGGGGGATTTTGAGTCGGGTCGGACGAGTAACACTTGGAAGAAAGGGTTTCGGTTGAGCCACAACTTGGGAGCTCCAATTACACTTGAAGGAGGTGACGTTGAATACGTCCAGGGAGTGTTTCACCACAACGCCAGTGAAGGCCGACAGGGTAGTAGTGACAGCGACGGGTCTGCGCGCCTTACACCTTGCATTGAGCTGGCTCCACGAGTAGAAGATGGCTCTAGACACAGTGGCATGGAGATACAACCATTAATGATGTTGGAGTTAATGAACACTTTCCACAATGATAATGGGGACGAGGATGTAGCTGATGTTGGGGATGATGCTGATGATTACGATAGTGGAGCAAATTCAGGAAAAAGGGGTAAGGTCAGTGAAGAAAGAAGTTGGGATGATATAAACGTAGCTCAGGGGGATAGGGTGGTTTCGGAGTATGATTGAAAATAGAAAAAATATGGAACTTAGCAGTGGAGTCAGGTGCAATGCTATACAATGAGAAATATGATATTATGGCAACTCTACAAGCACAGAATGAGAAAATTGCTAGAAAAAATGAGAGGCAAAGTAAAAGGAGAAAGCAAGAAGATGCAGGTCCAAAAACCATAAGGTGTGTAATAAAATTTTTAAAATGAGTTTTAGCTCTTGAAATATTAGGAGGTTGATGGATAATGGTAAATTGAGTATGGTGAGGACCTTAAAAAAATATAGAGTGAATATGTTAGGGTTGATTGAGACTAAAAAGCAAGAAATAACAAAGTTTAACCTAACAAAAAATTGAGGAGTTGATCATGCGGGTTGAGAATATGTTGGGTTTGAGGGTGCATCTGGTGGTTTATTATTAATATGGGATGAATTGATGTTTAAAATGAGTAATTTTTACAAAAGAGAGAGGTGATTGTGTGTTGAAGGTATATTGTTAAAAAGTAATTTCAATTGTGCTTTTCGTTTGGTATATGATGCTCATACAAGATATGAGAAGCTTGTTGTGTGTGAGTTGAGTTATATAGCAGGTTTATGTCAGGTTTCTTTGTGCTACATAGGAGATTTTAATGAGATTGTGTTGGTTGAGGAGAGAAAATGGACAATAAGTTTAACTGCGTCTGCGGAAGACTTCAAGAATTGGGTGCAAGATATGCAACTAGTAGATTTACCATTCAATGATCACAAGTTTACTTGGTTCAGAGGTCGATCTTGTAGCCATATTGATAGAGTTCTAGTTAGTGTGGAATGATTTGAGAAGTTTCCAGAGATTAAACTGAAAGGTGGACCTCGTGAATTGTCAGATCATTGTCCGATAATAGTGGAGGATACTAAGTGGGTTGGCGGCCCAAAACCTTCTCAGAGTCTAGAATCTTGGTTTATCCATGAGGGTTTTCTTAGCATAGTAAAGAAGAATGGATATGTTTAGGGAATGTGCAATTTACTGATAAATTGAAGGCTCTTACGGTTCCTTTGGGAAGATGGCATAAGGACAAATTTGGTGACATGAATAAAAAAATAAGAATGTTTGAAGAAGAGATTAAGAAGATAGATGATATGATGAGCAATGGGGTTTATGATGGAATGGTAGAGGCAAAAAGAAAGGCATTGGTGAGGTGTTGTGAGAGATAGTATGTGTGAAAAGAAATACATTGGAAGCAGATGTCGATGTCTCGGCATGCGAATGACATGGACAAAAATACTAGATACTTCCATATCATAGCCTCGGCAAGAAGGAGGAACAACAGAATTGATGCGCTAGTAATTAATGGAAGGTTGGTCAGAAACCAAGCTAAAATAAATATTGCTATCAGGGAGTTTTATAAGGAATTGTATCGATAGAAAAGATCTCATATGGTGGAATTCAGAGATGAATTGGTGAATCAAATTGATTAAGATGAGTCTGCAGCTTTGGAGGTGATGCCATCAGCAGAAGAGATTAGAGAGACGGTGTGGGACTGGAAATCTTCTAAGGCGCCAAAAAGTGATGGGTACAACATTAACTTCATTAAAAAAGTGTTGGGATGAAATTGACTCATATTTTACGATAGCAGTGATGGATTTCTTTCAGACATCTAGATTACCTTCTTATGCAAATACCACATGGATGGCATCGACACCTAAGTTTGTTGGAGCTAAGGAGATCAAAGACATTCGACCAATAAGTATGGTTGGTTGCGTTTATAAGGTAATTTTGAAGGTTTTGATTAGAAGAATAAGGTCAGTGATGCCAGGCCTAATAGGTGAGACTCAAAGTGCATTTGTTAAGGGTCAAAAGATAGATGATTGGGCACTTATTGCGTGTGAAACAGTGTAGTGGTTTAAGATGAGAAAGAAGGAAGTTGTAATTGTTAAACTTGATTTCCAAAAAGCTTATGATAAAGTCAAATGGAGGTTTGTGGATATTGTGTTACAGAAAATGGGCTTTGGATTGAGATGGAGGCAGTGGGTTAAAGAGTATATTAGTTCAGCTTCTATATCTATTTTAATAAATAGTTCACCATCTAAGCCTTTTAAGATGGAAAAGGAGTTTGAGACAAGGGGATCCACTATCTCATTTTTTTGTTTGTTCTTGTTGCTGATGTGCTGCATAGAATTGTGGGAGAGGCAACTAGAAACGAACATATATCATCTCTATTCAATGGAATGGATAATATAGAGTTTTCAGAAGACACTATATTATTCTACCCACCTGAGAAGGAGATCATCAAGAATTACAAGAGGCTCCTACGGTGTTTTGAGTTGATGTCGGGATTGAGTATTAACTTTGATAAATCTAGCTTAATCTCAATTAATTGTGATCAACAGTGGATACAGAGTATGTACAGCTTGTTGGGATGCAAGGAGGCTAATCTTCTAATTAAATATCTTAGAATCTCTCTATAAGCTAACCCAAAGTTAATAAAGACTTGGAAGCCAATAATAGACAAAATGAAGGAGAAGCTCAGTTTGTGAAAATCTAAGGTTCTTAATAAAACTGCCATGTTGGTTCTTATTAAATAAGTGCTAAATAGCTTGGCGGTGTACTACTTAAGTTTAGGGATAAGTATTGTTTTGGTCCCTCACGTTGAGGGTCGGAATCGAACCTGTCCCTGGTGTATATTTTGATTTAAAATCATCCTTAATGTTATATAAGATGCCGAAAGCTGTCGCAGAGAAATTGATTTCGTTACAGATAAGATTCTTGTGGAGTAAAGAGGATGGTAGGAATGGCATGGTGATGATTAGGTGAAAAGTAGTGCAAGCTCTAAAAAAGTTAAGTGGATTGGAGGTGGGGGATGTATTGATCCATAGCTCTTATGTTTAAGTGGTGGTAGCATTTTTCTAGAGAGGAGTGTCCATTATGGAAGAAGATAGTGTGCTCATGCAATAATATGAATCCAAATATGATGTTATCCAATCAGACTTTACCTACTAAAGGAGGTTTATGGAAGGATATTTTCCAGTTACAGATTAAGAAACAATATGTGAGAGATAAGATGGTCATTGGATTGGCTATGCAGGTATGTGATAGAAGGAGGACCCGATTCTGGAAGGATGTTTGGCTACATGGTGGTTCGTTGAAAGATCGATTTTCAAGACTCTTTTCAGTTTCAAATCAAAGAGGATCTATTATAGGGAATTTTGGGTTTTGGGATGGATTAGATTGGATATAAAACTTTCAATAGAAGCAAGAGTTATACCAATGGGAGCTAGAATTAGTAAATTAGTTACATTAAGACCTATTAAGATATCAAATGTTCGAGAGGATAAGGTCGTCTGAAAATTTGATACATAAGGGATATTTTCTACTAACTCATTTGTGCAGGTGTTGCAGGCAGAAACGCTTTTAGAGGACGTCACAAGTTATACCTTCACCAAAACAATTTGGAGAGGCTTGGTTCCGCCAAGAGTATAGTTGTTTGCTGATTGTCTTGGTTGGCAGAGTAAATACAAAGGAAAGATTGAATAGACTTGAAATTATTACCCAGGGGAATAATGTCTGTGTTCTATGTAAAAAAGGATTTTGAATATATTCACCATTTATTTCTTGGTTGTGAATTTACTTGATAGGTGTGGTGCGTATGACTATTTGAATTTGGACAGTTGTGGTCTTTTCCAGTTATATTAAAGGATCATTTTGAAAGTTGGACAGGAGTTTTTACCAGAAAAGAAGAGTGTAAGAAGTGGTTGACGGGGTTCTTTGCGATTATTTGAAATGTATGGCTAAAAAGAAATGAGAGGATATTTAGGAATAAGGAGGCATGTGTGGGGGTAATTATCAACAAATCGTTTTTAAGCTACAAGGATTGGAGCATTGATAATCCCTTTTGTTGTTAATGGTAATGTCAGAGATGACAAAATAATTAGTTTTTATGTTTTATGTTTAGTTATTTGTTTTGTTGTTATTTTTTACTTTACTCTATTGTGTTGAGCTTTCTTATTTAAAAAAAAAACTTTTAATACGAATTTATTCTAATTTTATTTATATAAAATTACTACATTTAGATTTGAACATAATATTCATGTATCTGCTAGGATTTAGTACATCAAATTTTAAAACATTACTATTTTAAATTGCTATACACTAAGATATTAGGTTTTTTTATTAAAGCAAGTTCTATGGTATAGATAGTAACTTAGCATCCACATGTGTAGATATGCAGTGGCAAGCTGTGGTTATAACAGGTGGTATAGAAAGGAGATATATTGTTCAGTGTGTCAGAGACGTTGTAGGTAAAGTTTAATGGAACCACGTGAAGAGACTCCTAATTAGGTTGGATAATGAAATGTTATGATGAGTAATTAATTTTGGCTGATTAGGGGCCCAATCCTTAGCCCTTTTTTCGTTCTTGGACAAAAACTTTTTTTGTGTGTCATAGTCCAAAAAATATAGCTATGTTAACATTATTTTTACTCAATATCCAAGAAACCCAAAAATCACTCCAACTATGATTACTCACAGAAAAAATAAAAAAGGACCTCACTGCCTCTACTACCCCCTCCAAGTTTGGGCTTTCATCCAATTAGTATAATCCATGTGCAAAAATTTGATATTGAAATAAATAATTATGCCACGTCCAAAAAAAAATAATAATAATAATACAAATACAGTTAGTTAGAAATAATTTTAAGCAATATTTAATTGAATCTACATGTGTTATATAAAATAGTTTATAGTTAATGAATGAATAAATACTAAATGTGTACGCTTAAACATTATCTTGATGAATTTGCTTACATGATTTAAATTATGAATATTAATTAACTTTTTATAAAATTTTAATTTATAAAAAAATTATTTAAAAATATCTATACACTATACCTAACCAAAAATTTAAAGACGAAGAAGTTATTAAAAATTTGTTATAAAAAAATATTTATTGCTACCAAGTGTCAACGTAGACAAAAAATTGTAATGATAGACTAATAATTATAGTATCTATGTTTATAGCCTCAAATTGTTATTATAGCACATGCTCGAATGGAGAAGTTTGGATATAGAATAATAAAGAATCCTTTTAGGCATACCTGAAATTAAAAGGCATATTTATACAAAATTTTGATGATATATTTAATAGAAGCTAATTTTGATGTGCGTATAGTTGTTTTGCACGTGCGTTTAATTACGTAATGCTACAGGAGAAAAAAAACTAATTTTTAAAGTGACCACGTGAATGTCATCTAAAAGAACAGATGTGATTGCACGACTGTATAAAATATTTTGCACTGTCGATGCATGAAAATTAAACTGATGTTTAATAACAGAAATATATGAAAAATTAGAGATTACGGGCATTCCATTTTGGAAAACCACTTTAAAGAAAAGAAAAACCAATAGGTTCATCATTAACTGGCCTGAGTGGCTGAGACTAAGAGCATGCTGATAAATCCGTAATTCTATGATGAATTTTTATCCGAAAAGAGGAAATTTTAACAACTTATGTTGCACTTATTCATTGAGATTGCATGCTTTTGTGAATTTCCTTCTAATTGTGGCTAATTTTTTAAAAAGAAAATATGTTTCATACTTAAAATTGCTAAATTTAATTCACTTTTATTCCATTCGATACCTTGATATGTTTGTTTAAGTGATATAAGTTTTAGAAGGTTATGATGGCTTAGGGTTTTAGAGAAAAGACATGCAAATGCGGATGATTCATGACGAAATGAATACTGTAAATTCTCCAAGTCGTGCGTACGCTTCATCCTCAATCCGTGCGTATGCATCATAGGCGCATATGCATGACCTCTGGCACGTGACTCGCTTGAACGAACACGTTGTTGGCGATTTCAATCTCATTCTAGGTGCGATCGAAATCATTTCTGAAGCATTCGAAGCACGGATCAAGTGGGTTTTGATCCTGTTTTAGGGTTTTCGGGTGTGTTAATTTAACTTCCCTCTAATTTTAGTTTTTGATCCCGTTTTAGTTGAGTATTGGTTATATTATCTTCTCCTATCATCTGAGGTTACCCAGTTTTTATTGTTAGTCTATTGGTTTTTTTTTTTTTTACTATTTTTAGTTTAGGAACATGAGTTGAATTTCCATTTTTCTTTAATACAATTTGAGGTTTTTTATGTTTATTATTGTTCATTTGAGTTATTATTGCTTTCTTATCTTAATTGCAAATTTTATTTTTTCATTTTAGAGACTTGTGTTGTTTATTTGTTGTTAGGTTTAGGGTCCACTGTCGACAAGTTGCAATGTTTATATATTGATTCAACTGGGTCAAGGCAATTCTGACAACAGTCTGCATTCTATTGTTGTAGAAGGTCAGCGAATAGGTTTCGTTAAAGTCGGTAGCAGGCTCCGATAAGGAAATTCTCTCTTTCCATACCTTTTTCCTACTTGCCCAAAGGAGAGAACACAATGACATGTTCTAAGGCCTGAGACCGTACGCAAGATGTTGCTGCAGCAGCCAGCTGTTGTTCGCTAATGTCGATTATAGATCCTATTAAAAAAGGAATTACAGATGAAACACCGATGAAAATGATAAGCGGTCTGTTGGACAAACATGTTTGAGAAGATTAAAGTGCAAAACAGTGTCTGAAACGTTGTTTTATCTGTGGTTATTTTTAATTTATTGACAAAATATTAACTTGATGTTATAATCGTGAATAATAATTCTACTTAAATAGAGTACTAAACAAAATACTATATAAAAATTGTAATAATAAGGTATTAAAAAAATAAATATATTTTTGATAACCTCACATTATTATTTAATAACATATTTTTGAAAGATTTATCTATGAAGACGTGAAGATATTAAACATTTGGTATTTTTATTACAAATTTTTAAAATATAAAATTTAAATGAATTATATGAAACGATTTTACATCTAAAAATGATATAAAATAAACAATAATTTATAAATATAAATTAATTAAAATAATAAATGGTATATTTTATGGTAAAATTGTTAGAACGTCAATAATTTATTATTTTAATTATGTTGTTGTTATTATTATTATTATTATTATTATTATTATTATTATTATTATTATTATTAGTGGGAGGTTTGGTGTTGTCGATAATGATGCATGTAGTATATATTGTGGGTTCCAGTATAGGGGATTTGGGTGGGTTACCGAGGAGTCATTGAGGAGCTTTCCAATTGCACGAATCACGATAAAAGATAAAATAGACGGGTTAGCAGTGATGATGTGTGTTTACAGTGAACAGTATATATATTTATTTTGAGATTGAAATGTGTTGGGAATGTAATCTACTCCAGATAATGATTACCTAGCTAATGGAGGTTTCTTAATTTTTTTTGTTACCGTGTCAAAAAAGTAACATCTTATTATCATGTCCTTTGAATCAGTTTTTGATTCATTTATATTGATTTTTTATTAAGAAAAAAAAAGAATTTAGGAGAAATGAAAGTAAATATCCTATTTTTCTCTTCAATTGAGTAGTAGTTGCATCATGTACCCAAAAGACATTAGAAATTATATGAGGTGTTTAGTGTCTGGCATTTTTTGTATGACTTTCATCATAAAATAATAGCCAAACGTTTACGCTGTGCTTGGTTGAGAATACTAGAGACAAGTCATATTTATTGAAAAAAAGAAAAGGCTAACAAATCAATGCAAACAGTTATATATTACTCCAAAAAAATGAGCCGCGTTTTGAATGAAATGTAAGGAAAAATAAAGACTTTGACATATTTGTAATGAATCCTGCTAGGGAGCCAATGGAATATTTGTACAATGTGTACAATAGGCTATGAGTTAAAAAATGAACATCACTCATACTATTCAGAATAATCATCCGGGTACCAGGGATAATAAACATCTCATGTCATGAAACCACTCATCCCATAAGCTTAAGCTGATTTTGGGGTTTACCAAGAATTGAACTCTTGACTTTTCGAATTTAGAGCTCTGATACCATATCATGAAACCACTCATCCCAAAAGTTTAAGCTGATAGGAAAAGGTAAAACTGATGGTTATATCTCTAATACTGAATCGGACATCCCTAAACCTTCATTGTACACATTGTACAGATATTCCATTGGCTCCCTATACTTCCTCATTTGTAATCTGTGATACGATAACAATGTATTATACTGTCGTTGTTATTATTTGGAATGAGTTTTGTTTTGTTATGATTTTGATCTCTATAGGCGGATCAACTTTTACTTTTTTTTTAAGTTCTGATTACCTTTTCGTTATTTACTATAATTAAAGTATACAAATATAAAAACACTTCTCTATCTGTTTTTGTTTCTATTATCCCAATATTATTTATTTATTTTATAAAATAGTGGACATTTAGGTAAAGACGCTCAATACGTCTTTACATACAGATATTTGATCTCATCTATTGAATAGATTATCATATATTAAATTTTTGAGACATGACCTAGATTAAAGCTTAAAAGTGATATCTTTATTAAAAAATGTTGTTATATTATTAAAGTTATTATTTTGATTCTTATCTCGATATTTTAAATTGCTTAAAATTTAAATTTTTAACAAAAAATTTATTAGAGAATTATTTTATTTTTATTATTTTTTATGAATTGTATAATATTATGTTTTTGTTTTTATTTCGTTATCATTTTAATACTTTTTTATTTCGAGAATTTAATAAATTTTTACGAGTTGAGTTTTTATTTAAAAATTTAAAAAAATTTTAAAAATTTTTTTCTTTTTTTTTATTTAAAAATTTATATTTTAATTTACTTGTTGATTCAATCTTATTTATAATTTATATTTTTATTACTAATTTATATTTCATAAAACATATTTTTAAATGTGGCTAAACAAACAACTTAAAAAAAATTGTTTCTAGGCTTTCCTACATCTCGTGCACTTCCTTTTTCAACCTTTGTGTCCCCGTGTGCTGGGTGCCCCTTTTGAGCGCACAACGGTTGGATCTCGAACATCACAGGCCGCATTCAGACTCATATCCATCGTATCATTGTCGCTGCATGCTTGTAGATCACAGCATATCTGCCTGATTCCGCTCATGCATTTCTTGTACAGATCGTCGTTTTTAGATCCGACGAACAACATCCACTGCGAAGTAGCATCTAGGGCTCCATGTCTCAACAAGAAACCCCGCTCATCAGCTAGTGCCGTCTTCTCAGTGTATTCGTTGACTGTCTTTACATCCTTCCTCCATCGTCTCAAAATCAATCGCTCGGGAATTATTTTTACGTGCTCGTACTTCATGACAAGAAATATATTCCTGCAAGGAAAACTTTTTTTCTCCCAAAATCCACATCGACAGACCAACCTCCCTCTTTTTAGATCGTACAATGCCACCACATTCTGACCGGGGAATCCATACTCCTCGACCGTGTACACCATGGTTGTTGAGACCCGTCGTTTGCTTATGAAGTTAACGATCGAGATAGAATCAATCTCCTTCTTCACTTGTGTGAATATGACCTTCGTGTACACCGATGCAGCAAACTGTTCCATGGGATCAAGACATGTCATCATAACGGGAACACCGTACATTGAACTGAACTGTGCAACCAGCTCATTGTTCCGTTACTCCTGTACTAGTAGCTCCAGATTCTACACAAGCTCTAGAAAAGTGTGCCTAGACAAGAGAAATTTTTTTAGATGGGAATTGATGCCTTCACAACGAGACGTTGTGCGAAACCCAGCGCAAAACTTACGACGCAAGTACGCATTTGCCCACATCTTCCTCTTTTCATACAGTTGTAATGCCCAATACTTATTGAGTAACCCATACTGTTCAGCAACTTGTGCCCATTCCCCCTCAAACTCTTCAACCTCCATGTCGGCATACAACCACTTGGCAAAGACATCATGGAACATCTACTCATTGCTGTTCGAGGTCACATTCTTCTGCAGATGTCATGCACACAACCTATGGGTTGCCGGGGCAACACTTCCCTAACTGCAGCGATCATTGATTCATCCCCGTCGGTCACGACAACAGAGGGCATCTTCCCACATATGACTTCTAACAAGTTCTCCAGCATCCACTTGTATGAACTGATTGTCTCATCTAAAACCAAACCAAAACCAAAAATCGTTGTTTGCTTGTGGTTGTTTGAACCTGAGAATATGACAAGGGGTCTGTTGTACTTGTTCTTCTTATACGTTGAATCGAATACAACCACGTCTCCAAAATGTTGAAAATCAACCCCGCTAGGACCATCTACCCAAAACATGTTTGCCAACATACCTTCTTCAGTCAAATTGTACCGGGCCATAGACATGGGATCAGCAGCTGCCTTGCCTTCCAGGTAGACTATAGCAACGTTCATGTCTCCATCAACCACCTTTGTACGTTTTGACCCATCAATATAGTTGTATGCGTCTTTCTTGGTAAAACCCAAACAAGAATAACCACCCGCAATCCCAGCCATGTACCCCACTCAAACTCTTCAACCTCCATGTCGGCATACAACCACTTGGCAAAGACATCACGGAACATCTACTCGTTGCTGTTCGAGGTCACATTCTTCTGCAGATGTCATGCACACAACCTATGGGTTGTCGGGGCAACACTTCCCTAACTGCAGCGATCATTGATTCATCCCCGTCGGTCACGACAACAGAGGGCATCTTCCCACATATGACTTCTAACAAGTTCTCCAGCATCCACTTGTATGAACTGATTGTCTCATCTAAAACCAAACCAAAACCAAAAATCGTTGTTTGCTTGTGGTTGTTTGAACCTGAGAATATGACAAGGGGTCTGTTGTACTTGTTCTTCTTATACGTTGAATCGAATACAACCACGTCTCCAAAATGTTGAAAATCAACCCCGCTAGGACCATCTACCCAAAACATGTTTGCCAACATACCTTCTTCAGTCAAATTGTACCGGGCCATAGACATGGGATCAGCAGCTGCCTTGCCTTCCAGGTAGACTATAGCAACGTTCATGTCTCCATCAACCACCTTTGTACGTTTTGACCGATCAATATAGTTGTATGCGTCTTTCTTGGTAAAACCCAAACAAGAATAACCACCCGCAATCCCAGCCATGTACCCCACTCAAACTCTTCAACCTCCATGTCGGCATACAACCACTTGGCAAAGACATCACAAAACATCTACTCGTTGCTGTTCGAGGTCACATTCTTCTGCAGATGTCATGCACACAACCTATGGGTTGCCGGGGCAACACTTCCCTAACTGCAGCTATCATTGATTCATCCCCGTCGGTCACGACAACAGAGGGCATCTTCCCACATATGACTTCTAACAAGTTCTCCAGCATCCACTTGTATGAACTGATTGTCTCATCTAAAACCAAACCAAAACCAAAAATCGTTGTTTGCTTGTGGTTGTTTGAACCTGAGAATATGTCAAGGGGTCTGTTGTACTTGTTCTTCTTATACGTTGAATCGAATACAACCACGTCTCCAAAATGTTGAAAATCAACCCCGCTAGGACCATCTACCCAAAACATGTTTGCCAACATACCTTCTTCAGTCAAATTGTACCAGGCCATAGACATGGGATCAGCAGCTGCCTTGCCTTCTAGGTAGACTATAGCAACGTTCATGTCTCCATCAACCACCTTTGTACGTTTTGACCGATCAATATAGTTGTATGCGTCTTTCTTGGTAAAACCCAAACAAGAATAACCACCTGCAATCCCAGCCATGTACCCCAGTATCTTAGACGTCGGCAACCCATACGCATGCATTTCATCCATGTGGGCCTTTGCGGAACCCGATATCGCCCGGAAACTTCGGAGCATGTGAACCATTCCCCTTGGTATCAATTCATGGTTATGCTCGAAGATTACTTTCCGAACCTTCCAAACCGAGCTTCCCTTATCAAGGTATACAGACATCAGGGCCTGGCAATTCGTGCGTGTCTCAGGCCTATGGCATCTCTTCCTGTCTACTCTGTTGTAGTGTTTTCCATCCCTTAGCCCAGCCCTATTACAGAAGAACCTCCTTCTCACTACAGTCCCATCTTCATCCTTTTCATAGTCTCCCTTACAGACCCCAAATCCATTGCATTTCCCTACCCTATAATAAAACTCATATGCACGCTCTTCACTTTGAAACACCTTTTTCATTATATCCTCTGCACTCAACCCACTCACGTCTTCATATTCACGACCATCTTCATCCGACAACAACTCAACCTTTCTTAAGTCATCCTCGTCAACAACGTCGTTGTTTGAAAGGCCTAACTCATTTTCACTTTCATCTGGAGACAAACCGTTTGCCTTGCCCATCCCACCATAGCACTCCATCTATTAAGTTGTAGAAGTTGGTTTTCAAAATAATAACTAATTGTGCAATAAAATTACACGCCTTTACCTCTAGCAGGTTCCATGCCACCAACCAACTTAACAAACTATCAATTTAACAAATTCAAGACCAGGAAATCAATAACCAAATCATCATTCATTCAAAAATTTAAAACACAACATTCGAATAATCATTAATCGAATAATTATTGAACAGGTATAATAGAAAGTAAGTGTATAATTTTTCCTCCAAACATAGAAACTGAGAATGTATAGTCAAAGATAGCATTCAAAGATCAACCGAAAATAAGAAAATAAGGCCATAATACAGATACATTCAAATTTCAATCTGAGTAAGGTTAGCAGAATCTGACTAGTAATAGCAGGTTTTAAGCCATCAACCATATATAAACCAAATCAAAGGCTGCTCTGGGCCAGATCTTATCAGAAGACATCATAATTACCAAAATACATCAAAGCTATCTCAAACCTAAACCTAATGAAACTGTAGACCACAAGGACAAGTTATACATGGAAACAAGAACAATTTAACAAGAATAAGATCTTCATAGAAAAACTCAGCAACCCAGTAATAGCCAACCACAATCTCAAATATCACGACAACAACAATTTACCAAATTAGCAAATTAGTAATTTGAGAAGAAAATGGCAACTCAATGATTTCAAACACAACAATAGGTACACACAACAACAATTTAACAAATAAACAACCACAAGACCTGAATAGATAATCCGGCAATTGAAATTGCAAAATCCTAAAAAATTTTGCAACTTAAAACGGCAGCAACAAACCAATTTAACACACTATCAACTTAACAAATTCAAGCAATGGAAATCAGTAACCAAATCATCATTCAATCAAAAATTTTAACCACAACATTCGAATAATCATTAATCAAATACTTATTGAACAGGTATAATTGAAAGTATGTGTATTTTTTTCCTCCAAAGATACAAACTGAGAATGCTTAGTCAAAGATAGCATTCAAAGATCAACCGAAAACAAGAAAACAAGACCATAATATAGCTATATTCAAATTTCAATCTCAGTAAGGTTAGCTGAATCTAAAACCAAGATGTTTTGAGTGAAGAATGAAAAACACATAGCGATAATTACAAAAAAAAAAAAGCCCATTACCTACTCTCTGAGCAGTTTCAGCAAAGGGGCAGAAGCATGATCGAGAGGGAGACCACGCGACGAGCACAACAACGGACCGCAGAAGTGTGGCTGGGTAAGATTAATTCATCCACTAGCAGTGAGTACTGACCTCCGAAGGAATACTGCAACCAGATGACGTCGCAGGTATAGGGCCAGGACTGAGACCCAACCGGGAGTGGTTCTTCCGGGAACGCTGACTGGATAGAGAGGCAAGTCCCTGACTGCAACGAACGGCTGTGTCAGCTCACTACTTGCAGCAGTACGTCTAAGGTTTCCATTTTATTTTGGGGGGAGGGAAGGAGATAACAAACAATGGAGAAGGGGCCTAGGGTTAGGAAGGGAGGCTTCTGTGTTTCACGCCTGCCCGTGACTGCGATGGGCGGGTGCGGTGGGTTGCGCTGGTGTGTCTACAGTTACCGTTTATTTTGATAGAAGGATATGGGAGAATTGGAGGAAGGGTTGGGACTTGGGAGGAGATGCATTCTGGGTATGCTTCGTGCTTTCTTTCTTTTTCTTTTAGCAGCAAAGCGTTGTCATTTCATGAGAACCATGCTTCCTGGGGTAAACAACAGATGGGAATTGGGAATGGGTTTGACTCACTAAAATGGCGGATCAACTATTTTTCTATGGGTCGGGTTTATTTTTCTTTGCCATAGTGGTTTCAATGATGTTATTCCCTTTGTTGTATTTTGGTTACCATAGTTGCAGTAATTTCTGGATTTTTGGATATTTATTGTAAAGGTCTGTGACATAAAAAAAAGTTTTTGTCCAACAACGAAAAAAGGGCCAAGGATTGGGCCTCTAATCAGCCAAAATTAATTACTCATCATAACATTTCATTATCCAACCTAATTAAGAGTCCCCTCCGTGGTTCTATTGAACTTTTCCTGCAACGTCTCTAACACACTGAATAATATGTCTCCTTTCTATACCATCTGTTATAATCACAGCTTGCCACTGCATATCTATATACTAGGATGCTAAGTTACTATCTATATGATAGAACTTACCTTTTATTAAAACTAATTCTTACATTTCAAAAAAATCCAACCCACTAATATCCAAAAACCTAATAATTATTCAATTTCTACGGTATTAGATATTTTTCTAAGTAATTTACTACAATCAGAAAATGTACGAGACATAAAAAATGTGTATTTAGTATACAAACGTCTTAAAATGTTGATCTTAGTTATTTATCTTAAAAACCCTCAAAACATTTCTTGAATCCTATAAATAAAATACAAGACATAACTAAATCTCATTAAAGAATTCAAAATTAATGAATTTTTTTTACTCCAAAGTCATGAGCGTGCTCAGTAACTTAAAATATTTGAAAATAATATTTTTTTAGAGTGAATATTCAATTCGATCATAATAATTTTTTCAAATGACTATGAGATTTTCGAAAAAAAATATTTTTTTATATTTTGATATTTAACTTTGTGAGATTAGTTAGTCTCTTTATTAATGATCTCTCTAAAATATATTTATGTGACATGTTAATCACTAATATATCTTCTATTTAATTGTTATAAGTAAAAGCAATTTAAAAATCATTAATATTTTTTAGTTTTACACAGTTGATTTAGCTAATATATTTAAAAGGTAATAAAAAAATAAAAAATAAACGGCCTTGACATTTATTATTAAAAGACAACGAGATACTCAACAACAAAAAAATTGTTAATCCTAGTAAGTTTTTAATGTATAAATCAATAGTTTAACATGTCATATAGGTTTATTCTGTTAATATAGAGAAAAAATATTAATAAAAAAACTAATCAATCTTATAAAAACAGAAAACTAATAGTCAAAAAAATTTTTTTTTGTTAAAAATCTCATTATTTTTTAAAATAATCGTCATGAATCGTTTATATTTTTTTCTCTTTTTTTTACTCATTTACTATAAAATACTGAATCCGACAAATGTATTGTACGAGGCAAAAGATACTTGCACTTCTTACACATGAATAAAGTTTACTATGAAAAAAAAAATTTAACATCTATTATATATATTACTAATTTTATAACAAAAATATGTCACACGTCACTTTTTTATTGTAATTGAAATCAAATTTTTTTCCTCTAACATTAAAAAGTTTTCCTCTTCTCTCTTTTGCTTTCTCTATCTCTTTCATTTTTCACTCACTCTATCTCTCTTATATATCATTATCGATGATTAATTATAAATTTGGCAATCAAAATATACAACATAACATTCTCTAATTGTATTTAAATTAAATTAAAATTAAAATATAACTATATTATATATTATATTAATATATTACTAACTACTTTAATAACTAAAATGTGTCATATGATACCTTCTTATTAAAATTTAGAAAAAATATTTTTCTCCAAAATTAGTAATTTCCTTCTTATACTCTCTTATCTACTTCTCTCTTTTTTTTCTATTTCTCACTATCATTTTTACTCTATATATAATTTATATTTTATATTAGTAATTTGACAAATCAAAATATGTCACCAAATATTTTTTATTATAATTAAAATAAATTTTTTTCTTAACTTCTAAAATTAACAAACTTTCTCTCTCATTCGTCTTCTTTATCTTTCTCTTTCTTTTCTCTTATTATCTATTTTTCTCTATTTTTCTATTCTATAAAAAATAAAACTAATAACATAATTATAATTTAAATAAAAATATTATTATATGCATATTTTTTACTTAGTTTTAAATTTTTACTGCTTATCTTTCTAATCTATATTTCACTCCTTTTATTTTAAATATTTATTACATATAATTTAGAAAAAATATTAATGTTGTGATTAAAGGTTAGAATCAAGATTCAATTATTTAAAAAAAAAATAAATTTGAGTTAATTTTATAACTATCAATATAAAATTTTTTATACTAATATCTAATTATATATATATATATAATATTATTTTTAAATAGCAAGCACAAAAATTAATCATTTCATTTGTACAATAGATTTAACACCTAACCAAGTATAAAATATACACTTTAAATTATATTCTTTCAAATTTTAGATAATAAATGTTAAAATTAAATATTAGTAAAAAAATTAAACTTTTTCATAAAAAAAACTAAAAAATTTATTATTTAATTTTTTTATCTATAAAAATCCTGATTTTCTTAGTCAACGAAGATTTTTGTTCTTTACTACCTTTTTATCAAAATAGTTTAATGCTATAAATTTTATGCGACATAAATTATAATGTCAAGACCGACATTATTTTAAAAAATTTATATTCTCATAATATTATTACGAGTAAAAATAGTAATTTCTTTTTTAAATGATACTATAAATACAAGTTAAAGGATCAAAAATAAAAAAGCTTGAACCAAATCGAAATGCTTTCATTTATTTTCTATCGTTTCTTATTCCCACTTCATTATCCATCCATTTTGTCTTAGAAAAGTTAACGTAAGACTTTTGTAATTTAGGTATTAGTAACTAGAGCGTCGCAAATACAGTCGAAGATAGTCGCTACAATTCAGATAAGAATATTTAAGGGTTTTAGATTTTTTTTTTCATAGTCATTATGATACCATAAATGAAAAGTATCATAATCATACTAAATATAAAATATATATTAAAATATAAAATATATATTAAATTTAAATTAAATTATACATATATTTATACTCAAATGCATAATAATTGATTATGATATATAAATAACATTTTTATCAGAATATATAACTATTCTTAAATAAATTAAGATTTGAGTCATTTCGTCAGGCTTTTTTATACAAATAAATAAAGAAAAAATTTTATTTCCCTAAATACGCAGGATTAAAAACGTTAACGAAAATGCACAGCATCATGTTTGATGAAGCGCACACAAAATGAAAAAAGACACGAAATCAATGCTGGCGTCCACGAAATAGTGCCATGCATGGCAGAGAAAGCGTTGACCACCAACCCAAGCATGGCAAACGCGAAGTGGAGCATGTTGTTGATGGCAGCCACGAAATGGATCAACTCTACACCGGCACACACGAGATGGACCAACCCAGTTCTGGCACATACAAATTGGACCAATTTGTTTATGGCGCCAATGAAATAGCCACTCCAAAGGCGGCACACACGAAATGGCAATGGTCAAGGCTGCAAGTTTCAGGTGCTCCAGTCCCGTATAAGCATGCATTGGGTGCATCAGGTGGCATGGTAGAGGTGAAGGAAAATTGTGTATATAAAAGGGGAGAAGGGGGAGAGGACCAAGTGCACCATCAGTAGAAGTGAAATAGGGGAAAAAAAGTTAACAATCGGTGCAAGAGAGAAAAAAATGTGTGCGGTTAATAATCTTCTATTGTGATTTGATAAGAAAAAATATAAAATGAGTGGTGGTGGAGGAATTAATGTGAAAGAAAATCTTAATCGGTTAGACGAAAATCATATTGCCGTGCATTTGACTCACAAGGTTGGTTTTAGTGAATGTGTTGTAATTTATTTTATTAGTTTTCTCGTTATAAATAATTTTATTATTATTTAATGTTGGTTAGTGTAAATTTAATTATGTTCTTCATAAGACTATGTTGCAGCTCACACGTGTTATGACGCCGCATGGCCCACTTGTTGATGTTTTCACCTCGGATCCGTCGGATCTAAGCATAGAAATCAGGCGGCAGAGACTTGAACTTTATTTATGACATGTAGTATTTCATTATGCTTCATTAATAATGCGTTTTGAGTATGACAATCCACTCATAAGCACTTTTTGTTGAAAGATGGCGTCCCGAGATGCACACATTTCACCTCTCCTGGGGTGAGTGTACCATAACACTGGAGGATGTGGTAATGCAGTTAGGGTTACCTATTGATGGTGAGCCTGTCAGTGGAACTCTAAGGTCATGGAGCAAGTTTCACCAGAGAGATATATGGCAATGGTGCCAAGAACTTATTGGTGATGTTCCAGTCGGGCATATAGGGACAACAAAGTTCAACATAAAGTTGAAGTGGCTCAGAACTCGTCTTCAACAGATGCCGCTTGACTTACCAGATAATTCTCTAATTCAATATACCCATTGTTACATTCTGTATTTGTTGGGTGGCATACTACTGCCGGACAAGACCAACAACACCGTCCACATTCGTTATCTTCCTCTTTTGGCCGATTTTGATGCCATCAGTACCTATAGTTAGGGAAGTGCATGTCTTTGTTGGTTATATCGAGCCATGTGCTTGGCAACTGATTACAACGTCGAAGGTATGGCTGGCTGTCATACATTTTTAATGTCATGGATATATTATAGGCTATCGTTCTGGGAACCCGATGTGGTGGCGCTGTATAGTTTTCCATTAGCTACAAGGTGTGGTATCGTAAGGCATATCATGTTTAATGTTGTTACATCCTAAATTTTGCTTTATTGTTGTATATACACCTTATTTGTGCCTTATGATTTTTCATCAGGTGGGCAGGTAAGAAGGGACATAATGACTACGCTGAACAAAGCGGTTGGGTTTCGGGTACCACTTATGCTTCTCCACTGTCATCTTCAATCTCATCGTCATCAAAAGTGTCTACCATCCCATCAACATTACCTTGTGGGGATCCAACACGGTTGGAAGGGGAGGTCCGTGCATGATGATTTCCTATATTTTATCCTCGAGTCACAAAGGTGTTAAAGGTGGGACTATGAGTTCTAACAATTTCCTGAACGGGTATGACATCTGCCAACCCGAAATTTCTAGCCTGCTCCACATTATTAGAACTAGAGGAGCTTCCACCAACATCTTGGAGATTCACATACAGTTCCAACGAGTAGATACTTCCAATGCTGCGATGATAAGAAAATATCATCAAAACATGTTGGTCAGATTTTATCTGTATTTTCTGATATGTAAACGAGTTGGTAACTGCTACTAGCATCCTGTAAGTCAGCTTCGTGATTTCCTTCTTTCCAACCATACCAGTATTCATCAAAATCAAAACTTTCAGTTCCTGCAATGGTGTTTGGGACGGGATCATTATCCAGAGTGGATCGCCACAAACAAATGTAATGCCTTCATATGTATGAGAAATTTCTCTATTTGGATATATCATGACATAGATATTTTTCGAAGCCATAGACACAACAAACTACAAACTACCGTATTTTTTGAATGAAAGTGAAGAGATGGGAGAGAGATTTTAGAGGTAGAATACACCTAAGCATAACAATGAATTCCAAGTATGGTTGTACTCTGGCTACCACGGCCATTTATATAGCGAAATCCAGACACCATTTCACGAGTAGTACAACTGAGTTAATCCATTTCGTGTGGAGTACAACTGATTTGGGTCCAATTCGTGTTTGACCCCTAGGTTTACCATGTTGCTCAATTTCATGTGTACTGCAGGGGTAATGGTCCAACTCGTGTCCGCTGTCCATGAGAAGCCCATTTCGTGGGCGCCATACACTTATTGGGTTACCTACACTATTTCGTGGGCACCAACAATGATTTGGTGACTTTTTCCATTTCGTGTGCGCTTCATTAGATATGGTGCTGCACATTTTCGTTAACATTTTCAACCATACGTATTTAGAAAAATAATATTTTTTCTTTATTTATTTATATAAAAAAGCCCATTTCATCATAAGAAGACTCAAATAAAAAATTATAAATATTTATTCAAATTGTAGAACTCTCAACTTTACTGAGGATTAGATGTAAACATTATTAACTGAACAAATGTATTTCTTCTTAACATTATCTTTTTATATTTATCTTATTTATATTGTCTATATATCTTAAAAATTATTTTAAAAAATTAATCTAAAATACTTTTATACCTCAAAAGTCACTCTCTCAATATATTTTAACCTTTTTTTTCTTCTGAAAATACATTTATCTTACACTGCTTTCAAGTTAAAAAAACTTAATAAGCTTCTTTATATTTGTTTTTTTTTATAATAATTATAAATATGATTCAGCCTCATTTTTTGTGTATAGTCATCTCACATAACAAAAAATGAGAATCTAAAAAATTTGTTTGGGTTAATTTTTTTTAAAATATATTTTAAGTGATCTTTTTTACTATGAAATTTGTGACCATTGTTAAATTAAGGCTCCTTTAACAAAAATGCAAACTAAAATTCAAAGAATAATATAATAGATTGGAGGCTTTCATGAATTAATGCATTAAAAATCTCATTTATATCTAAATTCATTTTTAAGTGAAACAAAGATATTGTTACTCTAATCACCAAAAAAAGATAGTGTTAATCTCTTTTTTCAAAAAAGAAATTAAAATTAAAATTTTTGCTCTCTTATTAAGGATAAGTATTGTTTTGGTCTCTAATATTGAGGGTCAGAATCGAAACCGCCCTTAATATAATTTTTTTATCTATCCTTAAAGTTGCATTTCATTTTAAAATCGTCATTTCTAATAATTTTTTTTATAAAAGACGAAACTACCATTTTTTATAAATCGTTATTTTAAATTAAAAAATATATAATTAAAAAAAAAAGACATGAGGGGAGGGGAGAAAGGGAAAAAGACCGGGGGGAGGAAAAGGGGAAGGGGCGGGGAGGAGGGGGACGGCGCCGGTGAAGTTTGGAGCTGCCGTCACCGTCGCCGTTGCCATCGCGAGCCAGGGAGAGAGCTTCTGTTTCTGCACCACTACTCCTCACCGTCGCGTTCTCGCCGCTGCATCTTGCCGCCGCTCCTCGCCACCTCACCGCTTCTGCTTCTTGCTTCGGCCTTTGTTTCTGCTTCATCTTCTGGTTTGTCTTCTACTTTTTCTGGGTCTGCTTGAGTGCTTCTGCTTCGTTTTCTGCTTTTTTGCTTCTGCTTCTGTATCTTCTGCTTCGTCTTCTGCTTTCTGCTTCTGCTTCTGCATCTTCTGGGTCTGCTTTGGCTAATTTTGATTTGTTATTTTCTGATTTTATCGTTGTTGTGTGTTGATTTGTTGAATCTGAAATTAAATAATGGATTTGTTCATTATAACCCCTAATTCCCTAATTTTTATTGTTGGTTTTATTTTTGTTCTGATTTTTGGATTACTGTTACTTTTTTTGTTTTTGGATTTTTTGTTTCTTCCTAATTTTTTGTCTTGTTCTTGTATTTGATTTCTTAGTAATTAAATTTTTGGTCTTGTTCTTATATTTGGTTTCTGCACAAATCTCACATACGATAAGCATTTCGTCATCATCCAGAAGCTCTATGTACTCGGTTTTGGGGACAACAAAGACTGGTCCTTATGACGAAGGTGTTAATGAAGATGGAAGGCAAAGAACGGTTTTTGATGATGATGAGCCTTCGATGGTGCTTTGAGAAGTGATGAAGGAGGACATGATGGCCTCTTGTAACTGCAATCTATGAGCATACTTGTCATCGGATATAGGAACGAGGTTACCTTCTTCCTTCTGTAATTAAATTTATAAATTTTTTATTTTTATAATTGAAGATGGATTTGAGTATTTTTAATTATTGTAATCGGATGTTGTTAACTATATTTAAAAATTTAAAATTTTGAGTTTTGTTAATAGAAGAAGAATGTTCTTCTGGAAGAAGAAGAACAAAGAGAATTTGTTCTCCTGGAAGAAGAAGAAGAACAAGAAGAATGAAATGGTGGAAAAAATAGTATTTTTGTCATTTAGAAAAAAATTTTATTAGAAAGGACGATTTTAAAATGAAATGTAACATTAAGGACAATTCTAAATAAAAAATACTATTAGGGACGGTTTCGATTCTGACCCTCAACGTTAGGGATCAAAACAATACTTATCCCTATTATTGACGGTGTTATTTGTTCAATATGACTGAACGACTTTTTTTATTTAGTATTTATGACTAAACAACTTTGATCTATATTTTTTTTTAAAATTAAAAGTCAGACTCAAATTTGAGATTTTTAGATAAAAATAAAAAAATTATATCATTTGAACTATAACTTTTTAGAAAATTTGATCTATATGTTACTAAAGGCTGCACTTTAATTTATAATGAGCACTACTCGATTTAGCAGTGTTAAGATTTGGGGAAAAAAAATAAAAAAGAAAGAAGAAGAAAGAAAGAACATTGGGCTGCGAAAACATTGATTGGCAAATTGGCATGAACATGAGCTCGGTTAACAGCAATTGGGCCCATGGGACGTGGGAGTGCACTTCTTGCAGGCTTTATGCACCATTTTTTTTTTGGTGACGCTTTATGCACCATTTAGTTGCCCTCTAACTTAACCTTATATATTTTTTTTTTACAAAAAATATGAGACTCGAACCCGCAACCTTTTAATTGAGTATGGGAAGACTATGCTATTTAAACTATTACTCATTGACAACTTAACTTTATATTTGATTCTTCTAAATTTTAAATTTTTATTTTAGAGAATAAAATATAATTTTTCACTTTTGAATAATTTTTTTTTATATTTTTTGTCTAATCTATAAAATAAATAGTGAAAGATAACACTTTTCTCTTTAAAATAAAATTCAAATTTTAAAAGATTCAAATTCTATTTAATTAATTAAGAATCATGTCAATCATGATTATGTTAAGGTGTGTGCTATGGTACTTATATATATTTACCTAATTTACTAAAAAAAAGAAAAATTAATATTTAAATTAAAAAATATAAAAATAAATAATTTTTTAATATTTAAAACTTATCATAAAAAACAATTTTAATCATTTCAACACCAAAATTAGAAGCACCACAGAATTTGCCTTATGTTAAACACCCCATGTTTTAATTTCAATACGACAAAAATTCCAGTAGAATCTAATCTTCTGTTGAGTCTCTGCGTCGCAACTCAATATTCCTCCCACAAGTGGATCCTGATAACTGGAATATCCAACGAAAATCCAGTTGTGTGAAAAAAAAAAAAAAACCGCTCAATTCAATCATGCATCATCCCAGTTATATTTATTTTTCACTTAGATATGAACGAAATATAAGCGATTAAACCTCTACCACAAACTCAACCCAATTTAATAAAAGACAAGGTAGGTGTTACAAGATTTTTTTTTAAGTATGTGTTATTTGTTATAAACTGATACTTTAATCCAATTAGTGAAAAATTTACAATGACTCATGACACCACAAATCACACAAAATAGGTTTTCTTAATTTTTTTTAATTTTCTTATAAAATGTATTTTTTATTATTTAATATTTTTTATTATATATTTTTTAATTATACTTAAAAATATATATATATATATATATATATATATATATATATATATATATATATATAAATTTATATTTTATAAGAAAATAAAAAAATTAAAAAGATCTATTTTTTATAAAATTTTACTATACATTCAAGTTTTTTTTAATAACTAAGTCCAACTAATGCTACATATTCAAGTCTTTTTGACAACTAAGTCTAAAAAACCAGTTTCGTGAGAGCGTTTCTTCTTCTTGGCGTTTTTTCTTCTTCTTTATGCTCCTCCTCCTTCCTCTTCATGTAGTTGTTGTAATATGTATTTTTTTTTCTTTTCTTATTGGATTTTTTTTCTTCTTATGATGATGAGGAGGAAGAAGAGAAGGAGGAAGAGGACGATGATGCTATATAAAGACACCAAACTCTAGCCTACGATAAGAATCACACTGAATTTAAATCAAAATAACACTGAAATTTTAAATAGTGACACTAGAAAAAAACTGAACTCCAACACAAGTAAAGAAACATGAATCATATTGAATCTAACTCATGATAATATCGAAATTTAGAAAGGATGACACCAGAAAACTCATCAATATGGTTTAAATCGCATAAAAAACACTACAACTACATATAGATTTCAAATCCAAGCCTATAACAAGAATTATACTAAATTTAAAACAAAATAATACCTACTGTGGAATAAATAAATAAGAAAGAAGTAACAAATATAAAATAAAAATATAATTATATAACTCTAATAGTAATATTCACCACAATTATTATCACAATATAATTAATATATTTACTAATATTGAGAGAATAGTATAAGAGAGTGAAGAATGTTTTATTACTATCAGTTATGTGTATGTTACGTGAGGATTTGTCCTCTATTTATAGATACAGAAATTTAAACATTCAACCTTCATTAATTCTCAATTTGTATTGAGAAGTTAAGCTTTGAAAAGCTCAGCCGCCTACATTAATAGACATCCATTGTTATCATAACACTCCCCCTTGGATGTCTATTTAAAAATATGCCTCATTAAAACCTTACTAGAGGAAAACCCTGTAGAAAAAAACCTTAGTGAAGGAACAAGAGTACAATATCCTTTGTGATGGGGACTGCCTCATTAAAAATCTTGTTAAGAAAAACCCAATAGAAAAAAACCTGACTAAGGATAAAAGAGTACAGTCTCCCCCTCTTGTCGACATCATTTAATATCTCGAAATCGGCGCATCCCAATCTCATGCACCAATCTTTTAAAGGAGGATTTTGGGAGTGACTTTGTGAATAAATCTGCCAGATTGTCACTTAAGCGGATCTGTTGGATATCAATTGTCCCTTGATTTTGAAGATCATGAGGGAAGAAGAATTTGAGAGAAATATGCTTTGTTCTATCGCCTTTGATATATCCACCCTTAAATTGAGCAATGCATGCTGTATTATCTTCAAACAGGACAGTTGGAGCTATCTTATGATCCGTCAGTCCACATGATGATAGAATATATTGGATCAAACTCCTGAGCCAAAAACACTCGCGACTAGCTTCATGTATCGCTAGTATTTCAGCATGATTAGAGGATGTTGCTGCAATTGTCTATTTTGTGGACCTCCATGAGATCGCTGTACCACCATATGTGAATAGGTATCCTGTTTAAGATCTCCTTTTATGTGGATCAGACAAGTATCCAGCATCTGCATAGCCAACTAATAGTGACTTGGATACATAGGGATAAAACAATCCCATATCAACTGTTCCATAAAAATATCGAAAGATTTGTTTGATTCCACTCCAATGTCTTCTGGTTGGAGAGGAACTATACCTTGCTAGTAAGTTCACAGCAAATGATATATTGGGTCTTGTATTATTAGCAAGATACATTAGTGCTCCAATTGCACTGAGATATGGTACTTCAAGACCAAGGATATATTCATTTTCATCTTTAGGACAGAATTGATCATTTTCCACATTCAAAGATCTTACGATCATTGGGGTACTTAATGGATGTGACTTATCCATATAAAATCTCTTCAAGATCTTCTCTGTGTATGTTGTTTGATGAATAAATATCCCATTTTTTATATGCTCGATCTGCAGGCTGAGACAAAATTTAGTCCTTCCAAGATATTTCATCTCAAACTCTTCTTTTAGAGTTTTTATAATTGTTGGGATCTCTTCAGAAGTCCCAATGATATTTAAATCATCAACGTACACAGCAATATCCAGATGCAGATTTTTTTATGAAAACACATGGACAGATATCATTATTCTTGAATCTATTTTTGGCCAGATACTCAGTAAGACAATTATACCACATTTGTCCAGATTGCTTTAGACCATATAAAGATATTTACAATTTGACTGAGTATAACACTTTGGAATATTCATTGGATGGTTTAGATATCTTTAGTCCTTCAGGAACTTTATAGATATCCCAATCTAATGAGCCGTATAAATAGGCTGTTACCACATCCATTAAATGCATATGCAGTCTATGATATGCGGATAAACTGACCAAATAACGCAATGTTATTGCATCCACTACAGGGGAATATGTTTCCTCATAATCTATACCGGGCCTTTGTGAAAAACCTTGTGCCACAAGTCGGACTTTGTAGCGCACAACTTCATTTTTCTCATTTCGTTTTTTCACAAATACCCATCGGTATGCAACATATTTTACATCTTCAGGTGTACGGACTACAGGTCCAAAGACTTCACGTTTTGCAAGTGAGTCTAATTCAGCCTTCATGACTTCTTCCCATTTTGGCCAATCATTTCTTTATCGATATTCTTCGACTGATCTTGACTCAAGATCCTTACTTTCATGCATGATATTTAATGCCACATTATATGCAAATATTTCATTGATATTTGTCTTATTTCGATCCCATTTCTCTCTTGTAAAGACATAATTTATCAAGATCTCGTCATTTTCACAATTTTCATGTACCTGAACGTTTTCTATCGTTAAAATTATATCAGAATTTTGGACAACTGCAGGTGTCTTTACTGTGTCTTTTTCAACAGGAATAGTATTTGCCTCTTTTCTTTTACGATGATTTTTGTCTTTGGAACCGACAGGCCTATCACGCTTCTAGCGTGTATTTACTTCGGTGGTAATTTATCCAACTGGGACATCAATTTGAATTGGGACATTTTTCGCTGGTCTATAAGATTTGGTTATCCTCTTTGTATCGAAAAATGCATCAGGCAATTCATTTGCTATTCTTTGAAAATGTATAATCTTTTGAACTTCTAGTTCACATTGCCCTGATCGAGGATCTAAATGCATCAACGATAATGCATTCCAATTAAGTTCCTTTTCAGGAAGCTTATTCTCTCTCCCTAATGTTAGAAATTTTGATTCATCAAAATGACAATCCGCAAACCGGGTTTTAAATACATCTCCAGTTTGTATCTCAAGATACCTCACTATAGAGGGAGAATCATATCCAACATATATCCCCAATTTTCTTTGCGGTCCCATTTTGGTGCGATTAGGTGGTGCAATGGGAACATATATCGCACATCCGAATATTCTTAAATGGGAAACATTTGGCTGTTGGCCAAAAGCTAATTGCATAGGAGAGAACTAATGGTAACTCGTTGGCCTCAAACGAATAAGTGCTGCGACATGTAAAATAGCATGCCCCAAACCGAGGTCGGAAGATTTGTTCTCATAAGTAAGGGTCTAGCAATTAATTGGAGACGTTTAATAAGTGATTCTGCTAACCCATTTTGTGTGTGAACATGAGTTACTGGATGTTCAACACTTATTCCATTAACCATACAATAAGTATTAAAAGCTTGAGAAGTAAATTCACTAGCATTATCAAGACGAATTGCTTTGATTGGATTTTTTAAAAATTGTGCTTTTAATGGAATAATTTGAGCCAGTAATCTCGCAAACACCAGGTTGCGAGAAGACAATAAGCACACATGTGACCATCTCGAAGATGCGTCTATCAGGACCATAAAATATCTAAAAGATCCACATGGTGGATGAATAAGTCCACATATATCAGCTTGAATCCTTTCTAGGAATTCAGGGGACTCAAATCCAATCTTTACTGGTGATGGCCTTAAAATTAACTTCCCTTGAGAACATGCAACACAACAAAATTCACTAGATTTAAGAATCTTCTGGTTCTTTAGTGAATGTCCATGAGAGTTTTCAATAATTTTCCGCATCATGGTTGTTCCCGAATGACCTAATCGATCATGCCAAATTATGAATTCATTTGGGCTAGTAAACTTCTGGTTTACAATGGTTTACAATGGCATGTGATTCAATTGCACTAATTTTGGTATAATATAACCCAGATGAAAGTGAGGGCAACTTTTCTAATATAACCTTTTTATTTAAATCATGAGTTGTGATATATAAGTACTCATGATTTCCTTCATTTATAGTCTCAATATGATATCCATTTCGGCGAATATCTTTAAAGCTCAACAAGTTTCTTAGAGACTTGGTAGACAATAGTGCATTATTTATTATGAATTTTGTTCCTCTGGAAAACAAAATTATAATTTTTTCGGAGTCTTCAATCACATTGCCTGAGCCAATAATAGTATTAACGTATTCTTCTTTTGGTACAAGATGGGTAAAATATATATTGCTTTTGAGAATGATGTGCGAACTTGCACTATCCGCAAGGCAAACATCTTCACTATATGTCCTTGCCATTCTCTTCAAAGACAAATAATAATAAAATGAGTAGTATACACAGTTAAATTGAATACTTGATCGAAATTATTTTTCTAAGAAACACTGCACATAATGTCATATACTAAAATTTTATTTTAAAACTTGACACATTTAATGATTTCAAAATTCATAAATATTAATATTTCATTATTTATATACATCATATTTAAAACTTAAATACATAGAAAATAAAACTTAACAATAAGTTCTTTACATTATCTATTTACATGGATACTTAACAATTTCACATATTAAACTATTCCATCATTGATCAAATGACCAATATTTTTTTCAGGATCCTCAAAAAAATCAGATACATCACAATGAGTGGTGAAATTTTCAACAACATCATTTGAAACGAAATTTGATTCTTTTCCTTTGTCGTCCTTTTTCAAAGATGCTTGATAAAGATCGACTAGGTGCCTTGGGGTACGACAGGTACGTGACCAATGACCTTTTCCACCACAACGAAAACACTTATCCTCTGTTGATTTATTTTACCCAATATTTCTTTCTTTATCCCACTTCTGGTGAGATCCTCTCTTTTGAACATATTCATTTTCCTTCCATAATTTTTTTTGTTGCCAAAACCTTGCCATTTACCTATTCTAGGGTAATGATTTGCCGCATTTACTTCAGAAAATAGGGCGGCGCCAGCTGGGCGCGCTCCGTGATTCTTTAAGAGCAACTCATTGTTGCGTTCAGCAACAAGAAGGCAAAAAATTAATTCAGAATATTTTTTAAATCCTTTTTCTCGATACTGCTACTGTAGGAGCACATTCGAGGCATGAAAGGTCGAGAAAGTTTTCTCTAACATATCATTATCAGTTATCTTTTTCTCACATAATTTCATTCGTGAGGTGATTCGAATCATTGCTGAATTATATTCATTTATGGATTTAAAATCCTGTAGACGCAAGTGCGCCCATTCATATCGGGTTTGAGGAAGTATCACCGTCTTTTGATGATTGTACCTTTTTTCAAGGTCTTTCCAAAGATCTACAGGATCTTTTAATGTGAGATATTCATTTTTCAATCCTTCGTCAATATGACGACGAAGTAAAATCATGGCTTTGCTTTATCCTTTTGGGATGCATTATTTTCAGCCTTAATGGTATCTCCAAGATCCATTGAATCAAGATGGATTTCAGCATCTAATATCTATGATAAATAATTATTTCCAGATATATCAAGAGCATTAAATTCAAGATGAGAGAATTTCGACATAATAAAAATTTGTTACCTTGAGTCTTCCTAAATTTTGATCATAATTTCGTGCTGATAACGTGTTATGGAATAAATAAATAAGGAAGAGGTAATAAATATAAAATAAAAGTATAATTATATAACTCTAATAGTAATATTCATCACAATTATTATCACAATATAATTAATATATTTACTAATATTGTAGTAAAGAATATACGAGAGAGAGAATAGTATAAGAGAGTGAAGAATGTTTTATTACTAGCAGTTATGTGTATGTTACGTGAGGATTTGTCCTCTATAAAATAGATACAAAAATTCAAATATTCAACCTTCATTAATTCTCAATTTGTATTGAGAAGTTAAACTTTGAAAAGCTCAGCCGCCCACATTAATAGACATCCATTGTTATCATAACAATACCGACATTTTAAAATAATGACAAAAAAAAAGAAGAAAACTAAACTCAAAACAAACATAGAAACATGAATCACAATTAATCTAAATAATAATAATAATATCAAAACATGAAAATGATGATACAAAAAAATTTATAATATCGCTTAAATCACATAAAAAATACTATAATTATATAGAGATTCTAAATTCAGGTATATGACAAGAATCATAATGATGATAGAAAAGAAAAAAAAAACGAAAAAAAAAAAATAAATGAAAAATAAGAGAGAAGAAGAGGAGTAGATGGCTTTGGTAGTAGTAACAACAATAATCAACGACGACAATAACAAAAACAAAAAAGATGAATAAAAAGGAGGAGAAGAAGAAGAAACAGCAGCTGATAGCAACATGCGGAAGAAGAAGACAAGAAAAAAAAGAAGAATACAATTTAGTTGGACTTAATTGGATAAACAATTTCATTATAGTTTTTTTTTTCTTTTTCATATAACATGCGATTGGAAGGTAGGCATTACGGTAGTATTTGGTGGAGAAATAGAGACGGAAAGACTAAGACGGAGAGACAGAGACTAAGGCTGCATTTGTTTACAGAGACAGGATATTGAGCCAAGGACACAGATATAAAATCGTGTTTGACATAAGAGACATGGACAGAGACAATGTGTCCAGGGATACTGAATTAATGTATTTTGTCCATCCTGACAGGAAGGACACAGAAACACTAACAAATGACACAACTTATTTTTCATTTTTTCTTTTATTATTCTTGTTAAATTTTTATAATTATATTTTTTATTATTATATTTTTTGTCTCAAAATTTTTGAATGAAAAAAAGAGAGAATAAATTAGATTTTTATAATTTGTTTTAGTTTATCACCAAACAGGATATAAGAACACAAAATTTTGTGTTTCTGTCCTTTATGTCTTGTTCTCAGTGTCTTATCTTGTCGTATTCTCAAAAATAAATGCAGCCTAGTATTAATGAGAGACAAAAATTGAAATAAGAATGAAATTCTAATTTAATTTGCACAAAAAATAAAATTAGAATTAATTAATTAAAATAAAGATATTTTAAGTATAAAATATTATTAAAATTTTGGTCTCCATTTCTAAAAATTATAGTCTCCTATATCCTTATTTTTTTAAAAATACTAAAATACTAAAATTTTAGAGACTCAATTTCTCAATCTCTATCTAAATATTTCAAAACTAACACTGCCTATAAGATGTTACAATAATAGTAAATGTATGGTTTGTTGTGATAAGGATTCTATCACACCTTACGTGGATGCCCATTTTCCATGAGGTGTAGTTTCTCAAGGATGACTTAGAAGACCACATTTAATATGAACTTGAAAAGCTTTCTCTTGTACGTGTATAAATAGAGGCTTAAGCCTCTGAATGGAAATACACTACAGCAATAACAAATATTCTCACCTTTCTCTTCTTTCATATATTATAAAGTCTATTTTCATTTCCATTTCTCTCTCTCTCTTTACAGTAATAAAACAAATGCAATTCTCTCTCCCTTTACTTTTAATACTTCTTTCTATCTTTACATATATATGCATATTACAACATATAATATTAATGTATATATACAAATTATTATTGAGCTAATTATATTAATGCTAGAGTCTTCTATTTACATATTTTATTTTATATTTACATCTTCCTTATTTATTTAGTTGTTTTACAACACGTTATCAGTACGAGACTCTGATCAAATTTTTAGGAAGACTCCAGGTAACAAATTTTTATTATGTCGAAACTCTTTAATCTTGAATATAATGCTCTTGATATATTTGGAAATAATCATTTATCATGAATATAGATGTTGAAATCCATCTTGATTCAATGGATCTTGAAGATACCATTGAGGCTGAAAATAATACATCCCAGAAGGATAAAAGTCAAGGCCATGATTTTCCTTCGTCGTCATCTTGACGTATGATTGAAAAATGAATATCCCACATTAAAAGATCCTGCAGATCTGTAAAAAGACCTTGAAGAAAGGTACAATCATGTGATACTTCCTCAAGCCCGATATGTTAGAGAAAATTTTCTCAACTTCCATGCCTCGAATGTGCTCCTGCAGCAGCAGTATCGAGAGAAAGGGTTTAAAAAATATTCTGAGTTAATTTCTTGCCTTCTTGTTGCTGAACACAACAATGAGTTGTTATTGAAAAATCATGAAGCGCGCCCAGCTGGCGCTGCCCCATTTCCTGAAGTAAATGTGGCAAATTACCCCAGAAGAAGTAAATGGCAAGATTTTAATAATAAGAAAAATTATGGAAGGAAAAAGAATTATGTTCAAAAGAGAGGATCTCACCAGAAGTGGGATAGAGAAAAGAATATCGGGTAGAATAAATCAACCGAGGAGAAGTGTTTCCGCTGTGGTGGAAAGGGCCATTGGTCTCGTACCTGTCGTACCCCAAGGCACCTAGTCGATCTTTACCAGGCATCTTTGAAAAAGAACGACAAAGAAAAGGAAACAAATTTTGTTTCAAATGATGCTGAGAACTCCACCACTCATTATGATGTATCTGATTTTTTTGAGGATCTTGAAGGAAATATTGGTCATTTGATCAATGATGGAATAGTTTGATATATGTATGTATTTGTTAAGTATTCAGGTGAATAATTTTACTGTGCATGTACTTCTACTCATTTTATTATTATCATTTGTTTTTTAAGAAAAATGGCAAGAACATATTCTGAAGATATTTGCCTTGCGGATAGTGCAAGTTCGCACACTATTCTCAAAAGTGATATATATTTTACCCATCTTGTGCCAAAAGAGGAATATGTTAATACTATTATTGGCTCAGACAATGTGATAGAAGGCTCCGGAAGAGCTATAATTTTGTTTCCTGGAGGAACAAAATTTATAATAAATAATGCACTATTATCTACCAAGTCTCTGAGAAACTTGTTGAGTTTCAAAGATATTCGCCGAAATGGATATCATGTTGAGACGATGAATGAGGGAAATCATGAGTATTTATGTATAACAACTCATGATTTAAATAAGAAAGTTATATTAGAAAAATTACCCTCACTTTCATCTGGGTTGTATTATACCAAGATTAGTGCAATTGAATCACATGCCACTGTAAACCAGAAGTTTACTAGCTCAAATGAGTTCATAACTTGGCACGACCGATTGGGTCATCCGGGAACAACCATGATGAGGAGAATTATTGAAAACTCTCATGGACATTCACTAAAGAACCAGAAGATTCTTAAATATAGTGAATTTTGTTGTGCTGCATGTTCTCAAGGGAAGTTAATTTTAAGGCCATCACCAGTAAAGATTGGATTTGAGTCCCCTGAATTCCTAGAAAGGATTCAAGGTGATATATATAAGACCTATTCATCCACCATGTGGATCTTTTAGATATTTTATGGTCCTAATAGACGCATCTTCGAGATGGTCACATGTGTGCTTATTATCTTCTCGCAACCTGGCGTTTGCGAGATTACTGGCTCAAATTATTCGATTAAAAGCACAATTTTCAGAAATCCAATCAAAGCAATTCGTCTTGATAATGCTGGTGAATTTACTTCCCAAGCTTTTGATGCTTATTGCATGGCTAATGGAATAAGTGTTGAGCATCCAGTAGCTTATGTTCACACACAAAATGGGTTAGCAGAATCACTTATTAAGCGCCTCCAATTAATTGCTAGACCCTTGCTTATGAGAACAAATCTCCCAACCTCGGTTTGGAGGCATGCAGTTTTACATGCCGCAGCACTTATTCGTTTGAGGCCAACGAGTTATCATCAATTCTCTCCTATGCAATTAACTTTTGGCCAGCAGCCAAATGTTTCCCATTTAAGAATATTTGGGTGTGCGATATATGTTCCCATTGCGCCACCTAATCGCACCAAAATGGGACCCCAAAGAAAATTGGGGATATATGTTGGATATGATTCTCCCTCTATAGTGAGGTATCTTGAGATACAAACTGGTGATGTGTTTAAAGCCCGGTTTGCAGATTGTCATTTTGATGAATCAAAATTTCCAACATTAGGGGGAGAGAATAAGTTTCCTGAAAAGGAACTTAATTGGAATGCATCATCGTTGATGCATTTAGATCCTCGATCAGCGCAATGTGAACTAGAAGTTCAAAAGATTATACATTTGCAAAGAATAGCAAATGAATTGCCTGATGCATTTTCCGATACAAAGAGGATAACCAAATCTTATATACCAGCGGAAAATGCCCCAATTCGAATTGATGTCCCAGTAGGACAAGTAGCCACTGAAGCAAATTCACGCCAGAAGCGTGGCAGGGCGGAAAATGCCCCAATTCGAATTGATGTCCCAGTTGGACAAACTGCCACTGAAGCAAATACACGCCAGAAGCGTGGCAGGCCTGTCGGTTCCAAAGATAAAAATCCTCGAAAGAGAAAAGAGGTAAATACGATTCCTGTTGAAAAAGACATAGTAAAGACACCTGCAGTTGTCCAAAATTCTGATATAACGCCAGAAGACGTTCAGGTACCTGAAAATTGTGAAAATGACGAGATCTCGATAAATTATGTCTTTACAGGAGAGAAATTGGACCGAAATAAGACAATTGTCAATGAAATATTTGCATACAATGTGGCATTAGATATCATGCATGAAAGTAAGGATCTTGAGCCAAGATCAGTCGAAGAATGTCGACAAAGAAATGATTGGCCAAAATGGGAAGCAGCCATGAAGGCTGAATTAGACTCACTTGCAAAACGTGAAGTCTTTGGACCTGTAGTCCGTACACCAGAAGATGTAAAACCTGTTGGATACAAATGGGTATTTGTGAGAAAACGAAATGAGAAAAATGAAGTTGTGCGCTACAAAGCCCGACTTGTGGCACAAGGTTTTTCACAAAGGCCCGGTATAGATTATGAAGAAACGTATTCCCCCGTAGTGGATGCGATAACATTGCGTTATTTGGTCAGCCTATCTGCATATCATAAACTGCATATGCATTTAATGGATGTGGTAACAGCCTATTTATACGGCTCATTAGATCGTGATATCTATATGAAAGTCCCTGAAGGACTAAAGATATCTAAACCATCCAATGAATATTCGCAAGGGTTATACTCAGTCAAATTGCAAAGATCTTTATATGGTCTAAAGCAATCTGGACGAATGTGGTATAATCGTCTTACTGAGTATCTGGCCATAAACGGATTCAAGAATGATGATATCTGCCCGTGTGTTTTCATAAAGAAATCTGCATCCGGATTCATTATAATTGCTGTGTACGTTGATGATTTAAATATCATTGGGACTCCTGAAAAGATTCCAACAATTATAAAAACTCTAAAAGAAGAGTTTGAGATGAAAGATCTTGGAAAGACTAAGTTTTGTCTCGGCCTACAGATCGAGCATATAAAAAGTGGGATCTTTATTCATCAAACAACATACACAGAAAAGATCTTGAAAAGATTTTACATGGATAAGTCACATCCATTAAGTACCCCAATGATTGTAAGATCTTTAGATGTGAAAAAGGATCAATTCCGTCCTAAAGAAGAAAATGAAGATATCCTTGGTCCTGAAGTACCATATCTTAGTGCCATTGGAGCGCTAATGTATCTTGCTAATAATACGCGACCTGACATATCATTCGCGGTGAATTTACTAGCAAGGTATAGTTCCTCTCCAACCAGAAGACATTGGAGTGGAATCAAACAAATTTTTCGATATCTTCATGGAACGGTTGATATGGGATTGTTTTATCCCTATGGATCCAAGTCACAACTAGTTGGCTATGCAGATGCCGGATACCTGTCTGATCCACATAAAGGGAGGTCTCAAACAGGATACCTATTCACATATGGTGGTACAGCTATATCATGGAGGTCCACGAAACAGACGATAGCAGCAACCTCCTCTAATCATACTGAAATACTGGCGATTCATGAAGCTAGTCGCGAGTGTTTTTGGCTGAGGAGTCTGATTCAATATATTCTGTCATCATGTGGACTAATTGATCATAAGATAGCTCCAACTGTCCTGTTTGAAGATAATACAGCATGCATTGCTCAACTTAAGGGTGGATACATCAAAGGTGATAGAACAAAGCATATTTCTCCCAAATTCTTCTTCACTCATGATCTTCAAAATCAAGGGACAATTGATGTCCAACAGATCCGTTCAAGTGACAATCTGGCAGATTTATTTACAAAGTCACTCCCAAAATCCTCCTTTGAAAGATTGGTACATAAGATTGGGATGCGCCGATTTCGAGACATTAAATGATGTCGGCAAGAGGGGGAGATTGTACTCTTTTTTCCTTGGTCAAGTTTTTTTTTCCCATTGGGTTTTTCTTGACAAGGTTTTTAATGAGGCAGCCCCATCATTAAAGGATATTGTACTCTTTTTCCTTCACTAAGGTTTTTTTCCCACTGGATTTTTCTTTAGTAAGGTTTTAACGAGGCAATAATCCTAAATGGTCATCCAAGGGGAGTGTTGTGATAAGGATTCTATCACACCTTACGTGGATGCCCATTTTCCATGAGGTGTAGTTTCTCAAGGATGACTTAGAAGACCACATTTAATATGAACTTGAAAAGCTTTCTCATGTACGTGTATAAATAGAGGCTTAAGCCTCTGAATGGAAATACACTACAGCAATAACAAATATTCTCACCTTTCTCTTCTTTCATATATTATAAAGTCTATTTTCATTTCCATTTCTCTCTCTCTTTACAGTAATAAAACAAATGCAATTCTCTCTCCCTTTACTTTTAATACTTCTTTCTATCTTTACATATATATACATATTACAACATATAATATTAATGTATATATACAAATTATTATTGAACTAATTATATTAATGCTAGAGTCTTCTATTTACATATTTTATTTTATATTTACATCTTCCTTATTTATTTAGTTGTTTTACAACATGGTTCTCAATTCTCATTGCCGTTGTGCTCTTTCTTCACGAACAATGCTCATCCTAGCCGTAAATAGTGCCACCTTTCTACCAATCCATCATTTCAGTTTGATAATGTTATGTGTACGCGCTCACCAGCGAGTGAGCTTCCTGATTTTACAACGCGAGACACGAGACTGTTCTTGGTTGGCATTTTATGCACTCTCAAAAAACTGATTCCAATTTCCATGTGAAGCATTCTGTTGCGCGTTTATACAAGAAGGAAAGCAAGCAAATAATTAGCTCATTGGTTAGCTTAGGTTAAATATTCAAATTCAGTAAAATTTTAAATAAAGTTGAAATTCGTGAATATAAAAAAATTTGAGAAGAACAATTTTTCATTTTTCTTTCTTAAAGTAAAAATTTTCAAACAAATAAAAATATCGACATTATTCTCTTTATTTCACCGTATGTGTTTTATTTTTGTTTCTAAACTTGTAAATATTTATTCTATGTATACTATTTAAGGTTTTGTATATTATATCCGTGATTTAATCTATAACCCTTTATGTGATTTTAAAATACTCAATAAGTAGTGTGGTATTAATTACCCTTTTTCATACAATATTAAGATATTTGTAATGTAGAAAACGGAAATGGAAATTGGCACCTTGTGTAAGAGTGGAGGGATGCAAAACCTATTCTCATCAGGTGCAGGTACAGGGAAATTTGAGGGGGCAGAAAAGATTCCATGGAATTATTGAGTGGTGACTCGTTATTGTTAATTTGTTATGATGTTTAAAAAATAGTATTTAATTTAATAAAAAATTAAAAATTAATATTTTATTTAAAAAAGATAAGAATAAATAATTTTTAAATATCTAAAATTTATTATAACACATAAGTTAGCAAAAATTAAATACCATAGAATTCACCCTCTTGAGATTTATGCGGAAATTGATATGCGTTGTTGGTGGAAGGGGGGAGTGTTTCCCAGTTTGCATTTTGGTTGGTGTGATAGTGGAGTGCGGCAGAGTGATTCTCTCGTGAATTGACCGTGAACAATGAAAGAGAACTGTGGGAAAAAAAAAAGAAACGAAGAGAAAAGATGATAAATAAATAGATAAAGATTTGGTTATTTGATATCTTAAAAATATATTTTAAGAATATAATAAAAAGAATATATCTAATATTTTTAAAATATTTTCTTAAAATATATATTAACAATGTACAATAAATACTTATAATCAATTATAATCGTACAATAATAAGGATTTGGCCAGATTTTTTTAAATAAATAAAATAAATATTTTAATTATGTATATACATATTTTTTTAAAGCATTTATGTATTTGCACAATATGTCTTATCTTGTTTATACTTTAAATGAGATAAATCACGCACACACATCAATGTATCACATTTATAAACACGTTATGACACGTGTACATTCAGATAAGGTACATTGACGTTTATAAATAGAATTCGTTATATTTTATTGATATTTTTGAATTTTCGGGACGTTATGACACGTAACCCGAACATCAATCGCTTGAATGCTAGTTGACACATTACGGGAGTTATCGACTTTGAGATTGGTGTTATCTTTTATTGTTCAAATTAATAATTATTTGCGATTTACTTAACTAATGAATAGACCGAATGATATTTAGGTAATATAGAGTAGGTTAGTTGACAAATAGAAATTAAGACATTTATAAGTATTTAAGTTTGTTCATAGTGAAGGCTAAACAACTAATAAGTTTGAGTTGATTTGTTAATTTAAAGTTTTTAGTAGTTACTTTTATTGTTTTGAATTTGGGAAGGATTTTTAAGTACTTTTTTTTTATGCTTTTTATTATGTTGTGATGTTTATCTGAGTTGCACTTTATATTTTTTAAAATAGTTTTGAATATGCTAGAGAAGTTAGTTTAAAGTTTTGTACTTATAATTTTTTTTTTAAACAAAGGCCTCGCCTTTTATTGCTTAGGCGGATTAGTCACACACTTGCACCTCCGAACTCCATCGTCGTTTATCTGAGGGAAGTTGGGTTTGGCGACACGGTGCAGCTCAGGGACTCTGTGTTTGACAACTTTCTGATCACTGCATTTGTGGAGCGGTGGCGTCCGGAGACCCACACTTTTCACCTGTCATGGGGTGAGTGCACCATCACCCTACAAGATGTTGTATACCACCTTGGGAGAGTCAGTCGGTGGGTGCCTGCGTGACTTCCAGACTTGGCACTAACGACCAACATGGAAGTACGTGGAGGAGCTCTTAGGTGCCAAACCGCCCCTTCCAGTGCAGCAGGGTGTGCAGAGGAAGTAGTCGTTTAGCATCAAGATGACCTGGCTCAGGAACCAAGTTCGGCACATGCTAGCGACTCCTATTGTACGATTCCTCCCAATCACCATATATATATATACACACACACACACGACAACTTAAATTGATAGCTCAGGGACCAAGGGTTTGCTGATATTTTTATAGATATTTAATTTTTGTCCTATTATATCTTGTTTATTGTGTAAACGAGTTGAATTGTCACTTATCTCGTTTACATATGCATTACCCGTCTTTTCGCATGTGTCACGTTTACAAATGTGATATATTGAGGGGTGTGTCTTATCTTGTTTACACGGTAAACAAGAGACTGTAAATGAGATAAGACACATTGTGTAAATACACAAATACTCTAAAAAATATGTATATGCGTAATTAAAATATTTATTTTATTTATTTAAAAAAAATTCGAATTTAGTCTCTAGGACTGTGTTTGTTTATGAGAACAGAACAAGATAAAACACTAAAAATAAAACATAAAAGTCAGAAACATAAAATTTAATGTTCTTATATTCTATTTGATGATAAAATAGAACAAATTATAAAAGTCTAATTTATTTTTATGTTTTTTCATTTAAAAAATTTTAAAAAAATAATAAAAAATATAATTATAAAAAATTAATAAAAAATAAAAAAATAAATTATATTTTTATTAATATTTTTATATTTTTTATCAGAATAAATATAAAATATATTAATTTAATATTTCTAAATATCATGTCTCTTACTATATATACGGTTTTATATTTTTATATATCTTTCCAATATCCCATTTCTATAAACAAACGTTGCCTAATGGAATTTGTTGCTATGCTCATTTACTTGTTCCAACATGCGGACAACTATGTCCTTCACCACCGGCTCTCTGACAATCCCTCCCTCTGGACCTGAGCGGCTGACCCCTCAACAATGTCACTCCCACACTTTTTAAACCAATAAACGCTATTACACTTTCTATTCAAATCCCTCTAATTAGTGAATCCGTATTAATTTAAAGAGAGTCTATAAAATTTTTAACTACGCTATATTGTTAAAATTAGTCATTAAATTAGATATTTATATAAAATATAACGAGAGAAGATTCATTTAACTTTATTTATTTACACATTAGTTTTATTACAAAATTAAAAAATATTTAATATTTTTATAATTATTCTATATAATAACTACAATAATTTATAAAATATTTTTAATTTTTTATTAAATTAAAATAAAAATTTTAAATTTATAAATATAAATTTTAATTTAATAACTAAATAAAAAATTAAAATATATTAGAATTAAACTAAATATTTTAAAAATATAAAATTAATATTTTTTAAATAATATTTAAATTGTTTATATCACAAATATTTAAATCCCGTATAAGATAGTAAAATGAAGTAGATAGATATTATTCTCAAACAACGGAGTGATAGCGGTAAGGCGGTAACATGTATGTGGGGTTGAGAAAAGAAGCTTTTACAGCAAATAGAAGTTGATTTTAACACTTCAATTTCAAAATCAATATTACTACTTTATTAGTGACTACAGTATATATGAGTATGGCCCGCATTCCAAGAAAATGAATGAAACGGAATTATTCCTTCAGTCGATGTGAATTTTGCCCAACCCTCGTGATTTAGCTCGGTTTATTTGTGGTAATGTGGTTATCATTGCGGCATAAGTCCATATAATACCATTGCAAGGCCTGGACTGCAACTCATTCTGCTCTCTTTTAACTAACATCAATGGCCTCAATACTGAGACTCCTCTTCGTTTTCCTCTTCGTCTTCCACATTTCAGGTATCTACCCTCCTTTCTCTCCATTACAATGCCGCTTTCATGCTTACATTTTAAGGAGCATTTTATACACTATTATACTTGAAACTAAAGAACAGTGTATGTGACTGGTTTTTTGCTTGTTTGTTGTTCATGCCAACTAACAGTGCTCAAGGCTTCAGGGGCATCAATAATATTCTACAACAAGTGCCCCCACCCAGTGTGGCCCGGCATCCAGCCCAGCTCAGGAAAGCCCGTTCTGGCCCGCGGGGGCTTCAAACTCCCACCAAACAAGGCCTACTCCCTCCAACTCCCTGCTCTCTGGTCGGGCCGCTTCTGGGGCCGCCACGGCTGCGCCTTCGACGGCTCCGGACGGGGCCGCTGCGCCACCGGCGACTGCGGCGGGTCCCTGTTCTGCAACGGCATCGGCGGAACTCCGCCGGCGACCCTAGCAGAGTTCACGCTGGGAAACGAGCAGGATTTCTACGACGTGAGCCTGGTGGACGGTTACAACCTTCCAATCTCGATCACACCGTTCAAGGGATCTGGAAAGTGCAGCTACGCTGGGTGCGTGAGCGACCTCAACATGATGTGCCCCGTGGGACTGCAGGTGCGCTCACGCGACAAGAAGCGCGTGGTGGCCTGCAAGAGTGCCTGCTCCGCCTTCAACTCCCCTCGCTACTGCTGCACGGGTACCTATGGAAGCCCACAGGCCTGCAAGCCCACTGCCTACTCCAGGATCTTCAAGACCGCATGCCCAAAGGCCTACTCCTACGCTTACGACGACCCCACCAGCATCGCCACTTGCACTCGCGCTAACTACTTGCTCACTTTCTGCCCTCGCCGCCGCTGATCTCAAGCTCACTACTCCTTAATTCCTTACTAGTTAATACTTAATAGTTACTACTATTCTCTTTGGCCTAGCTCTTTCTACTATTACCATTATTATCATCATTATCATTATCATTATTATGTCATAACAATTTGCATTTGCATTAGTACTACCCAATACTACCCAATACTCTCTTATTTCGTTACTTTAGTACGTTAATGTGTACTAGCTAAGTCTTCTGTATTAATTCATATTACAATTACTACTACCGCGTGCCTGCGTGTGATCTGCTTGGTTTGTCAGGTGTTTTGCTTCCATTGTTGTCATTTATGGCCATGTTTTTATCTTGGAGTAAAAAAGTAGGTTATTTCATACTAGCAAGTAGCAAGCGCTTGTTAGATACATTTCTCATCGCTAATGGGTTTGCGGATTTGTCTACTATTCCAATTCCACTGAGCAATCAATTCGTCTATTTGGTTTCCAGCCTGATATTGATATACTGTACACCCTAAAAAGCATATTCGCCACACAACCAATGAGAAATTGGATTCACAAACGTCACTCTCTTTTTTAAGTAATCCTTGTCTGTTTAGACCTTGGACAATAGTCTATATTTTTTTTTTGGTGACGGACAATAGTCTATATTGCTTCATATGATGTTTATCTTGCCTTCCTTTGCAATGAAATTAGACAATGAAACAATTACATATTTCCCCGCCCATCCCCAATTTTATAGGAATTTGCGTGTGAACTACTATATTTAATATTTTACTTTAAACACCATTTAACTTGTTTCCATATAGTTTGAAGGGAAAAGGGAGGGGAGGAAGGGGTTGACAGGGTGGATAGCAGTAGAACGTCCGAAAAAGCTTGTCCTGTTTGGTTAACGTTGGAAATTCTTTATAGTTTTTCATGGACTATTCTTTATTTTCCTTTTGCATGATTTTCTTCCTATTTTTGCTGCGCTAAGTCGCTAACATTATTGATTATCTACATGCTCGTTTTCCTTTTCGAAAGATGCAATAAAATTTGAATGAACAAAGATTAGAAGGGGAAAAAAATAGTTAATTATTAACGGGAATTTTTTTTTTCTCAATTTCTAGAAAACAAGGAAATACAACTATACAAGCATGTCTTACTACTACGGTATTACCTAAGCTATTGATTGTTTTTCTTTTTTTTTTTCTTTCTTTTTGTGTTCATCACAACTTTTGTTTTGGGCTGAAGTACTCCCAAGTTTCATAACAAAAAGAAACATAGGCCAATACAGTCAAAGCCCATCATAGTCCTACAGTTTTTGGTGCCAACTCTCTGGATTTTGGGTATTGATCCCAGGCCCATCTATTGGGGATTTTGTAACATCATAGCACTTTTACTAAGAAGGGACACACGGACTAGGACTAAAAACAAAAGAAGAGAAAGGTCAAAAGATGTGCCTAGCATTAGAAATAAAATTGGGCCTGTTAGGTTGAGTCCCAAAGATAAAAAGATTTCCATGAAAAAAAAAAAGATAAAGATGCGGATGCAGATCCATATGTCATAAATTACACGTGTTCCCTGTTCCATCCCATGATTGTAACGAATAATACTTTTCCCTCCCTTTTCCCTTCCTTAAAGCAACGAATAATACTTTTTCCTATTTAAACGTAAAAAGTCATATGCATTACACTCTCCACGTGACAACAAATCCAAAAGGACGAGGCTAAGGCTAAAACTCACCATTCTTCTTGATTCAGCAATTTCTCATTTCTTTCTTTCTTTCTTTAAAGTCACGAGCGTGTCCAACCCGCGTTCATTTACGCGTGTCCCACAAAGAGTGTATTCCTTTGTCCTTAATCAACGCGTCTTACAAATGTAGTAAAACTATTCCTACACCACTACTGTTATAACGTAATGCTTTTTGTTTTTAGCAAATTTACTTTTCAGAAATTTAATTTTAATAGTGTGAAAAACTTTGTTTGTAACACTATATTATTAAAAATAATTAATATTTTATTAATTATATAAATAGTCATCTAAAAGTTAAGCATTTTATTTTTATTATATAATTATATAAAATATTTATATTTAATATAGCAAAATTAAATTTAACTTTTAATTAGAAAATTTGATAATTTGGTGTCTGATTTTATAGTATTAAACATTTTATTTTATTATAAAATAAAAATACAAATGATTTTTTTATTTTTTAAATAAATGTAAATAAATGTTTATTTTTCTTAAAAAATATTATTGATGGATTATATTATCTAAAACTAAACATCAGAAATTAATTTATCTTATATTTAAGAAATAAAAATTTATTTTGTTAAAAAAAGTATTATTGATGTAATATATCCTCTAAAATTTTAAAACATAAGAAATTAGTTTATCTTATATTTAAGAAAATAAAAATTATTTTATCAATTAAAATATAATTTATTTATTAAAAAATGTAGTAGATATCAGCTTCAATATTTCTTTTGCATAGGAGATATGCAAGCATTATAATTCATCCATATTAACACATGCCACATGCCACATGCCACATGCCATTTTCATCCACCTTTTTTCCTGCCCCTTCTTCCCTAATCCTTAGGAGTTGTTATTCATCCATTTGTGTGTATTTATGATTAACTTATGAGTTGTATTTATGACAAGAATATTTATGTATTTTTTATTTTGTTCCTTAAGTAATTTAGTATTTATTTGTTTATTTATGATTAATTAATTTATTTATTTGTTTCTCATACTCACCTACAAAATTACAGATTTAAATTTCATTCCTAATTAAAAAAAAAAAAGTTATGATCTATCGGGCCTAAATTTCACTTTTAGATTATCTATTTATTAGGTCTTATTTAGTATATATTATTTAAAATCTCATAAGCACAGGTGTTGTGCAGTAAATATAAAGGACAAAAGTTGTTTGTACATGTATCATATGAATTATTTGTTTTTCAGAACATTTTTTTAACATTTGATTAGGCTATATGAAAAGTATATGTTTTAATTTTAAACATATTATTTGTGTTTAGGTAAAAATATAGAAGAACAAAATCATCATTTGAAGTACAAAAGATCGGCCTTTTAGAGAAAAAGTGAAACTTGATAAAAGAGAATAATATTCCAAACTTATATTACATTTTACAGCGTTTTTAATTTGACACTTAATTCTTACAAAATTGTTATTGTTAAATTCATTTACAATAGTTGTTATGTTAGATAAATAATGTTTTACGTCATATTATTCAATTATAAATTAATAAATTTAGTTAAATTAGTCACTATTTCAGACATGAAAGAAAGTCTGATTTTTTTAATATTGAATTAATTTTTTTATATAGACAAATTTTATTAATTTCTAATAAAAATGAGACATAAATGTTAATTTTTCTAATAAAATAAAAAATTGATAATTAATATGATCATTATAATTATTTTAAAAAATAAGTTATTAGACCAAATTTTTTTGTAACATAAATATTAATTTGTCTAATAAAATAAAAAAATTAGTAATTAATATTATTATTAGAATTCTTTAAAAAATAAATTATTAGACTGATTTTTTTAAGATTTATTTAAGATATTTTTAAATAATAGAACAAAAAATATATAATTATAAACTATTACTAAATCATGCTTTATTAAAAATAATTTTATTCTTAATAAATTAAAGATCATTTTAATTAATTATTAACGATGAAGCATGAATATTTTGTGGAATTTTAATTTTCTTGTCTATGTTACACACATTTATAATGCCCACCGATTTGACATTTACTTGTGTCTTTCTTTCTTAACTGGGTCTTCTTTATTCTTGAATTATATATTTGTTTTTTTTTTTTTTTTTACCAAAAATAAGAACACTCAAATTTATAATTTTTTAGATGAGTATAAAGAAACTATGTGTCTATGTCATTTGAATTATAATTCATTAATAAATTATATTTTTGTTAATGAGTTAAAAAAATAATATTTATTATTTGTTATCAATAATATTTTTTTATATCATTTAACAAATCATTAAAATATTATAAAGTTAATTTGTATATTAAATTAATAAATATCAAATATATTATAATTTATTAATAAAATTCTTTGTATTAGATATATATTGATCGTGTCGACCAAATGTTTTGATATAAGATGATGCCTAATTTGTGTAGTATTCTGAATATTGTATGTGTGTTTTTTAAATGTAAAATAAAATTTGAATGTTATTAAAATTATTTAGAGATTTTTTTTATGAGTACATAATGAATTTATATATTTGTGAATATAATTATGTTAACGAGTCTCTTAGATATTGTTTAAATATTAGTTATATATTTTAATGCTTTTTAAAAATTTAGCTCTTTATATTTCAATTCTTTTTTTATCTATTGACAAATGAATATCATACTTACACAGATTGATTGATGAGTACTAATATTCATGTTAGTAAAATAATATAAACTAAATGATAATATCTAGACAAATAGTTACAAGATGTTATTTTAGTAATAATTTTTTAAAATAATAAAATTAAAAAAATTATTAATTAAATATTAAATGTTTTATCCAAGAAATTAAAAATAAATTTATTTAATAATCCAAAATAAATCAGTATAAAACCATAGGCAGACACGGTGTTCCATGTCTCACCATTTGTGATTCAACTTTTCATCATACTCAAAATATCAGTTTAACACTAATGGCGACACCCATCACTGCCGACACAAACCCTAGCTCCAAATCCACAAACTCTAACCTTATCTACCTCCAGGACATGGACGAGTTCAAGAGAGTCTTCAGTCGCTTTGACTCTAACGGCGATGGCAAGATCTCGGTTAATGAGCTCGACAACGTCCTTAGCACCCTAGGCTCTGGTGTTCCACCGGATGAACTCCAGCGCGTCATGGACGATCTCGATACCGATCATGATGGTTTCATAAGCCTTCATGAGTTTGCCGTCTTCTGCCGATCTGATACCACCGACGGAGGTGCCACTGAGCTCCGCGACGCCTTCAACCTATATGACCAGGACAAGAACGGCCTCATCTCTTCCGCCGAGCTCCATCTTGTCCTGAACCGCCTAGGGTTGAAGTGCTCTGTGGAGGAATGTCACAACATGATCAAGTCTGTGGATTCTGACGGAGATGGCAACGTGAACTTTGAGGAGTTTAAGCAGATGATGAGCAACAATCGTGTAAATGGTAATGTTAATGGATCTATCCTATAGAAAAGAAATATGCAAGTTTTTATGCATTTTTTCACTTTATCTTGGTAGATCTGTGTTTGTATTTTGTTGTACTTCTTCGTATAAATAACAAAAACTAACAATAATTTTTATGTGAGATCTATTGTGTTTATTTTTCCCCTTTCTTACTTATCAATGTATTGGGTGGTTTTATTTGTTAATGTTCAACTTCTTTAGAGAGCCACACTTAAAACAGACAATATGTTAGTCTCTGTTCTCTGTTTTGAAATTCCTTAAACTTTTGATTGCAAAAAAAAAAAAAAAATCATTTGGATTTGTTGCTACTATATTACATGGCTACAATTTTTGTTTCTATAGGCTATTCTTATCCGTTGATAGTTGATAAGATTGGTTCTAATTTTTTTAATGAGTTTAATAACATTTAGTCATTTAGTATTATATAAAATATTTTTCATATAAGGATCTCTTTAACAATCAAACCACAGAATAAAAATAAAAAAAAAATCTTTTATTACATACAATAAAAAATATTTGCAGTATGATTTTAATTGATTTAGATCATGTTGATTTTATTTTTATTTTTTAATTTAATTTATTTTAATTTAATCAATTTAAAATTTTTAAATTATTAGAAAGAAATAATTTAATTTACAAACTTTTAAAATTTTAAACAAAAGTAAAAGTAATATTATCATTTTTCAAATTTAAATGAATAGTTTTCATATGTACTCATATAACAAGTTTTTTAATTTATTTTTTTAATTTAAAATTGAATTTAAATATACAATATTCATCTTTTTTTTACTCATATAACAAGTTTGGTATTGATTTTTTAAATTTTAAAAATTTTATAATTTAAATTTTATTTATCTAAAAATTGAATATAAATAGATAATATTTATTGATATGATGTACTCATATAGCATATTTGGTATTACTTTTTAAATTTTAAAAATTTTATAATATAAATTATATTTATTTATATGTTAAATTATAAATTTTATAATTTTTTAAAATGTTATTTTTGTATAATAAATTTGGTATTGATTTAATTTTTTAAATGACTAAATCTTAATTTCAAATTGAACTAAATTAAAGGATAAAATCAAACCTGTAACACCCGCTTAAGTCCTAAGACAGAGGTAATGAGGTATTACTATCTCTAGGAGTAAAATTATATATATAGTATGAGAATGGATCCTCTCAATTTTTCTTTAACAATTGAGGGAGTAAAGTATAATCTCTCACCATTCATTTTTACAGGTGGGACCAAGAGAAAACATGAGAGAGAGAGCATTTAAGGGTTATAGATCACACTTTACCCTCTCAATTTCTTTTAATGATTCAGAGGATCCATCCCAATATAGTATAAGTGAAAAATGGTGTTATCTAGGAGCCTTTTGAACTATGATGCACGGACATACCGACACGCGAATTTTAAAATCTTATACGATACAGGGACACACATACATATAAAATATAAAATATTTTTTAGATAAATCGTAATGATATTTTGATATTTTATTGATATTAAAATATAAATTAATTTTTTAAATTATTTTTAATATTTTATTTTAATTATATCAAGTATTTAAATTATTTTTTGTTTTAATAAATAATAATATATACTATATCTAAATTTATTTCAAGAATATATGTTAAGAATAAGACAGGACATGCTGGCACGTGATGGTATTTAGGTGTGTCCAAGCGTGTCCGGAGAAGAATTTTTTACTTTTTTTATTAAGACACGGTTGGACACAGCAAACACGCGTGTCGAACGAGTGTCGATAAGTGTCGTGTCCGAAATATGTCCGACACGTGGACACGGCAACTCAGCGAAGTGTCCGTGCTTCATAGCTTTTGAAAAAAAGTTAAAAGCGAGGCGTTAAACAGAAAAGCGCATCACTCACGCAAGCGGTAAACGTAAACCAGATAGTATAAGAGTATAGCGACATAAATACATATATACATACAGTCATACATAATAGAAGACTTCCAAGGATACAGATAACAAAACTCTTGACTCGGCTCGCTAAGTTTAAACCGGCCAGAGCATTCATATATATATATATATATATATATATATATATATATATATATATATATATAAAATAAACTCAAAATGCCCAACATACAGCTTATAGAACCTGTTTCTCCAAATCAACTTTTAAGAAGGATAAACATAACATACATATGCAGTGGATATATAAGAGTATCTACATATATACATCATAAACTAAGATAAAGTCCCAAAACACAAAAATCCTTCGCTTTCAGAAGCTCCCAGTATGTCTCAGCGAGGTGTCTCACATCTTACATCTGAAAACCACAAAATATATATGGGTTGAGAACTAGAGGTTATTAGCATGGTAACAGTGCCCACATAACTAACATATAAGGTCTCGAGAAAGCCAGAGGCAATCCAAGAACTCCGACACTCATATTATAATACTTAAAGGTTTAAAACAGAAACCATAAATAGGGGTGGTTCTCTAAGGTTCCTAAACTTAACCGAATTCTAATCAAAACCCTCAATCTATGTCTTCCTTCAATCCTCCAACTCCAGTGGAACCACACAGACAAACAAATAGACAAGGTAAACATAAGTAGAATACAATTACAGCAGGTAGCAAATTTAGCAAGTAAGCATAATAATCACATAGGCAAGCCCAATTAATGCACAATTAAATATGATATATGTCTATCCTACTGGCCGTGAGCTCACGTGTCGGTTATATCGCCAGAACCCGACACATCCGGCAGCTAACCCGGATATCGTCTCTCTGACATGCCTCCACACTCTTGGGATATAGTGTCTGTCACACTCTCGGGATGTAGTGCCTGCCACACTCATGGGATATAGTGCCCGTCGCATTTCCTAGGTTAAAAGTGCTCCCACACTCTTGGGATATAGCGCCAGCCACACTCTCAGGATATAGTGTCCGTCACACTCATGGGATATAGTGTCCGACACACTTCCCAGGGTGAAGTGCTCCTACACTTAGTGTCCGTCACACTCATGGGATATAGTGTCCGACACACTTCCCAGGGTAAAGTGCTCCCACACTCTTGGGATATAGTGCTCGACACACTCATGCGATATAGTACCCGACACACTTTACAACAGAGAGAAAACTCAAACATACTCATCATCAACAATCTCATTCAGACTTCAATTATCATATTCATTCATCATCATTCATATTCATTTATTCAATATTGTATAGCCAGAATTCGTCAATTATATAGCACTTTCGCACTTCCTCAATCATAATCCATCATACCCCAAACTTTCTTCACTAACAAGTTTCCTTCCTCAGAGCCCTAATTATACTCCACTACCCAAAATCCACCTACCAGGCTTTAAACAAGAGTGACAAGGGTTTTGAAAGCTGGAGGAATGCTTTTAAAAATAAAACGTCATGTTTTGGAAAAACAGGGATCCTCGTACGCGTCCCCATACCCGCGTACGCGGAGGTGCATTTTCCCCCCGCTCGCGTACGCATGCATCCTCTCGCGTACGCGGGACATCAACCCGAACAGAATGCCCGCGTTGCGTGTGAGGCTCGCGTATATGAGTTATGCAGGGTGGTCAAAATTGTAAGTGCTGCAGAATTTCAATTTTACACACCGAACTTTTGACGTACATAATTTTTTCGTTTTAAAATATTTTTCATCCATTCTTCGAACGGTATAAATCTCTCATACCAAATTTTCATTCTAGACAAGTTTGATAAAAATCGGAGGTTCAAAGGCCGAGTTATGGCTCATCAAAGTTGGCCAAAAATCAAAGATTTAATTAAATTTACAAACCTCAACTTTCAAAATATTTAAATCCAAACCCCTATTAAAACTTACCAAATATGTCTCCAACCAAGTTCAACCCTTCGTAACACCCCTTATCTTCTTCATACATACCAATTTACAATTATATTTTTATTTCAACACAATAATCTATATCCAAAGCAACATTATATAAAATCATCAACAACATGCATATACACTTCATCAATCTCCACAAAATTTACATTATTTCACCAACAACAACCTTAATTTGCCAAACCTCATAAATACCAACCAATCCTAAATCATCAACAATATTAATATCTCAATAAACATCATCATTATCATTCTTCACTCTTCACATATAATAAATTAATTACACATCACAACATCATAACCTCAACCACAATCTCAGTATTGCTAACACTAATACATACCCACCAATTTCAATCATCAACATCATAAATAATTCAAGTTTATCCTACAGTCAACTAACCTAAGTTTTCACGACACATTATATTTTAGTTACGAGAAACTGAAACTATACCTTAGCCAATTTTCTCGTTAATGCCTGGAACACCTCACAACTCAGCATTTTTCAAGCTTCCAAGACTCCAAGACCTCACCAAACAGCCCTCTAGCCACCAAAGCTTGATCTCTTGTTTCCAAATCCTCACTTTGACTCCAACCTACAATCAATCTTAATCTAACAATACAATTATCACCACAATCAATATAAAGTTCACTAATTCAACGTTACACATTGAAGGTGCTTACCTGACTTACAACTCAAGTGAGCTAAACCTGACAATACCCACAAGTTAATTCGAACCTAAATACCGAAATCATACAAAATTCAACATAATTACACATTGAATTTTGAAATTTGGAGAGGAGATAATTGAAATTGAGAAGTAGATTTCTTACCAAATTAGTTACCGAATTTTGTAGAACTCATCACGCTAGTCACGTGGCTACAAACGGTGTGGCAATCGGAACTCAGAGTAAAAAGTTATATGGAATTAAAGATTTGGTGATGATTTGGGTCTTCCTTCATGTTCTTTCCCTTGGCCGAACAAGTTCAGTGTGTTTCTAATTTTTTTTAAATAATAATTAATTTATTGATTAATCATTTATTAATTTTACGGGTTTTACAAAACTAATATAATTTAAATTATAAAAAATTATATTCATTTTATTTTCTAAATTAATATGGATAACTAAATTCTTACTTATCTAGTTTATAACATGTGTTTTTTTCTATTTTCTCTATAAATGAGATTTGTAATAAAAATATATTTTTTAAAAAATTATTTATATTAACAAACATTTTATTTACATATAAAAAATGCTAGGAGAAATTAAAAAAATGTATAAAAAACTACCCACATTTCATTTCTCAAAAAAAAAAATATAGTTTCACGCACACAGTCTTTCCTAGGGTGGCAAACGGGAAGCCCATCTCGTCGCGTCAGACGATCCTAAATTTCTTTTTGGTTTTGCTTAATTTTTTTATAAATTATTAAATATGAAATAATATATATAATTTTACAATTATTTTCATAAATTTATAATTTCTAAAGACATAAAAAAATTATAATTTTTAAATTCACAAATATTAAAGTCTTTATAATTATAAATATGTAATAAATATAATCATAAATCAAGTATTTTGAAACAAAATAATAAAATTAATATTGTCCAAAACGAACATGATCCAAAACATATAATTCAATTAAACATAAAATATAATCTAAAATATAATTTAGAATATTTTCAATTATCATTTTCATTCTCTTGTATGACACAGGATTTGGTTGGGATATGACAAAATACACAAACCTGTCTCATTCCTAAGATTTCTGATGCAAAGGATATGACACAGGTTAGACCCATCAGCCTTTCCTCATAAGATTATTTCTAAAGTACTAGTCCATTGGCAACATAAATTTATGACTTTGCTGATCAACCCTAATCAGAGTGCCATCATTAATGGTAGATTGATTTCAGACAATACCTTAGTCGCTAATAAATGTATGCACTATCTAAAGACAAAGAAAAAGGACCTATTGACTGAAATGGCTGTTAAATTGGATATGAGTAAAGCTTGTTGAGTGGCATTTTCTTTAGTTCATTCTGGAGAATAGGATTTGAATCTAGGTGGATTAGTTGGATACAGGAGGTGGTGACTACAGTTTCTTATTTTGTCGTTGTTGAAGGTCAACCTTTTGATTTTTTTAAACCAAATAGAGATATCCATTAAGGAGATCCTCTATCTCCCTACCTTTTTCTTTTCTGTGGAGAAGGATTATCCTTTTTGCTAAACAAGGCAGAGAAAAACGGTGTATTCAGATCAACCGAAGATGTTCTACCATTAATCATTTATTGTTTGCGGATGACTCAATCCTTTTTTGCAAAGCAACAGAAAATAATTGTGAAAATATTCTCAATCTTCTTCAATCATACGAGGGGTTCAGTGGCCAAAAAGTTAATTTGTATAAATCAACTTATTCTTTAGTAATAATATTTCTCCTGTTGCTCGATTACTATTGGCTCGAAAATTGAAAATTGCTCCTATTGGTGTACATAATAAATATTTGGGTCTTCCATCTACAGTCTAAAAATAAAAAAAGACCACCTTTTGAGAAATCAAGGACAAGGTGAGGAAGCGAGTTCAAGGGTGGAAAAGAAAACTTCTCTCCTCTGCAGGCAGGCATGTTCTAATCAAAGCTGTTGGGGAGGCTATCCCAATTTATTCATTATCATGTTTTCGTCTTCTTTACACTTTAATTAGGGAGATTCACATACTCTCCCAATTTTAGTAGGGATAAAAAATGTACAGAACAAAAAATGGCATGAGTTAGTTGGGATATTATAACAAGACCGAAATTAGAAGGTGGATTAGGTTTTAAGGACCTAGGGGATCAGAATTTGGCGCTATTAGCAAAATAATGTTGGAAAGTTGTCTCTCAACCACAATCACTCCTATCTAGACTCTTCAAAGGTAAATATTTTCGATACTACTCCATAATGAATGCAGAGATCAGAACAATACCTTCGTGGGGTGGCATAGCATATTAGAAGGGCATAAGGTTGTTGAAAAGGGGTTGGTTTTGCTAGTTGGTGATGAGTCCAGTATCTGAATTTTCAGCAATCCTTGGCTTACTCCTCCACATCCTTGTGTTGTCCCTCCATCTGAAATTTTCAATATGCAAAATCAATCACTATTGATGGTCAAGGACTTAATACTTTCTAATGGTCTGTGGAATCAAACTCTAATTAAAAGTTTTTTTTTTGAGGGGACTAGTCAGTGTGTGCTAGGAACAACAATTGGCGGTGAAAAAGATAAAATTTATTGGGCCCTTAATAAAAGTGGTTTGTATGAAGTGAGTATTGGGTACCGTATGGTTTATGGGTTCTCGCATCCTCTCATTGAATTTTGCCCAAAAATTATGAGACAATGAAATTTGTGGCGAGAACTGTGAAAGCTGAAAATTCTGAAAATTCCAACAAAGATTAAGATTTTTCTCTGGAGGAGCTTTCATGAAAATCTTCTAGTGCTACAAAAGCTTCATCATCGCATCCCATCGATTCAATCCACCTGCCGAAAATGCTTACAATTTTTAGAAACAATCAATCATTGTATCTTTTATTGTGAGAAATCAAAGAAGATCTGGTAAAAAATGGGTTTACCGGCTGCTAGAAGGGACACCGAAGACTCTGATTTTATGTTGAGTGGAACTTGAGAATCGGATCTTGCGTACCCGACCCAATAGCTCCTCTCAAAGGATGATGATGGTGATTTTGAGATGGTCTTTATGGAAGGCTAGAAACAGGTTCATCTTTGATAATGTATCAACTAGTGTGGAAGAGATAATAGCGTCGACTTTGAAGCTGCAGAAGGAGCTTCAACAAATCTCCAATTCCTAAATGATGAGTACTTTACTTTCTTTTATTTCTCTTAGATTAGTATATGATGTTACCTCTATAGTAGAGCATTGGGAGTCTCCCGTTTCTTTTGCTTGTCCCATATATGGACACCTATATGTTTCTTTTATTTCATAAATTGAATTATTTGACTTTGAAAAAAAAATCTTCATCCTCTTGCGGATCAATAGCATTGTAAAAATTTGTAAAAAAATGACCGTGACAAAAAAAACATTTGGCCCGCCGGAGAAGCCCATCCTGTTCCGCCAAAGCCCGTTAAAGCCACGGATTAGGGTGTGTGGGTTAGGCAGACTTTTTAAGTTTGACAGTCTCAAATTTTCAGTCCAACCCCTTTTTTGACGGTTACACGGATTGACTCGACGAGTTTCGACCTGTTTGCCGACTCTACTCTTCCCTTCCCTTCTTCTTTTCTGATCCCAATAAATTCATTATCCACAGTTTTTGAATTTAGGAGCATGTTACCACTTCATCTAAATTTTTGTCCAAATTTATGCACAACACTAAAATAAGGACATAGAAATACAAAATAATATTTGAGAGATGAGGCATACACAATGACATTGTGTCCAAAGTTATAACTTATTTTTTATTTTTATTTTATTTTTTATGAATTTTTTATAATGATATTTTTTATTATTATATTTTTCTTTTCAGATTTTTTGAATGAAAAAAATCAGAATAAATTTAACTTTTATAATTTATTTTACTTTATCGCCAAAATATAAAAATATTAATTTTTGTGCCTCTATTATTTGTATCTCATTTTTATGTCTTATCTTATTCTATTTTTTTTTGGATCAAAATCTTATTCTATTTTCAAAATTAAAGACAGTGTTCCCCTATTTCTGTTTAGTATAATTTTCTTTTGTTTTTTTATCCTCTAACCCTTTATAACATCTAATATAATTTGACTATCTTCATCACCAAAACCAAAACAATCTTTAAATTTATTATCATTTATTATCAAATCCAAAAGCTTTTGGGCCTGATTTACGAGAATGGTGCAAATGTACTCAGCTGTCCAGAGAAAAAAACTCTAATAATAATTTTGTTAATAAATTATTCACTTAGTTTAAGTTTTTTTTTTTAATTTAAATAATTTTTTTATTAACTAGTATACATCATCATACAAAAATTTATTAATTTATATATTTAATAATATTTTAACAAACATAAAATATAAAAATTAAATTGCAATACTTTTTTATGATTATAGCCGTAAAAATATAAAAAAATTTGAACTCTTATCTTTGCTAATAGTACCAGCCAAAATACAATAGCATCTACCAGAAGCTTGCAAGTGAATGTAAGGGAAACGCAATTTTATTTTTGAAAATACAACCTCTTAAAAATGTGTGAAACTAACGATGTATGAATCAATTTCACTGATGTTATTAATTTTTACAATTCAAAATTTTCATTTCAGTACAGATTATTTGTTCTTACAAAAATTAGATTATATTTTTTCTGATGGTTCTACTTGAACTTGAGAAGGGGGTTGAATCAAGTTGGCTTAAAATTTTGAGTTTCAAACTCTGTTTCAATGGAAGCTTAAGTTGCAGGAGATTATTTCATTTTGTCTCACGCACAGAACAAGTAAAGAGTAGGGAAGAGAAGATGAAGACCAGCATGTATCCTGATTCGAATTCTTTGTGCAATGAATCCTACGTCCAGTCTCTACCACAAACCACGGTAGAATTTTCACTAATCATTCACAGATTACATACACCAATACTATTGAATTACTCCCTAATTCAACTAGTATCTACCCCTAAACTTTCATCACCAAAACTTAGCTTCCCATAGTGCTGTCCCAACTAGGAAGGGGAATCAAACAGATTCAATCTCACCAAGTGCTAACCCAACTTGGCAAGGAGAAGTAATCCTAGTTCATAAACCCAAATTACATCAGAAATCAGTGGCTCTTTTGCATCACTCTTGCATTTTCACTCTTTGGCTTTTCCAACCTCACAAGATTAGCCTTTTCTCAAAACGGAAAATGACACAAGATAGCCATAACAAAAAGATCAGAAATTAAGCTTGAGTAGAAGAAAAAGATTCCAGCTCTATCTTAGAGATGGTGCTATGAGTGTGTGCTCTCTTTTTCTTGCTTTCAAATGATGGAATGACTGAATGAGGCTTCTTATATGTCTTCAGCTTGCCTTCATTTTTGCCTCTTCCATTTCCTTGTACCAGCTGGCCGTTGGAGCTGTCACAGCTAGCAAGTAGTCCTTTTTCATCATGCTCCACTACCTCTGCTGGATGAGGAGCTCGACCACTACCTCTACTGTCCTTTGTTTTTCTTTCTTCCTTGGCATGCTCTCCTTTTTCATTTTGCTCCATAACCCCTGCTGCTGCTGCTATGTGCAAGTTGTGTTTTTGCTTACCCACTACCCGAAGGTTGCTCTTCTGATGTTCTTGAATTAGTGGAGATGTCCTTGTGTCCTTTCTAGCTTTTACAGAACCACACCTGTCCTCGCATGATCCAGCTGTCCTCTTATAACATTTAGCAAAACATATTCATTCAATTTGCTGAACGGTGCTTTGAGAAGCATTGGGCTTGTTTATTATTACTTGGAGCACTAAGGAGCATATGCTGGTTTGGGCTGGTGCAGCATGAATCTTGAACAATTGGGCCTGCAACAATTAAAACACCCATTAAACAGCATTTGGGCTTCCAACCCAAAGAAATGTTTGTCATCATTTGTAAACCCAAAATCAACTTAGACTTAACAATCTTCCCCTTGATGACAAACATGATAAGAGAGGATAGTAGAATTTAAAATTGATTGAAATGGGTTAAGAGCACTTCCCTTTGATGACCGTCCGAAGTATGTGCTACTCCCCCTCAATGTTAGCAGTTCTCTCCCCCTTAATTATGGCTTACATCTTTACCTGGACAAAGCTTAAAAACATACAGGTCAAATTTTTCCAGGCAATATATCACAGTAATAATGACTCAATTTACACAACACAGGACGAAATTAAAGTAAGTTTGTCATAGTAATAAACATAATCATGTGTCATTGTCCTTAACCCCTAAGCCAATGCTAACAATCTTTTTCTTTTCTCCCCCTTTTGTCATAAAGGAGGGAAAGAAAAACCTACACAAAATTTGTTAGTGGCCAGTTCATAGAGTATAAGTAGCAGAGTGTTTAAAGTCTTTACAGGCATCCAAAAAATAAACAAGTTCAAAAAGAAACAGAATCATAGTCACAGATGAGATAACAAGGAGCTAGGCATTAGAGTTGGATTCATCAGAGGTTCCGTTGTCCTCCCCCTAATTGTCAGAAGTTGTGAGGCCAACCTCGACATCCTCCACAAAGTCCCTCAGAATCCGAATTCTCCCTTTGGTCTTTTTGAGAGCATTTTCCTCCATAACTTGGTTCCTCTTGCGCTCATCACCATGAGTGAGAAGAAGGTCTGTCAGATTGATGAACTCTTCAAGCACATTTTTCAGAATGCGGGTCATGACCTTGATCATAGTGGAGGTGGAAGGGGGAATCAGAGGATCCTCGTCAACAGAGGGAACATCAGTGCTGTCATTAGTTCGACGACGCCTGGGAGCTGTTTTCTTTACTGCACCACCGCCTTTGATATATGAGTTACAATCTTTTGAAATTTCAGCCCCAAAATCAATATTGTAATATTAAAAAAATTTCGTAAAAAGCATGTCATAGGTAAAGCATTTTTGGTACTGACACAAGCATGCATATGTCTCACAAGCAAGTAAGCAAAAGAAATGGGAATTTTTAAAAGAAGTGCATACAAAACCAGTGTGTCACAAAATGAGACGCGTTGAAAAGAGATGCTCTGAGGCAAAATGATGTGATTTACAATCCTATGCAGCTGGGCACAGACTGGACCAAGAGACTTATGAGTAGGAGTGTTACCTTCTAGGAGAGGGATATTGATGCAGACAGTGCTTAGGGCATCAAAGTAAGAAACATTGAGCGTCTCGTCCCACTTACCCGATGTGTAGACATTAGGTCCCCGGTCTTGATAATCTAGGACTTTGCCTAGGTGATACTTGTCAAGAATGATCACTTTATCTTTAACAAAAGAAGCGATTCTCCCTTCTTTGTAGGACAAGTTGCTATAGAACTGCTTTACCAAATCAGGGTAAATTTTCTCTTTAATGGACAAGATGGGTGTCCAACCTTGACATGCAAACATTGGGGGTAAAGTTCAAGCCTTTCCTACGGAGTTTGTCAAGATTGACAAGCTTAGAGGGACAGAGAGTACGCTTGTAAATATCTTTGCAGAAAAATAGGTAGTTCATGAGAGATTGAAAACGACGACGATCAAAAGACTCATCGGAAAAACCAGCATAAAAGGACTTGTAAGCAATAGGATTTGAGAGTCTAGGTTCAGCAACAGGATGAAGATGAAATTCAATGACTGTACCGAAAGTATGGTGAGTCTGAGTGGGGGGATTCTATTCGTCTTCGTGAAGAGGCCTCTTACCTTTGGAGGAACTGGGTTTGGATGAACTTGGCTGAGAGGTATTTGGAAGAGGAGGAGTAGGGCGAGGAGCGACCGCAGGGCAGCGAGCAGTGGTCTTAGTGCGAGCCATGTCAGGATAAGGGTTTGATGGTGAGGGAGGTGAAGAATGAGTGGGAGATGGTGATGGAGAAGAGTGTGTGTGATCAGAACGACGGGTGCCATTATGAGGGCCTCTGCGGAAAGCTCTTTTATTTTGTGCCATATTTATAGATCACTGGTTTGAAGAAGATGAAGGAGTGGAGAGTGTAGTGTGAATGGATGCATGTAGTGAGGAGTTAATATAAGCTTGGAGGAGTGGAAAGGTTGAGTTTTGGAAAGATGATAAAAATGCAAACTTTGAAAAGCATTGAAAATTACAGCTGTAACCTTTGTACGTTTAAAATAAAAGACAAAAGGAAAAAAATTGATTTAAAAAGAAATTTAAATGAGGCCCAAAAAGTGTGAAAAGCTTATTGCCAAAAAAATTAGAGAAAGCAACAATGAAATGGGCCCAATGGATTCAGTAAAGAAAGCCCATATGTTGTGAACTTCTCCAGCACGTGAGGTCCATCATTCCTTATGGTCAGAGCGATTTATGAGACAAAACACAAAAGATCTCATCATCAGAGTCATTAAGAAAACAAAGATGAAGCAAGAATGCCCAGTTCAGTCCGTAACTTGCAGAACCTCCCCTCTATCAATGGTTTGGTAAAAATATCAGCTAGCTGACCTTCAGAGTTAACAAACTGAATATCTAAATTTCTATTTTGCACATGTTCTCTTATAGAATGAAATCGAACTTCAATGTGCTTTGTTATTGAGTACAAAACAGGGTTTTTGGAAATATTTATAGCACTCATGTTGTCACAAAATAATGGAATATTAGAGACATTCAGTTTATAGTCAGCTAATTGAGTTTTCAGCCATAATAATTGAGAACAACAAGAGGAGGCTGCAATATACTCAGCTTCGGCTGTTGAAAGTGCCACTGTAGCTTGCTTCTTGCTTGACCAAACAACGAGTGATTTCCCAAGAAAGCAACACATGCCACTAGTGCTTCTTCTATCAATTCTGTCCCCAGTAAAATCTGCATAACAGAAACCCACTAATTAAAAGGAATCAGTCTTAGGAAACCATAAACCATAATCAGTGGTACCAAGCACATATCGGATGATCCTCTTGACAGCAGAGAGATGGGATTCCTTAGCTTTTGATTGAAATCTTGAGTACACTCCAACACTTTGGATGATATAAGGCCTTGAGGAGGTCAAATACATCAAGGATCCAATCATCCCTCTATAGCATGTCTCATCAACATCTCTAGCATGTTCATCCTTATCAAGTTTGATATTAGGATGCATGAGGGTTCCCATTGGCTTAGCACAGTTCAGCCCAAATTTCTTGACAAGTTCCTTAGCATATTTTTCTTGATGAATGAATATGCCTTCAGCAGTTTGTTTTATTTGCAGGCCTAGAAAGAAGTTGAGCTCTCCCATCATGCTCATATCAAATTCATTGGTCATAAGCTTAGCAAAATCTGCACATAAATCCTTATTAGCCGAACCAAAGATAATATCATCAACATAAACTTGCACAAGAATAAAATGATCATGATAATTCTTAATAAATAAAGTGGTATCCGTGGCTCCTCTTTGAAATTTGTTTATCAATAAAAATGAGCTAAGCCTCTTATACCAAGCTCTAAGAGCATGTCTTAAACCATATAAGGCTTTAGCTAGTTTGAAAACATGGTTAGGGAAAGTTTTATTTTCAAATCCAGGTGGTTGAGCCACATAAACCTCTCTATCTATTATGCCATTAAGGAAAATACACTTTACGTCCATTTGGAATCGCTTGAAGCCACAGTGAGCTGCATAAGCAAGGAGCAATTTGATGGCTTCCATTCGAGCTACAGGTGCAAAGGATTCATCGAAATCAATCCCTTCCTCTTGATCATATCCTTGAGCAACCAATCTAGCTTTGTTTCAAATGATGGTTCCATCTTCACCCAATTTGTTTCTAAAAATCTATTTAGTGCCAGTGACTCTCTTTCCATTTGAGTGAGGCACTAATGTCCAGACCTGATTTTTCTCAAACTGCTGCAATTCCTCCTCCATAGCTAACACCCAAGATGGATCAGCAAGTGCTTCTTGGATGTTTTGAGGTTCAATCTTTGATATAAGAGCTAAGTTGTTGGATTTAGCTCTTTTCAAAGATGACCTAGTTGATGTACCTTTGGAAGGATCACCAATTATGAATTTCTCAAGATAGTTCTTTAGAAACTTCCATTCCCTGGGCCTTTTGGTTTGAGTTGAGGATTCAGGTTCCTCTTGATTAACAATAGCCTCTGCATCATTATTTTCAGCTGCGACAGAAGATAATTTCAAATTGTCTCCTGCAGAATTGGAATTTTTGCTGCTAACAGGAGCAACTTCATGAGAACTTGGATTTAGAGGAACTGGATCAGTAGTCTTGGATAATTCAGCTTCAAAACCTGGACTATCATCAATGCAAACACTGGGAACATTGTTAGACTCATAGAATGTGACATGCATGGTTTCTTCAATAGTTTTGGAGTTCTTGTTATAAACTCTATAAGCCTTACTAAGAGTGGAATAACCCAGAAAAATGCCTTCATGTGTTTTAGGATCAAATTTTCCTAAATTTTCTTTGATATTCAGTATGAAACACTTGCAGCCAAACAGATGAAAATAACTAAGATTGGGAGGATGCCCTTTCCAAAGTTCATATGGGGTTTTCTTCAAAAACTTCCTAATGATGGTTCTATTCAAAACATAGCAAGCTGTATTCACAACTTCAGCCCATAAGAACTTGGGAATTTCATATTCACATAACATAGCTCTAGCCATTTCTTGTAAACTTCTATTTCTTCTTTCTATAACACCATTTTGTTGAAGTGTTATAAGACAAGAGAAGTTATGTGATATGCCTAGTTCATCACAAAAAGATTCAAACTATTGATTTTCAAATTCTTTACCATGGTCACTTCTAATTGAAATTTTTTTTAAACCTTTTTCATTTTGAATCTTTTTGCTGAATTTTTCAAAAACAGAAAAAGCCTCATGTTTATGAGTAAGAAAGAACACCCAACCAAATCTAATATAGTCATCCACAATTACCATGCCATAACTCTTTCCTTCAAGACTTTGAGTCCTAGTTGGTCCAAACAGATCAAGATGCAACAACTCCAATCGTTTCTTAGTTGAGACATCTTCCTTGGGTTTGAAATAGCTTTTTATTTGTTTACCCATTTGACAAGCATCACAAATGATGTCCTTATCAAATTTTATATTAGGAAGACCTCTAACTAAGCCTCTCTTTACAAGCTTAGAGATTTGGAACATGCTAGCATGTCCTAACCTCTTATGCCACATCCATTTTTCAGATTCCATTTAAGAGAAACAAGTTACATTTTGAACTTTTAGATCATCTAGTGTAATACCATAAATATTGTCACTTCTTTTGGCAACAAATAAAATAGCCCCTGTTTTCTCATTTATGACTCTACAATCAGATTTCCTAAAGGTTACAGCATATCCAAGGTCACACAATTGACTTATGCTCAATAGATTATGCTTTAACCCATCAACTAAAAAGACACTATCAATGCAAGTAGAAAGATCTTTGCCAACCTTACCAATGGCAATTATTTTACCTTTACCATTATCTCCGAAAGTGACAAATCCTCCATCATACTTGTTGAGTTTAATGAAGAAATTATCCCTTCCGGTCATATGCCTTGAACATCCACTATTAAGATACCACATGTCCATTTTCTTCTTGGATGTAAGGCAAACCTGCATGTTCTTCAACTAACCTTAGGTATCCAAATCCATTTGGATCCTTTGATGTGAAATCTTCTTGGTTGCCCAAGAGCATTAAAATCATGAACAACTTTATATAATTTACTATCATTACCAAAAGACTTAAGAAAGATGAAACATTGAGGAGGATCATGACCATTTCTATTGCACTTGTAGCAATGATTCTTGCCCACTGATTTCTGAGATTTGCTGAATCCTTTTGGTTTGAAAAACTTGGAAGAGGAGGCTTCAGATTTTTGAAAGTTTTGTTTGAAAACAGATTTATTTTCCTCTTTGAATCCAAGTCCAGATTTTTCAGACCCAAACCTTTGACAAGCAAGCAGTTTGTTCAGATTTTGAGAACCTTGAACAAACTTTGCTAAGTCTTTATTCAAATTTTTTTTTTGTTCATTCAGCTTTTTGTTTTCAGAAATCAAATCAGTGGAAGCGGTAACTTCATGCTTGATTTTGAATTTCTCTAATTCAGCTCGCAAAACTCTATTTTCTTCTTTTAAAAAATTTTCATTACCAGTTTCGGTAGCCTTAACCTTTTTCAAAAGAAGATCATTTTTTGTCCTCAATGCCTCGTTTTCTTTCTTACATTTTGCATACTTATCCAAGACTTTCTTAGAATTCACAGAAATGTCTTTGATAATGTATTGCATTTGATAATGTATTGCAGTTCATCAATAGATAAGTCAGAGAGATCTACCTCATCTTCATCATCATGACCTGCCATCAGACATAGTTGAGCCTCTTGATCTAAGCTCTCTGAGCTGGTGTTGTTTTCCAAGTCCTCCCATGTTGCCATCATCACCTTCTTTTTGTCTTTCTTGGATTTTTCGCCTTTCTTAAGTTGAGGACAATCTGACTTGAAGTGACCGGGTTTCTTGCAGTGATGACATGTGAACTTGACTTGATTTTTCTTGAAGTCTTTGGATGAAGAGCTTCCTTTGCCTTTGCTTTTGTATCTCAGTAGTCTTCTCATTTTTCTTACAAAGAGCACCATTTCTTCATATGAGAAACTGTCATCAGATTCTTCTTCTTTGGCTGTCATTCTTAATTTTAGTGCTATACTTTTCTTTTTGTCATCTTTGTCTTGAGACATGTGTGTGATTTCATAGGCCAGCAGCTTGCCTCTTAGCTCATCATAGGTGATTTTGATCAAATCATTCCTTTCAGAGATAGCTGTGCTTTTTTACTTCCCATTTCTTAGTAAGACTTCTCAGAATCTTTCTTACTAAAGTTTCTTCAGAGTAGTTCCTTCCCATGGCGTCCAGATTGTTGATGATTATTGAGAACTTTTCGAACATTTAATCGATGCTCTCATTCTCCTTCATACTGAATATTTCATACTCCTTCATCAGCATGTCAATTCTGGTCTCCCTCACTTGCTTAGTGCCTTCATGAGTGAGTCTGAGCTTGTCCCATATTTCTTTAGCCATTTTGCACCTTGACACTTTTCTGAACTCTTCAAAACTGATTGCACAGTGCATCAGGTTGATTGCCTTGGCATTGAGTTCAACATTCTTCTTTTCTTCATCTGTCCACATGCTGTCTTCTTTTGCCACAACTTCTCCATCAGCATTCTGTTTAGTGAGAACGTCTGGTCCATTGAGAATGATCTTCCATATGTTGTAGTCAATTAACTGCACGAAGATTCTCATTCTTTCTTTCTAGTAAGAATAGTTGCTGCCATTGAAGTAGGGAGGTCTATTATTAGACAGCCCTTCCGTGAGAGTGAAAGCCACGATGTTGGGACTCATATTGTTGGCCATGGATCTTTACTCCAAGCTATGAAGCTTGACTCCTTGAGACCTTGCTCCTGATACCAATTGATGGTTTTACTTGAACTTGAGAAGGGGGTTGAATCAAGTTGGCTTAAAATTTTGAGTTTCAAACTCTGTTTCAGTGGAAGCTTAAGTTGCAGGAGATTATTTCATTTTGTCTCACGCGCAGAACAAGTAAAGAGTAGGGAAGAGAAGATGAAGACCAGCATGTATCCTGGTTCGGATTCTTTGTGCAATGAATCCTACGTCCAGTCTCCACCACAAACCATGGTGGAATTTTCACTAATCATTCACAGATTACATACACCAATACTATTGAATTACTCCTTAATTCAACTAGTATCTACCCCTAAGCTTTCATCACCAAAGCTTAGCTTCCCATAGTGCTGTCCCAACTAGGAAGGGGAATCAAACAGATTCAATCTCACCAAGTGCTAACCCAACTTGGCAAGGGGAACTAATCCTAGTTCATAAACCCAAATTACATCAGAAATAAGTGGCTCTTTTGCATCACTCTTGCCTTTTCACTATTTAGCTTTTCCAACCTCACAAGATTAGCCTTTTCTCAAAACAGAAAATGACACAAGATAGCCATAACAAAAAGATCAGAAATTAAGCTTGAGTAGAAGAAAAAGATTCCAGCTCTATGTTAGAGATGGTGCTCTGAGTGTGTGCTCTCTTTTTCTTGCTTTCAAATGATGGAATGAGGCTTCTTATATGTCTTCAGCTTGCCTTCATTTTTGCCTCTTCCATTTTCTTGTACTAGCTGGCCGTTGGAGCTGTCACAACTAGCAAGTAGTCATTTTTCATCATGCTCCACTACCTCTGCTAGATGAGGAGCTCGACCACTACCTCTACTGTCCTTTGTTTTTCTTTCTTCCTTGGCATGCTCTCCTTTTTCATTTGCCTCCATAACCCCTGCTACTGCTGCTATGTGCAAGTTGTGTTTTTGCTTACCCACTACCCGAAAGTTGCTCTTCTGATGTCCTTGAATTAGTGGAGATATTCTTGTGTCCTTTCTAGCTTTTACAGAACCACACATGTCCTCGCATGATCCAGCTGTCCTCTTATAACATTTAGCAAAACATATTCATTCAATTTGCTGAATGGTGCTTTGAGAAGCATTGAGCTTGTTTATTATTACTTGGAGCACTAAAGAGTGTATGCTGGTTTGGACTAGTGCAGCATGAATCTTGAACAATTGGGCCTACAATAATTAAAACATCCATTAAATAGCATTTAGGCTTCAAATCCAAAGAAATGTTTGTCATCATTTGTAAACCCAAATTCAACATAGACCTAACATTTTCTTTTAGGTATAAAGTTATATCCTACTCAATAAAATGGTTAGAATAACAACAACAAAAAAAGAAACATTAAATCTAAAACCTTTTTATTGGAATTTAAATATTAAATACTTATTATTTTACTAATTTGACTAATTTTATATTTATTATTATAGATATTTGATTTATAAAAAATAATTAATACAATCATGATGTTTTAAATCATTCAATATTTAAACATTCTTTCCTGAAAATACTTAAAATAAAATCTCATTACTATTGCTTAAAAATGAATGAAAGCAACATTGGTGTTAGAAACTCTTGAACATTTGTGATTTGATAAATAAATCTTATTGTTATTGAATTTTCGCTTGCAATTTATGTATAAATAGGCCAATGAATTATAACTCAAATGACATAGTCTCCTCCATATTCAAAAGTTGTGAGTTTGAGTCTCTCTATCTTAAAAAAAATTATGCATAATTAGCAAAAATAAGAGTTTAAATTTTTTCACTAAAAACATTGTATCCTAAATATATAATAGTGTTAGCATAAAAGTTCGAAAGCTTTTGACTATGATACATAATTATTGACACAGAAGTACTTTGGTCAATTAAGTATAATCTGAGTGGAAAGAAAATGCATAAGGTAACACTAATCAAAGTGTAAATAACAAATAGAAAATAGATTAATTGTTAATAGAGATGAATGTGAAGGATATTACTTGACTATCAAAATACAGTAAAAATGTTGGTGGATAAATTTAGAGAATAAATAAAACAAAATCGTGGATAAGAGACTAATAACCATCCACACATGTTTCTTCTGTATAAATAAGAGGGTCAAAAAATTTTAAAAAGGCTTTCATATGTCAGATCACACTAAATCTCTTTTTGGTTGACATAAAGGAAGGATACAGAGTACTAAGTATATGTGAGTACCAGTACATGTGAGGGTGTAAACTCTGAAATCATTTTATTTTCATTATTTATTTATGTACTTTTATTTTTCAATTTACTTTTATTCTTTATTTAATGTTCATTTATCTGAGTTTGTTAATTAATTTGCATTCTTATATATCTTAAAATATTTTAATGGCATTCTCTAAAGTTCTTTTAGTTTAACGCTAATTTATAGAATTTCATTGTTATTTGTTTAAGACTCCTATTACTTTATTTTATTTTTTTTACCAAAGATATAAGACTTGAATCCGCAACCTCTTAATTGAATATTCGGAGACTATGCCATTTGAACTATTACTCATTGGCAGACTCCTATTACTTCATTGCTTGCAAAATTATTTTCAATGCGATAATTCTCGAGTCAAACTTATTTTTATAGAAAAATTGTATCTATTTTTTGAATTGAAATTCTTGATACAAATTTAATACACACTATATCGATATTAAATAAAAATCAAGCGAAACAATTTGTAAATAGGATATTTTTTATTTAAATGAAGGGCAAAGTATACTTTTTGTCCATGAAGTTTGACAAAAGTTTCAAAAATATCCCTAAGTTTTATTTTGTTTCAATTTTGTCCCAAAAGTTTTCGATTTGCATCAAATATACCCTTAGTGGTTAATTTTTCAAAAAATTTAAGACCAATTCAACAACAATTTCATAAAAATAACCCTCAACACAAGCAAATTAAGTATCATTTTCATGCATTATTGTTAGATTAGTCTTAAATTTTTTGAAAATTTAGCCGTCGGAGGTATATTTGATGCAAATCGAAAACTTCTGGGACAAAATTGAAACAAAATAAAACTTAAGGATATTTTTGAAACTTTTGCCAAACTTTAGGGACAAAAAATATACTTTACCCTTAAATGAAAAAATCCTTAGTTTTTGGTTATTTCGGGTCACAATTTCAAATTATGATAAAGTAATTAAATTTTTAGTGGGTGAAAATTTTCGTGCAGAAATTTCATGCTAATCCAATTAAAACATAGTTTAATTGTTAAATAACATTCGATCTCTATCACGAGAAATGAATTTGAATTCTTCAAAATTGAATCTGCGAATCATCAAGTCTATAAATTATAAGGTAGATTGCAAGTGACATAGACATTTATTATGACAAAAAAATTTGTGTTGTGTTTCTCAGCTTTCTCTATTTAAGTTTGAATCCAGAAAATACAAAATAGAATAACCTGTTAAGCTTGTCAAACAATAATTTAACCTTAGGTGAGTCTCACCTTTGAGCTTGGTATTGCTATTCTTGACTTGCCTTTCAGAAGTTACTTATTTTTTTTTCCATTTTTTTTAAATTATAGTAGCTATATTTAATAAAATAAAAAATACTTTCAATAAATAAAAGTTATAACAATAATGTTTGATGTGTTTTTAAAAAAATTATATTTATTAATATATAAAATTATATTTATTTTTTTCTTAAATTTATTTTATAAAACTAACCTTAAAAATTATCCATATCTAACTTCTAAAAACTAAAGTACAAACTACAAACACAATAACTCTTTTATTTATGAAAAATAAAATATTAATATATACTCATGGTACTACTAGAACTTGAGAAGGGGATTTGAATCAAGTTGAATTCAAAGATGAAGTTCTTTTATTCTATTTTTGTAGAAGTTGATTATACAGAAAAAAATTTTCTTTTGTCTCTAAAAGTAGAAATAAACAGAGAAGAGAAGAAGAGAATGGGGCTAGTATGTATCCTGGTTCAGTTTTTTAGTGCCATGAAACTTACATCCAGTCTCCACCACAACCATGGTGAAATTTTCACTATAATCAAACTGATTACATACACCAATACTAATGAATTACAACCTAATTCATCTAGTATCAACCACTAAGTTTCTACCCAAGTCTAACCACCACCAAGTACGGTTCCAACTTGGCAAGAAAAACTAAACCTTAGTTCAACTAAAACAATTACACAGAAAATTCTTTTGACTTTTCTATGCTTCTTTCTTGCCTCTTTTCTCTCATGGCTTTTTCAATTTTTTTCTCACCATGAATGGCCTTTTTCTCAATTACAAAAAGATAACATTAGATAGCCATAACACTAAAATTTTAAATGAAGCAAAAAATTGAAGGAAAATATTTCAGCTCAAGTGTATGAGATGATACTCAAGTGTTACTCTATTTTTCCTTGTTTTCAAATGTTGATGTGAGGCTAGCTTTATAGTATGAGTCTCTCCCTTCAAATTGCTTCATTGCCTCTTCATTTTCCTTGCTCATTCTGCCCGTTGCTGCTGTCTTCCTTGGCATGCAGTCCTTTTTCATTTTGGTCCACTAACTCTGCTATTCGAGGAGCTACTCCACCGTCTCTGCTCTTTTGAATTTGTTCTACTATTTTTCTGCTATTCTTTGCATGTTGTATTTGCTCTCCCAACTTCTGAATTTCTTTGATCTTCTGTTGTCCTTGTGTCCTTGATAGTGTCCCAATTGTCCCTCATTCTCCACAATGATGCCAAATATCCTTCTTGCTTTTTCTTTTTCCTTTTGGCAAATAGCATAACCTTTTTTCTTTATGTTTTTGGTTCTAATTTATTTTCATAGGTATTTGGGCTGGAGCCTCAATTTAGTGTATTGGTGATTTGTTGAAACAACATAAATTTGGACTGAGAGATAAAGTATTGGACTTGCACCACTAACACACACATTAAATCAAGTTTGGACTTTTAATCCAATAAATATTTGTCATCATATATGTGCCAATAATCACTTCTAACTCAACAATCTCCTCCTTAATGACAAACATGATAAAAGAGGATAAATAAATTTAAAATTTAATTTAAATGAGTTGAGAACACTTCTCTTTTATAATCATCCGAACTGTATGTGAATGAGTAGTGCTCCCCCTCAATGTTAGCATTGCTCCCCCTTTAATCATGACTTCCCCTCAGAATGGAGAATACTCAAAATAGTCAATAACTAGTAACATAGCAATGTAGCATAGCAACAATATTACAGAGCAAATATTCAATGGATGTAGCGAGAAAATGAACTCATGAACACATAAGACAAAATATGCATTAAACATTTAAAGCCTAAGTCTCTTTTTCTTTTTCTCCCCTTTTTGTCATCAAGGAGGAAAAACAAAGAACCTGCAAAAGAGTGTTAGAGTCACAGCAGTAGCAGTCATAAGTGGCAGTCAATGCAAAGTATTAAGGTGCATATAGTCATCCAATATAAGCAAAATGAAGAAAGCCTAACAAGTCTCTAAACGAAGTTAGAGATAGTTTGAAATGGCTAGATCAGATATGAGATAATCTAGGCATCAGAGTTGGAGTCATCTAAGGCATCATCATCCTCATTGTCAGTAGTGTTGGAACCAACCTCAACATAATTTTTGAGAATGCGAATGCAACCTTTGGTCTTCTTGAGTGTCGTTTCTTCTATTCCATCAGCTCTTTTTCTTTCAGCCCCAAAGTTAATGAGAATATCAGTCAGATTCACAAACTCTTGAAGCACATCCTTCATGATACTAGTTGAGATTTAGATTTTGGCAAAGTTTGATTTTGGAATCAGGGGAACATTTCTCTATTTTGGATCTTCAGTCTCCTCATTAGTGCTTCGACGCTTGCTTGCTATTCTTTTTACTGCACCACCCTCTTTTATGTAAGAATTAAACTCTCTAGAAATTTTAGCCCCAAAATCAACATTATAATATTGAAAAAATTTTAGTGAGCAGTATGGTATAAGGTAAAGCATTTTTCGAACGAACACATTCATGCATGTGCCTTAACAAAAGATAAGCAAATGAAATGGAAATTTTAGATAGAAGAGCAAATATAACCAGTGTATCGTAGAATGAAACGCGTTGAAAATAGGCAGAATAATGTGATTCACAATCCTGTGCAATTGAGCACGAACTGGACCAAGTGACTTGTCTTCAAGAAGAGGAATATTGACACAGACAGCCCCTAGGGCTTCAAAATAGGACACATTGATTCCCTTTTCCTGGTAATCTAGGACTTTGAAGCAAATGAAGCAATCCTTTTTTCTTTGTTGGACATGTTACTATAGAACTGTCTCACAAGATCAGGGTAGACATTTTCACGAATAGAGATGACGGGAATCCATCATTGAAAAGCAAATATAGACATAAAGTTCAGACCATTTTGACGAAGATCATCAAGATTGACAAGTTTAGGAGGACAGATAAGTCGATCAATGATGTCTTTGTAGAAAAACATATGGTTTATGGAGTTGTAATGACAGAAATCATAGGAAACTTTTGGAAAATCATCATAAAAAGATTTGTAGGCAATGCGATTTGGAAGCCTTGGTTAAGAAATAGGACGAAGTAGAAAATCATTTACTGTACCACGACTAGGGTGAGTAGAAGAGGGAGAAAGCTCTTCTTCTTCCTTGCTAATGGGCCGTTTGCCACGAGAGAAACTTGGCTGAGATGGAGTTGGTCTAGGAGCCACTCTAGGGTGACGAGCAGTGGTTTTGGTGCGAGCCATTCTTTCAGGATCACTGTTAGGAGGAGAAGATAAAAGAGAGTCGTTTGGAGAGGGAGATTAATAGGAGTTGATGAAAATGGTAGTGGAGGGAGAATAACGAGAAGTTTGAGCACCACTATGAGTACCTTTACGAACGACTCTCTTCTTGCGAGTCATTCTTATAAATCACTGGTCAGTTTGCAGAAAGAGGAGAGTGGGGAGTATGAATAGAGAGAGGTATGAGTGAAATGGTGCATGTAGTGGTGCATTAATATAGACCTAGAATAGTACAAAGGTCTCAGTTTAAAAATATTGAAAATTTGAAAAGAATTGATTTTTACAACTGTAACCAAATGAACCATATTTTAGAAAATGCATTTAAAAGATATAATAGTGAAAGCAAGTGCTTTTTTTTTTAATGCAAGTCCAAAGTAGGTCCAATAAAATCAAACACATATGGCTTATTCAAGAATAGAGAAACAAACACAAGGAGTCCACAAAATCTGATATGTTCACAAGGGTTCTAAGTAGTGACAACTTAAATAATGAAGCCCACTCATCATCTGCCTAGAATTATCTCATATCGACCTGTGAGATAAAACATTCAACCAGATCATTAGAAAGATCAAGAGAATTTTGATGAATCAATAATATCCAATATAGTGTGCAATTTACAGAATCTCTCTTCAATCAATGGTTTAGTGAAAATATATGCTAGTTGATGTTCTGATTTAACAAATTAAATGTCTAAATTTCTATTTTACACATGTTCTCTTATAGAGTGAAATATAATTTCAATGTGCTTTGTTCTAGAGTGAAGAACAGAATTTTTTGAAAGATTTATATCACTCATATTGTCACAAAATAATGGAATATTAGAAGCATTCAACTTGTAATAAGCCAATTGAGTTTTCAACCACAATAATTGAGAGCAACATGAAGAGGTTGCAATGTACTCAGCTTCGACAATGGACAAAGCAACGGTTGCTTGCTTCTTGCTTGACCATACATTGAGAGATTTTTCAAGAAAGCAACAAATGCCACTAGTGCTTCTTCTATCAATTTTATTTCCAACAAAATCTGCATCACAATAACTCACTAATTGAAAGGAATCAGTTTTGGGATATCATAAACCATAATTAGTGGTACCAAGTACATATTAGATGATTCTTTTCACAGCAAGAAATTAGATTCCTTAGGCTTTGATTGGAATCTTGAGCGTTGGAATCTTAAGCACACACTAACACTTTGAATGATATCAGGACTTGAGAAAGTAAGATACATTAAGGAATCAATCATTTCTCTATATCTTGTCTCATCTATATCTCTAGCATGTTCATCTTTGTCTAGCTTGAAGTTTGGATGCATAGGAGTTCCCATAGGTTTAGCACAGTCCAGCCCAAACTTCTTGACAAGTTCTTTGGCATACTTTTTTTATGAACAAAGATGTCCTCTGCAGTTTGCTTAATTTGCAACCCTAGAAAAAAAGTGAGTTCTCCCATCATGTTCATGTCAAATTTACTAGTCATAAGCTTAGCGAAATTTGCACATAAATCTTCATTAGCAGAACAAAAAATGATATCATCAACATACACTTGCACAAGAATAAAATGATCATTGGAATTTCTAATAAATAGAGTGGTATCAGTGGCTCTTCTTTAAAAATTATTTTTCAATAAAAATGAGTTTAGCCCCTCATACTAAGCTTTAGGAGCTTGTCTCAAACCATACAAGACTTTAGCTAGTTTGAAAATATAATTTAAAAAGTTTTTATTTTCAAATCCAGCAGGTTGAGCCACATAGACTTCTTTATCTATTATTCCATTTAGAAATGTACACTTTACGTCTATTTGGAATAGCTTGAAGCCACAATGAGCCACATAGGTTAAGAGCAATCTGATGGCATCCATTCGAGCTACAGGTGCAAATGATTCATCAAAATCAATACCCTCCTCTTGATCATAACCTTGAGCAACTAATCTTGTTTTGTTTCGGTTAATGGTTTTATCTTCACCCAATTTGTTTCTGAAGATCCATTTTATACCCATGACTTTCTTTCCATTCAAATCAGGCACAAGGGTATAGACTTTATTCTTTTCAAATTACTATAATTTCTCCTCCATAGCCAAAATTCAAGATGGATCTACAAGAGATTTTTGTATATTTTGAGGTTCAATTTTAAGATGAGGGCTATATTATTTGATTTGGCTCTTTTTAAGGATGATCTTATTGTCATTTCTTTGGAGGGATAACCAATTATGAATTTCTCTGATAGTTTTTCAGAAATTTTCATTCTCTTGACCTTTTTCAGCTATGACAGGAGATAACTGCAAATTTTCTCCTGCAGAATTGTCATTCTTAATGCTTTCAGGTGCTGCTTCTTGTGAGCTTGAGTTTAAATGTTCTAACTCAGCAGTCTTGGTCACTTCAATTTCAATTTCTGGACTTTCATCAATGCAAACACTAGGAATAATGTTAGATTCATAGAATGAGATATGTATAGTCTCCTCAACAGTCTTAGAGTTCTTGTTATAGACTCTATAGGCCTTGTTATTTGTGAAATAACTAAAAAAATACCTTCATGTGTTTTAGGATCAAATTTCTCTAAAAATTTTTTTATGTTCAGTATAAAACACTTGCAACCAAACACACGAAAATACTTGATATTAGGAGAGAGTGTCATTTCCAAAGTTTATAGGGTGTTTTCTTCAAAAACTTTCTTATGAGAGTTTGCTTTAAAACGTAACAAGCTTTATTTACAAATTCAGCCCATAAGAATTTGGGAACATCATATTCACAAAATATAGCTATAGCTATTTCTTGTAAATTTCTATTTCTCCTTTCCACAATCCTATTTTGTTGTGGTGTTCTAGGACAAGAGAAGTTGTGTGATATGCCTTGTTTATCACAAAAAGATTCAAAATGTTAGTTTTCAAACTCTTTACCATGATCATTTTTAATTGAAACAATTTTTAGATCTATTTTGAATTTTCTTGCTGAATTTTTCAAAAACATAAAATATTTCATCCTTATGAGTTAGGAAGAACACCCAACTAAACCTAATATATTCATCCATAATAACCATTCCATAGCCTTTTCCTTCAAGACTGAGTCCTAGTTGGTCTAAACAGGTTAAGATGCAATAATTCCAATTATTTCTTAATAGAGACATCTTCTTTGGGTATGAAAGAAGTTTTTGTTTATTTACCCATTTGACAAGAATTACATATGATATTTTTATCAAACTTAATGTTAGGAAGACCTCTTACAAAGCATCTTTTAACAAGTTTAGAGATTCGGAACATGCTAGTGTAAACCCCGCGAAATAAATAAATAATTAGCCAATAAATTAATTATTATTCAAAAAAATTAAGAAATTAAATTTTATAGTTTACGAAAGTAGAAATATTAAAAATACAAATTTTGACACTAATTTTAAAGATTTTGCCTCAAAATTGGGCCAACGAATCGAAACGGTCGAACCGGCCCAAACCGGGCCCAAGGCCCACCAAACAAATATAAGAGCTCAGCCTCTTGTCCCTTCTCTTTCATTTTTACATGAAGGGAAGAAGAGTAACGTTAAAAACCTAAACCTAACGTCTCCGAAAATTCAATCGTCCATAACTTTCAATTTGGAGCTCCGATTGACGAGCCGTCAGCGACCACGTGTTCGTCTCAAAATTCGCTTTAATTCTATTCAAACAAAGTGATAAGAAATTTGTGTTTCTTTTCCAGTTATTTCTCTCCTCAATTTTTTGGGTTTTGAGTTTGGGTATTGAAGAATTGAATGATTTTTATAGTTTAGGTGAACTCTAGCAGCGGATAATCACTGAGTTTTGTCCAATTGATCCGTGAGTAAGGTAAAAACCTGTTGAACCCTTATGAATCATTGAATTAATGAACCCTATTATGATTATAGTGATATTGTGTGAATTAGATTGTGTTATGGTTGATTTGGAGTTCAATTTGGCGGCTTGGAATGAAATTCGAGTGATTAAGCTTGAGGGATTGACGTTTGAAAACTTGGAGCTTATAAAAGGAGAGGTTTTTGAGGTGTTTCGAGTTTAGAGAGGAATCAAATAAGGTATGATTTTGGTTTTTCGTAGTTAATATTTAATGTCACGTGAAAACTTAGGCTCTGAGACCTTAAGATAGGAATGAATTGAATGAATTATTGATGAATTGTGAATATGGTTTATGATGTGTGTATAAAGGATGAATAAATTTGTATGTGTTGGATTATGACTTTGATGGGTATAAAATAATGACGATTGTTGATGTGTTGAGGATTGATGGTGAGTTTGTGAAATTGAATTGAATGGATTGGTTGAGAGATGTGAGAGTCGATTTTTTAAGCAGTTTGCTAGTGAAGTTAGTTGGTTTTTGAAAAAGATTTAATATTGAAATTGGTTTGATTTTAAAATAATTTGATATTAGGAATGATTTGAATGACTGAGAGGTGTTTGGTTTGGTGGTTGAGACCTTTGAAGGGTGGCAGAAGTTTGAATTTTAGAGGAGATGTTACCGAAATTTCTATAAAAATTGAAGATTTGAAATATTATTTTAAAAAAAGAAAAGATCATTATGTGGCTTATATATTTTGAGACATTGTTGACCCTCTATCGCAAGAAGTGACCAGACACTTTAACTTTCCGGGTTCCCCATGGGCATGCATATATATAAATTTGAGTTTGAGATTTTTCCATGAAATTATATTATTGAGCTTGAAGTTTGAATCCATGGAATATTATTGAGCTTGGAGTTTGACTGCATGGAATATTATATTATTGAGTTTGGAGTTTGACTCTATGGAATATTATTGAGCTTGGAGTTTGAATCCATGAAATATTATATTTGAGCTTGGAGTTTGACTTCATGGATATTATTTTTGAGCTTGGGGATGCACGCACAGAGGGACTGTCTAATGGTTAGCTACCAAGACATGTCAGGTTAACTATATAACTGACAGATGAGACTCATCAGCCACAGGACAAGTATTACATCATGTGCATTTGTATGTTTTGCTTGGGTGTGCATTGTTTTAGTTTGCTTAATTGCTTAACTCTGCTTATCTGCTACTTGCTTTACTTGTTGTAATTTCACCTCTATCTGTATTTTTCTTGTTTGAATTGTATGTGTATATTTTCTGAGAAATCCCTCTTAGCGAAGGTGTGAGGGGGTTGTTCCACTGGTGATTCAGAGGATTAGAGGAGATAGAAAGAGACGTGTTAAGTTAAAGTTAGATTTAGAACTTGAAATATCTTAGATAACATACTTAATTTCTGGTTTAGTTGGATCTTTAAGCTGAAATCTGAGTGTCATAGTTCTAGAAATGCCTTTGGCTTTTTCGGGACCTATTATATTAACTATGCGGACACCTTTACCATGCTGAGAATTCTCAATTTTTATTCCATACATATTTCTGTTGTTTTTCAAATGCAGGTCAAGAGGCACCTCGCTGAATGTCTAGAGTTCCCTGTGCAAGCGAAGTTTGGTTTTTCTGGGATGCTGTACTTTGTATTTATGCTATGTATATATGTATATAGATTCTTCTCTGTATATATTTTATGTTTGTCCCTCCTAGAGGTTGACTTAGAGAAACAGGTATTTATTCTGTATTTTGAGTCATATTTTGAGTTGTATATATATATAATTAAATACTCTGGTCGGCCTTAGCTTTGCAGGTCGGGTCTGGAGCTTGATATCTGTATTTTGAAACTATGATCTGTATATTATATTTTTAGCCTTCTTTTGATTTTACCTATCCGTTTTACGATTAACCATGCGAGTGTGACATGATTTTCTGTTTTCCCTTTTGCTTAGCTTTTTCTTCAAGGCTCCTAATTATAAATCCTTTCAACTATATTTATATACGTCTTTTCTTTTAGAGGTCGTAATACCTCGTCACCTCTACTTTACGACTTAAGCGTAAGGCTCTGTGTGGTAGGATGTTGCACTAGCATGTCCTAATTTCTTATGCCACATCCATTTTTCAGAATGAGATCATAGACATTGTTACATCTTTTTGCAATAAACAAAACAGCCTCGGATTTTTCATTTATGACTCTACAATCTAATTTCCTAAAAGTTACTAAATATCCAATGTCACATAATTGACTTATGCTCAATAGATTATGCTTTAACTCATCTATTAGAAAGACACTATCTATGCAAGTAAAAAAATCTTTGCCAACCTTATCAATTGCAATTCTTTTACCTTTACCATCATCTCCAAAAGTGACAAATCCTCAATCATATTTGTTGAGTTTTATGAAGAAGGTAGCATTTCTGGTCATATGTCTTAAACATCTACTATCAAGATACCACATATCCCTTTTTTTCTTGGATGTAAGGCAAACATGCATGTTCTTCAACTAACCTTAGGTATCCAAATCTATTTGGATCCTCTTATGCGAAATCTTTTTGGTTGCCAAAGAGCATTATAATCATAAATAACTTTATACAATTTGTTATCACCAAAAGACCTTAGAAAAATGAAGAATTATTGAGGAACATGACCATTTCTATTGCATTTATAGCAATGGTTCCTATTTGCTGATTTTGAGGCTTGCTGAAAATTTTGGGCTTAACATTCCTGGAAGAAGAAGCTTTAGATTTTTTAAAAGTTTGTTTAAAAAACACACTTGATTTCTTTTTGAATCCAAGTCCAGATTTTTCAAAACTAGATCTTTGACAAGCAAGTAATTTGTCAATATTTTGTAAACTTTGAACAAATTTTGCTAGGTCTCCATTAAGATTCTTAATTTTTTGATTCACTCTTTCATTTTTAGCAATTAAATCAGTAGAGGCTGAGATCAAATGCTTGAGTTTGAATTTGTTTAATTCATCTCTTAAAGCATTATTTTCTTCTTTCAAAGATTTTTTATACAAGCTTCAGTTGCCTTTATCATTTCTAATAAAAATTCATTTTCACCTCTCAATACCTCATTATCTTTCTTGCACTTAATATATTTATCAAAAAGTTTCTTTGAGTTCATTGTAAAATCTTTGATAATATAGTGCAGTTTATTAATGGATAAATCAGAGAGATCTATCTCATCCATGTCCGTGTGATCAGCCATCAAGCACATTTGAGCCTTATGATAATAATTTTCTTCATCTTCTAAATCAAAATCATTTTCCAAATCTTTTCTTGTTGTCATCATCACCTTCTTCTTGTCCTTCCTTAATTTTTTGCCTTTCTTCAATTGAGGATAGTCGGAGTTGAAGTGACCCGACTCCTTGCAGTGGTGACAAGTAAACTTGAATTGATTCTTCTTGAAATCTTTAGATGAAGTAGTTCCTTTGCCTTTACTTTTAAATCTCATTAATCTTCTCATTTTTCTTGCAAAAAGTACCATCTCTTCATCTAAAATGCTGTCATCATATTCCTCTTCTTTGGTTATCATTCTTGACTTCAATGGTATATTTTTTTTGTCATCTCTATCTTAAGACATGTGAGTAGTTTCATAGACTAGCAACTTGCTTCTTAGCTCATCATAGGTGATTTTAATCAAATTATTCCTTTTCGAGATGGATGTACTTTTCACTTCCTACTTCTTTGTGAGACTCCTCAAGATCTTTCTTACTAATGTTTCTTCTGAATAGCTCTTTCCCATGACATCCAAGTTGTTGATGATTATTGAGAACCTTTCGAACATCTGATCAATGCTTTCATTCTTCTTCATGATGAACATCTCGTATTCCTTCATCAGCATGTCTATTCTTGTCTCTCACTTGTTTGGTTCCTTCATAGGTGAGTTTTAACTTGTCGCATATTTTTTTGACAGTTTTGCACCTTTAAACGTTTTTGTACTCATCAAAACTTATCACACAGTGCATTAAGTTGATTTTCTTGGTATTGAGTTCAACATTCTTCTTCTCTTCCTTTGTCCACTCATTGTCTTCCTTTGACATCACATCTCCATCAACATTTTGCTTTGTTGGAATATCAGGTCTATTGACAATAATCTTTCAGAAGTTGTAATCGATTGATTGCACGAAGATTCTCATTTTCTCTTTCCAGTATGAGTAGTTGCTGCTGTTGAAGTAAGGAGGTCTATTGTTAGACTGTCCTTCGGTGAGCGTTTATGCCATGATGCTAGCACTCATGTTGTTGGCCATGGATCTTTACTTCAAGCTGTGGAGCTTGACTTCTTGAGACTAGACTCTTGATACCAATTGATGATACTGCTAGAACTTAAAAATGGGGTTGAATCAAGTTGAATTTAGAAATGAAGTTCTTTTACTCTGTTTTTTGCAAAAGCTGGTTATGCAGGATATTTTTTTCTTTTTGTCTCCTACACCAAAAATAAACAGAGAAGAGAAGAAGAGAATGAGGCCATCATGTATCTTAGTTCGATTTTCTAGTGCCATAAAATTCACATCCAGTCTCCACCACAACCATGATAGAATTTTCACTATAATCAAACTGATTACATACACCAATACCAATAAATTATAACCTAATTCATATAGTATCAACCACTAAACTTTTATCCAAACCTAGCCACCATCAAGTGCTATCCCAACTTAGCAAGGGAAACTAAACCTTAGTTCAACTAAAGCAATTACACAGAAAATTCTTTTGGCTTTTCTATGCTTCTCTCTTGCCTCTTTTCTCTCATGGCTTTTTCAATTTTCTTCTCACTGTGGATAACCTTTTTTTCAATTATAGAAAGATAATATTAGATAACCATAACACTGAAATTTCAAATGAAGCATAAATTTGAAGAAAAATATTTTAGCTCAAATATATGAGATGATGCTTAAGTGTCACTCTATTTTCTCTTGTATTCAAATGTTGATGTGAGGCTAGCTTATGAGTCTCTCCCTTCAAATTGCTTCATTACCTATTCATTTTCTTTACTCATTCTGTCTGTCGTTGGTGTCTTCCTTAATATGCAGGTTTTTTTCATTTTACTCCACTAATTCTACTATCTGAAGAGATGTTCCACCACCTCTGTTCTTTTAAATTTGTTCTACTGTTTTTCTGTTGTTCTTTGCATGTTATATTTGTTCTCCTAACTTTTGAATTTTTTTGATCCTCTACTGTCTTTGTGTCCTTGATATTGTCTCAGTTATTTCTCATTCTTCAAAATGATGCCAAATATTCTTTTTTTTGGGCAAATAATAGAACCTTCTTTTTTTTTATGTTTTTGGTTCTAATTTATCTTCATAAACATTTGGACTGAACAATTTAATGTATTGGTAGTTTGCTGAAACAACATAAATTTGAGCTGAAAGATAAAGTATTAAACCTATACCACTAACACACACATTAAATTAAATTTGGACTTTTAATCCAATCAATATTTGTCATCATATATATACCAATAATCACTTCTAACTCAACATATACTTTTTGAAAAGTATATAAAGTTCCCTATATCCGATTTACCAAACTCCAAAGAGGCATATACAGCAATCAACTGATCTACAATGATTGTTTATTATTAACCCTAACATCTTGAGCTTTAATTTAATGGCAAACCCGTTGTAAATAAATAATTAAATATGATGATGGCAATTGCATCCAACCGCAAACATACATGATCACATGTAAACCTATAATTTTTTGGAAGTGAAAGATAATTTGGAATCATTACCCCACTTAAGCAAATTTTTTAACCGCGAGCCAATGGCAGCGAGTATTGACTATTGAATGATGTGAACATACTTAAAAGGTAGAGAGAGGCCAATGGCAAATGGACACGTAAGCATGGAAGTGTCCAATTTTTAAATTAAAAAAAAAAACTAAAGACCATAAAAAATTTATTATTTTTGACATCGCTTAATGTGATAATCTAATAAGATACTTTATGTAATATTTGATTGATATTTATGTCTCATTGAAATATAGATATAATAACATTTGCGATTTGATTTGATAAGATACAGAAATTTTTTAAGAATATAGAAGGATACGAATAGACATAAAGACACTAAATTTATGTACTTTTAATTTAGTAAGACACTAAAATATAACTTGTAAAACACTAATTTTTTACTTTTTTACTATTATTCAATTTTTAAATTTTCAAAATTTGTCCTCTTATCTCTTTAAATTTTTCTTTTTTTTCTTTCTCTTTTAGATCCTACAACCAACTCTTCCTTTCTTACTTATTACAATCCTCCTCCTTCTGTCTTCCTCAACTCCACCAATAGAAACTCAATTGTTGTCTCTTCCTTTTTCTCTGACGTTGCCGTCCAATTTGTTGTTCGTCGCCGCATTACTCCACCTATTCATGGACGTGCATTTCTCTGCATTCTGCCTCATCGTCATCGTCGAGGCTGCCCCACCGTACTCCCCTCTTCCTATCTCTCTTCCACACTGTCCTTATCCAGGCTCTACCTTCTAGATCTACTATGTCTTTCTCTCTTTCTCTCAATTTGTCTTTTTTGATTCTACTTCCATCTATTTTTCTCTAAGTAGTTTTCTTTGTCGTTCTCTTTTTTGCTACTTTCTTCTTCTAGTTTTTTGCTTCTTTCTTGCAATTATCTTCTTCTTCTTCCTCTCTTCTTTTGGGCTCTGGTTTTTTGTTTTCTTTTGAAAAAAATGCACATTTAGTTTTTTGTTTATGTGAATTTTGATTAATCTTTGATAAATTTTGGGATTTGATTTTTTATTTTTTTAAAAATAATTATATATTTAATATTTGAATGATAATTTGAGATGATATTGGACGAAACAAAAAATTACTCGAAGAAATAAAAATTCAATGGTGATGACATGTAGTGTCTGGAGTGATGGGTGTGTAGTAGTGATGGTAAAATTTGTGGTTGAATGAAGGATAATTCAATCTTTTTATTTGTATGTCTTGTTCATTATTCTTGCCTAACACAATACACAAACACAAATATTTTATGCCTATGTCTTTAATGTTTGCGTCTTTGTGTCTATATCTTATCCTATATATCAATCAAATAGAGCCTTATCTCATATTTTTAAACATGAGTAAACTACCATTTCTATCCACAAAAGTTGAAAACGCTGACATATCTACTCATAAAAGAAGAAAATTACCATATGTACCCATGAGATATGGGTTCTGCACAACAAAATTATCAAAACACTAAAAAATCACCCAAAATCCCTAAATTACCCTTATATTCACCACTTTTCTTATCTCAAATTCCACCACCACCCAAACTCTTCTTCACCATCACTCTCATCCCCAACTACCACCATCACTGCCGCCATCCAAAATCCACAAGCTTCCCATACGACCTCCCTCCACGCAGCCTCTCTCTCTTGACCCTCCCTTCTCTCAGTCACAGAAGCAGCCTCACTCACCATAATCAAAACATTCAGAAACAAAAACTCCAAATTTACAATTAGAGCTTCTGGATCTGGTACCAACCTCCCTAGATGCAGAATCAAGCTCTCTGGACAAAGACGGTTATGGGTGGCATAAAATAGACTCAGCTGAAGAAGCCGACGATAGAACCCCTTTGAATACCAGTGTCGCGCGACGAACGGCCAGCAACAATGTCGTCGTAAAGGAGAAGTGGAGCAAATAATGCGAAAACAAGTTCTATTTACCTTGATGGAGCAGTAATGGGGAAGGGCAAACATCTCGGATCCGTGGGTTCCGACGCAAACTTCTAATCGTGGCTATGCTACCACCACTCAACGGCGGCCTTTTCTTAGGGCCGGAAAGAAGAGACGCGAGGCCACGGATGACGACGACGCCACCAGAGAGAACAATAGCCCGTAAGAGAGAGAGAGAGAGAGAGAGAGAGAGAGAGAGAGAGAGAGAGAGAGAGAGAGAGGAAAAGGGGGAGGTTGGCTCTTTGGAACATATTTTGGTTTGAAAAGGGGTGAAAAGGAAGAGGGGAGAAGACGATGGTAGTAGTGGAGACTGGAGAGAAGGGTAGTTTAGGAATTTCATTTAATTTTTTAAGGTTTGGATAATTTTGCTTGCAAAAACTATTTTTTATGGTACAAATGGTAATTTTCGTCTTCGATGGATAGATATGTCAACGTCTTCAACTTTTATGAATAAAAATGGTAATTTACTCTTTAAACATTGAATGTTAACTCACTTAATGATAGCGGTATTTTTCGTTAAAAAATGATGGGGACATGTGGAAGAACACCATTGGACCTTGTTTGGAGAAGAAGGCAAGCATGTATTATGGCAGGCAGGCTCTTCCCACATAGCTAAAGACGGATCCATGATCCATCCACGAGACAGTATCAAGGACTAGTAATCATTCAAGTGTAACTGTGTAAGTAAATAATAATAATAATAATAATAATAATAATAATACCATCCAAAGAAAGGATTGCGTCTTGGCCCCTCCCAGTTTTGTAATCTTAATTAATTATAACATTACATAAGTGTGATCATGACCTTGCACCCTGTAGCTTTCTCCTTTCATATCCAACAATAATTCTTATTTTCGGTTTGGTTTTATTTCCACCTCCTCACTAGTCACTAGGTTTGTTCCTTTAGAATTTCCAATAAAGGCATATACATAGATAGATAGAAGGGTGAAAGTGAAAGCAGGTGGAGAGGTTAATTAACAAGATAGATATATGGCTGATGCATTTGATGAGGAGTGTGATTATCTGTTCAAAGCTGTTCTGATTGGGGACTCAGGGGTTGGGAAATCAAATCTGCTATCAAGGTTTGCAAAAGATGAATTCCGGTTTGATTCAAAGCCCACTATAGGAGTCGAGTTTGCTTACCGCAACATCAAAATTGCAGACAAACTCATCAAAGCACAGATATGGGACACTGCCGGCCAAGAACGGTAACATGTTTTCCTTCCTTATTTATTAGTATTCTAATGTCGAACGAAATGCATAAGCCCTGTTTTGAGTTTATAGATCAGAATTAAGCTGCAACAATATATCTCTCTGTTTCAATTCACCATCAAATTAAGGGAACATCTATACAACTTGGATTTCATCAATCATCAGTAGTAGTCTTGTGGTTTGTAAGCAAAGTAAACCAGCCAACTTCTGGTGTTTCCTGTTATTTACTGATCTAATGAACTTAGAGAAGAATAACAGGTTTAGAGAAAAACAAAAATAAATTAAGCATTTCTAACCGTGTATTGCTCGTCCGTGACTAGCACAAGCAATTGTTATTTAAGTTTCTTCTATTAAAGATGCACTCAAACAAAATACGAAATTAATCATTAACTTCCGACCCGTGAGTATCCGTAAATTTGTGCTTAGTCATTTGAAGAGGCTAGCTGCTAAATGCCAGTTGAGTACATAATAGCTTGCATTATAGAAAGAAATTACAAGGAAATTAAAGTAAAAGTATGAGTAAATTTTCAATAAATTTTAGATTCGATATTTTAATTTTTAATTAATTTTTATTCGTTGGGAGTTTCTGAATTTTTTTATTTGCGTATTGAACAAATAATTTTTAAAAAAAAAATTATTAACAATAATTAAGTTCAAAAATTATTATTATAATAACACGAATTAATCACTTAAAAACGAAAAAAAAATTACTATGTAATTCTCATAAACTTCCACAAACCAATTTAATTGTTTATTTTAAAAAATAATTTCCCTTTTAAAGTTTAAATTTCATTATGTGGCCAGTGGGTCCCTACTGCAGTATTCACGAAAACGAATGCTGCATAGTGCATACCTTTCAACAATCGAAGAGGCGTTTTTCCTCATGGTAATTTACTAATTTCATCCACCCTCCTTTAATTTTCATGTTTTACTTTGGTTATTTCCAACTTAAAAAGAGAAATATCTTTTGATTGAAGAACTCACAGTCCACGTTTCATATTTCATATTTCATATTTTACGTTTCACTAGCTAGGATGACCTTTTTTTTTTATTCCCTAAAACAAAAATTACATACATCAATTTTTTATAACGCAAATGAATCTTTCTTTTTCTTTGTCATCCCATTCCGTAAATAAAGAGTTTCACTATTTTTTTATACAAAAATATTTGATAAAAAATTAGTTAAAATTAATCAAAATTTACCTTATTTAGCATGTATTAATTATTACAGCAGATAATTATAATAATTAATAAATATTAAATAAGAAAAATTTTTATTTTTATTTTTTTGTCTAACATTATATACGCACAATCTCCCAATTTACCCTTCTTTCACTTGCAGCATCTTCGTAAGGAGAAAGCAAAACTCTCTCCTCCACCCTCTTGTCTTCTTCATCTCAAATAAGCTAAGCAATCTGCATCATGATCATAAATTGATGGGATTGACATGCATATATAATTGAACTCAAAGAGTGGCGGTCACTCTACTCTCAAGGTTGGGAAAGAGTAGAAATTACGTTTTAATTTCCTAAGCTTTTCCCCTTCTCCTTTAATGGAGTGAAATTATAAAGGCGTAATATTGGGTGAGTCGGGTCCACTCCACTCCAATCCAATCCAAGATGTGAACTTGTTCACTTTAAAGCCTAGATATATGTATGTCACATAGATTAAGGGAAAGTGATTGAAAGTCCAACCAGGCAATCACTGCATCACGTGAGCTGCTAATGAAGGTTTCGGTGGGAAGTGACCAACCAACCACACAAGACACAACCAAAGCAATTAGGTATTGTGGAAGAAGAATGTCTCTTATGGCTTATTTTGATTTTAATAATTGAAACTCAAAATAGCTAGCGACATTACTTACACATGGTCTCTGATGATTAATTGATAGATAGGATTGGTTATTCTAGACCAGAATGACTAGAATCATATTATATTGTCTATTGAGGACAATTATATTCCTGTGGATTCTATCATATCTCTAGTTAAAAATAGAAGTAATAATATTTTATATTTTAATAATATTTTTATTTTAAATTAAAAATATTGTTAAAAAAATTATTTTAAATTTAATTAAATTTTTTAAGTATAGTTAAAATTGTATAACTATGGTAACTATAGATACTATAACCTACATCTTATATATTATAACTATATAGAATGTGGGTGCAGGTTTAGAGCAATCACAAGCTCATATTACCGAGGAGCATTAGGGGCATTGCTAGTGTATGACATAACAAGGCGATCTAGTTTTGAGAACGCGAGAAAATGGATGGTGGAGTTGAGAGAGTTTGGAGGGAAAGACATGGTGGTTATTCTGGTGGGGAACAAGTGCGATCTGGAACAAACAAGGGAAGTGGAGGAAGAAGAAGCAAAAGGGTTTGCAGAGAGAGAAGGATTATGCTTCATGGAAACCTCTGCTCTCAAGAATCTGAATGTGGACCAAGTTTTCCTGCAAATGATCACAAGGATTCATGACAGCACAAGCCACAAGAGTTTGGACGTCAAAGCGGATCAAGATAAACAAATCACTCTTTCCGATGCCAAGGAGATACACATAGATGCTGCTAATGAAGTCACTGCAACTAAACAAACTTCTTATTATTACTGCTGTTCAACATGAGACATGCATCACACTTTTCCTTCAAACATGTTCAACTTCATCGCTTATGTCTCGTTAGGGTTAGGATGATATATGCTTAAAAGATAAAAGAAAGTTAGAATACCAATACTTTTTTGTTAGTGAGTATTCGCCTTATATTTGATTTAATAGGGCCTCTTTAACATTTACTTTTTATTTAAATTTTTATATCATACATGGATTTCTCTTAAACTCTTAAAAATGACACTCACAGAAACAATTACTGTCTTTCATTAGCACATTTGCCGTCTCTTCAACCTGATGAAAAATATCCCCATATGAAAGTGAACCCGTCACGTGTCTCTTTCCTAGTAGCTCGGCGCTCATATAGTCATATAGCCATCCTAGCTAATCACGTTAAACACAAAAGCCATCAGAAATGACACCTATTTTCTTAGAGTTAGTTTTAAATTTTATATACACAAAATGATTACATTCAGAAAATAAATAAGACGAAAAAATGTTAAGAGAGAATATCGATATTTTTTCCGAATATTTAGGGAAAAAAAAGGCAATCATCACTCGATTAAAAAAATAGAGACAAATTATATGGCAAAAGGATTTTTTTTTTCCAAAGTGAATCTTTTGTTTTTTTCTCATTTATCTTGTCAAGTTTAATATCTCATAAAAAGCTTTTACTCGTATATTTTTATTTTACTTACAAATTATGTGACTGTACAATGAAAAAGTACACCTTTTATATTATAAGCTGGAAGACGTCCCACAAAAGCACCTTGTACTAAACTTGCAACGAATTCTTTGTACTATTTTTATAGAGGAAGAATTGAACCATTCCCAATCTTAGACATTAAGTCGAATACTCAAACACACATTTAAGATTCAAATGCAACATATTTAGCCACTTAACCAAACCATCACTGCAACAGTCTTGATTATTTGTTGAGGTTTGTGGTCAAAGGAGCGCATCGGTACCTCTTGAACGGTATAGCTTGGGCCGTTTGATGTCGAATGGAATTGAGTTGGATTACAACCATATTTTGAGCCTTATGAATAAGAAACCCAAATTGAAGCCCATCAAGTTCGCTGTTCGGTCGTTGTCGGGTGAAAGATGATTGGGTAACGCTCAGTGTCTGTAGGACCCAAACGAAGCTGTGTGCCTCACTCAAATTTATTAGGCCCAAACGTTGTGAAACATGTTTCTGTGCCATCCTCCTCCTCCTTCTTCGTCTTCTTTACCATACATCATCATCTCTCTCATCCTCTCACATAATCAACCAACGTATACTCTTCTCTTATGCAATCCCCAGAACGTGCTCAAATTCCCGCCTTCCGCTAATCATGCACCAATTTGGGCTCTTAACCGTTTCCTTTGTCGGTTCACGCGCTGATTCTCTCTTCTTTCGACAGTCGCAGAATTAGCAGCAGCTCAAACTTAGAAGGCAACTCAATGGCCAATTGGATCTCCTCCAAGCTCAAAGTCGCCGAGAACATTCTCCATCAGGCAAATTATACTATTCCAACAATGATGCCTTCTCATTTTACTACATTTTTTGAATTCTTTGTCATGGTCAATTAATTATCCAAATCTAGGGAATAGCAATTTCTCCATGTTAATTTGATTAACAGCATGTTTATAATCTTTTTTTTCCTCTATTGCATTTTTGGGAATTTCGTAACGGGCGGTTCAGATCGACCAGCAAGCTGCTGAATCTCTTCGCAAGAACGAGAGGCTTGGACTCGGTGAACCCAGTGCCATTGACGTTGCTCCTGCCAAATCAGGGGCTTCCGTGTCTCTCAAGGATCAATTGAAGAAGAAACCACTGGAGAACAACGACTACCATGGAAAGCTGCGTAGCGATCCCAATTTTAGCAAGCCAGCTCCACTTAACGCAGCTAAGCCCTCGTCTAAACCTAATCCTAACCCTGCACTCACTGATGGTGATTGGACCGAACTCCTCAGCTCTCCAACTCAGCCTACGGCTCCTGGGAGCAGCCAGGGTAATGGGGTACCTTCACCTCGTTCTTTGACCAAAAATAATAGGAAGCACAAGAGTTTGTCGTCGGGGTTATCGGTTTCAGATGTCAAGAGGAACCCAAAAAGTGTTAATGGTGCTTCAAGTTCTTTGCAGAGGCTGGACTCTGTTAAACAAGTTAAACCGAGTGGGAAAGCTAGTGATGATGGGAAGGAGTCTACCTCATCTGGTTCATCAGAGAGGCATTCCAATGTGGAATCTGAGACTGATAATAAATGGATGAGAGGACAAGAATATACTAGTAATAACGACACTGCCAATAAGGTTGTGGTCGAGACAGATGGCAAGGAAAATGAACAGAATCATCATGGTTTTAGTTATAGGAGCCTTTCTCAGCCACAATCTTTGCAGGCCAATGACAAAGTGGATGCAGAAACAATACCTGAGGTGGACAAAGGTAAGATTGCTGGAGATGTTGATCAAGGTCAATTGAGAAGTGCAATAAAAGAAAGGGATGGGCCTCAAGTAGTCTTGGGACATCCAACATCTGATCATTTGCAAAGGGGTTCTTCCATGGCAAGTGATGATGGGAGTTCTGATTCAGATACAGATTCTGACTCAACATCTGATTCTGAAAGTGAACGCGAGAGGGAGGAACGGAGAAAGAAGAGGGAGAGGATCCTTGCCGAGAAAGCCGAAGCTAAAGCCTTGAATACCATCAAGGAACTCGAGAATATGGTGGCCAAATTAGAGGGGGAGAAGCAAAGTATAGAGAAAATACTAGAGGAGCGAGCTAAACAACAAGCACAGGAGGTAATCTTACCACAGTTATTAAAATTGTTCTTTATTATTATTACTGTCAAATCTTGGCAAAATCATTGTAGTTTCTCCTGCTTGGTATTCTTGGTGCTATGACAGGAGAAATAAATTGACTTTTCCAGATTCAGTATAGGAATTTCTTCTAACGAGCTTAAAATTGATTTAAAGATAACTAGATGACCGATTGTTGGTAGTGTTTTTATTTGTATTGCTTATTTGTCTAAAACTCATTTTTCCTTCATTCAGGCTTCACAGCTTCAGACCAGCATGATGGAAACAATGGAAGCTGCTGAGTTAGAAAAGCAGAAACATAATAATACCAGAATGGAAGTTCTTGCACGATTAGCTAAACTGGAGGCATGTTAATTTAATTAGTTTAAGGATTAAGCCATTTTATTTATATCAATTGGAAATGGTAATGTTCATATGATGTATAACTGGCTACACCTTTGGTGAATAATTTATAATGATGTTTAAGCTCCACAGATATCTAGATAAGCTTATTGTTGATAAAGTTTGGACTGGTTGCATTGTTGCAGACTGCTAATGCTGATCTTGCGAAATCCCTTGCAGCAGTGCAGTGGAACCTTGAAGTAGAGGTGTGTTTAAATTTAGATCACTTTCTACCACCAAATATTATCCGCAGAATTATAAGCTTTGTAGCTAGTATTGATAAAATGTGTAAATTTGTGATTAAAATCAGACCTGCTGCTAATTATCACAAGGATTTTTATTTGATTACTAATATTTTGATTTGAGTATTAATATTGTGTATGAAAGCTGCTAAGAGGCAAATATCCTAGGATCTTATACCCTCTTACAGGGTTTAGAAAATTTCCCAAGTTGTTAGTTGGACTGGAAATATAAAGCCAAATGAAGTTGATTAGTCCAATTCCTAAAGATGATGTAGCTGCAAGTGTAACTGATTTTAGAATTAGAATGAGAATGTTGTATTGGAATTTAATCAACTAAACAGTGTGCTTTGCTTGAATTCATATATGATTTTTATCCCCGAGTCATTCTTATCACTGGGCAACAATGCTGAATGGGTATTAACTACTAAACGTTTTGGACCAGGTTAAACAAGTGGCTGAACTAAGACAGCAAATTGCATTTAAAGAGTCGGTTCATGAAGGTACTGCCCCTTTGCAAATTCATCAACTCATTATGTGATACATTATTTCCTTACAACATATACTAGTGTTTTTCACTGGACTTATTGACTACCAACGTTTTGTACCCTGCTTTGAACATTTATTAAAATCTTGAAGATTATAAGAATTTTTAGTAAGGTTTGCAAAAGATTAATTTAGGCCTATAAGGTTAATTTCAAGCTTATTGAATATCATATACATATTACTTTGGGCATATTCTGTTATCAAGAGACTGGTGAATATTCATGATTCAAAAGTACTAAATGCTTTGGACAGAATAGGTGGTTAGTATACAATCAAAGGACTTCATTTAGGTGTGAAGCAAAGTTATGCTAGGCTACTATACGATACAGGCCCTTCATGTCTTCAAGTAGATTGTTCTTTAACCTTGCCTAGGAGTATGTTGATGTAGAATATGTATTGATACTGGATTTCTATTTGCAAGGCATGGTCAGTAAAAGATTAAATTTTTTACACATGGTTTCACTCTGATTTATTAGGCTCCTAGCTTAGTCAAAATTATGTTGAAATGAGCTGGTCTACTAATAGGTTGATGATGTTTTAAACTTTTGTAGAGCTCAAAAGGAGCACGAGCAATCTTCATCAAGCTGTAGCTTCACAAAATCAAGTAAGTTATGCTATTGTTTTCTGATTTGGGTGCGTAAATATTTTGATTACTTTTGTTTACTTTTCCTGAGCATGGGTGTCTTGAGAGGGAGTCTCTGTTATTTTATTTCTATTGATCCTAATCCTATCATATTTTTCTTTAAAACTGTTATAGTCACTGGCTTTTAGTTGGATTGCCTTGAGTCTTGGCAGCTGTTTAACATTTATACTGATTCCTGAATCTGTTTAATTATGCTGATGTTGTAGATGTCTTCAAAAGGAGTTGAGTTTGAAAGAGAAATTCTTGAGGCAGAGCACTCTATAATTGGTGATAAAGTTACACAATTACAAGAAAAGGTAAGCTTTGGAACTTTTCAACTGATCTATATTTGATTTTTCCCCCTTGAAGAGCATTTGTCTTTCAAATGCTGTATGTTTCATTATTTATAGTATCTGTTCTTGAATAGTCTTCTATATATCCCATTTCCTCTAGTTTGTGGTATCTATATCTTAACTCGGCCTATGTTTACATAGTCTCTCCCGAACCCGGAAAAACAAGAAAGGTTGTGTTAAGCTTGCGACAACCGACGTAAAACTTTGTTGCATTCCTATGCATGACCACAACGCAATGACGTTGTTGGATCCATATAGAGTTGTGTTAGGTTTGCGACAACTAACATAAAAGCGTTGTCGCATTCCAGACTCATATAGTCGACCCCACCTAATGGAAAAAAGCTTTGTTAAGAGTGGTATTCTACGTCTTGGATTTTTTTAATGTGTCTGTGTTCTTGCTTTTAAAATTTAACCAAGTCATGTTTCATTATTGGAGAAAAGGTGTTTACCCATATGGGGTTCAAATTTTACTTTGCATGGACTGAAATGCGTGCTTAACAATAAATGAGATGCGAGGAAAATTGTCATATTTAACAGAGTTACAAGGGCTCACCCCTTACAAAGTTCCTACTTTTATGGAACATTTTGGAGTTTTTTACTTCTAAACGAATTGCAGTATTTTGTTAAGTTTTCATTTAAATTTGAAATGTAAGTTTTCATATTTTGTATTTATATTATTATTTTTTGTACCTGCACTGCCAACTGCTGCTCTGCTACTATTTAACACTACTTTGTAATTTTCACATCGAGCATTCCTGGTGAATGGCTTCGATTTTGCCGTGGAATAATTTCATCTGCATATTCGATATACTTTTGTACGTCATAGGCGCGGAAGCTGGAAGCTGACATTGAAATGACAAGGAAGGAGATAGAAGAACCAACGGAAGTTGAAGTTGAGCTCAAGCGTAGGCTTCAACAGATGACTGATCATTTAATACAGAAACAAGCCAAGGTGCATCTCTTGTCCATTTGTCTGTAATATTTTTACAATTACTCATGACTCCCTGTCTCCAAACAAAACTTGACTAACCAGTCCGAGTTTATCCAATTGGTAGTCAACAAAACCCTCCTTACCTGGTTCTTAGAATTCAGCTTATTAAAAATGAATAGAAAAGTGTTAATTTTTGGATATTTTCATTCAAATACCTTGTTAGGACTTCATAAACTTGCTTGTTCCGGACCACTTTACATTCAAACAAATTCTTCTTGTCAACAGGTTGAGTCACTCTCCTCTGAGAAGGCAAGTCTCGTATTCAGAATTGAGGTATGCTTTCTGTTGAGGCCATGGTTCTAATTCTTGGAAATGGTCATCTACTCGAGTTACAATTTTATGAATAAAAATTTGCAGGCAGTGTCAAGGTTGCTAGATGAGAATATGTCGGCATCAGGTGCACCAGATATGAATTCTGCCTCCTCATCTAGCGACTTAGAATCAGGAATTTGGGAGCTCTCCAATTCAAAGCTGAAGCCAATCTTAAAAGCCAGAATTCATTCTGGCAAGAAACAATTGGGCTCTCTGCTTCAACAATTAGATTATATATTTGTCACGGGTGCAGTCTTTTTGAGAAGGAACTCGACTGCAAAATTATGGGCACTGGTTTACCTTGTTTGCCTTCATTTCTGGGTGATATATATCCTAATGTCACATTCAGGTTCAGGGCCATCCAATGAGGCTAAGTCGGGAGCTGTGATCTCATTGGATAATATTAATAACACTGGGGGATAGTCATCATATGTCTTTACTTATTTACATCAGCTTTTAGGAGGTCTTCTGGTATTGGTTACCCTGAATATATTCTTTGATTTTACCCTATACTACATCAAGCACTCACAATGCGTGTAATGAATGTTACAGTAGGTCAGTACCACTATGGCCATGAAATTTAATACACCAATGAAGCATTACCCCAGACCGCTATGTCCTGTCATGTGTTGGAAAAGATGGGCGAATAGGCCTTGAATCTTGAATCTTCAATTCCTTTAACAATGATTGGAGTTGGTGGTGGTTGTGACCTTAATATGGGGATTTTTTTTTATCATTTTTTTAATGTACAGTGCAGCAGAAGATGTGGTCACAGAATTAGCCCTCTGCCCCCTAGTATGTTTGGAGAGGCTTGATTGTGCAACTCGTAAGTTGATAACATTACTAACTTTAATATTATCTCAAGTCAACAGCTTTACGCTATTTTTTTCACCCGTTTTGTTATCATTTCCTATTCGTATGATGGTATGACGCGTGTACATTAATAATTCGAATAAAACTGCGGCTTCGCTATAATGTATAGTAAGTTGAAAGAGATGGCAATGCCATGTGATAACTATACTTTTGATGATCGATTTGCATCAAACAGAATGTAACTGCAATATAACAAATAAGATGAAATAGTTGCGGTACGCTTTACGCACCTCATATTGTGTGTAGTGTACATATCCAAATTAAAAGGCCAGAAAAAGAATAAAAGAAAACTAGGGCTGCACATTGATCAGATCAAATCGGATATAGCCTAAAATTCTATCTAATCCGCATTGCACTCATCGGATCGGATACGATATCCGCATTTTTTCAGGCTCGATCCGTCCGATCCGCAAGTATGTGGATCGGATCGGATATCGGGTATATCCGCATAATTCAAAAAAACTATTTTAAGATTTTGTTTGGCTGCTTTTACAAAAAAAAATCCAGAAAATTCATTTTTCACCTGTTTAAGCCTATTTACTTCTAAAATATTATCAATAAAAGTTTTATTGAATAACAAAAACAAAATAATAACACAAGATTTAAGTTTAATTACTCTAAGTTGAAGTACAACATAAAAAATTAAAAACAAGATATCATAAAATTCATAAAATAACACACTAAAATTCATATCACATTAGGATTTACTTTCTTAAACTATGCTATTTATATGAGATGTGCGGATATGCGGATTTGCGGATCGGATCCGCGGATATCACTGCCAAATCCGCAATCCGATCTTACCAAAGTGCGGATCGGATCGGATCTGATCCGATCCGATGACTCTGCGGATCGGATAATATCCGCAAAATTTAGATCGGATACGGATATGCGGATATTATCCGATCCATGTGCAACCCTAAAGAAAAGAACCTATGAGAACAAACACGAAGATGGCAACTACAACCTTGGTAATTGGTATGGTGTATCATTACAATGCATACCAACAAAAGAATCGCATAAGTTGAAAGAAGCAAGTGCTAGTCAATTTTCTGAGCATTGCTGCTTTCCCCGCTGCTTGTTCTACACCTTACAAAGACAGTAAATAGTTTAGTAACACTTATCATTGACACCAACTATAAAGCCTTTGCAAATCATTCATTCAGAGCAAACAGAAAGTGAAACTTGTAAACAAGTCCGCATCAGAAGACAATGTAGCCAAGCAAGGTTCTCAACAAAGTTAATAGTTAGAAGACTGGCTCTCAGGTCTCAGAGTTGTTACGGGATTCTGGGAATGTTTAAGGCTTTTGCATGCAATAACAAACAAGCTTAGAAAATATCATCTAGTTTCGAGCATAATCTAGCGCTTTTGAATAATATCCTAGTTACAAATGTCAATAACTCTTTTCGAACTTTTCATTAGACACTACATGATACATCAGGAACACAATCCTGAATGTTACTCAAGATAAGTATGACACACCCACGCTCATGAATCCTACCATGGCAGAATAGATTTTTGCACAAAGTGTCATGCAAGTGGAATTAGAATTGCTGCTCACCAGTCTAGTCCTTCTTGTGGAAGATTACGACTGTAGAGTGGTAATTCAAAGAGGAAAGTTGTTCTGAACCACGAGGGCAAGTTTCCATAGATTGGTGGTGGCAACGGGATTAAAGGGCTGAAACATTGAATTGGCTTAGTGTTATCTCTCAAATGTACACTGAAAATAAATAACATTGAGGAGGTGAAACAAACCTAGTCCTCCGTTTGTATATCCTGTATCCATCTACATTTCCAAACTTCTTATCTGCTGAATCCTGCTTACATTATGCAATTAATCATCGGCAAAGGCAAAAAAAGGTGGCAGCGTAGTTTCGACCAAATCGGGTAAGAACAAACCTCAAGCATTGGAATGCCACTGACAAAAAGAAGCAACAAAGTGAGAAATATTGGTCCAATGATTACCAACCATTCAGCTCCCTTCAGTATTGGTGTGGATGCCACAAAAATTCCCCACCAAAGCAACATCTGAGTTAAGTATTCATGAAGCTCCATTAATTCTTGACTAGAGGTTTAAATAAAAGAAGAAATACTATTTAGGGATAAACCAAGAGAGAGAGAATAAATGGAACTCATTCCAATTCTCATTAATTTTCAAAAAGATTTTCCACAGTAAACGATTGCTTATGCAGGGGGAAGAAGAATATAATAAGCTACAGAGCAATATTATAATCACAGAAAGAAGAAGATAACATAATCATGTAGTAGAGTAAACATAAACATGGACTTTTCAAAGTTTGATTGAAATCAATAAGATGAAAGGACTAACCTCACCAAAGTAGTTTGGATGGCGAGAATATTTCCAGAGACCAGAATTGCACCACTTGCCTCTATTTTCTGGAGACTGTTTAAAGCGCAGCTTCTGATGATCCGCTGTCCCTTCAAGTATAAAACCCACAGCCCACAAAATCCATCCTATCACATCCTGAGGCTGTATGAAAGGATTTCGGTTGCTTGCATTAACCACTGTAACAGGTAAACTCACTGTCCACACCCACACAGCCTGCAATATTTGAAATTAAATCAAACACAAACACAAGCTCCCAATTTGCATATGCAAGGTAGAGAGAAATTCTTCCAAACCTGAAATGTCCAGAATATGGCCAATTTTCCCAAATTATTCCGCATTTCGTCAAAGCGTCGATCCTCTCCCCACTTCAGAATCCTGATGACGGGGTAATCAGAAGTTACAATGGTACTTTACTGTATTAATATAAATTATTTGTAGGGTTACCTGAATAAGAGAAAAAGGCCGAGGCGAAGACCCCATAATACAACAAAGAAAGAGAGGATTATCTGTGAAGGTAGCATTTGAATAAGCGAGCGACGATACAAAAGAGAAAGGAGATGGAAATAGAATGTAATTGGCATAGGTACCTGTCGAAAATACCATGATCCCTTGAGCAGGAGGGTCAACACAGCAATTATTATGAAATTGGTACTTCCTTCAAAGGAAAAAAAAAAGGGTGAAGAAGACGGTAGGAGGAAGAATGAAAGAGAAGTGTGAATGAATTATACCGGCAAAATCAGTAACTTTGTCAAATTTGAGGAGGGCAGTGATGATGAAAAACACAAACTGATACCCAATCTACAAAAAAGCGAAATGAATATCTTGAATATTTTGTTGAAGAAAATAAGCAGCATGCATGTAGAGAGAGAATAAATACAGTGATGATGGCAGTGAGAGCCAAGAAGTGAGAGTCAATCACAGTTCCCATAGCTAAGCTGCCTGTTGCCTGTCGCTCTGCAGTCTGCACTGCGCTCAATTCATAATCGGATACTATTATGTGGTTCACCTTTGGACACCATGTTATTCTTCTAATCTTTTTCAAAAGACCAAAACAACTCACAAATTAAATCAAATTAGAAAATAATTTCTTTTATTTATGAATTCATTTAAAATTTTATTATGAGACTCTTTTTGTATAAAGGTATTGATACTTGTGATTTAGTTATCTATTTAAGATTCTTTCATAACAATTCTTTTAATTTTAAAAATTAATTTTAACTAATAAAATCCGTAACAATTTCTCAACTATACACATTAGAAGAAAATCTACGTAATAAAATATAGGTAGATATTCTATAATTTAATACAGTATTCTAATAAGTTTCATTAATTTAATAATAATAATTTGCATGCTTTTTAAATTGAAATTAAATTGTTTGAAGTGAGTCAATATTATCTCTTATTAAAATTTTGATTAGAATAAATATAAATATATATACATATATATAAAGACAACGAGTTATAATTCAAATGACATTATCTATTCTCTTCGTCTAAAGATTTTAGATTTGAGTCTCACTTCCAATTTAAAAAAAAAAGCTATATAAAAAAATATTATTGAAAATAAATTTATTTTTTCTTTTAATAGTTGTCAAACTAAAATAAATGATGAAATAACGAAAAATTAGTCAAATAATTTGTAGAATCTAAATTGTGTAACTGATTTTTAAACTCATTACTTAATAAATTTTCTAAAATCTAATTGAATAAGAATAACTATATAAAAGTAAAACTCTATGAAAAGTTGGAAACTCGTACATCATCCAAGTGAAGTAAAAATAAAGTAAATACATTTGGAGTCGTGTTATTCTTAAATTCTGTATTTGGACAAAAAATTGGTATACATTGAATCAAATTGCAATCATTTGATATACATAACAGAAGGTGGAAGTAGTACAAAGAGTAATATATTTATGAGGAGTGCTACCACAAGCAACTTTTGTGACTTGTAATTATCAAATAGTCATTAATGATATCTTTTACTGTCCAAAATTTAATAAAATTGTTGGACTCTAAATTTTTCATATATTTATTAAGCAGGTGCAATGGAGACTCTTTCAACTTCAACAATGTAATCAAGTGTTGCAAGTGGAGGTATCTCAGTAGTGCCAAAATCAGCACCACTTTCTCCAAACCCTAGTGAAGGAGGCACGATCACTCTCCTCTTACCACCTGCCTTCATTGTTCTTAGCACATATTCTATGCCTTCACACACTCCCTTGCTATATGGCCTTGACCCCATCACCAGTGCCAGTGGCTTCTTCTCTCTTGTGTCCACAAACACTTGTCCACTGCCTTCCACTCTTCCAACTATGTCAATCACAACTAGATCCCCTGGTTTTGGTGAAGCTCCACCTCCAACTTTCAATTCTGTGTACCTGGCCAGAGACAAGTATCATTCAGAAAATGAATATGACTAAGAAAAGATACAATGTGAATGAAGAAGCAACCTAACCTTATGCCATTGGGGAGGAGCACCTCTTGTTCTTTGTCAACGGTCCTTGTGTTGGCCTGCTGCTGAGAAACCTCAAAGCGAGTCTTAATCTGTTCAGAGATGACCCCAAAAGCAAGAAAGCCAACCCAAGCAAGGCCAGCTCCGAGACCAAATCGTCTTGTGAGGGAAGTGGCTATCCAATCTGTGGATTCAATCTTAGTGGGTTTGATAGGCTTCTGCTGTTGTGATTTGGTAGAGACTTGCAGTATTTCCTGGTTGTCATTACCAGTTGTGCTGGAGGGCTGAGGTGGTGGAGGTGGCGGTGGTGTTTGTGATGAGTGGATATGGTGATGAGTTCTGGAGGGGAGGGCAGAGAAGACCGGTGGGAAGTTAAAGAAGGTAGCCATGTATGTGTTTAGATTATAGGTGTATGGCTCAAACACAATTAGGTTGCTTCATACAAAGATCACAAGTTTGGTCTGGTCCCACCTTATCCTTTTCTTAGGTATTTGGTTAGGGGGTGAAACAGTGCTATTGAGACTTAGTATTATGTTTGATAATTGGATATTGAACTAAAATTTGAGTCATTGTCTTTAAAATTTCAATTTTTGGAGTATATCTATAAAGTAATTTTTAAAATGGAAACTAAAATTTTAATAATATTTATTTTTAAAAATATTTTAATTTAACTTTTTAAATTTTAAATTTATCCACAATTTTTAAGTTTATTTTAAATTAAATATAATATTAAATTATAATTTCGTCTAATATATTTTATACTAAATACAATACAAAAATTTAATTTAATTTTAGTCTTTTAGTATCACTATCTCTTCGAAATACAGTCTTAAGGTCTCTGTTTTAAGTGGTAGCTCAAAAAATCTCAAAAGCAACAAAATTGACATGTTTTATAATTCAGATTTTATTTTGTTATTCAGTTTTAATAGTTAACTATAAGGATAAGTATAGATCACACTAATTAGCAAATAAAATGTTGTGTATCGCAAATAAAAGATCTCTCTTTCTACTATTTGGACTTCATGCGTGACAAACGAGTAGTGCTAGGGAGTCAATGGCCTAAGTGTACAATGGGCTAAATCTTTGGTTTATGAATAAAATGAACATCACCTATACTATGCAGAATAACCATCTGAATACGGTTCACCAAGGTTCGAACTCTTGACCTTCTGAATCTGAAACTCTAATACCATGTCCTGAAACCACTCATCCCAAAAACGTCCTAAAACCACTTATCCCAAAAGCGTAACTTGACAGGACAATGTAACACTAATAATTATATTTCTAATACTTTCTAAACCTTCATTGTACACATTGTACATTTAGGTTATTGGCTCCCTATACTTTCTCGTAACAAACTTAGTTTAAATATGTTAAAAAAAAAAAACAATAGAAGAGGCCAGGCAAAGCTACATATTGGCCAACAACCTACAACTTGTTTGTAATTTGTATGATAAAGTCATTATGTTTTAAGATAATTTAAGAGAAATTGATTTCAAAATAGTAAAAATTTAATAAATCATTCACCGTGATAATTTGTGAAGTCACTTATTTTTTCTCACTATGATTGCTTTAAAGGATACTTTTTTGATAAAATGCTTTAATGGATAATGGATAATTAAACTTGGCAATTAAAGTTTCACATAAACTACACAGATATATATTACCGGTAGTACAATGTACACCAATAAGATGAAATTCCATTTTGATGAGGTTTTTTATTTTCTTCTCTCTCTTCTCCTCTTCTTTTTTGTTGTTTGTTTGTGCCAACTTCCTTAGTACCCAAAATTTATAAACTTATAATTGCATGCACGAATTGGTAACACTTGTCATATATGTAACACAACTTTAATCAAATTTGACTTATTCAGGTCAAATTGGTAAGAGTAGTTACTAAACTAGAAAACTTCAACCATAATTATACCTAATAATAAGGCCCCGAGCTTAAAAGCAGACCGGTAAAAGTTACAGACTACAAAGAGAACTAACAAACTCAAGTACAACAATTCACATTATATAACGTCCCAAAACAAAAACAGAAGCATACTTAACCATAACCTTCAACTCGTGCTGAGTTACTGAACATGCAACGGGAAATCTAAAATGGGAGCCAAATCATGTACTTCACTTATTGACACATACTCTGAATGAAAAACGAATAATTCGCCAACACCTCGGTGATCCCCGCCAAAATGACGGTATGGCACTGAAGCTAGTTGCAGCTGCCACCTCCTGCATCATGGCCACAACTAAAACTGCAATAGGGCCATAGGGGTCCAATACTCATATGTTAGGAACGCCAAACTGAGAAATGACGGAAGCGACACCTCATGCTTCGTGAGCTGATAGATGCCTAGTAAATAGTAATACATTAAAAAGAAGAAAAAAAAGAAAGAAAAGTATAAAGGTAGACAAGATATCATGCGGGAAAGAAATGAAAAAAGAAGCATCACAACATCACTAGCACGTACCTGTCAACCGCGTAAAAAATAAACTAAATTAGCAATGACAAAACGTGAGAGAAGTGCGATCACTGACCCATATGGCAACAGCTCATTCGCACTTGACGTTACAATAATCAACATCCTTAAATAAATAAATAAATTATTCCATCAATCAAGTAGCAAGCAGTATTAGGGAAGCAACAATTATCTAACACGGATAACTACTACCACTTAACATTTAGAACTTGGTAAATTGACTAAATTCCCCTCCCCTTACTAATAAGAATTTGACCTACCTCTCTCTGATTCTGCTGAGTGCCTGGATTCTCCGCATCGCTCGCGTTATCATAGGAGAACAAAAAAGAATCCAAGTAAGAGAGAGAAGGAGAAATGGTGGATTGGAGTGGCAGAGTATTCTAAGCGAAGTAGACAGGATGGGTGGTGGTGGTGGTGGAACGCTCGTGGAAGGGATTCGACGCTTATTCCAAAGACGTGCTTCTTCAGCTATTAAAGGGGACGATCGTATTATTATCGATAATAATAATAATAATAATAACAATAATAATAATAATAGGAGCGATGTGTTGTTGGTGAGAGATTTGCGGGCACAATTGGCCTCTATTCCCACTAGCAATCAAGAAACTGAACTCACCATTGACGATGACTTTGATATCTCTGGATTGAAGCCCCTCAAAGTCCCTACCCAGATCTTCTTCAAACACTCTTCCATGGATCCCCACAAAAAGGTCCCAGATCTCAAACCTTTCTTCTCGAGATTGTAATTGTAATTTTAATTGTAATTGTAATTGTCATTCCCGATCACAGCATTGCCATTGGCATTGCCAGTGTGTACTGTTCTCCCCTTCCCTAGACTCTAGACCCTAATGGATTTTCTGCTTATCAAACAGGGTTCTGCAGAAGCTGAGTTTTTCACTGAGTATGGAGAGGCAAGCCGATACCAAATCCACGAAGTCATCGGGAAAGGAAGTTATGGCGTCGTGGGCTCTGCCCTCGACACTCATACTGGGGAAAAAGTTGCAATCAAGAAAATCAATGATGTTTTTGAACATGTATCGGATGCTACAAGAATCTTAAGAGAAATTAAGCTCCTGCGCTTGCTTCGCCATCCTGATATAGTAGAAATTAAACATGTTATGCTTCCTCCTTCCCGTCGAGAGTTCAAGGATATCTACGTCGTCTTTGAGTTGATGGAATCTGACCTTCATCAAGTAATCAAGGCAAACGATGATCTTACACCTGAGCATCACCAATTTTTCTTGTACCAACTTCTTCGAGGCCTCAAATATATACATACAGGTATTATTAGGTTTCTTAATTTCTTATAATTAGTTCATACTGCCATCGCATTTATACTCATATATATATATATATACACTGTTTATCTCTCAGCAAATGTTTTTCATCGTGACTTAAAGCCCAAAAATATTCTCGCCAATGCTGATTGCAAACTAAAGATATGTGATTTTGGACTTGCTCGAGTTTCTTTTAATGATGCTCCATCAGCTATATTCTGGACTGTAAGTGTACTATTGTGCATGCCATGTCAATCTGTTACTTGTTTACCAACCTCTTGCTGACTTAATTTACTTACTCTTACTAAGGACTATGTTGCAACTCGGTGGTACCGGGCACCTGAATTATGTGGTTCTTTTTTCTCTAAAGTAAGCTTCTCTCTACTTTGACAATACCTCTGGGTTGCTTCTGCAAGATACAACAACTTGAGTTTGCTTAAAAGTAATGGAATGGAATATCTATGTAAATGTAAATGTAAATTTTTAATCCTTGTGTTTTGCAGTATACCCCCGCAATTGATATCTGGAGCATTGGATGCATATTTGCAGAAATGCTCAATGGAAAGCCATTGTTTCCGGGTAAAAATGTGGTGCACCAATTGGATCTCATGACCGATTTGCTTGGCAGTCCTCCACCTGAGTCCATTGCAAGGGTTAGTTTTTCAAAGTCTAGTTTGATATCCAACCATATGACATGCCGCAATCATATCACTAAATTTGACTGTTCCTTCTGTCTTTGGAAATATCATTGTTAATCCTAATTTCACAGATTCGAAATGAGAAAGCTAGAAGATATCTTAGTGGCATGCGAAAGAAGCAACGAGTTCCGTTATCTCAAAAATTTCCAACTTCAGATCCATTGGCTCTTCGATTACTGGAGCGCTTACTTGCATTTGATCCTAAAGATCGTCCAACAGCTGAAGAGGTTATTTTCCATTTCCATTATCTATATAGTTACAAATGTGAAATTTTATTGGTAGTCACCAAGGGAGAAATTTCAATACCTCTGATGCTTGTGATTGCAGGCTTTATCCGATCCTTATTTTCGAGGATTGTCGAATGTGGATCGTGAGCCATCCACTCAACCCATTTCAAAACTTGAGTTTGAGTTTGAGAGAAGGAAATTGACCAAAGATGATGTTAGAGAGTTGATTTATCGAGAGGTACAACTATGCATTTCAGTCACTCTTGCTTCTATTTATTGTCGCTTCTTTATTGTGATAGTAACTAATTATACTATTGAAGCAAACAGATTTTGGAGTATCATCCCCAGATGCTCCAGGAATATCTTCGTGGAGGAGAACAAACCAGCTTCATGTATCCAAGGTAGATGTGCCGATATGCTTAATAGTTTATTGATTGCTTGATGCATATATCAAAATCAGACAGGCATGGACAGCCTGTCTGTTCTTTTCACAAGGCACGGTCTTTCATTATTGAAATATAATGTATTAACTCACCTGCTACTGTATACTTCTCACGATTCATAGTAATTTATAGCTACGATCAGGAGCCCTTGTACACACTTATTATTGTTGCACTGATATTTTGCTGGAATGCTGGGATTTTTTTTCTGGAATCCCAAAAAGTTCTATTTAGAACTAGATCCTCCAGTAGCAAAACACCAACATACTTGTTTTATTTGTTACACTAGTATCATCATAATCCCTTGGTAGTATCTATTCTTGCTGATGTTTATCCTTATATTAGTTAGATTTTTTTATTCCTATGAAATTACGATGGTAATTTTCTGTGATTCAAGTCATCTAGGAGCTAATATGTAACGAGGGTTCTTTGAAATTTCAAGCATTACATGCTTTAGTTTTTAGTTAGTAATTCTATATTATTTTGTTGCATAGTGGGGTTGATCGGTTCAAGCGACAGTTTGCACATCTTGAGGAACATTATGGCAAGGGTGAGCGAAGCACTCCTTTGCAGAGACAGCATGCCTCCTTACCCAGGCAAGTGTTCGTTAAACATCTGGGGGAGCTTGGCAGCGTGCAGCCTTTTCATCTAGTTCTCTTCCACATTTAATTCTATTTTGTTGCCCTTATATAATTTTAATCCAGATATGTTTGTTTAAAGATAAAATCTGGTTGGCAGAAATGCCTGTGTTTCTTTTTCCTCTGGTGTTTTCTATGTTATGTGTATTGACTATGCTATTCAACGTTTTCCAGAGAGCGAGTTTGTGTTCCAAAGGATGAGAAAAACAAAAATGATGAAAGACCCAGCGGTTCAAATTTGTCTAATCCTCGAGAGTCTGATGCTGCTGGAAACACCAATGCAGAAAATGGGCCCTCAAAGCCAAACAACAGCACACGTTGCCTCTTGAAAAGTGCCAGCATTAGCGGTTCAAGGAGTTATGAGAAACCAAGTAAAGAACCAGAGGTACTAACAATATCCTTGCATGCGCAATATGGTTCTTCAACCACTTTTCTGTTCCAGATCCAAAAAAAAAACTACTTTTCTGCCCTTTTCTTTTGGTTTGTCTGGCTTATTTCATGGTTGTAAGCATGCACAGTTAGATGATCTCTAATATTTGCATTCAAATTTGTACTCGATGAAATACATTTCTCTAGCGCTTGTGTTGAATGTATTTGTTTTGCTTTAGGAGGAACCAATCGCGGAGGTCAATGAGGATATGGTAGATGGATTGACAGAGAAAGTTGCTGCTATAAATGTTTAGATAGGCATCTTCCTTCCCCGTCAACTTGTGTTGTGATCTCGAAAACAAGCGATGTGAATTACTACTACTGATCTGTAGTGGAGTATTTATACATGTATGAAAATGCATTGTGTACTATCCATGATTTATTATAAAACTTCGGGAATGGGCAGTTCTAGTTATGTTAGTTTCTTTCTTGTAACATTAGCAAAACCTGCCCCTCAATTGGCTTCGCATGTCTTGTAAGGTTAGGTTCCAGATACAATATACAAAACGTTGATGTTCGAGAAAGGTGAAGACTTGTTGAAAACTTACTACAATATACCTTTATAAAATGCACGAACTAACTACATAACATGGAATAATGCAAATGAGATCTCTATAGATCATACATGAATCAAGAAAGGGGAGGGCGAATAATGGTTCACTGTAATCTGTTAATTTTTCCAACCATAATAATGGGAGGGTGCAGTGGCAGATATAGAGTGAGTAAGAAATCAGAATTACAAATAAGATCATTGGAATATCGTTCACCTTCATTCTTGCTCGCATACAGAATTTATTAAGCTACAAAGTGATTGAATGGAAAGAAGGACAACACCTTAAATGTAGAGATGTTTTGCTAAATGAACAAAAATGAGTAAAATTAGATGAGCCACAACCACATTTGCATCAAAGTGATCAAACCGTTTTATGGGAGATGGGTATCCATGAATAATTGAATATACCGATTTGCCATTCCACAAAAAACCAAGTAACCAATTTGAAGAAAGGGTATATTGGTGACGGGCTTACCTGCTTCAAGGCCTTCCCAGGAAGTTGGGAGGGAGCATGCAATCATCAAGGGCAATGAGACCTGACTCTCGCATAATTCTGCCTTTTTTTTTTTCATCAAATAGATTGAATATCTTTTAATCTTTAAGTATTATAACATCACAAACTCATTCACGGTCACGAGTTTAATACATGCCTTAACTTTGGCTAACCGGTGAGCATAAGAAGTTATTTGGCTCACCAATCCTATGGAGCTACTTTCCACCCGGATATTATCTAATAGAGGAGGACCATGGAAGGATATCTGTCAGCTACAGATTAAGAACCAACATGTAAGAGATAAGATGATCACAGGACTTACCATGAAGGTTGGTGATGGTAGAAGAACCCGGTTCTGGGAGGATCTTTGGCTATGTGGCGGTGCTCTAAAGGATAGGTTTCCAAGACTTTTCTCGGTTTCAATCCAAAAAGGATCGGTCATTGGGGACTGTGGGTTCTGGGATGGGTTAGAGTGGATATGAAACTTCCAATAGAGGCGTGAGCTGTTCCAATGGGAGTTGGAAAGTGTGAATCAGTTACACGACGCTCTGAGAGTGGTTAAACTAGCGGCTGATAGAGATGATAGGCTTGTATGGAAGTTTGACAAACAAGGTGTTTTTACTACTAACTCATTTGTGCAGGTGTTGCAGGAGGAAACACTACCAGAGGACATAACAAGTTATAGCTTCATCAAGACTATCTGGAAAAGCTTAGTACCTCCAAGAATGGAGCTGCTTGCTTGGTTTGTCTTGATTGGCAGGGTGCATACGAAAGAAAGATTGTGCCGGTTTGGGATAATTAATCAGGAAGATAATCTGTGTGCTCTATGTAAAAAGGACGTTGAAAATGTTCATCACTTATTTTTTGGATGTGAATTTACTTTGCAGGTTTGGTGCGTTTGGTTAGTTCATCTCGGGCGGAAATGGTACATTCCTGGTACTGTGAAGGAACACTTTTAAAGCTGGACAGGCGCTACTGGTAGCAAGGGGGAGTCCAGAAATTGGTTCATTTGCTATTTTGCGATAGTCTGAAATGTGTAGGTAGAAAGGAACAGGAGGATATTTCATAATAAAGAAAAAGGCGTTGAAGACATTATTGATATGTCCTTTCTTAGTTACCAGGAGTGGAGATATAAAGACCCTTTGTGTTGTTGATGGCTATGTTAAAGATGACATTGGGGTTGGTTAGTTCTGTAAGCTAATAGCTAATTTCTATTTGTGTTAGTCTTTCTTGTTACTGTCTTACTCTATTTCGATGTTGAACTCTCTTATTTAAAAAAAAAAAGTATATTCACTCAATCTAATGATTAATCTTGTACTAATAACATATTATCAATTTATGGTATTTTTTTTGGTGACTAAATAGAAAAGAAAGAAAAAAAAAAGATACAAAACCAAATTAATTGGCTAGGGTCATATCTAAATCTATTAGATGTTGAAGCTCACTCCATGGTTGGCTCCAATTCGAGTGAATGTCCGCGACAGAAGCAGCTGCTTTAGCCATACAATCTGCAACACTATTTGCAGTCCTCTGAATTAAAAGAATAGAGACTCTCCAATTCCAATTCATAACCTCCTGTATATGCTTTGCCAAATCCCATTCCGGAATATCCTTACCAAGCATTCTTTGGTTTACCAAGAAAAGAGCTTCTAAACAGTCTGTTTCACAAATAACCTCACGAAATCCACTCTCCCAAGCAAGAAGTAAACCTCTCCAAATTGCATACAATTCAGCAAAAAGAACACTGCACACTTTGACTTTCCCAGTGCAACCTTTCAACCAACATCCATCAGGATTGCGAATGATACAACCAAAACCAGCATAGCCAGAAGGAGCAAACCAACTAGCATCACAATTCAATTTAACAGAATAAACTGGAGGTGGAACCCAATGAAAACAAAGTGAAGGAGGAGACAGAGATTGATGCATAGCAAAAATAGTGTGAAACTCCCTTACTGAACTACGAATCAAACTCACCACTTTACTAGCACTCCATGAATCATCTATATTAAATAAGTCCTGATTCCTGCTTCTCCAAATCCACCAGATGGTCGAAAAGAAAAGAAGAACATTTTCACTCCTTGCACCTCTGTAGAGCCAATCATGTAAATTCGAGTTATTTGAATACAGGCCTAAAAGGTTCCAGACCTCCTTGGTACTAGGGCACTCCCGAAGACAATGAAGAATTGATTCAGAACCATTCTGACACCGATGACAGGTGCTAGATAAAGCTAAACCACGACCCAAACGAAACTCTGCCGTAGGAATAGCATTATGAAGACTGAGCCAAATCAAGAACTTGTACTTCTCAGGAATATGCAGTCGCCATACCCACAACCAATTATCATGCTCATTCCAGTCAAACTTTCTTTTGGCTAGCCAACTGTACCCACTCCTAGCTGAGTAAAGTCTAGAAGATGCCACACCCCACGACCAACCCGAACTCTCTCCAGCATTCAAATCCGGATTATAAGCATTCAAACGCTGTTTGACATCTTCTGGAATGGTAGAGAAAATATCATGGAGATTCCATTGACCATCTTTCCAAACGTCTCTAATAGTTAAATCAGAGTCAGATATATGTACAAAAGGGACATCTTGAGCAATTGGACCCTCAATACTCCAATTGTCAAACCAAAAAGATTGATCAAGTGACCCAACGCACCAAGAGAAGGCATCCTTAAGAGCACCAAAAGCCTTTGAGATACTCTTCCAAACATGAGAAGCATTGCAAGGGACAGGGCCATTTAAAACTCCCTCATTCCTCAGATACTTCGCCCTCAATAGAGCAACCCAAGGCTTGTCCTGACAATGAAAAAGTTGCCACACCAATTTACCAAGTAAAGATATATTAACACACGCAGGATCTCTAACACCCAGGCCACCAAATTTTTTTGGAGTGATCACGGTCCTCCAATTAACAAGAGAAAGACCTTTACCATCAACTTGACCCTTCCAAAGGAACTGTCTCATCATAGAAGATAATTTATCGCAAACCCAATTTGGAAAAAAAGATACCTGCATATGATAGACAGGAATGGATGTAGCAACAGAATTGATCAAGCAAAGTCTCCCTGCTTTATTTAGAAGCCTTCCTTTCCAATTAGCTAATCTTCCCCTCACCTTTTCAATCACCGAATGAAAAGAAGCCCTACTGGTACGGGAATGATTAAGGTTAACTCCAAGATATCTTCCTAAGTCCAAAGCAAAACGTATTGAAGAAACACTAGTAAAAATATCTCTTCTACGAGCAGTCACATTTTTAGAACAAAAAGCTTTAGACTTTTCAAGATTCACTTTCATGCCAGATGCCTTGCAAAAAATGTTAAGAGAATGCATGACCATTTGGACCTGACTCTTTGTAGCCTGACAGAAGAGTAAGAGATCATCTGCAAACATCAAATGAGAAAATTTTGGGCCACCCCTAGTGATAGAAACTGGTTTCCACACACCCTCAACCACCTTATGAGATATATAGCAAGCAAGTCTTTCCATACAAAGCACAAATAAGTAAGGAGACATTGGATCGCCCTGTCTAAGCCCCCTTCTAGGAGTAAAACTATCCAATCTATTCCCATTCCACATAATAGAAAGAGATGATGCACGGACACAAGTCATAATCAAATTAACAGTGATGATAGGAAAACCAAAAGCAATGAGAGTACTCTCCAAAAACCTCCAATCCACCCTATCATAAGCTTTTTCAAGATCAATTTTAAAAGCAAGAGTACCTTTCTTGGATTTTGTGTGCTTCATGAAATTCAGAATTTCTTGGGCCACAATAATATTATCAGGAGCACCACGACCTGGAATAAAACCTCCTTGTAAAGGACTAACAATATCTGGAAGAAAAGGCCGAAGTCGGTTAGTCAATACTTTGGTGATAATTTTATAAACAACATTACACAAGCTAATAGGCCTGAAATCCTTCATAAAGGTAGGGTTATCAATTTTAGGAATAAGCACAATCAGAGTTTCCATGATGCTAGGATTTAAGAACTCTCCCAAAAAAGCGCTCCGGACAATATTCCAAATCTCAGTGCCTACTATCTCCCAATATTCTTTAAAAAAATAAGCTTGAAAGCCATCTGGACCAGGAGCCTTAAAAGGGCTCATACTGAATACTGCTGACTTGACTTCCGCAAAAGAGACAGGGTCAATTAACCTAGCACAAGCCTCAGTGCTTAGAGTGGGCATCGGAACATCCCCTAAACAATCAACCTCAACCTCTTCCGTTGTACCAAAGAGATTCTTGTAAAAAGAGAGGGCTTCTTCCTGGAGAATATCTGGATCAGTAGACCAAGACCCATCTTTAACATATAATCCATGTACTCTATTATGGTTTCTACGCACCAAAGTCTGAAGATGAAAGAATTTAGTGTTTCTATCCCCATACTTGACCCACTGCTCTCTAGATTTTTGGTACCAAAAAAGTTCCTCTTGCAACAAAAGCTTATTGTAATCTTCCCTCAGTTCAGCTTCTTTAATTCTCAGAGATAACACATCGGTAACCTCTAAACGCCGTTGAATCTGATCAATCTGATATTCCAGCTTATTTTTTCGCACAAAAATATTTCCAAAAATCTTTGAGTTGAAGTCCAAAGAAGCCTGTTGAACCATCTTAAGCCTTTCGGTAACGCCTCCAAACTCTTGATTCCAAGCCTTACTAATAACATGTTTATAAGAAGGATGTGTTGCCCACGCAGCTTGGAACCTAAAAGGACGTGAACCTTTCACTCTGGGGCTACCATGACAACGAACTAAAATAGGACAATGATCAGAATGAAGCCTGCTAAGAATTTCAGAATAACCCTCAGGAAACATTGTCATCCACGCCTCATTAACTATAGCTCTATCCAACCTTTTAGCCAAGTCCCTGCCAGCCTGAACTGCTCTATACCAAGTATATCTCCTACCAGTCACTTTAAGATCAAAGAGCTCACAGTCATCTAGAGTAGTAGCTAATAGACTAGCTCTGTGAGAAGAAAAATAAGCACCTGTACTCTCATCTGGTGCCACAATCTCATTAAAATCACCAACTGCCATCCATGGTCTATTATGGCCTGAATTAATAGAACGCAAATGATCCCAAAGCATACATCTTTTTTCGAATTGAGGACTCCCATATACTGCACTACAAAGCCAAACTAAGTTACCCACACTCACTTTCACTGTGATACATTGGTCAATTTGATCAATAACCACACAAGAAGCATTAGCAATAGAAGATAGAAACCAAATGCCACCCCTGTGTCCTACTGCTTCCTCAATACCAACACAATGAAAACCCAACTTATCCCAAAAATTCTTCAAATTATTAAACATGGTATGAGTCTCAAAGAGAAAGAAAAAAGATGGTTTATATATTCTCACCAAATTTTTGCAATGCACACGGGCCATCTTGTTAGACGCACCCCTCACATTCCAGGCTATGATATTGAAACTATCCATAAAATAACAAAAAGGGAGCTCCAATAACAAACCCGAGACTCAACATGATGTCCCTGTCTTCGACGATCCTGCCTTTAATGGACTCTCAAGTTGCAGCCCAATTTTCTCCGTCGAAACTTGCACCATACCCGCCGTCGATGCTCCATCCTTATCTACTGGTGAATTCTGCAAAGAGTTTGGGCGAGGACGCTTTCGCACAGTGCCATTTGTTGTCTCACCTTGCTGCTGATGATGAACATTGTGCCGGGTCCCCGAAGAAGCCACACTAACCGGTTTTCCAATATTGATGCCCCTGCTTAATTTTGCTTTGGATCCAGTAGCATGTGTTGTACGTTGGTGATTAGGCCTTGTCCAAGTATTGGTAGCCTTGTTAAGAGTCTTCTTTACTTTTGGTTGGACCTGATGGGTGCTAAGAGAAGGCTTTTGACCCATTTTATACTTTCCTTTCCTAATCACTTGAGTCCAACCTTCCAAATCCTCATGTTGTGCATGGTCTATATGAACAGCATGCAAATCACTCTCCACCAAATCCGGGACAGTAACTTTTACAGTCTCATCTCCAAGATTCTTGCCAAAATGAAAACTTGTCTTTTCTACATGTACTGGATTTTTTGAATTTGAGCTTTCTGGCTGCTTTGCTACATCGCTGATCACCTTGGCATTAGTTCCTCCTCCTGCATTGCTGTCAGTCTTGCACACCTTCATATCATGACCAAACTTGAGACAGGAGCCACAAATAAGGTGAAGACTTTCATATTCAACCTCATATTCAACACCTTCAACAAGAATCTTCTTAGTCACTGGCAATCCTAAATCTATCTGAACACATGCTCGAGCATATCGTCCTCTTTCAGCTAATTTTGTTGCCAAATCAACCTTAACGGGAATGCCAACTGCAGCCGCAACACGGAGCATTGCATCTTCTTAGTAGCACCAGATTGGTAATCCAGAAATTCTAATCCACACTAAAGTTGCTCCAAAACAGTTTTCACTTAATCTAAACTCTTGATCCCAAGGCTTATATATGGTATAAGATTGATTATTAGATTGAGTGAATATATATCCAATAGCTTATATTCAAAAAATACACTTGTGACTCAAATAATTTTTTATACTTACCACTTAGCCAAAGTTGAGGCGTATACCAAATTTGTGTCCAAGAACGGATCCAAGGGAGAGCAAGCATAGGCCTTGGCCCCTCCCCCAACTTTTTTTAATAAAGTTAACATTATAAGAATATAAAGTTATTATATATTATATAATTTTATTTAAAAAATAGCGTAAATAATTATTTTAGATAAATAATTAAATTAGTAAATTTAAAAATAATTAATAATTTTTAAATTGAAAAAAATATTATTACCAATCACTTTTCGATTAAATAAATTTCTAAATCTTTAAACATTTAAACTTTTTTTTTAAAATATTTTTTTCCTTAATTTTTCACCTATTATCATATAAAAATACTTTAATATTTATAATAACTAAAAAAATCTTTATATATTATAATACATAACGAAAGTAAATTACTTTAAAATTTATTTATTTTTCTCATGATATTATATTAATAACATGCATATTAAGTAAATTTATTAAAATAATTATATTTTATATATTTTGTTCACGAATATATTTTAAATACATATAATAAAATTATTAGAACAATTTATTTATATTATTTTATAGTATGTTTTTTATGATATGAAACATAGAAATATAATTTACTGTCACAATAATATTCAACAAAATATGCTAATAAAAAATAAATAATTTTTATATTTTATCAAATCTAAAATAAAAAAATATAAAAATTAAGATAAATTTTTTTATAACAAACACTTATTAATATTTTTTAATCAAAAAATATTAATTATGTTTATATATATTAATAAATATATAATATTAAATTTAATTATATAATATTTTAATTTTCGACCTGTCGTCGCTAAATTCCTAAATTCTCCCTGTTTGTGTCCCTCATTCACTACATACACAAAATATTTAAGGAATTTCATTTACTACTTCACCTTTTCAAATTAATCCGAATGCAATATATTAAAACGCACCGGGATTTATTACTTTAACTGAAGCTTCAGTTGCGTTCTGCTGTTTGTTCATATCCACTCTTGATGCAGGGCAGTACTAAAGGGACCGGGTTCACGTGACAGCCACTACCACGAAGGCCTAATTAAGGGTGTTAGTTAGATAAGGAAAATGATATAGTGGCAACAGCTGGCTCTTCTTTTTTTTTTTTCTTTTTTTCTTTTTTGCCACTTGTTGGGATTAACGGTCAAAAGTCAAAACACTTTCTCATATTCAAGTATAGTTATAACTAATACAAGTGATTAACCTGCTTGGTAAACACAGAGCCATTCAAACTACTAGTGCTAGGACACGGCTCCATGAATTCTATTACAAGGATTACTTGGGATTTTTCAAATTTTCGACGCAGTTGCTGAACTTTGTACATCCGGAATACCCTTGTTAAATAGAATCAATGATCACTTTATTTATTTACTATATGCTAAAATCCGTAATGAGGGCACGTGACATGATCCCGAAGCCAAAATTTTGTTGCATGACAATTGACAAGACCAATTTATTAGGCCTTCGTGTTTGGGTAGATAAATCTGTGTCAAAGTTCATGAGGAATTCTTATCAGCGTAGACTAAACTCATAAACCTGGGTCCATCCATCATATTAGGTGAGTAAAGATAGAAGAATAACTTTGTAGTGTAGTGTAGTGCAGTGTAGTATTGTCAAATAATTGATATAATTGTCTTCACACACTGTCCACTCATTAAAAATTCCACAGATGTGATGAGATAGGAGTTAATAAACACAGCAAGGAATAAGAGAGGGGTAATTAATAATCAAAGCAAGAAAATGAGGTAGCAATATCATAGTGCCAAACTCTGATAAACCCCAGCATCTCTTCAATAGTATGAAGAAGAGACTTGCCCTTGTGTTGTTGCTGTGCGCTGTGGTTCCATGCTATGTGATAAGCGATGCATCAACAGCAACAATACCCGCATTCCCTGAAGAGGAAAACGTTGAGGGGTGCTCTCTGAGTTTCTCCGACGAGCACTACCAAGGGATCAAGAATGCCTGTGGATCCAGCCTGGACCGCAGCAGGTGCTGCCCCGTGTTGGCTGCCTGGCTTTACTCTGCCTACTCCTCAACGGCACTGAAGCATGCTGCTGCTGATGCTGATGCTGATGCTGCTTCATCATATTCATATGATATGCCCTTGTTGCCGGATGACTCGGAAACGTGCGTTGCTGGTTTAGGTAAGGCCCTCAAAGGCAGGGGAATCCAGCTGATGCAACCCAACGACACCTGCGATGTTGTCTACTGCTACTGCGGGATCAGGCTGCACCCCTTCACCTGCCCTCATCAAAGTTTTCACACCCTCCAAAATTTGAACTTGGAGAACCGTTGTCTCACTCCAACTGCTTTCCCGCCTCTTTCTTCATGCTCCAACTGCTTGCATACCCTCTACTCTGTAAGTGTTCTTTTTCTTAGCCTGTCCACTTGCAATTACTCTCAATTATTCAACTATTTCCTGACACAATTCACATTTCCAACTACTACTTGCACAGACCTTGTCGCATGTGCGGTGATGCCCTTGCACTTAATTTTCATTTCATGTTCAAAACATAAATATCTATCTATTCTTCAGAATCTTATTGTTGTTTTTTTTATTAATATGCATGTTGCATTTGATTCTTGTTGTTGCTAACAAATAAAAATAAAATAAAATAATCATAGCATAATTTGACACTGCAAAAATGTCAAGCCTCCATTTAGTTTTCTGAAAGAAAACAAAGAAAGCCGAATCTTTTTTTATAACAGTAGTGCATGCAATTTTGATTATTTGTGCAAGTGAGTGAATGTTACACCAACCAATGCGTAAGCGCAATTTACTAATTTTAATGTTTGGTAGTCTAATATGAAGTATTAATTGTTTCTACACAGCTTAAAAAGAAGGCTTCTTCAAATTCAAGCAAAGCATCAGAGAACAGGACCACCAAGATCCACAACAAAGATTGTGAGCTCATGGGGTTGACATGGCTTCTGGCCAGGAACACGACAGCATACATTCACACAGTTTCCGCGGTTCTTCGGGCTTTGATGCTCAGTGCTGACGGATCGGACCCTCAATCCTGCACTCTGAACAGCGAAGGAAAGCCTCTCGCCGTCGATTCTTCCGAGATGTCTGATACTTCCTCATCAGCCATCCTGCAAGCCCCAACCCTCCTTTCTTTGTTACTTGTTTATTTGATAACGCTACTTGGTATGCAGCATGTCATTGTCATTTTATTATACACCTAATTCAAAAACAAATAAAATATATATCTCCAACATGGCAACTTTGTAAATTTGAATGTCTGTTTTTGGTTGATGCATGTGTTTGATACAAAAATCATGGGGTGGGACATGTATTGCCATGTGGTAATAGTGACCAATGCCCGGATTTGGAGGGACAAAATTTGGATGTAGCGTCACTTGTTGCGCTGGCATTATTTTAAATATTGTGTTTCCTTCTTCATGGCCAATTTTTATTCTATTCATCACTTGTGGAAGGGTTAAGTTAAAGAATGCAACATCATCATCATCATCACTATTACACACCTAAAGCTTCATAATTCATATACAATAAATTAATGCTTGTTTTATCAAAAAACGCACTGTTGGGCTAACCATGGGACACTACATCCACCTCAAAACCTTAAAAGAGTAAATTAATGGATCTCTCATCTTATAAATTTCTCACTCTTCCTTTGCTTTTTTTGATATGAGACTAACTTCAACACTCTTCGTACTTGTGACATTAACACGCACCTCCTCTCTGAATTACCTCTTCTCAAGCTTCTCCCTTTGCCATTGATCTTTATCAGCATGACTTGTTCCATCATCTCTTCCAAATTTCAAGTCCTTACCATTTTAATAGAGATCCAGGATTCAAAACAAGATTTAGCATCTCCCGGCCAATGAAAATTCAAAACAAGATTTGTCGAAGGTTAAGTTGTGCATACACCGAAAAGGAATTAGTTGCCCCATCACAAACTTCAACATGCCTCATCCAAAAAGAAAGGCCTTCTTCGCCATGAAAGTTGAAAATGATACCCTTCCCATTAGCAATGGGGATAAGTTTGGGTTTCGTTGCTTATATAACACTTATTGCAGTTGTAAAACAATTCTACGTTGTTATAATGATATTTAATCAAGTTTAATTATACGTTCATCTGATAACATTCGACCCTTTAAACTACTTTTTACGTGGTAGAAATAAAATGTAGTTATTTTTAAAGACAGTAAATAATTAAATTTACATGTAAAATTTTTTTATAACTACCGTAAATCGTCTCAATTTTCTTAAGAAAAAATATAGACAAATAATTTTTAATCAGTTAATTTTAAATAACTAAAGTTAATAATTATTAATTTGTATTTTTTTAAAAATTAAATTTAAAAAATTATTAATTAATAATAATTAATTAATATAAAATACAATTCAAAAATATTTGTTAATTACTTCCTACGAAAAGATTCTTGTGGTAATGATTCAGTACTGAACACGCTGGGATGAGACGAGGAGTTTGAGATGTTGTGGTCCATTACCATGCCTTGGCCCTAGGCCTAGTAACAAGTCTTGAAGAAACTAACTTCCTGTTTTCGGTTATATGATTGGGCAGAGATCGCCAAGTGGGTTGGTTCTATTAAAACATAAGGGAGGGCCGAATCTTATCTGGGGGAGAGTCCATCTCCACATCTTATCATGGAGTATCATGAATTGAATATTGTTCTGTAAATCAATTTGGGTTAATAGTTTGGTCTAATAATTCTATTAGTTAATGATAAATTTTTAAATAAAAATTTAATAATTTATAGTGAATTAGTTCTTGATATATTGACTTAAAAATATTAGCAAATAAATAATAGTAGTTTTCAAATTAACTTGAGTTGACAATCTAATCATTTGCTTAACTATAATTCAAATTCTTAACAGATTAATCTTTTAATATCACATTGAGATATATCCTGAAATATCAAATAATAGTAGCTTTGAAAGTGCATGTTCGTAGTTTTGGTTCTCCATTAACATATTACAATGTTAAGAAGATAATAATATAACATCAATAATTCTTTTTTTGTATTTAACATTTACAATTTTATAGAGTTTTGTTATACATCTAAATATTTTTATCAATCAATTTAATTCAAACTTAACAAAAAATCACTAACACAGTAAATTACGCATTTTTTCTTTTTTATGTTCTTTTTTTTCTTTTCACGTATTTTTTCGCTTTGTCGTTCTTCCATTACTTAGCAATTTTTTTATATTTCTTTTCCTCTTTCTCTTTTTAATGTTATTATAGTATTTTTTTCTTCTCTTTTTTTTTGTTTTTGTCTTTTTAAGACGGTGAAAATAAGAAAAATTATAAAAAAATAAAATAAAAAAGAGAATATGAAGAAGAAAAAGAAGATGATAACGATGATAAAGAAGAAAAAAGAGGAAAGTTTTGAATTGTGTTTGATTTATCAGAAAAATAGTATCGAAAAATTTAAAGCTTGACATAAAAATTTTCTGAATTTGACATCGAAATTTTTAAATGGTAACACAGAAAATTTCTTAACTAATTAGAAGTTATCAGAAACAAAAATAGCATCGAAATTTCTTAAAAATAACATTAATTTTTTTTAGCCGTGACACCGAAATTTCTCCCAACATATCTTCTTTTTCTATTTTTTTCTTCATACTTTATCCTTTTTTTTCTCAACAAGTTCTTTTTCTTCTTTTTCATATTTTGTTATTAATACAAAAAAATTTTTATATCTTATGCTTTACTTAAAAAATAGAGAATTTTATCTAAAAAAATTTGTTTTAAGGTTAACTTGTATATTCCTAAGTCTTAAATAACAAACTATCTTGTAATGTGGCGTTGATTTCAATTCAAATTCTGTATTTATTGTAGTAAAATTTTTGTATTTTATATAAAAAATTTAGGTGTCATTTTTATTTTATTTTTGTATGTTGGATAAAAAATTTTGGTGTCATTCATCATTATCATCATCTTTAATTTTTGTATTTTTTTTTCTTTCATAAAATTTTTAAAAATATACAAACAAATAAACAAACAAAAATAAATAAAATCAAGAAAAAATGTATAAGAAGAAGAAAAAAATGATCATGGTGGTAATGATGATGATAATGATGGAAGAGAAAGAAGAGAAAAAGAATAAAAAATCAAATGAAAAAAAAAACAAAAAACAAAAAAAAATATACGTACGTCGTATCATAATTTAGTTGGATTTAATTACATAAAAATTTTGATTATCTAAAATTAATAAATTACTAAATTTTATATATGTAACATCTACAATTATACATTTATTATATTTAATATTAAGCATTTGTTCTAGTGGTAATTGTAGAAAATTTAACCTACTTTTTTATTAGTCATGAACACATATATATACAACTTTTGATATGAAATTATATCAAATATTTCCTATTAAAATGAACGTAACGAAAAACAAAGAAAACTTCTTTTTCCAAGTCAAATAGTTTCCATCCTTTTTACCCAAAAGGATGTCCGACAAACACACATTTTCGACTACGGCTGGCAAATTTGTTCCGTTGCCTATTCTGATTTTGAACATAATACAAAGAGCCAAAAACCCGTAAGTGCTCATAACTTGAAATTGTTAAATGAAAAATCTCATACGGAGTCTTGCCCTTCAGTACTGAGGATGGCGTACTATTAATTAAATAGCCAGCAGTTAAGACACATTCTCCCTAAAACTGAATAGGAAGATTGCCTTGAAACCGTAATAATCTAGCAACATTGAGAATATGTCGAAGTTTGCACTTCACTCGTCTATTTGTTGCGGTGTATTAATACATGACGATTGGTGAACAATGCCTTATTGTAGGAAGTATTGTTTTAAACACACGAATTTCGTTCCATTATCACCATTTTAACATATTTGTTATATTGGTGTTCAATCAAAGTGAAAATTTTTTTCAATGTGATTGATACCTCAACCTTTTTTTTCAACAAATATATCCAAATCGCTCGTGAACAATCGTCCACAATAGTTAAGAAATATGAAGCACCACACGAGGAGGGAGTTCTATAGGGTCCTACAAGTCACAATGGATTAAATAAAAAATATTGGAAACACTTAAAAAAAACTTATCTCTTGTTTGCTTAGATTTTTTACAAATTTCACAAATCTCATTAGTTGTATATTTTTCACTTACATTACGGAGTATTTGCATAATTTGAAATGATGGATGCCCTAATCTCTTATGCCAAAGTGCTAGTTGATTCTCTATTCTGGTATGACAAGCTTGAATCATGTGTGCCCCCACGATACCAATAAAGCCCATCCTTTTGCTCACCCGCTCCAATCAGCATTCTCGAAGTGCGGTCCTGTATGACACAAAATTTATTAGTGAATTGTACTAGACAGTGTTCTTCATCTGTTAATTGAGAAACTGAGAGTAAGTTGTATTTTAATTGAGGTATATAGAGAACATTTTTCAATTCAAGTCCTCCTTCAAGTATCACTGCTCCTTGCTTGCGCGTTATCACCTGCTCTCCATCCGGTAAACCTACTGGACACCCGCGTATAGTTTTTTTTTTCACATAAATTTTTTAGGATTCTAGTCATGTGATTGGAAGCTCCACTATCAATGATCCATAAATAAAAAATTCTCTTACCTGTCATTTTCTTGGAGTCATTTGGTTTTTGCTTGTTTATCATATCTACCAATACTTGCCATTGTTCATTGGTCAATCCTAACATCTCACGTCTCGTGTCTTCTATGTTGGTAGCATGCCTACCACTTCCATCAGTGTGTGCCACATGTGCACGCGCTGGAATTCCTCGAGTACGCATGCCTTGTCGTTCGTAACCTTTGCCACCGTATCTTACTTCATTCCTTGGTCGATTGCCCCACCATTTTGGATATCTTACAATCTGAAAGCATCCTTTAACATCATGCCCACTTTTGACACCGTCAGAGCATATTGTTGATTTTTGTCTAGGATCTCCTCGTCCCTTCGTCCTATTTATTGCCTGCATTGCGAGTCCTACAACCAACCCTCTCTCTTCTGATGCCTTAGGCATCATCTTTACTCTCTCCTCTTGGACTAGCATTGCGTACACACGATTTAGCAATGGCAAAGGATCGGTTGCAGAATATTTGACCGCACTATTCCGTAACATGCGTCATCTAGGCCCATCAAAAATTGGTGGACCATCTCTTCTTCCCTTCGCTTCTCAAGTTGAGATCAAATCCCCTACTTACATCCACCACACGTGCATTTGGGAATTTGCTCTCACTGTGCTAATTCATCCACAGTACTTTCAATTTCCCATAATATGCCGTCATGGTCATTCCTTCCTGCTTACATCTCGTCAAATCTGACTTCAGTTATTGTATTCGTGGTCCGTTCACAGCGAAAAACCGCTCTTTGATATCTTTCCACAGTGTCCGTGCGTTCTCTACATACGCAACGGTCGACCTTAGACTTGGTTCAATCGTGTTCAAGATCCATGATATAATCATGGATTGGACTATCCACCAATCCTCAAGATTAGATGCAACTTGTTCTGGTTCCGTGAGAGTTCCATCGATGAATCCCCATTTTTTTGAGGCCGAAGTGATATTTTCACAACTCTAGCCCATTCCTCATGATTTTCTCCACGCAACTGCACTTGCATGATTACATTTCCTGGGTTGTCACTCGCATTGAGGTCATATGGCGAGTAAGTTTTTTTAGTTCCTTTTTCTAAGTTTCTGGTACATTTACAGAGTTCTTTTCTGATTCTGCTGCCATGGTTATGCAGCTAGGTTCCTTTTGTGTTTGTCGATACTAGAGTATGCTCTGATACCATATAGAAAATTCAACCTACTTTTTCTATTAGTCATGAACACATATATATACAACTTTTGATATGAAACTATATCAAATATTTCTTATCTTAAAAAGTATAATTTACAATCCTAATAAATTAGAGTGGATAATTTTCTATCCTAGTAAAGATATACATGAGAGTATTTATATTTAAATTATAGAAATATTATTAATATAATATTTCTATGTATATCTAAATTATCCATTAATAATAATCAACGAATACAAACAAAAACAAAATTATGATTACCTTTGACTCCAAACATTTTCGATTGCTAAAATATGCTTTAACATTATTCATAACAACTCTTTTTTATTTATAATACTCTAAAATCGTGTAAAATAAAATAAAGTGATTAATTATAAATGAAAATAGGTGTCAAAAAAAATATTAAAAAAAAAGCTACTAATATAAACATGCAGCTTGATGATTTGATACATAAAAAATATTAATATGGCTTTTTTTTTCTTTTAGATTATGAATTAGTTTGATAAATTTTTTATTTTTTAAAAATAATTTATCAAATATATTTTAGAAGATAGTCTTTTAAAAATGGTACTATATATGTTTTGGTAAGTCAAATAAAAATGACTCAAGCAATAACAATTATATTTGATAAAATAATTTTTAAGATTTAAAAATACTATTGGATATAACTATAAGAATAAATTAAAAATTTATTAATGTATGAAATTATATAAGACTTTTTTAATTTTGATAAGTATAAATTAATTTTAAATTTTTTTATTTTAAATACTTTTAAAAGCACTCATATCATTTAAAAACTATAAACGTAATTACGTAAAAAAATTTTATTTACTAAACACAAAATGAAGAGCTTACATATTTAAAAAATACATATTTTTCTTCAAAAAATTTTAACATACTTAATTAATTATCTTATTATTATAGAATAGAATTTAACTTTAACTTTAAATATGAATCATGGTTTAACTATTCTAGTAATAAATTAATAGTTTTAATAAATATAAAAAAGAGTTCATTTTATGACTATTTCTTTAAAAAGCAGTAATTATTCTTCCAAGGGAATATAGAAAATGAATAGTTAATATAGCCTATTCACCGCGGTAGGAAATTGAAGAAATATAAGCAATGGTTTCTTGTTAACATGTTTAGGGTTTAGGCAATAAAAAAATAAATAAAAAGAAGAATTTTCTAATTAAGGTTTATAATATGTTTGGAAAATTATCTTTCATAAAAGTAAAAGTAAAAGTAAAAGTAAAAGTAAAATTACATTTAAAATGAACAAAGAAAATATATGGTTCCATAGTATAGCCCATTGTTGATTTAATCAATTTTGTTTTGGGAGAAGGGTTCAGCAATATCAATACTTTTGTTCCGTAGTCCCCCTGTTCAATCTCGAGTTTTAACTTTTAACACTTTCCTTGGCCACATTAGCAGGTTCAATGTTGTCATACTGGACGGCTTCTTGCGTTACTAGTTACTATGCTTGTCTTTTCAGTTAACATGTGTTTTTAGACACAATATAAACTAAAGCATTGAAAATATTACATATATCATCTAAAATAAAAAATGTTACGCTATTTATTTTTATTGGTATTTTTATGTAAATTAAATTGAAATTTTTCGAATTACAAATTTTAATAATAAATCAAATGAGGTCATATCGATTTACTAAGTTATATGGTAAAACAATTCAAATAGTTTCGATTTATGATTGATGAGACTTTTAATAAATCGAATTAGTACCGTTCAATTTACTCTATGATATCATTAATTAAGTAAATCGATTGAGAATGCTTCAATTTACATGGACGTGATACGTAAACTGTTAATAAATCGATACTATACAATTCGATTTATTATGTTTTTATTAAGATATATAAATAGATGCAAATTAATTTGATTTACTATGGTGTAAATATATAAGAGTCTAATAATATATTTAATAATACCCATAATGAATACAATAAAAAATATATTTAATAATAAATTAAAAAATAACAATTATAAATATTTTCTATAAATTATTAAATTTTTTTATTATAAATTATAAATAATTATTTATAATTATGTTGATCTTTTAGCATCTTTAAAAAAATACTAAGAATTAATATTTTTTCATCAATATTAGTTAATATTTTGAGTTAATAACTTATCTTTTATTATTAAAATTTATAATTTAAAATTTATAATTTATAATTTAGTTTTTAATATTTAAAATTAGTAAAATATTTGCTAAAAATATTATATTTTATTGGTCAGTTAGTTAACATATTGAATTCATTGACCACGATAATATTCAGATCTTTAATATTTAAAATTTAAGTGTATTAAAAAATTAAATTTTTTATATTTTAATAAAAAAATTTTATTTTTAATATTCATATATGCTCTAAAAATACATATTAGACAAACTCATATTAATATATAAGGGTATTTATTTTTCCAGTTTTTAATTATTGAGTAAAATAATATTTTAGTCCTAAAATTTAGATTAAATTTTAATTTTGTCTTTAATGTTTGATATTTTATTTTTATTTTTATTTCATTTTATTTTATTTCACTACATGAAATTACCGGAATACCGATCGATTTAGCGATCGATTTCGGTGGTCACTAAAATCATGGTCGCTAATAAAAAAATAGTGACCAACTTCGGTCGCGATCGATTTGTTAACAAGGCCACCAAACCTTCATCAAAGAGTATCGGTCATTAAACAAATAGGTCGCTAAATTGTGACCAAATTTTACGTCGCTAAATCGGTTTCTGAGTAAATCGGTCGCTAAATAGCAACCCACTTTTCAGTCGCTAAATCGGTCACTAATTTGCTACTAGTGTTTTGGTCTCTAATTCGTGACCGTTATTTCGATCGCTAAATCGGTCGCTAATTTGTAACCAACATTTCAGTCTCTAATTTGGTCGCTAAGTGTAAACCTATATTTTAGCAACCAAGCATTTTAGTCTATCATAATTGTTTAATTATAATTTTTTTACTAAATTTATATTTATGCCATCAAATATTGAAAAATTATCAACAAAAAACCTACACTTTAACACATAAAAGTAAATAACACTTAAACAATAACCAAAATAACATAACACACTTAAACAATAACTAAAATAACTCATCAATTCAATATTATAGACAACAATAATAAGTATGCAACACTCTCATATTACTAATTACATCATTTAAAGTCTATTAACTAACTAGCATCACAACTACTAATCACTCTTCAGACATACGTTCACCATCTTCATCCTCTCTTATATTTGTTTCTCCACCTTCTAGTTGAGGAATCGAAATTTTAAAATTAAGCTTTTTCATCATTTCTTGAAGCATATGGTTAATGAGTTCAAGTCTTCTTTCTGTCTTTTTGATACGAGCCCATTAACAGCTGCTACTCCCGGCCCAATACAGCAAACTGAAAGTGATGAAATAGTAATTGGGCCAGATAAACCAGTAGCTGAGCAGAGGGACAAACAGGTGAAGAAACAGCCAGCGTGGATGAAGGATTATGAACTTTAAAATAAGCGCGCAGTAGAGTAATAAAATTAGAGGTAGTATTGAGTTAGTTACGTAACAACTTAGAGTGAGAAAAGGATAAAAAGGAAGGCAAAGAATAGAGGAGTGGTAAGAAATTATGAATTGTTATCATTGAGGAGTGTGTCCCTCACTCGAAAGGGGAAATTATTGTTCATTCCATTCAGATTACATACACATTGATATTTGATTTTTACTTCATTCTGAACTGCATGATTTCCTTGATCATTTTGTGGTTGATATACTGCTGCTTGAACTTAAATTGCTGAACAGGACTAACAATTGGTGCTTTCATTGAGAGATACCCAAGATGACGGAAGGAACTCGATTATCCCGACTAGAAGAATTAACACTCTCCAATAAGCATGAGGTAGCGACGCTGAGCCGTGGTTTGGTGGAGGCGAACGAACAGATAGCAGGGACGCAACAGCAACTTATAGCGATGGATTCATCACTGCGTGCTATTGAAAAGCTGCTCCGTGAGGGTATGAAACTGAAGGCAGCTAGTGGCGATCCCAGCTTTGCTAGAGATGATGTGGTGGAAGGCTCGGGATCTGTTAATTTGGATGGAGAACCACAATGGCCCCGGAAATTGAAGGTGGCCGACCTTCCTATGTTCGAAGGAGATGGAGTAGAGGATTGGGTTTTCCGGGCAAGGCAATACTTGGAGACCTTCAACATTCCAATTGAACAAAGGATTCGGGTACTATCCTTCCATCTGGTGGGTGCCGCCTATGCATGGTATCGCTGGGGAGTCAACAACAATATTGCGTACACCTGGGACTCATTCCTTGAGGCGCTGAATGCTCGCTTTGGCAAGAACGTGTTCTATGATCCAAGAACAGCCCTCAAGGAATTGAAGCAAGGTGGGTCGGTGGAAGAGTATCAGTGTCAATTCGAAGAACTGAGCAACCGTGTGACAGGGCTGAGTGAAGAGTGGATTGTGGCTCTGTTTACCGCTGGGCTCCAAGAGCACCTGAAGTGCGAGCTACTGCTGGCCCGACCCAATTCCTATATCCAAGCTGTCTCTCTTGCCAAACTGTATGAGCAGAAACATGCAGTAACATTGGGCCTCACAAAAAACAATAGCAGCAAATAAAATTCCTCATTTGGGCCACCGAATCGGTTTGCACCCAACCGAACTCTACACCCGGTTTCCTAACTTCAGAAACCCATCACTCACACCGTCACCTCTTCAAACCTTTCGTTCCCCCCCGCCCCACCCCTTCAACCAATTCTTCTCCCACCGCACCACAAACCCCACCGGTCAAGAGACTCACCAGCGCCGATATACGTGCACGCCGGAAAAAAGGACTTTGTTATTATTGTGACGACAAGTACAGCCCCGGTCACCGCTGCAAATCATCATTGCAACTCCTAGTGGGGGAAGAGGAATTATGGGAACTGATGCAAGAGCCTCATACGACAGTGGTAGAGCCAGAATCTGATTCCGACGACGCTGGGGAAAGGGATGAACAACCACCTAAGATTAGTTTGAATGCCCTCGCAGGGGAATTTCACCCGGAAACGCTCAGAGTCCGTGGTACCCACTCTAACCGACAATTGATGATCCTCATTGATGGTGGAAGTACTCATAACTTTGTAAAAGGGTCTGTAGCCAAGAAGTTGAATTTGTCGCTCAGTCCAACTCTTGCTCTACAAGTGATGGTGGGTAACGATGATTCTATCCATTGCGGAGCAATGTGCAAGAACTTGGCACTAACAGTTCAAGGGTATAATTTTGCGGTTGATACTTATGTACTGGACTTAAAGGGTGCTGATGTTGTCTTGGGGGTGCACTGGATGATGCGGTTAGGGACAATTAGGATTAACTACATGGAATTATTCATGAAGTTTAAAATCATGGGTAAATGGGTAGTGTTCCAAGGTGAGCGGCTACTGAAGGATGCTAATCTTCATTTCAGAGAGCTTAAGAAGCTTAATGCGAGCAACGCTATTGTCTCCATGTTCCATTTAGAGGTTACCAATACTGATTCCACACCACAAGCTGCCTTGGAAGATGAAAGTGTTCAAGGGGTTCTTACTGAATTCTCAGAAGTCTTTGAGGAGCCCATCAAATTGCCGCCGCAACGCGAAGTCGATCACCATATTCATCTAATTCCTGGCTCTGCACCGGTGAGTATATGACCGTACCGTTATCCCCACTTCCAGAAAGAAGAAATGGAGAGGCTTGTGGAAGAAATGCTGAGTACAGGGATTATTCGCAATAGCCAAAGCGCTTTCTCTAGTCCAGTACTGCTAGTCAGGAAGAAGGATGGAGGGTGGCGTTTCTGTATCGATTACCGAGCTCTCAACTCCATTACAGTAAAAGATAAGTTTCCTATCCCTACTATTGATGAAATCTTAGATGAACTGCACGGTGCCATCTATTTCTCTAAGATTGACCTGCGCAGTGGCTACCACCAGATTCGCATGAAGGAGGAGGACATTGATAAAACTGCCTTTCGAACGCACATTGGCCATTACGAGTTTGTGGTAATGCCATTTGGACTTACGAATGCACCTTCCACCTTTCAGGAAACCATGAATCATATTTTTCAGCCATTCTTGAGGCGTTTCGTTGCAGTATTTTTTGATGACATATTGGTATATAGCAGGAGTAAGGAGGAACATCTAGAGCACTTGTCCCTCACTTTACAAGTGCTGCGTGAGAACCAGCTCTTTGCTAAACAATCCAAATGTTCCTTTGCCCAACAACAAGTAGAATATTTGGGCCATGTGATCACAGGGGAAGGAGTGAAAGTGGATCCAGCGAAAATTGAGGCTATTCTTGCTTGGCCAGAACCCACGAATCTGAAACAATTGCACGGATTCCTGGGGTTGACAGGGTATTATCGGAAGTTTGTGGCAAGGTATGCCCAGTTAGATTTCCCACTGACGGAGCTGTTGAAAAAGAATGCCTTCCAGTGGACAGTTGCTGCAGATCAAGCATTCCATCAGTTGAAAAACATTATGACGCACACTCCCGTACTCGCACTCCCTGATTTTTCCAAAGAATTTGTGGTAGAAACGGATGCGTCAGGCACCGGCATAGGGGCAGTTCTATCACAAGGAGGCCATCCTATAGCGTATTTCAGTAAGAAAATGGGGTTACGCATGGCACAGGCTTCGGCTTATGTGCGAGAGCTATATGCTGTGACACAGGCAGTAGCGAAATGGCGGCATTATCTTTTAGGCCGCAAGTTCACTATTAAAACAGATCATCAAGGTCTTCGGGAGCTTATGACGCAGGTAATCCTCACCCCCGAACAGCAACACTACCTCTCCAAATTACTGGGTTACGATTTTGACATCGAATATAGACCTGGAAAATTTAACAATGCAGCAGACGCGCTATCAAGGCAGCAAGAAGAAATGGATAGAGTCCAATTCCAAGCCTTCACTACTATTCAAGCCTCAATCATTCCAGCCCTCTTGAAGGCCAACCAAGAAGTGGAAGAACTGTTAATCCTAAAGGAGCAATTGCACACGGGTGACATCTCCTCGGACTATACCTTCCGAGATGGTCTTCTTTTATATCGTGGTAAGATTTGGGTTCCCCAAATTGATAACCTCAGAGACCTTCTTCTACACCAATTTCATACAACGGTGACAGCCGGGCATGGGGGAATATTAAAGACATATAAGGGGTTAGGTGAGCTCTTCTTTTGGCCGGGAATGCGGCAAGATGTGATTCAATTTGTGAATCATTGCCCGGATTGTCAATGTACTAAATATATCACTGCAAAGCCGCAAGGGTTGTTACAGCCACTCCCAGTGCCGATGAGACCATGGGAACACATTAGCATGGATTTCATCACCCGGTTACCTCCTTCTGCTGGGTTTACAGCGTTACTGGTTGTGGTTGATAGGTTCAGCAAAATAGCTCGCATAGCTCCCTTAAAGACCGGATTCACAGCCAAGATGGTGGCCCAGAAATTTATAAATGTGGTGGTACGACTTCATGGGTTTCCTGCGACGATTGTATCCGATCGTGACCCACTATTTTTTAGCCGATTTTGGAAGCAATTACTTCAGAACTGTGGAACCAAACTTCTATTTAGCACGGCTTACCACCCACAAACGGATGGTCAGACTGAGGTAGTTAATCGCACTATTGAGCAGTATTTACGTGTGTTCTCTCACTCTTACCCTTCTAAGTGGTCTGCTTACCTTGCCTGGGCTGAATACTGTTACAACACATCTTTTCATTCCACCATTGGGATGTCACCCCATGAGGCTTTGTATGGTTTTGCTACTCGTCCCATTCCAGGTTACATAAACCACACTGCAACTGTTCAGGATGTTGAGGACATGTTGCGTGCGAGAGAAATTCTCGATATGGAACTTCATTATCACTTGAAGGTTGCCCAGGATCGCATGAAACGCCAAGCTGATAAACATAGGCGCGAGAAGAGTTTCAATGTCGGTGATTGGGTCCTCCTCAAGCTCCAACCATATCGCCAAGGTTCAGTAATTAACCGTGGAAATTTGAAGCTTGGAAAGCGGTTCTATGGACCTTTCAAGGTGCTACAAAAAGTAGGTGTGGTTGCTTACAAACTGGAACTTCCTGCTGGTAGCGCAATTCATCCTGTTTTTCATGTATCTTTGTTGAAGGAGTACAAGGGCGAGGTCTCTAGTGATACGAGCATCCATCAGCTACCCCCATCATTACCGTTTGAACCTGTGCCTGCTGCCATTATTGATAGTCGTGTCTCCCAATCAGACGAAAATGTTAGAGAAGTGCAAGTGCTTGTAGAATGGGAAGGTACCTCGAGAGAGGAAGCTACTTGGGTGAATTGGGTCGAACTTACCAAAATGTTTCCTAATGAAGAACTTGAGGACAAGGTCATTGTCATGGGGGGAGTAATTGATACGAGCCCATTAACAGCTGCTACTCCCGGCCCAATACAGCAAACTGAAAGTGATGAGATAGTAATTGGGCCAGATAAACCAGCAGCTGAGCAGAGGGACAAACGGGTGAAGAAACAGCCAGCGTGGATGAAGGATTATGAACTTTAAAATAAGGGCGCAGTAGAGTAATAAAATTAGAGGTAGTATTGAGTTAGTTACGTAACAACTTAGAGAGAGAAAAGGATAAAAAGGAAGGCAAAGAATAGAGGAGTGGTAAGAAATTATGAATTGTTATCATTGAGGAGTGTGTCCCTCACTCGAAAGGGGAAATTATTATTCATTCCATTCAGATTACATACACATTGATATTTGATTTTTACTTCATTCTGAACTGCATGATTTCCTTGATCATTTTGTGGTTGATATACTGCTGCTTGAACTTAAATTGCTGAACAGGACTAACACTTTTCCAACCTAGTTTTCAAGTCAACGTTCTCTTCTTGCATTTTCTTCATTATTTCTTCATGTTCTTACTTTTGCAACCAATCAGATGACCGAGAACTGAAACCATGATAACTAGGTCTTTTGTCAATTGCAGTGAATTCTATTCCAAGTCTATAAATTCTCCCCTTTTTAACTCTGGCTATTTCACATCACACATTCATCTCATTTGGTGCATTACTTCCTTCTTCAGATACTTTTTGCGTAACCTGTTCTATAGCATTTTTAAAATCATCCTGCCATGCATGCAGAAAATTAAAATATATGTTAACTGCTTCTTTAAAAACTAAAATAAAAGCATGTTAAATAATAATTAGAAAGTTCAAAGACTCAATGAACTTGACAAACTATTATCAATGATCCAATCCAAAACTTTTTACACTAAAAATCCCAAGTCAAGTCCAAACTACTCTCTAAAAATATTATCAATGGTCCCTAAAAGAAAGTAAATTTGGTTGAAAGTCCTTACAGTTGGACACCCTGGTCCTTGGTCAGATAATAATCATTGTTTTATCTAATACATAGGTTACATGTTGTCTAAATTTACTAAAGATCACTGATATATAACTAGTCAAAAGAGTAATAAACCCAAAAATATTTTTAACCTTATTTAATTTTATATCAGCAGAAACAAAGGAACCATTTCACATTAGCATAATATTATTCTTAATTATTGCATCTTACTTGGTTTCATATATCTTTAGCTTGGGTCATTACCAACTAACATTGTAGCATATATGTATATATAGACGGCTTCAACGGTAACGCTTACTAAGAAATATGAACGTGTTCATAACTGCTTTGTAATAATTTCTGTGTACAATCACAATGAACATATATAATAATAAACTTTGTCAAAATTTATAAGAACAGGTGTCAAATGAGAACATTTCGTAATGGAGAAATAGTGTAGGAACACAAAAAGTAACTTGGATTATTCTCTAGCTATAGTATATATGAACAAGATGGATTTTGATTAATATAGACTCACTTTAACATACTTTAATTTTTTATCTATCCATATCTCATTCTTGTATTTGTGGGTCTTTATAAACAATTTTAATTGTATTGAAATCCTCTTTAATAATTTTTTTATCAAACATATAAATTAAAAAACTTATGAGTATCAACTATCAGTTAAAGTGTATAAAATTATTATAAAAGATCTAAATTTTTTTATAATATCACCATATTAATTTTGTGTTAGGTAACGAAAATTGAGCCAATAATATGAAGAGCAGTTTCAAATTCGCTACTTGCCTTGCGCACTCTTTCGTAAAAATCTAGCATCAGTATTTCAATAAGCACAGAGAGCATCCCACACAACCTCTCCTATCTATTGAGGTTTGACACGACTTGCACGAGTTTTTTCCAACAAATTTTTTAGTAAAATCGCATCGCTTCTCAAAATTTTTTCGAGCCCAATGAAGATCTGGAGGAAAAAACTAATATTTGCTCTGGATAATCAACACAAGTAAGAATAGTTATAAATTGATATATATTAAAATTTTTAAACTTAGAACTAATTCTTAGTCTACCAAAGATTAAATGTTTTTCTAAAACCTACTTCAAACGTTTTTCACCAAAATTTTATAGTAGCATCTGGTATTCTTTTTCTACGAAGGTCACGGCTGAGAGTAATGCCCTTTAATAATGTCTGAAATTGCATGAGTCACGGTAGGTGAAGGTAAACTTAAAATAATAAAGCCCGGTTCTAACAGTAAAAACAAAATAAATTTATCCTAAATCCAAAAAATTTGTTAAGGAAATAAATATATCCCCACAAAACATAAAACAAAATTTGTTAATGACAACAGATCAAGCACCAAATGAGTGAAATCTTCTTATAATGGACATCAATAAATTAAAACCAAACTTCTTTTATAAGATGTAGTGAACAATTACAAGTAGTTTGTGATTCATAAATTAATATATTTCCGGTATGATAACTTATGCAATTACAAGTAGTTAAGACTCTCGAATGAGATTAATTAAAACTTCTTATAGTGCTCAACATTATCCAGTATGAAATCTCCTGCAATCTCTCTTGTGATCCCCAAATTATCAAGTAGTATTTCTAACTCCCTATTTTCCATGTGATAATTTTACTGTGCCAGCCAACATGTAAATAATTGAACAAAAGGCATGGTGGAATAATCAAGGTCTAAATCACCAAGAAAAAAAACCAAACTGAAAGGAATTAGAAGAAAAAAAAAACGAAACTACATATCAAGCTGATTACAGAACGAAAATTCCCATAAATTCACCAACACCAAAATAAAATAACCGAGCTAAAGAAATTAGAAAAAAGCAATTACCTTTACAAAATTAAAACAGTAAAAGGGAAGAAGCTTCGAGAAGGTTCCACGATCCGTGCCCGGAAACCTAATCGAAAGACCTTTATGACGGTATTAGAGAAAGAGAGAGAGAGAGGTTCATATAATAGGACAAGGTGTGTGTGGAGCACTTGATTTCTTTCTCTTGAAAGGCTTGTAGTATCAGATCAGAGCAAAGAAATAAAAAACAAAGAACAAAAAAACACTTGAAAACAGATCTGATTTGAGAAAAAGAACGTTTTTATTTACCTCTTTGAAACAGGTCTGATTTTCTTCTTCCTTCATGAGCTGGCCTCAATGCAAACGACAAAAAGCGATAATTAGAGAAAGAATTCAAAAAGTCAGAGTGTGTGTGTGTGAACCTGGCCGGAGCAGGTGGAGAAGGCGGTAGGGGTGTCCGCGTATCGGATTGGATCGGATATGGCCGAAAATTCAATCCAATCCGCACAATTTTCATCGGATCGGATCGGATATGATATCCGCGCTTTTTAGTGCAAGATCCGATCCGATCCGCAAATGTGCGGATCGGATATCGGATATATCCGCATAATTAAACATTCTCTTTTTAATCATATTTCTATGTAAAAAATTCAATAAAAATATTTCTTTTATACTTTTAAACTTATTTATTCCTAAAATATTTTTAATCAAACTCTTTCTAAATAACAAAAATAAAATAATACAATATATGAATAATAAGTACTAACTAAAACATACAAACAAGTAAATATAATACCAAACATATATATTTATTTATTTTTAATTATTATTGTGCGGATCTGCGGATCCGCGGATCGGATACGCAGATGTAGAGCAGATATCCGCGATCTGATCCGCAAAGGGTGCGGATCAGATCGGATCCGCAAAGGGTGTGGATCGGATTGGATCCGATCCGATCAATTTGCGGATCGGATCGTATCCACAATTTTTGGATCGGATGCGGATATTTACCGCGGATCTGCGGATACGATCCGATCCATGAACACCCCTAGGAGGCGACGATTTTCGTGGGAGGAAGAAGACAACGAGGAGACCTCAAGAGATGGCGCCGCAACCGGAGAAGACGTCGTCGATGGGACTTCAAGAGACGGTGGCGAGAAGCGTGCAGAAGACGGCGGCGAAAAAGACGACAACACGAGTAGAAGATTGGAGGAGATGAGAATGGTGTGGCTGGCTTAGGATTAGGTTGGGTAATTTAGATAATATCATTTTTTTAACTTAGCAACCGCTTTTGTGACTGATTAATTTATAAAATTGGTTGCTAATTTAAAAATTGGCGACCGATTTAGTGACCATAATTTTAGCGACTGAATTAGTAACCAACCACGCTATTCTATTTACCTGAAAATCGGTCGCTAAATTCCGATTTTGTGACCAAGAGTCTCAAGGACATTCTTTCTTTTGTTTTGGTTGCTAATTCGGTCGCTAAATTAAAAAATAGCGACTGATCTTAGCGACCGTTTATATTCTAGTTGTATAAAACTAGTCAGTCGCTAATTCGGTGGCTATTAGTGACCGATTATGTTGGTCACTAAAATCAGTCGCTAAATTAACAATTAGCAACCAATTTAGCGACTGAATTAGCGACCAAACAATTGTTCACCCTATTTCACTATTAGTTGCAAAATCGGTCGCTAAAATAAAAATAGCGACCGCTTTTGTCACCAACGGTTCTAAAGACATTATTTCTGTTTTGGTTGCTAAACCGGTCGCTACATAAAAAATAGCGACCCATTTTAGTGACCGATTTTTATTTTGGTTATATTTAAAATTTATCGGTTGCTAATTTGATTGCTATTAGCGACCGAATTTATTAGTCGCTAAAATCAGTCGCTGAATGTAATTTAGCGACCAATATTGATTTGGTCCTAAAAATTCTGTATCGGTCGCTAAATTGTTCGCAATAGAAACTAATTTTTTTGGTCGCTATTCCAGTACCTTTTTGTAGTGTTTCTCTGACTAAAATTAATTTTATTTTCTTAAAAAAATTCTTTATTATTATTTTTTTATATAGGAGTAAAAATTGTAATTATATAGTCATAGACAAAATTAATAGAAAAATAAAATAAAAAAATAACTTTTTTGGTAAGAAAAAGATTAATTTCAACTATAAAATAAAATAAAATATTTAGAATAAAAATATAACATTTTAAACATTAAAGATAAAATTAGAATTTAACCAAAATAATATTAAAGGTTAAAATAATTCTTCGTCCATAATTTATTTTCTTAAAAAAAAATACATATATTACAATGTTTTTTCCTTTTTTCTAATTAGCATTCTACGTTTTGTTGTTGTTCGGTAAATTTCTTTGAGATATAACTCATCCTGATGAAGTTGAATTTATTTCTTTAATTGATGAGATATTTTTCGGTAACAAAAGAACACAAAACCGAGGTAAGCAAAAGACACTTCGACATTTCATGTAGCAAAAGAAAAATATAATTTTGTGAAATATAATTTATAGAAAAAAAATTCTCTTCACCCCCTTAAAACTTCCTTGTTTTTATAAATTTATTACTAGATTATTTATCCAAATCTTTAGTTATCAAATTATATATAAATATATAATAATTATTTTTAAATATTAATTTTAATAAATAAATAATATTTTTGTAAATCATTATAATGAGGATAAGAGGCTCACTATTTTTTCAAATGATAATATACATGTCCATTACTTTAGGATTATTTATGGTTATGACCTAATTATAATGCTAAGGCTATAACATTTAAATCAGATTGGAAAGATGAGAGAGAGAGAGTGTGAGGGAGGGAAACATTGAGTGGGGTAGAACTAGGGACTTACAGATAAAGGATTTTAGGATTTGAAATCGAGAAGAGTATCAACGATTGGAAAACGATTTTTTCTCTGTTTTTGGCAAGATTTTTCGAAGAAGGAATTATTTCATTTATTCCATTGGATGGGGCGAATCAATGATATCTATCTAGCCCGAAAGCTGAAGGATGGAAAAGTATACCTATTTGCGTTTGTACGATATACGATGAAAGGAGGGGCGATACAGGCTATAGCAAAAATGAATAATATTATTTTGGGTAAAGTATACTTTTTGTCCCTGAAGTTTATTAAAAGTTTCAAAATTACCCCTAAGTTTCAATTTGTTTTAATTTTATCCTTTAAGTTAACGCCGTTTAAATTACTCACAGACGTTAGTGATATGGCAAAGTATAGTGTGTGATGTGGCAAGAAATGTGAAACCCCCAAAATACCCATGGCTGAGTTATACCAAGTAAACCAATTGGCATCCTTTTTCAAACATAACCCGTTTGTCTTCCCTTTGCCAGTAAGGAACATCGCTAGAGAAACAGAGTCACAGGAGGAAGGTTGGTGGGTGGTTAGACGTCGCACCGTCAACTACAGTCCGCCACAGCGACGTGCAGGACGGCGCATGTTGTGACGCCGTCGAGACTGAGGGAGGAGTCTGGGATAGCATTCAGTCATCAACCATTCAAACGTGGATAGCGCCATTCTGATTAAGGTTTCTGACGAGGTAGGCCACCATTCTAGTCAATTTTGCTACTGCATGTCTGAACGGTTAGGATTTAGGGTTTTTTTTTAATCACTGTTGATTGCTGTTAGGATTCTATTGCATTGAGGGATTGAGGGATTTCTGTTCTGTTTTAGTGAAAAATATAACTTTGAGGTGGTCTATATTTTTTAATGATTAGTTACTCTGTTCTTTGGTCTGAACATCTTTTTATAACGGCAGGATGGATGATTTCAGTGTTAGAGTTCATCACAGGGGTAGGTTTTGTAGTGATAAGGGAAAAAATGAGTATATTGATGGTGAGGTGACAACGGTTGACTGGTGTGACAGAGATAGATGGAGTGTTATAGAAGCTTATGATGTGGTTGGAAAACTTGGGTACATTGCTGAAAACATTGGGGTTCTGTGGTATAAAGATACTGAATTAGGATTAGAAGGGTTGAAGTTGTTGAAAGGTGATGAAGAAGCAATGGAAATGGCAAATATAGGAGTTGAAAAAAAGGTAGTTGATTTGTATGTGGTGCATAAGGCCTCAATCCCTGATGATTTTTGTTACGACATTGGTTATTTAGATGTTGGGGGTGGCAGCAAAGTTGTTGAGGAGGAGTGTGTGGATGCTGATAGTGGGCCAAGTGATATTAGACAGGCCCAAAATATTCAAGCAGAAGCCCAAGGTGGAGGGGTGGATATGGAGGCCCAAATGCAGGGATTAGTTGATGCCCATTTATCTGCTGAAGAAGTGCTACAGAATATTGGTGATGGGGACAATAGTGAAGAAGAGGATGACACTGATGACCCAGATTATGAGGCTGATTCTGATCTGCATTTTAGTGATAGTGAAGATGATTATTGTGGTGATGATGGTTTATTTGATGTTGATATAACTCTTGGGGAGATGCACCAAGATATAAGAAAGTCTAAGAAAAGTAAGAGTGCTGTCGAGAAGTTAAAGAAAACTCAAAAGATGGCTGCTGGGAAGAGAAAGAGCTCTCGTTTAAGCGATGATGAAGGATTGAACAGTGATGAATTAGAGGAGGTATCGAGTGAGGATGATGAAGCCAGCAAGAAGAAATTTCCCGTTCACAAGGAGTTGAAGGATATGAGTAAGTATAAGTGGGAGGCTGGAACTCTCTATGCAACAAGAGAGGAGTTCAAGGAAGCTGTGACATCATATGCTGTTCATACTGGGAGAAACATAAAATTTCCAGTGGTGGACAATGTCCGGGTGAGGGCTAAGTGTGGAGATGGTTGTGAATGGTTTGCATATGCAGTGAAGATGGCCAATGAAGATAGTTGGCAGCTAAGAACAGTTAATGATCATCATTCTTGTAATACTGTATTTGACATAAAAGTGATGAAGTCGAAGTGGCTGGCGAAGGTCTTCAGGAGAAAAGTAGAAGAGAATCCGAAGTTGAAGCTGGGCACCATACAAAGTAGGACTCTTAGGAAGTGGAATGTGCAGATTTCAAGAGCAAAGGCATTTCGGGCCAAGCAGATTGCACTGGTTGACATTAATGGAACTTTTAGGGAGCAGTATAGAAGACTTTACGACTATTGCCATGAGTTGCTGCGCACCAATCCTGGTTCATCTGTGAAGCTGCATGTTCAATTACCTCCAGCAGCCCAAACTGAGCACCCCGATACAACAGTCGACTTAAGTCCACGATTTCATAGGATTTATATTTGCTTAAAGGCTTGCAAGGAGAGTTTCATGAAGTGTAGGCCTATGATAGGGCTTGATGGTTGCTTTTTGAAGACACCATATGGAGGATGGCTATTGGTTGCTTTGGGGTGGGATCCGAATGACCAGATGCTACCTATAGCATATGCGGTCGTGGAGGCTGAGACAAAAGATTCATGGACGTGGTTCCTCTCAAACCTAATTGATGATATAGGAGCGGATAAATTATTACGTAGCACGTTCATGTCTGACCAACAAAAGGTAATTTAGTAACCTGTATTTTAGTGTAATTAAGATTTTGCACTATATTTTTATGTCTAGTTATAATTAGTTAATGTTAATGTTATTGTTCTTATAATTAGCTAGTCATGTGGCTTATGCACTATATGTAATGTTCTTTTATAATTAGTTAGTAATTGCTGTACCTATATGTTAATGTTCTTGTAATTGACTTTTATAATTAGTTATAAATTGCTGTGAATTAGCTAGTCATGTGGCTTCTGCACTATATGTTAATGTAATTGTAATGTTCTTTTATAATTAGTTAGTAATTGCTGTACCTATATGTTAATGTTCTTGTAATTGACTTTTATAATTAGTTATAAATTGCTGTGAATTAGCTAGTCATGTGGCTTCTGCACTATATGTTAATGTAATTGTAATGTTCTTTTATAATTAGTTATAAATTGCTGTACCTATATGTTAATGTTCTTGTAATGTTCTTTTATAATTAGTTATAAATTGCTGTTAATTAGTTAGTCATGTGGCTTCTGCACTATATCTTGCTGTTCTTGTAATGTTCAACATATAATTAGTTATATGTTGCTGTTATAAATTGCTGTGAATTAGCTAGTCATGTGGAGAGCTGCACTATATGTTAATGTTCTTGTAATGTTCTTTTATATATAGTTATAAATTGCTGTGAATTAGTTAGTCATGTGGCTTCTGCACTAAACTAATTATTTGATCATTATATTAAAATTGTGCACTTTGCACCAACAGGACCTGGTGCCAACGTTTGATGAATTACTTCCAGGTGTTGATCACAGATTCTGTGTGAGACACCTTTATGCCAACTTCAAAAAAAAAAATTTCCAGGGCTGAATCTTAAGAAAAGGATGTGGAGAGCTGCAAAATGTACATATCTAGCAGCATGGGAAAAGGAGTTGATGGAAATCCGAGCCATTAGTGAGGGTGCTTATCGACACTTGATAGGAATTCGTCCAAAGTATTGGACTAAATCAAGGTTTGAATTCTATCCTAAATGTGACGCTTTTGTCAATAATATGTGTGAAAGCTTTAACTCTGCAATTGTTAAATCAAGGGAAAAACCAATATTGACAATGCTAGAAGATATTAGAGTTTATTTGATGAAGAGATGGGCTGAAAATAGGGTACTTATTGAGAAGTATAAGGATGATATTCTTCCTAGGATTAAGCTTAAGTTACAAAAGGAAATAGATGCTTCTAGGTGGTGGTTTCCGGTTGCTGCCGGTATTTCAAAATTTGAAGTCATAAGAGGCAGGGACAAATTTGTAGTGGATCTTCTGAAGAAAGAGTGTACTTGTAGAAAGTTTCAAATGACAGGTTTACCTTGTCCGCATGCAATTAGTGCAATTAATTGTGCTAAGGATGATATTCGAAAATATGTTTCAAGCTGTTACACTAAAGCTGCTTATGTGGCTTGTTATACCCCCATGATTAACCCTTGTAATGGACATACAATGTGGGAGAGAACTACCCACCCAGATGTGATGCCTCCACCACATAGAGTGCCAATTGGGAGGCCTAAGAAGAAAAGAGCAAGGGGGGAGGGTGAAGAACCACAGGGCCCAAGCACATCTAGGCTGGGGTTACAACAAAAATGCTCTCGTTGTCTGAAATTGGGTCACAACAAGCGAGGCTACCCTCTTAGAAGGCCAAACGTGAGTACTTGTCTAGTAAATATAGTTTTATACATAACACTGTTTCTTATGCTGTTTACCTCTTTATAACTGTAACTTGTTGCTGTTTTTTGTTCATGTCCATCATAGGAAACAACTGCTGCCCCATCCTCAGCATCGCCAGCCCAAAACAATAATGCTGGAACTGCTACAACATCACCAGTCCAGCACAGCACTGCAAGGAATGCTGGATCTACTGGCTCAGTGCATAAGAGTACCAGGTTGGCCAGTGTTGCAGCAAGGCCTAATACCCAACCAAATGCACACAAAAAATTTCAGCCACCAAGACCAACTAGAATTCTTAGGAGCAACTCTACTTCAACTGCACAGGGACAACCCTCATCACAAGGGAGTCAGACTCAGAGTGCTCTCACAGGGTCTTAGTTGTGTCACATCTTGTGTTTGGTGTTTATTTTGGAAGATTGAAAAATGTTGGCATTTTGTATTATGACTTATGACTTATGACTCCAATTCTTCCTTTGTTGCTGAATTATTTTGCTTAGGACTTATGTAATTAAGTTTTTACTTTGGTTATGGCTTATGTTAACTAGAGATTATGTTGATTAACAACTTATGTTATTTTGATAATGACTAATGTGATGGATTCCTTCATGCAAATTTATTTTAGTGCACTGCTGAAATTATCCCTCATTACTTGAGTTTGTCTCTGCCACAACAGGTTCTTAATGCCAATTTTAGTGCCAAACTATTTTAATCCTTTCAGGGATATTTTTGAAACATAAATTAAACTTCAAGGACAACTATATTAACAAGTTTTCGAGTTGAGTACAGTTTTGTAACTGATTACAACCAGTCAATCTATTCTTACTTCTGCTAATTTCAGCTGTCCCAAACGCATTAATACCCTAATCTCAAATGGGTTCCATTCTTCACCCACAAATAAACCATTAAAATCACCATAAACCAACCCAACACACCAAAAATAACAGCCACCAACAGTTTGCATTTAGCATAAACTAATTTAGTCTTCAAGGTGGAAATCTTCATCTTCAACCTTGCAACCTCAGCCTCTTCTGTCTCTGCAACTCCATCTGCCCAGGAAAAAAATGTGCACTCCTTCCCAATCTGCAACATAAACAAAAAAAAAAGAACTTGAAGAAACTCATGAAGACATCAAAATAAAAAGCACTCAAAACTAACATCAAAGTATACACAGCCCCAAAATCTCCGGCCGGGATTTTCTGGTGTCTTTGACCATCTCAGTACAGGGGGTTCACCACAGTTGCATATAAGCGTTCGTCGTCTCCGACTGCTTTTTTGTGATGATACCGAGCCTTGGGAAGCCATTCGTTAGGGTTTCTTATTCTTACAAACAGTGAAGAAGATGAAGAGGAAGACGTAAATGAAGTTAATTTTAGGGTTTGAGGTTGTGATTTTTAGCCATATCATTTTTGTAATATAAATTTTTAAACAAAAAATTAAAAATTATTTTAAAAAACGTTTTAGAAATGACTCACACACATAGTTGCCACATAGAACTCCTTTATTGCCACGTCACTAACGTCTGTTAGTGATTTCAACGCTGTTAACGTTCAGGGATAAAATTGATGCAAATCAAAAACTTTTGGGATAAAATTGAAACAAATTGAAACTTAGGGGTAATTTTGAAACTTTTAGTAAACTTCAGGGACAAAAAGTATACTTTACCCTATTATTTTAAGGGGGAAGAGAATCTCTGTAGGTGAGGCTAAGTATAGAAGAGTAATGGAGGGGAAGAACACATGGATGCATGAGGAAGACATTGTACGAACTGATGTGGAGAATAGGAAACCTCAGAAAGGCGAAGATCTTGCAAGAGTGGAAGAAACAAAAAAGGTTACATTTGTCAAAGACCCGCATGGGAATGGTTGGACGAAGAAGGTTGAAGTCCCAGTAACAAAAGATAATTTTGATTGGTTGTTGAGGAGTTTAGTAGGAGAAACGACGCCGGCCATCAACTTTAAATTGTTACAGAGAGCGATCAGTAAGAATCTCCCTCAAGTTGTTGAAGTTAGAGAGATTGGAGCGTACAAAGCTCTATTAGTTTTCGATATTGTGAAGAATGTGGAGGAATCATTTACTTTCAAATGAATAGTCTCTTACAATTCTTTCAAAATGTATGGAGATGGGAGGAATCGGAATGTAGTGAGACTAGAAGAGTATGGTTAGAATGTTATGGAGTGCCTTTACATGTGTGATCAAGGGAGACGTTCAATAAAATAGGGGGTCTATGGGGGGAAGTAGTCAAGTGTGATGAGGTAACAAAGCCCGCTTTATCGTTCAGTGCTGGCCGAGTATTAATTGATACATGTGTTTTTGACGTGATTCATGAATGGATTCATATTACAGTAGGCACTAGTGGTTTCGATGTCTTTGTAAAAGAGGTGGGACGTGAGGTATATGGAGAGAAATATTCGTTGGAAGATACAAGCAATATGTCAACGTGTGGAAGCTCTAGTTCAGTTGCCAATAGAATTTTGTTGAAGGTGGCGACTTGGGATCTGACGGATGAGCTAATCACGCCATGGGCTATAGGCGACGTTGATGACAAAGGTAGAATAGTAACACGAGATATATTTTTGAATGAGTGCAATCAAAATAATTTAATTCCGAATTATGTGCAACGAAAAACTACTTCGTTGAAAATTAATGGAATTTATGAGGGAGAAAATTGTAAGGGATTTGATGAGGGGGAAGATTGACTCGGAAAGAACAGTTACTGAGGAGCTCTTTGAGAAGGAAGGTGGGCCCAAACATGTGGAGAATAAGTCACAAGGTGGGAATTATATAGGCCACGGTTCAAACAATAAAGAGGCTAACAAGCATATAAGGCCAAGTATACTTTGGGCCATGAAGCTTGTGGGCCTATGCAAGAATGGGGGACTATTGAGAGGAGATGGGCCATTGGGTGGAAATCAGTAGCAACCACCAAGCATGCTAGGCCGGGTCAGGAACCTTCTGGCAGAATCGGGTCAAAGCAGGCGGGCCCATGCTTGATTGGTGAAGGGTTAGGCAGATCAACACTCGCTCTCCTATGTGCAGAGGTTTGCAGATAGGTTCATGCTGCGGCTGGGGATTTTGTTGCGTGTTCCTAAGTGCGGTGGAGTGGCGTGGCAGATCGAGAAGCCTGGAGAGCACTGAACGATGGCCAACCTCCGAAGGAGTTTCACGCTGAGAGCCTAACACGGAGAACTGTGGTGGAAGGGGCTGAACGTGGGGAGGAACCGGAGGTGCAAGATGGGACCGTGGGAATGAAGGCATTATTACTATGCAGAAAGATCAACGAATAAAAGGCCATGTAATAGAGATTAATATGTCATGGATATGAGGTGAAGAGGAAGATGTGGGAAATGAAACTTTCAAACAGCTGGTTACAGAGGATGCTGGATCAGAAACTGAAATGGAGGATACAACTCAAAGTCTTGATCGGAGGCTGACGAGAGAAGAATAGTTAAATGACAATAAAAAAACATGGCCGTTGGTAGAGGAGTCTAGTGCGGTTTTGTATGATGAAGATGCAGACATTATAGCAATTTTACAAAGTTAGAACGAAGTTATTGCGGCAAAAAGAAGGATGGCAAAACAGAAGGAGAAAGCCAGGAGGCGCAAGCCCAAAAAACAAACCAAGGTGTGTAAAACTTTATTAAAATGATTTATAGTTGTTGGAATGTTAGAGGTTTAGGAGGGGCTGGGAAGTTGAATATGGTGAAAGAGTTGAAGAAAAAATATAGGTTAGATATGTTAGGACTTATTGAAACTAAGTGAGAGGTTGTGACTAAGTTTGATGTAGTATGATTGTGGGGTTGTGACACTATGGTCTGGGATTATATAGAATCAGCAGGTGCCTCTGAAGGTTTATTGTTAATGTGGAATGATTTGTTGTTTAAACGTTCGAATTGCTATAAAGGCGATGGATGGCTGTGCATTGATGGTTTGCTGACAAAAAATAACTTTTACTATGTATTCTGTTTGGTGTATGGAGCTCAAGGGTAGAATGAAAAATTGGTGATGTGAGGAGAGTTGAGCTATATTGTGGGCTTATGTCAGGTTTTGTTTTTCTTCATAGGTGATTTTAATGAGATACTACGGTTAGAGAAAAGGAAAGGCGCTGCTAGTTTGCCGGCATCTACAAAAGACTTTATGGATTGGGTGCAAGATTTACAACTAGTAGATTTAGCACTATCAGATCGGAAGTTCACATGGTTTCGAGGTCGATCTTGTAGTCACATTGATAGGATCCTTGTCATTTTAGACTGGCTAGAGGAGTTTCCAGAAACTCCGTTGAAAGGGGGACCTAGAGGTCTGTCAGATCATTGCCCGTTGATCTTAGAAGATACAAGGGTAACTCTGGCCCTAGACCTTTTCGAATCTCGGATTCCTGGTTTACTCATAAATGATTTCTGAGGATAGTGAAGGATGAATGGAGGAATTTAGGGGATGATCAGTTCACTAATAAGCTGAAGGCCTTGACGGTACCGCTGATAAAATGGCATAAGGACAACTTTGGGGACATGGACAATAGGATAAAGAAATTGGAGAAAGAGGATATGGTTAGTGCTGGTAATTATGATGGGATGGTGGAGGCTAGGCGGAAGGCTCTTGTGACTTACTGTGCAAAGTGGTATACTAAAAAGGAGATTCATTGGAAGCAGATGTCTTAATCTCAATATGCTAGAGACATGGACAAGAACACAAGGTACTTTAATAACTTGGTGTCAGCTAGAAGGAGGAACAACCAAATCGACTCCCTGTTAATTAATGGAAGGTTGGTGCAGAATCAGGCCAGAATAAAGATTGCGATCAAAGGGTTTTGTAAGGAACTATATCGGCAGGAATATTCTCCTATGATTGGGTTCCATGATGGGTTGGTAAAACAAATTGATGAAAAAGAGGTAGCAAGGTTAGAGGTGATGCCATCGCCTGACGAAATACGACAGGCAGTTTAGGACTGTGAGTTCAGTAAAGTGCCAGGTAGTGATGGATATAATATGAACTTCATAAAGAAATGTTGGGGAGGGATTGGCCAGGAGATTACTTCAACTGTGTTGGGCTTCTTCCAAAGTGCGAGGTTACCAACGGATTCTAATATAACATGGGTGGCGCTAGCTAAAAAATTTGTGGGAGTCAAGGAAATAAAATATCTTCGACCGATTAGTATGACTGGTTGTGTGTATAAGGTGATATTGAAAGTGTTGGTGAGAAGAATGCAAGTAGTGATGCCAAGTTTAGTGAGAGAGACTCGATCTGCATTTGTGAAGGGTCAGAAAATACATTATGGTACTCTTATTGCTTGTGAGACGGTCTAATGGCTGAAATTGTGCAAGAAGAAGGTGACAATTATCAAGTTAGACTTTCAGAGAGCATATGACAGTAAGATGGAGCTTTATGTATATTGTGCTACAAAAGATGGGATTTAGTCTTAGATGGAGGACATAAAGGAATGCGTGACTACAGCGTCTATGTCGGTGTTGATAAATGGGTCACCATCCAAGCCTTTCAGAATGGAGAGAGGTCTTAGACAAGGAGATCCTCTTTCACCCTTTCTGTTTGTTCTGGTTGTTGACGTCTTGCACAGATGGTAGGTGAGGTAGTCAGAAATGGACGCATCTCTCTAGTACTGGTTGGAAGGGACAACATAGAGTTGTCACATCTCTAGTTTGCAGATGATACAATTTTATTTTGTCCACAGAAAATGGAGATAGTCATGAATTATAAAAGGCTTCTGCGTTGTTTTGAGTTGATATCTTGCTTGAGTATTAACTTTGATAAATCGAACTTGATTTTGATTAACTGTGAGCAGGAATGGGTAACGAATATGTGTGGCTTGTTGGGATGTACAAAAGTTGCTTTACCTGTCAGGTACTTAGGAATCCCTCTAGGCACAAAGCCTCAGTTGGTGGAGACCTGGAAACCGATCATAGATAAGGTGGAAGATAAGCTCAGCTTATGGAAAGCGAAGTCTCTCAACAAAGCTAGCAAGCTGGTTCTTATAAAATCTATTTTTAATAGCTTACCGATTTACTATCTTAGCTTGTATAAGATGCCAAAGTCGGTGGCAGAAAGACTAATTGGGTTACAGAGGATGTTCTTATGGAGTAAAGAAGATGGGAACAACGGTATACCACTTGTGAAATGGGAGGTGGTGCAAGCTCCGAAAAAACTAAGGGGTTTAGGGGTGGGTGATGCATTGATCAGAAACACATCGCTTCTGTTCAAGTGGTGGTGGCGCTTTTCTAAAGAGGACTACCTGCTGTGGAAGAAGGTTGTATGTTCTTGTAACCAGTTGAACCCAAGTATAATGTTATCTAAACAGCCATTACCGACAAGAGGTGTCCCATGGAAAGATATCTGCCAGCTTAATATTCAGGAGCAATAGGTGAGAGATAAGATTATCAGTGGTCTGTCTATGGAAGTGAAAAATGGAAGACATATTCGATTTTGGGAGAATGATTGGTTACAAAGTGACTCCCTAAAAGTAAGTTTTTCGAGGCTCTGTCATAGGGGACTGTGGGTTTTGGGATGGGTTAGAGTGAGTTTGGAACTTTCAGTGGAGGAGAGATTTATTCCAATAGGAGTTAGAGCTTCTCAATTAACTTCATGACCGATTAAGACTAGTTAGACTTTCGTCTAATAGAGAGGATACATTTATATAGAAATTTGACAAAACAGGTATTTTTCTACTAACTCATTTTTGCAGGTATTGGAGAAAGAGACTATCTCGGAGGAAATCATAAGCTACAACTTCACTAGTACCATATGGAGAGGATTGGTTCCTCCAAGAGTTGAACTATTTGCATGGTTTGTCTTAGTAGGCAGGGTTAACACTAAAGAGAGGTTGAGTAGGCTAGAGATTATTCATCATAGTGATAATATTTGTGTTTTATGCAAAAGGATGTAGAATTTCTACATCATTTATTTCTTGGATGTGAGTTTACGTGGCAGGTGTGATGCGCTTGGTTGACGTGTGCTGATAGAGTTTGGGTTATTCCGGGGACTGTCAAAGGGCTTTTTGAGAGTTGGACTAGAGTGTCTGGTCGTAACATTGAGCATAAGAAGTGGCTGATAGGTTTCTTTGTGATTATTTGAAATATTTAGTTGGAACGGAATAACAGAGTATTCCAGAAATCAGAGACAACTGTTGATGGAATTATAAATAGGTCGTTTTTGAGCTACAGAGGGTGGTATGGTGTTGATTCTTTTGGTTGTTGATGGCTATGCCGGAAGTGTACAACGGATTATACTTCTTTTACTGTGTTCATTGTCTTGTGTTTTTAGTTGTGTTTTATACTTTTTACTTGCTCCACTCTATTGCGTTGAGCTTCCTTTGTTAAAAAAAAAACATTTAAATCTTTTTTAATTTTTTGTTTTTGATTGTTGAGTTAAAAAAAATTACACTTTGATTTTTTATTAACTAATTATTAACTAAAAAAATTCTCTAATTAAATCTAGGTAATAAGAGTTGAAAAAGAGTTATAATTTGAGTAATATATTACATAGTTAATTATTTTAATTTATAGTTAATATGTAACTAAGATAGGAGAAAAAAATTATTTAAAAAAAAAACCAAAAAAGAGTGCATTAATTAGAAAACTATTAGTCATTTAAATCCTTTTGTTATTGAATTATAGAATTAGAAAAATAATTTAGTGGAGAATCCAACATTGCAATTTGTGCCTTACTGCTGCTCTCTCTGTTCTCACTGCCCCTTGATTCTCTCTTGTAGACTCCACCAAACAGGAATTATGGATCCTTGTAGCTACCTCCCTCTAGTGCTTCTATTGAGGTGCATGAATGAGTGATGGCTGATGTATGCATCAGAACTCTTGTGCCTAGTGTGTTCTTTGGATGGCTCTGATCAGTCCATGTGGCACAATAGTACAAATAGGTGGGGCCTCTTCTCACACGTGTCATCCCTTTCCTACCCTAGATGATTTCCTGATGACATTACCCTCATGCATGAACCGTGGTTTTCATTGCATTAAAGATGAGAAGTGGCTACCTACTAGATATTTCTAATTTAATTTTTGTATTACTTGTGTGCATTAAAATTTAAATTATTGTTATAAAATGATTAATGTTACTTTGTTTTCAGTAAATTTTACGAGTATTTTGTTTACTTCTCCATATTTATTTGAGTACGTCCTAAGTTTTAATTTCAAAATAATACATAAATAACTAAATTATTGAGTCATCATCATCACTATTCACTAGTTATTACTTAATTCCTCTCCTAATTGGAGTCACATATGATGTCTATATAAAACCTCATGCCTGTGGGTCATATGAAAATCACACACAAATTGACAGTTATAATAATATAGTGTATGTGCATGATGGGAGCTTCGGTTGATCCTCTGGTAGTAGGGCGGGTGATTGGAGACGTGATAGACATGTTCGTTCCATCTGTAGGGATGTCTGTCTACTACGGCTCAAAGCACGTGACCAATGGTTGCGACATCAAGCCTTCCATGGCTACAAACCCACCCAAGGTTACTCTCACCGGCGGCAACATTCACAGCCTCTACACCCTCGTCAGTGGTCTCTCGTTAATTAATTACCATGCATGCTAAATTAAATTATTATTTTCAACTCACTTTTATTTCTATTTCAACCCATTCATAGGTTATGACTGATCCAGATGCACCAAGTCCTAGTGAACCAACCATGCGCGAGTGGCTTCATTGGTGGGTACCTTTCTACTACTCTCTGCTCTTTCTTTGCCCTTAACTGTACTCTTCCTCCTCTTTTTGTCCTTAACTGTACTCCTCCTCTTTACGCTCTTTAATTTGCAATTTACAGGGTCGTTGTTGACATTCCTGGCGGTGCAAATCCCAACCAAGGTATCATTCATTGTAACCAACACAAATTTAATATAATCAACCTTAGCCAGCATGTTTTTTCTCTTATTTTGTTTGTTTTCCTCCTCATCAACTTAGATATTAGTCATGTTTTACATAAAGTATTTTTTATTAGTTTAATATTAACAGTAATTAATTATAATAAAAATACATAAAATTAATTATAAAATATTTTTTATTTTTTAATTTAATTTATTTAAAATTTTTAAAATAAAAAATTTATTTTTTTCCTTTCAATTTTCACTTTTTCTCTTTCAAATCATTAACATGAATAATTTAGAACATAAAAATTTTTTTAATATGTTCTAGATATTTCAATCCACCAAATAGTCCTCCTGTTATATCTATGTCATAAACTCAAATTTTAATATATTTTTTAATTTTATTTTAAATGTACAAATTAGATGACGCGTGTTTATTAATAGAGTATTCTCACTCAAAGTAATGACACGTAGAAACCTAGACTTCCATGTCACCAATTACAGTAGTCATCCTCATCATATTGCTAAAGTCTCTATACTAATTATTCATATATAATAATTAAAATATATGTCCTGTAAACAAATTGTAGATCAACTTGCTCCAAAATTTAGCTATCTTTATTTATTTAGGTTGAATTAATGGTGGCATGCATGTTTATTATATATATATATCCCGAAAAAAATACATGTATGAGTTCATGGCAAGCATGCATGTGACTCAGGAAAGGAGATAGTAGCTTATATGGGACCTCGGCCACCTGTGGGAATTCACCGATACATACTGATATTGTTTGAGCAGAAGGGAGTTTTGGGAGGAGTGGAACAACCAGCTACACGCGCGAACTTCAACACTCGCTATTTTGCCAGACAATTCAATTTAGGACTTCCGGTGGCTACAGTTTATTTCAACTCCCAGAAAGAGCCTGCTTCTAAGAGACGTTGATCCTTCTCAATCAATCAACTATATATGCATCATCCTCCTTAAATTAAATAATGAGAACCATGTTAAGAGTGTTTACATACAGTCATAATATATGTAATTACTTAGTATTATGTACTCCTTTAAATTTCAGTATTATTATTAACTAAATGTTAAGCAAGTATGTTTTATCTACTCTTCAACAATAAGTATATGCTTCTTGGTATAATAAATCGACATAAGAAATTATAAATATAGATATAGATATAAATGGGAATGGATCCTTTCCATTTTTTTAATACTTGAGAGAATAAAGTGTAATTTTATAAGTGGGACCAAAATTAAATAGAAAAGAGAGAGCAATGAAATGTGAGATTTTACATTGGACACCATCTAATTTTTTTTTATTAGAGAGGATCCACTTTCAGATTTCTGTGTACTTTTTCTCTTCTTAATATTCATCCACCTATATAAATAATTACTATCAATATAAATTAAAGATTATAAAGAGCACAATTACATCATGCATGTAACTTTTTCTTTCAAATAAATAATTAATTAATAATTACATATTTTCATAAAAAAATATTAAGTGATTGGATTATATATATTATAATCTAAGTTCACAGGTGTTGATACACTATTATTAACATTTGTTATTGATACCCAATAAAAAAAATAATGTGAATACACTAATATATAATTTTTACAAATTTTTAGAAGTAAATGATTTTTTTAATTAATTTTTTATAGACAATGAGACATATTTATTTTTTGTTAAATATAATTTTTTAAAATAATTAAAATAATTATTTTTAATTTTAAATTAAAAATTAAATATTTGAACAATTTAAATAATTAAGTTGATATTTTAAACTGTATATCTAACTAATTTTGGAATAAAAAATAAAAAAATAAAAATTATTTGTAATAAAAAATTAAAATAAATAATATTTATTCAAAATAATGTATAATTTAAGCAAGTCATACTCAGTTATACTAGTAATACTCTAAACATATTTTATATAAAAAAAAATCATTACGTGTTTGAAATAAGATGTACTTTTCATATAATATAAACTAGAATAAAATATTAAATTTATTTTTTATATTTAGATCTAATTCTGTTTTGGTTTGTAAGGTTTAAGGTGTTATATTTGAATATAAAATTTTTTTATTTAACATCAAATTAAAAATTAATGAAGTCACCAAAAAAATTAAAAATTAATGTCTATTTCTAAAGAAGATGTATAAATTCGAGAGCCACAGGATGTATTACAGCAAGCCAAAGTCAGTGGTTCAAGTACATGGAAAACATTATTCGAGATGGCTACGAAAAACTCCCTTGAGAATTCAAGAATTTGGTTATATAAGTCTTTTGCATATAAAACTGAGTTTCACTAATTATTTAACATTGATTTAACATTGACTTCGCGACAAAATTATATTAAAATTAATTAAATGAAATGTTTTTAGATAGATACTTTAAATTTTAAGGACTAAAATAAAATTATTTTCAAATATAGATAATTAATTTAGTACTTTATTCTATAAATTATACTATAATTTGGAGTTCAATTACTAAATGAAATTATCTTCCATAAATTTTTTTTTGATTATATGGTTAAACAAAACTAGACATTTGTATTTTTCTTTTTATGTAATTTCAACCATGATGAGCAACATTATTAAGTATTATTAAGCTCAATTATCTAGTGTCATGTCACATTTGAGTGCATTATCTAAAGAAATTAAATAGCTTACATTCTCTCCATTAAGCATAGGAAAAATACTGCTAATAAAATACATGTATTGTTAAAAATAAAAGTTATTGCAGAAAAATTAGTATCTTAACTTTCGAATTAGTGAATATTTGAGGTTAATGCTTAATGATAATTAAAAAAAATAATTGTAGAAAGTCTTCCTTTTAAATGTATTTATTTTTCGATTAACAAGTGAACATAAATAAATTTTTGTACACTTATTAACTGCTATTTATAAGATATGCCAAATAGACATTGCAACAACACCTAGGACGAGTATATTAGTGGTGATGATAAAAGATTTTCATGCTAAACCTTGTGAAGCAAACACTTCTTGCAAGAAACTCAATTTCGCTGTAAGTTCGACCTTGAGAGTAGTATAACACAAAACACAACTGAACAAAAAAATATTTAAAAAAATTATCCGTATATAAAGCAAAAACAATATTTAAAAAACTCCAAATTTTTAAAAATATTTTTCATCGTGCTTTCAAGAAAAAAATTAGTGCTCACATGCTACATATTAAGACAAAGGTAGAAATATAATATGTACTAATTCTAACATACCAAATGACTCAAGGTCGAACAGACAACGAGATAGAGATTAATACAGCAAGAAAATGTACACTTTACAAAAAAAAGCATAGAAATCACTCACCCAACATTTATGTATTATTTATCAACAACATTTAGTAAGAATTTGTGCAGCTTTTTCAAAGGAAATAACACAACATAATAATGCGTGTGTTGCTCTCTATAGAAAATATATATAGAACGTTTGTGTTGTGGTGGAAGGTGTGATTTCATATGTTAGTGATCAGTGAATGTAGTAATGGATATATATATATATATATATATATATATATATATATATATATATATATATATATATACTAAAGTTGAGAGACAACATAGCTGACATTAATTGACTTTTAGGTATATAATATAATACTTATTCTTAGAAGAAAATAAAAATAAATTAGTAATCAATAAGCAAAAGATTTATACATTAATAAATTTAAAATTATACATCCTAAATATATTTGAATTAATTATTAATTGATTTTTATCATTTTTTTCATATTTATTATACCTGTGTGAAAATAAAATAGTAGACCGATAGATATAAATTCATAAATGGAAAGATAGATAACATATACATGCATGTGGTAGATGCAAGAATTTCAAGAACGAAGGCGTTGAAGAGTAAATGGAACACAACTACTGTTGCCTCATATCATCCATCAACCACACCCACCCACATGCCTTTTTCTAACCAATGATATTATATTCAAATTGGGAAAGTACGAAGAGCAAATAAAATATTTGTACAATGTATATAATGGAGATTTAGAGAGTGTTAGAGATATAATCATTAGTGTTACCTTTTTCTATCAGCTGAAGTTTTTAGGATGACTGGTATCATGACATGGTATTAGAGCTCTAAATTGGAAAAGTCGAGAATTCAATTTTTGGTAAACCCAAAAATCAAGATGTTTATTTTGTAACTTAATAGCCCATTGTACACATTGTACAAATAGAATTAACTTCACACATATATTATATTCAAATTAACTAATGATATTATATTAATGAATTATGACTTTTAATCGTAACTCTTATCAAATAGTAGAGTTTAATTAAGTTTGTCTAATAATTGATTGAAAAATTGATCATTTTTCTTCTTTTTGTGGTTGATTCAAGGAAATTGCAGTGATTTAATGAGAGTATCACTGGTTACACTATTGTTTTAAGAATTCTATTAGAGAAATAATCAAAAATTTTAAAAATGTGTACAATACGTTTTGAATTTGACCTAATACAAAAAAAAATTCAAACAATTATTTTAAAAAATTAATCATTTCAATTTTAATTTGGCAAAAGAATTTACCTAAACATCCTCTCTCTTCCACTCAAATTGTCTACTACCCCACCCTCATCAATCATCCCACCTCTCCAGTGTTAGAAGTTCTCTCATCGGCTATCAAACAACCATCAATGTAGTTATTGGCTTATTGCATTTGTTAATTACTTAAACTGAATCAATCAAAATAACTATCCAATTAAGAATTAAAAAAGGCAAATTGGCCATAAACATCCACAACACCATGAAACAAAGCACTTGCCTTCTTGATATCTTTAATCCGATGCACCACATCAACCGGAGGCAACCAACCAAACTCCAAATCACCTTACACGTGGCAACATCCCCACCTGCTGTATGTCGCGGATGAAAATGTTGGGACGGTGAAACCCGCCGGCTGCTGGGGGATGCGAGACGGACGCAACGTGCACGGTGTCTTCATCAGACGTTCTCGAACAGCTGGGCCATGGACGATGGACCTTCGCAGTGTGGAGAGAGTGGAAGAGACTGCTAGAGAAGAAGAAACTGCAGCACCACAGACGCAACGTGTGCGAAGGAGGTGCCTTCGTCGGATGTTCTCGAATAGTTGGGTGGCGTCAAGTTGCATTCTAGGCGGCGGACGGTGCAGCGTCAGTGCGGAAAAAGCGGAAGAGACTGTCGGAGAGGAAGAAACTGCAACATGTTCTTCGCACGCGTAAAATGGAAAAATACATAACTTCCTATAACTAAATTTTTATTTTTAAAAATTTAAAATTATAAATTATTAAAAATTAATTAAATTAATTATTAACTCCCCATATCGTTGTCTACCTATACTTTCTCTTGTTTTAATGAAAATCTTTTATCAATGCAAAATTACTTGAAATTTTATATCTTTGTCCAATCAAATGTTTATGTTTGTAAAAATTTTATGAGTAATTTATTAAAATACTTTATAGAATTATATGTATTTATGAAGTACAATTACATTAATATATGAATTGAGTTAATAAATTGTATCAGTTTAGTGTTTTCATAGAGAAATAAAAAATTAAAAATGAACAACAATCCTCCTCTTTTCTATTTTAGCCACCTCCCATGTTATAACATTATTGGGTTTAGGACTGTCCAGAAAGAAAAAAAAAAAAAAGCTACTAGGCTTGGGCTCTTCCCAGATGGAAGTTGGATCGTTTGATCTACTCTGGGTGCAGGTGGTGGATCATCACGCTGAGGAAAACACTCCCTCCTTCCCCACGCTCTCTGTCTACAACCATGGCGGATCGAGACAATGGCGATGTACTGATGCTGGAAGCTCCACCTTCTTATGGGCGCCAAGCATGTTCTTCCCACGCGGAAATCATCGACGCTTTGCCTTACATCGACTCCGACTACGCCGACCCCAAAGTGAAGCTCGAGGTTGACCGTCTCGTGGAGGAAGAAATGCGCCGCAGTACCAAGATGCCCGCTGACTTCCTCAAAGAATTACCCCCTCTTCCCACCTTGAATTTTGAGGTCAGAATTAGGGTTTTCGTTTCTTTTCGTTCTAATTGTTGCAGTGAGTAAAGAGTTTGTGATATGTGAGTTATTGCAGGAGTACCCAATGGTTGGTAGAGAGTATGAGCGTGTAAGAGCCGGAAGGCCTCCCGTCGCTCTTGATAGGTCGCGTTATGAATTTGAAGTGCCAGCTGCCAATAAGAGGAACGATGAAACTGCTTGGAAGCAAGCACTTCAGAGATCTCAACGCCTTCTTCAATATCAGAATATCAGGTATCTTTCTCTCTCTCCCTCTCTCAACTTAATTAACAATATACATCTCACAACCTCTGATTGCTTTCTACTGCAGGATGGAAAATGTGGATTTGTTGTTAAAATATGGCACCGATGCCTGGAAACAACACAATAATCGATTGGAAGTATATTTGTCAAGGTTTGTTCATGTAATCAATCTAGGTCTATATTTTATTGGAAATTACATTCATACTATTGTATAGGAAGGTTTAGGTTTGACTAGCTTCACTCCGTCTAAAACAGTTAGAGAAAGTTATACTAATTCAGAGAGGCAATTTTATTTGATAAATGAATGAAGAAGATTGTATAAATGCTAAATAAGCAAGAATCTAGAAAATAATGAAGCTGTCCTGTGGTTGCTAGGAGAAAAGTGCAATGTGGTGTGTCAAACATAACACTAATCTCATTTTTGTTTATCAATATGTGGTGCTGGTCAATTGATCACAGTTGTGTTTATATCTGCAGAATGCAGAAATTAGCTCAGGAACTTGGTGAAAAGATTGAAAATGTAAATCGTGAAAGGAAATATCATCAGGTGAAATGACTTTCTGACTTTCTGTTATATCCTTTCGTAATTTGTTAAATGCTGTTATACTTTTACCCGAGAACGCTTCGATTCACTTGCCAGCAAAATACTGCTTGCGAGCTCAATGCTTTGTCCATGCAATGGAAGGATCTGTGTCAGAAAAATATAGACATCCAAATTGCTTGCGCTTCTCTTGAAGCTCGCATAAAAGAACTGAAAACAGAAGCAGCAGAAGGGTATAAACTTGCTGTGAAATTTTTGTTTTTCCTCATCAAAGTTCATCCGTAGGTCTTAGCTGCTGTTAATGAGTTTTTTCGTTTCAGAGGTTGGAACCTGGAAGCCATCACAGAAAATAGACCGTTGTCGAATTCAGAAGTATGAGATTACCCCTTTCTTCTCCTCCTCTTCCTTTTTGTTCTCTCATGTTTTTGATCAACTATCTAGTGTTGTTTCTGGAATGAATTTTATTTGGTTCAGAACTTCTGACGTTGTTGCTGATAAAATTCAAAGGGTCCAAAGGGTTTATGGATGCCAAGGAGTGCAAATACATAATAGACATATTGAGATTATCAACAAGCTAGGTTTATGTCGTAAAAAGAAATCACCATAACTCCCAAAGCGTCAAAAAATTCCAAAATCGATAGAGACCGAAGAAATTACGGATGTCCTTGAAATTCCATATGATTTCTACTTATGATAGTAATTAGTATTTCCTTAACTTTTTGGTCTTTTTTCCCCTTAGATATCGGGTGTACTAATTGAATCATAATTTTACACTACTCCCTGTGTATATTAACTTAGCTCGCAACGGCAACGCGATATATATATTCAATTTAACTATAATGTTATTTATATATCTAATTAGAATAATGTTATATGTCTAATAAAATTGATTATCTATTTATTTTTAGTCAACAATCGATAATATTTTAAATATTAAATATTAAATATTAAATATTAAATATTAAATTTTAAATTTTAATAGTATAAAAATAGTGTTGACTAATATTAATAAAAAATAATAATTCTCTAATATTTCTCATCTAATTATTTTCCGTGGAGGAGTGTTAGGGGGTCAGCAATTTTTTTGGTTTGTAACCATCAATTGGCCATCAATAGTCCTTTTAATGGTGTGAGATTACATTCAATGGTGGGAGATCACTCACTTTTCTTTTGATGGTTAAGTGCTGGCCACAAAACACAAAAGTTGCTGGCTCCTTAGACTTTTTCTTTTTCGTGTGTCCATATTACATTTTAAGTTAGAGTACCATTTTAGTATTTTTGTTTTTAAGATTTGAAATGTTTTATTTTTACTTTAAAAAAATTAATGTCCTATTTTAGGTTTTTTAGTTAAAATTACAATTTTAGCCAAAAGATAAAAATAAAATAAAATAAAATTAAATAATTATGTTCTTTTGATGTGAGGTAAAATAAGTATTTAGTCGTTTTTAAATAAGATAATAAAATTTATATATGATAGGAAATTATAAAATCAAATATTATTAACTTTTCATTAGAGCATTTTATTAGTTCCATTAGAGCATTTTATTAGTTCCATTAAAGTTTAAAGATGATACTTTACCTAACTTTGCATGCAGCATAATTAGGCTTTTTTATATATTTAAATATAGAAAAAACTTTAATTCTCGGAATACATACCAAATGAAAACGTTTTCAAAATACGCAGGGCTATCTTATGGGCGTCGTCCGCGAAATGGAGAAGCACGTCAACTCACTCCCGGCGGCCACGAATTGGAGCTGACACGGGCAACTTCCATGTCTGGTGCGGCACAAACGAAATGGAGGGGAAGCCAATTAGTGGCTGACATCCACGAATTGGGGAACTCTGGGGAGGCAGGCACGAATTGGATCCATTTCACTGTCAGTACACGCGAGATGATGCACCTCATGTGTATTGCCCATGAATTGGGATCTCAATGTGGCTATATAAACGCTACTTCATCCACGCAAGAAGGCATTATCTCCATTCTTCTCCAACTCTCCAAAATTGTTCTGAACCTCACAACCTTCTTTCTCTCTAAAAATTTTTCCATTGTTAAGATTGGATTGCTTTGTGTATGGCTACTTTAAGGCTTCAGGGTTTTAATGCTTTTGGAGAAAAATAGTAAAAGACAAAATGCTACTTTAAGGCTTCAGGGTTTTAATGCTTTGGAGAAAGATAAGCCAAAGACTTATAACTAGGTGAGAATAACATCCTAAGTAAAAGTAAACAACTGCAATGTTCAATTTAAGAAATCCTAAACTACTAACTGTAAAATTCCTTATGACCCAGAAATAGTTACTTCTCAACAACATAATATTTTAGCCAATGTAACATCATAGCAAGTTAGAGGGATGGATTTTTTTAATTTTCTACAGCTATCATTAAGTGCTATAGGTATGTTGCTTGAACAATAATACACTAGAAGCATGCATCTCATTAAAGGGGCAATAATGCAGCCACCAAAAGGTGTTGAAACCTCCAGGCACCTTGACTTAGCATCTCGGAGACAGAAAAATACCGAGATAAACCTTCTCAACATGCATTTGCCATACAGTTGGCATTGCAGAGCTCCTATCACGTAGCATAGAATTTCTAGCAGAAATATAATGAGCAGAGGCTGCTGAGGAAGTGTCCGAGAGAAAATGAGTAAACTCATCAAGAAGATCCGGATGCTCTTGGAAAAGTGCAGCAACCTGAAGAAGTCCATAATATGATTGAAATGAATGTCGAAGGAAATATTATGACTAATATAAATGACATTGGAAGACAAATATAAAAATTTTTCCTAGCTATAACATAATAACACATGCATAGACAAAACAAACCTCCTGGTAGACCTCTGCTATAGACTTGCTTTCCTTTCTATACATATTTAATATGTCCAGAAATGACTTGTAAACACGATCATCACCTTGAAACCGGGTTTGAATAAAAATGATGAATTAGATTCAACTAGAACTGCCCATTCTGTATTCAAACTGAGTCTGTATTAGAAAACCAATCAGGCCCAAGAACATTTTACCTTAATTTTGTTCACAAAATTAATCACTTCTTCAAATTCAATAGGCTTCTTTGGGGCAGGTTGTTCATCCTCCAGTGGAAGTGTGATTTCATAACCCCTTGGCAAGAAAGTGTTGAATCCCAAAAGCAAGTCTCCATTTCGTGTCCACCGCAAGCTAATTGCCCCATTTCGCTGGCGCAGGTCTTGATATGGTCCAAGTCGTGTGCGCCGGGGGTGGAATGGGTCATTTTGTTCCTGCCATGCACGAAATGGGAAAGCTGCCCGTGTCAGCTCCAATTCGCGGCCGCCGGGAGTGAGTTGACGTGCTTCTCCATTTTGCGGACGACGCCCATGAGATGGCCCTGCGTATTTCAGAAACGTTTTGATTTGGTGCGTATTCCGGGAATTAAAGTTTTTTCTATATTTAAATATATAAAAAAGCCGCATAATTATAGCCAAAAGTAGAAATGTTCGTTTTTTTGAGATGGGAGGACCAACGGCCCCAGAGACTTGGACCAAACAAATGATTTATATAGCTAACTCTTAATATGTTGTAGTGTTGTACCTGAATTTGAATAGTAGATAGAACTTTTAAATAGGGGTGTTTTTTTCTTGTTATTTTTAATTTATTTGTTTATTTCTTAACATTGACAAAACAGAACTTGAAACCAAGTACTTAATTCCACTATACCCTAATTCTTCATCATTCTAAGAGTAAAAGTCCTCTCCGATCTTTAATAATTTACTCGATGGACATTGCGTTTTCTAACAATTATAAAAATACAAATCAGTCTCCATCTACTTTTGTATTTGTTCAATCTAGTCCCCCAAACCAGTTAACAACATATTAACGCTGACGTGTCAGGTAACAACTCATTCGTAATAGGGACAAATTGTTCTATGAATTCTTCAACCATCTCCCTCTTCCAAAACTCTTTCTTTCTACTCTCCTTCCTCTTCTCCACCGCCACCGCACTCACACTCCTTCCTCTCCCTCCAATCCCTCCTTTTCACCACCGCCACTACACTCACAATCATCGTCGTCATTATAATAATATTATCATCATCATTTATGCACAATAATTAATGAAAAATTTATATTTTCCTGAACTTTATATTTTCCTAAACTCTCTCTCCTTCCTCTCCTCTCTCTTTGCATTTTTTTTTTACTTTCTCATTTCTCTTCATCACTCATAACTACTACCACCGCCACAACAACATCATGAGTTTCATTTATTTTAACACTCAAACTTTACTTATTTTTAGTCTTGATTTTTCTGATAATTTTTTCCTCCAAGTGACCAGAGTACTTCTTTTAGTGTGATTATGTTTTTAGTTTTTGAATTTTTGAATTCTAATGATAATATTATTGCTGACGATAATGATTGTGATGAGGATGAGAAGAAGTGAATACGGTGATTTTGATGATAATTGCGGTGGTGATAATTTTGATAATGATTCCGGAGAGGAGGTGAGGCGGATTAGGGGAGTTGGGGTTAGGGTTTTGGAGTTGAGAGGCAATGGAGAAGAGGGAGAAGAGGAGGGAGAGAGAGTTTTTGAGGGAGAGGAAAGAGGCGGTGGCAGAGAGGAAGCAGGTGAAGCGGAGGAGGGAGATGGTTGAGGAGCTCAGGAGGCGATTTGTCCCTATTACAAAGAAGACAAAACTACATAGACATAGTTACCTGACACGTCAGTGTTGACCTACTGTCAACCGATTTTAGGGGCTGAATTGAACAAATACAAAAGTGGATGAAGATCGATTTGTGTTTTTATAATTATTAAGGAGCACAATGTCCATCGAATAAATGGTTAAGAACCGAAAAAAACTTTTACTCTCATTCGAATGGCTAAATTCTTTTCATCAACCACAACGAAATACATCCTGTTTTCTAGTCCTATATATAATTTGTGATCTAACTCGTAATTGTTATAAATTGCTTACTATTTCTTCAAAATAGCAACATTATTTGTTTCTGTTACAATCTTCAAATACAATTACTATATCATAATTGATCAACGGCTATAATCCTCAACTACTTAAAAAAGTGTCACATTCACAAAAGAGAAATATGTTTTCAAGATCCGATCTTAACTTTTATTGATAAAATATAAAATATTTACTTATACGGTGCTATTTACAAATATCTACACTCTATATTTTTTTATGACCAAATTATACTCATGACCATTCAAAAAAAGACACTAAAACATTACAAATGACGAATTATATTTATACCTCACAAGATCATCCATTCAAGAATGGTATATATGCATTTCGTTACGCTTTCCTAAAGATTGGACTTGATTAAGAGCACTGTGCCTACACAACTTATTAGGACTTTAGACTTGGTGCTTAGCCAAATTGAAAGATCTATTCAAGAATACGCACCCTCAATATCATAATACGGAGATGAAGTCTATAGATTTTAACAATACAATTTGATATATATATATATATATATATATATATATATATAACCGTTTGATATTTCAAAAAAAAAAATATTAATGTAAATAAATTTTATGATTAATTTGATATAAATTTAGTTATTTTACTATAACAATTATTTTAATTAATTAATTAATATATATATATATATATATATATATATATATATATATATATATATAAAATAACTAATTTGATGGTTTCTCATTTTTAACATATAAAATAATCTTATATGTATATCAAATTACATAATGTCATATTATAAAAAATAACAACTATTTTTATTAATTACATAAATAATCATATAAAATATTATACAGCATCAAAATTAAGCTTATATAACAGTTTCGTAAACGTGTGATTCTAATCTACTTTATATATACAAAAAGATACATAAAATTTAAATATACTAAAATGCTAAAATATGTAACAGATAATTATTAAACAATAATGCTAGAAAAAATAATAATTTAAACTTATTTTATTTAATTAAACATTTATAAATATATAGTATATATATTCACATGTTTATTATATCTTATAATCTATTTATTTTGACAGTAATTAATAAATTTTAAACAAGATAATTTAGACTTATTATTAGTCTCTCAAATATTTTAATTTTTAAAATAGATGAAGTAGAATTTAATAAAATCTATATTATTATAAAAATAATCTAACCTCACTTTGAAGTTCAATACTCTAGGAAGATCGAGAATTTACCTGTAAAGGATAAAATAAGGTTTTACTTTTATATATAATAAAGTTAAAAACTAAATTAATTTTCATTTTATTAATTGAAGAATAAAAGTTTTCAGTTTTAGCTAGTGTAATTGGGGGTGGACAAAGCATAGAGGCATGCAAAACCCTTCTTGACTTCTCCCATCCAACGTTATAAAAGTACTTTGTTTTCAGATACTGGGAATTGAGAAAATTAGGGGCTCATTTATTTGGATATGTAAATTGTGTGTTGTGTTTTGTTATAGAGTGGGTAGTGTTAGATATAAATGTAGGATAGCTTTTTTTGAATTATGTGACGAAAAAATTGAAACGTCTAATTTTTTGGTTAAAGAAATTAGGTACACAAATTGAACAATTTGATTTGTGTGGGAGAAAAAATTTAAATTTTAGTGTATCTAATTGTTGGACCGTTCGATTTTAATATGGTTTTAATTATTTTTATTGTGAAAAAATCGAATCGGACCGTCTAATTTAATTATTATATATGTTATTTTAATGCGTCAATACAAATCAGTTGGTTCGATTTGTGTGTATGTCGTATACGAGTTTGCAGATCTCCTTTCCTTCTTTTTCTTTTTCTTCTTTCCTTAGTTCCTCTACCTATATCTATCTCTATCATTTCGTATGAGCTTAAAAAAATTGACAGTGAAATTCATATTTATGTGAGTGAAAAATGAATGATAGAGTCTTATTAAAAATATTATTTTGGTCATATTTTGTTATAAACATTTGAAGGAATGAAATTTGTTTGTGAAAATTTGTTATATTCCATTTATAATCTCATTCGAAGAACTAAAAAGTATGATTTGTGAGAAGATAGATTCTGAAATGTCAAAGAAAATACCATGTATTTTATACAGGTATCATATACCGTTATTTTGTGATTTCACTCAATTTTAAACCAAATATATAACTGATGAAGCGAGCATGCTAGAGATGTTTTCAATGTATATTAAAAGTCGCGCTCAGATGTCGTTCATTGAGTTGTATATTGAGTTCGAACAATCTGAAGTCGCCTGAAATATTGAACGAGAAGATCACAATAGTGACAGTGAAGAAGAGTTTGAAAGCAATTATAAAGTTGTTGGTCTAGATGGAGAGGAATATCAAGGTGACGGCACTATAGAGACAAATGTAACAGACGTGGCAAATACACTGGCAAACGAACATTTGTTTGAGGAGCCATCTTCTATAGTCACTCCTGTCACTAGAAGACCTTTTGTCGGAAGACAAAAAATAACAACCACATCTTCCAGTGTCACAGCATACTCACCAACCAGAAGGTGAAATGTGTGTGTGTTTGAGTACTACCTCTCAACTAGAGCATTTACCAGTGTTTTCTAACATTGAACTATTCTAATCTAAGAAACGTGATAAAAACCAATAAACCGTAAATGCTCCTCCACATTTGATTGTACCAATTCGGAGGCAGTAAATAATTACATGTCAAATTCTGTGAACTCTACAAAAACATAGCAAACTATTAGTCAAATAATTAATAATTACTAATTTACTACTAAAAATTAATAATTTTCTAATCATAGTTACTAATTTATTAAACTAATACTAAATTTAATATTAATTAGCTAATTTAGAAACTATCATGTATACATAAATACAAATAACCTATCAATTATTTAACTATTATTATTAAAATATTTTCAAATTTAACTACACAAAATATATTAATTAAATATCTAACAATAATCATTAATTATCAAAAATACTAAAAAAATTAATTTTACTAAATCCAATTTACTAAATTCAGAATGATGATGATGATGATGATGATGATGATGATGATGATGATGATGATGATGATGATGATGATGATGATGATGATGATGATGAATTTTATTAATAGTACTAAAAATTATTTCACATAGTTTTTAATTTTCAAAAATTATGATATTATTATTCATATTAAATATTTTTGTCAACTGTTTCCTAAATCGTTATTAACTTATTTTTTACATAATTATTTATTTATTTATTCATAAATAAATCGGAAAATAATTATTCCTATTTCACTAATAATAAATACTAACTTACTATTAGGGTAATTTACATAAATAAAATGATTAAAGGAAAACTTTATACAAATACAACATTGGTAAACTCTAGACGCAAATGCAACAAAAGGAATTGTATGTAATTCGCGACACCCTTTAGCGGAACCAAGATGCACGTAATCCGCTATACCCTCTCACGGATTACGTGGAGAGCCTGCATATCATAAACCGCTACACCCTATAGCGATTTATGACCAAATTTTTTGAATACATAATCTGCTACACCCTGTAGCGGATTATGAGTAGAGTGGCTCATTATATAAACCTGTGTAATAGTAACAACACATGATGTAAAATGCACGAATTGATACAAAATGTAATCGTCATTTGCAATAAGTCGTACGAAAATAATAGCCACCAGACATTAACACTAACACAAAATAAGTTAACTACATAAGTCATACAAATATAACTGTCACTAGTCGTTAACCCTAACAAAAAATAAATAATTCATAATTCATACAATGATAACAGTCGGAAATAAGACAATGGGCGCTACTGCTGGTCACCATCAACATCATTGTCGCCCCCGAATGGACCAAGTAGGTGCGAGCTTGTGCCACATCGAGTCGGGCCGCTTGCCGATCTTCGGGTGAAGCCTCATGTAGCCCAACTCCAAATGCAGATGGTGGCGTCCCCCCCATGCCTAACCAAGTGTCGTATGGGCTGCCTGCGGGCTCATTCAGGTCGACCGAGAGCTGGGTCTCAGGAACCTGGGACGGCACATCCACTGGCTGTGGCCTATACTCTGGAGGGTCGGACGGGCCGCCTAGAATCAGACTCTAGTACTGATGAATGTTGTTACCCCGTATGATCTCAGCAAAATCCGCATAAAACTGGGGTCCAGCCAGTTGATCGTCCAAATCCATGGTGAAAGTAGTGGTAGCAAGATCAACTAACATCTGCATGCTACACTCATGCAGTACCTGAGAGCTAGATACGTGAGTAAAAAGTGTACCACCCGTACTAGTCTCCGCAATGCCACCAACCTAAGTGTCAGTAGGGTGCCCACGGGACGATCCAGCCCGTCGTCTAGCACTAGATCGACGAAGGCGATGATCTGCCTAGCCTCCGTCATCACCACCAACCTGCTCCTCCTGTATCATGTCATCGAGCCAGCGCCACTCGCGATCAGTGGCACGTGTACCAATGCGCCGTCTCCGCTCCATACGTCTGTTATCAGGCATATCCGACGTTGGAACTCTAGTCGGCGCCTGCGACGACCCTCTGAGTATAGCATCGTCCAGAACCTGGGTCAGCCTGGGGTCGGCGAAAGCAATCCCTGGTGGCAGAATCCTATGTGCAACACGGTGCCACCAATCCAGGTACTTAGCGGATGGACCAGGATCAGCCACTCTCTGGACACTCAACACAGAGCAAACTCTCTCGTCCCAATGCTGATACCATTTCCTATAGTAATTGGGGAACCATCTATCTCCATCTCTGTCGTCCTTACTATGAAGATACTCTATGTTAAGGGCTGGCTCAGGCAGATGCTGTATGCCCCCTAGCTGTGGGAAGACTCTGTCTACCTGATATCACTCAATCACTACAAAGTATATCAGACTGGTGACGGCCCACCATAACCGGCTGTGCTCCTCAGTTAGTATCTCCGGATCGATGATTGCCAGTACGTCGAGAGAACCATAAGACTCCCACACAATCTGATAGTCAGGAGGCAAGTCAGCATTGTACCAATGTATACATATAAGTGGGGGAAGAACTAATAAAATAATAAAAAACAAAAATAAATTACTTACATCTCGATGTGTCAGTCGATCCAATTCCAGACGATACTGAATAATCCGTTGTTCCTTCCCATCAGAAGTGGGCAAATATGTGGATCATCTGAGTTGCAGAAATAGCACATAAGTATGTAATTTCATATATAGAACGTTATGAACTTGAAAGAATACGTGAATTGAATTATACCTGGATGTCAATGGAAAAGAGAAAGCATCAAAATCCTGCGGCCTCAGTGTGGGGAACCGCCAAAAGATCCATGATTGTAGCAACTGTAGGGGTCCAGCCAAGTTGGTGATGTTTCTGTTCGCCACCCTACACATGCATCGGTACAGCCACGCCAACGCAGCGGTGCCCCAGCTATAACTGCCCATGTCGTCAAGTTTCGCCACAAAAGGCAACCAGCGAAGGTGGACCCGATTAGCACTCTTGTCCATGAACAGCTGTGTCGACAGAAGCATCATAATATATGCACGTGCATATATGCACACGGTATCCTCCGAAGCATCAGCTGGTAACAACCTGAACCGCTCATGGAACCATGTGAAGTGAACTGTGTATAACTTTCTCTTATCCGGTGGCGGAAGCTCACCAAATAAGTCCTCGAACCACTCCCATGCCGGTCTGGCCCCCTCGATGTGCAGGTGGAAGTCAGTCATGCACCCAGAAACAGCATGGCCATCCGCGGGCAGCCCTAACTGGTATGCCACATCCTAGAGCGTGATAGTACACTCTCCGAATGACATATGGAAAGTGTGGGTCTCAAGCCGCCACCTCTCGATAAATACGCTGACCATAGGCTCATTCAACCAGAACCAATGCGCATTCAGCCTAGCCAGGTGGTACAACTCAGCCCTCTCCAAGTAAGGTATGATCCTATCATGTAACAGCATATTCTGTTGCCTACGGACGCTATACACACATCGGGTTGGTTGCATATTCAGAAATAAAGAAGACCGACTTAATTTCTAACAATGGCATCACCAAACTATAGCTTATGTTTCTATTCTTACGCTACTTGGGTTTTAAAATTACTTATTTACCATTCACAACTTAAAATCCTACTTCTATATCTTTACTTTTAAATGTTAAATGTCAAAGTTTAAATTTCAAAATTTGATTTTCAAAGCAAAAGCTAAACTAAGTATCTATCTTTCTAATTAATAAATTACTTCTTTAATATTGAATAAAATATACAGTTATTAAAATATTGAAAGAAAATAAAGACACTTACCTCTTCATTGATGGTTCCGACTACGTGAGCAATGCCGTCGAGCCGGTACAACCGCCGTTCATCCTCTATTCTTCCAATGCTCAAGAATTTTCTCTCCCTTCTCTCTACTTTCTCTCTCTAACTTTCTTTCCAAATTTTTTCAAATGAATTCCGCTATAGCCTCACGCGGTTTATATAATGAGCCACTCTACCCATAATTCGCTACAGGATGTAGCAGATTATGCATTCAAAAAATTTGGTCATAAACCGCTACAGGGTGTAGCAGTTTATGATATGCAGGCTCTCCACGTAATCCGCGAGAGGGTATAGCGGATTACGTGCATCTGGGTTCCGCTAGAGGGTGTCGCGGATTACATATAATTGCTTTTGTTGCATTTACGTTTAAAGTTTGCCAATATTATATTTGCGTAACGTTTACCTTCAATCATTTTATTTGTATAATTGCCCTTACTATTAATAATAACTAATTAACCCTACGGACAAATCTAATTCAACTACAATAATATTATTATAATATATTTATGTTAATTTAATATCTCACAATAAATAAATAATTATTACCCGATCAAAAATATAATCTTCTATAAATTCTACTTTACAAAAATTATACAATAATACTAATAATAATAACATAGCTCTAGTAATAATTAATTATAATTTTTTAAATTATTACAAACAATTCTAAACATATATTTTTTGCTAATCTATTACATTAGTCTAATCCAAACATTATCATTAATTAACATATTCACTAACTAAAATTTAAATATATATATTTTTAATTATTGCTCTAACTATTAGACTATAATTTACAATCTTAATTTTTAACATTATTTATAATATTTCAGTTATATAAAAAAATTTAAAAACAAACTTACATAGTCAGAATAATAGAGATATCAACATCTTTATATTTCTGCTTTTTTGACATTGTAATTAATTTTTTTTCAAGGTTTGAAGAAGATAATGAAAAAGAAGGAAAATGGTGGATAGAGAAAGGTTGAAAAAAAAGACACGGGAAGAGAGTGGAGCTTCAAGGGAATGAAATCATCGTCCAATGGAAAAATATAGATAAGGGAATGAAATCATCGTCCAATGAAGAAACGCATGCGCGACACGTGATTGAGGGACACAAATCAAACGCCGTCCGATTTCTCTTATCCTGATACCACACCGACACCACACACACATAAAATATTCGTACACTCCATAACTGCGTTCTATCCTATTTCCACTTCCATATCTAAATTAAAAAGTGGAAAATTAAGACTTTGTATTTTGTTTTAATATCATGTTTTGATAACTAAAATTTTAGTTTTCATACAAAATTTCTCTCTCTTCAATATCTCTAAAAAGTAAGAACACAATTAAAGGCAATTTGCATATATAAAATAATTGAAAGAATGTATTACGCAAATACAACATTTCAGATATGCGCAATTGCAACATTCTTAATTGTATGTAATCTCCGACACCCTAACACAGATTCAACTTATACGTAAAGCGTTAGACCCTGTCGCAGTTTACGTTCAAAGCCTAAAGCACATAAACTGCTGCTACACCCTGTAGCGGTTTATGAAAAGAGATATTACAAGGGTAATCCGCAAAACCCTATACAATTTATGTGCTTTAAGGGTCTCGCGGATTACCATCATAGCGTCTCTCTTCATAAACCGCTACAGAGTGTAACGGTGTATCTGCTTCAAGACTTTGATCGTAAACTGCGACTAGATCCAACGGTTTACGTGCAAGTGAAATCGGCGTTAAAGTGTCGCGAATTACATACAATTAAAAATGTTATAATTGCGTCTGCCTATCTGAAATGTTGAATTTGTGCAACACCTTCCAATTATTTTATATATATAAATTGCCCTAAAATTAAATTGTCTAGAAAAGAGATTAACACAGCAATATCCTTTTTAATAACTATAAATATTTTATTTAATATTATATTTATTTTAAACTAAATTAGATAATATAATCTAACTCAATCTTATACCCTTTATAACTCTAAAATCTAAAGCCATTCATTCAGAAACTTAATTTAGTGTATATCTCCTAATCTCTTACTTTCATCCAAACTCACCCTCACCCTCAAGAGTAGAGTTCCTTGATTCAATATCGGTAAGTTAGAATGACAAAAAAAAAAAACTACAATTTATCTTAGTTAAGATTCATTAATTGTTATATTAAATAAAATAACTTCAAACTGTTTTTGGCTAATTTTTTTTATTGGCAAACAATTTCGATGCAAATATGCAATATTAAACCTAATATCAATACATCAATATACCGCCCTAAATCGGCAACAACAATACCAAATTTATCAAGTTATCACTTTATCGGACAACCAGATAAAAGCATACATTATTAACTCGGCACGTATGAATAAAACAAATGTTGTTTAAAGGCGAACAACTAGTTAATAACTGCAACTAAAAAATAAAATGAATTTGGAGCAACACTGTACTGATAAGTGATATGTGATCCGGATCTACAAGCCAAACTAATGAATGTTGATTGAGAGATAGTGGAGATCGCATAACGCGTTATATAGAGCTGCAGCACCTAGCTCGGTTATACCACTGCAGCCAGATGGGTTCCTGTACCACACAAAAATGAGATGGAGAGGTAACATAAAAAATAAATCTAACAAATTGAAGAGTACAAGTTAGAAAGAGGATGCTATGTAGAGCTCCCTTCAATCCAAATAAGGATCTGAGGAAAGGTAATGAAGCTCCCAGGATATGGAATCCGCAGAACTACCACTGCATAATGGGGTATATATGGGTAGTACTGTGGGATCCATAGCTTAGCAGCTCAATCCACCCACCAAGACCCTCTGTTGGACTTCAAGGAGCTCCACTCATCACCATCTTCCACATCCAAACCCTACTAAAACCAAACAAAACAAAACCCTTACTTAGATTGTTATAAATAAATAAAGAACAAACTAGCTTGCAGCAAGAGTTTCAAAAGCAAGAACAAGGGCACTTCAAAAGTTAAACCTTGACTATCATAATTAAAACTGTGATTAGATTATAAGGAGGAGCCATATATATATATTAGCTTATAGATCTAGTAGCACTCATGCATCTCATCTCATCCTAGCTCAAGTATATATTCGAAACCGATCCTACTGTAAATGGAAAGTAAGAACTACTCCGAAAGTCCGATCCGATCCAACTCAACTCAAGTGCTTAACTAACCCAAGAGGAGATGATAGGGGCACCTAGAAACCCTATCTTTTTACGAGTAGTGAGGCATATACCAACCTTGTTGATATGGTTATATAGAGAAGTTGGAAAGGAACCCGTGCAAATTTCACCACCAAGACCCATGACTTTTTATGCCCTTCAAGCCCAACAAACAGCCATAAGAAATATATTTTCATATTTAATTTTATAAATAAATAAATATATATTTAAAAAAAAAAAAAGAAATGTTCTGCTGGTTGGGTGGCGTGCGCGAATGGTGAATGGTGATGGATGACAGAAAAGGAGGTGGTGGGCCATTGGGATAGGGTGGAGCGGGGTAGGCAGGGCACGGCTAGGTGTTAGTTGTGGTTGGCACATGTACATGTTCTTCTTCTTGGGAATTGCCTTCGGATTCCCTCTCTTATCCCTTTAACCTGCATCACGTGCCCTTCTCCTAACCCTAGCTACCATTACCAACACTTACTATTAGGGGTGCACAGACCCGGCCCGGCCCGAAGGCCCGGCCCGGTCCCGAACACTTTTGGGGCTAATTTGGTGTGATTTCATCGGGTTTAGGGCCGGGTAAGGGTCTCAAAAATAGACCCGGTCATTATTTCGGGTCGGGTCCGGGCCATAGCTCGGGTCACCCGAAGTCGGCCCGGTGGCCCGGTCATCATACACAATTAATATTTTGTGTTATTAGTGATGGATCATGACTATTCTTATGTGGAATTTAAGTATTGTAAATCTTAATATTTTGTGTTATTAGTCATTATAAGACTATAAGTTAATGTTTTATGTTTAGAATGCATAATATTGTGTTATTTGTATGTATTTAAATATTTGGTATTATTAGACAATATTAGTATTGATTGTGGTTATACTTTAGTATTGATTGTGGTTATGCTTTAATTTTGAAGAAGGGTTGGTTCTTGTTATATTTTTCTAAGTGAATTTTATCATGTTAAATAATGGTTGGAGTCTTGGAACTTTGGATATTTTTACATGCTAGCTTACAAGAAGGTATCAATGTAATGTAATGTTAACGGCCCGGTTTTCACCCGGTTTTTACCCGGTATAATTGTGGCCCGAAAGTGTATTGGTTTCATCGGGTCTAGGGCCGGGTTCGGGTCTAATAAATAGACCCGGTGTATATTTCGGGCCGGGTCTGGGTCACATCAAACCCGGCTTCACCCGGCCCATGTGCACCCCTACTTACTATCATTTATTTATTTCTCAAATTTTTTTAACCACCGAAAAAATAAAGTGTAATTTTTTATCGTTGATTTTATAAATAAAATTAAAAAATATGAAAAAATTAAATATTTTATTTTATTTTTTTAATTATTAAAAATATTAAGAGAATTTATTTTTACTAATTACTACGCTATGCTTTATCATACATTTCCTAAACAAAATCCGTGAGTTTGTTGGTACTCTATATTGAATAAATTTTAATTATTATATTTAAATTAAAATATTTTTACAGGACTATTCACAAATTATTTTTTATTAGACAAAAGGGACGTGTTGACGGTGACCTATGAACGCAGAGCCGTGGAGCCCACACCACCGATGCTGGAGCTTGATGACTTTTTTTTCATCGTAATTTTTTTTTTTCTCTCTCTTCTGTTTTTCTAGTTTACCTTCTTATCTCTCTTGAGTCTTGATCTCAGACGAAGGAAGGAAAGCGCTAGATTTCCGCCACGTAATTGGAGAGACAACAGATATCGTAGGAGGCCCACCTGCACAGTTGAGTTGATTTGCTTACTGTTTGGGTGTAGCAAAAATCTAAAGCTAGATCTCAACCCGTACAAGACATGATATTCTTACCCGCTATCGGAATTTGTACGTGAAAAATTTATTAAAGCACAAAGTGATAAATTAATGGGTAATTTACGTTGATAAATTGATTGGATGCTAAAATTATCTAGACGTTCTGAATTAAAAATTAGTTATATATTTATTCTAAATAAATTTGTAAAAAGTGAATCAAGTAAATTTAATTTAAGTATTTATATGTAATTTGATTTATTATATACAGAATATACATAATAAATTAAATTAATTTATTTTATTTTATTGTATATACAAGACACATACATAGTATGTGTATGAGTAAAAATAAAAATTTATTATAATAAAAATTATTTTAATACATACATAAAATTTTTTAATGTATTTATTAAAATACAATTTTTATTATGACAAATATTTTTATATTTTTATTTTAATAAATACATCCAAAATTTTTTATATAAAACAAAAAATTATTTTTATTTTTCTTATTTTTTAATATTAAAAAAATACAAACAAAAAAATATATATAATTTTTTAATAAATATACAAAAATAAATTATCATTAAAATAAATATGATGTTGATGATGTGTGTCTATAAAATAAATAAAGTTAAATAATTTCATGCATACTTTTTTTGTCCTTTAATTTGTTTCTCTTTTTTTTTAATTATTTTTTAAAAAGTAAAATTTATTTGGTATGTGAAGAAGAAAAAAGAATATACATATTTAATTTCTTGATGATTTTAATTTGGTTTACTTTATTTACATTTTATTTCATCTCTTCTCTTTATCTTGATTTAATCTTAGTGATGTTTTTTCCATTTTTTTTAAAGTACTCTGTCTCAATATTTTACTGTGTTTGTTTGATGTCTCTCATAAATTAAGACATAGACACAAAAGTGAGTAACAGAGACATGGATATATACACAAATACATGATAAAAAATAATTGTGTTTGATAGTTATAATAGGACAATTCACTTAAATAAATTATTTTACCTTTAAAATTATGTAAATATATTGTTTTCAAAACGAAGACGCAAATACATTATTTCACATATCTATAGAAATCGCTACTGACAGTAGCGATTTACACAAACACAAAATCAGCTGCTGCCAGCCGCGGATTACATTGAGTTGTGGCAACATGAAAACCGCTGTTGTCTGCCGCAATTTCTGCATGATTATGGTTGGTCATAAACCGCTATTACCAGTAGCGGTTTATGTGTATTGGGACACGTGTGTAAACCGCTAGAAGCAGCAGTAGTTTACGTTGAATATGAAAACAAATAATAAAACTAATCCTTATCTAAAAAATAATTACAAAACAAATAATTAATGGTATATACTATTTAAATAATATCATAAATAAAAAAATTTAAATAGTAATTTTTTATGATATTATTTAAATAGTATATACCATTAATTATTTGTTTTGTAATTATTTTTTAGATAAAGATTAGTTTTATTATTTGTTTTTATACTCAACGTAAACCGCTGCTGCTTCTAGCGGTTTACACACGTGTCCCAATGCACATAAACCGCTACTAGCCATAATCATGCAGAAACCGCGGCAGGCAACAGCGGTTTCCATGCTGTAGCGATTTCTATAAATATGTGAAACAATGCATTTGCGTCTTCGTTTTGAAAATAATACATTTGCGTAATTTTAAAGATGAAACAATTTATTTAAGTGAATTGTCCGTTATAATAGACAGAACATATAAATTTGTAAAATGTCTATTTTATCTTTCGTAGCATACAAAATAACATCATTATCATCTTTATTATCCTCAAAATTTTCAATCTTTTTTCTCATAACAACTTCCAGATCTAAAATCTTTTTCAAAAAAAATTATAAATAAAATTAATTGCAAAACCATAACATTCATCTACATAATTTCATAACAAAACAAGATTTACAATATATATATTATATTCTGAAAAAATTTAAAAATAAAAATAACTAAGCACAAGAAGATAGAAACAAAAACAATAATAGTATAATGATACTCACATTAACACTAATCAAATTACAGCAAATTCAGTATCAAAATTTAACAGTCAAACTAAACTCAAATAACCAAATCTGTGTTCAAATATTATTATCTAAAAAGAAAAAAAAATTCTTGAGGTAAAGTGTAAAATGGATAGAACAATGGGCACTTGCAGCACCCACATTGACGTCGCAACGGTGAGGAAGGGGCGACGCGGTGAGATTCGTGACAGCGAGAGAAGGAGGCACAGCGAGATGCAGAAGCACAGAGGCAAGAGGCAAAAAAGAGACAACACAATGGTGAAAGTAGAGGTTGAGACGGTGGAATTCCAAGTGAGAGATGCGGTTAGCAATGGCGGCGAGGAGATTGAGGAAAGTCGGAGGCAAGACAGTGGTCATACTTCTAAAAGAGAGAAGAAGCAGAAGAAAAAGAAGAAGCATTTTCTTTTATTCATTTAACAGTTTTTAGAACTTATTTCTTTCTTTCTTCTTTGCAACAAACAAAGAAAAATGTAACCTATGGATTTTTTGAAGATGAGAGAGGGGGGTTGGAAAACACCGGGATGGGTAGAACTAGGCAATTTAGTAGAGATATGAGGGTTTGGAATCGAAAAGAGTTCTGTCGCTTGGAAAACGAATCGTTCTCTATCTTTGTAGATCATCTTCTAGAAGATATATCAAAGAGGGAATTGTACCACTTGTTCAATTGGACGAGACGTATAAATGATATATATATCTCACGAAAACAAAAAAAATGATAATTTGTACGTGTTTGCGTTCATCCGGTATACAACAAAGGGTGGAGTCATGAAGGCTATTACGAAGATGAACAGAACGAGGTTACGAGAGAATGTTGTGTCAATCAGAGAAGCTAGATATCGACATACAAATGAAGTGGCGAGTAGTAAGAGACTTCAGGAGGCGGGTGACATCCATAATGTTGAGAAGATTTAAACTCAATAGGAGGAGAGCACAAGATACCCGAGGAAGAAAGTGAAAGAGATGAGAAAGGATGGAAAAAAAGAAGATCCACATGGCAATGGGTGGACGAAGAAGATGAAAATTCTAGTAGCAAAAGAGAACCTGGACAGGCTACAGAGGAGCCTAATAAGCGAGACGACAAAGGGGAAAGATGGTTAAGTGTTGAAGGAGTGCTTTTAATAAATGAGTTCAACTGTGCATTCTGTTTAGTATATGGTGCTCATACTAGGATGGAGAAACTGACTGCGTGGGAGGAACTGAGCTTTGTAACTGGGTTATGTCAAGATCCGATATGCTATATGGGAGATTTTGTTGAGGTCATACAGATTGAAGAGAGGAAAGGTTAAGACAGGTTAACAGTGTCGGCAGCAAAGTTCAGGTGTGGTGTGATTGACTATCTGATTTTGGGAGGTTGTGGTCTATTCCGGATTCACTGAAAGAACATTTTGAGAATTGGACATGTGTTGCTAATAGGAAAGAGGAGTGTAACAAGTGGCTCATATGTTTTTTTACAGTTATTTGAAATGTGTGGCTAGAAAAAAAACGGGCAGATCTTTAATAACAAGAAATCTAGAGTGGTGTTTCACAGATCCTTGATCAGTTACAGAGAATAGAATAACTTGGATCCCTTTTGTTGTTGATGGTAATGCCGGAGACAACACTAGGGATTGTTCTTAGGCTTTTTCTTTGTTTTTGATGGTTGTGTCTCTGTTTGAGACTTTATCGCTCCACTTTATTGGGTTAAGCTCTTTTGTTCAAAAAAAAAAAAAGACGACAAAAGAAGAAAAAAGAAAGAAAGAAAGAAAGAAAGAAAGAAGGAAGGAAGATATGGAAAGAAGAAGAAGGGGGTTGAGGCACGGAGAAAAAGAGAAGAACCAAATGGCTTGAAAAAATCTAGAATTTTTAAAAAATACTAAGGGTAAATTTGTCTAAAATTTTAGTTTAATTTGTGTCTCAGGATGAAAATTCGTGTCTCATTATTTGAGAAAGACACAAAATACAAGTATTTTATGTATTCTTGTGTGTAATTCTTTTTTTTATGTCTCACAAAACAAACATTGAACATATGTTATCGTGTCTATATTTTTGATGGACATAGACAATATCCAAACAGACTTTTAAAAGTCTACCAACATTAATTTAAAATAGATACGCATAAAATTATTGGCTTTATTTATTCTAAAGACACAAATCATCAACATCAAATTTATTTCAATGAGAATTTATTTATGTATATTTATTAAAATATTATATGTATCATTTTTGTTCATATATTTTTTATTTTTAGCACAAAAAATAAAAAATGTGAATTTTAGTTTTTAATATATTTATTATGTAGTTATTAAAATAAAAGTATAAAATTTTTTATTAAAGTTTTTTAATATATTTTTATTTTTAATATATTTACTATGCTTTGAATTAAAATAAATTTTGTATTATAATAAATTTTTTTAATTCATATCTATTTAGCATGTGTGCGTTCCGGCATAATAAATCGAATCAAATTGTTTTAATTACTCGATTCGATTTATTATGCACATGGTATACATAGTAAATCAAAATTTGCTAATTTTATATACGATTTATTATGTATACCTTCTATATAATAAATCGAATAAATACTTAAATTGAGTTTATTTGATTCGATTTATATAAACCTATTAAAAATAAGCGTGGATCCAATTTTTATTGAAGATATTTGCATAATTTTAATTTTCAATCAATTTATTAATTTATTAACGTAAATTACCCATAAGTTTAAATTTATTTTAAAATAAAGTTTTTCATTTTTTAAAGTTTGATTATCATGTTAGTCTTTATAGTTTTACCAAACTTTTAATTAGGTCTTTATACATTTTTCTTTTCAATTGAGTTCTTATACTGTTTTTAGTTTTATAATTAATATATTTTTATATAAAAAATATTAAAATTAACAAAATATTTTTTTAAAAAAAATATGTGGTTAAAGATCTAGTTAGATTTTTTTATTGTTATTCAATTAAATTTAATATTTTTTATACTAAGATAGACCTAATACAAAGCAGTATAAAAGTTAATTGAAAATAAAAAATATAAAGATCTAATTAAAAATTTGATAAAATTATAAAAATTAATAGAATAATTAAATATTTTTTAAAAAATAAATGATCATTTGTATTGAAGGATATTTTAAACTTTAATGAATTATATTTTTTTTAAATTAGGAAAAAAATTTAAATTTAAAATCTCTAAGCGAGGAAAAAAGTTATGCCATTTGAACTATATTTTGTTGACAATTTTAACAAATTACTTACGAAAAAATAAAATTGAACTTATATAAATAAATTTAATTCGATAGAACTACTCAAATAAAACTCTATTGATTCTGAATTTTTATCTTAACCTATTTTAACCTTAGATATCCAACCACAATTTTAATCTCACCCCCTCTTTCCTCTAATTTCTAACCACTTACCACCGACTATTATCTTCTCACTTAGGATTTGTTTGGATGTAAAATGGAAAATAGATGGAAAGAAAATGGATGGAAAGAAAATGAGAGAAAAAAAATAAAAAGAAAAGTTAATTTTTTTTTGTATTGTTTGAATGAGGAGAAAATAAAAGGAAAGAAAGTAGAAAGAAATTTTTCTCTTGTTTGGATGGAAAGAAAAATAAGAAGAGAGAAAATCATACCTAAATGAAATTACATTAATACCCTTATTTATATTATATAAAAATTATAATATATTAATATAACATAAAGGGTAAATTTATAATATTATACTTACAAATTTTCTTCGGTTTTCTTCGCATAAGTGAAGTGAAAACTTAAACATGGGTCCCACGTCAATTTTTTTCCTTTCCATCCAATTTCCTTTCACATCCAATCAAAGAAAAAATAAGTTTTTCATTCATTTTCATTCTCTCTATTTTCTTTCGTTTAGTTTTCTTTTATTCCAAACACAATGTTAAAGACATAGCCTAAAAAATTTTTTTTTGTGGGTTATTATTTTTTTTTTGCTAATACTGAAGAAGGAATTATTATTATTTTTTTTTTGGTTGATAAATTACGCAACTCCTAATTTTAGGTATTACACACACTCACACACACCACATCCACACATGTAAGATATCTCCTTTTTTTTTTTGTTAAGTTTGCATTAGATGAGACTCGAATCCGAGACTTCTTAGTAAAAAGGAAAGACATATGCCATCTGAACTAAAATTCATTGATAAAAAGAAATTATTAGAGGGACAAGATTCACTGCTGGACCATCTAATTGGGATAGGCCCAATTCTATTCACACTAAATAAGATAATAAAACAAATTGCAAGCCCAATAGGAACTATTCAATTTCCAGGAGGCAAATAAAATGGGCTTACCAAAAATCCTTCTAAGTGGATCACAAGCAACACCAGCCACTATCTTAGGTGGCCAAAATTCACAATTGAATCCACAGGAAAACATTAAAGTGTGTGTTTGGTTTGTGTATTCATTTTCAGTGTTTTATGTTTTTTAAATTTTATAAAGAAAAAAAGTGAAAATACTAAAAATTCAAAAAATAAAAAGCACTAAAAATAAAAATAGACAATAAAAATACAAACTAAATGTATCCTGAATAAGCTGAATTTTTCAAAAATCATCACCAAACGTAGCATTTGATTCATGTCCGTATATATGAATCAGACATACAACAATACATGTACATTATTTGTTTTGAGGTACAAATCCAAGAGGGACATGACTTACACATAATTAGTAATTAGTAATTACTCACAAAGAATATGAATTTTTTATATTTAGATAAAAAGATTTAGGACAAAAATTTACCAATTTATGTATTTAGTTGTATTTTTTTGGGCATTAAAATTCAAACACGAAAACAAAATTTACAATATTTTTCATGGTCGTACCAACTAAAAAATAACTTATAGTAGTGAGAGACTTAAATCTTATCTTCTTCATTTTATTGTTTTTTTTTTTAATATTTGTTCCTCAATGTTCTTATGCATCAACATTTTTTTGGAAAATAGACTTCTAAGTTTGATTCTTTTTCTTCTTTGGCAATTTTTGGAGGGATAAAATTTTTGAATTTGTCAAAAATAGAAACTCTCAAAGAGTAATAGTACAAAAATAAAAATAAAAAATAAAAAGTGAGATAATCCATTGAAGAATACGAAATATGGAAACAAACACATCACATTGTGGATATATGTGTAGTTATGTTCATCTTAAATTTATGCTTCTATTTTTTTTTTGGTGACTAATTTGTGCTTCTATTTGAAAACGCCATAGCCATGTTAACATTTAAAAAAAAAAAATGTGAAAAGAAAGAGATTACAATAGAATTATTATAAGAAAAGAAAAGAAAAGAAAAGAAAAGAAAAAGAGTTAGAGTAGATTCCCCCACTAAGCAAGTAACAAGTCACACAAGAGGGGAAATAGAATAGAAGAGACTTCCAGTAACACAAGCCTCCCACGCATTTTGCTTCGTTGTTCCGTGTGCTCTCCGAAACCTCGTTCCGCTGCAGAATCTTACTCTGCTCTTTTCACTATGGGTAAGTACCAATCCCTTCCCTTCTTTCCGATTAACCGCGCACCGTTCTTCTTAATCTGTTTTAGATCTGCATGCTCTCAGCTTCCGGTAGCTATTATCGTTAATTCAAACGATCGCCAAGGAATCGATATGCCTTTACTTCGACTGCTTTTGCTTGCGATGTTCCAATTTGCAAGTTCCTATTCTGCCTGCTATCATCTTAACTTGTCTGCTTCGCACAGATATCATGTTTTCAGCGTTGTGTTCCTTTGTTTCGCAGCTAGTTTTATAGACTGGTTGTGGCAATAGTTGAATTTATGTAAGCTGAGTTGCATGTTATGGCGGCGATCTTTATTTGGATAGATAGTCGCTTAGGTTATAATTTATATTATTTTAATTCCATTAAAAAAAAAGAGAGTTTAGTTTTCGAAGGATTATTGCTTTTCCTGCATCGCATAAAAAACTCTACTCTGGGGTTTTAAGAAACTTAGGAAATTTGTGTCTGTTCTGTTTCAATCGTAGATATCGAGGAAGACATCCGTTCTTTGCAGCTTGACTCAGCAGGTAACCCAAAGGCCTGTTGATTTCTGTGTTTTTTTTTTTTTTTTTTTTTTTGGGTCTTTTTCTACTTCTTTTTATTTTTTTGATCTTTCTATCCATTCTTGACTGTGTTATAGCAGAAGACAATAATGGGGTGGTAATTCCAGATGATGTAAAGCCAGAAGAAGTTGATAAATCTGAAAAGATTGAAGAAATTGAGAAATCTAATGAGATGGATGAAGGTTGGTAGTAACTAGTAAGGAAATGGTTGATTCGGTGTTTCCCTGTGCCTTCTTTTTTGTTTTATCTTTTTGGAGGAAATAAATCTCGTTAATGTCAAAACTCTATCATCATTGAACTTAAAGCTTCGTTGCTTTGCTGTCCTTTCTTAGTTTTAGTTTTAGTTTTGCATTTTTGTTTCCTTTTTTATTTTTTTGTTCTTTTTCTGTTTGGCTTTCATTTGCACACTATACTTTCAACTATCATACCAGTTAACACGTTTTTTTTTTGAGATCTTTTCCTAACGTGCATGTATTAATGCTCCATATAATAGCACCTTTTGGTTCCCAGTCAATACAGTCGATTGTCAACTTTATTTGTTCAGAAAAATTGTTTTAGTCAGAAAGCTATCATCAACAGCTATAACAATGCCCTAAAAGATAATATAAAAATGTGAGAACACGAGTTTTACTTTTTGTTCCCCTTATGCGAGTCTTTTTGTTTAGAATCTGATGTTACTACTTAGTATTTTGTAGGTTATAAATGCTCATTTGGTCTTGAGTGAATTATGATAGAAAATGCAAATGGAGTGCACAGATTGTCCACAGTTAGGTTTTGTTAACTAGACGTGTTGTGCTTATTTGTTCTGTTAGAACCAGAGGAGCCTGCTTGCGTATTATTGTTGTTGAGAAGTATATGTTTGTAGAATGTAAAAACAGATTGCATCCAATTTCACTTGTCCTCCCTTTAACTTTAATTACTTGCACGCCATCACTTGTCATTCAATAATAATGAATAATTTTGTATCTTCTTGATATAATGTTGTACTCGTTTCTTAGGACATTGAACGATACATTACCTATGTTTCTTTTTGGTTGTTTTATTGTGGTTGCTGCTATGTCACCACATTTGTGTTATATTTGATAGTATAAATTAATGATGAAGAGCATTATATGAGGAATTTTACTTTTGTTGTACCTTGCCCCCTTTATTCCTTTGGTTTCAGATCCAAAGCAGGAGGTTCAGGCACAGCCTAGCCAGGCTGAGCCAACAGGTAATTGGGAAATGAATTTACTTTTCAAGTATGTGATTATGTTTTATATTGATCTTTTGAAGTAAGACTGCTCATTGCCAATGAAGATATAAATATCCATCTCATTGCCAATGAAGATATAAACATCCTTTTCTATGGCTTTGATTTGTAGTGAGAAATAGAGAAATTCCTCCTGTACAAGATCAACAAGATGAGCTTGACAACCAAAAAAGGCACTTGAATGTTGTATTCATTGGCCATGTTGGTAAGCTGATGAGTTCCTCACTGTTCCTTTATCAATATATAAGTTACTGGGTTTACTTTGAGCCTGCCTTGTTCAATTGTTGTTCATCTGCATTAGATTAGATGACTGTTCAACTGCTTGTAGTTTTTAAAGATCATTGAAGTATAGATGTTCATCCTACTAATGGATTAATGAAGAAATTATGCTCACTGCTTCTTTTTCACTGGCTTATAAAGTCTAGAAGAATGCCCATGGGACTCGGGTGGCCTTATTCATTATTCAGGATGAACACAGGGTTCATTGGCTTTTGTATTATTATGGGGTTAAAGATGGCCTTTTTACATCAGCATTCCATGTTTATACAGAATATTTAAATGAATTTTTTTTACTACTATTATTATTGTTGTTGTAAAATTACTGCTGTTCTAGCTGTAATTTGTTCTTGTATTTCTTCTTCCAGATGCTGGTAAGTCAACAACCGGAGGCCAGATACTTTTCCTCAGTGGTCAGGTTGATGAAAGGACTATACAGAAATATGAGAAAGAAGCTAAAGATAAAAGTCGAGAAAGCTGGTTAGCCCATTTACTTTGTTTTGTTAATTGAAGGTGACCTGTGTGCCCTTGTTGCTCTACTGCTTTAACACGACAACATAATATAGGTGCAAATAAGTATCAAACAAGTTCATAAATAGGTATGCAGTCCTGTAGTATGTGCAAAGTCATGGGAATAGAACATGCACTTCAGCTCCACCAATTATGTCCATTTGGATTTTTAACTTAGACTTGTGAATAGCTATGGGATCCTTTTACTTATATTCTTATAATTGTGTCACACTGTTGTGTAATGTGCTGTTTGAGATTTACACTGTTAGTGTGATTATTTTATTTTCCCTTTTGAATGCTTTATCTCTTTGGAACTGCAAAACTGTAAATATTATTGAAACCTCTCGCTCTGCCTCTTTATCTCTATCTTTCAATGACAAATGTGGCATGCTGATTTATGTATTTTCTCAAGTCTGTTTTTTGTTATACACTTGTTAGTTGTCAGTTACATGAGAAATTCTTTTACTTTTCGAAATTCAGCATGTGAACCTTCCCAATTATTTTGTTTTTAGTGTTTCTAACTATATGTCTTTAGTTGAATCATGGACACTAGCTATATAATTGTAAGGGATTTTTGGGTGCTCATGTCTTTAATCTACATCGAGGTTAATAATTTGGAACTTGTTTGGTAGGTATATGGCTTATATAATGGACACAAATGAGGAGGAGAGAGTGAAGGTATGGATAATTTTATAATTTATTTGTTTTTTCCCCTTTCATTTTTTTTGGTTAGCTTAGAACTAGGGGTGTCCATGGATCGGATCGTATCTGCAGATCCGCAGTAAATATCCGCATCCGATCCGAAAATTGCGGATACGATCCTATCCGCAAATTGATCCGATCCGATCCGATCCGATCCGCACCCTTTGCGGATCGGATCGCGGATATCTGCTCTACATCCGCGTATCCGATCCGCACTATAATAATTATATATATATATATATATATATATATATATGTTTGGTATTATATTTACTTGTTTGTATGTTTTAGTTAGTAATTATTATTCATATATTGTATTATTTTATTTTTGTTATTTAGAGAGAGTTTGATTAAAAATATTTTAGGAATAAATAAGTTTAAAAGTATAAAAAAAATATTTTTATCGAATTCTTTTACATAGAAATATGATTAAAAAGAGAAGGTTTAATTATGCGGATATATCCGATATCCGATCCGATCCGATGAAAATTGTGCGGATCGGATCGAATTTTCGGCCATATCCGATCCGATCCGATCCGCGGACACCCCTACTTAGAACTCATAATAAGGGTAAAGTTGTAAATTTGTAATAATTGCAGGGAAAAACAGTTGAAGTTGGAAGAGCTCATTTTGAGACAGAGTCAACACGGTTTACTATTTTGGATGCACCTGTGAGTATCTATATTGCTGGAAAATTATCCTCAGATCTATTTTCCATGTTCTTATATCTTTATAATTATATGGTCATTTAAAAAAAAACTGGTTTTGTTGGAAGATATATCTTAAGTTCCATTGTTATTGCAGGGTCACAAAAGCTATGTTCCTAACATGATTAGTGGTGCATCTCAAGCCGATGTTGGAGTGTTGGTTAGTTGATCTATAATGCCACACTTTGTTTCTTGATCTTCTATCAGATGCTACTTGACGGGTATATATTTATATGTGCCTTTCTGTGACACTCTCAATAATCAGGTAATTTCTGCTCGAAAGGGAGAATTTGAAACTGGATACGAGAGAGGTGGACAAACTCGTGAACATGTCCAGCTTGCAAAAACATTGGGTGTGACTAAGCTGCTTGTTGTTGTAAATAAAATGGATGATCCAACTGTGAATTGGGCAAAAGAAAGGTTCTCTCTCTCTCTCTCTCTCTCTCTCTCTCTCTCTCTCTCTCTCTCTCTCTCTCTCTCGTGCGTGCTTTATACCTTGATTCACCTTTCTATCTGATATTAATGGGATTCCTTGTTGCTGGTGTGCTTCTAGGTATGATGAGATTGAGTCAAAGATGATTCCATTTTTGAGACAATCAGGGTACAATGTGAAGAAAGGTATTTGCCTTTGATTTGTCTGAGGAATATTTGCTTGTCATTCTAATTAATTAATATGTTTTTAGTTTTTGGGTTGTGGATGTATTTGTGTGGGCCAGAGTGGCCATGTGAGTGGACTATTTTGCTTCAACATAGAGAACATTATTAATTTTGAAGCATGATGCGAGTGACATTCCGGTTATCATATTTCAACCAAAAAAAGGGCAAGAGAAACACTAACCAGCACTAGCAGTAAAGTAAGCCTAGTCCCACATAGTGGGTTGGTTTTTTATTACATAGATCAAATGAATATTATGGGTCATATCCATGTTTATACCATTTTTTAATTTGAATATTTGAAATCTTTTTATGATTTCCCCTATAATTTGTCTCCTACCACATTATCTTCATTTAATTCACTCCTAACTGGAGCCTCTAAATGTCTTATCAACACGTTTGTCGCATTTCTTGAAAATTTCTTATTCTCAATTTGAGTGGTGAATGTTATTTGTCTTGTTCAATGCTGATGAAGTTTGGGACACTAAGGAGGCTGAAATGCTGGTAGTTTCTTTGGCAAAGTGCTTTATAGGTTTGGAATCTTGGGCATGTTCTTAAGGTTGTGTAGTTCATAGAATGTTTTTTCATTCCTGGATATGGATTGTATAATTCGGCATGTTCTTAGGTGCTTGAATGTATTTTCATTCCTGATCAATCATGGTATTTTTGAAGTTATTTAGTAACTATTATATCATCTTTCCAGATGTCATGTTTTTGCCAATATCTGGGCTGATTGGCACCAACTTGCAAACAAGAGTGGATAAAAGCATTTGCTCATGGTGGGATGGCCCTTGCTTATTTGAAGCGCTTGATGCTGTTGAAGTTCCTCTACGAGATCCCAATGGTCCTTTCAGGTAATATGTTTCTGAGAACATTTTTTATCTATTCCCCCTTCTAAATCCCTTTGTAGGTTCCTAATTTTATTTTAAATTTTCAGCTTTAGTAAAATTTTACTTTTGACTTGTGTAGGATGCCTATACTTGATAAATTCAAAGACATGGGAACTGTCGTTATGGGGAAAGTGGAATTTGGCAGTGTCCGAGAGGGAGATTCCTTGTTGGTCATGCCTAATAAGGTGATTTAAATATACTATGCTGTGTTTGGTTGCTGTCTCAATTTAATAGAGACATAGACATAAATACACAAGAGTACATTGACATTTTATATTTTGTTTGGTAAGTTAGACAGAACAGAACACACGATTTATAATTATAGTAAAATGTCAATTTTATCCTCATTATTTCAACACCACCACTATTTTTACATTTCTCAGTTTTCTTTTAGAATTATCAAAAATCACCAACATCTTCAAACCAAATATAAAAGCAACAAAACCCAAATCCAAACTAAATTTAATATGTAAAATTGACAAAAAAAAAGTTCAATCTCATCCCAAATGAAAAATAGTAGGAAGGCAAAGGAAACAAGAAATCATGGTTTACTGTCACACTCTCCAATCTCCATGCATCAATTTCTATTTCACTCCAGAATCATCAATTTTTATTTTTACACAAATCCAAATCAAATTCAATCTCATCTGAAATGAAAAAAATACAAAGATTCAATTTTATAATAAAAAATAAAAATAAAAAATTCAAACAGATGTAAAAGTGAATCAAGTAATGGAGACGACATTGGAGGGGAAAGGAAGGATGAGATGCAAACGAGACAGATTGAAGGAAGGAAGAGACAATGAAGACGCAGAGAGGGGGAGGAGAGGCAGAACCATAGATCTGTGGTCGTTCCTTGGCGCTAAATCAGTAGTTGTTCCCATTCGTTGCCAAGATCTTGAAGAGGAACGAGAAGAAAAGTTGTACAAACCTTGGAGAAGACGAACAGCCAGAGATTGGAAGGTGGCGGTCCTCGAAGCCTGAAGATGAAAAAAGACTGGAGAGGACATTAGGTAGAAAATGAAAGGAGTATGGTTGGGATTATCAAAAGACCGAGGGAGAAGATTATACAAAAGTTCAGTGTCTTTTTTTTTTTTTTTTTCCTCATCGTTTTTGAAGACACGAAATACATGTCATTTATGGGTAGAGTTGTGTGTTAGCTGTGTCTTTCATAATTTTGTGTCTCACCAAACAAACACCATACACATAGCACTGTGTCTATGTCTTGATGGACATGTTCACTAGAACAAACCCTACCTTAAGGTGTTGTGAGCTTTATCTTTCTGTCGTTTTTTGTTTAATCTCTTTATTTTAATATATATATATATATATATATATATTTTAGTTTTTTGCCGAAAGCAAAATGTGATATTGGTGCAATAATTTGCAGGATCAAGTTAAAGTTGTTGCTGTATTCATTGATGAAAATCGGGTTAGGCGTGCAGGACCCGGTGAAAATTTACGGATTAGGTTATCGGGTGTTGAAGAGGAGGATATATTATCTGGGTTTGTCCTGTCTAGTGTTGGTAAGGTTTCCTCCATTGCCCGACACCAAAATTTGCTGAAGGATTTTGCTGGACTTCGAAAGTTGTGCTGTTCTTATTATCTAGAGGGAGAATTTTACTTGAAGAAAAGGCGGAGTTAAAAAACTATAGCTACATAAACTGTTTTAGATCAATGTGGAAAACAAGTTTTTTGTGACTTGACTGATCCCTTATTTCATAGGTTAGAGTAAGACAATTGATGTCACAATTAATATACTATTGCTTTGCTTTTTCAGTTAGAATCATGTGAACCATAGAATACTGATTCATGAAATATTCTTTAGTTGTGCTGGGTTTTAGAAATTATGTGAATTTACGATAATGGTTGAAGAATGGTGATAGAACAACCTTTCCCAACTGCGTGTGTGCCATTTCTAGACAATTAATGTGGGGTCCATTTTTTCCCCCCCAATTAATGTTGTAGTGTCTTCATGTGGCTAGTTGGTTACACATTTCCTGTATGATGTTCTTATGTTGTTTTGCGTTTCTGTTCCTGTTGCAGCAAATCCAGTACCAACTGTTATTGAGTTTGTTGCTCAGCTGCAAATCCTTGAATTGCTGGACAATGTATGTACGGTCTTTCCCTCTGCATTTGCTCGTTAGATTGTTTTAAATTCTTTTATTTATCCCTTCATATTAATTAGTCAGGGACATTAAAATCTATCTAAAATCTGTAGGCTATTTTTACTGCTGGGTACAAGGCTGTATTGCATATACACTCTGTTGTTGAAGAATGTGAAATTGTTGAGCTGTTACAGCAAATAGATCCAAAGACAAAGAAACCAATGAAAAAGAAAGTGCTATTTGTGAAGAATGGTGCTGTTGTTGTGTGCCGTGTTCAGGTGCATTTTGTTGTTTTAAGTATTTGGAAGTAATTTCTTTTGATTTTATGTTGTCCTTCTATGTTAGGCTTCCAGAGATATGAAAGGTTATACTTCAGCATGGTTTCATAGAATTCCTGTGTCTCAAATCCAAGAGGAAACCAATTGCTGATGCTTGTTTGAATATTTTTTTTTTCCAAATATTAATGCATTTCAGTTTCATTTTTTGGAAAATGTTCTTACAGGTTACTAACACGATATGTGTTGAGAAGTTTTCTGATTTTCCGCAACTAGGGAGATTCACTCTTCGCAGTGAAGGTAAGAATTAAGTAATGATGTTTGTTTCTTCTTGGAAGTGTGATGATACTATATGCAGAAGCCTTATGGTTTATGCTGTGCTGCAGGAAAAACTGTCGCGGTGGGAAAAGTCACTGGTGTGTGAATTTCTAACAATTTTGTCTAGAGGTAAAGAATAATCAATTCGTAATTGCTTCTTGCTTTTGATGATTGCAGGACTTGCATATATGTGACTTGATTTTCATGAACTTTTGCATTTAGTTTAGCTTAGCTGGAATGGATAGGACCTTTACACACTGTTCATTCTTTACAAAAATAGTCCTCTGTGGAAATTTGACTGGGAAACTGGTTTTCAGAACTGAAATATAAAATATTTGGCATTATGCAATCCAAGATGTGTATGATTATTGACAGAGAGAAAATGATTAAATTTGTGGCACTATGTTTCAATGTCAAATGTGTACAGAACTACAGATCATCTTGGAGTTCTACGGTGTGTTTATGTGCTAAAGAATGTTTTCACGAGACCAACAAATCAATTTTGCAACTGGGTCACTCACTTGCATGTGGACTGCAGAAAAGATTCAGTTGTCATTTGCTTATAGTCTGTTACTTCTTAGAAAACCTGCTGAGATACTTGTGTTCTAAGAGCGGTTTATGTGAACAGGATGGGATTCTTGCACAGATAAGTAGATTTGCAGCGTTGAGGCTTTGTCGACATCATCGAGTTACAAATATATTTATTTAAAATAGTTACTTTTCCTTCCACCAGAGGCAGATATTTATAGACACGCTGCTACCATGTACTTGTAAGTTGTATGATGCCTAGAAAGGCCTTGCTTGGCTGGTTCAGTATCTTTCCGGTGGTTTTGGATCAATCCACCTTAGTTCGTAGCAGCAGAATCATATGATTCTCATATTTTGACACAATTAAACAAATCTCCAATCCACAGTTGACCAGTATATTTATTTTTATGTTATGTGATTTTACTCTATGGTGTATTCTCTTGTGAAATTTTTATGATGAATTTTCAAGTGGGTTACCACCGTCTATAGTGGTTAATGGAGTCTTCTTGATCGCATCTGTGAAGTGAATATTTTTTAGCTGCCAAAATTGTTCGAGGGGATTGCTCATAATTCTCATTATAAGTATGCTGAATTGGGTTTTGAGAAGCAAATATTTGGAAATTAATGAGACATAAATATTAAATGTGTTTTTTGTCAAATTGACTCAATTTGGACTACATAGTTTTGGTTGAGTTTGATGTGTGAAATTAGTCAAATTACACATTAAATTTCAAACTAAGATAACCTCATTTGTAGGTACGGTTTTGACTGCCTAAATTCTTATTGCGAGTACAGTTATAAGTTGAAGAAACTGAAAAAGCAAATACAAAGTGACACTAAGCCGAGGAAATGTGGTATTGCTATTAGAGGCTGTTGTTTCTTTCTTTCTTTTTTGTGTCACGAATTCCAGCGGCTAACAATGATAATTATTAATTAATAATGATAATAAATATTTGAGGACCACATAAGAAGAGAAATGGAATAATGCATCTGCTTAGCCCGAAACAATATCAAAATATTTTTATTTTCTATTTTAATGGCCATGATGAGCTTGCAAACAGCACCATCTCATGTGTTGTGGATTAAATCCTTCCCAAGTTGGTGTCCATTGATAAGATCCCATAAAGCATCAAAGCTCTCAGCACAATCTAAAAACAAGAATGCCACTCCTCACAGACTCGGAGGAACGAACTATCAGTGTCACTACCGTGTTAAATTTCGCAGAGAAAGAACGAGAACCAGAGCGACCCTTGATGACACTGAAAGAGAACAACTTTCCTCAACCCCACTTCTTGTTGAGGATGACAAACCCAGCAAGGTATACTTTTTCCTTGCCTTCTTTTCAGTTCGGTTTGATTCTTTTAGAATAGTCAAGATGATGAATTTTGAATCCTTAGGGTAGCTTTTCAGGCAATGATTCTTGCCCTGCTTCGAGTTTCCTTGGTGTTTTGATTTGAATTTGATATGCTTTATTTATTTATTTTCATGTCTGCTTAGGAAGTAGAGGAAAGTGTGGAAGTGCTAAAAGATGCAGCTAAGACTAGAAAGGTAGCAGCAGAGAAGGTTCTGTCTGCACTTTCTGTCATTGAGAAAGCGAAAATTGATCCTTCTGGCTTTCTTGAAACCCTGGGTGGCAATGAATCTCCTGGGAGGACATGGATGCTAATTTTCACCGCTGAGGTGAACATATTTCTATCACTTTTTTGTTTGCTCGTTCTTCTTTGGCTATAATTCTGTTTCTCCCTTTGCATGCTTGTGCTTGGCAATTTATACTTACCATACTTTTGTGCGGCGTTTTAGAAACAATTGAAGGGGGGTCGATATTTTCCTCTCACAGCTGTTCAGAGGTTTGATGCTGCTGTAAGTCTCACTTTGTATTATCTATCTATTTTTCACCTGATGCTAGCACCACATTTTTGTCTATGAGAAGCTTTCAATGTTCTTTGTTATTTTGTGCTACTTATTGATAAAGCAAGAAACATCAGAAGAATGTTATTGATAACTGATAAGTGCATCTTTGGGCATGAGGGATAAGCTGTTTCTCTGTACATTGATTGTCAGTTCATATTGTAGTTAGTTTTTCATTGCCTTTGATAATACTGGTTTATATCCAATATCAAACACGTCGTATTTTCTGTATAAACGTTTAGAAGAATAATTGAGTCAAGCATTGCAGTATTGCACCATCTGGAGGGGAAGGGATAAATGGTCCACTTCGGGTGAAGACGATCTTTAATTGCCTCCATCCTAGTTGGGGCTACTTCAACTTAAATTATAAAGTAAGATTGATTAGTCAGTTTTTTAAGGGCAAGAGAGAACTGTTAAATAAAACTTGACTATGAATGTTGTGTCAAAGCAGTTAATAATAGCTCATATGTAGGGAGTGAGGACACATTATATCAAGTATCCATTTCATTCACATAAGACCCTTCTGCAGTTCTGCATCTTAGTTAACAGTTTTTCTGGAATGTCTATTTCACTCACATCTGTTATTGATTCGCTTTATCCCTTCTCATTCAAGCAAACTCGTATTACAATTATTACTGTTACTTGTTAATCTAATTATTTGTAGTTGTATATTTCAATCATCAACTTTTGGCTATAATATCTTCAGAGAAAGTTCAGCAGGTTTTGTGATTGTTTGTTTCTAAACTAGTATTGTGAAATGTTAGGCAAAGAGGATTGAAAATGGTGTATACCTTGGACCGATTGGACAATTAACATTCGAAGGACGGCTTTCATGGAAAAAGAGAATACTGGCTTTTATTTTTGAGAACCTTAGAATAAAAGTTGGACCCTTGGGACCTTTACAGATCAACCTAGGGAAAAAGGAAGACAGGGAACCAAGTACTAAGGATCCTTTCTTCATCTGGTTTTATATTGATGACGAAATAGCTGTTGCCCGTGGCCGAGGTGGAGGAACTGCATTTTGGTGTCGCTGTAAACGTGTGTACACTTGAATCTTCCAAGTTTCTTCCCCTCTGTGTAGATAAATTTAAGGTTCAGTGAAACTTATTTATACTTATGCTGTGTATATACTTGTTCACATAAAACTCATGATACATAAATTGCCACTTGTGTAAGAAAACACAGTTTTTATTGGTTGACTTGTTTAATTCGCTTGCTTTTTTTTTTCTTCTCATTTTTTTCAGGCATCATGTTTATATACCCTGCCCTTAACAACACATTTCTCATTGGGTTGATGCAATTATTGTAACTTCATAATTCGTGCAAACATTAAAATATTATGTCAATAATAAAAGCATAGATAAAATAATCTCATGTAAGTAACTTCTCAACATTCTGTATTGCCACAACCACGTATGTATACAAAAGGTTTTTGTAAAAAAGGTATGCTTTTGCACTTTTGTCTGATCCAACCAAAGTAATAACAAACATGAACTGAGAAAGAAGCAGAAAAGAAAAGAAAAGAAAATGTAATATATTCCTCTATCCATGAAATATCTGACACGGCATAGACATATACACAGTGCTATGTTCATATTTAAATCTGCACAAACGAATCATTATCACTTTAGAAGCATGATATCTGGATTTCTCATGGTTTTAAGCCACATGTCAGCCACAATTCGGGAGGAAATAGTCCGTAACAGGTCTTGCCCCTTTTGCAATGCTTGCTTCCCTTTCTTTGCTGCCTTTCCAAAGCCATATGAGACCAACCATTGCATTGCAGTTAGCCTCTGTCTCTCATTGTCCCATGAATTCCTGTTTGTGCCACTCCTCACCTTGAAGCCTCCCACATGCATGCTGCTTAATTTGAACTACTTCTCTTCCTCCCCTTCCTTCTCCTCCGCCTGTGTTGCATGAACAACTACTAACATAGGCCCTCCAACTGCTTCATAGCGTCTCAGCGGATCCCTCAATTGGATAACCAGCATCAGTGTGGCCTTTTCTGCTTCATTCTCAGAACTAGCATTATCTTTGATCCAATCCTCAAGTGAAGAAGCAGAAGCCTAACATCTTTTCATGCTAATAAGTACCACATTAATGGTTCTGATTACATGGTGAAAGGTACTTGAAGCCTTGTCCAAAATCCAGAGTTGTTTTATCCTCTTGCCCAGCTAGACGTGGAAATTGGGGGCGAAGAAGTGGCCAGCTGCAACGATGACATCCATCATCATGCAGAGTTAAGATTGAAAATCACTTTGCCTACGATAGACAGCAGATCACCTGAGTAGTAAGGTGCGGTATTGCATCCAAACGGGAGCACAGGAAAGGAGGGGAAGGTGGAGGTAGAGGGCAAAGAAAATATATTGCCATAAGGAATGTTGAAATTGGTGTAATTCAAATTAAACCCATTAAATTAGCATAGTGCATGCTGAACCATACCTAGAGTGTGCATAACGTCGATGAAGGCTAAACTTTTTAGGCCCGAAATTAAATGAACACCTTGTAATTTCTCGAATCTAGATATTATACTGTTCTCTATTTAATCTACCATTGATCACAATGATTTTAAAATTCCCTAAAAGATTCCCTACATGCTTTTGGAAAATTTGAGGTGAGGTGGAAATTACAGACAACTGGAAAACAATTGACATCACCAGAAGTTTGTAGATTTTCTAAGATAATTGCAATGAGCTATGTTTCAGTTGTCATCGTAGATAAAAAATAATCCATTTTCCTCAAGAGCACAAAATTTTGAAGTTACAAAACAGAGAACAACTTGTTACTACTAGGAAAGGACAGCCATGATATCTGAGACCCTCAATGCAATGTAGTCCGAACCATCTTTTCCCTTGAAGTCGTTCCCAGCATATTTGGAGTACAACACTGTGTTCCCAGGATTAACAGACAACGGTTTCCTGTTACCTTCCTCATCAAGAGGCCCTGGGCCCACCGCAATCACCTAACAACATTCAACACATTACAACAGATTTTGTTCAGTCAAAATTATTGTTTAACACACTAAATAAGGGGCCAATGAAAAAAATCTCTGTTTGCTTTTTGTTTTTTTTAGTGTCATCTCTATATTCAAGATTTTCTTAATAAATTATACTCATTTTCAGGGTACCAAACAGGCCTCAAAGCAATCGTATTCATTAGAGTTATTGGGTAAAGTATACTACCTTTACAAAGAAGAGAGTAATTAAAAAAACTTACCGTTCCGATCGAAGGTTTCTCCTTGGTTGCTTCGGTAAGCAACAAACCACCTGCAGTTTTGTCCTCTGCTTGTGCAACCTGCAGTCAGAAATGAACCAATAGAAAGGTTTAGATATTGTTATAACTATCAGGTGCCTTACAAGGCTACACTTTTGGATAATAAATGTCAATCCAAAGTATAAACAATAAGGATTGCAGAAATACAAAATATATATGATTGTCAAATGATCAAATCCTGCTCTCTAACTAAGATAGGATCAAACCTGTATTAAGACTCTATCATTCAACGGTTTAAGATCCTTGATCTCTTCGGTCTCGAGGATACCAACAATGTCATCGTCCTTCAGTATAAGATGCTTTGCCCCATTGAACTCCACCTCAGTACCAGCATACTTCGAATACACAACTTGTGCACCAGTCTGTACAAAGGAAAGCATCAAATAAGTTAAGATTGGCAAGAAAATCACACTGCCTCGAAAAAGAATAGAAAAGAAAAAGATAAATAACTAAAAAGCTAATTGATTCTAAGAGATCAGCTATACCTGCACACTAATCTCTATTTTGCTCTTCCCAACAGATTTCCCCTCTCCAACAGCAACAACTTCACCACCCTGTGGCTTTGTTTGAGCAGTTGAAGGAAGTAGAATTCCTCCGTCCGTCTTCTCTTCTGCTTCCTTAATTTTAACCAGTACTCTGTCGCCAAGAGGCCTAATAGCAGTGTACTGCAAGAGAAACACTCACTCAGGGACATTACAGGAATGGGTTACAAAACCCATACATTGAGTACTCCAAAATTTTGTAATAAAAATCTCCAGGCTTACATATCAATAATTATCCGACAATCATGTAGTAATTTGGTAGAATAATCCAACTTCAATTGACAACAGCGGAAAAGAAATAAGACATTAAGTGAAAAAAAAAAAAAAAACTACAAACTTTAATCCTGACCAGAATACCTAAAATAAAAAAATGCTGGTCCCTGAAGCTGTTTTGATTCAGGACTATTTGCATTCTTCAACAAGCTTTGTACTATACTTATGTATTTTAAGCAAATAAATTGTGCTCGCACTGCATATACTAAGTCAAACCCTGAAAAACAAGTGTTTAATTCCATCTTCTAATCTTCTAAAATGCTACTGACAATATCAAACTTCTACAATATTCCCAACATACACAGTAATTAAACAAAAACTATTGCACAATTATAGTACTGTTTTAACCGAATTACAACAAATTTCTCTATCCTAATAATAATTATAAACAGAAACTTTGAAGTAAAAAATGAACCTTTGGAGCAACAACAGTTGCGGCTTTCACAACCAAACCCCGGAAGGACCTTTGAGTGAGGGTTCCAATTCTGACGACGGAGGGGAACTGAACTGCCGAAGGTCGAAGCCCTTCGAACGACGACACGTTCCTCGAGGAAATTGAGGATGCTGTTAGCTGAGCTGTCGCCATTGCACTGCAGAGCAAAACAGATTTGATAAGAAATTGATGAGGTTATTATTATTATTATTATCATTATCCAATTCACAATTACCTTCGTGGAAGAAGGAAGAGTGAGTGCGAGAGTGCGAAGGCAGTGAATGAAAAGATGATAAAAACCCTAAGACGATTAGGATTAGGAGAGAGGGAGGTTGGTTGGGTTTTATCTGATATAAAAGATGCTTCTAGATTGAACCAGCATATGTGCTCTATGTCCCGCTCGAGAGTGGATAGCGAGTAGTTAGTTTTTTTTTTTTTTTTTGTCCTGGGCCTAAAGCCACTAAAAGGAACCCGGTTTGGAAAATCCGCCCCGTTTTCACAACACAAGCTGGATCCCTGCAACTAACGGATGAAGAGCCATGGTGACCTCCAATGCATGGTTCAGTGAAACTTATTTATACTTATGCTGTATATATACTTGTTCACATAAAACTCATGATACATAAATTGCCACTTGTGTAAGAAAACACAGTCTTTATTGGTTGACTTATTTAATTCGCTTGCTTTTTTTTCTTTTCAATTTTTTCAGGCAACATGTTTATATACCCTGCCCTTAACAACACAATTCTCATTGTGTTAATGCAATTATTGTAACTTCATAATTCGTGCAAACATTAAAATATTATATCAATAAAGCATAGATAAAATAATCTCATGTAAGTAACTTCTCAACATTCTGTATTGCCACAACCACGTATGTATACAAAAGGTTTTTGTAAAAAAGGTATGCTTTTGCACTTATGTCTGATCCAACCAAAGTAATAACAAACATGAACTGAGAAAGAAGCAGAAAAGAAAAGAAAATGTAATATATCCCTCTATCAATGAAATATTTGACATGGCATAGACATATACACAGTGCTTATGCTCATACTTAAATCTGCACAAACGAATCATCATCACTTTAGAAGCTTGATATCTGGATTTCTCATGGTTTTAAGCCACATGTCAGCCACAATTCGGGAGGAAATAGTCCATAACAGGTCTTGCCCCTTTTGCAATGCTTGCTTCCCTTTCTTTGCTGCCTTTCCAAAGCCATATGAGACCAACCATTGCATTGCAGTTAGCCTCTGTCTCTCACTGTCCCATGAATTCTTTTTTGTGCCACTCCTCACCTTGAAGCCTCCCACATGCATGCTACTTAATTTGAACTTCTTCTCCTCCTCCTCTTCCTTCTCCTCCGCCTGTGTTGCATGAACAACTACTAACATAGGCCCTCCAACTGCTTCATAGCGTCTCAGCGGATCCCTCAATTGGACAACCAACATCAGTGTGGCCTTTTCTGCTTCACTCTCAGAACTTGCATTATCTTTGATCCAATCCTCAAGTGAAGAAGCAGAAGCCAAAATCTCTTTCCCACTCTCAATGTCCCCTTTCTTTGAGCTGAGTGCAGAAACTTCAAACGGAGCTTCTTCCTCAGCCATTTCTGCTTGAATTTTCAATGCTTCCACTGCCATTGATTCAATCTTCTGCATTGCAAAAGCCAGAAGTTTCTCTGCACTGACCGGATCTTCATCCACATTCCAAATGCCACTCGAAATTCGTTCTTTTCTTCCTGAGCTCATAGCATTTGCCATACTTTTCACGGAAGAAACTATGCGAGCGGCGCTTGAACTGGCTCCTTCCTTGCTCCTGCCATGTATGATGGCAGAAGCAATGCCTTCAAAAGCCACCTGTTCTGCAGTTTTGCCCCTAAGTTCATCTATGGGCATCAATGACAAAATTTGAGAGCTGAGTTCATCAAGACCAATACCAGCCAGTTTTTGAAACAACTCAAAGCCAGTCACGCTTTGATGTGATTCCAACACAAAGGGCTTTGACATCTGCATTGCTAGCTTTGGGGTATCTTTCCTCTCCACAGCCATATCTAATGGATTCATGGAAGCTAAGTAGCCTCCATCTCTGGTTTGAACTACACAGCCCAAACCCTTTCCAAGGTCAGGCAGATACACCTTGGATTCAGCATCTGCAGAAGAAGATTCCTTCTGTCCTTCAAGTTGTAATGGTGGAATTTCAGGTTGATTGAATGAGTATCCTTTGAAGTCTTGATCCTCAAGCAGCTGAAGAAACTCCATCGTCACAGTTTCTTCGTCTGCATCTAGCCTTTGCGATTGTGTCTCGTCCTCTAATTTCATATACTTATCATCTTCTCCCATCATCGACTCAAGAGCTTTTATCTGCTGGGCAATTGAATCAAGCTCACTCAATCTAGTGAGATGCAGATGATCATGGACTATTTCCTTGACAACTTCACCTGGAGGAGTTGATTTGACTGGTAAAGGTTTCTCAGATTCCCCTCCATCTTCTTCCTTCTCTTGAACCTCAACACCTTTGTCAACAACCTCGAAATCAGGAAGATCGAAATCCTCCACCTTTTCAGGTTTCGGGTTTGGGTCATCAAGATTCAAATCATCCATTCCTTGAATATCTGCCTGCCTTCGTGCATCATTTTTGCTTGTCATTCTGGGACTAGGCATGCTGAAGGACGTCTTGGATTGTTTGCGAGCAAAAGATGAGAAATTTCTCAACTTGCTGGAGCTGGAGCTGGTCTTGGAATTTGAATTTGAATTTGGATTCTCGAGTTGATTATATATATCGAGTCCACCATCTTTCTGCATGATCTGGAATCCCAGTTTGAGAACAAGTTCTCCTCCCTTTGCCTTTCCAGACAAGCTGAAGCTTGTGTCCCATTGGCGAACTCGTGTTCCTTCATGGTTTTTCTCAATGGATTCTTTGATGAGCTCGCTCAAATCCACCGAGCTTCTTCCAAAATCAAGCTCTTTAGCATCAACTGCGAAAAGGTATATCAAAAAGGGGCGTGGCTCAAACTTAACCTGCTTTGCAGCTCCACCAGCTTGGGTGGCATAAACATGGCACCTGATGAAAAGAGTCTCTTCGAAATCTGCAGCTCCTTGTGTAACACGTGATGGCATGGTCTTAACAGCACCGTCCTTTGTCTCTTTCTTTCTAACACACACAGAGAGCCTAAGGCCATTCATGGAAGAAGGAAGGCCTTGTGCTGCAACCACTTCAACGGAGAATAAACAGCTTAGTTTCTGCATTCCAATATGAGACAAAGCCCGGATAGGCTTCCAGCTCCAAATCCCTTTCTTGTCACCGTCACCGGACGACTCATCTAGCTTTCTGGTTTCTCCCGGTGACTGAGTAGTTGGTGGTGCCTTGGCATCTTCAAGCTTCGGCCTTGATCGCCATGGGGACAAGGACAGGCGGCGTGATCGAGGTTTTGCATTGACTTTGACATCTTCTTCTTGGGCAGATGGAACAGAAGGAGATGAAGTTCGTGGCAGGACAAGGGAAGCTGTTCTTCGAGTTGTGTGTGATTTGTAGAGGGAGTCACTGAGGGCCTCTAGTTCTTCAAGGAAAGCATTGGCAGAAGAGGAATCAGCAGCCATGGAATGCAAGGAATGAATGCTGCTGGTTTGGAGAAAGAGGAAGATAAGAGGATGAATGTGGGATGTTGGTGGTGCTTTGTGAACCAAGAAAATGGATGTGTGGAGGATAGAAGATGAATGGTGGCATTGCTGGGTAAGACAACTCTGAAAACGGATATTGGATTAGACAAACTGGTCCCACAGAATTTAATGTTAGCCTAACCTTTCTTGTTTGATAGCCACTGAAATTTCCATTTTTGTTTTTACCAATAATTGGTCGCAAGTCAGGATGTCTGTTCTGTTAAAGCCATAATCATTGATGGGTGTTTGTGTGCATCTTTTCATCAAAGCTAGCCAGTAAGTCTATGGACAATCTTCATTTTATGTTTCTACCAACTAAACATTCATTTTATTTTACGTTGTCAAGGAATAACCACTGGAACTGTAAGCTAGTGGAAAAGGAAATTATATTTTACTTTCTCACGATTCGGGACTTTTGTTTGGAGTCTTGAAGTCTTTTTTTTTTTATTACCTTTGACAAATTTTTAATAATAAAAAAAAATATTAAAAAAATTAAAAAAATATATTTTTAAAAAATTATAATTTATTTTTTTTAAAAAGTTATTTTATTAAAAGTATTTTTACATAATAAATAAGTAAAAAATATTTTTATATTATTATATCTAAACATAATTAATAAATTAAAAAAATCACTAAACTTATTTCTAAAAAATCCACCCAAACAAATCCTCAAACTATGCAACTATATCCTGAATATTAAAGTTCTGATGCTTATTATTCCATTAAAAAAAACACTATAAAGTGAAGTAGATTATCGAAACACAAAAAATATATCTAGAGTTTAGCATTTAAAAAAATAAAAATTCATTTGATTTGTGTTTTTATTTTTATTTTTATTTTAAATTTTTTATAAAATTTTAGAGATAACAATACAAAGTGATTCTAAGCAAAGTTTTAAATCACAAATCCAAAAAAATATTTATGAAAAAAAATTAAGGTTCATTGTTTTAGATAGAGATCCTCATGATGTGTTGTTTATGGTTATGGAGAATTTGTGTGTTTTTAATGAATATGGAATTGATTTTTTTTTTTTTTTTTTTTTTGAAACACAAATTAAAGACACTAAATTCAGGAGAGAAAAACTAATAGTCCAATTTGAGGAGAGTTAAATTCAAATTCCAAGAATTTACAAATCAGAATATTAGATTTATGTAAGTTTACAAATTAAAAAATTAATTTTGTGTTTTAAAAATTTTAAAAAATTTAAATTTATAAATTAAAATATCAGATTTATATAAGTTCACAGATGAGTCACCAAAAAAAAAAAAAATATAAGTTCACAGATTTAAGGTCAATTTTGTATTTTAAAAATTTTTAAGAAGTTAAAATTTACAAATCGAATGGTCTCCATATAAAAAAAATCACCAAAACTCTCACATGGTTAAAAAAACACTATTATAAAAGTATAGATTCGACGATTATTATTGAAGATGGCATTATTTGTGGGATAACCTTGGAACATTCGCATGCTGCCGTTTTAGATTTCAGGCACTGCCCATTTTGCCGTTTTCAGTGCTTCAGCGATTCAACGATTTTCATTTCTGATAAAGCCCTAATTTGCTGTCTAGATGACCCACTTGCAAATTCTCAATTTTTGAACTGAAATTAGCATTAGCAACAAAAATGACAGACCCGGATCCCTCCAAAAAGGTCGCCGATAGGTATCTGAAGCGTGAAATCCTTGGTGAAGGTACCTACGGAGTTGTATACAAAGCCATTGATACTCACGTAATTTCCCTCTACTGTCTTCTGCTATCTGATTCAGCTTTTGGACAAGCTTATTGGGATTTTTCAGTGAAAAGAACGATTTATTGTATGTTCAGTTTTCTGGGTTGTGAAATTTTTTTTGTTTTTGTTTTTGTTTTTGTTTTTTTTAAGTTTATGCAAAAAAATTCACTGAAATCAGGGAAAATACATATTTGTATAGGTATATTTAATTTGGAAAGTAATCATGCTTTTATTTGCTTTGGGTTCCTGAATTTGATTCTAGGAGGTTATTTCTCAACAATTTGATTAGGATGCTTTACCAAATTATCTTTCCTTCTTTCAATACAAATGATTATTTAGAAAGGGTCATGTATGGTGTGGATCATTGAGTTTGAGAAAGTGATCCATAAGCTTTCTAAGTAGTTTCAGCATGGGTTTTGTAAACTTTGTATGCGTTTATTCAATGATAAAAATGGCAGTATTGTCACCACATTGTGTTTCTTATCAAAATGAATCCATTGCATTGACAGACCGGACAAACGGTTGCGATTAAGAAAATTCGACTTGGCAAGCAGAAAGAAGGGGTCAACTTTACAGCACTCAGAGAAATTAAACTTCTTAAAGAGCTCAAAGATCCCAACATTATTGAGTTAATCGATGCATTCCCGCATAAAGGGAATTTACATCTTGTATTCGAATTCATGGAGACGGACCTTGAAGCCGTCATACGAGACCGAAATATTTTTCTTTCTCCAGCTGATACAAAATCCTACCTCCAAATGACGCTAAAGGGTCTTGCCTTTTGCCACAAGAAATGGGTTTTGCATAGGTATGGTATTCTGAGGTTTTGATTGGTACAAAGTAGTTATGCTGAGCTCAAACTCTGCTTATACATTTTCAGGGATATGAAGCCAAATAATTTGTTGATAGGATCTCATGGACAGCTGAAGCTTGCAGATTTTGGTTTGGCACGGATATTTGGAAGTCCGGATAGAAGGTTCACACATCAGGTATGCTTACCTATGCATACTGGTATCTGGATTATTGTGCATGCATGTCAATATGACAGGAATTGATTTTCACTAATAATAACGGTTTTGATGCTAGAAACTAGTTTCACTTGCATCCTATATATTCGGTGCTTTGCACTTTATGTTAGTGGATCAACATTCCATACACTCAATACTTTTGTGTTTTATACATGAGTAGGTGTTTGCTCGGTGGTACAGAGCACCTGAGCTATTATTTGGTGCGAAGCAATATGGTTCAGGGGTAGATGTTTGGGCTGCAGCTTGTATTTTTGCTGAACTTCTTCTCCGCCGACCCTTTTTGCAGGTGAAAAAAAAACTATCATGGTAACTAGGTAATATGGTTTATTCTTTGTGGTTAATGGTTGTTTGTCCTAAAGTACACGAGGCTTAATATTTTAGAGTTGATAATTTATTGGCTATAATTGATATATGTAGGCATAATTAATGTTGATTTAGGCTTCTATCTTATTCTCATTAGTGTGGTAATAATTAAAATTCTGTTTTCTGGTTTTTCTCATTAGTTTATTTTCATAATTTATCAGGGTTCAAGTGATATCGATCAGTTAGGCAAGATTTTTGCAGCATTTGGCACTCCAACACCTGCTCAGTGGCCTGATATGGTATATCTTCCAGATTACGTTGAATATCAAAATGTTCCTGCCCCCCCTTTGCGTACTTTATTTCCAACAGCAAGTGACGATGCTTTAGATCTATTGTCAAAGATGTTTACATATGATCCAAAAGCTAGAATTTCAGTGCAGCAGGCACTAGAGCACAGGTATGTGCCTTCCTTCACTTTCCCTTTAAGACATCAGCAATGTTCTTTTCTCCCTAATTTATCCTTCTTTTTTTTGTATTTAGATACTTTTCTTCTGCACCTCTGCCCACAGATCCAGAGAAGCTCCCTAGGCCAGCCCCCAAGAAGGAATCTAGGACTTCTGATTTTGATTTGCAGCAGGGTCCTACTGTGTTATCACCTCCAAGAAAGTCTAGGAGAGTGATGCCTGGGCGTGATGGGTTCGAAGGAAATTCTTTTCAAGGAGTGAAGGATGATGATGGAAATTTCGGTGATTTCAGACAGACAGTTGGTGATAATACAGGCAAGAACCAACCAGTTCCAATGTCAGTAGACTTTTCTATCTTTGGATTAAAATCTCCAAATAGACCTACAATTAACAGGTAAAAACAATATTGATCACCGAATCAATCCAAAGTGGAGACAAACATTCATGGATGATATTCATGCTTGATGTTTCGGCTTGCTCATGTATCCCAAACCTTTCGCTAAATACAATATCGGTGGAAGAGAATATCCAGGTTACAAAAGCATATTATGACATACCACGATGAAATATTGTTCTAGTGAATTGCTATCTGCAATGATGAGACCAATGTGTTGATATGATAAATGGTAATATGCTTTTGTTAACATGATATGTTTGTAGTATCCTATTAAATAATATTGAAACTTCGAAGGAATGAGTCAGATGTTTGATAGAATTTATTTTCTGCTTATAAATGCTTTAATTTAATTTGATTTCGTTGTTTCTGTGCTGCAGCGCTGACAGATCACATTTAAAAAGAAAATTAGATCTAGAATTTCAACAGCCAGAATGAATGAATATTCAGTATTCTCTGGGCGTGCCATTAGCCCAAGTATAATAAGACAAGAGGGGCAGAATAGAATGCTTTTGATGAAATGTAGTGGAGTAGACTTCATGGCTTATTTGTAGAACTTTAAAGGAAGAAGAGGTGAATATTATTTGTAATTCAGTGACCCAAAAGTAACTGCTATAGCCTATACGGAAAAAGAAAAGAGAAAATAAGAATTATAATAAACCGCATGTTTTCTCCTCTCCTTTCAATTCTCTTATTCATGCTTTCAGAGAATTAGTATACTCGAGAGTCCATGAAATCCCATCACCGCCTTTAATTCAGTGCTGACATGTCAGGTATGATGCTTGAGTTTGCAATTTATGGTTCTCAATCCATATTCATCAGGTCCTATGAGGACAAGTATTTGAGAGGCAAACTTTATCATATACATTAATCATATACCTATGTCATCAACCCCTCCTACTGCATTTTCTTTTTCAAGCTATTTACTAACAAAAAGTGTTCTAAGTTCGAACAAGAATTTCTTGCAAAGCTGGCTTTATTCTTGAATGGCGTGATCAAATTTGTCTCATGACAATATGCTGTCATACACACGGACACTGTCTTTAGCCTTCTTTGCCTGAAAATGAAACACCATTCCAGGAATGTTTAACTATATTATCATCATCCTAAAGACCCACATCGTAAATGTTTTTCTTTGAGTACATAGTCTTTTTGGCACCCGAAAGATTTAGATTTTAACAAAATGAAATCCAAAAAATAATAATGACAAAATGACCTCTAAAACATATATTTCACTTGACAAAATGACCCAGACATTTAGTCAATAGTTAATTTGCTCAACCAACTGTTAATTATTTATAAAATTACTGATATACCTCTGTATTTTCTTATGAAATTTCAAATATATCCTTACATTTTCTTTCTCCCTTCTCAACTAATTTCTCCAGCCCCTCACCCCCACCATTCCCACCCTTCATCAGTATGACTAGTCCCCATGATTTTTGTTGTCACCCCTTCCCACCCACTAGCATCTCCCCCCTCCCTCATTGACCACCATAAACCCCCAGTACTCGTCCACTTTTTCTTGTTAACACTTTTTGGGATTCATTTTGTCAAAATCTGGATTTTTCAAGTGCTAAAATGGTTATTTACACTTTTTCTCTTAATGAAAACATATCAAGGGAAACGTTCACCTCTTGCTCCCAATCAGTGGGTATTGTAATGATAAGAAGACATGACACTTGAACAATGAGTGCACATATGATCCCCAGCCAAAGCCCCTACAGACAATCACATTTTGTTTTTCTTGAAATCTAAATCATTATTAAGCTGTGAATAATAGAGAAGAGTGTTGTTGTTTGTTTTACCTTGCCACCCATGTGAAATACAAAAGCGAATAAGATAGCTGCGGGTATCCCAATTAAATAGTATGATCCTAGATTGATCAGAGCACCCATTTTTTGCCAACCACATCCTCTAGCCGTACCTAAACGAAGATTATTACACCAAACAGTATCATATAAAAAATGTTCATACACAGACACCTTGTTGTAGAAGCATTCTTTCTGGATGGGAAGTAAAAACTAAAAAATAAAAACCTGAAAGAACACATTGAAGTGAATCCAGGAAAATGGATGTTGCCAGAATAGGCAACATGGTTGCTACATATGTGACCACTTCTTCTTCATTACTATATGCATAGCCCCAGATATTGCGTATCAAAATCATCATTGCCCCAACAAAGATGCCTTCAACCATGGCCATTGCAAAGACGAAATACACAGCTAAACGTGCAGCCCTTGGATGACCTGCTCCTAGTTCATTCGAGACACGAGTGCTGCAAACATTAACAAGCATGAAGCATGTTACTCTAACTACATCAAAGTTTGAGAGTTGAAAAAGAGTTGCTCTCACCTCACTGCTCCGCTGAGTCCAAATGGGATTGTCCAAACAGTTGTTGAAGTGTTCAAACTGATTAATTAAACAAAACAAAAAAACCGGTTGCAAAACATAAATACATATGCATGAAAATATGTTGAAAGAAAATGTCAACGTGACACTAACTAACCAGATAGAAAGCACCGATGTTTCTAACTTGGGATTTGGGAGAAGGCCAGAAAGGAGAACCATCATTTCAAAGGACCATGATTCCAGGCTGTTGAGAACAAAAATAAGAGGGGTTAGAAATTGCTGGTAAGAAAGTAGTAAGAGAACATGACACAATTACCAAACCATAACGGCTGAAGGAATGGCAAGCCTCATAAAAGAAGGGATGTTATGGAATGCTTCTCTTGAAAAGCCAGTCCATGTTTTCAAACATGAAGGCGAGAACTTGACATAGAGCATCAGGATGAAGACATTCAACCAGTATGATATAGCATTTGCTATGGCAGCTCCTTTGTTCCCCAGCCCGGATTTGAATACCATAGTCCAACATATAAGAATATGCAGCAAAGTGGTAACTCCAGAGCTGAACAGCATTGGAAACACAAGACTTTGGGTTTGCAAGAACCTGTTGAGGCACTGCAGGAGACCATAGGCGAAAAGACTCGGAATCATAAACTTTGCATATTGTCCAGCTTCTGAAGATATTTGAGGATCTTGGCCAAGAGCAGTTAGAATGGATGCTGTGTTTGCCCAAATAATTGAAAGGGGTATGCAAAGAATCATGAGAATGAGCATGGCTCTCTGCATATGTATGCCTACCATACCATGCTGCTTTGCTCCATATGACTGCCCACAGAAAGTGTCCAAGGCACTTGCCATTCCCATCTATTTGTGAAGTGATAACATCTCAGTGAAACCAAAGAAAAAAAAATTGAAAACTCATGTGCAGTTATGTTTATATATGAAGAAAAAACTCTACAGATGAATTTTTAAAAAAAATTGAATAATAATAATTAAGGAAAACACAATGCAAGTTACCTAACCTACCAATAAGCTAAAACCGGTGACAGAGGCAAAAGAAGTAGCCATTGAAGCACCGGAAAGAGGGAGTTGACCGAGATGACCCACGAACATAACAGATATGACTTGCAGGCCATAATTGAGCAGAGAGACGGTTACTAAAGGACCTGCCAGCCATAACTGCTTTCTTGCCTCTTCAAAGATTTCTCTTCTTTCTATTGCCTTGTGCTTCTTTAGTTCAATATCATCAACCTTGAGCCTACTTTCCACTGTGATCTTTTCCAAGAGAGGCTCCAGAGATCCCTTTCCACCTTCTCTATCCATTGTTTACCCAATAGAGAGCAGATCCAAACACATTCGCGTAAGGCATAACCATGACTGAACACTACAAGACAATAAAGATGCCAATACCACGATATTTTATAGAAAACGACTTTCCTCACATTGTCATCTTGTTACATCTTTAGATATTTTATTTTATGATTTCATCTACACTGTAATCAACTCTTTATCCTTAAATAATTATCCAACAGGTATCTCTTTTATGTAGGCATAGTATACTTGTCAACTTGTGCAATTTGCCACTCTAACTAAGGATCTATATGTAAATGCTTGTTACTGTTGATTTATATGTAAACGCAGTTAAATACTAGTACAGTTTTCTTTCTTGGTAATGAATTTTCGTTGTTGTTTAAATTTCTTATTTTTATTTCGCTTAAAAGTAAATTAATGGTAAATTCTATCGTACTACTATAAAACCGGCTATGCTTTATGGTACGGAGTGTTGGACGACCAAAAGGAACACGAACAAAAGCTAAGTGTGACAGAGATGAAGATGTTGAGATAGATGAGTGGTCATACGCGATTGGATAAAATAAAGAACGAAGATATAAGGGAGAGAGTTAGAATAGCACCTTTGTGGAAAAGATGATAGAATCGCGTCTCAAGTGGTTTGGACATGTGAGAAGAAGACCTAAGAAAACTATCCATGAAAATGGTCAAACGAGATATACATGTAAACCATCTTTCTGTAGACATGATACATGACAGAACTCAATGACGTCGTTTGATTCATGTAGCTGACCCCATCTAGTGAGACAAATCTTTGTTATTATTGTATTTCACTTAAAAGTAAGTCCTGTTTTCCTAATATTAATAGTTCAATTTTTCTTTTATAATTAAATACTTGATTAAACTATTGCCCCTTCTGCGTTCTGCTATTTAGTATTCAATAGTTTCATTTCAAATACTAACGCTCTAAACTGTCACAACATTTCAAATGCTACATGTGAATGTTTTTTTAACTAAATTCAACCAAGGTGCAAGCTCAGCCACAAAAATAAAAAAAAGCAAGCGGCTATCACATGATTCTATGTTTTCACGCTTCTTCACCAAAAAAATTTTAGAGAATTACTCAAATGAAAATGGCAAAAATATCTTTTTATGAAGATACTTTATTTAAAAGTGTGGTTTATTTATTTAGCCACACTTTAAACAAAAACAACACTTTTATAAATATCAAAATCTAACCATACAATCTATTATCCAAGGGTCAAAAAGAAATATATTCACATGAAGACAATTATAAAATTTTCATTGTAGTATCCACCAAAAATTTATTATATAGCACATAAATTGTTATAGAGCACCACCGAAATTTTGACATTCAGCACGATTCGTAACACATAAATTTATGGATATAATATAAAAATTTTGTTGTATGTGTATTAATTTTTTTTGTGCTTTACATCAAATTTTTTTTTTTATTGAGTATTAAAATTTTTGTAACCAATATCATTCTTGAATATATATAGGAAAAGACGAAGAAAAAAAGAAGACGATGACAATAATGATAATGATGATAATAATAAAGGATGAGGAGGAAAAAAAGGAATAGATATAGAAAAAGAAGGCGGTGGTAACGACAATAAAGACAATAATAAAAAAAGAAGCCTAAAAGAAAGATACACAAAAAAAAGAGGAAGAGAAAAAAGAAAAAAAAAAATAGCAACGCATATGTATATAAAGAAGAAAAAAGGAAACAATTTTAATACACTAGTTTAATTAAATATTCAATTATAAAAGAAAAATATCAAATTTACTAAACGATCTAAAAATTCATAATATTATCCTCGTATAAAGATGTTTTTATAAAAGTAATCTCCTTAGCTGATATTACAAAGTTTATTATTTCATTGATATATTCATTAAGGAAAAGTCTAGTGGGCAGTAACTTTGTTAAATTTTGACCAGCATGTAACCAGCAAAGAAACGTGAGCCATTAGATGAAATCTCACACCAATCTCACACCATTAAAACCATTATTGATGGCTATCTGATGGCTACAAATCACAAAAGTTGCTGGCCCTAGCATTTCTCATTTATTAAATTGATATATCTATTTATTTATTTTTCGTTTTGGAAACAAAATCAAATTTAACAAGACATTTATTATTGTATGTTAGTTTTTTTAATATAAAACTCAAAAGGATCCTTTATATTTTATTATAAGAACGCATACGATAATTTTTTTAAACATTCTTTGAGGGCAAATGCCCCCTCAAACATGCTCTGCCTCATGATATGAGTCAGCAATGCATGTATGTATTACTGTATTAGACTTCACATTCTGTCTTTGGCGACATGGTTGACTCCTTAACTCTGCTTTCAGCTATCCTTGCCTATTATTAGTATCATTATATATTAGACACATGATAATGTTCAAAAGGGAGAACGAGAATGATGAGCATATTCATGTAAGAAATCCAAGCTAATTGATGTCCTACCTGTTGGTCCCAACTGGTTCGAATGGTGATGATAGCGTAAAATGTGACTTGCACAACGAATGCAGCTATGATCCCCAACCACAGCCCCTGTTAGTCACAACTCACAAACTAAGCTAAGCAAAAGAAATAAGAGCATCATGATTGATAGATATTAGTATAAGTATATTACCTTGGCTTTCATATGCGCAACAAATCCTAACAGGACAGAGCAAGGAACGCCCACAAGATAGAATGAGCCAAGATTCACATACGCACCTATTCGCTGCCACCCACATCCGGAAGCAATACCTGAAAGTGCACTTTGTATTCCGTCTAGAAAGCACGAAACTGCCAGAATTGGCGTCGTCGCCGACACTTCTCTGATTACTTGTTTGTCATTACTGTAAATACGGCTCCACATGTTCCTCAGCACAACCATGATTGAAGCTAACAAGATCCCTTCAATGAACACCATCCATAGCACCACGCCAACTGCTACACGTGCTGCCTCTGGATTTCCACCTCCTAGTTCATTCGACACCCGTGTGCTGCATCAATCATTAATCACTATGCTTTAAAATTCATGTTCCATGTCAAGCAGAGTTTCTTACTTTCTTTATTGAGCATCATAAGTACCTTACAGCAGCACTGAATCCAAAAGGGATCATCCAAGCTAAAGTAAATGTATTAAGGCTGAAAAGGCATATCAAGAACGTTCTTAGGGAGTATCAATGAAATTTATACGATAAGGTGCAGTCCAGTCCCAGATGCTAACCATATTGAAAGAACTGAAGTTTCTAATGCTGGGTTCGGAAGAAGACCAGACAAGATAACTACGAGTTCGAATGTCCAAACTTTCAGGCTGCTCAAAACAAAACCAGCTGTTTCATAGGCTTGGTGAGGATGATCATATCGGCGAAAAACATTAGGAGTTGAGAAAACTATCGCTTACCAGAGCATAAGAGCCGAAGGAACAGCAAGTTTAAGGAAGGAGAAGACTCCATTTAGGGACTTTTTGGAAAAGCCAGTCCAAGATTGTTTGCAAGAAGAAGAGTATTTGACATAGAAGGAGATGAAGAGAAGATTCAGATAATAACATATGGAAATAGATATGGGTGCCCCCCTGCTCCCCAGGGGAGTTTTGAATACAAGAAGCCAGCAGAGAAGGATGTGGAGCAGCGCGGCAAGTGCAGAGGTTATGACCATTGGGAAGACAATGCTCTGGGTTTGCAAGAACCTGAGAATGGACTGAAGAAGGCCATGCGCGAAGAGGCTTGGGATCAAGCAGCGGGCATACTTGCCAGCTTGGTTGGCTATGGCTTTGTCTTGGCGCATCGCAATTAGAATAGGCTCCGTGTTGGCCCAGATGACGGCGACGAAAACACTGACGACTGAAACAACAAGCATGGATCTCTGCAAGTGTATGCCAAGCATCTGGTACTGCCCTGCCCCATTCGATTGTCCACAAAATGTGTCCAGTGCACCGGTTAATCCTGTCTGCTCAAACACATGCACACATTATTTATTTATGGAAAAGTACGAGTAGCCAATAGAATATTTGTATAATACTTACAATGAAGGTTTAAGGAGTATTAGAGATATAACCATTAGTGTTACTTTTTCTCACCCATTTTTTCTTTTACGAATTAAGTATTGGCCAAAGGAAAAGTCTAGGAGGCCAGCAACTTATGTGTTTTGTGGCTAGCACTTAATCATCAAGAGAAAAGTGAGTGATTTTCTACCATTAGATGTAATCTCACATCATTAAAAAGACTATTGATAGTCAATTGAAAGTTACAAAACACAAAAATTGCTACCCTAATACTCCTCTTCGCCAAATTTTAATAAAACTGTTAGCTCTTTAAACTTTCTTTTTTATTTAATAAAAAATGTTAAAAAAAATCATCAAAATTTATTATTCTCGATTATTAATTAGCTATTAATATTTAAAAATATGTAATAAAATATATTATTAAATTATTAAATTAAAAAAATTAAAAATTAAAAATTAAATTAATAACTAAATAATAAAAAAAATTTGATAATCCCTGATATTTCTCATCTCTTATTTAATACCTGGAGACTCGAGTTATTGAAAATAAAAACAAAATCATCTACGCTATTGTTACCAGTTACCAGTAAGGTGAATCCTGTAACGGCGGCAAAGGAGGTCGCCATGGAAGCTCCGGAAAGAGGGAGAGTACCGAGATGACCAACAAACATGATGGAGATGGTCTGGAGGCTGTATTGTAGGAAAGCCACTGAGCAGAGAGGCACTGCCAGCCATAGCTGTCTCTTCAGCTCTTCAACAACTGCCTCTCTTGGGATTTTCATGCCTTCAGATGAAGATGGCTGGCAATTATAAACAAAGAAGGAGACGTTATGATGAAGTATTCCGTTTCCATTTCCATTTGGAATGTAATGCAAATGCAGTGTCAGGACTCAGGGAATTCGGTTTAGAAGAATCTTGAGTGCCGATGTTTCGTTGGAGTCATAATGGCGAAAGGCGAATGTATGTTTATTGTTTAATTCAAAGAGCATAATCGCTTGGGGTGCGAATTACGGAGTGAAAGTCGATGATAAATGTTTATTAAAATAAGAAAAAGTCTAGGACACTATCAAAATAAAAATGAGTGATTTTCTATATAATTTCACACAATTAAAAATACATTAAAAATATTATTGATGATCAATTAATGATTACAAAATACTAAAATGACTGCTCTTAACATTTCTCTTAAAATAATATTCTAGTTATTTTTGCAGTTCATATGCTAGTTAGGCGGTTGGTTAATACCTTCGTTTCTAAAATAATATTTTAGTTACTTTCAATACAAATAAAATTTGTAGATAAATAAATTACAAAAATATTAAAATAAATTTATCACGAATCATAGTAGACACAATCTTCAATAATTATTTATTATCGTTTTATTTATAAGTAGAATAATTTCCACAAAAATCTTCCAAAATTATACGTGAATCATAAAAATTACTATAAACACCAATATTCTTAAAATACTTACGCACAACTTTGTTCTTCTTCTTAATAAAATTGCAAGCAAGGCTTGCCAAGTCGTTGAAGGCTTGGTGCCTTAGTTCAAAGAAAGAAAGAAAAAGCACAAGAGAGATTATGGAACAGAATTCGCTTGTGTATGTATGTGTGTGTTTTGTGTTTGTCATGTGTTATATATATATATAATGAGCTTTTTATACAAAAATGTGAGAATATATTTATAAGAGTTTAATTTTGATGTATTGATAATATAAACAGTCATGCAATTATATTTGTTGTTTTTATGACTATTTATGCGATTAATGTGAAACATAGTTATTTTAGTGATGTGATATTACGTAACTAGATTCATGTATAAAATTATTTTATACTGCATTAAAAATAAATTTATATTTATAATCATTAAATTGGTTTTAATGATTAAAATTAAATATACTTAATAAACGATTTATAGACAAAAATTTAGCTAATAAATGCTTTAAGGACACATGATAAATTTACTATTAATGAAAAATTTTAAATATCTTTATTTAATAAATGTTAAATAAATATATTGAAAACTTAAATTTTTATATTTTTAATAAAAACATTTTAATTTTATAATCTTAACATGTGCCCTAAGGATACAAGATAGATAAATTCTATAAATAATATATTTATAGTCATTAAATTCATATGACAATGTATTTAACTTCATTGTATTTAAAGCTATTGTCTTTAATTTTTATTAAAATATATTTAATAAATAAATTTAAATAATTAAATTTTATATAACTGTAAAAAATAAAATAATTAAAAAAATCATATACAAGCAATACATTTTAAAAAATGAAATTATATCATTAAAAATGTTGCATTTCAATATATATTAGAACGTTATTTTTGAGATAATTGATATAAGAATCAATCACACTTTATAACTAGAAAAATAAAATAATTAGACAATAATGAATTGTGAAATATTATGAAAACGATTATCTAGTGACAAATTATTCAACTTTGTTATTTAGTAGTAATAGTAATTAATAAATTTGAGGAAAAAAGCCTTTAATTTGTGCCACTAAAATTAAAAGAGGGTTTTAGTTTGTCAGAATCAGAGACTTGATCATGCCCTCTACTATTATTCGTACATCTTATTAGCTTTTCTACCAAATAAATTAAAAGCGTCGTGGTTTAATTATTTTGTTGGTGAAAATTAAAAGAGAGATAAAAAGAGTTTTATAGTGGAAATTAAAAAGCATTTCTTAGTAGTTATTTATTTATTTATTTATTTATTAAGTATATTTTAATAAAAATCGAAGATAACGGCTATAAATGCAATAACTTTAAATGAATTGTCATATGAATTTAATAATTATAATACATTATTTGTATATTATTTATTAGGTATATTTAATTTTAATGATTGAATCAATCCAATAAATATAAATGTATTCTCATATTCTTTTGTAAAAATTTTATTCTTATATGATGCATTTTTTATATAAATATCTATGAATAAACTATTAAAAATACTTTCGAATAATTTTGTCACTAACAAAAATGTATTCGATTTTTATTATTGACAAAAATATCCTCAAATAATTTAAAAATATGACAAAAATGCTTAAAAAAAATTTTCTTTTTTGTAAGACAAACCGCTTATACATTTGATCTAAAATTTTATAGAAATATTCATATAACTATTTAAACAATGATAAAAACTTGATCTCTATATATATTTTTTAAAAGTATTATTAATTGTTGACAAAAAAATCACCAAAAAAATATATACTTAGCAAAAATTTACTAAATTTTAAGAATAAAAATATTTCATTTTTCTAATCATATTTGCAAAGAAATCACATTAAAATTCAATTTCTAAATCATGTTTTGAGAATACATATTGAATGTTAGACATTTTTTGTACCGTTTTAAAATTATTTGAAGACATTTTTGTTAAGGAAAATTCTAGGTAAACAATGATCATTTTAAACAATATCAACAACCACCAATCAAATAAAAATATACTACATTCTAATTTAATGTTATTAATTAAATTTAAGATTAATTTACACTTTTAACCTTATTAATTCACATTGTTCACACATTATTTAAAAATATTGTTGTTTACCTATACTTTTCATTTTATTAATAACAAAATTCAAATATATTTTTGTCAACGACAAAATTATTTGAATGTATTTTTTGTGATTTGCCCAAATATCTAAATAAGTTTATCTTTCTTTAATAAAGCCTAACTAACCATCATTAATGTTCATTCAATTATCATTATTATCATCAACCATCATTAATGTTTTTCAACGTTCATATTGCTTAGTTGAATTCTATTAATTTTTGGGAAAAGAACAGAGAGGTCCTAATTTTTTAAATTTTTGACAAACATATTTTTAATAAAATTTAAATATAAAAAAGTTTCTGACTTTAATAAATAGAGGATAATTTTATCCTTTTATTTATTTGTCTCTCATATACCAAACGGAACTGGCTGACGTGGCTAAAATGGTATCCAGATATCCATTACGGTGCCACACTGAAAGGGGAATAAAGTTTCAAGGACAAATAAGTCCTTGACGTCATTTTGCAAATAAAGTTCAAAGGACAAATAGGTCTTTGAGAATTTAGTTCATTATACTTCTATTATGAGAATTTAGTTGATAAAATTATGCTTGTATTTTGAAATCTAGTTAATTTGTTGTATTCTGCAATTTAAATTATTTGTATTAAAATTACAGAAATTAGGCTTATTCTATTTCTACTTTTTTTCTTAAATTGCATTAGTTCAGTTTTAATGCATTTGTGTATTATATTAGAATTTGTTAAATTGCATTAGTTCAGTTTTCATTATACCAGTGGCATTAGTTAGCATCAGATCATTTATGCATCAAGTTAGCATTAGTTCATTTGTGCATCATTCATGTATTAAGTTAGCATTAGTGCATTTGTGTATTATATTAGAATTAGTATTTTTATCCATAATAAAATTACGATAATAATTTTTTTAAATTATAGTTCATTTTGTTCTGACAGTATAAATTATGCATGACACAAAAGATTTATAAAATCAAACTACTTTTACAAAAAAGTCGTAAGTTGACAAAAGTCTCTGGCTAAGAAGACCAAGATATCTGCAGATAAAAAATTAAATACTAAGATTTTTAGTTATTATTTTTATATGAAAAAGTATAATTTTTTATTAATAATTAATTTTAACATTCGTTATCTAAAATTTAAAATAATTTAATGTGTATACTTTTATATTTAAAATATTTTAATTATAAAAAATATCGGATGACATATTTTGATTTGTCAAATTACTAATATAAAATATAATTATATATAGAGTAAAAATAGTAGAGAGAAATAGAAAAATAGAGAGAGGTAGATGAGAGAATTTAGGAAAGGAGTTTATTAATTTTGAAAAAAAAATATTTTCTCTCAAGTTTAATAAGAGTGTCATGTGACACATTTGATTATTAAATTAGATAGTAATATATGATACATAATATAGGTATATTTCAATTAGATAGTAATATATGATACATAATAGAAGCATAATGAACTAAATTCTCAAGGACCTATTTGTCCTTCGAACTTTATTTGCAAAATGATGTCAAGGACTTATTTGTCTTTCGAACTTTATTCTCCTTCCAGCATGGCACCGTAACGGACATCTGGACACTGTTTCAGCCACGTCAGCCAATTCCGTTTGGTGTATGAGAGACAAATAGGCGGAAGGATTAAATTGTCCTTCATTTGTTAAAGTCAGGGACTTTTTTGTATTTAAATTTTGTCAGGAATATATTTGTCAAAAATTTAAAAAGTCAGGACCTATCTATCTTTTTCTTATTTTTAATAATATTATACATTCAAGTCTTTTTTTGGTGGCTATATATTCAAATCTTTATGTTAATTAAGATCAATTAAGTTAATTTAATATAACAAAAATTAATTATAATTAATATTATTCTAAATTTTATTATTTAATTTAGTTACACTTAATTCATAAAAAAAACTTTAATATATAACATAACTCTCAATTTTTTTGGGTCCAATTAGCAAAATAGAAACCCAGTGCCAAAACAAGTATAATTCATATGTCGGGGGTTCAAATTCTGTCTTGTGCATGCAGTAATTTATTGGCCAGTAACAGTAATTTATTGGCCAGTAACAAATCCTTAAATGGAGCTCAGTACTGCGACAAATTAGTTCTTGGCCTGTCGAGTAATCAAAAAATAATTCATATGTGCATGTGAGAGCTCATTAGCCTATTTGAATTTTATTTTTTCAAAATATCACATTCCATATTATAAAGGCTTAAGAATTCATAGTTTCTGTTGATGTGCGACTAAATTTGAAATACAATAATTTTTCACACGTTTTAAGTTTAGAGAAATCGAGAAGAACAAAGAAAGGTTGAAAATTAATTTGCAATTTTGAAATATTCAAAAAGATTTAAACTTTAACTTAGATCGAGTGGATGATAATTTTATAAAAGTATGATAGAATAAATTTTTTGATTCTTATACTTTTAGGATAACATTTGGAGCACGTCTACAAAATATTCTCTTACGTACTATTCTTGGCGATTTATGCGTTAATGGTCATGCACCATATCATGTTAACATGAGAGCTCTAAAATTAATGTCCAAATTTATAAGAGACGGCCTCATCTCTCTATTCTCAATTTTGTGTTTATCCATTAAGGATATGTTGCAGTAATATTTACACTTTCACATTTTGGGACGAGAAAATATTTAGTTTAGTCCTGAAGTTACACTCGAATTTTAATTTAGTCCTTAAAATTTCAATTGTCTTTATTTAGTCTTTAAACTTTTCAATTGATTCTGTGATAGAAACTACCGCAAAAACTGACATGATCAAAATTTAAAAAGTTTAGGAATTAAATTGATACTCGAGTATAACTTTAAAGACCAAACTAAGGCCCAGTTTGGGTAAATAACTTAAATAAGTTCTTTTGAAAAAAGAGCTTAAAGTATAAGGACTTTTATTAATAGCAACTTATAAATAAGTTATTTTGTGTTTGGATTTTTAGTTATAAAAGTACTTATTTTAAAGTTGTAGCGTTTGGATAAATAACTCAAAAATAATTTTTTTTTACAGAAGAGAATGAATATTAAAATAACTATGATAACAAATATTTTCCAATATTGAATGTTGATTTTACATAACCTAATCACTGATATATATTGTGTATGATATGGTAGGTGAAAAAAAAAATAAATATAAAATATGTGTGTCAATGTATATTTTGTTGCTGTTTTTTATTTTTTTTTTACTCCTATTAGAACTCCCTTATCCTTTATTGAGGTCAAGAACTTGTTATAATTAACTATGAAAATAATAGCAAGTTATAAAATCACATGTGAAAAAAATAAAATTAAAACTAAAATTTCATACCACAGTTAAATACAAATTTAATAATAAAAAATAGAGTGATAAAATGATAAAAAAATATTTAGAAGAAATATATGCAGTAAGTTGTTCAGATGCAATATTGTCTGAAAATAGTGGTGGAGGATCAATACTTCCATCAGATGAATCATTACGTGAAAAAGGGGACGTTTGGAACATTGTGTGAGAATGATGGTGAAATGATGGTAGAAGGCCAGTGCTTCTAGCAGACATTGCGTGAAAATGGTGGTGATGAAGGGTCAGTATTTTTCACAGAGTCAAGAAGGAAAGTAGATTTTTTTTTGTTTTGAAATTAAATTTTTTTGAGGAAGTGATAGAATGACTTATCGAGAAGCAGAGAAGTCATATATTTCTACTTCTTTGAAAAGCTGTAAATTAACTTTTCGAGAAGTTAAAAGCTTTTTCTAAAATGGTGCCAAACACACAAATTGTGACTTCTCATAATCCAAAAGTCAAAAAAAGTAGCTTACTTCCCAAACGGGCTCTAAGTATTTTCTCTTTTGGAATTATAGACATCATCATCAATCATCTCATATGAATGGTGAAAAAAATAAAATTCCACAATTGCACTGCTACTGTCATATACTGATACGTACCCTATATCTCGGCTAACAACCCAAAATTAAACTCGGCTAATAACTCGAAAAAGTCAAGTCAGAGCTCGGCTACGTAATCTGATAACAGCTCCCAACAAGTCAAAAACTATCTCCAAAATTGTTACCATAAAATTCGGACGAGCTTAACAAAGCTCGGAACCACAACTAATCAGTCAAACGCTATCCTTATGGATAACTTCGGCAAAAATGGAGAATCACGAAACTAACTCCAACCAAACAATCTCAAACGCCTATATAAACAGATAGGTAATTTCGGAGTAAGACAGGTCACAGAACTCCCTCTAATTTGTTATTATCACTTCTCTTACTTCATATTCTTGCTTGAGCGTTTGAGTACTTTTTGCAGATGCTCCTGTCACGGTGTTCCAGACTAGCCGATGTATAACTCTTCCGCCCGGACTCGGTCGACAGCAGAAGAAGTTACCATACCTCGGCCTCATACGCACGGAACATTTGGCGCCCACCGTGGGCCGGAATTCATCTAACCCCACTATTTTCTCTACCCAACTCTTTACCCTTTTCTTTTGCAGGATTTCCGATCTTCCAACATGGCCGATAACCGGGTTCATCAGCCCACATAGGCCGAGCTTCTAGCTCAGATTGTTGAACTCCAGGCAGAAGTTCGAAGGATAGCCGAGCTGTCCTTCCATAATAATGTCGGAAAGAACGAGGAAGGAAACTCCAAAAGCTCGCTCTTGGGCAACACAGACCCTCTAAGCATCACCCCGCCAAAGGAGAAGCTGACGTTAGACAACCCTTTCTCTGAAGAGATTACCAATTTTCAAATGCCAAAGAACTTTGTGCTGCCCACTTCCCTGGAGCCATACAAGGGGATTGGTGACCCCGTGCTCACATTAAAAAATTCCAGTTCATGATGTTTTTTAACGGCGCTAATAATGAGCCCATACTCTGCCGAGCTTTTCCCACTTATCTCGATGGTGCTACTTTACTGTGGTTCTCTAAATTATCTGCAGGTACAATTTCTTCCTTTGAAGAGCTGGCGAGGTCTTTCATTGATTACTTCACCGCATCAAGGATATACATACACAGATCAGACTACCTCAGCACTATCATACAAGAACAACACGAGAGTCTGAAGGACTATATGACACAATTCGCCAAGGTAACTATAGAGATCCCAGACCTCAGTCCCGAGGTCCACCTGCACGCACTTAAAAGCGGCCTCCGTCCTGAAAAATTTCAAGAGACTATAGCCGTGACCAAGCCAAAGACTTTAGCAGAATTTCGAGAAAAGGCAGTTAGACAGATGGAAATAGAAGAGCTTAGAGAAGCTCGGCGGATCAATAAACCAACTCAATCAAAAGAAGATGACCAGGAGGATCTTTTTGAATCAACAAATTGATCGGAAGGGGACTTATACCCTTCAAGCACTACTAGGCAAAGAACTATGGCTCGAAGATGTACTCTGTTTTCTACTCACACGACTTTTTTCTACACCAGTTTTGCTTGGAGAGGTTTTAATGAGGCACTTTCATCTTATACCTTCTATATTAAGAGAGTAATCGTCAATAAAGAGTATATTATTTTTAACTTCATCATTCTTTATTTTTATCCATGCCTCTAGTTCAGCTATTGTTTACGCTCTACACATATTATGGCAAACTAATATTAAAGTCGGCATACAAAAACAAACCGACAGTTATAAGTCGGAACCAATCTAACAAACTGGAAACCATAAGTCGGAATCAATTCAACAAACCAATACCTATAAGTCGGAATCACTTCAAACAAACTGATAATTATAAGTTTGAATCAATCAAAGCAAATCGACACCTATAAGTTGGCCTCAGTCCAACAAACCGACACCTATAAGTCGACGTCAGTCCAACAAACAATCACCTATAAGTCGGCAGCATTCCAACAAACAATCACCTATAAGCTCGTTCAAAAATATATTGAAATAAGCAACCCATTTTCTAATGAAAAACTTGTCCAATTTTATTTTCAAGATTATTAGGTTGATCTTGGGGGGCTAATTCTTATATCTTCGTTTTGTAACACAACCGCATCTCTTCTACATCCTGCCGAGTTATAACTCAATTTTCATAAAAGCTCAACCTGCTTTTCTTAAAAATAAACAGGTTAAGCTTGGGTGCTGTGATCTGGTCATTATAACTCGATAGATACAAACTATAATTCAGAGATTAGGTCTGATCTATCCTTATAAGTAGGGGTATTCGTGGTGCGGTTTGGTTCGGTTTTAAGGGAAAAAGTCATCCGATCCGAACGTTTAATTTATGTGCGGTGCGGTTTGGATTGGATGAAATTTTTTTGGAAATCCGATCCGATTACAAGCGGTTTGGATCGGTTTAGATTTGCGATTTTTTAAATAAAAAAATTAAATACATATAACAAGTCTCAACATCAAATTTTAAATAATCAACAATGACATAACAAGTTTTAATAATATCTTAAAAAGCTAACGATAACATAACAATAGAAATAAAATTATAGGTTAGTTAAAATAAATAAATAAATAATATTTTGAACATAAAATATTTATTAAATAATAATAATGCATGAATAATAGAAAAATGTAAAACAAATTAAACATATTATAAGTATAATTGTAAATATAATATTAAAATAATAATATTATAGCACATTGTGCGGTTTGGATTAGATTGGATCGGTTATGAAAAGTAGATCCAAAATTCGATCCAATCCAGCGGTTTGCAAAAAATACAATCCAATCAAATCCGAATTAGTGCGGTTTTAATCGGTTTTCGGTTTGGATCGGATTGGATGAGCGGTTTAATTTGGATCGGTTTGGATTTGAACACCCCTACTTATAAGTCAGTCACGTAAGCTATAGCTCGGCCACTTGCAAATTCAAAATAAAGTAGTTCGTAATCCATCCGTATAAGTCGGCCGCGTGTGCTATAACTCGGCCACGTGTAGAAAATTCCAAAAGAGAACGGTTAGTTGCTGATAACCCTAAAAAGACCTTTTCAAAGAAGCCACCAAATGATTCTCTGTGAGATTCTCGGACGGTATTCATGCCTCATATCTCGGAATGAGGAGAACATATATACCACAATTAAGTCATATACAAATCTTATATAAACAGAACCAAGTAAACATAGCAGGATAAGTACACAGAGGAGAACTCTCCCTTTTATTTTCTCTTTCAAAGAAAGCTAAAATATTCTATCTGACTTGAGCGTTGGAGTTTCTTTGCAGGTCCCAACCTCCTACGGTGTTCCTCGATGGCTGAAGTATAGCTCGGTGTCTGTGCTCTTAGGACAGAAAATTCCATACACACGGAAGAAGGAGTTATACCTCGGCACTAGAAGGAGTTATATCTTGGCTTAGATTACTGGATAGGAACAAATGCAAGCTCGAGGGCATCATGCCTACAATAGCTGAGGTATACGAATAAACTATAGGATCGCCTATGTTTCCTCTGGAACACAAGGCAAGCTTGGCGGCTATGATACGTACCCTATACCTCGGCTAACAACCCAAAATTAAACTCGGCTAATAATCCGGAAAAGTCAAGTCAGAGCTCGGCTACGTAATCTGATAACAACTTCCAACAAGTCAAAAACTATCTCCAAAACCGTTACCACAAAATCCGGACAAGCTTAACAAAGTTCAGAACCACAACTAACTAGTCAAACGCTATCCTTATGGATAACTTCGGCAAAAATGGAGAATCTCGAAACTAACTCCAACCAAACAATCTCAAATGCCTATATAAACAGATAGGTAACCTCGGAGTAAGACAGGTCACAGAAGTCACTCTAATTTGTTATTATCACTTCTCTTACTTCATATTCTTACTTGAGCGTCGGAGTATTTTTTGCAGGTGTTTCCACCGCGGTGTTCCAGACCAGGCGACGTATAACTCTTCTGCTCGGACTCGGTCGACAGCAGAAGAAATTACCATACATCGGCCTCATACGCATAGAACATATACCATAGGGATAAACTCATCATCAAATATAAATGGTGGAAAGCAAAAGAAGCGAAAATATACTTAAAACTTGTATGACTTCGTTAACCATATTGAACCATCTTCATGGAATATTTAAATAGAGTGATTGGATATCAATTATACAGTTTTACTCAATGAAAATTAATTCCATTCTCTTAACGTTTCACTTACTAATGTCCGAGCAAATGGTTTCGTAAAAGGATCAACCAAGTTCTTTTATAATCTCACAAAATTCATGGTTATCACACCATTTTCAATCAGTCATATCATAATATTGTACCGCACTCTTATACGTCTGCTTTTACCATTAGAAATCTTATTCTTTAATCTAGCAATAGCAGCCTCTCTATCACAATGCATAGTCATAGATGTTTTTGTTTTATTCTATAGTGGCATATCCACTAATAAATTTCTTAGCCTCGACTTCAATCATTGCCAATGACTTCTCTAAGTTATAAATTCTAATTCCATAGTTAATTTAACAATACATATCTACTTGGTAGATTTCAAGAAACTTTTTCTCCTAACATAAACTCAAATCACTTATAAATTTTATTTCATTAAAATTAGAAATTTATTTTGCAGAATTATATCTTTCCAAAACAGAGGATAACCAAAATACACCAAATCATAATTTATAGTTCTTTTCAAATATCTCATAATTCTAATTAAAGTGATTCAATCATCTTTATTAGGATTTTGAGTATATCTACTGAGCTCATTCTATTTACAACATATGTAATATCAAGTCTAGTGCAATCATCAAATACATCGAGTTACCAATTATATGAGCATATTCAATTCGAGAAACACTATCACCTTTAAGCTTAAACAAATGTAAATTTAAATTGTATGGGGTAGATACAAATTTGCATTATGATAACCAAATTTTTTAAGTATATTTTTAACATAATGAGATTGAGATAATATAAAACTATCATTTTTCCATATTACTTAACTTCAAAAATAAAATACGCAACACCCATATCCTTAATATATAATTGAAAAGATAGAAACCTTTTAATTTTATTTATTTTATCTAAGCATATTTTAAAATAGTAGCATGTCATCAATATATATACAAACAATAATACCAACTCTATCATTAAACTTGCTATGTATGCATTTATCATATTCATTAGTCACATGTCTATTAGAAGAAATAGCTTGATCAAACTTATCATGCCATTGTTTTGGAGCTTGCTTTAAATCGTAAAGAGATTTGAATAAGTTTACATTCTCTTTATTTTTTATCATACAATCTTCAAGTTGATCTATGTAAATTTTTTCATCGAGATCTCCATTTAGAAATACACACTATAGAAAAAACATTGAGTAGTGTCGAATTTACTGTCTGATTCATTGAATAAATCCGACGATAATCAATTTACCGTCGAAAAATATCAGCTGGTATAAATCTCGTCGGTAAATGTTTACCTTCGGATTTTCGACGGAATATAGCAAAAAACGAAAATGGATCCTGGTATTCCGACGGTAACATTTGGCGCCACTTCGTTCGTTTTTTCCACCATATTACCGGCAGATTCATCCGACACTAATACCGATGAAAATGTTATTTAAATTTTTTAAAAAAATAATGTTACCGTCGGAATAGTATTTTTTTTTTCAATTTAAATTATCTTTTTCCGTCCATTTCTAGTGTACCCAGATAAGTAACAATTGAAATAGTGCTCAAACCTAATGTGAAGTACGAAAAATTTAAATTACAAATATCGAATGATGATAACTGAAATATCTGAAATAATGTTAACTACATTACATTCGTAGAACTATATTTACATTCAATGAAACATATATTATAAAAACGCAAAGTTTCTTAAAAAATACATATCACCAAATTATGTTTACGTTAACCTTAATCAAATTCATCATCTTTTTCCTCTGATTCACTATCCTCCTCTTCCGATGTAATTTTCTGATTATCATCGAACTCGTCTTCCTCTTCTTCGTCGCCATCGACCTCGTCTTCTTCTTGAAGATCGTCGTCCTCTGGTGGAAGTGCGTCAGCATCTAGTCCAAGGTCAATAATGTCATCATCCATAACAGCAGACCGAAGGGAGATTGGCTCACCAGTATCGCACCATTTTTGAAGGAGTTAGGTCATCAATCTGGTAAGGTTCTTAACCCTCTATCGTATCATCAGACTCAATGCGGCCTCTTGGTTTAGTCTTAACCGCAACCACCCAATTAGACTTTCATGAACCCGAATAAGGCAAATAGTATACCTGTCGTATATTTTAAGGTAGAATAAAAGGATCGTAGTGCTTGTATTTCTTGGTTACATTTACTTCAGTGATATCGTAGTCCTTGTGCTTTTGTGTTTTTTGTCACAAACTTGGATAATACCATTCATATTTAAACATGCACACCTTGTATATAGTGTGACTGAAATACTGTAGTTCAATTATGTTGTGAAACACACCAAGCCAATCAGAATAGACCTTGCTTGAATACCCACAAACCCAAACTATTATCTGTTTTATTTCTAATCGACCATTGTAAGGTATGAAAACGATCCGTTAATATTGTAAATCGAGTAGCTAGTTGTCTTATTTAATGGGCCCCAACTAAGTATAACTAGTTACGAATCTGTTATGTCAGTTAGCTGCATGCTGACATATTCTCGGAACCAACTTGGAAAAATATTCAATGATGTTTTCGAATTTTCCTCTCAGAAACTCCTGTATGATAGAATAGGATAATGAAGTTTTAATTAGATTACAAATCTAGTATATTACAGATTACAATATTTACGAAGACTTAAAAAAATCACATGAGGTAGGGTAAAAATTGGTCATAGTTAAGCAACACATGCAGATGTGCAGCGTCGATCTCCTTCTTCTCTAACCAGTAGTCACTGTCCGCACCCATTACAGCTCTTTTCGACAAAAAGATTGGGTATGTTGTTCCACTTGACAAGGATTCTCTCCTCTCATTGTTTCTTGCAATCCTTATTCTACGTGACACACCATGAGACTGGAAATAGAAGGAGCAAAATGTGAAAGTTTTCTTAGCCAAAAATGCTTCACAAATGTTGTCCTCAATCTAAGATCTGTTCTTCATAGTGCGCTTAAATGAACCAATCATCCTCTAAAATGGGTAAATCCATCAAAATTGGACCGGCCCGCGTAGCATTGCTTCGTACGGTAGGTGGATTGCTAAATATTCTATGACATCAAAAAAGGATGGAGAAAATATCCTCTCTAACTTACAAAGTATAATGAGAATGTTCATGTCTATTAGGTCATTCATGCTCAATTTCGTAGCACATAAAATCTCTAAATAACTCACTTATTTCTGTTAGGGGTTTCTAGATGTTGGTTGAAAGTTTTCTGAATGCAATCAGAAGCAAAGGCTCCATGAATAAATGACAATCATGACTCTTCAATCCAGCAAGCCTACCTTGTGACACGTTTGCACACCTGCCCAAGTTAGAGGCATAACCATCAGGAAACCTTAATCCTCTAATTCATTTACAAATATTTTGCTTCTACTCCTTCGTTAGAGAGAATACCGTCTTTGGTTTAGCCTATTGTCTGTTATCAAATCTCTTTAAGTTCAGATCTAGCCACCTGCAAATATCCATAAAGTCTAACTTAACCTTATTGTTGTCCTTTATTCGTTCATCGTCCATTACTTTACGCATGATGTTATCAAACACATTTTTTTCAATGTACATCACATCAAGACAATGTCGAACCAAGTTATCTTTCCAATAAGGCAACTCTTAAAATATACTCTAATTAGTCCAATTATACTCCCTGCCATATTCTGGATGTCTTATACCTGCCTCGTTATCGACAATCTTTAGGATTCTTCTGACACGCTGCCAAACTTGCCTACCACCCAACCTCCTAGGTACCTCATCGTGTTCAACCTTATTCTTTTTGAATGAGTCCTTATTGCGCTGAAAAGGATGATCCATGTTGACAAATATTCGATGGCAATCAAACCACAAATCCTTACCGTTATTCGTCAACCAAAATGCCTTTGTATTCTCCATACAAATAGGACATGCCATTCTGCCAAGCGTGGACTAACCTGACAACATACCGTATGCAGGAAAGTCGTTAATGGTCCAGATTAACACAACCCGCAGTTGAAAATTTTTCTTCATTGAAATATCATACGTTTGTACATCATGGATCCACAACTCTTGTAACTCGTCCACCAACGACTACAAGAAGACATCTATTTTGGCTTTTGGATTGCTGAGACTAGGTATGATGCAAGTTAGGAACATTTACAGGTCCTTCATGCACATTTTAGGACTCAGGTTATAAGGTGTTCGTGACTAGGGGGCAACAAGAATACACATTACCGAAATTGGAAATGAGTGCGAACCTATCAGAGCACAAAGCTAGTCTAACGTTCCTGGGCTCGCTTGCAAATGTAGGATAGATCTAGTCAAAGTGATTTCAAGCTAATCCGTGTGACAGATGCGTCATGATCTCATCATCTCTCTTGTTGCTATTATACCAGGTCATGTGAGGGGTGGAACTCGTCGAGGCATACAATCGCTTCAACCTCGGGATTAAGGACAAGTAGTGCATCCGTTTCATAAAAATTCTCTTTAACCGACGTTTACCAATCTGTTCTCTCTTGACTTGGAACTTCGGTGATCTACAAAATTTGCATTCATTAAGGTCTACATCCGTCTTGTAGTACAACATACAACCATTCAAACAACAATCAATTTTTACTACATTTAGACCCAATTTCAAAACTATCTTCTTTGCTTCGTAGTGGTTTTGGGAGATGCTAGATGATCCTACAGGTACCAGTTTGCTGCAAACTTGCAAATGGTGGCCCATTTATCAAAAGACTATTGGGTATGATTTGACTTCGACTTAATACTCATCATTCTAATACACGCAGACAACTCCAAATGGACGGCTCCATCATACAAAGGTTTCGCAGTAGCTTCTAACATGTGATAAAACCTCTTCGCTTCTAGGTTAGGCTCTTCTTCAAGATCTTTCAATTCATTAACACCTGTTGCATCACACACCATCTCGTTGTATCTCTCTTGGTTTGCCTCCCAAGTCATTTTAGGTCTCTCACCACACAAACTCTCGTTGATTGACAACTGGACCTATTCAAATTAAAGGCAAACCGGTTAATTCCCTACTCGTCCACTTCGTGTTTCATTTACGTCCAATTCCCATCCTTGAACCCGTTACGGTAGAGGTGAAGCGTTATGTCCGCAAGTCCTAACCACTTAGTTAGCCGACAGTTTTGACACAGACACCTAAAAAGACCTTCGGACATAAACGATTTCATGTTGAAAACATGCGCGACAAACGCGTCAACCCCCCCCCCCCCCAAAGAATTCGAGTTTTAGACCTCTCGACCATCGTTGTCCCTCTTACATATCTATAGACGATGACTTGGAATCATATCGAAACACACACCCTAGAATTCAATGAACAACAGAAATTATTTAAGTTTTTAAAAAATTTGGCAGAGTGTCCCCTATAATTAGAAGCTCCCGCGCATACAATTATCATTTTCTAACAAACCGAACACATTTTAAACACTTTAAATGATAATTCGGCAGAACTTCTGCTTAATTCAGCGATATCCATGAAATAAATACAACAACTTTCATATAGGAAACAACTGCAGGCATAAATAATTAACATATAGGCATGCAATAAAATATAAAATCCTAACCATTTTAGAGCCCAACCCCTTATAACTCCATAATTTTTCAGCAAATAAGGGTTTTGAGAAGGCACCACTACGCGACCTTCTCACACTTCTGTCCTAAAACTCTATCCTAGAAAAAGTAAGTCCAACGTAAAATTTAAACAATTCATTATATTTAGAGATAGAAAACTAACATAGAATATTACTCCACATACAACAAAAGAAAAAAACTCCAATTGAGCTCAGATAAAATAGCACCATCCTAATAAAAAGGATTACTTATTAAATTCACAAGCTAAGATTAATTCAAAAACTAACTTAAAAGAATAAGTAAAACTCATTACTCTAATTAATTAAAACCTAATTCTTAATTCAACCAAACTAACAAGAGGCATCACAAATTTAATTTTTACTTGCATTAAAGTGACACAACAACTCCAATTAACATACTTCATTAAGTAAATTTAACCACTGAATTAACAACTCTAACAAAATGATAACTCACAAAATAATATGAAAAACATAATAACCATGCTAAGAAACCAATCTGATGATAGTGGTGGCAGTCTTTCTTTAAAATCATGGTGATAGAGGCGGCGGTAACGGTGACGTGAACAGCAACCGCGACGGAAGATGCTATGGGGACATCAGTAACGGCAGCAGCAGATTGCACGAGCACGTGCAGCGGTGGTGACAGCGGGTGCTCCAGGCGCGGTGGGACATCGACGGCAAGCTCTGACGGCAGCCACGGTGACTGTTGTCGTCGGAGGAGTGAGCAAACGAGGGGAGAGAGAGAGAGAGAGAGAGAGAGAGAGAGAGAGAGAGAGAGAGAGAGAGAGAGAGAGAGAGAGAGAGAGAGAGAGAGAGAATGACATCATACATGTGAGGGGGAAGGACTTCGCGTTTAAATTTAGTCCCAATTTTACCGTCAGATTTACCGTCGGGTTAATCTAACGATAGTAACGTCTTTACGTGCCCAAAACGCACTGTTTCACTAAATTTGACGGTAGTGGGTGCGCCAAAATTTCTCTTTTTCCCTCCAAATATTACTGTCGACGTTACTGTCAAAAATTATGTTCCGATGGTAAATCTGATAGAAATCTCGCCGTTAACATCCAACGGTACTCAACATTTTTCTCGTAGTGACAAGTTTTACATTTATTTGATGCACAACAAATTTAAATATAGATGCAATGACAAATAAAATTCTAATAGATGTAATTCTAACAACTAAAACACATGTATCAAAATAATCTACATTCTTTTGTTATTTGTACCTTTTACTACTAATTAATCTAGCTTTATATTTATTAATACTATTTTCTAATTTTAATTTTTTAAAAAAATTTATTTTCATTTAATAAGTTTTATATTAGGAGGTAAATAAACCAATTCTCAAGCATATTAGACATAACAGATTCAATTTAATATTTACAGTTTCTTTTTAAAAAGAGCATAAAAAAAAGACATAACATTATTTATATGACAAATAATCATTAAAAATAAAATAAATAATATAATCATCATCAAAGTTTTTTTTAGTTCTCTTAATTTTTCTTATCTCATTATTTTATTCATCAACAATATTATTAGATAAAGTATGTGAATTAAAAACACTTTTATTCTTAGACTTATTAGGATATACATTTTTTTTAAAAAAAAAAGATACATTACAAAAATTGTGACTAACTTTATCATAAAATTAGGTTTTAATTTGAGTAAACAACTTAATTAATTTTTTTTTAAAAAAATTTTAAGTAATAAATATTTATATTAAAAATAGCTTATAAATAAGTTATTTTGTACTTAATTTTTTAGTTATAAAAGTGCTTATTTTAAAAAAAAAGTAATAAAAAACTTTTTATTACAAAAGAAGTCATTCACTTAAATAATTGTTTAAAAAGTTAAAATTTGGTTTTGAAAATATGCACCAAACATTAATATTATAATCTTTCATAAGTTAAAAATTCAAAAAACTTACTTATAAAAAGCCATATTAATAGTGTTTGGTACAGTTTTTTAGATATATTTTTAATTTTTCGAAAAGTTGTTCAAGAATTTTTGAGAAAGTTAAAAAATTTGACTTCTCTCCTTCTCAAAAGCTATTTTATCACTCTTATTTACACAATTAGGGGTGTTCATAGATCGGATCGTATCCGCAGATCCGCGGTAAATATCCGCATCCGATTGTGGATCGGATCGCGGATATCTACTCTACATCCGCGTATCCGATCCGCAGATCCGCACTATAATAATTAAAAAATAAAAAATATATATATATTTGGTATTATATTTACTTTTGTATGTTTTAGTTAGTAATTATTATTCATATATTATATTATTTTATTTTTGTTATTTAGAGAGAGTTTGATTAAAAATATTTTAGGAATAAATAAGTTTAAAAGTATGAAAGAAATATTTTTATCGAATTCTTTTACATAGAAATATGATTAAAAAAGAGAAGGTTTAATTATGCGGATATATCTGATCCGATCCGATCCGATCCGCAAATATGCGGATCGGATCGGATCGGATCTGGCACTGAAATGTGCGGATATCATATCTGATCCGATCCGATGGAAATTGTGTGGATCGGATCGAATTTTCGGCCATATCCGATCCGATCCGATCCGCGGACACCCTTATACACAATTTTAAAATAAGTACTTCTATGATAATTTTTTAAGTATAAAATAACTTATTTATAAATTTTTATATATTTTAATCTCTTTTTTAAAAAAAATTTAATTAAATTATTTATTCAAACTAATCTTAAATACTAGAGAGAGATAGAGTTTGATTTGACTTCTTTAAAGATTGGTCTAAAATTTGAACAAGAAGGTAATAAGGATCTTGAAAATGTGATTTTTTTGTAGGTGTCTCCTAATTTGACAGGTTAAGGGCTAATTTGTTGTGTTGTTAGTCAATAAATTACTACATACACAAGGCAAAATTTAAATTCTCAATATTTACTTAAACGGACAAATGAATTAATTACTCGACTAACTCAAATGAGTTAAAATGCTTTTTCTTATAGACACACGCATTTACACATAAGCATTGAAGGCTCTAGATAGTAATGATAGCAGCGGAGATGAATCAAAACAAAACAAACCCCCTCCCTTCTCTCTGTAGGAGTACAAAACTACAAATCAGACTAGGGAGATAGAGATTTTTGGTCAAATCTAAAAGATGAAAAGGGTGAGGACTATTTTGTCTTTTTGAGAATATCAGAGGATTTAATTTTATGGTTAGAGATTTAACTTTAACGGTGGGTATTTTTAAGTTGTGGATAGAATATTTTATAAATTTAAAATGATATAAAAATTTAATTAAAATTTTTTAAAATATAGTGATTTAATTATAAATTTAGTAAAATAATAAAAATTAAAAAAATTAAATATTATAATAATAAATTTATTATTAGTGTAATAAATTTTATTTATTTTCAATATTTTATTATTAATCATGAAAATATATAAAAATTTTAAATTAAATATTTTTCTAACAAGTTAAAATATTTTATATTATGTAAAAAAATATCAAAAGTAAATAAAATTATTACAATAATTAATAATAAATATATACTAAATCATTAAAATTATTATTATTTGAATGAATAAAATACTTACCATTAATATATTTATATAAATAAAATTATTATTAAAAAATATTTTGATCAAATAAACAAAAATATAATTATTTTAATCTCGCATAAGAACGAATATGCATTTTATAATAAATTAAAAAATATTATTTAAATATCTTGTAAAAAATAAGAGCGTCATTTAAAAAAAAAAATATGAAAGCAAAAATGATATTATAATAAAGGGTAAAGTACTAAATTGATTCTTTACGTTTGGGCGTAATTCTATTTTGGTTTTTAAAATTTAAAGTGCCTTATTTGAATTTAAAAAAAGTTTTATTTAGCTTCAATGTAATCCCACTGTGGGGTCAAAATTAAATAATTAACAGAATATCCTACATAACAGTAGTATAAGAATAAAATCGATAATTTGGAGAACGAGTAAAATATCGGCTTTGTCCCCAACGTTTGGGGTAAGTCCTATTTGTGTCCATAACGTTTAAATCATCCTATTTGTATCCTTAACGTTTATAAAAGTGATTCAATGTTATCCTACTATCAATTATATTAACAAATCAGATTATATTTTTTAATTATTCTCACTTGAATGTATTCATTCTCAATTAGGACTTGGATGTGTTCGATTTTAATATTATACTCACTATTTGTGTTTATATTCAATTATATCCCTAGAAAAGTGAATTATGTAAATGTTGTAGAAATTAATTTCAACATTTGATGAGCTATTTTTCGGAGTAAATCATCGATTCTATCTCAAACATTTGTATTCTAACTTCAAGAAGAAATTTTTAAAACTCAAACTAAAACACTCATGATGTGTAATTGACGGCAGGATAATATTGAATTACTTTTACAAACGGTAGAGATACAAATAGGACGATTTAAACGTTAAGAACACAAATAAAATTTACCCCAAACATTTAGGATAAAAATAATATTTTATTCTTTGAAAAACAAATACAAATTTTAGAGGCACAAAATTAACTGTAGATACATCAATGCTTGATGGGGGCAAATGCCCTTCTCCCCTCCCCTGGACTATATTCACTAAGCCAAATTTAGGCCCATAAGGATACCTGTAAAATCTTACTGCAAGCTTTGCAAAATGACACTGGAATTCAGTCTTGAACATATTAGTATTACTATACTAGTGTCTTATTGGTCAAGAACAACAAATAGCCAAGACATGAGTCAACAAATCATTTCCCATGCTAATTTCTGTTGACTCTTATTTATAATTATATTTAATAGAAGTATTTTTGTGAATGTGTCTAATAAAAATATATTTTTTATAATTGTGTTTAATAGAAGTGTCCTTATAGATATATTTTCTGTATCTCTTTATATATATGTTTAAAATATAATAATTAATTATTATTAGCAATAAGTTGATAAATAATATGTTGGTACTCTATATTTTTTTTATGAGATTATATAGTGATTTAAAATTAAATGTGAGAATTATCACTATAGTATTTTATTTTAATTTAATTTAAATTTTGATACAACATGACAAATTTAATTGGTCTTCCAAAATAAAACCGTAGTTGTACATTAAGGTCATTGTACAATACATTAATACTGTCCACCAGGAGAATAAAAGTGAAAGCGGTTGGTGTACAGCATATTTAATTTTGAGCTCAGACCAAAATAATATATAACAAATTAACAATAGTAATTGAGCTTCTTCTTTGACCAAAACCGAAGGACGTGCTTATTCCAATAAGGTTCACTAGGAATTTGTTAAGATGTCTTTGTATTAGACTGTTAGCGCATTAGTATCTTCTATATAAACAGTGGTTGGAATTTGATATTGCAACACATTACTCTTGCTTCTGAAAGTTTGATCTTCAGTGGCTTTCAGAAATAACCAATTCATTAAAGTTTTCAATGATGCTTTGTGATTCAACTATTATAATTCGGTCAAATTTAAAATATATTTCTGACAGAATGGTCGTTTTAATCCTATAAATAGATAACGCACAAAATATATCATACATTTTATTCCAGTGATCAATTCTCACACTAGTAATTTAAGATTCCAAAATAATAATTTTACCTACTATAAAAATATAAATATTTTTTTAGATTATTTCAGTGACTATCTTTTGAAAATATTCACATAATTTTTTTCATAATACCAAAGTATATCTCATCTTCGTACAGAAAAAATAAAGTCTAATTCTTTCAAAAACCAAAATATACATAAGACAAGATTATTATGCAGGAACAGTTTGATTTTTTTATTTTTTCAAAATTAATCAGTGCGCTGAGTTATTAATTTATTATATATATATATATATATATATATATATATATATATATATATATATATATATATATATATATATATATATATATATATTATGACTTGACAATGAATACTTAATTAATGGTTTAAAAAGAATATACTATTACTGGCAATTCAGATAAGACCGGCATCACGTTTGGCGGGGGCTATTATTTAGATACATAATGTATATCAAGCTGTAGTGTTTGGTGGTCAAAGCTAAGATACATGATGTATTTGTGAATCTGTTTAGGTACATAATGTATATCAAGCTGTAATATGCTACATGAATAAAGTTATTCATGGAAGCTTGTTATTTGTTTTGGGGCACATAATCAGACTTTGAGTACAAGATTCGGTCAACAATACACATTACACACAGAGCACATTATGGATTAGTTGGGTTCTTCTTAATTATATGGACTATTTGACTTTGGCTATAATAGAATGATGTCATATTTCAGAATAATATAATAAAAATTGTAGTTTGTGTGAATCAATCGTTTTCATGTGTTACAGAATAGTGTGATAAATAATCTATGTTGTTAATGGTTATGTCAGAAATAATATACAAGTTGGTTTATCTTTTATAATTCTTGTTTGTGTTTCTTTATTCCACTTTAATGTTGAGCTCTTTTTTTCAAAAAAAATAATTTTGTACTATGTTAAAATTTTCAATCGAATAAATATGAAAAGTTTAACAAAATTAAGAATTCCTTTCATAGAATATTTTAACAATGATGAAAACAAAAATGGAATACAGTAGTCATACAGACCTTTAAATGCTAATGAGACATCACTTATATTTGCTTTATGTTTAATTGCTAAAAAAACATAGTATCAGTATAGTAAAACTTCATTTCACTGTTGTAAGCTATCCTTGGTGTATACATTAATTTAGAATATGACATGAGGTAGGTTCAAGAGACGTCTGGTGTTATTGAATCATTGACTCTTTTAGTAGCTTCCTCTGCCTGAACAAAGAAACAAATTAAATGATATGAGTAACAAACCGCAAATCATAAAGTCATAAAATATGAAGAAAGACAAAATAGAAAGTAGGTAAGAGGTTGACACCTCTCGCTCCCAATCAGTACGTGCAGTTATGATCATCAGACCAAGTGCTTGAAGAATAAGGGCAATTATGATTCCAAGCCACAGTCCCTACACAATGCCCTACATACGTAATTAAGCCATTCTAAGAATAATAACAATAGACTTTATGTTAGTATTTAATACCTTTGCTCCAGTATGCAAAACAAAAGCTAACACAACAGCGGACGGAACCCCAACTAAATAATAAGACCCTAAATTAATAAAGGCACCAATCTTCTGCCAACCGCATCCTCTAACAATGCCTGAAAGAACACACTGGAGTCCGTCCAAGAAAATGGATGCTGCGAGGATTGGCAGCATGAGTGCCACGTGTCGAACCACTTGTACATCGTTACTGTAAACGTAGCCCCAAAGATTGCGTATAACTATCATCACGGTTGCAACCAGGGTACCCTCAATAATGGCCATTACTAACACTACACGAACTGCTAAGCGTGCAGCCCAAGGATTACCAGCTCCAAGTTCATTAGATACACGAGTGCTGCAACATAAACAAACAATCATGCAATTGCAACCGTTTACTTGATCTCAACGTTTTGTTGTCAAAGAATTTTAAATGTTGATAAACACACAGTAGTACTTTAAGTTACCTTATAGCTCCACTTAATCCAAAAGGGACCATCCAAAGAGTTGATTCTGTATTCAAACTGAATTGGCCAACATTATTAGATCGGTGCAAATAATAATATCCAAAATAACATGTAAAAAGTGCTGGTAGCTAAGAATTGTGAGAACTACTAACCAAATAGAAAGCACTGATGTTTGCAACTTTGGATTTGGAAGACGACCGGACAGGAGAACCATCAATTCAAATGACCATAGTTCTAAGCTGTTCAGAACAAGGGGGAACCAAACAAAAACATTATTTGAGGATCTCCAACAGTGTAATGCTGAGGAAAGCAATAGTTGAGTAGAGACTTACCAAACCATAACAGCAGAAGGAATAGCAAGTCTCAAGAAAGAAGGGATGCCATGGAATGCCTCCATTGAAAAGCCAGTCCAAGTTTGTGAACATGAAGGAGAAAACTTGATATACACAGCGAGTATCAATACATTCACCCAATAAGCTACGCAATTTGATATAGCAGCTCCTCTGCTCCCTAATCCAGATTTGAACACCAACACCCAACACAAAGCAACATGTAGTACAGTAGTTGCCCCAGAACTGAACATCATCGGAATTACAATGTTCTGTGTCTGTAAAAATCTAGTCTGACACTGAAGAAGACCAAAGGCGAAAAGACATGGAATAATTAACTGAGCAAATCTTCCAGCTTCTGCAGAGATTTCATGATCTTGGCCAAATAAAATCAAAATGGATTTTGTGTTTGCCCAAATAATGGAAACGGGTACGCATACGATCATAAGAACAATCATGGCTCTTTGCGCGTGTACGCCTAACATGCGATGCTGCCCTGCTCCATATGATTGGCCACAAAATGTATCCAAGGCACTTGCCATTCCCATCTGTTATAATATGAAACCAACAGAGAATTCAAACTAAGGTCATAGTAATAGGTTCATCAGTACTAATTCAGATTCAATAGAAACAGTTGGCAATCATAAACAAAAAGTTATTCTCAAAAAGTTCTAATGAATTGGTTTGATATTCTTTAACAAATTGAAATAATAAACGAAACGAAGAGGAGAAAATTCCTATTATAAAGAGATAAAGGAAAAGCGAATTGATCACCATTAAGGCAATGCCAGTGACAGAAGAAAAGGATGTGGCCATGGAAACTCCGGAAAGAGCCAACTCGCCGAGATGGCCCACAAACATTATAGATATAAGCTGTATTGCAAAATTGAGAAGAGACACTAATATCAAAGGCCCTGCCAGCCATACTTGCTTCTTCACTTCTTTTACCACCAAACTTGTCTTGGTTTGCGGTACTTGTACTGCTGTTGTATCATTGTCATTATCATGATCATCAGCCTTGACTTGTTCATCATTTGACCCGGATATCTGAATAGCGTGAGGCTCCACAGAAACATTATTCTCATCTTCTTTCTCCATATCTAATTTATTTTCTCTTACATACAGTCGCCGAGCTGAGAAGTTGGTGAGAAGCTTACAACAAAGGACGAGTCAGTCTCAAATGAGAGTTTATGAAGAGTTCTCCTGTAATGCAACCCAACAGGTTAGTATATATTTATATATTTATATATTTATATATAAAAGAGAGTAGAAGTAGGAGGGTATATATTGAATTATACAGTGGTGGTTTGTTTCTGGTATCAGTATCTGAATTCTGAACACTTCTTTTGCCGCATTCCCAGCTTCCCTCCTGCTAACCTCTCTCATTCATATTGCTGGTAAGTCCTTCTTTTTATAACTAATATCAATAGAAAAAGTATACTTCAATATAAAACTCCACCTCATATTTGTTGAGACTTGCGACCCAATTTTTTCTCAAACTGTTAGGTTGTGTTTGTTTTTTGAAATTGAAATTGATTATTATATTTGATGAAATAAAAAAAATTTGTTTATAAATATAAAATTTTAATTTTTTTATTTATCTTAATTTCTATTTTTTAATTTCAAACGCGGTTTATTTTCTTATTTCCTTTCTTTCACGTTGTACTCTACTAAATCTCACATAAATAATTATTAGTACTTGATATTAGTATATGATTATTTTTTATGATTTCAAATTTTTTAACACCTTAAATTCCAGATAATGGCAAGTACTACCTACTACCAAGGGTCTAAATTTAAATGACAATGAATTGACTTTTGTAAGCCACAAAATTTTATTATTGTGAGTTGTTGGTAATATTAAGTGATAATGATAATAATATAACTAAAGAAAACATATTGTCATTAATACTTTTTTTATATTCATCTTATATTTGTGTCGGCCAATTCTTTATTTTTTTAATTAAAAATATTAGTTCATTAACATAAATTTTTATTCTTCAAATATTGCTAAAAAATTACTATTAAAAAAAGGCGTTGCTAAACTTCCTATAGCATAGCTATCAACAAGATAAAGATTATAAAAAGTATTTTAAATTTTAAAACTTAATTACAATGATTTTGAGTGTTTTTTTTAATCTTTTTTCTATTTTAAACTTTAATATTTCATATGATCAAAAGTTAAAATATTGAAATTTGTAGTCATTACATTTTCTTAAAAGATATTCATATATCACAAAAAAGTATATAAAAATATTCAATAATATTATTATTTTTTAAATATGTGATAAATACCCTAGCATTACTACTCTGATTTCTACCTTAAATATTAGTTTTCTATTTAATGTTAGCTCAAATAACAATAAAGGTGGTATTATTGCAATGCTTAAATTTTATTTTTCACATATTATTTATTTATTTTATTGTTAGAGAGACACTCAAACATCGAATTTTTTATTTTAATAAATAAATTAAATATAATAATTATCAAAATAAATAATTTAAAAAATATTTACCGAAATAAATATCCTTTATTTATTTCGTTTACACTGTGAGATAATTTTGCATATATCTCGTTTACATATATATGTAATTTTTTAATTTTCTTGTATCTCGTTTACAGTATCAACGAGATATACATTGTAAACGAGATATATGTATTTATAAATAATTAAATATAATTTTTGAAAATAATAAAAAATATTAATACTTTTAATTTTATCAAACTCTTAAGAATGGAATGTTTCAAATAATAAGAAAGATAAATCGTCCATTTTAAATAAGAAGGAAGATGAACGGTTCATTTAAAATAAGCACCTTAACACGTTCATAAGTGCATCGTTAAACTGCCCACTATTAATACGGTTATCTTGGATTGACCCCTTAATGAAGCATCCAATCAATCAATCCATCTCCATTGAATATGGGATAAAAATATTTAAATTATATTTCAAATTTTTATATAATTCCATGCAACAAACGAAATTTCATAAATTTAAAATTTAAAATTTCAAAAATTATATTTAATTATTTCGTTTAAAAATTTGAAACGGTTAGGAGACATTGACGGATAGTGTGAAGAGAATTGAAACGGTTATCTCCCATTTGGATAGTGAAAAATAACCATTTTAATTCTCTTCCTACCATATCCCATCAACCTCTTCAGATAATTGACAAATGGTTATATCATCTTTTTGTGTTTTATTTATCGTGCATCAACCTCACGCTACCCATAATTGGATCATAATTTAATCTAAAATTTTTATATATTATTTTTGAATACTAATTGATCAAATATATCTATTTTAATCTCTCCTATCAATTTTTGTATGTACTAATTACATACTAAAAGTTTGAATTATTGATATCTGTGAATGAAATAAAAAAAATGTTTATTTCGGTAAATATTTTTTAAATTATTTATTTTAGTAATTATTATATTCAATTTATTTATTAAAATAAAAAACACATAATTTGACATGAACAAAGGTAAAAGTAAATAAATAAAATAGTATTTTTATATCTTATTTAAAAATAAACAAAATACAAGACAAAACAAATAAATTATTAAAAAATCATAGAAAGTATAAACATCTTTTCAATCTTTTAAAGCTCAAAGTGAAAATTTTTGGATATAAGACGAATATGAGATTCTTAATCAAAGAAGTTTTTTTTTGGAATTGAAATGGTGCCTATACATGCCAAGCTATGTGAACATAAGGTTAAAATACTCCATCTATTGATTAAACTTAGGTGAATCCTTAATTTAGTTAATTAAGGGTTTGTTTGAGCATCATTTTTAAAAAAGATTTTTTTTTAAATAATTTTTTTAAAAAATATATTTTACAAAATAAAGATAATTTTTTGGATATTTTAAAAAAAATATTTTTTTATTTATCAATTATGTTTGAATAAAATAAGATGAAAGTATTTTTTTGTTCATTTATTAGGTGAAAAACATATTTTAAAAAAAAAATATTTTAAAAAAAAGATGTGAATTGTAATTTTTCAAAAAAGATATTTTTTATTTTTTTAATATTTTTATTTTTATTATTAGAAATTTACCAAACACACTAAAAAATAAAAAAAATATCTTTTTTCATTAAAATTTTTTTAATCAATTTAATAGCGTTCAAACAAACACTAATTCTTGGATAATTATTAAATGAGATTCATTGGCTAGTTAGTATTAATATTATCTGTTCCTGTGTGAAAATAGGGTCTCCGAGGTATAGCTCGTCTGCTAGCGCTTGAACTGGCTTTCCTTGGAGCAAGGGGAGTGGAACGTCGTCTTCTTCTGGGGAGGCGGCGTTGGATACCTGAGAAGGGACTCCAACGCTCAAGTAAGTATGAGTGTGAGAGAGTTCAGAATAAGATTGGAATGAATCGCGTACCTTTTACTGGACTCATCTTCTGGATTTATATTATTAGTCTATTGGACTTCCGTTAGGTTTGATAGAGTCGTGTTTGCTATTATTTTGGTTATTGGGACTTCGATGGTTTGAGTGTAGAGAGATTTGCGGGGAAGTTATTTTGCTTTATCTTGTTTTGTTGATTCTGATTCCGAGTTTGTTGGTGTAGTCCGAGTTAAGTGAAGCAGATCATAGCCCCCAAGGTCGGCCTGTTTTGGAAGTCCGAGTTATAAACAGGGTGAGCTTTAAAGATGATTTATAGTTTGGAATCAGAATCAGTGGGAGCCCCCAAGCTCATCCTTGTTTATTAGTGTTTTGTTTGGGCTTGTAAATGAAAAGACCGTGGTGTAGATGGCTTAGATATACGTCGGAGATGTGAAGGGTTTCGGTGGCTTTGCTGTTGTGGGTTTTGATTTTCGCGGTAGATTTTGAATTTTTTCTTTTTAGTGCGTTGGGAAAGAGGAAATGTGGAGTTGATGGGACAGTTGCAATTAATGTGTAGCAAGGAACGAGGCTATTTCCGTTTCTCTTTCCACGATCATAATGGTTGTGTCTTAGATTAACGGTTGGGATTGTGCTGGGGTTTTCGAAAGGTCGTGTCTATAGTGGGAGTTGAAGCGGGTTGGATTGTAGTTCATTTTCCAGTTTTTCGCATTTATCGTGAAGATGAGCAGGAAATGTTAGGTTTTCTTTCATAACTTGATTTTGCATGTGTGTGTTCTTGGTTTATTTTTTTGATGGATAAAGGAAAGAGTGTTGTGGGTAAGAATGTTAAGGGTCGAGGGAAGAAAGGGGTTTCTGAAAATGAAGATAAGATCGTTGAGGAGGTTTGGGTGTGGGATCCCCGGGACCCTTTTTTGTGGGTGGCAGAGTCGGTTAAAGAGTATGCTTCTATGTTTGATGATGATCGTAGTTTGGCTCAGTTGGGTGCGTCTTCTTCATGGGTTAGGGCGGGTAGCGGTGTTAGTCTTGTGTTTTTGCCATGCTATTCTTCTGATCGTGTATATCATCGTGGGGAGGGATTTGAGTATTTCTTTATGTACAGTTGTGTTTTTGTTTATTTGGGTTTGAGATTTCCCTTTTATGAGTTCGAATGCGGAGTTTTGAATCAAATAAAATGCGCACCTTCCTAATTACATCCTAATTCGTGGACTTTCGTTAGGGCTTTCCAGGTATTGATGTCTTATCTTGATTTGGTTCTATCTTTGGAAGTATTTTTTGCGTTGTTTCAATGTAAGGGTGTAAGGAGAGGGGGTTGGATAAACTTGGCTAGTGCTCTTGGTCGTTCTGTGTTTAGTCTATACAAGTCGTCGTACAAAGGTTTTAAGTCAATGTTTGTAAAAGTGTCTTGTGCTGCCGAGGAGTTTCCGTGGTATGTTGATGATTGCCTGTTGGAAAGATTTCCTTTGTTTTGCTGTCCGAGGCCTAGGCAGATTCTAGGGTTAGAGAAAATGGAGTATGAGAATGAGATGTTGGTAGAGTTTTTGGTTAACAATATTTCGTCTTCAAGTTTGTTGTCTGTTGTGGAAATTTTGGAGTTAGAATCTGATAGTGATGCATTGTTGGGTTATATTGGTAAGTTGTGAATTTGTCATATTCTTCGTCTCGTTTGTTGATTTATTGATTTTAATGTGTGTTTTGTTTTCTTCTGTAGTTGAGAGAGCTCCGAAGATGACTTCGAATAGCTTGAAGGCATTTTTTGAACAAAAAATGTGGAAAATAGGGTTCCAGTAGTCATACTGTGGCTGAGAAAGAGGATGAGGTGGATCAGTCGTCGCCTGCTAAAAAGGTGAGCTATAAGCGAAAAAGCGTGGGTCGGAAAGAGAAAGTTTCAGGGGCAGCCGAGGATAAGTTTGGTGGGGAAGAGGTTGATATGGAGCAGGTTAAAAAATTTGTTGAGAATCAGAGGAGTCTTCATGGGTATAAGGGGGAGCAGGAGGTCTCATCTCTTTAGTGTGAGCATTTTCCGTTGAGCGTGGTGGCTGATGAGTATTGCCAAAACCCTATTTGTAACACCCTAAGTTATATCCTATCTTTGAGGGTCTTTAAATAAGATGGCACACTCGATAGAGAAAGAGACTGAACTTAATCGTTACGCAAGGAAGGGAGGAAGTACGTGTGAAGAGGAAAACAAGTAGTACTAAAATGATGATAAATATGAAATAATAACCTTATCCATGAGTACGGTTCAAAATAAAATGCTTAGAGGTAATTAAACAAAGAAAAGAAACTAATACGTCTTAACTAATTTTGTTGGAGAGGCTCCCATACTTGTGTCCTATCCTATCCTTGGTTAGGACCCTTCAGTTATTCACGTATCGAGGTATCAGTGGTTTTCCTCCAACACCTTTTCGCGCAGTGAAGATCTGGTTCCGTTGTGTGGGATGAACTAGGACTCGATGAGCAGCTGAGATTCTCCTTCCACGAACTCTCGACCTAAGTAGATAGTTTGGAGTACGGTAGTAGTGGTCGTAACTACCCACGCGTGCTTCGAGGGGTCATACTCAGAAGTTACCTTCGGGGGACACTGCGTCGTCTCTATCCGCTGTGCCATGTTCCTCTGGAGACAGTATAGGAAAAGAAAAAAGGATGAGAACCTAACGTCTCAGTAGGAGTGCTATGCAACACCTCCATATCTATCTCCAGCCCACGTGCGGGATTTTAAAAGAAAGTCGTACGATATGGCATGTAATATGAACCTCTTGTAAAGCGTAAAACATATAGGTAAAAAGGAAAGAACATAGAAAGAGAATAGAAGGATAACATCTTAAGTAACATCAACATAATCATAAATATATCTTAAAAAAAACATAATCAAACTTTTCATTCATGCTTTCTCCTTTCTTAACTTATAACTTTTATGGAAGGTATTGAGCTCAAACCGGTATAAAAGGTGGGAGTCCCCTTCCCTTACCGAAGGTTCTTATCCCAAACGTTTTGGCGATCACCTTCCCTTACCGAAGGTTCATCTCGATCGATCACCTTCCCTTACCGAAGGATCATATCGATATCTTGTCTTTGGAGGTCACCTTCCCTTACCGAAGGATCATTCCCTCAGTTTAATTTATAATTAGGTTTTGTTTAACCATACACGAGAGGAAAATCATATAAGAAGAGATCATGCAAGAAAAGGGACAATTATGATGATAAAGGGATATATAAAAAATATGAGACTCTGGCATATGTATGAATTTTCTAATTAAAAGATCTTGGTAGTATAATAGCATGGATTGAAAGATGTCATATCAAAGTACAGGAAATAGGGCATTTTAAATAATTGCACAAAATATTAAAGAAGTTATGTATTCTCGATCCTAAGGGAATAATATAATATAATAATATAAGAGAGCACATAATAAAATGGCGTATATTAAATAGCTGAATAAGCATTATAAGAAGGCATGTACTCTCGACCCTAAGGGAATATCATATGAAAGAGCACAAAAATAGGTATAGTAAATAATTGAATGAATATCATAAGGAGACATGTACTAATGATTTAAGAAGACATGAATAACATGATGGACAGACATGATCAACATGGATAAAGGATGAGTGAAAAATAATTAATGCCATGATAACATTCGTGAATGGAAGAAAATAAAAATGGAACATAACACATGCCAAGCATTAAAAAAAAACATAATTCCCTACTCTTTTTTTTTTCTAACGCTTCTTTGAGCTTGCCTCTTGTATTTGCACACATAATATATTTTGTAGAGAGAGAAGGGAGAGGTTTTGGTATTTGAGAGAAGTTATTTTCTACCTATAGGTGCACCCCTATTTATATACATTTGGGGATAGGGTGGTTGGGATAATTTTAATTTCAAACCGAGGGTGGTTACTAGATTCCTATCCATAAATTTAAAATTCTAAGCCTATCTCCTAACTGATTTTCAAATTTCGAATTTAATTTTGTTTCTAGAAGGGTGGTTGTTACACTGTTGATGTTAAGCTGGTGCAAGAAGTTGGTGATGTGGGTGTCTGCCAGTACCTTCAGGTAAAGTTGTCTTAGTTTGTTTTGTTTTGATGGTGTTAGCAGCTATCTGTGTAAGTCATTCTGTTATTTTGTTTCAGGTGATAGGGGCTCGGCTATTGTCGATTGGTCAAACGCAAGAGCTCAAACATGCGAGAGACTCGTTTGATAGGGCATCAATTGACCAACTGATGTAGGATAATTTGGAGAAGGGGAATAAGCTTTATACTGCGCTGGACTTGGTGGATTCTTTGCAAGAGAAGTTGACTGCTGCCGGGGATGCTGGAAAGAAACTCGACGAGGAAAAAATTGCTTTGGAGGCCATGCTGGTTGTCCTTGCTGCTGAGAAGAAGCAGCTTGAGGGTGAGAAAGAAGACCATGGGCTTGAGATGTTCGCTACTGGTTTTGACAGAGCTACCGAGCAGGCAAAACTTCTGGTGCCTGCTGTGGATCTATCAGCGATGGACCCTTGCAAAGTAGTTGTTGGGACTGAACTGGTCGATGATGATGATGATGAGGGTGAGGATGAAAATCCTGGTGTTTAGACTGTGTTAGTTTTAGACTTTTGTTTTTTGAAAAGATTGTTTGGATTTGTGGCCATTTTGGCCTTGTTAGATACGTTTGTTATGAATTGCTGGCATTTAGCCGAACGTTAGTATATTGGCTCATGTTTCTGTTACATGTTTGAATATTTTCGATTGTTAGATTTGATTATAGTACGGTATAGAATGTGGATAAAATTTGATTGAATTAGAATATGATGAACTGTGTGCGGGGTGGTGTGCCTCATTAAAACCTCTCCAGCAAAACCCTCATTAGGGATAAAATCTAGTAGTAGGAAAAAGAGTGCATCACCTTGCCCGACTTATAGGCTAACTGAAATACAATCTTGAAGAAGATATGTTCCAACTATTTTGTAAGATAGTTTCATCAAGTTTTTTTAGTGTGTAAGCTCCTTTGCCAATGACTTTGAATATTTGGAAAGGTCCTTCCCAGTTTGCACTTAGCTTTCCATGTCCCTGCAGCCGTCGTATGTCCTCGAATTTTCGAAGGACGAGGTATCCCTTCGATAGTATTCTTGGTTTTAGTCTCTTGTTGTATTTTCGAGCTATAGCTCGTTTAAAATCTAGTTGTTGTAGTTCCGATATGTCTCTATCTTCTTCGACGAGGTCAAGCTCGGTTCTTCTGTTTTCTACGTTTTGTCTTTCGCCGAGCTTCATGGTTCTGATGTTTTGTAGTGATACTTCTATAGGTATCATTATGTCGCACCCATAGACGAGTCTGAAAGGTGTTTCCTTTGTTGACGATTGTTCAGCTGTGTTATAGCTCCACAACACTTCAGGGATAAGCTCGGCCCATTCTCCTTTTGAGTCTTCGAGCTTCTTCTTGAGACCCTGCAAAATGATTTTATTTGCTGCTTCGGCTAAACCGTTAGTTTGTGGGTGTTCGACAGAAAAGAACTGTTGGGTTATTTTGAAATTTTGTAAAAAATTTGTAAATCTTTGATCTATAAATTGTCTACCATTGTCAGTGATAATGAATTGAGGAATACCGAATCGGCATAATATGTTTTTCCATACGAAAGAAATTATTTTTTCGGAAGTGATTTTTGCCAAAGGTATTGCCTCTATCCATTTTGTAAAATAATCAATGGCGACAATTAAAAATTTAACCTGTCCTGGTGCGGGTGGAAAAGGTCCGAGTATATCGAGTCCCCATTTGTTGAAAGGCCAGCATATCTCGGATGAGTGTAACTGTTCGGCCGGGTTGTGGATGATCGGTGCGTGGCGTTAACAGTGGTCACAGTGTTTGACCTTGTTCATACAGTCTTGTTGTAATGTTGGCCAATAGTAACCGGCTCGCAAGATTTTGGAAGCTAGACTTCAGCCGCCGATGTGTGTACCACAGACACCTTCATGGATTTCGTCCATTGCCAGCCCGACATCTGCTATGTTTAAACATCGTAGTAGAGGTCTTGTGAATCCTCTCTTGTATAACTCGTCGCCAAGCAGAGTGTAGAAGCTTGCTCTTCTCCTGAACTTTCTTGGATTTTGAATGTTGTTTGGGACGTTACCTGTTTGCAGGTAGGTTATGAAGGGTGATCTCCAGTCATCCTCCTGTGAAATACTCGACATTGTTGGTAAGATGACACTAGGTTCGTCCAGTGTCAGTTGAGATAGCATCGGCGTGGTACTTTGATTTCTTGTTGTTGCTAGTTTTGAAAGGATATCTGCTCTGTTATTTTGTTCCCGGGGTATGTGGGATATATTGATTTGTTGGAAGTTGCTAATGAGGTTAGTGACGACAGTGTTGTATTTTTTCAATAGTGGGTCTTTTACCTGAAAATTACCTGTTACCTGTTGTACCACGAGGAGAAAATTGCATTTGACATTTAACTGTGTGATGTCCATTGTGTAGCCAGCCTTAGTCCTGCTATTAGAGCTTCATATTCGGCCTGGTTATTGCTTGCATGAAAAGTAAATTTCAAAGATTGTTCTAATGCTGCTCATTTTTCATCTTCGAGCAGTATTCCAGCTCTGGAGCCTTTACTGTTTGAGGCTCCGTCGACATATAGTGTCCATTGTTTGTCCTTTGTCTCTTTTTCTTCCGAGGTTAGTTCCGCAATGAAGTCGGCCAGTGCTTGCGATTTAATGGCCCCTCTGGATTGGTATTGGATGTCATATTCCGACAATTCTATCGACCATTTGATTAATCTTCCTGCCAGGTCAGGCTTCGTTAGTATTTGCCTCAAAGGTTGTTCTGTTTGGACCACAATTGTATAGCTCTGGAAGTAGTGCCGTAAGTGGCGAGCAGTTGTTACAAGAGCCAAAGCTAGTTTTTCCAGCTTCAGGTATCTGATCTCGGCGTTCTGGAGGTATTTGCTGACAAAATACACTGGATGTTGGTGCTTTCCTGTTTCTGTTACTAAGACAGAGCTGATAGCATAGTTAGTGATAGATAAATAAAGATAAAGTAGCTTACCGACTTTTGGAGTTCGGATAATGGGGGTGCTAATAGTATGGCTTTAAGCTCAGTGAAGGCCGTTTCACAGTCTTCGGTCCAATTAAACTGTTCGTGTTTCTTGAGACTTTTGAAAAAGTGATGTGATCGGTGTGCTGTACGGGGGAAAAATTTGGATAACGCTGCAAGTCGGCCTGTGAGCTGTTGGACTTCCTTAATTATTTTTGGGCTTCTCATGTTTAGGATAGTCTGACATTTTTCGGGGTTGGCTTCTATGCCTCTGCAAGTCAGCATAAACCCGAGGAATTTTCCACTCTGGACCCCAAAGGCGCATTTTTCTGGGTTAAGTTTCATGTTATATCGTCAGAGTTGTTGGAAAATTTCTTTCAAGTCAGTGATGTGTTCTGCCGTATGTTTGGATTTTGCTACCATGTTGTCCATGTAGACTTCGATATTTTGGCCGATTTGATTTACAAAGATTTTGTCCATGAGTCTTTGATAAGTGGCACCTGCATTTTTGAGTCCAAATGGCATGACCTTAGAATAAAAATTACCGTTGTCAGTGATAAAAGCAGTTTTATCTTGGTCAGCTTCATGCATTAGAATTTGATTATAACTAGAGTAGGCATCCATAAAGCTTAAACATTGAAAACTAGAGGAACTATCAACAAGTTTATCAATGCATGGGAGGGGGTATGCGTCCTTTGGACATGCCTTATTAAGTCTGTGTAGTCCACACACATCTTCCACTTACCGTTGTTTTTCTTTACCATTACCACATTGGCTAACCAGGTGGAGTATCTGAGTTCTTTGATGAATCCGGCGTTGAGTAATTTTGTAGTTTCCTCGAGGGAGGCTACTCTTTTATCATCGCCGAGGTGCCTCTTTTTCTGGGCTATAGGTCGGGCTGATGGGTTGATGGCCAACTTGTGGCAGATGACGTTGGGGTCTATTCTTGGCATGTCTGCGGGAGTCCATGCAAAAAGATCGGCATTTTGTCTTAAGAGCTCGGTCAATTGATCTTGTTCTTCTTTTGTTAGTGTGCTGCCGAGGTATGTACACTTGGCTTCGTTGCTTGTTAATTGAACTTTAGTAAGATCATCAGTTGGCATTGGCCGTTCTTGGTGGTTGGTCCTTGGGTCTAACTCGGCCACTGGGGGTAATTTTTCCGAATTATAGACTGCCTAGACGTATTGCTGCTCGGGTTGTTTTGGTTGCTCGTTCTTTAGACAGGCATTATAACATTGCCTGGCTTCCTTTTGGTCTCCATATATAGTAGTGACCCTGCTATCTTGCAAAAGGAACTTAACACACAAATGCATAGTAGAAACAATTGCATTGAATGCATTCAAGGATGGTCTGCCCAGAATGATGTTATAGGGGCTTTTACAGTCAACGACTAGGTATTGGATGTCTATTATTTTACTATTGGGATATTCTCCAAAAGTTGTTTGTAACCAAATATAGCCTCGAATTGAAACACGCTCACCTGAGAAACCTACCAGTTCTCCTGATGAGGGTTAGAGGTTCTTGTCACTCAGTTTCATCTTTTGGAACGTTGAGTAAAAGAGTATGTCTGCGCTACTTCCTTGATCCATCAGGATTTTCTTTACCAGTGGTTCTCCGACCTGTGCAGTGATGACGACTGGGTCGTCCAGGTTTCGATCGTTTGCCTTATAATCGTCAGGGGTGAATGAGATTTTTGGCTTGTCCTTGTTTGCATGTTCGGAAGGGGTTGATTCTGTCATCGTCATCATAGCTCGGTATGATCTTTTTCTTGCCAAGTTTGCACATCCGCCACCTGCAAAACCACCAGAAATACAGTTTATTATTCTACGTGGTGGATTGATATCTGTGTCTACCTTTTTCCCTTTATCTTGGGAATTGTCAGTTGTTTTGGTGTGTTGGCCGAGATCTTCTGTATTTCGCTTTCGTCCTCGGTTGTCAATATATTTGTCTGGCAGTCCTTGGCAGGCGAGCTTTTCGAGAACATATTTGGCTATTACGCAGTCGTCTGTAGTATGACCATATTTTTTTGTGGAAGGCGCAGTATTTTGACCTGTCCACATGTCGTTGGTCCTGGTATGTATCAGCCCTGTTTGGGGTTTGATGAGCTTCGAGTGCAAAATGTCCTTTATAATGTCCTCCCTTTTCGCATTCAGGGGAGTATAGTTGTCGAATTTAGGCGTTAGCCTGAAAGGTCTTTGATCCGTTCTGTTGTTGGATTGTCTGTTTTGCCTTTCCTCCTCTCTGTTCGAGGTAGGTTTATTTGCTTTCTGCAGTGCTCGGAATTCTTCGACCTCGATTTGTGTCGTTGCTTTTTTGCGGAACTCGGCCAGAGTTTTAGGTTTTGCAATGACTATGGACTCTTGAAATTTCCCTGGTCGGAGGCCGCTCTTCAAAGCGTGGAGGTGGACTTCGGGGTTTAGGTTAGGTATCTCGTTGGTTGCTTCGGCAAACCTGGTCATGTAGTCCTTTAGGCTTTCGTTCGGTCCTTGTTTAATGGTGCGCTTAGGTAGTCAGAGTTATGGACGTATATTTTGGACGCGGTGAAGTGGTTAATGAACTGGTCAGCTAGTTTGTCGAAGTTTGAAATGGAACCTTCAGGGAGGTTGGAAAACCAAATCAAGGTGGCTCCGTCTAGGAAAGTTGGGAAGGTACGACATAAGATCGGGTCGGAATCCTTATTCATGAACATCATGGCTTGGAACTTGGTGACGTGGTCATTCGGGTCTCCTATTCCATTGTAGGGCTTTAGGGTTGACGGTAAGGTAAAATTTTGGGGCATTTCGAAACTCATGACTTCTTTTGCGAAGGGGTTGGTTCTCTTTTTGGTGGTCGTTTTGGTGACTTTAGGGATGGTGTGCTTAGTTTCCGAAGTGTGCTCGTCATTGTTGTCTTTGTTTTCGGCACTTTTGTGTTCTTCTTTACTTCGGTCATGCTCCATTTATCGTAGGAGCTCGGCCATTCTTTGGTTCTCGGTCTTGAGGCTTCGTTGATTGCCAAAATTTCGGCCTGATTGGTGTTCGAGGGAGCGTGGCTGCACTCGTCTGCCATGCGTCGCAACTTGCAAAAAAGAGTATACAGATATATGGGAAGAGAAGTTGTGGGGTTAGAAAAATCGTGGCCTACGGTGGGCACCAAATGTTCCTGTGTGAAAATAGGTCTCCGAGGTATAGCTCGTTCAGCTAGCGCTGAACTGGCTTTTCTTGGAGCGAGGGGAGTGGAACGTCGTCTTCTCCTGGGGAGGCGGCGTTGGATACCTGAAAAGGGACTCCAACGCTCAAGTAAGTATGAGTGTGAGAGAGTTCAGAATAAGATTGGAATGAATCGCGTACCTCTTACTGGACTCATCTTCTGGATTTATATTATTAGTCTATTGAACTTCCGTTAAGTTTGATAGAGTCGTGTTTGCTATTATTTCGATTATTGAGACTTCGATGGTTTGAGTGTAGAGAGATTTGCGAAAAAATTATTTTGCTTTATTTTGTTTTGCTGATTCTGATTTTGAGTTTGTTGGTGAAGTTCGAGTTAAGTGGAACGGATCATTATCCAAATTTAGAACATACATAAAGGAAAGTATTTTATTTTGCAATTCAATTTACATCACCCTTTACAAGAACAAGGACTCCCAGATCTTAAAAAAGGGCACAAGGACTCAGATTTGTAATTTAGATTATAGTTCCCTCACCATTAGTAGCTCCATACACTTACTGGTGAAATTATGACCGGAAAGATGAAACCAGTGCCTTGAAAATAAACATGATCTATCTAGGATAGAGATCTATTCATCTTTATCTTGTTGATGGCTATACTATAGAAAGTTTAGTATTGTCTTTTTTAATAATAATTTTAAAAAATTTTAAAAATTAATTAGGATACTCATAATTAACCATACGATTACAAGTATATTTATTTTATTAAATTAAATTAAATTAAATTATTGATTTAAATTATTTGAAAAAATTAATATAGTAAAAGCAGTAATTAGATAACTTGTTATTTTTAAAATATAAGATGCTTACTGGCCATACAATATCTTTATTAGAATTCGTTTATTACTTACCATTTATTATTTGAATTTATTTTTAAAAATAATTTAAAAATTAATTAGACAATACTCATAATTAATCGTACAAATACAAATATATTTATTTTATTAAATTAAATTAAATTAAATTATTAATTTAAATTATATTCATCTAAAACATTATACCGCTGTATAAAAAAAGTTTTGCACATATCATAGTTTTTTAATTTAAAACATTTAAATAATTATTTTTTTAAATTAAATATTTAATTATGAGTACAATAATATAAATATTTAATATTATAGTTAAATAGGTACAATAATATTCATATTTTGGATGCACATAAATGATAAATTGTCTACATCTTATATATTTTAAAAAATATTTTATTTATTTAATTTAAATATAAAAACCTGCATAATTTCATCTCTTAAATTACTAAATTAGTATTTAAAATCTAAAAATTACTTAGACTACCATTCCTTTATTTATGTATTACACATAATATACTATTTTTTTTATTTATATAATAGATGAGAGGATGAATTTCAAATGTACTAAATATATTAGTCTTCTAATTATTTTAAGTATTGATCTCAATTACAAAAATATATATAATATATATTAATTAAAATTAACAATTAAAATTAATAAAATACTAATATTCTTAAAACTTTCTATACACTATACATTATACCTACTCTCCTACTTTTACTCTATTTTTTGACCCGTAACTTGCATGATTTAACTGCACATCTTTATTGATGTATGTTACATGTGATACATATTTTTCTACTTTTATTCTATATAAAAATATAAACCTAATCTATTGTGTTGCAACACAGAAGGTAAGTTTAGTCACAAAAAAAAAAAACAGAAGGTAAGTTCTATCATTTGAAATTGGCTTCTTTCTTTTTTATAAATTTCTCATAAATTTTTCATAAACTTTTAACTTGTGTAAAAACATATAATTTAGTCCATGGAGGGAGAATAGGAGAATAATACCATGTCTCTGCTGAACCTCACGTATCGAGTGAAAATAACTTAAGGTCAGTGATTAAAGAAATGAAAAGGCAAATATATTTGGTAGAACTTTTAATTATGGTGAATTTTATTAATTTTGTCATTAAACTTATTTTAATAATGTTCGTTAGTCACGTAAGCATGTTGACTCTCTCCAGTGTTTCCATGGCCACTTCTTTTAGGTAAATTCTGTCTAAAAGAAGTGGCCATGAAAATGCTTACGTAACTAATGAACATTATTAAAATAAGTTTAATGACGAAATTAATAAAATTCACCGTAATTAAAGATTCTACTAAATATATTTATTTTTTTACTTCTTTAATTACTAACCTTAATTTATTTTGACCAGATACGTGAGATTTAACAGAAATACGATATTATTCTCATATTTTCCCACCATGAACTAATTTATACGTTTTTACACAAGTTGTGGAGTCAAAAAGTTTATGAAAAGTTTATGAGAAATTTATAAGGAAGAACAAGCCAGTTTCAAATGATATAACTTATGAAGAGTTTTGGGTTGTAACACAATAAGTTAGGTTTATATTTATATATAGAATAGAAGTAGAAAAATATGTATCACATGTAACATATATGAATAAAGATGTGCAGTTAAATTAGGAGGGTAGGTATAATGTATACTGTATAGAGAGTTGTTAGAATATTAGTGTAACATTAATTTTAATCGTTAATTTTAATTAATATGTATTATATATTTTTGTAACTGACAGTTAAAATAATTAGAAATTTAGAACACCAATATACTTAGTAAATTTGAAATTCATTCTCTTATATATGATATGAATAAAAGAAAGGTAGTATATATTATGTGTTACATAAATAAAGGAATGGTGGTCTAAGTAATTTTCAGATTTTAAATACTAATTTAGTAGTTTAAGAAAAAAAATAAGCAGGTTTTTATATTTAAATTAAATAAATAAAATATTTTTTAAAATAGGTAAAATGTAGATAATTTATCATTTAAAAAATACGTTCATTCGAGATACGTATATTATTATATCGATTTAACTATAATATCAGGTGTTTCTGTGTGGATTCGACGCTCCAAGGTATAGCTCGTCTCGTGGGGGTTCGAACCGGCCTTCCTTGGAGCACAAAGTGTGGAACGTCGTTTGTGTGCTGGGAAGGCGGCGTTGGGCACCTGCAAAGGGACTCCAACTTTCAAATAAGTAAGAGTAGTGTAAAGTAATTTAGAGTAAGACTGAATGTATTGCGTACCTCTAGCTTAGTGACATAGTTATCAAAACCGATCCGGTAATCGACCCGGCCAGATTACTGGGTCACTGAGTCACTGGTTCAACCGGTGGGTCACAAGTTCAACCGGTTAACCCGGTCATAATTAAATAAAAATATAAAATTATAAAAATAAATTAAAATTAAAAGTTAAATACATGTTTTCAAAAAATATACTAATGACAATCAAATATCAATTCTTAGATATAATTTATGGTATAAAAACAGATAGTAAATTTGTCACTAATACAAAATATTTTCTCAATTTAAATGAACAAGAGAAAATAAAAAATAACACAATCAATATCAATGTGTTTATATATTATGTGTTATTACTTGTGTTAGTATCTATGTCAATCTATATTTAAAAGAATAAAAATATAAATAAAAATTTATTATATATTTAATTTTTAGTCACCTATATTAATAAGAACAAGATGGCACAGTGGTAAAGAGAGGCGCCATATCTTTACTCACCCAAGCTCCTTATAATTGGATCATAATTTAATCTAAAATTTGTATGTATTCTTTTTGAATACAAATTGATCAAATATATTCATTTTAATTTCTCCTACCAATTTTTTTATGTACTAATTACATACTAAAAATTTGGATTATTGATATTATTAATATTTTTTTATCATTTTCAGAAATTCTTTTTACAAATATATGTACGCGTGTCGCGTCTACCTGTAAACGAAATAAAAGAAGGATATTTATTTCAGAAAATATTTTTTAAATTATTTATTTTAGTAATTATTATATTTAATTTATTTATTAAAATAAAAAACACATAAATTAGGCAATGAGTTATAGCTCAAATGGCAATCTCCTCCTACTTAATTAAGAGGTTGTGGGTTCGAGTCTTCTATCTTTAATAAAAAAAAACACATAAACTGACATGAACAAAGGTAAAAAAAAATAATAAATAAAATAGTATTTTTATATCTTATTTAAAAATAAACAAAATACAAGACAAAACAAATGAATTATTAAAAAATCATAGAAAGTATAAACATCTTTTCAATCTTTTAAAGCTCAAAGCGAAAATTTTTGGATATAATTCGGTGCAATGAATTGAAGAGACGAATATGAGATTCTTAATCAAAGAAATTTTTTTTGGAATTGAAATGGTGCCTATACGGCTATACATGCCAGGCTATGTGAACATAAGGTTAAAATACTCCATCTATTGATTAAACTCAGGTGAATCCTTAATTTAGTTAATTAAGGGTTTGTTTGAGCATCATTTTTTAAAAAAGATTTTTTTTAAAATAATTTTTTTAAAAAGATATTTTATAAAATAAAGATAATTTTATGTTTGGATATCTCATGAAAAAATATTTTTTTATTTATTAATTATGTTTGGATAAAATAAGATAAAAATATTTTTTTGTTCATTTATTAGGTGAAAAATATATTTTTTTAAAAAAAATTTTAAAAAAATATGAATTGTAACTTTTTAAAAAAGATATTTTTTATTTTTTTAATATTTTTATTTTTACTATTAGAAATTTATCAAACACACTAAAAAATAAACAATATATTTTTTCATTAAATTTTTTTAAATCAATTTAATAGCACCCAAACAAGCACTAATTCTTGGATAATTATTAAATGAGATTCATTGGCTAGTTAGTATTAATATTATACAAATTTAGAACATACATGAAGGAAAGTATTTTATTTCGTGTGGTGCAATTCAATTTACATCAACGTGGATTCAAAAAACGTCTTTATGTTATTGAATGGTTAATTTTTCAGTAACTGTCACTGTCTGCACAAAGAAATATATTAAAGGATATGAGTAATTAACCCGCACAACTAAAAGTACCAAGAAAAACCAAGAAGAGAGTAAATAAAAAGGTGACACCCTTATTCCCAATCAATGCATACAGTTATGATGATAAGACGAGTACTTGAATAACAAAGGTACATATGATTTCAAGCCATAGTCCTTATACAATATATGTACATAATTAAGTTGCTCCACATATAATAACTATATAGACTTCAATTTGGTATTTACATACCTTTGCTCTAATACACAAAAGGAAACCTAATAACGGAACTCCACCTACATAATAAGACTGTAATAAAACCAATTTTTTTGCCAACCACATCCTCTGACCATTCGTGAAAGAATACCCTTCAGTCCGTCCGAAAATAACAATTTATGAAGAACACCCATGCTTTTTTGCTTCTAGTCTTCTTCAGTGTTAGACTAGATTTTTACAGATACACCATTGTATTGTAATTCCGATGATGTTGCTTTGTGTTGTTAGGTGTTGGTGTATAAATTTGGATTAAGAAGTAGAGGGGCTGCTATATCAAATTGTATCTCTTATTGGGTGAATGTATTGATACTTAACTTGATTCAAGAATCGTTAGAGGATGTAAACGGCAGAAAAATTGGTGCTATTATTAATTTAGGATCTTATTATATAGTTAGAGTTCGGTTAGCTATCATATTAGCTTTTGTTTTACATATTAGAGTAAAGGTATCTAAGTACCAAACCGAAGTCTATCTAAATAGTTTATAGTTATTATTATGTGGAGTGGTTTAATTATGTACATATTGTGTAGGGAATTTGGCTTGGAATCAACGTGCTCTTATATTGTCGAAGTACTTGGTCTGATCATTATAATTGGCTGCATTGATTGGGAGCAAGAGATGCCAACTTTTTACTTACTTTCTTTTTGGTTTTTTTTAATAGTATTTTTAGTTTTGTGTGTAGTTCAATTTGTTTCTTCTATAGAAAAAGACAGTAAGTCAGTAACTGAAAAGAATTAACAATTTAATAGGTAAAAATTTACTTACGATTAATTTCAAATGAAGCTATTTTTAATTAAATCATTTGTATATAATAAATTAGTTTTTTTTCCAAACTAAATAAAAATAAGTGTTAGCAATCCAAAAACAAGTGAGTTATTATATATTGAATTGCACCACATCAAAATTCTTTTCTTTATGTATGTTCTAAATTCGGTAATGTTACTACTAAGTATCTAATAAATCCCATTTAATAATTTTTCAAAAACTTTGAGGATTTACCTGACTTTAATTAATAAATGGAGTTATTTTAACATTCTGTTAGCAACTTAGCATACCTGTGCACCTAACATGCGATGCCGATGCTGCCTTGCTCCATATGATTGGCCACAAAAGGTATCCAAAGCCCTTGCCATTTTCATCTGTTATTGTATGAAACCAACAAGGAGTTGAAACAAAGTTAGTCAATTCAATAGAAATAGTTGACAACGAATCGGTAATAACTTCAGTTTCCATGCCATGGAAGGGAATAACCGGGTCTGATTGGTGTTGAAATATTTTCATAACTAACCCGAACAAAATATCGGGATAGTTCAGTTCGGATTATATTTATTTGATATTTTTTAACAAATTCAAATTATAAATCAAAAGAAGAGGAGAAAAATCCGATGGAAGAAACTGTAAAAAGGGTGTTAATAACGAAAGAATGTAAAAGGAACCGACCAATTAAGCCAATGCCAGTGATGGAAGAAAAGGAAGTGGCTATGGAAACGCGGGATAGCCAACTCGCTGAGATAACTTCAATTGCGACATTTAGAAGAGCCACTATTATCAAAGATCCTGCAAAACATAGCTGCTTCTCTTTTATCATTATCATTATCATTATCATCAGCTTTAACGAGTTCGAATATACATGCATTGTTCTTGGCCAAAGTTGAGAAGTTTATAAAGAGGATTATGTTATGGCCGGTATATCATGCATGTTGCATGAATAAAGGGAAGATGGGAGGCAACTTCCACGTTCCAAATACTAACGGAGTTAGTTAAGCTGTGTAAAGTATATTGGAGAGTAAAATTTGTCCTATTATGAAACTAGAAATGCATGTAGTTGTCATGGGGTGGTGTGGTACTTCGATTCTAAGTTTCTAACATTGCTATATATATATATTTGTTAAAACATGGTGCTTGCTGATTAAAATATTTTAAAATTTCATTCAACTAGTATGCAAACTTGCACTACTAAACAAATATAAATTTCATTTTGATCCATATATAGTATTTGTTGCCTTATAGAAAACAGTTTTTATTCACTAAAATTATTATTTTCACTTTTGAATATAATATATATTAAGTATTTTATAATTTTTACTTTCTACAAAATTACATGATATATTTAATAAATAATTAATTATTAAATACCCATACATTGGTGTTTTTCACTCTAAAGTAATTACTTTATAGTTTTTTTATGTTTTGTTCTGTTGTTAATAAAAAATAAATAATAATAGTTTAGTAATTTTATAATTAGATAAATTAAGTTTTTCAAGTAGCGTGTAATAATTAACTAAAATAATATGATAAGGAGATAATAAAATTTTAACTATAATATATTAAGCATATATTGTTATTGTATATTTATTTTTGGTATATAATATAAGTAGGTTTGTAAATAAGTCGAGTTAGATCGATGTAAATTAAGATTAAACTGGACTCATAATAAATTATTGTAGGGTATAACAATTTAATGGTTTGTTGCATTCACCCTACTAAAGAAGGGTGTACAAAAATTACTTATTCGAATTCTACATCTTAATTACTTATTCGAACCAGTAAATAGCGGCAATTTTTTTGGAGAATTGCGACGATTTTAAATCGGCACAAAACGACATATAATCATTGTAATTTAGGGCGTGGCTATTTGATTTTGCGGTAGTTTTTACGAACCGCTGGCACAACCGTTGCTAATCATGTTGATGATCTTGCAGCGATTATCTATTTTAGTAAGCGAAATTTTAAAAATAATTGCGATGGTTACACAACCGCCGCAAATTTATGTGCATTTTTTAAAAAGAATGCGATGGCTTTGAACCGCCACAATTTCATACATAAGCTTAAAAAAGACTTACCAACTATAATAATTTATACCATTTTTCTTTACTATAACTTATTTTCTTTACATCATAGGTTAAACTTGAGATATTAACATTAAAAACACTAAATAAACAATATTAAACTCATAGATAATTCCAAAATATTAACTAGAAAAACACTTATTTGTAAATTATTTACTAAAAATATTGAACAATATAAAACTACTTTATCTAAAGAGGTTGTGAAGTCAACAAAGCACTTACTAAGTACTAAAGTACGTGAAAATAAATATATCAAACTCAACAAAAAATACACATTTTAAAATATTAACTTAAAAAAGACACAAAATAAAATGTTCATTACTCACTTACTACTGTAGCATGAACTTGAATCTTGAAGCAAAGCCAAGAAGTAGATTTTCACTCAAGATAGGCTCAATTGCAAAATAAAATGGTAAAACAAAAAGGAAAAAATAAAATCAAAATCAACTACCATTCTTCTCCCCTCACAAGAAATCTAATTAAAACATAAGGAATCATAGCATATAGTTCAACTTTTAGAATCGAGTATAATTATTACCATTAAACTTGGTGTGTATAGAAAAATCCTTTATGCTTATAATCTCTTCATATATTTGGAAAATTTCGGTATAGTCACAATTCAACTTTTCCCCTATAACTGAAGTAGAAAAAAAACATTGGTAAGTTTTTTAATTTGAAAAATAATGCACTACTCTAAGACCGCAGACAGAAAATGAGTAGGACTTATGAGAGGTCTAGTGTTATACTAACTTGAGAGACCACTACAAATGATGTATCTCATCTTCAATGCGATCACGCTCGCTCCTCAGGAATTGAAGTTCCTGTACAAGACTATATATGTAAAATTCTTCCTGAATGTGTATTGGCTTGTTAATTGTCAATCAACAAGAGGGATAAGAATTCAAAAGAATGCCTTATTAAAAGCATCAAATACCTATTAAAGAGTATTCTTAAAAATGATAGACAACCAGAACTATTTTACCATACCAAAAAAATTGATATGATTGTTGATTCTTAGATAGGCGTAGCATTCCTACCACTTTATTCTATTGAATGATAACAATTGACTTTACTTGACCTCTGTTAAAATTCTAGCAGTGTAGCATAACTCAATCCTTTATGGACTAATTTATCCTGGCCATTTGTTCAAAATTTTCAAAATAACAAAAATAAAATTAAAAAATATATATATAATAAAATTTAAATGTACCTTGCGGGTATCTCTTGACTCCCTCAGAAGCTGAACCTCCTTCTCAAGCTCTGGTATTACAAGCATGGTCCTCCATCCTGCTCGTTGAGAACATAGCATCACAATAAGATATAAGTTACTTCGAGAATCCGCGAATACAAATAAATTTTTTAAGAAGGAATTCTACATAAGCCAGCAGCGAGTTGATTCATTTATTGAAAAATTTCATCAATTTCAGTCTCAGATTTTCATGTATCTGTACTATTCCGCAGATCATAGCTAGAAGAGATGCCATAAAAGACTAGTTAATAGAATTGAATGCAAAAATATATTTAATATAATAGCTGGAAGGAATCATATGATATACCAAGAACCTTTTTGCTGCGTAGTATAGCTCCGTAAATGTGATCCCCAACATACAGAACCTACATGTAAAAGCATTCAAATTTTCACAAGAAACTTCGGTATAACAGCAACCAACAATTACTAGAGTTCTTAAATCAACCCACAAGACCATTGAAGAAATCAATAATATAATCTGCTGTACTGCTAACCTAAGAAATCCTGGCTATATAACACTATCTGTATTGAGAAGCATTTCAGTCTCAGGCACAACCCCAAATAGGTTGGGGTGATTTTTCTCATGAAAAAATCCTGGCTTTGCACTGCATGAATTGAAGAATTGATTGGGTTAACAAGGAAAAGTCATGTTATATTCTCATAAAATATGTTAGTTTTAACTTATATGTTTCTTTTAAATTATCTAGTTTGTAAAATGTGTGATTCATGATATCTCATCAAAGGGAAACAAATTGCAAGTACAATGCACAAAATAATACAGGGACGTAACAAAGCTTGCATGTTGTGGAAATGAAAATTCTATAATTTGATAATATAGGAAAAAATTCACAATATCCAGAATGATGTGGCAAACAAACATAAACAAATACAGATCCTTGGAAAAGAACATGACCTGCCAGTGATAACAACATCGAAGTATTGAAGCCAGGCAAAACTTTTACTTCCATCTACCTCACTGGATCCAGAGAGGAAATTCATGACAATGTTTGTGTAGTCCCACAAACTGCAAATGCCATATTAATGTTCCATCCGTCAATTTGACTAGTCATTAATACACCTTTCTTCTTAAGACTTACATAGAAAATTCATAAGTACCTATTTGTCACTAAAAATGTTGCAAGTTATTTTTCAGATTCACAAAATAGTCAGCAGCTGCAACCTTGTCAGCAAGTTTCCTTAACAACAACAAAACTAAATAAGGCATATAACACTATCTTTTTCACTCTTTTTCCTTTTCCTAAGAGTGCTTTATATATGCATTTCAAGCACTCGAGTAGAACCACACATTGGAATCCATACCAAATCACCATCCCAAATAAGCTGGTAGAGAAAGAAAAGAGGCAAACCATTCTTGCTACTTAGTAGTCCATCCCAAATATAATACTCCTGGCTGTATAAATGTATTCAAGATAGTATGTTAAATCTATCTACTATAGAAACAAACCTGTAAACTGTAATAGATAATCTTTATGTTGTTCTGCATGTTCTCGGCAATACAAATCAGTAACTCATTCAATCCATTGCCTGATTTCTTCTCCTGCGAACCTGACTCAGAGTGTACAGCCATAATATCCCTACCTTGTATAAGATATTGTAACAAAATAAAGCATATAACAATATCCATATGTGTGCTTCAAAATACTTAATATCCATATGCATGCTTCAAAATACTCAGCTTTTTAAATACTAATTTGTTGAGTATCAGTAACAATTAGATTGGAAATGAACAAGAAATTCAACGGCTAAAATTTCTCTACCTTTGTTAGACTACATGAATCATGTGACATGATAATACTTGTCCATATTCCATTGGGTGCTGAAGCATTTCGGCAAATTCGGAACGCAATCTTTCTGTATCAAAGAACTCACCTTTTAGTAATTTTAAGGGACAAGAGTGAGTGTCTGGGTGAGGAGACGAGGACGTAAAAGAAGAAAAAATTGGAAGCCCAATATGTATGAGTATAATGTAAGGCCCTTGAGCACCAAAAAAAATGTAAGGCCCTTTACGTTTAAGAAGCTTCTAGTACACCAATAATCTAGCGGTAGAGATTTTGGAATTAATTTCAAAATATTCTTGAAAAATGAGAAACTTAAATTTTCTTTTGCTATTAGCCTATTACACTAAGTTTATCTTTGTTAATATATATTCTAATTATATATATATATATATATAATCTAAAATTTTTAATATTTTTATATTTATTTATATTTATATTTATTTATTTAAATTAATTTATTTTTTATTATATACAATTATTGAAATAAATATTAAATTTTATTGAACATCTATAAATTAAAAAAAAATACAAAATACTTTTATTGGTCATAACATATTCTTTCTATTCATCATAATTATTTGATTTATTAATATTTTTAAAAAACATACTTAAAAAATATAATACAAACTAATTAATAAATTATTAAAATACAAAAATAATAATTAATTTAATAAAAAAATATAATTAAAAAATTATTTATTATTAAAAAAATAGAACTTTATATAACTATTTTATTTATAACTTAGTCAACCAATTCGGCCAATCATATGAGAGATGATCCAGTGACTTTGAAATAGCTTTAAATTTAGGTTTAGGGAGAACTAGTATGTTTTTTCCATCCGGCGATCCCTGTCCTAACAAAAATTGATTAAAATAAAACATAGTAATTCGAACCAATTTACGTTTAAAAACAGAAGTGGAATTAAAAGGAAAAAACTCAGCATTGTTGATCGCACTGTGAGGGCACATTGCAGTTACATATATATTATGTATGCTCCTACTCCCACAATTTACTACCTAACGCTGACTTATAATCTATAATTATGAAGATCAAAATTGGCATGCGATGTAACAAAATATAAAGGTCAATGATTTGTTAGTTGAGTGTTTTGTGTTTGGATTATTCGATACCTTGCTTCTAAATATGTTGAGTTCCTATACGTGCATCCCTCCGTGTGTCTCAACCAGCTAAGGACTAGGGTGGTTGCACTCCGAGATAATCAAATCCAAACCTAACTTGGAAAATAAAAAAATACTAATTAACTATTTTATGAGGCACACGCATTCCTCTACAAGAAATCAAACATATGGAACCATTGGAAAGCCCCTACTACTTCTGCTTCATCATGCACCCCACCCTACTGTACAAAAACAATTAGAAAAATACTAAGCTTGTTAACATGTCTTACTCTCTGCTACCAAACGCCTTGTTTCATTTCAATTTCTCTTGCTACAATTAACGTTAATTATTAATTAAAACCAGCTTCAATTCAATTCCTGCCGACAATCTAATTTAACTTTTGTAAACTCTTCTTATATATGATGCCACGTTCATCTATTAGGTTATATACTTATATTCAACATACTATTCTAATTATAAAATGGTCCATGCTACACTTTAATCATTTTGTGTGTGTCCTTGGTTTTTTGTTTCTTACGTTAACTGAAGTGCCTTTCTTCATGCAGAGGTTGATTCTATAAGTAAAAATAACTTTGTGACACCAACTATGGAAGTGTAGTGCTAGCTAGTAGTGGTACTAAGTACTAACTCAGGGTGATTGCAATAATTGATGATATGAAAAAATCAAAAAATTTTAAAGAAGCTGTAGTTGGTTAATATTTTTCAAAGGTGGGCCCTGCAGGCAGTTCAAGCTGGTTGATACATGAAGAAAGAAATAGAAATAAAGAATATAAGCTAACTAATAGTAATGATTGTAAAGGATTCCATGTCTAAACAGTCAACCAAAAAATCATATTCATTTCTAGGGAATACTATATTAGTATATAGAGGATCCTCCTGGTTCAAGAAAGTATGTGGAGGCCAACATACTAGTTGTGAATGGTGATCCACTAAGCATAAATGACTTCTATTTGTTAATGTGAGGCAGCATTTTAGTTAGTCTCCTCAGTGTTCAGAGCTGCATAAGATTGATTGGTATTATCTGATCATATCCATCCAAATTCCAAAATGATGTACAATTCAATATTTGCCAAAAGCTTTAGCCGTTATGAGCAGAAAAAATTGGGATATGGAGCATTTGTGGGATGCTTAATAATAGTTTTGAGTCTTTGCACAGTCTTTAAGCCTTACATAGGTTCTATTCATGATTGTGAGTCCTCAACTCTTAGTTCTTAATAAACATACATGCATGATGCATGGTGGATTACTCATGTTCATTTCTTAGTTCTTACTTCTTGTTTCTGTTTCATCACAGTGAAGCTGAAGCTCTATGTCAGCGTTGACACCAAAATGCTGATGCTGAATGAAACTAGCAACTTTCCACGAATAGCCAGAGGTAAGACATTGATTCAGGTCCATTTATAGACGATAATTTGATTGTGATGAAGCAAATGATTTTGAAAACTTGAATAGTGGTGATGAGGCCAATAATTTTGACAGAAACTTCTTCATTTTACAGTTGAAGAGACAGAAACAAAGAAAATGGAGCAAGGATGCTTTTCAGAAGAAAGGACAAATTTTTGCCAAGTACAGGGAGATATCAGAGTCCATGGAAAATCCTCCTCTGTTTACGTTGTGACACCTGAAACAACAATCTTGCCCGAAAACTCCTCATGGACCATAAGGCCTTATGCGCGAAAGAACGATGCAGAAGCAATGAGGCGTGTAAGAGAATGGTCAATAAAGGCAGTGAAAGATGGCATGAAATTCCCACAGTGCACACAACATCACAGCGTTCCAGCTGTGATATTCTCTACTTCAGGCTATATTGGCAACCACTTCCATGAATTCACAGACATCATCATCCCACTGTTTCTGACTTCTAGACAATTCAATGGACAAGTTAAATTTGTCGTGTCCGAAATGCGTCCTTGGTGGATTTCTAAGTACCAAGCAATTCTCAGTAAGCTGTCCAATTATGAGGTCTTGAACATTGACAAAGATGACCAAGTTCACTGCTTCCCAGGTGTGAATGTTGGTCTCAAAAGGTATCCGAAAGAACTAAGCATTGACCCTCAAAAGTACTCCTATTCCATCGAAGACTTCAGGAGTTTTCTGAGAGACTCTTATTCACTGAAGAGAGTTAATGCAATCAAATTGAGAGAGGAGGGTGAAGATGAGAATAATAAGAATAAGAAGCAGCAGCCAAGGCTTTTGATTCTTTCAAGAAGAAGAACAAGATCATTCACTAACACAGCTGAAATAGCAAAGATGGCTAGAAGCATCGGATTCGAGGTGATCGTAATGGAAGCTGGTGGAAGCATGTCAAACTTTGCAAATGTGGTGAATTCTTGTGATGTGCTATTGGGAGTTCATGGAGCCGGCCTCACTAACATTGTTTTCCTTCCTGAGAATGCAGTTTTGATACAAGTAGTTCCTCATGGTGGTTTCGAATGGCTTGCCAAATATGACTTCGAATTGCCCTCAAAGGATATGGGACTAAAGTACTTGGATTACAAGATAAGTGTGGAAGAAAGCACTCTTATTCAGCAATATCCACAAGATCACATGATCATAAAGCACCCCCCATCCATTGGGAAACTTGGATGGGAAAGATTCAAGTCTGTGTATTTGGAACAACAGAATGTGATGCTAGATCTCAATAGGTTTAGGCCTACATTGCAGAAAGCCCTTGAGCTATTGCAGCAGTAATGTAAGTACTTGTTCCCGGTGGATGAGTTTTTGTTGTTGTTTTATTGTTATATTTATCCATTGTTTTGCAAGTAGTGTACATAATAAATGATGAACAAAGAAGTCATCACGTGGCACAAAATATTTGTACTTGAGGGAAAACAATGTTCAGTGGAATCAGAGATTACATCTTGCAATAACAAACAATTTATCATGTGCCTTATGAAATTAAATTGAAGTTGGTTCAGATGTTTACTGTCGGAATGATGTATAATAGCGGCAAATGATAAAGTTTAGAGTTATTTAATTGAACTAATTGGATGTTTTTTCTTGATTCGTCCCATTATGTATTTTTCTCCAGAGGCACCATGTTGCGTATTGCTTGGAACGAGTCTTTGTCCCTTCTATGAACCTACCACATGTTCTTATTCCACTTGTCCTCGTTGTTTCCTTTACTATTCGCTTTTGGTTGCCTAAAATATGACGTATAGTCGAACTTAAAATACACTCCAATTTGGTGTCTGGAACTTACCAAACAGTGTAACTGTGAGGAAAGCAACAGTTAGTAGAAACTTACCAAACCATAGAAGAAAGAATAACAAGTTTCAAAAAAGAAGAATGTTATGGAATGCCTTGAATGAAAACCCAGTCCAAGTTTGTGAACATCTTGGAGAAAACTTTATATATAACGCGAGTATCAACACATTCACCCAATACGATATACAATTTGATAAGGCAGCTCCTTTACTCCCTAAGCCATCTTTTAACACTAAAGCCCAACACAAAGCAGCATGCAGTGCAGTAGCTACTCCAGAACTGAGCATCATTGGAACTCCAATGCTCTGTGTCTGTGGAAATCTAGTCTGACACTTGAGAACACTAGAAGCAAAAAGGTATGGAATGAGTACCTGAACATATCTTCCTGCTTCTGTGGAGATTTCGTGATCTTACCCAAATAAAATCAAAATGGATTTTGTGTTTGCCCAAACAATAGAGATGGGTAGGCAAAGGATGGTAAGAACAAGCATGGCTCTCTGAGCGTGTATGCCTAACATGTGATGCTGTCCTGCTCCATATGATTGGCCACACAAAGTATCCAACGCACTTGCAATTCCCATCTGTCATTATATGAAACCAACAAGGAGTTGAACACAAAGTTAGTTGATTTAAAAGGAACGGTTGGCAATGAAGTAATCGCTTCTAGTTTCCATGCCATGGAAGGGTGTAACCAGCTCTGATTGGTGTTGAAATATTTTTTAACAAATTCTTCATCAAATTCAAATTATAAAGGAAAAGAAGAGGAGAAAATTTCTATTGGTGAAACCATAAAAAGAGTGTTAAGAGATGAATGTAAAAAGGAACTAAACACTAAACCAATGCTAGTGACAGAAGTAAAGGAAGTGGCGATGGAAACGCTGGAGAGAGTCAACACGCTTACGTAACCAACGAAACATTATTGAAATTAAGGAAATTCACCATAATTAAGCAAAATATATTTGCTTTTTCACTTCTTTAATCACTGATGCTAACTTATTTTGACCAGATACGTGAGGTTCAACAGAGACACAGGTATTATTCTCATATTCTCCCTCCATGGATTAATTTATATGTTTTTACACAAGTTATAAAGTCAAAAAATTTATGAAAAGTTTATGAGAAATTTATAAAGAAGAACAAGCCAGTTTCAAATGATAGAACTTATGAAGAATTCTGTGTTGCAACACAATAGGTTAGGCTTATATTTATATATAGGATAGAAGTTAAAAAATATGTATCATGTAACAGTTAAATCATGCAAGCTACGGGTAACATTACCAAATGCAAGTTTCGGGTAAAAAAAATAGAGTAGAAGTAGGAGGGTAGGTACAATGTATATTGTATAGAAAGTTTTCAGAACATTAGTATTTCGTTAATAATTAATATATATTATATATATTTTTATAATTGAGATTAAGCCTAATTGGATCCGCAGCATCCTCGCTATTATTCAGTGACTGTTGAGAAAAGAAAGGTAATCACCCATTTTTTGCTCATCAACAAAAGAGTCATCAGCACCATCACTCCTCACATTAGGTGAAAGTTTAGATTTTGACACAGACCCACCATAAATACTGTCACAAGATACCGAAAAACTTGAATTTGGGCTATTTGGTAACCCAGAAAGTAGGTTGTTACCAGCACTGAAGCCTGAAAAGTGGTTGTTGCTGCTGCAGGAGAAGTAGTGGGGTGTCTTGGTGGTAAATGGTTGTTGAGAATGGTGTTAGAAGGTGAAGCAGGTGAAGAAGAAGAGAGTCCCAAGTGGGTTTTGATTTAGAAAACAAGGTCATGAAGGACATAGTCAGGGGTTGAAGCCAAGCGAACAAGGTCAGGTTCTTAGAGGTTGAAGAGAATGTGGCCAACGATCTTTGACGCATTCTCAGGGTCAAGCTTGTTGATTCTGGCCACCACAACATTCGTGACTTCAAAACTACCCATAATCGTATAATCGAAGATTAAAAAAAGAAACAGAAAAAAAAAGATATCTTTTCGTTTTGGGTTTTGTTGTTGAAGAGAGAAAATAAAAAGAAAGAAGAGATGGTAGAAGAAGCCGTGGTGAGTGGCCGGTATATCATGCATTGGTGAGTGGTGACTGGGGAGTGTGAGTGGCCGGTATATCATGTTAAACACATGAATAAAGGGAAGGTGGGAAGCAACTTTTCCGCATGGTTATCAAACCTGGATCGGTCTGGTCGGTTCGACCAAAAAATTGGTAAACCGAACCCTAAATCGATCCGGGTTACTCTGCTAATCATTCTTGCAATTGAACCGTAGAAAATCCTCCTCTGTTTACATTGTGAGACCTGAAACAACAATCTTGCCAGAAAACTCCTCATGGACCATAAAGCCTTATGCGAGAAAGGACGATGCAGAAGCAACGAGGCGTGTAAGAGAATGGTCAATAAAACAGTGAAAGATGGCATGAAATTCCCACAGTGCACACAACATCACAGCATTCCAGCTGTGATATTCTCTACTGCAGGCTATATTGGCAACCACTTCCATGAATTCACAGACATCATTAGCTATTGTATTAGCTTTCGTTTTGCATCTTGAAGTAAAGGTATGTAAATACCAAACTGAAATCTATTGGTATTATTTGGGGAGTGTCTTAATTATTTAGGTATTGTGTAGGGACTCTGACTTGGAGCCCTTGCCCCTTGTTGTTCAAGTACTTCATCTCATGATCATAAGTTCATAACTCTTTGCATTGATGGCAAAAAGGGGTGTCAACTTTTTTTTTGCTTTTTCTTTAAACTTTTAGTTTTGTTTATTAGTTACTCATATGGTTAAATTTGTTATTTTAGATAAGAATAACTATTGAAAGAGTTAATAATTCAGCACAGACAAGTACTGAAAGAGTTAATAATTCAGTAACATCGAACGTAACCTAACTGAGTCAGAACTTAATTGATTCGATTTATATAGAGAGTTATTTTAGTGAGTCAGGGCACGAGCTGGAATCAATATTAGACAAATGTTCTAAAATAAATTAGCTTACATATATATGCTAAAATAACTTTATGTAAATCGAATCAATTAAGTTCTAACTCAGTTAGGTTACGTTCAATATTAGTGAATTATTAACTCTATCAGTACTTATTTATCCTGAATTATTAACTCTTTCGGTAGCTATCCCTAACCATATCAGTAACTAATAAGCAAAACTAAAAGTTCAAAGAAAAAGCAAAAAGAAAAAAAAAAGTTGACACCTATCATAAGACTAAGTACTTGAACAACAAGGGCACATATGATTCCAAGTCAGAGTCCCTGCACAATACCTAAGACACTCCGCAAATAATAACAATAGATTTCAGTTTGGTATTTACATACCTTTACTTCAAGATGCAAAACGAAAGTTAATACAATAGCGGATGGAATTCCAACTACATAATATGACCCTAAGTTAATAAAAGCACCCATTTTTTGCCATCTGTATCCTCTAACAATTCCTGAGAGAACACTGCACCCCATCCAAGAAATTGGATGCTCCAAGAAATTGGATGCTCCAAGAAATTGGATGCTCCAAGAATCGGCAGCATGAGTCCCACGTGTCAAACCACTTGTATGTCGTTACTATAAACATGGCCCTAAACATTGTGTATCATTATCATCAGTGTTGCAATCAGGGTACCCTCAATAATGGCTGCTGCCTACTAACACTACACGCAAGCAGGCCAAGGATTACCAGCTCCAACTTCGTTAGATACACCATTGTTGCAACACAAACAAACAATTATGCAATTGCAACCGTTCACTTGATTTTGACATTTGTTGTCACAGAATTCTAAATGTTCATGAGCACACAGCAGTAATTAAGTTACCTTATAGCTCCACTTAATCCTAACGGGATCATCCAAATAGTTGATGCTGTATTCATACTGAAATTCCCAACATTAATGATTAGATCGGAGCAAATAATAATATCCACAGTAACATGTAAAGTGCTGGTAGCTAAGAATTGTGAGAACTAACCAAATAAAAAGCACTAATGTGGCCAACGACGCATTCTCAGGGTCAAGCTTGTTGATTCTGGCCACCACAACATTCGTGGCTTCAAAACTACCCATAATCGTATAATCGAAGATTAAAAAAGAAAAACAACAAAAAAAATGATATCTTTTCGTTTTGGGTTTTGTTGTTGAAGAGAGAAAATAAAAAGAAAGAAGAGATGGTAGAAGAAGCGGTGGTGAGTGGTGAGTGTGAGTAGCCGGTATATCATGCATGTTACACACATGAATGAAGAGATGGTAGAAGAAGCAGTGGTGAGTATGAGTGGCCGGTATATCATGTTACACACATGAATAAAGGAAAGGTGGGAAGCAACTTTCACGCATGGTTATCAAACCTGGATCGGTCTGGTCGATTCGACCAAAAAATTAATAAACCGGACCCTGAATCGGTCCGGGTTACTCTGCTAATCATTCTTGCAATTGAACCGCAGAAAATCCTCCTCTGTTTACATTGTGAGACCTGAAACAACAATCTTGCCAGAAAACTCCTCATGGCATGGACCATATGGCCTTCTGCGCGAAAGGACGATGCAGAAGCAACGAGGCGTGTAAGAGATGGTCAATAAAGGCAGTGAAAGATGGCATGAAATTCCCACAGTGCAGGCAACATCACAGCATTCCAGCTGTGATACTCTCTACTTCAGGCTATATTGGCAACCACTTCCATGAATTCACAGACATCATCATCTTCTAGACAATTCAATGGACAAGTTAAATTTATTGTCTCCGAAATGCGTCCTTGGTGGATTTCTAAGTACCAAGCAATTCTCGGTAAGCTGTCCAATTATGAGGTCTTGAACATTGGCAAAGATAACCAAGTTCACTGCTTCCCGGTAGGGGGTGCACATGGCTCGACTCGGCCAAAGACTCGTCTGGTCCCGAATATTTTAGGAACTAATTTGGTGTGATTTTATTGGGTTTAGAATAGGATAAGAGTATCGAAAATAGACTCGGCCATTATTTTGGACCGGATCAAGACGAATGCGGCTTCATCCGACCCATATGTATTCTAAGAACTAAAAAAGATATATATGTTTTAAATTAATTTTAATATTGTTATATTAATTATAAGCTTATTGTTTTATTTTTAATCATATTTGTTAAATTAGAAAATAGATTAAGAAGCATCGAATCAGAATTTATAGACAAATTCAAGTTCAAATATGGATATCAACTTTTCGATAATAATTTTTTTTTATAAATAAGTGTATCATAAATAAATTATTTTATAAATTATTGTTAAACCTTTAAAGACCAAATTTTCATTCGATTTGGACTCGGTATAGTTTTGGCTAAAAAATATTTAAATTTCATCGAGTTTAGAACCAAATTAGAGTCTAAAAAATATATCCGATATATATTTAAGATCGGATTTAGGTCAGGACAAATCCAATTTCACCCGACTTATAAACACCCCTATCAGGTGTGAATGTTGGTCTCAAAAGGTATCCGAAAGAATTAAGCATTGACTCTCAAAAGTACTCTTATTCCATGAAGACTTTAGGAATTTTCTGAGAGGAGGGTGAAGATGAGAATAATAAGAATAAGAAGCAGCAGCCAAGGCTTTTGATTCTTTCAAGAAGAAGAACAAGATCATTCACTAACACAGCTGAAATAGCAAAGATGGCTAGAAGCATGGGATTCGAGGCGATTTTAATGGAAGCTGGTGGAAGCATGTCAAACTTTGCAAATGTGGTGAATTCTTGTGATGTGCTATTGGGAGTTAAATGGAGCTGGCCTCACTAACATTGTTTTCCTTCACGAGAATGCAGTTTTGATACAAGAAGTTCCTCATGGTGGTTTCGAATGGCTTGTCAAATATGACTTTGAGTTGCCCTCAAAGGATATGTGTTGAGCCTGCAATGGAATTTGGACTTCTAATAGATACAAAATAATATGAAATTGAACACTACTCACAATAATGTATTTATTATAACAAAGATAATATGAGAAAATATTATGTGAATTAATTTTCTTTCTTATTTTTGATGATGTTTCAATTACAACAGAAATATATATAGTATCATCTATGCTATAATTTCAATGATCAAGAATAAAATTCTCCTATAAAAACTCCCTACAAGTTCTCTCCTATTAAAAACTCTTTGCAAATCTTATTTTACTCACTAAGTTTGCTCTTAGCCTTCCCGTATTCTCACAATTCTCCACTTCGATCACAATTTGAAAAACTGACTCAAATTTTGAACGAACAAATTGTAGTACTCGTATCTGGTTGCATCATCTTGACAACGACTGCCTATGCCCTTTACCAGGATCAAACGAAATGTAGTTCCTTTATTCGCCATGTAATACTTAACATGGAATAATGTTGAGCAAATCCAAGTAATGCTGGAATTTGTTTTCCGATACTACTTTAGTCAACATGTCTGCGGAATTTTCATCTATGTGTACTTTTACAAGACAAATATTGCCTTTCTCTATAACATCACGCACGAAGTGATATCTTACATCAATATGCTTGGTACGAGCATGATGAACCTGATTTTTTGCCAAATGAATTGCACTTTGACTATCACAATTCAGATTCACACAATCTTACTGAAATTCCAAATCATCTAGAAGACTCCTTAGCCACAATGCTTCTTTCACCCCTTCTGCTATTGTCATGTACTCAACTTCTGTAGTAGATAGTGCCACTGTAGCTTGTAATGTTGATCGCCAACTAACTGGAGCACCTTGTATTTTATATACATAATCGGTCATAGAACGTCTTCTGTCTAGATCACCAGCATAATCAGAATCAACAAAACTGCTGATTTGACATGATTTTCCACTAAAGCATAAACCTATGTTAATGGTACCCTTTAAGTACTTTAATATCCACTTAACTGCTTCCCAGTGTGCCATACCCGGATTTGCCATGAACTTGCTAACAATACTGACTGTCTATGAAATATTTGGGCGTATACACACCATAGCATACATCAGGCTACCAACTGCACTAGCATAAGGTACATTTTCTATGTAAGCCTTATCTTCTACTGTTGTGGGAGATTGTTTACCAGAGAGCTTGAAATGTGGAGCCAACGGTGTTACTACTGGCTTAACATTTTTCATTTCGAACCTTTCAATAACGCGGTCAATGTACCCTTTCTAGCTCAAGAATAATTTTTGCCTTGATCTCTCTCTTTTAATTTTCTTGCCTAATATTTTTCGTGCAACACCCAAATCTTTTGTTTCAAATTCTTTACCAAGTTGAACCTTTAACCTATCTATCTCCACCTTGCTCTTAGAAGCAATAAGCATGTCATCTACATACAATAGAAGATAGATATAATCACTTCCAGAAAGCTTATTAATGTATACACAATAATCATAATTACTTTTGGAAAAATCTTATTTTAACATAAAGGAGTCAAATCGCTTATACCACTGTCGAGGAGATTGTTTCAGTCCATATAGCGATTACTTTAAGCGACATACCTAATTTTCTTTACCTTCAACCTTGAAACCCTCAGGTTGATACATGTAAATTTCTTCCTCTAAGTCACCATACAAGAAAGCTGTCTTTACATCTAGCTATTCCAACTCAAGATCACCCTGAGCAACAAGACTCAAAAGCACCCTTATGGAAGTGTGCTTCACCACAGGAAAAAATATCTCGTTGTAATTAACACCTTCTTTTTGTGCAAATCCCTTTGCTACTAACCTAACTTTGAATCTTATACCATCTGACTTAGTAGGATCTTCTTTTCTTTTATACACCCATTTACAACCAATTACAGTCTTTCCCACAGTGAAATGGGACCACCTCCCATGTCTTGTTCTTATGGAGAGATTGCATCTCTTCTTCCATGGCGACCAACCAACTTTCTCTATCTTTATCTTTGATAGCAAGTTTGAAGGTGATTGATTCATCATCCTCCACCGAGAGTTCATAATCTACCAAGTTTACCTACCCATAATATCTCAAAGGCTTGTCTGACCCAAACTTCTAAACGAATTTATAATTTCTCTTTGGCCTAGTGGATGCCAAAGAATCATGCTCCTGTTGTTGTAATGTATGTGCATTTTCTCGTTGAATATCCTCGTGATCAAGTTCATCCTCTGCATCATCTTAAGTAGCATTAGGATGCTCCACCTGAACATTATTAGAATCTATTTGTTGGTATTTAGACTCTATCTCCACCACTTGAGTATTTGAAGTTTTTTCAACATCACCATCATCTGGCATCGTATCTTTAGACAAAGCTACCATAGATCGTTCATCAAAGATAACATCCCTGCTAATTACAAACTTAGAATCATTTACGCTCCAAAGACGACACCCTTGAACTCCTCTTGGATACCCCAAAAAGATTACCTTTTTAGCTCTATCATCAAGCTTATTATCTTTGACATGATAATAAGTTGTGCATCCAAAAACTATGAGTTTTTCATAATCTACATGTTTCCCTGACCACACCTTATAAGGTGTGTCTCCATCTTGAGAAGAATGTGGGGATCGGTTCACTATGTAGCAAGCTGTAGCAACCGACTCCACCCACCACTCTCTGCCTAACCCAGAATTAGAGCGCATACACCGTGCCTTCTCAAGTAGCGTACAATTCAGTTGTTTATGGACTCCATTCTGTTGTGGTGTTTCTCTAACTGTCCAGTGTCTCACAATGCCTTCTCGATCACAAAACTCCTTGAAAGCCCCATCAATGTACTCTGTGCCATTATCTGATCATAGAGTTTCAACTTCTTACCTGTTCGGTTTTTAACCATTGCTCTCCATCGCTTAAAAGTGTCGAATACCTCATTCTTATGCATGAGGAAGTAAACCCAAACATACTTGGAATAATCATCAACAAAAGTAACAAAATACCTAGAACCACGTTTGGAAGTAACTTTAGACAGGCCCCAAACATCAGTATGCACGTAGTCTAACAACTCTCTGCTTTTGTGCTTGCTTGTAAAAAATTTCACCCAGTGTGTCTTTCCATACACGCAATGCTCACAAAATTTCATTTGTTGTTTCTTCATATTCTTCATCAAACCTTGTCCACAAAGCAATGATAGACCTTTCTCTGACATATATCCAAGCTGCATGTGCCATATTCTTGTGCAATTTGTTTGATCTCTACTTCCACCGATTCCAATTACTAACTCACCTATGACTGTTGTCCCCAAAAGAGAATAAAGATTACCGTGACAAACTCTCTTCATCACTACCAAAGAACCATGAACAACTTTTAGTACCCCATTTTTCGCAACTATTTTGCAACCATTTTTCTCCAACAAACCTATGGAGATAAGATTTTTCCGCAAGTTTGGAATATGTCTCACATCCTTTAAGGTTCTTACTATTCCATCATGCATCTTGATTCTTATACTACCCAACTCCATAGTTTTACAAGCATGATCATTGCCCATTAAAACTGTGCCACTATTTATGCTTTGATAGGTAGTAAACCACTTCCTATTTGGGCACATATGGTGAGATGCTCCTGAATCAAGAATCCACTTATTGAAGATTTCATAAGATTGTTCTGTCACAGAGTAACAGTCCCCCTCATCATTTGAGACGTAGTTTGCTTCTTGCTTTTCTTTTGGGTTGTCATTGTTCTGTTTCTTGAAAGTTATCTTCTTATTTGGACAATTTGCTTTAAAATGTCCAGGATCCCACATTTAAAGCATGTTCTCTCTGCATGAGGTCTAGATTTTGGCCTAGACTTTCCACGCTTATTACCTTTTCCTCTTTCATTAGTCCTTCCTCTAGCTGCGAACAATCCTTGTGCTTGATCATTATACTCTCTTCCATTTGGAGATGACATTACACTTGTAGCAACCTTACGTAGATTATCCGCTAAAAGTGATGCTCTCGTCTCATCCATGGTCAGAGTGTTACCCACCAGCATCAATGTCTGCACCAGATTTTCATAGGACTTTGGTAATGAAAGTAACAATACGAGTGTCTGATCCTCATCATCAATCTTCACATATATATCCTTTAAGTTTGATATAATCCTATCAAACTTATTGATATATTCTCGGATTGATGTACCTTCTTCTATCTTGTATGTATACAATTTGGATTTTAAGTAGATCTTATTAGTTAGGGTCTTTGTCATGAAGTTACTCTCCAACTTTGCCCAAACGCCTGCTGCAGTTACTTCTTTATTTACCAAAAAAGCAACATCCCTCTCAAGGCATAAGATTATTGCAGCCCGTGCCTCAAGATCTAATTCTTTCCAATCCTCATCTTTCATTTCCTCCGGCTTTTTCTCTTTTCCTACCAGTGCCTTGTGTATTTTTTTGTGTGATATAAGCAGATTTTTCATCTACATCCTCCAATAGAAAAAATCATTTTTCTCATTAAATTTCTCGATTTCATATTTGCCTATTTTGACATTACCACTAGTAGAAGCCATTATATTCAAAATTGAATTTTACCACGCAAATAATGAATAATATAACATTGGCTCTTCATACCAATTGTTGAGTCTGCAGCAGAATTTGGACTTCTAATAGATACAAAGTAATATGAAATTGAACACTACCCACAATAATACACTAACTATAACAAATACAATATGAGAAAATATGATGTGAATTAATTTTCTTTCTTATTTTTGACGATGTTTCAATTACAATGCTACAGAAATATATATAGTATCATCTATGCTATAATTTCAACGATCAAGAATAAAATCCTCCTATGAAAATTCCCTACAAGTTCTCTCCTATTAAAAACTCCTTGCAAACCTTATTTTACTCTCTAAGTTTGCTCTTAGCTTTCCTGTATTCTCACAATATGGGACTAAAGTACTTGGATTACAAGATAAGTGTGGAAGAAAACACTCTTATTCAGCAATATCCACAAGATCACATGATCATAAAGCAACCCTCCCCCCTCCCCAAATCCATTGGGAATCTTGGATGGGAAAGATTCAAATCTGTGTATTTGGAACAACAGATGCTAGATCTCAATAGGTTTAGGCCTACGAGCTATTGCAGCAGTAATGTAAGTACTTGTTCACGGTGGATGAGTCTTTTTTGTTTTATTGTTATATTTATCCATTGTTTTTCAAGTAGTGTATAGAATAAATGATGAACAAAGAAATCATCATGTGGCACAAAATATTTGTACTTGAAACAATGTTTAGTGGAGTCAAGATGTTTACTGTGGAAACTTTTTGTATTTTTATGATGTATAATAACAAGCAAATGATAATAAGTTTAGAGTTATTTAACTGAGCCAATTGCATGTTTTTGGTTGGTTTGTCCCATTATGTATTTATCTCCAGAGGTCCCATGTTGTGTATTGCTTGGAAGGAGTCTTTGTCCCTTCTATGAATGCATGTTCTTATTCCACTTGTCTTCATTGTCTCCTTTACTATTGGCTTTTGGACTTTTGGTCGCTAAAATATAAGCGTACAGTCGAACGTAAAATATAATCTAATTTGGTCTTTGAAATTTCCAACTCCTATTAAAATAGTTTCAATTTTAAAAAATGATTGAATTAGTCACTAAATTGGTAAACAATTATTCTCCACATATAAGTCATTTTTTTATATAAGTCCTTACAAGTCTTTTAAATCTAATTCATCTCAAACGCCAACTAATTTAACCAATTTTTCAATCAACGTGCGAATATATAATTGCCTTTTTCGAACGGATTTCCTTTCATTTTTCAAATTTTTTCACTGTTTTCGATCTTCCATCTTTGTGTTCTCTGCGTTTTTCTTCTTTCGTTTCTCTGTGTTCTCTTTCTTCATTCAAATCAGTTTTGAAAATAATGAATAATTCAAGTTTAGACTTTAGACTGTCAATTGAACCAGCGTGAAGTGAATTATTGTTTTAAATCTAATGAAGTGGTTGAGGTGTGGTTCAATTCTAGTTAATGTTTTCGTTAGTTATTTATGATTCTGTAGGTGAATAATATTGTGAAAATGCTTGTGAAAATTGTTGTTCATTGTTGATGGTTTGAATTGAATGTATTTTAGGAGTTATGATGAATATGTTGCATTTCTCGTTTCGGTGTATATCAAAATTATTTTGGTGTATTGTGGGGACTTTTTGGTGTATTTACAAGTTCAGACTTTTCAATTGAACAAGGGTGAATTGTATTATTGCTATGAATCGAATCAAGTGTTGAGGTATAGTTTTGAGTCTAAATAATGTAGTTTGTTTGTATTTTATGATTCTATAGTTGAATTGTTTTAGTTTCTGTTTGATGATGAGTTCTGAACGAGAGAAGTGCGAAATATTTTGGAACGAGAGGATGCAAAAGAATTTGGGAAATACTTATTAAGAATGAAAGAGAAGAATCAGAATTTCTTTTTTGAGCTTGAACTCAAAGACAAAAAAACGGATTGCAAATGTTTCAAAGGAAAAAAAATAAAAGCTCTAAATGAGGTAGAAGTGATATTCTTTAAATAGCGGTAATTGAGTTTATTTTTGTTAATAGTTTTGCTAATATGTAATTTTATTTTCTATAGTTTTTTATGGTAGCTTAGTGGTGCAATCAAATTTCAGCCAATATCATGGACATGTTATGAATTATCAGTTCAGAGATTTAGTAGCATAGAATAGTTTTTTCGGTGTAGCGTAACACTATTTCGGTGTACCAATGAACATTTTGGGTGTATTCTGCATGCTCTTCTTTTTTATATTTTCTTTGTTTTTTTATATTTTGAGGTGTTGCTTTTGTTTGAAAATTAGTGTTTTGAACTATCTGAAGGAATTTGTTTGTTTTAAATATACAATACATAGACAATTCAATACTTAAGGAGGGTAACAATTCAAATTTCTGAATTTTCATATCTCCTGGTTAAATTTTACAGAAAAATATGTATGCACGCGTTTCTGGTGTATTTTGGTTATTTTTCGGTGTATTATAAAAGAAATCCGGCATATTAGTCTATTTAATTTTGTTTTTCTGGATTTTTTGAAGCTATAATTAACAACATTTGAATACAGGCAGCTTCACAAAAGTTTATTTTTGTAAAGAAAATTTATAAAAAGCTTGGATTAAATATTCACAAACTATATAATTTATAGAAAGTATGTATTCAAACAGACAATTTAGTACACAATGTTTAACTTTTTACGACATTTCAAACTATTCACTGTCAATATTTTCTGAACGCAATTGACAATAAGGACTTAATAATGCTGCAGACGGCTTGGACAATCTGATAGCTTCGCTTTATCAAAATGGCTCTATCTCTAAGTCGATTCATTTCATCAATTTGATGGCTTCACTTTCTTTCATGAGTTTTCTGTAAACAAGCGAGAATCATTTAAATAAACTATATTTATACAAGAAAAAATTGAGTTGGTCTAAAATATATGTATCTACATTATATTTTGGTGCAGTAAGATTTTTACTTGTCATTTTTACTGTAAGAAATAAAAAATAAGGTTAATAGATAACAACATCACCAATTACATTCGAATTCACTTGAAATCCACCGAAATACCAGCCATATATGCCTCTATTATTTTTTAGATTACATGACATAATAGGAGCTCAAAATGATATTCAGGTCAACTAAACATGCATAAAATGACACCAAAAGTACAAGAACAATATTTTGTTTCTAGCTACACCAGGAATAGGACAACAACATCAGTTACACTCGAATTCACTTAAAATCCACCGAAATACCAGCCATATACATCTCTATTATTTTGTTGATTACATGACATAATATGAGTTCAAAATGATATTCAAGTTAACCAAACATGTATAAAATGACACTAGAAGCACAAGAACAATATTCAAGAACAACAGCACTAGTTACACGTGAATTTACTTGAAATACAACGAAAATTTTTATTTATACAAACTCAGTTCGAAACACACAAACATGCACAAAAACACATGGAAATATACGTTAAACTATACGTGAAATAGTACGTAAAACAGTTATCACCGATTAAACAATATGACGTGAACAGTAACATGTATTTTAAACTAAGAACACATAATGAATCTACTTAATAAATAGAAATATGACTATCTAGTGTTTCGCGATCGAAATGAGAAAGAGAAACGTAAAAAACCTCGACGATTAGTGAAACAGTACCTTGAATAATCTTTCTTCTTTTGTTTCTGTGTTTTTTATGAAGATTTTGAAGTCTTTTTTGTTGATTTCCTTGAGTTTTGGTGACGATTTTGATAGTTTCTTGGGAGATTTTGAGCGTCGTCATTTGAATCTTCAGGGTTGGGATTTTGATCGAGAAAGAAGAAGAACCGTCTTTCATAATCGTGAGTGAGCGCGCTATGGAAATTGGTTGAGTGGGCGCGTTTTTACACGCTCGTATATGTGAGGGTTGTTTTTGTTGGATTTGGGCCAACTTGTATAATTTGTAAGTCAAAAAAACTTGTATATGCAGCAGAACTTATAAATCTCCTACCTCTCTAATTCATGTGACATATCTTACGGTAAAGTGATATGACTTAAACTTCAATATAATTAAATAGCTATTTCAAATTAATTAATTGAACTTATTTTAGTTTTTCTGTCAAATAGCAATATAAAATAATAAAATCAATTAACTAAAATGGACTTAATTAATCAAATTTAGAACATTTATTTAATTATGCTCAAGTTTTAGTCATGTCACCTTATTGTTAGAATTGTTACACAAATATTTTAACACTACATGTCAATATTGTGTTATCCACCATTAAACCAGAGATGAAGGAAATTTCCAATTTATAAATTTAGGAGCCAATTTTTTAACAATAATTGTTACACAAATATTTTAACACTACATGTCAATATTGTGTTATCCACAATTAAACCAGAGATGAAGGAAATTTCCAATTTATAAATTTAGGAGCCAATTTTTTATTTTCGAAAATCATGAACTTTTTTAATGAGCATTGAAAATTTTAGGAACCAAAAATGAACATTACCTCATTTATACTTCTTAAATTTTATATTTTATTCTTGATAGTAAATTATTTTTACACATTTATTTTGCGCACCACAAGGATAGCAACACTAATTTTGAACTAAAATGTGGACATAATAACGTAATTATTTTAACATTAGTGCTCATACAATATAATATACGATTAAAAATTCATATTAGTTCTGGTTCAACATAATGTTAGTCTGTTATATTGGAGAGAGTTCTGGGATTATACTAAGCTTTGGTTTAAGCAACTATAGACTAATTGCCTATTAACCTATTTTTCTTTATTTAGAGAATGGTTTAAAAATAATTAATGTATAATCATACTCTCTGAGATTGCCTTTTTCTTTATTTGTTCTTCATCCAAAAGTAAACACCAATGGCACCTCATTATATTAATAATATGGTATAAGAATTGCATTTTCCCTTTACATTTCTCACTTCACGACTACTTTCAATATAAAGACGAAAGGAATTATAAGTAAAAGATTGTTTGTAGGTGTACCAAGTCCCTTAATACATATACTACATTTCATTCAAATGGATGATCGGCTAACTTGATTAATGTAAACCTATTTCCTAAGCAGCTACAATATACTTTAAAGAACAGTGGACAGATATGCCTTACAACTTTCACATCAAAATGATCTATCCAGGATAGAGATCTATTAATCTTTATCTTGTTGATGGCTATGTTATAAGAAGTTTAGCATTGTTTTTTTTAATAATAATTCTAAAAAATTTTAAAATTAATTAGAATACTCATAATTAACCATACGATTACAAATATATTTATTTTATTAGATTAAATTAATTAAATCGTTAATTTAAATCATTTGAAAAAATTAATATAGTAAAAACAATCATTAGATAACTTGTTATTTTTATAATATAAGATGCTTACTAGCCATACAATATCTTTATTAGAATTCGTTTATTACTTACTATTTATTATTTGAATTCATTTTAAAAATAATTTAAAAGTTAATTAGACAATACTCATAATTAATCATACAAATATAAATATATTTATTTTATTAAATTAAATTAAATTATTAATTTAAATTATATTCATCTAAAACATTATACCACCGTATAAAAGAAGTTTTGCACATATCATGGTTAGTTTTTTTAATTTAAAAACTTTAAATTATTATTATTTTTTTCAAATCGAATATTTAATTATGAATACAGTAATACGAATATTTAATATTGTAGTTAAATCGATAAATAATATACAAAAAATATTGAATGCAGGTAAATGATAAATTGTCTACATTTTATATATTTTAAAAAATATTTTATTTATTTAATTTCAATATAAAAACCTATATAATTTCCTCTCTTAAATTACTAAATTAGTATTTAAAATCTAAAAATTACTTAGACCACCATTCCTTTATTTATGTAACATATATAATATACTACTTTTCTTTTATTTGTCTATATTAGATTATTAGTCTTCTAATTATTTTAACTGTTTATCTCAATTAAAAAATATATATAATATATTAATTAAAATTAATGGTTAAGATAAATAAAATACTAATGTTCTAAATTTTTTTATACACTATACATTATACTTATCCTCCTACTTTTACTCTATTTTTTGACCCATAATTTTGCATGATTTAACTGCACATCTTTATTCATGTATGTTACATGATACATATTTTTCTACTTCTATTCTATATAAAAATATAAACCTAACTTATTGTGTTAGAACATAGAACGACTTCTTCTTTATAAATTTCTCATAAACTTTTTGACTTCACTTGTGTAAAAACATATAATTTAGTCCATGGAGGGGGAATACTAAAATAATATTATGTCTCTCTTAAACCTCACGTATCCGGTCAAAATAAGTTAAGGTTAGTGATTAAAAAAATGAAAAAGCAAATATATTAAATAGGACCTTTAATTATAGTGAATTTTTTTAATTTCGTCATTGACTTATTTCAACAATATTTGTTGGTCATATAAGCGTGTTGACTCTCTCGAGTATTTCCATATAGCCACTTCCTTTAGGCATTGGTTTAGTAGTTAGTTCTTTTTATACTCGAAAAAGTCAACACACTTACGTCACCAACAAATATTATTGAAATAAGTTCCATGACAAAATTTAAAAAATTTACTATAATTAAAAATCTTCTAAATATATTTGCCTTTTCACTTCTTTAATCACCGACCTTAACTTATTTTGACCGGATACGTGAGGTTTAACAGAGACATGGTATTGTTTTTGTATTCTCCCTCCATGGATTAATTATATGTTTTTACACAAGTTGTGGAGTCAAAAAGTTTATGAGAGATTTATAAAGAAGAAGTCGTTCTGTGTTCCAACACAATAAGTTAGGTTTATATATGATACCTATTTTTCTACTTCTATTCTATATATAAATATAAATCTAACCGATTGTGTTGCAACCAGACCTCTTCATACGAGAAGTTAATGAGAAATTTATAAAAAAGAAAAAATCCGTTTCAAAAACGACGTATGAAGAGGTCTGGTTGCAACACAATCGGTTAGATTTATATTTATATATAGAATAGAAGTAGAAAAATAGGTATCATATATAAACCTAACCTATTGTGTTGGAACACAGAACGGCTTCTTCTTTATAAATCTCACATAAACTTCTTGACTCCACTTGTGTAAAAACATATAATTTAGTCCATAGAGGAAGAATACGAAAATAATACTATGTTTATGTTGAACCTCACGTTCACGTGTCCGGTGAAAATAAGTTAAGGTTTAGTGATTAAAAAAAATGAAAAAGCAAATATATTTGGGAGGACCTTTAATTATAGTGATTTTCTTAATTTAGCCATTAAATTTATTTCAATAATATTTGTTGGTCACGTAAGCATGTTGACTCTCTCGAGTGTTTCATATGGCCACTTTCTTTAGGCATTGGTTTAGTGGTAAGTTCCTTTTACACTCCAAAAAGTCAACACAGTACGTGACCAATAAATATTATTGAAATAAGTTCGATGGTAAAATTAAAAAAATTCACTATAATTAAAAATTTTCTAAATATATTTGCCTTTTTACGTTTTTAATCACTGACCTTAACTTATTTTGACTGAATACGTGAGGTTTAACAGAGACATGGTATTATTTGTGTATTCTCCCTCCATTGACTAAATTATATGTTTTTACACAAATTGTGGAGTCGAAAAGTTTACAAGAAGTTTATGAGAAATTTATAAAAAAAAAAAAACAAACCCGTTTTGAACTATATATGAAGAGGTCTGATTACAACACAATAGGTTAGATTTATATTTATATATAGAATAGAAGTAGAAAAATAGGTATCATATATAAACCTAACCCATTGTGTTGGAACACAGAACGGCTTCTTCTTTATAAATTTCTCATAAATTTCTCATAAACTTTTTGATTCCACTTGTGTAAAAACATATAATTTAGTCCACAGAGGGAGAATACGAAAATAATACCACATGTGTCCGGTCAAAATAAATTAAAGTCAGTGATTAAAAAAATGTATATTTGGCAGAACCTTTAATCATAGTGAATTTTTTTAATTTCGCCATTGAACTTATTTTAATAATATTTGTTAGTCAGTGTTGACTCTCTCGAGTGTTTTCATATGATCACTTCCTTTAGGCATTGATTTAGTGGTTAGTTCCTTTTACCCTCGAAAAAGTCAACACACTTAGGTGACCAACAAATATTATTGAAATAAATTCAATGGTAAAATAAAAAAATTCACTATAATTAAAAATCTTCTAAATATATTTGCCTTTTCACTTCTTTAATCAATGACCTTAACTTATTTTGACCGGATATGAGGTTTAACAGAGACATGGTATTATTTTTGTATTCTCCCTCCATGTACTAAATTATATATTTTTACACAAGTTGTGGAGTCAAAAAATTTACGAAAAGTTTATGAAAAATTTATAAGAAAGAATAAACCGGTTTCAAACGACGTATGAAGAGGTCTGGTTGCAACACAATAGGTTAGATTTATATTTATATATAGAATAGAAGTAGAAAAATAGGTATCATATATAAGTACTTAACCTATTGTGTTGGAACACAGAACAACTTCTTCTTTATAAATTTCTCATAAACTTCTCATAAACTACTTATTGACTCCACTTGTGTAAAAATATATAATTTAGACCACAGAGGGAGAATACCAAAATAATACCATACGTGTTCGGTCAAAATTAGTTAAGGTAAGTGATTAAAAAAAATGTATATTTAGCAGGACTTTAATTATAGTGAATTTTCTTAATTTCGCTATTAAACTTATTTTAATAATATTTGTTGGTCATGTAAGCGTGTTGACTCTCTCGAGTGTTTTCATATGGCCACTTCCTTTAGACATTGGTTTAGTAGTTAGTTTATTTTACCCTCGAAAAAGTCAACATACTTACGTGACTAACAAATATTATTAAAATAAGTTCAATGGTAAAATTAAAAAAATTAACTATAATTAAAAATCTTCTAAATATATTTGCCTTTTCATTTCTTTAATCACTGACCTTAAGTTATTTTGATTAGATATGAGGTTTAACAGAGATATGGTATTATTTTTGTATTCTCCCTCCATAGACTAAATTATATATTTTTACACAAGTTGTGGAGTCAAAAAGTTTACGAGAAGTTTATAAGAAATTTATAAGAAAGAACAAACCGGTTTCAAACGACATGAAGAGGTCTGGTTGCAACACAATAGGTTAGATTTATATTTATAGATAGAATAGAAGTAGAAAAATAGGTATCATATATAAACTTATCCTATTGTGTTGGAACACAGAACAGCTTCTTTTTTATAAATTTCTCATCAACTTCTCATAAATTACTTCTTAACTCCACTTGTGTAAAAACATATAATTTAGTCCATGGAGAGAGAATGCGAAAATAATACTATGTCTCTGTTGAACCCCACGTATCCGGTCAAAATAAGTTAAGGTCAGTGATTAAAAAAAATGGAAAAGTAAATATATTTGGCAGGACCTTTAATTATAGTGAATTTTCTTAATTTCGCCATTAAACTTATTTCAATAATATTTGTTGGTCACGTAAGCATGTTGACTTTCTCGAGTGTTTTTATATGCCACTTCTTTTAGGCATTGGTTTAGTGGTTAGTTCTTTTTACCCTAAAAAAAGTCAACACACTTACGTGACCAACAAATATTATTGAAATAAGTTCAATAGCAAAATTAAAAAAATTTATTATAATTAAAAATCTTCTAAATATATTTACCTTTTCACTTCTTTAATCACTGACCTTAACTTATTCTGACAGGATACCTGAGGTTTAACAGAGATATAGTCATATAGTATTATTTTTGTATTCTCCCTCTATGGACTAAATTATATATTTTTACACAAGTTGTGGAGTCAAAAAATTTACGAAAAGTTTATGAAAATTTTATAAGAAAGAATAAATCTGTTTGAAAACGACGTATGAAGAGATCTGGTTGCAACACAATATGTTAGATTTATATTTATATATAAAATAAAAGTAGAAAAATAGGTATCATATAACATATATGAATAAAGATGTAGTCTCCAAAAAATATATAAATAAAAATGTGCAGTTAAATCATGCTGGTTACAAGTCAAAAGATAGAGTAGAAGTAGGAGGACAGGTATAATGTATATTGTATAGAAAGTTTTTAGAACATTAGTGTTTTTATTAATTTTAATCATTAATTTTAATTAATATATATTATATATATTTTTGTAATTGAGATCAACAGTTAAAATAATTAGAATACCAATATACTAAGTAAATTTAAAACTCATCCACTTATAAATTATATAAATAAAAGAAAAGTAGTATACTACGTGTGTTACATAAATAAAGGAATGGTAGTCTAAGTAATTTTCAGATTTTAAATACTAATCTAGTGATTTAAGGTAGGGGTGTGCATGGGTCAGGTGAAATTGGGTTTGATGTGACCTAGACTCAGATTTGAAATATATACCGGGCCTATTTATTAGATTCGAACCCGACTCTAGACCCGATGAAACCTATACATTTTCGGGCCATGATTATACCAGGTAAAAACCGGATGAAAATCGGGCCGTTAACATTACATTACCTTGATACCTTCTTATAAGCTAGCATGTGAAAATATTCAAATTTTCAAGACTCCAACCATTATTTGATATAGTAAAATTCACTTGGAAAAATATAATAAAAACCAACTCTTTTCTAAAATTAAAGTATAACTATAATCAATACTAATATGGTCTAATAACACTAAATATTTAAATCAATACAATTAATACAATATTATGCATTATATAGTCTAAAACCTTATGCATTTTAAAGGGTTAAGTACTGTTTTCGTCCCTAAGGTCTGGAATGAAAATCAAATTCGTCTCCCGACAAAAAAAAATCATCTCTAACGTTACAAAACTTTATAAAATCGTCCTTTTATTCATAAATAAAATTTTTCGAATAATTTTACCTTTAAACAAAAATAAAAAAATCATCCCCCATAAAACAGGCTGGATGTGTATATCTATGATTATCTGATGAAGAAGCAGTTGCATGCTTCTGCCAGGGCATTTCAGGCGGAAGGAAATGTGTTGACCGACCTGTTGGTAAGTTAATAAGACCCTGTTGTTATATATATGCTCATGATGCAATGCTGTTTCAATTTGTTGAATTTGACTTATACTTCCAGCAATATAGATGCGCCTAGTATATTGCAAGGACTGATCAAAAACACTCAGAAGCAGCAGCAATTTATAGCAAGGTAGAAGTTTGCTTTTTAATAGACCTTAATTAATTTTTCCTGATTCTTCTGGGATTTACTTTAATATCCTGCAAATGCAGCTCTATATGTAGAGATATGCTCAGCAGCAGGAACAAGAGGAGCAACGGTAGCAACAGCTTAGGGCTCAGCTTGTTAGGAAAAATCAAACAAAACTAACACAGAATCAACCACAACAAATTTCACAAAAAATTCAGAAGTTTTATAAAAAATTCAGTTCACAAACGAAGAAAATAAATTCCATAACAAATTCAGATATTCCACAACAAATTCAGAATCACCAAGCAAAAAATTTAGATATTCCACAACAAATTTCACAAAAAATTCAAAAATTCTACAAAAAATCTAATTCACAGAAGAAGAAGAAGATAACGGCGGAGCTTGAGGCAGCAGATCTGATGCCACCGAGCAACGACGACTCGCGGACAGCAGCGACACCGGAGCTCGAGTACAAGACAGCAGCGGCAGAACTCAGGCCTCGGGGAGAGAAAGAACGTCAGCAACACAGTGAAGAGAACGGCGGTGCCAGCAGACAAGCAGGAGAAGGGAACGGCGGAGCTTGAGGCAGCAGATCTACCGAGCAACGACGACTCGCGAGAATAGCCACTCAAGGTCGGGACGATTTTGATTTTCACCCCAAACCTTAGGACGATTTCAGTACTTAACCCCATTTTAAACATAAAATATTAACTTATAGTCTGATAATAACTAATAACACAAAATATTAAGGTTTACAATACTTAAATTCCACATAAGAATAGCCATCATCCATCACTAATAACACAAAATATTAATTATGTATGATGACCGGGCCACCGGGCCGATTTCGGGTGATCCGAGCCATGGCTCGGACCCGACCCGAAATAATGACCGGGTCTATTCTTGAGATCCTTACTCGATCCTAAACCTGGTAAAATCACACCAAATTAGTCCTTAAAGTGTTCAGGACCGGACCGAATCTTTGGGCCATGTACACCTCTAATTTAATAGAAGAAATTATGCAAATTTTTATATTTAAATTAAATAAATAAAATATTTTTTTAAAATATGTAAGACATAGACAATTTATTATTTAAATGATACATATATTATTGTATCGATTTAACTATATAATATTAGATATTTGTATTATTGTATTCATAATTAAATATTCGATTTGAAAAAAATAATGATTTAAATTTTTTAAATTTAAAAAAGCTAACCATAATATGTGCAAAGCTTCTTTTACACGCGGTATAATGTTTTAGTTAAGACAGTATTACGATGGTTTGATTTTAAGTTTTTCATTCTATCCAATTTTTTGAAATAATATAAACTTTTAAAATTATAAAATTTTTAATTTAAAATTTAGATGAATATAATTTAAATTAATAATTTAATTTAATCTAATAAAATAAATATATTTGTATTCGTATGATTAATTATGAGTACTGTCTAATTAATTTTAAAATTATTTTTAAAATGATTTCAAATAATAGATGGTAATAATAACCGAATTCTAACAAAGATATTGTATGGCTATGGCTAATAAACATGTTATGTTTTAAAAATAACAAGTTATTTAATTATTGCTTTTACTATATTAATTTTTTTAAATAATTTAAAATTAACGATTTAATTTTATCTAATAAAATAAATGTACTTATAATTGTATTGTTAATTATGAGTATCCTAATTAATTTTTAAAATTTTTTAAAATTATTATTAAGAAAGACTGTGCTAAATTTTCTATAACATAGTGTTCCGGTCTTACTTAGAACCGAATGACTGGGTTTGAACGAGAGACCCAAACACTAGAAGAAGGTCGTTTTCGACTTAGTTTACGTTTGAAAATCACCGTCGGGTACCAGTAAAGACACTTCGATGCTTAAGTTAGCAAATGGATAAGCAGGTTATTTAGAGTATTAGAACTTAGGTTTACTGGGTGAGACAGTGTATTTATAGAGAGGATCCAATAATCACCGTTGAAGTAGTTCTACTTCTGATGGTGGATAACCGTCCCTTTATCTTAGAGTTTTTGAGATCTCTTTTCTAGAAGTGGGTGAAAGATTTAAGGAAACAGTAAATCACTCGGATAAGTATTGACTGCTCTGTTGGTGTTGACTCCGACTTCTTAGTGGAAGTCCGAAAATAAGTGAAGGTCATCCTTTTGGATTTATCCTCTTGTCTTAATTTGGGCCTGACTTACATTCTAAGTTAGGGTATGAACACATAACCATCAACAAAATAAAGATTAATAGATTATAAAAAAGGTCTTAAATTTTAAAACTTACCATAATTACAATGATTTTTAATTTTTTTTCTATTTTTAAATTTTAATATTTTATATTATCAAAAGTAAAAATATTAAAATTTGTAGTCATTACCATTTTTTAAAAGATATTCATATATCACAAAAAATATATAAAAATATTACAATAATATTATTATTTTCTAAATATGTGATAAATATCCTAATATTACTACGCTTTACCTTAAATATTAGTTTTCTATCTAATGTTAGCTCAAATAACAATAAAAAGTGGTATTATTGCAATGCCTAAAATTTATTTTTCACAAATTATTTTTTTTATTGTTAGAGAGACACTCAGACATCACATAAACTGACATGAACAAAGGTAAAAAAAATAAAAATAAAAATAAATAAATAAAATAAAATAATATCTTTATATCTTATTTAAAAATAAACAAAATACAACACAAAAAAAATTATTAAAAAATCATAAGAAATATAAACATCTTTTAAATTTTTAAAATTTTTTAAATCTTTTAAATACAAAAGCTCAAGGTGAAAACTTTTGGATATGATTCATCGCAATGAATTGAAAAGACAAATATTCTTAAACATCAAATATAAAATAAAGGAGATGTATATTAAATTGTATTTCTTGATGGATAATTGTGTTGATATTTATTCTTTACATCAAGCATTTTTTTCAAAATATTCAACACATTCGCTCAATAAAATACTTAATATGACGGAAAAAACTTGATGTACAGAGCAAGTATCAACACATTCACCCAATAAGATACACCATTCGATATGGCACAGCTCCTTTATTTTAAATTTGAAGTTTTTTCCTTCGTGAGGTGCACGTCTATGAATATGAAGAAGAAAATTTGATATAGAGAACAAGTATCAAAAGTCCTATCATTATGGTTACCATTAACAAGTTTATAAATATATATGCATCATAACCTTTAGGGATCATTCCTTAGCAGCATGGAAGAGTTAATGTATTTGACTATTTGTCCATTGGGGTTAGTGCAGCACCAGCAGACATGAGCTGAGAAGCAGCCATTAATCTTTGATGTTGTGCAGCCTTTAAACTCATAAGAGCCCCATGCTCTTCCACAGTTGGAGAATCAACAATGGCAGGCGTTGTCCACGTCATCATGATGATGAGCAAAGTTGCCGTTGCTTCCATTTTTGCAGAACCCTCTTGCAAAGTAAAGACATGGCTTGTACTCAATTCCCACTTCATCAGGCATCCTAAAGAACGCGTCACTAGCCGAGTAACTCCTCCTATGGAAGAAATGGCCATCGCCATTGTTTTTGACAGCACCCATGAGGCCATGACCCAAATCAAGCCTAATTGAATCCACAGCTTCCACATTATTATTCAGTGACCGTTGAGAAAAGAAAGTTAATCACCCATTTCTTGCTCATCAACAAAAGAGTCACCAGCACCATCACTCCTCATACTAGGTGAAAGTGAAGTTTAGATTTTGACACAGACCCACCATAGATACTGTCACGAGAGACTGAAAAACTTGAATTTGCATTGGGCTAATGGGGTTGTTTGGTAACCCAAAAAGTAGGTTGTTACCAGCACTGAAGCCTGAAAAGGGGTTGTGTTGCTGCTGCTGTTGTTTTTGTTTGGGTTGGTAGCAGGAGAAGTAGAGGGGTGCCTTGGTGATAAATGGTTGTTGAGAATGGTGTTAGAAGGTGAAGAAGATGAGAGTCCCAAGTGGGTTTTGATTTAGAAAACAAGGTTATGAAGGACATAGTCAGGGGTTGAAGCCAAGCGAACAAGGTCAGGTTCTTAAAGGTTGAAGAGAATGTGGCCGGTATATCATGTTACACACATGAATAAAGGGAAGGTGGGAAGCAACTTTCACGCATGGTTATCAAATCCGGACCGGTCTGACCGGTTTGACCGAAAAATTGGCAACCCGGACCCTAACTCTGCTAATCATTCTTGCAATTGAACCGCAGAAAATCCTCCTCTGTTTACATTGTGAGACCTGAAACAACAATCTTGCCTGAAAACTCAACATCACAGCATTCCAGCTGTGGTATTCTCTACTTCAGGCTATATTGGCAACCAATTCCATGAATTCACAGACATCATCATCCCACTGTTTCTGACTTCTAGACAATTCAATGGACAAGTTAAATTTGTTGTGTCCGAAATGCGTCCTTGGTGGATTTCTAAGTACCAAGCAATCCTCAATAAGCTATCCAATTATGAGGTCTTGAACATTGGCAAAGATAACCAAGTGCACTGCTTCCCAGGTGTGAATGTTGGTCTCAAAAGGTATCCGAAAGAACTAAGCATTGACCCTCAAAAGTACTCTTATTCCATGAAAGACTTTAGGAGTTTTCTGAGAGACTCTTATTCACAGAAGAGAGTTAATGCAATCAAATTGAGAGAGAAGGGTGAAGATGAGAATAATAAGAATAAGAAGCAGCAGCCAAGGCTTTTGATTCTTTCAAGATCATTCACTAACACAGCTGAAATAGCAAAGATGGATAGAAGCATGGGATTCAAGGCGATTGTAATGGAAGCTGGTGGAAGCATGTCAAACTTTGCAAATGTGGTGAATTCTTGTGATGTGCTATTGGGAATTAAATGGAGCTGGCCTCACTAACATTGTTTTCCTTCCTGAGAATGCAGTTTTGATACAAGAAGTTCCTCATGGTGGTTTCGAATGGCTTGTCAAATATGACTTTGAGTTGCCCTCAAAGTATCTTCATGATGTATAATAACGGCAAATGATAATAAGTTTAGAGTTATTTAACTGAACCAATTGGATGTTTTTGGTTGGTTCGTCCCATTATGTATTTATCTCCAGAGGCACCATGTGTATTGCTAGGAGTCTTTGTCCCTTCTATGGATGCATGTTCTTATTCCACTTGTCTTCATTGTCTTCTTTACTATTCGCTTTTGGACTTTTGGTCGCCTAAAATATAGCATATAGTCGAACTTGAAATATAACTCAATTTGGTATTTGAAATTCCCAACTCCCACTAAAATAGTTTCAACTTTAGAAAATGATTGAATCAGTCACTGAATTTGTAAAATTGTGAATCTCCTACCTCTCTAATTCAACTGTCATCTCTAACAGTAAATAGCTTTCCCAAATTAATCAATTGAACTTATTTTAGTTTCTCTGTCAAATACCAGTATAAAATCTGATAACTAAAATGGGTTAATTAATCAATTTAAAACACCTATTTGATCATGCTGAAATTTTAGTCGTGTCACCTTATTGTTGGAACTATCACACAAACATTTTAACATTACATGTCAATACTGTGTTATGGACAGTTGAATCAGAGACAAAAGAGATTCACAATTTATAAATTCAGGAGTCAATTTTTTATTTTCGAAAGTTATGGACTTCTTTAATGATCATTGGTGATTCCAGGGACCAAAGTAAACCTTACCTCATTTATACTTCTTAAATTTTACATTTTATTCTTGAATAGTAAATTATTTACACATTTATTTTGTGCACCACAAGGATAGCAACACTAGTTTGAACTAAAATATGGACATAATGACGTAATTATTTTAACATTAGTGCTCATACAATATAATATACGATTAAAAATTCATATTAGTTCAACGTAATGTTATTCTGATTAAAAATTCATATTAATTCAACGTAATGTTAGTCTATTACATTGCAGAACGACATGTAATTTCTGCAATTATACTAAGCTTTGGTTTAAGCAACTATAGACTAATTGCCTATTAATCTATTTTTCTTTATTTAGAGAATGGTTTAAAAATAATTAATGTATAATCATACTCTCTGAGATGACCTTTTTCTTATTTGTTCTTCATCCAAAAGTAAACACCAATGCCACCTCATTATATTAATATGGTATAAGAATTGCATTTTCCCTTTACATTTCTCACTTCAGGACTACTTTCCATATAAAGACGAAATGTATTATAAGTAAAAGATTGTTTGTAGGTGTACCAAGTCCCTTAATACATATACTACATTTCATTCAAATGGATGATCGGCTAACTTGATTAATGTAAACCTGTTTCCTAAGCAGCTACAATATACTTTAAAGAATAGTGGACAGATATGCCTTCCAACTTCCACATCAAAAACAATGAATTGGAAGACTGCATGATCAGCATAGATTAGTGTCCTTAGTCTGAACGGTAGCTGCTCAGCCTCCCAATCTAGAGCTGTTTTCCGTTTTGCTTTGAAACTCGGTAGATTCTGGATGGAATCACCCTTTACAAGAACAAGTACTCCCAGATCTTAAAAAAGGGCACAAGGGCTCAGATTGTAACATCTAGATTCTAGTTCCCTCACCATTAGTAGTTCCATACACTTACTGTTGAAATTGTGACTGGAAAGATGAAACCAGTGCCTTGAAAATGAACATGTTCTTCCTTGGTGAAAAACCATGTAAAAATTATCTATCCAGGATAGGGAGATCTTGTAGATTTGAGTCAGCTCCACTTAGCACGTTTTGATGAAGTTTTCTTATCTTTCTTGTTGCTCTTTTTCAAAAGCACAGACATATGGCTGGCAACATCGCGTGAAGAATGCATATCACCCTTCAGCCATAGAAGAGCCTCGGCAGCAGCAGATTTTTCTGCTTGTTTCTTGTTGCTGCAAGGCTGGCCAACAAAATCCAAGCCATTAAAAATGACAGTGGAACGGAATTGGTTGTTCTTCAGTTGCCTTGTTTTGTAAGTTGGCACTTCATGTCCAGCCCTGTTAAGTAATGTCTGAAGCTGGTTTTTAAAATTCTCAGCCTCTACTCCAGCACTACTTTTGGAGTTTGTTGCCTCTTTTACTTTGGGTGCAGGTGTGGCCCGGCGACCAAACACGAATCTGCCATCACAGTGGTCCTCAGATATCACCAATCTAACAGCTGAAAGAAGCTCGTCATGCGATTGTGTATCGAACATGGGATCCAGAAGCTGGCAAAACATGCAAAGCATAAAGTAAATTATAAGTATGTCATGGACTTGGAGAGACTGAAAATTGAATGAAGAATAAGTCTTTACACAAATGAATAATGGCCGGAAGAATTTGAGAAATGCGGGAATATAATAAAAACTATGATCAATTGGATTGAACATACTTTTTTCTGTATCAGTTCCTCCAGCTCCCCCTTCAACCGCAAGTAAGTGTTAGCTAATTCAGGTTTCATGAAAAATTCCAAATAACCTCCCAACATTTTTAGGTGACCATCCTGTCAAAAGAATCATATGCTCACCACAAATTGCACCACAATAAACAGTCAAAAGGAAACAACTGGTACATATACGATAAAGAACAACTGATCTGTGAAAAGTGTTGAGGAAATAAGCTATAACTTACCAGTCCACCTCTGGATACATTCCCACCAAATAAGAGCAGCACTGAATCGGATATACCAGTCGAATCCCTAAGGAATACAGCATTCACTTTCACCTTTTCATTAAACACCAACCATGGGTATGGAATCTTGGGTACACTACCATTTACAGAGTTCTAGACAGCACAGAACCAAAAGATAATAGAAACCCAAAATTAAACTATTAGAACTTGGGTGAATTATACTTTAATCCAATAAAAAAAACTGGGTTATAAGAAAATGAGAATTAGTAAAACAACATATATATGAGAAACTTACACCATACAGAAGAACCTGGCCATCCTCCATTGTTTTCAGTGCTATTGACTTATCTTTGTTCTGCAAAACACAATTTGCACAACTTCATGTCAACAACATTTACAAAATAAAATGATAACTAAAATATAAATAAGATAGTATTATTCCACATCACAAGAGTTTTTGAATTGATGGGATCAACTCCCCGTGCTATCGTCTGTTGTTTATATGTCCTTGAAACAACAGCCCATATCAACAGGAAAACTGAGTACAAACTAAGAGGGAGCACAATTGTAAGGAATCCCATACACCTCCTATTTGTGTATATGTGTGTCACTCAGGCATGTTTGTTTAATGAAAATACCATTAATAGAATTAGAAAATGGATTCTGCAGATGTTGGAGCAGTACAATACACACACTGACGCATATGGATGGACCAAAGTAAACACTGACACACATGGAAAGCCAGGGGGGAAAAAGAAGAGTGAAAATTGGAAACTGAAGTAGAATTAACATAAACAAGAGATTACCACAACAGATGATACTCCAGGAAACAAACCCGCACAGATGACTGCTCGGACAAGATGCTCCTCAGGACTCAATCTACTGTAGGTCTCAGAATTGTGATCAACCAACCCAATATCTTTAAGCAAGTAAAAGAATTGCTTTCTAAGAGAGTCAATGGCCCTAAGTGTTTGAGAAGAAAGAAAATTTCGCCAACAGTACTCATAGCCAGCTTGCTGAGCTTCAGCCTCTTTCCAACCCTCATAAGCTCGGACAAGTGCAAGATGATCACTATAGTCTCGAGCAGAAAACTGGGCCTTAGCAGACTCTGCAAGCTGTATGAAACATGCATATAAAACAATTAAATACAAAGTTAAGCCTTTTCTGCCTCACACATAGCATATTGATTATTTTAATCCTGCTTGATAAATTAGTGATAATATTTGAGCTAAAAAGGAATCAATAGAAGCCATTTTTACTCAACATTAATATGCTCTACCAGAGAGCATGCTTGGTACTTGATAGGTCCAACATACTTAATCAGATTATATTGTTAAACTTTAGTTCCAATATTAATATTCCAAAAAACAAGTGATGTCATCACATGATAACATAAAAAATGATAAAATCCACTATTTTTCTAGCAAGATTTACATCCAATGTCAAGGGAAAACGATAGTCATGGTGACTTACATCCTTCTTGTCAGCCGGCATCACAAATGGATCCCTTACACTAAGACCAGCAACAACAGTCATTATGGGATCCAAACAGTTGAAGATAGCGCCGAGAATGAGCATTTTGCCGAGTTTGGGCTCAACAGGAAGCATTGACAACTTGCGCCCTGGAAAGTAACAAATCAATATGACAATATCAGCAGTTGTCTTATATAGCTAAATGTAATATTAAAAAAGAAGAGCTTGGATAAACCCATGACAGGAGAAACTTTGTTGGAAGAATAAATGGGAAGGGAAGTTGAGAGCAAGAAACAATAAAGTACTAGTTCTTCTACCTAGAACTGTCAAATTTTCATTGTCATCCAAGGCCCCAATAATCTTCAGATACTCAACAGCATTTTGAACCTGCAGAATCAAATTAATTGACAATACAATTAATTAAATAAAATAAAACTTATATAAGTTGAACATGTATTAAAATTTATGTATACAAGTCACTGGTAACGAAGTTAATTAACAACCATCGTATTTCAGCACAAGTTCCAAAAATATGCACAATGAATTTTTACCGATAGCGGCTCTGGTGGCTGGAGAGCTCTAGCTAAGAATTCAGATATGCTTCCAAGTTGTAAACTTTTGATTTGCAAACATAAGGACTGCAAAGGTGTTCTCAAAAGTTCTGGTAATTGATAATCAGCAAAAGCATCATAAACACATCTGGGATATAGATGGTAGCATTCACCAGGTTGAACACGACCAGCCCTTCCTCTTCTCTAAAGAAAAGAAATTGAAACCTTTTAAGCAACCGAAATAAGCAAATCCATATACTTCATAACAAGAAGTAATTTCGAAAGTATCAAACATTGTGAATCTATACACATCTGTATGTTAGCTAAACTATACAAGAATGTCTATGCATGTGACAGCAACAATTCCATCTGTTCCAATTGACACATTATTTACAATCTAACCTTATTAGATTTTTGTTGTAAAGAAAATACAGCTGATCCTGATCCTATTACCCGATGAAAAACCAAAATTTCAGGAAAAAATACGGATCAACGGTTTTTCTAACATTGTTCTCAATTTTTCTAGGTCTTCCTTAGCCAGTTTAATCTGACAATGTTCAACCTCAAAGGGGTAAATAATCAATATCCACAAAATTAAATAAACAATAAAAAAATACCTGCCGGGCAGCAGCTTTTGATATCCAAGATGGAAGTAAACAAGGTGTGTTGTTTAGTGCATCATATGATGTCTCTTTAGCTTTACCACAATCAACCACAAAGACAACATCATTGATGGTAATACTAGTCTCAGCCATATTAGTTGCCAGAACAATTTTCCTCACCCCACCTTCAGGGTTTTCAAATATCAACCTCTGCAGAAGAAAAGAAAAAACAGGAAAGCAAACAAAATTTTAAGAAAATACATTGCTATGCATAAATATGACTAGAAATGTAAGGTGACACACAGATGTTATTGTTAATCGCTTCAATATGACATGAAATCCAACACTCCCCCATCTTCCGCAGCAAAATAAATGCAAGCGTGACAAAGTAAGTCCCTTAGATACGCAATTGCAGCAGTAAATGGATGAGATTAAATTCATGCTCTACAAGACTCTTGATTCCAAGTTGCATTTTGAAATATCTCCCCTTCTACAATCAAATAATCTGAAAAAAAAAAATGTTCCCCACAGCCAGTAAAAGAAACAACCCATTTTTAATACAATATTTACCCTCAATAAGCTTATGAGGGGAACTATATAGCACTTTGATATCTTGAATTAAATCGCAAACTAGACTGTGGAAACTGTTTTTGCTGGCTTCTTTCCAGCCTATTACTATGAACATTACCTGCTCAGTGCTGGCCATGGATCCATGACATGCAAGAAGCAAGACACGGCTGGGATCTCCTAACAAAGGATGAGTTTGGAGCTTATCCTTCAAGGAGTTTATGTCATCCCACCCAGTCATAAAAACCAAAACAGCACCTGGCCTTTCATTCTTGACAATGTGAGAAAGCACATGTTCAATAAGGTTAAAACCAAGTGAGTCAGGGCACCAGCAGGACAATGACTCCCGAGTGCGTAGACTATATCCATTGAAGTCTGCAACTTCTAGTGCATCCTAAACAAACTCAGAGAAATGAACAGAATTAGCCCAAAAAGAATAGCTAAAAAAGCAAGAATGTTACAGCAAGTTACGCACCTCAACAGCAGAAGCAATTTGGCTCTTTCTTTTCCGGAAAGCTAGAGCTTGTTTCTGCATTTTCCATGTTTTTTCTTGACCATAGTCATCAATTTGATTATAAGGATTCAACCGATATCCAGTCACTTCCAGAATATCCTCCAGAAAACGTGCTCGGACTGGATATGTAAAACCCTATAATTTCACAGGCCATAAAATCAAAAGGAGAAGGGTATTTTTAAAGATAACTATAAGCAAAATGAGAAATCTATGCATGACACTTCGTGAAATATTTAACAAGCAACTACTACTGAGACCTGACTGAAAAAAGAGCTGTCTCTATTTTATAAACGAACTTTTTTTAGAGAAAGTGAATATGGTATAAGCTGTTTGTGTCTGGAGCTTACAGGAATGTGCATAGTTGGAGCACCATCAAAGTAGGAAGAGAAAAGCTCAGCATTTAAGGTTGCACTCATCAAAATTAATCTCAAATCAGGACGGCGAGGAAGAAGCTCCTTCAGGACAATCAAAAGAAAATCTGACAAAAGTGAAAACCAGTGGTAAGTAAACTTGTATCGCAATCAACAACACTGGAATATACATGTTATATATGGCTACCTTCATTCATTCCGCGTTCATGAATTTCATCAACAACAACATGAGTTACACCATTTAGAGTCCTATCCACTAGTAGTCTCCTCAATAATACACCTGTGGTACAAAAAAGAAGACGAGTATCCCTTCCTTTCATACCCTCCAACCGAACTTTGTAGCCAACCTTCAGAAGGACAAATTAGATAATATAAGTTAATAAGTAGTCATAAGTATAACAGATACTTCAAGAACGAGAAAGCCCAAAAGATTCACAAACTAACAGATTCTCCCAATTTCTCCCCACGTTCTGCTGCAACTCTTTCAGAAACAGACATAGCAGATATTCTTCTAGGCTGAGTACAAATTATGTTACATCCAGCACCACGTCCAGCTTCAATCTCAGATTCTAGTATGTACTGGGGAAGTTGTGTGGTCTTACCACAACCAGTTTCACCTGAGACAACAATGACCTGCAAATTTTCATTAATAACACCAATTAATATAAACTATCATTCAATAAAAGCATATCAGGATTCATAGTCTCAGCAATAAATGGTCCTACATAAGAAAAAAATTTGCAACTTATGTCACGAATTCTGAATTATAGCTTGCTAAGAAATTATAACTTGTGCCAATTTGATAACTAACCTCTATAACATTTTAAAAAAAAAAAAAAACACTACATGATTCAGAGTATTTTATTGTGGTAAATTTTTCTGATCAGATTGAATATCATCCATTCATGATCTGATTGATAGCACCTTATACAACTAAATTAGTCTCTATTAGGTATGTTGTCCAGAAATGTATGTTCCAGTGTCTATGCCTCTCCAAACGTGTCACAGTCATACAATCGATCACGGATAGCTGCATTGTTACAAGTCATTACTCACTTCACAGCCCTAAACTAAATTTGTAACTGTGGTTCCAGTGCTAACAAAGCATGAATCTCAGAAAAAATTGTAATATGACAGTGACAGCATTACATAACACATGGGATACATTTTTCCCTTTTCACCTGATTATCTGAAATGACTTTCAAAAATGCATCTTTCTCTTTGAATGCAGGAAGACTTCTACGAAATTCGAGCATCCTTTGCCCGTCAGGAGACCCCTACGGATAAACCAGCATCTGTTATAAATTTCTAAAAGCTAAAATTGTACAAGGACATTTATACACACAAATTTTCACAGATAGAGAAGATCAACAAACATCTCAAATCATAAGTCATCAAGCTCAGAAACCAGATAACATGAATCAAAACTCACAAACATCTAGAATATTCAACTATTGCTCATTACACTCCAGTCAAAAGAACTACAATGAAACAAACAACTTTTTAAATTTGTTAATATAAGAACTATTACTCATTAAAAATGTATTCAAACATAATAGATATCATTATTACAATAACGATCAGGGCTAGACCAATAAGGTCGTTAATTGTACTTAGATTTCGTAAAGTTGCACTCACAATACGAATGAGACTTGAATTGAACCAGCAATAAAAATGTTTTTATTGCCGGAACCCAAAATCCACAAATTAAATACTGGAAGATATTCAAAAAAGAACACGCAACACTCTTTAAATGCCAACTAAGAATATACTGGCAAATAAGATGCAATTTAGATAGGGTTAATAAACCTGCCAATCCTCTTGCTTATTACGCAGTTCCAAACTTCTTCGCTGAAGGATTTTCTCCTTGACAACAGAATTATGGATCCTAGGCACTGGCTTCTCATAAATCCCGTCATTGGTGTGAATACTTCCAGCATCACTTGATCTATGCAAAGAATCATCAAAAGAACCTAGCCTTTTTGTAGGCTTTTGTGAAAGATGGGCACGGAGATGAGTATCTACTTCTCTATGAACACCAAAAGGTAAGATTACCTGCAAGAGCACAGAAAAATCAGTCAATCAGAGCATGAACATGCAAGAGGATAAAGAATTTACCAAACATCACAACTTTTTAAAGTGTTAAAACAATTAATAAGGCTGGTGTTTGTTAATAACTCTTAGTGCATAAATAAAAGGAAAAGAACAGAAAACATCAATGCAATGTGATACCTCTCTTTGTGGACGCTTATCATCCAAATCAGGGCGGTAATTTGGCAGAGGTGCTTTACTAAAGACAACAACTCTTGCATATTGTCGGCTGCCCAGGGTAATTTTGTTCAGAATTTAACAAACAGAATTGAGAAAACCTATAAATAATGATAACATTAAGGTACCTGTATAGATCCATTCTGGTAGCTAAAGCTGAAAGTTGCTCATAATCACGCCGGTCCTTTTTCTCCCTGGACACAACTTCTTGCTCCTCGTTATTGCGAAGAAGCATGGTCAGCTTCCATCTCCACTCATCAATGTTTTCAAGAGTCGACTCTCCCTAACAACCAGCAAGCAACTTCCTTTGTCAGGCAAAACAATATATCCATAAATTAAAATTTACCCCTTGCAAAGTATCAGATTATCCAAATTGAAGTCCACCAGCAAAGCAAATAGATGCACTCTCTCTGTAAGCATAAAATAAGTTTTTCCATCACTTTGAGAATTACGGAAAATCTTTGTATTCAACCGAGGAATTTCAAGACTCAAGTACAGAGAATACACACGGCTGCAACAAATTCAATTCACCTGATTTTTTTCTAAAATAAAATATCATAACTCTTATTAAGTGGCTTTCATGTATCGCAATGAAAAACAGATAGTCGCCTTATGAATGGAAACAAACCATTTGTTGCTGAGCCGGAGAGCGTGAAGAGGCAAGTTCCACGTCGGATTCATCATCACTGGAGAAGTCTTGGTAGGCAAAACGGCCGTAATTGGAGTTGCGTTGACGCCAAAACGGCAGAGCAACGGTTCTCTGCTTGAAGCGCTGCCTGTCGTTCCATTCCAGCTCAACCGGCCCGGTTGGCGCCACGGAGCATGGGCGGAGACGAAGATGAGAGGCTATGGTGGGGCGGAGGTGAAAGGCCCTGAGGCCAATTAAGTGGGACGTGGCGGAAGGAAGAGAGGGCCTGAGAGGCCTGAGGGACATGGCGGTTGTGGTTGTGAGTCTGAATCTGAAGTAGCTCTGTAACATGGTTGCAGAGACAGTTGAAGTGAGCTCCGCTGTAACGCCCCCAACTCGCTTCAGGACTTTTTGGGGGTTTTAGCTTCGCCGTTCATCCCTACTACCTTTCGGAATATTTACACATTATTTTTAATATATATTTTAATTTTTAAAAGCTAATGTCTTAAATAATCTCTGAAATTTTCAGGTCGTTTTAATTAAGTTTTTTACTTTAAATAACTAAATATACTCTTTATTTTATAAAGTATGAGTCTCTGTTAGTTTAAATATTATAAATTATTTTAATATTGTTAATATATATAATTAAATGCTAATTTTGTACTCTACAAATTGATGTAAACAAACAATAAAATTTAATTCAAATTAGTATTTCAAATATGTTTAAAATGTTCAAATTGATTTATACATAATTATAAAATTCTAATTTTTAACTCTTCATCTTTATCATTTATTCTTTTTTCTTTTTATCTTCATCATTTGTTCTTCTTTTTTTCTCATTTTTATCATACATCTTTTCTTCCACTAACTCACTTTTTTATTCCAATTGTTTTCCCTTTTCCCCTTTTCTCCATTTCTTCCCAATCCACACCAAATTCACTTTCAAGTTCATTTTCGGTGCTTTCGTCCATTTCAAACTTATTTAGTGTTGCTGGACAGCTTGTACGTGAAGAAGGAATGGAAGAAGAGGATCTCCGGTCTTAAGGCATTCCACTAAAGAAGCCTTTTGGAGATGAAGCAGCCTTGGGGTGTGTCCATGCTGAATTTCGTCAGGAGGAAGGAAGATCCGTCGAAGACTGAAGGAGTCAAGGAGGGAAAGGGCTATAGCGGCAGAGTAATGTGTAGTGGACGCTGGAGAATGCGGGAGAGGATTGTGTGCATGTGGTGATGTCAGAGTAATAGAATTGGTTGTTCGTGAGAATCTATGACGGCTTCAATGGCTCCGATACACCGAAGTTCTTGATGAGTCACTTCTACTATTGTTGTTTACAGTGAGTTTCAGGGTTTTTTTGGAAAATCGAATTTTTTGCTTTAAATTTTATTATTGATTATGTACACAAGTGTTTTTTTTAGAGTGATGATACAACAACTATACAAATTTAGGTGTATTTTTTATGGTTTATTCTAATAATTTGAAATAAAATATTATTTTAATTCATAATGTTTGGACTAAATTCTAAGTTAGTTTTTAATGTTTCAAACGTTTGATTTATATCTCAAGAAGTTTTTAAGCAGATTTAATGTTGTCCTATTATTAAAGTTGATATAATAAAATGAGTGATGTGAATGTTATAACATTATTAGTTAAGTGATATATTTTTTTGTGTATTAAAAAAACACAACTAAACTTTTTATGTAATAATTTCTTTTTCAATCTTTTAAATATTAACAATCAATAATTAATACTCTAGAATTAAAGGAAAAACTTTTACATTGATGATATTTGATGAATTAATTTATTTACAAATTAAAATAGAATGTTATTAGCTATTCAATATGCAAATTACTCCTGTTAAATTTAAGACAAAATTTAGAAACTAACTACAATATAAACTAACTCAAGTTAACTATTTAGTCACAAAAAAAAAACTCAAGTTAACTATTTGTATTTGTAGTTTTGAAATTCGAAAAATTAGAATAATAAAGAGTTATTTTTTTTTTTACAACAAATTTTTTATTTTTTATCTAGTTAGTTACTCTCATATTGATTATCTAATAGAACAATAACTTTAATAGTGTCATAATATTAAATCTGTTTAATTTTTTTTAAAATAAAAATAAAATATTTAAAATATTTTATGACTGAAATAAAATATTTAAAATATTAGAGATTAAATTAAAATTTAGTTCAAATTACAGGACCAAATAATATTACATCCTAATTATTTGTTTAATATTAAAAATTGAGTTGCCTGAATTTTTTTTATGAGGATCATTTATCCTAAGTGTTTTTATTTTTACAAAATTCAAAAGATAGATAGGAAAAAAATTGAAAGAAAAATTAATCAAAATCTTAAAACTTTTATCCAGATTTTATATAGAGGAGTGTTATGGAGTAGTAACTTTTGGCATTTGTAGCCATCAAATAGCCATCAATGATGGTTTTAATGGTGTGAGATTGGTGTGGAATTTCATCCAATGACTCACTTTTTTTTGCTGGTTACATACTGGTCAGAATTTGAAAAAGTTGCTTGCCCCTAGACTTTTCCTTTTATATATACAATAATCAATAATCAATAATCATTAAAATGATGAAGTGAAACTGAAAGAGTCTAGAAAAAGTGAAAAAACCGAATAAATCGCGGCTCCCAGAAGAGTGAAGACATAAACCCCGCTCAACAGAAGAAAAAAGAAGTCTGAATCCCAAATCTAGGGTTTTCACTTTTTCCCCATTTCATCACTCTCATACTAGGGTTCCCACTCACTCGCTCGCTCACTCAACAATGGCGGCAGTCACAGCCCCTCAGCAGCACCGTTCCTCCAAGACGGAGTCCTACGTCGACAACAAGCGCAAGGAGGACATCCGCCATGCTAACATTGTCGCTGCACGCGCCGTCGCCAGTGCCGTCAGGACCTCCCTTGGCCCCAAAGGCATGGACAAGATGATCTCCACTTCCTCCGATGAGGTCATCATCACCAACGACGGCGCCACCATACTCAACAAGATGCAGGTCCTCCAGCCCGCCGCGAAGATGCTCGTTGAGCTCTCCAAGTCACAGGACTCTGCCGCCGGAGACGGCACTACCACCGTTGTCGTCATCGCCGGCGCACTCCTCGAGCAGTGTCTAATCCTTCTCTCACACGGCATCCACCCCACCGTCATCTCAGATTCCCTCCACAAGGCCTCGCTGAAGGCCCTCGACGTTCTCTCCGCCATGGCTGTCCCCGTCGAGCTCTCCGACAAGGACTCCCTCGTCAAGTCTGCCAGCACTTCGCTAAACAGTAAGGTTGTCAGCCAGTACTCGACGCTCCTCGCCCCTCTCGCCGTCGACTCCGTGCTCTCCGTTGTAGACCCTGCCACCCCTGACATGGTCGACCTCCGCGACATCAAGATCGTCAAGAAGCTTGGCGGAACAGTCGACGATACTGAACTTGTGAAGGGTCTCGTTTTTGACAAGAAGGTCAGCCATGCTGCCGGTGGACCTACCCGCATGGAGAATGCCAAGATCGCTGTCATTCAGTTCCAGATTTCGCCCCCTAAGACCGACATTGAGCAGAGTATAGTGGTGAGTGATTACTCTCAGATGGATAGGATTCTGAAGGAAGAGAGGAGCTATATTTTGGGCATGATTAAGAAGATTAAGTCTACTGGCTGTAATGTGTTGTTGATTCAGAAGAGTATTCTGAGAGATGCTGTTACTGATTTGTCTTTGCATTACCTTGCTAAAGCTAAGATTTTGGTGATTAAGGATGTTGAGAGGGATGACATTGAGTTTATTACCAAAACTTTGAATTGCTTGCCCATTGCCAACATTGAGCACTTCCGGGCTGAAAAGTTGGGCCATGCTGACCTTGTGGAGGAGGTTTCGCTTGGGGATGGTAAGATTGTGAAGATTACTGGGATTAAGGATATGGGGAAGACCACTACCGTGCTTGTTCGCGGGTCCAACCAGCTGGTGCTGGATGAGGCGGACAGGAGTCTGCATGATGCTTTGTGTGTTGTTAGGTGTTTGGTTGCCAAGAGGTTTCTGATTGCTGGTGGCGGTGCTCCCGAGATTGAGCTTTCAAGGCAACTTGGTGCCTGGGCTAAGGTTTTGCATGGGATGGAGGGTTACTGTGTTAGAGCTTTTGCTGAGGCGCTCGAAGTCATTCCTTATACTTTGGCTGAGAATGCAGGTTTGAATCCCATTGCAATTGTGACTGAGCTGAGGAATCGGCACGCGCAGGGAGAGATCAATGCCGGAATCAATGTGAGGAAGGGTCAGATTACCAACATCTTGGAGGAGAATGTGGTGCAGCCACTGCTGGTAAGCACGAGTGCAATCACCTTGGCTACAGAGTGTGTGCGGATGATTCTGAAGATCGATGATATTGTAACTGTGAGGTAGATTTGAGTGAATAGTTACAGAAATTGAGCCATCATCCTTTTTTTAAATGATTAAAGAGTCATCATCTTACGCCTTTCTTTGTTTTAATTAAATTCCTAGTGTATGTGCTTGCTAGTGACTTTGGTTATGTAATTTCAACTTGCTTTTGCTTCTATATCTAAAATTTTGGATGCCCTTGTGAATTGTGGTGCTTTCTGGTGTCACCAGCAATATTTTTACTTAATGTTATCCATTTAGAGTCTATTAATATTAATTCATTTCTTCTGTTGATGTAGCAAGTCTCTAGGTGTGTTATGTCTAACCATTTTCACTTTCTTTAGTAATCAGAAAATACGGTAGGGATGTATATATCTCATTAGAATGGCTTCTTACAAGAGGGAAGGAGAACTATTTTCGGAATCTACTTCTGAGTCAACTCTTGTAAAACTGGGCTAGGGTTACCAGCGATATTTGGTGTTGCCCTTTTTACTGATGAGGGGGTTGTCCACCCCTTTGATTGCTGCAGTGGGAATAGCAGGTTGGGACTCATGCAGAAACTTTAGATCAGTATTCTGCTGCAGTGATGTCATCCACTTGGATATGACAAGACTTTATTGAAAAGCACCAGGAAGGTTTTTTGGCTAAAAAATTTTGATATGGAAGCAAAATGAGTGCTATACTTTAACATGGTAATTTTTGGTGTTTTTTAAAATTGTGGGAGTACACAAATCGGACCATCCGATTTGTGTTTAAAAAGTTGAAAAAAAATTCAGACTCCGACTTGTGGGAGTACACAAATCGGATCATGTGAGTTGTTTGATTTTAAAATTTTCCTTAAGAAATCGCATGGTCCGACTTGTGGTTGGACAAATATGAATTTCGGAAGCCAGAAAACGGACCCTCCGAGTTGTTTGTTGTTTTCAATTTTTTTACTGACGGAGAACTCGCATGGTCCGAGTTCTGTTTCACTGAAACTATCCCCCATATCCGAAATCAACACCACTTTTGCTTCCATATTCAAATTAAAAAGTGAGCCCTTGGATTGAATAGTTTTAGCAGTTGTGTGAATTGTGGATTCGGTTGATGTATCACTGTGAGTGGTTGATTGGCTGCGGTGTTCATTGAGTGTGGTGACTGCCTCTTAGTTGCTGTTGTTCTCGGTTGGGTTTCTGAGTTCTGGACCCCTTGTTAATAGTTGCGTGGTAAGTTCTTTCTTTTTGCTGGCATGCTGTTTATAAAATTGAAAAAGGAACGGTAAACTTAACATTCATGTATAGAGAACTCATCTATTTAGACTCATCATTCATCTAAAGTGGGTTTTTAAATGTTCATAGTGAGTATGACCTTTCATACATAAAATCAGATGTACATGTCAGTGAGTAAAGCAAAAGCACATGGATTCTAGCGGACAGTTTTATCTTCTCGTTTAAACTAACATTAGCCAGCAGGCCTTATGCCTCGAGCCCTTGACTCGAATATCTAGTATATGATTTACTAGGTGAAAATAAGCATAAAGAACATTAATGAAAAATAGCTGATTCTTGCACAAGTTGCAATGCTGCAAAGAGCTGGACTACTTCAGTTGTTGTGTTGTGTTGTGCTGATACTACACCAGAAACTAGATGCCATGGTATGCATGATTGCATGTATTTGTCAATGTCAATGGATCGAGATGTCAAGGTATGCCTTTAGGTGCTGCATCAGCATGTTTATTCTCTTCCTCATCGTTGAGCAAGGCTTCTGTTAGTAATGACTTTTTTGCATTGGTTGCATTTTTCTCTTTGCTCTTGCTCTTTCCCCATAGGACTAAGTAGAGGCCAACCATGATCAGTATTGCGCTGATAATCCTGTAAATGGAGAAAAAAAAAAGAGGGGGGGGGGGGTGGTCAAATTACGTAATTATGCCATTTTTCAACTGATTGAAGAAAATCTTATATTCAGGGTTAATAAATTGTTCTATATACCCTCCAGAGCATAACTGATCACCAAGAATGAGGGCTGCCATTATAGCAACTAAAAAGGTTTGCAATGGCTGAAAGACAGCAACACATACAGGGCCACCCCTTTGAATACACCATGTTTGCAGAGATATGACACCCCAGACGATACAATTCCCTGGAATCATCAAGGCATAAATGAATTCAGTTGACTTACACCAAGTTGCATGATTTGAGATTAGATAAGAATGAATCACATATTCACGTGACTTTTTCAATTAAGATGATCAACATCCGAACTATATTTCATTGATGAAGTGAAGAGTATTACAGCATATAGGATGGTAAGAAGCTCTTCTGTTGATATTATCTTCCAACGTTCCATATCAGTTTCTAAAAAGGCTGCTATAATCAAGAACTGAACTAATCCAAAGAAGAATGTAAAGGAAGTGTGATAGTTTTGCTGGATACTTCTTCACCACAAGAGCCTGAAAAAAGGGTTTAGCCACTTTGCTTAACATGAGAAAACAATTAAGCAAATAGAGTCAGTGCAACATTATTAAGAATGAAGCCAGGCGTTTACTAATTTGCAGTTTCAACTTTCATGCATGTAACTCATGATCAATAATGATTATGACGAAGATACCTGAAAAACCATCCAAGCAGCCCAAGACAAACAATGTCCAAGCAAGTATACGCAACCCCATGTCCAATTCTGAACTTTGGTTGATGACTGATGTATGTAGCTTTCTTCTTGCATCTGAGGTGTCTGCAGGTGGAGAAGAGGAGGGCCTTTGTATAGAGTGATCACAGTTCACAGTTGCACCTCCAACATTTGCAATGGTTCCTAGAATTTTTGCCAATCCATCTATTCTTGCAATGTTGACTTCCTCAAGTCTATAAAAAACAACTTGTGAATAGATCAGATGACAAAAATGTTCAAACTCAGAAGGAGATGTGAAATGAAATACCCTAGAGCTGAGGCCATGACAAAAGTGATTGCAGGAACTGAATTCTGCATTGCAGAAGCAAAAGTTGGAGAAGCATAATATAATCCCAACAAGTAAAACCCTTGGTTTGCAGTGATGCTAGCACAGCCAATGAAAAATAATGTTAGAAGAATAAAACGGAAACAAATAACTCGAAAATTGCAGGGTTTTTTTTTATTGCTTACCCGAGCAATGCTAATAGGAAAAACTGAAACAGCAAAGAAAAAGTAAGAGGTGGTCTTTCGTTCCTGTTCATTGTTTCATGTTAAAATCTTGCTAACATAAAAAGTGACAGAGACTATAGGAAACTATAAAATATGCATGTTTAATCATGAAACTTACTTCTCTAAGAAACAAGCAAGTGGACTCAACAAAAGAAGGGCAATTATATTTCGATAAATAGGGTAAACAACTTTACCGACACCAATATTAAGTGCAAGTCTAGAGACAATGTGGTATCCTGCAAAACAAAATTGAAGGGCCATTAATGCCACAAGAAGCTTCACTTTTTTTTGTCATAACACTTTCCATTCCTGTGTTCTTGTTCTAGCAACTTAGACTTGGGTATGGAGATTAAGGAAATACTTAGAGAGACGTGCTTATATAGAGAGGAAACAATCTGAAGGAACATTCAAAATTGTTCATTTTTTATAAAGTGATTATCGGCAGCTACCGATATTATTACTGTTACGATGGGTAACCGGAGATTATTGGAGTGGACTCGCTGGGTTGACCCAATCGTCTGAGGAAGGAAGCCTTTGAGCGGGTCTGCGCCTTGGAGGCCTCCGTCCGACTTGTGAGTATGAACGAATGGGGGTGGTACCTGCAAAGACACTCCGATGCCTAAGTCAGCAAGGGTGTGAGCAGGTCTAGAGAGTATTGGGCTTAGAGATACCTGAGGAGTGTCAGGGTATTTATAGTGGTGATCCAATAACCACCGTTGGAGTAGTGCCACCTTTTTAGGTGGATAACCGTCCCTTTATCTAGGGATTGTTGGGATATGGCTTCTAGAAGTGGGTTGAGAGATTTTAAGGGCAGTTACTTATTTAAATAAGTGTTATCTACCAGCTATCTCTTGAGCCCGACTTCTTTGGAAAGAAGTCTGTGTTGAGTCCGACCTCTTTTAAAGAGGTCGGTGAATAACGAAGGCAATCTTTAGATTGGATCTTTTGGTGTATTTGGAACTGGGCCTTAGTGTTGAGCCAGTGTATGAACAATTACAAAGGCATATAAGCGTTTAACATATATGCTAAGTTATCTCTAGGCTACAAAATGTAATATTTTAGGGAGACAAATTGAAGGTGGATCACGTTAGCCAGGTAGTTAGAGAGTGGCCAACCTCTATGATTTGCTTGACCATGTTCCCACCATCTCCTTTGTAATGATTTTAGTGACATTATTATTTGTATTGATTTTCTATCATCGTCGAGTAATTTCTTCAATTTTACTATGAATTCAATTTAACGTAGGATTTGGCATGCAATTTAATAATAATGATACGAAATTGTTCTATTCTTAAAAGATAATATATTTTATTGGTTTTCAAAGAAAATCGATACGATAGTATTATAGTATCTTATCATTTTCGTTGCATGTAAAATGAATATTCTAAATGAGTAATTGATGGTGACAATATATTGTCTGGACGTTGTGCTAGCATAAACGAGAGAAAACAAGATTTGTTAACTCAAACTACATAATCATTACTTAATATTGGATTGGATTTGGATTTCGGGCAATGATCTTAACTCTTAGTTCTATAGTTCTTCAAAAGTTGACTAGAGGGCCTATGGGTGTTGAAGATTCAAAACCCCTGAATTTTGGCTCGAAATCAAAGTATTTTTTATATTCGAATTTGTCATTTTATCCTGTATAATTTTGTATCAGGTTAAGTCATGTTTTAACTTTTAAGTAGACTCGACTGATCCATAGTTTAATTAAATTATATATTTTACATTAAAATTAATAATAAAATATCATAATTAAATGTCTTTATATTATAGTGTTGTTTTTGCTTTAAAATATTTTAGATAAATATTATATGATATTTATTAAATTCAACCTTTACAAGTAAAACTTTATTAATTTGTTATATAAATATTATATCATGTTGTTTTCTTTTTGCCTTTCAGTATTCCTTTATGTTTTATGACTTATCTAGTAGGAGTTTCTTTCCTAGAGTGATTTTCTTGTTGTTCCTTTAGGTGTTCTTTCACCCCCATTGTTTATAAAAATAAAAAAGTACTCTAATAAAAATATTGGATGGCTAGCAAGCATCCTATATTTTACACGCACTTTTAGTATAGTATAAGCAATAATCGGATAATTTTTTTTTTTTAATATAGGATGCTTACTAGTCATACAATATTTTTATTAGAGTGCGTTTTTTTATTAGTCAATTATTAATTTGGACTCATATTTTATTAGCCATACATATTATTTTGCACATATTTTGGATAGTTTTAAATTTTTAAATGTTAATTTTTTTAATTTTTTTTTAATTAAATATTTAATTAACCATATAAATACAATAATACGGGTACATAATATTATAATTAAATCAATATAATAATATACGTATCTCAGATACACATTACGCGCATATCCTTTTTGCCTTTGTATGAATATATCGCATTTTTTAAATAATAAATTGTCTATATATATTACATATTTCGATTTTATTTATTTAATTTAATCATGATAAATCTTCTTAATTTCGCCATGAATTTATCTCCATAATGTTTACTAACTTCGAATCTGAGGTACGCGGGGCAGGCAAATTTTGGCCAGCAGGATTTAACTACATATCTTTATATATAAATTGTACCAAAATACCTTCTCTCTTTTTTTTTTTTACTTTCAAAATTCCTTATCTTAAGAACCTAAAAAAAGTAGATAAAATGAAATAGAAATAGTAGTAATAAGTTTACAATTGTGATCATGTAACATTTTACATTTGTGTAGATTTATGGAATATAATTTGTGTCTTTATTATATCATGATACACCATAGAAAACTACAAGACTATGTAATTTGTATTATTGAATTTAAAATCTGAAAATCAGTTCTTGTGTTGCAGCCTCCCACTCTCTGAACCAGTATAGAGATCAATAATAACATTGATAACGGCCGATTTCGAGCCGAGAAGAATTCTGAGAGAGCATACTTGAGTTCATCAGGTGTCCCAACAATTTATTGCATATAAAAGCAAATATATGCAATCATACATGATCATATCAAAGTTTTGAATATCAAGCCAGATACACAATCTTAGATAGCAGTTAGAGAAGATGGCTGCATATAACAAGAAAAATGAAAATTAAGTTTACTGTTAGAATGGCTGCCAAAAACAAGACACACGCTAAAACAATGAAAGTAAGATTTTTTTCATGGAATAAATGATCATTGACCAAAAAATAAATTGAAGGGTAGTCAAGTGAAGGAACTAACATTATTCGTGTCAAAAACCATCACAAACACGGGCAGGTTCCGGACAGAAAAATCATCACCAAGATGACACAGAAACATCAGCAGTATAGTACTTAGTGTTGATAGTCCATCTGTTCAATCCCGGTCAAATACACACCCAATAACATTTAAGATTATGCTTCGAATAAGTTCGATGAAATAAAAGCGACTCACAGTCAACATACCCATGTACATTTACTTCAGAAGCTGAATCAAAAGCATCTTCACTATCAACAGAAGCAACCCTAAAATTGACATTAAATACAACCAAATCCACATTACTGCATGTAAAAATATATCAGAAGAACTAAATTAAGAAATAATTGTATAGTGGACATAGCATATCAATGATATGTTTTCCAACTGATTAAGAAAACATTTTGATGTAGTTACTATCCAACTAAATTAAGCATAACCAAATTATATATCAACTCGTCAAGAAGGTTTTACTGTTAGAATCCATGTCTCGCAATCACAGACACATTTGATGCAATATAATCTAATGACAGCATAATAAATTTTACATCAATACTTAAGAGTATACTTTCAGTATTCAAAATTAATCACTAAACCTTATTGCATTTGCACACCAATTGAACTTCACAAGTCATAACTACTACTACAACATCTAAGTTTGATCCAATCACTTTAAGTAAAAAACGAACGATAGTATCTAAGCAAGAATTATCCTAAAAAGTGTTACTTCAAAACAATATCTATATGAATATCAAACACTAAAATTAGAGCAAACCAATTTTAATCAACTACGAAAAAATTGATATATGCATAAACATGTTTCATCAACTTCGAAAAAATGAAAAAAAATCAATTTTAATGTCACCTGTTTTGACAAATCGAGTACAGGCAGATCGCGGCGCGTCGCAGCGAGGTGACGTGAGGCGAGGCACGGCGAGGGCTTCGACGGGCAAACAGCACAGAAGACCATAGAACAAAGCAACACAGAACAGAGCAGCGCAGAGAGAAGGATGCGATGGACGGATGACTACCAAGCCTCCGCCATGGACGACGGCGGCTATGGATGAAGAAGATGGACCAATGGAGGAGAAACGCAGTGCACAGGATTTGGATTCTCTAAAGTTTGAATTTCACTTTAGAGATTTAAGTGTGATCTCTCACCATTTATTTTATAGGTGGAACCAAGAATAAATATGAGAGAGAAACCATTCAAGGGTAGAAGATCACACTTTACCCTCTAAAGTACAAATTTAAAATTTAGAGGATCCAAATTCTAAAAAATAGATGTATGTTCAACTAGCTATTCTAACCTATTCATAAGAATATTAGTTTTTTAAAGAGAATATTTTGTTACCTTAAATGTTATTCTCACGGCAGAGACTTAATTGAAAAAAATTTAATGTACAGGGATCCAATCGAAAAGTTAAAAAAAAAATATAAAGACCTAATTGAAAATTTGGTGAAATTATAGGGACCTGCAGAATAATTAAACCATAAATATAAACCTAACTTATTGTGTTGCAACACAGAACTCTTCGTAAACTCTGTTATTTGAGATTGAAAAACATATAAATTAGAGAATAATACCCGTGTCTCTGTTAAAGCCTCACATATCCGGGCAAAATAAGTTAAGTTTAGTGATTAAAAAAATGAGAAAGCAAATATGTCTGGCAGGACCTTTAATTATGGTAAATTTTCTTAATTTCGTCATTGAACTTATCTCCACAATGTTTGCGGGCCATGTCAGTGTGTTGGCTCTGCGTTTTCAAGACCACTTCCTTTTCTTCTGTCACTGGCATTGATTTAGTGGTCAGTTCCCTTTACATTCATCTCTTAACACTCTTTTTACGGTTTCACCAATCGGATTTTTCTCCTTTTCTTTTCGTTTATAATTTGAATTTGTCAAAGAATATCAAATAAATATAATCCGAACTGATTGGTGTTGAAATATAGGGAGGGTTCTATGGATTATATTTATTTGATATTCTTTAACAAATTCAAATTATAAACAAAAAAAAGTAGTGAAACGGTAAAATGAGTATTAAGAGATGAATGTAGGGGGAACTGACCACTGAACCAATGCCAATGACAGAAGAGAAGGAGGTGAGCATGAAAACGCAGGAGAGAGCCAACACGCTGACATGGCCCGCAAACATTGCGGATATAAGTTCAATGACGAAATTAAGTAGATTCACCATAATTAAAGGTCCTGCCAAACATATTTGCTTTCTCACTTTTTTTTTTTTTTTTTAATCATTAAACTTAACTTATTTTGCCAGGATACGTGAGGTTTAACAGAGACACGGGTATTGTTCTCGTATTTTCCCTCCATGGACTAATTTATACGAAGAGTTCTGTGTTGCAACCAAGGTTCTGAGAACCGGACTAGTCATCAAACTGCTCTAGTCACTGGTTCACTGATCCAACCGGTCTAACCGTAGTTCAACCGAAAAAACTATTTTAGAATAAAATAATTAATAAATTATAAATAAACATCTTAGAATGTAAAAGCAGCTTGTGAGTGACTATTGAAAGAAATGCCAATTCAAATAGTACAAAGTGTGAAGATATCAGATAATACTATAATATATTGAAAGAAACCCAATAAACAACATTATAATCACTGTTCCAAAAAGTCCCGAGAGAATGCAAAGCTAAATTAAAACAGTAAATAGAGAGTAACATTTCAAGGAGAGATAACAAGTATATCAATACTCAATACTCTTAATTGTTATTATCCTATTCCGCAACATATGCAAGCTACAATGTACAAATACTTCGTTTCTACTCAAATATTTGTACCATGGGCGTATCTGCATCATATATTATTAAATTAAACTTCCTAATTTTAACTATAGTTTTGAGAAAATGGCCTATTTACATATTCTTATTTGTGCAAAACGGAAGGCAAGACTAGCTAGCTTTAATTCTCTTACAAGAAACTAGTATAACTTGGAAAACAACAATGATAAAGCCATGAAGAGATTCTATTAGCTCCTACTAAACAAAACAATTTAGATCAAAACTAAGGGTGAATTTTCAGTATTAGAAATCAACTGTGTCTCTTGAATCTCCAATTCAATTATGCCATAAATCCAAAGAGTTGACTTACTATACAATGAGCAAGTGCAGAAATAGAAGGAAAGACGAAGAGGTACCAGAGGGCAAAAAAAAAGTTAGTTTTCTTGTTCCTGCGAGTGTGAGCACGCGCTTACGCTGCGGAAATCCTTTTGCTGGTTTAGATTGCCATTTTCCTTCTCAGTTCTGATAAAGAACATCGACAGTTGAGAAAGTTGATCAACACAACGCAAGTGAGTGAAGAGTGAAGAGTGAAGATTGACAATTGAGAAAGATGATCAACACAGCAGAGTCACAAAACACACAACAGCACACTAGAACCGAGAACCCACAACAACAGCAACACAGCCAGAAAATTAATAGCAGCACAAAATTAATACTACCAACAGCATTCAGCAACAAAAATTATCATTCAGCAACAAACAGCATTTAATTTTATTTCCATTTTTAGCATTCAGCAACAAACATTACAAAACAGCAACAAGTAATCCCTAATCACACTAAACCTGAAATCAATAAAGCTAAACAAAAATTTCAATAATGATTTGATTTCCATTTTTAGCAGCAGCAAGAAAATTTCAACCAAAATTTCAGGAATTAAAAAAGGGCAGCAGCACAAAATCAATTATTTGATTTCCATTAATCCATTCACAATTTCACGTTCAAAAATCAGCAAACAGAGCATAAAAGGAAGAGCAGAACCGAAGAAGTGAACGCAGTGCCACTAACCTTCGACGGAGACCGGTGAGCGGCGAGCTGCTCCAACCTCGAACAGAGAAGCCAGGGAGGACGGGGACAGGGGAAGGAGGACGCCGAGCTACAAGAGAGGGCCTGAGTTACAAGAGAGGACACGGAGGCGCCGATAGCACGGATGGCGGCGGCACTGCGGCAGAACCATTGCAGGGAGAACCTAGGGTTTTCGCAGGGTGATTTTGAACTTTGCTTCAGAGTTCAGAGGGATAGTGATTCACGAATAGGTGGGGGTGTTGCCGTGTTGGGGGAAGGGGGTGAGTGAGTGAGTGAGGGCTGAACGTTGGGTTTTTTTTTTTTTTCAGACGGCGCCGTTTATCAAGACCGGCCGATTATTGGTCCGGTCCAACCGGCCAATTTTTTGCCGGTTTTTGAATGGACAGTTTTTAATAGTGGATCGGACTGTTTTCATCGCTGATTTTCGATTTAACTGGTTGTTTCGGTCCAATTTTCAGAATTATGGTTGCAACCTAATAAGTTAGGTTTATATTTATATATAAAGTAGAAGTAGAATAGTGTGTATCATGTAACATACATGAATAAAGATATGTAGTTAAATCATGCAAGTTACGGGATGACAAATGGGCTAAAATCTGCTGGGCGATCTGCGTACTTCAAATTCGAAGTTAGCAAACATTATGAAGATAAGTTCAAATGTTCAATAGCGAAATTAAGAAGTTTCACCATAATTAAAGGTCATGTTAAACATATTTGCTTTCTCACTTCTTTAAATATTAATCTTAACTTATTTTGTCCTGTGGCTCAAGATAGACTAATTTATTCTCATATTATTCTATGGACTAATCTGTGACGCTAAATCTGATAGTAAATTTGACGATATTCAGCATTTGTCTTGTAACACGGTGGTGGCGACAGTAACAATAATGACGTTGAAGGAGAAAGAGGAGGCCTAGTGTGGTGGTGGCAGTAATGACGATGATGACATTAAAAGAGAAGGAGGAGAAAAAATGTAAATGAAATTTAAATTTTAATAACTTAGTTAATAAAAATACACACCTAGCATTTTTGTTATTAAGGATTAATTTGATTGGAAAAAATTTTTAAGAATAAAATTAGATAACGAAGTAACGAATAGGGGTGTTCACGGGTTAGATGAAAGCGGGTTAATCCTAATCCAGATCCGGCCTTAAATATACACTAGGTCTATTTTTTAGACCCTAACCCAGTTCTAAACCCGATGAAATCTAAATATTTTCAGACCACAATTATACCGGATCCAAACCGGGTCTTTAAAGCTTTAACAATAATTTATAAATAAACTTATTTATAAAGAAATTTATTTATGATGTACTTATTTATAAAGAAGAAACTTATTGCCGAAAAATTGATATCCATATTTGAATTTGAATTTGTCCATAAATCCTAATTTGATGCTTCTTTAATCTATTTTATAATTCAACAAGCGTGATTAAAAATAAAATAATAAACTTATAATTAATATAACATAATATTGAAATTAATTTAAAACATATATACCTTTTTAGTTCTCTTAGGGTGCACATGGGTCGGGTGAAACCGGGGGGTCCGACCCGAAATAATGACCGGGTCTATTTTTGAGACCCTTACTCGACTCTAGACCCGATAAAAATACACCAAATTAGCCTCTAAAATATTTGGAGCCGGGGCGGATCGGACCATGTGCACCCTTACTCGACTCTAGACCATGAACACTTATGCATAAAAACCAATGTTTTGAAGATCGGTTCGAATCGGCCGGCCGAACCGGTCAAACCGAGAACCGTTAGCAAATACGGTTCGAACAGAAGGCAAAATCGTTAAATTCAAGAACCGGAGTTGAATCGATGAACTGGCCAGAAACGGTTGGTCGAACCGAACTGTGATCTGGCCGATTTTTTAAATTTTGCCAAAAACGCTGCGTTTTACCCACAGATCCAGAAATGAACCCTAGCCTCAGTCTTCACCCAGCCCCCACTCTCGAGCCTCTACCCTCCAGCTCTCCACTATCACCTCTCGCACTCAGTTCCCACGCCTCGAGTCTCCACCTCGAGCTTCCGACGCAACCTCCGTCTAGCCACCGCAGTCATCGCAAGTTCTGTGGAAGTCACTCACCGTCGCAAGTTCCTAGAGCCAGCTTGGAGATTCACACAGCCCTTTCCTCCGCGAAGTCAGCCGTGGAAATCGCAGCCATTGCCACCACTCCTTGCTGTCGCGAGTGTCTTCTCGCCGACGCCAGCTCTGTTCGACCCTTCCACCCCAACCACTGTCCCTGTCGCCGCCAGCTCTACATTCTTTCCTGTCTTCCACTAACCCTAGGTATAAAATTAATTTGTTGTAATAATAATTGTTTAAGTATGATTAATTGTTGGTTCTAACTTCAAACCTTGCTGTTATTACTTGAAGTATGATTAATTGTTGGTTCAACATTCATCATTTCATTCAGCAACACCATTCGTATACAGATCGGGTCAACACCCATTTGAAGCATTATTAAATAATTAATTGTTAAAACTGATTGTTTTAAGCATGATTAATTGTTGAAGCTGATTGCTTGGAAGCTGAAGCATGATTAATTGTTGAAAAACTGTTTGCTTGAAGCATGATTAAATGAGTAATTGTTGAAGCATGATTAAATGATTAATTGTTTGGATGTTGTTTGTTGAGATTATGGGGTAGTGGGTTGTTGTGATATTGTAATTGGGTTCTATTGTTATTGCTCTGTTGAGTCTGTTCTGAATCTGATTAGTGATTTTCTGAATGTGAAATCAATCAAAGAAATTGATTTTGTGTTGTCGAAATTATTGCTAAAATGGGTTTGTTACTCTGCTGCGGCTGTTTTTTAATTTATGAGTATGCTTTTTTTGAATTTTTGTTGATAAAATTATTCATTTCAGAGTTTGGGATGATTATTTGTTGCTGTATTTTAATTTTAAACCAAATTGATGCTTTCAAAAAATTAACAAACATCCAATGTTATTGATTTAGAGCAAGAAAATCATGAAGATGATGCCGTTGTTGGAGATCTTGGGAGTGATGATGATAATGGTAGTGTATTTCTCTTATGCAGAAACCACAGTTAAGGTGGAAATATCATTTGAATAGGAGGAATTAAAATAAGTAAACCACGGTTTAACTGCAAAATTTGGTTTTTGATGCTTTTTAATGCTGAATTTTATTGATTCTGTGGATATTTAGACACCCTTTTGTTTATAATTCATCGAATTGAAAATTGGATTGTTTGGTACTGCTCTATATGTATATTTGTTCTATGTCTTGGTGCTGAGTTTCACAAATATTCTCAATTACTTACAGCTTTGGTTTCCTTCTTGAATAGGATTTTATTTTTTCAAAAGAAATCACAGAAGATTAGGGTTGTGGATTTTTTAATTGAGTGATGAATGTAAAGCTGAAAAAGATGATGACAAAAATAATCTTTTAATTGAGTGATGAATGTAAAGCCGAAAAAGATGATGACAAAAGTACTTGGAAATATATATTTTAAGAGTTTTAAAAAAACTTTTAAGTTTGTAAATTGATAAGATCGTATAATTTTGGTGTATTTATTTATATTTTATTTATTATTTTATTATAAAACGATTTTTTTTTGTTCAACTACGGTCGAATCAATTGAACCTTTAAATCAATAAACCAATAATTAAAACGGTTCGATGACCGGTTCGATTTTCAAAACCTCGATAAAAACAATACGCAAGGTCTTATTCAACCATAGTTTTTTTTTTTTTTTTAAATCACCTTTATTCTCATCTACTACTTTTAAGTTTTAAACCTATATAGTCTTTTTTTTTTTGTCTTGCTGTCTATTTTTTTTTAATAATCAAACTTCTTATAAACCAAGGTTACGAGCAGTAAACCGATAAAGCAACTGATTCACTAGTTTAATGGTCTGATTGGAGTTCAACCGAAGTTCAACCAGTTTAATTAAATAATAAATAAAATTATTAAAATTTTATATATAATTTTAAATATTTAAATTTAATATTTTTTAATCTAATAAAATTTAAAATTTTATAATTTACCATAATAACTATAAATTAATTGAATTTGAATGAAACAAATTTTGTTATTTCATTCACTGTTAACTATTAACATATGAAAGCATAGGCATGATCAATGTATAATAATAAACCAGAATTAATATATAAAAGCATATAATCCGTTTGAGATTGTCGGACATCATTAAAATTAACTCAAAATTAAAAAATCAGAAAATCAGCAACAATATTATTATGAGTTTATGACAGAATATAACAAATCAAGAATAATTAAAATTAAACAAAATCTCAATAATTCAGAATTATTAACCTAACCCAACAACTCGATCAGTATTATTAACAACAAATTAACAGTACAAAACAAGCATAAAATCAAAAACAAATTCAAGAAGCATACTTAATATTTACCAAAGGAAGGGCCAAAGAGACAGATTAGAAAATCCAGCAACAATATTGCTATGGCAGAATATAACAACTCAAAATAATAAGAAATTAACAAAATCTCAGTGACTCAGAATAATAAAAAATTAACAAAATCTCAGCAACCCAATCAATGAACTAATCCAGCAACTCAATCAGTATTATTAACAACAGATCAACAATACAAAACAAGCAAAATCAAATTCAGGAAGCAGTGTTTAATGCTGATCGGAGGAAGAAACAGAGAGACGGAGAGCGAGCTCAACGGCGACAAAGAGCGAGTTCGACGGCGACGGCGAGGGGGAAAAAGAACTCGACAGCGACGACGAGGAGAAGAGAGAACTCAACGGAGGAGAAGAGAGCGGTTGACAGCGACGGCAAGGAGAAGAGAGAGCTCGACAACGACGACCGCAGAATCTTCAACCCTGCTTCCGACGACTAGACGACGCCAACAAACAGAGAGAGAGAGAAAGAGCTCGGCGAAGACAACGACGCGGTGTTGCGGTGGTCAAAACCGTCGCTGCGGTGGCTACGAACTGCGGTGGCTGCGGGCTGCACGATTAGGGGCTAGGGTTCTTCTCTCAATTTCAAGAAGAGTGTGTGTACTATGACTGGGTTATGGGTGACGAAAGGGATTTAGGTTTTTTTTTTTCTAAAGGCAAAACGGCGTCGTTTGGAGAGTTTTTTCGAACCGAAAACCCTTTAAAAATCGGCCGGTTCTATCGGCTCACCAATTAATTGCCGATTCGACCGGTTCTATAACCGATTTTTGTCAAACAATTTATAGGCTTAACAGAGCCGGCCTAGTGATCGGTTTCCAGTTAATCCGATTGACCCGGCCGGTCCAGTTCGATTTTTAAAACTATGTTATAAACAGAAAAATTCAATAATGCAGTGCTTGAAAAATAAGATAAACAGCATTCACAATCACAAGTAAGAGTTGACCCAAAAAAAAAAAAAAAACCAAAACAAAGAAAGAAAAGAAAAACAAAAAAGGTACCCGCATTTTCACCAAAAACCCTAATCTCCCCTAAAGTGTTTCCTTTGGCACCCTGAATGCTATGTTAAGAGAAAAACGCTGATTGTTGCAATGCAGGGTTCGAACCATGTCCCTCCACAGCGAATCGACTGACCACTGGAGGGTGGCATCCCCGGCATTGAGGGGCGCCGAAAACGCCGTCCCCGGGTGCGCATACGGTGGAGCGGTTTCGAGCCAGAGACTGAGGGTGAACCCGATCAGAGACCACGTATCGGAATCGTACGATGAATTGGAGTTGGATTTCAGCCCTTCGATTTTCAGCTCTCTGGAGAAGCACCTTCCGATGAACATGCTCAATGCAACTCGCGGGGACAAGCTCAAGTACCTCAGAACCATTCTCCTCGACTATCTTCCCCCTGCCGCTCGCATTAGAGTCTCTCTCTCTCTCTCTCTCTCGTTTTTGTTCATCGTTTGCTTGTCGCTCTTGCTAGCATGTTTTGTGTTCTTGAATGTTTTTCATTTCGTTGTCCTTACCTGAAAGGCTTGTTTCCTGGTCATTATTGCTTGTTTCTTGAAGCTTATTGCTGGGAATGATTGTGTGTTTTAATATTGGTAGCGTTGTAGTAGGGTAAATTGCATACCTTGTGTCTCAAGAAATGTTAATTAGCAGTGATGCTTCTGCTTCAGGTTTAAGGGTTTAAATTGGGTGTCATTGTAAAATTAATTTACAGCACCTGGATAGAATGAAAGCAGAGGATTTAGGGTTGTTCTGCATGATTTTTTTGGGGGGAAGGAAAAAGAGGGGGGGGGGGGTTGGTTGGTTCTCTATGCTTGTCAGTTTGTGAGAAATATTTGATATTGTTCTGTAGCATTATGGAATGTGTTGCGATATATGGTGAGTTTCTGTCCCCCTCCGAAAAGTCAACTTAAGAATGTGTGATTTTTAACTTGTGGCATTTGATGGTGTTTAACAGATGTACATAGGGCTTTTTTCTCTGTTTATCTTTTATAAAATGATTATGATTTCGAATTTACTATTATCAATGTTGTTTTTGCTTTTATTATTCTATCACTTGTTTTTATGATGGTTGTGATGTTATTTGGCAGGACCAAAAGTATAGAGAATACACACAGATGATACTATCAAATTATAAGGTATGCAATATCTAAGCTGTTAAGTACTTGCACCTTATATATATATATATATATATATATATATATATATATATATATATAATGGAAGTGCATTTTATGGATATCGTAGATTCTATGATTTAGTTTTTCTCAGTCCCCTGCTAAATATTAAACGTGAGCTCAAATATTCAATTTTCTTGGGCATCTGTTTATGTGTTTCAACCTAATTTATCCAGCTGCTAAAAGAAGCTATTTTCCAATTCAAAAAACAACAGATATGGTTAAGATTAAGGTGTGCTGAAGTTTAATGATAAACTTCACATATCCTCCTTTGTGATTCATTTTTAACTAGACTTACCGGTTTTTTTGCATCACAATTTTCAGCCTCTCAATAAAGAGTTGTACGCTATGAATCCTACAGCATTCTTTGTCCCAGCATTCCTGAAAGCAATTAGTGATAATAATGAAGACAGTTTTAGAAGTATAGTTTCTGAGCCCTTCCCTGGCATTTTTACATTTGAAATGCTTCAGCCACACTTTTGTGAATTGCTGTTATCTGAGGTAATTTATAATTTTAACTAGCGGTATTCTGTTCCTTTAATTTAGACCTTGGAAGCAGAAGCATGTACTTGTATTTATTTATATCTTGTACATGTTGAAATTTATCTGTGGCATCCTCAGGTCGAAAGCTTTGAGAGGTGGGCTTTCAAAACAAAATTTCAGATTATACGTCCCAATACAATGAATAAGTATGGTACTGTACTCGATGACTTTGGCCTTCAAACTATGCTTGCCAAGCTTAGAGAAAATTTCATTAGTCCTTTGTCTAAAGGTGAATAAAGTCTAAATGATTAAATTTAACACATGCTGATTTGACCAATTACATAATTTTTTTGCCAGAAGAGATTAAGATTTTCATTTTCATTTCTCATAGGACATGTTCATCAATTAATCCCTTTTTGTGCAGTGTTTTTTGCAGAACTTGGTGGATCAACCCTGGATGCTCATCACGGGTTTATTGTGGAATATGGCAAAGATAGAGATATTGACTTAGGTACAAGTTCTACTTGGGTAGAGTTTCTCTGCAGTTCACTTATATCATATGTTGCATTCGAGTTTGTCTTAAAAGTAGTGAGTTACTCTTGTCTTGCATATGTTACAAACAACCATATCAGCATGCTATATAAGCTATTGGCATATAGATTTTTCAATAACGTAGGAAGTAGGATTCTTTTACTATTTAATATGTCCTGAACTTTCCTTTAATATCTAATGCATACTCTTACATTTGTAGGTTTCCATGTGGATGATGCAGACATAACCTTGAATGTTTGCCTGGGCAAGGAATTTTGTGGAGGGGAATTGTTTTTTCGGGGCATGCGTTGTGATAAACATATAAATACAGAAAGTATTGCAGAGGTAAGTCACGGAGATGGAATAACATAAAGATTGGATGGTTGATTGTGGTAATGTAAAAAATAAAATAAAATTGTTGTGATAAAATTTTTCTTATTTAGTAAACAGTTCTTTATCACTTAAATTCTCTTTAATGGAGTTCAATATTTCAAAGCAGGAGATCTTTGATTATTCGCATGTCCCTGGACAAGCTGTCCTTCATCATGGTCGTCATCGCCATGGTGCTAGAGCCACTACATGGGGTCATCGGGTTAACCTAGTTCTTTGGTGCCGAAGGTATTTTCACTTGCACTACAAATTATATCATTGTAATTTTTCTTGCGCGGAAATTTCTACATCTCTGCAATTTTTGTGAGAATGCTACTATTATTTACTCAATACTCAAATATTAGATCTGATTGTAAGAATAATGTTCTTCATATATTTCAATAATCTAGACTGGTTTTTGTTGTTCTCCAAATGAAAGATTGAAAGTTGCATTATTTCTGTGCAGTTCTGCTTTTAGAGAGCTGCAAAGGTATAAATCAGATTTCTCTAGCTGGTGTAATGTGTGCACTCGTCAGAAGAAAGAACGGCAGCGCAAAACAATAGATATTACCAGCTTGGTAAATCTTTATGCAATCATTCTTCATGTGCATGCATAGTGTTCTTGACTTCTTGATTGCTCAGTACTCAGTAGTCAGTATAAATTAACCGATAGAACCCAATGGGCAATGCTGATGATTATGTGACCAAGGTGGTTGGATAAAGTTTGTTTGTTGACTTCTTGTATACCCTTATTACTCTCGCCTGTTTTATGTTGCTGTTTAATTAGAGGTGCTTCCCAATCTAGGTTTTTTCTTGTACTGCACGTTTAGAAATGCATTATGGTTGTTTTGCAGAACATAACCATATGAATTTGTCGTACAGGATTTGTTCAAATGGAAAGGCGAAGCAACTGCATGATCTGTTTGTTTAATGGATCAGGGGTTGGTTTTAAATCCATGCAGGAACAGGACTAATGTGAAGGGGACAATTTCTATAAATTAGCTAGAAATTTTTCCTGTAATAATGCTGCTGTTCATTCCCCTCTCTCTTTGTGGATATTCTGTTAGCTTTTTTCTTATTTCATTTGTATCTTAGATTTGATTGAGAGGTTAGGTGCATGGTGTGCACAATGATTGTCGTCATCTTGCGATGCACTTTTGATTAACATGGTTAACCATTTTAGATTTTAGATATCAATTCAATTTCTGATTATGTTGGAGGTTTATTGCGAATCTAGTTTAATATTAATCTGTATTCAATTTCTCAACTTAGTGTAATGTTCATTGACTGAACTCAAGCATGGCGTGTGTGGGCTCCACCGGCCGCACGCGAAGCATGTGATGTAGTAGTGGACCAATTTCGCACTTCTAATTTTTTGCTATTTAAGAAAGGATGGTTCTCCTTTTCGGACAAGTACCAATATTATGGTTTTTGCATAATGTTATTAAATTATTACTTTATTTGATTTCTTAGAGGTTAACATACGCTATTAAATTACAAAGCAATATGAATGCGTCTTAAAATAAAATAGAATCATAAATAATGTATTAAATATGGGAATAAAAAATCAGACAAAGAATAAAAGGTTTCATGTTTTTATACTGATTTCTCGAGGCTGTTAGCCTATAGCCTAGTCTGATATATTTTTTCTTTTCTTAATCAGGGATGGATAGTACATGAAATGTGAAAATGACTTTCGCAGAAAAAGAACTGACGTGGAAATAACAGTAACAGTAGTCATATAAATTCCAGAAACCCATGTCAGCTGGCTTGATGGGTTACGACAGATCCGAGAGGCACCGACATTCGCATCTCAATTAAAGATAATGAAGGTAGAAGTGTCTAAACACATTGGTTTAAAAGATGTGATTATAGTACAGTAGAAGAGAGTGAGGTGTTATGAAGAAGGCGGGCATGTGGTGGCGCTTTAAATTGATATTATCCAATTTGCGATCCATTTTGAAGAAGATTGATTGATGGAGTATGTAGCAGATTCGTGTTTGTTTTACTGTTGGGTAGTGACAACTGTACCGAAGCTAGCTGTCGGCTCATTACTTGTTCATCTTCCTCAACCGTTCCCATTCTCACTTTCAATTTCCACTCCGTGTCGTGTAGTGTAGTTGTGTCGCTTTATTTAACTTTACTGCCTGCACTACCTTTTCTTCCCTTTGAAGCTTAAAAAATCTAACTCAAAGCCACAATGATATATTTATAGTAGATATTGGAGCTTCAATTTGTGCAAACACTTGCTTAACCGGAAATGCATGCAAAAACAGATTCGGAAGTGACAAGCGTAGATGCGTCGTCATCTCCGAGGAGGGCAGTGTACTACGTTCAGAGTCCATCACACGATGGCGAGAAGACAACGACGTCGTTCCAGTCGACGCCGGTGCTCAGCCCAATGGGGTCCCCACCGCACTCCCAGTCGTCCATGGGCCGCCACTCTCGCCAGTCCTCGTCGAGCCGCTTCTCCGCTTCTCGCAAGCTCATCAACAAGAAGAAGGATCAGATCGACTCCATCATCGAAGAAGAAGGCCTTCTCCAATCCGAACATGACGCGCGTGTCCACACTCGCCGCTACTATTTTCTCGCTTTCCTCCTTTCCTTCTTCCTTCTCTTCACCCTCTTCTCTCTCATCCTCTGGGGTGCCAGCAGGCCCATGAAGCCCAACATCTTCGTCAAGGTTTCCTTTAATTTCATTTCATTCAATTTAATTTTCACTCCTCCATATCCCCCTTTAACTTGTTCTGTGTCTACCGCAGAGCATCAAGTTTGACCATCTGAGAGTTCAAGCTGGTTCTGATGCTACGGGTGTGAACACTGACATGATCACCATGAATTCTACCGTCAAATTCACTTACCGTAACACTGGCACATTCTTCGGGGTCCATGTGGCATCAACACCTTTAGATCTATCATATTCGGAAATCGTAATTGCTTCCGGCGATGTAAGAATACGACAGCAAGCTAAGCATAAATATACATTTTTTGTTTTCATTACTTGGTTAATTTGTTAGTTCTTAAATGAATAACAGATGAGGAAGTTCTACCAGTCAAGGAAGAGTCAAAGGGTGGTGAGCGTGGCAGTGATGGGGAACAAGATCCCCTTGTATGGAAGCGGCGCAAGCCTTAGCAGCTCAACGGGGATGCCAATGGTGCCGGTGCCATTGAAACTCAGCTTTGTGGTTAGATCCAAGGCCTACGTTCTTGGCAAATTGGTGAAGCCCAAATACTACAAGAGGATTGATTGTTCCATCACTTTGGATCCCAACAAGATCACTCTCCCTCTTTCCCTCAAGAAATCTTGCACATATCATTGACCTTCCCACTTTTTGCCTCAACTGTAGTATGAGATCACCATCACCTTTGATTTTTTCTTTCGAAAAAGAATTCACTTTTATCCACCATTTTAAAGCCAAGGAATAATAATGTATTCAACTCTGAATTGTTCTAGTTTATTTTTCAGGTAATTATAGCCCAATAATATTCACTTTATTTATATTTCAGACCAAGAGTATTCTTGATTGAATATGTCAGCTGTGTAGAATAAATTAAATAGATTATTATTCTTGATCGCTATATTAATTTGCAAGCAAGGAATATTATCCACTTGAACAAATGACTCAGGTAGAGGTTGGGTTCGAGACTTGTTAATGTTTTTTCGTCTTTTTAAGTTATGAATCACGAAAAAATTAAAACGGTTTAAAATAGTTAATAAAACTGTGGCTATCTTTTTTGTATATGTTACGATGGGTAACTGGAGATTAGTGGGCTGGACTTGTTGGGTTGGTCCAATCGTCTGAGAAAGGAAGCCTTCGAGCGGGTCTGCGCCTTGGGGGCCTCCGTCCGACTTGTGAGTATGAATGAATGGGGGTGGTACCTGCAAAGACACTTCGATGCCTAAGTCAGCAAGGGTGTGAGCAAGTCTAGAGAGTATTTGGACTTAGAGATACCTGAGAGGTGTCAGTGTATTTATAGTGGTGAACCAATAACCACCGTTGGAGTAGTTCCACCTTTTAAGGGGAATAACCGTCCCTTTATCTTAGGGTGGTTGAGATATGGCTCTTGGAAGTGGTTAGAGAGATTCTAGGGGCAGTTATCCTCTTGAGGGAGGGTTTATCTGCCAGCTGATCCTCGTACCGACTTCTTTAGAGCAAGTCGTGAAGATAGCCGACTTCGTGGCATCTGGTTTGTGTATTGTGAGGCTCAACTCCTTTGGGTTGGGCCTTTTTACTTGGATTCTGGGCCTTAGCGTTGGGCCAGGGTATGAACAGTGCCCCTACTCGAGCCCAATTTCTATTTTAGGATTGGGTTCGAGTATTCTACTCGGGGTCGTAGTCGACCTATGAGGGAACCGACGTGATTTTGCGCAACCGACGTGACTTTTCGTGACTTTTGATTTTCACAGTTACGTCTAATCGAACGTCGCGTCCGTTAGAGGTTCGCGTAGGTATTAATTACCTTGGTAACGGTGCACCCATTAATGACTGCCTGTTTTTACCATTATGCCCCTAACGTGTTTATAAATACTTTCGCTCTCTTTCGTTGTTTCGTTTATGCGATTTTTCAAATTTTCTCTTCATCCGTTCGTACAGTATTCTTGCATTTGAAGGCTTTTATCTTCTCCAACCTTATTCTCATATAAAGGTTAGATTTTTCTTCTTTTCCTTTAACGACATGCTTTCTGTTTGCATGCTTTTATTTTTTAGATGGGTAGGTTGATCCGTAGACCTCTGTTTGATTCCATACTTCCCCCTCAGAGACCATGTTTTTTTTATTTTCTTTTCCTTTTTTCCTTTTGTAGGTTTTACCAACCCTTTTTCCAAAGAAAGAAAATGTCTTTTGTTGAAAGTCTTGCTCAGTGGGTTGATGTCACAGTCCTGGGGGAGGAACCTTGGGTCGACACTGATTTTCTTACTGATCTTCGCACTCGCCACCGGCTCTGCACCTCTGATGAGGATGAGCCGAAGTATGAACTACTTGCCCCAGGTCCAGAAGACCGGGTCTGTTTTGGGAAGGCTTCGGAGGCAGCCCCTCATTTCTTTTTCATGTATGAAAGCATGCTTACCCGCCTGGGTGTTTTCCTTCCCTTTTCTGGCTTTGAGATTGATGTTTTACGCCACTGCCGTGTTGCACCTACCCAGCTTCATCCCAATTCCTGGGGTTTTCTGAAAATTTATCAATTTGTCAGCCATGCTTTAGACTTTCCGACTTCCTTAAGGATTTTCTTTTTTCTCTTCCATATGACTAAGCCCTTCAGTGGACAAAATAATAAACAACAGTGGGTGTCCTTCCGGGCTATACAAGGTCGGAGGGTCTTCACCCTTTTTGATGAATCTTTCTATGACTTCAAAAATTATTTTTTCAAAGTGCAAGCTGTAGAGGGTCACCACTCCTTTTTCTTGGATGAGAATTCTTCTCCTCGCTTTCCTCTATATTGGCTGGAGGCCTCCCCTGTGAGAAATATGGTCTGGATGACCTGGATGAAGTGGAGACAGTCATTGTGGGGTTCCTCCGAGAAGTGTGGGGGAGGGCCCCATATTTGGATACTAAAAAATTTCTCCAGGGGGCGCCATCCTTCGTCCAGTCGCAACTAGGTAGCTTTTACTTATCCACCTTGTTTTCGACTTATGGTTACCAACTTGTAGTTACCGACTTGTTTTACTAATTGTTTCTCTTTTGCAGAGATGGCGAGGAAGAATTCAAATGAGTCTTACCAAAGGGTTCAGGAGGTCAAGGCAAGGTCTCGCGCCAGGACCGGTGGCGCCAGGGTAACTAGCTCCTCTCTTCTTCCTCCTTCCTCTTCTTCCCGTAGTTTGGGGACCCCTTCTGAACCTATTAATATCTCCTCTTCTGCTCCTTCTCAGCCATCCCCTCCCCCCGATCCTCCCCTGAGCCTGAAAGGAAGAAGCGCAAGGCTTTAGAGCCTAGTTCTTCTTTCGAGGGTGAAGCCAATGTGGATGCCCCTGAATTTATCCGGAAGTACATTTATCCTCATGCCCGTATAGGTTTGGATGATGTTTCTATCCGGAACCACCTCACTATTCTGGCTCAGGAGAGTATCAGGGCGGCGGCGGTGTGCACCAAATTTCTTGATATTTTCGAGAAGACTCCTCTTAGCTCTCTTGGCTCGTCCTCGAGGGCGAAAGAGTTGGAGGAGAGACTTCTTTTATATCAAGAACATGAGAAGAAGTTGAAGGAGGAGGTCGCCAAACTAGAGGAGGAGAGGAAGGGTCTCCAGGAGAGGGAGAGCAAGTTGTAGGCCCAGTGCAACATGGAGGTCGGTTTAAGGCTGAAGGCGCAGGAGAGCTATTCAAGCCTTTTTGAGGATCTTGTGGTTGTGAAAAAAGATCTGCTGAATGCTCGGACTGCCTATGCCGAGTTGGAGGACTCTATTGCCGAGGGATCTGAAGAGACCTGGAGGATTTTTAAGGAGCAAGTCGGAGTCATTGCTCCTGGCTTGGATCTTTCTCCTTTGGATCCTGACAAGGTTGTCATTGACGGTGCTATAGTGTCTCCTCCTGCCCCCCAAGTTGTTTCTGAGTTAGACTTGAAGACTCGGGGGCAGAGGATTATTGAGTCCCCTCCTCGCTCAAAGGATGCTCCGAGCTCTTCAAAGGTTTCTCCGACTTCCTCTCCATCTCCTATGGATGCCTCTCTCCCTGGTCCTGATGGCGCTCCGACTTCTCTTCCCGACTCTGGTGGTGATCCGTCTACTTCTCTTTAAAGATTTATTGGCTATATGGGGGCCCGGCCTGTGGGTCTCCCCTTTTTTAAACTCTTTATTGTTTGTTGGTGGTGTTGATAACTTAACATTTCTCTGGCCTTTTAAGGCCGTAAACAAAATATTTATAAGTACCCTTTTTTGGATAAGAGTTTTAAGTTACCTTATGTGTGCATGCTTTTCTGATTTTTGCTCTTTCGAAGTCCCCTTGATCTTTTCTGAAAACCTTTCCTTTGGCTTGCCTGTCTTTCCGAGCCTTTTTGCTTTAAGGACTTTAGGACAGCTTTTAAGCTTTTTCCCTAGGTTTTTTTTTTTATCTCTTTTTGGTTATTCCTTATACTCAACTTTGTTTTGTTGAGCTTTTATGACTTAGGTTATTTTTGCGATGCGTTTTAATTTCTACTCGATTTTTCATTTCGACTTATAAGTCGGAATGTCTCCGAGTTTCTCACGATTAACTTTTATAACCTCTTTACACCGACTTGTACCTCGTCGTTTTATCCTGACGACCATCTAGGTCAGTTCATGGGATTTTCACGTTTTGTCGAGCTTAAGTCGGCGCGTTTCGTAGGAAAGAGTAAACGAGAAGGAATTCATGAGAGATATTGTAAAAAAAAATCTTTATTTATTGGGGAGGTACCTTACTGCTACTAAGGGCTTTTGACGGCCTATTTTCCCTTAGCCTCCACTATGATGCCTCGTTAAAAACCCTTCTCCAGAAAAAAACCCTTTGATTTTGGGAAAAAATCATGAAGTTGGGAAAAGAGTACATCAGGGAGTAGAGTTCGCTTTTAACTATAGTACCTTTTCATGTTACAAGCATGCCACGACCTTGGTAACTCGGTGCCACTTAGGTCGGTTACCTTATAATAACCTTTTCCTAAGACCTCGCTAACTTTGTAGGGTCCCTTCCAATTGGCGGCGAGCTTTCCTTCCCCTGATTTATTGACTCCAATGTCGTTTCTGATCAAGACCAAGTCATTTGGGGTGAAGGTTCTTCGAATGACTTTTTTGTTGTATCTTGTAGTCATCCTTTGCTTCAGCGCTGCTTCTCTTATCTGGGCTTCTTCTCGGACTTCGGGGAGCAAATCGAGCTCTTCTTTGTGCCCCTGTACGTTTCCAATCTCATCGTGGAGAATCACCCTTGGACTTTGTTCGCTGATTTCTATTGGTATCATGGCTTCTACGCCATAGACTAATCGGAAGGGCGTTTCTCCAGTGGCAGATTGGGGCGTTGTCCTGTAAGCCCATAACACTTGTGGGAGCTCCTCAGCCCAGGCTCCTTTTGCATCTTGTAGCCTTTTCTTCAACCCTGCCAGTATGACTTTGTTGGCTGCCTCGGCTTGTCCATTTGCTTGCGGATGTTCCACCGAGGTGAACTGGTGTTTAATCTTCATACTGGCCACCAGACTTCTGAAGGTAGAGTCGGTGAACTGGGTTCCATTATCTGTAGTGATGGAATATGGTATCCCATATCTTGTGATGATATTCTTGTAGAGGAACCTCTGACTTTTTTGGGCTGTGATGGTAGCCAGTGGTTCTGCTTCTATCCATTTTGTGAAGTAGTCTATTCCCACAATCAAGTATTTGACTTGTTCCGGGGCCTGGGGGAAAGGGCCTAACAGATCCATCCCCCATTTTGCAAAGGGCCATGGGGAAGTTATACTGATTAGTTCCTCAGGGGGAGCCACGTGGAAATTTGCATACATTTGGCATGGTTGACATTTTTTCACAAATTCCCTGGCATCTCTCTGCAAGGTCAGCCAATAGAATCCAGCTCAGATTACTTTTCTGGCAAGCGACCTGGCTCCGAAATGATTTCCGCAAATCTCACTGTGAACCTCCTCCAATACCTCGGTGGTTCTCGAGGTCGGTACACACTTTAACAATGGTGTTGATATCCCTCTTCTATAGAGAATATTTTTCACCAGAGTGTAGTGTTGTGCTTCCCTCCGGATTTTCTTAGCCTCTTTTTCCTCCTTGGGGAGGATGTCGAATTTCATATATTCGACCAAGGGGTTCATCCATCCGAGGTTTAATCCGGTTACCTCAAGGACCACTTGCCTTTCTTCTGTTTTTTCCACGGAAGGTTCCTGGAGAGTTTCTTGGATCAGGCTTCTATTATTCCCTCCTGGCTTAGTACTTGCTAACTTGGAGAGGGCGTCTGCTCTGCTATTGAGATCCCGAGTTATGTGTTTGACTTCGATTTCCGCAAAGCGCCCGAGGTACTCCAAAGTTTTTTCCAAGCATCTCTTCATATTTGGGTCTTTTGCCTGATACTCTCCGTTTATCTGGGAAGTCACTACCTGGGAATCGCTATATATCATCACTTTTGTTGCACCGACTTCTTCTGCCAGCTTTAATCCAGCAATCAGGGCTTCATATTCTGCCTGATTATTTGAAGCTGGGAATTCAAATTTGAGGGAAACCTCTATTTGGGTTCCTCTTTCATTGACCAATATTATGCCTGCGCCGCTTCCTGTCTTGTTTGGGGATCCATCTACATAGAGTTCCCATGTAGTTGGCTTTTCCTCTTGGTCTCCCGCGTACTCAGCTATGAAGTCGATGAGGCATTGAGCTTTGATTGCCGTCCGAGTTTCATACCTCAAGTCGAACTCGGAGAGCTCTATTGCCCATTGAACCATTCTCCCTGCAACACCCGTCTTTTGGAGGATTTGCTTCATGGGTTGGTTCGTGCGGACTCTTATTGTATGAGCTTGAAAGTAAGGCTGTAGCCTTCGTGAGGCTACCACTAAGGAGTAGGCAAACTTCTCTAGTTTATGGTACCTTAGCTCGGGGCCTTGTAGAACTTTGCTGATGAAATACACTGGATGCTGACCGACCTCGTCTTCTCTTATTAGGGCTGACGCGACAGCCTTGTCTGCTACAGATAAGTATAGGACGAGGTCTTCTCCAACTACAGGTCGGGTCAGAATCGGAGGTTGACTCAAGAATCTTTTGAACTCCTGGAACGCCTCTTCGCATTTAGGAGTCCACTCGAACTGACATCCCTTTCTCAATAAGGAGAACAGTGGAAGGGATTTTAGTGCTGATCCTGCCAAGAATCTGGAGAGGGCTGCAAGTCGGCCGTTTAGCTGCTGGACCTCTCTTAAGCAAGTCGGGCTTTTCATTTCCAGGATAGCTCTACACTTATCGGGATTTGCTTCGATCCCCCTTTGTGTCAGCATAAACCCTAGAAATTTTCCAGCCTCCACCACGAAGGTACACTTTGCGGGATTTAGCCTCATCCTGTGTGACCTTATGGTGTCAAATACTTGCGAGAGGTCCGTTAAGAGGTTGGCCTCTTTCTTGGTTTTCACCAACATGTCGTCTACATAAACTTCTATTAAGCTCCCAAGGTGGGGGGCAAACACTTTGTTCATCAGCCTTTGGTATGTAGCTCCTGCATTTTTCAACCCAAATGGCATAACCACAAAGCAAAAATTTGCTATGGGCGTGATGAATGATGTTTTCTCCTGGTCTGGCTCATGCATCGAGATTTGGTTATATCCCGAGTAGGCATCCATGAACGACAAGTATTGATACCCTGAGCTAGAGTCTACAAGGGTATTATTCCGGGGGTTACCTGAAATTGTAGGTCGATCTTGGTCGAGATCTTCTGTGCTGGTCGGAACCGAGGTGTCCGGTTGGTGAATGGTGACCGGAGCTGGTGCGTCCGACTTGTTGGACTAGTTGTGCTGCTGATCCTTTGCCACCGAAGGGTGGGGGGTACCTGCAAGAGACTCCGATGCTTAAGTTAGCAAGGGTATTGAGCATGTTTTTTGTAGAATCAGAGTATGAGTTATACCTGGGTGCTCCAGTGTATTTATAGTGTTGAGATGTGACCTTCGTTGGGTAGGATAAGTTAGTTATCTTATCTTATCTTTATCTTTAGAGTTGAGGTCAGCGTATCTTCATTGGAACCGCCCTTATCTCTATAGGCTTAGGCCGCCTTAGGATTTGGGTCGTGTTCCTCTATTTGGGCCTTTTACTGGGCTCTCTTGTTGATTTGGCCAAGCTCTCTGAGAAGAGGTCGGATAGTCTGACCTGAAGAGGTCGGTCGCTTTATCTCCAATCATCCCAGGTCGGATAGCTCGACCCAGGGTATGAACAGTTATCAATACTTGGGAGCGGATAAGGGTCCTTGGGACATGCCTTATTTAAGTCGGTGTAGTCGACACACATTCTCCACTTGCCGTTTTGCTTCTTGACTAGAACTACATTTGCTAACCATGTTGGATATTCGACTTCTCTGATGAAGCCGGCTTCTAGGAGTGCCTGCACTTGCTCTTCCACTGCTAGGGCTCGTTCTGGGCCGAGCTTGCGTCTTCTCTGTTGTACAGGTCGGGACCCTAGGTACACCGAGAGCTTGTGGGACATAAGCTCGGGGTCTATCCCGGGCACGTCGGAGGCTTTCCAGGCAAAGAGGTCGGAATTGTCTCTTAGGAGCTTAATCAGCCCTTGCTTTAGGGTTTCCCCTAGGTTGGCTCCTATGTTGGTGTTTTTTCCTTCCTCTTTGTCGACCTGTATTTCCTCAGTTTTTCCTCCCGGCTGTGGTCGCAGCTCTTCTCGGGCCCTTGCACCGCCGAGCTCTATGATGTGGATTTCTTTGCCTTTTCCCCTCAGGTTCAGGCTTTCATTGTAGCACTTTCTTGCCAACTTCTGATCTCCCCTCACCGTTGCTATTCCTGCTGGGGTCGGGAATTTCATGCAAAGGTGCGGAGTTGACACCACCGCTCCGAGTCGATTAAGGGTAGCTCTGCCGATCAAAGCATTATATGCTGACCCTACGTCGATGACTATGAAGTCTATACTCAGAGTTTTGGATTTTTCCCCTTTTCCAAAGGTAGTGTGTAGGGGTAGAAATCCTAGTGGTCTTATCGGTGTGTCGCCTAGTCCGTACAAGGTGTCGAGGTAGGCTCTTAATTCTTTCTCATCCAACCCTAGTTTGTCAAAGGCGGGCTTGAAAAGGATGTCCGCTGAGCTCCCTTGATCTACTAGGGTTCTGTGGAGATGGGCATTGGCTAGGATCATAGTAATTACCACTGGGTCATCATGTCCAGGGATTATTCCTTGCCCATCTTCTCTTGTGAATGAAATGGTGGGGAGGTCGGATGACTCTCCTCCGACCTGGTAGACTCGCTTGAGATGTCTTTTGCGAGAGGACTTGGTGAGTCCCCCTCCCGTGAATCCTCCTGAGATCATATGGATATGTCTCTCCGGAGTCTGCGGTGGTGGGTCTCTTCTATCCATATCGTCTCGCTTTCTCTTCCCATGACCATCCGACCTTTCTATGAGATATCTGTCGAGCCGGCCTTCTCTAGCCAGCTTTTCTATCACATTTTTAAGGTCGTAACAGTCATTTGTCGAGTGACCATATATTTTATGGTACTCACAGTAGTCGCTGCGACTCCCCCCCTTTTTTTATTTTTAATGGGCCTGGGAGGTGACAGCCTTTCAGTATTGCAAATCTCTCTGTATACATCCACTATGGAAACCTTTAGAGGAGTATAAGAGTGATATTTCCTTGGTCTATCGAGACCGAGTTCTTCCTTCTTCTTGGGCTCCCTCTCCCTCTCTTTTGTTGAGGGGAGATTCCCAGGTCGCCAACTCGAATCTCTCAGCCTAGCATTCTCCTCCATGTTGATGTACTTTTCAGCTCTTTCCTGTACATCACTTAAGGAGGTGGGGTGTCTTTTTGATATGGACTGTGAGAAGGGGCCTTCTCTAAGCCCATTGACTAACCCCATTATGACTGCTTCGGTGGACAAGTCTTGAATTTCTAAACATGCTTTGTTGAACCTTTCTATGTAGGCTCGTAAGGATTCTCTGACCTCCTGCTTTATTCCCAGGAGGCTTGGTGCATGTTTTACTTTGTCTTTCTGGATAGAGAACCTCATCAAGAACTTCCTTGAGAGGTCTTCAAAACTGGTGACTGACCTCGGGGGGAGGCTGTCGAACCACTTCATTACTGCTTTCGACAGTGTAGTCGGGAAAGCTTTGCATCGTGTAGCGTCGGAGGCATCAGCCAGATACATCCAACTTTTGAAATTGCTTAGGTGATGCTTCGGATCTGTGGTTCCGTCATAGAGGTCCATATCGGGGCTTTTGAAGTTCCTCGGAACTTTTTCCCTCATTATATCCTTGCTGAAGGGATCCTCCCCTCCTAGGAGCGACTCTTCTCGCTCGTCGCGGGAGTTCCGACCTTTGAGGGAGGATTCCAACTTCAAGAGTTTTCTTTCTAACTCCTTTCGTCGTTCCATCTCCTCTTTTAGGTTCTTTTCTGTCTCCCTTTGTCGCTCCCGCTCCTGTTCCAATTGTTACAGGTGGCTTTGGTGGACATGGACTAGTCCCATAAGTTCAGTTGCATGGGACTGTCCGTCCTTCTCCGATTCGCGCCCTTCTGAGGAGTTCACCTTCGGATTTTTGACTCCGGAGGTACCTTCTCTATGCTGATCATTGGTTCCCTGGTGGAGGGTCAGGTCTGCGTCATTGTTTCCCGTATCCAAATTCTCTTGTTCGGAATCTGATTCCACATGACCCCCTTCGGGGGATCTGTCTGCCATCACTGGTTGATCTCTCGGGTCCCCGGCAACGGCGCCAATGTTACGATGGGTAACCGGAGATTGTTGGGCTGGACTCGCTGGGTTGGCCTAATCGTCTGAGGAAGGAAGCCTTCGAGCGGGTCTGCGCCTTGGGGGCCTCCGTCCGACTTGTGAGTATGAACGAATGGGGGTGGTACCTGCAAAGACACTCCGATGCCTAAGTCAGCAAGGGTGTGAGCAGGTCTAGAGAGTATTAGGACTTAGAGATACCTGAGAGGTGTCAGTGTATTTATAGTGGTGAACCAATAACCACCGTTGGAGTAGTTCCACCTTTTAAGGGAAATAATCGTCCCTTTATCTTAGGGTGGTTGAGATATGGCTCTTGGAAGTGATTAGAAAGATTCTAGGGGCAGTTATCCTCTTGAGGGAGGGTTTATCTGCCAGCTGATCCTCGTACCGACTTCTTTAGAGTAAGTCGTGAAGATAGCCGACTTCGTGGCATCTGGTTTGTGTATTGTGAGGCTCAACTCCTTTGGGTTGGGCCTTTTTACTTGGATCCTGAGCCTTAGCGTTGGGTCAGGGTATGAGCAGTATATTTGTTATTTGTTATTTTCTATAAAATTAATTGATAAAAAATAAGAAAAGATAAAAATTTAATTTTTAAATTATAAAAAATGATATAATTTATCAACAATATATTCATATATTTATTTACATATATATATATATTTTGGTATTATATTTATTTATATATTATGTAGGTGGGTCTTCACTCTTCACATTTGAGTTGGACCTCAGATGTCAGATCCTATGCTACCGCGTGGAGTCGGCTAACCTCATCACTAGCCAAATGTTGCGACTATCTAAAATTTCAGAAATCAAATTATTGAATTTCAGTTTTTTGAAGGAAGCAAAACCAATCAATTATTGAAGATAGTCTCTTTCTCAAAAAGTGAATTCACCTACGTCTAGCTGCGACGACAAAAGAAGGAAGTAATTTGAAGTTAATTATATGTGGTAGTAGTTAAATTTTAAAAAATAATATAATTTATCAATGTATTCATATGTTTATTTATGGAGTCCACTAAAACGTCCTTTTTTTAAAGATGTTCTCATATTGTGTTTTAATTGGTTTCTGTATAATTTATTCGATATTTCTCATCACATATTATTAAATTCTTCAAAAGATTTTCTTTTCAGAAACAATAAAAAATATTTAATTTGGACTAAAACAAAAAAAATAATAAATTAACTATTAGATTTTTTTAAAAGATTATTTACATAAAAAAATATATCACATTATATATATATATATATATATATAAAACAAGCTCTTAAAATTTTTATAAATAAAAAAATAATTAATTTATATCCGTACAATATATAAAATCATTACTATATTATTATTATATTATATATTAAGATTCACTAATTTAAATTTTTTTTAATATAAACATTAGAAATAAATAAATTTTTTATAACTAAATGTAGTGTAATAAAATATATATAATATTAATCAGTTCTTAAAAAATTCTAAAAAGATAGTTTCTTTCATTTTAGTAAAATAACTATTTATTAAAGTAGACAAATTAATTATTTTCTTCTCATATACAATTTTTTTAAGACATAAAATTAATTAATTAGGACATTGGTTAAGATAATTAAAGTCACTATTTCATTAAATTTTTAATTTAAAGAAAAATTCTAGTTAATTTTGGTATAGAAATTTTGAATTTGAAAACATTAATAAAAATTATGTTGAATTTTGATTTATTTGATTTTCATTTAAATTAATAACTACATAAGTTAAAGTTCTGTTTTGAAGTTATATTCGAGTTTTAATCTAATTTTTAAAGTTTCAATTTACGTAGTTTGATTTTTTAACTTAGGTATCCGTGACTCATATTAGGGTTTTAAGTGTTTAGTTGAAAAAAAATAAGGTAAAAAAATTTTAATTGTCACATCAAACAGTCGCTAGAATGTATAATGTAACAGTCGTTAGTCCATCTCAGCATGTCGTTAACGATTTTGTGAGACAGTGACAAAAATAAGATTAGGAACCAATGTGAGTCATAACTATTAAGCTGGGAGACTAAATTGAGTAAATCGAAATTTTTGAAATTAGATTGAAACATAGTTGTTAGAACCGAACCAATGATCGAACCGGTCAAACTACTGGTTTACTAATTTATTGGTTCAACCGATAAAACCGGTCTCATGTAAATATAAAATATAAAATAGTTAAAAACTTAAAATTAAAATTTGAAATACATATCTTCACTAATATTTTATGAAAAATCAAGTCTCAACTTCTAAAAATAACTAATATAAAAAAAATATAAAATTTTAATACTACAATAGTATCTTATTTTGACACAATAAAAAAATAATTAATTCACAAAGTCTATCATCTAACTATAATATCAGTAGATTTTAACACTAACATCAAAATAAATAACCTTAATCACAATACTAGTAATAAAATAGATCAAATAAATTAATAAATTTTTAGTGAAATTTATATTTATATTAATAATGGTATATAATTAAAATATAATTAATTTTAAAAATAGAAAATACAAAAATTAAATTAGATTAGATATTTATGTATACTATATAATTAATATTTGTCAAATATAATACTTAGAAATGCAATGGCTAAGTGGCAAGTAGAGGTTGCTTTTGTTCTAAGGTTCTTGGTTTGAGACCTTGTAGAGACATTTTAAAAAAATTTTCAAGCAGACCAGTTCGGTTAGACCGGTTTGTACTGGTTTTTACCGGTTCACACTGGTTTTATTCCTTAAACGGTCCAAGAAATAAACTGAACCGAACTAGGATTCGGTTCTAGTCTGGTTCACTAGTTTTTCGGTCAAATCAGCCGATCCAGTTCGATTTTTACAACTATGGATTCAAATACGAACATAATTTCAGAGACCAATAAGTATTATCTCTTTATTGACAATTAAGTTGTTTTAATAGTAATTAAGATCTAATAATGGTTTATAATAAAAGAAGCATTCTTTTGCAACAATGAACCTATAGTAGTAGTTATGGGTGTTCATAGATTAGATCATATCCATATAAATCCACAGTATTTATCTGTATCTGATCTGTAATTTGAGGATATGATCTGATCTGTAAGATGATCGGATTGGATTGAATCGGATCCACACTCTAATTAGATAGAAGTAAATATGTTTACAAAAGTAAACAAAAAAAATTATTGACTTTTTTATAAAAATAAAATTTTTTAATATTTTTTATTTTATGAATATATTTGATATCTGATCCAAACATAAAAAGTGCGAATATCGAATTTGATCTAATGAGTTTAGTGTGGATTGGATCGAAATTTCAGTCATATCCATCTGTAAACACCTCTAGCAATAATAACTAAAAAATTATAATGATTATATTTTTAACTAAGAGGAAGTGCAAAAAAAAAAAAGTACTAAATACAAGAATATTTAATCAAATATTAAAAGAAAATTTTACTTTAAAACAGTTTGACTTTTTTTTCTATGATTTTAAGAAAGGTTTTGTAAGTCCCTAATTTTGTTATCGATTTTTGTAGTGTTAGCCCTCATATTATCAATTTGATTCATATATAATTCGAATGATAAATTATTTGGTGACGTGCTTCCTTTTTTACTCTGATATACTTGTTTATTATTATTATTATTATTATTATTATTATTATTATTATTATTATTATTATTATTATTATTATTATTATTATTATTAAAAAATAACAGGCCAAATTATTGCCATAACATAATAGAAGTATGGAAATTTATCATTCTTCTCTAATGGAGGAAACAAAATTCTTTTCAATAGTTTATTTAACGTTTAGTAGAATAAAAATAAATTTTATTAGAATAAATTTTAGTACGAGTTTAATATTTTTATTCATCATAAAATATTTATAGAATTACTCGTAGATAAATTTTGAAAAAAAGAAAAAAAAACATGATTTTTAATTTTATTTTTAAATAAACTTTATTTTTAATTTTAAAATAAATTTTATTTTTATTTTTTAATAATATTAATTTTGTACCGTATATAATTATTCAATTTTTTTAATCATATATAAATAAATTAGTCTTAATAAGACTTTTTTGTGTTATTCAATTATATTTTAAAAAATAATTAATTATTAAAATAATTGAACTTTTCGCAACAAAAATAATAAAAAAAATTATGAACGAAAAAAATTAACTATCCTAATAATTTTTTATATTTTTATTCATATTTTAATTATAAACATAAATATAATTTAATTATAGGGCAATTTACATAAATAAATTGTTTGCCTCTTAAATTTAGGCAATTGCATTGTTTCAAATATGAAGACGCAAATACATTGTTTTATATATCTATAGAAACCGCTGCTGCCAGTAGCGATTTATCGAAATACATAATCCGCTATAGCCAGCAGCTGTTTACATGCGAATGGGGGAACACAGAAACTGCTAGAGGCTGTCGCAGTTTCTATTTGTTGATGCTTCGTCATAAACTGCTACTGGCAGTAGCGGTTTATGTGTATTGGGATATGTGCGTAAACCGCTAGAGGCAGCAGCGGTTTACGTTGATTATAAAAAATATTTGTTTATGCTAAATTAAGTTACAAAAAGATTGAGAGAAAGAAAACGGAGTATATATTTTTTGCAATCATATGATTTATATGGATAAAAAATGAAGTAAATTTTAAAGAAAAAGTGTATGCTTAATTTTTTTACTAAAAATAAATTATTTTATCATCCATAAGTTTTAGAAGGGATGAAGATAAAAAAAATTTAGTCTTAGTTTATATATTTTAGTACTTTGTGAGTACTCACTCTTTGATTTGCTATTTAATCTCATTTTAATAATAAATACAAATAAAAAATTATTACATGTATATTTATATTTTTTATTTTATTCATCAAAATTATGATGCTATCACTATTATTTATTCAATTAATCAACTGTAAAATACAAATAATTTTTATTTTTTGGTATAAGACAACAAAATTGCACAAATAAAAAAAATTCATTTAGCTAGAACCTCAAATGCAAATCAGCAGCAAAGAACACAACCCATTTTTCAAACTCTCTAATATCTTTTGTATGGTTGATATAAATAAAAGAGAATGAAGTGATTTTTAAAGAGAAAAATATATGATTTAGTAAACTTTTGGCTAAAAATAAATTATTTTATTATTTATAAATTTTAAAAGAGATGAGAATAAAAAAAATTAGTATTGGTTTATATAATTCAATACTTTGAAGACTGTATTTTTTATTTGTAATTTGGTCTCACTTTTAATAATAAATACAAATAAAAATTTTATTACATGTATATTTATATTTTTTAAATTATATTGTGAAATGATAAATTAATTTTTTTATTTATAATATTATTTAAATAGTATATACTATTAATTATTTGTTTTGTAATTATTTTTTTAGATAAAGATTAAGTTTACTATTTGTTTTCATACTCAACTAAACCGCTGCTGTCTTTAGCGGTTTACGCACATGTCCCAATACACATAAACCGCTACTGCCAGTAGCGGTTTATGACCAAGCATCAACAAACAGAAACCGCGACAGCCTCTAGCGGTTTCTGTGTTCCCCCATTCGCATGTAAACCGCTGCTGGCTATAGCAGATTATGTGTTTCGATAAACCGCTACTGTCAGTAGCGGTTTCTATAAATATATGAAACAATGTATTTGCGTCTTCATATTTGAAACAATGCAATTGCGTAAATTTGAGGGACAAACAATTTATTTATATAAATTGCCCTTAATTATATTATTTATGAAATGTGACTATAGATGTAGATAAAATTTAGTTATATTACTTATATATAGTTTCATTGTATTGTATTGCTTATAAAGTTAGATTATAATTATGACAATAGAATTGTTCTTGTATTTTTATATGTGTGACTAATTGGTGGTGTTAAAACATTTCTCTTAATTATAAATAAGATTTATAATTTAAAAAATCAAAGACTCAATTAAAAAAATACGAAAAACATTATGTTAAAATATTCTATCTCTTTAAAATAAAAATATTCAAAATTCAATTAAAAAGTATTTAAAATTTAAACTCAATAAAAATTTATATTCAATGTGTTTTGTATTAAATATATTTAATAACCTATTAATCTATTATATCATATCGGTTGAAATTAGTTTTTATAATGTTAATTTTTTAATAATACTTTATTAGAAAAAGTCATCTTTTTAAAAATTTTTAAAAATTAATTAATATTATATATATTTTGTTACATTCATCTTGTTATAAAAAATTTATTTATTTTTAATGCTTATATTAAAAATAAAAACAAAATTTAAATTAGTAAATTTTAATCTATAATATAATAATAATATAGTAATTATTTTATATATTATACAAATAAAAATTAATTATTTTTTTATTTATAAAAATTTTAAGAGCTTGTTATATATATATATATATATATATATATATAAAAATTGATGAATGTGATATATTTTTTTATGTAAATAATCTTTTAAAAAAAATCTAATAGTTAATTTAGTACTTTTTTATTTTAGTCTAAATTAAATGTTTTTTATTGTTTCTAAAAAAAAATCTTTTAAAAAATTTAATAATATGTAATGAAGAACATCGAATAAATTATACAAAAATCAATTAAAATATAACATAAAAATATCTTTAAAAAAAGACGTTTTAGGCGTGTTTATTTAAATGAGCTCCTTTATTTATATATTATGTGGGTGAGTCTTCACTCTTCACATTCATTTATTATGTAACCCAACCCATCTTTAGTAATTAATCCTTTTAAGCCTGGGTCTGAGGGGCAATTTAAATACAATCTTTTTCTAACCCCTAATCTGCACGCTGGACCCACATCAGCTCAAGTGCTGAATTGATGTCATCGTTGGCTTATTTTGCGGGGAAAAAAATCGGAAGTAAAATTTATTTTAGTCCTTGAAAATTTTATTCGGTTTTAATTTTGACTCTTAAATTTTAAATTATTCAATTAAGATTCTAAATATTAGATTGTGACTTATATTTATTTTTAGAGTTATTTCCATTAACAAAAATTTAATGTGGCAAAAATATTTACGTGTCACTCAATTTATCAAAATGAATATATAATGGTTAAAGATATGACAAAAATTGACTCTATTCAATTTAACACTTCTAAAAATATTAAAATCCAAATTTACAATCCTCTTTTTTTAAAATGTACGAAATTTTGCTAGAAATATGATGAGTTTAGGCAAGCTTCAAAGAGCTCTACGCGGTTACGTTCTTGTGGCGCTTCCGTGAAGAACTTTAATCGTAGGAGATTGAGAAAGATTCTTGATTAGTGTGGTTGTAAAATGTGTTTAGTGCTTCGGTGGTCTGAGACGAATGCCAATCCTAAAAGATCTTTTTATGAGTGTCCAAATTATAATGTAAGTTCAACGTCTTTTTTTCAATGTGTTGTTATTGGTACTTTTGTTGATGGGTATGCTAACATTTTTTTCTTTTTCTTGGTTGTTGAGAAATTGGCAGAATTTTGAGAGAATGTGGCGTGGTTTCTTTATGTGGACAGATGCCAAAGAAGAAGAGAGCTGAGTGGGCAAAGCACAACCTACAAATAATAATGATAGTTGGAAGATAAATTTAGCGAAGAGAATTAATACAATGGAAGTTAAAATTAGGTATTTAAAACTATGGGTTAGTATTTTAAGTTCGGTTATTTGTTTAGGTGTGTCTGTGTATGTTGTGTATGGTGTAAATATGGTTAAAATTTGATTAACAGTTAACTGATGGTGTATATATTTAGTATGAATAAAAACATTGTAGAAATCAAATATGAAAAAGAAGCATGTTTTAGCTCTTCTAGTATATATGTAATGTTACAACAGTGAAGTAAAACTAAATATTAATTAAACATGCTAGTACTATTCATAAACTTTAAATCAAGAATCTATATTTAGGATAAAAAAAAGGGCATGCATAGTCAATATCCAAAAACATTGTTTGTCATTAACTGAACAAAATAAACTAACCAAAATAAACATAATAGAATATTAACAAAATACATTTAGAAAGTCATGAATAGTCATATATCAAGACACACACATAATCATGTTCCAGTGATATAAGATAAACATAATTAAGAAAGTAATTATCCTAATTATAATAATTCATCACTGCTGAAGATCAATCACTTTTTTTTAGGAGAATTCAATTATCCTTAAAGATGTTTCAGAACTTACTCCCTGCATTAGGTCGATACTTGCTAATCTTGAGGTTGGAGACTTTTTTTTACGTTGTAGTTTATTGAGTCTTATTGCAGGAGTTACCTATAGTTGCATGAGTGGAATACAAATCTGTATCATTTTGAAACATCACTAAACTAAACAGATAATTAAAATCATAGTTATCAGAATCGAACCGGTAATTAACCTGATCAGACTACTGGGACACTGGATCATTGGTTCAACCGGTGGGTCACATATTCAACCGATTGACTTGGTTATAATTAAATAATTATATAAAATTTAATCTTTTTATAATAATTTTTTTATACAAAATTAAGTTATTTTAATATTTCAATAGTTTATTAATTAATTATATTAATCAAATATATGTTAAAAAAGAGTTAATATTAATAAATATTATATAATTATCAATAACAAAAATATGGTATGATTAATAAAAATATTTTTGTTTATCTTTTTAATTTATATATATTTAACAACATTTAATTTTTTTAATAATGATGTAAAATTAAAAAATAATTAATTTAAATGAGTAAATATAAAATAAAAAATTCAATTAATTAAATATAAAAATTAGGACAAATCACCAAATAAAATATTTGGGCTTCAAATTTACCGAAATACAACTTTTGCATATTGCATACGGAAATGTAATTTTTTACTAAATTATGTAAACTGCAAGAGGGTCCCACGGATTCTAAATTAACATTTGTTACGCTCCTTCAGTGGTTTACGTTAAGATGCGAAATGGCCAAAAACCGCGATAGGAGTCTTGCAATTTCTGTGTAAATAGCAAATATGCATAAACCGCAACAGGGGTCCAGCAGTTTATGCTTTAGTATAAATACGTGACAGGGGAGTCGCGGATTATTCAGTTTGAGCCACTTTCATATTCTTAGAGAGAGAAAGAGACGTTCTAAAGAAAGGGAGAGAGGAAAGTGTGGTGAGGAAGACATAAACGAACGCAGTCTTTACCAGCTCAACGGCGTTGCACATGTTGCCGGCAGCATAAACGAAGAGGTAAGTTTGTTTTCTTTTAGTTATTGTATTTCATATAACATAAAATATAGTATTCGGGTGCAGTAGTTAGAACACATAATTTAAAATTGGCTAGTTTATGATTTCAAAGTTAAGATATAAAATTTAAAGGTAGGATCAAATGTTTAAGTAGAATGATGATTCTCCTGTATTTGAGATATAGGGTTCAAATTGTAAGGCTTGTAGAGTTGCTAATTAAGTATTGTATTTAAAAACTAAGATTTAAAATTTTAGATTTTAAATATGTAAGTTTAAATTCTAATATTATAGTTTTAGTTGTTTAGAGTTTAAAATTTATTTAAAGATTAAATTTTGTAAATAGAACGTAATGGTTGTATTTTACATTCTTAAACTTTAAAGTTATAAGTTTTGTAGTTTAGATTTTTAAATTAAAGATTTGAGTCTTATATTTAAGTTTTATTAAATTTAATTTAAAATTATAAGTTTAGTATCTGTTCCGGTTATAATCTATAGGCAAAACTTGTTAGTGATGGAATTTATTTCTCTCGCATGCTACAGTCAAGTAGGTGTATTTATAGTGTCCGAAGGCAACAGAATATGCCTCTGCATAATAAGATCATACCGCTAGACCCCTTGTTGTGGTTTATGCATATTTGCTATTTACACAGAAATCGCGAGACCCCTACCGTGGTTTCTGGCCATTTCACATTTCAACATAAACCGCTAGAGGGGTGTAGCGGTTTATGTTCATTTAGAATCTGTGGGACCCCTCTCGCGGTTTATATAGTTTAGTGAAAAATTATATTTCCGTATGCAATATGCAAAAGTTGTATTTCGTTAAATTTGAAGCCCAGATGTTTTATTTTAGTGATTTGCCCTAAAAATTACTCATTAGAATAAAAAGATAAAAGTGTAAGGAGATTTTAAATTTTGCATGACTAAAAGAGTTAATAAGATAAAGTTATTAATTAGGATATGTCTAATAAGTTATAATATATTTAAAAAAAGGTAACTATATATATTGTTAAAGAGCATCTTAGCCTGTGGTTACTATGTTCTTTTTACTCTAATAGTGCCAGGTTTGAACCCCAGCCCAGCAGTAACGTCAACGAATCTTTTGAAATTGGTATTTGTGGGATGACCAGTTCGGTCCGGTCCACAGTTTAGGACCAGTTTTGACCGATTTTTTTGAGTTTGACCGATTCGTTTACTTATACGGTTTGAATGCTAGCTTGGACTGGTTAAGGATCCGATTCACTAAATTTTCAGTCGAATTGGCCGGTCCGGTCCAAGTTTGATAACTATGATTAAAATAAATCTTAAATCTACAAATGTAAGGACAAATTGGATGGTTATTTGTTCTCCATCTTCTGATTGTGAAAAAGGTGGCTGGAATAGCATAATCTCTGAAGGAACAATAGCATTTGTTAGGACCTCAGAGATAGCAACATCAATGGTTGGAGCATAGTCACCCTCTCATTCTCCGTCTTGTGCAGACTCATCCTCTACGGTTTCATTTGCATTAGAAGCCCCTTTTTTTCTTCTTAGAAATTATAGCTGATGCAGCAGCAAGGGCAACTACAACATCATCAGTTTTTTTGTAGGAGCAGCTCTCTTCGTGTGACATTTTATCCCACAATAAGTACAAGTAAACTTCTTATACTTTTTATTTAGTTTCATTGCTCCAATCTTACTCTTTTTACTTCTTGAAGGTTCTTCATCTGTATCCTTCCGTCTTTTCTTCTTCAAAGGACTTGACTTCCTTTAAATGTTGGGAGTTTGAGGCCTACTATACTGAGATTTCTCCCACATAGGCCTACTATATGAATTCATGGGCAACCAAGTGTGACAATAGTCTTTAGAATTTTCATTTAGTCTAGTTATTGCAGCACATGCGTGAACACATGGCATGCCTAAAACAATTTACATCCAATCAGAATTTGTTCCAACCTAAAATGCATGCCTAACACAGTTATTTTAAATTGCGGCTTCACTTCTATTTTCACAATTGAGTCAGGATTACTTTTCAGAAGAGTCTCTGCATAGTCTCTAACGAGCGTGTATTGTGCTGCCACATCCCATAAACAATGTTTCTTGTATCACTTAATGCTCTAGTTAGAGAGAACTTATTCTAATGAAGAGAGAACTTAATGCTCTTAGTCCTCCTAGCATATATGTGGTCATTATTAAATGTCTTCATCTGTCAACAAGTTTCTTCATGATCCATAGAAGCATATGTAACCTAACTACAACCTTATTTTTTGTACTTGCAAATAGCTCTCAGTCTATAACTCTTATTCCTTCTGAAATTGATTTGTCTCTCCTCTTGTATGGTAAATTTTTTCATTGCCTTGATAGAGTCATATTTTATATTGAACTTCATCCTGACCTTTAATTTCAGCTCTCTAAATCTTGCTCCCTCAATAAACATTGAAAATGCATCATCATCATTCACATTAGATTCTTCATCCAAATTATATAGAGTCTTCATTTCCTCAAAATGTTATGAATCATTTCCATTAAAATCATCTTGATAGGTATCAAAAACATCATATAGTGTCTAAAGTCTAAACCTCATTGGCTTTTTCTATTAGCACTTATCACCCAAGTCAACTTCTTCATTAGAATTTTGAACTATCAATTCATTTTCATCCACAAGTCTTCAAGACAAATCTTTAAATTTTTTTTTTAATTCTTTGATTCTTATTGCACCTCAAAATTAGAATTATCCTCACTTGAATTCTTAAAAGCTTTCGGTCCAGGCTTATAGAGCTCATTTTTCACACTGTCCTACAAGTCACTACTGTCTTTGCTTAACAATATTACTGTAGGTACTTCACCAACAACCTTTTTTTTTTTTTTGGGTAATTTGAAATTTAGGGAACAAAATTGAGATCAAGTGAAAATTTCATGGGCCAAAATAAATTTTAACTCCAAAAATCTTGATTAAAAATAATTAAAATATATAATTATATTAATAATAATTATAATTTTATATGAATATTAAAAACATAGAATATATATAAATAATATTATTGAACGAAATATAACGTTTTATCGTCATATATCTAATTACGATGAATTACGTCGTGTCCAAAAAAAATTATAGGACTTATTTATTTATGCAATTGATAAAAAAAATAAAAATAAAACAAAAATATTTTATATAATTATTTAATTGTATTATTTTTTAAATAATTATACACAAAACAGATGTAAACGACTGTTATTATTAAGATAATAAATAATTAGATTTACGCATAAACTTTTTTATATTAAAATAAAATGTATAATATTATATGAATTTAATTTTGTATATGACGTATTACATTGTCGTGTTGCGGATCTTCTAATTTAATTTTGTGTAAAACGTATTATAAAATAGATATTTTATATTTTTTCTACCCAAATTCTTATTTACTCTAATTTATCATCTCTTTTTTTTTATTCTGTGCTGCGGATGTTCGTCATTATTCCGAAGTGTTGCACCAAACTGTAACTGTTATCGACGATGAAACACGAATGTACGAAGCTTTTACTCAAATTCTCTCTCTCTCTCTCTCTCTCTCTCTCTCTCTCTCTCTCTCTCTGCGTATGCTTCTTTCTTTCTACAATCTTTATCCATCCACTCTCTCTAACCATTTCCATCGTCGTTGTTCCCAGGTTTCTTCATCGTTTATTTATGTGGTTGCAAGATTCGGGGGGTTCAACAGCAGCTCCGCTCAACTGTTACCACCAAGGCGCCGCAGCTTCTCCGCTTCTGATAATCTCTTTATGGCTTTTGTCCTTTCTTTCTGCTGATTTAGCTCTTTAGGGTTTTCAATTTGTACTCTTTTCTCTTTTTTCCTTTTCTTTTTGTTGTTGGGGAAATCTTTGTTGTGGGTACTTTTTGTAATTGTTATATCCTTTGTCAAAGTTTATAGCTTTGAGTTGTTTCTCCCCTCAATACTGTACAATCAACAATTATCATCTCATCTCATTCTTGCAGTCTTTTTCGTTTCCGTTTCTTTTATCATTTTTCTTAACTCATGTTGTGTTCTTTGATTTTATTGGGAGAATACTGTGTAATATCGTGGATTACTTTTAAACCTCACGTCTCTCCTGTTGTTGAAGAAAATAAAAAAGATAAATTATTGAAATAATAATTCAAAAAAAAAAGGGAGGAAAGAAAATAGAGGGGAAAAAGAAGAAAGAACCTTATCATCTCTCATTGATGGGGAGCCCGGGACTGAGCAATCGAAATAATGGACAGCAGCAACGATTAGGCATAACTGAGCCCATTTCATTGGGCGGACCAACTGAGTATGATGTGATCAAGACTCGGGAACTCGAAAAGGTTCTGTTTCAGGCTATTCTAAATCATTGCTAGTTAGTTCTTGAGGTTTTTCAAGTGTTAATTTACTGATTCGGGATTGTGGATGTTCAGTACTTGCAAGATGCTGGCTTGTACGAAAATCAGGAGGAGGCAGTTAGTAGGGAGGAAGTTCTTGGCAGGCTAGATCAGGTTGAATAAATCTTCTTGAATGAACATGTTTAAATTCTTGAGAAATATTCTTTAGTTGAGAGTAGCTGTTTGACTTAATCTTTTGATTGTATTGTTACATTTTCATTAAGTACTGTCTTCGAATTTTGGTGGTGTTCCTTATGAGGTTGCTGATATTTTATTTTCTGTTTTGATACGAACTAGATTGTGAAGATTTGGGTCAAAACCATTAGCCGTGCAAAGGGACTCAATGACCAACTGGTGCAAGAAGCAAATGCCAAAATTTTCACCTTTGGCTCGTATCGGTTAGGGGTATAACTCTGTTTCTGTTTTATCTTCCATTTTTTGTTTTTGTGCCTGTATTTTGTTCATCTTTAAATTGCAATTCAAGCTTGGACAGTCTTCTGGAGAAAGGATTGGAGAGGGTGAGTAAGGGTAGCACTGTCATATGTTATTAGCTTGACATAGAATGTACAGAATTTTGGACTGGAAAAAGTGATAATACTGATAATCACTATAATACATTTATTGTCATCTCTCTCTTTTTATTTCTCTCCTCTTTCAGATTGTGTTATTTTACCAGTTCGCTCCCAAATTTTGTAGGTCCATGGCCCTGGAGCTGATATAGACACGCTTTGTGTGGCACCTAGGCATGTATCCAGAGAAGTATGATAATTATTACCATTTCTTGTTGCAAATATATCATTTGCAGGTTTTATCTTTGATATGCTAAAATAGTTATTTGAATTGACCTTTAGGAAGATTTCTTTGGTGAACTACATAGGATGCTGTCTGAGATGCCAGAAGTAACAGAGTTGCACCCTGTGCCTGATGCTCATGTTCCAGTGATGGGGTTCAAGTTCAATGGTGTTTCTATTGATCTCCTTTATGCAAGATTGTCTTTGTGGGTTATTCCTGAGGTAAGTATTTTATGCAAGATTAAAGATTAAAGATTCATATGCCTAAGTTGTTCCATTTGATATGTATGAAATTGAATCATGCTGAGTGACAAACAGTTCTTGTCCACCTTGTGTTATGTTTGTCTGCATGTTGCTTGTATAGGCAAAGTTAATCATATTTAACCTTTTATTACTGCTTAGTAATGCTGGCTGATTTTGTGGGACAGGACTTGGATATATCACAGGAGTCAATATTACAAAATGCAGATGAACAAACTGTTCGTAGTCTTAATGGTTGTAGAGTGACTGATCAAATCCTGCGTTTGGTTCCAAATATTCAGGTAGTGTATATGAAATCCTAAACATGGTTGGAGATTTATGCATCAAGGTTTCCTGTCACATTAATCATTGTATGTCTGTTTTTGACGTGCAGAATTTTCGCACAACATTGAGATGCATGAGGTTTTGGGCAAAGCGACGTGGTGTCTATTCAAATGTATGTCAAAGCTCCTTCTCTTCCTATCTCAATTATAATTATATTACTCTGATTTACCTAAAACATGATATGTTGTGGGCAGGTTTCTGGTTTTTTGGGTGGTATAAACTGGGCATTGCTTGTTGCTCGAATATGTCAGTTATTTCCAAATGCACTTCCAAATATGTTAGTGTCTAGGTTCTTTAGGGTGTATACTCAGTGGCGTTGGCCGAACCCTGTCCTCCTTTGTGCTATTGAAGAAGGATCTCTTGGACTCCAAGTTTGGGATCCTAGACGATATCCCAAGGATAGATTCCATCTAATGCCGATAATTACTCCTGCTTATCCTTGCATGAACTCTAGCTACAATGTTTCATCAAGTACATTGCGTATTATGACAGAGGAGTTTCAGAGGGGAAATGAAATATGTGAGGTATGATGGATTGCTCCAGAAATATTGGCTTTTGGGAAAATTCAAGGAAATAGTCTTGGTCAAGCTATATGAAGTTTGAAAAATGAAACAAATTTTGGTTCAATTTTCTCTTTTTCTTTTTTCCCTTCCATTCAATGAGATTTAATTGTTAATGGTTTAGACACTAATATGTTTTAAGATAAAATATTGCGGCATTGCCTTATCCATGCCAACTCCACCTAGTGGGACAAGGCTTCGTTGTTGTAGCTGGTTTTATGTTAAGCCAAAACAATGTTTTTATCTGCAATGATCTCTTTTATGACTTTATTATTATGGAACTAAGTTTCTTCTAGGGTGGTTTACTTATTAGTTAAGATTATATTTCGATGATATTTGAGTTGCATAATTCTGAGTTTCTGTCATTCTTCGCAGGCAATGGAGGCGAACAATGCCAATTGGGATGCTCTTTTTGAGCCTTATCCATTTTTTGAAGCTTATAAGAATTATCTGCAGATAGATGTTTCAGCAGAGAATGCTGATGATCTTAGAAAATGGAAGGGCTGGGTTGAGTCCCGCCTCCGCCACTTGACATTGAAGGTATAGCACTGTTACTGTATTAGTGCATGTTATGACATCTAATTTACTTTCTTTCTTACTTAGCTCTTATCTTCCTCTGTGAGAAAGGGGGTAGGAACACTTCCATTTTCATTCTTTATTTATTTGCTTTTACCTTTAAACATCCAGATTGAGCGGCACACATATGGCATGCTTCAGTGCCATCCACATCCTGGTGATTTTTCAGACAAATCTAAGCCTTTCCACTGTTCCTACTTCATGGGTCTGCAACGTAAGCAAGGAGTTCCTGTGAATGAAGGCGAACAATTTGATATAAGACATACCGTTGAAGAATTTAAGCATTCTGTCAACATGTATACTTTGTGGAAACCAGGAATGGCTATCCAGGTATCCCATGTGAAACGGCGTAGCATACCTAACTTTGTTTTTCCTGGTGGCATTCGACCTTCCCGGCCAACTAAAGCGACTTGGGACAGTAAGCGAAGTTCGGAATTAAGGGATTCGGGACATGGTCAGGCAGAGAAGTCTCAAGAAGGACAAGCAGTTGCCTTGAGAGAAGCCGATGAAAGGAAGAGAAAGCGAGCGGAGGACAGCATTGATAACTTAAGAACTTCCAAGTCTTTTGCATCTTTACCTCCCTCCAGCGGGGATGTTCATGATGACTCGAGAAATCCTGTTAGCATTGCTAGTTCTTGTTCTATGAAATGCGATGAATCAGAAGTCAACAGTGTGAATGAGAAGCCTGATTTGAAATCTTTAACGGGAAGTCCTTCCAGGCATGGCGAGACCAATGGATCAGCAAGTATCCAACAAGTCAACCATATGCTTACTGGCACTAATACATGTAATTCTAAAGAAGCAGAAAATCTAGCCATTGAGAAGATCATATCTGGTCCATATGATACACATCAAGCCTTACCAGAAGAACCCGACGAGCTTGAAGATGATGTTGAGTACAGAAATCAATTTAAAAATTTAGGTGGGAACATAAACAAGAGCAACTTGGACTCTTCACATTCAGAGCTGGCAGTGGTAGGCGAACCAGTTATTACTGAGAAGGAAACCTCTTGTTCAAATCATTTATTCCCCAATGAGAGCTTGGAGGAGCTAGAGGTTACCCTCTTAATCTTGTTCAAACCATTTTATGGTGCAGTTCTTAAATAAGAAATTGAAGAGTTTCTGACTATTTGTTTTTGTTTTGTTTGTCCCTGAAAGCCTGCTGAGCTGACAGCTCCATTCATAAGTTCTACAGCTGCACCTCTGCCCCAGAGGAAGCCCCTTATCAGGTAAACTACTTTGAATGAGAGTGAGTTTATATGGGAATTGATAGTTTAATGTTGGTTGGCTAACCATTCAGTTTCCATCTTGTTCTCTTCAGGTTGAACTTCACCTCTCTAGGAAAAGCTGCTGACAAAAGTTCTTAGATGCTGTAATAGAGATGCCACTTCAAATGTCTTGGAAATGCTCTTTTCCAATTCCTTCTTTCCTTCTGTAATCATAATGAAGTTTTGACGCCTACTTATAGAAGGGAGATACCAGCCCTCTAAAATTCAAGCTTTTTTTTTTTATCTGCAATAAAATATAGTCCATAGTCCCATGTTTTGTCTCTATTTAATTGTGGGATTTATAACTAATTTATATATTATTTCTTTGGCATAGTTTTATACATTTTAAAATTGGATTTTGCTATCCTATGTCTTTAGGATATAAGTTAAGCATATAATAAAAAAAATATTTTAATACTATTTATCACAAAATAAGTTTTTTTACATTTTTAATACATAAAAGTAATAAATAGGGGTGTCCGCGGATCGGATCGGATATGGCCAAAATTTCGATCCGATCCGCACTAAAATCATCGGATCGGATCCAATATCCGCAGTTTTTAAGGTTGGATTCGATCCGATCCGCAAACATGCGGATCGGATCGGATATCGGATATATCCGCAAAATACAAAAATATTTTTAAAAGCTTATTTTTATAAAAAAAATATCAATAAAATTTATTTTTTCTATTCTTTTAAATATGTTTACTCCTAAAATAATATTAAACATATTTTTCTTGAATAATAAATTAAAATAATTTAACATATATGATAATTATTAGTTAAAATAAAACATAAAAAGAATATTTTACTTATTTATTTCTTTATTTTTGCGGATACGCGGATATGCAGATCGGATATGCGGATACCAACACAAAATGCGCAATCCGATCCGATTAGTGTGTGGATCCGATCCGATCCGAAAGCCTTGCGGATCGGATCTCCACAATTTTCGGATCGGATTCGGATAAACACCGCGGATATGCGGATCGGATCCGATCCATGAACACCCCTAGCAATAAATAACATTTAAATATTTTCTTTTATGGTATATTTAATTTATGCTTTTAGGGTTTAGGATAGTAATTTAGCAAAACCCTTCGAAATTAAAAAAATAAAAGAAATGTAAGTTGATAGTGAATTTATTATCGATAACTCGTATTTTGCAGTTTTTTTTAGTAGACACAAAATGGAGAACAATTATAGTTTAGTGGTTAACGATTTATAGTTAACAATTAATTTTATAGTTAACTACCTTTCACATTGGTTGGATGAGTGAATGATCATTTAAAAGAATGGATGTAATTATATGAATAATTTTTTACATCCAACAATTTTACATCTAAGTGATTTGAATTACGCGTTTTTTTTTCCCTATTCTCTCTAGCCTTCTTCTTGTTCTTCCATTACCAACAACACTTCTCCTCCTTCTCCTATTATTGTAATTTCGTCTCCTCCTTTCTTTTCATCCTTTTTCTCCCATCATCATCATCATCATCATCATGGCTATCGTCATTGTCTTCTTCTAATACGTATCGTCGTTGTCGTTATCGTTATCATCGAATTCAAATTTATATAATGGACAATTTTTAGTTCAATTTGATATTATACAATGGTTTCGTTTTAAGCTAATTTTCGGTTCATTCGAGATGGATTCGAATTTATATAATGGACCATTTTCGGTTCATTTGGCATTATATAATAGTTTCGTTTTGATAATATTTTTGGTTCATTCGATCACCACAGAAAATCAGAATCAATAAAGATGTTAGCAAAATATTGGTGTTATTGGTGATGATGATAACGATGATGGACGAGGGAGAAGAAAAAAAAAAGAAAAAATAAAAAAATTCAAATAAAAAAAGATAAAGAAAAAGTAGAAGGAGAAGGAGAAAAAAAAGCAGGAAGAGGAGAAAGAAAAAGAAAAGTAAAAAACCAAACCCTGCAGCTTAAACTAAATGACTTAGATGTAAAATTGTTGCTCATATTTTATATGCATCAAAATTTACTAAAATTATTTTATATGATAACTATAAAGTGATATGGATTTTATTCTATAAATCAACTCTAATATAGATTTTAATTCTAAAAGCATCAAAAATGATATTTTAAAAATATTTTATTGGAGATGCTCTAAGTTAAACACAAAACTAAGAAAAATGACAAAGTTATTCATCTATTATCTGTAAATCAATCTAACTTGTATAGATTCTTTACTATAATCATTTTGTATCTATTTATGACAATAAAAGCTAAAAAATCTAAGTTTGTGGATGATGATCATTTAAAATTTAGAAATAATCCTGGGCGGGGAAGTTCACGTGGTGTAGAAGAGTCGAGACATGTGAGTTGTGGCAGAAAAGTTGGAAGGGCGGTGGGGTCATCACTCAACACAACCAATTAATAATCTTACACTTGACAGTGTAATTATTGTCGCTAAGCACTTGATTGAATCTTTCAGCTTCTCCCCCCTAAGTCCTAAGATTATCTTTCAGCTAATATTATACAAGTATTATTGCAACTTGTGAAAGTGACTTGCAAATATTCAACATAACATAAAGAGTACTTGGATGGACAATCATTCACAATAAGTGGGTGTGGGGATGGGGATGTGGATAGAGAAGGAGGAGCTTGAGTATGTGTTGGTTCCGTTGGGTATGTTGGTGTTCGTGATGTACCATGTTTGGCTTCTCTACACTATTCTCCGCACTCCTCTCCGAACTGTCATTGGCCTCAACGCCCACTCTCGCCACCAGTGGGTTCTATGCATGATGAGTGTCTGTATTCCTTCTTCCTCCTCCTTATTTATTTATATCATTTGTTTCGTTTGGGATTTTAGAATCATTAATTGTTTGTTTTGGAACACAAATGGATAGAAACAGGTCAACGTATGTATGTCTATCTCAAAAGAGGAACGCATTCATTACTTGTTGGCTAGTGTAGTCATAGTATGTTTGATTGAATATAAACGAGTAAATAATCATTTAAGATTCTGATTTTGATAAAATGAATCTCATTCTTTGTTTTTGATAAAATAAACTCTAAAATAAGTTTTAAGGTTGTGTTTGGTGTAAAGTGGAAAATAAAAACAAAAATAAAAATAAAATTTTAATTTAATTTGCACAAAAAAAATTAGAATTAATTAATTGAAATAAGAATATTTTAAGTATAAAATGTTATTAAATATTCAGTTTTTGTCTTTTAAAGTTTCAATTTTTGGTGTCTCTATTTTTTAGAAATATTAAAATACTAAAATTTTGGAGACAAAAACTAAAATTTTAGTATCAATTTCTGAATCAAGAAACATGATATTGAGTCTTCGTCTATTTGACATACAGGATCCGCTGAAGAATGGGGTTTTGGCAGTTCAAACCATACGCAACAACATAATGGCATCCACTCTTCTTGCCACAACAGCAATCACACTGAGTTCTCTGATTGGAATCTTTGCTACCAGCACTGGCGCTTCAGAGGGCATGCCTTTTATACCTTACACAGCCACTTCCATCAAACAAATCTGCATCACAATTTGCTTCCTTATTGCATTTCTATGCAATGTGCAGTCCATAAGATACTATGCCCATGTCAGCTTCCTAATCACGGCGCCTACGGTCGGAGACCAAAGGGAGCATATGGAATACATTGGCAAGATCCTCAACCGGGGAAGCCATTCTTGGTCCCTCGGATTGCGGGCCTTTTACCTCTCATTTCCTCTCTTCCTATGGATTTATGGTCCCATACCTATGTTTGCTTGTTGTTGCTTCACCTCATTTAGTTTGTACTTCTTGGACACTACAGCTAAAGTTACAAGGGATCTTCACAGTAACTCATTCAGGAAAGAGACCCCATCAACTCATCATGATGATGATGATGATGATGCACACTCTGCACTCCATTCTCCTTATTATTCCTTACCCGGTAACAACAACTCGTCTCCAAATTTAGCTGCGGATCATCATGTATAACTATGTAACAGTTTTGACCCTATTATTATGTAATGTCAATGCTTGAAGAATGCCATTAACTTGGTGCATCATCATGCACCAGGATAGTTCCTTCGTATGATCTTACTAATGCATTGGATTTTGCAGAGTTGATCTCTGTGACATCAATAATCATACAAGAGTTGATCACGCATTAAGGATCATAATTCGTATGTATTATATGAAGAAGATCTATTTCCATTTGAAGGTCACTATTGAACACATTAAAGGATCATAATTCATGTGAGCATATGAAATGTTTGCGCAATCTTGGATTAATTGGGACCGCATGAGCTTTTATGCAAGATCTGTTTCCGTTTGAAAGTCACTATTGAACAGCTTTTTTAACATAAAACCTGACATATGGTTAAGCTTTGAGCACTGGCAAGTGGCAACAACAGCAAATCAGCATTGGATTCCTGGGGATACCAATGATGCTTAGACACTTCATTGTTGAATGAAAGCATTTTATTAGGACCACATCGTTGTTGTTTCTTGATTTGGTGTAATCGTTCAATTCTTATCTTTTTAGGGTTTTTTTTGTTTAACAGGTTCAGTTCAGTGCACACATTTAAATTTCATTGTTAGAAAACTCAAATAACATTTATCATATAGAACAAGAAAATAAATATTTCATATGATGAATTATTGCTGAGAATAATTACAAATTTTAATTAGTGAGAATTTTAACAAGTTGAAACAAAATGATCTAAATTTCTTCTTCCGTTTCAAGATTTACACACATGTGTTGCACTATTTTGAGATCTCCTTTATTCCTCTTGGAACAAATCTGAATATATATATTTAAATTTGTAAAAATTATCACGAAAAAAAAATTCACTCATTATATTTTCTTTATAGATTTGAGTGGATTTGCAGTTTTGCACCACCATGCTAAAATTAACAAACACCACGAAATGAGAGATATAAATTATAAGAGGGTTATTAAATTTGAAATTAGGACATAAAACAAAGACCAAAAAAGATAAACGAAGGATTGAGGGAGGAAAAAAGGAGAAAGAAAAGAGAAGTGAGGAGAAGAGTGTGAAGATAAATCGGCCGACTTTTTTCTTTTTTTTTTGGTCTTGATCGGCCGACTTAATTTTTTTTTTTTTTTTTTTTTTTTGGTTTCCCACGGTATCCCCCAACCCGGCAGGTTAAGGACTAATCCGTCGCGGTAATGAGCTCCATTTAAGGGTTTGCCGCTGGCCAATGGGTTGCTGCATGCACAAGGCGGGATTCGAACCCCCGACACTTGCTTAAGCGGACTAGTGAGCTAACCACTAGACCAACCCAACTTGGTTATCGGCCGACTTAATTTACCTTCGGTCACTACGCACCCCAATGAGATGTTAGGTTGGGCCTCATTAATGCGCAAAAAAAGTTCAATAGATTTTTATTTTGCATTTTCAATAAAAATTCATCAACTTGATTTCAATTTCTCCCATGACCAGAATTGCTAAAACAATTGTTTGTTTAAACCTTTTTGGTCTATATTTTGTCCAAAAACAAAAAAACTTATTTTCTAATACATTTTTTAAATTTTCTTTTAAAAATAAAAAATAAATGGATCAACCCATATATAACTTGTGGGGTTAGCCACAAATAATCCGAACCTAAAAATCGAGACTCATGAATGCTTGAAAAATAAAATGGTCATATAATCTATAGATTTAGGCACATACACTGGCCTAAATGGGTCAAATCAGCACGTTTGATGGCCTCAACATCTTATAAATTTAATATTATAAAATATAAAGCATAAACCCTTAGGCTTGATGGTTAAGGGGAATTTTGTTTTAGAGTCCTACTAGTAGGAAGCCAATGACTTATTTGTACAATGTGTATAATAAGTTATATGGGTTACAAAATGAACATCACCCAAAAATTTAAGTTGATTTTAGGATTCACCAAGGATCGAATTCTTGATCTTTTAGATCTAAAGCTCTAATACTATGTTATGATATCACTCATCCCAATAATTTACTTTGATAGAAAAAAGTAACACTAATGACTATATCTCTAGTACCTCTAAACCTGTATTTCCCTTTTGTATTTTATTTCGTAAAGCGTATGGTGTATATATTTATGTGTGAAAATTATAATGAAAAGAGGGATGTGGAGAATGTGCAGGAACAGCTGAAAGAGCAAGACTTTAGGTAAAGTAAAGTGGGATCCATCAAAGAGTGACAGAAAAGTGCAATATATACCAGTGTGGTCAATGTTATATGATAGAAGCGGAGTAAGAGAAGATAGATGAAAGTGAGAGATGGAAATAGCAGAGCTGGATTATGTGTTGGTCCCAGTTGGGGTGCTGGTGCTTGGAATATATCACGCGTGGCTTCTCTACACCATAATCAGGCACCCTTCTCGCACCGTCATTGGCTTGAACGCTCAGTCTCGTTATCAATGGGTTCTTTCCCTCATGGCTGTCAGTTTTACTCACTCCATAATCTCTTTGAGTTTAAATCTTTTAACAAACAATTTAATAAGAACGTTGGTGCAGGATCCCCTGAAGAATGGAGTTCTGGCGGTTCAAACAATCCGCAACAACATCATGGCATCAACGCTTCTGGCAACAACAGCAATCACACTCAGTTCACTAATCGGCGTTTTCGCCAACACCGACTCCGACACCAAATTGGTTTATGGTAACAAAAGTTCCCTCAACTCTGCTATCAAGAGGCTCTCCATATCGTTGTGCTTCCTTGTTGCATTCCTCTGTAACATGCAGTCTATCAGATACTACGCGCACGTGAGCTTCTTGATCACTTCACCTGCACTCAAAGGGAAGACGGATTTCATTGAGTATGTTGCGAAGACATTGAACCGTGGAAGTGTTTCTTGGTCCCTTGGACTCAGGGCTTTCTACTTGTCTATTCCTCTTGTCCTTTGGATCTATGGCCCCATTCCCATGTTTGCTTGTTCCTGCTTCACCTCTTTCGCCTTGTACTTCTTGGACACTACCACTCAGATCACCAGAGATCTTCACATTAAGTCCTTCAAACACACCGACATCGACATCCACCACATGCAACCTGCACCCTAACCCTACCTCCAACTTATTAATACTCTACACAAAATTTGTCAAGTATTAAGGGTCAGTAACTTTTGTGATTTGTAACCATCAATGATGATTTTAATGGTGTGAGATTGGCGTGAGATTTTATCCAATGACTCATTTTCTTTACTAGTTATATGCTGGACAAAATTTAAAAAAGTTGCTGACCCTTAAACTTTTCCAAATTTATCAATGAGGATACATCAGCTAGCAAGGAGAGGATTATCAAAATTTATTGTTTTAATTTTTTAGTTAATTATTAATGTTTAAAAATATAAAATAAAATATATTATTAAATTATTAAATTAAAAAAATATATTAAAAACTTAAATTAATAATTAAATAATAATAAATTCTGATATTCTTTAACATTTTTTGTTAAATTACATCCAATTATACATTGGTGGTTGTAACTTTGTAGTCATCATTTCAACATAAAGCAAAAGCTTGGTTACCAATCAGATACCACACTTCTTTATCTTTAGTCTTGTTATTACAAGTAGTGCTCCCACCATATGCTTTTTGACTTTATGTAAAATGATATTTTGTGCTCCAAGTTTACATGTAGCCTAAGAATAAGTGAAATGCTTATATAGGGATGATGATGATGACAATATTGATATTGTGATCATGAGAAAGAAAGAAGAAGAATATGGATATTCAAAACCTTAATATATATCGGTATAGGTGTGAATTGGGGGTATTTACATGTAATAATTTTGCGTACATCTTTTTTATACTTTCTACATTGGTGTTAAAATAATTGATAAACAAAATGAGATCAAATAAAAATATGCAAAAACTTGTATAATATAGTGGTACAAATATCATTTTTCTAATTTTTTAACATGACCCAAGTTCGCCATCCACAAAGAAAAGATGCATGTGATAAGTGATAACTACCAATAATGGGCCACAAATTAAAGCATTATGCACACCGACGAGCCAATCTCCAACCGAAACATACAAATTTTAGTCTAGTAGGTAATTAGGTATATCATTTCAGACAAACATAGAAAGGGAAAAATGCTTCTCTCGCACTACTGTACTTTTATCACATCAATTTATCAGCCGTCCATCTTTGTGATTCTCTATCTCAAGTGGATTTGATATTTTTAGTTTGAGGTTATCCAAATTTATTAGGAACTAATTTGTCTAAATTAAAAATCAATTTTGCTCAGTAATTAATAGAAGTTTAATCAATAATAAATTAACAAATATTTTTAAATTGCATTTTATATTAATTAATTATTATTAATTAGTAATTATTTAAATTTTTTTTAAATATAAAATTAATTATTATTAATTATAATTGTTTAAAATTTACTGGTTAAAAATTATATACCTATACTTTTCTATTAAAAATTCATAAATATTACTACCAATTAGAAAGTTTACTCAATGTTTCTTTTCTAACTTGAGCAAGTATATATCCATGATTTCATCAGAATGTTTCCAAAGAATGATAGTGGGATAGTTCATTTAGCAAAAGAAGTTATAATAACGGATAAAAAATTAGGCCATCATCAGTCACCACTTATAATATCAAATTCGTTTTAATTATAATTTAAATTTTAGTCATGGTATAAGATAATTGAAACAAATTAATTTTTTATATAAAAAATTAATTATTAAATTATTTATTTATATTATATATATTAAAATATAAAATACATTTTAAAGGTGAATTAAATATTATATATATTTATATACAAATACATAATACTGATTTAATAATTAATTTTAGTGTGTACATAATATTTGTGAGAATTTTTTTATATTTATATTAGTAACCAAAAAATACATTTAAAATGTTAATATGAGAACTTTCCAAATTTTAATGGTATAAAAACAAAAATACTATATACTCATAAAAAATCTATTACTATATATTTGTGTATAAATATTTACAGTTTAATTTATTTTTCATGTGTATTTTTAGTTTAATATATATTTTATACTGATAATTGATTTTAGTAGCTGCTTTTTAAGGGGTGAATACAAATCAAATTGGATCAAATATGAACAAAATTTTGATCCGATCCACACTAAAATCTAGGGGTGTTCATGAATCGGATCGCATCCGCAGATCCGTGATAAATATCCGCATCCGAAAATTGCGGATACGATTCGATCTGTAGACTGATCGGATCGCGGATATCTACTTTAATTTGTATCCGCAGATCCACACAAAAATAATTAAAAAAATAAATATATATATGTTTGGTATTATATTTACTTATTTGTATGTTTTAGTTAGTAATTATTATTCATATATTGTATTATTTTATTTTTGTTATTAAGAAAAAATTTAATTAAAAATATTTTAGGAATAAATAGGTTTAAAAGTGTGAAAAAAAATATTTTTATTGAATTTTTTACATAGAAATATAATTAAAAAAAATAAGGTTCAATTATGTGGATATACCGATCCGATTCGCAAATGTGTGGATCGGATCGGATCCGACACTAAAAAATGCGATATCATATTCGATCCGATCCGATGAAAATTGTGCAGATCGAATTGAATTTTTAGTCATATCTGATCCGATTCGATCTGCGTACACCTCTATAAAATTATCGGATATAATATCTAAATTTTCTATATTAAAATTTAGGGGTTTCTTTCTAAAACACTAACTTAACTACTATATATTTTTTTTATTCTTTATTTATTTATAATATGTGAATACATGCATAATATCTGTGATCCAATTTTTTCGAAATGCAGACCGATTTTTATCCTATCTAAGAACAGTACGGAGCGGATTATATCTGTAATTTGCAAATTGAATGATGATAAATGCTACAGATATACATATATTATCCTATTTATGTTGATCACTACTAATTTTAATATATAACTAGCAAAGTTGAAAACTTCTTAAATGAATAAATCTAATAACGGGTTGATTATGTACCTAGCTAACGTTAGTGATTAATAAAGTGAAAAATAAAAGAATGACGTGTCACGTGAAGAAGGGAATTAACTAAAGTTATCAAGTAATTAAAGAAAAATCACTCTAGCTATATATGTCTATACTGTGCGTCACATAAACCCCCAATCAATAAAGTAAATATCATAGTGAAATATCTTGAGGATGCAATAATTAATATACATATGGGTCGGATATATGTGCATGTAATTTCAGTGGGGTTGAACCATGCATGTTGCTTCCGTTTCTTTTCTTGCTTACGTACTCTTCTATCTATTAATTATACTATTTCAGGTCAAATTGCATCCGTAGAAAAAGTAACATTCGATAGTAAGTACTAGCTAGGTGTTACATTTCAGGACAAGAATTATATTGTATGGGAATCTAAGGATTTCAAGCTAGAAGAGAATCATATATTCCTAATAATTACATCTACATGTAAGAAAGTAGGCTTATCAAGTATGAATCATTCAATCAGAGGGCAGACCGCACACATGAACACGTTTCGCCTTCAAATTATGATTGGAATACTTGCACAGTGCGATGCTCATCAAGTCATCATGCTAAACATACACGCATTATATTGCATTATTGCTTTGTTGATGATGGAATGTCTCCTCCGTGTTCGTGGTTGTTACAAGTATGCATCTCATGGATGGATCATGGATGACCCATAAATTTTCTTTAATTTCTTCAAATTAAATTTACAATTAGATAGCTAGCTGCTTCTGCAATAATCCCTTAATATAATAAATCACGTTATTATTGCTGCTACAAATTAAATCCTGTTTGCATGCACGTGTGGTCCGATCCTCCTTCCACTAAACCATGTGGTTTGCTAAAATATTAAGATAACATCATATATATACTGCATACTCATCCTCATAACAAATTAAAAAGGAATGAAGCCAGAAATGTTTCCATAATTTAGTGATTAAGTATTTGAAGTATCAAATTTGGGAAAAATACCTATGATATAGCCCCCAATAATAAAATTTATTATTTTTATTAGTTATCAATTAGTTATCAATATTTATAAGTGTAGGTTAAAATATGTTATTGGATTACTAATACTATTGTAAAATCTTGCAAATAGTATATACAAAATATACTATTCAGTTGATTTTAATGTACGAATAATATTTTTAATATATATATATATAAAAGTAAAGAATCAACATCACCTTTTTATATAAATGTTATGCCACATTCATGAGTAAAGAGATCCGTGATCTTCGATCACAGCAGCTAGCCAGTCGTCTCCATCGTCGTCTAACTGCAACATACTAATTATTAATTAGGTTACGGCGTTAATGCGCAAGGATAAAGATTTTTGTTGTAACTACTAGCTACTTCAATATAATTCATTCAGATGAGGAAAATAAAAGAGCTGGGAGGAAGAGAGATGGAAAAATGAAAGGTTGGTTGAGGGCGCGGAAGTAAAGAGGAGAACGAAGGTGATGACAGAAGAATAGAGAGCACAAAAGAGTGAGATGCAGAATTGATGCATATCATCGTCTGTGCTCTCTATCTTCTGTCAAAACCCCTCTGCCATTCTTCCCCTTCAATTCTTCCTTTCCCTTCCCCTTCATCGGTTTCATCGGTTCTATGTATGTTAGGTTAGGTTTCTCAATTCTTAGTTCTGATAATAAAACCCCTATTTATAAAGAAGGACGACATGGAACAATAATATTCAAAAGAAGCAAAGAATAATATGGCTGGGTTCACTTATTCCATGCCGTCCCTTTAGTTCTTTCGGTACATCTTCAAGTCTATCCACCTATCTTATTTTCTGCATAAAAATATTTAAAAATACTAAAATAATCTATAATTATTTTATTTTATTTTATTATTATTAAAATAATTCGATAATATTAAATATATATTACATACATAAAAATATATATATAAATCTTACATTAAATCAAATAATATTACGTTAGTTTTTTCTCTAGCATTTTCGTTTCAGCATTATGCATTTCAGGTAACAATAACACTTCAATTTTCACACGTTAACGAGAAGTGTTAAGGATTAGTAACTTTTGTGATTTGTAGTCATCAATAATATTTTTAATGGTGTGAGATTTTATTCAATAGTATAGAATTACTCGCTTCTCTTTTACTGATTATATACTAGTCAAAATTTAATAAAATTACTGCTCTAAACTTTTTCTTCACACAATACTATGGGATAGGATAACAATGTGATAGATTGACATATAAATATAGTTATATAGGTGATAAAGCTAACAAGATTGTATTGAAAAATTAAAAATTTTAAGAGTATTAATTGTATAAGAAATATATAAAAGTTATCTAAAATTCACATTTTAATATTAAATAAATAAATGAAGTTAAATTTTAATAATAAATTTAAAAAATTAAGGATGCGTGACATATTGAAATTTTTGTCTAATAACATAATTTTGACAACTCTATTGATTTTGGTGGCGTGAATGCAGTGACCGGTTAGTTTTTACTTTTTAAGTAGGGGTGAATGTGGATTTGATATAGTTAAATTTTCAATCTGATTTATCGGATCGGATTGGATCTAATATCTGTAATTTTTAGATTTGGATCTGGAAAACACAAAAATATTTTTAAAAATTTATTTTTATTAAAAAATATCAATAAAATTTATTTTTTCTATTCTTTTAAATATGTTTACTTTTAAAATAATATTAAACATAATTTTCTTAAATAATAAATTAAGATAATACAATATATATGATAATTATTAGTTGAAATAAAACATAAAAAAATATTTATTTTTTTATTTTTGCGGATATGCAGATATGTGGATACCTACAAAATCCGCAATCCGATGTGCAGATCCGATCCGATATAATCCGATAGCCTTGCAGGTCAGATCTATATCCACAATTTTTAGATCGAATTCGGATAAATACCGCAAATATGCGGATCAGATCTGATCCATAAATACCCTTATTTTTAAGTGTATTATTCTTATTCTTTATTTCTAATAAATATATATTATTATTTATATTTTACTATAATTTGTCACCAAAAAAATTATTTTACTATAATTTATATTTAAAGTGTAGTAGTATCTTTTAAATTAAAATTGTCAAATTATGAATTACCCAAACAATACATGTAATTATATATATATATATATAGTTACTGCTTTTTGGTGTTCGCTTACATACCATTTTTATATAATGATAACATTATAACGCATACAAAATTGACTCAATTCTCTCTCTTTTTTTTAAGCATGATAACAATATATCAAATTAAAATTCATATAATTACCAGATAAATATCAAATTTCTATCTAATACTTCAAACCATACTAATTTACTACAAAGTTGATGTTTTGATATTTAGGAGTGAAAATAGGTTAGACGATATATCAAGTGTTTACAATTTGATTTGTATTTAGTTTGGTCTAATTTATTATAAAAGTTTTGGTTCGTCAGATCTATTAATTAATTTTATTGGTTTATCAGATTTGTATAGACCTGTTAAAATATAAATAATTTTTATTATTAATAAAATTATTAAATATTTAAATTTATTATATTTTATTATAAATATTTTTATATATTTTAAATATTTTAAAAATTTAAATATTCTTGTAAACATTAAATTTAGCATATTATAGTTAAATAATTTTTATTAAAAAATAATTTTTATAAATAATATTTTTAAATTTTTTATTTTTATAAAAAAAATTATCAAATTTTGTTATAGACTTCAAAATCAGATCAAGTTCAATAACAAGTTAAATTTAGTATTTTAAAAAATATATATATAATAATCTGTCCATCAAACTTAAACTAATTAACTACATAAAAAATCTGAATTGTTAAGACTAAAGTTTGATTTGTTATGATCTATTTCCATCTCTATATACATTATTATCTTATGAGCTAATAACTACTCCGATTAAAATGACAACAAAGTCTATATATAATTTGTTTAATAGCCATTAACTTAATTTTTTTAATTTAATAATTTAATAATATATTTTAAATTTATATTTTTAAATATTAATAATTAATTAACAACTGAAACAATATATAAAAGACCAGATGCAGGCAGCAGGTAGGCACCAACTGATTCTGCAATATATATAACATTTGAATCTGTAATTATAATTAATAGGAAACATTTTAAATATACTGAGAATACCACTGTTTCAATTATTTTAAATTTTTTTTTTTTACTAAAGATAGGAGATTTGAACCCGCAACCTCTTAATTGAGTATGGGAACCATTTGAATTATTACTCATTGGCTCCAATTATTTTAATTATTAATTTAAATTATAAAAAAAATATATAATATATATTAATTGAAATCAACGGTTAAAATAACTTGATTCCTTAGTGCTCTTCAAATGTTTCTTAATTGATAATTCCTACCTCTGCTACTTGTATCAGGAAATGTAGTACTACTAACTGATGAGATGAGATGCATGCTACACAATACATACATACATATAGAGTTGTTGACCTGTTATAATGATGTGATTAATTCTTTATCACTTTAATTTACTGCTATATATCCATCAACTACCAAGGACGAGAAGCAGTATACAATTCAGGTAGTACTCTTGTTATTATCCTATTTGACGTTGTTGAACACCTGTCAGCACCCCATACCCTTTTTCCACATTTGTATAATAGGCCCATCTCATCATCTACACATACAGATGCTCCCATCCCCCAATACAATGTTGACAACGTAGCTATGCATGGCTTTTAAGTTTTAATTTGATTGGTTATGGTTATGGTAATGGAATCTTTGAAAAAGAATATAATCCATCAAAATGGGTAGCGTTTAGACCACGATAGATGATGACCTGACCTGATCTTCAAGACATGCATTTACATATAGATCATCAGTGCATATCAATTAAAGTCAGAGTATTATTCCATAATCTTAATGATGATGAGATTGGAGTGTATCAAAAAAATTTCCATGAGTGATAAATGATAAATGATTGTTATCATGTTAAAAAAGTGGTATATAACTTATTAAAAAAGAATTAAAAATTATTATTTATTTTTAAAAATATAAAATAAATAATTTTTTAATTTAAAATTTATCATAAAAAAATAAATTAAATAAAAATTAGACACTAAATTATAAGTATATATAATAAATTCACCAAAATGATATAAGGGAATTAGTTCCATTTTGGTGCCTGGGTGGGGTCACCCCACTCGCTAAATCCGACAACCAATATAGTGTGATGGCAAATCACTCAATTCATATCTTGAATGCAACTATGTAAGGGTTTTCCAGTATATGCCACAGTAACCGCTTAGCAATAGCTACCTTGCCAAAAGAATATGGTTCTATATATTAATTATGTTATGTTCAAAACAACATGCACTCGAGAATCATTGAATCAAACCTCTTTGTAGTAACACACTTTTGCGGCTGATGCTATTATGCTTTGCTGTATGATCGCATATAGCAGCACTGTAATCGGTAACATTACACGATTACGTACACTATTAGCTTGATTCTTCTGTTATATATCGAAACAGTAGCGAAGCTTAAAGCGATATTTTTTATGAGACAAAAAGTTTTCATATAAAAATTATATAACAGTTGTTCATGTACTTGTCCACTATTTAGTCAGATTCAAAATGATTAAAAGTTCAATTTATAAAGTAAGAGTCTAGATTATATATACATTGTGAAATCTATTCGACTTATTCGATTTCATAAAGTTCGGTCCACGCGATGCTAACTTGACCTAATTTATTTAAATAAGATAAATTTCAATTAACTACTATAATCTTTTTTATTCATTTAGAAAAAAAATCTTAACAATTTTTTTAATAAAAAGAAGTAACCAATCCATCACTAAAGATGAAATTACTTAAAGGGTAATTATTGACTCTATATCTACACTTATAAATACTCTGACACTCTCAGGTATTCTTTAATCTCAATCTACTAAAAACCTACTTAAATCCTTGCTAACTTAAGCATTAGAGTCCCATGCTAGTACCGCCGCCACCTCTCTACAAAAAACTCGAACAGTGACACCTCGATACCAGTAAACATCTGACGCTGCTCCAAAAGGTGTCTGAACCTCACGTTCAGACCCAAAGCAACTCAATTTCAAGTAATTTTCGGAACATTAACATCGTTGCCGGGGACTTGGAGATTAAGATTGTATGATGGCAGATGATAACCCTGAGGATCGGACGGACACAACTTACGATTCGGAAGCCCGAAAATAACAACAACAAAACGACGAACAGGCGTCAGTTATACCTCACCAAGATGATAAAGGGAGAGGTGCGGCCAGAGATGCACACACTTCAAACCCGGAAGAACATAGGATAAGTTCAGAAATACACCAACTTAAAACATCCAGGCTAAGAGATCCCACAAAGATTATAGGACTTGTTCGTGGATATCAAGGTCGGCTGGAACAATTCGAGTAGGAGCTGGAGCAACAACGAAAAACTAAAAGAGCCTTGAGGAGGGAAGTTCGACGACGGAGGAAATTAAAAGAAAAGGTCTCAAAATTGGAGTCTGACTTCAAGGGTAGAAAAACTCGAGCTGCTCGAGAAGAAACACCTCTGACAAACAAAGATTCATTCATAAAACAAATCATGCAGCCTAAAGTCCTTAGAAATTTTAAAATTCCGGACATGGATCTTTATGATGGAACTACCAATCCGAGGCATCATCTGAGCAATTTCAAGAGTTGTATGTACTTGGTAGACGCGTCGGATACAATTCGCTGTAAAGCTTTTCCAACAACGTTAACCGAAACGGCTAAGAAATTGTTTGATAGTTTACCACCTAACTCGGTCACATGCTTCGACGATTTTGCAAGAAACTTCCTTACCCGATTTTCCATCCAAAAGGATAAGATCAAGTATGCGGCAAGCCTCTTAGGAGTAAAGTAAGAAACCAAAAAATTCCTACAAGCTTATATGAAAAGATTCAACAAAATGTGTTTGGAGATTCAGAACCTACCGATTGAAGCAGTCATCATGGGGCTAGTCAACAGCCTCAGAGAAGGATCCTTCTCCCAATCCATATCAAAGAGGCACCTGACCTCTTTGTACGAAGTACAAGAGCGAGTCGAGAAGTAAATCAACATAGAAGAAACTACTCAGTTGAGAGAGCCTGCCCCGAGGTAGCACAACCGATATCCAGCCTGAGACAAAGAGAAAGAACCAACGAAAAAAGAGGAAAACAGCTCGGACAAAAACTTGAAGATTACTGTGAATACCATCGAGTCTATGGCCACTCTACCAATGAGTGTTATGATTGAAGAAATGTGATTATTGAAAAATTGACTAGAGAAAACCAATTGAACAGATACATTGCTATAATGACGCTGGCCGTAAAAGAAATAGGAGTGCAAAGACAGAGAAAGATCGCCAAAAGCCTGTAAGCATTCTAGATCGGCATGTCCACATTATCACAAGAAGATTTGCTGAAGTTAGAGTAGCTCTAGCTTTGTCCTACTACGAAAAAGGCATGATTTCATATGGACCCAAGAATGCATGCAAGCCTTTTAACACTTTAAAAATTTCTTGAGCCAACCACCAATTCTAACTTCAATCGAAGATGGAGAAGAACTTGTGCTGTACTTAACCGTTGTAGACAAGGCCATAGCCTCAGCCCTTATCCGAGAAGATAAGGAGGGGCAACAACCTATTTATTTCACGAGTAAGGCATGACAAGGGGCAGAATTGAAATACCAAAAAATTAGATAAAAAAATCGTTTATGCCCTCGTCCTAGCCTCCAGAAGACTCCGACCTTATTTCCAAACTCACACTATCAAAGTCCAAACTAACCAATCTATGAAGCATATCCTCTAAAAGACGAATATTGCAGGTCAAATGCTACAATGATATGTGAAATTATCCGAATTCAACCTCAAATAAAAAACTCGTACAGCAATAAAATCTTAATATTTGGTCGACTTCTTGGCCGAATACACAGAAGAATAATAAAAAAGTCCAACAACTCGACATTTGTATGTGGATGGATCCTCAAATAAAACTGGTAGTGGAGTAGGAATCGTTCTTGAGAATAAAGAAGGAACTCGAGTAGAGCTCTCATTAAAATTCGAGTTTTCAGCTTCCAACAACTAAGTTGAGTGCTAAGCTATGATTGCTGACTAGCCAAAGAAGCTGGAGCATCAAAAGTCACAGTGTTTAGTGACTCTCAAGTGATAACCTCCAAGATAAATGAGGATTACCAAACTAAAGATCCTAACATAAAGAGGTATTTGGAGAAAATACTAGAGCAACTCGAACAATTTCAAACAGAAGTGAGGCACATAACTCGAAAATTCAGTTATCAAGATAATGCTCTCTCCAAATTGGCTAGCACTAAGTCAGGGAACAACAATAAAAGTCTGATCTAGGAAACTCTCCACACACCATCAATTGCTAAGGAAGTCGACAAGTCGGACGCACTACCAATTTCCAATGTAAACTTGGGATGGATGACTCCTATTATCGAATATCTCAAATTCGACATTATTCCTAAAGAAGAAAGGGAAGCAACTAGACTCATAAGAGAAGTACAAAATTATACTACCCTAACACCCTTAGATATTTTTTGAATCCAATCTACTAAAAACCCACTTAAATCCTTGTTAACTTAAGTATTGGAATCCTTTGCAGGTACCACCCCCACCTTCCCACGAGAAACTCGAACAGCAGCACCTCACATTCAGTCCCAACACAATCCACTTTCAGATAATTCTCGAAACAATAGTATTTATATAATTTACAAAATTTATAAATATAATTAATTTTTAATTTATTATTACTATGACAATAAATAAATAATTATATTGACAAAGATTATAAAATATTAAATAATTATATAAATAAAAAATAATGTTATTGCACCTAATTTTAATATTAAAATTATAAAATCTTGTTGATAATAAAAATAATAAATAATAATGAGAATAAACTTTTTTATTTATACGAATAAACAAATAAAATTTTTAATTTATGAAAATTTATTGAAGTCCAAATCTAAAATATTAACATTTAGAATTAAAAATAATTGAGTAAATGGAAGAAGTGAGAGTTGATCACAATAAGCTAGCCTAATGTAGGAGGGTAAGATTGAAGTCAATTGAACTATATTTGTTGTTTTATAATAATACTACTAATTTTTTAATAAAAAATTTGGGGATGGTTCTCCATCCATTATCAAAGCTAAGTTCCACTGCTGTATGGAAATATCTTACTCCTAGAGCATTCTGTCTCACGTTTAGTTCAATTTGGGCCAGGTGAGCAGATCTGATCCATCCATGGCCCAGCCTTTTGAGAATTTTTCGAAGGGCTCCCTCACTTGTCATACTACAAATAACAGGCAAAAGCATATGTATGCCAAAGTTTTATAAACCAAATTTAGGTTGGTGGAGTGGTGGATTCATTCGTTTTTTTAAGTAAGTGTTAAGAGTTTGAATTTTGCGATAGACAGATGAGTCCTTGATGTGTCAGATTAGTTGTAGGTGAGTATTCCTGTGCAAATCCCTTATTATATATGATTTCACAATTACCTTAATTAATTCATATATATTTTGATTGTGTATGTTGTGTGATGGGGAAATTGATAGAGATTAATGGAGGACAGGAGGAGTGTATGTACCCTTGTGTATTGCCTTTAATTTGTGCGTATATGACGTTACGCTCATGTGTATTGCCATTGGGATGTGAAGCAACACCAAGTTCGTGCGCCAACCAACACACTACACTCGCGTTTCTAAATTCTAAGTTCTAAGTTCTAACCACTCAACACTTGAAGCCCTACTTTTGCAACATAACGCTACTTCCAACCTTCGCCACATGACATGATGCTTCTCCCCTTTCTCATCCTTCATGCCTCTCCCGTAACTTATGTATCAAACTAAAGGACGACCAACATTCATACAAAGACACAGTTTTATGAAAAGCCGAATAGGACTATTAGGCTGCTTTTATTTTCTGGAAATGGAATTGAGATGAAGTACAAAATTTCAATTTCTTCGTACTTTTAAAGAGTGAAAACAGATAAGGCCTGAAATTTTTAATAATAAAAATTAAAACTTTAATAATATGTTTTTTTAAACATATTCTCATATAATTTTTTAAATATATCTTTTGGTCTTTATATTTATTTTAACTAGAACATAATATTAAGATATAACTCAATTTATTATATTTTACACCCTTATATATATGGGCACTATTGAATTCAGATGTGAAGCATTAAATTATGAATGTGACTATTATGGATCAAGCCAAGTGCAATAAAGATAATTCGTTTTGAACATATTGATTAGAAAACCGGTATTGCACCATTGAAAATGAAAAGGAAGCACCATATCCCTAAACATAAACAAGAGTCCAAAGCAAACGAAGAACTTGAAAGAAAGTGGCACTTCACGTGTTTATGCTATGCAGAATCTGGTTTCACATATTTAATTAACGAACGAATTAAGAGCAAGTGTGTGATCCTTGAAAGCTACGTTATGAGCAATTAGAAGCAAGCAAATTAATAAATTACAGGTTCCAATGCCAACTAGGTACGCGCCTCTATTTCATTAAATCTAAATACGTCCTTTTTAACTCGACAGGCAAAATCATTTAAGGTTAACGAGTTACTTCGTAGATTAAGTAAGATTTGAACTCTTAATATTTATTTAAAGGTTATGTTAGTTAACTAATAATTGTTTTAGACAACATGAATAATAGGTTTTAAAATTAATTTAATTCAAATAAAATACACTACACTTTAAATTATTCACCTAAATTTTAATGGGAGTCACTTAGATAAAAATATTGAAAACGTTTTTTTATAAAAATATTTTTAATAATTAAAATTTAACACATATAATCAATTAAATCGTGTTATTTTTGTCAAAATTAGACTAGATAAATTGATTTGACTAAAAAATGGTGAATCAAATCTTGAACTGGTCTAAATTAATATTATTTTTTATAGAAAATAACTACAATACCCTATTATAGAAAATAACTAAAATACTTCTATTATATATATTAATTTTGAGAATTCTAAATTTTAGTCCTTTATTTTTCTATCGTAGGATTAGGATTTATAATTTTTAAAATTAATATATATACCTACGATATAAAATTTTTAAAATTAATATATATATATATATATATATATAATAAGAGTATTTTAATTATTTTATATAATAAGGATATTATAGTAATTTTTTATAAAAAAATAATATTAATTTAGACCTGTTCAAAATTTGATTCACCATTTTTTCGGTTAAATCAATTTGTCTAGCCTAATTTTGACAAAAATAACATGATTCAATCGATTATATATGTTAAATTTTAATTACTGAAAAACATTTAAAAAAAAAAACGTTTTAAACGTCTTTATTTGAGTGGCTCACAATCTAAATATTAGAATAATCATTCACACACCTAATAAATTAAACATTCGATTATATCCATTATTCACGTTCTTTAATATTTTCATTGTCTATCTATATTTTTCTATACTTTTCCTTTATTTAAAGGTATTAACTGTTATAAAGTGAGAGGAAGAAGGGAAGTATCGTCCTCATCTCTTGAGAAATGGATCGGGATTATGATATGAGGCAGCATTCCCTCCTGAAAGTTCCCGGGGCCAAGCTCCGCCTGATGTGCAGCTATGGAGGCAATATCATGCCACGCCCCCGCCCCCACAACAACCACGACTCTCTCTACTACGTGGGCGGCGACACCCGCATGGTGGCTGTGGAGCGTAACACCTCCCTGAAGGACCTCTGTGCTGGCCTCTCCAACACCCTTCTCCATGGACGTCCCTTCACCCTCAAGTACCAGCTCCCCGAGGAGCAACTTGACAACCTCATCAGCGTGGCCACCGATGACGACCTCCAGAACATGATCCAAGAGTATGACCGCTTGGCTTCTTTCTCTCCTCCTCTGCGTCTCAGGGTCTTCCTCTTTGTCTCCAAACTAGACACGGCGGCTTCCATGGGTGCACTCCTGGACGATGCCAAGTCCGAGACGTGGTTCGTGGACGCTCTCAACAACTCGGGGATGATGAATAATATATCTCGTGTTGTTTCTGATTCTGCTGCTGTTGATGAATGTCTCCTCAGCCTTGTTGATGAAGTCCCAGTCCCACATAACACGGAGCAGGAAGTTAATAAGCAGCATTTGGGTGATGGCAGCAGCAAGGTGATGGACGAGCATTTTGCACAACTCACGCTTGGTTTGCCTTCTCCTGATTCTGTTGCAAGGTATATATACTATATTATTTCATTGATTCTTGATTATTTTTGCTGATGATGTTTTAAACAAAGAAACTTGTTGGGTGTTGTTTGGCAGTGATAGTAGCATTGCATCTGCAGCAAGTTGTTCAATCTCAAAGGGGCAGGGGTTTTACTATCAAGAACAACAAGTGGATCCAAATCAGAATCAGCAGCAGCAATTTGTGTATATCCAACCCCACACTCACAACACTGGACATGGACATGGACAAGTGACAATGCCAACCTACCACAACACAGTGTATGTAGTGCCAGTTGACATTTCACAAGTGGCAACTAATTACCCAACTATGCTAACTACCCCAACCAATGTACCTGACATGCCTTCAACTCATCCTGCATTTCTTCAAACACCTTCCAATCAATATCAGCAACAACGCTATGTGCCTTTGCCTCATCATCCAATTGCAGTTGCCACAACCAATTATGGGGGTGGACCTAAGCAAGACCAGCAACTAGTATATTACACACAAACGCAAACCCAGCAGCAGCAATCCAGTGCTCCACAACCCCTTCAGTACCAATCCATGATCCCAGCAGCCAAAGAGTTCCCTCTGTGATATATACTAAGTATGGACGGCATTTTGTTGATTTTGTACTCCGACAATAAATAAGGATCACATCTATCTCCTCTTTCTTTCTTTCCTTGTATGAAAGATCATGCATGTTGTTTGCAAATCCTGCTTAATTAATTTTCAGATTTTAATCTATCTATGTATGGTTAAATTTGAGTTGACAGTTCCAATCGCCAAAAGTTAAATTTGATGAGCTAGCACCAATTTTGCATGTGGTTTCTTGTCAGGTATTGACGGCAATCAAGATTCATGGGTTGCTCTGACATACATTTATTTAGTTGTTATTGGAATGGAAGGAATCTATGAACATGCATGTGTGGGCGAGAAGTTTTATGCAGATCAACTGAAACTGTGGTCTGGTAATAATGGAAGAAATAGTGTCATTAGGGGAACATGGTACAAACGACCCTCTGTTTTTTCGTTCGCCATAAATAAACATTCGACTTTTATTATGCCCAAAATTAAAGAAAGAGGAATGTGATGTGTAGCCATCAATAGTTATTACGAGTGTTTTTAATGGTGTAGGATTACTCATTTTTTTTAATAGTTAAGTGTTGGCCAAATTTTAATAAAAATAGGCCTCCTTAGACTTTCTCTTAAAGAAAATTATTTAGTCTATAAATCATTTTTATCTCGTTATTACCAATAATTTAATAAATTAGCCTTTTTCTTTATGGAAAAGTATAGGGTACCAACATATTATCTGCCAACTTCTACCAACTCTTATTTATAATTGTGTTTCATGGAAGTGTGTTCGTGAATGTGTCTAATAATTAATATATTTTAAATACATATATAAAGAGACACATCCAGAAAATATATCTATAAAGACACTTCTATTAAACACCGCTATAAAAAAGACATTTTTATTAGATACATTCACAAACACACTTCCATGAAACACAATTATAAATAAGAGTTGGCAGAAGTTGGCAGATATGCTGTTGGTAACGTAGCGGAACCGTTTTTTTATAAAATTTTGATTTTACATTAATAAATTATAAAACCCTAATTTATCATTTAATTTACGTTCTAATTATGTTCTGATTATGTGCCACTTCACCATGAATAAAAAAAAATCTAGAAAATCAATTATATTATGAGCCGATTTAAATTAATTCTTTGTATTTTTAGTTTTAAAATTTTTTTATAATTCTTAAATATTAAATAATAAATTTTATGTTTTAATATTTTTAAAACAAAATATTAATGTAAATTAATTTATTTTATGTCATCCGTGTCAAGAAATTTACCATATGATTTAACTTCTAAAATATACTAAACTAAACAACAATAAAAAAATATTAAAATTAATGTGTATAGCTATTCTCCTTCACATCTCCATCACCCACAAAATTTTTTTCTTAAAATAAATAAACAATCTTACACAGGCACAATTGGTGAAGAAAATCTCATGTCCTAAGCGGTTCAAGCGATGATGTTAATGGTTTGAAGAACCAGAAGGAATTAAAAGAGGGAGAGAAATAAGTTCTTCTCATTGTTGAAAAGAATAAAAAATCTCCTTAGAAAATATTTGTTGAGTTATTACACCTTATATACTATGTATTTTTTATGTACTCTCACTAAAAAAATAATTATAATGGTAAGTCCATTATTAATAAAGAAATAATCTAGGTAACACCCTCCCGCAAGCTATAATTGTGTAAATCTAACAATCCTAACTTGAAAACATTAGCAAGAAAAAGACTCGGTGGCAGAGCTTTGGTAAGAAAATCAGCAAGTTGATCCTTGGAACGAATTGGCATAAGATGAATGAGACCAGACAAATGATTTTCACGAGCAATGTGTCAATCACTTCAATGTGTTTGAAAGATGAGATTATTGGCAATGTGAGAATAGAGTGATAGACTTTTGAAGCAGCAAACCAATGAAATCCATTAAAAAAGATAACCAACTAGCTTCACAAGTGGCAACAACAAGAGACCTATATTCAGCTTCTGTAGAAGACTTGGCAACTGTGGTTTGCTTCTTACTCTTCCAGCTAATGAGAGAGTTCCCAAGCATGAAGCAATAACCGGAAACGGAGCGAAGAGTATCGGCACAGGTAGCCCAGTCAACGTCGACAAATCCAGTGAGATGCAGAGTAGAAATAGAGGAGAAGAAGAGACCAGTTGCAGGTCGGCCTTTTAAATATCGGAGTACACGAAAAGCAGCCTGTAGGTGAGAAGTGGTTGCATAGTTTAAAAATTGGCTCAAACGTCCCACAGCATAAGAGATATCAGGTCTAGTGTTTGTGAGGTAAAGGAGTCGGCCGATGAGCTGTCTGTAAACAGTATTGTCTGTTAAAATGGTACCTGATTCCTTTGAGAGTTTCTGACTATAATCAAATGGGTAGAGAGAGGCTTGCAATCTAGATAACCAAAATCGCTGAGAAGGTCCATGGTGTACTTCCGCTGATAAATGTGAATTCCAGAGTTAGAGCGTGCTACTTCCATTCCCAAGAAGTATTTGAGATCACCAAGATCCTTTATTTTGAATTTGTCATCTAAATTTTGCTTGATGGAATTGATTTCACTAATGTCATTCCCGGTTAAAACCAAGGCATCAACATATACTAGAATGGCAGTGAAGCTTTTAGATTGTTTCTTGATGAACAGTGAATGATCATAAAAAAACTGCTTATAACCAGCATCCACAAGAGTCTGAGTGAGCTTAATGTTCCATTGCCTGCTTGTTTGCTTAAGCCCATATAGAGATTTTTGTAATTTACAAACCAAACCTGGTTGTGACACAGCCAAACCGGATGGTATCTTCATATAAACTTCCTTGTCCAAATCTCCATGAAGGAAGGCAGTGCTGACGTCCAGCTGTTTCAAATGCCATTTCTTTGCCGCTGCTAATGCTAACATTACTCGTAGGGTAGTTATATTGACAACTGGACTAAAAGTATCACCATAATCTACTCCTTACACTTGAGTGAATCCTTTTGCAACTAGCCTCGCTTTGTGCCTCTCTATGGTGCCATCGGGATTGAATTTTACCCGAAAAACCCATTTGTAACCCACAACCTTCTTGTCTTTTGGGAGTTTAGTGAGACACCAAGTTCTGTTCTGATCTAGAGCTGTCGATTCATCTTGTATTTATTTTCTCCAACATTCATGTGCAGCCGCTTCCTCATAAGTGCTAGGTTCTTGATTTGGGGTGATGGCTAGAGAAAGTGACTTATATTTTGGGATTAGTTTATCATATGACAAGTGTTGTGAGATAGGATATAAAGAGTTAGAGTTGAAAAAGTTGCTAGAGTGAGCTGTGTGGGTTGTCATACAATGATAGTTCTTCAAATAAGCAAGCAGTTTCTTGACTCTTTCTAGTAATGCAATCATGTGTGATGTCAAGAGTGTTGTGATGTAGGTGCACTGTTAGTATGTGGTATGGTAATGAGTGCAATGGTGTGTGAGGAAGTTGGTGAGTGCATTGAGCTTGAGAAATGTTCATTTGAATCTGTGAGTGTGATATGTGTGGGTGATTGCAAATGATGTGTGGATGGTGTATCATATTGAAAAAGATCAATGCATTGTGGAGTACGAATGGGTACCACATAAATGTAAGTGCTAGTGGAATGTAAAAATGGAAAATGAGATTCATAAAAAGTTACATTTCTGGATATGAAAATTTCCTTTGATTTTAAATCAATAAGTCAAAAACCCTTTGTTCCTAATTTAAACCAAGAAAATTTGTTTTTCTCTTGGATCTAATTTTGTTCTTGAATTTGTTAATGTGAAAGCATATGCAAGAGAACCAAATACTCTTAAATATGAAAGGTCAGGTAAGTTACCATACAAAAGCTTGTAAGGACTAGCATTATCCAGGTTAGTGCTTGGCAACCTATTAATTAGGTGAATGACGTGAGCAACTGCGTATTGCCAAAAACAATATGGAATTCTTGATTGAAATAGCAGTGCTCTAGCAACACCTAAAATATGTTGGTGTTTTCTCTCTACAATCCCGTTTTGCTCTGGTGTTTCTACACAAGAAGTTTGGTGTAAAATTTCAATTAATGCAAAAAGAATTTCAGAGTGAACTCTGGTCCATTGTCAGTCCTTATACACTTAACTTATTTTTCAAATTGTACTCTGACAAAATTCACAAAATTAATAACCAATTGTGATATTTCAGATTTGGTTTTCATAAAAAAAATCCAAGTGAATCTGCTCTTGCCATCCACCATTGGAAGGGACAGAAATAGGACCCAAAATATCCATATGAACTAAGTCAAAATAATCTTTTATTTTAGTTATACTAAGATTAAAAGATAATTTTTTTGTTTTGCAAAATGACATGAATCACAAGGAAGTTTTGAAGCAATACAATCTATAAAAGGATAATACTTCTTCAGAAAATCAATTTATGCATGGGTATGTGTCCTAATCTAAGATGCCAAATATTGTTGTGCTCACTATGTGAAGGTGTGGTAGGATGACTAGTAGTCGTAGTTGCCGCCAATAAAGCTTGCTTTGTTGGAAGAGGGGAAAAGTGAGAGAATTTTGGTTCTCAACTCATTGTATATAACCCTTCTATACACTTAGCAATGCCAATCATCTTTGATGTGGATCTATCTTGTATCTCACAACACCTATCATTGATTAGCAGTTGACAATATAAGTTTGAGGTTAACTTTGACACAGATACCAGTTTAAAATCAAAAGAAGGAATGTATAAAACATTTTTGAGAAAAAAGTTTTTAGAGAATGTGATTGTGCCAATGATAGTGCTAACAGTTTTGGTCCCATTTGGCAATATTACATTAATTTGAGCAATATTTTGAAAACTTGCAAAATCTTTTAAGTAAGAAGTCACATGATCTGTTGCACCGGAATCAATGACCCATAGTGCAGATTTTGGAGTGATAATACTCATAATTCTCGCTAAAATGTAGTGCAATGGTTTTACTTGGAGTGAAAGTCTGAATGAAATTAGTCAAAATTTGATTTGCATTATGAGGTTGTTGCTGGCTTGCTGCACACTTTTGTCTTTGATCAACTCTAACAAGGTAAAACTATGCTGTGAACCCAGATCTTGATATTCCAGTGTTCTCTTGGAGACAATTGAGCTGGGATTGTTTGTCACTCAGTATATCATTGTGCCCCCTCAGTGATCACGTGATTGATGGTGGTGTTATGTTGCTGCCGTTGATAGAAATGGGAGGAGTACCCATGCTTCTTATAGCATACATCTTCTGTGTGGCCTTGCTTGTTGTAATGAGAGCAAGCCAATGTAGCTCCACGACCTCTATAATGGGAGGATCTGTTTACCATGTTCGCCATTTTGAGAAATCAATGAATCACAGGGTTAATAAGGATTCAGATCTTCTTCCTTCCAACTCGTTGATCGGAACAGCTGTGTTCACCAAGAAAGAATCTTGCGAAATAACCTCTCATCAAACTCTATTGGATGAGTTTGAAGGAAGAGGTAAGAATGGGAGAAAGAAAATGTCAAAAGAAAAATTAGGGATAAAAAGAAAATGGCAAAATTGGATTATCTCAATTCACAACTTTTTTTTAATTTGATTCACAGCTTGATTGTTCTCCACGCTCACTGCACCATGAAGATAATCTCATGCTCTAAACTGTTCAAGCTGTGATGTTAATGGTTTGATGAACCAGAAGGCATTAAGAGAGGGAGAGAAATAAGTTCTTCTCATTGTTGAAGAAAATGAAAAATTCCCTTAGAAAATACTTATTGAGTTATTACACCTTATATACTATGTACTTTTTATGTATTCTCACTAAAAAAAATTACAATGGTAAACCTATTATTGATAAAGAAATAATTTAGGTAACAATTCGTGTCTGAGGTTATATTTATATCTTAATTTGGTTTATAAATTTAGTCTTTAACTTAACATTTGTAACTAACGACTTATTGAGATGAATTGATAGCTACTTTGTTAGACTTTCTAACCACTATTTAAAATGATAATTGAAAATTTTTTACCTTAATTTATTCCCTATGAAATTATTTAAAATCTAATTCTCAAACTTAATATCTCAGCATGTTGTTAATAATTATGCGACAGAAATAAAAAATTAACGCGAGTCACATATGCTAAGAGAAGTAGGAAGAAAATGATTTTTCTAAGAAAACCATAATCCGAAGTGTGAAAGACATTTATAAAAGGGGGGGGGAGAAGACGATGAAAAAAGAGGAGAGAACAAGATTCAGCAGTATTCTCTTTCTGTAAAACATGTTTTTCTTCCTCCATGTTTTGTTTTTCCTAAAACATGAAATTGTAAGTTCGTCGTGCCTCATTTTAGATTCCTTTATTTTAATTGAAATGGTTAATGCTTAGCTATAATAAACTGGAGTAGTATGTGATAGTTGAATATTCATGTTTAATCTACATTTTCATATTTTGTTAATTGCTTGTATCATCATAAAGACAAATAATTATATAATAATAGAAAATGCTCGACCAGTATCAAGCACAAATTAGATATCAGAATTTCGCTAGGTGAACAATAAGAGATGCGAACAATGTGAATAACGAGCAGCGTTTCAGGCTCAATAACTATAAAAAAATCCTCAGCCAAATCAAACTATAACCATTTTCTTTACAGCAACCTCCTAAATGCACACTTCTTTTCTCCGTCGCGCCATCGCATCTCCTCCGCATCGCTGACTCCTTTTTCCAGTGCGCCGTCGTCGTCGCCGTTAGAGACGCACGTTAGCGCCGCCTCATGTCGTCCCCGCTGTGCACCGCTGTTGCTATGTCGGACCTCAGCGTCGTCGCCCTTCATCTAGTCCACACCACAATTTTTCTATGCTGTCGTCCTTCTTTCTGAAGCCCTTACCATCCACAGCGCCACCTCCTGCATCCTTACCGGTGTACTAGAATTTGAAATTTAGGATTAGCATCCCTAAACACATTCACACTACGTACGGTTCTCCTAATTCTACTGTAACAGAATTTCGACGTCCGCCGCGTAGCCTACAAAGTGCCCCTCCCGTCTACATCCACAATTCGCCATCATCGCGCAAGGCAGCTTTGTAGCAAGGTGCCTTTCCTTCCAAGAGCGTCGCTATCTTCCGCACCCCGTGCAGCTGCAGCCGTAGTTATTTCACAATCTTGTGCTCCCGCCTTCACTGCGGTTCACAATCCCAGGACTGCACCGGATGTTTATTTTTCATGCAGATAGAATGATTATTTTTCATGCAGATGCGGATGATTATTTTTCATGTAGATGGGTTGCTTACCGTTACCAGGAGTGTCAGGGACAGTTAGGGCTAACAGCATGACGAATCCAGTTATACGGAGCCAACAACGGTGCGAGATGGGTTCCTTCCAGGGGCCGATGGTGGGGATGCAGGAGGTGGCACTATGGATAGTAAGGGCTTCAGAAGGAAGGGCGGCTGTACAACGAAATGGTGGTGTGGACTAGATGAAGGGCAGCAGCGTTGAAGTCTGGCACAGCAACAGCAGCGGCACGACGAGGACGACACAAGGCGGCGCTGATGTGCGTCTCTAACGACGACGACGGCTGCGCAACGGAAAAAAAGAGTCAGCGATGCAATGGAGATGTGACGGCGCGACGAAAAAATTGAAGGTGCGTTTAGGAGGCTTTGCTAAAAAAAAAAAAAAGTTACGATTTGATGTGGGTTAAGATGTTTTTTAGTTATTAAGCATGAAACGCGGTTCATCATTCACATTATTTGTATCTTCTATTGTTCACCTATAGCAACAAAAAAGATAAAAGTGTTAAACAATATGATAATAATGGTGGTCATGAGAATAATTTAAAAAAGTAAAATAATTTTATAATGTTTAAATAATTTATTTTTATGAGTATAAAATTATTTTTTTATAAATAATTTTGTTAGTGTATTAAACATTTATGGATAAAAATGATAATTTTTTTCGAATAAAATTATAAAGATTTGTTTACAAACATCGTCTCGTTGGCAAGTCATGTATAATTTCTGAAAGATTTTAATTATGAAAAGTGTAGTTAAAATATGAGATGCATAAATAGTAAAATTGAATGTTATGGTACTTAAAAATTTAGTATTTAATCATAAAAAATAAATAATTAATATTTAAAATTTATTATAAAAATAAATTAAATATAAATTAAACATAAAATGATAAACATTAATACATTATAGAATTGGCTAATATTAAAAATTAAATCAAAAATAAAAACTTAGATAGAATTAATTTATGAAATTAATAATTAAAAATCGTTAAATAATTTAATTAAATTTTTGTCTAATAATTTTCCATTATCAACATGGTACTACACCTGAAATTCTACTTAAATGAAAGGGAAATGCTAGTTGTACAATACTTTTCAGCCTTTAATCAGCCTTTAATCAGATTTAAATAATATTTAATTATTTTTTATTAAAACATGTTCCTATTTTATAGATACATATCTATAAATAAATTTAATTTAAATTTTAAAATCCACCCACTTTATTAGTAGTTATGTGACTTTCCTTTATTTTCGGAACTTCAAGTAACAACTAAAGTCTTTTATTCCTTATTCTAAGCACAGTGCGTTACATGTTCCAAAACCAAAAAGGTACGCACAGCTGAATTCTTCCTCTCTTATTCGTTGGTGAAGACGTATCACCATCTTCCAGAGCTGAAGCACTCCCTCTCCCTCGTTCTGCATTATTAAAAGGTAAGTAGGTAAATCTACTTTCTACACTCGTTTATATAATTTATTAAGAAGTATCATTTTCAATATTTCTAATTATATTTTACTTTAAATATAAAAATTCTATTGTTATTTAATTGGAATATGGTTGATCTTATTTAATTTATTAATAGAGTTGTTACAAATAAAATACTTTGTACATAAGTAGTTTGAGCAAAGAAGCAAAAAAAAAATATGAAGTTTAAGAGAGAGGATGTAGATGGTATAGTCATAAAAATTCTGTTGTTATTGTTCATTTTTAACACATCTGATAGTATGATATTTTATTTAAAATATTTTTAAAACACATCTAAAACTATGCTATATTTAAATATATAAATTTAAACGTTAATAATATAATTAATCTTTTAATTTTTTATTTGATCAAATGCATACAATATTTATTATTTAAATTATTAGTTGGATTTTTTTCGATACTTATTTGAACATTAACGTTTTCAAAATTATTATAATCAACAATTAATTTAAAATTGTATTGTTTTTTTTCGATTATAACACATCTGATAGTATGATATTTTATACAAAATATTTTTAAAACACATCCAAAATCGTGCCAACTTTAATAATACAATATAAACATTAATAATACAATTAATGTATTTATTTTCGATTCGATAAAATGTATATAATATTTATTATTTTAACTATTAGTTAGATTTTTTTCGATACTTATTTGAACAATAACGTTTTCAAAATTATTATAATCAACAATTAATTTAAGTTGTTTTTTATTTATAAAAAATATCTAACATATATTATCATGGTATTAGTTGGAATTTTTATTACTTGTTTGAGCATTAATATTTATTTATCTTAATTTTTTTTATTGATGTTATTGGTGGATATTTTAGATAATGGTTGGAAATAGTTTATTTCGTAAATTTATTACACATTTAAAATAATACAATCGAACTTATAATATTGCTAGAACACATCGAAAAATATATCAAATAGCACAAGATTTTTTTTTGGTCGTACTGATCCAAACTGTTTAACCAAATGGACAGTTGGTTATTAATTTGCAAATATTTTAATTAATTACAATTTTGTATTTTTCTAATATTATAATGACCATTATTTTATTTATAATATTAGACATCAACATGGCATTTGCTATAGACTTGAACACGCAGCCGTCATCAGAAGAAATTCACTCATTTGATACCCATATTGATATGGACGATATAAATATTTGTAATAGCTCAAGCAATTCTGCTACAGAAACTGAGTGCACGACTGAGGTAGTTGACATTTTTTTATTTGGAATTTTTTATAATGTATTAATTTATTCTTCTGATATTTATGGCCGACTTTTTTTCTTGCATGCTAATTATAGGTTATATTTTAATATATATATATATATATATATATATTCCTGTGAACACATCCAAATATCCGAGTAATGGCACTATAAATATATATATATATATATGCACGTATTATTGTGTTATTTTTGTGTCACAATCCTTGTTAGTATGTTTTGTTTTTTTAGGTCATAATTCATCCCACTATTTCTGATGAGGAGATTCCAAAAGTGGGGATGCTATTTGGAACCCTCGAAGAAGCACGCCAATTTTACTACAACTATGCCAATAAAGTGGGATTCGAGCCTCATATAAGAAACACTAACTTCCACAAGAATGGAAAAACACCCATTAACCAATCCATACAGTGTAATAGAGATGGATACCGAACAAAGAAGAATCCGGTAACCCATAGGTCAAACACAGTCTCATCTGTACACTGTAAAGCTCGCATCTATGTGAAACTTGACATAGAGCTTGAAAAATGGATACTGTCGAAGGTAGAATTAACTCACACGCATCGATGTGATCCCAGTTTGTCATGGATGTTTAAGAAAAACAGGGAACTCACCATGCACGTTAAGGATGTCATTGAACGCAACGACCAGGCTGGTATACGACCTTCGAAGACTTTTTAGGCGCTTGCTGATGAAGCTGGTGGTCGTTCTAATCTGAAATTTCTTGAGAAGGATGTTAGAAATTATATATCTGGTAAACTCCGAATCAATGGAGATGATACTGATGCGCAAGAGATGCTGGACTATTTTACCAGGATGAAAGAGCAGAACCCGAATTTCTTCTACGACATTTGTCTCTATAGTGACAATAGTCTCAAGCATGCATTTTGGGCGGATGCTCGATCAAGAGCTGCTTACGAGTATTTTGGTGACGTGGTGTCATTTGACACCACATACAAACTCAACAAGTAACTTCTTTTTCTTGGTTTATTTTTTATAGGATTCATTAATTTACAAGCTCACTGAGTGCCCCACGTGTTGATTTTTTTATAGATATGAGATGCCAGTTGCAGCATTTGTGGGTGTTAATCACCACGGAAGGTCATGTCTTTTCGGGTGTGCTTTATTGGGCAACGAAGAGACTGAGTCCTTTGAATGGCTCATGCAAACATTTATAAAATGTATGGGAAAAACACCAGATGGAATCTTAACTGACCAATGCGGAGCCATGGCAACAGCCATTCGAAATGTCATGCCAAACACTAGGCATAGATTGTGCATTTGGCACATCACGAGAAAGATAAACTTGGAAAGTTGAGCCGATATGAGGAAATTAAAGCTACAATGCATGGGATTATTTGGGAGTCTCATTCGCGAGAATCGTTTGAAAGTTCATGGTATGACTTCATTGAAGAGTATACCCTTCATGACAACAACTGGCTTAACGGTATGAATGCACATCCAAAACTTGATTGGTCTGTTTATTTGTCGTTTTAAGTGTTGACTAGATTTTGTAAAAAAAATGAACTTAAGCTAAATATCCTTTCATGCATGTTTAGTGACACAACATAGGTGACTATTTTAAAAGCAAATATGTCTTTCAAATGCAGATATCTATCATATTCGCAATATATGGGTCCCTGTTTTTCTAGAGCATGAATTTTGGGCTGGCATGAGGAGTACACAACGGAGTGAGAGCATGCATTCTTTCTTTGATAAGTACCTAATGTGTAGGAGCAGTTTAGTTCAATTTGTGCACCAGTATGACAATTGTCTTGCAGATAAGGAACAACAGGAGTTGGAATGCGATGCAGCAGACAATAGGGGCCTGATCCCATGTGTATCGAACTCTCCTATTGAGAAGCAGTTCCAATATGAGTACACCAACAACATATTTCGCAATTGGTTATTGATCTTAATTGGACATGATTGAAATTTGTATCGACCGTGTTTATACTTACCGCATATTCATCCACTTTCACCCTATGATCGGTAAGAGGGGGTCTAACTAGGGAGTCAAGAGCAAAGAATGTCGCACTTTTTGGATGAAAAGCATACAACCACCAGTGATTATCCAGGCAGATGGGTACAAAGAACTGCATCATACTCGGATTTTATTTTTCGATACTCTTACAAAGATACAAAGGGATGCACAAAAAACTTTATACTTGTTGGATGTAATATTTTTGAACATATACCGTATGTCTCTTGGCTGCTTCTACCTTGTTGAACAGACGGATCTCGTTCCCCCAACATTCTGCTAACCCCACATACTCTGAGTTGTGTTTGTCCTCAAATTTTTCAACATTCATAGGTGTCATAACACGACCCTGTACACATTTAGTCCGTATTAGTTTATTACTAAGTGTATCGGTGTAAGAACAAGTAAAAAGTAACATTGATATGTGTTCATCATACCAATATCATTGGATTAATGCAGTAGAAATCTTCTTGAAACCTCTTGGCTGGGAGCCCATTAAAGAGTGCACACATGCACTCTATCACCTGCACATGCATAAAAGCATAAAGGACAAAATGAAAAGAGATGATAAAAGTAGGTTAAAATTCTATATATATAGTTATTATTTGTTAGATTTTTTACCCGACCGTCGACCCATTCCCTCCTTTTTAATGTGTTCAGATCTCTTCGTGTTAGGTCCAACGTATAATGTGTCCGGTACCACACGATAACTTCATCCAACGGATTTCTGTCATCTATTACCCATCTGTATACCTTCTCTTTTGCATCTTCATCAAAATCCGGTGGGATTATAATTGGAGCAGGCGTTGGTGGAGTGTTATTGACAGATGTTGGTTTCGAGGAAAGCCTATTGCACTCTTCAACATCATCTTGGGGTATTCCATGATCAACTTCGCCGCTTTCCATATTATTCACACTTCTGTGGGGTCCGGAATACACAACCATATCTAAACACTTTGATGTCCTGCACTCCCCAAATAAAAGATGGATAGCCAATCCAAAGAAATCCAGTTTATAATCGCTTAAATACTAGTGTACATATTGTATCCCTAGATTGAAACAACAATAATTAATACATGTACTTACTTTACACTCGATTCATTGACAACATGGTGCTCTTCGTTGCTCATGGGGCTAGGTGCTCCACATTCAGCAAGAACTTCTTCTTGGAGCTCATGACTACACACACTATGTACTTTATGTCAATATAATATAACACAAACAGAGTCACTTATACACATCTAAATTAACAAAATGACATCCAAATAATTGTGGAAACACATCCAAATTGATACAATTAGTATTTACTCATTTCAATACTATTATACATATCGCATAGGTAAATTTTAACAGTGGTAATTAGTAAACGTACTTACTTTTCAATACTAGCAATGACAGCTTGGTGTTTTTCGTTGCTCACAGGATTAGGTTCTCCACAATCAGCAACAACTTCTTCTTGGAGCTCATGTCTACACACACTAAGTCATTTAACTCATTATAATAGGACTTACTTAAACACATCTAAAATTACATAACGTTACACATTTAATTGCTGAAACACATTCAAAATGATACAAATACATATTCTTTCCAATACTAGTGTACATATCATATAGGTAAATTCTAACATCAATAATTAGTAAATGCACTTACTTTTCAATTCTAGCATCGAAAACTTCTTGGAGATCAAGACTATACACACCAATTCATTCAATTATTAGATAATATAATGAATAATTGCACTCATACAAATCTAGCCACAAAAAGAAGGAATATAAATACGATTTTAAAGAAAAATGTCATTTAAACTTGCCTTTCCTGCCGGTTTTTTGTGCCACTCAACACTCGATATCGAGACAAGGGAACATTAATTTTATCTGAGGATGTTGAGCCTGGGTTCTCTTCATGACATAATTCTTTATCGCTAACGTCAGTCTCAGTGAGAAATTCTTCCTCATCTGACTCGGCAACAATTTTTTTCGGCCTTTTTCTTGTTCGCTCCTTAGTTCGAGGTCTAACTTGTGCACCCCGTCGCTTATCACGTGTTCTCTTTTGTGGTTCATCGACGTTGCCCTTTTCCCTCTCGGATTTTCGTAATTCATCAATCTTCCGAATTAGACCCTATTACATATATTAATTAATTCTCAAGCCTAGGTTCATAGTAAAAAAATTAAATACATGTACATATGTATCTATACCGATTCCCGAACTTGTTCTTCCATTACTGCTTCTCTAAGCTCAGCAACAGTCCATTCTTTAGTCCATGGTTCACCGCCACCAGAATATCCCCTAAGATCCCCGTGTTTGTTCGTATGCAAGTAAAGTATCTGCCACAAAAACACATGAGTAAATTAGCACTACCATTCAAGTGAATCTAGGTCTAACAAGTGATATGGCTCAACTTACCAAGAGAGCAAACATGCATCCATCAATAGTCCTTATGCCATCTTCCTTATATTTCCTTAAGCCCTCCTTAACACAGTCATAGATGTGTCTACCCCAAAAAAATCTCATTGGATTACGCACATCTATCACGCCCGGGATGAATGAATTGGTAATATACTTATTACTGGAAGCAAAGAGAAAGGCCTTCATGACAAACATTATGAAGTAGCGCCGAAACTCCTCCTTTTCTACTTCTGTTGTAACCGAGCATCTGATAACATGGGTCTTAACCTCTTTTTGGGTTTTGCCTTCAAAGGTATCTATGAGGTTACGATGCTTCTTCGGATCTAATTTCGGAAAGCTATCACCTATAACACGGAATCCATATGGTTAAGAGAAGTAGTACTACATCCAAAAGATAACATATATGTACTTTACATTAAATATATACTTTATGTATTACCATTTGTAGGGAGTCCCAATGCTTGACCTATCACTCGCGCATTCACCGGTATGTCTCCGGTCTCAACTTCCAAATGCATTCGATCCTTGTTATATGACCGTGCCAGGGCGACAATCAAATCTTGGCTCATCGACCACTTAGGGATGTGCCTCAGGCATCCAAAACCCATTTTCTCAACTTCTTGGTATTTGATCGGATATTTATCTTTTAAATGTTCCATCATATCCGCAATGGCAGTTGGAGAGCAGCGGGTATCAAGTGTTTTCTAAAATATTGAGCCACTAGTTAGTATATGTGAAATTGTGTACCTCACTTGCAAACCTCGAGAATTTTTAAAGTGAGAAACAAATTACCTTTTTAGGACCCTCTGGTTTCTTCGGTCTTCCAACTTTGTTCTTGACATTGTTAACATTAGATTCATCAAGTCTGCCATCGGAAGCCTTACTAGCTGCTGATTTTTCTTTCTTTGTACCAGATGAAGTACGTTTTTTAACTGGCATTATGATTCTACACTGCACATTGTTCATATAATAAGGTTAGACATAAAGTTTTCACCAAAGACACTTGTAGAATTGAGGTAACAATATAAACACATCCTGAATCGTAATAATCCACACTAATTATTTGGACAAGTTTTTGTCTTCATTCTCAACCCAACAAATAGATATATTTCTTTTAATTGCAGTGTAACCAGCTCATGCAACCAACCCAGCAAGCTAATTGACTATGAAAGCTATGTAACAAAAATAACATCTTTCGATCATTAACACACTATAAAATAGAACTTAATCATAATTTCCTTGCACCAGTCAGAGCTAATCCATTCTAAGAAGTAAAAACCCAAAATTAAGAAAATTATTTATTATTGGAGGTAGAAAAGAAAGCTTTCATGTAATGCTGTAACACTTAAACACACAAATAAGAATATTAGTGCTCAGGTCTAATAATCGTTCAAGCCTATGATATGAATTTCAAGCCTTCGCTCATTTCTGACCCAATTGCAGAAATAGCTACGTTGATATAATGTAAAGCAGCAACCATGAACACACCCACAGATAGCGATTACTGGAAGCTTACCCACACAAAAAACTCGATTCAAAGATGTAAACACTTCCAAAATAGAGAAATTGCACATGCAAAGATCAATTACTTCTCAAGCCATTTTATTCGGAATTTAATTTTCAAATTAATAAAAAAATCAAAACTTTATACAGAATAACACAAAAATTAGTGGTGTCAGAATAATCCAAACCTCAGTTAAGTCGCCGGCAACGACGATGGGCTTGAAAGGAGAGGAATGCAGCGTTGTGGATGTGCGCCGTGGTGGAGGAAGCGGTGACGCAGACGAATGGCAGCAGGGAATGACTTCTCTGGGTTTAAGAGTGTGCGCTGCTGAGTTGCCGTTGTGCGTCTCTGGTTTTTGGATGTGGGGCGTCGACGATGAAGGCCAATGAGGACGGTGGTGCAAGCGCACTGCGGCAGGGGGTGAAGTCTCTTTGTCTTCAGAGTGACGGTGAATTGCTTTTCGGAGTTTTTGAGTTTTAGATGTGGGGTCTTGACGTTTTTTGACTTCTCTTCTTCTATTTTGAATGTGTTTACTAAATCATTAAATGATTTAACATTTAATTTAGAATTTTAAAAGTTAAATTTCAAACTTTTGAGTAATTTAAATTTATGACGTGTATTTAAATGATAATGTATTATTATATTAAATATATTAAATTTGAAACAGAAATTTAAAATTTAAATTTTAAATTTTAGTTTGATTTAATTTGTATTTTAAATATAGATTTAATTTTTAAAGACACTAAATCTATTTACAACTTTTTAGATGTGTTTGTTTTAGTTTTTTTGAATTATTGTAAAAAATGGCTTAATATTGTAACATTGTTAAAGGATACCTAGTTGAAGTGTAAATGAAAACGTAGAACTAGAATTATGATCAATCAAATCATCCTCTGATATGATTAAAAAGTCAACGTGAACTAAAAAAGGACCTCGTGTTCGGTAAGAACGTCATCCTCCTCCAATTCTTTCTTTTCCTATCTTTCGACGATCTGATTTGATTGATAGATAGATTTGAATGCAACTGGCACGAAATAAAATCAGATTTCAGAATAGAAGAAGAAATGAGTGGTGGTGGTCCAATACTTCCGGTATCAGTCGCCTCCAGAAACATGTTAGACTCACATTGATTTTCTACAAACCATTTCTTAGGCACTTGCTTCTCTGCTTTCTTTTTTCAACTTCAAATTCAACCATGGCCACCACCACCAAACTCCTCGCACCTATTCTCACTTGGCAAGTCTCTCAACACAGGAGGACCCTTCAAGTCTCACGCTGCTTATCCCTGAATCTCGCCGCCGAGGACAACAACCTTCGAGTGGTCTTCGCCGCCGGCGGCACCGGCAGCCACGTGTACCCTGCAGTGGCCATCGCGGATGAACTCAAACTTGCCAACCCTTCAACGGAGTTCCTCTTCATTGGCACTCCAAACAGCGTGGAAAGCGCTGCAGTGCCTTGTGCAGGGTACAGCTTCGCCTCGGTGCCTTCGGTGAGGTTTAGTCGGCCCTTCATCGCCCCTCACAACCTCTTCTTCTTCCCTTACCGTTTGTTAAGATCCCTCATCCATTGCTTTCACCGTTTGCGTGATTTCAAGCCCCATATCGTTGTTGGAACTGGCGGCCATGTGTCTTTCCCTGTTTGCATTGCCGCCAAGTTAAAAGGGATAAAGCTTGTGATCCATGAACAGAACTCTGCTCCTGGTTTGGCCAACTCTGTTCTTGCCCTGTTTGCTGATGCCATCTTCGTGGCTTTCAACTCAACTGCTGATAGCTTCCCCAGGGAGAAGTGCGTGGTGTGTGGGAATCCCGTGAGGTTGTCGCTGAGGAACAAAGTTTCAAAGACGGCGGCAAGGTCGCATTTCTTTCCAGGGTATGGGAAGACGAGTGAGTGTAAAGCAAAGGTTTTGGTGGTTCTTGGAGGGTCTTATGGCGCAAATGCTGTCAACATCGCAATGCTGAATTTGTATTATCAGATGCTGAGGCAGAATAGTTGCTTGTACATTATATGGCAAACTGGGGTAGAATCATATGATGAAATGGACAGTCTTGTTAAGAATCATCCCCGCTTGTATATGGCACCGTAAGTCTTTGATCCTAAGCCTTCAAATATTCAACAAATTATACATGTGATTGTTTCTCTTTTGATGTAGGTTTATGCATTGTATGGATATGGCGTATGCAGCTGCAGACTTGATTGTTTCAAGAGCAGGTGCAATGACTTGCTATGAAATATTGGCTACTGGAAAACCCTCTATTCTGGTACTTATCATTGTCATGCTTGAGTGCAAAGTTAATTTTTTTAATTTTACATTAAATTTTTTGCAGGTCAACAATCCTTTTTAATTTCTATTTGCAGATACCATCACCACATTTATCTGAGGGGAATCAGTTCAAGAATGCTTCGTTGATGGCAGACTTAGCTGGTGTCAAAGTTATTACTGAGGATGAGCTTGACTCAAGTACACTAGCAATTGCAATTGAACAGATTTTAAGTATGTTGACCTTACACGGTTACAAGTAATCTTGTGAAAATTAAATTATGCAAACAAAAATATTTGTTTTCTAACTTGTTCAAAAAGGTTAGGGCTCTATTCAAGGCCCCATGCCGTGATGCACACTTCTATCATTGTAGACTACATTAACCGACTACCAAGGAAATTAATAATGTTATCTTTGGGAACAAGTTCAAGGATTCTTTCACCCCAACCATCTTCTAACTTGACTTCTCTGTTACTCTAAACTCTACTCACTAGTCACTAGCAAAGGCTGCAGTAATAATTACTTGGGGGGTTTTCCCACTTCACTTTCATACATTATTTATTTGTGATAGTTTGCTTTCTGCATATTGTTTTGCAGTTTGACAACTTGCACTTGTTAGTTGCATGTTCATAAATAATTGTAAAATTCAGTACTCACCACTTTCATTAAGACTTTGTGATCAAGCTGAATGTAATGGAATGTTGTACCTTGAAGAAGAGACATATAACCTCTTTCTTTGCTTGGACATTTGTTATGGTTGATAGGGGATGAGAAGAAAATGAAAGATATGTCAGAGAGGGCACTGAAAGCTGCAAATGACAATGCCTCTGCTGAGATTGCGAAACACATTCTGGCTCTTGTAAATCAATCAACAAAAAAGGAAGAATTGGCTGCAAACTAGGATCTTAGTAGTTTGCTGGTTGAAATAAGTTCAGGCTTAACACTGAGCACTGCAAGTGAAAAAGTCCTCTCCTTCACTTGCAACACTTGATAACATGAATTGTTAGGACTTCCTCTCCTCAATTGCCTTCCAGGAGAAGAATGTTGAAAGTTGAAACTATATTTTTGCTTCAAAAGACTTCAGATTGTAAAAAACCTAGTGGTCAGGTATATTACTATATTTAACAGTTCACATCAGATATTAGTACTAAGATGACTTGTATTCAGTCCATGTGGCTATTACATCTGTTGAAGATTTCAGAGTGACCAAACGTGTGGTTTTAATCATTTTTGCAACCATAAAAGAATTAAGTTCTTTTTCTTTTCTTTTCTCCATATCTTTTATCATTCCAAAGCTGATATTGCCATTTGGCAACACCATTTGAGGCGTTAAAAAAAATAAAAAAGAAAACTTGACAAATTATGCAGCGTTTGTTTAGAGATATAGAATTACATTACAGTGTAATCGCGCAATGTATGAAGATACGGGGTTTTGCCATGAACACACGCTACTGGGAATATTTCAATTAAAAAACAACGTAAGATCCGAAATAGGCATGCAGTCAAAGTCAAAGACAGGCATCCCAAAACTAAGGTATAAGCAGTTAAGCACCCAGCTTTATCAGAAAAGACACAAACTCCATTGACCAAAAAAAATTGAAAAAACTCAAAAATAGATAATCTACTCACAAGCAAGGGCCACTCGAGTATAATATTATGCAAAGATCTCATCCAATCTAGAAACCTTCACACAATCACATATATTGCCGACTCTTCACAAAGGAGATTAATGTTCAAAAAAGATTGACAGAAACAAATGAAAATCGTTGTTTATATTGGATTGGATTGGATATGAAGACTATACACCAATTTAATGATGAAAAGATGCAACTTTCAAAAAAATAACCATGAGGGTGTATCTGTCCTTCAATTGTTGCGAGCCACAACTTGTTGCTTACACACTGGACAGAAATTCTTGTGAGCAACCCATTGTTTTATACAGTGGAAGTGATAGCTGTGCTCACAATGTAACCTCCCCAATTCATCAGCAGCTTCATACTCCTCCTGCACTCAAATGCAAAGATTATAGACATAGTTAATCACCATGCATACAAGTACTTGTTTTGATGATGACCTACCTGGCAAATGGTACACGTTTTATCTACTTGATGGTTCGATGCATCATCTAAAATTTGAAGCTTAGTTTTCCTTATGTTGGCACCCATCTCATTTTCTTTAAGTCCAGTGTTGACATAACCAATTCTCTCACCGAGCTCAAGCAATTGCTATGAAGCAGAAAACAGAAATTAGGAGATGCATGTTTTGAATAGAAATAGAAATAGAAAAGAGAAAGAAAAACAAGTTACTTCATAGGACATGTTATCAACATCAAGTCTCAAATCTCTGAATTGATCGTGTGAGTATCTACTCCCCATGATTATACCTCCTTGAAGCATCATAATCTGGAAAAGTGGCAGCAACAATCACAATATTATACCACTCTGATCCACTTGAATTCAGTAACAACTAACAAACCTACCTCAGGAAAAGCATCGGTGGAAGGATCTGGAAGGTGGCGATAGTATGCGGCGGGTCCAAAGAACTCGGAGGCAGAGCGCGGTGTGAAAACGTCGCTAGGATCAGTGTCGAGAAGCGAGATGGTTTCTGGGTTCAAACTGCGCCTTCCCAAACAAGAAGATGAACGCTGCCAAATTATTATTATTATTTAGAATTGAGCTAACAAGATAAGCGGTTATGAGCGATAAACGCGCAATTAGTTACGATGATTCACTACTACTACTAATACTACTACCCCTTTATTCGGATATAATCTAAACTAAATCTAATGAAAAAGATAATCTTTTATGCATATGCATGTACCTGTCTGTGATTGATCTTGTGAACATCAATTTTGGGTCTTGAAGAGGAAGAGGCATTCTTCCTGGAAGTGCCAACAACACAATCGGCAGAGAACCCTATTCCGTGTGCGGTGCCACACCACACATCTTGAAAATCCACATCGACGCCATTATTGCTGCAACTTCCCTTGCTGCTTCTCTTGTGCTTCTTCTTTCTCACCTTCTTTCCTTCCCATTCCGCCGCGCTTCGGATCACCGCCGGCACCGATACCTCCTGCGGCGCCCCCGCCGTGCACCCCAGCCCCCTCAACGTCGCTGCTGCTGAAAAGTTGCTCTTTTTCCTGCTCTGTGACCCGCCATCATTGCTGCTGGTGCTGTTGTTGGAGAATGTGGAGAGGAGCAGGGAGGAAATGGTGGACTTGCACCTTGTGGATTGAATTTGTGGCCTTGGATCTGTTTCTTCTGCAATGATGTGGTTGCGCTGGCTCAATTGGTTTCTGGGTCTTCTCCATTTGATGTGTTCTGCTACTGTTGTTGGTGCCTCTGTTGTAACAACACGCATGTTTGAGAGAAAGAAAGAGAGAGAGAGAGAATGAAATGGAAGACCCAATGTTAAGGAGGGAATGGGACTTGGGATTATGCAAAGAATATATTTTGATTGATAATAATTATTCTGAGGTTTTAATTTAATTATAATAATTCAAATATGTGGGGTGGGGTTTTCTTCTTCTTCTGGGGTTGTTAGGTGGGCTCTGATTTGTCTTCTTGCTGGGTTTGTGGGCATATGCCATTCAATCAGTAGCCTCTTCCTCTGGAATCTATGACTTACTTTTCCCCTCTTTTTGTGCTTTTTAAGCTAAGCTGATTGATGCTACTCATCAAAAGATAAAGTTCTATAAACTCCCTTTAATTTCCTCTCTCTTTCTCCTTCACTCTCACTCCACACTCTTTCTTTTCTTAAATTTCCATCATTTAATTACTACATAATAAAAGTTAAAAACTTCAGTTTATATTAGTGAATACTAAATAGTAAGCATTATTAAAGAGGTTCACAAATCCTATACAGACAGGTGTACTGGGATTATCATAGATTTATAGCATCATTAATTGCCATCCCCATGTACGAGTAGCAGTAGTAGTTGTAGCATCATGTGAGGAGTCTTGAATATTGATCCAAGGAATGTCTTGCTTGTAAAGCATCCTTGGATCCTTTCAGTAAGTAAGGCCATGCAGACAAATTTTTGTTCTTCTTTGTATGGTCTCAATTCTCAAGGCCCAATGCATGGCTGGAAAAATTGTTTATTACCACCAAGATAAGTACCTCTCTTCTCTTCTCTTGTATTGAATTGAATTGTGGCGTATTTTGGGATTCCAATGAAATGAAAATAGTTGACTCTTCGCCCCATCAGGGCAAACTCAATAAAATAATATAATAATACTATAGTTCTTAAAATGAAGACATGTGACTATATGGTAAGTCTTAGAATATAATATATTTTATCCAATGATATATTTTCCTTCTTGGTGCAAATGACATGTATATGTTATTACTTATTACAGCTACTCTTCCTTTGATTTTTCTGCACCTCTGATACTAATTCACCCTCACCCTCTCTCTCTCTTTAAACAAAATGACCCTTGACCCAAATGATGGTACATTGCAATATTATAATGTGAAATCTATGAAAGTTTATCCTCCCAAGAGTTCAAAAGTCCATGGAATGTAGTGACTTATAAAATAACCTCGTAATTTCCAACAGAAAAACTGTAAATAAAATGGGATTGTAAAGAAGTAGAGAGGAAAAGCAAAAGACAAATAACGAATGGTCCTTTGCTATTTTATCTCTATCCTAGACCGGATCTATGGGATATTTAGGGTACAATGTACCATTAATGTTGGACCACACGGACTTAGTTATGACTTATGAGAGACAATAGAATAATAACTAGGCCAGAGAGGTAGAATGAGCCATATTTGCTTCTTCAATAAGTAAATTTTGTTATTAATGCTTAGGCTTAGCTTCTTGTTTTATTGTGCTTGCTTGGCCAGTGCAAGCAATAAATAAAAGCAACTTTTTTGGTTAACCATTAATTTCCTGCACTGCACAAATGAAATGACAACTACATTCAATTCAATTTTTCTCTTGCTTCTTTTCTAACAGAGTGGTAATTCAATATGGCTAAATTCATGCATATACGAGTCATATTGTCATGCCATCTCAGTATACATGTTGATAATTATGCTTAATTAAAGGAATCCAACACAGTGATTAGTGGCCTCCAACTATATATTAACTTTGCTATCTAATACCATGATTATTATTCATCCGCTCCATAAGATTATGGTGGCCACCGTGCCGAAAGTTGGACCATCATCTTCATATCTTTTATGATGTTTCATTCTTACATTAAATATGAAACAGTATCATTATGTACGTAGTTCATGATGCAGGGTACCTGCAATTAAGGAGAACGTCCTCCTCAAGAATTAAATTAAATTAAATCAAATAAATACATACATATACATGCATGATGCATGTCCCATGCACCTTTTTCTTTTAATCTTAAATAGTACATACAAATTATGTTAATATTCTGATTGGTGAAATATGTTAATATTCTGATTCCTTATGCGTCAATTATTATTATTATTATTATTATATTATATGTTCCATGTTTGGAAAGAAAGAAAAGGTAATTGTAGTTGGTTTCATTTGACGAGTGTAATGACCGCCAAAATGTCAATTTTGAGATGCTAATGCTGCTGTAAAATGCAAGGCAAAAGAGAAGGGAAGGGGGTTGAAAATGACAAAAAGGAAAGGTGTTGTTGCTGCACAAGAAGATAGGAATGCGTGCAATCACCCATGGCAACAAAGCAAGCTCTCATTAATGCCTTTTCTTTCTTTCTTATTTAATTAACATGATATATTTTTTACATATCGTGTGCCTTTTTCTTTTTCTCTGTCTCTTTCCCTTTTCTTTGCTTCTACTCATCAATATCATTGTCTCCCAAGCCTCTTCCAACTCCAACATCGTTATGCTCTTTATTCATTCATTATGTAGTTTCACATATTATACCATTATTACCATGTACTTTACTACACTGTGTGGTTAATAGGCGCTTTAACAAACCATAGGACATGGATAAGTTAAAATTAGGTAACTAAAACAAACAAAGTGAAAACTCAGGTGCGGTCGAATTCACGTGAAGTTGATAGCTGAGAGCTGTTAGATGATTTGACTAATTTGACTAAATTTTTATTACGACTTTCAGCTATCAACTTCACGTGAAGTCGACTGCACATGAGTTTCACCGTTTGATTTAATTGGTGCAAATGTGGGGACCAACAAGGAACTAACACTCATTTGTGGAATGAAAGTTTGAAGCGTCCCTCTAAAGATGTTGTCATGTTGGTAGTACTCGTAGTAGTAAGCCAATTCTGTTATGTGACATACGCTAATCAATAATCATTCTTGCTTCGTTTTTTTTTTTTTTTTTTGGTCATTCGAGTCATTCTTGCTAAAATGGACTAAAATTATCTAAATTACAACATCGTCCAAGATGGACCAAAAATCCAATTAGAAGTTTACGGGCAAGCTGTACCCATATGGGCTTAATGGGTTTATCAAGGTCCGTTCATGGAGAAAAGGGACTGTGGGGCAACTTGCCCATTACTTTTGGACCAACAATTTGGGATTGGTGAGTAATGGTAATTAAGACTTTATTTGGATGAATGTTTACGAAAATCATAGTTGTTAGAACCATGATCGAACTGGTTAGACTATTGGGTCACTGAATTATTGGTTAACGGTAGATTATTGGTTGAATCGACTGACTTGGTCTTATATAAATAAAAAATAAAAAATAAAAAAATTAGAATTAAAATATAAAATACATATTTTTACTAACATTTTAAGAATATCTAACTATTCTAAAACAATATGGAACAGAAACAATAAGTATTTTGTTAATTTTTCTCTATCATAAATATTTTAATTTTATTTTTATATTAAAATAACTATTATTTTTAAATTTTAATAATTTATTAATTACTTTATATCTATTATACTATTATATACTACAAGTATTTATTAAAAAATAATATTAATAGATATTATATAATTATAGAAAGAAAAATAAGTGAGTTTATAATTATTGTTAAATAAAAATATACTTAATTTAAGAATAAGTGAGTTTATAACTAAAATTAAAATAAATTAAATAGAAGTAAACTATTTGATGAAATATATCTATATGTATTATAATTTGCATGTATATTAATAAGAAGAATAATAGTTTGGCGGTTGTGAATGGCATCTTTTTTATTGAGGAGAGGGGTTTAAATCCCGCCTCAAGCATTTTGAAAAAATTTTAAATTTCAAGTGGTTCGGTCGATAGTTCTGTATGCAAAGTTGGAGGTCGGTGTCGATAGTTCTGGGGCACCAGCTCCGGTTCCTAGCTCGACTGCTATGGGCGGTGCGTCTAGTTCGATGGCTGCGGTCGCACCAAATGTTCCATACGTTGCATCTCCTTCCTTTGCGGCTGATTTAAACCGTACGGAGGCAGTTGGTTCTATACCATTCGAGAATTGTGGGGTCCGACATCAGACATATGAGGTGGACAATGGCCCTGACATTATGCCCTATGTTCAAGGGTTCGGAGAACTTGATGGAGTTGAGAATGCAATGTAGGACGATGACTCAGACCAGGAGCCTGTTGATATAATTGGGGACAGCGATGATGATACATGTGCCAATCCACATACACAGCATGGCCCTTCAAGTTCCGGGACACAGAGTACCCTCCGCACTTCTCCACTCTAAACTTGGTGGCTATGGTGCAACAGGCAGACGGAGATGCTGCTGTTGGGCATTCTTCTACAGAGTTTCAGATTGGGAAATCATTCCAGAATAAAGATGAAGCTGTTTTGAGTGTGAAGAATTATAGCATCCATCGAGGTGTTGAGTACAGGGTCTTAGAGTCGGATCACCTGAAGTATCATGGAAAATGTAAGTAGTTCGGCAAGGGTTGTAGTAGGTTGATTCGCATATTGCTTCATGCACGAAAGGGCACTTGGGAGGTTAGGAGGTACAACGGTCCGCACACTTGCTTGGCCACCTCCATTTTCAATGACCACCGATAGCTTGATTACCATGTTATCTGTGCGGGGATCTATCTGTTGGTTAGGGCGGATGCTACGGTAACGATAAAAGTATTGCAGGAAGGAACGGAAGCCGATTATGGATTCAGGCCTAGTTACATGAAGGTTTGGATGGCAAAGAAGAAGGCAATAGCACAAATATACGGAGATTGGGAAGAGTTGTATGCCGAGTTGCCACGTTGGATGCTAAGGGTTTAATCCACCATGGCCGGGACGTTTACAGTGTTGAAGACTTCTCCGATTAGACTTGGGGATCAAGTCGATGAGTCTACAGTCTACTTTTATCGTCTTTTCTGGACTTTTCCACCCTGCATTGAGACCTTTCAACATTGGAAGCCCCTCATGAGCATCGACGGTTCCCACTTATATGGCAAGTACGGAGGTACCTTGCTGCTGGTGATAGCGCAAGATGGGAACTCGAACATCTTGCCGATACCGTTTGCACTTGTAGATGGAGAAAATGCGGAGTCATGGTCTTTTTTCTTGTCCAACCTACGACAGAATGTGACGCCGCAGGAAGGTATTCTTGTTATCTCCGACAGGCATAACGGCATCAAGGCTGCCCCTTGAGGCCCCCGATGGTGGTTGGCTACCTCCACGTGCTTTTCGAGCGTTCTGTATTCGTCATGTGGCGGCGAATTTTAGCCTCAGCTTCAAAGGTCAATACACGAGGAGGATGTTGGTGAATGCTGCCTATGCAAAGACCGAAGCAGAGTTTGATTACTGGTTTGACATTATGCGGAATGAGAATCCGGCTATGTGTGATTGGGCCAATCGGATGGAATATGACAAGTGGATCAGCATCAGGATAGCGGAAGACGGTTTAGTTACATGACAACCAATATTAGTGAATGTGTGAATTATGTGTTGAAGGGTACTCGGAACCTCCCGGTAACTTCATTGGTTAAGTCCACATATGGAATGCTTGCTGAGCTATTCGTGGTTCGAGGACAAATGGCGGAGGTACAAATGGGGACTGGGCATGAATTTTATCAGGCGTTGGTGAAAGCAATAGAGCGGAACATGAGAGACTCGAAATGCTTTACCGTCACTTTATACGGCAGGCACCAATCCGAGTATACGGTGGCTGAGACGACGCCCACTGGTAACTTCTCGCTTGGTAGCTATCGAGTTTCGCTTAGGGATCACACTTGCGACTGTGGCTACTTTCAGGCTCTGCATTACCCATGTTGTCACGCCATTGCATGTTGCGCCCACACTCACGTCTGAATTGGGCGTCATATGTTCATGACGTGTATCGTATGACTGAGGTGTTCAACGTGCACAAACAAGGGTTTGTGCCCCCTATCCCAGAAGGCCTCTGGCCGCCATATGATGGTCCGACTGTCATTCCCGACCCTAATATGAGGCGTGCAAGAGATGAACGTCCAAAGTCAACCAGGGGTAGCATGGATCAGACTGCTCCAAACCACCCGAAGTGCTATGGACTCTGCCGTCAGCCCGGCCATACACGGAGGAACTGTGACCAGCGAGGACATACTGCTGCAGTGGATGCTTAGATGTTACGACCTTCTTTTGTATTTGATGTTGAGTTCATTATATTACGAATGCTTAAGTTGTTTAATATTAGATGTTGAGTTCATGATTTTTGTTGTTGAGTTCATTGTATTATGTATGTTGAGTTCATGTTAAGTTTAATATTCTTGTATCTTTGAATTTTTCCAAAACAATTTACTAACACTAGCAAACTCTCATTCTCACTTGCCATTGTGAAAATGCTCCTCTTCAACACAATATTTTTCACGGTGTATACATAGAATTTTTCTCCTCATAAACCGTGGTAAGTTACCAAGATTTATGTTTACAAATTTCTCTTCATAAACCGTGGTATGTTACCAAAGTTTATGTTCATAAAGCCATCTTCATAAACTGTAGTATGTTACCATGTTTTATGTTTATAAAGTACTCTTCATAAACTGTTATATGTTACCATGGTTTATGTGTAATCCACTAAAATGTGGTAAGTTATCATGGATTATATAAAAAAGTAATAGGACACAAAAGTAAAGGATTCTAAATTATTGCATTTGAGTAAATTTTCTTCCATTTATTTTATATTTAACATATTGAGTTTGTTTAGTATAAAAATTAATTTTAAAATCAGATTTTTTGTTTGTCTAATTTATAAATGAAAAAAAAAATAAAAATTATAATTTAAAAAAAATTTAAATTATTTGTTTTAAAATAAAAACAAAAATTTCAATTCTTGAATAATTTTTAATTTATAGGTTTTCAAGCAATGGCGAAGTAGCATGTCACGGCCTTGGACACACTCCAACGCTACCGTGCCGGCACTCGGACTTACTCAACCTCTTGAGCTAAGACCAAGTCAGCCTAACCCTCAATACTTAGCAAGAAAGCTAAGAACACAAGAGAACACAAGAGAAAGGAAGCTTTGGTGAAAGAACACTTTATTGCTCAAGTGTGGTTACAAATGATTCACACACCCAAACTCTAACTCTCATCCCTATTTATAGCCATCCACCTCCTCAATGGATGGTTAGGATTAAATCTAATCAATGGTCCAGATTAATCATCCAGAACCTTCTTTACAAATATCTATCCTACCACAACTCTCTAAATGTTTCTAGATTATTCCATATCACTCTTTATACTTCTATATACATCTACACTCTTCTAGAATACTCTATGACTTTCCAGAGTCTTCTAGAACCTTCTAGGGTATTCCGGAAGCTTCTAGGACATTCTAGAACGTTCCGGAACCATCTAGAGTATTCTCAAACACTCCAGAAAACTATTCAAACACTGTTAAATCTAACCTTCTAAAATTCTCCGTGACATTCTCCCCCACCTAATGCGCAGACGTCCTCGTCGCGTTCTGTTCATGATAGCGCTCTAGGTGTTCTTGGAATTGCCACAGATCTTCGTGAGTTTCCCAGCTAGCTTCAGTTATCGGGAGCCCTTTCCACTTGATCAAGTATTGGATACTTGGTGGTACTCCTCTTCGTCGCACGACGCGATTAGCTAGGATCTCTTCGATTTCTTTGTCAAAAGATCTAATCACCACAGGCGGAGCACGACTCGAGTTACCTCTACACGGTTCGTCTTGGTCCTCATGATATGGTTTAAGCATACTCACATGGAAGACCGGGTGGATCTTCATAGAGGGAGGGAGTTGTACTTTATAAGCAACCTCCCCAACACGTCCAATGATCTCAAATGGTCCTTCGTATTTGCGGATTAAACCCTTATGAACCTTGCGAAAGGCTTTGAATTGTTGTGGAAGAAGTTTGATCATTACCTTGTCTCCCACTTGATAGCTTGCATGCCTCCTCTTCTTATCTGCCCATTTCTTCATCCTCTTGGCAGCTTTGTCGAGGTAAGAACGAGTGACATCTGCTTGTTCTTCCCATGACTTAATCATATGATAAGCTCCAGGGCTCTTTCCTGAGTAAGAGGAAGAAAGAGAGTGAGGTGTAAGCGGCTGTTGTCCAGTCACAATCTCAAATGGGCTCTTCCCTGTAGACTCGCTCCTTTGCAGATTGTATGAGAATTGAGCAATGTCTAGGAGTTTTGTCCAATCCTTCTGATTAGCGCTTACAAAATGCCTTAAGTAACACTCAAGTAAGGCATTCACTCTCTCAGTCTGCCCATCGGTTTGAGGATGGAAGCTTGTTGAGAAATGAAGCTCCGACCCAAGGAGTTTGAACAGCTCTGTCCATAGTCGTCCTGTGAAGCGTGGATCTCGATCACTAATGATGCTCTTAGGCAATCCCCAGTACTTCACCACATTCTTGAAGAATAGTCGTGCTGCTTCCTCTGCAGTGCAGTCAGTAGGGGCAGGTATAAAGGTAGCATACTTCGAAAATCGATCCACTACTACGAGAATAGATCCAAACCCCTCGGACTTCGGTAAGGCAGAGATGAAATCTAGAGAGACACTTTCCCACGGTCGCTCTGATGGAGGCAGAGGTTCCAACAACCCACTTGGTGTCTTGTTTTCAATCTTATCTTGTTGGCACACAAGACAAGTCTTCACATAGCTCTCCACTTCATCTCTCATTTGAGGCCAATAATAAGAAGATTCAATGAGTGCTAAGGTCCTTCGCTGACCTTGGTGACCAGCCCACTTGGTGTCATGGCATTCTCTTACCAACTTCCTTCTCAGATTGTCCCATTTAGGAACGTATAGTCTTCTCCCTTTTGTGTAGAGAAGGTCATTTTCTAACCAAAATCTTTTGGTCTTACCTTCTCTAGCCAACTCCACCAACTTCTTGGCTAATGGATCGTGATGCAACCCTTCCTTGATGATATGCATAATATCTCCTTCCACCATAGAAATGGCCGCTAACTCAGCCTTGCGACTCAGCGCATCTGCTACGACATTAGTCTTGCCTGACTTGTATTCGAATTCGAAATCAAACTCAGCCAAGAAGTCTTGCCACCTAGCTTGTTTGGGGCTTAACTTCTTTTGAGTTTGGAAGTAGCTTGTAGCCACATTGTCTGTCTTGACGATGAAGTGTGAACCAAGCAAGTAGTGACGCCAAGTTCTCAGACAATGCACCACCGCGGTCATCTCCTTCTCTTGGACAGTGTATCGCTTCTCTGTATCATTCAACTTGCGACTCTCAAAGGCAATAGGATGTCCTTCTTGCATCAGAACTCCTCCAATAGCGTAGTCAGAAGCATCAGTGTGGACTTCAAATACCTTTGAGTAGTCGGGTAGTGCTAGTACTGGTCCTTCTGTGATAGCAGCCTTCAACTCATCAAAGGCCTTTTGACACTCCTTTGACCATTCCCAAGAGTGATTCTTCTTGAGAAGATCAGTTAATGGTGCAGCCTTAGCGGAGTATCCCTTGATAAACCTCCGATAGTAATTAGCCAACCCAAGGAATGACCTCAATTCAGATACCTTGTTTGGCGGCTCCCACTCTTTGATAGCCTTCACCTTTCCTTGATCCATGCAGAGAGTTCCACCTTTAATGATGTGTCCCAAGAAGTGGACTTCGTCCCTTGCAAAGGAACACTTTTCCTTCTTCACATATAAGTGGTTCTCTCGCAAGATCTTGAACACAGTTCGTAAGTGTTCTACATGTTCCTCCAAAGTATTGCTATAGACAACAATGTCATCCAAGTAGACCACTACAAACCGATCAAGGTAAGGTCGAAAGATCTCATTCATCAAGGTACAGAAGGTCGCAGGAGCATTGGTCAAGCCAAAAGGCATCACCAACCACTCATACGATCCATACCTCGTGACACACGTGGTCTTAGGCTCATCACCATCGGCAATTCTCACTTGGTGATATCCTGACCTCAAATCTAGCTTTGAGAACCACTTGGCTCTACCAAGTTGATCAAACAAATCGGCTATCAAAGGAATGGGGTATTTGTTCTTGATGGTTACCTTGTTAAGTGCTCGATAGTCGATGCATAACCTCAATGAACCATCATGCTTCTTTTGGAATAAGACTGGTGCGCCATAAGGTGCCTTCGATGGACGGATGAACCCAGCATCTAGCAAATCCTTGAGTTGCTTCTTCAACTCCTCGAGTTCTGGCGGTGCCATTCTATACGGTGTTGAGGCGGGCGGTTTTGCTCCTAACTCCAATTCAATCTTGTGGTCCACCTTCCTCCTAGGTGGTAGTTGTTTTGGCAACTCGGGAGGCATCACATCCTTATTTTCTTCAAGGACTTCCTTGATTTCGGGAGGAACGTCTTCTCTTTCAAGTGTTGACTCCTCTTGTAGTAGAGCCAAATATGTAATCTCTCCCTTCTTGAACCCTTTCTTGAGTTGCATAGCGGAGAGTATCGGCGGTCCTCCAACTTTAGAGACTGTAGGGACCATGCACGGAGACCCTTTCTCCATGACGCATACTACGTCGTAGTATGGCATAGGTATTATATTTGCCTTCCTTTGTAAATCGAGCCCGATGACTATTTTAAAATCGTCCATGGGTGCTACTGAGAAATCCACAAGACCCTTCCAAGAACCAAGAGTCATCTCAACCCCTTTTGCTACTCCCTTAAGGGGTTCACCCTTGGTATTCACGGGTTTGAACCAACCATTCTTTTCGGTGATCTTCAACCCAAGCCTCCTTGCTTCATCAGGCGTGATGAAGTTGTGTGCAGCACCAGTGTCAATCATAGCCATGACAGGTTTTTCATTGATAAAGGCTTTGACATACATCAAGCCTTTCTTTTCTGCAGTATTTGCCTCTTTGGTCTTCACAGCATTTATGTGTTGGATAGATCCAACACACTCAGTTACTTGAGTTTGAGCTTCTCGTTCCTCAGCGATAGATGCCAAAGTCCCTAGCTTGGGACAATCCTTCATTTGGTGCGGTCCCTTGCACACGAAGCATCCTCCTTTGGGCACGAAAGCCTTCTTCTTTTCTTCGTACTCTTTCTTTGAAGAGTATTTTCCTTCCTTCTTGGTTGAGAAGCTCTTCCCCTTGTCTCCCCCACCTTTAGCAGAACTAGGCTTGGAGAAAGACTTGGGTTTAGAGTCTCCCCTATGATACTCAGTGAGTGATTCGGCCACCACGATGGCCTCATCGACATCCTTAACATTCCTTCTTTGTAGTTCTTGCTTTGCCCAAGGTTGGAGTCCATCAATGAAGAAGAACAATGCATCCTCTGATGCTAAGTTGGGGATTTGAAGCGTGAGAGTAGTAAACTCCTTTACGTAGTCGCTAATCGTACTCTTGTGCTTCAACTCCCTCAACTTCTTCCTTGCTTCATAAACCACATTCTCAGGGAAGAATTGTCTTTTCAACTCCCTTTTGAAATCTTCCCATGTGGCTATGTTGCAAGTACCCTTTTCCATATCTACGCACTTTCTTCTCCACCACAAAGTAGCATTATCAGAAAGGTAGAGAGCTGCAGTGCGTACCTTTATTGCTTCTTCGACCACCCCTTGGCCTTCGAAGTACCTCTCCATTTGCCATAGGAAGTTCTCCACCTCGCGAGCGTCCCTTACGCCCTTGAACTCCTTTGGCTTGGGGAGATCAATCTTTGTCGTCTCCCTTATAATGGTTGGTCGAGATTTTGCCTCCTCGAACCAAACTCGAACTTCCTCAAATAGCTTTAAGGAATTCTCAAGCTTCTCTTTGATTTGGAGCATGCTTTCTTTAAAATCATCTAGTTCTCCTAACACGTGAGCCTCGAGGGTCTCCTTATCATGTTCTATCCTTTGGAGCCGCTCATCCATAGAGGATAGAACCTTCTCCAACACAGAAACTCTCTCTTCTAAGAAGTTAGAGTCCTTACCTCTAGGCTCACTTGAAGAACGGACCTTCTTGCCTCCCCATTGAGAAGGAATAGCATTCCTTCCCCTTTGAGACTCAACATGCTCCATGGTGATACTAGAAGCCATACCCACAAGCGACTTGTGCTCCCTCTCGAACCTTGCTCGGATACCAAATTGTCACGGCCTTGGACACACTCCAACGCTACCGTGCCGGCACTCGGACTTACTCAACCTCTTGAGCTAAGACCAAGTCAGCCTAACCCTCAATACTTAGCAAGAAAGCTAAGAACACAAGAGAACACAAGAGAAAGGAAGCTTTGGTGAAAGAACACTTTATTGCTCAAGTGTGGTTACAAATGATTCACACACCCAAACTCTAACTCTCATCCCTATTTATAGCCATCCACCTCCTCAATGGATGGTTAGGATTAAATCTAATCAATGGTCCAGATTAATCATCCAGAACCTTCTTTACAAATATCTATCCTACCACAACTCTCTAAATGTTTCTAGATTATTCCATATCACTCTTTATACTTCTATATACATCTACACTCTTCTAGAATACTCTATGACTTTCCAGAGTCTTCTAGAACCTTCTAGGGTATTCCGGAAGCTTCTAGGACATTCTAGAACGTTCCGGAACCATCTAGAGTATTCTCAAACACTCCAGAAAACTATTCAAACACTGTTAAATCTAACCTTCTAAAATTCTCCGTGACAAGCAGCTCAGCAATGGTGAATTAGTCTTGACTAAAAAAAAAAAAAAAATCGTGAATTAGCGGCTCAACAAGGAAGTAGAAAATAGAAATTCAACTGGGCCACAGGTCTCTTGGGAATTGCAATTAGAACCCCGTCATAGGACCCATTGACCAAATAACAAGAAAGTGAGTGGGTTTTTGAGTTTTTCTTTCAACTTGCGAGAAATAGTACCAACAATCGGTGCCCTAGTTCCTCTTCCTCCTTGTTCCCCCATTCATCGCGGAGGGTGCAGATTGCCGAATACGCCCCCCAAGCCCTAAACTTTTCCGTGAATCAAGATGGGTAAGAAGAAGAAGAGGGTTGCGTCCAAGGTGTGGTGCTATTACTGCGATCGCGAATTCGACGATGAGAAGATCTTGGTGCAGCATCAGAAGGCCAAGCACTTCAAGTGCCATGTATGCCACAAGAAGCTCTCCACCGCCGGCGGTATGGCCATCCACGTCCTCCAGGTCCACAAGGAATCCGTCACCAAGTAATTTCCACTTTTTATTCTTCTCTGCCATTGTTTGATCTAGGTTCCGGTTCTGGATATTAGCGTGTTATTATATATTCGGTTTCCTTGATTGCTGTCTTGCTGATTCCAATTATTCGAAACTACGAAAGTTTATTTAGTTTGTTGTTGCTCCGTTTTAAGCGATGATAGAAATTTGGTTTAAAGATTTACAAGTTTCTATGTGCACTTGTTGAGATTCCCCTTTTAATCCGTGAGCATGGTCAATTAGGGTGCCGAATGCGAAACCTGGTAGAGAGAGTACAGATATTGAAATATATGGAATGCAAGGGATTCCACCAGATGTCTTGGCTGCTCATTATGGAGAAGAAGGTAATATCTTGTCTAATGCCTAACTGTAGTGGTCAGAATGTTTGTTTCTGATTTCAAAATGGCTTAATCTTCTTTCTCATGTTCCTTTACGTATTGCAGACGATGATGTTCCATCAAAGGCAGCAAAGGTGGACATACCATCAACACAGCTTGTAGGTGGAATGGTGCCACCTCCTTTGGGTACAGGATATCCTCCTCGACCAGCGGTACCGCCAATGTATGTTTGTTACATTTTTTCATCGATTTTCATTATACTGTTAGCGTTCATACTCCTATTTTATTTGACATGTGGTGAATTCTTACTTTATTTCACTATTTAAACATATAATATAAGTGGCTAGAAATCTGCTATCCTTGCTGCAGGTATAATCCAGCCGTGCCTGTCCCCCCAAATGCTTGGGCTGTTCCACCTCGACCGGCTCAGCCATGGTATCCCCAACCTCCATCTGTTTCGATTCCACCACCTGCTCCTTACGCACAACAGCCATTATTCCCCGTGCAGAACGTGAGACCGCCACTGCCATCAACTGCTCCTTCTCCACTCCAAACTCAGGTTACTCCTCCTGGGATGCCTTCATCTACACCTTCTGTCCCTGTTTCGCAACCTTTGTTTCCTGTTATTACAACTCAAAGTTCAACATTTTCTCCTGCTCCTCTATCTTCAAGTGCTCCATCCATAAATCCAGTCATATCCTCAAGTGCCCCTGTTGATTCCCATTTGGGTGCCAACTCTGTTGTAAATGCTTATCAGGCAATAGGGATTCCAGGTGATCTCGCCTTGTCAATCCTTGAGTCATTTGTGATATGGTTAAACAAACAGTCTGTGTTTCATGAATTGAAAATATAGTCCTGAACACCTGATATTTCTATGATCAGGTGGGACAGCGGGTAACTCACATTCCTATGCATCTGGTCCAAATACCGGTGGCCCTTCAATCGGACCTCCCCCGGTAATTGCAAACAAAGCTCCTGCGCCTCAGCCTGCTGCTAATGAAGTCTACTTAGTTTGGGATGATGAGGCAATGTCCATGGTCAGTTGTGGCCTTGGGAAATTTCTCTGTTTTTTTTTTCCATTGTTTTTCATTAGATTGTATCTCTCTGTTTGTAATGTTATAATGCTTGGTTACTGTAGGAGGAAAGAAGAATGTCTCTGCCAAAATATCAGGTTCATGATGAAACTAGCCAGGTAAGTCATACTACCTCTGTAATAGATGGAGTTGCTTTCACATCTAACCAGATGAGTAGGCTTTATGCTTCCTTTATTCAGATTCAGTTGTTTACACATTATTTCTTCTTTACAGAGTAACACTCTGTATAAATGTCTAATCATCATTCTTCTAAAAAGAATTTGAATGACTAAGTAAATATGATCCGTTTAGCCCTCCCTTTTTCTTCCAACCTGAATGGGTAATGCATGCTGTTTTATTTTTGAATGGCCACTCTGGTCTCTGGCTCCAAGCCATGCCTCCAAATTTTCTGGGCTTCAAAAGATTCAAGTAGGTACCCTACTGATTTATTTCGGTAGTTAATTATAATTCCAACATAATTTGTGAAGCTTGCTGCAAACAACCAACTTCATGATTCTGCATGCCAGCATTTTGTAGACCGTAAAAGAGTATGTATATATGATTTTTATTGGGTTTGGTATTTGCGAATGTTATTTTTTCTCCCTTTGTTCGATCCAAAAGTTTGGGGTTTTGGGTGGAACATCTTACCCAACAGATTTTTGCTCATTCGTAGCATCATTACAATTTATTTTATGGAACAAGTGAATTCAGACTTGGCCCAGGTCAGCTTCTTTCGCAGAGTTTGGATCTCTTGCATAGGACTGTGCTATAAAATATTTGGTTTGATGTCGTCATTTGTGGTCAGATTGTTAATTTGCTGATCATGATTCTCATGTTTATCTTTCAGATGAGCTCAATTGATGCAGCAATAGATAAGAGGATACTTGAAAGCAGGTTGGCTGGTCGCATGGCGTTCTAGATATGTCTTACCTATCCATGTACACTTGTCAAATTTCAACACGGATCAATTGGCGCTCACTCAGAACAGGTTTTTCCGAGCTTTGGACAAGGTGGGATCAACATTCCTTTATTTTAGTGGTCTAGTAAGTAACCTTGTTTTTGGTGCGATTCTTTGTCAAATTAAGGCAAATAGGCAGTGGACCTGACCGATGTATTGAATCAAAGGAGAAGGACCTTGAATGGTTTTCTGATGATAGTATTATTCGTAGGATATGTTTAAGAATTTATGATTATTAGTTATTTCTTTTCCTATTTTTCTCTCTCTCTTTCTCAACGATTTGTAGTCATCCTTTAGGAAGCAGATGCTTGAGTACCATTTGATGTAACGTTTTCAGTTTTGGGGGAACAATAGCATTGTTTCTTTGTTCTTGAGTATATTCTTCATTACAGTTTGTTAATCTTGTTAGCTTTTGATTTTTATATAAAAGCAACAGCCAGGAGGGGGAGAAAATGCGCAATGCAGGCTACCCGTAAAAGGTGCCATTGTATTGCATAATTCCAAAAGGGCCGCTCATACGCATTGATGGTCTGAGTCGGTGATATTTAATGAGAGTGATATGCAGCAATAGTTAGGTACACCTTACCAAACTTTTTGAAGCATACACGTCTACATGCACGGTTTAAACTTTTAATGGTTTGAACATGAACAGGTGATAGAAGTTGAGGTTCAAAGCTTTTCATTTAGAAAAATAAGGATTGAAGTTTTAAATATACTTGATGTATGAAAGTATATTGCAGAAAAATACACCCTGGAAATGGGAAACTTTAACAACAGGCAATCAACATTTAGAATGTGAAAATGTGAAAGGACCAACAAAACAAGAAGCCGGAACAGAAAATCCTGTATTTAAATTAATTTATTTTAGTTAACTTAGCTGACTAAGGTAAAATGAATGTGGTGGTACTTGGTAGATAGGCTTTGTAGGAATTCAACACTAGATGGTATGTTATTGCTTTCTAAAAGTGGATCTATCTATATTCTCTCTATATCTATGTCTAATATAGACTCTCAAAATCCCAAAGGATTAAATGTCATCACATGGCATATATTATTATAGCTTTCACGTGCAGTTGTACTATACAGAATAGTCAACGTTATGCTATTTCATTTGACCACTTAAAACATTTTGCTACACCTTCAAGTTTTTGAGTCTTCAACTAGCAATTTGAAGCTGCCTCTATTTTGGAGTTTGCTACGCCCATCACATCGAAATCAAATAATACGGCTGGCTATGAGGCTAAATTCTCTTACGTCCTAAACTTCAATTTAAGTTTGAATTTTATTATTTAGTCCCCTAGTTCCTTCCATCATTTTCACCCTCATTCTTAACTCCGCGACAATAATTGAATACCAAAATATGAGGCGGGTGATTACATCAACACCACGATTTTAGATGCTCCTTTTTTACTTTTTACGGACAATTGAGTCCTTGACTAGAGAAAGCACAAAAATAAGAGTTACACAATATGGAAAGTATGTAACGACACCCAACTAATCATAGATTGGTTCAACGAGATAACGTCGTACTCCTTGGTTGGTTTTTTAATTTTAGATTAGGTTTTACTTTAGAAGGACTTTTCTTGATTTACAAATGAATCGAACTTTTGGAGTAGACCATTTTGTACATGTTTCTTTCAATTTTGTTCTTTTTTGGGCTGTGTTTATTGTTTTAATTTACACTGGCCCCACTTGAATTTTGTTTGATGATTTCTTGCTTCATGAGTAGAAAATCTACAAAAGTGGTGTGATGTTCAAGACTGGTCCCTGAGCATGCAAAAGCAATTTCTATTACTATACATTTATGAATGAGAAACTGCAGGAATCTAATCTGATTTAATGATGGATGATATGTCAAATGTAATCTACATTACAATGTGCAAAGTATGAAGTACGTGCCTGTCGATTTAAGAGTTCATCCCCGAATATTAAATCCGAGAATGATGTATTATATTTATTCCCTAGTTGATAGTAGCTAGTAAAGTTTTTTTTATTATTGATTGTAAAAAGGTCATTGAGTTAAAGTGCAGGCAAATAATGATATGCAGCGAGTAGCTAACTAGAGACAAGGATTGCTTAGAGATTAGAGAGAAAGACAAGTAGGATATGTGTCTCCTGTAGTCCTGTTGGTATCCCCATTAAACTGTTATTATGAGGCATTTGCACAAGAAACAAAAGAACAAGCTGTAGTAATGATATATAAAATTGAGTGAGTAAGTCCAAGTTAAATTAAAAGAGATGAAATGGCAGATGAGAGTTGCAATAAATAGAGGGAGTAGAGAGGAGAGGAGAGGAGAGGAGAGGGGAGAGGGTCCATGTATGTAGATGTGCAGAGTGCAGAGGGAGTCATTAAATAAGTTCACATGGGTGTGGCTCTGAGTAACGAAAGAGACGTGGTTGGTGGTTCCGTGATCCACCGCGCTCCAAATAAATGCGGGTAGTTGGCCCTCTCCTAATTCCCACACTCCACACTTATTACTTACTTATTATACCCTCTTTTAATTTAATCATTTCAGGACCACACTCATACATAAAACTCACTCACTTCAATTCAATCTTTCTCTCACTACATACATACATACAATGGCTGCTTCTTGTTCCAAATCCCCCCCTCTTCCTTCTCGCCATTCTCCGCACTTCACTCCCGTGAGCATCATCTCATGTACTTATTGTTAGCTAATACATTATTACTCTTGTTTGATTTGATGAGTGTGTATCTGGTTTATGGCAGATTCAAGAAGAGCTTGAAGTGGATGAGTACAGTGAAGACAGAAGCAGAGCAACACCAACTCCTCAGAAGCACCCTCCCACGCCCATTGTCAACAAGAATGGCAGCAAATCCAACCACAAGAAGAAGAGGTCAGAATCCGACTCCTCACTCAACGCCGAAGATGCCTCCGTCTCCTGCAACAAGTGCAGGCCTCACTCCAGAGACAAAATCTTCGTGCTCCCCATATTGGATCACAACCACAACCACAACCACAAGCACCAACACTCTTCTCTCTTGGCCTCTCCCAATGGCATCTTCAAGTCCATTGTCTCCAAGCTCACACGCAAGAGCCCCATGTCGTCTTCCTCCGCCGCTTCCAGAGAAGACCAATGGAAGCTCGCAGTGGCCGAGCTCTCTCACAAGCTGGTCCAAGCCACCAGGAAGAGAGATGAGGCTCTCGTGGAAGCCTCCAGGCTCATGAAATCCATGGCCGAGTTGGAGAAGAAGCTCAACAAACTGGAGCTGTATTGCCACACCTTGAAATCGGGCCTGGAAGAGTGCAGCAGCAGTAGCAACAAGGTGGTGGTTACTCAGAATCCACAGCAAGAGACAGTGATCCAACACTTCTTGGTGTCAGTCTCGGAAGCAAGGTCTTCAGTGAGGCTTCTGAGCCGCTCCCTGACTATGCAGCTTCGGCACATGGGGGGAGGAGGCAAGGTGTACGACAAGGTGTCGACGCTGCTGCAACCGTACGACATAAGAATCTCGTTCTCAAAGAACCCGAGAAGCCTGGTGGTGTACCTGGAGGCACTGCTGAACAGGGCATTCTACGAGGACTTCGAAACGGTGGGGTTCATGAAGAACGCGTGCAACCAGGTGCTGAACCCAGTGGAGAGGTGCGAGTCGAACATGGAGTCGTTCAAGATGGTACAGGGGCTGACATGGGAGGAGGTTCTGAGCAAAGGCACAAGGCACTTCAGCTCGGAATTCAGCAGGTTCTGCGACAGGAAGATGAGCGAGATAGTGGGGATGCTGGGCTGGAACAGAGCATGGCCGGAGGGGTTGTTGCAGGCCTTCTTTGGCGCATCAAAGAGCGTGTGGATGGTTCACCTTCTTGCCAACTCGGTGCACCCAAGCTTGTCCATACTCAGAGTGGACAGGGCTGCGAGGTTCGAGTCGTTATACATGGAAGACATGGCCGCTGACAAGTCGCACAGCCTGGTGCCCACACTGGTGAGGATAATGGTCGCCCCTGGTTTCTACGTGTACGGCAGTGCCGTCAAGTGTAAGGTGCTTTGTAGGTACCTCACATCCACCCCTACCCCTTAATTACCCTCATCTGCTTTCTAATTTTGTATATTATTAATTTAGATTAGATTAATTAATGAATGAGTTGAGTAGGGTCAAAGGGGAATTTTTGGCTTTGGACTTGATGTCAATTTTGTTTCATCACATTCAGATTCTCATCAGTCCTAATCCTTCTTCGTGCGTCTGCCACGACCCGTAATTATAACTTGTGATGTGAACTCACTTTCTTTTTGAATCTTACGCTTCTGTCGTTTTTTTCCCTTTTTTTTGATATTGAGTAATGCCATCTTATCTCAATGCCGTTGGGAAAAGGGCTGCTCAAATACACAGCTGAAACAGTCCAAATTAGGCATGCTGATCATGAGAATATTCATATGCCTACCTGCACATATTAATATTATTTGCAAATTGGAAAATTTTCCCCATTTTTTGTCCAATTATTTCATAATACGGCAAAGGAGAAATCTAAAATAAAATGAAGCATTGAATAGAGTAAACGCTTCAAAATATTTTCTCTTCATCAAACTTTTAACCAATGAGCTTAAATCGTGGTTAGAAAAATGACAAGATCTGGACTTATTACGAATAAAGAACAACTGACATATACATAAGATGATGTTAGTTCCCTGTTTCAGCTGTTCAATAAGTTTTCATATAAATGTGAGTGGGCCATCATTCCCCCCTCTTTCTTTCCGAAAAAGTGGACCATCATTTTAAAATCACAATTATGACTATTAATTACCATAAACACGTAAGTGTGGTTAATTTCAATGGGTATCGATATTTCTTCTTGTTGATAGAAGACCATTTGATCGTCATGAGAATAGATTTTTTCAATTGTTAAAAAAAAAAAAAAAATTAAAAGTGTAAAGTGTGATTTTTAAGTTTTTAACTTTTCATTGTTTTCTTTTATATTTATTTTTTGTTTCACTTATAAAATTAATGGTAAGAGATCACACTTTATTCCCTCAATTATTAAAAAAATGGATAGTATTCATTTTCGATTGTCATTACATCACAAAACACACCATCCAGGGACAGTTGGGAGGCTAAACATCATATTAACAGTAATGAGTAATGACACTTAAATTCAAATTATTAGACCAATTCTAATAGTGTGTTTTTCAAATATTATTTTTTATATTTATAAATAATAAATTAATTTAAAATTAAAATTTGTATTAAAATTATTAGTTAAAATAAAATTAGTCTCACTTTAAAAAGACGATTTTATTTTAATAAAAACTAATAAAACTTTACTACTTATATAATTATTTTGATGAAATAATAAAAAATAATATAAAATTTAAATTGAATTAGCATTGGAGTAATAAATTTTATATTTAGTTACAAATTATGATTTATGTCAAATGATCCCACAAATATTAATTTAGTATTTTGTAAAATCTAAAATGAAATTGAAATAAAAGCTAGCATTGAGTTTCTATTTAAATTTAAAATGTAAATATAAAATATCAACAAGATTACTCATTGATCTCATAAAATTCAATCTTTATACAAGACTTAATGAGTAAACACTAAACAATATAATGTCAATAACTTCATTATTGTTATAACGAAAATGACTTAGCTACTCCAACCACACTCCATAGAGGAAAAAAAGGTTATATGGGCCTATGGTGTTTTCATAGATGGGATGGGTCTACAGCTTCTGAGTCCAACAAAAAAAACCTAGTATGGGCTCATGTCTTGGGTTGGGCTTTGGTAAAAGTGAGTCATAGAAAAAGAAGTATGAGTGTGAGAGTTTGTGGTCCTTTTGATTTCCATAATTAGGGCTTTAAAACAAGAAAGAAAGCTTGATAAAAAAAAAAAAAAAAAAAAAACAAACAAGAAAGAAAGAAAGGATACAACGCCTTTGATTTGACCTCGCTAAATCCACTTTACTTTAGGCCTTCCTTTTAGGCAAATAAATCATCACACTCGTTTAATCAAAGATTATTTAATGCTTTATTACATAATGCAGTATGAGTATGGGATCGATCAACTTGCTTATGCTTTAATCAATTCTGTCCTTCAATTTAATAAAAAGGTGCATATCATTTAAAAGATCTTTGCCGGCACTCATCATTTAAAACTTTACCTGATTTTGAGTAGAAACTAAAAACTAGTTCTTCATTTAAAACAATCACATACACATAGGATAAATGGATAAGTTGATTCTTTGATTTTATTAATGAATTTTCAAATTCAAGCGCACGAAAAAAAAAAGTCAACTAGAAAATTCATTCGTTCGTTCGTTAATAATTATCTTATGAGACAAGTAAAGATAAGTGCTTTGATTTAGGACTCAATAATTACGAGTATGATTTAATGTTCCCTCCAACTGCGAATCTTTTGAAGTTCAGTGAGTTTTTGTTCATATATTATGTGACTAATCTCAAAATTATACGGTGGAAACTCAAGTGCAGTCGAGTTCACGTGAAGTTAATATCTGAGAACCATTAAATGATTTGACTGATTTGACTAAATTTTTATCTAACGGCTCTTAAGTATCAATTTCACGTGAAGTCGACTGCACCTGAGTTTCCACCAAATTATATTCTGCGAAACAATAGTTTTATTTTTTCGTTTCTTTTCAAAGTTACCAAAATCATGCATGTTATGGTTTCTAATTTTCTCATATTTTTTATTATTGCTTTAAAATAAATTAAAAGTTTACATGAATCTGGTTTCGGTTATGACACTGAAACCAAAGCATATCCTAAGATTGAATAAATATACTTATATTGAGATACATACAAATTCCATAACATTAAACTGTAATTGTCCATATTTGTTTATAACATATCTATTAATGTCTAAAGTAACTTTTACTCTATGTGGATACAACAACAATGAAAAGTGACATGAATTGAACCCTGTTTAGTGTTTGTGATCTGAAAGCAAAGACCTGAGGCAGTGTTGGACACGGTGATGTTTGGGGGATTTTTGGTCAAGCTTCAAACACTACACAGTTTTCTTCTTCTTTTATTTATTTATTATTTATTTTTTGTCAACCACTAAACTTGTCTCCATATTCAAAAGTAGTCAGTACTCAATACTTTAGTCAAATGATAGATATGTTCATCCCTTTTTTTCAATAATTTTGAATGTTTTAATTTAATCAAATAAATAAATATATTTTTAAATTAAATTAATCAAATTTCTTATAATAAAATCATTTTTTTATAGTATCCCTTCATTCGATTAAATAAAAAAAAATTGTTATAGATTTTGACCAATAAATTATTATATATATAAGATAAAATTCAAATCTCTAATACTTATTTAATCGGATGGGGGTGATTGAATCAATCTAAAGTTGCTTTAAAAAAAATTGTGAATTCCTAGTTTGGAGGGACCATTGCCTATTTTGTATTTTCTTCAAGTCATTGATACCGTATTGACTAGCCACTGCAATAATCCGAAGGTGCGGTCTTTTTATATCTAAAAAAAAGCTTTCTTTCTATACAAGGATTTAACCCACATATTCACAATAAATTTTACTTAAGGATAAATTATAGGAAGAATTTTAAATATTTTTAGAACACTGATATTTAATAGTTTTAGTCATTAATTTTAATTATAAAAATATATTAATTAAAATTAATAGTTAAAATTAGTGAAATATTAGTGTTTTAAAAATCTTTGAATTTTTTTAAAAATTATATTTAACAAATTTCAGGTTAAATAATATTATACAAAATATATTTTTCTTTATAAAATGTGACTTTTTTTTAATAAAAAATTTGATAACATTAGATACATGCTATTTTTGTCTTTTGTAAAATGTAACTTTGACTTCTCTAAGGACAGTTTATTAAATAAAATGGATAGAATTTAACAACAATTTATTTTTATATAGGTTAAATATAACATACTAAAATAAAGGTATAATTAGTAGTTATTAGTTACTATTAATCTTATAGGTATTAGGTATATATTGATGTGCCAATGAAGATATGCATATATATATTTTTATATCTGAAGATATGCATATCTGTTGATATAAATTAAAGTTGAGGAAAGAGGTGAAAAATGGTCCCTGTCCCTGGCAATAGGTTTCCTAATTCCTCTGATATATGGTATTAATTGATTATTATTGTACGGTAAAGAGTATGCTGGTTGGGCCATATCTAATAAGAATGACTCCCACTTGCATTGTCAAATGTCAAGAATTCAATCAAGTTGGATTGGGTTCAATCTCTGATTAATTCATTAGTACACTTAAATAAAGATCAGAAATTTAAATTGTGCATGCAGTTATTTATTAGTCAGCGACAAATTTTTAAATAAAAATTTTGATTTACAATTAATTAGTGTGTGTTTGAATTACAGTTTGTAAACGAGAATTGTATAAAATTGATTTTATAAAGTTAATTTTGATTAAAAATAAATTTGTATTAACATGATTTATGTCTAGTAATTTTATATTAAAATGAATTATAGTAAAATAAATATTATTTAAATTATACTACTCAAAATTATTTTTAAATAAAAAATTATTAAAAAAGACATTAATCTAAATAATTTTTTATATTATCCTATTATTTATTTTAAATATTTAAATAAATATTATTAATTTATTTTATAATAAAATTAATATTTATTTACTAAATTAAAATAACATATAAAAGTTAATAAAATATATTTTAATACATAAAAATATTTAAAAAAGTACTATATATTTTATAATATCAAATAAAAAAAATGTATGTTTGATAATTTTTATATTGGGAAATAGAGAAGTCTGTTTAAGTATTTAGTAGAATTCAGAGATATAATAGAAAAAAATATATATAAAGAATGCATGTCTCTTTCTTGGGATATATATTATCTCATGGTACATGAATACTTTCGAAAGTCTGAAAGGACAGCTATGCTTTAAATTTTTCCTCTATATATAAAATTCTAATATTGTAATAACTAGTTAATTCTATTAGATAGTGTAAAATTGCCACCTTATGCATGGTTTTATTTGATTAAGCTTTGTAAGTTTAATTTGTTGGCTTATATATGCATGGTGTTGGGAATAATGGTAGTGGCTTTATTAATTTCTTCCAACATCTCAACTTTAGAAACACACCTTTAAGATGTCATTGATCAGTCTTTAATCTTGTTTTGCTTCTCTCTTTCAGGTTATGTAAAAAAAAAATTGCATATGATAAAGCTTATTGTATGTGTAATTAAATAGTCAACATGGTTTGGTATGCAAATTAAATAAATCACTAATGACTTTGGGGTATAATAAACGTCCTTTTACATATATATACACACTATCATCGCAGCATAGACTTTGCTTTTTGCACCAACTTTAATTTAATTAGTTAGATAATAATCTAGTCTTTTGGTGATTCATTCATTCCATTATCCAAAGCCAAAAACAATTTAATTTATTATTTTTTAGAAAACGCACTAAGACAAAGCTCTGAAGATATTTTGACTGTGTTGAACAATTTTCAAGTGCAAACTCTTCTTTGGCAAGAATATTTTTCCTAATCTTGATACCAAGTTAAAACACACTTTATTATTAGAAGAACGTTTGACAAAAGTGACCTACCTTCCTAGATCCTTTATTTCTTCCTAGATAGATATTGTATGTTATATATATACTACCACTGATTTCATTCCTAAAATATAATTATGCCTATCTTTGCTTTTGATATATGATATTTGTGAAGTTTAGAATGAAAATAAATCTTAATATATCTGGCAATTATATACAGAAGAAGAATATGACCCTATTGGGACTTGGAAGGACACATTGATTTCCTCATTGCCATAATTATTAAGACACAACTTTTTCAGCTCATGTGACCTAATCAATAAAGCCACAAATAGAGTAGTGTTTTTAAAAATTCGGTCTATTTCTTAAATTCCATAAATAATCCTTGTCCTTCATAGTATTGGAAAGTTTTTAAGTATACCGATAGTGGTGTTTCAATAATTTTTAACCGTTGATCTTAATTATATATATTATATATATTTTTTATAATTAAGATTATTAATTGTGTTACTATAATTAGTTTAAATAAGATAATATATATGATAAATTTATTAAGTATTAGAAGGGATTATTTTGAAGATGTGGACTTATGATCATTATTTTGGGTGTAAAGTAATTTTTTATATTAAAATACAACTATATATTTGACACTAAAAAATAAAGAACAAATCATGTATATGGAAATAGAACATGCATAATTGCACAAGAATACATACTTATTAAAAATATATAAAACAATACTTTTTTAAAAAATTTGTGTCACAACTTAATCAAGTTACATGTAGAAATATCATTACTATTCTAAATATTCGTTGTGCTAATCCCTACCACAATGTCATCAAGACAAGAATAAGTTATTATTTAAAATACGAGACATTTACATTCTAAATTTCGAAACTATCCTTTAATCTATATGCTAATTCAAGTTATACGTAATATAAATATATGATGACTTATTTTTTCATGCATATAGTATTGTTGAACCAATATGCTATTTATTTATAGTATTTTAAAACAAAAAATACTTTATATATATATATATATATATATATATATATATATATATATATATATATTAAAAATTAGTCACTAAATTTGTTATATTTATTTATATTTATATATGTTGATTTCAATATTTTTAATATTGTTTTTTGTATATATATATATATATATATTATAGGAGTGACTCATTAATAACTATATTGTGTACATGTAGTATTAATAAGAAACTTGTTATAAGAGGTATGTTAATAAAACCTTATTTATTCGGTTAGTGTTTAAATTTTCCCTAAAAACTGAAACACAATAATTGCAAATATTGATAGAAGCTAAGGCAAAGAAAATGGATGGGAGTGAAGTGAACAAAGGGAATAAGATAAATAGGCAGGCAGAACCAGATTCGTTGATTATGTGAATAGAAATCTTATGAAAGAAAAGAAAAAATAGTGGAATATTAAAAGAGTGAAGGCAGATCATATTGAAGATACGATTAAGACTGAATTGGTTGAAGAAATTGAAGCCTACCAAATTAAAGACAAACCTACTCTATTCAACAATCTCATCATCCGTAACTAACATCACGGGACTTTTTGGGAAAAAAAAAAAAAACAAATTCTATAACTACTTACGTACTATATACTATATGATTAGAGTATTAGACTTGTGAACTATGGGCATGAGCCACCTTTGTTTCCGATATATAGCATATCATATAAATCTAAATATGAGCACTTTATTTAATTGTCGTGTCTAATATTTAAATATAATATTTATTGATATTTATTCTATACGCATATTTTTTGTGTTTAACTGTGTATTAATAAAAAAAATATTTTAAATACACTTAGTACATTTAATTCTAAATATTATTCTGCAGACAAATATATATAGAATGCAGTTATAAATTGTTACGATGGGTAATCGAAGATTATTGGGCTAGACTCGCTGGGTTGACCCTATCGTCTATAGAGGAAAGTCTTCGGGCGGATTCGCGTCTTCAGAGCCTCCGTCCGACTTGTGAATACGAGTGAATGGGGGGTGGTACCTGCAAAGACACTCTGATGCCTAAGTCAGCAAGGTGGGTAAGCAGGTCTAGAGAGTATTGGGACTTCTGAGATACCTGAGAAGTGTCAGTGTATTTATAGTGGTGAACCCATAACTACCGTTGGTGTAGTTCCGTTATTTATGGTGGATAACCGTCCCTTTATCTCAGGGAGGTTGAGATATGGCTCCAGGAAGTGGGTAGAGAGATTTTAGGGGCAGTTACTCATTTGAATGTGTGTTTATCTGCCAGCTAATCTTCGTCCCGACTTCTTTAGAGCAAGTCGTGGTAGGGACCGACTTCGTAGGGCGAAGGTCGATGTAGGGCGAGGCTCAATCCTTTGGATTGAGCCTTTCGTTTGGACCTGAGCCTTATCATTGGGCCAGAGTATGAACAGTGCCCCTACTTGAGCCCAATTTCTTTTAGGACTTGGGTTCGAGTATTCTACTCGGGGTCATAGCCGACTTGTTGGAGGACCGACGTGATGGTTTGAAACCGACGTGACTTTTCGTGACTTTTGATTTTCACAGTTACGTCTAATCAAACGTCGCGTCCGTTAGAGGTTTGCGTAGGGATTGTCTTGGTAACGGTGCACCCATTAATGACTGCGTCCGTTTTTACCATTATGCCCCTAACGTGTTTATAAATACTTTCCTTCTCTTTCGTTGCTTCGTTTCTACGATTTTTCAAATTTTCTTCTTCTCATCCGTTCGTGGAGCACCCCTTGTTTGAAGGCTTTTATCTTCCTCTACCTTACTCCCAGATAAAGGTTAGTCTTTTCTTCTTTTCTTTATGACGTGCTTTCTGTTTGCATGCTTTTATTCTTTAGATAGAGAGAAGTTGATTCGTAGGCTCTGATTCCGTATTCCCCTTAGAGACCATGTTTTTGATTTTCTTTTCTTTTTTCTTTGTAGGTTTCACTCACCTTTTTAGGAAAAGAAATGTCTTCTGTAGAAATTCTTGCTCAGTGGGTCGATGTCATAGTCTTAGGAGAGGAACCTCTGGTTGACACTAATTTTATTACTGACCTTCGCACTCGTCACCGGCTCTGCACCTCTGATGAGGATGAGCCAAAGTATGAACTGCTTGCCCGGGTCCGGAAGACCGGGTTTGCTTTGGGAGGGCTTCAGAGGCAGCCCCTCATTTCTTTTATATGTATGAGAGTATGATTAACCGCCTGGGCATTTTTCTCCCTTTCTTTGATTTTGAGGTTGTTGTTTTACGTCACTGCCGTGTTGCACCTACCCAACTTCATCCCAATTCTTGGGGTTTTCTGAAAATTTATCAGTTTATCAGCCATGCCTTGGAATTTTCGACTTCTTTGAGGATTTTCTTCTTTCTTTTCCACATGACCAAGCCCTTCAGTGGGCAGAATAATAAGCAACAATGGGTGTCCTTCCGAGCTATACAAGGTCTGAGGGTCTTTACCCTTTTTGATGAATCTTTCCATGACTTCAAAAATTATTTTTTCAAAGTTCAAGCCGTAGAGGGTCACCACCCATTTTTCTTGGATGAGAATTCTTCTCATTGCTTTCCCTTGTACTGGTTAGAGGCCTCCCCCTGTGAGAAATATGGTTTGGAGGATCTGGATGAGGTGGAGGCAGCCATTGTAGGGTTCCTCCGAGAAGTATGGGGGAGGGCCCATATCTGGATACCAAAAAATTTCTCCAGGGGTCGTCGTCTTTTGTCCAGACACAACTAGGTAGCTTTTATCTACTTTGTTTCCGACTTGTTTCTACCGACTTGAAGTTTACCGACTTGTTTTACTAATTGTTTTCTTTTACAGAGATGGCGAGGAAGAATTCCAATGAGTCTTACCAGAGAGTCCAGGAGGCCAAGGCGAGGTCTCACGCCAGAACCGGTGGTGCCATGGTAACTAGCTCTCTTCTTCCTCTTCCTCCCCCTTCTTCCCGAAATTTGGAGACTCCTTCTCAACCCATTGTTATCTCCTCCTCGGCTTCTTCTCATCCGTCCCCTCCTCCCCGACCTTCCCCTGAGCCAAAGAAGAAGAAGCGCAAGGCTTTAGAGTCTGGCTCTTCTTTTGAAGGTGGGGCTAAGATGAATGCTCCTGCATTTATCCGAAAATTCATCTACCCCCATACCCGTATAGGTATGGATGATGTTTCTATTCGGAACCACCTCACTATTCTGGCTGAGGATAGCATCAGGGCGGCGGGGATGTGTGCCAAGTTCCTCGATATTTTTGAGAAGACTCCTCTTAGCTCTCTGGGTTCAACTTCTAGGGTTGAAGAGTTGGAGGGAAGGCTTCTCATATATCAGGAACATGAGAAGGAGTTGAAGAAGGAGGTCGCCAAACTGAAGGAGGAGAGGGATGGCCTCCGAGAGAAGGAGAGCAAGTTACAAGCTCAATGTAACATGGAGGAGGGCTTGAGAAAGAAGGCGCAGGAGAGTTATCAGAGTTTTATTTGAGGACCTTGTGGCTGTAAGGAGGGATTTGTTGAACTCTCGGACTGCCTACGCCGAGTTGGAGGACTCGATTGCTGAGGGGGCCGAGGAGGCCTGGAGGATTTTTAAGGAGCAGGTCGGAGTCCTTGCTCCCGACCTGGATCTCTCTCCTTTGGATCCTGACAAGGTCGTTATTGATGGTGCCATAGTTTATCCCCCAGCTCCCGAGGTCGTCACCGAGTCAGATTTGAAGACTCGGGGGCAGAGAATCATTGAGTCCCCTCCTCGTCCAAAGGATGTTCCGAGTTCCTCAAGACATCACGGCACCTCTTCTCCGACTCCTATGGATACTTCTCTCCCTGGTCCTGATGGCGCTCCGACTTCTCTTCCCGACTCTGGCGGTGATCCGACTACTCCCTTCGGTCCTGGTGGTGATACTCTTTAAAAATTTGTTGGCTATATGGGGCCCGGCCTGTGGGTCCCCTTTTTTTAAACTCTTTATATTTGTGGTGGTGGTATGTTGATATTTGTCTTGGCCTTTTATGGCCGTAAACAAAAATATTTATAATTGCCATTTTTTGGATAAGGGTTTTATTTAACAAAAATACCCTTTTTGGTATAAAGGTTTCAGCTACCTTTTTGTGTGCATGCTTTTCTGATTTTGATTTTTCGAAGTCCCCTTGATCTTTTCTGAAAACCTTTTCTTTGGCTTTTCTGTCTTTCTGAGCCTTTTCGCTTTAAGGACTTTAGGATAGCTTTTAAGCTTTTTCTAGGCTTTTTCGATCCCTTTTTTGTTATTCCTTATACTCAACTTTGTTTTATTGAGTTTTTATGACTTATGTTATTTTTGCGATGCGTTTTCTTTTTTACTCGGTTTTTCATTTCGACTTATGAGTCAGAATGTTTCCGAGTTTCTCACGATCAACTTTTATAACATCTTTACACCGACTTGTACCTCGTCGTTTTATCCTGACGACCATCTAGGTCGGTTCATGGGATTTTCACGTTTTGTCGAGCTTAAGTCGGCGCGTTTCATAGAAAAGTAAACGAGAAGGAATTTATAAGAGATATTGTAAAAAAGATCTTTATTTATTTGGGAAGGTACTTTACGGCTACTAAGGGTTTAATGATCTATTCCCCCCTTAGCCTCTACTATGATGCCTCGTTAAAAACCCTTCTTCAGAAAAAACCCTTTAATTTTTGGGAAAAATCATGAAGTTGGGAAAAGAGTACATCAGGGAGTAGAGTTCGCTTTTAGCTATAGTACATTTTCATGTTACAAGCATGCCACGACCTTGGTAGCTCGGTGCCGTTTAAGTCGGTCACCTTATAATAACCTTTTCCTAAGACCTCGCTAACTTTGTAGGGTCCTTTCCAATTGGCAGCGAGTTTTCCTTCCCCCAATTTGTTGACTCCAATGTCATTTCTGATCAAGATCAAATCGTTTGGGGTGAAACTCCTTCGAATGACTTTTTTGTTGTACCTGGTAGTCATCCTTTGTTTCAATGCTGCTTCTCTTACCTGGGCTTGCTCTCGGACTTCGGGGAGCAATTCGAGCTCCTCTTTGTGCCCCTGTACATTTCCGACCTCATTATGGAGGATCACCCTTGGGCTTTGTTCATTGATTTCTACTGGTATCATGGCTTCTACGCCATAGACAAGTCGAAAGGGTGTTTCTCCTGTGGCGGATTGTGGCGTCGTCCGGTAGGCCCATAGAACTTGCGGGAGCTCGTCAGCCCAAGCTCCTTTTGCATCTTGTAATCTTTTCTTTAGCCCCGCCAGTATGATTTTGTTAGCTGCCTCCGCTTGTCCATTTGCTTGTGGATGCTCCACCGAGGTGAACTGGTATTTTATTTTCATACTAGCTACTAGCCTTCTAAAGGTAGAGTCGGTGAACTGGGTTCTATTATCTGTGGTAATGGAGTGAGGTATCCCATACCTTGTGATGATAATTTTGTAGAGGAACCTCCGACTTCTCTGGGCGGTGATGGTGGCCAATGATTCTGCTTCTATCCACTTTGTGAAGTAGTCTATTCCCACAATTAAGTATTTGACTTGTCCTGGGGCCTGGGGAAAAGGTCCTAACAGGTCCATCCCCCATTTTGCAAAGGGCCACGGAGAAGTTATACTGATTAGCTCATCGGGGGGAGCCACGTGGAAATTTGCATGCATCTGGCATGGTTGGCATCTTTTCACAAATTCTGTGGCATCTTTCTGCAAGGTCGGCCAGTAGAATCCAGCTCGGATTACTTTTCTTGCCAGTGACCTGGCTCCGAGGTGGTTTCCGCAGATCCCATTATGAACCTCCTCTAGTACTTCAGTTGTCCTTGAGGTCGATACGCACTTTAGCAATGGTGTTGATATTCCTCTTTTATAGAGGGTATTTTTTACCAAAGTGTAGTATTGTGCTTCCCTCCGAATTTTCTTGGCCTCTTTTTCCTCTTTGGGGAGGATGTCAAATTTTAGGTATTCGACCAAGGGGTTCATCCATCCGAGGTTTAACCCGGTTACCTCAAGGACATCTCGTTTGTCCTCTGCTTTTACCACAGAGGGTTCTTGGAGAGTTTCCTGGATCAGGCTTCTATTATTCCCTCCTGGTTTTGTACTTGCTAACTTGGAGAGGGCATCTGCTCTACTATTGAGATCCCAAGTTATATGCCTAACCTCGGTCTCCGCAAAGCGCCCTAGATACTCCAGAGTTTTTTCCAAGTATCTCTTCATGTTTGGGTCTTTGGCCTGATACTCTCCATTTATCTAGGAGGTCACCACCTGAGAGTCACTGTATATCATCACTTTTGTTGCACCGACTTCTTCGGCCAGCTTCAATCCTGCAATCAGGGCTTCATATTCTGCCTGATTATTTGAAGTTGGGAATTCAAATTTGAGGGATACCTCTATTTGAGTTCCCCTTTCGTCGGCCAGTATTATGCCTGCACCGCTTCCTGTCTTGTTTGAAGATCCATCTACATAAAGTTCCCATGTAGTTGGCTTTCCTCTTGATCTCCCGCGTATTCTGCTATGAAGTCGGTGAGGCATTGGGCTTTGATTGCTGTCTGAGTATCATACTTCAAGTCGAACTCGGAGAGCTCTATTGCCCATTGAACCATTCTCCCTGCAACATCCGTCTTTTGGAGGATTTGCTTCATGGGTTGGTTCGTCCGGACTTTTATTGTATGTGCTTGAAAGTAAGGCCGTAGCCTTCGTGAGGCTATTACTAAGGAGTAGGCAAACTTTTCTAGTTTGTGGTACCTTAGCTCGGGGCCCTGTAGAACTTTGCTGATGAAGTAAACTGGATGCTGTCCGACCTCGTCCTCCCTTATCAGGGCTGATGCGACAGCTTTGTCTGCTACGAACAAATAAAGGACGAGGTCCTCCCCGACTAGAGGTCGGGTTAGTATTGGTGGTTGGCTCAAGAACCTTTTGAACTCCTGGAACGCTCCTTCGCATTCTGGAGTCCATTCGAACTGGCATCCCTTTCTTAATAAAGAAAACAGTGGAAGGGATTTTAGTGCCGATCCTGCCAAAAATCTGGAGAGGGCTGCAAGTTGGCCATTCAGTTGCTGAACCTCTCTTAAGCAAGTCGGGCTCTTCATTTCCAGGATAGCTTTACACTTATCGGGATTTGCTTCAATCCCTCTCTGTGTTAGCATAAATCCTAGAAATTTTCTGGCCTCCACCGCGAAGGTACACTTTGCGGGATTTAACCTCATCCCGTGTAACCTTATGGTGTCGAATACTTGCGAGAGGTCTACCAAAAGGTCGGTTTCTTCCTTGGTTTTTACTAGCATATCGTCTACATAGACTTCCATTAAGCTCCCAAGGTGGGAAACAAACACCTTGTTCATCAGCCTTTGGTATGTGGCCCCTGCATTTTTTAATCCAAATGGCATGACCACGTAGCAAAAATTTGCTCTGGGCGTGATGAATGATGTCTTCTCCTGGTCTGGCTCATACATTGGGATTTGGTTATATCCCGAGTAGGCATCCATAAACGACAAGTATTGATATCCCGAGCTAGAATCTAATAGGGTATCAATACTCGGGAGTGGATAAGGGTCTTTGGGACATGCCTTATTTAAGTCTGTGTAGTCAACACACATCCTCCATTTGCCATTTTGCTTCTTGACTAGCACTACATTTGCTAGCCATGTTGGATATTTAACTTCTCTAATGAAGCCGGCTTCTAGGAGTGCCTGTACTTGCTCTTCCACCACTAGGGCTCGTTCCGGGCCGAGCTTGCGCCTTCTCTGTTGTACAGGTCGGGATCCTGGATGTACCGAGAGCTTGTGGGACATGAGCTCAGGGTCTATCCCGGGCATATCGGAAGCTTTCTAGGCGAAGAGGTCAGAATTTTCTCTTAGGAGCTTAGTCAACCCTTGCTTCAGGGTTTTCCCTAGGTTGGCTCCTATGTTGGTATTCTTCCCTTCCTCTTCGCCGACCTGTATTTCTTCAGTTTTTTCTCCTGGCTGTGGTCGTAGCTCTTCTTTGGCCCTTGCACCACCGAACTCTATGGTGTGAACCTCTTTGCCTTTTCCCCTCAGGTTCAGGCTTTCATTGTAGCACTTTCTTGCCAACTTCTAGTCTCCCCGCACTGTTGCTATTCCCGCAGGTGTCGGAAATTTCATGCAGAGATGGGGGGTAGACACCACCGCTCCGAGTCGATTCAGGGTAGTTCTGCCGATTAGGGCATTGTATGCTGACCCCACGTCGATGACTATAAAGTCTATGCTCAGAGTTTTGGACTTTTCCCCCTTTTCAAAGGTAGTGTGGAGGGGTAGAAATCCCAGTGGTTTTATTGGCGTGTCGCCTAGCCCGTACAAGGTGTCGGGGTAGGCTCTTAACTCTTTTTTATCCAGCCCCAGTTTGTCAAACGCGGGCTTGAAAAGGATATCCGCCGAGCTTCCTTGATCTACTAGGGTTCTGTGGAGATGGGCATTAGCTAGGATCATAGTTATTACCACTGGATCATCGTGTCCAGGGATTACTCCTTGGCCATCCTCCTTTGTGAATGAGATGGTAGGAAGGTCGAGTGACTCGCTTCCGACCTGGTAGACTCGCTTGAGGTGTCTTTTGTGAGAGGACTTGGTGAGTCCCCCTCCCGCGAACCCGCCTGAGATAATATGTATATGTCTCTCCGGAGTCTGCGGTGGTGGGTCTCTTCTATCCGCATCGTCTCGCTTTCTCTTCCCATGATTGTCCGACCTTTCTATGAGATATTTGTCAAGTCGGCCTTCTCTGGCCAGCTTTTCTATCACATTTTTAAGGTCGTAACAGTCATTTGTTGAGTGACCATATATTTTATGGTACTCACAGTAGTCGCTGCGACTCCCCCCTTTTTTATTTTTAATGGGCCTGGGAGGTGGCAGCCTTTCGGTGTTGCAGATCTCTCTGTATACATCCACCATGGAAACCTTTAGAGGAGTATAAGAGTGATATTTCCTTGGCCTGTCGAGACCAAGTTCTTCTTTCTTCTTGGGCTCTCTTTCCTTCTCTTTTGCAGAGTGGGAATGCCCAGGTCGCCAACTCGGCTCTCGTAGTCTGGCATTTTCCTCCATGTTGATGTACTTTTCTGCTCTTTCTTGTACATCGCTCAGGGAAGTGGGGTGCCTTTTTGATATGGACTGTGAGAATGGACCTTCTCTAAGTCCATTCACTAACCCCATGATGACAGCTTCGGTGGGCAGGTCCTGAATCTCTAAACATGCTTTATTGAACCTTTCCATATAGTCCCGCAAAGGTTCTCCGACCTCCTGCTTTATTCCCAGGAGGCTCGGCGCATGTTTTACTTTATCCTTTTGGATGGAGAACCTCATCAAGAATTTTCTTGAGAGGTCTTCAAAACTGGTGACTGACCTCGGCGGGAGGCTGTCGAACCACTTCATCGCCGCTTTTGACAAAGTAGTCGAAAAAGCTTTGCAGCGAGTTGCATCAGAAGCATCAGCCAGATACATCTGACTTTTGAAATTGCTTAGGTGATGCTTCGGATCAGTGGTTCCGTCATAGAGGTTCATATCAGGGCTTTTGAAGTTTCTTGGAACTTTTGCCCTCATGATGTCCTCACTAAACGGATCTTCTCCTCCCAGGGGCGACTCTTCTCGGTCGCCACGGGAGTTCCGACTTTTCAGAGAAGATTCTATTCTTAAGAGTTTTTTCTCTAACTCTTTTCGTCGCTCTATCTCTTCCCTGAGATTTCGCTCCGCCTCTCGTTGTCGTTCTAACCCCTGTTCCAACTGTTCCAAACGACCTTGGTGGCCATGGACCAACCCCATTAGCTCGGTTGTGTGGGGGTGGCCCTTCCTTTCCTGACTCTCGTCCATCCGAGGAGTTTACCTTTGGATTTCTAAACCCAGAGGTGCCTTCTCGATGTTGATCGCTGGCCTCCTGGTGAGGAGTTGGGATCGCGTCGTTGTTTCCGGTGTCCAGGTTTTCCTGTTCGGAATCGGACGCCGTATGACCGTCTTCCGGTGATTTGTCCGCCATTACTGGTTGATCTCTCGGGTCCCCGGCAACGGCGCCAATGTTACGATGGATAACCGGAGATTATTGGGCTGGACTCGTTGGGTTGGCCCTATCGTCTATGGAGGGAAGCCTTCGGGCGAATTCGCGTCTTCAGGGCCTCCGTTCGACTTGTGAATACGAGTGAATGGGGGGTGGTACCTGCAAAGACACTCCGATGCCTAAGTCAGCAAGGGGGGTAAGCAGGTCTAGAGAGTATTGGGACTTCTGAGATACATGAGAAGTGTCAGTGTATTTATAGTGGTAAACCCATAACCACCGTTGGTGTAGTTCCATTATTTATGGTGGATAACCGTCCATTTATCGAGATATGGCTCCAGGAAGTGGGTAGAGAGATTTTAGGGGCAGTTACTCATTTGAATGGGTGTTTATCTGCCAGCTAATCTTCGTCCCGACTTCTTTAGAGCAAGTCGTGGTAGGGACCGACTTCGTAGGGCGAAGGTCGGTGTAGGGCGAGGCTCAATCCTTTGGATTGGGCCTTTCGTTTGGACCTGGGCCTTATCATTGGGTCAGGGTATAAACATAAATTATAAACAAAACAAATATACATTTCAAAATTTGTTTTTTCTGTGACATGAATACAGAAAATACACAACATATATATAAAATATAAAATATTTTTTTATAATTATAATGATATTTTATTAAAATTAAAATATAAATTAAATTTTTTATTTTTTTAATTATATAAAATATTTAAAATATTTTTTATTTTAATAAATAATAATATATATTATTTTAAATTAATTTTAATAATATATATTAAGAATATATATATAATCTTTTAAGTGTATCAATTCACTAATATTTTAATAATTTTTAATTATTAATTTTAATTATAAAATATATATATATATAATATATAATTAAAATTAATATTTAAAATTTCTTGAAATACAAGTCTATCGGTATAGTTAAAAGCTTTTCATATATATATATATATATGTCATGCATAGCCTCATCCACATGGCCGACACATACCACCAACGCAAGAGGACAAACCAGCAATTTGACTGTTTAGTCCTTGTGCTTGTGCAGCTGTGCCTCTCTCCATCGGAAGAAAACTTCAAACTTTAAATAATGGTCCCCATGCAATCTTCCTGGTATTCCCGTCACAAGATCTTTATTTTCCATTCGCTGCTTGCTTTGGCCATCAATTCAACAATCAACATGCATCTTCATTATCACTTCTATATTAGAGTTATGCATCACTTTGATTCTTCAAGCTTCACGTCGAAATTTTTTTTTATCTTTAATCTTTTTTATATATAAAATTATCTCTAAAATTTAATTTAATTTTAACATTATTTTTTTTATTTAAATTTTAAAAATTTGAACCAAATTACTGATAAAAAATTTATAAAATAAAATAAAAAGAGAAAGAGAATATTTGAAGTTGAGAGAAAGAGAGAAAGAGAACCATGGTGAAGAAGAAGAAAAAGGGGGAGAGGAAGAAGAAGAGGGAAGAGGAAGGTGGCGACGATGCCGACGAAAGAGGACGGTGTTTTTGCTTCTGCACTAGTGTTCGATGTCGATGCCAGCAGATCAGCGAGAGAAGATGTCGTGCACCGCATCGCCGTTTCTGCTCCTCTTCGCTCGCTCACCGTTATTCCGTAGGGTTTCAATTCGTTTTTTCTTTTGTAATTTTGTTGATTCTTTGATATTTGAAATACAGATTGTTGATTTTTTAGTACTAGTTTCTACTTCTATTACATTATTGATCCTTTTGTTTCTGGTTCTTTGATATTTGTTTATTTGTTAATTACATTGTTGATTCTTCTGTTTTTGTTTCTTTTGTTTATTACATTGTTTCTGCTTCTGATTCTATTGTTGTTGTTGCTAATGATGTGATGAAAAAAAAAAAAGAAGAAGCGAAATTAAGTATTTTGGTGAAGAAGGTTTATTGGAGAAGGGTATTTTGGTCTGAGTGACGATTTTAAAACTAAGCTTAATCTTAAAGGCGATTTTGTATGCAAAAAAAAAAGTTGGAGATAGAAAAAATTTTCGACCTATAACTTAGAGACTAAAACCGTACTTAACCCTCTATATTATCTTTCCAATAATCTTGATCTTCTTCAGCTTGTTTGATCTCTCACTACAAGTAAATATGATTTTTGACATGCTCCAAAAGTGTTTTCGAAAAGCTGAAAAAAGTGTAGCCATGCTTTTTGATGTACTGCCATGTTTTTTAAAAGGTCACTTGATCAACCGTGGCTAATTCTATATGGCCACGCTTTTTGGAATCAATTGTCATGCTTACTTTCTGGCGGTGCTTTTTGGGTGAAAAAAAATGTTACTGTTGGTGGTGACCAATTGCTATGCTTTAAAAGTATGCCTAGCAACAAACCTACTGTGACGTTTTTAAAAACGTGCCTATATATCAACTTATTGCCACACCTTTTTTATTTATGTGTCTAGACGTGAACCTATTGCCACGCTTTAAAAGCATGACCTATATCTTTATCAAATTACAAAAAAATCCTAATATGAGCATTCATGTATATTCCAATGTACTCCAAAAACTGTAAAAAAAACTAGTAGTAATTGCATCAAAAACATCAATAGCCTTTTATTTCTTTCTTTTTGATAGTTTATATCAAAACTTGTTGAACAAGAAGCTAAACTATTTTGTGACAAGAAAAAACTGAATAAAACAAATAAAAAATGTCTATACACAATTCAAAAAGTGACAATGGCAGCCATTCTACCTAATCTGGATCATCAGTCTGAAAGAGACAATGCCTATTTGACATGGTTTTTCCTAAGGCTTCTTGAATAACACGTTCAGATTCAGCATTCAATGCACTTGTGGCTTCATCCAGAAGCAGAATTTTCGGATTCTTCAAAATTAGCCTTGCTATGGCAATTCTTTGCTTTTGCCACTGCCAATGTATCAATTTTCTGAAAACATAACAATAAACTTTCATTTATCTTAACCAAACATAATTAAAAACTTAAAAGAAAAAAGAGCAATGAAATTTGAATACTGACATACCTGAGGCAACTTGTCAATGAAATTTTTGGCTAACCAAACCAATTTGTTTTCCTATCCATCTAAGTTGGAAATTCTTTAAGTTGACCCCATCTGTCAGTAATTCTCCAGAATCAGGATCATAGAATTTTTCTAATAAACATTCGCAGTTGACTTGCCACTGCCACTTTGACCAACCAAAGCAGCAGTTGTGGCATTTGGAACACACAATGAGAATCCAACAAAGATATGCACATGTGTACAACTAATCGCTTCCTAAATCAAAATCAAAGCATGTTTGGTATTTACTTTTAAAAAGTACCAAAAAATAAATTTCCTCTATGAGAAAAAAATCAAAGCAACTGTACTGTACCTTATACAAGTTCAAGTCACCAGGAAATTATTTATGTTGTAATTATGGAGACAATGAACTCATACATAAAAGAATTTATTGAAACAAGATTTAATAGGAACATAAACATAGAAGTAGGAGATATCTGAAAATGGAACAACTTCTAATGATAACAGAATCAAACGCAATATAGGGACAAAATCCACTTTTCTCAATCTTTCACTCAATATGGTTTATTATATACACATATTGCGCTTAGATTTTATCAAGGTTGGTTTTGAATTTACTGGAAAAAAGTTTAGGCTGCAGTAATAATATATATACAGTGTCAAACCATGATTGAATTGAATCATGTTGATTCAATTTTAAGAATTTCTAATTTTTAAAATCTGGGTACCTCAATTACTCGCATTAGAGAGCATAGACAACAATTAAACCTTTTTTTCATGATTGAAATGCTATCAAAAGAATTTCAAATATATATGACATATATAATCACAAATGATGAAACCAGTTTTGCTTATTAATTTGCCTTCACAATAGAGTACTTGAAACAGAAAGATTAATCTTTCAACTTATGATCCGAAAATTACTTTCAGCTTATTACAAATAAATCTATGATAAACCTAAATAAAGATAAAAAATTTGTACAAGAAGATCCTTAAAAAATTAAATTGAATGTCAGATAATTTACAGTTCCTTACAAGGTCACAAGAGCACATAATGAAAGATATCAACTAAAGGATAACATAACTACACCAAAATGAGATGAAGGATACCAAAACTACATAATAAAAGCGTGCTTATTGACTCTTTTACACCACGCTTTTAAAGTATCGCAAAAAAAAGCGTGGCGACAGGATTTTTTCTTGTAGTGTTCTCTATTGTTTTCAGGGTGTAGGGATGGCTGTGAAGATTCTAGCGTTTTCGTGAACCATCATTTCTAAACACTCAACAAGTCATGCACACTATGGCTGAGCTTTATTACGAGAATGAGGCCATAATCTCTCAAATATTTTATAAATAAAAAATGAGAAAGTCTAGGAGAACTTTTATTGAAATCTGACCGGCACTTAACCATAAAAAAAAATGAGTAATTCTATACTATTAAATGTCATCTCACACTATTAAAAATATTAATGATGACTAATTGATAACTATACATTACAAATTCTCCTGGCCTCCTAGCATTCCTCTTAAAAAATAGTTATGACTTGTTTTATTTATATAAAAATTATTGAATTGGTTTTTATTTTCATGCAAGTCTTTCACAACCAGTGATCGTGGGTTCAAACCACATTTTGTTTTTTTATGCTGAGTTTAGAAAAGGGACTGAGACCGAGAGGTTTTATATTATGTTTCACATAAAATATATTTGATTGTGTAAATTTAAAATTTAAAAAAGTTAAATAAGAGAATTTTTAGAAAGAAATGTTATTAAAATTTTAACCTCCATCTATAGAAATTTTAATCTTTTATGTTTTTACTTTTTAAAAGTACTGAAGGGATTAAAATTTTGTGTTTCAAAACTAAAATTTTAGTTTTAATCTCTAATCACCAAACACAATACTCAATTTTAATCTCTCAGTTCCAGTTTCAATCTTAAAAAATAAATACAGCCTTAATTCCCATGGTTCAATTCTTCTTTTATAATAAAATACTTTTTATATTTCACATTATAATCATAAACAGCATTTCTTAAGTTTATACTTAGAAAGATAAGCAAATTATTTTAAATTATAATAATTTTATTAAATGAAATTCAATTATGAAATAATTTATGAATAAAAAAGTTCATACTGTTTTAATAATTTTAATATTTTATAATACAAATTTCTTTTTTTGATTATATATATATATAGAAGTGTTTATTAAAATAAGTATAATTTTTTAATTTTTTATGTCACTATCAAAATGTATTGCACAATAGAATAAGTGATATCATATAATCAAATTAAAGATTTCTTAGATTTAAATTTTACCATTTTATATTTTTTTATTGATCTTTATTTTTTTTTAAATTTGGACAAACAAAAATATATATTTATTATCATTTTAGATGCTATTATGTTAATTAAAATTTTTACTTTTTAAAAAATTTATTGCAATTCTATATTATAAATTTATAATGCCTATTGGAAAAAAAATCAAAGAATTAACATATTTAATTTGAGTATAAATATTTTTATATAATTTATATATTTAATTATATATTTAATCTCCTAAAATTTTTTTTTCAAACTCCACTATTGGATATACGGATCTACATTTTCCTTTCAACTTTCACTGAATCAATCATTCATGAATAATCTTTCTTCCTTTTTTTTCATTTCTAAGATTTAAGGTGTAATATTAATTACTTTGGGACAATGTAATAATTAATTAATTAATTAATTGAGGATGCTACATACTTCGACCATATCATAGATCATATAGGAGGGTGGCTTTCTTAATTTCTCTAGTGATTTCTGATATTCACTATTTTTATTATTATAGTATTTTAAATTCAAAATTTATTATATCAACCTTTAAAATTTAGATTTAGGTATCGTATTTATCTTTGGATCTTTTTCTATGTTGAATCAATAAATCGAATGTTAAACTAATTTTAATGTGTGTTATCAAAGATAGAAAAACTCGAACCCATAACCTCTTAGATGAGTATGAGGAAACTATGCTATTTGAGTTATAAATCATTAGTAAGAAGATGAAATAGTTTTTTTTTTGTTTTTACCAAAGATAAGAGACTCGAACCCGCAACCTCTTAATTGAGTATTGGAAGACTATACCATTTGAGCTATTATTCATTGGCAAGAAGATGAAATAGTTTGCATATCATATAAAACGAAACGATATAGTTTAAGCATATATTTAATGTGACAAGTCAAAACCAATTTAATATTTAATTCCTTAACTCACTGTTAGAAAAGTCTAAAAACTAATATAATATTAAATTTCATAAACCAGTATAATCAATTTTAAATTTAAAAAATTAAAATAATAAAAATTGTGAATAGGAAAGACCAATTTGATAATTAGTCCGTTGGCGGCACTTCCTTTGTTAAAGTTTATTGGATGTAGAATCTCAAAGTCTTGGTTACGTTTCAAAACATACACTAACTAACTAAATATTAAGAAAAAGGATTCAGCACAACATTAGCCATACCAAATTCAATTTATCCTTTTAATTTTAATAACGCCACGAGTTCTAGTTATTCCATGAAATAACATAAATAATAAAGTTGACTACTGATACCATGCGGCTTATACGTTAACAGAAGAAACATGGATTTTCAAACTGATTCAACGAATATGAAAAAACAATGATTATTGTTTCTTGATTGACAATGTGGGTTATATGAAATATATGCGTATTATTCAACCCACATGCAAGACAAGTTTGCAAGTATAAAAAACTCCCCAACCTAACATGAATATGTTGAATATATATAAGCTTTTATTTATGGGGAAAAAGGGGACAACATTTATCATTTATAATTATCATTGTCAAATATGTTGGTGAATTTGCTTTCTGTTAGAGAATCAATTAGAATCATTAGAATCAATTTAGATCAATTAGCATCGTCTATATTTATATAGCATATCTGTACATTAATTGTAGGATTCTATGTCTTTATTACTTTGATTTATTTAGCACCTATAAATACCCCTTGTATATTGTACCTGACACACAACTCAATAATACACTTTTCACATCATTCTCTCAGTCTCTTGTTTCTAACATGGTATCAAGAGCTTAGGTCCTTTTTTTTTTCAATGAATATTAGTTCATAGCCCCTTTGTTTTTTTCTTGTCGGCAGTGTTCTTTGGCCTCCTTTTTCGTACTTTTTTTGACGCTTTGGTTCGTCACCCCCATACCCTTCTTGTTCGTCTCCTCGCCGTGATTCCAACGCAACCAAAACCGTCGCCATCCGCCGCCGGACGCGCCTCCACGCGCCGCCTAAAGACGTCGTCACGACCAGGTTGATCTTTCACCCGTGCCTCTTTGCTCGCGATTTTCGAGCTGTTTCCGACGCTTTGGTTCGTCACCTCCGGTATCATCGTGTTCTTCTCTCCGTCAGCTTTCCAACGCCGCCAAGATCGCCGCCAACGACCACCACACGCGCCTCCACGCGCCGTCAGAACATTGCTGCCGACCACCATTCTTTCTCATCCGGAGGCTTCAGCAGCCGTTGGATCTTCGTGCAGATCGGACGTCCCTGGAGCGTCCACGTGTCACAAGGTAAGCTGGTTGGGCAACCCGACCCGCGACGACCCGACCCGACCCGCCCTGAGACCCGCGTGCCACCTGTGCGCCAGCGTGTCTCCATCCGCCTCTCCCGTGCTGACACGTGTCATCACCCGCTGACGTGGCGCTGACGCATTGCTGACGTGGCGCTGACGCATCGCTGACGTGGCTGCCAAGTGGACCATCCCTAAGGTTTTTTGGTGAGCTCTTTCCGATTCCGCGCTCTGTTTTCTCGTTTTCTGCCCCGAATTTGCAGTTTTCTTCTTCCTTTGCTATTTCTTCTATTACTATGGAAAAACCGGATGTCTTTCAGCCTATCCCTGTTATTCTTAATGGCTCCAACTATGCACATTGGGTTGAAGCCATGCGAGGATTTCTTAAAGGGAGAAAATTATGGCGATATGTAACTGGTGATATTGCTTGTCCTGTTAAGCCAACTGTATCCAAAGATGGTACCTCCAAATCCAAGGAGGATGCTGAGAAGGAGAAGGACTATGCAGAGAAATTGGAAGATTGGGATAGTAAAAATCATCAGATTATCACTTGGTTCCGCAACACTTCTACTCCTGGCATTCACTTACAATTTGGGCGTTTTGAAACTGCTAAAGAGGTATGGGATCATTTGGCGAAACGTTACACTATCTCTGATCTCTCTCATCAGTACCAACTGCTTAAGGAACTTCATAGCCTTAAGCAAGAACGTGGCCAAGCAGTTTTTGATTTTCTTGCTCAAATGGAGATTATTTGGGATCAGTTGACCTCCTGTGAGCCTGTTCTTAAAGATCCCACTGATGCTAAGGCATATGAGGATTATCGGAACCGGACACGTCTCATCCAATTTCTGATGGCACTTACTGATGACTATGAGCCGGTCAGGGCTTCTCTTCTTCATCAGAATCCCTTGCCTAGTCTTGAAGATGCTCTTCCTCGTCTTAAGTCTGAAGAAACGCGCTTGGGATTGCTTCGTTCTAAAAGTGAAACTGTCTTTGCTGCCACCGACAGAAAGGGAAAAATCTGTCGCAATTGTAATCGGCCTGGGCATTCCTTCTCCGACTGTCCTTCTATTGAATGTCGTAAGTGCAAACAAAAAGGCCACATTGGCTCCAATTGCCCGAAACTGTTCTGCCATTATTGTAAGCTCTCGGGTCACTTGATTGCTACCTGTCCTACTCGACCACCACGCTCAGATCAGAACAAGTATCAACCTCGTCCCAACCACTCTTCGCATGTGCCTGCCTCTGCTGCTGCTGCTACTGAGTCCACCTCTTCCACATCTCTCAACACACCTTCTGTCTCTCCATCAGATATTGAAACCCTTCTTCGGCAACTTCTCTCTTTCTCTGGTAATACCCCCGCTACTCTTTCCACCCCTCCAGGTAATTCTAAATGGTATTTTGATTCTGGTTGTTTCAATCATATGTCTCCTTTGCGTCATCTTTTTTCGTCGTTGTCTCCCACTACAAATGCACCTTCTGTTAACACTGCTAATGGTTCCCTCTTGCATGCAACACATCACGGGGTTATTTCACAGTCCAATATTCATCTTTCTGATGCTTATTTTATTCCAAAATTGAATTTTAATCTTATCTCTGTCGGTCAGCTTGTTGAACTTGGTTTTGATGTCATTTTTTCAAATTCTGGATGTCGTGTGCAGGATCGTCGGACGGGAAAGATCATCGGGACTGGATGTAAGGTTGGACGCTTATTTGAGCTCGAGAACCTTCATGTTCCCTCTACCCATATATGTGCTGCTTCCTCTCCATCTACTCTTCACTTGTGGCACCGACGTCTTGCCCATAGCTCCTTAGGCAAATTACGTCCTCTTATATCTACGGGTGTTTTAGGTCAAGTTCAAAATGAGTCTTTAGATTGCATTTCTTGTCACACTGCAAAACAACCTGCCTTATCCTTTAATAATAATTCCTCTATTGCATGCTCTCCTTTTGATCTTATTCATTCTGATGTTTGGGGACCCGCTCCCACCGCTTCTATGGGAGGGGCTCGATATTTTGTCCTCTTTATTGATGATTATTCCCGTTTTACTTGGGTCTATTTGATGACTAATCGTTGTGAGTTGCCTCAGATTTATATTAACTTTGCCACTATGGTTCGAACTCAGTTTTCAAAGGTCATTAAAATTTTCAGACGTGATAATGCTATGGAATATCGTGACTCCAAACTTTTAAATTTTCTCGCTGAACAGGGTACTTTGTCCGAGTTTTCTTGTCCTGGTACCTCTCAACAAAATGGCAGAGCTGCGCGTAAACACCGTCATATTCTTGACTCTGTCCGTGCGATGCTTATTTCCTCTTCCTGTCCTGAGCGTGCTTGGGGTGAAGCTGTCCTCACTGCTGTTCATGCTATCAATAGACTCCCTTCTTCTGTTCTTGGTAACACTACTCCCTTTGAGCGTCTTTATCGTACTTCTCCCGATTACAGTTCTCTCCGTGTTTTTGGTTGTGTCTGTTTTGTCCTTCTTCAGCCTCATGAACATAATAAGCTTGAACCTCGGGCTCGCATGTGTTGTTTTCTTGGGTATGCTTCTGAACATAAGGGTTATCGTTGTTGGGATCCTATCTCTCGCCGTATTCGTATATCTCGTCATGTTGTCTTCTGGGAACATCACATGTTCTCTAGTTTCTCCTCCTTTGAGTCCATTCCTTCTACTCCATCACCGTTTTTTACTAACCCAAATGTTGATCTCTTTCCTAGTGATGATACTACAGGGTCTACCCCAAGTCCACCACTCGAGGCTCCTGATCCTCCACCTTCTCCATCTCCCGATGATTCCAGTCCGGACGGCGATCCCACTCCTAGCGTCATGCCTCCTCCTCCCACTCGTTCTTCTAGAGTAAGGAATCCCCCTCCTCATCTTCTTGATTATCATTGCTTTTCTACTATTCTTCATCAACATGAACCTAAGTCATTCAGAGAAGCCTCCACAAATCCAAATTGGCAACAAGCAATGCAGGAAGAAATACAGGCACTTGAAAAAGCACACACTTGGGATTTGGTTGATCCTCCTTCTGATCAGGAAGTTGTGGGCAGTAGATGGGTATACAAGATCAAGACTCGCTCTGATGGCTCTATTGACCGTTATAAGGCACGATTGGTTGCTCAAGGTTGTACGCAAGAGTATGGTATTGATTATGAAGAGACTTTTGCTCCTGTTGCTCGCCTTACGTCTGTTAGAGCTCTCCTTGCCATTGCTGCGGTTAAAAGATGGTCTCTCAGTCAGATGGATGTGAAGAATGCATTTCTTAATGGGGATTTGAAACAGAGAGTCTATATGAAACCACCTCCAGGATATCCTTGTCCTTCCAGTAAGGTTTGTCTCCTTCGCAAGGCACTTTATGGACTTAAGCAAGCTCCTCGTGAATGGTTTGACAAGTTCAGCACTACCATATGCAGTCTTGGCTTTATTTCTAGTCCTCATGAGAATGCGCTTTTCATTCGTAAAAGCGACCGTGGAGTTGTTCTTCTACTTTTGTATGTTGATGACATGATTATTACTGGAGATGATGTTGATGGTATCTCTGATCTCAAGACCTCACTTCAGCGTACCTTTGAGATGAAGGATCTTGGTTCTCTCAGCTATTTTCTTGGTCTCGAGGTCATCTCCACAGATGATGGCATTTATCTCTCTCAGGCTAAGTATGCTTCAGATCTCCTTGCCCGCGCTGGGATTACAGATAGTCGCACCGAGTCTACTCCTCTTGAGCCTAATGTTCGATTTACCCCTATGGATGGCACTGTTTTGGATAATCCGACACTTTATCGTCAATTAGTTGGCGGTCTCGTCTACTTGACTGTCACCCGACCAGACATTGCCTATCCAGTTCATGTCCTCAGCCAGTTCTTGTCTGCTCCCCGTACTACTCACTATGCGGCAGTTCTTCGCATTCTTCGGTATGTCAAAGGCACTCTTTTTCATGGCCTTTATTTTTCTGCCCATTCCTCTTTGACCCTTCAGGCATACTCTGATGCTGATTGGGCTGGTGATCCCACTGATCGTCGTTCTACTACTGGTTATTGTTTGTTTCTTGGCGACGCTCTCATCTCTTGGCGTGCTAAGAAGCAAACGTTCACTGCTCGCTCAAGCACAGAAGCTGAGTACCGTGCCCTTGCTGACACCACTGCTGAGGTTATCTCGGTTCGTTGGCTTCTCGAAGATCTGGGTGCTCCTCAGTCGTCCCCTACTGATGTCTTTTGTGATAACCGCAGTGCTATTCAGATTGCCCATAATGATGTGTTTCATGAACGCACCAAACACATTGAGATTGATTGTCATTTTGTTCGGCAACGAATTCTTATTGATGCTGTTCGTCTCGTTGCTGTTGGGACACTGGATCAGACTGCTGATATCTTCACGAAAGCTCATCACCCGACTCGCTTTCGGATTTTGTTATCCAAACTCAAGCTGGTATCCTTAGCTCCCACTTGAGTTTGAGGGGGGATGTTAGAGAATCAATTAGAATCATTAGAATCAATTTAGATCAATTAGCATCGTCTATATTTATATAGCATATCTGTACATTAATTGTAGGATTCTATGTCTTTATTACTTTGATTTATTTAGCACCTATAAATACCCCTTGTATATTGTACCTGACACACAACTCAATAATACACTTTTCACATCATTCTCTCAGTCTCTTGTTTCTAACACTTTCGTTAGAGAAGATTTGATCCTATTTTTTTATTTTTCTTTCATTTTGGGTAATAATATATGCAGTCAATTATAAATATTATTACTCATCACTAATTTGATTGGTTTTGTAAACTAAAGAACTTAGGCTTCTTCATTAGCTAAAGTTTTTAGCGTTGCACTTTCACGTACTGGAAATTACATTTAAATCGAATAAATTAAATATCTTTTTATTAATATCATGTAGAATAAATATGGATCTAGAAATTGCTATATGTGAATTGACAAAATAATTAATGTATTATTAGTTCTGTTTAGATTCCAACTTTTAATGGCCAACAGAAATTGCTACGTGAACCATCACTTTCATCTATGCACAGCGTGATACTGTATACCTAGGCTTTAATTAATGTATCTTAATTAAAATTACATTTAGTAAAAAAATTTAAATTTTTATTTTGATAAATACATAATAAATACATTTAAAATATAAATTTAATTATATTTTTTTTTAAAAAATACAGTGTTACTGTGTTAACTAAACTCATATATTTATAGTGTGAAACATTATCCGTTGATTTAGTTTATATTATAAAGTACGCTTAGACTTTAGATAGCAGAGGATACATGATAGAATAGTGATGATGATATGAAATTGAAATAACAAGAACTTGATGATAGCTATAACTCTTGGTTTTTTTTTAAGATACCAACCATGAAAATAGACTTATATTATATATCTACCTGTTACCCAAATAAAATACTGTTAATGTGACTATTGGATGCTACCCATCAATTAAACCAATGTTCACTGTGACCAAAAAAGAGTTCACGGGCACAAATCTTTCTTGATTAAGGTTCAGGGTAATTTATTTCATGCTGTTTTTTCCCAGTGAAGATTAAAATTATTCTTAAGAGAGCATCTAAGATAGGATGATGACACACATACATAAAAGTTAGATTATCTGTATTTTTTTACTATATATATTTACATTTTGCTATAAAAATATTATGCATCCAATAAAAATTCATCAATATATTAATTGTTATGTATTTGTGAATAGATATTAGATACAAACTTTTATATATTTCAACATATATTTTATTTAAATAATTAATCTAATAAATAATTTTTAATATACATATAATTGTTATTACATATTTTATTCAGGGTTACTTTTTAAATAATAAGCAATCATGAATTTTTTTTGTTGACAAACAATCATACATAATAAGATCATATGAAAACTTAATACTTAATAATATTATATATAATAAAATTATAAAAAAATAAAAAAATAAAAAATAAAAAATAAAAAAATAAAATTCTATTAAAAAAAGATAAGCATAACTAACTTAAAAAAAAATAAGTATAACAAATTTTATTTAAAAAAATAAAATAACAAAAAAAATTAATAATATATACACCTAAAACAGTTGTGATTATATGACCTTAAATTTAAAAAGTTATCTAAAGCGAACATCAAATAAAATATGCAAATAGTATTAAGCAAAAAATTAATAGGAAATAGGCTGTTCTACCTGTGCCACATGCTGGTGGTAATGTTGAAGATGATTTTACTATTTAAAGGACAACACAAATATTAACGAAAAAAGCTGATTCCAATTTTCTTTATTTTTGAACGCTCATCATATAAGCAGGGGTAGGTTATTTTATTTTATTTTATTTTTTCCCGTTTTGTTAAACTATAGTATTAACTATTAAGTGTCTAATGAATGAGTCAAAGTGTAGTAAAAGCAAGGAACCTGTAAGAGTTGGTTTGACCAAGAAGAGAAATTCAGAAAAAGTATTAAATGAAGTAACTAAATTAACTAACTACCCTGAAGAGTGAATATTATATAATGTTACAGAAAATTAAGAAGTGTTACTTAATTAATGCAAGTTACATTAGTGATTACATGGCAACTAATTCCATTATTACACTAACTAAGGATCAATTACAGTACCTCAAAAAAAGGTAAGTACGCAATTCCTCGTAGAAATGAAGGGCATTCTTGGAAATTCACCGGGAATAAGATCGCGCTTTGTCGCCATGTCATTATCGTTCAGATTTGTGATTGAGATTTCCCGTTTTCCATTTTCTCTCTCTTACTCTTCTTTCTTTCTTTCTTTCTTTCTCTCTTTCTCTTTCTTTCCCTCCCTTCCAAATCTTCAACATTGAAAGCTCACAAAAATACAAGGAATCGATGAAGTGGAAGTGAGTGATTCAGGCGAGGAAGAAAAAATGAAAAATAGAAAGTGATTCGTATTACACGATTGTGTTGTGTTTCAAAGTGGGAAATTGGATTTGAGCACTCACTCACTGGTCCAAAAAAGCTGCTTCTTTTATTTCTTGTTTTTTTCATTCTTTGAAATATTGGGTTTGCTCTGAAGCAACCAAGTTGGTCACGAGAACTCAGCAGTGCAAAAAGATGGTACCTTGGGTGTGAAAACAAGGAATGCATTGCTACTAGTATTCAGTATTCTTGAAGAAAGGTAGAGAGAGAAGAAGAAGGCTTGACTATATTATTTTTTGGTTTCTGAGGAGTTGAAGGGGGACAAGAGCGTATCTGTGAAAACATAAAAATTGGATTCAGTTTCTAAATTAAACAAAGAAAAGTAAAACAAACAAGAGAGAGAGAGAGAAAAACTAAAAAAAGGGCAGATCAGAAAACAAAGCAAGGTGGTTCGAAATGTTCATTGTACCATGTACAGGTAAACATTGTCTCTCCTTCAAAAATCTCAACAACCCCCTCCCATCTTCTTTCGTTCTCTCTCTCCTTCATTGGGTAGTGTGCTTCGCTGTATGGTGTTTATGGGGTCAATCTCTTGTTTTGATTATTATATATGGAAGGTAGGGGTGAGTGTGTGAACGTGCTCATGCTTTGTCCTCGACTCCAACAATAGTTTTCACGCCTATGCATCATGTTTCATTTTTTTAATGTCATCCTTAAATCCCAAAACTCTGTTAAAAAATCACACTTAATTGAATAGAGAGAGAGAGAGAGAGAAAGAGAGAGCCAAAGGTGGTTCCTTTGAAATTTGAGCTGTTTTCCATCTTTTGAGACCCATGCTTGTCTCTCTCACCTTTCTGATTCTGAATGTGATTTTTTCCTTGTTTTATATTCTTCCTTTCTTTCTTCTTGGCATTTTTATTTTGGGGTAGTTTCTGAAATGGGGTTTGCTTCTTAAGGGGAGAAAAATAAGAGGGGGAATTATTTGGCTACTCATACATCATGCTTGGTTTGCTTTTTAGGTTCTCCTTTCTGAGGTTTGAATCACGCAAAACAATGCTGTAATGATGCTTTTTTGCTTGGAGTTTTGTTCTGTAACCTTTTTCTTTCAACTTTTGAAGACAAAGTGAAGTCCTCTTATTTAAGCGCTCATCATACTGATCCTTGGGACTTCTTCTCCAATCTCCTCCTAATAGATATGAAGAGTGAAGGGGACATAGCAGAAGCCCGTAAGAACTAGGCAAAGGGAGATTTTTCTTCTTTCTGATGGGGCTTGGGTTGAAGATGAAGATTCAGGAGATGCAGATGGTGATGCAGAAGCACCATGTCCCTGTGGCTTTGAGGATGCATGAGCAAAATGGGAGCCAAAAGAGAAAGTACACTTTAATTCAAAAAAACAGGGCTTTGATTCCACTGTTTCTGCTTCTGTGGACCCTTGTGATGGCTTACTTTTGTTGGTTTATCTTCAACAAAATGGATGCTGATGCCAAGGTGAGGAGGAAGGAGGGTCTAGAAAGCCAGTGTGACCAAAGGGCAAGAATGCTGCAAGATCAATTCAGTGTTAGTGTCAACCATGTTCATGCCCTTGCCATCCTTGTTTCAACCTTCCATTACTACAGACACCCCTCTGCCATTGACCAGGTTCGTGCTTTCGATCTTTCAATTCCACTTTCGCTTATCTGTTTATGGTTTTTATATGTGTATTGTTTATTTGCCTTCAGGAAACCTTTGCAGAATATACAGCTAGGACAGCATTTGAAAGGCCATTGTTGAGTGGGGTGGCTTATGCTCAAAGAGTGGTACATTCTGAGAGGGAAAGATTTGAGAAGCAACATGGATGGATTATAAAGACAATGGAGAGAGAGCCCTCACAGCTCAGAGACGAGTATGCACCGGTGATCTTTGCCCAGGAAACCCTTTCCTACCTTGAATCTCTTGATATGATGTCCGGGAAGGTAATTAACAACCTTAGTTTTGTAGTGCACATCTTGTTTTTATCTTTTTTCTTCTTTTAATTGCAATTCATTTGCATGATTTAGGAGGATAGAGAGAATATTTTAAGGGCCAGGGCCACTGGAAAAGCCGTTCTGACAAGCCCCTTTAGGCTTTTAGGGTCTCATCATCTTGGTGTGGTTTTAACATTTCCTGTTTACAAATCTAAGCTTCCTCCAAATCCAACATTGGAAGAACGCATTAAAGCAACAGCAGGGTATGCTTCCTCGTTTTCACTTCTTCTTGGTTTCTCAAGTTTATTTCTTGGATATATGAGGAGTATTTTCCATTTCTAAAATGCTCCATTGAGGCAGTAATTAAATATTATTTTAATTGTTTGGATTTTTTTCGCCAAAGAATAATAATTAAAACTTTCTTAATTCAACTTAAAAAGAGATTTTTTCTCCATAAAAGAGAATTTTAAGGACAACTTCTTGGTTCAATTCTCAATTAATTGATAGTCCTTTTGATTGCACTAGTGTAAACATTTCAATTCATACACCATGAAGACAGGCTCCAACTGTCCAACATAACACAGGTGACTTTGTCAATTATGGCCTCATTGCTTCCAGTGATAACCAAATACTGTGACAGCTTTTGCTTCACTCACAATTCATGGAGTTACGGAGCTGTTGTAATATGCATCCATGATCACGTTTGTTTGTCAATGCTACATTCATTGCGCCCCTTGGCAAATGGCAGAATACTATTTAGCCAATGGGAAGATAACAGTTGCATTCTCGATTATTAGGCTTGCTTTTGATTACACTTTGTTTTTCATTTCATATCCTTAAATGCAACATGTCTGCTTTGTATTCATGTCCTGTACAATATTTAGTTCAAATCCCATAATCACATCAGTGGACTAGTCAGTTACTTTTAGTTCACTCTGGTTGCTTACTTTTTACTGTGAACTGCCTACTGGTACAATGAGTTCAACAAACTTTCTGATTGAAGCAGATATGTCGGAGGATCCTTTGATGTTGAGTCCCTTGTGGAGAATTTACTCGGTCAGCTTGCTGGTAACCAAGCAATTTTGGTGAATGTATATGATGTTACAAACTCTTCTACCCACCTGATCATGTATGGGAGCCAAAATGAAAAAGGTGACATGTCACTTGTCCATGAAAGTAACCTTGATTTTGGAGATCCTTACAGGAATCATACGATGATATGTAGGTAGGTAGTTTGTTCTGTCTTCTGTACATTTTCTGAAAGGAAAGAAATGATTTCTAATCTTTTGTTACTAGATACTTATCTTCTAGTTTTTGAACAGGTATCATCAGAAGGCACCAACTAATTGGATGGCACTTACCACAGTATTCCTATCCTTTGTGATCCTCTTATTAATTGGTTACATTTTGTATGGTGCTGGAATTCATATTGTCAAAGTAGAGGATGATTACCAGGAAATGGAGGAGTTGAAAGTGCTCGCGGAAGCAGCTGATGTTGCCAAGTCACAGGTACTGTACCTTGCATATTGTTAGCATGTTTTGTTGTTTCCCCAGATTGCATACTGATTGCGAAAGATGATACTTTGTTGTTATTGCCAGTTTCTAGCTACTGTGTCCCATGAAATTAGAACTCCCATGAATGGAATTTTAGGTAACATCAAGTTTCTTGCTCTCTTTCATTATTATTTAATTTATAACATGTTTTGATCCCTTCAATGTTTATGTTACTGATGCTGTCATTAAAATCATATCACTGTAGGAATGCTTGGTCTGCTTTTAGATACAGAGTTGACTTCAACCCAGCGAGATTATGCTCAGACAGCTCAAGCATGTGGAAAGGCACTGATAACACTAATAAATGAGGTGCTTGATCGTGCTAAAATTGAGGCTGGCAAGTTAGAGCTTGAAGCTGTTCCATTTGACATCCGTTCCATTCTTGATGACGTCCTCTCACTTTTTTCTGAGAAGTCTAGGCATAAAGGTTTAGAGGTAAGGCCTAAGGTTGTTTTGATTCATGCAAGCTTCAGAATTTGATAATTCTGATTCCTTTTCTTTAACTAATGATCTTATTTCATTTTCCACATGGTTGCTATTCTTCCAATTTTGACTTTTAAATTGTTTTGGGAATTATAGTTGGCAGTGTTTGTTTCTGATAAAGTTCCAGACATTGTTATGGGAGATCCTGGGAGATTCAGACAAATAATAACAAATCTTGTTGGCAACTCGGTTAAAGTAAGTGTATATTGTATTATTAATATGCATGTTGTATTAATTTCTTTGCAAGGTAGTGACTGACAAGTATAAATTTGTTGCAGTTCACTGAACGAGGACATATATTTGTCAAAGTTCATCTAGCAGAAAGTAGAAAGCCCACAATGAATGGAACATGTGAGACTTATCAAAATGGAGAAACAGATGAAGTTGGGCATATATCCGGGGGTTGTAATTCAAAAACTCTGAGTGGGTGTGAAGCTGCTGATGAACGGAACAACTGGGATAATTTCAAGCATCTAATTGCTGATGAGGAATTTTTGTTTGATGGTTTGGTGAAGAAGGTGGCCTCAAGTGAATGCTATGAGCAAGTTACTTTAATGGTGTGTGTGGAGGACACTGGAATTGGAATTCCTTTCTCGGCCCAGGATAGGATTTTCATGCCTTTTGTGCAGGCAGATAGCTCGACGTCACGACACTATGGTGGTACCGGGATTGGCTTGAGTATTAGTAAGTGTCTGGTGGAACTAATGGGTGGTCAGATAAACTTCATAAGCCGACCCCAAGTTGGGAGTACATTTTCATTTACTGCAAACTTTGGGACGTTCAATAAAAATTCAAAAACAGATGTGAAGAAGCTGAACGTGGAAGATCTTCCTTCTAGTTTTAGAGGGCTTAAAGCTATAGTGGTTGATGGAAAACCTGTTAGAGCTGCTGTCACAAGATACCATTTGACGAGACTTGGTATTCAAGCTAAAGTTGCAAACCACATTAAAAAGGTTGTTTTGTTATGTGGGAAGAATGGTTCTTTAACTTCAGGGTAAGCTTCAATTTCCTTTTTGATGTTTACTATCTTTTATGTTTTGTAATTGAGTACATTCACTGAAGTTCAAATAATTGGATGTGGCAGATTATTTCAGCCTGATATTGTTTTGGTTGAGAAGGATTCATGGTTTTCGGGAGAGGATGGAGTTTTCAATATCTGGCAACTAGATTGGAAAAAGAATGGTCACATGTTGAAGATACCCCAAATGATACTTCTTGCAACCAATATTAGTAATGCCGAATTCGATAGAGCCAAAGCCACAGGTTTCAGCGACACGGTGATCATGAAGCCTCTGAGAGCAAGTATGGTGGCTGCTTGTCTGCAGCAAGTTCTGGGGATGGGAAAGAAGAGGCAGCTTGGGAAAGACATGCCAAATGGCTCAACTTTCCTAAAAAGCCTTCTTTGTGGAAAGAAAATGTTGGTGGTTGATGACAATATTGTAAACAGGAGGGTCGCCGCCGGTGCATTAAAGAAGTTTGGAGCTGATGTGAAGTGTGCTGAAAGTGGCAAAGTTGCTCTTGAGATGCTTCAGTTGCCTCACAATTTTGATGCTTGTTTCATGGATATTCAAATGCCAGAAATGGACGGGTATGTTTCTTTGCATTCATTGCTGCTACTGCTGCTGATTCTCCTTGCATTGCATTGCATTGCATTGATTACCACTTGATGAATTTTGCAGGTTTGAGGCAACTCGTCGAATTCGAATGATGGAGAGCAAGGCGAACGAGCAACTGACGAACGGCGATGAGCACCCCCACTTACCGATATTGGCTATGACAGCTGATGTTATCCATGCTACTTATGAAGAGTGCTTGAAGTGCGGGATGGATGGATATGTATCAAAGCCGTTTGAGGAAGAGAATCTCTATCAAGCAGTTGCAAAGTTTTTCAAGTCAAAGCATATCTCAGCAGCCTCATGACATCAAGTTTTGGAGGCTGCCATTCTTTCTTTTTTTTAATGATTTATGAAGCTTTCATCATGCATATGGAGCTGTAACAGTTGGTTTGGTTCCTAAGGATTCTTGATGATACAAAAGAATCAAGTTATAATATCTAACCAGCTGAGTTTGAATGTATACCACATAACAATCCATCCCCTCCTTGTGTACAGGTTCTCTAAAGGGATGAGTCAAATTATGTAAATTCAATATTTTTCTTTTTCTTAATAGGTTTTTTCTTTCCCTATTAAATTATTATCTTTGGACAGGATTTGGCTATTATATTCAGAAGGGAGGTTGTTGCTTAGTCTGTAGGCATCTCTGGCAGAGTGGTTTGATTCATTATGAAACATTTGCCATCATATATATTCATATGGTTCTCTTATTCTTTTTAATTCTTTCAATGTTATTGTTGTTGCTGGGACCACATGCATTTCCGGTCATATCTTGAATTGCAACCATAAGGAGATCCTATCCAACAACTAGATCGATGATCATCACTTTTAATAATGAAATAGATTAAATATCATTGGACTAGTTAGCTAGTTATTATTATTTATAAATATTCCATAGATACTCTTGAAATTGATCGCATAAATAAACTAAATGCATGTTAAAATGAATACAGCAGACGTGTTCTGCAACTAGAAGATCTGAACCTAGTAGCACATGGGGTGACGGACACGTGGCCTGTGTGAAGTGGCACGTGTCAATACCTAGTAGCAGTTAGAGTGACGAGGCAGTGAGCAACTCCCTCTAATATAAACCCTAACCTAACTCCACTAGTTACAATTCAATAGCTTGTTATCCAAGAATGGCGCACTATCAAAACCAGTATGGTGCAGTTACTTCAAGTGCAAGCACGGATCCAATTCAGAAGGAAATGGACCTGAGCGGCGACACCGCTGGCATAGCAGCAAATGAATACAGTGATACCACAGGTGGTGGTGGTGGTGGTGGTGGTGCATTTCATCATGATGCAGTGGGTGTAAATGAAGTAGAGCAGCACAAACACAAGAAGAAAGGAATAATAGAGAAGATAAAAGACAAGCTTCCCATAACTCACCACCATAACAAGTAGCTACGTACCTGTGTTTCGTTTTATTCCCTTTCGAGCTCAAGTTATGTAATTTTGATGTATGGTTGTTATGTTGCTAAATAAAATATCTAATTGCTGAAATTGAAAAGCGGTTGTTGAGAATTGATTACCCAAGTAAAGAACGTGATCGAAATTACGTTTTCTTCTGTTTACCCTTTTGAGTTCATTATCATTAACCAAGATCTTCTCGGTTCAAAATCAACCGGACATATTAGCACCCTGATGAGTTTTCATCTGTTTAGTTTTTCACTTATATTGAAAATCAATAACTCTGACGTTGACAGCATCCTTTCCTGTTCATTATGAGCTGGACAACGTCATCTCTTTGGTAAAAATCGTTTGCGTACAAAATGCTGTTTAGATAGCAAGCATGGCTACTCCCACAATTATCCAGTGCTTCAAAAGTATATACATATATAATTTTATTATTTTAGAAAATTGAATCCAAATTTTTTTAATTAAGGGGAAAAAAATTTACTGTTTAGCTTATGTCACCTTTCAAGTAATGTCTGAAATAGAGAGAAAATGTTAAAGATTTGCCTTTCATTTCAAACCGACTAGTAAGACATAATTGGAGCATAGGAGTAGCGATCAAGGCGAGAAGGTGCAGAACTGCAACCATAAAAGAGCATCAATCCCTACTAGAATGATTAATTAACTCGCATATGATGCACGATAAGGCATATGGCATTATAGAGTAAGTACTCGGAAGTCGAATCATTTAATCTAATCCCTGAACAAACTGATTTGCACACCTTTTGTAGTCGTAATGATAGTTCATTTCAATTAAGACTATGGAAAACTTTGTATCTAACCAGCGCTATGATTGTAGTTCGTACTTAGTCGTTTGTACCACCATATCATGGTGAATGCACGTAACTTGAGATTCGTTGGTTTCACCGTGGAAAATACGATAAAGGATAAAAAGGTTGCGACGTTTAGAATGAGAAAATAAATCTTAACAATGCCACCACCCTACACACAGAATCTTTGGCCGCCATTTAGTGACCAGTAATTGGAGAAGAGAACCCTTCAAATACAAAAGGAATATGACAGAAACATTAAATCTTTGGGTCTGGCCGCACACTGCTTCTGTCCCTCAGTTCCAAAATATAGTAAGAACCAGTTCACAGATTAACCACAAAATGGAGCAAAAAGACCACACCATCGGCAAATTAAGAACAAAAAAATTCCATGCCCCGGATCATCAGCTTCAAGGGGGAGTACAGTGTAGTCGCTTGAACCATTTGTGTAGCTGCTTTTCCTCTGGAGAACCAATTATCTAACCACCGCAAATTTGAGCTTTGCTAATCAGTGCCGGACCTAGGAGGTGTACTCAAATGGCTGAGGTGGTTGAGGTTCCTCGTCAACAGCCATTGCTGATGCAGAACTCTGCAACCCTGCTGCTGAACCACCAGCAGCTGACGTGGTAGATGAGGGTGTGTCTGTGAGAGAGAGCACTTCAGGCTCACTGGGGCGCAAGTCTTTAAGAAGCACAAATCCTGAAGGTGCCAACTTAACTGGCACGTATCTGCTGTCCTGCATAAACTTAATAAACTTCTCCTGGGCAGGAACCACCCTGGCTGGATTTGTAAGAATCTCGAATGAAGGCTCGGGCTCTGATTTCTTATCCACTGGGCTATCCACCTTCAAAAAATTAAAGAAAGTTATGTCTTTACATCTACAAATTAGATAGTTCATCTCAAGCATACATGTAAGGGTGCATGTATCTGAGACAATAATACAGTGTAATCAACAAGATGTTATTATATAGGGCTAATTTTACAAGAGATGAAAAACACTGGAGTCAGCTTAATTCCAAAACATGTTTTCTGTTTACATTTCATGTTTTCAATACTAAAATTAAACCATGTATTCATTCGGTTTTCCAATTTCAGGATTCTAGGTTTAAAAAACTACGAAAATAAAAAACATTGTTTTCAGCTTTTAATTCAGAGTGTTCTAAAGAAGCCTTCATTTATAATAAACACACCTGCATGGCGTCTCCATCCTTTTCACTTGAAGACTTCCCCTTCCCAGTTCCTGAAGCAACTGATGCAGACTCAGATGAAATTTCAGCATTAGCCTTCTGTTCTTCAGCTTTCTTAGCCCTTGCTTTGGCCTTAGCTGATGTAGACAGAACAGCAGTGGGAAGTTTCACAGCTGATGTAGTGGTGGGAACAGTGGTGGGCTTTGGGTATTCAAAGAGTGAAGGTTTTGCATGTGATAGGAACTCAAACTTTGGAGACTTAAGATCATAGTTCAAACCAATAAAGGCTGTGGGTGAAAAAGCCAAGCTTATGAAATAGATCAGAGGGTACCAATACCAAAACTGGCTGAAAACTGCAAGACCAACCACTGCAGTAATCTTATCATGTTTTGTCTTGGAGAGTAGTCTTATGGTCACGTTTCTTCCACCTGCATCAAGGATCCCAGAGGCCAAGATTGCACCCATCTTGCTCATGGTATCCTCATGCTTGTCCAGAATGATTTTCTCCAATTGCCGCCTAGAAGAATACTAGTAAGTCAGACAAGATATCAATTAATCCAATGCTCAAAGAAGGTGAATGCCTTACCTAAATGTTCCAACACGGGAATCACTAGCTTCACTGATCTGAACCATGACCATAGCCATCGCTATAAGAGCACCTTGACGAACAAAATCAACAACATCCGATGTCAATGGTTCCAACAAAGATATAGCCTCACTAAGACCCGTGCCCGCACAGGAAATGCCCACTGCAAGGGCCGCTCCATATCGAACATGAGGATTGTAAGATTCAGATAGGAGGGAAACGATTCTTGGAGTCTGCAATTTAAGAAAGTAGCATGGCATCTCAACAAAATTTCTTGAAGAAATCACAGAGCCAGAGGAAAACAAGTTCATAACAAGTGATAATAAGAAGAAAGGAAAGTACTAACCTGCTCTGGATCAGAGTACAGCACAAATCCTAATGCTAGAACTGCAGTCCTCCTGACATCATCGCTAACATCAGACACAGCAAAGTGCAGCAACTGCCGAATGGCCTTATTGTTTGCGGTTCCCCTATAAGCCAGGGCCAATGCATACATGCCACCATAGCGTAATATTGGATCCTGATCCCGTGTCATCTGCTCAATCAGAGTGTCTGCTTCTTCTTCTCTACCATAAACCGTAAGAGCTATGCCCAATGCTAATCCCCTGAAACATTAAGACACCAAATAAAGATCGGCAAAAGAGAAGCCATGGCTTAACAACTCGTCAGTTGGAGCACTTTTACCTAATAATCTTTTCATGCTGTGTTTCATGTGCATAAGTAAGCATTTCATTTGCCTTATCACTTCCTGTTCCAACCATGAGTAATCCCATACTGATACCAGCAGCTTCACCAGCTACAGCACTATCAGTGTATAGAACATTCTTTATTTCTTCATAAATATCCTCATCAGCTGTTCCTAGGGATGCCAATCCAAGACCCAGACATGCACCATGTTGAATAACCTGCCCCATAAAACTTATGTTAAAGTATAATCAAAGGCTAATTATTTTTCGACATCAAAGCAAAATTATTAGTTATACTAGTTATGAGCACCTCTACAGAAGTACTACGCAGGCTATCACGAAGAAATTGTTTGATTCCCTCTCCATGGTTAGCATGAATAAGACCAAGCGCATAGAGAGCACCACCTTCGGAGTATGGACTACCACCTCCACCAGTCCCACCCTGAGGCAAGTAAGGTGCCATTAGTGACCTTCCTTGCTGCAAATGGCCTCTGTGGATAACACCAAGACCAGCTGTTGCGCTAAATTTGGCCCAATTAGTTGCTCGGCTCAACCAATCCTAATTTATTCCAGGGACAAATATCTTCAGAATTGAAAGCAATCACACTTCCAAGGAAAACAAGGGGAGAAGGAAAGTGACAAACAAAATAAGCTACAACGACTAACCAAATTTTCCCTGAGGAAAGTATCTACAGTAGTTCCAGCATGCATTATTGCATTGGCATATATTGTAGCACTGTGGCAGACACTATTCCTCATTTCCACAGACTGCTTGATTGTCTTCAGAATAAGGAGGTCGGATCTAAATTCATTAAACAGCCAAAGCAGTATAAGAACCAATATGCTATCTGAAGGAACCTAAAACCAACAAGGAAAGGAATGTATACTAAAATATTACTAAAGAAAATTGCCTCACTTGTTATGACTGTACAGGAACTGCAGAGTCAATTGTATTGAAGTTTCCCCAGACAGTATTCCCTTTATTTTGGTTAGCCTCTCAGCATACAAGGTTTCGCTTGGATCTTCAGGTACACTGACAACAGAAGCTGAATCACCCTCTGTCATTTGAACGTCATCCGGACCACTCGCTGTAGCATTCTGTTCCGAACCTATGTCATTTGGCTTTGCTTGAGTAGATGTTGAAGACTGAGACTTGGGTGGAGCAAGGCGATCTCTAACATTTAGAAGAAAAGCTTGGTGCTCATTCTCCACCAAATCGAACGCTATTTGAAATGCCAACAGAGCATCATCTTTGTTTTCAGATCGTAAAAGCTTTTCCAGGATGCTTGCAACACCCTCTGGCTCATCCAAGAACATAAGACATTGACAAATGCTCAGATAATCTGGTGAAGGAAGCTTTTGATAAACTTTAACAAGGAGACGGAGAACCTGAACAAACAGAAAAACAATCAATGCAAACCTTCATGAGACAGCAGTGTTAAAATGTGTCTCACATTTTCACACTAAAAAGTTGCCAAAAAACATAATTCATTTACCACATGCATGATATGTATTGCAGTAGAGAACTTTAACATGACTAGAAAATTTTCATTTCACTAACCTCCTGTCTGTATTCCCGAAGATTCACAAAGGAATGAGAGACATATATGCAATATGAGAGAGTTCCTTGAATGTTGTCACTCCTTGTAATTGCTTCTTCTAGTTTATCCAACCTCCTGCATTCAATGGCAGTTCCCATAGCTTGCTGGTATTTACCATCTACGATACACCTAAACGAGGGGAAAGCAACACGTGAAGGAACTCCAACAATTAAGGAATAATTTAATACAAACATCAGAAGAATGATTACAGCTTGCATACTTATCCAACATTCTCTCCACGATTGCTTCCAACCTGGGGTCCACCGTAACAGATTCACTTGACTCTGCTGCCTTATTCTTAAGACTGGCATATTCATCTATGGCCTTAGCTGCCAGACAAAAGAAAGAGAATAAAATGTCCATCAGATTCCATCTAGAATTTTGAACCTTCATGATTATATAGCTCAAAATTAACTCACGTTAATCATTTTGTCTAAAACTAATTAAAATGAGTGATCCATATTACCAATCACACCTTGCTTTCATAAAAGAAAATAGGGGGGGGGGGGGGATAATTCTTACCAAGAAGAGTATGCACATAGTCAGAATCTTCTGAAACATTGAACAGAGGACCAGCTCCAAGGGCATAAGATAAGGAATCATTTAGTTCACCCAAGTAATAGAAGACCTGAAAGAACAAGAAGCAAAGCAAAATTAGATCATAAAAAATATACCCCAAAACCAACTTCAGCATCTAATAATACAATTTTAGTTTAAGTAAGAACACATATGTTCCCCTGATGACTGCTATAGATATCAGCAAAATCAAAAAGGAGGAAGTCCAGGTTTCTTTCTGCATATCTCAAATCTCAAATACTATGACAGGCGGAACCGTGACAACCAGGATATTTGAAGCTTGTTCAAATAAGCAACATAATTTCCTCAATGGAAGAAACTTGTACAAAACTTGGCAGAGCAATAATACCTTGGATACAAGAAGTGCAGCAAGTTGCCTTTGGTGTTGATCAAACTCCTCATCCTCATACAGACTCTCTCTGTTTGACAGGTAAAACAGAACATAAATCTTCAACAATCTTCAAAAAGCCTTCAACCAACAATTTTAACATGAACTACCTAGAAAAGCCCTAAATTTGAACACTAAATTGATTGGTGGCGTGTTATTGCAACAACTAAATGCGTATGGGAGTTCAGTCCCTACATCGAATGCAATGGACCCCTGTGTAAGTGGAGCTTCACTACTAAAATATAATTAAAACTTAAACCTTCTGCCCATAAAACTAGACAAATTTTCTTTCATGAACTACCTAAATTTTGAGTAAGGATTGTTGCAATTCAAACCAAACTGCTTTCACCTTGATTAAAAATAAACGTGCGAAACAGCTCAAACCCTCGGCAAAGAAAACGCAGCTGAAAACCCCAAATAAAAAAAGAATAAAAATTCAGAAGCACAGAAAGAGAGAGATCGAGAGAATGCGTACATGAGGGGGACGCTGGTTGAGATCTCGGGCCAGAATGTGTCAACCAGGTTGTTGAGGTTCGAGAGAGCGTGAAGCTTGAGAGAGAGATGGGACTCGTTCAGCATCGCCAGCATCCCACCGGCCGAACTAACCAGCGTCGTCGCCATGATTGTGCTCTCAGACGAAGAATTCGAATAGCTAGGGTTAGGGTTTTGGGTTGGGGGTCGTAGGGATTGGTGATCTCAGAACAAGGAAGGAAGAAATTAAGAATACTCTTCGCCTTGTTTATTTAGTAGTATCTTCAATTCTTATTCAGCACGAAATGTATCAGTTGGATGGATTTGATGGGTGCTCCTTTTTCTTTTTTTCCTCTTTTTAGTTTTAATTAATTCAAAATTTTGAACATGATCCCTCTTTTCTTTTTTTTTTGGATAATTTTTGACAAAAATATTATTTGAACACTAAAATTAATATTTATGTATAAATATATATAATTTAATTTATTTTTAATATTTATTTTATATTTTAATATATATTTTATATTAATTTTTTTTAACGACTGAATTTATTATACACTTAATATGATTGTAAAAATTTTGCATTCCAAAGTAATTTATCAAAGTTTGTTTTGAAATATAATCTTTTAAAAAGTAACTTTTAATAAATATAAGTAATAATAATAATTATATTTGATAAATAATTTTAAAATTTTAAAAATTAATAATAAATATAAATATAAAAATAAATTTAGATATTTATTAATATATAAAATTATATTAAATTTCTTATAAGTTCATATTAATTTAAAAAAAAATTTAAGTGCTTTTAAAAGCGAATTTATATATTTTAAAATAAAAAGATTAATAAAATAATAAAATGAAAAATTAATTATCATTGAATTTATAATTTTTATTATGTATGAGTCCCATTATATTAATTTGAGAGTGATTAAATTCATTTTACGATTTTATTAATTTTCTTACTTAAAAAAATTTGATCCTTCAAGAACATTTTCAACTTTTAGAAAATACAAGCATAAATATATTTTTATTTATTAAATATATAATAAAAATTTATTGTTTTTTAAAAAATATAACCATCTCTTAAAAAAAGTTACCAAATCAAATTAATAATATCTTGTGGTGAGTACTTCAATTTAATTCAATATTTTGATCAACCATAAAGGTGATTGAAGCATAGTTATTAGAACCGAACTGGTAATGAATCCGGTTAAACTACTGGGTCACCGAATCACAACCAACCTAATCCTACTTATCTTAATGAATAACTAATTCTTAAGATATCTTCCACTTATTTAGAAGATAGATCTCAACAACTTTTCTAAAAAAAAGGAACTGTTATTCACCATCAAAGGTATTACACTAAAATGTAGTTATTTATTCTATTATAAATACACTGATACCCTCAAGTATATTCAGAACCCAATCTACTAAAACCCTGCGTAAAGTTGTTTGCTAACTTAAGTATTGGAGTCTCTTGTAGGTACCACTCCCACCTCCTCACAAGGAACTCGGAAGGCCAGCACCTCGGCATCAGCACAAGCCGGACACTATCTCAGAAGGAGTCTGTACCTCACGTTCAGGCCCAAAGCACAAGCTGGACACTATCTCAGAAGGAGTCTGTACCTCACGTTCAGGCCCAAATCACTGTTTCAGGTAACCATCAGAATATTAGCGCTATTGTCGGGGACCTGAAAATCTATACCTAATCATGGCAGACGAGCAATTTGAAGACGAACACACTGCATATGAGTCTGAGCCAGAACCTCGTAACCACGATCAAGCCCTTGTGATACCTCCACGATAAGAAGGAACAAGTCATCGTAATGGGGAAGAAACATCACGAAATCCTCATAGCCGACGACTACAGTCACCCTCCTGAGAACGAAGAACCTCCACACCCAACTGAGATTATGGGACTCATACACGGACATCATGGCCGGTTGGAGTAACTTGAACAGGAGATCAAGTGACAAACGGAAGCCAAAAGAAATATGCGAAGAGGGGTACGAAGTAGAAGGGAACTCGAGAAAAAGCTTCTAAAATTAGAAGCTGATTTATGAAATCGGACCAACAACGCGGAATGAGAAGAAAATTCTTCGGAGGAGAAGATCCATTCATAGAAGAGATGATGCAGGCCAGGGTCCCAAGAAATTTTAAAATCTCCGATATGGATCTCTATGATGGCACGACCGACCTAAGGCATCACCTCAGCAATTTTAAATGGTAATCATTAGATTCTGTGATATTACTTTAATATAAGAATTTTTTTTTTGTTTTTTGAATATGAATATAACATATGTATTTTTATCCAACTTATTTTAATTATATCTTAGTTTTTAAAATGGATCTCACTAGGGAGACAATGGACTATTTGTACAATGTGTACAATGGTTTATTGAGTTACAAAATGAACATCTTCCATACTATCTAGAATAACCATCCGAGTACTAGGGATAATAAACTGTTTTTGGAGTTCACCAAAAATCGAACTCTTGACCTTTCGGATTTAGCGTTCTAATACTATGTCATGATACCACTCATCCCAAAAGTTTCAGTTGATGAAAAAAGGTAACACTAATGATTATATCTCTAATATTCCATAAACCTCCATTGTAGACATTGTTTAAATATTCTATTGGCTCCTCATACTTTCCCTTTTAAAATACATGGATCCTGTGCAATTGCACCAGTTATCATGCTAGTACAATAGATTTACGTGCACTGTGTCCTCCGAAGACAGAGATTTACAACATGCAATGCAAGCCATCAAATTCCACCATTTTCGATCTCTTTTCCCAATCAAACAACAAAACAATGTTCTATTCCTTCCTTCTCTCTTTCTCTGCCTCTTCTTCCAATTGCACCTTCTCTGACCTTTCTCTTCCCTCAACAAAGGGGAGTTTTCCCCTCGTTCAATGCAATGTAATAAACTTTCTTCTTAAACCCTTTGGGGATCGTTCTAGGTTTCCATTGTTATGATTTCACAATGCAGAAAGCTGTAGGGGGATTGATCATCATCATAGCGCTTCTTACGGTGGTTGGTGTGGGTCGGTGTCAGCGTAGTGCCAGTGATGCAGATGTGCTTCGAATTCTGAAAACCACCATCAATGCTCCAATGAGCTTTCAATGGACGGACCCTGACGTATGCAAATGGAGGCGCATTCAATGTGATTCGGCGAAACGCGTCACTGCCATACAAATCGGAAACCAGAATCTTCAAGGCACTCTCCCCAAGGAGCTTGAGAAGCTGTCAGCACTGCAAAACTTGGAGTGCCAAGGCAACAGTCTCACAGGATCGTTCCCTTATCTTCCCAAATCGGTGCAAAAGTTGATCATTCATGACAACAAATTCAACAGCATACCCAATGGCATCTTCAAAGGGTTGGGTAGTTTGCAAGAAGTGAACATGGACGACATCCCTTTCCCTCCATGGCAGATTCCTCAAAGCCTTGTTTAGCAAGAATGGTCATTTCCCAGGTTTGATTTTCTTGGGGCTTTCTGGTAATTCTCTTGAAGGTCCTTTGCCTCCAAGCCTTGGTAGTAGTTCAATTGAGACCGTTTTGGTCAACGGTAACTCTAGACTAAACGGTACCATTTCTGTATTGAAAACCATGACATCCCTTAAGCAATTTTGGGCTCATGGCAATGCATTTACCGGTCCTATACCAGACATGTCAAACCATAATCATCTCTATGATATGAACTTAAGGGACAACCAGTTGACTGGTGTTATTCCACTCTCACTTACCACTCTTCCAAGTTTGGAAGTTGTGAATTTAACTAACAATCTCTTTCAAGGGTCCCCTCCCAAGTTCAAAGATGGTGTAGGAGTTGACAATTACTTGGATAAAGGGAGAAATCAATACTGCACACCCATTCCTGGGGAACCATGCAGTAGTGTTGTGAATGCTTTACTATCTGCTATTGAGCCCTTGGGTTATCCTCTGATTTTTGCTAAGACTTGGTGGGGTAATGATCCATGTGGTAATAAATGGCTTGGGATAATTTGCTCAGGTGGGAACATTTCAGTTGTTAACTTTCAAGGCATGGGTTTGTCAGGTGCCATTTCTCCTAGTTTTGCTAGCCTTACATCTGTCACAAAGTTGGTTCTTTCAAACAATAATTTTACTAGTAAAATACCAACTGAACTTACCACTATGCCTCATTTGCAGGAATTAGATGTTTCCAATAATAATTTATATGGTAATGTACCTAAATTTCGGGATGGTGTAGTTCTTAAATTAGATGGGAATCCTGATATTGGAAAGGATATACCCAGTTCTTCCAGCTCAGATTCTGAAGATGATGACAATACAATAATAATCATTTGCTTGGGATTTTTATCTTACTTGTTCCAGGGATTTTGATATATATGTTCTTGTGCCGCAAAAAGCCTAAGCATGCAAGAAAGTTTCAACATCCAACCGCAATTGTGATACACCCTAATCAATCTAGTGATAGAAATGCCATATTAAAGATAGCAAGTGCTGGTGTTCATGGTGGAGGAGCAGAAGTATTCAGTCCTTCTAGTAATGCTTACCAAGTTGAATCCAGTGGTAATCTTTTGATCTCAATTGACGTTTTGAAAGCAGTGACTAATAATTTTGCTGAAGAAAACGTGCTAGGAAAAGGTGGCTTTGGCACTGTATACAAAGGGAAATTGCATGATGGGACAAGGATTGCAGTTAAAAGGATGCAATCAGGAATAGTGGCAGAGAAGGGAGTAGATGAGTTCATGGCTGAAACGGCAGTGGTCACGATTTGACACAGGAATTTGGTTAATCTCATGGGGTATTGCTTGGATGAAAATGAGAGACTTCTTGTTTATGAATACATGCCTCAAGGTACTCTTAGTAGACATCTATTCCACTGGGAAAATGAAGGGTTAAAACCACTTGAATGGAAGACAAGGCTCATTATTGCTTTGGATGTTGCTAGAGGTGTTGAATATCTTCATGGTTTAGCCCAACAAACTTTTATCCATAGGGATCTCAAACCATCTAATATTTTGCTCGGCGATGATATGCGAGCTAAAGTTGCTGACTTTGGATTAGTTCGCCTTGCTCCGCAAGGAAAAGCCTCGTTTCAGACCAGACTTGCCAGAACTTTTGGATATCTAGCACCAGAGTATGCAGGTAGGTACATATTAAATGCTTATTTTTTTTATCTATACTATACTAGCCACTTGATTTAATTTATGACGCATTATTACACGGTAAAAACTCAAGTACAGATGTCTTCATGTCAAGTGATAGATGAGAATGATTAGATGTTTGACTAAATTGCCATTTAATCATTTTCAAATATCAACTTAAGACAGCTGCATATGTATTTATATGTCTTATTCCAAATGATGCAGCCACTGGAAGACTTACAACAAAGGTTGATGTGTATAGTTTTGGGGTAATTCTGATGGAGCTCATAACTGGAAGGAAAGCACTTGATGAAAGTAGACCAGAAGAGAATTTCCACCTAGTTTCATGGTTTCGTCGAATGCCACTTGACAAAGATTTATTTCGAACCATCATCGACTCGACAATTGAAGCTGATGAGGAAACCTTGAGTAGCATCAAGACTGTTGCAGAATTAGCAGGCCATTGCTGTGTAAGGGAGCCACACCAAAGGCCTGACATGAGCCATGTGGTGAACGTGCTTTCGCCTCTAATTGAGGTGTGGAAGCCTACAGAACCAAATGTTGATGAAATATATGGAATAAACTTTAACATGACATTGCTAGAAGCACTTCAAAGGTGGAAGCAATTTGAAGGAAATAGCACTCTTGATTTTTCTTCAAATAGTTCTCCTCCACAATCTGGAATTGCACCTTCATACAGATCTTCAGATGGACGTCCAAGTTAGAGAACATTTGACATCGATGACCTTAAACTTCACTATTGTATTTAACATTTTTTTCTTTTTTTCTTTTTTTGTTATTGTTTAATGATTGAGTGCAATGTATGTGTAGTTGACCATCTATGACACCCTCCATCCCTTTGCAGAACATCTTCACCTTAGGGAAAAAATAAGAAAAGAAAGAAGAAAAAAGATAGCAATTTTTTTATTTTTTTATTTTTTAACAATGGGATGCAAAAGGATAGAGGTGTTGAGAATAGTTTCTGTTTACTGTTACTTTTTTGGTATACATTATCTCGATGGAATTAGAAGCATTGTTCTATCACAAATACTAATAAAAAAAAATAGAAGACATTAATTTTGTGTCATGAAGGAACAACGCAACATTTGATGATAAAATACATGCTTATATATTGTTTTGGTTTAATTTGTTTCTAAGACTGCAGGCAGAAAAAGACAAAGACAATGTTGTAAAAATGTTATTTGCGCACCTATAATATTGAATCATATATAAATTAAATTACTAAATGAATATATTATACAATATTTTTTTATAAATTAGCTTTTAAATTTAATATTAATTTACATATTATCTAATTTATTTTTAAATAATATAATATTTCAAATATATATTATATAGTATAGTCAGTTTAATTCTCCAATTATTGCGTGAGTCTTAATCTAATAGATATATAATTTAATTCAATTTAAATATGTATTTTATATTTTAATTATATTTTATTTTAATATCTAATTTTAATAGCTAATTTTAATGTATATTTACTATGTTAATTGTGTTTAAATATATTTTTTCGAGGTTTCTATTATACTATTTTCCGCGGTAACATTTTACTTTCCATTTATATTAACACTAGTATATTTATATATGTGAGGTTAGTTAATAATCCAGTAAATCTTTTATATTCTAAGTAGAGAAAACTTCGATTTAAGTCTTAAAAATAATACAATCTTTTTTAAAAAATTTATATATGATAAAAAGTATCTTAGAAAAAAAAAGTTATGCCCCAAATATAATGTATTTTCATTATTTATTGTATAGATAGATTTAGGGATATATACATATACATAGATATATAGTCATATAGATATTGACATATATTGTTATTTCAACATGCGTATTCATTTAAGAATGCAATGAAAATAATATATAAGTGGCCAATGAGTTATAGTTCAAATAGCATAATCTCTCCATACTCATTTATTAAGAAGTCGCGGATTCGAGTTTCCCTATCTTTGGAAAAAAAATAATATATATATAAGCGACTAAAGATGAAATATATAAAATGAAAATGACAATATATATGTGGTAACATATTGTAAGTTATTTTAGCTATTTATTCTAAGCTAAAAAAAAAAGTTGTATATTAAAATATTTAAAAATTACATATTTAAATTTTGTAATAATTAATTATTAACCGATTTTTATTAATTTTCTAGATTTATCATTGTTTTTAATTTTGCTTTAACTAAATACACGGTTATTAAATAGAAAATGTTAAAAGGCACTTTATAAGGAATTGATGTGCATACTCAGAGTACATACTCTTAGTGCTCTTCTAATAGGGTTCTTAATGTGCTATGCTAGGATTTCTATTCCTTCTTTTTTCTAATCAATCTTTCATTCTTTTATCCCATCCACCCTCATGTAAATCTATTATCTTATCTATGTGCTAATTTCATCCAAACTCTTCATGTTTTTATAATGAGCGCCGAAAATATGAAAAATATTTGTCTTGAGAAATACTCTAATGATGCTGTGACGATTGAGGGTGTCAGCCTTCAAATGGCACCCAAGGAGCCATAAAGCTATTAGTTTAGAATTGTCAGAATTTTGGGAGACCCTAACAATCCACAATTTAAAAGGGATTTGTAAATCCCACTCTCTCGAGATTGTTGTTCTCTGTGAAATCAAAAACCAACCTCGACAAGTGGAAGCAAAGCTTAAGTCTTGCGGTTTTGGTTCATTGCGGATCCATCGAGAGTTGCCGGTGGCCTTGCTTTGGCATGGAAGGAGAGATGCAATGTTCAGATTATTAGTTCTGAACATTGTGACCTCGATGGTGGAAGTGGGCACTAATGTTTCTTGGGGGTATTATTGGAGTTTATTTGACCTCTCATGATCAAGGTAGGCGAGTACAGTATGAGACTCTTCAACCTATCATTCAAGCATTTCAAGGACGAGTGACAATCATGGGAGATTTTAATACTATTTCTAACCAGAATGAAAATGTGGGCGGGGGAGTGAAGTCAACAGCTTCTATCGAAGCCTTTAATTTATTTATTAATGACAGCTCTCTAATGGATATTGGAATGGTAGGCAGACCATTTACATGGTCAAATCAGAGATCTGGTCCAAATTTAATTCAGGAATGGCTTGACCGTGTGCTGGTTGGTTTTGAGTGGCAGCAACTATTTCCTAATACTACTGTTCTTCAGCTTTCTAAATCAGATCATACTTCTCTTCTCACTTATTTAAACCCGAGAACAGAGAGAATTAAACGACGATTCAAATTTTAAGAACGGTGGTGTTCTAATAATGAGGTAAGATAGATTGTGAATGAGATATGGATGGAGAGAATAGAAGGCAGCCCTATATTTATTTTATTTCAAAAATTGAAGAAGTGTCGACACAGTCTTGTCTTATGGCAGCAGTCTAATAGAATGAACTCTAAAGAGGAAATTAATTCTCTTCAATCTCAATTGGAGGAGCTTCGGGCAGTAGGGGTCCATGGAGGTAATATCATCTCAGATTTAGAAAGCAAGCTAGAAAATGCTCTTCATAATGAAGAATTATATTGGAAGGAGAAGTCTAGGGTCAGATGGCTTCAAGCGAGAGATCAAAATACTAGTTACTTTCACCATAAATTTTGTAACCGTACTCGTCGGAATAAAATTTGGCACTTGACCGGAAACCATGGCGAATTACTTTCTTCAAATGCTGATATAGCAGCAGTGGCGGAATCTTATTTTAGAGATATTTTGTCCTCCTCTTGTCACAATGATCCAAGCTCATTATTCACTGACTTCAACCCTAAGGTTATAGCTTCCATGAACCGAAGGCTTGGACGTCCGGTTACTATAGAGGAAGTCAAACGGGCTACTTTCAGTGTTCACCCTCAGAGTGCCCCAAGAGATGATGGGATAACAGCTAAATTCTTTCAACATTACTGGGACATCGTCAGTAGTGATGTGTTTCGTGCAGTTAACGGGTTCTTTACAGGAGGTCATATATTGAAAAGTTTCAATCACACACAAATTTGTTTGATCCCAAAAGTCCCAGATGTTAAAGATATGTCCCAAGTGAGACCAATTAGCCTTTCTTCTGTAGTTTATAAAATTATTTCTAAAGTCATAGTTCATAGACTTCAAAGAATGATGCATAAACTTATCATCCCTTCTCAGAGTGCTTTTATTAAAGGCCAACTGATATTTGATAATATCTTAATTGCCCATGAATGTATGCATTACCTCAAGAACAAAAAATAAGGTCTAGAACATGAGATGACCCTCAAATTGGATATGAGTAAGGCCTACGACAGAGTAGAGTGGAACTTTTTATAGTTTATGTTGGAGAAAATAGGATTTGATCCCCTTTGGATTAATTGGATTCGTGAATTAGTGACGAATGTTTCTTATTCTGTGATTGTGAAAGGATAACCTTATGGTTTTTTCAAACCACAAAGAGGTCTCCGCCAAAGAGATCCTCTTTCTCCATATCTTTTCTTATTTTGTGCATAAGGTATCTCTTTCTTGCTACACAGAGCAAAACAAAACAGTATCATTGACGGCATTCAGATTAACAGGCATTGTCCTAAGGTCAATCATCTTCTATTTACAGACAATTATATTATTTTTTTTGTAAGGCTAATTCAACTGTTTGTGGAAAACATCCTTGATTTATTAACTATGTACGAGTGCTTTAGCGGTCAGAAAGTTAATCTTAGCAAATATGCAGTTTTTCTTTTCATTCATAACACTCCTTTTGACTCTCATGCTCATCTGGCTGTCTCTTTAAACATTTTACACATAGGAGCTCAAGATAAATATCTTAGGATGCCATCTGTTGTTAATAGATCAAAGAAAGCCACTTTTAACATGGTTAACGAGAAGGTACAGAAAAGAATTCAAGGTTGGAAGCGTAACCTATTGTTTGCTGGGGGGAAGATTAGTTTTATTAAAGGCAATTGGGGAGGCCATCCCGATTTACACTCTCTCCTGCTTCAGATTACCAGACAGTTTAATTTCCGATATTCATTCCTTACTGACTCAGTTATGGTGGAGTCAAAAAGAAAATGAAAGGCGACTGGTCTGGATCAGTTAGGACACTATGACCCGCCCACTAAATGAAGGAGGTCTTGGTTTTAAAGACCTTAAAGCTCAAAACCTTGCTCTGTTAGGCAAACAGTATTGGAGAATAGCAACACATTCTAATTTTCTATTGGCCAAAATTTACAGAGGTAAATATTTCAGAAACAGAAATATTCTAAATACATAACCTGGAACACTCCCTTCTTGGGGATGGAGAAGTGTTTTGCAAGGTAGAAATGTGGTAGAGAAGGGACTTATCTGGGGAATAGATAACGGTATAAACATTCGTACGTTTGACGACTCATGGTTGCCTCCTCCATATTTATTCACTGTGCCAACAAATGTTCAACACTTGGCCATTGTTGCTCCCAGAGTAAAAGACCTCTGTTGAAGAAAGAATTTGGAATCAGCCGTTAATTACAGAGATTTTTCCAAGTGATATTTCAACTAGAATTCAATCTTTAAAAATTGAAGGTGGAGATGACACACTCCAATGGGCACTGAACAAACAAAAGAAGTATGATACAATATCAGGCTATAGAGTGAAGTACCTATTCTTACACCCTCCGCTTGAACTCTGTCCAACCCATATGCAGCAAAAAGTCCCTTAGATCAACCTTTGGAAGATGAAGCTCCCTCATAAAATCAATTTGTTTATTTGGAAGTGCCTCCATGGTCGGCTTCCGATTCTAGCCCAGATTCACCGGAGATTTCCTGCAACACCGGCACTATGTCCCCGTTGTCAAAAAGAGGACGAAACAATCTCTCACTATTTTATGTAATGTCCAGCTATAAGAGATGCTTGGTCTAATAGTTCTCTGAGTTTATGTCTCCCCATCCATCCAATTACTGAATTTTGGTTTTGGTGGAACACCACGACGGAGCAGATTTGTTCGATGGGTGGTGACAATCGGAACCAACAACTGCTTGCTATTCTATGTTGGAAGTGTTGGAAAGCTAGGAATCTCGTTGTCTTTGAAGGAACCAACACTTCCCCAACTTCTATTCTCAATACTTCTAGTAAACTCTTTCGAGAGATTCAACGTCTTTGTGTAGCTTCTCATTGAATTAGTTCACAAGTCCTATTCTCTGGAAAGAAGTCTACTTTCACTTTTTACAATTTTCTTTTCTATTTTTCACTGTTAGATTTCTTTCTAAGTGTGGTTTATTTGTGAGATTCCCATTATTTATTGTTTTTGTCCTGATATAAATTCTGTATTTCATTTATCAAATTTAATAAAATATATTTTTATCTTTGAAAAAAAACCCAATTATTAAAAATTTGAAATAAAGAATAATTTAAAGATATAATTGTCAATTTAATGACAAATTGTAAGGAGAAAAATTGTGAATGGAAACATTTTCATTGTTACTCTCTCACCATGTATAATTTTTTTTTTCAAATGACTTAATATATTAATTTAGATTCTATTAATATAAATTAAATTAAATTAGTGGAGGGATAAGTTCGATCGGCGGCTTAAATAAGTGTATCAAATTATATTTTGGAATAATTTATTTATCGCAAATTCTTAAATAATGTTCAAATTCGTAATAAATTATTCATAAACTTATCGAGCTAAATGATACCTAAAAGAAAAAAAGATTATTAATACAAAAATGTCAATTATGTTAACTTTTCTAGTTTATAATTTTATGTATATAATATCTAAAATTATATATTAATTTTATCTAATATTATTTAATTATTTTAATAATAATTAATGAATATAAAATAAAATAAGTGTTATTAGAAAATATAAAATAACATAATTTTAAACCGTTTTAAAATTTTTTTTATTGTTTTTCAAATACGATTATTAATTGGGATATTAGCAAGATAAAATAAAACTAATTTAGAATTTATTAAAATAAATTTTCTTAAAAGTAATAATTTAGGTTGTATTTTATATTATCCACATCCGATTTTTGAGACACTAATACAAATAACTCTTATTTTTATAATAACAAAAATATTCTTTAAATATTATAAAAATAACAAAAATAACTAAAAATAATATTTTTTATAAGTAGTAAATAATTTTATATTTTGCAAATTGCTTATGCGTTCGATAAAAAATTTGTAGAAATATTTGAATAAAATTACATATAAAAAAAATAAAAATTCGATCTATATATATCTTTTAAAAATATTTTTTGTGTTTAATAAAAGATTATAAAAATTTATTTAGTATAAAATTATCAAAATTTAAAAATTACTTTTTAAAAATATATATTTAACATTAGGTATTTTCATTGTATTTTAAAATATTTTTGTTATTAATAAAATTGTGATGATTTTTTTGCCGGATATTCAAAAATTGAAAATAATTTTAATAGTTTATTCATATATTTTATATTAAAAATATTATTTATATATTAAAATATATATTAGAATATAAAATATACAATAAAAATAAATTAAATAATATATATTTTTATATAAATTTATATCGATATTTTAATGACTAATTTTAAATTTAATGCATAATTGTATATCGTTAACATATTATTTTATTTTATATTTTGTTGGGGGTAAAACTGAATCACCGGCAACTCCAACTTGTTGCGAAAAGCAAACCCCCTGGGTATCTCTGAAAACCCTAAAATTTTCCCATTGCTCTGTCACAGTCATCCATGGAAATGCTATTCTCTTCTTAAACCCTCCCATCCGATTCATCTCCGTACCTCAAAATTCGCGCTTCTCTCTTGGGTTTCCAATCAGGAACAATGTCTCTGCCACCCATAGAGTGTATTTACGTAACGGAGGACTGTGTTCGCGAATGGAAGAGTGGCAATCCTGCCCTCAGGGTTTCCGAACCAGTTCCATCGCTACGCTTCCTCTACGAGCTTTGCTGGACTATGGTTCGTCCTTTCCGTCGTTTTTTGCACTCATAATACATCTGTTCTTACCTAAATTTTTCGCACCCTGCGTTGGAAAAATTAAAAATTTGGTGGTGAATTCGGAGCTTTATTTCTCCGTTTCTGGGATAAAGAGCTGATTTTTGTTCCTGGATTGATGTCAGGTTCGGGGTGAATTGCCGTTTCAGAAGTGTAAAGTAGCGTTAGATTCTGTCATATTCTCCGACAGACCGCCGACTGAGAAATTAGCTTCAAATTTTGCAGATATAGTGACCCAAATGGCCCAAGATGTGAGTTACCGCCGCTTGAAGCTGTTTTTAGTCCCTCTCATCCTTTCTTATTGATTTTCTTTTTTCAAGAGTAGTTGTTAATTTGTTACACCTGCAAATTGGTTGATGTTCAAAGATTGGAATTGGAATGATCATTATATGTCATTCATTTTTCTTTTCTGTAATGAGAATAGTGAGCCTCCTTAAGTTATATTGTGCTTTCTTTCTCCTCATCTGGTACCATTTATAGTTGTTCAATTTTGTTATTGGTAAAGGATAGGGTGAATTAAATATATTTTTCTGTTTCAAATTGCATGAACATCAAACTGAGCTGGAGTTCCTTTACAACTTTACCTCAGTTGTGTGGCAAGAGGAAATCAGGACTTATATGATGACTATTCCCAAAGAATTGTAAATTGTGTTGATAGCGAATAGTGTTCAATTTTAAGTAGTTGACTGTTAGTTATTCATCGTTTGTGGTCAGCACGATACTATACTTATGTATATCTCTTTCTATACAGCATACAATGTCGGGAGAGTTTCGATCTCGTCTCATTAAACTGGTCAGTTATGATCCCACCGTGTTGATCTCTTCATGTTTACATCTTCAAATTAAACATTACGGTTCTTAATTCTTTATAATTTTTCTTCAATATCATTGCTTATAGACTTTAATTTTTCTAGGCAAGATGGCTTGTGGAATCTGAATTGGTTCCAGTTAGGCTACTTCAAGAACGTTGTGAGGTCTGCCTTTTTTGTTCCTTTCTTTCCGTCATCATTCATACTTTGTGTAACTTAACTTTCTATTTCTTCTGAGGCTTTTGGTTAGTGTCAACTGTAAGGGACTGAGATGTAGTCTTTTGTGAACTAACATGGTTTTTTATTTCTATCTTACACAATTTGCAGGAAGAGTTTTTGGGGGAGGCTGAAATGATCAAAATAAAGGCTCAGGATTTGAAGGGAAAAGAGGTGAGCAATGAATTGCTAGAAATATATTTGCGACAAGATACACCTATTAATTACATTAGCTGCAGACTACCATGAAAATCGAACTATTCTTGCCAAAGGCTGGCATTTATTGTTAAGCTTTGTGATTGCATGTATTTGATTCAATTGGGCTGTTGATTTCAGGTCAGAGTTAATACACGGCTTCTTTATCAACAAACCAAATTTAACCTTCTTAGAGAAGAGAGTGAGGGCTATGCAAAGCTGGTATGATCTCAAATTTATTTTAATTAATATTGTTATTATCATTATTATACAATTGTGATTTTGGCTGAAGTGAATTAGACTGTTCCCTTATTTGTCCAATGTTCTATATTTGTTTTCCCTTTCAAAACTTTGTTCACAATTTTATTCCTTGGTGTTATTGTGACAGAAGATATAGTATAATAGAAACATATTAATTCTAGCTTATAGGTAGAAATTGGTGATCATACTGTACCACGTGTCAGACAACTTAAGCATCTTCTGTTTACCTACAAAACAATTGGAAAATTGAGGTGATGTAAATTGTAGGTATCATTCTTGGTGGATCAAATGGAAGAGGGTTTTGGGTGTTATTTTTGTGATAGGAAATCACCCCTCAAATATAGGGGGGAAATACTACATAGCTACAAGACTTACAATTGTTGAAGAGGATTGAATATTGGGCATTGAAAAGCTTAAAAAGAATAAGCTCAATATAGTGAGGCTAGGAATGAACATCTGTTGTTTGATGACTAAACACTAGTAAAAAAAATATTAAAAGTATGTGTTGGAGAGTGCTAGTATAGTCCCTATGTGTAGAAGGTTATTTAATTTCACCTTAGGTGGTTTGGTAAGAAAGTAGATAAGATGGAGGAAGCTCATTTCTTAAAGATTAAAGTTGCAGAGTGTTTATATTTCAATGACTTAACTATTAAGATGGGTTACGATCTAGGTCATTATGGTGTGATTTGGTATGCTGTATTCAGTTCAGTTTAATTGTGTAGGTCACTCTTCTTTGCCGAGATTCCGAAGCTCCAACTCAAAAGGCATCTGCCGCAACAATTGGCATTATTAAGGTTTTGATGCTTTCAATGACTTTGAGAATCCCACTGTCCTTTTCTGTATTTAATGATGATGACTTTGGTGTTGATTTTGATTAATTCTGCAGTCGTTAATTGGCCATTTTGATTTGGATCCAAATCGTGTTTTTGATATTGTAAGTTTCTTCAATTTGAATTTTTTTTCTTTCTTTCTCGTTTTTTATAGTTAACTTACTTGCCTATTTATGTTCTCATTTTATGTTTTACCTGGCTATTGATGTTTGTTGATCAGGTTCTTGAGTGTTTTGAACTTCAACCTGATAACAGTGTGTTTCTAGAGCTGATTCCTATTTTCCCCAAGGTTATTGTTCTAAGTTTTTCTTATTTCAATATCTGATATTGATTAGACAAGTTTTAATACTCTGGTTTTATCTTTTTTTTTTTGCAGTCTCATGCTTCACAGATTCTTGGATTTAAGTTTCAATATTATCAGCGCATGGATGTCAGCTGCCCTGTTCCCTTTGGGCTCTATAAGCTCACAGCGTTGCTGGTGAAACAAGATTTTATTGATATTGATAGCATGTAAGATCTGCTCATGTGCTGCATAAGAATCACATATTGCATTCTCATAAGGCATTAAACACTCAACTTAAATCCAATATTTGGGTCTGTTTTGACTATTAGAAACATGCTGGTATTGGATGATATTTACAAATTTAATTTTGTCATGGGTTATGATTCCTTATTTTCAGAGTTGTGGGGAAAATGTTGTTATGCAGATGAGGAATGCTTTATAATCATACCAAAGTTGAGTAGTTTGTAGTTTAAGATATAATAAGGATGGTCAACTTTGTAGTTTGATGCGTTCTGTTCACTTCTTCTACGATTGACACCACAAATCTGATCACTAAAATATTGAAGGCATAATAAAATTGTGCAATTCATGTAACCCACTTTACCTAGTTGGAGAAGACTTCCATGCTGTTAATGGTAATGATGTTCCGGTATTTAGGCATGGGAAAAGCATATCTATTTGTGTTGTTAAAGATATTTCAAGTAATTAATTACTCGATAAGTAAGATGGGAGTGGTTGAAGTTAGCTTTTAGTGTATATAATCTGCCATAATTTATTTATCGAGAAACTTGTGTCAAATATATGTTCTGCTCGGCTGAGGTGCTAATGCTATTGGCATCTAGGTCTTGGTTATGTTACGATTTGTTATTTATGCAATGCATAAGATAGCTTTGTAACTATCATTTTGATTGAAGATATGCACATCTACTTCCGAAGGATGAAGAAGCATTTGAGCATTATAACACTTTCTCTTCCAAGCGGCTTGATGAGGTATTTATGCTATGAATGCTTATGATGAACAGTCCATCCTTGATTTTTATGTTTTTCTCTTATTTTTTGGCTAGTGTAATTTCCTGAAGTTTGACAATATCATTCACAGGCTAACAAAATTGGAAGAATAAACCTTGCTGCTACTGGAAAAGATCTAATGGATGATGAGAAACCGGGTGACGTCGCAATAGATCTTTTTGCTGCTATAGACATGGAAACTGATGCAATTGAAGAGCGAAAGTCTGAGCTTCAAAACAGTCAAACTTTGGGGTTGCTTACCGGCTTTCTTTCGGTGGATGACTGGTATGTGTGATTTGTAATTTGCATGTAATATGTGGTGGTAAATGGTGTTATAGTAAATGCTCTATTGTTTTGTTTTCTTTTCATTCCATCTTCCGTAAAATTTCTCGTTCATTTTGTTTACTTGAATGTTGCCATCCCCTCTGACTTCATTAGTATTATATGTGGTTATTGAATGTGATGGATCTCAAATTTATGGATGTAAGATTTAGTTCCTTTCCAGTCATGATAAACTAAGCTATAGCTTGACTGGATCCTTACGTTCTCTTTAGTTTATCGTTAGATTTCTATTTTTGTTTTTGCAGGTATCATGCACATATGCTGTTTGGTCGTCTGTCACCACTCAATGCAGTGGAACATATCCAAATATGTGAGAGTTTGTTTAGGTAAATGCTTGTTCATAATCTCTCGAGTCATGTAGACACTGGCATTGAGAACTTATTTGAGTTACATCTATATATGGAAATGTCCATTGAATGCATATATTGAATTTCTTGTTATTATTTTATTTTCTGCACAATGCATTTGGATATACATGTCATTGCCAATGGTGGTTTCTATATTCTTAATCGAAATTGTAAACGCGGTTAGACAATTAGAGGGATAGTACATCTTGAGGGTGGGAAGATCCAAGTATAAATGTTAGAAAACAAACAAAAGAAAAGATTCAAGAATGCAAAGATGATTTGCAGTGCCTCTGCATATCCTGGTAATACCATGAGTACTGCACTTGCGAGAGGCCGTGGAGAGATTCTTATCCAACGAAACCACCAGCCAAACCCAAGAGGAGTGCATTTACTGCAAGCTCCACCACATTGCGTCCTTTTTTATATGAAAGCCTTTTGAAATATACCATGAGAAATAGTTCCAAATTGAAATTGGCGGGAAGCACCCAATGTTAATGTGGATATCTGTATGGTGAAAGCTTGTGTATTTGTGCATACATCAAACAGTTTGTATCCTTGGGCCTTTAATTAATATTCAGTTGTTCATCCAGGCTCATTGAGAGGACAATTTCTTCAGCATATGATGTTATTCGGCACGCACATCATCAAAACTCTGGATCATCCACAGGAGTTAGTACTGATCCTATGGATGTAGATAACTCCTCAAGACGAAGTTCTTTCATAGATCTTCCGAAGGAGCTTTTTCAGATGCTTGCTTGTACTGGACCCTACCTTTACCGTGACTCTATATTGTTGCAGAAGGTGCATGAAGTTTTTATTTTCCAATTACTTTATTTTCATTGCTGTGCTTTGTGGTAATAATGATTCCCCTTCATTGCCTGTCCCCTAAAAACCAAGTAGGTTTGTAGGGTGCTGAGAGGTTATTACTTTTCTGCCCTTGAGCTTGTTAGTCATGGCGACAGTGCCTTGAATTCTCAATTTCCTGGAATTGGAAATCCTCATCTACACCTGAAAGATGCAAGGCTAAGGGTGGAGGATGCTTTAGGAGCTTGCCTACTACCTTCTTTGCAACTGATTCCTGCCAATCCAGCTGTTGGCCAGGAAATTTGGGAACTAATGAGTCTCCTTCCTTATGAGGTTATACTTTATAAATTTTCATCCTTCTACCCCATGTATTGTTAGCAGTTATCAATTAGTTTTGTTGATGAGTTTAATTTATTTAGGTGCGATATCGTTTATACGGTGAATGGGAGAAAGATGATGAGCGCATACCTATGCTCCTAGCAGCAAGACAAACAGCCAAGGTACTGATCTGCATATATTTGGGACTGCCTAGGCTAAATTCAGTAAGCTTTATTATTTATTTCCCTTGTACTTTTTACTTTCTCTTTCTATAGTTGGACACTAGACGCATTTTAAAACGGTTGGCAAAGGAGAATTTGAAGCAGCTAGGTCGAATGGTCGCAAAACTAGCTCATGCTAACCCTATGACTGTCCTACGAACAATTGTTCATCAGGTGCTGATTTAGTTGAGCTTTACCTTGAAACTTGATCACCATGTGCTATCGATGATATATATTCTATCATGTTGATTTTTCTGTGCGTATGAAATGCAGATTGAGGCATACAGAGACATGATTACTCCTGTAGTGGATGCATTTAAGTATTTGACTCAGGTCTGTGCAAATTCTTTGTTTTTTCACTTTATTCCCATGTTAATTGGATCCATCTATCAGTGATGTCAGCAGGTCTGAGTAGTGTTTCTGTTTCATTTATTCTGATAGTGATATATCTTTGTCAATATATAAAACTGTGTTGTCTATTCATTTACTTCTATTCAACAACTAAAACTTTTGGGATAGATAGTTCATGATAGGCCTGAGGCTTCTATGAGTAAGAGGTCTAGAATTTGACTATTGCTGTCCCTCATTCCTCTAAATAAAAGCTAAATTATGGCACGAGATGAACTGGATGTATGCATTATAAATGCTTCAAACCCATATGAGGCTTTGGTTGGTGACCATATAAAGTTATAAAATCATTTATGTGCCTGTACCCAACAACGTAAGCTTTTGAGAATGATAATTCATGAAAATCTTATAATCTTTTTTCTTTATAGATGGGGTGCTTCTCCATTTTTATATTTCTTTTGTGCATTCTCTATGTGGTGCATGTGAAGTTGTTTTCTTATTGATAGATGGTTTTCAACTTGGAAATCTATTTACTTATTTTTTCTCTCTCCCTCCTTCAACAGCTAGAGTATGACATTTTGGAATATGTTGTGATTGAGCGCTTGGCACTTGGTGGACGTGATAAGCTAAAAGATGATGGTCTAAATTTGTCAGATTGGCTTCAATCACTAGCTTCATTTTGGGGTCACCTGTATGTATATTTGCTTCATTCCCAACTCTTAACTTTTATTATTTCTATTGGATTGGGAGATAAAATCTGGTTTATTATTCTTGGCAGAATGTCCTGTGCATCTGGATAAATTATAGGAAGTAATTATCATGCTTTTACGTTTGCTGTCAGGATATGTGACTGAATCTTCTTGGTGATATGTTTCAATTAACTGATTTAAGGCATTAATTAATTTTTTTTGGATAAAAGATTTAGGAATTATTTATAATGGCTAAGCAACAAATTTGTAGGTTGTCCCTACATATTGTTTTGTCTACTTTTCTACTTCTTTTTCTTTGTGATGGTGTTTCATTCGCGAAAATACAACAGTTTATGGAAATCCTAATTTTATTGGGATTATTCTATGAATTAGTAATCATGGTTGACAATAACATGGCATTTTTCTGCATTTGCGTCATCGTATAGAGTTTAGAACATCCAGAATGCCTTGTATCAAATTCCAGGTTGCAGATCAACCTTAGCAAATGCGGGATTACAGGACACTAGGAGCTTTTCGTACCTAGTCATGATGTCAGATCAGTTAAAACCATGGGCATGCACAGACAATCATATGATGTACCACTGGGTTTTGCTCACAGATGTTTTGGAATGGATATTTGTTGTTGGTTGAATGGGGTGGGAACTTCTTTGTTGCCCTTTCAAATTTCAATATCTAAAGTCGAAACTTCTATTACATTGGTGCCCACTGCCCATGTCATTTTACAAGGGAAGATTAAAAAAGATGAGGAGTACAAATTTACCTGTCTGCTGCAATAGCACTTACCATGTTTGATGGAGAATCATCTGATTGAAGAAGTTTTCACTTAGTTGGACCTTTCCCAGGTACAATTAATTTGTGGAGAAGAAAAAATTATTGCTTTGAAAGGCAATGACGTCAGTTGCAAATCAGTGGATCTTTGAGTCTGAAGAATGATCTGTGTTGTATACATGATTTATCTGAATCTCAACAGTTTGTGGTAATGTCTAATGTCAGTTCCAAAATGACAGCTTAATGGCATTTATGGGATATGATCAGGAGGGAGATGGATCCATGTATTAATGTGAACCAAAAATCTTGTCCATGCTTGTTTTGTGATAAGTTTCATTAAAATTAGGTGCATAGTTGTGTAAGCTACTGGGGATATAGAGAAGATGGAGCCGGAACTGTTTACAATGGGTGGTGGTTATGGGATGATTATTTGTTGCTGACATCCAGCTGTTTAGGCTGATTATAGCTAGATTTGGAATTTTGGATCGATCTGATGACCCTTCAGTTAAAGCGTGCTTTAGGTGGTCTATTCCATTAGCAATTACTTTAATCTTGTGATGCTAATGGAGGCTGCAAGATTCTAAAGAAGTTAACTTCTTCTGGAGCTGTTCCCCATGCTTTTCTGCAAATGCACCTTCTAATGGAGTGTACTGATAAGTGGTATATTCATTCTTAAGTTGAAGATGTAAGAATACTGCTTTTCAGTTCACTTTTAGCATCAGTGGTTTTGATTGATCAACAGTTGTTTAAGTGCAAAGGATGTTTCATGATCATCATCATGTCTGTATACCACTGAGTCCCATCTTCTGAAAAAAGGATGGCATAACAAGTTTTTGTAATATGTGCTGATGGTCTTATGGAGGTAGATACTTCAATTCTTGTGGCCGTGTTATTTTGGGCAAGCATAGCTGTTAATCCTGAAACTTCGGGGGCCAATATTCCACTAGAAAAATGCTTTTGACTTGGAGGGTTGGGGTTGATATTCTTGGAGCTGTTTGGTTTGTTTGTTTTTTTTAACTCCTCATCTCCTTAGCTTTAGCTTTCCCTTCTTCTGTATATACTGATTACTCTGTTATAATATTATGTATTGTGATGCTGCATTTGATTTCTGCATTCCTCTGTTTTGTGAATTAAAGTGTAGGTTGAATGGGTTATTGGTTACCTTCTTTAAAGTGCCTTGATTGTATAATTAAAAGATGATTTGAAAATTTGTTCCCTTTAGGAACTCGTGGAATTAAGGCTGGGTGAAATGTAAGAAATGAATTAGATATGAAGATGTGATCTGTGAAACAAATTAGACCAAAGGCAGTGTCAATATTTCATGATTAAGTGTTGCTAAATAAAATAATCAAAATAATACCATTGAATAAAAAATTAATTATGGGACCATGATCATTGAGTTAGATGTTGAATGCCTAGAAAATAAGTGAATTGGTTATTGGCTTCTATGCATGGCAAACTTTTTGAATGTCTTGTCTACGTTTAGTTGCAGATTTGTGGTCTTGTGTGCTTCTGTTATTCTAAATCTACATTTTCTGTGTTGGTTTATATTCTTTTGTAATCATCATGATAATAACATTAGCATTAGCATTTGGGTTGTAACTTACCTAACCATTGTGATCAAAACCTCGACCTAATATGGGTTATGTGTTCAGCTAATTCTTCATGTGTGAGTGGCCAGTACCTGATTTACCTTCTACACTTGTGATTCAGCTAATTCATCATTTTGGTGGCAATTTTTATGATATGTGGCAATACCACATTAAATGGGTTTGGGTTCTCACCAGACCTAGTTCTAGTTATCGAGATTGGACATTCAACCTCTTTCTGTAATACTATTGGGTTTTAATATTTTGGGTGTGCGCGATAAAATTGGTGTTAACTTGTTATAGCTAGTTCGACTTGATTCTTGTAGTGTAGAACATTATGACGTATTTGACTTATTCTCCAAAGGGACTAGATGGGGAATGTTTTCATGAGCAAATGATATTTGTTTCGTTGTAGGTGTAAGAAGTACCCTTCAATGGAATTGCGAGGCCTTTTCCAGTATCTAGTGAACCAGTTAAAAAAGGGGCAAGGAATTGAGCTTGTTCTATTGCAGGTTTTCATACTTTCCTAAAAAATTGAAATTAAAGAATTGTTATGTATTATATGGCTGCTGATGAAAAAGCCAATGTTCCATGCTGATGTTGGATAAATCTTTTTCACTGATAATTTTCAGGAACTTATTCAACAAATGGCAAACGTCCAGTACACAGAGAACTTGACTGAGGAGCAGCTGGATGCCATGGCAGGGAGTGACACTCTTCGATATCAAGCAACTTCTTTTGGAGTAACTCGAAATAATAAGGTACATAAAAGTATATAATACAGTGATTTTGGAAAGCAATAGATTGGAAGTGGCTTATGAGATGCAAGTTTGTCAGGTGTGGTAAAAAATAATGTCTTCAACTTTGTTTTTTTAAGACTAAAATATAGCAGCGAATGCAATTGTCTGCTGTTTGAATATTAACTTTGGTGTTGATGTTGTATTTAAGTTTTATAAGCTCTAGTAAATCATGTATCTTTTGTTATGGGTGGCCGAAATATAATGTATTAATCTTCGACTACCATTAAAGGAGAGTCTTGGAGCAACGGTTGAGTTGTCTCTATGTGACCTTAAGGTTACGGGTTCAAGTTGTGGAATCAGCGATTGATGCTTGCATCAGATTAGGCTGATTGCATTACACCTTTTGCATGCGGCTCTTACCCGCACCCTCCATAATGTAGGATGCTTGGCACCATACTGCCTTTTAATCTTTTACTACCGTTGTAGAGTTATCCATAGTTTAAGGTTTTGGCATTTGGTTTTCTGTCATACCAAGTTAACTATATATATATATATATATATATAATCTTTTTGATGCAGGCATTGTTAAAGTCTACTAGCAGACTTAGAGATGCATTACTTCCCAAAGATGAACCGAAGTTGGCGATCCCCCTCCTATTGCTTATTGCTCAACATCGTTCTCTGTAAGATTAGAAAACGTACAAATACTGGAGCCATGACTCAATGTTGTTCTCATGATTTAATTTTTTTCACAGGATTGTCATCAATGCAGATGCACCATACATTAAGATGGTTAGTGAGCAATTTGATAGATCCCATGGAACTCTTCTTCAATATGTGGAATTTCTTTGCAGTGCAGTTACTCCAGCATCAAATTATGCTGCACTCATTCCATCGCTTAATGACCTGGTCCACCTTTACCACCTGGACCCTGAGGTCTGTGTTCCCATTCTATATACTTTTGTCTTGTAAACTTAGGGCATGATTTCATAATAACTACTGCTTGATTTTATCACGAAAACTGTTTATATCCCTTCACCTGCAACATTTATTCATTTATTATGCTTGAACTTGTTTATTTTTTATTGCTTGTCGTTTTCCTGGACATAGGTTGCTTTCTTGATATATCGCCCTGTGATGAGACTTTTCAAGTCTCAGAGGAGTCCTGATGTTTGCTGGCCGTTGGATGATAATAATGCTGCAAATGATGCATCTACAGAATCTGATCTTGTAGATCATTCTGGCAGTATGGTTCTAGATCTTGGCTCTGCTCGAAATCCTATAAGGTTATAATCTTTTCCTAGTTTCACTTTTACTTATTTGGTGCCTATGTGTTTTAGATGCCATTCCATCTGGCAAACCTAAGTCTAGAAGTGGATAATATATGCAAAAATTTTTTCTGCTCCCCCCCCCCCCCCCTCTCCCTTCCTTCTTCTTCTTGACTTTGGTTATGTAGTTTTTACTATTTGATTACTGTATGCAGCTGGCAATATCTACTTGATACTGTTAAAACCATGCTGCCTTCAAAAGCGTGGAATAGCCTTTCTCCTGATCTTTATGCAACATTTTGGGGCCTCACACTATATGATTTGTACGTTCCAAAAAGTCGCTACGAGTCTGAAATAGCCAAGCTGCATGCTAGTCTTAAGTCTTTGGAGGAGCTGTCTGACAATTCAAGCTCAGCAATCACCAAGAGGAAGAAGGAAAAGGAAAGAATTCAAGAATCACTTGACCGTCTGATTAGTGAACTTCATAAACATGAAGAGAATGTTGCATCAGTTCATAGGCGGCTTTCTCACGAAAAGGACAAATGGTTAAGTTCCTGTCCTGACACTTTGAAGATCAATATGGAGTTTCTTCAGCGTTGTATATTTCCACGCTGCACATTCAGTATGCCAGATGCTGTTTATTGTGCTATGTTTGTGCACACACTTCATTCGCTCGGAACCCCCTTTTTCAATACCGTCAACCATATAGATGTCCTGATTTGTAAGACTCTACAACCTATGATATGTTGCTGCACAGAATATGAGGCAGGCAGGCTTGGTAGGTTTCTGTATGAGACTTTGAAGATTGCTTACTATTGGAAGGTAATTGATTATTACTGGTGCATAACATTAGTTATGCAATCTTTTTATCCTTTTGTATTGTTGCTCCAGTAGTACTCGGTTATCTTTTTTCCTTAACTCCTAAATTCTTTTCAGAGTGATGAATCTATTTATGAACGTGAGTGTGGAAACATGCCTGGCTTTGCTGTTTATTATAGATATCCAAACAGCCAGCGAGTTACATATGGCCAGTTTATCAAGGCAAGTGTGTGCTACTTTTATGCTGCTCTGAAAATTATCTGCTTACATGTATTGGATAGATTTAATGTTTAAGGTTGTCCTCCCAAATTTTTTTATGCCTGCACCTTGTTTCTTCCTGATCCAAATACTACAGAAGTGAATTATTTTGATCAATTTTCTATTTCTTTGCTTATAGGTACACTGGAAGTGGAGTCAGAGAATAACCAGACTATTAATTCAGTGTTTGGAATCTAGTGAGTACATGGAAATTAGAAATTCTCTCATTATGTTGACAAAGATTTCTGGAGTTTTCCCTGTTACTCGGAAGAGTGGGATAAACCTTGAAAAACGGGTAACTTATAACTTATCTTTATAGTAAACTTGTGCTAGTAATTTCGAACATCAATGCACTATTTTACATATTTTATCATCATGTAGGTGGCTAAGATTAAAAGTGATGAAAGAGAGGATCTTAAGGTGCTGGCAACTGGTGTTGCTGCTGCATTAGCTGCTAGGAAGGTATGCTGTTAACTTGGTATAGGTATGGCTGTATTTTGTTGAGTTTTAACACTTCAAATCTCTTCCATCACACAGCCTTCATGGGTTACTGATGAAGAATTCGGTATGGGATATCTTGAGTTGAAGCCTGCGCCATCTATTAGTAAATCTTCTGCTGGAAATTCAGCATCTGTACAAAGTGGGATAAGTCTTGGTGTTTCTCAAACTGAATCTGGCAGTGGAAAACATCTGGACTCAGTAAACACAGTCAAAGACCAGACAAAAATAAAAACTGCAGACAGCAAGGTAGAAAGAACTGACAGCACAATAGCTGGAAAATCTGATTCTGGCCAAGCAAAACTCAAGGGTAATTCATCATTAAATGGATTGGATGCTCCATCAACCTTACCCTCACCTGCTGTACAATCTGGAGCAACAAAATCCATGGAAAACCAAAAGCAAGCAGAAGAATCTGTAAGTAGAGCATCGGAAGAACATGTTCCGAGAGCTGCAGAGGTAGCTTTTCTATATCTTAGCTAGGCTGTACAGTTAGGCATTTTCCTTTCCATTCATCGTTGTGGAATCCTTCTTTCTAGTGTTTCTGTCTTACCGGTGCATTGGATCCCCTGGCTTCTGCATGCAACCTAGACACACATAATCTTTTATTCTTCTTCTTCATTAACATTTTTTTAAATATCCCCTCATCCTCCCTCCCTCTCTAAAAGAATAATAAGTTAATTCTGCTGTTTTCAGTCAAGAGCTTCCGGGAAACGTTCGGCACCTGCTAGCTCACACTCAAAGCCCTCGAAACAAGATCCTGCAAAAGAGGATACTAGATCTGGTAAAGCTGTTGCCAGAGCGTCTGGTTCTTTGAGCAGTGACAAGGATATACAAAACCATGCATCAGAGGGAAGACACACTGGAAGTACTAATTTATCTTCTTCAGTCAATGCTAATGGTAACAGTATTTCAGCTTCTGCAAAAATCTCAGCTCCATCTACTAAGGGTGAGACCGGTAGTGAGCTCAAGGCTGAGATGGGTGGCGTAAAGTCTTCTGATATTAGGGCTTCTGTGGTGAAGGATGATGGAAATGATGTTATTGACTCGGTAAGAGGTTCCTCTTCACGTGTAGTTCATTCTCCTAGGCATGACAATACAATTGTTACTTCAAAGTCTACTGATAAAGCCCAGAAGAGAGCTAGTTCTGCTGAAGAACCTGATAGACTTGGTAAACGGCGTAAAGCGGAGGCGGAGCAAAGAGATGTCGAGAATGAAATCAGATTATCTGAAAGAGAGAAGCTTGTAGATCCTCGATTATCTGATGAGAAATTGGGGCCGGAAGAACTTGGTTTGTACAGGGCAGGGGATAAGCCATTGGAAAGGGCAAAAGACAAAGGAAATGAAAGGTATGAAAGAGAGCACAGGGAGAGATTGGACCGTGTGGATAAGTCTCGTGGAGATGACTTCATTGTGGAGAAACCTAGGGATAGGTCAATCGAAAGATATGGAAGAGAACGATCTGTTGAGAGAATGCAAGAAAGGGGTAGTGAAAGGGGTTTCAATAGACTCCCTGAGAAGGCTAAGGATGATAGAAGCAAGGATGATAGAAGTAAATTACGATACAATGATGTATCTATAGAAAAATCTCATGCAGATGATCGCTTCCATGGGCAAAGCCTGCCTCCACCACCCCCATTACCTCCAAATATGGTTCCTCAATCTGTTGGTGGTGGTAGGCGTGATGAAGATGCTGATAGGAGGTACGGAGCCACTAGACATTCTCAAAGGCTTTCTCCAAGGCATGAAGAAAAAGAACGGAGACGGTCTGAAGAGGCTGTGGTTTCCCAGGATGATGCAAAACGCAGAAAAGAAGATGATTTTCGAGATAGGAAACGCGAGGAACGAGAAGCATTATCATTGAAGGTAGAAAGAAATCAATGTTGTATCTTAGTTTTGCTATCTGCATCATATGTACTGGTGATTTACGCGTGGTTGAAGAACTTAAATAGAGTAAAGTTAGTTTTTCATTTGGTTAGATATGCTTCTGTCCGTAAACTAGGTCTTTTATTCCCTGCAGTAGCCAAGAGTACAATGCATGATATTTCTATAAAGTGCTACTTGTTCTCTAGATGGTTGAAGTTTTCTTTTGCTTCAAGTTGAAAACGCAACTGAAAAAAGTTGACATTATAATATTCTAATGAGATGGTATTGGGGTAAGTGTACATCATTCATCATGTAAAGCATAACCATATGTAGATTTAATCTTAGGTTAATATGGCTTCTCATGATTTGGTGTGATTTTAATTATTACTGTTTTACGATTTTTTTTTGTATTTTTTTCAATGATTTAAATAATGTATTTTCGATTTTGTATTTCTCTAAATCTTTTTTTGGTTGTATTTATAAAGTTATGCTTCTTAACATAAATTTCTCTCTTCTGGTTCTTTGATTAGATCAACCGATGACTAGGAGGTTTTCATTATTCTAATTGTTGGGATGCTCATATATTCTTCAGGTTGAAGAGAGGGATAGAGAGAGAGAGCGGGATAGAGAAAAAACAAATCTTCTAAAGGAAGAGTTGGATTTAAATGCTGCATCCAAGAGACGTAAGCTCAAGAGGGAGCATCTGCCAGCTGGTGAACCTGGGGAGTACTCACCAGTGGCTCCTCCACCTCCACCCCTAGGAATTGGTGTTTCACAAGCTTATGATGGAAGAGACAGGGTAGACAGGAAGGGACCCATGATCCAACATGCAAATTACATAGATGAACCAGGTCTCAGAATTCATGGTAAAGAGGTAGCCAGCAAGCTGAATCGTCGTGATTCTGATCCGTATCCTATACTGCACAGTGCTTTTTTGGTTTATATGCATAATTATTTATATCAAGATCACTTGTCTGTTAGTGTATCTTTTACTGCGATTTGCTTGACTATTTACCATGTCTGCATTTTTTCCTCCATTTGTAACATAGTTCATGGAAGGAAGAATATGGTGGTCCTTGGTTGATGAGATGGCATGATATTCATTCCTGTCTGCACTACACGCTGCTTTTTCTCTGTTTTTATGACTGAAGGAGTTTTAATTTAAGATCCTAGTGTAGTTGTAGCTAGGTTACTAAAGTCAAATACACATGCTTTTTGTTGGATGTTTGGTTTCCTTGTATCATGTTGTGCAGTTGTTTCCTTAATTGAGTAATAGAATGTATGATCGAGAATGGGATGATGAGAAGAGGCAAAGAGCTGATCAGAAACGGCGGCACCGAAAATAAAATACATCAAAGCAGGATTGTTTGTGACTTGCAAGTAGGTTCCGGGATCACATCAATTCTATCTGCTACTCCCTCATCCTGCAATTTTCAGCTGTTCAAAATTATTTGGTCTTCTAAAAGGCAATGCCAATCAATTGTGAATTGGCTTGTGCACTTGTATATAGTGTTGTATATTCTGGATAGCCAGTGATTAGCTGTACCATTGTGAGAATAATTTATTTTGCTGAGCCTACACTTACATGAATAGTCTAACCAACAAGAAACATGAATTTTGTGAATTGCTATATTAACTTGACATGAAAAGGGTTCGATACACATGGGATTTTCAGCCTTGCCATTGGGGATGAATCCTGTGCATTCTCATTTCATGAAGCGAATCTGCCATTGGCGACTAATATATCAATGTTTGCTCATTCTTTATGTAAACTGAAAAGGAGTAGAAGAGCGTTTCCTAGTGACTTACTTAGTTGTGCTATTTGTGTAGACTGTCTTTTATATATATATGCACGAAATAACTATAGCAGCATGTATAGTAGAAAACACCTCTATAACAGTAAATTACTAAAATGATATTCGAAAGTTTACATCACTAACAAAAATCATTTTAAAAGATGTAACGACAAATAAGTCTTCAAAAAATTTAAAAATACAATAAAAAATTTAGATATTAAATATTTATTCAAAAAAAGGATTTTAGAAATTATATTCTGATGCATTTTTTTGCAAATATTTTTAGCAAAGTAATATCTTTATTTTTAAAATTTTGTAATTTTATGGCATTTAATTTTTTTATTTTTTATTGAGATTAAATTTTATTCTAAATTTTTTTATATCTTTTAAATATTTATTTAAATATTGACACAAAAATTCGGATTAAATCGATAAATTGTTTGTCGAATACGATTTTTTTTCACTTTTATAAGATATAATATTTATTGGTTTTTTTGTTACATTTTCAAATAATTTAGGGTAGGCATGTAGAAAGCAAAAACTAGCGTGTAATGTCTTAACTATTTTGGGCGATCAAATACTGTAGTTATGAGTTTTCTAAATTAATTTATTCACCTACTTTGACATTAATAATGACCAGTGATCAACAACCAAAAAATGATCAAAAGGAGGAAACAATGAAATACTGATATGGTGAAGCTGCATTTGACTTTAAACTGTCATAGACCCCAAGGGTACGAAGGGTTACGAGGGAAACTCCCGCAATGTTCATTTGGCTGATAGAAAGGATTATAAGCACTAGCAGCAGCCTGTTCATCTTCATGTCCATGTCCAGAGCTGAAGAAGAAGCTGCTCATCATGTCATTCTGATGAGGAAAAGTAACAGAGGTTTCCAACAGTGTCTCCCAACTAACTTGATCATCTTCAACATCAATCAGTGGCTTCTCCTCCTCTTCGTCCTCAGTTAACTGCCACATACCGCTGAGAAAAGTTTCAAGAGCTTTGATTTGTATGTGTGGTATTGGATCCACCAAAGGGTACTCATAGGAACCACACAACCCTTTAGCCCTACACCATTCATGGAACTCATAGAGCTGATTTGATTGCATTGATGCTTTCTTGTATATGTTGAAAGCCGCTATGCAGCTTCTATATGGCATCTGAAGCAGATTGTCCAAAACCGCCGCCATCTCTTTCCTGAATCTGGTGTAGCAAACGAAACTGTCGCGGATTATGAGCTTCATTGCCGATTGCACCATGAAACTCTGTGCTGCTAGTCCCACTGGGAAACAATCCATGGCCCTATCAATCACGATCTGCAGTTGCGGCAACAGTTCAAGCACTTGTTCTTGTTGTTGGTCTTCAAAGTCTGTGGAATCCAGCATGACATGAAGAAGATGAGCATAGGATCTGATGAAGTTGGTGTAGGAATGGGAAGAGGAAGAACAAGTGTCCCTGAAATGGCAAGGGTGGAGAGAGATCAAGCCATTGGAACGAATCCAGAGGAGTTGCTCGGAAAGAGGGCTGTTTTCGGGAACAGAGCGAAGCAAACGGTGGAGAAGAATGAGGCATTTGAGGGCGACCCTCCAGCTGCGAGTGGTTCCGAATCGGCGAGTGAATGTGATTGCAAAGGAGTGGCATGAAGAGGGAGAAAGCGAAAAGAGTGTCAACAAGTATTCAATGTATTTGTCTTGAAGTGGAACATCGTCGGGTGTTGTTGCCTTTATCATCATCGTATTCATGTTTGAGTATCCACCCGCTGATGCTATCTTTGCATATCTCACGTGACTCTGCTCTTTCAGAGCACTGCAAACTTGCCGGAACCTCCTTTGCATCTTTCACTCCTCTTGCTCTTTCTTTCTTTCTTTCTTTCATTTGCTTATTAAATACTTTTTCTGCTTTGGTACTGTCGTGGCTACAACTACGAGAAAATGTGACCAATCAACTTGCGATACAAATTATGCTAACAAGGTATATACATTTCTTAACGATTATTCATTTATTCACCTTCGCTATTTTCTTTTTCTGTTTTGTTTAATAACTTATAAGTTAGAATTTTATCATTAATAAATGCTAATCATTTATCTATCAATGGTGAAAAACTATATATCAATGGTGAAAAACTATATTTCGAGGTCAAGTGGAAAAAAAAATTGAATGGTATCCAGTGTTTAATCTAATCATTGATTGCTGTCTGGTCCTATTTATAGAATCAAAGACGAGAGATCACACTACATTTTGTCCAATATTAAAAAAACTGGAGATGATCCATTTTCATATTTCGAGAATCCTCCTTATCCCCTTTTTCCCTTCAAGGCTCATGCCCCACCCTATAATTAAAAGCATATAGAATTTTTTTTTTTAAGTTTGTGCATGTATGTTTTTTTTTTATCTCCCAATCCGACAAGTCAATAATTAATTCTTTGTGAATCGAGGTTTTATTTAAGAATTTTGTCGATCACTAATGGATTACTGTATACACAAAGCGAAATTCAAAATCACTAACACTTACTTAAACAGAATAATAACAGAATAATAAAATAATTACTAGACTATCACAAATCAATTTAAAAATTTATGCATATGACCCTTGGAACTTAGTCTCTGGTTTTGATGTTTTTGGTCAGTAAACTAGTCTCTTAATGTTAGAGCATTGATATAGTGATTGGGCCTTCAGCCCATATATGATAATTGTAATTCCTTATTCCAATAAACATTTTGTTCTTATAAGAAGAAATGTTATCAGCTCTTTAGAAATACTAATCATATTAAAATTATTTTATTATGTTCTTCTTTTTTAATTTTTTATTCTATATTTTCTCTTCATCCATTATCTTTATTGCTATTGTGCTTTCTCTTTTTCGACATATTTTTTTTTATTTCTGTCGACTTCATCTTCTTATACACCGATGTTTTTACTATGTTTAGGTAGCTCTGTTCTATCTTTGCCAAAGATATCAATGCACAAGAAGATAAAGTTGACAGAAACGAAAAAAAAGATATATCAAAAAAGAGGAAGAGAAAGCATAATAACAACTATAGAAATGATGGAGGAAGAACAAAAAAAAAATAGAATAATTTTGTCATTTCAAATCTTATTTGTTGGTTCTTTCTTAATATAATATCTATATGGTCCTTCTTAATAATTTTGATATGGGTTTAGCTAACATATGTCCCAAGAGTATATGATAAATTTGTTATTAGTAGAAAATTTTATTGAAAATATAAAAAATTCAAATTTTCAATGCATTTGTTTTGCCTCCATTAATAAAAATATTCATTTATTCACCTTCGCTATATTCTTTTTCTTTTTCTGTTTTGTTTAATAACTTATAAGTTAGAATTTTATCATTAATAAATGCTAATCATTTATCTATCAATGGTGAAAAACTATATTTGGAGGATCCACCTTATCCCCCTTTTTTCCCTTCAAGGCTCATGCCCCACCCTATAATTAAAAGCATATAGAATTATTGTTTTTTTTTTTTAAGTTTATGCATGTATTTTTTTTTTTTTTTGGGTATCTCCCAACCCGACAAGTCAATAATTAATTCTTTGTGGATAAAGGTTTTATTTAAGAATTTTGTCGATCACTAATAGATTATTGTCTACACAAAATAAAATTCGAAACCACTAACACTTACTTAAACAGAATAATAAAATAATTACTAGACTATCACAAATTAATTTAAAAATTTATGCATATGACCCTTGGAACTTAGTCTCTGGTTTTGATGTTTTTGGTCAGGAAACTTAGTCTCTTAGGTAGCGTTTGGTGGAGAGACAGAGACAGAAATACTGAGACTGAGAGACAGAGACTAAGAGACAGGGATTGAAATAAATTTCAGTATTCTGTTTGGTGCAAAATAGGAGACAGGAATTGAAACAAGAATGAAACTCTAATTTAATTTGCATAAAGGGTAAAATTGGAATTAATTAATTAAAATGAAAGTATTTTAGGTATAAAATATTATTAAAGTTTCAGTCTCCATCTCTAAAAATTTCAGTCCCCTGTGTCCCTACTTTTTGGAGGTACTGAAATACTGAAATTTTAGAGACAGAGACAGAAATTTTAGTACCAGTCTCTGAACTAACAAACACGATACTGAGTCTCAGTCTCTCAGTCTCTGTCTCAGTACCTCAAAACAAACACTACCTTAATGTTAGAGCATTGATATAGTGATTGGGCCTTCAGCCCATATATGATAATTGTAATTCCTTATTCCAATAAACATTTTGTTCTTATAAGAAGAAACATGTTATCAGCTCTTTAGAAAGACTAATCATATCAAAATTATTAAAAAGGACTAAATAAATATTATATTAAAAAAAATTAACAAATAAAATTTAAAATAATAAAATTATTTTATTATGTTTTTCTTTTTTTTAATTTTTTATTCTATATTTTCTCTTCATCCATTATCTCTATTGTTATTGTGTTTTTTCTTTTTTGACATATATTTTTTTTATTTCTGTCGACTTCATCTTCTTATACACCGATGTTTTTACTATACTTAAGTAGCTTTGTTCTACCTTTGCCAAAGGTATCAATGCACAAGAAGATAAGGTTGACAGAAACGAAAAAAGATATGTAAAAAAAAGAAGAGAAAGCATAATAACAATAAAGATGATGGAGGAAAAACAAAAAAAAAGAAGATAATTTTATCATTTCAAATCTTATTTGTTAGTTCTTTCTTAATATAATATCTATATGGTCCTTCTTAATAATTTTGATATGGGTTTAGCTAACATATGTCCCAAGAGTACATGATAAGTTTGTTATTAGTAGAAAATTTTTATTGAAAATATAAAAAATTCAAGTTTTCAATGCATTTGTTTTGCCTTCATTAATAAAAATATTTTAAACTTTTCCCTAATGATAAGTTTGTCATGTACCCTAAAACATATATTAGCTAAATGCCTAAATCCTTTTAATATAATTGGTCCTTTTGTTAATTAAAGACTTAAAGTCTCATAATGGTCAATGACACTAATTTTCCCATTAATTATTCTATATTAGTATTGTTATTTTAGCCCAGTCCGGTGAAAGAAATATGGCATTAGTTGAACAAAGCCCGGCCCGTATAGCCACGACACAGTGGTGTAATAAGGAGGGTCCATGGGCTTAGGTCCCTTTACCATACCAAAAACAAAAAATTAATAAGGAGGGTCCAAATGGTCATTCCACCAACTCAAAAAACCCTAATTCATCGACACAATATATAAGCAGCCACAAGCTCATTCCAAACCCTAATCCCTCTGAAGAATAAGCAGGAGAAAGAGGAAGCCAGCAAGACGAAAATGGCGCAGCAACCACTGGAGCAAGTGCAGTGCTTCGGCCGCAAGAAGACTGCGGTGGCCGTCACATACTGTAAGAGAGGACGCGGCCTCATCAAGATCAACGGTTGCCCAATCGAGCTTGTGGAGCCGGAGATCCTGCGGTTCAAGGCGTTCGAGCCAATCCTGCTGCTCGGAAGGCACCGATTCGCCGGCGTTGACATGCGCATCCGCGTGAAGGGAGGAGGACACACTTCTCAGATCTACGCCATAAGGCAGAGCATAGCGAAGGCTCTTGTTGCGTTCTACCAGAAGTATGTGGACGAGCAGAGCAAGAAGGAAATCAAGGACATTCTTGTCAGGTACGACCGAACCCTCCTCGTCGCCGATCCAAGGCGCTGCGAGCCCAAGAAGTTCGGTGGTCGCGGTGCTCGTGCTAGGTTCCAGAAGTCCTACCGTTAAGGGAATTTCTCTCTTTTTATTTCATCTTTCAGTTTTGGAAACTTCTTTTTTACCTTTAATGTTATGTTAAAAACTTTTGAGCTTGAATTTTAGTTCTGTGATTTTGCTTGCTGCGTTGAGACGCTATATTTCGGTTTTAATTGAACTTAGTTATTTAGCCCTTTGAATACAGGTATAACATTATTTTATATGGTTCTCCGGGTTCGGATTTTATTTGTTTTTCTAGCTGCTGCTGCGTAATTATTTGTTGTTGTTCGTGCTTTTGTTAATGTTTGTTTATTCTGTTTCCTTGTGGCGAATATCGCATAATTGAGGTTTCCATTTGTTGAGATATATTATATGATTGATGGAGCCGAATGGAATCATGGTGTGATTCACTGTTTTCATTGCGTAAGGTAGGTATGTCTCGGTTGTTTGCTTGAGTTTCTGTAATTTTTTTTCTTATTTTATTTGTGGTGTTGAACTTTGCAATCAAATCAAAATACCCAGGCATATCAGCCTCTAGAACGTAATATAGCTTAATAGAATAAATGACCATTTGTACCCGTAAAAGATGAAAACCTTGAGATATGTATCCACACTAGATCGAAACTAAACTTGTACCCAGGTAAGATGCCATTTGTCCCTATCTTTAGAGGGTTGTAGTGCCACGTAGGGTATTTTTGTTGCACGGAAGACATTTTGCGTGGGTATAAGTTTAGTTTCGATCTCGTGTTAGTACATATTCTAGCTTAATAGTATCATCACATAGCCAAATATCAATCATCATTCATTCCTCTTACCTCTTTGAAGGTTCTATGCTTGTCTTTTTGGAATTCTTGTATTGGTTTCATTTCGTCTTAATCTGATTCTGGATAAACATGACATTATTTTGTTCCTTATTGGCTGTATCTAATCTATAAAATAAACTTTTTTAATTTATATTTCGAGATAGTGTTCTTGTATGTTTGAAACTAAATGTTATTTGGAATTTATAAATGCTCCCAACACACATACATTATCGGGTGGACTTATGTTTCTTGTATACGAATATGTGTGCTGCTTTGCCAGCTTTTTAATTTTCTTTGATCAGTAAATTACGATTAAATCATACCGCAATCACTCAAATAATAAATCATGCCAAAGTATTAGTTAATCGTCAGAATCCGTCGAAACTCATAACATATACTCGTATCCGAGCTTCGTTGTCTATGGATCCAATGGCCTATGGCCCTAATAGCCGCGTATTGTGTTACTAAAATATTAAATCATCGCTGATTCCCTGTCTCTCCTTGTGTCTATTATGTGGGATGCTATTGTCCTATAAGCGATGAATATAGTGTTTAATAATTAAAAGCTTTTCATTAGAATGCTATGTGTCCAGTTTATAAGTATTTCAATCACACTAATAAAGTAATAATAGATCATAAAGTTACTTGAGTAGTAAGTCAGTTCAAATGTCGTATTAAATAATTGTTTCATTGTGCTATCTTTTTAAATTTTTTGTAATCTGATTCGATTAATTCTAGAAAAAATCAATGTATTTGGAGTTATTTTTTAATACAAGTAGTATTTCAATAAGGTTGATTAAACTTAGGCCGAAGTAAATAAATTATTTGTTTTAATTATAGATTCGAGAATCGATTAAAGGACAAACAAGGCATGCATTCGGCTTCACATTCTGCCCCTAAGTTTTTGAAGTATTAATTGTGATATGATTAATTTCTTTGGCACCTTGCTACCAGTCATACCTTTCCCTCTAATTTTGGAGAACAAGAGAAGTAAGTTGGAGCTTGGCTTCGGACTTGGGTTCTAATGAGAGCATCATAAAAATAGTGACTACACCGTTAAAACAGGATATCACATAGCAAAAAAAGAGGAAGAGGAAAAATTCCCAAAAGACAGGCCTTCATCAAGCACAATTATAGAAGATCTTTGGCAAGGAATTTGGAACATGAGAGTACCCCAAAAAATAAAGATGTTTCTTTGGCGAACAACCCATAATATCCTCCCGGTTAAAGCCAATTTGTTGATTAAAAAGGTAACTAACTGTAACCTATGTCCTCTTTGTTTTCAGGAAATAGAGACAATGGAACATGCGCTGCTGCTTTGCGATTGGGCGAGGGCAGTTTGGTTTGGCTCGCAAGTTCAATGTACACCATCAAAAGAGAATGTCAGCTCGGTTGGGGTGTGGCTACAAAAGATGTTTAGAGAATGCAATCAAGGGAGCAAAACAGAAGCTAGACAGACCTGGAGCCGGATTGGCATCACTATGTGGGCCATTTGGAAAGCAAGAAATCGAAAAGTTTTCCAGAATACAGAGCCTAATCCAGAAACCACTATCAACTACACCAAAATGCTCGAACTAGATTATTTCAATGCAATAGAAAAGGAAGATGAAAGCACCACGGAACCTAACAGCAGGAAGAATATACCTGTAATTTGGAGAGCCCCCCCTCCAAATTGGCTCAAGCTGAATACAGATGCAGCATTCTCCAAAGAAACCAGAACAGGAACAGTGGCAGTGGTGATCAGAGACTGCAATGGAAGTCTCAGGGGAGGGACAACAGCAAATATCAAGACCAGCTCTAGCATCATAGCAGAAGCAACAGCCATCAGAGAAGCAATCATCCTAGTGGAAAACCTTAACATCGAAAATGCAACTATTGAATCTGACTGCCTACAATTAATTCAAGCACTCAAAAATGGAGATACCTTGTGGGAAGCAGAATCAATAATCCAAGATATAAAAGTCATCCAGAAGAGACTCCCAAACTGTGGATTCTCCTGGACTCCTAGAGAAGGAAATGTGCTGGCACACACATTGGCATCTCTGAAAGCACAAAATCAATTAGCCAACCACTGGTCATCTTGCCCACCAAAGAAAATTGCAGAATTAATCATAAATGAGAAGATGGGCTTACCTTTTCCTCTTCAAAGCCGTCGCATGTAACCCTCCCAGTGAGATTTAGCATCCCTGCTTCACTGAACCAGCCGGCCAGAGTGACCCGCTGTTGAAGAATCATTGGAAGTCATTTAACTGCTCAATCTTAGCCAATTCTCCAGGGCTTCAACGACATGTTCGTCAAATTGTGTTAGCATCTCCGTCATTGGCTCAGGCTCAAACCATTTGGACTGTATTACCTTACCTCTCTGCTCTGACCGTTGTGCTCCGCATCTAGGTGTCATCTGTGTTGGCTCCTCCATTAAGAAACATGAGCCAAGAAGAAGAAAATCCATTTGCTTTATTACCGGCTACAGTGGAGGGAATATAATTTCAATTGGGGTTAGAGTAGGTAGTGGGCTACGGGATCATTGTTTATGGGTTTGGGTTTGGTTCGGTTGGTCTCTAAAACTGAACACGTCCAAAAAAAAAAAAAAATGATTCGTTTATATGGATGGAATAAAATTATGAAAGTTTGAATGAATGTAAGTGCCTTCTTTGTCAATCATAAATTATAAATCATTTTACTCCATAATATTAGCAAGGCAAATAATAAAATTACATTCAATTTCTTTTGTACATTAAATAACTATATACATCACAAACAGTTACGGAATTACCAAATCAAATATTTATATAAAATATATATTAAAATATGAAATATAAATTTAAATACACAACAGCTGATTTTTTTTTTATAAATGTGGTTTTATTTATTAAACTAATGCAAAGAGTAAAGTGGCAATTAGATCTTTGAAGATGTTGATCTTAGACTAATTAGTCGAAAAAAATTATCAATTAGGTCCTTTAGGATAGCAATCGGTAGACATGTATATTTTTCTGTCAATGAATAGTGCGAAACGTAATGGAATTATTCATATATTTCGTTGTTACTGTCATATGAACATAAAAACGATTTAGTTTTAGACAGTGAAGTTTTTATTATTTTTTGAGTTTTCATATATTCTTTATCAACTGCTCTCAATTTATCATAGATCTCATCAAAACAAGTAAAGTTTCACTCCAAAAATTATTATTTATATGGTTATTTTTCATAGGCAGACACATAAGAGTAATTAATAGTATATATTAAACAATAAACATCACCTGATGAAAGACATCATGTGTCCACCATTTACTATCCCAAATTAGTAATTTTTTTAGGAACTAATTAGTACGAGGTCAAAATCGACCTCATTGAGTCATTGTCACTTTACTCTAATGCAAATGTGCCTTAAAAAAAAGAACAAAACTCCTAAGGCAAATCACTTATTTAAGCCAAGAGAATAAAAAAATTACACGAATAAGTCAAATAAAAAATTGGTTCATGAATCAATAAGTTCACATTTTTATATTGTTCGAATCACTCTAATTCGAACTTCATCCACATGTAATTCGAATCATACTGATTCGAATTACCTACACCCACTAATTCGAATCAACCTGATTCGAATTACACACAGACACGTGCACATAGTAATTCGAATTGGGCAGATTCAAATTACTCAATTTAAAAAAATATATTAAAAAAATTTAAAAATATATATTTTTCGAGTAATAATTTAAAAAATGTTTTTAAAAAAAATTTATTAAAAAAATTAATAATTTAAAAATTAAAAAATATATATTTTATTTCATGCATTAAAAAAAAGCTAACAAAATATTTAATTACGATACTTCTTTAAAATATTAATGAGCTATCAATTTGAATTTCATACAATACTCTGTTGCCAATTTTTAATAGCTCATGAATATTTTTTAATAAATTTTTTTAATAAATTTATTTCAATTATATGGTGAGATATTACATGATTCGAATTATATGGTGAGCAATTCGAATTTTATACAATACTCTTCTGCTCATTCTTGATAACTCACGAATATTTTTTAATAAATTTATTTAAATTATACCACAAAAAAATATTTTATTCTATACAAAATAATTTTTAAAAAATGGCTTAAAAGATGTTAGGAGTACTATAAAAATTTGTAATATCCTAATGACTTGGGACATTAAAGAAATACTCTACATAGTCAATAATAATTTAAAAATTAAAGAAAATATATTTTTATCATATATTTACCAAAATCACTAGAATATTACAAATTTTTATAGTATTCATAACATCTTTTAAGCTATTTTTTAAAAATTATTTTGTATGGAATAACATATATTTTTTAATTATTTTGTATGGAATAAAATATATTTTTAATTATTTTATATGAAATAAAATATTTTCTTTAATTTCAAAATTATTATTGACTACGTAGAGTATTTTATTTAAAATTTGAATACATGCATGTATTTACCTAAGTCATTAGAACATTACAAATTTTTATAGTACTACTAATATTTTTTAAGCCATTTTTTAAAATTATTTTGCATAGAATAAAATATTTTTTGTAGTATAATTGAAATAAATTTATTAAAAAATATTCATGAGCTATTAAAAATAGGCAATAGAGTATTGTATAGAATTCGAATTGATAGCTCATTAATATTTTAAAGAAGTCTTGTAATTAAATATTTTGATAGCTCATGAAATAAAATATATATTTTTTTAATTTTTTAATTATTAATTTTTTAATAAAATTTTTTAAATTATTACTCGAGAAATATATTTTTTTAAATTTTTTAATATTTTTTTAAATTGAGTAATTCGAATATGCCTAATTCAAATTATTATGTGTCTGTGTGTAATTCAAATCACCCTGATTCAAATTAGTGTGAGTGTAATTCGAATCAGGTTGATTCGAATTAGTGGGTGTGTGCGAGTGTAGGTAATTCGAATCAACATGTGGATGAAGTTCGAATTAAGTGATTTGAACTATATAAAAATATGAACTGATTGATTCATGAACCAATTTTTTATTTGACTTATTTAGTAATTTTTTTATCCCTTAGTTTATTTCAGTGATTTGCCCAAAACCTAATGCAAGAAACCCGGGCCGTAGCATTGTAAAATGGATCCGGGTCGGGTTGGAAATGTGGGCGCAACGGGTTGAGTCCAGTCCAGGTATAGAGAGAGAAAGAAAGTGTGAGAGAGAGGAGTGAGGAGAAGCGGGCAGCTTACGAAACAGAAGCTTAGGGTTTTAGCAGGCAGCCGTCGAAGCCTTCCGGGGTTTTAGAAAGAGAATAGAAAGGAATCCTCATTTCATTTGTGATACAGATTCTCTTTCGCACCTCACACCTCACACCTCACACCTCACTCTGCACCAACAATGGCTCAGGCGCCTCCCACCGACACCAAGCTCGATGAGAAGGTCGACTACTTCAACCTCCCATGTCCTATTCCCTTCGAAGAGCTCCACCGTGAAGCTATCAGTCTGTTCACTCTCTCTCTCTCTCTTTCTCTTCCAGATTCTTCATTTTGCATCTCACTCTTCATTCATCCTGCTTCAATCTCTTTTCAGTGTCTTTGAGGCCAGAACTTTTCGAGGGTATGCGCTTTGATTTCACCAAGATGCTCAACCAGAAGTTCTCCCTCAATCACAGGTACCTCTTCATATCTTTTAGCTGACTTCAAATTAAATTATGCAAAAATATTTATCTAATTTGTTTATTTGGTTCTTGGTTGGAATCTGATTGCGACCAGCGTTTCGATGGGCCCTACTGAGATCCCTTCTCAGTCAACGGAGACTATTAAGATCCCTACCGCTAACTATGAGTTTGGTGCAACCTTCATTGATCATCCCAGGGTGCTTTTTCCCCCCGCTGATTTTGCTTAGTTTCGTTTCGTTTCGTTGTTGTAAGTTCCAACTCTCATTGACGATGATATTATTGTGCTTGGTGCAGTTGATGCTGTTCGGGAGAATATTGACTGATGGAAGGCTCAATGCAAGAGTCAAGTGCGACGTCTCTGAAAATCTCACTCTTAAAGCCAATGCTCAGGTATTTATGCTCCTTTTCTGTTATAAGGGAAATGCCACAATTTTTCTGCTGTTTTTGAACCTTTGATATTCTGCTACACCTTATATTTACAAGAATTTAGTGCTGTTTTGTTTTGTTGAGTACAGATTCAGCTTTAACTTGATAACTTGCAAGAGTTGTTGAATGAGCATTATGTTCATTTTTATTCATCCAATATTTGATCTATGACAACCCCCTTCCCATTCTCATGCTTCTTATTGCTAATTCTCCTTTTGGCTAACCATAACCTACTGTTTCTTGTTTGCTTCTCCAGCTTACGAATGAGCCACACATGTCTCAAGGGATGGTCAACTTTGATTACAAGGTCAATTGCTTTAACCTTCCTCGATCATTTTTCCCCCTTTTTTGACATATATTGTATTAGTGTGACTTAATGGGAGTTTTATATACTAACCACAAGAACTGCCTTCAAGCCCCCCCCCCCCCCCCTTTTCTCTCTCTCTCTCTCTTTTGTTTATATGATTAACTGTAATTTTACAGGGAAAAGACTATAGGTCACAGTTTCAACTTGGGAATGGTGCCTTACTCGGAGCAAGTTATATTCAGGTAAAGGTTCAGCGTGCAGTATGCAAGACTTCCATACCTTTTTTTTAAGCACAAATTCTAGTGACAATCCGTACAGGATGATAAAACTAGACATTGGTATTAGTTTTTAAGCGGTCTATTATGTCTAATTATATATTCGTTGTGCTGCAATTTTTTTTCTTTCTCCAAAAAAAATATGATCCTTTCTTTAACCAAGGTTCTTAGGGTTTAGCTATTTTTAATTTCATTAGGTTGTTATTATGCTCACGATTCTTTTCCAATGAAATTTTGAAGATCATTAGCATTTTTTATCTATTTATTTATTTATTTATTTATTTATATTTTAGATAAATTTAGAATACTTTGGTCAATTTTTGCCCTGCTGTTACCATGTCTTGATGCATAATTGTTACCTTGTCTCTTTAGAGGTAATTAAAGGATGTATGTGAATTAATACTGAAGTATTTACTTTATTTTGTCCAGAGCGTGACTCGTAACTTATCATTGGGCGCAGAGGTATTTTGGGCTGGACAGCATCGTAAGTCTGGTGTTGGTTATGCTGCTCGCTATAACACTGACAAATGGGTAGGGTCACTTAAGAATTTCCACTGCTTACATTTGCTCAAGGATTGTGGCTATTGATTATACTCCTTATTTTAAATGCTTTGTATTTTTTAGAATCTTTTATCTGCTGCTATTACGCTGCTTCATATGCCAAATTCTAGGCTTGTCTTTTTCTAGTCTTTTGAGTACATGTGGTATGGATGAGCTGTATATGAGATGCTTCTGAACCGTGCAATTTCATTGGTCAAAGCAATGATGTTCTTGGATCCTCTCCTAGACACATTTTCATGTCTTGTTTTGCATTGAGATATACATCCATGGCTCGCATATATTCTGTGCTACTTGTAATCCTCTTGGAAGCATTAAAGTTATAGTTTCAGTCATACTATGCATTGCAATAAGTTCTATAGTAACACTTCATTATATTGTCATTTCTTTCATGATTTAACTGGCTTATCGTAAAAACTAAGTAAAAAATTTAGCTGGGTCAATTTATTCATGTACATCCAGGTTGCTACAGCACAAGTTGCTAGCACTGGAATGGTTCTTGCAAGCTATGTTCAGAAAGTATCTGAGAAGGTGAGTCAATTATGAGCTTATGAACTACATTTATATTGTTTTTCAATTGAAACATTTTTTTTTTATTTCTCGTTTTAAATGTATCTTTCAGGTTTCTTTAGCGTCTGAGTTAATGTGCAACTACTTGTCACGAGATGTCACGGCTAGCTTTGGATATGATTACATCCTAAGACAGGTAATATTTTATCTTCCATGAATTAAGTCAGATGTTAGATTTAATACAGAAATTAATGTGACTGTTAGTAAAATTAGCAGGATCATAGGAATGAACTTAAACTTGTAGCCTATCTTTTGTGCATCACATCTTGATTCACTTTAAAGTTTCCCTGTTCTTTGTATGTGCACCTCAGTTCACATCAATAATAACATCATATCAACATTCAAACTTAAATATACATATAGATTGTATGAATTATTGTATATTTTAATCTATGCGCAAGTCATTCTTCAAAGTGCATAACGGTTGCTTGGCCAAAAATACCACTAGAACATGCCATTAGTTGGCAGTGCAATTTGTTTGCACCTCCATATAATCTGGACCTGTGAAATAGTTGTTCCCTGAAGTTTTAATTGGTAACAAGAGTGGGTTCTACGTGTTTGTGGTTTCTACTTTAGTGTGAAAAATGGAACAATAGTTACACTTGTAACATATTTAGTTTTTACTCAGATTTTTGTACCCTATTTTTTTTTTTGGTAAGAATCTACAATCTTAAAACTTTGTTGTCTAAGAATCTTTAATAGCTGAGATGTACAACTTAAAGATATAAGAGGAAGGGATCCTCCTTATGAACACAATATCCAATAGGAGAGCAAAAAAAAAAAGAAAAAAAAATCAACCACGGAAAGCTTTCCCTTGTTAATTTTAATGAACCCCATATTTTTTTTTAGCTTTCTGCGAGTTGTAATGGGGATTTAGTTCTCAATTTTACATTCCAACAGAAGAAAATGGATATTAAATTTAATTATGAGAACATACAGAAATGTAACTAACCCTGATTGGCTGATTCCATTCAACTGGAAAAACAGATGAATAAATTAAATGATTGGGAAGAAAGAAAAGAAAAACTGTATATTCAGTTATTCGGATCATTAAGTTTAATATTACGTATTCATGATATTGATAGGTTCTTTCACTAAGTGGATTGTGTAGTTTAGTGAATTCATTATTTGGCTGTAAAGCCATTTTGAAGTTCTGCTTTTTGTGATCCTGAAGCCCATTATTCTGCCGATCGTTATTGGATAATAATGTTAAATTGTAATGATAATGTCCTGTTTATGAGTGATCTCATGTATTTCCCAAATCTTGTTATGCATCATAGTGCCGCCTAAGGGGAAAGATTGATTCCAATGGTTGTTGCGCTGCGTTTTTGGAGGAGCGATTAAACATGGGCCTGAATTTTATACTTTCTGCAGAGGTCAGAGGACTTAACTTCTATTCTGTATTATTGTTAGGATTGAGGATTATGTGTAGAACGCATGCAAATCAACTTCTGTAAAATCTCTTTGATAATTTGTCAGATTTTGCTTTGCCTTGACATGGGTTTCATATTTCTTCATTGCAGCTTGACCACAAGAAAAAAGATTACAAATTCGGGTTTGGTTTGACCGTTGGAGAGTAGATTAGCATGAGTAGACTTATGTTTCCATTGCAGCTAGTTTAGCAAGCTCTCTTGCTTCCTTTTCCTTTATTTCTAGAAAAGAACAAAATCAAAGGAGGAAAGATCATTTGTGCCGGGAAAAATACATTATTATAATCCACAAGTTACTGCAGAGATTTTTAGTAGTCACCAATTTATTTGAAACTTGTGCCTAAAAAGAGGAACTTTGATTTATTTGGACTCTTGCCCTGTTTTCCCTTGAGGGGGATGTAGAGTGATATCTGATTAATGCATATTATGAGATTCATTTCCAATAATGATTCTGGTGCTTGTTTTACACGCATCCAATTTTGTTTTTTGAGGACCTAATGTGACTGCTGCTAGATGAATGCCTGTGTTACTGGTACTGTCATGTGGATCAAAGATCATTTAAAGTGAAGAGTTGGTAAAGTGGTAAAATGAGGAGTTAATCATTCTTAAATTAAAATAGGGGAACACATTTCATGGAAGTTACAAAATCAACGGTGATTAACTCTTCACTTTACTACTTTGGTAACTTCTTCACTTTAGAGGACCTAAATTCATGGTCATGTTATAGGCCAAGTCATTACGTAAATTTGTGATAAATTTGAGTGAGAAAGATATTGTTGAGGCATAAAAGTAATTTGTTTCATGTAAAATCAGGAGAATAATCTCCCTATTCATTGCGGTTAAGTTACATTTGCTGACATCCACCTCTTGTTGGCCAATAGGGTTTGTATATTTTATCATAAATTCGTTGACATACCATAATCTTACCTGTAGAATCCTTGGTTATTCAGTTTTTAATTTGAACAAGTAATTCCACAGAAATAATTTCTTACTTGTCAAGTTTATCTGTGTTATAACAATTTTATATTGCTTTGCCCCCTTGGCTAAATGACTTTGTAGTGCTGTGCTACGAATATTAGTGTCTACTTTGTGGGTTCTAAATATATAATATTAGAAGAAAAGATTTCTTGAATAAAGATCGGCTTGCCAACACCTTATTTCGTATAAAGTCGCACCAAACAAGATAGTATTCAATTATTCATTTCAATTAAGGCTTTATGTGGCTTATTAATGTGTCGATAAGGATAAGTAGTGTCATTTTTTCTTCTGTTTTTTGTTGTAAACTTGTAATTTTCTTCACATCCATTTGCGGTGCAGAACCTTGAGGGAGATAAGGGTTCTCAAAAGGCTCGCTACTTGGAACTTGGAAGGTGATTTCCGACAAAGTTTCAACTCTGTTCAACGACAAGATATTCTGGGAAACTGAAGCTAATGCCATCTATCCCCACAAAGCGTGCAGAAAAAGTTGGCTACACATTTCTAATCAAATTTAACTCCGTCAAAATACCAAAATTTTGTACTGACTTTTCCACCGTAGTGTTAACCGGACATTTTTTGAATAATAGCAGATAGAATATAAGAAAATCAAAGGGCACCTAACAAAAACAAAATGAGTGAGCCTTTTGAATATTTCAAATACAACACCGATCTTTTCGTTTTAATTTATCTGCATCCACACAGTTTGAACTTAGAAGGAGTATCACAACATAATTAAATAATTGAAAGCAACAGCACTGTATACTAATCCAGTTGTCCTGAAGCAGTCAAGCAAAGCACGTTAACGCAACAGAAGTGCGATAAAAGTCGGTGGTGCCGCGAGGAAGTTAATTATTTTGACCATGCATCATGCATGTGCTTCCACAGGCACAAGATTTGGCCCCCCTTTAACTTCTTTTGTACAGAAAAAGTCTAAAAAGGGCTGCGTTTTTAATGCATGCCACATTTAATGTCTACTATAGTACTCACAAATCACTTGGAGGAAAACCTTTCATTGTTCAAAATTTGTGGCTTTATAATTGATTGTGGGGACACTAAATCTTTGCCATCTTATTCACTTAACAACCTTATATAAGCTTTCATGTCCTTTCTGCCTGCCATGTTGTGAGGGAAACATGGGCACAAGTTGTTGCCTGTACTGTGAAGGGTCTCATACCCCATTATAAAATTATTATTCATTCTTCACAATTGAAACATCATCCCATCAATTATCTGTCAGAGGCCGGGAATCCTACAGAGAAAAAGCATAGCAAGAGCTATTCCTTGCAGAATGCATAATTTTGCCTAGTGCACATGGGACACAAAGTGCAGAAGATAATTGATGTTAAAACTATGCTGACTGCAAATCAAAAGAAATGAAATTTTACATTACTATAGTGAGTCTTTCTTTTTGTTAAAGAGTCATTCAATCATAAGAGATGCTAAGTTTAAACCATAAAGAACTGAAAAGGATGGAATGGAGAGTAACCCTTTGTACCCTTTGAAGTCTTTGGATTACTATTGTTGTTCCCTTATGCTGTACAAGCTCAGCTGGTTACTTTTCTCAGTGCAACTAAACCTCAAACTCCCAGCTTATACTTGAATCCCAATATGGGGTATAGTGGGGTTGAGATTCCCTCAAATGTTCAAGAAATCTTAAATCTTATTCTCCAAAAATGGAAAACAAAAAAATATAATCGGAGAATGGAAGGAATTGATTAGAGTAGTGATATGACTTCAAATCTTAGGACATGAAAACAAAAATAGGCCTTTGAGGGGTTGTTTTCCTTGGGCGCTTTCTGTAGTTAACAACTTCAACCCATCCATATGGCTCAGCTTCAGATAAAGATGACTCTGGTTCTGAATTCTGGTTATCTAAAGTAAAATCACTACCTTCTGGTTTTGGAGTGTTGATGAACCTACTACTTTGACTAGCAGATTCCTCTGAACTCCTCCGTGAACATTGATTGTGATCTTGGTTTTGAGCTTCCAAGGGAAGCACTGAGACCTAACATTTACACATGAAACAAAATTAAAAACAATGCACATAAGTAGCATGTACACAATTGAATCAGACCATGGCTTGTTACCTTGCACGTAATAGAGCAGAAGCGATTCCGCTCATCTTGTAAGTGTTTCCCACATTCTTCACATGTACCACCCGGCTTTGTTCTTGATGAAAAGTTGTATTCTTTGAATTTAGAATCAGGGCTTAGATCAGAAGTTTTAGGTTTATTAGTTGAAGGCCGGGGTTTTAGATGCACAATCCTTTCATTGTTGGATATGTAAGTCTGTCAGTGCCAAGAAAAGCATGTTACCATTATAGGAAGGAAAAAAAAAGGTTCATGTTCAGAGCATACTATTATTAATTGGTCAGTTAGGTTTAGTGAATTAGATACTTCAACAATGTCCAACAAATCAACAACTACTTAAATCCAAATGAAGCATAAACATGGTTTATTTCAGCTATGATAGCACCAGCAAATTAAGTAGGGCATCACCAATCAGATCAAAATAAATCAAGCATCCATACCATCAATTAGTATAGAATATGGATATCAAGAAATTCAATTAATTTAGGTCAATTGGCAAATAAATCAATACAATATTGTGAGAAAGAAGAGAAAACCTGAATTTTTGAGCAGTCAAAGTATTTCTGCAGCTCGGAATGGCGGAAGACATCTTGATAGGAATATTTGTATATCTGAAACCTTCTGTGAAGGGAATGAGCTTCCTTACAGTTCTTACACATTCTAACTGCACAGTCTACACAGAAAAAATTCTTTTCCTTAGAACGAAGATCGGGATGATCATCACAGTGGCCATTGCTATTCATAAGAACTTTAATCCAATCTCTATTCCTTTCCCTTTCCCTTTGTGAATGATTATTCCCCACCTGCAAAATTCAGTCATTGGATGTAAAAGGAGTTCAAGAACCCTTCAATGGCAGATGCAGGAAAGCAAATAACAGATTTCACCAATCTATGATCAAAGTATCAAACTTTACACATCAAAGTACCAGCAGATTATTCTTCAAGAAAATCTAAACATGCTACTTCCTAAGATTTAAGATACAAGATACAAGAATAAACCAACCTAACCCATAGATTCAATTTGGAAATTCGATCCACACTTAAAACTGGCATCTTTACTGGGTAACAACTTAACAACTGATTTTATAAAGATTAATCCAAATGATCATCAACAATAAGCTCATGCTAGATAAGGTATGAAGTGATCATGGAATTGCAATCAAAATACAAGGAATGAAAGATAAAAATCCAAACTTTTTGAACACCCATTAAAAATTAAGCTGAAAAAGAAGTGAGGAACGAAGAAATACCATGTTTTTTGAATGAGATTTGGTTGGAGAGTAGCAGAGGCGGCTTGAAGGGAAGTGAAGAGAAAAAAACAGAGACCTCTGTCTATGAGAATGTGAAACGATTGAAATAGAAATAGGGAGAAAAGAAATGGAAAAAATAAAATAAAAACTAAAAAGGGCTTTTTTTCTAGTTTTACATTTTGATGATTTGAAAAAGAAAAAGAAGGGTAAATAATAATTAATGCAATTATCAAGGAAATATTTATTTTCATGAAAAATGAAAAGAGACCAACCAAATCGTTTCTTTTGCTGCAGAGTGCAGAGTAGAGGTGTCGTACGATAGGCGGGAATGGGAATGCGGTGAGAACCGTTGGATCGGAGAGTGATCGGAGGGTGGTGGTTGGTTGAGATTGAATGCAGGATGGGACCCACACGTGTGAGAAAATAATGCAAAACCCCAAAAGGCGCTAGCTGCCTCCCACCCATTTCCCGCCAATTTAACCGAAATTCTCGGAATCATTTAATTTCTATTATTTTAATCTTTTTTAATTACATTAAATCATATTAATAAATGGATTAATTGGATATACTATTTTGGTTTAGAATATGGAAAGCAATTATGTGCTGCCCCAATTCCAAATGACAACTTACTATTATTGCTTCCTTTTGTTTTAAAGTTTAAAACTTAATAGTGGCTTCTAGGGCATGCGGGAAATTGGAAATTTGGAATACTTGCATTCGCTACAAATCTATAATTAAGTTGTTTTTTTCTTTTTAAAAACAAAACGGTACTAAACGTTGAATATTGATAAATTTATGTGTTAAATTTTAGAGGAAAACGTTATGAATTGATATATTTAGTTAAAAATTTAAAATTAGGTTAATGTTTTTTTTTGTTGCCCACGGTATCCCCCAACCCGACAGATCAAGGATTAATTCGTCGCGGATCGAAACTCCATTTAAGGGTTTGTCGTTGACAAATGAGTTGCTGCATGCACAAGGCGGGATATATTGATTATCTAGTATATTTTTTATTTTTGTATATATTACAATAAAATCATGCTGAATTCGTTGGTGCATTAATAACTGTAATTAATACTTCACTTTTTTTCTAAAAATAAAAACCATTCTTACACATATGAAAATAAACTAAGTTTGTTCTAATTTGCAATGCAATTTTTTCACATTAGGAGAAAAATTGTGTATCTAATTTTATTTGATTTTGTGCATCCAGCTAGAATTTATCATTTTCTATTGACCTTATAAAAAAGATTCTTAATGATAAAATAATATGTTTAGATCTTTTTTAGAGAAAATTTTAAAATCCAAGGAATTTTAACAATGGATTTTGACTTGGAAGTACTAGAGACTAACATTGGAAAAAGGCTTTTTTTCATTTAAATAAAAAAAATCAATTATTTATCAATTTAAATGTAGATACAAAAATATACTATTTTGTGTATTTAGTTATGTTTTCACAGTTAAAAAAAATAAGAGACTGTATTTTCGCACATCTAAAATACAAAAACAAAGTAAAATTGTCAACTATTTTTTGTACACTTAAATTAGGAAAATGAGAAAGAAAAGTTTTTCCTATTTTAGGACTCCATGCCAAAAATAAGTTGTTTTTAGATTTTGACTATTCATTGCGTTTTCTCGTCGTTAATATACATAGAGCAATATCTTCTTCACTCGAGACATCTCATTTCTCAAGGTGACTCTCTCATTTTTTTTTATAATTAAATTTTTTATACCACAAATCAAATATAGAAGTTTTCAATTGATTCGAGTCAAATCCTAATTAAAAGAATGATTTTGATTGTTTTTTTTTTTTTACAGTATTAGTAGAATATCAAAATAATAGAAATTGTAATTGTATATAGAAAATGTTATTTGCTTCTTTATTTTATTCATTAAATTATTAAGCCAGCAAACACAAGTCTGATCTACACATACAAATTGTTCTCATAGCATGGAGTCCTACAACGAGAGAAACTTTTTTTTCCCAATTTTTGTAGTTTAGGTATATGAAAATAGTTGATAATTTTATTTTCTTTGAAAATATATTTTTTTAACTACTCACATGAAAATATTTTATTTAAAAATAATAATTAAAAATTATGATTATATAATTTAATATATTTAAATAAATTATTTAATACAGCAGTTATTTATATTATAGTAAAAGACAAAAAATATGAAAAATTTCCCAAGATAGTGACCTACCGCGTTGCAAGTATTGTAAACGTTAAAACGAGGAAGCCTATATATTCTTAAGTCATTTTTGATACTAGGCTCATGGTGGACCAACTGGGACGGATGTCACATTCTATCATATAAGACTTGTATGAGAAGAATATCTAAGAATTTCTCCACCTCTATACTAGTATACTCTAGACACTAGTAGGGCTGGCAATTCATACCCTACCCGCGGGTACCCAATCCGGTCCAACCCGTTCGGGTAGGGTATGGTCCAGGTATGCGTGCGGATAGGGTAGGGTACGGGTTTAGGGTGTACCCTACCCGCACCTTAAATATATAATACATATTTTATAAAAATTAAGTATATAGTGAAAGAAGTGAGAGTTGAACCTACAACCTCTCTTATGTAATGACTTACAATAAGTGAACAACCACTAAACTAGTTAGTCAATTTAGTAATTTGGAATATTAGTTTGTTATTTTTTATGTTATTAATATGTATAAAATTTGAAATGATTGAATTTTATATTTATTTTGAAAAAATTTGATATATCTGCGGGTAGGGTAGGGTAGAGTAGGATTTAGAACTTTAGGGTGCGAGTAGGGTTAGGGTTGAGAGATTCTCAACCCGCGGATAGGATAGGATAGAATTTTAATAGAATTTTCAACCCGCGGGTAGGGTTAGGGTAGGGTCCAACCCTACCCTACCCTACCCATTGCCAGCCCTAGACACTAGAAAGTAACTATTGCTTTTGGTTTTGGTGTTAGAAAGAAGGGAGGCCATTCCATACTTTTTGAAATTTTAGAATATTAAAACTCTTTTTAAGAGTTAGAAAAAAAAGTTAGTATTTATGATTATTTTAAGTTTTTTTATTTAAAATTTGTTTAGGCTAAGATTAATATTTTACTTTGGATCAGTTTGAATTTATTATATTTTTTTATTAATATTACTCATATTAGATTATTATAACATTTAAAAAACTACCAAAAAAATAATTAAAAAATACTATTATAATAACATTATAATTGAAACAAAAATAAAAAGTTAAAAAAAATAAAAAAATCAAAACATATTTTTAGTATTAATTTTAAAAGACTAAAAAATACCCGTTAAGATTAAAATTATTTAATTTTAATTTAAAATTCTTTAATTGAAAAACAAAAATATTCTTTTAGTATTAATATTATTTAAATGTATTAAAATAAAAAGACCAAAATACCATTTATTTTGTGTAAGTATATTAAAAGGGAAAAAATTTCTATGCCATTAATTACTTAAAAATATTTATGAATTTAACTTTAATTTTAAAAATTTAAATATGTAATTTATATATTAAAAATATATAATTATATAATTTTTACCTAACCTTAATTAAACTTTAACCATTATTTACATTTTTTTTATTCTTATTTTTTTTTATTGCAAATTTTTTTCTTTTTTTTCCTTTTTTTTATAAATATAATTCTAATTCGATATTCAAATTAATACAAACTGATATGATCCATCCGAATTTAGTCACAAAATTATATTTTTTCAATCTATTTTAAAGTGATCAAATTTTATTAGTTCAATTTTCAATTTCTTTCAAATTCAACCCAAACCAACTCGATTACATCCTAACTTCATAGATTAAACATTAGAAGCAACAACTCTAATTACAAATTTGATGATAATATAATACTATTCTGCTCCTTGATTTGCTCCTATAAAAATTTAAAATTACATTCAACTAATAATCTAAAATAAATATTTCCAATAAAATCTTTAAAAAACATTATGCAGTACCTCAATGCATCTAAATTTATTTTTAATATCTTTTTTTTAGAGAAAATTTCACTCTCCTCCCCCTACGAGATGTTAAAATGACATTCCACTCTCCTCTATTTTATAAATATACATTCCTCTCCCTTCTAATTTTAAAAAAACCTCATCTTTAATCCATTTTAACCTTTTTGTGTTAACTAATGTTAATTTTATCCATTTTTTAAGAAACAAAAAATTATTTTTAAAAAAAATATCCATTAACAAAAATTTTATTTTTTATCATTAAATTTTGCTTACCAAAATATCCTTTAATAAATTATTATTTTACTAATTAAATTGTATTTTTTAAAAAATTAATAATTATATTTTTTTCTAAAATACCCTTAAATAATTTTTTAATTATTAAATTATAATTTTACCAAAATTTTCGTTAACAATTTTTTTTATATTTTACTATTAATTTTTCGATATCTATATATATTCTTTTAACATTAAATAAAAAATTTTAGTACGATTATTTTTCAATATCAATATATATTAATTGTTATACATATTAACAGTGGTAAGATTTTTTTATTTAATGTTAAAATAATATATATTAATATCAAAAAATTAATAGTAAATATAAAAATAATTATTAACAAAAATTTTAGTAAAATTACAATTTAATAATTGAAAAATTATTGAAAGCTAGGTATCTTAAAAAAATAATTTAATTATTAATTTTTTTGAAAATATTTTGGTAAAAATACAATTAGATCAATAAAAGAATAATTTATTAAAGGGTATTTTGGTAAGCAAAATTTAATAATAAAAAACAACATTTTTTAATGGGTATTTTTTCAAAAAATAATTTATTTTTTCTTAAAAAATGGATAAAATTAATATTAGTGAACACAAAAAATTTAAAATGGATTAAAGATGAGGTTTTTTTAAAAGTTAGAAGGGAGAAAAATGTACATTTATAAAATAGAAGGAAGGAGAGTGTTATTTTAGCATCTCATAGGAGAGGGGAGTGAAATTTTCTCTTTTTTTTAAGTATCTTTTGACAAATTAATTTAAAATAACACTTTAAAAAAATATTAATTTTGTTTCTAATATATATATATATATCCTAATTAAATGATATGTTATAATATAGTTAATTTTTAAAATTATAATACTATAGATGAAAAACAATAATATATAAGACAAATTTATGAGATAAATTATAATATCAAATAAATAATTAAAATAAATAAATTTTAAAATTATTAATTAATTAGACTTTATAAACGAATTAATAATTTTAATAACTTATATACCAATAGAACATGTTAAATTCTTAATAATAAGTCATTAAAAAATCTCAATAATAATTATAATTGCCATTTTATTAAAAATATATCTTAAAGAATATAATTAATATGTTCATAGTTTTACAAAAAAAATATATTAATTGTTTAATAATTTTATATTAATATACAATAAAAATTCTATTAATAGAATACTTCATAAAATATTACGTCAACGTACATTATAATATTAGTAATATAAAAGAATTTCAAAATTTCATACAATATAAAAATATTGTAACATCCACTAAGAAGAGTGCCTATTTTTGGTGTGAAATAAAAGCAGATAAATGGGCTTAGACCATTGCTTTTGCTGAGACTACACAAACTAATAAGTAATAAGTAGGGATGGCAATATCACCCGAACCCACGAGTATCTACTTCATCTCTATTTGTTGGGGGCGGATAATTACCTGCCTCGCATCAGGAGCAGATTTTTAGCAGAGCGGATTGTTGGGAGGGCGGGGCGAGATCGGGTTTAAGTAATACCCGCCCCTACTCTCTCCGTTATATATATAATATATATAATTTTAATATATAATATATATAATATATGTAAAATAACTAGTAAATGATTAATAATATTGTATCATATTTAAATTTTTATTTTAATTTATGTTATGTATGTGATGATAATTATATAAAATTTAAAATTTAATTTTATTTATTAGATTTTAATAATTATAGGGACGGGACGAATACCCGCAGAGATAAATTAGAGTTCAACGTTTTACTACTCACAAATAAAAATGGAACGAATTCTATGTGAGTTGTTATACGATGGGACGAGATCGAATAGAGCAAAAACCCGCTCCTACTCGTCCCGTTGCCACCCTTAGTAATAAGCGCATGGCATGAGAAGAATCAAGAATCGAAAGCGCGTCATATCAAGTGATATTTTATTTTGCTAAGAAGGAATTACAATATTATTTTTAATGAACGAAAATATCCTTGCTTAGGTTTTACCGTTTTAGAGCAATTGAGCAATTTTTCACTGGCCAGGCACTCGGCCATGCTAGCTATCAATGAAAAAGTACAAATAGTTAACCAAGTCTAGATAGAAATTTTATTGTTTACAAACTCATTTAGATATCATTAGGTTGTTAGAAAAAAGATATTCTTTTAAAGTGTTTGACAAAATTTTAATAATAAAAAAAACATTAAAAAATATTTTTTAAAAGTATAATTTATCATTTATATTTTTTATTTAAAAGAAATTTTTACTTAAAAATATATTTTTAATATTATAAATAAATAAAGAATATTTTTATATTATTGTATTTAAATATAATTATTAAATAAAAATATTTTTTTATATAAAATATTTAAATATAAAATTGGTTTTTTTTAATCTTTAAAAAAATCACTTAAAAACAATCCTTATAAATTATTATTTTGTATTTTTGTTAGTAACTTTCATCTCAATCTTATGTACTGGTGTATTAAGAATAAGGGTATAAGAATAAACAATTAGTTACGAAATGTTTTATACTTTTATGTTCGAGGATGACTCTTTTTTGGGTTGGAGATGGGCACATCCCCAAAACACAAACCTCCAAAGTCCAACCCCATCTACCCGACCCGTTGTTCTAAATTATCGTTTCTGGCCTGACCCGATAGAATTCCAAGAACATCCTACCCTCTGCCGCAAGTATTTCTAAAGTAGCATTTATTTTGAGTTATTGTATTTGGTGTTCATAATTAGGAGCTAAAATTTCAATCATATAAAATTTTAATCTCTTTAATATCTTTAAAAAATAAAAACACAGAAATTGAAAAATTTAAAAACGAAAACTGAAATTTTAATAATATTATTTTTAAAATTACACTCATTCAACTAGAGATGTTTGGATCGAATATAAAAATTATGGATATAGATCTGATTCGTAAGACTATCAAATTGGATCTGATCCTAATAAGATCGAATTACGAATTTTGTGTAGGTATCCACATATTTATGTATCCACAAAAATAAATAAGTAAATATTTTTTTATATTTTATTTCAACAAATAATTATCATATATATTGTATTATTTTAATTTATTATTTAAAAAAAAGTATATTTAATTTTATTTTAAGAGTATACATATTTAAATGAATAGAAAAAATGAATTTATTGATATTTTTTAATAAAAATAAATTTTTAAAAATATTTTTGTATTTTACGGATATATCCGATACGCAAATGTGCGGTTTGGATCGGGATTCAAATCCGCGACAGTTGCTTAAGGAGACCAATTAACTAACCACTTGACCAACCAAATTTTTTTTAGTTATTCTTCTAGCAGCATTTTTTTGGGTCGTTTCCTAGCAGTTGTTTAGTTTTCCTTAGGCTTTCTTTTGGACAGGGTTTTCCTTAGTTTTAATTTTTAAAAAATTAAGATGGGCCAAAAAATGTAAATGGGCCTACCCAATAAACTAGGGTTTTCTCTCTTATAAGTTATAACCAGAATATCCCAAAACATGAGCTAGGGTTTTGCGATTTTTACCGGTTCGCACTATAAAATCTGCCAAGTCTGGTAGCTTAACCTTCGTCTTCGTCACTTTCCGATTTCAGATCTTGTGCGTAAGGTATGTTGTTTTTCCATTTTACGTACACCATTGTTCGAGAATGGTGGTTCTGTGGTTGAATAAGTGCTCCTCTGTGTGTGTTTGTGCATTTCATTTTTTGCTTAAGTTCGGTCTGGAAGTGCTGGTGTCTCTGATGAGGATCAATTTCAGTAAAACTTTCGTTCTTCTGATGAACAATTCTGTGAGGAATGCTTTTTTGGAGACCTGAACTGAGGAGACATGGTTGTCACTTCCCAAACACATCCTCCTGCTTATCGTTATGCTTTTTTCTCTTTTGAAGTGCTTTGTTTATAAGATGATAGATTCCGCTGCACCGTTTCTGATTATTTTGAACTCGAATTTGATTAGATTTGGTGATTTTTTTGTTCCTTTTTCTACTGCCCGATTGTAGTCGTAGTAACTGGAACCCTAGCTAAGGTTTATGGACATGGTTGGGGAAGCAAATCACATGTGAAGGTTTTGACACACTGAATAAATCAAGTTTCCATTATTTGGATTTTTAAGCTTAATTCTTTACCCAAGTCATTTTGTTCTTGGTATGAACCATTATTCTTAATTTGAAGGATGTTGCAGTGCTATCTTTTTCTTCTTCTTTTTTTTTTTTTTGAGTTTTTGAAGAAATCTTTTCCCCCTCTTTGTGGCCCTTTGTACACGGTGTGTGCTGCCATTTTGAAAACTATCATATAGTCTCTAAGGATGATCAAAAACATTATTCTGAGCTGTCAATGTGGAAATTACATGGAGACCTGAACTGAAGAGGCTTTATGCTTGCTTGTTTCCCCTCTCCCTTGCCTTCCCAATTTCATGATGTTTGTTCAACTATATATTCTACTGTTTTATTTTAGCTTGGCATGTGCTATTAGGTCTTCTGTCGATTTTGTTTTCTGAGTCTGCCCTGTCTTGAAACCAATTGGAAAGCCTCTGAGGATGATCCAAAAAATAACTTTCGTTCTTCCGATTTGTCCATGCGGAAACTATATGGAGACCTGAACTGAAGAGGCTTCCTAATGCTTGGCTGTTCTCCTGTAATAACCCCAGTTTTATGGTTCTCAATGTTCACTTTTTTATTTTAGTTTGAAAAATGCACGGGTTAAGTAGTGAAATAGTTTCTTGGTTGTTTCATGTTTATTAATGATGATGTAGCTCTTTTATTATCTAGTGATTTATGTTTATCCCATTCTGAAATCTCTATCAGAAAGCCTCCAAGGATGATCAAAAAAATATAACTTTCGTTCTTCCGAGTAATCCATGCGGAAAATATATGGAGACCTGAACTGAGGAGGCCTGCTAATATTTTCTTTCCTCTTTCTGTTGTTCCTATCTTACTTTCACTTTTTGTTGCACTTTCAATTCTTCTCTCTCTATTTCTCTATCATATGAATTGTATTTCTTGTTATTGTAATTTTTTCCTTTAAACTTATAAATATGTTCATAACTTTTTTTTTTAAAATATCTTTTGATTGATATGTTATCTATTATGTGTTTCAGCTTTGCTTGAAGAATTTTGCAACTGCATTTCATTTCTTCTCAACATGAGGTATTTATTTCTTACTATTTCCGTGTTTATTTTTTCGGATATTATCTTCCCTGTTGAACACTAACATTTCTGTTGTCTTCTTCCAACTTTCTCTTTGAAGCCGGCCCATGGAGGAAGATGTAAGTTCTTTTATTCTTCAAGCAACTATGCTGTGTCAAGTTTCCTTTATGTTCTGGTTTATAAATTGTAATTTTCGTTTCACATGTTTTTAGGTTTTTAGAGTTTCAGATTTTTAATAGACAGATTTCAAAATTTGGAGTTCGAACTATAGCAGATTTCTTTCTTTCCTATGATCATATGGAAGCAACATAACCTACCTTTCTTGAATTTAGTTTTAAGATTCATCTCCCTATGTCCTTGCAGTTTTTATTTTGTTACTGTTTAGTACTTTAGAGCTCAGTTCAACATCATGTTTTAATATCTAACCAAACTTACATATTTTATTTCTATAGACTAGTAAGACTGAGGAAGAGGAGTTTAACACCGGTCCGCTGTCTGTACTCATGATGAGTGTTAAGAACAACACGCAGGTGTGTTTACTCTTCAATTGTACAGTACCATCAACTATTGTTCCGAGGCTTAGATTTCTGATGTGCTCTCTTGCTCAACCAATTCACTGATGCAGGTACTTATCAATTGCCGAAACAACAAAAAGCTTCTTGGTCGTGTTAGGGCTTTTGATAGACACTGCAATATGGTTCTTGAAAATGTACGGGAGATGTGGACTGAGGTATTCTTTATTTCTTTATTTCTTTTTGCAATAAATTCCTTGTATTCATCACATGCGCCTCCTATAATAGTTTTTATTACAAACAGGTGCCAAAGACTGGTAAAGGTAAGAAGAAGGCTCAGCCAGTCAACAAGGATAGATTCATCAGCAAAATGTTCCTCCGTGGAGATTCTGTCATCATTGTTCTTAGGAACCCTAAATAAGCATATTATCACTCAATCTTTGAAGTCATTGGCTGAGTAGTTGCTTTTCTTTGATGTCTTGAATTTCCCGATGACATTCTCATAGACTATGCTGCCCTTGATATTATATGCGTCTTTAGATGTTGGCGGATCATGTATATTATCGTTTTGATTTGATGAGTTGCCCAAGAACGAGCCAAAACTGAAATGAATACCTTCCATTTTATGTACTTATTTGACATGTACAACCAATAGATGTATTGAATAGCTTTTAACCTTAGATATTTGAAGTTCCTATTTCGCTCTACTCTGATTATGTCGTCTCCCCCTCCCATGTCTTTTGCCACAGTACGATTTTAGGATATCGACTTAGTTTTATAAGCTTTTCAATCTCAACCATACATAAATACTTTTTGAACTTGGTGTCATTATCGGAAAACTAGCTTCTTCATTTTTACACACTTTCCCTTGACAAGTATGAAGAAATGGCATCGGCAAACCCGTCGTCAAATGTCCATTATTAAACTCCTAATTACAAATATTAAAGACGCAAGTGATTTGCGAGCATCAATATAAAATAAAATACACCAGAGGAATCTAATCAATTCTTGATCTGTGTAGAGGTTGGAACTAAGCAGTAAGCATGGGTGGGTGTTTTGTCTTCGGATGCTTGTCGTTACCAATAGAAAAAGGATTATAGATTACAGAAGTTTTGCAAATAAAAAGCCTTAAACTCTCATAAAAAAACATAGTTTCAAAACTAGCAAGTACAAAACTGATTCCAAAGAACCTCAGAAGTTAATTCTAATGAGAGGAATGAATAATCGCATCAAACTAGCAAGTACAAAACTGATTCCAAAGAAGCATAGTCCTTGAGTACCACAACCTTCAAATATCAGAACTCATAGAAGCATCTCAGCAATCTGGACTGCATTAAGTGCAGCTCCCTTGCGAATTTGATCACCACATACAAATATGTCCAACCTGTGTGCATAACCACCATTATAAGATCCTTGCAATTATGATCAAGTGCAAGCTGAAAACTAATAATATGTTGCCGTGGAAGAAATTTACCCTTTATTCCCATCTTGAGACAAGTCTTGGCGAATCCTGCCTACAGCAACATCATCCTTGTTTGAGACTTCCAACGGTGTAGGAAAATGATTGGCTTTCCGGTCATCGATAACCACAACTCCAGGAGCATTCTTCAGAATATCTCTTGCAGTATCCTGAGGTAGTGAAACCCAAATAGACGAGTTAGATCATAGCCTTCCAGACAAGATTTCTATTTCACCACCAAAATCCTATATTTCATAACATATAATTGCCCTCAATAAATAGAAAAATGCATAATATAAGTTCACAGCACCAATTTATCATTTGGAAACTCCATGTAGATGAAACAGAGCAAAGATGTAAAAGAACTGAATAAAAGAACAGACAGTCTGACTCAGTAAAATGATCAAATGATACAATGATGTAAAAGGAACATGTGTGCATATAATGAATATTAAAAACATGGAATAGCCTGTGTCTAGTTTTCTATTCATCAGAACATGAACTACCTCATGAAGGGGGCTCTCAAATTGAAGATTCACACTCTCAGCATGAGCCCGCATAACAGGAACACGTATACATGTTGCAGTTACTTTGACATCCTTGTCATTCTGCAAGAGATTAACAGTGAAATAAGCAATGCATAAGAATTGCACATTGTGAGATAAGCTAATAACAAGTTAGGCACGTCCAATTACAACTTACCCAGATTTTCCTTGTTTCCTTGACCATTTTCATTTCTTCTTCATTGTATCCGTTTGAAAGAACAGATGCATTGTGCGAGAATATATTAAAAGCATACTGCAAAAGAATAATATAATCAGGGAGCTGTTCTTGATCCCTTTGATCATTATAAGTATCCATCCACAAACAGAAAATGGCAAACCTGTTGCTTAAATATTTTACAAGTTGGTGGTCTTCCTTCCAACACCTTAAAAAAGAAAACAAAAAAAAGAATAATCAATTCACGAAATGAAAACATTCTCTTCTTATTCCCACAGGCAGAATTTGAAATAAGTTAATGAACTAAGTAAGTAGATGAAGAACAGATCAAACCTCACGAGTTTGCTGCTCAAGCTCTTCCATTGCAGCAGCACCAGCTCCACTAGCTGCCTGATATGTGCTAACAACCATACGCAATACCTGCAACATTCATCAATTAACATCAACATCAAAGACCCAGAAAGCAAAAGAAGGAAAAGTTTGAAGCTTTGGCACCTTGGCATGGCGATGAAGAGGGGTAGCAGCCATCAAGCAAATGATGGTGGAGCAATTTGGGTTGGCAATTAGAGCACCCTTCCCCGTTCCAAGCTTGATACCGTGCATGGCTTCAGGGTTCACCTCTGGAATAACCAGAGGAACCTTCTCGTCCATCCGAAACGCCGAGCTGTTATCCACCACGATGGTTCCCTTCTCGGCGGCGATGGGGCCGAACTCCTTGCTGATGGAGCCGCCGGCACTGAATAGAGCAATGTCGACGCCGCCAAAGCTCTCCGCCGTGAGCTCCTCCACGACGTACTCGTTGCCTTCGAAGGTGAGGCGGCGGCCGGCGGAGCGCTTGGAGGCCAGCATCTTGATCGAGCGGTATGGGAAGTCGCGGTCGGAGAGGACGGAGAGAAACTCCTGGCCGACGGCGCCGGTGACTCCGACGACGGCGATGGAGGGCCCACTCTCGCTGAGTGACATTCGGACCTTGACGGGCGCGGCGTATCTGAGGGTGGGACGCGTCGGGAGGGACCCTGAGAAGAATCCGGTGTGGCGCGGGAGGGTGAGGGAAGCCATTGATGTGTGTGTGTGAGAGAGAGAGAGAGAGAAAGAGAGAGAGAGTGTGTGTGTGTTGGCGGCTGAATGGGATAGATTTTCTTTCTTTAAAACACACCGGATCTTGGAGGGTGCAATAGTCTTCTTACTTCTTATCTTAAAAAGTCTTCACCCTAAAGGGCTAAACCCTTTCTATCTCACTCCCTCTTTTGTCGTATTGTGGTAGACAAATTGAATAGCATGAATCAAGGGACTGTAGTAGCGGCTCGTGCCGGAGGGCAAAATCGTCCTTCAACTTGCGTTTCCTGCTCAATACCAGATCAACATAAGCACCGTTACTATGATTATTTTATTTAATTCCTGTGGCGCATTCAAATGTTTGACGACGACACGTTCATGTTGATCTGCTCAAACATGTTCGGTAAAACCTGACTAATTAAATTGAACTGCAACCACTACCTTCTACTTTTTCACACGTTGAATCGTTCATGCAGAAGATTTGCTACTAATATATACATACAACAAACACGAGATATATGCAAATTAAAGTTGAGTTATGTTGGGGAATACGAAGCATGATGTGTTCCTCAGCTTTAGAGGAGAAGACACACGCAACAGCTTTACCACTCATCTTTACGCAGCCTTAAGCGCTAAAAGGATCAAGACTTACATGCATGACACGCGCGGTGATGATGACGGAGGAGAAGAGAAAGAAGCAATACAAGAATCAAATATCTATGTGATCATTTTCTCTCAACACTATGCCTATTCGGCGCGGTGTTTGGACCAACTCACAAAGATTCTGGAATGCAAGGAGAGATATGGAAGGGATGTCATACCTGTTTTCTATAAGATGGATCCATCAAATGTTGCCAATCAAACAGGCAGTTATGCTGATGCGTTTGTTAAGCATCAACAACGATTTGGAGACAAAGTGCAGAGGTGGAAGCTTGCTCTAACTCAAGTTGCTGGATTATCTCCCCCTCGTTCAAAAATAAACAGGTCGGTCACTAGTACTCATAAAAAATTTTAGTTAAAAAAAATGATAAATAGGTCTTAATTTCTTTTATCTCGATGATTTAATAAAAAATAAAAAAACATTTTTCATATTTTAAAATGCAACACATTTAAGTTCTAAACTCTTACTAAGGGATCTGTTTGTCTTTATATATTTTGAATGAAAAGACTTAAATGTCTTGCATTTAAAAAGGTACATGACGTTTTTGTATTTTTAATTTGTCAATAATTTATGTATTTTTGAGTTAAAAAGCCAATGACCTATTTATTTATTTATTTCTTAAGTATTATGCATAAGTTGTTATAACAAAATTATATTCGGTATAAACCAACTTAAGTTGGTTGAGTGATCAACTTATTCATCCGTTTAAGCAAGAATTAGGAAGTTTGAATCTTACTTTATGTGTAGTAATACATTGACCAGCAATAAATTTTTAAATAGAATTTCAAACTGCAACAAATTAGTCCTTGATCTATCGAATTAGAGGATATTGTGAAAAGAAAATTATATTAAGTAAATGTGAATAATAATGCCAAGAAATATTTCTTTGTTTATGTAGAAAAAGTGCAATCACTTCGAATTTCATTTCATTTTGATTGACTCGTGTTTTGTACATAGGTTAATTAGTTTTAGTTTGTAGGTTGAAGATTATTAACTAGCTTCTTTAATTAATTTATCATGATGTGCCACTTCAGTGCCAGTCCTGATTACATACTTGTTGAAGAAATTGTTCAACACATTTGGAGAAGATTGAAAAGCAATTACTCAACTGATTACCAAGGACTGGTTGGAATTCACAACCATATTGCACAAATCCACTCCTTGTTGCGTGTTGAGTTAGAAGCCGTTCGGATCATAGGAATATGCGGCATTGGAGGAATAGGTAAGACAACAATTGCTGGTGCATTGTATCATGAATTGTCATCCCAATTCAGTTTCAGCACTTTTGCTGTAAATGTTCAACAACAAATAGAAAACCATGGGATGCAGCACACACAAAGCAAATATATATCAGAGCTTCTAGAAGAAAAAATGCCTGCAGATTATTTGGGATTGAGAGTGTTAACAGAAAAGCTTAAAGTGGCCAAGGTTCTCCTCATTCTTGATGATATGAACAATTCAGCTCAAATAAGAGATTTCATTGGAGGACATGGTATCTTTGGCCTGGGAAGTAGGATCATTGTGACAAGTAGGAGCTTGCAAACGCTTAAGGATGCTGGAGTTGATGAGATATATGAGACTAAGGAGATGAACTTTCAAGATTCCCTACAACTATTCAGTTTAAATGCCTTCAAGCAAAAAAATCCAACAGAAAATTATATGAACTTATCAAGAATGATGTTAAATTACGCAAAAGGGATTCCTTTGGCTCTCAAAGTTTTAGGATCAATGCTTCATGGTAGCAGAGAGGAAGAATGGGAACGTGTATTGCAAAAGCTTGAAAAGATTCCCAATCTTAAAACCTATGACTTGTTGAAACTGAGTTATGATGGGCTTAGTGAAGAACAGAAGGATATGTTTCTTGACATAGCTTGCTTCTATAGAGAGGGACATGATGTGAATACTGTAAAACAAGCATTCGATAGCTGCGGTTTCAATGCTGCCACTGGAATCAGAGTTCTCAGTGATAGAGGCCTCATATCTATGTTGAGAGGTGAACTGATGATGCATGATCTAATACGGGAAATGGGTCAAGAAATAGTTCATCAACAGTGTGCTAATGAACCTGGAAAACGAAGTCGATTATGGAAGCATGAAGACATTTACCATGTTATAAGAGAAAACAAGGTAAAACGTTTATGCATTCATCTCGAATTCTTTTTTCTTTTTCATTCTTTACATATTGCAAAAGAACTTGGCAGGTATTGAATTTTGCTGCAACTGCATTTTCTTTCAGGGGACGGATGCTATCCGGTGTGTATTTCTTGACATGTGCAAAATCAAAGAAGTTCAACTACATCCTGAAACTTTCAAAATGATGCATAATCTGAGACTGCTCCAGTTCTACAAGTCTAGCTCAATTCAAGCCTTAAAAGTGAGCCTTCCTGCATTTCTTCATAGTCTCCCAGATAGTTTATGGTTTCTGTGTTGGAATGGCTTCCCTCAAAGATCTTTGCCACAGCACTTCTGCCCCAAAAATCTTGTTACACTCGACATGCGTGATAGTCAACTTGAACAACTTTGGGAAAAGGATCAGGTAATGCAGTTTCATTCACTGTTCCTGTTCTATGCATGTATGGCTAGGTAAAATTTACACAATTATTCATCTACTTTTCTTTTCTTTCCTTTTTTTTTTGGTTGCAGAAGTTACCAAATTTGAAAAGACTTGACCTCAGTGGTTCCAAGAACCTTGTTCAACTACCAGACCTTTCCCACTGCCCAAATATTGAAGAAATATTTCTCAGCCACTGCAAAAGCTTGGTTCGAGTTTACTCCTCAAGTTTCCTTAACAAGCTCAACTGCGTATGGCTAAACGGCTGCACTGAGCTTAGAAATCTAAATCTTCCAAGCAACATTCTGTCAAAATCTTCAGGCTTAATAGTTCTCAATGACTGTACCAACCTTGAGTTGTTTTCAATAAGCATCACCACAAAGGATGTTGTGTTACATGGTTGTTCCCGCAGTAGATCAATAGAGAGTCTCTTCAGAAACTGTTTGCCAGGGGATATGATTCGGTGTATGATGGGAACAAGAGGAGGGTCCTTATTTGAGAGCTTTTCTGACACTTTTGACCCCAATGGGGGTGCTGCTGCTAATTTAGATGATGAACCAATGGATAATATACACTTACTAAACTTGAAAGTGTTAAGAGAAGGTTCACCTTCATTATTTCCAAGTCTCTCAGAGCTTTGTTGGTTAGATCTCTCTTACTGTGAATCCCTCACATCCCTTCCAATTAACCTTTTTAAGCTGAAATGGCTAAGAAAACTATATCTTCGTGGCTGCTCAAATCTCGAGAAGCTCCCTGAGATAGAAGAGGATATGGAAAATTTAATGGTGCTCATCTTAGATGAATCAGGAATACAAGAATTACCTTCAACAATGCAAAATTTGGTAGGTCTTGAGGAGTTGAGCTTGCATCGTTGCAGAAGCCTTGTGTTCATTCCATCTTCAATTGGACGTCTCAGCAAACTCTGCATTCTTGATCTTACCTACTGTGAAGCACTTGAATCTCTTCCTAGCAGCATTTTCAACCTGAAGTTGACAAAGCTTGATTTGCATGGTTGCTCAATGCTGAAGACTTTACCAGAGATCATGGAACCTGCAGAATCTGTTGCTCACATGAACCTGGCAAAAACAGCAATTAAAGAAATACCCTCATCCTTGGCCTTTTTGGTTGGGCTTCAAACCTTGCAGCTCAACTTGTGCAAAGATCTTGAGTTTCTTCCAAACAGCATTGGTAATCTAAACCACCTCTCCAAGCTTGATTTTTCAGGCTGTGAGAAACTATCAGAACTTCCTAGGGACATTGGAAACTTGTCATCATTAAGGGAATTGTCGCTGCACGAAAGCAGCATTGTGGACCTTCCTGAGAGTATTGCTCATCTGTCAAGCTTGAAATCACTGGATTTAAGTGATTGCAAGAAGCTTGAAAATATCCCAGGCCTTCCACCATTTTTAGAACACTTTGTGGCGTTTGATTGCCCATCTGTTAGGAGAGTGTCAAGTTCAGGATTTGACATTAAACTTCCATCAGATTCCAAAGATGGTATTTTCAAGTTTCACCTTACCAATAGCCAAGAACTGACTCAAAGTTCTCAGAGTAATATTGCTGGTGATGCATGGCAAAGAATGCTAGATACAGCATATAGGTCTGTGTTGTTTTGCTTTCCAGGGAGTGCAGTTCCTCATTGGTTCCCTAATCGTTGCAAGGGACATTCAGTAACATTGAAGCAGAGTTCTCTAAATTGGTGCAGTGATAACAGGTTCATTGGTTTTGCTTTATGTGTGGTTTTTGGACTCGAAGGTATGCATGATGAAGAATGTAAATATAGTGTTTTTAGCTATAGATTCACATATGAATGTGATGATGGCATTCATGTTGTTCCCAGCAATGATCAGCTAAGATACTATTTCAATTGGAAGGACAGACAGAGATTCATTCTTCATGATCACACATTCATTTGGAAATCTTACTTGGAGACTCAGACCATCAACCACATGCTGTCTCATAATGCACACAACTTCAGTTTCCAGATATGCAAGTACGATGTTGGTCGCTCTTGGCCAAATTATAGGCCAAGGTTCAATATAAAGGAGTGTGGAATATCTCCCCTTTATACCAAGTGATTTAGCCATTTAGGATCATTTTCTATTTCTTGTATTCTCTGTTATAATTTTAATAACTCAATCACATTTATTAGCTTTTTGGAGAACATTCAGAATGTATTGTAGGTTCTATGAATCTATATAAAAGAACAATATGCATGAACAAAAAGGAAAAATATTTTGCAAATTAAATGATAAGAGTGATTAAAGATTGTCTACTATATATATATACTTTAAAATTTTTTTAAAAATAATAAAAGAGAATTTAGAAGGTGACTAGGACAAATGATTAGCAGTCATAGACAAAAGACTAATACGGTTTATTAGTAAAAAAATTATTTATATATTAAAATCAGCCGCCAAATATATTTACGGTGAAAACTCACATGAAGTCGACTTCACGCAAAGTTGATATAAGCTGTTAAATAAAAATTTAGTCAAATCAGTCAAATTATGTTGAAGTCGCCTGCACCTGAATTTGCACCTATATTTATATATAAATACATGGAAAATTGATTAGTGTACCTAGTTACCTACAGATGTTGGATTGTTAATGCTAATAGCTACCGCACCGAAAGTCAGAGTTAATAAGGCTTTGTTTGGTTCGAAAGATCACATTCTCACGTTCACAGAACAGAAACAGCGTTGCAAAATGGGTGACCACGAAAATGGCATAAGGCTTGAACCTGAGAGGCAGAAGCTTCTCAATGAACACAGCGAGAAGCACTTCACCGCCGGCGAGATCGTCCGAGACATCATCATCGGAGTCTCTGACGGCCTCACCGTCCCCTTTGCCCTCGCCGCTGGCCTTTCCGGCGCCAATGCCACCTCCTCCATCGTCCTCACCGCCGGCATCGCCGAAGTCGCCGCCGGCGCCATCTCCATGGGACTCGGCGGGTACGTACCTTGAAAACTAACTCTTCGCAATTACTCTGGATTTTCTCCGAAAGCAAAACAAACCAATTGTGTTGCACTTTTCAGGTATCTGGCGGCAAAAAGCGAATCCGATCACTACAAAAGAGAATTGAAAAGGGAGCAAGAAGAAATCATCACTGTTCCCGATACTGGTGTGCACTGTAATTTGACTAGTTTCTTCTTTCTTTTTTCTTTTAATTTAAAAAAAAAATAAATTATAATATTCATATGTTTTGTTGGAGAAATCAGAAGCGGCGGAGGTAGCAGAAATTCTAGCTCAATACGGAATAGAGGCACATGAATATGGACCTGTGGTCAGTGCTCTCAGAAAGAATCCACAAGCATGGCTTGATTTCATGATGAAGTAAGTTCACACACTCAATTTTCATAATCTCCAAATTTAATTAAACTTCACAACTTATTCATGATTTTTATCTGCAATAAAGCGAAGCCAATAATAGTATTTATTTGGCGAGTCTATGAAATTGGGTATCTTTTTCTCTAAATTAATGTCAAATCCACTCTCAAAAATCCGCCTAACATTACTCTAATATCTATCGTCAAGGTTTGAATTATAAACATGAATGTATTGCATGTGGCCTAATGACAATTGGTTGACAAGTTGAAATGGATAGCCACCTTTTTGTTTGTGGGTGCAACTAGGTCATCACATTTTGAGCATATATGGTTATCATCACATTACATGGTCCAATGACAATGAGATAAAGGAATGATATTCGAAAAAGTAGTTTTAAGTGAAACCGTGGAATTGGTTTTATAGAGGCATGGGGGTTACATAATCTTAGCATTAAGTTGCATAATATGCATAGAAGTAGGAAAGGGGGGGGGGGGGGGGGTGATTATGAACACATAATAACACATTTGATATTATACATTTTACTTTATACTTTTTAATAAATAGCTCAAGTAAATATTATATAAATAATATTTAAAGATATATACTTACTCAAAATAAAACTGTAGGCATATATTAGGGTCTTTTAATCTTTTGGATCTAAAATCAATATTTTAAAATATCAATTAACAATATCCCAAGAGTACATTACAAACAACGTTTCGTTTTTGTTCTCAAAACAACATTTTTCTATGCAAAAGGTGGGCAGATTGTGCGTGTCCCAAAACAATGTGGACTGTTGATGGTGTGCACATGACCATAATGTACCTTTATGTTTTGTTTTATTCAATTATTGGATCAACAAGCTATCACATTAAGACTTGGTTTGATAAAATTTTTCAAATTTAAAGATGAAATTCTTTTTTAAAATTGACATGTACTTATTAAAATTAAAAAATATAATATAATTTTATATATTAATTAATATATAAATTTAATTTTTATATTAATATTTATTATAATAATTTTAAATTTTAAAAATTATTTTACTAAACATATTTGTTGTTATTTATGTTTATTAAAAATTATTTTTAGTTTAATTTATCAAATATAAATATAACAACTTTTAAAAAATTATTTTTAGTTTAATTTATCAAATATAAATATAACAATTTTTAAAAAATTATTTTTTTAAAATTAATTTTTATAAACTATTTTTAAAAAGTAAAAACTTTAGTAAATTAAGGTCCAGTTTGGAAAAACAGTTTAATTAAGCTAAATAGCTTAAACAATAAATGACTATATTAAAAATAGCTTATAAATAAGTTATTTTGTATTTGGATTTTTAGTTTTAAAAGTGCTTATTTTATAAAAATATGATAAAAAGTAGTAGTATTATGAGAGAAGTTATTTTTTTTAACTTTTCTGTAAACTCCTAAATAGCTTCTTAGAAAGATACAATTTGGTTTTGAAAATTGTACTAAATATTAATACTACTATTTTTGATAAATTAAAAGCTCAAAAAAATTACTTTTAAATGGTGCTCTAGGTTAACGGGGTCTTTCTATCTAGGTTTTTTTTATTTAAGTAAAATAAATTAATTATTTACTCAAATAAATTGATTTACAAAATTTTACTTTTTTTTTTTTAAATATGTAGTTCAATTTCACTGGCATGAAAAAGCAAAAACGGTAAAAAAGAGAAAAAAGAAACGGAGAAGTGATTGACAATTATTTTCTCTTTCCTTTTTTTTTGTCCATTTTTGTTGGCAATAGCATCCTAAAAGTGAGAGAAAAAAATTGTTCTATTTTCGCTAGTAGCAATAGCGAAAATGTAGAAATAATTCAGTGCTATTATGGCTGCTAGTATTAATACAAATATCGTAATCTTTATTATTTTTTTTTTGCCAACGAAATTGTAACTAAATATTTAAAAAATGTAAAATTCTGTAAATCAATTTATTTGAGTAAATAGTTAAATTTATTTATTTAAATAAAAAAGCTCTTTCTACGTAGTTGACATAAAATAAAATCTAGTTATTTATGTTATGCAGTAAAATTAAATAAAATAATATATTTTATTGACTCGGGATTAAATACATATGATTTTTTTTACTTAGGTTTGTTTGGATGGGTTTTTATAAACAAAATTCCAGTGCTTTTTTTTAAAGATTTTTTAATAAAATAAAAATAATTTTATATTTAGATACTAGATGTAAAAATATTTTTTTATCTAATAATTATGTTTAGATATAATAATATAAAAATATTTATTTATTTGTTATGTTAAAAATCTTTTTATTAGTAAAAAATATCTTTTAAAAAATGTAAATTGTAGCTTTTATTTTTTTAGTGCTTTTATTTTTATAATTAAAATTTTGTCAAATATACAAAAAAAAATTCAGTGAAATTTTTTTTTCTGACAACTTTTTTTGGTGACCTTTTTTTGTAACAACTTAATGGCACCAAAACAAGATATAAGGCTTGTTTGGGTGAATTTTAAAAAAAATATCTTTTTTTGAGTTATCTTTTTCCAAAAGATTTTTAAAAAAATAAAAATAATTTTATGTTTCGATTTTTAATGTAAAAAGAACTTTTTATCCATTGATTATATTTATGTACAATAATATAAAAATATTTTTTGATTATCTATTATATAAAAAATATAAATTGTAACTTAAAAAAAACTAATAGCACCCAAATAAGCTCAAAATGCATTATTGATAGTATTGTTAGGTTAAAAGCTCCTTGGAAAAATAATATATTATAGCAAAATTATCGAGTTTGAAATCTAAGAAACAACCAATATGATTCAAGTTAGAAATCAGATTCATTTTATATGAACCCAATTTCAAAATAACAATTTTTTAATTTCTCATCAACTATTATCCCCCCTCTTTTCTTTCTCTTTTTTAGTCAAATACTGATATACATCATATTAGTCACTATTGCCATCTCTTATTACCTTCTACTTAGCTTGAATGGTCATAAGCATGAAAAGTTTTGATCAAGTAACACATGTTGAATATATATCTAATGTTTGGGTGAGGATTTGATGAGTTGCTTTATTATTGGGTTGGCAGATTTGAGCTGGGACTAGAAAAGCCAGATCCAAGGAGAGCCTTGCACAGTGCAATGACCATTGCCATAGCATACATATTGGGTGGCATTGTTCCACTCATTCCTTACATGTTCATTCCGAACGCAGCTGAGGCTGTTGTCATATCAGTGGTTGTTACCTTATTTGCATTGCTCGTCTTTGGCTATGCTAAGGGATATTTCACAGGCAACAGACCCTTCAGGAGTGCTTTCGAGACAACTCTAATTGGTGCCATTGCCTCTGCTGCTGCTTTTGGTCTCGCAAAGGCTTTTCACACTTAGATTCATGTTTTTACGACTATGTGCTACATCTTTCATTTTCTCTAGCTACCATTTGTTTCATACAAGTACAATTTGCTATTCAACTTTTGATATTATAATGTTATCACTAGATGTTTTATCTTTGTAGCTTGCATGAGTGCGTATCATGAATTTCATTTCCACCCAAAAACAAATAAATTAAAGAATGAAGCTTATACGTCTCGTTGTAATGCTTAAAAAATGAATACTAGAAATTTGGCAATAACATATTTCTTCATAATGCATCGATCTTTAAGGTATCTTCCATGTCAGTTGAGGTAGACACTATAGGAGCGATTAGCCTAATCCTATAGGAGTCACTGAGCGTGAGCACAGACCTCTTTTCATTTTGTTTCATTATATTTTAGCCGAATCCTATGGAAGACTTGAAAAGAATACCCCTTCAGTTGCCAGGGTTGAGTTTATCTCCTTAACGCATCAACCTGTGGGAAGAAACAGGGAGAAAGAAAGGAATATGTTATAACAAAGCAACGATTACTAGTTCACTACTACTACTGCCTTCTGCCAAAAATATGACAGAAACCATGCTTTCAATTATATATATATATATATATATATATATATATATTAGTACATGTGCCACTAATAGAAAATGAATCTCCTTTTAAGGCCCTTTTCCCCTGACATTTTCTATTGCTACCAAATATTGATTTCATTGTGTATAGCTAAGTAAGTGCACCATCCTACAACTAAGTGTCAAAAATCAAAATCTGTCAATAAAAGGAAACCGCGATTAGTATTCAGATACAAGTTGGATTCACATATAGAACATAGAGAAGAATATTATCTATATTTAGCATCTAGATCATGTGTAATAACTAGGAGACTCACTATAATTTTGGTTGCGGATCTAACAAAGATTGGAGGTAGAAGATGGAAGACAAAAAAAACTTAATGCTATATCTATATAGTATAAGGTACTCAATGAAGATAATCCAACTGAAAAATATCCCTCCAGCATTATTATCACTTCCTTCCTTCCTCTTCCTCCTCCTCTTCATTGTCAGTTTCAGAAGCCAGAAGTTCCATTTGCTTGGTTAGAGATTTCAGTTTATCCGATCCCTCCAAATGAACTCCATCAGCTCGTAATTCCAATGCATCGGTCTCTTCAGTTTTCTCCATTTCTAGAATCAAAGATTCAAAAGATTGAGACTTTTCAGTTTGATCTTCGTGTGTGATGGGTTCTATCTCCATTCCGCTGACAGTGGGCTTGTCAGCTTCATCAGTGTTTTGCAAGAAAGGACTACCAAGAAAAAGTTGCTCCCATGAACCATCATCAGGTAAATCCGGAAGAAGAAATGGAGGATGATTTTCCAAAGGAGACAACTTCTCATCCATAAGAACTTTCAAGAACTCAGAACTGATGCACAAGTCTTTTAAACCATCGAAAGAAAGCTCAGGTTCCGGTTGCTTCTCGAAAGTGGGTGATCGGGGAACTACAGGCTTGAGATTTTCGGGCACCGGAGGTTTATACTTTACTATCATCCCATTCCCATCTCCAAGTTCGGCCATTCGCCAATTGTTTTCGTTAGGCTGAAGGAGTTGAACCATGAAGCCGGGACTTTGAACAACCATGACCAAGAATGATAGCATCTGCTGCTGATGCTTCTCCATTCCTTGAAGGCGATCAGTGAGGAGTAGCAGCTTATTCTCGGCAGATTCTTGATGCTGCCTAAGTTTAACCAACTCCTGCATGAGGGAATTCTTGTTGGATTTTAGATTCTCCACTTCCTTCCAAAGCCCATCATTTGCTGGTGCTTCATCAGAATTGTCTTTCATGGCCACTGGCTTTTGATGATCTGCAGCGTGCGGATGTTTCCTTCTCCGAATATTGATCAACAAATGCTTTTGACCCTTGACAAAGTTGTCATTGGCGAATTCCCAGCGGTCCGTATCAATTTTCCTGAAGCCCTGATGCATAATCTAGAGTTATCCATGACCGACTCAAATGGAGAAAACAATTGTAAATTGAAAGCAAATGAAAGAGATACGTACGTAGATGTTGAGCTGGCGGATGAAACTGGAGAAGTTGTTGTGCTTGAAGTAATTGGGGAGAAGAGTGAGGGAGAATTGGGTGATATCGGAGATGAGGAAGGTGTGGCCTTGATGGGTCCAAGAGATGACGGAGTCGGTGGAAGGGTCGGAGACCATATCGTAGCACTTCTGAAGGAACGGAGCCACACAGCCATTCTCCCCTGATTTCGCCACCATCACTTCCAATTCGAGGGTTTATGGTATGCTCAGAAAAGGGGTTCAGGGAAAATAACAAAAACAAATTCTTGACTTGGGCAACAAGGCCAAAGGAAAGGAAAAGGGGCCTTCGCTTCTCTTCTTCTCTTCAATCGAAATTTCCACGCACGCCCTGCTTTCCAACTTCTCACGCCTTTCCCAAATCTTCTTCTTTTTGTCTTTTCTTTCTTTGTTTTTTGGTCACGGACTTTTTCTTTCATTGTTTAGTTGGGCTTCATCTCTAGACTGGGCTCCCAGACTCCCTCTAGACTGGGCTTCATTGTTTACTTGCTAATAAGGAAAGGCAGCCAGACACAATACCAAAAAAAAAAAAAAAAAAGCAGAGAATGGGAGTTTATCTTCCAACACGCTGCCAATGAGCTTTGGCTCTAATGGCATATCTCCCCCTCCCCACCTCAAAGGTCTAGGATTCAAACCTTAGAAAATACAATTGAGGAAAATATGTGATAAAATGTGTGAGGAGTGTGTGGGTGTATTGTGTACCTAGGATTGGGAGTTGTCCAATCCATTGGGGTACTTAGGATTGGGGGTTGTCCAATCCACCGAATAAAAAAAAAAATCTTCCAACACGCTTATAAAGAGGAAACAGGTGTGCAGATTTTCTTGCAAAAAAGAGTCTCAATGCTCATCAAGGATTACATTTTGTGGATAGCCCTCCTAGAAATCTTAAGTAGATTATTGAGGATGATTATTACACAGGGTTAACATTCCCCAGGAAGTTTTGGATTTTGGCCTCCTTTCAATACCAAAATAAAAAAGTATGTACTTGCCTACTTGGTCAGTCCAAAAAATTCTATTCCATTATTATAAATAAAAAAAATCTAAAAAGCCAACTATAACTTAAGCCAATTCAAGTTAATTCCTTGTATTTTTAATTTTGAAATTCGAAAAATTAGAATAGTGAGAAGTTGTTTCTTTTTTTTAATAACACTTCTTATTTTTCAACTAATTAGCTCTAGTTGACTAACTTTTTAGTTGGTTCCTAACGGAACTGTTTATTAATTTATTATATAAGGAATCAATTCATCTGACTCATAATTCGTACTTGGTTTCTTTACAATACAAAATCTTTAGGATAAAAAAAAAATACTTTAGCCTAAAATTTTTTATAACTGAAGTAGGCTTAAACTGATGTATAACTGATTATACACTAGGCGTAACTGGAGTTCCTTATTACACTTTCCATACAAAAAAGTTTCACCTAATATATATAAAAAATTCTTAACTGAAACGGTCTTTAATCCAAATATTAAGTCATAATTCACCTAATACAAAGAACAATTATACATGTCTTCATAAATTATGAACTCAACCAACCAAAAAAAGGAGGGGGAAACAATCGCGTTCATCATGCGTCGTCATGCAGGAAAACTGAACAAGCAGGTACTGATGAATGCAGAAAATGCCACCACAGAATTGCGTCTGCCAAATTCAAAATAATAATAATAATAATAATAATAATAATAATAATAATAATAATAATAATAAATGCCTGAAATTAAAAGGAAAACCAAGTATTGTCCCAAGGAATTGCCCAATGCCTAGTAATGGTAATAAAGTAAAACATTCTAAGGGCAAGACAAGTGGGTTTGGAAGAAAAAGCATGGTCATACCCAAAAATACAAAGACTTGTTATCCTCAGCTGTTCCACGTTCATCATGCAAAACAAAAGATCTTCTGGTTTCACATCTAATATTTTACCCTTTCAAATGGCACTTGTCTATCGGCCTATCGCTGAAAGAATTGCAGTTAATGCATAATAAAGATAGAGTAAAAATGAAAGGTCCAATGAATTTCATATCTCCCAAAACCAAAGACGTTTATGCATATATGATATATGAATATTTCCGTGGGACGAAAGAGAGCAGCTAAAAAAATAATGACATGGAATACTTCAAAAGATATCTCACCATAATTCAGTGACCTGGTGCGCAAACCTTGTAGTGAACCCAATAATCTCCAGCAGGAAAATCATTATCTTTCTCTTTGGAATAAAGAGGGCATATTCCACATTCTACTACATTGGAAGTTGGTACACCATGTGATTCTTCGCATATCTCAAAATTGAAGTTTCGGGCACGAGAGAGCATGTAGTTAATGGCTGAAGATTCCAAAGTATATTTCCACACGAGAGTATGATGGACCTTGAATATACGTTTACCCTTCCAGTAGAAATAGTTCCTTAAAAGATCATTATTGGCAAGAAGATGCATGCCTTCATATTCAAATTTGAGTCCGAAGAGAAATTCCCTATCCTTATTTCTCTGATCTTCAGAGCTTCCTAAAACTACACACAGTGCGAAACCAATGAGCCTATCACCGTTGATCGGATTCAGAGAACCTGGATCCAGAGTAACTGAATTTCCCCTGCATCGATAAGGGAACCAATGAGGAACTTCACTCCCTGGAAAGCAGAAGAGCACAGACCTATATGCATCCTGGTTAATCATATCACATGCATTAGCAGCAATACTATGATCATTTGGATCCAATTCTTGGCTGTTGGTGAAATGAAATTTGAAGAGACCCTCCTTGGAATCTGGTGGGAGTTTAAGCCTGGAACTTGACACTTTCCTAACAGATGGGCAATCAAATGCCAATAACTGTTTTAGAAATGGTGGAAGCACAGGGATGCATTCAAGCATTTTGCAATCACTTAAATCCAATGATTTCAAGCTTGAAAGATGAGCAATACTCTCAGGAAGGTTCACAATACCACTTCCCTGCAATGACAATTCTCTTAGTGATGACAAACGATCAATGTTATTTGGGATTTTTGTTAAATTGACACAACCAGAACAATCGAGATCAGAGAGAAGGCTTAGATTAACAATGTTGCTCGGAAGGAACTCTAGATCACTGCACAATGATAAGCACAACGTTGTAAGGCCTACCAAATGGTCCAATGACAAAGGCAATTCTTTTACTGCAGCTTTTGTTAACCGAAGGTGTGCAATACTTTTTGCAGCTTCCATGATCTCTGGCAAAATCCTCAGCCTTGAGCAACCGTGTAAATCAAGTTTTGACAACTTCAACTTAAAAATGCTGCTTGGAATAGTTTCAAGCAATTCACAGTAGGTAAGGTCCAGCTTGCAGAGTCTACTTAGACTTCCAATGGAAGATGGAATAAACTCAAGCCTTCGGCACCCATGCAAGCTCAATTCTTCGAGCCCTACCAAATGGTGCAAGGATGAAGGTAGTTCTTGTATTCCTGTTTTGTCTAAGATGAGAACAGTTAAATTTTCCATAGTCTGGTTTATTTCAGGTAAACTTTCCAAACTTGAGCAGCCACAGAGATCAAGTCTTTTTAGAAATTTCATCTGGAAAAGTTCAACTGGAAGGATTGTGAGGGATTCGCAATTAGAGAGATCTAACCAACAAATCTCTTTAAGACCTGGGAACGACGAGGGCGAACCTTCTCTCAACACTTTAAACCTCAGTAAGTGTATATTGTCCCCAGTGTTTTCATATTCTTTAGCACTAACAATGGGATGAAAAATATCAAAATAATGCCTTTGTGGTGCATCTGGTGCACACTTTTTCTCTTCCTTCCATCTGCGTGTTCCATCACGTGAACAGCCAGATGGTAGAACTCCCTCACTTGTTTTACTGACTGAAAACATCTCAAGGCTATGACAGTTATAAAGAACTACTACACCAAGAGATTTCAATAGGATACTACTTGGAAGATTTAAAATCCTAAGCTCATAACAACCATCCAACCATAAGCAGCTGAGCTTGGCAAGGAAACTAGAGGAGTAAACGACATCCAACTTTACACAATGACTAAGAATAATTTCTTCAATATTTGGAGACTGCGAGAGGTCTGGTATTTGAATCAGCTTCCGAGAACCACTGAGGTCAAGTCTTTTCAAATTTGGTAAATCCTAGGACAAAAATGTTAAATGAGTAATTAACAAAAAAACACAAGACCAATTCTGCTTTGCATGGATAAGATTGTAATTTACTTAAAGAGTCTCATTACTAAAACCTAAAAGAATAAAAATAAAAATTACACGACGCTTGTAATACCTGATGTCCGTCCCAGAGTCGTTCAAGATGGCTATCACGCATATTGAGTTCAACAAGATTTTCTGGGCAAAAGTCCTGTGGCAAAGATATTTGGGGGAAACCATCCCAACGAAGAAATCTTAACTCCTCCGGAAGAATGTTAAGAAATTCAGGAATGTGCACATTTGAGTGTATAGCTGACTTTGACGTGTAGAATTGGAGCATTCTCAGTTTATGCATCATGTTGAAAGTTTCAGCATGCAGGTTAACTTCTCTGATTTTGCACATGTCAAGCATGATACATTGGATTGCATCTGTCCCCTGAAAGTAAAAGCAAGGAACTGGTAAATGCTACACCTTTTATTAGTCAATCAATATAACTATGTGACTGTATGACTTAGCATTTAGCAAGTGATATTTGTTGTTGGGTAGGTAGGGGGAATAAGAAAGCAAAGTCAGAGCTAAACATATACCTTGTTCTTTTTTAAAACTTGATAAATGTCCTGATGCTTAAATAATCGACTGCGTTTTCCAGGATCGTTGACACCTTGACGACGGATGATTTCTTGTCCCATATCTTGTATTAGGTCATGCATCACAATCTCCCGATTCAAAACAGATATGAGGCACCTCTCCTTGAGAACTTCTATTCCAATGGTAGCCGAGAAACCAGAGTCATTAAGTTTTTGTTTTGCAGTATGCTCTTCATACCCTCTATAAAAGCAGGCTATGTCAAGAAATATATCTTGTTGCTCCTCATCAAGCGCATCAAAACTTAATTTCAACACATCGAAGATTTTAGGATTAGGAAGTTTTTCCAACTTTTGCAACTCACTTTCCCATGCTTCCCTTGTTCTACCATAAAGAAAATAGCCCAAAACTTTGAGAGCTAACGGAATCCCTTCAGCATAATTGAGTACCTTTTCTGATACTTCCATGTAGGATTCTATTGGGTAGTTTTGTTTAAAGGCATGTAAGCTGAACAGTTGTAGAGAATCCTGAAAATCCATATTCTTAACCTCATATATTTCATCAGTTACATTGTTGAGCACTTGTTTGTCACTACTAGTCACAATAATTCTACTTCCCGGACCAAAGCTATGACGCCCTCCAATCAAATCCTCAAGTTGATCTGCGCTGTTCACATTATCAAGAATGAGGAGAACCTTCAGTCTTTGAAGCATGTGCCTCCTGTCCTTATATCCTCCATCATTTTTGTACTCTTCAATTTTTTTTGAGACATCGTCAAACAACCTTGTGTAACTGAATTGGGTTGCCAGCTTACGATATAATGCATGGGCAATTGTTGTTTTACCTATTCCTCTCATGCCCCAAATCCCTATGATCCGAAAATCTGCTGAATCACCATGCAAGATGGACTCAACTTGTTGAATATGCTTGTCAATTCCAACAAGTCCTCCATTATCATTAATGGATTGACTATTCAATTTTGTCCAAATATCTTCCACAATCTCTTTAACAAGAATGGATTCAGGTCTGGCACATATTAAAGAAACTAATTAAAGCATTAGATATCCTTGGCAAAAAGTGAACTTTCTTCTCAATGAAGAGAAGAATCCCTATTTTAACGAAAGGTCAAAGGATCAATCTTTCGAGAAAAGAAAGTTCAAGTTTTGAATAATTTATATTTATAATTAATTTTCCTTATAAATCTAATAAATAGCTAACCTGAATGCTCGTGAATCCCATCCGGAGAGATTAGCTGCTTGGTTTAGAGCAGATCTCCATCCCTGCACTTTGTCTTCGTATCGCTGTTGGTGCTTCTCAAATGGTTGTCCATAAGTTCCTATCTGATGCCTAACGTGTGCCGGGTCCACCATAAAGAACACTGGAATCACTTCCCTCCTGAATCTGTGCTTGCAATCCATGATCTTGGTGAGTTCATCCAAACACCACCGGGAAGAAGCATAGCCTTGGGAGAAAACAATGACATAAATGGTGGATTCTTCAATTGCTTTCTCCAGTGCGGGTGAAATCTCTTCCCCTCTCACAAGCCTGTCATCCATGTAAGTTTCGATGTGCCTCTTGCGCAGTGCTGTGCAGAGATGGCTGGTGAAGCCGTCACGGGTATCCTCCCCTCTGAAGCTGATAAACACATCATACTTCATTGCAGGAGGAGGAGAAGAAGAAGAACTGCCCAACATGGCTACCCAATTTCTCTGCTCTTGGACTTTGGTCTCTGAGGAAGGCTAGAAACAAGTCGTGTTTTTCAGCTACTGCCACCAGTTGACTTTGACTCGACAACGGACAGGGACAGCAGGCGAAAAATGGGCCTCTATATTTTAATAATTTAATGAGTTGGGCTTTTTTGTAGCCTGGGCCCCCACTACAGTCTCATGGTCCTCTCTCAAAACAATTTTTTTATTATAGGACAAAATAAAATGTATTCCATTATAAGTAGAAAAAAAAAATTATAATTTCTTATACGGCAATATTTTGTCCTTGTAAACATTTTTTTGAGTTAATATTCACTTTGGTCTTTGAAATTTAAGGTCGAATTCAAATTGATCTTCAAATTACAATTGACTCCATTTGAATCCTAAAATTACAATAATAATTCGTATTAGTCTCTAAACTAATTTCTGTAAACAACATATTGATTTTGTACATTAATTTGTCAAAATTTAGGTTCCTTACCTAAGTTTCATATGATTGAGATCTACTAAATATTATATAAATTTGACGTAATTTCAACATCCGAAAACCATAATAACAAGTTTAATTTGGAAATTTTGGAACTCTGGAGTAGTAGTCAAACTTCTGAAAGTTTTAATAGTTCTCGATCACATAAAATTTGAGGAAAATCTAAATCTCAACAAGTTAATATATCAACTCAATATGTTGTTAGTAAAAATCAGCTCAAGTGCTAATGTGAGTTACGATTACAAATTTCAGGATTCAATTTGAGTTTATTAAAATTTTGAGGGTCAAATTGAGTTCAACCTCAAATTTCAGGAGTCAAAATGAGTATTAACTCTATTTTATTCGCTAAATAGATTTTTTTTCTTAGGACAATCTCCGTTCTCCAAATAGCACTCAATCTCTCAGCAGTCAGCAAAATCCATTACCAAGTTGAGTTTTATAATAATGCAAAATTTAATTATTATAAAAATTTTTGTCAATTTTATCGACTAACTATAATTCAAATGGCATAATGTCTCGATACTCATTTCAAAGTCTCGTATTTGAGACTCACTCCATTCCAGGACCACAACGTCTTTTTTTATTCGGAACATATGTATGTGGGCCATCATTTCTAGCTACATATATAGTTTTGAAAAAAAAAAAAAAGAAATTGGTTCGAAATATCCTCACCATTATTTAGATGGCATTTCCCTTAATTTCTTCAAACGGAATGTTCCAGTTGTTTCATTAATCTTTAATCATCCAAAATTGGGTCCCAAAAAAGAAACAAAAAAAAGAAAGAAGAATTGATAGAAAGAATACGCATGAAAATATACTAATGCTCTATTGGTCAAATATCCATAGCAATAGCAATGGTACTTGAAAAGGAGTATGCAAATCTTGACCAATCTCTACCCCTTGTTGGCATTTCAAATATTATCCGATGCTTCTAGTCCAACTAGTGAAAGTTTAGTCTCTCATCACATGCTTAATTATTACCAATCACTTCTCTTCATGGAAAGATTCCAAGGGAACAAAGACAATGGATAATAATTAAGTAAATAGTTCACTATAATGCCTATTAATTCCTAAAATAACATTGAGAGGGCCAACAGTTTGAAACATGAGTGGTTATCCATTTATTTGTTTTGCATTTAGCGAAGCCATTACACCCACCCTTATCCAATTCTTTCTTTTTAATATTTATCTGCAAAGACTTTATGCTTTGGCAGGGGACACCAATTTGATAAAGATTGATAGGTGTTTTAATGTGTATTTTTTTGGGGCATTGTGTGTTTGGTTTTGAGGGCCTATTCATCACTTTGCATGCTGCACCCCGAAAACGCAATTGGAAAGTGCGATGCCCATCAAATTATTATTGAGATCTAAACAGATATTCAGCCACATTTTGCGCTCTGATTGGCTATCATCCAAGCCATCAACATCGAAGGTTTAGATTATAATATATCCTTCTAATTATAATTAATAATTTAATATATAGAATATATCATAGCTTTTGTAAAACCCAAAGTGCATGAATGTAATGGAGGGTACCCGATGCGTGAATATTAAGTGTATGTTAATTTATAATTTAGAATAATAAAGTGAATTTAGTATTTAGTTTTTTTTTTTAAGTTATGTGGGATATTGATTTTTTTTTCAAAAAATCATATCAATTTATTTTATTTTAAATTAACATTATACAAAGAAGTTGCTTACCGTCAAATAAATTCTTGTAAAAATTGATATGAAATAAAGTTGGTCTATAAAGACCAATGTAAACGGTCCATCTCATCATTCAGTATTTTGTTAGTATCAAAAGTCTATTTTTAGAGATTAATAAATTAATGTTAGACTAATCTTTAATTTTACACGTCAAATTATAAATTTAATTTCGATACACTCTAATATAAAGTGATTTATATAATTATCCAATTAAAAACACACAATTTTTTTGAGTGATGTTATGTATAGAAAATTTTTTTTAACCAAATTCAACTAAATTAATGTAAAATCTAGCCAAAAAAAAAAAATGCGCGTATATATTATTACGCCTATTTTTTATATTTTCTGTCGCACATAAATTTTTATTAGAGAGCATAAAAATTGATTGATATAGCACATAAATTTTCAAAATATAACATACAAAATTTTGTACACAATATAAATTTATTGATATAGTACAAATATTTTTACACATAGCACATAAATTTTTGCTACGAATGTATTTTATTAGTTGGGTGAGTCAATGTTGTAACACCTTACCACACAAAATCTTATGCTATAGTCGTAAATCAAAGGTACTGAGACATTACGACGCCTAAAAACAAAATACATACATATCTATTTGAAGAAATATTAATATGCTAGGAGCCTGTGAAAAAAGGTGAACAAAAACGACAATCGCATCGCACTTGATATACAAAAAAGATATATATATATATATATATATATATATATATATATATATATATGATTCAAAAGAAGATACATAGCAAGTACTAGCCTCGACCTGCAAAGAAAAAGTCGGCTAAAAAGTATAGTACAACCTAGAAAGTATACAAAGTACAACCTGTTTTTCCATAAATCAACATCTAAGAGGGATATAAAAATACATGTTCAAAAATGAAAAATATAAATGCACTAAGTACAAAATAAAATTCCAAAAGCAGTCTTCGCTTTTCAAGAGAAATTCAGCACGCTTAGCGAGATGTGTCACGTCCTGTATCTGAAATTCAACAAAGTTCCACAACGGATGAGAACTCGAAAGTTCCCAATAGGATAATAATTCCAAATAAAGACTATGTAAAACTACATGAACCCGCTAGACAATTCTTGCCTCCAAACATACCAAGTTCAAGCTTAGGGTTCCACTAATCCAAATAGGTAAACAGACTAAATCTCAACTATATTAGTGATTTCTAGATCTCAGTTCTTTTCAATACAAGTTATCATCTCTCTCAATATCATAATTGTCCAAATTTAGTAATTCTATATCAAAATTTAGTCTCAATAGTATCGATTTATTCTCAATATTTAGTCTCAACATCTTAAATTCCCAATTCGTTTTCAATGATTAGTTCAGTAGTAATAAACACAGGTAAAGTAATTTAAACACAATCAATAGACAAGTATAGCAAGTAATACAATTAGCAAATAATAGATATTTAGATAGGTAAACCAAATATAATAAGCACACTCAAACAATGTCATATATGCAGATGATGCATGCCTGTCCTACTGCTATGAGCTTATGTGTCGGTTAAACTGCCAGAACTCAACACATCCAGTAGCTAACCAGGACATTGTCTCTTGATTGCGCATCTCCAAGAGAAAAACTATCTGCGCTTATCACAAGTCGATCTCAGAGGGAGAGTGCCCTGTCACCTTCTCACTAGAGGTATCGTTCTGTCTCAGAGGGAGTGTGTCATGTCACTTTTCTCAGAAGGAGAGTGCCCTGTCACCTTACAGTCAGAGAGAATGCGGGCAAAACAACCCACCACATCCCCAAAAGGAACATTTTCAGCTTATCATAAGCTGGTCTCAAAGGAAGAGTGCCCTGTCACTTGTCTCAAAGGGAGAGTGTCCCACTACTTTCTCATTGGAGGTATCATTTTGTCTCATAAGGAGAGTGTCCTGTCACCTTTCCCAAGTTATACCGCAACTACGAGCAAGCAGGATGAGACCTCCGTCCCTGCCGGGTGCAAGTGCCAAACAAAAAATACGCAAGCGGGACGAAACCCACGACCTTGTCACGCAAGCGGGACAAACCTCTGACCCTGCCAATTTAGCCATTCAAGCCATATTCAGTCAACATTAGTGTCTTTAACCAATTTCACAAGTTATTATATTTATTAACCACAATCCTTTATCCATTATCAAACTTAGATTCGTTAATCTCAATTCGTTATTAAGTAATTAATTTCGTTTTCTTGTGAGCGAGATAACACCACCGTCTTCACTGTGGGCGGAACAAGACCACTATCCCCACTTAACCTGGAATAAGTGGGACGGAGCCACAATCCTTGCATCTTATCCAAGTGTTTTAACTCTCAACCCAGAGCAAGTGGGACAAACCACAATCTTTGCATCTTACCCAGGTGTTTTAACTCTCAATCCAAAGCAAGTGGGACAAACCACAACCAAGCATCTTACCCAGGCAATCAATTACTAATCATTAACTTTAATTAATTCCACAAATTATTAGTCTGTTTAACCTCAATCCATACATTTACTAATCAACTTCAATTCGTTATTAATTCTACAATTTTAGGTTCATTAACCCCAATCTTTTATCAATTTGTCAATTCCATTAATACGTGAGCGGGATGACATCTTTGTCTTCACTGCGGGTGGGATAAAACCAACATCTTCGCAAGTTTTGATTAGTCCTCCAAGTCTCCAACAAGTGACCCAAAATCAGCCCAAGCGCCACTTCAAACCTCAACAAAACTCCGCAACCACACCAAGCATTCAATTTGCGCAAAATCAACCAAAGAACTCTAATATCACCAAATTCCACAAATAGTTCAACTAGGACTCGCACATATATGAAAAAATTGAAGGGAAGAAAATTTTCTTACCTCAAGCCACGTGTTCACGGGTCAAAATCTTGCTAGAAATCAAGGTTAAGCTTTCCCTAAATATCAAAACTCATAATCTCAGCACCAAACTAATCAAAACGCATTTTCAGTGAAGAAACTGAGAATAAGACAATGATTTTTAAGTTTCTTACTACAATAGTTAGATGAAATTGAAAAGAGAGTAAAGACAAACACGTAGCCGCAAACGGATTGTCAATCAGAGTTACAGATTGAAAGTTATGTGGATTTGAAAAGAATAATAAAACTAGGGCATTTGCTCTCACTTTTCTCTTCTAACCGTGTCTCTCTCTCAAATGGGGAAGATGAGGCTGAAATGTTGCTAAGTGTGAGGTTTATAAGCTTTGGACTTAGGCCCAAAATGAGCCCGTTTGTAATTTTAAGCTCATTGATCTCATTTTAGGACAAAATCTTTAAAATAAGTGTTTAGATTTCTATTCTGAACTATTTTTGTTTATAATTAATTTATTAATTAATTATTCAGTATTTATTTGAGTTTTACAAATATTCTAGTTATGAAATTCTCTAAAAATTTCTGTGGTGCAAATCAAAATTTTTGTACTATGTATTAAGATTTTTGTGTTAGTACACTAAAATTTATGTGTTACATAAATGAATAATGGTGTATTTGGATTATAGAAGAAGAAAATAAAATTGTGCACTAGATGCAGGGAAGAATTACAATAGAAAAGAACTAGATGGAATTGAGTTATAAAAATGAACTATTATATCCCCTACAACTAAAAACGCTTATATATATATATATATATATATATATATATATATATGGCTAAGTCAAGGAATTAACTACAACTTCAATAGAATTTAACTAACTAACGAACTAAGGAACCACTTTTGGATTTTTTTATTTTTTAATTTTGTAATTTATTGTGATATATACATCAGTACCTTGTATACTACACGTATTTTATTGGTATAGCATACAAATTTTTACACATAATATACAAATTTTTAAAGCATAGCACAATAATTTTTGTTGCACCAAAATTTATGTGTTGTGCATCAAAATTTTTGTGTTTTAGTTTTCTAAATATTTATAGAAGAAATTAAAGAAGATGAAGACGACAACAAGGACAATGATGATGATAAAGAAGGATAAGGAAGAAAAAACAGAAGAAGAAATTAAACAACAATAACATCAAGAAGAAGAAGGAGGAGGAGGAGGAAGTAGCAACGACGATAATAATGTTAAAAAATACAATGGTGGCAGCAATGTTAAAAAATACTGTGGTGGCAACAACAACAACGACGGCGGTAGTGGCTGTTGGGAATAATACACCATTCCCCCTTGAGAAAATACTTTTCACAGAGAAATAAAATAGACACAATCACAACACAAGAATTTAACGTGGAAAATCCCAATTATTGGAGAAAAAAAAACCACGGCCGTTGTCAAATGACAACCAAAGAATATCACTATGTGAAAATTGTTACAACACATAGACTTCTTTCTCTCTAACACCGGCATCCCAGTACACCCACACTCTCAAAGCAAATATTTAACTACACCTCACAACACTCTCTAATCAAAGAGTATAGAGGAAAAGAAAATTCAGATACAAGCTTTAAGTGTTTCCGACTGGTGCAAAAAATATGGAGAACTTAGCCTCATATTTATAGCCTAGGCCACCCACTCCATTTGCTATCCTAAGCAATGTGGGACTAATTCAACCAAATCCTAACAATCTCCACCTTGATTGAAATAGTCACACATCTTCAGCTTCCATAGTCAACACCGACAATTCTTTGCTGTCATTGTCTATACCGACAATCATAGTTCAGAGAACTATCATACTCCACCATGAAAGTATACTCACTTGGAATTAGACCACTCCAAACATTTTGCCTTAGTACAGATCGAAACCTTGCTGAAAATTCATGGTGCAACTTCCAAATTGGCTTTTCCTAAAAGTTCTTCAGCCATCGACATAACTCCGCCACACACCTTGCATCTCAACGCCAACCAATGCCCGTGTGCAATTGTGGACCCGATTGCCACAACTTATCCTTATCCATGGCAGTGCGGTAATACCATGAGGATACTTCTTATCTTCAACGCCTTGTGCAAACCTGATTGTATCAACACATCCTTGACTTGTATTTGCCACAAGACAAAATTGATTCTTCCATCAAATTTCTCTATTTCAAGCTTCACAGCACTTGAATATCCTGACATTGTTGCAACCGTATACTGGAATAGTATAACTCAACTGTAGACCGTGCACTAGGAATGGTCCCCAGGAAAGAGAGGTGGGTCACAATGGACACACTTAAATACCAAGTCTTTCCTTAGCCAGAACCTTTCTAAACTGCACTCTCACAGTGTCACACTACCTTCCAGCAACAACAACAGCAACCAAAGATCCACCTCAAGCCACAGGACAAAATTCTTTTCTGATGTGAAAGGTCAGACTAGGCTACAACCACAGAGCATACTAAGAATAAATCACACCGAACCGAAGCTCTGATACCACATGTTGGGAATAATACACCATTCCCCCTTGAGAAAATACCTTTCACAGAGAAATAAAATAGACACAATCACAACACAAGAATTTAACGTGGAAAACTCCAATTACTGGAGAAAAAAAACCACGGCCGTTGTCAAATGACAACCAAAGAATATCACTATGTGAAAATTGTTACAACACATAGACTTCTTTCTCTCTAACACCGGCACCCCAGTACACTCACACTCTTAAAGTAAATATTTAACTACACCTTACAACACTCTCTAATCAAAGAGTATAGAGGAAAAGAAAAGTCAGATACAAGCTTTAAGTGTTTCCGACTGGTGCAAAAAATATGGAAAACTTAGCCTCATATTTATAGCCTAGGCCACCCACTCCATTTGCTATCCTAAGCAATGTGGGACTAATTCAACCAAATCCTAACAGTGGCGGCGGTAGCGACGATGACGACGACGTTGAAGAAGAAGAAGAAGAAGAAGAAGAAGAAGAAGAAGAAGAAGAAGAAGAAGAAGAAGAAGAAGAAGAAGAAGAAGAAGAAGAAGAAGAAGAAGAAGAAACAATAGTTAAAAAAATAGAGAAAATAATAGCCGCATGAATAGTTTTTATTTTTAACAACTTGGTTAAACTTGATTACTTAATAGACTTGGACACTTTATATTTTTGAATTTCTTTTGTACTGACTATAAATGAAAATTGAATTACTTGTTGTGATAAGTACGAAGGATGTGGATGCCCATTTTCCATAAAACTCAAGTTTTCAAGAGAAATCACATTTAATAAGATTTGACAAAGTAATCTTATGTATGTATATAAATAGAAGCTTAGGCTTAAGCCTCTGACGAAACATACAACATAAATAAAAAGCAATTCTCTCTCTCTCTTTATATTGTTTTTATACAAAACTTTTCTCCTCCCTCTTCATACGTTACTAATATATGGTAAATATATAAGTTTCTTTTATTATTACGGTGAATATCAAAACTAGAGTCTTCTATTTATACTTATTTACTTTATATTTATTATATCTTCATTAGTTTTTTATTTTACAACATGTTATCAGCACGAGACTCTGATCAAATTTAAGGAAGACTCTAGGTAACAATTTTTTATTATGTCTAAACTCTCTCATCTTGAATTTAATGCTCTTGATATATCTGGAAACAACTTTTTATCATGGATACTAGATGCTAAAATCCATCTTGATTCAATGGATTTTAGAGATACCATTAAGGCTGAAAATAATGTATCCCAGAAGGATAAAGCCAGGGCCATGATTTTCCTTTGTCGTCATCTTGATGAAGGTTTGAAAAATGAATATCTCACATTAAAAGATCCTGTAGATCTGTGGAAAGATCTTGAAGAAAGGTACAATCATCAAAAGACGGTGATACTTTTTCAAACCCGATATGAATGGATGCATTTGCATCTACAAGATTTTAAATCCATAAATTAATATAATTCAGCAATGTTTCAAATCAACTCACGAATGAAATTATGTGGAGAAAAGATATCTGATAATGATATGTTAGAAAAAACTTTCTTGACCTTCCATGCCTCGAATGTGCTCCTGCAGTAGCAGTATCGAGAAAAAGGATTTAAAAAATATTCTAAACTAATTTCTTGCCTTCTTGTTGCTGAACGCAACAAAGAGTTGCTTTTAAGAAATTATGAAGCGCGTTTAGTTGGCGTCGTCCTATTTCCTGAAGTAAATGCGGCAAATCATTATCCCAAAAGAGGTAAATGGCAAGGTTTTGGTAACAAGAAAAATTATGGAAGGAAGAAGAATTATATTCACAAGAAAGGATCTCACCAAAAGTGGGATAAAGAAAGAAACAATTGGCAAAGTAAATCAATTGAGGATAAATGTTTTCGTTGTGGTGGAAATGGTCATTGGTCACGTACCTATCGTACCCCAAGACACCTAGTCGATCTTTATCAAGCATCTTTGAAAAAGGATGACAAAGGAAAGGAAACGAATTTCGTTTCAAATGATGCTGTTGAGAATTCCATCACTCATTATGATATATCTGATTTCTTTGAGGATCTTGAAGGAAATATTGGTCATTTGATCAATGATGGAATAGTTTAATATATGTATTTATTAATTATTCATGTGAATAAATAATGTAAAAATTTTTTTGTTAAGTTTTATGCATTTGGATTTCAAGTGTGATATATGAAAAATGTTTGATAAAATATTTATGAATTTCAAAATTACTGAATGTGCTAAGATAATAATAATAAAATTTTTATACTATACTTCTTATAAAAATATTTTCAATCAAGGAAAATGATTTTACTGTGTATATATTTCAACTTATTTTATTATTATTTGTCTTTGAACAAAATGGTAAGGACATATAGTGAATATATTTGCCTTGCGAATAGTGCGAGTTCGCACACCATTCTCAAAAGTAATATATATTTTACCCATCTTGTGCCAAAAGAAGAATATATTAATACTATTATTAGCTCGGGCAATGTGATAGAAGGCTCTGGAAGAGCTATAATTTTGTTTCCTGGAGGAACAAAATTCATAATAAATAATGCCCTATTATCTACCAAGTCTCTGAAGAACTTGTTGAGTTTCAAAGATATTCACCGAAATGGATATCATATTGAAACAATGAATGAGAAAAATCATGAGTACTTATGTATCACAACTCATGATTCAAATAAAAAGGTTATATTAAAAAAGTTACCCTCACTTTCATCTGGATTATATTATACCAAGATTAGTGCAATTGAATCCCATGCCATTGTAAACCAGAAGTTCACTAGCCCAAATGAATTCATAACTTAGCACGACCGATTGGATCATTCGAGAACAACCATGATGCAGAGAATTATTAAAAACTCCCATGGACATTCACTAAAGTACCAGAAGATTCTTAAATCTAGTGAATTTTGTTGTGCTGCATGTTCTCAAGGGAAGCTAATTTTAAGGTTATCACCAATAAAGATTGGATTTGAGTCTCCTGAATTTCTAGAAAGAATTCAAGGCGATATATGTGGACCTATTCATCCACCATGTGGATCTTTTAGATATTTTATGATCCTAATAGACGCATTTTCGAGATGGTTACATGTGTGCTTATTATCTTATCGCAACCTGGAATTTGCGAGATTACTTGCTCAAATTATTTGATTAAGAGCACGGTTTCTAGAAAATCCAATCAAAGCAATTCGTCTTGATAATGCTGGTGAATTTACTTCCCAATCTTTGATGCTTATTGTATGGTTAATGGAATAAGTGTTGAACATCTAATAGCTTATGTTCACACACAAAATGGGTTAGAAGAATTACTTATTAAACACCTCCAATTGATTGCTAGACTCTTACTTATGAGAACAAATCTCCCAACCTCGGTTTAGGCATGCTATTTTACATGTCGCAACACTTATTCGTTTGAGGCCAACGAGTTACCATCAATTCTCTCCTATACAATTAGCTTTTGGCCAACAGCCAAATGTTTTCCATTTAAGAATATCCGGGTGTGTGATATATGTTCCCATTGCACCACATTCTCACACCAAAATGGGACCCCAAAGAAAATTGGGGATATATGTTGGATATGATTCTCCCTCTATAGTAAGGTATCTTGAGATACAAACTGGGGATGTATTTAAAGCCCGATTTGCGAATTTTCATTTTGATGAATCAAATTTTTCAACATTAGGGGGAGAGAATAAGCTTCCTGAAAAAGAACTTAACTGGGATGCATCATCCTTGATGCATTTAGATTCTTGATCCGGGCAATGTGAACTAGAAGTTCAAAAGATTATACATTTGCAAATGATAGAAAATGAATTGCCTGATGCATTTTCTGATACAAAGAGGATAACAAAATCCTATATACCAACTGAAAATGCTCCGATTCAAGTTGATGTCCCAGTCAGACAAACTGCCACCGAAGCAAATTCACGCCAAAAGCGTGGTAGGCCTTTCGGTTCCAAAGACAAAAATCCTTGAAAAAGAAAAGAGGTAAATACTATTCATGTTGAAAAAGACATAGTAAAGACACCTACAATTGTCCAAAATTCTGATATAATTTTAACGCCAGAAGACATTTAGGTACCTGAAAATTGTGAAAATGACGAGATCTCGATAAATTATGTCTTTATAGGAGAGAAATAGAACCGAAATAAGACAATTATCAATAAAATATTTGCATATAATGTGGCATTAAATATCATGCATGAAAGTAAGGATCTTGAGCCAAGATTAGTCGAAGAATGTCGACAAAGGAATGATTGGCCAAAATGGAAAGAAGTCATGAAGGCTGAATTAGACTCACTTGCAAAACGTGAAGTCTTTGGACCTGTAGTCCGTACACCAGAAGATGTAAAACCTGTTGGATACCGATGGGTATTTGTGATAAAACGAAATGAGAAAAATGAAGTTGTGTGCTATAAATCCCGACTTGTGGCACAAGATTTTTCACAAAGGCCCGGTATAGATTATGAAGAAACATATTCCCTTGTAGTGGATGTAATAACATTGCGTTATTTGGTCAGTTTATCAGCATATCATAAACTACATATGCATTTAATGGATGTAGTAATAGCCTACTTATACGGCTCATTAGATCGTGATATCTATATGAAAGTCCCTGAAGGACTAAAGATATCTAAACCATCCAATGAATATTCGCAAGGGTTATACTCAGTCAAATTACAAAGATCTTTATATGGTCTAAAGCAATTTGGACGAATGTGGTATAATCGTCGTACTGAGTATTTAGCCAAAAACGGATTCAAGAATGATGATATCTGCCCGTGTGTTTTTATAAAGAAATCTACATCTGGATTCATTATAATTGTTGTGTACGTTGATGATTTAAATATCATTGAAATTCTTGAAGAGATTCTAACAATTATAAAAACTCTAAAAGAAGAGTTTGAGATGAAAGATCTTGGAAAGACTAAATTTTGTCTTACCTTGCAGATCGAGCATACAAAAAATGGGATCTTCATTCATCAAACAACATACACAGAAAAGATCTTGAAGAAATTTTATATGGATAAGTCACATCCGTTAAGTACCCCAATGATCGTAAGATCTTTGGATGTGCAAAAGGATCAATTCCATCTTAAGGAAGAAAATGAAGATATCCTTGGTCCTGAAGTACCATATCTTAGTGTCATTGGAGCGCTAATGTATCTTGCTAATAACACATGATTCGATATATCATTTGCTGTGAATTTACTAGCAAGGTATAATTCCTCTCCAACCAGAAGACATTGGAGTGGAATCAAACAAATCTTTCGATATCTTCATGAAACGGTTGATATGGGATTGTTTTATCCATATGGATCTAAGTTACAACTAGTTGGCTATGCAGATGCATGATACTTGTCGGATCCATACAAAGGGAGATCTCAAACAGGATACCTGTTCACATATGGTGATACAACTATATCATGGAGGTCCACAAAACAGACGATAGCAGTAACCTCCTCTAATTATGCTGAAATACTAGCGATACATGAAGTTAGTCGTGAGTGTTTTTGGCTCAGGAGTCTGATCCAATATATTCTGTTATCATGTGGATTGATTGATCATAAGATAGCTCCAATTGTCCTGTTTGAAGATAATACAACATGTATTGCTCAACTTAAAGGCGGATATATCAAAGGTGATAGCACAAAGCATATTTTCCCAAATTCTTCTTCACTCATGATCTTCAAAATTAAAGGACAATTGATACCAAACAGATTCGCTCAAGTGACAATCTGACAGATTTATTTACAAAGTCACTCCCAAAATCCTCCTTTGAAAGATTGGTACATGAAATTGGGATGCGCCGATTTCGAGACATTAAATGATGTCGACAAGAGAGAGAGAGACTGTACTCTTTTTTTCTTGGTTAGGTTTTTTTCCATTGGGTTTTTCTTGACAAGGTTTTTGATGAGGCGGTTCTCATCACAAAAGGATATTGTACTCTTTTTTCTTCACTAAAGTTTTTTCCATTAGGTTTTTCTTTAGTAAGGTTTTAATGAGGCATAATTTTAAATGGTCATTCAAAGGAGAGTGTTATGATAAATACGAAGGATATGGATACCCATTTTTCATAAAACTCAAGTTTTCAAGAGAAATCACATTTAATAAGGTTTGACAAAATAACCTTTAGGTATGTATATAAATAGAGACTTATTACAAAACACACAACATAAATAAAAAGCTATTCTCTCTCTCTTTATATTGTTCATATACAAAACTTTTCTTTTCCCTCTTTCATACGTTATTATATACGTTATTAATATATAGTAAATATATAAGTTTCTTCTATTATTATAAATAGATAATTTTATTAGTGAATATCAAAATTAGAATCTTCTATTTATACTTATTTATTTTATATTTATTATATCTTCATTAGTTATTTATTTGACAACATTACTAAATTATATATGTACTCTAAAGAAAAAATTTTAAACCAAAAATATTAGTGAAATGATACAATAAAAATAAATTATTATAATATTATTAATTTTGTGCTTAACGTCATCAGTGAAGCACATTGTTTTAATTTAATAGTGATTAGATTTTATTTTTTATTTATTTATTAATTTTTTCAGTTTGATGGACTTGGTTCCACTAATATATATATAAAACATGATTTTCTTATATATTTATTTATAACTCATTTTTCATTAAAAAAAATTTGGAAAATAGAGAAGTGAGCATCTTTTTCGTGAACAAGTTATTGAAATTTATTAATCTGCCTACGAAGAAGTTACAATGACAAGTTGAAAATTGAAAACAAAAAACTAGTGCGTGAGTAAGCCTCGAATTTTTTAGGTTGGGTCAAGAAGACAAATAGATTAGTCGGTTATTCATATACTAATCCGAAAATACTAATCCGAAAAAAGAAAAAGAAAATAGAAAACTAACATAAAGCCGTACATCCTTAACGAAAAAGAAAGAATAGTCAACAAATAATTTATACTCATACATATCTGATGGGATATACTAGGCCCCTAAACCAAAAAAGTAATCGCATATTATCTTATCTCATTAAAAACTAAGCACGCATAGTGACGTAGAATGAAAGTTTCAACCCTATTTTGTAAGTAATTTCATATTTATCTTAACGCATTCTTTGCAACATTTTGATGTTTAATAAGTTAGGTTAATAACCAATACAGGAGACAAACACTTATTATTAATTTATTGTATACTAACTTTATATGCACTTGGATAAGGTTTATCGATATTGTGATGGAATTTGCCTAGCTAGAATAATACACACTAGGTAAAGTAGGTATAATATAAAGATTGTATGATATGATTATAAAGTCAAGAGTCCCATATGAGACTACTATACAGATAAAGATGACTATAATAAGTCATAAATAATATTTTTATGGCCGTTTCTGATTATGAGTTAGTGCTTAATTCTTGTGTAATTTGTTTTTTTATAATAAATTTTAAATATTTAAAAATATTTTATTTTTATATTTTTAAATTAAATATTAATTATTAATTTTTTAATAGGTTAAATACTATATTTTAAGTACTATAACGACCACTTATTTTTATATCTTGCTATTTGTGGAGTATATATAATTCCAATACTATTAGAGCAACATTTACTTTAACTGACAAATTAATGGTTAAAGTAGGTATTTATTTTGGCTAATTTTATTGGATATGCAAATTTTGTGTGTATTGTATATGGGTATGGAGGTGGATAGTGCTAGATATAGATATGAATGTGAGATAATTTTTTTTTAACCATAAAGTGAAGAAATTGGATTGTTCGATTTCTTTGTTAAAAAAATTATGAACACAAATTGGATGGTCCGATTTGTGTGGGAGAAAAAATCGGAAGATCTGATTTGTACTTTTAAAATTTTTTTTATTTTGAAAATAAAAATCAGATGGTCCGATTTTAATATTAAATTTTTTTAATTGTTTAAAATACAAATCGGACGATTCGATTTGTGTAATGCAATCTTTTTAAATATTTTAAACACAAATCAAAAGATCCAATTTACTCTTGATATCATAATTGCGTAAAATATTTATACACTCTATAACTGTATTCTACATCATTCATCCTTTTATATCTAAATTAAAAAGTATATTTTTAAGTTGCTATTCTTATTTTTACTTTTATATTAATTGATGTAGATTACAGTATTATCATCGGACCGTGATACAAAATACAAATAAAAGTTTATTCTTGTTTGGTATTAAAAACATGACATAAATATAGGTAATAGACTAATAATGACTTAATAATTGGCCAATCGTAAATTCTTAAATGGAATTCAGTACTGCGATAAATTAGTTCTTAATCTGTCGAGTTGGGAGATATATATATATATATATATATATATATATATATATATAGACCTTGCTGAAGCATAAATTATATGAAAATAACAGAAACATTAATAAAACGAAAAATTTATGGTTGCAGTTTGTTTTGTGTAAACAAATTAATATAGATTTTAAATAAAAAAATGTACATGTTCAGGTACGAGTAGGAATATTAGGACTCTTTCTATTGACGAATTTCTAAATTAGATTAAAAGACAGAAAACTAACCAGTTAGGACGGTAATAATTTAAATTTAAATTTGTTTATACCTTTTTAGGTTACTTAAGACAAAAAAAAAAATTATTCCAATATTTATATAGCTGACAAAATGACTCAAAAAATAAGAATAATAAACAAAGTTTCTAATGAATTAAAAATATGATAAAAATAATAATTAAAACTATTATTTTTTTTATAAACTACAAACAACTTTTGCATTCAATAAATAGTTTATTAATTTGATTCGATTTTTATAAAAATATTTAAATAATTATTTAAAAAATAAATACAAAAAATTAAACCAAAATTTGATCTATAACCTTCTTTTATTTATTTTTTTTGTAAAACATTACATTAGAATCTTATTTATAAATCTCTTTCTAAAAATATATATTTAATATTTAATTAGTTTTATCACATTTTTAGATATTTTAAAAATTTATTTATTATTTGTATGTTTTAAACTTATTTTTTTCAGCAAGACAAATTTTTTGATATTATTTTATTAATTTATTTAAATAATTATTAATAAAATAATGGAATTTTTATGATCATACATATAAATTGGTAAAAGTAAATTAAAAGGTCTAAGGTTATTTTTAACCTAGGATACGAAGCCATTAAGAAACAGATAAATTAGGAGTGTTTAAGATTGATCCGAACTAAAAATATATTTTGCGATCTGATTTGAAATATGTTTTGAGTCATCCCACTTGATCCGAATGTATTTTTTAATAATAAAAGATATTTTAAAATTAAAATAATAAAATTATATTATATTTTTATATTTTAATTAATATTTTTATATTATATAAAATTATTTGTATTTTAAAATAATTTATTTTAATATAAACATAATATAATATTTATCAAATTTAATTTTTTAAAATAAATTTTTATTAATTTAATATATAAAATTTAGGGCAAGTTACTTAAATAAATAGAATAGAGAAAATGTTTACCCAAATGTGCAAAACTGGTTCTTGTTACTTGCATGTGCAAAAAGCCATTTTTATGTAATCCGTGGCAACCTACCACGGTTTCAAAACGTGCATAAACCGTGGCAGGTTCCAACGGATTATGGCCAAAAGATATAGAGTGTAAACCGTGATAGGTCACCACGGTTTACTAAGGAGATATGGCATGCATAAATCGTGGAGAGTCACCACGGTTTATGAAGAAACTTGTTTGCACATAAAACTTTGTGGATCACCACGGTTTATGTGTGGTAAATAATGGCCAAAAAACCTTGTTAATTTTATGTCCAAGAGATACAACTTATTTTTTTTTTTTATTATTCTTGTTAATTTTTTATAATTATATTTTTTATTATTATATTTTTTATCTCAAATTTTTTTAATGAAAAAAATGAGAATAAATTAGATTTTCATAATTTGTTCTAGAGAATTACAAGAACACAAAATTTTGTGTCTCTGTCCATCAGTGTCTTGTCCTATCCTATTTTCAGTGTCTTATCCTATTTTGTTGTTGAAAACAAAGGCAGCCTAATAAATACACACTATATAGTACATTTTATAAAGAAAAAAAAAATCATCTATTTCTATTGAATATTTATAATAAATTTTTTTCGTTCTCTTTATGTATTATTGACTAATATATACTATAAAATTTTTACATGTATTATCAATTATTTTTTCATTATGTTTATCCTTATTTTTCATTTTATACTATATTTAAATATTTATTATACTATAAAAAATATTAATGAACATAATAAAATAATTACTTATTAATATTTTTTAGAGTACTTATTAATATTCTTATAATATAATAAATATTTTTTATTTTAAATTTAACAAATACTAATGTATCAATATACACTTATATGTGAATTTATTAAATCTATATAAAAGATTTAATCAATAAGCATGTTAATGAATATTAATATACCAATATTAACAAGTAATTATTTTATTGTACTCATTAATATGTTATAGTGTAATGAATCTTTATTTTATAAATGAAAAAATAAAGATGAATATAATGAGAGAGGTCACCTTAAGCTTAAACCAACTTTTGAGTAGTTTTTATAAGTTCGCCTAAGATTTTGAAAACTTCGTAAAAACTCAAAATAAAAAATAAAAACACAGATTCCAAACATTAATGTTAGTGTAATTTATTTTTAAAAATATTTTTTTATTTTATAATAGAAAAAAATCCAAAAATTTCATGGTGTTTATTATTGGAGTCTAATTTTTTTCTAATTTATTTTACATAACAAATTTTAAATATTTTAAATTTATTAAATTTCATCATTTTAAATTAAATATTAATTTTTTATTTTTTAGTAAATAGACATCAATTTTTTAAGCACTATAAAAATTATTTTCTTAGTATTATCTGATTTTTTTTTCTATTGTACTCTTTCTATTATAAAAAGCTGTTGTTGATAAGACATAATTTAAGATTCTGCTCATAAATTTATTGTGCTAATAAATTCATTTTCTATTGGACATAAAATTAACAAGGTTTTTTTGCCATTATTTACCACACATAAACCGTGGTGACCCATAATGTTTTATGTGCAAACAAGTTTCTTCATAAACCGTGGTGACTCTCCACGGTTTATGCACGCCATCTCTCCTTAGTAAACCGTGGTGACCTACCACGGTTTACACTCTATATCTTTTGGCCATAATCTACTGGGACCTGCCACGATTTATGCACGTTTTGAAACCGTGGTGGCTTGCCACGGATTACATAGAAATGGCTTTTTGCACATGCAGGTAATAAGAACCAGTTTTGCACATTTAGGTAAACGTTTTCTCTATTCTATTTATTTAAGTAAATTGTCCTAAAATTTATATATATTTCATTTTATATAAGATGAATGTGACTTAATCCGATTTATTTCAAGTCATTTTTAAATCGAACAAAAATGGATCCATAATCTTTTATCATATACACTCCTAGCATGAACGACGAAGGATGATCATCATGTTCTCTCTTTCTTGGTTCACTTTACTGGTTGAGTATTGTCTTTTCCTGTGATCATGTGATGCTAACCTCACTCTCAGAGCTTTCATATATATACCACGTTCCTCCCCAACCGTCCAATGCTAAGATGATCATGATGTCGCACCTTGTCTAACGGTTATAACGGACTTAACCCTTGAGGGAGCACCATCTCTCGTATACAGCCACCACACCCAAGCAAACACTCTCATGTTTATCTACATTTGAGAAAGTTAAAAAATGAATAAAAGACAAAGGAAAAAAAAAAAGAAAAAACTTATCCGCGACAATTGACAATTGGTTATATATTAATTATTTAATACTAATCCTGATAATGCCGCCTTGTTGGTACCTCTTGTCCTTTCCGTCCAACGATAAACGCGTGTTGTCCAAAAGATTTGCCACGTGTCGTCCAATCACCATGAAAACTAGATTTTTTCTTTAAAAAATTAATTCTATTATTTCTTCTTTTCATGAGAACAACAAAAAAAACCGCTCTACATCGAACATTTCGTATGGATGCAACTTTAAGAATGTATTTAATTATAGATATAGATACAAAGAAAATAAAAAAAATGTGTGGAACGTCTTAATAAATAAAGTGTTAGTTAAAAAGATAGTATAATATAAATATTTGAAAGTGTATTTATAAATGTCCGTATTGTGTTTAAAAAATACGGAAATGGTGTAGTGATTAGAGTATTAGAATAGTAGAGTAGATGAATAAGAGTATTTTTGTGGTTTTATGAATGAATATGGATAAAGAATTGAGAATTGTGAGAAGTTGAGAAAGAGAAAGAGAAAGAGTAGTGTGGAGGAGGAGTATGTGTTGTGTTAGTGAGTAGCTAAGCTAGGTAGGTGGGTAGCAACTAGCAAGTAAGTGAATATTGTTTCGTTTCCTTGCTGTTTTCCTCTCTTAGCTGTTTCCCATCTCTTTGCTTTCATAATCCTCTTCTCACTCACACTATTCACTGCCAGGTTCCAAACATTTCTTTTTCTTTGATCAGTAATCCAGTTGCTAGAAACATGTTCATAGCATTCTTCTAAGTGGTGTCTTTATTTGTGAACAAACAAAAGAAAATGGTGTCAAGATCTTATTCAAATCTACTGGAGCTGGCATCGGGTGAGTCTCCATCATTTGGGACCATGAACAGGAGAATCCCTCGGATTATGACTGTGGCTGGTTTGATATCATCCGATGTTGATGATGACCGTGCTGAGAGTGTGTGCTCTGACCCTTCTTCTTCCTCTGTCCACCGTGACAGGATCATCATTGTGGCTAATCAGCTTCCTATAAGGGTTCAGAGAAAGCCAGACGGTAACAGCAACTGGCTCTTCACTTGGGATGACAATTCACTTCTCCTTCAACTCAAAGATGGCTTAGGTGATGATGACACTGAGGTTATCTATGTTGGTTGCCTCAAAGAAGAAGTGCATCCAAATGAACAAGATGAGGTTTCTCAGATACTTCTCGAGACTTTCAAGTGTGTCCCTACTTTTCTCCCTCCTGATCTCTTTACCAGGTACTACCATGGCTTCTGCAAGCAACAGTTATGGCCACTGTTCCATTACATGCTGCCTTTGTCACCAGACCTTGGAGGCAGGTTCAATAGGTCACTGTGGCAGGCTTATGTATCTGTCAATAAAATCTTTGCAGATAGGATTATGGAAGTTATTAACCCTGAGGATGATTATGTCTGGATACATGATTATCATCTCATGGTGTTGCCAACTTTCTTGAGGAAGAGATTCAACAGAGTCAAACTTGGGTTTTTCCTACATAGTCCATTTCCTTCATCGGAAATATACAAGACATTGCCTATTAGGGAAGAACTCCTGAGAGCACTTTTGAATTCAGATTTGATTGGATTCCACACCTTTGACTATGCCAGGCATTTTCTCTCATGTTGTGGTAGGATGCTTGGTCTAACCTATGAGTCCAAAAGGGGTTATATTGGGATTGAGTATTATGGTAGAACTGTTAGTATCAAGATTCTTCCGGTTGGGATTCACTTGGGACAGCTTCAATCAGTTTTAAGCATGTCCAAGACTGAAGAGAAAGTTTCTGAGCTCATCACACAGTTTACTGATGAAGGCAAGATAATGTTACTTGGTGTTGATGACATGGACATCTTTAAGGGAATAAGTTTGAAGCTATTGGCAATGGAGCAGCTCCTGATTCAGCACCCTGAGTGGCAAGGAAAGGTTGTGTTGGTTCAGATAGCCAACCCTGCAAGGGGAAGAGGGAAGGATGTGAAGGAAGTGCAGGCCGAGACAAAGGCCACTGCGAAACGAATAAACGAAACCTTTGGGAAGCCAGGGTATGATCCTGTTATTCTTATTGAAGAGCCACTGAGGTTTTATGAGAGAGTTGCATACTATGTTGTTGCTGAGTGTTGTTTGGTAACTGCAGTGAGGGATGGAATGAATCTCATACCGTATGAATACATAATCAGTCGTCAAGGGAATGATAGGTTGGACAAAGTTTTGGGAGTAGCTTCCTCTCCAAAGAAAAGCATGCTGGTTGTGTCTGAGTTCATTGGTTGTTCGCCATCTTTGAGTGGCGCAATCAGAGTGAACCCTTGGAACATTGATGCTGTGGCAGATGCAATGGACTGTGCCCTTGAAATGGCTGATTCAGAGAAGCAGCTTCGGCATGAGAAGCATTATAGATATGTTAGTACTCATGATGTAGGTTACTGGGCGCGCAGCTTCTTGCAAGATTTGGAAAGGACTTGTGGTGATCACGTACGGCGAAGGTGGTGGGGGATTGGCTTTGGATTGAGTTTTAGAGTTGTGGCACTTGATCCAAACTTCAGGAAGCTCTCAATGGAGCACATAGTTTCGGCTTACAAGAGGACGACAACTCGGGCGATACTTCTTGATTATGATGGTACATTGATACCTCAGGCATCCATTGATAAGAGCCCAACAAGTAACTCCATTAAGATGCTTAACAGTTTGTGTAGGGATAAGGACAACATGGTGTTTCTCGTCAGTGCTAGAAGCCGAAAGAGGCTCGCAGAATGGTTTTCTCCTTGTGAGAGTCTTGTAATTGCTGCTGAGCATGGTTACTTTCTAAGGTAACATTTTTGGACCTATAAGTTATAACATTTCTAAAGATTTGTTATTTTTCTCGCGGTTGATGTTGGCTTTTATGGTTTGTGGTTTTAGATTGAAAAGAGATGCAGAATGGGAAACCTGTGGGCCTGCTATAGACTGTAGTTGGAAACAAATTGCAGAACCTGTAATGAAGCTTTATACAGAAACAACTGATGGATCCACCATTGAAGATAAGGAAACTGCACTTGTTTGGTGCTATGAGGATGCAGATCCTGATTTCGGATCATGCCAGGCTAAGGAACTTCTTGATCATCTGGAAAGTGTGCTTGCAAATGAACCGGTAACAGTCAAGAGCGGACAGAACAATGTTGAGGTTATACCACAGGTGTGTATAATTTGCAAGTTATATTTGTTTTTCAATCAGCTAATAATTTCGGGTTAAGACTGATAGAATTGGTGGTGTTAGATTCAGTATCAGTAATGGTTCATACTTCAATTTTGTCTCCCTGAATGAATTAATTTATGTATATGTATCAAACTTTGAGAAATGACTATTTAATGGTATAAACGTGCAGGGCGTAAGCAAGGGGCTTGTGGCGAAGCGGCTGCTTTCCATGATGCATGAGAAGGGAATGTCACCTGATTTTGTTTTGTGTATAGGAGATGATCGGTCGGACGAAGACATGTTCGAAGTAATCGCCACTTCCATGGCTGGTTCTTCGGCAACACCCAGGGCTGAAGTATTTGCATGTACTGTTGGTAAAAAACCAAGCAAGGCTAAGTACTACCTTGATGATACCGCTGAAATAGTGAGATTGGTGCATGGCTTGGCTTCTGTTTCGGAGCAAAAAGTGTTACTCTAGGCATGGTAGTGCAAGGTATTGAGATTGCCCTTGCTTTCTTTCCTTTGTCACTCACTATTTAGCCTCAGTTGTGCTCTCCATACTTTTGAGCTTTTTTGCTTTTTCTTGGTTGCGATAATATTCAGTGTATATTGTTACATTTGTTAATGAGAATCCTGCAGGAATTCTCCTCTCAAGTGTTTGTTTCTATTATCAGGAGAACTTGTAAATATAATTTGTTTTTGCATTGTGAACTCTGTTTTTTGTTGCCCTTCAGTGCAGATGATACTTGATACTTGAAATCAGTACTTTGACAGGGAAGATGACTATGTCAATATGATGCTTGTGTTGTGACTTGCGACGGTTGAGATTAAGCATGTTATTTTCATATTTGTATCATATAAGTTGCCTTATTTGTCATAATACGATACATGCCAGGGTTCATTGTCAATGGCTATTGGCAAAGCTTGAAATTCTTGTTTTCTCAAAGGAAGGGGACGAAAGAAAGCGACGAGTCAAAAGAAAAGGCAGCAGATGAAAGCTCTACGAAAATGCTTATACTCGTTTTCTTCAGGCAATGGTCAATCGTCAAAGGACTTTGACTCCTTAATTAGTATTATTTTCTTTATTCATTGCATGCACATTCCTACACCGCAAAATGCTCAAACAATGGAGATTTCTTTTCATAGTTTTAGGGAGGAAAATATTTACTTTTGATTTTTGAATTTAAAAATAATAGAAATAGAATAAAGATAGAGAGATGGTGGATGAAGAATTTTTAACTTTTCTTGTATAGAAGAATCTTTCCCAATAAGGACTTCCTCATTAAGGTTCTTTGTAAGAAGTCTCTAGTATTGCGTGTACTTTCTCTGGTATTTTGTTTAGGATTTCTAACGGCATCTGTGATTTAATGACTGGAAATTTCGTTGTAAACCTGAGGAAGACAACAGAAGGAGAGAAAAGAGAGGGAAAAAAGAGAAGGGGGGGGGGGGGTGCATAGTTTTTAAAGAACAAAAAAAAAAGGTTGACATTGCAATGGGTGATATCTGATGATCATAAGTTAGGTTAAACTTGGCTGAGTTATCAGGGTAAAACTTAACATAGATGTAATTGGACTTGAATTTGTAATCATAAGTTAAAACAATATGGGTTATTACCTGAAAAATGATCTAAGGGAAGAGCCTCAAATAACATTAATTGACAGATTCCACAACACCATTGTGGTTTTGCTGATCCAGCAATTCCTGAAAAACGAATTTTTAAGAACATAATGAATGATAAGTTATCAACAATTCCTGATCTCAGTGTGTGCTTGCCAAACTCTTGCTTAGAATTTTAATCCACCTCTCAGTTTATCAGTGCTGCAGCTTACCCTTCCCTTATTGCTGGCAAGGTCGCAATGCACATGATTGTCAATCATAGTTGCTACATTAATATTACCAATAATCTCCACATGAACAAGATCCATTCTTAAAATGGTGAAATCGGCTATTATCCCAGAAAATGATTTCTCTGCCAACTATTGCTGCAATAAACTTAATTGCTGCATGGCAGTCCACACAAACCCGAATATTCTTTATTACGGGGATAGTTGTACCAGAGTGCTAATGATTCCAAATGCTATGGCTAGCCTCTCACTGTAGGTGAGTAACAAGTCACGTCTGTGTTCCTCATCAACATCATGAAGTGCCTCACTTGTCAAGCACATAACCTTAGTTTATTTTGTCATAATATGGATGTGATTTATCTCCAGCAGTAAAAGTATGGACTTTGTTTCCAACTTCAATTCAGCTGCATGCTGGAATCTTCTTCAAACCCCTTTTCCTCATGTAGATTCTCAACTTTGAAGCATCTTTCCATCCTTGAGCAGAAAAATAGATGTTTGACATCGAAGTATTGGCACCTATGTTTTCAGGATCAACCAATATTATCTTGTCAAGAACCTTCTCAGCTAATTCAACATTCTTATGAGGCCTACAAGCAGCCAACAATGTCAACCACACACTTGCTGAAGTCATAGGCTTCCTCCAATCTTCCAGCTCTGCCAAGCAAGTCTGCCACAGCAACATAGTGGTCCATGCCAGGAGTAATACCAAACTCTTTTTCCGTACTGTTTAAATACTTCCAAGCTTCATCTACCAATCCTGCGCGACTGCATGCTGTTAGAACAGCCATAAATGCTACATAGTCAGGCTCTACTCCATCCATTAGCATCTGCTCAAACAAGGAAAGAGTGTCAAGAGCATGGCCATGCATAGCGCATCCCATAATGATGGCAGTCCATGATACCATGTTATTCGCCTCTATTTTGTCGAAAATACATCTAGCCATCTTGATGTGGCCACATTATGCATACATGTCATCAGAGAGCTCGCTCGCTATAAATTTGTTATCAAGTCCAATTCTAATTATATATCCATGGATCTGTTTCCCCAAACTGAGGGAAGTCAAGTGAGCACAAAGCTTGTATTACACTGGAGAAGGAATCATGCATAGGTTTGACTTTGTCCTTCAACATTTGACGGAATATCATGCGCCCCTGATCAAATTTACCATTTTGCACAGAGCCTGCAATGATAGTGTTTCACAAAATAGTGTCTTTCTTGGGCAAGAGGTAGAAGGAACGAAGCTAGTCTTCCAGGCGAGTACATTTTGCGTACATATCAATTAAGCTGTTTCCAATGACGACTTCCGCATCAAAACCGTTCCTGCTAGCATTATGAATCTCCTTTCCTTTTCATAAGATCAACATGGTATGCAAAGATAGGGAGAATGCTTGACAAAGTATAGGAATCGGGCTTCATTTTGAGCATTTCCGGCAATAACAGTGCTCCAAGAAAGAACATCCCTGACAGGCATTCTATCAAAAACCTTGCTAACACTATCGATGCCTCCGCGTCTGTCAGGCAATCCATCAAGCACCTTACCTGCATAGCCACCCAAGACATGTTTGCAATCCCTCTTACTTCTCTCTGCAACTCTCATTCCGACATTCATCAACAACACCACAGGTAGAATCTAAATGGGCCTGCCATTTAGGCAAGTCCAACCCAAATACTTGTTGCGTCAGCTTGACGTCTTTTTTCTAACTCACAACACAGCTTTCGTCACTTTGCGCCTTCTTCTGCTACTGCTATGCTCATAAGTCATAACTTTTACTACGTTTGAGACCCAAAACGGTGCCTGATAACTTAGGCAATTTATGTAGCAAATCAAATAAATGAACATATGCTTTATTTTGTTTTGCGATTAAATTCTGAAAACGACACTTGTTTATTTATTAACGCTAGAGACCCTTTCAACTCCTTGATCCTGAGTGCGTGTGGCGTACGTCATTTTTTTTCCATTTAATAATATAAATCACTCTCCATATAATTTAATTTTAATTAAGTACATTTTAAAAATGATTCATATTGTTAGAGATAAGAGCCATTAATCTAGCCATAAGTCCGATCCTACTTACTAATTGTTTAATAAGATATTTGAACCTCACAAAACGAGATTATGGTAAATAAATAAATAAATATTTTTGTTGTTTGTATTTTGCCTTATTGTACTTACCAACCCAGTGTGTGAATGGGGTCCCATGTTTCCTTGTTTCCGTAGCAACCGGAAAGAAATGGAATTAAAAAAAACTTAGAAAACAGAATGACCAAACAGGAATTAACCTAAGGAATCACAGTCAACCCCAAGAAAAATAAATCATGGCAGAAACGATACAACCTAGAAAGTTAAAAAATAAGTGGCTGTGTCAATTCCATTTTACACTATAAATGAATGAGTTGATTAGTTTCATTGAAAAAGGGAATAGAAGCAAGGGAGAGATGGGAAAAGAGGAGATAGTGGAGGAAGCATTCAGGAGCTTAGGAAAAGGGTTTGACTTGACCTCAGATTTCAGACTCAAGTTCTGCAAAGGCGAAGAGCGTATGGTTGTTCTGAACGAAACGGAGAGAAGAGATGTCAGGGTGCCTGGTTTCGGAACCATTAAGGATGTCTCTGTTGACATCAAATGCGACAAAGGTGACCGCACTCGCTACCAGTCCGACATCCTTACCTTCACCCAGGTAAGTATTAAGCTTTAACCATGTATATATAAAGTTAATAGTTAAGAAGAGTATGAATGATAATTTAGTCAAATATATTAAATCATTTAAGAACTCTCAGTTATTAATTTTATGTGTCATTCATTTTAAGCTTTTAATATATTATCAGATGTCGGAGCTGTTCAACCAGAAGAGCTCAATACATGGGAAAATTCCATCAGGGTATTTCAACAGAGTGTTTGGATTTGATGAAGCTTCGTGGGCAAGTGATGCAGCCAACACAAAGAATTTGGGTCTTGATGGATATTTCATAATTCTCTTCAATGTTCATATTGATCGATACCCGCTTCAACTATCTAAACAAGTCATTCAACATCTTCCTTCTTCCTGGGATCCTCCTGCACTTGCAAGGTACTCACTTTATTTTTCCTATTAATGCACCTAAAAATCCCCGTAAATATATATTATGGGAAAGTTTAGGCGCAAGCAACTTTGTTAAATTCTGATTGGTATATAACTGGCAAAAAAAAATGAGCTATTGGATAAAATCTCACACCAATCTCACACCATTAAAACCATCATTGATGACTATTTGATGGCTACAAATCACAAAAGTTGCTGACTCCTAACATTGTTCATATATTATTTCTTTTTTTGAGATATAAGTCAAAATAAATTTCCCATCAATATATTATAAAAATGATAAAAATATTATTTATATACTAAAATTAATTACTAAAATTAATCACTTTTATATATATATATATATATATACGTAACAGAGTTAAAAAATTATATAGTTGTTTAATTAAAAATGGAAGAATACTAACAAGCTAATATTTTTATTTCTTATGGTAAAAAAATTTGATGACTATTTATTTAAAAATAAAATAAAAATATTAATCATCGAATATTTCTGTTAAAAATGAGCCACACAATATATTGACTAATTGACTTGCACGCAATTGCGAGATCAACCATACGAATAAAAAACAATATAATATGAACATCTCATCCATTAAGTTCGTAACTAACTTTCGTGAGAAATTTATTCATTTATTGACATTACTCTTTTTCTTTTCTATTTATTTATTGTTTTGTAAAAGAAAATCTAATGACAGGACAAAGATATCAAAAGCAAAACAGAATGTACATAATATGTTTTTATACTTATTTAATTTACAAAACAACAATAATAATTTTTTTTTGCTTCAGCCATCTTTTACTCATCAACAAAATTTTCATTTTTAAAATAACCATTACTGTTTATGAAAATAAAAAAGATTACGTTAAGTGTGATTAGCGAACTGGTCAAATATACTTATTTGTATGTAGCATCAGCACGCATCACATACACATTGATATATTAGAAGTGGTGCATTTCATCTTTTGCGGTAAGAAAAGTATAGGTGAATAATTTTTAATCAATTAATTTTAAATAATTATAACTAATAATTATTAATTTTATATTTTTAAAATAAAATTTAAATAATTACTAATTAATAATAATTAATTAATATAAAATACAGTTTAAAAGTATTTGTTGGCTAGATTATTATTAGTTATTTAACTAGATTATTTACTATATTTATACGTTAGTCAACTACGACTCATTATTGCCATTGAGAAATGCACTCCATCAACCACTTTAAATAAAACTAGTTATTGAATTTAGGTCTGAAACCAAGACTAGGAATTAATGAGAAGAAAATGTGCCAAAATGGTACTCCATAACTACTATGTACCCAACTTGGATAGTTTAAATGGTCAGCTCGTTTTTCTGCTTAAGAATATTGGCCGAGTCCCACTTTGTGTATGTAATCTATTGGTTAGCGACAAACTCTTAAATAACTCAGATTTGCGACAAATTAATTATTGACATATCAGATCTGAGAATATTGTAGGCAACCCAAAAAAAAACACTACTAATACATATGTAGTACTTCAACTATATATTTAAAACTTTTCTCATCATTCTACCCGTATATACAATTACGATACTAATAATAATTTCGCTAAAGAAATATTCGTTGCCTCAATTCATAAGCTTTCTACGTCAAACTGGTAATTTCTTTTACGCGTGATGATTTAGAACACATTTATATTAATCATCATTAATGAGTTATAGGGTTTGGAAGTTAAAGAAATTATTAGTTGAGACGAGAGAAGCTAGCTCAATTAGTTGTCATGCAATGCATGCTATCCCAGCAAACAATTCTATGTTTGAATTGACTTTTAGCCTTTGATCCTTTCAATTCAGTACTCATCTTTCTCAAAACGCCTTGTAACGTCAATGGTTTTGAACTACTCTATAAAAGAAAACGCCACATGCCCTATAATTATTTGATTGAGCTTCAAGTTTTCACCAATGCTTATCCTTTATTTTCCGGATCATCCTCCTCTTAAATAATTGGTTTAATTATTCTGTTGGTCCTATAGTTTCGCGAAATTTTCAATTAGGTCTTTATATTTTTTTTTTAATTGGGTTCCTGTACCAATTTTTTTTAAATTAGGTCCCTCTTGGTAGTAATTGGCTTAATTTTATAGGGACCCAACTAAAAATAAAAAAATTGGTACAGGGATCCAAATAAAAGAAAAAAAAGTATAAGGACCCAATTAAAAAAAATTTGGTGGAAGTGACTTAATTAAAAAGAAAAAAAATACAGGGACCTAATTAAAAATTTCGCAAAACTATAGGGACCAATAGAGTAATTAAACCTAAATAATTTTCAACAAACTAGGTCATTATCTATGTTTATTATCGTCGGCAATTTTATCGTTAATTCAACTTTTTAGTAAAAACCAAAATAAAAACTCACAATTTTTATGTAAAGTTAATATTTCAGAATCATTAAATAATTTAATAAGTCTAACTAAATTTTAATCTAGCAGTTTTTAATTATGAATTTTTCATAAAAACAATTGCATGGAAGTGTTCATCATAGAACAATGTCATGTCTATTGAATTTCTAGGATGCTAACTAGAAAGTAAGTGGAAAAAATAGACAACAGACTATGTACGATGTATGATTTATTTTTTATATTTTATTTTTCCACCACTGCTGTTCATGGGTCGCATTCTCATATTATTGGACAAGTAGAGGTCAATTATATGCATTTTAAAAATAACAAATGATATCGAGTTATCAACGTTGCAATAATGTTGGAAATTTTCTAAAAGAAAACGTGTTACACAAGCTAACTAAATTATCATTTTTTTTTCTGATGAATTTTTATTTGATGATTTTGTGTTACACAATTTGAACTCAAAGCACTTGAATTCGTTTATTTTTTTGGAATGAAATTCTAAAATAATTAAAAAAAAAAAAACAGAAAATTAATAGCATCATTTACTAAGAAAGTTGCATAGGCATCATGAATAACTATGATTTGCGTGTGTTATTATTCTGTCTTCTGAAGAACTCCATTTGTTAGAGAATTCCTCTGCTCTGTAATACTAATTACTGATAAGACATATTTAAGCAAGCTAAGGTTGGTATGTAAACCTGATTAATTAAGTAATTTAAACAGATTCATTGAGAAATATGGGACACACATCCTGGTGGGGCTGAGCATTGGTGGCAAAGATTTGGTGCTTGTGAAGCAAGACGTGTCTTCCAATTTGGGGCCATCAGATCTGAGGAAGAACTTGGATGACCTTGGAGATCAGTTATTCACTGGCACTTGCAATTTCCTTCCTAAAACCAAAGATCACAAGAACAAGGTTTTTACACTTTTACTTTACTTTCTTTTCTTATGCCTGACCTTTCCTTAAATCTTATTCCAATGTGATGTATACAGGCACCACAGGCTTTTGATGTGTTTGGTCCCAAAGTTGTTGCCTTCAATAGCTCCACATGGGTTTGTGCAAAGGATGTAAGTTGTCCCAGTTGAGTTCAGTTAGTTATATAATTTTGTGGTTAAATTACACAGTTGGTCTCTACACTTTCAGTGAAATTGCAAATTGGTCTCTATACTTTAAAAATTTGTAATTGGGTTCCTAAAGATAATTAAAATTTGTAATTTAGTTCCTGTTATTTAAAAAGTGTTTGATTTAACAGAATATTCTCAGTATATTCTCTATTTTAACAGAATATTCTCAGCATATTCTGAGAATATTCTGTTAAATCAACACTTTTTGACCAGCGGAGACTAAATTGCAAATTTTAATTCTCTTTAGGAATCCAATTACAAACTTTTAAAGTGTAGAGACCAATTTGCAATTTCACTGAAAGCGTAAGGACCAATTGTATAATTTAACCTAATTTTGTTGAGATAGAATATGGTTTTATAATAATAATGTGTGCAGGGAATAACAGTGATATGTTCAAAGAGAGGAGGAGACACACAAGTGAGCAACCATTGTGAGTGGCTTCTCACAGTTCCAGAGAAGCCAGATGCAGTTCATTTCAACTTCATTCCCATCACTTCTCTTCTCAAAGGTGCTCCTGGCAGAGGCTTCCTCTCACATGCTATCAACCTCTACCTCAGATGTAATAACCTTGTTTTTTGTTTTCATTTTGATTACATTGCCTGTTCAAGTTGAAGTCATCATGGATGGTAATTTAAGTTAATTAGACTTTAATGTGAACTATGTAGATAAACCTCCTATGTCAGATTTGCCATACTTTCTTGACTTCCAAGCACACAAACTTTGGGCTCCCATTCACAATGATCTGCCTTTGGGTCCACTCACAAACAGAACCAATCCTTCACCTTCTCTCACCTTCAACTTGATGGGTCCCAAGCTTTATGTCAACACAGCTAAGGTACATTATATTCATTCAACTACTCACATGCATCTTCTTCTGCCTAATAAGTTTCCTAGTCCTAATTACATAACAGGTTACAGTTGGTAAGAGACCAATCACAGGGATGCGTTTGTTTCTTGAGGGCATCAAGTGCAACAGGTTCTTTCCACACTAGCAATATATTTAATTATAGAGATAATGGTGGTTTAACATTGTTGACAATAATGATGTTCTTTGGTGAAACAGATTAGCCATACACCTGCAACACCTGTTAAACACTCCAATAATGTTTGATGGGAAAATAGAGGACACAACAATATGGTCAGAAGAAGTCAACGATGACCGTTTCTTTGAAGCAGTCAACAGCAAGAAATTCTCCCATGTGTGCACAGCACCAGTGAAATACAACACCAGATGGAGGACTGAAAATGAGGACGTGGCATTCATTGTCACTGGGGCACAACTTCATGTGAAGAAACATGATTCAGTAAGGAATGTACTTCATCTTAGGCTACTGTTCTCTAAGGTGTCTAATTCAGTTGTTGTGAAATCAAATTGGACACAAGGGTCTTCAGGGTTGTCCCAGAAATCTGGGATATTCTCAGCAATAAGCACATCAATTATTTCTGGAAGTAACAAAGATCATAAAAAACCAGCATCAGTGGTTGTGGATTCAAGTGTGTTTCCAACAGGGCCTCCAGTGCCAGTGCAAACAAACAAGCTACTGAAATTTGTTGATTTGTCACAGTTGTGTAAAGGGCCACAAGATAGCCCTGGCCATTGGTTGGTCACTGGAGCAAGATTGGTCTTGGATAAGGGTAAAATACGTTTATGGGTTAAGTTTTCCTTGTTAAACACTGGTGAATGAAACAGCATCAAAGGAAGGAAAATTTTTCAAACAATTATGTTTATATCATAGAATAGTTTATAGGTTCAAATGTTCAATCATTAGAATAGTTACTCCATGGTCCATGCCATGTACGCTTCATTAGATTCGTACTCTCTCTTTTTTTTTTTTTTTTCATTCTTTCTTTTTGTTTTCAACAAACAAGAATGTATAATTCATTTTTTTTTTCAATCGAAAAGACATATGTATATAGAATTTTGATATTCATGAAAATAAGGGTCAAAATGGGGCAAGAGAAAGATATTTCCCCTGATCTTTCTAACATTTGAATTCAATGATCATTAAAGGATCTCCAAAGTTAGTTCTAATTTCATTTTATTTTGGATTCTACAAAAATATTTGTGAATCATATAACATAAATAGTGATTTAAAATTAAAAATAAAATTTGCTCCTCCAATGTTTAGTATTAATTCAATTATAATTTTATATTATTTTTAATTATTTTATCAACATAATTATACGAATGATACAATTTTATTAGCTCTCTATCAAAGTAATATCATATCTTTAGGATGATATCAGTTTTTTTTTATATAAATTAATTTTAGCACATATTTCAATTCTAAATCAATTCACTTCTTAAAAATATTAAAAGTGATACTCTAAAAATATTCTATTAGGATGCTCTAATTATAATTATAAGATCAAGGAATTTCTTGTCTTTGACTAATCTCAAGTTAATTACTTTTAAAATATAGCATAAACAAAATATGCTAATGTCTATCAAGTATTAACTCACTAATAATTTAACCAAGGATTATAAACAATAATTTAGGATAATTAACAAAAATTCACCGAACATACTTTTCCATAACAAAATAGTTTAATTTTAAAGCACACAGTAAAGAATTTTATAGGATCATTGAATCAAATTCTTAGATGATTTTTGAAATAGTAAATTTAAAAATAGATGATTTATTGTAGCCGTTAGATTTGATCTGATCTTAATCTTAGAATGAAAGGAAAACGAATATATGGTAATGTGAAAGAGATTCCGATTCCCATTACCATTCCACGTCAGAGATCGTTGGCATGCGGCAGTTGTTGACTGCGTGGAACTTGTGTGCTCTTCTTTTCCTCTCCCTCGCTTTCTTCCTCTATTCTCATTCGCACCCTTCTCCCTCTCCCATGGCTCAAGAATCTTCCAAATCCATCTACGATTTCACTGTCAAGGTCACTTTTCCCTAATTCTAAATTTCCAGGGTTTTGCTCAAATCACTATGCTGTTTTTCGATTTCGAGGATTGTGTATGCCTGTGGTATAATAAAATTGAATTGAATTGAATTTGCAGGACATCCATGGTAACGATGTGAATTTGAATCAATACACTGGCAAGGTTCTGCTCATTGTCAACGTTGCCTCCCAGTGGTAACTGCTAACATACTCATTTCTTATACTCTCAATTGACTCTTATTGTTCTTGATAAATCCCGAACCCTAAATATTCATTGTTGTTATTCTAAATAATTGCTGCAGTGGTTTGACACAAACAAATTACAAGGAACTCAATGTACTCTACAAGAAGTACAAGGATCAAGGTCTGTCACTTTACCGAAATGAATACATGTCATGTTTTGTTTATGAGGTGGTGAATTTTGTTGAGCTATGTTGTGTACAGGGCTTGAAATCTTGGCATTTCCCTGCAATCAGTTTGCTGGACAGGAACCAGGAAATAAGGAAGAAATCCGGGAAGTTGTATGCACAAAGTTCAAAGCTGAATTTCCTATCTTTGATAAGGTACTTTCTGAACTGATCAACACATTACAACCTTGTTTTTACAATCCTAAAATACTTTAACTGTTGTCTAGGTTGAAGTCAATGGGAAGAATGCAGCACCACTTTATAAATATTTGAAGGATCAGAAAGGGGGAATATTTGGAGATGGCATCAAGTGGAACTTCACAAAGTTCTTGGTAAGCAAAGATGGTAAGGTCGTTGAAAGATATGCTCCAACCACCTCACCTCTCAAAATTGAGGTAAGAGATATTTTGGTGCTTCTCTTTTAAAATCCTCTTTTTACACTTAATTTTAACTCAATCCCTCTATCCAGAACCATGAAATTTTACATGTCAATAGTTTCTAATTTTCTATGTATATGTTCCCTTTTACAGAAAGACATCCAGAACCTCTTACAGTCTTCTTGAGTTGCATGATTTGACTGTCTCAGAGGTTAGTTTTGCAGTCATTTAGTTTTCTCCCTTCCTTTCTTCTTGATATATGCTCATGCGAGTTGACAATAATATTTGCTGATTCTATATATTGCTTATGCAAATGCTTGCATTTCATTCAGTGATCAAGCCAACCTTTTCTTCACCCAAATATTCTGGTTGTGGCTCATTACTTCCAAGAGAAATACTAATAATCCCCTTTATTTGGAACTAGTGTATTTCAAACACTTTTGTTGAAGGGTTTCCTCTCAAATGGGTAAGATTGTTACTCCAATGGAAACGACATCAGCTGATGCTCTACCCTTGTGGTCTTGTGTACAGGTCACAGGAAATGTCTACAGCGCTTTCAAAGAATCAGCAGCTTCTCAGTGGATGTAGTGCTTTATTGCCTAATTATTATCATTTTGTAACACATATCCTTTGCCTGGATTATAAAATAAGTATAGTTTGGCACTATGATCATGTCGCCAAAACAATGTAATTTGGATGCATGTTTATGTTAATGTGTATGATCCATAGATTTAATCTGTTGCCACCGCTGTTGTGGTGTAGTTACCAACCACAAGCATTTGTTCCTATTGAATTTTCACGCACAATTCAAGCATAAATGATGAGCACACTTTTTTCCCCCTCTTACATTACATGACACATTAAGAAAAAGCTTTTTATATTGTAAAATGTAAATACATTTAAAAAAAAATTGCAGCATTAAAAACCTAATGCCAACAAGACTTGTCATTATTGTCGATATAGGTAAAATATATTTTTTTTAAGTTTTTGAAATTTTTTAAAAAATTTGATCATATTGTTTGAAATATGTTTCAATTTTAGTTCTACTAGTTAGTCAAACTTATAATTAATTACTATATCTAATAAGATGACCCTATTGTTAATAGATAATTTGCTAAGAAACAAAACTTTTTAGAGCTGCTTCGTATATAAATTTTTTTATAACTAAGTCCAATTAAGTTAGTGCAAAGTCCATGCAAAATCCAACGAAAAGTGCAAAGTCCAACTAAAAAAATACGTACATATGTTATTATTTTTTTTGTGTGTTTTTGTAACACATAAATTTTTGTGTTGGAGAACACAAAAATTTATTGATATAGCATATAAATCTTTAAAACATAACATATAAAATTTTGCATATAACACAAATTTATCGAAATAGTACATAAATTTTTATGCATAGCAAATATATTTTTGCATATAGAACATAAATTTTTGTATATAGTACAAATTTTTGTTGTGAATGTATTTTGTTAGTCAATATTTTGAGTATGTAATTTTCTAAAAATTTTTATGTTACGCATAAAAAATTATGTTATACACCAAAATTTATGTGTACGCGTATTTAATTGGATGTGTGTCAATATTTTGGACGTGTAGTCCTTGAAAATTATTTGTGCTGTATACTAAATTTATAGGTTGTGCATCAAATATGAAGAGGATAAAAAGAAAAAAAAATTATATGTTGTGCATCAAATATGAGGAGGATAAAAAAAAGGAAATTAAACAATATCAAAGAAAAGAAGAAGTGATGATCATTAAAGAAAAGAGAAGTGATAAGTGATGTGCAAATAAATTTTTATTTTTAAACAACTTAATTAAACTTGATTATGCAAAAAGACTTAAACATCTAACATTTTTATTTTCTAAATTTCAGAGTTGTATCTTATTTTTTTTTTTTTACCAAAGATAGGAGACTCGAACCCGCAACCTCTTAATTGAGTATGGAGAGACTATGTCATTTGAGCTATAACTCATTGGCGTTGTATGTTATTTTTTACTTTGCTAGAATAATTAGGATTAATCCATGTAAATAATGAAAATTGAAAGTTTAATTCTAATGCATTAATATTATCTTATATTATTAAATTTATTCGTCTAAATTAAAAATAATTATTTGCACAAAGTTGCATAAAAATAAAAAATAACTATCATAGTGTTATCTAATTACATACATCATATGAGTTCTAAAATAGAGAAGATAAAAAGTGGAATAATTTTATTGATATTGCAATATATGAAATGAAAAAGTTACGAAACGATGCGTTGAAGGGGTTATCAGCTTTGATGTTCTTTCCTCAGTCGTCGTTGGCCAAGAACGCAGCATTACCCTCTCAGCAATCAGCATCAACCTATTTCAACCAAAATGCATATTCGTGATACACAATCTCTTCACTTCTGACAACACCACAAAATTTGTGGCTTCTAAATTTAGTTTTGTTTCGTAAAGGTTGTTCCTTTCAGCTAATTCCTAAAATGGCTTCCACGATTTTCAGAAGCTTTCAAGTTCACTCCTTTATGCTTTACCCAACATCATTAATCACAAGGAGAAATGGGGTTTTCCGTTTCACAACAAAGTCCTCACAGTCCCAAACAGAGACCCAACAGAGGCAACAAACCAAAGTTTCACAGAGCACACAGTCCAAAAAGCTTGACAAAATCCCAAAAGACTATGAAGCAGTTATTGGGATTGAAACTCACGTTCAGCTCTCAACTCTCACCAAAGCATTCTGTGGTTGCCCTTACAATTATGGCTCCCATCCCAATAGCACAATTTGCCCAATTTGCATGGGTTTGCCCGGTTCATTGCCTGTGCTGAATTCTAAGGTCATTGAGTTTGCTGTGAAGTTGGGTCTTGCCCTTAATTGCAACCTTGCTTTGAATTCCAAGTTTGATAGGAAGCAGTATTTCTACCCAGATCTTCCAAAAGGGTATCAGATTTCTCAGTTTGATGTCCCAATTGCCACTTCTGGTTTTCTTGATGTGGATATTCCAGTGGAGTTTGGTGGGGGCCACAGGAGGTTTGGCATTACAAGGGTTCACATGGAAGAGGATGCAGGCAAGCTCCTACATACAGAAGGTGAAAATTACTCACAGGTAATCCTTTTTTCTTCTTTTTTGGAACTTTAGTTGTTCTAACTTCAGTGCTTGATATGTAGTTTTTATTTGCTGTGCATCTATTGTACTGAATTGCATACTATTAGGATGTGGAAATGATTTCACACATCTATATTTGGACAATTCCTCTTAGCTTTTGTAGTGTACAATTCATTATTTGATCACACATAAGATGCTTAACAACCTTTATCCATGATAAGAGAGTGTTGAAGTTGGTAGTGTTTTCATGATAGGTTGATCTAAATAGAGCAGGGGTACCTTTGCTTGAGATAGTTTCTGAGCCTGATATGAGAACTGGTATTGAAGCAGCAGAGTATGCAGCAGAAATACAGAGATTGGTTCGGTATTTGGGAGTGAGCAATGGCAATATGCAAGAAGGATCTCTTCGTTGTGATGTCAATGTCTCAATTCGACCCATTGGTCAATCAAAATTCGGGACAAAGGTATGTAGCTATTGGCCTTTTGCAGGTCTGTTACTGAATTTTTGGAATTGGCACTTTGTTTCATCATTATGAAGCTTGTTGGATATTAGTTACTTTAAAATTGTTATTACTATTTATTTGGACAACAATTAAGTGCATTGAATTTTTTGCTTTTACTAACCTGAAGGCTAAAAGAATTATGAATAATATTGTTATAAGCAGGTCTTGTGGATTGGAAAAACTTGTCATTTTTTTTTTTTTTGTAGCAGTGCTTTAGCAAAGTTCATCTACCCTTGCTTTTGGTAGAAATAAAGTTTCACAGAATGACTATATCTTTTCTCAATGCAATCAGAGCAAAAGACAATTTATTTCAGCTTTAGCAGCTAATTTGAAAAATTGTTTTGGCAGGTTGAAATAAAGAATTTGAACTCATTTTCATCCGTGAACAGAGCCATTGATTATGAAATTGCGAGACAGGTCCAACTCCATAGAGAAGGCCAGGAAGATCGGATAGTACAGGAAACTCGTCTATGGGAAGAAGGCGCTCAGGTTAGTATTGTGATTTTGTTTTAATTTTCTTTCCAATCTAGCAGGCAGAAGATAGTACTATATTCCTTTGTAGTCATTTAAGTGGATTACTTTTTTTATCTGTTTAGAAAACAATTACAATGAGGAAAAAGGAAGGGCTTGCTGATTATCGATATTTTCCAGAACCCGACTTGCCAGCAGTAATACTTTCTCAAGAATATGTTGATGATATTCAAAGTTCTTTACCAGAGCTTCCAGAAATTAAGCGGAGAAGATATGAAAACATGGGCTTAAGCATGCAGGATGTTCTTTTCCTGGCCAATGACAATAATGTGAGTTTGCTGCTGTTTTCTAATATTTAAAAAAAATATAAATGTCAATTAATTGTATTACACTATTAATACAAGTGATCTAACAAGATTTTTATTGTCTGAAATGATTATTAGGTTGCAGATTTTTTTGATGCTACTGTTGCAAAGGGTGCAGATGCAAAGCTGGTTGCCAACTGGATTATGAGTGATATTGCTGCCTTCATGAAAAACGAAAAGTTGACCATAAATGAAATAAAGCTTACACCTGATGAGCTGTTTGAGTTGATAGCGTCCATTAAAGATGGAGTCATCAGTGGCAAGATTGGCAAGGAGGTATAGCTTGGTTCGGCACTAACGAATGGTGCTTAGCTAAGTTCTAAGCTTCCATCATACTTTGCTCATACAATTTGTTCATGCATTTGCAGATACTATTTGAGCTATTATCCAAGGGAGGAACTGTTAAGGGAATTATAGCGGAAAAAGACTTGGTTCAGGTTAGTTGTAGAATCATGCATCATTGAAATTCAATTAAAAGTAGTGTGATATTGGTGCTCTATTTTGATGCTAAGAAAGAAAATGTAATGTTCATGAGTCTTGGAAATTGACAGATAGTAGATCCCGCCGAGATTGAAAAAATTGTGGATAAAGTGATTGCAGATAATCCGAAACAGTTAGAGCAATATCGCAGTGGCAAAACGAAACTACAAGGTTATTTTGCTGGCCAGGTATGAACCTGTAGAGTTGGAAGCAATTCATATATTATTTTCTCATCATCTATGAAGTAATCTTTATACCTCTTTGTCCACAAAGCAGGTGATGAAATTATCTAAAGGCAAGGCAAATCCAGGTCTCCTTAACAAGATCCTCTTGGAGAAATTGAATTCAAAGAGCTGATCCTAATAGGCTGCTATCGGATTACAGATCATACGCATCGCCTGACAATGGATATCGTCGGACATTTTTGGATTAAATGGCAATCCTTTAGAAAAATTGCCAGTGAAAATTAGAAGAGGAAGATAAGTTCTTGGCTAATTAATTTAGAAGATTTTAAAGATAAACCTTGTAAGGTGGATGAGTTCCACAGGGTTTTCAGTTCAACTGATGCATATCTTTTGTTATTCTGCAAAGAAGACAAGAAAGAACAAGTAGCCTATCAAAGCGTATCACTTGTATCCCATGTTACAGGCTTCAAATGTATTGGTATATCTCATGTATTTCTTTTCGTGATGGAATGTTATTCTACTTTGAACTCAATAAAAAATTAGTAATGATAGTAACTAGTGACATAAAAGGTAAATATTGCCTCTAACAAATTTTTATGATATTATTGTTGTGAATAAATTTAAAAGATAGTTAAAAAATAATAATAAAATTAAAAATAGGGAAACAAATAAATTTTAGTATATATATATTCACTCCGTGTCATCATTAAGTTTCTATAACCATATAAATCCAAGTTTTTTCTCTATTGCAGAAAAAAGTAGTATTGGAGAAAATATAGTGTTAATATTCTTGAAACAATTAAAAGTGAGGATAACTTTTGAATTACTTTTGAAAACATTTGGAACACGAATATGATTAAAAAAAAAAAACCGTTAAAAATAATATAGGCATCTACTCCAAATGTTTTAGACAAAAATAATATTTTATTAAAAAATTTCTTGTTTGTAGCACATGAGCATGGTAGAAGAGAATATTACTCATTTTTTTATAAATTCCATACAAATATATATATATATATATAAGAGTAGTGCTAGAGAGCCAATGGCCTAAGTGTACAATGTGTACAATAGGCTAAATCTTTGGTTTATGAATAAAATGAACATCACCTATACTATGCACAATAACCATCCGGATACCAGGGATAATAAACATCTCATGTTATAAAAAACTAATTTTGGGTTCACCAAGGTTCAAACTCTTGACCTTCCGGATCTAGAACTCTAATACCATATCCTGAAACCACTCATTCCAAAATCGTAACCTGACAGGACAATGTAACACTAATAATTATATGTCTAATACTTTCTAAACCTTCATTGTACACATTGTACGCTTAGGTCATTGGTTCCCTATACTTTCTCTATATATAAAGAGTGATATTACCAAAAACAACAACAACAACAAAGCCTTGTCCCATTAAGTGGGGTCGGCTACATGAATCAAACGACGCCATTGTGCTCTGTCATGTATCATGTCTACAGAGAGACCGTTTACATGTAGATCTCGTTTGACCACCTCATGGATGGTCTTCTTAGGTCTTCCTCTGCCTTTCGCCCTTTGTCCATCTTCCATCTCATCCACCCTCCTGACTGGATGTTCTATCGGTCTTCTTCTCACATGTCCAAACCACTTGAGACGCGATTTAACCATCTTTTCCACAATGGGTGCTACTCCAACTCTCTCCCTTATATCTTCATTCCTTATTTTATCCAATCGCGTATGACCACTCATCCATCTCAACATCTTCATCTCTGCCACACTCAGTTTATGTTCGTGCTCCCCTTTAGCCGCCCAACACTCCGTACCATACAGCATAGCCGGTCTTATAGCGGTGCGATAGAATTTACCTTTAAGTTTTAAAGGCACTTTTTTGTCGCATATAAAACCAAATGCACTCCGCCATTTTGACCAACCTGCTTGGATCCTATGATTTACATCCTGTTTAATCTCTCCATTATCCTGTATGATGCACCCAAGATACTTAAAACTTTTAACTTTTCGTAAGATGTTTTCTCCAATCTTCACCTCTATATTGGGGTTTTCCCTTCTCAAACTGAACTTACATTCCATATATTCCGTCTTGCTACGGCTTATGCGCAGACCATACACTTCTAGAGCTTCTCTCCATAACTCCAACTTCTTATTTAGGTCTTCCCTTGACTCTCCCATAAGGACGATATCATCAGCAAAAAGCATGCACCATGGCACAGGCTCTTGGATATGCTCTGTAAGTACTTCCAAGACTAATGTGAAGAGGTATGGACTTAGGGATGATCCCTGGTGTAATCCTATACCAATAGGAAATTCCTCTGTCACACCACCTTGAGTCTTCACACTAGTTGTGGCCCCATCATACATGTCTTTAATTGCCCGAATATATGCGATCCTTACTCTCCTCTTTTCTAAAACCTTCCATAAAACCTCCCTTGATACCCTATCATACGCTTTTTCCAAATCAATAAACACCATATGTAGATCTCTTTTATTACTACGATACCTCTCCATCATCCTTCTTAATAGGTATATCGCTTCAGTAGTAGATCTGTCTGGCATAAATCCAAATTGGTTCTCTGTTACTTGTGTCTCTTTTCTCAACCTCCGTTCTATCACCCTTTCTCATAACTTCATAGTATGACTCATAAGCTTAATCCATCTATAGTTTCCGCAACTTTGTATATCCCCCTTATTCTTGTAGATAGGTACCAAGGTGCTCTTTCTCCACTCATCAGGCATCTTCTTTGACCTTAAAATCTCATTAAAAAGCATGGTTAACCAGTTGATGCCTTTTTCTCCAAGACTCTTCCAAACCTCAATCGGAATATTATCAGGTCCTACTGCCCTGCCATTTTTCATCTGCTTTAGAGCCTCTTTTACCTCGAAGTCTCGAATCCTTCGATAGTAGTCAAAGTTTTGATCTTTTTCCCTTGTGCATAATCGACCAAGGTTTGGAAGAGTCTTCTGTCCCTCATTAAATAACTCGTAGAAGAGGGAAATTATCATTTTTCTAATTTATAATCTTGATAGGTAATAATTGGTTGCTTTATATTAATACTTTATTTCATCGTTTAATCAAATTATTTTATGCCTTCACATTAGCCAGTATAATTGAAAAAAAAAAAGTTAATTAATTATAATTTGAATATGTTGATCAAATGTGTTTTTTTTTTTCATGCAATTTTTTTTTCTTTTCATATTTTTTTAGTCCCTCTGAGAGATTGCATGATGCAGGATATAGTAGCTGATTTTGTCGAGTAAAAATCTGCTTCCGCCAATGATTATTTTATTTTGGAAAGAAACGTAATTATAAAAGAAGATTCAGTATACTAATAAAAATAATCCTAAAATTAACGATTTCTATATCATCATTACCTATCTATCTTTCCATGCATGTTTTGCATTCAATTCATTCCTTCCCCCATGCATGATGCAATAATGTCGGCAGCACCATACCAAATATTATGGTTGATGATATGTTACTATCCTTAGCATAGTGACATGAACCATAATTGAACAATAACAAAATCCCTGACACTTTGTTACTTCACAATCATGTTTTCTAAGATTTCAACTCTATATATAACAACTTTATTATTAATATGTGATATGTCCATGATCGGTCTTATGTGTAGGTACTAGGTAGTAGGTAATGCAACTTGCACATACCCACCATCATTTCTTTAAAGATCAAATTGGGACAGTTCGAGACTGATTCAACCCATCAATTTCTCACGATGTATCCACTTATTTGCTTGAATTCCTTATTATATATGGAGCTTATATGTAATAAGAAAAGAATAGGTTTAAATAATGTGAACAATGAATATGTCGGATGTTCAATTTAATAGGTATGGAGATGATTATGCTTATTATTTTTAATTAGATGATTATTTCTTTTGATTCGATTTAGTTAACAATGGCTGGACGTTTAATTCCCTAGGTGTGCAGATGGTTATCTTAATTTATGAGGTAATTTGGAGTTGGAATATTTTTTTACTTTATTGGGTTAATTCTAGAGTCCATTGTTCACTTTTTTTTTGGGCTAGGTAGACAATAATTTTTGTAAACAATGTGAACAATGGACTCTAAAATTGACCTAATAAAGTAAAAAAGCACTCAATTCCCAAATTATCTCATAAACCTTAACATTATAATAACCATCTGCACACCTAATGAATTAAACATTCAGTCATTGTTAACTAAATCGAATCAAAAGAAATAGCCATCCAATTAAAAATAATAAACATAATATCTATCTGCATACCTATTAAATTAAGCATCCGACATATCCATTGTTCACATTATTTAGTATTTTCATTATCTACTTATACTTTTCTTTTACTTTTACATATAGTCATATATAAATACAAGGTGAATGCTATGGTGCCTGAGATATGGTACCTAACTTACTAAAAAATGCAAAGAAATAATATTTAATAAATTTTAAATATTTTACTTTTACTTTATATATTTTATTTTTTACTTATAAAAATAAATTAGACAATTTAAACACCACAATAAAATAAAAGACATCATACAATCCACCTAAATGCAATTCTGCGATAATGTATATCATTATAAGCCACCAGTAGTGCAGGAGAAAAATTATTGTATGGCCAAGTCTTTGTTTATAATTAACTTTCTTGCCTCACATGCATGCATGATCGCCCTCATTGTATGTTCTCGTTTTAATTTTTATTATTATTTTTCATTTTTTTTAAATGTTTTCTTTTTTAAAACAAAATTTAATATATTTTGAAAAATTTAAGTTGTTTCATGTGTATATGTAAAATCATTTTATAATTGACTATTCCACCAAAAGATTTATATTTGAAATAAATGTTAAAATAACTTAATTATTAATTATTAAAAGAAGTTCAGAAAATTAACATAAACTAAAGGTTGTATAGTTTTATTTTATACTGTTTCAAAATACATATATATTTTCTGAGAAAAAGAACTCTAGAAAAATAATAAAGAATCTAAACAATATAAATAATAAATTATAGATTTAGTCTAATACATATAAAAAAATATTACATAAATTACCTAAATAAAAAAACTCACTCAATTATTTAAAAAAAAATAGCCATTTTAAACTCTAATTTATCAAAGCATTTCTCTTAAATATTCTCTTCTTTTTCAATTGATTGCCACCCTACCTTTATCAATAATTATTCCACTTTATTATTATTGCTTGACTTGCCACACGTCACCATTGACATCGCTTGACTCATAAAGAAAATAACCATCCACTTAAGGATAAAAATAATCATCTACATATATATCTAATGAAAGACCATGTTAAAATCGAGGCAACTACTATAGTAATGGAATTAAATTAATGAATAAATGCTATGTATGCACTGAGATCTAAAAATCAATCTAGGTAGTAGTTGAATAAATCTATAGTTGGAGTTTGTGGTGAAACAAAGTTTGAAGGATTAGATATGACGAAAGTGGCACTGTTGTGAAGAATAGAGCTCAAATCATGAAAAAAGTTAACCATGCTTGGATTCAAAAAAGAAGAAGAGCATGATAGTATCATCGGTGAGAAGAAGTTTGAAGAAATAGGAGAAAGCGAAACCGGTCCGAAAGAGTGGCGTGAAAATAGCAATAGCAGCGTTGGACTGATTGTCGGAGGATGAGGCACGTCGGGCTAACCAGCAGAGGTAGAGCCGGTGTTGACTGTTGACGGGAGGCTACGGTGGCGCCGGCGGCGGTATAGCCAGCAGGGGTACAGCGGCGCAAGGTGAGGACCGAAGAAGATGATGGCGAGTTTTGGACTTGTATTAAAAGTTATATTGATATTAGATAATTCGAATAAATTTAAATACTAATCCTAACTTTTTAAATTTTAAAATTTAAAATTAAATAATTAATTAATAATCTAATTTTTAATTTTAATTTTATACGGTATTCACAATTAATATTATTTTTCTATACTTTCTCTTCAGGTAAAGGTTATGAATATGCATATGATAGACTAATTTCTTTTACTAATAACTAATAAACCTCTACATTTTACCCATGTATAGCTAAAATTAAAGAGATTATACGTGTACTTGTTGATAAAAAGACCTTATTTACGTGTTTTAAAAAAATTTACAAACACTAAATGTGTGTTTGGTTTTTTCATTTTTATTTTTATTTTAATATTTTTTATTTTTTAAATTTTATAAAAAAATAAAAACAGTAAAAATACTAAAATTCTATTTTTTTTTTGTACGTTTCTGTTTTTACTTTTTCTCACAAAATTCAAAAAATAAAAAATACTGAAAATAAAAACAAAAAATAAAAATGCAAATCAAACACACTCTAATATTTTAGCGGTGTGTGATTTTAATATATGGTTTACATTAATAATTTTCTCTTCTTAGTACATATTAGTAATCTTATTTTAAAAAATAAATTTATTTAATTGTATTAAAAATATTTTTATTTTATTGTAGTATATTTTGATTAATTTAGTTTATTATTATTGATATTTATAGATAGATATTATTTTATTAATTTTGGGTAACCTATATTTAAAAGATTCTTAGGACATTGTAAAAATGCAAAATATCATTTTCATGAGTTGAGCATATCGTTCAGATTACATAATACTCTTTTTACATCACATGATGAGGCTTTTAACTATTATTATTCAAGTGTTTTAAATATTATTGAGCAAACTTTTGAGATTTGTAAAACAAAGTGAAAAATTTTACAAAATATGACTAATTTTAAGTTTAAAATTCAGTTTTAAATCCTATGAACTTGTTTTGCTTTAATTTGTTTAACTACATAAGAAGAACAAACTCAAATGGTGTCATATTAATATTCTTGAACAATTTGAAGATATCTCTTTTATAAGTTATGAATATGTATTTATTTATATTTATTTTTATTTATATAATTAAATTGAGCAAACAGATGCAATGGCTATATAAAAATATTATATTACTATGAGAGATTATGTAATATTTTATATTTTAGAGGCATATTAGTGGTATGTATTAGGAGTTGAAATATATAAAGGGGGTATTGTGGTTGTTAGTCATGAATTTTGTATTTTATTGTAATTTAAATAATTTTTTAAATTATTTTATCTAAATAAAACTTAAAATACTTTTTATATTTGTACTTTTTTTAAAAAAATTATTCAAATATGAAATAATTTTTTATTAAAAAAGATATTTTAAAAAAAATAAATTTGAGTATTTTTTTTTTAAAAGTTGATTCAAATTAATTCTAATATGTGAAGACAACGTATATGCAAAAAAGAACGATTGGGGTTGAGTCCATTTTTCTCAATCAAAATCAAACTTTAAGGTTGATAATAATTAAGTACTTGTTATTTACCCTAATATATATACTAGGGTTATATTAAGAATAATAACTACCGAGAGATTATATTAAAACCAAAGATATAATATGTCATATAGAGTGAGACAAATTCTTTCAAGAAGAAGAGCAAACTTCATTCTATTATTCTTGGAGCATCTGGTTTAATTTAATTTTTTATATACACTTAATTTTAAAATGTGACTTTATTTTAGACGTGTTTATAATTCATTTTGTGTGAAATTATTAATTTTAGAATTTTTGTGAAGATTTGATATAATATATTAATTGTGTTTAAAGTACATCAAAAATAACAAATAACAAATATAAAATCCCTTTAAAATAACATAATAACACACAAAATATTTTTTAAACATATCCAAAACCCCTTTAAATTTATATTCAAAATAAATATCATTAAACATTAAACTACACTCGCATTAAAAAAACTCTTCATTTAAAAAAAAATCTTTTAACTTTTTGTTTTTGATTTTCTTGCTTCCAGATTAAAAGACGTTGTCTACCTTTTGCGAAACTCTTTCTTATTTTTGTTTTTGTTTTCTTTGCTTCCCTGATTAAATGATTTAGTATTTTTTTTTATTTTAAAAAGTTATAATTCTAAAAATTTTAAATTTAATTTAAAATAACTAATTTTTAAATTTTGAAATTGATTTTTTTTAATGTTAAAGAAAAAAGAGTTTAATTTTCATGCACTGACCATGTAAAATATTTTACATAATTGTACAATTACAATCATTCTCTTAGATGATTATTTACGCAGTCAATGTAAAATATTGTTATTTTTGATAATGTGACGTTATGTGATTAGATGTATGTATAAAATGATTTTATACTAATGGTTTTACACTGATAATTTATCAAAATTAAATTTAAGAAAAAAAACATTAAATTTAGATGCAATTATTGTAACTTTGTAAGTATATATTTGAAATTTTTGTAAAAAACATAGCTGAAAAACAGAAGAATTTAATGGATATTTAGTTGCATTGATAGAAATATTAGACTACTAAGAAAGATTGTATAGTATTTTATATTTTAGAGATATGTTAATGGCATGTATTAGGAGTTGAAACATATAAAAGAGATGTAGTTGTTAATAACTTAATAATGAATTTTGTGTTTTCATCTTGTTCTTTTCTATAATTTAAATAAAAAATACTTTTTTTTGTTTATCTAAATAAAACTAAAAATACTTTTTATATTTAAATTTTTTTAAAAAAGCTTATCTAAATATAAAATAGTTTTTTTTTATTAAAAAAACTTTTTTAAAAAATAAAAAATTTAAGTTCTTTCTTTCTTTCCAGAGTTAATCTAAACTAATTTTAATATATAAAGACAGCATATATCCAAACTAACCCTAATATGTGAAGACAACACATATGAAAAAAAGAATAATTGGGGTTGAATCCATTTTCTCAATCAAAATTAAACCTCAAGGTTGATAAGTACTTGTGATTTACCTTGATATAAACCAAAGTTATAATATGTGATTATTATCCATGAAAACTTGTCCTTGATAACCATCAAGTAAGGAATCAATGGATGTTGATAAGTACTTCAGATAGTTGGCATGTTGTAGTAATGGACATTGGTTAACTGCCTCATTTTTTTTACTCAATTTAGTTTATTTTATTAAAAAGAAATTTTTTTTACTAGTACAAAAAATTCAAATCTTAGTAAGTATACATTATAATTTTTAAGATTTATTGTTGTAACTAAAATTTTTCTTTACCTATTTAACATTATATATATTCTGAACTTTCTACAACTATAATGATAAAAAAAATTTAAAGAATTGATGGTTTTTTTTAGAGAACGAAAGACTGTTCAAGAAGAAAAAAAAGTATATTTTTTATGAAATTGACATCTATTGATAATAGTTTGATTACTTTAATAATCAAGAAAAAAGTAATCCCATACAATTTATAAAAATTCAAAGATCACATCTAATAAATTTGATCTTAATTTTTTTAAAATAAAATTCTAAAAATGGTTTTAAAGCATCACCCAAACGTCAAAAGATCTTATCTTAGACGAGATCTATATCAAAAATATTTAAACAATTATTCTCTATTAGATACAAATTATCTAGAACATCTCAATGTACTTGGTTTGATAATGTTTTTTCTTAATTAGCATAAAAGTGCGACATTACTGTTTGTTATTTTTCAAAGAGTATATAGGCCGTCCCAAAAATTGTCGTCAAGGTCCCCGGCTGGAAGCTGCTGATGATTGTGCTGGTGGTGAGTTCTTGAGAAGAATCCTGTTGGAGAAAGGGACGATGATGATGAGGGTGGTGCTGATGATGATGATATATAGCCATCATTCAGAATCTCAGCAATGCTGCCACTTCCGCTGACTGAATTATTATTCATTTGATGATGATAATGATCAAGTGGTGCTGATGATGATGAAGAAAATGTATTGTATTCAACAAGAGGATCACTCCTACAGCCACCACTACCTCCCCTCGTTCCCCCTTGAAAAGCAGCTCCATCACAGGATTGAGGAGCCATCATTGGATAATAATGACTTTGCACCAGTGATTGTTGCTGTTGTTGCTGTTGCATTAGGTTCATAATAATGTAACGACCATAATCATTATTCTGATGATTAAGTGCCATATTACTTCCAACAATGCCATTGTTGTTGATGAGACCAAAGGGATTACTATTAGGGAATTTCAAAGCATGAGGTGCAGCACTAACAGTTGGCACATATTGGTGATGAAGGGGCAGTGTTTGTGGAATTTGAAGTGTTTGTGGAATTTGAGGAATGTTGGTTGCAGCTTGAACCCTCAAAGGTGCACAAAGTTGCTTATTAGCTTCTCTATTAACATTTAGCTTCCCATTAATATTTGTTTGCTTAGTCTCCTCACTCTTCTGCTTAAGATGCATCCGATATTTCTGCAAACCAATAACAACAGATTAATTATGTAACATACACAATGCAAGTTTATTATTTGCATTAGTAACATACCTGCAGATGGCTTGCTACATTTTCCCTTGTCAAGTCAGGGATATCCATCAATTCTAGAATTTTCTTTGGCACAGCTTCTGAAAAATTGAAACTTGCATTCATAAGCAAACACCCATGCACGTGATTAAAAGGAAGAAGAAGAAGAAAGAGTGGTCGTACTATCAATCCCTAGTTGGAGTACAGCATCGACGAACATTTGATGCCTTTCTTGGGTCCAAATAAAACGTGGCTTTTTGTTGGGAGTGTTGGACTGAACATCATGATCATCTCTTTCGGTTGATAAGCTCCTCTTCCTTCTATTCACTGTTCCTTTGCTTTCATCATCATCGTCATAGAAAACTTCTTTCTGGGTTTTCTCCATCACATTCTGCCATATGTTCATCAAATCTTGCTCGCTAAGAGGTTTAACTAAATTATAACAAGCCCCTTTCTTTTTCATACCCTCCATCACTGCAATTGATGACTCATCATCTGTTGCACACATCACTGCAACAACACCAACACCATAATCATGATTAATTAATATCCCTGATCATCAATAATTGATCATTCAAACAAGGTCGGTAGTCAAAGTTACTTACTTACGACAGGAATATTGAATTCTTGGAGAACATGGTCAAGTAATCGAGAACCATCATCCATTATCCCTGGCATATGAACATCACATAGTACCACATCGAAACACCCACTGCTCTCCCGAAGAAGATTCAAAGCATGAGAACCCTCGAAGCATGTGGTCACTGCATTTATTTGTTTATAAAGATTACTTTTTTTTCAGGAAAAATCAAAACTTGAATTGTTTATAAATAAAGAAACCTTGTTACCTTGATAGTTGCATTGAAAAGCCATATCTTGAATAAGTCTTAAGTGTTCAGGATCATGATCAACGACCAGAAGCCTAAGAGCAGTGGTAGTGGAGAATTGATAATCAAGAATAGGCGGAGGCATAGAATTCGCATTCTGATCAGTGAGAGAATGCGGATTGTTGTTGGCGGCCATAGCGGAAAAAAGAGTGAAGAGTAGAGAGTGCAGTGAACAAGTTTGGATTTTAATTAACGGAAAGCAGAGAGAATGGTGATATTGTTGTAACAGATTGGAATGGAAAAGAATAAGAGTGGAAAACTTATAAATTTGAGTTGAAAAAAAGGTGACTGTGAAAGATTGAAGAAATATGGCGAGCAAAGAGAGGAATCACTCACTTTGGATCAAAGCTAGGGCTACCTCACAATCAATGCTACTTCCACCCACCCTTATTAATTCTTTCCAAAATTAACTTGATTGATTTTTAGACTAAATCCTAGCATATCTTTTATAATTAATTATATGATGAATTAAAAAATATTTTAATTGATATAAAAATCTCCTTTTATAAGATATTTCATTATATTATTTTTTAATTAAGAAAGTAGTGAATAAAATTTTAAAATAACTAGATTTAATGTCTTTTACATTTTTAAATCAAATCAAGTAGTTCTTCTTAAATTCGTTAACTTTTTTTTTTTAAAGATTTCAAATTTTATTGTGGAATTACTTGAAAATTAGAAATATTCTTTCCTCTTTGAAAAACATTATTTTTCTTTTGTTAACCGGTAAGTTTCTGTTTCTGTTTTTGTTTATGTTTTCAAAATCAAACATTTAAATTTATTTTTCCCTAACCAAAGCCAAAAATAAATAAATTACAGAAATTAAAAGATATACAAAATTGTCAGTGGAGAATTAAATCTAACAGTCCATGAAAATTGCTTACAAACTATTAGATTATGATTAGTAGCGGGTGACAAAGGGGTATGTTTGCTTAAATGTGCAGTCACAAAGAGTACGTGTCCTCCTTCTTAATTCACCAGAAATAATTTTTTAAAATAAAACAAATTAAAATTTTATAAATTGAAATTTGAGTTGAAGTAAGGTGTTTTTTTTAGAACTTAAATCAAAATTTTTCAGTTTAACTTGGATTAAACTAAAAAAAATAGATGAATGACAAAAGATAAGATGAAAATAACAACCCGATAATCCAATGTTTCGCTCAATATATTGAATTTTAACAACAAAAAGTATTCTAAATTAAAAAAAATGACATTCTTGCAAAATTCAATAAAATTGGAGAAAACTAATGTACTCCTGATAAAGTAGAGAGTGCAGTATTATTTAAGAGTTAATTTATTATCAAAAGTTATCAGGTAAATTAAATTTATTTATTATTATTATTATTATTATTATTATTATTATTATTATTATTATTATGAACAGAACAAACAAATTGATACAGACCAAAAAAAATTAATCTCCTCTTTCAAACACCAGAAAAATATTCAGGAACTTGATTGGAACTCCTCTTTTACTCTGTTACTAGCGATGTGATGTCTTCAAACATCTTTATTTCTGGCCGGCGATAAATTTAAACATTCTTGAACCCACTTCTTTTCGTCTCTGCCATAAATGACCTTTCAAGCCGGAAAAATCCCTTCCATGAAAGAGAGAGATGACTGTCTGTCACGCTAAAAGTAAAATTGATTTTGGAGAAGAACCCTGTCTCCATGAAAGCGCTATGACTCCATTAATTTTAAAATACTAATTTACACTTATAGATTATTTGAAATTCTTTGAATGCATTAAAAATTAAAATATTAATTTAATATTAAAATAAAATTAATCTTAAAAAAATTAAAATATCCTTTTAGAATAAATATTTTTTAATTATATTAAAAATTATAAACTTAAACTTAAAAAAAACTAAAATACCCTTGTAATTAATTTTTATAAGAACACAACAAGGTCTGAATGTTACTAAAAATACTAAAGTAATTTTATAATAAATTATTCATATTATTTAATTAGAATAAATGACCATTTGTACTCATGAGAGATGAAAACGCTGACATTTGTACCCATGAAAGCTCGAAATTAATCTTGTACCCATGATAGATGCTGTCCGTGTGACAAAAGTGCCCTGACTTGGATCTGAGCTTGGTTCGTGGGTTTCCGAACCTACGTGGCACTCCCACCCCCCAGGCATATCTGAGCCAACCATTCACCATCATCATCTTCATCTTCTTCACCATCATCTCCATCCATCACTGTCTCTTCCCAGCCACCATAACCTCCATCACCATCACCTCAGCACCGCCACAGCCACCTCCCTTCACCACAACCTCCGGCGACAACCTACACCGCCGCGCCCCTTTCTCTTCTTCTTCCCCTCTTCTCACCTCCGCTGAGCCCAGAAACCACAGCGCCAGCTCCTCCTCTCCACCAAATAGCCGCGACACCCAACCTTCTCCGCAGCGTCCTTACGGCGTTCCAACCCGTCACCACTCCCCTGTCCGAACCCTACCTCCCCCAAAGCTCCCAGCAGCATCAGACAAGCCAAAATTTTCAAACAGCAGCATGAATCAAAACAAACCTAAATCCACTATCCAGCTCAGATTATCTAACAACCTAAGCAACTAACATGCATTTCTAACTAACCAAATTAAGCAAAATGAACTAAAAGCAATACAATGAAAGAAACAGAACTCAACAAATGAAAATGGGAACCTGGGAAGCAAAGAATGAACAGGTGAAGGGAAGATGATGGCTGAATTAGCCGGGGCAGAAGCGGCGGCCTGGTAGTGGCACTGCTTCAATTGCAGCAGCGGATAGTGAACGCAGCCATGAAACAGGGGAAAACGGAGGGGATGGAAGACACAGGGGCTGCACCCTGTTCTGGTCGTTCCATGGGAGAACGGAAAACGGGAGTGGAATCGCGACGGTGCTAGGCTGGTTCGCGATGGAGACGAGATGATAGAGAAGGAAGAAGAAAGGGGGAAAGGGGCTCATCGTCGGTGTCGCTGTGGCTCGTCGACGGCGCGGCGGTTCGGCCAGTGAGAGAGAGGGAGGAGAAGGTGGCCGGTTCGTTGGTGTGGCTGAGGAAGACAGAGAACACGCAAAGGGGAGAAAAGGGAAGAGGGTTGCGGTGGCTCGTAGAGGCCGACGGTGATGGTTGGCGGAGCTAGGGTTCGGACAGGGGAGTGATGATGGGTTGGAACGATATAAGGACGCTGCGGAGAAGGTTGGGTGTCGCGGCTGTTTGGTGGCAGACGAAAGGAGACCCAGGAATGGAGAAGGTGGCCGCTGCCGCTCTGGGCTTTGGTGGAGAGGAGGAGCTGGCGCTGTGGTTTCTGGGCTCAGCAGAGGTGAGAAGAGGAGAAGAAGAAGAGAAAGGGACACGACGGTGTGGGTTGTTGTCGGAGGTTGTGGTGAAGGGAGGTGGCTGTGGCGGTGTTGAGGTGATGGTGATGGAGGTTATGGTGGCTGGGAAGAGACAGTGATGGATGGGGATGATGGTGAAGAAGATGAAGATGATGATGGGAGTGCCACGTAGGTTCGGAAACCCACGAACCAAGCTCAGATCCAAGTCAGGGCACTTTTATCACACGGACAACATCTATCATGGGTACAAGATTAGTTTCGAGCGTTCATGGGTACAAATGTCAGCGTTTTCATCTCTCATGGGTACAAATGATCATTTATTCTATTTATTTATATTAGGAATTAAAAATTTAAAATAATTTTAAAAATATTAAAATACTCTTATATTTAATTTTTAAGATATTAAAATAGTCTTTTAGGATTAATCTTGGAAATAATAAAATACTCATTTAAGATTAGAGTTGTTTAATTATGTTTAAAATTTTATATTATAATTTTAAAATATTAAAATATTTCTTTACAAAAAAATATATTTAACTATTTTTGTTTGTTTCATTCTTTATATTTATCTTAAATAAAAAAGATATTAAGACATAACTCAATCTTATACACATTTTACACTAAATATAACACAGAATTATGTAATCTTTGTTGTCTTTCAGTTTTTATCTTCCAGTTTTTCTCTTAGAATACAATTTTATTTATATTTAAGAAGATACGTTTAGCTTTAGATAGATAAATAACTAATGAAATTATTATTATTATTATTAGGTTTAATTACTCTACAGGTCCTTATAGTTTCACCGAATTTTCAATTAGGTCTCTATACTTTTTTTCTTTTCAATCGGGTCTCTGTACCTTTTTTTTTTCAATTAAGTCCCTGTTAACGTTTGACATTAAAAAAACGTTAGTGAGCTGTGGAATGACTTATTTACCCCTGTCTTCTCCCTATAAACACTCTCATTGCAATTTTGAGGTTTCTCTTCTTCTCCCATTTTCATTTTCAGTTTTCATATTCTCCAAATTTATGGCTCATAGTCAAGGAACCTCATTCATTCTCTATTCGGAAAGCTGTGTTTCCAGGAGCTCGTACTCGAAGAAAGAAGACACCTGTGTTTCTGTGGAGAGGCAGTAACCGTCCGCCGTTTCTCAGCCGTTTCTGACCATGGTAGGAGGTATGTTACTTGTGGAAAGATACCAAAATGCAACTTTTTTGAGTGGATTGATGATTTTGATTGGATTGAGGTTGATGACGGTGCAAAGAATTGGTGGCCAAAGGAAAAGGAAAGGCGAGTTCACTGTTTTTGTGGTGACACTCTGAGTCTTCAAATTTCAGTGGGCCCAGTTTGGACCCAGTTTTCGGCCCAGAAACACAGACTAGAGCCAGAGGACAAGCAGAGACTCAAGACACATTCTCATTCGCACAGTTTTAGTTTTAGTTTTGGAATCTTAGAGAAAAATTACTACTTCCTCTAGGGTTTCTTCACATTCATAGATTTCTAGTTTTATGCTTTTGATTTGGATATTGAGAAGAGTTACTACCTCCGTGAAAGTTTCTATTATTCTAGTTTTATGTTTTTACCATGGCAATCAATTCTGATCTTTGACTATTTTGGCTGTGCTAAAGTAAAGGTACCGTCCCTATTATCACTTAGCATAAATGTATTTCTGGAGTATTTCTTAGAGGATTATCACTTAGCATTGTTAAGCTATTCTCTAAGCAAGTATGTCAAATATTGAATTCAGTTAATACCACATATCTGATGTTGCAGCTTTCACTTCTCAGACCCAAACACACTTCAGCTTTGTTTTCTCAGGTAAATTCTTTCAATGATGGACTTGTTTTGACTGTTCTTTGATGCCTCCATTTCTATTTCTAAATATTGCTTAGTTGTTCACCATCTGTTTGAGGAAATGCCCAATTGCAAAACACCCTCATCTTGCTGTATGAAACTATCTTTGTGTGCGCTCTCGCATGTGAACTCGATTGTGATGTGCTTTGGTTGTTTGAATGACCTACTTTTTGACCTTCCAAATGTGTTTCAATAGCTTTATCAGACATTATTTATAAATTGGGTGAAATGAAGAATGAACTCTAATGAAAATAGTTCCATTTCTTAAGTTTGAGTTTTCCAAGCTTGGCACCTATAAAAAAATTTACAATCTGTGCTTGATTTTCATTTATCCTACTTTACAATTTTGTCCCCACTGGCAGATTTGTCCTATGTATAATTTGGTCCCTACTTTACAATTTTCCTTTGTTCTTCTACTGTACTCACTGTTGCAAGGAAATTCTGCCTTTCTGGAGTATTTCTTAGAGGATTATCACTTAGCATTGTTAAGTTATTCTCTAAGTAGGTATGTCAAATCTTGAATTCAGCTATTTCATGTTGAGGTTGAATGAAATTGTGTTTCATGTGTAGTATTGTGAAGCCAGCAGAAATCAAAATGATTGACTTTGGATCAGCATGCACATGGAAAACCGCACTATCAGTATCCTAACAAATGAAATTTGTTGTTGAAACTTTTTTCCTCATGGTTTTTCAATTTTTGGTGTTTCCTTCCACTTCACTATCTCTTTTCTTTTGCTACTGCTTCTTGCTGCAGTGTGATAGTGATCCTTCTAAGCGAATACGATTATGGATTGTGCTTTACAAGGATTGAACTTAGTGATCTGCTTAGAGCTCTGTTAGCTGCAATTCTTCTATTCCATATGTCTTACTAATGAATCACCTGCAATTTTTCTATTGGTGATAAAGCCATCAGAAGAAAGACAAATTTTGTTACTGATGATAAAGCTAACCAAGGCAAGCTTGTCTTTACTTAAATCCTCCTGCATATATACGATAGAATAATATTTGGTTTGATTACACTAGCGGTTCCTATATTTTTACTCAATTTTCAAATAAGTCCTACTCTTGATTTTTGTGGTGTTAGCAAGGTAGACTCTGACTAAACTTGTGATTGATTTCTAATGTTTCAAATAACATTATTTTTATCTCTGTTTCTATTTCAGGGTCCAGGCGTACCGTTTTGGAAAGTGTAAAATCCGTTTTTAATAAATTATGTGACAGGATGGAGGCCAAAGAGCTGAGTTTGGTATGGGATTTCTTATTTAAGCTTAGTGATCTGCTTAGAGCTCTGTTAGCTTTATCATTAGTAACCTCAAAATCCCCTTTCTTCTTTGCTTCTTTCTCACTTCTTCTTCTTTTTTCAGATCAAGCTAACTTCAGGTGATTCATTCCTTCCCTTCTGTTCCCTTCCCTTTTCGTTTCTCTATTTCCTTGCTAATTCCAATTTGTTTGGTCCAATTTCCTAAATTCAATCTTCCCCTTCCATGCAACTGGACTGTACTATGATAGTGTTTCTGCCACCTAGGGAATCAGAATGCTTCCCACGCTTTTCTTTCTCCTAGCGTTTCGTCTAATTTTTATTCTAGCTAATCGTTGTTTACGCTTCTTATAGGGTGTAGTAAGGGTTGATCCTCTTGTCTAATAATCACAATAGCGAAAAATGGTATGCTTTCTAGTGTAATATTGCCACAAAGGATATTTATTAAGAGATATTTTGACCTGTTTTTCTAATGCAGCCAGCATGAATGTCTGTTTTCTATATATGTTGCAATGGAAACTATATTTTCCTTTAGGAAGTAATTGAAGCCTAATAATTCTAATATGAAAACATGCACTTGATTTATGTGATGCTATTTTCAGCAAAAATAGTTCTATTGACCGAATCTAATATTATCATCCTTTCAACTCCAACCTTATTTGAGGCATAGAAGTATTTTACTTCTCTGAAATTTCTAAAGTTGAAAATTTTCAGCATTTTGAAGGTAATTCATATTGAGAAGTAGTGAAATAGCAACCTTTGATGCCATCTTCAATTTTAAATAACCCCCTAAGTTGTGTTCCCTTTTTTCCCTGTTTTTCATATCACCATTGAAAGTTGTTCATTTTTTATAACATTATTTTAATTCAGATTTGGAATATCTTAATAAGATTTCATATTTTTCATTATTGCATGTTTGAGTGATGAGAATTGAGAATTTCTTTAAATCACCAATTAGGTTTCATCTACCGCTGTTACTAAATGGAAATGTTGCAGGAAGCTAATGAAAAATCAAAAGCCGTTACAAAAGTATCTGCTATGAAAGGTATATTGCAATGCAAACTCCCCCTATATATTAGTCGAAAGCATTAGAGTCGAATTGGGTCATAATGCTAAGTGAGATTTTTTTTGGCATCAATATTGGCTATGTAAATATTCATGGTTCATATTGCATCAAATTAATAATTTTTAAATATATTGCCTTTTTCATTAGACATTATGCGTGGCTGAAACTTAATACTCTATGATCACTGACGGAAATGCAACATCATTTTCAGCTATCAAGAAGAGGATGGAGAAGGATATTGATGAAGTTGGAAAGATTGCACATGGTGTCAAAACAAAAGTAGAAGCTGTAAACAGAGATGTAATGAGACGAAGATAATGACTTGATGTTTTAGTAGATTTTCGTCCTGAAATTTCAAACATATGAGGAATTTTTATATGGTCTTGTTATTTGCATAACTTAGTATAATTGAACAATACATTGAGTTTATGTTTTGATGAATTATAGTTGATGTATCAACATACTTTGATGTATGGTTGTTACTTATTATTATAGTTGATGTATTAATACACTTTGTTTATGTTTGAAATATATTGACTTGCTTGTTTATAGTACTTTTCTTTTAGTTTGATAATACGATAAATTTGTTTATTTTTTAAAATATTATAAATATTCGAATACAAATTAGATAAAAATTTGTATTTATTAAATTTATATTTATTTTGTATGAAAAGATTTATTTTGCAATGAAAAATCTAAAAAAAATATTTTACCTTACTGATGAATTTACAGACAGATTTTCTGTCTGTATTCAGAGTTTGGAATGGTTTTTCAAGGTTCCAATTATTGACGGAAAATCTGTTGTCAATTACCGACGAAAAATCCGTCGAAAAATCTGTCTCTAATTACTGACGAAAAATCCGTCGAAAAATCTGTTTCTAGTTACAGACGGAAAATCCATCGGAAAGTTTGATGCTCGGAGAAATGGAGGAGAAAATTTACAGAAGGAAAATCTTTCGGTAACTGGTAAAAATTTGTCGGTAATTTTACCGACGGAAAAAATCTGTCGGTAAATAATTTTCGACGGGGCTTTTACAGAGGGACAAAATCCATCGGTAACCAAGAATCCGTCTGTAATATAGGCCAAATCTGTCTGTATTAAGCAATTTTTTAGTTGTGATCTTCTGTTGTAAATCCAGCATATGGTTGACTATTGGAAATATTGACTGAATGGAGAGTATATAATATTGGTGTTTGGAGAGTATATAATATTGGTGTTTGGGTGATTAAGCTGTTATTTGCTGAATTGATTTCTTCTACTTGATTATTGGTAGTAATGTTGTTCAATATCAAAGAATGAGTTGTTCCAATTTCTTAGCATCCTAAAAAGGACAGTAGAGTTAATTTTATAATACTATCCACATTTCTAGATAAGAGATAAAGTTAAAAGTTTAATTACCCTCCATAGTGATATGAATAGGTGATTGGGAATTTGGAAACTTCGCTTGAGATCTCCAATTGAATTCAGAATTTGAGTTAATAGAAAAAGACTCATTAATTTTTGCTGATTGCCTAATTTTTATGATGTTTCCTTGAGTTGGAAGTGTTCATTGAAAAGTTAAATGCAATTCACCTAAAATTATATTTGAGAAGAATTTTAAAACATCAATTAAAATCTTATTAAGAGGAACAATCATAATTTCTTTGAATATTATCTCTCATATTAAATTGTGTTACAGAAATGTATATATATATATTTTTAGAATATTATATAAAATATAGACTTTTAAACATATCATCTAATTGGAAGACTTTTATCTTAAATGATAAATTTAAAAAATTGAAGTGTATATAATTGTTAAATCTTAAATAGTATTATTTTTCATAAATACAAAATTTAATATATATATATATAGAGAGAGAGAAAGAGAGAGAGAGGGGGAAAGAGAAAGAGAGGAAGAGATATAGCAAATTTAGAAATTATTTAAATTGTGATTTACATAAATTATATTTCATCCAAAAAATAATTTAGATGAAAAACTCAATAAAACTATAATAATAACTATATGAAAACAATTTTCATACGCATATATTTTTAAACTTAAATATAAATTAGCCACTAATTGCAGCATTATATTTCAAAATATTTTTGTTAAATGTAGTTCGGTTTTTTAATCTTTAAAAATTTTAATGGCATTATTAATTGTGTCAGATAGATTATTCATAATTTTAAAAAATCATTTTGATATTACTAAAATATATATACTCAACTAATTAGTTGGCTTAGCCGAAATGATTATTTAATTCGAACAAATTATGATTTTAATATATTGAATACAAAATTTGTATAAAAATATAAATTATTTATTGTTTTTGATAGAGATAGTTAGGATAAATTTCACCATAAAATCAAATACAATGTAAAAATAGTGAAAGTGTATTCATTGGTTAAAATTTTTTATTTTAAATAATTTTTTTTAATTAATTATTAGTTGTCACTATTATTTTACTATAAAACAATAATATTTTCATACAGATTATAGAAGATAAAAATGTATAGGATAAAAAGACATTTAATAAATTCATCAAAATATAAAATAAATGTCTAAATTCATCAAAATGTAAAATAAATGTCAAGATTTCGGTACCTGACAATAATAGTTTAAATATAAAAATCTTCGAAAGATACATAATTTTTAAGTTTTAATGTTCAGATATTATAAACTTAAACATCTTAATGCAACATTTGCAATTTATATAGGAAATAAGACATTAATTTTGTATGAACAATAAACAAATTTGTCTTTATTATATTCAAAATTAGTTGTGAGAATTCAATGGAGGAATAAAATTAAGAGTAACAATTATGATTATCTTTTTAAGTTTTATTGTATTTTATAATATTTAATTTAAAAAATATTTATTTCCTGTTAAATTGTGAAAGAAATAAGCAAACAGCATTAAATTGTATTTGTTTACAGTATCTAAAAGCATAAGCTAACTATGAAGGTTGAGTGATTCTGCATTAATAATTTTTTTGGAACAATGATTATTTTAACATATTAAATAGATTTATATGCATTGTCATGTGAATAAGTAGCACATCTTGTTAGAAGCAATGCTAACTTAATCTAAATATTTATAATAATGGCTAACTAAAAAATAAGAGAGAAAGATATCTACAAAGTAGCTGATTTGTTATACTAAGATTGATTTAGTCATTGAGCTATATAGAGAATATGTGTTTATATTAAACGAAGCTATAGATTTTATATTTTTAAGACTCTTAAAAATTGTCTATAACACAATTATACAACAAAAAATTTAAATTTAAATGTAAAAAGTATCATACCTGATTGCATCTTGGTTTTCTGTCGATGGTAAACTGAGTTCTGCATTTTTCTACAGATGACGTATATAGTGTTTTTCTTTTACTTGTCCAATAATAAAGAATATTTTTTTTATGGTAATCGTTGAATGAAAAAAAAGATTGGATAAAATAAATTTTTACATCGAGTGCTACAAAAGAATACATGCATTGAGGTAGTAAAATTGTAAAATATTTATAATGGAAAACATTTGCTAACTAATATTTTTGTGCTCTATGATTTAGTCACCTTTTCTTCTCACATATTATAGCAGATCTAATATTTCTTGTATTTCTTGAGTCTTTCAAATTTATTACATTTAGGTTAGATATAAATAAAATACTGAATAAATGAAATTTACATTGAGATAGTAAGAATGCATGCGGTCACCTGTTGTTTTTCAGTATTTTTTGATAAAAAAATTTACGCAGAGGGAACAGACAAGATTGTTGAATGGTTCATTGTTTTAAGAAGAAGCTTTTTGTGGGGAGCAGAAAGAAATTTCTCCTTTTTTTTTGTTAACACACAATTTGTGAGCACATATTTTTTTTCTTTCTTAATAATGACATATTAATTTGGAATTCCAATAATAATTTTAGAATTGGGACGGCTGGCCTCCAAATTTTGGGACGGTGAGAAAAGAGCTCACACTTAGTTAGTAACATAATTAAATCACTATAAGTTAAATGTTTAAAGATCTTCATTAAATTGTTTGTAAGAAGTAGTATTTTATTTATAACATAGATATGTAGCCTGTGATTATTCTGATGTGATATTTCTATTATTATATATTACATTGTATATAATATTATATATAGAAATTTTTATTAAAATATAAAGATTGAAAATATCATTGTGTTGTCAGATTGCTTCTGCATTTAGGAAAGTAATTAACAAAAGATGTGAAAAATTTTTGTTAATATTTATAGTTTTATTGAAACTAGTTGTGTTACACAATAGAAATCTGATTGTGTTACAATTTAATTAATTAAATCAATAATAGAGAGTAGTCATATAATATATTATGTAAAATATTCTGAATAGAATGCTAGTACTAAAAAAGCTCTTTTATTATTAAATTGTGTCATTTATTTTAAATTAATAAAGTTTATTAAAAAAAGTTTCTTATATTATAAATTTTAATTTTTTACGACAAAAAATATATCTAACAATATTCTTAAATAATTGAATTCTAAATTTGTCATAACTATTTTTTTAATTTAAAAATATAATAAATATGTTATATGAATAAAAAATTAGTATTTTTTTATCATATAAAAAAGAGTACTTTAGAATATATTAGTGTATAAAAAAGAGTACTGTGTTAGAATACATTAATGATAAAAATAGTGATTTTGCACCAGTGACTGTTCTGATGATTAAGTGCTATATTACTTCCAACAATGCCATTGTTGTTGATGAAACCAAAGGGATTACTATTACTATCAGGGAATTTCATCAAAGCATGAGGTGCAATACTAACAATGGGTTGAGATTGATGATGGAAATGATGATCACACTTTGATGACATAATAATGGGATCCTATTTTGACACAGATAATGAAGAATAATATTGGTGATGAAGGGATAGTGTTTGTGTAATTTGAGGAATGTTGGTGGAAGCTTGAACCCTCAATGGTGAATAGATGAATGACAAAAGATGTGAAAAATTACTTCTGCATTTGGGGAGGTAATTAACAAAAGATGTGAAAAAGTTTGATTATGTGAAAAAGTTTGGTTAATATCTATAGTTTTATATTTAGATTCAAAATTAAATATCTAGTTTTATTGAAATTAATTCTGTTATAATTTAATTAATTAGATCAATAACAGAGAGTAGTCATGCAATATATTTATTTATGCATCTATTTTTATTATATAAAAGTCGATACTAAATTAATACCAGATGAGTTTATGTCAAATAGTTATTTTTTAGAGTAAACTACCATTTCTACCCATAAAAGTTGAAAACGCTGACATATATACCTATAGAAGTTAAAAATTACCATTTGTACCCATAAAAGATTAACTTTCGCAAGCAAAATTATCCAAACCCTACATAATTATATAAAATTTACAAACTACCCTTCCCCCTTCTCTTCTCTCACCCTCTAATTCATTTTTAACTCATTTTCTTACTATCTGTAGCACCTCTGTCAGCCGTGAACCACCACTACCATAGCATCATCTCCCTTCCTACTCTTTCTCTCTCACTCACTCACTCTTTCTTTCTTACCTCTTGAACATCAACATAGTTCAGCCACTATCCTCTTCAAAATCACAAAAAAGAATAAACTCAGAACAAATTGAAGAATAGAACATGTATAGATTCAAAATAAAACCCTAATTTTTTAGAACCTTCACAAAAAGTTGTCAATTTCTCAAATTCTATATCACCATTTTCGTTGCAAATAACAACGTAATACTAATTCGATTTTGGCGACACTGGGAGGAGAAGATGATGAAGATGCATCGCTAAGAGAAGAAGAGAGCAGTGACACCGAGAGAAGGAGAAGACGAAGATATGACATTTGAAAAAGGAAGAAACTCAACGCTGAAGAAGTTATGGTTGCAGAAAATAGAGGACTCAAAATTGCTACTTCCTGAAGTCAGAAATCTCCCAAAGAAGAAGAAGAAAAAGAGTGGAGGAGAAGATGGAGCTCGCGACGGCAAAAGGAGGGACCACCATTAATACACAGAAGAGAGAAAAGAATGACAGAGAAGAGAGAAACATCAATAAGGAGAAAAGAAGAAGGAGAAAAGTGCGAAGATGGGGGAGAGAAAGAGAGAGAAGACGGTTGAAGAAGATAGAGGAGAAGGAACACAGGTGAGTGAGTGAGAGAGAGAGTGGAAAGGGGATGGTGCTGCGGCAGTGGTAGTTCACGGCTATAGATAAAGAATTGAAGAGGATGAGACTCACTAAGGGTAGTTTGAAAATTTTATATAATTATTTAGCGTTTTTAATTTTTATAGATAGAAATAGTAGTTTACTCTATTTTTTATTGAATGTAAAATGTTCTTAATAGAATATTAGTATTAAGAAAGTTCTTTTGTCATTAAATTGTGTCATCTATTTTAAATTAATAAAGTTTACTAAAAAAAATTTATATTATAAATTTTATTTTTTTCGACAAAAAATATATCTAGCAATATCTTTAAATAATTCAATTTTAAATTTGTCACAACTATTTTTTTCTAAATTTAAAAATATAATAAATATATTGGAGAGATAAAAAATTAATAATTTTTTTATTATATAAAAAAGAGTACTATATTAAAATATATTAGTATATAAAAAAGAGTATTATGTTAGAATATATAAACTTCAAAGACATTTACAATTTAGAATTATTTACTCCTAATAATTATTAGAACCTATTCAAATCATAATACTTGATTGACAATTGTCATTTTATTTTAGTATTATCAACTGATGAGGTTGGAATATAGCCATCATTGAGGATCTCAGCAATGCTGCCACTTCCGCTGACTGAATTATTCATTTGATGATGATAAAGAGCAAGTGAGGCTGATGATGATGATGATGAAAATGCATTGTAATCAACGAGAGAATCATTTCTACAGCTACCACTACCTCCCCTCATTCCCCCTTGAAAAGCAGCTCCATCACAGGGTTGAGAAGCCATCATCCCATAATTATAATTAGATTGCTGAATAATGTAGCAACCATAATCATTATTATTCTGATGATTGAGTGCCATATTACTTCCAACAATGTCATTCTTGTTGATGAGACCAAAGGGATTACTGTTACTATTACAGAATTTCATCAAAGCATGAGGTGCAGTACTAACAATGGGTTGAGACTGATGATGGAAATGATGATCACACTTTGATGACATAATAATGGGATCCTGTTTTGGCACAGACAATAAAGAAGAATAATATTGGTGATGAACGGGTAGTGTTTGTGTAATTTGAGGAATGTTGGTGGAAGCTTGAACCCTCAATGGTGCACAAAGTTGCTTGTTAGCTTCTCTATTAACATTTATCTTCCCATTACTATTTGTTTGCTTAGTCTCCTGACTTTTCTTCTTAAGATGCATCCGATATTTCTGCAAATCAATAACAGAAATAATTATACAGTGTTCAAATAAATTAGGGTTCAAATAAATCATGTAACATACACAATGCAAGTTTATTATTTGCATTAGTAACATACCTGCAGATGGCTTGCAACATTTTCCCTTGTCAAGTTAGGGATATCCATCAATTCAAGAATTTTCCTTGGCACAGCTTCTGAAAAATTAAAACACTAATAAGCAAACACCCATGCACGTGATTAAAAGGAAGAAGAAGAAGAAAGAGTGGTCGTACTATCAATCCCTAGTTGGAGTACAGCATCGACGAACATTTGATGCCTTTCTTGGGTCCAAATAAAACGTGGCTTTTTGTTGGGAGTGTTGGACTGAACATCATGATCATCTCTTTCGGTTGATAAGCTCCTCTTCCTTCTATTCACTGTTCCTTTGCTTTCATCATCATCGTCATAGAAAACTTCTTTCTGGGTTTTCTCCATCACATTCTGCCATATGTTCATCAAATCTTGCTCGCTAAGAGGTTTAACTAAATTATAACAAGCCCCTTTCTTTTTCATACCCTCCATCACTGCAATTGATGACTCATCATCTGTTGCACACATCACTGCAACAACACCAACACCATAATCATGATTAATTAATATCCCTAATCATCAATAATTGATCATTCAAACAAGGTCGGTAGTCAAAGTTACTTACTTACGACAGGAATATTGAATTCTTGGAGAACATGGTCAAGTAATCGAGAACCATCATCCATTATCCCTGGCATATGAACATCACATAGTACCACATCGAAACACCCACTGCTCTCCCGAAGAAGATTCAAAGCATGAGAACCCTCGAAGCATGTGGTCACTGCATTTATTTGTTTATAGCATAAAGATTACTTTTTTTCAGGAAAAATCGAAACTTGAATTGTTTATAAATAAAGAAACCTTGTTACCTTGATAGTTGCATTGAAAAGCCATATCTTGAATAAGTCTTAAGTGTTCAGGATCATGATCAACGACCAGAAGCCTAGGAGCAGTGGTAGTGGAGAATTGATGATCAAGAATAGGCGGAGGCATAGAATTTGCATTCTGATCAGCGAGAGAATGCGGATTGTTGTTGGCGGCCATAGCAGAAAAAAGAGTGAAGAGTAGAGAGTGCAGTGAACAAGTTTGGATTTAATTAACAGAAACCAGAGAGAATGGTGATATTGTTGTAACAGATTGGAATGGAAAAGAATAAGAGTGGAAAACTTATAAATTTGAGTTGAAAAAAAGGAGACTGTGAAATATGGAAGGAATATGGTGAGCAAAGAGGCAATCACTCACTTTGGATCAAAGCTAGGGCTACCTCACATTCAATGCTACTTCCACCCACCATTAATTCTTTCCAAAATTAACTTGATTGATTTTTAGACTAAATCCTATCATATCTTTTATAATTAATTATATGGATTAAACAATATTTTAATTGATATAAAAATCTCCTTTTATAAGATATTTCATTATATTATTATTTAATTAAGAAAGTGAATAAATTTTAAAATAACTAGATTTAATGTCTTTTAAATTTTTAAATCAAATCAAGTAGTTCTTGTTACATTCGTTACTTTTTTTAAGATTTCAAATTTTATTGTGGAATTATATGAAAATTAGAAATATTATTTCTTCTTTGAAAAACACTATTTTTCTTTTGTTAACCGGTAAGTTTCTGTTTTTGTTTTTGTTTTCAAAATCAAAATTTAAAACTTTTCCCCTAACCAAAGCCAAAAATAAATAAATTACAGGAATTAAAAATAGAAAAAGTTTAGGGGACTAGCGAATTTATTAAAATTTGGATAACACTTAATAAAAGAAAATTGAGTGATTCTTTATCATTAAATAAAATTTCACACTATTAAATACACTATTGATGATTAATTGATGGTGACAATTCACAAAATTTGTTCGTCCCCTAGCAGTCTAGCACTCCTCCTACTAGATTATGATTAGGGTCCCGTGACAAATGGGTATATTTGCTTAAATGTGCACGCAGTCACAGAGTGTACGTGTCCTTTTTAATTCACCAGAAATAATTTTTTAAAATAAAACAAAAATTAAAATTTTATAAACTGAAATGTGAGTAGAAGTAAGGTGTTTTTAACTTTTTTTTTATTTAAATCAAAATTTTTTTGTTTAAACTGGATTAAACTAAAAAGAATAGATGAATGACAAAAGATAAGATAAAAATAACAACTCCACAATTCAATGTTTCACTCAACATATTGAATTTCAACAATAAAAAGTATTCTAAATTAAAAAAAGAAGTGACACTCTTGCAAAATTCAATAAAATTCATAATAATTCATAAATATTCTAAACAACAAATAATATATATTTAATTTAGTGTGTCTTGCCCCCACTAAAATCTAAGTATCAGACATGCGTATTAGACAGACTTTTTTTTTCTGCAAATTTAAATTTAATGTCGTATAATTTATTTTTTTTAGTAGGCTAAATGAATCAAATGCTAGATAAACTATAGGTTAAGTGTAATTTTGGTTTTTAAGATATAGGTCAAAAAAAATTTTTATCTTTAATTTTTTTTTATACATAATCGTTCCTAAAATTTAAAACTAAAATTTAAAATCGTTCTTTTTATTTAAATATTAAAATTTTGGACCAAGTTACTTATAATTAAAAAAATTATAAAAAAAAAAGAGTAGTTCTACTCCTGCAAAAGGAGAAGGGAAGAAGAAGAATGGAGAAGGGAAGAAGAAGAAGAAGTTGTCTACGATATACTTCTGTCTCCGCTTCTGTTGCCATCTCTGTATAGTTATGGTCCCTAAAGTAATGACGAATTTAAAACCAAGTTAAATTTTAAAGACGATTTTGTATAAAAAAAGGTTGGAGACAAAAAAATTTTCGACATATACCTTAGGGACCAAAATCGTACTTAATCCTAAACTACAACTCCTAATTAACTATATACGAAGAGTGAACTACCAATTCGGTCTCTGTCCATTATTTAGAATGATAATGCGATCTCTTAAGATAAAAATGATCTATTTCGGTCCCCGTCTCCTACTTCTGTGACACAACATGATTCTTTTGGGTATTTTTCCGTTAACTTTGAATGGAAAATGCTGACGTGTCAGGTTCAGAAATAGATAGTGACCTAATTATCTCTAAATTTAAACTGGTTAGGAGTTTTTTTGTCTTTATTCTTTAAACAATATCCTTTTTAAATTATATTTTTATTCATTATATTAATATTTTTTTAATAAATTATTAAATATATGGTATAATAAGTATAAATTAATTAATAAATTATTTAAATTTAAAAATATTATTTATTATAAAACTAAATAAATAAATTTCAAATATAATTTTTAAATATATAAATAATAAACATTAAAATACGATCAATACAATAATAATAATAATCCTATGATATACTATTAGTATTATAATTAATTAAATAGATTTTGAGTAAAATATATGTAAATTAATTAAATTTTAATATACATAAAAAATTAATTAATCTGCATTATTCTTTATCTATAACCTTATGACAATATGTATTATTAATAGATTAATAATATTATTGATACGTTAAATTTGTTGAGTTTATAAATAGTCTCCACACACACACACACACATATATATATATATATATATATATATATATATATATATAATGTTTTATTTCATTTAGTATTAGTAACCCACTCATAGTGTATTTTAGTACAAAGATATTAAATAGAATTATTAATTTAGTTTAAAGAGATAAAAAGTTAAATTTATTATTACTTAGAAAAATTGAATAAATTACTATTTATTCCCGTGAAAGATACGAATGCTCACAAATATATCCATCAAACAAAAAAATTAACGTTGTACCCATAAAAGATATACTCCGTATAACAAAAATATTCAAACTTTAATTTTTTTTGTTGATTTTTTAATAAAATTTCTAAATTACCCTCCCTTTATCTTCAACCCTCCCTCCCCCATCCCCCTCTCTCTATCTCTTTTCTCTCCTTGCATAGCCTACACAATCTTCCTCTAAGCAAATGTAGTAAAAGCCTTGTTGAGCCATAAATGTTCGTTGGTCTGATCAAGTTACCAGTCCAACTGTGAGCAAGTTCTTCATCAGCCACAACCTGAATATCATTATCATCTCCTTTGATCATAGTAGGAGTTTGTGAGCAAGTTCTTCATGAGCCACAACCTGAGTATCATTATCATTTCCTTTGATCATAGTCGGAGTTAAGAATACCATCTTTGAATTCTCTATTCTACCGTAAAAAAAATTTGGCGATAACACCAAAAGATCAAACCTTTTTCCTGTCGTATTTTTTAAAAAACTTGTCTCCTTTTCCAATCATATCCTCTGATCTTTCGAACTCTTTCACCGTTGAGTCTAGTACCGTCGAACCCTCCTCCGCGTAAACCCTAGTCTTAGGTCCCAATCGCGAAGGCAAATAGGTAACGAGACACTGGTTGCTCCATCACAAACTCTTCCACCACGCGGTTTTGAATGCACCGGTTCAAGTTCAATGAAGCGAAGGCAGCAGCGTTGTCGTCACGTGATTTATAGCCATGACTGCGGATAGCTCGAAAGGGATGTTGAGAATAACGGAGTAGCAAATCTTTCGGACAAGAGTATTATGGGAGGGAAAGATAGAGCGCACATGAAAAATGTAAGGGTGGGTTTTGTTTCAGGTTTATGGAGGAAAAAGCCATTGGAGTGCGGAGGAGGAAGGGGAGATAAAGAAAGTGAGGACAAAAGAAGAGTGGTTAAAAAGCGTGAGAGTGAGGAAGGTGCACTTGATGAGGTCAGAGGTGGTGGAGAAGGAGAAGGGGACGAATGGCTTTGTCGGCGTGAAGGGTGGAGCGGATGGTGAGGGAGCGAGTGTTAAGGAAGAAGGGGCCGGAGTGGGGGGGGATTTGGAGAGTGAAGAGTGCGGAGGCATGGATGGTAGAGGAGGGGAAGTCGAAGTACAGAGTTTAAAGTTGTGTGAGTGGTGGCTGACTGAATTGACTCAGTGAACGAGTAAGGATCAATAGGTGTCATTACTAAAGAGAGAGGGGGGTGAAGATGAAGGCGAGTACTTTGGAAATGTTATTAAAAAGTCAACAAAAAATTAGGGTTAGGATATTTTTGTTATATGGAATCTATTTTTTATAGGTACAACGTTAGTTTTTTGTTTGATGGGTATATTTGTCAGCGTTTGTATTTTTCATGGGTACAAATAGTTATTTATTCCAGAAAAATTTTACTATATATCAAATAATGTGTTCATTAATTTTTACTTTATTATTATGAAAGTTATCTAAATCATAATACTAATAGTATATCATATGGTTATTATTATTATTAATGTCCGTATTTTAATATTTATTATTTATACATCTAAATATTATATTTGAGAATTATTTATTTAGTTTTATAATAAATGATATTTTTAAATTTGAATAATTTATTAATTAGTTTGTACTTATTATACAATATATTTAATAATTTATTGAAAAAAATATTAATACAATGAATAAAAAATAATTTTAAAAAAGATATTATTTAAAGAATAAGAACAAATAAACCTTTAATCAATTTAAATTTAGAGACAATTATGTTTCTGTCCATTTTTGAATCTGACACGTCAGCATTTTTTCATTCAAAGTTAAAGGAAAAACACCAAAAAAAATGACATTATATCACATAAATAAATGACAAAAATCAAAGTGAATTATTTTTATCTTAAAAGGTTATATTGTTATTCTAAAAAATGGACAAAAATTAAATTATTAATTCACTCATATATAAATGATTTTATATTCTTATAATATAATATCTCGTTCTATTCTCAAAGGATAATGCTATTGAAATAATCTCGTCAAACATAATTAATTAGGTATGCACCAAAGACTATAATAATTAGAAGTATTAATTAGTCGTTTGCCCTTTTATTTATGAACGTCAATTCCAAATTATTGTTATAAAATTTTACAGATGTTAAAGAAATTGTTTTGATCGTCTAATAAAGTCCACCCCTTAGCTTATTGGTTAGTTCGTTGATGGAGAATATATACAAACTCTTTTCCCGGCTTTTGAAGAGGAAATGGATATTGTTACTTCAATGTTACTTTTTTTTTTTTTTTTTGTAAATGTATTTAATTATAAATGTAAAATATTCATATACGGAGTGATATAGAAAATAAGAGTACTATTATATTTTTTTTAAATAACTGTAGAAATAACAAAAAAAATAGATTACATATTCATTATTACTTTAAAAAATATGATTTCAACCAAACTAGCAGAAAAATTAAGAGAAATATAAGGAGGTAGAAAAAAAAATTATAATTATATTATAAATTATGCCATGTAAAATTAGTTTATCGGTACAAAAATTCGTTTTTTTAAACTCATGGTGAAAGTAATTCTAACTCTCCAATGCTATAACGGTTTTGATGGTCGAGATTAAAGAATCCGAGAAATGAATATTAATTGCTTGACTCTTATAGATCTAGTTACTTTTGTGTCAACTTCCATCTTTACACGAATAAAATCTATATTGAAGATAAGATATAGTCCAAAACTTAAGAAGTAACAAGTGTCCAAATTAGCAGTCTAAGCATTTAAAAATTTTCCATTATGATTCCTGAAAATTATTTCACATGCTGTTTTTTCGTCTTTATCAGAAAATCATCTGAATTTAAGTTTTGGACGAGATTAAAAAGACAACTAACATACATATTTTTTTTATAAAATTATCAATCCTTCTTCTTAACTTAGATAGGTCAACTTAGAGTTATCATTTTCCTTAAAAAGAAATTTGTCATTTTGTAAACACGCATTAATTTTAGAAAATTTTAATAAAATTCCTTGATGATATTAAAAGTTTAGTTGGCTATCTTATCTCTGTGTTTGGCCGCCGCTATGTCTTAAAAAAAATCTTTAGTTTTTAACTAAATCAAATTAGTTTCAAGTTCTTAACCATTTTTTATTTTTGATATGCCATTGTGTAACACGTGAAAATGAAATTTTAGGTGTGTAACAGATATTGATAACCTCGATTTGAAAGAAATCCTTAATAACGATCTCGGTAAAGAGAGAAAAGATGGAAGAAAAACCAAAAACTGTTGCATCATTGATTGACGGCTGGAATCAATTTATAAAATTGAGACTACCAATTTTATAATGATAGAGATTTAAAAAAAAAAAAAATTGTCCTACTTCAAATGATTAATCTCATTTTAACATATTTTGTCCCTTTCTGAAATAGTTAGTCACAATTTTTCGTGAAATTAAGGCTTAGTTTAGTAAAGTTTTTATTTTTAGTTTATAAAAATTAATTTTTAAAAGATAATTTTTTAAAAGTTGTAATATTTATGTTTGGTAAATCAAATTAAAAATTATTTTTAATAATCACAAGTAATAACAATTGTATTTAGTAAAATAACTTTTAAAATTTAAAAATACTATAATAGACATAAATGCAAGCATTAAATTTAAAAGTTAGTTAACATATGAGGTTATATTAGACTTTTAAATTTTGAAAAGTACAAGCCAACTTTAAAAAGCTCTATCTTAGGTGCTTTTAAAAATATCTCAATCTTTTAAAAGCTGCAAGCACAAGCACATGATCTTTTTTTATTTACCAAACATAAAATGAGGAGCTTGAGCTTTTAAAAAGCACAAACACTCATTCAAAAAACTTTACCAAACCAAGCCTAATAACTTTCCTATCAATGCGTTATACCAAATTAATATAATATCAATGTATTACAAAAGAAAATTTTCGTAAAAAATAGAATCACTAATAAAAGTATAAAAAAACTTTTAAGAACCTATAATTTTCATTTCTAAAAATTAGTTTGATTATATTAAAAAATAAAAAAGTTATCATCAATTGTCAACCGAAAAATTGGTGTCATAAGCAACAAACAGCAGAAGGTTAAAAAAAGGTTAACGGATAAGTTTAGATTTTAGAATAGAGCTAATGACTAATGTTGGAGATTGTCTGTACTTTGTAATCAATGGGCGCTGGTATCTTGGTGGTATTACTGTGTGCTCTCTCGTCGAATTACACTACCCACTTATTAATTTTCTATTTTTCTGCTTTGTAGTTTCTACTTTCTACTGCCTTACAAGTTACAACTGTTACATTTATTTAAGGAAAAATCTAGGGTCCGCAACTTTTTTAAATTTTGGCTAACATATAATCAATAAAAAAAAGTAAGTCATTAGATAAAATTTTATATCAATTTCACATCATTAAAATCATCATTAATGATTATTTAATAACTACAAATCACAAAAATTACTGACTCATAGCACTCCTCTTTACTTAATTTAATAACAAAAATATTATTCATAAAAATTAATTATTAATTAAATATTATATATTTGTGTATAAAAAATTTGGTATTTTAATTATTTTAATAATATTTTATATTTAAATACTTTTTAATATTCATATAACATAGTGAATTTAGCAGTGATTCAACCAACATGTGTACTGTTGAAGTGTTGATACTTAATAAATAAATATTTTGAGTCTTTTTTTATCAAAAATAAAATTGAGATTTAAATTCACAATTTCTAGATGGTACATTAATTTTGATTTATATATACCTGTATTATTTATAAATTTTAAAATATTTATTTTATTTATAATATTTAATAATATTAATTATTTTAAATTTATCTTTAGTAATGTAATTTTTTATAAATAATATTAATTAAAATTTATTTTTTATGTTAATAAAATTATTTTATCTATTTAGATAATGTGTTACTATTACGAAATACAAAAATATTATATATACATCTATTCTTGTCTAGAACTATTTATAATATGAAAGAGGATGAGACCGGAGGGAGAGGCACCAATTAACTGTCACATTGAAACTGGTTGAGAATGAATATCGGCAAAAATTTCAACAATCAAATCAGTGTGTACATTTTTAAATATGCTATTTATAGACGTTATGATTTAATTGAGAGCAGAACTATAATAATATTAAAATCAATTATTATATATTTATATATAAATATGTATTATTTAATTTATTTTTAATATATATTTTATATTAATATCAAATTTCAATAATTATTTTATTATTAGTATTTTTATCCGTAATATTATTATGGGAATATAAATCTTTTAAAATTACATCGATTCTGGTATTATAGATTATGACATAGAAAATTTATAGCATTAAACTATTTTTATAAAATAGTCGTAAGGGACAAAAGTCTTCGTCGGCTAAGAAGACCAGAGTGTTAAACAAAATTAAATAATAAGTTTTTTTAGTTATTATTTTTAAATAAAAGAGTTTATTTTTTTATTTAATTTTCACATTCGTTATCTAAAATTTGAAAGAATTTAACGTGTATATTTTTATATTTAATTAGATATTAAGTTTATTGTACAAATAGAAATAATTAATTTTTATGCTTGCTATTGAAAAATAATATTTTTTATATATATAAAAATATAATTAGATATTAACATAAAAAAATTTATATTGATAGTCATAAAATTAACTTATTTTTTTAAAACAATTGAATCTTAATTTTAACTTTTAATCACAACATTAGTATTTTTTTAAAATTATATGTAATAAATATTTAAAAGAAAAGAAGTGAAAATATATATTAAAAAGATAAGCAATACAAATTTAAAATTAAATAAAAAATATGTATATAATAATATTTTTTATTTAAATTATATTATGTTGTTAATTTTATTTTTTATAGAACATAAAAGTAGAGAAAAATAAAGAATGAGAGAAATGAGAGAAAAAGATAAAGAAGAAGAATGAGAGAGGGAGTTTGTTAATTTTGGAAGTTAAGAAAATTTTTTATTTTAATTGTAATGAAAATATCTGGTGACACATTTTGATTCGTCAAATTACTAATATAAAATATGAATTATAAATTATATATAGAGTGGGAAGGATAAAGAGAAACAGAAAAAAAGAGAGAGGTAGATAAGAAAATATAAGAAGGATGTTTACTAATTTTAGAGGAAAATATTTTCTCTAAATTTTAATAAGAGGGTGTCATGTGACACATTTTAGTTATTAAATTAGTTAGTAATATATAAATATAATATATAATATAGCTATATTTCAATTTTAGTATTTCAATTTTAATTTTAATTTAATTTAAATACAAATAGAGAATGTTATGTTGTATATTTTGATTGTTGAATTCGTAATTAGTCATTGATAATGATATATAAGAGAGATAGAGTGAGTGAAGAAATGAGAGAGATAGAGAAAGGAAGAGAGAAGAGGAGAGAGTTCTTTAATTTTGGAGGGAAATATTTGATTTCAATTGTAATGAGAGAGTGACATGTAGCACATTTTGACCTTAAAATTAGAGATATATAATAGATAATAGATTTTAATTTTAATTTTATTTAAATACAAATAGAGAATATTATGTTGTATATTTTGATTGTCAAATTCGTAATTAGTCTTGACAATGATATATAAGAGAAATAGAGTGAGTGAAGAAATAAGAGAGATAGAGAAAGAAAGAGAGAAGAGGGGAGAGTTCCTTAATTTTGAAAGGAAAAATTTAATTTCAATTACAATAAGAAAGTGACATATGACACATTTTGATCTTAAAATTAGAGATATATAATAGATTTGTAATACATATAATACATGGAACATGATATTAATATTAAAGTTTAGGAAAGTTTTACATGTGGATTGGTATGCCTGACTTTGAGAGAATGGACTATGATATTTGGGCATGACACATTGACACGAAGAGAAGCTAAACAATGTGCCTTGTCCATTCCCATAAACCCAGGCGCAGGAGAATGAAGGTGTTAAACACGCGCTTCCAAGGGAATCAGAAATAGAAAAGGCACCGTACCTATCGAAAACTAATGTCCATGTTAGTTGCCGATAAACACACATTACCCGCCAAACACACAAAAATATCTTCCTCCCACCCCTGTGACGTGGCAGCTTTTTGGTGGGAATTCACTCGCAGATATTTTCTCTCGAAATATCATGGGGACAAGTGTTACCCACGTTGACTCCATTCCCTTTATCATTTGCCCCTCTTTTTCTCATCAAATTACAATCACTACCCTTTAGGGTATCCCGCAATTCGGTGTTGGAAGAGGGGTATTTGTGTCAGAAGAGTCCAACAACCTTAATTCCTTATTAATATTACTATTATTGTTATTATTGTCAGAGAACAGAGCTGAAGAGAAAGAAACTGTGGGAGTTTGCACAAGAGAGAAAGATGGCGATGGCGAAAGAGAAAGAGGAGGATGAAGAGCACAACCACAACGGTGGGAAGAGGCTGAAATGCACGAGGAACGAAGGGAAGGAGGATGATGCAGTTGTTGCAATTGGAGAAGACGAGAGTGAGCTTCCTTTGAAGCCAGGGATCTTCTTCTACCCAGCAACACCAACCTCCTTTGTTGTTTGTGATGCGCTTGAACCTGATTTCCCCATCATCTATGTCAACAAGGTCTTTGAAATCTTCACCGGCTATCGTGCTGATGAGGCTCTCGGTCGAAACTGGTGAGATATTTTTTATTCTTTTTATTTCCCTTTTCTTTTTATACGTTCTTCTGGGGAAATTAATAGATGAGAAAATGTTGGGTTTCCTTGATTTGTGAAGTTAGCAACTCTGCACGATTAAATTTTTATAATTGGTGATGAAATGATTCCAGATCTATGCTAAATTTAGATGCTTTCAAACTACATTCTCAATGAATTCCTTCTTTTGATTCCCCTAGCATCCTTCTCAGGTTCTTATTGACAAATACATCTTCTTTTGTTACTCAATAGCTGTGATCTGACTAGTTTTCTTAACGTTTCCGGTTAAATTTTTCTATGAAATTCAGTGGTTGTTTGTTAGCCTGAAACATTCAGAACTGAAGTTTATAACTGTTCAAGTTGTGGAAAACGTGAAACCTTTTTGCTGAAATCTTTGAAAACTTGTACTATGGAGATGAGTAGAAATTTCTATCAAATGTGGAGAGAAATTTATTATTCATAATTACTTGGTTAGTATGCATGATTATACCTTTTGTTTGACAGAACAAGATATCTTTGGACTTACAATTTATGATCTCAACTGTTTGTGCTTGTGAGTCATCCGCCTGTGAAAAGGAATTGTAGTGGAGGAGGAGATGGATTAAAGATGTGACTTCTTCATTGTATCAATGCTAAGGAAGCTAGCATGCCAGAGTTCATGTTCGATTCACTCGATCCTGTTCAGCTTTGTTTCCTGACAGGAGAGTTTGAGCTCTGGGTTGTATATTTGGTTTTCTTTTACATACTTTGTCCATTTCCAACCTCATTACCTTAGTTAACAGATATGGCTTCAAATTAAACTGATTTGTGTCACTTCAAGAATATTGTCCCTATACTAACTCTGGAATTTGTTTTGTTTCAGTCGGTTCTTGCAGTTCAGAGATCCTCGAGCTCAGAGGCGGCACCCATTGGTGGATCCTGTTGTTGTGTCTGAGATTAGAAGATGCCTTGAGGAAGGTATTGAGTTCCAAGGTGAACTTCTGAATTTCCGAAAGGATGGTACTCCTTTGGTGAATAGACTCAGACTTGCACCAATTCATGATGATGATGGAACTGTGACACACGTAATAGGTATCCAACTATTTTCTGAAGCAAATATAGATCTGAACCGCGTCTCATACCCCGTCTTCAAAAAGACATGCAATCAAGATTTCGATAAGACTGGTAAATTCCCTCCTAAGAGTGGACAAACATTGTACAGTCAGCACCAAGAGCTGTGTGGCATTCTTCAGCTTTCTGATGAAGTCTTAGCTCACAACATTTTGTCACGTTTGACACCAAGGGACGTCGCATCCATCGGGTCTGTATGCAGGAGGATCCGCCAACTGACAAAGAATGAGCATGTCAGGAAGATGGTGTGTCAAAATGTGTGGGGAAAAGAAGTCACTGGTACCTTGGAATTGATGACCAAGAAGTTAGGATGGGGTCGTCTAACACGGGAACTTACTACTCTTGAGGCAGTTTGTTGGAGAAAACTGACAGTTGGAGGAGCAGTGGAACCTTCACGCTGCAATTTCAGCGCTTGCGCCGCAGGGAATCGTCTTGTACTGTTTGGAGGTGAAGGAGTAGATATGCAACCTATGGATGACACTTTTGTGCTAAATCTTGATGCTAAAAATCCAGAGTGGCGCAGGGTTAGCGTGAAATCATCCCCACCAGGAAGATGGGGCCACACACTCTCTTGCTTAAATGGTTCTTGGTTGGTGGTTTTTGGTGGATGTGGTAGGCAAGGATTGCTCAATGATGTGTTTGTCCTTGATTTGGATGCTCAACAGCCAACATGGAGGGAGGTCTGCGGTGGAACCCCACCACTTCCAAGATCTTGGCACAGTTCTTGCACAATCGAAGGGTCAAAATTGGTTGTCTCTGGTGGGTGCACAGACGCTGGGGTTCTTCTTAGTGACACGTATCTATTGGACCTTACAACCGGTAATCCAACATGGAGAGAGATTCCAACATCATGGGCGCCACCTCCTCGTTTGGGGCACTCACTGTCAGTCTATGGGAGGACAAAGATTCTTATGTTTGGTGGACTTGCCAAGAGTGGACACTTGCGCTTAAGATCAGGGGAGGCTTACACCATTGATCTAGAAGATGAACAACCACACTGGAGACAACTAGAATACAGTGCCTTCACTGGAGTAGCTAGTCAAAGTGCTGTGGTTCCTCCTCCTCGGCTAGATCATGTTGCTGTCAGCATGCCTTGCGGAAGAATAATTGTTTTTGGAGGTTCCATTGCAGGTCTTCACTCACCGTCTCAACTCTTTCTGTTGGATCCGGCTGAGGAGAAGCCTTCATATAGGATCCTCAATGTTCCTGGGCAACCACCTAAATTTGCTTGGGGTCATAGCACTTGTGTGGTCGGAGGAACAAGGGTTTTGGTGCTGGGCGGACATACTGGAGAGGAGTGGATACTGAACGAGTTGCATGAATTATGCTTGGCAAGTCGACAGGATTCTGACCTGTGATGAGTTGCCTAACTGAATGCCTGGACCAAATTATCCCAAGACAACATTTAGGTCACTGAAAGGGTTTTGTTGGGTTTCCTTTCTGCCTCTAGCAGCAGCTTGGTTTTGTTTACAAACTATTTTATGAATGTTGTATGGAATGTCTATTAGTATTAATACTGTTTTTGAATTATATATATAATATATGATCCACTCCAGCTCCTATAGTGTCGATGACACTTGGGAACCTTTGTACATCAAAAGAGTTGATGGTTCTCCCCCTTTAACAAATAGTTTTCATATAAGTAATTCTTTTGTTTTATTAATGCTTGTGTAATCTATATTAGCGAACCAAGCAAGAGAGAAGCAAAGGAAATGAATAAACACAATGATGTTCCGATGGGCGATGGCTCACGGTATCTGTTATTTATGTTATTTATAGATTTATAAAGGAATTTAACATAAAAGTTTATTATAAAAGTATTTACTAAAATATTCATATTTAATAATTGATTTATACTTTAAATGTTTTATTATTTGTGTAGAAGAAAAAAATAAAAAAATGTTTGCTAAATATTACATGAAATGTCCAAAATGAAAGATATATTAAATAAAAAAAAAAATACTCGTTTTTCAAGTGACATTATGAACACTGAACAGGAGCATGGAGGGAGTAAAAATCAGAATGGCCAAGAAAACTAGAAAAGCTAAGTTAATTAAATCGTTGGTCTTGTAACATCACACAATACAAATCAAGCTTTATACAAATGGGGCAAAAGAATTATATGCAAGTGCAAACACCTCTTGCTGAACCGTAGACTTCTTTGAGTTTGATTTAAAAAAAAAAGAATAATAATAATGAAATCATAAAATCTATGACAAATCTTCCTTATAGTAGCATCTGTAGCAAAAAATAAAAATAAAAAAAATTAAGATCTTCATGATTTCCAGGCCACGGAATCAATGTCATCCCTAGCTTGCTTGTACAATTCAAGCCTTTTAGCAAGTTGATTTCTCTTTTCCATCAGAGCTGGATCTTCATCCAACATGGCGCCCAATTTCTCTTTCTGTAAAAATAGCGCGCACACATTGTTATAAAATCTCATCCGTATAACGCTTTCATCAGTTCTAAGCTAACTATCGAATGAAATTCCTAGTAGTTAACAGGGGGCCACTACGAAGACACTTGGTTTATTAGGATTTAGGACAACTACACACCGACGCAGCCATATCATTGATGTAATTACCCGTCCTTGTCTTTAGTAACGTAAGACTTAATCCGAGTACCAACATTATAGTTAGATATAACGCATTGAATAAGTTAACTCATCCAAGACCAGCAAATTGCAACTCATCGTTGTCCATACCATGAAACAAAAAATTTTTTTTTTTTAGAAAAAGGTAGAAATTCCGCGTAAGGTGGCAAAACTTTAATCAAACATAAAAATCATACCTCCTTCTTCCCAACTTGAACATAAAAGTAGTTAAACAAAAAAAAATTTATTTTTTTAGAAAAAGGTAGAAATTCCGCGTAAGGTGGCAAAACTTTAATCAAACATAAAAATCATACCTCCTTCTTCCCAACTTGAACATAAAAGTAGTTAAGCAATGATCTCTTGGCCTCTCTAACTTGACAATATACCACGGCCTTTGGTATAGAATTCTTAAGTGAATCGCAAACCATGTTGATATAGGCATTAACATTTGATCCTGAAACAAGAAGCATTTGATATTAAGACCAGTAGAACGTTGGAGCAGAAGTCAAGACAATATTAAAACTGTATATCTATCCAAAAGTGATCCCAAACATAAAACTGATATCCATCAATTATTAGTATGAAGACTTGTGGAAACTTAGGTACCAATCTTCCGGAGGTGATAGTCAGGATTGTCCATTGCGGGATTGGGAGCATTACGTTCACTCCGATCATTCTTATCATTACGATTTGAATTTGGCGCATTTGGACCCCTTTCTCCTTCTAGATGAATCTTCCTGAAAAATTCTACTGTTAGATAGCTAGACTCCATATCAACCAATCGTATAACTGTCTTCCTGCTTTCTTCGCGAAATCTTTCCAAAGCTTCGTTTGCAGCAGTTGCTATATCATTTGCAAGTGTCGGAAATCTTTTTAATTCCTGCATGATATGAAGTAGTTAATCTAAGTTCTCTTCTTTCGTGTCTGCCACAAAAGAATAAGCCTTAATTCCCACCAAATCCCTAGTGACGTTTGGGGTACTGTTCACAGATCTGGAACAGCACCTACAGAAATTACATGCATTACAAGCACTTGAACATCCACTAATTTTCTAAATTATAAAAGCTGGTCCAGCTTGCACGTGAATATTTGGAAACATGAATTGTCCGAGTATATCTACTTAAAAGATGTCGTACCTCAGTTTCAGAAATTGACTTCCGTACAAGTTCCTTCAAAACGAAGTGTACCTGAGATAGCAGAATAAAAGTGTATAACTTCTGATGAAAAGAACATAATAATACTAAGCAATTTGTTCCAAAAAAGACAGCAAGAACAAATGTTTGTTACAAAAAACTAGATATGGAAAACCATTGCTTGTGGAGTAACATGTAAAAAGAGAATAAAAAACACAGGTTAAGGTTGATATTTGATATATTGAGCTCTACTAAAAATAGGTAGATGAAAGCTGCTTTCAAAGTTATGGTTTTCAAATAAAAAGGCAATGGAGATACAGCCTGGAAAATTATCTACGATCATAATTAAAAAAAGAAAGGAAAAAAAATTGGCAGCAGAACATTTACAGCATAGAGATGCAATGGTTACAAGGAGATAAGGCATTCTTTAGGGGGAAAAAAAGTGATATGTTTTAAGTGAAAGGCATCTAAAGAGTGAAAGTATTTCATATCAAGATCTAGTGATTCCGTTTAGCAGTTCATATCAATAACTGATAACTCCATCAGTAATACAGATCAACAAACAGAAACCATTCACGGTAGCCAAACCAGAACCAAAACAAACAAACTACTATTGAATAATATAATAATAAGGACAAGAAGATTACGGCATCCACAGAGGCTTCAGCTGGGCCTTTGAAATAGCCAATAGACCCTTCAATGAGTCTTCTATAACCCTGCTCTGGGGCAATCAGATGGGGCTGATACCCATCAGCTTCAGTGACAACTCTCTGGACATTTTTCAAGGCGAGATGACGATCGAATGGAAGTTTTTTTAAAGCAGCTGGTAATTGATTATCAAAAACTCCATATATCCGGTCTCCACCAGGACGTCTGAAATAGTATTTTGTTTACTACATAAAATTAATTCCTCCAAAAAAAAAATTAACTGTACGTATAAAGAAAAAGAAAAATAGATGCATCAAATTCTTTGGTGAGGAAAGAAAAAGTGGTGTTCTACAAGCTGAGGCTATAATCTAAGAATGGCAATTAGTCACGTACCCTCCGTCCAGGTGTTCCTTAAATACTTTGTCAAACGCACGACACATCTCTAAAATAGTGTATAGTTGGGCCTGCAAAAATGAGAAAACAGCTTAGTACAAGCAGAACCAAGTAATTTCAAGTTTCAAATCTAATAAAACTGATTTCAGCATAGAACCAAGTTCTGACCCCTGAGTCCACAGCAATGGGTCTGCCTATACGATCCAACTCTGCATTAAGCTCGTCTATCGTCTTATTTATTAAGGCAATGATACTGGGGATCTTCTGTCTGATAACTTGCTCCAAATGCTAAGCCATAAAAGCCAGTGAAGAGAAAGAAAAGAAAATTACTAATCATAGGATGAATTTATCACAATCAGAATGTTAAATAAAAAGCATGAATAAATTACAAATTACTGAAGAGCATACCTGAGATAGAAGCTTAGCTAGATACTCTGAGCCCATTTTATGTGCCAAATGTCCATATTCAGGACTTGTCTCAAAATACTCACGCTCCTTCCTACGAGCAGCAATCATGTCAACATTTCTATTAATATCCGCTTGTGAACGGTTCACAATTCCAACCCATGGATGCTGCAGTCTGTATTGCCTTCCCTCAAGGACCTTCAAGATACACATAAAGAAAACCCATTGTTTTGAAATTATGCACTCGGTAATAAACTGAAGATAGCCATGAGGTTGTTAGAGAAATCATACATCAACGGCATTAGTTCCTTTATCCATAAGATCAAGTTTGGTAACCACTCCAAATGTCCGTTCACCTGAAACAAAAAAATATAAAATAAAGTATTTTATTTTATTTTTTCTAAATCGGTGGCATATTGATATACAGCAGAAAAAGAAATGAAAAATTCAATGGAAGACATGCAGTCTACCCTTGGAATTCCTTCCAACAAAAACCAGTCATACCTGATGGATCAACTTCTCTAGCAATTTTTATAGCATCTGAAGTGGCAATATCTTGATTTGCAGGAGAGATAGCCAAGATAATGCAATTTGGCTATACAATCAAATAACTTAATTAGAAAGTTTATCAGAAAGCTAGTTCAGTGTGCTTCAAATGTGATAAACAGAATGAGAACTAAAAATCATTTTCAATTGCCATTAACTATGAAATTGGGTGAGCGTTAATCCTTCAGTTACATTGTCCATTTTCTTCAACCTTGAGACATCTTTTCTTAAATTCTAACATCAAAGTTCAAGCTAGACAACATGCAGATAAGTGGAGATCAGGTCAACACTTAACAGTGAACTTATGGCTGATCATGAACAAATGGTAATGATGATTAATATATACACGGGAGTACTTGTAAAAATGAATAAAAAAAATACGAAAACATTTGTGTGGAGAGCGAACCCACACTTTCTCTATTAATCGAAAAGGAATAGATAGCTATATGGAACAATATTGCACGAATAAAAAGAATGATGACCATTAAGTGGTGTGTTATTTGATATGGGTTTACATTATATGGAACCGGATTTCTCCTTTATGGCCTTTCAGTTAGTTAAGTTCTTTACATCATGCTTATTTTACTTTAATGGTGGTCCAATATATGTAGCCATATCCACCTAATATGACAAAGCTTAATTTTTTACCCTTTATTCTCTTCATATCATGAAAAAATAATTAGTTTAAGTGTATCTGACTACTGCATACTTATTTAAATCAAAAGTGTAATTTTACCTTCTCAACATACGAACGGACCATGTTTTCAATATCTTGAACAATAGTGTCTGGTTGTCCCTCTGTGAAAGAAGACAAGCTTATGTTATGCATCAGAGATTCTCATGTGTATTTTCAGAATAGCACTCTGCATAAGATTACTTAAAATTATGTTGAGGTTTACCTACTGCAACCTTTGTCAACCCAGGAAGATCTATAAGGGTTAAGTTTACAACTGCAGGCAAAGCCACAGAAAGTTAACCACAGAAACAAACTGACGAGAAATTTAGCAGAGGTACATACGAATAATGTATTGAGACTACTCTAGATATATGAGCTTTGCAGGCAACTTAAAAGAAATAAAGCAGAAGCAAAAGAATAAAGGACTGTTCCGCTACTCTAGAAAAGATAACCTTGCATTATTTGAACCCTAAATCACCATTCATCCCCACAATCAAATGTTCAATGACAAGGTGTGAAATGGTAAGGGAAGAAAGAAAGGTACATACAGAACAATTTGACAAATTATAAGGCCTGTATAAAATTACATCCATCAATTGATAAGCAAACAACTTACCATGTGGCGAATAAATGCTGAGTTGAATTGGAATGTTAGAAATTTGTTTCGTCTTCCCGGTTATGCGATCTGTTTCATCTGAAATTTCCTTCCTCACAGCAGCTGCAAGGTCATAAAGTAACGTAAGACATTAAAGTAGTTGTGAAGTTACAACATTGTCACGCCAGGTTAACCACACTGAAAAATAATGGACACAGACAAACACCATAATTCTACATGCTAAAGGAGACCCATAAGAGTCCAAATTTCAACAACAAACATAGCTTCGCTCCCAAGACATATAGTCCATGATGCCAAAATGACTGACACCGAAAGTTCTGCTACAAGTGTTTAAATCTATTGCTTTCCATGCGGGGAATGCATTCTCCATTGAACTCAATTTAAGCCTAGTTCAATATACAGCCTACTTGAATTTGGCTTATTAATATTAAACTAAAAATTAACTTAAGATTATACAGGCATACATGATTTTTGTTAGCTAGAGACCATTGCATGTGAAGCTGAAACAGAAACGGGAAATCTGTAGTTAGAAAATTCAGTTACCGAAGTCAGTGAATCTCTTTCGCGGTAAGTGAAGAAACTCGGCGTATTCCTGGCCATCCTCTGTCTTATGAAGTTGCAGCACCAGCGGTCTCCGCGTAACAATACCTTTGATTATGCAAAATGAACAAAAAGTATCACTAAATCTATTCATTTGCATTTCAGATTTCACAGTTGAGCATGGCGTCGTTAACATATACTCATATCTTCCAAATCAAAATGGTAATGATAGAGGAAAGTGAGGAATAATACCAGATCCGCGAGGTAGGAAATCTCTACCGACCACGCTTTCCAACACTGAGGATTTCCCTGAACTCTGATATTCCACAAAACAGTGACAGAATGAAAAGATGAGATGAGATCGGAAAAGGAGAAGTTGAAGCTGAAGTTGATGAAGGTACCTGTCCTCCGACGACGGCGACGGAGGGAAGAGCCTCCCAGAGGGACATGCCCTCGCCGCCGTGATCTCCGAGCACCGTGCAGGCCCGCTGGATCTTATTGATAAGACCGATCAAGCTCGTCATGGTCGCCATTTTGGATCCAAACGAATAAGATTGCGGATCTGAGTATGCGAATGATGAAAGAGAAGGAGGAAGCTACTTGGTTTGTTTTTGTTGGTTCCACGTTAGATTCAAATCAATGAATGAATGTGTTCAGATGCAGAATGGAGAATGTGCTGTGCATCCAGAACCAAAAACAAACCAATAGCCAATGAAGAAGAAACCAAACTAAACCATATTATATTGTAAGATTATTTTATTATTTTTATTTATATTTATTATAAAATCCTTGTATATTTGGCCAATGGGGCAAACAGTCACTTCAAATTTGAAAAGCGAGTTAGTTCCATAGTCATTTTTCAACATCCTTATGACTCTGACAAACCAAGTAGAAATTCTTTCATTTGTATTTATGTGGGTCGTGTATTTTTCTATCAATTTTTTTTAAATAAAAGTAGTAATATAATTTTAAGTTTTTAACCACCTTCTCTGTAATAGCAAATTTCTTTAACACTATGTTTGGATGTTTAATGGAAAATGAGAGAAAAGAAAATAAATGAAAAAAAAATGAGAGGAAATAAAATGAGAAAAAAAGTGAATTTTTTTATATGTTGTTTGGACGAAGAGAGAATAGAAGGAAAGAAAATAAGAAGAAAATATGGATAAAGAGAAAATTACTTTATTATCCTTATATATATTAATTCCACGTAGTGAGTTAAGAATTTTGCTTTTTATTATTAGAAGGGTAAATATGGAATTAACATTCTTTGGCCTTCTCTCTTCAGTTTTCTTCCCAGCATTGAGAGAAAAAAAATTATATAGGCCACATGCCAATTTTTTGGTTTTCCACCCATTTTTTCTTCTGTTCTAAACAATGAAAAATGGGCTTCTCCATCCATTTTCTTTTCTTTCATTTTCCTTCCTTTCAAAATCATTTAAACCAAACAATGTGTAAACATATTAATTGTGAAAAAAACTCATATACAGTTAATATCATATAAAGTTAATAATTAAAAATCATTAAATAATTTAACCAATTTAATTAAATTATTACTCCCAGATATTAATTTTATATAAAATTAATTATACCTTAGTTTCCAGCTTCAATTATTCACCAAATATTGTCTTAGTAAAATGCGTTTTCTATTTGTCTATCCTTGAACTTTTGGGTAATCAGATGACATGCACTATTGACTTTCTGGTTGATACTCTGCTATGAGAGAAAAAGTATAAAGAGAATAAAAGAGTGTAAAAATTATATTGAGATTTTTTTTCCTTTTTTTTGTACTTACGCTATATTAATTTATTTTTTGAACCTGTATGAGAGTGTTTTTCTAACTTTCTTTCACTAGTTAAGGAAATAACAGAAGTATTAAGGTTGTGAAAACCGAACTGGTCAATAAACTGGTGGAATAACTGGTCTACTGGTTTAATGATTCGATCGAGGTTCAATCAGAATTTAATCGGTTTAATTAAATATAAAATAAAATTATTAAAAATTAAATATATAATTTCAAATATTTTAAAAAAAAAAACATAATCAATTATCAATAAAATTATTTCAAAAAATTTAACAAAATACCGTCAACTATCATCCATCAAAATTTAACAAAACCATTCACCACAAGTTCCATAACCACAAATGTTTTAGTACATGCCAACATTGTTCCAAGCAGGTACTTCATGGCTGCAAAAGGTCTTTATGGATACTCCAATCTCAGTTGACAACAAAACCATCACAGCTATATTTCAATACAAAGGTATCTCAAATACTGATCCCTTCTCTTCCTCAACTTCAACAAGCAAACAATAACCTCAGGTCCTCAGTAAACAATAGCATCAGCAACAAAATCATGAATAAATAACAAATAAATCAGAAACAACAAATAACAAATAAATCAAACTAACCTCAGAAAATCAAAATAAATGAAAATCATGAATCCAGCAAACAAATAAATCAAAAAATCATGAACAGAAAATCAGAAATAACAAATAAATCCATTCCAGCAAACAATAAACCAGCAAGCAGAGGAGTAAGGCGAAACTGCGAACAGAGGAGGCGAGGCTTACCGGCGGCAAGGAGGAAGGCGAGCAACGGCGACAACAGAGGAATCGACATCGGCGAACACAGAGAAGGCAAGCTTGGCGATGACAAGGATGTGGTGGGGGCTGCCGTGAGGGCTACGGATGCGGTGGCGGCGGGCTGCGGTGGCTGCTCGATTAGTGGCTTGACTGGCTTCTATGGTTCTCACTTCTCAGAGAAGAGAAGAGATATGAGTTTGTGAAGAACTGAAGACTGAAGAAGAAGGTGGCTGCTCGATTTAGGATTCAGTACTTCGTGTCTTCGTTTAGCCTTTTTTCTTTTTTTTAGAGACAAAACGACGCCGTTGGGAGGTTTTACTTTCAAACCAAAAACTCGCTAAAAAACCGGACGGTTCTACCGATTCACCGGTTAACCGTCGGTTCGACCAATTTTTTTATCGGTTTTTTGTCAAGCGGTTTTTAACCTTACCCGGACTGACTAAGTGACCGGTTCCCGGTTAATCCAATTGAATCGGCCGGTCGAGTTCGATTTTCAGAACCATTATTATGTAAACATTTTTTGGCTAGATGTCCATACATATTGCTTATTGCTTATATTGAATTTTTTTTTATCGAAAATACGTTCAAATAACATCGTTGTAAAAGTAATTATTTATTACTACAACTATTATACAGTGATTCTGCTAAGAAACTAATTAAGAGTATAGTGAACTAGTAGATATTTTATTATTTTTCGGTAGATAGATAACCGTGTAACGTATAGCTTCAACTAGAAGTTATTAGAATATGAAAATCTTTTTTGTTCATAATATTGGGCTGGCCCAACAATAGGCCCGCTTGCTCCTCCTTCACCAACCGAATCTCCATTCAGTTTCCTCTTTGTCTCTGTTCGAAGCATGGTTCTGAAAACCGAACTAGATCGACCGGTTCAACCGAATTAACCGAGAACCGGTCATCTAGCCGGTCCGAGTAAGGTCAGAAATCGCCTGATAAAAAATCAATAGAAAAACCGGTCGAACCGAGAGAACTGTATGATTTTTTAGCGATTTTTGGTTTGAAACTTAAAGTACTAAACGGCGTCGTTTTAGAGGTTTTAAAAAAAAAAAAGGCTAAACGCCTAAACGACAAAACCTAAACGAAGCCCTAATCTCAGAAATCACCCAGAACTCCAGAAGCCAGAAAAGAATTCACCCACGATCGAGCAGCCCCTCTTCGCAGTCGCATAGCCACCACCACCACTTGAGCAGCCCACCGCCATCGCCACCGCATTCCGCAGCCACAGCAGCGACGGCGTTGACCACCGCAACCACCACGGCGTCCTGTTTCCTCGCCGAGCTCGCCTCCTCTTTCGTCGTCGCTGAGCTCCCCTCCTCGTTGGTCCCTCCTCCCTCGTCGTCGCCGAGCTCGCCTCCTCCCTCGTCGTCGCCGAGCTCGCCTCCTCTTTCGTTGCCGTTACTCGCCGCCGGTAATACTCTGTTCTTATTCGGTTATTCCTCCTCGCTGCCTTCTGATTTTCTGTGCTTGATTTTATGATTTATTTGTTTGCGATTTTGATTTATTTATTATCTGTGTTCATGATTTGTTATCTGAATTCATGATTTGTTATCTATTCATGTTTTGTTATCTGGATTCATAATTTGTGATGAGTTTGGAAAACTCTTATTTAATTTTGATGATGAACAAACATTATTAAAATATTTAATTACAAAATTATTAATTTGATCTTAATTCATATTTGCTTAATTAATAATTTTGTTGTGCAGATTTTATGTTGGGCGGAAAAATGAATTTATGGTTTAAGCCCAATAATCAGCCTTGCTACATATTTTATTATATGGCTGAGTTGTTGTATTAAAGAGCCAAGCTCAATGTTGTTACAACCAAGCCCATGGTTAATTTTGATGAAAGTTTCCTGCTTGATCCGAAACAAAATTCATCAGGAAAGCAAATATTAACTAGTTGGGCCAGTTTTAATCTCAATGCTACAAAGCCCAAATCTTATTGTTGATGAATGTTTCCAAATTTGGTCCGAAACCAAGATAAAATGAAAGCAAAATGCTTCCAACGGATCCAAGCTTTTCACCATGTGATGGATTTCAAAATCTATTGCATTGTAAATTAATGCATGGGAACTATAAGAGAGAAAAGTTTCAGCTGAATTGATTGATGGCTATAATGATACACGCCACTCTAAGCTAGGGAAGTAAAAGCAACTTTTACCAACAAAGTGGTTTATCACATTGAATTGCTTTTCTTCTAAGTTGTTTATTCTCTCTCATCTCTTTCTTCTTTCTTCAGTCCTTGTCCAGGAAGCTATGGACGCTATGCTCATCAACCAAGAAAAGGAAGAAGTTGCATGCATCAAGACCATCAAGCTAATGATGGCAAGAAAACATACTAAAATAAAAATGAGCTGTGGTTGAGATTTTCACCAAATGTGGTTAGATTTGGTGAAGTAATCTTGAGCTCTTCATGCTCAAAAAGGGAAGGTGAAGATTCGGCCAGCAAGGGAGATTCTTGAAGCATGGCTTGTCTTTGATTCTGTTTAACCACCACAGGAAGTAGCTAGAGTGGCGAAGTGATGGTTGAGGCAGAGATTGAAGCAGATGAAGTCATTATCATCATGAAGCATCAAGGGCCAGAAATCCATCTTGGAGAGCAAGCCAAGGATGGAGAGCTCGGATTGATGAAGGGTGATGATCAAGAAAAGACTAGAGGTAATTGCATGTTGGGTTTTGCATGGTTATCTCTTCTCTCTCTATGTGGCCGAACCGGTTCTGTTTTGTTGAAGGAGGAAGAAGTTGGTTCGGTTGTTGGCTTCAATAAGTGGAGGCTTCCCTCTTCTATAATAAGGGTGAACAACCACTGTTTGAAGCAAGGAGAAAATTTGAGAGTGCAAAGCACAGAGTTCTCAGAGCTACCTGAGCTAACAGTTTTCTCTTCTCCTTCAATGTATTCAGTTTTGTATTTTTCTGTTTAATTTTGTCATGTCTTGAGTCTCATGAAAAAGGCAAACAGTGAGGTTTGTATGAAAAAGCCATAGAGCGGAAAAAGGCAGAGAGTGCAAAATTAAAAGAAAAAGCCATAGATATCTTAGAGTTCCTTTGTTTATCTATGTTGTGTTTCATGATTCTGTGGGAATCCCCTTGTGAGTTGGGTTAGCACTTTACAGTTTGTAATCAGGTTGATTATAGTGAAATTCCATCATTGTTGTGATGGAGACTGGATGTAGGCTGCACTGCACTTAGCAGCTGAACCAGGATATATCTGGGTGTAATCTTTCTTCTCTTCTACTCCATTTCTGTTTTCTACTACACAGGAGCAAAAACTAAAAATGTCTCGTGTAAAGTGACGAGACAAAACAAAAAGTCTCGTGACTAGGGACGAGATAAAAGAAAAAGTCTCGTGTCTAGAGACGAGCCAAAACAGAAAAGTCTCCTCTGAATTCAGCAAGTGTTAGCAACAAAAAGGGGGCTAAGATTCAACCCCCCCTTCTCTTAGCCACTGAAACCATCAATTGGTATCAGAGCTTGGTCTCAAAGAGATCAAGCTTTGCAGCTTGGAGTTAAGATCCTCATGGCAGAAAACAGTGGCTCAAATGTGGTGTCCTATAATCTGACTGAAGGTCAATCAAGTAACAGACCACCTCTTTTCAATGGGAAAAATTATACCTATTGGAAGGAGATGATGAAGATATTTGTACAAGCAGTGGATTACAGACTTTGGAAAATCATCTTGGAAGGACCTCAATATCCAACTGTTACAAGTGCTGAAGGAGTAGTCTCTCTCAAACCTGAAGCAAGATGGACTGAGGAAGATAGAAAGAAGATAGAATTAAATGCCAAGGCAGTTAATCTGCTCAACTGTGCTATCAGCTTCGAGGAGTACCGACGGGTATCAAGATGCACAACGGCAAAGGAAATCTGGGACAAATTGCAAATCACCCATGAAGGAACCTCCATTGTAAAGAAGACTCGGACAGACATGTTGAATAGAGAGTATGAAATGTTTGCAATGAAGGAAGGAGAGCCCATTGATGAACTGTTCGAATGGTTCAATGCCATCATTGTTGGCTTAGATGCTCTGGGAATTATACATTCTGAATCTGTGCTAGTGAGAAGAGTGTTGAGATGTCTCACAAAAGAGTGGAAAACAAAAGCTTTAATTATTTCTGAGAGCAATAGCTTAGATTCCATGACAGTTGATGATTTGAGAGGAAATCTTCTTGCTTTTGAAAACACCTATTTGAAAAAAGATTCAAAAAGGAAAGGAATTACTTTTTCTTCTATGACTAACCCTCTAGATGAAGAGTCCAGTGATAACTCCTCTGAACATGAATTTGTGTTGTTTGCCAAAAAATTCAGGAAAATGATGAAGCTTAAAGGCAAAGGCAGCAGCTCAAGGAGAGTGAAGAAAGACCTTAGCAAAGTTACTTGTTACAACTGCAAGGAAATGGGGCATTTCAAATATGATTGTCCCAAGTTAAAAAAGGAGGAAAAGCCAAAAAGAGGAAAGAAGAAGGGACTGATGGCCTCATGGGAAGATTTGGAAAATGACTCGGATGATGATGATGAGGAATCCGAAACCAAGTCACAACCTTGTCTCATGGCAGATCACATAGATCAGGTAGTCTTTCATAATCCTAACACTGAAGATCTTCATCTTATGATAGACCACCTTTCTGAAAAAATAAGATGTTTTCTGCTGGAAAATCAAGAACTTGAACAACAAATCACCATTCTTAAGGCTGAAAACGGTTTTTTAAAAGAAAAAGTAAGAGAGGCCGAAACTGCTTGTGACCTTGTTGAAGAGAGTAAGCAGTTAAGAGCCCAAGTTAGAAGCTGTGAAAGTAACCATTCTGTTCTTGCATATGTAGATTATTTTAAGCAAAATGAAGAGTTGCTTAAAGAGGTTAAAAGACTTAAGGAAGACTTAGCCAAGTTCACCCAAAGTTCTGAAAATCTGAATCACATCTTGGCTAGTCAAAAACCTCTTTATGATAAGGCTGGGTTGGGGTTCCATAAATCTGAAAAATCTCACTTTGAAAATATTGCTTCATCTTCTAATGATACAAGATTTCAAGATCCCACCTACTTTAACAAAACAGCAACTCCAAGATTTTGTAGACTATGCAATCGGAATGGACACTTTCCCATTCAATGCTTTTTTGGTGAAAGAATGGTCGGTGATAAGGTTTATAAAATTGTTTTTGATTACAATGGCTTAGGACATAGAAGATGGTTTAACGTAAAAGGATCCAAAAAGATTTGGATACCTAAGGTTACTTAAGCTTGTTTTTGTAGGTGTGCCTAGCATCCAAAAGGAATGAAAATATGTGGTATATGGATAGCGGATGCTTTAGGCATATGACCGGAAAGACAACCTTCTTCATAAAGCTTGATGAATATGATGGAGGGCTTGTCACTTTCGGTGATGATGCAAAAGGAAAAATTTTGGCTGTTGAAAAAGTGGGTAAAAATTTCTCATCTTGTATAAATGATGTTCTCCTTGTACATGGCTTGAAACATAATTTACTTAGTGTTAGTCAACTATGTGATTTGGGGTTTGAAGTTATCTTTAAAAAGTTTGTTTGTTTAGTTGTTTGTGAGAAAACTGGGAATGTTCTTCTTGAAGCTAAAAGATGCAACAATGTGTATGGATTAACTCTTGAGGATTTAAAGGAACAAAATGTAACATGCTTTACATCTTTTGAATCTGAAAAATGGCTTTGGCATAGAAAGTTGGGACATGCTAGCATGTATCAAATTTCTAAGCTAGTCAAAAGAAATTTGGTTAGAGAAATTCCAAACATCAAGTTTGATAAGGATCTTACTTGTGACGCTTGTCAATTGGGCAAACAAGTAAAATCATCTTTTAAATCAAAAGATAGAATTTCAACCAAACGGCCATTGGAAATGTTACATATTGATCTTTTTGGTCCTACTAGAACTCAAAGTTTAGGAGGCAAACACTATGATCTTGTGGTGGTAGATGATTACTCTATATTTGGTTGGGTACTTTTCCTTGCTCATAAGAATGATGCCTTTCATGCTTTTTCCACCCTTTGTAAGAAAATTCAAAATGAAAAGGATTTGAAAATTGCCCATTTGAGAAGTGATCATGGAAGAGAATTTGAAAATCAAGATTTTGAAAAATTCTGTGATGACTTAGGGATTTCTCATAACTTTTCATGCCCTAGAACCCCCCCCACAAAATGGGGTGGTTGAAAGAAGGAATAGAAGCCTTCAAGAGATGACTAGGTATGCTATGTGAGAATGAAATTCCTAAATTTATGTGGGCTGAAGTTGTGAACACAGCATGTTATATTTTGAATAGAACAATCATTAGAAAAGGGTTAAAGAAAACCCCTTATGAGCTATGGAAAAGAACTCCTCCAAATCTTAAGTACTTTCATGTTTTTGGATGCAAATGTTTTGTGCTTAATAATAAAGAAAATCTTGGAAAGTTTGATCCAAAATCCTATGAAGGAATGTTTGTTGGATATTCCACCACAAGCAAGGCCTATAGAGTTTATCTCAAAGAGCATAGAACCATAGAGGAATCCATACATGTTACTTTTTGTGATTCTAACTTAATTCCCAGTATTATGAAGGATATTGATTTAGATTGTGAAGAGGCTGGAACAAATAAAGAAAATCTCAAATCTGTGCAAAACGAAGAATCTGTCAGCCCAGTTTTATCTCGTCAGATTGGAGGAGACACTTCCATTTTGTCTCCTGAGCAGGCACGAGCAACTGAAACAGTGAGACTACCAGAAGTTCATCAAAGCTCCACACCTGTCCGAAAGCCTAGAGAATGGAAGTCTATGAGGGGATATCCTCATGACTTCATCATTGGTGATCCCTCTCATGGTGTAACAACAAGATCCTCCACCAAAAGGCAAATCGAACCTAGCAACTTTGCTTTCTTGTCACAAATGGAGCCCAACAATGTCAAACAAGCTCTTGAAGATCCATCATGGGTCAAGGCCATGCAAGAGGAGCTAGCTCAATTTGACAAGAATGAGGTTTGGACATTAGTACCTCATCCGGATGGTAAGAAGGTAACGAGTACTAAGTGGGTATTTAAAAATAAACTTGGTGAGGATGGACAAGTTGTTCGTAACAAGGCTAGATTAGTGGCCCAAGGTTATGATCAAGAAGAGGGTATAGATTTTGATGAGTCTTTTGCTCCGGTAGCTAGAATGGAAGCAATTAGATTGCTTCTTGCCTATGTCACCCATAAAGGTTTCAAAATGTTTCAAATGGATGTTAAGTGTGCTTTCCTTAACGGCTTTATTGATAGAGAGGTGTATGTGGCACAACCCCCCAGTTTTGAACAAAAAGAGTTTCCAAATCACGTTTTCAAACTAACTAAGGCTCTTTATGGTCTTAGACAAGCTCCAAGAGCTTGGTATGAAAGGTTTAGTGCCTTCTTATTGGAAAATCAATTTCAAAGGGGTACCACCGACACTACTTTATTTATTAAAGCATCTAATGATGACATACTCATTGTTCAAGTTTATGTTGATGACATTGTATTTGGATCGGCCAACATTTCCTTGTGTGAAGAGTTTGGAAAACTTATGACTAGTGAGTTTGAAATGAGTTTAATGGGAGAACTTACTTTCTTTCTTGGCCTCCAAATTCAACAAACTCCTAGTGGCACTTTTATTTACCAAGGAAAGTATGCAAAAGAGCTTATCAAAAGGTTTGGCCTAGAAAATTCCAAATCAATGGGGACTCCAATGCATCCCAACACAAAACTTGAAAAGGATGATGATGGTCAAGATGTGGATGAAACAAGGTATAGGGGAATGATAGGTTCACTCATGTATCTTACCTCCTCTAGACCAGATATTGTCCAAAGTGTGGGTGTATGTTCAAGGTTCCAATGTCACCCAAAAGAATCCCATCTCACGGCTGTTAAGCGCATCATTAGATATATTAAGAGAACTTGTGATTATGGACTATGGTATCCTAAATCTGATGACTTTTATGCAGTAGGGTTTTGTGATGCAGATTATGCGGGAGATAGAGTGGATAGAAGAAGCACGTCCGGCATGTGTTGCTTCCTTAGAAGCTCACTCAACATGTGGTCAAGTAAGAAACAAGCCACAGTGGCTTTATCCACCGCTGAAGCAGAATACATTTCCGCATCTGCATGTTACACTCAATTAATTTGGTTAAAAACACAATTAGAAGATTACAAATTAAAAATCCATAGTATACCCTTATTTTGTGATAATATGAGTGCTATAAACATTTCAAAAAATCCTGTTTTGCACTCAAGAACAAAGCACATTGAGATAAAATACCACTTTATTAGGGAACATGTGCAAAAGGGTACTATTGATATTCAATTTGTAAAATTTGAAGACCAAATTGCTGATATTTTTACAAAATCCCTCTGTGAAGACAGATTCTGTAGCTTAAGAAAAAGTTTGGGAATGTTTGATTTAAGTTTCATTGAAAATTTGTGAATTTTTTTAACACTGTCCAGTTTTGTCTCGTAGGTTTGGACGAGATAAAAATGCAAGCTTGTTGGAGGCGCTATGATCAAGGGGGAGGCAACGCTGAAGTTCAAATTTTATGGGCCCCACCAAAACCTCTTGACCCCACCTTAACAGTTATGGCAGTTATCTCTCTACAAATAAGAATCTCCTTCTTGTGTCATCAAATCTTTTTGGAAGTGGTTATTGTCAAATCAAAATTCTTCTCTCCATCTAATCCCTTGATTTAAGGCAACAACTTTTCAGTTTTAGATTTCAAAAGTTAAAAGGGAAATCATTCTTTTTGGGTAATAACCACCCATGATGGTCATTAACCGCCCACTAATGGTCATTACTCTCTTCATATTCTCTCTCCAAACCTCATTTAATTCGTCTCTCACCTTGCTTCTCTCTCCCACTCAATTCGGTTATCTCCCTAACCTTTCATATTTCATTCTTCCATCACCATGAAAAAGAAAATCGCGCCAAGAAAAAGTGAAAGGCTTCTATTCTCTCAAAAACAGTCTACTCCACAATCACACACACACATTCACATCTATTCTACATCATCTTCATCACCCTCACCCCCATCAAAACGCACAGACACAATGAGAAGAAAGGTCATTGCCACAAAAACTTCCTCAAGGAAGAAGAAAAGTGTTTCTGTGACAGAAGAAGAGGAGTCTCATACTTCTCCCATTCCTTCCCCTCCACAATCACCACCAAAGAGATCAACTCCCCATGCGTCCGGGAAGAGTACTCAGAAGACGAAGGGTTTTGCTCTTCACGACACCACCGAACCTTCAAACTTGGAATCCCTGGAATTCAGAAACAAGTATGGCAAGACTCACTCCCACTTTGATCCTAGCAGATTCAACTCTTGCACTTCTTTTGAGTTTCACAATGAAGTTATGGAAAAACGTGATCTATGTACAACCTACCTTGTGAATCTCGACACTCTCACCAACAAGGGCATCAACATCTCCTCTCTGTTTGAACTCCTCAACTGGAAGCCCCTTCTTCTCATTCAGAAACCAGTCTATCCTGGCCTTGTCAGAGAGTTCTACGCCAATATGCGACTCATTGATGGTACTCTTCATTCCTATGTTAAAAGGGTTCAAATAGCCCTTGATTCTGAAACCATTGGAGCGGCCCTGGGCTTCAAGGATGAAGGACCACGAGCGTATATGGTAGACAAATGGGATACACAAGTAGGCGTTTCATACAAAGCAGTTCTTTAGCACATTTGCGAGAACCTTTCTGGCTTGCATGGAACGATTCCAACCCACAAAACTCTAGGACCAGTCAACTCTCTGCTTCACCGAATCATCACCCATATTTTGACTCCCCAAAGCGGCTCACACAACTGAGTAATATTTTCTGACTGTCTCATATTATTTGCCTTGGTTACCTCTACTCCTATATCTTTTGGCTATATTATGATTAGGCATATGTGGGATTCTGTTAGAAGCACCAAAAAGGCTAATCTGCCTTATGGTATGTTTTTAACAAGAATTTTTGAATACTTTTAAAGTTGATCTATTGAATGAGGCAGTGGAAAACAAAGTATCCTCCATTAGAGGATGAGGAGCAACTAAGGGAACCAAAGGAGGCAAATCTGTGGCTTCAGACAGTGACAATGAGACTCGGCCAGAGTCTTCCAAAACAGTCAAATCCATCAAAGAAATTTTGGGTGAATTCTCAAACATGGCAGACATGATGATTCAATCTCACAAAGAAGCTCGCAAGCAAGCCTCTGAGAGCGAGAAAGCTTGGAAAAATTGCAAAGAAAGGGTCGGCCTGATGTTAGCAACCCTTAAGGAGGATCTGGGCGATAACAGTGAAGAAGGCGCTGAGGATTCTGCTTTTCATCTATCAGATGACTGATGACTGTTATTTTATGTTATTTGATATTGGCTCCATTAGGCTCAATCTGTTTTTTGTAGGAGCATGACTTGATACTCACTGCTCTAGGATAATCTCTAGGATACTGTGATATACTTCTGCTACTTTATCTTGAATATTTTGTTGTGTTGATCATATTTTTGTGCAGGTGCCCCCGTGATGACAAAAGGGGGAGGAAATTAAGTTTCCAAAATTGAAATTGGAACAAACTGGAACAGGGGATAAGAACAGGGGATGAAATTTTCAAATTAAAAATTCATGATCACCCTTGTTCAAAGAATGCATGTGTTATTGCATTTGTTTTACCATGGTCACTGTTGCTTGAACTGCATATGGCATCTGCTTGCATATGGCATGGTTTATGATGATGTTTGATTTTGATGCCTGGCTGTTGATTCATCATTGATAAACTTGTTGGATTGAAAACTTATTTTTGGCAGTTCCTTTAAATTATATAAAGTATAAAAACTGCCTTGTTTTGATCATGTGTACTTCAAATATTCTTCCATCATTTTGTTTGCTCTGATATACTAACAGGAAAATGTTTGAAAATATTTGAATACTGTTTTGATCATATGTGCTTCAAATATTTTTTCTTACCATATTAATGCTCTGATAGCTTGCTTAGAAAAATATTTGAATAAACTTTATTGTTGATTGGTAAGTGTAAATGTTTGAGCAGAAAATCAGTTTATGATATCAAATGAGATTTGATTATCAATTAAAACTACTCATAAATCAAGCATTTAGCATCATAAAATATGCTAAATAACATTGTTACTTGAAGCTTGATTCAAATGTTACAGATTAGTGCTTCTCTTGGTAAAATAAGCATACATCAAGGGGGAGCAATGTGACATTTAGAAAGGGGGAAAAATTCAAATTCAAAGGGAGTATTCCTTACTCAATCTCTAAATTTCTTTCCATTTCAATTTTAATAATGTTTGTCATCAAGGGGGAGATTGATGAGTTTGGAAAACTCTTATTTAATTTTGATGATGAACAAACATTATTAAAATATTTAATTACAAAATTATTAATTTGATCTTAATTCATATTTGCTTAATTAATAATTTTGTTGTGCAGATTTTATGTTGGGCCAAAAAATGAGTTTATGGTTTAAGCCCAATAATCAGCATTGCTACATATTTTATTATATGGCTGAGTTGTTATATTAAAGAGCCAAGCTCAATGTTGTTACAACCAAGTCCATGGTTAATTTTGATGAAAGTTTCCTGCTTGATCCAAAACAAAATTCATCAGGAAAGCAAATGTTAACTAGTTGGGCCAGTTTTAATCTTAATGCTACAAAGCCCAAATCTTATTGTTGATGAATGTTTCCAAACTTGGTCCGAAACCAAGATAAAATGAAAGCAAAATGCTTCCAACGGATCCAAGCTTTTCACCATGTGATGGATTTCAAAATCTATTGCATTGTAAATTAATGCATGGGAACTATGAGAGAGAAAAGTTTCAGCTGAATTGATTGATGGCTATAATGATACACGCCACTCTAAGCTAGGGAAGTAAAAGCAACTTTTACCAACAAAGTGGTTTATCACATTGAATTGCTTTTCTTCTAAGTTGTTTATTCTCTCTCATCTCTTTCTTCTTTCTTCGGTCCTTGTCCAGGAAGCTATGGACGCTATGCTCATCAACCAAGAAAAGAAAGAAGTTGCATGCATCAAGACCATCAAGCTAATGATGGCAAGAAAACATACTAAAATAAAAATGAGCTGTGGCTGAGATTTTCACCAAATGTGGTTAGATTTGGTGAAGTAATCTTGAGCTCTTCATGCTCAAAAAGGGAAGGTGAAGATTCGGCCAGCAAGGGAGATTCTTGAAGCATGGCTTGTCTTTGATTCTGTTTAACCACCACAGGAAGTAGCTAGAGTGGCGAAGTGATGGTTGAGGCAGAGATTGAAGCAGATGAAGTCATTATCATCATGAAGTATCAAGGGCCAGAAATCCATCTTGGAGAGCAAGCCAAGGATGGAGAGCTCGGATTGATGAAGGGTGATGATCAAGAAAAGACTAGAGGTAATTGCATGTTGTGTTTTGCATGGTTATCTCTTCTCTCTCTATGTGGCCGAACCGGTTCTGTTTTGTTGAAGGAGGAAGAAGTTGGTTCGGTTGTTGGCTTCAATAAGTGGAGGCTTCCCTCTTCTATAATAAGGGTGAACAACCACTGTTTGAAGCAAGGAGAAAATTTGAGAGTGCAAAGCACAGAGTTCTCAGAGCTACCTGAGCTAACAATTTTCTCTTCTCCTTCAATGTATTCAATTTTGTATTTTTCTGTTTAATTTTGTCATGTCTTGAGTCTCATGAAAAAAAGGCAAACAGTGAGGTTTGTATGAAAAAGCCATAGAGCGAAAAAAGGCAGAGAGTGCAAAATTAAAAGAAAAAGCCATAGATATCTTAGAGTTCCTTTGTTCATCTATGTTGTGTTTCATGATTCTGTGGGAATCCCCTTGTGAGTTGGGTTAGCACTTTACAGTTTGTAATCAGGTTGATTATAGTGAAATTCCATCATTGTTGTGATGGAGACTGGATGTAGGCTGCACTGCACTTAGCAGCTGAACCAGGATATATCTGGGTGTAATCTTTCTTCTCTCCTACTCCATTTATGTTTTCTACTACACAGGAGCAAAAACTAAAAATGTCTCGTGTAAAGTGACGAGACAAAACAAAAAGTCTCGTGACTAGGGACAAGATAAAAGAAAAAGTCTCGTGTCCAGAGACGAGACAAAACAGAAAAGTCACCTCTGAATTCAGCAAGTGTTAGCAACAAAAGGGGGGATAAGATTCAACCCTCCCTTCTCTTAGCCACTGAAACCATCAATTTGTTATCTGTTCATGATTTGTTATCTGGATTCATGATGAGGTTATCAGAAAAATTCTGTGTTCATGATTTGTTATCTGGATTCATGATTTGTTATCTGTTCGTGTTTTGATTTTCTGAGGTTATTTGTTCATGATGAGTTTCTTTGCTGCTTCATGATTTTGGTTTTTGATTTTCTGAGGTTATTTGTCCATGATAAGTTTCTTTGCTGCTTCATGATTTTGGTGTTTGTTTTTCTGAGGTTATTTGTTCATGATGAATTTTTTTACTGCTTCATGATTTTGGTTGCTGAATTATTTATTAGTCCTTAAATGCTTGCTTCTGAGTGAAGAGCGGAATTGTTGGAACCCTGTCTTTCTTTATTGTATGCTTCTGTTCAGTTTTCATGTCACATTTAACTTTCTAGGGTTGAAGGTGAAAAGCCTTATGGTAGACTAACAGTCTTCTTGTGAAGCATGAGTCAAAAACAGTGTCAATGTGCTTCTATATATCTGAATCAGTGTATTTTAAAGTTCTGCATATGGTAAACTGGTTGTTATGTATCAACAAACTATGCTTGTCTGTACTAATATACCTTTGTTTTGAATAGTATCATTCAATCTATTTATACTTTACCGCCACAATTTAAGTGTTGCTAGATGATATGTACACAAGCCATGCCAATTAATTCTTTTGGGTTTCTTAGTATCACTATATTTCTCTTCTTTAATGATCTATGAAGTTGTTTAGTTATAAACTTTGATATTTGAAGTTATTTGTGAACCTCTAATATTAAGTTATGGATAATTTATTATGTGAAATTTTAAATTTTATTTAATATTTAATTAAATTGATTGAACTCCAGTTAAAACCCGATCGAACCAATGATCTATTGAACCAGTGACCTCACCGATTTATTGACCGATCCAGTTCTCACAACCTTCAAAGTTGGAAACCTTTGCACACTCTGCAACTCCAAACTGTACAGCGCACACTCTACAACTTTAATGCTCACAAGAAGAAAAATCTTCAACTTGTTCTCAACCCAATTCGCTTCTCACGAATTCAATGCAGTTTCGAAGTTATCACGAGTTCCTTCGCACCCTTATTTTGAAATCCACAAAACCCTAAACCCCTTTAGGGTTTTTCTTTTGTGCGCATGGAATTCGACGCAAGCATAGAAATTTCCCGAATACGAGATGCCATCGGTGACATGGGGTGTGATTCAAGGTCGCAAGGAGAAGCTGGTATCGCGGGTCATCGTATTCGACTTCCTCAGGGGTTTGGGAATCGTCCCTGACGAGTTGCAGGACCTTAAGCTACCTTCGACAGTTGAAGTCATAAGGGAGCGCGTGGAGTTCCTCCAGAAACTAGGGATAACAATTGATGACATCAATGATTACCCTTTGATGTTGGGATGCAGTGTGAGGAAGAACATGATTCCTATTTTGGGGTACTTGGAAAAAATTGGGATTTCAAGATCCAAACTTGGGGGATTCATTAAGAGCTACCCGCAGGTATTGCATGCTAGTGTGATTGTTGAACTTGTCCCTGTTGTGAAGTTCCTTAGGGGACTTGATGTGGAGAGGGAGGATATTGGGTATGTGTTGCAGAAGTACCCTAAACTTCTAGGGTTCAAGCTTGAGGGTACTATGAGTACATCAGTGGCTTATCTTGTTAATATTGGGGTTAATCCTAGGGATATTGGTCCCATGGTGACTCAGTATCCTTATTTTTTGGGGATGAGAGTTGGGACTGTGATCAAGCCTTTTATTGATTACTTAGTCTCTTTGGGACTGCCAAAGAAGATTTTGGCTAAGATGTTGGAGAAGAGGGCCTATTTGCTTGGATATGATCTTGAAGAGACTATCAAGCCAAATGTGGATTGTTTGATTAGCTTTGGGATAGGGAGGGAGTGTTTGCCTTCGGTTATTGCACAGTATCCTCAGATTCTTGGATTGCCCCTCAAGACCAAGTTGTCTTCGCAGCAGTACTTCTTCAGTTTAAAGCTTAAGATTGATCCTGAAGATTTTGCGTGAGTCGTGGAGAAGATGCCGCAGGTGGTTAGCCTTCACCAAAACGTGATCATGAAGCTGGTCGAGTTCCTCCTCGGAAGGGCTATAGCACCGCATGATGTGGCTAGCATGGTGGTCAGGTGTCCGCAGTTAGTAGCACTGAGAGTGGAGCTCATGAAGAACAGTTTTTACTTCTTTAAGAGTGAGATGGGAAGACCACTGAAAGAGCTTGTAGAGTTCCCTGAATACTTTACTTACAGTCTGGAGTCTAGGGTCAAACCAAGATACCAAAGGCTAAAGAGCAAGGGGATAAGGTGTTCATTGAATTGGATGCTGAATTGTAGTGACCAGAGATTTGAAGAGAGGTTGCAGGGTAATTATATTGAGACTGAAAGTATAGGTCCGACATTTTTAATGGGTGGGAAATTGAACCTGCCAGGGAATGCAATTCTTTCAGATGAGGAAGAGGAGAGTGATGATGAAGTACTATACCGAAGAACTGTTTCTTTATAGAACAATTTTTCGTTCTTTTTTTTCCCCGGTTATATACTGATGAAACCATTAAAAGACATAGTTGTCATCTATTTTGCTCTCAACTTCTATGCAAATTATGTCTTGTTTTGAATTTTCAAAATGTAAGATTTCTTCATTATTTAGTAACAGTACCATAAAGACATAATTTTGTAGGTCTCCCAAGTTGTGCAATTGTGCTTGAGAAACTTCGTTAGGTGCAGGTGCCATAGGTAAATCAATCAGATTTTTTAGGATCAATCTTGACAGGTATAGTCATATTACAAACAGAACAGTAATAAACAATGCGATTTATTCAAGAATTAAAAAAAAAAAATCAGCTTAGTAGACATTCGAATAATCGGGAGTTGCATTTATATAATTTCATGTTAAGAACCACTATAATAAAACAAGTTGCAAATAGAACTAGTAATCATTCAGCTTGCAAGTGTTGGCTAAAAGTATATTCAATGGATTGTTACACAAAAAAAATGCAAATATTGGTAAAAACAATAAATTTTACTAGTCATTTAGCTTTTTTCTTCTAAAAATTGGCATATGAATATGATGTAAAATTGAAAGTATGTTTGATCTCGTACCCAAAAAATAATAGCAAAAAAGGATCATCTTTAAATATTCTTTGCTAAGTAGGAGTGTTGCACTTTTTATCAATTCATTAAATCTCAACTCTTTAATTATTATATTTTATATGAAAAGCATGCACATGAGAATAAATCAATAAATAGAGTAAAAGTTTAAAAATTCAAAACAGTAAAAATATAATAAAAAATATTATTTATATATTAAAATTAATCACTAATATATTTGTGTATAAATATATGTATAATTTAATTTATTTTTATATATATTTATATTTTAATATATATTCTAATAATTCCATATTAATAATTAACTTTGATAATTGATTTTGGTATAAACAGTAGTGAAAAGATAATAAGCCACCAAGTTCAGAAGGGCAAAGCTAATGCTAGCTTTGGCTCCTTGGTCGTAGAGCGAAGTGATGGTGATGGATAGATGAGACATGAGAGTGATGTAAGAGGTGGCACAAGTAATCAAGGTAGCGACTAGCGAGTGAATGATCATGTTACATATACGTGGCAATGAGAGGTAATCAACGTAAGAAGAGAGGACGATGATATTGAGTTGAGCTGGCCAGGCATACACACATCCCTTATTAGACCTATCACCTATCCATATTCGTCTTAAGAAAACAAACGGAAGGAGATACTTTCTTTTAGGGAGTTTCGAGGCGTGAGATGGTTTGGATAGTTCCGTGTTCTTTATTTCTATTATCATGGTTAAGTACGATTTTAATAAAAGTTAAAAATTTATTTTATTTTCGTTCTTTTTTTCGCTGTAAAATAATTTTAAAAATTTAACTTAGTTTTAAAATTGTTTTTTGGATGAAAATATTCCTTCTCTCTTCTTCCTCAATCTTTTTCTTTAACATTAACCAGAAGCGGAGGCAGAAGCACAAATGCAGAAACAAAAGCATTGAAACAGGCAAAAATAAAAATCAGAAGCAGAATAACAACAATCAAACAACAACAATTAGCAGAACAACAATAACAATAACAATGGATAATAAAATAAGAGTAACAACAAAAACAAAACCAAAAGCAAAACCAGAAGCAGAAGCAATCAAAGCATCAACAACAACAATGGAATAAAAGGAATAAACAGAAGCAACTAGAAGCATCAACAACAACAACAATGGAATCCTTTAAATCCGAAAAATTAAAGAAAAAATGAATAAAAAATTAAAACAGAGAGAAATGGTTGCGGCGGTGGTGGGAGAAGAGGACTGCGGTGACGGCGATGCGGTGTTGGCGGGCTACAAATCACTACGAAGAGGGCGCTGTGGTGGTCGGCGGCGCTGTGGAGGACTTCGTTCCTCTCTTCTCTCTCCCTCTGCTCTCTCCTCTCTTGCCATTAGTGTATGTGCTTGCCATTAGTGTATGTGCTGAGGAAGAAAGGAGCAGTGGCGGCAGCGTGGAGCAACTGCGGCGGTGTGGAGTAACGACCTTTTCCCTCCCCCCTCTTCCCCGGAAACAACGCCCCCATTCTCTTTCTCCCCCTCGTCCCTTTCTTTCTTTTTATTTTATTTTATTTTATAATTTTTTTAGTTAGAGATAATTTGATAATAAAAAAAAATTTAATAAAAATGACAATTTTAAAACAAATTGAAATCTTCGATACCATTTTGTAACGAAAAAAGGTCGGAGACTAAATAAATTTTCGACCTCTACATTAAAAACCAAAATCGTACTTATCCCTTTATTTTACGAAACTACTCTTCATATATTACTAACAGCTTTCCCATACCAAAGGTTTCAAATTGAAACATTAGTTATGATCATGAGACAGATCCAAACTTGATCAAAAGATTTAAATTAAATCACATCGTTGGACAAGATTGGAGCTGGAGGTACAACGGACTCGAACAGTACCCTCGAGCTATCAAGAACGGAGAAACAAGTGTAGAGGCAACAATGCGCCTTTCAATCAAACAAGAAAATATTATGAAGTTGAAACTATGAATGTATGACACAACCATAAGCTTAGATCTTGATGAGTACAAAGGATATTAACAAACTCGAACCAACACAATCACACTATCTGCGTATCACAAATATCAACTGCAGAAAGGATCTAGCTATACAACAACCACACAACCACTCAAAGAAAAGCTGAAGGTTAGCTCCATGTTAATTGTCTTCCTTTGCCTGCCTTCTTAGCCGATCTCACTCTCTCTATGCAATACAACATTCTAGGTCAGATGCATACCCATTCCTTAAATTCTTTTCTAACTCTCAATCCATGGCCGATATAGGGAACAATGGTCGTTGGCATGCCAGTTACAATCTTATAATCAAATTGAGGGGGAAAAGGCAAAGTAAAAGATTTTTTTAAAAAAGAAAAAATCAACAGAGAAGGCCAGAAGAATGATAATATGAGAAAGTTCACTCCTCAGTGCCACTGCAATAGACCTATTGCTATTGCGTGCTGCGTGTTAATCCACCCCGTGTCACGCTCCTGTGCAAATGCAAGCACTCCATCAGTCATCCAAGTCAATATAATGGGCAAAGCAGCGAGACATAGGAAAGCAATCAAAGCATAATATGCTTGAAAATTTAGTCTTAGAAATAATTTAAAATAGAAAATAATTCAGAGATTCCAACCACTTGACAATGTAGTCACTAGTCAGGAAATCAGGGTTCTCTATTCAAGTAAATAACATGCAAGTTACAGAAAAATGGACAAAGCAGATAGAAATTAGAAAATAAATGCTATGTTGTGTGGAGACGTGGAGTGCTGGGCTTTTTGCAAATCACTGCAAGTCTAATATTTGTAAGTCATGATAGTCTGGTGAAGAATGAACGAGGCACACAACTGAATAAATCAATGAAATAATGTTGTTTGAAGGAAAACCCATTCCTAGTGCGGACAACATAATCGAATATGATTGTAAAATTGACAAGGCCCCAGCAATATAATTTACAGTTAACAGATGTTAAATTTAGCATATAATTTGCGAGCACTAAAGTAAGTTCTTCCTTTTATTCATTTCTTAGAAAGGATGGGAAGTTCTCAGTACATATAAGTATATAACTAGGTTGCATCGTACGCCTTTGCTGAGTTCAAATTTAATTTCCCAAACAAGAGGCCAGCACGAAAACAAAATTGTCTATCAGATGGTAATTGGCAAAGTAGTGAAGATAATTCAGTGTTAAGAAAGACTATAACCATCAGCACTCTGTTGAATAAAGAACACAAAATTTACATGCAGTGAAGAATTAGACCTGCACAAAAACGAACGTAACTTAATACCTTCCAGAAATGAGTTGCTGCTGAGCATTGTTTACAGGACCCTTTATGCTGCTGAACCGCTTTGCTCTGCTCTCTTGTTCTTTCTCCACACGCATTGCAGCTACCTCCTTCTCCATGGCAGCTACTTCTCTTCTCATCTTCTTTGCCTCAACTTCCATGGCTTTAGTCAGTGTATCTACCTTCTTCGCTAGCATCTAAGATAACAGGGAAAAAATTAGAAAAAAATCTGACATATAAGGAGTATCAGCAACAATTAGCTATTGTAAATTAGAAATGTAAGATTAATATCCATAAGCAACATATAAAATACATGCTAACCTCAATGGCATCGTCTTTATCTTTTAGGCTTTGATCTTTCTCATGACCAGCTTTCCTTAAGGCTAAGACTTCTTTCTGCAACAAATCATACAGAATTCCTGGAACACTATCCTCTGTGTCTACCGCTGGGAACTCATTTGGCTTATCATCTGAACTTCCTTTCCAGTTATCATTTTCCTCTTTCTCCTTGGTTCCTTCAGAAGACTGGTTGAATGAATAACTTGGAGGTTTTCCATTTAGAAGAATTTTACTCCTTTCAAGTGACCTTGTGCCACCATCAAAAGATTTAGATGTGCCTTTAGCATGTTTCAAGACTGTGCTGGAGGACACAGAGGACCTCATTTGAAAGGATGATGTTCTCTTTGATAAAAGCCCATTAGAAGTCAGTTTTGAGATGTTATCAGCTCCACCTAGGGATTGGCGTCGAGAAGGCCCATTACTAGCACTTCTAGCCTCTGGGGTTCCGCGATTAATACTGTTAGGTGTTTCTCTCAAACTCTCTTGTAGCACTTTAAGCCGTAATTGAAATTTTTCCTGAAAATGGTAAAAGGTTTACCTTGAGTAACGGCAGAACAAATCTCCTAATTTACTACATGGGCAGTAAAACCAGATTATTACTTTTAACTGGGCTTCAAACTTTGCCGTGCGCTCAGCTATAGCGAGCTTATCTCGCAGTTGCTGCATCTCTCCCTATAAGAATGTATTTCAGGAAAAGACAGGAAACTGTATTAAACTGAAGCCAAATGCAGGAACATTTACACTGAAAGAAAAGGGAAAGAGAAGCTCAAATCCAAAAGAATCACAAGGATAAAATGTATTGGTATTTACCTGCAAGAATCTTCTTTCTTCAAGCCACTGTTTGACAGGCATGACTTTGTCGTTAGCATCTTTCCATTCATTTGCCACCACCACAGCTACTCTGTTTGCAGTTACCTTGGCACGAGCTAACTCTCGGTCGAGAGTTTTTCTTTCCTCCTAAACAGTATAAAACAAACAATGTAGCTATGAATACGATCCTAATATTATAACCGAGTGAAAACACAACTAGAATAGACAACTTGCTGAACTTAATAAAACAGTAAATTACATTCATTTCTTGAACTTTCCGCTGATAATCTCTCACAGCATTTGCAGCTGCACCACCAGCAAGGACAGCCTCTTCAAGCTCCCTTACAGTCTGGGTAAGCTTTTCAACCTCTGCCACCTTCTGTCTATGCATTTTGTCCAGAATTTTATTCTCTTCCTGCAAGTGGTGATGATGAAACATACATCACAATCTAAATTATTATTGCCTTATTGGTAATGATGATGAAACATACATTACAAGTTAAATTATTATTGGTAATGATAAACTTAAAGAGAGAAACATCATGAAACATTGTGTACCTGGCAAATCTCAATCTGCTTAATTAGCTCTTGATTTTTATTTTGGAGATCATCCACCATGGAAGCTTTAGCCAAGGCAACCTGGACAGTCCTCTCAGCTTCCAGAAGTGCTGCTTCTTTAGATTTGGTAAGACGATCTAAAGCTTTATTATCATCTTGGAGTTTAGCAATCTGCGAGAAATAATTGAAGAAAATAATGACATAAATCATCCATGATCAGCCAACTTAGGTTCCCCTTGACAACCTTTGATTAACATTTGATGCATAAAACAAGGTTATACCTCTTGGCGTGCAAGCTTGAGTTCAGCCTCCAGAGGAGCAAGAATAGCTTCTATAGGAGGCATGTCATCATCCTTCTGTGCTGCATGAACCCTTCGGAGAGTGGCCTCAGCGGCAAACTGAGCTGCCATTGATGCCTTCTTCTCATCATTGATTTTCTTTATTTCAAGATTCTGAAAGAAATACTCAGTTCAGTTCAGTAAACATTTCATGTAACCAGAGAAGAAGACTCATCTCATTAAAACTGATAGAGGCACGAAGCAATACTTTGCTTTCTAGTAGAGATTCTGTTAACTTCAGCTTCCCCTCGACCTTCGATAATTCTTCAGTAAGCTATAGCGAAAGCAAAAACAAAAATTCGAAGTCACATTCCAAGTTGACATCAAATAAAGCATGTATTAATAAGAAAAATGCAAAAGTATTAGAAATAATGAACATGCTGAAGTGCGGCAAAAGGACAGGTTCTACCCATTCAAGTAACCGTGTAAGAACAAAGCAAATAAAGATTTGAGTAAATATATACATGAAATTATTACTAGAACATTAAGGTGAAAGAAGAGAACCGACAAAGGAGCCCCACCAGATCATTTAGCCAAAATATAATTAACAGGATAAGCTTATGATCTGAAGCAAATGCCATGATGACTTTACAATTCAATAAATCATTATTACAAACATGTAAAGCATTTAATTTAAAAAAGAAAAAATATCCAACCACACCATGTAGAACAGTACGAAGTGAAGTGAACAGAACAGAACAGAGTTTTGTTTTATTTTCTCTCCGATGCGTAATAAAATAAATCAGAAGCACTTTCAAGTGTAAAAGGTGGAACCCGTAGACAATATAGTAATTAAGTTTCCATTATTTTAGCATTAACACTATGAGAAATTTGGAAAGTTAAAACCAATTAAATACGCCGAAGAAATGAATAACAAATAAACGAAAATAATTAATAAAGGGAAAAAAGAAGGAACCTCTTCAACGGCCTTCTCTCTGAGCCGTTCAGAAAGCCTCAAGGCTTTGATCTCGGCTTGAGCTTCTGATAACTCTCTGTCCTTATCTGCAAACACAAACACAGACACGCAGAGAAAGAGAAAGACGTCACAATCAACGACACGAAGCAGAATCAGCTCAAAAATTAGCCAGATCGAGCGGCATTTCGGCACCTCTAACTTCATTCTCGAGCCGATTGAGCTCCACCTTCACCGGATCCGAACCGTGCAGCAGGTTCATGAACTCGTCCGCATCCAGGCTCGGCCTCATCGAAGCTCTCCTCCTCGACGAGCTCTTCCCTTCCTTGAACGACGCCGACACCGTCAATGGCGCCGGCGTCACCGCCGCACCCGCCTCCGCTCCAGAATCGCCGGAAAAATCCGCCATCTCCGATCTAACCGAAACCAAAACCACACACTCTCTTACTTTCGCTTTCTCTCTCTCACAACTTCACATCCAAATGCTCGTACTCAGCTAGATCCAAAGACACGCAGATGCAGAGATATATAGAGGGAGAAAGAGATAGAATGCTGAAGCACTGAGATTGAGGAGAAGGAGAAGAAATGAGAACGGTGGTTTTAGAGAGAGAAACTGGGAGAGAGATGGTTTCATAATTTTTATGCTTGTTTCTCTCTCTAGATTGAGATTTTAAATCTGGGCTTTATTTTAATTTTTTTCTTTTTCTCTTTTTGTTATTATGTTTATGTTTAGTTTAGAGCTAAGAGAAAGCGAAAGTGTGTGACTGATTGATTAAATAAATATATAAATCTGAGTGATCAGAGCATGGTGGTGCTGTTAAGCAGACCAATACTGAGTGACAGAGAAACACAGTCAGTAACTATTAACTAAACTAAACTAAACTAAGCACACACACTCTCTCTCTCTCTCTCTCATCATCATGCTCATAATAAATCGCAATATCATTGGGGTTGTGTTTTGGTTTAAGTTAAACCGGTTGCGTAGTGCGCACACCATGTTAATTCAATGGATATGGGTGTGTTTCGTGCGCCACTGGGCGCAGGATAGCAATTGGGACCCTTCTTCAAGGAACTTAGCTGGTAAAACGTGTTTCCACAAACTACGAGCATTAACATTTATATTTTTATTATTAATTATTAATTACTATAAAATAATGCTTTGTTTTTGAGGTATGGAATTATCAATTATGGTTTTGTGGATGAACTTGTTTGAGTTTAATAATTTGGCAAAAGTTTTATTGTGTGATTGCTAACAGGGAGTTTCATCATGGCTGGCGAAATTCATTTCACTTCCTGACATTTATGTTTTGTGATATAGGATTGCTCCGGGTGAAAGGGGAAGAGACTAATTCAGTAATTCGTTAAATGAAATTTGAACTAACTATAAAAATAACATTTTTTTTAAGTAGGTAATTAAAATACTGTATAGATGAAAAATACCAAATTAAACTTTCAATTGTCAAATCTTCAACAACAAAAGAAAAGAAGAAAAAGTTAAAGAAGGGGTAACAACTATAATCGTTAGCAAATGTATCGGAGTATGGATAATTCAATTATCTGATTAAACCTAATTAAATTATATTTGTATTTGACGGGTGATCGAGTCTAATCGTATAAAACCCAAACCATATCCATAATTAATTGGTTCGGATATCAGATTTAGAGGGTGCGAAACTCTAACTAAATACAATTACCCGATTATCTTATATATTACATTAAAAATTATAGTATTTCCATTAACTTTAAAAACACCTAACCCTAATTTCAGTTGCAAACACCTACAATTACAATTTTTCTTTCCTCTCCTTCACCTATCTTTTTCTTAATTTTTATTTGTGATACTCAATTACTCAAAGTCTCAAACAAATCCAACTAGAATTTAATCAGTTCGAGTCCAATCACAAAAAAGGCCCTTACCCCCTGAACCAATTAAATTTAATCAGTTAATTTTTTATTTTTCATAAACTCAAACCATCTCGATCCGTTGACACCTTTCATAGCTGCGAGTCTGTGACTTGAAAAGAATTCCTTTTACGTCTTTGAGATACCACAGAGAATAGTAAGTTCAAATTTTTCACAAAAATATAATTTAAATCAAATTTAAAATATGTTACATTAACTTATTTTTTTAATATGAAATATTTGTTATGAGTTATATTTATAATATTCCTTTTAATAAAGTAAAAACATATTTAGTTTATAATATATATTCTTCAGAATATATGAAGTGCTTTTACCTTCACTTTTGTTCATTGCGACATGAAGAGCTTCAATTTTACACTGATTTGTTGATTGTATCTACCATTAGATTGAATTGAAATTACACCAGTTTACTTTTGGTGAATGGGCACTTCTACTACCCTTGTGTTCATTCGAAAATGTTTTCCTTATAACTGAGCCCAAATGTTTAATAAAAGAACGGTATATATGTGACTTTGAAAATTGGTCCACATTATCCCACAGTAAGACCATAGTCCAAAAATTTCCAGATCGTCATGAATTTCAATCAAGACCAAGTTAATTAGAGTTGTGGTATAAAGCTAGCCCTTTGTTTCTAATAAGCTTCGTGAGCTCTTAGAATTTATCACATGGAGGGGCCTTACTCCATGCCCGAATTTGATGCCAAACAAGTATGCAGGGGCCACTGCTTTGGCTTTTTTTGACAATGTAGTTTGCCTCCACAACGACCTATAAAGTGGGTGTGACATGTACAATTTGTCAATTTCAATTATCATTTAGATTGCTTGATCCTGATGTATATCATTGTGCTCCCTAGTGGGGGCATAAACAAGTTTTCTTTACCATAACATTTAATTATCTCTTCCTCAACTATGATTTTTCCTTCAATTTACAAACATCTTCACATCAAGCAACAAGTAGTCTATATTTGATTATTTCCTATAGGAAAAATCCTTTATTTTGGATTATACTACTTCTGCTTACTGTGGTACACCGTTTCCAGTTAAGTTCTAGAATGTAGGAAACTTATATAGTGCCACTAAATCACTTGGTGTACAGGGGAGATTTAGGGCACAACATCAAGCAATATAGAAACGCTTAGTGAAAAGGGTTATTCAAAGGAGTCAAAATATGATTTCAATTAATTTCACAGAATATGCTAATATTTGAGGCAGAGAAATACTAATTTGACAACCACTAATCCTACAACAACAAAATAACTATGGATAAAAGGTAAAAGTTGTTATTATAGTTAAATTTTAAGAGTTAAATTCGGACCTTTTTTCATAGTTGTTGGTTGTTAATTAACTTGTGATGATTAAATTAGCATTCCACAATTTAAAAGATGGCGGCAGTCATTAGAAAATTCAATGGGAAATTTGGTATTCAAAATTTTGATTAGATATCCAATAAAATAAAGTGAAGCAAGCATGTAAAAATGAAAGGCATTCCTCAACACTAGCCAAGTACCAACCTAAGCAATAAGAACCGATTCAAGTAGTAATTCCGATCATGAACAGACACAATAATCAGAAGGCAAGGAGCTAGATTAAGCCTCGACCGTTTCATCCTCCAAGATATGGGCCTTGGTCGTTGGCTTGGCAAGGAAATCAGTGTACTCTTGGAATGGAGATTTGGAGAAGCGAGTCTCCCTCCAGAAATCAGGTGTAAGGAAACCGTAGGTTTTCAGCAAACACTCGAATGTGGCCTGCAAATAACACACATAGCATCATGAAAAATAGGTGACAAATTACATGTAATTCATCTATTGAATTATGCATTCAATTGCTTCCCTCAATAAGTCTACTCTAACTGTCACCTCAAACTGAATTAGATACTTTGCTTAAACAACATTTATACTACCATAACACTCAGGGATATCTTCTCACATGAATCTATAATCATACATTCATACAGAATATAAGAAACAATTGCATATTATATGTATTAATGTAAAGGTTATAATAATCAACAATTAAACAAGGGAAAAGGCAAAGAAAGTATGATACCTTCACGAAATTTCCAAGGGTCTTGGTGGATCCTCTAGAAGAAGTGAATACATCATCAATCCCTGCAAATTGCAAGACCTTCTTGGGAACCCTAGCAGCAACAATTCCGGAACCACGAGGAGCAGGCACCATACGGACGGTGACGGAACCACATTTTCCGGTGACCTTGCAGGGAACGGTGTGTGGCTTTCCGATCTTGTTACCCCAATAACCTCTCCTAACAGGAATCACCGAAAGCTTCGCCAATATGATGGCACCGCGAATGGCAGTTGCGACCTCCTTGCTGCACTTGACACCGAGTCCGACGTGGCCGTTGTTGTCACCGACGACAACGAAGGCCTTGAAACGGGTTCTCTGACCGGCACGTGTCTGTTTCTGAACGGGCATGATCTTCATGACTTCATCCTTCAAAGAAGGACCAACCAACTGGTCAACGATTTGGTGCTCCTTGATTGGGAGAGAGTGAAGGTAGATTTGTTCGAGACTACTGATCTTTTTCTCTTTCACGAGGCGACCCAGCTTCGTCACTGGAACCCACTTCTCCTCTTCCTCGCGGCGTCCACCGCCCCTGCGACGCCCACCGCGGCCCCTGTCGCCCCGACCACCGCGACCTCCGAAGCCACGCCCGAATCCGCCACGATCTCCGCCACCGCGCTCAGCCATTGGTGAGATGAGAGGGAAGAAGGATCAATGTAGGGTTTGTGTGAGTGTGTACTGTGTGTTGCAGAAGCAGCAAGACGAGAGTGTAGGGTTTGCATTTTTCAGCGCTTTAAATATATAGACAAAGTTTAGGGCTCCCAAATAGCTCAAACGGGTCGGGCCCTATTTTAATATTCAATTTTGCTTTTCGGAAGACCCAAAAGCATAAATTTTGACTAAAACTAAAACGTTACTAACACACTGGAAGGCTCAATTGAGGTTATATCAAACGAATCCTAAAAAACTAAACCAAAAACTAACCCTATAAAAAACCCAAACAAGCATCTTTTTTTGTCGGGGTGGAACTCTGAATACTAGGTGGGCAAAAAAAAGTTTAATCGCTCTCTTTTTATTTTCCATCATTGTGTATTTGTGTTGTGTCAACCAAAATAAAAGAAAGTTTAGTCACCCTCTCTATCATAGGCTATTTTCGAATTAAATAAGTTTACTTGTGGAGTTTAACACTTTGTTTGGATTGAGTGAATATGAAAGAAAAGAAAATGTAAAGAAAGAAAATAGATGAAAATGTGAGTTTTTTGTTGTTTGGATGAGGAAGGAAAATAGAGTGGAAAGAAAAAAATTGATGTGGGACCCATAAAAATGTTTTCTTCTCAAACATGAGATGAAAATGGAAGGAAAATGTGTAATAAGTGTAAAATTACTAATTTATCCTTTGATTAACTAAAAAAATAAAAGATATAAGAGTATTAATGTAATTTATTCTATTATAATTTTCTCTCCTCTCATTTTTCTTTCCATCCAAACAAAAGAAAATTTTTTCTCTATTTTTTTTCCATCAATTTTCTTTTTATCCAAACAACACATAAAACAATCCATCTTTCTTTCTATTTTCATTCCTCTCATTTTCTTTCCTCTAAAAAAGAAAATGGAAGGAAAGAAAATAAGAGGAAAGAAAATAGAAAGAAAAATAGAGTGATTTGTATGGTGTTTGGATGAAGAAAAAATAGATGGAAAGAAAATGGAAAGAAAATTTTTTTTTGTTTGGATGGAAAGAAAAGTGAAAAGAAAGAAAATCATAATAGTATAAAATTACATTAATACCCTTATTTATATTATATATAAGTTATAATTTATTAATAATAAGGGGTAAATATGTAATTTTATTTATGTTTGCAACATTTCTCTTCATTTTCATCTCATCCTTGAGATGAAAATATTTTAGTGGGTCCCACATAATTTTTTTTTTCCACTCTGTTTTCTCCTCTCATCCAAACAACAAAAAACCTACTTTTCCACTCTATTTGTATGTGCTTTTGTAACAACATTTGAATAAATAAATATAAAGTGTACAAAAAAAATTCTAGTAAAATTTAATCTTTAGATTTTTTGGTAGAAATTTAGGTACAGTTAATTTTACGTATGGTTAGATAAAAATTTAGTCAAATCATTTAACAGTTTTTATTTATAAATTTTACGTGAAATTGACTACACCTAAATTTTCACCAAATTTTTCTTTTTATTTTTCAAGAAAATGTGGTCATTCACAATAAAAAAATGTTTTAAAAAATTTATTTGACAATAAATTACTAAATTTTAATGACAAAAATATCTTATTTTTCTAATAATGATTGCAAAAATTTTCATCTAAATTTGATCTCTAAAGTCGTTTTTTAAAATATATATTTAATATATAATTTTTTTTGTCGTATTTTTAAATCTTTCAGGGACTTATTTGTTATTAGCATCTTTTGGAGTTTGTTTTGTTAGCAATACGAACTTTCAGGTACCATTTCGATAATTTACACTAAACAAAATTAAATATGACCCGGTTCAGGTGATATGAGCCGACCGAGTCATCGATTTTCACAAAATTCGTCCAGGTCGAATCGGCTTTTATTGGGTCCAATACTTAAGCAGTTCGACAAGTGACTCGATCCGGCTGGGTGACCGAGTGACCAAATTTCTGGTTGAACCAAACGGTTTGAGTCGGATTTGATAACTACTAGCAACGGCCTATCTTGAATGTTTGAAGGAAAGAGTTTATAAAAAGATTGTACATGGGGTCGTCGCCCAGGTCGGACCAAATATAATAAATATATTCGAACCCAATCTGAATATTTTGTTCAAACTAAATTAACCCTAAATAAATTGGATTATATTTTTATAAAAAAAAGGATTAAATTTGGTCGGCTCGGTACATGATTTATATATATATTTTATGTAACAAATTAATAAAATTTTACTTTTAAAGATTGAATTTAATAAATTAAAAAAATAAAGTAATTAGCGTATCAATCAATTTTGTCTTTTACAATGTAGGTCCTAATAAAAAAGTTCAATAACACAAAAAAATAGACCTAATCCTATTTTGATTTTTCACTATTACTCACTGTAAAAAGAAAAAAAACCAACCGCACACCCTATATTTCCCTCCTACTCCTACTCCCACTTACGCCGTTCATCTTGCCGTCTTCTCGCATAGCAACAACCTCGCTATTCTCGTGCTGATGCCCACAACCCCACGAAAAGAACTAACCGGCCATTTGCGTCGTCGTGTCGTCCGACCCCGTCATTGAAACGGTATCGTAACTCGTTTGTCTCCCAAGGAGCCATTAGAGACGACGTTCACAACGCCACAAGGATCTCCAGATGGCGCCACGCCCAATCACGCTGTTGACTAGCCCTCACCCGGCCTCTGCCCACGCAATTCGTTCTCCATGAAAGGTAGATAAAGAATCTCCTTGCTATAGATTGCAACGAATACCCTAAGAAGATAACTGTGGGATGTTTCTTTTATTAACTTTGGGATGTTTTTTTTTGTTAAACATGAGATGTTTCTACTGTTCGACTTCATATGTTTCTTTTGTTAAAATTTTGGATGGTTCTTTTCTTAAACTTAGAATGTTTCTTTTATTCGATGCAAGTCGGCAGCGCGCGACGCATAGAGGAGTAGCGTCGAAAGGCATAATGGCAGCGCCAGCAGACAGTTGAAAACGATATACTAACTACGTAATGATTTGAGACTTTGCGTTGACGAAACGATTACGCGATGACAGTCATTGGAGGATTACGTTTTGCTAATTCCTATATTTTTTATTTATATTTATTGACAAAATTATTCATAAAAAAAAAAACTAACTAAATTTTTATTGGCATTTAAAGAAATTAATCGAAAATTTTAAATTATCCAGCTTTTTATGACCACCATTATTTCCTTTTCTCTAATTTCAAATTTTGTTAATTTTCCATTGTCACCACTTTAACTTCCTTTTTTATTTCTATTTGACTACCATGTCTCCTTTATTCTCAGAACTTCCCTTATTCTCTATAAGCTGAGATATTAAAGATAAGAAAAAGATGCTCTGTAGAGTGTGAAGTAGACTAAATTTAGAACTACACTACAATATCAACCGATCTTACAAAAAAAAAAAAGGGTGAAAAATAATAGAAAACAACCGTTGTTGCACTTGTCGCCTTCACATCCTCAATTTCCTTCACAGCAAGAACCAATAAAATTTGCAACAAAACAAAAAACTAGAACAATTATCAAATCCCACTAGAATGAGTTTGAAGGCGAAGCCGTGACCAGAATTTAGTAAAGGAGGTTCTAACGGTAAAAGAGGCATGAGGGTGGTGGTAGTGGTGAAGTAAGAGAGAAGAAAAAAATGGTTAATATGATAGAAAAAGAGGATTATGAATGTTTCAGATTTAGAGAAAAAAGAGACAATGATGGAAATCTCAAATTGAAGATAAGAAATTGTGACAATTTAAAAACAACTCCATAATCCAGCATTATACCATGATACTTAGTTACTTACCATTTAAAAATAAATTATGACTTGTGCTATAAGCCTATAACATGAATAAAATAATAAAAAAGAAGATTTGTTGTTTCCTTTTGAATCAAATAAATTCTAAAAGAAATGAAAAATTGACAAGGAAAGAATGGGGTAATTAAAAAAGAACAGGAAAACAATCGCGGTCACTCGGTCACACAGTGACAGACAGCAGTGTTTGCCCGCCACTATCAAATTTACGAAACCCTCCTCAAAACCCTACATTTCTCTCATTTCACTTCCCTCCCTCTCCCACTCTTTCTTCCCCCAATTTTCAAATTTCATTTTCTCCGTTTGTTTTTGGGGAAGGAGAGTTAAATATTCAGTTTCTCCAATCCCCTTAGTAGTTCTGAAATTTCAGTTGAAGCTCGGCGCCGCGGAGATGTCGTGGGAAGACGAGATTGTGATGCGTGATGTGACGAACGCGGGTCTCGTTGTCAGTGATCGCATTGGTCGCGAGGTTTCGTCTCAGCTTGACCTCGAAGAAGCTCTTGAAGCTTCAAGATATGCTAGCCACCCTTACTCCACTCTCCCCAGAGAGGTATCTCTATCTTCCTATCTTTTACCTCTCATACTCTCAGGGTTTCGAATTGGTTCAATTAGATTCACCTCCATACGCTATGTGTTTCTGTAATTTAGCCAATTTTGCCTCCAAGCTAGAATTGAGTGTCTTGGTAGGGGGTTCCTTACATTTTGCTTACTCAGAACACAGAAGGCCCAGAGTGAATGTTCAATAGGGTAAAAGATACAAGATCAAATTTTGCTTGTAAAGCAAAAAAAGTTGCTTCTTTTTGTGAAGTGTTTTTATCTGTTATAGTGTTATTGTGTGTGGGTATAATACTACAATGTAGCATAAATCATAACGGCAACATGCATTATAGGTATATAGCATGCCTGTTAGCATACTGTCTAGGGTTGGAGTTTAGTTCTAGCATGTATCTTATGCCATATTTTTTTTCTTTGGATTTCATCTCAGTGGCCCCCTTTAGTTGAGGTTGCCAATACATGGGAGTTGCCTCCTGTTCTCATTGAAAGATACAATGCAGCTGGTGGGGAAGGAACTGCCTTTTGTGGAATATTTCCTGAAATACGTAGGGCATGGGCATCTGTGGACAATTCCTTGTTTCTTTGGCGTTTTGATAAGTGGTAAGCACCATGATGATGTTCTGGAATTAATTTAGTTTAACGGCATCTTCTATTTACTAGAACTTATATTTATACGTGCTGCATTACCTCTAATCTAATGTTGGTCTTCCTTAGGGATGGTCAATGTCCTGAATATAGTGGGGAAGAGCAAGCTATTTGTGCAGTTGGTCTTGCAAAATCAAAACCAGGTGTTTTTGTTGAAGCCATCCAATATCTTTTAGTTTTAGCAACGCCTGTTGAGGTAATAACCAAATTATGCTTAACTTTTTTCCAGTACTTGTTTACGAAAAGTATAAAATTCATCCTTCTGAATTACTTTTTTATTGTTATATGATGAATTGCTTATTTTGTATCCGTGCAAGATCCGATGAGTTTATTTGCCATTGATACTAATAGTTTTGTGATGCTTATCACTTTGATATGTGCTGCTTAGCTTTGTATGAAAATATGTTATAAGATCCCTTTATTCTTCAAAAGAAGCTCTGTATGATTTGTTTCTTATGAACCTTGTGTGGCTTGTTCTTTCAAGAATTTGTCCAAGCAATATTGTTTCTTACCAATCGCTTTCTGTCAGTTGATTTTGGTAGGAGTGTGCTGCTCTGGAGGAGCCGATGGATCAGACCCATTTGCAGAAGTAACATTACAGCCATTGCCAGAGTATACTGTACCGTCTGATGGGGTTACAATGACTTGTGTGACATGTACTGATAAGGGCCGTATTTTCCTTGCTGGTCGTGATAGCCATATATACGAGCTTATTTATTCTACAGGTTCAGGATGGCAAAAGCGCTGCAGAAAAATCTGCCTCACTGCTGGCTTAGGAAGTTTAATTTCAAGGTACTTGGAGCTTTGGATCTTCTAGTGGCATACAAGTTACTAAATCTAACTATGCTATTTGATTCCTTCGATCAATTTTTTAATCTTTAAAGTCCAAATTGTGCATGTATTTTCTTTAAATGACTTGTAACTTGCCTCATTTTAAGTGGTATATGTTTCTTTGCTAATTCCCTAATGACGTGACTTAGCTGTTTTATGCAGCTGGGTTATACCAAATGTGTTCAACTTTGGAGCCATCGACCCCATTGTTGAAATGGTTTTTGATAATGAGAGGCAAATATTGTATGCACGAACTGAAGAGATGAAGCTTCAGGTTTATGTTCTAGGGCAAAATGGGGATGGTCCATTAAAGAAAGTTGCTGAAGAAAGGAATCTTGTTAATCAGAGGGATGGTCATTATGGAGGTAGACAATCAACAGGATCAAGAGTCTCAAATCGTTCACCCAAGCCATCTATTGTTTGTATTGCACCGTTATCCACACTTGAATCCAAGTTGCTGCATCTTGTTGCTGTTTTATCAGATGGCAGAAGGATGTACCTGTCTACTTCTCCTTCTAGTGCAAATTTGACTGGGTTCAGCACCAGTCATCACAGGCCTAGCTGTTTAAAGGTTGTTGCTACAAGGCCTGCTCCTCCTTGGGGTGTTAGTGGTAATCTCACATTTGGAGCCATAGCTCTTGCGTCTAGGCCTCAAAATGAGGATCTCTCATTGAAAGTTGAGGCAGCATATTGTTCTGCAGGAACTCTTATCCTTTCTGATGCATCACCTTCAGCTATGCCTTCTCTCCTTGTATTGAACCGGGATTCAAGCACCCAGTTATCACCATCAGGTAATCTTGGGACAAATTCAAGGAGTTCCCGTGCATTACGAGAATCTGTATCTTCTTTACCAGTTGAAGGGCGAATGCTTTCTGTGGCAGATGTCTTACCTTTGCCTGATACTGCATCTACTGTGCAGTCTTTATATTCAGAAATTGAGTTCAGTGGTTATGAGAGCCCAATGGAATCATGTGACAGGGTATCTGGGAAACTCTGGGCAAGGGGAGACCTTTCGACTCAACATATATTGCCAAGAAGGAGGATTGTTATCTTCAGCACAATGGGCATGATGGAAATTGTGTTAAACAGGCCACTGGACATTTTAAGAAGGTTATTAGAGTCCAGCTCTCCAAGATCAGTTTTAGAAGATTTCTTCAATCGTTTTGGTGCTGGTGAGGCAGCTGCTATGTGTCTAATGCTAGCTGCAAGAATAGTGCACTCGGAAAACCTTATTAGCAATGTTATTGCCGAGAAGGCTGCTGAAGCTTTTGAGGATCCAAGAGTTGTTGGAATGCCACAACTTGAAGGTAGTAGTGCATTATCAAACACAAGAACTGCTGCTGGTGGATTTAGCATGGGCCAGGTTGTTCAGGAGGCTGAGCCAGTATTTTCAGCCGCACATGAAGGACTCTGTTTGTGTTCATCTAGATTACTTTTTCCTCTTTGGGAACTTCCTGTGATGCTTGTGAAAGGTAATTTAGCCCCTTCAGGTGCTTTATCTGAAAATGGGGTAGTTGTCTGCAGACTCTCTGTTGGTGCTATGCAAGTCCTTGAACACAAAATCCGATCTTTAGAAAAATTCTTAAGATCTAGAAGGAACCAGAGGAGAGGACTTTATGGATGTGTTGCAGGTTTGGGCGATCTAAGTGGTTCAATTCTATATGGTACTGGTTCAGCATTAGGTGCAGGTGATCGAAGTATGGTGAGAAACTTATTTGGTGCGTACTCCAGAAATGTGGAGTCTAATGGTGGTGGAACAAGTAACAAAAGACAAAGGCTGCCATATAGTCCTGCAGAATTAGCTGCCATGGAGGTGGGTTATGTCAAGTGTTTTCTTGATGTTTTATATGTTCTCATTTATTGGTTTAATTTCTCATTTAGGCTTTTGTTACAGGTGAGGGCAATGGAATGTATTAGGCAGTTGCTTCTTAGATCTGGTGAAGCGCTGTTTTTGCTTCAACTTATTTCCCAGCATCATGTCACTCGATTGATTCAAGGATTTGATGCTAACCTTCAACAAGCATTAGTTCAGTTAACATTTCATCAGTTAGTTTGTTCTGAGGAGGGTGACCGGCTTGCTACGAGACTTATTTCTGCTCTAATGGAGGTAAAGCCTGTTTTAGGCTAGATGTGAAGGAAATTTCTGTGGGAATTTATATGTTAATGATTTAATATAGCTTTCTATGTTTTCTTGAACAAACTTTTGTTTCTCCCTTGTATAGTTCTGAGTTTTATTTCATATCATACATCGTTCCAGTATTATACTGGTCCTGATGGTAGGGGAACTGTAGATGACATTAGCAGGAGATTAAGAGAGGGTTGTCCAAGCTACTATAAGGAGTCTGATTACAAGTTTTTCTTAGCTGTGGAAGCTCTGGAGAGAGCTGCTGTGACTATAGATGATGAGGAAAAGGAGAATCTTGCAAGAGAAGCATTTAATTGCTTAAGCAAAGTTCCAGAGTCTGCAGACTTACGAACTGTTTGCAAGCGTTTTGAGGATTTGAGGTATTTTTTCTTTTCTTGTCGTCCATTTTTTATGTCAAGCATCATCATTTGTTTTAGTGGTCTGTGATTGGAATGCTTCAATCTGAAAGTATAAAATGTACTTGACAACTGCAGATATTATGAAGCTGTAGTGCGCTTACCTCTTCAAAAGGCACAAGCTATCGATCCTGCAGGTGATGCTTATAATGATGAAATTGATGCAAGTGTCAGAGAACAGACACTTGCTCAGCGCGAACAGTGTTATGAGATAGTTATTAGTGCTTTACGGTCTCTGAAAGGTGACAACTCTCATAAGGAATTTGGCTCTCCTATCAGATCTGCTGCTTTGCAATCTACCCTTGATCCAGCTTCTCGAAAAAAATATATTAGTCAAATTGTTCAACTTGGTGTCCAGTCTCCTGACAGAATTTTCCATGAGTATCTATACCAAGCTATGATTGATTTAGGTCTTGAAAATGAGTTGTTAGAGTATGGAGGTCCTGATCTGTTGCCCTTTTTGCAAAGTGCGGGTCGTAAACCCATCCAAGAGGTTCAATTGTTTCTTTCTCTTTCTAATTTGTCTGTGGCTTGGTCTTCAATTGGTCAAAATGGGCACAAACATAGCGTTAAAATTTTGTTTGTGTATGTGCTGAATGCAAAACTACATACAAGCCATATTTTCATACTATTTACTGTAAAGTTTTCATTTTTCTAATTATCTGCCCTCTTATGTTTTCTCGGTCTTCAAGGTTCGTGCTGTGACTGCAACAACTTCTCCAACTGGGCAATCTGGAGCACCTATGTCATCCAATCAAGTCAAGTACTATGAACTTTTGGCACGGTATTATGTCTTGAAGCGGCAACATATGCTTGCAGCTCATGCATTGCTAAGACTAGCTGAACGACGTTCTGTTGATGGGGTTCCTACTCTTGAACAGAGGTTAATTAGTTTCTTAGTTCCTTGTAACTTATTATCTCCTCTTTCTTAGTATTCTTTTGAAGATTCTGGCCTTATAAGTAGTTTTCTTACTTCATTGCTGCAAACCTGGATCAATTTACTGAGCTGGACTTTCATCAACACTAGGAAAAGATGCAAGATCTGGCACGTGATTTAGGCCCAGTTTGGGTAACTAACTTAATTAAGCTCCTTTTGATAAAATAACTTAAACAATAAATGACTCTGTTAAAAGTAACTTATAAATAAGTTATTTTGTGTTTGGATTTTTAACTCTAAAAGTGCTTATTTTAAAGAAATGTGATGAAAAGTAGAAGTATTATGAGAGAAGTTGTTTTTTTTAACTTCTCTATAAGCTCCAAAATAGCTTCTTAGAAAGTTGCAATTTGGTTTTGAAAATTGCACCCGACATTAATACTACTACTTTTCATAAGTCAAAAGTTAAAAAAAGCTACTTTTAGAGTTTCCCAAACGGGCCCTTAATCCTATAAAGCATGGAAATTGGTTACTGATTCTATTAATTCTCAAATAAGTTCTGCTTGTTATGTGTCTTGGGTTAGATAGATTAACTGGGTCTATGGTTGTAGCTGTTCTGTGGCAAGGCTCTACATTTCACATGTATTCAGGGTGATCTGTTTCTGGTTTCAAGCCCTCCCCAATGGTCTTTAGAATCTATTAGGATTACTAGAATTATTTTGGTCTATATTCTTGGATATCTTCTTATCATCTTAATATTATTTGTAAAATTCAGGTGTCAATACCTAAGTAATGCAGTTCTACAAGCAAAAAGTGCAGCTAATAGTGATGGTTTAGTAGGTTCTGCTCGGAGTTCCATTGATAGTGGATTCTTAGATTTGCTTGAAGGGAAGCTTGCTGTTCTTCGGTTTCAGATAAAGATCAAAGAGGAATTGGAGGCAATGGCTTCCAGGAATGAGATTTTACCTAGCACATCTGATTCCATTCAAGATGGTGCAGTCCATGTGGGCAGTTCAACTGCCGATGCAAATTTTGCAAGCGTAGCACGAGAGAAGGCCATGGAGCTATCATCAGATGTAAAGAGCATAACACAATTATATAATGAATATGCTGTTCCCTTTGAACTCTGGGAGGTACTGTTTATATTGTTTTATGTCAGATTTACATAAGTTCAGATTTTCTCTTCAGATTGTTCACATGGGTTCTTGTTGAAAAGGTTGCAATAATAATTTGCCAACTACTGAAACTTCTATATCAAATTTCTTATTAATTGTCCTTCACTTAATACCTTTGTTTCAGATATGCCTGGAGATGCTGTACTTTGCCAATTATTCTGGTGATGCTGACAGCATAATTGTCAGAGAGACATGGGCTAGACTTATTGATCAAGCTCTTTCAAGAGGTGGCATTGCTGAAGCTTGCTCGGTATTGAAGAGGGTTGGCCCCCGGATTTATCCTGGTGATGGAGCTGTTATACCACTCAACACTATTTGTCTTCACCTAGAGAAGTCTGCACTGGTATGTTCCAAAACTTGTTCCATTTGAACAACATATGGATTAAACTATTATTTTCAAACTATGAATTCATAATTTTTTGTAGGAGAGGTTAAACTCGGGGGCTGAATCTGTTGGTGATGAAGATGTTGCTAGAGCCCTTCTTTCTGCTTGCAAGGGTGCAGCTGAGCCTGTATTGAATACATATGACCAATTGTTATCAAATGGAGCTGTGTTGCCCTCCCCAAATCTTAGATTACGCATGCTGAGATCAGTCCTTGTGGTTCTTCGCGAGTGGGCAATGTCTGTATATTCACAGAGAATGGGTGCAAGTGCCTCCGGTTCTTCCCTCATACTAGGTTCAGGATTCCCACTTGAAAGAACAATTGTTAGCCAAGGAATTCGTGATAAGATCACAAGTGCGGCAAACAGGTCTACTTCTCTATACTTTTTGTCCATTTAAAATTTCTAAAAGGAATATGCTTTTTCTGTGCTGGATACAACATTATATTAGAAATTAAATGTTCCCAACCTTTACAGGTACATGACTGAAGTGCGAAGGTTAGCCCTTCCCCAGAATCAAACAGAACATGTCTACCGAGGCTTTAGAGAACTCGAAGAGTCGCTTATAAGTCCCCAATCATTTGATCGATATTGATCTTTGTTCCATTAGAATAGTGTTGTATCAATTTCTTCTTATAAAATAATTATCTTGCAATAAGAGGTGTCTAATTTTTTCCATATTGGATGTGTGATCATGTGATCTCATTTTTTGTTCTTCTTTTCCTTCCCTTCCCTTCCCTTTTAGCCTTTAGTTTGTGTATCAACTAAGATGATAAAAATCTCCACATTCCGGGTCTCCATTCACCTGAGCCTATTCTTGCAAACTTTGCTGCCTCAGGTTGAATGGTTTGAATTGTCTACTTGCGGGCAATCTAGTTTCATAATCCAAAAGATTATGTTATATACTAAAAAATGTATGATGGTGCTGCTTCGTAGAATTTTTTAGCATTTTGCGAGTTTAGGAAGCTGTTGTTTATATTACATCTTCACATTTCATAAATTCAAAATGGGATTATCGGAACCAAGTGCACCATATGGGATCGGTTTTATTCTTCTAAGCTATAAGCTAAAATATGTCTCTTCTGTGATGGTAAATTGGTAATAATACTGTTTTTTATCTTTTAAAACAGTGGAGTGTATATAAACTAATATCACATTGGTGAGAGAAAAAAAAGTTTGATTGTGGATTATAAGCAATAAGTATTAATTTAGAGCATGAAGATATAGATTTTGAAATATTAATTTTTAACTTAAAACACTTGTAATTAAGAAAGTCTCGAGAATAATTTTTGTTAAGCGGTGATATTGAGGAAACCATCTCAGATAAAATCATTAAAAGAAACCTTTCTTGACTAGATCACAAAAAGTAGCCTTACCAAATCCGAAAACATGAAGATAAATAAAACAAAGTCGTAATATAATATTAATATACAAACGATAAAGTAATACTTGGAAAAGTATTGAAGAGAAGAAAATGTTGAATTTATTACTGTTAATTCCTAAAATACCACTGAGCATGATATACATAAATAATAAATAATTAAATATAATATGATTGGGCACGAACAGAGGACATTTATGTAACTTCACGAAGTGTGGTTTTGTTAGAAGTTTCAACTTCAGCTTCGAGCTGGCCTGGTATTGGTAGAAAGTAGAAACAATGCAGACACTCACTCACAAACTTGTTTTAATTTTATTATTAAAAGGATCTTAAATCCCAAAGTTATTATTCCTGTAGCGACAAGAATTTTCAATTTTCCATTTCTTTTCATCTCTAATCTCTAATTAAAATAAAGGGGAAAAATTAGGGTTCAATTATTTTATTTTATTTTCATTTTCAGTTTTAGTTTCAATTTCACAAAAAAGTTACTAGATCTGATTCATTCATCTTAATTCCAATTTCCCCAGCACAATCGCACTCCACTTCCACGTCAATCGTTATCCCCCAAAAAAATCTTGACTTTCTGATTCCGTATCTGATCCCAAAAAAGCGAAAAAGAACCAGAAAACAAAAAGCACTACCGAAATGTTTCGTTTCGAGCAGGAGAAGATCCGAAAACGAATTTGATTCTGAAAAGGTTTTGTGCTTTTGAGTATCCAAGTGCTTCCCAGCTTGCGGGTGTTGCCATGGCAGAGGTGATTCCGGCAGCCGTGCTCCGCAACCTTGCTGACAAACTGTACGAGAAGCGCAAGAACGCTGCACTTGATGTTTGTCCTCAACCCTTTCTTGTTTATCCTGTTGCAATTCGGTTAATTTGGGGTTTTAGGGTTTTGAGTAGTTTTTATGGGGAGTTGATTTTGTGGGGGTATCTATCTGTGCCTATAGGTTGAGGGCATAGTGAAGCAGCTTGCTGCTGCTGGGGAGCATGAAAAAATAACGGCTGTGATCAATTTGTTGACAACGGAATTCACTTATTCTCCACAAGCCAATCACCGGAAGGTAACTTTCTTTTCTTCTATTTATTTTTATTTTTTTCATTCGTTAAAAGATTTTTTTATATATCTTTTAAATAAGCTTATAGGTTCTTCATCTTATATGATATATTTTCTTAAATTGAAAATAAATTATGGGTGAAGGGAGGATTAATAGGATTGGCTGCTGCAACTGTTGGGTTGACTTCCGATGCAGCTCAGCATCTTGAGGTGAGGGATTACTCACTTGTTTAAGAATTTTGTCCTTTTTATTGGAGTGAGTTAGTCTGTTTGTTTGTTTGTTTGTTTGTTTATCATGGGTTACAATTTGAATTCATTCTAGTAGTACATAAGAAGTTTATCCGCGTTCAATGTGTCTAATGGGAAATACATGTTGTGTGCTTGGAATTGGTGCAATTTTCTGCCCTAATCATTGGCACCAAATTTTTTGGCAACATTTTGAGGAACATTAGAAATGGTGAAATAAAATTCACTCTAAGGAACATAAATGAAATATCTGGAATTTTGGCATGATAATTGTATCTAAGCATAAGCCCTTTTTTTCTTTTTGTGATTGACAGCAAATTGTGCCCCCTGTTTTGAATTCCTTCTCTGACCAAGATAGCAGAGTTCGTTATTATGCTTGCGAAGCACTATATAACATAGCTAAGGTGACTGTGTTGACCCATGTTCAGTTTCAGTATGATCATCTGCTTTGTTCTAATGTATAAATTTTTAGTTGTATCTCAGGTTGTGAGAGGGGATTTTATTGTATTCTTCAACCAGATCTTTGATGCCTTATGCAAGCTTTCTGCAGACTCGGATGCCAATGTACAAAGTGCTGCTCATCTCTTAGATCGACTGGTGAAGGTATTCATCACTCCTGCACGCCAGTAAAGCACTAAAGCCTTTTCTGCTGTTTTTTTTTATCTATGCGCATAGCAAGATTTCCCAAAGAATATGACGAAATAATAATTGACATTGCTTTTTTATCCGAAAATAGGAAATAGAAAACAAATAACTTGAATTGCTGTTCCATTTTGATTAACTAAAATCAAACACTGCTTCATTCGTGCAGGATATTGTGACCGAGAGCGATCAGTTCAGGTGCACCATCCTTTCACATCTATATTATATTTTTCTCTGTTCATGTTAGTATGTTACTTTACATTTTCAGTAGACTGTGTGGGTACATAAGAGTGCGTTTGGTTTGGGTTTTTATTTTCTGTTTTTATTTTCAGTGTTTTCTGTTTTATGGATTTTGTGAAGGAAAAAGTGAAAATAATAAAATCATTTTTTCCGTTTTCACTTTTTCCTTCACAAAATCCAGAAAACAGAAAACACTGAAAATGAAAATGCAAACCAAATGCACCCTAAGATTTTGGATGTAACTTTTCAATAGAACTTTAATAGGTAAGGGTTGTAAGCAATGTGAGGTGCCAGGCTATCTAATACTAACCAAAAAAGAGGCAAATTTCACTTTTCACCTTTTCGTCTGTATCTAATTTTTCTTGACCTGAGTTCCCTCCTCTTCTTTCTTTTTCCTATTTTGTTGGTTCAGTATTGAAGAATTCATACCACTGTTGAGGGAGCGCATGAATGTATTGAATCCATATGTGCGCCAGTTTTTGGTAGGATGGATTACTGTATTGGACAGCGTCCCAGATATTGATATGCTGGGTTTTCTTCCTGATTTTCTTGATGGTAAGCATGTCCTTTAAAAGAGTGATTCCCATTCTTCTCAACATTTGAAGACAAATGAAATGGAGATCAACCATCTAATCATATCATATACAAAATTTCCAGGCTTGTTTAATATGTTGAGTGATTCAAGTCATGAAATACGTCAACAAGCTGATTCCGCTCTTTCAGAGTTTCTTCAAGAGATTAAGAACTCCCCAGTAAGGCTCTTGCTAATGTAATTTCCACTTGTATTTTGAGTTGCAAGTCTTGTGGCACTCTGGACAATGTTTCCTATCTTCTGTACTGCATTTATTCATTATTTTTCTCTTCTTGTTGGATTTCTTTATCTTCCCCATAATCAATATTTTATGCTTAGTATGTCTTCGAATTTTGTGTTTGATCAAATGTGCTATGCATCGTTTTTGCTTTTGCAACTACTGTTTTGACACAAAAGCAAAGTGTTTTGTTCATTAGTCATTTTCTGACTCAGCAGTGCTACTCTTGAAGTCTGTAGATTATGGTCGAATGGCTGAAATCCTGGTACAAAGGGCAGGTTCTCCAGATGAATTTACCAGGCTAACAGCTATCACATGGGTGAGTAATACCACAGTGCTTTGACTAATTAATTATTTAGCTTTATTGTACTTTATGCATATTGTTGGCATTTTCCCAAATATTATTTCCTTTTATAACAAAAGCCAAATTACAATTACTGTTGTGTGATTCATTTTGCTTTCTTATTTGAACAGATAAATGAGTTTGTCAAACTTGGTGGAGACCAGCTTGTTCCGTATTATGCTGACATTCTTGGAGCCATTTTGCCTTGCATATCAGATAAAGAAGAGAAAATTCGAGTGGTAGGTTATTTGAGCTTCCCTTTTTTTGTACCCATCCTCTTATCGTGCATTTTTCTGGGCCACCCCGCGGTTTTTTGTGTTCTTACTAAAATTACATTCCTTTCCCCCATGCAAAACAAAGCATTTGAAACAATCTATGGCTTATGTATAAGGTTGCTCGTGAAACCAATGAAGAGCTACGTGCCATCAAGGCTGATCCAGCTGAAGCATTTGATGTGGGAGCGATACTCTCCATTGCTAGGAGGTATAATTTTTCTCTGATCTGGGAAATAGGCTAGGTTTGAATTTTTTTTGGTACTTGCAATTGAAATATTACGAATTTCTGTGATGGTTTGACGTGAGAAGCTATTAGGGGAACTTATTACATGAATTTTATTTTATTTTTTATTTTTTTTAAAGAATTAGCCAACTGGATTTTGCACTTGTAATTCTATAGATTGATTTTGGGATGGTTTGATTGATCAGCCAATTGTCAAGTGAATGGGAAGCTACTCGCATTGAAGCTTTGCACTGGATATCAACCCTTTTGAACAGACATCGCACTGAGGTGACTAGATTGTTCAAACTCGGTTTTCATTTTGATGTTCTTGTTAGGTCCCTCTACACTGTTGGAGTTGATCTGGCCCAGTTAACAAGGAAATAAATACGATACTTGGCTAGCTGATAATATTCAATTTAATTTAGTTCGCAAAGTTTCATTTGACATTCTCTTTCTGTGGGTAAAAATCTTTCATGTAATCAAACTAATGTCCCTTCTGTATTTATTCAAAATGCTTTGTAAAGGATAGTACAAGATCTCCTTTATGTCGATGGAAGATTTTGGTTTCTATTCACATATGTGGATCTATGTCTGAAACAGGTTTTACAGTATCTGGGTGACATATTTGGTACCCTACTGACAGCACTTTCAGACCCATCCGATGAGGTAGCCTTGTTATACTGGTATCCTCTTTTAATTATTTGTTTCATCAAATCATTCTTTCACAAAATCTATATGCCAATCTTGCTGTAATTGTACATTTGTTCAAAGGGTAAGTCCTTCTATCAATTCATACAAGCCATTATCTTAAATTAGTTTAAAAAAAATACATGGCCATTGTCAGAAAATTTAGATAGATTTCTTTTATGTCTGCATTACCCTTGACTCGATTCTAAATAAAAATGAGTTTTTGTTTTCCCCTTTTCTTATTTGCAATGTTTTCACTTTCTGGAATAGGCAATTTACTGGAATTATCAGTGATTTCATCTCCCTTTTTTTTAAATTAAACAGGTTGTACTATTAGTTCTCGATGTTCATGCAGCTATTGCAAAAGATCCTCAGCACTTCCGGCAGATTGTTGTTTTCCTGGTGGACAAATTTCGGATAGACAATTCTCTTTTGGAGAAGTATGCTTTTTACTTGTTCCAAAATTTTATCTTTATTTATGCAGTTTCACTAAAATATTGTATTTGCTTATATTTTCATCTTTAGTTATTAAATTCTAATTTTTTTAAATGCTTTAAGACGAGGTGCTTTGATAATTCGCCGACTTTGTGTTCTCTTGAATGCTGAGAGAGTCTATCGTGAACTTTCTACAATACTAGAAGGGGAACCTGATTTGGATTTTGCATCAATTATGGTTCAGGTTGGTTGACTTTTCTGCGAGCTTGAATAGCAAGATGCAACACACGTGTAAATTCTGATATATATAAATTCACAGGTCTATGACCCACACCACCCTGTAGGCTCTAACCAAATATTTAAACGAAACGGCTTCATGAATTTTGTAGTTAATCTAGTGTATTTGCTTCGCTTTTATGGGAATGATGAAAATCATTCTTTTGTGAATTGTTATTGCATAACTTGGTTCTGTTTTTTCTCTTTTGAGCAGACCTATAGAAAGTATACTGATTGACATTGATATGCATTTTAATATTTTGTGTACAATACTTAATAGGCCTTTAGCCAATCCAGTGTAGTAGAGTGGTATTGATATGGATTTTAATATCCCCCCCTCCTTTTGTAACAAAATTTTCAGGCTCTGAATTTGATTTTACTTACATCATTGGAACTATCTGAGATCCGAGATCTTTTGAAGCAATCACTGGTAAATCCTGCTGGGAAGGATCTATATATTTCTTTGTATGCATCGTGGTGCCATTCTCCAATGGCAATTATAAGTCTTTGCTTATTATCTCAGGTAGGTATCTGTAACTTGGTTTTGATTGTTAGTTTTTAAGTCTTGTGCATGTACACAGAGACACACTAGCACAAATGCCCTCTTTAAATTTTGTATATTTGTGATTGACAGCTTAGCTTTGTTTAGATCATGTTCCCCATATAATATAAATTATCTATCATGACAGACTTACCAACATGCTAGCACTGTGATTCAATCTCTCGTTGAAGAAGACATTAATGTCAAATTTTTAGTCCAGCTGGATAAATTGATTCAGTTGCTGGAAACTCCAATATTTGCTTATCTAAGATTGCAGGTGCTTTACTGAAACTGCTTGTTTGATCTGCTCATATTTTACAATACTGTAATATAATATTCTTGTTGTTAGGGGGATAAAATATATAATGTGCAGAACTTTCTCTGTTATGTTAAATTAAGCATTGAGCATTATTTTCATCATTTGGAGTGATGGCAGTTAGATAGTTTTGGTAATGAATGTCAATATTTTAAAAAATGCTTCTCTTATCCACTGAAGCATCATGCAATTTTGCAGCTTCTTGAACCTGGAAGACATATATGGTTGTTTAAAGCATTGTATGGTCTTCTAATGTTGCTTCCTCAGGTATAAACAACTTAAACTATTTCTTTCTATCGCATCCTTGTTTTGTGGTGAGACAATGTCTAAGATATCATGCTTGAATGTTTTTTACTCCTTATTATTAAGCATGTTGCTGTTTACCTGTTTCATGGTGTACATCACTACTTCATGAACAATTCTATTTACGATATAATTCAAATTTCTGTCCACTCAAGTCTCAGTATTTCCTTCTTGTGCTAAAGGAATGTATGTACATTATCTACATTAACAACAGCTTGGAAACCTTGGCGGCATATGTAGTTGCTAATATTGACACTTCATTTTCCGTCATTATGCAGCAAAGTGCCGCCTTTAAGATACTGAAAACTCGTTTAAAAGCCGTGCCGTCGTATTCTTTCAATGGCGAGCAACTAAAGAGAACACCCTCAGGGAATCCTTACCAGTTTCTTCATCAAATGCCTGGTGGCTCTCAAATCACCGAGGATGGCGACATAACCATGGATGGTGGAAACTCACATAACGGGATAAATTTTGCTGCAAGACTACAACAGTTTCAGCAAGTGCAGCACCTGCATCGTCTACATTCAAAAGCACAGGTGCAGTCACGCAAGAATTCGACCTCATTATCAAAGGTCTGCAACCTCTCTCAAGTCTTGTAGTTAGATGCAAACCATATTTATGTGATCCTTTTGATTTTGTATTTGGTGATGTAAATGGCTGCAGAATATGGTTGAAGCACAGAAACAAGAAGAACCAAGGAGACCGCAGTTGAGTGAAATTAATGTTCCAACTTCAAGATCATCATCAAAGAGAAGCCCCCAAGTGTAGAGGTGGTTCTTGCACATTCATATCTTGAGTCCTTGTTATGCCAATGATCTCTCTCAGTATATTTATAAACTTTGAACGGGATCGGCTTATTGATTTGTAAAAAATTGTAAATCACATAGTAGCGCGTTTTGTTTCATTATTATACTCTTGTCATAGAAATTTCTTGGGTTTTTGGAATCAAGATGAAGCTTCGGGCTTTGGCTGAGGTATTCTTTAGTTTTTGTTGAAAACCATGAGGGCTAGAGGCCATATTTTATTCAGGAAAAGGTCTCTTTTTGTTGACCTCTTTATCATTTGCTGCGATATATAATAATTAAATAATATTTGATAAGGAATTAGATACTCAATGACAATGTGATGCATGTGTGTGTGGGTGTGGGGTACGCGTTTTGTTTGGTTTGATCTCATAATATCAGAGAATCATATGTTGCTACCTCAGGTTGCAACATTGTAGAACACTTACACATGCATTTCACGAATATTGTTCCATGTATTAAGAACTCATTATGATGTAAGCTTAAGTATTGGCAAGTTTTTTTTCCTATTAAATGTTCATTTCTTGAGGATTTCTACCAGGAAAAAACTAATTTAAAATAACCTCCAATATGAAAGAAACATATGGTTTCAGAAAACTTTTCACACACCATTTTTATATTTTGTTTCTCGAAGTCTAATTTTTTGCTTAAACCAAATCGATCTTGTATGGAAAGAAGCTTTCTAAACCGAAATATTTCATTTTCAAGTTTCAACTTATAATTTTCCTTGTGGCATAGAAAGTTCACTTTTCTGTGAAAAACAGGGTTTTGAAAGTTGAAACAAACACATTAAAAAGCATGTTTCAACAGCAGTTTCTTATATTGATACAAACAATCATTAAAGTTTGCCAATAGTACTAGAGGAGATTTAGATGGATTTCGTGTTATGATGAAATTTCTTATTCCAAATTTAAAACTTTAGTGCACTTCCTTTCCATCACTTATAATATAATATACACAAATCTACATCCGAGAGCTGATTATTGATCTTAACAATCAAGATATGAGCAAATTAAACAGATTTGCACAGCCTACTACAACCTGAAACTTCATCTGAAAACAGGTGAATACTCCATTCTACTGCTCTAACATTTTCACCTCAGTTTCAGTAAAAAGTTGCATCCGATGCTATGTATGTTCTCACAGAGCATAGATCCTTTCAATGTCGGAATTATATTCGTCCAAGTCTGATATATTTGCAGAGTACGACCATGAAAAAGATTTGCTTCCGCTAGCTCTCTTGATTCGCCTCTGTGAATCGCTGCGGAAAACACCAAAATGTTGTCGAAAAACAAAGTAGCACAAGCTTGCTAGTGTTCCAACTAGAATTGGTACTCCCAAAATGGTGATGGTCAAGGCCATCCATGTGTGTTCTCCAACAACCTCAAAAGCTATTGCAAGAAAAGCACCACATGTGCAAGCACATGCAGCCCACATTAGCTTGTTAACCACTGATACAACCTGCCTTTGAGCCCTTGTGTCCCATGCTACTAAAGTGATTTGAACTACGACGACTGCAAGTGAGATGAAGAGAGATGTAGAATTCAGAAGGCAGAAAACTTTGAAGCCGAGACGATTGGCAATATTGGCCTTCCCTGCATCTGATCCTCCTGTTATATACTGACCAGGCAAATTGAATATGGCCAGGAATGCTATTGAGGCAAAAAGGACAGCTACGACTGTGACAGAATTAATGGTGTTCTGAACTGCTTCCCTGTGAAGTTTCTTCAGTTCCTTGGCAATTCCAGAAACTCGTCTACGAGTAGTTTCATTTTGTATAAGTTGTGACTGCACCTCATGTTTTATGTCACTGACAGTTCTTTTGAGTTCCATGGCTTCATCTATTTTTCCGACATTCCTGGCATGCTTGGCACCATACTCTGCAAGGGCTTCCTTAATTACCAAAGACGGATCTCCATACGGCAGCTTATCTGCCAAATCCAAAGCTGTTTCCTGCTGCTTATTGATGGCGTTAACTTCCATGGCGGTATAGCATAGCAAAAGGGTCACAATCTGAGAACAGGAGAAACATGTTAGTAAATGGAGAAAAAATGAATAAGAGGAAAGGTCCTTCGGAAGAATGGGTGTCAATCGTGTAAATTTAAACAACTGAGTCATTAGGTATATTGTATCAAAAAATACAAATCAAATCACATAGCAAAGTTTTGAATAAGTATGTAGCTCCTTATGTTACCATGTGTTAGGCCATTCCTTAATATCTTTACAAGGGGATGTCCAAAACTCAAATAAAAGAGAGCGGTTGAGTTAAAAGCAGTGCTCTCACTCAACAAAGAAAGAGTGCAAAGGGGACCTACCATCAAACACATAGTCATGGGTGTATAACCAACTATATAGGAAGATCAATAATTTTTTTGGTATTAGCAACTTAATAGTTGGAATTCACAAATATCCTCGCCACAAAGTATATAAGATAAGAATATAATGAAAACAACAAGCAAACATGGTACGAAAATCAACAATTGTGGTCGACGGGAAGTAAGATCAACCTGCTCACGGCCTTTCCTCGTAGCCATGTGAAGAGCTGTATTGCCTTTCTTGTCCCGTTCGTTCAGTATAGTTGGATCAGCTTGTAATATCTCCTCCACCACTGCACTACACTGTCCTTTGACAGCCATGTGAAGTGCAGTTTGACCTTTTTTATCTTTGATGGAGACTATTGCTGGATCCCGGGCAATAAGAACTTTCACAATTCGAACCATACCATACCTAGCAGCATTGTGCAGGGAAGTTTTCCCATTTTTCCTAACTATCATCATGGAACTGGCGTCGACTTCCAAGATAGCATTGACCACATCCAGATGATCTTGAACAGCAGCCGAATATAGCGGGCTGGTGTTTGATGAGTCAGATAACTTACAAAGCTCTGGCCAAGTACTCAAAAACTCCCTCACAATATCTGTTAACATGTTAATATAACATAATTGAAATCCTTATTATGAATAACAATTAGAGCATGTTAATCACCCTTTCTTCCTAATTTCGATTTTCGAAGGACCTAATAAGACAATAGCAAGATTTTTAAAGATAAAGATTGTAACATTTGCTTCAATTACTGAATGAAAGAATCAAGAATCAACAATAAGAAACAGAAAAAGTTATTCCAAGGTGAATATATTATATACCCAATTGAAGAACATACAAAAAAATTGAAAGAAAGAAAGAGGAATTACCAAGATGACCACGCTTGGCTGCAACATGAAAGGCGTTCATGTCAGACTTGGACCTGATCTTCACTATCTCGAAGTCACAGAGTTTGAGCAAGAAGCTGAACACGTCCTTCAGATTATTATCGGCGGCGATGTAAAGAGCGGTTTCTCCAGCATCGTTCTGAAGGGACATCACGTCAGAAATCGATGAAGATGATGCATCTGAAGCACAAGAACAAGACTCTTCCTTTCTCAGCTGCTCCACCAGCTTCTTCAGCTCATCAAGGTCTCCAGATCGAACGGTCGAGAACAACGATTGGTGTGTTATGAACCGCAGAGCCTTCGAAGACTCCATCATCAACAACCACTCCTATTCTCTACTGCAAAAAAAATCCAATCTTGTCGTTCTTCTTCTCCTTGGACTATCTTGCAGTTCAAGTCAATTCTCCCTGTCTTCCATCTCAATTGTTTTCCCGTGTGACCCAGATGAGAAGCAAATGGAAATGGGGGAAAAGTGTGAAACTTTACCGTGTTCTTGCTTTATCGGTGCACCAATTGATAGAGAGAAGAAGAGAGAGAAGGTAGTGGATGTGTGCACCAAGTGGCGGTTCTCAATTATTTGTATGTATCTGTTAAAATTAATTAAAGATGTTAATAATTTTGATGACGGAGTGGGGACACTGGAGTCTTAGTTACAGAGAAAATCCATGTGGGTATGATGCCATTGACTTTTTCAATAGATTCTTGCTTTACGACAATTCGGTTCTTCAATTACTGAATTACATGTCTACAACACTCTGCATTTGCATATGCGTGTTTGTGTTACATAAACTAATTAAGTAATGGGGCACTAATATCTAATCTAATCATGATAATTCGGTTTAAGATATCATCATTCATGTGTTACAGAAACCATGTTAATAAGCATGATCCCTCTCTCGATATGACTAATTTATCGCACAATGAAACTACTATTGTCTTTCATATTTGTCATTTAGCTGCTTGGTTTAGTAAATTGAAATCCAATTTTATTATTCCACATTGTAACGAGGTAGTATAGTAACAAAATATGCTAGAGCTGGTTACTTTATTTGATTCAAGACCTTTCCTCGCGATTTGAGAAGTTAGTTGTTTTAAATATTTCCTTTTATAGTTAGTACGATATATTTCCTTTATAAAGGGAAAAGTTTGAATTACCCCAATATCTATAAGGGAAAGGAGAGCGATAAAAAAAATTTCCGACTTTTATTTATTTATTTTTTATCTGAAGTTTCTAATTTATAGAGGAAAAGATACCAAAGAGTTCAAATTTTAATAAAGTGATATGATATACTCATTAATGCCACTATTGTCAAAATAGTTTTCTGGGATCGATGTAGCATTACAATTTAAAAAGAGGAAGATAGATTCCTTACAAGTGCTAGATTCCAACTTCCAACAAATCCACCTCACTCTTGTAATGCAGCTACTTTGTTTATAGACTTCGTTCGGCTTTGATCTCGTCATATAAACAGTACTAATTTTTGGCCTTTAATTTGGTTACTTTCCTCGTACCAATCAAGATCGGTGCCAGCACAAAAACTGTAAGCTAATTCTGCTGAACAGCTAGAAGTAGAAGGCTTAAATTGTTTTCAACAACTAAAGTCGAAAGCATACTGTTGCATCCTGCATGACATTTCTCTTCCAATCCTAAAAACTAATTATAAATCACTTGTACTATAATATTGTGCCCAAACGATCCTATTATTTATCATTCTAATTAGTTATCATATCTTCAATTTCTCTAAATATAATAAATAAATTGACGAATAAAAAATGGAAGTCAGTTCACTAATTGGAAAGAAGCCAATTAAATTACTCGCACCCCTCTTTAATATCATAAAGCAAAATAATTCGAGCACGGTTACCTCCCACACAACATGATTGAAAACTTTCTTCAGTTGTCAAGAACTTTCATCCACAAACCATCAAGGAAACTGTAGTAATTTCTAGCGTCTACTGGGTCTTATAATCTGCTTATATTACACTGAAAAATACATAGTTCTGCAGTAGACCGGGATCCTTGCACCGATGAACGAAATAAATTACATTATAAAGTTATGAAAGCAATGATATTATATAAATTAACCCCGTAAAGAATACTTCTTTCCAGTGAAAGGCTGAAATTTATTTTCTTCTTTCTCTTTAGGTGGCTCTTCTTTTGACTGTTTTGCCTGCAAAGACAAATTGTAGAACTTAGCAGTCCGTCAAAGAACACAAGGCACAATGAGTTCGAAGATAGCATATAATTTGAAATATAAGCAATAAGTTGCAGAATTACTTTTCCCGTATCTTTAGTACGGTTTGCATTTGACCCAAACACAAGCTTGCCCTGAGCTTGACGAGCATTACTTTGTGAGCTAGACGCTGCAGACGACTGTGAATTAGCATTTGGAACATCAGGTTTCTTGTCCTTAGAACCCGAAGAAGAAACTGGAGGAGGCTGATAGTTCAATGGCTTTCCATCCAAGCGTCTCCCAGCCCCAGAAAATGGGTTAAACTTGGGCTCAGTCTCAGCAGGGGTCTCTTCAACTGTAGAAATAAATAAATAAATACAAGTTGAAGTCTTCAAAACAGAAGAAGCACTAATACTGTGATCTTGACTATTGAGGAGCATCAATGTATGTAAACAACACGAGCTTCAACTTCAACAAGTATTTGTTACCAAAAAATTTCCAAGTCTTGGTAAGATACTTAAACAATAATATTTTCCACATTACCCTCTGTCAAAGTTACAAAATTCTGTAATACTTTTTTCTAAAGTATTGTGGACCGCCACAGTGATAGAGGAAATCAATCTGGAGAGAGAGAGTAGACAAAAATGCTCTGGCATAACAACACCCCCTCCACCCCCCACAACAAAACAAACAAAACAAAAACCCACATACGCACACAGCACACAAATAAGTTCATGCTACGTACCAGCAGCTGCTGCCTTGCCTGAAGAAGCTGGTAGAGAGGGCTTTTCAGGTTCCTTATAATCTAGAGGAGGAGCAAAGTCCACCTCACAGTCAGTCTCAATGATGCTTATAGCATTGGCAGGCTTTGTTTCTATAATATCTATGTAATACTTCTTGTTGTTGTAAGCAACCATAATGCTATCTCCGGTGGTCAAGCAGGAAAAATTCCTCAATGTTGTTTCTAATCTGCATTAAAAAGTACAGATATCTACATGAAGATCTAATGCCAGCCAATATGGAAATGAAATACAGAGCTAATGGCGATGTGAAGACACAAACAAAACAATACAAAACCATAGGGAACAAGCAATAATTACTTCCTAGGTCCACTTGTCTACAGGAATTTAATAAACAGTAATATCAAGCTGTACGCCATTTTATATATAGTACTATTAGTTCCCACACACTTTTTACATTTCAGTACATAACACAAATGAAGAACATAGATATCAATCACCAAACATGCAAATGTTCTTGAAATCAGGAAATGAGAAGTCACTGATATATCAATATGACCACCAAATAAGATTCACTTTATCTCTTTATAAACAACCACCAAACATGGATTAACATGCCATCTTTTTTTTTTGTTTGTGTTGGGGGGGGGGGGAAGGTCTAGCTCAATTTTCAAATCCGAAGTTTTGCACCAAACATAAAAAAATTCCTACCAAAAGCTTCTGATGGCTACTTGGTAATGAAACTATCAAAATACCAAAATTCCACCCTTGCAATAGACACTCACATTGATCAAGTAATAGTATAGCCATATTAATCTTACATCCAAAAACATAATAACCACTCACATAGCTTTAGGATTAGAAATATCCAAGAAATCCTTTGTGTGAGGCTGTAACTTAACATATGTCCCCTTCGGTAGGGTCACATTTTTCACTCTTACAATGCTCCCCTCTTGTAGAAGCATGTTCTCCATCATCTGTAAATCAACTAACTTAGAAGAAGCATCATCTACTAGAAGAACTAAAATTCAAGGTAGAACCAACCAAGTGAACAAGCTAACAAGCATATTCACTAACAATTACTTTTGAATGCCTACCCAATATGGCATGTATATCATGCCTTCTTCTGCTATGAACTCCAAAACTCCACAGTGAGAAACCCGCTCAGCAGCATCATTCCGAAGTTCAAACAACATTGGATAATCAATATGCAGTGATGCTGCAAATTAAAATTGATATTAGTACAATAGACTCATCAATCATGTGGGGGGGAAAAACACTACGCAACATATACAAAGACTGAAAGAGGTAACATAACTTACCTAGACGATCAAGTGCTGATGGAGGCATTATAACTGAAGCACAAAAGAAAAGAAAAGAATTTGATTTTTATCTCAGAAAGGGAACAAACAACACATGATATTCCAATCAGATCAAGCATGGACACAGAAACTTACTTTTATCACCACTTTCGAGTTGGGGCTGCAAGTTTAATAGGAGAAAAAGAGAAAGAACCAAAAAAAGTAAGATTACTTTAAGAAATATTTGTTTTAAGATACCTACAAACTCTATGCATTAGCTGTTACAGGTTAAGCCAATTTGATTGGTGATCCTTAGAATTGAAATCTCATATTTAATTGCCAAGAAAAACTTAGCAAGGGATGCATAAAGTTAATGCTACCTTCTCAATAAACGAAGCAGGGTAACATCGGTAAGTCTGCTCAAATGATGTCCCATGATATCCATATCCATCAAAAAACTGTGACAAGTGTAGAGCCCAGTAGATAGATAAATTAAAATTAAACCACAAGATAATATCATCATCATCATCACTACATCCATATTCTACATCTTTGCACGCAATCAGAACAGCAAAAAAGGAGCTGAGATAAATCATCAATGAGCTAAACAATATAAATTATCCTTTGTGGCAATATTACATTAGAAAGCATACCATTTTTTGCTATTGCTGTGATTATTAGACAAGAGGATCAACCCTGACTGCACCCTGTAACAAGAGTAAACCACGATTAGCTGGAATCAAAATTAGACGAAACCCTAGGAGAAAGGGAAGCGTGCGAAGCATTCCGATTCCCTAGGTGGCAGAAACACTATCATAGTACAGTCCAGTTGCATGGACGGGGAAGATTGGATTTAGGGAATTGAACCAAACAAATTGGAATTAGCGAGGAAATAGAGAAACGAAAAGGGAAGGGAACAGAAGGGAAGGAATGAATCACCTGAAGTTAGCTTGATCTGAAAACAGAAGAAGAAGTGAGAAAGAAGCAAAGAAGAAAGGGGATTAAGGAATATTTTTGAGTTCTCGGCAGTAGGTGGTAGATGATGATCAGCGAAACCCAACCCAAACGGCTGTGCTTAGGTGCGTGACGTGCACGCTATCTCACTGCTCTGCTTCTGTTTCTGCCCATTCTTTGGGCCCTTTTTAGGCCCAAACGTAATGGGTACACATATGGGCAGGAACCGAGGCCCAAATATATGTGACCAAAACATATTATGTCGGTTCACGGCGGCCCAAAAATAATATGGCCTTAATCGGCTGTTTGGCATCTTTGATTAATTGATTCCCGAATTTGCATCTCCCATTTCTGAACCACGAAATCGCAACACAGCACTAACCTGAAAGAGTTGCAGAGAAGAAGGAATCCACGTTACCGCTGCTGGTACCACACTCTCCCTTATTTCCATTTTACTTTCCTTTTCCCTTTGCACAATGTGATTCAATTAGGGTTTAATACATAGCTACGATAACGATTTCGATTTGAAAATAATCACTATCCATCTCAAATCTCTTATCTTAGGGTTCTTGGTAATAAATTCGAGCAAGTCTTCGCTATCTCTGTATTTTGATTTCATCAATTTCCTTTGATTAAACCAAACTTGTGTATTTAGTAATTTGAAATAAACAGTGTAAGAACTGTTCCAGATTTTTTTTTTTAATTCTCCGGTTTTGGGACAGTAGCTTGTCGTTGCACCTGGCTTGGTAGAAATGGCAGCATTCTTGGCTCGGAAGTCACTTCTTGCTCTTCGTACCCGCCAGCTGGTAAGATTCATTTGATTTTCCATTCATGAATCATAAATTCACCACTCCCAGCTCCTAGTTCCCTGTATTGTTTTTTAGAATTAAAATAAGTAAGAACACAAAACTCGGAATTAGATGTTGGGGAAGTTAAGAGACCCAAATGATTATTTGTATACAGTGAATATCTTCCCCTAGCATCCTAATTTCGTTTCTTTGATTTCAGCAGGTAACCGTTTTTTTTTTTTTCCCTTTTATGATTTGATTGCCTATTAACGCATTAAGATTTATGGTCTAATTTTCTTCTTCTTTACTAGTCTTTTTTTTTTTTTGGGGGGGGGGGGGGGGGGGGGTGATGATTCTGATCATTTGCAAGATATGTAATCTTAGGGTGAATGTTTGAATAAATTCTGTTGTAGGGAGATTGTTGTTTAGCTAACTATTGGCATTTATCCCTCGTTGTTCTGCCTTGTTTAGGCTGTAGCTGGTCAAGGGCTGCATAACTCACAAAACTATGCCCTGCGATTCAATGCACACTCCTTCTCTACCAAAAAAGGTCTTGTCTTTTTCCTCGCTAATTCGCCCAAATATTTCCTTCATTTATATGGAAGGTTAGCTTGCGGAATTGTTGAACAATCTTAAATGAATTTTGGTTGTTTTATATGCCAAATCGGTTTTATGACAATCATGATCGAGTATTTAGTTCTTTGGATGGGTCAATATGGGTTGCTTGGAAGTTGAAGGTGTTAATGAGTGGGACTCACATGTGCCTCTTCCCGCCCCCCGGGGGCACCAAAAAAAAAAAAAAATTGAAAGCATTAATCCAATTAAGCAGGTCAAGGAAGCAGTTTCTAAAAAAATGGTTAGAATGAATAAAGATGATCCATCTTTGTTGATGTAATACCTTCTATAGTACTATCATTTTATGTGTCTATTTAGAAATCTACTTGAATCCTAACTGCTTTCAATTTGTATTTGTATATATCTTAATTTTCTTCTGCACAAACTGCAGAAGATGAAGAAAGAGAGCAACTAGCTAAGGAACTTTCAAAGGATTGGAGTTCTGGTATTTATTTGCGAGTCTAACATTCTCTGTTTTCTTTTTTCTTTCTCTTGCCCATTAAATGTAAATTGACTTTTTTATTAATCCTATGCCTGCAGTTTTTGAGCGTAGCATCAATACCCTGTTTCTGACTGAAATGGTTCGGGGTCTAATGTTAACGCTGAAATACTTCTTTGACACAAAAGTCACAGTAAGTGTTGTCTAACAAATGGTAAAAAGTCAAAACCATTAAAGATTCTAGCTTAAAGCATGATTTCTATAATGCAGATCAATTATCCATTTGAGAAAGGCCCTTTGAGCCCTCGTTTCCGTGGTGAACATGCACTGCGACGATATCCAACAGGAGAGGAACGCTGCATTGCTTGCAAACTTTGTGAAGCTGTAAGGATTTTATTATTTATCTGATCTGATAATTTTGCTTTAACAGTGGTGTTCGAGTGTGTGGTTACTGCTGTATGGCATATGCATGATAGCGTCTAACCTGTTCTAATACTAACCTTTTCAAGTTTGTTTATTTTTTATGTTGGTTGTAGGTTAGTGACATATAGTGTGCATGTTAGTCTATTGTTAATGATCATGTCCTGGAAATCATTCTAATTGATCTGCAACTTTGAAAAGTCTATTTTGTATTAATTAAATTTGGGTTCCATACGGAGGTATCCTCAGAGAACTATCAAACCCTTTAATCTTTGGAGTCTGATGATAGGGAAATTTTTCTTTATGATAATAGTATTGCATTAAATATTCCTGTTATTACTGCTGAATCTCCTACATCAGAGGCTAGGGTCATTGTGAGAAATTAAGAAACATGAAGGATGTTCAAGAGGAATGTCTGGATGAGGTCTCTAAACATAGGATGTGAGCTCAAATGAGTGAATCATGTAATGTCCCTACATAGTGAATTTGAAAGCAGATAAATATCACATGATAGGCAAGTGATGCCGATTTGGTAGAAACTCATTTCTTCTAGAAATTCTGAAAGTGCTGGATACTCAAGATAACTGATTTATTAATGAACGTCAATTTTCAAACTCTGAATATGCCATATCTCTGAATAGAGCCTCCAACTGTATCACTGTCATTTTGTCCTCTCTCTCTCTCTCTCTCTCTCTCTCCAAAATATTTTATTGGGTCTGTCTAACAGTGTTTAAGTAACGTATCTTTTATCTATCAGATATGTCCTGCACAAGCAATCACAATTGAGGCTGAGGAACGAGAAGATGGCAGTCGCAGGACAACTCGGTGAATTACCTCCTTTGCCTATGACCTTTTCTACTTCCTTCACTCGGCTTTCTTGCTGTCTTACTTCTTAAATCTTTCAGGTATGATATTGACATGACCAAGTGCATCTATTGTGGATTTTGTCAAGAGGCGTGCCCTGTTGATGCCATTGTTGAAGGGCCAAACTTTGAATTTGCTACAGAGACTCATGAGGTTCATTTCTTTCTCATCCATGATCAATCATGCAAATGCGCTTCGTTGGTGGATGCCTGTTACTGTTCCTTTCCTTTCTTATTTGTTGCCTGTTTAACCATTGCAGGAGCTACTTTATGACAAAGAGAAGCTACTTGAGAATGGAGATCGATGGGAAACTGAAATAGCGGAGAACCTGAGATCTGAAAGCCTTTATCGCTGATTGTTCTCGGGTAGTTGAGTTTTGATAAATAATATGATCAGTGTATGGTCGTAAAGATTTGTATGTATTAATGGATTTGTTGCATGAGTTTTTTGTTTTATGTATCGTTGCGTTGGTAGTAAGGATGCATGGTGATGATATTTATCATCTTGAGATGTTGAACAAATGAAATAATTGAAGAACTAGATGTCATTAAAGCTTCCAACAAAAAAAATAGATGATACATCTTTAATTCGGTCTTATTGGTAGAACAAGGCCAATGGCGTCGCATTATAAACTAAACAAAACAATGCTAAAGGCTAATGAAACAGCCAAACGCATAAACAAACACACCGAGGTAGAGATATCTTGCAAAGCGAGTTCAAACTTCAAAGTGCTATCTACACAGGCTTCTTTGTTCTGTCCGCACGGCCTTTTTTTTTTTTTTTTGTGTTTGAATTGACGTTTGTTAAATTAAAGGGAAGTTTGAATGAAAGTAATTTTTATAAAATTGATTTTGAACAGATTCTGTTAACATGATTTTGTTTGTTAATTTTATACCAAAATTAATTTTAATAAAATAAATATTATTTAAATAATATTAGCTAAAATTATTTTTAAATAGGTAATTATTAAAAAAATATCATTAAATTATGTTATTTTTTTTAAATATGTTTAATTTTTTTATACTTTTTTTTTTGTATGTTTTTTGTACAGTATTTGTTTTAGTATCTTTCGTGTTTTTTTTACTATGTTATAATTTTTTACTATTATTATTATTATTTATGGTTAATTTTTTATTTGATGGAATTAATAAATCATATTATAAAAAAATAATAAATATTATACACAAGAATCACAATTATAAAAGTGTATAATGTCAAACAAAAAAATTAACAAAAAAATTAAAATAATAAATAATAAAAAAAGAGCTTATATAAAGAGAAATAATAAAAATTTCATAAATAAAACAATGATATGTATAAAGGGTAAAGTTGGGAGAAGAAAAATAATGGTTTAGATTCGATGGTTAAATGCTAGTTAGTGAACGCAGAAACTAAGAGAATTATTGCTTGTAAACGTGGTTTTGAGTACAAAATTATTTTATGTCATATGTCACAACACTATTCCTCCATGTGCCATCTGTTATGTCATCAACTCATCATTGTAGATGCACCAAATTGGTTACTTATACTTTGGCCGAGTTTAGATGACGCAAACTGGCGTTCAACGCCAGCTCTCTGCCCAATTCTGGCGTCCAGCGCCAGAAACAAGCTGCAAAGTGGAGTTCAACGCCCAAACTGGCACAAAAGCTGGCGTTCAACTCCAAGAATGACCTCTCCACGTGTAGACTTCAAGCTCAGCCCAAGCACACACCAAGTGGTCCCCGGAAGTGGATTTATGCATCAATTACTTACTTCTGTAAACCCTAGTAGCTAGTTTATTATAAATAGGACTTTTTACTATTGTACTAGACATCTTTTGAACCATCTTTGAATCCGGGATTGTATCTTAGGATCATCTTTGGACGCCTGGTTCTTAGATCAGAGGGGCTGGCCATTCGGCCATGCCTGGACCTTTCACTTATGTATTTTTAACGGTAGAGTTTCTACACTCCATAGATTAAGGTGTGGAGCTCTGCTGTTCCTCAAAGATTAATGCAAAGTACGACTGTTTTTCTATTCAACTCATCTTATTTCGCTTCTAAGATATTCATTCGCACTTCAACCTGAATGTGATGAACGTGACAATCATCACCATTCCCTATGAACGCGTGCCTGACAACCACCTCCGTTCTACCTTCGATTGAATGATTATCTCTTGGATCTCTTAATCAGAATCCTCGTGGTATAAGCTAGATTGATGGCGGCATTCATGAGAGTCCGGAAGGTCTAAACCTTGTCTGTGGTATTCCGAGTAGGACTCTGGGATTGAATGACTGTGACGAGCTTCAAACTCGCGAGTGCTAGGCGTAGTGACAGACGCAAAAGGATAGTAAATCCTATTCCAGTATGATCGAGAACCTCCAGATGATTAGCCATGCAGTGACAGCGCATCGGACCATTCTCACAGAGAGGAATAGGACGCAACCATCGACAAGGGTGATGCCTCCAGACGATTAGCCGTGCTGTGACAGAGCATTTGGACCATTTTCCCGAGAGGATTAAAAGTAGCCATTGACACCGGTGACATCCTTACAAAAAGCCAGCCATAGAAAGGAACGAGACTGATTGGATGAAGACAATAGGAAAGCAGCGGTTCAGAGGAACGAAAGCATCTCTATGCGCTTATCTGAAATTCTTACCAATGATTTACATAAGTATTTCTATCCTTATTCTATTATCTATTTTTGAAAACTCCATAACTATTTTATATCCGCCTGACTGAGATTTACAAGGTGACCATAGCTTGCTTCATACCAACAATCTCCGTGGGATCGACCCTTACTCACGTAAGGTTTATTACTTGGACGACCCAGTGTACTTGCTGGTTAGTTGTATCGAAGTTGTGACAAATTATGAATTGAGATTAGAGCACCAAGTTTTTGGAGCCATTACCAGAGATCACAATTTCGTGCACCAAGCTTCCTTGTCAAAACCTGTTCTAGTACTCCAGACCTTTAAACTGTTTTGGTTAGGAAGCCACGGATCACCCCAAATTCTCACATCTTTGCCTGAACCGATCTGCCAAAGTCCACCCAGGTCTAAAACCCATTTTTCCCCCCAAATACTCCTCCAAGTGTAACTAGGGTTGAAACCTATGTCTGCGCATGTGAACTTCTTTCTTGCAAAATACTTTGCCTTCAACATTCTAACTGTAAGGGATTTCGGATTTTTAATTAGGCGCCATCCCTGTTTTTCCAAAAGGGCTTGGTTGAAAGCTTCAAAATTCTGGAACCCCAATCTGCCATCATTCTTTGCTTCACACATCTTATCCCACGCCACCCAATGAATTTTCCTCTCTCCCTCTTTACTTCCTAGTAGAAATTGCTGATGATTCTTTCCAAATGGTTGTATAGGCTCTTTGGTAACTAAAAATAACCGATTATGTAGAAAGGAATTGATTGCGCCACTGACTTAATTAAGACTTCTTTTTCCCACCTTAGATAGTGATTTCTCTTTCCATATTTTTAGCTTCTTCTAAGTCCTCTCTTGGACGAACTCAAAAATCTTCTTTTTAGACCTCCCAACAACTGTTGGGATTCCCAAGTATTTTGAGTGATTTTCCACTGCCTTAATATTCAACCAATCTTGGATAAGAATTTGTCTGGTAGGAGACACATTTCGGCTAAAGAAAATCTCCGACTTATCCAGGTTAATTCTCTGTCCTGAAGCTAGTTGGTTGGCTTTAAGAATCTCCATCATTGTCAAGATGCTTTGATATGATGTTCTGAGAAAGACTATGCTGTCGTCAGCAAATAACAAATGAGAAATTTATGGGGCTGATCTGGCTATCTTGATGCCTTGTATGACGTTTCTTTCTTGTGCTCTCCTCAGAAGATTGAAGAACACTTCCACACACAAATGAATAGATAAGGGGACAGTGGATCCCCTTGTCTGATTCCTCTTTCAGGTTTAAACTCTTTTGATGGGCTCCCATTGAGTAGAATAGAAAAAGTTACCGAGCTTATACAGCTCCATATGAGGTCTAGCCATCGTTGTGGAAACACCATAGCTCTCATCACTTCAATTAAAAAGGCCCACTCCACCCTATCGTATGCTTTCTCCATATCTAATTTCAGTCCCATGTAACCTTTGCTTCCATCCTTTTTTTCTTCATGAAATGGAATATCTCAAAAGATGCTAACCCATTATCAGTTATAAGTCTTCCAGGGACGAAGGCACTTTGATATTCTCCCACAATTTTGGGTAAAATAATCTTCAATCTATTCGCAATCGTCTTAGTAACAATCTTGAATAGCACATTACAAAGTGATATTGGTCTGAAATTTTTTGTGTGAGTTGGGTTTCTAGTCTTTGGGATAAGACATATATGAGTTTTATTTACCTCTGCAGGATCTGTTCCATTATTCAACACATCAAGAGCCCAGATGGTCACATCTTTCCTAATTATGCTCCACATTCTCTGATAAAACAGTGTTGGCGTTCCATTCGGGCCTGGCGCCTTGGTTGGGTGCATTTGGCTAAGAGCCTTCTTTACTTCTTCTTTTGAGAAGTACTCTTAGATAATGCTTAGCCTTTCATTTGAAATTCTGTCCCTAACTACTTCAGTGACTTCCTTCACATTTTCAATACCTTCCCCTGCAAAAAGAGACTCAAAAAATTCTGTTATAACCACTTCTATTTTCCCTTCTTCCTCATGAACAACTCCAGTTGCATCTGTAATTTTTGGGATCCTATTTCTCCTCATCCTTTGTGTGACTTTTTGGTGAAAAGAATTTCATATTGCGATCACCGGCTTTCAACCATGAGGCTCTCGACCTTTGCACCCACCAAATCTCTTCTTGTTTTAGCAGCTCATCTAGTTCTCCTTGCAACATCTTTGCTTTAGCCACTGCTTGTTCTGTTTGAGGACCTTGCTGCATATCATCTAGTCTCTTCTGTTTTTCTACAATCACCTTTGGAATCTGCCCAAACTGATTCTTCCCCCATTCTTCCAACGATTTACTACAAATTTCTAGCTTCTTCTTCACTCCACTGCTGCCCGGGATCCAAGTTCTTTTGACAATTTCTTCACGCTCTTCCTTTTCTAGCCACACCTCTTCAAATCTGAACTTCTTTACCCTCTTTTTCTTGAATGTTGAATCTCTCACCATATCTATGAGAATTGGACAACGGTCGGACCTATATCTTTGCAAATGTTGCACCACCGCTCTAGGAAAAGCCTCCTTCCAATTGATATTTGCAGTGGCTCTGTCTAACCTTTCTTGTACATTTTGATTCCCTCCTTGATTGTTTGTCCACATAAATGTGTGGCCAACAAACCCAAGGTCCAGTAGTTCATTTGTTTGAGGTGCTTCCTTGAAATCTCTTGTTTGTGAAAATGTCACCGGCAATCCTCTTTGCTTCTCTTTTTTTTCGAGTACTTGGTTGAAGTCCCCAAATACCATCCATGGCATATTGTTTGCTTGTCCTAGAGATCTTAGGAGTTCCCATGATTTGTGCTTGTTAGTTGTTTCTGAGCATCCGTAGAATCATGTGGCTCTCCATTGCCTGCTGTCCCCTTCTTCTTTAACTACCATATCAATGTGGTTTAGCGACATTGATTTTATCTCAATTATTAGCTCCTTCCCCCATATGACCGCTAGTCCTCTCGATCTGTTCCTCCCTTCCCCTCTGCAATCCACTCCTATAACATTCTCCAAACATCCTCTTCTCCTCAGAGTATTAATTTCATTAGTTTTCTTCCTTGTTTTCATTAGAAAAACAAGATTGGGATCTTTTTGTTTCAAGAGCTTATTAAGAGATCTAACTGCCCATGGGTTCCCAAGCCCACGACAGTTCCAACTAACAAGCTTCATTGGTCTCGGCAGGGTTGCTTAGCAACCATTGCCGTTGGTGGGTTCGATTGGTGCTTCTTTGATTTCTTCTCTTCCTCTTCAATCTCCATAGGTACTTCTTTTGCCAGCTTCCTCTTTGCATCTGTACTCATTTTTTCTTCTTTGTTTGAGTTGTTGTTTTCTGATTCTCTGGCTCTTCTTTTCCATCTTTTCCTCTCCTCTTTTCCTGTACCTCTGTCATATTATCCTCTTCAATTCTTATCTCTTCATTTCTGGCTTTTTCCTTGGGCTTCTCTCCTTCTTTTGTTTCTTCTTTGTTTTGTTGTCTCGGTGTTTGGCTTGTTTGTGTGTCTTTATCTTTCTCCAATCCTTTCCCTTTCTTTTCATTCTCTTTTTCATCATCTTTCTTGGTTGTTTGCACTTGAGTGAAGGCTTTGTTGTTGCTTGTGTTTTGCTTGGATTGTCTGTTGTCTGTTACTGTTAGATTAGCCAATTTGTTTAGCAACCTTTGTTGACTCTCTTTTTGTTGGTTTCTCCCATATTCTTCAAATCTTATTCCTTCCCCAGCCTCCCTTTTATTTTCTCGATTGTCACTGACCCTTATCCCCATGGTATCAGCTCTTATCCAAGTTCTAAGACCTTTGGATTTTGTTTGCTTCCATCTTATTTTTCTTTTGCCTCTTCACATGTTCCTTCATCATGTCCCAATTTGCCACAGAAATAACACAGAGTGGGGAGTTTTTCATACTTAAAGTCCACCAAGCTATCCCATCTTCCTTGCTTCCTATGTTTGTTCCTCTCTGGATTGGTTGGTTTACATCTATCCTCACTTTTGCTTTGATAAATAGTCCATGTCCATTACCTCCATCATATAGGTTGCACTCTAGGACTTTCCCTGCTACTGCTGCTAGCTTCCAACCCAGTTTTATTGTTTTACAATGTTTCGATATATTCCAGATCTGGACATTTACCTCTAGTTTAGTGAACTCCATTTCCTCTATGTTTATGTTCCTCTCCCATTTTTCCATTATCAGCCATGAGTTCCTAAATATCCATGGGCTTCTTTTTAGTACTCTCTTCATGTCTTCTTCTTTCTTGAAGAAAAACTGGTAGATTTTACTTTGAATTTCTTTCATCTGAAAGTCCTCAGGTTTCCTCTATAGGTTGTACATTGCATTTTGAACCCAGTTAGGGTTGATAGTCTTCTCAGTTAATAGCTTTCCCACAATACTGTATTTGCATTTTTGGACTCCTTCAGCAACATCCTCTTCATCGTATATTACAAATGATTCTTCCTCTTCTTCATATGTATTTTTTTGTTTTGGGTTTCCTGTTCTATTTACTGATGTAGATGCTTCCATTGCAGGCTTTAATTAGCACTTGGCGCAAACACACGATTAGATACAATCCGATCTAGTTCACGACAGTGTATACGAACTTTCTATCACTACCCTCCACGTTTCTGTTAGGTATTGTACCCTAGCAGAGTAATAGAGAGAGGAAGAGATCGACTTTTCCTTTCTTAAAGACCACTTTAAAATTTAACCGTTGTTAGTTTTCTTCTTCCAATGACAAATTTTTTGTCTAAAAGAAAAATTAGTTAAGAAGTATTTTAAAAATATATATATATAATTTTTTTCCTGGAAAATGCAAGTTGTACAATACTAATCAGCCTTTAATCAGCCTTTAATCAGAATTAAATAATATTTAATTATTTTTTATTAAAACATGTTCCTATTTTGTAGATACATATCTATAAATAAATTTAATTTAAATTTTAAAATCCACCCACTTCATTGGTAGTTATGTGACTTTGCTTTATTTTCGAAACTTCAAATAACAACTAAAGTTTTTTATTCCTTATTCTACGCATAGTGCGTTATTGAATCCCAAACCAAAAAGGTACGCACAGCTGAATTCTTCCTCTCTTATTCGTTGGTGAAGACGTATCACCATATTCCAGAGCTGAAGCACTCCCTCTCCCTCGTTCTGCATTATTAAAAGGTAAGTAGGTAAATCTACTTTCTACACGTGTTTATATAATTTATTAAGAAGTATCATGTTCAATATTTCTAATTATATTTTACTTTAAATATAAAAATTTTATTATTATTTAATTAGAACAAGGTTGATCTTATTTAATTTATTAATAGAGTTGTTACAGATAAAATACTTTGTACATAAGTAGTTTGAGCAAAAATAAAAAATATAGAGTTTAAAAGAGAGGATGTAGATGGTATAGTCATAAAAATTTTGTTGTTATTTTCATTTTTAACACATTTGATAGTATGATATTTTATTTAAAATATTTTTAAAACACATCTAAAACTATGCTATATTTAAATATATAAATTTAAATGTTAATAATATAATTAATCTTTTGATTTTTTATTTGATCAAATGCATACAATATTTATTATTTAAATTATTAGTTGGATTTTTTTCGATACTTATTTGAACATTAACGTTTTCAAAATTATTATAATCAACAATTAATTTAAAATTGTGTTGTTTTTTTTCGATTATAACGCATCTGATAGTATGATATTTTATACAAAATATTTTTAAAATACATCCAAAATCTTGCCAACTTTAATAATACAATATAAACGTTAATAATACAATTAATGTATTTATTTTCGATTCGATAAAATGCATATAATATTTATTATTTTAACTATTAGTTAGATTTTTTTCTATACTTATTTGAATAATAACGTTTTCAAAATTATTATAATCAACAATTAATTTAAGTTGTTTATTATTTATAAAAAATATCTAACATATATTATCATGGTATTTTTTGGAATTTTTATTACTTGTTTGAGCATTAATAATTATTTATCTTAATTTTTTTATTGATGTTATTGGTGGGTATTTTAGATAATGGTTGGAAATAGTTTATTTCGTAAATTTATTACACATTTAAAATAATACAATCAAACTTATAATATTGCTAGAACACATCCAAAAATCTATCAAATAGCACAAGATTTTTTTTTGGTCTTACTGATCCAAACTGTTTAACCAAATGGACACTTGGTTATTAATTTGCATATATTTTAATTAATTACAATTTTGTATTTTTCTAATATTATAATGACCATTATTTTATTTATAATATTAGACATCAACATGGCATTTGCTATAGACTTGAAGACGCAGCCGTCATCAGAAGAAATTCACTCATTTGATACCCATATTGATATAGACAGTATAAATATTTGTAATAGCTCAAGCAATTCTGCTAAGAAACTGAGTGCACGACTGAGGTAGTTGACATTTTTTTATTTGGAATTTTTTATAATGTATTAATTTATTCTTATGATATTTATGGCCGACTTTTTTTCTTGCATGCTAATTATAGGTTATATTTTAATATATATATTCCTGTGAACACATCCAAATATCCGAAATAATACAATCGAACTTATAATATTCCTGTGAACACATCCAAATATCCCAAATTTATTACACATTTAAAATAATACAATCGAACTTATAATATTGCTAGAACACATCCAAAAATCTATCAAATAGCACAAGATTTTTTTTCTTATGATATTTATGATATTTATGGCCGACTTTTTTTCTTGCATGCTAATTATAGGTTATATTTTAATATATATATTCCTGTGAACACATCCAAATATCCGAAATAATACAACCGAACTTATAATATATTCCTGTGAACACATCCAAATATCCCAAATTTATTACACATTTAAAATAATACAATCGAACTTATAATATTGCTAGAACACATCCAAAAATCTATCAAATAGCACAAGATTTTTTTTTGGTCTTACTGATCCAAACTGTTTAACCAAATGGACACTTGGTTATTAATTTGCATATATTTTAATTAATTACAATTTTGTGTTTTTCTAATATTATAATGACCATTATTTTATTTATAATATTAGACATCAACATGGCATTTGCTATAGACTTGAACACGCAGTCGTCATCAGAAGAAATTCACTCATTTGATTGATATGGACGATATAAATATTTGTAATAGCTCAAGCAATTCTGCTACAAAAACTGAGTGCACGACTGAGGTAGTTGACATTTTTTTATTTGAAATTTTTTATAATGTATTAATTTATTCTTATGATATTTATGGCCGACTTTTTTTCTTGCATGCTAATTATAGGTTATATTTTAATTATAGGTTATATTCTAATAAAATCAGCCATTTTATTCGGAATTTAATTTTCAAATTAATAAAAAAATCAAAACTTTATACAGAATAACACAAAAATTAGTGGTGTCAGAATAATCCAAACCTCAGTTAAGTCGCCGGCAACGACGATGGGCTTGAAAGGAGAGGAATGCAGCGTTGTGGATGTGCGCCGTGGTGGAGGAAGCGGTGACGCAGACGAACGGCAGCAGGGAGTGACTTCTCTAGGTTTAAGAGTGTGCGCCGCTGAGTTGCAGTTGTGCGTCTCTGGTTTTTGGATGTGGGGCGTCGACGATGAAGGCCAATGAGGACGGTGGTGCAGGCGCACTGCGGCAGGGGGTGAAGTCTCTGTGTCTTTATGACGTGTATTTAAATAATAATGTATTATTATATTAAATATATTAAATTTGAAACAGAAATTTAAAATTTAAATTTTAAATTTTAGTTTGATTTAATTTGTATTTTAAATATAGATTTAATTTTTAAAGATACTAAATCTATTTACAACTTTTTAGATGTATTTGTTTTAGTTTTTTTGAATTATTGTAAGAAATAGCTGAATATTATACCATTATTAAAGGATACCTAGTTGAACTGATGATTAATATATTCAACGTATTTATTAGAATCTTAAAAACTTTATGTTTTTATTCAATTTTTTTAGCTAACGATATCTTTAAAAATATTTGTGAATACTTGTTAGCAAGATCTTTAAAAAAAAAGATAAATTTAGAGAGAAAAATATAGTATAATAGAAAAGAAACAGAACATGTTAACTATATTTGTAAATTGTAACGGCTCCCGTTCCCAAATATAGCAAAATGACAGGCATTATGTCAAAAGAGATTGAAACCCCCACCCACTCACAAACACCATTAACATTTTTCCCAATCTCCTCATTTCTCTCCTTCCCAAACCCAACCGCAACAAAATCCCCTTTCATTCAAATTTTAATTAAAAATAAAAAACATAGAATCATGGGCCTAAGATCCCTGTTTAATCGCAACAAGGACCTGATCCCGTCATCCACGCCGTCACGATCCACCTCCATGTCGGTGCGGTCACGAACCCGCATGGCCGCCGAGCTCGAACAAGTCTTCCACAAATTCGACGTTAACGGCGACGGCAAGATCGACGCATCGGAGCTTGGAGCCATAATGGGAAGCCTGGGGCAAAAGGCGACGGAGCAAGAACTCATCAACATGCTCCGCGAGGTTGACGGCGACGGCGACGGTTACATCAGCCTCCAGGAGTTCATCGAGCTGAACACAAAGGGCGTGGATTCCGATGAGGTCCTTGAGAACCTGAAGGAGGCCTTCTCAGTGTTTGACATTGACGGCAACGGTTCCATCACGGCGGAGGAGCTTAACACCGTGATGAGGAGCCTCGGCGAGGAGTGCACGCTGGCAGAGTGCCGGAGGATGATCAGCGGCGTCGACAGCGACGGTGACGGCATGATCGATTTCGAAGAATTTAGGGTTATGATGATGATGGGTTCTCGCCACGACACCACCAACAGAGTTTTGCCTGATCCTGATTATTGAACGAATAACACTTCCTTTGTTGCCTCGCTGCTAATCTCGTCTAATTTCTTTCTCATTTTGCTTCTTTCTTTATTTTTGTATGGGAAAGATGCAAAAATAATGATGTTTATTAATGGGAAGAAGAGAACTACACATGTACATTTTAATCTTAAACACTTCTTCTGGATCCAAACCATCTCTTTTAAATATGTATTCTTTATGGATTTAGATATTATCACACATTTTAAAAGTATAATAATTAAAAAAAGTTTAAAATCTTTCTATATTAATGTTACTGGCCAAAATTTGGATCGAAGTCATTTTGATCAAAGATAGGGATGTGTCAATGTCATTTGGTATCGATCTTGACAAAAAAAAAATCTATAGTCGTCATTGAGATTCACGCAATTACTCATAGTAATTTCTAAGATTTCGATTTTTTCAATATAGTTCTCTAAATAGAGTTCCGAGCACCCAAATTGGTCCTGGCCATATTTCAGGTGGTGACTCATCACCGGAGCGCTGACATGGCCGCAGATTGCCACGCAGGAGGGGTCCAAAACGTCGTCGTTTTGGGTTTGGCGCCCTTAAAAGTAAAAAACGACGCCATTTAGATGTTATTTAGTATGAAAACAGTTTTCTCCCCCAACATAAACACTTCACTTCACTCGTCTTTTCTTATTAATTCATCATGTAAAACTTAACGGTATATCGTACTTTTATATACCGTTAACTGTAATAAGGTATTTATTTATGAAAGATCATTAAAGAGACAATAACTTTTAAAACAAAATTTCACTTATTTTATTAAGGTTTGTGGTAAATAGAAAATAATTGATACATATTATGTAAAAAATTAAATAATAACAAATGTTTCACTGTCCAAAACAACATCATCTTCGTACTCATATGACAGTAACAGAACACGTTATTATAAATAATCGAACTCATGGGTACTCCAATATCTGAAGAAATCAAACAAGTTATTCGAAGTATAAACTCCCATCGAGGCAATAGTGATCCTAGTTGGTGCTGGTGACCAGCACCATCGAAACAATATAGTGTTAGAGAGGGCTACAAGTGGTTGCTGAGGAAGACTTTTTTTTGTGGAATAACCTGTTGAGTCAAGATTTGATTTGCTACTTTATGATAACAAATAAAATTAATTATTTTCTACTATAATTAATCATTATGATGAGGAAGGTAGGAACCAATCAAGGATAATTAAACAAGAAAGCTAAATTGTGCAATATAAACATATTAAGGAGAATATCATTAAAGATGATATCAAGCCATATTTAAAAAAATTCTGCACAATCAAGAGAGCAAGTAATGCTCTCCAAAATCATATCACAATCACAAAGAGCTGCTGCATAAAGAAGAAAATATTTTCTCTTCAATGTCATTGGAATCATTTCATAAATGGTGTAACGGCTAATTGATGAAAAAGAAAAATTATTTCAACATTAAAGAGAAGATATTAAACTCTATGAAAGAATATTTATTTTAAAAAAGAAGCAACTATTTTTGTGCATATTGTATATCACACAAAACAACCTTTTATTTCTTTATTTTTGAGTGTGTTGTTATTTTTCTTTTTTCTAAATTCAAGTTTACTTTGAGAGATACAAAAAGTAAAGAGAGTAGTGCATACAAAAGTCATTTAACTTTTGTTTGAGTACTTTGATTTCGAAAATGTGATGGGTTAGAATGCACTTGGTTCCTCTTAACTAGATTAAGTTATCACCTAGGTGATTTATTAAACTTGGGATAGTTTAGGTGAGTTACAAGAGTGTGAATCTCTTAAAATTGGTATTTGTAATCAATTTTGATCCAGGGACGGACATAAGGGAGGGCGAGTGGCGGCGTCGGCCCCCCCAACTTTTTTTAATAGTAATAAATTATTATGTATAATTTAATTTTTTTTAAAAAATATTTAGTATTTAGTCTAATATAAATAAAAGTTCAGTCTAATTTAAATATTACTAATTTTTAATATCTAAAAAATAAGTAACAATATTAAAAAATCTGAAAAAGATATTATTACTAATATTTTTTAATTAAATAAAAATTTTTAAATCTCATAAAGTAAATTTTTTTTTTGTGGTCTTTTTTTTATTCGTTTGGTATTAATTCTCTCTGTTTCAACTGCTACAATTAAGAGATCTTTTTCAACTATTAATATTGTGAAAAATAACTTAGAAACAAAATAAAAGATGAATTTCTTACTAATTGTCTTTTAATTATATTGAAAAGAAAATTGTTGAAAATTTTGACACAAATTCTATTATCGGTGAATTTTATGATACGAAGAATCGACCACTTCGTTAGTAAAAAGTATACACATATTTTTTTTACTTTAAAATATATTCTCTATCTGTATATTTTTATAATACATCTTATATTATATAATTTTTTTACATAATTTTTAATATTATATGTGTTATTGGCCCCCCCATAATATCATTTCTGGATCCGTCCCTGTTTTGATCATAGTAAAAATTCTACCATTGTCGTGGTAAAGACTGGACGTAGATCACATTATACTTCGTGGCCGAACCAAGATATATCATGGTATTACTCTTCTTCTTCTCTAAAATCTACTTTTATTTCATTTTATTCTCCTACTGCAAGACAAGACAAAAATAAAAATAATTTTTTGTTTATTAGTTTCGCTGCATAATTTAAAAAAATGTTTATCATTTATATTTTCTTGATTCATCCTCCCTTCTTAATTCATTTGAAAATCTTTATAGCCAAAATAAATAGAGATGGCTGTGGAAGGTTAATTTTTATGAGAAAATAAAATTTTTCATCTGGCTTGGCATAAATTTGGCTCTTCTAACATAAGTGTTTTGTTATAGGTGTCATCTCTCTGCTTCGGATATAGCACAAGATGTGGACTTGATAAAGGAACGATTAAACATTGCCTTAGAGATCGCTATAAATCTAAAGTTCATATATTGTCAGAAATTTAAAGTTATTTGGAAGTTTTTAGATTATTATTCTTTGATTGTTGTTCATGGGGCTAATAGTTTTGACTTTTAGATTTGAAAAGTTCTACCAAACAGAAAATTTATTTTGGAGCCGGGTTGTGATGGATATGAAAACATCAATATAATGATATTTTTAATTTAAATAATTCTTAGTTAATCTAATACCAAAATATTCGAACCAGCGGCTGGCTAACTTGGAAACCCCCACCGAGTAATTTCTATAAGATTAATTGTGTTGTTAGTTTATTCTCTAAGAAAGGTATATCAGGTTTCAGATGCATTATTAGAAATTTTCATGGCGATTAAGTTTTGGGTTATTCGAAATATGCCTTAAAATATCTTTAAATGTGAATTATTTGCATTTTAGAGAATACTTATTTTAGCTTGAAAAAATAGCGTAAAAAAGTTATATATGAAACTTATTGTTTGAATATCTTTATCTTTTTTAAATTAATGTTGTCTTAATAAATATGAAAATTAATGGATAATTTACATAAATAAAATAAATGGGAGAAAGTGTTACGTAAGTACAACAATTTGAAAATCTAGACGCAAATACAACAAACCTATTTATATGTAATCCGCGACACTTTAACGCGGTTTCTAATTATACGTAATCCACTAGACCCTATCACAGATTATATTCAAACGCTGAAATACATAAACTGCTGCAGCGATTTATGAAGAGATATACCGAAAGTTTATTCCGCAAAATCCTATAGCGGATTATGAAGGGCGTGACAGCTTGGAATATCTTTTTTAATTAAAAAAATCTTTTTTTTTATCAAAATAATGGCGCCCAAACAAGCACTAAGTCCAATTAAGTTGGTCCAAATCCAACAAAAATTAGTTTCATTAGTGAGAGTGTGAATACACGTTCCAACTCCCCAGCAATTAACATGAACATGAACGTTCATATCTTTTTTCTTATTAGCGTCCTTCCTTCTTCTGCGGGTTCTTCTTTCTTCTTCTTTGCTTCCTCTTCTTCGCGTATTTTTTCTCCATCGTCGTTCTTTTATTGTTGCTATTGTTGCTACATTTTTTTTCTTCTTTTCTTTCAAGTAATTTTGCAGCATTGATTTTTCTTCTCTTTCTTTTGGTTTTATTTTTTTTTAAAAGAATGAAACAAGAAGAATTATGAGAAAATAAAAGATGAAGATGAAGATGAAGATGAAGAAGTAGAAGATGAAGAGAAAAAAGAGAATTTTGAATTATGCATAACTTATCAGAATAAATAACACCAAGATTTCTTAATAATAACACATAAATTTCTTCGTTTTTACATCGAAATTTTGCTACAAAAGCACAAAAATTATCTTTTTTAATGCATTTTTTTTCTTCTTTTTTTCTTTTTTCTGTTGTTCTTATTTCTTTTTTTTAGGAGCATTATTTCTCATATTAGACTTGAATGAACATGTTTATAATGTATATTTCAATCTTATTTAGTTTAATGAATATAGGTTCATTTCCTTAATAATTTTGCAATATTATGTGTTTCTTTTTCTTCTTTATTTAATTTTGTCTTATTTTTATTCTTGTTAAGAGAGTAAAATAAAAAAAATACGAGAAGGTAAAACAAGAAGAAAAAGATGAATAAGAAAAAAGATGATGATGATGAACAAGATGAAAAAGAAGAAGAAGAAGGATTAGGAAGAGAAAGAGAAAGAGTTTTAGATTATGCAAAACTTATTAAAATAAATAACACCGAAATTTATTAACAATAACACATAAATGTCTTAGTTTTTACACTAAAATTTTGCTACAAAAGCCCAAAAATGTTTTACTTTAATGATGCACTTTTTCTTCCTTTTTTCCTTTCTTTCTTTCTTTTTCTGTTGCTCTTATTTCTATTTTTAGAAGTATTGTTTCTCATATTAGACTTAATGAACATATTTGAAATGTATTACAACCTTATTTAGTTGAATGAATGTAGGTTCATCCTCTTCCTAGTAATTTTGTAGTATTATATTTTTCTTCTTCTTCTTTGTTTGATTTTTTTATTTTTATTCTTGTTAAGAGAGTAAAACAAGAAAAAATATAAGAATGTAAAACAAAAAGCAAAAGATGAATAAGAAAAAAAGATGATGACGATGATGATGATGATGAAAAAGAAGAAGAGGAAAAGAAGGAAGATGAAGAGTTTTGAATTATGTAGAATTTATCAAAAGAATAACACCGAAATTTTTTAATAATAACACATAAATTTCTTAGTTTTTATACCACTTCTTTAATGATGCATTCTTTTTTTTTTTCTGTTGCTCTTATTTCTTCTTTTAGGAACATTTCTTCTCATATTAGATTTGAATAAATATGTTTGTAATGTATTGCAATCTTATTTAGTTGAATGAATGTAGGTTTATTATTTTTCTTGTAATTTTATAGTATTATGTATTATTTCTTCTTCTTTATTTGATTTTTCTTATTTTTATTCTTACTAAGAGAGTAAAACAAGAAGAAATTTGAGAAGGTAAAACAAGAAGAAAAAGACGAATAAGAAAAGATGTTGATAATGAAAAAGATGAAAAAGAAGAAGATGAAGCAGCGGAAGATAAGGAGGAGGAAGAGAAAGAGTTTTGAATTATGCAGAATTTATCAAAATAAATAACACCGAGATTTCTTAACAATAACACATAAATTTCTTTAATTTTTACACCGAAATTATTCAACTAAAGAATCATAAACTACTAACGAACTACATAAACTATATTCGAACTACACCTCAGCCACAACATAAACTACTAACGAACTATACTAATTCGCTCTAATTCAATTGATAATCTGAACTTGAATCATTCATTGTCTTCGAAAACGAAATACCTGTTCAAAGTTGATTTCACTACTCGATTTCAAAAAATTTGATCCAAATATTCAAATCAGATAAAAGAGCATTGATATTAAACGAAGATAATACAGAAAACGAAAAAAATACTGAGATAAAAGAGAACGCAAAGAAGGAAGAAAATGTAGAAAACGTAGAAAAAATCAAAAATAAAAACAAAATCCAAATGAAAAAGACATTTATATATATTTGCGAGTTAAACCAAAAGTTTGTTAGAGATAGTGACGCGTAAAAGTAAATTAGGTTAAAGCTATTTGATTAGGGGCTCGTTTGGGAAGTTTCAAATTTTACTTTTTTGAACTTTTGTCTTATGAAAAGTAGTAGTATTAATATCTAATACAAATTTCAAAACCAAATTGTAGCTTTCTAAGAAGCTATTTAAGTGCTTACGGAGAAGTTAAAAAAATGACTTCTCTCACAATAAAAAGCTTTTTATCACATTTTTTTTAAATAAGTACTTTTAGAACTAAAAAACTAAATACAAAATAACTTATTTATAAGCTACTTTTAATATAACTATTTATTATTTAAGCTATTTTTTCTAAAGGAGTATAATTATAATTAAGTTGTTTGTCCAAATTAGGCTTAGACTTAGTTAGTTAAATACTTTGGGTGTAGATAGGGCTAGCAATGGGTAAGGTAGGATAGGGTTTGGATTCTACCTTAATCCTACCCGCGGGTTGAAAACTTTTTTAAAACTCTACCCTACCCTATCCAGGGGGTTGAGAATCTCTCAATCCTAACCCTACCCGCACCCTAAAGTTCTAAACCCTACCCTACTCAATCCTACCCACAGGAAAATAATTTTTTTTAAGTAAACGTAAAATTCAACCATTCTGAATTTCATACATATCAATAAAATAGAAAATAAAAAACTAAGTTCAAATTAAAATTAAAAACAATAAAATCTTAAAGAAATCCAACGTAAAATTACAAATAAAATGATCATCAATCAGTTTAGTGGTTATTTCAAATTTTTATATGAAAAAGATTATGAATTTAACACTCACTTTCTTCACTACATACATAACTTTTACATATATATTATAAGAAACGCTTCACGTGCGCCACAGTACGGGACTGGAGTTTCAGAACTCCAACCTCTAAATGCGTTTAGATTTAATATAAAAAATTTCATTGACTAAGATGAGGCGAAGCTTTGATACTGTGGACTCAAGTTAGGTGGGATGCAGCATGGAGATTCGACTGATGGTGAAAGTGAGCTGTTAATCCAATGTTAAAAGTCAGATTTGGCCAAAATTTGGTTGAGTGAACTGACGGGACTTGTAACCCACGCTAACAGCCGCATGGCTTAGGCTTCTGGGCATGGCATTGAGGTCCGATTAATCATGGGCCTTTTAATGACATATTGAGGTAAAACCTAAAAAATAAAAAGAAGAAAAATTAATTAAGTTGGGTTGGTCTAATAGTTAACTCATTAGTTAGTCAATCCATTGATTTATGGGACAGAATTTATTTTTAAGAAATGGGATATTTTGATAACTCAATATGATTTTTTTTTTTATCAAAAATAGAAAGATTCGGATCCGCAACTTCTAAATGAATATGAAAATATTATGTAATTTGAACTATAATTCATTGACAAAGTGTTCTTTTTATATGGCTAAGTTGACCAAAATAAAAAAAAATTAAATTTATAAAATCATAATTGAAACAGAAAAAACATTGCAAAAAATAATAAAAAAAAAATAACACTTCAACGAAAAAAGATTAAACACAATCTTTTTTACTTAGTTTTTGTTATATAAAAATTAATGATTCTGATAAATCAGTTTCGTTTTTGAAGGTTTAGGGATAGGAAGCAACTCAGATAAAGAAGTTTAAAACGTCTTTATTTAAAGTTGTTTTTTAATAATTAAAATTCCATACATATAATTAATTAAATCGTATTATTTTTGTTAAAATTAGATCAGATAAATTGATTTGGCCAAAAAATTAGTGAATTACATCTTAGACCGATCTAAATTAATATTTTTTTTATAAAAATGATTACAAAATATTTATTATAAAAAATGACTAAAATACTCTTATTATTATTATTATTATTATTATTATTATTATTATTATTATTATTATTATTATTATATATACACGACACAGAAAGAAGAAAAGGGTTAGAATTTAGGATTCTCTATATATATATTGAGAATCCTAAATTCTAACCCTTTTCTTCTTCCTGTGTCGTCATCGAATTAGGATTTAGGATTCTCAAAATTTCAAAAAATATATATAATAGCAATATCTTAGTCATTTTCTATATAAAAATAATAATTTAGACTGGTTTAAGATTTATTTAGTTTATCGATTTTTCGATCAAATCAATTTATCTGATCTAATTTTGACAAAAATAACATAATTTAATCAATTATATATATTAAATTTTAATTATTAAAAAATATTTTTTTAAAAAAATACGTTTTAAATATCTTTATTTAAGTGACTCCCTTAAGAATATTATAAATTTGTTATTAAATTATTTTTGCTATATAATTCAATTTTGATACATAACAAGAATAAAATTAATGTACTTAATTCAGTTTTCATATATAACAAGAACTAAATAAAAAGGATTGTTTTTAGTTTAATTTTTAATGTAATTAATTTATTGACATATCTTATTGTGATGTTTATAAATTGTATCGCAAACTTTTTATGGTTTAACTTATTTTTCATTTTATAAATTTAATGGAAGTAAAAGTTAAATTAAAGTGGATAGGTTGTTATTTTTTATCTTCGGAATGCTAGCAAAAGTACACTGCATCTCATATAGAAAAGCATATATGTTAAAATAGAAATTGACTAAATTAGTTCGTTGTTGTTCTTGCTAAGAAGAAAATGAGATTGAAACAAGGACAAACACTGAAAAATTCGATTACGATAAGCATGGATAACAGTATTCTAAATGTAACAAAACGCAATTTTTGTTAATTAGCGTTGAAAGCGTAATTCAACCACAGAGTACCTTCGAGACTCACTGTGCGCAGATCAGCTCCCCGCCTTTTCTCTCAAAGCTACAAGCTGCCCAACGTAGTCTTTTCCATTTTAGATGTGGGGTGAATTGGTAATTCAACAAATTGCTAAAAAATAAAATTTTACAAGTAACTTGATCGTACATGGAGTTCTGAAACTCTAGTACCGTACCATGGCACACGTGAAACACTTCTTATATTATATAATATAAAAAAACTTTCACATATACCAATTACTTTTTTGGTACAGGCATATAGCAAGTACGGTCTGGTAAGCAGTCAACTCTTTGTCATATAGTGATGGATAGAAAGTCTAAAATGTCCTTAGTTATACACTAAAATTATGGAAATGACTGGCTTTGTGCTTCATGATTGAAGCTAATAAGAAACTAACGTGAGAAGGTTTGCTGAAAGCTGATGGGCTATTTATCTACCAACCCAAGAGATATTATAAATGGGCTTGGATTACTAAATAATAATGAAATTGTGGTAAATTTTGTATTTTATTGATGAGAAGATGGTATTTAACATTGTTAGGAAAAATGGTGATGGATCGGTTTAAAGAACCCAGACCCGGTAGTGATATTTTTTTTTTGTTTTGTTAAAATGTTAAGCAGTGTCATTTTTAGGTAAAACAACCTCCCAAAACCAGAAACCAGCCTGCATGCCCCACCATGTGCCCTAATGTAATGACGATCAATCACCCCTAAGTCAAACCCAGTCGCTCATATCTTTTCTGCGACCATCTCCGTAAAGCACAATTTCTGTCGGTGTCACCTCTTTAGCTGTGGCCGCCATAACCAACTTTTATGGTCTTAGTGTCGCGGTCTTGCAATTGGTCGTGTGCAGGGTGCACTGTGTGGCCACCGTATCACACGCGGCATCGCTCCTTTCCCGCGGTCGTCGTAGCCGCGGGCGGAAGAATCGGGTCCCAGAGCTGATCCTTGTCGCCGCTCTATGTGTTGTCACCGTTCGCACTCACACGAACGCCTTCAATGTGGTCCTCCTCGCCGTTTGAGAAGCTGGTACTTAATTTAGTGAGTTGCAGTAAATTTTTCTGTTTTTGAAATTTGTTGCCGTAATTCATATTACATCACTGTAGTTTATTTTTGTGGCTGAAAGTTGAATTTGCTAGTGAATGTTAAATTTGTTAATGAAATTTGTTTCTGATTAATGATCGTCACTAAACATTGTATTTGGTGCCGTATTGCTGCAATTATCACTTAGGGTACTTGTGAATTTGCTGTTGTGTTGCTTAGTAACGAGTTAGATAATTTTTTTTTTGAAAATCATCACTAACTTGAAGTATTTATGATAATTGCACCTTAAATTTGGGAATCTATCTTGCTAAAAGAATCACGTTCCTAAATTATTTTTGCTGATAAAAATTATCATAGTTGAATTTATTGTTGAAAATAATCAATGAGATAAATTTGTTAATGTATGTAACAATAGCTTTGGAATTTTTTTTATGTTTATTTATATACATTATTATACTTTTTTTTAATATAGTTTTTAGCCCTCATTGTTCATGTAAATTTTTTTATTATTTTTATTAATATATATTATTTTAATAGAACTTTTTTTTATTTGATTTTATATATTTTTTATTATGTTTTAAAATTAGTATATATTTTATTTATTATTCTTAATTTTTATAACATTAATTTTATTAGAAAGTTATACTTAAATATAAAAAAAAGTATGAAAGAAGAGTACTAAGAGATAATCGGATTAGTTTTTATTTTTACTAAAGAAAGATAAAGATTGTTTAATTTCAATGATTCAGGATACTAAAATTAGTTTGTGACCGTTGTATTCGATAAAAATAAAACATTATTTGGTTAAAATTAAGATGTAAAAAATGAAACTTATATATTTTTAAATTTTTATGAGATTTTAAGAAGTTTAAATTATACTTTTCCCATCTCTAAATGTTATTAGAAAAACATTAGTAAACTTTCTTGAATTCATTTTCTTTATAAATCTTTAGTTCATATTCACGATTTGTTTTTAATAAAAAAATATATATTTATTTTTTTAATGATTTAACCACAATATTTATATTATTCTACTCGTATGGATTATTTAAATATATGATTCGAAATAAATAACGCTTAAAATTTTTTAAAAGAATAAATTTTATAATTCTAAATTTTAAATTTATTCAACAAATGTACAACATGGCTTCTTATGTTAATATAATGTTCCTCAACACTATTATAGTGGTGTATTCTTATTTTTTCATGTCATGTAATTTTATTCAACTAATTTAAAATTTTAAAATTCTCTAACTTCAAAATTTCTTATTTTAGGTTTACATAAATATAATCTAAATTAACAATTAAATTCAATTGAACAAAAATTAATGTACTTGTGTCATGGTACTCGTATAGTTGATTATGAGTACTACATCATTAATAGTTAAATATATTAATCTTAAAAAACAAATGATATTTTTTTTTAAATTGGATATAGACATAGTTATATAAAAACTAATTTAAAAGACACAAAGACTTGAAGCAATCATATTAACGTTCCTGACAAAAGGGGCGGGGAATTGGGATCCGGCGGCGGAACTAGTTGCCGGTAGTCCTATGGAGGCTGTGCACGGGGAGGACAGAGTAGTAATTAATAATATCTTTTTGAATAATGTTAACGTTGATTATTTGAATTTCAAAAAGGATATGCATGTACCAGATTCAGTTAGTGGTATCAAAGACGATAGGGTAGTCACCAAAAAAAAAAAAAGACGATAGGGTAGAGGATTCTCAGGGATTTGATGTGGTTAACGAGGGGGAGTCGGAGAAAACAGTCACGCAAATATGTGGAATTGGGGGAGGAGGGGTTCATGTTGCGTGTGATAGACCATATGGTAAGGTTCATGTGGGCCATTCGGTATGTTACAAGGTTGGGAGGTGTGAGGGGTTAGTTTTGGGCTTGCCTTCAATTGGCCCAACATCAAATCAAGGTGGAGGTGGGCTGCAGAATGAAGAGGGCCTAGTGATTGGGGTAGATGTGGGGCTGGGCCAGGGTTGTTTATTGGCTGCAAAGAATCATGGACCTCTCTCCATGGGTGGCACGGGCGGGTCGGGTGGACTGAGGACCCGGAGGACTCCACAGGATCTGAGTGCAGTGGCGCCTTTGGAAGGTATGAGCGGTGGACTAGGGTACCTCGAGGAGGCTGCTGCTGCGGCGGGAGGGATGACGCATAGTGCGGGGAGATTGCTGGTGGCTGGGACCGAGGAATTGGAGGTGGATTCGAAGGGAGCATAACCGATCGCGCACGGGGATGTTGAGCGCGAGTGTGGCAAGGTTGCATCAGGGGAGACGAACGCCGGAGAGGCAGTCCGCCGGCAAGGCCAGGTGACGCAGGAAGGGGGAGGGGCGGACAGAATACACTACGCTAGGTCCCAAGTGGGCCTGAGAAGGCAAACTGGGAAGGGAGGTACCGCGATAGCAAACGGCACAGCAGAGGGGGCATACCGGCGATGGATGGCGGTGGTGATCCCCTGGGGGCAGAAGTAGGGTCTGACCTGGAAACAGGATGTCATTCAGAGGGCGTGGAGTCCAAGGGGACGCATGAAGAGCAGATCCAGGAAAATCAAGTAACATGGGCACTGGCTGTGGAATCGGGGGCTGTTTTGTATGATGAGGAAGAAGATATTATGGGGATTTTGCAAGCACAAAATGAGGAAATAGCGGCGAAGAGAATACTAGCGAAGCAAAAGGAAAAGGCGAGAAGGAGTCGGCCAAAAAATCAAAATAAGGTGAGTAAAAATTTGTTTAAATGATTGTGAGTTGTTGGAACATTAGGGGGTTGAGGGGGGACGGAAAATTGAGCATGGTGAAATCCCTGAAGAATAAATATAACTTGAACATGTTAGGACTGCTTGAAACCAAAAAAGGAGTGCTTACTAAATATGATGTTGCAAGACTTTGGGGAAGTAGTACTGCTGGTTGGGAGTTTGTGGAATCTGTAGGGACGGCGGGGGGTATGTTATTGATTTGGGAGGATGAAGTGTTCCAAGTACATCACAGCTATAAAGGTGAGCGGTGGCTGTGCATTGAAGGATTATTAACAAGGACCAACTTCCGGTGTGCTTTTTGTTTGGTGTACGGGGCGCATGGGAGGGAGGCGAAGAGGGGGGTGTGGGAAGAACTGAGCTTTGTGGCGGGGTTATGTCAGGTTTCTTTCTGCTTTATCGGGGACTTTAATGAAATTTTACAGGTTGAGGATCGGAAAGGAGTTACTAGCTTGCCAGCATCATCGGAAGAGTTTAAGGGCTGGGTGAATGACATGCAGTTGATAGATTTGCCTCTTATTGATAGAAAATATACATGGTTTAGGGGTCGATCCTGTAGTCGGATTGATAGGATTCTGGTAAATATTGAATGGACTGAGAAATTTCCAGATATTCGGCTAAAGGGTGGTCCAAGGGGGTTGTCCGATCACTGCCCGTTGATCTTGGAAGGTATAATACTAGGAGGGGGCCCTAGACCATTTAGAAGTCTGGATTCCTAGTTTACGCATGAGGAATTTCTGAGGATGGTGAAGAATGAATGGAGAAGCCTCGGAGAAGCGCAGTTCACGTGCAAACTAAGAGCTTTAATAGTACCACTACGGCAATGGCACAAGGATAATTTCCGGGACATGGATAAGAGACTCATGAGGTTTGAGGAGGAGATCACCAGGCTGGACAATTTAGTTAGTGATGGGATTTATGATGGTACAACGGAGGCTAGAAGAAAGGCACTGGTGAGCTTTTGTGCAAAATGGTACATTAGAAAGGAAATACACTGGAAACAGATGTCTCAGTCCAAGCATGCTGCAAGTATGGATAAGAATACCAGATACTTTCATAACATTACCTCGGCCAGAAGACGGAATAACAGGATCGATGCCCTGATGGTACATGGAAGACTTGTGCGGAACCAGGCAAGAATAAAAGGTGTGATTAGAGGGTTCTACAAGGATTTCTATAGACAGGAATATGCTCCGAGGATTGGAGTTAGAGATGGCTTAGTGAAGCATATCTAGGGAGGAGGCTGAAGCACTGGAAGTGATGCCATCGGAGGAGGAAATCAAGGAGGCCGTGTGGGACTGCGAATCTTCAAAGGCCCCAGGGAGCGATGGGTATAATATGAACTTCATAAAGAGATGCTGGGAGGACATTGGGCCGGAATTCACTGCAGCGGTATTGGGGTTCTTTCAAAGTGCTAAGTTGCCAACGGATGTGAATGTAACATGGGTGACACTAGCCCCAAAGTTTGAAGGTGCAAAGGAGGTGAAGGATTTTCAGACGATTAGTATGGTGGGGTGTGTGTATAAAGTAATTTCGAAGGTGTTGGTGAGAAGAATGCGATCTGTGATGCCGGGGTTGGTCGGAGAGACTCGGACTGCATTTGTAAAGGGTAGGAAAATTCATGATGGCGCACTCATATCCTGTGAGACGGTTCATTGGCTGAAGACTCGGAAAAAGCCAGCGGCTATTATCAAACTGGATTTTCAAAAAGCCTATGACAGAGTAAGATGGAGCTTTGTTGATATTGTGCTCCAGAAAATGGGCTTCGGGCAGAGATGGAGGAATTAGGTGAGGGAGTATGTTACTACGGCTACCATGGCAGTCCTGGTTAACGGGTCGTCATCCAAGCCATTCAAGATGGAGAGGGGACTCAGACAAGGGGACCCACGTTCTCCACTTCTGTTTGTGCTTGTTGTCGATGTTTTGCATAGGACGGTGGGAGAAGCTGTCAGGAATGGGCGCATTACTTCGCTCCTGGTAGGGGGAGATTATATTGAACTGTCGCACTTACAATTTGTGGATGACACCATTTTGTTATGCCCGCTGGTGACTAAAACAATTGTAAACAACAAGAGACTGTTGCGGTGTTTCGAGTTGATGTCTGGGCTGAACATCAATTTTGATAAATCAAATTTGATTTCGGTGAACTGTGAACAAGGATGGATTGATCATGCTTTTGGACTATTGGGATGCCAGCAGGCCGCTCTACCGGTTAGATACTTGGGAATTTCTCTAGGAGCGAATCTGCGCCTGGTGAAGACTTGGAAACCAATCATCGATAAGGTGGAACAGAAGCTTAGCTTATGGAAGGCGAAGGTTTTGAATAAATCAGGTAAGCTTGTCCTTATTAAATCGGTCCTGAATAGTCTCCCCATATATTACCTAAGTCTGTACAAGATGCCGAAGGCGGTGGCGGACAAGCTGATTGCTTTACCAAGGAACTTTATGTGGTGTAAGGAGAACGGTGACTATGGTATACCTTTGGTCAAGTGGGAGCTCGTCCAGGCTCCAAAAAAGGCTGGGGGCTTGGGGGTTGGGGATGCGGTGCTGAGAAACACAACGCTCCTGTTTAAGTGGTGGTGGCGGTTTTCAAAGGAGGATTGCCCGCTGTGGAAGAAGATTGTTTGTTCGTGCAACAAGTTGAACCCGGCTGTAATGCTAGCAACTCAGTCTTTACCAGTAAAATCTAGACCTTGGAAAGACATATGTCAACTGAATATAAAAGGACAACGGATAATGGATAAAGTGGTTAGTGGCTTGGCAATTGAGGTAGGCAATGGTATGCAAACCCGATTTTGGGAAGATAACTGGGTTCAAGGTGGTGTGTTCAAAAGAGAGTTTTCCAAGACTCTACTCTATCTCAAGCCAACAAGGAGCTGTCATTGGGGATTGTGGTTTTTGCGATGGGTTAGAATGGATATGAAATTTTCAATGGAGGAGGAAGCTGTTCCAATGGGAGCTGGAACTAGTCCATCAGCTCCATGAGAGGTTAAGGCCAGTGAAGTTGTCATCTAGTCGGGAGGACACTGTGGTGTGGAAGTTGGAAAGTAGAGGGGTTTTTTCTACTAGCTCTGTGATACAGGCCATACAATTGGAGACACTGTCGGCCGAGATCACGAGCTATAGTTTCACGAGTTCCCTCTAGAAAGGTTTCGTACCTCCGAGAATTGAGCTCTTTGGATGGTTTGTGCTAGTTGGTAGAGTTAACACCAAGGAGAAGTTGACTAAATTAGGAGTTAACATTATGAGTGATAGTATGTGTGTACTGTGTACCAAGGAAGTAGAATCTGTTGAGCATTTATTTCTTTGGTGTGAGGTAACATGGCAGGTGTGGTGCAAGTGGTTGAGGTCACTGAGTAGAGATTGGGTAATTCCTGGAACCATTAAAGAACTGTTTGAGAGTTGGCATGGCATGCACAATAGACAACAAGGGCATGGATGACCGCGTTCTTTGCAGTAATTTGGAACATATGGTTGGAACGTAATGCACGGATCTTCAAGAATAAAAGAGCAAGTCTTGAGGTTATTCACACAAGGACGGTGTTGAGCTACACAGAATAACGTGGTTGTGATCCTGTGGGAGGCTGATGGCAGCACTGGAGTTGCCAGGGGGTTATTTTATTGTTCGTAGCTCTTTATGTTACTTGCTTTCTTTTGTATGCTCCACTTTAATGTGTTGAGCTTTCTTTGTTTCAAAAAAAATTGTTTAAGTAAAAAATTTAAGCGACTATTAGATAATAACAAATAATACATATAAAATTACTAAATTAAACAATCTTATTTTTCTTTGACCACAGATGTATACATAAATTTAAGTTCCTTAAGATTTGGAGAGGGATCGAAACCACTATTCACTTTAGGGGTGGCAATATGTACCTTACCTGCGGTATCCAACCCGACCCCACCCGATCGGGTAGGGTTGCCAACCCGATCCGCAGCGGATAGGGTAGGGTACGGGTAGAGTTCTCGTGTGGGTCGAGTCGGGTACGGGTTGAGCCTCAACCCTATCCGACCAACCCGCACTCTATATGTGTTTATGTTATATACTTATATAAAAATATGCTTTAAGTGGATGTTAAATCAAAGACCTCTCACTACATGCAAAAGATCTTTAACCGCTAAAAGAAAATCGTTAATTGATAATTTAATATTTTTTTACATAAAAATCAGTTCTATTTTAAATTATCATCAAGTTATATAATAATGTTGTATATTTTTTGTAACCCGCGGATAGAGTCGGGTACCCGCGGGTTAAGAGCGGTAAGGTTAGGATTGGGATATTCTCAAGTCGCAGGTAGGGTTAGGGTTGGATCCAAACCCTATCCTACCCTACCCATTGCCACCCCTAATTCACCCCCTCTAGGTCTGTGCCTGCTACCTTGGGTATTATTTTTTTATTAGAACTCTGTTTATATTTTTCTAACACATGGAAGAAGATATGAGTTAATTAGTAACTTTATTAAGGTCCACTCATTCGCTTAATTATTAGTGGCAAATTTAATGGTAACACTATATTGCACCTGTTTAAAACTTTTTCGAATAAAAATAGTGTTCGAAAGGTTAGAGATAAAATTAAGATTTGTCCCAAATTTAAAGGACCAAAATAGTACTTTGTGAATAAGGGAGACTACGGTAAGGTTCTTTACAAAGGTGTTCAAATCTAAATCAATTCAAATTAAACTGTTCATCCAATGAAAACCTATTAAAACGCACTAATTTGGATTTGATTGGATTATATTTTTTGCAAACCACTGGATTGGATCAAATTCTCATAACGGATCCAATCCAATCCAAACCGTACAATGTGCTATAATATTACTATTTTATTTTTATATTATTCATGTATTCTTATTATTTAATAAATATTTTATGTTTACCATGTGAATTATTTATTTTATTATAACTGACTTATAATTTTATTTCTATTATTATGTTATCGTTGATTATTTAAGATATTTTTGAGACTCGTTATGTTATTGTTGGTTATTTAAAATTTGATGTTAGAAACTTATTATATATATTTCATTTTTTAACCTTACAAAACCTTAAATTCAATCGCATCCAAACCGCTTGAAATTGGATCGAATCGGATACTATTTTTTTTAAAACTCATCCAATCCAATCCACACTACAAATAAAATTAGTGTTTGAATCGGATAATTTTTTTACTGAAAAGCAATCCAAAACCGATCCAAACTTTACCGCAAACACCCTACTTTATATTAGTACATGTATAAGAGTTAGTGCCAAATTATGAACCAAACAATAAATAACAAACGATGCAAAATCTAGCAATTATGCCTCTACAGTTTTTAACCCAATAGTATAATGCTGGCGAAAAACTATACAAAAATAATGCATCCAAAAACGATCAATTACCCTCAAATTAATACAAACAACAACTATGGGCCAAAAAGGTCCATTATCCCTACAAAAACGAAACCAGCCAAACCAAATCAAAAGTAAGCAGGTGTAATTTTCAATTCTTCATACAATCATACCTCGATTAACGCAAAATTGGGTACACACTTCACGATCATCTCCATCATAAGCAGAAGTTTCATAAACAAATCTCATTCATTCAAATTTTAAAATTATTATTTCACATTGCAGATTCATTATACACCAGTGTACTAGTAAAGTACACTGGCGCAGGTGAAATTCTTCCTATAATATATTAAGGGTGCAGGTAGGATAGGGTATACCTGAACTTGTACCTTACCCTACCAGCGGGTCAAGTAGGGTAAGGTACGGTCCGTGTATGCCTACGGGTAGGCTAGGGTACGAGTTTAGGGTGTACCATACCCTACCCTACCCGCATATCATATATAACACATATTTTAAAAAATTAGGTATATAGTGAAGGAAATGAGAGTTGAACCTACAACCTCCCTTATGTAATGACTTATAATAAGTGAACAACCACTAAAACTAATTAGTTAATTTAATAATTTAGAACATTAGTTTTTTATTTTTTATGTTATTAATATGTATAAAATTCGAAATGATTGAATTTTATATTTACTTTGAAAAAATTTAATATTTCTGCGGGGTGGGTAGGGTAGGGTAGGGTAGGGTAGAGTAGGGTTTAGAATTTTAGAGTACGGGTAGAGTTAGGATTGAAAGATTCTCAACCCGCAGGTAGGGTATGGTAGATTTTTAATAAAATTTTCAACTCGCAGGTAAGATTAAGGTAGGGTCTAAACTCTACCCTACTCTACCCATTGCCAACCCTATATCCTACACTATCCACAGCGAATCAAGTAGACAATTCTACTTGAATGGGTTGTTTAAAATTGGATACCTTCGAATAAAGTATATATTGCCAGCCTTAAGTGTAGAGATTAATTTTATGATTTAGTTAGCCCTAGTAGATGAGCCTCAACAAATAATTCGGATATGAAGATTACTTTTTAAGCATGTAAGTTCTTTTTTTCTCTTTAGTCATATGGATCTTTTTGGAAAAAAAAAAATACTCCTTAAAATTTTTTTTTAAATGAAAAAAAAAAAAAAAAAAACAAAGCGTGATAACATCCCGGCGGCGTCCAACCTCACAGTGGAGTGTTGAAGAGCGCAGCTGCAGCAGTAGCAGTTAGGTTATGGCTACTTCGAAGGCGGTTATGGCTTCCTTGACGCACCTGCGTCCGCTAACATGCGCCGCCTCATCGTCCTACCCTGCGCGACTGGTTCCCCACCCACCGGACCTCATCAAGTGGGTCACCAGAGAAGGCGGCTTCGTCCACCCTGCCATCAAGATAGCGCTTCATCCCTCCCACGGTCTCGGCTTACTCGCCAACCAACAAATCCCCAAGGGTTCCGACCTTATCGTTCTCCCCGACCACATTCCCTTGAGGTTTAACCACCAAGACGTCACCCACTCTCTCCTCCTTCAATTGGCACGCCATGTTCCTGGTACTCCCCTTCTCACTTCCTTCAACGTTTTTTGCATTGATCTCAAGTTTAGGGTTTATCAATTTCTCGAACATATGATTGAGAATTTTATTAGAGTTAGGGGAACGGAGTTTAGGTTTCAATGTAAATAAATTGGACACTGTGGTAGCTTTTTGCCAGAGGAACTGTGGGCCATGAGGCTAGGTTTGAAGCTGCTTCAAGAAAGAGCTAAAGTTGGATCCTTTTGGTGGCCATACATCAGCAATCTCCCGGAAACATACACTGTCCCTATCTTCTTCCCCGGAGAGGATATAAAGAACTTGCAGTATGCTCCTCTTCTTCACCAGGTATTGTAGTAAAATTGCATGAACCATTTAGGGAAGATGAAGCTCTAGAAACTTTGGTTACCTGTGTAGATTTCATCTTGACAGGACAAATGATTTTACCAACCTAGTTGATCTCGTATTTTTAAGTTCTCTGTTTCTGTAATATGAACATATAAACTCATCTCAACTGCTTAGCCAGACTGTTTTGGTGTGCATTTCATTTTTCTGTTGGTTTGAGCTTTGTGGGTAATACTTGAGTCTGCACAGGTAACTAACACCAAAATCTGAATATGGCACACTTTGAGCTTGGAATAGGGCAGCTTCCACCCCAAGCTTCTGTCAAGCTCTGTGTGTGTGTGGTAGTGTGAGGTTAATTTAATTCAATTTCATGAGGCAGGTGAACAAAAGATGTCGGTTTCTTCTTGATTTTGAGCAAGAAGTCAAGCATTCCTTAGTCAATCTCACACCAGATAAGCATCCTTTTGGTGGCCAAGAAGTAGATGCATCTTCTCTTGGATGGGCTATGTCAGCAGTCTCATCAAGAGCATTCCGTTTATATGGTGACAAACGGCCAGATGGGATCCATATTGACATACCTATGATGCTCCCTCTGATTGATATGTGCAATCATAGTTTCAATCCAAATGCCAGAATTGTTCAGGAAAAAGACTCTAGTAGCATAAAAATGCAAGTAAAGGTATGTTTTTTCATATTCTTTCCTATATACTCTCCCCTTCCCACAGCTAAACTTTCAAGATAAAATACAAATCTGGATTTGTATTTGCTGGATTAATTCTTTCTTTTCCTCAGGTTGTGGCTGAGACAGCAATCAAAGAAGATGATCCTTTATTACTTAACTATGGCTGTCTAAACAATGATTTTTTCCTTCTTGATTATGGATTTGTGATACAATCAAACCCGTATGACTGCATTGAACTGAAATACGATGGTGCTCTTTTGGATGCTGCAAGCTCAGCAGCTGGAGTTTCATCACCAAATTTCTCAGCACCTGCTCCATGGCAGGAACAGATTCTTGTTCAGCTAAATCTTGCTGGGGAAGCTTCAGATCTCAAGGTTTCTTCTTCAAATCTTTATCTTCCATTTTTTTTAATGGTTTCTGGCATAGGTAGGGCCTAGAAGTGAGTCAAGTCAGCTCATGAGCCAACTCGAGCTCGACTTGTTAATAGCTCGATAAACTGAACTCGTGAGCGGGTGAGCCGAACTTGAGCTTGAATAAGCTCAGTTAATTAGCTCGTGACCTTACTCGATTATAAATATATAATTTATATATATATATATTAATGTTCTTAATTATTTAAAATTTATAGTCATTTTTTATATATAATTTTGATATAGGACATAAATAAAAAATTTATAATTGATAGATAGACAATATATAAAATTGATCTTTTTTTAAATATTTTTTAATATATATAAGTTATAATTTATTGATATAGAATTATAAATTAGGTTCCTATTATTTGAGCCAGTTCGTGAGTTTTTGTTGTGCCGAACTTGATCTTACAAAATAGGTTCGATTGTTAATGAGTCGAGCCGTGAGGCAAGCTTAATTTTCGTGAGCCAAATTTGAAGTTAGTCTAGCTCGGCTCACTTCCAGCCCTAGGCCAGGGGACATTTGGGGAAAGGGGAAAAGCTTATGTGTTGAACCCGTGTTTTGTGGATCTCCAAGGCACTAACTCAAATCTTTAATCACTTGTGCTACGGGTTTAGTGTAACTAAATTGCCATTTTGGCTTGTCTAAGGTTAAAGATCGGATAATCACTTGTTTTATGGTAGAGAAGTTCTCATTATTTGGGTTGTGTAAAATGTAGATCAGAGAGTTAAGGAATTCCTCATCCGAGCCACAGCACAAGTTTACTTCTATTTGTTTTCTTTTTAACAGGTGAGCATAGGTGGTGAAGATGTAGTAGAGGGGCGTTTGTTGGCGGCATTGAGAGTACTCCTTTCAAGTAGTATGGAAACCGTACAGAAGCATGACCTCAACACACTCAAGTCTTTATCAGCCGAAGCCCCGCTGGGTGTTGCAAATGAAACAGATGTCTTGCGTACGCTTATAGCTCTGTGTGTGATTGCACTGGGACACTTCCCCACCAAAATAATGGATGATGAATCACTGCTGAAGCAGGGTGCCTCAGGTTCAACGGAATTGGCCATTCAATACAGAATCCAAAAGAAATCTGTGATTGTTGATGCCATGAGATCTCTCTCAAGGAGGGTAAAGCTTCTCTCTTCCAAGGAAACAACAGTGAGTGCCGAAGGCTAAGTGATAGTGAGCACTTTACCTATGAACCTTGGAGAACGTATTTGCCAATATGCTATTCAGTATTTTAATTGCTCTTTTCCCACCCTATTGTTATTTGACTTTCTAAAAATGGATGCCATGTCTTTTACTCAGTATGGTCGGATTTTCATCGAACTTTTAGGAATATCAACCACGAGTATGCTATTAGGTCAATTTAGTCATTAGATTTTGCAGTTATTACGAGAATCTGTTGTGCTAAAACACGGATACAGGATGCTAGTTGGTTGACCTTGGCGTTGTGGGTTCGGAGAATAATAGTCTACAAATCAAGAGATCTCATAGCAAAATATGGGTCCAACTTTGCAACTGTGGTTCACATTTTCAAATTTATTTTATTGCATGAAAAAGAGAGCGAGTAGGCGGAGTGAGTGATGAAAAATCGTTGGTCGTCCGATATGTAGGCTCGACGTGGACACAAAATCAGTGGAAAATGCAAGTTTCCTACTTTTTTATCTCTCACACGTGGATATTAGATTATTAGCTACAAAACGATTTGGAGATTACCATGATAATCTCTTCTGGGCAACGTGTTGCTATGCCCTCGATTTACGTGTGACACTAAATCTTTGGAGTTTGGTCAGAGCATGCGTTTTCTTTTTTCCTTTTTTTTTTTCAGAATCATGTAGTATTTAGATGTTATTAGATAATTTAATTAGGGAATGTAAAAATTATTTACATATGATCATTTATATATGATTGATTGTTTGTACAGGTTATATTTAGGTGTTTGGATTAATTTTGAAATCATGAATTTAAAAATTATTTACCAATATGATACGATGTATAAAACTTAAAATTTATAAAATTATATAAATATATTCTAATGCTATAATAACTGATTATTTTTGTATAGAGAGCATTATTGTTTTTTAAATTCCGAGTTCTTCACGAAACAGCTCGAAAGATAATTAAAAAACAGAGGTCCAAATGCAGAACGTATTCTAGTTCTAGCTACATGCAACACAAATTGTAACCATGCATTCAACGAATTAATATTGTATTGATTAGAGTTAAGTAGTTAAGTAGAGGAGCACCGAATCAGTGGGTCGGAATTCAGTAATCAGTACCAAGGAAGGTGATTGGAGATGTTTTTATGTGAAAATAATAGTTAAAATATATATATATATATATATATATATATATATATATATCTTAATTATGATTGTAGAACCAAAAATCTGTACGAATTATGATGTGGTGATTTCAGAGCAATTCATCCATTGGGTCGTCCCTCGACCAAGAAGAAATCAATCAAAGTGGAGGCAACGTATTAATGATGATGGCCTATATTATAACACTAAAAACATGTACAAGGAAGAAGTCCAGAACCACATATAGATGGTAGTAGATAGTAGATACACATAAAAAACACAACATATATACATATACATAGGAGTAGGTAGGACTGAGAAAGATGTAATTAAGCATTACCAAGAAGGAAAGGCCTGGCAGGGTGAGGTAAGCCAAGAGGGGAGCGAGAGCGAAGGCGGTTGACTTCTCTGATATTGAGAACACGCCTCATGTGTTGTAGGTGCTGCAGAGATGGGTGCTTTATTTTCTCTGTTTCTTTCTTTATCTTTATCACTTGGCTATGCACTCCTAACCCCATCTCCTTCTCCTTCCCCTTCTCCTCCTCCATCTTGCTCTTCTTCTTTGCCTGCTTCCTTTTTTGGATGGATACTTGGATAGATGGATTGCTATGTACTTACCAAGCCCTCTCGTGTATATATATATATATATATATATATATATATATATACACACCAAATATCATACTTTATAGTAAATTTCAGAATTTCTGATTGGTTGAACAAATTTTTGTTTTAAAAGAAATTAATTTATTTTAATTTTTTTAAAGATTTAATTATTTTATAATAAATTTAATACGAATTTTTTTTTAATATATATATTAAAAATTTAATTAAAAATAAGAAAGAGAATAATCTATATCTTGAAAATAATTTTGTTAGAATTAAGTTGGATATTTATTCTAATTTTTTAGAGTTTTATTAGGGGCTTCCACCTCCTCCATTTGGATGATTTTGAAACCGCCATTTTGAATTCATACCTAAAAAATATTAATTATTGTTATGTGATAATGATGATTACCTGCCAAAACGACCACCTTCCATGTGTTTCAAATTTACAAATCTAACCCACGTTCTGTTGCTTTCGAGCTATTAATCGCCATGAAAACAAACAGACATCCACGCCCTCATTAATAAATTCCCTTTATTCATTTCCACCTTAATTTACAAATGTCCATTTTGTAATTAACTATTGACTGTTAACCTATACTGTTTTAGAAACATGTGTGTGTTTACATCATATCATATAATATATATGTTTAAATCAGGTGTAGAAATTACGAATTGATGAGTTGAGTAAATTGGATATTTTAGTTTTGGTAGAAATAAAATTAGACTAGAAATATTTAAAATTTTTAGTGATGTGTTTTTGGTGCTGTTTTTCAATTTAAAATTTTCCTCTCAAGTTCTTTCTTCTTTTATTTTGTATTTATCATTTTTTTTAAATATTTATTATTTTTATGTCATGTTTTTAATGTCATAATTTAACGGTTTCAAGTCACCAAAAAAAAAATTTAACGGTTTCATAATTTAATAATGTAACTATTTGCTGTACCAAATATTATCTTATAACATTAGATTCTTATTTAATTGTCATTTTATATGTCATTATTTATCTAAACCAATATATATTTTGTAATTGAAAAGAAAAATGTCTCAAAAAATTGAAGTGAAGAAATCCACATCAAATTAAGTAAATTCGTCTTATTTTTTATGATATATATCGAGTTCAAGTGAATCTTGAGAATGGAAAATAAATTTGTCTTTACTTTTGTTTCTAGCATACATCCCTGTTCTTATCCGTATTAATTTATTTTACAAATTATTAAAAGATAAATGAAGAATAACAGCTCACCCTAAATAAATAGTTTGGAGATATTGTTATTGATCTATATTAACAACCTCGGCTTCAAGAACTTTGACCGAGCTCTATTTAAATAGAGAAATAATCTTCGGAATTCACTAACAAATCGAGATTCTCGGACTAGCAAACCACCGAAAAAATATCCTTAAAAATTCGACTAATAAGCTCAGCACAACGGATAGAAGCTAGGATTCCTTCGCCTATATAAGTTTACCATCCAACCCTCCTGAGAGTACATTTTTTCTCAACAATCACAAAGAACACACTACTTACTCATAATCTCTTCCTATTTTCAGTTGTTTTCTCTCTATTAAGAAAAATTACTGACTTGAGCGTTGGAGTCTCTTTTGCAGGTTCAACGTCAAAATCGTCCAAGTTCCGAAGAACACCTTCCAAGTTAAAAGAGACCTGCCGAGGAAGCGCGTGTCCGAGCTATAATTTGGAAGAAGTATCCTTGAGCGGAACATTTGGCGCCCACCGGCGGGCCGAGTTAAGAGTAACTAACCCCACCTTTTTCTATCCTACCCCCGTTTTGTTTTGCAGGGTTTTCAATCTCCGCAGATGGCAGACAACCGAATACAACAACCCTCACAAGCCGAACTACTGGCCATGATCGCAGAACTTCAGACTGAAGTCCGAAAAATAGCAGAGCAGTCGTCCAAAAGTCCAGGTGGGAACAGCTCTCATGCTCGAGAAGCTGAGCCATTGGAGATTACCCCCGCCAAAGGAGAAGCTCACACCTGACAACCCTTTTTCGGAGGGAGTCATGAGCGTTCAGATGCCAAAAAATTTTGTGCTTCCCATCGGGATCAAACCCTACGAAGGATTCGGCGATCCACGGGTGCACATAAAAAAGTTTCAATCCATGATGTTCTTTAACGGTGCCTCTGACCCTGTACTCTGTCATTCTTTTCCAACTTATTTAGATGGTGCTGCTTTACTTTGGTTTTCCAAGATTCCTGCAGGTTCCATCTCTAGCTTCGAGGATTTGGCGAGGTATTTTATTGACTATTTTGCAGCTTCGAGAATATCTGTTCATGGGTCGGATTACCTCAGCACCATCAAGCAAGGCCAGCATGAAAGTTTAAAAGATTATATGACCAGGTTCGCCAAGGCAACCGTGAAAATACCCGACCTCGACCCCAAAGTACACCTCCACGCAATGAAAAGCGGCCTGAGACCAGGCAAATTTCAGGAGACAATAGTTGTAACCAAACCAAAGACCTTGGAGGAATTTTGCGAAAAAGTGGCGGGACAAATGAAAATTGAAGAGCTTAGAGAAGCTCGGCGAGCAGAAAAATAACAACCTCGGCGAGAAGAGGAAAGACACCCCAAGACACCAAACCAGAAGGACAATAAGAAACCTTTCAAACTAACACCAAAATATGACGCCTATACCCAGTTCAATACCAAAAGAGAAGACATCATCAAGGAAATATTGAAGATCATCAAGCCACCCAGCAGAGCAGGCTCGTATCAAGACCAAAGATACGTCGACAAATCGAAACACTGCGCCTTCCATAAAAAATTTGGCCACACAACCGACGAATGCGTGATAGCTAAAGACCTCCTGGAGAGATTGGCCAGACAAGGACACCCGGACAAATATATAGGCTAGGGGTGCACAGACCCGGCCCGGCCCGGTCCCGAACACTTTAGGGGCTAATTTGGTGTGATTTCATCGGGTTTAGGGCCGGGTAAGGGTCTCAAAAATAGACCCGGTCATTATTTCGGGTCGGGTCCGGGCCATAGCTCGGGTCACCCGAAATCGGCCCGGTGGCCCGGTCATCATACATAATTAATATTTTGTGTTATTAGTGATGGATCATGACTATTCTTATGTGGAATTTAAGTATTGTAAACCTTAATATTTTTTGTTATTAGTCATTATAAGACTATAAGTTAATGTTTTATGTTTAGAATGCATAAGACTTTAGACTAATGCATAATATTGTGTTATTTGTATTAATTTAAATATTTAGTATTATTAGACAATATTAGTATTGATTGTGGTTTTGCTTTAGTATTGATTGTGGTTATGCTTTAATTTTAAAGAAGGGTTGGTTCTTGTTATATTTTTCTAAGTGAATTTTACCATGTTAAATAATGGTTGGAGTCTTGGAAATTTGGATATTTTTACATGCTAGCTTACAAGAAGGTATCAACGTAATGTAATGTTAACGGCCCGGTTTTCACCCAGTATAATTGTGGCCCGAAAGTGTATTGGTTTCATCGGGTCTAGGGTCGGGTTCGGGTCTAATAAATAGACCCGGTGTATATTTTGGGTCGGGCCTGGGTCACATCAAACCCGGCTTCACCCGGCCCATGTGCACCCCTAATATAGGCGGCCGAATGCAACAAACCAGACAGAACACTGCCGACCTTCAAACAGAGCAGAACTCAATCACCACAGAAAAGGCTAAGCCTCAACCACCCCCAACAAGAGGAGTCATAAACTGTATCTCGGGAGGATTTGCAGGAGGCGGACATACAAACTCAGCAAGGAAACGAAGTTACAGAACCATGTTAATGGTCCAGACAACGAAAGAAGCAGCCACACACCAACCAGCCATACCTAGCATCACTTTCGAACAGTCCGATTACCAAGCACCAACAACCAACCTGGACGATCCCGTAGTAATATCAATCCAAGTAGGAGATCTCCTCGTCAGAAAAGTGCTACTTGACCCGGGTAGTAGTGCAGACGTCCTCTTTTACTCCACATTCTAGAAAATGAAACTAAGTACAAACATGATGCAACTATACTAAGGAGAATTGGTCGGTTTCTCAGGAGAACGCGTTTCCATCTTAGGAAGTGTATGGTTGAAAATAACAATAGGGGAGCACCCACTATGCAAAACAAGAGATGTGCAATTCCTAATGGTCGAATGCCCCAGCCTATATAACATAATCATGGGTAGACCATCTTTAAATTCTTTTTGTGCTATAGTCTCTACTGTTTACCTTTGTGTCAAATTTCAGGTGTCTAGCAACAGAACAGCAACAATACACTCCGACTAAACAGAAGCTCAACGATGTTATAATAAGGGCCTAAAGAGCAAACCAGAATACAGCTCAAGAGCCGAGCTTCCAAAAGAATCCTACCAGGTGGCAAATATCTCAGGAACAGCCGATCTGGACCCTCGGGAAGACCTGCAAAATAGGCTCTCACCAATAGATGACCTGGAGAAGGTAATTTTAGATAATGATCATAGTCATGTTACTTATGTCAGTCAATTGCTTCCTGCAGGAACTAAACAACACATAGTTGGCATACTTCGAAGAAATGCCGATCTCTTTGCATGGACCCCAGGAGACATGCCAGGCATTGATCCGAACTTAATATGCCACAAGTTACAGATCGACCCAAAAAACCGACCTATAGCGCAGAAGAAAAAGAACATGAGTAACGAAAAAAGATCGGCTTACTTAGAGGAAACACAAAAACTACTAAAGGCTGAATTCATTCGAGAACTACGCTTTACAACATGCCTCTCTAATGTAGTTATGGTAAGGAAACCCTCAGGTAAATGGCGAATATGTGTAGACTTTACAAATTTAAATAAAGCATGTCCAAAAGATGCATATCCCTTCCCTTGCATTGACAAATTAGTAGATAATGCATCAGGTTACAATGTTTTAAGTTTTTTAGATGCATATTCAGGATATAATCAAATACTAATGCACCCTAAGGATCAGGATAAAATAGCTTTTATTACTGAATTAAGGAACTATTGTTATAAGGTTATGCCTTTCGGTCTTAAGAATGCAGGTGCTACTTACCAACGCCTCACGGATAAAGTCTTCGGAAAATAAATTGGAAGAAACTTGGAGGTGTACGTCGACGATATGGTGGTAAAAATAAAACAACCACAAGACCACGGAGACGACCTCGAAGAAATTTTCGAACAAGTCAGGAAACATAACATGCGACTCAACTTCGAAAAGTGTGCATTCGGCGTAACTGGCGGCAAATTCCTCGACTTTATGCTGACATCTAGAAGCATAGAGGCAAATCCGAAAAAGTGCAAGGCAATAATACAGATGCGAAGCCCTCAAACGGTGAAAGATGTGCAACAATTAAATGGTAGACTAGCCGCCCTATCTTGTTTCCTCCCATCAATTTCCACGCACTCACAACATTTTTTCAACATACTCAAAAAGCAAACAAAATTCAATTGGAATGATGAATGTGAGATAGCCTTCCAGAAACTCAAAACAATACCGTCCTCCCCACCCATCTTACAAAAGCCAAGTCCAGGTAAGCATTTACTAATATATTTATCTGTTACCCCTAACGCTATAAGCTCGACATTGATGACAGGAACAGATGGGCAGCAAGACCCAGTGTATTTTGTAAGCAAAACATTACAAAATGTAGTGCTAAGATACTCATCAATGAAAAAGTTAGCATACGCATTGGTGATTTCAGCCAGGAGGCTAAGGCATTACTTCTAGAGCAACAAAATCATAGTAAAAACAAGCCAACCTCTACGACAAATTTTAACAAGACCAAAAGTCTCTGGAAGAATGGTGAAATGGTCGATCGAGCTCTCAGAATTTGACATTACCTATGAGCCCAGGGCAGCGATGAAAGCACAGCTCCTGGCCGACTTTATAGCGGAACTAGCAGAACACCCAAAACAACATTGTATTTGGGAACTATATGTTGACGGGGCCTCTAACACCGAAGGCTCTGGAGCAGGAGTCTTACTCACAAACAAACACGATCTACAAACTGAACAGTCCATTCGGTTCACATTCCAAACAAGCAACAATCAGGCCGAATATGAAGCACTACTCGCGGGACTAAGACTAGTACAATCTCTCAGTATTACCCATCTTCAGGTCTACTGCGACTCACAACTAGTAGTACAACAGGGGGAGGACTGGAGAATGTCATACAAACAATACATTATGGGTAGAGCTAATACCTGAAGTTTTGTGGAGCTACAACACCACAATACAAACAATAACACAAGAAACACCATTCAGATTTGTATATGGGACGGATGCCATGATCCCAGTCGAAATCTCAATATCCTCACCTCACAGCAATCACACTTCGGCAGAAAAAAATGACAACATCAGAAGAATTGAGCTCGACACAATCGACGAAGACAAAGACAAAGCCAAAATAAGACAGTTAGCAATGCAGGAAATAATACGAAAGAAATATAACAGGAGGGTACAACCAAGAACTTTTGCCGATCAAGACCTCGTCCTCAGACAGACAGAAGAAGCAAGAAAGCCTCACACACACGACAAACTAGCAGCAACGTGGGACGGCCCCTACCGAGTTATAAAAGTCGTCGGAAAAGGAGCATACAAACTTCAAACACTCCAGGGCGGGGACGTCCCTGGAATTTGGAATGTTTCATCTTTGAAATTTTACTTGTCATAAAAAAGATATGGACAAGAGGAGACACTCTTTTTCCTACTCTCAAGTTTTTATCCCACACAGAATTTTTCTTGAAGAGGTTTTAATGAGGTCCCTTACAACCATGTCATTCACATGTACAAACTTTGTTAGTTAATAGAAATACAAAAACAAAATCCAAAACATACATTATAAAATAAAAAAGGGTACCAACAAACCCTACCAAATCATAGTTTATCAAAAGTCAATTACAGTCTATCAAAAACTTGCAAAACAAACAACTTTACAAAAAAAAAAAAAACACAGCATAACAAACATTTCAATCGACTTTCCCAACAGAAACGCTCTCGTCCTCCATGTCGGACAGAGCCTCATCATCAAGCAGCTGACCATTACTAACGATCTTTGTTACGTTACATCTAATTTACTAACATCAACAGTAGGAGCAACAACTCCTATTTGCGCAACAGCACGATCAAATCCGAGCGTAAAAACAGAAAGGACCTCCTCCTCCAACTCAGGAATACGAGTTCTAGTCTTCTCGGCTTCCTCAACTTTAGGCTCAAGGTCGACCCTGACCTTTTGCAGCTCAGCCTCAGAATTTTTGAGCTTATCTTTCAAACTCCTCTTTCGCCCCTAAACTTTTCCCCTCGTAAGTCTCTCTCCTCTAAAGACTCCTTCAATTTTTTGATAGCAACAACATGGTCACCATCTAGAATAGCATCCAACTCGGAAGTCCGGCCAATAGACAAAAGCCTTGCTCCAATCACCTAAAGAAAAAATAACAAGCCATTAAAAAAGAAATAAACTAAGGGCAAGTAACAAGTAAAGCTACCTGTAGATAGCGGGCAACTCCAACTTTCCCAGCATAGTGGATGATCTTAACATCAGAATCTACCTGGGCAACTTCATCAGCAACAGTCATGAACGGATAGTCAGAGGACCAGAGAGAGTTCCGAGGACCTTCTTTGTAACCATGAAGAACCATCTGACTCTCATACGCTGCACTAATCTCATCGACAGTAAAGATTAGGGGTGGCAAAGCGGGCCGGCCCGCCCCAACCCGCCCCGCCCCGCCTAAGCCCGCCCCATAAACGGGGCGGACCGGCCCGTCCCGCCAACTAAAATGGGTTCAAAATGCTAGCCCGCCCCGCTTTTTGGCGGATTGGCGGGTTGGCGGGCTAGCCCGCTTCTTTTTTTTTTTGAAAAATAAAATTCATTAAAATTAACCAAAAAATAATAATTAAAAAATCAAATACAAATAAAAAATAGTCAAATTATAATATATTTTTTTTAATTTTTAACTTCAATAAAATTGTTCAAAATAATATTTGTCAATAAAATCATCTTTATTTTAAAAAATAAGTCACATAATTTGAGCATATATACGAAATTGTAAAAAAAAAAAAATAAAGTTAATAACTAAAAGAAGAATAAAAACAAAAAATGAAAAAAAAATGTTTAAAAATTCTATAATTATTAATTTTATAATAGTAATCACTCTTTTATTTAATAAAAAAAAAAGAAAAATAGAAATCTTCGGCCCGGCGGACCGGCCCGCCCCGCCCCGCCAAAACCCGCCAATTTGGCGGTGCGGGTTTGGCGGGTTTTTTTAATTTGGCGGGCTCCAAATCCTAGCTCAACCCGCCTTTTTTAGCGGGTTTAGCGGATCGGCCCGACGGACTCGACCCGTTTTGCCACCCCTAGTAAAGATAGCAGAACCCTCCTTTACGTCAGTAAGATCAATCACCTTGGACGAACCATCACCCCTCTTCCTCTTAAAACTTCCATCCTCCTTCTCCCCCACCTCCCTCGTCGTCCTTAACAAAGTTTGTGGACAACCCCTCCTTTTCCTTCTTTTTGGCCTTAGAAACAAAGGCCTTCAAGTTTGCAGTAGTAAGTGTAGGAGCTTTTTCACCTACAGAGCAACAAAGAAACTACATAAAGCCACAACAAAACACCAAAAAACAAAAAACACATCATACAGCACCTAAATTACCTAGGTACTCCTCCATCGCCTCCCTATCCCCTTCAAGCTCCTGCATATTAGAAATAGAAAGCAAAGAAGACGAGGACATTGCACTCATTAAAAAATTCAGAACATACTCTTCGCTAGCCACTCTATTCTCACAGTCTAAAATCTGCTTAGGTTCTGGAGATCAGAAAACAGGGAATCTTTCCTCAAGCAATGAATCCAAAAAGAATGGATAAAAATTCTCGACAATCTAAACCTTTACAAACATTTCTTTAAAATCTTTGAAAGATTGTTTGTATAGACTAAACACACCACGACCCAGATGGCTACTCAAATTTACCCACCCACTCCTCCAGACTCCTTTAGCTTGGAACAATGAAAAAAAATAAGCCAAGAGAGGGGTAACACTCAAGGTATTCCATCAAGCATTCAAAGGCTCGAACGAACGCTCACGAATTTGAGTGTAATTGCATCGGAGCACAGTTCAACTGGACTAAGACTCCACATTCGAAATCAGTAAAGGGAAGTCGCATACCAAATTCAGTTAACATGCAAGTATAAATATACACATCACCCTCGTCATCCACAACATGTTCCTTTCTCCCTATTACAACAAAGAAACAAAAACAAACAGAGAAAAGTACAAGACAGAAAGTTCACTAACCTTTTTTAGTCATGATGTTTTCCTCGGTACAAGTACAACGTTTAGAAGACAAAACGTTCACCACACCAACAAGCAGTTGAAGGAACAAATCCAACTCCCAAGACAATCACCACCCCACGATCCCTTACCCACTCGCAACAAAAAACTAGAAGAGAGCACGCAACACACATAAATTTGAAGCCCAAGAAACTGAAGCTCATATATACATATAAAAAAGACACGTTGACTTTGTGGTCTCTAACACAGTCTCGTAAGTTAAAAAGCTCCAGAAGTCGAGAATAAAAAAGCTCAACTTGTTTTTTAACATGCCAAGCTTTGGGGCTATGATCCATACCAACAATCTCGGCTTCAAGAGTTTTGACCGAGCTCTGTTTAAACAGAAAAATAGTTTTTGGAACTTACTAACAAATTGAGATTCTCGGACTAACAAACCACCGGAGAAATATCCCTAAAAAATCGACTAATAAGCTCAGCACAACGGATAAAAATTAGGAATCCTTTGCCTATATAAATTTACCATCCAACCCTCCTGAGAGTATACTTTTTCTCAACAATCACAAAGAACACATTACTTACTGATAATCTCTTACTATTTTCAGTTATTTTCTCCCTATTAAAAAAAATCACTGACTTAAATGTCGGAATCTCTTTTGCAGATTCTATGTCAAAATAGTCCAAATTTCAAAAAACACCTTTTAAATTAGAAGAAATCTGCCAAAAAAACGTGTGTCCAAACTATAATTAGGAAGAAATATCCTTGATCAGAACAGTTACTAAAACAAAATTTATGTCAAAAACAATACTAGCAGAATATTATAGGTGCAAGCTTGTTTAATTTCCTAGGTGATAAAATGTTAGTTATCCTTGAAGTTCTCAAATATTGGAATATGACAAGGAAATAAATAGACGGTGATATTTGTATTCGCACTAAATTTTGGCAGCATAAAGAAAATAAAATATCAAAAGGAGAAGAGTGAGATGAAAATGTGATCAAACACGTGGAGGGAGCATGTTAATGTCCGTGATAATGAGAATGAAAAGTCAGAAAATTTCACATCTGTTTGCCGTTTACGCTGTACAACAAGCAGCTCTTCTATAAATGGTTTCCACGACATGAATTAAAAATTAAAAATGCTTCAACTGTGAAACACTTTCTAGTTTCTACAACTCTTCATGCCATTATTTATTCAACCATACTATACCATCTATATGCTAAAATTAATAATTAAAATTAATTATCAATATAAAATATATATTAAAATATAAATACACATTAAAAATAAATTAAACTATACATATAGTTATACATAAATATATTAATAGCTATTCGTATCTGATGCGACAATCACAAACTAGAAGTAAAAAGATCGGAGATCTTGACTTTAAAAATTGAAAATCAAACTAGAAAGACAATTTGTAAAATACTCCAATACTTAAGTTAATTCGATATTTAATAATGTAATTCAATTCTGAATTTACCTATTAAATATCCTTTTTTTAAGATTTAGTGTCTTTAAACCGTATTCTTAATGTTAGAATTTGACGATTTCTAGTTCGATGATGTTGTCGTTACCATGTATCTGACGTTATCTCGTAATGTCGAATTTTCACTTATTGATGTTTCATTATATTGATATTTATCTAAAGCAGTGGCTGATTTATTTAAATAATTGATTTTAGTATATGAATAATATTTTTATTATTTATTTATTATCCATTTGCCATGACACCTAAAACGACAATTAGGGAAGCCACTCAACCTAATAAAAGCCAACCAACTCCGCTTCGTTCAAATTCTATTACATGATGTGTTCACATAACCGCTTTTTCCTCTGCCCATGTGTTTTCTATTTGCACCATAACCAAATTTATTTTAATAATTTGGGTCAAATCATTAACATTAAGTGTGTTTTTTCACTTACTAGCATTGGTCCTATACTCCTATGTCCTATCCTAATTTTTCCATTACATATTCCTTCTTGTCAAATGTCAAATGAAATGAGTGTTGGTACAACTCCATAAGTTTTAATTGGTCCACTCCAACATGCGTCGTCTAATTGTTTTCTGTCAAATTATTCATCGTATACGTGTGTGAGGTTCATTTGGGAGACCAGTCAACTCAAGGATTCTCACAAATCATCAATAACAAATGCCAAGGAAAAAAGGTGAAGCAGTTCAACTACATAATCCAATAGTATCCACTAATATTCAACCTTTGACCACAAAACAGTTTCGTTAGTTTAGTTTAGTTTTTAACATACCAACAAGCAACAAATCTAAAATTTTAAATTCCATTTCTTAATATTCATATAGTGCTTGTTTGTTAGTGTTCAATGTCATACTCTTGTAGTTTCACAAATTCTAAAACAAAACAAACAGATAAGAAAATTGTTTTTTTTTTTCATAAAAATACGTGCGAATAAGAAAAATATTTGAGTTTAATCAAGAAAAAAAAAAGTTCACAATGCACAATTTATGAGGATTTAGGAACTAATAATGATGCACATTATTATATATATTCCTACTTATTAAGATTCTCTGTAGTCGAACTGTATTTAGTCACCACACATAATTTCAATACAGTGCATATCTTATTTTCATTCTTAGATTTAGATGTAATATTTTCTCTTATTTTGTAAGTGCATTTAATCTTTTTCTATGAATGAATTTTTTTTGTAAATAAAAAAAAAGGACAAACAGACAGACTTATGAATTAGGATACATAATTTTTTTTTTGAAGTAAAGGAACTCAATACAACAACGTGTAATAACAAAAGTATAAAAGAAAATAAACAACAAATAATAATGAAAAACAAGATTCAAACCATAAAGTTTCTTAACTTAAAGAAAACGAGAAAAGGACAAATAGGTTCTGCGAACATTTTTGTCCCTGACTATTGAAAAATACTTTTAAGTCCCTGACCTTCACAAAATTTGGACAGATCAGTCCTTGACGGAGGCATTTGGACGGGACTGATCCGTCCAAATTTTGTGAAGGTCAGGAACTTAAAAGTATTTTTTAATGGTAAGGGACAAAAATGTTCGCGGTACAAAAGGTCAGGGACCTATTTGTGCTTTTCTCAAAGAAAACCGACACCTTTTTTTTTTAAATACTTTTGTTCCTTTGGGCTGGCTTGGTAAATATGTGTTATTGAAATTTGGGTTAATCTTTTAACACAAATAATGGCTTGGCATAAGACCCGGTAGATCAAACACATTTTTTAAACCTTTTTCTCTCTTAACAGTTAACACTATGATCCAAAATCAGCAAGCCCAACAAAAAGTCATCCTACTTAAATACTACATTCAAGTAATACCAAAAATCATGTCCAAAAATGAAACTGTAGGAGGGGCAACCCAACACCCAAAAAAGAAACTTCAAGGCTAGTTTACAATTTCAGTGTGTAGTTAAAAAGTTTTGAAAATATTTAGTAGTAGGTTGTGTTGATGATAATTATCCTTTCATTGAGCAACCAAAATATTCAAATAAAATTAAGCAAACGAAATTGTGTTAAAATGAAATATGCTGACAGTTTCTTTTTTTTTTTTGTTTAATTAAATAAAAAAATGGATAGGGGGCCGCTAGCCCATTTGGCATTTATTTACAAATTCTTCGGCCTTCACATTATGTATTTGCGTATGCAGCGTATTTTATTCTCAAAAAAAGTCAACGAAATTGATTGGATCTTCTCTCGAGCCGTGTAGGCTATGGCTATATGGCTTATGAGCGTGGACTACGTGGCCAAAAGAATATCAAACCCCATTACTTGCATTAAAATAATATAATAAGAATAAGAATAACGAGATGGGTATTGGGTAGTAAATATTGACTTTCTTTGAAACTGGAAAAGAATCGTAATGGAACGAAACGACACAGAAGCCTCGATGCGCTGTGTCTTATTAAGATTACGCGTTTCATGTGATGCTAAGCTGCTTACAACATACTAACAACTAACTCATCTTACTTTCTTTCATTTCTATATATAGTTCTATCATTCCCTACTCTTTCTCTCCACCATCACACCCCCGTATATCGCTTTCTTTAATTTTCTTCTAATCTATATACAATTAATAATTAATAATAATAATAATAATAATCAAGAAACATGGCAGCAGTATGCTTATTGGTTTCTCGATCCGGCAGACACTTGCAAAGATACAACAACACCGGCGGCCGCCAAGTAGTCGGGTAAGTAGTCCTCCTTAATTAGTTAGCTCATTGATTCAGTGTGTGTTTGGATTGACGTTTGTTAAACTGGAGTTTGAATGAAAGTGATTTTATAGAATTGAAATATAATCCGACTCTAATATATATATATTGTTGCAGATGCATACCTTATAGATTCAAGGAAGATACGATGAGCAATGAATTGGAATTGGAGGTATTATTGGTGAGTTCACAGAAAGGAGAGGCGCTCATGTTCCCAAAAGGAGGATGGGAAATTGATGAATCTTTAGAAGAAGCAGCTTCTAGAGAGTCCATAGAAGAAGCCGGAGTGGTTGGAACAGTTGGGAATCAATTGGGTCAATGGAATTTCATTAGCAAAAGACATGGCATTTACTATGAAGGCCACATGTTCCCTTTGTTTGTCAATCAACAACTTGATATCTGGCCTGAGAAAAATCTAAGGAAAAGAATTTGGATGACAGTGCCTCAAGCTAGAGAAATTTGTCAGCATTGGTGGATGAAGGAAGCTTTAGATATCTTGGTTAAACGACTGAGCTCACAAGATACCAGGGAACTATAACTCTCTAATTTATTTTATTCATTTATTTAATGTATTTGTATCCATATATATAGAGAGAATAGAGAAATAATTAGGGCGACAAACATACAGTAGAGAAATTAAAACATATAGAGGTGCAATTTTTGTGCATAATGCAATAACAATCATCATGGTTCATCACTTGGCCCCCAGTATGTGTATGTTCGTTGAATTCTTTGATTTTTTGTCCATTTTTGTGGTGTAGTAGTTTATTAATATATTATATATACTTTTGTTCGAATGAACTTACGAAAAGATAACATATATTACATAGACTTTTAATTTGAAAATTCGCAGTAAAGTTTGGTTCCATTATTATTCAACTCATGCAATATAATATGGAACGATGAAGTTGAAGCCGTTAACCTTTATTCCAACAACCTCTAATTTGTTGTCTTGTCCTAGGAGCGAGGAATGTATGCAATCTACCTTATTTTATTTTAGTTTTTTGCTCTTCATTGTGTACTATGCTGAAACCTCCTAACATTTTAGGATAAAATACTTTTAATCTCTAACCGTTTTAGTCAAATTCTAATTTAGTCATAGTATTTTAAACGTTTTCTTTTTATTTCAAATAATTTCAAATAGTTTTAATATTGTCCTATCATTGAATTTGAGACGCATAATTAACAGATTAACTAAAATAGACATTAAAATAATATTGTTAAATTATATTTTTTAGAAAACATAATCAAAATTTTTTTGTAACACTTATTCTTGTGATTCTTCATCTTGTGAAAAAAATCTTAAATCCTTTCTGTAGCTCTTAAATATAATAATTGTTCGTGTCAAATTTAATTGTCGGATAATATTAAACATGTTCAAAACTTTTTTGAGACTGAAAATAAGATATTTAAAACGTTAAATACTAAATTAAAATTTAATTCAAACCTTGAAAATCAAATAATACTTTATCCTAAGGAGTCATATTATTATAAAAACTGTTAAATAGCCATCAAAATTTATTATTTTTTATCGTTACTTTTAATCATTAACTTAATTTTTTTTTAGTCTAATAATCCAACAAATAAAGTATTTTCAGAGTTGTAATTCATTTTATTAATACGCACGTAAAGTCTCGTATAATATATATATACCATACATACAATTGTTTATATATGTATGTGAACTAATAAAAGAAAGTGAGTTATAATAATTAATTAATTTCATGAACTTTCTAGTAGATCAAGGATTCTAGATCTAAATCCTAACATATATGCATAAGGAATCAGCTATCATAATTTCCTAAAACTATTATGCAGAAGATCATACTCGTTGAAACATGCATTATTTTTTTAATTAGTATTATATAGGCACTATTTATCTTTATAGTGATATATTTTATTTTGTTGCATCAAAATATTATTTTCAAGTGCACGCACGCACGCCAAAAAAAAAAAGGAGATCGAGTACTAGCTAGTCTTATATAATGCTAGCCAAAGAAGAATATTATCAAATGCATGCACGTGTGTCGTGTGGTATTACTATTACCAGTTTCTACTTTGTATCGCACAATTTCTGGAAAGGGAATTAAAGACTAACTGAGTCATGCTATTCAACACTTCAACGGTTCAACCCATTGTTGGCAAATAGTCTTATGTAAAAGTACTAGAATGATATCTTCACATCAACATAATATTGTGAATTGTTATTAATTAGATGATGAATCAAATATATTAATCAATTATATCTTATTGTTTAACTTTCCCTTCATAATATTATTTTATGTCAATATTTTATCGTTGGAGTAACCACCATAAGTAATAATTATGTGAGTTTCATTGTTTGTGTTTTTTTTTGTGGACATTGACTTATTTCATAGTTAGTTAATTCGCATCGATTTGATATGATGATATTCCCAACTTGAAATTAAAATTTTTATTAAGCAGATTATAAACCCTTAGAATTTAGTTGAATTAATTAATATAATTATCATTGTCATAACAATTATTTTGCAAGCAATATTAATATAGATATTGGCTCTGTAAGTGTAAAAATCAAAAGTTTGAAATTGGTCAAGTGCACGTGCATGCGATGCATTTCGCTCCGGGGAGTGGTAGATAGAAGGAAGCAAATAGCAATTACTAGGAAAGTGACGCCATATATAATAACTTATTAAAAATGACTATCCTAATTAAAACGATAATGATGCATTAATGTTTTTTATGGGTAAATAATGGACTAAATCTCCGCAGTGCTTCCTAAAATTTATAATTTTTATTATTTTAGTATCTCAAATTTAAAATTTATTATATTGATTTCTAAGATCTATCATATTAATATGTAAATTTTTTTTAATTGAGTTAATTCTGGCTTATAATGTTAGATATATGGTTAAATAATATCTTTTTGTTTTAGCTTTTGAATAAGATAAAACGGAAGTTGTTTTAGAAGATGAAAAAAAAATATAATAATTTATATATTATATAATTTTTTTTTGTTTTTGTCTTATTTAAGTATTAAAATAAAATGACATTATTTAACTATATGTTCAAAGTAACAAAATTAATTCGACATTTAATATTAGAAAAGATCCAAAACTAATATAGTATCTAAAATTGAATTTCAAAAATCCATATAAATAAATTTAAATTTAAAAGACTAAAATAATAAAAGTTGTGAAAGTCAGCAATGATGCATTAATTTATGTTGAGGATTAATAGCCGATTGACAATGAGAATGAACGATGGGCTTGTTATAGGCCAGGCCCGTGTTAGTAAGGCCCAATGGTAGATAGGTCCAATAAGGCCCAAATGTCGGTTACATATAAAAATTGTTAAGGAAGCTTTCATCCGCAGTGTCATCCAAAAACCCTAGCGGCCGGCAGCACACTCTGCATCGTCATCGTCTTCGTCTTCAGGTGTTGCAATCATGGTAAAGGCTTCTTCTGCTCTTGAATCCATGCATGTAACCGTGTAAGTTTGTTGTGACGATTGTGAATTTGCGTTTTGCAGGCAGATGTGGAAGGAGATACTGCAGCGGCGGCGTCAGCGCCAAAGAAGAGAACGTTCAAGAAGTTCAGCTTCAGAGGAGTGGATCTGGACGCGCTCCTGGACATGTCTACCGACGAGCTCGTGAAGCTGTTCACCGCGCGCGCTCGCAGAAGGTTCCAGAGAGGTCTGACAAGGAAGCCGATGGCGCTTATCAAGAAGCTCCGGAAAGCGAAGAGGGAAGCTCCGGCGGGTGAGAAGCCTGAGCCAGTTCGCACACACCTTCGCAACATGATAATTGTTCCTGAGATGATCGGTAGCATCATTGGTGTTTACAACGGAAAGACGTTCAACCAGGTTGAGATTAAGCCTGAGATGATTGGCCACTACCTTGCCGAGTTCTCCATATCTTACAAGCCCGTCAAGCACGGCAGGCCTGGTATTGGTGCCACCCACTCTTCCAGGTTCATCCCTCTCAAATGACGACTTCACCACCACCTCCCCGATACCAGATTTTGTCTTCATGTTTTAGATAGTAACACTCAAGACTTTTGCTTGCTTTCAAATTTAAGTTTCTTGTTATATCTGCCGATTCTCTTATTATGAAACCAACTTTAAGCATTCATCAGCGACATGGTATTTTTTGTGCGTGATTTTTGTTATTTCCTCAAAATTACTTTCGACTTTTATCAAACTTGCAAATCTTCGTATCATGAAGATGATGTAACCAATTCAGCACACGCCATAGTGATTAGTAATTACCGAGTGCTTTTTTGTGGAGAGGATTAATATAGTCAACTTGGAAGAATTGTATAAATAACGAATTTAAAAATTGAGTCATTGCCTCTTTGAGATTGCATTGATATCTTCTCAAGGTAATGATTTAAAGTGAGATTCACGACATTATACATCAATTAAAAGGATGGAGAAGAAACATTTTTAATGGGACTGGGAAAAAGGAAAAAACCTCCCGAGGCCCAGGCAATATGTTTTCTTTATGGTGTGGTTTGTATAGCAAGTGTTCCATTCCATCAATGATGAGGTAACAGTAAGGTAAATAAATCCAATTTTCAAACATAAATGGTTTTATTATCATCAATGGAAACATATTGATGATCAAGCTGCTGAATGGTGGCAATGCAGAAAATGCGATAGACCATCAGTAAGCTAATAAACATTATATATAGGACTAGTACTCTTTATGTGCAATTTGGTGATAAATGACCAACAAACATCTGGACACTCTTCTGAGGTGGAAATCAAATGATCTCTCAAGAATTTAATTCAAATATTTTGATTAAAAAATCTTTGGTATATAACTTGATATATAAATGATTATTATGTGTAGGGTTTACACTTTCATGCTTGTCAAAATCTTAAACTTATTAGCTTGGGGCACGTTAATAGTCCTAAAAATCTTATAAGCATAGTTGGATGTAGTTGCTCAGAAGTCAGAACTCTCCATTCTTCATATTATCACACTAGAAGAAAGTCCAAATACCAATGGAATTGAATCAGTTGACATTTCAAGCTCATCCCAAACCGGTAAATTGCCCTTTAAAATGTAGAGTTTCTAATTTATGTTTCTTGCCATTCATAAGCTTTGCTTAGTTGATTTTCCCCGCTTTTTCAAATGAGGGCAAAGCAGTGAAAGTGAAAGTGAGTGATGTTTCTTATCGCAATGTACAATGAACCTCAACTTGTGAGAACCGTATCCAATTGATTTTTGAAGAACTTAGTCTGTCTAGGTCTGAGTTTTCTTCTTATTTAACATTTGAAAAGATTAAATGTAACTTAACCTTATGAAGAATTTTGTCAATGAATTGAATTCTTCATTTTTTGCTAAATATTATATTTCAATCACACGTAATCATTATATAAAAAATAAGTAAAAAATCCAACTCCTTTATGATCTAACTCTCTTAATAGATTTATAGAAGATATATCCAAAATTAAAAAATGACAAAATCCAAAAGAGAATTTTCTTGAGTGAAAGAACAAAACAAAATATGAGAAAGTCTAGTAGAAAACAATATAGTCAGACATAGTGAATAATAGTAACGTAATTAATCGTAAAGATATTTTGATACAAAGATGAAAATTGAAAATAATTACATAATTTGATATAATTAAAACTTTTTAATATAATACATATTAATATCATAGTTATTATTTTTAGGTGAAATAGTAATTGGTATGACTAAAAGAATACATCATAGAATATTAAAAATAAATATAGAAAAAAAAAAAGAATATTAACAAAAAATTGAAAAAAAAAATTATATGCAGCTAAATTAATGGCTGAAAATTTTTAAATAATTTAGTAAATTTAAGTATTTTACTATATTGTTATCAAACACCTCTCACCTATCAACTCCATCTGAGTATCCACGTTAAAGAAAAGAAGAATCTATTGGAAGCAAGGAAAGCTTATTAGTAGCGGCGTTGTAGGAAGAAGGAACCTAAAACAGTAAAACCCTGCTTCCATTCTCTCAAGTCGCAACTGGTTTCAGCCTTCACCGCTCATGGCTGAGCTCTCTACCGTTACACTCGGCGGCAAGGGCTCCTCCCTCTCTTCCTCCGCCGTTTCCGCCGTCTCCGCCAGCCTCGCCCATGTCCGCATTGATACATCTGCCCTCGACAGGCTCTCCTCCTCATCGTCCTCTGCAACGCCCTCGTTGAAGCACACCATCGCAATCCCTAACTTCCTCTCCCTCTTCGAAATCCGAGCCTTCCTCCTCGTACTTCTCAACAAGCTCCTCCTCACTCCCTCCTCTTCCATTCGCCCTGACCTTCTTCTTCTCATTTCCGAATCCCTCAATTCCAACCCCAACGCTTTCCGATTCGAAGATCTCCAAGTCACTCAAGACGAGTTGCTCGTTCTCAACAACGCTTCTTCGGCATTGCTTGGAGTTTCAGCTATTTTGGACCACCAATCCGCCGCATTGACGTCCTTCTCCGATGTCGCCGCCGCGCTGTCCTGCGAGGCCTCAAAAGCCGACGTGGCCGCCTTCAATTTGATGGATTCTGGTGACGGTCATACTTCCAAGGAGGAAGTTGGAGTCGCAAGTGATATGAGGGTTCTGCTTAACGGATCCAAGCTGGTGGGAAAGGAGAAGATTGGAGCGGTTGCCAAGGTTCCAAAGATTCATGGAACTTTGAGGGAACAGGTTAAATCGGTGCATTCAAAGATGCGAGTTGAGTTAAATTCGGGTTTTAAATTGGCTGAAATTCAGGCTGCTAGTGATGGAACTGAACAAGCTGTCTCCACTGTGCTATTGTCATTGGCAGCGGCATTGAGGGAACTTGGTGAGTGTAGTTTTCTGCGTGCTAAAAATAATTTGGAGTCCATAAGCAGTGATGATTTGAAATCGAGCATTGGGGAGATGTTTGGAAAGGAATGCCCCACTGATGCTAGCTTAGGTAGTGGTTTCAATGCGGCTTTGGGCTTGGTTTTAGGAAAGGACTATGTTAAGTTTGCAGGCAAAGTCAACGTGCTATTGGGGTCTGTTTGGAAGATTGTGGCATGGGAAGTTGTAACTGCCTTTGCTGTACTTGAAGGTGCGGAGCTGAATGAAAAGGGTCAAGGGGTTCAGGGCAATGCAGAGAATTCAAAAGCAGACAAGAAGAAGAAGAAGGTTGTTTTGGGCAAAGGAACTAGTATGATTTTGCCATTGATTAAGGACGGGTTGCAGAGTAAAAGAGCGGCTGCTGTTGAGAATTCAGGGTTGTTAGAGACAATGGTGGGAAACTTTCAATTGTTTTTGGATTCAGCCGAACCTGAGTTTAATGGATTTTTATTGAAGGTAAAGGATATTCTGGAAAGCAATGAAAGCAGAAGATTGCCCAAGATCCCTAAGGTAATTCTCTAAATGTACTTGTTAAGCTTACAGATTTAATCTACTTAATTCGTATCAAATTCATTTGAGAACTTTTATGTGCTTGAGCTTGATCAATTACAGCAAAAGGCATCTTACTAGGGGTAAAGCTATAAATAACATATATTCCAAATCCAATGGATTGTGCTGCTGAGCTATTATTCATTTGTCTACTTTTATCTTTTTGGCATTTGGTGCTGCTGTCTATTGATGATGGAAATGTTCTGTGTTTGCATCTGTTACCACATGGGATGTGCTTGCTGGTAATCTTACATTGAGTATTACAATACAAAATTTCAGGGAACTCGTGATTTTGCTAAAGAGCAAATGACAATTAGAAAGAAGGCATTTTCAATAATAGAACAAGTCTTTGAGAGGCATGGCGCCACAGCCTTGGATACCCCTGTTTTTGAGTTGCGAGAAACTCTAATGGGGAAGTATGGAGAAGATTCAAAGTTGATTTATGATCTTGCTGATCAGGTAAATATATTTATTTCTAGTTTCATTTATGATCTTGCTGCTATATTTGATCATGTTAATTTTTTATTTATCTTGACTTCACTTCCTTATGACTTCCATGTAGGTTATCTGTAAGATTGGTTTCTTCTTTCTCAAAGTTTATTTCATGCTAACTTGTAATAAACTTGTTTGACAGGGTGGGGAGCTCTGTTCATTGAGGTATGACTTGACAGTTCCATTTGCTAGGTTTATGGCCATGAATGGTCTGACATCTTTAAAAAGGTACCAAATAGCTAAGGTCTACAGAAGAGACAACCCATCAAAGGGAAGATACCGTGAATTTTACCAATGCGACTTTGATATTGCTGGACCATCTGAAAAAATGGCTCCAGACTTTGAGGTTGTTAGAGTTTTGACTGAATTGCTTGATGAGCTTGACATTGGGGAATATGAGGTAAATATTTGTGTGATTTATTATCTAGACACAATGTTCTTATATTGTAGGACCGTCTTCTGTGCTTATAATTTGATATTGAGATCAACCATCGTGGTCTGTCAATACTTTTTGAAGAGTTGTTAGCAACACAACACATCCAAGTTGTATAGAAATGTGCTAATTCTTGGGCTTATGTTCTGTGGCTAGGATTTTTAGTTAATATATGTTCTTGGCTTACATAAGGTGCAATTGTTAACCCCATTGTTATCAGAATATCAGTTCCTTTCTATGCCACTTACTCAATTATCAAACTATATGTAAGCTGATGTGGTCTTTGCTCTTTACCTTTTTAATCCCAATCGTTCCTTTGGATGTGACTGGCAATTGATTGTGGTTCTTGAAACTCTATTGAATAATGTGTTAAGATTACACGGTATATTTTGGTATGTGACTCTTTTTCTTGTTTTGCTTTGCAGATAAAGTTGAATCATAGGAAGTTACTGGATGGCATGATGGAAATATGTGGAGTACCACCTGAGAAGTTTAGGACTATATGCTCTAGCATTGACAAGTTAGACAAACAGTCTTTTGAACAGATAAGAAAAGAAATGGTGAGGACATATGCTTCTTCTTGTGGTTGTTTGTATTTGGTATCTGCTTTTCTTCTATTGCTGATAACTTACTTAGGGTGAATTTGGTATGGCTGTTGCTTTTTAAATGCTGCTGATCTCTTAGTGTAATGTCTTTTACGTTTTTTTTTTTTTTCTTTTGATTGTAGGTGGAAGAGAAAGGGTTAACTGCTGAGACTGCAGATAGAATTGAAACTTATGTGAAAGAAAAAGGATCTCCATTAGCATTATTATCTAAACTTAAACAAGAGGGCAGTGCTTTCTTAGAACATGGTGGATCTGCTGATGCATTGAATGACCTGGAAATTTTATTTAAAGCCCTGGATAAATCTAAATGCATTGATAATGTGGTTTTTGACTTGAGTCTTGCTAGGGGCCTTGATTATTATACTGGAGTTATATATGAAGCTGTTTTTAAAGGGGGTGCTCAGGTAATGCGTATGTCTTATATGTCTTCCATTTTGAATGTTCGAACTTTAGTAACATTAAAATGTAATCCTTTATTCTTGAAAATACCTCTTTGTTGACTTCAATTTTATGATAGTCATTTTTGTGTATGCACACTTATTTGTTTCTTCTACATGAATTTTATTTGAATCTTTCTCCATATTTTTGGATGGGTTTATGGTTTTTCCACAGGTTGGTTCAATTGCTGCTGGTGGTCGATATGATAACTTAATAGGAATGTTTGGCTCAAAGCAAGTTCCAGCAGTTGGTGTAAGTCTTGGAATTGAGAGAGTATTTGCGATAATGGAGCAACAGCAGAAGGATCAGAACCAGGTAAAAGTCATAATACTTGATAAGTAACTTAATTGGCCGTGTATGTTAAATATATCATTCTTGATGGTTCTGAGCATGGAATATCATTTTGAAACCAATTTTGCCACAACATTCAGTGAACATTGATGCTTTATCTGAGCCTTTGAGAGGACAGGATCCCAAAAAAGAAGGAAAGAAAGAAAATACAAGCCAGCTAATGTTCCTAAATAACTTGGATTACTACAGAGTTTGAATGATGATGGTGGCTATTGGCATTGTGTAGCCAGTATTCCTATTTTTGTTTTCGCTTCTGTACCTCACAGTGTGATATAACTTCAGAATGGTATTGTTTTTCTTTAGGTGCCGCGGCCAAACAAGACAGAAGTGCTAGTGAGCATATTAGGGAATGACTTGACACTAGCTGCAGAGCTGGCAGGTGAATTGTGGGACACCGGTGTGAAAGCAGAGTTCTTGGTGAATAAAAGAAGACAGAAGCACTTTGACTTTGCCAAAGAATCAAGGATTCCATGGATGGTGATAGTTGGTGAGCAAGAAATAAAGGAAGGTGTTGTGCAATTGAAAAACTTGGAGGCTAGTAATGATGTAACCATTCCTAGAGATCAATTTGCGGAGCAAGTTCGAAGTAGGTTAAACCCATGAAGGGCAAGGCCCCTACAGGATTGTTTTCTGGATCAGCATTCATATCTTCATATTATGAAAAGGTAGTGTTTGTGTTGAGTGATCAGAGATTAGAACTAAAATTTCAATTTCGGGACACAAAATTTAAGTCCCTTCAATACCTTCAGAAAATGGTGACACATAATTGAAATTTTAATAACATTTTTTTTCAAAAATACCTTCATTCAACTTTTTCAAATTTCATGTTTAACTGCACCGCCCCTTTCCTCCCAAACCATGCTCCCTCTCCTACAACTTCCATCTCAACTGCCGCTGCTCCCCTCGTCGGCAGCAAATCTACCGGAGAACCAACCAGCAGAGAAACTGAAGGAACACCTCAAGCTCTCACTTGTGCCGCTTGTGGCTGCAACAAAAGCTTCCATAAGCTTTAAGTTTGAACGGAGGCTGTCACCAACCATGGCCCCTATGGCCAAAGCTTACAAGGACAACGTTGATGAATTCGTCATAACATACTATCCTATGTTGAGTTTTTTTTCTTGAATTTTGATTTTAAGTTTTTGTAATGATTTGGGGTTTTAGTTTATGTTGCCCATATATTTCTATCTTCGATGTTTTTGTAATAGTGAAGTTAATTATATTGTAATCTATTTTCCTTTAACACTAGAACCACTTGAGAAGAGGGAAATAGAGAACAGATTTTTTCTCCTCAAGAATGCATAGGTATTGCAAATTGGTTGAAGAATTTAGATGTTGAGTGAGCGGAGAGCTGAAGGTAGAAGCCGCGTGAGGACCAGAGGTCTTCGCCGGTGGTGAGAGCAGGCACGATTCTGATGACTTGTAAGAGGGTGGAGCGGTGGTTGCCAGTGACGCGTGTGTTGGAGTTCATTGTTTGAAGGAGTTTCAGAAGTTCATTGTTTGAAAGAGTTTCAGAAGAATCCCTAGTGTTAGTAACGCCATTTTGTAAAGGGATAAAAGGTATTTAAGTAATTTTATTTGTTTGGGTCTTTATATTTATTTTAAACTAAATAGGATATTCAGTCACCAAAAAAAAACTAAATAGGATATTGAGAAATAATTCAAGTTCATTTACAATAGCAATTTTTTTTTTGGATAGGTTTGTAATTCCTTATTTGATTAGAGAAATATTGAGAATTGAGATTGTCATGTATTCGATTAATCCAAAGTTAGCCCTCAGGTGAAAATCGTTGTGTTTTTATCCTCTTGCACAATCAATTTTGTCTTACCAACGTAATTCATGATTTCTTGTTTTTTCTTTTGTGCAAAGCATCTCATGCTTTTTCTTTTTCGATTAATTTCCGCGTTTTGGCCCAAGATTGTGTCCGGCTTCATTTCTTGAATTCTTGTAGTAAAAATAAAATTTAACTTTATGAGCATTATGTATATAAACTTGCAAAGATATCTTGAAGATTAGAAATTTAGAATAAGGTAGTTAAATAATGTTTCTTATATAGTAAGTAGTAACTGATGCACTTAGGAATGGCATTCTTGAAATAAAATTAACTACCTTTGATATGTCATTTTTGTTCCTAATTTGTCTCGTCAAAAGAAAACGAAGCTATAGTCTTTTATTAGAGAAATTCGGCACACCGTCTTGCTTTCGTTTAAAGTCGAATTAATTAGTATTACGATTATTAAAATAAAAATATCAATATAATATTATAATAATGAATAACTAAATATTCATGGGAAAAATTTTTCTTTTAAGCGCATATATATAAAAATATATGAAGAAATTAAACAAAATGAAAATGTTGAAAAATAATAGAAAAAGATCTAATGATGGGGTAAGTGACCTGATCTAAAGTTAATTTGATATTAAATTACGATAGAATAGACGCGACCCCTTACTTTACTCTCTCCCTAATCCCAATCTCCACTTCGCAAACATCATCACTTGGACTCGCAAAGTCACACTCATCCTCTCTTTCTCTCTCTTTAACCTTGTGACTTTCTCGCTCTACAATTCCAAAACCCTAGCCCTATCTTCACCTCCTCCATTTCTTTTCATCGCCCTAATAATGGGTTCCGAAGGATCAAGTGTTGTTGGTCAGTATTCTACACCTTCCCGCCGATTCCCGATTCCTGATTTCATGCTTTTTTGTTTTTCTTTTTTTTGTGTGGGTTTTTGGGTCCTAGCATTTTTTACCCCTAAATTGAGTTGAATTTTCTCGATCATTATTTTGTCAGCTCGTTCTATAATTGTGGTTATTTTTTTCGCCTTCTGGATGTTTGTGTGTGCTGCAATCTAGAATTTCTAATTGTGGTACTTTGTTTGTTTGATTCGTGTGAATGGGTTAAATACCTAGCTATAGCTATTACATATGGGTCCGTTATCATGAGATTATAACTTTGCATATTTGGAATTGAAATTATCAGTGTATCAATTATAGATATTGACTTAGATTGTTTTGCTATTTTGTCTTTATTCGTATTCATCTAGCTAATTTCTCAAAACCTAAAATTATCCATCTGATAAATGAAACAGGGAACAAAAAGGTTTTAGCCTGAAGAGTGTGTGATGTTACACTTATCTTTTGTTTTTGTTCTTCTTCATTGTTTCCTTAACTTGGTAATGCCGCATTTCTTTGCCATAACGATGTTCTTGCCTGCTGACATTATAATTTATGTGCCATTTTCTGCTCAAGTGTTGTGGTTTGGGTACCCCCCCCCCCCCCCCCCCCGGGTTCTTTCGAATGTATTTGAAAATGGTTACAACATTTGATAACTATGTTTGCCATTTATATTTAAGTGCTGTATAAAATAATTCCAAATTGCAGTTATCTAGCTTAAATTTTGGCCATATTTGTGCAGTTCCTAGGAATTTCAGATTATTGGAAGAGCTTGAGAGAGGTGAGAAGGGAATTGGAGATGGAACTGTAAGCTATGGAATGGATGATGCTGATGATATCTACATGCAATCATGGACTGGGACAATTATAGGTCCCCCTGGTGTAAGATGTTTGTTATTATTAAAATTATGTTATATGTTATATATGGTTTGTTGTAATTAAACATCTCCAAAAATTGTGGGGGGTTTATGTTGTTATTATTATTTTACAACTAAATGATTAAGAGGTTATGGAGCTCTCCATTTTAGTATAGTATACTTTCATATGATTAAACACAGAACACTACAGAGTAAACATGGTTTAAATGGAAACATGTTACTTATATGCTTTTTCTTCTTTAATATTTATGTGTGTGCTGCCTGCTAGTGGATATATATAATTACTGTTTCCCAAGCATTGTATTGACTTGCTGAACTTTCCCATTGATCTTCTTTTTTAACCAGACTGTCCACGAAGGGCGTATCTACCAATTGAAATTGTTTTGTGGTAAGGATTATCCAGACAATCCACCATCTGTTAGATTTCAGACAAGGATTAACATGACTTGCGTCAACCAAGAGACTGGAGTGGTAGGTAACTTTTGTGAGGGATTTATTATGATCGTTGATTGAAGATTTAACTTATAATTAAATTACTAGGTTGAACCACAATTGTTTCCCATGCTTGCTAATTGGCAAAGAGAGTGTACGATGGAAGACATTTTATTGCAATTGAAGAAAGAAATGTCGTCTCCACAGAACAGGAAGCTAGCTCAGCCTCCTGAAGGTATGTTGATCTTATTTCGGATTGTTCGTAGTATTATTTCTATATGCATGATTAATTTCTCTTTACATTCAATAGTTTCTGTATGATGGGGTACATGGATAATTTATAATCTTGATACAACAATATTTGTCTTTCTTTCTCATCCTTGTCTAAACACCCTTCCTTATGGATATTGATGATTTGATATAGCAGTACATATATGCATTGACTTGTAGGAGAAATATCGTAATGAAAAATATTATATGTGCATATAAGGTGAGGGAAACCAAGCCGACACACACTTTTGATAATTAATTTGTATATTTGTGTATTTGTAAACTTTCATGGTAATATGATATGAACCTAGTATTACTAGAAGAAATAAAACTGAAACTGCTGTAATTTTACTGGTAAGCTGTAATTACACTATTAGAGTGGGAGGTCAGCCTTGAAAGCGTGAATTCAAATATGGTACTTTGAAAATAAAAGAGAAAATACCCGAGGTGCCCTTTACTCTCCTAATTCTTTTAGGAATTCTTCTCATTACTAACACCTACCTCATACATATAGATATAGCATTAATTTTCCCTCTTTTAAAAGCATAGGATTCTATTGATGTATGAATCTTACAATCTTAGTTTGAAGATACTGAATGGTCTTGTGCTACTTTTAGGAAACGAAGAAGGAAGGATTGATCAGAAGGGGCTGGTGGTGAAATGTTGTATTGTGTAATCCAGGTGAGAGCCCAGCCCAAGAGTAATAATGTAAATAATTATATTCAATAGATGATCTCCCCTCACGGATTAATGCATTTATAAATGTAATTATGGACCATCTGCGTATCTTATGTAACCTGGAGCAATCAAAGAGCCTCTATTTGATCTCTGAATTTATCGTGAATTCTGTTAAACTGCTTTTATGATGACATCTGATTTGGCTGTTGGAACTATTTATCATCCTTTTCGAATGTATTGTGTCTAAGTCAATGTGAGCCCGTCTGTATACTTTATGCTGAAAGTGTGGCAATAACAGTGGATTTGTCATTGAATTGATTTCCCCAACATGTTAATTTGCATCATTGGTCATCATTAATTCCAGTGGTGTTTGCTTTTTGCATTTTGATCATCCTTATTACTCTCAAGAGAGATTACTGTTAGTAGGTGCAGGTAGGGTGGCAAACAGGTCTAAACCCGCTGGGCCGGCCCGCGTAACCTGCCAAAGGCGGACCGGGCTGGAAAATTGGGAACGCCAAATAGCAAAAGCCTGCCTAATCCGCACTGCTTAAACCGCGGGTTTTGGTGGGGCGGGGCGGGCTTTCCCGTTGGGCTTAGTATTTTTTGGCAAGGGGGTATTTTTGCAATTGTTTTAGTCAAAACTCAACTTTTTCCAATCCAACTTACAAGAGAATGAAAATGAAAATTGAGTGTTTTGGATTGTGTTTATTTTGCCTTCGAAGATAATATTTATAATTATGTTTTGGATGAAAATTTGGTTTATAATTATATTTATTAGATATTTATAATTATACAGATTTTAATGTTTGTGAATATAGAAATTATAATTTTTTATGCCTTTAGAAATTATAAATTTATTAAAATGATTGTGAAATTATATATATTATTTAATAGTTAATAGTAAAAAAAAAGAGGAGATTTGGCGTTAGGAGGGACGGAGTGGGATTTTCGAACCGTCACTAGGCGGGGCAGGGTGAATTTTTTCGCTTGCCACCCCTAGGTGTAGGTGGTACGGGAAAATTGCTACAAAGGAAAAAGAATTTGACATTGAACTTCGGAAATGGATCTTCTCCAGTTTTTTCAACACTTGAGGAAATGCAGTGTGATTTCTCACCATTAACTTTATAAGTGGGGCCAAAATTAAATATGAGAGAGAGTGTAATGAAGGGTGAGAGATCACAATTGACACCATCCAGTTTTTTTTTCATTGGAGAGGATCCACTCCCTTGAACTTCCATATTACACGGTCAACCAGACGATTGAAGCGATGTAAGTTGTGAAAACGTAGATATATGTGGTTGTCAAAAAGGGTCACTAAGGCATAGTAGTATCTGACACTAGCTATTACTTTGTTCTCCTTGCTCTACGACGTATTTTTGGGTATGGGTCTCATAGGAGCTATGGTTATTCTGAAGCAGCCTATAGAGCCTTTTAAGTTCCTGCGTGGCCTAAACTCAAAAAACTGACGCTGAAAGTGTGTAAAGAATCAACTATTTGCGTTCTTACGACTTACGAGGCCGAATGTGAAATGCACTGCCCTTCATTATTGAAAATTTTGGATCTTCCAAATTGGAGAAGTATATTTTAGGAAACTATATATGGTCTAATAGGAATATGTGTTACATACTTACACAGCTAACTATACAAAACGGCACTTTCACGTGGACATGGATACATTACAAATAATCTAGCTAGGAACGTGCAATGTGGGATTTGATATTCAATTATTCAAGTTTGCGTTCCGAATCCTGTAGCCTTATATATAGCCAGAGTGATGAGAAGTAAGATTGGACAATGTTGTCGAGATAGAGATTGAATTACGCCAAAATCGGGTAATGGAATGGCAAAAGCCATGGTGAATTAAACCTTATCTAATAATAGGGGCAAAATGAGGTTGGCATTTTGGTCGGAAGTTGAGGCTGAAATGCCTCTATGTAGAGTACTACTTTTATGTGGTGGCACATCAAATGCCAAAAGACAAAAATCCTCATTAATTTCTCATGTTAATATCAATGAATAATGCATACAAAATATTATATTATTGAATGTGTGTGAGGTGACCTTCCTTCAATCCTTCCCCTCTTGCAATGCTCTTTCCCTTTTCTTTTCTTTTCTTTTGCTTCCTCCTTCCACCTTACGTTGCTGCTGCACCAACCAACCATGTGTGTTTCTCTTTCTCACAGATGAAATAAACTTGAACTATACGTTGAATGTAACGTGTTTTTGTGGAGTGAACTGAATAATATAACACTCCATCATGAAAAAAAAAAAAGTATTATATTATTGTTTTTATCTCCTTTTTCACTTTAGTGGTAATTAAAACCCTATAAAAGAGTTTAAATGTCATCATTTTTCTTATTTTTTCCCCTAAAACGACTTGACCACGTATGAAGAATTGTTTAGTCGTATTTGAAGGATTCTGTTTTCTATTAGGTCAATTATTCGATACGTAGACATCAATCAATTTCATCTCTATTCAACCTCAACCTCCTATTCACTTAATACATACAAATCACTCTCATTTGAGACTTGTGATTCTAATCAACCAGACTATATCTTAATTAATTATGTTGTCAACCCCAAGTCTACCAACGGAAATCAGTATGCACTATGCATATAAAATAATTATATTGACCTAGACTTTAGAACAAAATATTCTAAAAGTATGTCTAACATTTAAATTAAATGGAACCTAGTGCTTCTGGTGACATATTATATTGCTTGGTCACGTAGAAAGAGTATGAAAGAGCTATAGTGCATCTAAACTTGTTAGATTATTGTATTTTGGAAAAGTGAATAAAAGGAAAACGTATCCATAACGAAAAGTTCCATTAAAATCTTAAACTCAAATGTCATAAACCAAACGCCTTTTTCTTAGTTGTAATGTGGGAGTAAGTCAATTTTGTTATTGCCAGACAATTTATTTAAAGAAGAGGCATAATAATTGAAGCTTTTTGGGTGGTTAGTTTCTCTTCTTTTTATGCCATTCATGAAATGTGTAACATACACTCGTATAGTAGTTTTCATCATTAAACTTTTGGAAATTTTTCATATGTTTCAGAAATACGGATGTTCCAGTAATTTTAGTCGTTAATTTTAATTAGGATAATGCTAAGTAACCAATTTTTTTTAACCAACATCAACTAACTATTTTTTAAATTATTTTATTTATTTTAAATATTAAATTATAAATTTTTAATTCTAAATCTTAAACTAAAATTGATTAATATTAACTAACTAAAAGTTAGTTTTTTTATACTTTTTTTTCAATTAATATATATTATAGATATATTTTTTTATAATTGAGATGAACGATTAAAACGGGCTAAGACATCTTATTCTTTTCTCATTATTAAACATACTCATACTGGAATCCTTTCGCCACTAAACTTGTTATTAAAATGAGATACATGTAGCTGTCCGGCAAATCACGCGAGTTAAAGGTTGATTTGTGGATTGAAGGTGACATTTGAGAAATTAGAATTACTATTTTTTGCTGTTCTCTCATTCCATTGGTGGTAGGGAATCCTTGTGTTTGTGACTTTTTGTCATTTTAATCAGTCATGATGTGCTGCTAATAAATACAAAATAATATAATATAACTTATTTTCTTTTTAAAAGCATGCAAGTCTCAAGACATTCAAAATATGAAAGAGAATATAAAAAATATAAATTAAATCCAATCATTAAAAACCTTTTTTTAAAATAATATATATACTGTAGTCATATATATCTATGTGTCCATAAAACACATCACATGAGTATATATTAAGTCAATTACCAACGGCTATTAACAATCACACCCAAATTCATTCCTCAGTCAATTCCATCCATTGACTCCAGATCTTAATATAATTAGAGTTTGTGAAATTGTATTATTCACACTACAAATATAAAAGAATGTTATTACTATTAACTATATATAGACTTTCAGCAGAGCCTTCTCTTTTTCTACTTCCATTTTTCAGCTGCTTGTATTAGTTGAACAACTCATTATAAAATTAGTCAATGGTCCACATAATATTCAATATCACACATTCACATGTTTGAACACACTCAAACTGAATGGTGGAATTCATAAATGATGTATTATCAAATATTATATATATTGTCAATTGCAGTCAGTGTTGGTAGCTTGATGAGTTGGATTAAGAGCAAGTCCAAATAAATCTTTTTAAAATATTTATATGAACAGATTAAATCATGGAAAAAAAAAAGTGAGAGATGAAATAAGTTTATATTCAGGATTATAAGATAATAAATCTATGAATCTTTTATATCATGTACTTTTCACTTCATTTTTAACCAACATAAAAGTTTACCACCTATATTGAATTGTTATGTTATGAATGAATGAAGTTGATTTTTTTTTTATCACGGTATCCTCCAATCCGATAGATTTGAGCTCTAATTAAGGGTTTGCTGCTAGTTAATAGATTGTTATATGTAGAACTGTAGAAGTGAGCACAGGTCGGTTTAGTTCGAATTCATGATAAAATTAGAACTGAACCGATCAAAATATAATTGGTTCGATTCGAATAATTGGGTACCCGATGACTTTGAAATTCATAAAAAAAAATCAAATTTTTATCTTAAAAATTCAACAAGTACAATAAACATGTAGCATCAATAGAAATAATCCAAACATGTTAAACACCAAATACATTAAAAACTAAACTCATTAAAATCTAAACATATTAATAGTGAATAATCTTTGTCTAATGAAAAAGTCATATATATATATATATATATATATATATATATATATATATATATATATATTTTTTTATTTAATTAGTATATGATCGGGTTTGTAGGTTGGTTCGGGTTCTGCACTCCCAGAACCGATACCCGAACCAATCACTAACAAAAACTATCGGTTTAGTTCGGGTTAAATTCGATTACCCGTTAATTCCAGAACCAATTTAATTGGTTCGGTTCGGATTTAGACAGGTAATCGGGTATCCGCTACCCGTGCTCACCCCTAATTATATGCACAATACGAAATTCGACCTCCGATACTTACTTAATTAGACAAGTGAGCTGAACATTCGACCAACCTAAATTGATATATTAAAGTTGGTTTAATTTTCTATGCATACGGAGTTGGGCTGGAATTGACTTGTATTGTATGTGGGGCTTTTAATTTTAATGCAAATGGTTAAAGCTAGGAAGTTTCTCACTCTACCTAGCATTGTATAGGATGGATGGAGAAATGTCTTTGTCCAATCCCATGCACCCTCACAGCTCCTAACATAATTGCTTTTGGTAAGAATCTACTATCTAGCAAGACTAGTTAATTGCTTATTATTTGTTTCTTTGATATCATGAATACTATTATGGTATACTTTGCACCAACTTGGATTTAACTCAGCCTAACAATTATATATTATCTTATATATGCGCCAACATGTTAGTAAGTGATAATCCTTCATTAGTTAACATCAATCAATTCTACCTTCCGCATTAATTGTTAAACAAGTTATATCCACCTAAGAAGTTCTTTTTACAAAACAACAAATATATAAATTATGTAACGACACCATTTGTCTTAAAAACACTTGCTTTAACAACTTTTTTTTCCATTGGAACATTATTTTGTTCTCAACATGTGAAATCAAATGTATTTATCTTGTTTGTAAAAATCTTCTCATGAAGTTTTCTGCACCGATCATTTGATATACTGATGTATATATAAAAAAAAAAGTAACACTTTCTACTATTAGATTAATCCACAGATTATTATAATATTGGCCATGAAGAATATCATGAGCGTGAAAAATACTCAAATGCAGCAGCCATTAAAATTGAAAGCAAAATATGAACACAAAGTTATCAATATCATAATCATTAAAATTTGAGGGACACTTGAAATGAAAGTGGAACTAAAATAAAGATGAAGAAAGAACAATTAATTTAAAAGGCTCTTAAACTTATATGAAAATCGAATGTGAAGATATAAATTAAACAAGAACAGAGAGCTAATTATCTCAATCTATATAGCTCAAATAATTTTGTTCATAAAATTAAAGGTGAGTTATTTTGTATGATCATTATTCATGGGTTGTAGAGGGCCCATCAAATTGCCAGCTGGCTATCAAATCCGATCGCAAGTTTAATCCATAAAAATTAAAGTGTTGGAAAATGTTAATAATTGCTTTGGTATTTGGTGATTATCAAAAGAGAGTAATATATAGTTGAGACATTAACATTATTGTTCTCAGATCTATTTTAGTATGTCGTGAAATTATAGTGTAACAGTTGAAAGTTTGTTTGTTTATTATAATAATACACATAATTATTTTATATATGTGAAAAAGAGATGTATAAAGGAATCAGATATGCCAAAGATGATAATAAATGATGAGCTTCAAAGTTTTTAAGCAAGTCATATTCAAACAAACTGTTTCTATCAAAAGAACCCAATTAGACCACCAAGAATAGTTTTTCTTTTCTATACTGTCCTCACAAAAACTGAAAGGAATAAAATCAAATCACCAGAAATATAATATATAATCATCTAACCACACTTAAGATAGCGATTTCAATGTACAGGAATCATCTAATCTAACCTAGCTATACTGTACCAATTTTTTTTTCCCTTTTAACAAAATAAACATGTTATTTTATTTTTGTGTCACTCACCAATTTTGCTTTTAATGCCTATGCAACAACAGTTGCTCATGAAAACTAGTAGTACTTGGTTTCATTATATGACTCACCTATCTGTTTTGAGTAAATTACTAGTTTTGTTGGTTAAATCAGTTGTACTTGACCTCAGAGTATTTGATCTCGTTTCAATAATGACACTACTACACGAGAAAGATTAATCATTGGTTAAAAAGATAGTACTTGAAATAATTGTAGCAGAAATCCAGAAAGACCAGATCAATATTATGTGTCAATTACTGCCTTCAATTTTAAATTATTGTAACATTTTCATCTAATATTAGAGTATTCTTTTGACATTTATGGTTTTCAAGAAAAATTACAAGAAAAATCTGTCAAAATTAAAAAACGATGATGTTCTATATAAGTGGTATATAATTGTAGTAGCCCTTAGAGTCAACCATGAGCAAACTTTCATAATAAATTAATAACCATTTCTTTTGACTTAGAGAGCTTATTAGCTTAATTTTTTTTTGTTTGGTTTGTATTCATTAGGTCAATAGTCCAATAACTAAAGAACACAGACCCTTATCCATGTGTGCCAACTTAGCTTAATTAGTTATTAGTAGCACTGCTAGTCATAAAAAAAGTTACCCACCCTACAAAAAAGAAAAATATTTATATATACACATTAGGTATGTGACTTTAACCATATAGCACTTAATGATTGAGTTTTTTATTGTTGTTTGTTTCACAATCATATATAGCTGGGAAGAGGAAGGAGTCTCCTCCTTTACGTAAATTCTCTTTAAAGCAAGCATTCATCTCCATCGATCTACGAACATGGCTCATCAGCACCATGTTGTGTTGCTGGCGGTGATGATCATCATGCTCTCCGCCATGGCTGACACCGACTCATTCATATTCGGAGGATGCTCTCAGGTGAAGTTCATGCCGGGTTCACCCTACGAGAACACCGTAAACTCCCTCTTAACCTCGCTCATCAACTCAGCCACCTTCACCAACTACAACAACTTCACCATTCAGCCAACTCCCTCTTCCTCCTCCACCGTCTACGGCCTCTACCAGTGCCGCGGCGACCTCTCCAACGACCGCTGCTCCCGCTGCGTGGAGCGTGCCGTCAGTCAGCTGGGCACGCTCTGCCTGGACGCATGCGGCGGCGCGTTGCAGCTGGACGGATGCTTTGTCAAGTACGATAATGTCAGCTTCTTGGGAGTGGAAGACAAGACTGCGGTGATGAAGAAATGTGGACCGTCCATTGGGTTGACCTCAGATGCGATGACCAGGCGGGATGAGGTGCTGGCGTATTTGGAGACGTCAGATGGGAGCACCTATAAGACGTACAGGACGAGTGGGTCGGGGAATGCGCGGGGTGTGGCACAGTGCACGGGAGACCTCAGCCCAAGCGAGTGTCAGGATTGCCTCTCTGATGCAATCCAACGGTTGAAAATGGAGTGCGGAGCATCCACGTGGGGTGACATGTATCTCGCCAAGTGCTACGCGCGATACTCGGAAGGTGGCAGGTACTCGCGCAACAGTAACGGTAAGTCTTGAGCTTGCCTTAACACATGATTGGAGAATTAGGTAGAAGTGATGTCATGTGAGAAGTGCAAGGCATGAATTGCTTTGCTATTTGGGAATTATCTAAATTAAGTCTTAATATTAGTCAATATAATCTTTTCTTTATTTTCTACTTGCTAATTATTTGATCTATCTTGAAATACCCTCTAGTCTATAAGAATAGGATTTAGAAGAATGTTAGGGCTAGTAATTTTTGTAATTTATAACTATTAAATAGTCATCAATGATGATTTTAATGGTGTGAGATTTCATCCAATGACTCACTTTTTTTTGTTGGTTATATGCTAGCCAGAATCTAACAAAGTTACTGTCCCTAGACTTTTTCTAGGATTTATGCTGCCTGCCTCATTCAAATATTCAACCTTATTTCTGATTCAGGAAACAAGAAGAATAAATAATAACTGGAAAAAGGAGAAATGCAAAAAATTGCTTGCTTGACCTAGAAACATGTCAAGTTTGAAAGTATTTGAACTTTCTGTTTTGGAATTGATGAAGAGTCCTTTGAAACTAACTAAATTGTTGTTATGATTTTGAGCGCAGATGATAGCAATCACAATGATGATGAAATTGAGAAGACACTAGCCATCCTAATTGGTCTCATAGCTGGTGTTGCTCTAATAATCGTTTTCCTTTCCTTCTTGTCCAAGGTCTGCGAAAAGCACAAAGGTAATCTATGCTTTCTAATGTGTTTAAACATTTAATTCATCATCATGCATGGTTCTAATACGTGGATTATTCTTTGATTATGCATGCAGGTGGTAAATAAATAAAGAATGCTTTTTCCTTGGTAAAATTATTAGTCTTTCGGTGGCTCTTTTTTGTTACTATTCTTCTATAGTCCTTTTCAGTCTCTCTACTTTTCCTCCTTTTTTTTGTGTTCCATCATTTTCCTACCTCTATGAGTTTCTTGCATAGTTCTCTTTATAATATAAATATATATATAAGGAATACCTGTGAAGGTAAAGATAGAATTGATGATGTGTATGGAAAAAGTAGTTCTTTAAAGAATGAGTTGCAATAAGGCGAAAGAAAGAAAGAAAGAAAAGCTCAAGATTCCACTCTCTTGAGAGTTATGACCACTTACAATTTGTCTAGTGTCTTACCAATGTGTACAAATATTAATTAAACACTGAAGCATGTTAAGTTATTGCTCACTTTTTATGTTAGACCATATCAACAACTTTACTTTCCATCCATAAAAGTTATTTCTTACACCTAATGTTTCCTGCTATTGAGAATGTTACTTATGATTTCTGCTTCTTGATCTTATTTATGCTAATGATAACAAAATTTGAAACTGATGCATACTTCACATTTTAATGACTTGAAGGTGGTCAACAAATTTTCTAAGTACTTGGGCATCTTTCATTCATAGACATCAATGACCAATTATTGTTCTTTATTTGCTACTCTTTTTGGTTGACAAGCCTTAACTCCTAACTAATTATTATTAGTCTCTCTGCTATTATGTTTCACCAAAGCACTCTGCTATTCACTAAACAGGTTTCTCAGGTAAAGAGATTGAGAGAAAGAAAAAAGAAAAAAGAAATGAAATATTAAGGATTCTAAAGCATAATCTTGCAATGATTAAGCACTATCATCATCACTCTATTATAATATAACACCTGAAGGGCCAATATGTCATTAGGTAAAGAGGAAAACGATGTTGGTATAAAGTAACAATGATTATAGGAGCATGATGATATTACATAATTTTTAGTAAACAATGTTCCTAAAATCCCCAAGAATCTTCTCCCTTTCATCTTTATCTAATCCTTGCATTGACACCACCTAACACAATTACTTCGTTAATCCTTATGTTAAAATTAATTTTGGAACCCTCTAATCTTTATAAAGTTGTACATTCTGTCAAATAAAATTTGATAAGGAATTAAGTAGATACGATTAAACTGAACAAAAAGATAGAGATAAGTTTAAGCATGGCCATTAAAGAATGAACAGGTGGATCATAATGGAATTGTATATTATTGACAAAAGATGCCAAATTGCAATAACTTATATGCAGACAAATAATAGTATAAAGTAATATTTAATTTATAACCCATTTTCAAAGTTAGAGCTATCAAATTCCTACCTAAATAGTACTAATTAAGTTGAATTAGGATGACTCACCTTATCTGCTTTCCTTTCATTGTGTGATTCAGTTAAAAATTTTAAGTTTTATTAATACGTTAGTCGTAATCTTCATAAGAGATCAATGACTATTGAAACATATATACATGATTCTGCAGGGGAAATAATTAATGAACATAACTTATTTTCTCTGTTTGGTTAAAATACATTTGAGTTAGACAAAATTGACCAAACAATGTAAAAATGAGGGTATATTGAAGTGGAAATCATTTTCTTGGATGTTCTAGTAAGTGTCTAAGTGAGGTCTAATTCAGAGCAGCAAAAATGGCGGACAAGAAAGTTTAAGCCAAAAAAAAAAAAAAATGAAAGCCGTGAATTTGGGACTAAATCATTTGTATGTAACTAAATTAATTTGGACTAAACTTATATCAGATAGTGACGTGTGAACCTTGATTTTAAATGAGTAATATAAACCAAGAAAATATACATTTATATCAGAACACGAATTTTATGCATACTATTTAAATTCTTGGCCATTAGATCATTTCTAGTTACTTACGGTATATATAAGGAGTGAATTTGATCCAAATTGTATTTTTTATTGATTAATTAACTTATTGCACATGTTGTTATGTTTTGCATGTATTTAATTTCTACAAATTGGGTAGGATTAAGTTAAAGCAACTGAAGACAAAAGAAGAAAAAAAAAAGTAAGAAATGTGGTATCTAATCAAAGCTCGAAGCTCGAAGAGATTAAGAAAATCCAAGCTAATAAGGGAAGAATAAATGAAAATGATAAGCGAGGAAACTACGAGAAGGGACTTGAATAATAATTTGTTTGATGATAGCAGATACACAGTTAGTGAGCAAGTAGGTTTGGCTTGTTCTATAGCTTTTTAAAACTTTTTAAAAGCAACCCTGGCTCACACTTGCATCTTCGTTTTGCAATATGGCGCTATCTAAAAAGTTAAGATTCTATAATTTAGGTTGCTAGTAATTATCTACTTCAAAATGTGGCATGCACTGTGTGTGACGGGAATATAACGATATTTATCTATGTATTTATGAATGGGTGGGGGAAAATAATAGTAGTGATGACCGATGAGGGACATGTATTGGGTAAACTGTTATAAAGATTAACGATTGAGGAACACGGGAAATCGTGACTTTATGGATATCATTGCTCTTGACTTTGCTTTAATTTGAGTTTGAAAGAACCTTCACAAATAGTAAAGTACTGAAACTTGGCATCGACCTTCAACTTGTAATCATATCTACCACGAAAAAACTAGGACATGGTTAGGTGCAGAGTCATATAAAGCTTTCACGTGTACTGTGTACAGGAATATTTCTCAGCTTCCAAGACTTGTTCATCGCTTCACTCCCCATCAAATTTTGACTAGACTCCGTCTCTGCGTCTCATGGACTTCGTTTAAAAGAATAAGATAATAAAATATGAATATAAATATATAAAATTATGTTAGATAGATCAGATATAAATAGAGATATTTTTTTATATTAAATTAATATATTTTATATTTTTTTATTAAAAAAAACACAAAATTATTAGATCAGACACAACTTTTTTTTTTTCTTTTATCATCGCTATCAAGTTTTCATAGTTATATTTTTATTATTTTATTTTTTATTTTAAATTTTGTATAAAAAAATAAAAATAAATTAAATTTTTTATTATTTAATTTATTTTATATTCAATTTATAACTAAATAAAATATAAAAATATTAATTTTATGTTTTTGTACTTTATATTTTATGAGTGTATTGTCTTGTCTTTTCTTTTTTTTTTAACTAAGCGAAGCATTGTAAATTGTTCAAGTCTTTATATATTTTTGTTTTGTGACTGAAAAGTAACAACAAAATAAAGATCTGCTTAAGAAGTAAGGTATTTTGTTGAATATTATTCTCAAATTCATTCTAAGACAATAAAAATGTATTTGCCATGATATCTGCCATTTTATTTGCATATCTCAAGATCAACTGGAGGTTAATACGCCATTTTTAAGATAGAGGTAATGACCAAATCAGTACCCGAAAGATTCAAACGCTGACATTTTGGTACCTCACTATTGTTATTGACAAAATGGTCCTTAAAAGATTTTAAAATTTGACAAGCGTACCCACGAGTTCACCGGAGCACATTTCCGGCAAGCACAGTGCTGACATGGCCACTGCGTTTTGATGACATGGCAAATACCCTTCCCCACCCTAATTCTTCTCCTTCTTCTTCCCCCTCCCCAACGCACTCCCCCCTTCCCCTTCCTGAATGCATTCTCCCCCTCCCCAACCCTAATCCTTCCCTCTCCCTCCCTAATCCTAATCCTCCATCTCCAACGCACTTCCCCCTCCTCAATCCAAAATCCCCCTTTCTGAACCCTAATCCCCTTCCTTTACCCCTTTGAATTCTAATCCTCTTCCCAACCCAGTATCTCACACTCTCAACTCTATCTCCCCTTCATCTTCACTGCTATCGCCAACCAGAATTAGGAAACTAAATCTTCATCTTTTGTCAGAAAATCCTCATCATGAATTATCCAAAACCCAAATTTAGCTACCCCGAATAAAAAAAAGGCAAGACTTTTGAAGTAAAAAACAGCACTTTGCAACAATCAGCATTTCTCAGAAAAATGTGAGAGTAATAAAGAGTAAATCAGTAAAACACCAAAGAAAGAAAGCACTTTTGGCATGAAAGAAAGCACTTTTTGGCATGAAAGAAAGCACTTTTGGGTGAAGGGTGGCCAAGCTTGCCGGGAAAGGCCATCTGGGGCTCAAGATCAGTGGAAGTCCGGCGAGCAGAAGGGGAGAATTCATCGGAGTTGTTGGGTCTAAGGAACCTCTCAAAGATGGCCATGAGAAGGAACATGGAGATGAGGATGGCAGTGGCCACAAAGCCAAAGGAGACAACGTTGACTGAACTCTCAAAGTTGGTCAAATGGGAGTCATCTCTGCTCTGCACATTCACATTCATTGGAGACCCTATTGGTGCCCACCCACCATTGTTGTTGCTGTTGTTCTCTTCAACCACCATTTCTTTCAAAACTACTCTGATGCTGTAGTATTCTTCTGTTATCCTATGCTTTCAGCATGTTGGTTTTTAATTAATTCTGGTAAAGATAATAGCTTGTCTTGGTTTTAGTAGAGAATTAGTTAAGGAAGGGGATTAGGGTTCAGAAAGGGGAATTTTGGATTGAGGAGGGGGAAGTGCGTTGGAGATGGGGATTAGGATTAGGGAGGGGGAGGGAAGGATTAGGGTTGGGGAGGGGGAGAATGCATTCAGGAAGGGGAAGGGGGGAGTGCGTTGGGGAGGGGGAAGGAGAAGGAGAAGAATTAGGGTGGGGAAGGGTATTTGCCATGTCATCAAAATGCAGTGGCCATGTCAGCACTGTGCTTGCCGGAAATGTGCTCCGGTGAACTCGTGGGTACGCTTGTCAAATTTTAAAATCTTTTAAGGACCATTTTGTCAATAACAATAGTGAGGTACCAAAATGTCAGCGTTTGAATCTTTCGGGTACTGATTTGGTCATTACCTCTTTTAAGATATGATGTCCCGGATTTTCAGCACCAAAAGACCAACAAAATCAAAGTTATCTTTGAAATTATTGACAAGAGTAAAGACATCCACATAATTTATTTCATAAATAGCATCTCTTTATCCCAAGTCTCAGACTAGAAGATATCATCTCCAAATACCAAACAATTCTCTTTGTAGAATATTGCGATTCTCAATCATTCCTAAACAGCCTCGTTGTCAACTTCCATTCCAATCACTGCTAATACAAGCAAAACCAATACGATCACCAACACCAGAATAACTTCAATCACAGTTAATCTTAAAAGTATCTACCGCAGGGAGAATCCATGAGGCACTAATGGTAGAGGGCATAGAAACTCGTTGCAACTCAAAAACATTTCGAAACTCCTTTTCCAAGGGCAGCGCCATACTAGTCACCTTATTCAGGGGGCCAAGACTCGTGTGGATGAAAGATTTCATTATTTCTGAAACAGCAAATCAATCATACACTAGAAAAGAATCTAAAAGAGCGCTCTTTGCATGAAGCAAGAACCAGTTCATCAAATTCAGAGGTTAATAAAAAATTTCCAAAACCTGTAAAACTAGCTGAGCTTTCGATAATTTCAAATACATTGAACAACCGATTCCTGTCCAGAAAAATATTGTGGACAGCTGTTTGTCAATGAGATGCCCCTTCTAAAACGAAAAGCAGTAGTGGGCAGAACCTCCCTAAGACAAAGCCATACCAATAATTTATATTTTTCTGAAACAAGCTGACACCAAAATCAAAGTCAATTCCCCTAATTTTTTCAACTAAACTTCTTCTTATTGAATCACAAGCAACCACTACAAAAATCATAAACTTTTGAAGTCGCACTAGATCAAAATCATCCTACCACTGAACTTGTTTGCACATCCAGATTATAGGAAAGAATGTTACCTTGCAAAAACTAATTTAAAAGAGAATAGATATTCTGAAGGTGCCACTGTTCAAATGACCAAAGATTCAAGATCCGAAGATCTAAATAAAAAATGTGAACATAATTCATCTCATGACAAAATTGTCCCTCTTTTTTTCAATTAAAAAACCAAAAATTCTAATTTAAATCCCATTGTACCAAACAAAACCATCTTTTAAGAAATTCTAAATTTTACATATGCTATTCCAAACATAACAGCCATTCACATATAAAAAGCATTCACTTGATTCAAAATTTCCAAATTTTAAGAGTCAAACAGTCTTATTTTAACCATATTTATAAAAAAAAATATCAATTTTTTTTTTTTTTGTGGTCTTTGAAACATCAAAATCTAATCTATATACTTTTTGCGAGACAGATTACGTTTTTCCTGGGCCTTTTGTTGGTTGCAACAGGTGAGCCTCATCTAAACTCACCAAAAACTGTGGTTAGGCCTCAGACCATAGTTACATAGTTGGGCTTGAAGCTCAGAATCGTAATAATTAATAGATTCAACTCCTCATTATTCTAGAAACCCAAACTCTTCATAGTACTTAGTCCAAAAAAGAAATAAGCTAAAATATTCTTCACGCGAAAAAGGACTGCCGATGGAAAAGGGCTCATACACTTCGGGACTATGGCAGGAGAGGGGATTAAGGTTTGGCGCCGCTGACAAAACAGAGAGCATCAACCGGACTCCAAATCTGCGATGGACCTCGGAAGGCTGGGCGTCGCGTTTCTGTTGGGGCTCCGGTCTTCGGCGGTTTGGGCCCGTCTGTGGGTCTGAATCCTGACCAAAAAAAAAAAGAAAATCTTCACTCTTGGAGTGTCACGTGTACAGCACGTGTCGCATGATGGTTATATCCCTGTGCGTATATAAAAGCTCCCTGATTTAGCGAGGCCCACAAAATAAAGAAGAGGAAGAAAAGCTACTTGTCATCGAAGAAAACGAGTATTCGTTCACTCAAATCCCCCCAACCGAAACCACAGATCTGACACCGATGGCGCTCGAGTGGGTTGTGCTAGGCTACGCTGCTGCCGCAGAGGCAATCATGGTCCTCCTCCTTACCATCCCCGGCCTCGACGGCCTTCGCAGGGGTCTCATCGCCGTCACGCGCAACCTCCTAAAACCGTTCCTCTCCGTGGTTCCGTTCTGCCTCTTCCTGTTAATGGACATTTACTGGAAGTACGAGACAAGGCCTTCCTGCGAGGGAGATTCGTGCACTCCCACGGAGCACCTCCGCCACCAGAAGTCCATCATGAAGAGTCAGCGCAACGCCCTCCTCATCGCCTCCGCGCTCCTCTTTTACTGGCTTCTCTACTCCGTCACCAACCTCGTCGTCAAGATCGAGCAGTTGAACCAGCGCGTTGAGCGCTTGAAGAATCGCGATTGAGCTTCTCTCTTTTTCCCTAGGTTTTCCCCGATCCCTACTTATAATTTTGTCTCTGTCTCTTTCAGTTTCGGTTCCAGCTATATAATTGAACCTTTTTCCCCCCTTTTTTTTTTGTCGTCGTCGTCGATGTTGTTGAAGTGTGCTACTGCTAGGAACAAGTTGTATCCGTTCTTTTTAGTTAAAAGAAATTGACGGTTATTGAGTCAATGTTAAATTTACACGACGTGATTCACAAGTCATAATTATAGGGTTCCATTTTGGGATTCTTGCATTTTCAATCTATTATTGTGTATTAATTTGTTTGGGGAACATTTCTATTCGAAGGGGACAAGTCACGCAGTAATTGGCACCTATATCTCTGTACATCATAGATTTGGAAACTTGATTTTGCGTGATTATTGACGGAAGTGCTTGCTTAACGGGCTGTAGTTGCTGCAATGGAATGTTAGTTTAGGAAGATGGCTTGCTAATGTTGTGCCTAGTCTGCGATAGTATCTCGTGATTCTGGTGTTGGTTATAGGTGCTGATGAGATCAACATTTTTTCTCTGGGCGATGATTGCAGATAATTTATTAGTACTTTGTTGGGGGTTATTGATGTTTCCCAATTTAATATTTAGAGATTCCAAGCTCATTTGAATGCTTCATGCTTCATGCTTCATGAACTTGAACCTTCCTCAGTTCCCCAGTCCCCAAGAATAGATAGTGTTAGTATGATCATTGCGTGACCGAGTACACAACAGGTTTTGCTTTTCACGTTTCGATTATGTTTGCTAATGCCTAACTGTTATTACAGTTAATTGGTTAAGTCTGTCTCCTGGAGCTCTGGTTATGCTCCATGGTTGTTGGAGGCGTCTTTTGTAGCACATTGTTAGACAAGTTGGTTATGATTCATGCACCTCTCTTAAGCAGTTTCTCTTCCTGCTATATTTCTCATCTTGTTAATCTTGCCTCATCTTGGATTATGCTAGCGACTAGCGTAATTAATTATAATACCTATTAGTGTAATATTTTAACTTTTAAGTACCTCCACAATGCACGTATTCCTGCGGTTCGAAGGGATTTTTAAGGTTTTGCTGGCCTCATAGATGAGGCATATATATCCGTCTATCAAACTGGGGGGAAAAAAAGACTAATCGGACGTTTTCATGGGAAAACAGAAAACTAGTATATGAATCGGGGGAAGTTATACGTTTATACTATATGAATCCACTTCTTTTCTTTCATGAGTTGCTAATCCAGTTCAATTAAACCGCGCAGAATTCGATGATGAGCTTCAGACAGAATTTTTATATAACAAAAGACATAAAAAATAAACTAAAGAACACTCAATCATATTTGGAACTCATAGGGTGTGTCTTTGGATTAATATGCAAATTTAGACATTCTGAACACTCATAAAAGAGTCTTTTGTTCAATGGAAAAAAACTAGTAATTCTCAAGCTTCAAATATTCTGCTTCCACTGCCGGAAAAAATATCACACATGAACTGTTTTGGTAAACAAATCTCCCACTCATGCTTGAATACACGTTTCATTTAGGTTAACTCTTAATAATTTCATTGATCTACAATTCAGTCAATTCTACATTTTAGAATTTATGTTATTCCTAAATTTTAATTTAAGACTAGACTTAGATATTTTTTTTTTTCAAAAATACTATTTTGTACATCAAAATTAGTTACTAAAATTAACTATATATATATATATATATATATATTATTTAACTTGTTTTTAATATATATTTTATACTAGTGATTGATTATAGTTGTTCTAAAGGTTACCTGAAACATTGATGTTGGTTTGAACGTAAGGTTTATAACCCTTCTGAAGTAGCGTCCGACTTGTTTGGTGCGCAGGTACCGCCGTCCAAGTTCCTCGTAAGGAGGTGGGGGTGGTACCTGCAAAAGACTTCGATACTTAAGTTAATAAGGATTTTAAGCAGAGTTTTGGTATAATAGAAGTAGAATGGAAGGTGTAATGTGTATATACTTGAGGGGTGTCAGTATATTTATAGTAGAGTTGTTAACCACTTTTATTGGAGTAGTTCCACCTTTATTGATGAATAACCGTTACTTTTACCTTGAGAGTTTGTTAGAATCTATCTTTTAGTGGAGATAAAGATAGTAATATGAGAGATTCAGAGAGACAGTTACTTATTTAGATAAGTACAAGCCGGTCTCTTTCATCGTGTTTGATCTCTGTCGGATATGAGTAGAGGACTAGAGGTCACCCCTTTTGGATGGGCCTTTTATTCTTATTGGGTCTTCCTTTATGTTTTGGGTAGGATATGCAATAGTATACACTTAATATGATTAAAATTTTATTTATCAATTGTGAGAATAAATTAAGAAAAATTATAAACAGTTTTGATATAACTTAAAACAATAATACTAGGGGATAATAATTTAAAATTATCTTATTTAATTTAATATCTATAATTTTATATACATATTATCTAAAAATATATATTTATTATATTTAATATCATATATTTATTTTGAAAATACTTAATAAATATAAAATAAAAAATTTTAAATTGATTTTAACTTATTTGTATTGTTTTATGTTATAATAACAATGGATGTCTATTAATGTGGGCGGTTGAGTTTTTCAACATTGAAAGATTTAACTTCTCAATACAAATTGAGAATTAATGAAGTTTGAATATTTAAACTTTTGCATGTATAAATAGAAGACAAATCTTCGGACAACATACACACGATCAATAATAAAAATTCTCTATCCCTTTTTTATACTGTCAAACACTCTTCTCTTATATATATACTAGAGTTATTTATTTACATCTCTTTATTTTATATCTATTTTCTCTTATTTATTTATTTATTTTACAACACGTTATCAGTACGAGACTCTGATTAAAATTTAGGAATACTCAAGTAATAAATTTTCATTATGTCAAAGCTCTCTCATCTTAAATTTAATGCTCTTGATATATTTGGAAGCAACTACTTATCATGGATACTAGATGTTGAAATCCATCTTGATTCAATGGATATTGGAGATACTATTAAGGCTAAAAATAATGCATCCCAGAAGGATAAAGTCAAAACCATGATCTTCCTTTATCGTCATTTTGATGAAGGATTGAAAAATGAATATCTCACACTGAAAGATCCTGCAGATCTGTGAAAAAAATTTTGAAAAAAGGTATAATAATCAAAAGATAGTGATACTTTCTCAAGCTCGATATGAGTGGAGGCACTTACATCTACATGATTTTAAATCCATAAATGAATATAATTCAATAATGTTTCGAATTACCAATAAAATTATGTGGGGAAAAGATAACTGATAATGACATGTTAGAGAAAACTTTCTCGATCTTTCATGCATCGAATGTGCTCCTGAGGCTGCAGTATCGAGAAAAAGAATTTAAAAAATATTCTGAACTAATTTCTTTCCTTCTTGTTGCTGAACGTAACCATTAATTACTTTTAAGAAATCATGAAGCGCGTTCAGCTGGCGCCGCCCTATTTCCTGAAACAAATGGGGCAAATCATAATCCCAGAAGAGGTAAATGACAATGTTTTGGTAACAAGAAAAATTATGGAAGGAAGAAAAATTATGTTCATAATAAAGGATCTCACTAGAAGTGGGATAAAGAAAGAAACAATGGGTAAAATAAATCAACAAAGGATAAATGTTTCTGTTGTGGTGGAAATGGTCATTGGTCTCATACTTGTCATACCCCGAGGCACCTAGTTAATCTTTATCAAGCATCCTTGAAAAAGGATGATAAAGGAAAGGAGACGAATTTTGTTTCGAAGGATGTTGCTGAAAATTACACCACTCATTATGAAGTACCTGATTTCTTTGAGAATTCTGAAGAAAATATTGGTCATTTGATTAACGATGGAAAAGTTTGATATTTGGGTTCAATACTTATGTAAATAAATAATGTAAAAAAAATTTTAAGTTTTATTTTCTATGTATTTAAATTTCAAGTGTGATGTATATAAGTAATGTTTAATAAAATATTTATGTTTATAAATTTTAAAATTATAGAATGTGCCAAGTTCTAAAATAATAATAATAATAAAATTTTTAGTATATGATATTATGTACAATATTTTTTAGAAAAATATTTTTAATCAAGAAAATAATTTTATTGTATAAATATTTCTACTCATTTTATTATTTTTTTGAAAAAAATGGCAAGGACATATAGTGAATATGTTTGCCTTGTGGATAGTGTAAGTTCGCATACTATTTTCAAAAGTAATATATATTTTACACATCTTGTACCAAAAGAAGAATATGTTAATACTATATTGGCTCAGGTAATGTGATAGAAGGCTCCGAAAGAGCTATGATTTTGTTTTTTGGAGGAACAAAATTCATAATGAATAATGCACTATTGTCTACCAAGTCTCTAAGGAACTTGTTGAGTTTTAAAGATATTCGCTAGAATGGATATCATATTGAAACAATAAATGAGAAAAATCATGAGTACTTATGTATCATAACTCATTATTCAAATAAAAAGGTTATATTAGAAAAGTTATCCTCACTTTCATCTGGGTTATATTACACTGAAATTAGTACAATTGAATCACATGCCATTGTAAACCCGAAGTTTACCAACCCAAATGAATTTATAATTTGGCATGACCGACTGGGACATCCGAGAACAACCATGATGCGGAGAATTATTGAAAACTCCTATGAAATTCACTAAAGAACCAGAAGATTATTAAATCTAGTGAATTTTGTTGTGTTGTATGTTCTCAAGGAAAGCTAATTTTAAGGCCATCACCAGTAAAGATTGGATTTGAGTCCCATGAATTCCTAGAAAGGATTCAAGGCGATATATGTGGATCTATTCATCCACCATATGGATCTTTTAAATATTTTATGGTTTTAATAGATGCATATTCGAGATGGTCACATGTGTACTTATTGCCTTCTCACAACCTGGTGTTTGCGAGATTACTTATCCAAATTATCCAATTAAAATCACAATTTCCAGAAAATCCAATCAAATCAATTCCTCTTGATAATGCTCGTGAATTTACTTCCCAAGCCTATGATGCTTATTGTATGGCTAACGGAATAAGCGTTGAACATCCAATAGCTTATGTTCACACACAAAATGAGTTAGCAGAATCACTTATTAAACGTCTCCAATTAATTGCTAGACCCTTACTTAAGAGAACAAATCTCCTAACCTCGGCTTGGGGCATGCTATTTTTCCTACCGCATCACTTATTCATTTGAGGCCAACAAGTTACCATTAGTTCTCTCCTATGCAATTAGCTTTTGGCCAACAGCCAAATATTTTCCATTTAAGAATATTCGGTTGTGTGATATATGTTCCCATTGCACCACCTTCTCGCACCAAATTGGGACCCCAAAGAAAATTAGGGATATATGTTGGATATGATTCTCCCTCTATAGTAAGGTATCTTGAGATACAAACTGGAGATGTATTTAAAGCCCGATTTGCATATTATCATTTTGATGAATCAAAATTTCTAACATTAGGAAGAGAGAATAAGCTTCCTAAAAAGAAACTTAATTGAAATGCATCATTCTTGATGCATTTAGATCATTGATAAGGGCAATGTGAACTAGAAGTTCAAAAGATTATACATTTATAAAGAATATCAAATGAATTGCCTGATGTATTTTCTGATACAAAGAGGATAACCAAATCTTATATACCAACTGAAAAATTCTCCAATTCAAATTGATATCCCAGTTGGACAAGTGGCCACTGAAACAAATTCACGCTAGAAACGTGGTAGACCTGTCGGTTCCAAAGACAAAAATTCTCGAAAAAGAAATGAGGTAAATACTATTTCTATTAAAAAAGATAAAGACATAGTAAAGACACCTGCAGTTGTCCAAAATTCTGATATAGTTTTGATGCCAGAAGACGTTCAGGTACTTGAAAATTGTGAAAATGAAGAGATCTCGATAAATTATATCTTTACAGGAGAAAAATCGTACCAAAATAAGACAATTGTCGATAAAATATTTGCATATAATGTGGCATTAAATATCATGCATGAAAGTAAGGATCTTGAGCTAAGAACAGTCGAAGAATGTCGACAAAGTAATGATTGGCCAAAATGGGAAGAAGTTATGAAGGCTAAGTTAGACTCACTTGTAAAACGTGAAGTCTTTGGACCTGTAGTCCGTACACCAGAAGATGTAAAACCTGTTGGATATAGATGGGTATTTGTGAGAAAACGAAATAAGAAAAATGAAGTTGTATACTACAAAGCTCGACTTGTGGCACAAGATTTTTCACAAAGACCCGATATAGATTATGAAAAAACATATTTTCCTGTAGTGGATGCAATAACATTATGTTATTTTGTCAGTTTATCCGCATACCATAAACTACATATGCATTTAATGGATGTGGTAACAATCTACTTATACGGATCTTTAGATCGTGATATCTATATGAAAATCGCTAAAGGATTAAAGATATCTAAATAATCCAATGAATATTCGCAGGGGTTATATTCAGTCAAGTTGCAAAGATCTTTATATGGTCTAAAGTGATCTGGATGAATGTGGTATAATCGTCTTACTGAGTATCTGACCAAAAATGGATTCAAGAATGATGATATCTGTTCATGTGTTTTCATAAAAAAATCTGCATCTGGATTCATTATAATTGCTGTATACGTTGATGATTTAAATATTATTGGAACCCTTGAAAAGATTCCAACAATTATAAAAGCTCTAAAAGAAGAGTTTGAGATGAAGAATCTTAAAAAGACTAAATTTTGTCTCGGCCTGCAGATCGAGCATACAAAAAATGAGATTCTCTAAAATTCTTCTTCACTCATGACCTTCAAAATCAATGAACAATTGATGTCCAACAGATCCGCTCAAGCGATAATCTGGCAGATTTATTTACAAAGTCACTTCCAAAATCCTCCTTTGAAAGATTGGTACATCAGATTGGGATGCGCCGATTTCAAGATATTAAATGATGTCAATAAGACGGGAAGACTGTACTCTTTTTTCCTTGATCAGGTTTTTTCCTATTGGGTTTTTCTTGACAAGGTTTTTAATGAGGTAGTCTCCATCACAAAGGATATTGTACTCTTTTTCCTTCACTAAAGTTTTTTCCCATTAAATTTTTTTAATAAGATTTTAACGAGGCATAATCCTAAATAGACATCCAAAGGGGAGTGTTATGATAACAATAGATGTCTATTAATGTGGGGGGCTGAGCTTTTTAACATTGAAAGATTTAACTGCTCAATACAAATTAAGAATTAATGAAGTTTGAATATTTGAACTTTTTCATGTATAAATAGAAGACAAGGCCTCTGATAACATACACACAATCAATAATAAAAGTTTTCTATCCCTCTTTTATATTGTCAAACACTCTTCTCTCTTTTATATGAGTTAAGTCTCAAAGTAGTCCCTGAACTTGTACTCGAGTCTCAAAGTGATCCCTGAAATTAATAATTACTCAAATTCGTCCCCGAAATTGCCCTCCAGGACTCATAGTAATCCCTAAAATAATTTCCGTCCATCCTTGCCATTGAAGAGGATTAAAACGACGTCGTTTTGTATTATATAAAAAAAACAAAGCCTTCTCCTCCCGCTCCTCTTCCCCTTCCCCAACGCTCACTATCCCTTTTCCTGTCATCTCCAGCATCCCTCTTCGGCCATCCACCAATGCCCGTCTCAACTTTCCCTCCCTTTTCACCAAAATATGCATCTTTCACCTCTTACAACCATTTTTTGCTTCTTGGGTTTCTTGCTTTCTTCATCAAATACGCAAAAAAAAAAAAAAAACAAATAAAAAAAATGACAAGTCTTTTGAATTTGTACCATGTTCTTGCTAGAAGGAAGAAGAACAAGGGCTATCCTCTATTCTGCTGTTTCTCTGTGTTAGTAAGAGATTGGCGAGTTAGAAGGAGAGGTTGGAGGTCGTGTTCTGTGAGTGATGATAAGGCCGAAGGAAAGGAGTAGGCCAGCAGTGCAAGGTGGTGGCAGCGGTAGCTGGTCTTACGCGAAGGGGAGAAAAAAAATAAGGAGAAGAAGAATAGGAAGAGGAGGGTAGAAGAAGGGGTTGTGGGTGGTCTCTAAAGTTGCTAGCGGCTGGTGGCTTGGGAGGGAACGACAGAGGGAGACGTCGCGCGCGGTCTGGGTTTGTTGGCGGCGCTAGGGTGGTGGCAGCCGGCAGCGAGCTTGTGAGGAAAAGGGGCTGGCTTCGGTGGTCCTGTAGGTTGCGCCAGTGGTTCACAACGTTGCAGGCGGAGAGGGGGGTGTCCTCTGGTGGTGGCTCGTTGGCAGGGGGTGATGATGAGAAACCAAAGAACAGAGAATAAGGGGGGAAGAAGAAAAAGAGGAAGGGAAGCGGAAGGGGAAGGAGAAGGGGAGGGGGAGAGGAAAAGGGAGACTCAGGTGTTTTTTTTTTTTATATATATAATACAAAACGACGTTGTTTTAATCCTCTTTAATGGTAATGATGGACGAAAATTATTTTAGGGACTACTTTAAATCCCAGAGGGCAATTTTGGAGACGAATTTAAATAATTATTAATTTCAGGAATCACTTTGAGACTCGAGTGCAAGTTCAGAGACTACTTTGAGATTTAACTCTTTTTATATATATGTTACCCTACTCTCTATAAAATAACATGTAAGTTACCTTCTCTGATGTGTCTTATTTTAATGTTTATTTATTCTAAATTTTTAGTAGAATTTATTGGATGATTAATTTATCTAATAAAATAAAAAATTAAAAATTGATTTCGGGTCATTAAAATTTGTTGAAAATTTAATAAAATATTTGAAAAATAATGTTATATATTACTCTTTTATTTTTCACACAAAATCTCTTATTTCTAACAAAAATTAAATAAAAATTCAGACCTTCATAAAAAATAATTGCAAACTAGCTACATTAATCTTTAAAAAATAAGATATAAAATGTTTCAATTTCTTCCTTTTTTCATATAATTCGATACGAAATTGTATAGAATAAATTTTCAAATTTAAAGATCTATTTGACACGATAAATTTTTTAAATTGAAAATTTTCACGGTGACACTAATTTGTGTTTTTATTTTTAATTTGTCACATCAATATTTTAGTTTAGAATTTAGTTAATATAAAAAAATTTTAAATTAGTATTTTAATAAATATATAACAAATATATTAAAATAAACATCGAATTAGAATGTGACACATCAGAGAGGATAACTTATATGTTACTTTAGAGAGGGTAGATACGTAAAGTAGCATTTACCAATATATATATATATATGAATCATTTCTATTATATCGATATAATAATATTATAGTTATTTATTTACATCTTTTTATTTTATATCTATTTCTTCTTCTTTGTTGATTTATTTTATAATATTTTTCAAATATTTGGTATTTCTTAATTGCTTAACTAACTCGAGTGATAAAATTATGAAAGAATAAAAAAAGAAGAGAGGAAGAATATTATATTTTGTATTTTTTGATTGATTGAATTATATTTTAAAAGTAAAACTAAATATATATAGAGTATTGGGTTAAAAAAGATAAAAATAAATAAAGATAAGATAAGAATAATTAAAGATAAGATAAGATAAAATAATAAAGACTAAAATTATAATTGAATTTATATATTCTGATAGACTGAATTTATGGGATACGATACTTTTTTATTGTTGTCCTCAGATAAGGTGGAACCGCGGAAGAGTAGTTTAACGTCGAAAAAAAAAAAAGAGTTGCTTAACGGAGGCGGCGTGGGGTTAGTGATGAGTGATTACTCGCTTTGGTCCCTGATTACTCCGTAAGAATATTACATACATATTCTGCTGCACTCGTTAGTGTTTGTCAACGGTCTCAAAATTGAACGCGCAAAGCACCTCCTTTCTCTTCTCTTGCTTCTGAGCTTCCAAGGTTTCCTTCTTCTCCTTCTTTACGCGATTCCTCTCTTGATTCCCCTTTAGAAAATGGACGACGTTAAAGATAAGATGAAAGGCTTCATGAAGAAAGTCAACAACTCTTTCACCTCTTCATCCTCCGCCAAATTCAAGGGACAAGGTCGTGTCTTGGGATCTTCTTCTTCTCCCTCTCCTCCTCCCTATGCAACCGCTAATTCCACTTCCACCCCTCGCCCTCGCCCCCTCAATTCCAATCCCACGCCCCCGCCCCACAAAGCCACCGCCTCTTCCGGCGAGAGGGATCGCAAACCTCCAACTTCTGGGTTCGACCCATTTGATTCATTCGTCACATCATCCAAGAGATCTCAAAACGGGTATTCACTTAATGTATATGAGTGTCCTGTTTGTGGCAATTCTTTTAGATCCGAAGATGAGGTTTCGGAGCATGTGGACACTTGTTTGAGTAACAACGGTGAGCGTGCTGATGTGTCTCAATTGCCAGACACTGGAGCCGACTCCAATGCTGAATTGGAGGTTTGTGTTGGCACTTACGTCTCAGGGAAGCCTTCCCACGGATCCATCGACATTCTTTTGAAGCTGTTGAAGAATGTTGTTAGAGAGCCTGAAAATGCCAAGTTTAGGAAGATCAGATTGGGCAATCCTAAAATTAAGGAGGCTGTTGCCGAGGTTATCGGTGGAACTGAGTTGATTTGCTTTCTTGGCTTTGAACTTAAGGACGAGAATGGCGAGACTTGGGCCGTCATGGAGCTTCCTTCAGAAGAGCAGATAAGATTGATCAAGAAAGCAACACTGTTGCTGGAATCACAGCTGGTGCTGCAAGTATCTCCAAAGAGTGAGAATTTGGCTGCAGCTTCTGCTGACAACATAGATGCAAAACCTGAATCCAAGCCTATCGACAGACAGGTAATACTTTAATAGTCTCTGTATTTTGAAATCACATTTAGGTCATGTGTGAATCAGTAATTACTAGTATTTGGCTTTGGAATCATGACACTGGGGGTTGGTTGGAAAACTTAGTCATTCTTTTGCATTTGGTAATTACTGATGGATGGCATAAGTTGGTTTGAATTAGGAATAGACGCAGCAGATGTCAACAAGCCATAATCTTTGTAAGAATTTCACTCAAATTACTCTAGCAGAAAGACATAAGCAAAACTGCTGAAATGTATCAACCTGATGAATCTTTGAATAGAAGCCCTGTTTTTATTTTCGTCTCAATCTGTTAAGGGTCATATTTTGGTCTTCGTTCCAATTCTTATCCTCATTTACTGAAGATAAGGCAGCGGCAAAGAAGCCTTAATCAAAACACGGATATACCTTGTTAGTTGTTAGTGGATATCTAAATAACCTTGATTCTTCAAATATATTCAGTTTTATTCTCTATTTGTTATTTTGCAGAGATGAAGTTGTTTGTCATTGTCTTTCCTATTAGTTTTGGGTACTTTGGTCCATTTAAAGTATTACTGGCAAACCAATTATTTAGATTAAATATCTCTAAACTTTTGTCCTGTTTAAAAAAAATATTGTTTCTTATAGGTGAAGGTCTTCTTTGCCGTTCCTGAAACTGTTGCAGCAAAAATTGAGCTACCAGATTCCTTCTATAAACTTTCAGTTGAAGAGGTGAGAAGAGAAGCTGAATTAAGGAGAAAAAAGATTGAAGAGTCTCAGCTTTTAATTCCCAAGTCATTAAAGGAAAAGCAAGCAAAAGCTGCCAAGAAGAGATACACAAAAGCTATTATTAGGGTTCAGTTTCCAGATGGAGTTGTACTTCAAGGTGTATTTTCTCCATGGGAACCAACTATGGCCCTCTATGAGGTTTGTCCTTCAACAAATTTGATACTTGGTTTTGAGGGGAAAAATTCAATCATAGAAGTTGGAAATTTCTTGAGCTAACAATTTACTGTTGGATAACTATAATTGCAATTTACAAAGAAGTTCCTAGTTGTATAAAATGATTTATGTTGTATGTATATATATTGTTGTAAACTCATGCAATACATTATGGACGGATTTGACTGTTACCTTGCATATCCCCCATCTTTTATAAGTTTAGTGTTTCTTCTGGGACAGTTACTCAGCACTATTCTCAATTTTCATGTTGATGATGCAGTTTGTCAGTTCTGCATTGAAACAACCAGGTTTGGAGTTTGAGCTAATGCATCCGGTAGTAGTCCGACGGCAGGCAATCCCTCGGTTCGCCAAAGCAGGGGAGAACAGTAAAACATTGGAGGATGAGGACTTGGTACCTTCAGCTCTAATCAAGTTCAAGCCACTGGAAACAGATTCTGTTGTTTTCACGGGTCTCAAAAACGAATTGCTTCAAATCAGTGAGCCGCTTGTAAATGCTTAAGCAATCCCTAAGTTTTTTATTTTCTCTTGGTTTTGTGAGGGGTGGGGATGGGGATATAGATATAATTTTATACTCATTTTGAAGAAGTTATTTTTCAATTACATCATAATACAATAAAGGATAAAATATTGTTTTAGTTTTAATTCTTAACAGTTGTTTCTAAATGTTTGAAACATTTTGTTTTGTTTTTGTTCTAAATATCTTATTTTGTCTATTTTAAAGTTTGGTTAACATTCATATTTTTACTCCAAAAATACATTTTTTTCCAACCCTTTTCTCACCATTTTTCACATAACATCAAAGTATCCATGAACTCAAATTCCTTAATCCTACTCATCAAACACTAACCGTTGCAATCCCCATTTCGATTTAGCATACATCAAAGTTCAAACACCAACCTCCCAAGTCACAATCCCCATGTAAGATATGGGCTTTCTTTTGGGACTCACTTCCAAATATGGGCTTAAACAACACACCAATACTATCATACATATATGATCCAATGCTCTCAATTCCCATTTGAACTCGGTTCTTCAGACCCAAGAAAACAATGACACCCAAGAAGAAAGTCCGAACTATCCCTTTTCCCTTTTCTTTCATTTGAAAGACTACAAAACATGGTTTTTAAAGTCTTAACAAATGCCATCGATAATAGATGCATCACAAAAGAAAATCTATTTTATTTAAAAGTTGTATTACATGATGAACAGATTTGTAATTAACAACAAAAAAAAAAAAAAACAGAGAAATCAATTAACTAAATATTGTTTTTCTTCTTTTCTGGAAGGAAGAAGGGAGAATACGATTGTTAGCTACATTAAAAAATAACAATGTTATATGATTAACAAAAATTATTATTTCTAATAATAAATTTTAAATTCTAAATTCTAATAGTAAGTCCAAAATCTTAATAGTATAAAAATAAGATATTGGTCCAAAATATTGTCTAATATTAATAAAAAATATTGATCCCTAACATTTTTCTTAAAAAATTGTTAGTCACCTACAACTTTTTAAAACCAAAAAATATATTAGACTTTATTGCTTGCTATATATATATATATTGATTATTATTCCCTCCCAAACACTTTACTTCAAACAAATATCAACAAATAGTTAAGTAACTCTCTAATCTATATGCCTCGAATCTTTTTAAGGGGATATTAAAGTGGCAATGAACAGAATAAAAGCATCTGACTTATTGAATCTATTAGAAGTTAGTTAATTCTGACTCACTTGACCACTTCCAAGTTCCAATTGAAGCACATTGAGTTATTGTTTTAGCAACTGTAGTGCACTTTTTATTCCCCTTCTCTTTTTGGGTTTTAGTTATCTATATAAATAAATAAAATTTAATATTTTCAACTCTATATCTATGCATATTTGGAAGGAGTTAAAGAAGTACGCAACAGCAACAGGTATCGTTTTGGTTTAGCTTTATTCATTCCCATTATATCATCTTTCTTTTGTTTACTTTAATCCAGAGAAAAACAACATATTCATTCACTGTCCATTTCAATTATTAGTATATAAAGATTCACATGGGTTGCGGGACACACTCCCATTTTGTTTATAGAAAGAAGGTGCAATGCGCATTATTAAAGAATCCTTTTATTTAGGGTGTTAGTCTTAGTGATAAAGTCTTGAGAGAAAAAGTAATCAACTCCAAAGCAAATGATTGAAGTGAGTGCCCTTTATATATTAATAATAATACTAAGATCCATGTGATCTGCATGTCCTAGAAGGAGGCGGTTTTATGAACCAATCAAGATCTTTAGACAAATCTTCCTATTTCTCTTTGCATACTATATTCATTCATGCATTTCAACACTTAATATTATTGAACAAAACTACTATTTATATTCCAAAATCAGTGTACATATATTTTATGTTAGTAACTAATTTTAATATATATATGATTGATTATTGAATTAATTGGATTTTGCTCCTACTTTTTAGAAATTAAATTCGTTAATTAACTAAATGGACTTGGTATATGTAAAGATGAATCTTTTTAATTTTTTTAATTATTTAATAAAATATGATCTCTCACTTTATATTCTTTAAGTGGGACTAATACATTATTTGAATAAATGATAAAAAAAATACAAAGCAAAAAAATAAGAAAAAAAAATAATTTTTTTGTGTGTTATTTAGATGAAGAGAAAATTAATAAATAAAAAATAAAATATTCTTTTTGTTTAAATAAAAAAATAAAAAGAAAGACAATTATAACGAAATAAAATTACGTTAATATCTTTAAGCATTTTGTTTTTTTATTAATCAAATAATAAGTCTGTAATTTTACCAAATTTTACCCATTTCTCTTCTATTTTTATCTCATTTTTTGAGAAAAATTTTATATGGGATTCGCACTATTTTTTTTTTTCATCCAATTTTACTTCTCATTCAAACAATAAAAAAAATTATTATTTTTTTCACATTTTTTTCTTTTATTTTTTATAAATCCAAACAACCCATAAAAAAAGTGAAAAAAAAAATTAAATAATAAAAAATTATAATTCAGCAAATAATTAAAAAAAATTGAAAGGATTTACTCCTATTTTAGGTAATGGTTCATGGATTCATCCCCCAATGCTGCTGTGGCGATGAAGACATGGAAATATACCTAACAAGAACAAGTAACAACGCACACCTAAAAGGCTAAAAGTCTAAAACTAAAAGGCTATGCTTGCTTCCCATGTGAGCCACTCTCCCCAACAAAAAAAAAAAAAAAAAAAAAAGGTTTATTGAGTACTAATTAATTTCAAGATGGTGATAGCCTGAATAGGCATATGTTGATTCATCTTATAGAATTGTGGTCACAACCCTATGATCATGACCAGTTGACAACACCATTAGCAGAAAAATAAAAATGAAAGTATACGTGATTTAATACTATGAAACTTCTTTTTTATATATAACTACACTAACAATAATGCATGCAAATTACACGTACACATATATATCGACTTTATTAGGTAGGTGTATAAAAGAAATTAACTACTAAATATAAAATATATATTAAAAATAAATTAAACACTATATATATTTATATATAAATATATACGGTGGCTAATTTGGCTAATTTTTATGTGTATACATAATATAGTATATATATGTATACAAACCTCATTTTTTCAGTAAGATAATAACACAAGAATTAACGAAAATATCTGCGTGTTATTGTTAAATTTTCGATTTCTCTTTCAGGCACATTGTGGCTCACGTTTCATAAGCGTATACATATTTGTCGCCCCTCGCACCCAAATACAATTGTGTGGCGATGTATAAATTAACAAGGGATAATGTCTATTAGTCTCTATTAGTATATATTCATTCGTTTTTAAAAGGTAGGTCCATCATTTTTAACTTTTTCAACACATCAATATTTTTCCCTTTCATGTTCTGTTTGACTTTATATTTTTTTTAAAAAAAAATTATATGGTAAAAATATAAGTTTATAGATTTTTTTTATAGAATAAAAGATAAATTGAAAATATTAAAACCTATATTTTAAATAATAATAAGATAATAAAAAATAATTATAAAAAAATTATACTTTCCCAATTTTAATATGTATAATAAAGTACCTTTCTTTTAAATATTTTCTTTTCCAAGGAAGTTCTCACTTCTCACTCCTCACTCCTCAGAGTAGAATCCCCATATATTAATAGTTTAATACTACTGCTTTGCGTTATTGAAGATGCAGGCCGAAAGCAAATAATTTTTTAATAAATAGGATGGTGACAGAAATAAAAAATTTATTGCATCTTCGTCTTTGGTTCGGATTAATTTAGGATACTATATATTTATACTGATTTTGTAATTAAAATGTAGATGTAAACAATGTTACAGAACAAAGGCGTGGTATTACGTTGCTTTCAGTTTAGGATTACGTATCCATTATTATATTACAATATGCATGGGTGCAGTGTTGCGTTGCTTACACAATTTTACTTCTACAACTGCATATTCATAACTAATTTTATAATGCTTGGTTCGGATTGAATAGCATGCGCATGTTGATATATGATATAATAAATAGAGAAACGGTTCCGCTACGTTACCAACAGCATATCTGCCAACTTCTGCCAACTCTTATTTATAATTGTGTTTTATGGAAGTGTGTTTGTGGATGTGTCTAATAAAAATGTTTGTATTTAATAGAAGTGTCTTTATAGATATATTTTTTAAATGTGTCTCTTTATATATGTATTTAAAATATATTAATTATTAGACACATCCACGAATATACTTCCATAAAACACAATCATAAATAAGAGTTGGCAGAAGTTGGCAGATAATATGTTGGTATCCTATATTTTTCCATAGAAAAAATATAAATAGATAATAAAAATATTAAATAATGTGAACAATAGATATATTAAATATTCAATTTATTAGGTGTGCAGATGATTATTCTAATATTAAGATTTAGATGAGTAATTTATAATGTAGTGTGTGTTTTTTTTTTTGGTGACTAATGTAGTATGTTTTTACTTTATTAGGTCAATTTTAGAGCTTATTATTCATATTGTTCACAATAGCCATTGTCAACTTAGCAAAGTCTTAATAAATAATAAAAAAAGTATAAGTAAATAATAAAAATACTAAACAATATAAACAATTAACCATTGTCTACCTAGCAAAATCCTAAATAATAACACAGAGTAATAATGTAACAAAACAACTATATTTTACTAATATTTTTTTTTTCAAAGTTAAGAGTGAGACTTGAATCCGCGATTTCTAAGTGAATATGAAAAGACTATATCATTTGAAATATAGCATATTAGCCTATATTTTACTAATATTAAAGTTTGAAAAATGCGTCACTAATTTTTCTTATATTTAAACTACGACGACGAATAATAATAAAATGCTAGAGGATCAACATATATAATTTATTATTTTTTGTCAATAATTAATCATTAATATTTAAAAATATAAATTAAAAATATATTATTAAATTATTAGACTAAAAAAATATATTAATAACTAAAAATAATCATAAAAAATAATAAATTTTAATAATTTTTAAATATTTTTTATAATAATAATAATCAACTTCTTTTTATATTATTAAAAATACTGGGCTAACATTTTCTCTAAACCAAAGTGGTAGTCATACATGTGAAACCGAAAACTTTGTTCTGTTATATAGGCAAAATGGATTAAGAAAAAGAGACCATTTTTTTGTGGGTGTCTAAAACACACGAATAGTAAGTCACCAAAAAAAAAAAACACACCAATAGTAATGGTTAGATAAGTATATTATTGAACGTTTTTCTTTAGGTTTAATTATTGTATTGGTTTTATAATTTCGTGAAATTTTTAATGAGATTTTTATATATTTTTTAATTAAGTTATTATACTAATTTTTTTTAATTAGGTTTGTTTTTATAGTAATTGACTTAATTGTATAAGACTCTACTAAAAAAAATTGGTGTAGAAACTCAAATAAAAGAAAAAAAAAGGTGTATAAATTCAATTAAAAAAAATTAGTGTAAGAATCTAATTAAAAAAAATATAAGAACCTAATTAAAAATTTAGTAAAATTATAAGGATCAACAGAATAATTAATTTTTTTTATAATATACGACATCATCAATTATTGAACTTAGTCATGATTGTGGTGTTTCTTTGTTTGGAAGCGATCCCCCACCAAAGGATTTTCTATTCGATCATGCTATTTATAAAAATAAAAAATTAATTATTCATCAACTACCGCATATAAAAATATATTTAATATTTTATCATAATATTTATTATATTAATATATATAATTTAATTATTAATTCATTAAAAAATAAATTATTTTAATAATTAATTTTTAGTGTATATATAATATTTTTGTTTTTTCTAACATTGATGATATGAGTAAAGTTATAGATGATCAGTTTAGCTTTTAAGAGAATTTAAAATCTTAATTTAATATTTAAAAATGCTTCCATCGATGTGTTCTAAATATTAGATGAGAATTTACATATAATTATTTTTATGTAATATTAATAGTTAATAATTATTAAATAATAATTTAATTAAATATATTAAATTATTTAATAATTTTTAAATATTAATTTTATATAAAAGTAATTACATATAAATTTTCTCTAAATAGTAAATAATAATGTTCTCTTTCTAAGAGGTATGTTATTAATCACATAAATTATATTAATACTTATTCTTATCTAGAGTAGGTATTACGCTATTACAGATAGTATTACAGTATTAATCACGCACGTAAAATAAACAAGGGTAATAAGTATTTAGATACCGTTTGGAAGAAAGATAGAGGAGGAGAAATTGAGATTAAAAAATAGAGATTAAAATAAATTTTATTATATTTGGTGTAAAGTAGAAGATAAAAATTAAAATAAGAATAAAGTTGTAATTTAGTTTATATAAAAGATAAATTTAAAATTAATTAATTAAAATGAGATATTTTAGATAAAAATATTATTAAAATTTATATCTCCATTCCAAAATATTTCAGTCTCTTGTACATCTATTTTTTTGAGATATTGAAATACTAAAATTTTAAAAATAAAGATTGAAATTTTAATACCAATTTTTCGACTAACAAATATGATACTAGATTTCAATTTTTCCATCTCTATTCTAACCCCTCAAAATAAATGCTACCTTATATTATTGCGTTAATATTTTATTTCATGAAACCTTCTTCGGTTACACATTTTTTCTAATAGTATATGAAATTAATCAAATTATCAAATCACAACTTCATTTATTTGCTTTTGTTGTTTACATTGATAGTTGATTAGTTATATAAAGAGAGAAAAAAAATAACAGCGTATATATATGTTTGATAACAAAAACAAACAAAATTTACTTTATTTAATATTTATTAATTATTATAATAATATTAAATAAAATAAATTTTAATTTTTTTATATATATGATAAATTATATAATAAAAATATAAATTTATAAATTTTTTTATAAAATAAAATAATATTTTAAATAATAATAATATAATAAAAAATAACTATAAAAAAAATTATACTCTCTATACAAGTTTAATCTATTATATAATAGAGTATGTATATAACTATATATACTAACTAGGGAGAGGGACCACAATAATTATTAGGCGGCCGGGGAGCTAGCACATGTTTTCAACATTTGTCAAACACATCAAATATTATTGGATTACGAATATGAAACTCATTTTGGGTTAGAATATTATTATTTTAATTATAATTAGTACTCTCCAGAAATGTTTAAAATTAAAGCTAAGGCATAGCAACTATGAATTTATCATTTATGATATCTTTTCCACCTCAAAAATATAGAAAGGATAGGAATGTTAAAATGCAAGAGGTCACGTGCTTAATGTTAGCCAATGAGAGAGCAGGTGTCACCGACAACGGGAACCCAACCCAATGTTCACTGCCTCGTTCTTTGAGAAGTGTGAATACATAGCGCACGTGCTCATTTACCGGACTATCCCGTCCATCCCAACCGGCTTTACCGGGAAGCTATTAACCTTTGATTATTAAAAGTGAAAATATTTAACGGTCAAGATCTCACGAGACTTGCTCTACCTCTGTGACAAGATAGCATTGGTCCTCTCTCTTTCTCTCAGCTTTTTATTTTCCTTTGTTCTTCTTTGTTTCTCTGTGCTTCATGTTTTTCTGAAGAAGGAACAAAGTTTTTCTCTTTTGGTTTCTATTTTGGGAAAGAAGAAGAAGAAGAAGGTTCTCTCTGTTGATTGAATTTGGATAGATATAAATATAGTGGTGATAATGGAGAGAGATTTCATGGGTCTAAGCTCAAAGGAGCCACTTGTGGTCAAAGAAGAGATCAACGATGATGGCTCCAAAGATTCTGGCATGTTCCCTTCTCCCTATCAACTTCTTTAACTACTACTTCTTTTGCTGCTTAAACTTGTGAATTCAGTTTTGCCTTGCTTTCCCTTTTCCCCTTTTCTGGGTTCAATTCTACTTTTTCAGATTGCATGCAGCTTGGTTTGAGCTACAAAATTAAACATGTCATCATGTTCTTACAATTTGATTGCTTATTTATTAGGGGTCCCATCCCGTGTGTAGTAGGTTATCTTAATGGAGCTTAATAAATCATGATTATTGTTTAGATTTTCTTGAAGTAGTTTATGTTGTATGTTAAATTTGCAATTTGGGGGGAAAAACAATTCATGGTGAAGTTGTTGCCAATTTGTTGATTGGGTATTTGTAATAAACAAGTAGGTAGACATAGGGTAATTAATAGATTCCAAGTTGTGAAACTCTATGATCTGAGTGTTGAGTGGGAAATTGAGTCTCTAATTTGTATTGTAGGCTTCACCAAGGGCTCTACTGCTCAGTGGCTTTTCTCAAGCAAAGTCTCTGCTGTTCCACACTTGATGTCTTTTAAGGTTTCTCAAGATGAGAAGCCTTTTGACTCCACTCTAAAGTTCCCTGCTCCTGAACTTCAGGTTTCACACTACCTACCATCTCTCTCACTTTCTCTAGATTCCTCAGAAATTGACAAGTTAGTTCAATATTTAATCTTCTAGAGTTTTAGTTCTATTTTAAAGTCAACTTTGTACTTGAAGAGGACAAATGTTTTCATTCTGCTTATTTACTATATCTGGTATATGAAATGAACTTCACTTCACTTCAGATCTGAACTTAGCTTGATGTTTTTTCCGCCCCCAATGTCTTGTGTTTTGCTCAACATCCAAGTTCCAACTTCCCCTGTGATAAATTGACTTCACCACAATGATCTAACCTTCCATAAGTAAACCGCTGACATGTTCTTTTCCCTTCCTTCCGTTGATTGTTTGTTCTTACTATTTAGAAATCTTTCAATCACAATGGACAAGGTGGCTTTCATTTTTCCATGACTCCGTATCCTGTACAACATGATGTGAATTCTGTGAATCGTCCTCACGATGTGAAGATGTTTTCAGTTTCCAATCAAGCAATTTCAGTTTCTGTGGGGAATCCATACCTGAAGAATCACTTTGCATCGGCTGCTCAGAATATAGGCAGTGCTAATGTGAAGCAGACATTACTTGGGGGAATACCAATTACACCAACCATCGGTGCTGTTGCTGAACGGTGATTTGAGTTTGTCCTTGAATTTTTATGTGTGCAGTGCACACACTTGTATCAATTATTTTAATCTGGTTCAATTTTTTTTGAAGCAGCAATGTGAAAACAGCTCCACCTTCTGCACAACTTACAATCTTCTATGCGGGTACTGTTAATGTCTTCCAAGATATCTCTGCTGAAAAGGTACCTTTCTCCATTTATTTCACACCTTACTAACCAGGCATCCATCGTGGTTAACTTTAAATGTGGCGATATTTCTTCAGGCACAAGCTATTATGTTGTTGGCTGGCAATGAGTTGGCACAGCCCAAGGTTCAGGCAGCTGGTTCAAAGTTGGGAGCCGGTGATAGTGTGCCTGTCAATACACCACCTTGCTCCGGTGTTCCAAGTCCTTTATCCGTCTCATCACATTCCGGTGCGCAGTCAGGGAGTGGCTCCACTAGTACTGATGAATTTCTGACTGCTAAAACGACCGGGGCTCCCACCGGTTCTGTTAGTAAGGTGGAGCCTCCAAAAGTAGTCAGCGCAACCACTATGTTGACTTCAGGTACTTTTGGCAATATTATTTCTCACACTCTTGTTTTGGAATTTCATTTGCAAATTACATATTAACTCGGACGAATCAATCTGCAGTCTTGATTTATTGAATTTAGCTATCTGTGATGCAGCTGTGCCACAGGCTCGTAAAGCATCGTTGGCTCGTTTTCTAGAGAAGCGCAAGGAGAGGTTAGTATAGATACACAGACCAAGATTGGATGAAGAAATTATTGATGTGATTGTGATGGCACACTTTGTATGCTTGCAGGGTGATGAATTCAGCACCATATAACCTGAACAAGAAGAGTGAGGAGTATGGCACTGCAGAACACAATGTTGCTACCAGCACTGGTTCAAATGCTCTACCACTACAAGTGAAGCAAGGATAGCATCATAGGAGCCTATTTCAGAGAACAAGTATTTTCTGTAACTTCAAATGTTGTAGGATGGACCACTATTAATACGTACGATTGATCCCATTGGGAATAAATGCCCGTTTTAGAATTTTATATTTTCTGTTCTACCATGGACCATTATTCAATTAATGAATACGAAAGAGATAATTAATTTACAACTCGTACCATCATAGAGAGATATTAATATCATTCATGGACAATAATCACGTGGGAAACAGAAACATGAAGAAGATAGCTAGCAACGACTCCACCACTGTGGTCCTTTCGGAGGTTTTGTGTGGTCCTTGTTGAAACTATGCATGGCCTTATTCTCATCACTCATCACAATCCAATAGTACTTGCATGTTTGTAGGTAATATCAGAAAGAGAGAGGGAAAAAAAAATTGACCCTCCAACGTCAAAAAATTTACAAAAACGTTTTTGGTATATTTTAATTTATTTTAATGTGTATTGTAGCATTTGTATTTCAATATGTATTTTATACTAATAGTACACATAAATCAATACAGTTTGCACCCATATTTTTTCAAAATTTACACAAATAAATTAATAAAATTTATTTGTTGGTCAAATAATGAACAAAAATATTAAAAATTGGTGGTCTTTTTAAACCCTGGATAGAGCAGTTCACTAATTCTACCTACCTCCTTTAAAATTATCTATTTTTTTAACATATAATACTAAATTATAAATTACTTTCAGATTACTTTTAAATTATATTTACTAATACGAATGTGTTAAAAAAAAACTCCACATGAATTTTTCTTGCTAAAAAAAAATACATTGGTTTATAACATCCAACATAAAATATTTTTTTGCTAGCCACTATCGATCTTTTAATAAAATGTGATTAGAGTGGAAAAATTGTAGGAAGAAAATCAGTTAAGTTAATAATTATTGAACAAATTGACATTGATTAGTGCGAATAACACAAACAAAAGCTGCTCAAGATTACTTTCCATGCACGCGAAGATACCACGGATCCATAGCGAAGAGAATTAAATTAACTGACACTGTACCTGCCATTGGTAGTTCGGTGCCCACTGGATGCACTATTGTCGCATGCGACTATGTGATTGTGAGTATTGGATCTTCACGAGTGGGAATAATTAATAACCTTCTCAGGTGAATGGGACTAATGTACAGGAAATTGCTCAACTGCACATAAAATTTTGGAAAAAAAAAGGCGTTAAATCACTTGTTCAATATTTTATTTTTGGGGCCAAATAAAGATTCCTGGCTTCGCTTACGTGTACAATCCTCCTATCCACGCCATCAATGGAAAATTACAAATCATTTATCCATGAAAAGGGGCAACTGCACCAAAAGCATCCTCTTAGCTTAATATATGGATTGATGATGAACAGGCGTACATGCACAGTAACTCCTGAAGAAAATTGATGAGGCATTACCTAGTACCTAAGTTTCACAGAAAACATTGCAACATATATATACATTGACACTTTGGAAGAAATACAAGTGTAAAATCTAAGTTGGGTTCTTAATTACAATATCTAGATTCTGTCGTCAGTTTGTCACCGGATTGTACTTCACAACATGCTTTTAAAGAAACATGTTCAGTCCTGGAGGCATTCCCACTTCTTAACACTAAACAGGCCCCATGTACAAAAATGTTAGCGTGACTACCTGCAGGGTTCCAATACAAAGGTAACAAATATTTGATCTCTGTATACATGGGAATGTTTAGCTGAGAAGAATAAAGCTTGAAGTTTCTTTCTCCTCACCACTTACCCCGACTTGCTGAGGGTATACACTACCCGCCTAAGTCGGATTCTGTACCAACTTTGGATGAGATGCAGCGTATACAGAAGAATTCACATCAGGTTTTAGGTGTGAAAGCAGATGCTGAATGTCCGGACGAAGATTCTCTGACGCCCTTCCAATAAGAGCCAAAACATCTGGTCTAGGTTTGCTGCTAGCTTGCACTGGTCCTCCCTGACCTTCATAATGGACGGCGTGATGGCTGAACACCAAGTATCATAGAAAAATAAGCAGCAGGCAGCACAAGATAAACTTTAGGAGCCACATTTTAGATCAACGAGTAGAGAACTTACAGGAAGTCAATGAGATCAGCTACTTCCGATGCTTCAACGGCAGCTGGTGGTTGGGAGTTTTTTCCAAATACATCCACAAGTATGCTTAAGAGTAATGACAGAGTCTGACAATGAACGGTTGGGAGGAAAAACACAAATACCAGAAAATCTTAGTAACCCATATGAGCCGTCCAAAAAGAAAAAAAAAATTACTCACAACCCTAATCTCTAAAGACAATAGCCACAAAGAATTTTTTTTCCCCCCACCAATAATTAAATCCAAGGTTTTGTGAAACCAAAGCATTGAACTTGGGTACATTGGAAATACCAAGCTTTCTACTGTAGAATCAGAACGACTGACCTACCACTATGTAGCTTGCACAGCAAGCTTCCCATTCCTCTCTACTATAGTATCAGATACTATCATTTATATCATATCAGAATTCTCTCTCTCCACTTTTTCTATCATGGTTCCATATTCATGTTTACGTCAAGGACAAAGGAAAGAGAGAAATTATTGATACTGTGATAATACTAGTGAAGGATACGCACAAGCTCAGCCTGATCACATTCTTATTGTAAGCATATTCACACATAGCATGAAAATTTCCTAAAATGGTGAAAATGAATGTTTTCTGTACCTTGATGAACAGTGAATGAGCATTGGCAAGTTTTGGAAGGAGTGGACCAATGATACGAAATGCTATCCTCAACATTGCAACTGATTTTATGGGCTGAAGTTGCTTGATGATAACATGCGCCCCTTCTAACCATTCCTGAGGGAGGTTACTGAAGAAAGAATGAAGCAAGGCAACAATATTCCCTGAAATTACAAGCCAAGACCATGACTCGGAAGCTTGCCTAATTATCATCAAGCATATCCTATCCTACCAAGCATAAATCTAGGTACCAGATTTCAATTTCCATGCAGATAATGCTGATAATGAAGTACAAAAAATTAATAATTATCCATTGGAAGATTGAATTATAAAAAAGATAACAAAATACAGTTTCAAACCCGAAGCTAGTTCCATGTTCTTTTAGTTAATCTACTATTTGAAATTGAAAAAAAAAAAGAAAAAGAAAAAGAAAAAATTCTCTGAAAAGAGAAACTTCAAGAACTTCCACCCTATCAGTTGGCTTCTACCTTAATATAACTAGAGAATCTAATTTTGGGCAAATGACATCTTTTAGAATCTTATATTGACCCAGTATTTTATCCAGCCCTATTTATCCCTTAAAGGCATAAATACCTCAAGGGAAATTGTGCATGTTGGAAACTTTTACATGCCAACCTCAGAGATCCTTGGTCAAGGAATTCATATATATTTCGGTTAGGAAAATGTCACCAATTGAGTTGCATCTTGTAATATCAATGAGAGATTGATATATAAAATTTGAAATCTAACAGTATGACACTATGATTGTTACCAAGGGGGAAAAAAGAAGAAAGTTCCAATGTTATGACTTAAGCAATGTAATCTTTAGGAGACAATGCCTCTGCAAAACCATACCAATAGCTGTTGAGGTATTGTCCTGTGCAGCCCAAGTTGGATCTAACAAAGCATAGCCAACGGCAGAGTCTATTTCACCAAGTGACCTTTTCCAATCTGTAAGCCACCAGTTTTCTTTTATAACTCGTGTCGTCTCCAAGTAAAGCTGAAAGTGAAAATCGGAAGGAAGCTGAGCCAGTAGGAGGCCACAAGCTTGGATTAACAAGCAAGACAGTTGTTGGCATGTATAACCACTTCGTGAAGCAAAATTAGATGTATTTATTCCAGAATTTGAAGGAGTTGATCTGCTTGCCCCAAGAGAATCTGAGCTTCCCCCTGAAGGCGATGTTGGTAAAACTGAACCTTGCCCTGTTGAACCACTCTGGAGACCACCGTTGGACTGTATCAGTGTTGGTTGTATATTAACAATAATCTGAACCAGAGATTGCACTATCTGAGAGGCAGATACAGGAAGGGAAAGTATTTCAAGGACAGCTGTCTCGAGAACTAGCTGAGTATATGTGCCAGGATCCTGAATTTGGTGGAATGCCTTCTGGCCCTCAGAAGAATTTGCTGGTCCAGACTGAGACATAGCTGGAGGCTTGTTATGTTTTGTTGCATCTACCATTGATCCAGATTTTGAATTGTTATGCAATGGTGGGATAACATTATTCACTAACCCCAATAACAGAGTTGCAAAATAATCCAGAGGAGGACACACAGCAGGATTTGGTGAAGTTAGTTGCTGCGGGAATGACTCAGAGAAGGGAATCTGAAATACATACGCATCCAATTATAGTTGCAAAAGTAAATACCATTTTATGCAACCTTAAGGAAACAAAACAAGACTACCCAGAAAGCAGGTGGTTTTTATACCTTGCTGATATCAAGTACATTGAGTATACGGACAATAAGCTTTGGAGGAAGGTGACCATAGAAGTATGCAAGTATATCACGAACAAACGTAAATCTAAAAGGGTGGTAAGCAAGTAATGTAGAATACATGCACAGTATTCTGTCTGCTGGATCCATAGCATCATTTTCAATAAGTCTATAAATAATAAAGGGGATGACTGGAAGCAAACGTGCTGCAATATCATCAAAGAACACAGGGAACCTGGAAAGTTTGATACAGCTAGTGTCAGGGCATGCAACTTTCAGAGCTTTGCAATGAAAAACTGTACACATGAAGGGGCATCTGGATAAAATTACCTAATTTTATAGAAACATCAAACACGAAAAAAATAAAAGCATACTTTATCTCATCGGGAAAGACTGAATTTAGTATACCTATCCTTCCCTGAGAGGTGATTTCCAAGAGCCTTTTGTACCTCTACCCGCTTGTATACTCCTGTGTAAAGCCAATGTTCATGGGGGCCATGTGTAATACAGAAGAGTTTCACTCTTTGCTGAAGCTCTTGTCTATCAAGTAGACTAATCTGTAACATTGGTCATAACATTATTCATCTTTAGAGACAACCAAATGCTAGATAAAACATTCTTTTAAAATTCTGAATAATAGGAAGCAACATTACTTTGGGTTAACATAATTTTATATATTATCTTTTGAAATTAACATAATTTTATATTAAATGTACTTGGGTAGTCAGATTTTACGTTTGTGCATGAAATTTGAAAAGTCATTAAAAATTGAAACACAGAACTTGTAAATGGGCTTTCAAATAGCTTAAGCATTTAGGAATACAAGAATTCAAACAGCTAAGTGACTTTTCTCATCTTGGTTACATTAATATTAAATGTTTTGATAAACATTTTTATCAAAAGTTTTACTTAAAATAATCTTTTTCCTAAGTTTCCAATTTATTGATGCATTAAAAGCTTTGAAGATTTCCACTATCGAAATCTTAACCACTACATTCAGGAACTAACTAGCAGAACCCTAGTATTAAATGTTCTCCCCAAAAGTCCCGGTTGCATTCAGCAGAGGAAAAAGAGGGGCTAGTAAGAGAAAAATAAATCTAGGACCTTAGTCATGCAACAGCAGTTTTGTTCAAGGACCTTAGCATCGAAAGAAGACATGGTTAGTAAAGACGATACAAACATAGCTGACAATAAGGCTTCAATATGATATCACATTTTTTTATTCCCATGTCAAACAGCAAGGAATTTGATCACCAATTCTTAAATGGTTCAAATTTTGCAATGGTAAACACTACTAAAACATCCACAGATAGAGGTAAAAATACACATACCACAACACGCAAAGCATGTGGGTCATCATCGCGATCAATAAGTGCTAAAAGCAAGATATCCAAAGGAAGTAACTCGTGTGTCCAGACAAAGAAGGCAATGGTTGCACAAGCTTTTGATAGAAGGTCCTGTCAAGAAAAACTAGATGAATATTGAATATCGATCAACAGATACTGACATACAAAAAGCCTAGTAAGAGCTATTAACCTGTAAGGAATGTCCTTGCTGGAGCTCCACCTGCATGTGATGAAGCAGAACATCCACCATTGTGTAAATGTTAGCTGTCACCTCTTCAGGAGAAAATTCCTTCAGCACGCGTCCCTAGACAAATATGGAGAACTTGCTGAATTTTCGTCATGAACTAAACCTATTGTGATTTTAGTAAAAATTTAGGTTTTTATAAAGATCATGGCATTGATTGTTCCATGTATCCCACCCCATTAACGATGAACATTTTAATTATTGTTGCAAGAGTGTTTCAGAAATTAAAGAAAAGAGCTAGACAAGAATGTTCAGAAAGTGGCAGACAATAAGCAAATGGTAATTCATTTTTAATCTTGTAAAGTTCTAGCAGCTACCAACACAAAGTGTATCATTAAGATGACAGTGAAAAGAATAATACCAGGTTCCCGGTGTTAATGTTTTCTGCTTGGCCATGCATTAATGTCAATGCACCTGCACACAAATATCGTCGGTGCTGAGGGAAACTATGATTGATATAGGTCATAACATAACTAGGATCAGCTGACGGTGAAAGAAGCTGGGTGCACTGGATTAGGACAGTGGATTCTGTCTGCAAAAGTGTCTCCAAAGTAAATTTACATACCAAGAGGGAGTAAAAAAAACCATAATTAATAAAAACATATTTCCAACAACATATTCACTAGCCTCTTTACCTCTAACCATGTTTCATAAAGCAAAAACTTCTACTCAGCTAGTTATTTCTTAAAAATGTAATCTAATACATAGCGGCAGTTCATGCCATGCTTAATTTATAAACTTCATACATACCACAACTTCAAAATAAACATGTATGGTAATTTACTGGTTCATGCCAAGGATCAACCATCCTAGAAGGTTAAGTTGTTAGGTTTTGGTCCTACTGTCCTAGTAAGATTCTCTAAGATGCTCAGGCATATAAAATCCATTTAGGCTTTGAAGTTCAAAGTTTGGACCAGCGCAAACAACAGTTGGACCTAATCCACTAAGACAAAGTCCTAGAATGGATCAGTACCTAGCACACATTGGCTGCTGAGGCACACCTTTTTAGTTAAGGGCCCCAGAAAACATAGGAATCTAATTGTTATCATGGCACTAAAGGGATTATAACCATCAAAATGTTAAAAATAACAGTTGTCTATCTTTCCCACTCTAGTGTTATGTATCACAGGGTTTCGCAAAAGGAATAGCTTTAAGTTTTTATTTCTTTAAATGTTATACTACAAAATACTATATAAGCAGAAATTTTTTTTCGATTTCTTTAGATTTAAGGACGATGTGATTGATAAGCATTCATTTATTGATGCACAGATGGAGAGACCTACTGTGTTGAATAGTATAAAAAGTTTGGCATGCAAAGGTCCTTCCTTTTGTTATCATGCATGATAATTCAGAAGTGCTAAGATTTATCTTTCATCTATTGAATATTTCCTAGTTATTGAAGTTCGCATCCCTCTTTCTTTAACGAATAATTTTCAAAATAACAGTAGCAGGTTGAGATAACAAAAGACACTATTCCATGACTTTAATCTTTACCATTTTAGAAGGCATGCCAGTACATATGCAGATATGAAAAGAAAACTTGAATAACCAACCTGCTGCCATGATTTTATTTCCTGGCTTCGATTATCCATTCGGCCACTCAATGCTTCACGCAAAGCTGGAGGGAAGAAGCGTAGTGTTTTTTCTGACCATGTATGATGGCTTGTTGCCAATGTTTGTTCCAACATACTTTGTAGATAATGCAGGTGATCAGCATCTGCAACCCCACGTGTTTTAATAAGTATAGCAAGTGTTACAACAGCTGCTCGGTTCAAGGTCTCCGTAAATTCAGATGGACCCTGTAAAATAGTAGGGGGGAAAATAAAGCCTCAGTCTGTTCCAGAATGACAAGCAAGCTAATATATGTTCAAGCCTGGAGAGCAAAGCAACCACCTTTCCTTCCCTTCTAACAAAGAAGAAATCTCTCAATGAGAAAATAAGATTCAGGCATAGGTTTTCAGCTAATCTGAATATTCGATGATCTCCTCTTTTGCCTCTTAGGGCAGACATAATCTTTGTCACATCAAACATCAAGACTTTGTTTTTTCCATGGTACCTAAACGAAATGAAACTTCAATTAAAACATCGAGAATAATCCAATTCACTGCCAAATAGAAGATACGTCTTCATCTAAGTCCTTTTCTGAAAGTTAGAGGTTTAGATGATAAAACCCTATAGACCTTGAAACACCTTCAAACAAAATTGGCCAAACAAAAACAAAAAGTAAGCTCCTACACAATGTGCAGTATATGTCACTATCCAGAGTACTTGGTTGGAGCGTAATGCATGCACCTTCAATAGCAAATTTTTTGACAAGCAAGTTTTATAGGATAGGACTAGCGTTTTTGCACCATCAGTTTGGTGTAAAGCTCTTTATAGGAATTTCCCTCTCAAACATGTTGAGAGATTGAAAACTATGCTTTAGTAGATAACTCTTTTGATTGTTTTTTGCTCTTGTATACAGGACCTCTTATCCTCTCTATCTTGTATAATTCTTCTTTCTGCCTTAATGAAATTCTTCTTTTATTAAAACAAATTGTGGCATACAGAATAATCACCTGTAAAGTGGAAGTAACCGGTAGTTCAATATCTCAAGCAACAAAAGTGTTACTCCAGACTTGCTCAATAACGAAGAATTTTTTTGCACTAAATGCTGCAAAAAGTAGCACTGTCAACATATGTTTATAATAGCAATAAGCAAGCACATAAAATGTTAGATATGAACAATATGGAGGGTCAACAGAAGGTCATCCAAACAACTTCATGCAAACTTAAAAAAGATGCATTAAGAGATTTCCTGACACCATAAGATCAAGCAGATGAAGTGAGAGATCAAAGAACAATGTATTTTAACTTTTCTCAAGCATACATAATACGCCTTTTAAAAGAATAACATAAGAGGCAAGAATTTTAAAGGAAATTACATTGAAATGTGAGCGAAATAATGAATGAGGTGAGACGAGCAACAATCTAGTGTACGTTTCAACAATCGCAATGCTGGGTATAACCTGCACATAAATATTGTATAAAAAATGTAAATAAACAAATACATAAGTTATTGCTCTGAACTAGATGTAACAATTAAATAATTCATTTCTAGTTGTTCAAAGAGGAAAACAAGCACCAAGAAACTCGTAACCGCTTCCCTCTCAATGAAATTTCAGTAATTTCAAATAAGAAAAGTAATGAGGGTATAAATATTGTGCTGTACACTGTTCTTAACCAGATGTGTGTGTGTGTGTGTGTGTGTGTGTGTGTGTGTGAGAGAGAGAGAGAGAGAGAGAGAGAGAGAGAGAGAGAGAGAGAGAGAGAGAGAGAACCTGCCCAACAAACAAAGCTTCCTCCATTAGCATGGACAGCTTCCCACATAAGTTCAATGAAAGTCCAGATAACAATGACATGGGCAAAGGGGTCACTTCTCGTGTAGCGACTAATCTCTCAGTTTGTCCCATTGTTTGTGGTGGCAACTCGCTAATTCCAGCTGAAGTTAACCAGTTCATTACAGTTTCACACGTAGGTTGTGCCATTGTGTACGACAAAACCCAGAACATTCCTATTGACCGATCATCCATGTTCATATAATCCAACATCCGATCCCCTGAAAATCAAGCACGCTTGAAAAAAATCATGAATATTTCCTAATCATATTTTTTTTTTAAAAAAAGGAAAAAAAAAAAACAGAAAAGAAAAAGATATATGAAGTCCAGTACAATAAGATATATTTCAAAATAGACCCTAAGTACGTACAGAAAACCAATAGTACCTTTGCTTACTTGTTTCCACCATTCATCTATTTGCTTCCCTTTTTGAAGCTGCTCATTATTCACATATTCTCTTGTTGTGGTGTTCAACGACCATATACGTAAGCATTGACAGCTGCTTATAAATTCAAGCAAAGTACTCTGAGGGCCATTAGGATCAGAATTTCTCTCATCTCTATGAACTGATAAAATCTTTCTGGTTGTGTCAATCTGTATGATACATGAGTTCAAGTGTTAGTAAAAGCACAAAGTAACTTCCTTCAATTTCTATAATACGTCAATCTAAAAGAATGTTCTACCATAAATTATTTCCACCATATTCCTATCGAATTAGAAAATTTATATGTGAAAAATATGCATGACTAATAGAATACGTTTTGGAAATTATCTTTTTTAATTTTAAAAACAAAAGTTACATTACACCGTTTGGGTATAGCCCGTCCCCATACGGCCGTACCCTGCTTAATGCGGGATGCTTGCACACCAAGCTGCGCTTTTATTTTTCAAAAAACAAAAAGCACAAGAACATGAAATTCGCTTTCGATAGCAGCAAGCAAAAACAACAAAGTATAGATTGAACTCAACCTTTTTAGCATCTGGGTTCAAAGTAGACGTGACCAGCTCCATCCGAATTATCTGAGCAAGTAGCCAAGTCACATGATTTGTCTTAAGAACAGGATGATCACCCTCTGTAAGCCGTGACACCAATTTCTCCACAAAATCAACAAAATCAATGCACCCATTTTTCATAAGAAAGTAGAAAAGGTCAGAGAAGACAAGCCAGTCCTGCCAGCAATTTATCTCTGCAAGAATTATTCAAAAATAAGTTTTGAAGATGAAGGAAAAAATTATAATCAATTTTTTTGGGGAATATTAGAACATCCTATTAGTAGAAAGAAATGAGATATCAGTACATCTAACTGATCTGAGGAGGGAGAAGAAGTCCTTTTAACTAGCAAAAAATAAAAGATAAGAGTGAACCTAAGAAGAAAAAGCATGCAACAAAGATGTAGAACAAAAAAAACCCTTGAAGCAACAACGAGCAGAAAAGCAAAGAAAGGTCATAAACCTATAACAATCCAATACCAATCAAACAAGAGAGACCCCCGAAAACTGGGAGATGTCCAAAGGGGAGATAATAAAGGGAAGGAGAATTCTCTAAGAGAATATGTCATGCCCAAAACTTGATGGTGTAAATCAACCACCATAATAAGTTTTGCATAAACTGCAGTGAGAGCTGGATTGGCATCCCAATCATAATGTATCTAAACCATATTGATTTCAAATTGCTCGATGTCATAATGACCTTTATAAAATAGATTTTTTTCTCCAGAAATAAAACTTCCGAGAGATTTTCAGGATCAGATCATCAATGACCTTACATGATGATAATAAACTTGTTTGTTACCCAATACAGATATAAGCACAATATGTGTGTGTGTATGAGAGCGTGCACGTGTTTTACAAGGTCACCTTATCCCTCCAACTCATTAACCAAGATCAACTTCATATTCGTTTTCCATATGGCGTCCTTTCTGTGAGAATAACCAAGGTTGTCTTTAGAACAATAACTTATTGTTCCTTGGCCAACTTAATCTTGCATTGATATGAGCATTCACACAATTACAACTAGCATATATAAAAGGGTATAAAGGAAAGTTAAATTTACACACATAAAAGAAAAAGGTTATTGCCTGAATTTGTCAATCTTAGAAGTTCAACAATTCTATCAATAGTTGCCTCAATGATCATTTCTGTCGAAAACACTGCACCAGGAGTAGGCGCTTGAGAAGGCCTAAAGCAAGGACATAATACCAGCACACGTCTCCACCAATCAGGTGATGGTGTAGTGCGGAAAGCATGCCTTAGACAACGTAAAGCTCTCTCCCAGTCCAAACTTCCCTTCTGGATAGAATTTGCAATGTCCTACAAGAAGCATTGAGTGACTACGTTAGGACAAATCGTGATCAAAACTACATATGTACATAGTAGATGAAGAAATTGCATTGCTATATGATTAGATATATCAACAACAAAAGAATTTGAGTCACAGGTGAGTGCTTAAATTGTAAAAGTCCAAAAGTATAAGATAGACAGATTTGATCTTCCCTCTGAATTCACCGTAAAGATAAGTACAATGAAAAAGCAAAGGGAAGTAAGTGAAGAAAAAACATCAATATTCTATCTGTATGCAAAGCTGGAAACTCCAGGAATATAACATGAAAATAAACATGGCCATCATATTTGACCTATTATTGTCTATTAACAAAGGGGGATGGGAGCACTGTGATTTGGTAACATATTCCACTGTATAGACAGCTCTAAGCACGTATTCATGCATTTCTTTATATTGTCACCGACGAGGAACACATGTTTTTAGGTTATGTGCTGCTCCAACAAATTTCCAACCTTAACTGTTTCAGTGGAAATCATATTTTCATTATATATTAATAATGGTTTTCTTAAGATAATTGTGAGACTCATCACCTCCCCATGCAATGGTTCTCCAAGTACACTTAAATAAGTGATCGCTGGCTGTCGAGGTTGTGCTACTGCTTCTCCTGAAATACTGAGTGTTGCTTGATTAAGGATCCTTTGAGTCCCAAATGTAGGGCAATGAAGATGCTGATCTAACATTTGCATGTTCATAGCCATCATATCACGTCTCCTGTGGATCTCCAAGATAAGTGTAAACAATGCTTCATCATCAGGAATATTATCTATGAATTGCAAACTACTACGTAATAATTCATAAAAGGGGACTCGACATTTTCCTTCGTCGACTAAAAGCCAGATCACATCCAAACAACTGTGTAGCCAAGCTGTTAAGGCTTTGTCAGGTCCACATGATTTTGGTAAATCAGACTCGTCAAGACCCTGTTGCCTCTGGTCCCAATTTACCAGCCAATTTAGCATATGGTGGAATACTTCAGCATAAACCGCAGGTTTCAAATTAAACTCAAGGCCAGTTAAAATAATCTTGCAACATAGCTGGCGAAGGCTGCTAAGATCGTTGTTTCTGATGGATGCCACTTGTTTTGATTGTGGTCCGGTGCTGGAAACATCAGATGATTTGACTGGAGATAAAGCTGAACAAGACAATGGTTCTATAGCTGACTGAGCAGGGGAGCCAACAGGATGAATTGAAGGTATCGGAGAAGCAGGATTTGAAGACTGAAAATTATTAGAATTGGCAATAGAGGTCGTAGGTGGTAGCATTCCTGACTGTGATAATCCCGAAGCCGAAACAGTTGGCATTGATTGACTGCCATGACCAACAGGAAATTCTGCTGAAGAAACGGATGCAAGGAGCGATGGAAGAAGAGTATCCCAGTTAATGCAGCCAATACTGCACAAGCTTCGTATGGCAAAAAGAAGAAATTCTGCTCGTGGGCCATGGCTACTGCACTGCATGACTAGCGATATGATAATAGTTTCGGTGACAGAGCGTAACTGATCTTGATCCTGAAAGCAAAGAATGGCATCCGTTCATTCTAATAGAAAACTATTGCAAAGACAAAACAACAAAGGAATGATCGGAGATTCAAACTCACCGGAAACTGATTCTGTAGCTGCTCAAAATCCACAAGGAACTGCTCATTTGGCGGAGGGATATCTCTAAGAGCAAGTACACGCTTCTGTGTTTTATTCCTAAAATCACACACACCCACAATTATTCCATATTTGACGCTTATTCAGTGCAGCGCAAAAACCCTAAACCCCCCCCCCCCCAAAAAAAAAAAAAAGCTGAACTTACGGTGGTTCGTGAATTGAGTCATCGTTCTTGTGCGCGGTATGCCTCTGGAAAAGAGATGCAGGAAACTAAGTAAAGATGGAAAAACAAATTTAGAAGAAGGAAATGAAAAGCGATGAAAGGAAAAAGGAACAGACTCCCAAGTAAAGGTTGAAGAGATCGAGAATGGGTGAACGTGCAGGGTGGAACTGGTGAGCGCGTGAGGCTGTTGCCGTTGCCATTGCTGCAACCCTCTGAGTTTGATCCATTCTTCTGCTACCCCCGCCACTAAGTTAATTTCAGTCAATGCATAACTCTTAAGTTCGCTTCTTCAATTACACTCTCGAATTTCGATTAATGAATTCTTTTTTTCTTCTGTCCAAAAAAACAGTAGAGATAAAGTCACAATTTTATGATAAAGTATTTTAAATACTCTTATAAATTACAATTTCTTTTTCCTAAACGACTTTCTTTTTTTAAGCGAGCCTTGGCAAGGACAGATGCTCTGTTCAAGTTTCTGAGAGTGTGCTTGGATCAAGTGGGTGCAGACTGCAGAGACCTGCATGCAAAAGAGGGTAAATGTTTTGCCAATTCTGGTAGTGCTCAAAAGATGCAAATTAATTTTGTATTGTCATCATCCATCATATTCAAGTGGACAAGCAAGGTAATTATGAAATTGGATAATGAAAAAGTGAGAACGCGTGAGTCAGTAAACTAATTATGCCAAAAACTATGGTGGGTGCGTTGCTTGACAAAACCGAAATGATAATAATATAGATAGCACTCTACAAAAAATTTACAGCGAATAGCTAAATTAGGCGCTTGGATTCCATGGTACAGGCCATCATGTATTTGGTACAAATGTACAATCAAGGACTTCGTTTGTCTTTGATGTTTTAATTTTGACTACAATTACATAAAACAAAAATAGTTGTTCCATTTTATGAAAAAGTACTACATTGTGTATTATTCCTTAATTTATGTATGCAATTTTTATCTTTCATTAATAAGTTAAAGTACAAATTTAAATAAATAAATATGAATTATTTTTATTATAGTCTTGTTTTGAAATATAAGGAAGAGAAAAATGATATTAAAGAAAAAAAACAGAGTAAAGGCAAATTGTTCTGTTTGCCACACATAACTCACTTACTCACTACTAGTCACTAGTCGCTGGCTAGTTCTCTCTTTCTCTTAAAGGGCCTCAAAAGCAGCATACTTTGATGTTCTTTTTCCATCACGCGCCATAGAAAATTCCAAGCTTTGTAGCTCTTTATTCTCACCTTCTTTCCTTTCAAGTTTCCTTCATAGTGAACGAAAGCATTGCTATTTGCTCCTTTTATCTTACTGCTGCACTCTGGCTTTTTCTACTCAAGTTTCATGGCTCTGTTGCTGCTTCTTCTGCTGATGCACTTTCTTGTGCTCCCAATCTCTGTTTCTGCCGCAGGAGGAGGAGGTATGTCATTTTGAGCCATCTCTTGTAGGTGATTTCAGTTTGGCAATCTTGTTCATTATGCTGTTTTTTCAGTTAATACTATCTTTAATGCCTAATAGTTTTCGGAGTTCGTTTTTGCTTTGGTGTATGTCATGAATACCTCTTTCTGTCCTTCCCCAGTTTCTTCTACTGTTCTACCATTGTGTTCTTTGGATTACTCCCTTGTTTTCTTACTTATCTTATGGTTATTATAATCTATTTGGGGTCATAGATTTGTTCGAGAGAGAGAGAGAGAGAGAGAGATTGCACTTCATAGTTCATACAATAAGTGTGAGAAAATCTTTTCCTTTGCACAGAATCTAGTGTATGTCCTTTCCGGTCTTTTTGTGTTATTGTGGGAACAACCTTATTGCGTCCCAGCTCATCCCTGCCTTCCTTTGAAGATTGCACTTCATACAATATAATGTCATAAGACTAAAATACCCTTCACTTGGGTCTTTCAATTAGTATTGGTACGATGTAGCTTTAGAATTAAGCTGTGACCTGGTTGGCATTAGAGTTGAGCATACAAGAAATCTTGGGTGTTCACTGTTCTTGGAGCACAATAATGAAAATGAGTGGATATAAATATTGTTGAGTATAAATTAAATATGTTTCAAGAGTACGCAAGTATTTCTCTACACAAAATTTAATTATGGGTGGCATTAAGAAAATAGCCGTCAGTGTAGGAAATAATGATGGTGAGGGTGAGGGTACTTCATTCTGACCTATGCATTTCCCCTAGATTATATGACCAAATAAATAAATCTTCCATTTATAAGTCGTAGCTTTCTAATAATTAAGGAGCATGCATTTCTTCTCTACTCTCTTGCATGTGTTACATGTCTAGTGGAAATAGGTGCTTCTGATGTTCACCTACCCACCAGACATCATTTGAGTGCGTTACACTTCTTTCAGCTGAATTCATGTCTCATGTGGTCCTACCATTATAGATATGCACAAGAAACACACATGGGGTGACATGGTTTACAATCAAACATGAACTCAACGGCCACTGCTAATTTAATTCCATTTATCTAAGGACATTATTATATCCTTGTCGTACTTTCTGTTATTGTTGTTACTATGATGGATTACCCAAATTATTGACTTATTAGAAACTAAGTGTACTATAATGTCATGAGTTTTAGATGTTAGTTCTCCATCCCTCCTTCATCTGTGAGAACTTGGAGTGTATTTCTGCAGATGCATATATTGGAGTAAACATTGGTACAGATGTCTCTGAAATGCCAAGTCCAAAAGAGATTGTTGCCCTTCTTAAAGCTCAAGGTATCCAACATGTTAGACTCTATGATGCTGACCAATCTTTGCTTCTTGCACTCGCCAACACAGGGATCCGTGTGGCCGTTTCTGTTCCGAATGACCAGCTACTCGGCATTGGCCAGTCCAATGCAACTGCAGCAAAATGGGTTTCGCGGAATGTAATAGCTCATGTCCCTGCTACCAACATAACTTCCATAGCTGTTGGTTCCGAGATCCTAACAACTCTCCCAAATGCAGCCCCGCTTATAGTCTCGGCCTTAACATTTATTCACTCTGCTCTGGTGGCTGCTAATCTTGATCAGCAGATAAAAGTGTCTACTCCACACTCTTCCTCTATCATCCTTGACTCTTTTCCACCTTCCCAAGCGTTTTTCAATCGGACTTGGAATCCGGTCATGGTTCCCTTGCTTAAGTTTCTGCAATCAACAGGTTCATATCTCATGATCAATGTGTACCCGTATTATGATTACCAGCAATCCAATGGTGTGATCCCACTGGATTATGCATTATTCCGCCCCTTACCTCCAAATAAGGAAGCTGTTGATCCCAACACTCTCCTGCATTATACTAATGTATTCGATGCAGTGGTTGATGCTGCTTATTTTGCAATGTCTGATTTGAACTTCACCAATATCCCTATTGTGGTTACTGAATCGGGATGGCCCTCCAAAGGCGACTCATCATCTGAACCGGACGCAACTGTGGATAATGCCAACACTTACAATAGCAACTTGATCAGACATGTACTTAACAATACTGGGACTCCTAAACATCCTGGAATTGCAGTTAGTACATATATTTATGAGCTTTACAATGAAGACCTAAGAACGGGTCCAACCTCTGAAAAGTATTGGGGGATGTTTTATGCTAATGGAGAACCGGTGTATACCTTACACTTGACTGGTGCCGGTACTATATTTGCAAATGATACAACAAATCAGACATTTTGTGTCACCAAGAGTAATGCTGATGCTAAGATGCTACAGGCGGCGCTCGACTGGGCTTGTGGACCAGGGAAAGTTGATTGTTCACCTCTGCTGCAAGGTCAACCATGTTATGAACCAGATAATGTAGTCTCACATGCTACATATGCTTTCAATGCATATTATCAGAAGATGGCTAAATCTCCTGGGACTTGTGATTTCAAAGGGGTTGCAACCATAACCACCACGGACCCAAGTAAGTTATTCCACACCCTTACACATAAATATGCATGTTTATATCCACATGCTACCAGGTTTTGATAAACCTTAGCAAGGAGAGTGAATTATGACTGATATATTTTACATTGTAATTGTTACAGGTCATGGTTCTTGTATATTTCCTGGAAGGTATAAATGGCTTTATATTTTGTTCCCTGCTCGAGTGTTTTATCTTGTTCAATTATTTATTACTCTTTTTGGTTGCATATTTGTGAACTGCAGTTTTGGTAAAAAAGGCTCAAAAATAAATGGCACATTACTGGCCCCATCCAACTCCACAAGTTCAGGTTGCTTGTCACAATATTACTACAATGGTGGATCTTTCACAAGCTCTGTGATCTTAGTTGCTTTACTTTTGAATGTATTTGTCATGTAAAACTAGCTACACATTAATGTAATTTATGGATAGAGAGCTCAGAAAGAGAGAGTAGAGACATCAGACATGCCCTTCAACTACCAATTTTGTGTTTGGTTTTGTAGAAAAATTAGAGTGGCCACGTTGATCAAATGTATATTGACAATTACACCATCACTTTCCATTGAATTTTTTGTACAAACACAGCCAGACTAATTATTTGTCATCAATTACTGTATCCTTATAAGATCTACATAATTACCATTTTGTGTGATTTAACCTGCATTGTAATCAGTTATCTGATATCATTAATCCCCAAATATTTTTTAGGCGAAAGGCAAAAAACAGTGAGAATAAATGGACTACCAAAACCAGCAAGAAAACACACTGTTTTTTTCCGTTTTTAGCCCAAACTGAAACAATGCTCAAAAGCATAACCAAAACAGAGTGCACCTTTGTGGCTTTGTCATTCCAGAAAAAAACCACGTACGTCCACAGCATCGCAAACAACGCTAATATTGTGACCACGTGTACGTTCTAGATCTCTCCCTTGACACGCTGGCAATCCTCGTTCCCAGTGACTCCACCAATAGCATAGTAAAATATCTCCCGCGCTGATTCTTCTCACCAGCTATGATATGCCTCTATATAAAGCCAAAGCGTAGGTTCAGTTATTTCCAGAATCTACCGTTTCAAGACTACACTACTCAAATTGTTTCTCAGTGATCACGTCATCGAAAATGTCTGCTCCCGCCGCCGTTGAACAGCCGATGGAGAAGCCGAAGTCAGTCAAGGAGAAAAAGCCCAAGGCTCCCAAGAAGCAGCCCAAACAGGCCAAAACCGCTTCTCACCCTCCATATTTTCAGGTACTCGCTTTGATCGTGGTTCACAATTTTAGGTTAATTTGGTTTCGGTTATAGTTGATCATGTGAATTGAGAAGTTAATAAGTGTTGGCGGTGGGTTTTTGTTGATTTGCAGATGATTAAGGAGGCGTTGGTGGCTCTGAACGAGAAAGGCGGTTCGAGCCCTTACGCGATAGCCAAGTACATGGAGGAGAAGCACAAGGCGGTGCTGCCCGAGAATTTCAGGAAGATTCTTGCGTTGCAGCTCAAGAACCAAACCGCCAAAGGGAACCTCCTCAAGATCAAGGCCTCCTACAAGCTCTCCGGTGCCGCCAAGAAGGACAAGAAGGAAATCTCGATGAAGCAGCAGAAGCCGCAGCAGCGCCCCAAGCGGAGTGCCTCCGTGGCGGCGAAGGTTGGTGTTAAGAAGACGAAGAAGGTGTCGACGCCGGCAAAGCCGAAGCAGCCAAAGTCGCTAAAGTCTCCGGCAAAGAGGGCCAGGAAGGGCACTGCAGCTGCCTGATGGTGTTTTAGTTGAATAGGGAAATTGCATCATGTAACTAACTATGTGAATATGAATAGGGCCATAGAGGCGTAGTTTTATGTTTTAGTATCGTCCTTTCACACTTACTATAATAATCTTCCATTTCCATGTAATATATGACCCTATCAACTGGAGGTTAGTTTTTGTCTGTTTGTGTTAAATTAATTGCGCACTAAATTATGTTTCGTGCTAGCCGCGAGGTACTATCATCAACATTTTAATCATAGTATCATAGGCATATTAACAGGGGAAACAACGTCCAGCAGCTTATTCATATATATAGATAAATGTGAATAAGTTATTGATGATTACATAAAGTCATCCATGTAGGTGTATCCACTTGAATTTTCTTGGCAAACTCTACAAACGAATGTAGAGTCAGAAGAATTGGGCCACCATGAAGTGTGTTGCCTACAGTATGGCTTGTTACAGAAACTGCATTTGGGATGCTCATGTAACCAGCAATTAAGGCACAAGATATCTGAACAAGCAGCCTCTTCCACTTGTTCTGATGCAATGCAGCCACCACAGTTTTCACATCTTGGAATACAAAAACTGCATGCTCTACACTCGCACTCTCTTTTCGGGCAGTCATAAACCTCCCTCGCCTCATAGCACTTGGGACATGCCTCCAAATCAATAATCCTCTCCCTTTCTCTGTGGCGTTCGTGATAGAAGAGAGGCTGCTGCTCTAATTGGAGGTTGTTGTTAAGGCAAGAAGCCAGCGTGCGTAGATGCTCCCTGTTTAGGTTATAGATGCCGTTAATTCTCAAGGTTCTTAAGCAATTGCTTCCATGGCAGAGTGTTGTCACGGCTGCTACGACTCCTTCAGGGGTTATGCTGCTGCATCCTGGTATGTGCAGCTACACCTCCGAATCAAATATTTACAAATTAGAATATCTCGATTCCAGAAACAGAATCCAATCCTAGCTTAATTTAATTGAAGCAAATAAACATATACCTTTGTTATGTGAGGGTTTTGACGAACGAGGGTTTGAAGGCCGTGGTTCGTGATGTGGATGCAGTTGATAAGAGAGAGTGTTTTGAGGCCACCATTGGCCTTGGAGGTGATGTTGATGAGAGTGTGATCAGAGAGTCGAGAACTGAGAGGCCTTTGAACAAGGATGTTTAGCCATGGCAGCACATCGTTGTTCAGTGCATCTCTCAGTGACCTGCAAACTTGAGACATCAATAAAAGCTCGTAGACTGGAAGGTAACCTAACACCAGAAACATGGCCTCGTGAGGAGAAGACTCTTGATCCATATTTCTCTATTGTATCACACTTGCGTGCCAACCATTATCTATTATCTTGAGTTGTGTTTGTTTGCTGAGACATGGGGAGATAGAAACGGTGGTACATAAATACATATAGAATTTATGTATTTAATGTTTTTTCTTAAAGTTAAGATACGGAGATGTAATATATAAGACACAAAATTTAATTTTTAATTCTTAATTATTCTTAAAATTATTAATACAAAAAATAAAATTGACATTTAATTTGTATATGTGTGTCTTTTATATTATTATCAAATATATTATAAAATTTATGTATCTTTATATCTATTTATCTCTGTATATTTGTGCATGCGAAACGTATAGTTGGAGAACGGGATAGACTAGACAGATGTTGATTCATTATTGGATGAGGTGTCTCAACGCAAACCACAAATAATTAATTGAAACTTGTCGTTATCTTTTGAAATATGTAATATTAATATGCAACAAACGAATAGTGCAATCAAACCTCACTAGCAGTGGTAAATAGTTTTTTGACAAGCATAGAGACAAGTACAATAATAATAATCAGCTAGTTAGCAGATAGCATTTAATCCAAAATTAGCTGTGTTGGTTTTCCACCCTTCTTATAATTTGCATATTTTTCTTCAGAATAACTTGTTAGAGCTATGAAACTATTTATTTTATTTTATTTAATCTTGCAGATTCACTATCATCAAATACTGACAAATTACTAATATGATATGCTTTTTGCAAATTTTTATATTATAACTTTTCCTATTGTTTTCAATGCTACTCAAGAGCAGATGCTTGGTCTTGGTAGTTGGAATACAAGCTTTATGAAAAATTATAGAATGTCCTATGAATTTTCTGGACAAATTATATACTCAAATGCACTCCCATAGCCGAAAATTGCATTGGACACATTGCAGAACACATCTTTATAGTTCTTAGCTTGTAATTTTACATATGATGAGTTTGGTTGGAAATTTTTGATATTGAATATGCCAAGGAAATATGCATCAAATAAAAGCTGATAACAGGATGTTATCAACGGTCTAATGGTTCAACAGCTGTCTTGAACAGAAGGATATAAACCTTGTCAATGGAAAAATACAAGAAACCACCAACAGAGTGAGTCACATAGGACCCAAAGCTAGTTCCCACAATGCAGTGCCAAGCGGGTCCGTATGAAGAATCAAACTCCTGCAACACCAGTCACCATCTTTCTGTCATAACTCATAACCCATTCAATTCAAGTCATTCATACAAGGATAATATCATGACCAAAAATAGCCCAAACATTTTGCAAGTAATTCTAATAGCAAATTTAGTTACAAACTGATCTAGTTCAAATCCTATAAATCTATCAACTAAATAATCCCCAATCTAAGAAATGTGCTACTATAGGGTGTCGCATATCATTATAATTCTAAAATTGCAACTTGAACTAATATCATCTACCAAACCTGGAACCCCAAATTAATGAAATGAGGGACCATATATTCATTCATTGATAGTGACAAACTTCAAACCTATAGTTAGTTGCAGAACCAGAAGGCCTAAAATGCAATCTGGGGAATGTACTTGGTTGACATTCTTCACAGTTCACAGAGGCATGCCAAGTGAAATCTCTTATATTTCAAAAACAAAGACAGGGTAAACCATGAGCAAACATTACCGTCAAGAAAACTAAGAAACAGATCAAATAAAGATTCATCTGAAAGAGTGAAAGCGGCCAACAAAGCAACAACAAATACATATTCACAGATCTCAATAAATTACTAAGTGGTAACTGGAAAAAAGAATAGTGATTAGTGACCTTCTTGAGGGCAAGAGCCAAACGTTTGCTGTCAAGCTTGTTGGAAGGCATGGAATCAAGGTGATGGCGGGCACAACGAAAGGCAAGGTTCTGCAAAGAGAGAGGCATATCAGAAGCTCTGACTCTAACATTGTTTTTGTGGAGATGGTCATGCTGCTCTTGTTGCTCTATGCATTTCTTCTTCTGTATCAAGCTTTTCAGGAACAAGCTTCTTTTCTCTAGCTCCACCTCTGCTCCTTCCATCTTCCTAACTCTCTCTTCAACATACAACACCAACCCTTCTCTTCTTCTCTTCCAATAATAATATGCTTAAATCAATGGCAAAATCAAGTATATATCTTTTGCACTCGATTGGTTTCTCAAGTGAAGGGGGCCCGAAGAGCAAAGAAAAGAAAAGCAGCAGAGAGAAAGTGAGTATGGGATAGGGAAAGGGTTAATGTCTTTGTTGGGTTCGGTATTGGTCTTCAAGAATCCAAGGGTTGGGTTTTGTTGCTGCTTTTAATGCATGCATATGTTGCCTATACACGAGGTCATTCCTTAAATTATAGTGAGTCACAAACACTCCTTAGTTATATATATAAGGAGCATAATCTGTGTATTCAAAACTAGCCTATACAAATTCATATATTATATTACTTTTTCTTCAAGTATTTGATCTTTGTCTTACATAGTGTTAGTGTATACCACTTACTAATAGTTTTAGCAGTTAGTGGCGCAAGTAAAGGGCATTGCCATTGTGGAATGGTATGCATTACTTTATTTAAATACGGTCGGTCCACCTTCAAAATCAATCATTTTCACTTTTGCTTTTTTTTTTTTTTCTAGCAATAAAGAATGAATGTGACTTTTTTCCATTTTGTAAACATTACAAATCCTGCAAAAAGGGAACATGTCTACCACACTTGCCGGGGACTCAGTCAAAGTGGAAGTTTCCTACCTATACAGATAGATACACATCGCATACCATTTATTATTGTTTAATGTTTATTCAGCAAGCTCGATGAATACTTTAACAGCATATTGATCATACATCTTGGGCTTTGGGTCATTATTTATGCTCACTCATCAGTCCTTCACATAAAGAATAATTTAACAGCATATTGATTGAATCATCATATACAATACAGAATAAATAACACATTTAAGTAAAAATTCTGATTCATTCATTCAATAGCCTTATATGTAATAAGTTTATATATGTTTAAAGCAGAAAGCAGTGAGTAGAGTTTTGAAGTAGAGAAGATAATGAATAATGAATGATATTAATACATACAGTAATTTGTGTTGTACAAAAAAAAACGCTCCACGGCACCTCGGATATGATATTCAATGATGCCTACATATTCAAAACTGTTGTTACAAAAGAATTGAACATGCAACACAAATTAAAGAAACTATGAATCAAAAGAAAAACATACAACAACAGTTTTGAATTAACGGGTCATGTTTAGAACAGGTGGTGGTTGTTGTTGGTGTGAAGCCATCTGGTTGTTCCAACGGTCAAGATTGCCGTTCCAACCAAGAGACATGTCAAATCCACGGTTCTGAAGCTCGCGATATTCTTGGCAGAGAGCGCATGGCTCACAGAAGAAATGAACGATGCAATCCAAGCAAAGAGTCTCCTTCAAAAGAAACTGTCTTCTCATCCTTGTTCTGTAGATGCATGAGTATAGGCATGGGCTTCCAATGAAAAACAATATCATCGCATACAGTGCCCCGCTTATTGCACACGCTGCATCATCACCAACAATCATTAATAATTAATTAATCAATTAATAATAATAATCATAATTGATGTATGTTATTAGTTTCTTACAAGATGCGTCCCTGTCAATCATCTCTGCAATTTGACCAAACGTGAAGCAGGGACACAAGCACGTTATCAAACCTGGCGAATTAATTAAGGAAATTAAGCAAATCACGCATTGATTATTGCTGGTTGATTAATTAAGGAAAGAGTTACGTTACATACAGTTTTTGATGTCAGACAAGCAATCAAAAAGGCCTGTGGACCATTCCACCTTTTCGGAATTAGTATAAATTGGGAGCGGCAACATTGGATTCGGGATGTAGTACATTGGTGGTGGTGGTGGTGGTGGTGGTGGCTCTGCATGATGATGATGATGATGATGATGATAACAAGGATCGAAATAAGGTGGCGGCGGCGGTGGTGGTGGTTGTGCATTCTGATCATAATAGTAATAAGGTGGTGGAGCTTGTTGCGCGTTGTTATGATCATATGGTGGCGGTTTTGCTTGTGCATGATCTGATGTTGTTGCTGTTGTTGTTGTTAGCGGCGGTGGCGGTGGCGGCGGCGGTGGTGGAGGATACATCTCTGTATGTATATATTAATTGTGTTGGCTCTCTCTTGTGTCTTCTCTTCTATGGAGAAGAAAAGAACGAAGAAGCAGAGAGTTTGATTTTGACGAGGTTTCTCAATATATATTATTTAATTTTTTCAATATTGAGGATGCATGGATGGAATGCTTCAACAATTTATATACGCGAAATTAAAGGAACACTGGCAGATTCAAATTTGGACTAACATTATAATATTAATTATTACTTATTACTGTAATATAAAGAGTTAATATCAATGTATGTATAAGCGGGCTGAAAGGTCGATCACGTTAAAAAGGAAGAAGACAACGTTAAAAAGTGGCCGTCTGTTCTATCTTGTTTCTATCGACTCGGATCCACAGATGCTTAGTTTCGTTATTTGCATATTATTATGTTAAAAATGTATATCTATATTCATATCATACCCCCCTAAACATAAATGAAAAGAATGCACATTTTTTCTTATAAAAATTATCTCTGCACTTCTTTCAATATCTCTGCTTAGGGAAAACAGTGTATGTACATTTTGGAATATGTGATATATGTCAAATAATCACAACAAAATTAAAAAACTATTGGGTGCACTAGGTAACTCCATACACCAAATGCATGTGTCGTATATGTCCAAAAAGAATCCAACAATAATTATTTTAGCCCTCATTACACCCATCATTCATCTATAAATAATTAAATATCGATCATATACTAACCGCCAAACACCAATAATGTGAGTTTCGCTTTCACATTCATTACCACCGTGATGTGTAAATGAAATCTCTCTCGCAAGTTGATCCCTTGCTCGTCAACTAAGTTACACTGTTAATGAAGGATAAATATGGAAAAATCTTATATTAGGTGATTATCATGACTGATCTACTATACACAGTCCTTCTAATTGACAGTGATCCCAGAAGACCATTTTTGCATCTCCTACATGTCATTGTAGATCAGGGCATGCTCACGTCTAATTATTCTTTAGTAACACTATAGCCCAAAAAATGCGTACATGTGTCGTACACTATTTTTTTATCCAAGTAGTTTTCTTATCCATGTTAGCTAGCACTGAGAATACGGTTGTCCAAACAAATTACGTTCTTTGCTAAGCGCATTAATTAAATATAAGTTTTTGAAATTTTCTATAATTAAATATATTGGAAAAATAAAAATTTTTTACTTTTCCTCTCTTAATATCTTTAAAAGATTCTAACTAAATCTTTATTCATTACAATAACAAAAGCACGTATAGTCACCAAAAAAAAAATAACAAAAGCACGTACAATTCCAGGGCGGGCCCGGGGGATGGTACAATTGACAAGGAAATTTTGAAATATTCCACATTGGGAGTCAAATTCCAGGTTTATACCGGTCTATAAATAATTTTTTTACTTTTCGAACCACTTTGATTAATATAATTGAATTAGTAAAATTAGTCCGTGGAATAAGACACTATTCTGGCCGTCAGTCGTCTATAAATGTTTGTTATTTTATAAGAACTACGTTTTATGGTGATTATAGCAAATGGTATGATAGGCAGAGAGTTAAAATATGAGAACTAGTGGAAAAAAATATCAAAATGTTATCATCATTTCTTTCTATGTCAAGCTTCTCAAATAATCTTAGATTGATGTCCCTGAAATTTATTAGAGGAGAACACCTCTTAAATGGAATGGTTAAAGTGACAGGTAATACCTTTTTACCTCATGATGAATATATCATAGGTACAGTGACACTGAATTTTTTACAAGGTAATTCCTTCTAGTTTAAATAAAATAGACTTTTGGCAGCATAGTTCCAACTTAGATCCCTCTTCAACAAAATTTGGTCGCATTCATAGAAGTTAGAACAAAATTTATGCTGTCAAGAGCAAGGGACGAACAGAATACTTCCAACACACACTATATTTTATTTCTTCAGCATGCTTGTGTATGGAACTATGGATACACTGCCACATCCTCCTCGTTGGATGTTTAAGGTGCTTGACGCACCATTTTTACAGGGTGCATTAAAGAGTGAGCCTTAAAATAAAACCTTAAGTGCAGCAGATATACAATTCAGAGGAGAAATGCAGAGAAATATACCTCCCTAAGATATACACATCTGCATGCACAAATCAACCTGTCCTTCAAACATATCATGTCATGTTTCCCCACTTGTCCTTCAAATCAACCTGATAAAACCATTGGAGTTGCACTAAGTGCTTACGTCAAGAAAGAAACAAGGCAAAGTACTTTGGGGCATATATTACATACTGCTCGTTTATTTTCAAATATGTTCCTATAAAAACTCTACATGGTTGCCCCAGTTTCCTTGGCCAAACCTGTACAAGAAAATATGATTAATGGAAACAACCATTCATAATGTACAAAACTGTTACTAAATTGAATAGTTTTCAATTTCAAGTATAACTAACATCCAAGACAGTTCACCCTGAAACCTTTTGATTTTACTAATTTAGAGCTAGCACATACGGTTTTACACCGGTTCTTAGTGTCTCCTCTTCCAATGAAGACCATTTTCTTTTCCTCCTTCTTAACTGCACTCTAGTGGACAAGTTATCTTTTGAATCATCCCTCTGCAATGATAAATACATAACTAATATGCCAATGCAAAGATATAAAGAAGTAAAAAGTGAATGCATAATATAAAAGATTCTAGCAACTATCTTCTTGTTAAAAAAACAGTCCTTGTCGGTCCACATCTGCATAATCCAAAGTTTTCACTGCATCACATTTTTTTCCCTCGTAGAAAAAAGTTAACTTGAAATAGATACCACCCTCAAGATCTATGCTCCCAGATTATACTAGTTAATAAAAACCTTATTACCTCATAACTATGAGCAATACTGTTATGTGCCATCAAATTGGGACTTTCATGAATAGTGCTATTCTGCTCCATCAAATTGGGATTTTCTTGAGCAGTACTATTCTCTTCCATTAAATTGGGACAATGAACTTGAACTCTACTATGATGAACAGAAGACTTCTTCTTACATATAGAGTATTTGAGTTGGGTACATCTACATCCTCACTCTTGTTTTCCATGAGTTGTTCTTGATTCGTACCTTTCTGTGCAAGTTTAGATCAGGAGCTACGAGCATTTGTCAAAGATCCTCTAGGCATTGTAGCTCCGGAAAACTTGAAAACTTGATTTAAGAGATTCTTGATTCAAGTTTTCTGGAGCTACGAGCATTTGTCAAAGATCCTCTTCCAAAGGCATTGAATATTGTTGGATCTAAACTTGTACAGAAAGGTACAAATCAAGAACAACTCATGCAAAACAAGAGTGGGGATGTAGATGAAACCAACTCAAAAACTTGCAGGGCTATTGTTCTTTTTCAAATCTTGTGCTTCCTCAGTAGTTTTCTTCATATGCGAAGAGCCTCCAGCCGAGTTATCCAGTGAAACCTGTGAGGCGGGAGTGATCCTATCATAAAATATCATGGAAAACAAGAGTGGGGATGTAAATTATCTGTAGAGTACGGAATAACCATGCATAACCTTAGTTAAACAAGCAATAAGAAACAAATAACATATACATTTTAGAAACTCTTGTAAGAAGGACCGAAAACTATACAACAATCAAGCCTGATCTTACTAGATAGGGTTGGCATTATCCAGCAAGAAAATTCTGATCTTCACTAACTACTTAATAAAAACTACTTGAACTGCACTGCATATGCCATACCATACACCATTAGAACTTGAGACACTAAAATACCTAACACTATTGTGCATTGTACACTAATAAGTAATAACCAAGACATAAAATTTGTGAGCAACACATGCAAGACAACAAAGAAAGATCATTAACATCAAAATCCACTAAATAGAACAAACCTTTTTCCCCCTTTGCAAGCTCCTGGGTTCCATCAACAGAACCTACAGCTCTGTTCTCAACTGTTCCTTCCCCTCTTCTCCACCATTCACCCCCACACCCTCGATGCAATGTGCACCATCATTGTCATCGTCATTATCATTATGATTTTCACTGTCACCATGATCCCTCGTCTGTTCAGCACGAGAGGAATTTCTGCCAGCACCTTTCGTGGATCCTTCAGCCACAGCCTCCGGCACCAGATCCAAAACCCGACTCGCCAATCCTTTCTCCATATAATTCTTCTTTCTAAGTTCGCTAACGTTTCAAGAAAACACGGACCCATCGTTTCCTAAACTTTCTGTAGATAAAATCTAACCGAAAAACGCGTTGTATTGGGTATTCAACTTGGCCAACCTCTCAAAAACCTGTGCCAAAAAGTGCAGCATCAATGCCGTCCCTCCACTGCGTAATCTCCAACTCCACCACGCGACAGCACCGGACATGCGTCACGGGAATATGTACGCTTTGCTGGCGATGCCGTCGGAGGTGGCGGAGAGGTACTTGACGGTGCATTCGACGGCGACGGCGCAGTACGCTCTGCTCGTGGAGTCGAAGAACGAAACGGCGTCGTTTGGGTCAATGGCTTTGATTTCCTCGAGTACCTGGAGAGCGGTTTCGGTGATTTCGGATCGGAGGTTGCGGAGGAGGAGGGTTTTCTTAAGTTTGCTATCGTCTTTGGAGTTTGGGATGTTAAGGGACTTAACTCTTAAGGCCTAACCACCGGGAAATATCGGGGTTCATTGTTTGTTTGAATTCCGTAACTCCAAAAAAGTTTTTATCTTTGTTTTGTATGCAGCCCAATTGGTATTGTGGTTTTTACTACCAAAGTAGTAACCTCCAACTTGTGAAGAAAAGGCTGCATTTTTTTAAGGATGAGCTTTTCCCAAGACAAATATTTTTTTTATCATCACCCGCAACCTCTTAATTGAGTTTGGGGAGTCTATGTCATTTGAACTATTAGTCATTAGCTTCCCAAGACAAATATTATTCTAGTGTTAGAAAAAGAAATTATCTACCAAACTCTATTTAATTCTTATTGTATTTAGATATAAATTTGATCTATTGTCTATTTTAATATTTTCTTAAAACAATATTAAAATATACATATTTGTAAAAACGGGAGACTTAGGAAATAGTATTCTACACGCATACACATATACAAAATACAGCATTTATCCAATAATAAATCAAAGTAGTACTTTTCCATTATTAAGATGAGAAAACAGACACATTCCAGAAAGGCACAAACATTATTACATGATTGCTTGATAAATGAAGTCAACGGGACATGGGGGGTTGAGGCGGTGGAGCAGAAGGAGCAGTCATGGCAACACCGCGGCTCCTCTGCTCGACATTGCCATGCCAGCCAATGTGCATGTCAAAGCCTTGCATCTCAAGCTCACGGTATTCTTGGCACAAGGCGCATGGCTCGCAGCAGCAATGGACCATGCAATCCCCGCAGTCACTTCCTTTCAGATTCAACTGCCGCCTCATCTTCGATCTGTAGAAGCACGAGTACAAGCATCCGCATCCAATCAGGCAACACACCAGCGCGTACAGTGCCCCACTCGCACCGCATGCTGCATCATCATCATCATCATCAATTTCAATTTCCATTTCATAATAACAATAACAACAACAACAATAACAATTCATTTCTTACAGGTAGATCCTCTATCAACGATCTCAGCAACTCTGCCAAAGGTCACACATGGACACCAGTACGTTATGCAACCTGAAACAAATTAGTACAGATTTAATTAAGTAATAATAATATCATACTTAAACAAAAAGGATTATGATATAGGGCTGGCTGCTATTTACAATTGCCGCAGTCGGAGAAACAGTCACAGAGGCTGGTGGACCATTCTTGAGGAGGTCTAGGTGGCGGCTGGTAGTAGGCGCTGCTGTCGACGGAGGAAGGATATGGCGCGGTGCCGCTACTAGCGTTGTTGTAGCTCACCGGTAAACCGGTCACAGGCTTTGATTCGTCTGCTTGATACATAATGACGCTACTGGAATTAATATCAATCAATGTAGTGTGTGATTTTTTTGGGTTGGGATTAGTAATTCGTATTTTGGACTGCACAAAATAAAATATATATATAGACAATGGAAATATATTATTTATTTGTTGATAGGTGCCATTATCACATCCTTTCTTGTCTATATATATATAATACATGAAGGGTGTGGTGCTAATTCAATGTATTATAAATTGGAGTTTACCGGATCAAGTCAAGGTCAATGGTGGTGTGAAGCCGTTTGATTTGTAAGCTTATCCGCCTATAATGCAACGTAATCGTATTTATATATTAAAATTTAAAATAAGCTCCTCTTTTTTTGTGTATATATATATATATTATTTAATTTATTTTTAATATATATTTTACATTATTAATTAATTTTAATATACATATAATATAATTATATATTTTTACAAACATTCATTTAATTAATAATTTACTAATACCAACTGGTGCCTTCATGTAAAACCAGGGACAGACCCAGTAAGAACCATGAGGGGGCACTTGCCCCCACTGGGTTTTTATTTAAAAAAAAAAAATAGTTATATATAATAATATATCCAGGATCCAGTAAGAACCATGAGGGGCACTTGCCCCCATTGGATTTTCATTTAAAAAAAAAAAATAGTTATATATAATAATATATCTTTTCTTTCAATTTTAAATGATTTCACTATAAATAAATTATATTCAATTAGCTAAAGTTTTAAATTAATTTTTTATTTTTTTTTATTATTTTGACTATTATTTATCCTAATTAAATTTAATTTTTGTACCGTCACTCTTTTATTTTCTTAAACTCTTTTTTATTTTTATATTTTTAATATTTTTTTCTATTCCTTCTTTAGTAGTCATCTTTTATTCATCAAAAAATAAATTTTAAATTCTCTATTTTTTTATATAACTTTCTATGACTCTATGTATCTTCTAATTTCATTGTTTTTTTTTATATTTTCAATTATAAATTTTAATTCAAACAATTATAATTTAGGTATTAATCTAATATTTCTCTTCATCACTTTATATATTTTATTTTATTCTCAATTTATTCATTTTTATTACTTATTTTTTATCTTTTGTTCTATTATATGTACCTGTGTTGCATATAAAATCTTAAAATAAATTAATTAATTTGCTAATTTAAAATATATTTTTTATTTTTAAAAATAGTAAAGACAAAATATTTTAATTACAATACATAATTAAACAGATAAATAAAATCTTTCATCTAATATTATATTAAAATTAAATTAAAAAATATATAAAAAATTTAATTATTTTAAAAAAAGGAAAGGAAAAAAATTGTAAATGAAGGTTATATTATTTTATATAAATATACTTTTATATACAGATTTAATTTGTTTAGTATTTATATATAATTCTATTTTTAAATTATAAATATTAGTGTATCATTAGTTGCTAATGTGTTAATTGAGTCAGCCTTTTATTATTAAATATGTATAGAAAAAATTAGTTAAGATAACAAGTTATCTATAATTTAATTAAAATATTTTAAGTTTAAATTTTAGAAATAAAAAATATTTTTTATAAATTATATATAATGAATAGTATTTTAAAAATAAAAGTGGTCATTAACTTTTTTTAATTTTTATATCTTTATATAATTAATAATGTTCAACAAAATTTATTTTAGCGTATATATTTTTGCCCCCACTCCTAAAACTTTTTGGGTCCGTCACTGAATATATCTTTACTTTAAATTTTAAATGATTTCACTACAAATAAATTACATTCAATTAGCTAAAGTTTTTAATTAATTTTTTTATTTTTTTATTATTTTGACTATTATTTATCCTAATTAAATTTAATTTTTGTACCGTCACTCTTTTATTTTCTTAAATTCTTTTTTTATTTTTATATTTTTAATATTTTTTTCTATTCCTTGTCTAGTAGTCATCTTTTATTCATCAAAAAATAAATTTTAAATTCTCCATTTTTTTATATAACTTTCTATCACTCTATGTATCTTCCAATTTCATTTTTTTTTTTTGATATTTTCAATTATAAATTTTAATTCAAACAATTATAATTTAGGTATTAATCTAATATTTCTCTTCATCACTTTATATATTTTATTTTATTCTCAATTTATTCATCTTTATTACTTATTTTTTATCTTTTGTTCTATTATATGTACCTGTGTTGCATATAAAATCTTAAAATAAATTAATTAATTTGCTAATTTAGAATATATTTTGTATTTTTAAAAATAGTAAAGACAAAATATTTTAATTACAATACATAATTAAACAGATAAATAAAATAATTCATCTAATATTATATCAAATTTAAATTAAAAAATATATAAAAAATTTAATTATTTTAAAAAAAGGAAAGGAAAAAAATTGTAAATGAAGGTTATATTATTTTATATAAATATACTTTTATATACAGATTTAATTTGTTTAGTATTTATATATAATTCTAGTTTTAAATTATAAATACTAGTGTATCATTAGTTGCTAATGCGTTAATTGAGTCAGCCTTTTATTATTAAATGTGTATAGAAAAAATTTGTTAAGATAACAAGTTATCTATAATTTAATTAAAATATTTTAAGTTTAAATTTTAGAAATAAAAAATATTTTTTATAAATTATATATAATGAATAGTATTTTAAAAATAAAAGTGGTCATTAACTTTTTTTAATTTTTATATCTTTATATAATTAATAATGTTCAACAAAATTTATTTTAGCGTATATATTTTTGCCCCCACTCCTAAAATTTTCTGGGTCCGTCACTGAATATATCTTTACTTTAAATTTTAAATGATTTCACTACAAATAAATTACATTCAATTAGCTAAAGTTTTAAATTTATTTTTTATTTTTTTTATTATTTTGACTATTATTTATCCTAATTAAATTTAATTTTTGTACCGTCACTCTTTTATTTTCTTAAACTCTTTTTTTATTTTTATATTTTTAATATTTTTTTCTATTCCTTATCTAGTAGTCATCTTTTATTCATCAAAAAATAAATTTTAAATTCTCCATTTTTTTATATAACTTTCTATGACTCTATGTATCTTCCAATTTTATTATTTTTTTTTGATATTTTCAATTATAAATTTTAATTCAAACAATTATAATTTAGGTATTAATCTAATATTTCTCTTTATCACTTTATATATTTTATTTTATTCTCAATTTATTCATCTTTATTACTTATTTTTTATCTTTTGTTCTATTATATGTACCTGTGTTGCATATAAAATCTTAAAATAAATTAATTAATTTGCTAATTTAGAATATATTTTTTATTTTTAAAAATAGTAAAGACAAAATATTTTAATTACAATACATAATTAAACAGATAAATAAAATCTTTCATCTAATATTATATCAAAATTAAATTAAAAAATATATAAAAAATTTAATTATTTTAAAAAAAGAAAAGGAAAAAAATTGTAAATGAAGGTTATATTATTTTATATAAATATACTTTTATATACAGATTTAATTTGTTTAGTATTTATCTATAATTCTAATTTTAAATTATAAATACTAGTGTATCATTAGTTGCTAATGTGTTAATTGAGTCAGCCTTTTATTATTAAATGTGTATAGAAAAAATTTGTTAAGATAACAAGTTATCTATAATTTAATTAAAATATTTTAAGTTTAAAATTTAGAAATAAAAAATATTTTTTATAAATTATATATAATGAATAGTATTTTAAAAATAAAAGTGCTCATTAACTTTTTTTTAATTTTTATATCTTTATATAATTAATAATATTCAACAAAATTTATTTTAGCGTATATATTTTTGCCCTCACTCCTAAAATTTTCTGGGTCCGTCACTGAATATATCTTTACTTTAAATTTTAAATGATTTCACTACAAATAAAGTACATTCAATTAGCTAAAGTTTTAAATTAATTTTTTTATTTTTTTTATTATTTTGACTATTATTTATCCTAATTAAATTTAATTTTTGTACCGTCACTCTTTTATTTTCTTAAACCCTTTTTTTATTTTTATATTTTTAATATTTTTTTATATTCCTTGTCTAGTAGTCATCTTTTATTCATCAAAAAATAAATTTTAAATTCTCCATTTTTTTATATAACTTTTTATAACTCTATGTATCTTCCAATTTCATTGTTTTTTTTTTTTTGATATTTTCAATTATAAATTTTAATTCAAACAATTATAATTTAGGTATTAATCTAATATTTCTCTTCATCACTTTATATATTTTATTTTATTCTCAATTTATTCATCTTTATTACTTATTTTTTATCTTTTGTTCTATTATATGTACCTGTGTTGCATATAAAATCTTAAAATAAATTAATTAATTTGCTAATTTAAAATATATTTTTTATTTTTAAAAATAGTAAAGACAAAATATTTTAATTACAATACATAATTAAACAGATAAATAAAATCTTTCATCTAACATTATATCAAAATTAAATTAAAAAATATATAAAAAATTTAATTATTTTAAAAAAAGGAAAGGAAAAAAATTGTAAATGAAGGTTATATTATTTTATATAAATATACTTTTATATACAGATTTAATTTGTTTAGTATTTATATATAATTCTAGTTTTAAATTATAAATACTAGTGTATCATTAGTTGCTAATGTGTTAATTGAGTCAGCCTTTTATTATTAAATGTGTATAGAAAAAATTAGTTAAGATAACAAGTTATCTATAATTTAATTAAAATATTTTAAGTTTAAATTTTAGAAATAAAAAATATTTTTTATAAATTATATATAATGAATAGTATTTTAAAAATAAAAGTGGTCATTAACTTTTTTTAATTTTTATATCTTTATATAATTAATAATGTTCAACAAAATTTATTTTAGCGTATATATTTTTGCCCCACTCCTAAAATTTTTTGGGTCCGTCACTATGTAAAACTCAATAATTAAAATTTATCAAAGTTATATTTATAATATAATTTGACCCTCTTAATTATATTATATGGAACATATTTAAATCCTCTCAAGTCGATGGACATATAAAAATGATAAGTTATATTCGATTAGATTAGTAATAATTTTATCAGTAATTCTAAACAATTAAGCATTTTACGTAATTAAATTCAATTAAAAAAATTATATTAAAATTTTTCTATAAAATACAAAAATAAAATAAAAACAATATCAAAATTTATTATATGAAATATAAAAATTTTATTACAATAAATACATAATTTAAATTTATTTATAAACCACATTATAAAATAATTTATTATTTAGGACTTAAAAATATACAATTTAATTTTAAAATAATTTTATTTTGATAAAATCTTTTATTTTTGAAATAATACATAAGAAGATGTAAACAAAATTTTGTATCAATAATAAAATACAAAAAATATATATATTAGAAGAAAGAAAAAGAAGTAGATAAATAAAATATATTAGAAAAAATTTCGATGTTATAGTTAAAAAATTTTATGATATTTTAAAAAAAATTAGTGTTAACTTTTGTTTTTGATGATTTTTAAGTAATTAAAAGAAAAATTATGTCATCAATAAAAAAATTATTTTAAAAAAATTTTAATGTTACTTTTTTAATAAATTCTATGCATATAATTTAAAACTCTTCTTCTTTTTTTTATTATTGTCATCATTTTTTTTATCCCTTTTATTTTTTATTTTTTCATAATTTTTTATTTTTATTATCTAAAAAAATAAAAATACTGTAATAATATCAGAAGAAAAATGAGAAAAAATAAAAAATACAATAATAATAGAACAATGACAAAAAGAAAAAAAAACATATTAAAAGAAAAAAAGAAAAAACACGAAAAAAATATATAGATAACATTTTTTGGGAGGAATTTTTATTAGATTTAAACTAATATTTAACTTTAATTATAAGTCGAGTCTCATCAGTCGTCGGATGATGTAACAGTAATTACCTTTCTAATTTCCTTAGTCTTTCTCGGAAGTTGCTCTGATGGTGACTCTACCTCCACGCTAGTACGCTACACTCGCATTTGAAATTTCTAACCAGTTCATTACTGATATTACGCGTATAACTTTTAAAAGTTAGCAGAAAAATCAAAGCTCCTATGTGCAATTATTTTCACATATTTACAGCTTGGTATTATACTTTGGCATGAACTTTATTACAACAGAAATCAAACTAGAACCACTATTCATTTTATATTTAACATTTTGGATTTATTTTATAGATCAGATTTGCCAATTACATATACTGAAGTAATGTTAACGACTTAACGCTAATTCAGGGACGGTAAATTAGCATTGCCAATTGCGATGGTGTTCTGGTAATTTTATATGAGAAGAAGTTATTTTAGTAATTCGTATTAAATTTAAGAACTAAGAAGTCGCTGAGACTTTGGATATGCACCATGCCACCATCTATTCATTCCTGCCGGAGCTCGCGGGGGTCAATGCAAGTCGTTTCTGTGGTCCCCACTAGGGTGTTCAAGACCCGCTCCGGTCCAAAAATTCGATCTGGATTCGAAATATATTTTAGTAAGTGCGAGTTTTTATTTTTATTTGGTGTTATTTTTAGGTCGGATTCAGATTTTTTTTGAGTCACCTATCTTGACTTAAAGTTACTCTTCAAAAAAAAAATATACTACACTTCTATAATATAATTAATATTTTTATATTATACGATATTATTTTTATTTTAAAATAATTTATTTTAATATATAAAATTTATAAATTTATATATATTAATATTTCATCGGAACAATCTGATTTAATTTAATCTTTTTTGAGTCATTTCAAGTGGTGTCAAAGTAAATTTGTTGTCTTTTAAAAAATATAGAATGAGTCAGAATCTAATTAAATTAAATTCAGTCTTGTTCATAAATACCTCTAATTCTCACGCTTTAAAAATATTTCCCAAATTTCGATTTTTTATTCTTTAAAAAGATGTTTCATATTTACCTGATAAAAATTGGCATCAAAATTCAAAACATGCTTCTAATACGTTCAAACAGTTTTTTTAACCAGGTCAAAGAATTAGTGAAGACTGAAGACCCACGTGTTGCACTCCAATTTGATGATATCCCATAGCCACCGTAAGTAAGAAATTTTTGTAGTCACGATAGATCTTGGCTTGCGCTCAGCTGTAAATATTTGACAATTCACACTTTTTCAAAGGATCAGATTTGGAAATTACCACTATTTGGTTGACGCTTCCATTTGGAAATTTTTTTTTTGGCGATTCTTCCATTTGGAAATTGGAAGTGTTGGAAGTATCCGTGCTACAGGAACTTAATTAAAAATTAAATAAAATTATAAAAATTAATAAAATAACTAAACCTAATAATAATAATAATAAAGATTTTACTATTTTATATTTTAAAGATATGGATTAAGCATATAATAAAAAAATATTTTAATTTCATTTATTATTTTTATGCATTAAAAACATAAAAAAAAATATTTTTGCAAAAAAGAATGTTAAAACTTTTTTTTACGGTATATTTAACCTATGACCTTAGATACACGATAGCAAAATAATAATAATAATTTGTTTTTTGAATAGTGTACCAAAACAGTATGTTTTCAACTTTGTTGTATTTTGGGATCACAATTACAAATTTCACCCCTAAGTAGCTCCTCCAACCCAATTCCCCAGCAAGCCTCATTTCTTATTTACGTACAATACATTCTCCCATCTCTTGAATAAATAACAATTATCATACTTTACATATATAGCAGCTTAATTAGGGACATACGTTTTTATTGCACGAACCCATTTAGTTCATTTAGAACTAAGAAGTCCTGTTAATATGAAAATAAGTCTCATGTTCTCACAACTAGCTAGATGTGCAATGTGCTAAAATAAAATATGCCAGATATCCGATCAAAGTTGGTTTCTCCGTGACGCTGGACCAAAAAATATCGACATATTACGGTGAAATCGAAATGCCAAAAATAGCTGGATGGTAAGAGGACAAATGATTATAGCAAGGGGGCGAAGTGGACAGCTATAATAGTAGTTATAAAATGCCCACCATTTTGTATGAACATGGCAAGTGGCAACTCAGAATGCAACCAAAGACAATGCACCGCACCTAGTACCTGCTACCAAATCAAACAAGTTGTGTTAAATTGTACAATTTGATCACCTTGATGCGTGTAACTGATTCCCATATATGCATTAGCATTTATTTGTTTAACTTATCGGCCTGTCCGGTTTTTTCTGTCCACATTGCAAGTGTAACACAAAATTTACTACTAATTAACTACCCTTTTTGAAAATAATGCCATTAGAAAGTAAAATATGAAATGTATTAGTACATTATATTATGGTGAATACTATAATAAAGACTTTATAATTGTCTTCATGTGAAAATATTCTCTTTTGACCTTTGGATGATAGATTGAATGGTTAGATTTTAATATTTATAAAAATGTTGTCTTTGTTTAAAGTGTGGCTAAATAAATAAATCACACTTTTTAACAAAACATCTTCATAAAAAGATGTTTTTGCCATCTTCATTTGAGTAGTTGCCTTATATTATACCTTCTTTAGAAAAGCCACAAACTCTTGCCTTGTCAAAATTGGAAAGATGTAGAAAGAAAAAGAAGTTAAATAACATGCAAACATAAATATAAAATGTGCCTATTTGTGAAATATCAATAAAATGGAAGGGATCCTTAATTTAATTATACTATGCTTACCGGAAGTTCATGGTGGTGGTTGGACCCTTGAGAGCTGCAAGATCACAATCTCCGACTGCTTTTTCATCCTTGTCGTAGAGAAAAATGATCAAACTTGAGAAGAATCTGAATCTAAGTGATGGTTCTGAATAAACTTGAGAAATGGGTTGAATCAAATTTGCAAAAAATTAGCTTTTTAAGCTCTGCTTTGGCAGAAGCAGAAATTGCAGGAGATTTTTTTGTTTTGTCTCATGTGCAGAACAGAAAAAGAGAAGGGAAGAAGAGAAAGAGACCAGCATGTATCTTGGTTCGGATTCTAAGTGCAATGAATCCTACGTCCAGTTTCCACCACAAACCATGGTGGAATTTTCACTATAATACACTGATTACTTTCACCAATACTATTGAATTACTCCCTAATTCAACTAGTATCTACCCCTAAACTTTCTTTACCAAAGCTTAGCAACCCAAAGTGCTGTCCCATCTTGAAAGGGGAATCTACACAGATTCAAACTCACCAAGTACTAACCCAACTTGGCAAGGGGAACTAATCCTAGTTCAACAACTCAAATACACAGAACTTCAGTGGCTTTTACATGCATCACTCTTGCCTTTTCTCTCTTGACTTTTTCACTCACAGATTCAGCCTTTTCTCAATACACAAAATGACACAAGATAGTCATAATTAAAAAAATCAGAAATTAAGCACTGGTAGAAGAAAAAGAATTTAGCTCAAGTGTGAATAGATGATGCTCTGAATTTTTCTCTCTTTTTCTTGTCTTCAAATGTTGGAATGAGATTCTTTATATGTCTTCAGCTTCCCTACCCGTTGGAGCTATCTCAGGTGGCATGCAGTCCTTGCTCTATTCTACTCCACTATCTCTGCTGATTGAGGAACCCGTCCACCACCTCTGCTGTCCTTGGCTTTGCTTTCTTCCTTGGCATGCATTACCTTTTTGTTTTTGCTCCATTATCACTGCTGTCCGAGGAGCTCACCACTACCTCTGCTTTTTCATTCTTGTAATTTTTGTGTTTTGTTCTCCCACTATCTGAATGTTGCTCTGCTGATGTCCTTAGGATAGTGGAGATGTCCTTGTGTCCTTCTTTCCCAAAGCCACACCTGTCTTTGTATTGTTGTTGTTTCCTTTTTGTTCCACCTGTCCTCACTTTTCATTTAGCAGACACATCTTGTTGAGCCAACCGTGGAGAGCTCTCGACCACCGGGGAGATTTCGGGGAGGAATCAAGTGAGATAACATAAGATGAGAAGACACCATATTCAACTCAAAACCTTAAGGTGTCAAGTTAATTGGTCTCTCATCTTATAAACTCCTCACTCTTCCTTGCTTTCTTTGATGTGGAACTAACTTCAACACTCCTCACACTTGCAACACTAACAATCTCCCCCTCAAGTTTGAGCCTCCACATCAAGCATCAATTCCCCTCTAGCTCCTCCACCACCACGAGTATTCGTCCATCACACCGCCGCAAAACACCGCGGGACACGCCGCCCGGACCACCTTTGCCGGGAAGACTTTTGATGCTTCACTTTGAATACTCCTTAAACCAGACCGATTAAACCATCGGCTCTGATACCACTTGTTGAGCCAACCGTGGAGAGCTCTCGACCACCGGGAAGATTTCGGGGAAGAATCAAGTGAGATAACATAAGATGAGAAGACACCACATCCAACTCAAAACCTTAAGGTGTCAAGTTAATGGGTCTCTCATCTTATAAACTCCTCACTTTTCCTTGCTTTCTTTGATGTGGAACTAACTTCAACACTCCTCACACTTGCAACACTAACAATTATTGTTAGGATTTGGTTGAATTAGTCCCACATTGCTTATGATAGCAAATGGAGTGGGTGGCCTAGGCTATAAATATAAGGCTAAGTTCTCCATATTTTTTGCACCAGTCGGAAACACTTAAAGCTTGTATCTGACTTTTCTTTTCCTCTATACTCTTTGATTAGAGAGTGTTGTGAGGTGTAGTTAAATATTTGCTTTGAGAGTGTGGGTGTACTGGGGTGCCGGTGTTAGAGAGAAAGAAGTATATGTGTTGTAACAATTTTCACATAGTGATATTCTTTGATTGTCATTTGACAACGGCCGTGGTTTTTTTCTCCAGTAATTGGGGTTTTTCACGTTAAATTCTTGTGTTATGATTGTGTCTATTTTATTTCTCTGTGAAAGATATTTTCTCAAGGGGGAATGGTGTATTATTCCCAATAACACATAGTCTTGTATTTACTGAATGGTGCTATGATAAGGAGCTTTGAGCTTGTTTAATTTTCTTGAAACACTTAGGTAGCGTTTGGTGGAGAAACAGAGACGGAAAGACTGAGACCGAGAGACAGAGACTAAGAGACAGGGATTGAAATAAATCTCAGTATTCTGTTTGGTGCAAAATGGGAGACAGAAATTGAAACAAGAATGAAACTCTAATTTAATTTGCACAAAGGGTAAAATTGGAATTAATTAATTGAAATGAAAGTATTTTAGGTATAAAATGTTATTAAAGTTTTAGTCTCCATCTCTAAAAATTTCAGTCCCCTGTGTCCCTACTTTTTGGAGGTACTGAAATACTGAACTTTTAGAGACAGAGACAGAAATTTTAGTACCAGTCTCTGAACTAACAAACACGATATTGAGTCTCAGTCTCTCAGTCTCTGTCTCAGTACCTCAAAACAAACGCTACCTAAGGAACAAATGAGCTGCATTCTTTTTGCTGTGATAGAAATATTGGGCCTGAATGTTGGAGCTGTGGTAATCTAAGATGCTGAAACAACACAAGCATGGACTTAAGTAACATTTGGTTGGGCTTGCATCACTTAACACACACATATTAAACCAACTTTTGGCTTTCACCCAAATAATGTTTGTCATCATATATTAGCCCAAATTTAAACTAGACTCAACACTAAGAAACTATAAAGACACGGAGTTCAAATTCATTATCATTAACAAAATAGAAGGAAATAGGGGGGAATATACTAGAACACAGTGAATCAAAACCGCAAACCATTTCGTATTATCCTTCCTTCTTTTATATATATCCAAAGTTAAAAAAAGAACTCACCCAAATAAACTGAGAAGGCATATTTTCACTCGGAGGTAGTGTCCGCCGTCACCACGGTAGCAAAGGTGCGGGTGGTATTATTTTTGCGGGAAAAACAGAAACAAAATTATAGATCGGTAATCATAGGGTATTTTTTTTTCTTGGGTCACGGTAGAGAAAAAAAATAAAAAATGTTATGGTTTTTGGTGCGGAATTTCGAAAATCACAAACTAACCAGTAAATGTACCTTATCGTACCAAGTAATACTTCAAGTGAGTGAGGATCGATTCCACTAGAATTGATGGATCAAGTAACAATAACTGAGTGATTAACTTAGTCAGACAAGCAAAAAGGAGTGTTTTGAGTTCTAAATTGCATAAAATAGTAATTAGAGAATTTAATGAGATAAACAATAAAGAGGATATAAAAATTATATGAAAAACAGTTAAGATTTTGGAAATATTTACTTTTTTGGATTAACAATTTTTACCAACTACTTTAATCATACAAGATTCAATTCATGGCAAAGTATAATTGATTAAACTCTAATTTCTTAGTGATTTAATCTCCTTTAACCTAATCAACCGCCAATTCCTCGGTCACTTAATTTAGATTAAAGGTTTAAATTCAATTCTAGTTTATTAGCCACACAAACCTTAAATACCCAAAGATAAGATGATTATATGTCACATATCACGTTAAGTCCAGGTAATTAGAGAATTATGAAGAATTACTTTCAAGCTATTATTTAAGTGAGTTACTTTTTCCAAGATTCAATAAGAATTCAAGTGGAAAGAGGTTATCTTTCAATATACTCTAATTCAATGAAGAATGAAAGCAATCCTTGAATGTAAATCGGTCATTAATTAAAAATAGAATGATAATAATATTAATTCATCAAAATAAATAGAGTCCATAACCTTAACAGAGGAGGTTTAATTGCTCATGGCTCAGAGAAAAACTAGAGTTCTAAAATTGTGTAAAGTGCCGAATGAGGAAGAAGAAGAGCAGAGAGCTTGAAGGGTTGAATCTTTTTTCTTTTTATATCTAACCTAGTTGATTTGAAAATAAAATAAAATAATAAATTCTAAAACCTAAAAAATTGTGTTTTTTAAATAATAAAAGGAAATAAATAAATAAATAAAAAACTGAAACTAAAGCTAACGAAGCCTTTCTTGGAACTCCAAAATGCGCTACTGGCGCTAAAAGCCAGATTCAGCGTTTAACCTCGCTGAGTCAGAAAGTATTGTGGAAGTTACTGTCCTCCTTGTGCTAAACGCCAGGGTTAGCGTTTAGTGCCACTAGCGTGTGGTTCTGGGCGCACTTTACGAGGCAGCTGGCGCCAAGCGCCAAATCATGGCGTTTAGCGCCAGCTTAGCAGAAAGCTTGCACAAAGTACGAGGTGCCTGGCAGCGTTTAGCGCCAACTTGACAGCATCCAATTTTCTCATTTTTTTCTTCTGCATGAACTCTGTCAAACTCGCTTGAATCTTTTCTGAAATCAATAAAACCACAATGTGCATCAAAATAACATTTAAACAGGTCTAAAACATAAAAATCTCATAAAAACTCAATAAATCTATATTCAAATTACTAAGAAAATATAGAAAAGATGCTCATGCATTAGTTTTCTTTTCTGAAAATAGAAAAAGAAAAAAAGACTATTAGGATTTTCTTTTTAGGCCTCAAAATAGTGGAATGACATTGTGGGGCGGGTATGTTGAGTATGTTGACCCAAAGAATAGTAAGGGAGAGCCTGATGGATGTGAAAGCCTAGGAAGTCCTTTTTTTTTAAAAGCCTAAGTCATTTTTTTTCGGTTTAAAAAGGGGCTAAAAGGCCCAAGCAAAGAAAACTACATCTATTGGTTCTTCTGGGCCAATAGACCCCAATAGCATCACCTAGCAAACATTGACCGAAACTCATAGGCAGAGAATTCTAGTATCTAATAGTATAGTCCTATTCAAGACTATAATTTGCTAACCAATTTGCACAAGAGTTAGCCTCGCGATAGGTATGATTGATAAGGACTCACCAATCTCTAGACAGAAGGTTTTGTATTCTGCTATACAAGACTGAACCTGATTTTGTGCTATCTTTCCCTTTCTTTATGCTATCTGTAACAGATTTAGAGCCACACTCCAAGTAGACATTCTTGAACCCTAGGGTCCAAGCCGTTTCTAGTCCGATGCATAACCCCCAGAGCTCTGCCATAAACGTAGAGCATTCACCCAAATTCTTGGTGAACCCTATAATCCACTGACCTTAGCTATTTCTCAACAGTCCCCCACACCCTGCCTTTTTAGGGTTCTTTTTAGCAGCACCATCAGTATTAATTTTAATTCAGTCCTCTAGTGGTGGGTACCATTTTATGTTTGTTTTGTCAGCCATTATGAATATTCTGTTTTTGTTTTTGGTAGTAAAAACTTCTTGAATGAGCTTGGCGTAATCTTGAATGATTCTATTTGTTGTGGGAGGTCTTTGAAAATCAGGTTGAAAGATTTCCATGTTCTGCCATTGCCATAATTTCCAACACGTTACTGCAAAGATGTTCCTCCATTGAGTCTGCCTAGGTCTCCCCAAGTTCAACTCTAGACAAGTGTATATCCAATCTTTGACAGGTTGGTTGTAGAACAGATTCATTGCACCTGGCTAAACCAGCTTATCCCAAATCGATTTTGCCCCTCGACTATCTCGAAGGATATGAATAGTATTCTCAATATGGTTTTGACAGTATTGACACACAGGTGAGACCCATACCATCTATGTCTCTTATTATTTGTGAGCAGTCTATCATGTGTGGCTTGCCATATGAAAAGTTTTATTTTTTCCAGTCCTTTCCAAGACCAGATTTTCTGCCAAACCTTCTCATGGCCGACGTGGTGTTGAAGAGATTTTGATAACCTGACTTTACAGAAAATCAACCATCCGGATAATGCTTCCAAGCTATACTATTGGGAGGGTATAACAAAATCACTCACCCGGGCATTGATTTCACCAATATTAGTGTTTGGATCATTGTAATCAAGAAGGCAACCATCCATATGGAGCCAGGAATCAGTCCAGAACTTCGTGTTCTGGCCATTGCCAATTCTATGGATCACTCCTTTCTGTATTTGAGGCCAAAGTTTATGCAAGGCTTTCCAGAGGCTTGAACTACCACCTGAAATGCTTTCTCTCATGTTTCCATATTTTCCCCAAAGAATCTTGGCCCAGAGAGAGTTTGGATTATTAATCAGGCCCCAACACAACTTCATTAGAAATGCCGAGTTCATCAAATATAGTCTTTTGAAGCCTAAGCCTCTAGCTTCTTTTGGTAAACAAATAGTACTCCAACTGACAAGGTGAGCCTTTTCTTTGTTGGTCATTCGATCCCCAGATAAAGCTCCGTTGAAATTTTTCTATTTTGTTGCATCGTGAAATATGTTATAGGGGTAATGGCAGATTGTGCAAGTACTACTCGCCCAGCCATTGAAAAACATTTTTGCTTCCATCCCTTCAATTTGTTCTGAACTTTTTCCAAGATATGCCCATACTTCCTCTTGCTACCTCGACCTTCCATTATATATGCCCCGAGGTATCTTCCTATTTTCTTTGTTTCTTCAAACCCTGCAAGCTGGATTATCTCTCTCCGGGTGCTTTCAGGAACTTTCCTAGAGAAATATATCTGGGTTTTTTAGGCATTGACAATCTGCCCAAAGGCTTCACAGAAGGTATTCAAACAATTTTTGATGATGTTTATTTGTTCGTAGCTTGCTTCTGCAAACAACATAAGATCATCAAGTGGGAAATAGTTGGCCCACCCCTACCCAGAGAAAAGGACTTCCACTTGCCATTCATAACCATATCTTCTATAAGATGAGAAAGTATGTCTAGATATATCACAAAAATATAGGGTGAAAACGGGTCTCCCTGTTTAATGCCACAGGATGGAAAGAACTTTTCTGTTACTTCTCTATTCCACAGCACCTAAAAGCTAGTGGTACAGACGCATCGCATGACAATTTTAATGATTTTCGGGGGAAGGGAGAAGTCTGTTAAGCATTGCTCAATAAAAGCCTAGCTCAGGTGATCATAGGCTTTCTCAAGATCGATCTTGATGGTCATGTATCCTTTTTTACCTGATTTTCTCCTTATAGAATGGGTGATTTACTGTGCAACAATGATATTATCTTAGATCCTCCTTCCAGGGATAAAGTTGGATTGAGCCGGTAAAATTCTATTGTCGAGGATGGGTTTGATTCGGCTGGCTATGATTTTTGTAATTGTTTTATAGGACACGTTACATAAAGCAATGGGTCTGAGTTGGTTAACAAATTCAGGTTGTTTTATTTTTGGCACAAGTGCAAGGAGGGTGTTGTTCACATCAGCTATAGTTTCGGAAACTTGCCAACTATGCATGAGAAACTTTTTTAGGCTATTTCCAACAATGACCCAGTTTTCTTTGTAGAAACCCACAGGGAGTCCATCAACCCCCAGTGCTTTTAGTGATCCCATTGCAAAGACCACTTGTTCAATTTCCTCAAGCGTGACACAAGCTCTAAGTTTGGGAATGTTGTCTTCCTTTAGAGGGGGTAAAAATTGTTAGTATCAATAGCACATTTTCTATTACGGTTAGGTTCCTAGAAGCGACTTTGAAATGAAGGATAGCATGAGTCTTGAGGTCCTCCTGATTATCAATCCACTCCCCGCTAGGTCCATGAAGTTTGAGGATCTTGTGCAGCGCCTCCTAATGATAGTTTTTGTATGGTAATACTTGGTATACGATCACCCTCCACCGTCCAAGTTTCTCTAGATTTTTGGAGCCAGAAAACTTGCTCCTTATCTAGAATAGCCTCCAATTCTTTGTTGAGTTCTTCTTCAAGGCTGTCCAAGAATTCACTTCTCCCATATCTTGGAAAATTTTGTAAGCCTTTCAATCTACTAAGCACCAACCATTTCTGATGGAAAATATGGCCAAAAGTCTGATGATTCTAGATCTTTACCTTGTTTACAAAATTTTGGATTGATTGAGCTAAAGGCTGGTCCTTGTGCCAATTTTCATTCAAGAAAGAAGAAAAATTCTTATGTTGTATCCACATATATTCAAAACGAAAAGGCTTGTTTCTAATGGAATGGTGGTTACCTTTGCACTTGGTGAGAATTGGATGATGATCTGAGTGGATTCGAGGGAGGGTCTCCACAATGGCATCTTGAAACAGAAGGCGCCAATCAGTATTGCAAAGCGCTCAGTCAAGGCATTTGAAAATGTGATAACCATCCTGCCAGACAGGACCTCTCCAGGTGAATCTTGTTCCTTGATATCCCAGGTCTATAAGATTACAAGCTTCGACCCAGTGCTTGAATCTATTGATTTGGGGAATATCCGGATGTGCTCCACCTTTTTTCTCTGATGCATCACTAATATCATTGAAGTCGCCACATAGAACCCAAGGATGATGTATGTCTGCTGATATTTTGCTAATAAAATTTTTCACATCTGTTCTTCGGCTCTCTTGAGGGTGAGTGTATATAATGGTAAGGTACCAAACTCCAGAGTCATCAGTAATCTTGGTGTGTAAAGCTCGGTCACACCGACATATTTTCTGAACAGTTTGATTAAAGTTGTTCTAAGTCAGTCATATTTCTCCTGAAAATCGATTTGCATCCACACTAAGATGGTAGTTAAAACCAACCCTTTTGATGGAGTTTAGTGCATTTTGTCTACTGCATCTCGTCTCCTGTATGGCAATTAAGTTGGGCTTATACTGAAGGTTATACTCTTTCAACGTCTTAGCAAAGGATGGGCTTGCAACCCCTCTCGCATTCCATAATAGTATGATCATATTAAACACATTGTAAGGAAGAGCTTAAAGCCCTTGGCTAGGGAACTGGTTTAAAACACAGGCCCAATTAGGCCCCATTCAACTCGCCCTTTACTGGGCCTTTCTTTTCTTTCCAATTTAGGATCGTTGTTGTACTTTCAGCCATTATCACATCCAGGTCAGATCCTGAAAAGTTGAGTTCAGGTGGGTTAGGTGGTTTTGGGCCAATGTTTTGATCTAGCAGGATTTCCATGACCATCGTTTTCTCTACTAACATCGCATTGTTGGATAAAGCTGGTTTTGGGACGCTTGGTTTGGGTTCATAGTATGAGCCATGGAGTGGTTGGTCTTGGGCCATAGGTGATGAGTGATAATGAAGAGTTTAGATTTTGAACTTTTTTTTTGGGTTCAGGAAGCAGATCAGGTTGCATTTTTTGGGTCACGGTGATTAGGCTAGGGGATGTATGGATGGGGCTAGGTGTGTTTGCAGAACGGGCTTTTCTCATTTGGCTTCCAGAAAGAAATTCCTTGAGGCCTTCATTATTTTTGTCTTTTCTTGTGGCAGGCTAATTCTCATTCTCATCATAATCATTCTCTATGATTTGCTCATTGGTTGTATCTGAGGATAGAACCTCATATCTCAATTTGTCGTCCACCTTTTGTGCACTACTTTTTTCACTCTTATGCTTGTGCCCACTTTTCACGTTCTGGTTGTCCTTTTCAACTATTTTCTTTGTCCTCCTTTGCTTTTGTACAATCATCCAAGCACCATAATTTATATTTTCTGAAATTACTATTTTATCCTTGTCTTTTCCACTCTTCTGGTCTCCCTCTTTCTGCACCTGGTTTCTTTTCATGGGCTCCTCCACTGCTTGTCCTGGCTATTGGTTTTTATCTGCATTGTTATGGTTAAATACAGAAGTGTTTCCATGTGTACATGCCTCATTAGCATGGCCAAAATGTCCATAGTTAAAACAAATCATATGTAAGCCCTCATATTCAATGAAATATGTATTATCATTAACCATATGTTTTACATCTAGAGGCTTGGTCAGGTCTAGCTCCACACACAGGCGCGCGAATTTGCCTCTTGACTGGTTTACTGTGTTCATATCAACTTTAAGTGTCTTTCCAATATGGTCTCCCACTGTTCCCAGAAAACGCTTGTAGTATTCAATCGGCAAGTCATGGAGTCTTACCCAAGCTGCTATCTTGTTGATAGAGGTGCAAAATATATTAAAATCTAGAACCCGCTTCCTTATGGTTAGATAGTGGTCGTAAATCAGCCATGGTCCGCCTTTCATTGAATAACATGACTACAAAGTAGTCATTACCCAGATCTATCAAGTCTAGCCCTCCCACTTTTGCCCACATGATTTCTAGTCTTCTCTTTAGAACAGCATATAAAATCTTGCGTCCCAAAAGCTTGACTATAAACGTGTTCTTTCATGGCCACTCAAGCCTCCATTTTTCTGTTATGTTAACATGGATGCTAAAAGTTCCATTTTCGAGTCGTTTCGCAGAGATAGAAGGGGTGGTTCTTTCCTCCCTCTTTATTTTCTTTAAAGCTTCCCTCTAGAACGGACTCATTTCAAGCACCTCCTCCATATTGTCTTCTTCTTCATCTTCAGATGATTTTTCTGATTCTTCCTCCTCGATTTTAGAGTCAAAGTGTGGTTCCAAACTTCCATGCATCACTAAATCAGCATATGTTCTTCTAAGACCATTGGCTCCGGCAAAAGTCATCTTGTCAAACATCCACTCCTCCTCTCTAACTACCTTCGAAGTTTCTCCTCCATATCCATTCCCGTCATTACGTAGCTTTTTTTTGCTTTTGTAGCTGATCAACTTCTTCCATGGAGGTAGGGATGTCAATAGGGCAGGGCAGGGCGGGGGCGGGGGATGCCTCCCTGCTCCCCATCTCCGCCCTCAGATTTGCTCCCCATCCCCGCCCCATTTCCCGCCGTGGGGGAATATTGCTCCCCATCCCCATTCCCACAGGGCCCCATTCCCCGCGGGGACCCCATCCTCCATGTACATAATAGTTCTAACTAATTATTAATTTCCATATGAATAGAGCTACAAGTATCTATCTTATACAAAAAACTGCAAGATTTTATACAAAAAGTCTAAATGACACGATGGTGACTTCTTTCGAAATAACGCAATAGGGACGCAACGACGAGCCAAAGAACAAAGTAATAGACGAGGTGGGAGACGCGGCAACAGAGAGGAGAATGGACACGACGGCAGAGTTACGAAAAGGAACGCCACAAAAAGAAATTACGATGCGGTAAGGGTGATGGCACGGTGAGGTGTTACGATGCGGTGAGAAGGGTGACGAGAGGGTGGCTGCAGAGAGGTTGGATGAAGTATAGACTGCCTTAGGAATCTCTGAATTGAAGAAAGGTTATGCAAATAAATATTAGGAGTTTTGGATTTTTATATATATGTGTGTGAGAAATGTCTAAAAAACATATTTGAGAAATAAACTATTAAGAATAATTCAAGGAATTCATAAATTTCGGAGAATAGCGGGGATGGGGCGGGGATCCCCGCTCGGGTCCCCGCGCCTGCTTCGGGGAAATTTTGTCCCCCATCCCCATCCCCGCGGGGAAAATTCCCCACAATCGGATCCTCATTCGGGGCAGTCCCCGCAGGGATCCCCGCATCTCGAGAAATTTTGCCATCCCTACATGGAGGTTTCCGGCAGGTTCATTCGCGGGACAAAAACTAGTTTTCTTTTCCCTCTAACTTATAAAGCCCAAGTCCTTTACATACACTACTATTAGCGTCAATTTTGAGCCCAACTTATGTGGGCGTTGAATCTAAGCCTACTATCTGTTTCACCTTTACGTGAAATGTGTGCTCAGTAAAAACAAAATGCCCAATGAATGTATTCCTCTTTTCTGGTCAGCACTTACCACTTAGCAGTTAGCACACAAGTAGTAGGTCCCAAAACAATGCCTCATTCTTTTTGTTGTATACTGGGGCATTTCGATTTTAGATAAATGGTGTTTTATGGTATCACCGTACAAAAAATGTGTCTTTTTGGGATTATCTTCTGAAGTCACACCATGCTTTTTGTTCGTGGGACTCTACGAATTTTATCAAACTCTCAAATTGTTGAGGATTTAATAGCTTCCACTTAACATTGATGAACTTCAGTGTGCATTTGATAGTGAAAAATAAAACTGAAAACATTTAACCTTAAAAGAGCAGAGTTTCCAATTTCTAGACTTTGTCCCGGTTACATAAAAACTTCTAGACTAGTTACGGATTGCACTATCACTTCACTTAATGGATAGGAAACAACCACAATCAGGATATACTATTACTAACACAAGCATTCTTCTCCATTTCATTTCATTTTGATTTTTCTTTTCTTTTTTTACCCTTAGGAAGCAAAGCAGGGTGACCATATGCGCACCACCTAGCAACAATAAACTAAAATATAATACATTTTACAGATTCAAGAGTGGGCTGAAAAGAAAGCGAGCAGGCCCACTAGAGGGGCATTGATATATGTAGTGGGCTCAGTCTCCTGATAGAAAGGCCTGGAATCCGGGAAAGCATCTGTGTTGTTGTTAGGCCCACCAACCACGGCTCCGACCAATACATTCGGGTTGGGATTTGGGCTAAGGAAATATCGAGATCCAGCTTTGCATCCAATGTGGGCTGGGTGGACCGCCACCGATGGGAGCGAGCTGGCCCGGTGATGTATCCTCTGTGGGTAGCGAGCACCGTATCCAACCATGTACGACATTCCCATTGGGTTATCCCCAAGAATGTAGTCCACCTAGTAACCATCACATTATTAGTACGTCACCATCAGAACCACATAATAATTTTATTACTATACTGTACGCATGTCACGTGATGATGTTATTTTACTTAATTTAAAGAAAGGACAAATTGTAGCCGTTAATTTTGTCTGATGTTGGAAACTAGAAACTGGTCCCGGTGTGAACTGACTGGACCCTAATCAATCAACGGTTGTATGAAGCTGATGCTCGGTCCCAATTAACAGTAGCAGAAATGAATGAATAAATGAATGAAGTTACCACTGACCTGGCGTTTAGCAAGGTGTTTGAGCAAAGCTGGCGTGGCAGTGGTCTCGCCACATGGCACAACCTTATTGGCGTGGCTTAGGTAGTTAGAATAGGCTAGGAGCAGAAAAGAGAGGGACGTTACATGCTGCATGTTGCTTCCTCCAGCCTTGAAAATAAGACCACCTTTTTCAATTATACCATCAAAAGAGAGGATAAGTTAGCTTTTGGGGAAAAAGTAAAATAAAAATACGACATTTTTTTTTTTCTCTTTGAATTGGATATTGAATTTGCTAACTTGTCTTTTAAAAGTAAGTATTAAATATTTACAAATTATTTATTTTTATATTTTTAAATTAAATAATTATATACAAGTACTGTAGTAATCACCTAAAAATAAAAAACAAAGGCCAACTGCCCTTGTTACTAAAATAATTGTGCAGAATTACCAATGCACGGATTTGCATACGAAGCTCAATCAAAGCCTTTTTCTTTTCTGTTGTTTGCCCTTACAAAAGCAAGGGATAATTAATGGCTTTGGATGCCTGGTAATCATTGTTTACATTACTACATGCAATAAACACGCGAGCAATCGCTTTTCTCTAGAAAAGACAATAAAGAAATGAGGAAATACCTGGGGAATACTGAACTTGAGGGTGGGAAATTCCGGGCAATATCGAACAAATAAATCCATCTGCATTTTGCTTGAACGACGCAAAATAGTTTGCTCTTCCCATCAACACCTCCTACGGAAAAATATGTATTCATTTATGCATTATTCCATGGTGTTATGTGGCGCTGAAGGTGCAAGTTACTGGTAGTATATGAACATGACTCCGATAACTACTTCAACAGCATCAAGAACAAAAACCATTGATAACGTTTTAAATTTTTTTTTATCTGAACATAAAACGCATAATGTGCAGAACAGGGAGAAAAGTGATAGCGATGAGAGCTTAAACAAAAAGTCACAGGATCAAAATCAATTCAAGTGAAAGAAAAGTGATTGTGCAGAAAATATGGCTGAGAGTATGGTGCACATGCATGATGCAGTACCGGGACCCATCCATTTGCCAGATCTGATAGGATGAAAATAATTAAGGACAAGACTTTATGTTCCAAATGCTGACGATACGGAGTGCTTACATTTTGGCCACTTAATTTTGGTTCTGAATGAAGAGACAGGACACTCTACATATCCTTCAAGTCTAATCTTTACCCATTTTAAAGACAAATTTGCCCCCTTGATATTTTAATGCCATAAACAAATCTATTCTAGTGGTATTTCCAATACTATAATTTACTTTCAAGTACCAATTATTAGGGAATGTCCCCGCCTGTATAATAACAAAAGCTAGTGCTCACATTAAACTCACATACAATCACCATATCATGTGCAATCATCAGCGTTTCACACCCCCTTTTCTCAATGCCATCTTGACTTTCCTTCCATTATACTCATGAATCATGAATAAAAGGATAAAACTTTTCTTAAATCCAGTCTGTATTATTCCCATTCCTTATCTGTGATCTAAAGTTGTACCATACATATGCAAACAAGCTTATTACTATCACCTACATTCCTTTTATGACCCACCAATAAGATGAAGTCAAATTTAAGATTCCTTTCTCTTTGTTACATTTTTTCCACATTATTTAAAACAACCAATGGAGCTTGCAAAAGAGATAACCCTACTGGTGCATTGTATTTTGCTTATTTAATTTGGCAAAACCTATTTTATTTATTATATCAACTGTTTTGAGATGAACCATTTTTGTGGCATGAGTTTGGCATTGAATGAAAGAGACAAATACAGTTAAGTCTCGTAGAAAAACATGGGATCTGTACAAGAAATGAACAACTCCCTAAATATATAGCATTATGCCCGTTTATATATTAAAGTTGTTTATTTGTATGTTTTAAAATAAACGCCCGTTGTAATAGTTCATGTATGTTATAAAACTCAAAAAACTTATTTAAAGTAAAATAAAATAAAGTAGATGATCTAAATCTATCATAGATATAAAAATTTAACATACAAACAGAAAAGCTAGTGTGGTGTAAAGAAAGAATATTATAGGTGTTAAATTCCCTATTGTGCTTGTGATGATCAATGATTAATAATATGATAAGTGTACAGATTGAGAAGGAAGCAGCAAGAATGGGAGTCCCATACAAAGGGGAAAAAAAGTAAATCAATTTGGACGTAGCACGTGATGAGTAGAACTTTATCCTATATTGTGCAGCTAGATTGAATGAATGAGTAGTGGCAGAGTACCCCCACATGCCCAACGGGGTGCACAAGACAAGAAGAACCAAATACAACCATAAAATGACAAAAGCAATTTTGATTACCACAAACAATAGTATATAATATGTAACGAAAATGGAGCAGCTCAATTATATAAGGAATACTAACAATTAATTATTAATTAATTACTGTAATTAAAGTAAGTTGGCACTTAGCAGTAGAATGGAATCGAAATGTAGTTGTAAGTTGCAAATCAGATACAGGGCAGTGTAGTAGTACTAAATACTAATAGTAAATATGGAGGATGAGGATGCTACCTTGGAAATGAGAACATTAATCCCGGCATGCTTGTTATCCCAACCAAACTCATTAATGGTGTCCCCAGCTCTCAATACCACCTCGTTCCTTACAATGTATTCCCTGTACTGACGCCTACGCGACGCCTTGTGCAACCACGCTGCTGCCCACAACAGCTCGTCCTGATAAATTAACAATCAGATTCATCCAATCGGACGGCTAGTATTAGATACATCCATGATTATCACTCAACTCTCTCACACACGCACCTGGTACCCATTGACGTCACAGTAAAATGGGCAGACTGCTTTCTTTAGGCTGTTACTGTATGCACCACGATGCCTGTCAGCGAACCCGAACACCTGCATCCTCACCCCAACCAAACCAACCGTTATTTTCTCGCGATATTTTAACGGAAATTAGTCAAATTACCATTAAATGTCATTTTTCACTTTTTTTTTTTTAATCTCACGTACTACCTACAGTCCTACACTACTCTACTCTCTAGTCTCTGCTATGCATATATATTTATTTTAAGAAAATACAAATACAGGAGAAAAGGAAAAAGTCAAAAAACACAATTCCCAGTAAAGTATAGGGTGGTTGTCTGTTCTTTTACGAATCACTTTTCAAACTTACCACAGTTGCGAACAAGTTAAAGGCGAGGGTAAAAGGAAGGAAGGAAGAAAAGTTAAGAAAAATGGAATAGGGAAGAAAGAGTAGAATGAGAGTGAGGGATGAAAGCGACTGTACCGTAACGGCTCGATTGAGGAGAAGTCTAGAGTAAGCGGGATCACGTGATCTAAAGACGATGGAGGCAGCGGCAAGTGCAGCGGCCGTTTCTCCTGCCACGTCAGAGCCAGGGTGGGACCCATCCACCTTGTAAACGGTACGGAGAGTGTCCATGTCCTCTGGCCTCTCCCAACAGTTATGGTCCGAGAGAGGGTCTCCCACCTGCACGAACACCACACCGGTCCCTACCTTCGACGTTGCCTTCAGCAGGTAGTCCGTTCCCCACCTCACCGCCTTCAATGCGTTCCCGAGCTCAGGCCCCATGCTCCTCCCGAAGTCTATCACGCTCCACGCCAGCATTGTTGTAGTGAACGCCATCGGAAACCCGAACTTGATGTTGTCCCCGGCGTCGTAGTACCCTCCAGTCAAGTCCAACTGCCAGTGAGCAACACCAAAACACAGAAAACAACATAATGCAGGTCATTAAAGTGCTACATTGTGAAAAATAATGGTAGATTATGACAGAGTAGCGTGATTACTCCGGCGGTGGCGCCGTCGTGTAATGCGGAGTCGTGGCGCCATCGGAGGCGCTGGTCGGGTGGGAGTCTGCCGGAGCGCTGGCCTTCGAAGAAGAGGATGCTCTTGCGGAGAGCGTCGTGGTAGTCATGGGCGGTGGCCGCGCTTGGGCGGATCAGGAGGAGGATTATGGTGAGAATGCGAAAGGCGGGAGCATAGGAGAGGGCATTTGGCGCCATTTTTTCTTTTCTTTTTGGTGTTTTGCCCACTCTGCCCCTGTGCGGTGGTGTTAGTTTGTGAGGAATGCCAACTGCCAAGTGAGGGAGTGTGTGAGTGAAGTGATGAAGGTGAAACCGTCAAGGTGGTTAGTTATATAAACGAGAACGAGAAAGCATCTTTGGATTCCAGGGAGTTCTCCAATGCATTGTTGGCACGTGGATAAACATTAATGGTTGGGTTTTCGGAGCCCGATGCAGACATGGAAATTGGAACGAAGACTGAAATGAAATGGGAAACGGGTATTTGTTCGGGTGTGGTGTTATGACCGGGTCAAAGTTAGTATGATGGGAGCATGTGACTGGCACCGCCAATTGGTGGGGAACACGTGGAATAGGAGGAAAGGAGAGTTGTGGGACCGGGGGTAGGGAGCATGTGGTGTAGCCGCAGCTTTTTGATGGAAAATGGAGGAATGGCTATGATGCGTCTGATTTGTATGAACTGTGACTGTATGGAGTATAATCCTATGCCTATCTGTATGGGGAAGAGGGAAGCATGTGAGCTTATGCTGGGTTGTTAAATTCATGCTCACTCATTTGGATATATTGGTGCTTTCACAGGTTGGTTTTCTCAAAAAGATTGAAATATTTTCTTGCCAATTGAGGAAGAAAACGAAATATCATCTTGTAATATATCCTATATATGTAACTGTAACAGTGTAAGTTGCCATATAGTGGCTAATACACACAAGTTGTGAAAATTAGGTATAAAATTAGAGTTTAGCTCTTGGAATTGCAATAGAGGGATTCCTTTATGGAATATAACGCATCAAAATTCAAAATTATTGGGTGGGTTTTCATAAAAATAACAATGATGTCAATCTAGGCAAAGGTCTATATGCTAAGGAAGCAGGGGATGAAGCCCCAATTTCCGCCATTTGATATGCCACAAATATTGGCACTCCACATCACATAATCATGAGTCATGACATTAATCACCTTGCAAGATTGAAGCAGCTGATAAACCTCCAGTCAATTAGTTTCTCGCACCATATATCACGATACCCCTCTGCCAAGGCAAAAAGCTTCCAACTTAATTCACAGAATTCTCCATATTATTCAAACTTGCTAGTTTTAGATGAATTGTAAGACTTTATTTTGTTCTTTTTTCAACAAACAAATCAAATCAAGTCGGTCAAATCTTATATGTATAATGCAATAGTGCATACTGCCTAGCTTAAATTGCACTATTTGCTCAAGTTTTCAATTACCATTTCTTATCTTTTGTCAGTTCTCTATTGGTCAATTTATAATTCTTTTTCTTATTCTTTATTTTTGAGAATTGTGGAGATCATATCCTCTCTTCAATAAAATGCTTCTTCCATGTTCCATCCATTTGTTTGGGAAAAATAAATGGAGGTGTTTCATTTTTTTTTTTCTCCTTTAATTTTGTCTGTTATTTTGGGATTGTTTTATTTGTTGGCGGACTAAATTCCCACAGTAGTTCGTGAGATTGACGCCGTACACAAATCATTTTTGAGATTTCAATTGCACCAATTACATTCCTAAGATTGAAAAAATTGCACCATATTACTATATTAGTCTCTGACCCGTTTTTCGTTAATGACGCATTGACGTGGCTTGCTGTTAACCTTTGGTGACACGTGTCACCTCATGGTTTGGCCACGTGTAACAGTATGATGATGTGTCAGTCAATGACACGTGGCATGCTGGCGTGGATGATTATGCCATGCGTCACAATGCTATTTTTCCACGTGTCAGGTTATGTCATGTGTCACAATGCCATTTGTCCACGTGTCATCCACTATGTGATCGTTACATGTGCACCAAATTGGTCTCTTACTTTGCATTAACGGACTCATTTTAGTTTTTGAAATTGAATGTCGTGCATCAAATTAGTCCCTTCATCAGTTTTTTTTCATTTTTTTTATAAATTTAAAATTCTCGTTATATATATACACTAATTTTAATTTTATCTTTTCACAAGTTATTTAAATACAAATATTTTTATAAAATATTTTTAAAATTTTAGTTTTAATTATACAATTTTTTAATAATATTTTATTAAATAAATTATGTGAGATATTGGTATTGATTTAGTAAAGAGTGTAAGTTAAGAGTATAATAATATTCCTTAATACAATTTTTTTAATATTTAACACTTTAAATCTTTAATAAATATTTTAAGAATACTTGATAAGGCACTTATTAACTAATATAAATTCATTATTCCCATCTATTTTAAGAATGTCCGATTTTCCATATAATTGACTTCTCACTAAATTAATAAGATAGATTTATACTGCAAATTATAATAATTCATTTTATCTATAACTTAGTTAGGTAGCTTTTTCATATATTACACTATTAATCAATATAAATTTGTGTATAAAAAAATATTGAGAATTTTAAATTTATAAAAAAAATGAGAAAAAACTGATAAAAAGACTAATTTGGTGCACAACATTCAATTTCATGAACTAAAATGAGTTATTTGATGCAAAGTAAGAGACCAATTTAATACACATATAACGATAATATAGTAGATGACACGTGAACAAATAGCATTGTGACACGTGGCATAAATGGTTAATATTTCTCATTGTCCAGTCTCCAATTTGAATTATAAATGGTTCAACTTTGTGGCACATGTTATTATCATCAACTTCTACTTTTTTTTTTTTTCTTTGTGATCTATTTTTGCTGTAAAAAACTAAAAGAAGCATAGAATAAATTTCTTAAGTGTTTATGAAATACCATATGGGTATGCTCATCACTAACAGCGGCATGATTTAGGAAAACACCCTATATTTTTTTATATGTAAAATATCATTTTCCACTTTATGTATACTTCAATTTAAGAAAAAGATGTAACAGTAAACTCTTGATGTATTTATTTGAATTTACTGAAACTTGGATTTTAAGTAAGTTGATATGATTTGTATAAATCTAACCAAATTTTAACAATCATGCTTCTAATTATGAAAATATTTTATAGTAATTATTGTTATGGAACTTAAATTATTCCAGTTCTAGCTCTCTTGCTTTTTATTTTTAAGTATTCTTTTCGTTTTAAAATTATAAGAGATATTTAATCATCACTAAATAACAAAGTTTGGTTCTTTTTTTGTGCGTGATCCATCTATAACTTACTAATATGTATTCTTCGATAAAATGTAGAGTAATATATACCAATCCTAATTGAGCTCAACTTAATTAGATTAGATCTTAATAAACACTATTAGAATCGAAGGTTGTACCATACAATATAGGTACGTTTAGTTCATGAATGGCTTAAGACATAAATATAAACATTGAAGATATAGACATAATGAGAAACAAAATTTTTAAATTGTTTAATAATTAAATACAAAAATAAAACGATAAAATAACCATATAAAAATTTTAATATTATTTTTTATCACAAATACCACCACTCTATTTTTTCTTTACTATTATCTAAACTGCCACTATCACCACAATTTTTCTGTTACTATTAATAACTTCTAAATTAATCAAAAAATTTAATCAAAACAAAATGACACAGATATAACAAACATCAATCAAGCTTCAATTAAATGTTTAATTTTTTCTGTAAAAAAATAGAAAACCAAGGGAAGAGATACAGATGGAAACAGAGGTAAAAATAGAAAGATAGATCTGACAGGATGCATTGGTTGAGGCGTTTCTGGCAGAAGCAGTGCACCAATTTTGGCAAAAGTTGCAGCACCGGCGGTTCTGCAACTCCAGGAGGCAAGAGTGGTGATTTTGGCAAAGGTGGCGGCAATGGTAGTTCTGGCGGAGGCAAAGAGAAGAGTTCTACGATTCTGGGAGAGGCAGCGATGGCGAATCTCGAAAAGGCACGATAGTGACAGTTTGATTTACTAAACTGGGAGAGACAGCGGTGGCAAATCTGACAGAGTCAGTGAAAGCGACGACTCTGTGATTTTGAGAGAGGCAGCGGCGGCGGTTCCAGTAAAGGAGGCGGCAACGGTTTTGGAAGAGAAGCGGCAGCGATTTTGGCAGAGGAGCGGCAATGATTGTTATAGAGGTATGGATTCAAGAAGATAAAGTGGTTTGGAAAAGAAGAAAGATGAAGAAGATGATGGTGTAGAAGTGGGAAGGGATAAAGTAGATATGAGGGTAGATTTAGGAATTTTATAAATTAACTAAAGATAAAATTGTCTAAACATTTTATTATGATTCTATGTCCACCTTTAAAAAGTCGTGTCTCACTCTTTTGAAGAGACACAAATTATATGTCTATAGTGTGTGTAACCGTGTTCGTAATAAATTTATGTTTTATAAAACAAACGATGTACGCGTACCACCGTGCCCATGTCTCTAGTAGACATACATGGACGACAAACAAATGCTGCCTATAGGACTAGACCACAATGAAACCTAGTAGGGGTGTATGTGGCTCAGTTTGATCCAAAGACTAGTCTGAAAAAAAAAATTGATGAATTTTGTCTTGGTTTTATAGTAGATTAGTCAGATTCGAAAAATAAAAACTATTCAATCAAACTACTCAATTGATTATGGGTTAAAACTTGGGAGACCTAACCTTGCCTAGTTGACGAAGTAAATCAATTCAAATCTAACGTGCAATGTCATCTATATCTTTTCTTCGTGCAATCCCTCTCTACACTTCTCTCTTCAACCAGTAAATATCACATACCTTTTAGCAATGCGTTCATACATTCTGAGAGGTTTGTCGTCATGTGACTGAACTTACAATCGCTATCACAATGTTGTAATCATATCTCCTAGTTAAATCTGTTGGCCTAGTCTAATATCTCACAGGATAAACCCTTCAACGCATCCATACATCATTCGTATCATGCCTTACTTGGATTATATGCACTTATGCAGCATTCATCAAGTATCACTTTCCCTCTGCAGATTTGAAATGGGTCATGAAGTTCGCTGCTATGTGTCTGACACAGTATGCATGATAAGTACTAGGAGGCTTCCAACAATTGTCGTTGACATGCAGTGCGACTTCGATCGGTTGGGACCTATCAGATATAATCAAAAGTTCTTCTTATGGTGTGACATGTCATCTTAGATTGGTAAAAAATAAAACGACCACAACTCAGTTATCTCAAACTCAACAACAGCAAAAGCAATTGACAATATGTTACTATTACCATCTTGTGTCATGGCAAATAGCAATATATTACCATATTTGTCGTACAGGTGCATGTCATCCACAGATACAAAGGGCTTGTGGTGTTTGAAAGCCTCAAGACAATGAGAAAAGACCCAAAAAAATCTTGTCAAATTGGCAGTAATCGCGGAGCACCAAGTGGTCCATCATAGTACAGTACAGTACTGAACTGAAATCAGTCATCGTGTTGGGACAACAACTCTGCAATACTTGCAACAACACTGGAACCTTGTTATTTGACTCCTCCCAATCATCATGGATTTAGGCAATTGCATTTACTTCGCCTTCCAAATTTTATTGTATGAGGTTTCGAAGTGATAGGTCTACTTAACTACATCTTGTAGGACAGGGATAGTAATAGATGGGTTGGACTGTATGAGGGGTATGATGACACTACGAACGAGGTTGCTGTCCAGCTGTTGATGGTCTTAAGACACGTCAATCATATCAAACTCAATGATAGCAAAAGCAATTGACAGTATGTTACTATTACCGTCTTATGTCACGGCAAGTAGCAACATACTACCATTCTTATTGTACAGGTGCATGCCATCCACAGATACAAAGGGCTTGTGGTGCTTGAAAGCCTCAACACAAGTAAGAAAGGCCCAAGAGACCTTGTTAAATTGGCAGCAATTGCGAACCACCAAGTGTCCACCATAATATAGTACCGAACTGAAATCAATCATCATACTGGGACAACAACTCTGCAATACTTGCAACAACATTGGAACCTTTTTATGTGACTCCTCCCGATAATTATGGATTTAGGCAATTGCATTTTACTTCGCCTCCCAAACCTTATTGTATGAGGGTTTGAAGTGATAGCTTTACTTAACTACACCTTTTAGGACATGGATAGTAATAGATGGGTTAGACTATATAAGAGGCATGATGATACTAAAAACGAGGTTGTTGCCCAAAACTGTTGATGGTCCTAAGACATGATGGAAGCTAAACAAATGTGTGATCCTCCAAACTTACGCACCTCCCTATCAGATTAAAATGTGATCGTTATACGTTCTTCCACAATAATCATGATAAACAAGAATAAACTTACTTGAGACATCAGGTAGTAGCTTACAAATATCCAAGATTCTGTCGGAGTGCAACACGGAAATTGTAAGGACATCCTGTTGCAAATTGTCTGCAATGCACATGGTACTTTTCTCTATCAGACTCTATAACCCTATACTCGAAACTCCTCCGAATGCTGTAATTCTTCACATTTAGCATGACAGCTCCCCTGCTCTTGAATCTACGACCAATAGGAAATTTCGCGCTGTCGTCTGTGTTGTAATCATCTGCCCCCATATTGAAAAATGGAGTATCCTCATGCATTGCGTCAAGATTCAGCATGCGATGGTGGTCAGCTACTATTGGCAATTCCGAAACTGGTTGTGGGGCAAGGTATTGAACTATTCCACCTACCAGAGTCCCAGGTATAAATTCCTTCTCATGCTCAGTATAACTACTTTCACTACTACCTGTAACGTATTTTTCATCCGACTCCTCAATATCCATGTTCATGTGTTCCACTGGACTAGTACAGTGCAAAAGGGGTGGTGCAAGAAGTGTATCATCTTGGACAAAATTTGGATACCCAGAATCACTGCCACCTACATCACAACCTCCATAGAAGGCTCCATCACTTGACGGGCCATGATTATCCCATGGACATCAAACATTAGGCACAAATGCTCATTGCCATCGAGCCAAAAATTATGAAAACAAAATACTCTATTTTCCATCGGTTCTAACAACCTATACTCAACTATTTGAACCTCCGTTGTCGCATTAGTACCCATACTCGTCAATAGTAGACTATTTAACTCAAAATAGAGAATTTAAACGATGAGTACGTAAAAAGATAGAAGTATCACTTTCAAATACAGCACCATCATCACTGTTTAGGATATACACTCCAAAAAATATATTCATCGCTAGACATTTTGACTGAACTTATTTAAAGAACAGAAAAGAAGAATGGAAAAGAAAGAGTAATATATTTATGAGGAAGGTTAATACTTGCGTGTTTTTTTATAGTTGGATTAAATACTGGATTTTTGGACTAAGGCCAAAATGGCTTGTTTTGAGTAGGAAAAAAAAAGATTATAAAAACTTGTTCGAATTGGTTGGTCAAATCGATCAAGCCATGAACCGAAAAAAAAAAAAGGTAGTTTGGCTAATAACCATAACCGTTTGTTTTAAAAACTGCCGTCGGGCTACCAAATCGGACAGGAATCGACCAGTCGAACCGAATCGGAATCCATCCGATTTTCACATTTTATATGAAAATAACGCCGTTTCATTAACGGAAGGAAAAAAAAGAACCATGATTCGGTTCCCTAAGCTCAGCAGTTTACTCACTTACTCAGCATCTCCTTCCTCTCGATCTCTTCCCTCACTCCCTCAACAGAAGAAGTCCTATAACTTGCTCCGTCTTGCCACCGCCGTATCACTGCCGCCATCGCAAGTCGCGACTGCTCGAGGCCGCAATTCCCAGTACGATCATCTCTGACAGTGCACGAAGCTGCTGTCCCCATTGTAACTCGTCTCGCGTCGTTCCTCTGCCGCACAGCCGCTGTTCTGCCACGCCGGCTCTGTTCCATCTCGCTCCAGCCCTTCTCCGCTCCAGTTCTGCCACCCTCCACCCTCCTCTGCTCCAGTTCCACCGCACACCCCCTTCTCTGCTCCAGTTCCACTGTGCACCATCCTCCTCGGCTTCAGTTCCGCGGCAGTCCGGGATACCTCTTCTCCAGTTCTGCCCGGTCCAGCCTTCCATCGTCTCCCTCACCTCTGTGCTCTAGAAGGTAATATTTTACGATTATTGTTGTTTTAATTGGTTTAGGATTGTTAATATGTGATTTTTATTCAATTATTACTGTGGTTTAGGATTGTTGATGATGTTCTTGATTCTGTTATGCTTACTCTTGAATCTTGATGTAGGTCCTATCTTTCGGAACAAAATATCGTGTCAGTTTGGCAATATTTTTTTGTTTTAAATCACTGCTGTTTATTTTGAGTTCAAATGAATAGTGCTCAACTGCAAGTTATGAACATTTGCTAATCAATTCTAAGTTGAGATTTTGTGCATCTTTCTTGAATTAAAATGGTTGCAGACTCTTATACATACTTTCATTACATTTTACTTTGTTGAATTACAGTGACAGGAACTCTAAAAGGTTATGATCAATTGCTTAATCTTGTGTAGATGAAGATATAGAGTTTTTAAGAGGTAACTAATAGGTGGACTTGTTTCTTTATTTATGAATTTAACTATTTATCGTGTATGTACTTCTGAAACTTTGACTTTCTTATCATGCTAATCAAGGTTCTAAAAACCGATTTGAACAGACTGGTTGAACCGATTGAACTGTGAACCGAAAAGAAAAACGAATCGGTCAGATATTAAAATCGAAAAATTCAAAAATCGTCTTTGAACCGTCAAATTAGCCAAAAATTGATCGGTCGAACCGAACTGTAACACGACCGATTTTTTGAATTAAGCTTACAGCGCGCCGTTTTGCAGCATATTGAGCACGGGAGGTAACCCTTACCATCCCCAGCCCTAATCCCCCTGTCCCCTAACCAAAACGCGCTCCTGCCTCTCACACTCAGCCAGTCCGAGCTCCTCTCATCGAGCTTCTGCTCCTCCGTCACTCCCGTCCAGCCACCGTCTGCTGCCACCGCCAATGCAATTGCGAACTTGGAAGTCACCGTCACGCCGTCGCATCTTCCTTCCCCTCCGTTGCGCAGCATCCATCGCAACTTCCTTCCCCTCCATCGCACAGTCGTCCCGCCGGCGCCAGCTGTGTTCCACCTTCAGCCTTCAATCGTGCTCCACCGCTCCCTGTCCCCCTCATGCGCCAGCTCTGCCCTGTTCTCCGCTCCCTCAGTCCCTGGTATTCAATTTTTTTTTTTTTTGTAACTTTGATTGAATAATTTTTCATTAATTTTGTGAATTGTGAACTGTGAACTATTATTATTATTTTTTTGTTAATTTTGTGAACTGTGAACTATTAATTTTCTTCTTGTTAGTTTATCTGTGAGCTGTGATTTTTTCTTTTAGGATTGTGGATAATTTTGAATAATTGTTGTTAGTTAATCTGTGAACCTTGCTATTGATAGTGGGTTGAATAATTGTTGATAATAATACCTCAGCCAGTAAAGATGAATTATGGCATGATGCTGATCAATACGGATTATCTTGGCTTAATGTTGCTTAATCGAAATTATGTGTTGTTTTACTAAGATTTTGAGGATCACGCTCTAATAATTGACCTTGCATATTAGTAACTGAGCTTTTAATAGAATTTAGAGGTGCTGAAATTTGGGTTGGCAGGGTTAGAAACTAGAATTTACCTGTAACTTTGTTTTGTGTTTCCAGCACTGTTAAATGGCAAAGTAGACAAGTGTAGGGTCACGTTTTGTGATACACATGTGCTTGGATTGTGGCTGTTTTGATGATTTATTGAGTAACACGATGAAGGAGCATTAAAATGTCAAGTTTAGCTCTGGGTTATTGTGAAATCCTTTTGATTTTCCTGATTTGTTTTGAGTCTCCTCAAGTGAATACAATTCTGTGAGCCTGCAAGTTTGAGTCTCCTCTTGATTAGAAATTTGTGATATGTTAGGTGGTAGGTTAGATTTAGCTGGCGATAGCTTTGAGCCTGCAGCTATGGAAGAACGAGATTTTTGAACTTTTAGTTTGTGTTAAATGATGTGGATTGTACAGTTGCTATTTCGAGGAACCTTCATTCTTTTTCTTTGTTGCTTGGACAAATTTAAACTAGAGTTGGAAATGGTTTGATATTTTTTGGATGTAATTGTTTTATTGATTAATGTCATCAAAGCAAACATTTATAGGATGAAGAAAGAATTTTGGTCTCTCTTATAGCAAACTTTGAAAGCAAAAGCTTCAGTTTATTAAAATATTTAAGTTTGTACTATCTAAAGATCTTAAGATTGTGGTTGATAACTTTTCATGTAGTGTTTTAAATTTAGAAGATATTTTAAAGTTTATATTAGACTATAATTATGTTTTAAAGTATTTATTTATAATTTTATTTATTATTTTAATATAAAACGATTTTTTCGGTTGGATCACGGTTGGACCGATTGGACCACTAAACCAGTGAACCAATAACTAAAGCGGTTCGATGATCGGTTTGGTTTTCAGAACCTTGATGCTAATGACTTTTGTAATGTAACTTTTGCATTGTTGCATCTTAAGATGAAGTTTGGTAAGGGCAAAGAATATGTGTATCTGGTGAACTTTGTTGCCCTTATTTTGCATGAAGTAGTTACGAGTATGATTTATCATTTGTCTTGTTGTCAAGAAGTTTTCTCATTAAATTTATTATTTCACCACACTAAGCTAGATCAATTTTCTTGTGTCACAAATTTTTGCAGATTAAGAAAAGGGATGTTTACTGATTCATGAGAGTGAGGGCTCAATGAGTAATGAGCTATTAACTGGCATGCTTTAGCTTCAATTTGCTGCAGCTATGATCAAACTCTATGATGTAAACATTGGGTTTAAAAATATTTGACTTTGTTTTCACTTTAAGTGGGGCTTGCTTATTTTCATTGAATCCATCATCTTTTTACATATGTTTTCTTTCAGATTTATCAAGTCAAACAGCAAAATTAAGATTTTCATACAAATATTGAGTTCACTCTAATTATGTTTTACTGTGTTTATTTATAATTTATTTATTATTTTATTATAAAATGATTATTTCGGTTGAACTATAGTTGAACCAATAAACTAGTAACTAGAACGGTTTAATAATTGGTTCGGTTTTTAAAACCTTGAAAAAAAAAAACCCAAAACGGATAAAAATTAAAAAGAAATTTAAAAAAAATGAAAAGAGAAAGGATGAGAGAGGGAGAAGTTACTTCGTCTCATCCTCTATTGCTCACAGAGACACCGTCCCCCACTTCTCCCAGCCAGCCACCGTTCTCACTTCTCTCTTCCAGCATGCACCTTCAATTCCTCTTCTCAAAAGTCCCAACAACCGTGCATTTTGCTGTTTCCTTCTTCCTCTTCCTGAAGCCACGAGTTTCCTTCTCCCTCTCTTAGAATCCGCCAACCTCTCCCGCCGCTGTCGCCTTCCTATCTTCTCCTCATCGCCATTGCCTTCACAGCATCCTCTCCTTCCGTTCGTTCCTTCCAGTCACCTTCCAGCCGTGGCTATGGTCGCCGCCCAGCCGCTGCTGTGTTTGCCTTTCATCTGTCTCCGTCAGTGCCTCAGTTCTGGTAGGTGTAGTTCTCTACTCTTAGATCCTTGCTGTGTTGTTCACTTCTTGCTGCTGGTTGCTGTGTTGGCAGTGTTTTTCACTTCTTGCTGCTGTGTTGTTGCTGCTGGTTGCTGTGTTGTTCACTTCTTGCTGCTGGTTGCTGTGTTGTTAATTTGTTAATTGCTGCTGTGTTAGTTGTTTCTTGTTGGGTTTATTAAATTTTTTTGCTATGTTGTTATTGCTGCCTAGTTTTTCTTTCCGCTGGTTGCTGTGTTGTTCACTTCTTGCTGTTGTCATGTTAATTTGTTAATAATTTGTCAATTTGTCAAGTTGGTAACAGACTCATATTTATTTTTCAAAGAACTACCTAACTGGCTAATTCTATTCTCATTGCACATTAATGAATGTAGGCACTCATGGCAAGTCTAACTTGTATAGCTTGTAATATCCTCTGAACTTTACTTTTCTTCTCTTAAACTAATATATGTATGCAGTTTGTCTTAGTTATATGAAAACTGGTAATCATGAATTGCCTTTTGATTGCTTATATCACTTATTTATTTAATGTCTGATCTAAATCGACAGATATGCATAATCGGAATCCATAACTGGATGAATCAGGATTCAGCATTGAAGAGTCAGTAATCGTCGTCACCTGAGTTCTTTTTCCTCCCACATTCAGTAGGCCTATCCCAGAGCCTTCAGGTCTTTTTCTCTACTTTTTAGTTAATTCAATTCTTTATCCTTCTATCCGTTATTTCCTTATCAGTTTTCCATTTGTTATTTTTCAGTTGGATTTGATCTTATATGTTTTCTGTGGCCTTATTCAGAGCTGCAAGGCATGGGTTTTCAAGTACATTCAAGAGGTTAACTTCTATCTTATGCCTTTTTTAGTTACATATTTATTTCTTGTGATTTTTTCTTTTCTTCTGATCCCTACTACTTGCTTTCTTTACCTATAGGGCAAGAGCAAGAAGAGAAAGAGAGAAAAAAGAGAGGGAAGGGGGTTAGAATTTTAGTTAACACAACAACATATATTTTTTACAATATGACTTACTTTCATGCCATTATATATAACATAAGATCTTATATAACTGTTTTTTCTCCATTCTCCTCAACTAGAATCGGGACCCCTAAGTACTCTTCAAGCTAGCATCAGTATGCAGTTGATTCATTGTTGTGAATGTATTTGTTGTAGTTCCTAATAATTTTATAGAGCTCATAGGCCCTAGCTTCTGATTACTTATTCTCACAAATGCAGAGATAGCTTATTCACGTTATACTGTCTAGTTGAGGATTTTCCGACCATTGCATCATATCCTACAGCAAGTTGGTGTTTCCAGTTTTCTACTCTTCATACGTGCATACATCCACAAACTTGCAACACAGCATGGCATCTTTCAAGGGTTCCATATCTACCTTCTCAATCGGGATATCTTTGGCAGAGATCAAATATATTTGGAATCCCTGATATTTTGAGAAACTCAAAACCTGCCAGATATCTAAGTAATGAATCAGTTCAGGTGAAGACTGATTATGATGTTGTGAGGTTCTCTCTTGGGTCACCTGATGATATTAGTTCCATAAAAAAGAGCCCAAAGAAGAAAATGTCTAGAAAAGCTAAATTGAATGAGCTCAGATTCTACCGCTTGAAGGCTAAAAAGAAGATGAATTCCCCAAATCCAGAGGTTCGAATTAGATATAAGCTTGAAAAGGTTGGCTTGACTTATTTCTGTAATGTAAATTTTTGTACCCTGTTTCATTTGCTTGATTTTTCAGTAATGATAATTTACTTTTTACATATTTTTAATAATCCTTAGGGTGAATTCTAATAATCTGTGATTGAAAGGTGATGCTAGTGCTTTTTGCCATCTGGGAATTGGATATCAGAACATAGCTACATCCACTTGTAATTGAATTAAGTGCTTCTGTGAGGTTTGATTTTCCTCTCTAACTTATAAACCTGCAGGCCAAGCGAAAAGAAACATGGTTGATTGAGAAGCTAAGGAAATATCATGTGCTGAAAATCCCTGCAGAAACATTTGATCCTGAAATTTTAACTGAGGAAGAGAGGCATTACCTGAAGCGAACAGGTGAGAAAAAGAAGCATTTTGTTATGGTTGGGAGACGAGGAGTGTTTGGTGGGGTAGTTCTTAACATGCATCTTCATTGGAAGAATCATGAGACAGTAAAGGTTATATGCAAACCTTGCAAACCTGGGCAGGTTCACGAATATGCTGAAGAGCTTGCTCGACTGAGCAAAGGCATTGTGATTGACATCAAGCCTAATAATACTATCATTTTCTTCCGTGGTAAGAATTACGAACAGCCAAAAGTAATGTCACCTCCAGATACATTATCAAAAGCAAAGGTAATTTCAGCTGTGTTAGTTATGCATTTACCAAATGTAGTTCTTGATAAATATGATATATAATATTTAACATTGGATTATGTGTATTTCTGTCATTCAGAAGGGTAGCATCCTTCCTTTGTAGTTGACAATTGTTTTAAGTTGAAATATATTTTGTTGCGAAAAGTAGTGGATTCTATTTTTTCTGCATAATGCTTATGGTTTTTAACTTATTTTGTATACGTAAAATTTATAGGCCTTGGAGAAATATAGATACGAGCAGTCACTTGAACATACAAGCCAGTTCATTGAAAAGTTGGAGAATGAGCTTGAAGAGTATCACCAGCACCTTGCAAAATTTAGAAAAGGGAAAGATGATACACCTAAAGATATTAAGGTTGGTCCATTATCTTATAGCCAATTGTGGAAATTTATCTCCAAATAAAAAAATTCATTAGAATTCATAACTTTTAGGGATAAATACTATTTTGGGGATGATTTCGATTTTGACCCCAAATCTTAGAGACCAAAATAGTAGTTATTCCTAACTTTTATGATAAATAATAAATTTTGTAATAACTATTCTTTCCAAATTGTGGCAGGCACCATCATCTACCAGGACAAATAAAACTGGAGGATTACACACTGTTTTAAAGGAAAAATGTAAGTGGAAAGAACAATGAACGGGAATAAATGGATAATGACTAAGCTTTAATGTTCAAACACCATATTGCATCAACTACTTTTTTTCCCACCCAATTTAATTTGTGGTTATTTGGTCAGAAATTGTAGAAGCATGAATCTACCAATGGTGGACTTTTAACGTATACCCGAGCTTCGGACAATGTTATATTGTTTGCGCTTAAGGGAGTATAAGATCTCACATTTGAATATTTATTTGTAGTCTCGAGGCCTAGAATTGTCAAGTTGCTATATATCAAACATGCAATTATTCACCCAAAAAAAAAAAAAACATGCAATTATGATTAAACATTCTTTTATCCTTTTTTATCTTGTAAAGATTTTTTTGGTGTCTATCTTGTAAAGATTTGTATGATAACACATCATTTTATGTTAATTTTATCGTTAAGTTAGGACCACAAAAAATATAAAATCAGCAATGCTGTGTGAATAAATGTTGATTAGTAATAACTAATAAGCTATAAGAAATAAGCTTAATATTGCAGCGCTAGGGTTGCTTTGTGGAATAAGTAGACAGGAGTAAACACACAAGATAAATTAGATAAAAAGAAATTATTATAGAGAAAGTTGGGTTGGAGTCTTGGAGACATTAATAGACAATTAGACATCAATAAGATATGGATTTACTGCCACTTTTTAACTTTTTGCATTTCTTTAAATGTTGTGAAACATTTATTTTGTTTTTTTGACTTCCTCCCTTTCTGGTCTTAAGCCTATCAGCTGTCTTAAATGATGAATTGCTTTCTATTCTTTTTTGCAAAACTCCTCCTTAGGAAATGTTTAGGTGGGACATCAATGAATGTTTTTTTTTATTATCTTCATTAATTTAAAATGAAGGCTTTATGTATGTTGTACCTGCACTAATTAGGCTTTTACAATCAATAATAAGTTAATAAGCTTAAACTAACTTAACTAAGTTTACATTTTTAAATAATTAAAAAATTATACCGTTTTTTAACAGAGCATATGCATAAAGATATATGTTATAAGAGAAATAAATTTTCTCAATTTTTTTTTTCACTTGAGAAGATAAATATAATTTTTTACCATTAATTTTATAAGTAAGACAAAAAAAAAAAAAAACAATAAAAAGTTATACAGTTAGAGATAACTTTAATAGTCCGATGAGCTCTGATCTTAATACCGAAGCCACTTTCACAGAAATTAATTTCAAAATGGATAACAGAATGGTGAAGTGCAGATAAATGGATGCATAGGATGATGTCCATAAATGTGGACCTGTGAAGACCAGAGACCTGCAAAACGCACGTAACGTTTTGCAGAAACAAGAAACAGAAAATTGCAGGCCCTGCAAAACGCAGGCTGCGATTGGCGTGGAAATGGAACAAGAAATTGAAATGTGTCCTGCATGCCGACAGGACCAAAGCTTGACCAACTTCGAACTGAGCAAAACGCAGAATGCGTTTGTCAGTGAACCAGAGCAAAACGCTGATTGCGTTTTGCAGGCTCCATACATGCATGCATGCGTGCCACGTGTTTTGGGAGGGGTTCAGCTGGGTCCTTATAAGTGAGAAACGCAGATTGAAGAAGCATAGTTACTGAAGCAAACTCATTACCAAAGAAATAGTTGGGGGAGAGTGAAAGAGATGTGAATCAGCTCGGTGAAGAAGAGCTACATGGTATGGTCTAGAAAAAAAAAATGGTGCGTGACTATACCAAACCAGAAGATCATATTATTGAGTATTTGGATCATCCCTATTTTGTAAGTAAATTTTTTTAATATTTAACAATAAATATATAAATTTATTTAAATTTTATTTATTTGTGTTGTAATTAGTAGTATTGAGGTTATTAATATTATTATAATGAATATTATGTTATTATTAATTTTGCGTTACGTCTTAAATTTTTTAATACCGTTATTATTATTATTATTATTATTATTATTATTATTATTATTATTATTATTATTATTATTAGGCAAATTATGTTACCATGGTACAAAGAGTTTAGGAAAGAAACGAAGAATTATTTAAAAAAGTATTATTTTTATTCATATTTCTCATTTGTGATTACAAAGTTCTTATCAATATATAGACCAAAAATACGCTAAGAGTACACTCGTTATGGAATAATATCCTAATAAATTACATTGATTTTTTTCTAATCCTCTTTGATATTTTTCTGATTTTGTTCCCTAATTATGATATTCTAATAAATTAATCTCTTTATTGTTAGTAACGTTGTTGTTATTATTATTATTATTATTATTATTATTATTATTATTATAGTGGATCTGTTAATGAAAATAATTTATTAATAATATTTAATAAGAATAATGTGTAATAAATTATTATTTTTTAGTGATTTACTATTATTTTTTATGATAGTAATAATAATAATAATAATACTATCATCAACAGTAAACGGTTTTGTTAATAATATCTACGTTGGAAAAAAATTATTATTATAGATATTATAATAAATGGTTTTTTTCAGTAATATTTTGTAATAATAATTAATACTGTATGTTAATAATAACAAGCCTTGTAGGTTATAGTTATTATAATAAATGGTTATTATTATTGTTATTATTGTTATATTTGGATAACTATTATTATAATTAGAATGTTATTATGATTATTTTATAATACTAGTATTTATTATTATGACATATTTAGCTTTGTACCGTGTAACTCTAAAAAATGTTAACTAGGTTAAAAACTTTATTTATCATAACGAAATTAAAAACTTTATTTATTATAAATTGTTAACTAGGTTAAAATACATGACGATATTACATAAAAAGTTACATATAATCGTGAAGTAGGTCATAACAAAGTTACAATGAAAAGTTTAATCACTAATGACCTCCAGCGGAGCTTGGACCTGCGCGCTGAGGACATCGGCTGCGGCTATGTCCCTCGCGTCCACATATAGTGCACCGGCGAGGATCACGCATCTCACGTGAATCCATCTCATTCAAGTAGCGGGTGGACTTCGGTCTACCTTTCGTCGCGCGCCTCAATGTCCAGTTGGCGATCACCTTCGCTCCTTCGTATCTATCCCATGTAGATGGGTCACCCATCGGAACAAACTCGCCTCTGTAAACCTTGCAAATTTTAGACATCTTGTACACATCGTTTACGTACACTTGCCAGTCGAGACGCTGATTGGCGCAACATGCAAGCACGTGGCGACATGGAAGTCGCTCGACCTGGAAATGGCCACAGTCGCAGTGTCGTTGCGCAAGGTTGACCGTGTAAATGGTACCATCTTGCATTTCGCGAACCTCAAACATCTCATTGCGCTTGTCAAACCGGTTGACCACAACGTTTCCTGCACGTCGAAAGCTTTCCTCAACTCTCTTCGTTGCAAATTCTGAATACGTGAATCCGTTGCGGCGACGCTCATGAGCCTCGGTACTCTTCCGAGTGAACAACTCATTCAGCCGATAAAAAGTTGACCGGACAAGGGCAGTTACAGGAAGGTTGCGTGCACCCTTCAGGACAGAATTTATGCACTCTACCAAGTTTGTCGTCATATGTCCCCAACGATGACCACCATCGAATGCCAACACCCATCTCTCAATACCGATCTCATCGCACCATTGAGTATATGCCTCACCCTGCTCTTTAAGCCTTTGGTAGTTTTTGTTGTACTCCTGCTCCGTCCTAAAATAGCCTGTTGAACAAACCATTTAATCATAAGCAGATGCCACAAATTTACTATGAATAGAACCATAATAGCAATTTGAAATACCTGTATTCACCACAAGTTTATGCAAATATGGAGCCTTGAACCTCCTTAAGAAGTTGGACCCGATGTGCCTGATGCAATACATGTGCCACGCCCTTGGTGGTGACCATGCACCGTTACTGCGAGCTATTGCAGCGTCGATGGAGGTATGGCGGTCATAAATAATACCCACACCATCAATGGTAACAACATATCTTCGCAAATTGGTTAGAAAAAACTCCCACGCGTCTGCTGTCTCGCCCTCGACAATCGCAAATGCAATAGGCACAATGTTTTGATTCCCATCTTGTGCAACTGCTACCAGAAGTGCTCCTTTATATTTTCCGTACAGGTGCGTGCCATCAACCTGCAACAGTGGCTTGTAGTGTCTGAATGCTACAATACACGGATAGAAGCTCCAAAAAATACGGTGCAGAACTCTTACACCTTGAACCTCCTCACTCTCGCGGTAAACGGGGAGCGTTTTAATTTGAACACGAGACCTTGGCATCTTCACTGTCATTGCTTTCAACCATACTGGCAGAGTCTGGTAAGAAACTTCCCAATCGCCGAAAATTTTTGCGACAGCTTTCTGCTTTGCCAACCAAGCCTTGCGGTAACTCACAGTATAGTTGAACTTGCCTTGAACTTCTGCAATAACAGACTTCACCTTTATCGAGGGGTCTGCTTCGACCAATGGCCTAATGGCATCTGCAATTGTGTCTGAGTCCAACTTGGCATGATCTTGTGAAATCGTGCCCATGGTGCACGTGTGCTTGCCATTGTATCTCCTGATCTCCCAACAAGCTTTTTTTCGAATCAGGCTAGCTCGGATAAGCCAGTCACACCCTGCACCATACCCCTTGCATTTCGTATAGAATGTCTGCGGCTCAGACTCATACACAGTGTAATCAACTCCTCTAGAGATGGTGTAGCTTTTGATTGCAGATATCACCGACTCTCTCGAACCAAATTTCATTCCGACACTAAACTCGCCATCTTCCGCCGCAACATTGCCTTCACCTACGACATGCGCACCGCCATCAGTCAGACAAGGCAAATAAAATAAGCACTATAGAAAACTTCAGTTAATAATTATGACATACCTGTATTCGCATACTCAGGAAATTCCGGAGCATGCATGGCTTCGAGATCTAGAGTCCGCATAAAAGACGGAACACCAAACGGGTGCTGGCTTACAATCGCATTTGCTTCATCTTGCACCGCCGAATTGCCTGCCAAGTCTCTGTCATCGTTTTCGTCATCGACTTCATAGTTAGCTTCGAATTCGTCTTCACTGTCATTATTATCTTCTTCCCAATCTATATCCCCAAGCTCATCAACATTGATCTCGTCGTCGACCATACTCATCCCCGGCTGCTGTTCAAACTCAACGTACAGCTCTATCATTGGCACGTGAGATCGGGTTTGTTGATAAATATACAACATCTGCTGCATATTAGCATCGTCAGTGATGGGTATTATTTGAAACTGTATTAAGCCACCAAATACTTGCACAGGACTTCTGTATAAAAGATTGCTCACCCTTTTCAAAATGTGGCTTTGAATGTTATTACAAAGACCATTTTGCAACTCGACAAAACCCATGGTACATGGAATGGCAAATGACAACGGACATTCACAAACAAAAGTGACTCCTTCATTTGTGTTTGTTACAACCTCACCGTTATAATATACTCGCAAGTTTGCAACACCTTCCATAACTTCAGCCTTAACTAACTCTATTTTTTTGACACAGTTATCTGCCAAAAAAACACCTCTCTAAGGACTTTATGCAAGAAAAAACAAGAGGAGAAGTGAAGATGAAGATGAACATCACCGGACTTCATATTTATAGGCAAACTTGTGGATTTAAATATTATTCTGTGTACAAAACGCAACATGCGTTTTGGGGCTTCCAATACAAAATTTTTGACCCTAACAAAACGCAACCTGCGTTTTGTGGGCTTCAAAAATTTTTTTCTTTTTCTAACATAGTAAAACGCAACTTGCGTTTAGTATTAAACCAAAAAAAAAAAAGAAAAACCAAAACGTAAGCTACGTTTGGTATATTTTAAAATTCAAAAAAAATAAATAAACACAAAACGTAAGTTACGTTTTGTCACTGACCCATAGCAGTGCAATATTTTGCCATGCCTCCATTTCATGGTGTTACTCAATGAACTTCTCCATTTGCCAAAAAATGAGCCCCACTTTCAAGCTTGATTTTTGTGGCTCAGTTTTTTGCAAATAGAAAATTTCATGGTGTAACACTATGAAATGGAGGCATGAAAAAAAAAATCCACTGCTATGGGTGTCAGGAGAAAAACGTAGGTTACATTTTTTATTTTCCAGCATTTCCTTTTTTTTTATGTTTCAAATTAAACAAAACGTAACTTTCGTTTAGTATTTGAAATTTTTTTGGTTTTTGAGAAAAGCAAGAACGCAAGTTGCGTTTGTCAGAAAAAGTTAATTAATTTTTTCTATAAAGTAAAACGCAGGTTGCGTTTGCCAGATGGATTTATTCAAATTTTTTTGGACGAAGAGAAAACGCAGGTTGCGTTTTATTTGGGTTTAAATTTTTTTTTCGAACTCTACAAAACGCAGCTTACGTTTTGTATGTGAAATAATATTTTAATAAAGAGCCTTGTATATAAATAGCTAACACAGCTAATTTCAACTCGCACCTCACTTCTGCTTCCTCACTTGTACTCCCATTTTCCTTTTTTTTCATGTATCTGATGCTTGTGAGATTTTTTGGTTATTAGAAGGGTAAAAAAAGTGAGAATATGGAGGATATTGCAAATATACGAGTGTATTATAACGGTGAGATTATACTGAATACACATGAAGGAGTGGCTTTTGTTTGTGAATGTCCATTTTTATTTGCTATTCCATACAGCACGAGTTTTGTAGAGTTGCAAAATGGTCTTTGTGTGAACATACAAAGTCACATTTCGAAAAGGGTGAGCAACATTTTGTACAGAAATTCTGTACAAGTATTTGGTGGGTTGATACAGTTTCAAATAATGTCCATCACTGACGAAGCAAGTATGCAGCATATGTTCTATATTTATCGACAAACCCGATTTCACGTGCTGGTGATAGAACTGTACATTGAGTTTGAACAGCAGTTGGGGATGGGTACGGTCGGCGACGAGGTCAATGTTGATGAGCTCGGGGATATAGATTGGGAAGAAGATAATAATGACAGCAAAGAAGAATTCGAAGCTAACTATGAAGTCGATGACGAAAACGATGACGGAGACTTGGCAGGCAATCCGGCGATGCAGAATGAGGCGGATGCCATTGTAAGCCAACACCCGTTTGAACGTTTGGTGTTCCGTCTTTTATGCGGACTCTAGATCTCGAAGCTATGCATGCCCCGAAATTTCCTGAGTATGCAAATACGGGTATGTTATGATTATTAACTCAAGTTTCCTATAGTGCTTAATTTATTTGCCTTGTCTGACTGATGGTGGTGCGCATGTCGTAGGTGAAGGCAACATTGCGGCGGAAGATGACGAGTTTAGTGTCGGAATGGAATTTGGTTCGAGAGAGTCGGTGATATCTGCAATCAAAAGCTACACCATCTCTAGAGGAATTGATTACACTGTGTATGAGTCTGAGCCGCAGACATTCTATGCGAAATGCAAGGGGTATGGTGCAGGGTGCGACTGGCTTATCCGAGCTAGCTTGATTCGAAAAAAAGCTTGTTGGGAGATCAAGAGATACAATGGCAAGCACACGTGCACCATGGGCACGATTTCATAAGATCATGCCAAGTTGGACTTATCCGGAAACACAATTGTTTCGAGCACGCAGAAAATGTGCGACCGGACGTACCGCTTGAGGGACTCCTGAGTATCACAAGGCTCGCTGTCTCTGCACAGCCGGACCCAAGCAATATGTACCTTCCCGAACATGTGATCGTCCGGACCGGACTCCCGACCAAAACACGCAATGCAGTTCTCCACCAAAAACTCGTGGCTGCTATCTGATCTACCTGTAACGGCCTCCCCATTAATCGGGAGACCAAGAATATAGCTCACATCTTCTAGCGTCACCGTCACTTCACCGACCGGAAGATGAAATGTGTGAGTCTCCGGCCTCCAGCGTTCCACCAAAGCACTCAGTAGTGCAGAATGACCTCTCATTTCGCCTACTCGCGAAACGTGCTGAAACCCAGTCAATGCCAATGTCGCTGCAGCTACCTCGTTAAAGGTATCTAGCTGATCCAATTTTCTGGGCAACAAATTTCTAATAGCCTACAAAAAGAAAAATGATAATTATTAAATTCTAAATAATATCGATTAATAATTTGTTCAAAAAAAAATAATTAGCAACAACAAATAAACAGTATTATTATTATTATTATCTTAAAACATAATAATAAATTATTAAAAAATCATAAATATTAATCTATTATTTATTAAACAGTATTATTAATTATTAAAAATTTGAAGCAAACTTATTCTCACTATCATAACCAGTATTATCAAATAATCATAATAACACTCTAATTATAATAATAATTACTCAAATATAACAATAATAACAATAATAATAACCATTTATTATATTATCTATAACATACACGGATTGTTATTAACATACAGTATTAATTATTATTACAAACCTTAATATAGTAGTAAACATAATAATTTTTTTTAATTAAACATTATTAAAAAAACCGTTTACTGTTAACAGTATTATTATTATTATTATTATTATTATTATTATTATTATTATTATTATTATTATTATTATTATTATTATTATTATTATTATCATAAAAAATAATAATAAATCACTAAAAATTAATAATAAATTATTACAAATTATTATTAAAAATTATTAATAAATTATTTTCAACAACAACAACAACAACAACAACAACAACAACAACAACAACAACAACAACGTCACTAACAACACTGCCTATTAATAACAATAATAATATAATACCAGTATTAAAAAAATTAAATTGTAATGAAAAATAAATAACAACATAATATTAGTTATAATAATATTAACCCCAATACTATTAATTACAACACAAATAAATAAATAAAATTCGAATAAATTTATATATTTATTATTAAATATTAAAAAAATTACTTACAAATTAAAGATGATCCAAATACTCAATAATATGTTCTTTTGGTTTGGTATAGTCACGCATAATTTTTTTTTCCTACACCGTGCCCTTCTTCTTCAACAAGCTCCTTCTCATAGTAAACTCTTGCTTCCGTCCCACTCTCCCTCAACTATTTTTCACTTTGCTTCGATAACTAAGTTTTTACTTTGCTTCCTTCCATTTGGGTTTTCCGCTTATAAGCACCAAGCTGAGACATCCGTGTACATGTGGCGCGCATGCAGCTAGGAAGCCTGTGGCTCTGCTCCTGTCGGCATGCAGGGCACGTTTCGCTTGCTGGTTCTCCTCCCTCACCAATCGCTGTCAAAATATTACCTGCGTTTTGCAGACACAGGTCCACAATTCGAGACAACACACCATGCATCTATATACACGTTGATCACCAATCTTTTCTTCATAACCAAATTTATTTCTGGATTTTTGCTGTATAGCTATTTTCTTATTTTTATACAATAACCCCCATGACGTAAATATTAAACATAGGCCCCCCAATTATACAACAATCCCATAAATGATAAAACCCACATTCTGTCCCAAATCACCATCAATCCCCGCTTCTGGCTCAACGCGTAGTAAATGAATATTATTTGTCCAGAAGTTAATACTCAAATGACAAATATACACTTTATACCAATTTTTTGTGGTGAAAACCCTAATCTACAGCCCTCTTTTATTTGGACTCTAATTTCTTTGGGAAGAGAACTATTTAACGTTTTTTTTGGGACATGATTTAGAGTTAAAATTTGTGAAGATACATTTGTAGAAATAATTGCGGTAAACAAAGTTTCACTTACCATTGGCAGTGTCCCTTTTTTACGTTTTTTGGGCTACATTGGAGGCCAATAGGCCATAAAAGCATAATCTCTACCATTACTGTCATCACCTGAAATATGTTTTGTATTACTGTCATCACTGAAATATGTTTTGTATGCTCTTGAGTCGATTAGGTGGAATATGCTCTTAGTTTATATAGAATATGATTGTTATACATATTATTTTTGTATATATTTTTATATATTTTTTATTTTTTACAATTAAAAGTGATTAATAAAAAGTAAGAGAAAATACTTCTTTTTTCCCCTTTTATACCATGAAAAAGTATACAAAAGAGATATACATAAAAAAGTATACAAATACTGTTCTCTTTATAGAATTACTGGTATTTGGGTGTAGATATAATAACTAGGGATCATTTGTATACAAAAGATATATGAATTAGGGACAAAAATAACAATAGATAAATATAACATAAAATCTTTTTAAGGGACTAAGCCATAAGCCACATTGAACATTTCTGTTTTTTTTTTCTTGAATTTAATAGAGCAATTTTCATCTTAATGTAGGACGAATAATTAACAGTTATTTAGAATCTAGAGTCAAACTAAAAAAAAAAACAGTGAAGATAAATAATCTCCATACTCACATGATAGTAAGAATTTTCGCCAACAATACAAACCCGTAATAATTGCATCTGTGTTCCTAATATTAGGTAGTTTCTTAAGGTGAACCAAGAAAGCACAGTGGTGGAGACACAAGTTCGGAAGAAACTTAGAAACCAATGGCAGGTAGGCACCTAAAAGTGTGTATAAAAGGGGAATTAGGGGCAAGGCACTAATCAAATCAAATCAAAAGAATAAAAAGCATACAAACATCTAATACTTCTTCCCAAAAGAATAAACCCAGAAAGAATAACCCCTGAAAGGGAACAATAAAACATTGAAATGGCTCGCGCAGTCATTTTAGTGGCAATGTTTTGCCTCTATGCAGCAACCGTGATTGCTGAAGATCCATATGTTTACTACACATGGAATGTCTCTTATGGTACGATTTCTCCATTGGGTACTCCACAACAAGCTATCCTCATCAACAACCTGTTCCCTGGCCCTGAGATCAATTGCTCCAGCAACAACAACATCGTTGTCAATGTCTTCAACAACCTGGACGAGCCTCTCCTCTTCACCTGGCATGGTATCCAGTTGAGGAAGAATTCATGGCAAGATGGTACACCAGGAACAATGTGCCCCATCCAACCGGGGACCAACTACACCTACAAGTTCCAGGTGAAGGATCAGATCGGTAGCTACTTCTACTTCCCAAGCCTTGGGCTCCATAGAATGGCTGGTGGTGTTGGTGGCTTGAGAATATTCAGCAGGTTGTTGATCCCAGTTCCATACCCAGATCCCGAGGATGAGTACTGGTTCCTCATTGGTGACTGGTACACCAAGGGCCACAAGGCGCTCAAGCAGATCCTTGACAGAGGCGAGTCCATTGGAATGCCTGACGGTGTTCTCATCAACGGTCAAACTGCCAAACTCGACGGCAAAGAGAAACCACTCTACACAATGAAGCCTGGAAAGACCTACAAACTCAGAATCTGCAACATTGGTAACAAAGACTCCTTGAACTTCAGAATCCAAGGCCATCCCATGACACTTGTTGAGACTGAAGGCTCCCACACCGTTCAGAACACCTACGAGTCCCTTGATGTCCACGTCGGACAGTGCTTCACCGTTCTCGTCACCGCCAATCAGGAGCCAAGGGACTACGTCGTTGTTGCCTCCACTCGCTTCACCGGTTACTTCCTTGACGGAAAGGCACTCATTGGCTACGAAGGCTCCGATAAAGCCGCTTCCTTGTTCATTCCACACGCTCCTATAACCTGGTTCTGGTCTCTCAACCAGTTCAAGACATTCAGATGGAACCTTACTGCTAGCGCCGCCAGGCCTAACCCTCAGGGATCTTACCATTACGGTCAGATTAACATTACTCGCACCATCAAGTTCGTCAACTCTGTCTTCAGGGATCGTGGCAAGCTCAGGTACGCCATCAACGGTGTTTCCCACGTTGATCCCGAGACTCCACTCAAACTCGCTCAGTACTACGGCGTTGATGATAAGGTCTTCAAGTACAACATCATCAGCGACAACCCCCACGATTTCATCAGCAAGATCACCGTCGCCCCTAACGTCCTCACCGCCACCTTCCGGGATTTCATCGAGATCATCTTCGAGAACCCCACCATATCCGTCCAGTCCTACAACCTTGGCGGTTACTCCTTCTTCCTCGTCGGGTAAGTACATCAATGAGTTGGTTAGTTAGTTAGTTAGTTTTGTGTTATATATCTAACAAATAAATTAAATATGGTTTGCGCAGCATGGAGGAAGGAAGGTGGGGCCCAGAAAAGAGAGAGACCTACAACCTTCTTGATGCAGTGAGCAGGCACACCGTGCAAGTGTTCCCTAATTCATGGTCGGCGATTTTGTTGACATTCGACAACGCTGGAATGTGGAACTTGAGGTCGGAGAATGCGGAGAACCGCTACCTGGGACAACAGATGTACATTAGTGTGTTGTCACCGGAGAAGTCGTTGAGGGATGAGTACAACCTTCCCCTGACGCAGCAAATCTGCGGTATCGTAAAGGACATGCCAGTTCCGGGACCTGTGTACCACTAGAGTGAGGACAATGCAAGGAACATCATCGCGGCTTGTGTAGGAAAGGGAGATATTTCTGCATGCTTTCGTAACTCGTGTGGTGTAGGTTGATATAAATGTTATGTATCAACCATGTCATTAGCGCCCCAATAAGCTTTCTTCTTCTTTCTTTCTTTCTTTCTTTTTTTTTTTTCTTTTCTTTTCTTTTTTTTTTTCTCTGTATACGTTCTTTTTTTTAATAGTATGAAAGATAAATATTTTGAGTAATATTATATGTACGAGATGATTTTTTGTCGACTAAATATAATTAAATTAGTCTAATATTAATAAAAATTATTTTTTAATTTGTTGGTTGGATTAAACTATATATATAAATACATAATAATTTATTTTAATGACTAATTTTATTTTTAGTATTTACATAACATTTGTATTCTTCAAATTAGTTTTATACTTTTCGTTTAGCATGGCCAAAAGTATTTAGAGGTATCCTTTCACTCGAGCAACACTAGGCAAACAAAAGTTTTATTGTAACTAGAAATATCTGTAAACTAACTTAAACCGGAATGTCCTACAAACTGTTAAATTCTATATACCCAAATTAAGAAGTACTGAATATTTTTAACTCTAATACACAGACACAAACACAAGATACAGCACACTTTAAAATATAGTAACATGTCAAATTCTAAAAATTTGTTAGAACTAATATAAAATATAATTTTTTTAGATAAAATAAAATTACATTTGGATATTTATTTATATTAATATTTAAATTACTTTTTTGTAATAATTAATTAATAACAAATTTTATTTCCAAACTCGTTTTAAAAATATAAGCTACGAATAATATTAGACACACCAATCTTTTACTAAGTTACAATTATATATAGAGGAATATTAGAGGGTCAGTAATTTTGGTGTTTTGTAACCATCAATTGGCCATCAATAGTATTTTTAATGGTGTGAGATTACATCTAATATTGAGAAATCATTCACTTTTGTTTTGATGGTTAAGTGCTAGCCAGAAAATACAAAAGTTGCTGGCCCTCTAGACTTTTCTTTGTATATATATATATATATATGCATGCAGGATATACGCCACACGTGTGTCGTCTAAAATTTGTCTGATATCCAAACACATCTTGTTTGAAATATCAGTGTTTTTCTTCATATCAAAGTTGAAGTATGAAAGTTCAGCTGACATAAATTCATAATATATAGTGGTACTCATGTGTAAGATACAGCGAAACAAATGATTTTCAATGTTAGTTTTTTTTTTTAAAAAAAAAAGAAAAATCATTTGGTGGATGTAGAATTTATGTAACTTGAAAGTATTTCTTCATATCAAAAGAACAACTCAAAAGAAATGACGAATAATCCTTGGTAAGAAAGAATTATAGAATGTAAATTCAAGGGTTAAATCCGATTTAATTTCTAAGGTATACACAAAATCATTTCTAAGATTTAAAATCAAATTTTAAAATTGTCATTTTTATTTAAATATTAAAATTTTAGACCAAATTTTTTATAACAAAAAAATTTATAAAATAAATAAATAAAATAAAAAAGTGTTTCTACTGCTGCGAAAAGAAAATAAAAAAAAGAAAAAGAAAAAGGAAAGAAGAAGAAACGGTCCATAATTTTACCGCCACTTTCGTTTAATTTTAGTCCTTAAAATAAAGACCATTTAAAATCAAGTCAAATCTTGGAGATAATTTTATATGAAAAAAATGTTAAGGATAAAAAAATTTTTTGACATATAACTTAAAAACCAAAATTATACTTAACCCTAAATTCAATACAAGGTAGACAACTATTAACATAAATAAATCTGAAAAAATATCATACCATAAAGAGATTTAAGTATGTTGAACGTATTACATAGGATAATGGAAAAATTTAAAAAGATGTAAACTATAAAATTCAAGTGGATTGGTTAAAGTGGTGAAGTATGTCAAAATTTATATTTGACAAAAAGTATTTTTAATATAAAGTCTATCCCAACTGTTTGTGGATTTTCTGCTTTGGTGTTCAGGCGTGAAAATCTCACAATTTTATTTCTTACCGTAAGAATGATGGCAAATCCCCTATACTCATTCATCAAAATATGTCCACAAAAAAATATTTCACAAAAAAATTATTTTCACATTTTTATAAAATATGTTTCGTTCTCTTCTTCAACTGATATGAGACTTACATTTCAGTTTCTGCTCCTAATGAGAGCCAACGTCTTTGTTAAAACATCGATTCAGATTTTAACTCTCGTACCATTTTGTAACAACCCAACCCAACTTATTGCACTTCATTTTCCTGCATGCCTTGAGTTATTCAAATCCTAGCACTTTCTCTTAATCTTCAATCGTCTCGTAAAAGTTAGTTTCCGACAAAGTGTAAGTCTTAAATTCAAAGAACCTTTTTTCCATATTTAAAACTTCACAACTCCTTACAACTAACATCACATGCTTAAAGGTTTCATCTTCTACATCCATAAACTCATGTCCTAAGGCCCTAATGTATCGTTGGATAAGTTTTATCTCACTCCATTAGATCAGCTATGTTATGTATTATATTATATATTATGGAAAAGTCTAGAGCCAGCAACTTTTGTAATTTTTGGCCAATATTTAACTATCAAAAGAAAAGTGAGTGATTTCTCATCATTAGATGTAATCTCACACCATTAAAAACACTATTGATAACCAATTGATGGTTACAAAATACCAAAGTTGCTGGCCCTTAGCATTGCTCATTATATTATAGCAGAATATTAAACCACCACAAAGATATAAGCATAAATTTAAGAGGAGTTTTAGAGAGTCAGTAAATTTTGTGATTTATAACTATCAATTAATTATTATTATTAATAATTTTAATAGTGTGAAATTATTCATTTTATTTTGTTGGTTAAATACTGATCAAATTTTAATAAAAGTGCCGGTTTCCTAGATTTTTTCTAAATTTAATGTATGAGAGATGATAATACTTAAATAAATAAACAGTGAAACATATATGAATACAATAAAAAGCGATAATATATAAGAGAGAATATTCAAATAACGTCTTTTATTGCTAAATAGATATAGTAGGATATCATCTTAGGTGATTTGACGATTGAAGAGAAGATCGACAAAGTTTTCAATTAGAGAAAGATTATCAAAGATGATCTATGTGTGAAGAGTTTTATTATAAACATAACATATGATAAGATACAACGATATTATTTTGATTCATGTATGTATAGTTGATCCTACATAGAAAAATAAGACTTTGTTATAATTAATGTATGATGTATCGTTAGTTAATTCTTATTTTTTCAAGATAAAATTAAAAAAAAAATATACATTAAAAATATTAAAATATGTTTTAGCATACATTAATCACATTAAAGTCAGTTGGTAGATATATATAGCCAGTATAATTTTACGAAGCATGTGAAGAAGATAAGAATTTAACTCCAGTTAGTCCAAACAAGTTTCATGAAGAGGAAAATAAATCCATTGAATCAGAAAATTTAACTTGTCTAACATTTTGTTTCCTAAAAAAAGAAGAGAGAGTATTTTGAGAGGTCATGGTTGATGAGAGAAAAAAAAGGCAAGCCCCTGGAAAGGTGTGCTAAAAATGGGAGTCAAGATTCTAAGATTAGGAAAATTATTGGTTTTGAAGTGGAGAATGGAAAAAGAACAAGAGGTGGTACGCAATCCAAGGAAGCGAAAAGAGGAATATAGATGTTGTTGAAGCACAATAAAGCAGGGAAGCAGAGAAGCGAAAGGTGGATTGCCCTTGCCCTCTCTCCTTCACTAAGAAAGACACAGAGCAAAGTCACCAAAAGACGAAGCTGGAAACAATGACGCGCACGGTTGTGTCGGTGGTGATGCTGTGCATCTTGGCAGCAACCGTGATTGCTGAAGATCCATACGTCTACTACACATGGAATGTCTCCTATGGCACCATTTCTCCATTGGGTGTTCCACAACAAGCTATCCTCATCAACAACCAGTTTCCAGGCCCTGAGATCAATGGCTCCAGCAACAACAACATTGTTGTCAATGTCTTCAACAACATCGACGAGCCCCTCCTCTTCACCTGGCATGGTATCCAGCTGAGGAAGAATTCATGGCAGGATGGTACCCCTGGAACAATGTGCCCCATTCAACCAGGCACCAACTTCACCTACAAGTTCCAGGTGAAGGACCAGATCGGTTCCTACTTCTACTTCCCCACCATTGGCCTTCAGAGAGTTGCTGGTGGAGTCGGTGGCCTGAGAGTGTTCAGCAGGTTGTTGATCCCAGTTCCATACCCAGATCCCGAGGATGAGTACTGGTTCATCATCGGTGACTGGTACACCAAGAGCCACAAGACTCTCCAAGGCTTCCTTGACAGCGGTCGCTCCATCGGAAGGCCCGACGGCGTTGTCATCAACGGCCAAACCGCCAAGGGAGACGGATCTGACAAGCCCATGTACACAATGAAGGCTGGAAAGACCTACAAGTTGAGAATCTGCAACACTGGCACCAAGGACTCCTTGAACTTCAGAATCCAGAATCATCCATTGACCCTTGTTGAGACTGAAGGCTCACACACCGTTCAGAACGTCTACGACTCTCTTGACGTCCACGTCGGACAGTGCTTCACCACCCTCATCACCGCCGATCAGGAGCCCAAGGACTACATCGTCGTTGCATCAACTCGCTTCACCAAATACAGCCTCACCGGAAAGGCCATCATCTCCTACGAGGGCTCCAGCACTCCCCCGTCACCTGATCTTCCACCTGCTCCGGTTGGTTGGGCCTGGTCTCTCAACCAGTTCAGGTCATTCAGGTGGAACCTAACTGCCAGCGCTGCAAGACCTAACCCTCAGGGTTCTTACCACTACGGTCAGATCAACATCACCCGCACCATCAAGATCGTCAACTCTGTCTCCAGGGAAGGTGGTAAGCTCAGGTACGCCATCAACGGTGTTTCCCACGCCGATCCCGATGTTCCATTGAAGCTCGCTGAGTACTACGGTTACGCCAGCAAGGTCTTCGACTACAACCTCATCAGCGATAACCCCACCGACGTCAGCAAGATCACCATTGCACCTAACGTCCTTAACGCCACCTTCAGGGACTTCATTGAAATCATCTTCGAGAACCACGAGAAGAGCATCCAGTCCTACAACCTCGACGGTTACTCCTTCTTCCTCGTCGCGTAAGCATTAAACAAATTAATTATTATTATTATTATTATTATGATTACTATTACTGTTATTTAAATATGTATGTTATGATGGATCAGCATGGAGCCAGGAAGGTGGGACGAATCAAAGAGGCAGAACTACAACCTTCTGGATGCAGTGAACAGGCACACGGTGCAGGTGTTCCCCAAGTCATGGTCAGCAATCATGTTGACATTCGACAACGCCGGAATGTGGAACATGAGGTCTGAGAATGCCGAAAACCGCTACTTGGGACAACAGATGTACTTCAGTGTTCTATCTCCAGGAAAATCATTGAGGGATGAGTACAATCTTCCTATCACTCAGCAAACCTGCGGTTTCCTCAAGGACCTGCCTGTACCAGCACCCGTTTACAGCTAGAAGCCCTTCTCTCGCCGGCTGAGCGTTATTCATTCATCGTCATAAGAGAGGAGATGGAGCATTTTTTTTCCCCTTTATAATATCGTATTTATTACTATTCAAATGGATGTATGTTTGCTTTGGTAACTGGGTTCGGTGCTAGCTCATGAAATTGTATCAATGCTTTTTTCATCCAGTGAAATAATTTCCCTCATTTAATACAAACATATGTAACTACTTATATTGAATTCATTTCAGCTCCCTTTTTATTTCTTCCATTAGTGTTTTGCATCGCAACAATATCTATGTTCTTTCAATTTCTCCGCTGCTAATTGCTAAACTATATATCTGAGATAAAGAAGCATGAAAAAAACCCTACAACCACGCCACCTTCTTCTTCTTCTTAATGTATCTAACTCTTAAATCTAAAAGAACAACTAAAATTAAACATATGTTCTATACACTTCAACATTATAATTTATTTATTATTCTCTTTCTATTTTTATTCGACATTTTAAAATTTTGATGCATTTATCTTCATTTTTTTTAATTTCTTTGCCTAATATATCTAACTCTTAAATCTAAAAGAACAACTATGATTAAACATATGTTGTATATATATACTTCAACATTATAATTTATTATTCTCTTTCTATTTTTATTCGACATTTTAAAATTTTGATGCATTTATCAGTTAATGCATTTTAATTTGATACAATATATTTATAATTTGAGTCATTACCAATAAAATAACAAAGAGGGGAATAACACCTATTTTATTTTAAACTCATTACCAAAAAGTAATTTGAGTTATAATGTTCAGCTAGTATGAAATTTATATTCATAATTAAATAAATCAACAACATAATTTAATACACACCACACTTTTTCTTTATTTGAAGTGGGAAAAATTAAACACTCTGCAGAATATATTACTCTACTACTTAAATACTATACATTTTTTTTGGTCTCTTAAATACTATACATTTATGCTTTTTTTAAAAAATAAAGAAAAAACCTTTCTCAAAATCAAATTTTTGGGAAGGACAAAAAAACTAGATCCACCTCAATTATTTTCACAAACTTGAATACGTGAAAAGAAAAAGATAATATTAGAAAAATAATAAAAAAATATCTAAATTTATCTTATTTAATATTTATTATTATAAACAAAATTGAAGTACAATTTCTATGTCATAAAATGCTACCGCCATACTAGGTAGTTTTTCTTCTGCATTTTTTTACTATATTTATGTAAAAGGAAATTTCATATAATTAAGCTTTTAAGACTGAACAAAATGAAATGCAATTCAAAATAAGGGTTATAAAAAGTATTGCTAGCAAGTTCCTTAAAAATACTCTTTAAAATATATTACAATTAGATAGTTTGAATACAAAATGCAAATTAAATGCAAACTTTTTTAAGTTGCATATACATTGAATGTCGTATTTGGAAAAAACAGAACTTTTTACTGTAATTCTCTTAACCAATGAATTTAAGACGCTGTTTTAGCTAAATCTAATTAAAATTGAGCAGTGCTAACCTTCACTCTTTCATTTGAAAGAATTTATTATTTATGCATTGTTTTTAAAAGAATTTTGCATTATATTATTTTCGTAGAACTTTTGTGTTGTTTTGTTAGAAATTTTATATATGTTAATTTTAGAGAATTTTATTTTTCACTTTTATAAAAATATTTCTCTGTTATCTTAAAAAAATTCTTTTGTTATTTGCATAAAAAAATGGATAGAATATTAAAAAAAAAAACAGAAGAGGCAGTTATGTGGCACAAAAACCAAATGTAACTAATATATGTTGGGACTTAATTATAAAAAAACGAACAATGCAACGTTTTTCACAAAAACAAAAATGATATAATTTACATACCAATCTTATAAGGAAAAGTCTACGTTACCAACAGCATATCTGCCAACTTCTGCCAATTCTTATTTATAATTGTGTTTGTGGATGTGTCTAATAATTAATATATTTTAAATACATATATAAAGAGACACATTCAGAAAATATATCTATAAAGACACTTTTATTAAACACAGCTATAAAAAAGACATTTTTATTAGACACATCCACAAACACACTTCCATGAAACACAATTATAAATAAGAATTAGCAGAAATTGGCACATATGCTGTTGGTAACGTAACGGAACCGATCTTATAATTAGTAAATCAAGTAGCTAATTTCATTCATTAGTCATTTATCCATTCTTTATAATGCTGGTTTAATATAGGTGTCAAAAGTGAAAACAAATTTCAGTGCCCAAACAAACAAATTCTCAAACCCAATCACAATGAATGTGTGCTACTGTAAAATGTGTAATCAATCATTTTCAAATAATAACATAACAAACACAATTTCTTTATTTTTTAGAATTTCTTTCTTCAAAAGTGGTTCGATAATAAAGTATCCTTAAATCACAAGTGCTTTATAAAAACGTCCTCATAAGCAAGTGCCTTGAGAACACTAGATTGTTAAGAATGTTAAGGTAAAAAAAGTATATACATATATAAAGATAGTTTTTTATATATTTAATATGATTGAAATTTTTAAAATGTTATATTCTTTAATTAAAAAAAATAGTTTCACAATGAATTATTTAAAAAAAAATATTATTAGCGCAATATTCTTTAAAAAAAAAAGACCCATGAAGTTTGTAACACAATTCAACGAATGTCATCAGCATTCCAAAAATAGCAACAAGAAAGTGCTTTGAAGTGGAAAATGAATAACCGTAAGAGGAAGTACGCATTCCAAGGAGCATATATAAGCAATTTGGAAGCGAGAGGTGTTAGCGGATACAGAGATTTTCATGGTTGAGAAATAGCGAGCAACGCCCATATAAACATGATAATTAACGAGAAGAATCATAGCACAGAATAAAGCTAGCTAGCTAGCTAGTCATTGAAAACAAAAACAAAAACATTACACCTTCAAGAAAACAAAAAGATTAATAAATTTATGTATATATAGGAGATGGATAGGGTAATAATATATTTGTTATTGGCATGTCTGTTTTCATGGACAATCTCGGTGGTACGAAGTGAAGATCCATATTGGTACTTTACATGGAAGGTTACTTATGGAATTGCTTCCCCATTAGGTGTTCCACAACAAGTGATTCTCATCAATGACCAATTTCCAGGACCAAATATCAATTCCACCAGCAACAATAACATCGTTGTTAATGTTTTCAACAATCTTGATGAGCCCTTGCTTTTTCATTGGTATGGATCATCATCATTATTCATTATTCATTATTCAAAATTATTGTGAATTCTCCTTGAACTCATAAATTTGTAGGTCCGGGGTGCAACAAAGAAAGAATTCATGGCAAGACGGTCTTCCAGGGACGAATTGCCCAATCCAACCAGGTGCCAACTTCACATACAAGTTTCAGGTGAAGGATCAGATAGGAAGCTACTTCTACTACCCCAGCCTCGGCCTCCACAGGGCAGCCGGAGGATTCGGCGGCCTCCGCATAAACAGCCGCCTACTCATCCCCGTCCCATACCCAGATCCGGAGGACGACTACACTGTCCTCATTGGCGACTGGTTCACAAAGAGCCACGCAACCCTCAAGAAATTTCTAGATGGCGGCCGCTCCCTGGGGCGGCCGGAAGGGGTGCTCATCAACGGCCAGAACGCCAAAGGCGACGGCTCCGACAAGCCCCTCTTCGAAATGAAAGAAGGGAAGACTTACAAGTACAGAGTCTGCAACGTTGGCCTCAAGGACACCCTCAACTTCAGGATCCAAGACCACCCTATGCTGCTCGTCGAGATGGAAGGTTCTCACACCGTTCAGAACACATACGATTCCCTCGACGTCCACGTCGGAATGTGCTTCAGTGTTCTCGTAACTGCCGACAAGAAACCCAGGGATTATTACATGGTTGCTTCAACTAGGTTTAGCAAAACCCTAATTACTGGAAAAGGGATCATAAGGTACAGCAACGGAAAAGGTCCAGCTTCACCTGAAATTCCAGCAGCACCGATTGGTTGGGCTTGGTCGCTGAACCAATTCAAGTCCTTCAGATGGAACCTTACCGCCAGCGCTGCAAGGCCTAATCCTCAGGGAAGTTACCACTACGGTCAGATCAACATTACCCGAACCATTAAGCTCGTTAATTCGGTTAGTAGGGGCAGTGGGAAGCTCCTTTATGGACTCAACGGTGTTTCACATGTTGACCCGGAAACACCCATCAAGCTTGCTGAGTACTTTGAAATCCCTGACAAGGTCTTCAAGTACAATGTCATCTCCGATAACCCTAGCAGCGTCGCAACCACCCTCACCGTACAACCCAATGTGCTTAACATCACGTACCGCACCTTTGTTGAGATCGTCTTTGAGAACCATGAGAAGAGCATCCAGTCATATCATCTTTGCGGCTATTCTTTCTTCTTTGTCGCGTAAGCGCGCATTCATGTTTTCTTTATCTGTTTCTTTCTTTAGTTGTTCGATCTGATCTGTTATTAAAAATGAAATGATGCAGCATAGAGCCAGGGATGTGGACGCCAGAGAAGAGGAAGAGCTATAACATGCTTGATACGGTGAGCAGGAACACAGTACAGGTGTTCCCAAAGTCATGGGCGGCGATACTGCTGACATTCGACAATGCCGGAGTATGGAACTTGAGGTCGGAGATAGCTGAGAACCGCTACTTAGGACAACAACTATACATAAGCGTTTTGTCCCCTGAACGTTCAATCAGGGATGAGTTCAACATTCCAAATAATTGCTTGCTTTGTGGCGCCGTCAAGGATTTGCCAAAGCCACCACCATACGCCTAATCATTTTTGTAAAATGTCACTCCTTTTCTTTTCTTCTATAAAGCTAGCTTTGTAATCCTTTGATGAGATGGTCAGCTAGTGATTTTTTTTTTTTTTTTCAAATACCAAAAGTAGGGGGAAATTTGTTGATCAGTTAGAGATGTTGATCAGTCTGGAACAAACCGTGTTTAAAAATCGCATTACATTTTTGTATTTTCACATTAGTTTTTTTAATATACATACTCTTGAAAACCTATAAAAAAAAATGAGATGAATAAATAAGATCACATGCAAAAGTAATATATGGAGAAGATGTATATATATATACACAATCTTATCTCACATAATACTTACAAAAATAAAAAGAGTATATATCTGAATTTTTAATTGTTTTTACTTTTTATACATAGATTTCACCCAACTAAAAGCCTCTTATTATGTTTATTTTTTCTTAAAAAAGGCAAATTTCTGCACGAAGAGTAACATTATGTGCAAGGGTTTTTTTTTTGTTCGCTGTTCACTTCTCGTCATAACATTTGTACAGCTCCAGAGTATATAGTTACGTTGTTCAAAATCTATAAATTATAGATACTTGTTGAGTTTCCCTATTTACATGTTAGATACACTGATACACATATGACAGTCAATTGATATTCGTCTACAGACGTCTTCTGTGTCCAATTGCACTAAAGAATTTGTAGTTATGTTGTTCAAAATCTATAAAGTATAGATACCTCATTTGTTTACATATTACATACTAGATATTATACTCAATTTATATTAGTCCGACATACATATTTTCTACATCTTTTTGTGCTAACAAAAATAAAAAAACACTTCTACAGACACGCTTATTTGAAATATGATGTTATATAAGTATTTTTTATTCATGAACATTATTGTAATTTTTTTTTTTTTGTTTCTCCCGGTATCACCCAGCTACACCGGTAATCCGTCACAAGCTCCATTTAAGGGTTTCTACACAATAATATAATTTTATTAAAACAATTTATATATTTGCAACTGTTTCTAATGCTAATAGAAAAAACTTCTATAAATATATTCAAATACAAAATATTTTTCTACTTCTACTTCTGACAAAAATTCTTCTCGCAAATAAACAAACCCAATATCTACTTACCCAAACGGTTTAAACAATTTTTTTAAATGGGCAGGCATTTGTAATGGCCCAGACACGTGTGGTCTATTGATGATAAATATATTAGAAAATTAACTTGAGACCTAAAGGGATCAACTATAGTTCGATCTTTTATCAATCCTAACACTGCCTGCAGAAGCCTGATTTGCTGCTCGATTACTCCCAAAGTTCTTTCGATTTGATTCCCTTGCAATTCTAGAGCCAAACTACATACATAGAGTAATAAAGACAAATCAATTAAAGTGCAAGAGTGGCCATTTCTATTGGCAGGGCCAAATAAATGTTCCAACTTAATATAAATTATAGTCATTGTCAGCCACCTGCAGTGGTGTTGCATCCCCTCCAAGTGTTGTTGAAATATTACGAAGGGTGTATTTGCGAGTTGGGATCTTGGAGGAAAATGGGGGAAACAGAAGGTCTTTGACTTTAAGAGTAAGATGAAATCCTCTGCAATATTCAAGCCTTTCCCCCCAAAACTCCAACTCACATAACTCATCCTTGGGGGAAGAGCACCAAGTTTCTCGTTGACATTTGAAAAGGACAAATAGCTGAGTAGAAAACGAGTTCTTGTAGATTTCTATAGAACATTACTACATTAGGATCCCGAAAATGGACCAAAACTAAAAAAATCACAGAGCTCTCAATTTTATTACAGACAGGCACCAGAGCTCTGATTACAAATGCCTTAAAAAATTGCAAGCACTCAAAGGCTATATTGTTTACCCCAATGGTTGTGTAGATTCACTACCCAACCGTTGATTCCATACGTAAAACATAAATTCAGAACCGTGGAGTTTAGATATGCATACCTGGATTGCCCGTTTTGGCAGAATTGCTGCCTCATTCAAACCAAGCAATGCTGCAACCTTCAAGAAACACGTACAACAGTAACGTCCAAGTCGTTAGAAATCATTTCTTGTTTCTTTCTTCAGACAGAAATGAGAAAGATTTGGCACAATAATCTCACTGCAGTAAGAAAGCTTTTCAGATACTAACATCAATTGGCTATTTATACCAAAAGTGTTTCCACTCTATAGACTCAGTTCAGGTATCAGCGCCAAAGTTTCAAGTCATTCCCATTCGCAAGCATAAAATTGTGTTACCAACCGCACATAACATTTTTTATTAAGCTGAGTCAATGATTCAAAAAAGTCTCGAGGAAGCAATGCCAGTCAGCCTTAAAATGTCCAACAAAATGTATATCCATAACAAGTGCATGACATTAAAAAACATGGGGAGTAAATGCATCTTTGAAACACAAATAAAACAGCAATACCTCTCTTAAAATCCTTTTATCACCGATGCCACTAGGTTGATCAAGGTTGGCAATCTCCCACAAAGGAAAGTTGAGCAAAACCCTAATCACATCCTCATCCAAGAATGGAAATCTAGCCTGAAAGAAAAATATACTTTATTAGAAACTAGAAACAAGGAAAAACAGAAGAAAAGGGGGGGTAACTGGTCAGTCTACAAAGTCAAGAACATTGATTTTTCTTATATGTAAAATTGAACATTACCTCCTTTCCATTATCAGCAATACATCTATCATCTCTCCCTAAATTTCTTTTCCAGATTCTTTGCATGTCTAGTTTCATTTCTTCGTGTAGCCCCAGCCAACTGATACAGGCATATTATACCATCAGGATGCATTGAAATGACGATTCACAAATATCAATATGGAAGAAAGCACGACCACAATCACAAAGGCACAAAACTAGAAAATTATATCATCCAGGAAAATCTAAAAAGGGAAAAGAATTTCATTCTCTACAACATGGAATCATGAATTTTATAATTTTAAGTCTTGTCCTTGTATATAATGTTAAAACACAATTCACCAGTATCATAGTAATACCTTCCTCGACTATAACTTGTTCTATGTCGACCATACCCAGCACATTGTTCATCAGCGCCAGAACCAACAAGGAGAATCCTTGCACTGGACTTATACTTAGCTCGTGCAGGATTTTCATCATCATTATCATCTATATTTGCACCAGACACCCATCCATCACCACCAGCAGCGAGCCATAAAGCTATTCCAATATTAAGATCCTGAAATGATGTGGAAACCACTCACATCACCAGATCAGAAATAGTAGAGTGAGTCTGGAAACTTAGAAAATGGGTTTCAGGGATACTTCGATAAAAGGTATATATCTTTGACTTGAGTTTGTAGTTCATGTTAGTGCATTATAAGTAACTTTTTATATTACTTTATATACTTCTATGATGCACAAAAGCTTCATTTTTACTCATCTATTTGTATTACCTTAAACTTCTTAAATATGTGACAGACTTTTTAATAAAATTCCTGGATTTACGTATCATAGTATCATATTTAATACTTGTATCTGCATTGGTGCAACATAGGTTACCTTAGAGAATCAGGTGGTAATATAAATTAACATAATTACTTAAATGACAGACTAAAAAAATAAATATTGGTTCACAGGATTAACTGGTACCATGTAGGTATTAGCAGGATTTATGAGTGACATAACATGACTAGTTTCGAACACCAAGTCTGACAATTCAGAATCAATCTCCACAAGTCTCCACCTGTGTTTACAATGAGAAAACATTTGAACACGATAGAAACTAGAAATAACATTGTTTCTATGGAAGTATGTACAGTGCCCAAGATGCATAATCACAAGAATAAAGCAAAAATAAGAGACTCCATATTACAGAGTAAACTAGATATAGTTTTTAAACCACTGTATTTGATCTACATGTTCCTTTACCTAATGAATTTGTATCCTCTCATGTTCAAATATACATGAGAGGATCCAAATTCTCACCTCCCAGCTTAAGTTTCTGGCAATGACATTTTCTAAAATCGAAACTAAAATCTCATTTAAATTTATTCATCTTCAAATCACAAACCCATTAACTTTTATCATATTCAATGTTGATACGTTTCTGCAAGTATTGGTTGAATACATTTCTATTTGAAATTCGATTACTTTTGTTAGTCATTACCAACGGTGACAAAGCAAAATTTCCCAGTAAACTGATGTCATCAGTCACCAATATTCAACGTCCATAACAATGGAAGAGAGATTATTCGGAGACTTCAGTAGAAATAAAACATTCTTTTCTTTCTCAAAATCTTCAACAGGAAAGACAATAGATACAATTCAATATTACTCAGCTTGAGTTTAAAAACTATTCAGTACATAATAGCAAAAGATACTCAAGTTAATGCATACACAAAAATATAATACCTAAAGGAAAAAGTAGAACAATTCATACCTATATTTTCTAACAAGAAACTAGAAAACAGAAAGTAAGACAGGCCCATGAAACACTTCAGTTACCATTGCATACCTTCTGGAAGGTGCAACTCTTTTCAGTTCTTTTAACCCAGCCTTGGCAGATATTCTATCTGGAGCAAACTGACCATCAAAGCTTACATTAAGTAGATCAATTTGATCTGCCAACACAAAAGAAAGATTAAGCAATCAGCTCAGTTGAAATCTTCAAAATAAAAAACATGCCAACTCAACTAGTTCTACTCCATGTGTTTCTAACCAGATAATTAACTAACTAGGATTATGTAAAGTAACAGCAAAGAAATCAAATGAAGCTTATTGGGAAGCACTCACAACTTTGATCTAGGCATTGATCTAATAATGCTGCAAGTATCATAGAATCCAGACCACCAGAGAAAAGAATGGCCACAGGAACAAAGTTCTCTTCTTTAGTACTCGATATTGCTGCCTGTGCAATCAAATCCAAATATTTCAATTAATCCTGGCAAATATAAATAATATTGACAGAAGGAAAAGTGGAAAACATTGACAGTTCAAGCATAAACTCAAAGGTCCTCCATGGCAATCACATCAGATATATGATCCATATATCTAAAAAGGTTTTAGATTACTGTTAAGTTTTATGGGTATGATTGACATGAAAGGAACTTCCAATCCAATAATTGGTTGTGTGAAAAACGTCTAATAAAATGCTATGCAGTGGTCTTAGATTGAATCTGATTTAATGTCAATAATCAAGGACTCAAGGGTTATCAGGGTAGCTAAGTTCGTCGATTTTCACTCAGCACGTGGTGTAATCTAACTGGGAGCCCTTCACCATGAAATAACCTTTCAGGAAACACTATGTAAGTTTCCTTGTGTCAATTACATTCAGTTAGAGCTAAAATCATTCATCCATCAAACAAACTATCAAATATCCCCACAGCTGAAAACATCTTAACAAACAGACTAGTAAGAACATATCCTGTTACTACCATTTATCACAGACAAAAGCCACAAAAGACATAAATCATATCAGCAACATTCATATTCAATGTCAGTAATCCAATTTCCATCAAATCAGAGACCTGGTATATTGTATACATTGAAGTACGCCGCAACACAGACTCGTGTAAAGCATTTAGCAAAACATGAGCTGGCACTGGAATTGTTGACTGAGTTGAGCCTGCTTAGTCAAGACGAAGATGTCACAATCTAATAAAACTAAAAACAACCAAATTGCCAAATAGTACAAAAGGGGTTGGAACATATACTAGGAATTAAATTTTCCAATAATTAAATGGAGCATTCAGCATTAATATATGATAACACCTTTATCACATGGAACTGCCTCTTAAGAAGCAGAATGCATATTGTGTTTCCCTGTTAAAAAACTTACATTTGTATATCTGCAGGTCTTCAGAGTTGGGTTCAATGGAAGTTCTCTCCCACTTAATAAGTTCCTTTAACATGGAATTTGTGTATTCATGTAGCTTGAGCTCACCAGCCATATGTCCATTTGATTTTGAACCATCCACATCCAGACTATATATCCCACATGGTAGCTCCTCCCAGTAACTAGGACAACTGAGTCCATTATGTGTTTCATACTCTGCAGCAAATTACTATAAATAAGCCCAATTGTCAAAAGCTTTAATTTACAAATTCAATAACCTGCACAACCGGAAGTGAAACATAAGTAGAAAATAGTCCTACATAGTTTATGAAAGACAAATATAATCTATCCAAATAAGTCTAGTTCACAGAAAGTGAAGCATAAGTAGAAGATTAACCAAATATGCTCCATAGAAGGGAAATACCAGAGGTCTGCTCAGTAGGAAAAATAGGTGAGACAGAAGAAAGCAGGAAGGTGGAGTCATCTTGTGTAGGCCAGTGAACAAGGAGGCTCCTTCTACCAAATGCATCTCGGCCAAACCAGAGAGTCCGTGAACTATCCTACAAAAGACCAAAATGAAAAAAGAAGGTACCACCTCAAACTTCATGATTCGTGCAGAAGAAACAGATAGAGCCCAAAATTTGGACAAACAGAAACTTACCACTTCGAGTTACCTGCCAATAGATGATAGCCCACGGCCCTTTAATAGTAGAAAGAACATCTGGAACAGTACTCTTCCCACTTCTAGCACACTGGGCGGTAGCACAATAACCACAGGAGCAACACCTTCCTAGAGTTTGCAAGAGGAATTCAGCATCATTGCAATCACTTGCAATGTCAAGTCCTCCAAAAATCTCACCTAAAGAGGCACAATAAAAATCAAAACCTAAAATGATTCACTACTCACCAAGATGAAAAAAATGGGAGACATATCCCTCAGATATATAAATAAATAGAAAACACAACCAATAACACAGAGCAAAACCATAAAGATAAACTGATAAGACATTTCACACGTTGACACATGGTGGTTGGCTATATATACAGTAGTTTTAAATTGCCAGGCAACTACAATTGCAGCCGCAATGTTGCTGCCGTGAGACAATAGTGCTTGCAACGCAAGCAGAGTCTCATTCATATAACATATATAATCTAAAATGATTATGAAAAACATATATATAAGATGTAAAATGTTCCAGTACCATTATACACAAGAACATTTCCAGATGCATCTACGAGAGGCTGAACAAGAGGATTGCTTCCCCTGAGCTGCAAAGTTGCACCAATGAAATGAAGCTGCGCCGTACATTCTCCATTATCATCATTCCCTTGAGAACAGAATCCGTGTCCTTCATCACCTGCTGCTATGAAGGAAGATGAGATATGGTTTCTCCCCAAAACGCTGCGTTGCAGGGAGACTTTCTTTACACCTAAACTGTCGGGACCCCTTCTCCGGAGAGCTTCCTTGACGTCATCCACGGAGAACGACAGCTGTAAAAAGAAACATGAGCAAGCAACTTTAAACGGCGTAAAAAAAGAAAGAATGGCAGTAACAGTTGAAACTTTGAATTGAGCTTACTTTCTCAGTTGCAGGAGGTGGGGATGTTAAGGAGGATGAGGTGATGCGAATGGCAGAGACAATCAATGCGATTCCGCACATCTCCGCCCTGCTTGGCTGCTACTGCTACGATTGTGGTTTTCGTTGGGGTTTTGAATTTTATTGATGCATTTAGTTAGGGTTTAAAAAGATAATCTTGAATCCTTCTTTCAACAGCGGCTTCCGTAGCATAGTGGTAGTGCGTTCGCTTCGTAAGCGAAAGGTCGCGAGTTCGATCCTCGCCGGGAGCTTTCGTTTTACCCGAGCTCTCGCTGTCGTTGTTTTGTGGTCCCGTTTGTTGGCGCCTGCTTTTGGTTGTAGATTTGTGGAGTTATTGAATGATGGACTCATGGACCGATGGAGTTAACCCGGAGCGGCCAAGCCTGATTATTTATTTATGGTGGAAACTCAAGTGATTATTTATTTATGGTCGTGAAAGTTGATAACTGATTTAACTAGATTTTTAACTAACAGTTGAGACGTTGTTTTGTAAGCCTCTCCTTGCTCTTTGCTTTTTTTCAAGGAACCCTTCCTTTTTAAAAAAAAAAATTAGCTAATTAATTAATTATTAGAATTAATGAATATGTTTTGATTATAATTATTATTTTTTGTTCTGATTTAATAAATTTAATATTGCTATTTATTTATTTTGTTTTAAAAGAAAAAAAAAGAGAAATAAAAGAACGGAAGGATGAAAAAGATAGCTCCTGATCTAAATCATTCAGAAGCAGTCGAAGCATGAGAGATTGTGGCTAAAGTCAGGGTTATATTTGTTTATAAGCACAAAGTACTAAGATAAGAATACAGGAATATAAAATTATATTTAATAGATGAATATAAATATAAATATTATATTTAGAAATATTAATTTTTTTTTCTTTTACTATTTCTATTAACTCTTTATAGTTATATATATATTTTTTTTTAAATTTTTTTTTATGGGAAAAAATAAGAATAAATTATACTTTTATAATTTTATTCTTTTCGCTATTGAGTTTATTATTAAACAAAATAAAAAAAATATTATTTTTTGTGTATCTATCATTTGTATCTTATTTTTAGTGTTGTATCTTATCTTATTTTTAAAACATTTAAAACCAAATGCAGCCCTACATCATAGTGTCCACTTAATTCAGACAAGGGACCATGGCCTTTCCAAACTTTTTATAAAAAACTTAGTAGTACTTTTTTAAAAGATAAAAAATAGTTCAATTGACTTAAATATTTTACTATGACTTAAAGTATCTAATAAGTTCAATAAACAACACTCTCTCTATCTTTAAGTTTAAATATAAAAAATTAGATATTTTTTATTTATTTAATTTAATATTATTTATATTTTACTATTTGTTTAATTTAATTTTTATATAATAAAAAAATAGAATATTCAATAAGTATTAATATTATTGTATTTGTATAAATTGATAAAAAAATTCAATAAATATTATAAATTTTAATATTTGTCCTTCTAACTTCTTCTTTACATATTTTACAAGATATATATTCAAATTTTTATATAAAATAATAATAAAAAATCAAAGAATTGATACATTTTTTAAGATGAATGCTAATATTTAAGAAGGAGAACATATAACTTTTACAATATCAACACCTATAGATAGTTCTTCTACTTTAATGAATAACGAAGAAAGTGAGATATAACCTTCAAAAGTTCAAAAAGTTACATCTATGACTTTAACCTTAACTTTTTGGAACGAGATCTTGAAAAACAGTTTTAAATTTGGCAATATCACTCAAACCAGAGAGATGAGATTAGACGAGCTTATCTTAAATTGGTCCATATCAAAAATATTTTGACAATTATTTTCTATCTAGCCCTCCAAAATTTTGTTTCAAATTCCGCCACTCTCCAAAAGCCCCTTCTTTGGCCAAATAATTTGCCACACCGTTCGCACTTCTTTGTATAAGAACAAATCGCAGCTGCCAACTTAGACGATACTTGAATTCAAATTTTTTTGGTAAATTTTATGGTACTTTTGTTGTAACGTCTAAATTGTCTAATTTATATTTTAAAATAAAAAAATAAAATATTTAAAATAAAAAATAAATTATCTAAAATTTATTAAATATTATTTATTTTTATTTTTTAGTATTTTTTTTTGTGACTAAATAAAAAAATAAAAAAAGACAAAACAAATTAATTGACTTGGATCATATCTAAATTTATTAGATGGTAAAATATTTTTTAGTAATTTAAGTCCAGTATAGTATAATAAGTACCATAGTATTTATCTATTTTTTTAATAATATCATTTTCTCATGATCTTTTGGATAGCACCAATGATTAACAAAGAGAAACGCATCCATTAAATCAATCTGGTGGTAGATCACATGATTAACTTCCACTTCCAAGACCATCAGCAAACCACGCCAAATCTCTCAAACTTCATCTCGTAGCACAGTCATTCCAAGGACCTTTTTCAACTGCCATGAATTTAATTCCTAGCTTCAGTGCGAAATATACATCCAAATCTAGTTAGCTTTTTTTCTTTAAAGATGCTTCCTTCACACTTTAATTTTAAAATTTTAAATTCTAGACAGATTGGCGAAGTGACAAGCAGCTAAATTATTTGATGTTCTAAAATGTGCTTTAGGCATTTAGCGATAAATGAATGTTATCTTTTTTAAGCTAGTATCATGCTTTTAAACGTAGTAGGGGAGACCGTGAAAGAGGAAAAAAGAAAAAAATAATAAAAATTAGAGATCAAAATATTTTTATCAAAAATAATGAAAATGAGAATTGTAACTATTAATATCGTTGATATTAAGATTTTTAAATTATTTTTTTTATTTCAAAAGTTAACCTGAGTTCATTAATATTTAAATAAGATTTGTTCTAAACATTTCATTTTTATAAATTAAGATCTATATTTACATTTTGAATATAAAGAAATTTTCGTTTTCTTTTATAAAAGATATAGTTCATTATAAAATTAACGAATTACATAGTCGATAATATTAAAATTGAAAGAAAAATAACATATGTATTTATACATTAATATATATTAATTAATTTGAAAAGTATAGATAGATAATGAAAATACTAAACAATGTGAACAATAAATATGTCGGATGTTCAATTCAATAGGTATGCAGATGGTTGATTATATTGATTTTTAATTGGAAGGTTATTTATTTTTATTCGGTTTACTTATGCATAGTTAACGTGGTTGGATATTTAATTCACTAGGTGTGCGGATAATTATCCTAATGTTAGAGTTTAAGAGATAATTTGAAGGTGGAGTATTTTTTTTATTCTATTGTGTTAATTCTAGAACCTATTGTTCACAAAAGTCATTGTCTACCTAACAAAATCTTAATTAATTTTAGTGACTAATTTTAATATACAAATATTTTTTTTTAAATATAGTGAGAATTTTTTTTGTCGTTAAAAAAAATGAAATCATTTATGTCAGGGTTCAAAAATTTGGGTGAAGAATTGGTGCTTTATTCAAATTGCGATATTCCAATAATAATAATACACGCAAGGAAAATAAAAAACCGAACCGAAATACATTGAAAATTGATACAGAGGAAATTTTCGTTATTTTAAAAATAGAGGGCAGAATGGTAATTTTATCATATTTAAAGACTTAAGAAAAATTATACCATGTTAGTCTTGGACTCTTGGACATTAAGGAGACCGAGAATTCATTTAAAAAATAGTAGTGCTGAAATGATGACAACTCATAAAGTTTATTGGGCCAAATCAAAACAACAGGAGGTCCAACAGTATTTTTCAAATCCAGTAGAAAACACAAATTTAATATTAATTTTCAAAGTTATTAGGCATATATTTTAGTTTGGTTTGATGGTGAAAGAGAAAGAGAAAGAAAAACAGAAGATGGTTGAAGTAAAAAAAGATAACCCGTATCATTGGGTACATGATGACGTGAGGACTCGTTCCTCGTCGTATGTGGACACCGAGTCATTGTGTGAACTCAAGGGTTTGAAACTTGTGAAAGATGGCTCTAGTGTGGTTGTTGAGCTTTCTCCACTGTTCTGGTGAGGATAGGGTTTGTGAGAGGAGGGGGATTGGCAATATTTTTACATGTACACCCTTTGTCTCACTGAATTGCGTATGAGATTTCCCTTTTCTGATTTTGAGTGTGATGTTCGTGTACCCTATGAATACGGAAACGAGATCAAAATCAAAATCGACCACACAATCCGGAGATAATTATGCGGGAGAACTCAAATCACAACTCGCTTACAGTTTTAAATGAGTCAAACATCATCCACAGTCCGTTACCAATAATAACGGCACTCACAATACAATCGAAAGATCGGAACAAACAAAGGAAAGCCAACACTTCACTCATCTATATAAACAAACCAAATAGCCCGGGGGAAGGCAGGTCACACACCACGCTTTGTTTCTTCTTTAAATTATCTCCTTAATATATTCTCCTAACTTGAGCGTCAGAGTGCTTTTTGCAGGTGCTCCCGCCGCTGTGTTGCGTACTGCCGAGGTGTATCAGCCCTCTCCCAGGACGACGTATAGCTTTCTGTCAAAACCGAACAGTCACTGGAAGGAGTTCTCATACCTCGGTTATACACAAACGGAACATTTGGCGCCTAATGTGGGCCCGAAAATTTATCTGACCCCACTATTCTTTGCCTAGCTCTTTTACTCTTTTTTCTACAGGATTCCTGGCATGGCCGATAATGGGGTCCAACAACCCACGCAAGCAGAACTCCTAGCTCAGATTGCTGAGTTTCAGGCAGAAGTTTGGAGGATAGTCGAGCTGTCCTCCGCCAATAACGTGGGAAAGCATGAGGAAGGAAATTCTAAAGGCTCGGCTCAGGGCAATACAGACCCACTGAGCATCAGTCCGCTAAAGAAAAAGCTGACCTTAGACAACCCTTTCTCCGAAGAGATCACCAAGTTTCAGATGCCGAAAAACTTCGTGTTACCTACTACTCTTGAGCCATATAAGAGGATTGGTGACCCGCGCTCGTGTTAAAAAATTTCAATCTATGATGTTTTTTAACGGCGCTAACAATGAACATGTGCTTTGCCGAACTTTTCCTACTTATCTTGATAGTGCTGCATTACTTTGGTTTTCTAAGTTGTCTACAGGTTCGATCTCCTCATTTGAGGAGCTGGTGAGATCCTTCATCGACTACTTCGCAGCATCAAGAATATACGTACACATATCAGATTATCTAGGTACAATCAGACAAGGGCAACACGAAAGCTTAAAGGACTAGATGACTCGGTTTGCTGAAGCAACCATGGAAATTCCAGACTTAGACCCAGCAGTCCACTTACACGCCCTTAAGGCCGGCCTTAGACCTGGTAAGTTTCGGGAGACAATCGCAGTGACCAAACCTAAGACGTTGGAGGAATTATGAGAAATGGCCGCGGGTCAAATGGAGATCGAAAAACTCCGTGAAGCTCAAAAAACAGACAGGCAACCGCCCAGGAGAGAAGAAGATAAGACTCTAAGATTGCCAAACAATAAGGAACCAAGGAAGCCATTCAAGCTCACCCCAAAGTTTGATACTTATACCAGATTCAACACAAAGAGAAAAAAATAATCAAAGAGATTCTCAATGCCAAAATAATAAAGCCCCCACCCGAGCAGGAAGTTACCAATACCAACAATTTGTAGACAAAAACAAACATTGTGCTTTCCATCAGAAGTACGGACACACAACGGACGAATGCATAATCGCCACGGACTTATTATAAAGATTAGCCCGACAAGGCCTCCTTGACAAATACGTCGAAGGAAGAAGAAGTAAGGAAAACACTCGGGACCGAGACCGAGAAGAGCGTCAACGAACCTCGGAAGAAAAGGATGACAGTAGATGGTCCAACCCTAACCCACCAAAGGGGGTCATAAACTGCATATTCGGAGGATTCGAGGGGGAAGGTGAGACAAATACGGCACAAAAATGAAGTTACCGAGCAATGCTGGCAATCGAAGGAACAGTACCCCAAAGAAACAAGGATACAACAGATCTCAACATAACCTTCAGCCAGGCCGACCTATCTTCACCTGGCCCAAACCTGGATGACCCAGTGGTGATTTCTATCCAAACAGGTGAATTATTGGTAAGAAAAGTCCTCCTGGACCCAGATAGTAGCGCAGATGTCCTCTTTTACTCTACCTTCCAAAAAATGAAATTATCTGAAAAAGCCATGCAACCTTCATCCGGAGAATTGGTAGGGTTCTCGGAGAGAGGGTCCTAATAAAAGGCTACATACACGGACCATTGATGTCCAGTACCTTATAGTCGACTGCCCCAGTCTTTACAATATTATTCTTAGAAGACCTGCTCTGAACACATTCAGAGCAGTGGTATCTATCTTACATTTTTGTGTTAAGTTTCAAGTACAGGACGACAAGATAGCAACAGTCCACTCAGATCGCCAACAAGCTCGGCAATGTTACAATGCAAGCCTAAAAGGGGCCAACACAAGAGGAAAACTTCAACAAGAAGTCAAGGCTATCTACAGCACAGACGAAGTACTGCCCCTAGCAGAACTCGATCCTCGGGAGGATTCCCAGGAAAGACCTCAGCTAGCAGACGAACTCCAAAAGGCCCCCTGACCTCAAAACCAAAACAATTTACTTACATCGGCCGAGCTCTTGAAGGATAGGAGCAACTAAAACTAATAAAGGTACTACAAGACAACGCCGATTTGTTCGCTTGGACCCCAGCAGACATGCTAGGGATAGACCCGAACATCATTTGCCACAAACTCACCATTAATAGAACGATCTGACCTGTGGCTTAGAAGAAAAGGCACCTTGGGGCGGAAAAATCAAAGGCAGCCCTAGAAGAGACTAAGAAGCTCCTCAGTGCCGACTTCATCAAAGAAATCCGCTTCACCACGTGGCTCTCGAATGTGGTAATGGTAAGAAAAAACTCAGGTAAATGGCGCATGTGCGTCGACTTTATAAATCTTAACAGGGAATGTCCGAAAGATGCTTATCCATTGCCTTTGTATTGACAAACTGGTAGATAATGCTTCATGATTCAAAAGCTTAAGCTTCATGGACGCATACTTCGGTTACAACCAGATCCTTATGCATCCAGAAGACCAAAGCAAAACAACTTTCACAACTGAACATGGGAATTTTTGTTATAGAGTAATGCCATTCGGCCTAAAGAATGCAGGTGCAACATATCAACGACTAATGGACAAGGTATTCTATCAACAAATAGGTCAGAATATAGAGATCTACGTAGATGACATGGTGGCCAAGACTCCATCAGAAAGATCGCACTGCGACGACCTCGGAGAAATATTCAACCAGATTAGAGCATATAGTATGAGACTCAATCTAGAGAAATGTGCTTTTGGGGTACAAGGAGGAAAGTTCCTCAGTTTCATGCTGACTTCACGAGGAATCAAAGCGAACCCCGAAAAATGTGAGGCAATACTCAACATGGCAAACCCGAAAACAATAAAAGAAGTACAACAAATAGCAGGGAGAGTAGCCACTCTGTCACGATTTCTGCCCGTAGTATCAAACCGATCATATCATTTTTTCTAGACAACTTCCAAAAACAAAAATTTGGAATGGACAAAAGAATGTGAGGCAGCATTTGTCGAACTCAAAGCCATCCTATCCTCACCACCAGTACTGCAAAGTCCAGAAATCGGTACTTCCTTGTATTTATACTTATCTGTTCCAAGTATTCTCTAAGTTCGGTCCTTGTTACTAAGGCAGGAAAAGCACAAAACCCAGTATACTTTGTTAGTAAAGTCATGCAACTAACAGAAAGAAGATATCCCAGAATAGAACAACTGGCCTTGGCATTGGTGACAACAGCAAGGAGACTAAGACACTATTTCCAGAGACACACAATAGTCGTAAGGACGAACCAACCACTAAGGCAAATACTGATGAAACCAAAATTGGTAAGACGACTGACCAAGTGGTCCATCGAACTTTCTGAGTTTGATATTCAGTTTCAATCAAGACCGGCTCTGAAATCATAGATCCTGGCAAACTTCGTTTCCGAACTTACATCCGACGAGCACCACCACGAACAGGCTTGGGAGTTGCATGTATATGGAGCATCAAACCGAGAAGGGAGCGGAGCTGGGATAGTACTAAAGGAAGAAGAAACAGTAATGGCCGAACAATCCCTTCAATTCCACTTCTCAGCAAGCAATAACCAAGCCGAGTATGAGGCGCTCATAGAAGGTCTCAAGCTCGCCTTCAGCTTCCAAGTAGAACGCCTGATAGTATACTGTGATTCATTCTTGGTGGTCCAACAAATCAAAGGAGATTTCTAGGTAAAGGATCCTCTGTTAGAGCAGTATTGGCTCATAGCAAAGGATCTTATTTCAAAGTTTGATAAATTTATTATATCACATGTGCATAGAGAGAACACTAGAGCTGATATATTATATAAACTCGCCACTACTAGAGCAAATACACACACGTCAGCACTATCACAACTTACACTAGAAAATCCTAGCATCGAATCATTGTGCATAATGAACATCACCCATACAAACGACTGGAGAATACCTTTTCTTGAGTATATTGATACAGGGACCATCCTCAGAAACGAGACTAATCCTCAAAGCTTTAGGCGAAAAGCAAGTTCTTTTACAACTGTGGCAGGAGAACTATACAGACGAGGTTTCTCACACCCACTACTAAAATGCCTCGGCAAGAACGAAGCCAATGAAGCCATGAACGAGGTCCACGAAGGCGTGTGCGGCAACCACATAGGAGGACGAGCACTGGCGACCAAGATTATCCGAACAGGATATTATTGGCCGACAATGAAAAGGGATTGCATAGCAAAGGTAAAAGCATGTGACAACTGTCAAAAGCATGCCGCCATCTCAGTGAATCCCGCCGAAGTATTACATAGCATGGAGGTAAGCTGGCCTTTCCATAGTTGGGGGCTTGACATTCTCGGCCCATTCCCAATAGAACCAGGACAGGTAAAATTTCTTTTAGTATCAATAGATTATTTCTCAAAATGGATAGAAGCACAACCACTAGCAAGAATAACAACCGAAAAGGTACGATCTTTCATATGGAAAAATATCATATGCCGATTTAGAATACCTAAGGAGATAATATCGGATAACGGTAGGCAATTTACAGATAACAAACTTGCATCATTCTTGAAAAACTTTAACATACAACATCATTTTAGCTCGGTCGAGCACCCACAGACAAATGGGCAGGCCGAAGTTGCTAACCGAGTAATCTTGCAGGCAATGAGAAAAAAGCTCAATGATGCGAAAGGTGAATGGGCAAACCTGATCTCAGAAATACTGTGGAGCTATAACACAACAATACAAATCACTACAGGCGAAACCCCATTCAAATTAGTATACGGAGCAAAAGCAATGATATCGATCGAGGTCGGTATCCCCACCTTAAGGGCCAAGATATACAGTCAAAACCACAATGTTGACGCAAGGAAAGCTGAAACTAGACCTCATGGAGGAAGACAGAGAAATTGCTGTTATCAAACAAATGGCAATGAAGCAACTTATCGAAAGAAAACACAACAAGAAGGTAGTACCCAGAACATTCAACGAGGGAGACCTCGTCCTCAGAAGAACAGAGGAAGCGAGACGACCTCCATCACATGGCAAACTCGTAGCAAACTGGGAAGGACCATTTCGGATCGCAAAAGTACTTGGAATGGGGGCTTATCAATTACAGATGCTGAAAGGCGACTCACTATTAGGTAACTGGAATATCTCTTCCCTAAAGTTGTATAGATCATAAATTATTGTATCTGCAGATGAAGGTACTCTTTTTCTCCCCTTAGAGGTTTTTTCCCAAATACGGGTTTTACCTAAGGAGGGTTTTAACGAGGTCGGACGCCCAATATGTCAAATCATAAATAGAGATTGTACTGACATATGAATAAACGATCTTGTGTCTTTAGTCTACTTTCAATACACAAATGCAAAAGAAGTCAAAACATACATATTTCTAAATCATCAAAATACCAAATTGTCAATCTGACTCAAACACAGTCAGAACAAAGTCAGTCTAATCCAAACTCAAACAGACGAAGTTTTCAAAACCGAAAAAAGGAACAAATAAACCAAACATATACATATCAATAGGGAGGAACATTCTCATCATGATCCTCCACAGTCCCATCTACAACAAGCTTCCCGCTGATAACAATATTGGTCACATCAAGCTGACCACAATCAAACTCGGGGGCCAATACAGCAATCTGACTAACAGCTCGGTCGAATATAGAGGAAAACATCTCCATTCCCTCCTCTTCCAACTCATGGACTCTGGAGGTCAGCTGCCCTTTAGTCTTATCACTTTCTTTTATCTCTGCCTGCAAAGGCCGAATCTGATCCCGAAGACGAATAACCTCCTCTTCAGACTCCTTCATTTTTGCTGTAACATCCACAATGACGTCATCCTTCTCTTTCGACGATCTCTCTAGCTCGACAACCCTCTCCACGGCCACCTGCTGCTCAGCTCCGAGCAGTTTAGTCGTGCGGCCAACACACATCAAACGTGAAGCAACGATCTATGACAAAAGACATACAACATGTAAACATAAAGCAACAAACAGACCAAACAAAGACAAAACAAAAAACATACATACATATATACAGACCGACCCGAATAAACTTTCCCATCCCTTCGATACCAATTCGGTGGGTCATAAGCATATCACCAGGATATTGGGAGACCCTATCAGAAAGCTCAGCAAAAGGAAATTGATCGCTCCACAGTGAGTGAGGACTCGTAGCAGGAATGAAACGATGAAGTCTTTTTTGCCTATCAAAGGCGGACTTACTACTGCCAATAGCTTCCTTGTCACCCTCAAATATAACCTTCAGGGACTTATCGGTGTCATCTCTTTTTCTCTTAAAAGAAGATGCCGGCTGGGCGGTAGACTGAGCAGCATCCCCACCGCCCTCCTCCAGAGTCCTGGAACCAACCACATCTCTCTCCCTTTTCTTTTTAAGAAAAGATTGAAACCGAGAAGGATCAAGATGAGAAACTCCTCCACCTGGAGGCACAAAGCAAAAAGTCAGAAAAATGTAAAACTGGCAAGAAAAATAACAACAAGTATTACCTATGTAAGTTTTCAAACCCTCACTATCACCAGAATCATGCAAACGTAGAAGTTCAGAAATGGACAAACATTCCCCAGCAGCAAGGCTTTCTATCAGAAATTCTAAAAAACAGTCTTCTTTCTTGCTCTGCTCAGTAGCCTTAAGGATTTGAATCGGTTTGGAGCACCAATAAAGGAGAAATTTTTCTATAAGCTCGTCGTCCAGATAAAAGGGGTAATTGGTCTCTACCGACCGCACTTTAACAAACAAAGACTTAAAGTTTTTAAAAGAAGATTTGTATAACAAGAAAAGAGAGTGCCCAAAAAAGCTACTCAGAAAAACCCATAACCCTTTCCGAACCCCTTTGGACTGAAACAATGAGAAAAATATAGACAGAGAACATGGAAAAGAAAGAAAATCCATCAGACATTGAAAAGCACGAAGAAATGCCCAAGAGTTAGGATGCAACTGCGAGGGTGCGCAGTTGAGTTGAGTAAGAACATCATACTCAAAATCAGAAAAGGGAAATCTCACACGCAGTTCAGTGAGAAAAGGGGTGTACATGTAAAAATATTGCCAATCCCCTCCTCTCACAAACCCTATCCTCACTAGAACAGTGGAGAAGCTCAACAGCCACACTAGAGCCATCTTTCACAAGTTTCAAACCCTTGAGTTCACACAACGACTCGGCGTCCACATACGACGAGGAACGAGTCCTCATGTCATCATGTACCTAATGATACAGGTTATCTTTTTTTACTTCAACCACGTTCTATTTTTCTTTCTCTTTCTCTTTCGCCATTGCAAAAACAGAAACAAAGAATCTTTAGGAAAATACACTAACCTTTGGAAGTCATATTGGAGTCAAACTGGGGAGAGGAATTTGAAAGATCAGAATGTCAATTTCAAAACAGCAACAACTATTATTACAAGCCCACTAACTTAGTGGGTAACACAAGCAATAACCGCTCAAGCATAAAAAACCCAAACGGTGAGGAAATGCGTTAATTATAATACATTTCACGAGGTAAAAAAGTCCCCTAACTTTCTTTCGGTCTCTCCCATATTTCTTTTTATTTTTTCATCTTCACCACTTAAAATGCGACCCATGGAAGGCCCAAGATTGCGAGAGGCTCGACACATCACTAAAACTTGGATCATACACTAACATAAGGAGTAAAACATCTTAACCTTCACCTCAAAGAGATTAGGAGCGCACCAAAATGCGTGCCACACCTAAAAACTAATCAAACCCATACGCGCGGGACAATACACACACAAAACACGAACATATGAAAAGCTTGCCTGTTGCTTTTTTCATAAAGCCAAACAAGCTTGGGGGCTATGACGTGTACCCTATGGATACGGAAACGAGATCAAAATAAAAACCGACCACACAATCCGGAGATAATAATGCGGGAGAACTCAAATCACAACTTGGTTACAGTTTCAAATGAGTCAAACATCATCCACAGTCCGTTACCAATAACAACGACACTCACAATACAACTGAAAGATCGGAACAAACAAAGGAAAGCCAACACTTCAGTCATCTATATAAACAAATCAAATAGCCCGGAGGAAGGCAGGTCACACACCATGCTTTGTTTCTTCTTTAAATTATCTCCTTAATATATTCTCCTAATTTGAGCGTCGGAGTGCTTTTTGCAGGTGCTCCCGTCGTTGTGTTGCGTACTGCCGAGGTGTATCACCCCTTTCCCTGCACAACGCATAACTCTCGGTCAAAACCGAACAGTCGCTGGAAGGAGTTCTCATACCTCGGTTATACACGAACGGAACAAGTAGTATTTTTAGAAATTTTTAATTTTAATCAAATCTGATTTTATCTAATAAGATAAATCTGATTTAAATTAATTATCATATCTTTAAGATATTAAATTTAAATCAAATATAATCTAATCAAATAATGTCAAATCTAATTTAAATTATTTATCTTATCTTTAGTAGATTTTAATTAAGTTATCTTATCTTATCTTTTAGCTAGTTTGTTATGGGTCTATTTAAACACTTGTTGTGAGACAATTTACACAACTTTTGATGAATAAAATTTTCATTGCTTTATACACGTTTTTTATTGTGTGATTAAGTGAGGTGAGTGATTTGCTTCAATTTTTGAATAAAAAAGATTGAAAGATTCAACTTAAAGTGATTCTTCAACTTTAGCCTTCTGATTTAGGTTATCAATCACAAGTTCTTTGAAGGTCTAGTAGAAAATTATTTCTAGAGACCTAAAATGCTAAGAATAGGTATCTTAAAAAAACACTTTTTAATTTAGATGTGGTTGGGAGAATGGTGTAGGACGTAGTTATGAAGTGTATAAGTGCTTTATGCAACTGTGGTGTCAGAAACAAAAATCGGACCGTTCGATTTTTGGGAACACAAATAGGACCCCCAAATTTTTTTAATGTTTTAAACACAAATCGGAGGGTCCGATTACCTTTGCCAAAATTTAAATTTTCTCTTCCACACTAATCGGACTGTCCGATTAGTAAGCTTAATTTTTTTTACGAAAAAATCGGATGGTCCAATTTCTTCATCCATTGTTTCAGAAAAAGCGGTCACACATCCATATCTAACACCCATATTCTCCACGATAACGCATAACACACTTATGCTTCTCATATCCAAAAAAATGAGCCTTAAATTTTTTTTTTTTATCTATCATTCGTATATTTTTACTGTATCTCTTTCTTTATTTGTTTGTGTCTTTTTATGTCCTTCTTTTGGTATCTCTTTATTCTTTGTTCTAATTTTTTTTATCAAAAATTCTAAAATTGAAAGAGACTATAACACTAGGGAAAAAACCTTGAAAAGAAACCTGAAACTTAACAAAGAAGTAAGTCGAAAGGAGAATTTGAACTTGAATATACTACTAGTTGTGGAAATTTAATCCAAAATCTAATTAACTCTAAGTCGTTAATGAATTTAATTATTTGATTTCCTAATTTATTTGTGGGCAATGCATATATTAATTATAATCACAAATTATGCTATTTCAAATTAAATGACTTATATAATGATGATCTCATTTATTGTTTTAAATGCTAATTGAATAACTCATTATTACTTTTAATTTAGAATTAAATGAGAATAAAATCAGATATTATCTTTTGTTCCTTGAATAATTATCTTTTTGGATTTTAGATATATTATCTTTTGGGCTTTAGATACTATTTTATTTGGGCTTAAGGGTTTAATGGGTGCCATGCTCAAATATAAATAGACCTACAGGATTTCGATCCCCAATATGCCAAAGCCGCCTTTGTTGCTCTTTCTCCGTCGAAAGAGTTACAGTTTAGCCACCTAAGAATACAGAAGGCTTTGATTGAGGAAGATCGAAATAACCACAAGATCCAAACTCTTCTGATTGTAGAATTCATGTTTATGAATTTAGGTACGCTTCCGCATTATGATATGATATATTTTTGATGATTTGATATAGATGATCTGAGTTAATGAAATCAATTTATTCCTAACATATACTACTATTTGTGGAAATTTAATCCAAAATCTAATTAACTCTAAGTCGTTAATGAATTTAATTGAATAAAAGATTAAAAAGTTCAAAAACCAAAAGGTAAAGAAAAAACTTCTCAAGAATCAAATTTACAAAATCAAATAAATTTAGTAGCTTAGCTGACTTGATGTTGATGATGATGTTCCACTGATATACTAATATATCAGGGAATTCATTCAGGTCAAAATCACCTCCATGAATATGCATAAATACATGTGTGTTTTTGAAATTCAAAACTCGTAGGTACACATTGACACCGAATTCTTCGCCATGGCCCCACATCCTCCTCTTAAAACCAAAATCAGAAACAACATTATAAATAAATAAACCCGGTTCATGCAAAGAAAACTAAACAAACCGGGTTGGGCCAAATCGAGCCGAAACCAGAAAAACCGGCTATAAATATATTCGGTAAATTTGGCACTTGTTGGAGCTGTAGAGATCTCACTCTACTCAACCGCCTCCTCTCGCATCACCTCTTCTTCCCTCTCTTTCTCTCTCTGTCTCTCTCCTTCTCTCGCTCCTAGGTTTTCATTCCCCCCTCGGAGGTACCTCTTCGTTCTGTTCTTCACCCTTTTTTTAAAGCATAATAAATTTCACTTCTTACTACCCCGCTCGAAACTGACGAATTTTAATTTTTGTTTCTCTTATAAATGTTTTGAGCGAAGACAGTTGAATGCTACGGTTGTAGTTTTGTGCTCTTTTTGACGATCGATTTGGTTTCGTTTGTTAGACTGGTGTGTTGGGATTTATTAGGGCTTTGATTTTTTCCTATTCAAAAATAGCTTGAAACGGATCATGGCTTAGGGTTTATATTTATTGTTATTTAAATCAATTAACTATAGCTGCTGGATTTTTTGTTTTTACCTAAAAAGGCTGGATTTGAATGCTTTTGTGACGCATGGTCATGTCGTATTCATCTGTAGCTGATGACAGTAATTATTCTGCCTGCATTAAATATATACAGCTAATTAATTGAGGTTAAGGAGGGTAATTGCATTCTTGTAGTATTCTCTTTGAACAGTCTCTTCTTTATTCCTCTATTTGTTATAAAGGGTTTTGGAAATAATTTATTAGTTGTGGTTGCTGTAATGTTTGAGTGACTGATTGTCTTGTGTCATTAGCCTAACCCATGAGTCTCTCTGTGGTTGATGTATTGTTTGCTGCAGAGATGGCAGTGTCTGATGGATCCCCGACCCCGCAGATGGTTGGCAATGCTTTTGTGGAGCAGTATTACTCTATCCTGCATCAAGATCCAGGCCAAGTTCATAGATTTTACCATGATACCAGTGTCCTAAGTCGGCCTGAAGATGACGGTACCATGACAACGGTGACCACTATAGAAGTAAGTAGTATCAACTGACTTTGCATCTCTTAAGCAACATGAATCCAAATTGACCCGTATAATTTCCCCAGCTGTTAATATCACACAAGCTTTTGGAATTGCATGGTTCTAAATTAGTGTGTGTCACGATTGTCGTTGCAATCCAGGTGATCTTGATTGTTTGTCACAATTACTATAGTTAAAGAAAATGGCATGGAATAACAGTTAGCCATATGGATGACTGAGATGAACCTCATTAGCACGGCATTATTGATAGTAGTATTATATATTATATTTTTCTATTGGGTTTTCATATTTTAGATTAATTTGTTTGTCTTGCTATTCAGTCCTATACACTCTTCCATGGTATATCCAAATCGTTGTTTATTCGAAACTTATCCTGAATGAATTCACTTCTGGTAGCCGATTGAGCTGTTTCTGGTCTATGAGAAATAAAAATGAGTATTAAAAAAATCAGCAGTGAATTGTCCATGCTAGTTTTTCACTGGGATTTTATGTGTTCCAATTAATTTATTTTTCTGTGGTGAATTGCAAATATAATTAAGTATCTGCTTTTTTTTTAATTATTTTACTTTATTATGCAACAGGACATCAATAAAAAGATACTATCACTGGACTACACAAGCTTTAGGGTAGAGATTTTGAGTGCTGATGCTCAGCCGTCTTATAAAGAAGGGGTGATGGTTGTCGTGACTGGCTGCTTAACTGGAAGTGACAATTTGAAGAGGAAGTTTACTCAGTCATTTTTCCTAGCTCCACAGGACAAAGGATACTATGTTTTGAATGATGTATTTAGATATGTTGATGAATACAACTCAATTGAGATTGAGTCTGTGCCAGTGAATGATGTTGCTGAAAGTGCCCAAGCTGATACTTTTACCCCTGAACCAGGTAATTCTTCTGTTTACATATTATGATTGTAAAAGATGATTCCATTCCTGTTGCTTGTCACTGTGTGCTGTCTAATATTCTAATTCTTGTTCTAAAATTTTGCTTTTGACTGTGAATATAGAGCCAATCCCTGTTCCTGAAAGCATTCCACCTAGTCAAGCAGCTACTGTGGATGCTGAAACTAGCATCAGCAAAGAAGCAAGTCAACCACTGGAGAATGGAAAATTGTCTGCTGCTGATTCTGTTGTTCCAGTTAATCATGTGAAAGAACCAAACCATCAGGAACATCAACCAAGCATTGAGAAAGTTGCTTCTAATATGCAGGATGATGCTCCAAAGAAGTCTTTTGCATCCATTGTATGTTAATTCCCCCAACTTTATTCTGTTCTTATTTTATTGTTGTGTAGCATTTGACTTATGCCACTCTTCTAAATTATTTACTTTAGGTGAATGCATTGAAAGAAAATGCTGCTCCCTTCCATGTGAGGACATCCCCTGTGAAACCTGTTGAACAACCACGTGTATCTAATGTGCCTGCATTAGAACCTCAAGCACCTGCACCTGTCCCTGACAGTCCGTTGGAAAAGAACACTGAGAATACAGGTAATTTGCTCCTTTTATGGTTAATTATATTTCATATATGTAGTTTATATTTTGAATTTGTTGTCAATTTATTGGGGAATTCTTTCCTTACTTGTCCATTTCTTCCAACAGGGAAGGCTTATGCAATATTTGTTGCAAACTTGCCATTGAATGCAACAGTAGAACAACTAGAACGGGTCTTCAAGAAATTTGGGCCCATTAAACGTGATGGTATTCAAGTGAGAAGTAACAAGGTCAGTATATTTAAAGCCCTTTTTTCTAAAATAATGTTAATCTGTTCTTTTGAATGCACATCAGCAACACAAATGCTGATAAATATTTTGTTACCCTTCGCAGCAACAAGGATCGTGCTTTGGTTTTGTGGAATTTGAATCTGCTACTTCAATGCAAGGAGCCCTTGAGGTATTGACTTGCCTAATATCAAATGCCTTAAATGCCTTTCATTTCTTATTAGGCTTTATGTCCTTTTTGAACTTTCTAGGTTTGGGTTTGTTGTTACTAATGGTTTGTGTTTCTTATCATGGCAAGCATGTGATTCATGGCATTTGTAGCTTAGTTATTGTGTTTTTCAGTTGATGTGTTTCCATATTTTATTATATTTTAATGCACGAGTAGTGTAGATGTCTTTTGCAAGGTATGTCTGTCATCTAATCTAACGTGGATGTATTTTCAGGCCTCTCCTCCGGTTATGTTGGACAACCGTAAACTTTCAATTGAAGAAAGGCGAGGTATGTGACCAACATTTCTCTTGTTAAATTGACAATATTGTTGAAACCAACATGTCACCTCATATCCTCTGTTACTAACATGCATTCTTGTTATTTCAGCCAATAATGATAGGGTGAGATATCCATCAGGACGGGGTGGATACCGAAATGATAGAAATGAAAACTTCAGGGGCCGTGGCAACTTTGGAGGTAGTCGTGGCGGAGGTGGCGGCAGCTATATGAACAGGAATGATTTTGAGAAGCGGAATGAGTTCTCTGGTCGACCTCGTGGAGGCAATGCTAATGGTCGGAGCAATGGAGAAGCTGTTCCAAGGAGTTATGCAAATGGAGGGAAGGTTGCCCGTCAACCAGTGAAGGTTCAGTAAAGTTCTTCATTTTATTGGCAATTGAGTGAACATTGGCATTCTCCGATAGATAGCGGCTTTAGGGATTTTGGTGTGCAATTGGATTAGAGTTTTCTTCGTTGTAGCTGTTGTGATCCTTCTACTTATGAGTTCGTTGGCTAAACCAAGTTATTACTCATACCTTCGTCTCCCTTGCTTTTTTGATCTCTTCCAATTTTGTTACGTTTTGTATCTAATTTTCTTGAATAATTGTTTGGAATTGGTTACGGTTAAACTCCATTTTTTAATACAATTTTTTTGGTCGCATATTCACTAGTAGTCTATTCATACAATTGATTAACTGAATGATGCATTAGTCTTTCCTTAGACATTAAAAAAAAAACATTTCTCTCTTGTGTAGAGGTTACTTCGAACGTCATTCTTAATTTCTTACAAATTCCTCATGATTACTGAACATCCTTGCAAAGGGTGACAAATTAACACCAAGGTGGATCATTTTGAGTAAAAAAGTTGTTTAGACCTGCTCTTTTGCCGCTATGTGACTATTTTGGTTGTTTTTGTAAAATTGATTTTAGGTTGCTCGATTTTGATGGAAGTTGAATTATTTCTTATCATGAGATAAAAAAATTCACATCTAAAATAAAAATGAAAGAAATTACTAGTGTATTTAAGTTTCCAATATCAAGTGTATCAAGAAGGGCTCGATGGATTTAAATTATATATTATATATAAACTTTTAGGTTTAACTGAGTGCTTATTTGGGTATTATTAAATTAATAGTAAAAATTCTTTAATAAAAGAAATTTTAATTTTTTGCAAACAAATTTTTAATAGTAAAAATAAAAATATTAAAAAAATTAAAATATTTTTTTTAAAAAGTTATAATTTACATTTAAAAAAATAAAAAAAGATATTTTACATAATAAATAAATAAAAAATAATTTTATATTATTATATCTAAATATAATTAATAAAAAAATTATTAAAAATATTCAAATAAAAAATTACTTTTGTTTTTTTAAAAAATTTTAAAAAAATAATAATTAAAAAAATTATTAAAAACTCATCCCAACACGTCCTAAATTTCATTGTCGCAATAGCAATTAGTCTGTAATTCTGTATATTGATAGGGACAAACCTCTTATCTACATTACACACCCCTCTCCCACTTGAAAAGAAAACGATAAACTTCGTCAAACTCTCTTCTCTTTTCTTTCTTCCCGTTCTGTAAAAGATAACTCTGCGTTTGAATCTTCTACAAAATCCTGGCAATGCTTAGCTGAGACTTCCGATTTCTGAGCATCTAACTTCTAACAATTTACGCATCGACCTTGACCATCTTAGCTGCCCCTCTAGAAACTTCTTGAAGGTAGTTTCCAAATACCCTCTGATCCAAAATCATGTTTGGAACCTGGAGAGAAAATTCAAATGTCAAGAACCTTAAAACAAGGACAGACAAACTAAAACAACCGAGGTCCGAGGAGAGGAGAATACCTTGTCTCCAAAGAAAATCTTCGTATTATTAGCAATGGACTCGATAAACTTAAGCTCAAGAAATTCAGGGGTAAGCTTCAACTTGTTTGCTTCAGCTTCCTTTGTTACACTAAAATCTCAAAGGCAACAGAATTAATAATTTCTTTTTTCTAAGACCATGGATTACAAAATGAAATATGAAATTCATAAACTTGCATCAAAGAAATTAGGAATATAAAATCTCACCGGTAGAAATCTGCATCTGCAAGACTCTTTTCACGTGCCAGGTACATTGCATTCTCGATTTCTTCTTGTCTTCTAGCACTATCCTTTTCCAACAACTTTTGCTCCATAAGGATCCTGCTAACATTAGCATTCTTCTCAGCCTCACTAATAGCCATCTTCTTCATTGTCTCTGCCTCCTTCTCAGCTACTTTCTGCTTCTCAATAGCAATTAAGACCTATCCGATAATATGCAAAGCACATTGCTGGTTAGCCTCATTCAAAACAGAGAAAAGGACATACTGTTACGGTAAAAAATAAACCTTAGTACGCTCCTCTTCCATTTGTTCGAAGTTTCGTCTTATGCTATCCGGAATTGTGGGTTTTGTTACACGGACACTGATGATCTCAATACCCGGAGCATAGCGGGTGCAGTCAACTTGAAGAGCATCTTTCATCTTTTCATCAATCTGAAAGGGCTCCAATGCTTGCTTTGTTATGATTTTATTAAGAACAAAGAAATGGAAGGACATAATGATTTAATCCATCTATTACAGAGGAGAAAAAGCCAGAGAGTCCAGAATGATAAAATCTTTAAGACTTGCATAAAATCCTTTCTTGTGGTCTGTGGATGACAATAGGAGCCACAATTTGCTAAGCACAATTACATCGTTCAACTATGAACCCTAGACAATTACATTGGCTTAAATCGAAGTCCCAGTAATTTTTGCCCCATTAAAAATCTGTATTAAATTTAAATTAAACTGTTGGTTTTAAATTATACTTGTAAAAATTCAGACCTAACCTGATCAAACACATCTATATAGACTTGTTGAAGACTGTGAGAGCTGCAGAACTGATTAATCTCATGATGAATTTTATCATATATCCATGTCTTATCATACTCCACACCATAATTGAGCAATGTCTCATAGACAAATTCTTTGCTGAGTCGGTTAACAACCTACAAAAGAATACACATCATCGCATATATAATTAAGGATGTAAAGGGTACACCACTGGTTAATCAGAAACATTGCAGAAGAAAAGATGCACTCGTTAGTACCTCGATCTTCCCAAAATTAATCATGACACCACCTTTAGTACCACATGGTATATCTGTCACCTGCGACGGTAGGCGTAATCCCAAAATTGAACTTATAGAGCGAAAATAAATGACAATTCAAAGTTGTTCTAATAAATTTACCATATCTGTCTGAAGTGTCACTTGTACAGGTTCATACTGAGTTATGAAAGGCATTTTTAGATGGAAACCTGGAACAATATTGACCGAGATCAGAAGCAAAAACTTGTTTGCAAGCACATATTGAAGAAAAAAGGAAAACATTGAAGAAATAGAGCAAAGAGTGGTTGGTACCTGGATCCGAAATGGTTTTCAAAAGGGCACCTCCCCTCCAATATACTCCCACATGCCCTTCCGGAACTTGGTGCAGAATGGATAATGAATTTTTGAAGGATGGTGATCCCGAAGGAACCAGAACCTGTAGATAATATCTCGTATTTGAAGAGATGTTTTCCAAAGTAGTAAACAGTACAAAGAAAACGATAACCAACCCTTATTATACTAGTCAATTTTGGTGAGAAACCCTATCCAATTCACTAAAACTTCCAACCTAGATAATGTTTACAGCGCAAACCACAAACGAAAATAGTAAAGCACCAATAATGCACTATTGCATTCTTTGAACTGATTTCCTTCCCGAAAACATAGTAATAAAGAACTAATGACATAAAGAACAATGCATTACCACAATAGGCCATTCATGATCATTTTGAGTTAGGTTAGAGTACCTAAGGGTTTCTCAACCTAGAAAAGCAAAGCTGCGACTAAGAGCAAACATGTCCATTGACGAGAAATCTTCCAATAGTAAAAGGAATTTAACTTGTGAGATATCCAGAAAATCGATGAATGAAAGGGAAAGAAACGGCACTATGCAGGAACGCAACGCGAGGCATAAATCAAAACTAATTGGTACTCTACTTGTTACAGTTATAGCAAATCAGAAAACCGAATTGGTAAAGTATCCATTGGACGAATGAGATTTGTAGCTAGGAGTACAAGATCAAGAGCAACAAAAGCGTGAGTTTCCAGATGCAACATTACATACTGATGGAATGCTGCAATAGTGCAAATGTGAAGTGGAGAGATATACATACCATGGCGACAATGGCGAGGAAGATGAGGAAGGGGACGAGAATCGAGGAGGTGGAATCAGGTTGGCGCGGCATCGGAGGAGTGAAAGGTGTTTGTGGTCGTTGCGACGGCGGGCGATCCATGGCGGTGGAACAACGCAAACAAGCACGCTAGTGACTTGCCCTTAAACTTAACGTCACTCCCTTTGATTATCCGAGTTGTGTTATGTATACTCTTCTCTGCGTAAGTGGGTATCTATTTGCAATATTTATATAAACGGTTCAGCCAACTCCAAGTTTATTATCTAATTTTTTAAATTTTAAAATAAAAAATAAAAAAAATGACTTAATTGACTTGTTATATAATTAGTTTTTTAGATTTTTTATTTAAATAAATAATTATATCTGTATATTTTAAATTATAAATATTATTACTGTACTAAAATAGGAATTTTGTATAAGTAATTTCATATAAGATGGCAATGAAATTTCACTCTCTCTTGCTTCTTTTCTCCCATCATAAGATGGCAAAGTGTTAGAAAGTAGCGAGTATTTTAATATAAAAATTTTGTAAACTCATTTCGAAGATAATTGCTTGTAGTTTGTTGAGAAACTTCAGGTGCTTGGCCACATGGAAGAATGAAAACACTGACATTCAACCCCTTTGACTCTTTGACATAGCATCCACTATCCAGGTAAAATTTTTTCTGAAAATAGTCTACTTGTTAATTATTATTATTATTATTATTATTATTATTATTATTATTATTATTATTATTATGTGTGTGTGTGTGTGAGGCGCATTTTATTGGCACCTGAGTCAGTTAGCGGTTAAAAATTCGTAGGCTTGAGAAAAATGATGGGTGCTTTATCATTGGCATATCCATTCAGCAGAGTCACAGCCACCAAAGTAAGTGAAGCTCAAGCTAAACCTAACAATGGCTTCCCTTCGTTTCTTCCGAAGCAAGTTCACACAATCAAAGACCCCTTTGCTCGAAACCTCGCCATGCGTATTCACCGGCTACCCGTTTCTGTAACAACTAAACTACTTACTCATTACTTTGCTCTCTCTGCGTTTCACTTTTTGTGATTCAACTCTTTTGCTCTGCAGACTCACATGTACATTTTATATATGTTTTAAAGTTGCTATTAACTGTGGTTATTGGAAATGACTAGCTGCTGTTGTTTGTAATTTGTGATTATGATTAATATTTTCTGACAAGGCATAATTCTCTAAAGTCTAAACCCATGGATATACAAGAATTAACACTTCAATTTGTTCCATAAAAAACAGAATTTATCTTTCAATTGGCTAGAGTAGCTGAAATTTCAGAAAGTAATCCAATCTTGTCAACTTCAGAAAATTGTTCAATGTTTGATAATGAATTGTTGTGCCTGCAGGCGGCTAATATGGCCACCTCATGAATATATTTGAATTCCACTCCATAATCATCATCGTCATCATCATTATTATTCATAAATCTAATTAGTATATGGATCATTCTCTATTTCAATATGACACAATCAGGTTAAGTTCTCAGAGAATCCTATCATGAGTAGTTGTGTGAAGCCATTAATGATACAGAACAAGGCAAATCCAGTTGTCCTTCTTCATGGTTTCGACAGGTACTCCAAATGTGCAAGAGACATAATTAGATTCTACATTTTTGTGCTAAGACTAGCCCTGGATTTCACTCTCTTTCTTATTATTTTCAGCTCATGTTTAGAATGGAGATATACATTTCCATTGCTTGAGGAGGCTGGTTTTGAGACATGGGCCTTTGACATTCTCGGTTGGGGATTCTCCGATCTAGGTTTGTTTTTGTTACTTACTCTTCCTATTTTATGTTTGTTCCTCTCCCTGATTTTTCATTTTAATGATGTTCAGTTTGTCGTCTTTTCTTCAGCAGAAAAACTTACTTCATGTGATGTGGTATCAAAGCGCGAACACTTCTATGAGGTGCTTAATAAACTATGTGAATTTGAGTAAGACAGTTATTCTATAGGGTCTGACTTGTTCCTCAGCCTATATTCTGAAGGAATGTTTGTATTGCCAATTTTCAAGTTTCATTCAATGTGTATATTGTTGTTTTCCTTGCAATTGTTCCGGATTGTATTGAGGATGGATTTGATTTACCTACCAGTTTTGGAAGTCTTACATCAAAAGGCCAATGATATTGGTTGGACCAAGCCTTGGCTCAGCTGTCGCCATTGATTTTGCAGTCAATTATCCGGAAGCTGTATGTGCTATCTAATAATTTAAATTCAGACTATCCACAACAAGCCAGTTTCTGAGTAATTTATTTTACATTAAGCAAAATTTTCATTTAGTGACTCTGGTGTGAACTTATCATTCATTTGCAGTTCATCTTTTCAGGTGGAAAAGCTTGTTTTGATTGATGCTAGTGTATATACAGAGGGAACAGGAAACCTAGCAACCTTACCTAGACTTATAGCCTATGCCGGGGTGAGTGTTTTTCCAAGTTACTAAGCGTAAACATGTTACCCATAATTATCATGAAAAGTCTATCATATCTAAGCATCATGACTGCCATTGCTTTGTATTGGAAAATATTATCAGTCTAATAATTTTCACTCCTTTTTCTGCTTAAACCTTATAATGGCAGTAATTTGTTTTCCGTAATGCTTATTCATTGGTAGATTCTATGGAAAGACAAGTTCAATCTCTTAACCAGAGTTTTACTTTTGTGGGGAAAGATACGTATGGGAGTGGTGAGGATGTAATCACCCTTATATGATGCAACTTACATTCACCTCTGCTCTCTCTTCATTCAGGCATATGTATTGAAGAGTGTTCCATTACGGTTGTATGCAAACTATTTGACGTTCAATGACATTTCTTTCAGTACCAGCCTTGATTGGACTAATGTAAGTTCCCAGGTCCTAAAGCTATCATGTTCTTTGATCACATTGTGTATATACACCAGATAATCTATATATGTTTTCTAGTTAAAAAATTTGCCATTTGGCACATGCAATCCTCGACCCTTATACTTGCCTAGCCATATAGGAATGTGTCCTGCCTGGAACTTATTGTGTATGTTCAAGCATCCACCAAAGTGCCCTCATCGTACTAAATGGCACTTATACTTGCACGTATTTAAATTGCAAAATAAGGTTGATTAACATGGTCTTTATATATAATATTATAATTCTTATCAGATCGGCCGCTTGCATTGTTTGTTTCCATGGTGGGAGGATGCTACAGTGGATTTTATGATTAGTGGTGGTTATAATGTTGTTTCCCAGATAAGAAAGGTATTTTCATTGCAGTATTACAAGTTTGTAAATGTATGTTGTAGTGGTGACATTATGTTGTTACGGCATTGGAATATGAAGGTTTCATCATTCTTTTGATGAATATATATCAAAATTTGATAATTCCATTAAGTTATGTGACGTTTTCAATAATATACCCTATCCCCATCACCAAAACAAAACAGTCTACCATCAGTATGACTATAAGTTCATATTTTGGCCTACATTTCTCTGTGTGCTTGGGAATATACTTACCAAAAAATTTTAATTGTATGAGTCATACTTTGTTAAAATGTTATTATATCAAGACACATTCAGGTAAGGCAATATAGTATTGTATTTGAGACTGTTTTTGCACTGAAGTGCTGTATACATTACATCCTCAGAAGGCTGCTATCATTTATTAGTCTGTTGTTCACTGATAATGGTGAGAATTGAAACCCTGCAAGGTGACTAGTGTTCCCCTTTATTATACTTTTCAAATTAAAACAGTTACGGTTCAAGTTTATCCTCACATGACTAGAAGCATAACTTTGTTAATAACAGAAACATGCTTGACTACTTTTGAATGTAGTAGTTTTCTTCCATAATTGTATGTCCAGAACTTAACATCTTCCTGAATAAGATGTTTTATATTTTGTATATGTTTCTCAGGTAAAGCAGAAAACACTTATCATTTGGGGAGAGAATGACCGGATCATCAGCAATAAGCTTGCTGTGGTTAGTTAGTTCATCTTTCTATATTATTATAAGCAAGAAACACATAACATGCCACAAAAATGTCTGATTTTGAAACATAACCCTCGGTTATTTTTGTTTCAGGTTTATTTGACTTAATTTTGTTCCTTGATAAAGTTTACTGACTATATCATCTTTTCAGCAACTGCACTGTGAGTTATCTGATGCAATTATACGCCAAATACCAGATTGCGGCCACCTTCCACATGTCGAAAGACCGGCTTCTGTCGTCAAATTCATTATTGAGTTTGTTCAGAGAGAAACCAAGTTAGTAAATCAATGTGTTTCAGCAGAATGATCACCTTTTTCCACTCTCCAACAGAGAAAACTACTGAACAGGTAACATTTTGCAAAAGGAGCAAGCTGGTGATCAATAGAGCTAAATATGTTCAAAACAACATTGTTATGCTCGAAACTAACAGGAGACAATCTTGATTCTTGATTCTTGTTGGAATTCCATATCCCTAACATTATGTATTAGAGAATGTGCAGACTGTTGTTCTTCATTCAGTCATAATTTTTCTTAGCTTAACCATGATTTTGTTTTGTGACATTGGCACACTACTTGTAAATGTTTATTAGGGTGTTACTATGATTGTTTAATTTGTTCGTAAGATTTCAAATATCCAAATTCCTATCTTTTATACTAAACAGAAGGTTGGAAAATGTTAGGAATCATGCTAAGCATAGGTTAACGACTTAACTCTGCCATAATACTACAAAGATTCGATCAAGTTTCTTTGTAAACTAGATAACTGTCAATCTTTTGACGGCCTAACTTAGGTCAACTATGCAAAACTTTGCAATAGTTTAAATATACACAGGATTCTACTTTTATATTAGAAGTTTAAAACCAAATTAGGTAGATCAAATCTGTCTAATTATATTATTTTTTCCTAGTTTGATTCTGTTCAAAATTACTAAGATGTCGTCTAAAGCATGCACCTTTATATATTTTTTATTTTCTCATTTGTCAGCTACGCATGTTGTTACATCAAACTAAAGTTATTCTAAGTTGGTGTATTGAGTATTGACTTGGAACATCCATAAGAGAAAACGTTCCCACGGAATGAATGATCAGCAGCCACACCCCCACACGAGAAAGGAAAATCACAAATGAAATCGTGTTCCTCATTAGTCATTGAAAAGACCTTTGAACTAACTAAACTTTTTCATTAGGAATATGAATGTTGCAAACTGTTTTTCAGGTTTTTTTTTAACCACTTGCAAAAAAAAAAAATATGTATATGCGGTACCATGCCAGGTAACAAACAATCAGGGTATATATCATACTAATAAAAAACTTGTGCAGCTGAAAATGAAAGAAAGTGAATATATGAATAACATGTAAAGTGTTGTGCTAATCATGCAGGATAATTATTTAAGAAATGGGAGAAGAAAAATGGCAAAGTGGCATGGAATCATAGATTAAAAAAATAATTTATATATGGGCTAGGAGGTTCCATTAAATTAAGAAATAGTGCCTCTCATAGTCATAGATATACAAATGGAACAAAGCTAAGAAAACTGACTAGGTTTGTTTCTACACTAATATGTAGTCAAAATCAATCAAATATAAAGTGATGATAATGAAGCCAAATTCCCCTACCCCTTTTTTATTCCAAAAAAGAAAAAAATTGGGTTTTGCTTGAATTGATGACTATGGTTGCAAAATCTGGTCCATACATATGCAAAACAAGTTTAATTTAGACCCTCAAGACTAACAATAAGGTAAGAAAAAGGGACATTAGAAACATGGTTTTGGTGCCTTGTAAAGGACTCAAAGCAGCTCCACTCCCATCATTGACACCAGTTGAAGATGATGGACTTATTCCAAACACACCAGTAGGACTCCCTGTGCCAAAACCGGTGCCGGTGCTGGTGCCGTTGCCGGTGCCGGTGCCTGTTGATGGTGTAGTGGAAGGTGATGTTCCTGGTGTACCGGTTGAGGGTGTTGTAGAGCCTGATCCAGCATTGCTGCAACAGAACCATAGAATAAAAATATCAGCAAATAAAGACTTTAGGGATTAATATAATACAAGAAGTATCAATCAATAACAATAACTCTTATGTAACTCAGAAAATGTTTGTTGTACTCATTTTTTAGAGGGCGCCATTGATTTATTAGTATTTTCTATCTGATAAAAATTCAGCGAGATTCACATTTTATCTAATGGTAAATGATAAATGAGTTGGCATAATATTTGATATAAAAAAATAAAATAAATATGCTATCTAAGAATATTATATATGAGAGCACAGATGTAAAGATCAAAGTGGTTGAAGTTGACAAGAATAATTGTGGAACATCCTAATCATGACAGCTAATATTTCAATTTCAATAGAACAAGCATATGACACGGCTTAGCTCAACTGGTGGAAATCTAGAAGTCTTGAAAAACAAAAATTTTTAGCTAAAACTGTCAAATAACGCAAGTTTAGACTGTTTAGACTAATTTTTTTCAGGGTACATAAACCAAAGAAAAAAAAAAGGCTTCTTTTACTATAACCCAACAATAATAATAATAATAATAATAATAATAATAATAATAATAATAATAATAATAATAATAACGGTTTTGACTAATGTTGTAAAATGCAACGTTTTTTGAATGCTGAATAAAAGCACTCAGTTTTTGAAATGCTTTTGTATATTGCTGAAACCCACCAAAGATTCTAATAAGCTTAGCCACCCACCCCAAATGGAAAAGTGGAATAATCCTAAAAAAAGGAATCATGCTAAATCACCTTTACATCTAAATGAAAGAGATTCGAGAGTAGGAACAGAAAACACTCCCAAAACAAACTAGTTTCATAGGATCATAAGACATAATCAGTCAAGATATACATACCTAGGACTTGAGGGGTAAACACAACCAGAAGATGTAGCTGCAGATTAAAAATTAAGCAAATAAATTAGTAAAGAAAAATAAGGAAGAGAAGAATAAAAATTAAAATTGGAGTTGTACTTACAAGGTGGATTTTGACTAGTGGAAGCAGCACCAGAAAAATCACAGCTGTCTTGAGCATTACCCTTCCTTTGGTAATAGCTATTAACAGCATAGTTACAGTGATCTTTCACAGTGTTTGGTTGGTAACAAGCTCCATTTTGGAGAATAGCACTACAATCAGCTCCATTCCCACAAGCATAATCTATTGCTTTCTGAAGTGCTTGATCACCTACACCATCTTTGCATAAACAGTACAGAGCATCTATTGCACAAAATAAACAAGAACAGTCAGCTCATACAGCAATCAAAACATGCAATTCAGAAATAGCAAAATCAACAAGGAACAAAAAACATGTTTAGAAATTTCCTTAACTAGCAACTAAAATTCACTCTCTCAACTAGAATTACATAGTATGTCTTTGATCATCATAGTAGAAATCCACCTCACAAGAACTTAAAGCAAGAAAAAGCAATAATCAATTATAGGAACTCATGATGTCAGAGAAAACATACATGGATCAGCAGCTATCTATAAATTTTGAAACTTCAAAAATAGAAAGACTTACTTGAATGGCCAGTGAGGGCCAAGAGAAGCAGGAAATAGAGGAAAAGGGCCATGAAAAGATAGAGTAAGAAAGGGAGAAGAAAAGAGAGATAAAAGCGTTTGGAGAATGAATGAAGAATCTGTGAGGGACAAGAGAGAAGTGTTGTGGTTTAGGTGTCTCTATCAAACTATATATCACTATGGCTTGTGTTTTACATCATTTAAGTGAATGATAAAGGCATTATTATACAATATAAAGGCATAAACTGGGAGGGTACTGTTCTGGGGAATTGTGTACAGGATTTCCTTAGTTTTATAATTCACTCATTACTTTCTCATGTTTTCAAACGGCCAATTTTACTGTAAAAATGTTTTTTTTTAGAGTAAGGTGACATAGAAATTCTTGCAAATTTACATTTTGGATAGATTAATTTGTAAAAAAAAATTAATAAAATTTTTTAAGATAACAAACGTAAAGAAATTAATTTAAATTAAAACATTCTATCGTAATCATAGAACTAATTTAAAGATAGTGTGATTACATTTACTATTCGAAAGATTTTATTAGTACTTTTTTTTAGAGATTAGTTTGTCTGAAATGTAAATTTTTAGAGATTTATTTATTATTTTATTTTTTTTTAAATTGTTTATTAGTATTGATTTTGATTCCATGTGTTAAAGGGAAGAAAGAATCAAAGAAGTGAACTTCATACAAAAATATATAAAACACACATATTTTTTAATTAGTTCTATCTAAAATTATTGAACAATAATTTTGAGTCGTTGAAAATGGTTTCTTTTCCGTTATTATAAGGATTTTTTTTATTGTACTCGCTGGTAGTAAATAAGATTAATAATTAAAGAAAAGGTTAAGGAGAAGATAGGACCACTTTTATATAAACAAACAATTACAAACAGCATTTTTCTTCATCAGTACTCTATCATCAACTTGTGTGATCAAATTAAAAGTTTAATCCATGTTATAATGAAATTAAATCCACATTAAAATATTATATAAGAGATAAGGTTGATATTCCATAAAAAGAGGCCTAGCTAGACATGTATGAGATGTTAAAGTAATATTGTGAGTTCAACCACCATGTTAAATATATTTCTTTTATTAGAAAAGTATAAAAATAAGTTTGATATTGATTAGTTTACTTCAGGATTTAAATTTAGTATATCAAAATTAGAGCATATTTTTAGTTTCAAAAAGTGTTACCAAGAAACTAATAAATTACAGGATATATATATATATACACACACACAAAGATCTAAGCCATTAAACTTGTGTTTACTTAAAAATTTCCTTAATGCTTTTCATGAGTAGATTTGCACTTTAATTTAGAGGGGTAAAGAAGGTTATGTTCCGCGGCAACGACTTGTCAATTGGCATGGAATTCCAAATATGGGAAATTTTGTTTGAATTAGCGTTTATATGTATATGAAATGTATAGGAATATTTGGCACAATTACAAAGATAGACCCATATGTGAAAAGCTTCTTTTCAAGAATTCTCATTCCATATATTGCGTGGTCCTTTCTTCTACTACATGTGCGTCGGCTTCGAGTTGGAGCAGCACTTCACCTTAAGTAGTTGCGGGAAAAATTATAAAAAATATCCATGAAGTTTATGAACGTTAACAAAAATACCTATAAATTAAAAAAATTAATGATGCATTTATAAAAGATAGGTTTTATATGATAAAAGTATCCAAATTTTATTTTTTTTGTTGATTTTTTAATAAAATTCTCAAACTACTATACCCTCAACCTCAATTCACTTTTTCAACCTTCCATAACCTAATCTGACCTTTAAAACCCTTGTCATTGAGTCCAAAACTACTCCTATAACAGATCAGGCCGAAATCAATGGTAATAGTATGGTGGTGGTGGTGGTGGAGGATCAGACCTCAACCGGTTTAGTTATAAGTTTACCGAATCCTCTTTCTGCATGCAGCAGCACCACGACCCCTCTTTCTTCTCAGGTGCGCGACGACGGTATTCTCCTCGGCTGGGACAGGAGCGCCACGGCAATGTTCTCCTTAGGTTGGGTCACAGACGTGCGACGAAAATGTTGTAGTCACCTTAAGAGTGAGAGGGGAGGAGATTGGCGGTGACGGGGTAGATGGGTGGCGGACGGCAGTGAGAAAGTAGAAGGAGAGTTATGTGACTCTGTGAGGATTTTTGAGAGAAGAAGAAGTGAGGAAAGAAGAAGAAGTGAGAAGAGAGGGAGTGACGGTAGAATGGGATTAGGGTGGGGTAGTTTGGAAATTTTATTAAAAAATTAACAAAAAATTAGGGATTTTTTACTTAAATAAATGAAACAAAAACCAATTTTACTGGATTCCCCTAAAACAAATTTGAAAACGTGTTTTTCCTCTTCCTAATATTATGTAAACAAATTTCAAAACGTGTTTTTCCTCTTCCTAATATTATGTAAATCGTCCTAGGATGATAAGGGTTATGTAATATGTTAAACATGGCACCCTAAAATGATTTATGCATGCATGGCCTAGGGGATTCACGTGTAAATCGTCACAGGGCTGGCAGGGTTACATTTACACATAAATCGTCTCACCCTGATAGGAGTCACGTGAATTTGGGCTAAAGCACAAATGCATGCCACGATTCACATGCAATAGCATAACCTGGGTAGCCTGGCGCGATTTATGGTCTTTTTGGAGACCCTCAAAGCCTAGGGACGATTAATGCTTGAAGAGTTACCCTAAGGTGGTTGCAACGAGTTGTTGCTTGAGTCTTCCCTCAACACACAGCGGCGACTTACGTTGGTGTGGAAGGAGCCACCATAATCGGCTAGCTTTGGGAGAGAAGGGTTGGGAGGAAGACAGCCCACAGCGGTGGAGGAGGTGGCAATAAGCAGAGGCGTGGGGCGTTCACCGGCGACGGCGCGGCAGCGGCTGGGCCAGAGGAACCATTGGCCGACATAGTGAGGCACAAAGTGATGGGTTGCGTGGCGGAGTGGGAGGAATCTGTCTTGCGAGAAGGATGGCGACCAACCACGGAGATATGTACTGCCTTAATGGTATTGTGCATGTTGTCAGATTTATCGACGACGAGGTTAGTCATCGAAATGTAAATTTAGTTGAGTTGGTTGATGTCATGGCTCTGGTGATTACACTAATATGTTGATGAATATTAGTTTGAATATGCATGTTAGAACATTTTTTAATAAGGATTTTGTGGGTTTGGCTGTTTAATGATTTCGTAGGTTTTTGGTTGGGTTAAACGATGTTAGAGTTTGAATTTTTTAAAGAGGTGTGGATAAAGTAGTCGATAATTTTATGCTTGAGACTGGTGATAAATTTTTTCTTGTGCTGCTAGAAGTGTGATACTTTGATGAATACATATAACCTGGCCTTTTTAATTTTAGTAGCTTATTGGATAAACCTTTTATATTGAGTAATTTTTTTTTTGTATAATGACCGGTTAAATTGTTTCACTAATATTTATGTTTTATCAGTTAACTCGATGCGTTAGGAGCGTTCGTAGACAACAGAAGATGATAATGCACGATTGTATACTGCCGTACTTAGATCGTGCCAATTTACTGTATGTTGTAAGGTTGAATGATTATTGGTTCAAGCTTGATGAGCCGCTGATCAGTGCATTCGTGGAGCGATGGCGTCCTGAAACCCATACGTTCCATATGTCGTTCGGAACGTGCACGATAACACTACAAAATGTTAAATGTGGCATACCAGTTTGGCCTCCCTATTGACATACATGCAGTGAGCGGGTGTCTCAGTGACTTCGAGCGGTTGATAGAGGGAGGGAAGCCTGTCTAAGTGTGGTTTGGAGATCTATTCGACGAACTTCCACCGGATGATTGTATCGATGACTTCACAGTTTCTTTTTCATGGTTCCAAAACAAGTTTAGAGTCTTGCCCGCCAATGAATCAGAGGCAACGGTACAGATCTATACACGGGATTACAGATGTATGACCTGGGGTCCTACACATTCCGCATCTCTTTAGTCGATCCAGCTCAGTCTCATCCATACTATTCCTTATCCTGGTACTCTGAGGTCTTCCAATAGCAGCTCGCATCATGCTGAGATCGGGGATCACATGAGGTCCCTCATATACGGTCAATAGCTCTTCCTGAATAGGCGGAGAAAATGCCGGTCAGAGATCACTAAAATGCCATGCTGGGGAGTCACATGCTGACAAAGGTGGCCAAGAAAAAACTTCCACAAATATGTGTTTTCGCCTTCGACTAACCCGAATGCTACTGGGAGAATGTTCGAGTTTTCATCTTGGGCAATAGCCATTAGCAAAGTATCTCCATACTTTCCATATAAATGAGTACCATCAATGGATATCAGTGGCTTGCAATACTTGAATGCCTCAATTCACGAAGGAAACGTCCAAAATAATCGATGAAAGAAAACCCTCGTTCCATCCACCATATTACCTGCCCTCACTGGTGAAGTATGCAACACCGCTATAGTGTCCGGCATATACAACTGAACCCCGGTGATCCACTTTGGTACGTGGTTGTAAGACTCCTCCCAATCTCCATATATCTAAGCAATGGCCTTCTGCTTGGCCATCCAAACCTTCTTGTAGATGGGGTTGAAACCAAACTTTGACGACACCGCATTTTGGAATACCTTAATGGAGACTGATGCATCCGCCATGATCAAGGATAGAATTGAAGCACAGATGACATGATAATCGAGCTGCCTGTGATCCGTTGATATCTCAGTTGCTAGACATGTGTGTAGTCTGTTGTACTTTCTAACTTTCCAGTAGCCTTTCCTCTGCTACATAGTCACACGTATCAGCCAGTTACATCCATTCCTGAACTGCACACACTTCCCATGATACTTCAATCGGTCGGACTCAATCACTTTATATTTTACACACGACGAATATTATAACTCTTGATTGTCAGTATAGCTTCGTCTTTGGTTTCAAACGATTGCCCGATTTCAAATTCGTCCGTGCCAATTATAATAGGCCTATCTCCGTCAATAGTAGGGTGTTGTTGATCTAAAAATGCAGGCTGGTTCATTGCATCAAGGTCCAAAGTGAAAAAGTGTCGAGGGTACTACTGCGTCTGACTGCTTGCATGGGTTTGTGCTCCCCTAGCACGTGTGGTGTCTTCCTCGCCATCGCTTTCATCACCAATAATTGGTGGCTCCGAATCCGATCCATCATCGCCTATAGCCTCCGCAAATGGATCTCTCTCTCTTATCTCCATGAATGCCGGTGCACCATCTACTATAGATGCTGCTCCCATTGCAACTGCGAGCTGCCCAAACGTACGCCCATCACCCAAGTCATCTGCCGGAACGGAAAAATCAGTAGCAAATGATGGGGATGAAACTAAAGGAGTCACCGGTTGTCCAGCTGGAATGGCGCTGGAATTCCCTTCTATGATGCCAGTTGGCGAATTCGGAGCGAATCCACCAGAGCTATCCTCTACATCAACTATTATGGCAAACAACTCTATAGCGCCTAAGTCGGAAAATCTTCCTTGGCTGTGGAATATAGCTCGTACGTCGTCATCGCCAAGCATCTCGTACTTTCCAAACTTAACATAACCTTGCCTCAGTGATATAGGAATACGAAAAAATAATTGTTTCACACATTTTTTGCCACACTTTTCTGCCTCATGTAATATCCTACTATGTAATTCCATCAAAGTCTTTTGACGGATTTACAAATACACCTATCTGTTTTTTACTAGAGAACACAACACCTTCACTTGTGTTTTCATCAATCTTTCCTCGATGATGAATTAATAAAAATATACTCTCAGCCATCTCTCGCTAAACTCACAAAACTTCAAGTGTGATTTGTTTACGCCACACTCGTTTATTTATAAAATTTTTATCATCATAAATTGTTCTAGGCTCCTCAGGGTTACTACGTTGCGTGTAAATCGTGGTAGGCCTATTAGGTTTAGCAAAGAGAACGTAAATCGCATCAGGATTGTTAGGGTTAGAAAAGGATATTAATCGTGGCGGGTCTTTGTGCTTTAACCTAAAATCACGTGAATCCTAGTAGGGTGGGATGATTTATATTCAAGTTGTAACCATGAGTACCTGGCACAATTTATGGCTATTTCGAACTAGGCCATGCATGCATAAATCGTTCTACGGTGCCATGTTTAATGAATTACATAACCCTTATCACCCTAAGACAATTTACATAATATTAGGAAGAGGGAAACACGTTTGGAAATTTGTTTTAGGGAAATCCAGTAAAATTGATTTTTGTTTCATTTATTTAAGTAAAATACCCAAAAATTAGCATTTGAATATTTTTGTCGTACAAAACCCATCTTTCATAAGTACATCATTAATTTCTTTAATTTATGGATACTTTTATCAACATTTATAAATTTCATTGATATTTTTGATAATTTTTTCAGCAGTTGTACATACATATTTTCTTAATTATTTATTAAAAATTATTTGCTCAATAATTTCATATTAAAAGAAGTGATGGTAATTATTGTTATATAAATTTAATTTTAATCTACTACCAAAATATATATATATATATAATATTATATCACAACAAATAATTATTTTTTATATTAATTACGTGAATAATTATAAAAAAAAATATTATTAGAGGACTAAAATATTTTAAAACTCTTATTATATATTGTAAACTTTTAAGTTTTAACCTCAACAATTTAGTGTTGAATAAACTAGCAAAAAATAAAAGCAAATGGCCAAAACGCCGTACATCTGTTTATAGTAATACTTTAGAGTTTAATGGTTTTCTCTCAGAGATACTTAAATAACATTCTTTTTTTCTATTTATAAAATCTATATTTTTCTCTATTTTTATAACTTGAATAAACAATATATATATATATATATATATAAAATATTATTACATAGTAGTTTGGTCTAATACATTAAAGAGTAGTTATTTTAAGGGGTAAGTACGATTTTGGTCCCTTAAGTATGGGGCCAGAATCGAATTCGTCCCTCTTCTTATTTTGCCATTAAAATCGTCCTTAATGTTTTTTTTCGTATTAAAATCGTCCTTTTTATTTTTTTGGACAAAAATGCCCCTCCCCGTCTTCCCTTCCCAGCACCCCTACGTCCCCACCCCCCACCACCACCACCACCCCCACCCCCACCCCCACACCCCCACCACCACCCCGCGCCCCCTTTCCCCCCACCACCACCACCACACCGCGTCGTCCTCCCCTTCCCCCCAACTCCACCCCCTCCCCGCCTCCCCTTCCCCCCACCTCCACCCCCACCCCCTCCTCGCCTCCCCTCCCCCTTCCCCTCCCCCTCTTCCCTTTCCCCACTCCCACCCCGCGTCACCCCCCTCCCCTTCTTCCCTTCCCAGCACCCCTACTCCCACCCCGCGTCACCCCCTCCCTGTCTTCCCTTCCCAGCACCCCCACCCCACCCCACGTCACCTCCCTCCCCGCTCTTCCCTTCCCCTCCACCCCCACCACCACCACCACCACAGCAAACAACAAACAGAGATAAATCAACAAATCAAAGATTCAACAAATCAAGAAGCAGAAGACGAAGCAGAAAGAAATCGAAGCAAGAAGCAGAGGCGGCGAGCAGCAGTGGCGAGGCGGCGACCAGCAGCGGAGCGCAAGCGACGACGACGAGGAGGTCACGGCGGCGACCTCCCTGTTCCCCCCTTCTTTCCACCTCCACCCCCCGGTAGCGTGGTGAGGACGACGGCGGCAGCGCGGCGAGGACGCGGTGGTGATGAACGCGCGGCGGCTCCAAGCCCGTGACCCCTCTCAATGGGTCTGACGGCGGCTCCAAACGGTGCGATGGTGGCGGCGACTGAAGCACGAACGGCGGCGACAGGGTCTGACGGCAGCAACGCGAGCAGCAGCGAGCTGCTCCCTCCCCGGCGCCAGCCCCCTCCCCCCTTCCCTCCCCCCCTTCCCTTCCCCTCCCCTCCCCTCCCCACCCACGCGTTTTCTTCCCCCCTTCCCCAAACACCCGTTTTGTTTTTTTTTTTTTATTTTATAATTTTTATTATTAAAATAGGAATAGGGGTAGTTTAGGAATAAAACAAAATTTTTTATTAAAAATGACGATTTTAATACGAAAAAAACATTAAGGACGATTTTAATGGCAAAATAAGAAGAGGGACGAATTCGATTCTGGCCCCATACTTAAGGGACCAAAATCGTACTTACCCCTTATTTTAATCTTATACAAAAAAATAAAATATATTTTTTAAATAAAAAGAAGAAAAATATTATTTAACTATCTCTTAAAAAAATAAAACATCATATATAAAACTTGAAACACACTATACAAAACTCATTTATTTATTGCACAAGATTACTATTTGTTAGGGGTGTACATAATCTGGTCCGACCTGGTTCCGAATATTTTAGGGGCTAATTTAGTGTGATTTCACTGGATTTAGGGTTGGGTAAGGATCTTAGAATTAGACCCGGTCATTATTTTGAGTCGAGTCCAAGTCATAGCTCGGATCACTCGAACTCGGCCCGCCGGTGACTCGGTCATTATACACAATTAATATTTTGTGTTATTAGTGATAGATAATGATTATTCTTATATGGAATTTAAGTATTATAAATCTTAATATTTTGTGTTATTAGTCATTATAAAACTATATATAAGTTAATGTTTTATGTTTAAAATGCATAAGACTAACTAGACTAATGTATAATATTGTGTTATTCACTTATTTGTATTAATTTAAATATTTGGTATTATTAGACAATATTAATATTGACTGTGGTTATGTTTTAATTTTAGAAAAGAGTTAGTTCTTGTTATATTTTTCTAAGTGAATTTTATCATGTCAAATAATAGTTGAAGTTTTGAAAATTTAGATATTTTTATATGCTAACTTATAAGAAAGTAATGTTAACAGCTCAGTTTTTATCCGGTATAATTTTGGCCAAAAAATGTGTAAGTTTCATCGGATCTAAAATCAAATTCGAATCTAATAAATAACAAATAGATTCGATATATATTTTGGACTGAATCTAAATCACATTAAATCCGATGCCACCAACCCGCTTGCAATTCCAACATTGCTTTTAGATTACTTTGTATATATATTCCTAAAAAGTGCTTAATTGGGGTTTTGACCATTAGAGATACAGAAAGTTACTGGACCCATGGACAGCACTTCAGAAAGGAGTGAAGGATAAAGGTTTGATTAGTTCATGGGGATATTTGATTATTTTCGTTATAAAATTAATAATGTCACTCTCAATTTAATAAGTTTATTTTTTCTGGTAGAGTTGTATATTTATTAAAAATAATATATCTCAGATTAAAATGACATCATCAATAATTTAAGAATAGTAATTTTACTCCCTAATTAATTACTTAATCAATATCCAATTGAGCCTTATTTAATTTGGTGGCTGGGTAGGGTTCGCCAGGGTGAATATTGAGATGGTAAATGTATAAATACTACTACTAACATGTTTTAAGGGAATTCAATTATAATATCTAAATGAAATATGACAATAATGTGTTATTTTTTTATGCTTCATGAACACTGTAAATTTGAAATATTTGGCATTCTTGTTATTTAGATTTAGATAGACACATAAATTCCTAAATATTCAGTTTTTATAGATTACAACATATACATTTGGTGAAAAAAAGTTTTATTTTTTTAGATTAATAGACATAAACTCTCGAATATTTGTTTGTCAGTAACTACTAACTAATTGATAATCTCTAAGTTAGATTTTATCATTCCATTCAATACTTCGATTGTAACTTAGAATTCATTAAAAAAAAAAAACAAAAAATAAAAAATCATCAAACCAAGACAATAGAATTTCTCCAATAACAACAAAATCTATTTAATAGAGGGAAGACAAACATTTTGGAGTGAATCAATTAAAAAGTAATCATCGAAAAATAATAGATGCTTTTAGTAGGTGAACGTAAATATGACTCATCATTATATTGTTTCAATTTACTACTTAATTAATTAAAAAAATTATAAAGCAGTAATAATAAAAGCTTTGGTTGTTGGATTGTAAGGGAAAGCGCAAGAATTAGGAAGTGGCTGTGGTTTGCAACTCTGCATTATATTGTCCGGTCCAGATCCATTGCAACAAAAATGCTGAAAAGTTGGCCTTTCTTGCATATATCTAGGATTATTCTTATCCCTATCATTGCTGCAATATCTAAATTAAACAGACAAAAAAAAAGTCAAAATTGTTTAAAAACACTATGATTGGTTGACTAAAATAATATATTTTTTTTATTAAATTGAGCTTTTTTTTTAACTTATTTTTAGATCTATTGAAAAATTAATATATTTGAACAATTTACTTAAAAAAAAACTGGTATTTCAACAAAAAGGAAGTGTAGTCATTAAAAAAATTGTTAAAGGAATATCAGAATTTATTATTTTTAGTTATCACTTAGTCATTAATTTAATTTTTTAGTTTAAATTTTTTGTTTAGTAATCCAACAACATACTTTATTTTATACATTTAAATATTAGTGATTAATTGACGACTTAAACCAATAAATTCTGATAGTTATCTAATATTCCTCTAATTATTATACTATCTTATATTTCTATTTAGATTTTAAGTCAAACAAAATTAAGAATAAAAAATATTCCAAATACATACCTTAGGACTCAGGTTCGGCAGGTTTTGATGCTTCTTCTACTGGTTTGAATTCTTCACCTGCATTTAATGAGAGCATTTACTTTTTGAATGCAGTATATATATTATCAGATATTATAAATAACTAAAACATAAAAGCTTGATATTGGCATGAATATAAAGAAATACCTCCATCCTCAGGCAAATCGGAGGTCCAGAGAGTGAGATTGTCTCTCAACAATTGCATGATCAAAGTGCTGTCTTTGTATGACTCTTCACTCAATGTGTCTAACTCCGCAATTGCCTCATCAAATGCTTGTTTTGCCAAATGGCAAGCCCTTTAATTCAATTTATTTCAGTAATAATCCCAATACATAGCTAGTAGCATATATAACCTAATAATACCTTTCAGGAGAGTTCATGATCTCATAATAAAACACTGAGAAGTTGAGTGCAAGTCCAAGACGGATTGGATGTGTTGATGGAAGATCTGAGTTTGCAGTTGCTGAAGCAGCCTATTCATACAATGCAAACAAACATACATAAGCATCCACCAATTATTACATAAAAAATCAATTACTCCTATAAAATACCTCGTATGCCTTGAGTGACTGTTCAGCTATCTCTTTCCTTTCTTGCTCAGTCTTGAACTCAGCAAGGTAACGATAGTAGTCACCTTTCCTGGATTACGAAAACAAAGTTAAGCTGATTAAAAAAAATAACATAAATAATTATATCTCTAAGAAGAGAGATGAATGATATATACATCTTGTAGTAGAAAACAGTGGCTTCTCCAGAGTGGGAAGAAGGAATGAGATGGTGGTCAATGATGTCGAGAATATCACTGCAGATCTTGGAAAGCTCCTCCTCCACCTTTTGGCGGTAACCCTTGATGATTTTGACGTTGGCCTCATTCCCCTTTGACTCTTCCTTCTGTTCGATTGAAGACATGATGCGCCATGAAGCTCTTCTTGCACCAATCACGTTCTTGTATCCCACTGACAGCAGGTTCCTCTCTTCCACTGTCAGTTCCAGATCCAGCTTTGCCACTGTCTTCATGCATTCTACCATCTCTGCATCACATTTCTCCAATTCTTTAATAATTAATAATATTCACTAGTCATATAACACTAATATTATTTTAAATTGATTATATATTATTAGAGATTAATTTTTATGGACTAATAATATAAAATATAGATATAAAATATACGTTAAAATACAAAATAAATATTAAAAATAAATTAAATAATATATATATTTATACATAAATATATAATAACTGATTTGGTAGTTGATTTTTAATATATACATAATATTTTTATATTTTTATAAAGTATTTTAGATCAATTTTTCTTATAATAATACTTAATAACACATTTTGTATCTATAAAAATGGATCTCACCACCATTTCTTATTAGGCAACAACTCTCGTTAATTTGAAAATAAAAAACTAGTTATATTCTTTTCTAATCATATCATCCCTCCTAATTTTTGTCCTTTTCTTAATTAGATTTATGAAAGCTAATGGGTTTGTTATTCGGATTTGCATTTGCATTTGCATTTCTTTTTTGAACAAATCCAACAATTCCGAAGGTGAGTAATATAATACATTCAGCATAAGCATGATGTACATGTGATTAATCATTAAAATGAAATGAAGTTATGTTAATTAAGATTAAAAAAAAAAACAAATCATAACAAGGAATGGTAAAAACTAAAAAGGACCTTCATATCTTTCAGCCTGCTCAGAAAGCTTGGCTAGGTAAACCTGAGTCTCTCTCTCCTTCTCGGTAGACATTGTTTGTATCAGAGAGAGATCAAAACAACAATAGCTTTGTAATAATGTGCAATAACAACAACAACAATAATAATGTGTTTGGTGATTGTGAAGAAAAAGAAGAAGAAAAAGAATAAGAATGCGTGAAAGAAGGGAAGGTGGGGTGGAGTTGTTATAAAGGAAGGAGCAAGTTGTGGAGGAGAATGTAAGACCGAATCTGTGCCGTTAGATTATTTTGGAACCGACCAAAACGGAAATCAACCTCTTCACTGCTATGCTGTAATTCCATCTACTTTAATTGTATTCTTTCTTAAAAATAATCATACGATGATTTGGATTTATGTGCACCATACAATAATGCATACATACGTGTATATACCGGTAATATATATTCAGTATTGTTGCTGGACATGTCTTCTTTATAGGGTGTACAACTTCTGTCTCCTTTGACTTTGACATGGGGCATGTTAAAAATAAAAATAATCAAGTTTAATTGGAATAATTTGATTTAGTTTCCAATTCAAATAAGAAAAAAAAAGTTATAGACTGTCTTTATATAGGATGGAAAGAGTGGAAATGGCCGAACTTTTGTTTGATTTGTCAATTAACTTTTGTAGGAATCGATCTAATCGAAAGGTTGAGGAGAATGAGATAGTTTTATAGGAAATTTGTGTGTTCTTTTATAGAAAACTTTTATGTGCATCAACATTATTTTCTAAAAATTATAAGAGAATAAAAGCAGTGTAACTAAAGCTACGTTTGTTTTTTAAAGACAAGATAGTGAGAACAAGATATAAAGGATAAAGACACAAAATTTTGTATTTTTGTATCCTATTTGGTAATAAATTAGAACAAATTATGAAAATTTAATTTATTCTTATTTTTTTCATTCAAAAAATTTGAGACGAAAAATATAATAATAAAAAATTAACAAAAATACACTAATTCAGTGTTCCTGGACACATTGTCTCTATCCATGTCTTCTCTGTCAAATACGATTTTGTGTTTCCGTGTCCTGTCTATGTAAACAAACGGAGCCTTAATATATTATGTGAACTAGGTTCACCAAAAAAGAAAACAAAGTTGGCTAACCTAGAGATGAGTTTTTCAACGTAACATAGAGCATGATCTTACGTGTTAATATTTTCATCTCTTGATAGAGTGAGATTCTTTGTTCGATTCATAGAATTCGAATATGGACAACAAAAGTATTCCATCACTAAGAATATAAAGATATGCCGATGCAAAGCTTTTAAATTAGAATATGATATCGAAGTTGTTTTAGTTGCGAGAACAGAACAAAGTTAGATTGGCTTATTTTTTGCTTACATCTATGAGTATGTAATAGTGATAGGCCCTCGATCTACCAACTCAAAGTTATGGCGTGTTTGATTTTGGTGAATAATAGTTATTAAACTTACAATGGTGAGAGTTGATATAATATTTGGGAGGACAAAATTAAGATAAAGTCTAGCTTATTTTTGTATAATGTCATTCTTTTGACCAATACCCAGTAGTAGCCGGCCATAATGGTGATGTGATATGAAGTATGAACACAAACCGCAATTACCAGTTTGCTAAACAAGCATGATCCTTCAAAAGTCAAAACCTACATCAGCTGGATTGGGATGCATGGACAGAGTAATAGAAAATAAATATAGCTTTAGAATTAATTAACATGTGTAAAGTAAATAAGCTACCCCTCAACTTTAAAAGTGGAAATTGTTGTGATAAGAATGAACTTCAAAAGTGGAAATTGTTGTGATAAGAATGAAATGGATGATGGCTCATTTTTTTCATATTGAAATGCTATGTTACCAAGGTCCTTATATTTAATGAAAGTGGAAAAAAAAACCTTTATACATGTATAAATAGAGACACGTATCTAAAATAATACACATGTAATAAAATAAATATTTTTTTCTCTCTTTACATTATAATATGAATTCTTTCTCTTTATGTGGTTTTAACTTAGAATAATTATAATTTTTTATAAAAAATGACCTCTGTTATAGTGAGATAAGAGTATTGGTAAACGATAATACTAGAGTCTTATATTTATATTTCTCTATTTTATATTTATTACTTCTTCCTCATTTATTTATTTCACAACACGTTATCAGCACGAGACTCTGATAAAAATTTAGGAAGACTCAGGTAACAAATTTTTATTATGTCAAAACTCTCTCATCTTGAATTTAATACTCTTGATATATCTAGAAACAACTATTTAATATGGATACTAGATGCTGAAATCCATCTTGATTCAATGGATCTTGGAGATACTATTAAGGCTGAAAATAATACATCCCAGAAGGATAAAGCCAAAGCCATGATTTTCCTTCGTCATCATCTTGACGAAGAATTGAAAAATGAATATCTCACATTAAAAGATCTTGCAGATCTGTGGAAAGATCTTGAATAAAGGTATAATCATCAAAAGACAGTGATACTTCCTCAAGCACGATATGAATGGATGCACTTGCGTTTACAGGATTTTAAATCCATAAATGAATATAATTCTGCAATATTTCGAATCACCTCACGAATGAAATCATGTGGAAAAAAGATAATTGATAATGATATGTTAGAGAAAACTTTCTTAACCTTCTATGCTTCGAATGTGCTCCTACAGCAGTAGTATCGAGAAAAAAGATTTAAAAATATTCTGAGTTAATTTTTTGCCTTCTTGTTGCTGAATGCAACAATGAGTTGTTTTTAAAAAATTATGAAGCACGACCAGCTGGTACCGTTCCATTTCCTGAAGCAAATGCGGCAAATCATTACCCCAGAAGAGGTAAATGGCAAGGTTTTAGTAGCAAGAAAAATTATGGAAGGAAAAAGAATTATGTTCACAATAAAGGATCTCACTAGAAGTAGGATAAAGAAAGAAAAAATAGGCAAAATAAATCAACTGAGGATAAATGTTTCTGTTGTGGTGGAAAGGGTCATTGGTCACGTACCTGCCGTATCCCAAGGCACCTAGTTGATCTTTATCAAGCATCTCTGAAAAAGGATGACAAAGAAAAGGAAACAAATTTTGTTTCAAATGATGCCGAAAATTCCACCACTCATTATGATGTATCTGATTTCTTTGAGGATCTTGAAGGAAATATTGATCATTTGATCAATGATGACATAGTTTAATATGTGAGATTATTAAATATTCATGTAAATAAATAATGTAAGAAATTTATTGTTAAGTTTTACTTTCTATGTATTTAAGTTTTAAATATAATGTATATAAATAATAAAATATTAATGTTTATGTTTAAAAATTTTTGAAATCATTAAATGTGTCAACTTTTAAAAATAATAATAATAATAATAATAATAGTGATAATAATAAAATTTTAGTATATGACATTATGTACAGTATTTCTTAGAAAAATAATTACAATCAAGAATTCAATTTGACTGTGCATGTATTACTACTCATTTTTATTATTATTTATCTTTGAAAAAAATGACAAGGATATATAATGAAGATGTAATGATGTATGCCTTGCGGATAGTGCAAGTTTGCACACCATTCTCAAAAGTGATATATATTTTACCCATCTTGTGCCAAAAGAAGAATATGTTAATACTATTATTGACTCAAGAAATGTGATAGAAAGTTCCGGAAGAGCTATAATTTTGTTTTCTGGAGGAACAAAATTCATAATAAATAATGCACTATTGTCTACTAAGTCTCTAAGGAACTTATTGAGTTTCAAAGATATTCGCCGAATGGATATCATATTGAGACTATGAATGAGGGAAGTCATGAGTACTTATGTATCACAACTTATCATTCAAATGAAAAAGTTATATTAGAAAAGTTGCCCTCAATTTCATCTGGGTTATATTATACCAAGATTAGTGCAATTGAATCGCATGCCATTGTAAACCAGAAATTTACTAGCCCAAATGAATTCATAACTTGGCACGACCGATTGGGTCATCTGGGAACAACCATGATGTGGAGAATTATTGAAAACTCCCGTGAACATTCACTAAAGAACCAGAAAATTCTTAAATCTAGTGAATTTCGTTGTGCTGCATGTTTTCAAGAGAAGTTAATTTTAAGGTCATCACTAGTAAAGATTGGATTTGATGCCTCTGAATTCCTAGAAAGGATTCAAGGCGATATATGTGGACCTATTCATCCGCCCTGTGGATCTTTTAGATATTTTATAGTCCTAATAGACGCATCTTCAAGATGGCCACTTGTGTGCTTATTGTCTTCTCGGAACCTAGTATTTGCGAGATTACTGGCTCAAATTATTCGATTAAAAGCACAATTTTCAGAAAATCCAATCAAAGCAATTCGTCTTGATAATGCTGGTGAATTTACTTCCTAAGCTTTTGATGCTTATTGTATTGCTAATGGAATAAGTGTTGAACATCCAGTAGCTCATGTTCACATACAAAATGGGCTAGCAGAATCACTTATTAAATACCTCAAATTAATTGCTAGACCCTTACTTACGAGAACAAACTATTTTACATGCCGCAGCACTTATTCGTTTGAGGCCAACAAGTTACTATCAGTTCTCTCCTATGTAATTAGCTTTTGGCCAGCAACCAAATCTTTCTCATTTAAAAATATTCGGGTGTGCAATATATGTTCCCATTGCACCACCTTCTCACACCAAAATGGGACCCCAAAGAAAATTGGGGATATATGTTGAATATGATTCTCCCTCTATAATAAGGTATCTTGAGATACAAACTGGAGATGTATTTAAATGCCGATATGCAGATTGTCATTTTGATGAATCAAAATTTTCAATATTAGGGGTAGAGAATAAGCTTCATAAAAAGGAACTTAATTGGAATGCATCATCCTTGATGCATTTAGATCCTCGATCCGGACAATGTGAATTAGAAGTTCAAAAGATTATACATTTGCAAAGAATAGCAAATGAATTGCCTGATGCATTTTCCGATACAAAGAGAATAACCAAATATTATATACCAGCGAAAAATACCCCAATTCGAATTGATGTCCCAGTCAGACAAATTGCCACTGAAACAAATTCACGCCAGAAGCGTGACAGGCTTGTCGGTTCTAAAGACAAAAATTCTCAAAAAAGAAAAGAAGAAAATAATATTCCTGTTAAAAAAGACATAGTAAAGACACTTGCAGTTGTCCAAAATTCTGATATAATTTTAACGCCAGAAAACGTTCAGGTACCTGAAAATTGTGAAAATGACAAGATCTCGATAAATTATGTCTTTACAGGAGAGAAATGGGACCGAAATAACACAATTGTCAATGAAATATTTGCATATAATGTGGCATTAAATATCATGCATGAAAGTAAGGATCTTGAGTCAAGATCTGTCGAAGAATGTCAACAAAGAAATGATTGGCCAAAATGGGAAGAAGCCATGAAGGCCCACTTGCAAAACGTAAAGTCTTTGGACCTATAGTCCGTACACCAGAAGATGTAAAACCTGTTGGATACCGATGGGTATTTGTGAGAAAACGAAATGAGAAAAATGAAGTTGTACGTTACAAAGCTCGACTTGTAGCACAAGGTTTTTCACAAAGAACCGGTATAGATTATAAAGAAACGTATTCCCCTGTAGTGGATGCAATAACATTGCGTTATTTGGTCAGTTTATCTGCATATTATAAACTACATATGCATTTAATGGATGTGGTAACAACCTACTTATACGGCTCATTAGATCGCGATATCTATATGAAAGTCCTTGAAGGATTAAAGATATCTAAACCATCCAATGAATATTCACAAGGATTATACTCAGTTAAATTGCAAAAATCTTTATATGGTTTGAAGCAATCTGGATGAATGTGATATAATCGTCTTACTGAGTATTTGGCCAAAAATAGATTCAAGAATGATGATATCTGCCCATGTTTTCATAAAGAAATCTGCATCTGGATTCATTATAATTGTTGTGTACGTTGATGATTTAAATATCATTGGAACTCTTGAAAAGATTCGAACAATTATAAAAACTCTAAAAAAAGAATTTGAGATGAAAGATCTTGGAAAGACTAAATTTTGTCTCGGCCTGCAAATCAAGCATACAAAAAATGGGATCTTTATTCATCAAACAACATACATAGAAAAGATCTTGAAGAGATTTTATATGGATAAATCACATTCATTAAGTACCCCAATGATCGTAAGATCTTTGGATGTAGAAAATGATCAATTCCGTCCTAAGAAAGAAAATGAAAATATCCTTGGTCCTGAAGTACATATCTTAGTGCCATTAGAGCGCTAATGTATCTTGCTAATAATACAAGACTCGATATATCATTTGCAGTGAATTTACTAGCAAGATATAATTCCTCTCCAACCAGAAGACATTGGAATGGAATCAAACAAATATTTTGAAATCTTCATGGAACGGTTGATATGGGATTGTTTTATCCCTATGGATCCAAGTCACAATTAGTTGGCTATGTAGATACAGGATACTTGTCTGAACCACACAAAGTGAGATCTCAAACAGGATACCTATTCACATATGGTGGTACAGCTATATCATGGAGGTCCACAAAACAAACGATTGCGGCAACATCCTGTAATTATGCTGAAATACTAGCGATACATGAAGCTAGTCGCGAGTGTTTTTGGCTCAGGAGTTTGATCCAATATGTTCTGTCATCATGTGGACTGATTGATCAAAAGATAGCTCCAACTGTTCTATTTAAAAATAATACAGTATACATTGCTCAATTTAAGCATATTTCCTTTACTAAAGGTTTTTTCCGATTGAGTTTTTTTTAAGTAAAGTTTTAACTAGACATAATCCTAAATGATCATTTAAGGGGAGTGTTGTGATAAGAATGAAATGGATAACCATGGACGGCTCATCTTTTCCATACTGAAATACTATGTTACCAAGGTCCTTACATTCAGTGAAAGTGGAAAAAAAACCTCTATGCATGTATAAATAGAAGCATATATCTGAAACAATACACATGCAATAAAACAAATATTTTTCTCTCTTTACATTATACTATGAACTCTTTCTCTTTCTATGGCTTTAACTTAAAATAATTATAATTTTTATAAAAATTACCTCTATTATAGTGAGATAAGAATATTGGTGAATAATAATACTAGAGTCTTATATTTATATTTCTCTATTTTATATTTATTACCTCTTCCTCGTTTATTTATTTCGGAACAGGAATGACCATCAAACTCAATTATTTATTTATCTGATGGGTCCAACTCAATTTTCACCTGTAAAACATTACATAAAAAAAGGATCTGCAAGAGCATGATCATTCCAAGTACATTTTATTTTGAAAGTCTTAATTTAACAAGTGTCTCTTAAAAGACATTAGATGGAATCAATGGAATTTCAGCAAGACAGTGTATTTAATGGAATTACAGCAAGACAGAGAGTTTAAGATCATCACCGGCCGACCGAAGTTAGACCAGATGAACCCAAGTAGATGGAGTTGCAATATCAATTTCATTCTTGGATTTCGAGGCCATTCACAATTTTTTTCTCAAAAACTAGTAAATCAATGATTCAATAAAGAAATCATGAAGGGAAAAAAATGCTAAAAGATATTAGATGAATGAATTACTACAATCAACATTAACAAAAAAAAATTAAGGTGGAACTGAATTCAACATGAACCTTCACAATCTACAGCTTCCTCAATTCCCTGACGCAGTTGTGGAAAACATGGGGAACGTCAAGGCTTTGAGCACTCTATATACAAGACGTGCCAACTAAAATATATCCATTTTCTGTAATGTTACAAACAGGGCAATTATCAATTCGTAGCAGGCACTCAACATAAACATTAAGATGCAAAATTTCTGACGCCGTTTTTTTTGGGGGGGTTGGTTATGATATCATAGACTCTTTACAACATGCAACATGGTACATGGATCAATATCCAAGTGTGTCACCATCAAGACCAATGCAAATGTATTTCTGCCTAAACAAACACGGAGTTTTGTTTGTTTTAGTGCAGCCATAATTTTCAATTTTTAAGTCTCATAAAAGATCTCTACCCCGTTTAACTGAAAAAAGGGAAAATGCTATACAGATTAGAAAGTGATTGTGAGTAATTACCAGAGCAAAAGAATCGTGATCATATGCAATGGTGAGAAATACTAGTCTTCAACCAATTATTTTTTCACAAATTGTTTCTGGCATACAAGAAGCCGTTGGTCACTGCCATTCTGAAGATCAATTAACCTGGCCTCCCAACGTAGCTGTGTTGCAAGCTTCCGAGCCAACTCTATAGCCCACATAGTATCAGAAAGAATTATCCATCCCTAGAAAATGATGGCATGTAATAGACAATTAGGATTTTATGGACCATTCCAATATTCTAATACTTAAACTATACGTAATAAACCAACAAACTATGTTATGTGCGCATCACAACAATAAAATGAATACGCATCATTAGAGTCACATGGCAAAAACTGAATACGTTCTCTGCTCTCTTTTTCGTCAGTAGTTAGTACAGTGTACAAAATCAATGATGAACTTTCTTCCATAGTAACCATGAAACTGTAAGTAACAGGGATGTTGTACCTCTGGACGTAATATTCTATCCATCTCCAAGAATAATTCTAGCATGTTGCAACTCTCTGATGCGAGATGTGAGATGAGACCATTCGCATGAAGCATATCATATGTCCGCGGGTAGGTGGGGAAAGGTTCACACCTTGAGATCAATAGCCAGATTAAACAATGAACTACTCAAGCCAGAAGAAGCATCAACTTTATTTTACAATGAGTTTTGTTGATGAACTCAAACAAAAAGATGGTATAGAGGAGGAAATTTTGAGGTTTGAACAGTTGGATGTTCTTCAGAAATGGATTTTGCTATATAACATATATAAAGCAGTTTGAAACCCAACATGCATACACAAATAACAAATAGCAACTTACCAGTCATGCATAACACCAACAAAACCTCTATCTAGTATAAGAGGAAGTGCATTAGTAGCCCTGGCGGGAACAACATTCATAACCCACACCGATTTTTTCTCCTCTAGAAGAGCAGCATTTAAACCTCCATAATTAGCGTTCATATCCATAACATTTCGTATCATGTTATATGGAGGCATTGGGTCTTCATCTCCAGGTCTCTTTGGATGGTCAGAGAAAATTAGTGGTGTAAGCAATGACCAATAATTATTGACTGCTGATCTCCAGAATTGCATGTCTTCATAAAATTCTTCAGGCTGAACTCCTGCAATGATAGAGGGAATTTTGAAAAGGCAAAGCATTTTAAAACAGGAATGAAATTACGGAAGAAAAGCAGGTAGAAATATGCAGATTGCAAAAAGCTGATAAGTCACAATACTTTCCATGAATTTCAAGTTCAGCTGGGCTCAGCTCAGATCCAATGGATCTGTTCTGTATTGCAATCCAGCGCCTGCTAGAGGTCCCACTGATACATGGTACAATAGGATGATAATATAAATGGGCATCATCTCCTTTGCATAGCTGTATACCACGCTGCTTCCTACAATATAAGAAATAAACTTCAACAAAAAAAAACTATAGTTGGACGAGTAAGTGTTTCAGAATATTAGCAATTGAGTTTTTAAAAAGGATTGGAGGACTAAGTGTTAATATTAGCATTATCAAAGAAACAGCTATTGACTAATATTACTAGTCATTTATGTTGTTCACATTATACCACTATCCCTACCGAGATGAATAACAATCAACATCAGCAGTCTTTTGCCAGATAAAAGTCTCATCTTGCTGAGCTAGAAGAGTCCAACAGAGTTGCTGGGTCAGCTCTTCCATTGGGTTCAACATGATTCTATTTTTCTCCCGTGATGAACTGCCCTGTGGCCTGATTGTGGGCGATGTTAGAACAAAATATCCTCCAGGTTTAAGAACACGGTCAACCTCTATAAGGAACATTCCATCTGTGGGATGAAGTCAATGTTAGTGAGCAAAAGAAAGAGAGAAGTTCATGCAGAAGCTATACTATATTCACGATGTTATAAAAGTCATTGCAAGATGGAAAAGTAAAGAGAAATGGAAATGATAGAGAAATTACAGAGAATGGAAGTGAAAGAAAAAGAAAAAAATACATATGATTCTCATATGACCATTCTTACATCATTTCAAGTATCAACTTGATTGAGACAAACAAATTACTTGCAAATGAAACCAACATTATATTATTTAATAAACCCAAAAAAATTTAAATGCCAAAAAACTAAGGTATAATCCAGCCATGGAACAATAGATCACAGACTACTGGCCATAAAGGCATAAACTATCTAATACAAGTGAATTAGGCCTTGACTATAATGATATCCATTCCCTGATACGTCATATAGAAGATACATAAATATGAAACACATAAAGGCTACGGAAATTGCTATCCAAAACCTGCACAAAAAACTTATTACTGTCCATCATCAAGGATCAACAATCCCAAAGTTATGGCTATTAGTTAAAAACCCCTTCATGCACGAGCCCTAAAAGCTTAAAGAATGGATAATGTATAGGGCTGTAGGCCCACTTTATCTCGTAAAGAAAACGATAGTCATAAAGAGTGGGGAGACAAGTATCATGACATATGGTTAACGATGCTCTAATTACCTGTCAAGAATCAACTAACCCAAAACCGTCAACTGTTAGGTAGTGGCTAAGAATAAATTTGTAAACAAGGTTCAACAGATTGTGTTATATTAAGGATCAGTGTTAACTCAATCAACTATTTGGCATTTGACAGACATTCTTATTATACTTATACAGCCATGCAGGCTTCAACCGCATATGTGATACAGCTTAATCATCTCCTCTCATTTGTTATTTAACAAAACTTTTGACAAAAAACTATACCAATTGTCAAAACATATGACACCATATATCAACGTGAAAAGAAATAATACTAACAAGAGGAATTGAACATTATATATGTGACTAAAAGGAAATCTACAATGCAAAAAATGAGAGTAATGCTCATAAACCATAATTACTTTTTTCATCCCAAATGATGCCACATTTAGCACAGTGAACCATGCCATATGATAATGACGGATATGGAAGCTGTCTTGCAATAAAGTTGCCAATCATAGCAGGGATGCCTCTCTCAAGTGCCAATTGGACTTGGCTTCCAGTTGCCTCATATGCCGCAATACAGACTGCCATTATTTTCAGTGACAACAAATGAGCTCCAAAACTACCAAATCCACAATTAATATCTAGTACAGTTTGAACCTGTTACAATGAGATCAATCTAGATCAGTCACATATATTATTCAGCCAAACAACATGATCCTTGATTAGAATCAGAAGACAGAACAGAGACAGCTGCATATCAGAACCATTTCTTAACTTCCTATACATGGAAATGTCATACCCAACCCCTTTCCCTCTAAAACATTATATCCTTCCCCAAAGAACACCAATTTTCGGATTATGATATGTATAAGACTTACACCAGCTTGGAGAAAATCAGCATCACTTCCTAAACCTATCATCTCTGCAAGCTGGCGAGAGTAATCTTTCACACCATCGAAGATCAAGCCATCCTCTGAGTGAAAAGCAATTTGGTTCTCTTCTAGTAGCATCAACCTATGGAAGTTGACCCAAGAAAAAAAAGTAAGTGCAAACAACAAAAGTATGAATCACAACAGAGAAAACCTAACAAAAACTGAAATGCAGGAACAGTATTTTAATTGTTAACCCAAACAAGGTCATCCTTCGCACTCTATCCTACAAATAAATGAAGTACCTTTTGGTCATACTTCCAGAGGAAAGAAACTGATCTTTGCTTAACTTCACATTCCCACTCCAGATAACATCCCGGCCAATCGGCCATTGCAGGGGAATCTTGTAATCCTTGGGAGGGCGAACCAAACACCTCTCCAGTCCCCTCGACGCTTCGCAATGCCGATCAAACTCCTCCCCTCCTTTAAACCCAGACAACAAATTGGCAGAGACATTGTGGCAGGGCACAAAGTTCTCCCTCTCCTTTCCACAAATTCCCAGTTCCCTCGGCTTAGCGCCACCAGCGGACGACACAGACGTCAGCTCCAAATAATCAGCGGCTGTTTGCTCTTTTATCCTTCTGTAGTTAGAGTAGACGATTGATGCCGGATTACGAGTTGCTGAATCAATGGCACTGGAAGAAGACGGAGAAGAACTTAACAATGCAATTAGAGCTAGCACGCTGATCAGACACACGACTAACCAGCTCAGTGGCGGTTTTGGACCAATAATTATGAACAATTTATTGAACCAGGAGCTTCTCATGTCCAAAGAAAATTCTCGAGAACTTCACTTCAGCCACTTTTCACACGCTCAAAACAATATATTTAAAAACCGCACTAAATTTTGAATTCCGTGAACCCTAATTTTCGAATCAGAACATAGCTTTAAAGCGTGAATCCTCCTTACTCTCCTTGGAAGCATTGAAACAAGGAGCTCGGCGCAATTACAAGAATAAAACAAAGTTCGAATTTTCACCCGCCGAAACAAACGATTCTGAATCTGAGGAGATTATCAAGCAATGCTGATCGCGCAAACTCACCGATCAAAAGTTCGGATCGCCTCTACAGAATTTGGACAAGTCACTACTGAATCCGAAGTTTTTATTATTGTCTTTATTTCAGAAACGCAACGCCAAGTAAATCGAATCAAAATCAAAGAGCGTAGAATTGTCAGTGAATGGAAATGGAGAATTTAGGGTTTTTGGTTGAAGAAAAAAAATGTGAAGAGAAGAGAGTGCGATTTGATTGAGCAAGCAAATTCCTCAACGGTGGAAGAAGAGCGCTATTTCCGGTTGTGTCAAAAGTCTTTAGATTGCTCCTTTTCCTCTTTTCCTTTTTCTCTTTTTTTTTTTTTTTTCCTTTATATATTGATAATAAAATAGCTCATAGTCCACACCAATCATTTATTAATCAGATCCAAATGTTTTCATTAAAAGAAGTAAAATTAATTAATCGAAATTAAATGCGCTACCTATGGCTAGATGAACAAGATAAAATACTAAAAATAAAGATATAAAAAATAAAAATATAAAATTAATATTTTATATTTTATTTAATATAAATTAAAATAAATTATAAAAATTTAATTTATTTTTATTTTTTATTTAAAAATTTAAAAAAATATAATTATAAAAAATTAATTAAAAAATTAAAAATCAATAAAAATTTATTTTTTATTAATATTTTTATATTTTTTATTATGATAAACATAAAATATATTAATTTAATATTTTTATTCTTTAAATATAATATTTTTATTTATACTTTATTTATTAAATATAATTTTATATTTGTATATCCTTGTCTCGTATCTAGGGGTGCACATGGGTCGGGTGAAGCCAGGTTTGATGTGACCCAAACTCGATCCGAAATATACACCAGGTCTATTTATTAGACCCGAACTCGATCCTAGACCCGATGAAATTAATACACTTTCAGGCCACAATTATACCGGGCGAAAACCGGGCCGTTAACATTACATTACGTTGATACCTTCTTGTAAGCTAACATGTAAAAATATCCAAATTTCCAAGACTCCAACCATTATTTAACATGGTAAATTTCACTTAGAAAAGTATAACAAAAACCAACCCTTCTTTAAAATTAAAGTATAATCACAATCAATACTATAAAAAAAACCACAATCAATACTAATATTATCTAATAATACCAAATATTTAAATCAATACAAATAACACAATATTATGCATTAGTCTAAAGTCTTATGCATTCTAAACATAAAACATTCACTTATAGTTTTATAATGACTAATAACACAAAATATTAAGGTTTATAATACTTAAATTCCACATAAGAATAGTCATGATCCATCACTAATACAAAATATTAATTGTGTATGATGACCGGGCCACCGGGCCGACTTCGGGTGACCCGAGCTATGACCCGGACCCGACCCGAAATAATGACCGAGTCTATTTTTGAGACCCTTACCCGACCCTAAACCCAATGAAATAACACCAAATTAGCCCCTAAAGTGTTCGGGACCAGACCGAGCCTTCGGACCCGGCCGGGTCTGTACACCCCTACTCGTATCTATAATAAAAAAAACAAAACCTAACTTCTATTGGTTTTGGGTATTGGTGTAGAAGGAATGACAATTGTCTAACAAGTATATCAATGTTAATAATTTGTCATAATATATATATATTTTTAAGAGAATTGTTATTTGTACACTAAAATCAGCTACTAAAATCAGTTACTAATGTATTTGTATATAAATATATGTGTGGTTTAATTCATTTTCAATGTGTATTTTATACTGGTAACTGACTTTGGTAACTGATTTTAGTATACACGTAGCATAACCCTATGTTTAATATTAAATATTTTCTTCCTACAATAATCGATTTTGTTTACGATGAATAATTAAAATTTTATTAGCAGACTAATCAACCATCCTTTTTTTTATAGAAGAGTCCATTTAGTAATTAATTGTTATTACTTATTAGACAGAAGAAAAAAAAAACCAGTTATTTTCATCTTCTATTTCTTTCCTAGTAAAAAATATGACAAAAGAATATAATTAAATATGATCTAGAGTTTATTAATGATACATTTATATGTAACTGAAAATAACGTTAAATAGTCTGTAAATATTACATAAATTTGACAACACATAATATTCATCATAAGTAGAACCTTTGAATTAAGAGAACCAAGTTAATAACGTTAAATAGTGTTTATGAAATTTCAGTATTTCACGCTTAAATTAAGTTAATTTTTTATTAAAAAATTGAATTGAGGTAGTATTTACCGATATTTTTATATATGTGAATCACGTTGCAAAGACAAATAAGTGCCAAAAAGCACTTAACAAAAACAATATCCTTTTGTTCTTGTTAGTAAATAACTCCAAAATGTTGTCGTATTTCCTTTAGGTAGCGTTTGGTGGAGAGACAGAGACCGAAAGACTAAGACTGAGAGACAGAGACTAAGAGACAGGGATTGAAATAAATCTCAATATTCTGTTTGGTGCAAAATGGGAGACAGGAATTGAAACAAGAATGAAACTCTAATTTAATTTGCACAAAGGGTAAAATTAGAATTAATTAATTGAAATGAAAATATTTTAGGTATAAAATGTTATTAAAGTTTCAGTCTCCATCTCTAAAAATTTTAGTCCCCTGTGTCCCTACTTTTTAGAGGTACTGAAATACTGAAATTTTAGAGACAGAGACAGAAATTTTAGTACCAGTCTCTGAACTAACAAACACGATACTGAGTCTCAGTCTCTCAGTCTCTGTCTCAGTACCTCAAAACAAACGCTACCTTAGTACTTACCATTTTTTAAAATATTTTAAATATTTGTGATATAAAAAATTTAAATATTTTTAAATTTTTATTTTACTTTGACTTAATAAAAATTATAAATATCTCATAAACTATTATAATTATTATAGAGTAATTAACAGAATTTCAAAACACTTTTTAATTTTTTAATAAAATTAGTGTGAATAAGTGAAGTTAACTGAATCTCTTTTATTATATCAAAAGATTTGGTAAAAGATTTGATTGATTCTATTCTATTCAATTTTCACATTATAGTATAGACAATTTAAATTGAATGAGTCTTTTTTTATTTATATCAAAAAATAAAATAAAAAATAGAATATTTTTTATATTTAATTTTTATCGTTTTTATTTTCTATTTTAGTTTTAATTTATCTTTTCATTCAATTTCAATTTTTATTTTTTTTGTTTATCCTTTATTTCGTACTATTCCAAAAAAAAAAAACAATTATTTCTTTTTCTAACACTTTTTTCCCTTCTTTCAACTCATAATATAGTATGATTGGAGTAATGGAATTGAAATTTTGATTTGATTTGTAGATTCATGGAATTTACTTTACATTATAACTAAGATCAAGTCTTTTTTATTGTTAAGAGAATTTGATTGGAGATAAAATGGTTTGGTAGCTAATAATAAAAAAATAATAATTTTAAACATTTAGATATTAATATAAAAAAAATTAAATATTATGTAATCCTTCTTAAATTAAAGGATAAGTTATCTCTTATGACATATCTTCTTATTATTAACCGAAATAAAATAATTAATTTATCATGATTAACTTTATATTTAATATAACCTAAATTTTGTTAATTTAATTAATTAATCATGATGTATTTTTTTTTTTCAAATTATAAAAATTATCAAAAAAATTAATTTTATTATTTTTTATTTTTCTCAAATTATAAATTTATTAATCAATTTCAATCGCAAAATAAAAAATCTCAAAAGACAAAGAACAAATAAAAAAATTTTCAAGAGGCACAAAAAATTTAAAATTTTCAAAATTTTTTCTCTTTTGTTTTCTTAAATTTTTTGGAAAAACTAATAAAATATAAAATAGAACTTCTCTAATCGTTTTTATAATTTGTAAAAAAAAATATACCATAGTTAATTCATTAGGTTAAAAAAATTTAGGTTAGATTAAAAAAAAATATACTATAGTTAAAAATTATTAAAGAATTTTATTTTATATTTTATTATTTTTTTCAAAAAATTTAAGAAAGCAAAAGAGAGAAAATTTTAAAAATTTTAAATTTTGTGTGCTTCTTGAATATTTTTTATTTATTCTTTGTCTTTTGAGATTTTTTATATTTTGTGATTGCAAATTTGAAATTGATTAATAAATATATAATTTGAGAAAAATAAAAAATTATAAATTTAAACTATTTTTTAATAAATTTTATAATTTATAAACAAAAATACATCATAATAAATTAATTAAATTAACAAAATTTAGGTTTAATTAAAAGTTAAAATTAATTATGATAAGTTAATTTATTTCGTTTAATAATAAGAAAACATGTCATATTATTCTCTAATTTTTTTTTGTGACTATATTATTCTCTAATTTAAAAGGAATTGGATAGAATTCAACAATTGCATGTGATATTGCCTGGCAATAGTCTAAAAAAAAAAAAAAAATTAGCAGTGATGGTCTAGTGATAGGCGCTGATTGTTTAACAAAAAATTATGTCATAAATAAAGGATTAAAAGTAAAATTATCGATTTAAATTATACATTACAAAAACAAATATTTATTTCTAAACCAATTAAATTCCTATTTTACATGATTGATTCTAATCACAGTAATAAATTCTTAATTCAAATTATTTCAATTTAAATATGATCTGACCGCTTTAATTCGCCTATTATTTATTTATAAGTCGAATATTAATATATTTTATTACTTTATACATTTTTTTTGTGACTGAACATAATACAAAGAAAAAAGACCTAAAAAAAAGAGTAGTACTCCTCTCTAATAATAATGTCTAAATTATTAGGAGGCAGTAACCACTCTAAATACACCTGCTTGTTTAAAACAGCAGTCTTAGCTATTAAATCAGCCGCTCTATTTGCTGTTCGCTGGATGAACACTGTACTAAAGTAGCTGTCCAATTGCGCTGGAGCATCTCTTTGATTTTGTCAAGCAGATCAGAGTCATTCATAATCATGCTGGTTGTGCCTCGCGAAACAAGAAGAAACGCATCAAGATTATCAGTTTCACATATGACCTCTTTGCACTCGCAATCCCAAGCCATAACAAATCCTCTCCAAATAGCATGAAGCTCACAACAGAAAACACTAGAAATAGGTATACTGACAGAACAACATTTTATCCAAATTCCCATGCTGTCTCTAATAATACATCCAAAACCAGCTAATTGCTCATTTTCAAAAACGCTTGCATCGCAGTTCACTTTACAGACATTCATTGGAGGTGGTTCCCAGTTATATTTCAAAGAAGAAGGAATAATATGTTTTTGGTTGATAACAACATTAGAGAAATCTCGAGCAACATGTTTAACTAAGTGAACAATTTTCTCCTTACTCCATGGATCATCTTGGTGGAAGATGTCATTGTTCCTATCCCTCCAAATCCACCAAAAGGCCGCTGCAAAGAGAAACTCATTTTTGTTGAGGTTAGAACGAATCCAAGACACAAAATCCAATCTAGAGTCCTCAGCGGTCATTCCCAAATTTAAGCTAATCCAAATCTGACGAGCTTTTTGGCAAATCCTAAAGCAGTGGTTAATATCCTCTAGAGCAAGATAACATCTCTGACAAAAATCAGAAGTAGAAATACCTCTTTGAAACCGGTAACTAGCTGTGGAAACTCCGTTGTTGAGGCAAAGTCAGAGCAGACACTTTATCTTCTCCGGTATTCTCAAGCGCCAAAGCCAAAGCCAATTTTCATTATCATTCCAGCCAAATTTCTTCTTCAATAGCCATTCATACCCGCTTTTAGTCGAGTATGTGAGAGTATTTGAGTTTGTCCAAAACCAACCTGTTTTATCTCCTGCCTGCTTGATAGGATCAAAGAGCATCAAATCAAGTTTAACTTCTTCCGGAATCATTGTGCAAAGAATATCCCACCGCCAATGCCCAAGGTGCCAGACATCTTCTAACTTCAAGTGAGAATCAGAAATGTGCACAAAAGGAACCAAAGGAGCTAGCGTTCCACATGGTCGCCAAGCATGATACCAAAAGGATTGAGACATCCTGCCTGTACACCAATCAAAACCATCACGAAGCTTTTCTATTGTCTTATAAATCGCTCACCAAGTGCTTGAAACATTATTAGAAAATTTGGGTGAAAAGCAAGAACTCTCATATAAATATTTTGCCAACATAATTCTTACCCAAAACTTATCTTTATTATGCAATAATTGCCAAACAAGCTTTTCGAGTAAAGCAAAATTTACGCATTGAGTATCTCTAATTCCCAAGCCTCTATATTTTCTTGGAATGACAACTTTGCTCCACTTGACCAAATTTAAACAACGCTCCCCCACCTTTCCCTTCCACAAGAATTGTCTAAGCACAGAATCAATCTTTTGACAAACCGAAGTAGGAAAAAGAGTCACTTGCATCTGATAAATAGGAAGAGAAGAAGCAACAGATTTAATTAAGCAAAGCCTGCCTGCTCTGTTAAGGAGCCGACCTTTCCAACTAGCCAGCCTATTTTTGATCTTCTCTAAAGAGTCCGAAAAAATAGATCTAGCAACTCGAGGATGATTAAGGTTCACCCCCAAGTATTTGCCCAGGCCACTAGTAAAAGGAATATGAGAAACACCAGACAACATTTCTTTCCTTCTATTAGAGATATTTTTAGAACAAATAGCTTTAGATTTTTCAATGTTAACCTTCATACCTGGAGCTTTACAGAACAACTCCAAGGTGTGCACAACATTCTAAACTTGACTTTTCTTCGCTTTACAAAAAAGGAGGAGGTCATCTGCAAACATCAAGTGAGAAACTCTAAGTCCCTCTCTAGAAACAGCCACACCATCCCAAATACTCTCGTCAACTTGTTTAAAAATGAAGCATGCCAATCTCTCCATGCATAAAACATTGGTTATATAAGAGTTATTTCTGATGAATAATTATTTGATTGATAAAATAATTAGTAACTGAATCAACGATTATACAGATATCAATATCATACTATTTATAAAAGAACAACTCAAACAAAAGAAAAAATATGTAAAAGACTCGTTTAGATATTAAAAACTCGAAAAAATATTAAAAACTAAATCGAGTGTCGAAATGTCTTTTATACACTTTGTATTCTTAACCCACCAAAGTATATCTCACTCACCTGAGAAAAATTGATTATACCATACAAAAGTCAACCAAGTAAGAACAAAATAAAATCAATTTAAAAAATATTCAGTTTGAAAAACATTATTAATCCTATCTCCCAAACCTTGTTATGTCTTTGTAGCCAACAACTGAGGTGGTGGTTACTAATGGGACAACTTTGTGCTTATGAAATCCTCAATCACAAATGATGTCACCATCCTAAGGCGACTTTCATTTTCGTAGCCCCAACCAAAAATTTATATTTATGTGCAATAAAGTTAAACTTCATTTAATTAAGTTAGATTGATTTAGTAGTTAATTTATTCATTCATTTAATAAGTATTGAGAATTCAGTACCACGATAAATTAGTCTTTGACCTACTAAATTATAGAAACCAAAAAAAAAAAAAAAGTTGAACTTCGTTTTAATTATGGTTTTATGATGATGGTCATCATATGATGACTTGTCACCAAGTCTTGGAGATTTTTTATTAGTCATCATTATCTGAAATTGATTGAGTAATTCAATATAATCTACTTGCAACCTAAAGAGAACGAGAAGAGAAAAAATTATCAAAGATGGGATACATTTAGAGAGTTGGAATTATATTTCATGAATTAAATTGAAGACTAATTTAAGTAAAAAATTCGTTTGATGTTATTCATTACGTTAACTGATAATTGAAGTGTCATTTTATCATATAGTTTCTATCAATTAAATGCAAAAATAAAAAAATAAAAAAAATCGAAAAGCAAGTTGTTCAAGCACTAGTTTAAATGAGTAAGCTATACTCAATATATTATATATAGTGTCTTAAAAAAAAAAAAAAAAAAACAGCAGCAACAGTTATACGAGTACTCAATAAATCTAAATTAACATTATCTTGAGTGTGTCACACTCGGACATGATTGGGAGGAACACTTTCCGTCACTCCCTGCGTTCTTTTTATCCCATAATTGATAGGGTGTTCAAATCTAAATCGATCTAAATTAAACCGTTCATTCAATCCAATTTAAATTAAAAATCGATTAAAATCATACTGATTTAGATTTGATTGGATCTTATTTTTTACAAACTGCTGGATAGGATCGGATTTTGGATCTACTTTTCATATCCGATCCGATCCAATCCAAACCGCACAATGTGTTATAATATTATTATTTTATTATTATGTTTACAATTATACTTATAACATATTCAATTTGTTATACATTTTTATATTTTTCATGTATTATTATTATTTAATAGATATTTTATGTTCAAAATATGATTTATTTATTTATTTTAACTAACCTATAATTTTATTTCTATTGTTATATTATCGTTGGTTTTTTAAAATATTGTTAAGACTTGCTATGTCATTGTTGATTATTTGAAATTTGATGTTGAGACATGTTATATATATTAATTTTTTTTTTAATTTACAAAACCGCAAATCCAATCTAATCCAAACCGCTCGAAATTAGATCGAATCGGATCAGATTTTTTAAAAAATCATCCAATCCAAACCGCACCACAAATAAAAATAGTGTTCGGATCGAATGAGTTTTTGACTCAAAACTGATCCAAACGCACCGCAAACACCCCTAATCACCGAATCAAAGACTGCTAGTTTAGTCTTAGTTTAGTAAAATTTTTGGAAAATATATTTATACTTTTTGAACGTACATATTCTTGATTTTATGTTGGATAAATTAAAAAAATGATGTATTTATGTTTAAAAAATGATGTGCTTTCGAAAATATTTAAGATGAAATTTTTAAATTTAATTTATATTTAATTTATTAAATTTAAAAAGTCTAATATAATTATATATATTAATTAATTTTAAATTTAACTTTTATATTTATATTTATTATAATATTTTTAAATTTTTAAATTTATTTTATAAAATATAATTATTGTTATTTGTATTTATTAAAAATTATTTTTAATTTAATTTACTAAATATATATACTATAATTTTTAAAAAGTTATCTTTTAAAAATTAATTATAAAAACTAATTTTTAAAAATAAATTTGTTACTTTTCTTTTGTTTTCTTAGGCAGGACTTTAATTTTTTGTGTGATTCAAGCCAGCGGAAGGGAACTCGAGATGAGGACGGAAGCTACGAAATATATTCTAATCATGTACATTTCCCTTGCATATAATAATGTAATAATAGTTATTATTATTATTATTATTATTTAAAATTTTGCTAAGTAGATAATGATTTTTATGAACAATATAAATAATAAGTTTTAAAATTAGTCCAATAAAATAAAAATACACTACACTTCGAATTACTCACCTAAATTTTAATATTAAGATAATCATTTGCACATGAATTGAACATCTGATATCTCTATTATTCATATTATTTAGTATTATCTACCTATATTTTTTTATATTATTTATGCTAGGGTAAGGTAAAACTTAAAAAGTGAATCAAAATAAAAGGAGAAACATATGTTTTGTTGAAGCAAGTTGGAGGCAGGAGTTGTTGGACACAGCTCATAACCGTAACATATGCTGCGTGTCCAGCTACGTACCACACACACTACATTATCATATCATACATTTTTTATGTTTTAACTTTCAAATTAAAGTAGTCTTCTTATCCTACCCCACAATAACGTAACGATTCAGGTAATCAAGTACCTAACTATTTCTTCCATCTATATATCAATTTGATTTTACTGACAAGGGAAATATATTCCAACGTTAAATAACTGAATTCCTATAATTTATAAGGATGCTGATACTGGTATTGCTGCGTGGCCATGTGCTAAGTCATCAATTTCTTACAAGTAGTCATTCATGTTTTCAATCCTATTTTTGTAACCTCTTAAATATTCCTTATTCGGCAAAGTTATAGGAGGTAGGATAAATAAAATTTTGCAATGACTAAATGATAAATCTTCTCAAAACAAATTTAAAATGTGATAAAATAGTTAAAAATATTTTTTAATAAAAAAAAATTACAATTTTTATATTTGACAAATGCCAATGTGTATAAATATTTAGATAATTATTTAAAAAATATATAAAAATAAAAATTTGATTTTTATTTTATTTTTTTCCATTTTTTAATTTCTTTCATTAACAAAAAAACACAATAGGCACAAAATTATTAAATTTAAATATATTTTTTATTTTTATAACTGTATATTCTTACAGTAAATTGTATTAAAATGTAATTTTAGAAGAGAGACATATATAATAATATCATATTATTAGTCATATTTTTCAATCTTTAAAAATTTATTTATCGTTTATATTTTTTTAGCTATTCTTTGTCAAAATTATCATTTTAATAGTAAACTAAAAACTTATATTAATTATATTTTCAAATTTTAATTTTAGTTTCAATTTCTGTTTGAGTGGACAAGAAATTATTATTTCTGATATTTAGAACGTGGTTGACAGACGATATTATCAAGTGTTTCGTCCTTCTATTCTTACTAACCACCATTTATAGAAATTTCATGTCATTTTAAACTTTTGCAAGTATGGACTTGCATCATTTTATTTTGTCGTTTTCACCATGTTATTATATAATTTCAAAAAACTATTCATACATAAAATATTTTTAATTTTTAAATAAAAACACAAAAAAAAAATTAACTTACGTAAATCTTAAACTCCCAGACTCTAATTCTAGACTTTTAGACTATAACGTCAAAGAATATAGGGGTGTTCAAATTTAAACCGATCTAAATTAAACTGTTTATCCAATTTAATTTAAATCGAAAATCGATTAAAACCGTACTCATTTAGATTTGATTAGATTAGATTTTATTTTTTACAAACTGCTGGATCGGATTGGATTTCAGATCTATTTTTCATAACTGATTTAATCCAATCCAAATCGCATAATGTGCTCTAATATTATTATTTTATTATTATATTTACAATTATACTTATAACATATTAAATTTATTATACATTTTTATATTATTCATATATTATTATTATTTAATAAATATTTTATGTTTAAAATATTATTTATTTATTTATTTTAACTAACTTATAATTTAATTTCTATTGTTATCTTATCGTTAGTATTTTAAGATATTGTTGAGACTTGTTATGTAATTGTTGATTATTTAAGGGTTAAGTACTTTTTTCGTCCTTAAGATTTGGGGTGAAAATCAAATTCGTCCCCGACATTTTTTTGTTATTAAAATCATCATTAACGTTACAAAACGTTATAAAATCGTCATTTTCACAAAAAATTAATAATTTTTAGACAATTTTACCCCTTATAAAAATAACTACCTTAACCCTTTCCTACCCACTCTCACCACTAACACACTTCCAGACTTCCTTCTTCTCCTTCCTTTCTTTATCACCATCACACCTTCTTACCTCTTTATTACCAGTTCATCAACCTTAACCACTACCACCCCACCTACTATCTCCAACCCTTTCCTTCCCATCTCAGATTTCATAATCATTATCAATATATATTTTTCAATTCAACTAAGAGTGTGCATGGCCTGACCCGACCCGAAGACCCGACTCGACCCCGAACACTTTAAGAGCTATTTTGGTATGATTTCACTGTGTCTAGGATCGGGTAAGGGTCTCAAAAATAGACCCAGTCATTATTTCGGGTTGGGTCCAAGCCATGGTTCGGGTCACCCGAAGTCGGCCCAGTGGCCCGATCATCATACACAATTAATATTTTGTGTTATTAGTGATGGATGATGGCTATTCTTATGTGGAATTTAAGTATTGTAAACCTTAATATTTTGTGTTATTAGTTATTATAAGACTATAAGTTAATATTTTATGTTTAAAATGCATAAGATTTTAGACTAATGCATAATATTGTGTTATTTATATTGATTTAAATATTTGGTGTTATTAGATAATATTAGTATTGATTATGGTTATGCTTTCTAAGTGAATTTTACCATGTCAAATAATGGTTGGAGTCATGAAAATTCGGATATTTTCACATGCTAGCTTATAAGAAGGTATCAAGGTAATGTAGTGTTAACGACCCGGTTTTCACCCGGTTTTTACCCGGTATAATCGTGGCCTGAAAGTGTATAGGTTTCATCGGGTCTAGGGCCAGGTTTGGGTCTAATGAATAGGCCCGATATATATTTTGGGTCGGGTCTGGGTCACATCAAACCCGGTTTCACCCGACCCATGCACACCCCTAAATTCAACTATAAGAATCCCTAATCTTCAGGTAAATAAAATTATTACTTTCCAAAATCCACAAGATAAATGTGAATAACACAAAATCAAATCGTAAGAACAAAAAATTTCAGTTCAATTCACAAAACCATACAAGATCATAGTTAACAGCATATTGCACAGTAGAAGCTAGCTAGCCCTAATTACACAAACAAAACTCAGAAATTGCCACGAACAAAACAAAAAATTTGAAAATTTTCTATGAACCTAACTCATGATTCAGCTTCGGATTCCATAGAAACGAATCAAAATTGTTCCTTTCGAAGAAGGAAGATCTAAAACGACCAAAAATCACTTAATGAAAAAAAAAAAGAGGGAATTAATAAAAAGAAGAAGATTTTACATTTGTGACAAGGATGAAGTTAGCGGCGGCGACGGTGGTGACTAACTGACTATACCACCGAAGAGGGTGACAGGACCGGTAAGGAGACTCCATGTTCGGTGAATCTTCTTCTTCTTCTTCTGAAACTGCTACTCTTCAACGGCGACAGTGGCACTCAATCCCGCTGCCACCACCATTGAAAGACGAAACAGAGAGCACGCGCGGAGAGAGAGCACTCGCGTCGCAACTGCCGCCACTGGTCTTCGAAATGGTCGTTGGAGAAGGGAGGAAAGGGAGATATGAACCCGAGAAAAGGGAGATCCGAAATTGGAAAACATGAGGGGGACGAGGGCCAGGCGCGTTGCTGCGAAGGCGAGTCGCGGCGCTAGCGAAGGGGAGTCGCGGCGCTGCAAGGGCGACGGTGAGTTGCGACGGCGATGGCCAGGCGCAGCGAGGCTTCCTTCTCTCTGAGTCTCTGCTTCTCTTTCTCCCTCCTCTCTGTTTGTATTGTTGAAAGAAAAAGAAGAAATGAAGGTAAATGATGAAATTAAGGTGAAGGGTAGTTTTGTCCAAAATTAGAGAAAGGACGATTTTATAACGTTTTGTAACGTTAAGGATGATTTTAATAACAAAAAAAGGTCAGGTACAAATTTGATTTTCACCCCAAATCTTAGGGATGAAAAAAGTACTTAACCCATTATTTAAATTTTGATATTTGACGCTTATTATATGTATTTAATTTTTTTAATTTACAAAATCGCAAATTATTAGAACATGAAAGGGAATAAAGAAAAGAATAATTTTCATTGAGTAAGTCAGTAATTAAAAATGAGGTATATATATATATATATATATATATATATATATACGTGAGCTGAGAGCCTAACTAACTATTATATCAGTATGAAGAATGACTAATTGACTGCTAACTAATTAAGTTAGGTATCCATAACACCCCCTTCAAATTGGCAGGTATATGTTGATCATGCCAAACTTGGAGATGAGATTGTGGAACTGGGTTGGAGTCAACGGCTTCGTGAAGACATCGGCAAGCTGATGCTGAGTTCGAACATGGATCAGTTTGATAAATCCTGCCATAACTTTCTCTCGAACAAAATGGCAGTCTACCTCAATATGCTTGGTTCTCTCATGGAATGTGGGATTTGATGCAATGTGGATGGCTGAAATAGAGTCACAAAACAGCATGAAAGATGGTGCCTTGATTTGAAAATCAAAGAGGAATCCTGTCAACCAAGTCAGTTCAGCAACCACTGCCGCCATAGCTCTGTATTCGAATTCAGCAGATGATCGAGAAACTGTTTGTTGTTTCTTTGACCTCTAGAAAATCAGAGAGTCTCCAATGAATACACAGTAACTTGTAACGCTTCTCCTAGTGTCGGGACATCCTGCCCAATCTGCATCCGCATACGTCATTAACCTCTTTTTTGATTTTGCAGAAAATAATAACCCTTGACCCACAGTTCCTTTCAAGTATCTCAAGAGATGGTGAAGTGCATCCAGGTGAGCAGTTCTAGGCTTAAATAAGAATTGGCAAAGGGTAGACACCGCATAGGTAATGTCCAGACGGGATATGGTGAGGTACATTAACCTCCCTATTAGTCTCCGGTAGATGGATGGGTCCGCAAGTAAATCACCATCGAAGTTGTTTAGTCTGAGGTTAGCATCCATCGGCAGAGAAACAGACTTGGAATCTGTAAAATTGGTATCCTCCAAGATGCTTAAGGTGTACTTTCTTTGGCTGAGGACAATTCCATTACTGGACCGTGCTAGTTCCAAGCCTAAGAAATACTTTAAATCGCCCAGAATCTTCAATTTGAAGGAGGCCTCTAACAGTTTCTGCACCTTATGCATCATATCCTTGGAGGTACTGGCTAGTATTATGTCATCTACATAAAGCAACAAGTAAACAATTTTGTCGCCACTGCCATAAGAGAATAGAGAGTAATCACGCTTGGACTGTTTGAACTTGTGAGTAAGCAGCGCTAAAGTGAATTTATGGAACCATTGTCTTGAGACTTGTCTCAAACCATAGATGGACTTGTTCAACTTGCATACGAGTCCAGAGTTCTGGGTCTTGTAACCCAGAGGCAGGTCCATATAAACTTCTTCGAATAAGTCATCGTTCAAGAAGGCGTTGTTCACATCTAGCTGCAACAAAACCAATTGTTGATGGCTGCCAAAGAAAGGAGAACCCTGACAGCGGTGAGTTTGGCCACGGGAGAGAAGGTGTCTTTAAAATCAATGCCTGTCTGCTGCGTATAGCCCTTTGCAACCAAACGGGCCTTATAGCGCTCTATTAAGCCATCTACCTTACACTTGACTTTGTACACCCAACGACAACCAATGGTGTGTTTTCCTGGTGGAAGAGGAACTAAAGCCCAAGTATTAGTGGCCTCCATGGCTTGAAACTCCTCATCCATAGCATGCCTCCACTCAGGGTACTTCATGGCTTGATGGAAGAAGGTGGGCTCAGGAATTGCAGTGACATTAGCTATGAAATGAGAGTGATGGTGTGAGATGTGTCGAAACTGATCTAGAGTCCCATGAGAGACAATATTGCACTGATAATCCTTGAGGTAAGGTGGTGGTATATGTTGTTTAGACGATTTTCTCAAGTTAATTGGTGAGCTTGGGATAATAGATTGATGTTGTGAGGTAGGTTCAGTGACTAGTGTATTCACATATGGTTGAGATGGTGGTTGGGCAGAAAGAGGACTGATAAGTGTGGCTGGAGGGGCTGCATCAGTGATAGATGCTGGAATAACTATATCAGGAAAATTGTCCACCATGGGCCTGGAAGTATTGGTTAATTGTTGAAAGGGAAATTCGGTTTCGACAAAGGAAACATCTATGGAGATAAAAATCTTCTTGCTCACTGGGTCATACAACTTGTAACCCTTGTAACCAGAAGGTAGCCAATGAGGATTGCACGCACTGCTCTAGAGGAGAACTTGTGTCTCTGAGATAGAAGAGAAGACGCATGAGCCAAGCAGTCGAAGACTATCAAAGAGTGATAGTCAGGTTGCTTAAGGAAGAGTCTCTCATAGAGAGAGCAGTGTTGAAGTGCTGGACTTGGTAAGCGATTGATGAGGAAAGTGGCAGTCAAGACACAATCTCTCCAAAAGGCAATTGGGATCTTGGACTGAAAGAACAATGCTCTAGCCACATTGAGTAGATGCTAGTGCTTTCTTTCAACAACAGCATTTTGTTCTGGCCGCTCTACACAGGAGAATTGATGAAGTATACCCTTTGAATTCAGGTAATCAAGGAGCATTAGTTCACCAGCATTGTCTGATCTCACCTACTTTACTCTTATATTAAACTGAGTTTCAATCATATTAAAGAAATTGATGAGAGTGTGAGAAGCATCAAATTTGCATTTTAGCAAAAAAGGTCCAAGTGAATCTAGAATAATCATCCACAATAGTAAAAAAATATCTCATGTTAATATAAGTTGGAACTCTATAAGGGCCCCAAATATCATAGTGAACCAAATCAAAAGAATTCTTACAAAAATGATTATTGGATTGAAAAGACAAACGCTTGAGTTTAGCTAAGGGACAGACTTCACAATTAGAATGGATGCATTTAAGAGTTTTATTGGACAAGTGAGGACTCAATTTGTTTAAGATTTTTTTTGGAAGCGTGACCTAAACGAGCATACCAAAAAGTGCTACAACATTAGTTACTGATCGACAACTATGAACAGAACTCTCAGTATGAACTATGAATGGTGATTGTAGCAAAAACAGGTCATCAATTTTATCACCTCTGCCAATCACCTTCTTGGAGGTCCTGTCCTATATGACGAAGGCTAAGTCAGAAAAGAAGACTGTGCAGTTAGACAGTTTCAACAAAGAACTAACAAAAATCAAATTAACTCAAAAAGAGGGAATGAATATGACATTGTAAAGGATTAAAAACAACATTACCAATAACTAAAGCACGAATTTTGGTATGGTCAGGTAAAGAAACAAAGTAATTTGTAAGAGGTTTGGAATTTTTTAAAAATTTAAGAGAATTAGTGATGTGAGTGGTGGCTCCGGAATCAACTATCCAAGAACTAACTTCTGCCTTTTGATTCGAATAATATAAGGAAAACACTTCACCTGTACAAATTTCAGGTTCAATGTCCTGAAGAGCTTGTTGAGTTTGCAGGAGAATCATCAATTGGTTGTACTGAGCTGCTGTAAGTGAGAAGCTAGATGTAGGAGATGGATCTTGGCTTTCTTGATCATGAGCGACCTTGATAACATGATGCACTTGGGATTTGGCATTCACAGGCTTGTTCTGGGAATATTCAAGAGGATATCCATGGGACAATAGCATTTATCTTTAGTATGTCCCAGCAACTCACAATGAGCACAAAGTAGATGATCTTTCCTCCCTTTTGTCTTAGGTCCAGAAGGAGCGGTGGGTCTTGGAGACTGTTTAACAGCAAAGGCCATATGTTGAATTGGAGAGGTGAGTGCTCTCTGCTTCTCCTCTTGCAACACAAGCGAAAAGACCTTTCCGATCGGAGACAGTGGATCTGACAACAGAATCTGGCTTTGAACATTTGCCAAATTCTCATTGAGACCCATAAGGAACAACATTACATATTCTTGATCAAGAAAGGCTTGAATTGGCTTAACGCCACCACAGGAACAAGATACCAATGGCTTAAAGGTGTTAAGTTCTTCCCAAAGTATCTTCAATTTTGTGAAATATTGTGAGACCGGGAGAGAGCCTTGAGTCAGAGACATGAGTGACCTCTTCAGTTCAAAGATGCGAGGTGCGTTGCTTTGAGAGAAGCGAGTCTCCAAATCTTGCCAGAGTAAAGTCGCGGATCTGGCATAGATGACGCTTGCCGTAATATCCTTAAAGAGTATTCAGCAACCACGTAGTGACGATGTCGTTCGTCCACTGCCACGATTCAACGAATGCAGGTTCAAGAACTGGATCTGGCTTCGGGAAGGAGCCATTAATGAAGCAGATTTTGCGTTTTCCACTCAACGCAAGCCTCATCGATCTGTATCATGAAGCGTAGTTGTCTTCTTGTAGAGGTTGTGAAACAAGTACGAGCCTTGAGTGATCGCCGGACTGGAGCAAATATGCATAAGGAATTGGCGAGGCCGGTGTCAGAACTCGAGGAGTATTGAAATCTCCCTGAAGAACTGTGGATACAGAGATCGTAAACATTTTGATTGATGAGTAGAAGAATAGAAAAAAAGTGTCGAAAGAGGAAGAACTTTCTTACAGAAACGAGAAAGAACAAGAAAGAAGAATAAAAAATTGAGAAATTTTTTCGAGAAAATCAAAGAATAAAGAGAAAGAATAATGCAAAAGTGTAAAAAAGAATTACATCTGATACCATATTAGAACGTGAAAGAAAATAAAGAGAAGAATGATTTTCATTGAATAAGTCAGTAATTACAAGTGAAATATATATATATAGGAAAAATATGAGGAACCAATAAAATTTATATATATATATATATATAGGAAAAATATGAGGAACCAATAAAATTTTTATACAATGTGTATAATAGAAATTTAAAGAATATTAGAGATATAATTATTAGTATTATTTTTTTTCATTAGTTAAAATTTTTAGAATGAGTGATAGCATGACATGGTATTAAAATTCTAGATCCAAAAATTTGAGAGTTGGATCCTTGGTCGAATTTTTTTTATAAAAATTATCAAATTCAAACCACACCATTAGTGTTTAAATGCATCACAAACACTCCTAAAATAATGTCTTCAAGTAACACTGCCGACTTCTTTAATTTTCTTCGTGGGAAATCTCCTAAAATTCGCTTGATTGATGTTTCTCAAAACAGAGGGTTTTTTTTTTTGGTCATGCAACAGAGGTTCAAAATTTCACCCAAAACCTCCCAATAATGATGCCGCGTTACAAGTATTTTCCCCTCAAGTTTTTGCGGATCCTTTTTCGACGCAAAACAATCATTGAGAGCAAAGCACATGATTACACTACATTATTTTCCATTTAAGAAAAAAATAAAAAAAACATTGTACTTGGTTCATATATTATGGTGCACTCATTTTTTAAACAAGTCAAGTTTTTGGCAATAAGAAACATATATCTTCCCTTCACTTGATCTTCATATTTTATTGGCAAACTATACAAATCATAAAAGTAAAATCGTCTCGAAACATTATAGTCACCTTCCAATTACATAAAGTAAATTCATATTCATAAAAATAATTTTCAGCACGAGTTACAAACGTTATCAAATTCCTCATCCACTACAAGCTATATAGACATATATATATTTTCCTCGGATTCTGATTAGGAACAAACTAGAAAGTGCACCCTACCATATATATATATAGCTAGAACTTAATAACTTATGCTTATATATTGTATATTTATTGACCTCCCTAATTTCTTGTATTTATTATTATTTATTTACAGCGAAACAGAGAGAGATAAGAGTAGTAGTGATGCATATAAGCTAATCAAGGTCCCTGACGCTCGGGTTCCTGTTCCTTGCTCCAGTCTCAGTCCCACCAAACGCAGCACAAGCAGAATTGTCAAACATTATAGTTCCATAATCAGTCACGTCATATGGGTCCGATTCCGAAGTGGGGCCCGGGTCAGGCGCACCTGCCGCCCGAGTTCCAAGCTCCTCTCTGCCCCGATCACGATCCTCGCTCTTCCTAACATCAGCCTGCTGCTCACGCTGGTCGCCGATAGTAGGAGCGTTTTGTAATAACTGCTCTCGGCTTGGCTGTTCCTGCGCCATTGTTATGTTAAATAAAAGACGAGGATGGAAGAGATGAGAATGAATGAGTAGGGTATATATATTCCCAGATGCGAGTCGGTATTATTATACATACTTTTTGCATCTTCTGCCACGTCCATGGAATGAGGCCACTCTTTCACAACACGTATCAACATGCATGTTCCGTGCGGTGGAGACACATTTGTATCCGTTCCTATTTCATGGATTCATCAATCATTTTAAATTCAATTTTCTGAAGGAGAGTGTTAGATAAATAATGACCATTTTAAACAACATAAACAATTACTAATCAAATAAAAACATAGCACAGTTAATACAAAGAGTAATAGATCATGTTATTTATGAGACTTTTTTATTTAATATTGTTATTTAATTTGGAATAAAAGAACGTATGGATAATTAATTTATTGAATAAAAATATAGTCACAAAAATGTAAAAATAAAAAATTTATAATTTAAGATTGTTTTTATTCTTTATGGATTCTAGACTTTTAAATATATAATTATAATGTATTAATAATAAAATATAAAATAAATAAAAAAGTATTTTGAGCTTTATTTTAAAAAATAAGATGAATGATGGAATCACACCACTCTAAATTATTTAGAGATAAATATAGTTTTAGAATATGCAAATTTTTTAAGTTAATTTTTAAACTAATTTTTATGATAAATATTTATTAGTATGCATGCCATACTGATACTCGTTAATGTTAATGGATTGATAAATTAGTTAAATTATTATATTTCATACACTCTAGTATAGGATAATTTTTTTTTTGTTAATATTTAAACACAAAAAAATATTCCATACAAAAACAAAACGTTTAAATATTGTTATCGGTTGTGGTTCTGAACTGATCCAAAATATTTAACCAATATGGACACCTAGTTGGACCATCGCAGCACGATAGCGGCCCAGTTAGATGTGGCAGCTGATTGAGTTAAAAGACTATGATACACGATCTGTCAATCCAACAAGCCCATTATAGCTTTTGAAATTTGTTAAAAACCCAACCATACAAAAAAAAAAACATATTCTAACACAGATAAATATTGAAGTACATTCAATACCAAAAAAGAAAAATTAGTGAAGTACTTCTAAACCAAAAAACAAATATTGAAGTACTTAACCATATATAAAAATATTTGTTTGAGTTGTTTAAATATCATATTTCAGATTTTCTTTTTAAGGATGACATGTATGTAGTAGGAACTCAGAGCTACTACTAGGAATTAAGATTGTGTTTGTTTTTATGAATAGGATAGAATATAACATTGAAATTAAGACAATAAAATAAAAATATTAAAAATTATTTTTTGTATATTGTGTTTAAATATAATATATAAGACACTAATATAATGTTTAATATTATATTTAGATATATATAGACAAGACTAAAATATTATACAAAATAATTAAAATAGATACATTTTTCATATTTTCTTTTTTCTCCCTCTGTCTCTCACTCTTTCTTTCCTTGTTACTTAACCTTTTTTAGTCTTTCTTGTCCAACTTAACATTTATTTTTGTATTCTTTAAATTTTTTATGTTTTTGCTTCTGAATTTTTAATTGTGTAAATTAAGAAATTCAATAAGCAATGAATTTGATCTTTTTACTCCAATTGAAAAAAAAGAACACAATGAAAGAAGAAAATCACAGAAATAAAAAAAAAAAACAGAAAAAAATAGTACTTTTGTATTTTTTGAATATCTCTCTAAAAATGAGATGCAAAAAAGAAACTTAAATTAGAGTTTTGAATTTTTTTTTTTTAAATTCATGCCTATCCTCCTAAAATTCTGTGTCTATAATTGTCTTTCATTTAAAAATAAATATAAAAATAAAAAAATTATTTTTAAAATAATATATCTATATTTTTTTATTCAAACACTTTTTAAATATTTATTTTCTAGGTCTTTGTATCCTCTACAAAAATCAAACGCAACGTAATTGTTGGTTTTCAACTCTCGGATACTCGAAATATTACACCTAAAAATTATACTGACGTTGTTAATTTAATTAGGGATTGTTAGTTGACAATCTAAATTAAACTTGGTGGTGAATTTTTCTTAAGTGAATTTATAATAGGAAAAGATGCATGTCTCTGTTAGTACACGTAATGCACATGTGAATCATCATATATAAATGTAAACTTAAGAAATAAGTTCTTCCCAAAAATGGTTGTTTGTCACCATATGATGATTACGCTTTTAACTTTTAAGAATCCTTTGACCTTGTATGAAAACAAAAAAAAAATGGCAAGAAGCCATTGGATAACAAATTAAAAATGTTAATTTTTAAATACTGTCCATAAAAAAAATTTATATAAATAATTAAATTATATATTTTTATTTATTTTAAATTATTATTTAAAAAATTATTTAAACACATAAATTTAATTAAATAATTATATAAAATTTATATATTAGTCTATAAAAATCAACCTCTTAAATTAAATATAATGTCGGCAAATTAATTAATATGTGCAGTGGATGATATGTTTAAATATGGAGAGACAGCGTACATGTATATAATACGAATTTTGATCTTTTAAATTTTAAATTTTTATTTTAGAGAATAAAATAATGTGATCTCTTAATTTTAAATGATTTATTGTTTATATTCTTTTTGTCCTACCTACAAAATAAAAAATAAAAAATCACATTTTATTCTATAAAATAAAATTCCAAATTTAAAAAATCCAAATCCGTATTATACACGTTAGATTTTAATTAGACGAGATTGCGGCACCACACTTTTCTTTCATATTTATGTGTCATTCACCCTTTAATCATTGTTCTGATCTCTTCCAAATATGAAAGACATTCATTCAACCAAATTATTATTAGGAACAAATCTGGATTAGCGCTAGAGCTGGTGCATTATTTTAATTCTCATCGTCGCGTTCTTCTTATCTTTTTAATAGGTCAGACAAAAACACCTACTTTTTGCTCTATCATATTTTAATAAAGGGGTATTTTAGTTATCTACAAGAAATACTTATGGATCATGCGAGATACCAAATTAATAAAACCTCCATTTTAAATTAAGCATCTTTACTTTAAAAATTTGGTACTTTATGATTATGTAAATGAAAAACAATTTGGAACGATGATATTTTCTATCATAAAATGTATTCCTCAATGAAAATGAAAATGATTCATACACTTTCTTTTGTCAAATTGTTTTGATCCGTTTAGCTAAATGAATGAATTATCTTCTTATCTTGTTTGGTCATTGTATACATTTTTTCAATTGATTAGATTGTTTTGTAGAACTCTCATTATTAGAGTGCACATTTTAATTAGTTGGAAAACTTTATACACAACCAGCAATAGTTGTTATGTAACTAAAACTATTTTTTTTCAAATTCATCCAATAATCATTCCAGCAGCCACTATATATATATATATTAGTAAATGGTCAAATTAATTCTTAAAAAATTACTTGTTTTTTAAATTCGTTCTCGAAAGTTTCTTTTCATCAAATTCGTCTTTTAAAAATTTTAAATTAGTTATGTTAATATTTTTGTCATTTTCTTTGTTAATAAGTGTTAAAATGGCATAGTCTCATCATACTCAATTAAGAGGTTGCGGGTTCGAGTCTTCTATTTTTAATAAAAAAAAGTGTTAAAATTTGCTAATGTAGCATGTTAAGTGATACCACAACACATATCTATGAGTCTTAATTGACTATTAACATAATAAATTTATGAAATTAGATTAAATCAAAACCTAATTGAGAGAAGAACTTGACGTATTGAAATTTTTTAATTTGGAGTTAATTTGATCAAATTTCATAAATTAATCATGTTAATAATCAATTAGGACTATTAGTCTACTAATAAGTATGTGTTGTGATATTTCTTAATATATCATATCAATAAATTTTGACACCGTTAATAATAAAAATGATAGAAAAACTAACAACTAATTTAAGGTCTTTAAAATACGAATTACGTTAAAAAAATATTTTAAAATTAATTTAAAAAATGAATATTTTTTTCGAAAATTAATTTAACAATTTACTCATATAGTTATATACTATTATTCTGTACGGAACCTATCGTTAAAATTAAAGCATATAAGAATGGGCCTTATTTGTTCCTTGAAAGCAATAAGGAGGAAAATTCACCGAAAAGAAAGGGAAAAAAAAAATAAACAAAACAACAGAATCTAATATATATTATATGGAAAAGTATAGATAACCAACAACATTTTTGAACAATATGTAAACAATGTGAATTAATAGGGTTAAAAGAATAAATTAATCTTAAATTTAATTAGTAGCATTAAACTAAGATGTACTGTATTTTTATTTGATTGATAATTGTTCATGTTGTTCAAAATAATAATTGTTTACCTAGCATTTCCCATATTATAGATAAAGTTTTCATCGTACGTACGTATATACCATTAATGCTTAGAAGAGTGAGTTCGTGTTATATATGTTCCTTCTACGAAATTGAAAGCTTGAAGATTTTATCGTTTTAATTAGCTAATCAATTCAATAAATTTGAGTGTAATACTCTGTTAACTAAGGAGTCCAGTATTAAAGTACGAGAATGGTAGCGCGTGGACGTGTTCCTTCTAACTTCTAAGATTTAACTAAAACAAAAATAATCAACTTATTCATCTGCTTAAATAAGTATTAAAAATTCAAATTTCGATTTATATATGTAATAATTGATTACCTAACAATAGACCAATGTTAAATAAAATTCAAATTCGTGACGAATTAATACTTAATTTATTGAGTTAAAAAATACCTTAAAAAAAAAAAAGCTAACGTACAATTTATGGTTGATAACATGGCATATTGAACCGCGGAAAATAAATAAATAAATAAAATGACAATCTTTTATATCTATATGACTATATCTATATCGATTGTTACTACTACTAATTAACTAGTAGTTAACGTGTTAAACGGAAATTACAAGGAAATTTCATCTTTGCATATATCATACAAGATGAAATGTCATGTTGTGTATATTGTACCTTAGCTAGTTTATGAATTTAAAAGTAAGTAGTGAAAGAGGGGATGCTGCATTGATTCAATGAAGCAAGATTGTGACGTTAAAAGTGTTGTGCGTGTTATATTTACCCCTATGTTTACTCTATATTGATTGGTTCATGTTCTTTTATAGTTTTATTATTAAATGAGATACAGGACTTAATTGATTTGGATCTCATATCTATCCATTCAATCCAATTGGTAAAAATAAATAAACAAATTCTCCTCGTTTAGATATTTAAATTAAACTACTCTTTCTTGTTACTTTGCTAGATTAAAATTAAGTACTTCTTAGTTTGTTTTACAACAAAATTTAAATAATTAAGTTAGCAATAAATTTTTTTATAGATTCAAATTGCAATACCAATATAAATATATAATTAATTAATGTAATAAAATGCATTTTAAATATATATTTCATTAACCATGAAATGTATAAAAATATTGAATTAAATGTTTTTTAAAAAGTAAAAATATTTTATAATTATGTGGTAAAATATTAAAAATAAATACAATTTATTTTTTATAGATGATGGACATAAAGCCCCGGAAAAAAAACTAAATAAAAACTATCCTAGAAAATGTAGTTTCAATAAAATTTGCATGAAAACTTAAAAAAAATACACAAAAAAATAGAAAAGAAAAAAAAATAACACATTCCAGTTGAAACTCATGTTTTTGTCATGTCAATCTATCTGTACAAACATTTTTTTTTTTTTGAAACTCAAGATAAATGTTCCAATTACTTAATTTACTACACTGTTTTTTAATAGCCAAAACTAATATTTTTGTAGAGTGCAATTTAATGATTTTTTGAAGGTAGTGCTACCTTAGAGTTCACTTCCATGTAAATATTTATGTACACCCAAAGTTTAGAGTCAATTCCAAATCTAACAGAATACTCCATAGTTCTGCTAAGTTACCATACAATTACCTAGACTCGCACTATAACAAGTAAAACGCAAACCGTCTGACTGTCCTTTGTAACAGAACCATTAGAATTCAGCTTAATAGGGGGGAGGCAAGTTTGGGGGTATCCAACGGATTTGTTTTTCAGCAAAGCATCCAATTCTTTTCTTTACCCAAACTATCTCCTAATATAAGTTATACTCTTTGGTAAGTGTACAGCCAAATCATAAATCTTACTTTCATTTACTGCATTGTCCCTCTCAAAAATATATTTGTTGCTATTCCGACCCACCCAACAAAAATTGGGGTCCATCCGACGGACCCACGACCCGACGGGATATCAATACGTCCGAGCCATCACATAACACAATACCCTTCACTATCGTCTGGATAGTTGGCAGCTTTCAGACAATTGGGTCCAAGTAAAAAGGTCCACTCGAGGACAAGGGATAAAGGGAAGGAACCTACTCCTCTCCAAGGTACATCACACCTTACCCTAATTTCGTCGTTTTTTTGTACAAACGCTTACTTTAGTATTGGAGTGTCCTTGCAGGTGACTCCACCCGCCAATCAATCGACGAGTCCCACCAGCCTTCCATTCCACAGATCTCGCGTTCAAGATCCAAATCCCATCCCATCCCATACAACTCTTCATCTTACCGGACCTGCGAGGAATCGAACAGTTACGACGATGCCAGAGAGAGCATCGGATGCAAGTAAACAACAAGGGTCAAAGAACGCCTTGGAAAATAAGATTGAGTTAATAAGTTCTTTAACAATCGGAAAAAGAGGAATTGGTCAAAGAACTTACCAAAACTCAATGAAGCGGCAATGCTCTTCACGTATTTTTTGCGACTCTATACTCACAATGGACGTGGAGCAAAGATTTTGAAGAAGAACCACAAACTGAGCAAGTATTCTCTTGTGTCATGTGCCTGCAAACTCAATCTCATTTGTCAAAAGAATTTCATTAGCAACTAGCCAAAAAAAAGTGTACAATCTTTAGGGGTTTTAACTTTCTAAATTCTCAACAACAAAAAAATCAACTTTAGAATCCTCATAGATATTTAAAAAGAGAAAGCACATTTATTTAATACTAAATTTACCATTAAAATTAAAAAATTACACTACCTGATCGCCTTCCGAATTTGTTTTTAGAGCCTTTAAGAATGAAAAAATAAATACAATTTATTATATTAATGAAATAAATATTTTATAATTATTGTAATTTTAATCAATAAAAAACATCGCTAATCTGTGTATAATTAAAATTGAAGTGTATTTTTGTAAAAAAAAAAATGAAATAATTTATTTTAATACTGTAGAGGAAGAGACTATAGATTTTCGAAAAAAATCAGTTAGTAAAAAGTGAATTTAGAAAGAAAAATGTTTCACTAATAAAGAAAAGAAAATAAAAAATAAAAAGTATCAAATTAAAATATAAAGCGTTTAATACTTTAATATGTTGAGACCACAAAAATAGAATGATGACATCTTCCTTTTTTAGTTAAATGTTTTTAACATAAATCTTGACTTAAACAGTAATATTTGGTAGTAATAAAAATTACAAAAAATAACTATAACTTATCTTATTTAATATTTATTAATTATCACAATAATTAATAAATATTAAATAAGATAATTTTTTATTATTTTTTTTTGTCTCTCTAATATTACCATACTTAAATTATATAACGCGTTTGAGAATTATTCCTTAATGCAGTACGATTTTAATTAGGATTTGATAAAAGATTGACTATTAATTAATGCATAACGTTTTAAGTACAGCAGACATAAATGATAACAAGTCACTCGGATTATGAAAAGGCATTCACATAATTTAATTATATAAATAAGTAAAAAAGATATTTTTAGTTAGAATTTTATTATTTTATTTTTTATTGGAAAAGTATAGTTATTGTTTGTAACGTTCTTTTAAAATTTTTTATCCAAAACATTTTACTTTTGTCATTGCAATATATATGCTAATGCTACAAGTTGTAAAGGAAAAAAATATATCATAACATCAAGTTATAATGTTAGTAAATACGACATGTATGTTTATTATTTATTTGAATAAAATAATCTTGTTGTTTATCATTGTTTTTCCTCATTTTTTATGCTTTTTAGGAGATGTAAGAGGTTTCTTTATTTTATTTAAACCCTACTCTTAATGTTCAATTAATCTTTTCCAATTTAAGATTTATAGCATTAAACTCTATCCTATGGTTGTTGGAGTATAGTCCTAGTAGTCCTACATGGCTACAGCAAGCTTTAATTTACATTCTTAGATATAAATACAATTAATTTAGTCGTACAATAATTAATTTACATTAAACTCTGGTCTCGAGCGTGAGCGAGGATGATAATACTAGAGTCTTTAAGTATAAAAACTTTACTTCATTTTATGAAGTAATTTTTAGATTTAATACGTATAACTAATTTTATATATATATATATATATATATATATATATATATATATATATATATTTTAAAGTTAAGAGTCAAATTTAAACTCAAAACTTCTAATTGAATATAAAAAAAAATATATCATTTAAATTATAATTCATTGACAACTAATTCTTTATATTTGGTTATAAATATTTAACAGAAAAGTATTAGTCCTTATTTCTCTGCAGCCTGGAGAATCAGAATGGTTTACGGTTTGAATCCTCTGCTCAAAAGAATTTTTCATGACATATAAAATTTTATCTAAAATTAAATTTACTTATACTAAAACGACCCCTATTATTAGATAGATAGTCTTAATTAATTCTAATAAGAACATAAGAAAGTCCTAACGTACATAGAACCATATCCATGAACGATATGACGAGGATGAATTCGTTTGCATACATATATATACTAACTGTGACTCTTTTTTGTTTGAATTACTCAACATAGCACAGTAGAGTAATTAGAGTCAAGAACATAAGTAAATCTCAAATTACAAATATTACTAATAATTTTAAGAGTGGTATCAACTTTTGGTTATTTTTGTCATTGCCATCAACAACCAAAGAAAGCACCACCAAGCCACTCATCAGAGAACATGAAGGACCTGTTAATTATTTCGACGACTTCTGAGCCATGGTTATTGAAAATTCGATCATTTTTCTCTAGCCAAATTGCCCAAATAACAGTAAAGAATCCAACCAATCACCTCTTTCTCTCAAACTTTCTCCGTGCCGCATGCGTCCAACTCTCAAAGTGTTGCTTCAGTGTACTTGGTATGGTCCATGACCTTCCAAGGGCGAACAGCCACGCACTCCACACCTGCCAAGTGATCTCGCAACTAATAAACAGATGAAAAGCGAACTCAACAGTCTTACTGCATAAAGCACACATATTATCACTCTGACCAATAACACCTAGTCTGGATAGTCGTTCTTTAGTACTCACCCTCTCAATCAACACAAATCAAGTAAACAGTTCAACCCTGTGTGGGACGAAACCCCTCCAAACAACACTAGTAAAGTTATAGTTCGTTATTTTCTTTGGGGAGACCGCTTCTTGCATCACCTGTACAAATGATTTAGTCGAGAAAATACCAGTTCTATCAAATTTTCAGACAACCCTATCCTTCTCTTAGTTGATAGCTTTACTGTCAGTAAGATCTCATGGAGTTGGTTCAAAAGCTCCAATTCCCATTGAAACAGCGATCTCCTCCACTGGAAGCTCCATATCCACTCTAATCCATCCCAAAACTCACAGTCCCAATAACAGATCCTTTAAGGTTTGAGATCGAGAACAGTCTTGGGAACATCTCCTTCAAGACCCCACTAGATAGCCAGACATTTTCTCAAAATCGGATTGTGCTGCTACGTCCATTGTAACTTTACTAGCTGTGACTCTTAATTTATATTGTCAAATAATAACTCTGTGTATATATACATTATGAATTTATCAATTTAATATCTGATAATTATTTTAATAATCAATTTATTAAACGAGAAAAATTAAGAGGTCAATATCTTTAATGAAAAAATTAGAGAATTGATTAGTATTGATTCAATTGCAAAATAGAAATGTTGCTCATCTGATATAGTTTGATTAAGTTTCAGAAAATTCTGATATTAATAAATATAATCTAATTCATATGTAATTTAAAACTGTTAATATATTTAAAAATAAAGTATTATCATGATATATAATCAAAATTCCAAATTTTAAATTAATTAATTTTAAAATTTATTAATTTTTAGTAGATTGATCTAATAGTATGATGTTAAAATTCAACAATTGAGGATAAATTTCACCACAAATAAGTTAGTTATTGAATGAACAAGTCAATAAAAGTAATACCTAATTAAAACAGATCCCTCCAATATACGAACTTACGAAGATATTAGTATAAAATCACATTATATTGATTAAGATGTATGCCGGATATGCGTGTATTAGATTTTTAAAAAGGGATAAAGATAAAATAATTATATTAAGTTGTTAAGTGTATATCAAAATTAATTATAATAAATATTAAAATATAAAATATATATTAAAAAATAAATTAAATAATATATATTTATATATAAATATATAATGACTAATTTTTAGTACTGATATATAAAAAATAAAAATGTGGTGAGAAAACAAGATGGGAAAGCAATCCAAACATTCATGGTGTGTGTGAGAGTCTGAGAGAGATGTTCTTCCGTATTAGGCCAACATCCAAATAACGAATTTATATAATATATATTATATATAAATAATTTCTTATAATAATAATAATAATAATAATAATAATAATAATAATAATACAAGACATAATTTTTCTGTCTTCTTATCTTAATAAAAAAAAAACATCATTTTTTCATTTTTACTCGAAGGTTTTGAATTCGAATCTCACTCCTAAATTTTTTTTTAAAATATTCCGATACAACTAAAATTTCTCTAATATTAATAAACAGAATTTGACCATTGTAACAGAACCCCCACCAGCACGCACTAACAAGTAACAACTAACAACATAGCATGATATGGGCATATGGCCACATTCCCTTTCTTTTTCTAGCATGATACCTTTCCCCATTCACACTCTCCCCAATCTGTACCGCTAATCCCGCCTTTCTCTCTCTTATATCTATATATAATTATGTATAAGCTCCTACATCTATCATCATCACTTGTACATACAATTTTTCCTTCTTCTGATTGTTAATAAGTAAGTATGGGGTTGAGAAGAGGCATAATGGCAGCCATGGTAATTACACTGATGCTTCAAGTTGCGATGTGTAAATCGGAGATAAGCAGGGCGGACTTTCCTAACGGCTTTACATTTGGCACTGCTTCTTCTGCCTTTCAGGTTAGTCTTCTCTTCTCTTCTAGAAAACTCCGATAAATATCAGGTACTTATATTTTGAAAACTATTCGTATTATCAGAATTTATTATATTTAGTCGTCGTTAATTTAATTTTTTTAATTTAATTTATTTAATTTAATAATTTAATCACATATTTTATTTAATATTTTTAAATATTAATGACTAATAAATTCTGATAGCGTTCTAATATCCCTCTATACTTTTATGAGTTTTATCTCGTTTAATCACTTAAATATTAATTATCTCGATAGCCACTTGTTGAGAAGTTAGGAATAATAAAATATGAAAAATAAATAGGTAGGTATATGTTTCGAGGTTTTAGATGGTATCAATGGTGCGGAGCATGAATAGAAGAAACCGTTACCGGAGATGAGTGATGGAGAGAAGATAAGATTGATAAAAAGAACCACAACAACCACTGCCAGATTAATAGTGTTATTGCCCGTTATATTGTTATGAATTATATCGTTTGATTGGTGGATGCCATATAATAATATAACAAACTTTGTCCTCATTCCGGTCACGCACTACCTTATTGTTTGACTCTCATTGATTTTATTTTTCAGAAAAAGATAATTTCAAATTTTTTTAATATTGGAAATTTTGAGATTGAATCAACACAATAGTGGAGGCTTTCTTCTTTTCCTCATCTTCTGTTTTTTATTTCCTTTTTCTTTTGACGGAAAGGAAGATTAAAGGCAAAAGGAAGGGCCAAGAATGTACCAGAAAGAAAACTTAAATAATAATGTGATGAAATTACCTATATCATTTATAAAACATGAACGTATGGAATTCCCTAAAAAGAAAATATGGTATAAAAAGCACAAAATTGATGACAATGCACGTGAGGCTCTTGAACTGTGTGGCACTATACCTAATGGCTATGAATTTCCAGTAGAACGGTATTACCTTTCATATATTCTATTATAATTATAATCCGAATAAAATATCATGTTAGTCTCTACAATATTTAATTTTGATAAAACAGTCTCTGAATTCAGAGAACATACAGTGATATTTTGATCATTCAGAAATAATTTAAGTTTAATTAAATACACTATCTTTTATAAAAAATAAATGGTTCACGCATTTGATGATCCAATTTTTTGTTGGGATATCTACAATATCTTTTAGAAGTAGGTGCATACAAAAAATAAAGGGAGAAAAATTGATCTTTGGACATTTTTTAATTTCATTTTGCTATTCATATGAAAAAATTTATTTATTATAAAATTTTTAAATTTAGAAGATAAAAAGATTTAATTTTTTCAAGTAGATTTACAAAAAAATCACATCAACATTTAATTTCTTGGAGTCTTCTTTTAATATATGTCTTCTTACATTTAATACATTTTATATAAAGAAGATTTTTTTTAGAATTAAAATGTTATTTCTTTCATTCAAAAATCATTTTATGAAAAATTAAGGCTATAATAAGAATATATTCTTACCTCTCTATAATACAAAATAATAGGTGATGTTATATGGTCAAGTTATGTTGATAATTAAGTTCAATAATCAAATTGATTCAATAATTTAAGAATTAATAACAAAAAATTTTAGTTAAAAAATAAAAATAAAAATAAAAAGAGACATAAAAAAAATATAAGTATAAAAATAATTTGTTCTAACATTTGTTGGGCAGGATATGGATATCACATGTGTTTATGCATGTTGGATACCCACCGAACTTTTAGCATAAAAAAGTCAAGTTCAATTCACAATAAAATTAAAGAACATTCTACTGTACAGATTAAAATTGTATATATAAGAAGAGAATATAAATTTTTTTGTGTAGTTATTTTTATTATATTATTATTATTATTCAAAGTGTGAACCCTAGTTTTTCAAGTATTATTTCATTCTATAAATTTTTTTTTTGTAAATTTACATCTTTATTCTATAATTCACCTAAAATTAATTAATTATTTTTTCTGTACTTGTTGAATTAAACTTAAGTAATTAGTAAGCTACAAGCTCTCTAGCTGGTTTCCTTTGGGTTAAAACTTAAAAGATAAATAAACTTTACTATATTTTAATAATATATTTGTTAATTTTTTTCATCTATATTAAAAATTGTCTTAAAAATTCGAATGGCATAAGAAAATTTATAAACACAACATATCAAAATCAAAATTATATAAAAAAAAACTTGTAGAAAAGTATGTTTTGATGATTGTTAAAGACAATATTACATTAACAATACAAGATTTATTTCTAGATGCAATAACTATATTATTGTTGTTGTTATTATGCAGGCACACTGATTAACTACTGTTATTCTTGTTCTTAAAAAGAATTTTGTTAACGTCTCTCTTTTATTTGTTTAGCTTTTCATAACATGTTTTCGTTTCTTTTTTATTTTTTTCTCTCATCAATAATGATATAATAATTGTTCATATACAACTATGCAAGCATGTGATTGAATTAATAATATTGTTGACTTTTGTGTAGTATGAAGGAGCAGTAAAAGAAGACGGAAGGGGACCATCTGTATGGGATACTTTCTCACATACTTTTGGTAATAAACTATACATTACTACCTAAAGACATGCATATTTAAATATCCATAACTTACTCTTTAATTATATTCTAATTCTAACTCTAATTTCTATTTAATTTAATATATAGTACTAAATTATGGTTTGGATCGACTAAACTGTTAGTGATCTTTTTTTTTCAAATATAAGGATTTAACTAATTTGTGTCCTAAGAATACATTTTAAAAGTATAATAATAAAATATTTTTTAATGCTTTTGATGTGTATTCAATGCATTAAAAATGTAAAAGCATTAAATTTTACCATAACTTTTATAAAACATTTTCTTTTAAGATATGCTTAATTTATGTTCTTAAAACACAAGTTAACAAAATTCTAAATATAAATAAGATTGATGTCAAGTGATAATAAATTTCAATATGAGTATTTATTAGCTATTTGTATTTTTCCTGTTGAAACATATGTCATGCATATATGATATGACTTTAATGTCTAAGACAGTTACAGTTTCTCATTCTTATACAAAATTGGTTATGTTCGCTGTTTTGTTGCTATATCCAAATAAAGTCTGAAAACTATTCTAACTAAAATCAGATTAATTTCAGCTGATAAAAATAAAGGTGTATTTATATTTATATTAATTTTTTACTCAAAGCTCATGGAATTGTTTACTTAATAAATGGAGGCTAATAATTTTTTTTCCCCTTTAACTTTTGTTTCAGGCAAGATACTCGATTTCAGCAATGCTGATGTTGCAGTGGATCAATACCATCGATACGAAGTATGTTGCTAAATATATTATAAATATTTGATATATAATAATAGTTTGATATTTGTTTAATTTTGTAATTTGGATTGGATGTTGGGGGCAGGAAGATATTCAACTCATGAAGGACATGGGAATGGACGCCTATAGGTTTTCCATTTCATGGACTCGGATTTTTCCAAGTAAGCAAAGCAATTATATACTATATTCCTTCAATAGACATTAATTATAAACCAGTTAATTTATTATAATTTTTTTTCAAAAAAAAAAAAAAAATGCAGTTCTTTTGTTATTCATTGTAAACGCTTTAATGCCTTAATTATGCTTGTGAATTGTGATCCAAGGGACGTGGACCACCTGCTATAAATACTACTAATTGTTCAATCTCATCAATTTGATCTATTCACTCAAATTGCATTGTATTGTGTTGCTTTATGTCATTATCATGTGAGGTAGTACTATAACTTCATCGTATAACACAATAATGTTGTAGTTCCCAAGTGATTGACACTTGACACCACTGTGAATCTCCCCTTTCAAGATACCAAACAAAAATCAATTGCTGCACTCTTTTATTTTTACAGCAAGAAAAAGAAAGAGTTTAATTTTAATGCACTCACAGTATAAAGTGTTTTACACAGTCGTATAATTATATTCGTTCTTTTAGATGACTATTCACGCTGTCAATATGAAATGTAATTTTTTTTACTGATGTAGCATTACGTAATTAGATACACACGTAATTAGATACACGTATAAAATTATTTTACACTGACAGTACATCAAAATTAAATTCAGGAAGAGGATTGATATGATAATTATCAAGTATCAAATACAGTATATATTTTCAGTTATAAATGTCAAATTTACCTGCTTTAAAATTCATGTATCAGATGGAACCGGAGAAATTAACCAGGCAGGAGTTGATTACTATAACAAACTCATAGACGCATTACTCGCCAAAGGTAATTAATTAGATTTTTTTAGTAATAGAGTTTAGATGCAGATGCAAAAATAAATAAGAGGGCTTATTACTTATTAGATATGGTTTTGATTGCTTGATGAGTTTACAGGAATTGAACCATATGTGACCATATACCACTGGGACCTACCACAAGCCTTAGAAGACAAGTATAATGGATGGCTCAGTGCTGATATCATGTATGAAGCATTTTTCAACTTTGTGATGTTATGTCATTGCATTCTTACAGTGCTTAATGATAAGTTCAAGTAAAATTAATATACTAATGATTGTGTGACACTTGCAGAAATGACTTTGCAAATTATGCTGAGATATGCTTTCAGAAATTTGGGGACAGAGTGAAGCATTGGATCACATTTAATGAGCCACACACATTTGCCACACAAGGCTATGATGTTGGTCTTCAGGCCCCTGGAAGATGCTCCATTGTTCTTCACCTGTTTTGTAGGGCTGGCAACTCTGCTACTGAACCTTACATTGTTGCTCATAATGTCCTTCGTTCTCATGCACTTGTTGCTGATATATATAGAAAAAAGTATAAGGTGAAGACTTTATGGTTATGGTTAATTTTGATCCACTGACAGTGTAAAATATTTTACACAGTCATGCAATCAGATCCGTTTTTTTGGATGATCATTTACACTGTCAATGTGAAAAGTAGTTATTTTTACTGATATAACATTACGTATTTAAATGCACGTATAAAATTACTTTACACTAATAGTGCATCGAAATTAAATTCTATTTTCATTACCTTTTAGTGCAGGTTTCTAATTCTGTGTAGACATGAAAAACATTTTGGTACTTGGAAAATTGAGACGCTTTTTAAGAAGAAAACTGAATATATAAAAATGTGTCAAATTTATAATTTATTTTCTTGAAATATGAAAAAAGTTGTCTTCTAAAATTGTGTAACTAATAATTTCTTAATCTGTATGTCATTAAAAAGTTTATGTGGTTGTAATTTGTAAAGAACTTGTGATTCCACAGGCTGCACAGGGTGGATCACTTGGGATAGCCTTTGATGTGATTTGGTATGAGCCAGCAACAAACACCAAAGAAGACATTGAAGCTGCTCAAAGAGCACAAGATTTCCAGTTAGGCTGGTAAGGCTACTTATCAAGATATTCTTATTTATTATTAGATGAAATGTGAAATTTAGAACAAATAGATTTCACATCTTATCTAATAATACCAGTGTCTCACAAATATTATATTCAAATAACGTTACTCCTATTTAAATTCCAATTACTAATTAAGTTAATTATAATGATAGGTTTCTTGATCCTTTGATGTTTGGAGATTATCCAGCTTCAATGAGAAGCAGAGTAGGGAACAGGCTCCCAAAATTTACCCCATCTGAGGCTGCCCTTGTGAAAGGTTCCTTAGATTTTGTGGGAATCAATCATTACACCACTTTTTATGCAAGAGACAATAAAACTAATCTCATTGGAGTTCTGCTCCATGATACTGTTGCAGATTCTGGTGCTGTTACTCTTCGTAAGTTCTACACTATCAAATATCAACTAGTCATTATTTTTATTTTGTTGGCACTGTAATTTTTCTGTTTTGCACTGTCACTGAAGTATTTTCCTTTTTTTCACTTGCTTTCAGCATTCAATGGTACTAAAGCTATTGGAAAAAGGGTAAGCCTTTGCATCATTACCTTCTCTTTTTTCTAATTGATATGTGATATGAGATCCTGGCCTAATCTATTTTAGCACCACCTAATTTTGAAAATTAAAATGCTGTGTTGTCTCAGGCAAATTCTATATGGTTGTATATAGTGCCACAAAGCATGAGAACCTTGATGAACTACATCAGACAAAAGTATGGAAACCCTACAGTCTATATCACAGAAAATGGTAACCTTCAAAACATAAATTACATAATTGATGCTTACTATGTACATTATGTCACAGAATCTAAAGCATTAATCTAAAATATACTTTGTTCTGTGTACTTTCATGTTCCATAAATAACACTAAAGTGTATATATTATAGTTTTGACTAGAAAGCTAAATCTTTACTTTCTACAATGGTTGTGACTTATGACAGGGATGGATGATGGGAATAGCCCATTTACCTCCATTAAGGATGCTCTAAAGGATGAGAAACGGATTGGGTACCACAGTGGCTATTTATCTAATTTACAAGCTGCTATAAAGTATGTACTAATAATTTATGGCTTCATTTCATTACTACCAATATATTTTTGTCAATTGTATTATTATAAGCTTAGCAATGATTATCTGATTTGATGAATTGCAGAGATGGTTGCAATGTGAAGGGATATTTTGTGTGGTCACTACTTGATAACTGGGAGTGGGCAGCTGGATACAGTTCAAGATTTGGTCTATACTTTGTTGATTACAAAAACAATCTAAAGAGATACCCTAAACAATCTGTTCAATGGTTCAAGGACTTCTTGAAACCATCTTAATAGCTGTCGAAATCATATATACATATATAGGTTATAGTGTACACCTTGTGTTTAGATCATGAAAGCAAAAGAAACCACATTCAATGATTTGTAATGTTTAAAGATAATAAAATGAAATTTATTTTATTTTTAACGATGGTTTAACTTTCTTATTCTTAATAAGAAACAAGTTTGCCTATATACTTTAGACAGAGTTTCAAATTTAACTCTACAAGATCATTATGTTAAAACATATTCATTTTCTATATTGTAAATGAATATGAACTTAATTTATTATATACAGAAAATCAATCTATTCATAACTTAGTTCAAGTATTTGTATAAGTAATAAAATTTAAAAAGAAAATCTTTATAATTATAAATAGCTCACTTATTCACTTATGAAAACATCAAATATTTAAATTTTAATATATATATATATATATATATATATATATATATATATATATATAAATTATTGGCCGACAAATACTTAAGTGGAGTTTAAATTCATGACCGATTAATTATTGGCTTGTTGAGTTAGAATGTATTGCGAGAAATAACAAAAAAAGAAAAAAAATTATTGTTCCAGTGGTTTTATTTAATTTAAGTATGATATTCAATTAAAAAGAAAATATTTATTATTTGGGGGAAAAAACGCTAACAAACAAGAAAGATGATAAATAGAAACAAAAAGAAGACATTGCTTTTAATATGTAAACATTTACGTTTATAGCTATTAAATAAACAAAACAATAAATTGATTAATTTTCAGAAATTTGAACGGATGTATATTGATTCCTCAAATGTACATATGATACTAATGAGTTGATAGCGCCACTTACAATGTAATTATAGCATCATTATAAATAGATCCGAAATAATTCATTCCACTATTTTAGCTCACCACAGAACAGACACAAACATTCACATAACAGAAACAAACCTTCACCCTCATCACCGTCACTTTCTTCTTTTTCTTCTGTTCTTCTAATCTACCGCACAAACAAGGTTATCATTCGAGCTATGTTCTTATCTTGAGTTGCCTTTAGAAACTTGGTTGAAGTTGAACTCTTTGTTTGTAGGTGGATAGAGATCCAATATTGGCACTTGTGTGAATTGTCTAAGATCTGCTACCATATATTTTATTGTATCATACACTTGTCTAATTCCACAATTTGTCTCTTTTTTCATGTTTGCATGTGTGCGTGTAGAATTAGATAACAAGAACACTTTCATTTTCTGATTTTAGGTAACATCACATAATGATTGCACCAATAGAATATTAGATTTAGTGGTATAGATAGGAGTTAGAATAGATCTCCATATGCTATGAAATTTGAATGATGAATGATTATCAATTTCATAAATTGTAGGTGCTGAAAATCTAAAAATAGAAAACCTAGAAAATGGTGAAGATTTGTTGCATTGGAGCCGGGTATGTTGGAGGGCCAACAATGGCGGTGATTGCATTGAAGTGCCCTAACGTTCAAGTAACCGTGGTGGACATAGCGGAACCAAGAATCAATGCGTGGAACAGCGGAACTCTGCCGATCTACGAGCCAGGGCTGGATGATGTGGTGAAGCAATGCAGAGGGAAGAATCTCTTCTTTAGCACGGAGGTGGAGAAGCACGTGGCGGAGTCTGACATCATCTTTGTTTCCGTCAACACGCCTACAAAGACTCAGGGCCTCGGCGCAGGCAAGGCGGCCGACTTAACTTACTGGGAGAGCGCTGCCAGGATGATCGCCGATGTGTCGAAGTCGGACAAGATTGTGGTTGAGAAATCAACTGTCCCTGTGAAGACTGCAGAGGCAATTGAGAGAATCTTGACACATAACAAGAAAGGAATCAATTTCACAATTCTATCAAATCCTGAGTTTCTTGCTGAGGGAACTGCAATTCAAGATCTGTTTAATCCTGATAGGGTGCTAATTGGTGGAAGGGAGACACCTGAGGGGCAAAAAGCCATAAATGCCCTCAGAGATGTGTATGCTAATTGGGTCCCTAAGGAGAGGATCCTCTGCACTAATCTCTGGTCTGCTGAACTGTCAAAGCTTGCTGCTAATGCTTTCCTTGCCCAGAGGATTTCCTCTGTCAATGCAATGTCTGCATTGTGTGAGTCAACTGGTGCTGATGTTTCGCAGGTTTCGCACTCCATCGGGACGGATTCTAGAGTCGGGCCCAAGTTCTTGAATGCCAGTGTTGGATTCGGTGGATCATGCTTCCAGAAGGACATACTCAATTTGGTCTACATTTGTGAGTGCAATGGCCTCCCTGAGGTTGCGAATTACTGGAAGCAGGTACACTAAACTTAGCACTCTTTTCTTTCTATAAGTCCAAAATATATGAACTAGCACCCAAGTGAACAATTCTCATGCATGTGGAATGCATATATAGTAAATAGTAAATAGTAAATAGTGCACTTATGACAGGTGGTAAAGGTGAATGACTACCAGAAGTCGCGGTTCGTGAACCGGGTGGTTTCGTCCATGTTCAATACAGTTTCAAGCAAGAAGATTGCGATCTTGGGATTCGCCTTCAAGAAGGATACAGGGGACACAAGGGAGACACCAGCTATTGATGTATGCAAGGGACTCTTAGGGGACAAGGCCAGATTGAGCATATTTGATCCTCAAGTAACTGAAGATCAGATTTTGAAGGATTTGTCTATGAAGAAGTTTGATAAGGACCACCCTTCACATCTTCAACCTGCAAGCCCTACTTCAATAAAACAAGTTTCTATTGTTGGTGATGCATACGAGGCAACTAAGGACTCACATGGTATCTGCATTCTAACTGAGTGGGATGAGTTCAAGAAGCTTGATTATCAGAAGGTGTTTGATTCAATGCAGAAGCCAGCATTTGTATTTGATGGAAGGAACATTGTGGATGCTGATAAGCTCAGGAAAATTGGCTTCATTGTTTATTGCATTGGAAAGCCATTAGATCCATGGCTCAAGGACATGCCTGCTGTGGCATAATATATTAAAGAATACAAAATAAAAAGTTATATACAGAGGGAAACTTCTGATTCAAGATAAAATGCATCATATCCTGGTATATGTTGAATGTTCTCATTCTTTTTTTACTTACACTTTCTTTTAGAAGGTTTTGTCTCTTTGTACCAAGTTTATGGCACGTTATTGTTTCCTATATTATTTTCTTGTTAGGTAGCTGAAATTCCTTATTTATTGACCTGCCTATAGATATAATAAGCGACTAGTTATGGAACTTTAATACAATGGATAACAGTCATTTTTCTTATTGGCCATTGATTGATAAATGCTATTATTTTGTGTTTTTTGGTTCTCTGGCTTTAGCTTGTTAAAAAGTAAAAACACTATAAAGTAAAAAAGGGAAGAAAAAATACATTGCATTAACATTTCTTGAAGTAATATGGCAAACAATTAATGAATATTTTGAGTATTCATGCAAAATATTTTACAATTATATATAAATTAAAACATGGAAAACATGGAAAACATTTTAATATGAGAGTTTCACTTATTTATTTTTTCCCCGAATAAGAGAAAAATTAAATAAAGTAATGTTATTTTTTTTTTTTTAAATACAAATTTGTATGAAATATGATCGAGAAATAACCATTTTATATTTTTTTCAATATATGCGTGAAACCAGGGACGGACATAAGGCGGGGCGAGTGGAGACCTCGGTCCCCAACTTTTTTTAAAAACGATTAATAGTAATAAGTTATTAAGTATGATTTAATTTTTTTTTAAAATTATTTAATATTTAGTCTAATATAAATAAAAGTTCAGTTTAATCTAAATATTAATAATTTCTAATATCTAAAAAGTAAGTAACAATATTAAAAAAATCTGAAAAGATATTATTACTAATATTTTTTAATTAAATAAAAATTTTCAAATCCCATAAAGTGGATTCTTTTTCTTTTTGTGAGCGTCCTTCTTGATTTATTTGGTATTAATTCTTTCTGTTTCAACTACTACAACTAAGAGATCTTTTTTAGTTATGAATATTGTGAAAAATAACTCAGAAATAAAATGAAAGATGAATTTCTTACTAATTGTCTTTTAATTATATTAAAAAAAAATTGTTGAAAAATTTGACACAGATTCTATTATTGATGAATTTTATGATACGAAAAATCGACCACTTCGTTAGTAAAAAGTACATAATATTTTTTGTATTTTAAAATATATTTTTTATCGATATATTTTTGTAATACATTTTACATTATATAATTTTTTACATAATCTTTTAATATTATATATATTATTGCCCTATAATAATATTTCTGACCCGTCCTGAAACATTAACAAATTGTCATTATTTTGGTTGATATAGTATTTTTATTTCATATTTCAAATACTATTTAAAATTGGGTGTATGTTTTATGCATTGACTTTTATACTATTATTTAATTAGATTTATATATTTAAATAATTTTTTACATAACAAATTTAAAAATTAATTATTTTTACTGATTTAAAAATAATACATGATTTTTTTTGGTGACAAAAATAATACATGATTGGATATCAAAAAGGAAGGATAGTTTTGGTATATTTATTTATTTTTCATTAATTAGAAAAATGGAAAATACAACATGATATAAAACATGTTTGCATAAAGAATAATAAACGGCACGAATATATACGATAAAGTGATATGTATGTATAATTGCCCTTTGTTTTGTGATCAACCACTTCTTTTATCTCTTTTCCTTCCCTTTTCTCTCCAAAATGCTGAAAGTTACGAAATCACTTTCACAATAGAACGCATGAGTAAGTAACTTGTAAAAGAAAAGAAAGATCCTTGTGTTGTGTACGATGAAAAATCTATCTTTCCCTTCATTTCATCTTCCGACCTCCAAATAAATGGTTGTAAATCCTCCTTGTTGCGTTAAAAATTTACAGAAAGCACAATTGTTTAGTACAAAACGAAAATTCGTATAGATTGTTTTAAGAATATTTTATAACCATGCAAGGAGAGAAGAAGTTAAGAAAATCACGGAACGGTGAAAATTTCCATACTTTAACCAAGATATAACTAAAGTACTAATTAAGTTTTGATAACTGTGCATTATTTGTACTGCATTTGACGATAATTATTTCGGAGTATCAAACTATCAATTCTGTTTTACGAAACTGCTTTCATATTAATGAACAGTAGTCTCCTTCAAACTTCCTCCTAATTAATTGGTTGTAAGCTAATTTGTTACTTTTTTTACTATAATTCAAGCCATGTAGCATTACTTTATTACGAGAGCTTGACTAAATTAGGTTTACAAACTTTACACATCAAAATAACTACTTCCTAACCAATTTGAATTGGTCAATCTTAAACAAATGTCTGAAATTTAACTTTGTTTTGTATATGTAACAATCTATTGACTAGTATTCAGTACTAAAATTTTAAATAGAATTCAAATTCATAACAAATTAGTCTTTATCCTATCTAATTAGAAAATACCATAAATAAAACAACTTCATCTGTGTAAAAATAATTGTTTCTTCTACTTTTCAAATTATAAATAAAGTACTTTGTTATTATTTTTTTCTCAAAATTTGTAATCTTTATTAAAATAGATAAGGTATAGTTTTTATCTTTTAAGTTTGTTAAAATTTTTAAAAATATTCTTAAATTTTATTTTATTTTAATTTTGTCCTAAAATTTGTTAATTTATATCAAATAAATCTTAAAGTGATCCCTTAACTTGCAACTGAATCTCAATCTCGTCTCTCAACTTGCAATTGTCCCAAATTTTTCTCTGAACTTAACAAAATGATCGTTCTTGAGATATATTTCGAAAAATATTCGCAAAAGAAGTGATAAAATATATGGAGGGAAGCTACTATACGCTGGACAACCAACCACTATATTATATGGCAATTATAATTTTTTAATTCAACTTAGCTCCTGATAGTAGTTTATAACCCTAATCTCAATTTAAGCTCTAAAAAATATCATCTACCGTTAGAAGTCACTCTCTTTCTTCTCCTTGGCGTTGTTAGGTGCGTTTGGAAAAGGTAATGATGAGTGAAATCTAGTGAAGGTTCGGGTACGATTTTTGCAACTCTGGTAAATCTATGGTAGAGGCACTAAAAAGTGAAGGAGTGGGAAGTGGGAATGTTCCAAGATGAAGTTGCTGCTAGCCAGGGCAACAGGACTGTCCCCCTTTGCATCATGTGATTGCAGAATGAAGGCAACATTTTTGGAAGAGAATTTGTGGAATAAGAATGTACAAGTTTTACATGTACTGATCGTTGATTATGTATATGTTCTGAAAGAAACTGCTTTAATGCTGAGTAATATTTAATTTTCAGCTTAAAGAAAAAAATTTTCCTCATTTCTCTGAAGAAGGAGTGAGCTGGACCTCTGGAATTGATAGTCGAAGTGAAGAAGGTTTCGTCTTGAGAGAGAACTTTGATCCATTAAGCCCATTTTGTTTTTCTGCTATTTCATCGTAAGTGCTTGATTTGAGTCATGTTTGTAATGATAGGTCTTAAACTATTTCATGCTCTATCAATTTCTTCATTTGAGCATCTTTAAGCGTTTTGCTTCCCTCATTACAGGGTCTGTGATTGGGGGAAATATAAATAATTCCTAAAAATTTTAAGATGAAAATATCATATTCTTATGTTTGGTTCAAAGTTTGAAAAGCTATTTTTAATTAAGTTTGATTTTAGAGAATCAAAATACCATCATTTCAATTCCCACATTCTCCTGAGTATACTATAGAAATAAAATCTGAGTAACAAAATAATACTTGGATGACACACCTCTATAAATTATTTTTATCCATTTGTCATGACCATCAAAATGAGTTGTTTATTTCCTTTCTAATAACGTTGTTGTCTTCGCCCATCATTATCCTTTTCAAATGCAGGTAACATCAAAAGAAAGAGAATAATTTCTAATGGTGAACAATATTTTCTGGAATTTAAATTGGAGTTAGAGTTATAAATTATTAATATTTAATAAAAATTAAATTGAGTTAAAAAAATTATAATTATCACCTAATATAGTCATTGATTGAATAACGTGACTTTTCTTCATATATATTATCATTTTCTTTACGAATATTCGTCAAAATATATCTTAAGAACGACCGTGAGGCACTTTTGTTGAGTTCAAAAAAAAAAAATTGGAACAATTATAAATTAAAGAACAAAATTAAAATTCGGTTGCAAATTTAAAAACCACTTTGATTTAACTCAATATAATTTGGTTATGAAAAATGAGTGAATATTGGAGAAAGAATCAAAAGTCATTCGTTAGCATCTTTGGAAGTCAAGGCTAATAATAAAATATTTGTATAAAAAATAATAGAAATTAATGTGTTTTGTATTTAAGCCAATTAATTTCAGATTTCTTCCAAAAAATGCTTTGGTTAGATGTAAAGTAGAAACCTCTACATTGACCCCAAAACACAAAAATGGAAACATGGAAAGGCAATTCGGAATGGAAATATGGAGAAGATGATAGGGGAAAACAGGATATTACGGCAACAATGTTAAGGTTATAATAATTAAAAAATATATATATGGTTAAGGCAATTAAATCGGTTTGAGATTCTGATCCTTCAATTGTGGTCCTACAAGCAAGACAGCTTGGCTACACCTCTTTTTTAATCTTTAGTAAATTTTTAATAAGAGTTTATACCTATTTTGATTCGAATTTTAGACCGGACATTTTAGTTTCCAACTAAAATTAATTATTCGATTGGTCTTTAATAATTAATTCTGTCAGTCACTTAGGTAGCGTTTGGTGGAGAGACAGAGACGGAAAGACTGAGACTGAGACTAAGAGACAGGGATTGAAATAAATCTCAGTATTCTGTTTGGTGCAAAATGGAAGACAGGAATTGAAACAAGAATAAAACTCTAATTTAATTTACACATAGGATAAAATTGGAATTAATTAATTGAAATGAAAGTATTTTAGGTATAAAATGTTATTAAAGTTTCAGTCTCCATCTCTAAAAATTTCAGTCCCCTGTGTCCCTACTTTTTGGAGGTACTGAAATACTGAAATTTTAGAAACAGAGACAGAAATTTTAGTACCAGTCTCTGAACTAACAAACACGATACTGAGTCTCAGTCTCTCAATCTCTATCTCAATACCTCAAAACAAACGCTACCTTAGGACCTTTACTCCGTTAACTCTAACGGAGGACAAAATAGTCCCTGACAACTCTAACAGAAGACAAAATGGTCCCTGATCTCCTCTGTTCAGAAACGACGTTGTTCTCTTCCAATTTCCATCATGTCTCGCATAACACTAGCAGTCTAACACTGTAACTTCAAACTACATAATACACACTCTATAAATTTAATGTTCACAAAAAAAATTCTCAACTTGTTCTCAACCAATTCATACTCAGGAAACTAATACCTATGTCTCTCAACTAGTTATCGTCTTCGATGGATCCCATGAATCTAGACAGCAAGTCTGATTTGTTAAGATCCGTCGTCGTCGTTGTCATCTCCCTCCTCCTCTACGCTATCATCTCCATGACCACATTGTCTACCACTCCGATCGCTTCCTTCAACTTCTTCTTTGAATCAATGTTCAGTAATCGCTTCAGTTTCTATATGAGCGGCAATGGCGACATTGCTCGTTGTACTGATAGCTTGGATGCGAGGTTGAAACTATATGCCAACTTGGACTCTGGAAAAGAAGGAATGAAGCACTCGATGTCTATTTCAAATGAGAATTTGCATATGATGTCGAAGGAGAATCTTCTCATGATGTCCTAATGTCCAACAATCTATATTGCTTACCGGAGAGCACTTGGTGTCTATTTCAAATGAGAATTTGAATATGATGTCGAAGGAGAATCTTCTCATGATGTCCTAATGTCCAACAATCTATGTTGCTTGCCGGAGAGTAGAGAAAGGCGTGCCCTTTGAGTAGTTGTGGAACTTGGTCTTGAGGATGTCGTGGACATGTCGGGGTTGGAGGTGGTGTTATCGAAGACGTGGAAGTGGATGTTTTTGGTGGGTGAAGTGCAGAGGAGGTGGATGTACCAGTCATAAAGATTTAGGAAGTGTGTGGTCCATGACATGTTGAGGTAGACGCGACACGTGTGATAATTACACCATGGCTTAATCTTGGAGCTAAAGAGGAGGAAGGAAAATATGGAAAAGAAGAATGTGAAGGTGAAGAAAGAGAGTATGAATGTTAGGATTATGCGAGATATGATAAAAAATGGAGAAGAACAGTGCCATTTTTTGAATAAAGGGGTCAGGGATCATTTTGTCCCTTGTTAGAGTTGTCAGGACCATTTTGTCTCCTGTTAGAGTTGTCAGTGACTATTTTGTCCTCCGTTAGAATTAACGGAGTAAAGGACTTAAGTGACTGACATAATTAATTGTTAAGGACTAATCGAGTAATTAATTTTAATTGGGGACTAAAATGTCCAGTCTAAAATTCTTTGAGGACCAAAATAGATATATACTCTTTTAATAAACAAAATAAATTTATTTTTGACATATTTAGTTGAACATTAAAAAAATCTACGCTTTTAATATTTAATTTCAATGTACAACTTTTTTATACATAAATTTAAAAAAATAAATTTAATTAGATAATATAATATAATTTTTATAAATGATCGTTATAAAATATTTTATACATACAACCAATTGTATACTGCCATGATAGAAAAATAACTAATTTTTTAATTTATTATTTAAAAAATTATATAAATACATGAATTTGACTAGATGATCGTGTAAAATTTTGTATATTACTAAGTACTATCACATCAAAATTAAATCATAGGTAATAATAAATAATAATAGGATAGAGTATATTTTTTGTCTTTAAAGTTTACTGAAAATTTTAAAAATATTTTTAAATTTTATTTTGCTTTAACTTTGTCATAAAATTTGTTATTTGCATCAAATATATCTTTAAAAATTAAATTATTAAAAAATTTAGGACTAATCCAACAATAATGTATGATAATTATGTCTAGCTTGTGTTGAAAATCGTTCTTATGAAATTATTGTTGGATTTGTCCTAAATTTTTTAAAAAATTAGCGCTAAGAATATTTGATGTAAATAAAAAAATTTTGGAATAAAATTTAAACAAAATAAAATTTAAAAGTATTTTTAAAATTTTTAACAAATTTAAAAATAAAAAATATACTTTATCCATAATAATAACAAAGTTTATTAATTTATCAAAACTAAACTCTTTTATAATATAAAATTATTATTTAATTATAAAACTTAACCATTAATTTATATATTTGTTATAAAATAATTAAACATTCGAATAATTAAGTTTATCATTTACAATAATCAAAATTTTGACTGTAGTATAATAAATTTTTTTCATAAATACTAAATATGCATTTATACACGATCACATGTTACTGATAATTTGTGTTTACGTAAAATTATTATAAATATGTATATTTTTGGTATAATGTATCAAAATTTAATTATTAAAGACAAAAGAAAATTAACATTCAAATATAAAATAAATTAATTACCAAAATAGCAAAAGTTTTTTTTTTTTTTCAAAAGACTTTTTCTTTCATAATAATCTTTTTTCCGAGAAAAAAAAGCTTATAAGGAATTAAAATGAAGTCCCCGGGGGTAGTGGCATATCACATCTGAGATAATGATACAACCGAAAATCTTGTCCCTTCAAATGATCTTTCTCTCTCTCTCTCTCTCTGTGTGAGTCGCACGTGCCAAAACATAAGCGCAACCTCCTTAATTTTTTGTTATTTTTCTTAGCTACCAATAAAACCATACCCTATTTTTCTTTGTTTCGTGCATGGAATTCTCCTCCAACTACATCACTCAGCACAGGTAAAAATAAAAACCAATTAAAAAAGAAGAAGCCAATTGTTATATTGTTAGCTACCTCTTAATGATTATTAAAATCAGTGATTGATTCAATTGTGTTTGTTCTTGAATGTTGAAGGAAGTTGGTTAGTAAGTAGGAATAGCGGAAGTAGTAGTAGTAGTAGTAGGAGGAGGAGGAGGAGGAGTAGAATGTAGTAGTAATCTTCAAAAAATGTGATCTTTATTTTTGGGGCATTGAATTTCTCGCATTCTATTGGGAAACGGAAATTAAGGGGTCTCGCCCCTTTTTGTGGGTCGGATCTTGTACTTCTTAGAACTGTCACATCTCAAAACACCATTTTTGATTCTCTCTTCTCTTTTCTGCTCATCATCGTCATCGTCACCATCATCAACAACAACAACAACAAACTCTTTTGGTGATCCTCAATTTTGGTCCCTTCATCTCTTTTCTGCAATAAAAATTCCACCTTGTTCTAGTTGATCATATATATATATTCATGTATCATTGCTCTCTAATGATGAATGTTTCATGTTTCATGTTATGCTTTTGCAGTGTTTGATAGAAGGCATGCTTAGCTGATCTTGTTCTGTTTTTGTTTTGGCGCATCAACCAAATCAGATTCATTGATTGGTTGTTGAATAATTTATTGATCAGAATCAGAATAATTGAGATTGGTATGATGATGGAGGAGAGGAAGAAGTTTGTGTGCAAGTATTGCAGCAAGAGGTTTCCATGTGGCAAGTCTCTTGGTGGTCACATCAGGACCCACATCACTGAAGAAAGAACCACCATCAATGCTTCTTCTTCTCCCATTGCTGCTAACACTCATGATCTTCTTCTCAAGAAGAGGAAGAGGGATTCATCATGGCCTACTCAATCTGCTGCTGGTGGTGGTGGTGGTGGTGCTGCTGCTGGTAACAATAATAATAGCCCCATTTATGGGCTAAGGGAGAATCCCAAGAAGACAACAAGGTTTGTGCATATTGATGGTGCTGCTGCCACCAACTTGGCACGTGAGAAGGAAGAAAGGTTCTGCAAGGAATGTGGGAAAGGCTTTCCATCAATGAAAGCTCTGTGTGGCCACATGGCTTGTCACTCTGACAAAGACAAAGACAGAGAGAAATTGGTGGTTATGGCTATGGATGATGATGGTGATGATGATGAATATGGTGATAATAATAGCCAATCTGATGCTGAGAGTTCTGGTGGTGCTGCTGCTTCGTTGCTTCCAAGGAGGAGATCCAAAAGGATGATGAGGTTCAAGAATCTCAGACCCTTTTGTTCTTCTTCTCCATCTGCTTCTGTCTCTGAAGTGGAGCAGCAGCAGGAGGAGCAAGAAGAGGTTGCTAGGATGCTCATGATGCTCTCAAGAGATTCCGGCCGGAGGGGTCGATTCGTGTCTCTTACTGAGTCTTCTGATAACAATTCTGTTGTTCTTAACACCAATAAGGTTGCTGCTGTGACTGTGAGTAATAACAATGGCAGGAAGAACTTTGTGCCTAATGATTCAGATTCAGCTGCTGGGTCTCTGAGGAGTGGCCTCAAGAACAAAATGGTTGATTCAGATGTCTCAATTGATGAATTCAAAGGGTGGAAGAATGTTAAAGATAAAGACAAAGAGAGAAGAAGCAAATACAGTAGTACTGTTGCTTTTGCTGCTGCAGTTAAGGATTTGGAATATGAAACAACAATATCTACTACTGCTACTACAAGGAAGAAGTTTGATTTCAGAAAGAGAGCAAATTATGATTCTCTTATTCACAGTTCAACTGAGGTTCCTACCAAGAATGAAAAAACTGGTTTTGCCAATGATGAATATGATGATTGTTCTTATGATTCAACAGAATATGATGATGTTGATGAAGATGAAGAGAGTGATGAGAACAGCACTGATACTGATACTGATTCATTTCCTGCTCCAAAGGCTCATAGCACTAAGGCCAGCACAAAGGCTAATAAGAAAAAGAAGAACATGACGAAGAAGAAGAAGTTGAAGTCAAAGAAAAGCAAGGAACACGAATGTCCAATTTGCTACAAGATTTTCAAGTCAGGACAAGCATTAGGAGGACACAAAAGATCCCATTTCATTGGAGGTTCATCAGAGGAGAACACTTTGGTCATCAAGCAGCATCATGCTGCTCCTTCTTCTCTTGTTGTTGTTCCTAATTGCCTAATTGATCTCAATCTTCCTGCTCCTGTTGATGACTAATGAAGAAGGACTGCATCAATTTCCATCGTCAACAACATCAAGTTGAAGCAGCAACAACCAAGGTAGATGAAAAGTCTGAAATTTCTTGGAATGTTTTTCTTTTTTTTCCCTTTGTCTTTATCCTTCATATTTCATACCAGGACAGCAATTACTACAATGTATACAGCTAAGAGGGTAAATGATTTTGGTTTCTTAATATTCCCTTTATATCATTCCTTTCATTTGGTAGTAGAAGAAGGTAGGGTCTTTTTTTGTTATCCTTTTCATGTTAATGGAACATGACAATTCCGTAGTTTTAAAATTGAAACTTTTGTTTCTTTTTCTATATCCTACATTATTCTTGTGAGTATTCCATTCCTTTCCTTTTAAGTAATGACTTCATCTCTTCAATTGATTCAAATAATATACTGAATCAACGTCTATCTTTCTTGTTTCTCCACCCTCCTATTGAAATGTCAATGTAACAGAACTTTTACTGCAAAGTTCAGCTTTAAGATCTTAGTTTAGTTCATCTTTGTTATGTGCTGCACTTGAGTTTTTGTTCTTGGGAAGCGTGTTCATTGAAAAAGGATTCTTTAGTACCTCTTATTCTTACTTTTTCGTCGCTTAGTAACTTAAATTACCTAAAAAGTGCATACTCCACTTTCTTAAAGTAGAAGAGTCCTTCAAGTTGGAAGAATAAGCAAATCCAAAGGTTAAAAAGAGTAATGATTTTTCTTTTGAAAACACATAAACACATTCTTTATTTCTTTTCCACTTTACTATAGTGAAATTTGTCTAGCTTGTGACCAAAGTCTATAGAATTCAATTCAGCACTATGGTCAATCCCATTAGCTAGTTTCCTTTGCTAGAAATTCATGGCTTTTTTTAATTAATCTTAATCTCTACAATCTTTTAGCATTGAAAAAGAGCAACAGTAATAGTAATAGTGCTTTGGATTATTCTTAAGAGTAATTAATTGTAGAAGTATGAGGAAACACGCTTTAGCTGTTAAACAAAATTTGAGTTGAGGTGGTTGTAAGGTCGCCTACCACATTGTGGCATGAAAGCTTATAATTGCTCCATGTGTAAATGTCTAACAACACTGTTCAAATAGAAACTATTTGTATGCCTTTTTCTTAATGCCAATTCCTATGTGTATTGTTGCCTATCAATTCCTTTTACCCATTGTGGTGCATGAGAGGACCACTTTAGTAGTGACATTTGTGCATCAAAATTTTGGTCACAAGGTAAGATCAACACACACGGTAAAACTTCACAACATGTTTTAGTTATTTTCTTACTAGTGGTGAGGATTTTTTTTAACAATTCCACTAACTATACATCTATTATAATAAATATTATTTTACAAAAATGCTATTTGTACACTAAAATTAGTTACTAAAATCAGTCAGTAATATATTTGTGTATAAATACATTTGTGATTTAATTTATTTTCAATGAATATTTGTATTTTAGCATGTATTTTATACTGGTGGCTGATTTTGGTGTATACGTAGTATAACTCATTATTTTAATACTAGTATTTTTATAACAATTAGATACACATTTTTTATTTTCTAAGTTAAAAAATTATTTAAATATACAATTAATTAAAGAGTATTTGATGTATGAATAGTATTTTTTTAAATAGATGAATTATAAATATTCAATAAGTAATAAACAAAAGTTTTAAAAGGTCAAAATCAAGAATTAAAAATAATGAATTGGAACTATTATGAAAATGTTGATGTGAGAAGGTAAGGATAACGTGATATTATAAGAACATCTTATGTTAGGAAAAAAAAAAAAGAATAATTTAATTCTTGTACTATTATATTTGCACATTGGTGTCATGTGGGCTCAAGACAGCTCTCATCAGAATCGACTCAATGATCAAATCCAAGTATGAATGCAACAAGAAGTAAGAGGGGGTTTATGGAATCATGGTCAAGTGGAAAATTACACGAGCTAAGGTTGTGAACAAAATGGGTGAATAAATTAAGATGGTGACTAGAAAACTGTTTGGTGGAAGACTTTCACTTCAAAGGACAATTGTAAATACCGGAGGAAACAAGGGAAGAAACTTCACACTAGTTCCACAACAAAGTTGCTTACTTTTTTATGTGTAATACAAACAGCACTTTCCCTCAGTTACTCATTGTTATCGTTCACTCCAATTCCAGCTTGTTAAAAATAAGCAATGACTCCTCATGAAGAAAGTATTACAACATATTTTATGCGTGCTTGACCAAAAAAATTTGAAATTATATAACTTAGTAACATTTTTTTTAATTTAGTTAATTTGTACCCAAAGACGCATTATGATAAAATTATAAATTAAATTTTTTTTATTGAAAATATACAAAATTTAAGTTTTTAATATATTTATTTTATATTTATAAATAAAAATATTTAAAATAATTCACTAATAGTAGTCTTATTATCGGGCACGTGTTAGTTAATTTTTTTTTCTAAAAAAAATTAAAACAAGTAATAAATATATTTTAGCATTATGCAAGCTCTATTATTGCGTCCTATAGTTGATGTTTAGAAGTCATTGCCTTATTCCAATACGTTGGAAATAGAAGAGTGAGCTAGTGACTGATTAGGGACATTTGTTGTTTGTATTAGTAATAAAGTGATAATTAAGAAGGCAAATTTCTTGCCAAGTCCAATTTTCTTTTTTCAAATGTGAACAGTGCTTGTTGAGATTTCTCTGGCCGGCCCCCTCTAAGGGAATCACAACAAAGTTATGTTGCTTTTGTTTATTATTTAATTTGACTAAATAGGATTTCAACGATCAAATTCAGCAGTTTAGTTTAGCATAGGGATCATAACAACTGGCTCCACTTAAGGGAACATTTTCCATTTTGATATGCAAGGTGAGGAGAGCATGAATGTGTGCTTATTTGAAGCACTGAAAAGATATTGTAAATTTGTAACTGAACAGTGAATATATTATTGGAAAAATTTTAAGTGTACCGTAAAATATTGGTGTTCTAATTATTTTATTGTGCATAGTTAAGATTAGTGTAACTATGAATCCAATTCATCACTACTACATTGTGGTAAGTGGTAACAGATTACTAGAACATTGTTGAAACTAATCTTCTTTCTAACAACATAATCAGTGGATAAGTAATTTTTATATCACATAAAGGGGTAATATATTGGCTAAAAAATTTTGATATGGAAGTAAAATCAGTGATATACTTTAACATGGTAATTGTTGGTGTTTTTTAAAATTATAGGAGTACACAAATCGGACCCTCCGATTTGTGTTTAAAAAGTTGAAAAAAAAGTCAGAGTACATAAATCGGACAGAGTACACAACTCGGACCATGCGAGTTCTTTGGTCATGAAATTTTGCTTCACAAATCGCATGGTCCGATTTGTAGCTGATGGAATTTGAAATCTAAAACGTAGAATTCGGACCCTCCGTTTTTCTTGTTCTGGGTAATTTTTTTTACATTTTGAGAGACAACTCGTAGGGTTCGAGTTCTGCTTCCTCTGATCCCACAACGAGGTGAAGCACCCATCCTCCTCGTACACAAGTCCAACCCCTACTTTGCTTCCATATTCAAATTAATTAATGTAATATATTGGCTAATTTTTTTTATATTGTTTAAATATATGTGTAATACATTGTTATTGAAAGATTAGGTGTTTTTTTTATATGGTGTTTTATTCAAATCGGACAGTCCGATTTGTTTAAAGAAAAAAATAAACTACAAATCGGAGAGTCCGATTTGTTTGAAAAAAAACTACAAATCGCATGGTCCCTTTTGTATTTTTTATTTTTTTATTTTTTAAAATAAAAATCGGACGGTCCAATTTTAATATTAAAAATTTTTTTATTTTCAAAATCACAAATTGGACCGTCCGATTTGTGATTGTTTGAGAAAAAAAATAAAACAAATCGAAAACACCGATTTGTAACTCCCATAACAAAATTAAACACTTCTCTTCTCACATCATTAGGAAATACACTCTTCTCTCTCACACAAAAAACAAAAAGTGTAATATATTCATATGGGCAGTTGGGAGAGAGAAAAGCAGAAATCATACCATGAGATTTTATGGATCCAATAAGATCAAGCGGTTTGTTGACTTAGTCAAAATGCATCTTATAATTTCTTTTAAAAAAATAATAATCTAAAAAAGTAAAATTGTACAATGCGATATATGAATGTTTTTAAGAATCAAAAATCAAAATCATACTGCAAAATGCTCCGATCCTCCGTTTTTTCTTTTTATAAAATGGTTTCTATAAAAAGTTTACAAACATAAAATTTTTTAAAATCACATTTTTTGGCTCGATATCATTTTTTCTAGTAATAACAAATATTTATAATATGAGGAGTTCAAACATCATTTAAAAATTATTAGTTTATATTTTTAAAATATTTAATATAAGTTGATATATTTTAATTTTATTTATTTAATTATTAAATTAAACTTTATGTTTTATGGGTTTATGTTTTAATTCAAGAACAAATTATAAATATCTCATAAACTATTGTAGTCGTAGTATTGAGTGATTAGTCAAAGCACTGTTTTTTGTTTTGAGTGAGATTGAGTGAGTCTCTTTTTTGTTGTACCGAAATTTGGGTAGAAGGTTGAGAAGTCATTTCGATTCAATCTTCAAACTATGATGTAGGCAAGTTAGGTTAAGGAGTCCATTCTTTGTTGCATCAAGAAATTAGATAAAAAATAAAGTGATTCACTTTGTATTCAATTTCAACCAATCTTTTTTGTTTCTATTTCAATTTTAATGTATCTTTCTTATTCAATTTCAATTCATTTTATTTTGTTAATTTTTTTATATCATTTGGTATCAGCACTCAGGTATTAGATTAATCCTTATTAATTTATGTCTGTTCTTCTTGTATCCAAAAAAAATAAAAAAAGAGTCCAGTATCTCTTGCGTCTTTTTTTATGTTCTTATCTTTCTTGTTTGTATTTCATTATTATCTTATCGTTCTTGTTGATTTTATATTTAAAAAAATAAAAAAGTTTACCGTTAACCGATCGAAAATTCACATGGTTTTGAGGTCGTTCTTGTAGCCGCATTGACAGAATCTTGGTCAGTTTGGAGTAGCTTGAGAAGTTTTCAGATACTCGTTTGAAAGGAGGACCAAGAGGCCTATCTGATCATTGCCCGTTGATATTAGAAGATTCTAGACTTTGTGTGGGTCCGAGACCCTTTCGTACTTTGGATTCTTGGTTTACAATTGAAGGGTTTCTGAAGTTGGTAAAAGATGAGTGGAGGAACTTGGGAGATGATATGTTCACAAACAAGTTGAAGGTTTTGACAGTACCGCTAAGGAAATGGCATAAGGATAATTTTGGGGACATGGACAGCAGAATTAAGAAATTTGACAAAGAGATTAAGAAGATTGATGATATGGTTAGTGCTGGTAGTTATGACGGAACAATAGAAGCTAGACGGAAGGCTATGGTGACTTGCTACGCGAAGTGGTATGTCAAAAAAGAGATTCATTGGAAGCAGATGTCCCGATCCCAACATGCTAGAGATATGAACAAGAACACTAGGTACTTCCATAACCTAGTGTCGGCAAGAAGGAGGAACAACAGAATTGATTCTCTAGTGATTAATGAAAAATTGGTACGGAATCAGGCCCGAATAAAGACTGCGATTACGGGTTTTTATAAAGAACTGTATAGGCAGGAGTATGCTCCTTTGATTGAAATCCGTGATGGGCTGGTTAAGCAGATTGATGACGAAGAGGCAGCAGTGCTATAGGAAATGCTATCAACTGAGGAAGTACGAGAGGCAGTTTGGGATTGTGAGTCCAGCAAAGCTCCAGGTAGTGATGGTTATAATATGAACTTCACAAAGCGAGTAAGTTGGTCCTGATAAAATCCGTTCTCAATAGCCTGCCGATTTACTACTTGAGCTTGTATAAGATGCCAAAAGCGGTTGCAGAAAAGATAATTGGACTACAGAAAAGGTTATTGTGGAATAAAGAAGATGGGAATAATGGTATACCACTGGTGAAATGGGAGGTAGTTCAAGTTCCGAAAAAGGTAGGTGGCTTGGGGGTGAGAGATGCTTTAATTAGAAATGCGTCGCTTCTGTTCAAGTAGTTGTGGCACTTCTCAAAGGAGGACTGCTTGCTGTGGAAGAAGGTTGTATGCTCTTGTAATCAGTTGGACCCAACTGTAATGTTGTCAAACCAACCTTTGCCATCAAGAGGGGGCCATTTGAAAGATATTTGCCAGCTTAACATCAAGGAGAAACAGGTAAGAGATATGATGATCAGTGGTTTATCTATGGAGGTGGGAAACGGCAGGAGCACTAGTTTTTGGGAAGATGCTTGGTTATAAGGTGGCTTGTTAAAAAATAGTTTTTCGAGACTCTTCTCTGTTTCAAATCAATAAAGATTCGTAATAAGGGACTGTGGGTTTTGGGATGGGTTAAAGTGGCTATGGAACTTCTAGTGGAGGAGAAAACTATTCCAATGGGAGTTAGAGTTGCTCAATCAACTTCACGACTGGTTACGGGTTGTAAGATTATCGATTGATAGAGAGGACTCAGTTGTATTGAAATTTGACAAAAAAGGTATTTTTTCTACTAATTCTTTTGTGCAGGTGTTGCAGAAAGGGACTCTCTCAGAGGATATCACGAGTTACAGCTTCACTAGTTCAATTTGGAGAGGCTTGGTTCCTCCAAGAGTTGAACTATTTGCATAGTTTGTTTTAGTAGGCAGGGTCAACACGAAGGAGAGGCTAAGTAGACTTAGCATTATTAATCATAATGACAATATATGTGTATTGTGTAAAAAGGATATAGAATTCGTACATCATTTATTTTTTGCCTGTGAATTTACGTAGCAGGTGTGGTGTGCTTGGTTGACATATGCTGATAGAGCATGAGCCATTTCGGGGACCGTTAAAGAGTTTTTTGAGAGTTGGACTGGAGTACCAGGTGAAAAGTCGGAGCAAAAGAAATGGCTGATAAGCTTCTTTGCGGTTATTTGGAACATTTTGTTGGAGCGAAATAGCAGAGTATTTCAGAGCTCAGAGACAAGTGTTGAAGGTGTAAAGATTATGTCATTTTTGAGTTATAGGGATTGGTGTGGAGTTGATCCGTTTGGTTGTTGATGGCAATGTCGGAGATGACAACGGATTATACCTTTTTATTTGTGGTTATGTCTTATTTTATATTGTGCTTGGATCCTTGCTGCTCCATTTTATTGTGTTGAACTCCCTTTGTTCAAAAAAATAAAAAAGTATACAGTGCAAAAAAAAGAGAAAATACAAAAAAAATTATCTTCTTTATATTTGTCCCTTTTTATATATTATTTTTCTAACTACAAATTTTGAAGACGAATCTTTTTCAAAGAGAAAGAAAATAATATATGGTTCAAATATTTGTGATATGAATAGTTCAAATATTATTTAAAAGTATAATTTATCACAAATATTTAAAATACGTATTAAATCAGTTTATCATCATATCCTTACCAAAATTACTTGTATGAATATAAATTTTACTTGAAAAAAAAAAACAAATTTCAAATATGTTTATAAACCTTATTTTCTCACATCATTCAATAACCTTTTAAGAGTGAAAATAAATTATTTATTACATAATTGACAATAATAAATTTGAAAATAAGATCTCATACATACTAATTTAACACAATACTATGATGAAGATATTGTTACTTTTAAATTTCACGTAGATACGTGTCAATGTTAAAAAAAAATACCATCTAAATTCTTCGGGTGAGAAAATTATTCTATTTCTTCTATACCATAACATTCTCCAAAGTTTTATTTTTTTTATTTTACCATTATAGCCAATTCATAATGGCTTAAAATTAAAACACCAGAAATTAACCTTAGGAGATTTTGATAAATTTTTTTGTTTATGCTCAATTTCTGATTTTTGTGGAGAAAAAAAGAAAAGAAAAGAAAAGGAGGGGCGTTGTTATCCCAGTGTCAGTGCTATTGTCTCATGAAGAAAAGCAAAAGATGTACTTGCTTATCATTATCTGTATGCAGATACGGTACTTGTTTTTGTTTACAATGAAAGAAAATATTTTCTATTTATATAAAAATTCCTTTTCTTTTTCACTGTCCACTTTTCTTACCAAGCTGTAGTCTCTATCTTCCTTGTGGATGGAAGAAAGAAATAAACATTACTGTCGTTTTATGCTGTGAACTTTGCTAGTAATAATAGTTCATATTGCCCAGTGCGGGAATTGGCTGGGTAACAGAATCTTCATGGAGATTTCTGTGAAAAAGGTGTTATAAAAAATATATAATTTCTACAATTTATGCATGTTATAATTTATAATTTATTTATATATAAACCCGGTAATAATTATTTTGCTTTATTAAACATTATACCTGAATATATCTGTTCAAAAATTGTTACCCTAATAATAGCTCATGATGATGTCTTACTCATTGTCTGTACTTGCAATGCTTAATTCCTCAACAAACCATGCAATTTAAATAACTCTGAAAGCACTTGTTGCTGTTTTTATCTACTCCATGTTATGTTATGGTATTTTGATAGCCAAAAATATTATTTATATATTAAAATCAGTTATTATATATTTATGTATAAATATATATATTATTTAATTTATTTTTAATATATATTTTATATTAATAATTAATTTTAATAGTTAATTTTAATATAGATATAGTATCATTATTTTATAGCAATAATAATATAACCTAGGTGGTTTTCATTACATAACATTTTTTTTTTTAAAAATGTTATACATCTAAATTTTTTTATTAATTAAATTTAATCAAATTGGTCTAACATAACAAAAATCAGTTGTCAGCTTGCTAGTATTATTCCAAATCTTATTATTTAACTTGGTTGGACTTGGTTCATATACATCACATTAGAGTGATATTTCAATTCAATTATCAGTAAGATTTACACTTCCTTTAAAATGTTATTTTGTTATTAAATGAGTTAATACTCAAAGTGGTCACTAAATTTACAATCAAGTCTCAATGTCGTTCCTAAACTTAAAATTGTTCTAAATTTGTCTATCAATTTAACAACGGTCATCTTTGAGATATTTTTCGGTACAAAATGATGACGTGGTTGGACGACGTTGAAAGCCATGCATGCTATGAAACATCGTCGTTTCATTTTTGGCGTCCAAATAGAACATAAACGACATCGTTTAGGGTATTTTGCCCTCAAAATACTCTAAAGGACGTCGTTTATATATATTCTATTTGGGTGCCAAAATAAAACGACGACGTTTTACCAATATAGCATGGCTTTCAGCATAGCCTCCGTCCAACCACACGTCATTATTTCGTTACCGAAAAGTATTTTAGGGACAACCGTTGTTAAATTGAGAGACAAATTTAGGACAATTTTAAATTCAAAAATAACATTGAGACTCGACTGCAAATTCAACAATCACTTTAAATATTAACTCATACAAAATTTATATGATACTACTTTATGAATCATGACTATCTAATATCTCTCCTTTTTTTTGGAATTTTTTTTTACTTATCTCCTAATTCAAAAGATTAAAGTTTAATTTACTATAAATTTAAATTTTATTTAAAACTTTGTTATATATACAAAATTAAATTCAAATTTACACTTATTTAATATTTTTTATTTTAAGATTTTTTTTCCTATTTAAGATGTAAAAAACTTGAAAAAAATATCTGAAGAAATAGTGAAGTAAGATGACGGGGTTGGGGACCGTGTTGCATGGAGACGTTGGACTCTATGTAACTAATAGGATATGCAATGTGGGCCTTGCAAGATCCATACAAGGGTGAAGGGTGGGCTCTATATAAATTTGGGAAAAAAAGGGGACAAGAGAGGATATTGACGAATGAAGAATGGTAAAGATTGTTGTTTTTATATAAAGTTAATAATTAAGAACAATGAGATAATAATTTAATTATTTATGTTAAATAATTTAATAATTTTCAACTAAAAATTTTATATAAAAATATAGTTTTTAACTATCAATTTCATATAAAAATGAATGTTAAGACTTTGGAGGACGGGACTTAGAAAAGTTACTATGTAGAACTGCCTGCGCCAGCGCCACCCTCTCCGCTGCAGCCTATCAGTATCATCATCATTCATGAAGCTCTGATTTGACAACTGCCCTTTCTTTCACAATTCATATAGCTTTTTATTCATATGAATTTTATTAAAAATGTACATGTTTTAGATTATTTTTAAACTTTTTTATATCAAGTCAAAATCTTTTATTATATTTTTATATATTTAAAAATTAACGTAATATATCTGTTTAAAGTACGTATGAATAAAGGGGTAAATTTACTTAAATAAGATGGTTATATTTTGACTACTAATAAATTTCATATTCAAATTTTTTGAATCGAGATACAAAGATAATTAAATATATTTTTTAATTTATAAATGTGAAAAACCCTAAATCCATGCTCCATTATTTTTCATGTTATGAATGGATCGAACTACTCTAGTTTGATGATGTGTTTGAAGTGGACAAACACTTGATGCATCCATCTATCTTGTTTGGTAGAGTGGTAGGCCATAACCTACTTTCTTAGAATACAGCCCTTTTTTACTTTATTTCTTTCTCTTTTCGATCAGATTATACTCTAAATTATTTAACAGTAAATTATACCAAACTATTTAAATTATTAAGTGTTAAGCAGTTAAGAACAATTGATTGTGAAAAGTATGAAATTGTTTTTTTCTTTTTTTTTTTTTTCAAAGACAAGGAGATTTGTTGCTACTTCTATACGAGTATGGAGAGACTATATCATTTGGCTATAACTCGTTGGTGTATGAAATTGTTTTTCAATCACAAGAAAAATCAACTTTTTATTTAGAGTAAAGTATCGTTTTTGTCCCAAACGTTTAAATTGTCCTATTTGTATCCCTAACGTTTGTAAAAGTAATTCAATGTTACCTGCCATCAATTACACATAATGAGCGCTTTAGTTTGAGTTTTAAAAATCTCTTCTTGAAGTTAGAATACAAATGTCTGGGATAGAATCGATGATCTACTCCGAAAAATAGCTCATCAAATGTTAAAAGTAATTCCTACAACATTTACATAATTTACTTTTCTAGTAACATAATTGAATCTAAACACAAATAGTGGGTATAATATTAAAATTGAACACATTCAAGTGAGACCTAATTGAGAATGAATACATACAAGTGAGAATAATTGAAAAATATAATCTGATTTGTTAGTATAATTGATAGTAGGATAACATTGAATCACTTTTATAAACGTTAAGGATACAAATAGGACGATTTAAACATTAGGAACACAAATAGGACTTACACCAAACATTGGGGACAAAAACAATACTTTACTCTTTTATTTATTTAACTTTTTTAACCCTACTATGATGCATGATTATGATTGATCATTGAGGAGCAAGGGCAAGAATTTGCTTTCCAAAGTTGCGACCAGTGAATAGTCCAACAAGAGCAGCGGGTCCATTCTCAAGTCCTTCAACAATGTCTTCAACATAGAAAATCTTCTTGTCCCTAATGTAAGGCAATACAAGCTCCAAGATCTTAGGATACAGATGATGGTGATCTCTGTGTGTGAATCCTTTCACAGTAAGTCTCTTCAATGCCAGCAGCATCACATTCCTTAGGAGTTCAGGCTCATCAAGATTGTATTGCGAAATCATTCCACATATCGCGATTCGGCCATGGACCTTCATGTTAAGCAGAACTGCATCAAGCATTTTCCCCCCAACATGATCAAGGTAGAAATCAATGCCTTCAGGGCAGCACCTAATTCATCCAACAAAATTATAATCAAATTTATAAACTCATCTGATGAAGACACAGCATTATTTAGTAAGTTTGAAACTTTTAATCATAAAAATTCTGATACCATGTCATAAAGATATTAATTTTAAATAGTTAATTTAGCATTACCTTTTTAAGGCTGCATCCAAATCAGGCTCTTGCTTGTAATTGAAGGCATCATCAAAACCAAACTTGTTCTTAAGAAGATTAATCTTTTGTTGGGTGCCAGCACTTCCAACCACATAACAACCAAGCAATTTGGCAAACTGTCCAGCTATTTGACCAACAGCACCTGATGCTGCTGAGATGAACACACATTCTCCCTTTTTTGGAACACCAACTTCATAGATTGCAGCATATGCAGTAATCCCAGGCATCCCTATTCAAATAACTCAAAAGAACTAAGTAAACATCATCAAGTCCTGAACTTGATCGTATACAAATGGTTACTAAACTTATTTGGTTGAAGTAGTTGGTTCGATCCGTTTTCGAAATCTATGAATATGACAGTTAAAGTTAATGCATAGAGAGATCAATTAATTACCAAGAATTCCAGTGTAATGTGTGAGGGGCACATCAGTGTGGTGAATTTTCTTGAGCTGCTCTGGGTTTTGAATGAGACTATATTCTTCCCAACTAGTTGTTCCCCAAACCAAGTCACCAGCACTAAACTCAGCATGCCCTGAATCCAGAACCTTAGCCACTCCAAACCCATTAATGGGCTGCAACAATTAAAATTAAAATAAACATAAAATTTATGCATACAAGTTTTTAAAAACTGGATTGAATTATTGTGCATTAAGAAAAAATATAATACGACACATGATTATTATTATTATTATTAGATAATGGACTTACAGAGCCAGGGACGTAGTAGATATAACCAGAAAGTGGATCTTCCATTTTCCTCATTTGGAATTGCATGACAGGATCACAAGAGAGGTAAAGATTCTTCACCAAAACCGCATTTGATCCTTGAGGAACCTGAAGCTTTGTGGTGCATGTGGTTATGTGGAAATCAGATTCTTTTGGGGACCCAGTCACATAGTCCTTGAATATCACCTGCTTGTTTTGCACTTCATCACCAACTTTAACGTTCTTCTTCCCCATCTTCAGAATTCAATTAATTATGATATATCAAACTAAAGTTTATGTTCTATGTTTCCAATAACAACTTTGTTCTTTGTATTTATAGTTTATCAAACAGAAGAAAGAAATTAATTAACTTTGAAAAGTATACTTCACGTGTAAAAAAATGTAAAACTGGAGTGATTGAATTCGACGTAGATGCTTACGAAAACTTTAAATTGTGTGATATTGAATTTTAGTTTGCGTATTTGTGTTAGAATTCAACAGCCATCGCCCATCAGGCAACAGTGATTTTAAGATTAGTTTTTTTTTTTTTTATACATATATTATTGCTAACTAAGAATTTCAAATGTACATAGTTATTATAATTAAATTTTTACCGGTTAAATTAATTAGAATACACATTATATATAATGATAGAGACGAATAATTTAGTTATGTTATTTATGATATGTTAAACTATATTTTAGAATGATGTAGAATAAAAAATATATAACTTCTGGTAATAAAATACTAATTGAAAATTTTAAATAATAACATTTTGAACCATATATTTTAAATTAAGTAAGGTTCATCGTAAAATAATATTTATTAATTTAAAATTATAATTCTTTTAAAATAAAATAAAAATATTATATTTTTAATTTGATTAATATAATTTGATATTTGATATTTGAATAGAACGATTTTTTTTTTATATTACGCACGGGGCCAAAGGCCCAATAACCAAAACACTAATTAAAACATCTTGAGAATTTATTGGGGATTATCTAATCCATTGGGGGTACTTAGGATTGGAAGTTGTTAATCTACTGATCGCAAAAAAAAAAAGAACATCTTGAAAATTTTATCTTTTTAAAATCAGCGTCCAGGAAAAGAGAAAGAAAAGGGAGGCATCTTTAAAACAACTCAATCCATAGTGACTGGAGAGAGAGGTGCGCATGCTTTGCGAGATCATCAGCTGCAAAGTTTGCTTCTCAAAATATGTGGTTCACCTGAAAATCTCAGGCTTTACTAGAAGGCGCTTAATCTCCCTTACCAAAGAGGTACTCGAATGGTGGGAGGTAGAAGTGCCGTGAATAAAGTTGAAGGAACACATGGAATCTGTCTTTATAACAAGCTTCCTCAGTCCCAAATCAATTACGAGTTTTAATCCCACATAGATTCTTGAGAGCTCAGCCATGGTTTTGGTGACCGCACCAATGTTAAACATGAAGCCAACCTTGAGTCTTCCATCTGCATTCCTCAGAAGTCCTCCACAAGTACCGTTTCTCGAATCCGTGAGAACCGAGTCATCAGTATAAATCCTCCTCCGATGAAGACCAACCAATGTCGACAATCTTGGTCAAGGTAATGGCTTTTTTACTTTTATCAGTTTTTTGAAGAACCTCATAATAGTGTTTGACTAAGTTTTGAACTATTATGGAAAGGTCTGAGCTATGGATGCCCGAATTGTTAAAAATCAACTTATTTTGATTTCTCCAAGCTGTATTGTAGGTAGTAACAAATAAGGTGGGTCAAGCATTTCCATTCTTTCTTCGAGCAGTCAAGCATAGATTGTTCTTGAACCAGTTCTAAAAGTTTTAGTTGAAGAATTTGCCTTGTTGACTACTATCAACGCTGCTCATCCATGTTCTACGGATATAGCGACAATCTCGGAGAACATGGAGTAGAGTCTCTTCTTGTCCAGGACACCTGGGGCAACACTCATTACTGGTAAGCCCTATCCTTTTCCTCTTACAATTAGTGAGTAATGCCTCATGCATAACTAGCCATGAAAAAGCTTTAAGACATTATGGGATATTGAGCTTCCAAATATCTCTGAAAATTTTGTCTACATTCTCATTATTTGAAAAATAGACTTCATAGGAAAATTTAATAGTAAAATCTCCCTTTGGTTTTGGTATCCAACCAATAATATCTTCTCCTAAATCAGAATGAGGGGATTTTATAATCTGGATTAACTCTAAAATCTCCTCCGGAAGAATTTGATTTAGCTTGAACCAATCCAAGTCTCCCTCTACTCTCGCATAAACGGCCACCTTCTCATCCCTCCTATTCCCATCAATGGGACTTATAGCAAAATTTTTCAGCAAGCCTATGTCTGGCACCCAGTGATCATTCCAGAAAGATATCTTTTCGCCAATTCCAATTCTCCAAATGACATTAATGCTGAATTGGTTCCAGATCCTTGTAATACCTCTCCAAGCATTCGCACTACTAGCTTTAGAAAGTATCTTAGGAATCGACTGATTTTCACACCCATATTTTTCTTTCATAACTCTGACCCATAGGGACTGATTATCCTGAATAAGATCCCAGGCTAATTTCATGAGGAATAAAGCATTAGTTTCTTCCGCCTTTCGAATACCTAGTCCTCCTATATTTTTCGGCTTGCAAATAGAATTTCACTTTATTAAGTGGATCTTTTTGTTTGCTTCAGTTTCTTCCCAAAGAAAGTCTCTACAAATATTGTCAATTTGATTGCAAACTTCCTTTGAAATCTTCATGGTTTGCATCACATAGTTAGGGATAGATGCCAAGACTAACTGGATGAGGGTGCATCTTTCTGCAAAGGAGAGCATCTTTATATTCCAGCTAGAAAGCTTAGCCTTCATTTTGTCGATGATGAATTGAAAATGTTGCTTATTGCACTTCTCATGAATGAGGGGAACACCAAGGTGCTTTCCTAAGTTGCAAGTTAGGTTGATGCCCAAGTGTTGACTGAGATCCTGCTTGATGGTGTGATTTATATTCTTTGAGAAAAAACATAAGATTTCTGAAAATTTACCCTTTGTCCAGAGCTATCACAGAAAACCTTAAGTGTTTCCTTTATAACCTCCACTTGATCCTTACTAGCTTGTGCAAATAAGACTAAATCATCTGCAAAGCAAAGATGGAAGAGTTTAGGCCCATTTCTAGATAACGTAATAGGTTTCCACTTCCTATCATTAACTCGAGAGTTAATAAGGTGGGAAAGTCTCTCAACGCAAAGTACAAAAAGATAAGGTGAGAGAGATCTCCCTGTTTAATGCCTTTGGAGGGACGAAACTCTTCTGATGGAGACCCATTCCAAATAAGCTTCATAGTTGGCCTAGTTATGCAATATTCAATAACACTAATCAAACTCTCTGGTAGATGTATCTCCCTGAAGGTATGTAAGATAAAATCCCAATTGAACTTATCATATGCCTTCTTTAAGTCAATCTTGATCGTCATAAGGCCTTTTTCGTAGTTATTTGTCCTCATAGAATGAATCACTTCTTGAGCTACCAAAATATTATCTGCACTAACCCTTCCTGGAACAAAACTATCTTGGGTATTAGCAATAAGAAAAGACATATGGAGTTTTAGCCTTTCTACAACAATCTTAGAAATAATCTTATAGACAACATTGTAGAGACTAATAGGCTTAAACTGAGTAAAATTTTCAGGAGCAGGAACTTTAGAAATAATAGAAATGAGAGTCTGGTTAACATTCACAATATTCCTAGGTTCCTAAAAGATAGATCGAACCCAAGTAACCAAAGAGTCCTTGATAGTGTCCTAAGAGAATTGAAAGAATTTATCTGGAATTCCATCTCTCCTGGGGCTTTCAACCCTCCCGTATTGAAAACAGCCTTCTTGACTTCCTCCTCTGAGATGTCCTTCCCTAGCTCCTTGATATCATCATCCATAAGCCTAGGAAAGAAATATGTCAAGGGAAAAGGAAAACAAATCTAATCAGAAGCATACAAATTTTTAAAGAAGCAAACTCCCATATTTTTAAGTGAAACATGATCCTCAATCCAAGAGCCGTGGCTGTCCAAAAGGGACGTGACTCGGTTCCTTCTTCTGTGCCCATTAGCTTTCTGATGAAAATATTTAGTGTTTTTGTCCCCAAATTGGATAATATTACACCTAGACATTTGTTGCCAATAGCTTTCTTCTTGGATGGAAATAACTTCATAGTCCTTCCAAAGATCTTTCTGAAGTTTATTCAGGAAGGGGTTGTGACCAAAAGATAACTTCTTATTAATGTCATCCATACGAAGAAGGATACGGTTCTTCTTTAGGATGATATGACCGAAGACTTCTTTATTCCAAATCTTTACTTTTTCTGTAAACAAAGCTATGCTAAGGATAAGGTCTCCTTTTTTTTATCCCAACTACTGTCTACTAGCTCTTTGTAATTATCATGGAGAATCCAAGGAGCTATGAACCTAAAAGGCTTCGCTCCTCCATAATTGTTGTTCTGATTAAAGTCCAAAAAGAGAGGGAGATGATCCGATTTGAGTCTCGGAAGATGTTTAACACCTGCACTGAAAAAAGCATTAATAAATTCTACATTGCAAATAAATCTATCAAGTATGCATTTTGTGTTCCCCTGTTGTCAAGTAAAGGGTGGCCCAGTAAAATTCAAATCGCTGACACCATAATTAAGGATACAAGAATAAAATCTGTTGCTATCTTGAGAGAGATTTGTACTTCTTTCCGTATCGTTTGACGATAAGATGGAGTTAAAATCTCTCCCTAAGCATGATGGTTCTGAAATGTTAGGAGCTAATCTTTTCAGGGACTCCCATAAAGTCCTTTTGTTCGCTGGTTGTGGGCTGCCATAAACAACAGTGAGCCACCATGTACTAGCTTGCAGGTAGCAAACCTTCATGTGGATGAATTGATTGTGAATATGCATAGGTTCAATCTCCCAATGAGACTTTTTCCAGAGGCACCATATACCTCCCACAAATCCATTCGTCTCGCTTATGCACCACGACTCGAATCCCAACTTCTTAATAATATTTTCTGCTTTCGGCCCTGACACATGAGTTTCTAAGAGAATGCACAAGTTAGCTCTAAATCTGAAAGCAATATCTTTAATAATGGAAGGGAGCTCTTTGACAGTGGCTCCTCTACAATTCTAGATTAAGATATTCATAAAATAAAAGAGAAAATGGGTAGAACCCATCCTAATAAAGAGAGGACTCAAGCCTCCATAGGCTTTGTACTTGATGGAGATGGCTCCATGTCTACTTTCTGTCCTGACAGCTCTATATCCTCTGTATCTGTAAAAGGTTCATCCTCTCCAAGATCAGGGGGTTTAGTTGGTGTCATAACTTCCTTTGGTCCCTTAGCTCCCCCACCCATGATAGAGGAAATAAGAGAGTTAGTGACGCTATTATTAATGCAAGCTACATTGTTGTACTCGCCATTTTGATATTTTTTGGCAATCTCTTTATTCAATCTGCTAAAACTTTGTTAGTAATCACTGTGGTCATTTTTGTTTATCTCATTTTGAACTCTCTTTGCATTACTTGTTGAAGGATCTGTGAGTTGTGAATTAGCATTCACAAGGTCTATTTTGTTTGATTGCTTGGGCTGACTTTGATTGGGCTGTTTCTTCTTACTGATTTCAGTGGGTCTTCCTTTTACATGTGAGGAGGAAGCCTTATATTTTTGCTAATTTTTCTGGTGTCCCACGTTTTTGGGTATAGAATCTCGGTGCTGATTTGATTTTTCCTTTCCTTCTTTAGTTCCTTTATTACTATTGGCGTAATATTCTTGTTTCCCAGAATAGTTGCTCTGATTTTCCTCCGCGTAATCATCTGAATTAACCTCTTCTAAAGCTTGAAATCTGCTTGACTAAAATCTTTCCTTTTTTTCCATATGAGAATCTTCCATCTTCGGCTTGTACCTTCTTTGAATTTTTTTTACTAGCATCCAAAGACCAAAAGGAATTTCCTCTTTAAGGGAAAGACTATTTCCTTTTTTGTCTCTAAAATCTTGATTACTCCCATCAATCTCCTAATTTACCTCCTTTAAAGATTCTACCCGAAATTGTGTTCATGTTCCAACGGCTCCTTTTCATTTTTGTTTGGACTACCACCACCGCATCTGTGGTTGCTCTGATCGACCTCCATGGTAGCTGCTACCACTTTTTCGATAAGATCTCCAATAATTTCATGACATTCTTCTACCTTATGACCATATCGTCCACACTTAAGCAAATCTGGTGGAGACCTTCGTATTAAAGCTTGAAGTCTTTACTAAAAGTTAAAATATATGGAATTAATTTTTTATTCCAATCAATTTTTACACATATCCGTGCAAACTTACTTCTAGAATGAATGGAGGTGAGTTCATCAACTTTGAACATGGTACCCAAAGCTTTCCTAACTTTCCAGAGAAAATATTTGTTATAGAGTTTCGCCGGAAGATTAGGGATCCGAATCCAAACAGCAACCTTTTAGATATTTACTTCTTATGGTATAAATAGCATCTCCATCTCTGGATCAAGAAGTAGTGATCCGCAATCATCCATGGCCCTTCAAACAAAGCTTGGGAGTAATCTTCTTGGTTAAAAAATCTGACAAAGAAAAAATTCTCTTCCAAATTCATAACTCTGACCACATCTTTCTTTGCCCATCTTTTGCTTACCCACCTTTCCATAGTTTGGAGATTAAAATTTTTTCTAAGGGATTTGACAATTAAAGATCTCTTCTATGAATGATACTAATCTTCGTATTCTTTTTGAAAGATGTATGTATTGATTTATAAAAAACAAACAACAAAAATCAAGTTAGTATTTTGAAAGTACTGAGATTATCTTTTTATTTATTAAAAAATATAAATTTATTATTTATTATTTTTTGAAACATTATTGCAAAAAACAAAAACCATAACAACAAATTAAAAGTACAGTTCCAAAATTTTACAATAAAATGCTAAATAAACAATAATTAAGCCTGTCTAAAAAAAAATAGTTGAGTGGTATTAACTCAAATATAAGGTAAATGACTAAATGCAAGAAAGAGATCAAATTTGATTCCTCATAATAACTGTTACGATGGGTAACCGGAGATTATTGGGTTGGATTAGTTTGGCTGGCTCAATCGTTGGAATGAGGGAGTATCCAAGCGGATTGATGATCCAAGGCCCCCGTCCGACTTCGGTATGAGAGAATGAGGGGTGGTACCTGCAAAGACACTCCGATGCCAAAGTCAGCAAAGGGAGCAAAACAGGTCTAGAGAGTATTGGGCTTCTGAAATATCTGAGAAGTGTCAGTGTATTTATAGTGGTGAACACATAACCACCGTTGGTGTAGTTCCGTTATTCATGGGGAATAACCGTCCCTTTATCTTAGGGAGGTTGAGATATGGCTCCAGGAAGTGGGTAGAGAGATTTTAGGGGCAGTTACTCATTTGAATGGGTGTTTATCTGCCAGCTAATCTTCGTCCCGACTTCTTTAGAGCAAGTCGTGGTAGAAACCGACTTCGTGGGGTGAAGGTCGGTGTAGAGCGAGACTTAATCCTTTGGATTGGGCCTTTCGTTTGGACCTGGGCCTTAATCCTTATGATTGGGACAGGTATGAACAATAACCTTTTTTTGTGTGACTAATAACCATTATTATTTATGAATGCAAAAAATTATCCTTGAATTTTCGTGTATATTTATACGTGTTTCATATATATTTTTCAGTAGAATACTCAACTATCAAAATAACAAATAATTAATTTTTTTACAATAACAGAATAATCAAACATTTCATTGAAAAAAAATCTGCCGTTGTTGTATTTTTTAATTTTTATTTATAATTTGATTATAAATATGAATTTAGTTTGATTATATTATTTATAAAATTTGGTTAAAAGTATAACTCTAGATTCATTATTTTGTATTATATGGTAGCTAATTGCTAACTTGTTTCTGATATCCATCCAATAATTAATTTTGGTGCTTCCTTTAATTTAGTTTCACATGTTGTAAAAGAGTAACCACATTAGTATGGAATGATGCATGAGTGTTTATGATTTGGCCGGACTTAATTAGATTCGAATGCGGTCCTAATAAATTATCTATTTTGACTCGATTTAAAAACGATATAAATAAATAGAGTCAGTTTGATATAAAATCAGTATTTATACATTTATAAATTTTATATACTAAAAGTAATAAAATTTTATTTTTAAAAATTAAATTTAATAAATATTGTATCATATTTATATTAAAATAAATTATTTTAAAATAAAAATAATATTATATAATATAAAAAATATTAATTAAAATATAAAAATATAATATAATATTATTAATTTGATTCTAAAATATATATTTTTATTATAAAAAATAATTGGAGACCAGTCAAGTATCCCGAAACATAATGCGACTTGAAAATAACATTAAACAAAAAAATAAACTCCTAATAAAATATACTTTACGTTCAGGCTAAATTTTAAACACTTTTAAAATAATATTTATAACAATTTATAAAGAGGATAGGAAAGTTTATTGTCCAATTTTTACTTTTTCATCTTAACCCTAATAATAAAAAATAACTGATATATCTTTTTATTTTGAAAAAGGTCAAAAAAAGTAAATTATTAATTAACTTTTTTTTCATTTATATTGTGGTTATTTTTTTATTCCGCGCATAACTTTCAATCACTTCGTCTTCTTTCTTATTCCATTCTCTTCTTTCAGCTATTTGTCTACTCTTATTAATTTTTTTTATCTCTTTGTATCTTTTTTCATTTATTAAATTAATTATGTATTACTTTTATTTTTTTCTCTAAAAAATTGTAAGAAAAAATGACTCATAATTAACTATGCCAAAAATTCCTCAATTTTTATGATAACTATAAGAAAAGTGGTTATAACTTTTTAACAATTTGTGGTAATATAAAAGATATTTATTTATACTGGATTAAGGTACCGTCAAAGAAAGATTGAGAGTAAATGGAGTATATATTTTTTTGCAAAAAGGGTATATTTTAGGGATGAAGAAGAAAAAAAATAGTCTTAATTTATATGGTTTAGTACTCCCTTCTCCCTATGTACTCTGTGATATACTGTACTGTACTCTAACTTGCAATTCGGTCTCAACTTTTAACAAATATAAATAGAGAATTCATTATATACATACATGCATTTTTTAAAAAATGATATTATAAAATAATAAATTAAATTTTTTATTTATAATATTATTTAATTGATATATATCTAACTTTTTCTTCCTCATTCTTTTTACTATTTCAACTCTTAGAATTTACAATTATTTTTTACTCTTTTTATTCTTCGGTAATTACTTATTGACTATCCTGTTTATACTTATCTTTATATGATATTTTATGTACATGTTGATTCACATAAGATTTTTAAATTTTTTTAATTATTTTTAAAGTATTATTCATTTTTAAGTATAACTAAAATTAATAATTTAATATAAAGTATTATTCATTCACATAAGATTTTCACGGTATATATATAGAATTTTCTTTCTCATAAACTATGATAAGTTACCAAGGTTTATGTTCATTACGTCGTGGTAGGTTATCACGGTTTATATGTATTTTACTAAAACGTGGTAGATTATCATATTATATAAAACAGTAACAAGACATGAAGGTAAACGATTCTCAATTGTTGTATTTGTGTAAATATTTCTTCCATCCATTTCATTTAGGTAATTTGCCCTAAAAATTCTATAACATATATCATTTATTTCATTTAAATATATATTCTTAAATTTCTAATAATAATAATAATAATTCTAAAATATAAAAAATTTAAAAAATAAACTTACATAATCAAAATAAAAAAGATAATTTATAATATGAAATTTGGGACCATTAATATTTTTACATTTTTTTTAATAGTATAATTTTTTTTATAGAAATAGAAAAAGGAGTTGTTAAGCGGCGGAATAAAAAGAAGAGAGAAAGGTGTTACTAGAGTACTAGGTGGGTTCAAAGTGAAAGTAATCTCGGAAGGAAGGAATAAGTACAGGAAGAGGCATATTAGTATAAGTGGCACCGCTGTGAGGAGAAAAGCATGCACGACACGTGGTGGAAATTACACAACGGTTCAATTTGTGCTCCTTCTCCTCAGTCTCTCACACAGACACACACAAGTAGCCTTGACACCCAAGCAACCACCATGGCACCGTCCAAGATTCCACGGTAAACGGTCTAACTCTAACAGACCCACTCACAATTCAGAAGTCATCATCAACTCCGAGACCGTTGGTATGCCTAACCACTCATTTTTGTTTGACGATGATTGGCTAGCATTCATTCGTTTGAGAATGTACAGTTATTTAACCGAGTCGTGTTACTCTCATGCTCTACATGTAAAAGGTTTTTAATAAAAAACAAATCCAACAGAATCAATTCATTCATTCGTTCGTTCGTTTTTATTTTGATTTTTTAGTAGTGTCGACAATGCAAAAACAGAAGCCAAGAAAATCATGAAAGGAATCAACAAGAACAGCGACCCCAAAAGTAGACCTAATCAGTAACTTACCGGATTTCTTGCTTTTTCATATTCTCTCGTTCCTCCCAACAAGATGTGCCATAGCCACCAGCACCGGTGGCGCCACCTTGGAAGGATCTTCTAGTCTTGGATTTAGACAATAGCGAAGAGAGTCCTTATTATCTGTCCGGAGGGAGACATCGATTTGTTGCTTTCGTCGACTCTGATTTCGGTCAGCGCACGGCTATCCATGTCGAGAAGCTTCGCCTCACTTGTCAATAACAACATATAATGGGAATCCGGAAAGTTTAGTATCCAATTCTTTTTTTCTATTCAACCCTCGTTTTTATAAATTATGTAATTGTTTCATTTTTCACCTTCAAAGAAATTTAAAAAAAAATGACAATGAGTAATAGCTCAAATGGCATAGACTCCCCATGTTCAATTAAGAGGTTGCGGGTTCAAATCTCCTATCTTTGATAAAAAAAAAAAGAAATTTAAGGTAATTTTTTTTAATTAAATGTAGAACGAATAATTTTTTTAAAATTATTATCATACTATTTTAGTTTAATATACTCTTTATACTTATACAATATATAATGATAATTGGTGTCTAAATTTAAGTTCCAATATTACTCTTAAAAGAAATTTATTATTAAAAAATTCTTTCGTTTATTATGTTAAATAAAAATTTTTTACCCATTCTTTTACAATAACCTCATTAAGATATTCCTATTAGATGTAAATTATTGTTACATATTTTTTTATTAGGATATATTTTTTAAAGAATAAAAGTAAAATAGTTCAATCTATAACAATATATAATGAGAATACGGAAGGTTTAGTATCCAGTTCTTTTTTTTCCTATTTTATCCTCGTTTTTATAATTTAAAATTATAGACTCAATCACGTACTCACGTTCTCTAAATTATGTAAATACTTTATTTTTCACTTTCAAAGAAATTTAAAGAAATTGCTTACCCTCAATAGTAAGATTATAAAAATGGCTCTAATTGTACAATAATTTAAACAAGGTAATTTTTTTTATATTAAATGTAGAACGAATAATTTTTCCTTTTAAACTATTATCATATTATTTTGGTTTAATATACTCTTGATACTTATACAATATATAATGGTAATTGGTCTCTAAATTTAAGTTCCAATATTACTCTTAAAGAGAGATTTATTATTAAAAAAATTCTTTCGTCAATTACGTTAAATAAAAAAATTTCTACCCATTTTTTACAGTAACCTCGTTAAAATATTCCTATTAGATGTAAATTATTGTTACAGATTTTTTTATTAGGATATGTTTTTAACGAATAAAAGAAAAATAGTTCAAATTATTAGCGTACCTTTTTAATATATTCTAAGTACATACACAATATATAATATCGCTTAGCGTTCAAATTTAAGTTCCAATATCTATATCTATAACAATATATAATGGGAGTACAGGAAGTTTAGTATCCAATTCTTTTTTTCCTATTCTACCTTAGTTTTTATAAATTATGTAACTGCTTCACTTTCCACCTTCAAATAAATTTAAAAAAATTGATCACCCTCAATCGTAAGATTATAAAAATGGCTCCAATTGCACAATAGGTTAAACAAGGTAATTTTTTTTAATTAAATGTAGAACGAATAATTTTTTTTAAAATTATTATCATACTATTTTAGTTTAATATACTCTTAATATTTATACAATATATAATGATAATTGGTGTCTAAATTTAAGTTCTAATATTACCCTTAAAGAGAGATTTATTATTAAAAAAATTCTTTCGTCAATTACGTTAAATAAAAAAATTTCTATCCATTTTTTTACAATAACCTCAATAAGATATTCCTATTAGATGTAAATTATTGTTACAGATTTTGTTATTAGGATATGTTTTTAAGGAATAAAAGTAAAATAGTTCAATAAGGATAATTTTTCTTAAAAATAAATTTACACAGAATAATTTTTCTCTTTAAATTATTAGCGTACTTTTTTAATATACTCTTAAGTACCTACACAATATATAATATTAATTAGCGTTCAAATTTAAGTTCCAATATTGTTATTAATGAGAGAGGTTTATTATTTTTTTAAAAATTTATACACAATAATTTTTATGTTAATATATCATGATTCATTTTAAGTTCCAATATTGTTATTAATGAGAGAGGTTTATTATTTTTTTAAAAATTTATACACAATAATTTTTGTGTTAATATATCATGATTCATTTTGCATATCATATTTATTCATCTAAGTTTACGGAGTGGCTTAAAAAATTATATTTAACTAATTTTTTAATCTTTTAACTATTTTATATTTTGAGATTTAAAATTTTGTATTTTTATTTTTATTCAAGGTTTATTTTTATATTTTATTTTAATTCTGTTAATCAAAACTATGAATATTAATTTTAATTTTTAATTTGTAGGTAAATAAAAAGATGAGACTTTTTTTATAAACTAAATTATTGAAAAACTTATTTATTATAGAAAAAGTTAAGTCTATTTCTCGACTATAAGAATACATATCATTCACTTATGAATGTAACCAAAATAAATATAAATTTATTCAATTTTTTAAAATTTATATTAATTATTAAAATTATGATATAATGAATGTCCTCCTATAAAAACATAAAAATGACTTCATAACTATTTTTTTGTTAGGAGAAAATATGACTCAATAAGTATAAAATTTAATTAAAACAACTATAGATAAGTAAAATAAGTAACAACAAAATGAACATAAAATTTAATTTTTCTGTTATTTGGTATAAAAATAAGTATAATAAAATAAATCATCGTTCTCATATATAATGACATAAAATTTGACATTATCCTTTTTTAGAACTATTTATTTTTTTTTAATTTTTATCTTTATTTTTGTACTTTATTTTAATTTTGTTAAATAAAAAAATACTAATATCATTTAACTTTAATTTTTAACTTTTATCATAAATAAAAATATATGACTTTGTGTACATTAAATAATAAAAAAATATTCATAACAGTAAAAATTAAGTTTACTCTTTCGTTATATTTATAGGAGTGTAAATGATTCACAAGTGTTACAAAACCTTTTTTTTTTACTTTATTTTTAAAGTAGTATTCACTTTTGAGTATAATAATTACGAATTAATATAAATGATTCACAAGTGTTACAAAACCTTTTTTTTTTACTTTATTTTTAAAGTAGTATTCACTTTTGAGTGTAATAATTACGAATTAATATATGATCATAACTAATTGCGATTGAAAAGAAGGTAAAATGAGAAGAAGAGACAACAAGCTAATATAAGAGTGACGGTGAGCCAACGATAAATATGTAGATAGATAATGGTAAGAAAAAAGAATAATGAAAACAAAAATTAAAAATTCTAAAAGAATAATAAAACTAAAGATAATTTAAAATGTTGAATATAAAATTATTAGAAATAAAAGTTTTTTAGCCATTAAAATTATGCGAAAAAAAGAGTGATTTAAATATAAATTTTTATATCTACTTTAGATTAAATAAAATTGAGAAATAAATAAATTTATAAATATTTATAAATTTTTATTTTCATTGTTACACATAATAACAACTTAATAATTTTAGTATTATACTTAAATTAATTTAAATTTTATTATTCTATATATTAAAAAAATTAAATAATTTATAGATTTTTTTATTTTTATTTATTTATTTATTCTATACAAAATTTTTGAATGCTTGATATCTTAAATATTTTCTTAAAATGATAAAGTATGAAAAATAAATATCTATATAATAGTTATACATCTAGATATCTAAATCAAATAAAAAAATGATTTTTTAGCAAATTTTTAACAACTCAAAAGTTAACATAATAGATAGTTATGGATCAAAGTGGTGAACAAAAATAAGAGATATCATAATCGTACGGTGGTAATTGATTACGGTTGTGGTTAATAAAAAAAACAAGGAAAGAAAATAAAACAAGGCAAAGTAACGATGAGACAATAATAGTTATTATACATGTAAAAAGAATGATAAGAAAAAATGGATATAATCAAAATAAAAATTAATAATTTTAAAATAATAATAAAATTAAAAATAATTAAAGATGTTTAATATAAGATTAAAAAAATAATTTTTTTATCTATTAAAATTATGCATAAAGATAAAAAGTGTTTTAAATATAAATTTTTAAATTTATTTTAAATTAAATAAGATTAAAAAAATAAATAAATTTAATATATGAATAACTAATTTGTAAACAATGTTAGTAAATTTTTATCTTAATTTTATTATACATAATAATAATATAATTTTTTCTTACTTTTTTCAATTTAAATTTAATTATTTTATATTTTTTACATATATTAAATAATTTAAAATATTTTATTTTTAATTATTGATATAAAATTTATTATTTTAAAAATAAAAATATAAAAATAATTTTTTAATTCAATAAAAAAGTGGCTGAAAAAAATAAATTAAAAATATTATAAATCAATAGACCACATTCAAAGTTTTTTAAAAAATACAATAGAAGTATTATTATTTTGAAAATACTCTTTATGTATTTAAGCATAATTGAGAATAAAATTCTATTCTATCGAATATTTCACCTTATATTATCTAGAACTTTAAACTAGGACAATTTTATATTACCTCTTTATTGTGTGCTTTTATAATTTAACATTTTAAAAATTTTTTATAGTAATTTTAATTTCAACAAAATATGATATAAATAAGATCACATTAATATTAAAATAAAAAATATTTATCAAATAAATTTAAAAAATAAATAATATATTAAAAAAATAAAATTAATTTCTTAAAAACAATATATAGAAAAGTGGCTAAACAGACACGTTAGTGTCTGTTGAGCTGCTAGTATATAAAAACGTAATTATTCTTTGGACATACCCAAGTCTAAACAAACTTTTCGAGATAAATCGATTTAAACTATTTGGAAACCGAGGACTTAAATAAATAGTGATCGATTTCCACGATCCACGATTATACCAAACCAACCTTAAATCTGTAATTTGAAACATGTAGCTTTCAAGGTTTCCTTTTGAAAAAAATCACAAAACACTTATAGCCCACAAGCCACAATTGATGCAAAATTTGAGATTGATATGACCCATAAAAGATAATGCTATAGTAAAGACTAAAGAGTGAAATTTAGTACAGAATAAAGATTTTTTTTAATAAAAAATATTTATCTAAAAAATTTCTTTCTTCAACAATTTTATTCTTCATAAAAAAAATTCCATCCATAAATTGTATTGTGACTAACTGACTATGAGAATGCCAATTCGTCATTCACACTTGACACGGAAATTAACATTAGTAAACTTTGGTTGAAAAAATTCATACATCAATTGGAACATAAAATCACACGTATATTATTGAAGCTTAAATAAAATAATTTTAAATTATTTGAGTTATTATCGCCTAAATTCTTTTCTGAACACTAACAAGTCCAAACTATAACATAACAACGGACTTGATATTCGTGAATTTTATTTTATATTAAAACAAAATTAAAAAAGTTCAGACAAAAAAAAATATATATATAAATAGTATGGGATAAGATAGCCTTTCTTTCATCCTCTTCTTCGAGGAGTTCTATTAATTTTGAAAATAGAAAATTTCAAAAAAAAAACTAAAATCTAACTATTTTTTCTAGTTAGATAATCTACACATCTGTTATCTTTTTTATGAGTCAGTATAAAATAAATTTTGTAATCATAATTGTTTAGCTCATTTGTAAAAATTTCACTCATTTTTTTTGAGAGATGCTAAAATAATACTTCTATTCTCTCTATTTGTAAAATATATATTCCTCTCTATTATAACTTTTAAATTTTTTTTTAATCTATTTTAAATTTTGTGTTAACTAATATTAATTTTATTCATTTTCAAGAAAAAATAAATTATTTTTTTATAAAAATATCCTTTAATAAAAATTTTATTTTTTTCATTAAATATTGCTTACCAAAATATCTTTTAATAAATTATTTTTTAAGATATCCTTTAATAATTTTTTAATTATTAAATTGTGATTTTATCAAAATTTTCGTTAACAATTATTTTTATATTTTACTTATCAATATATATTATTTTAAAATTAAATAAAAAAATTTTACCACTGTTAATATGTATAACAATTAATATATATTGATATTGAAAAATAATCTTACCAAGATTTTTTTTATTGTTAAATAATATATATTGATATAAAAAAATTAATAGTAAAATATAACTATAATTGTTAACGTAAATTTTGGTAAAATTATAATTTAATAATTAAAAAATTATTGAAGGATATCTTAGAAAAAAACAATTTAATTATTAATTAAAAAAATATTTTGGTAAAAATATAATTTAATCAATAAAAAATAATTTATTAAATGGTATTTTGGGACACATGAAAAAAAAGGCTAAAAAATAAGATCAAGCTTTAACGTGTTTCTTCTGCAAGAAGGTGGGACACATGAAGAAGAATTGTACCAAATATGTTACTTGGCGTGTAAAGAATGGTATGATTCTTATTTTCATTTGTTTTGAGGCTAATTTAAATTATGCATTTGTTGATACTTGGCGGGTAGATTCTGCTGCTACTACTCATGTAAATGTTACTATGCAGGATTGCCTGTGTGAAACCAATCTCCAAGTAATGCTGAAAGATACATTTATGTGGCAGATGGCAATATAGTTACAGTTGAAGTTACATAAACCTTTAGATTATGTTCTACGAGTGGATTTTACTTAGATTTGTTTGAAACATTTTATGTATCATCGTTTAGATAGAATTTAGTTTCTGTTTCTCATTTGGACAAATCAGATTATTTTTGTTCATTCGGAAACAATAAAGTCAGTTTCTTTTATAATTCAAATAATATTTGCTATGGTTGTTTGATGGATAATCTATACAGGCTTGATTTGAATTCCTATAATAAAATACTACAAACAGGTACAAAACAACAACTAAATGAGAATTCGGCATCATTATAGCACAAACACCTAGGTCATATCTCTAAACAGAGAATTCAGATGCTTGTGTCGGATGAAATTTTTGGACCCCTAAATTTGGCGGATTTTGAAGTCTGCATTGAGTGCATAAAGGGAAAAAGGACAAACAAAAGGAGATTAGGTGCCGAGAGAGCTAAATATGTCTTATAACTGATACATACCGATATATGTGGCTCATTCCCTATTGTCTCTTAGAATGGACAACGGTATTTTATTACGTTCATAGATGATTACTCTCGTTATGATATCTATATTTAATTCATGAAAAGTCCCAAGCCTTGAATATTTTCAAGTCTTTCAAAGCTGAAGTTGAACTTCAACTTGGGAATAAAATTAAAGTTGTCAAATCTGATCGTGGTGGTGAATATTACGAAAAATATGTCGGTTCAGGTGAGCAATGTCCCGGGCCTTTTACTCTTTTTTAGAGGAGTGTGGTATTGCTCCGTAATACACCATGCTAGGCAAACCTAGCATGAATAGTGTTGCAGAGCGAATGAACTGAACACTTAAGGACATGGTAAGAAGTATGATTAGTCATTATTCCTTACCTGCATCATTCTGGAGAAAAGTCTTAAAGACCACAGTGTACATCCTTAATAGGGTGCCAAACAAAGCAGTTAACAAAACCCCTTATGAAATTTTAAGTGAGAAAAGATCCAGTATAAAGCATTTGTACATTTGGGGATGTCCAGCTGAGGTGCGACCTTATAGGCTGCATGAAAGAAAATTAGACTCAAGAACAATTAGTTGCTACTTTGTTGGTTACATTGAGCATTCATGGAGGTACAAGTTTTACAATCTTACATCAAGGTCTATTTTTGAAATTGAAAATGCGAGATTTCTTGAGGATGTTGAGTTTGGAGGAAAGAAAACATTAGGAATGTTACTTTTGATGAGGATTCTGTAATTGATAATGATCAGGTCTTTGTACCTATTATTGTTCAAGATGCAGTTACAGTACAAGAGCACATTGAGAATCCTACTGTAGATCCAATTACAGTACAAGAGAACAATGAGAATATTGTTGTTGCTCAAAATACTGCTACAGTACCAGAGAATAATGAGAATCCTCCTCAATCCCAACCCATACAGCAAGCTCAACAACCTCAAGAAGTGCCATTAAAGAGATCCAATAGAGAAAGGAGAAGTGTAATTTCAGATGAATATGTAGTCTATCTCCAAAAATATGAGGATAGAATTGGTTTGACAGAAAATGACCTAATAAATTTTCTGCAAGCCATGCAAAGTTCTAACTTTGAAAATTAGATTGATACCATGAAAGAAGATATGAAGTTTATGAAAGACAATGACGTTTGGGATATCCTAAATTACCTAAAGGTGTGAAACCAATTGGTTGTAAATGAATATTTAAAACCAAAAGGGATTTTAAGGGTAATGTCAAGAGATATAAAGCTCGTCTGGTCGCTAAAGGCTTTACTCAAAAGGAAGGCATAGACTATAAAAAGACTTCTCTTCGGTATCATCGAAAGACTCTTTTAGAACCATAATGACACTAGTAGCTCATTTTGACTTGGAGCTACATCAGATGGATGTAAAGACAACATTTCTCAATGGTGACATTGATAAAACGATGTATATGGTACAACTAGAAAATTTTGTATCAGGCAATTCAAAATCTATGGTTTGTAAGTTAAAGAAATCCATCTATGGTCTCAAACAAGCTTCCCATCAATGGTATCACAAGTTTCATCAAGTCATTACCTCATATGATTTTAAGGTAAATATCATAGATGAATGTGTATACCGCAAGTTCAGTGGGAGTAAATACATATTTTTCGTCTTATATGTTGATGACATTTTACTTGCCAGTAACGATATAAGCTTGTTGCATGAAACTAAGAAATTTCTATCGATCAATTTCGAAATGAAAGATTTTAGTGATGCCTCTTTTTGTATTAGGAATCGAGATACCAAGAAATCTCTCTTAATGTATTATTGGATTATTACAAAAGAACTATATCGAAAAGATTTTAAGTAGATATGACATGGAAAGCTATAGACCAATGGACACACCCGTAGCTAAAGGAGACAAGTTTAGTCTCAAACAATGCCCCAAAAATGATCTTGAGAGGACAACAATGCATGATAAACCTTATGCATCAGCACTAGGGAGCTTAATGTATGCTCAAGTCTGCACACGTCCCGATATATCATTCATAGTGGGAATTGGGTAGATACTTGAGCATCTTGACATGGATCATTGGATAACTGTTAAACGTATAATGCATTATCTGAAGAGAACAAAGGATGACATGCTTACTTATCAGAGATAAAAAAATTTGGAGATCATTAGGTACTCTGATTCCGATTTTACGGGATGCCAAGATAGTAGACGCTTTACTTCAGGCTGTGTCTTCATGTTGGTTGGAGGAGCTATCGCGTGGAAGTCTAATAAACAGACTCTTGTAGCTTCCTCAACAATGAAGGCGGAGTGCGTTGCTTGCTTTGAGGCATCCAAACATGGCATATGGTTACAAAACTTTGTCACTGAGCTTCGTATAGTAGATAACATTGAAAGGCCAATGAAAAATTTTGTGACAATAAGTCAACAGTACTATACTCCAACCACAATAAGAGCTTGACGAAATCGAAACATATAGACATCAAATTCTTAGTTGTCAAGGAGAAAGTTCAAGAAAAATAGATTTTCATAGAACATAGGAACAGAGTATATGCTAGCAAATCCATTAACCAAAGGATTAATCCCTAAAGCCTTTCATGAATACACTGCTCGGATGGTGTCAATACATGTGATGTATTGGTTTAGTGGGAGTTTATTTTATGCTATATGTCCTATGATAGATATTGAATTATCTTTCTGCAGAATTAAATTGATGGTTTATTTCATATTATGTGAAATATTTATTTTGTAATATTTGATGTGTTTGATCTCAATAAAGTTTTAAAGTTGGACCAACTGAAAATAGACATGCATGAGATCACTTGGCATGTAATTTTCATATTACTCATCCAATTTTGATCAATATCGTTAAGTATATTAGGATGGTTGATGGTAATTAGTGGCTAAGAGAAGTGGGAGTTGAATCTTAGCCCCTTTTTTGCTGAGTATCGATTGCTGCCTTTTCAAAGAACTTTAGGATATATTTCGATTTTTGTCTCGTAACTAGTCAAGAGACATTTTTATTTTGTCTCATAACCGATTAGGAGATATTTTTAGTTTTTGTCTCCTACGCAACAGAAACAAAATATGAGTAGAAGAGAAAGAGAAAATCACACCCAGAAGTATCCTGGTTCAGCTGCTAAGTGCAATGTAGCCTACATCCAGTCTCCATCACAACTGTGACGGAATTTTACTATAATCATCAGATTACATACATCAATTCTTCCCTAGGAACTACACATTCCTATATGGGACAAATCCAGATTCTATTCCCAAATCTGAACTTGACTTGGTCACCTACCAAGCTTTCAACCGCAAAGTGCTAACCCAACTTGTAAGGGAATCCCCACAAGATCATGAAACACAACATACAGATGTACAAAGGAACTCTTAGACATCTATGACTTTTTCTTTAATTTTACTCTCTCTACCTTTTTCCTCTCACTGGCTTTTTCTTACAAACCTCACTCTGTTTGTCTTTTACCATGAGTCTCAGACAGACAAAATTAAAGAAAAGAAAACAGAATGTAACCCATTGAAGGAGAAGAAATCTGTTAGCTTAGGGTAGCTATGAGAACTCTGTGCTTACTCTCCTTGCTTCAACCCTTGGCCGTTCACCCTTATTATAGAAGGGAAAGCTTCCAAGGTTGAAACCGGTTCAACCATGCCACCAACATCTTCTCCAACACAAGGCCGGTTCGGACAGAGAGAAGAGAGAGGAAAAACTGAAAACAAATCAAACGCATGTACCTCTCTCTCATCCCTTCTCATTAAGCTTCATCAATCTGAGCCTTTCATCTTGACTTTGGCCTCAAGAATGAATTCTGACCCTTGATGACTCCTTGATCCTTGACAGCTCCTTTCTTTCCATATTTGCTTCTTCCTCCACGTAACTCCAATAGCTACCTTCTGTCTTGGATGAACAAAAATAGAAACTAACTTTACCACAGAGATCTTCTTCTCTGATCGAGGCCGATTGCTTCTATTCTTGGCATAAAGATCTTGAAGCTTCTTCTTGAATATCTTACCTTTAGTAGCAAAAATCTTAGCAACTCCATGCTTCGGATCTTCCTTTTGCAAAGGCCATCATCCTAGCCTTTTGCTTCTTCATAGCTTCACTGTTTTTCTCTGATAACTTCTTCAATCTTCTTTCTCTGATGGAAGTGATAACCAAAAACAAGAGAGAGAAGAGAGAAAAGAAAGAAAGAAACTTTCAAAGGAAGTAATGAATGATATTAAAACAAATTAATTTTTCACTTCCATTCCTCTATGCATAAAGTAACGTGTGGAGTCATTTAATGCAATCAAATCAATTTTAATTTTTCTTTTCGGTTACCAATGCATGAATTTAATTGAATTAAAATTTGAATTCCATTTCACAATTGGGAGTAGATAATCGAACCAAGCATGCTCTATTTTCTTTCTTTCTTCAATTTCGGACCAAGGCTTGTTGGTCTCTCAACAAAAATTAATTTGGGCTATTCACATGAAACTTGACCTAAATAGTTTTGATGTCCATTTAACTGATTCAGCCATATAGTTTAGAATTATTTTTGCAAAGGCTGAATACTTTCTCATAATATTGGGCTTATGTGACTTTTGGCCCAATGCAAATCTGCACACTAAACAAAATCATTAGACAAACAATTGGAAGCAAAAATTAAATTAACAATTTTTCTTTAATTAATAATGTTTGATCATCATCATATTTCAAGTTTTCCAAATTCAACAATGGTGATTATCGTGATTCAGTCACGACATTAATGTGATAAAAGTTGCGGTAATTCCATATCTAATATATGAGACGGACCAAATTGTTAAAATAATAAGGGAAATAGCATTCAGATGCGCGTATAAAGTTTATAAGATGTGATTATCTCAAGAAATAATATATGTATAGCCCAAGTGGGAGATTGTTAGGAAATTATTTAATTTTCTAATTTGTTTTTGGATAATACATATATTAATTATAATCACAAATTATGCTATTTCAAATTAAATGACTTATATAATTGTTATTTCATTTATTATTATAAATGCTAAATTAAATAAGTCATAATTACTTTTGTTTGGAATTAAATGAGAATAAAACCAGATATTATCTTTGTGGACTTTAGATACTATTTCTATTTGGACGATTTAATGGGTGCTATACTCAAATATAAATAATGACTTTAGAGTTTCGGTTTCCAATATACCAAAGCCGCCTCAACAACTCTTTTTCCATCAGAGGAGTTGCAATTCAGCCAACCTATTAGGAATACAGTAGGTTTTGGTTGAGAAAGACTGAGACAACTCTTCCATTAATTTTTAATTTCTATGAGTAAAGATACATTTCTACACTGTAATATATAATTTTTAGTGATTCAATATGGATGATGTGGATTATAAAACAATTTATTCCAAAAAAAATTAACTTGTATTTAATTTTTTTAACCCTACTATGATGCATGATTATGATTGATCATTGAGGAGGAAGGGCAACAATTTGCTTTCCGAAGTTGCGACCAGTGAATAGTCCAACAAGAGCAGCGGGTCCATTTTCAAGTCCTTCAACAATGTCTTCAACATAGAAAATCTTCTTGTCCCTAATGTAAGGCAATACAAGCTCCAAGATCTTAGGATATAGATGATGGTAATCTCTGTGTGTGAATCCTTTCACAGTAAGTCTCTTCAATGCCAGCAGCATCACATTCCTTAGGAGTTCAGGCTCATCAAGATTGTATTGCGAAATCATTCCACATATCGCGATTCGGCCATGGACCTTCATGTTAAGCAGAACTGCATCAAGCATTTTCCCCCCAACATGATCAAGGTAGAAATCAATGCCTTCAGGGCAGCACCTAATTCATCCCACAAAATTATAATCAAATTTATAAACTCATCTGAAGACGCACCATTATTTAGTAAGTTTGAAACTTATAATCATAAAAATTCTGATACTATGTCATAAAGATATTAATTTTAAATAGTTAATTTAGCACTACCTTTTTAAAGCTGCATCTAAATCAGGCTCTTGCTTGTAATTGAAGGCATCATCAAAACCAAACTTGTTCTTTAGAAGATTAATCTTTTGTTGGGTGCCAGCACTTCCAACCACATAACAACCAAGCAATTTGGCAAACTGTCCAGCTATTTGACCAACAGCACCTGATGCTGCTGAGATGAACACACATTCTCCCTTTTTTGGAAGACCAACTTCATAGATTGCAGCATATGCAGTAATTCCAGGCATCCCTATTCAAATAACTCAAAAGAACTAAGTAAACATCATCAAGTCTTGAACTAGATCGTATACAAATGGTTACTAAACTTAGCCAGTGTTATTATAGGTAAATGGGTCGGAACTAATTAAACCTTAATTGGATCGATCCTTAAATTTGTCAAACTAGATATATAAAGACAGATTCTTTAAAATTTATTTTCTATAAAGACTAGTAAAACGGTTCGAATGTGTTTGGTTTGACATTTTGAAACATTAAAAACACGTTTAAATTTTTTGAACATTTCAATTTCTTGAATATAACCGTTAAAGTTAATGCATAGAGAGATCAATTACCAAGAATTCCAGTGTAATGTGTGAGGGGCACATCAGTGTGGTGAATTTTCTTGAGCTGCTCTGGATTTTGAATGAGACTATATTCTTCCCAACTAGTTGTTCCCCAAACTAAGTCACCAGCACTAAACTCAGCATGCCCTGAATCCAGAACCTTAGCCACTCCAAACCCATTAATCGGCTGCAACAATTAAAATTAAAATAAACATAAAATTTATAAATAAATGTTTTATATTTGTATCAAATATATTTCTGACAACTAATTTTTTAAAAAAAACTAGGACTAATCTAATAATAATACATGATAAATATATTTGATTTACTTGTATTAATGATTATTCTTGTGAAGTTATTCTTAAATTGGTCATTTTTTCTTTTTTTAAAACATTAGTTATTAGAGATAAATTTGATGCAAATTAAAAATTTTAATTCTATGATAAAATTGAAAATTTTTAAAATTTTTAACAAATTTTAAAGATAAAAAATATACTTCTCTCGCTTTTAATAATTTTCGCTTTTATGATTTATAAACAAAATAAAAAAAAAACAGTACTTTCAATTTCATAAATTTCTAAAATAAAAAGAAAAATAAAAACCAACCGATAATTAAAGTCGTTTATAATACTTACAGATCCAGGGACATAAGACTCGGATTGGTGGGAAGGGGAATGGGGATTTTTCCTCATGCGGAATTGCATGGTTGGATCGCATGAAAGGTACAAGTTCTTCACCAACACACCATTTGAGCCTTCTGGAACCTTCAGTTTATTAATGGTACTTGTTACTATGTACATGTCAGATTCTTTGGGATATCCACTCACATAATCTCTCAGTATAACTTGTTTGTTCTTTACTTCCTCTGCTCTCCAATCATTTCTACTCTTCTCACCCATGATCGATAGATACATGATGGTTAATGATATGTAATTTCTAGTTTTCATTTCTATTTATAGGTTAGCACACCCAAAAGCTCCATCTCTAATAAAATTTAGGTATCAAATTAGTCATATCTAATTATATATATTTATACATATTAATTTATATATTTTTTAATTAAATAATCCATCACTAAAATAATAAAATCTATCACAATAAAATAATATAATTAAATTTATTTATAATAATATAATAAAAATTTATCAAATATAAAAAATATATTTTTATACATAATATGATTAATTACTAACTTATTTTTATAGGCATAAAATAATTGGTTAGAAGTTAAAACAAAATACGAGTTATTTTATAATCTCTTTTATCGTGTTTAACTGTTCGACATAGTCTAGGGGCCATCAATTTTTGTATTTTGTGGCCAGCACTTAACCATAAAAAAAAAATGAGTAATCTCTTATCATTAGATGTAATCTCACATCATTAAAAAGATTATTAATAATTAATTGATGATTACAAAATATAAAAGTTGCTGCCTTAACACTCCTCAAAACAAAAAGTAAAAAATTTTACTTCTCATTCTCTCGATAAATTAAACACAAATACCTTACATATCGTAGAATATTCCTTTGTTTTATTAATAAAATAAGGTGCCGCAAGAGCTTACGCTTCTTATCCCTTGACTTCGATTTATAGCTTAATTATCAAAGTTGACGTCAGTGCTTACAACGTAACAGAGAGATAATTAAATTTCTTGATTTTACTTTTATATATATAGAAGCCTGTTGGCAGTCCTAATATGATTTTTCGTTAATTAATTAAGGTCTCAACTTTCAAGTATCCACTTTCAAATGAGACTCGGTTCCGTTGCCAATTTTGTTTGTTAGTTATAAAGAATCAATCATTCAAAGAAAAAAAAATGATACTGTTTCAGTAAAAACCGAAAAAAAAAAGTGAGTTTATTGTACAATCGTTAAACACTACAAGAAATAAAGGGATTTAGCTATGAAAAAAACTGTAGCTAAACTCTAAGATAGGTAGTAATCATATATTGACTATATAAGAATATTTGTGACCAATCAGAAGATTATATTTTTAATTTGTCACGATTTTAGAGTTATTAGCCATATTTTTAAATATTGTGGAGACCTTTGAATAATCACCATTTATATAGGTCAGATTTTTTAACCACAATTTTTTTCGTGGCTAACATCAGGTTATTTAATCACATTATTTTTGTGACTATCTCACACTGTTTTTTAAATATAATCTGTGACTAATTTGTGCTAATTTTTTCTAATTGAACAATTTTATTAAATTAAAATTATATTTATATATAACATTAATAACAAAAATCAAACTTTTTAAATATATAATATTTAATATTTTTTATTAAATAATAATAATAATAATAATAATAATAATAATAATAATAATAATAATAATACAAGTCTAAACTTGTATATAATAAAAAATAAAAAAAAATTATCATAAATAAAAAAATTATTATCTTCTAAAATAAATATATTTAAAATTTTAACTATTATTTATTCAATACACCAATTAAATGTTTAGTATATCATTGGATAAATTAGACATTTTATCACCATATTTTGATAACAAAAATTTGTGCAGGCTGCTAACTGGATTTTAGTTTCTTCATATCCATAACTTTTTCTCTAAAGTTTCAATCAGCTTCACTAAATTTATCACATGTTACTGAGATACGTTACTGGAGACTCCACCGGTTACAAACTCAAAAATACGTTGGACTTGCCAAAATTTACCGGACATACAACACTACCAAAACAACGTATACGCCCTATATTTTCAGCACCAAAGACCTTTTCAATTTACAGCGTTGCTGTATGGGCCATTACACCCAAAAATCGTACCAATAAATTCGCGCTATTATCTCGACCTTGTCCATGACCATTAAATTCTGTCATGACTTTTTTATCATTTTTCAAATGCCAAACTTAAATTGCTGTTATTTTACGAGTTGTGATTTATTTCTTAGAAGTGTCTACAACCGAATGCAAAATTGAATAAAAGATTTAAACCAGATATTAGAACTAAAAAAATCACTTAAAAAATTTGAAATTTCATATACATTTGACATTTACAACTAAAGGGTCATTATAATCTTCCTGGTAGGTGCAGTTGGTTGAGACTTATTTCATCTAAACCTTCTCTAAATTCTTCATTGTTGTTGATATTTTGTGGTTGTGGTTGTCGTAATTCTGCTAAGAGGGCCTCTCCTGAATTATTACGTTTTTGCTTCATGAAAAAATTTGCTAAAAAAACTAACAAATATATAACACAAAAATGAAGAAAGAAAAAGTTGGTATTTTAAGTTTGGAGTAGGAGTGGCAAGCGGAGAAGCCCGCCCCATCCCGCCCCGCCTAGTAAGGCGGTCCTAAAATCCCATCCCATCCTGCCTAACTGCAGGCTGGTTGGCTAAGCCCGCAAATTTTTTTTTTTACTATTAATTATTAAATAATATATATAATTTTATAATTATTTTAATAAATTTATAATTTCTAAAAGTATAAAAAATTATAATTTTTATATTCACAAATATTAAAGTATTTGTAATTATAAATATCTAATAAACATAATTATAAACTAAGTTTTCATTCAAAATATAATTATAAATATTGTCTCTAAAACAAAATAAATATAATCTAAAACACAATTATAAATATTGTCTTTAAAACAAAATAAATATAATTTAAAACATTTAATTTTGATCTTCATTCTCTTGTAAGTTGGGTTTGGGGAAGTTAGGTTTTGACAAAAAAATTACAAAAATATCCCCTTGCAAAAGAAAAAAACTAATCCCGGCGAAAAATCCGTCCTGACCCGCCAAAGCCCGCTGTTTAAGCAGTCTGGGTTAGATGGGTTTTTACTATTTAGCGATTCTAATTTTTCGCCCCGACTCGCATTTTTTGACGGGTTACGCGGGCCGATCCAGCGAAATTAGGCCCGTTTGCCACCCCTAGTTTAGAGAATACTAGATCATGATAAAGCTCGTATAGTGTGGTTAAAGAAAGTGCGTGCTGCAAAAAATAGGGCTCATATATAAATAAAGACTAATTTTTTGACTTATTCTCATTTTTTAAAATTCATTAAATGATAAAATAATTTATTTTTAGTAAAAGATTTACTAAAAGCTTTTTTCTACTTAAAAGTTATTGAATTTTTTATTATTTATCCAAATTATATTATTTTAACTAAATAAAATTTATCTTTATAGTTAACTTAAATATTAGAATATTTTTTTATTTTTTTATTTTTTTAATTTTTATTTTTTTATATTTTTTAATTTAATTTCATAAATTTATGTTAATATCAGAATATATAAAAAAATAATATTATAAATTAATAAATTTATTTAAAAAATAAATTTATTCAAGAATCATGACATGTGAGTGTGAGACTAATGAGTACACAGAGAAAATAGAATTAGAAGGGTATAAATTTTGAATTTAAATACTACAAAAATATTATTTATAGTAAAAGGTCAAATTTTAGTCACTGTAACAATATTTTATGATAAATAGAAGACACAACTAATTTATTCTTATCACGATTTAATATTTATAGTTAAAATTTAGTGATTAAACCTCATTTTTGTAGTAGTAAAATGTGCATGCATGCATACATGATGCATAAACATCCATCGCTGCGAATTAATATTACGAATACTTGTCAGCAAACTATGACGAACTGAAACTGAAATGTATGAATAAAGACGAATGAATGAAGTACAAAAACGATGGAGATTTCTCGTCATGACGAAGATTCATCATGAGCTAATTAATATTATAAACCAACAATAAAATTGTTAAAAGCGATGTAGCATAAAACCTAACGAACACATATGTTATATGTATGTGTAACGAGGCTAGGTAGCTGTCTTATCAAATTATTCAGAGGAAGGTAGCACTTCAAATCATAATTATTTATGGTTCAGATTAGGCCTAAGTCTATCTATCTTTAATCCACATGTTAGGTGTATTTTAAAATAGGTTTAATTATTTTATTAATTTTTATGATTTTATAATTAAGTATTTTTTATGTCAAAAATATTTAAATTAATAAAATATTTTTTTCAAAAAAATATATGATCAAATATTTAATTAGATTTTTAATTGTGTGTATCTTTAATTTGTTAAAAAATATTATGTTAATTCTAACATTTTTTACAATGATAAGAACCTAATTACAAAATTAAAAGTAGTGTAGAGATTCAATTGAAAACGAAAAGAGTATAAAGATCTAATTATAAATCCGGTGAAATTATAAGGATTAGCAGATTAATTAACCTTTAAAATAGTTATTAAAATTAATTATAAGTATAAAATAGGGCAATTTACATAAATAAATTGTTTGTCCTTCAAATTTACGCAATTGTATTGTTTCAAAAATGAAGACGCAAATACATTATTTCATATATCTATAGAAACCGCTACTGCCAGTAGCGGTCCGCTATAGCCAGCAGCAGCGGTTTACACGCAAATGGGGGAACACAGAAACCGCTAGAAGCTATCGCAGTTTCTGTTTGTTGATGTTTGGCCATAAACCGCTACTGGCAGTAGCGGTTTATGTGTATTGGGACATGTGCGTAAACCGCTAGAGGCAGCAGCGGTTTACGTTGATTAGAAAAAATATTTGTTTATGCTATATTAAGTTACAAAAAGATTGAGAGAAAGAAAAATGGAGTATATATTTTTTGCAATCATATGATTTATATGGATAAAAAATGAAGTAATTTTTAAAGAAAAAGTGTATGCTTTAATAAATTTTTTACTAAAAATAAATTATTTTATCATTCATGAGTTTTAGAAGGGATGAAGATAAAAAAAATTAGTCTTAGTTTATATATTTTAGTATTCTGTGAGTACTCACTCTTTGATTTGCTATTTAATCTCATTTTAATAATAAATACAAATAAAAAATTATTACATGCATATTTATATTTTTTATTTTATTCATCAAAATTATGATGCTATCACTATTATTTATCCAAGAGTGAGTACTCACAGAGTACTAAAATATATAAACTAAGACTAAATTTTTTTTTATCTTCATCCCTTCTAAAACTCATAAATGATAAAATAATTTATTTTTAGTAAAAAATTCACTAAAGCATACACTTTTTTTTAAAAAATTACTTCATTTTTTATCCATATAAATCATATGATTGCAAAAAATATATACTCCGTTTTTCTTTCTCTCAATCTTTTTGTAACTTAATATAGCATAAACAAACATTTTTTTTAATCAACGTAAACCGGCTGCTGCATCTAGCGGTTTACGCACATGTCCCAATACACATAAACCGCTACTGCCAGTAGCGATTTATGGCCAAGCATCAACAAACAGAAACCGCGACAGCCTCTAGCGGTTTCTGTGTTCCCCATTCGCGTGTAAACCGCTGCTGGTTATAGCGGATTACGTGTTTTGATAAACCGCTACTGACAGTAGCAGTTTCTATAGATATATGAAACAATGTATTTGCGTCTTCATTTTTGAAACAATGCAATTGCGTAAATTTGAGGGACAAACAATTTATTTATGTAAATTGCCCTATAAAATATACATTAAAATATAAAATATATAAAAAAAAGTTAAATTATATATATATGAATGACTAATTTTTAGCATGTACATAATTTTTATTTTTAATATTGTGGCAACTTGACCATGTATTATAACTAAAAAAAATTATGTGCACATTAAAAATTGGTTATCAAATTAATTATTATATATTTATTTTTAAATGTATATATAATTTAACTTAATTTTAATATATATATTTCATGTTTTTATTGGTGACTAATTTTTTGTATACATTTAATATGGTTTGTATAATAATAATAATAATAATAATAATAATAATAATAATAATAATAATAATAATAATAATAATAATAATAATAATAATAATAATAATCTATCACTCTTAACTTTGATCATTAACATATAGTAATGGTGCATGCACGTTAATCGTATTTTCATGAGTAAACTCGGCTAGGTAAAATTTACTCTGAAAAAAACTGAGATAGCTAAAAAAGAATGAACAGTGAATACACAGAGTTTAATTTTTTGGGTCATGCATGACTTTTATTGGTCTGTTAGACTGTTACTTACTTGAAGGGAAACCATACATCTAACCATATAACTCATTCTTGGATCATGACTTTTATGGTAGCATGTCATTTAATGTATTTTCTCTTTGAAAGGGACTAGTCTTTTATATTTTTAATTTGTAATGTAAAAAGCAATTATAAGCACTCCATCTCGGTTCATATTATTTCTCATGTAAAAGATTTTATTTTGAATGCATATATATAAATTAGGCGTCTTAAAAATATAGGAATACTTTTCAATAGAATATCTTCATAAAGATTTTACATCCATTAAATAACAATAATTCCAATTAACTTCGATCTAATACAATGATAGAACTATATATTGGTCAAATGAATGCAGGTTTTGTTGTAAACGATCACTTAAAACACACGCTACTTGGCATCAAATCATACTTTCGGCTAAGATGTTTTAAGTGAATGGGTGGTTAGCATCATGAAGTGGGTTCCAGTCAAGATAAGGTTGCTAGGCCAATCGCTTAGATTAGATATTAAAAGAGCGCTAATTATGTCTTCAATAATCTCAATAATATAATTAATCACCCCAATAATTAAGATTGAACTACCATCAATTATATGGTGCCTATCCAAGTATCCCCATATATATAACATATTATGAAAGCCTTTATTACCATCATTATTTGGAATATATTGGTCTTTTGTCTAATATATATATATATAATCTATATATATATCTACCATTATCTACTTATAAAGTTTAGAGATTCTACTTACTTTCTCTTCAAGTTGCATTGAAATCTTAAAGCCATGTTGTCGATCTCCCGAAATTAAACCCACCTATCCGGCCCCCAACTAGCTAGTAATAACAACTAACACGCACAATTAAAAATTGTAAAATATAGATAATGTGAAATATATACTCTATAGGATATATAATAATGTATATATAATATAATATATAAATACCATTCTATATTAGCCTCCTCATCCGTTACGCATTTGCCTAGGCAGAAGAATATCTCCAAGTAGTCCATCATCTGTGGGTAGCTCTTCTGGGGTTGATGAATCTGCCAATGTAATGCTGCGTCTTCCATTGTAATTATCATTATTGTGTGATTGACAATAAGGATCATCAGAAACACTACTACTAATAAGTGTGTTTTCTTCAGGTAATTGATCAATTGGATAATAGAAGTGTGACATATTTCCAAGAGAAAATTGAGTTGCAAATGTGGATTTTTGATTACTACTAAGCATGCCACTTAGTTGTCGGTGGTGGTGGAATGTCCCTACGGAGTGGTGGCAGTGTTGGCCTTCATATGTGGTTATCACAATAGTTGGGTCCTCCGAGGAGCGTTCCACCCTTTTCTTCACACTGCAGTTGTTGTTTGTGCAACGATAGTAGCTCCTGTATAGGATAGTTGTTCATCTTCAAGTACATTGTTTATCACATTAACATGATCAAATTATGCTACTGATTTTGCTTTTAATTTGATTGCAAACAAATACGTGTTTATATATATGCTTTATATGTATTATAGATAAATTGACTTGCTGCATGTTGGTGATAACTATATATGGAAGGAGAACTGCTAGGGAGCAGCTCACTACTCACTCATGTGGCAGTTAGTAACCGTCATAGGAAGTTATTATAGACGGTTAGGAGTTTGTTACTGATCTAACCAATATATAAACGAATTAACACAACTTAAATGTTGAGGACTGAGGAGAGTTAGAAAGAATCTTTTATGAAATTAATAAGTGTCATGTCCATAATTTTAATTTATATGACCTTCAGATAGAGCATTTTGTTTATCACTTCATTTACAGATGGAAGATTAAAAGATAAATAAAGTTAAAAATCAAGACACATGATATGGGGCTAGTTAAAAATAAACCTTACTTGCAAGGCAATTTTAAAAGTGATGCAGGACGGGACAATGGATTTAAGATGTAACCGCCGTACTATGGTATTCATACTTAGCTTCTAAAATATAAATAATATATTTGTCTTTTCTTTTCCCCCCACCCTATTATTACATATTCGATATTATATGACAGATACCACCTTTCGATTTATTGTTTTATGTTTGTTCTTCTTACACTTGCTTCACTTGATTATTGTCATCATGTTGTATATGTTGTAATTAATATGGTAATGACTTTGTATTATACAACATTGGTCATATACTCGTATGATTATTGTATAATGTAACAGTTAATTTTGTGATATAATTTTCAAAAGAATTTCTTAGCCTATTTAATTGGGAAAAAGTTTAAAACGGATATATAGATGATTAGGATAGTGCATGCTCTAAAGTTTCTTTGCAGTAGGTGAGGTGTGTTGTATTAATATGGTTCCTTCTAAAGGTTGTATTAGTAAGGGTTTTAGACTTACCCATCCTCGTGCTTGACTACTATTGATGATATAGCTTTACAAAATATAAGAATATATAAAAAGCATGTTTAGATTAGGTTAGCTTTAGAAAAGTTTGATTTTCTTTCAAATCGGAAGAAGTCTTTTCATCATAACAACTTTTGAACAAAAAATATATTAAGCATGGTTCAGTACTTGTTTTTCAAACAAAAGATTTGGAGTTATTCAAAACTTTATCCTCGTGTGAATAATAAATTAAAAACAAAAAATGAATGTTCATACAAACCTGGGGAATGGACTATTTTTAACTGCCTTCTGGCCGTACTTTCGCCATCTGTAGCCATCTTCAAGATGATCGGTTTCACTCTTAGTCATAAAAGCAAACCGTGGCTGCTTCATTCGTTTCTGCTTCTTCTTACTTCTACTCCTGTAAATTAAATTAAAGCTAAGTAGCCATAAATTAACCACCATGCACCCCACAAACATATATATACAAGGGAACAGGTGAACGGCCAAAATGATTAATTGAAGTACAAATAACCATATATATGATTAGGGAAGTTATGAGGAACCAATGGAATATTTGTACAATGTGTACAATAGAGGTTTATGGAGTATTAGAGATATAATTATTAGTGTTACCTTTTTCCATCAGCTGAAACTTTTGGGATGAGTGGTATCATGATATGGTATTAGAGCGCTAGATCCGAAAAGTTAAGAGTTCGATCTTTGATAAACCCCAAAATCAGTTTAAGCTTTTGGAAAGGTGTTTATTATCCCTAGTACGTCGATGGTTATTCTAGATAGTACGGGACATATGATTATTCAATGTTGGAAGTTCCGGTGACGATAGTTAATTATCATCATCCTTTATTTATTTTTTTCTTTATGATATCTTTAAATGCTTCGATGGAGTTAGCGTCACTTCAAAAACTCCCAAATCAGTAGCAATGCACCAAAACATGACTCGAGTGAAGAAATTAAATGTGACCAAAATCTTTCAGTTATAAATTAATGATTTCACGCTAATTCCACCACAATAAACCTGACGTTCAGGTTAAAATCATACCAATAAAATTAAAATTTCTGTTTGTATAAAATTAAAGTAGCCTGCACGGAAAGGCCAGAATATTCAAATGTATATGTAAAAGCTATAAACCGTGTGTATTGCATTATTTAGGGCCGAAAGACACATAATATAATAAAATAATAACCAATAAATTGTGATTTGTGTCCATGGCAGCCATTATGGCATTATCTACTTATTATATATTGGTGCCATCTATAAAATAAGAAGCATGTAAAATATGGACCACAAAAAAGGAAAAAGTAGAAGTAGAGACCCCCCTTATAACTATGGACACAAGCAAGCATTATTTATTTGGTGCAAATTAACATCATGTACAGAATATAGCACACATAGCATAGCATAGCATATCTTATATATACCTAGCTAGAAACTCGTCCATTCATGCAATCATGCACATACATACAAATTATAAACAAATAATGATGCAATGCAACTACTTGGAATTAATCTGAACAATTATATATACAGTGCAAAACTAGTTAGCTAGCACAACAGCATCAGGAGTGAAAGGAGGCCCAATAATGAATTAATGATTAACTAAGCTGCGCTGTTAATAATTAAAAATGGAATAATAATAATAATAATCTATCATAAATTGTGAAATCACTAAATCAGCAAAGTTAATAATGTATAAAAGCATGAAGTGGAGTGGTGGATGGCTAGCCGTCAAGTACGGCACTCCCGCCGCAATAATCGCGGTGCCCGTGATTTTGAGGACGTCATCATACCAAAAAGCATCGTCCCTTTTTCTTTTTCATTTTCTTGCTTTCATTTGAAGCCAACAACAATTTCAAATAATGATAATAAAAATAACAGTCGATCTACTTTCAAATTCAATCAGTAATACTCTTAATTATTTATATGAAGTATATATGAAAACATAAAATATATTAAAAAATATAAATAACATTTTTATAAAATGAATAATTCGGAACAAAAATCAAAATCAGTATGAGCAGTCAGTGAACTACTAGAGCGGGTGGCTAGAACATGTATTTGTACGGACGGTGGCTGCACTGCTTCCGAAAAAACAAAACTAATTAATTAGATTCCGATTTGGTTAGTTAGTTATGTGTGCATAGCATTTTTCGCTTGCGTTTAGACCCCTAAATTTTAGGTTAATTACAACTTAACCTCAGTGAAGAAAGGAATTAAAGGCGACTTACGGTGGTTTCTCTTTGTCGAGCTGTTTCCCGTCGGAGGCGATCGAACTCTCCGGCGGATCCTCAGCTGAGCTTGAAGACGGCGATTGATTATTGTTGTTGCTGTTGTTCTCCGGCGGCAGACACATGGTGTCGCCTTCTTCTCCTCCGATCCAGTCAAAGTCGGCGAGCATGTTGGTGCTGTCGGTGACGGCGGAGAAAAAATAAGAGGCGTCGGATTGTTCCGGTGGCGGCGGAGGCTTTTGGCAGGGTTCCATGCGTAAAGTAATACTGGTCCGTACGTGTGGTGTTGCTATGTATGTAGAAGAGAGAGAGAGAGAGAGGAGAGAGAAAATTAGGGTTTTGGTTGCGATTGGTGAGGGAGCAATGAGGAGGATGGGAGGGTGTATTTTAAAGAAGGTTTTGAAAGCTTTGTCTCCTTAATTAGTACAGAGGCCAAACATAAAGGAGAAGAGTTATCTCTCATATGACTCTTGATCCATGAGATAAGATGTTAGCTAGGCTTTTAAGACAACAATATCTAATTTGTTTTTAGTGTATGTATATATTCATTAATTAATCACTGATTATTTTAGGGTCATAGATGATTAAAAACGAAACTCTTTCCCCGAAATTAAAAAACTTAATTACACACTAGTCATTAGTCAATTGTATTGTAGTGTTAAAGTGGATAGAAGATGCACGACGCCAATATATATGGCTTAGACAAATGAAGAAAAGAATATAAATATATATTATAATTTTATATTCAGCAAAACTATTTAGCCAAGAAAATTTGTTGTTATGTGCCCTTTAATTGAAATTATGTCATATTTAATGGCTATATACCTGTTTAAATTAGTTAACGATGTTCAAATTTTCTAAGAATTAATTGGCAATAATAATATCTAACCATGATATATATTTTTATGTGGATAAAATATTTTTTATTTTAAAATTAAATTTAAAAAGAAAGACTTGTATAGTTGTATTATATGAGTAATAAAATCAAATGTTAAAAATTATAAATCAAACGTGTGAAAGTTTGTAAGCTAATGAAATCAAAGACAAGAGAACCGTATAATTTAGATTATTTAATTTGTTCCTATGTTGTCTGTATTAATTAGAATCACTAATTTGTTATTTCAAAAATATTGCATGCATATTTAACAATAAATCATTAAATTAGTTATTATATATTATTTTAATATATTTTTAATAAATATTCTATATTTTATATAAATAATTAATTAATAATTAATTTGTTATGTACTTAAAAGTTGTTTTAAAATTAGCGCTATACTCTCACCGGCCGCTTAGCGGGCTAATGTCCGATGAAGCGTCTTACTAATTCTCATTTCTATATTATTATTATTATCTATACAGTAATTATTATTATCCATTGACTCTAGTAGAATTCCTAATTTTAATCTCAATTTTACTCTCATTTATAATAAAAATAAAACCACGATTTTTTTATTTTCTCTCTTACATTTTTTAGCCGCACTGTTTAGTATCATTTCTAACTATCTCAATTTCTCCGTCACTCGGTCATTATATGATTTGTTTATTATACTCGAATTTCCGATGTTTAAATTTTAGAATGATTGGATAATAAAATAAAATATTTAAAATGTAAGAAAAATAAACATTCAAAAATTAAAAAAAATCTAAAATTATTAAAAAAAAACATCTAAAACCTAAAAAAAAATATCTAAGACTTATAAAAAAGACACATCTAAAACTGTGAAAAAAAAACATCTAATACCTAAAAAAAGAAGAACGTGGATGAAAAAGAGGAAACGCCAAGGATTAGAAAGCGTAGTAGCAAGAGGAGTTGTATGCGAAAAACGCGGCAGCGTGACAAGGGGAATTAGAGGAGAATGTTGCGGCGTCACAACGAAAGGACTTGGATGCGGAGGGTGTGGCGGTGGGGCAAGAGAAGTTGAAGGAAGAGGACGCAGCGTCGTGACAAGAGGAGTTCGATGAGAAAGGGCGTGGCGAGACAAGTTAGTGGGAGACGTCGCGGCGTGAGAAGTTGGAAAGGGAGAGTACACGTTTTTTTTTTTATCGCAAATCTAGTTTTTTTTTTAATTATATTTTTGAAAAAGTTAAGTATATACTTTATCTACAATAATATATTCACGATCGGAGCTTAATGTTGAACAAAGAAACAATGCCCCCAAATTAAAAATTTTAATGTATAAAGATTACTAACTTTTATATTAACCCTCCTTTAATTTTAATTTTTTTTAATTATATTTTTATATTGGTCCATCTTAAGAATTATGCTAACTCTGTCCTAAATATAGTAATTATCTTATTACTTTTTTTTTCTTTTAAAACAAAGATAGAGAGAGAGAGAGAGTATTATTATGTAGATATAACTAAAATATTAATGTGTCTATTAATTTATTATTATTTTTATTAAATAATAATAATAAATGTAAGATTAGTTAACCTAATAAGTATTTTTATTTTGAACTAATAATTTTGAGTCTAAATATTATAAATAATAAAAGTATTTATAGTATTTTAATATAGTACTTAGAGGGGGTGGTGGACTGCGGATTGGTCCAACCAGCTATTACATATAGACATGGTCACTTATATTATGAACTTATTATTGGTCCATCCTGTAATAATTAATTAACTACTATACATCCCCGCCATGCACATGCATGATACATGCACAATAATAATCCTTCATTTCGTGGAACTTTTCTGTCCTCCCATATTAACTTCAACTTTATCCTTCGCCGACATAAATTAACAATATATAAGTTTGGATCCGTAATATATCATGGTATGTACAACAATATATTTATGCTTTGCTTATATTCATGTGCAATTGTAAGTTTAGGGTGTTCAGAAGAGAGTGATTATGATGAGTATATGCATTAAATGATTATTTAAATAGGAAAAACGTGATCACGTCGATGTATGGTTCTTCACTTCTTCCATAACCTTTTAACACAAATTTTTTCCGGGTTAGTTGAAATAAAGTTGCTTAATTTTAAAGTAATATTAGAAATTTTAAATGTATTTAGAGTGTTATTTATTTTAACTTGTTTGTCTGCAATACATCCACCGTCGAATATGATAATTTATTTCTCGTTGAATTATAAATCCCTAGATAAGTGAGACATTAGTCATGACTTAAATCCTAGTTCTTATATAAATTAAAGTCCTAATAAATCAAGGTACATTATTTGATTTGAACTTAACAGTATTGACAGTTGACAACATTTAGTGGTTATTAATTGATTAATTAAATCCATTTACCACTACCACAATATGATGCATGCTTCCATATGGGTGGTCCAATTCATTCTTGTCACACTTACGGATGATACATTATTATGGATGATGACACATTAGGGCAACAGCCATGGACGTGGGCCAACATCAACTTGTTCATATCTATCAACTTGTTTGTAATCTTAGCTTAACGGAAGCATTCATTATCTTAGCTAAAAATTTTGGTAACTATATTTTTACTGGATTGTTTTAATTTATAGATATAATATTAAATACTTGAGTCACTTAACCTCTAAGTTTGATAATAAATAGTTAGAGTAATTTAAGTTAGGAGCTGATATGTGCCTGATCAGTTAGTCATGTTGATAATTATATTAGATGACACCTCAGCAAATTGGTTACTAGTTTGTTAGAAGGGTGCTGATCTAATGCAGCTAAGGTGTAGTGTAGGTGTTGTATATATATGTATTTGCAACTCACCTGTAAAGTGTGATTCACCATTTTATGCTATTAGGTATTTTGCAATTGTGCCTTTCTCTCTGGTTTTCTCTCACAGAAAGTGCAGCTACTCACACTTGCAACACCTTCAACATGGTGCGGTGAGCGTGGAGTGTGGCAAGCACTGAGATTCAGATTGAGGAAGGTGCAGCCTAATCTGAAATCTTGCCAATTTTGCAAGAGCTCAGTTATGCGAATGGTGATCCAAATTCCTTTCTTCTCGATCCAGATTCTGTATCTCGTTCCAAACTGAAATTTCTTTGAGTTCCTTTTCAATTCAGCGTGTGATTCATCTAATTTCAATTTGAGTTTAATCCGTTGAATTTCTTTCTTTCTCCATCTAATTTCTCAAGTCAAATTCATTCTCTCTTTCTGTCTTTCTTCTCTTCCTACAAACTTATACGATAGAGCTTGATGAGAGTGCGCCGCCTCACACTCTCTGTAACTGTGAGAAGGTGACTCCGATCAACGAGATTGTAGGAAGAAGGTTAATCACTGAGGCTTCTGTCAATCGACGTTGCTGGAAGGTGCGATGGAAGGTGTAAATGCAGAAGCGTTCATGAATTTTCTGAATCAGCTCACAACATTTCAAGCGAGCATTAGCAAGAAGAGTACCAAACCGAATCAGGATCCAGAGAGCATCTATTACCTTCATCCCTCTGAGAGCACTGGTATTCCTCTTACTACTGTTATTCTCGATGGTAAAAACTATGGTGATTGGAGTAGATCTGTGCTGTGGGGACTGAAAGGGAAGAACAAGATGAAATTTATTGATGGTAGTTTGCCTAAGCCTAATAAAGATGATGAAACCTTTGAGGCATGGGATAGGTGTAACACTTACGTCGTAGCTTGGATAAACCTTTCCCTTAGTCCAGACATAGCTAGAAGTGTTGTTTGGAACAATGTGGCCAGCAATCTGTGGAGTGAATTGAAGCACCGATACTATCAAGGAGACAGATTTAGGGTGGCAGAGTTGCAAGAAGAGTTGTTTGCTATCAAGCAAGGGGACCTAGATGTAACTAAGTATTTCACAAAGTTGAAATCCATTTGGGAAGATCTTGACAGTTTTAGAGCTATACCCGATTGCGAATGTTCAAACAAGTGTAATTGTGGCTTAAGTGTGATGCGACAATATCGAGTAGAGGATCATGTAACACGATTCTTGAGAGGGCTGAATGAGCAATACTCCACCGTTAGATCTCAAATCATGTTGTTGGATCCTCTCCCTGATGTAACCACTGTGTTGTCCATGTTGACACAGCAGGAACGACAATTTCAGAATCCAGATGCCGCTTCAGACATCAAAATTGCATATGCTGCCATTCCCTCGAACACTGCAGGATCCTTTCAAGGCAGAGGGAGAGGGAGGGGCAGAGGTGGACGATCCCAAGGTGGTAGAAGTCAGGGAGGGAAAGGCAGACCACAATGCTCCTATTGCGGAAAGCTTGGCCACAGTGTTGACGTATGTTATAAGAAACACGGATTGCCACCACATTTAAGAGGTAAAAATGCTGCAGATGAAAATGGAAGCTTTGCAGCAGCAATGAACACTGAGAGTGAATCAAGAAAACTCAGTGAGCACGACAATTCATCGCGTTCCTCCCATTTAGAGAGAGTTGGAAGTGACACACTGGAGTTCACCCTTGAGCAAAAGCAAGCATTGCTCACTCTTCTCAACAAGATTCATGGAGAGCAGCCTCATAGCATCAACGTGACAGCATCAAAGGTTTCACCCGAGTTGCCTCATCAAGGTAATTCGGTGCATACACCAATCCTTCATCTAGGAAAGTTGGTAACAGTCATGCATTTTAAAACAAGCATTAATGCATTGAATATTTCTTCAAACAAGTTCTCATCCTGGGTAATCGATACTGGTGCAACTGACCATGTATCCCATTGCCTTAATGATTTTTTCACATATAAAGAAATAGCTCCTGTGATAATTAAATTGCCCAATGGGGCTTGGACTACAAGTAGAATCATGGGAACTATTGTTTTCTCAAACAAACTGTTACTGCACAATGCCCTTTACATCCCATCTTTCAATTTCAAGCTCATTTCTGTTTCAAAACTCACCTCTGCATTGCATTGCCAAATGAACTTTACTGACATAAGGTGTGAGATACAGGATCGGAGCTCGATGAGGATGATTGGAGCAGCTAGAGAAAATGGTGGTCTCTACATATTAAATAAAGAGGCTTTAAAACTCCCCAAGCCAAGTACACACGTATGTTCGGTTGTAAGCAATAATCACAGGCAAGATCGCTGCATTTGGCACTACAGGTTGGGTCACTTGCCAAATGATAGACTAATAAAGATGAAGAGAGACTTCTCCTTCATCTCATTTGATAAGGCAGCAGCACCATGTGATGCTTGCCATCTAGCTAAACAGAAAAGACATCCTTTTCCTGTAAGTAGTTCTGACCCAACTCAATTGTTTGAGCTTGTACACATAGACATTTGGGGGCCACTTAGAGTGCCATCCACCAGTGGACATCGTTACTTTCTAACCATTGTAGAAAATAAATCAAGATATACTTGGGTGTACTTGATGAAATTGAAGTCTGAAGTATGCAATTTAGTTCAACATTTCATCACTTTCATACAAACTCAATTCAACAAATCTATCAAAATCATTCGGACTGACAATGGTCCAGAATTTCTCATGGAATCTTTTTTTGCTAAAACTGGAATTTTGCATCAAACTTCCTGTGTTGAGACTCCTCAACAAAATGGGATAGTAGAACGAAAACACCAACATATTCTTAACATCACCAGAGCTATACTATTTCAATCTCAAGTCCCACATTGTTTTTGGAATTTTGCTGTTAAGCATGCTGTTTTCTTAATGAATAGGATTTCTTCTACTTTTCTCAAGGACAAGTCTCCTTTTCAAATATTGCATCAATCTCTCCCTGATCTAATGACCCTAAAGGTCTTTGGTTGCTTGGCCTATGCCAGCACCATCAATGCTCACAGGTCCAAGCTGGATCCTCGAGCCAGGAAATGTGCTTTCCTTGGATTTAGGGAGGGGACAAAAGGATATGTTTTAATTGACTTAAAATCCAAAGAAATTTTTGTTTCTAGAAATGTGGAATTTTACGAAAACCATTTTCCTTTTGCACAAGATAAAAACAATCATGCATCAACATTAGAATTAGAAATAAATAAAACCATTGCACCACCTGCACTAAGACCTGAAACATTGGAATTGGACCATGGCCCTTCTTCCTACAAGCACACGAGTGACTCATCGAGAGTCACTGAAGGTGACTCAACAAATCAAAGGGAAAATACCCAAGAACTAGCCAGGGAAAACTCACAACTAAGATACTCTGAACATAATGTACAAAGGAAATCCACAAGGGAGAGAAAGCCACCAGCTTATCTAAAGGATTTTGTTTGTATGAGCACCACCATTGACAAAGCTAATCCAAATCAAACCATCAACGATAAAGTCAGGTATCCAATGTCAAACTTTGTGTCTTATGAATCTCTTTCTGCATTACATAAAGCATATTCACTTGCACTAACCAATGATATCGAGCCAAAGTGTTATGAGGAGGCGGTGTTACAACCCTGTTGGCAAGATGCGATCAATGCTGAGCTTAAGGCTCTTAAAATGAACAAAACGTGGAGGCTTACAACTCTGCCTCATGGGAAGAAAGCGATTGGAAGTAAGTGGGTCTTCAAGATAAAACACAACCCGGACGGTTCGATAGAAAGGTACAAGGCACGGTTAGTAGCAAAAGGGTACACACAGGTGGCCGGTATTGATTATCTAGACACATTTAGCCCAGTGGTAAAACTGAAAACACTAAGGATTGTGCTAGCCTTGGCTGCCATGAAAGGTTGGATGCTTAAACAAGTTGATGTAAATACTGCATTCTTGCATGGCGTACTCAAGGAGGAGGTTTACATGAGGCCACCACAAGGTTTGGAAATTGAAGATGGGAAGGTGTGTAAGCTGGAAAAATCGCTGTATGGACTCAAGCAGGCTAGTCGGCAATGGAACCACATGCTACATTCTGTCTTGGTAGAAGCTGGATACACCAGGTCAGCATCAGACCATTGCTTGTTCACGAAAGGGACAGAATCTGGTTTTACAGCACTGCTGGTCTATGTGGATGACTTAGTGATAGCTGGAAATGATGAAAAGGAAATCGATCGAATTAAGAGGATCTTGGATGAGAAATTCAAGATCAAGGACATAGGAGATTTGAAGTTCTTTCTAGGGATGGAAGTTGCAAGATCAAAGAAAGGTATTGCTCTCTATCAAAGAAAGTATGTGATGGACTTGTTAAAAGACACAAGATTTGAAGGTTGCAAACCAATAAGAACACCATTGGATTATATCGTGAAGCTGTCCAGAGAAAGAGGAGAACCACTGAAGGATCATTCAGCTTATAGGAAGCTAGTTGGGAGGCTCTTGTACTTAGCTAACACCAGACCTGATATAAGTTACGCAGTTGGAAAGCTCAGTCAGTTTTTGGACTGCCCAACCACACAGCACATGCAGGCAGCACATCATGTGCTCAGGTACTTAAAAGGAGCCCCAGCAGCAGGGTTGTTTTTCACATCAGAACCAGATTTCAATCTGACTGGGTTCTCAGATTCGGACTGGGCAGCATGCCCAGACACTAGGAAATCAATTTCAGCCTATTGTTTCTACCTGGGAAACTCACTCATAACATGGAAGAGTAAAAAGCAATTGACAGTGGCTTCATCATCCTCCGAGGCAGAGTATCGAGCATTAGCGAGTGCGACTAGAGAGGCACAATGGATTAGTTACATCTTGAAGGATCTGCATATCCCTCTTACCAAGGCTATCAACATCTTCTGTGATAGTCAGTCAGCAATATACATAGCATCTAACCCTGTGTTCCATGAGAGGACGAAACACATAGAGGTGGATTGTCATGTGGTGAGGAATAAAGTTCAAGAGGGACTCATTCATTTGCTACCCATCTCAACCTATGAGCAAGTGGCTGATTTGCTTACCAAAGCACTTGCACCAACCGTGTTTAGTAGGCTCCGAGATAAACTAGGCATGCTGAACATATACGCTCCTAACTTAAGGGAGGGTGTCACTTAACCTCTAAGTTTGATAATAAATAGTTAGAGTAATTTAAGTTAGGAGCTGATATGTGCCTGATCAGTTAGTCATGTTGATAATTATATTAGATGACACCTCAGCAAATTGGTTACTAGTTTGTTAGAAGGGTGCTGATCTAATGCAGCTAAGGTGTAGTGTAGGTGTTGTATATATATGTATTTGCAACTCACCTGTAAAGTGTGATTCACCATTTTATGCTATTAGGTATTTTGCAATTGTGCCTTTCTCTCTGGTTTTCTCTCACAGAAAGTGCAGCTACTCACACTTGCAACACCTTCAACAATATGCAAAGAAAAAGGAAAAGAAATAAGAAAGCGTTCCACTAATGTTGCAGCATGAAGATAATCCAGGTGGGTCACCTTATTTCCGAAAGCATATAAATTTCGTGGATGAAAATACTGAACCTAGATTTTTTAAAAAAAAAAATGATAATTTCCATTATGAATTATTTCTCTTGTGTGTTACTAGTAAAATAGAATGATTACACTTACAAATATAGTGGAGACAAAGGCCAAGAATCTTCAACAACCACGCCATGTTCCCTTTGTGGAAGGCCTATATGAAAATGACATTTGGAACCGTTTGCTATTAAAAGAAGTAGGTCTTTGCAAATTGCATTACAGTTACAGATATAAGTCATCATGTATGTGTGTATCTTTTCTTTTGCTGAACTATTTAGCTATAGATCATACTGATACAAGTTAGGGTCTTAGTTTTGATGGTGCTTTTAATAAATTATACCTTGTCCAAGTTATAACTTATTATAAAGTTTTGTTTACATGACTAAATTTACAAAGTGTAATAAAAAATCCCTATGTAATCTAGTAGAAACTTACATATAGTTATTTTTATATGAAATTGATACTTGAGAACCGTAGATGATTTAACAAATTTGACTAAATAATCATCTAACGATTTTCAATTTTCAACTTTACAGAAAGATAACTGTACAAGTCTTCACCTCGTGTAATCTTTTCTAAAAATTGTTAATTACAAAAGTAATAACCATTATTTTGCATCAAAATTCACCCTAATTATAAACAGTTTGAGAGCAACAGAAACCAAAAATAACCCAGAAGGAAGAAACAATTAGGCACATGAAACTTTTCAAGGCAGGAAAAGTGGTTGAATTCTCCAAATGTCTCTGGCATATTGATGAATAGTCCGGTCACTGCTGAATTTGTATGAACCGGCTGTGTTCAAGATTGACATTCTTGTCCACCTCTGCATAATATAACATCAAAGTAAATTCACACAATTACATTAACTAGATGAAAAAATGTTATATATATCAGTCTTAACTAACCTTTTGATCTCGATATGCTATGTCGATGGCGTCTTGGCAGTCCAAGTAGCTAGGGAAGTCCTTTCCAACAAGGAAGTAATCAGCACGACCATACCCTTCATTCCCTTCCAAGGACCCAATCAATTCTTCATAGTTGTAGCTTCCAAAAACACCACTCCTTACATATGCCTTTACTTCTTCAAAACGTGGATCTGCTACAAACTGCATATAGTGTGCAAGAGGATTGTGATTATCAGAAACTAATAATGCATAGCATAGCAGATTGGCAGAGTATGATGATGCTTACCTTTCCCTCTGCTCTTTCTTTTCGCAGCGTAGAGATTTCGTGAGCACGCGCGCCAAAGAGGAAGAAGTTATCTTCTCCAACTTCTTCCCTTATTTCAACATTAGCCCCATCAAGAGTTCCAATAAGTAAGCATCCATTCATTGCAAACTTCATGTTGCTTGTTCCACTGGCCTCCATACCAGCCGTGCTAAACAAGAAACACACACAGAATGATGATAACAATAAGGTATCATGTAATTTCAATTGAAAAGTTTGTTATTTATTACCTGATGTGCTGCGACAACTCGCTGCCAGGAATTAGCATTTCGGCCACACTGACATTGTAATCAGGAACAAATACAACCTAAACATTAAGAAAAGCTCCAAGATTTAATAATGTTAGTTCTTGATTGTTATTTTAGCATTTACTTGGGAAGGACTATGTAATGAACAGTACATATTTACATATACCTTTAATAGGTCTCCAATCTCTGGATCATGATTGATTGTGGCTCCTACATCTGTGATGAATTTTACAATTCTCTTGGCTTGAACATATGTTGCAAATGCTTTCCCTCCGAAAATACAAACTCGTGGAACAAAACTTTGTTTCCTTTCCTCATCACTCATTTCTTTCATCTTTTTGTAGCGATAAACGATTCCCAAGATATTCAGTAACTGCCGTTTGTATTCATGAATGCGCTTCACCTGAAAATCCATGAATTGAAGTGTGAAACTAGACATTCTGTTGGAATTCTAATGGCCGCGTCAATAGTCCAAGTAGGATTTCATTCAATACATACAAATCTCTGAATTACACTCAACTTGTTTTAGATTCAACATCTGTTACCATAAAAAGGTGAAGATAAACATTCCAAAACAGGACAAGAAAGAAACAAAGTGGTTGGTGGCAGAAAACCAACCTGTACATCAAACATTGCATTTGAACTAACATCATAACCAGTTCTTTCCTTGATAAATGATGCAACCTTAATCTTGTTCCTTCTCTTTGATTCCATCCATTCTGATTGTAAATCCTCATTATCTGCAAACTGTTAAAACATTCATGCATAAGAAAATACTGTTATTCAAATTGACTAGTGACATCTGATCAATGAATCACCCATCTATAATGCTTTGTTGTCACCATGATGTTATGAATACTAGTCACGCATTTACTTACATTCATTAACATACATTATTCATAACACTTAGCTAAGTTAATTTACCTTGCGAAGTATAGCCAATTTCTCAATATCTGTGACCCAGTCCTCTGTTCCAATCCACTTGGTTATGATTTTACTAAGATCAGGATTGCAAAAGCGGATCCATCTTCTTGGGGTCACCCCATTTGTTTTATTCTGGAACTTTTCAGGCCACATCTGCACAAAAAGTAAATAATAAAGAAACATGGTGATTGTAATTGTTGACAAACACAGAGAGAAAACTCTGTTTATATTGTTACCTCGTAGAAATCATTGAAAACTTCCTGTTTTACAATCTCACTGTGAATCTCAGCTACTCCATTCACAGAAAAACCACCTACAACGCATAGATTAGCCATGCGAACCATTTTTGGCTGTTTTGAATCAACTTTGAATGTCCATGTTGTTTTCTTTTCGGTATCCTCTTCCACAGATGGCTCTTCTTCGCCATCATCTTCTTCCGGTTCTTCTTTCCCTACTTCGTCTTCGTCTTCTTCCACTTCTTTGGCTTCTGCTTCTTCTTCCTTCTCTTCTGTTGCCTTTATATCAGTATCAATAACATCTCTTTCCTCTATAGGATCAGTATCAGGAATCTCTATTGAGCTATTAATCAGCTCAACCACTGAGTTAGGCAACTCAATGTTCTCCAGTATTCTCATCTTTCTGAGCTTTTGATCCAACAAGTCAAGGTCATTCATCCCATACTCAGATATAATTTCATGTATGAACTGGTTAAAAACGTATAATTGCATAACATTAGACATAGATTTCGTAAAGAATTATGAAATGACATGTGTGTAGGCACAAGAGCAAAGAACTATATAAGTATATAACATGATAAAAAATTACCATAAGTTCTAAGACATTACCACTTCATCAGTTTTTCTTATTATCTCCACGTGTCGAGGAAGCAAATCCTGCAGAAGTTTCAAACTCCATTTCTCTAGTGCCTCAGGTAGAACTGTGTGATTTGTGTAAGCAACGGTTCTAACATAAGAGCCATCAAAACAAGGATCAGAAATGTATACTAAGTATAAGCATCAAAGTAGTAGTCATGTTGCAATTCGCGAAGTACCTTTTAGTTATCTCCCAGGCTTTATCCCAGCTTAAACCTTTTACATCCATCAATATTCTAATCAACTCTGGAATGCAGAGTGTTGGGTGAGTATCATTCATTTGGACCACCACTTTATCCGGGAAAGTATCCCAATCAATGGCCTTTCCTGATCTCTTTTCGAAACGAGCAATAATATCCTGGAGAGAGGCCGAGCATAAGGTATACTGTTGCTTCAATCGTAGAGTCTTCCCTTCAATCGATTCGTCCCCAGGGTATAATACATAGCAGATCTGAATGCAATATAGCACAAAAGCTCACTAGTTATTTATGCAGACAGTTCATTTAACTTGCTGTATATAGATGAAACGAAACTTTTCGGATGAATTGTACATGAGTTTGAGATGCAAGAGCAATTCAAAACAAGCAAATATGATTTTCCTTATATCTATGTGCTGCACTTCTCAGTTAACTTGTGGACAGATAGAACTTTCAGAATGCAACTTTGAATTTCACAGGAGGATATTCACTAAGCATAGATGAATTGCAAGATTATAAATTCTGAACAGAATAAAAGCTTCCAGAGACCTTCTCTGCATTCTTCAGAGCAGTATATGCTTTGTCATGATCCCCAGCATTGTAAGCTCGCAAATCGAACTCTTCAGGTGAAACTTTAGTGGACCACAACCTCAAGTTTATAGTGGTTCTAGTTTTGTATCCTGGTATTGGAACATCATAAGCAACTGCCATGATATTTTCTCCTCCAATCCATTCTTTTCTTCCATCTGGCCCTGAAGTAATTTCTCCATAGAATTTAACCGGATAAGAAACATCGTTTCTAGGAATTTCCCAGGGATTTCCCATCTGTAAATAGATACTTTCTACATTAGAACTTGTGACTTACAGAAACTAATAGTCCTGCACTGCATATATCCCTTATTATATTGATAAAAGAATTCAAGAACTGTGAATGCATTTTTCTTACACAAATATGATAAATGAATCACCTATGAATTGACGCATATATGTAAATACCTCGAGCCAGCTTTCAGCAACTTCCTCTTGACCATCCTTTGTTATAAGTTGTTTGAACAAACCATACTTGTATCTTAGCCCATAACCCCATGCAGGGTAATTCAATGTTGCCAAGGAGTCCAAAAAGCAAGAAGCAAGGCGGCCTAATCCTCCGTTCCCAAGGGCAGCATCTGGCTCCTGTGGATTGGATTATACATCAATTTACTCTATAATAAAGCCCAACAAATTACTGAATACTGACAGTAGGCAGTAGCTCCATAAAAATGCAAAGCTAAAGGCCTTTACGTGGTTTAGTAATTACTTGTTTTTTTTTTTTTTTTTTTTGTGAATAAATTTCCATACAAGAATATATTTTGACTTATAAATTTCTATATGAAACTGTTCTTATTGTCTTGAGAAGGCCATGCTTATAGATAGCAATTGAAAGTATATTGGATAATAACATCTGAAATCATCAGAATGACATGCAACAATTTTGTGAAATGGGCACAATGAAGCATTAATCCTTGTCAAATTACTCTTAATGCTACCAGAAAAGCTAAACTGATAAGACTCAAATCACTTGGACTTTCTAATGCGAAACAAAACATCACAGCTATGGAGAGAAAAAAGATTTTTAGACCTGATTAGCCACATTCTCTAAATTGTGTCCCAGCTTTCTTAGAGCCTCAGAATAAGGGCCTGAAAGTTGTAAATTTCCAATTGCATTTAGCAATGCCCTACCCTGCACAATTATAATAGCTTAAAAAAAGTTGGTTAAACATCTTTGCTGAAAAATGAATCTGCCTCAACAGTGAAAATTCAATATAAACCTGTAGATACTCCATGGACATATAGTAAGCTTGCTTAACATTCATCCTCTCATAATATTCATACGTTGCATTCCAGTTTATGATGAGGGAATCACGGACACTCTCTGCAGTCGCATAGAATGCTTTACTTAGCTGAAACTTCTCCGGAGAGAAAGACGGGGTGAACTCGGCATGATACTTAATGCTTGCAGCAATAGATGCAGAATCTGGCACAAATTTATCTAAAGTTTCTGCAAGTGTTAAGCATGAATGAGTTAGCACTTTAGTCATATATGCATAAAATAACAAACAATGTTGTAGCCCAGTATTATAAATTGAAAAGTTTTAGTTCATAGAAACATAAAATCTGAATGAACAAACACCTAATGCCAACATCTAACAAGAGGTTTCAACATTTGTACCATCAAAATACTATATCATTTGAAAAATTTGATCACTATTCAATGCAAATTGATAGGGGAAAAGATAATATGAATTCTGCATTTTCCGAATATTGTATTCGGAATGAAAAGAGCTCAACCGAAGAAGTAAAGCAAGCGAAAAAGCATGAGAAAATGACAGCAGGCAGGAAGCAACCTTGTTCAGTGAGTGGTTCATTCTGTTCCTGCTTTTTATCACTGGCAACATTCTTCACACATAATTTTCTTACTACCCTTCTGGAACTGCACTTCCTGATGAGAAACAAGTGGCCAATATTGTTTCTTTGACTGAAACCAGTGAAGCTTGATTTGGAATTGGAGTGTAAAGATGAATTGGAATGCCTGCAGATTGTTGAGAAGGGTAGAGCTGCCATAGCTGCAATGACTACAAGGCTTTCATTAAGTGAAAGAGGAAGTGTGTTTGTCTTCTTATCTTTATTTTAATATCTTGGAGTTTGAAGACAGTGCTTACTTCATGTTGAAAACGAGCCAAAATATGAGCTTTGTCGTTATCCCTAATTCCCTACTACTTTTGTGACAATAGTTGGTTTGATTGGTCCTTCTCCTTCAAGATTATGAGGCATCATGTCCCTGCTTTGAACCAGTTAATTACCAAATGATCCCTCAGATATTTCTGGGTTTCAGCCTCAACTATTTACCAATTTGGGTGTTTTAGCATTTCCTTGTCCACATATGATTCTACATAGCTTATTGTCCGAATATGCAAGTTGGACATTCCTTCTGAAACTGTTGGAATTCATGGATATCATGTCAGTTAATCAATGATCTGAGAGTACTCTGTAAATACTAAGCTAGCCAATTTGAAGAATAAATTTTCAACTTCCAAAATTTTCTGTATTCATTCCTCCTCCATTCATGAACATGGATGCCGTTGTGGTTGAAGTACCCTCACCATTTGGGGTTTGTAAAACTACCACCTTTCAGATGTCGCCACTTTTTGTGCACCCAAGAAACAAAATTAATAAATAAAATAACAAAGAAAAACTTTGAAAAGTGAAAAAAAAAAAGGGTAAAAAACAATGGTTTCACTTGAGAATCGATTCGACCCAAAGAAGGGCAGACACAAAATCCCTTTATTTTTCATTGGCATCATTATTCATCTAACTCATTTTGAATATAATACAAACACAATCCACCAAAGGTTGCCTTAAATGGCACACTGCAGTAAAATTACATATGTACAAGCTTACGTGTATAATCAAACGAATAGCATCGAAAAGGTATCATCTCACAATTCCAAACCTTCATGTTTCATCTAAAAAGTGGAAAACACAACACTAAAATATGGTTCAACTTTCCTCAGTCTTCAAGGGACTCCAGTTACTCCTGGCACCAGGCTTCTTCTTGGCATGTGAAACAAAGCCAACGATGTAACCCATAAAGGCCCCAAGCACCAATACGCTTCCTCCCTCGACATACCACGACAGTGGCGATTTCACAATCTCACTTTTAACACCACCAATAGCTGCATCCTTATCCTTATCCTCATGACCACTGAAAACTTCACCAGATGCCAGAATTTCCACTGTGTCATGCACCTCGCCATCATGATTTCCGACGTAAGAAAGTACAAGCTTTTCTTTTGTAGCTAGTAGTCTAGTGTATCCAAACTCCCCACCACGGTATAGAGATCGTGCCGGCTGAGGAAAGATTGGGTCATTAGGATGGTCTGGTCTAGGTTCCCATATGGGTTGCCAATCTTGCCCTGCCATGCCGATCACGATGTGAATGGTAAATGCTCCTTTGTTCCCTTCTTTCCGATGCACACTGGTGCTACAAGTGAAGTTACTCAGCGGACAAAATCTCTCGTATCTATGAACATGACCCCAGAGAGCAAGGGTCACATTGTTATTCACAAGCAGTGGCTCTAAGTGCTCGAGCATCTTTCCTCTTAATCCTGCATCCCTAATTTCATTGCTTGTTGTGTACATGGGTCGGTGCCCCTGGACAATTACGAAAGGGGTCTTCTTTCTGTCAACAGATTCCAGATCACGCTTTAAGAAGCTATATTGTTTGCTCCCAGGAAGGAAATTTGTCTCTGTGGAGATATATACAAAATGTACTACCCCCATATCAAATGAATAATAGAGATTCTGAGTTGCAGGGCTAGCCGTTCCTGTTAGTTCCGAGGAGTTTCCAGGCATATTGAACCGCAAACTGTAGGGTACCCCGCACTCACCACCTCCATCTGTTCCATAAGTGGCCCAATCAGGTTTCCACGGCTGTAAAGGCCAGTCATACTCATGATTGCCAATGCAAACATGGTATGCCAATTTGCTAGCAACAGGTTCAATCTGAGTGAAGAAATGATCCCACAACCACGCATAACCTCTTGCATAACTAATGTCCCCAATGTGTGAGACAAAGGCAGGCTTGTCGCCTAGCGCTTCAATATCGCGTTGGATCCACTTCATGGTTGATATGCTTTCATCTTGCGTTCGTATAAATGTACGATATGAAGTAGCCGTTCCCATGTCTCCAAAGAGGAAAGCTATCGTTTCATCTGAATCACTATTCCTTGACACAAAGCTATGAGTTGCACTCCAACCTCCCTCATCATTTCCAACCTGATACAGAGAAAATACCATGATGTATTTAATAATGAGGTTCTGCCTGCCACATACTATAAGGATTTGTCTCCAAAAGACAGTGCAAATTCATGAAAGTGCTGCATAAATACCCACTACCGACTATGATAATTACCCTATTGGTTAATAATGGATAGAAATTATCATCATAATAATGTAATGCTCCCCGAATTTGTGATAATCAATTGCTATTGGAGAAACTCCTCTAAAGTGCGGGATTAATCAGCATTGTTATTACCCATTTATATCCATTTCCAAAACTAAACGTTCTTGTTAGTAATGGAAAGAATAGAATAGTAGAGAGCTAAAACCAATATTCGTAATAAATCAAACGCAATAATTCAACTCATAAACCTCAAACACTACCATTATGCACCATTATAACTCATCTCTTAAACTACGTATCTATAAATAAAATATCGATCAATTGCAGCAAAATTAATTAAATTCTCAAATTTAACAGAAATCAGAAAAGTGGAAAATTTAAAAATAAAAACCTTGTAATGGTATTTGACCCCTTTCTTCAAACCAATCATGAGAGCATCGTGGATGTAGCCAGGGTCCCTCCAGCCAACACTGGTGTTCGCCGGCGCGTGGCACATGTGCTCCCTCTCGTACCTCCTCACGCGCGCAACCGCCACGCGCTCCAACTTCCCCTCGCTCTCACCGTACTTAACGTAAGTCTCCCTCGGCTCCTTAGTCACATACATAACCCTCATCGCATCGACCTCATCGGCGAACGACAAATGGATCTGCATCGGTCCACGACCCGCCCGGAATCCAACCTCGCCGGAGAACGCCATCATGTGCTTCGTCTGCGGTAGCGGGTTGTGGTCGTGGTCCTGGTGCTTCGGGTTGATCTCTTCCCTGGTCCACCGGAAGATCCGGAAGGAGTAGTTGGATCGGAGGTCGACGAGGGGGAAGGTGAGGGAACCCTCGCCGGATTGCCATGAAGGCGAATCAGAGAGGAATTGGTAGCCAATGAAGTTGTCGTGGGCGGCGGTGGGAGGGGAGTAGATGCCGAGCCAGTCGAGGTCGGAGGGGGTAGGAACGCCGGACCAGCGGACGGTGATGTTGTCGACGGAGTTGGAGAGTGTGGTGGGCGTGGCGGTTAGGGTTGGGGCGGATCGGGTCGGGTCAGAATTCGATATTAGGATTAGGAACGGGAAGATGATGAGAGAGAGTGTTGTGTGGTGAATCATTTTTATTTGTTTTTTCTTTTCTTTTGTGTGTTTGCTTTGGATTATGAACATGCATTGTTTTCATTCAATGGATTAATTCATTTTATGAATTTAATGATTGTGATTATGTTGATGACTGCATCATTGATGATTTTGGTAGGAGATAAGATACTTTATTTTTCCGAAAGCATCGTTCAATGGCATATTCTTCATGTCAAAACTATGAAAAAAGGTGCCACGTACAAGCAATATCATAAGAGTTTTTCAACCAAATAAAATGAAAGATATTTTTTAAGATTTTTATCATTTTATGTAGTACCTTTCTCTTCTACCAATTTAGTAAAAAAGTAATACAAAAATAAATTGTGACATCTTGCCAAAAATTTAGTACTTAACTATTTATTGCATGTATTACACATTAAAAAAATTAAATTATATATAATATATATTTATACACAAATATATAATAATTATATATCAAATTATACTATTTTACTGAGATTTAATATTGTCGATACATCAAATTGTACTATTCTGTTAAATTTTAAAATATATAGATATCTTTTAAATATTTTTTTTTTGTAGATTGTATAATTAAATTTTTAAATAAATATTTTTTGAACTCTATAAATATAACAAATATGTCCAATTAAATTAAGAGTAAATACCATTTCCGATCCTTAACCATTTGTCCGATGGACTTCTCATCTCCTAAGAAATCTAAACATCCAAATCGGTCCCTATCTACTTTGATATATGTATATTTCAATCGCTGGTTAGGGACCGAAAATGGCATTTACTCAAAGTAGATAGGGACTGAAACGTACATATATCAAAGTAGATGACTGATTTGGATGTTTAGATTTCTTAGGAAGTGAAAAGTTCATCGGACAAATAGTTAGAAACTAGAAAAGACATTTACTCATTAAATTTGCTTAAATATTTATAAAAAAATGCTATATGCACATTATTAAAAAACAACTTCTATATATTTGTATATTATATAGTGTTTAATTTATATATATATATATATATATATATATATATATATATATATTTTAATATAAATTTACACAAATAGTTAATCTAATGATTGATTTTTAGTATATATATATATATATATAGTATGATTTAGAATTAAAAATTAACTATAAAATTAATTATTATATTAGTGTTTAATTTATTTTTTATATGTATTTTATATTAATAGTTGATTGAATGGTTGACTTTTATAATATATCTTTCAGCATTTTTTTTTTTCTCTCTTGAGGGAACCAAGTCGTTGTATTACTATATCTTTCTAAAAGATATACTATAAAATACACCGCTTAAGTCCTTTTTTATAAGAAAGCTTCCTAAACTTAGAACCTTGAAATAAACTAAATTTTTGAAATGCAAAAGTGAAACCGTATTACAATTTACGCATGATGGGATATTAATATTACTAGCAAAGAGCTATATAATTTACATAAACATATAAAGTTCGTGACTGAATTTGATTCGAGATGTATTGTATGGGTCACATATTGCTGACACACACAATGAATTAATTAATTAATTAATATTGAGCCGAGAAGAGAGGTCCCTTATTAGCTTTGTCACACTCAAACAATTTATATCACTTCATGTGTCTCTTGCTCCTCCCCATTGCATTTAATATTCTTTTTCTTTCTCTCTTATTCACATCATCACTCTCCAATTTTCTCCATTTACCATTTACTCTCTTAAGTCTATACTCATACAAGAGATACAGAGCAACATCATCATCATCATCATCATCATCATGAAGAGGTCTCTTTCTTCTTCTTCTTCTTCTGATCTAGGCATCATTTTCACTTCCAACTGCTTCTTCAAGTTGCATACTATCATCTTTCTCTTCTTATTTGTCTCCTCAGCAAACTGTAGGCTTCAAAGCACTACCCCTCTTGTTCCATCATCATCACCACCTCCCATAACTTCATCAAGAAACAACCTTTTCCACCGCCCATCAAGCTATTGTGATTCTTTTTCAAGAAAGTCACGTTCTTTGTGCATGGAGCTTCAAAGAAAACAACAACAAAGCTTCCCTCCACATAATGGGCTTGACCCTTTTATATATGGTTCTGAGAAGAGACGAGTCCCTTCTGGACCAAACCCACTTCACAATTGATTATATATGTATTGTTCACATTTTCTCGAGCCACCTAAGCTCATCAATATAGTAAGATATATATATACATTACTACTACTAGCTACCTACTTCAATATATGATCTCATTTTCATGCACCACCTTTCCCTGTGTTAGGCAAAACCCCATTTGCTTAGCTTTTTCTTCTTCACATTGTTCTGTATTCACTCCTTTTCTTGCTATATATGTCTGATTTTTATGGTTCTTATTGGCATCATTACTCTCTCCATATATATACACTAGCTTCTTCTTCTTCAAGTGTTGGAACTTGGAATAACTACGATGCAAGCAAGAATTGATGAAGAGCAGTTATGGCTAGCTACTAGCTAGAGAGAGGGAGCTACCTTGGGATGCTGAAAGAGACAATCTTTGGCTCCTCAGAATTACATGATCTTAGTTTGACTACTATTTCCTCAATTCTTAGTCTTAGTCTATTTAATCTTGATTTCTTTTTCTTTCATTTGTTACCAAAGTTGTTCAATGTTATAGAGTTCATTATTTATATGTAACTTTTTATATTATTTAGTCTTGCTCTTTAGTAAGGGCAATGAATTTCCCATTTCCATGCTTGTTTTTGGTGTTTCTGTCTCATTATGGAGCAACTTAAAAGGAAAGAAGAGGCTGAATCTGAAAACAAGCATGGAAATGGTAATAGTACTATATATGGTTGGAGGCAAAGGAGACTAGGGTATGGATTTAACACTTTTCAGGAGGACCCCATGAATTTCATTAATATGGAGGTTACCCAAATACTATAGGACCTTTTCTATTTATGGCTGAGGTCAATGTAACAATGGGGTTCATCATTCTCTTCATGCCATGCACCTCATCACTAGCCAACAACATTTTTTAATTTTTCTTTTCTTTCTTTAGATTTAATATAATGTATAGTTTGGACCTGCAGGTACTTGAATTAATGACTATAGTATGTTGTTGCTTTTATCCTATCATATGATTCTTATTATTTGTTTATTTTTATTGTACGGTTGGTTCCATTCACAATACGCAAACATCACCCACATACATTAACATGCTGACAAAAACAAATTAAAACTGCTTCTTTTGATTCATGATTCATGTGCACTTGTCTTATATCTTAGTACTACACCACTGCTTCATTGGTTCAATTAGTTTCTACCGCCACTAAAGTTATTGCAAATTTCTTTTATAATAAGTTTGAAATGGCCTCTGTTTTATGACTTTATATAAGGTCAAAATAACTTCATGGATTTTCATCATGTCCCGTGTAAGCTTTTATAAATTATTTACATCAGTTTTAACAATCGAGTTTAACTTATCACAACTGACACAAATCTCATTAATTACCATAGTGTCACTATAAGACTTATTAGGTAAAATATTAATCATATTTGTTCAACAACTAATAAAAAAAACAGAAATATCTTATACACATTAAAATTAAGCTATTATATGTTTATGTATATTTATTTAAATATTTTTTAATTAAATAATTAATTAATATAATAGAGATTTAAAATTAATATATATAATAGAGATATTTTAGTTATTTTTATAATAAGAATATTGTAGTCATTTTTTATATAAAAAAATATTAGTTTAAATCAGTTCAAAATTTAATTTATTAGTTTTTCGGCTAAACTAATTTGTCGGGTCTAATTTTAATAAAAATAATACAGTTTAATCGATTATATGTGTTAAATTTACTTATAAAAAAACATCTTTAAAAAAATACGTTTTTGACATCTTTATCTAAGCGATTCCCTTATTCCTAACCGTGCTTAATGTGTAGATGCCACTATTATATCCCAAAACTTAGCAAATGCAAACTTAAAACCTTATTAATTTCCTTTTATTTATTTAATTAATGCTCTAATGCATCGTTCCCATGCATGGATGTTGCCTCCTTAGCTTTCATTATCTAATTATTATTTTATTTATAAATAAATAAATATATAACTGAAGAAAAGGTCTGCAACACTTTCTAGCCGCAACTAGATCATAGATCCTCAATAAATTGTTGAAACCAAGATGGCTTATTCCCTTTGGAATCTTCCTCAGGCTAAAAAGAATAGCTGAAAAATATATGCAAAGTGCTACAAGTAACTTGAAGTGGAAAATCTGGCATCTATTCTTTTACTACAATATTCAATTTGAGGAGACTTTTTCATTAGATAAATATATATATATGGATCAAGATCAAGTAATATAAGGTCCTATGCTTAATGATTTGGTGTCCAAAGAACAAAAGAATACCTATCTTAATCCACAAGGCACTCAAAATTGAAGCATACACACACATGCAAAGTATATTATTGACCTTGCTTGCCCAATAAATCATAGCAAAAAGGGTTCTTCTCTTTATTCATCCAAATAAGTACCAACATTTTGCCATTGGATAAGAAAGCATTCCTCATTAAAAAGGGAAGCAAGAACAACAACATTCTCCACCAAGAATGGACACCGTACTGAATAAAATAAGGTTGGTATGTAATTAGTACTTAATTAATCCTTAATCCTTCTTCAATGGTAACTTGTATATATATCATATCATATCATGCATGAAAATTTTCATAGCACTCACACATTTGGTTTAATTAAGGGACAATACATGAATGGATCCTTAATTTAGTTACCATGCTGCTACCATATGCCAAGAAGAAAACATAATCCACTTATGAAGGCTGTGCATATATAGAAAAGTAGTTTTTCATTCCACAAATATTGTTTATACTTAACACTTTGTGTTAGAGAGATATTTACTGGTACAGAGGAGGAGAACAAAGCTGATTTGAGTAGCACCAGGGATCACAAAATACCAAAGACTCAATCCTTTAAAGGTGATGTAACTCTTTTTTCTCTTTCCCTCCCCTGCATCCTTTGTTATCTCTATAGGTTGATGCTTAAATAAGGCTAGTTAGTTGATTAACATTTGAGAAACTACGGTGACAAATTTCCACAGAGAAGAAAAAGGGACCAAGTTGGTTGCAGAGACAATTTTCAAGGAAAATGAGTCATGATTATGAGTCAATTGAGCATGTGACAGCAGTAGCAGCTGCTGCATTTGCAATCAACTCACAAGAGTTCTCAGAAATCCCTCAGGAAAGGAGAAGGACTACGCCCCGCGAGATCTCGCTGACAAGGAGTAAAAGCAAGGTGGATGGTGCAAAATCTCCAATTTCGCTTCCTCATCCTGCATCCAAAACATTGTCAGGTAAATAAGTATTTATTCACCAACTCAACATAACTTGAGCAACAAGTTACACCTTTTTTTTCTGTGAAAACTAGTTTCAAGGTGCCTCGATTCGCAAACCGTGTATCTGTAGGTTCGTTTAGATCCAAGAGTGATCAAGGTGACAAGATAAGCGAGCCACATCAAAAGGTTTTCACCCCTCCGCCGCCACCACCACCGGCGAAAAAGAGTAGCAACCTTGGTGATCAGATCCAAGAAGAACCAAGAAGGCCTCCAACATTGAAGACTTCTGAGCCTGAGCCTGAGCCTTTAAGGCCGCCACCACCTCCTCCTCCTCCTCCTCCTCCGCCACCACTTCCTTCTCTTTCTAAGAAGCAAAGCATTAGAGATACAAAAGCAGATGAATGGAAGATAAAGCAGCTCCAAAAGATCAGAGATAGGTAGGTCCTCCTCAAAATTGGATCATAATCAAATTCTTGTATCAAAGAACCATCATTTAACAATATTGAGATGACTTTTCAGGTATGAGAAGTTAACGGAGACAATAAATTCCTGGGAAAATCGAAAGAAACAAAAAGCAAAACACAAGCTGGATAAGCATAAGGTTTGTTTTCGCCTCTCGGCTTAACGATGTTATGACATTCATGGAATACTCATTATATTAGCACATGTTGAACATTCCAGCAAAGCAAAGATAAGCAAAAAGAGGAGAAAGCGTTGAAGAAATACGAAGAGAGGGTGAAGTACATAAAAGAAATCGCATGGGAAGCAAGAAAAGAGGCAGAAGAAAGAAGAGCCAAAGAAGTACGCAAAGTAGAGGAGAAGGCCATTACAATTAAGACCACAGGGGAGCTTCCAAAAACATGCTTGTGCTTCTAATTAACAACACCAATCATATGTCATGTCATGTCAATACAAACACATATTATACATCTTTCACTTCTCTATATATTCATCATTTGTTCTGAATTTGTACATATATTATATGCATACATACAAAGGCTTCTTTTGGTGTGAATCAGTTTTAGCTGCTCAAATCACAAACTAAACCGTTTATCAGAAACAAAGGACAAGATTTAACAATATCATCAAAGAAAAACACACTTAATTACATACATAAACTTAGCCATGGTGGAATTTTGCTACAAATGTTAACAAAGTAAGCTCTCCTTTTTCCCCTAAGAATTCTACAACATAAAAAAGTGACAGCCCTTATTACACCATAAACATATTTTGTGTACTCAATTTTGTACACCGAATCAACACACACTTCTGCAACACATAACAGAAATGTATATTGATTCGGTGTACGAGATAAAATAAGTACAAATAACATATCTTTGGTTATTATTATTACAACATGGCGGCGGCTTAGTAGTGGAAAGTCCTATTTCAAGAAGCCGCCAGCCAGCTTTGCAAAGTCACCAAGGCCGCCGCCGCCACCACCGGACTTTGGTGCTTCTCCTTCAGCTTCTTTAGGAGGCTCCGATGACGGAGCTGCTGCCTCCTTGGACTGGTAGTTGTGAAGATAATCAGCAGCTTTGTCAACATACTGCCCTATGCCCTTCTGATCATCAAGCTTGCCATACTGCCCGGCGGCGTCAAGAAGGTCTCCGGCTGCGTCGGCAGCTTTTGCCTTGTCCACTTTGTCTGCCTCCCCCCTGAAGTTGGCCTGCGCCGCCTCTGCCACCAACTTGGCGCTAGAGAACAGCTCGCTTGTGGAGTGCTGCTCCTCCTTCTTCTCTGGGATCTCGGAAGCCATTGATGATGAGTAACTGTTCTTTTCTACTGAGATGCCAAATGATTTGGTTTTTGTGATACTGTTGATGCAGGAGCAGTTATCCGAATTTATAGCTGGGAGAAAGATTTTTAAGATGGAAAATATCTCTGGAAATTGTGGTTGCAAATAATGGCAAGATTATTTGCTTTTGATTTCATTTTTAGTTTATTTTGATGAACAGAAAATTTTATACTATTTTCTATTTTAAAAACTTTGTGAAATTTTTAGTTTCTCCTTTCACAAAATTATAAATATTTAAAATATAAAAAAATAAAAATAAAAGTTAATTTCAAGTACATGATAGATATATTTAAAAAACATGCAAGAATTTTTTAGAAATGACGTGGGGCCAGACTTATCTTAATCAACATATCTGTTTTGGACATATGCTTTGATGTGTCGGCAAGGCGAGGGAAGTTAAACTGTTGATTTTCCGCAACAAAATTAATGGACACATAATTGGTTACGAGTTGGCCACGCATTTCTGTTTGTTCTAACTTGTCTTCTATGGTGACGGATACTTTATTTTAGGCATAACTTTCTTCAATGTTGAAGACTTATTAGGTAGTTATTAACTAACGTTTTCAGTAGATACTAATTGTAGATTTTGTGCTTAACTAATGTTTGTGATTACATAGTTTGGGAAATTGAATTTGCAGATGCTGATATTGAATCCTGCAGTTATGTGGTCCGGATTACACCATTCATATGCTATCTTTTAAGAAAATAAATAAAAAGGAATAACGATAGTATTTGCGTCTAATCTAAGTTTTTTAATTTTTAAAGTGAGAAAATTAATAAAATAAAAAATAAAAAATTTTATTATTCTTCAATTAAAATCGTTAAATTTGCATGTAATAAAATTTATAAATTTAATATTAATTCATTTTCACTTTTTTACTTTTGAATCTCATTATATCTACTTTATTTAAATCGGAAAAAAAATTTGGATATCTCAACATAATTGAACAAATTTTTTTCATTTTTTTTATTATACACTACTCGCACCCATATCCACTCACACAGTTTTAAACTACATCCGGTGTTAATTGAAAATTATACTCGAATGCAGTATTTAAGAAATATTTTAATAAATAAAAATTAGAGGACCATAAAAAATAATTATTTTTTATTATCATTTTTAATTTAATAATTTAATAATATATTTTATTCTATATTTTTAAATATTAATAATTAATTAATAATTTTTTTTATAAAAGCTAATTAATTAATAATTAAAAATAATAAATTTCAATAATTCTCTAACAATTTTTTTTTGTCTTAATATGCCATTTGAATTAGGTCTCAAGTTGTATTTTTTATCGGAACTAAAAAAAGAGTTCTTTGGTATTTAAATGGGTCAGAGGCCCAACTCCAGCTTCTTTTGGGCTAGAACTACACTATAAGCAGCCCAAAATAGACTCAACCCAAAAGACATTTGGGCTATGTTTAAATGAAAGATAGGGGCCAATGAGCCATAGCTCACACGGCATTCCGTCCCTTCCTCATCTCAAAGGTCTCGGGTTCGAGTCCTACCAACTGCAACCGAGAAGAAAAAATTGGTAAGTATATGAGGAATGTGTGGGTGTGTAATGTGTACCTAGGATTGGGGGTTGTCCAATCCATTGGGGTACCTAGGATTGGGGGTTGTCCAATCCACCGACCAAAAAAAAAAAAAAAAATGAAAGATAGGGTTGATGACTTGGTTTATTTGGCATCTTATATGCCTCCCAAACAAATTCCACTGGTGGAAAAAAGAACTCATGTAATATAGTGTGAGTGTGTTATCTGTTATGTTTGTGAGGGTGTGTTGTGTTGTAAAAGAGACCAAAACACGATATGGGATCATTTGTTTTAAATTTTTAAGAGAAAAAATTTCAATAAATACCATGTATAATTTTTGTGTTTTAGAACTATTTAAATATTAAAACAAAAACGAAGTCCTTTTATAAGTTTAATATAGTATCTGGCCGTCTATGTCAATATTTCGTTAATATTTGTGTATCAAAATTATCTCAATGACTAACATAAATTATATTCACAAAATTTAAAAATTAAATTGAGGCTCGGGATGGGAAACCAAATTAAATATTATCCACATTATTCCATGTCCCAAAAAAACAGGTCAAAGATTCCATTGGGCATTGGCACGAGTACAACTGTACAAGTTAGTCGCTAAAATAACGTAGATAATGTGGAATGAATATTGAGGGTGTTTCTGAAATTCAGTTAACTTGTTATTAACGGTGAAAAGAATGTGAAAAAATTTAGAAAATTTGAGAGAGGAGTATGATTGCATTGTAATCTGTTTGTTGTGGTGCGGATCTCGATCAGCGAGCCGTAAAGCGGCAGAAAATAGAAAAAGACGAAAGCTGCATTTTCGTTTTCCTTTTGTCGTAAGAACACGACCTCTCCCATCTCCAACCTAATCGTTTCACTTTCCATCACAATCATTCAATTCCTCCCCTCTCTTCATCACCTCCACACCCCACCATCCCACCTTCAATTATTTCCCGTCAATTTCAGGTTCGATTCTTTCTCTTCTTTTCTCAATCTAGGGTTCTCTCTTTTAAATTCCCCTTTTATTTATATCTTTTTAATTTCTTATTGCGCATAACGCGTGTCGAATTTCCTTTCTTTATCGATTCGGGATGTCCTTATGATTTTGGCTTTGAATCTCGTGTTTTGAAAGGAGGGTTCTTGCTACTGAATTGTTAATTATTAAGTATCGAGAGTGGTAGCTTACTTTGCTGTGAACTTAATTCATGTCATGCCAGCTGAACTCTAACTGGTTGTGGAGCTTGGAAGGAGTTCCTGAACTGAAACTGAAATGTATAGGCCTGTGCCGGTGGCTGCTTCAGCCACGCCCCGAGGTGGATTGCCTACTGACAGTGGTGACTCTGTGGTGACCTTGGATCAAGTTCCGCGATGGAATGATGCTGATCAGTCCTTGGGGTATGAAAATGGAGAATATTCTGCTACATACTTTCCTGATCCTCTGGCATCGCCTTCTGGTGTAGATGGTAGTAGCATCGGTTCTGTTTCAAGATTTCCTGTTGATCATGAAATTAACTCAAAGATATATTTGTGGAGGGGAAATCCATGGAATCTTGAGGTGGATGCTGTTGTTAATTCAACAAATGAGGTTAGCAATTATCTTGAGGTGGATGCTGTTGTTAATTTAACAATTTCTTATTTCTTATCTTGCCTTTGGTTCTTGCGATTAACAGAATATGGATGAAACACACAGCAGCCCTGGATTGCATGCTGCAGCTGGACCTGGCCTTGCAGAAGAATGTGCGACTCTGGTAGTTAATTACTTAATGAAACTGTTTCTTTGTGCTCTATCTTGAACTTTAGTAATATACAATCTTGGAACATTAATTAATTTTAGTTACAAATTTGTATTATAATTTTGGATTTCTTGTGTGAATTCAAGGGTTATTTAGGAGATGGGACTCTCATATCAGTGTTTCATCATGGTTCAATATTTATATTCAAACTAACGTTTTGGATTTCATGTGTGTGTGTAAGTTGGAAGATTGGGCTAAGATGTCAACATTGGATAGGTTATTGTATTACATGTTTAGTAGACTTGCCCAGAAAATTTATAGATAAATTTTCATATGTCAGTACTATCCTGGAGAAACAGTTATTTTGAGAAATGATGCACAAACATATTAACTGATATGCTTCACACGACTTTATTGTTGACAGGGTGGATGCCGAACGGGGATGGCTAAAGTTACCAATGCATATGACCTTCCCGCCAGGTTTGTACATAGACTCCTTTTGTTTTGGTTGTTGAAGGGAATGCACAGTATCTCTTTGTAAGAAGATAAATACTACTATGCACTTGTGATTATGTGTTGTGCGTATAGTGGCAGGCAAGTTTTGTCTCTAGGGAGAAAACTAAATCTCAAATCATGAAAAAGACAATTGTTCATTAGTTTCATAGTTATGTCTATGGTCAAAGCTGCTAAAAAGGGAGCATTCTTGCATATTCTTTGAGGGTCTTTTAAATGTTGGATGTTGACTATGTAAATCTCAAACAGCATGCCTCTCTAGTCTCTGGATTTGGATCTGATTTCGGAGATCTCTAAATCATACTTTATGCTGCAAAACTTTTGTTGATGCATGCTACATTTCTACAACTTTGTGTTGTAACTGATGTATATTTCAGCATTTGTTACAAATTTCTTGTCTATAGAGTGTGGACTCTCTGCTTATCATGGTTTATTCCTTTAATAAAATTCTGGCAGGAGAATTATCCACACTGTTGGTCCAAAGTATGCTGTGAAGTACCATACTGCTGCTGAGAATGCTTTAAGTCATTGTTATCGTTCTTGCCTGGAGCTTTTAGTTGATAATGGACTCCACAGGTTTGTTTCTTTTCAAAATTTATGAGTTCTTTTCCTACCAGATTTGTTGTGTCAGGGAGCCTGTAGTTATTTAAAGATATATGTCTTACTTGTCTTTGGTATATATTGATGCAGTATTGCTATGGGTTGTATTTATACAGAGGCAAAAAACTATCCCCGAGAACCAGCTGCGCATGTAGCTATAAGTAAGATCTTTTTTCCCCTTGCATGGTTTTTACTTTATAGGATGACAAAATATTCTCTCTCCAAGTTGTTAATCCCGTTTGTTTAAGTTGGCTTACTACCATAGCAAGAGTGTTTAGATTAATGTATTTTTTTAAGGAAAACAAACAGTATATTGGGTGCAGTTTTTTTTTTTCTTTTGCAGATTATAATCTGCTATAGTTTTCTATTTTTCCAAAGGTTGCATGTTAACATGCACCTGCTGAACGCATTGAGTATAAGGCTAAACCTTATTCTTCTTCCTTTCTGTACTTAGGAACTGTTCGGCGGTTTCTTGAGAAGCAGAAAGACAACATAAAAGCTGTTGTCTTTTGCACTACCAGCACAACCGATACAGAGATATATAAACGGTATTTTCAGCATTTGATGTTGTTTCTCTGTCTATATGTGCAATGTTTAAAATCACATGAAAAATTGTGGAGTTAAACAAGTGCGGTTGATCTTCTGCATAACCTTGTCTTTGGATTTTCTCTGAGTGTTTATTTTTACCTTTTGTATTGCTTAATGTAGGTTGCTTCCACTTTACTTTCCACGAGATAAAAACGAGGAGCAGTTTGCATTTTCAAAACTTCCTGCAGATGTTGGAGATGAAAATGGTGAAACCATGATAGATGAGCGTAAAATCAGAATTAAACCTTTGCCTAAAAAGAATGTTTCAAAACCAACTGAAGATCCAGTTGATCTTCCTGTCAGTGATGCTGGCTTGGTTCGCAGGTCAGTAGATTTTTTCAATTTTCAAAACTGATAATATAATATCTTTCTGGATTTTCATTGTAATCCAACATGAACAAACACTAGTATGAGCATAATCAATTGGATCATATATATGTAGGCTTCTAGGACCAGTTAATATAATTTAACATTTTCCGTTACAACTTGATAAGTGATGTGTGCTTCACCATAGTTTTGAAGCATTTCTGTTTCTGTGCAGATTTCATTGGACTATTTTTCTTGTAAGCTAAAGTTTAGGATTGATAAATCACTAAAGAACTCGTTTTTTTTTTATGCCCTTTATCAGCCCCTAAATGTTTACGTTTATGAAAAGATATATCAAAATTCTGCTAAAGTGTAAATCCAAACAGAAAAAGTCATTTACCTAGGGTTTTTGTTTTTGTTGCATATGTTATGATCAAAATTGCCATTATTTGGAAGTTTTATGCTGTAGTGTGTTTCTTTATGTATTCTATTGATATAGAACAAATCCATTTAAGAAATTTTACTTCTCGTGTAGTTTTCCTGATCCATTTGCCTTTATCTAGGAATTCATCATATTTAGATTCATTTCTGGATCCTGCCTTCATGTCTTTGATTAAAGACCCTGACCAAAGGCGTTTGGAGCAGTGGGAGAAAACTGCTGAAGCACAAAGAGGCTGGAATTGTACCAAATTGCTTGGATATGGTGACCTTGGTGGACCTCCGCTGTCTGCTGCTGAAGAATATTCTCTCCACTCTAGATACCTTTCTAAAGCAAATTCTTTAAATCTTTCTGAAATTGCAGAGATGAAAATTGTGTATGTATCCATCTATTTCATCACCCATTTTGCATGCATGTCCTGTGATGTAATGTCGTCTGCGGTCTTCATATTAGCCCTATTATGTTTTTTCAGTTATCGTGGAGGGGTAGACAGTGAGGGTCGACCCGTCATGGTGGTTGTGGGAGCTCACTTTTTGCTCAGATGTCTTGATCTTGAACGATTTGTGCTTCATGTGGTGAAGGTAATCCAGTTATATACCTTCAGCTCTATATCTTTTAATGTTGGCAACCGTGAAGCTGGCTCTTTGAAATTTTCATCTTCAGGATATTGGGAAGGCATACCCATGTTTAAGAGTTAACCAATTTTTGCCCAGACATTGATGTTTTTCTTTTTTAATTTCAGGAGTTTGAGCCCATAATACAGAAACCTTATACTATTGTCTACTTCCACTCTGCTGCTTCTTTGCAGATGTAAGTCCTAAAATGTTTGAATTCTAGGATGTACTGAACTACTAATTGGTTCAATCTTTCCAAATGGAGGTTTACAATTTGCTAAGGATTGTCTTTGTTGAAAAATACGATGCTATTTGTTGAGTAAAACTTGCTTTTCCAACTGAGTACTTTCAGTTATGTAAACATGTATATTAGGACTTGCTAGCTAAACGTATTGTGTTGCTAGTACATTGTTTAGTTGCTGAAATAATTGATCATTCCTTATGTGGCATCATGAAACCACTTAACCATGTTTACATAGTTATTACCCTTGACATGGCTTTGCACTATGTTTTTCTTGCTATTCACATTATTAAAACACTGACACCTAGCCCCGTGTCAAATCTGGGTAGTCCTCTGGCTTGATTCAAGGAAACTTAACTTACCTGTATGCTCCTTGGGCAGATATGCTTAAGTGTAGGTTTTATGACTTCACACTTGAGAGAGACAGGGTGCGCCATGAATATCCATTAGCAAGTTGCATTTGTAAACCTTGTGTATATCCAACTGCAATCATTGGATGCTTCATATTTATGTGCAGCACTCATGATTCCTTGTAACTTTTCTGTCCTGTTTCGATTTATTTAGGCAGCCTGATCTAGGTTGGATGAGAAGATTGCAACAAATACTTGGTAGGAAGCACCAGCGCAACCTGCATGTGAGCACTCTTTCTACTGTCTGAAATCATCATAATTTGAGTCTTTGTTCTGATTTCCCGATTTGGTATTCATAGGCAATATATGTCCTTCATCCAACTTTTGGGCTTAAGGCGGCAGTATTTGCGCTACAGATGTTTGTGGATAATGTGGTATATTACAGGAACCTCAACCTATATGATGACCTCATATTGTACATGTTATTATCATTAACCATTTATTTTCAGGTTTGGAAGAAAGTAGTATATGTTGATCGACTTCTGCAGCTCTTCAGATATGTACCTCGCGAACAGTTGACCATACCAGATTTTGTGTTCCAGTTGAGTCTTCATATTTACCTTTTTTCTTCACATTTTGTTATTTTGTCCGATGTTTCACTTTTAATCTCTGGCTTCTGAAAGTATCTGGGATTAAAGCAGTTCTAGCACATTGGGGGGTGCCCTTTGCTAGCAAAGGGGATCCTCACTTATTCAAGAATTTTTCTATCTTAGTTGCAAGGTTATCAAATTCTAGAGTTCATCTATACTCGTAGAGTTATGAGTTTAGGTAAACTTGAATCATAAGACTCAACTTGTAGAGTTCAGGTAAACTTGAATCGTAAGACTCAACTTGTAATCTTCCTTGTAAATTCGTAAACTTGTACGCTTAATTTGAGGACCAAAATTTGTTAACTCTTAATGAGTTAACTTGAGAGTATGATAACTCTACTTATATGAACTGCTAATTCTTCCATTGCAGTCAAAGTTAGATCATAGACAGGGACCTAATTTGTTTTCACTCTACTCGCAGGCATGACTTAGAAGTTAATGGAGGGAAAGGTGTTATTGTGGATCCAAGAACAAAATATGTTTACCAAAGACCAACATGAAATCAATTAGATCGTTGGCTGCAGTTTCTTTATTAATTGCTTTACCCCTTATTCTCTCACTGGTAACGGGAAAGTAGGAGGGGATATGTATGTGTTTGAAATGTGAATGGAAGCATTTTTTGTTTCTTTGAAATTTTTGAAGCCTTGATAAATTTCTGTATTTATGTATGTATATGTAATTGATCTTCGAAGGTAGATAATTGTTGCTTGGTTCTTCTAAGTGTCTTGTACATTCAATGAAAGAACAGATTAATAAAATTAGATTATTCTTGATTAATAAAAAGAGTTGGATGTGTAGTATTATTTTTTAAGATTATTCTTCTCATTGTGTTCTTACTGTTGCTCCTTGATGTCCCATCGTAAGCTTTAACTCTTCAATGCAGTGTTTTTTCGTTGTTATTTTCTTTTTGCGTGCAAGAATTATGAGGCGTGCAAGGATCGTGTATTATCCAAAGTTCTAAAAGATTGCAATGTCACCGGAATTGTGCTGCCAAAGGAATATGAAAAAGATTAGGATTTTGCTATCTAAAGGACACATTTTAAGATTATTAATTTAAATTTTTTTTATTAAAAATATAAAAAAATTTAAATTTTTTATATATTTATTTTATATTTATTCAAAAAAATTAAAACCCTTTTAGTAATTTTATCATGTGTTTTAAACAAGAGGCACATGTTAAATAAATTCAAAAGATTATAATATGAATTGTCCTTATTTTATTCATCGGGCAAAATTTTGCGTATGCGTATGTTAGGTTTTCTTGAATATTTAAATAAAAATATTTGGCAATAATTCTTTTAAAATATATAAAATAAAAGGATCTGAACCTTTCACTTGGATCAACACTCTATTGGTGCGGTGTTTAAAGGAGAAATGGGAAATGACTCGTTGAGTCAAGTGGATGACAAATAAAAAAGTTAGTAGGGTTATTTCGTTTCCTCCCTATAACTATGCTTTATCTTCTCTTGATTGATATTCTCCTCAATAACAGAATAGTCAACCATTCAACCCGGCTGCTGCTTAGGCAAAATGGATCACACCAGTTTTTGCGTGCAATGCCACTTTTTATGATCCTGTCTAACCTTGGCCTTTATCCAAATTCACCCTTACCTTTAGGCCACTAGCCTCTTTTGCTTCTGCCAATTGGCATATCCAATCTTCTAATCCTCCTTTGAACTTTTTCATTCTAGTTCATCTCGGGATTGCTGATAAAATGTTACCTTGCCTTCATGGAACCACTAGTATGAGCAACTAGTTTGACTTCACCATCACTTGAACTTGCAAAATGAAAGCAATATGTCTAAGCAATAGCTGCTACTTTAGCATATTGATGATTGTTAATACCAATTTTCACTGAACTACAACCCGGGACCTTGCTCAATCCACTTTGCTTTATCATCTCTCTTACCTCCTTAACCATGCCCCATCTTCCATCTGAAGCATACAGGTTTGACACAAGGACATAGTAACAAGCTTCATCAGGGTGCAATTCCAGCATTCTCCTGATTGCAACCTCTCCTAAGTCAAACCTCGAATGGAGTCCACAACCATGGAGAAAAGCTCCAAACACACCAACGCTAGGCTGAACTGGCATCTTGTCCATGAAGTCTAATGCTTCATCAAGGTTGCCGGAACGCGCCAAAAGATCAACCATGCACGCGTAATGCTTCATGGAAGGAACAAAGTTCAATTCACCACACATCATATCAAACAGCCTTGAGCCTTCTCCAACCATCCCTGAATGGCTACAAGCTGCTAATATAGTTGTGAACAACACATCATTAGGCTCAAATTCTTCTCTCAACATATCCTTAAATAGAGCAAGAGATCCACTGCCATCGCCTTGCATGCCGTATCCACCAATCATTGCACCCCATGTCACAGCATTCTTCTCCTCCATGCCATCGAACACCATGCGAGCCGATCTTGCATCGCCGCATTTTGAATAGAAATTGAGGAGTGCAGTGCCAACATAGACGCTGGACGACATGAGACCACACTTGAAGGAAAAAGCATGAACAGAGGAACCAAATTGGAGGGCACCAAGGGAAGAACAAGCCGAAAAAACACCAACAATTGTAACCGCATCAGGGGAAAATGACTCCAACCTCATCCTTTGAAACAGCTCAAGAGCTTCATAAGCACAACCACACTGAGCACTACCGGAAACAATCGAATTCCAAGAGACAACATCCTTATCAAGGATGGTTTCAAACACACATCGAGCATCCGACATGGCACCACACTTGGCATATACATCAATAAGAGCATTCCTCGCAGCATGATCATCATCACACCCAAGCTTAACCGCAAGAACATGAAGTGACCTTCCCAAAAGGGAATCCCCAATCTGAGCACAAGCAGAGAGCACACTCGAAAGGGTAACGGAATTCGGCAAGAGTCCTTCCCATCTCTTACTACTGAACAACTCCAATGCCATGTTAGGGTGATCCCTTTGGGCATACCCCACAATCATAGCAGTCCATGAAACAACATCAACGGCTAAAACATCATCAAACACCTTCTGTGCATCCCTCAAGTCACCACATTTGACATACATATCCAAAAGAGAACTTGCCAAGAACGAATTAACCTCAATCCCACTCTTAATCACATACCCATGAACCCACTTCCCTTGATGCAAAGATCCCAACTTTGTGCACGCATTCACCAAACTCACAACAGTGAACTCATTCCCAGACATAAAACATTCCCTCATCTTGTTAAAAAGCGTCAACCCTTCTCCGGCACACTCGTTTTGCACGTAAGCAACGATCATCGCGGTCCATGACACCACATTTCGTTCGGATATTTCGTCGAACACGTGGCGTGCACTATCGACAAGGCCGCACTTGGAGTACACGTCGACGAGGCACGTGAGGACGAAGCTGTCGGGATAGCTGGCCTTGATGACGTGGCAGTGGAGCCGCTTCCCCGAAACGGCGTCGCGGAGCTCGCGGCAGGCTTTGAGTACGACGGAGAAGACGACGTCTTCGTTTAAGGCACCGAGTGTTACTCTGGCAAGGTCGTAGATTGAAACGACGTCGGAATGCATGTCGTTTAGGAAGTACCAACGGATCATGACCTTGAAGGAGTACAAGTCAGGTGAAGGGAGCTGGTCGAAGAGGCGGCGGGCGGAGCCAACCAAGCCGAAAGAGCCGTACAGGCTGAGAAGCTTTGTGGCGGAGAGGAGTTGGTCAGCGCCGCCGCACAGGCCGTGGACTATGAGGGTCGCGTGGAGCTTCTTGAGAGTATCTGCGTTTTGGCACATCCGAGCGAGGTAGAAGGTTGGCGGCAGTTTATGCAGCGGCGGTTGGTGGAATGATGCGTGGTGGTGAATGGGCCTCCACCAAAGGCGTGGTTTCGGTGTACGACGAAGGAATCCTGAAACGACGACCATTTTTTAACATCTTTTTGGGACAATAAACGACACGTTTTGTACTTCGATTAAGTTTTTGTTTTCGTTCTTTTAATAGTCCGTTATTATTATTATCATTATTATTATTATTATTATTTTGGTGTCTTAATAGTTAATAGTCCGTTATAAAGTTAAGCATTATTAGATATCAGGCAAAGATAATCATTGCAACCGAATTGTTGAAATCAGTTTGATTCAAGATATATTATTATCTTGTAAACTATATCTTTACAGTATCTTGTCGTAATAGTTTAATTTACTTCATGTATATTTAAATCGAGAAAGATTGATTTCTCTCTTAATCAATGGCTAAATTATTTAATCATATCTTATCTTTATTTAAAGTTCCTATCCAGTTTAATTTGAATTGAATCCAAGATAAACTGGTAATCTATCTTAGTATAACGCTTGATAGCTTGAATCCTAAGTAAAAACCTTCTATATAAGAGTGAAGGTAAAAAATTCTAATTTGTTTCTCTCATTTTTTTAGAAATTGTTTCTTATTTAAAATCGAGAGATAAGGAAATTTTGAAATAGTTGTTGAAGATAGACATGAAAAACTTAGATTTTCTTAGGGCCTTTAACGTCTTAGTGTCTAGGGAAGCTCCGCAACTCTACAGCGAAAAAAAGCTGATCGAAATTAACATGTTCTTGGAACGGTTTTTGCTGCACCACAACTTTTCATCTGAGGTACTTCATATCGAAGAAAATGACAAGAAAGAAGCAATAAAGAACGCTCATCAAAGTGAGACTAACAGTGATGATGAAATCAAGAAACCAAACAAGAGTCCTAAAAATGACAAAAAGAATGCATTTTCGTCGGGATCAGGATCATCAAGTATCGTTATTCCAGAACTGCCGGAATTTTTTAAAGCGATAATCATTTCATTGGGGGGTACGGACGTAACTTTTGTGATGCAGAAGGAAGTAAACAAAACTGACCTGGAGCGCAACAACAACCGGTTGGCGATGCCAGAGAAGCAGATAAACGAGGAGTGCAAGTTCTTAGCGCTCAAAGACCCGGCAATGATGAGGATTTTTGAGGCAAGGGATGAGAACAATCGGCTAATTGGAATGGAGGTAGGGCTCATAGAACCCTGTGGCGAAGTGTGCGATCAGGTTCTCAAGAGGTGGAACATGACCTCTGCCTCCACCTACAATCTTGCTAGCTCTTCTTGGATCCGTATTGCTCAGAGGAATCATCTCAAGATAGGTCATCTTCTCAATATTTGGTGCTTTAATGTCAACACTAAATTTTATTTTCTTCTCCATCGTATATAGACTCTCAGTCTAGGTCTAGATCTTTTCTATTTTGTGCGAAGACAAAAATATGTATATAAGGGGATCATTTAGGTATGTTTAGTTTAGCGTTGAACTAAAGTAGAGAGTTACATTGGATAAAGACATTTAAAATATATTTTTTTAAATATTTTTTAGTAATTAAAATTCAATACATATAACTGATTAAATTATTTTATTTTTGTCAAAATTAAATCAGACAAATTGATTTAACTAAAAAATTGATGAATTAAATCTTGAAATTGTCTAAATTAATACTTTTTATAGAAAATAACCACACTATCTTTATTAAGAAAATGACTAAAATACTCTTATCCCTAAATTATAATGAGTATTTTAGTCATTTTCTATAATACGAGTATTGTAGTTATTTTTATAAAAAAATATTAATTTAGACTGGTTTAAATTTTGGTTCATCAATTTTTTGGCCAAATCAGTTTATCTGATCTAATTATAACAGAAATAATACGGTTTAATCGATTACATATATTAAATTTTAATTGTTAAAAAATATCTTTAAAAAAATGTTTTAGGCATCTTTATTTAAATGTCTCCCTACAAAGTATGTTCAAGTTTTTTTAATGTTTCAATTTTTAGTTTAACTATCTTTTTTTTCGCTGAGGTTAAAAGTTTTAACTTATGCGTTCAACAAAAAATTTTATTTTTTTTTATCAATCCTACCCTTTATTCTCTTCTTTACAAAGAGACACAAAATACAATTTGCTTTAAAAATTATTAATCTCACTAAAAAAATAAATTAAATAAAAAATTAATCATAAAACAACACAAGAGTTATAAGTAATAAAAAATATAATCTAAAATAATATTAAATAAAAAAATACTAAAAATATTAAGAAAAATATGAATTTTATTTTTTTATTTGGTTTTATAAAATTTATTATTGTAATTCTTTTATAACATGAATGATGGATCTTATTAGAAAAGATAAATTAAATAAAAAATTAACGGTAAATAATAACAGAATCTGATCATTTAGTCACTCCAACTATTGATGTATCCAATCAAATGACGCTATAAATTCTAACAAAATTTCATATCCTTCTTGTCAAAATTATGGGTGAAGAGATCTTGAGATGGACATATAATTTCATAGTTGTAGTTTTTGTATATTATGTTTATTATTGGGCAATTTACATAAATAAAATTATTGAAGGAAAACATTACGCAAATATAACATTGGCAAATTTCAGACGCAAATACAATAAATGCAATTATATATAATCCACTATATCCTGTAACGGAACCCAGATGCACGTAATCCGTTATACCCTATCGCGGATTACGTTGAGAGCATGCATAACATAAACCGCTACACCCTGTAGCGAATGAGGAGAGTGGCTTATTAGATAAATTTGTGTAATAGTAATAACCAATGTAGCAAAATAAACAAATTGATACAAAATATAATCGTCATTTATAAAAATAGATTGTAAAAGTTAATTTTTAAAAACTAAGTTTTTAAAAGTTGTAGGCATATGTATTTGATAAATTAAATTAAAAATAATTTTTAATAAACACAAATATCAATAAAATAACTTTTAAACTAATTTTGTTGAATTATAAGATTTTTGTATAGAGAATGAATAATATTACTCTTTTTTATAAATTTATATAAATATAAAATTAAAAAATTTATATATAAAATAGTATATTTTAAAAATAAAAGTAACAATATTTTTATTTTTATTTTAATTTTAGAAATATGTAATAATTTTATTTATTAATCTTGATTTTTTTTTGTTTGAAGAACCAGAGAACATCTTATCTGTGATAAGTAGAGGTGATGACAACTAACAAGATTTTTAATGCTGCAATATTTATACATATGAATTGGCATAAAGTAGATTTTTTTTTTAAGAAATGAGCTCAACACAACTAGGTGGAGCAATAAGGAGAACAAAATAACTAATAAAAAAAGAAAAATAGAGAAACAAAAACAAAAATAAATCTAATATTATTTTCGGCATTGTCATCAACAACCATTAGGATTAATTCTATTCTACTAGTAGTAGTTCGTACGAGACCTATTAATAAATCCTAAAATTAATATATCTAAAATTTATATATTTTTTAATTAATTAACGAAGTATAAAATAAAAGTAAAAAAAAAGTGAAGAAAAAAATATAATGGATTACAATTGAATACTTATAAATTTAGACATGTCAAGTTTTTTTTTTTAATTTGAATAGATAAAAAATCATATACATTATAAGCTTAAGAAAAATAGTATAGACGACATCAAAATACGTTACAAAATATTATAATTTAAGAAAGAAAAAGTGAAAAACATATCATTATTGGTAATAACAAATACTGAAACATAAAAGAGAAAATTTAAAAAATTAAAATATAGCAATCATGAAAACTTTGAGTATGTAAAATTATATTGGTCGTACGAATTTATTGCAAACGACGATTACATTTTGTATCAATTCGTTCATTTTGCTACATTGGTTGTTACTATTACACAGGTTTATATAATAAGTCATTCTTCTCATAAGGTGTAGCGGATTATGCTTTCATAAAATTTGGTCATAAACCGGTTGTAGCGGGTTTATGTTATGCATGTTCTCAACGTAATCCGCAAGAGGGTATAACGGATTACGTGCATTTTTGGATTCCGCTACAGGGTGTAGCGGATTACATACAATTGCATTTGTTGTATTCGTGTATGGAGTTTGTCAATGTTGTATTTGCGTAACGTTTTTTTTCAATCATTTTATTTGTGTAAATTGCCCTTTATTATTGTTATCTTTTTATAATATGAATTGTTGGTTCCATTAAATAAAGTAAATTAAACAAAAATTAACCATAAATAATAATAGTAGTAAAAAATTATATGATAGTAAAAAAAAAATAAGAATACTAAAAAAGAGACTATATAAAAAATAAATTAAAAAAATATCAAAAGAAATGCTTAAAAGGATAGCATTGTAATTTAATATAATGCCTTTTTTATTAATTATCTATCCAAAAATAATTTTAACTAAGATTATCTAAATAATATCTATTCTATCGAAATCAATTTGTATAGAGTTGCCAAATATAAATCGCACAAACTTATTTTGAAAAATCATTTTGAGGCAAACTCTAATTTACACATTTTAATCCAAACACACACTATATCATTGGTTATTTTTGTCAAGTTTCTAGTATTTAATTTAAAAAAATATTAAAGAGTCATCAGAATTTATTATTTTTTGCCATTACTTTTAGCCATTAACCTTATTTTATTTTAGGTTGAGTTTAAAAATAAGACTAAATAAGAGACAAAGACTAAGACACATAGACTAAATTAAGTTTATATATTATATTGGGCAAAACACATAAATAAACCAAAACTAATCCAATATTTCGTGATTCACCCAAATAAAAAAATGTTACGTTGATTCCCCAAATCATATTTCTATATAAATTGAATTAGTAAGCTTTGAATTACATGAAAATGTTGTTTTATGCATGATTTGTGACATCTAGTAATTCGAATCAGGTTGCTTCGAATTATGAATTTTGATATATTTCATATGCACTGTTTTTATTTTTCTAAATTTTTGTATATTTTTATTGAAATTAATTGTTTAAAAATAAAAAATAAAAAATTTATCTTTTATCCATAAAAATATAAAAAAGTATAGACAATAATACAATAATAAGGATAATTACTTTAGACAAATTAAATACGTTCTTGTAAAAAATATAAAAAAAAAATTGCTGATACTACAAGTAAATATTTGTATACAAATAAACAATTCCTAATTTTAAAAATTACACACGAAAAAAAACACAGAATTTAGGAATCTTATACTAATAGTGGGCCATATGACGAAATGTACAACGGAAAGAAGACTTTTCTACTCAAATGTGATCGGATGGATTGATAATTTTAATGATTAAAGTAATAAAAATCATAATATATTCTGTCAGAGTGTGTGTGGGGTAAGAGAGAGAAACAGAAGACACACTTAAGTGCCAATCAAAAAAGGAGTTTCTCTTTCATACACACAAAACACCGACACGCCGACGCATAATCTTCAGTTTCCTGCCACTTCGTACTGAACCAACATCCAAGATCTCCTTCCCTCTCTCTGTCCCACTCAACTTCCCCTCCCACGCGCCATCTCCTCGCGTGCTATTCACGCTCGCTACCCTTATTTTTCCCTTTCTTTAATTTCATCATATCAATCATGAATCATGATATCTCCTTTTGAGCCAATTTGTTTTGTGGGTTAACTGGTTAAAATATTCTTGAAAAATATATCCATTAATTTAATTTTAAAATAGACGTTTTAAATTAATTTTTAAAAAATATATCAATAAAGTGAATTGATTTTTTAGCTAGCCAATTAAAAAATTCAGTTCCGGTTCGGTTCATTCCAATAAACAATGAATTAGTGAAAGGTTGAAAGCATATCTGATGTCTGATATGAGGACCACTTTTTATTTTCCGCTTTTGTTTTGTTTTATGGTTATGGGTTAAGAAATAAGATAGTTTGTCATGTGGACTTTTCATTCTCTTTTTGATAGAATTACTTCCTTTTCTCCACTTCAGTTATTTACTTGTGCATGCATATGATTCTCTATATTCATTGTTAAAAGATTGGTGTTATTCATTTTACTTTACATACTTCTCACTTGTGATTAAAAAAGAAGGAAAAAAGGCCTTGATTAATATCTAAACATTTTCTTTTTTATGAAAGAGCAATCCTAATAATATCCGAATTGGTTGTACCAAAGATAATAAAAAGTTTTTAAATATACATGGGAATAATGGATAGTTGGACAAAATTAAAATAATAAATTACTAAAATATTTTTATTATATTTTACCACTTAATTTGAAGAAATACTTTTATTGCCACCCATTACAATATTACACTATTACAGCTAATTTACCGTAACTCCCCACGATGATTTATTACTTCCATAAATTTTTTGGGGATAAAAAAAAACACATTTCAATTAACTTTAGCATCTCTTTTAGGATTGACTCTTATTTATTACTAGTGTAGAACTCGTACAATATACGGGCTCATATTTAATCACTTGAAGACATCGTTTGAGAAAAAAAGTTGATTGATTTATTCAATGTTGTCGTGTTGATATCTCGGTTGTTTTGATGGTCGAAATATTTAAACATTGCATCGTTTATTCATTTATGATGCCAATATTTCAAATTTCATTGATGTCACTAATTAACTATTAATATTTAAAAATTGAGCAGCATTCTTTGGACAGCTTTAATGTTTATAGTTTTTTACGAAGTAAGAACATTTCGCTGAGTTAATATGTTTGCATGTCGGATATATTTTGAACATGACATTCACCGACACTCGTTCGACTGTTGTGTCCAACTATAAAAAAAATTTTTTCAGACACGCTTAGACACACCAAAATATTATTTCTTATTTGTTAATATGTATTTTTAAAATAAATTTAAAAATAATATATATTATTATTTATTGAAACAAAAATATTTTAAATACTTTATATAATTAAAATAAAATATTAAAAATAATTAAAAATTATTTTATATTCTAATATTAACAAAATATTAAAATATCATTACAATTTATCGAAAAAATATTTTATATTTTATATGTATGCATATTCTCATATCTTATAAAATTTTAAAATTCATATCCCGTATTTCCGTACATCATAGGTGGTTTCCTTTTTATGTATTATGTCTATATGTGTATGTTATAGTTAGTTTCAAAATTTTTATTTAAAAAATGTCCCCCCAAAAAAAAAAAAAAAAACAAGTGGTGCTACCTCAACATCATAAACTGCATGAACAATGTCAGTCCGGCACATAAGCCAAAAAATCAAATATGGCTTCCTCTTTACTTCTTTTTCTTTTGTCATCATCTTTATTTTTTTAAAAAAAATATATAGGTAAATAATTCTTAATTAATTAATTTTAAATAATTATAATTAATAATTATTAATTTTATATTAAAAAATAAATTTTAAATAATTATTAATTAATAATAATTAATTAATATAAAATATAATTTAAAAATATTTATTAGTTTATTATTAATTATCTAGCGATTTTTTTTTCTCTTTCTATTAATTTTAAAGGTTATTCATCCGTTAGAGTATTTTTTTTTTCAATATATTTTATATAAACATTCGAGTAAAACCTATTCAAAAATAGAATTATAGAAAAGGATATAGCCGGAGTGATCTAAAGAAATTAATTAAAAAATAAAATTCATTTTTAATTATTCCAATATATAAAAAAATACATTTTAATTTATATTTTCTATTAAAACTTTCTACTTGTAAGTTGCAATAGCAACACACCAACACCCTAGTACTTTTATTCCACTAACAACTACAAAGTTATGATTCTAGGGGATTGCGAATTAATATAACTAACATACTATGATAATTGATTCCTTAAAACAACTATAAAAGACTGAATTTCAGAACAATAATGTCATCTACTATTATCCATTTCATAAGCTAAGGAGCCAAAAAGTCCTTTTTGGTGGAGGCTATATAATTCAAGCATGCATCCTTGTATGCAATGCAACTAAAAATCACTAATTAAGAATCCAAGTGAGAACAGAGAAGCTACTCACTGGTATACATCTCAATATAGAGTCAGACATTAAAAAAATAAAAAAAAATCATGCAACATTATTTAAGAATAGTACAAGTTGGTATCTATCACAGCATGACTAACAAGTCACACTCAAACATATAATACCCAAATACGGGTTGATGAAATGTACAAAGAGAAATACCCGTGCTTGAGAACATCATGCGTTCCTTCTATCCATCAATACAGGAAAAGGGCCTGCTTACCCTCTATAATTCTCATCTATATATTTAAAGACTCTTACAGTGATTAGATTAACCGGATCGTTGGAGGATTACCCGCCGGGCAACGCTGTCTTCGCGGCCTTCTAGTTGTCTTGCCCCAACCTGTTAAGCTTCTATCCTCCAATCCCACTTCAATAGTGTTAAGTTGATGTATCAGTGGGGTACAATTTTCAATTGTCACCATTGGTGGAAGTTGGGGTGGGGGTGGGGGTGGGGGTGGGGGTGGAGGTGGAGGGGGAGATGGGGGGACCTGTACCCGCCGCCTTCCCCTGCCACCTCCATTCCTAGAAGAGCTTCTCCTGGTTAACCCTGATTGCCATGAATGACCCGTTGCTCTCATAAGCCCTCCAAATATCTGAAGATCTTCCGTTACTTCATGCCTCGACAAAGTTGTGAGGCCTGGAAGGATGTCCCTTTGGAAGTCCCTCCGCTGCCTTCCTCTCCTTGCCGCCCCCTTTCGCGTGCGACTAGGTAACGATGTTGTTCCAGATTCTTCCACTTTGAAGTCTTCCGGAACAAGAGGCGTGGGCATGTAGTCCTCTTCTTTAGTCTCTGCCAGTTTCAATGTCATGGACTCAAAGTAATCGATTTCCCCTGAGGAAGATTCTTCATTATCCTCACCATCTTGTTCCCTTGAATTGTCAAGCTTTCTCTCCAGATCATCTACACATGACGACACGAAATCCACAAACCAACTTAGTGGGTCCTCCATTGGACTTCCTGATGGAATACTGATCACATCATCCACCTGACTGCAGCAAAGAGTTGACATGACAACGATAGCCTCTGCTGCACACTTTATAACTTCATCCTGCTGCTGTTCGTCCATGTTTGGTGGGCCTGGTCTTAATACTTCAGGAGTTTCAATCTGCCTTTCTTCAGGAGTGGCATCCTCCTCTGTCTCAGGAAGAGCAGGGACCTCAAGATCTATTTCTGCCTTTGTATTTACATTGGTGGTTGGAGGTGTCACAAATTCTTCATCCTCACTCATACTCAAGTTAAGATCAATCTGATTTCTAGAGCTGCCTCCTGTTGCAGGAGATCCTTTCTTACTAACAAAAGTTTCAGTGACAGCTTCATCGTCCAACTCAATAACATCATCGTCGCAAGGCAAGTTAATATCAAGTAGCCAGTTTTTCCCATTATTTTTCAGTAATTGCAGTCCAGATGGCTTAGGAACTGACAAGGAGGGAGAAGTCAGTGAAGTTGGTTCCTTAGGAGAAACTTGAGGCGTATCAAATATGGGAACACCGAGAATTTTCTTAACAGTAGAGCCCTCACATATTTCTGTCCCCTTTCGCTCAATATCATTAGTACGCAAACCTGATGCTATATTGTGCAAAAATTCTCCACCAGATCCCTTACTAATTTCATCTTTGTTAGATAAAGAAGCAACATGGGAAAAACTTGATTCTCCAGCAGTTAAGCTTCTATCAGCATTTTGCACCTCATTCTTACATGTTGACATGGCTCTAAGCCAAGGCAACACTGCAAGCTGCTCCTCACGTTTCTGTTCACTGTTCCTGATTCCAAGACCTGACTGGCTAACCAAGCTGTTGGATGAGCTGTTTGAAAGCATTACATTCAAGTTAATATCTTTTCCAGATGTCATGTCATTGCACTTTGAATTTGAACTCTTAAAGTATTTTGCTGAACCATTGTTGAAGTGTTCAGGAATTCTCTTGCAGTCATTACTATGGTTGAGATAGTCATAGCTGATTGAAGAGATGTTCACTGAAAGTTCCTTGGACCCAGATGCAGACCCAGGGTAAAACCCATTCTGAACAGGTACATCATATTGAAAACCTGGATTAAGCTTTGAATTAATATTTGTATGCCACCTATCTCCCAGAATCCCATTGCTTTGTTGTGGCTGGGAACTCCTATTCAAGGCACCGGATTGAGATGGCGCAGTCTGAATAGACACCAACTTCTGGCCTAGGTTACCACTTGCCATTTCCAAAGAAGGTGAATGAGACCAAGACCTGGATAAATCAGAGGAAGGGGTGATTGCAAAGAAACCAGGTCTATGCGATGATCCAACAGGCTCTGGATGTTTATTAGTGGAGTATGCAAAACGTCTCTCACTGGTATCTAAATCACTTTTTACCCTCCAAAACTCAGCCTTGCTTTGATTAATTTGAAAGCCATATGTAGGCTCATGAGTTTTTCTGAGTGCATCTTTCATTGTTTGGGAAGATAAAGGGGAATGCTCTTGTTTGTGGACTTGGGGGATGTATTTTGAATCTCCTTTAGCATGCCCTGTAAGCATTAAAAACAAAATAGTTATGGCACAAGTTATCATATATCATATGAATACCCTTTTTTTTAATAAGAAATCATAATGATAGTGATACTTGATTTCTACCACATACTCGCAAAGAAAATTTAGTCCAAAATATAGTCAAGAGAGAGAAACTATATGCTTCCTTATAATTTACTAAATCCCTGTCAGAGAAAAAATATAAAATAACTAGCAAAAAGAAATATTTGCAACTTTAAATGAGGATAAAGGTAACAGTGCACTCATCCATCAAGCTATAATAAAAATCTAAATTTTCATTGGGCTTCCAATCTCTTTTATCAGCCTAATTTAATGTCAGTTTCTTATAAATTACTATGATCAGCTGCTAAAAAAAGGGACGGGGAGGAAAGGGGATGGAGAAGGGTTCAATGGAAGATCTAACCTGCCTCCAGTACTGAAGAAATCCATCCTTTTCCATTCCCATTGTTCTCTGAATATCCATTATTTCGAGCCCAGCTGTCAGTTCCATGATGTGAGTTTAGCAATTCTTCCCTGGACAAACCAAAAAACCTTGACTTCTGTTTGGCAGATAGATCAGAACACTCAGGTGCCTCTTGATATTGATTATGGTTTGAAAATGGAACACATGAAGTCTCATTTGTTTCTTCCACTTGAACAGGCTCATTTAAGTCAGCCAAACCACTTCTGCTCCTTAAAAACTGCTCAGATCTTGAAGTGTCTTCTTGGCTACCAGTGTTTCCACCATTGCCAAAAAAAGGTTTTACATCGGCTCCCTTTCCATGTTTGGAATCTCTTTCAGGAAGAAATATTGTCGTACCACTTATCTTCTCATCATTCAGCTTATCATTTTCCTCAGTATCAATATACTCATCAGCAGGGAGATGAAGGTCAAACATTTTTCTCCTCGCCTTTGAGGGTCTGGACTCCAGCACCTCAACATCTTTTGAACTACTCCCATTTGGGGACGGAAATAGACTAGCTTGCTTATTTGCTCCTTTATTAGAACTTGAAGGGGAACAAGTACCCTCAATGCCTGAAACAGATGTTTTGGCACAATTAGAACTTCCTGTGGGAAATCCAGGAATATTCCATCTTTTACCATCTTCAGATGTTATTCTAGATGCCAATGGACCTGCGGAAAATGATGTCTCAACAGGTATCTGGTTCCTGTGTAATGCTTTCATTTTAACTTCATCCATCAAATCCTTTTGTATTCTGTATAAACGGTGAAGTTCAAAGACCTGGTTGACAAATACGTAATTTAAATATATCAAAGGTTCACCAATTATGGAGTATAAATAAAATTAAGCTGAATGCTACTGCCACTTGAACCATGTCGACAGAAAACTAGTGCTAATAAGATTAAAAAGATTTAAGTCACACTTAGCAACCATCCTAGAGATTGAAAAATGCATGACCATTGGTATTTCTAAATTGATTAATAAGACTTTGTCTTTAAACACCCTAAACACTAAACACCTGAACCTTTCCAAAACATAGTATTTGAATTACAGGCCAAGGGGAAAATGGAGCCACACCTGATTCTTAAATACGGCCTCATGCTCAAGCATTGTCTGCTTCACAGCATCCTTTTCATAAGCTGAACATGCATCTGTAGTAGCACTTCGCATATAATCATGATAGTACTGCCCATTTACCAGTGCTTTATTATCCTCATAAAATAGCGGCCAGCCACAACTGCTGGATTCCTCATTAAGATCTCTCATTGAGTAGTATCCTGGGAGATTCTGAACTTTGGTTCCCATCCCTGATAATTGAGCACAGTTAAATTTAAAATTATTCTCACACATTACCTGACACATCTTACAGTTCCCATCCATATCCCTTGCATCTCATACATTACAGGAAGATGTAAATATGCAAGTATGAATGTATGACTCTGATCTATGTATTTTAAATTAACAGTTCAATAAAATCCTTCTGGCGCATGAAAATAAAGATCCCACACCCAAGTTATGTGAACAACTACTCCTTTCAACTCTGTATATCACCTTGTATTTAAGAAGAGAAACAGCATGCATTTAAAAAAGGATTTATAACAAGCAAGGAATTTCCTAAGACAAGTTTTTGCTATCAGCCCAAGCATTTAATTACAATGACTAAAGTGAAAAGATTAAATTCACCACACAAAAAAAAAAGTAAAATTATTTACCTAAAGAGAGGATGTAAAACAAAATCAACGTGTTAGAGACATGGACTAGATGAAAGTGAGGTTACTGCACGAAGTACTCAATCAGTAAGAACCTTAAACCAAGAAACATGACATGCAAAAAGCATCTATTGCTGGCTGAAAACGTTGGTTACAAGAAGGATTAATATTGCTCCTAGCAGTTACCATGTATTTTAATTTTGGAAAGCCAAAAAATGCAACTGACTAAATTCACAAGTCCCATGATTCGAATTATGGGTAAAATATACATGAGAAATCTGGCCATGTCTAACCCTAGCAGAACAAAACAGAAACTACTTCAGATTACCTAGTCACAAGAATGGTTAAGGTGCAGGAAACATTATCTTAAAAGTAGGACTTCAAGTTACACTGTTGGGGAAAAAAAAAGAAAGAAAAACCTATTAACTAAATCCCTTTTCTTTAGGCAAAGTTGACCCTTTCGGTATTTTCAAGCAAGAAAGGAGATTCAAATCAAGCTAATCATAGCTTAGGCAGTAATAACCACATTAGAAATAATTAACTGAGAAGTTACAAATTCACAATTTCACTGCCTTAACAAAGTGAGGTAGCACCTAAAACAGCTAGAACACAGTCACTGTCAGTGAAGTAGCACAAGCATGAGTGATCCCAATAAAACTTCGGCACTTTCTGCAATAAAAGATTTGTACATGCTTCCAAATGCATGAAACCCCGTTCAGACTCGCCCAATTAATCTTGAAACAGCCATTTTGACCAAAATCCTTTTCAGAATAATGAGAGACTGAATAAATCAAAACAAAATCCTACTTGATTTCGAGTTGAACTATGCGAGTCCTACCTCAATGCAATTAGAGAAACAAAACAATTCCCCGTATTTCTTCAATAGCCAAAGAGATGAAAAATCACCTCAAAGAAAAATATTGAACAAAACAGATCCAATACAACAATAATCTGAAAAACGAATATTGCCCCCTCAAAGAATCTAACACACCGAAATTACACAATTCAACATCCCAGTTATACGAACCAACAAATAAAAATAAAATTAAGAAGAAAGAAAGTAAAATAATTAAGTTGAAAATCCAAATTAATTAAGCCAGCGAAAAAGCAACAGGGGGCCGAGAACTGAATTCCATGTGTAAAAACAAAATCAGAAAAAATTAATTAATGGAAAATCACTGCGATTAATGGAAAATTACCTCAGAGCCACATCCTCATATGACCGGCACTTAAGAATCCGCCATGGATTCTACCATTCAACACTCAAGAATCTAAGAAAAAAAATTCAATTAAAAATTGAGAGGCCTTTTGACTCGAACTATACCAAAAATACAAAAAAAAAGGGTTAGCTGAAAGCAGCAATTACATTGAAGGAAGTTAGATCGTTCGATTTCGATCTATTAAGTCAGAGTGGGTAACTCTCTCTTTCTCTCTCTGATACGGAGTAGAAGCAGAAGAGAATGAAATGAAGGTTTTGTTTTTTTGGGAGAAAAAAAAAGAAAAAAAAAGGGGGATTTTGAGAGAAGAGAGAAGAGAGAGAGATCCCAGATAAGAAATCTTCACACAAACAAACGACCTTCTAAGAACAACAGTGACATGAAATTTGTCAACATCCGGTCTCTTTTTATTCTCTGCTTTTTCTTCACTTCTCTCACTTCTCACTCTTCTCTCTCTTGTTTCTATAAATTTGAATAAAATAATTCCATTTATTTCTGCCTTTTTGAGGATATCAATACCAAATGCCCATTTCTAGATTCTCTCCACCTTCCTTGCTTTTTGGTGCAAATATATCATTATTATTATTTGCAATTATATTACTCTAATTATTATTATTGTTAAATAAATGTAACCGAAACTACTACTAATAAATATTAATGCTTTCGTAACTTCTATTTTTAATAGTCCTTAATTAGAAATATTTTTCTATAAAAGAAAAATCAATAAAATTTGAATTTTTTTATGAATTAATTTTTTTTAATAATATTATCTAAATGAATCAAGATTTTGTAAAATAAAAAAATTGGTAAAATAATAAATTGAGAATCTTAAATTAAGATAGTAAAACATATATTTTATAGAAATTACAAAATTAATAGTGATTAACCCTCTACTCTACTATTTGTCTATTTTACTATTTTACTAACTTTTTCACTTTATACAGTCTAAATTCTACCTTAAATACTAATAATCAAAATTATATATATAATGAATTTAATGAAACTTTTACTTTTAAAAGTAGTTTATTACAATTGGTTTATAAAATATGATATTTTAAAAGCTATGAAGTCGATGTTTGATAAATAAAACTAAAAAAAATTAATAAGTATAAACAACAATAATTATGTTTGACAAAATTATTTTAAAATTTAAATAATTATAATAAATATAAATAATTTAGATATTTATTAATATATAAAATTATATTAAATTTTTATTTTGATAAATATAAATTAATTTTACAAAAATAATTTTTAAATATTTTTAAAAATACTTTTATTTTTTTAAAATTACAAACACAAATATACGACTTTTTTTATTTATTAAACACGTAATATAATCGTTGTAATACTAAAAAACACAAGCATGTGTCTAAAAGATTTTACTAAATCAAACCTTAATATTGATGAAAAAATTAATTATACTGTTATAAGTTATAAAATAAATAAATAATATTACATATTCAAATTTTTTTTAAAAATTATGTCTAATCAAGTTAAATAATAAAATTTAGAATAATATTAATTATAATTAATTTTATTATATTAAATTAATTTAATTAGATTTGATTAATAAAAAAACTTAAATGTATAGTATTATTCTAAATTATATTAATCAAAAATTGATTTTATTTTTTTATGTTATCTCTAATAAATTATATTATCCAAAAACGTCATTTTTATTTTTGGTTGTCCATGGTATTCCCTAATCCGACAGGTCAAAGACTAATCTGTCGCGAATCTGAGTTCCATTTAAAAGTCTGCGCGGGCCAATGAGTTACTGCATGCATAAGACAGAATTCGAACCCCTAACACTTATTTAAGCGAACGAGTGAGCTGACTACTCGACCAACCCAAATTGATTAAAACCTCATGTTTATTAGTAAATATTAGTTGGTTTAATCCACTCATCACATTAAATTCGGGGTACACTTTCCAATTTAAAAAAACATTTATAAGAGTCTTAATCTCTTATACAATTTCCTACTATTAACACAAAAGTTATCGTATCATATATATATACAGGAAGAAAATCTCATACCTTATTTAAACTGTGATATTGATGATTTGATTAAAAAAAAAAAACAAAGATTGAGAGACAAAAAAATGACTTATTTTCATTTTTTAAAATTTTATAAAATAAAAATATATAAGTTGTTTATTATGTAATTATACTTTATATATTTCTTATATATTTTTATTATAATTAATGATAGTCATATATTAAATAATTGATAAATTAAACTAATTTATATTTTAATTGACATATACTAAAGTGACTAATTAATTACAATTGAACCTACATCTACTACTAATGAAAAATGATTTAAATAATATTTAAAATTAAAATTAAATTACACTTGTATCCGTGTAAAAAACTACTATGAATTTTTATTTTGTTTTCATTCATTGTATTGTCAAATGTTGAAGTAACTCTATAGTTTATACTCTATTTATCTACTGTTCTTTGTTATTATAAATACAGAGTAGAATAATCATTAATGGCGTCAGCCAGATGAGAATACCACCGATTGAGTAAATTCAGGAGCAAAATTATCACATTTGAAAAAAAAAATTAAACCATTAAAAATTGTGAAAAAAAATTAAAACTCTCACTAGTATTGCTTTTGTTTTTATGAATTTTACTAACAAATACATCAAATGTACTCTTTAAATGTATATGTTTTTTGTAATAAAAAAAAAAAAAAACTTTGAATGCAGTGTAGATCTTTGAAAACCAATTGTATATATGTTAACAAAAAGTTTTCAATAAGTGTTATTGAAGTAATGGTTCGAAAAATCCTTAATTAAATTAGATTTATCTTATATGTATTATTTATATACAAATTATAAAGTATATGATCATATATTATCATATTTTTTGGTGTAAATCGTATACTATCATATTAAAAAAATTAACTTAATTATTTATTAAATATAAAAAATTTACAAATATAAGAATATGATTAAAACGTAATATAAAAACTCCTACATAAAACTCATTGAAAATAATACAGTATAAAAAATAAAAATAAAAATAAAAACAAAAGTGTTTAGCGTGGGTAATACACTTTTGAAAATTGGATTATGAGAATGAATTTCTGATTAGTCAATATCTGAATCCTACTCCAACAGTAACAGTCGCAGCAAACTCGACAAGTGTGTAATCTATTCTAAACTAAGTTGTTAAGACTCTATAATGAGTAATTAAGTGGCATAATATCTATGTATTTTATTTTAATTAAGCAAACTGCCACTTTAAGTTTCTATTGGCGATTGCAAGTGGGACCCTTCAAACTGTGGGAAAGATCAAAAAATGAGGTTCCTTTCTTTCTTTAGTTGTGTTGGTTAATTAATAGCTACTTCACTGCAATGTGGTACGGTACAGATATGCCCCTATGGCCCAACCTCTGTATATTATTAGTTCTATTATGATTTTATGACCTGACCAAGATTTTATAAAAATAAGTACAAGTTTTTTAATTGATATTTTTTTTTCTATTGAAATTTAACAATTATAATTTATAGAGATTTTTACATTGATATTTTTTCTTAAAGCATCTAAACAATTATATATACACATATATAATTCCCAAAAAAAATTTTAAAACTTTAAACGTCAACCAAATTATCCACAAAAAATTAATACGATAAAAATATTTATAAAAAATTAGGGGTGAATGCAAATTAGATCGAATTGGATATGACTAAAATCTCAATTCGATCCGCACTAAAATCATCGGATCTAATACTCACGATTTTTAAGTTTAGATCCGATTCGCACTTTTTTAAAAGCTTATTTTTATTAAAAAATATCAATACAATCTCTTTTTTTCACTCTTTGAAATATGTTCATTCTTAAAATATTATTAAATATACTTTTTTTAAAAAATAAAAATAAAATAATATAATATATATAATAATTACTAGTTGAAATAAAATATAAAAATAATATTTACTTATTTATTTATTTATTTTTGCAGATCCGCGGATATGCGAATACCTACATAAAATCCGCAATCCGATCCTAGTAATGTGCGGATCAAATCGGATCCGATAACTTTGCGATCATATTGATATCCACAATTTTTTTTATTGAATTCAGATAAACGTCGCGGATTTGCAGATTGAATCCGATATATGAATACTCCTATAAAAAATATTGAAGTATGATAGAATTAAATACAATAATTATTTTCTATAAGAAAATTATATTGTATTTAACAAATAATTTCTGTATTTAAAAATCATATGAAAAAATAGAATAAAATTCGATCTTTAGACATTTTTTTTAAAAAAAACATAGGACCATTAAAAATAATCCAAAAATAATCAATTTGACATAAAATTGCCTAATTTTATGGCTAAAAACATTTTATTTTTTAATATTCTTACCAAAAACTATATCAATATTTAATATTTAAAGTTATTTTTGAGAATATATATTAAATATATGATTATTTTTGTCATATATTTTTTTAATATATTTTTGATGTTGTGATCTTGAAATTATATATATATGAAGGTTTTATCTAATTTGAGTAATTTCATTGGAGCTCTTACACTTATGCGGTCTTTTTGTTTTCATCACTCAAAAGTATATACTATTAGTAACAGTGGTGATTAATTTCTTTTAGGCGAACAAAGTTATAGAGAGAAATTCTTTTTTTTGGGCAAGGATAGGTAATTTTTTTTCTAAAGTGGATAATTACTATAGATTGAATTTCTAACTAAATTTTTAAATAACTTAGTTATTTATTAATCGAAGGGATGAGTATTTTTTTTGTCCCTAATGTTTATGGTCAGAATCAAAACCATCTCTAACGTAATTTTTTATTTAAAATCATCCTTAATGTTTTATTTTGTATTAAAATCGTTCTTTTTAATAAAATTTTTACTAAATTACCCCTATTCTAATAAATAAAAAAATTATAAAAAAAAATGCGAGCGGAAGAGAAGAAAGGAAAAGGGAAAGGCACAGGGGGAGGGGGGAGAAGGAAAAGGGGAAAGGGAGAGGGGGAAGGGGAAGGGGAAGAGGGGAGGGGAGACGGCGCCGACGAAGTTTGGAGTCGCTGTCGCGTCGCCATCGGGAATCACCATTTACCCCACTGCCAAAAGAAAGAAAGAAATAAGAGAGGAGAGAGGGGCTGCGACGGGAGAGAAGAGAAGAGGGAAAGGAGATGCGTCGGCGCTGCTAGGGCTACCGCCGCCGTCGCGTCGTCATCGGGCCTTGGAGGGAGACCACACCATTGAGTTGTCACTGCCGATTCGCCCACGAGCTGCCGTCGGGGAAGCAGAACAGCGAAGAGAGGGAGATGCGCGAGAAAGGAGAAAGGACAAAGCGCAAGGCGGTGACGGAAGGGGAAGAGGCACGAGCGGCGCCGGTGGTTCTGCTTCGGCTTCTGCATCTGCTTCTTCTTCTGCATCTGCATCTGCATCTGCTTCTTCTTCTGCTTTGGCTTCTCTTTCTGCATCTACTTCCGATTCTGCTTCTACATTTGCATCTGCATTTTCTTTTACTTCTGCGTTTGCTTTTGCTTTGTTTTGGCTTCTGATTCTGATTTTGATTTATTATTTTTTTTATTTTATTGTTGTTGTGTATTAATTTTCTTGTTAAATTTGATGTTGTTGTTTCTGAATTTGAATGTGTTATTGTTAGTGTTCTTAAATCTAATTATTAGTATTTGATGGGAGTAAAGAAGGTGGTGATGGTAGAGTAAGGAAGATGCTGGTGGTAGTAAAGGTGTTGGTAGTGGTAAAGGGTATTTTTGTCCGTAAAAAGTGAAAAAGACGATTTTAATATGAAATAAAACGTTAAGAACGATTCTAAATAAAAAATTACGTTAGGGACAATTTTGATTTTGACCCTAAATATTAGGGACAAAAAATACTTATTCCTTAATTGAACTCGATCTTGTTAACAATATCTAGAAAATGTTAAAAATTGCCACTTTAATCACTATGTATAATTGTAACAGAAATTTTGGGGTGAGTACTCCAGTACAAATATCAAATTGTTTTTAATAACTATATTTTTTTGGGCAATTCACGTTGATAAGCTAAGGGAGAAAGAAATTTACACAAATTTGCCAAATTAAAATTTGCTTCATGAATTAACCAAATTATGTTTATATGTAGTTTGAATCAGCTAAATTCGAACTGCATTTACACATAATTCGAATGATGTTGATTCGAATTATACTCAAACGTATACACCCACTAATTCGAATAAACCTGATTCGAATTACACTCACACACGCTGTACATAGTAATTCGAATTGGCCAGATTCGAATTACTCATGATTTAATTCTGCCCATTTTTTTATTAAAAAATTAATAATTGATTAACAAAAATTAATAATTTAAAAATTAAAAAAATATATATTTTATTTCATGCATTAAAAAAAACCTAACAAAATATTTAATTACGAGACTTCTTTAAAATATTAATGAGCTATCAATTCAAATTTCATACAATACTCTTTTACCCATTTATAATAGCTCATGAATATTTTTTTATAAAATTTTTTAATAGATTTATTTAAATTATACCACAAAAAAATATTTTATTCTATACAAAATAATTTTAAAAAATGACTTAAAAGATATTAGGAGTACTATAAAAATTTGTAATGTCCTAATAATTTAGGACATTAAAGAAATACTCTATATAGTCAATAATAATTTAGAAATTAAAAAAAATAGTTATAACCAGTATTTACCTAAATTACTAGAATATTACAAACTTTTATAGTACTCCTAACATTTTTTAAGCCATTCTTTTTTAAATTGTTTTGCATAGAAAATGGCTTAAAATGGCTTAAAATGTCCTTTATTCTATGCAAAACAATTTAAAAAAAAAGGGCTTAAAAAATGTTAGAGTACTATAAAAGTTTGTAATATTATAATAATATAGGTAAATTACTATATTAAGCTAAGGGGAGCAAAAAATTACACAAATCCACCAAACCAAAAATTATTTCATGAATCAACCAATGCATGTTTATATGTAGTTCGAATTAACTAGATTTGAACTTGATCTACACATAATTCGAATCATGTTGCTTCGAATTATACACAAAACTCACACACACACTAATTCGAATCAACTTGATTTGAATTACACACATACAATAATTCGAATCAGGTTGATTCGAATTACACCCAAATTTATTAAAAAAATTAATAATTTAAAATTAAAAAAATATATATTTTATTTCATATATTAAAAAAAGCTAACAAAATATTTAATTACGAGACTTCTTTAAAATATTAATGAGTTATCAATTCGAATTTCATACAATACTCTTTTGTCCATTTTTAATAGCTCATGAATATTTTTTAATAAATTTTTTTAAATTATATGGTGAGATATTATATGATTCGAATTACGTATGGGGAAGTTCAATCACTCTGATTCGAATTATATGGTGAGCAATTCGGATTCTATACAATACTCTTCTGCCTATTCTTGATAGCTCATGAATATTTTTTAATAAATTTATTTTAACTATACCACAAAAAAATATTTTATTCTATGCAAAATAATTTAAAAAATTGATTAAAAAATGTTAGGAGTACTATAAATATTTTACTCTACATAGTCGATAATAATTTAGAAATTAAAGAAAATATATTTTTATCATGTATTTACCTAAATCACTAGAATATTACAAACTTTTATAGTACTCATAATATTTTTTAAACCATTTTTTAAATTATTTTGTATAGAATAAAATATATTTTTTAATTGTTTTGGATGGAATAAAATATTTTCTTTAATTTCTAAATTATTATTGACTATGTAGAGTATTTTATTTAAAATTTGTGTACATGCATGTATTTACCTAAGTCATTAGAACATTACAAATTTTTATAGTACTCCTAACATTTTTTAATCAATTTTTTAAATTATTTTGCATAAAATAAAATATTTTTTTGTGTGGTATAGTTAAAATAAATTTATTAAAAAATATTCATGAGCTATCAAGAATGGGCAGAAGAGTATTGTATAGAATTCAAATTGCTCACCATATCATTCGAATCAGAGTGATTGAACTTCCCCATGCATAATTCGAATCATGTAATATCTCACCATATAATTTAAAAAAATTTATTAAAAAATATTCGTGAGCTATTAAAAATGGACAAAAGAGTATTGTATGGAATTCGAATTGATAACTCATTAATATTTTAAAGAAGTCTTGTAATTAAATATTTTGTTAGTTTTTTTTAATATATGAAATAAAAAATATATTTTTTTAATTTTAAATTATTAATTTTTTAATAAATTTTTTAATAAATTATTAATTTTTTTAATAAATTTGGGTGTAATTCGAATCAACCTGATTCGAATTATTGTATGTGTGTAATTCAAATCAAGTTGATTCGAATTAGTGTGTGTGTGAGTTTTGTGCATAATTCGAAGCAACATGATTTGAATTATGTGTAGATCAAGTTCGAATCTAGTTAATTCGAACTACATGTAAACATGCATTGGTTGATTCATGAGCCAAATTTTGGTTTGGCGGATTTGCGTAAAAATTTCTTTCCCTTGGCTTATTTTAGTGTTTTGCCCTAAATACTGGTTATAACTATTTTTTTTAATTTCTAAATTATTATTGACTACGTAGAGTATTTCTTTAATGTCCTAAGTTATTAGGACATTACAAATTTTTATAGTACTCCTAAAATCTTTTAAGCCATTTTTTTAAATTATTTTGTATAGAATAAAATATTTTTTGTGGTATAATTTAAATAAATCTATTAAAAAATTTTATAAAAAAATATTCATGAGCTATTATAAATGAGAAAAAGAGTATTATATAAAATTCGAATTGATAGCTCATTAATATTTTAAAAAAATCTCGTAATTAAATATTTTGTTAGCTTTTTTTAATGCATGAAATAAAATATATTTTTTTTAATTTTTTAATTATTAATTTTTTAATTAATTATTAATTTTTTAATAAAAGAATGGGCAGAATTAAATCATGGGCCAATTCGAATTACTATGTGCAGCGTGTGTGAGTGTAATTCGAATCACCCTGATTCGAATTACTGTGTGTAATTCAAATCAGGTTGATTCGAATTAGTGGGTGTGTGCGTTTGAGTATAATTCGAATCAACATCATTCGAATTATGTGTAAATGCAGTTTGAATTTAGCTAATTCGAACTACATATAAACGTGGTTTGGTTAATTCATGAAGTAGATTTTGGTTTGGCAGATTTGTGTAAATTTCTTTCTCCCTTGGCTTATTAAGGTGAATTGTCCTAATTTTTTTACTTATATATACAAACTTTGATAAATATAAATATAAATTATATTAATTTATATATGTAAATTTTAATAAATATAAATATAAATTATATATTTTATATAAACAAACCTTATAATTATAAATACAAATTATTATTAATTAAATAATAATTTAAAATAATAATATTTATTAGTTATGTAATATTTTTATAATTGTAATTGTAATAACTGCTACATATGTTATTGTGGTATATATTGTGACGGCAATTATAACTTCTAAGTGCAATTATTCTTAAACAAATTATTAGTAGTAGTATAATTTGGCAGGCATGATTCTGTGGTATATATTTCTCATGATTTCAACCCTATCTTGGTAATTTACATGTGAATTGTGGTTTACATTTCTCTTATCTTGGGGTTGGTTGTTTTGAAGGAACAAAGTTTCATGTACCAACTATAACCTACCTACCTTAATTATAAGAGGGGAGAAAACCAAGAGAACACTACAACCAGACAAAAAAATATCACCTTTTACTACTAACATCAGAAATTCAGAATGTATCGTTTGAATAAGAAACCCTTATTTTAAGGTAAGAGCTCAATTTTATTACATAAAGGCATAAATATATATAAAGTGATAATAATTTTTTATTTTTTATGAATATTTGATCAACTCTAAACACTAAAAACTAAATTTTATATTATAAAATTTAAATTTTAAATTCTAATAATATAAAAATAAAATATTAATTTAAAATATTAATTAATATTAATCTTTTAATTTTTTTTCATTTAAATGCAACTTTAACCGAATATTTTACTGATTTTTTCTTCACGTATTTTTTTTTTTGCTTACCATACTCTCCAGTCCAACAAGTCAAAAATCAATCCGTCGTGAATCGAAATTCTATTTAAAGGTCTGTCGCTGATTAATGAATTACTAAATGTACAAAACGAAATTTAAACTCCCAATATTTATTTAAACAGATGAGTGAATTGACTATTCGAATGATCTAATATTTTTCTTCATTTAAACACAATTTTAATATAATATTTTACCGATTTTATCTTCATGTATCTAAGTCACTTAAGATTAAATTTCACAATGTTTTCAACAATTAATGTTATTCTAACTTTTTCTGTTATAATATCATCATTTTTAATTTTTATTCTATTTACATCTGTATAGTTATTTATCCATCTAAAACTTCTCACGTCGGCCTATACTAATGTATGTTCATCCCCACACTTTATTGCAATTGCCTAACATTCTGTTTTATATAACATATCTAATTTAATGATGGTGCGACATCATTTAAATTTTAAACTACACCTCTAATAAAAATTACTAAACATCAGTAGCTAATAAACTTTTGCCAAAATAGTAGCAGAAAAGAGAAATGAATAGACCGAGACACCCAATTAATTATCTTACAAAGCTGAAGTCGAAACATATAAACAACTTTGTAAAAGTAATGTGTACTGTAAAAGCAAGGGACAAACAAAATCATGGGCATTGCATGAGGAAAAGCCGGGTCAAAATTGAACTTTTTTTTTTAAACCAACATAGAAAGATTCGAATTCACAATCCTTTAGAGAGGTATAAAAAAATTATACCATTTAAACTATAACTTAACATCATATCTATTTTAATATAATATAAACTAACATAATTTATATTTTGGTTTCTCCAACAAATACTCTAATCAGCAACAACAACAATAACAAAGTTTTGTCCCACTAAGTGGGGTCGGCTACATGAATCAAACGACGTCATTGTGCTCTGTCATGTATCATGTCTACAGAGAGACCGTTTACATGTAGATCTCGTTTGATCACCTCATGGATGGTCTTCTTAGGTCTTTCTCTGCCTTTCGCCCTTTGTCCATCTTCCATCTCATCCACCCTCCTGACTGGATGTTCTATCGGTCTTCTTCCCACATGTCCAAACCACCTGAGACGCGATTCAACCATCTTTTCCACAATGGGTGCTACTCCAACTCTCTCCCTTATATCTTCATTCCTTATTTTATCCAATCGCGTATGACCACTCATCCATTTCAACATCTTCATCTCTGCCACACTCAACTTATGTTCGTGCTCCCCTTTAGCCGCCCAACACTCCGTACCATACAGCATAGCCGGTCTTATAGCGGTGCGATAGAATTTACCTTTAAGTTTTAAAGACACTTTTTTGTCGCATATAAAACCAGATGCACTCCGCCATTTTGACCAACCTGCTTGGATCCTATGATTTACATCCTGTTCAATCTCTCCATTATCCTGTATGATGCACCCAAGATACTTAAAACTTTTAACTTTTCGCAGGATGTTTTCTCCAATCTTCACCTCTATATTGGAGTTTTTCCTTCTCAGACTGAACTTACATTCCATATATTCCGTCTTGCTACGGCTTATGCGCAGACCATACACTTCTAGAGCTTCTCTCCATAACTCCAACTTCTTATTTAGGTCTTCCCTTGACTCTCCCATAAGGACGATATCATCGGCAAAAAGCATGCACCATGGCACAGGCTCTTGGATGTGCTCTGTGAGTACTTCCAAGACTAATGTGAAAATGTATGGACTTAAGGATGATCCCTGGTGTAATCCTATACCAATAGGGAATTCCTCTGTCACACCACCTTGAGTCTTCACACTAGTTGTGGCACCCTCATACATGTCTTTAATTGCCCGAATATATGCGATCCTTACTCTTCTCTTTTCTAAAACCTTCCATAAGACCTCCCTTGATACCCTATCATACGCTTTTTCCAAATCAATTAAATTAGCTCATATTTAACTTATAAAAGATTATAATATCTTTTTTTAACTGGAGTTAAAATCTCAATTAAATATTCCCTTTATTATCAATGATCATATTTTATGCTATATTTGTTCTTTTTTTTATTTGGATTGAATTAAAATTCGAAACTTTAATTATAAACTTGAAGTTTAACACAAAATATGATAATTGTTAAAAACAGTTTATTTTTGTTGAGATTTTAACTCTAATTTTAAAAAACTGGATTATAATTTTTTTTTTTGGTAAAAATAATAAACTCATCAACACCAATACCGATAATGACATACATAAAATATCAAACTAAACTATAATTATTTTATAATTGAGGCATGCTACACATATAAGTCTTTTTGGCTTACAAGCTATACAAGTTGACCCAAGCAAAAAAAAAAAAAACACGCGCACCACTCCTTTAATCACCCGTTGCGTTTTTTCACAACACGTTTATCATGCCGCACTCTTCCTCTTCTTCCTCAGTCAAAACGCAAACCGTCAAGATTCAAGCGACATTTGAAACAAACTACGATTTTGAAGAAACGTTCCAACTCCTCGCGAAGAGTAGAAGAAATCAAGTAGAAGAAATCAAGAAGAAAAGATACAAATCTCCATCAAAAATCACCAGAAAAAACGAAGAAACATTATTCAAGGTACTGTTTTACTGTTCTTCTAGGTTTTTTTTTCTAGATTGTCTCTGCCATGTGCCTCATTCTTAACTAGCAAAATATTAAAAGATTTCAAGAAAAAATATACTGTCTCTCCTCTGTTTTTGGTGTATTTCTTAAATCTTTTTGGTGTATTTCTGTAACCGTTTGGGTGTATTTTTGTAATCGTTTTGGTGTATTTCTGAAGTTCCATTATCTTCAAAACGATTTTAAAGTTTGATTTCAGAAACCATGAAAATCGAAAAAAACAAAGCAAGAATATAGAGAAAGAAACGCACGTAAATGACGAAGAAGAAATCAGTGATAAACGCAGGTAAAACAACGAATGAAAACGTAAAGAGAGAACGCACGAAGGAGATCGAACAAATTTGGCAAGAAACTCGAAAAATAAAACAAAATATTTTGAAAAATGAAAGTTATATATTCGCGCGTTAATTGATTTAAAGTCTGTTAAAGAGGCACGTAGCATTTAGGGGTTTCGTTTTCTTCAGGTTTAAGCTTGTAAGCGCAAAACACTTGTATGTATGAGTCAATAATATACTGTGACTTTAAAAAGGATAATTTATATACATAAAAACGTCTTATTCTATTAAATTAAAAAAGTTTTTAGCCTATTGTGTTTTTTTTTTATGTTTTTATTTTCAGTATTTTTTGTTTTTTAAGATTTTATAAAAAAAAATTAAAATAAAAAATAATATCTGAATATTTTTATAGAATTTTAAAAATAAAAATACTGAAAAAAAAAGAAACAATTTTTTGATCGAATAGACCTTTTAAAATTTTAATAAAATATTTTAGAGAAAAAGATCAAATCAATCTCTGATTTTTCGGTTTACGTACATTTAAGTTACTAAGAATTTAAAAATATATTTAAATTATTGACTTTTTTAAAATTTGGACATATTGATCTCCAAATTTAATTTGTTCAATTTTAAAAACTCTCTCATGTGTGCATCTTTATCAACTACTAGATCATTACAATGAGAGTTGCATTTGATTTTTTCGTTAAATCTAAAAGATCCAAGTGAACATGAAGAATCAATATATCAAAATTTTGAAAATATCAAAGATATAAATATATTTTTTAATCATCAATAACTTAAATGTCTGTAAATCAAAAAGTCAATGATAAATTATTTGTCCTTTTCTCAATATTTTATTACTTGGTTATTACTTGAAAACCTTAATAATTAGTAAGACCCTTAGAAAAACATTAACTTATATTCTTCACAATTCACAAATAAAAAGTACTATATTAGAAGGATCGCTACTACTCTCACCTATGGTATTCGCTACAACTTTTAATGTGATAACTCAAAAGGTCTTCCTTCCATACCTTTTTTTTATATATAGTATCTCTCAATCCAGTAAATTAAAAATTAATTTCGTCGAGTTTGATTTTTATTTTAAGAATTGATTAATAAATTATTACATATATAATAAAATTTGAACATTAAATAATTATTTAAATAAATAAATAAATTGACAATTTGACTAACCTAAATTAATTTATTTTGTAGTTACTTAAATGTTAACACCAAACTAAAATTATACTTCCATAGTTATTTTATTTCCTCATATAGGATAATTAGATATTGTTTTAAAGAAAGTAGTAAAATTAAGTAAAAATAATAAGTTTAAAATAAAAATAAAATTATATAATTAGTGAACCTAAAATATAATATATTATTCACGTTGTTTGTATTTTTTATTGTTCACTTAACCAGATTATAGATTTTATTAGAAGTTGGTTCAATTGAGTCCAGTTGGTCCAGCCATTCCCATCTAAGATTGCGTTTCAACGTCACTACAAAAAAAGTAAATAAATAAGGTCCAAATTAAATGATGAACCAAAATAAGTTATTTAGTTGTGTATATTAATCCCAAAAATAATAATGTCTATTTATTATATTTTTTAAACTTTTTTGGGTGTCTTATTATATTTTTTAATTGTCACATCTTATGATATATATCAAATTAGGCGGAAACACTTTTCTGTTTGGTATTTTTATCTCTATTATCTTTATCCTTCTTATATATTTGTGTCTTAGCTAGATACTCATTCCAAACACTACCACTTATATTTTATTAGAAACCACTTCTTGTGTGTTTTATTTATACTATCCTATTTAATTAAAATTACCACATCTGTTATTATCGTTAACTTCTCACTAATTAAACAGTCATTACAGATAGTGTAAATTAAATTTCTTTTTTATTCTGTTGGTATATCACAATCATACCAATCAAATCCAAGTTCGTTACACATCTATATTTTATTTGATTTCTAAATTTTTAATGAAATGATTAATCAAATCCATCAAACTTGTAAATGGGTAACTTAACACACTTGATAGAGGGGTGATTTTATTATCCACCCATGAATGGAAATATAATAATTATATGCAATGTGATATCATATATGGTTAACGTTAGGCCACGCTCGTAATATCAATTTCGATTTATTATTTAATTTCATGAATTTTATAAGACAATGTTATATTGGACCTTGAGGGGTATAGTGTACACAATAATGTAAACATAGATAACTTTATTTTATTTTTTGCTGTGATACTTGGTTATTATTATTGTGACACTAGCTGGACATGTTTATTCAACTAAGGATACGTGTTATTCATGGACTCATTGTGTCGTATTCATCCATTATTATATGATTCTTCTTTATTTTAAAATAATAAAAATTTAAATTTCCAATTTATACTTGAAAAAAAAGGAACAAAGTTAATGTTTAGAATTTAAAAATAAAAATTTATTTTTCACCAAAAACTTCTCATTAAAAAAGTTGATTATTCTTTTATACATGTACAGAGATTAGCCAAAAAAAAAAAAAAAAACTTTTGTTTTACCGGCCGCCATAGCCACTCAAGGGAGCTTTCATTGGCAATAGAATGAGAATCAATAATAATGCTTTATTTTTTGTTATTTGACTTTAATATATTGCATTTCAATTGCCCCCTAAATTAAAAATTAAACAAAGGAAAGGGACTATCGGACTACGGTATTAAAATTAATATATAGTTTTTAATGAAATTAATTTTCTTAAACCTTTTAATAAAATATTTAAACTGTCATCGAGTAATAGCTCAAATGGTGTAGTCTCCCCATACTCAATTAAAATGTTGTGGGTTTGAGTCTCTTATCTTTGGTAAAAATAAAATAAAATATTCAAACTAATTAATACAGATGATATCTCTTTCAAACTTCGATTTCTTGTAAATGCAACTATTATAATTTTATTCTTTTAGAACAATTTCTCTAAAAATGAAACCAAACAAATTTTAGACACTTTAAATAAAAAGAAAATAATTTTATTATTTTCAAATCCAAATGAAGTATATATGTAGTAAGAATTAAATCAAATAAAGTAATAAATAATTGAATAAAGAGGAGGTAAAAAAAAAAGTGAAATGCATAATTTACCAAATTAAGCTTGTGTTAAGAGTGAGTTAAGAAAAGGTTTATGATCATTTTGTGAAGTAGGGGTGGTTGATTTCTCCATTGTCACTTTCATGGAAAATGAGGGAAGCTTTATTATATTGAGGCTCCAACTAGTGGAAGATTTGGCAAACTAGATGTGAAGGGCCCCACTGAGTTTTATGGTGAGGTGGACCCCACAAATTAAAGGGGTCTTCATTGACCTCATGCCTTGATATTATTTGGTGTTTGTTGCAACAATTTCATTTCCACTTTTAATAAACAAGTTGCTTCGTACTATCAGTATTTGGTTTCATCACAAATGTCTCCAAAAGGGATTAATTGCCATGCGTTGCATAATTACATTCAAATCCTCTTTTTCTATTAATTAATTTTTATTAACGGTTTTTATTAGTAATTTTCTTTTTAGTCAAAAAGTGTAGGCTTGATTTTTTTTTTTTTAATTAGGAATGAGAATGAAATTTACGATCTCTAAGTGAATATAGAGAGACTATCTCATTTGAATTATAACTCGTCGTCACTATATACATAAATCTTATTTTTTATGAAACTTGCTCTTGTATGTTTGTTTTTGTTTTTTTTTTTCAAATCTTGTATTATTCTAAATTTTTAGTATTTAAAAGTATTTTACCTTAGGATAATTTAGAAAATATATTTAGTTTTACAAATATTGAGAGTTTGATTTATATTAATTTTTCAGTGTTAGTTATCCCGTCAGATTCAAGTGTTTGAATGATTCTTTAAATAATGAGAGAGAAGATTAATAATAACAATTGATATGACAATTAATTATATAATTTTATAAAAGGATAAAAAAAAGTTTACACTATTAATGTGACAAAACCTTATTATTATTAACGAGTAATACCGAGTAATTAATTATTTTCAGTCAATATTAGTTAATTTTTAAAAAATTATTTTATTTATTTTAAATAATAAAATTTTAATTCTAAATTATAAATTTAAACTTGACTAATATTAATTAATTAAAAATTAATTATCTGTACTTTCTCATTTATGTAATATTCTTAGCAACAATTGGCCTATGATTTTGGTTGATTACTCCAATGCAATTTTCAACGTTAACTTTAGAGAAAAGTTTGTCACAAGAAAGAAGAATAATATGATGATGGTTTTTTATTTGTTATTATGACTTTTCCAATCCATCCAAATAAATTAGCTGGAAATCAATGAATGTTGAGGGATTTAAAATGAACACAATTTTGTATGGGGAAATTTCAAGTGTGAGCTTCTATATATATTACATTTCTATCTCCAAATTAAATTAATTAGGCAATTAATTAAGTAGACATATATAAGAAATTTTCTATTACCTAAGCTAGTTGTCGGAGCAAAGGCAAACCAACACCAACCAAGATTGGGAATATAATCATGAAAAATGATGTGTGTACACCCATGTGATTATGCCTATGGTTTATACTCTTCAACTGTAGCTACAAATAATAATGTCGGGATTTCGAATCCCGCCTTATACATGCAGTAATTTATTGGCCAACAGCAAACCCTTAAATAGAACTCAGTACTGCGACGGATTAGTTATTGATCTGTCAAAATAGAAAATACCGTGTAAAACAAAAAAAAAGCTACAAATAATAATGTTGCAAATAAAGAGGAATTATAATATACTCTTTCACATATGATCAGAAAATTTCTCCACTAAATAACAATCTCACCTTTTTTTTTTCTTTGGAGATATTGTATATAGTGAGTAGTAGAATTAGAAATTAATCAGCCTGTGTATCCTTTAATTCGTTATGAAAAATAACTTAGCTCCAACTAACAATGCTAAATCTTATTGTTATTCACATACATTCTCTTAATTTAATTTTCGTAGTATATAACTTAGGAGATATTTCTATATATAACTTTATATATATAGTGCTTTGGTATATGCTTTAAAAATATTATTTTCCAAGGTAAAAGGAACATCACATTATTTAAATTGGTCCAACGAGAATAACAACAACAAACAGAAAATGCTTCTGAGCTACAAAGAATGGACTGACAGTAATCTCAGGGCGTGTTGATAGCAGGGCAGGTGATGTCAGGCGTTATGGTTGTTTCTATGTTTTCCTCTTTGTAGCACCTTGACTTTTGCTCCACTGTTTGTGTTGAGCTTTCGTTGTTTCAAAAAAAAAGAGAATAACAACAACAAAATTATAAAATCAATTACATGATACGTGCTTTAAATATTTGTAATATAGAAAATTCAAGTATTATTTAAAAATTATTAGTTAATATTTTTAGAATATTTAATTTAATTTAATATATTTTTATTTTTATTTATTTATTTACTAGATTAGATTTTATGTTAATAGATTTAAAGTTTTTATTATTTTAACCTAATAAGAGATTATAAATACCTCCTAAACTATTTTAATCGTTATATAAGGTGATTAGAGGAGTACCAAAGCACTTTTTGATTTTGTGATAAAACTATAGTGTAGACAAATAAAATTGAGTGAGTCCTTCTTTTATTATATTGGAGAATTAGATAAAAAGTTGAGTGAGTTCCTTATAATTTTTAAATTATAGAGTAAACAAGTTAGATTGAAAAGTCATTTTTTTATTGTACCAAAAAAATTAAATTAAATTAAAAGAAGATTTATTGACAATAAAAAAAAAAACTAAAATGAATATTAAGTTATTAACACATCAAACCAAAAAGAATTTACACCAGTGTAATCATCTAGAGTAAACTAATGAAGTCATCTAAAGTTAATTAAACTATATAGTGTTGCAAAATATCTAAAACAGAATCAATGCAAACAATCTAACAACTTGTTATACTTCTTGACAGTTATCAGTTTTTTTCCCCTTTTATATCCTCAGTAAAAAATAATTATATTTCATATAATCAAGATTATTATATACATGGGGTGATAAATACATTACTATAAAATAAATCTCTTGGTTTTAGGAGACCAATATTTCATGTCTCTCAATTATTGCAACCAATAGCTGTCAAAGTTTAACACCACAGATATAGCATACCAAGTTTCGTTGGGTGTCACATGTCAAAATAACAATTATCCAATGAGCTTAATTTTCCATAAAATCTGGACACTAATTTCAACATTTTATTCTTTTGATATAGTAGTAATAGTTAAGGCTGTTTGCCAATACTTCTCGATTCGATTCATTAGTTTTGTTTCCGTTAATTTGATAACTAAAATTATCATCGTAAATCAAATGAACATACATAACAGAACCTAGCTACATTCACATTGGTTTTTTTTTTTTTTTTTTGGTCATACTTCACATTGGTTTTGTCTTTTATGAAAACCTTGACTACTGGTGCTCCGAGTTGGGCCTAGTCCATTGGGCCTTGTTGGGCCCTTAATCCTAGACCGTACTTCCACGACAAAAAAAATCACCATTACTTCCATGACCCAAAAAAAAAATAAAAGAAATAATCACCATCGTTTTTCCTATCTTGTACAAGAGTTAATCCTATTAAGACATAGGTTAATTTAGTAGTAAACATTTACTGTAAATTAAACCCTATTTAACAACCAATGTATAAGCATTTTGTTGATTGAAAATTGAAGACCTTATAAACAAGCTTGTTTTTGTTGAACAAAACTACTTATTTTACTATATCATGTTTAGACAAAAATAATTCCTTTGAATGTATTTTTGCTATGGTGAAAACTCAGATGCAGTCGACTTCACGTGAAGTTGATAGCTGAGAGTCGTTAGATAAAAATTTAGTCAAATCAGTTAAATCATCTAACGGCTCTCAATTATCAACTTCAGGTGAAGTCGATTACACCTAAGTTTTCACCTTTTACTATAGTCAAATTAATTAAGCACAATTACACCTTCATTCTACTTAAAACAAACCATATTTTTGTCTGAATTTTAACACTAATTATCTAAAGAGTGAACCGAAATGGACCTTTTATCTGTTTCATTAAAAAAAAAAAACACTAATTATAGTGATGTTGTGTTGCATCAGTATGATTGAATATTTAATTTTAATTAATTAAAGCCCAAAATGTTCAAACCATCCATCATTCAGTGACTATTGACAATTTGACGGATATTTTATTATTTTATAAAGAGATGATGGTTGAGTGTATAATCAGCTACTATTATATTTCAATCAACCTCAATTTTGATTAATTAATCAAAATGGCACTATTTAAGAATTATTATTCTGTTTTATTGTTACTTTCATTATATTTTTAAATAATACCAAATTACTAACATCGTATTTTGAAATACATTTCACAAATTTAGCTTTTCTAATTAAAGTCATTTAACCATTTTGCAAATTACTATTTGTTTGTACTGTGAATAAATGAAATGTGAATCAAAGGTTCATTCTGATGAGAATCTAATTGAATCGGACGGGTTGGCTAGATTAATTAAAAATTAATCACCAAATTGATTTGGTTCAAAGTAAAAATTAATTGTTAATGAATCTGTTAAAATCTAAAAAAAAAAACGATAAAAAAATTTGGTATCGAATCAATATGATTTTTTTAATAATTAATTCCAAAAATATTACTTGTACATCAAAATTACATACTAAAATCAGCCACTAATATATTTGTATATAAATATATGTAGGTTTAATTTATTTTTAATGTGTATTTATATTCTAACATATATTTTATACTGATAGCTGATTTTGGTGTACACATAACATAATCGTAATTTAAAATAATAAAACACAAATAAATCTTTTTTTTTAAATATATTTTATACAAAAAAATTATTTTATTATATTTGGTTCAGCCTTGATTAAATCTCAATTAAACTTGAAGGTATCAGCAACTAAGGCTGTAGGAAACAGAAGCAGCTTAGCTGAAGAGTAGAATGAGACATGAAGAATGGTGAAGAGTGAGAGATAGAGAGAAGAAGGTTCTATTATTGAACAGAGTGATCAATCAAATCAAGAGTTGAGATACAAGGGAAGTGCAGCAGCTATTTGTAGCTGGGGGTGGTTCTTCTAGAAGCTTCAGTAACAGCTAGTTAGCTAGAAGTAACTGACTAACTGAAACACTAACTACACTAACTAATTGCAACTGATACTAACTAATTGCAGCTGATCATAACTACACAATATACACGTGCTCCTATCATCATCTCTAGTTTTCTTTTCTCTTGTTTTCTGGAACATATACTTCTTGCTCCCTGGACATTTGTGTGACTTCAGTTACTCTCAATCTGTCTCTGAAGTGTAGGAACGCCTCAGAAGGGATTGGCTTTGTGAGGATATCAGCTACTTGGACTGTTCCAGGGATATGGTGTATTGTTATATCCTTGCTGATGAGAAATGATCTTCTAACCTTCTCCAGATCTGATGTGTGAGTGTACACCCAACCATTCTTGTGGTGAATGGTGTTGACATGGAAGCCAGCAGCCATGATTTCAGAAGCGCATCCTGCCGCTTCCACTTCTGAAATTCTGGATTTATAGCACCATTGGGAAGATGAATTTGGGGAATGTCTTCTCCAGTGAGATGGCTCAGCATGTTGTTTCCTTCAATTGTTGACTCTGCTTGATCCTTCCACTGCAAGTAGTTGTTTTCATCTAGCTTCATGGATATGGGAGTCGCTACAAAGTTTTGAGCCATGATTCTTGCCTGATCTATGATTCTTGACTGATCTTGATTCTGATTTGGTTGTTCACGGAAGCTATGGAGCCAAGAGCTCTGATACCATGAAGGTATCAGCAACTAAGGCTGTAGGAAACAGAAGCAGCTTAGCTGAAGAGTAGAATGAGAGACATAATGAGTATTTGTTGTTGCTAGTATTGGAGGAGGTGGTTCAGAACTTGTGAGTACAGTTTCTATGTCATTGATTGGAATTATAGTTCGGGTTGAGGACACTGCTACTGGCATTTGAGGACTGCTTACTGGTTGTGGTTGAGGAATTGTTGGCTGCTGTGTAGCAGCTGCCACTGTTGATTGCTGAACACTTAAGGGCAATGATCTTGATGAGTTGGTTGGACTTAATTGAGGTGTTGAGATTGGTGGCACAGTTGTTGGTGTGGATACTGGTGTTGGCTGAATTATTGAGGCTGAGACTGGGAGTTTTGGAATGATTGGTAGCTGTGATGTTGTTTGATTAGCTGACTCTACTGATGACTGTCTTTGTTGATTGAGCTCTTTGAAAGGGAATCTGTTTTCAATGAATACCACATCTCTAGTGATTATTGTCTTTCCAGCCTGAGTTAGGCATTTGTAGCCCTTGTGAGTGGTGCTGTAGCCAATGAAAGTGCAAGGTGAGGATCTGAACTCCAATTTGTGTTTGTTATAAGGCCTTTGATGAGGAAAACAAAGGCATCCAAAGACTTTGAGGTCTGTATAAGGTGGCTTTTTGCCAAACAGCTTTTCTGTTGGGGACATTCCATCAAGCACTGGTGTTGGCAACACATTGATTAATTTTGCAGCTGTACTGAATGCTTCTCCCCAGAATTTGGTTGGCATGGAGGCACCAGCCAAGAGTGTGAGGCCCATTTCAACTATATGTCTGTGCTTTCTTTCTGCAGATCCATTTTGTTGATGTACATGGGGACAGGAGAATCTGTGTTGAACCCCTCTTTCTCTTAGGACCTTTGCTAAGCTAACATATTCAGCAGCATTGTCAGATTGTAACATCTTTAGTTTTGTGTTTAATTGCAATTCAATCATTTGTTGGAAGTGATCAAAAACTGATTTTAGTTGAGCTCGAGATTTAATGAGATATAGCCAGGTAAACCTTGAAAATGCATCAATGAAAATTATAAAATACCAATTTCCAGAGCTATCTGCCTGGGGTGCAGGTCCCCAAATATCAGAGTAGACAAGTTCTAAGGGTGAGTTGTATATTGTATATGAAGGGGAGAAGGGTAATTGGTGTGACTTTCCAATACAACAAGCTTCACATGTTTCTTTATTAGATGGAAAAGAGAGATTACAGGACTTTAATACTTTTGACACTACATTTTGATTTGCATGTCCTAATCTTGCATGCCAAATCAGAAAATTATTAGACTGCATTAAGGAAGAAGTATAAGCAGAAGGAGGTGTGTTTGCAGCTGTGATGTTTCCAAATTTATAGAGGCCTCTATCAACATTCCCTTGAAGCAACAATTCTCTAGTTCCCTGTGATTTGATGCAGCATTTGTCAGCATAGAATTCAAAAAAGACTCTATTGTCACAACAGAATTGATTAACACTCATCAAATTCTTTGTGATTTCTGGAACATGAAGCAGTTTAGTTAATGTAAGTAACCTGGAGCTCAAATCAGTTTTAAAGCACATTTTACCAACATTATGAATATGCAAACCTGATCCATCTCCAATGACAACTTGCTCATTCCCAATGTATGCTTCTTTTTCCATGAGATTTTGTGCATCATGAGTAATGTGATGTGTGGCTCCAGAGTCAGGATACCAATTTGGATCTTGTACAATGGAGGGTGTTGCCAGAACGTTAGTGTAGTTAGCCTTTGGTTGAGTGATCTGACTGCTGCTTCCCTGCACATCATCCTTGTCATACCTATACCAGCAGAATCTTGCTGTGTGGCCAATTCTATCGCATACTTGGCATTGTGGTCTTCCACTTCCCTGCATCATTCTTCCTCGATTGTACTGTCCTCTATTGTAGTCACCATGATTATTGTATTCTTGTGTGAACCTTCCTGCATCTTGAGTCATTCTTTCTGAGTCATATGTGCCTCTGCCGTTTCCTCTGAATGTTCTTCCTGATCTGCCTCGAAAATTGCCTCTAAAGTTTCCTCTTGCAGTTGAATTTTGGGGATAGAGTTGGTTCTGGTTGAATTGTGAGTGCTGAGCTATATTGGCTTGTACAAAGGGTTCTGACTTTCTGAATTTTGCTAACATGCTTTCATGAGCTAGCAATAGAGCTTCTAATTCTCCTACTGTTATGCTGGTTGATCTTGCTAGAACTGAGGTCATCACGTTTCCATATTCTTCAGTTAGACCGTGTAGAATTGCATTGACATGATCGCTCTCTTTCATTGACTCTCCTACAGAAGCCAATGCATCCATAGTGCTCTTTATTGCTAAAACATACTCAGTGACAGAGCTACCAATATGAATCGTGCTTAACTGGTTCTTCAATTGCATTACTTTGGCCTTGATTTGGGATGAGAAATGATCTTCTAACCTTCTCCAGATCTGATGTGTGAGTGTACACCCAACCATTCTTGTGGTGAATGGTGTTGACATGGAAGCCAGCAGCCATGATTTCAGAAGCGCATCGTGCCGCTTCCACTTCTGAAATTCTGGATTTATAGCACCATTGGGAAGATGAATTTGGGGAATATCTTCTCCAGTGAGATGGCTCAGCATGTTGTTTCCTTCAATTGTTGACTCTGCTTGATCCTTCCACTGCAAGTAGTTGTTTTCATCTAGCTTCATGGATATGGGAGTCGCTACAAAGTTTTGAGCCATGATTCTTGCCTGATCTATGATTCTTGACTGATCTTGATTCTGATTTGGTTGTTCACGAAAGTTATGGAGCCAAGAGCTCTGATACCATGAAGGTATCAACAACTAAGGCTGTAGGAAACAGAAGCAGCTTAGCTGAAGAGTAGAATGAGAGACATGAAGAATGGTGAAGAGTGAGAGATAGAGAGAAGAAGGTTCTATTATTGAACAGAGTGATCAATCAAATCAAGAGTTGAGATACAAGGGAAGTGCAGCAGCTATTTGTAGCTGGGGGTGGTTCTTCTAGAAGCTTCAGTAACAGCTAGTTAGCTAGAAGTAACTGACTAACTGAAACACTAACTACACTAACTAATTGCAACTGATACTAACTAATTGCAGCTGATCATAACTACACAATATACACGTGCTCCTATCAAAACTTTTAAACCTTAAAATTTTTAACTCTATCGCCGATTCAAAGACACATTCAATTTTCAGAACCTTAATCAAAATAATATATTTTGAGAAGACTTTTAATTATACCTTATTTAAGTCCTTTATTTATATGCGATGAATTCCATCAATATAACCATTAAATTTAAAAATCTCACTACATAAATCAATCTAAGAAAGTTTTCCAAAATCTAGAATTAATTTTAGGAAAAGTATAGGTAACCAACAAGATTTTTGAACAATGTGTAAACAATGTGAATTAATAGGGTTAAAAGAGTAAATTCAATTAGTAGCATTACATTAGGATGTAGTGTATTTTCATTTTATTGATAGTTGTTCATGTTGTTCAAAATTTTTATTGTTCCCTAGCACTCCCCTTAATTTTATTCGAGCCATTTACTAATATTTTATTATTGATAACTTCTACACCAATAAGCAAGAAAATTAGACGAAAAAGGAAGACTCAGCTAAACAATATAATAGTAAACGGTATCACTATCATCACAATCGTCATTCATGAATATCATCTAATAGAAGAAAGTGTTAAAAACAAAAAAAGAGACTATAATTTATGAAGGTACAAAGAATGAATTGAGCTTGACGAAGCTTTTGCGCATTTGGATTATTACAAAAGAAATATCATGAAATATGAACGTATAAGGTTGGAATATTAATTATTATTCCAGTCAAGAATATAACGTCTAGGAATAAAGCTTAGAGAGGACAAAAATGGAGGCAGAGGAAGTTAACAGAACCGCAGCAAAAGAAGCGAGATCAATGGCAGTGACTAAGGGAATATCCTTCAACTTTTCTAATATTCCCACTTGAACAATCATCATCACCGCATGCCCTATTTTCGATTTTGCTTCCTCAACTGATTGCATCCCTGCCCACCCAGGACCACCACCTATCTGATCAAATAAATTTGATAGTTGAGAGTTGTTAAATAATTTGATATTTATAGGCTCTCAACTATCAACTTCACATGAAGTTAACTGAGATTCCACCGTATATTTATTCATTTCATAATAATGATAATCATTAAAGTTATTTAATTTGTGGTACCTTTGTATAGAAGAGATCAAGTATGTTTGATTCACTATGCATGGATGTTGCATCTTTTTCTTTCTTCTTCTTATTATTATTATTAGTAGTCCTTGACCCCACGAACATTGTGTATAAACCCGCCCCAAAAACCAGCAAGGCAGTTCCTACAAGGAACATGTCTAAAGAAAAAAGAGTATAAATTTAAATACATACAACTAGAAATTCAGATGTAGTTAATTTTACGTGAAGTTAATAGTTAAGAGTCGTTAGATAAAAATTTAGTCAAATTAGTCAAATTATTTAACTACTTTTAATTATTAACTTTACGCAAAATTGACTGCACATAAATTTTTACCGTATATACAAGTCTTATTCATATATATTTGTTGATTGTAATTTGTGAAACAAACCTATGGCTTCAATAAGTAGTTGAACGAGGTGATGCTGATCTAGCCTTTGACCCAAAGTATGGAAATAATGGCCGTAACACTCCACAACAAGAACACACCCCTTCATTAAATTAATTAATACCAACGAACCCAGATGTTATTATTACATAAAAAAAAAGAAAGAAAAATAAATTAAATAATATTATTATTGTTATTACCTCAACAAAGCAGAGTACCGAGCCAAGTAAAGATCCTGCTACGGCAAGCAGTGTAAAAAATCTGCAATCAATTATTGCCTGCAACCACAAGTAGTGAAGAAACCTAAGATTATATATTCTTAATTATTATATTAATTCCTTTATATTATGTTAAGTACAGAATTATTACCCTTTCAATGAGCATCTCGGGGTGTAAAATATTATTCCATGGCTTATTGATTTTGGCAGCCACGGATGGCGCCTTCACAGCCACCACTGGTTTTCTTTGTCCCTTATTATCTCCATTGTTGCTGTTCAATGAAGTGGCCTTGCTGCTTTGGTGCGTGCTCACACATTTGACAAAGCAGGAAGAAGAAGAAGAAGAAGAAGAATGAAGAAATCGAATAGGCCTATAATAATTAGTACTAGTGCGCAACAATCTTGCCATTGATTCACAATTGAATCAACAACTTTAATTTGGTCCAAGTAATAATATTATTATTATTTATGCTTTCGACATATATATACCACAAATATATGCATGCATGCATCAACAAAAGAGAATGAAGAATGAAGATTCGAGGCATATTATAGGTGAGTTTGGACACACATGTAACTCTCACGTGACAAATTCGGCTTGGGTTTTTCTAAAGCGTGTGGGCCCTTTAATTTTCCCATTTCCCAACAATTTCTCTTTTAATTTAAATATTTTATATAAATTTAATAATTAAAAATTATTAGAATTTATTTTTGATATACTCTAAAACATTATACATAATCTTACAATTACATTCATTTTTTGAATAATTATTCACATGATTAATATATAAAGTAGTTATTTTTACGTAATTAAATGTATGTGTAAAATTACTTTTTACTGAGAGTATATTAAAATTAAATTTATATTAATGTTGTTTTTACATAAAATAATTAATTAATTATATAATAGGGCACTTCCTTGTATTTTTCTGATGTGGTAGGGTGGCAATGCAAGTATGCAACCGCCATGTCATGTTGAACATATATTGATTGTGTCTGTGGCTATTATTTAAAGGCGATGGAAAATGAGAAAAGGTCTTGATGATTTTGGAGTTTTGTGCTTATATTTCAGCGTATGAGGAAGGTTCATGAACTACAAATCCAATTCCAACCAAAATGCTGAATACAGAATTGAGATATCTAGCACTTTGTTTGACCGAAAACAAAAAATCTGGCATCCCTGATTAGAAAATTAACTATTAATTTTGTTTGTATTTGATGAATTTTCGGAAAATGTATTTTGGACTGGCACCGATTGATTCGTCAACGAAAGCCCGGGCCATATTGTGTTTTGGGCCTTTGCAACTCGGTTAGGCCTAACAAAAAATTCAATGTAATGATTTCGAGTACTGCTAGGGAGTCAATGGCTTATTTGTACAATGTGTACAATGAACTATATGAGTTAGAAAATGAACATCACCCATAATATTCAGAATAACTATCTGAATACTAGGAATAATAAACATCTCATATCATAAAACTACTCATCCCAAAAATTTAAACTAATTTTGGGGTTCACCAAAGATCGAATTCTTGATCTTTTGGATCTAAATCTTTAATATCATGTCATGATACTACTCATCCCAGAAGCTTACACTAATAAAAAAAAATAATACTAATAATTATATCTTTAATACTCCCTAAACCTCCATTATGCACGTTATACAAATATTTCATTGGCTCTCTATACTTTCCCAATCATTTCGCACCAGTAAATATGGTGTTGTTGATCATTTCATATTATTATTCCTTGCTTTCCAATATTGTTATGCTCAGGAATGTGAGGAAAACGTTGGGACTTCTGTAAGGTTTTCAAGTATTACAGAAATATTAATATTTTAGTTGTTTTAACGTTAATTTGCAATAAATTAAAATCAATAATTAAAATATATAAAACACTAATATTTTTGAAACACATTATGGGAGCAATAACACGTCTACTCCAAAAAATACACATTTATACATTTAAAATTTTAATACCATAATTACATAACAAGATATTTGTATAAACAAAATTCAAACTTGTGGAAGAAATTAGCTTTGCTTCGTCCTTTTTCTGTCCTTTTTTTTATTTATTTTTTCTCTTTTTTTTTTCCCTTCAGTTGTTAAGTGAACCGATCTAGCACCAAATTCACACGTTATTCTAACCTTTTTTGACCATGCCTGCGTAAATCAATTTCCATTCTTAGCTACAATGGTAGGAATTTGGCCATGGTTAGCAAAATCAATCTTATTCAAGCGTAAGCTGCACAACACTTGCTCTGGAAGTTCCTCCTGTTTATGTGCCTGTGGAATAATAATAATAATAATAATAATAATAATAATAATAATAATAATAATAATAAAGGTATTAAAAAGTGAGCATTTGCCATGCACAAAATTATTCAGGAGTAGTGTCAAGGTCGTAATATATATACCTCAATAGTTAAACCTACATCGAGTATTACATTTTTTGAATGGTCTCGAATTGCAAGAAGCCCTTTCCTACATACATAGCTAAAGCGATGTATATCCAGATCAATTTCTAGATAATTAGGTCCCTGCACAATTTAAAAACAAAACAATATATATATATATTAATTAAAATTTACAAGAATGTGATGCATGCCCATTAGCAATTTACTATTTTAAATTGAGGTTCACCTATGCTACTAAAGTAAATGCTTTGTACTATAATATTTCAACAAATTGAAGTTATTATAAAACTATAGAAGTGTGGATTATTGAGAGAGAATGCACTGCCTACATGCAAAAACTATACAAGAGTAAATTACAAATTATTTTTATCATAATAGATTTAAAAGCGTCGGTACTTCTAAATTGACTCGACACTTATTATTATAGATTAGATTAATTCGACAAAATTACTAAACAATTAAATATTTTGAATAGTTTTATCGACCTAACTATTTTGAAGAATAGCAAAAGGGTGAGTTATTATTTAAATTTTTAAGATTTGGTCAAATTTTAATTTATTTTTTAATATTTTCAATGTCCTATTTTAATTTCAAAAAATTTTAAATGTGAATCAATGTTATCCGTTGTTAAATTTAACATGAAAAATTAGTATATTAAAAAATTAATAATATTTAATTTTAATACGTAAGTAAAATCGATTCATCAATAATCTCTAATATAAAAGTTTTTCATTTTATTTTAGGGCGTTGATAATTGATTGTTAATATTTAAAATTTTATACAAGAAAGAGAACAAGAAGAAAAAATGTTATAAAAAAGTTTTGGTTATATTTAGTTAAAATGCAAGAATAAGAAGATATGATTTAACTAATGATGTTGTTAACATTTACATTACTTGCTTTATACAATGTGTACAATGTGTACATATTAAACTCGTCTAAAACTTGTTAAGATAGAAATAAGATGTTTAAAATGTTAAAAACCAAATGATGATTTGGCTTAGTCGTTAAAAGACGAAAATAATATTTTATAATAATAAATAGTAATTAATTTTGCTATACCTTAAAGAAATTGTGATGAGGGCGTGAAAGCACTGGCTTGCCATTGTAGGCATCTATACACTTCTTCTCAGCAGCAGTAAGAGTAAGATCGTCTGGATTAACCACCCCAGCCAAAATTTTTAGCCTCTCCCTAAATGGAACCAAGTTGTCTTTCGTAAACCCTTGCACCTTGTCCATATCATCATTCACCAATTTCTACAAAAACAACCATTGCTTTCTTAATACAAAAATAATGTTATATTAATAGTATACTTAATACTATAAATTTTGCAAACAAATAAATACTCTGAAAATTCAAAAGATGAAGCATGTATAAGAGACAATAATATAATACCCGGATGCTCTCCTTAAAGTGTGGAGAAATCTGAGTGTCGAAATTTTCGGACAATTTAAAATATAATACAAGGCTCATTCCTTCTCCATCACCATCATTAAGAAACATGGATGGTGTGTATGTTGGCAACTGAAAAAGATAAATTAAAGATAAAAATAAAATAGAACACTTTAAGGCTCGTTATTATTAATAATTTTGATCAAAATGCAAAGAATGAAGTAAATGTATATAGCTTGAGATGGAGAGTAAACCTGTATATTAACAATAAGGAGAGAAGGTACATTCTGATGTTCTTTTACAAAGGGAAGTTCAAGATGTTGAGCAATGTGATTTACCTTCCTTGGACACAAAAATAAATCTACACCCATTGGTACATAAGGGCTGAAATCTGGAGCAGGACATTTCTCCTTATTTCTGCATATATAATTCTTAATTAATTATTGCCATATTCAAATATTACTCTAATTTTTTTTTTATAAATTTTCTGATACCATATCATAAAACTACTTATTATAAAAGTTTATGTTGTTAGGTTAAGTCCAACATTCAATTTGTTAACATGCCTGAAAAAATTTTCTCCGCGAAGATGGAAGACTGAAGGTGAAATTTGTGACCAAGAACCAGGGGGAGGCTTATCTTTGGTTGAACCAAGAACTTGAAGCCCTGCTTTAGGACGACGAGCAAATCTTTCAGGTGCTCCTCCTACCCATAACTGATTTAACATTTTAATTCATAACTCTCACAATCTGGATTTATGTATCTATTGTTGTTTGACATGAACTTTTGATCATGCATTGCCTTGACCTGTTCAAACTTCAAATAAAAATATTAGAAACAACAAATCATGTGAAAAGAATGCTACATACAAGTGGTTGGCAAGGAATGCTCCTAATCTTAGTCATCAATTGTTTTTACAGGTAATTTTAAATCTTCTATATATAGTGAAGTATTAATTCATTTCAACACACCATCAAAATTTATATATTTGGCCCCATTTTTATTGTATTTGTTTATTTATAAAGTGCCCTTTCTTTTAAATCTTCACATGCTTAATTAATTGTTTAGGCATAAATAACTTTAATTATTTGTAACCATGTTAAGGATACCCCCACCCATCATTATCTATAATTATTCCAGGACTTTATTTTGACCAATTTCTCAAATGTTCAAAAATCAAAACAGGGCTTCGTATTCTGCATTCCAATTCCATTTCCAATCAGAAGCCATTATATTGGAATCTGTCTTTATCTTTCCCTTCCAATAAGATGGCGACAAGCAAATTCCTTTTTCTTTTCTTCGGGTGTAACTGCTCTTTGCCGCAACAATAATGAAGCAAATAATTTTTTCGGCTTATTAACGATTCTGTGTTTTCTTGGTCTAAATATATGAGAATGTCTAAAATACTTTGAGTAAGTATAGGCCTAAGCGTACAATGTGTACAATGGAGGTTTAGAAAGTATCAGAGATATGACCATTAGTGTTACATTGTTCTATCAGGTTACGCTTTTGAGATGAGTGATTTCATGACATGATATTAGAGTTCTAGATCCGAAAGGTCAAGAGTTCGATTCTTGGTGAACCCAAAATTAGCTTATTCATCGACCAAATATTTAGCCAAAACCATTGGCTCCCTAGCAATACTCAAATACTTTTAGTCGGCTGTATCAAATTTAGTTGTGATGTATTCACAGTATAAAATAATTATTTTTTATATTAAATATGTGAATAATTATTTAAAAAAATAAATATAATTAAATAAATAAATAAAATATTTTATATCACATATACACTAAAATTAAACTCTATATTAATATAGGTTTTTTGTACTTTTTCATATTTAAAATTATCTAACCACGGTATTTGTTGTTATTATTTGCATAAAACTAAATTATATTAGGATCAAATTCTTTTAGTTTGAAATAAAAATATTAAATAATTAATATATTTTTTATTTTTATCTCATTCTTAAATCAATACTGGTCAAGTCTTTACATTTATCTAAAATATTAGTCTCCTAATGTTTTCTTTAAAAATATGATATTGAACTATTTTATTTTTATAGAATAAAATTTGATTTTAATGAAATTATTGCTTTGAACTATTTTATTTCCTCTTCTCACTTCTCATAAGTGACCCACTACTGCTGCCCATCCTTTGCACTGGCAGGCCTGAGCCAGACTATTTACACCTCTTTTCTAGCGTTCTACTTCTACAATTTTACTTCTCATTCGGTCCTATTTTAGTTCTAGTTAATTGTTTTTCTCTATTTTTGTTTTAGATTTTGGTTTTGGTTAATTTAATTTGATATTATCGTTAGATATTAAATTTTTCTTTTAAATTCTAATTGATTAATTAATTTTTTGAATTTTTTAAATTTTTTATTTTTTGAATTTTTAATGTTCTTTTAAAATTATCTGATAGTGATACCCAAGACAAAAAAAAAATTGCGGATATCGAACTCAATTCAATAATTTCAATACAGATCAAATTAAAATTTTCATCATATTTGATCTCATCCAATCCTTGACCACTCTTACTTTAAACAAATAAATTGTACCTATATCATTGTGTCTCAGTGTCTGTATTCTTTTGTTTTTGTCACTTTAAAACTCAAACGCACATCCAATAATTATAACAACAGGGCATTTACCGTATTGACCTCCAGTTTTACAATATTGTATTATAAAAAGCAATTTCTTTGATGAAATAAAGAAAAAAATTTTTAATAAAATAGTATAATTGATAAATAAACATATAATATAAAAAAAGTTTCAGTGTTTAATTAAATTTAGTTTTACTTATCAAATAAAAAAAAATGAATGAATCATCTTTTGAGTGAACAATAAAATCTGTATTGAGCCATATTATATCATCAAAAAGCATATTTATAATTATAATTTTATTGTAAGACAATTATTCCAATAAAAATGTCAAAAATATCTTTTTATGATGATTTTAATTTAAAAAGAGTGACTTATTTATTTTGTCACATTTTAAATAAAGATAATATTTTTATACCATATGAAAATCAAGTCTTATAATCTATTATCTAATAATTTAAATAAAATATTTTTACATGATGACAAATATAAAATCTTTATTAAAATATCCATCTTATTGTAATTCACAGTGACATCCACTATTTTAGGAAGAAAAGAATAATACTTACAGTTAAAAATATAATTATTTTTTATTTTTTTATTAACTTAAAATTTAACAAAAAAATAATAACAGGATATAATATCAAAATTTAATATAATAGAATATTAAAATGTCTATAACCAAAAATTTATAGTAGTTTAATTTTTATTAGATTTAAAAAAAAATAATATTTGACAAATACAAAATAGTCTCAGATAAGAGTGAATCTTTTTAATTTTTTTAATTATTTAATAAAATATTATCTTGTATAATAATAATAAATCATACTTTATCAAAAAATAAAAAAAAAATTTGAGAGAATCTATTTGGCACATACGCCATTGACCCTCTGAATAGCTATGGTTGTCATACGGCGTGGTGGCCAGTTATCCGTCTATTCAAATCACGTGTGTCATTTCAGTATAAAATAAAAATAAAAATTATTGATTAATTATTTTTGTATTGACATTGTATTAATAAGAGCTGGACATGTTTTAAAATTAAATTTATTAAATTGGTAATAAATATATATCCCGTTGTAATTAATAAGATATAATTAATATATAAATAGAAACATAACAGTGAGATAATACATGATCTCTTTTTCGCATTTAGCCACACTTTCAACAATGTCACGGGTATAAGTCACCACTCATCACGGGATCAAACCAAAACCATAATCTTTTGTCTTCTGCGTACACCACGACTCCCTTGGCTTTGCATGCCTTCTTTTATTTATTTCTTTTTTAATATATATTATACGGTTACTAATATAAATAATTAATAAATAAAACTAGGGATTGGATGAGATAGATCTTGACAACATGTGCCAAATCCAACTATCTTAAAATTAATTAATTTATGAATTTAATTTTAATATACTGTTATTATAAAGTAATTTTATATGTTATTTAATTAAATAAAATCATATCAGTAAAAATAATTATTTTTAACATTAACTGCGTGAATAATCATCTAAAAAAACGGATCTAATTATATAACTGTGTAAAATACATACAAATATTAAAAAGTCAATTTGTGCCTTGTTCTGTTATGTTCTTAAACTATTTTTGTTCCATGTTTTTGTTTTACTCCACAAGTTTAATATTCCCCTATAGGCTTCAAGTTTTGTATTATTTGGTACATATATATACACACTATTCAACCCTAATAAGTACTATTAAGTATATATATATATATATATAGACTATACAAAAGTGAAAACAACTTTCCATTCGGGATTCACAGTTATTGTAAAAAACAGTAGATATAATCATAATAAGAATGTGATTATGTAATAAAATAAAATCAATTACACTTGAATAGAAATTTTCATACATATATATATATATATATATTGGTGGTGTTTGGAATTCGATACTTTGTGCTCAGCTCAATGCTATAGCAGAGACTTGTACGAGTTTTTTCCGTAGACGACACCGTAGATCCAAACAAATTCAATGAGCTGCTGCATCCACGGTAACATAACAATATATTATCCAATTCTATTTTTTTCAATTGCATATCCAATAAATATTTTAAAGATATGTTCCATAAAGACGCGTAAAACATGTTTTTGTAAAGATGTTTACGTGTAGTATTATTATTGGACGTATTAATGAATCGATTATTTTAAATTTTTTAATAAATTAGAATAAAATTGATTTTTTTTATAACAATAACAATAAATTTAATTTTTTAGGAATCTAACTGTATTTTTTAATTTTTAGGAATTTAAATATTCGTAAAACAAAAAGTCAGAGATATATTTGTCTCTTTATCAAAGAATTTAAAGATATTCAGTTTAAATTGTGTAATTTCGGTCGGATAACCGGATCTAATAATTATAATGCAGACAATTGAGTTTATTATTGTTGCTATAATAAACTGATTTTGTTCTAATAATTTATTAAAAAATAAATTATTAACTAGTTTAATAAAAATGTCTAATAATAACATAACACATGTAAACTTCTTTAAAAAAAGATATTTGTAGTGTCTTTATTAAAGTGGTCTTCATATTTTAAATGTTTGTAATACGAAGAATTTAAATATTATTTAAATAATTATTGGTTTATATTTTTAAAATTAGAATGTTAAATTTAATTTTATATATTTTAATTTTATTTATTTAATTATTAAGATTTTTTTATTTTAACTTAATAAGAGATTGTAAAATTTTTTTTAAACTATTGTAACCATCTATGATAAAATCATATACGGACAAATAAAATTGAATAAGTATCTCTCTTGGTATATTAGATAATTAAATAGAAAATTGAGTGATTTTTTTAATTTAATTTTTAGTGTGAACAAGATAGATTAAATTTGTCATTTTTTTATTGTATAAAAATTTTTAATAAAAAATTGAATAATTCTTTTTATATTTATTTTTAATTTATCTTTTTATTTTTTATTTTAATTTTTATCTTTTTATTTATGAGTATTTTTTTCTCGTATTATATTAATAACCTTCATTATTGAAAAAGTTTGTATTTTATTTTATTTTTAAAAAAATTATATTAAATTTATTGGGTTCCACTTAAGTGGGACTCGTATAGGGGTAGCAATGAGTAGAATAAGATATGGTTTGGATCCAACCCTAACTCTATTCGCGGGTTGAGATTTTTATATAAACTCAACTCTATCTTACCTGCAGGTTGAGAATATCCCAACCCTAATCCTACTCGCTCTTAATCTGCGGGTACTCGATCCTATCCGCGGGTTACAAAAAATATACTACATTATTATATAACTTGATGATAATTTAAAATAGAACTGATTTTTATGTAAAAAAAATATTAAATTATCAATTAGTAATTTTTTTTAGTGGCTAAAGATCTTTTGCATTTAGTGAGAGGTTTTTGATTCAACATCCACTTAAAATATATTTTTATATAAATATATAATATAAATATATATCGAGTACGGATTAATCGAGTAATATTAAAGATCAACCCGCATCTTACACAATCCGTACGAGAATCCTACCCGCATCCCATCCCATCCGTTGTGAATTAAATTGGTAATTCTACTTAAGCGAGTAAGATGGGATTAAATACTCACAAGTAGAATACATATTGTCACTCCTAAACTCTGGACCCAAAATTAAAAGACAAATGCAATGCGTTTAGACGAAACGGAAGCAAGTCTAAAAAGGCACTGAGTTCTTAGTTATGATTGTAATTGTATAATAATAATATTAGGAATTAGTATATTTTATGATTTGTAATTATTAATTAATTATTATTAATAATTTTTAATAATATAAAATTATATTTAATAATATAAAATTATATTTTTTTAATAATTAAATATTAACTAAATTTTAATAAAAATGTTGGTCTAAAAATTTAAATGCCTTTATATATTTGTATATTACCATATTCCAACAGCACATACACGATGTGTGCTTTCTCTAAAGTCGCTCTCTTACCACTTTGCATCCTTTAATATGTTATTTTTAATTCTCGTCATTTTCATTCTTTGAAATTTGGGAATGTTACGTTGCATGAATTGGCTTTTTCGCTTGAAATTTGTGATTGATACAGATTCTAAAATTGACCATGTATTGTATTCGCCATTTATAAATCAGTGGTCAGGGAATAATGATAATATACCCGGCGTTAGAAAAAGAAAATGCTGGTTTTATATATGGATTAAAAAACATATTGAGCCAAATGTCAATAGCCATTAAGCTAAGCATACTTCAATGGAATTTTTCAAACCTTGATGTAAGCTAAGCTGACATCGCAACTAATCAACATCAACCATATCGGTTGTGAATTATGCTTGGTTTCTATCTTGCATAGTACTACTTTCATGGTTTTGTTAATAATTTAACATTTCAACAAATTAAAATTAAATTTTTAAGTTTTTCAGTGTTTAATATATCACAAATTATTTTTTTTCAATGCAAACTAATTTTATTTAAAGTATTACAATATTTTTTTGGTAACTTATTTTTTTTGTTGTGACTAAAAAATATTGTAATATAAAGACACATTTTAAATATATAATAAAAATATATTTGACTAATTTAAAAAAATTATATTTCTAAGATATTTAATATATCAAAAACTTTTAAAAAAATATTTTATTCGTAACATATGCCAGTATGCCACAAATTTTAGCTAACTCCATAGCATATTATCGAAGGAGGAACATTAATATTATTGAAGTGAGGTTATAATGAGGATGAAATTTATTATGAAGATAGAGATCAGGAAACTGGGGAAGAAAAAAGGTTCCGGCAAAAGCTAAGTTAATTATTACTTAGTAAGCATGAGACAAATTGGAGATTCAAAAATAAAATAAAGTATCGTTTTTGTTTTTAACGTTTGGGGATAAATTTTATTTGTATTTTTAATGTTTAAATTGTTTTATTTGTATTTTTAACGTTTATAAAAGTGATTTAATGTTATTGTGTTGTCAATTACACATCATGAATTTTAGTTTGAGTTTTGAAAATCTCTTCTTGAAATAAGAATATAAATACCTGGGACAGAATCGATGATTCACTCCGAAAAATAACTCATCAAAAGTTGAAACTGATTAATATTTACATATTTCACTTTTTTAGAGACATAATTGAACCTAAACACAAATAGTGGGTATAATATTAAAATCGAACACATTTAAGTGAGATATAATTTAAAATGAATACATCTAAGTGAGAATAATTAAAAAATATAATTTGATTTGTTCGTATAATTAATGGCAGAATAATATTAAATCACTTTTATAAATATTAGAGATACAAATAGAATGATTTAAATATTAAAAATATAAATAAAATTTACTCCAAATATTAAAAATAAAAATAATACTTTATTCTTTAAAAATGATATTTATAAATCAAAAGAAGTTATTATGTATTTACGTATAAATATATATTGTTTAATTTGTTTTAATATATATTTTATATTTTAATATACATTTAATATAATTGTTGTAGATTAAACCAAAATGTGGTTAGGTATACATATGTAGCTGCTATAACATGTGCATGGTGCTACGCCATTAGACCTGATATTTTTCCCTACCAATATATAGCATCAACTGCCCTGCCCCACACTTGATAATGGTTCAAGTGTTCAACAAAACAAGGTAGGTTAGGGTAGACCCCAAAAAATGACAAATAATATACGATAGGAACATAGTAGATAAATCTTTGGAGAATAGTGGTTTTTTATACTTAATATTGGAGAAGATAGTGTGGTTTGTTGTTTTATGAAAACGAGAGGTGTATTACCAAATTATAAAGGATAATTAGAAGAAATTTAAAAGTTAGATTTGAGGTAAAAAATTTGAAGATTACATTTGTGTTTATACCAAAAATTTAATGGTCAAATTTGTGTATATAATTTTTTTTTATTTTTTTTAAGTTATAAATTTAACGCTCAAATTTATATATTTAAAAAATTCTATTATAAAATTTGACTATCAGATTTTTTTTATTTTTATACTAAAAATTAAAAGAAAAACTCAATTTATCTATTTTAGTGGATAACACATCATGTTTTATTAAACTACTCTTCTACTTGGTTTTTTTTACCTAAATGCGCATGTAAAATTCTTTAATTCCTAAAATGCGTATGGTTGGAAATTTTTTGAAAATGCGCACTTCCATTTCTTGACCGGCGTCCGTGAAATGTTCATTTCACCCCAAGTGCCCACGAAATGGGCAAACCATATCAGATTCAGCTCCCACGAAATGACCAGCCCATTTCCTTGGTGGCAGCTGCGAAATGGGAGGAACAACTCACGGGCGCCAGGCGCGAAATGGGAGCACTGCGGAGGTGAGTTGGACACTCCATGTCTCTTGTACCGCATATGAAATGTGACAAATCTGTGTGTACTGCACACGAATGGGAACAACGTCTAGGCTATAAAAACACTTCTCCTACATAACTAAAGCCACATTTCCAATTCTCACTTCTTCTACCTTTCCTTCCTCTCCGAAAATTCCATTTTCATAGAAGCTGCTTTCACCAATTTTTTGGTGTGATAATGGCATCTGAACACATTTATGTGGTCATATATCCCAACAGAGAAATTTCGTATACAGCTGAGGGAGTGACCTTTATGTGTGATGACCCACTTTGGATAATGATTCTCCTACAATCATGTCTGCAACAACTTAAAAATATGATTCTGATGAACACTGGGTTGATTGGGAAAAAGGAGATCAGTACGCTGATTTACAGGATACCGGTTGCAGTAGCAAGTTCGTTTACATATCAGAAAATACAGATTAAATCTGACCAGCACGTGTCGATGATGTTTTCTTATCATCGTAGCATTGGAAGCATCTATTCGATGGAACTCTGTGTGAAGCTCCAAGATGTGGGGGGCAGCTCATCTAGTTCGAATAACGTGGAGGAAATGCGAAATTCTGGTGCTGGTGAAGGCATTCCGTTTTTTGGAGATTGGTAGGGCTCGCAGTCCGTCCTTTAATGCCTTCGTGGCCCCCGCCCAGAATGCAGAAATTCCTGACCGACGTCCCTCCCCCACTGTCCATGTCGCATATCCGGAAGGAATGGCCGACGGGTTGGCTAACTCCTCTGAGGAAGACGAGATTGAGGATGATAGCGGAGATGAAACATAAGTTGTTCCGGAAACACAACCGCTTGAGGGCGAAAGGGTCATCCTAACTCGTGTTGAATCGATAAATGTCGCAAGGGTTGGAGGTCTTTCCAGCAGCACCCCCGACCACTACTTGCACCTGAGTCTTGGTCCAATGAACTCGACAAATGCGAAGGACATACCCAGTAACTATGGTTTGACCGGTGAAATGGAGCTAGAGGTTGGCTTGAAATTCTTGAATAAAGATGCAGCAATGCTTGCCATTAAGAACTACAACATCCGTCGAAGTGTAGAATTCAAAGTAGTGGAGTCAGATCATACTCGGTATGTATGTCGATGCAAACTTTTTGGTGACCAATGTTGCTGGATGGTGAGAGTTGCGAAGACGAGGGCGTCCAGATTTTGGGAAGTTCGAAAATATCAAGGGCCTCACAGTTGTTTGGCGTCTACGACGTCGCAATATTATGCTCAATTTGATTCAAATGTCATATGCCAGCACATATTCCCTATGGTTCAGGCAGACGCGACCATTTGCATAAAGGTGTTGCAGGGATCTGTGGAGTCGGCATACGGATATAAGGTGTCTTACAAAAAGGTTTGGCTAGCGAAGCAAAAGGCAATAGCAAGAATCTATGGAGACTGGAATGATTCTTATAACCAGCTACAGAGATACTTCAACGCGTTGTAAACTTTCGTTCCAGGTAAGCCTTATTTCGGATTGCATACTTGTTTTGTAATAATTATTATGTTCATATGAATTTGCACTTTCGTCGTAGGTACAATTGTCGACCTTCAAATCCGACCATACTATGTCGGCAACATGCTCGACCGCGAAAGTGTCATGTTTCATCAAGTATTCTGGTCATTCCCATCGTGTGTCGAGGCATTCCAGCACTGCAAGCCCCTAGTCTCGGTTGATGGAACACACCTGTATGGTAAATACACGGGGACCTTGTTGATGGGAATAGCACAGGACAGAAACAACAACATTCTTCCGATAGCTTTCACGCTTATGGAGCGGGAGAACACAGATGTGTGGTACTTCTTTCTGACTAACTTAAGGAGACATGTGGCTATAAAGACTACGCTCGAACGAGACAGTTGTGTCTGGGAACACAATGTTTACTATGTCCAACACATTGCGTCAAACTTTGCAACAAACTTCAAGAGTAAGGAAGCCAAAAGACATCTTGTTAACGCGGCATACTCAAAGACGCAAGAGCAGGCACAATACTACCTTGAGTTAATCAGCGCTGAGGATCCCGCCACATCCCCGGCAATGATGGCTTGGATAAGAGGGTTAGAGCCACCGAAATGGCTCCAACACCGCGATGAGAGTCGCCGATATGGTCACATGACAACAAATCTTTCTGAGTGCATCAACTCTGTGCTCAAGGGGACTCGTAACCTTCCGGTATGTGCAATTGTCAAGTCCACCTACTACCGTCTAAATGCATTGTTTGTCAACAAGGGTCGGCAGGCAGAAGCACATGTTGCATGTGGCCAGATATTTTCACAGTTCTTGCAAAAGGCAATACTTGCCAACAGGGAGGGAATCACACAAATGCTTGTGATATCATACGACAGGGCGACATCGATCTTCACCGTCGATGAGATAGCCGGTGTAAGGTAACAATCCAGATTCAGAGTTTTCCTCCAGCAACGACGGTGTGATTGTGGATACTTCCAAGCATTGCACTACCCGTGTGCCCATGTGCTTGCTGCATGTGCCCATGCCAGGCTTGACTGGCAGTCTTATGTTGACGATGTTTATCGGGTTGAAAATGTAGTCCGGGTCTATCAGATGGAGTTTCCGCCATTGCCTAACGAGGAAGTGTGGCCACTGCACGATGGAAAACGTCTCCGTCCCAATCCCCATTTGCGCCGATCGATGGACGGCCGACCTGTGTCGACAAGAATTTGGAACGAGATGGACGACGTCGAGCCTGGACCTGGAAAGCGATGCGATATTTGCAGGCAACCAGGGCATACTAGGAGACATTGTCCTCATATTGCTGGCACTTAGCATGGTGGCTGAGCCGGTGATTAAATGTTCTTTTATTTTCGCTTTAATTAAATTCCCCAATTTAATCGGTGTGATGTAATATGTTTGGGCTTAACGAGATGAATGCAATGTTTCCGTTTATTGGCAAATGAACACACACGTTTGCAACCATTAGAACATGAACCTTAACAATACTGAATTCAAAGCATTACAACAAAGAAAACAATAAAAAGATACAAGCACCATGTACGAACACTAAAACATAATACATTGCGAACAACAAGAAAATACTACAATACGACGCTTATACAACAAGGAGAAAGCCATAACGTGAACTAGTGCTGGTGTCCACCATGTCCCAACCTCCAACCTGTACCACAAGAAGGTGCTCGAATGTTGCGACGGGGACGTCCCGGCTGTGCCTCCTCCCCTACATCATTAGCCCCCGCATACGATAAGTGAGGACCCTCTAACAATGATGGCTAAAACGAGCGCATATGAGATCCGGCCGTGTCACCTACAGAAGCAGATCTCCTCCCTCCGACAGGGGGTGACTACCTGAATCAAAGCGTCGAAGTGCAAGTCCTAAATCGGTGGGTGTGTGTGGTGATGCTTGCGTAGGAATGAATTGATCTAAGCCATCAAATAAAGATGAAAAGTTTGTCCAACCAACTCGATCCATATAGTCAATCAGGTCCTGTGTACCGCCCCCTGCGATGAACCACCCTCCTCGTATGTACTATTATAAGGCATATACTGATAGACTGTGGATGACTGAAAGGGGTCATCTGCGACGAACGGTTGCGGGCAGTAAACATCTCCTGGCAAATGCATCTCCGCCGGTGGACGTTCTGGCTGATCCCAAGCATTAACCTGAGGTGGATCCTGTGCTGGAAAGTCTGGGACCTGCATCTCCTCATCTTCGACAGCTTGATGTCTTCTACGGCGTGCACGATGGCGTCTCCTGTCCTGTGGAACTGCTGGTAGCTGAACAACTGGGCCTCTACCGTACTCTGTCGGGGCACCTCGCAGAATGTCATCTCCTCGGGGATCGTGGAAGGCATCCGAGGATGACAAAAACCTCTTTGTCCTCGAGCAATACCACCTATAATAATCACGACTGGGCTGCAAGGTATCTGCCCTATCAATATGTAGCCGATATGATACAGTCCGTCGGTTTGCCAACACTTCAACCCATGTCTGCAAGCGGATGGGCCACCATCCATCTTCGTTGCGCGCCGATTGGCGATGGAAGGTGTCTATATTTAACGGAGGGTTCAGTGGACCTTGTTTGCCGCCAAATTGCCGCATGACTCTATCGATGTTCACAATCTCGATCCAGCGGAACAAAATCAGTGGCACGACCGCCGTATAGAAATCCCCATGTGGAGCTCCAAGAAATTCAGCAGGCACCCTCGAGAGAATACATGCATCCCTGTACGGCATCCACACAAACTACCAAAGCCAAGTGTCATTTACACAGGTAGACGAACTTTCAGGGACAACAAATTCATGCTAGAACATACAACAAGAATAATTACCTCGTCCACCTTCAAATTGTCCAACCTCAGACGGTGCCTTTGTAAGCGTTGCTCGGCGTAGTCATTCTTTCCTCTCTTGCCCGCCCACCTATGAAAGAACACCATCATCATAACCACATTTAAATAAAAATGCAAATGAAATAACAACACAAGTCATAAATACAGAAGATATGTAACTTAATATATTACGATGTAGCTAATGGAAACATGTAAGGGCTCCTCATGTCCGGTGCCCAGAAAGGAAGCCTGAAGTATATCCAAGACATCAGCAATGTATGACAGTCGGACATTCCCTCGATGTTATAATCAGTCGTTAGGCACATGCCTCTATACAACCAACAGAGCGCGGCACTGCCCCAACTATATGTACTAATGGTGTCATAGTTGGCCAGGAGAGGAAGATAACGTATGTGAACCGTGTTATTCGCTTTGTCAGAAAGTAAAACGCCACCCAATAAATACATAATGTAACAACGTATATATCGTGCGAGGGCCTCCTCGAGAGAGTCAAGAGGCATCTATTGTAGTCTACTCCTGAGCCACTTCAATTTTATGTTATACTTCGTGGTCCTAACATGTCTATAAGGAATTTCACCGAGAAGTTCCTCACACCATTGCCAAATATCCCTCTGGTGGAACTTACTCCATGACCTTAGAGTGCTGCTCACCGGCTCACCGTCGATTGGTAACCCTACCTGCATGGCAACATCCTCTAAAGTGACAGTATACTCACCCCATGGGAGGTGGAATGTATGGGTCTCAAGACGCCATCTTTTCACAAGAGCGCTAATCAATGGGTTGTCGTACTCAAAACGCTTTATCAAAGACGCATAATAAAAGCCGGGTCTTCTTAGATATGGCTCAAGCATCTGCCTCTTAATCTCCATACTCGGATCTGCTTCGTCTACAGAGAAAACATCGACTAGTGTGCCATGCGAAGTCAACACACGTGCCGGCTGAAATTTTAATACATCAAAACACAATTATTCAGTTTACAACAATTTTTTTAATCATTAACAAATTTTTATTTATTTATAAAAAAAAACTCACCTTCACATGTAAATGAGCAGAAATGTGAAATTCATTCAACCTATTAAGATTTTCTTCCACATTAATTCCATTTCTACTCATTTTTATGAATTAAAAAATATTCCTCCAGTACAAAAACTTTTGTTCACCCCACCAACAAACACAACTATCCCCTACACCCCACTACTTCTCTTCTGTTGTTTAACCTTCGAATTGGTCCCCTCCCTTCACTCCTTTTTATATTGCTTCACTCACAAGAGTACAATAAATTGCCTCCCAATCAATCCAATGCATGCTCGTACGGAAACTGTAACACTGGGAGTTGCTGCCTTCACTGACCGCCTAACCATTTCGTGTCTGCCACACGTGAGGAGTGCCATTTCGTGTGTGCCTCCCATAACTTGCCCAATTCGTGGCTGTCATATGTGATATGGGCCATTTCGTGTGTGCCATAGGTGAAATGAAGCATTTCGTGTGTGTCATGGCTGAGATGATCCATTTCGTGGCTGATCCAAATGAAATAGTTTGTGTCAGTCGCCAGAACCCATTTCGCGGACACCCCCATGATATGCCTCCTTTTTCCATTTCGTGTGTGATCCTTGCGAGTTGGCAGTGCGTATTTTTAGAAAAATTTCAAACCATGCGCATTTTGGGAATTAAAGTATTTTACACGCGCATTTAGGTAAAAAAGCCCTTCCACCTTAGCCCATGACAATAATAAAGAAGTCTCGTAGCCCACAAATTCAGCCCAACAGAATACATAAATTCAATTACAATTTTAGTCTTTATTATCTTATCTTATCTTTTTTTTTTTTTATATTTTCTTTAGTTTTACCCTCATAATTTACAATTCAATTTAATCAATCAACAATCAATAAAATTTCTTCATCTATTTTTTTCCTATTCTTTCACAATTTTATCATGGTATCAGAGCCTTGCCTTGGTATCCTCCTTGAAAAGGATATATAAGCTATCATCTTCCTGGTAAAAAACCACTCTACTTCTTTTTCAACCTCCTCCCACAATGAATAATCAATCTTCTAATTTAGCTCAAAATTTAACCAATCTCTATTACATCCATCCAAGTAAAAATCCAACATCAATCTTGGTTATCCCTGTTCTAACAGGAAATAACTATCATTCATGGAATAGTTACTATGACCTGTCTGCGCCTTCTTCCGACAGTTTCATCTGCGTCTTTTTCTGGCAGTTCCGTCTGCATTTTGTTTCAGCAGTTTAATATGCATTCTGTTTTAGCAGTTCCATCTGCATTCTCATCGCGCTCTATGCGCCCTCTTTCTTATCGCGCTCTACGCGTCCTCTCTTATTGCACTCTACGGGTCCTCTTTTATTGCGCTCTATGCGCCCTCTGAAGACCACTCTTATTGCGCCATACACGCCCTCTAAAGATCAATCTTATTGCGCTCTACGCGCTTATTTTTTCATTTTTTTTGAAGATCGCTGCTCAAGCACAACATCTCCTTTTATATTTTTGCCACCGGCAGCTCAAGTTCCGCCGCACGCATTTTTTGAAGATCGCTGCTCCAGCACAGCATCTTCTTTTATATTTTTGCCGCCGGCAGCTCAAGTTCCGTCGCACGCATTTTTTGAAGACCGCTGCTCAAGCACAGCATCTCCTTTTATATTTTTGCCGCCGGCAGCTCAAGCTCCGCCGCACGTATCTTCCTCCGCGTCACCACGTCAGACGCTCAACAATTTCATCGGAACTTATCTAAGCTATGAATTATTGACATTTTCCATCTACCAGCTTGCGGGGGCATATGCAACTACTCTTCCACCTTAACCCATGACAACAATAAAGAAGTCTCGTGGCCCACAAATTCAGTCCAACAGAATATATAAATTCAATTACAATTTTAGTCTTTATTATCTTATCTCATCTTTTCTTTATCTTATCTTTAGTTGTTCTTATCTTATCTTTATTTGTTTTTATCTTTCATAGGACAATGCTCTATATATATTTAATTTTACCCTCATAGTTTACAATTCAATTGAATCAATCAACAATCAATAAAATTTCTTCATCTATTCTTCTCCTAATCTTTCATAATTTTATCATGTTTATCTATTTTAAAAAAAACTAACCTAGAACAGTGAAGTAAAAAGAAACCGACACAAAAGAATTATACAAAAATATTATGTATATATTAAATGTTAACTATTAAATTAATTATTATATATATTTATTTATATATATATATATATATATATATATATATATATTAGTTAAATTATTTTAATATATATTTTATATTTTAACCTATATTTTCTATGATTGAAAAGCTTATTTTTTTATATATACTTAATATTATGGTTGAAAATAAGCAATTAGCTGGCTTTAGATGTATTATTAGAGACAGCATGAGAATTTGAATGAAAGGTTGTTCTGTCAGTATGCCTCTTTCTAGTGTTCTCTGTTGTGAGTTTCATGCTATCTGGAGAGGCCTTGTTATGGCTTGAGATTGTGAGTGCAAAAATGTCATATGTGAAACTGATAATCTTGATGCGTTTCTTCTTGTTTCGCGAGGCATAACTAGCATGATTAGGAATGACTCTGATCTACTTGACAAAATCAAAGAGATGTTTCAGCGTAATTGGACAGCTACTTTAGTGCTCATCCAGTGCACAGCAAACAGAGCGACTAATTTAATGGCTAAGACTGCTGCTTTAAACAAGCAGGTGTATCTAAAGTGGTTACTACCCCCTAATAATTTAGACATTATTAAAGAGGAGTGCTACTCTTTCTCTTAAATCCTTTTTCTTTGTGTTATATTCAATCACCAAAAAAAATATTGAACCAACAAATTGATAAAACTGTTTTTTTTTTAAATATAACTTCTAATGATGAGCTCTAATTATAACTGCATTATTTGTTTATTATTTCCCTATATATGTATTATTTCTGTTACTCTTTATTCTTACAATTATATTTGATCGAATAGTGTTCATCACTTTTATTTTTTGGATAATATATATGCTACGAAACGTGTTTAAGTTAAATCAATAATTTAGGATTTTTTTCATTTAAATTAAATAAATATAATATTTATGAAAATAAATAAACGATGAAGTGACTATAAAAATGCATCTTTGGTCATATCTCAGATGTTGAGGGTGTTTTTAAAATATGAGCATATTTCGAATGCACAGACTCCGTTTTATGATACAGTGACTGCGAATCATATCTCACATACACCCGTGATATAAACATGCGCTGATATTGGACATTAAATATCTGAGATATGCATGTTTTGTAATGGGGTTTTAGCATCCGAGATAAACGCAGCTTCCAATATATGCGTACCTGGAAGGAAGTGGAAACCTGACGACGTCGTAACCCGTCAGACTAAAAGACGGGAACCTATGGTAGATCCACCATACAAGAAGCGGCGTACACCCCGCAGTGTCCATCACATCACACGATACCGCGATGCACAATGAGTAGTAGGTATGACAGAGCAGTGCAGATCCCTATGACAACCGACTGCAACGATCGAAATCTTCCAGCAGCGACAACCATCTCTAAGGGACAAGTGTAGCCGACTTGTCCGTAAACAGAAACACCCCAATCAGCATCATCAACTAGCATTGAACATACGGACGGAGTGTATCTGGGACTGCCCCATCAGGAGTGTGTGCCACCCGGTCCATGAGCCATGTCATCTTGACCCAATAAAAACCTGCTTCCCTCCTTCCGGTTGTGGTGGCGGCCTGGCCTCTAGTAAATCTTCAACCCACTTCCATGTTGGGTGTCCATACCACTGTTGGAAGTCTTTGGTACAACTCTTAACAGGCTCACTAGCAGTGCGCAGTCCAATGTGGTAGGCAACATCTTGGAGCGTAATGTTGGCCTCACCCCACAGAAGGTAGGTGGAACATGTGGGTCTTCGGCCTCTACAGCTCGACAAATGCAGATATCAATGAATTGTCAAATATAAAATCTTTCAACTCTACTATATGTCCAAATTCCGCCTCCCTTATATAGGGCAACAAGATGATGACAGCGGGAGACCTAGGGTCACACGGCATGAAATAATAACCGTGATTTCTATAATTCCCAAAATACTTACTAGCGCATATTAATTACTTCTAAATCATTAATTTTTGTTAAACATTACTAAAACGTATAATCCACCTAGATAAGCATTTACATTAAATGTAACAAATATCTATTTATTGTACTAATAGGTTCAATGAGAATTACTTATTTTATTTCTTTAGTTTAACTCACAATTAGGTACCTATTTTATTTATTTAATTTAAACAATTATAATTAATTATACAAAGTATACAACGATCCTAAGTAGACCAAACAAACTAATGTAACTCTTCTAACTTCAGCAACTCACAATACCTACTCCACTAACTAAGTCACTAAAGACTAAACATCTAAACTTATTATTAACTAACAATAAAAAATGTTAAACTACTAACTTCAAAGTCTAACGCTTCAATTACGTGCCAAGTATCATTCAGTCTATTGATGTCTTATTCGCGGACATATTGTTGAGGGGGCCATATTTTCTGAAGGAACTCAATTTCACACGTCCAAAAGCTCAAAAAAATGGAATAAAGAGTTGTAATGCACGTTATTCTCGGGTGCTGTGATTTATATACGCAATCGTTCTTATCTCAAATGTTGAGATCCCATCATGAAACGCGCGTATCTTGGATGCTCAGTGTCCGATATCAGCGCATATTTATATCATGGGTGCATTCGAGATATGATACGTAGTCACGGTATCACAGAACGGGTCTGTGCATTCGAAATATGCTCATTTTTTAAAAATACCTTCAACATCTAAAATATGACCGAAGATGTATTTTTGTAATTACTTCACTGTTTATTTATTTTCGTAAATATTATATTTATTTAATTTAAATAAAAAATTCAACCATTTAAAACTAGAATAAATAACATTAATATGGAAAAAAAGGGAATTATAATATTTGGTTTGCTTGGTGTCATTTTTTAAAGGAAAGATATTTTACTCACTTTATTTATTTATTTTTGGTGCAAAGGGATGACAAAATGTTGTTTAGCTCATTCTGTCTTAATCTAAAAAAAAGAAAAATTAATCACTACTTTAAAGAAAATAAGTAAAACTATTATTATTATTTTTTTTGGATATCTACAACAATAATTAGATTAATTGAGGGATGCAAATTATAAAAAAGGCTTTATATATTGTTGTGAGTTTGGATCTCAATTATAGTCTTTGGAAGATCAGAAGCCAATTAAATTTTGCGATTACAAGTAGAAAATATAATTAATAATAATAATAATAGTTAAAATATGTCTTAATAGTATATTTTAAGAGTATAATAATATACTTTTTAAATTTTTTATTATTTCATATACTACAAATATAAATTAAATGTATCTTTTTAATTATCATTTTAATGAAATATCTTTTATAATACTCTTAAAATATATTATTAAGACATAATAATAATTTAATTTTGATGTATTGATAGTGTATAATTATTTAATTAAATTAATGTGTTTGGATGATTCTTTAAATAATAGACCTAAAAATGAATTTTTTTTACTGATATCATAATACATGATTGAATTTTATATTGTATAAAAAATAAAATTTAATAATAATAATAATAATAATAATAATAATAATAATAGATTTAACTACCATATATTCTTAAAATACAAGTTAAAATTATTATTAGTAAAAAAATTTAAATATTGTATTTTGTTTAATACACAATAATTGGATTTAAAACTAAAGTTTACACAATTTTTTATAATAAATTTATTAATTAATAATTTAACTTGTGTTTTTAGAATATAAATTAACTAAACAACAACAACAACAACAACAACAACAACAACAATAATAATAATAATAATAATGATAAGAACAAGAAAAAATTTTACTCCTCTCTTCTGAAATATGCTAAAATGATACTTTTTTTCTTTCTATTTGTAAAATGTATATTCCCCTCCCTTATAACTTTTAAAAATTTTTCTCAATAATCCATTTAAATTTTTTGTGTTAACTAATGTTAACTTTATTCATTTTTCAAGAAAAAACGAAATCATTTTTTATAAAAATACTCTTTAGTAAAAAATTGATTTTTTTGTCATTAAATTTTTGTTACCAAAATATCCTTTAATAAATTACTTTTTATTGATTAAATTATTTTTTCTAAGATACCCTTTAATAATTTTTTAATTATTAAATTATAATTTTACCAAAATTTTCGTTAACAATTATAGTTATATTTTATTATTAATTTTTTGATATCAATATATATTATTTTAATATTAAATAAAAAATATTGATAAGATTATTTTCTGATATCAATATATATTAATTGTTATACATATTAATAGTGGTAAGATTTTTTTATTTAATATTAAAATAATATATATTGATATCAGAAAATTAATAGTAAAATATAAAAATAATTGTTAACAAAATTTTTGATAAAATCACAATTTAATAATTAAAAAATTATTAAAGGATATCTTAAAAAAATAATTTAATTATTAAATTTTTAAAAATATTTTGATAAAAATACAATTTGATCAATAAAAAATAATTTAAAAGGAATTTTAGTAAAAAATTGAGTGACAAAAAAATTTTTTTTAAGGAGTATTTTTGTAAAAAATAATTTATTTTTTCTTGAAAAATAGATAAAGTTAATATTAATTAATACAAAAAATTTAAAATAGATTAAAGAAGAGATTTTTTAATAATTATAAAAAAAAATATACATTTTATAAATAAAGAAGAGAGAAGTATTATTTTAGCATTTCAGTTGAGTAAAATTTTTTCTAATAAAAAAAAAAAAAAAAACGTGAAGTTGGCCTCCCAATACTCTGTCTTTAAGTTATTTGTCTTCTACCTCAAATTTTAGTCTTTTCTTTGCTTTAACTTGGAGTCAACTTCTCATTTAATAAGGTTGAGAATGTTTATAACTACGAGTGTATTGGTTACATTAACTGTGTCGCTAAGTATATACATAATGGGTTGATCAATGTTGTGATGCTGCAAGGTACATATTAAAATTACAAACTGAATTTTTTTATTAGAAATATAAAAATTTAAGTTTTTAATATATTTATTTTGTATTTATTAAAATAAAAAATTTAAAATTTTTTAATAGCAGTGAACTTATTTTATGTTCTAAAAACACACGTTAAATCCATATATAATTTAAGAATTTAGTTAATATATATCCAAAAAATACATAATAAAATTATTATTAGTAGATATTTTAGATGTTATTTTTAATGAATATAAAATAAATTAATAAATATATTAAAAATTTAATATTTTTATATTTTTAATAAAAAAATTTTTGATTTATAATCTTAACATATACTCTTAAGATATAAAATAGTTAAATCCATAATTTAATTAAAACTAAAGTTTTGCTAAGTTAAGAAACATTAATTGTATTTGTTTTTTTTTTTTTTCTTTTAACTAAAGATAGGAGACTCGAACCCACAACCTCTTAATTGAGTATGAAGAGACTATACCATTTGAGCTATTACTCATTAACCATTAATTGTATTTGTTAATTATAAATTTTTATGGTATTTAATAAATAGTTAGTCCACTTAATTAATATGATTTTTTTTTATATTTGTTTGACTAAATAATAACTAGTTTTATGACTAAATTACCAGTTGAGCAGTAATGAGTAATTAATAGAGAATGATAGAGTACTGAGAGATTAAATATGAGAGAGATGGCTTTAAATTGAAACAAAGTCATGCTTGCTGGCACATACATACATACATACATACAAACACCGAAACATGATTTGTCCCACTTCTCCTTAAAAAGGTAACACTAGCAGGTTGCAGCTGCCGGAATAGCCTTACCCCTACTCAATAACACAACTACTCTGTTAAATTATCTCCATTTAAATATCACACTAAATAATACAATACAGTAGTAAATAAATATGAGTTTATATATTAAAATAAGATTTACATGATAATTTTATAGATAAAACTTAAAAGATAGCATGATTATTAAATACTCTTATTAATATAGCACGTTACTCCATGAAACAGTAAAAAATCTTTTTTTTTTTCCAAACAGAAACGCACCACAAACATACATATACAGAAGGAGAGAAACCCAAAAAGTGAAAAGGTGTGCCCCAATGTAATTATGAGCATGGAAAGAGAAAGACAGAGAGAGAAAGAGAACATACGCCACAGTAGTCACAGATCTCTTGACTCTTGAGTCTTCAAGAACAACTACAAATAAAGTGTCTGCACCCACCACATAAAAAAAAAAGAGAAAAAGAAAAAAAAAAAAACATCTCACACACAACCCAAGAATCATTATCCAGGAAAGATTATTTCTCTACCTATTTCATAATCTGGGGTTTGCTTTCTCGTCAAGCACTGAACCACACAAAACCTCTCATTACTTGTTTCTTCACACCCACCACCACAACTACCACCACCTCAATTCTCATCCTTTTGTTTTGGTTCCATCTCAATATGTCATTCCAAGCTGCTTTCTTTCGTGTTTGGTTAACTTAAATCTGGGATTTTTTTCCCACCCCATTTATCCCATTGTAACAAAAGAAGAAAATGAGATAACAGTGTTGAGTGTTGTGAAAAAAGCAGCAAAAAGCAGTGGTTGTGTTCTCTGATTAGTGTTCTCTTCTGCATTGCTTTTGTATGCCTTTTTGGTTCTGCTTCTTCAGAAACGTTTGCATTTCAACTTGTAAAATATGAGGAAGCATGGATGGCAGTTACCTTATCATCCACTCCAGGTAGGTGTCAATTTTAAGGTTCATTTCTTTTTTTCTTTCGCTTCTTTTGAGTGTTGTTTTTTCCTTCAATTTAATTTATTTCCTGGTAAAATGCTTGTGTAGGTGGTGGCTATTGCAGTGTATTTGTCTCTGGGGTTTGCCTTCTATGTCTTCTTCGCTCCTTTTGTTGGTAAGAAGATGTATCAGTATGCTGTCATGGGACTCTACACGCCGCTGGTAACCCATCTTTGAATTTTTTTTTTTTTTTTGGTGTTTTGAAAAGGAATGAGATCTATGCTTTTTTTTTTTAATTTTATTTTACATTCAAGTGTTTGATTTCATTTGTGTTTCTGACCCTGATTCCTTCTCATAATTTACCACTCAGTTTAGATAGTAATGTGGCTTGAGGTTTTAGAGAAAGTGTGCTTCTAAAGGGAGTGTCATTAATGGTGTAGTAGGTAGTGACAAGGGTTGATACCACCATTTGGGAGCCTTTATGGTTTTTTTTTTTTGTGAAGAGGAGGGGGGGGGGGTTGGTTGGATCCACGGAGGGACACTGGCTTGCCCTTCTCTGATGGCTGACACACTGATTGGGGGTTCAGAAAGAAACCATGTGCCTATGAGACCGAGGGCCGGCTTCCCTCAGCTACTGCATGCCCTTTGACACCTTCCCCTCCCAATGGATACTTCCAGATGCTGGTTTTCTGTAATGACCTTGCTAGTTGCCACCACACCTCACCACTATCTTTAATAGTTTAATGAAAAAGGGGATGAGTGGCTTAGGGTGGAATGGACAAATGTAAGTAAACCTTCTTGTTTGAAAGAATTTTTAGAGGGAGGAGTGTCCCGTGGTCAAGGAGCGAAAAAATGTCTATTGCTTGCCATCCAAGATCCCTATTTTTAGTTTAGAACCTCCAAATTGGAAGGTCAAGGAGCGACACACTAAAAAATCTCATACATTGCCATTCTTTTCCATCATAAAAGATATTATACATCCAAACAAGAGAGTGGCATTTTCTTCTATTCCATTATGTGATTTCTTGAGTTCTGTTTCCTTAACTTCATCTTCTAAAGTTGAAGACAACAAATTTGAAGAATTCCAAAATAGGGGCAAATTTGCTAGTAGTACTACAATAATTGATACATTTGAGTTATTTCAGTACTTCCTCTGTTTTCAAATAAGTGCCCATTTATAAAATTTTATTTTTTCCACAAATAGCTGTCTACTTGGCAAATCACTGTAAGATTATTATTTGTTTTAGTCATACCCCTATTAGTACTACTTTAGTCAATCTCGGAATAAGTGGTGACAGAGATAAATGGATAAACTAATTAGAGAGAGAATTATTACTGTAATAATCTAATAGGTAATTTTGTTAATTCACTTCTAAATATTGAAACTCCAATACATTACAATCGTTTTCATACTCCAAGTAGAAATTTAAAGCGGGCACTTAGTTGATAACGGAGAGAGTATATATGATAAAGCTTCTGGAATGTTTCTTAGGTCTTTGTTGTGAATTTGGGATTTGCTCTGGCTTAGTAGCTTAGTTGTTTATATTGATTGTGAGCCGGATATGAAAAGAGTTGGTGTTGTTAAGTTAGTCAGGTTTTTTCTTCTTCAGTGGAATAACAAATGTTTGACTGTTCACACATAGGCTGATATGCACTTCTAAGCTCTGAAATTTTTCCTTTCCTTCTCTTTTCACAGTTGTTTTGGCTTCCACATCTATACATGACTTTCAAATGTATATTTTTTTTGTTGAATTATTTGATGTGATTTTGTACATGCCTGTAACAAAATTATTAGGAAAGAATCATAAATTTACTTGTGTCTTTGGACTGTACATCTGTTGATATCTCTAGCTCACCTCTTTTGGCAGATTACTTGTGTCTTTGGATTGTACATTTGGTGTGCAGCAACAGATCCAGCAGATCCAGGGGTTTTCAAATCCAAGAAGTATCTCAAAATCCCATACAGTGAGAAACATAGTGAACCAAAGAATTCTAAATTAGGAGGAGAATCAACCTCTTCGATACACGGTGCAAATGCTTCAACGGTTGGAGCAATGTCTGTGGACAAGGAGGCACCTGGAACAGAAGGAACTATGAAAGATGCTTCTGATTCAGTAGAGAAGAAGAATGCATCGTCATGTCTTCTCTTGGTATGCTCTCCTTGTGCATATGTCTGCAGCTGCTCTAGCTCAAGCAAGGAATCTTGTGATAAGCAAATAAGCGAAGATGGCATGTTCTATTGCAGCTTGTGTGAAGTTGAGGTGGGTAGAAACATTATAAGCATTCCAACGAAGAAATGCATTTTTGGAATCTATTTTTCAACATATTATCTTTGGTTACAATTTATTATGCTTATGCATTATATAAAAAGTTTATACCATTGAAGAACATAATGTTGTAGGTCTTCAAGTACAGCAAGCACTGTAGAGTTTGCGACAAGTGTGTAGATCACTTCGATCATCATTGCAGAGTATGATATAATAATCTGATTGCTCATTTATTTCCTAACCATTTTAAGACAAGATCTGAAGGACTTTTGCTCCTTGGTTTTTGCAGTGGCTTAACAATTGTATAGGGAAAAGAAACTACCGGCAATTTTTTGCTCTCATGGTTGTTGCTATCCTCTTGGTAAGCAAGATATCTACCTATGCCTACCACCATATCATTCGCATGATCAAACCTGCCAGTCATTACATAATCTCTTCAACTATGTAGGAAGAACTTCTTTACCCATCCATTCAAATATGCTTCTGTTTTGTGGAAATCCTTGGGCTTGTTTGCTTTCTGTTTTTATTTTTACTGTTTACGATTTTCAGAATTTTGTGAAGGATAATATGAAAATGGTAAATGAAATAGAAAATATGATACTATTTTAACTATTTTTACTTTTTCCTTCACAAAGTTATGATACATGATAAGGCATAATGGCATCGTTTGATCCATGTAGCCGACTCTATCTAGTGGGATAAGGCTTTGTTGTTGTTGTAAAGTTATAAAATCCCTTTTTTATCATAAAAAAAAAGAGAAACTAAACAGGCCCATGTATTACCCAAAATATTGTGTGTCTTTTCCATGATTCTCTGATTTCCCTTCCAAGCGCCAAACTACTAAAGAGCAACACCAGTATTCATTTTTATTTCCTATTTAATTTAAATTTAGATTAACTACTAAAAGGTCTATACATGGTTTTTTAAATCTTGGGCTTGAGATTGCAGCTTATTCTTCAATGGTTGACTGGGATATTTGTGCTTATCTATGGTTTTGTTGAGAGAAAGCAATTTTCTGCTGACATCTCCTCCAAGTTGGGAAGTAGTTTCTCTATTGTTCCCTTTGTCATTGTGGTGGTAAGCATTCTGCCTTGTCTTTCTCTTATCTTAGTACATGGCTACTATACTGCTATAACATATTATTTTATTACGTGTTCGGAAATCGGAATATATTTCATTTCTTTTGTTTTCAGTCTGTTTGCACCATTCTGGCTATGATTGCTACCTTGCCTGTTGCACAGCTTTTCTTCTTTCACATCCTCCTTGTTGAAAAGGTAACTTGGCAGTTGCTTGCTACATCATTAATCTGGTGCAATGTTTTATTTCATTTGTAAAACATTAGGCATTAAGAGGAAAAAAGAAAGCAAAGAGAAAATGATGGAGGCCAATTGAAAATATTCTGATATTTGTGTACCCTTTTCTGAATCCTCTGCAAGTTCATCTTTCTAGTAATTCTCATTAAGTGTACGTTTTTGGTGCCAAATGTTATGGTTATTGCTGAGTTACTCAGGGAATCAGCACTTATGATTACATCATAGCTCTGAGGGAGCAAGAGCAGGAGCAGCAAGGAGTTGGTGGTCAACAAAGTCCTCAAATGTCAACTGTCAGCTCACTTACTGGATTCAGCAGTGCGAGCTCCTTCACTACGTTCCAGCGTGGTTCGTGGTGCACACCACCACGCCTGTTCGTTGAAGATCAGGTAACATTTTTTTAAAAAAAAATTCAACTTGCTTTTGGTATTAATGTGCTTTCTTTGTCAGACATGACATCCCTGGTGCTTTTGTGTTCCATTTTCTTATATGGCACCATATGTTGCTTTCATTGGCTGCAGTTTGACGTAATCCCACCAGAAACCGGTTCCGTAAGCTCACTTGGAAAGAAGAGTATTAGAGAAGAACCATCTAAGAGAAAGAATCCTGGAGCAGTCAAAATTAGTCCTTGGACATTGGCGCGATTAAATGCAGAAGAGGTTTCCAAGGCTGCTGCTGAAGCAAGAAAAAGGTCCAAAATTCTGAAGCCTGTGGTGAGACACAATGATGCTTTCAGACTAGAGCCAGAGAGCAGTTTTGGTAGCCGGGGTCGACAAGTCCCCAGAATCGACAACAAACGGCGCGCTGCCAGCAAGCAGGGTTTCCTTCCTGCTGACATAGCTATGGCTTCCATGACAAATGTTTCTGCAAATAATATTGGTAAAGGATTCAGTGGAGTGTCTAGCTTAGCCCCTCTTCAACTTGAACCACGCAGCGCATTTCATATGAGTCAAGCAATGTCAAGCTCAGCTGCGAATGTTGTGACTTCTTCTGAAAGCAGTATAGAGTCTCCCGATATCCACCCTTTCCGGGTGTCTTCGTCAAGAATCGAAGAGGCTAGACAGCTTGCTGGTCCTTCGGCTGCTGGTGGCAGTGTTGCAAATTTGAACGGAATTCCACTGTCAAGGTCAACTAGCGACGGGTATGAAGCCTCAGGCGGGGAAGATAGCGATCAACTTCCTAGTAGAATTGTTGAGAGATCCACAAATTGGACTAATCTTCTTTTCAACCCTGATCAAGATGAGAGAGCTTTTAGGCACAAATCTTCGTCCAACGTGGTTTATAGCAGAAAATTCTAACAATATCTGATTTTGACTTATGTTGGGGAATTGTTGATTCCTTGATTTGTGAGCTATAGGATTTTCTTAAGCATTCCTTAGCTGTGAACCTTGTTGATGTTAAGATGATGTCCTCTATTGAGTTTTGGAGGGAGGATCAAGCATTCAAGCGTGATGGAGATATTTTTGGAACCAATGTACAAAGTTGTAGGTTAACAACGGTAACTGGTGAGGTTTAGCATCCTAGTGCATTTTTATTTATGCTTTGTTTTGTGCTCTGCTTTTCTTTGCTTTGTTTTTGTGCATTTTTCATTTTTTTGTGTCTAAACAATGCAGAATGCCAAATAGGTTGCATTTATCAAGAGTTCAGCTGGCTATATTCGTATTAGATTTAGGAGTTATGACCAATTGTCCTTAGACTCTTCAATATCGTGTTCATGATTTAGAGATGTATCTCTCATCTTTGATTTCTCTCAAAACAAAGGGATATTTATTTGTTGACTCTGCTTTTTTCGTTAAAATTTATTTTATGTATTTCTCCTGAATTTTTGCGAGCATTTGAAAAGGGGAATAACAAATCAACTTGCAATAATTCTATTTCATATACAGTCCTTTCGAATTCACAGAAGACAAGTAATTAATTACAGGCCAAATCTACTTTATTTGACAAATATTAAATCAAATTAGCGCGTGCAATATCCAATAACGAATCGTTATTCATCAAGACGCATTCTTTTTAGTTTTTTTTTTCTAAAGTAAAGAGTGAGACTTATCTCGCTATTTATATGCGAATATGAGAAGATATAGCTCATTGCCGACGCATTGTTTTTAGTTTACACATCAAATTCTGACCAAATTTATAACTTCGAGCATTTTTCGTAATACAAAATTACAAATACATAAATAGTTACTACAGCAATAACAGAAAAATCAATGGAAGTCGCAAAAATAGGTGATTCAACGCTTCTAAAGCTTGGGCTACTTACTTTTGGGCTCCCTCAACTCGAAGATTCACTCGTAAGATACGCGTTACCGCGCAGGTTCAGCCATTGAAGCAGCATCATCGTATTCGTATTAATTCGAAAAAGGAAACAAAGACATGCAATTTATTTCACAAAACTATTGATTGGTATCCACAAGATTCAGATTTTTGTTTTCTCCTTTCAATTTCCAACACGAACAACTAAATATCAAATCATTCAATAATTTACAGTATACACAAAAGTCTATAACATTTCATAATAAGCATTTAAGCAAGTCATTGCTAGTAAGTATTAATTCAACCCTATATCATGATCATAGAGATAGTGATGATGATAGCGTCGTTATGTTACAAACTAACCTCGTTGCCATCGAAACCAAAACGTGATTTAAACTGAAACACGAGGAACAACAGAGACGACATGAGGTACTTTCTCTTCATCGAAAGGGAGGCTAACATACTCCCTGGCGAACTCCTCCGCGATCTCCACCGCCAGCTCGCCGTGCACCGCCTTGCAGTACATGTACAGCACGGTGTCTGCGGCCGTGTGGTAAAGCATCAGCACCATCAGAGTCGTTGACGTCAGCACGATCTGTAACACAACGGCCCAGTCCTTCCACCAGGCGCCAACGCCGCCGCTGGTGACGAGCACGGAGCTGCTCCATAGCAAGAGTCCCTCGAGGAGGCCGAAGAAGAGGATGGTGGAGGCGGCGAGGGGTTTCATGGTTCTGACGAGGGCGGCGCTACGGCGGAGGGGGCGGAGGGCGTAAGAGGATTCGGCGACGGCGATGACGGGGGCGAGGGTCCATGAGACGCGGAGGTTGACGAGGAGGATGGTGAGGAGAATGAGAAGGAAGAAGTAGAGGATGGTTTGGATGAGAGGAGAGGAAGAAGAAGGGGGTGGGATGAAGAGAAGGGGAAGTAGGGGGAGGAGGAGGAGGAGATGGGAGAAGAAGTGGGTGGACAGGAGAGGGAGGAAGGAGGAGAGGATTGAAAGGAGGGCGGAGTGGAGCTTGACGGGGCGGCCGAAGAAGCCGTGGAGGACGCTGTGGGTTATGGAGGAGAGTGCGCCGATGGAGGTGAGGAAGAGGAAGATGGAGAAACAGAGGGGGAAGAGGAGGGAGGTGAGGGTGACTTGGGGATGGGGTTGGTGGTGGGTGTGGTGGGAGGTGGTGGTGGTGAGGCGGAGGAGGACGTGGAGGCGGGAGGAGGTGGATTTGGTGGCAGAGGGGTCAAAGAGAAGGAGGAGGGTCGGGGAGACGATGAGAGAGAAAGAGAGAGGGAGGAGGAAGATGACGGAGAGGGCTAAAAAGTGGCGAGAGTGGGCGTTTATGATTCTCTTGGATTCGCATAGCACCGCCCAGAGGCTCAGGGTACCCATGGCTGCTGCTGCCGTCTGCTTGCTTCTTTCTTGCTTTGGGATCGCGAAGGATCTATTTCGTCTCGCTTTTCTATTTATACACCGCTGTCTAGGTTCAAATTGTTGATCACTTTACAAATTACTTTTTGTTTAATTGCTGTAAGATTTTACTATAATTAAATGAATATTTTAACTTATTTTAGTTAATTAATTTTATATTAATATAGATTAAAATGAATCTAATTAATTCATTTGAGATATTTGTCTAATTATATTGAAATCTTTGTCATGGAACTAATATTTAATTTGACTCCATTCAAATTAATTATTAAAATTACAATTAACTCAATTTAAAAATTAAAATTTATAATAATAATTAATTTTTTAATTTGTATGTATAACGTGTTGATTTTATATGTTAATATGCTAAAATTTATTTAATGTCACTGAAATTTATTAGATTTTGTATAAGTTTGTCTGTCTCTTTAACATTTTCATAAAGACAATAATAACAAATTTAATTTAAAAAATTTAGAGTTTTAAAAAGAGGAATCAAATATTTGAATGTTCTACTAAATTTTAATCACATAAAATCTAAACAAGAAATCTAAATCACAACAAGTTAGTATATTAAATTAACACGTGATTAACAGAAATCAATTCAAGAGTTAAAGAGTTACGATTACAAATTTTAAAATCTAATTACAAGAATCAGTTTAAAAGTTAATATAAATTATGATTGCAAATTTTGAGATTCAATTTGAATTCATTAAAATTTTAAGAGCCAAATTAAATATTAACTTGTTAATTTTTTATTGTATTATTAGAAATATTATGGTGACATAATAATGTTTTATGTTAATGACAATTAAATTAAAGACAAATAGAAATTTACTTAAAGGTCAATTTAAATATTTTTAAAAATAAAAAATTATTTTAATGAGTACTACAAATTTTAAGAACATCTATTTATATAAATATATATTAATTTAATTTTTATGTTTTAAAATATTTTTTTACGTATATGTAATTTTATAATGTTACATTAATAATATATTTTATATTAATCACGTGAATAATAAAAATATCATCAATTAAGAAATTAATTATTATTATTTAGTAGTAAATAATTTGGAGCTTTAGACAGGTCGAATGCAAATCTGAATGCAGATGCCTTGCTTCCTCCAAATGTGACTGTTGATGTGAATGGGACACACTCTTTTTCTGATCTCAGATAATCACGCATACATTCATCATTCCCTTCTTCTTCTTCTTAATTCAAACAACTTCACCTCCCTCCCTCTCAAATTCCCCATAATGCCCCCACCCTCACTTCCTGATTCACCCTCTCTCACCTTAATCCACCTCGTCCAGATCTTGTTTCCTCCCAATCTTGGATTCCAATGAAATAATCAATCTCTTTTCCTTTCTTGTTCATATATAATTTTCTATTTTTTATATAATTCTCGTTTTAGCACTAAAAAATGGAGATTTCAAGTGGAGGTTGTTCTCCAAGGGGGATTTCGAAGAAAGAGGGATCTGAGGAAACAACCAATTTGCAGCTACAGGAACTCTCTCATCGTGTCCATGAGCATGTTGATTTCAATTTGAATAGCCAAGTCCAATCAATGAATGCATTGGATATCCTCAGAGAAACCGTGAGGATCCTCAGGTTCAATTCTTGGGGTTTCATGGCAATCACTGTTGTTCTAATTTGCCCTGTTTCTGCAGTTATACTTTCAAATGTGTTAGTTGATGAGTCCATTGTCAAGAGCCTTAGCATTAGGCTTATGCTTGTTGCAAAAACCAGTGGCCTCCCATTGAGGCCTTTAATCAAACAGTCTTGCCACCGTTTCGCGGAGATGGCGATTTCATCAGCTGTTAGCTTCCCCCTATATCCCACATTGGTGTTGTGTTCTAAAGCTGCTGTGGTGTACTCTGTAGATTGTACTTACTCCAGGAAGAAGTGTGATGCTTCAAAATTTTGTATGATCATTGCTAAGTTCTGGAGGAAGATCGTTTCCACTTACATGTGGTCTTGTACAGTTATAGTTGGTTGCATCACATTGTTCTGTGTTTTCCTTGTTGCGCTCTGTTCCGCATTGTCTGTTCTTGGATTCTCGCCGGATGTTATGGTGTATGCTGCTGTGATGGTGGGGCTCGTTTTCTCTGTTGTATTTGCCAATGCCATTATAATTTGTGACATTGCAATTGTTATATCTGTGTTGGAGGATGTTTCGGGTGCGCAGGCAATGATGCGGTCAAATATGTTGATTAAGGGACAAACTCAGGTTGGTCTGCTCATATTTCTCGGATCGACAATGGGAATGGCTTTTGTGGAAGGATTGTTTGAGCATAGGGTGAAGACACTGAGCTATGGTGATGGATCTTCAAGATTGTGGGAAGGGCCACTCTTGGTAGTGATGTACTCGTTCATGGTGCTTATAGATTCCATGATGAGTGTAGTTTTCTACTTCAGTTGTAGATCGTGTCGCATGGAGGCTGCAGATGGGGAAAGCAGCTCAATTTTAGAAATGGCCATGTCTGCTGAAACAATGGCCATTCAATGACATTGTTGTTGTGATTTTGATATACCAATACCAATTGAATTAATAAGATGAAGAGGGAAGGTGCAAGAGATTGTTCCCAGCAGGTTATGTTGCCATTGAGGAACCTTGCAGCAATACTTCTTCAGAACATTGCATATAGGAGCTTATAGAGTGTATTACATCAGATGGCGTTCAACTTCACGAGATAGCTTATTTCAGAACTTGGTAATGGCTTCTTTTAGTGATTTTACCAACACTGAGAGGCTTAAAACAGGGTACCCAATGTTTTGTTTTCCGTAATGTCAATGGAAAAGTTAATACTTTTGTAGAAAAAAGAAATGAAGAAATTGTTTCAAAATGAGCACGAGCATTCAATTTATTGTTTCTAGGTGATACATAGTTACTTCCAATCTTTGAACACTGTATAGGGTAGCATTTGGAAATGTTTTTGGCGAATTGATCTTCAATTTGAAAAAAACTAATGAACTATAGTTGCTTTATGTAGACTAATACATTCATCACTGGTAGTGGTTTATGTTACTTTTTTTTCCTTTTTCTTAGGTAGAAGTTTAGTGGATAATTCATTCCTAGGTTAGGCCATATGCAATATGCTGAATTCAGGGTTACTATCATATTATAGTGATGGTCCAACATCCAGCGCTTGTTTAATGTTTTATATCTTCAAATTTTAATGGAAACATTTTCTTTATTATACAACAAAACACATGTTTATCTTGATCAACTTCATCTATGCTTTTTGTTTTACAGTTTTCTTCAGCTAAAATGAGTCATGATTCATCTGATTTTTATATATAAGCCTTCTTCAGAGTCATTTGTCATTTTTACCTTTTCTTTTTTCCCCAAAGAGATTGCAAAATCTTTTGAAGGGCTTATATATATAAATATAATAAACCACTGATCACATAGCAAAACTAGAGCAGCTTTATTCATAACCATTAATCAAATTAAAGAATATAAGCTAATATGCCATCCTCAATTACAAAAAAGAATAATCTATGCTATTCCAAATTTATTGGCTACCTAAGTAGAATGAAAACCAATAAGATAGATCCAAATCAATTGAATAAGATGCTAATCCTGTTAGTGCAACTGCAAAGTCAAAACTATTCAGGTCGATCTTGCAGCTTCAAACACTCACCAACACCAATGAATGTATAAAGACATGCTGAGAATTTTCTTTCATACTTCATCCTAAGCAATGGTGAATCATCCACATCATAATTCTCTTCCACCATTGGCCCTACCATTTCCTCAGTTATTTCAAAAGGAGAAGAAGAGCAAACCAATGATCCAACAGTGTCCAAAAAGTGGAAGTCTATGAAACCAGCATTGCAGTCTTCAAATTCTCCTTTAGGCCTAACAATTTGATTATTTCTTCCATCATCAACATTGTTAGCACAACCATCCTCCATCTTGAAATTCTCCATGCAAACCTCTTGGTCAAAATTTGCTACATTGTTAGTTCCACCATAGTCACAAGTAATGGTACTACAGTCACAACTAGTTGTGGCAGCGGAACCATAACTAGCACCATCATAATTCTCTCCAACAGCCCCATATCCCTCAATATCTAGAAAATTTTCTAATTGGTATGTTTGTTCTTCTATTAGTTTAGAAAAAAGTGGTTCTGGTTTTGGTTCTAGTTCTAGCTCTGGTTCTGGTTCTGGTTCGGCCTTTTTTTCTTGCTCAAAATGATTACTAGGAAAAGTAGTAACCATGCAAGAAGAGGAAATGCTTCTAGCTTTGAGCCTAAGAAGGAGGAGTTTCGCGATCTTTGGAGGAAGAGCTGGAACAGAATTAGGATCTTGTGATGGAAAGAAATTAGTGCGGGTATTAGCGCCGCGAAGCAAGCGAGCAGCCTCATCATAAGCTCTAGCAGCATCTTCGGCAGTGTCGTAGGTGCCTAACCACAGCCTAATATTCTGTATGGTGTCTTTGATCTCAGCCACCCATCGCCCTGAAGGACGTTGGCGCACGCCAATGTAGCGCTTCTTTGCTCTTCTTGCCCCAAGTAGTGCAGCTGCCACTGATGCAGCCTCCTCCCTTATCTGCTCCCATTCATTGCTCAATTCTTCATTGTTCTTAGTTCCCACTCCTTCTTCACCTTCCCTCTCTTTTCTTTTATTCACCATATTCCCATTCAAAAATGGTTGGTATGTGGCTTGTTGGTGCATGGTAGCATATGGGGTGCTTTCACATTTATATGGTAGTGGTTTTAAGTAAAATATCTTAAGTTGAAAGTGAGATATTTGGAGAATGGAGACCTCCAATCTAATGCTTTGTAAATTGTAATTACCCTTTTGTTCTATGTCCAATACGGCTTTGTTTACATATGTACTTTTTTTATTCTCTATGAAAACAAACTCAAGAACCGTACAGAGCTTTCCCTTTCATCTTGGAGGAGATTTCAAGGTATGTCTTTCAGTAAGAGACTTTTCTTTAACTGACACTTAGTTGGTAACTGCTTAAAATTACAAGCTTGTATAGTTGTATTTATTAAAGAGTTGTTTGTTTAAACAACCAAAAGTGATTGTCTCTTTTCAGAAACACTTCTTCACTATTGGATTTGATGCCATAGTCATGACCATTCTAAGAAGTTCCCCCATCACATCCAATCGTGATAGAAATGGTTCTCTAAGTTGATAATCAATTTTAGTTGTTCATGTAACATTTTTCAATTATAACTTAAACGTTTCATGGCAGAAATAAAAAAATGTTATTTGTATGAACATTATGTCGATATAGTCTCATTCTCTCCATTTGATACGAATCTCATTTGTTAGATAACATTGTATCAGTGCCATGTTAATTACAATATTGAGAATGTCTATGTAAATATAACAATTAGACATCTCATAGTGGTTGATACTTGATAGCCTTTTTGGCTATTGTTTGGAATATTTGGTGGGAAAGAAATCAAAGGATCTTTCAGAATAAGGCGTCAGAAGTTGCTGATGTTATTCAATCTTTATTTAAAAGCTATAGAGAATGGAATTGTGTTGATTCCTTTAATTATTGATGACAATGCCGGAGATGACAAAGGAATAGAGGTCATAAATAGTCTTTTATTCTTGTTGTTCCACTTTGTTGTGTCGAATTTTGTATTTCAAAAAAAAAAAATAGACATTTCACATTTGATGTGTGCATGCAGCTTATGCAGCCACTAATTAGGCCTATATGTGATTTAGTTCCTTAAAAAAGTGTCCAAATCACTTCAAATGGAAGATTTTGCACTAAGAACCCAAAAACAAAAGGAAAATTCTTTAATAGAAATCTCATGTTGTGTCTGCTTTTTGATTGAGGAAATAGCAGAGACCATAAACAAAATGAGTGTAGGATTCCAAAATTTTGCACCAGTTAAAACATTTCAAAATATTCATTCCCCTTCTCTCTAAACAGACATTAACAAAATAAAAAAAAGAGTAATGCTATGTAGCAAAAAATCACAAATAATAAATAAAAATGTATATTTAATAACATTCTTATTTTTAAGAGAGTGTGAATCACTCTCCTTAATTATAAATATATCTTTTTATTTAATTATACTAAGTCAATTCAAATTTGATGGGAATCAAATCCCAAAAATCTTACTTTCAAAATAATATCATATGTTTTTTTCTCCCTGATACTCACGGATATATTTTTATTATAAGGAAATACAATAAATGTATCCCATAAATATCTATATCAGTTACACATTAATTCTCATGATCAAAATCAGTTAAATGTGGCTCAACAAAAAAAAAAAGAAGTGCCTGGAATATAGTCATTAACTGGGGTTCAATCAAATAAATAATATAAAAAAAATAGAAAGTTTAGGCCGTTTTGAACTAAATTTTATTGGTTACCAAATATTAGGTGAATTTATTTCTTATTGTTGGTCACTTTGATACGATTGTTCAGTACTTAGCCACTATAATACAGATACCGTATAGTCATATTCTTTCATATGTGCTTCTCAATGATAGAAGCCACTATTCTTGAGTTATGACAGATTTTTTCACTGGATTTTCCTTTGATAAATAAAATTGGATTAATTTCCGGCATATGAGGACTATTTGTCATTGTCAAATAAACCTTGTAGAAATCAATCTTAATCACAGTCATAAAAAGAATATACCGTATCAAATCAATAGCATTAGCTTTTATGACGAGATTCATTGAAGTTTCCAGAATAGCACAACTTTTATAGTAAATATTATTATTTGTACATATTTATTTTCTTGTTTGTCGTTTTTACCAACATGTAGTGCGCATTTTTTTACGTTGTGGTAATTAGCTTTAGAAAGACAAGTTTTATCCAATGTAAAAGACGCATAAAAACAAGTTTAGGAGAAAGAGAAAAAAGTTGTGTAATAATAATATGGGTGCTTCAGAGAGTTAAGCCCCATTTTAGTAATTGAGATTGACGAGTTGTATTGATTTAGTTTTTGATTTTTTAATTGTTACGATTTAGTTCTCTAAATTTAAAAAAGTGCACCAATATAGTTCCTCGTGTATCTTTCGTTATCGGAGCTCAACACCGTTAGTGATGTGGCTCAAGCCTTGCCACGCTGAACATATTAAAACAACGTCGTATGCGTTTTAGCGCTAAAAAAGTACTAAATCATGTCATTTGAGGGTTTGAACAATACTAAAAAGAGGGGTGTAACGTTTTAGTATTATTTAAACCTTCAAACGGCATAGTTTAGTGCTAAAACGTGTACGACGTCATTTTTTTTTAAAAGAAGAGCTCAACACATAAAGTGGAGCAAAGAGTACAGACATCTGAATACAAACCAGACCAAACCACCCAGTAATGAAAAGTATGATATATCATTTTGTTATCTCCGGCATTGCCATCAACAACTAAAGAAATCCCCACCTAACCATTCCTTATAGCTTAGAAAGGACATGTTGATAATCTCATCAACTCCTTTTCCTTTATTCTGGAAGATCCTCCTGTTCTTTTCCAGCCATAAGTTCCAAGTAATCGCACAAAAGCACACCATCCATTCTTTGCACACCTCCTTCCTTTGTGACGTCTCTGTCCAACTTAAGAAATGCTCCTTCAATGTACCCGAGCAAGACCATTGTCTACCAACATATGATAGCTATGCACACCAAACCTGCCAAGAAAAACTACAGCCAAGAAACAAGTGGTGATTTAGCTCCACATCTTTGTTACATAGATCACATAAGGTATCTTGTTGGTTAATGACTCCAAATCGACTCGGTCTCTCCTTTGTACTGACCCTACCGGTCAAAACGAACCAAACAAGCAACTCCACTCTTGGCGGGACTAGTCCTTTGTACGACGTCATTTTAATATGTACAGCGTGACAAGACTTGAGCCACGTCACTAATGACGTTGAGCTTCGGTAACGGAAGATACACGAGAGACTATATTGTGTACTTTTTTGAATCTAGAGAATCAAATTGCAGCAATTAAAAAGTTAAGGACCAAATCAATACAACTCGCCAATCTCATAAACCGAAATGGAGCTTAACTCGTGCTTAAGAGCTTAGTTTATAGTTGGTGCATGCTTTAAGTCTTAAGATTTGGCCTAAAGCATTAGCGCATCACAAATAATTTCATTTCAAAATCATTTTCCTTTGCGATTTTGTTTTTCACGGTATTTTTCAACCTGGCGGCAAAGACTAATCCATTGCCATTATGGACTGGAGTTATATTTAACGATTTACCGCTTGCTAATAAGTTACATACACAAAATAAAATTCAAATCATAACACTCACTTACGTTATGTAATATGCTGACACTGCATAATAGACCCGGAAGAAAAAGGCGTAAAGAAGCGACAAGGATACCCCAAGTGTCTCAAAATATTCCCTATTTTGGTGTTTTTCATTTGTTGTTTGCTTAAGCGTTACAGATTATTGCATAGAGTGATAATAGCGAGTTTTAATTTATTTTTTAAATTATATATGTTACTTTTTAAAATATTTAAAAATTAAAAAAAATTAAAAAGATGAATTAAGATTTTTTTATTTTTTTTTTCAAGATATATAATGTCTCCACTAGGGGTGGCAATGAGTAGGATAGGGTAGGATTTGGAGTTAACCCTAACTCTACCCGCGGGTTGAAATTTTTATATAAACTCAATCCTATCCTACCCGCGGGTTGAGAATATCTCAACCCTAACCCTACCCGCTCTTAACCCGCGGGTACCCAACCCTACTCGCGAGTTACAAAAAATATGCAACATTATTAGATAACTTGATGATAATTTAAAATAGAACTGACTTTTATGTAAAAAAAAGTTTTTTAAATTATCAATTAATGATTTTCTTTTAATAACTAAGGATCTTTTGCATTTAGTGAGAGGTCTTTGGTTCAACATCCACTTAGAACATATTTTTATATAAGTATATAACATATACATATATAGGGTGCAGATTGGTGGGAGTGGATCCTCTCCAGTGGAAGAAAAACTGGATGGTATCCAGTAGAAGATCTCACCTTTCATTGCATTCTCTCTCATATTTATTTCTGGTCCCACTTGTAGAATTAAAGGTGGGAGATTACACTTTATTCTCTCCCGTGACAAAAAAAATGGAGAGGATCCATTTCCGCAGATTGGTCGGGTAGGGTTGAGACTCAACCCACACCCTATCCGACCCGCACGAAAATTCTACCCGCACCCTACCCTACCCGCTGCGAATTGGGTTGGCAACCCTACCCGATCGAATGGGATCGGATTAGGTACCCGCAGATAGGGTACATATTGCCACCCCTAGTCTCCACCTTGGCCAAGAAAATAAAAAGTCTGAAAATAACTTTAATGAACTAGTGTTTGCATTAATGTGCACAGTGTGAGGGCAATCTAATAGCAGTTGTAACCTGATTCTGATACTATATGAAAAATTAAGTAGACTTAAATCAATCTCCAAAACTGGCTCAAGAAAAAAAAAATTGTTGCGTCACACATATGCTTTTATGTTTAGACAAGGTATAACTTTATAAAATGTATTTGGATATACTTTCGTTCACATCGTAATTGAGAGTCAAAAGGGAACGGTCTTTCTAGCAATGCAACTTGGTTTTGATTTTTGGCTAAGAAAAGTGCTAGAGGATCAACAGATTTTGTAATTTGTAGCCATCAATTAATCATTCGATTCGATGGTGTCTTTCATTTGGTATTTAATTTTTGTCAAACTTATCTTTTATAGTAACTATTAAATATTTAAATTTTTTTAACTTTTATACTTTTAAATTTAAAATTAATTATTTAACTTTTTTTAACAATTAGACAATAATTTTTAGACATCAGCAAACACCATAATTTGCATGCCTGGATAGCTATGTTGTATCTGTTTTTGCATTTTGGCTTTTTTTTAATCTGAATATTCATTACCTTTCTATGTTCAAAATTTTATCATGTTTTTTTCTTTTCGATTTCCTTTCTTCTTTTTCTTAATGCACTTTCTCGCTTAAAACACTAAGTTATGCAGTTTTTATAAGATTTATCTTGTTAAAGCTAAAAAATCACATTGGTGAACCTATTATGAGTTAAAAATTTGTGAATCTGAATCCTTTTGAGCAAGGAACTCATCAACCATACAGATTCTGCATATTTCTGAACGTAACAAATGAAGATTGGACAAATATTGTTAACTCTAATTCACAACAACTCTATTTGCAGTTTTGCACACAATGGCACACCTGCATTCCACTGTTCTAAGAAATAGTAATTAATTTCGCATCACATAGAGGAACAGCCTATACAACTGGACATAAATGAATGAATATTGTGCCTCAGTGTTGAACTTAAGATAATAGGGGATCGAATAGATCATCAGTGTTTGATGTGTATTGAAATGGCAGCAAAGCAGGGTCTTTATAAGCAATTACCAACTTCTTGTAAAATTCAGCCATTCTTGGATCATTTTGGTCTTCTCTGTCCTTCTTAATCAAACTCTGGAAACATAATCACAAATTAATATAATCTGCTTAGAACTGAGGACTAAATGCAGCAATGCAATTACTCTTCGAAAAACATAGGCTACAACACTTGACTCTTACCTCTGTAGAGTATGCGATAAATATGGGCAAGAATCGCTTTCGGCAGTACTCGTTAAAGAGAAGAGTGAGAACTGGTAGAGGAAGCATCCAGGAGGATGCTGGAGAAAGTTTTTTCAATGCAAAAATTCCCAGTGCAATCATGTGCATGAGTATCAGAGAGAAAATCATTGTATTGTGCACTGTAGGCCATAATTTCCCACCGGTTTCATACTTTGGTGCATATACATTTATAAACTGCACAATACAAAAGGTAGAGGATCAGCACAAGCTATATCATAGTGAATTTTGGAGAGTTGTATTCTCAACAAAAAAGCTACTTTAATGATGTTAGATTCCAGAATGGCAATGATATCATGGAGACAATGTTCTTATTAATTTAAAAACCACCCCACCCCTAATGGTTAAATTGTTAGGCGGAGTCTTAATAATGGTTTTATATCTAACTCTTCGTACATTGGAAGTAGGCTACTCAATATTTCAAAAATCATAACTATGCCTACTTACTATCCAAAGCAAGACAATTGATAATTGTCATGTATAATAGAAAATAAAGATAAAAGAACCTTCCTTCCAGAAGTAGATAGATAATATAAGCATACAAAGAAATGCTGACCTGGTTTCGATAAATGATGTATGCGAGACAGAGATAGGCCAATAGGAATGGTAAAATTAGTGGAGCTAGGAAGAAATATGTGATACCAAGAAGTCCAAAGAAAAGGACCCTTGGAACATCCCTGTGGAAAGGAAGAGATGGTACTTCAAATTCATCATCAGGACTTGAGAAGGGCCTTGTAATCAAACTGCCAAGTAGAGGAATTATCCGAAAGAGCTCTGATGTCACACTTGTCCATCCTGATGTGACAACATAAGTAATGAAAAAAGATGCCTACAATAAAACAAAGATTTATGGCATTAGAAACAAAGAAATAGAAAAAAAATAATGAAAGTTGGTAACTTGGTATGCAATTTATAGATCAACAATACTAAGATTTATAAAGAGTGATTTTAATATTTGAAGAGGTCACTTGGCAGTCAGGTTTAGGCATCTTGGTCTGTTAGATTAAAGATTTCTATTTCAAAGCGTTTGCCTGATTAAGTAGATTATTAAGTTTTCAATTTATTAAAAAATTAAATTTTCTGATTCACTCACTCACTCAGGATGAGAAAAGAAGTATAACGTTTGAGACATAATTCATCATGATGTTTCATTACATGATGCCGAAAGACATAGTTATCCTAACACTAGATTGCTTTACCTGACACAAAGCATTGTTTAATTCTGGCTATAACTCAATAGATATTGTCTAACCTGTGCTGGAACAGCAACTGCCAACCTCTCAGGAATGTGCTTTGGATCAAGGATGACAGATAGCAAGGATAAAAATGACCCAGAAAAAACAGTTGCAAGAAAGACGTTCCATACTGTGAACCATATCACTTTGTTGCATGCACTACTTTCTATATCACTATGTGAGATGTAACCTTGCATGGAGGTAAGGAACCCCATGATAGGAGGTACCGCTTTCAGAGACAATTGAAGAATAAGACTGGGAAGATATCCTGTGATTATTTGGGTAACAAATTTTCTGCAAGCAGATTCATGAAAGGTTCAGGAATTATCCATTAACAGATTAAAAGAGAATTTAATGTAAAGCTAGCATGCCTTCCTAATTAAGATATAGCATACAAAATTAAGGTAGTTACAATGAATCTGACTAGAAAGGATTAATCACAGATGCAGATTATTGAGTTTACAGAAAATGGTATCGACTGTCCTATTAGCAATAATTGAAATCACAACAGCATCAAGGAAACCTGGCAGAAAGCCTTCGAACAATTCATGGTGAATAATATACAATCAGATATCATCTTTATCAATTGAAAAATCCAAGTTACAAGCACAACCAAAATGTACTTCAAATGATGCTTTGGCAAGCAGTTCCTACGTGTGACAGGCAATTCACAAGCAATCAAGTTATAATGCAAGTATCAATTCATTAAAATTTTTCTTTCAGCGCAAACTGGAACACATGCTGATTTACATTATGCTTGTAAAGTGTATACTCGAGAGATAATCAACTATAACTTTGATCTAGTTATCATATAATCCTATTCTAGGACAATGGAACCTTAAGATGTGGGGAAACAAGATAGCAGAGTTAGCAACTTAGCATGACAAAGAAGAGATGAGCATAAACAATTACAAAAATATATCAGCAAACCAACTTCACTTACATGGTTAGAATACTTGTCAAGAACGGAAACAAAACTTCCAGTTGTTTGAGGTTGGTTAGGCCCTGTACAATCACAACTGGTATAAGGAACAAAAGTGTGAATAGAGTAGTTGCAACTAAAACCACCAATTTAGAAATCCATCTTCGCATGAATGATTCAGAAAAGAAAGGCCAGTAAACATCCCGAGGTTCTGGAGCTGGCTCAGCAATCCACTGGGTGGGATTGACTGATTGCTGCATATGGAAGGCAGTTGCAGCGGCATAACGAGACTTGAAGAACACAAACGCAGCTCGAGCCTCCTTGAACATTAAAGAAGAATGTGGATTCGATCAGACATAAGGAAAGGGAAATGAGATAACAAAAGATTGAAATAGTTCTAATATTATATAGTATATTAAGAATCAGATGGGTGGCACATACTTCTGTTGCCAGTGAATTCTCTGACTGATGCAATCTTACATTCTGTTCAATTTCGCCCAACTTCTTTCCATATTGATCTATAAGACCATCGTCTTGTCCAAAAAGTCGAAAATAATCACCTTGTTTATTCTTTTGGCGATTGTGTTTTCGTAATTGAGTAATCTTTTTATACAAATTCTTTGCTTCAATCTGTATTTAAGGGGAAACTCATATAATGAGCTATATAATTACTGCAAATAAAATAAGTACAACAAATCAAAGTCAACAGCATTGCTTCCATCTTTTACATACAATGACAAATAACAGGTTACCAGAAAAGATGCTAAAATCACTGAAGTTAATAGAATAACAAGATATTACTCGAAGATTTTGCCATTTTGGTCACTAAAATTGTCTCAGAGAGTTTCCCTTTTGGAACAATAATAATCACCTGGGATATCTCATTAATGTTTTAGACCTTCTGCAACATGAATCTCAATTGCTGGAATATGGAGCTTAAACATTATTAAGTGATTGAGAAGTGGAGAAAATAAGGGGAAATAGTAAACAAAGGTTTTGTATGATTTAAAATCATTTGATATGGAAAGCCAAAAGATAGATGGATGGGTTCACACACACTTAAAAATTTCCAAGAAATTGTAAACATAGAGAAAAGAGTAGTGAACAGAAAATGGAAACAAAATTCAACAGAAAGCTTACTAGGAGACTTCTGATTTTGTTTGTGCGACGAATGACCACATGCGACACATATGTAGATGGGTAAAACTCCCTAAAGAAGCTCTCAACACTGTCACTGATACCGTAACTTGAGGAGCTTGGAATGCTGCGAACCAAAATGGTGAACTGATGTGGCCGAGGATCCGATGAATAAAAATAAGAGAGTCTTTTCAAAGCTATGTACTTATATTCCTGAAGATTCAAATATAAATGAGTAAAGAGTAAGCAGTTGAATTACTGAATCTTGTACCAGCCACTACACCCAAATAGGGAGAGGGAAAGGAAAAACCTTATAAAGCTCTTCAGAATTATAGATATAGTATAGATGTGCTTACATGGTGAAGTAGTAAGCATATAAATCCAGTGAGAATATATACAGCAAAGAAATGAACCCACAACCTGAAATAAAAAAAAAAAAAAGCACCAAGGACCTCAATACAAGGCAAAGCGGAAACAGAGATAAAACCTGAATTTAAAAATCTACTGAATTCAAACTAGAATCACGAAGCAGTATTCACCAATTAGAACCACTGTTTACATTTGATATTGTGAACACATCCAATGAGTTGTTGGCGAAGTCAACAACATCAAAATCTTGCAGCTGATTTCCCCAGCAATTGACTGGAAGAAGCACAAAGATCCCTATAATCCCAGCAAAAGTAAATATTTTCAAACTGCACATTCAACAAATTACACAAACTGTTCAATTTATTCTTTTCTATTCATGAAGGCAAGCCATGGAATTGGAACCATCCTGCAACAGAGGATGTGCCTGCCAGTTGGAATTTTGGATAAGAAGAGAAGGCCTAGAAGAGTAAACTCATCAAGGCATTCCCTTCCCTCCAAGATCCCAACTCGCAAACACGCCGGAAGCTAAAGAATAATCTAATACCTGAACGTTATCATGCGCATAAACACAACAGCATCTAACCCTGACAATGATAAAAGTTCATCTTCAGAGAGCCTCCATGCTCTTGCAACCCAGTTGGAGAAAGGTAGTATTCTCTCTAGATTGAAACGTGGTATCCTCTTGGATGTTCCCTCAGCAAGTAGGCGCGGTATATAGACTGCATAGTTACTTGGTTGCTTCCTCAATATGGAGTAACATGCGAAGAACACTACACAGAGACCAGTGTTTATCCCAACGGATGTCAAGAGTGCAGAGATAATCATGTTCTTCAAGGGAATCTCGGAACTAGAAAGAGAATATCACAACACTTAAAAAGCAGTCTTCAAGTTCTTGGAGTTGGGTAGGTATGGTAAGAGTCTAAGATCATGCTATGTTATGTACCCCTGGAATCAATAAAATATTCAAAATAAGACCTTACAATTGTTTGTTTTATTATTGACTTATAACGCTGGTTGGCTTTTTTAATAGAATATAATTAACGACCAAGCAATCATATTGAAAAAAAATAGCAATTAGATTTTTAGTTTCTCTTTCTGAATTTTTAAATAAGTAGAAATTATTTTATAATTTTTGAATAGGTAAAATTTATTTAATTTTAGAAACATAAAAAAGTAAAAAAAAAAAAATCATACTAATCATTTATGTATAATGTATAGAATAAAATAATTTATAGAGTTAGTTAAATACCCTTAAAAAAACACTAATAAAAAAAGAAGGGGGAAGTATGAAAACATTCTTGTGGGAAAGGAAGAAAATGGCCTAACATGCAAGAAGCAAGTGACATAATTTGAAGAGAAATGTGAGAGGTGGGTTATTAAAATTTATTTTATACGTATATTTAATTACATAATGTTATATTAATAAAAATAATTATATTTTTTATTAATTACATAAATAATTATTTAAAAAAATTTATATGATTTTATGTAAAATATTTTATATTATTAATATATTTTTTTAATTTAATAATTAAATAATATATTTTATTTCACACTTATAAATATTTATGATTAATTGACGATAAAAATTAATAAATTTTGATATTTTTTTAATTTTATTGTGGTCACTCAGCGTGTACAGGTGTTAGCCAACGATTTAGGCGTATTTCAAATAATTCGCAAGATTTGGTCCCACTTCCACAGATTAAGGACACATGGTCACCACGCCTTCCCATAACTACAATGGAGGGAAGAGATGGGCCGCTTGACAGTTTAACTTGCAATTGATTGATGATACTGCTGCAAAATTGTGATCCCAGAAGGGTCCAATAGTTCAATTCTTTCGGCTTCAAAATTCAAATTCAATCATGGTTTCATCTTCATACTATTATTGATAATTATAATATTATAGGAAATATTATTTATATTAATGGAATACCTTGTGTGTCCTTTGGATACTTTTGAGATGGATGTGATAGAAAAATATCTGGCCCACCATATCCTTCAGTGTAAGGTAGTGAATTTTCCCCTACTAGAACAATCCTACAAAAGTTCAAGCCATCCAAAAATGAAAAACACCAAAATTACCAAGATATTTATCCACAAGGTTGATGCAGATATTTATGATCATCAAATAGGGATTAAGACATGCAGAAAATTGAAAGAAGATCTTTGTATTCAGTTTCAGCTCTAATAAGAAGTGAATGAAGCTTTGCACAAAATTGAACTCATCATAGCATGGATAACAGAGATTCAGAGGACATCAACGAATGGCAAGAAATAGAACCAGGTCTCAGATGGGGCATGGTGACGGTCAACGATGACTACCTTCAGGTTCCCGTTGACCAATCCTCTTCAACTGACGACCCTCCAATTCACCATCAACAAGCATCGTCGTCAGAAACTGTTTCGACGGCGGCGTCGGAGGACGACAACGGAGCTTCGTCGCCGTCGTCCGTTGAAGGTGATACGGCAGTGACGGCGGAGGCGCCTGCACCGTCGGATTGGAGGATTAGGGTTGCGAATGAAGGAAGGAAGCTATTGAAGCTGCGGTTAGAGGCTGCGAGAAACGGCGTCGTTCGTGTGGCTTCCATGGTTCGTGAATGTGTGGTGTGTGTGGGTACGTTTTGGTCAGTCACGTGCGTGTTTGGAGTGGCTGCGGCGGTTCTGGTTGCGGTGGTTTCCGTGGGGTTTCGGCGGCGGAGGAGGAGAAGGGTTGACCGTCGACGGAGCGTAGAGGAACTGGTTGATCTTTTGAGGGAGAAAGACGAGGTAAGTGTAAACATTTCTACGGCAAAGAGAGAAAAATAGTATTATTTGCACAATTAAATTCATATCTAAGGATATTTACCAAATTTAAGCATGTCAATAGATGAAGAAATACAAGTAGATTAAACTGTTATTGATCAGAAAATATTAATAATTTTGCATGTACTACTTTTAATGTCTTCTCTATTTTACTAGAAATACTTGTACACCTAGTAATACCATAAATTTCATAGGTGTATTGAATTATTTATTTTCGTATTAGTGAAAATATTTGTTTTTACAATTATTTTATGAGTGATCATTTAAAAATTTAAATTTGATTAGGTAATTGTGTAAAAAAATATATTATCAAGACATCAAATTAAAAGTAAAATCTTTAAATGTAGAGTACAAGTGTACAACACTTTTATCCTTTGATCTAATTAAATAATATAAACTTTAGATGTGTGTATTTTTTAACTTTTAGATGCTTAACATTTTAATTTTGTGTTTGTATTGACTTTTTTTTTTTCTAGCACTAAGTTACACCACTGATAAAGTTAGTTGGACTAATTCTTAAGTGCTTCAAATGGAAATTTTTGCTTAGTTAGTTCATCTCATTTTGGCACAATTGTTTGTCAGAAATAGATAACGACGATCCATTTTAACAGATGATTTATTGTGATCTGCTCTTACTTTAAAAGATATACGGTTAATGTGGAAGACATTACCCTAATTATATATCTGGTGCAGAAAATTGGGCAACTCTTGATTCAAATTGCACAATTGAATGAAGCATTGTCCTCACGTCGCAAGGTTCCAGTGCTCCGAATCAGCAGCTGAATATACATTGCAAGGCCAACCAGCCTGATGAGTTTTGTAGTGCTACTTTGGACTTTACACTTTAGTTTTCTTCTTTTTATATGAAAAACTGTATGTTATGGCTTGAAACTTGGCCGCATGTCAACGTTACATTTTAAGAATCTTATATTCTTATATAAATATAGTTCTATTTGTTATCATTAATTTGGTAGTTATTTTTTTCCCTGCACAATCTATAAGAATCAATAGTCAATATATCTAACCATTTATTACGTTTTCCATTTTTTGTGTTGATCGAACTGCTTTTTTTGGGGGTCGTGGATATTGTCATACATTCAATCGCATGACATGAATGGCTCCAGTTTTTTTTTTTTTTTTTCCTTCAGAGTTTATGTTTTTCTATTAATTCATCCATTAGTATATTGATAAGAGAGGCATATGTATACTATTGTTGCTTAATGGTTACGTTTAAAATTTGGCTTTCACGTGAAATTTGAAAGCTATTCTAGAAACCACCATTCTTATTAGAATCCAAAATTTGTGCACAAATAAATTTGTGAATTTGTTATATAATAGCTGTGGGTCGTGTCGTGGCTCACCAAAGAAGGAACGCCCTACTATTGGAACGTTTCGAATGAGGAATATCCGCTAGCTGCTCCTGCTACCAATACCATGTGCCAAAACTTCAGTTGGTGTCACCAATCTGCAGAATTTCCTATCGCACTTTTTCTTATTTGTGGGCTTTATTATTAAATAACGGCAACCCATAACAGTTTACTATTATATATGGCATTAGATATATCATGTAATGTCCGTTAATTGAAGTCAGATCTCATTCACTATTGGTCAATTTTATGGTATCTTATTTTAATGTCTAAATTATTTGACCTTTTTTTTAAGTAAAAAGTTAAATATTTAAGATTTATCAAATATTATTGATTTATTTATTTTAATAAAATAGACATAATATTAAAAGCACCATGGAATTACCTTCACTATTTTAGATTTATCAACTTCTTCCCGTCAATTAAAAAAACGATTTATCAGCTTTCGCACTTGTAAAGGGGTAATTATATATAAATGTAATTATTTTTTAATATTTATATATTTTCTTAAATTAATTTTAATATTCTGACAGTATAAATAAATATTTTTTGGTGTCTGACAGTATAAATAAATGTATATTATTATCTGATTAAAATTAATTTAAAGTTTAGTTACTCGCTGACGTGATAATGCATGAAAATAAGTAATTGTATGAACAAAAAGTTTATGAGCAATGCTAGGGGGCCAGCAACTTTTGTGATTGGTAGCCATCAAATAGCCATCAATGATGATCTAATAGTATGAGATTAATGTGAGATTTCATCCAATGACTCACCTTTCTCTGCTGGCTACATGCTGGTCAAAATTCAACAAAACTGTTGGCCCCTAGACTTTTCCAAAGTTTATTTCTGCGAAATTCTATCCTAATTCCTATGACGCGTGAATTATAATACATAGCGAGAAAAGTCAACGTCACCTTTTATTCTTTTATGTTTTTGACAACTAGGATAAGAAAAAAAAATTAAAGGAAAAAACACTTTACTTACTGGAATTAAAAAATAAAAATAGAGATGGTTTATCTGCTATCTGGAATGAGTTGATTCTACTGCAAGTTGATCCCTTCCTTTATGAAAGATCTCATTTGAAAAAGGTTACAGGATCTGCATATATAAACAATTGAACCCCACAATGCAGGGCAAAATTCTCGTTTCCTTGCTTCACACTTGATCTCACTATATAATATATAAACCCCAATTTCCCTGTTTCAGTTCATTAATATTAATAAATAAGAATAGTACACACAAATTTTAACACAAGCCGTCACTTCGATTCCGCCATCATGAGCTCCGGCGGCGATTCTTCCGGCGGAGGAAGCAGCAGCTCTGCCAACGCCGACAACAAGGAGAAGGACAAGCAGAAGGAGAAGGCTAGGGTGAGTCGCACCTCCTTGATACTGTGGCACGCGCACCAAAACGACGCCGCTGCGGTGCGTAAGCTTCTCCAGGAGGATCCTTCACTCGTCAAGGCAAGGGACTACGATAACCGTACTCCTCTCCACGTCGCCGCACTCCACGGATGGCTCGACGTCGCTAACTGCCTCATCGAGTACGGTGCCGACGTCAACGCTCAGGATCGCTGGAAAAACACCGTAATTCAATTCAATTCAGTTCTCCGCCCTCCTTGATTATGATTTGTGAGAATTATGAGATTTAGGTTTTTCTTTTGGTGCGCAGCCTCTTGCTGATGCGGAAGGAGCTAACAGGACTTCGGTGATCGAGCTCTTGAAAACTCACGGTGGATTGTCTTATGTGAGTTCCATAACTTCCGTTACTTTCTTGATTTTTGTGCAATGATTGATGGAAAACTTGAATGCGTGAATGTGGATGTGGTTTTTTGATGATGATGATGCAGGGGCAAAATGGTAGCCATTTTGAGGCGAGGCCAGTACCGCCGCCGTTGCCGAACAAGTGTGATTGGGAAGTTGACCCTAACGAGATTGACTTCTCTAACTCCTCGCGTATTGGAAAGGTTTCTCCCTTCACTTCACTCCAGCTACTGCCTTCTCTTTGTTTTAGTGCCAGTGTTCAATTGTCCCTGCATCATATAAAACTTAAGCTATGTTTCTGGCTTTTGGTCAGTTGTATTTTTGGTTGTTTTGTTCTAATACCCTAGATAATAGTTTATTCATTGAGAATTGGCATTAAATTCCTGTGATGCTTCAGTAGCTTGGGTGAAGATCAGAAAACACATGAACTCGCTTTAATTTCAGGTTGTCTCTGTGCTCTTGGCATTTCGTTGTTGTTTGAGTAACTGATCACCAAAGGGAAGTTTTTTGTGTTGAATTATTTAGGACTGAGTTATGGAAAGAGAGAGGAGATAGATACTTTGTTTATTTCAGTTGCTGAACTTGTATTCTTGTATGCATGAAGTGTTTCTTGGTATTATTTCTGTCTTTTTGCTAGCTTATGTTCATCCTTTTTCCCTTCTATGCACCATGTTTCTTGATGGTAGCTTTGTTAGTAGCTGCATGTTTTCTTCTGTTGTATGCATGTATTGTTTCTTGCTGTTTCTTTGTAGGGGATATCACTTCACTTGTATTTTTAAAATTTAGCTACCAATAAACTATGTTGGCATATGATATCTCATGCAGGGATCTTTTGGTGAGATTTTAAAAGCCTATTGGCGTGGGACTCCAGTTGCTGTTAAACGCATTCTTCCATCTCTTTCAGATGATCGATTGGTGATGTGAGTCTCTTTCTCGCATTTCTAGCAATTTCTCCAATTTGGTTGCTGCTAGTTTCTGGTTATTTATTATGTGAAGGTTTTGTGATGCCATGTGGTTGGTAAACCAGTTAAAACTAATGTCTAAGGATTTGCTGAACTGTTATCTATCCTATATCAAGTCTTACATGAGGCTATAGTGAACATCTCAACAAGTAATTGAACTGTTTTCGCTGAGTGCATTTTGTCTGGTTAAATTTACTTCCTATTTAGGGCCAAATGATTTCATTCGAAACCCTTTTGGTATTTGGATGTTATGCCTGTTAATGATGAATAATCAAAACTAAAGAAAGGGAAGGCTGGGGGAGGGAGGCACACACACACATACTTGTGAGTTGTGCTTAATCTGGTACTCATGCAGTAATAACTAATAAACCATAATATCTCTCTGCCCCATCTTTTTTATCATCTTATTTATCAATGACTTATTTGTCTCTTTATCTTTCATTCTTTGTCTGTGTTTATTTTGTGTGTGTTGATTTTTCATGCAGTCAGGACTTCAGGCATGAGGTCAATTTGTTGGTGAAGCTTCGACACCCTAATATAGTTCAGTTTCTCGGAGCTGTTACTGACAGGACCCCCCTTATGTTAATTACTGAGTATCTAAGAGGGGTACGTGAATGACTATAATATGTTCCAATTGTTGACTCTGCATCCAGTTTCTGGCCTAAATGTTGAACTTCTGTTTCATTCATTGATAGGGTGATCTTCATCAGTACCTCAAAGACAAAGGTTCATTGAGTCCTTCAACAGCTGTCAACTTTTCCATGGATATTGCCAGGTATGATGCCTTGCCTTCCTTTTCCTTTTTATTTCTGCTATGGTGCTATTCTTAATACCATTTCACAAAAGATAAATTCATAAATGAAGGATAAGAAATCATCTTATCTTTTAATAATTTAAAAATAACTGAAAAAGGAAACAGAATGAGAACTACTTGGCTGAACAATTTTGGTCAAGAACTATGACATTGTGCTTCAACTGTGGATGCTACTTCACCACATTTCTGAAAGAACCTTTCTCTTTTATTTCTTTTAATGCTGCTCAAATGCAGGGATTGGCACCTTCAAAGATGTCTAAACCTACTTATCAAGAGTATTTTGAATGCTACTAATCAAATCCCAATCCCGTGAAAGTTTGGGATTCCCCGTAAATGGATATTGTCAAACCTAATGCTTACGCTCCTTACATCTCACTGCTATCAGTATGCAGTGAGCTGTTTACCTTACCATGATTTCTGACTATCAACCAAACCTTCATCCTAAGGATTAGGATATGCTACAAAGCAAACATTCAAAGACTGGTTTCCAACAGATATTACATGGCTGTTTTCCTGTTAAGAGATATGGAACTTATCTTTTAATTCTAGTCAACCTTTATTTTACCAAGGGAGTTAGGGAGTGGGAGTGGGAAGCTGAAGTGGGAGGTGTTAAGACCTCCACTGAGAAATTGCAAGTGAATGTCAAGCAAGTGGACTTGCTTTTGTGTTAGTAGTTCAGGGCTTGCAAGGAATTAAGCAAGTAAACAGCTGCGTGCGGAAGATTATTTCACAAGTTGACTTTGAGAGATTGAGATTTTTTTATTACCGATGCCTCAGTTAAGTAATCTGAGCAAATCTTGTTTAGGAAGATGTCCACCAGAAACTGCTGATGTATAGCTTTGCCAATTTCAGAGCAAAGCATCATGTATTTATCATGCTGAGATCATGGCAATAAAAAATGTATAAGCATTTGCAGAAGTCCGCTTCCCTTAATCAAATCGTTTCAATAATCTATATTTGTGGATGTTTTCTGCAGAGGCATGGCCTATCTTCACAATGAACCAAACGTTATAATTCATCGAGACCTAAAGCCAAGGTACGTTGGTCAATTGCCTCCTATATATGAATGTTATTTTAGCATGGATGACCTGCCACAGACAGTATAATCTTTATTTATGTATTAATTTTAAGTTTTAACAAATTGAAACAGAATTTGGTTTTCTTCCTAGATTGACTAAATTTTTGTCACAAAGAGCATGCAGCTGGAATATGGATTTCTTTATGCTGAAATTTGAATTTTGTTACATGCTAAAATTTCAGGAATGTTCTTTTGGTCAATTCTAGTGCCGATCATTTAAAAGTCGGGGATTTTGGATTGAGTAAAATTATCAAGGTCAAAAATGCTCATGATGTATACAAGATGACCGGTGAAACAGGGAGCTGTGAGTATTCTTAGAAATTATTTTAAATTAATAGTCATTCATATGCAAAATTTAATATAATTTCTTTTTTCTTGGATATATAAAGACCGTTACATGGCTCCTGAAGTTTTCAAACACCGAAGATATGATAAGAAGGTTGATGTGTACTCCTTTGCAATGATTTTGTATGAGGTAATTCAGCTTGCTTAAACATAGGAGTTTCTTGTGATATAAATTTGAAGCTAGTTTTGATTCAGTTATCCTTGTCTCATTTAGATGCTTGAAGGTGAACCCCCTTTTGCAAGTTATGAACCTTACGATGCAGCCAAACGTGCAGCAGAAGGACACAGACCTACTTTTCGGGCAAAGGGTTATACCCCCGAACTGCAAGAGTAAGTCATATATTTCTTCAATCCAATTTCCTAGCACCCAAAGTAGAGACTCAGTTCTGGACATGATATCAGACTCTTTGACCAAGGGGTCAAGCATTTCTGTTACCATTATTCAGTGAGCTGATCCTGCATTTTTGCCTATTCATCCTTCCTGACACATGGAGAACACTCAGAAACTATACGCTTATTAAAGTTACTATTGAACTTTTCACATGAACTGATCAACTTAATAATCAACTTCTGTATTCTTACCCTCCTTTCATACATGGAGATCATTAAGAAACTACACGCATATTCTTGCTGCTTAGAACTTCCATTTTCATCAAATATGAACCAGCTCATTTTTTGCATCCGTACAATTAGAGGTTCTAGAAGTTGCAATCAGCATATATTTGTTTTGTTTACATAAACCACTTTTGGCCTCTAATAAGTAATCCATGGTCTCTGATTTGATTGTTCTTAGGTTAACGCAACAGAGTTGGGCTGCTGACATGAATCAAAGACCTTCATTTATAGATATCCTTAAACGGCTTGAAAAGATCAAGGAAAATTTACCTTCAGATCATCACTGGCATTTGTTTACTTCATAATTGTCTAATAGCAATGATATGTCCAGAAATTCAGATTGGTTTATTGGCCAATACCATTCCTGTGGTTTGGCTTCTCTGTTATTGGATTTATGGATTGGTGGAGCCAACGGGAAAACCTAAAAAGTCACCGGTGGTTAACCAAACAATATCAACTGTTTTGTATTGTAATGAGCGGGAACAGGCGATGTTGATATTTTTTTTTTTCCTGTGATTTGTTTCCCTATTGCTTTTTTTTTTTTTTTTGTACCTTTTTTCATTTTTATCTCATTGATGCTCCCGTTCCATTCAGGTTAGCATATGATAAGTGTAATAAGTTGTATACAAACTGTTCGAGGAATTAGGCCAAATCATACTATCCACTATTCGATGTTATATCTTTTGTTTAAAATCTACTGTTTCCATCCTTGGATATTTTTTACCAGTTACAAAATCATGTGGTATAGATACCAGCATCATGTCTCAGATTGTCTTTGTAGAAGTTCTATTTCGCTGGTTTCACGTGATATTTCATGTAAAGTAAAATAATGCAAACAATGGATTAGGAAGATTATGACTTATGAGCAAGTATCCCCAAAACGCAGCTCCATTCTTATAATAGTTAAGCCACAAAATGCATGTCGCAAATTCGATCCTTTATTATTAGTTTATTACTACCTCGAAATTATCATCATTTTGATATTTTAAATAGGGCGAACCCGTATGATCTTTGGATTGGATTCAATATCCGTGTTTTTTAAGTTTAACTATATGAATCAGATCTTGAATATATCTATAAAATATATTAATATTTAAAAGTTTATTTTTGTTAAAAAGATTAATAATTTTTTTTTAATTTATTTAAACATGTTTACTTTTAAAATATTGAACTAAATATCAAATTGGTACTCGAAAAATTATAATATTGACAAAATTGTATCTGATTTTTATTATGGACAAAATGGTCGTCGAAAAATTTTAAAATTTGACAAGTATACCCTTGAATTCGCTGGAGTACATCTTCGACGAGTACAATGCTGACCTGGCCACTAATGACCTAGCAAAAAAATCCCAACCCTAATCCCTCCCCTCCCCACCCCAACGCCCTCCCCACCGTGTTGCTGCTTTTGACGCTTCTCATGGTTTTAGTTTCAGTTTCGGGAGTGGGCAATAACTACGGCACGCTAGGTATCCTTCCATCACCAAAGAAAGTAGCACGAATTAATACTCAAAATGACCCCTAAAATTTGGGGACATACTCAATTTGACCTCCCGAAATTTTAATTGACTCAATTTGAACCTCCAATTTTTAATAAGTGACTCACGTTATCCCTTCTGTTAATAGCCATTAACGGCACGCTTACCAAGAATGTTAAGTGACACGTGGGCCTGACACCTAGCCTTATTAAACGACGTCGTTTCCTCCTTGGCTCGTAATCTCTCTTCAAGCGACATCGTTTTAGCCATTTTGAGTTTAAAATTCAACAACACTTCATTACCAATGATCAAACCACTCAAAACAGAGAAACTCTTTTTCTTCTTCTTCATTCTCTCGCATGCACCATACTGTGGAAGATTAATGTCGCTGCTAGTGTAGGTAGCCGGCAAAGCTCGTCGCACGCGTTTCCGTTTGCTAGCACAAGGAAGAAGAAGCTGCGCACCACTGTTTCTCCGAAAAAGGTTAGTAACGCAAGCATTCTATGTTTGGGTTCAATGTTATGTTTTGTGTCTTCTCTTGGTTGGGGTTTACAAGCCATTGATTTGTGCTCTATTTGATGTTCAAATGGATTTGGTGAATTGTGAAAGAAGATAGTTTTAGTTATTGATTCTCTTCTGTTAGGGTTTTTTTTTTTTTTTAAAAAGTTATGATTAATGTTAACTGTGTTACAGAGAAAAAAGCACATCCAAGTTAATGAATTCTACCACTTCTTTATGTACCAGTTTCTCCTTATAGATGATTTCAATAGCTGAGCTTTTACTGTGATTAGTGTTAACTGTTTTTTTTTTTTTTTTGACAAATTACTTGGTTAAGTTTTTTGTAATGATATTTTTTTTAAAATATAAAATGAAAAATTCATCATGAATGAGTAAATAGATTATGCTTGTCAATGTGATAATACGTAAAATTGTGTAGCTATTGTTACAGGAATAACTTTTGTATATGAATTTTTATATTTTTTGTTCTGAAAAAAGATTGCTTGGCATGTTAATGTAGAGTCATCTGATGCATGATATAAAAAGCCTTGGATGTTAAAGTTAAATTGTTAATTGTTTGAATTATATTTGTAGATGGGTGATTTGATAACCATTGTCTATCATCACGGAGGCAGCTTTGTTACAAAGAATGATGGCAGTGTAGTTTACGAAACAGACAATACGGATGAATTAACTGAACTAGATGAAGATAGATTGGATGTATTTTCACTGAGGGATTACTACAAAGAATTCGGTTATGCTGACATTGTTGAATGTTGGTGGCTTATTCCTGGGAGACCTTTAAAGAGTAGACTAAGAGCACTTTCACATGACAAGAAATTGTTAGAAATGTGCTATCTTGCAAGAATGAACCAAGGAAAAGTCCACTTATATTTTGAGCATGGAATTTTCCAACCTCGTGATGATTAAGTACCTGAATTAATAGAGTTTACTCCCATTTCTCCTGAAGAAGACAAGAATGCACCTATCACCACACCAAATTCAACAGAAAGCTCAAATGATGTCTCAACTAACAAGAGCCTTCAAACAGTAAAAAGTCTAAAACTGCAACAAAGTTAAAGAGGGTCTACAAAGAATTTACTTGTATCTACTGTAGTGTTAAAGGACACATTAAAAGAAGTTGTACTCATAGAAATGCTGATGATATTGCATGTGCTCTTACTGCAGCAGCAGCAACTGTTGTAGCTAAATCCAAATTCCAAGATGGAGCTAATGCAAATTCAAGAACTTACATTATAGTTTGGACATCCAAAAAATGGTCTCTCTGGATTTGCTTCTGTTCTAGACCAAAGAACGGGACGCATTCCACAACCACACCAGTGTAGAACCTTTCCAGCTCTAACTCGATTTGGATTCCTTCCCAAACTTCCATGAATGAGACCTGTTGCAGCTTCCAGAACCTTAGCTGGTGCTCCTCATCATCTTCTCCAACACCCAAACAACGATATCAATTTGGAAATTTGACACTTGTTAGGATTTTATATTCATTAAAAGGGGGGCTAAATTGAGTCTAAAAAAATTTTTTCCATGTCAGCAAAGTTTTATCAGGCCACGTGTCACTTAACGTTCTAGGTAAGCATGTCGTTTATGGAGATTAATAGAAGGGCTAACGTGAGTCACTTATTAAAAATTAGGAGTTCAAATTGAGTCCATTAAAATTTTAGGAGTCAAATTGAGTCTGTCCCAAATTTCAGGGGTCATTTTGAGTATTAACTTAAAGTAGCACGGCTTCTTCAGTCAACACTCATCGACAAGGTTAAGATCTATGACTCTAACCCTGAAATCCTCCAAGCTTTCTCCAACACCGCCATTGACTTCATTGTCTCCCTTGAGAACTCCTGTGTCGCCCACATCAGTTCCGACATCTTCGCTGTACATTCCTGGTTCTCCACCCGCATCCTCCCCTTCCAATCCGCCATCTCCGTCGTCGCCATCGCCATCGGCAACGAGTACCTCACCACCACCGTTGACAACAATGATGACCACCTCGACGCCAACGGCCTCGACCGCAAGATTAAGGTCACAACGCCGCACAGCATAGCGGTTCTCGCTTCTTCCTTCCCTCCTTCCTCCGCCACGTTTGCCATGAACCTCGTTTCCGTAATGACCAACATTATTACCTTCTAAATTGGTATTTATTTCTAAAATATTATTAAACATACATTTTTTTTAATAATAATAAAATATATATAATAATTATTAGTTCAAATAAAACATAAAAAAATATTTATGTATTTTTTTAGATTTGTAAATATGTGAATGCCTACATGAAATGTAATCTAATTTTATTAGTGTACATATCAGATCGATATTCGTAATTTTTAAATTCGGATTCAGATAAGCTCGGCAAATATGCTAATTTTAAAGGTTAATTTGTACTCTACCCCGTAAAATATCAAATAAAAAAGTTATTCTCGTTTTATCTTTTGTTAAAAAATTACATAGCCGACATATTACATTTCAATTTAAACAATATTATCACCTATAAGTATTTGGAAAAGAAAATAATAATGATTTAAATATATGTTTAATCCTATTTGCTGATGTTACATTAGCATTTGAATTTGCCACCTCCACACTTAACAGAGCACATTGACTGCAAAATCTAAAATAGACTTTAAATTTTAGAGCAAAACTAAAAAAAAAGAAATTTAAAATAAAAACCAAAATAATAAAGCAGATATTTTATTGAGAAAGGTTCTCGGATTGAAGAGCATAAGCTTCGTTTGGGTTTTATAAAAAAAAATTCAAGTTGACGTAAATTTGATTTGCATTTATCAAAGGTAACATTCTGAAAGACTTTACAGAATAACATTATGCTTATGCTCTGGATAAATTAAGCCGGTATATGTTACAAGAGTACACTAGAAACATGTAACAGCTATTAGCAAAATTTTAGATGAGTTTCTTTTTCTCAAAGAAGGACTTCAAGTGCCATAGCTGCAATCCTGCTACTGATAGGCACACTATGAGCGAAAGCAAACTCAACCAGAACATTCTTGTATTCGTTGTTCTGTTCAGCTCCTGCATTTCTTCTTCCCTGGAAAAGATATATAATGTAAATAAATAAGAGAGCATGAACAATGCTTGTTAAAATATACTGCCAATGTGAATTGAATTAAGAATTTACAGAAAATTGTCATGGTTTTTAACCTTCCGCGAAGATAGAACATCTCGTCATGAATGGAACTAACAGTTTCATACAGCTTTTTTAGCTCCAGCTCCATCACCTGGTAAATGTGAATGAAATCAATATAAGAAATTTTACTTGTATCGAACATAAGGGGAAACAAAAGAAGCAAAAGACTAGTTTTAAAAACTAATAGAAGATCGGTGTTTTCATCGGTTGGTATATGTTTCAAATCAAATGACAAGTGGGTGAAACGAGGAGGGTTTGCGCACGTCTGGATTAACTCAAGTATAGGGCAAAATATACAAGGAAAAGCACATAAATATTTGGAGTTCAGCAATCAACTCTCCCGATATTGATTGGGCTTGTTGCAAACATTTTACATAGCCAGATATACTGTTAAAAAATAAAAAGAGGAAGGTTGTGTTAAGCCTTCAACAGCCAACGCAAAGCATTGTTGAATATTTATGATATGGAGCTGGAGTTTAGCAATCATCATCTAGGAAAGCCAGTCATGTCGATAAATTTAAGCCCAGAAGAAAGACACCATTGGCACTTAACAAACGAATATGGGTTTTGCTAAGGACACTAAAAGTTTACAAGAAAAAACAAAAGATGAGTTATAGAATAATATAAGAGGATATTTGCAAAGATGATTTATTGTCACCATTTGATATACCATTAGTCAAAAGTTTACATGATTATAAGCTCAAAAGTGCAGTTCTAAATCTGTATCTCTTGTCCCAAATACAGATACATATACCTTCTTTTCCATTTTCTTTTTTTGGATAAAATACCTAAGCAAGTTGAGCTTCAGCTCAGATAGCATGCATTCTCACACCAGTATACGTAAGTAATAGAATGACTAAAAAAAGAGAGAACAACCTTGCATTTCCTTTGGCTAATATGAGCAACACAATCATAAACACTAAATTAGAAGCACAAATTGATATCCAAAACTACTTCAGTTACTTGTTCAGTCAACTGAGTTTATCTATAGAGCACACACAAAGAACCAAGCATGCTTCCAACAAAATCATCTGGAACTAACACAAGTACACTACAAGGCAACCTATCCTCATAATCTTAACATAGCCAAATATGCCACTTTCACATAACAGAACATAGATTAGCTGAAATCAGCTCCCCTAAGAAAATCATTTCTTGTATGACATTCAGCTGGAAACTAGATGGAACATAAACAGTATAGGGGGCAGAAATCATCCTAGACATAAAGGATATTAAAAAGAAACAACACTCAACTCAATAATCGATTAATGTTAGGAACATATTTATCATACAGAGGGTTAAGTGATACACAGTATCATAGAAAATAGTAACTCACATCAACTTGGCCTTTCTTAGCAACATTGGACCAATCCTTGGCAGCCACACCGGTCTTCCATTCAAAATCAACTGTCATAGTTGTGGAAGGGTTAGCATCCGCAGCCCAAAAACATGTCATGTAATCTCCAGCTTCAACTGCCACAAACGCAAAACCCCCCTGCTGAACTTTTTCTCCATAGTGATAGTTGTTCCCATAAGACGATGTTACCTAACCCCAATAAAAGAAAAAAAAAATATTTAAAAAAATCACCCCATTAACTAAAAACAGCTCAAATTGATCCAAATCACAAGAACCCAATACTGGGCATGAAAAAGATTGGATTTTTATATTACCCTAACGGTGACTCTGTGTGAATCAGGCAAAGGGTAACCGTCGTTGTGGTTGACGACGGAGTACTTTCCGACGGTCATGGAATTGCTCTTGATTTCCTCGGAGATGCATTTGGTGTGACTGGATTGGAGGTCGAATCTGAGGGATTCGATCCTCGGAGAAGAGAAGAGCAACGAAAGGAGAAGGAGAGAGAGGTGCAAAAGAGGCTTAGGGTTCGAACAAATCATCGTCGTCGTAAAAGAAAAGATGCGGTGGAAGATTGAAGATTCGGATGAAGATCAAAAGAGGTGAAGTGTGGAGAGTTGCGAGAATTAAAAACGGGGCATTCAATTCAAGTTTCCAACTAAACCAGCAACGAGGCTCGTCAAACTCTGGTGCCTACGTGGTCGCCTTTCATTGGAAGACACACGTATCATTTTGTTTATTTTATTTTATTCGATAAAATTTGTAATTAATGCTCAGTTCCTTTGACTTCTCTAATTTATCATTTATGACATAACTCTTTTCTTTTTGTGTATACTATTTATTTTGATGAGAATTGTTATATTCATGACTTTAATATTAATCGATTATTTGTGTAAATATACTTTATATAAATATTCAATTATATATATATATATATATATATATATATCACTTATTGCTATATAAGTAAAAATATTTTGAGATTCTTGCGATCAATAAAAAAATTACAATTTTTATTCTCGAAAATGTAAAATATTAACAAAATTATCTAAAAAATAAAATTAATATTCGCATGAAATATAAATTTTATTAGACAAAAATACTAAAATTTTAAATTTTTATTAACTCTTTAAAAAATGTATTTAGTTAGAGAAAGTATAGAGAGCCAACTTCACTCTTAAAAAAAGAGGTTTAATTACTTTGTTGGTTCCTATAATTTCGTAAAATTTTCAATTAGGTTTCTATACTTTTTTTTTCTTTTAATTGAGTCTTTATACTAATTTTTTTTTAATTGGGTCTTTACAATTTTTTTCCTTTTATTTGGGTCCTTGTACCAATTCTTTTTTTTTTAGTTGGATCCCTATAAAATTAAGCCAATTACTACTAAGAAGGACTTAATTGAAAAAAAAATTGGTGCAGAGACCCAATTAAAAAGTAAAAAAGTATAGGGACCTAATTAAAAATTTCACGAAACTATAGGGACCAACAGAGTAATTAAACAAAAAAAATTGTATAATCGAAACTAAGAAACAACCTTCACGCTAATTTCTCTCAATGTCTCTCTGAATCACTCACTGTTTAAAGCCACCACCATGAGAGGTGAATTTGTCCGAAGAGCACATTCAAGATTGCATGATTCAAGAAGAGAGGATGACCAGCTGATTAGAGCAAAAAAAAAGTGAGAAAGAATAATAAAGGGAGACGTTTTTCAGGGGAATCCTCGATGGTTCCAAGGGACGAAGAATGGATGCATGGGAATACAAAGGAGAAGCAGAATAAAATGCTTCTCAATAAGTCCTTCAGTAAGGAGGTTGTAAGCTAGTAATGGAGTTTGAAAAAGATGACTCTTTCTCAAAGTCAGGAGAAGAAGACTCATAGAAGGATCGGGTTATGGATTGTGAGCAAAACATGGAGGATGGTCAGACCAAACAAAGAAGTCAAAGATCAACGAAAAAATCACAAAGCCCATATATCATAATTGAGAAGATAGATGGAATCTTTAATGTAATGATAAATGATACGGGACTGAAGCAACTGAGGAATCCCTAGTGGAAAACTTTGATTGTCAAGCTTTTTGGGAGGAAAATTTCCTTGCCAGTGCTCACCAGAAGACTTGAAGCAATGTGGAGCAAACAAGAGAGCATTGAAGTGATAGATATTGGGAATGACTATTTTATTGTGAAATTTTATTCCCAAAAAGACTTGGACTATGCATTAACTGAAGGACCCTGGAGAATCTTTGATCATTATCTAGCTATAAAGTTATGGAAACCAAACTTCAACCCTATTGAAGTTACAATAAACAATATAACAGCATCAGTAAGACTTCCAGGCTTGGCTATAGAGTATTATGAAAAAGAAGTTCTGAAGAAAATAGGGAATATTCTGGAAAGAACATTAAAAGTCGATACAAATACAGCAAAGAAGAGTAAAGAAAAGTTTGCAAGACTATGTGTAGAGTTAGACCTGACTCCCCCGCTAGTGTCACAATATGCTATTAATGGGGAAAGATACAAGGTTGAATATGAAGAACTCTATAACATACACTTCCAATATGGAATGGTAGGCCATGAGAAAATAAACTGTCCACAGAAAGCTTAGACAGAAAAGAGTAAAAAAGGAGAAGAGGTGATGATTGAAGGAGAGGGAAGCCATAGAAGACAAGAGAGGCCTCAGAGTCCATGTGAGGAGGGCAGAAATGAAAACACAAAATATGAGAAGGGTAAGAAAGTAAATGTAGAAGAAGACAGTGTGTACGGACCATGGATGGTAGTACAAAGGACGAATCGTGGAGGGAAAAAAGCAAAAGCTGCGGGTGAAGGTAGTGGAGGTGCGAATGGAGCATCTAGAAGGAATCAGAATATGGAAGGAGGTACTAGACTTGCTATTTTGAGTGAGATAGGGGAATCCCCTATTATTGAAGAAGGTCCTAATGTGAATAAACAACCATCAGACAAAGCCGATCGCAATAAGAATGTTACACAACCCATCCCTAATATTTCCACAAAGAGTAAAGAGAAGGACCCATTACAAGGAACCTTAGTAGTTGTTTCCTCTCAAGGCCAACAAACCCAGCCCTTGAACAGATCCTCTAATGCCAACATTAAAGCTATCAACCAACCCAAAAAACACAGCCCTTTAATAGATCTACTTCTGCCAAGCCAAGCTCTAATAACCTGACCTAAAACCAAAACCAAGTTCTTCTTCTCATTTCTAAAACCTGGACAACAACCAATCCCACAAGAGTGACCCCACACCTGTTTTAATCCAGAAACCAAACCAAGAGTACAACTCTAACTAGACACAGCTCAATAACCACCTTGACTCAACCTTCAACATCAGGAATAACCCTTTTTATCACCAACCTTGGCCCTAACCTTTCTTTTGACTCTTCACCCAAAAGCCAACCCTTAAACCTTTACATTTCCTCTAACATGGAAGACGAAACCATTCCTGAAATAGTGGAACCAGATGAGGTCATGGACGAACAACAACAACCAGACCCAAAGCCTCCTGATCTAAATTCCATCAATACTAAAGTGTTGATTGAAACAATGAGACATTATGAAGAACAAAGAATGACTTCTAACCCACCACATGCAACTCTAGTGCAAAAGGGGGAGGAAAATGTTTCGATGAATGAAGAAGAAGTAGTTGACATGCATGAGGATGAAGAAGCCATGCAGATGGAAGATTAGGTAACCCTTTCGTTGCTCTCTATTTTCTATGAATATTCTGGTTTGGAATTGCAGAGGGGCGGCGAGTAAAGTGTTCAGCCGTACTCTATTGGAAATGATGAGAGTCAATAGACTTGATATTATTATTTTATTAGAGACAAGATGTAGTGGTTATAAGGCGAGAACAATGATCAGAAGATTGAGATTTTCGTTGTTTCATATAGAGGAGGCAAATAGATATAGTGGAGGTATCTGAGTTTTGTGGAGAGATCAGGACCTTTCCATAAATATAGTGCATTCCAAAATGCAATATGTTCACATGAAGGTTCAGAGGAGACTTGAAGATGAATGGTTTTTAACAGCGGTGTATGCTAGTCCTCAATAGGCTATTAGAAGGGGTTCATGGGAAGAATTGAAAAGATTCAAAAATAGCATATCAAAAAGTGGCTTGTAGTGGGTGATTTCAATGAGATAGTAGACCCATTAGAGAAAAAAGGAGGAGACAAAGTAGATACTGAAGCCTGTAGGAGGTTTAAGAAATGGATAGAGGATTATTCGTTAATTGACCTGGGAGCTGTTGGAATGCACTTCACTTGGAGAGGCCCCAAATGGAATGATCTCGACAGAGTTTTCAAGAGATTAAATTGTGCTTTGGCCAAAGTGGATTGGAGAATCAAGTTCTAAGAAGCAAGGGTGGATGTCCTCCTAAGGTTGAACTCTGAGTCTCTGACCACTGTCCACTCCTTGTTATCGTGAATCCCTATATTAGCAAAATCAAGGACAAGCCTTTTAGATATGAAACAATGTGAAATTTGCATCCGGGGTTCAAGGAGGTCATCAAAATCCAATGGAATAACAATTTGAGTATGAACAACTCTCTTAACCTCTTGATAGAAAAGCATACTAAGTGGAATAAGGAGATTTTTGGGCACATAAGGAAGCAAAAGAGGAAGCTCATGAGCAGAATTGGTGGGATTCAAAGATCAGTAAGCTGTGGGAGTAATCCTTTTCTAGAGAACCTAGAGATGAAGTTAAGAAAGGAGTTGGAAGATATTCTTGATAAAGAGGAGATCATGTGGATGCAGAAGGCTAGAGACCAGTGGGTGGTAGAAGGGGATAGGAATACCAAGTATTATCATGCGCGCACAATAATTCAGAGAAGAAGAAATAAGGTGGTCAAGCTAAAAGACCATAATGGGGAATGGATTGAAGACTCAAACAAGCTAGTAGAGCATGCGGTAAATTTCTTTAAGGCTTTGTACAAAGAAGGAAACCCAAGCAGTCCCTCTATAGAAGGCGACTGAACCTAACCGGGCCTAGAAGATGATATTAAAAACAAGTTAAATCTTCTGTCCAATGCTGAGAATATTAGAGATCCTGTTTTTAATATTGGGTCATTTAAAGCCCCTGAAACGGATGAGTTCCCTGCTATTTTTTTATAAAGAACATTGGGATGTGGTGGGGGAAAGCCTGATTAGACTAGTGAGGCAGTTTTGGATGAACCCGAAGTTTATTAAGGACTCTAATGCAACCTTGATTACTCTTATTCCTAAAGTCAAGGTCCCGGAATCAATCATGCAGTTCAGACCCATCTCTCTTTGCAATGTTAGCTACAAACGTCTCTCCAAAATCATTGTTGATAGGTTGAAACCAACGTTAAAGGACAAAATTGCACAATTCTAATCCAATTTCGTGCCGGGATGATAATACATACATGATAATATATTGATAGCAAAAGAGTTGTCGCATTCAATGAAAAAGATAAAAGGAAAAAGAGGGTTCATGGCAATAAAGTATGATTTTGAGAAGGCCTATAATTGACTTAGGTGAAAATTTTTGAAAGATTGCTTACTGGAATGTGGGATTGGGGAACAATTTACAAACCTAATTATGGCTTGTGTCACATCAGTGAAATACAATGTGATATGGAATGGGAAAAGACCGAAGAATTCCAACCTTCGAGAGGCCTTAGACAAGGCGATCCGTTGTCACCGTACCTATTCGTGATAGCGATGGACAACTTGTCTCATGTTATTGAAGAGAGAGTGGAGAAAGGAGAATGGAAAACTATGAGGGTTAGAAGAGAAGGCCCAATCATTTTCACATCTATTATTTATGGATGACTTATTGATTTTTGGAGAAGCAACAAAAGAGCAAATGGGCAAAATTAATGATTGCATAGAAGTGTTTTGCACGACATCGGATTTGAAGGTTAGCAATGCAAAATTCGCCATCATCTTTTCTAACAATGTGAAAAGAGAAGCTCAAAATGAAATATTGAAGGACGGCCAATTTCAAGAGAAATCTTTTATGGAAAGATATCTTGGAGCCATAATAAGCAACCAAAGAAGAGGAAAGGAGAAATTCAAAAATGTCTTGGAGCGCATGGAAAGTAAACTAAAAGCATAGAAAGACTAGATAGAGCTGTCATCAATCCAGTTCCCATAAATAGTGGGAATGACATGGTCTCAGCATATGTGGATGAAAACGGATGCTAGAATTTTGAAAGCATGAAGGAACTGTTGCCAGAATCAATTTTAGATAAAATTAGAGTCATTCCTCCACCGATAAAAAATATGGAGGATAAGGTTAGCTGGAGCTTAACCTCAAATGGAGAATTTTCTATCTCCTCCACCTACAAGAAGTTGGCTGGCTGGCTGGAATATAGAAGGGAATAACAATTTTTGAAGGGCCATATGGAAGTGGAAGGGTCTTGAAAGGGTAAAACTTTTTATGTGGCAGGTGGCACATGAAATAATTCTAACAGCGAGTAGAAAAGCAAAGATAATGGGAACTAGCCCAGGTTTCCATTTCTGCACGAGTATTCAGGAGACTATTTTATATGTTCTAAGAGATTATCCAAGAGCAGCACAAATATGGATGCGTTTTATTAATCCTGCAGCGGTAGCAATATTTTTTGGTATTGGCTTACAAGATTGGCTAGAACTTAATTTATACAATAATATGGGCAAGTCTACTGAAGATAAATGGAAGGGTGAATTTATGGTTGCCTGTTGGTGGATGTGGAGTTGGAGAAACTAAGAGCTTTTTAATCATCTTTTTGTGAGGTCGAAGAATGCGAACCTAGTCATAAGGAGCTCGGTGAAAAATTATGAAGAGACTTTGGAGAGAAATTTGAAATAAAAAGGGAGAATAAATAAAGAAATAACCAGCAACAAGTGGAAGCTACCTCCACTAAGTTGGGTCAAATTAAATACAGACGGATTTGTTTGCAATGAATGATTGAGAGCTGGGTGTGGGGGGCTCATTAGAACCCGTAGAAAAAAATGGATGGGAGACTTCACAGCAAAATTAAGAAGCTGCTCAGTTATCCATGCTGAATTTTGGGGAGTGTATCATGGCTTGAAGGTTTCCTAGGAGCTGAGTATGAGAAAGGTGATTGCCGAGGTTGATTTGATGGAAGTAGCTGAAGAGCTGAACAAAAATTAAGAGGATTCCATAAGCCATAATTCCTTGATCAGAGATATTCGAGAATTTCACAAATGACCGTGGGATATCAAGTTTCAATAAACGCCAAGAGAAGGAAACCTATTTGCAGATTGGTTGGCAAAGCTTAGCCATAAGAAACAGTATGGTGTTTTATTCATAGATATTCCACATCTAGACCTTCTTAGCCTAGTGACTTAAGATGTAAAGGGAAATATTGTAACCCCTATGAGCAGTAGCTGCTAGTCCTTTTGTGTTGGGCTTTTATCCCGTTGGTATACTGGAAAAAAAAAACATTTTAAAATTATGATTTTGAGAAAATATGATTAGGATATTAAAAATGCGTCATATATGTCTAATGCAAAACACCCTTTACGTACTATCCTTGCGTAACTGCTCCCATAACGTGAATGTCATCTCCTTGCATCGCCATTTCCTGAAGCTCCAGCAACCGTTGCGCATCGTCGCCTCATCCATCATAATTGATCGCGGCGCGGCGTCGGTCCCCTCTGCATCGAAACCTCTTGCTGCGACGTGCTAATCTCCATGCAACATATCTTGCGGCGAGATTGGATCATCGATGTCGTGCTCCGGTTGCTGTGAGTCCCATATCAGAGTTCACTGCCGATCGTTGCCAATCATCCTAGACGGCATTGCTGTTCTTTTCGTTTTCAATTCTCTTAGGTCTCATGAGATTCCATCGGACCTTCAACATAAGAAAGTTTCTTTCTATTTAAATTGGAATGTTTCTTTTATTAAATTTCATATTTTTTGTTACACTTGTGATTTTTGTATGTGTAAAATTTAGAATGTTTTTTTTATTAAACTAAGAGTGAGATGTTTTTTTCTGTTTAATTTGAAATTTTTTTTGTTATACTTGGGATGTTTCTTTTATAAAACTTGAAATGTTTTCAATATTAAAATGAAATATTTCTTTTGTTAAATTTTAGATGTTTCTTTTTCTTACACTTTGGATATTTTGGTGTAGGTCGCCCCGCACCGCACACTTACAAATGAGTTGCGGCGAAAGGTACAGCGGCAACGTGACAGGCGGTTGAAGACGAAATACTGGCAACACGAAAAAAGGGATTGAGATGGGGCTTTACGTTGACGGATCAGTTGCAAATTTAAAATTCTATTTTAAAAATTCAAAATTTTGTTTTTTAAAAGCAGAGGAAGACCTAAGAAGACCATCCATGAGGTGGTCAAACGAGATCTACATATAAACGGCCTCTCTGTAGACATGATACATGACAGAACACAATGGCGTCGTTTGATTCATGTAGCCGATCCCACTTAGTGGGATAAAGCTTTGTTGTTATTGTTGTTGTTGTTGTTATTTTTTAAAAGCAGTTACAAATTTAAAATTCTATTTTTAAAAATTTAAAAATTTATTTTTTTAATAATTTTAAAAAGTTATTCAAGTTGGTTGGTACCTTAATTGATTATCTAACGAAATTGGTTTAATTAATATGTGCTTAAAATAGTTTTATAGAAAAAATATAAAATTTAGAGTGCGTTTGATTTGCGTTTTTATTTTTTATTTTTATTTCATTATTTTTTATTTTCTAAATTTTATGAAAAAAAAAATAAAAACAATAGGTGAAACAGAAAATAAATTTTTATTATTTTTACTATTTTTTCATAAAATTTAAAAAACAAAAACCACTAAAAATAAAAACAAAAAATAAAAATACAAACCAAAATCACCTTTAAGTTTCCAAAGTCTTTGTTATACATTTATTAGACTAAAAAATTCAAAACCTTCTTCTAATAATAATAATTTTATTGTGTATCCTTATGACACATGTCAACAAAATACTTTAAAAATTTAGTTCGAATTCCTAATCGCCATTATTCCTTATCTTTAACTTCAATAAATATTAAATAACCACCATATCTTTTTTCTCAAATCGCAAACTTCCATACCTCTCATATTAAAAGGAGAAAAATATTAAAACTATAAATTTCAAGTATCTCCTTTGAATAAAAAGAATTATGAATAAAGATTACGAGCAATAATTAGATATATCAAAATGACAAATTTAAGAAAAAAAAAAACCTATCTTAAAGTAGATTCATAGAACAACAAGGCAAAGAGAAGATTCGAACAAAGATGGACAGAGCACAAGTGGCGCGAGTAGTAAAGGAGCACGATAAAAAGCACCATAATATCGATGAACATAGAAGTAGAGAATCACTACAAGAAGGCATAGGACCATGGTGAGTTGGTGGTGTGACATTAGAGCGAGCCTGATGAATTGCAAAGCTGTGGTATTGATGTGGCATAAGGTAAAGAGGAAGGTACGAAGGAGATTGAAGAAGAGAAGAAGAGCTCAAACATAATAATTTTTGTGCATTGATGATAGTGTTAATGATATTAGTAGTGGTAGTTGAGGTGACAAACCGATCGATATCTGCGCGGGTTGGATTAAAAATTTGAGACAGGTGTAATAAAAATAACCCGTTTAACTTGTATCGTCTAATCGATGGATTTGGCGAATTTTGTCGTAAGAGTGGCGGGCTTGTCCGGTGGTCTCCTATTCTACTTTTTTGTAGAGGAAGATTTAGATGAGGAAGATATTGCTAAAAAAGAAAGTTATTCTTTAGGAGTTGATTTAAATGATGTTATTGATTTACAAGAGGATAAAGATAATAATTGAATTTGGAACGTTATTTTTGTACTGATATTTAAAATGTTTGTTCGTTTTACTTTAAGTTATAATATGGATTATGTTTGATTGATTAAAAACTTCGAAAATATTTAATTATTATATGTTTTGGACAATATTTATTTTGTTTTGAATAATATTAGTTTTATTATTTTGTTTAAAAAATTTTGATTAATAATTATATTTATTAGATATTTAAAATTATAAAGACTTTAGTATCTTTAAATTTAAAAATTGTAATTTTTTTATATCATTAAAATTATAAATTTATTAAAATATTTATAAAATTATATATTTTTAAAATTTAATAATATAATATTTTTTTTAATGGAGAATTAAAAACTTAATCCGACAACCTATCAATTCACCATTCTAATTTTCAATAATATTGTCACTGTACTATACTTGCATACTTTTCAACACGATATGAATATATTTTGTCAACATAATTATATAGCTAGAGTAGTTGTCACATTGCTATAAGATTTACATATGGTGGGTAAAATTTTGAAATAGAAAAAGAAAAAAATTTGGTAAACAATTTTTAATAAATCAATTTTAAATAATTATAATTAATAATTATTAATTTTATATTTAAAAAAATAAAATTTAAATAATTATTAATTAATGACAATTTAAAAAATAAAGTTATCAATTGATGATAAGTTGCCTGATAATTAATTAATTAAGTGTTGGTTATCTAACGAAATTCATATAAAAAATAAACTACATTAATAATTAACCAGAATATGAAATTCATAAAAAATTCATTTTCGTCGAATAGTACAAATGAAAAAATTAAATTTTTTATTGAATTTGCTGACAAAATGTATTTTTTTAAAATATTTTTTAAAAAATAAATTTCTCTATATATGAAATTTATATTAGACTCTTATATTTTTGAAAGAAATGAATTCGCCAATTACGAATTGTCAGCTTTTTCAATGTTTGGGAATGATGAAGCTTGAATGGCATTCAGTAAGCTGAACAAAGTTTCTGGCTATGTAAGCTTCATTCGGTGGAGGTAACGTAGTTTTGAAGTGGGAAGAAATTAATAGTAAAGTAATAAGAACTAAGAAAACACAAAGGATATTTAACAGGCTGAGCACCGGTCGGTTTGGTTTGAGTTCAAAATAAAATTAGAATTGAATCGATCAAAATATAATTGGTTCGGTTTGGGTAATTAGGTATCCAATGATTTTAAAATTCATAAAAAAAATTAAATTTTTATCTTAAAAATTCAACAAACAGAATAAATGTGTAACATCAATAGAAATAATCCAAACATGTTAAATACCAAATATATTAAAAATTAAATTCATTAAAATCCAAACATATTAATAGTGAATAATCTTTGTCTAATGAAAATAGAAAAGTGCAATAAAAATATTAGAAACTAAATACAAAAGTCTAATGAATAATCTTTCAAAGAAGTTGAAATCAAAACACATTAAAATCCAAACATTAGAAGCTAAATACAAAAAGACAATAGAAATATTTATCTAGTTTTAAAGTGTTAGGCGAGTTGCAAAATTCACTAAAAGCCATATTTTTTTTATTTTTTTTATTTAATTAATATATGATCGGGTTCATGAGTTGGTTTGGGTTCTGCACTCCTAGAACCGATATCCGAACTGATCAATAACAAAGATCATCGATTTGGTTCGGATTAAATCAATTACCCGTTAATTCCATAACCAATTTAATTGATTCGGTTCGAGTTCGAACGGATAATCGGATACCCGCTAACCATTCTCACCCCTAATATTTAAAAGCAAGACGACCTTTTAGCTTTTATTCGCCGTCCGTGTTTCGTCTTAGATTAAGTTAGTTGACTAAGTTTTTCTCTTTGAATAAATTTATTGCATATGTAGACATTAAGCAGGTTTTTTATTTTTTATTTTTTTAAAGTAGGGATATAGTTCATGTCTTTGGAAGTTTGAATACATATAAAAATTGTTGTTTATCTAAATTTCTAAATTGAAGACTTGTCCTGCAGAATTTTCTAAGAAAAATAAAACAAATTCTTGTCTCTATCATGGTAGAAATTTCGTACCATATTATATAATATGAAAATTAATAATAAACTAATAATGCAGTTGTTGATTTCTTAAATTTCAGATGTACTCCGTAAAAGAAATTGGTCTAATTCAGGTTATTTTGTACAGTTCAAATATACTTTCACGCAGTCATTCTCTGTGGTTGAAGCCAAAAAGGGTAATTATAGCTTGTGAGATGGATTTAATCTATTGTTTTCTCATTTCTGTCTGTAATGCGAGTAACTATTTCATTCTTGTAGTCCGGTGACTATAATAACTAAACTAATAATTAAAAATCAGAAAAGTTCGCCCACTAATCATAAAATGGATCATAATCCATGTTATCCGGATAATATTTAATTTGATACTGAAATTTGAGTTTAAATTTAATTTGATTTTTAAAATTTTAATAGGCTTCAATTAAATTTAAAATTTGTAATCATAATTTATATTAAATTTTAAGTTAATTTTTATTAATAATATAATAATTTGGTACATTTACTTGCTATAATTTCAAATTTTTATCAGATTTTATGTGATTGAGACCAATTAAAATTTTTAAAAATTTGGTTATACTGTTATTAAAGTTTTAAAATTTTTAAATTAAACTTATTATTATTATTTTTATGAAAATATTGAGAAGCCAATTAAATTTATAAAAAATTTAATATATTTCAGTTATATGAAATTTAAATAAATAGTCCAAATTAATTCATTAAAATTAGTTTAGGGACTAATACGAGTTATTATGATAAATTTTAGGGTTTAAATTGAATTAATTATAATTTTAAGAGTAAATTTAAATATGATTTCAAATTTTAGGAATTAGGATGAGTATTAATTCTATCGGTTTCTCTTATAGATTTTTTTTATTCCTAATTTTTAACATATGGACTATTGGACTTAATTACATGTATCTTTATTTTTTTTTTAAAAATTATTCAACTTATCTTCAAATCATGAAAGAAATTTTTATTGGCGTTATTATTAACGACCGTTTTTTTTTCCTAGTTCTAAAAATATATAACCATAATTTGCTTTTAAACTATCAATATAAAAAACAAAAACAAAAACAAAAGAGATTTAAAAAATAAATATTTATTTTTCCTTTTCTCCCAGAAAAAGTGAATCCAAATGCATGAGGCTTCTGTGTTTGGTTGTTCAGATTTGATTCTTTCTCTTCACTCTCTTCACACCTTGGATCTGCGTCCTTTTCCGCCCTCTTTCTGTCAGCTTTCTCCATAACACCCTTTTCGCTGCTTTGTTCCCTCAAAGAGCTTCACACTCAGCTGAAACCAAGATCCAATTTTGACCCTCACCCATCGTCATCCATTTCAAATCCCTCTCTGGGTCGATTTTGATTCCTCCAAAGGTGTTTTCCTCCGAGGTAATTCATTAGGTCACTACTTTTCAATGCACTGTGCTTTAATTGAGTTTTTTTTTAATTAAAAAGATTTTTTTTTCCTCTGTGGTAAAAAGTGTGTGAAGGTTATGGTGATGAAGGAGCGGCAATGAGGTGGTTTGTGGCAGAGAAATGGAGGTTAGATCGGAGGGTGTTCAGGTGAGGTGCGATAAGCTTCAAGCACCTGTGATAGCGAGGACACGTTTGCGGGTTTGGTTCATTCGAGTGTGTTCAAGCATTGTGATTTGGACATGCCTCATTCAGCTACTTACAGTCACTGAACTGTGGCGTTCCAATTTCATTTCTGGAATTACAAGTCGAATATATCACACTAATCAGCGTCCTTTCTTAGCAGAAACCACTGTTGCTCAAGCCCCTCCACCTTATCCACCTGCAAGTTAGTAGTTTTAGTTTATTATTATTATTATTATGCTTTATGTTAAGTGCTTTTGACTTATGAGTTTTGTTTGCCAGACCCCAATTTTTACTAATTATTACAGATGGGCTTGAATGAAACATGATGTTGCTCCATGTTTTGATTTTTAATATTATACTGTTAGTTGTTAAAAGAATCATGTCAATGAATGTAAGTAGTCTGAAACAACACTTGTAAATAGGTAGGTTTGGTGGATAGGATATACTTCGTTGTTTGTGTCTTTCTTCTGTTTAACTTTCAAATTTTGGTACATATTGAAGCTGTATAACCTGAAATCATGTAGGAAATTATACAAGTAATGGATTTCTAAGAGTGTCCTGCAATGGGGGCTTAAATCAAATGCGTGCAGCGGTTTGTATTTCCATTCTTCCATTTTTTTTTTGTTCCTTCTATAACAACATTAAATCTTCATTAGAAAGTTTTCCATTTCAGATTTGTGACATGGTAACAATTGCTCGACTTTTGAATCTCACATTGGTTGTTCCAGAGCTAGATAAGAAATCTTTTTGGGCAGACCCTAGGTATGTCCTTTCTTTAATAAAATTGTGAGTATCATTTAAGTTGGGTACCTTGACGATTGACATTTTAAAGTTTTGTAGTTTTCTTTTTGCAGTAATTTTGAAGACATATTTGATGTCACACATTTCATCGGGTCTCTTAGAGATGAAGTTCGAATAGTGAAAAGAGTGCCGAAGAAGTTTAATACTAAAAATGGATATTCCACCCTTAAGATGGCTCCTATTAGCTGGTCCAATGAAAAATATTACTTGGAGCAGGTCTGCATTTTTTTTTTCGGGTCATGGTCTGCATATTCTATTTAGCTGCATTTAAGCTAAAAGTACATGTATTAATGATATTGGTGGAAGTAAAATAATTAATGTTCTTTATACATTATCGTATCTCCTTACTTTCTAGTAGATATATTGAATCGGGTTCAATGCTACCAACACCACACTGCAGATTCTGCCACACTTTAGCAAGCATAAGGTGGTACACTTCAACAAAACAGACGCACGCCTAGCAAACAATGGTCTGCCATTGGATCTACAAAAACTTAGGTGTCGTGTTAATTTCCAGGCTCTTAAATTCACTCCTGAAATTGAGACTTTGGGGCAGAAATTGATTCGGATTCTTCGTGAGAAGGGACCTTTTGTGGCATTGCATCTGAGATATGAGATGGACATGTTGGCTTTCTCAGGCTGTACTCATGGTTGCAGTCATGAGGAAGCCGAGGAGCTCAAGAGGATGAGGTATCTTATGTTTGGTGTTTGGCTGGAAATATACTTTATTATGTCTAGTTTTTGACAGAGGATATAGGTGCTTTATATCTGACATTTACTAGGGAAGTTATGGATCAAGAAAACTTTTAGTTTTCCTCTATTGTAGCTAAACTACAATCAAATTCTTTTCCTTTTTCAGTCTTGTAAAATTCTAATTAGTTAATTATGCGAAAATGAGAAATAATGTTTTATTGGGTTAGAGAATCCTAATTGCTAGTCAATGAGCTGGTGAAGGCACTGCCCAGTTTGAGGAGAGTTTGATTCTTTGGTTCTAGAATTATATAGTGGATTTTGTGTATTCACTTTTGTACCCTAGGTACCTTCACCTTTGACCAAATAAAGCATTAAGGAAACAGCAATGAAAGCTACTACTCTAGAGCTGATAATTTGTCAAATTAAAGATCCAGCAACAACTACAAAGCTTTATCCCACTTGTCAAATTAGATATCGATTCAATATAAAATTATCTTGCTCGTGTAATTCAGGTATGCATTCCCTTGGTGGAGAGAAAAGGAGATAGTGTCTGAAGAGAGGAGATTGCAGGGTCAATGTCCCTTAACACCAGAGGAGACAGCCTTAGTTCTCCAAGCCTTAGGTTTTGATAGAGACATGCAGATCTACATTGCTGCTGGTGAGATCTATGGTGGCGAGCATAGACTTGCACAACTGAGAGCTGCATTTCCAAAAATTGTGAGTTCATCACCATATACCCCCCCCCCCCCTCTTTTCTGTTTATTTGCTGGATTTTCCACATTTTATGTATTTAGTAAAATAACATTCTGAAGAGTGCTGAATGATTCTTGCCGGGGCTAGGTGGATATGTGGGGTTATGTAAAACTGTCCATTTACAAGTTATATCGCTGATATTTATATGGCAGATTCAACAACATATTTTTGAAGTAAAATTTCATTTTCAGCAATGCACAATGACTTGTTTTCATGTGGTAATCATAATTTCTGTTTGTGGTATGATTTTCTGCTTCATTTTAGTTAAAAAAAGAAATGATGCTGGCCCATGATGAGTTGTGGCAGTTCCAAAATCATTCATCACAGATGGCAGCTTTGGATTTTATGGTTTCAGTAGCCAGTAACGCCTTCATTCCTACCTATGATGGGAACATGGCAAAACTTGTTGAAGGCCATCGCAGGTATGTGCACATATTTTTGCTAATCACAATTTGATTTCATATAGAAGGCAAAAGCACAACCTTGATGAATATCTACAGAAAACTCACTATTAAATTATCCTTCAGGTATTTGGGTTTTAAAAAATCCATCTTATTGGATCGGAAGAAGCTTGTAGAGTTGCTTGATTTGCATCAAAATGGAACCCTTCCATTTGATGAGTTTTCAGATGCAGTGAGACAGGTTCATGAAAACAGAATGGGGCAGCCATTTCGTCGTCGGGTGTCAGACAAGCCAAAGGAGGAAGATTACTTCTATGCCAACCCTCAAGAGTGCCTCTGTGAGGGGACAAAATGCAATGACCTGTTTGGCCCACGCAACTCCAGTGAAGTCAGATGAGTACAGGCCGCCAGATGTAGGAATGCCAGCTGCACAACTATGAATTTGAACTTTGACAAATGAATTTAAAAAATTTGCACATTCACACAAGTTCCTCAAGTTCTGTGTTGAAGAATCCATATCACTGGCATACTGTCTTAGAAATTTTATTATGTACACATGATTTTGTAGGAAAGCACGGAAAAGAAAGAGGAGAAAAAAAAGGAAGAAAGTATTAGCTTCTAATTCTATTGAGGTTTTGCAAAAGCTGTATCTTGATCTTTTCCCTTCATTTTTTTACTCCAACCACAGACTCACATCAAGCATTGTAAAGTTCATTCTCATTACCATCTTGACTATATTTATAACCGGTATAGAAGTGTAATTCAAGCGTTACATTATCCTCTTTGCAAGCAGCATTCAAGTAATGGGTTGTAAATGTAATAAACCTAGTAAAAAAATTGATTAAGACCCTTTAAAGATTGATTGAGTGCATGGCATGGACTTGTCTTGAAAGATTCCATCTACCAAATGTTCTGTTTCATTGTCCTCTGGAAATGTATAGTAGTGTCCCTAAGGGGGCGCTTCCTGCAAGATTACATGAACTTCTCAAGGTCCCCTAGTATATCACCACTTTCGCCGCAGAGGCCAAGGTCCTTGAGCCTCCTTTCTTGGTAATACTCTAACTGGTCCAGTTCCGATTCTTTCTCCTTGAAGACCTCATCAATTTGTTGCAGAACTTTCTTCTCCCCTTCTCTTATTCCGACTGCTATTGCAAGTCTTGAATCTAATTTTGCTTCCTTTAACTTGTTATCCTGCCATTCAAATGCTTGTGTTTTAGACTTTTAGTTATTTCTTGAGCTCAAAAGCTCCAAAATTAAAAAAAAATGTGTATATATATATATATACCAATTTAATAATGAACCTGCTCAGTAGAGATTTGTTTATATGCTTATATTTACTGAACCTCATTTTTGTTTTGATGAATACCTACCTATAAACTAAAGTGAAACCCTTTAATGTGTATGAGTTTATCTCAAATTAGAATATAAAATCATATACCTCTTCAATGGTTGTATGATAACCAGCAAGAGCAGATTTGCAGGCCTCTCTAACAACCCTGCATAAAAGTTCCTCATTGTCACGGCTCACTGGCAATTCTAGATGACTCCAGACAGTGTTTCTGAATAGCGCTTCCAGTAGGAAAGCATCAGTACCTCCTAGAGCTACAAGTCTCAGGTATGGAATCATCCCTGGTGGAAGTGGTTGGTTGTAGAATATGTCAAAGTATGCTGTCTCACCAAAACCATTGGTCTCTGCAATGTCTAGTTTGTCATCATAGAAAGGGTCGGACTCGGGTATTCCAAGTGTCAAGGTATATGCATTACGGTCAGAATTTGGTTCGATGAAGCCATAGTCCAGAGCCAACTCGGCGTTGCTTTTGTTCAAATCATATTGGATATATATCTGCAGTGAGGAGTTTCTTCCATTGTTATGTTTAACTATAGTATGATTGCAATTCACATTATCAAGAATGGAGATGAAATTGGAATTGGCACCAAAAAATTAGCACTAATGCGTATAGTTCACAGCAATTTGACATGCAGAGCTGGATAACTCTTGGTGGAAACCCCTATGATGGAGTTAATGTTCATCATTTTAATATAATGTTGTGTATAATTAGACCAAAAAACAAGAAGAAACAGAAGGTAAAAGCCTTCACCTGTTCCCCAGCCTTGACAGAAAGGGGGCTTCTTAGGGAAAATAAGTAATCCCAAGAGAAAAGGCCTGCAGCTCCTTTAACTTCATAAGCATGATCTTCTGTAGTTACTCTTGCACTGTGGTTTATCTGATCCAGAAATTTAATTTGGAAAATATCAATTTTTTCTGCACAAGATTGTAATATCTTCATAGGAATACCATGCAGTTTATATGTCTATATTAGTCTCCTCTATGATCTACAGTTATTGCAGTAGAAGAAGTGAATGGTGCATACTACTGCAGGATGCATGAGAGGAAATGAACCTTACCAAGTCTGCTAGTGGAATAACAACCAAATTTTCATTGCGAAGTCTAGAAAATGCCCTTGATCTGAGAATTCCAAATGCCCAGAAGAAGTCATCCAGTGTTATAGGAAAAGGAAAAAGCTTCTTGTTAGGGAGTATGATTTCTTCTTGCAGTCTCATAATTTCATTCTGCACATACTCTTTCACACCCAATGTTGTGTTCAGAAGTTGAGTACCTACACATGCATATTACTTCAATTAGGTCTGTGATAGACCTATTACTTTATAAGTTTATATACACAAATTCATTATTCAACACTTGTTGTTTACATTGGGGGAAATTCATTAGTTTATAGACCTAACAAATAACTAACCCATGAATAACTCCCAATAGGCCTAATCCTGATTACAGCCTATCTAATAACATTTACACACACAGGCATATAATATAACATTGCACACATACATATCAAAAAGTTCTATGCACTTGCATTAAACAATGTATTATCACATTTATTTAATATCAAAACTATCTATTGTTAACCATTAAATGATGTGTGTGTCAAAATAAGATCACCAACCTTGAATCTCTGAGAGCTCCTCCTCTGACCTGCACTGGAATAACCAATTAACAACTCAATCAACCAATGTCCATATTTACCAAATTCTCACCAACCATTGTATCACTAGAAATTAAAAAAAAAAAAAACAAAACAAAACAAAAGAAACCCACCAGTATATAGTAGAATCAGTTTCTTTTGGCAGAACAGGGAAGTAGTGCTTCCAAAGTGAATCATCCCTTGACCTCTCCCTAATGAGGAACAAAGCAACAGAAAGCCATGGCTTGAGACCACTACACACATTCCCAATCTCAGAAGCAGCAACTGCATCTGGGTTAATCCAAAACCTCTTTGGAACCTGAAGAACAACCTCGTTTCTTGATATGTCTTTGGTTGCAACAAGTCCAAGGCCTTCAGGGACCACACCAGGTTTCACTGGTGTCTTTGAAGAGATAACACCTTCTTCCTTAAGCCATTGCCAGAAGGTGGTAACTGCTGGTGACACTGATACTGATGATACTTCTTGAGTTTCCAAAGAAGAAAGGGATTTCACAGAAAAAGGTTTCTTGATGTGGTGAAGAAGTGGTGATCCTTTGGGTAAAAGAGACAAGCACCTGGTGTGTGAAGTGCATGGAGACAGAAAAGCAGATGAACCCGAACACACTGAGAACAAAGTAGCCATGATGATATTATGGTTTCTGATTGTGTTGTGTTATGGTTCAAACTTTAAAGGTAAGGATTTAATTATATTTGTTGGTTTTGGTGGTTGTGGATAAGATTCTCTCTCTTCTTACTGGTTCTCTTCTCTTCTTCATGTTAGAAGAATTTAGATATTAAAATAGGTGGTACCACTAAAATTCAAAGATGATAAAGTGAATGTTGAATGCAAAAATGTACATGTTAATTCAAAGCTAATTTTTCATGGTAAAATTAGTTTTCATTTGAGCAGAAAGTTGAAAATAAACATGTGTTCACTAGTTTTGGAGCGAGAGAAAGACTTTATATAGTTAGATTTCAATTATGAATTTTATTACTTGAAAAATAAGATTTCTTAAGTTTTTGTTAATCTTTTAAAATTTTTTTATTTTCAAATTCTTTCAAATGGTAGGTTTGATCAGATTTTAATTTCATTTATATATGCTTTAAGTAATAGAATTTTTGTTACGTTTATTAATTTCTTTCAACATTCTTATCATTTTCATTTTTATACTTTTTAATTAATTTTTAAAGATATTTATAGTGGTTTATTGAAAATTAAATTAGGGATAAATTCAAAACGGTGATACCAGAGTTAAATCTCAATTTGGTCTCTGAAATTTAGCCCGATGCTTAAAATGACTTCCATAATTTCGTTGGCCCAAATTAGAATTTGTGGCTCCAACTTGCCCCTTCGATCATCTCCGTCACCAGAATGCTATTTGATGCAATTGCATGACACAGTGGACACTACTTAAACCACGGTGCATTGGTTTTCAAAGGGTTTGGGCGTGAAACCAATACGTCGTCGTTTAAGTACTGTCCGTCATGTCATGCAATTGCGCTAGATCAGCATTCCCGTGACGGAGATGATCGCAGGGGCAAGCTGGAGCCACAATTGTAAATTTGGGGGTTCTAATTGGGGCCAACAAAATTTTGAGGGTCATTCTGAACATCAAACTAAATTTCAGGGACTAAATTGAGATTTAACTCGTGATACCACGCAATCAACTCATTTTGATAACTCAGTCACAAAAAAAAAACTCATTTTAATAACTAAGTTCAATTAAGTTAGACTTTGTCTAAGATTATAAAAATTAATAACTCGAAATTTTTAGTTAAAAAAAAGGAGAGACATAAAAAAAAACTTAGTTAACTTATTAAAAAAATAATTTATTTACATAATATTTCTTAATTACGAATTAAAAACTTGTCATAATCGCTATTTGTATTCTCTCCTACCAAAATTCAAATTATTCTTAACAAAACACAATTTTGTTTTCTAGAAATACTGGGATTAATTCTTTATATTTGTTTCTGTCTACTACACATGAGCGCAATCCGAAAAAAAAAAAAAACACGTAAATTATCTAAACAAAAGGGGAAAAGAATATAGGATTAGCTAATCATTAATGGAAAATGTTTCTAAAAACATTCTATATGTCGTCTTACCAACACACACTGAACTCATTTTATTATATTTAAAATCAATACAATTTCCCTCAATTACCCAAAAAAAAAAAAAAATCAATACAATTATGAATCCATTAAACCCTTTCATTTTTCAGTCTTTTTTTTTTTGCAAAATTTTCAAATATATATCACAATAACTGCATATAAATTTGATGTTCTTTCTTTCTCTAGTATTTAAAAAAAAAATCAATTTCAAAATTTAAAAAAACAATCATTTTAAATTAAATTTAAAATTTATAAAATTATAACTTTTAAAAATTAAAAAAATTCTAAATCATTTAATCTGGAAAGCAGGGAAAACAAAAACAAGGAAGAGTTTTGTAAAAGGTATATGACGTCTTTAAATCTGCGAATTGGGAAGGAAGAAAAACAAAAACAAAAAGCAAATAATTTTTTTAAATAAAGAACTTTTTTATGTGGATTAGATGTTTAATGATATTTATTTTAGATAAATTTTTAGACGATTTCGGATGTATTTTAAAAAAAATTTGTGTATTATTATATTGTTTTAGATGGGCTTTATATTTATTTATTTTTTTATGTGTTTTGAAATTATTATATTTATGGTATATTAAAATCAGTCATCAAAGTTAGTTACTGGTATAAAATATATGTTAGAATATAAATATATATTAAAAATAAATTAAATTACATATATATTTATACACAAATATATTAGTGATTAATTTTAGCGACTAATTTTAATGTACAAATCGTATTTTTGTTATTTTGAACGGCTTTAAACACAATTAAAATATTACATCAAATTTTAACCACACATCTTTTTTTTTTTTTTTGTGACTATTTTAACTACACATCTAAAATTATATAATAACACATAAAATAAATTATAAATACATCCAATTCCAAAAATGAAATGAAGACGAAGAATCGATTGCTTCTCTTAAAAAAACTTGCCCCTCTTGATATCAGGCCTCAAATAGTCGTCCATATAAGCATTGAGTTCTTACCACTTAACACATCTATTAAGACCTGCATCAACAAACAAAATTAAAATATATCACCGTGAATTCAGTGACAAAATTAATATTATATATTAGGAAGTGCTCTCCAACTTCTATGTACATGTTTTTGAATTTTCAATGAGCAAGAGCAAGACTAGGGATGTCAATAGGGTGGGTTTGGGATGGGGATACTTTTTTGCTTTTGTTAGTTGGATAATTAGCTTGTTAATTATAGATATTAGTTTGTCATAGTCAGATTAGTAAAATTAGTTATTCTCACTTACATGTAGGGGTGCACATGGGGCCGGGTGAAGCCGGGTTCGCCGTGACCCGAACCCGACTCTAAATAATGACCGGGTCTATTTATGAGACCTTTACCCGATGAAATCGTGTTACTTTCGGGCCACACTTAAGCCGGGTCTAAACCGGGTGAAACCCGGGTCTTGATCAACTATATCACGACATCACCAAAAATTAGATTCTACATCTTTTGAACCTCTAAATTTTGAAAAATAATTATTTCATAACAATGCAACATTCGCATAATAATAATTTAGAATCTAATAATAATAATTTAAAGTTTCATAATAATAATTATATCAATTACACATTAAACATTCAAAGTTCAAAAGACAATTAAAACAAAGTTAACAACCAACACAAGATTAACATAATAATAATAATTTATAGTGTCATATCAACCTATAACAACAAAATATTAAGTAGCAAACAACTACACGGGTCCAACGGGCCGGACCCGGGTGACCCGAGGCTTGGCCCGAACCCGATTTAATAAATAACCGGAGCCATCTATTGAAACCTCGGGTCTGACCAGACCATAACGAAACCGGGCCAAATTAACCCCGAAATCATCGGGTCCGGTCCGGGTCTTCGGGCCGGACCGGGTCTTGTGCACCCCTACTTACATGTATGTATATATATGTGACAGTAAGATTTGTAAGAGTTAAGAAAAGAAAATAAAAAATACTGAAGGCACTTTTTGCTTTCAATTTTTTCTCTTTCTCGAACTGTCTATCTCACCTTCTATAATCCCCTTCTTCTTCTAATCAACAATTGATTTAATCATGGACGCAGAACACAGCAGTTTTAACATGGTGCGGTGAGCGTTCCATGGATTGAATCCTTCATTTCTTCTCCCTTTTGTACTCCCACCTCTTGATTTCTTCTCTTTCCTTAAACCTACACTATAGAGTTTGATGAGAGTTTCTCACTCCACGATCTTGTGATATTACTGTGGTGAGAACTCCGATCAACGGGATTAAGGGAAGAAGATTCTGAATCGGTCATTTACTAGATTCATTGATCAAAGATTTCAATTCCTACTCCAATGGATTCCAACCACACCCCGAATCTTGGAAGCATCGATCTCCAACTTTTGGCCCAAATTATGGCACAAATCACTAGTATGCAATCCACGTCGACGAAATCAACTGTGAGCCCTTATCTCGATTTGGCTAGTCCCTATTATTTGCATCCAGCGGACAGTCCAGGTAACCCCTTGATTTCTAGGGTTCTTGATCATCAGAATTATCACAGTTGGTCGCACTATATGTTGTTAGTGCTTAAATCAAAGAACAAATTGGCCTTTATTGATGGTACTCTCCTGAAGCCACCCATAGATGACCCGTTGTTTGAGGCTTAGGATCGTTGCAATACTTTCTCTAAGCAGTGACATTGCTCAAAGTGTAATGGAAAATAGTATAGCCAAGGATTTATGGCAAGAACTCAAGAATCGATTTTATCAAGGGGATGTCTTCAAGATTGCTGGGCTCCAAGAGAAGTTATTCTCAATCAAGCAAGGTGATCTGTCTGTCACTCATTATTTCACCAAACTCAAAGGAATTTGGAAAGATTTGAAAACTTTCAGACCCCTCCCACAGTGCAACTGCACACCGAAATGCACCTGTGTCTTTGACACGGTTAGCAATTATCAAAAGGATACTTTTGTGGTACGATTCTTGAGGGGCCTCAATGAACAATTTGGAAGTGCTCGATCAAACATTATGCTCATGAACCCTCTTTTCTCCATTGATTCTGCCTATTCAATGATGCTGCAATAGGAACGGCAACTCTTGGGCACTGACATTGCTGAGCTGAGCCCTTTGTTGAGCACTGCTTCATCACACACTTTTCAGTCTCGAGGCAGAGGACGCGGGAGAGGCGGTCGAGGACGCAGTCTAGGTGGCAGAGGAAGTTCTAAGCTCTGTGCCTAATGTGGTAAAACTGGACATCTCATCGACACTTGCTACCGCAAGCATGGAATGCCTCCACATCTTAAGAAACAGAACCAAATCAATAATCTCACTGCTGAGGATGATGATTACGGTGAACCAATTAGCTTGTATGAGAATCAGGGGGAATCTTCACATGCGAAGTTTACTTCAGAGCAAAAAGATGCACTACTGGCCCTTTTGCAGCATCATGGAGCCAAGGTCAATCATAATATGAATCAAGTTGCTTCAGCCAATAACACCACTCCTGGTGAGCATCACTATGCTGTCATGTCCATTTGTTCACAGTACAATGACTCCTGGGTCATCGACACTGGAGCCACCATACATGTGACATATAAGTTAGATGCATTTGATTCGTACCATAAAATCAAACCAATAAAGTTAGATTACCAAACAACCAAATCATCATTGCATCTATTGTGGGTCATGTCATTTTCTCAAAATCTTTATACCTTACAAATGTCTTATACATTCCATCTTTTGTATACAATTTAATTTCTGTTTCACAACTCATTGCATCACTTGACTGCCAATTTGTTTTCAACAAATTTGGTTGTGAGATACAGGACCTTCCAACATGGAAGATGATTGGAGCAACTGATTACTCTAATGGCTTGTATACACTGAACACTAGCACCACCATACATAATACACTTCAATGCAGCTCACATGACACCACGATGCACAACACTGAACTGTGGCACCTCAGATTGGGCCATGTTCCTTTTAATAAATTGCAACTCTTACATGATTCGTTTCCTTCAATTTCTAGTTCAAACTTTAATAAAATTGTGGCTGCAAAGCCGTGTGATTCTTGTCAATTTGCCAAACAAAAGAGGCTCTCTTTTTCTACTAGTCATAGCAAATCTAATGCAGTGTTTGACATTATACACATTGATATCTAGGGTCCTTTGAATATTCTTTCTACTGATGGTAACAAGTATTTTCTCACTATAGTAGATAACTACAGCAGATACACTTGGATATTTTTTATGAAATTAAAATCTGAGACAGAAAGACTGATTAAAAACCTTGTAACCCTCATTGAAAATCAAATTCACAAGACTATAAAGTGCATTCGGTCTGACAATGGCAAGGAGTTCTTAATGCATGACTTTTATGAAGCCAAAGGCATATTGCATCAAAGGTCATGCGTGGCAACTCTACAACAGAATGGAATAGTAGAACGTAAGCACCAGCACATACTGCAGGTAGCTCGATCCATTCTATTCCACTCTGCTGTCCCTAATTGCTATTGGGACTTTGCCGTTGCCCATGCTATCCATTTGATCAATAGATTGCCAAGTTCCATCAATAGATTGTCAATACGGCATTTTTACATGGCGATCTGGATGAGGAGGTTTATATGAGACCCCCTAAAGGCCTTCATCTACCAAGACCGGACCTAGTCTGCAAACTCAAAAAGTCTCTCTATGGCTTAAAACAAGCCAGCAGGCAATGGAACGTGAAACTGACTTCAATGTTAGTTAGTTTGGGGTACAAACAATCCATCAATGATTACTCTCTCTTTACTAAACAATCTGCCAAGTCGTTTACTGCTGTTTTGGTTTATGTGGATGATTTAATACTGACAGGGGATGACCAAGATGAAATAAGAAAAACAAAGATGGCTCTAGACAAAGCATTCAGCATCAAGGACATAGGTGATCTCAAATATTTCTTAGGCTTGGAAATAGCTAGGAGCAACAAAGATATCTCTGTTTGTCAAAGAAAATATGTCACTTATTTGTTGAAGGACTATGGCTTGAGTGATGCCAAACCAGTTAGTACTCCCATGGAGTATACATCAAAACTATCCAGATCAGCTACACCTCCATATGACGACATTTCAGCATATTGCAGATTGGTTGGGAGATTGGTGTATTTGACCACGACAAGGCCAGACATTTGTTATGCAGTTGGCAAGTTAAGTCAGTGTTTGGACTGCCCCACAACATCCCACTATCAAGCAGCGATTCGTGTGTTGAAATACCTCAAGAATGCCCCCGCTACTGGCCTCATATTCCCTACCTCTTCCGACCTCTGTCTGAAAGGCTTTACTGATGCTGACTGGGCATCTTGTCCAGATACCAGGAGGTCAATTTCTGGGTATTGCTTTTTTTTGGGTGATGCTTTGGTTTCTTGGAAGAGTAAAAAGCAACCTACTGTAGCGAGGTCATCCTCAGAAGCCGAGTATATAGCCATGGCAGGTGGTGTGTGTGAGGTTCAATGGTTGTCCTATCTTCTACATGATCTTAATATTCCTATTACTCAGCCCATTCCCTTTTATTGTGATAACCAGTCTGCCCTTTATATTGCAGCGAATCCTGTGTTTCATGAAAGGACTAAGCACATTGAGGTAGATTGTCATGTGGTGCGAGAAAGAGCTGTGTCTGGGTTAGTTAAGTTGCTACATTTCTCAAGCAAAAATCAAACAGCGGATATCTTCACCAAGGCCTTAGCACCTGGTCCTTTTCAGAATTGTTTTAGCAAGCTAGGCCTGTTCGATTTGTATGCTCCTCAATTGAGGGGGAATGGTACCAGTGATTTTGTTACTTGATGATTGACATCTTCCTTTATTGCAAGTTAGTGATATGGAATTCTCCATTTCTCCAACTTGAAGGGGAATGTTAGTTAGTTAGATGGTGTCATAGTTAGATTGTAGTTTTTTTTTTACTCCAAGTTGATATTATGACAATATGCATAACTATCAACTTAAGGAGGAATGTTAGTTGGATAATTAGCTTGTTAATTATAGAGATTAGTTTGTCATAGTTAGGTTAGTAAAATTAGTTATTCTCACTTACATGTATGTATATAGACAGCAAGATTTGTAAGAGTTAAGAAAAGAAAATGAAAAATACTGAAGGCAATTTTTGCCCCCAATTTTTTCTCTCTCTCTTGAACTGTCTCTCTCACCTTCTACAATCCCCTTCTTCTAATCAACAATTGATTCAATCATGGACGCAGAACACAGCAGTTTCAACAGCTTTCCGTCCCATTTCTAAAATTAATTTTTATCTCCGTCTTGATCTCTGCTATAGAAAAATAATTATTCCTATTCCTATTTTTATTTTTCGTGTTTTTTGTGTTTTCTATAGGATTTCATTATCTGTCTCTCTATATTAAACATTTATATAAAAATGATAGTAAAAAATAAAAAAGAAACAAAAAACAAACTACAAAACATTATTACAAACACACAAACATATTTTATCTAAGATTATAAGTCTAGAAATACAACATAATAAATCATAGTCCATTAAACAAAATCTTAAAATACAACTTCCATTCTTAAAAAAAACAATAAAAAGAATAAATAACAGAGAATATGCAAATTAAGATTTTAAACTACAATAAATCAGTAAAAAGGGCAAAAAACACAAAAAAAAAAATAAATTATAAACTGCAATAAATCAACAAAAGAACACATAATAGAGCATATTATTCAATATTCAGAATTCAAAAAACACATAACAAAGATTATACTGAAGAGTAGTATCAAACCCTAACTATTTCATAATTATAAACCCTATATGTCTAATTGCTTCAGATACATAGAAGGAGAGAGAATAAAACCTGAAGTCAAGTGGATGAGAAGGAGGAAGAGGATTGGAAGAAGGGCAACCGGTGACTGCTACAGCGTCAACAGTGATGCGCTCCAGTAGACGACGAGCAACGAAGAGAGGGCAGAGTAGTGGGATGTGACGGCGGAGAGGGGAGAATGGATGCGGTGACAATGACGAGAATGGACGCAATCACGCAGACGCAAGAATGGAGAGGGGAAGGACGTCGCACCTGAAGAGAGAGAACGACGTGGTGAAACTGTGAGGGTGACAACGCGGTAACATTAAGCACTGAACAGGAGGAGGAGTAGTGGCCAGTGGCGACTGGCGAGGGGGTATGGTGCTATGGCTGTGATTGTGGAAACAGCTCTGAGAATTTTGAACTTTTGGGATTGGAGAGTTAGGGCTTGGGGATGGCGCAGTAAATATGGAGAAGTAGTAGAGAAGGGAAGACACTCAATAAGATAGGGTTAGGATTTTCAATAGGTGAAATTACTAAAAAATCCCTATATTAAAAATAAATTAAGGGTATTTAAGCAAATTCAAGAATTCGGGGAATTATCGGGGATGGGGCAGGAATCCCCGCTCGAATTCCCGCCCCTATCTCGAGAGAATTTTAGTTTCTATCCTATAAAAAATTTTTCGCTTTCAAGTGTCCATTTGGGGCAGTCTTCACGGGAATTCCAGCGCTTTGGGAAATTTTGACATCCCTAAATAAGACTAACGAGAATGAAGAGAAGAATGAGGAGATAACAAAGAAAATAAAAAGAGAGAAAAAAGATATGAGCTTTATTTTAAAAGAAGGAAGTTATACTCAATAAAGAGATTTTAGAGATAAAAATTAAATACATTAAATTGAAAAAATTGTTTTCTGAAAAATAGGAAGATAACTTCATAAAAAACTAATTCAATTATTTTATAAGATTTAAAAGTTGAGTAAAGATAACATTTTAAAAAATGGATAGTATTTCTCATTTAAAATATGATGTAATTCTTACCCTAATACTTTTTAGGGTTAAGTACGATTTTGGTCTCTAAGGTAAGGGCTGAAAATTTATTTCGTCTCCGGCCTTTTTTTTCGCTTAAAAATGGTCCCAATTTTAAAATCGTCATTTTTACCAAAATTTTAATTTTTATTACCAAATTACCCCTAACTAAACAACGCGGAGGGTGGAGGGTAGGGAAGAAGAAGGGGGAAGGGGAAGAGAAGGGGGAATCACTCGCCGCTATGATTCGCATCACCACCGAAACCACCGTCCACCACCACTGCTGCTCCTCTCCATCGTCGCACAAGTACAACAACAGTTCGCTGGCGTCACCGTTACCTTGGATTCGCCTCACTGTCATTGCCGCGTGAGGTCATGCTAGCGCCGCCGCGGTAGCTGCCTTCCTCTGCTTGCGTCGCGCCGCCAGCATTCTACCCATCGCCTCACTGTTCTCCTCTGTGTCTTGTTGTGCTTTGTTTCTGATGATAGGCATTCATTTTGCTTCGCGTTATTTTTCCCTGGATTTGTTGAATTTTTTTATTTGTTGATTTTGTTAATTACATTATTTCTGATTCTGATTTTATTATTGTTGTTGATTCTATCTGCTTCTATAGTTCTGCTTCTGATTCTGATTCTATTATTCATTGTTGTTGTTGATGTTTCTGTTTGTTTCTGCTTTTGTTTCTTTTGTTGCTGTTGTTCTTTGGAGTGAGACAGTGATGCTTCTGCTTCTGCTTCTATGGTTCTTTTGTTGTTGTTCTTTGAAAAGTAGGGCTGCACACGGATTGGATATGCTCAAATTTTCGATCCGATCCGCACAAATTTCATCGAATAGGATTGAATCCAATTACCGCACTTTTCGCACTCAGATCCGATCCGCATATTTGCGGATAGGATCGGATATCGGATATCGGATATATCCACAAATTTGGAATAAAACTATATATATTTAAAATAACAAAAGATTAAACCATTACAGCAGCAACTCAAGGGTCAGATATGATCATTGATATCTAATTGATAAAAAAAATAAAATCATAACAATAGCAACTCAAACCTTTTAACAATTGAAGAAGTAAAATTATTTTTCAAAAAAAATTAAACTTATGAACAGAAACACCTTATTCTCATAATAGAAAAGATTTTTTCTTTTCAATATAACAATTTTCATATAAAAAATTAACAAAAAAATCACTTGATGAACGAAGCACTCCACAATAGCACTAGGTAGCGCCGACAAGAAGAGAAGACGATGAAGGCGGCGACGACAGAGGAGCCCCACGCTGCACCAGCCAGCACCACTCACACCATAGAAGTTGGAAGATACCAGGTAGCTCCGACAAGAACAGAAGACGATGAAGGCGAGAACAGAGACGGAGAGGTGGGGCGACAAGGAAGAGAAGAGAAGACGGCGAGGTGACAAAGCTAAGAGACTAGCAAGGAGACGACGTGATTGCGAGAGGATGAAGAAGAGGTGAATGCCAGTGATGGTCACTGATGAGCATATTAGACATGGATTTGTCTGAGAAGTGCGATTGTTAGAAGAGCATAGCGAGGGAGATGAGTGAAAGAGATCACAGTGAGGGTATAGCACCGTATTAAAATGTTTAGGGTTAAGAGTAGGGTTTTTGATTTTTTTTTTAAGTTAGCTATATATATTATTTATTTATTTATTTATTAAGTGTGCGGATCCGCAGATTGGATCCGCGGATCCAGTTGCAATATCCGCGATCCGATCCCCTTATAGTGCGGATCGGATAAGATCCGCAATTTGCGGATCGGATGCAGATAAATACCGCGGATCTGTGGATATTATCCAATCCATGTTCAGCCCTATTGGAAAGAGATAGTGATGCTTCTGTTTTTTTTTTTCCTTCTGTTTCTACTTTTTTTCTTTATGTTTATTACATTGTTTTATTATTATTGTTGCTGATGCTTTGATGAAGACGAAGAAAAAAGAAGCAGAGATGAAGAGATAATGCTGTTATGGGAAAGGGGGAAGGGGAAGGGAGAAGGATATTTTGATCTGAAATACGATTTTAAAATTAAGTTAAATCTTTAGGACCATTTTTTAGCGAAAAAAAGGCTGGAGATGAAATAAATTTTCAACCCCTACCTTAGAGACCAAAATCATATTTAATCCTATTTTTTATTAGTGTTTACATTTTGTACATGTCAATTGAACACATTTAATAATTTTCAAATACCATAATTAGAATATGTATGTGATGGACATAATATTTTGTCAAGTTATCTGACATCAGAACTTCACATTACACACATACACATTGAAAATGGCAATGAAAACGTTTGAGATTAGAGTTTTAAGGAAGCAAAGTTGTTCCCAACAAATCCAAAACCACTCAAACACAGCGTGAATATTGCTAAATTTATGAATACATAATATGCTTTTACAACTTTTCTTGGGGGCATAATAATTAAGCCCTATTGCCCCCTTTATCCAAATTTACCTAAGCTTCTACTTTCTAACTTGAGACTAAAAACGAAGGGAAACAAATATTTGTCATTCAAATCAACCATTATCTATTTGTTTGACATCTCGTTACAATTAGGTAACGAATGGTGGTACTTTTATTATTAGGCCACAAGAAGTCAAGAACTATAAAAATAAACTATGCTATATATTATGAATTAGACCCACGGAGCTAGGGATATATACATGGTAGACATAGGTTGTTGTAGTGGCAACCTCAAATTTATTTTATGCTCTCTGTAAAATGAAGGGATGCGTGCCTATGTATATATATTGAGATACAGATGCACCAACTTCCAATGGGTGCGTGCTTGACTACTTCTTCCCACTCTTTAATATTGTTAGCAACATTTTGCATTATCCAAAAGGTACACCACCCTAATATATATTAGGAAGCGTTTTAAGTGAGGCAGGTTCCTGTACTGGAAGTTTAGTACATCAGTTATTCACACCATTGAAATATATTATAAAATATTTAAATGGCTCAAATAAATAGATACATAGATACTGTGATGACTGATTTAATAAGATATACGATAGGAAGACTTTCACATGTGCCACAGTGCCAGGCAACTTTACTGTTACATTGCTATGCCATGTACGGCTAAGTAGCAGGTTTATAGTTTGTCTTGTAGCAAGCATGAGAATTACAAAAGAACCCTTGAAACGGTGGATGAAAAGACAAAAATACTTAAAAATAGTAGCCGCTTGGATAGGTAGCTAAGGTGAGGAGGATCGAAGCTATTAGACTGCGTCTTCATAGAGCCAGGGTGCAGTAAATGACAAAAAGTTAAAACTTTGGTATTACTTATAATTAATATTAAATCTACAATATTTTTAGTTTTAATTTTTTATTATAATGAACTTATTCTAAGAGCACTTTATATTCGTATAATAATAAAAATATTAAATTTTTTTATGTATTTAACACATTAAAAATACAAAATAAATTATATTTTCGATAACTTTTAATGAAATATATTTTTTATCCAATTTTAATTAAAATGTTTTTTGCATACATAAAACAAAGAAGAGTACTTAATCTTATTTTAAAAATTGACAAAAATAAAATAATATATTTTAGAGTAAAGTATTGTTTTTGTTTCCAACGTTTAGGGTAAGTCCTAAAGTTGTTTTCAATCGTCGTATTTAATTTCCTAACATTTCAAAATTGGCTCAATGTTATCCTGCCGTTAGAGATCCGTTAACAGAATTGACGGCGGGACAAAATTGAGACGATTTTAAAATGTTAGATACTTAAATAGAACAAAAATGTTGGGGACAAAAACGATAGATAGAAATAAATTTTAATTTTATCCTTCAATAATTTTAATTTTTTACTGTATATAATATTTAATTATTTTTTAATCACATTTAAGTAAATTACATTTAATCACACTACTTTCATTTCAAATAAATTTTTTTATATTTTTATATTAACTTATAACTTTAAGTGTAAAATTATAACAAAAACAAATTTATTTAGAATGAAAGTAATATGATTAAGTATAATTTACTTAGATGTGATTAAAAAATAATTGAATACTATGTATAGTGAAAAATTGATATTATTGAAGGATAAAACTAAAATTTATTTTTATGTATCGTTTTTGTCCTCAACGTTTTCGTCCAATTTAAGTCCCTAATGTTTCAAAATCGTCTCAATTTTGTCCCGCCGTCAATTCTGTTAACGGATTTCTAACGGCAGAACAACATTGAGTCAATTTTAAAACGTTAGGTAGCGTTTGGTGGAGAGACAGAGACAGAAAGACTGAGACTGAGAGACAGAGACTAAAAAACAGAGATTGGAATAAATTTCAGTATTCTGTTTAGTGCAAAGTGGGAGACAGAAATTGAAACAAGAATGAAATTCTAATTTAATTTGTACAAAGGGTAAAATTAGAATTAATTAATTGAAATGAAGGTATTTTAGGTATAAAATGTTATTAAAGTTTCAGTTTTTATCTTTAAAAATTTTAGTCCCCTGTGTCCCTACTTTTTGGAGGTACTAAAATATTGAAATTTTGGAGACAGAGATAGAAATTTTAGTACCAATCTCTGAATTAACAAACATGATACTGAATCTCAGTCTCCCAATCTCTGTCTCAGTATCTCAAAACAAACGCTACCTTAGAGACTTAAATAGGACACGATTGAAACGTTAGGGACAACTTTAGAACTTATCCCAAACGTTGAGAAAAAACCGATACTTTACTCTATATTTTATATAATAATTATTCAATCACTCATTAAAAAATTAGTATAATCGATAAAATTTCTATATACATTTGTACTAAAACTGTTTATTAAATTAAGAAAATTTAGAAGTAAATAGTTAATAATTTAACACACATATGTAATTAAAAGTTTTTTTTTGAAGGGAGACCATGATCCATGTTGGGCTTCTAGGTTTCGCCACTGGTGTTTGATGAAGAGAGAGATCGAATAAGAAGAATTTGGATTCTCTAAAATAAAGTGAGATCTTTTATTATTGAATATTTTTTCTCTTATTTTTTTCTTGGTCTCACCTATGAAATAAATAGTGATAGATCATATTTTATACTCTAAAGTAAAATTCAAAATTTAGAGGATCAAAATCTAAATACGAGATGTTGATTTGTATTCGATCTTTATAAGTATAAAAATATAAAAAAATACATAATAACTCATGTAAATGTATAAATAACATTTTTTTAATTAAGAATATATAAAAATCTGTATGTTTATCATCAGATGGAGAACTGTTCCGGAGCTTACCTAGAATCGGATGGTGGTTGGGCTTGTTTGTAAGGCTTAAGCGCTAAAAAATGGTGGCCTCCGACTTGTTTTAGATCTGAAGCCTCCGTCCGAATTATGTATGTGAAAGAATGGGGTGGTACCTGCAAAGATACTCCGATATCTAAGTTAGCAAGGGGGTAATCATGTTTTTAGAGTATTGGAATTTAGAGATACCTGAGGGGTAGTGTCAGTGTATTTATAGGTGATGTGCCAATAACTACCGTTGAAGTGGATCCACTATTAGTGGATAACCGTCCCTTTTATCTAGGGGTTGTTGAGGTCTCCTTTCTAGAAGTGGGGGAGAGATTTACGGAAGCAGTTACTCACTTAGATAAGTATGAGCTGCCTGCTTCAGTCTATTCCGACCTCTTCTAAGAGGTCGGATAAGTGGATAAGGTCACTCTTCTTAATTGGCCCTTTTAATTTTATTGGGTTTGACTTATGTTTTAGGTCAAGGTATGAACAAGAACTATCCTAATGTTGTTTCTGATCAAATTATTATAAACTTCTATAAATTCAAATAAATTGAATTTCACAATAATATTATACAATTAACACCACATTTATTTCGACTTGAATACTCACTTATGAGCAACACGAAGCATATTAACTTCATGTGGCAGATATGTTTTTGCAAGTCTTTGTTAACGTAAATAAAGATTTTCAAATTCGATTCATTTTAGCATTGATTTAGCGTTTAATCTTATGAACAATTCTTTAGAATAAGTTAAACTTAGAGTGTATGATTTCTACCAAATTCAAATACTTAAAAAAATTAAGTTGATAATCAATTGATTCGATTAAGACAAATTATAAACAAAGAATGTCTAAATGAACCAAAATAACTTATACACATTGAAGGTAGCACATTTTATAAATCATTGAATTTTAATAAATATAAATATTTTTTTTTTTAAAATTATTCAAGTTCTTAATAATAGAATATATTAAAATATAAATAAATAAGTAACATATAAAATAATAGTAAAAAATAATTATTTTATTTATATATATTAAAAATAATTCGTATTCATCCTGATGAAGTCAAATTCATTTTTTTTATCTGCTCTTATAAACAAATAAAAAATAACATAATTATAAATTCATTATGAGATATATATGTATATACCGTTAGATACATATAATTTTGACGTACCTAATTTTTTTAGATATTTAAAAAAATAATAATATTATTTATTTTTTATTTCTATTACTAATCTTAGGTATAAATGAAACAACTAAAAAGTTTTACTGTTTTTTTTTCATAAAAGGGATCAATTTCCGTATATAATTATACATGTAATATTTTAAATAAAAATATATTTTAATAATATTTTTAACAAATATAGTTATTTAACATATTTTTAATAGTTATATGAAATAATCTATCATATATCGCAAATTAATATAAAATTTATTTATTTTATATTTTATTTGTTACAATAAAAAAATATCCTAATATAAATTTTATTTGTTTTTTGGCTGGAATATAAATTTTATTTGTTAAAATAGTCACATTATATTATTGTTGCCACATACATTTAATGGTCCATCTCATATTCTTGCTGTTATATAGTGTTACTCATTGACTCAATCTTTGCATCGGCTCCCATAACACTCCCGCGGCTTGGTTCCAAACAATGACTTCACAAAAAGACAAAAAAATGTATTCAACTGCCCATCATGTAATTTTCACCAACTCTAATTTGTTTCCCGCTTTAACCTGTTAGAAGACCAGCCAACACTCTCTGTCTCCTTACTCTACCGCATAACTCTACCAATCTATCTCCACCCTTATAATTTTTTAATATATATCTCAGCGGCTCTGCATTATGGCATAGCAATATGTCAATAAAGTTGCTTGGCACATGTGAAAGTTTTCCAAATACGATAAGACTCTAATCGCATCTATGGATATGAAGTTTTTAGTTGTTCGAGATGGCGTTAATGTCCAAGCTGGTGTGAAGTAATGGTGCTTTCCAATTCTCATGTAACTGGCTTGGCAAGCTGTACGGAAGCCAATGCAATGGGCCGTAGCATCTTATGTATTTAACTATATATATATATATCTTTTTTGCAAGTTACAATTATGGGAAATGAATTTTCTCGATTGTTAAAAAAAATTGAGAGTATAAAGTGTGATTTTTAACTCTTTATTATTTTCTTATATTTATTTTTGGTCCTACTTATAAAATTGATGGTGGGAGATCACATTTTACTCCCTTAATTGTTAAAAAAATTTGAGAGGATTCATTCCCCTCAATTATGCTACGTTGTATACCAAAATCAACCATCAAAATCAACCATCAATATAGAATACAGGTTGAAATACAAATACATATTGAAAATAAATTAAACCAACACATATGTTTATATATAAATACATTGGTGGCTAATTTTAGTGGCTGATTTTGGTATACAAATAATATTTTTTATTATGCGCTTGTATACGATGTTTTCTCTTACTTTAATGGGTTGTTTAGTTTATCTTTTCTTCACATATTCCTAGTTATATCATTGTCCTTCGAATACTATGTATATGTTTTTGTTTTTAGGTGTTGTAATACCTCACCACCTCAGATTTACGATTATAGCGTAAGGTTTTGTGTGGTAGGATATTACAAATTCCGATGACAGAAGATGCATGAAAAACTACATTATTGGTGCACTTTTTTAAATTTGAAAGATTAAAGTGTAGCAATTAAAAAGTCAAAGACTACTAAATCAGTACAACTCACTAATTCCAAAAATTAAAGTGGAGCTTAACTCACTTTTTACGCATTCTCAAATATTCTTATATAAAAAAATTTAGTTGTGTTAACTTTTTTTATCATAAATTGATAATTGACTATATAATAGATTGATAAGTCACAAGTAGATCATTATTATTAATGTGATAATATATATAGATATTGATCTTTATTTATAAAAAAATCACTTAATTATAACTTTTTGATAAATCAATAATTGTATTTGTGAAACTTTTTTTTGGGCATCTAATTGAATTTTGTGTTGTAGTCTTATTGTCTTAATTAATCTACAAAAATTGATTACCATTTTATTTAAAATAATGACAAAAATAATATATTTTATTTAGCATTAAAATAGAGAATTTTACTTTTAAAATAATTTTAAATAATTAAAATAGTTATTTAGTAAAATAAAATATGTTATTTTTTTATATTTGTTCAAAATATATATTAATATTTTAAAAGTATAAATTAATTAATGTTAATTAAAATACAAAATAAGTTAAAAAATATTAATCTTGATATTTTTTATATTTAAAAAAATTATAAAAAGTAGTTAAGTAATTGTTCGAATAAAAATATTTTATTAAAAATAATAACTAAGATATTTACTTGTATCATATTTAATAATATAATTAAATATAGTCAATTTTTAATTGTTGAATTCATTATTTTTTTTATTAATTTTGACCAAAAAAATATACTTTATACAACACATACACTGTAGTATTTCATTTCTAAAGCTACCTAATATCGTCTTTTTAAACTTTTGCTAAGAGTTATAGTTGTCTTTCAATCTCTCGCTACACAATAAATAAACATTACGTACCTGACATATCCAATTTCCACGAAAATATAATGGGATAGTTGAAACGTTTCCTATATATTAGTCAAAGGTAGGTTTCATGATCATCAACGGATAAATGAATGCAGAAACAAGTTGACATAAATAGGGAAATATATAGGAAAAATATTGTCACTTCCGTGTCTCATGAGTGATGACAGATATAGTTGTTAGAGGAGTTGATTTGTTTTTTGATAGTTTTTAAGCTTACACAACCTTTAAAAGAAAAGGTTACATACAAACAAGATAATTAAGCCTAATTAAACAAGGCTAGTCAACTCTCACTAAACTAGAAAATGACAAAAACTCACAGCAGACATTACACCACAAGAAGATAAAGAATTAAAATTCAGCCACACATGCAGCAAAAGACAAGACACCAATAATGTTAGTTATCTCAATTCTTAATATCTGTTATTCGAAATCTTCTGTCTCTTGACCAGCACCAAACACGATACATTTTGTTCTAACAGTGAGATATTCACCTTTTCTTTCTCGAAGACAACAGCATTTTTATGTTTTTACAGAGACTAAATTACAGTAAAAAAGATTGTCATTCAATCTTCTTTTTCGCCCTTCCTATTTGCTCTATGTATCCACGACTCAAAACATTGTCTAGAATTTTTTGCCCAAACCCAAAGTATATTCAATCATTTAGAGGAGTTGATTATTCAAAAAATTTTTTTTGAGTATATAGATATATCAATATTTTTAATAAATTTAATTGTTAATCGTTAATTATATATATTTTATAATGAAAATTAATAATTAAAAATTATTGAAACTACACATCAATATACTAATACACTTAAAAAAATTTCAATTATTTAATCTTTTATGTTATAATAATAATAATAATAAATTAATCTATCAATCTTTATAATGTCACTAGGCACTAGCTTAGCTCATTGGAATGCGATATTGGAAGCAGCAGCGAAGACAATTTAAAAAAAATGTCTATCAAAGAAACATTACATCATAAAATTATTCTAAAAAAATATTAATTAGAAATGAATATCAAACTTGTTTATATTTAACCAGTATTTATAAAATATCTTATAATGTACGTCCTCTGAAATTAATATAAAAAATTGGCTTAAATAAGTTTTTAGGTGAATGCTACAGTGTCTATTACTTTGTATCTAAGTTACTAAAAATGATAAATAAATAATATTTAATAAATTTTACTTGATTTATTTTTTATTTTAAATATTTTATTTTTTACTTTAAAAAAAAGTTAGACAATTTAAGCACCATAACAAAGGTATCATAGAACTCACCAAGTTTTTAATATGCAAAGTATCAAATTTATAGTTCTGATTTTTATAAAAGCTTTACTTTGGTTTTATTCCATTAAAATTTAAACTCGACTATTTTAATTATATTATTAGTTTATTCCAATATGACAAGACATCACATTAGCATTTAACGTATCATGTACATAGAAATTAAAATAGTTTACATTTTAATTTTATTTGACTAAAAGTTTTTTTTTTTGTAGAAATAAAAAAAAATACAGAAATCTTATTTCAACCTAAAAAATTGATACAAACAATATTATTCCTAAGTGTAAAAAAAGAAAAAAGTATGAAAAGAACGAATAAGTAAAATCCCTCTAAATCCAACTATATGAACTATAACATGACAAGGTACAATTAACATGTTTTGGGTAAGGATATCCAAGGCCCCCATTATTGAATTGACTGTCATAGTGTGAAAGATAATTTAATTAATCTGTCAAATGTTTTTGGAGTAAGATAATTCATTAACTATGAATAATGTATCATTCATCTCATCACTGAATATTGATAATAACAGAGAGATTGATAGGCATGTTACGATGCAAATTGACGAGTACGGTTGTATTGACCAAAAATAGAACCTAAGAAAAAAAAGATACGGTTGTCGACAGAGTCTAATAAATTGCATGTTCTTATTATTATATTTCCGCATGTACAATACGCTATAAATTTTATATTTTTGTTTGTAGTGTATGTATTGTCAATTTTTTTTTTTTTTTTTTTTTGTGACTGTGTGTATTGTATGTCAATTTGATGAGATAGTAGTCGATCGACTCAAAATTTTTAAATCGATTTTTATAGAGAATTAATTTTCTATTTACTAACAATTAGCTTTTAAAATAGTGGATGAATAATTATTACGGGAGAGAAAGAGAAATTGAGTAAATAGCCAAATTGGTCCCGAAAGATAGTCCATTCTTCAAACGAGTTCCCGTAAGAAAAAGATAATAAAATTTGTCCCCGAAAAATTTAAAATTGGTAACGTTAGTCCTTCCGTCAGTTGGATGATGACGTGGAGGGCTAATGCCACGTGTCACAATATGATTGGTTGACATGTCAGATCGGTGACACGTGCATGCCACATGGCACTTGACATGTAAAAAAGTTATTTATAATCAAAATAGTCCTTGAAAGTTCAGACGTAAGTCATTTTCATCCCTAAAATTTTAAAAATTAATCAAATTAGTCCTTATATAATTTTTTTTATTTTTTCTTGATAATATTAAATTTAAAATATTTTTTGATACTACTAATTTTAATAGAAATGTAATTATAATTGTATCTTTTCTTCTTAAAAATTTGTTCAATAAAATTATATCTCTCCTTTAATTCTTGTCAAAATCTCTCTATTCTTTTCTATTATAAAACCTTTTTCTTACATTATTACATTTTGTTGGAATATATATATATATATATATATATATATATATATATATATATATATATATAACCTAAACAAAGTTATATGCTCAAAATCAAAATTTATGTATGTTAATCTAAATGAAAGTAATAACGTAATGAAAAAAAAAAGATGTATAAATTTTTATTAAATTTGTTTAGGTTAACATACATAAATTTTTATTTTGAGCATATAACTTTATTTAGGGTAACAAATACATACATTTCAATTTTGAGTATATATATATATATTCCAGCAAAATGTAATAATGTAAGAAAAAGGTTTTAGAATAGAAAAGAATAAGAGAGATTTTGACAAGAATTAGAGGAGAGAGATAATTTTATTGAACAAATTTTTAAGAAGAAAAGATACAATTACTAATTTTTTTATTGTCAATTACATTTCTATTAAAATTAGTAGTATTAAAAAATATTTTAAATTTAGTATTATCAAGAAAAAATAAAAAAAATTATATAAGGACTAATTTGATTAATTTTTAAAATTTTAGGAATGAAAATGACTTACGTCTGAACTTTCAAAGACTATTTTGATTATAAATAACTTTTTTACATGTCAAGTGCCACGTGGCATGCCACGTGTCACTGACCTGACACGTGACATGTCACGTGTCACCGATCTAACATGTCAACCAATCATATTGTGACACGTGGCATTAGCCCTCCACGTCATCATATGCCACGTGGCACTTAACGTGACATGTCATCATCCAACTGACGGAAGGACTAACGTTACCAATTTTAAATTTTTCGGGGACAAATTTTATTATCTTTTTCTTACAGGGACTCGTTTGAATAATGTGCTATCTTTTGGGGACCAATTTGACTATTTACTCAAGAGAAATTTACAAAAAAATATCATGGATTATTGTTTATTAAAAAAATTGATTCTAAATTGATTTTGGTTTATATATTTTTATGTAAAAATAATAATTAAGTATTTTTACTTATTTAATTTAATTTATTGTTATAACACGTATTAATATTTCAATTATTATCCCCAAATAAACATATTTAAATAGCCATCTAAATTTAGTCTTATATAATCAAAAAAATTAACGTAAAAATAATAATATTTATTACAATTTTTTTGTGTAAAAATCTACATATAATTATTTTTATATAAAATTAATATTTAAACATCATTAAATAATTTAATAAATTTAATTAAATTATCGTCTAACAATTTTTAGCGTATACATTGCAGGATCTGAGTATTTCCTATTTTTTTTACCCTTTATTGTTTCTTTTTGCGCTAGAAAATTTTGCAATGTTGTAATTATTTACTATTGATATCCATATAAATAGGAGCATGACCTTTGATTCTGGCAGATCCAACCATAATTATTATTAACCACCGCATGCAAGATGAAGTTTGGAAAGGAATACAAATCACAAATGGTGCCAGAATGGGAGGAAGCATACACAGACTACAATTACCTAAAAGCCCTTCTCAAAGAAATCCAAAGATTCAAACAGAGCAGGAACAAGAAGCCATCATCATCATCATCATCACCATCAGCCATGCTCAAGAGAAAGCTAACACTCTACAGAGCCTTCAGTGGCCTCACACAGAGACGGTACTACCACCCTCTCACCCCTCCTGACATTGAGGCCCAACAAGAACCCATCGCCGTCCAACTCTGTGCCTCCTCCGCCGGCGATGATTGCTACCAGACCACGTTCCTGATGTCGTCGGAAGAAGGAGGTGAGTACGAGGTTGTGTTTTTCAAGAGACTGGATGATGAGTTCAACAAGGTGGAGAAGTTCTACAGGACGAAGATGGAGGAAGTGATGAAGGAAGCTGCAATGCTGAACAAGCAGATGGATGCTTTTATAGCTTTGAGAATGAAGGTTGAGAATCCCGATTTGAAGTTTGATAGATCTGTGGAGATGGCTATTCTTGCTTCTCATGTTGCTTCTTCCACCTCTCTCTTGTCTGCTTCTACTCCAAGAGGAGCCAAGATCAAAAGTAACCATTTCCATCTTTACCTTTATTTTTATCGGAAATCTTTGGTAACCAAAGAAAATCAGTCAAAAAACAGTCATAACTTGCCTTATTTGACATTCATTAATTGTTGCGATAATTAATTAATGCTAAATAAGACAAGTTCTGGCTATTTTTATTTACTCAATTATTTTTCAGAACAGATTAACTAGCAGGACCAACTATTTATTGATTAATATCAGCTGCTACTTTTGGAATTTTATTTTTAACTCATCATGGTAACATCTAAAATCACACGCATACATTATTTATTTATGTTAAACTTTAATTCCAAAATTAAAAAAAATTCTAACCCTGATATACACCAAAATTCTTAAAAATATTCAAAATCTAAAATGAAAATTTCATTATATTATAAAAAAATATTTAAAAATATTTACAACGAGAAATTTAATACATAATAGACAACAAATATTTAAATAAAAAGAAGATAAAAAGAAACTAAATTTCTAAAGTAGTCCTCCAAATTTATTATTTTTATTATTTTAATCCCTCAAATCTAAAATTTACTATACTGTTCGCAAGAATCAGTTTGGAGCACTATATTAGTCTTTGGATTATTTTTAGTATTGAGTTAGCGAATGAAGTGTCAAACTAGCTCTAATTTACTATCCTAGATATAGGGCTAAACAACATCGTTTCATTTTGACACTTAAACAAGGCAAAACGAGAAGACAAAGAATAGTCTATATGATATGCAAACTGTTTTATCTTATCTCATTCTGCAAAACGACCTTGTTTTTGTCTTGTTTAAACGTCAAAACAAACAAATATCATTCAGCCTCGTGTCTAGTGTAATAAGTCAAAACTAGTTCAACATTCTATTTATTTGACTTGATGCCTGAAAGAGTCCAAGGACCAACTAGATCTCAAAAACCAGTATAATAAATTTTAAATTTGAAGGACTAAAATAGTAAAAAGTGTAAATCTCAACACCCACTATAAAATTTAGTCGTAAAAAGAAGGGTAAGTTGACTTTAAAAAAAATAATTGATGTATGTTGGTTTTTTATATTTTCTCTTTTCAAAAATATGTTATATATGTATATACTAAAACTTATATATATATTTGTGTTGTTTTATAAAGTTTTAATATATATTTTATAAATTTAGCGATTAATTATTTGTTATCTTTTTATCTGAAACAATCTTGCCGAGTTAAGCATGACTTGACTACTTGTCAAAGCTTTTTTTTTTTTGGAATTTTATTACGGCTACTCAACTAGGGCTAGAAAGTAAGAGTTTCTGATCAAGTTAAACAATTTTTTATCAACTGGACTATCGTTGATTTATGTTTACTCTTTTATTCTAATTTTTTCTTTTAAAACCAAAAGTTACTATTTATTTAGACATTTTCAAACCTTAGAGTGGAGAAAATAGATGATAATTTCTTTTTTAATAAATAAATGACTTGAGAATAGATTCTGCTAACATGTTAACACGTTCTTCATGCTAGTATTATGACTATGACTATGATTAGCTTGCAATGCAACAAGAATAATTGTGTATTGTTTGTGTGGTCCACAAATGGCATTCAATATGCAAAGTTGCAACTTGCAAAGCACCATCTACTAATAGTAAAGGCAAGAAGCTACCACTTGGCAGTTGGCAATAATTGCTTGAACCCTGATCAGACAACAGTACCATTCCTTCCTTTTAAAACTTAGTATATTACTAATAATTCAATATATTTAAATATACAAGTTATATCAAAATTAAATATGTTGAATTAGGAATTTATCAAAGTAGCAGAATGAAAGATAGTTCAGAATGGAATGATGATATATTTATTTTTCAAAAGTTCTTATATTTATTTTGAAATGAACAAAGTATTTTTTGTAAGGGTATGCTAGAGAGACAAAAAAAACAGACAAAATTTTCCTTACAAGATAACCGAATCATTTTTTCTTTCAATAATTAACAAAATTTTATAATTATTTTACACAAATAAATTCACCAATTATAATGAGCTGAAACAACTTCTTATTTATACATAATTCTTTAGATACCAAAATTTATTATCTACAAAAAGTATGCTCAAATAAAACTTTAGGTGGCTAACCAATTAGAGGTAATGAGGAATATATATGTGTGTGTGTGTTAAAATACCAAAAAAATTACAGAACCATAAGCCCATAACTTCAGGCTTGTTTCACTAAAATAATGTGTGATAAGAATTAGAATGATTCTTTGAACATCGTATATTTATCTTATCAAGAAAAGATCTAAAGATTAATAAGAGTTTATGTGTTTAAGTGAACCAACTAAAATTTAAGAATAAATAATGGATGAGAAATTTTAAATAATCAATATTTTTTAATGTTTGCTTTACATTTAAGGGATGCTTCGGTAAAGTTGTCATTTTCATCTTTTTGTAAAGACGTTTTTTATTTTGTGGTTGTTATTGTTTTAAAAACGTGTCACTAAAAGTGTTGCTTAAAGAGAAATTGTTATCCTTAATCGTTAACTTGGTTCTGATACCAATTTTTCAATTTCGACTTTTCTTTTAATCTCTTTTTCGAAATTTCTACTAACTCTTCATATTTTGCTTCGAATAAGTTTATAATTTGTATAGATTCAATTGGTGGTGCTTTATCCAAAGGATTTTGATAAAAATAATTTGCAACTTCATAATCTAAAGTATTAACCATTTCTACAATTTCTCTTGTATTTGTTATATAATTATTTATTACTAGTCCTTGATGTATATTTATAATCCTGATTTCGTACTTATAGTTTTTTAATTCTGTTCTAATTTCTATCATAATTATAATATTCTTTTTTACATGGATTATTATATATAAAATCTTTTATCTGTTTTTCTTTTTCTTTAATATAATTTCTCAAATCTTCAATAACTTCTTTTATTTCTACACTTTCTCTTGTTTCTAAATATCTTTCTAATTTTTCAATTTCATTCTCCATTTTTTCTTTCAATAGCTTTAATTCTTTTAAATCATAATATGGTTTTCCAGGCATTTATAAATTTCTTAAATTTAATTCCAACTTGTTTATATTTATTTTTATTTCTATCCTTTTTATTATAAGATCATCAATTTCGATCTGAAGATTATTTAATTCTTTTTTATACTCCTCTATTTTACTTTTTAATTTTCTTGCTCTTTTCCTTTTTATTTTATTTTCTAGTTTTTCAATCATTTTATACTTCATAAATAATTCCTAAAAATAGTTTGGTTTAGCATTATTTATTTTAGAATTTCTGCAAACTCTATCATCGATTCATCACTATTTTCTAGAGATTCTATTAATTTTTCTAGCTCTTCAACTTCTCTTTTTAACTTGTTATAGATTATTTTTGGAGCTTTAAATGCTCTTTGATTTATTTCAGAAAACTGCAAATAATTCAAACGATTCTCCCTTTCAAAGAGCTCTTGTTTCTTATCTTGATAAGTTACATATATTTCTTCTTTATTTATTGTCATAATTTAGTATTTAGGGTTTCATTTAATTTTTCAACCTTTTTTGTTAATTCTTTTATTTCAGAGTTTTCTTCTTTAATCTTTAACTTATATAAACTTAAAGGACTATTAATTTTAGATTCTCTTATTTGAAAATTTGATGATCTCTTTGATGGTTCTTTTAATAATAGAACTGGGTTTTCAATAGCTTTATATTTTGGTATTTCTGTTTTTACAATTTTCTGAAATAATTCATCGACATAAATTCTTTCTCTGTTTTTAAATATTATACTACGATGGCTATTTGTTAAAGCATAATTTATTGCATATGTAATTGAAAATGGTTCATCATCTTGTTCCATTAAACTATTTCTATGAAATTTATAAGCTAAACTTAAAGATCTTCCAAGATTTTCAGTTGATAAAGGTACAGCATATCCAAGATGGGCATTAAATTTAACATTTATATTTGCCAAATTTCCATGAACAATTCCAATTATTTGATCTATTGGGTCATCAGTAATTCTTTTGTCACAGATTGCTAAACTTATTGGTGAATTAATTCCTTTCATATATGTAGATTTAATTAAGACTTGTACGGTACTAATATGAATCCATCCAATTTTAGATCTTTTTTGTTGATCCTTAATTTTCTCAATCTATTTACTCAATTCTTCATCATTTATCAAAGCTATTTCAAGTTCTCCATTAGCATATTTTATTTTTATAGGAGTTTCAAGTTGAATTTTTTCATAGTATATTATATTTTTTCTATTAAAAACTTCTTTTAAAAGACTTTGTTTATTAAAGTTTTCATTTGATTTGAGATTTAATTCTATTTTTAGAATAGCCTATTTTTCATTATCTTACAAAGCAGTTAATCTATAATAATCAGATTCCTCTGTTAATTCTAAGCTTTCTAAATAATTCATAACTAAGAGACTAGGATAAAGATGTACCTTTCTGCAGAAAAACTTCATTTATTTAGTATATTTTACATAAGGTGTTTTTATCTCCAGAGGAGAGATTGTAGATATTAACTCCAGAGGGGAGTTTAGAACTATTTTTTTCCTAAGGGAATTCTTTGTCAGACTACAGAATCGCCTCGGCAGCTTCCTCCTTGCTCTCCTAGCATATGAGTACTCTTAGCCTTCTGCTTTTTGTTTTCTGATGCTCTCTACAATTGCCTAAGCAACCTATTTATAATAGTTGGGTCTGATGGACAATTTCCATCCTTACCCTTCTTATGACGTCATTGCTTACGTCATTGTTTATTATCTTGCACCAGCTACATTATTGGTGCTTTATGACCTAAGCGCTTACGTCATTATGCAATAATGTTGAGGGATGCTTCAGATGCACTGTCCTCTTCTTTTATCATGTGGGCTTCAGATGCACTGTCCTCTTCTTTTATCATGTGGGTTGATTCCGTTTCATTATTGCTTTCTTCAGATATTTCTGAGGCACATAGCTGGCACTTGTGGTCTTCTCTATCTTTTATCAAATAGCAGAGATTCATCTTTATCCCCTTAGGGAGCTTTTTTAAAAGTCCAGATAAATTATAGAATGCTGATTCAAATTCCACCAAGAGTCTCATCTCTCTTTCTTCAATTTCATTTCTTTTACTGGACACAAGCAGAGTATTTCTACTTTTATAATTAATCCTTGTGTGAGATTCCTTCGTTATTTTTTGAGTTCTTTCAAAGACCCTTGCTAATGTGCTGTCTAGTCTTCCTTCATGACTATAAATTGTTAAATCTTGAATTCGATCAATTGGTTGAAAATTTTCTGGGAAGACAGACATGAATATTACTTGGTGTGCTGGAACCAAGCATTCTTCTTCATTAAAAATAGGTTGACTGTTTGTAAATTTTAGGGATACATCCTTTGGATTTACATTGTCAATCATATTTTTAAATCTCTTTACTGCATCAACGAATCCTGCAGGAAACTCGCTAATAATTTTTAGATCATTAAAAATTAAAATTGTATCAATTAATCCATACTGAAAAAACTAATAAGTATCAGATGGAGAAGCATCTGGAAAGATAACCAGCTTTGTTAGCTGTTATTTGGCAATAGGATAATATCCCAAAATTGCACTTTTTTCTTCAGTCCAATTCAGGACTATATTAAGGGTTTCTCTGAGATTTGATCTACAGACCCTTTTCTTTTCCTTGATTTCAGCCCTTGTAGGAATGTTTCTTATTATTCCTGTTCTTTGGGTTTGAATTGGAGCTTTATCTGCTCTTTTTAGAGTTTGCTCTGGATGAAGAGCTTCATATTCCCTAAAGGATTCCTTTGCCTCTTCTAGTGTTAAAAATCCTCCTTTATGAATTATCCTTGATTGATGTGTGAATGGTGCTGCTTTTTCCCAGGCATCATATACTCCTTTCATGGGGCCATTATAAATTACATAATATTTTTTATCTTGGATGGATTTTTTAATAATTTCAGCAATTGTTATATTTTCTGAAATTTTTTCTTCACTTGATTTGTCCACCATGCTTAGCTGGCTGAACTCTGATGGTTTCGCTTGTTGTGTTAATTTCATTGCTTCAATGGCCTTCTTGAGAGATTGGATCTGTGTTCTTATTTGATGACAATGCTTGCATTCTTCGAGTTCTTGCTCATATTTTTGAATTTCTTGATCTAATGCGTTGTAGACGAACTCCATTCTCTTGTTAATGTATCTGCAATAACATTTTTGTCACCCTTAATATATTCAATCTTTATTGGATATTGTAACAAAAATAATTGCCATCTTACCAATCGTCCATGATTATAATCAACTTTTAAATTATATCGTATGAAACCTGTTAGGTAACTTGAATTTGTCCTTAATGTAAATTCTCTGGGTAGTAAATCAATTTTCCATTTTTTAAGAGATTTAATTGCTGCTAGAGTTTCCTTTTCATGAGTAGTATATTTCTGTTCTGTTGGAGTAAAAGTCCCTGAAATATACCTGCAAAGTAATTCCTTTGGGGAATATTTAGAATCTAGTGATTCTTTTTCTTGTTCCAAACTTTTTATAGCTTTCTTAGCTTTTAGACATCCTGACCAGGTTATGTCTGAAGCATCTGTTTCTACTATTAAGTAGTTGTTTTCTTCTGGAATATAAAGTTCTGGAAGTTTTTCACATAATTCTTTGACTCTTTGAATTTGCATACTATCTTTTTCTTCCCATTTTCATTCTTTTTTAGTATTTATTTTTGGAAATAAGCTTTTAGTGTATTCTGTTATATTCTTTAAAAATCTTTGATCAGAAATATAATTTATACACCCTAAAAATCTTTGTAATTATTTTCTATCTTCTATTTTATTAGGAAATAAATTTACCTTTTCTAAAATATTTGGTTGAAGTTTTAGCTTTCCTTGAGTAGATAGAATTAATCCAAGAAACTCTATTTCTTGTTTTGCTATTCTTGCTTTCTTTTTGCTAAGAACTAATCCTTTTTCTTTACATCTTTCTAAAACTATTAATAATTTTTGAAGATGATCTTCTTTATCCTGTTTTGTAAAAATTAATATATCATCAATGTAAACTAAAACAAATTCATTTAACTCTTTTAGATTTTCTTCCATAAATCTTTGATAAATACCTGGGGCTTGTTTTAATCCGAATGGTAATACATTTCATTCATAGAGCAACACACTTGTTGATTTTTTTGTTGGGCAAGTAAAAGCAGTTAATTTCTTTGTTTCTTCGTCTAAACGAAGTTGCCAACATCCTTATTTTGCAGCAAGAGATAAAAACCAAGTTGTTCCTTTGATTTTTTCTAAAATAGAATCTTTTATTGGAAGTTTATGAGCATCACCAATAGTTGTTTCATTCATCTTCTTATAATTAATTACCATTCTTCTTTTCCCCTTTTAATTTCATTATTGTTTTCGACATAAAAGGTTGGAGCCGCATGAGGACTTTTACTTAATCTTATAATTCCTTTTTCCAAAAGATCTTTACATTCTAATGAGAACTCTTCTCTATCTCTTACGGAATAAGGAATTTTATTTGGAACATTTATTTCTTTTGTAGGATCTTTTAATTTAATGCTTACTAATTCTTTATTTGTATTTTTAATATCTAAAGGATTTTCAGCACAAATTTCATCCAAAAGTTCTTCTATCTTTATTTTAAGATTATTTTTTGGAATATTTATCTGAAAATATAAATTTAAATAACATGTTTCTAAAATAGAAAATATTTTATCTTTTAAAATCTTATCTATAGTAGTAGTTGGTATTTTTATACGTTTTGATTTTTGATTTATTGAAGAATCGTGTGGAGCTTTTAAAACTATATATGTTAATTCTTGAATGAATGGATGATATAGCTTTAAAAAGTTATTTCCTATGATAAAATCCATTCCAGACTCTAATATATATAGATGGAATAATGAACCTATAATTTAGAATAAATATTTCAGCCACCTCTACTTTTTGGTCAATTTTATGTATTGATTTGTAAGCTATCCTAACTCTTAATGGTTTCTTTAATTTTTTCCAATAAAGTTTTATATTTGTACTAGCAAAGCATTGTGTTGCTCCAGTATCTATGAAAGCATTTATAAACTTTTCTGTTATTTTTATAGTAATAAATGTGGCATTATTGCTCAGTCTCTGAGTCTGTTTCTGAGACATATTCAAAAATATAGTCTAAGTTATCATCTGATTTTTCTAACGGTTCCATGAAACAAGACTTAGCAATTTCTATTTGTTTGGTAAGGTCCTTTTTATCCTTCTTTTTTGGACATTCATTTGCATAGTGTCATTCTTCTTGGCAATACCAACACTTACAATTTTCTTTTTTATTTGGGTAATAGTCATTTTTTTGCCTTTTGTTTTTATTGTTATTTTTTTTTTCTAAAATACCTCTTTTTTCTCCAGTTTGGATAGTATTTTCTTTTTCTAAATTGATATTTTCTTTTTCTTTGAAAATTTTTATTAAGACCATATTTTTGAGGTATTTCTTCATTGTCGTGATAGCAAATTCTAATTATATTTGCAAATCTTTTTTGAGTCGCTTCTTGCATACAACGTTCTTTTATTTCCTCTCTTATTGCAGAAGTTGCTCCACCAAAATTATTTTCAATTGTCCCTCTATTTATCTCTCTTATAAATCTTCCCATTATAAATTCATTAGCAGGATATGGAAGTTTTGTTATATACATACTAAGATAATGGTCTTTATCTTCTTCAATATTCATAATTTTAATGGTGATTTTACTTTTAGTTTTGTTATGTTGGCTATATTCTGAAGTTTTTCTTCTTTAGGATTCTCTTTTTCCTTATTTCTTTGAAATTTTATGGATACTAATATTTCTTCGAGCATATCTACTATAGAATTTAATTGTGGGTTAAAAGTATGATAGAGATGTGAGGAATCATTTCCATGGTAGCATTTTTTAGAAATTCCGTGTGAGATATAAGTTTTTGAAGTCCTTCAATAAAACTTATAGTAAAATAAAGATTTTGAGAAAAATCATTTTGTATTGATTTTAAGAATTCGGTGTCATCACAATTAACATTAGTTAAAATCATTAGTTTTTGATCTATTAATTTTGATAATTTAATTATTTCTTCTCTTAAATCTTCTAATTTACTTTTTTCCATTAGGTGACGCTTTTCTCATAAAATGCTATGGTTTTAAGTGTTATGTAGTAAAAAGTGTGGCTTTAGAATGTATGGTTTAGGTTTTGCCACATAGACGTCTTTAGAAAAAGTTGTTTTGGGGATCTTTATTTAAGTGGTGCCTTACATTTAAATCAATACTTATAAATTCTCTTCCTTTTATACTAAGAGTGTTGGCTTTGGCATTCCCCAAATATAGGCATGGAAATATTTATACTTAGATCAGAGAAAAAAATTGGGACATTACTTTTGCAGAAAATTTTAGAGGCCAGAAGTTTCTAGTAATTTTAGTCAGTATTTGGCCAACATAAATACTAAATTGTTTTCGACAAATAAATTTTAATAACTTATGTGTGTAAACTCATGTGTCGAAATTCTAATAAATATAGATACAAACTATGTCTTTTATGTGTGTAAATTCTTGTAAATGTGAGTACAAATTATTATTGGTCAAATGCTGGTTTAAAATGATCATGTTTGCTCATCATGTAGTATTGTTGCTAATTTTGAAACTTTAAAGTTGAATTCCCTTCTGCTTAATGAACAGGAAATGTTTCCATGGTCATGGAAAAGATTGAAGAAGGAAACACACATCATGATCAATCAGAAGATGAAGAAGAAGATGACAAGAAACAGAGAGTGAAACAAGAAGTTGAAGTACAGAAACAGAACAAGCCAAAGAACTTATTTGGAACTAGACCTACACCTTTGGAAGTGCTTAATCATGTGCAGCTGAATAACAATTTCGAAACTCCACGCTCAACTATAAAAGGAGTTCTCAATCACCCTGAGAATGCAGAGATAAGTTTCAACATGAAAACTCTGAAGAAAGTTGAGGATCAACTTCACCGTTCATTCATTGAATTCTACCGCAAGCTTCGCCTTCTAAAAAGCTATAGGTGACAACGGCATACATCATATGCTGCACTCATCAACTATTTCAAACATGTTTGTCTAAACTGAACAAGGATCTAAGTAAAACTTTTCGGTTTTCCTGAAGGAAACAGCTTTCTGAATGTGTTGGCATTTTCAAAGATAATGAAGAAATATGATAAGGTGATGTTGTAAGAATCAATAACCCTTTTCTGTTTGTTTCCAAGCTCTTCTTTTCTGCTATCTAATCTTCATAGTAACTATATGCAGATTACATCTAGAGGTGCAGGTAAATCTTACATGAAAATGGTAGACGATTCCAACCTTGGAGGCTCCGATGAGGTAAGATAAGAATGTTACAATGAAGCTCCAAGATTGAAATTCATCATTATTAATAACACTCGTCAGCAAAAATCGTCAGTGAAACATTAAAGTGGTGTTCTGCAAGTTTTGATTCTGAAGGTTGAGGAAGGGAAGAGAGCAAAGGTGTTAAGTGTAAATGTATTAAGTTTTACATCTTCCATTCCATTCCAAAATCCAAACTCGCAAACATACCCTTTACTCACTTTGAATTTCTTCTCGGTGTTTATTTGTTGCAACTTACTATATAGTCACTTTACCTGGCATAGGTCACAAAGCTTATGGATAGGGTTGAAAAGACATTCACTAAGCACTTTGCCAACTCAAATCGCAGTAAAGCAATGAGTATCCTCAGACCAAAAGCAAAGAGAGATACACATAGAGTTACATTTACCATGGGTAAGCACCAACATATTTATGTAAAATCCAAATAATGTACTTGTTTTTGTAGATCAAAAGAGAGGACGAACTTTTTATTTGTTCTTAACTTATACTATCTACATAAGAAAACACTTGACAGCCTGAAAAATATTTAGCAGAATTTTGTGGTAAATTATTAGAGAGACTTCAAAATTTATAACTGTCCATAATTTTGGAATTTAGATCCTCTAAAGTGAGGAAATTGGTAATGATAAAATGAGGGGTTAATCACTATTGAATTTGTAACTCTCATGAAATGTGTGCTCTACTATCTTTATTTAAGAGTGATTCCTCACTTTATCACTTTATCAACTTCACTTTAGAGGATCTTGATCCATAATTTTAACCTAACCATTATAAAATTGCCACAGAAACTGACAATAATTTCTGGCAAGATTCTAGCAAAAAAATCCGGGCTCTGTAAGATCACTCATCACCTATGCGCATATGTTGTTTCAGGTTTCTTAGCAGGATGCATAGCATCTCTAGTTCTAGCGCTTATTCTAATAATCCGTACTCGCAACATCATGGATCATGAAGAAACCACCAAGTACATGGAGACCTTGTTTCCTCTTCAAAGGTAAAATAGTTCTTCTAAAATCCATCTCTCATAGTGATAATATCTACACAGGGAAAACAACAGAATTGTTAGTAAATTTACCATATTGAACCTTGTTTTGTTGCAGCTTGTTTGGATTCGTAGTTCTACACATGGTTGTGTATGCAGCTGATATATACTTCTGGAAGCGATACAGAGTAAATTACTCATTCATATTTGGCTTCAAGCAAGGAACTGAGTTGGGCCACAATCGAGTCCTTCTTCTTAGTTTTGGCCTTGCAGTGTTGGCGCTGGTCGGCGTGATTGTTAACCTTGACATGCAGATGGATCCAGAGACACAAGACTATACAGCCCTCACCGAGCTTGTTCCACTGATCTTGCTTCTTGTAAGACAACAATTATGGTTGAAAGATTTGTCTTTAAAATTTTCTTTCTATAATAACATGATGGATATTTTACGTTGTTTATTAATCTGCAGAGTGTAGTTGCTATTTTGCTGTGTCCTTTCAACATCATCTATCGCTCGAGCCGCGTTTTCTTCCTTACATGCCTGTTTCACTGCATATGTGCTCCTCTTTACAAGGTAAAGAAACTTATTTTGCAAGCACGAGGTCTTTGCAATCCTGAGATTTTCTCTGGTATGCTAATTCTTTTGTTCACGTACCTCAGGTCACACTCCCAGATTTCGTATTGGCAGATCAATTTACCAGCCAGGTTTGTGACTAGAAAATGGGATCATACTGTTTCATTCCTTTGATTCTCATTGCCCAATTATAGTTAGTCTTAGAACATTCCCGATCCTTCAGTTATGTGTACTCTGAGATCAGGTGCAAGCCTTGAGAAGTTTCGAGTTCTACATTTGCTACTACGGTTGGGGAGACTTCAGACAGAGAGAAAACACCTGCAGCTCAAGCAGCATATTCAAAACTTTCAAATTCATTGTCGCTGCTATTCCATACTGGTCTCGTTTCCTTCAGGTAATAAATTTTGTTCCATCCCCATCAATGGTAAATGATGTGAGTCAGTACGATATTTTGCATATCATAAACATGCATAACGTTTTTCTCAAATACAATCTTTTGCCAGTGTCTTAGGCGCCTGTTCGAGGAGAAAGATCCAATGCAAGGATATAATGGGTTGAAATATTTAGTCACAATTGTAGCTGTATGCCTAAGAACAGCATATAGCATCAACGATGGAGTGGGATGGGGGGTGCTGGCCTGGATTTTCTCAATATCTGCAGCAGTTGTTTCTACATATTGGGACCTTGTGATAGATTGGGGTCTTCTGCAAAGGCATTCCAAGAATCGATGGCTCAGAGACAAACTCCTAATCCCTCATAAAACTATATACTTTGTAGCCATGGTATGTACAAAGATAGAAGACAAAATTATGTATTATTCAAGTTTTTTGTGGATAATCACTTACAAATTAGAACTTTGCAGGCCTTGAATGTTTTGCTGAGATTTGCTTGGCTGCAGACAGTTTTGAATTTCAAGTTTCCCTCCCTGCATGACCAAGCCATGATTTCCATTGTTGCTTCCCTAGAGATCATTCGTCGTGGCATATGGAACTTCTTCAGGTAAACAAGAGATTAATCAAGACTTGAATCCAATGCTACAGTGTCTCCTAAAACCACATAACATTCTTGTCCACCTTAACCCTTTATATGCAAATTTTCCATGCCCTCATTCAAAGACTACATCATTTCCATAGTTCGTTTCGATTTATATGTTATAATTGCTGCGGTTATGATTTTCTTTATTTTTTATGTTTCTTTTTCCAGATTGGAGAATGAGCATTTAAACAATGTTGGCAAGTACCGTGCTTTCAAGTCAGTGCCACTACCCTTCAACTACGATGAGGATGAAGATAAAGATGATTGATTTGTTCTTAAGCTCAATCAACAATAGCTCCAACATGATTGTATTTTACATTTGTACATGAGAGAGGAAATAAATTGTTGTCCTTGAATCTTTCATGATCCGTATGCTAAGATTTTGAGAGTATATTATATTTTTCTAACAAAATAAGTGTGCATTTCTTGGGCGACAGAAAAATAACTAGGGGTGAGAATGTGCCATTATAGTAGAAGCAAATCCTTTGTTTTTAAACATTGACGCTTCAATATTGTTGTTTCATAACTTCTCACAATTACAGTACTCACTAATTCGAGAATTTACGATAAAAGAAATCTAAGCATTGCAAAGAAAAGCAGAACGATGACAAAAGGTCACTATATCATTTTCCAAATCCATTATTTAAATAGCTAAGCTTCCAACCTTAAAATTTTATCCACTTCTTGCTGGTACCACAAGTTTTTTTTTTTTTTTTAATTCAAACTTAAAAGTTCTTGCAAAATCATATTAATAAGTAATAACTAGTAACAGTGTCTTCCCTGACTAACAGATCATAAGAAGGCCCAGTTATGAGATCAAATGGTTACTTAGTCAAACTTATATGGAAGTAAGTAATGCTGAATGACAGCAAAAGAACAAAATAACGAAATTAAAAAGGATACCTAAACTTGCAGAGTCTACAGATGCTGAATATGTATCAATCTAATCAAAGCTTTAGGAAGTCAAGAAACTAAGCATTTCTTCCTCACTACTAAATCAAGCACTTAAACTCATCATCAAGAAACAAATCTTCTCCACCACAAGCATTTGAGAAACATAATATTTTCTCTCCTAGGGCACAATAAACTACACAAAGTAGATATAGATTCGGAAAGCTCCTTAATGAGTTGCTTGCATTCAGGTTATTATCTAGCTAGCAGGGAACTGATTAGTAAATCAGTCAGCATAAAACTCAAGTCTCAAGATAATAAAAGGAGTGGAATGAAGACAAGTACACTTGGTAATATAAACTCATATCAGCACATGGAAACAAACTATAAGCAAACACATGGATCATCAAAAAATTTCATAGGGCCATACACCTGAATTCAATTGTACTAAACAGAGTCCGAGGATGATGATCCATATCTTCACTTTAGATATTAGAGATTTTTCACATTCAACTACCACATACATAAGGAGGAACCACTAGAGCAAAACATGACATGAATTTTGTATAACTTGTTCAAAAATTGTAATCAGTTCATCATAACGTTATTTCTAATACAAATTGAATTATTGAACAGAGATAGATTACCTATCAATATCATATATGTGAATTCAAGTAAGAACGTATTCATAAGAAATTCCAATTTATTGTGAGTTCAAAAATGCCTCTTTCTGTAGTCAGCCATCCTCTCCATCTCCAATAACTTAAGCCTCTAAACTGTAATCAAATCCTTCTTTTCACAATAAAATACAAGCAAAACAATTGCTAAAAGTAAAAGTAAAAAAATTTCGAATTGCGAGATCTCACTTTTTATCAGAATCAGAAGAAGCCCTATCTTGCTCCTTGGACTCTTTCTCCATGGCTTCTTTCTCCAATTCCGCGAGGGCTTGCTTCTCGGCGGCTTTCTCTGCGCGGAGGATGGGTTCGTAGTAATCGGAATGGGCCTCCATACACTGCTTCAGCGCCGCCGTGACATTGACGCACTTCTCAACGATGTCCGCTTTGTTCTTCTCTGCTTCATCGATGCACTTCTCCCACTCGATGAACGATTCCCTGCAACCGCCACTTTTCATGAACAAGCAGAACCCGCACTCTCCTTCTTCTTCCTCCTCTTCTTCTACTTCCCCTTCCTTTTCTTCATGGTGATCGAGATTTTGCTTTGCTTCGGGTTCGGAAGGGTCCGAACGAGGCTGATCCAACGGGAGAGTCTCCGGAGCTGGAAGATCCGGAGGGAGGAGCTGCTCAGGTTTGGGTTCAGGGTGGTCGGCTAGGGTTTGCTTCGCGGCGGCGGACATTGTGGGTGGCGGAGATTGGTGGTTGCGTTTTGGATGCTCTGCTTAAAACCTCCTAAAACCCTTTGTGTCTCTCTCTCTCTTCTCTTCTATAGTTAAGCTCGATGCAGTAAACTAATATGGGTTGGTCGAGCAATGAGTTTATGTGTAAGTGTTGGGTTCTAATTTTGTATTATGTATATAATAATTTATGAGTAGTGTTAGAGGCAGTAAAATTTATGATGTTTAGCCATCAATTAATCATTATTAATATTTTTAATGGTGTAATATGATATTTAATAATGTAGGATTAATTATATTTTTTTATGGTTAAGTGTTAGCCAAATTTTAATAAAAATACTAGCCCATAAACTTTTTCATAATTTATTGGTGAACAGTAAATTTTTAAATGAAATTTAGATATGTATGAAATTAGGATCCATGTGGATAGGTTCATTTTTTTTTATTTTTTAATATCTGATATAATTTTTAAAATTAAATTGTAATTTTTTAAAAAATTATTTTAGTACCTATAAAAAAGTAAAAAAAAAAATAATTTATCTCATAATAAAAACGTTTTTTTTTTCTCTTAAAATAAGTACTTTTAAAACTAAAAAACTAAACCACGCTTAAGCAAGTGTCGAGAGTTCAAACCATGCCTTGTGCATGCAGCAACTCATTGGCTAGCGGCAGACCCTTAAATGGAGTTGTTACAAATACAAGTTATTTTTAATATAAACATTTATTATTTAAACTATTTTTTTTTTTAAATTGAGCGTCTAACGCACGCGCCTTACAACACGTTCATTATATCGCACTCTTTCTCTTCTTTTTTTTTGAAATAAAAAGTGCTCAACACAACAAGATGGAGCAATAAGAAACATAAGTAACAGGCTACTCAACGTACAACTCTCTAGTCATAACTCAAGAAGTAAACACCCTCTAGTCATCTTCGGCATTGCCATCAACAACCAAGAGATTCACCACCAAGCCACTCGTCGGAGAGCATAAAGGATCTGTTTATTATTTCCATCACCCCTGAGCCTTTATTGTTGAAGACTCTACCATTCCTTTCTAGCCAAACTGCCCAGATAACAGCAAAGAACCCAATCAGCCACCGCCTCCGCTCATTCTTCCTAGACGAAGCATTCGTCCAGCTCTCAAAGTGTTGTTTTAGTGTACCCGGCATAGTCCATATCCTGCCAAGGGCGAATAGCCATGCACACCACACCTGCCAAGTGATCTCACAGCTAATAAAAAGATGAGCAGCAGACTCAACAGACTTACAACATAGAACACATAAATTATCGTGCTGGTCAATGACACCTAGTTTGCATAGTCTTTCTTTAGTGTTCACCCTCTCAACCAAAACAAACCACGAAAATAGCTCAACCCTTGGCGGAGCGAATCCCTTCCAAATAGCACTAGTAAAGCTATAGCTAGTAATATCCTCCAGGGGAGCTGCTTCCTGCATCACCTGCACAAAGGAGTTAGTAGTAAAAATACCAGTTTTATCATATTTCCAGACCACCCTGTCCTCCCTCTCAGTTGTTATCTTTACTGACTGCAAGACCTCATGGAGTTGGTGTAGAAGCTCCAGCTCCCACTGAAATAATTCTCTCCTCCACTGGAGACTCCAGATCCATTCTAGCCCATCCCAAAACCCGCATTCCCCTATAACAGATCCTGTGAGGTTTGAAACCGAGAAAAGTCTAGGAAACATCTCTTTCAACCTCCCACCAGGTAGCCAGACATCCTCCCAGAATTTGATTGTTCTTCCATTCCCTACATCCATAGATAAGCCTCTGATCATCTTTTCTCTGATTTGTGGCTCTCTGATCTGGAGCTGACAGATATCTCTCCAAGGGCCCCCTCTTGCAGGAACAGGCTGACCACACAGCATCGCAGAGGGGTTCATGTTGTTACAAGAGCACACTACTCTCTTCCATAAAGGGTAATCTTCTTTCGAAAATCTCCACCACCACTTGAACAAAAGGGCTGTATTCCTAATTACTGCGTCTCCCACTCCTAAACCACCTGCCTTTCTAGGAGCCATCACTATCTCCCATCTCACTAGTGGCATCCCTATCTTCCCATCCTCCTTACTCCATAAGAACCGTCTTTGCAACGAGATCAACTTTTCTGCAACTGCCTTTGGCATCTTGTATAGGCTGAGATAGTATATAGGCAAACTATTGAGGACGGATTTGATGAGAACTAGTTTGCCCGCTTTATTGAGCGTCTTCGCCTTCCACAAGCTCAACTTTTCTTCCACCTTATCAATCACCGGTTTCCAGGTCTTAACTAACCTTGGATTCGCTCCCAGAGAAATTCCAAGGTATCGGACTGGTAGAGAGGCTTCCTTACATCCCAATAGCTGACACATCTGGCCCGTCCAATGCTGTTCACAATTAACTGGAATGAAACTGGACTTCTCAAAATTGATACTCAACCCGGACATCAGTTCAAAGCAACGCAGTAAGCGCTTATAATTCCTTATAGTCTCTTCCTCTGGAGGGCAGAACAGTATAGTATCATCCGCAAACTGTAAGTGCGACAGCTCAATGTGATCTCGTCCAACCAGCAGTGGGGAAATGCGCCCATTTGTTACCGCCTCTCCGATCATCCGATGAAGGACATCAACAACTAGTACAAACAGAAAGGGCGATAACGGATCTCCTTGTCGTAGACCCCTTTCCATTTTGAAAGGCTTAGAAGGGGATCCATTTATAAGCACCGACATGGACGCAGAGCAAACACATTCCTTAATCCAGCCCCGCCACTTCTGGCCAAAACCCATCTTCTGCAGAACTATATCCAAAAAGCTCCATTTGACCCTGTCATATGCCTTCTGAAAGTCCAGTTTAATTATCGCTGAGCTTCTTCTTCTAGCCTTAATCCACTGTACAGTTTCACAGGCTATCAAAGCCCCATCATGAATTTTTCTGCCTTGCACAAACGCACTTTGGGTCTCACCTACTAAGCCTGGCATCACATTTCGCATTCGCCTCACTAACACCTTAGAGATAACCTTATACACACAACCCACCATACTAATTGGCCTAAGGTCTTTGATTTCTGTAGCTCCAACAAACTTTGGTGCCAAAGCCACCCAAGTGACATTCGAATCCCTAGGCAGCCTAGCCGACCGAAAGAACCCCATGACTGCTTCAATGAATTCCTTCCCTATTTCATCCCAGCACTTCTTAATAAAATTCATGTTATACCCGTCACACCCTGGTGCCTTTGTTGACTCACAATCCCACACGGCATTCTTTATTTCTTCAGCAGTTGGCAACAACTCCAGCCCTGTTGCTTCTTCCTCAGATATCTGCCTTACCAGCCCATCCCGAAACCCTATATTAGGTGAGGTCTCCTGATGGTACAAATCCTTGTAGAACTCTCTTATAGCAACTTTAATTCGGGGTTGATTCCTAACTAGTCTTCCATGGATTCTCAAGGCATCAATTCGATTGTTTCTCCTCCTTGCCGATGCTATGTTGTGGAAGTATCTAGTGTTTCTGTCCATCTCCTTAGCATGTCTGGATCGAGACATCTGCTTCCAATGGATCTCCTTCCTGATATACCATTTTTTACATGAGCTCACCAGTGCCTTCCTCCTTGATTCCGCTGTTCCATCATGCACTCCATTGCTCACCATTTCATCAACCTTCCTGATCTCCTCTTCAAACCTATCAATCCTCCTATCCATATCTCCAAAATTTTCTCTATGCCATCTGCGCAGTGGGGTCGTCATAGCCTTGAGCTTGTCCAAGAATTGTCTCTCCCCTATGCTCCTCCACTCCTCCTTCACCATCCTCAAAAACCCATCATGAGTAAACCAAGAATCCAGACTTCGAAAAGGCTTAGGTCCCCCTCCCATCCGTGTGACATCCATGACCAACGGACAATGGTCTGACAACCCTCGTGGCCCTCCTCGTAATCTTGTTTCAGGAAACTCTTCCAGCCACTCCAAGCTAACCAGTACCCTATCAATACGACTACATGACTGGCCCCTGAACCATGTGAACCTACAATCAGACAAAACGAGATCCACAAGCTCCATATCTTGAATCCAATCTTTAAACTCAACTGCGGATACCAGCATAGAAGTAGCCCCCTTTCTCTCCTCTACTTGAGTAATCTCATTAAAATCTCCCATAAAGCAGAAAGGTAATTGACATAAGCCTGATATGAAACTCAGCTCCTCCCACACAATAAGTTTTTCCTCCCTAATATGCTCACCATACACTAGACAGAAGGCACACCGAAAATTATTTTTAACCAGCACTCCATCCACACATAACCATCTAGCTCCTTTATGACAATTTCTCATATTAAAAACCGTTTCATCCCACATCAACAGTAGACCACCAGAGGCACCTTCCGATCCCACAAACTCCCATCCTACTACATCATTACCCCACAGTTGTACTACATCAAATTTAGTCAAAACCTCTTTTTTTGTCTCTATCAAGCCTAACATATGCAAATTAAATCTCCTCCTAAAATTCTTCACCATACTCAGTTTACCAATTCCCGCCAACCCCCTAACATTCCAGGATGAAAAATTCATTTTAAAATAGTTTTACACACCTTATTCCGATTTTTTGGACGACTTCTTCTAGCCTTTTCTTTCTGTTTGGCCTGCTTTTTCTTCAGTGCTAGTGCCTCATTCTGCTCCTGGAGTATCAGCATAATATCGTCTTCCTCGTCATATTGCACAGCTCCACACTCCAGAGCTAAGTTCCACGCCTTCCGATTTTCTTCCATCTCTTCTAGTCGTGTAGTTTCAGATGTCTCTGACTCACCACCATTCATAGCTGCAGCCCGTACTTCATCACCCACTGCATCCATTGATTCACCAGCCTTCGTGCCTTCCACCACCAGTGACTTTACCAGTCCCAGACCACTGCCATCGGGCTGCAAGTCCGCCACCCCCAAGTCGTCAGTCCCACCATTCCCCGCCTTTCCCCCAACTCGGTCTGTTCCAGCAAAACCCATTTCTCGATCCCCACCGCTCCTTCGATCCGTCCCTACCCACAAATCCGGTCGCCCCTCAAGGATCACCGCATTCATCGCCGGTGACCTCAGCTCCCCAGTCCTGTCATGGTCAAGGCTCGGGCTTCCCGGTTCGGCTTGAGTTTCCAGCCATCCCTGCCCCCGGCGCACTACCTCGCCTTCATGAGCTTCCCCTTCTTTCGACAAAGGATCGGCACAAGAAGACTGGGTCCGTCCCCCGCCGAAGACCGCCGCACCGCCCTCGTAAACTCCATCGAAGGCACGCCCCGAGTCCTCACCAGCACAGGTTTCGGTCCGGGTCATATGTGACACCCGATCCAGCAAGCAACCAGCGCCAGTCAGCCCAGTTTTCCCTTCAATTCCAATTTTTGGGCCTGTGTGTTGGAAGCCCAAAGTAAGTCCCTTAACATTGGAGGAACAGTTTTGGGTTCCATCTTCAGTGGGCCTCAAACCAATCCCCTTAGCACTAATAGCAGCCTCTACCTCAGCACATATTTGCCCACCAGGAACGTCCCATGACTTAGTTCTATCTGAAACTGTTTCCCCATAATTAGTGCGTAATCCCCCAATATCCTCTTGTGATAAATTGAGATCAAATCCCTTAAATGTAGGCGTTACTGTTTTGGAAACAAAAAATTCGTTATTCCACTCATTCAGATCTTCTGATGAGATTACTACTTTACCCTTCACCTGATCTTCCTCCCTCACCGTCGGCAGTATCACATCTGCCGATATGTCCCCTGTGGCCTGACTCCCATGACAGTTAGCCTCATAAACTCTTGTAATGCCCATGCCAGCGGAGCCTTCGCCAAGAGACCACCCCTGGTTCCGTGCGACAGCGCCCCCCTCTGCACCGCTCAATGAGTCACAAGTTCCACTCCTCACTTCCGATACAAAAACATCAAACCTATTTTTGCCAACGTGCATGCATATCTTTTCGTGAATAACATCAAACCTTGGCGTATCAATTAACACCCGACCAGCGCTAAACGACAAGCATGACACTGTTGCGTTCTCGCACACCACGACCTCTCCCCATTGTTCACCAATCGCACGAAATGTAGCTTCAGACCACGTGTGTAGCGGAACTCCGATACACTCAATCCATACTCGTCTACTGTCACAACGATCATACTCGCTCCAGCGTCCTACTCGATAAAAAAACTTCAAGAAATCAGTCATGTGGATAGTGAGCGCCTCATCCGCACTGTTTGTGCTATCAAAGACTAACAAGGCTTTGTATGCTCCCAATGCATAAACCTTTACGACTTTAGGCCATTCCGTTCGAGCTACGACGCTTAATAACCGGAAATCAATAGCCTGCACAGTACTTCCAACAATGCTCCGCTTCAACCAATTCCAATTATTCTCCTCCACTGAGGCCTTGATTGTCCTTACCCCCAAGCCCTCTCCGTCCTTCAGCAAGTTACTTGCGTGCGGATCATTTGTATTTTCCAATGCTTTGCTTCCCCCCGGTTGGCTATCAGTCGGATCTATTCTTATCCCTCTGGCAGCCACACTATCTACCAGAGAATAATCAAGCTCGATCTGAGATTTCCCCCCTTCAATCTTCTTTTTGTCTGGTTCTCTCCTTGTATCTGCATTTTCCAGAGTCCGCTTTCCCTTAGAAACATCCCTTCTATACTTTGCCTCCCCTACAAAGATCTCCTTCCCCCTTAAGCACAAGCGATTCATCTCTGAAATTGCTTTTAAAGCTCCACCCTTTGTGGTATATCGGATGAATGCAAAGAGATACACCATGCCACTCCTCATCTTCCTGGAGAGGTAAATATCATTAATCCTCCCTGTCCATGAAAACAAACCAAACAATTCTTGTTTCGATATGTCTACCGGTAGTCTGTCTACAAACACAGTGAACGAGTCCTGTTCCAATCGAAGATACTCATCTCGGTTCCAAACCCTCGGATCTTTACCTAAAAATTGTTGCCTCGACCCTCCCCGTCCGGTGGTTTCCCAACGCGCTCTCTCCCTCTCTCGCTCTCTCATTTTCTCTTCTTCCTTAATCAAAACGCAAACCGTCAAGATTCAAGCGACATTCAAAACAAACTACGATTCTGCGAATAGTAGAAGAAATCAAGAAGAAAAGATACAAATCTTCATAAAAAATCACCAGAAAAAACGAAAAAACATTATTCAAGGTACTGTTTTACTGTTCTTCTAAGTTTTTTTTTCTAGATTGTCTCTGTCATATGCCTCATCCTTAACCAACAAAATATTAAAAGATTTCAAGAAGAAATATATTGTCTCCTCCTGATATTGGGTGTATTTCTTAAATCCTTTGGGTGTATTTCTGTAATCATTTGGTTTATTTCCGTAACCGTTTGGATGTATTTTTATAATCTTTTGGGTATATTTCTGTAATCGTTTGGGTGTATTTCTGAAGTTCCATTATCTTCAAAACAATTTCAAAACTTGATTTCAAAAACCATGAAAATCGAAAAAAACAGAAAGAGATCGAAGGCAAAGAGAGAGCGCACGAAGAAGATCGAACAAATTTAGCAAGAAACTCGAAAAAGGAAACGGAATCTTTTGAAAAATGAAAGTTATATATTCACGTGTTAATTAATTTGGATTGATTTAAAAGTCTGTTAAAGAGGCCCATAACATAAGCAGCACGTTTATGGGGTTTCGTTCTCTTCAGACTTGTAAAGCTTGTAAGCGCAAAATACTTGTACGTAGAAATTAATCTTTTTTTTAAAAGAACTTAATTAAACTGTTTACCAAACTAAATCTTAGTTCTTGACTGGTTAGATTGAAAGATACCGTAAACAAAAAAAATTCGATACAATTAATTTCATGTAATAATAGTAATATTGATAATTGAAAATGATTAAATAATTTAATATATTTAATTAAATTATCGTTTAAAAATTTTTAATTATTAGTTTTATGTAAAGCTGTACGTAAATTTTCATTTTATTCTTGTTGAAAACCATTTATTTCCAAGTTCGTGTGAAGTTGACTATTCTATTGGCGTAATTGACTTGAGTTTAGGAGGGCAGCAATTAAAAATGTTTCTTAAAAATAAACAGTTGTTTAATATAAAATAAGATTTCAAAAATTAATATATAGTCTGTTAAAGTTGCAGATTGATAATTTAAATTGGTCTATAATATTTTTCTTATTAGAAAATTCATTTTTTTAACAAAAAATTAATAAATTTATCTGTTTTTTTTAGACAAATTACTCCTTCAATCTTCAATTTTTTTTTTTCTAAAAGATAGTATGGTTGAAGTATTAAATTGTTTAAATTTTAAAAAATAATAACTAATCTATTCATTGTTAGAAATTATTTTGTGCAATTTCTTTATGAAATAAAGACTAATTTATCAAAATTTTTTAATTCATCTAATACAAAATGGTCAGATATCAATTTATAATTTTACTTGTATTTTTTTCTTAAATTGATTTTCAACTCAAAGTTTGGATATAGAAAAATCAGTAATCCAATAGTATTATCTTAATATACAAAGATAATAAGCTAAGAATTTTAAAAATATGAGATTTTATTTAACCTTTCAAGATTTAGTTTTTATGCGTAATTGCGTATATGTAGCAAAAACTAATTATATATATCATTGATTGGTGATTAAGTTTTTTTACATATATAATATGGTTGATTTTTAAATTCATAACTTAAAATAGTTACCTTTAAGTGCATAAAATAAATTTTTATATTGGCGGTGTATAGTGGAAAATGGAGATAGTATTGGCTGTCAGACACAGTGTGAGGAAATTGTCTTGATTCTCCAAGACTACAACTTTAACATCAACATGTATGTGTTGGACTTACAAGGTGCAGATTTGGTTCTAGGTGTCCAATGGCTTATGGGTCTTGGTTATGTCACTACTCATTATGGGTTGTTGACTATGGAGTTTGTAGTGTATGATTTGAAGGTGAAGTTACAAGGAGAAAGGCTATTGCAATCAGAAGGGCTCAGTAATAGAATGCTGCAGAAATTGGTGACAAATGAGGTCATTACTACATTCTATCACCTGAGAATGATTGAGGGAGAGACCAACAGCAAACCAACAGCCCCTGTAGATATTCAGCAGCTTTTGAAAGAATTCTAACAGGTTTTTGAGGAACCTACACGGCTTCCTCCCACTAGGGTGATTGACCATAAAATTGAGCTCATACCGGGTGCCCAGCCGGTTAAGGTACGACCCTACAAATATCCTCAATTTCAGAAAAAGGAATGGAGCGTTTGATCGCGGAGATGCTTGAAACCGGTGTGATTAGAGAAAGCCATAGTGCATTCTCTAGCCCGGTGCTTTTGGTAAGAAAGAAGGATGGTGGTTGGCGCTTTTGCGTTGATTATAGGGCTCTCAATGCAATTACAGTTAAGGACAAATTTTCTATACCAACTATAGAAGAGATACTTGATGAACTCTTTGGTGCTGAATATTTTTCTAAGATTGATCTGCGGTCGGGCTACCACCAAATCAGAATGAATGAAAATTCAGTGCACATGACAGCCTTTCGAACTCATTTGGGTCACTATGAGTTTGTGGTAATGCCATTCGGCCTTACTAATGCCCCTTCTACATTCCAAGCTACCATGAATCGGATTTTTCAACTTTACCTACGAAAATTCATCGCAGTTTTCTTTGATGACATTCTCATTTACAGCCGCACATGGGCGGATCATTTGGAGCATCTCAAAACTACTCTTGCTGTCCTACGTACTCATGATCTATATGCTAAAGCTTATAAATGTTCTTTTGGTCAAAATCAGGTTGATTATTTGGGACATGTTGTGTGCTCTATGGGAATCAAGGTTGACCCTTCTAAAATTGAGGCAATACAAGCTTGGCCGAAGCCAACTTCCCTTAAGCAATTGAGGGGTTTCCTTAGGTTAACAGGCTATTATTAAAAATTTGTTTTGGGGTATGCCCAACTAGCTCATTCACTCACTGAATTGCTGAAGAAAAACAATTTTCATTGGGGTGTTGAAGCGGACATGGCATTTGACAAATTGAAGACAGCCATGACTTACACACCTGTGCTATCCCTTTCGGATTTTTCTTAGAGGTTTACTGTTGAGACCGATGCATCTAACACCGGGATAGGTGCTGTCCTATCCCAGAATGGGCACCCTTTAGCCTACTTTAGCAAGAAACTAAACCCGAAGTTGGCTATGTCTTCTGCCTATATTCGAGAGTTGTATGCCATTACTCAGGCGGTTGTCAAATGGCGTCATCATCTACTAGGCAGAAAATTCACCGTAAAAACTGATCATCAGGGTTTAAAAGAGCTACTGACACAGGTGGTGTTGACCCTTGAACAACAATTTTATTTGCATAAATTACTGGGATATGATTTTGACATAGAATACCGACCGGGAAAACAAAACCAGGTGGCAGACGCACTGTCCAGGCATCCAGAGACAACTATAGCTCATGAATTCAGGGCCTTCACCTCAATCCATCTCACACTGATGGAGGATTTATTGGAAGAGAATCAGACTAATCCAGCCATGCTGCGCCTCCATGATAAGTTGAAAACAGGGGAATTGGGCCCAGATTATACAGTCAAGGAGGGTCTTTTGATGTATCAAGGGCGAGTTTGGGTTCCCGATTTCAAAGGGTTAAGGGAATTATTGTTGCAAGAGTTTCACTCATCACTTAGGGGCGGTCATGGGGGAATTCTATAGACTTACAAGGCCCTTGGGGAGTCATTTTTTGGCCTGGAATGCGAGGCCAAGTTCACAGGTTTGTTGAGCACTGTCAAGAGTGCCAAGTTACTAAGTACATTCCTGCCAAGTCCCAAGGTTTGCTACAGCCCTTGTCAATTCCGGTTAGACCATGGACCGATATTTCTATGAATTTTATTGTGCAACTTCCTAAGTCGGCTGGGTTTACAGGGATCTTAGTGGTGGTGGACCGTTTCAGCAAAGTGGGCCATTTCAGTGCTCTGAAACCTGGGTTTACAGCCAAGGATGTGGCACAGGTATTCATTAATTTAGTAGTATGGTTACATGGCTTTCCTGTTACTATTGTTTCGGATCGAGATCCGATTTTCTTAAGTCGGTTTTGGAAGAGTTTGTTTGAATTAAGTGGGACTAAGTTACTTTATAGCTCTGCATATCACCCTCAGAGTGATGGCCAAACAGAGGTGGTTAATCAAAACACTTGAGCAGTACCTACGCGTATTCACACACACCTATCCGAAACAGTGGACCTCCTATTTAACATGGGCAGAGTTCTGTTACAATGGCTCCTACCATTCTACTATTAACATGACTCCACACGAAGCTTTATTTGGATTTCCCATGAATGTACTCCCTGGGTACTCATCAGGTACTACGAGTGTTATAGAGGTGGATGAGATGTTAAAGGTGAGGGAAGTTTTGAATAAGGAACTGACTTACTTTATTCAAAGGGCTCAAAATAAAATGAAGTAGCAAGCTTATTCACATGGAAGGGACATGAAATTTAACATTGGGGATTGGGTTTTACTCAAGATTAAACCATATAGGCAGCGCTCCCTATCCTTGGAGCCACATAATAAACTGCGGAAGAGATATTATTGTCCCTACAAAGTCATTCAGAAGATAAGGAAGGTGGCTTACCGGTTGGAGCTGCCGAAGTCGTGTGCCCTTCATCTGGTCTTCCATGTTTCAGTGCTGAAACCCTTCCACGGTCCTCCGCCAGTGTCAGTGCCATCTGCAGCTAAATTACCGTCTTCCCTGCAGCCACACCCAGCCGCCATCATAGCAAGTCATGTTGTCTCCACTCCGACAGGACCTCGAACTGAACACCTTGTTGATTGGGAAGGAGTTCCTCGCCATGAGACCACATGGGTAGATATGGTTGAACTTAGCAGGGAGTTTCTAGATGTGGACCTTGAGGACAAGGTCATAGTGGAGAGGGGGATAATTGATGCAAACCCAAATCCAAATCAACAAGGCCCAGCTGAAGAGGAACTAATTGAAGATGAAAAAGAAGAGAGTCATGGGCCAGAGATGTTGGGTCCTAGAAGAAAGAAACACCCAACTTGGCACCAAGATTATGTGATGTAACAAATTGCTTCTAGAATGCCTACGTGGCAAAGTTAGTTACGTTTTGAGTATGAGAATGATTGATATAAGGTAAAAGTAGCATCAGGAGAGAGTAGAGAATTATCATTTGGCCATTAGAAAATTGGCTCTGGAGTATAACCCTCACTCGAAGCAGGAAAACGTTTGTGTTCGTACTTCTTTTCATTCATGCTATTCACTAGTAATACAACACTAATTCAATATACTTTCTCCCCTATTATACAAATTCATTACAAATCCTATTACACATTTTCTAATCTATCAACACCAGAGAAAAAAGACCAGGTGAAATCCCAATTTTTCCATTTTAAAACCCCCAGTATAACGCCATTTGTCTTCTTATTTGTATACATAGGATGGAGCTTTGGAAAATAAGATTCAATATCAATAATGTATTCACGGGCAGACTTGTTTTCTTTCTCTTTTTAATTCTATATATGGAAAAGTGAAAAAATTATCCTATAAAAATTCTATAATCAGTACTATATTCATTGGCATAGAACAAATTTTCAGCAACAAAAAATTTAGCATTGTATATATTTTCAACAAATTATTTTCAGTGATAATCAATAACAAATTCACGTAGGCGATTATTTTCAACAATCAAAAGACTAGTTTAATGATATTTTCAATACCAAAATCAAAGACAACAATAAATAGAAAAACAAAGAACGAGATAATTTGTTGGAACTCACCAATTCAAAACCAGCTTCTGATTGCATAAAAGAAGCTGACGGCAAAAAAGAAGTTGACGGCTAGAGTTATTGACGGTGAGGAGGAAGCCTAGATTGAAACATGCGTGCACTCCCTTAAATCTGAGTTTCATGATTGGTGGTTTGATGTACTTCTTCTACATGGATGTTCAAACTTCAAAGAATTGAATGAAACCTACAAGCAGAGTTGGACGGTGGAGGCATGACTAAGCAAACATAGGCGCTTGCCCGCCAACAATTTTCAGGAATATAATATATTCATCAATGTTATTGGGGTTTGTAAACATAAATCAGTAGCATTGATTTGTTGAGAATAAATTTTAGAAGAGTTCCGCTAGGGAGACAATGAAATATGTATATAATGCCTACAATGGGCTCTTTATTAGGCCCAATTGAAATTAAAGGATAAAATTAACCCTAATCCTATTATAGCTGTTTACTTTAACACACCACCAAATTTCTGCTATTTCCACTTTTTCCCCAAATTCCCAATCTCTGTTGTTTCGCCGTTTCTCCTCCCCCACTAAAACCCTCCCAATTCGTTGCAGAGACCTGTGACGGCGATAGAACCCTGAACCCCTGCAACCTGCAACCGAAGAAGGTCACAGCTAAAAGCAAGCAACTTCTTCTTTGCCCGCAAGTACGGCGCCGTCGCTGAACATCTGGCCGTCGCTGCAACCGAGCCGCTGGGCGAGACGCCGCCGACCATAACTGCCGCCAAGGAGATCTCAACACTGAACCGAGCATCTGTAGAGTACTTGGCGCGCGGGCCCGTTGTCTCCGAGCAGCGGAGCAGTCGACCTTGAATAAATAGCCGCCTGCTAGTCAACGGTTCACCGGAAACACAACGAACATCATCACCGGAAGAATCCTAACCATCCAAGGTAAGTGGGTGAAGTTGTTCATTTTTTGATCGGTAATCGCTGTTGCATGTTTGATTGTAGATAGATTTTGTTGATGAAATACGTGATTAACCATGGTAAAATAGCAGCAGGAGCCATTTTTGTAGTTAGTTTAGGTTGTTGTTATTGGTTTGTAATAAATTTAAAATAATTTTCATCTCTGGCCTGGACCGTTAGGATTTTTAAACCCGGACCGCAGAGTTTCATTTAGAGAAAAAAAATTTGTAATGAATGATACAAATTGTTTCTACTGATTAAATGGTATTGCTTATGTCATTGGCTATATAAATGAATGTTAATGTGTGAAATTTTTATTAATTTCATATTAGAGTATAAGTAAATTCCTAACTTATTACTTTTAGAATTAGTGTGATAGTGTTAAAATTCAGTTTTTCAAAAAGTTGTTCATGTTTACCGACAATTCACTTGGGAAAATTGATCAAGCATTGATGAGAAGTGAAAAAAGTACAACTGTGAATGATATAGAGAATTATGTATTAGATCTTTTTGCAGGTTCACCAAAGCCTTTGCATTATTTTTCATCTTCAGCATAGAAACTGAAAAGGGATAAGAGTGTTTGATGCAGATTTTTTTTATTCATTTTTTATGTTGGCTTGGTTTTAGCAATTGGGAATGCCATTTACAAAATTTTAGTTTTCTTACACCATTGACATTAAATTAAAATTAATGTGGCTCACCTTCTAACTCACTTTGGATGAACATTCATGTGTGATCTTATTACATGACGACTTTGTTATAATTTTTTCTAATGAATTTCTATCAATTGTTGACCTTTTTTTTATAAAACAGGTTGAATGTTTAAGATCAATTAGTCCATAAAATAATTGAGTGATCGTTTTTGAATTTTTTATGCCACTATATATATTATGAGATCATTTTTTATTCTTAAATGCTCCTGGAATTGATTTTGAGAGCATCTTGGATTGTTGCTGAAATTGAGGGTAGAATGAGAGTTGAGTGTTAGAAACGAGGGGATTTTATTTTATTTCTTTTTCCTTAATTAATTAGTACTTGCATCTATGTTGTTGCATTGGTATTAGATGTATGTTTTTTTTTTGTATTTGCTACTAACTCGATGTACACATGATGAGATCAATTACATGTCAGATGGTTAGTTTTTCAGGCAATTGGATGGTCATTTTTCATAATGGAAATTGCTATTTTAATTTGATTGTAGTGACATCACCTTTTTAAAAGATAATGCTAAAAAAGTCTCTGTTTTCTACGTAAACTAGTGTATATATGGTGCTGAAAAGCAGGATCTAGTCTTAGATATTCAATCCTGACGTTTACTAAAACGGATGGTTACTTTAATTTATTTTGTGGTGGTTATTTTTTGTTGTAGCCATTATTGTTTGGTGATAACATGTTGTTGTGCTGTGTGATTCTTATTTACCTTTCTCATTGTTATGTTTATAATTGGTTGATTTGGTCTCTACATCCAGTTAAATTCTTGCTAAAGATTTCCTTTCTCTACACGAGGCTGCTATTTTTTTTATTAGCAGCTGGAATGAATACAATTTTTATGTCTCATGTTGTTTTAATTTTTCTTACTTGATTATAAACTGAAAAGAATATTCACTTGGATTGCAGAGAACCTATTGAGTGAGTATTTATTCACGACGATCCAATCATACATTTTTCTACAGTCCAAGCTATAAATCAGATGGGTAAAAAGTAAGTTAGATCACCATTCACAGCTCCAAGCACTAGGACGTTGAAATAACGTACAGAAGGATTGCCTAAAGGGAGAAAGTTCAAAGGAAGAAAAAATTAGCATACTTAAGATAACGTACTTGATAAGATTTGAATATTTACCTTATTTACTAGGTAGAGTCTTGGAAATTTATTTATGACACATTGGGATGACATTTTTGTGGTGGATCCCTTTTTTTTAGAACTTATGTGAATCTGTTGGTGTAAATGAATTCAAGCATGACACTGACGAGTGAGTCGAAAATGACCATCTATTTTTCTTATGAAAGTAACCATCTAGATACATGGTGAACCGAACATCTAGTATACTATTTCTTAGTACAGAGATATCTCTTTTGTATTTCAAGCTGACATTACTTGAATTTGATAAGTGTTGACTTCATTATCACTGTTCTTGAACCAATATACTATAATTTGTTTTGAGTACCTGCTACAATTTACAAGGGTTGAATACCCGAAAACAACCATCCACGTATACAGTTACAGTAAACATCCGATTTCATACATAAATGAACATCCAACACATCTAAGTAAAGATAAATATGTAACTACTATCTAAAGCGACTAGCTGCACACCAAATGAAATTAATCAAGCTCCTTATACAACAAAGTATCAGAACTTATCTAGATTAAATTGGTTCATTGGAATTAATCAAGTCTAGTTTCTTGCAACAATTACGAATACATCGGATACCTATATCTTTAGAGAATAAAGCCATCCGTTGCTAACAACAAAAGCATCACACTTGGCATTTGCGTCTTTGAAAAATAGCATCTTCATCTACAATTGCTGACAAATGAATAACTATTGAAATCCTATATCCATGAATAAAAATATTAAAGGTACTCGAAACCATTTTCAATAGATTCTAACTGCTGCCGAATGAGCTTAACAAAGACATGCAGCTACCAGCTTGTTGGCGCTCATGCCGGCAAACCGGAGCACCAAATTTCATATTCTGAGAGGCCTCCAGAGGAACCATCTGCTAAACAACACAAAAAGATGACAACAATTAACTACTTGCATAGTAATGTACTAAATAATCGTGTAAGGTCGGATTAATTTAATCATGTACCGGAGCGACATTTAATTTATTCTCTATCTAGTTTATTCATCATATAAATATAGTTAATGTAAATATGCAGGATAAATATTTAGTCAACCATGAATTCATATCTCCTGGATATTTAACAATTATTTTTACAAAGAGTCTAGATAACCATATCTCCATTAGCTAGATTTTATATTATATACTTCACTAATACGGTTTCAGTGGAGCTTTGGAATCATTATCACACGCAAATTTTGCACATATCAAATATACATGAAATTGAATTATCACATGCGAATTCTTCGTCCATATAATCATAAAAAGAATTTAATAAAACCATAGAAGTGGTTGCATGTGGAGTGCTTCTGTTGCATCTACTGAAGCATTTAACATAAAAAAGAGCCCCCTACTTTCACTAAGTGGAATGAATAAAAATCATAAACAAATAACCATTCGCTATGCATGCCTTCACATAAATTGTTTACCTTGTTGGATTCCTCACCCTCTTCTACGCAATGGTTGGGATCATTGTTATGTGAATTTGATGAATTTCCGTTACTGACAGCCAATGGAACACCACATAGCAGTTGAATGAAATTCAACTCCATTTATGCTCTTCCGAGGCGTGATGGACGTCTCAAGCCTGACTCCACTTGTAATCCCTCTAACTTGCGAATGCCGACGTCGCAAGGAAGTCGCAAGCCGGCTGCGACGGAATGCCTAAAGATAACAAAATTTAAGACAAATGCTGGTCAAACATAGGAATTAAATAAAAAGTTTCACTCAGGTATTTCATCGAGCATATGGTGTGCACAATATGTAAACAGGGATTTTACACTCAATTTAAGCAGCAATCAATCCAGAAAAATCAGCCATCAAACATTTTGGAATCCAAAAAGTATCAATCCATTAATCTAAGCCTAATCTAAACACTAAAAGCAAAATTAAAAATTAGTTAACATAAATAAATAAAAGAACACGGGAAGGAAGAAGCATAGAACCTGTGTTGATGAAAGGGGAAGAATGAAAAAGAGAGGAGTAGCAGAGGCGGTGTTGCAGCGGCATAGAGCTCAGCCGCTGCTGGGTTGCACTGGGGTTTCTCGCAGGTGGACTTGATGCGGTGCCGTCAGAACGCACCGGACGACCAGAATGCCCTGCTGGGAGTTCACCTGTGCGGACTTCCGGTGACAATACACGAGCTAGGGAGAAGATGCGTTATCACCGTCGGTAGGAAGGGCTGCGTTTTTGGTCTGTCCTTGCCCTTCAGAGAGAGATGTTCGTGGTTTTAGGTTTCATATAACTGAATCCTAATTTTTTAAAAAATTTAAATTATCAAATCTTTATAATTAATGCTTGTACCCATAATTTAATTTTAATTTCAATTAAACCCCATTGTATGCATTGTACAATAAAACTATTGTCTCCTCATACTTTTCCTTTTCGTAACCTTAATTTTTACTAATATCATAATATAACATTTGTCAGTGCAAAACTATTTTACAATGATATAATATAAAAGTTAAATTCTAATATAAATTGGTAAAATATGATAAAGAATAATAAAATTTCAAGTACTGGTAGGGAGCCAATGGCCTAAGCGTACAATATGTACAATGGATTAAATTTTTGGTCCATGAATAAAATGAACATCACCCATACTATCCAGAATAACCATCCGATACCAGGATAATAAACATCTCATGTCATAAAACCACTTATTCCAAAAACTTAAGTTGGTTTTGGAGTTCACCAAGAATTGAACTTTTGACCTTTCGGATCTAGAACTCTAATACCATATCATGAAACCACTCATCCTAAAAGTATAACCTGACAGAACAATGTAACATTAATGGTCATATCTCTAATACTTCCTAAACTTTCATTGTACACATTGTACGTGTTGAGTCTGCAGCGAAATTTTGACTTCTAATAGCTACAAAGTAATATGAAATTGAACACTACTCACAATAATGCACTCGCTATATAATTACTAAAGAGAAAAGGAAAATAAAATAAAATAATAATAATAATATGAAAAGAAGATGTGAATGTAGTTGTTATTGTTGATGATGATATCAATTACAATTCTTGAGACGTATATATAGTATCTCTATGCTATAACTTCAACGAATAGGAATAAAATTCTCCGACAAAAACTCCTTACTAAACATTTTGAGTTCTTTCCTATTAAAACTCAATTTTAATTTCACTTCCTAAAATTACTCTTATCCTTCCTTTATTCTCATAATTCTCCACCTCGGTCACAATTTGAAATCTACTCAAATTTTGGACGATCAAAGTGTGGTATTCATATCTGGTTGCATCATTTGACAATGACTGCCTAACATGGAACAATATTGAGCAATTTCAAACAGTGTTGGAACTTGCTTCCTGACACCACTTTAGTCAACATGTCAGCGGAATTTTCATCCGTGTGTACTTTTACAAGAGAAATGTTATCTTTCTCTATAACATCGCGCACGAAGTGATATCTTACATCAATATGCTTGGTACGAGCATGATGAACCTGATTTTTAGCCAAATGAATTGCACTTTGACTATCACAACTCAGATTCACGCAATCTTGCTTCAACCCCAAATCATCTAGAAGACCCCTTAGCCACAATGCTTCTTTCACCCCTTCTGCTACTGCCATGTACTCAGCCTCTGTAGTAGATAGTGCCACTGTAGCTTGTAACATTGATCGCCAACTAACTAGAGCACCTTGTATTTTATATACATAACCAGTCGTAGAACGTCTTCTATCTAGATCACCAGCATAATCAGAATCAACAAAGCCGCTGATTTGACATGATTTTCCACTAAAGCATAAACCTGTGTCAATGGTACCCTTCAAGTATCTTAATATCCACTTGACTGCTTCCCAGTGTGCCTTACCCGGGTTTGCCATGAACCTGCTAACAACACTGACTGCCTGTGAAATATCTGGGCGTGTACACACCATAGCATACATTAGGCTACCGACTGCACTAGCATAAGGTACATTTTCCATGTAAGCCTTATCCTCTGCTGTTGTGGGAGATTGTTTACTAGAGAGCCTAAAATGTGGAGCCAACGGCGTTACCACCGATTTAGCATTTTTCATTTCAAATCTTTCAATGACGCGCTCAATGTATCCTCTTTGGCTCAAGAACAATTTTTGGCTTGATCTCTCCCTTTTAATTTCCATGCCTAATATTTTTCGTGCAGCACCCAAGTCTTTTGTTTCAAATTCTTTACCAAGTTGAACCTTTAACATATTTATCTCTACCTTGCTCTTAAAGGCAATAAGCATGTCATCCACATACAATAGAAGATAGATATAATCACCTCCAAGAAGCTTACGAATGTATACACAACAATCATAATTACTTCTGGAAAAACCTTGTTTTAACATAAAGAAGTCAAATCGCTTATACCATTGCCGAGGAGATTGTTTCAATCCATATAGCGATTTCCTTAAGCGACATACCTGACTTTCTTTACCCTCAACCTTGAAACCCTCAGGTTGATACATGTAGATTTCTTCCTCTAAGTCACCGTGCAAGAATGCAGTCTTCACGTCTAGTTGTTCCAACTCAAGATCACCATGAGCGACAAGACTTAAAAGCACCCGTATGGAAGTGTGTTTCACCACTGGAGAAAATATCTCATTGTAATCAACACCTTCTTTCTGTGCAAATCCCTTTGCTACTAACCTAGCTTTGAATCTTGTACCATCTGACTTAGTAGGATCTTCTTTTCTTTTATACACCCACTTACAACCAATTGCAGTCTTTCCCACGGGCAATGGGACCACATCCCATGTCTTGTTCTTATGAAGAGATTGCATCTCTTCCTCCATAGCGACAAACCAACTCTCTTTATCTTTGTCTTTGACAGCATGTTTGAAGGTGACCGGCTCATCATCCTCCACTGAGAGTGCATAATCTACCAAGTTTAGCTGCCCATAATGTCTCAAAGGCTTGTCTGACCCGAACTTCTGAACAAATTTATAATTCCTCTTTGGCCTAGTAGATGCCAAAGAATCCTGCTGCTGCTGTTGTAATGCATGTGCATTTTCTCGCTGAATTTTCTCATGATCAAGTTCATCATCTGCGTCATCTCGAGTAGCATTAGGATGCTCCACTTGAACATTATTAGAGTCTATTTGTTGATATTTAGACTCTATCTCCACCACTTGAGTATTTGAAGTTTTTCCAACATCACCATCATCTGGCATCACATCTTTAGACAAAGCTACCATAGATCGTTCATCAAAGGTAACATCCCTGCTAATTACAAACTTAGAATCATTTACACTCCAAAGGCGATAGCCTTGAACCCCTCTTGGATACCCCAAAAAGATTGCCTTCTTAGCTCTATCATCAAGCTTATTATCTTTGACATGATAATAGGCTGTGCATCCAAAGACTCTGAGTTTCTCGTAATCTGCATGTTCCCCTGACCATACCTTATAAGGTGTGTCTCCATCTAGAGAAGAATGTGGGGATCGATTCACTATGTAGCAAGCTGTAGCAACCGATTCTGCCCACCATTCTCTGCCTAACCCGGAATTAGAGTGCATACACCTTGCCTTCTCAAGTAGCGTACGATTCAGTCGTTCGGCGACTCCATTCTGCTGTGGTGTTTCTCTAACTGTCCAGTGTCTTGCAATGCCTTCTCGGTCACAGAACTCCTTGAAAGCCCCATCAGTGTACTCTGTGCCATTATCAGATCGTAGAGTTTTCAGCTTCCTACCTGTCCGGTTTTCAACCATTGCTCTCCACCGCTTAAAAGTATCGAATACCTCATTCTTATGTTTGAGGAAGTAAATCCAAACATACCTGGAATAATCATCAACAAAAGTAACGAAATACCTGGAACCACCCTTGGAAGTAACTTTAGCCGGGCCCCAAACATCAGTATGCACGTAGTCTAACAACCCTCTGCTTTTATGCTTGCTTGTAGAAAACTTCACCCTATGTGCCTTTCCATACACACAATGCTCACAAAATTCCATTTGTGGTTTCTTCATATTCTTCAGCAAACCTTGTCCACAAAGCAATGATAGACCTTTCTCTGACATATGTCCAAGCCGCATGTGCCATATTCTCGTGCAATCTGTTTGATCTCTACTTCCACCGATTCCAACTGCTAATTCACCTATAACCGTTGTCCCCAAAAGAGAATAAAGATTACCATGACGAACTCCTTTCATCACTACCAAAGAACCACGAACAACTTTCAGTACCCCATTTTCCGCAACTATTTTGCAACCATTTTTCTCCAACAAACCTATGGAGATCAGATTTTTCCGCAAGTCTGGAATATGTCTCACATCCTTTAAGGTTCTTACGACACCACCATGCATCTTGATTCTTACAGTACCCAACCCCACAGTTTTACAAGCATGATAATTGCCCATTAAAACTGTGCCACCATTTATGCTTTCATAGGTAGTAAACCACTTCCTACTTGGACACATATGGTGAGAGGCTCCTGAATCAAGAATCCACTTATCGAAGATTTCATAAGATTGTTCTGTCACAGAGTAACAATCTTCCTCATCATTTGAGACGTAGCTTGCTTCTTGCTTTTCTTTTGGGTTGTCGTTGTTCTGTTTCTTGAAAGTTATCTTCTTATTTGGACAATTTGCTTTGAAATGTCCAGCTTCACCACATTTAAAGCATGTTCTCTCCGCGTGAGGTCTAGATTTTGGCCTAGACTTTCCACGCTTATTACCTTTTCCTCTTTCATTAGTCCTTCCTCTAGCCGCGAACAATCCTTGTGCTTGATCATTATACTCTCTTCCATTTGAAGATGACATTACACTTGTAGCAACCTTACGTAGATCATCCGCTAAAAGTGATGCCCTCGTCTCATCCATGGTCAGAGTGTCACCCACCAGCATCAATGTCTGCACCAGATTTTCATAAGACTTCGGTAATGAAAGTAACAATATGAGTGCTTGGTCTTCATCATCAACCTTCACATCTATATCCTTTAAGTTTGATATGATCCTGTCAAACTTATTGATATATTCTCGGATTGAGGTGCCTTCCTCCATCTTGCATGTATACAATTTGGATTTTAAGTAGATCCTGTTAGTTAGATTCTTCGTCATGAAGTTACTCTCTAACTTTAACCAAACGCCTGCTGCAGTAGCTTCTTCATTTACCAAAAAAGCAACATCCCTCTCAAGGCATAAGATTATTGCAGCCCGCGCCTCAAGATCTAATTCTTCCCAATCCTCATCTTTCATTTCCTCCGGCTTTTTCTCTTTTCCTGCCAGTGCCTTGTGTAATTTTGTGATATAAGCAGATTTTTCATCTGCATCCTCCAATAGGAAAAATCATTTTTTCCATTGAACTTCTCGATTTCATATTTGCCTACTTTGACATTACTACTAGTAGAAGCCATTATATTCAAAATTGAATTTTACCACTCAAATAATGAATAATATAACGTTGGCTCTGATACCAATTGTTGAGTCTGCAGCGAAATTTTGACTTCTAATAGCTACAAAGTAATATGAAATTGAACACTACTCACAATAATGCACTCGCTATATAATTACTAAAGAGAAAAGGAAAATAAAATAAAATAATAATAATAATATGAAAAGAAGATGTGAATGTAGTTGTTATTGTTGATGATGATATCAATTACAATTCTTGAGACGTATATATAGTATCTCTATGCTATAACTTCAACGAATAGGAATAAAATTCTCCGACAAAAACTCCTTACTAAACATTTTGAGTTCTTTCCTATTAAAACTCAATTTTAATTTCACTTCCTAAAATTACTTTTATGATCTTATCCTTCCTTTATTCTCATAGTACGCTTAGATCATTGGCTCCCGTACTTATTCTTATAAAAATTAAACTAGTTATTAAATTGATAGAGTTAGAAGTTCAAAAATCTAAAAATTTAACCGAAAAAATAAATATAGTAAAGATTATATTGAATTTAAGATATTTTGTTCATAAATATTTTGATATCATGTAATGAATTATCTTTTCTAAAACCGGTGGAAGATTAAAAGTATATGAAAAATTATAAATGTAACAGAAAAAAAATAGTAATAACATTAACAAGGCTAAAATTGTCATTATGAAATTATTCGAAGGATCAAGCAGTAACAACATTTGAATTTTGACAGGAAAAAATGTCATTGTAGAGTTTTCCGAAGGTTATAATAGTAAAAGTATAATCAGGTTTTCCGATTCGGTATATACGGATATAGCAACCATTTAATATGGCCCTTTATCAAACGTAACATACAATTCATCTGGCCTCTAATAAGTCTTCAAAAAATATATATCGCAATTTTCATTTCATGAAACTTAGCCAAACGTTATATTCGCTTATTTATTTAAGCACAACCAAAATATCTTGTTATTTTTCTTCCTTACCTTAATTATGGGCAGAACTCTCACAAGAACTAAATATATTTGTCATGTGTAATTATACAAAGATCTAAGTTATCATAATCTAAAAATATATATAAATGTTAGGCTCCTCTTTAAACAAATTTTCTAGTATAAACCCCCACCAATTAGGACATAGATGCTTTAATTTAACAAAAACAAACAGATCACATGCAAAACATAATGGCTCAGACGAAGACCATATCTTTAGATCAAGCAATAGAATAAAATAAGAGAGATGTGCAATAACAAATAACAAACAAGCAGGGATGTGTTGATCAGTAGCAGTTTTGTCTTCTTCTTCTTTTGAATAATTAATCTTTCTTCTTGTACTCATTGGATTCTTGTTATTCTTGTACTCATTTTTCTCTTACTTTGTAAGTTATAAGATTTTGGGATCCATTTTTTGTTAGTAACAAAAACTTTTTGTATTAGGTCTTTTTTGTTTATCTAAATTCTCAACGTAAACACTAATAAAATGAGTTATACGACTTTAGAAATAAAATCATCACCACAAAAATTAACAATTATAGTAGAAAAGATTAAAATCTTATAAGATTCTTTTTAAATATTAATCCCTAATATAAAGTCTTTTCTATATTATTTTAACTAAAAGAAACAATTTTTCATTAAACAATAAATAAATAATGAAAAAAAATATTACAAAAAAAAAATAAAAGAAATTAATTAATTATTAGTTAAAATTTTATTTTTTAATTTTTTTTCCAAAAAAACAATGTTACATGGCTAACAAATATTATTACTTTTTGTCGGTATTTGGCTAACAATAATTTACACAGATATTTATAAGAATTTTATATACAAAAAATATATAATTTATATTTATATTTTTTTGAAACAAAACAAGCTCAACACATTAGAGTAGAACAAAACAGACAAACATAACTTAGCTACATACAATAGAAATCAATCCCGTGACATCTCCGGTATTGCCATCAACCACTAATAGGATGACGTTCATTCCACTCGTTATAGCTCAACAACGTCTTTGTTTAAATGATCTCAACACCTGCTCTTTTATTATTGAATATTTTGGCATTACGTTCTAACCAGATGTTTCAAATCACTGCAAAGAACGCGGTCATCCACGACTTCTTTCATATTTATATTTATCAACATTTATACATATAAATCAATATAATTTATATCTATTATTCATACCCTGACCCAAATAACAAAGCTAGACCCAAATCGAGTTAAAATGCCCAATCCAACAGATTGGCCTCTACCACTTGCCCGACCTCCTTCAAGAGGTCGGGTTCGACGTAAGCAGGCACTTAACACTTATCTAAGTAAATAACTGTCTCCGTAAATCTCTTTCTCATTTCTAGAAGAGAGATCTCAACAACCCTAAGATAAAGGGACGATTATTTATCATCAGAAGTGGAACTATTTCAACGGTAGTTATTGGTTCATCTCCTATAAATACACTGACCAACTCAGGTACACTCAAGTCCAATACACTAAAACCTACTTAACCTCTTGCTAACTTAGGCATCGGAGTGTCTTGCAGGTATCATCACTCTCCACCTTTTCAAATACACAATTCGGATGGTGGCTCTCTGATGCAGGACAAGTCAAAGACCACTCCATTAAACGTTTGGGTCTCGTAAACAAGCTCAATCCACATTCGATTTCAAATAACTCCCGAAACATCTATATTTTTTAGAATTTATATGCATAAATTAATAGAATTTATTTATTAAAAGTAATTTAATATTTATATTAATTAAATAATAATAAAAGAAACTAAAAATTACTGACTTTCTTTTCAAAATATTCACTTCCTCAAAAGTCATATCAATGCAAAAAAGAAAAGGAAGAAATCCATTCAAACCAGTGATATCAGATCACTGAAAACCAAGCCACAATGATTGCTTAATAGCTAGCATATCAGTATATAATGATTTTGATCTGAAAAATAAAAGGCACAGAACAATAGATACACCCAAGGACTTTCAAATCATCACTACCTATTGGAGATAAACTGTATGATTAATTAATCTCCTGACCTAAAAAGAGCATTGTTATGATCCCAAAGTCCAAATTCATGGAAACAATAAAGATATGCTCTAACCTCTCTAAAGATAAGGTAGAAAAAAAAACGAAGATTTTAGGTGACATTAGAAAAATAAATTAAATACATAAAATATAAAATTATAATATAAAATCTAAATCTTAAAATTATTAAATTTAATATACATTTTATAAAATTGACTAATTTATTTAAAATTATAATATTAAAAAATATTAAGAGTTAAATTGAGATTTTATTTACTATACTAAAAATAGTTAATGAGTAGTTAATGTGATTAATTAATCTTCACAAAAAAAAAATGCTCTAACCTCTCTTAAGAAGGAAATAATGTTAATGAGAATAGTAGTTTACCCGCTAGGTACTAGCTATTTAGAAGTCAAACTTTTACATCCTTGTATTTAAAATGGATAATATTAGGAAGACAAAAAAAAAAACAGACAGAATTTGTCTTATTTAACATTCATTAATTATCGTAACAATTAATGAATAAATGCTAAATAAGACAAGTTATGATTGTTTTTTGCTGATTTTCTTTGGTTACCAAACATTTCTGATTCAAACTTTAGTTCTTACTTATGGAAACTCACATGAATACACAAGAGTGGTCAATACAGATTATTATTAATCTCACTTGGATTGTATGTTCCCTACAAAAGCAGCATCAGATATTGCTATATAGATACATACATAGATGATGGTTCCAACTTCCAATAACTCCACTGGTAACGGACATTAATTGATCAAAAAGCACTTAAGATGAGTCACTGTCATATTTGAAGCAGATACCTTCTCCACCAACACACATATCCCATTAATGCAAGTTCTTAATTGAAGCAGTGTCCGTACAGTTATGACAACAAAGAAACAAATATACAGGGTCACTAAATGATTCCACCAAACTCCAATAACTATTCACAAACCTCTATCTATCTCAGCCTTTTCCCTTCTATGGCTGGAGAAACTACACACTTTTACGTTAAAAGTCCTGCCATATATCATAGATTAACAACAAAACAATCGTGTGTATCTGAACACACACATGCTGAATATGGATCCTTCTTCTCTGATCTTCTTTCCCAGAAGAATAAAACGCGTAAAAACCTCCATACTTTATATAACACGCTCTGAAATCGTCCGTTCCAAGTATCTTATAATAATTAATTATCATAATTTTTTTTATTTTGTTTTTTATTGTATGTCCTAATTTGGCAAACCATAAATTAATCTGTTATGAATATTAACTTCATTTAAAAATTTATTATATTTAATAAATTACTATATACATAAAATAAAATTTAAATTTTAACACTTATTTAATTTATTTAGTAAAATAATCATCACTATACCTTAATACAGCTAATTTTTTTTATATTGGTTAAATATATGTGTAATGCATTGTTATTGGAAAATTAGGTATTTTTTTTCATATGGTGTTTTATTCAAATCGGACGGTCCGATTTGTTTGATGAAAAAAATAAATTACAAATCGGAGGGTCCGATTTGCTTGAAGAAAAAATTAAACTCCAAATCGGATGGTACGATTTGTATTTTTTATTTTTTTATTTGTTAAAATAAAAATCGAACAGTCTGATTTTAACATTAAATTTTTTTTATTTTCAAAATCACAAATCGAACCGTCCAATTTGTGATTATTTGTTTAAAAAACAAAATAATGCAAACAAAACAAATCGGTGCACAAATCGGTGCCTCCGATTTGTGTCATCCCATAACCAAATAAAACACTCCTCTCCTCTCCTCACACCATATTATCATACACGTTTCTCCCTCCCACACCAAAAATCAAAAGCGCCCTTAATACCTACCCAGCTTAATTAAAATTATCATAAAGTTAACATCATATATATTGTCAATTTGTCATATTGTTTAGTCAATAATAATCAACAATTGGGTCATCATTACGCACTTTGTGCATCAATTACTGCCATTTATGATTGACCTGAGTCCTATACATATAGCCCGTATAGCCCAAGCAAGCTAGCTACGTACTCTAACCAAAAATACTAGAGACAGCCACAATTCATCATCATTATTGCCAGAAATATTGTATTATATATATTAAAATATTTTAATATTATTAAAATTTATTATTTTTTATTATTATTTTTAACTATTAATCTAATTTTTAATCTAATAATCTAACAACATATTTTTAGTCCATATTTTTAAATATTAATAACTAACTACGAACTAAAAATAATAAATTTTATTAATCTTCTAACATTTCTCTTATCCATATTATTTTTAACTATAGATGAAGGGAAAGTTTTACTTTAATTCTTTCACCTATATCCATTCAATTCTTCTTCCATGCATATGACAAGTTCTGGCACAATAATTATGGCTATGTTAATCTAGAGTAATAATAGAATAAGTTATTTTTACTATATTAATTAAGAAGAAAAATTATTCTTTATCTTATAATAATGAAGCAATGAGTACATAATGATAATAACTAAAAAAAAAAAAGAAAGAAAAAAGTGGTACAAACATTTCAACTAACCCTAACATAACCCTAACATGATTAAATAAATAAAAAGGGAAAAAAGGAAATTAAACATGCGGGGATTAGAACATGACTTGAGCATCATTGACCAAGTTAAGTATGGTGTTCCAATAATGCTTATTCTCTTCGAGGCTGACGTTACATATGCTTCCATCACCATCATTGATGATTGCCAAGGTGTCGTTGGAATGGTAAGGCATGTGGGCATCATCATCACCGTTGTTGTTATTGCTACTGCATATGAGTCCTGCTTCCATGACCACAACATCGCCGGTTGAGGACAGTGTTGGTGGGACAACATTAACACCGTCGTAACCCCCTCCGCCTCTTCCTCTGAATGCTTCCACTGCCACCATGATGTCGTCATCTCTGAAGCTGTTATTATTGTTGTTATTATTATTTTCCACTATTTCATCGTCATCAAGTTCTATTTCAGGGTTGTTCTGTTTCAACATGTACCATGATGAGTCAGTTTCATTATTATTACCTCCTTTCGTAATGAACACTCCTTCGTCACATGGGGTTACCATGGTGCCGTTGCTATCAATCTTAGTTTTGGTGAGAGAAGGATTAAGTAAGTTTTCGTTGAGAGCATCTACTGTGATAGTAGTGGCGGAGGTGGTTGTGGAGGACATGATAGGAAGCATGGCGCTACTTCCACTTGCGCCTCCGGGAAAGCACAAGGTGGAAGTTGGAGATTCAAGATTCTCATCAGTGGAGAGCATCATGGCATACATACTATGCATCTTGAAATTTTCCCTTGATGGTACGGACAGTTGCGGCTTGGAAGACCATGAGTTCTGCCACGCCTTGAGCACGTCAAGGCAGGGCGGAAGCAAGGGCTGTTGTTGAGCAGCCGTGATCTTGTTAAGGACGAGGCGCGCCGGAGGAGGTTGTGTTGTGTTTGTTTGTTGTGTCTGCTGGACCTGAAGAAGAAGCTTCGACTCTCTCACCAACCTGGCTTCCGCTTCAAGACGAGCGTTCTCCCACTGCGCCATGTGGCTCAGATTCGCTAAGTCCTTCGATTGCGAAGAGTTGGTGTCTGAGCCACCGCCGATGGGATCAGTTTTGGGCTTGTGGGTTGTGGGATCTATTCCCATTCTTGTTAGCCTCTTCTTTAGGTGCGTGTTCCAGTAGTTTTTGATCTCGTTGTCCGTCCTCTTGGGAAGCTGAGCCGCTATTGCTGACCATCTGTATACATACATGCCCACTATGTGTTCGTCAAAAGTTCAAAACACCTTTTACGTGCTAGTCATTAATATTTACTGTTTGTGGTGATGAATATTGATGATATAGATATATATGGGGTATATACCTGTTTCCAAGAAGGGCATGAAGCTGAATAATGGTTTGCTCTTCCTGCAAGCTGAACTTTCCTCTTTTTATATCAGGTCGGAGGTAGTTAGTCCACCTGAGTCGACAACTCTTTCCACATCTTTGGAGTCCTGGTGGGTTTACCCAAAAAAGACACATATATATCATCAATATATGAGATGGGAACCATTATTATTACTATATATCCTTCTTCATTACTACTACTACTACTGCTGCTGCTACACAGTGATGTATATTTATTATTAGTTACCAGCTTTGGAAGGCAAAGCACGCCAGCTTCCATGGCCGTGTTTTTCAATATAGGACATGAGCTTTTGGTCTTCTTCGGGAGTCCAGGGCCCTTTCTTCAACCCAACCTTCTCACAGCATGGTGACCTGCCCATTTTTGAATTCTACCTGTCTGCAACTTCAAAAACTAGTCAGTGGAATGCTGATGATGATGAAGACTTGAAAGGCTTGTTTTTTGTTTTTAGTTTTGTGGTCCAATATGTTTGCGGCAGAGTGTAGTGGAGAGTACAAGTAAAGGGGAAAGCAAAGACAACAAACTATTAAGCAGGCTCAAGGAGAGAGGGAACCAACAATGCCATTTGCCATTTTTATAGACCGGGGAGACTCTCACTTGTACTACAACTTTTAGGATACTCTCTTTCTTTCTTTTAAACAATAGAAAAATACAGGTAGAGAATGAAAATATTAAACAATGAATAATAGATATCAGATATTCAATTTATTAAGTTTGTAGATATTTATTCTAATATTAAGATTTAGATAAGTAATTTGGAGTGTAGTGTATTTTATTTGAATTGGCCAATTTTAAAGTCTATTATTCATGTTATTTAAAAAAATTGTTAGTTATTTAGCATAATTTTTAAACCAAAACATCACTAATTAAAAAAAGTATAAAGAGTCAACTACAATTTAAGTCATCAACTCAAATTAATTTTTTATATTTTTTACTTTAAAATTCAAAAAATTAGAATAATAAAAAATTATTTTTTTAATAAAAGACCTCTTATTTTTCATCTAATTGTCTCTAGTTAATTCTCTTAATTAATTCTCTAATAAAACTGTTACTAATTATTACTATTATTATTATTCACACTTTTATTTACGAGAGGTGATGTGTATTTTATTTAATAAATATTATATATACGTAAAAATTATTTATGTATAAATATATATTATTTAATTTTTTTTATATTTTAATATATATTTTATATTAATAGTTAATTTTTTATATCTCCTTAATATAGTTTATTTTATTCTTAAATTTGGGACAGTTTAAGTATACGCATTTTTAAATACTAAAATTGTAATTAAGAATGCATAATGTTTGTGTGTGTTTACTTCGTCCACACAAATCTAATTAAGAAGGCATAATGTGAATCATTGATTGCTACATTTCCTGCACATGTGGGTTAAGTACTAGGTTATCCGTAAATTAGTAGATATTGTATATGTATATAGCTTTTTAATATTAATACACGGTGATTATTATTGGAGTGACATTTTAACATGTGCTCTTTTTCCTTAATTGATAATCTCAGCTTCAAATTTCAAGATAGAAAAATATCTATATGGTTTCAAATATATATATACAATAATTTCTAAAAGTGTTACAAATTTCTGGTTTTGATATTTGTATTCACAAGTTTTGATGAACTAAAATTCATTTTTTTTATTATCTAGACTTTTTATATATTAAATGTATAGACGGATATTAAAAATAATTTTTTTTATTATATTACAAAAGGGAAGTTTGTTTCAAGGTTATAAGAAAATATTTCTATTAATTATATTCCTAGGAATATCATATTTGGGTATTAGGAAAAAAAATTAATATTAAACTTTAAAAGTTTATGGAGTTGATTTTGATATTCCCAGAAAACTAAAATTACATATTCTTATTTATGTAATAAGTTCAAAAAATCCTTAATATTTAGCATATATACCAATACCATATGAATTTAATATGATTGATAGGCATTCGTATTTTTTAGATAGTAGTAAGTAATTATTTTTATGACATTAAAATATGAAGTTGCTACCTTCAAAAAACGGAAATAAAGATAGTAGTCCTTTTAAACGCGAGTGTTTAAAATAACTGGAAATAAATTATATATAGAATCAGAGTTTTAAAATCTGAAATAAACAAAATAATATGTTATTCACATATTATAATTCTTAAAAACAATATTGCTCATAAGACGTGAATTCAACTATATATGCACATTATACATGCACATTATACATGCTTACTAATAATTATAAAACGATGAAAACTCAGGTGAGGTGAAGTTGATATTTGAGAGCCGTTAGATAAAAAATTTAGTCAAATTAGTCAAATCATCTAACGGCTCTCAGATATCAACTCCACATAAAATTGACTGCACCTGAGTTTCCACCTTATAAAATAGAACAATGAAAGATATCATATTTGTTACTAGTCGTTGTATTCAATTGAGTGGACGTAGGCTCGGTGCAAGACTGCCACTCTCTATTTCTTTTAAGGGAAAAAATTCAATTGGGTGGCCCAGGTATAAGCCTTCTACTCTCTAATTATTTTTATTTATATCAAATTTTATGTTTAGTTATATATATTTACTACAGTTTGGTAAAGGACATGAATGTAGTAAGGTTTCAACAGGAAATAAAGTGATGATATAGTATTGTGCCTGTGCGTATTTATTATATAAACTGACATCGCTTTTCTTAATGCATTGGCATGTTGCACCAGGAAAATGAGTGCGTGAATTATGGTGGAGACGCAGGTAACTCGATTACCTAATTAAATTCTTTTCCTTTTTTTCAATTTTTTTGCTTTTTTTTTTCTCATCTTTAAAATTAAATTGAGTACTCGATTATTTGAACCAATCCAGTTCAAAATTAATTAATTTGGAGTGGTTCGGGTCTACTCTTAAAAATGCCTAACTCAATTTAAACTCGATTTGATTTTAATTACCCACAAATTTAATCTAACCCAATTTGATTATTCTTGTTCAATTGTGTCTAATTATTATTTATGGAGTTTCCCTTCATATATATAATATCCCAAAAAACATTAAAATAATTCTAATAAATTCTATTTTAAAGATTTTAAAATATGATGATGAGTTTTGAGACCGTCACTATATAATCTACATAAATTAACCTCTTTTGATATATTAAAAGTTAATCTCTTTAACGATATAAAAATTTAAAATTAGACGCATCAAATTATTATTCTTATGCCAATTAAAAATATTATATATATATATATATATACTAAAATTAATTATTAAAATTAATTATTATATATTTATATAAATATATAATTTAATTTATTTTTAATATATATTGTATATTTTAATATATACTCTATGTTATGAACTTATTTTAATGTTTATTTAGTATAATTATATGCCAATATATATGATTATTCATATAGTTATATTTATTTACTACTTCTTTTATTAATAATATATACTACAAAAAATCAATGAATTATAATTCAAATGACATAGTTTTTCATACTTATTTAAGAAGTTACGGGTTCAGTCTCCATATATTTAGTAAATATATATATATATACCACCAAGAAAAAGAGAGTGATGCAAGATATATCTGACCTTGTCGATAAAAATAAAATTAAATACTTGTGTCTTCACTGATGATTTCTTTTTATTGTTATTACATAAAGATACGTGATGCATGTGGAATCTTATCCCAAAAAGATAAGTGTATGTGATGCGAAATAATGATTAAAACAATTATTGATTCCCCTTTTTGCTTCATGAGTAAGGGAACAAGACAACTAGCTAACTAACACAGAGAAATCAAATCATCAATCCGAACCCACAAAGGCCACAATAATTGATATAGTAGCTAGTGTGCATATATGCCCTTAATAAAATTCTTGAAGGAGATAGAACTATGAATGAAGGAAGAAGGAAACAGTAGTGCAGTAGTGATAGCACGCAGAGAAAAAACAATAGTGAGACAACTGTATCAATATAATTTAACTTAGCCCTAGTGAAACTTAATTTTACTTGCATCTCTTATAATTCTTTTATCAATCCCACTAGGTAACTTAATTATTTAAATTTTATTTTTTTTAAAAAATACAAAATTAATAATTATTAATTATAGTTATTTAAAGTTTACTGGTTAAAAGTTGTTATACTTTTCCGTTTCTAATTTATCACGAGTTTCATTCATAAAATTATACCAACAAAAAATTGTTTAGCAATGTAACAGACATTTAAAGTTATAATGTTCATATTTTCCTTTAAAAATAAATTTAGCCGTTAAATTATAATTTAATAACTGAAGAAATTAAAGGTCATTTTTAATAACAAAAATATTTAGGATGCAATAAAAAATTAGACTAAAATAGTTTAAAATTATCTTATTTTATATTTTTAAATTATTGTTTATTTTATTTTATATTTTTTAATTATTACTATTAAAATAATCGAATAATATTAAATATAATAAGTACATCATTATGGATGTTACATATATAATTATAAATATTAAGTTATATACCATAACTTTTAGATATAGTCTTTTTTGAATTACCGTTTTATTAATTATTTGAAAAGATCATATAAATTTATATAGGTGATGTTATAGGTACAAGTGATTTTATAACTAAGTCTATTTAAATTTATATAAGTCCAACAAAAACAAATATGTGCATGTGTTACTATATTTTTTTCTATATGTTTCTTCAGCACAAATTTTATTGTTGGAGAACATAGAAATTTATTGAGATAGAACCAAAATTTGTATATATAACACAAATTTTTTTATATAGTACAAACTTATCGATATAATATAGAAATTTTTGTACATAACACATAAATTATTGTTGCAAATATATTTTGTTAGTTGAATGAATTAATATTTTGGGCATATGATCTTTAAAAAATATCTGTGTATGTATAAAAAATTTATATACTATGCCTAAAAAAATTATGTATTGTGCACCAGAATTTATGTGATGTATATATTTTATTAGTTGGGTATTAATATTTTAAATATATAATTTTTAAAAAATTTATGTGTTGTACATCAAATTATCTGTATTGTGTACTAAAATTTCTGTGCTGTGATAAAAAATTTTGTACTTTAATTTTTTAAACATTTATAAAAAAGAATATAACAAAAAAAAAAATAACAATGACATGATAATAACAAAAAAGATGAAAAAAAAACTGAAAAAAAAAAGAAGAAAAGGAATAAATAGATGGAGAAAATGACAATGTTAAAGAAGAAAAAAAAATTTATATGTATAACAAAAAAGTTGAAAATCGCTTAACCGCCTAATTTTATTGAATTTGTATTATTCTCCGGATCATTTATATAAGATCCAATGTTACAAAATTTATGTCCTTGTTTTTATTATAAATATAATTATTGTTCTCTATATTGAGATACAGAGAGTTTACATGCACATACATATGGTTTATCTGTTAAGTATTTAAGCTCTCATGGCATTGCAACACCTTAGTTCTAGACTGCTGATACGTAAGGAAGAAGGTATTAAAATTTACAAAAACTTTACATGAATATTAAAAAAAACAGCAAAGTATAAAAATATATATTTAGTATTAATACAAAAATTTAACTACATTGCTACAGAAATATTTTGATTATTTTATTATGATAAATTTAATTATTTTATTATAAAATAGTTGGAGTTAAAATAGTTCACTATTTTTTTTTTCTGTATGTGTGATTTCATGGTATATTATAAGAATTTTAATTTTATAAAATTACTGTTTTTTTTAATTTAAGCTAATAAAAATAAATACATGAATAGTTATATCACTAATAAAAAATATAAATTAAAAAATTAAAAGTAAAAAAATATATATTACAAAAACAAAAAAAATTATTTAAATAAGAAATAAAATGAATTTGCTAGGCAATATTTTAATTAAGAAGAAAATAAATAAAACAATGTTACATAATCGGTAGAATTTATCATTTTTGAGCAAATAGACTAAAAATATTAAACTATTAATAAAAAATACTAACCAATATAAATTAAAACTGTTTCCCTTCAAAATTTTCTCAAACAAATATTTTCGATAGAGCTATGCAAATAAAAGTTAAGGATTAAGCTATCACAAAATATAATTAGTAGCGATCGATCATCATACATACCAAAATATATATCTCGTGCCATTTGTTTAATAAAATCAATTAGCTTGATATGTCACAAAAAGGTAATAATTAGGTCCAGATGAACATATAATATATAGTAGTAAACTAATAATACAACACCATATCATGGGTATTTCCTAAGTTCAATTTTGGGAAAAAGATATAGTTGAATGTTTTTTAAATATTTTATAGTTTTTTTAATTAAAAAATATAATTATTTATGTATTTTATTTTATTAAGTTACACTAACTATAAAAATAGAATTAGTTAGTTGTGAATAAGATCTAGTTCGTATCTATATATTTTTTCTTTGTTTAAAAACAACAAAAGAAAATGAAAAATCTAGTGAGCAAAATTCTCTCCGGTATATACTATATAGTATAGCATGACATTTTAATTTTTTGGTGACAATAGTATATCATGATAATGATATGTAAGCGGTGCCAACTTCGTCATATTTATTATCGACTCTTCAAATTTACAGATCTTTGGATTAATGTTCTGTCCCAATCAAATAAAAAAAAATATAAAAAGATGAATGCTCTGTCCCACCCAAAAAACAAATAAATAATTAAATAAATAAAATCAATGTCGATTGCAGTGTTAGAATCCTAGAAGGTTCGCAATTATCATGCATCTAATAACATTATGGTATCTTTCAAAAAAAAAATAAATAAATAACATTATGGTAAATACCCAAAAATAATGGGGAAAAAATAATTGTAGTTGTAATTTAAAGTTTAAACAATAATAATCTAAAAATAGATCATCATTATTATATTTAGATATTACTAATAATTATTATAGCTAGTAGATTGCTAAGTACATCATCATTTTTTTTAGCTTTATAATTAATATACCAGTGAATTAATTAATTACCCTTATATATTTATTCAATGGTGGGTATATAATAACAAATATAAGATTAATTAATTAATATGATAAATATTTTGACCTCTTAATTAATACTTTTGGGTCCAAAGTCTAGAAATAATAATGTTATTATATGATATAATTTTATTAATTAATATGCAAAGAAAGATATTTTAGGAAAAAGATGGAGCGACACCAGAAAGAAAAATCCCCTTTATATGGTAAATAAGTAAATATTGTGAGTTAAGTGATATATAGTGATGTTGAATTGACTCTTCGATCGATTAAAAGGAATAAAAGAATGCTACAAAAACCATGTTTCATATAAAATATAATATCCAATGCCTAAGCATGTATAATTGCATGGAAAGGTGGCCATGTTTGATATTTCCCAAAAAACTACTTATTAGGTTTCCCCATCCTCCATGGTCGGCCGAAAGGAAGCAAAAACTAATATTTAATAGTAAGACAAAATGTACGTACATCACCTCTTTAGATTTATTTATTGTGCAAATAGATGATATTATTACAAATATATATAACTTGATATTCAAGGATATTACATTCTATGGGTTCCATTCAATAATATTATTTGCAATAATATATAGTTTTTCACTTCCTTCATTTATCCCAAAATATTTAAATTGATAAAAAAAATACATAAATAATTTTTTATGTCTCTTCACATAAGAGTTTTTTTTATTTGTATAAATTTTGTATTTTTTATTTATTTATACTAAAATTCTTTTTTATAATTAGCAAAGATCAACTTCTTGAATTTTTTATACCATAAAAATTATGATGTAGTGTCATGTCAATGAATTATTTATTTTAAAGGTTTAATTAAGTTGATAAAAAGTGTAGAAAATATACATAACAATCAGTAATACTCCATATAATTTATTAACAAAAAAAGTATAAAATGAAACTTCACAAAAAAAAAAAAAGGGGTAAAATTAAAAGATTAGGGAGGGCAAAATGAAAATTTGATAGGTCATGGCCCCTTTGAGACTCCGTCCTTATTTTTAGATTAATGAAAATTTGATAATGTTATAAAGTCAGCACAATTTATTATTTTTACTTACAATTGATTAGTAATATTTAAAAATATTGAATAAAAAATACTGTTAAATTGTCGGACTAAATATATTGAATTGTTGGTTAAAAATACTGACAAATATAAATTAAAATTGCTAACCCTTGACGTTTTTACATATTTAAATATATAAAAATATTACTAATTTTTATACCGAAAAAATATATTAAATCATTCTTCTACCTTAATTCATGACAATAATAAAGAAGTCTCACAACTCACAAATTCAATAAAACAGAATACATAAATTCAGTTATAATTTTAATCTTTATTATTATCTTATATTATCTTTATCTTATCTTTGTTTATCCTTATCTTATCTTTATTTGTTTTTATCTTTCATAAATCAATATTTTATATATATTTAGTTTTATCTTTATAGTTTACAATTTCAATTAATTAACAATTAATAAAATTTTTTTATCTTTTATTTTTTTTATTCTTTCATAATTTTATTATCTTTGCATACTTTTTATATACTCTTTCCGTTTTATTAAAATATAAAAAGAACCCGGGCCCGAACAAGTATTATTTGATTTGCTTCGACATATAATGACTAATAAATGTTGTTTTGTACTAGAAAACAGCAAAAATGGTGGAAACTGGCACGTGGTCCCTCCAGAGATTCATCTTCCATGCGAAACTCCCTAGCTAGAGACCCTAGCTTTTATTTGAAGATCAGAGTATTATTTTTATTTGTAGTGGTTTTAGATAAATATTTTAAAGCACGTTCAACATAATATCCATGTAGTGGATCTTATCTAGTAGAACAAGATTTGTTGTTGTTGTATGTTCAACACAGCACCAGCCAGTTGAGAAATATTTTGAAACATGCTTTTAGTTCTACTATTCCCTTTTATTTGTAAATTTAGCCATTTTTTTTCTTTCCATAATTATTCAAAAATGACTTAAATATGATTACGCGTAAATATAAGTAGCAAATTCTTGAGATTCAATAATATTCAGTTTATGAAAATGGTATCTAACTAAAAATTTTAAAAGAATTAATCCGATTGAATACAACTCTTTTAAAGAAAGAAAAAGAAAAAACCAACTTGTACAAATTAAGGGAAGAAGAGCAGCATCAAAAGAAAAAGTCACCGTTTAAAAAAAATATTTATAAAGATTTAGATGTATTTATTTTTATGTAAAGTTAATAGTTAAAAATTATTAAATTATTTAATATATTTAATTAAATTGTCATGTAATAATTTTTAACTATCAATTTCACGTTAAGTTAATTTTTATCAACAAATACATTATATATAATTAATGGGTTAAATTTTTGCTATACTTTTATAGATATTATGTATTTTGTAAAGATATAGTGTAAAAATGTTTTAAACCATCATCTAATTTAAATTATTTTATTTCAATCATTACTCAAGTAATTATATAGTATTAACTGTACTTTTTATATGCTTTTCTTTTTTGTTTTGGTCAATATACCGTCAAAACTATTGGATGAGTAATGAGTTGGAAGTATATTTATATTCTTAATTAAAAAAAAACATATATATATATATAAAAGTTAATGTTGAGGGTGAATGCAAGTGTATAATGATTAAAGAGAATTCATTCATCAGTGTGTTCACGTAACAGAAATTCTAAAAAAGATTAAGAGGTTATAACTACCTTGCGCCTTAATAGCTCACATGCCTTATTTTATTTTTTAAATAAAAAGTAAAAAATCCTTAATAATTTGAGAGAAATGCTATTTGAATACACTGATATATTTCTTTTCAATTTTTCCCCCTAAACGAAGAGAAATATATAGATATATACACCGCATGCTTGTTAATTAGTTCAGGTTGTAATCAAGCTATGGGGATGATAATAAGTTAAAGAATATTACATAGAATGATACATCTAATTTGACATTTTTATAAAAACATTATTAGAGCATATCGTAAAATATACTTCATACTTATATCCTGGTATTGTTCAAAAGGCCTTATGTCTGATCTTCCCCTATTAACTTGCTCGACCCAATTATTTTCGACCACAACACAAACAATCTAGGGTTTTAACTTTTATGCATACGCATAGGGAAGAAGGTGGTAACAATATAATGCACTCATCCCTAGCAATAAGTAATAGCATTATACTTACTCCACAATTCATAGTCAAAACCAACTTTGATAATTTTACATATATATATATATATATATATATATATATATTGTGTTCTATATATATATATATTGTGTTCTATATATATATATATATTGTGTTCTATATTGTGTTCTATATATATATATATATATATATATATATATATATATATTGTGTTCTATATAGGTTTTATTATGTCTATGTTTATGGTGGCTATACAAGTATTTTTAACATTAAAATCACATTTTTTTTAAAGTTCGATAACACTTTTTAAAATGTATTTTTAAATAATAAAAAATTATTTTAATTTTAGCAATATTGTTTAAAATATCATAATCACCATAGTATAGACATACTAAAATAAATATATATGTCTATTATTATTATTATTATTATTTGTTTAATATTTTAATTTTTTTTCAAAAATACTACTAATATTTAATTTAATTTAATTTTATCTCCTAACGTTTTCAATTCATTCAATTTTATCCCTAAATATTTAATTTATATCAAAACTATCCTTAAATATTTTTAATTTTGTCATTAACGTTTTAGATAGAATTAATAGCTATGAGTAATTTTTATGTAAAACGAAAATATTAAAAATAAAATTAAATAAAATTAAATGTTAAGAATATTTTTAAAAAAAAATCATAAACATTAAAGATAAAAAATATATTTTATCATCATTATTATTACTATTATTTGAGAATAGCATCAAAGAAAGCTCAAATTGAAGATTTGTTCACGAAGCCAAGCAAGTCTGCTGGAGAAAAACAAACACATAATGTGTTATTGGTTTAATTGAGGGATAACGGAACATATTTATATTTTTAAAATTTATTTATTGCCGTGTATTATGTACATATAATATAATAATTAAGGAAAAGTCTCATTCGCCAGTATTTTTAACAAATTTTAACCATCGGCATTAAATTTTTAATATTTTGTTATATTTGGACTTTTTTTGGAGTTGTATTAAAAAATACTAATATTAATTAATTAATAATTAAAAATAATTAAATATGTTAATTTTGTAACACTATTGATATAATAATAAAAAAACAAAAATATTTATTAATAAAAAATAATTAATAAAAAATAAATTTTATTTTTATTTAATATTTATTAATTATTATATTAAATAAAATAAATTCTGATTTTTTTTTATTTTTCTAATATTACCGTATAAAAAAAAATCAATGTTGACGTTAAGCATTCATAAATTGGCTGAGATAGATGGCAGTAGAGTTTAATATACATAACAGTTAACAGATTTTTGTAGTAAAGATTATTAAATATTGTATCAAATAAAGATAGTAGTAAAGAATATTAAATACAATTTGGAAGCAGATAAATTAGGTGAAGAGCAAATTACCCTTCAACCCCCTAATCATATAGACTACATATATATATAGAATAGAAAAGAACCAAATCCAAAATTCACCGTTCACGTGAAGTAACTAATACGGTTAGGCAATTACGCGTAACATTAATGTACTTTAATAAGTGCCACTGCATTATTTAATTAATTAATTAAGTAGAGCAGATAGATACACATTTAAGCACGCAGTAGATATGTGTTCATACTTCAGTATCCTGCTCCGTTTACAGGGATAACAACATACAAAGGTTAATGTTCTGACCTTACTCATTTATTTTCTTTCTCTTTGCAACCACGTTTTTTCTTTTTGTTTCATTATCGTGGTACAATAAACAAAAAATGAAAATCAATTCGTCAAAAAATAAAATAAAATAATACACAAAGCTAAGTTTATAATTTAGTTCTTAATTATTTAAATCCGTCGTACATATATATAAGTATAAAGTAGGATTTTCTTTCTTAAAATGTCAACCAATTAATAGTATGAAACATATTACATTATCATTACATATCTATTAATTAATCCATACGTATGGATGAGTGAATTTATAATCGTGTAAGATTTGTATTTAATTCATATGTACCATATAAGATATATGTCATATTGTGTCATAACAAGTCATGCCATCTATATTGAGATAAACTCTATCCTGGTTCCAGAAAGAGTTGTGTAGAAAGTAAAATAGACTTCGATCTAATATACATATCAAATAATATTTGTTTTTTATGAGTTGTCACCCTGTTAATTTGGTGCGTTAGTTTTTTTTTTCTTTTTTTTTTTTTTTACAATATTCTTTAGTCCAACAAGTTAAAAATTAATATGTTATGAATATAAATTTTTATTTAAATATTTGTTGGCATTCAATGAGTTATTGTATATATAGATAAAATAAAATTTAAATTTTTAATATTAATTTAAACAGACAAACGAATTAATTATACGATCAACTCAAATTTATTAGCCTATAAATTATGTAATAGTGAATAATTAAATTATTTAAGGATCTATTAGTATTAACACTGTCACTACAACAATTCCAATAGATAACGGTAGAAATTTTGCATTCTGTGTAGCTGCCCTGTGATGTAAGTTAAGCAGAACTCCTTCAGAAAGTCCATTTCACTTTTAGATAAAAAGGTAAAATATATTTTTTGTCTTTGAAATTTGGTAAAAGTTTTAGAAATATCCTTAAGTTTTATTTTGTTTTAATTTTGTCCCAAAAATTTTTGATTTGCATCAAACATATCTTAGATGGCTAAATTTTCAAAAAATTTAAGACCAATCTAACAACAATGCATGAAAATTATACTTGATTTGCTTATGTTGAAGGTTATTCTTATAAAATTGTTGTTGAATTCGTCTTAAATTTTTTAAAAAATTAGCCGTCAGGGTATATTTAATGCAAATCGAAAACTTTTGGAACAAAATTGAAATAAAATAAAACTTAGGAATATTTTTAAAATTTTCGAAAATGTTTGATAACCAAAGAAAATAAGCCAAAAACAGTCATAACTTGCCTTATTTAACATTCATTAATTGTTGCGACAATTAATTAATGCTAAATAAGGCAAGTTCTGGCTGTTTTTTTGTCTACCTAGCATTACCCATAAATTTTTGTCAAACTTCAGAAATAAAAAATATACTTTACCCTAGATAAAATAAAAAGTCTATTTTAGAATTAAAACAGCTACTTTTAATTCCAAAATAAGCTTTTAATTTACGGAAATGTTTGGTAACAAAAAAAAATCAGCCAAAAACAGCCATAACTCGCCTTATTTAGCATTCATTAATTGTTGCGATAATTAATTAATGCTAAATAAGACAAGTTCTGGCTGTTTTTTTTATCTACCTATCATTATCCTTAATTTAATAGTGCACATTATTATTGTGTGAAGACTCTTTTTTCTTATAGAAATTATAAAGGGTCAATAAATTTAATATATTAAATTCTTGACATTTTATTAATACATATACAAATTAGCAATATACACACATAAACTATGAAATTTTATACTAACTTTATAAATGTTAGATTTATGTTGGTAAAGGAAAAAAAAAACGTTGACAACCTAACAGGACTAATTGGTTTACAAAATTTAGAAATTCAACAAACCATAAACAAAAAAGTTGCTGATCCGTCGCCATTTTTATATAGATGGATGCAAGATAACTAGTAACTGCACCAAAAAGTTTGAAATTACTGATGGTGGTTGGTGGCAGCAATGTATGTGAGCGTTCTACTTGGTCTGAATAAGATTATTAGCATGTGTGGCATGCATGCATGATATGATTGTTATTTGTTTCTGAAAGAGAATTTATAGTACATACTGCCATAGATGTATATCATGATTACTCTCTACCACTTTTTTATACAGTACTATCTAGTCTACCATCATGCTATGCCGCTTAGCTTGTCCTTAATTATTCATTTTCTGCACAAATTTTTTAAACAGTAGACAATTAAGTCATGCATCTAGCTGTAAGCTGTGTGACTGTATATACCGTTTTTATGATAAGTCAGTATATAAAAATGGTGGGGTTTATGGCTAATTTTTTTTTTATATAAAAAAAATATTAGTGTTTTTATTGAAAATAAAATTATTTGGTGTAGTTTTATATATATATATAGATTTTGTAGGTGGAGAGTCAAAACATAGGGTGTGTATTGGACACGTGCCATCATCTTAGTAATACGTAGGATGCGTGTTGGACATTTTTTTTGTACTTCCACGATACTGTAATACACTTTAAATATCAATATTTAATTAAAACACCATTTTTATCTCCATATTAAAAAGGTAAGGTTTCTGGTATAAATGGGTCAAGTTGATCTAATAACGAGGGTTCTTTAACATTTTCTGGTATAAATGTTGAGTTTGACAACAAATTTATTTTTAGATAAAAAATCTTAAACTATCAAATTTTGTTAGTTGATAAATTGAATTTTTGAGTCAGATTTTAAAAAATATTAGTCAAAAATGTTTCTTTTTTTTTTAAATATATAAAAATTGGATCGCGTGTTTTTTTTTGCAGACTGATCCATTTAATTCACTTTTTTTTGTTAATCAAATTCATTTTATTTGATCCAAAATTTAAACGAATTTAATTTAAAATACAAAACTCACTTATTTAAATTAATAAATAGACTGGTCCACCATATTTTGTCCATTTTAACCACCTAGTAAACAAGTTAAAGGGAGGGGGAAAAAGTCTATGCAACTGTACAAAAAAGTGGTTCTAGCTAGGGTTTTATTTCTAGAAAATTGCGATTAATTAAATTGTTATAGAAACCGAGCTAATAGCCTAAACAAATGAAAAGATATGGGAGTAATAATGGTTTAATGATTACATTGTCTGAATATTGCATTTGGTCCTTCAACATCAACCACACGAAGAATTCGGATGAAACTACAATACTGATCAGGAACTCATAATAACAAGAATGGTAACTGCAGCCAGCAATTTTTGAATGAGTCTTGGTGGTGACAGCAATAATGCTGGTGCTCTAATTCAGTTCTGTCTCAACTCTGTCTCTGTGTGGCATGCATGCATGATGAATTATTAGATTAAGATTCTAAAGTACAAAATTTGGTAAATAAAAAAGTGAAAGTCTAATTATTCTAAAACAAAGTAATAAAATTTATACATAATAAAAATTATAAATTTAATGGTAATTAATTTTTTATTTTATTGTGTGAAATTAATTTTTAGTTAGTTAATATTAAATAATTATTTTTATAAATTATTTTTTAAGTATTTTTTAGATTTAAGATTTAAAATTAGAATTTAAAATTTAAAATTTAATATAATAAATAATTTTAAAATATTAATTAATATTGACTAAAAATATTAATTTATTAATTTTAAATTAAATTTAATTATTTTATTAGTCTTTATAGTTTTACTAAATTTATAATTAAGTTCTTATATTTTATTAGTCTTTATACTATTTTTATTTTTGTAATTAGGTCTTTATTAATATAAAAAAATATTAAAATTAACGAAATATTTTTTACAAATTAAAAATACTCACAATTAAATTAGATCTTTGAGTATATATATTTTTTAGAATAAATATTTTATTAATTTTAACATTTTTAACATAAAAAAAATTTAATTATTAAATTAAAAATAATATAACAATTTAATTAAAATTCTATAAAATTTAATTATAAATATAATAAAATAAAATTGTAAAAATTAATAAAATAATTAAACCTTTATTATTATTAATTTATTATTATTATTTCTAAGAGCATACACAGTAGTGCAAAATATATATCATGATTGCTGTCTAGCTAGTCTCTAGTATGTACTTTTAGTTAGGATGATAATGACATGCCATGCATGGCGCTTAATTAATTATATTGTACTTGTTTTTTAATTTGCAAAACACGCATTTCGTCGTCTTGTGATGTATATTGTACGTTTTGTGAGTGAAAATAAAAGCCAATTTTTTCGATAATCATTTTTTAAATTTTAAATCATAATTTTTTAATTTTAAATTTTTTTAAATTTAACTAATATTAAATAATTAAAACTTATTTCTCTGTATTTTCTCAAATGAAATATGCATGGGATATTGATAGTTGCGTAATTGATAGTCTTATATTTTTTTTTTGTAGAAATTCCATATATAATCTAAGAAACTTTTTAAGTATTTTAAAAAATTAGTATTTTAATAATTTTAGTCATTATTTTTAATTAATATATATTATATATATTTTATAATTAAAATTAACGGTTAAAATTACTGAATTACAGATATTCTTAAAATACCTGAAATTTTTTCTATAATCTAAAGTTATTTCACAAATTTTATTGATGATAATAATAATTAATAAATATATATATGCCCGTATATAAGAGGTTTCATCTCATGCATCCATTTTTTTTTCAATTTTTAGTTTTATTTTTAAATTTATATATGTTATTTAATATTTATGAAAAACTTTTTATTTTTAAGATTTATAATTAAAAAAAAAGTAAAATTACATATTATTATTGACCAAACTCAAGTCAGTAAAATCTAAATTTAAATTCTTTAAAAAAAATAACAAATTTCATAATTAAGAAAAGATGAACGTTAGAAAATCAACACTTTTAGTGTAAAAAAAAAAAAAATAGCTAGTATTGATTAAAAAATAAGACAAAAACATAAATACATAAATAAATGTTCATCCCCTAAATTTTTTCTTAAAAAAATGTGGAGTGATGGATAGTCACTTCCGAAAAGGCATTTCCGTACTTGACTATCAGTTTTATTTGAGAGAATTTGAATTTTTTTTATTAATAATACACCAATGTCGTTAATTTAGAAGCTGTTCCATATACACACGATAAAATCAAATGGTAAGTAGATTTAAACCCTAAAAATTCATCCTTCCAAAACACAATTTTGAGTTTTGACACAAAATTCCTTTAAGAACTTGGACACTTTGTATATGGTGGTGGTAAATGTGTGTGTTATAATCAAATTTGAGGGTAAATGACATTAATAAAATAATCTTATTTTAATATTACCCAAATATGTACTTTATGTATACAATAATTGAAGTTAAGATTGATTACATTTGAATCATGTACGTATTTTATGTAAATTATTACAGGTTGTAGGATTTTAAAAAATTACATGTAAATCACCGCTATGAATTGCAGCGAATTATATGCAAAATAATAATAATAATAATAATAATAATAAAAATAAAAATAAAAACGCAAACCGCGAGATGTCAAAACAATTTACATACAAAAATGATAAAGCATAAACCATGGTTATATGCAACGGTTTATGCACTGCTTAAAATAATTCAAAATTCAATGCTTGAGGCCGTTCATGTTGATATCATTTGAGATGAAGAAGGAATAGAAGATAGTTGGAAATTATAAAATATCACTAATGTGTCCATTTAATTCAAAATAATACATATAATTTTAAACACTGTTAAGATTTATTTTTATTTTAATGTATATTATTGTTTATGTTTCAGATAATTAATTTAAAAAATAGTTATATATATTATATATATGAATACTTCATTATTCCTTATTATCATTTTGTAATATCTCACAGTTTTTATTTTTCTATGTGAATATTTATGTTAGTCTTTTCTTTTTGGATAAATATTTTAAAATAAATAAATATTTTAATATTTATTTTTTAATATTCTATTTTTTTCACCATAATAATTTTAATATTCTCATTTTTTAAAGCATTTGTCATTAAATTAACAATTGTCATTATCATCATGCTATTGCTGCAATATATAGAAAATAAACACTGTTATTAGCAAGTTCAAAATGAAGTGGATAAATAGTGATGATAATACTTAGTGCATCACTTGATATACTAAAAATAAACAGAAAATACGGATATCATTTAATGATATTTTATTATTTCCAACTGTTTTGAGTGTTTTCCATTCCTTTATCATCTCAAATAATGCTAATATGAACGGCTTAAAGCATTGAATTTTAAATGGCTTTAAGCAACGCATCAACCGTTGCATACAACAACGGCTTATGCTTGATCTGTTTTGCATGTAAATTATTTTGACGTCTCATAGTTTATGTATTATTGTTTTTTTTTTCTTTCTTATAATTCGGTGTAATTCATAGCAGTTTACATTTAATTTGTTTAAACTCTACGAGGGTCGGTGTATATGTAAAAAAATAAAACTTTATATTTAAGTAAAATATTTAATTAAATCTAACTAAATTTATTATAACCACTTTTTAAATTACGCGCTTTCTCTTTCTTTGTTTTCTTTTCATTCTCCTTCTTCTTCGTTCATTTTCTTCTCCTTCTCATTCTCCTTTTTCTTTTTCTTCTCTTTCTCCTCCTTCTCTTTTTCTTTTTTTTCTTATTAACATGTCAGTTGTTGTTTTTTCTTTTCTTTTTTTTTTCTCTTTTTTTTATCGATATCGTCATCACCACCACTAACACTACTTTTTCCTCCTCCTATTCCCTTTTTTCATTTGATTTATTCTTTTCATTTGTTTTCCTCTTCCTCATTTTCCATCATCATCATCGTTATCATTATATCGTCATCGTCATCTTCTTTATCGTTATCGTCGTTATTATTATCATTATCGTTGGATTTTTGTCATATTAATGACATTGTCTGATCCAAAATTAATTTAGATGTGTTTTTGTTCATGATCCAGTCTTGTTTGTGTGCTCATTTGCGTGTCGCAATCATTGAGTAATTTCGGTGTAAAAACTAAAAAAATTATGTGTATTTATTAAAAAATTTCGGTGTATTTTTATTCTAATAAGTTATACATAATTCAAAACTTAGTACAATGATGAGGAGTTCAACCCTTCATTCTTTAAGGTGAGGGAGAATATTATCTACAACCCGACTAAAAAGTACACAATTTATCCGTTTATTCCTGCACAATAACTTGCTAATGAGATGTCGTAGTACTAAAATGTTAATCATTCCATAACTACTTGCGTTAGGCTATGATAAATTACTCCAGATCTTACATATGCTTCTTCTTCTTTTTTTCATCATTATCTTCTTCTTTTTTTCTTATTCATTTTTTCTTCTTATTTTATCTTTTCAAACTTTTTTTGTTTTATTCTTTTAATAAGAATAAAAACAATGTAAACCTACATTCATTCAACTAAAAGAAATAAAGAAAAAAAGAAGAAGAACAAATACAACATTAAAGAAGACATTTTTATACTTTTGTAGCAAAATTTTGATGTAAAAACTAAGAAATTTATGTGTATTTGTTAAGAAATTTCAATGTATTTTTTTTCTGATAAATTCTGCATAATTCAAAACTTTTTCTCTTCCTTTTCCTTGTCTTTTGCTTCTTCTTCTTTTCTTTCTTGTTTTACTTTCTTCTTCTTCTATTTCTTCTTTTTCTTTCTTGTTTTATCTTTTTAAGTTTCTTTTTGTTTTATTCTCTTAACAAGAATAAAAATAAAAGATCAAATCAAACTAAGAAAAAGAAGAAACACATGCATAATGCTACAAAATTACTAGAAAAATTACTAGGAAGATGATAAAACTACATTCACTCAACTAAAAGAAAGAAAGAAATAAGAAAAAAAAAGAAGAAAAAAATACAGCAATTAAAGAATATATTTTTGTGCTTTTGTAGTAAAGTTTTGGTGTAAAAACTAAAAAATTTATGTGTATTTGTTAGAAATTTCGGTGTATTTTTATTCTGATAAGTTCTATATAATTTAAAATTCTTTCTCTTTCTCCTCTTCATATTCTGTTTCTTCTACTTTTTCTTATTTCATTTTCTCATAATTGTTCTTATTTCACTCTTTTAAGAAGAATAAAAGAAAAAAAGAAAAAAAATTAATGCTGCAAAATTACTAGAAAGAAAAGGAGAAAAAGAAAAAAACGCAACAAGTCAACAACAATAGCAGCAATAAAAGAATGATGATAGAGAGAAAACACGCGAAGAAAAAAGAGGAATGCGAAGACGAATAAGGATATGTTTGCGTTAGTGAAGTGCGCGTGTGTACATGTTACATGTAATAAAAGTGGTTTTTATTGGGTTTAAGTCAATTTAGTTAGATTTAATTGACAAAAAGACTTGGATGTATGTATAGCAGAATTGGATGTAAAATACGTATAAGATTCAATTTTACCAATTTTTTAATTGTTTCATTTGAGTAATATTAGGAGAAGATTATTTTATTAATGTCATTTGCTCTAAATTTAATATATATAAGAATAATCAAACTCCTTTTGCAATAATATAATTAAATTCTTTTATGAACGCCAAATATATATCCATACACGCACAGTGACTGATTGATTGCTAATGTTTGTGAGATCTTAAATTATGAATCTTGTGGATTTGATTGGTGAATGACAAGGCTTTTAGGGTTTCTAGCTTGAAGTTAAGATTGAGTTTGAGTACTTGTACGCGAAAATGGTTTTCGTAAGTTTAGTTTGAATTATGCTTTTTTTTTTTTTTTTCTGTTTTTGTTTGTTTTAATTTTTAAATACATTTTCCCTCTCATTGTAAGGGTGATGTAACTCTTTAGCCTTTTTTCCCTCAAGAAATCAAGCATTAGTGCATTACTACTAAACTTTTGAAAAAAAAGATTTTGAGGGTACTTAATTACTTATTGTAAAAATATTTTTCTCGGCTCCCACATATTTTTCTTGCCCCCATGTGATTTGTGCAACTTCCATTTTCCTTTATTTCTTATCACATTGCAGTGTGCAAGGTTAGTTGGGGAGGAGTTTAATTTGTTGAAGGTAGAAAAACCGTGGACAAGTACGTACTACTCTCTGTAAATGGGTTTTACTTCAGTTGTTGCGCTTGTAAATGGCTTTGTTTATTGTTATCATAACAAGATGCCTTGATTAATACTCGACAAAATAATATTAAGGTGTAATGTGATATTAATTGTGTACGGTAGAGATATAATTATTTATAAATATTTTTTATTAAATAAGTTTTTTTTTAAATAATATATGCAGTATTAGAATTTTTATAATATATATATATATATATATATATATAAAGAGTAATGTTATACATTTAAGTTTTTTTATGAATCAAGTCTAACTAAATTAAATAATAAAACTTGGAATAACAAACTATAGTTTAAATAGTATAGTTTCCCCACCTTCATATAGAAGTTACAGATTTGAGTCTCATTTTTAACTTCAATTTTATTAGACTTAGTTAACAAAAAGACTTTGTAGCATTATTCTTGTTCATACCCTGACCCAATAATAAAGGCCCAGGATCTAAGCAAAGAAGCCCAACCCAAAGGGTTGGCTCTCCCCCAGTACCACCAGCCTTCATCCCAAGAAGTCGGTACTGAACACGACCTGCTCCAAAGAAGTCGGATACGAGGGTTAGCTGGCAGATAACACTCATTCGAATGAGTAACTGCCCCTAGAAACTCTCTAACCACTTCATAGAGTCATATCTTAACCTCCCTAAGATATGGGAACGGTTATCCACCTAAAAAGGTGGCACTACTTCAGCGGTGGTTATTGGTTTACCACTATAAATACACTGACACCATTCAGGTATCTCTAAGTCCCAATACTCTCTAGACCTGCTCACACCCTTGCTGACTTAGGCATCGGAGTGTCTTTGCAGGTACCACCCCCCATTCTTTCACGCGAACGAGCCGGACGGAGGTTCCCGAGTTGCAGATCCACTTGCAAGCCTCCTCCTTCATACGTCTGGGCCAACCAACGCCATCCAGCCCATTAATCTCCGGTTACCCACCGTAACAATTCTATTATAAAACAACATATTAACTATAACTTAAAAAAATCTTTTAACCTAGTGCTTTTGAGTTTAAATCATAAAATTTTTTAAAATTTTCGCTAATTAACTTATTAAAATTTCATTAGACGAATCGACTTGTGTTAACTCATTTTTTCATGTTCTTTTGTAAAAAGATTACTTTATGATTTTAGCAATTTTTTTATTTGATATTTATACAAATAAAAAAAAATCCTAGATTTATATATTTCTATAGTAAATTTTCTTAAGTCTAAAAAACCAATTAACTCGTGTCCAAAAAGAAAAATGAGTCACTTGAACAAATTTTCGCCCGTTCGATCTGAACTCGTTTAACTCGCAAACTATATGAACCAAATTAAATTGACCTACTTTTAAACGAGTTCTGGTCTTACTTATTCGACTAACCATTTTTATGAGTGATCTCAGCCGATTCGCGAGTCAAAACTCGTTTTGATGCAATAAATTTCATATAATTGGTAGAATTAGCCGAATTACTAATAATAGAACTCATCAGATAACAACGGTTTATTTAATTGAAAAAATTGAACGAAAAAAGAGAGAGAGAGAAAAAAAACGTGCGAGGGTGTGAGGCATACATATACATCGTATAGGTTTAATTTAGAGCTCTTGTACGGTTACTGTGGTTTCTGTGAGTAACAGACTAACAGTAATAACTAATAAGCTGAATTCTCAACAATCAAATTCAAAGCATTCACTATGGTGGGGGGTCACTGATCCTTTCAATTTACCGCAACATGTTTTTTCACTTCTTTTTCTTCTTCTTTTTTTCCCCTTCATTACTGATCTAATAATAATCAACGGAAAACATGCACAAATGAATAATAAATAACAAAGTGAAAATTGCAGAAGGAAAAAAAAAAAGAAAATTGGAGCTGTAGTTTTCACACAAGGCAGGAGGGTGGGTGTGCCATCATGGTGATCCCTGAAAACCTCCATAAATTGTATTTAACGTTTTTACTGCATACATTTAGAACCGTGGTTATAATTGTGAGAATCTTATTTAGGACCACTGTAAGAAGATCTAACCGATCGACCTGACCAAAAGTATCGCACCACATAATAATCTTTTGGTTTAATTAGGCTTAGTTTGGTAAAACTTTTACTTTTCAAAAAAAGTAGCTTATAAAAGCTAATTTTTAAAAGATAACTTTTTAAAAGTTGTAGCATTTATGTTTGGTAAATCAAATTAAAAATTGCTTTTAATAATCACAAGCAACAACAATTGCATTTGGTAAAATAGCTTTTAAAATTTAAAAATACTATAATAGACATAAATGCAAGCATTAAATTTGAAAATTAGTTAACATATGAGGTTATATTAGACTTTTAAATTTTGAAAAGCACAAGCCAACTTTAAAAAGCTCTATCTTAATTCTTAGGTGCTTTTAAAAGTATCTCGATCTTTTAAAAACTGCAAGTACAAGCACATGATTTTTCTATTTACCAAACACAAAACGAGGAACTTGAGCTTTTAAAAAGCACAAGCACCTCGAAAAATTTTACCAAACAAAGCCTTACTCTGTTGGTCCTATAGTTTCGTAAAATTTTCAATTAGGTCTCTATACTTTTTTTCTTTTTAATTGGGTCCATGTACCTAATTTTTTTTCAATTAAGTCCCTCTTAGTAGTAATTGGCTTAATTTTACAGGGATCCAACTAAAAAAAATGAATTGGTACATGGACCTAAATAAAAGGAAAAAAATTGTAGGAACCCAATTAAAAAAAAATTTGGTGTAAGAACTCAATTAAAAAAAAAAGTATAGGGACCTAATTAAAAATTTTGCGAAACTATAGGACCACCAAAGTAATTAAACCTATTTTTTTGTGATAATAATCATTAGTTTTGAGGATTATTTTTATAAAATTTTTGACAATTATTTTTGTAAGATAGATGGATTTAGTTATCACTTTAAATAAATTTTTTAATAACATATTGAATAAATAAATTTCTAACATAAGATAATTTGATTTTAAAAATATTATTACAAGTCAAATTATTAGTCAGTCTCTCTTCAAACCAATGGAAAGATTAATCTGTAAAACAAAATAATTCTCCATAAATTTTAGATAAAAGTTTATAAATACTAAAATATAAAATTTAAAATTCATTAGAACCAATTTAGTTGTTTATTCTTTATTTTTTATGTATTTCTTTCCCCTTTTTTAATTCTTTCTTTCGTCTATTCCATGCTTAAAAAAAAGTAATACATAAAATTAGTTCTTAAAAAATTTTAGTTGAATATTTTTGTCTTTAAAAAAATTTAATACCGAATAACTTTTTAAAATTTTTATTTTAATAAATAAATCAATCTTCACATCAAATTGTTTGTCTGTTAAAAAAATTGATCTTAAAATTTTTTAGCAATTTTTATGTCTTTTATTAAACAACAAAATATATATAAACTGTTTTGTCTAACTTCTATTATTATTATTATTATTATTATTATTATTATTATTATTATTATTATTATTATTATTATTATTATTATTATTATTGTCTTTTAATACTTAGTAAGTAAAAATTTAAATATATATTATTTTTTAGAATATCAAAAAAGTAAAAGATTCAAAATTTTTATTCAGAAATTAAAAGAATAATTAAAAAAATTGAGTTAAAATTTTTAATTATTTATTATTATTTAATTATATCAATTAACACTTATTTTATCAAAAAATATTATATGACTAAGTTATTTTTTAATCAAATTTAGTTAATTTTTTATATATTTTTTAATTAATTTTTATTATGTTAATAATTCATTAGATCAGACTAATTTAATTATCAAAATAATTTAGGTATATATGTAGTATCCCTGTTTTATAGCAGACTAAGCCGCCGTCTGGCACTGTGACCAATTCTATTAACGGAAATTTTTTAATGGCTCAATTTCGGATCAAATAAAGTATATATACTAGAATTGCAGTATAATTCTTTCTTCTTTTTTTTTTTCCTTCGTTTTTTCTTGGTTAAAAAATTATTCCTCTTCAAACAATAGAAAAACAATTTGATACACACGAGACTGCCTAATATAATACTTCACATAAATAGGATTAAAAACTCGAGTAAACATCTAATCTAATATAGTCTTTCTCTATTTTCGCAAAGTACAAGGTAATTTCTATCTAAATAAAAGATACATTGTACCCAAATATTTTATTTTATTTTGGAGCAATGCGATTTATTTGTTAAAAAATTGGTTAAATAATAATAAAAATTAGTTTGGTAAAATTTTATTTATAATTTATGATATTTTAAATTTTAAAAAATTCTTTTTAATAGTCATTTTTTTCATTTTTATTATTACATACAACTTTTATTTTTATTATTTTTATTGTGCAATAATATTTTATCATAATCATTCTTTTCTCTACTATTATCAAGTAACCCAACACTAATACCATTAATATTAGCATTTTTTTTATCTCATTTTTTGTTTGATAATATTTTTTTAAAATATTTTTGTATTCCAATTATTTATTCTTTATGTGACATTACTTTCAATTAGGGATGTTCATGATCTGGTCCGATCCGAAATCCGGCCCAGATTCAAGGTATATTTTACGGGATTTATATTTATTATTTTTATCGAGTGTTATTTTTTTATCGGATTTAGGTTATGTCTCGGGTCGCCCGACTCAATTCGAAGTTGTCTTTTACAATATATATATATATATAATTAGTAATGTTATATTATACTTTTATATTTCAATTAATATCTTTATATTATATGATATTATTTTTTATTTTAAAATAATTTATGGGTATAAGTATGATATACATTTGTTAAATTTAATTTTAAAAAATAAAATTTTATTATTTTAATATATAAAATTTACATATTAATTTTATATCGAGTGGAGTCGGTTTATCCTAATTTATTTTTGGATCACTTCAAATCGAGTTAAAATAGATTCAGCGATCTGTTACGATTATGTCCGGATCTATTTAAAATCGACCCAACTCAGTTTATGAACATTTTTTATTAATAATATTAATATTTGTATATAAATAAAATTTTTGTAAAATTAATTTTTGTTATTATTTGATAATTTTTTTAATAAAAATATTGTATTGTTTCAAAATAAAAAAATTGTGAATCGAAGTATCGGAAATCATATTCTTCTTGAAAATGGATAGAAAATAAGTTGGGTTTTTACTCTTAAAAGCTTTTGCAAAATGCTTCTTATATAAAGGGGTCAAGACACTCTCAAATTGCTTCAACCAATGGATCCCCTCAAAAGTAAAAATGCTTCATGCAGAGAGGATTAAAAAGTAAAGCCCTTAAAAATTAAAATGGGTCAAATAGAATTCAAACAAAATGCCACAACACAAGATGGGTCAAAACTCAAAATCTCCCTTAAAATGCAACCAACAAAAAGAAATCAATTTCTCAAAAACATTCATACAAAATAAATCGACGCAATAGTTGTATATCGAGATGGTAAGTGTGAAAAATTAGTAAAGCTAATTTTAGAAAATAAATAAATAAATAATAATTAAATTTATAAAGGATAATAAATGATTTTAGTTTATAATTTTAGAATTTTAATGGTTGAAAAAAGAGAAAAATTATATATCTTTAATTAATGGATGATTTATATTAAAGAGACTCATCTATAAATTGAATTTTTTTTTTAATTTATTTTAATTAAGTCATCTAGATAGAATAACATAATATTTCTTTGAGTAGTTTTCTCCTATATATAATAGAGAGAAGTGTGTTTTTCTTTTGTCAAGAGAGAGTGTTATTGTAGTCTCTTTGTGATAGAGAGAAGTTGTAATTCTCAAAAAAAGTTATTCAATTGTTTCCATATTTTATACAAATTTCTAACTTTTCATCTCTATATTTTGCTGTGTCATCTGTCTGGTACCTAACAGTGGTATCAAAGCCAAAAGTTGCTAATTAATATTTTTTTCTACTGCGAGTTACCGTCTAAAAAAATGGCAGCAAAGTATGAAATTCCAAAATTTAGTAGGAAACTGGGAATAATTTTTTCGTATGGAAATTGAAGATAAAAGTCATTATGAGAAAAGACAATTGCGTGACAGCAATTGAAGGTAGACTCACTTGAATTATAGATGAAAAATGGAAGGAGATGGATAACAATGCTATTGCAAACTTACACTTGGCACTAGCTGACTCAGTTTTATCAAGTGTAGTAGAGAAAAAGACAGTATAGAAAATTTGGGTTGCTCTCACCGAATTATATGAAGTCAAGTCTTCACAACAAGATATTCTTGAAGAGAAGTGTTAGTTAATATTATTTTCATTGACTCTAATCTCTTGCTAATTCAATTAGTAAGTTGATTAGAACTTATGGATTGAGATTAACTAGTCTTATTTGACTTTCTCTTAATATGAATATAACATTATACCTTCTTCCTATGTTGGAGATGACGAAATAGGATTAGCTCTTTTTAAGTATTGTATTATAATTAATGACTAGGATAGAACACCTAGATTCTCAATTCTTGCCATGAATGCCTCTTTTTAGTATTTGCTATATTTAGTTGTTCTCTTTATTTTCTTGTCATTTAAATTATTGTCTCCTTATTTGCAAACCACTCTTGGACCTCATAACCAATAACACGCAGACCTCACTGCAATTCCTTTGAGAGACGACCTGAGATCTAATACTCTCGGTTTTTATTGGTTTGCACTTGTGACAAACAAAATTAAACTTTGATGTATGATTGTTTGTTGGTTGGGAACTATACTATCAACGGAATTATTTGTGTGAAATTCCTAACTGACGATAATCTCTACATCAAGTTTTTGGCGTCGTTGATAATTCTGTTGTAGGATTAGCTCTTGTAGAGATTATCGTCGGTTAGGAATTTCACACAAATAATTCCATTGATAGTATAGTTCCCAACCAACAAACAATCCTACATCAAAGTTTAATTTTGTTTGTCACAAGTGCAAACCAATAAAAATACTGAGAGTATTAGATCTCGGATCGTCTCTCAAAGGAATTGCAGTGAGGTATGCGTATTATTGGTTATGAGGTTCCAAGGGGTGGTTTGCAAATAAGAAGACTGTTATCTAAATGATAAGAAACTTAAATGGCAAGAAATTAAAGCAAGCAACTAAGATAACAATTACTAAAGAGAGACATTCATGGCAAGGATTGAGAATATAGGCTTTCTATCCTAGTCATTAATTATCATACAATGATTAACAATAGTTAATCCTATTAAGTCATCTTCAACATCGGAAGAAGGTACAATATTATCTTCAATAGAAAGAAAGTCAAATAGGACTTGTTAATCTCAATTCAAAAGTCCTAATCAACTCACTAATTGAATTAGCAAGAGATTAGAGTCAATGAAAATAATATTAACTAACAATCCTAGGTCACCAACCTGAGTTGGCTGTTAATGACTCAAGATTGCCTAATTTATCTTTCAAGCCAAGAATGCTCAAAAAGCTACTCTAACATCTAACCAAGCATTTTGTCAAACACTTGGAAGGCATAAAAGGAAAGCATCATAAAAGTGCAAGAATAATAAATCTACAACTACCAATTGCAAGAAATTAACAATAACAATTAAGAAAAACACATTAGACATGAAATACCTCAAATTGCATTAAAGAAAATCCAAATCCAACAAGAATTCATCAACATAAAAGAGGCATGAAAAGGGAAATTAACAAGAGAACTAAGAAAAACAAAGATGTAAGAACAAGAAATTGTAAAAAAAACTAGATGAAAACAAGAATTAAACCCAAGATCTAAGAGAAATTAACCTAATTCTAACCTAATTCTAGAGAGAAGAGGGAGCTTCTCTCTCTAGAAACTACCTAAAGCATGATCATAAACTAATCTAATTGCCCCCTTGTCCAATCTTGAATTCTGCATCAAATAGTCTCAAAAATAAGTTGGATTTGGGCCTGGGAAGCTCAGAAATCGCCCCCAGCGTATTCACTTTAATGAGGTCACGTGATCAGCGTCACGTCTGTGCGTGGTCGACGCATGCGCGTCACCTTGCAAATGCCTCTTCATGCGTGCGCGTGGCTGGCTGATTTCCTCCTCATGCATACGCGTGGATGACGCGTGGCCTTCAATTCAGCAAATCCTCATTTCCTCATAAATTCTCCACTTGCATGCTTTTCTCTTCACTTATTCCATCCAACACTTGCCTTATGAACCGGAAATCACTCAACAAACACATCAAGGCATCGAATGGAATTGAAGTGAATTAAATTTGGCTATTTAAAGGCCTAAAAAGTATGTTTTCACTCTTAAGCACAAATTAGGAGAAATTCACAAAACCATGCTATTTCATTGAATAAATGTGAGATAAGTTGATAAAAATCCCTAAATTAAGCACAAGATAAACCACAAAATTGGGGTTTATCAAGAAGACTTTATACTATTCAAATGAGTGAGTCCACGTCGGCAACGAATCACATCAACAATCTAAATATGCTATTTTTCCAACTCTCATCATTGGAATATATCATAGTAGAAAACAAACGTACAAAGCTCTTACTTTAAAGTCTACCAAATTCATATGATCAGCTTATTATTAACTTAAGTAATAATATTTTGACTGATTATCGTTCTTTTGATGACATGGCTGCTGCGGTTTTTGAAGAAGAATCTAGGCGCAAGAATAAGGAAGATAGATTAAAGAACTCAAAACAAACAAAGGCTTTGTTGATGACAAGAGGAAGATCAATGGAGCCTAGTTCCAGTGAGAGTCAAAGTAGACCAAAATCACAAAGTAAGAAGCAGGTTAAATGCTACAATTGTGGTAAGAGAGGGCACTTCAAGAAAGATTGTTGGAATAAGAAGAGTATAGAGAAGGTTCCAGAAGGATCAAGTTCTCAAGGATGTGTTGCGAGCACCTCTGATAATGGAGAAATCCTGTATGGCGAAGGAACAATTGGTTCTAAAGGCAACAAACAACTCACTGATGTTTGGATTGTTGATTCAGGAGCAACATGGCACATGACTCCTCATCGTGATTGGTTTTGTACATATGAACCTGTCTTGGAAGGATCGGTGTTTATGGGAAACGATCATGCCTTAGAAATTGTTGGAATGGGTACTGTCACAATAAAAATGTTTGATGGTTCTATTCGTTCACTTCAAGGGGTAAGACACGTGAAAGGCTTGAAGAAGAATTTGTTGTCGATTGGGCAATTGGATGAACTTGGTTGCAAGACCCATATTGAAGGTGGGATCTTGAAAGTTGTTAAAGGAACTCTTATGATAATAAAAGTAGAAAAGATTGTAGCAAATCTATACATGCTTGTGGGAGATACTTTGCAAGAGGCAGAGGCATCAGTTGCTTCAGCAAGCCAAGAAGAAATGACGATGATATGACATCACAAACTGGGCCACATATCAGAATGAGGCTTGAAGATTCTTGTGGAACGTAATCTCATCCCCGGGCTCAAATTGGTCAACTTACCGTTTTGTAAGCACTGTGTTACAAGCAAGCAACATAGATTGACGTTTGGTAGATCAATTACTCGAGGCAAGCACATATTGGAGTTGATTCACTCTGATGTATGGGAGTCACCAGAGATGTCCCTAGGAGGAGCTAAATGTAACATCTCGTTACCCTAAACCTTACCTTTAGCCGTAAAGCAAAGAATAATAAAGTGTCACGACAGTTATAAAGCTTATAATATATAATATATGTCCAAAAATAGATATAACTAGAAGCCCGATGAAGGAATAAAGCTCAAAGTCGCGTAAAGCGGAATTGCAAAACGTGAAGTGTTCACACAACAGAGTTCAGGCCGGCTAGTCAAACTGAACACAACAGAGTTTTGAAGTTTTAAAATAGTTTATACAACTTATCTCTCAAAATCAAGTCTCTAAGGCTATAAAATCTAAAACAGAAAGAGTGAGAGAAAGTAGTACAACCAAAATAATCAAAATACCAAAAGTAGAACATAAGATCCTTCGCTCCATCACCATCTCGAAACTCACCGAGGTGGGTTACGACCTACATCTGAAAAAGCAACAACAACATATGGTATGAGAACCGGAGGTTCTCAGTATGGTAACAATGCCCAATATATAAGATGTAAGGTTCTGTGACGCCAAAGGCAATCCTAAAACTTCACATCGATACCGATATTCAAGCTTAACAATAAAAATAAATAAAGAACTTAAACCATAAACAGGGTTATCTAAACTTAAGGGATTTCTAACTAATACTAATCACACCGCTGTATTCCACAGCCTTCGCCAACCTAATCTCCGTGCGATCCCATCACCACCGCTACCAAGCCTCCTCAATCCCAGCAGAAGACACAGATAATGCATACAAGTAAAGCACAAGTAATATACATATACAGCAAGTAATTGAATAGCAAGTAGACATGTGATTCATTTAGGCATACTGAAGTTAAGCAAAGCAAACAAGCATATAGAAGATGAATATGATGAATGCCTGTCCTATTGGCTCGTGATATCACTTGTCGGTCTATAATTGCCAATCCGACGACATATCCTCTCGGATGTAGCCTTTTCTGCCATGCCAGAGATATAGTGCCCTGCACACTCATGCAGCAGAGAATCTGCTACGCCAGGGATATAGGCCCCGCACACTCTCATATAATCCATTGATTTCATCATTCCTTTCCAAGTTCTCAACTCCTCAAAACCTTCACCGGTTTCTAATTTCTCAAATCCATCACAAGCATTCTCATTTCTCAGTAATCTCTTCAACCATAAATTTCACAACTCAACATTCACCAGATCAAACTAGAAATTACACAAACCTTCCAAACCTATGTCACCAGCTCTAAACTCATACAAAAAAAAAAAATCACCAATCAAATTAACTAACCCATCTCTATTAATGTTAGGGCCTAATTACTAGATAGTACTGTTAAACAACATTTGGAGGAAGTTTGGAAAGTTAGAGAATCCTTAAAGCGAAAAAAAATTATTTTTCAGCAAAACAGAATGTATGCGTACGCATGCATTATGTATGCGTACGCATACTTACAATTTGGCATTTCGCGTACACATACAAGCATTCGCGTATGAATACGCATGCACTCCCAGACTTAGAAAATTTTACAAAGTTGAAGAAATCAGTTTTAAACCCAAAACTTTAAAAGTTTACAACTTCCTCTACAAAAATCCATTTTTTTAAAATTTATATCAATGTAAAGATCTTTGAATAAACTTTAATTTAAAAAAAATCAATAAATTTCAAAAACTGAGGCTCAAGTTATGATCTGTCAAAATTCACCAAAAACTGGTTTTTACAAAAAATTCACAAGGTTCTCAAACTTCCAATTCTTACAACCAAACCTAATTAAAACCACATTAAACTCTTATCCACATAAAAACTTACCCTTTTGCATCTCATTCCCCCACTTTTATCAAATTTTTGCTCACATTACATAATCCTCAACCCCAATTATCAAATATATCATACTAAAACTATTTCTCAACTAACATAAACATCAATCATCATTCTATCACTACCAATCATAATAATCAACCTCATAATCATTATTCATAATTCTCACCAATCCATTCAATTCATCAAACCTCCTTACTCATTCACTTTTAACATGGACCACAATAACCAACAATAAAAAATCATCATCAACATCCATTTTCAAACCTCAACACCCACCAACATAGCTCATCAATAATAATCATCTAACAACATATATGTCATCACATTCAAACTCATTCAACCTCCATTCAAACCATCATCAAGCATAGCATTTATATACAATTAATCATACAATCACATCATTCAAACCTATCTTAAGGTCAACTAGCCTAAGTTTCTAGAAACATTATATATTACATAGAAAAAACTGAAACCATACTTTGGACGATCTCCAATATGCGTAAAACACCAAAAGCTTGATTCCAACAATATCAACAAGCCTAACACCAACACCACTTCCAAGAATCAACACTATGGCTAACCAAAATATCAAACCACAAGAGTTTGAAGAGATTTACCTTAGCTAAAGAGATTAGAGATAAAACCCAACAATACTCCAATGCTAGATCACCCATAAACAAACAAAATCACAAAATCTACTCAAAAACCAAACAAAAAATGCATAATTATTAGGGCTAGAAAATGGAGCTTGAGTTTCGATTTCTTACCAACAAATCTAGATAGAAACGAAGAGCTCGACGAGAGTTTCGCGTGACCATAAACGGCTCGTCAATCGGAGCTCTGTAGCTCAAGTTATGGCTCCCGAAAAGTGACAATGAATAGTGTCACTCCCTTTCTTCTTCCTTCTCTCTTAATCCGCGCCTCTCTCTCTCTTTGTGATGAAAATGAGCTCAAAGCTCATTAGTTAGGGCATTTATATATTGAACATAGGCCCACTTGGGCCTGTCAAACCCGCTAAGTGTTTTTAGCTCGTTTGGCCCACTTTGGGCCAAAACATTTAAGATTAGCGTTCGATTTTTTATTCTAAAATATTTTTTGTTCTTTCAAAACAATAAATCAATTTTTAAAATCTTAATTTTCAGAACACGCAGTACTGAACAGACTATAGCTGGTATTGCCGGCTTAAGCGCCAGTACGCATTTTTACAAAATTTTTTCGAAAAGATACATTTTTCAACTCAGAAAAATTTGTTGAAATCAAATTTCACCTTTAAATTTTCAAATTAAAGCTTCTAAAGTTTGAATCTACTCTGGTCACTTAAAAATTATTATTTTATTAAAACAGTTTTACGTAAAAAACTCCGGGTCTTACACAAAATATCTTGTATCGTTTATTGATGATTACTCTAGGAGGCTATGGGTGTACCCAATCAAGAAGAAGTCAGACGTGTTTGCGATGTTCAAAGAGTTCAAAGCAAAGTTAGAACTTGAATCTTCAAAGAAGATCAAGTGTTTAAGGACAGATAATGGAGGAGAATATGTCGATGGTGATTTTCTAACATTTTGCAAGCAAGCAAGTATTCAACGACAATTAACAGTTGCATATACGCCTCAGCAAAATGGTGTAGTAGAGCGAATGAATAGGACTCTCCTAGAAAGAGCACGAGCTATGTTGCAAACTGCAGGTTTAGCCAAGTCTTTCTGGGCAGAAGCTGTTAAAACCGCATGTTATGTGATAAATTGGTCACCATCAACTGCAATTTGGTTGAAGACACCAATAGAGATATGGCAAAGTAAGCCACCTAATTATTCTTCTTTACATATATTTGGTTGTCCTATGTACGTGATGTACAATTCCCAGGAAAGAGCAAAGTTGGACCCAAAGTCTAGAAAATGTATATTCTTGGGTTATGCTGACGGAGTTAAGGGGTATTGCCTGTGGGATCCCACTGCCCGCAAGGTAGTTGTCAGCAGAGATGTGATATTTGCAGACGATGAATTGCAAAAAGAACAAGAAAATGACAGCACTGTTAAAGAGATAATCACTATTCAAATAGATGAAAAATGCAGAGAAAGTGATCTTTCTGAAGCAGAACCACAGCACAAAGAGCAAGAAGCAAAAGCCAATGACATAGAAGTTCGTCGATCTACTCGACAAAGAAGAACACCATCATGGCACTCAAATTATGTTTTGACAAGTCATGATGCATATTGTCTTTTGATAGAAGATGGAGAGCCAACAATTTTATAGAGGCTATGCGCAATCCAGACACTTCTATGTGGATGACAACAATGCAAGAAGAAATTGAGGCATTACATAGGAACCATATCTGGAAACTTGTTGAACTTCCAGCAGGTCGGAAAGCCATTGGTAACAAATAGGTTTACAAGATCAAACAGTAATGATCAGATGGAACGATATCGTGCAAGATTGGTTGTCAAGGGATATGCTCAGAAAGAAGGTGTTGACTTCAATAAAATATTTTTTCCAGTGGTGAGACTAACTACTATTAGAGTAGTTTTAGTTATGTGTGCTGTATTTGATTTACATCTAGAGCAATTAGATGTAAATGCTGCTTTTCTTCATGGAAAACTTGAAGAAGAGATATATATGCTCCAACTAGAAGGTTTTGAAGAACAAGGAAAAAAAATTTGGTTTGCAGGTTAACTAAATCTCTGTACGGTCTAAAGCAGGCACCAAGGTGTTAGTACAAGAGATTTGATTCTTTCATTATTAGCCTTGGATACAACAGACTTAGTTCAGATCATTGTACCTATTACAAGAAGTCTGGTGATAATGATTTCATCATTCTGCTGTTGTATATGGATGACATGTTGGTGGTAGGTCCCAACAAAGATCAAATCCAAGAATTGAAGGCACAGTTGGCTAGGGAGTTTATGAAAGACTTGGGACCAGCAAACAATATTTTAGGGATGCAAATTCACCGAGACAAAAAAAGATAGGAAGATTTGGCTATTGCAAAAGAATTATTTGAAGAAGATCTTGCAACGCTTCAACATGCAAGAATGTAAGCCAATTTCAACCCCACTTCCTATGAATTTTAAATTATCCTCAAGTATGTGCCCTAGTAGTGAAGCAGAGAGGATGGAAATGTCTCGAGTACCGTATGCATCAGCAGTGGGAAGCCTTATGTATGCTATGATCTGTACAAGGCCAGATATTGCTTAAGCAGTTGCGGTGGTAAGTCGATTTATGGCTGATCCGAGTAAAGAACATTGGAATGTTGTTAAGAGGATCTTGAGATATATCAAAAGGACTTCGAATGTTGCATTATGTTTTGGAGGATCGGAATTCATTGTCAATGGATATGTCAACTCAGACTTTGCAGGTGTTCTTGATAAACGAAAATCTACTACAGGCTATGTGTTTACACTTACAAGAGAAGTTGTGAGCTGACTAAGTTTTAGACTGTTGTAGCTTTATCTACTATAAAAACTGAATATATGACAGCTACACAAGCATGCAAGAAAGCTATTTGAATTCAAAGATTGATAGAAGAATTCGGGTATAAATAATATAAGATTTTTGTGTATTGTGACCGTTAGAGTGTCTTGTACATTGCAAAAAATTCTGTCTTTCATTCAAAAATAAAACACATTGGAGTATAATATCATTTTGTTCAAAAAGTAGTAGAAGAATAAAATATTGATATGCAGAAGCAATTGATTAATAACAATTGTATTTTTATACGAATGTAATTATGTAAATAGCGTTTAGAATATGAATGACATTTTTCATTGGATTCCGGTAAAAAATATCGACTAGCAAAGATGATTAAAAAATTTCCAGGTCCAATGAGTAGTCCACGCTGATGCATTCCTACTCGTTCGAACAATGCACAATTGCACATTGCTATCTCCAAACCAACTTAATTTAAACATGAAATTTTAGAAATTAATTTGAGCATTTATTAGTTTAATATTTATAACACTTTTTTAAGGTATTTTAATTATTAAAAAATATGTTGATTTTGCTGAAATAGAGACTATGAAACTTTTTTTTTCTCAGGTAATGAAGTATTTTTTAAGAATTTATTATATAGTATTAGATAAAATAAAAAAAAAAAACTTTTTTTCAATCAAGTTTTAAAAAAATTGAAAACGGGGTCTCGGAGGAGTGGGGGACTCTTCCAAGTTCCAAGTGAGGTCCTAAAAACCTAATGCTTATTAAACCGGTAGAATTAAAAGTTAGAAGATTCAATTAAAATCAAATTAGATATAATAAAATAATATATTTTTATATAAATATATAAAAATATTTAAGACAAATTAATCATTGAAACTACACTAATTTTTGTCAAATAATTTTTATTTTAAAATAAATCGATCCAGGGACCGATTTACGGTTAACGAGATGAAACCAGGCAGCGATTCTCGTAACACTGCTTCTAAGGACTGAAAAAAAGAAGAGGGAAACACTGAAATAAACACAGTAGCAGCAATCAAAGATTCAAACTTTAGAAGTTTCAAAGACAAAACACAAAAACACAATTACAATTCGATCCTCATGGACCAATCCACTACCTCCTCTTTCTGCAACTTAGGGATTCTCGATTCCCTCTCCAACGATTCCATATGCGAAATCCTCCGCTCCTACAATGGTTTCTGTGCCGCCACCCAAACCCTCCTCGCCGCCGTGGACGACCTATCCGCCCGCCGCGACTTCGTTGCCCATGTTCACTCCCTCTGCAAACATGGCCTCGATTCCCTCGTCCGAGACCACTTTCTTCGCGTTTTGGAGGTACCTCACTACCACTTATCTATTTATTTTCCTAGTAATGCTGGAAAGTTCGCTTCTTTTTTTGTTTTTTCAAAATGTTTTTTATTTTATTTTGTTTCTGGTCGTAGGAAACGTTTGAGAGAAATGGGGCGTCGAGGTTTTGGCGCCATTTTGAGCCTTACAGTAATGTTACGGGTTTGAACAAGAATGATGATCTTGAGGTGAGTATTTCTAAAATGGCAATGTTTTTTTATTATTACTATTATCGGGATTGATTTGGGTATTGCTGTGTAATGCTTGTTATTTGTTTATATATGTATCATAAATATGTGACATTTTATTGAGTGTGGTAACTAGTAAGTAAGAAACAGATTTTGACAACTTACCTTAGGTACTAGTATCATTGTTTGTCCTTGGGAAAAAAGGGAAAAGAAAAACGGGTAATTGTTGAGTGGATTATACTTAGTTGCTAGTGTTGATGCTAGAAACAATTTTAAACAGATTGATGAGGACGAGATTCTGAGTGTGTTGCATAGTGCTTTGGAAGAAATCTATTTGGAGAAAGGGTATCAGGAGAAGTGCTTGTTAATGTTGGTCCATGCTTTCCAATCATACAAGAAGCAGGTGTCGGGGGACACTCATGATCTTGATGCAGAGAGGAATCACCTTACCACTAAATATCAATGGATTGTCTCCTCTGTACTTACGGCTACGCTTCCTAGGAATTTCCGTGGTGTGTAACCTGTTTATTATTATCTTGATATTAAATGATGACATGCCATTTCATACTATAGGTGAACAATAGATCTTGCCTTTTGTTATTATCAATCACTTCTTGATTTCTTTGTTTCTACTTTATGGAATATTTACAGATAGTCTCTTCATTTTCACCATCTGCTAATTTTTGCCATGAAAATGTAGTATCTTTATCTCCGCTATACAAGTACTATAGATTAGTTCCAAGTGCAATAATTTCAGGCTTTCAGCTCGTGGTATCTTTTACATTAATAAAACATTATAGTTGCATGTATGAAAGTATTACATATTAGACATAGCTTGTACCTTGACTTTGCTATTTTCCTAGATAAGCTTATTATCATTTCTTTTATTTGTCTTGGCCACACATTTTTACTTTTTGCTACGTTTAGTTATACTGCATTGGTATTTTAAAAGAACATTGGAGGAGTTAAGTACAAGGATGGATGAGGAGTTGCAAGATCATGAATCTCAAAGCAAGGATGGCATGGATTTAGACGAAAAAGGAAAAATAAGCAACAAGGTTGGCGAAATGGATGTTGATGAATGCTATAATGACAGCAGGTACTCAGAAAACAATAAACTTGTGAATAGCATTGGAAAAGTTGTTCTTCATCTGAGAAGTCTTGGATTTACTTCTATGGCAGAAGATGCTTATGCCTCTGCTATATTTTTACTTCTAAAGGTGAGAATGTTCTTGAAATCCTTAATTTTGCTTGCAGATTTGCTTTCACCATTTTGCTGAATTTGTTTCATTTGTTTGGACGGCAGGCAAAAGTATATGATTTAGCTGGTGATGATTTTAGGAGTTCTGTTCTACAGTCTATTCAAAGCTGGATACAGGTTTGTAGTGCTTATCTATCTGTTTGCAAAGAAGGATCAAGGTGACATGTATTACAAGATCCAGTATATCAGGAACATACCACATTAAGTATTCTTTAATGTCGGTCCATTACTTCACAAATTAACCATTTTGTTGCAAACTGACAGTAGGAACTTGTTCTTATGCTATTACTAATTATGTTCAAATTTCAACTTATTTTTAAAAAAACTATATTGAATGATGATTTTGACTCATATTGGAAGATGTGAATTTGGCTCAGATTCTGGTAATAACTTCGACTCATGTTGTGGTACTTCTTACCATTCAGTTTACATGGATTCAATTAAATAAGACTTTTTAAAAATTGTTTATTTGGCGAATTATATGTTTTCCAAGAAACCAAATGCCTGGACCTAAGTTTCCTGTTGTATCACATTATAGTGGTTGTACAAAGTAACTACTAAGTGTTGTGGCAAAAGTATCTGAGTCACTAGTTCCAATGTTGTTAATGAAAATACTTTTTCTGCCACTGTGGATTCTATCTAAAATATATTATTTGTGCATGCAGACCTGTGTAGAAAATCAAATGCTTTAACAATGCTAACACATGATGTTTTCTTGGAGACATTCAGGCTGTACCTCTCAAGTTTCTGCATGCCCTTCTTGTCTATCTTGGAGATTCTGTTAGTTATGAGAGTTCTTCTTCAGGTCTCAAATCACCTTTAGCATCACAACCATCCTCATTCTGTCCTGGAATCGATTCTCCTTCTGAAGGGCTTGTTAGATGGAAGCTGCGGCTGGAATATTTTGCTTATGAAACACTGCAAGATTTAAGAATTTCCAAATTATTTGAGATTATCGTTGATTATCCTGAGAGGTAGTTTGTTAATTATAATTCTCTGCTTTCCTTCTGGGTTTTGTTTTCTAAATTAGCTATCCTGTAATGTCATTAAATTGAATCACAAGGTCAACACCAGAGTTTTGTTGACTGAAAGAAGAGGTTGTCATTATCCTGAAATGTATGGTTGTGGCTGGCTGCATGAAATGAAAGTTGAAACTTGATTTTGAATTGTAAACTCTTGCTTCAGTTAGTTCCATGCTTTAATGCTGTTTTTGAATTAATTTTAAACTTCAATAATAAGCACTAGTGCGAAATGCATATTGTGACCTGTCATGACAATTTTTTATTAACTCATTGCTAGATCATAACTCTCATTGTTTGTATAAAGTCTTTTGAGCACTTATTTTCCCTTCTCTCTGCTGATATTTGAAGCTCTCCTGCAATTGAAGACTTAAAATTGTGTCTTGAATACACTGGACAACATTCAAAGCTGGTCGACTCATTTATTTCTTCACTTCGTTATCGCTTGCTCACTGCAGGCGCATCAACCAATGATATATTGCACCAATATGTTTCAACCATTAAAGCCCTGAGGACAATAGACCCTGCAGGTGTTTTCCTTGAGGCTGTTGGTGAACCAATAAGGGATTATTTAAGAGGAAGGAGAGATACCATAAAATGCATAGTGACCATGTTGACAGATGGGACTGGTGGGAATTCTAGTGCATCTGGAAATCCTGGAGATAGCCTTCTTGAAGAGCTGAACAGAGATGAAGAAATTCAAGAGGATGTTGGTATTGACGATGATTTTAACACTGATGATAGGCAAGCATGGATTAATGCTGCACGGTATGTTTATGTTATAGAAGGCGAAAAGCTCTTATTTTTATCATTCTTGCTGATGCATATATATAATAATAATAGTATATCTTTTCTGCTGCCATCTTAATAGATTTGATGTTTCTTTTTATTATCATTTTCAACAGCTGGCAGCCTGACCCTGTGGAAGCAGATCCACTAAAAGGAAGCAGAAACCAAAGGAAAGTTGACATACTTGGAATGATTGTTGGCATTATTGGTTCAAAAGATCAATTAGTTCATGAATATCGAACTATGCTTGCTGAGAAACTTCTAAATAAATCTGATTATGATATTGACTCAGAGATTCGGACTTTAGAACTCCTCAAGGTACTTATTTAAGCATAAAGTCAGGATGGCTATTTGACTGGCTGGGAAATTGATTTTTTATAATTGCTTTGTGTATATTCATTCTTGGTTTTAGTATTTCATTATAAACATGTATTTAATGCATTGCTTCTGCAGATACACTTTGGAGAGAGTAGCCTACAAAAATGTGAGATTATGCTCAATGATTTACTTGGCTCAAAGAGAACTAATACAAACATCAAAGCTACCATAAGTCAACCATCTCAGACAAGTAAATTCTCATATCCAATATTGTTTCTGACAATGTTAACTGTTATTTGTGTTAAAATCCTTTTGATGGAAGTTTGGTGATGTCCTCTCAGGTGGAGAAAATGCAATATCCATGGATACGATTTCTGCCACTATCATATCTTCTAATTTTTGGCCTCCAATACAGGTGCACAAACAATCTTTTATTCGACTATTAGATAAATATGAAAGAGTATTTTATTTATATTATATTCATGGAAAAAATGAGTAAATAGCCAAAATCGTCCTGAAAGATACCCCGATCTCCATTTTGGTCCTCGAAAGATAAAGTTAATCAAAATCGTCTCCGAAAGATACACGATTGGTCACGTTAGTCCTTCTGTCGGTTAGATGATGACGTGGAGGGCTAATGCCACGTGTCACAAGATGATTGGTTGACGTGTCAGATCAGTGACACCTGGCATGCCACGTGGCATTTGACATATAAAAAAGTTATTTATAATCAAAATAGTCTTTGAAAGTTCAGATGTAAGTCATTTTCATCACTAAAATTTTAAAAATTAATCAAATTAGTTCTTATATAATTATTTTTTATTTTTTCTTGATAATATTAAATTTAAAAAATTTTTTGATACTACTAATTTTAATAGAAATGTAATTGACAATAAAAAAATTAGTAATTGTATCTTTTCTTCTTAAAAATTTTTTCAATAAAATTATCTCTCTCCTTTAATTCTTATCAAAATCTCTCTTATTTTTTTCTATTCTAAAACCTTTTTCTTATATTATTACATTTTGCTGAAATATATATATATATACACACTCAAAATTGAAATGTATGTATTTGTTAACCTAAACAAAGTTATATGCTCAAAATTAAAATTTATGTATGTTAACCTAAACAAAGTTAATAAAAACTTATACATCTTTTTTTTTTCATTACGGTATTACTTTCATTTAGGTTAACATACATAAATTTTGATTTTGAGCATATAACTTTGTTTAGGTTAACAAATACCTACATTTCAATTTTGAGTATATATATATATATGTTCCAGCAAAATGTAATAATGTAAGAAAAATATTTTAGAATAAAAAAAAATAAGAGAGATTTTGACAAGAATTACAGGAGATATATTTTTATTGAAAAAATTTTTAAGAAGAAAATATACAATTACTAATTTTTTTTATTGTCAATTACATTTCTATTAAAATTAGTAGTATCAAAAAATATTTTAAATTTAATATTATCAAGAAAAAATAAAAAAAATTATATAAGGACTAATTTGATTAATTTTTAAAATTTTAGGGATGAAAATGACTTACGTCTAAACTTTTAAGGACTATTTTGATTATAAATAACTTTTTTACATGTCAAGTGCCACGTGTCACTGACCTGACACGTGGCATGCCAAGTGTCACTGATCTGACACGTCAACCAATCATCTTGTGACACGTGGCATTAGCCATCCACGTGGCACTTAACGTGACACGTCATTATCCAATTGACGGAAGGAGTAACGTAACCAATCGTGTATCTTTCGGGGACGATTTTGATTAACTTTATCTTTCAAGGACCAAAATGGAGATTGGGGTATCTTTCAGGGACGATTTTGGCTATTTACTCTGGAAAAAATTGTCAGTATATATTGTATGTCTGTTATTCTGTTAACCATCTAGCAGCATCCTATTTACTCACTTTCTAGTACTCGTTGTTTAATAAGAAATCAGAAAGGTGATGATCAGCCCCCTTGCTCTTTTTATTCTTATTCATCTTAAGTTAATATAACTTTAAATTTGAGCGAACTTTTCCTTTCCTATACCCATCTTTATACTGATATTTCTCATATATTTCGTTGTTGTCATGGTCATGCTTGTGCTGAGTATATTTCTAAAAGATACTATCCACCTTCACACATGCAAAATGTTGATGCGGCTGCCAAAATGTCAAGATTTCTTTCCAGAAGAATAATGAAAGTACATCAAGTCTGCTCATAGATTTGCATTGGGTCTTTTTGAGCAGATTAAATTAAATAATTTCAAAGTTTTTTCTTTTTGGGGAAAAAGGGGATCGAAGTTCATTGTTGTTCTGTTCCACTGTTATTTCATGTAAAATTGCGGAGAGTTTCTTCAAATTTCAAACTAGTACATGTATTAACATTTTTTTCTGATCAGTTTTATTGAGTAAATCTCAACTAGAAGCATACATAAAACCAAGCATAACATAATAATTTAGTAGCCCTTTAACACATCTTTAAAGAATTTCATTGTGGTCCAACAAAAAGCGTCAACTTTCTATTATTAACTTTGAAGAGAATTCCAGGATGAGCCGGTTAACCTGCCAGAATCTGTCGACCAGCTCCTTACTGAGTATGCAACGAGATTTCATGAAACAAAAACCCCTCGTAAGCTACAGTGGAAAAAAAGTCTTGGGACTGTCAAGGTCGGTTTCTCTGTATATTTTTGTTTTGCTTTTTCTTGCTTCAGATATTTAGTGCAGGTTTTTCGACCTTTTACTTGTATACTTTCTCCTGACTATGTATCCTATGGTTTAGTTGGAGTTGCAGTTTGATGATAGGATAATGCAGTTCACAGTGGCCCCTGTACATGCATCAATCATTATGCAATTTCAAGATCAAAAGAGGTATGCCAACAATTTATGCATGACTCTAGTGTTCTGTTTTGGATGTGCAATAATACTAAATTTTCTATTTTCAGTTGGACTTCTAAAAACCTTGCGGCTGCTATTGGAATCCCAGTGGATGCACTGAGTAGGAGAATACATTTTTGGATAAGCAAGGTAGGTCCAATACAGGCTACATATGCTGCTAATTTACCTTTTTTTTTTTGTCCTGGTGCTAGTAAACACTTATTTTGCATATGGATTAATTTAGGATTATCTTCCTCTTCATTTGTTGTTTAACTTCTGATCACTTTTCATGCTTTTGAAGCTGATGCTTATTTATGTATGATCCTTCCTTTCTTTATAGCATGACTTAACCCTAGAAGATGAATTAAAAATGATTTCATTTTAATCCATAAATTTTAGTTGTAGAAGTGAAGATGAAACTAACAGCTAATGGCTTTCTCGTTTTGTGCCAGGGGATCATTTCAGAGTCGGCTGGGGTAGATACCTCAGATCATGTATACACCATTATGGAAAGCATGGCTGAGACAAGTAAGAATGGAGCTGGTAGTAGTGGTATCCAGGAACTTCTAGGGGGCGATGAGGAAGAAGAAAGATCCGTCTCCTCTGTGGAGAATCAACTTCTTAAGGAGATGACTGTATATGAGGTATGTGAAGTAGAACTGATTCTTATTCTTTGAATGGTATAAATGATTAGTCAATACACAAATCATCAATCAATAATTGATGATAAGAAAAACAGAAATAGATTGGCAATGCATCCAAGTGGGAAATCTAACCAGTGTATTTTCATGGCAGAAATTTATCATGGGCATGCTCACAAACTTTGGTAGCATGGCACTAGATCGAATTCACAATACACTCAAGGTAAAAAAAAGTGCTTTAATGTCTATATCATTATTTGGACTTTGATAACTTTATTACTTAGATTAATTATATGATTTTTTTACTGCAGATGTTTTGTATTGCTGATCCCCCATATGACAAGTCACTCCAACAGTTACAAAGCTTTTTATCAGGTCTAGTCTCTGAGGAGAAATTAGAGCTTAGGGATGGAATGTACTTTCTAAAGAAGTAACATGCTTACACATTATGGGATTGCAATCATCCCTTGCTTCGTGAATTTTGACAAAAGTGAAATTGTAAACTGTTTCTCATCCTCACGTGTGTTACAAAATATTGTGTTTGATTTTTTTTTTTTTTGTCAATAGATTGGACAACCCTCAATTTTAGGTACACAACACACTTACACACTCTTCATACACTTACTAAATTTTTTTCCTCAATTGCAATCAATAGAATTTGAGCTTGAGACCATTAAGGTGGGGAGGGGGAGATATGTCATGTGAGCTAAGGCTTATTGGTCGTATTTGATTTTTCAAACACAAGGTAGGTAAGTTGCTTTTTTTTTTTCATATGGTTTTGGCAATTAGAAAATAGGATGAGTCCCCCCAAAATAAAAGAAAGCCCAAAACATAAAGTTGTGATTAGTTGTTAAGAAACACTAAGGTAGCGTTTGTCTTGAGCGTTTGTCTTGAGGTATTAAGATTGAGATTGGGGGATTGAGACTCAATATCATGTTTGTTGGGTGAAGAGATTCATGAAGCATAAAATTCCAGTTTCTTCAGTATTTTCAAAATATAAAACACAAGAAATTAAAATAATTTTTAGGAATTGGGACTAAAATTTAAATAATAATTTTTGCTTAAAATATCCTCATTCCAAATTATTAATTACAAGTTTACTCTTTTGTAAAATCAAATTAGGGCTCATTTTAGACCAAATACAAGCATGGAAGATACCCAGTTGGGAGCTGTTACTCCACCACCGCTAGGACCACCACCTTCTCGTCACCATGGTAGCCACTGTGAGTTAGGTGAGTCGCTGAGGAGATAGACGGGAAAGAGAGAGAGAGAGGAACGAGATATAGAGAGAAAACACAATGAACAGAGAGAGGAGGGGTTGTTTACGCGCTGACGAGCTTCCATCGTCGCCGCTGATGCTGACAAGGGTTGGCATTGTCGCTGGGTTTGCTCAGGGAGAGCTTGAGAGAGAGAGCTCGAGCTCGACAGGCATGACAGAGGAGGAGGGAAAAGCTGCTGTTGTCACCGAAAAAGGTTACAATGTTTGCGTCCCATGCTCAGCCACCATCTCCTCGTCCTTGTCCTTGAACTTACTTTGTCTGTGTTCTATTTGGTTGTCTCTACCTTTGCCACACTTTTGCATGCTGGAATCTCTGTTGGTATTGCTATGCTACCGCCTTGTTCTGCACATTTTTATACCAAATATAGTACTGAAATTTATTTCAGTTTTTGTTTCTCAGTTTCAGTCTCACTTCCAAATGCCAAGAAAGTAAGAAATATTTTATTGATTTTAAATTTCCTTCAATTCTGTTTTGGGTGAAAAAATTTTCCCTTTTCTTTTGATTGTTGTAATACTCTTTTTTTTAAATATATAAATAAATGGATCCAGTTCAAACCATTAAATTTGAGGTTTAACCCATTTTTACATGGATAAGTGTTCAGGGGCTTACCTAGAACCGGATGATTGGGCTTGTTTGTGAGGTCCAAGCGTTCAACGAAGGTGGTCACCAACTTGTCCTGCGTTAAGGAGCCGCCGTCCTTGTTGTATGTTTTGAGGAATGTGGGGTGGTACCTGCAAAGACACTCTGATGCCTAGGTTAGCAAGAGGGTAAGTAGGTTTAGAATATATCGAAACTTAGGTTTACCTGAGTGTGTTAGTGTATTTATAGGTGACGATCCAATAACCACCGTTGGTGTAGTTTCACTTCTAAAGGTGGATAACCATTCCTTTATCTTAGGATTGTTGAGATATCTCTTCTAGAAGTGGGTGAGAGATTTTTCGGGGGCAGTTGTTTATTTGAATAAGTGACATTTGCCAGCTCATGTCGAATCCGACCTCTTTAAGGAGGTCGGGAAAATCGGTAATAACCCTCTTTTGGATTGGGCATTTTTAGCTTACTTGGTCCTGGACCATAGTATTGGACCAGGGTGTGAACAGTGCCCCTACTCGAGTCTGATCTCTTAGTTATGAGTTGGATTCGAGTATTAGTTGAACTCGGGTACATTCAAGTCGGAAAATCGATGTGATTTTAGTTTTAAAACCGACGTGATTTTGAATTTCTCAACCGTCGCATCTCAAACGTCGCGTCTGTTCGAGTCTTGCATTTACATGTGGGGGAGCAATTACATTGGTAACGGCGCGTTTCTTTAATGATAGCGTCGTTTTACTGTTATACCCCTAGTATGTTATAAATACTTTTCCCTCTCCTTTCTTTGTTTTCTTTTGTCTTCTCTTCGAAGTTTTCCTTCTTCTGTTTCCTTGTTCCCTTATTCAGACTCTTGGATTTTCTTTGGCGTTCTGTGACACCGCATTTGGGAATTCTGCCTCACTTTCTCTTGAAGGTTAGTTCTTTGCGCCCTCTTTTTAGTCTCATGGTGTTTTTTCGTCTCTGTTTGATATACTGTACGTCGGAGAGAGAGCGCGATGCCTTTGATGCGTTTCCATTATTCGTAGGGACTTTGAGGTTTTCGTACTTTACAAAAGATTATTTCTTTTGGCTATTTTACTTATTTTAGAAAACTGTTTTATCTCCAAGGGTTCTATTTTTTGATGGTTTATTTTTTCTTTGTAGGTTTTGTCGCTTTTGTATACGCTTTCTTATTACTGAAAAATGTCTTCCCGTATTCCCGAAACCCTCTTGCGATGGGTGGATACCCCTGTGCTTTCTGAGAATCCCTTAGTGGATACTATCTTTATTACTGAACTCCGCAAGCACCATAGAATCTGTAGTCTTGACGCCGATGAACCAAAATACGCACTAGTGGCCCCAGACCCTGAGGACCGGGTTTGCTGTGGGAGGATTAATGATTTTAACCCCCACTTCTTTTTTATGTACGACTATCTTTTCACCCGCTTGGGATTTTCTTTTCCTTTTTCCAATTTTGAAATGGAAGTTTTGTCCCACTGCCGAGTCGCTCCTACCCAACTCCACCCCAATTCCTAGGATTTTATGAAGATTTACCAACTTGTTAGCCAAGAGCTTGATTTCCAGATTTTTTTCAAAATCTTTTTCTATCTCTTCCACTTGACCAAGCCTTTTAGTGCTTCAAATAAACAAAACAAATAGCAGTGGGTGTCTTTTCGTGCTATTCAAGGTCGAAAAGCCTTTTCCATATTTGATGAATCCTTCCATGACTTCAAAAACTTTTTCTTTAAGGTCCAGGCTGTAGAAGGCCATCATCCTTTTTTCTTAAATGAGAACAACGAACCCTGATTTCCTCTGTACTGGTTGGAGACCTCCCCCGTTGATAAATATAGCCTAGATGAGTTGGATGAGGTAGAGGAGGCCATTGTTGGTTTTTTTCGAGAGGCTTGGGGGCGGGCTCCAAACTTGGATACTAAGAAATTCCTTCTTGGCTCTCCGAGTTTCATGCAAACCGAGCTAGGTAGTATTTCTTTTGTTTGTAGCTATTGCTTGTAACTTCTAGTTTATGTGCCTATTTCCGACTTGCATAATAATGAACTTTCTATCTCTTTTTTAGAAATGGTGAAAAGCGGATCAAGAGCGGCCTACCAGAAGGTGCAGGAAGCAAAGAGGAATGTCCACGCCCGAGCTGCTGCACAGGAAGTCGGAGCTTCTTCTACTCCTCCTCTTCATAGGTCTAGTTCGGGGACTTCTTCAGCCAGACCGATTTTGGTAAATCATGTTCCTCCTCCTCCTCCTTCTCCTCCTACTTCTACCCCCTTAGTTCAACCTTCCCCCGAGCCTGAGAGGAAGAAACGTAAGACCTCGGAAACCTGTTCCTCCCAACTTGGGGATGCTAGTTTCGATGGTACCAAGTTTACTTGGAAGCACATTCTTCCATACACACATTGCTATGGATGATGCTGCTATCCGAAATCATCTCAATATCTTAATCTGGGGGGAAATTTGAACTGCTGGGGTTTGCACCTCCCTTCTTGATATTTTGGACAAAACTCTCTTGAGTTATTCTCAAAAATCCATAGAGGACCTTCAGGGGAGGATTGTCCTGTATCAGGAAGAGGAGAAGAAGCTGCAGGAAGAGAATATCTGGCTCAAAGATGAGCTTGCTCAATTCAAAGAGAGGGAGAAAAAATTAATGGCCCAATGTGCTTTGGCTGAGGGGATGAAGAGTAAGGCTGAGGAAAATTATGTGAGGGTTTTTTTGATAATATTGATTTGAAGAAGCAACTGGAGTTGAATCGGGAGGCCTATCAGGACCGGGAGGATTCCATTATTGAGAGCTCTAAAGAGACGTGGAGGGTGTTCAAGGAACAAGTCGGAGTCATCGGTCCTGACTTGGATCTCTCATCCTTCTATCCCGACAAAGTGGTCGTTAATGGGGAGATTGTCTCTCCTCCTCGCCCTGAGACCGATTCCGAGTTGAAGACGTGGACAGCGTATTATTGAATCTCCTTCACGCGAGGTTGAACAAATGGAATGGTTCCTGCCGAGCTCTTCTTCTCAACTTGGCGAAGCTCCAACCTCTGCCGCCGAAGGGACCCTTCCAACCCCTCCGACTCCTGTGGCCGAAGTTCAGACCTCCCTTCCTGGTGACGACTCTATTCCCGCTCCTGATCCTGAAAAAGCTATTTAAGGCCCGGCTTGTGAGTCCTTTTTGAACAATTTATTTTTATGTGTTTGTTTGGTGGTTCTTTGACTCCTGATCCTGTTTACTAGGATCATTAACAACTCTTCATTTTTTGGTGATCCTTTTAAATAGGGCCTTTTAACGAAGTAGTTTGTTTATTATCTACGTCATTGATGCTTTTGTCTGATAGAATTTCATAGCATGGTTAAGGCTTTTTGTGAAAAAACCCTTTACTGCTTTCCTGATAGAATTTCGTAGGATGGTTACTGGTTTTTGCATCCCTTTGTTTTTCCATTACTCTGTCCTTGTACATTCAAATTTTCTTTGTTTTATTGAATTGCTTTCGTAACTTAGGCTATTTTTGCGATTTATTTCATTTTACTCGGGCTTTCCGACTTATAAGTCATAAGCTATTTGGTTTCTGAGTTATCATGATCTTTTTGTAGCCTCTTTACTCCAATTTGTACCTCGTCGCTTTATCTCGCCAACCATGTAGGTTGGTCATCAGATTTTTGCATTTTTTTTAGCTTAAATCGGAGCGTATCATAGAATAATAATGGAATTTGTAATAAGAGATGAATACTTATTATTGAAGAGAAGAAAGTAACTTTACAAGGTTGCTTTAGTTACTAGAGGATTTGAGATTTCTAACCCCTAGCCTTCGCTTTGATGCCTCGTTAAAACCCCCTTCAGAAAAATCCTATTTGGGAAAAAACCATGAAGTTGGAAAAAAGAGTACATCAGGGAGAAAAGTTCGCTTTTAGCTATAATATCTTCTCATATTACAAGCATGCCATGATCTGGGGAGCTCAACTCTATTTAGATCAGACACTTTGTAATATCCCTTTCCTAAGACTTCAATGACCTTGTAAGGCCTTTTCCAATTTGCAGCAAGCTTTCCCTGGCCTGACTTGTTTACTCCGATATCATGTCGAGTTAGGATCAAGTCATCCAAAGCGAAGTTTCTTCTAATGACTTTCTTGTTGTATCTGTTTGTCATTCTTTGCTTTAGTGCTGCTTCTCTTATCCGAGCTTGTTCTTGAACTTCTGGGAGTAGTTCTAGTTCCTCTTTGTGCGTTTGAACGTTACTGATTTCATCGTAGAATCTTACCCTTGCACTTTGCATGTTGACTTCAACTGGGATCATGGCTTCTACGCCATAAGCAAGTCGGAAGGGTGTTTCGCTAGTGGCAGACTAAGGTGTAGTCCGGTATGCCCATAAAACTTGAGGAAGCTCTTCAGCCCAAGCTCCCTTTGCCTCTTGAAGTCTCTACTTTAATCTTGCCAGTGTGACTTTCTTGGCTGCCTCTGCTTGCCCATTTGCCTATGGGTGCTCACCGAGGTGAACTGATGCTTGATCTTCATATTGGCTACCAGATTTCTGAACGTAGAGTCGGTAAATTGGGTACCATTGTCGGTGGTAATGGAGTGGGAAACTCCAAACCTTGCAATGATATTCTTGTAAGGGAACTTCCAACTCCTTTGCGCTGTAATAGTGGCCAAGGATTCTGCTTCGATCCACTTCGTGAAATAGTCCACTCTCACTATGAGATATTTTACCTGTCCAGGGGCCTGGGGAAAAGGTCCGAGTAGGTCCAATCCCCATTTTGTAAAAGGCCATGGAGAGGTGACACTAACAAGCTCTTCAGGGGGAGTGACATGGAAATTTGCGTGCATTTGGAAGCCGACACTTCTTGACGAAGTTGGTGGCGTCTTTCTGTAAGGTCGGCCAAAAGAACCCAGCTCGGATAACTTTTCTGGCTAAAGACCTTGCTCCCAGATGATTTCTGCAGATGCCATTATGTACTTCATCTAGGACTTCTTCCATCTTAGAAATCAGGACGCACTTCAGCAATGGTGTTGATATTCCCCTTTTATAGAGGATATTTTTCATCAAAGTATAATTTTGTACTTCTCTTCGGATTTTTTTTGCCTCTTTTTGCTCCTTAGATAGGATGTCGAATTTTAGGTATTCGACCAGGGGAGCCATCCATCCGAGGTATAGGCCGAAAACTTCTAAGATGTCTTGTCTGATTTCAATCTTCACAACTGAGGGCTCTTAGAGAGTTTCTTAAATCATACTTTTATTGTTCCCTCCCGGCTTAGTACTTGCTATCTTGGAAAGGGCGTCTGCTCTGCTATTAAGCTCCTGAGGTATATATCGGACCTCAATTTCTAGGAAGCGCTTGAGATGTTCCATGATTTTTCCTAAGTACCTTTTCATATTTGGATGTTTCGCCTGATACTTTCCATTGATTTGGGAGGTCACTACTTGAGAGTCACTAAAGACTGCAACTTTGGTTGCGCCGACTTCTTTAGCTAGCTTCAGCCCGACAATCAAGGGTTCGTATTCTGCCTGATTATTGGAGGCCGAAAACTCAAACTTCAGAGAGACCTCTATTTGGGTTTCTTCCTAATTGGCCAATATGATTCCCGCACCGCTTCCGACTTTATTGGATGAGCCGTCCACATACAACTCCCAATATGTAGATGTTTTCTCTTGGTCTCCTGTGTATTCTGCCGCGAAGTTGGTGAGGCATTGAGCTTTAATTGCTATCCGAGTTTCGTATCTCAGGTCGAACTCGAACAAATCTATAGCCCATTGAACCATTCTTCCTGCAATATCCGTTTTTTGAAGGATTTGCCTCATGGGTTGGTTCGTTCGTACCTTTATAGTATGAGCTTTGAAATAAGGCTGAAGTCTTCTGGACGCCACTATTAAGGCATACGCAAACTTCTCGAGCTTTTGATACCTTAACTCGGGGCGTTGTAAAACTTTGCTGGTAAAGTAAATAGGATGCTGCCCGTCCTCGTCTTCTCGTATGAGTGCTGATGCCGCAGCCTTCTCGGGGACAGCCAAGTACAAGACAAGTTCCTCTCTGATTTTGGGTCGGATAAGAACAGGGGGTTGGCCTAAAAACCTTTTGAACTCCTGAAAAGCTTCTTCGCATTCAGGAGTCCATTCAAACTGGCATCCTTTCCTTAGTAGAGGAAACAGTGGTAGGGATCTCAACGCTGATCCCGTTAGGAATATAGACAAAGCTGCAAGTCGGCCATTCAACTGCTGGACTTCCTTTAAACAAGTCGGGCTTTTCATTTCTAGGATCACTTTACACTTGTCGGGGTTAGCCTCTATTCCCCTTTGTGTTAACATGAATCCCATAAATTTTCCAACCTCTACTGCAAAGGTGCACTTTGCGGGATTCAATCTCATCCCATGCGCCCTTATGGTGTTGAAGACTGGTGAGAGGTCGGTCAGGAGGTTGGCCTCATCCTTGGTTTTTATTAACATGTTGTCCACATATACTTCCATTAAACTCCCCAGGCGAGGTGCAAACACCTTGTTCATCAACCTTTGGTATGTGACTCCTGCATTTTTTAACCCGAAGGGCATGACCACATAGCAGTAATTCGCCCTAGGTGTGATGAAAGATGTCTTCTCCTGGTCTGGTTTGTACATCGGGATTTGATTATATCCTGAGTATGCATCCATGAACGACAAGTATTGATACGACAAGCTGAAATCTACTAGGGTATCAATATTCGGAAGAGGATATGGGTCTTTTGGGCATGCTTTGTTGAGGTCGGTGTAATTGACACACATCCTCCACTTGCCGTTTTGTTTCTTGACTAGCACCACATTTGCTAGCCAGGCCAGGTACTTGACTTCTTTGATAAAACCTGCCTATATGAGGGCTTGCACTTGTTCTTCGACCACTTGAGCCTGTTCGGGACCAAGTTTTCGTCTTCTTTGTTGGACAGGTCGGGACCCCTGGCATGTCGGAAGCTTTCCAGGCGAAAAGGTCGGAATTTTCTTGTAGGAGCTTTGTCGGCTTCTGCTTCAAATCTTCTGCTAAATTGGCTCCTATGTTTTTTTCGTCTTCTTGCCCTATCTGAACTTCTTCAGTTTTCCCTCCGAGCTGTGTTCGCAATTCTTCTTTAGCTCGGACTCTTCCGAGTTCAATAGTGTTAACTTCTTTGCCTTTTCCTCTTAGGTTCAGGCTTTCGTTGTAATACTTTCTCGCCAGCTTCTGATCTCCTCTGATGGTGGCGATCTCCTCTGGCGTTGAAAACTTCATGCAAAGATAGGGGGTAGAAACCACTGCTCCAAGCCGATTTAGGGTTGTCCTGCCTATCAAGGCATTATAGGCAGAACCCACATCGACGACAATAAAGTCGATGCTTAGAGTCTTGGATCTCCCTCCCCTTCCAAAAGTTGTATGTAGGGGGATGAAACCTAATGGCTTAATTGGAGTATCCCCCAATCCGAAGAGAGTATCCGGGTAAGCCATTAACTCCTTCCCATCCAATCCCAGCTTGTCAAACGCTGGTTTGAACAGGATGTCTATCGAGCTCCCTTGGTCCACCAGAATTCTGTGTACATGAGCGTTGGCAAAAATTATTGTGATTACTACTGGGTCGTCATGCCCAGACGCAATACCTTCTCAGTCTTCCTTAGTGAATAAAATAGTGGGTTGGTCGGGACCTTGATTCCCGACTTGGTAAACTTCTTTCAAATGCCTTTTTCGAGATGACTTCGTCACTCTTCCTCCTGCGAAGCCTCCCGATATCATATGAATGTGACGTTTGGGGGTTTGCGGGAGCGGACTTCTTTGTCCGTGACTCTCGTTATCTCTTTTCCTTTTTCCACGATTGTCCGACCTTTTCATGAGATATCTGTCCAACCGACCTTCCATGGCTAGCTTTTCTATCATATTTTTTAGGTCGTAACAATCATTGGTGGAGTGCCCATACAGCTTATGGTACTCACAGTATTTGCTACGACTTTCCCCCTTTTATTCTTGATGGGTCGAGGGGGAGGTAGCTTTTCGGTGTGGTAAATTTCTCTGTATACGTCGACTAGGAAAACTCGCAGAGGAGTATATGAATGATATCTCTTGGGCCTTTCAGACCCGACTTCTTCTTTTTTTTCTTGGGCTCCCTCTCCTTTTCCTTTGATGGGTGAAAGTGCCCCGATCGCCAGCTTAGTTCCCACAATCTGGCATTTTTCTCCATGTTGATGTATTTTTCAGCTCTTTCTTGTACATCGCTCAAAAAGGTCGGATGTCTCTTAGAGATTGACTGAGAGAAAGGTCCTTCTCGAAGTCCATTGACAAGTCCCATTATTACTGCTTCAGTGGACAGGTTCTGAATTTCTAGGTACGCCTTGTTGAACCTTTCCATGTAGTCTCTCAGGGGTTCTCTGACTTCCTGTTTTACTCCCAGTACGCTAGCGCGTGCTTTACTTTGTCCTTCTGGATTGAAAACCTCATAAGGAACTTACACGAGAGGTCATCGAAGCTGGTGACCGACCTGGGAGGAAGGCTATCGAACCACTTCATCACTGCCTTTGTCAAAGTCGTTGGAAAGGCTTTGCAGCAGGTAACATCAGAGGCGTCGGCTAGATACATCCAACTTTTGAAGTTGCTGAGGTGGTACTTAGGGTTAGTAGTCCCGTCGTATAGATTCATGTCAGGGCTTTTAAAGTTTCTGGGTACTTTAGCCCTCATGATATCTTCGCTAAATGGATCCTCTCCCCCTAATGGGGTGTCCTCTCGGTCAGTATGATAGCCCCTATCTCGGAAGGTGGATTCCAGTCTTAAGAGATTTTTTTCGAGCTCTTTTCCTCGCTCGGCTTCCCTTCTGAGATGTCTCTCTACCTCGCGTTGTCGTTCCAACTCCTGCTCTAGTTGTTCCAGCCGTCTTTGGTGGCCATGTAGTAGTCCTATTAGGTCAGCAGAGTGTGGTGGCCCATCCTTTCCGAGCTGATGAACTTTAGAGGAAATCCTCTTTGATCCCTGGGTATTGGAGGGGCCTTCACCCTGCTGTCCCTCCGCTCCTTGTAGGGATATTATTGCTCTCTCGTTGTTGATCGCATCTTGATGCTCTTACTCAGACTCCGATGCGGTGTGTCCATCTTCTTGTTGGTCGTCTACCATCGCTGGTTGATCTTCTAGGTCCTCGACAACGGCGCCAATGCTCCCGGGCTTACCTAGAACCGGATGATTGGGCTTGTTTGTGAGGCCCAAGCATTCAAGGAAGGTGGTCACCGACTTGTCCTGCGTCAGAGAGCTACCGTCCTTGTTGTATGTTTTGAGAAATGGGGGGTGGTACCTGCAAAGACATTTCGATGCCTAAGTCAATGAGGGGGTAAGCAAGTTTAGAATATATCGGAACTTAGGTTTACATGAGTGTGTCAGTGTATTTATAGGTGATGATCTAATAACTACCGTTAGTGTAATTCCACTATTGAAGGTGGATAACCGTCCCTTTATCTTGGGGTTGTTGAGATATCTCTTCTAGAAGTCGGTGAAAGATTTTAGAGGGCAGTTGTTTATTTGAATAAGTGACCTCTGCCAGCTCATGTCGAATCCGACCTCTTTAAGAAGGTCGGAAAAATCAGTAATGACCCTTTTTTAGATTGGGCCTTTTTGACTTACTTAGTTCTGGACTATAGTATTGGACCAGAATATGAACAGGCTTAAGTTAAAAAAGGAAGACAAAATTTTAATTTTTTTCATAATAACCTTAAAATTTAAATTTTAATTGATGTTTAACCTCATTTAAAAATATAATTTATAGTAACCAAATACTAATTAATTAAGTAATAATAGAATTTACTAATTTTAAAATTAATCAAATCAAACTAAATTACTTAATGATAAAAAGTTTTCTACTAATTACAAAAGTTTAACTACTAAAAACATCAACAATATAATTGAGGTCAGGAATAAAAAACGATTTAAGAATAGAGGTACCAACAATTGTAAAAAGGTTGGGGGATGCAATCTCCAGACTATTTTTTTTTTATTAGGCACGGGGCTAAGGGCCCAAAACAAAAAAAAAATCCAGTTAACGAAGCAAATTGCTGAACCTTCCTAAAGTTGACAAAAGTTAACGAAAATATCCAGTTTTACTAACTATAATAAAAGAATTATTAATAAAGGAAAATATAGTTGTAATAATTATTTTGCTTCCTCTCAGCATGTTACAAATCTGTACAACATTGTCAAATAATGGCTATAAACATAATTCTTCTAAGCATTTTGAAGAATGCCTAGTTGCACTGTTATGCAAACTAAAAATTAAGCAATATATAAATAAAAATTTACTTATAATTATTTTTATGTAAAGTTAATAGTAAAAAATTATAAGATATTTTAATAAATTTGTCTAATTATCATAGATCAGTTATTGACTATTAATTTATATGAAAATTACAGGTGAATTGTAAAAAATTCAACCTATTTTTCTATTAGTCATGAACATATATACATATATATATATAATTTTTGATATAAAACTATATCAAATATTTTCTATCTTAAAAAGTATAATTTACAATTCTAACAAATTAGACTATCCTAATAAAAATATATATGAAAGTATTCTTGGAGTATCGTATTTATACTTAAATTATAAAAATATTGTTAATATAATATTTTTATATATATTTAAATTATCCATTCATACGAGTCTTCACCTATATTTTATTTAAATAAATAAAAAAAATTGATGAGAAGGAAAAAAAAAAAGGCCACAAGATATAATTTAAAATAAATAATGCGACCGTTACACAAACTTTTGAAATTGGAAAAAAGAAGCTCCATTTGAGAAGAGGTCAAAGACAACACAAAGGCAGAGCAAGAAATGGCGGAAGAGGAGTACATTCAGCAACTGAGGTCCAAAGCAGCAGAGCTTTTCCTCAGAGAAGAATGGAATGACTCCATTGACGTCTACTCCAACCTCATCTCTCACTGCACCCACCACCAACAACAACTCTCTCTTCATCATCCAAATCACCTCCAAAAGCTTCACAAATCACTCTGCATTGCCCTCTGCAACCGCGCCGAAGCCAGGTCTCGCCTTCGCGACTTCCATTGCGCCTTGCAAGACTGCGATCGCGCATTGCAGATCGATGCATCGCATTTCAAGACCCTGCTATGCAAAGGTAAGATCCTGCTCTGCCTCAATAGGTACTCGATGGCGCTTGAATGTTTTAAAGCAGCTTTGCTTGATTCCCAAGCTGCTGGGAACTCCGAAACCCTAATTGGGTATGTTGACAAGTGCAAAAAGTTTGAGTTTTTAGCCAGGACAGGGTCCTTGGACCTCTCCGATTGGGTTTCGAATGGGTTTCACGGGAAGCCTCCGGAGCTTGCAGAGTACATTGGTGCGGTGGAGATCAGGAAATCAGATATCAGCGGCCGCGGCCTTTTCGCAACCAAGAACATTGATGCAGGGTCGTTGATCTTGGTCACCAGGGCAATTGTAATGGAGAGGAGTATATTGGCAGGTAAGGATTTAAGCGAGGATGCGCAGTTAGCAATGTGGAAGAATTTCATTCAAAAAGTTTCTGAATTTGCAAGGAAATGTTACAAAACCCGGGATTTGATTGGTATGTTGTCAATTGGGGAAGATGAGGAAGAACTTGAGATTCCTGATATAGATTTGTTTAGGCCTGAGAATGTTGGGAACATGGATTCATGTGAAATGATTGATATGGAGAAGTTGCTGGCCATTTTGGATGTGAATTCACTCACAGAGGATGCTGTTTCGGCCAATGTGTTGAGGAAGAACAATGATTCCTATGGTGTTGGATTGTGGCTATTACCTTCCTTCATCAACCATTCATGCTGTCCAAATTCGCGGCGACTGCATGTTGGGGACTACTTAATAGTTCATGCTTCTAAGGATATGAAGGCCGGAGAAGAGATCACTTTTGCCTATTTAGATCCGCTTAGTCCTCTGAGCAAGCGAAGGGAGATGTCGATGACTTGGGGGATTCAATGCAAGTGTAAGAGGTGTAGATTTGAAAACGAGGTTTTCGCCAAACAAGAGATTAAAGAGATTGAGATTGGACTTGAAAGAGGGATGGATGTTGGTGGTGTGGTTTATAAATTGGAGGAACACATGAAGAGATTGAAGGTTAGGGGAAAAGAGAAGGCCTATTTGAGAGCTTCATTTTGGTCTGCTTATTGTGAGGCTTATAGGTCTGATAGGTCTATGAAGAGGTGGGGAAGGCGCATTCCAGCCATGGATGCCGTGGTGGATAGCGTGGTTGATGTGGTGGGAGGTGATCATAGGCTGCTTAAGATCATGGTGGAGGAGTTGAAGAAAAATGGTGGCGGTGGCAGCGGCCTTGTGGGGATGGAAAAAGCTTTAAAGCTAGCAAGAGATGTGTATGGGAAGGTAGTGAAAAAGCAAGCAATGAAGACACTTGTTGAGTTTTGCATTGGTGATTGAACTGGGATGAATACATTTTCTATGTCAGCTACCAGTTGCTATAGATTTTCTCTATTTGTTTTCTTTCTCATGGTTTTGGTGGTTGTTTATAATCATGAGCAACTTAAGTTGTCATGGCTAATACCAATGTTATGAAACTACGAATTTCAATTTTATTCAAAACTCTTGATCTTGTTTCTGCTCGTGTAATAGGTTTTGTATTCTCATTACTATGAAATTTGTCATTTGATTAGCATAATAGCATTATATGTTATTTTTTATTTTGTTCACTGGTTCTATACAATATACACTATACACAGAGGGATGATATTTTCAAGGTGTGGCCTGTCATATAAAAGTTATGTTTGATCAGGTGTTGACATTGGTTTATTTGTAACTTGCTTATCATGTAGATTGAAGGTTTGTTTTTGATACAATGTTAACCTTTCTTTCCCCTCACACCTATATTAGTGATCTGAAGAAAGAGAAGTGGTCAGAGATTGTGTGTTGTGGTGCATATGTATTGGTAGGGTGCATATTTATTTTCTATTCACATGTTTTAAATATAATATATAATTGATTAATATTTAAACTTTGTCTTTAAAAAATTATGCATTTTAATTTAATTTTTAAAAGATAATAACGTAAGTCAAAAAATTTTTTTATTAATTTTTCCTCATATTATGGTTAAAGTGTTACTTAATATGTTAAGAATATGATATAGGATACGTTTCAGGTATTTCAGTGTATTTTATTGGAGTACTGGTATGTCATGTATGAAATGTAGCTTAAAAAGATTTATCTACACTTGATTACAAAAATTAATTATAACTAATATTGTTTTAAATCTTATTGTTTAACTTAGTTAAACTTTGTTCCTAAAAAAATTTAGATGTGTAACATTACTCATAATAAAATATTATAATCTAAAAAATATAATTAAAAAAATATTTATTTTGTGCTCTTAAACACATATTAATTAAGATTATAAAATTAAAATTTTTATATTAAAAATATAAAAAATTTAAGTTTTTAATGTATTTATTTTATATTTATGAAATAAAAATATTTAAAATTTTTTACTAATAATAAATTTATTATGTGTCTTTATAACACGTATTAACTAAACCCATAAATAAAATATATTATTTTAGTACGTCTAATTTAGTAACTCCACTTCTTTTTTCATGTCATTCTCTATTTCTAATAATTTTATATTTTTTTATAATTTCTGAAATTAAAATTATTTGACATTATTTTTTCTTACAATTAATATATTTTTCAAAAAAAATATTATTACTACTCTTAACTTGTTTTACTTATAGTCTCTTAGATATTAAAATTAATATTTATTTTTCTCAATAAATACAATTTCTATTTTGAATTCATGTTAGTAGAATCACTAAATTTTATAATTATTAATATTCATTCTATTATATTTATTTTTCTAATTTCTTACAGAAATACACAAAAAATAAATATCTTTTTTTGTTCTTAATTACTGTATATTTAACTGCTTTTTTTTTAAATTTTGGTCTACTTCGACAAAAAGAGTATAAACCATAATTGTCAGAACCGAATCGATGATCGAATCGATCAGGCTATTGGGTCACTGGGTCACTGGTTCAACCGATGAGTCACTGGTTGAATCGGTTAACCCGGTCATATGTAAATAAAAAAATAGTAAAAAATTTAAAATTAAAATCTAAAATATATATTTTCACTAATATTTGAAGAATATCTAGCTATTTTAAAATAATATAAAACAGAAACGATAAATATTTTGTTAATTTTACTCTATCATAAATATTTTATTTTATTTTTATATTAAAATAACTATTATTTTTAAATTTTAATAATTCATTAATTAATTAATATCTATTATACTATTATGTACTACAAATATTTATTAAAAAATAATATTAATAGATATTATATAATTATAAAAAGAAAAATTAAGTGAGTTTAAAATATTTTACACTGTCAATACATTAAAATAAAATTTTATGTTAATATTTAAAATATTTTATATTTATTTTAATAATTGTATAAATTTTGAAAAAATTATAAATTAAAAAAAATTATAAAACTAAAGTTAAATTATATAAATATAAATATAAAATAATTAAAATAGTAACTAATTAAAGAACGGACAGCCTGGTTGCATATAATGCAACTCTCTTGTTAGATGGCATGAGTTTGAACCATCTTGCATGCATTTTTTCATATTATCCAATATTCACCTAAGGACCTACAGAATGGTGGGAGCACCGTAGGACCCGGCCGGTTCACCGATTTGTATTGAACTGACCGATTTTGGTTGGTTTGTGACGAACCGGCCGATTTTTAACGGTTTAATTGCGTATACGATCTAAACGTCTAATCAAATTGTCCAGATTATTAATTTTTCGGTCGAACCGACCGGTCCGGTCCGGTCCGGTTTTGACAACATTGGTATAAACTAACAACTTTAGTTGATCAATTAAACAACTCTTTTAAAAAAATATTCTCAAACTAATAATATATTTTATTGATCTCAACTTAATTCGCAAAATAATTTTATTCTTATATTATATTTGTAAATTTTTACTATGATATAATAATTAATAATATATACCTTATGCCCATTATAGACTATCTTAAGAATACTTTGAGTTCTTTTCTCTTTGTATGGGCCAGCAAAATGCATTCTCAATAGATAATGTTATTGGCTGGCTCATCCCTTTAAAGCCACACATGCACATTATGTCAATCTATCAGACAAAGGATCACAATGGAATGCTTACCTCTACCAAAACCTACTACATCACGGTGCCGTTACAACTCTTCCATGCAACTCCTTTTGTGTATATCAGTATATCCACATAATGCATATTCCCCTATATTTAAACTGATAACTTTTTTATATTAAATCTGAATGACTCTAAACCATAGCATTTCAAATTTCTAAAAAAGAACAGGGTATACTTAAAATACCCGAAATGCTTCCTATAATATATAGAATAATAGATTTTATTCCATCTATCAAATATATATATATATTAAAATTAAAAAATAAAATTTTATCAAAATTAATAAATTAATTATTTACATTGATATTTTTATGGGGACCAAATTAAATTATACGTAATTTTTTAGAAATTGTTTTTATCAATCCAATATACAATAGATGATATGACTGAGATATATGATTAGTTAGTTAAGAAATCATGTGCTTTATTGGATACATCTAAGCTTATTTTACAAAATTCAAGTTCAACTGGATTTTTCCAGTCCTTGTTATCCATACCCGTTACAATAATGAGAAGACAAATCTTAATGCATGATTGTTGAACGTTCATTATATGTACATCTTATCTACTACGAGAAGAAGAAGATAGATGACATATAATAAAAAGGTAATCCAATCCTTGATCATTAGAGGATGATAATAATCTAATCCTAGCTAGGTCTAAATCCCAATCATGTGATGATGAGGTCAAGGGGTTTGACGTCCGGTCTTTAATTTAAACATGCGCTGTGGGGCAACTTAATGACTTATGTATCGCTACCTGGTTTGTTGGTGTTCATGTCAATCCAAAACTGGAAAGAATATTCCATCCAAATTTTCAAAGCAAATTCAGACACGAGATAAAGAATATGTTTTTCGGGCAATGCTACTAGTTTGGATCATTGACTTTCAAAGTTATTGTGGGATACGCTTTATTTAATGCGTTTTTGGGGATTGAAAGAAGTCTGAAGAATATTTTATTTTTTAATATGTAATTGTTTAAATTTTATTTAAACATTTATTGTTAAGATTTTTTATTTAAATAAATAAATTAATTATAATAATTATCGAAATAAATAATTTAAAAAATATTTACCCAAATAAATATTTCTCTCTTATTTCGTTTACACCGTAAACGAGTTAATTTTGCATGTATTTAAAATAGATAGACGCAAAAAGTGTATATCTCATTTATACGATATATGTATTTTTTTTTAAATTAAAAATAATAAAAAATATTAATATTATCAATAATATAAACTTTTAGCATGCAATCAATACATAAAAAGATTGATAGAAGAAATTAAAATAGATATATTTGATCAATTAATACTTAAAAAGGTTGATAGAATAGTGAGAAAAGAATGAAAACAGTTATCTCTCACTTTATCTCCCACTATTAAGAGATAATCGTTTCAATTATCTCTCACTATCCCATCAATATCTCCTACTAATTGACTAACGATTATTTTTATTTTTTAAATTTAAATCAATCCAATTGAATCATAATTTAATTTTATTTTTTTTAAATGAATATAACGGAAGAAATTGATAACCCTTTTCATAATTTAATTTAAATTTTTATAACCGTTTAAAATAGATATATCATATAATGGAGAGAATGATAAATTTTCATAACAGAAAGAGAAGGGTGGCAGAGAGTAAACGGTTATGAAAATATAAACGGTTATCAATTTATCAATCTCTCCCATTATATCCATTTTAAATGGTTATGAAAATTTTAAATTAAATTATAAAAACGGTTATCAATCTCTCCCATCATATCCATTTTAAAAAAATTTAAATTAAATTATAATCCAATTGAATTGATTTAAATTTAAAAAATAAAAATAATTATTTGTTAATTGGGAGGAGACATTGGTAGAATAGCGAAGAAGAATTAAAACGGTTATCTCTCATGTGAATAGTGGGAGATAATGTGAGAGATAACCGTTTCTATTCTTTTCGCAATATCCTATCAACCTTTTTAAGTAGGTGGAAACTCAAGTGCATTCGACTTCACGTGAAGTTGATAACTGAAAGCCATTAAATGAAAATTTAGTCAAATCAGTCAAATCATCTAACAACTTTCAGCTATTAACTTCACGTGACTTGAGTTTCCACATTTTAAATATCAATCGATCAAACATATCTATTTTGACTTCTTCTATCAACCTTTTTATATATTAATTACATGCTAAAAATTTGGATTATTGATAATATTAATATTTTTTATTATTTTTAATTTTGTTTAAAAAGATACATGTTGTAAACGAGATATACATATTTCGCGTCAACCCGTTTTATCTCGTTTATACTATAAATGAGATACATGTAAAATTATCTCATTTACAGTGTAAACAGAAAGAGATATTTATTTCGGTATAAATTATTTATTTCGTTAATTATTATAATTTATTTATTTATTTAAATAAAAAATCCTTTATTGTTAACTGATGAGTTACTTTTTTTAATATGATATATTAATATGATACAACATTTCGCATAAACAAATATCAAATAACAATGAGAGAAATAATAACAACAATTATTACATTAATTATGATATATAAAAAATAAATTAATTTAAAATTTCATATTAATATATTAGTAATATAAAATAATTATATATATATTTAATTATATATCGTTATGTCATAAAAATAATTATTTTTTATAATTAATATATAATTTGTCATCTAAAATAATAAACATAATTAAATTACGTTATAAAATTATTTATATATATTATAGTGTATCGAGATTAAATTCATTAATTTGTTTATGCCTCTCAAAAACAAGTCACAGTGAGTGTAAATTGAACAGAATACATTTTTATAGTTAACTAATCAACCGAAAATAAAATATCTAAAGAATAAAAGAAAATGGATTGTAAAATAGATATGTATAGAGTCTGATCGGGATAGAGTTGATATAAGACAAATAAAAAATAGACATTTATTAATACGGAAAAAAGTATAGGTAAACAATAAAAATATTAAATAATATAAACAATAGATATATCGGATGTTCATTTTACTAATGTACGGATTGTTATTTTAATATTAAAATTTAAAAATTTAATTTAAAAGTGTAGTGTGTTTTTATTTCATTAGTGTTTGTTTATGTTGTTCAACAAAATTATTGCCCCTGTCATTTCCCATTAATACGTCATGCATTGGATTTATTCAAAACTTAAAACTAAAAAGATTGAATTTTACTATTATTTTGATTGAAAACATGGGGTTAATCTATCTTTATTTTAAATAGTTAGTGTTTCAATAATAAATAATCATCGTAGATGATTCACTTAATTAGTCACCAAAAAAAAAAAAAGATGATTCACTTAATTAGAAAAAACATTATTTTGGTTTGGACAAATAAAAACAAAAAACCAAATCCCTATCTGATTTAACAATTTAACATCGCTAATAATGTAGCACTTAACTGCTAGCTTATTAGCATGTTAATGTGTCACGTGAACAACTTTCATTAGTCTTTGATGGACAACATCATGAAAAGATTGGTACTGCATTGCCTCATCGCCACAACAGAAATCATGGAACAATTTATCTCTTTATTTTGATTAAAAAAAATTGCACTTTTTTTTTTTATAAAGGGACATGAATCAAATTAAACTTCTACTCCACAAATAAATAGGAACATGGTCACTTAAATTGTTAGAAACTCAAAATATATCTCCCCCTAATAAGGTCTCCATATAGAACCTTTTTCGTTGCAGACTTGCAGCAAATATTATATATATATAACAAAAATATATATTATTATTTCTATTTTAATAATAACATACAATAAAAAAATAAAAGTATCATTACTATTCCTGTATAATGCATTACTCCATATTGGGAATTATTTATTTTTGGTAGTGATGGTTATATTTTTCTTTGTTTAATAATTTTAGTGCTTATCCTTAGTACAAAAGTGCGTCGCTCATGTCTATCTACTTCCGCTTCATTCCCTCTCAATAACTATGTTTAACTAATTGGTGATATCCAAATAGAGTTTTGATTTACGTGATCGTTGCCTTTTTTAGTAAATATATCATTGATATTTTTATATATATAAAACTATAAGTCTATAACAATTAGTCAAAAGATGTTGGTCTTTGAACATCACTGATCAAGTTACATATAATATGAGATTTTTTTTTAATTAATCAACATCAGCCATAAACAGAGAAGAAGAGAAAGAAACAAAGAAAGAAAGAAAGAAAGAAATTAATTAACATGCATGAAGCTATTTGTCCGATGTCTTATTGATTTGAGTTGTGTATGCTCCTAAAATATCCAAAACGAAAAATAGACCTCCTGACGGTCCTGACGGTTAGAAATAAGAGACTGAGAAAGTAATTTAAAAAGTGTATTATTGAGTTGTGTTAGAAGGTATAATATACAAAAAGTATTTATAGGTGATAAATGAATTAGAGCAATAAAATCATAGAATTCTACAATTAATATACAGATATACTAGACGATATTAATTGATCTAAATTGATTTTAATGATTCTCAAATATCCCCCCTCAAACTCAAGTGGGAGCTAAGGATACCAACTTGAGTTTGGATAACAAAATCCGGAAACGAGTCGGGTGATGAGCTTTCGTGAAGATATCAGCAGTCTGATCTAGTGTTCCAACAGCAATGAGACGAACAGCATCAATAAGGATACGTTGCCGAACAAAGTGACAATCAATCTCAATGTGTTTGGTGTGTTCATGAAACACATCATTATGGGCGATCTGAATAGTACTGCGGTTATCACAAAAAATATCAGTAGGGGACGACTGAGGAGCACCCAAATCTTCGAGAAGCCAACGAATCGAGATAACTTAAGCAGTGGTGTCAGCGAGGGCACGGTACTCAACTTCTGTGCTTGAGCAAGCGGTGAACGTTTGCTTCTTAGCACGCCAATAAATGAGAGCGTCGCCAAGAAATAAACAGTAACCAGTAGTAAAACGACGATCAGTAGGATCACCAGCCCAATCAGCATTGGAGTAAGCCTGAAGAGACAAAGAGGAATGTGCAGAAAAATAAAGGCCATGAAATAGAGTGCCTTTGATGTAGCGAAGAATGCGAAAAACTGCCGCATAGTGAGTAGTACGAGGAGCTGGCAAGAACTGGCTAAGTACATGAACGGGATAGGCGATGTCTGGTCGGGTGACAGTCAAGTAGACGAGACCGCCAACTAATTGTCGATAGAGAGTCGAATTATCCAAAACAGTGCCATCCATAGGGGTAAATTAAACATTAGGCTCAAGAGAAGTAGACTCAGTGCGACTATCTGTAATCCTAGCGCGAGCAAGAAGATCTGAAGCATACTTAGCCTGAGAGAGATAGATGCCATCATCGGTGGAGATGACCTCGAGACCAAGAAAATAGCTGAGAGAATCAAGATCTTTCATCTCAAAGGTACGGTGAAGTGAGGCCTTGAGATCAGAGATACCATCAACATCATCCCAGTAATGATCATGTCATCAACATACAAGAGTAGAAGAACAACTCCACGTTCGCTCTTACGAATGAAGAGGGCATTCTCATGAGGGCTAGAAGTAAAACCAAGACTGCATACGGTAGTGCTGAACTTGTCAAACCATTCACGAGGAGTTTGCTTAAATCCATAAAGTGCCTTGCAAAGGAGATAAACCTTATTAGAAGGACAAGGATATCCCGGAGGTGGTTTCATATAGACTTTCTTTTTCAAATCCCCATTAAGAAATGCATTCTTCACATCCATCTGACTGAGAGACCATTTTTTAACTGCGGCAATGGCAAGAAGAGCTCTAACAGACGTAAGACGAGCGACGGGGGCAAAAGTCTCTTCATAATCAATACCATACTCTTGCGTACAACCTTGTGCAACCAAGCGGGCCTTATAACGATCAATAGAGTCATCAGAGCGAGTCTTGATCTTGTATACTCATCTACTGCCCACAACTTCCTGATCAGAAGGAGGATCAACCAAATCCCAAGTGTGTGCTTTTTCAAGTGTCTGTATTTCTTCTTGCATTGCTTGTTGCCAATTTGGGTTTGAGGAGGATTCTCTGAATGTCTTAGGTTCATGTTGATGAAGAATAGTAGAAAAGCAATGGTAATCAAGAAGATGAGGAGGTGGATTCCTTACCCTAGAAGAACGAGCGGGAGGAGGAGGCATGACGGTAGGAGCAGGATCATCGTCCGGTCTGGAATCATCAGGAGATGGAGAAGGCGGAAGAACAGGAGGCTATGGAGGGTCACTCGATATAGAATCTGTAGAATCATCACTAGAAAAAAGATCAACATTGGGGTTAGTAAACAAAGGCGACTGAGTAGTAGGAATGGACTCAAAAGATGAGAATCGAGAAAACATGTGGTGCTCTCAGAAGACAATATGACGAGATATACGAATACGTTTAGAGAGAGGATCCCAACAATGATAACCCTTGTGTTCAGTGCCATAACCAAGAAAACAACACATACGAGCCCGAGGTTCAAGTTTACTATGTTCATGAGGCTGAAGAAGAACAAAACATACACAACCGAAAACTCGAAGAGAACTATAATATGGGGAGGTATGATAAAGACGCTCAAAGGGAGTAACATTACCAAGAACAGAAGAAGGGAGTCTATTGATAACATGAACAGCAGTAAGAACAGCTTCACCCCAAGTACGCTCAGGACACGAAGAAGAAAGGAGCATTTCACGGACGGAGTCAAGAATGTGACGGTATTTGCGTTCAGCTCTACCATTTTGTTGAGATGTACCAGGACAAGAAAACTCAGACAAAGTACCCTGTTCTGCAAGAAAGGCTAAGAGTTTGGAATCACGGTATTCCATAGCATTATCACGTCGGAAAACCTTAACGACCTTGAAAAACTGAGTTTTAATCATAGTAGCAAAGTTGATATAGATCTGAGGTAACTCATGGCGATTAGTCATCAAATAAACCCAAGTAAAACGGGAATAATCATCAATGAAAACGATAAAGTATTGAGCTCCGCCCATAGAGGCAGTGGGAGCAGGGCCCCAAACATCAGAGTGAATGAGATCAAAAGGAGAGCAAGCAAGAGATGAATTATTGTGAAAAGATAAAGCAGGTTGTTTGGCAGTTAGCAAGAAATGCAATCAAAAGATTCATTTGGAACCTAACCTAAAACACCCTGAGACACAAGAGGACGCAGTTTTCCTAAGGAGGTGTGGGCAAGACGCTGATGCCATAAGTGAAGGGTAGAGGGAGAAGAAGCAGCACAGAGATTTGGTACATGAGGAATATGAAGATTCTCGAGTTCAAACAACCTTCCGACCCTAGGTCCATTCCCGATGATTTGTCCCGTCCGAGGATCCTGTACACGACAACCAAAAACAGAAAAAGTGACTTCAAAACCCAGATTAACAAGTTGACCAACAAAAATAAGATTGAAGTTTAATTTGGGAATATAATAAGTATCAGGAAGATTAAGAGTTGACTAGGATATAGAACCCTTGTGTGTTGCGTGCAAGAGGGATCCATTTGCAGTATTGACAGAAGGTCCATTTGTAGTGGTAGACATGGACGAGAAAATATTATGCAACGGAGACATGTGATTAAAGCAACACGAGTCAAAGTACCATTTAGAATTACTTGGAGGGGTGGAAAAAGCAGCAGGGGTATTACCAGAAACAGAGAGAAGACGCTGAAGAAGAGATGCAATATCAGAAAGAGAGACAGGAGATGAGTTGAGTGGACTAGGACGTGGTGGGCGAGTAGGACATGCAGTAATTAAATGTCCCGAGAGCTTGCAGTAACGGCAGAACAGCCGTGAACAATGGTAGCTAATATGACCTTTCTGGTGGCATGTGTGACATTCAACAGAAGGACAGTTGGGAAAAAAGTGCCCAGAACGGTTACAGTTTCGACAGAATTTACCCTTTCTTTCGGTGACAGCAAAAACACCTGGCTTTTCCATGATAGTAGTCACAAAGATCAAAGAGAGGATAGAAAACGACAATTTTGGAGCAGAAAATAAGAAATCAGAGTGCAGAATTGGAAAGAGCTCACCAAAAAATCTTAGGGAGGGTCCCACTTGTCTGCCACGTCAGCGCCACGTCAGCAAATGATGACACGTGGCGTCAACTGAGAGGAGCAAGAAGACAGCGTGGCGATGAGGTGGCACGTGGGTCGACGGCGGGGCGGGTCGGGTCGGCCGCGGGTCAGTGGATACCAATGATGCCTTGCGCGACGACACGTGGAAGTGCCAGGAGCGTCTGATCGCGTCCAAGATCCAACGGCTGCTGAAGCTTCTGGAAGGCAAAACAATAGAGGTGGCCAGCAAGGTTCCGGCGGCACGTGACGGCGCGTCTGGAGGCGTCTGGTGGCGATGCGGCGGCGTTGGAAAGCTGGTCGTGGCAGTGTCTTTTGGCGGCGCGTGGAGGCGCGTCTGGCGGCGGTTCTGGTTGCGTTGGAATCACGGCGACAAGACGGATAAGATGGTTACGGGGGTGACGAACCAAAGCGTCGAAAAGGGAGCGAAAAAAGAGGCCAAAGTACACTGCCGGAAAGGAAAAAATAATGGGGCTATGAACTAATATTCATTGAAAAAAAAAAGACCTAAGCTCTTGATACCATGTTAGAAACAAGAGACTGAGAGAGTAATCTGAAAAGTGTATTATTGAGTTGTGTTGGAAGGTACAATATACAAGGGGTATTTATAGGTAGTAAATGAATCAGAGCAATAAATGCATAGAATCCTATAATTAATATACAGATATACTAGACGATACTAATTGATCTAAATTGATTCTAATGATTCTCTAACACTGACATAATTTCATCACTACACAATTTTATATTCGCTTCAAACGAATTCAGTTTTTTCAATTTAAATCGATTTAAATATGTTCATTTAATTTAATTTAAATAAAAAACTAATTAAAAATGTATTAATTTATATTTGATTGGATTTTATTTTTAACAAATCATGTAGATTGGATCGAATTTCGAATCTACTTTTTAAAACTAATTTAATCTAATTCAAATTGTATTGCTATTATTAAAATATTATCAAAGTTATTAGTAGTTATTAAGAGTTAAGTTAGTAATAACTAGTAGTTAGTAAATAGAATATTAATAAAGTTAGTTGGTAATATTCTTATAAATAAAATGACTTTTGTATCATGTAACAACAACTTCAACACAACAACATCACATATAATATTATATTTTTATTCTGCTCTTCTCCCAAAAATTTAATAGGGTATCAGAGTTATAGTATCCTTCTCGAAGAAGATAGGATATCATTTTTTCGATAAATCATTGTGTTTTCTTTCACAAAATTCTTTCTCATCTATATTGTTCTTCTTTATTTTTCTTTTGGCACATGTTTTTGATGTTTTTTCACTTTAACAATAAGTTCATATTTTCAGTCAAAAATCACTCGCCCAACGCTCATCCACGCGCTCTCTGAAGATCATTGTTTGCTTTCTCTCCCTCAAGTGCAACATCTCCTTCTCTTTCTTCTTCCTCTGCTCATCGAAGGCAGCCCTAGCTCCGCTGTCACTATCCTCTTTTCCCTTTTCTTCCTTTGCGTTATCGGCGCCACATGCATTGTCTCTTCTGCGTCATCGCACGCCACTTACGTCTTCCCCTAACCAAAGCAGAAGTCATCATCCTCCTTTCCGTCATGACCAGAATTGTGGCACACGCTGCGCCTTTCTCTTCCTTTGTCTTCCTCTGCGTTTCGCGCCACACGCCTCTTCTTCTGCGTTACCGCGTCGCATGCCTCTTCCTCAACCATTTCATCGAAATTTATCCAAGTTGAGAATTATTGACATCTTCCATCCACTAACTTGTTGAGGCATATTAAAATATTATCAGAGTTGTTAGTAGTTGGGAGTTAAGTTAGTAGTGGCCAGTAGTTAGTAGATAGAATATTTACGACGTTAGTTGGTAATATCCCTATGAATATGGTGACTCTTGTATCATATAACAACAATTTCAATACAACAACTTCACATATAATATTATCTTCTTATTCTCTCTTCTTCCAGAAATTTAACATAATATTATTAGACTAATGCTACACATTCAAACCTTTTTGATAACCAAGTCCAACAAAAATCAGCTTCATTATTATCGCATGTGAACATGCTACCTTTTCAGTTTTCATATCCCGTACTCTTTCTTTGTGTTATTCTTTTTTTTTTTTTTTTTTTTTGTGTGTTCCTTCTTCTTCTTTAAATATTTGTTTGTCATGATTTTTTTTATTACTTTGCTATTGCTGTATTTTTTTCTTTTTCTTTTTGGTAATTTTTGCAACATTATATATGTCGTCTTCAATTCTTCTTTGTTTGATTTTTTTTAATCTTCTTTTGCTTTTATTCTTGTTATAAGGGTAAAATAAAAAAAATTACGAGAAGTTAAAATAAAAAAATAAGAAAAAGAAGATGATGATAATGAAGAAGAATAAGGGGAGGAAAAGTTTTAAGTTATGTATAATTTATCAGAAAATAACACCAAAATTTTTTTATCGTAACAATAAATTTTTTGAGTTACACTTATTGGATTGAATTCTTATCATAAACAAAAATAGCATCGAAATTTCATAATTTTAACATTGAAATTTTATTACAAAAGGCATAAATTTCTTTTTTAATGTTGCATTTTTTTCTTTTTATTTTTCTTTCTTTCTTTCTTTTCTTTTGTTCTTACATATTCTTTTAGGAGTATTACTTTTCATATTAGACTTGAATGAACATGTGTTGCAATATTATTTACTTGAATGAATGTAGATTCGCATTTATTAGATTGAATTCTTACTAGAAACAAAAATAACACCGAAATTTGTTTAAAGTGACACCGAAACTAAGATATCTATATGTTATTAGTAAGAAATTTTAGTGTTATCTTTTTGATAATTTCTGTATAATTCAAAATTCTTCTTCTTTTTCCTCTTTATCTTCTGCTGCTTCTTTTTTTATTTTTTGATAATTATTTTTGTTTCATTTTCTAATGATAACGATAATAATGATGATGATAATAATGATGGAGGAGGAAAAAGAAAGAGGAGAAGAAATTCAAATAAAAAGGAAGAAGAAGGAAAATGAGGAGAAGGTAGCGACGACAACGACAGTGGTAATGGTCATGACAATTATAACAACAAAAGAGAAAGATTAAAAAAAAAGAAAAAGAAGAAGAACTAACAGTGTACAGAAAAAGAGAACAAAAAATACAGGTAAATATAAAAAACGGTCATACAAGTTGGTTGGATTTGATTAGATAAATCATTTAATTATAAAATATTTTTAATATTATTATTCTATATATATATATATATATATATTTCTAAAAATAGGAAGACTCAAACCCACCATCTCTTAGACGAGTATGGAGAGATTATGCTATTTAATTTGAGTTATAACTAATTGGCTATTCTATTATTATATTTAAAATTTAATTCTTTAAAAAAAGATGAAAACTCAGGTGCAGTCGACTTCACGTGAAGTTGATAATTGAGCGTCGTTATATAATTTGACTGATTTGACAAAATCTTCATCTAATTGAGCGTCATTAGATAATTTGATTGATTTGACAAAATCTTCATCTAATAACTTTTAGCTATCAATTTACGTAAATACCTGAGTTTTCATCTTAAAAAAATCATTCCACCTAAATTATATCGCAAATAAAAATTTTTAATTCAAAACCAATTTAAATTACACGGCGAACACGCCTAGTTTTCTGCAAAGCGAGATAGAAGGAGAGTATATATATGTTCACACCAAACTATAGCTAATAAAGATATGTTTGAACCACGTTTAAAACTTGTAACTCCTTTAGAAGATGATGATCCAAAAGAATGCTACTGCATAGCGTAGGAATTTGAATCCTCTAAAATTTGAATTTTACTTTAAAAAATAAAGTGTGATATTCTTCCCTTAAATAATTTTTATTTCATATTTATTTTTAGTCTCCACCTATAAAATATATAACGAGAGATCACATTTTATACTTTAAAATAAAATTTAAATTTTAGAAGATCAAAATCCAATGGCCAGTGGGTAACTCAATTTTGTACATTATTATTTTGCTTTGGTTTTATGCGGTGGTCCCCACTCACACCACACGTAGAAATAAAAGGAAATACTTTCGTCATTGCTGAGTTCATACATTCATTTACACAACACAGCACCGCTTATTATTGTATATATTTAAAACTTTGTTCTTTTAAGATTATTTCGTGGACTACAATGATTTTGTTGTTATTGGTTCGGCCAAATCATTCTCAATACAACAACTTGAGAGATCCAAGGATTCAGAAAATGATCCGCTGACTGCTGCATGCACAATAATATTTACATATGCCAATAATATTCCAGAGTGGGTGGAACTGGAACTAGTTGAATTGAATGGAAATGAAACCCAATATGGATAAAGACGTGCTTTGTTTAGATTCAAAGAATCAGAGATAATCATATAATGTACAAGAATATCACGTGGCCAATAACCGTTGATTCCAATTATTCTTAAATTTTATGATTAAAATTAAACGTCAAAATTATTAAATAAAACACAAATTAAATATATCTTGTAATGGTCCCCTTCCCCAAATGGATAACGGCAAGGCATTGCCAGATGACTAGGTATAACAATAACAAAGTGTTGTCTATCAATCAATTAAATCCATGCAACTTCACAAAACGACAAAGAGACCCTCACATAAAAGGAACACACATCTCATTGCAAACAGTTCAAACTCCTTAGCTTGTTCATCAAACCAACTTCAATTTCACATAACAATATAATGGAAGGAAGTAGTAAAAGTTGTGAACTACTACCACCAGGGTTTAGATTCCACCCAACAGATGAGGAGCTAATTGTGTATTACCTTTGTAACCAAGCAACATCAAAGCCCTGCCCTGCTTCCATCATCCCTGAAGTTGACATCTACAAATTTGATCCATGGGAATTGCCAGGGAAGGCTGAGTTTGGGGAGAAAGAATGGTACTTCTTTAGCCCAAGGGAAAGGAAGTATCCCAATGGGGTTCGGCCTAACCGCGCAACAGTTTCTGGGTATTGGAAGGCCACAGGGACAGACAAGGCTATTTACAGCAAGTGTAAGCATGTTGGTGTCAAGAAGGCCTTGGTTTTCTACAGGGGTAGACCTCCAAAGGGGATCAAGACTGATTGGATCATGCACGAATATCGTCTTCTTCAACAATCTAATCACAACAGCAGGATCACTGGTTCTATGAGAGTAAGACTTCCAATCTTTTAACTATATGTTTCAATTGTTATGTTCAATTTGTAACTGATATTTGTGTCATCAGCTGGATGACTGCGTCTTGTGTAGGATATATAAGAAAAAACATGCTGCTAAAGCATTGGATCAAGGACAGGAATACCCAACAACAGTTCAAATTAATCTAAATGCATCAACCAACAATGATGATGAGAAGGAGTTGATGATGATGAAGAATCTTCCAAGGACTTGTTCCCTTACTTATCTTTTGGACATGAATTACTTTGGTCCAATCTCACAGCTATTGTCTGATGGATCCTACAACAACTCATCAACCTTTGAAATATTTCAACATAGCAATAGTGTTGACAACATTGGAATAGTGGATCCTCTTGTCAAAACTCAAATGGTTGAAATGGATGATAGCTATTATGCTCAAGATTCAGGCAAGTCCCAAGTGATGAAGCAAGGGAATGATTTAAGAGGATATTACTAATTAATTATTAACAAAAGAGAAAAGAAAAAATGTTATATTGTTTAGATTAGACATGATGAATTATGATAAGAGTCTTCTGTAAGATAATCATGAAGATTTTAAATATGTCAAATGTGTCCTATCACAGATATGAAATTTTCAAATAGAATTTAGTATTCTAGTTCACGTTGACATTGTTCACCTTAATTATCTGTACATAATAAGGACAAGACTATTACTGGTTCTTAATTGAATTTTCAGACTTATGAAAATAGTTTAAAAGATGCTCGGATCACGCTTTCTTAAGAATAATTTTTTTTTTTTTGTCATAATAAGAATTTTGAAGTTGTAGGCAATCATGATCACGTCTAGTATATATCTATGCAACATTTTAAAGTAAAAGTAATATAAAATGCAGAAATTGTGTAATGACACTGCCGAATTCTATGTCAAAATAAAATATTGTTATTGAAATCTCATAAATCATAACCACACATAGATTTTACACTTGTTAAGTTTCATACATGAGAGCATGCATGCCTAGCTAGGCAAACACATTGATATTCATATCAGAACTCTTAAAACAAACCAATTTCACAACTACTCTTAATATATAGATATAGAAATCAGTGCTTGCTTATAGATATTGATGACATGAGAATAAGAATCATGAACAGAACCACTGCGAAGAAAGAGCCGATCACTGAACCGGAAATTCGCTTGCAGAAGTAGTTGTATTGCTGGCAGATAGGGAACCAGTTGGCACTTGGATTGCCACGGTGGGCTAGGAATACTATAGCCGCCGCTGCCGCGGCTCCGGCTGTGAGAAGGCCATACATAATCTTCACAAGTTGGATAACAAAACTACTTCAGTCTTAATAAGCTTTTTAGGATAAATTCAGTGAAATTTTCTAAAATCACACACAAGAAATCAACATAGGAAGTTAGAACACTCAATTCAATGTGTTTTACCGTGTCAAGAAGCACCATGAGAATCCTATTTTTCACTGCAGTACTTCTCAGTATGTGGAAGAATGACAGGGCAAGTGAAAGAACCAAGTAGGCACATACAATAGAGTTGGACATCACAAAGAACCTGAAATCACAAATCCTCATTATATTATTCTCAAGTCTCAACACTTGTTTGATTTGTTTAAACAAAAGAATTGCATTTTAGAAAGAAATGACTACTTACGTAAAGGTGGGAAGGTCTTCAAATACTGCTCTGAACTTAACAAACTGAGTCCTAAATGGAAGTGTTTCCCTTGCTGTTCCCATACTCAATGCACTTCCAAGTGCGGAAATGGCTGCAACAATTCTCAGAATGAAATCTATTACTGACATCACTCTCTTCACCCTTTTGCTTGGGGAAACAACACTTTTTGGTACTTCACCAGCCTCAATTGAACTCACCTTCATTCTTTTTTGTTGTTCAACTTATTGAGAGTGATGCTTAATTCGACTATGTTATAGTATCAAGGAAGTTGCACACTTTATATACTTGAAGGAAGCACAAAACATTGAACACTGATGATGTTAGTGTAATGTTACATTAATTATATCATAAGGGAAATGCTATAGTGGATTAGTTAGCGAAGATTCTAGTGAATGATGCTGCTTACATGATCTTCTGGGGTGGAACATTTTCACCTTAAAACAATAATTATCTATTTGCTGTAGTATTCGAGATATATAATTGAAGCCAAGAATGACGTTTTCTTTCAACTCTAGAATACAGAGCCATACATCACTTTGATTAAACAATGGTCTAAGACTCTAAGCTGTTTAATTTGTGTCACATGCCACTGGAGAATAAGAAACAGGATATGCTAAATTAAAATATTTCTAAGCTTGTTTTCATGAGAAATGTTTGTACGAGTGAGAATCGTGTTTTGCACTCATACTTTGAACTTAGAGTCACTTGGTCATAAAATACTGAAGTTCAAAAGAGTTAAAAAAACAAAAATACGTACTTTCATGCCAAATAGGAATTTAATAACTAGAATAATAGTAGCACTAGAGACACAATTAATAATTTTAAGTAATTAATATTTACGATTATATATTTATTATATCTAAAATTATTCAATTATTCTAACGATAAAATAAAAATTTAATATAAAATAAGATAATTTTATACCGTTTTAGATTAATTTTTTTATTCTCTGTTAAATATATTTTTGTTAGAATAATATTTTTTGGAACCCTAAATTAACGAGTATTAGTTTATCTACTAACACTTAAATTTTGTGTTATTTAATATATGTTTGGCCCTCTTAAATTAGGGTAACATTTTTGCATTATCTATAGATTTCTTACCTTGTTTTCTATTATTGTGCACTGGAGAATATACTTCTATATATAATGCGATATGAAAGAGAGTTGATGATCTTAAAATATTTTATTATATATATATATAATTTATTTAAAAAAATATTTTGTAAGAAAAGCATGCTTGTGAAGGAAAAATAAATATATGTGTAGTACGAATGAGGTTAGCATTTAAGCAAATTAATCTCTAGTGGTTTTGGTAAAGGCTAAAGTATGATCATTATTGTGACAATAACCCGGGACTAGATTAGCATTCCCTGCTACATGACAAGTAACATGATCTCACACTTGAAGCTATATGGAATCAAATATGTCGGCATCGGATTAGGATTATAATAGAAAAATAGCACAATTTTGTGTGGTAATTTGCACGTTAAAACAATTTTAAATGACTACATAAGGCAAGCACATTGTTTGTGCTTTGTCATAATGATATTTCTTAAAGTTAAGAATAGTACTTTCATTCTGGCATCTGAGGTTAAGGGCTTGGTATAGTAGAAGAACTCTACCACTTCAGTTCATATAGACTAAGTGTGTTGCTATCTCGTAAACACATTATTTCTTTACATAAATTCATCACATAATGGGTTAACATATTTAATGTCATTGACATATTAAAACTTTTTTAAATAATTTTTTTTATTCTTAATGAAGGTCTTCTAATGGTTGAAATAGATGATAGCTATTATGCTTAAGATCAAGCAAGTCCCAATTGATGAAGCAAGGGGATGATCTAAGAAGATATTACTAATTAATTTTTATACAAAAAATGTTATATTGTTTAAAGTATATGGGATGGATTGATGATAAGTGTCATCTATAAGATAAGAAAGGGTTTTGTTAGGTAGACAATTATTTTTGTGAATAATATGAATAATGAGCTCTAAAATTGGTTCAATAAAGTAAAAAAATACTCCACTCTCAAATTATCTCCTAAACCCTAATATTAGGATAACCATCTGCACACCTAATGAATTGAACATTCACTCATTATTAACTGTGCATGAGTAAACCAAATCAAAAGAAATAACCATCCAATTAAAAATAATGAACATAATTATCTGCATACATATTAAATTGAACATCCGATATATCCATTATTCACATTATTTAGTATTCTTATTGTCTACCTATACTTTTCCCAAAAAAATTTCAGTAACCAATACCTCTTCCTGCCAATATTTAATAAATCAGCAAGTAAACTATTATTTCTACTCATGAAAGTTGAAAACGCTGACATATCTACCCATAGAAGATAAAAATTACTATTTGTACCCATAAAAGATTGACTTCACAAGTAAAATTACCCAACCCTAAATAATTACATAAAATTTCCAAACTACCCTTGGTGAGTCTCATTCTCTTCAATTCTTCATATATAGCCATGAACCACTATTGCCACAGTACCATCCCCCTTTCCCCTCTCTCTCTCTCTCTCTCTCTCTCTCTCTCTCTCTCTCTCTCTCTCTCTCTCTCTCTCTCTCTCTCATTCACTCACCAGCTGTGTTCCTTCTCCTCCATCTTATTCAATCGTCCTCTCGCTCTTTCTCTCCCCTCCATCTTTGCACTTTTCTCCTTCCTCTTCTCTTCCTATTGATGTTTCTCTCTTCTCTGTCGTTCTTCTCTCTTCTGTGCATCAATGGTGGCTCCTCCTTTTGCCGCTGTGAGCTCCATATTCTCCTCCTCTCTCTTTCTTCGGGAGGTTTCTGACTTCAGGAAGTAGCAATTTTGAGTCCTCCATTTTCTGCAATCACAGCTTCTTCAGCGATGAGTCCCTTCTTCTTCCAAACGTGGTATCTTCGTCTTCTCCTTCTCTCGGTGTCACTGCCCTCTTTTTCTCCTCCTGGCAATGCGTCTTTGTCATCTTCTCCTCCCAGTGCCGCCGGAATCAAATTAGGGTTTGGCCGAAGAAGGTTCTAAGAAATTAGAGTTTTATTTTGAATTTATGCATGTTCTATTCTTCAATTTTATTTATGTTTGTTCCTTTTTGTGATTTTGAAGAGGATAGTGGCTGGATTATATTGATGTTCAAGAGGTGAAAGAAGCAAAGTGAGTGAGTGAGAAAGAGAAAGAGAGAGAGTAGGAAGGAGAATGGTGTTGCGGCATTGGTAGTTCACGGCTCACAGAGGTGCTGCAGATAGTGAGTGAGTGAGTGAGTGAGTTAGATGGTGAGTGAAGAGAAGGGGGAAGGAGGAGTTGTGACAGAGGGAGAGAGCTCTAGACGAAGAATTGAAAAAGATGAGACTCATCAAGGGTAATTTGAGAATTTTATGTAATTATTTAGGGTTTGGGTAATTTTACTTGCAAAGCCAATCTTACATGGGTACAAATGGTAATTTCTATCTTCTATGGACAGATATATCAGCGTTTTCAACTTTATAGGTAGAAATGGTAGTTTACTCTAAATCAGCTAATTCTTCGCAAAGTCCTGATTTTACATTAACAAAACGCTAATTTAACACTGATTTACCATTAAAATATGCTTTGATTATGCTCCACTTTGCGTTCCTTTACTGATCATCAACTTAAAAACACCATGCACCTCCTTGTTGCAACCAATTCTGCAGCGTTTTGGTATCTTCTTTACTGCTGTTAATTATGTAAAATTGTGTGCAACTGATTGCCAATTCTGCAGCATCGTGCGCCTCCCTGATGCCGTTTACAACGTTTTGTGTGTCTCTCTTGCAGCCGTTAATTCTACAGCATTGGGCGCCTCCTTAGTGTCGTTTCTCCTTCTGATTGCAGTAGTCCTCGTGGTGGTAACCATAGTAGCCTTGCGTGTTAGATCTTTGGATATTTTTTGTGATGTTTTGGATATTTTTTTGTTAGATTTTGACGATTTTTTTTAATTTTGGATATTTCTTTTTATTAAGTTTTAGATGGCTTTCTTGTGATGTTTTGGATGTTTTTTACCTAAAAATATTTTGGATATTTTCTTTTTATATGTTTTAGATGTTCCTTTCTCTATATTATGGATGTTTCTTTCTGCATGTTTCAGAACAATGATAGTTAGAGCTAGGACCGACAACAAAAAGCAACCTGGAGGTGGAACGTGAAGACAGCGATGGAGGGACGGAGGTCGTGGCAGTGACGATGTTCTCCGGCGCGATGTCAACAGTACTGTAACTTCTCTGACACATAAAGGACAATTCTATAGTGCATTTTGTTTGGTGTCTAACTTTTGTCTAAATTACCTTTTATAGTAATTTTAAAATATTTAATTTTTATATTTTTAAATTTAAAATTAATTATTTAACCTATTTTAATAATTAGGTATTATCTTTTAGGCATCATAGCAAATACCTAACGTAAAAGTAACTTTTGGAATGAATTGAAATTTTTTATGTTTTTTTATTTTTTTTAGCCAATTAATTAGTTGTAATGCTATTTTGTCACGTGTCGAATTATGCCACGTGTCACAATGTTATTTGTCCACGTATTATCCACTACGTCATCATTACATATGCACCAAATTGGTCTCTTACTTTGCATCAAATGACTCATTTTAGTCCCTGAAATTGAACGTCGAGTACCAAATTAGTCCCTTCATCAGTTTGTTCTCTTTTTTTATAAATTCAAAATTTTTAATATCTTTGAATACACTAATGGTGCAATTTTTACAAATGGATCTTTAGTGACACGTATCACCTCATGGTTTCTCCAGGTCAGCGCGTCATTAATGAAAAATGGGTCAGGGACTAATATGGTGCAATTTTTCAATCTCAAAGACGTAATTAATGCAATTGAAATCTTAGAGATGATTTTAGTGTACGGTGTCAATCTCAAAGACCACTTAAAAAATTTAATCGTAAAAGTGACTTTGGAACAGAAATTATTTTCTATATGGAGAAAGCAATGGTGTTTTCTTCAAATATTGGGGTTTGGGGTGATTTTTCGAATTGTGGAGCCGTCATAAATGCTAGCCAACATGCAGATCCCGTGTTGTTCACCATGCAGCTTGTGTGCTGACGTGTCATCCATGCAAGAGGCAAGAGACAAGAGGCAAGAGGCAACCATACATACAAGAGGCAACCATACATACTCAACTCATGAAGCGAATGTGCCTTCATCCAAGCAGCACGCAGGCTGCGTGTTGGTGGCGCTCCGCCATGTGTCCACCATGTAGCAGCATGTGGGACGCGTGTTGCCCCGTGTCGGCATACAGGAGGCAGGCCCCCCTCCGGGAACAAGCGTCATTAATCGTGAGAGGGGAGGTTGGTAGCGCGCCCGGCTACATTAAGAGGGTGGCGGAGCTCATTTCTCATGTATTGTTGAGAGGTGGTGGGGTTGGAGGTTTATGGTTGCCTTCCATTGTTGAGGGAGATGAGGGTGGGGTTTTCACTCATTGAGACTTAGGATTTTGAATTAGTTTTAAGGTTGAGAGTGAGATTAGAATACTCAAAATGGTACGTAATTATACGTCTCCTGAAGATCATGTAGTCAATTATTTGGGACATCCTAATTATGTAAATTTGTTATTTTTGTTTAATTTATTAGTATTTACTTGGTTAGCATTAATTTAGTAGTTTATTATTATTTATTTAGGTATTACTATTCTAAGTGTAATGTTAAATATTAATATAAATTATAATTAATGTTAATTTTTTTCGAAATTAATATATATATTTTATTATTTATTAGAATATGGTATTTTATATTTTATAAACCTATATTTTGCTAGCCAATAATATATAATTATATGTTACAGTGAAACTAACAAAGAATATAGATGTGAGTAATAAGAAATTTGAATTTTTGTAATTGTTATTTATTTTATTTTCTGTTAAAAGAAGTTATCAATTTATTCGTATTGCTATTTATTAAACTAATTCCTTTTGTGGTTGAACTTTATCAGGTTAATAGGAATCTTTTGCTCCGTAAGCTTGACCAACCAGAGACATGGCATTCGAATGTTAAGCAAGCCTTACGGACCACCGGATTTTATCAGCTCTCGAGAGTTGGATGTTAGCGCAGCACGCAATAACATGGCGACATGGAAGTCGCTCCACCTGAAAATGCTCACAGTCACACCTCTGTCGCGCAAGATCAACAACTAACACTTTTCCACTAGACATTTCGCGCACCTCAAACACCTCATTTCTTCTATCAAACCGGTTCACAACGATGTTACCAGCGCACTGCATGTTTGCCTCTATTTTCTGAGTGGAAAACTTAGAGAAAGTAAATCCAGCACGCTTGCACTGTTAAGCCTCGGTACTCTTCCGCGTAAACAACTCGTTCAACCGATAACATGTTTCTCGGACTAGCGCCAATATAGGAAGATTTCAAGCACCCTTCAACACCGAATTAATGCACTTAACAAGGTTCTTCGTCATGTAACCCCATCGATGTCCCTCATCAAATGCCAACACCCACTGGGGAAGATCGATGTTGTCGCACCAACGAACATATGTCTCGCCTCGTTCTTGCAACTTCCTGTAGTTGGCGTTGTACTCCTCCACTGTCCTTGAATACCCAATCTTGACCACAAGCTTTTGCAAGTGCGGAACCTTGAATTCTCTCAAGAAGTTGCTTCCAATGTGCCGAATACAAAACATCCACTATACTCTTAGAGGTTTCCAATTACCTCCACTACGATTTACTGCGGTCCAGATTGACTCATGACGATCGGAGATTATCCCCACGCCGTCTTTTCTTACAACGTGTTCATAAATTACTGAGAAAAAAGTGTCACGCATTAGCAGTCTCACCCTCTACAATGGCAAAAGCAATTGATATAATGTTTTTATTCCCATATTGCGCAACTGCAACCAAAAGACAACCTTTATATTTTCCGTATAAGTGAGTCCCGTCAACCTGAACCAGCGGCTTGCAATATTTGAAAGCTCTTATGCATGGATTGAAACTCCAGAATACCCGATGAAGTATCCTAATATCGTCTACCTCTTGACTCCCGTTATACAGTAGTCGTGTTTCTATTTGGACTTGTGAACCAGGCATCTTTTGAACCATCGCCAAGAACCACAACGGTAAAGCTTGGTAAGATTCTTCCCATCCACCAAAAATCTTGGCTATCGACTTCTGCTTTGTCAGCCAAGCCTTCCGGTAACTAATAGTGTAGTTGAATCTTGCCTGGACCTCCACAATTATAGATTTGACCTTTATGGATGGGTCAGATTCAACCAATGGCTTCATATCCTCAACAATCGTGTCCGAGTCTAACTTGGAGTGATCCTGTGAGATCGTTCCCATGGAACACGTGTGCCTCCCGTTGTATCTCTGAATCTCCCAACAGGCTTTCTTTTGTATCAAGCTGGCTCGGATAAGCCAGTCGCACCTACGTCCATAAGTCTTGCACTTTGCATAGAACATCTGTGACTCAGATTCATAAACAACGTAATCGACTCCTCTGGAGATAGTATAACTCCGAATTGCTGCAATGATTGATTTTCTTAAACCGTATTCCATTCCGATCCTAAACTCCCCATCCTCAGGATCAGCAACACCTATAAGAAAACAAATTTGTCGTTCATTGATCCGCTAAAACAAAATCAAGTAAGCATATTACCCACTGCTCACGTACCTATGTTTGCATATTCGGGAAACTCCGGTGCATGCATGGCGTCAAGATCCAAGCTACGCATAAAGGGTGGAATGCCCATCGGTTGACTAACTGCGGATGGAACCACTAAAGTTTTCGCCACAACCTCACCTCCCCCATCGTCGTCCTCGTCCTCATCACCAGCTTCGTACGTAGCTTCGAACTCCTTATCGTTATCATCGTTCATTCCCAAGTACGCCTCAACTCTGTCATCTTGTACATTTGGGTCATGTTGAACCTCATCTGCAATAATATGCTCAAACTCAACGTACAACTCAATCCTCGGGTGTTGCACCTGAGTTTGCTGGTGAATACGAAACATCCGCTAAATACTTGTTTCTCGACTATTGGCATAACCTCAAACTGTATCAGGCCGCCAAAAACGACAACCGGACTTTTGTAGAGACTGTTGGTCACCCTCTTTACAATATCAGCCTCTATGCTTTGACAAAGCCTGTACTGTAATTCCACGAACGTTATAGTGCATGGAACGACAAACAAAAACATATTCTCACACGCAAAGCTCACACCCTCATACGTATTTCGTATGACCTCACTGTTGTGGTAAATCACTATATTTGCTGTGCCCTCCATCGTACCGACCTTTGAGGAAAACACTTATCTCAGAATGAAGCAAAATGGTTACGAGCATTGCTTTTTATAGGCAGAAGACTCACCTCGCAGGTTACGTGTTGCTAAATCATCCAACCAACGTCCGCCACGCGTGCAACATGCAACCTGCGAGTTGCCTGCCACGTAGGAATCACGCATCATGCGTGTTGATGGATGACCGCCATGTGTCAACACAGAGCTTGCGTGTTGCTTCAGATTTTGGACACATGTTCAGCACGTGAGCTGCGTGCTGAGTCAGCACGTTACCTGCGTGTTGGACCTGCACCTCTGCAACGTCCACCTACCTATATATACACCAAAAACATCCATTTTCAGAAAAAACACACATCTTTATTCCATATTTAAATTCTTTAGCCAATTTGGAATGAATTTAAATTTTTATTTTATTTTTTATAGTTTTTTTTTTTGGCAGCCAACTAATAATTAGTTGTAATTGAATCATACCCTAATTGGTTACCAAATATAATTGGATAAGATATTCCTGATTCTAAATGTGTCAAACCTATTATATTACAGATACGAAATTTACAAATAGAATTTAATGTTGTAGTTTCCATTGACATATTTAAAGCTAAAGAACTTAAATTACATGTTAAGTTTGTCAAATAATTTTTTTTATAAAAATATAAAATTTAATTTTTAATATATGTTTAGTTAAATTAAAATAATAAAATTTTCACTAATAATAACTTTAATATATGTTTAGCTAAATCCTTAAAAGTTTTTTTCCTTAACAAAAAATACTCTTAAATTTGTGAGCTAAATCCTTTTAAGCAAAACTGATACTAATACGTATAAAATAAAAATTATTACAAGAAATTTGAAAAGTGACAAACTTGTGTGAGGAAGAAATCTAGGCGACGAAGAATAATTATTAGATTGGGAAATGCCATTGTCACCTAAAATCAAGGTTTAAAGTATAAGCTTCAAAGTCAGATAAAGTTTAAGTGGGGTTCTGGTGGTGGAAACGGTGCGTTTTAAAGTTGATGAAGAAGTAGGAGAGAGAGGTGGGTGGGTTCCAGCTGTGAGACTTAGGGAGTAGTAGTTGGTACTTCCGCCACCGCCGTCTCCTTTCTCCGTCGAACCCCTTTCTCCCTTCCACCACTTAATTAGGGTTTCGTCTTTTCTTCGCTCTTTCACCTTACCAATCTGTTCCGCACACAATCGCTGCCACAAGGTACCATACCATGTCATATGCTTCTCTTGCTAACATTTCAGCTACTTTCTTTTCTTCCTCTTCTCGAAAGATTTTTTCTTAAGGAAAAAAGCTTCCTGCTTTTGTTTTTGTTTGCTCTGTTGGTAGTTGATTTTATTTGAATTTACTCTTTTACACGCGGTTTTTTTTTTTTTTTTTTTTGGTTTTGTTACTGATCATTTCTTTAGCAGTTCCTACATAGGGTTGTTTTCCATGATTTCAGGGTCTGTATGATTTATTGTTTATTTGTATATTTTATTGTTTGTAATTTTGATGTTATTAGCTATTAAGTTGTTGGCTTAAAATGACAATTTGTTTAGATGAAATAGCTCTACTTTTGTATGCTGTTTCTTGTAAATGCATTTCTCTAGTCAGTTATGTTGAATGCCATCGATTTCTATTTCTGTAATGCAGGTTTTTTATTTTGGCCTTCCTACACATGTTGAAGATGAAATCTTTTTTTTTTTTTTTTTTTTTTGTGTTAACTTATGATTGGTAAGCTGGCAGCTTGCACCATGACAAATTGCAGCATAGTTTCGAAATTTTATGTTCCTGGCATGTAATTAGCGAGTTGAATGCTAAGGATAGCTTTGGTGTTGGGAGCATTCAGCATTGGCTTATAGTGATATTCTGAAAAGATAGTTAAGACGGGGTCGCTTTGTTGTGTGGCTTCAAGGCCACATGGATCAAATGCAGCCAGTAGGGACTGGTCTGTGGGCCCACATGAGCCGTACTGGCGGACGAATACAAGCTATTCACCGCCTCCATCTAGGTGGGATTTCAGATTCCAGTCCGAAGGGCTTTCATACGGTTTGCATGATGGTATTCAGCTCTATGGCTCTTCTACGTCGTCAAATGGGAAAGACAGTAGGGCGTGGGTTAGCGGCAACCACCTATATGATCTTCATTATTCCGCTTCCGATGGTACCGGGGCTTTCCTTAGTAGTCCATCTGACCTCTCTCAGGGTCCTCAGTGGACACCTCCAGCAATACAGGAAATAAGCATTAATGATTATGAAACTCCAACTAGCAGAGGTAATGCTGAAATCTCCACATTAGTTTGTTGTTTAAGTGTGCTTCTGTAAAGTTTAATGGTGGACTTGTTCTGCCATACTACACAGCTAGCGTTTTTCCCTATACATTATGCATCTAGGTATATACTTTAAAATGTTTTGTATGTCTTGTTTCATTTGCAATTTTACTATATTGAATAAATTATGTTTGAAAAATATATCTATACTCTATGTGAACATATAGTTTTTATTTTGATTATGTCTCCACGTGTCATAACCTATCTATTTTATCCTGATTTTTCCATTAGGGATTCATTTAATCATCAGAGGCCTTTTCTTTTCTTGTAAATTATGTTGTATATGAGTTTGTCGTCCTTCAAAAAATGTCATGCTTGTCTCTTGGTTCACACTCAAAGTTTCTTGGTGAAAAAATTTGTCCTGCCAGATGAACTTATGCTGTTTCACTAGTTGCTGTGAAACTTTTGAAGAGTACAATTTTTGGAACTTGTAATATTTCTTTCTGGTTGCCTTGTGGATTGTGTCTTTTGGTGACTGAACTGCTTCCTTCTCATTGGCATTCAATAGGTCCTTCACTGACCCAGATATCTTTTACACAAAACGAGGTAATTTCTTTTAATTGACGAGTGTCTGCTTAACAGTTTGTTGTCTTCTGAGAAATAGGCTAATAGGCAAAGATATATACAGGGAACTTCTGAAGATCCAGATAGTGTTGGCTCAACCTCAGCCCAGTCAGAGAGTAGTGAGTCTGAATCAACTACCAAATCACGATTGTTACAGAGGAACTTCTCTAAACACTGTTCCTTCATCTCCAAACCCATCTATCCTTTCTCGTTTCCTGACATTACTCCTGCTAGGGAAGCTTTTGATCCTGCAGTTGCAAGTTCTTCTGAGTTTGATGCTTCTAATCCACTCAGAGATGTCCAGGGATGGAGTAGTGCTAGCAGTACTCTGGATCTTTCTGAGGTTTCTGAGTTATTTGAATCCGAAACATGTAGTCGCCGGCATATCCCTTCGGATAGATCAAGGTGCAGCTTGTGTGAAAGACTTCTATCACATAGATCACCTTGGAGTACCCGACGCATTGTGAGAAGTGGAGACATGCCTACAACCGGAGTTCTTCCTTGTTGTCACGTGTTTCATGCCGAGTGTTTGGAGCAAGCAACTCCAAAGACACAGAAAAGTGATCCTCCTTGCCCTCTCTGTGTCCGATTGCCGGGTAATGGTTTTCCAAGGCTTAGACCATTTGATGAGGATGGACCCTCAAGGCCTTGGGGCTGTGTCCAGGGGGTTAATAGTGTTGAAGGGCTTGGGCATGCACCCCCACGAAACACGATGTTCTTACTCAATCGAAATTTCAGTAAAAAGAATCTTTCTTTGAAGGGGAATGTAACCAAGTAGAAAGCATATTTATTTGAAGGGAAATTCATCTGAGGAAGTAAGTGGGCTATGTTCATCACATCTTTTTGGTGGAAATTCCAGCAGAATAGGCAGCACTTGGTTGCTCAAAGGCATTTCCATTTTACTAAACCAAGTCTAGACTTGGTGGAAGCATGAAATTTTATAGGGATAAAAATGGGGTGAACCTTTTTATTGATGAGTTTGTGTAAAATTATATAGAGCTCATCTATGAAAATTTTCACCTTATTAGTACCTCGAACCAAACATAATCTGAATGTGAAACCTTCCCTAAAATTCAGAAGCTGATTGTCCCACTTTAGTCAACCGGAAATTCATGACAGATTCTTAAGCTGAGGTTTTTTGTATAGATTGATATGTTGTATCCTTTCTCCCTTGAAATTCTGATGTTGTATCTTATGTGTATTGAAATTTCAAAGTCAACTTGATATGCATATATTGCATTGTTTTCGGGGATACATTGTTGTATCTTTGAGGGCTGAGAATGGATTGATAAATACTTTATTGGTTGTTATTTTCTGATAAATATTTGGAACTTCTAATTTAAATAACTATAAACCAAAATGTAGCAAGTTACCCGTTGTGCTTTGATGCCCATTAAAATAAATGGGAAGGGTAATCCTCTTGATTATGTTCTGCATTATTAGATTTAGAATGATTCATGTTCATGTTCTCTGTTTAGTATTCAACCTTCGTTTTTCTACCATTGAAGGTTAGAAATAAGAGAAATGTTAGGGTTTATATTTTTTATTGATATTCACTGACAGTTTGAGTTAATATTTTAATTTTATGCTATTATGATTTCGGATTTAGAATTTAGTATAAAAATATTTTTATTGGTTCAGGGTTGATCAAAATAATAAATTTTGTTGCGTATATAACATTGTTTTAGAAATAAATTAGGATATGATGATTTTTAACCATCGTGTGACTTCAAAATTAGGTTACAGATTTAAATGGTGGAATCAGTTATTAATCTAATTATCTTTATATTACATTCTTAGGGTGCTTTTTTTCCCTTCCCGGAATCCTGCATTACTGGGCTGCCTTTATGCCAAATAAAGCATCATGTCTTTTTATTTTGAATAGAAGAGTTATGAGGAAAACATTGGGTTTATCAAGCTGCAGTACTTGTTTTTTGGTCTTGAGCCGAAGTACATTATTTGTGAACCAATTTGTGTACCTTGCTCAATGGGCCTTTTATTGATTGAAACTTTGAGAGGGATGGTTCTAAATTTCTAATTATAATTTATATTTATATTTTTATTTTTTCCTCCGACAAATGCACGTAATATTTTGTGTGTGTTTTTTTTAAATAAATAAAATGAAGATAACAATTATGTATAGACAAGATCTAAGAAAATTACTTTTTTTTTTCTATATTATTTATCTCGTTGAGTACTAACAAAATAAGTAAGAAATTATTAAAAAGATATTTTGTTTGCACATGAGATAAGTAGAGTATTTTGAGCTAAACATATTTAGGAGGTTTAAAATTATGCTCCTGCTATGTTTAGTCATTATCTAAAACCACAAAGAAGAGACACCAATGTCAATAAAAAGCAGCATCCAAATTATTTAAAAGTAGAGTTTTTCACAGAAAAAAAAAAAGTAAAATAGTGTAAATGTTACACCAAATTGGCATGTTAGTAATCAATGGAGGTCAATAAGTAGAATGAAACTGACCTCAGAAAAAGTGGAACCTTACACATTTATATATGTTTTCAACTAATAAATTGCCCCTTTGTTAAAAGAATCTAATAAATAAATTTATTATTATTTTTGTCTGAAAAATACAAAAAATTATAGTACAATATTATTGTGTAATTAATAATAATTATTATTTTATTTTATTTTATTTTTAGACGGAGGACTATTATATCTAATAAAGAGAAACATTGGGAATTGATTTGTACATTAATTTTTTTTAGGACTAAAATGTATGTTTTTAAAATCTTTGGGGACTGATCTGAGTAATTATTCTGTCGAAAAATGAATTGGGGACTGATTTGTCTGTCAGAGTAAAACCTTGGGATTGATCTGTGTATTAATTTTTCTTGGAGACTAAAATGTTAACTTTTAAAATTTTTAGAGACTGATTTGGGTAATTACTCATCTTAATATTTTAATATAGTTTTTTTTAAATAACTACTATATTTATTTAAAATAACTTCTTTTAAGGATTAATATAACTAAAAAAATTATTTGAAGACTAATTTAAAAAATAAATGATCTTTTAGGAACGAATTTGACTATTAACTCCTAAATTAATCCACTTCTTTTCTATTTTTCTTTCTCCCACTATCTTTTTTCCACTTTATTTCAAACAAACAAAGCCAACATATGCTCTAGGGATGCAAAATCTTCTCTAAATTAGGTCAGTTAGTTGGAGAAAAAAAAAGGGAGAAAATAAAAAGAAAAGAGATAAAAGTATGTTATTTCAAATTCAAAATTGGTAAACTTTAACCGGCGGCAACCGTAAAAGTTTGAATTGAAAAAAGATATATGTATAATTTATATAAAAAGTGTGTGACACACAATTTTATTATTCTAATTTCAAGTTGTCTAATAATTTTGAGGGGCTAAAATTACTCTGAATTCAGAGTATCTAATGGCAACTTAGTTTTACTATTTTTCTAATTTAAAGTTATCCAACAATGTTGAGGAGTTAAAATTAATCTAAAGATACAGCTTCCTTTCCTTTTTTCAAAGTAAATCCTACTTTTCAATGCAAAGGCTTCATATGCATGCATATTTAACCAACATTATATTTTACTCCCTCTCACATGCTATCAAATGCTCTCCCACATTGTAGGAATAATTAAGGTATATTTGTTCACGCGCACTGAGCAACCCATTAGGCCAAGCTTTGAAAGTTGGTATGTGTTTTGGTCGTGCATGCCCAATGCCTTTATGTGAATTGTGTGGGACTCGTAAAGTAAAGCTGCTCTTCCATAAAGAAATCTGTTTTGCCATTCAATCTTATCTACCTACGAAGGATTTTCTTGCGGTTCCATTTTTTCTTTCTTTTAACTAGTGAGGAAAACCCATTTTTTTAAGAAACGTGCCACTCAATAGAATATTCACGATAGTTACTCTTTAAGTTTGAATGCTAGTAAAAGCTATGCTTTGGGAAAATTGAAATTGGAGGGAAATGCTTAATGATTTTGTTCCTTTTAGTGATCACAAGAGTCACCCCAAGATATGATTATGCGATAATCAGTTAATCACTTTAAACAACATCCCACATGGGCGTGGAAAAAACAGGGGCTGATACTTTCCTTCAGTTATTTAATTTATAATAAGTTTGTGAATTGTGATAACCCATTATATAATTATGCTAGTAATATATCAAAATTAGTTAGTATATACAATCATGCTATATATATATATATATATATATTAAAATCGATCACTAAAATTAGTCGTAAGTATAAAATATATATTAGAATATAAATATACACTGAAAATAAATTAAATTACATATGTATTTATACATAAATATATTATGACTAATTTTAGTGACTAATTTTAATGTATAAATAATATTTTTACAATACCTAATACACTTTAAAATACAAAATACACATTAAAAATGAGTTAAACTACATATATAAATATAAATATATAATGACTAATTTTAATGTACAAATAACAATTTTATCTATTATATTATTGGTGTCAAATTCTTGCCTCTGACTGTATTCCTATAACTATCATCATTAATTAGTGCTTTTGATAAAATCATGCAGCTTAAACACTATACTGAATGGCCAATGAGTTATAACTCAAATGACATAGTCTCTCCATACTCACCTAAAATGTTGCAGGTTCGAGCCTCCCTATATTTGTTAAAAAAAAAAAAAAACACTATACCAAATGGTTCAAATCTTAATCTCTTTGATTAATGATATATTAACCAGAAGGGTAATTCTTCTTCGTGGATAACTTGATTATATATGTACCACAAAGGTTGTGAGGGTGAAATGAAAACATACATATATAGTGTAGCTGATCAATGTTTGATAATCTCTTTGTATAATTCATTTTCAAAGAAAATTGTTGTTGCCAGCTAGCTATAATTAACGTCAATTTTGGTTACATTAGAGAGAGATATATTTAATTAAGAATAACACATGAAGATGAAGTTCATAAAATACACCTAACAATTAAATGAGAATTTGACATAGACAGAAAAAAAAAATGGGAATTCGATATAAAGATTAGATACACACCTAATCCTAAGCTGGAAAGCACAAGAAATTTGACTATTTGCTGTTTGCACAACTTGTCATTGCTGAGCTAGCTTTAAATTTTGAAGTGGATGGGTTCCATTGAAGTTGCGGCATAAGGGATTTTGTTACATGTGTAATCTTTTTTTTTTTAGGATTTTTTATTTTAATAAATAAAATAAATATAATAATTACTAAAATAAATAATTTTAAAATTTATTATCAAAATCTGTCACTTTCACTTATCTTGTTCACACTGTGAACGAGATAATTTTACACGTATTTCATTTAGACTGTAAACGAGATACGTGTAAAATTATCTCGTTCACCGTGGGATTTGGATCCTCTAAATTTTGAATTTCACTTTAGAGAATAAAGTCTGATCTCTAACTCTTGAATGATTTCTCTCTCATTTTTTTTGGTCCCACCTATGAAATAAATGGTGAGAAATCAAACTTTACTCTCTAAAGTGAAATTCAAAATTTAGAGGATCCAAATCCTTTACCGTGTAAACGAATTAATTACTAAATAAATTAATAAACAGTGGTTACCTCGCAGTCATAGGATACATATAGATAGCTCGCTCCGGTGGACATTACTGAGAAAATCTCTGGTATATACAGGACATCAACAGCAGAGTACAATCATCGATGTTCGTGACTACTCGGTGTGCCGCCAAGCACAGTGACTAGTACGTCCAGGCCAGCACGGCCGAGCTCCAAGACAACGCCCGACACCACCCAAAGTCCTCAAGAAGTGAGAGCCAACACAGGTGGACTAAGTTGTTCGACTTGTCCGTCATCATATATTCTCCGATCAGTAACATGATGTAGCATCTAGCGTACTGTTAGAGGGTCTCTGGGTCGTCCGTAAGGGGCATCTGCCAGACACGATCCCGCAGCCATACGAGTTTCAGCGTGAACGACTCCTTCCTTTGCACCGCTTGCTGTGGAGCCACCGGAGGCCTAGCACCCATCAGCCGCTCCATTAGCTGCCACATCTCTGTTTGGTACCACCTATCGAAGTCACAGAAGCACCCCCAATAGGGTCCCCGTGGGATAGACCTAGGTGGTACACTACGTCCTGCAGGGTGATAGTGACCTCACCCCACAGGAGATGAAATGTGTGTGTCTCCGGATGCCATCGCTCCACGAATGCCGTAATCAAGGCATTGTCGAATGTAAAATTCCTGAGAGGTACCGTGTCATCGAATCCAGCCTCCCTCAGATACGGGACGATGGCGTCGGGTGGAGGAAGGGTATGACTCACTCATCGGGACAATAGAAGGCGAGGCCTCTGAAAAAAAAAATGTTCACAATTATCAATAAGTAATTTTAAAACTTTTATTTGTTCTTTTAAGTTTAACTATCCTTATAATATCACTAAATTTTTAAATAGGTTTCTATATTTTTTCTATTAAATTTTTACACTGTTTTAAATTTTGTAATTAGATCTTTTCAGTATAAATTTTTTTTGTTAAATAAATGCTTTTTTAAAAATTATAGATTTTATAATTAAGAACATAATTAGATATTTAGTTACATATTTTTCAAAAAAAAATATCATTCTGTTAGTTTTAATATGTTTGACATAAAAAAATCTATTTATAAAATTAAAAGGAGTATAATAACTAAATTAAAAAATATAAAAAATTCAATTATAAATTTGATGAAATTAAAAGAAATAAAATAGAGTTCCAAATTAATAATTATGTAGTAACAACCTAACACAAGTGAAATAAAAGAGTTCCAAATTTTTATTAGTGACTTATTCCTAACTATACAAGCAATATTCTAATTCTTGATGACTACCCTAACCATGGCTATATACAGACATATATCTATATGGGATTGCATAAAATTTAACAAAACATAACTAACTGCAAAGTCGACTGCCCCGACATTGCGAAGTCTCGTTCAGCCTGTTGATGTCTCCGTCTTTATTAGCTGCGTGCGCCATCGTCGTATTTATTGATTATATGGTCAGAAAGGAGTAAAAGAGAGGAGAAAGTGGTTGAAAAGTTCAAACTGGTGCCCGGTCAAACGCTGTCAACGAGTTGTATATATAGCTGTCGCCCTCTCTTATCTCGTTTACACTGTAAACGAGATAAGAGAATGTCACAAATTTCAGTAATAAATTTTAAAATTATTTATTTTAACAATTATTACATTTATTTTATTTATTAAAATAAAAAATCCAATTTCTTTATATATATACCTTTGTTAATTCATACCTCAAGTTAACATGTTAAAAGAAAAAAGAGGCCAATATTATATATATATATATATATATATATATAAACAGTCATGTTACACATTCATATAATTTTTTATCCAAGTTCATTCAAGCTGGCCCAATATCAAAAAAATATAATATCATTAAATGAAATGTGACTCCACGCACCCAAACGCACGAAACGTTAACATATCCATTCGCGCCTTGAATATGAAACAACGTTCCTTCTTCAACATTGAAACCGCTACTTAAGAAATTCGAATCTGTCTTAAAATCTCTCAAACTTCACTCGTGTTCTCTGCGAAAATCGTTACTGGAGAAGAATCACGAGAAGATTTCGAAAGGAAGAAGAAAAAACGAACGAAAACAAGAACAGAGACTGCGAAAGGTATCATAAAAATTACTGTTCATTTAAAATCTTACAATCTCGCATTTCTCTTAGTTGTATTTTAGGTTTACTGAATTGAGTTACTTCGTTTAGTAGATTGACTTAGTCTGATTCTATTTTTTTGGCGTAACTAGGGCATAGGAATGGAAATATGTTCTTATTTTCTTTCTGTTTAGTGGAGTTGCTCATTTTCATTCATTTGATTGTTAGTGTGTTTAGTTGAGTCCTTTTGCATGCAGAAATAATTTACTTGATGATTGAATGTTTATCACGTTTTATTCTACACATGATTGGTATTCGGTTCATTGGTGTTTGTCATTTGATTCACCTGATTGTTAGTGCGTTCAGTTGAGTTCTTTTGCATGCAGAAATGATTTACTTGATGATTGAATGCTTATCACGTTATATTCAGCGCATGATTAGTATTCGGTTCATAAGTGTTTCTCATTTGATTCACCTGATTGTTAGTGCGTTCAGTTGAGTTCTTTTGCATGCAGAAATATTTTTCTTGCTGATTGAATGTTTATCAAGTTTTATTCAGAACATCAATGAAATTCAGTTCAGTAGAGTTGGTTATTTTAATTCATTTGATTATTAGTGTGTTTAATTGAGTCCTTTTGCATACAGAAATAATTTACTTGATGATTGAATGTTTATCACGTTTTATTCAGCACATGATTGGTGTTCAGTTCACTAGTGTTTGTCATTTGATTCACGTGATTGTTATGTGTTCAGTTAAGTTTTTTTGCATGCTGAAAAGTTTTTCTTGATGATTGAATGTTTATCACGTTTTATTCAGCACATGAATGGTGTTCGATTCAGTTGGGTTGGCCATTTTGATTCACTTGATTAAAATATGCATGATTGTGCTTGTCGGTGTATTGAGTGAAGTATTGACCAAATTTTGTTAGCTTCAGGCTCAAATATGGTCCAAATATTCTGTTGCACAAACTGAACAAAATTAGAGACCAAGTGATTCGGCCATCTGAAGAAATAAGACTCCCAAAGCCATTTACTGTCCTCTTCAGTCCTTATTGTAAATTCACATTTGGGAATATAGATAATAAATAGGATATACTTTGTTTGACTGGTTGTAATTAATATTATTTTGTTTAACTTGTTTAAAAAACTAAATAATGTATATATGTGAATATTAATGTAAATGTTATTGGAAATTTAATGTTAATGTATATATCTTATTCAAGATGGATTAGTCCTTGTCCTGTTGGTCTGAGATGTTAATATATATATCTGTTGAAACTGTTTGGTTGCTGTTTTGTTCTAGATTGACAGTGAACGGAATCAAGGTATTTATCAAACATTAAGAGCCCCAAAAAACAAATGAACCGAAATTAATACACAGGGTGAACCGAAAAAGTGCATATATCAATATAGCAGAGAGATAATTTTAAAAAAAATGTTGCTATCAGTATTCAGTTTCAGAAACTCTTAAACTCTTTGGAATAATTTTTTTGTAGGACTTTCCGGCTTCTTCTAGTGTCTTGAAAATCATCCCAACCTTTGGGACAAATTGTTCATCTACAACACACCTCGTTTGTAGAATAAACCGAACATGTTATTATAGTGAAACAATTATATAGTACTAAATGAATGGAACATTATTCATTATATAAATTCAAATTCAAACAGTTTTCTGCATAATGAACCGAACACGTCATTATGGTGAAACAATTGTATAGTACTAAATGAATGGAACATTATACATTGTATAAAATCAAATTCAAACAGCTTTATGCATAATAAACCGAATACGTTATTAAGGTGAAACAATTGTATAGTACTAAATGAATGGAACATTATCCATTATATAAAATCAAATTCAAACAGCTTTCTGCAGAATGAACCGAAGATGTTATTATGGTGAAACAATTGTATAATACTAAATGAACGAAACATTATCCATTATATAAATTCAAAACACCTGTGTCTACAATTGAGAGATTATCAATTCAATTCAGAACACATACGTACATTTAATTAAATTTAATTTAACAATTGTATTCCATTCAATTCGATTAAAAAAAGAAATCAAACCTCGTCCGCTTGATTCGTTTTAGAAGAATAATCCAAAATGCTCTTATTCAATTGATTTGAAGTTGAATCATTCATTGTTTTGATAGAATATTGAAATATGAAAACGAAGAAGATAAATCCACAAAATCGAAGAAGAAAAAGAAGAAGAATAGGAAGAAGAAGGACGAGCAGCAGAAAAGAACAACGAGCAGAAGAGAAAAAAAGAAGAATAATGACAATCAGCAAAGATTGCAGATCCCAAAATTACAATGCAAATCATTAACGTTGAAGAAGAGAAGAAGAAAAAGAAGAATGTTTACGTTGAAGAAAAAATTTACGTAAATCTGTTACATTGATAAAAAAGAGAGGGAAACACACGTGTATTTCACGTAATTTTGGAGGAGGGAGGAGCCACGTTAAAGAAAAAGTACTTTGATAGATTTTTTATATAAATGTAAAGCATTATTGATATACAAAACCGTGACACTTGGATGTCAAACTAGTTGTTTTCGCCTTCTTTTTTTTCTTTTCTATCACCGGAGAACTAATTATATATTAAGTATAACTTTAAAATAGAAGTTGAATATATTTAAGGAAAGTTTGAAGATTAATAACGGACTATCTTATTTAGTTTTTTGTTTTTTAATTTTTGTCTAAATAGATTTTTTTTAATTAGAAAATAAAATTTTGGACTCAAATGTTAATTTTGGATCCATTTTTTTTATATTTTTTAATAAGTTATTGGGTTAGAATTAGAAATATTGATTAGTGACAAATTCTTAAATAAAAGTTAGATCTACGATAAATTAATTTTTGACCTAGATTAAAAGATACTATTAAAAAAAACTCAAATTGAGTTTCAATAAATTTTATATCGAATACTTTAGTTTTCAATAATTTTTTATTCAGTATATTTTTTTATATTTATTCGCATCGAACATATTAGTTATGCTGTAGCTTTCAATCAAATTTTTATTATATATGTTGAATAAATAAATTCTTAACAAATTTTTTTATAAGAAAATTAAATTCCAAAAAATATTATTATAAGACAAATTAGTCTTCATTAATTTCAAAACGACTAAAACTCCAATTAGTCCAATAAAAATAATTCTTAAGGATTTATATAAAATAGAAATTTAATTCTGAAGAACCAATTAAATACGTCGTTTTCACGAGTCTATTTTAAAACCAAATATGTTCGTTTAAGATCGTTAAACGAGCCAACCCAACAAACTCGATGTATTTTCAGGGCTGCGTGGCATTGTTTAATAATTAATAAGAGCATGCTCCATGCATGTTTCCGGAAAAATAAAATAAACCATGCCTCAAAATTATGTACTTGCCACTCGCTATTGTGTGCATAGCATATGGCATCAACCAATAATGAAACAATACTAGAAATAAAGTAGCATGATCTCACAATGATGATCAACAAATAGAAAATGAATTTTAATTATTTAAATTATAAATAAATTAGTTAAAATAAATAATGAGAAATCAATCATTAATTATACCACTATGATTTGGTTATACACTATGAATAAACAATACATGATATATCACCATCAGCTAATTTTCTATCAATTAATTTAAATTAATAGAGTAATTAACTTACTCATTTGTTTAAACAAGTGTTAGAACTCGAATTTAAAATTTTATCTTGTTATACAGTAATTTAACAGATCTTCAAATAAAATAAACTATTTCACTGTATCTTTTAGACTTTTACATGTTAGTGGGATTAACCTCTTAATACATATTAGAAGACACATGTTTTTTATTCTTTTTAGTTTTTAAAAAAGATCAATGGTTTAATGTTCTTTCTTGTTGGTAAAGAAAGGTATTGAGAAATAGGCAGGGGAAACAGGGAATCAAATAAGTGGAGACAAACCACCAGCTCAACTACTTGTGTATATTTGAATTACAGTTTATAAATAAAAATTTGCATAAAATTAATTTTATAAACTTGAATTTGATGAAAAGTAAGTTTGTATTAAAATTATTTATGTTTAGCAATCTATATATCAAAATGGATTATAGTAAAATAAATGTTGTTTGGATTATACAACTCAAAATCACTTTTAAATAAAAAAATTACTAAAATAGACATTAATTTAAATAATTTTTGTATATTATCTTATCATTTTAATTTAAATATTTGAATAGATCTTATTAATTAATTTTATAATAAAATTAATATTTATATACTAAAATAAAAATAACATAAAAATTGATAAAATATATTTTTAATTAAAACTAACAAAATATAAATTTTAGAGAGTATTAAGAATAATAAAAAAAATTAAATATTTACTTTGACAGTGATTGAAATAAATAAAAAAAAATTTATGACATTTTTTATATAATATATTTTTAGTATTCTTAGTACTCTTTTTTAGTATGTTATAATTTATTATTATTATTATTTATGATTAATTTTTTGTTTAATTTACTTTACCTAATAGAATCAATAAATTATATTATAAAAAAATAATACAAAATAATACAAAAAAATCACAATTATAAAAATGTATAATATTAAACAAATAATTAACAAAAAATAAAAATAATAAATAATAAAAAAAAAGAGTTCATATAAACAGAAATAATAAGAATTTCATAAATAATACAATAATATGCATAAAGGATAAAATTAAAAAAATACAAATAAAAATTGAATATTAATGACTAAAAACTCGTTGGTAAAATGCAGAATCTCAAAATTGTTACTTCTTGTAAACATGACTTTGAATGTAAAATCACTTCTACGTTTATGAATAAAAAATTTGACAAACCAAAAATTAAAACTTTCAAAAAATATAAACTTACTTATTCTCTTTCAACTTGTTTTCTAAACATACCCTTAATAACATTACAAGGAAAACAGTACTTATCCCTGTGAAGTATACCGTAATTTGTTTTGTGTAATTAATTAAAGAGAAATGTTAGAGAGATAATGATTTTGTTGAACAATATAAACAACCATCAATCAAATAAAAATACATCGCACTTCTAAATTAACCCTCTAAATTTTAATATTAAAATAACTATTCGTATACTAATAAAATGAACATCCGATATATCTATTATTTATATTATTTAATATTTTCATTGTTATCTATACTTTTCCTTAATTAAATTGTTCCTTCTTTCAATTGTTTTCTCCATGCAATTACTAAGTTGATAGTTAGAGACTATTTGTTAAGAATGATTTAAAAAGTATAATATCAAAAATTTATTTAAATACAAGTTAGTCGTTTAAGTTAATCTAAAAATTATACTTTAAATTCGACTAAAAAATATTGATATCCTTCCTATAAATGCTTGTGTGAATGAGGATACGAAAACTACAAAAGAGTCCAACATAGGGTGGGCCACGGAGCAGAGACAGAGAAGTAAAGAAGATTAGGCAAGTGGGTTAGTCAAAGGAGAATGTGGAATAGGGGATTTGAATTCTTGAAAATGTGGCAGAAGAGAAGAAGAGTAATTAAAGAGCTTGGAAATGCAAGACAAGAAAATACAAACATGAATTTTCCTTGGCAAAAGTGAAAATAGCATCAAAAGGTGGAAAACACTGGTCCACCACATTTGCATGTGACTTGGTTCAATTCATCGCAGCAATCATCCTAGGGACAAGTGGACGGTCCTGATTGATTATTTAAGACAGTGAAGGAAACAACAGTAGATGAGACAAGGCAATTGGAAAAGAAGGAAGTTGTGGCCGTTAATGTTCTAACGTTTTTTTCTCGTTAACACCACCACTACTAGTCAACCTGTATTACCCAAAGGGTCCCTTGTTTTTTTACCAGCTAGTATTTTTTATTGCAGAGAATCTTTCAATTTTCAGCAATTTTGAATAAAAAAAAATTCCAATCAGGGGTATAATTTATTTCTTGAATAATATAACATATTTGATGGATTTGGATTAACTGATCTCATGGCCTAACTATTTATTTGATTAGTTAATTATTATATGATGAGGACAAATGCTAAACAATAACGTGATTTTTTTATTAATGGTTAAATTAATTACTAAAAAATTAGTCATTCTCTAAATTTATGTTTAAAATATTTTATTAATTAATGTATTTTAAAAATTGAAAATTAATTATGTTTATTTTTCCATTATTTTATTAATTATTTTTGTTAATAATTAATAATATAAAATATTAATTGATAACATACATAATATAAAACATTCTAATTGATATATGTTTATAAAAATTTATTAATTTAACTATTTTTTTAATTGCATAAATTCTAATTCCAATATAATATAAAATTGATAAATATTCATAAATATATTTAGTCAAAAGTCTAATTTGACATGTTAAATGTTATGTATACTCTCAGTTATTACTAATTTACATTATTAATTATTGATGAACATTATTAATAAAGTGATGAAAGGACAAACGTAATTAACTTATGATTTTTAAAAAACTAATTCAATTGATAAATTTTTTTAGTAGAAACTAATTTAACTATTAATCCAATTATTTTCTTCAAACATGACAATAAATATCTTATAGATAATTTAGTTAGGCTATATTATATATATTCTAATATTATATTAAAATTGAGTGGATTTAATTAATTCATAAATTAGTTCAAATGACAAAACCTTTTTTGTACTTATAAATATTTTAAAAATTAATTTTTAAAACATCTAAAAATAAATAATTTATGTAAATAATATGTAATAATAAATAAAAAGTAAAACATCATCAAAATTATACTTAAATAAATATTATAATTTGCATTACATAGAGATAAAGTTGTATATATGTAATATTTCAATTTTTAAAAATTAATATAAATCTAATTAAAAAAATCGGGTTGGTTTAAGTTTTGTAATTCCAAAATTAATATCCGAACTAATTAAAATAAGATTTAATCAAAATTCGATCCAATTACACCCAATTATCTATTAAATACAAAATTATTATAGACGGATTGGGTTGATTTTGACCATTATTCGTATCTGTGAACACCCTGACAACATGTCACAAGATATTCATAAATTAGTTTATGAAATATGTTAAACTAAAATCCTTCAATATCAAAACGAGCATACACATAAATTGTACAAAGTTTTGACATCAAGGAATGGACAATACAAGAAGGAAAGAGAGAGGGGGGGGGGGGAACCCATATCACGGAGATAATAATAACAAATTGATGTTGTACCAAAAATAAAATTAATCTGACATGATATCTTGTGATTTGATATTTGAATTCTCTCGTCTGTTTATTATAGATTGTGTATCTTTTTCTTTCCTCTAGCTACAATAGTAATGGGTGGTGCCCCCACAATAATAAACGAACCAATTTTGAAGTTTGAAGGTAGATAAGAAAAATCCAACGTAGGTGCACATGGAGGTGTTACCCTTGGCGCCGTTAAAGGATTCACACACATCGTTTTCAACAGTTGGCAAATGGCACATACCTTGCACCTTAATTAATTCATGTATCACACTGTCACAATATACATACATTTTTACCGGTTAAAGACTAGCATGTCTTTCAATTTCCCCTGTTTCAAAAGCTGTTTTTTCTTTACTTTAACCACTCTCGTCAATGTCTTTCTCAACACTAACCCTATTGTGTATAAGGCTGGTAATAGGTAAGATAGGATAGAATTTAGACTCTAACCTAATTCTATTCGCGGGTTGAAAACTTTTTTAAAATTCTATCATACTCTATTCGCGAGTTGAGAATCTCTCAATTTTAACCCTATCTACACCCTAAAGTTCTAAATCCTACCCTACCCGCATAAACAAAAAAAAAAATTCAAATAAATATAAAATTCAACTATTCTAAATTTCATACATATTAATAAAATAAAAAATAAAAAACTAAGTTCAAACTAAAATTAAAAATAATAAAATTTTAAAGAAATCCAACATAAAATTACAAATAATATTATCATCAACTAGTTTAGTAATTATTTCAAATTTTTATAAGAAGAAGATTGTGAGTACAAGACTTACTTTCTTCACTGCATACATAACTTTTACATATATATTATATAATATATTAAAGATGCGGGTAGAATAGGGTAGGGTATACCTTAAATCCGTACCCCAACTTATCCGAAGGCAAATTTACATCTTACCCTACTCTACCGCAGCGGATAGGATAAACAACCCTATTCAAACGGATTGGTCCGAGTTAAGTATCTGCAGGTAGGGTATATATTGCCAGCCCTAATTGTGTAAACATATTTGTTTTGTTTTCATTACGGATGTGGCTATTTTTTTACATATGAAAAAAAAATTAGTGTTACACAATAAAATGAATGTTTATACAATATTTATATTGTTATGATATCAGAGTAAATCACAGGTTGTGCTTTTTTTCGAACACAGATCGGGAGTTTTGTATTTTTGAAATTTTAAAAAAATAAAACCTGCAAAATGCAAGTTGCGCTTTGATAAAGCATAAATTATGTGTTGTTTAAATAAAATATTTTAATTTGAGAACCTCTCTATAAATACCATTATTCTTCCATAACTCAATTGTACTTGTGTTTTTTTTTTTTTTACAGTTAGCAGTGTCAAAAAATTTTGGATGATGTGAGTTTGAAGCTATAGAAGATATTACAAATTTGTGAGTGTATCATAACGGTGAGATCATACCAAACACAAGCAAGGGAGTGACATTTATTTGTGAACATCTGTTTTCTTTTGCTATTCCATGCACCATCAATTTTGTAGAGTTGTGAAATGGTCTTTGTGAGAATATATAAAATTATATTTCAAAGAGGATGAGCAATATTTTATACAAGAATCCTATACAAATTTTTGGTGGGCTAATACAGTTTCAAATAATGCCCATCATAAACAATGCATGCATGCAACAGATATTCTATATTCATCAACAAACCAGATTTCAAGTGTCGATGATAGAGTTGTACGTTAAGTTTGAACAACATTTGGGACTGGACGTGTAACACCCTTACTACCATAACATTACGCTTCCGGCTGCGTCACTCTGATAGTGAGGAGTATTACGACAACTTCCATACTATATAATAAAATAGGAGCCTTTTCAAAACTCGAACCGTATAAATTATTCTTTTAAAAACTGAAAATATTTGAAAACACACTTACATACATACAATAACTAAGTCCTTTACACACAATATATATATATATATATATATATATATATACACACACAATAACTAAGTCCTTTACACCATAACTTACAAACGTAACAATCAAAATTCCTAACCCTCTTTACAAGATACAATATTAATGGTGAGGGATAAATAAATAATGACTAAACTAGTATAACGATATCGAATAAGTAAAACGCAAATAAACTGGGAGCATAGTTGTCAGAACTGAACCGGTGATTAAACCGGTCAGATTACTGAGTCACTGGATTATTGGTTCAATTGGTGGGTAACTGGTTGAACCAATTGACCCGGTCCTATATAAATAAAAAATAAAAAATAGCCAAATTTAAAATAAAAATATAAAATACATATTTTCACTAATATTTTAAGAATATCTAGCTATTTTAAAATAATATAGAACAGGAACAATAAGAATTTTGTTAATTTTACTCTATCATAAATATTTTTATTTTGTTTTTATATTAAAATGACTATTATTTTCTAATTTTAATAATTTATTAATTAGTTTATATCTATTATACTATTATATACTACAAGTATTTATTAAAAAATAATATTAATAGATATTATATAATTATGAAAAAAAAAATAAGTGAATTTATAACTAAAATTAAAATAAATTAAATAGAAGTAAACTATTTCATGAAAGATATTTATATTTATTATAATTTGTATATATTTTAATAAGTAGCAAAACAATTCAGTGGCAAAGAAGGACATTTTTCTCACAGATGACAAGGGTTTGAACCCTCGTTCACACATTTTGAGAAATTTTAAATTTTGACTGGTTCGGTCGAACCGTCTTACCGAATTTGAGCGATTCGTTCTGGATTTGACCGGTTTGTTTCGGTTTTGTACTTTGTACGGTCTAAATATCGGTCCGGACCGGTAATGAGTCCGGTTCACTAATTTTTCGGTTAAATTAGCCGATCTGATCCTGTTTTAATAACAATGACCGGGAGGCCGAGGATATGTCTGACGTTTTCTAGTGTCGCAGTCACTTCGCCGATTGGAAGGTGAAATGTGTGAGTTTCCGGCATCTATCGCTCCACTTGCCTATTCGCGAAACGTAATTAAATCCAGTTGATGCTAGAGCTGCTGCAGCTAGCTCGTTATAATTTTCTGGCAGATTAAATTTTCTAGACAACAAATTTCTGATAGTCTGTAAAAAATAATAATAGTACTATTATATTAGCAGTACTAGGGGTGGCAAGCGGGGAAGCCCGCCCTACCCCGCCCCGCCCTGCCTAGTGAGGCGGTCCCAGAATCCCAGGCAGCCCCGCCTAATGGCGGGCTGGCGGGCCAGCGGGCTAAGCCCGCTAAATATCCTCTTTTTTTTTTTTTTTACTTTTAATTATTAAATAATATATATAAAGGCATAAAAAAATCTCTTCTAGTTTTTACTTTTAACTATTATAATTTCTAAAAGTATAAACAAATTATAATTTTTATATTCACAAATATTAAAGTCTTTGTAATTATAAATATCTAATAAACATAATTATAAACCAAGTTTTCATCCAAAACATAATTATAAATATTGTTCCCAAAGCAAAATAAGCATAATCTAAAACATAATTATAAATATTATCTCTAAAATAAAATAAACATAATCCAAAACACTCAATTTTCATCTTCATTCTCTTGTAAGTTGGGTTGGAAAAAGTTGAGTTTTGACAAAAAAAATTGTAAAAATACCCCTTGAAAAAAAATACTAATCCCGGCGGAGAAGCCCGCCCCGCCCCGCCAAAGCCCGCAGTTTAAGCGGTACGGATTAGGCAGGCTTTTGCTATTTGGCGGTCCCAATTTTCCAGCCCAACCCGCCTTTTTTGACGAATTACGCGGACCAACCCGACAGATTTAGGCCCATTTGCCACCCCTAATTAGCACTGTTAACTAATATTACAATATTAATAATAATAATACTAATAATAATCATAATAATATTCCTAATCATAATAATAATAGTAGCAGTAGTACAATTATTCAGCTATTCATCGTAATAATATATTAATACTAATATTTCTAATTAGCATCAATAATAGTAATTAATAATAATAATATATTAAAAAATCATAATAATCATAACATAATAACGACATATTATTATTATTATTATTATTATTATTATTATTATTATTATTATTATTATTATTATTATTCAAAGCAATAATTATTACTTACATATTATTAATAATATAATAATAATAATAATAATAATAGTAGTAGTAGTAGTTAATAATAATAAAAAACATATTATTTATATATTATTTATAATATGCTAAGATTAATAATAATATGTTAAGAATAATAATTTATGAGTATGAATATATTAATAATTAATAATTTATTAATAATTAATAATAATAAAAAATATTAATATTAATTCATGATTAAGAATATTATTAACAGCATATTAATAATATTTTATTATTATTAATATATTATTCATAGAAACCGTGTAATAATAATAATAATAATAATAATAATAATAATAATAATAATAATAATAATAATAATAATAATAACAACGGTTTGTTCCGATTACTTACAATAATAATAAAATTCTACTAATTAATAATATTAATAATTGTTAGAGAATCATTAGCATCAATTTAGATCAATTAGTATCGTCTATATTTATATAGTATATTTGTATATTAATTATAGGAAGTTATGCCTTTATTACTCTGATTCATTTAGCACCTATAAATACCCCTTGTATATTGTACATTTGACCAGACTGAATAATACACAAGACACTTTATTTAGTTTAGTCTCTTGTTTCTAACATGGTATCAAGAGTTTAGGTTTTTTTTTCAATGAATATTAGTTCATAGCCCTATTGTTTTTTTCTTTTCCGGCAAGGTTCTTTGGCCTATTTTTTCGTTCTCTTTTCGACGCTTTGGTTCGTCACCCCGTAACCATCTTGTTCGTCTTGTCGCCGTGATTCTAACGCAACCAGAATCGCCGCCAAACGCGCCTCCACGCGCCGCCGAAAGACGCTGCCACGACCAGGTTCATCTTCCTTCCAGAGTCCACCCGTGCCTCTTTGCTCTCATTTTTCGATCTGTTTCCGACGCTTTGGTTTGTCACCTCCGGCATCATTGTGATCTTCTCTTCGTTGGCTTTCCAATGCCGCCGACATCGCCACCAGACGCCTTCGGACGCGCCGTCATGCGCCGCCGGAACCTTGCTAGCCACCTTTATTGTTTTGCCTTCCAGAAGCTTCAGCAGCCGTTGGATCTTGGACGCGATCAGACGATCCTAGCGCTTCCACGTGTCGCCGCGCAAGGCATCCTTGGTATCCACTGATCCGCGACCGACCCGACCCGGCCCACCGTTGACTCGCGTGCCACCTCGTCGCCAAGCTGTCTTCTCGCTCCTCTCATGTGACGCCACGTGTCATCGTTTGCTGACGTCAATGCTGACGTGGCGCTGACGTGGTAGACACGCGGGACCCTCCCTAAGGTTTTTTGGTGAGCCCTTTCCAATTATGCACTCCAATTTCTCATTTTCTTCTCCGAAATTGCCGTTCTCTCTCCTCTCTTTGATCTTTGTGACCACTATCATGGAAAAGTCAGATGTTTTTGCTGCCACCGACAGAAAGGGTAAATTATGTCGAAACTGTAACCGTTCTAGGCACCTCTTCCCCAACTGTCCTTCTGTTGAATGTCGCACATGCCACCAGACAGGTCATATTAGCTACCATTGTTCACAGCTGTTCTGCCATTACTGCAAGCTCTCGGGACATTTAATTACTGCATGTCCTACTCGCCCACCACGTCCTGATCCACTCAACTCATCTCCTGTCTCTCTCTCTGATATTGCATCTCTTCTTCAGCGTCTTCTCTCTGTTTCTGGTAATATCCCTGCTGCTTTATCAACCCCTACAGGTAATTCTAAATGGTACTTTGACTCAAGTTGCTTTAATCACATGGACCTTCTGTCAATACTGCAAATGGCTCCCTCTTGCACGCAACACACAAGGGTTCTATATCCCAGTCAACTCTTAATCTTCCTGATACTTATTATATTCCCAAATTAAACTTCAATCTTATTTCTGTTGGTCAACTTGTTGATCTGGGTTTTGACGTCACTTTTTCCGTTTCTGGTTGTCGTGTACAGGATCCTCGGACGGAACAAATCATCGGGACTGGACGTAAGGTCGGAAGGTTGTTTGAACTCGAGAATCTTCATATTCCTCCTATACCAAATCTTTGTGCTGCTTCTTCTCCCTCTACTCTTCACTTATGGCATCAACGTCTTGCCCACACCTCCTTAGGAAAACTGCGTCCTCTTGTGTCTCAGGGTGTTTTAGGTCAGGTTCCAAATGAATTTTTTATTGCATTTCTTGCCAAACTGCCAAACAACCTTCTTTATCTTTTCACAATAATTCATCTCTTGCTTGCTCTCCTTTTGATCTCATTCACTCTGATGTTTGTGGCCCCGCTCCCACTGCCTCTATGGGCGGAGCTCGATACTTTGTTGTTTCATTGATGATTATTCCCGTTTTACTTGGGTTTATTTGATGACTAATCGCCATGAGTTACCTCAGATCTATATCAACTTTGCTACTATGATTAAAACTCATTTTTCCAAGGTCATTAAGGTTTTCTGACGTGATAATGCTATGGAATACCGTGATTTCAAACTCTTAGCCTTTCTTGCAGAACAGGGTACTTTGTCTGTGTTTTATTGTCCTGGTACGTCTCAACAAAATGGTAGAGCTGAACGCAAACACCGTCACATTCTTGACTCTGTCTGTGCAATGCTCCTTTCTTCTTCGTCTCCTGAGCGTACTTGGGGTGAAGCTGTTCTTACTGCTGTTCATGTTATCAATAGACTCCCTTCTTCTGTTCTTGGTAATGTTACTCCCTTTGAGCGTCTTTATCATACCCCCCAGATTATAGTTCTCTTCGAGTTTTCGGTTGTGTATGTTTTGTTCTTCTTCAGCCTCATGAACATAGTAAACTTGAACCTCGGGCTCGTATGTGTTGTTTCCTTGGTTATGGCACTGAACACAAGGGTTATCGTTGTTGGGATCCTCTCTCTAAACCTCTTCGTCTATCTCGTCATGTTGTCTTCTGGGAGCACCACATGTTTTCTCGGTTCTCATCCTTTGAGTCCATTCCTACTACTCAGTCACCTTTGTTTACTAACCCCAATGTTGATCTTTTTCCTAGTGATGATTCTCCAGATTCTATCTCGAGTGACCCTCAACAGCCTCCTGTTCTTCCGCCTTCTCCATCTCCCGATGATTCCAGACCAGACGATGATCCTGCTCCTACCGTCATACCTCCTCCTCCCGCTCCTTCTTCTAGGGTGAGGAATCCACTCCTCATCTTCTTGATTATAATTGCTTTTCTAATGAGTCTTTAGATTGCATTTCTTGTCACACTGCAAAACAACCTGCCTTATCCTTTAATAATAATTCCTCTATTGCATGCTCTTCTTTTGATCTTATTAATTCTGATGTTTGGGGCCCCGCTTCCACCGCTTCTATGGGAGGGGCTCGATATTTTGTCGTCTTTATTGATGATTATTCACGTTTTACTTGGGTTTATTTGATGACTAATCGTTCTGAGTTGCCTCAGATTTATATTAACTTTGCCAATATGGTTCGAACTCAGTTTTCAAAGGTCATTAAAATTTTCAGACATGATAATGCTATGGAATATCGTGACTCCAAACTTTTAAATTTTCTCGCTGAACAGGGTATTTTGTCCGAGTTTTCTTGTCCTGGTACCTCTCAACAAAATGGTAGACCTGAGCGTAAATACCGTCATATTCTTGACTCTATCCGTGCGATACTTATTTCCTCTTCCTGTCCTGAGCGTGCTTGGGGTGAAGCTGTTCTCACTGCTGTTCTTGTTATCAATAGACTCCCTTCTTATGTTCTTGGTAACACTACTCCCTTTGAGCGTCTTTATCGTACTTCTCCCGATTACAGTTCTCTCCGTGTTTTTGGTTGTATCTGTTTTGTCCTTCTTCAGCCTCATGAACACAATAAACTTGAACCTCGGGCTCGCATGTGTTGTTTTCTTGGTTATGCTTCTGAACATAAGGGTTATCATTGTTGGGATCCTATCTCTCGCCGAATTTGTATATCTCGTCATGTTGTCTTCTGGGAGCATCACATGTTCTCTAGTTTTTTTCTTTTTTGAGTCCATTCCTTCTGCTCCGTCACCGTTTTTTACTAACCCAATTGTTGATCTCTTTCCTAGTAATGATATTACAGGGTCTACCCCAAGTCCATCCCTCGAGGCCCCCCGCTCCTCCGTCTTCTCCATCTCCCGATGATTCCAGTCCGGACGGCGATCCTGCTCCTACTGTCATGCCTCCTCCTCCTACTTGTTCTTTTAGGGTAAGGAATCCACCTCCTCATCTTCTTGATTATCATTGCTTTTCTACTATTCTTCATCAACATGAGTCTAAGTAATTTAAAAAAGCCTCCACAAATTCAAATTGGCAACAAGCAATGCAGGAAAAAATACAGGCACTTGAAAAAGCACACACTTGGGATTTGGTTGATCCTCTTTCTGATCAGGACGTTGTGGGCAGTAGATGGGTATACAAGATTAAGACTCGCTCTGATGGCTCTATTGACCGTTATAAGGCACGCTTGGTTGCTCAAGGATATACGCAAGAGTATGGTATTGATTATGAAGAGACTTTTGCTCCTGTCGCTCGCCTTACGTCTGTTAGAGCTCTCCTTGCCATTGCCGCGGTTAAAAAATGGTCTCTCAGTCAGATGAATGTGAAGAATTCATTTCTTAATGGGGATTTGAAAAAGAAAGTCTATATGAAACCACCTCCGGAATATTCTTGTCCTTCTAGTAAGGTTTGTCTCCTTCGCAAGGCACTTTATGGACTTAAGCAGGCTCCTTGTGAATGGTTTGACAAGTTTAGCACTACCATATGCAGTCTTGGTTTTACTTCTATTCCTCATGAGAATGCCCTTTTCATTCGTAAAAGCGAACGTGGAGTTGTTCTTCTACTTTTGTATGTTGATGACATGATCGTTACGGGAGATGATATTGATGGTATCTCTGATCTCAAGGCCTCACTTCATCGTACCTTTGAGATGAAAGATCTTGGTTCTCTCAGCTATTTTTTTGGTCTCGAGGTCATGCATCTATCTTTCTCAGGCTAAGTATGCTTCAGATCTTCTTGCTCGCGCTTTAGTTTAGTCTCTTGTTTCTAATAATAATAATAATAATAATAATAATAATAATAATAATAATAATAATTAATTATTAATTTATATACCAAAAATTTATTAATAATTCTAATAGTAACACAAATAAATAAACTTATTCATAATTAAAATTCAAAAAATACTTATCCTTTGAGAATGATCAAATATTTAATAATATATTTTTTCTCTTCTCAACACTAAATATTTTTCCTAGTCTTCTTCTTCCTTGCAAGCAAAACGCATAAACGAGTTAAGTATCCTCACCTGCCTTCCAAGCACAACGCAAAATGCGTTATAAAGATCCTCTATTACCCTTTTACATACACGTATCGTGCATGCAAGCTATTTTTCTGTCAAATGCAGGTGACATTTTACTATGAGAACCTGTCAAACGCAGGTCATGTATGTTTAGTGTCTCCTAATATGATTAACGTGCAGTTTTATTCTGCATGTAGAGGATAAAAGACACGTTTTAACATTTGGTTATCCCTCTTTACAAAACACTATTTTTTTTTTCTTTTTCCATGTCAATCATAGAATATATTTTATATATCTGTATATTTGTAGGTCCACATCTATATATAATATACCATGTACTAATATATTTAAATTACTCTATTTTTTACTTCATTATTAAATTAATATAGAAATTAAATGTTCCAAATTTAATGTCCATGCATGGCAGGTCATTATTAAATGGGAAAGTATGAGGAGCCAATGGAATATTTATACAATGTGTACAATGGAGGTTTAGGGAGTATTAAAGATATAATCATTAGTGTTACCTTTTCTTATCAGTTGAAGCTTTTGGGATGAGTGGTATCATGACATGGTATTAGAGTACTAGATCTGAAAGGTCAAGAGTTTGATCCTTGGTGAACCCCAAAATTAGGTTAAGATTTTGGAAAGATGTTTATTATCGCTAGTACTCATTTTGTAACTCAATAGCCATTGGCGGGATCCTGATTAAATAAGTTTTTTTAAGTTTTTTATTTTTTATTTAAAAAAAACTTGCCACGAGTTTAGTGAGCCTCCTTAGTACCTGCAAGGTTGATATGGGCGATGACAATCCCTTCCACATTCGAAATAACTTAAAAAAAACTTATATATATATATATATAAAATAAGAAATACAACTTGACAAATATATATGTTTTTTTAAGTACTTTACTTAACCGCATCCAAGCGTCAAAAAGGGAAGGAAGAAAACCACAGCGTGAAAATGAACATTGAAAATTTAAAATAATAAGAAGTTAATGACAAGGAAAGAATTCATCGTGAAACATTTATTTTGAAAACTAAACTCATCAATCACTTAATATTTGGCCCATATTAAATTAGAAGTATACTTAATTTTACTATTGGTGCTTTGGCATATTAGATTACTATTGATAACTATAACTACTATATATCAATATAGAAAAAATGATAAATACTGTCGAATTTATCGTCGTCTTTGGATTGACAGTATAAATATCGCCAAAAATTGTTTATTGTCGAATTTATTTTGTCTAACGTTAATTACTGACAGATTTTTTATCGAATTTTTCAATGAATTTGGCGAGATTGTGTTGATGGATATCGTCACTTTGGCGCTGTTTCACGTGTTTAGGCGCCATGTTACCGTCGGATAAATCCGATGGTAATGTTAATTTTATAAACCTTAAATCCTACAGATCTCGGTAATTTTTGTCATCGGCATCGTGGTTCCCCTACTCCGGTGGCGGAGAAGATGTTGTCGTCGGTGCCCCACCAGCAGCGTCACCGTTGGAGCCAGTAGCGCTGCTGCCTCCAGTGCGCATCTACTGGCTGTACTCCTCCATCTGTTATCGCAACTGATCGAACTGCTCCAACTTCTTGGTTAGGTCAGAGTTGACGGCAACGCATGCAAGAATCTCTCGATACCTCTGCTCAAACTGTTTCACCTGCTGGTGAAACTTCTGTGTTAGCTTCTGCACCTCCTCCTTCAAGTTGACAACTTCCTGGGATCCGCAGGGCTGGTGACAGAGGCAGACGCAGAGGAAGCCGCCAACACAGAGGAGCGGATGCCACTGGCAAAGAACGACTCCAACCTGAAGCGAAGATTCTTGTGGGATTCAGAGGCAGTCTCGCGCCAAATCCTATCGGGATCCACCATGGAGGTCTCGGAGTCGGCTTCGTCGGCTCAACTAGGCGGCTGAGATTGTTGGGTCGCGGCCTCCAACTTCTGTCTTGCGTCACACACGTTAGTTATGATTAGGATAATAGTTAAATAATTCACTTTAAACCGAATAAAATTGAAACTTGGGATAAATTTAAACTCATAATGGGCCGTAAACCGCTCGTCAGCAAATCTCTCCTTGTTTGTCTTCAAAGTATGGGTATACTTTAAGGTCTTCGCTAGTGTCGCCTCACAATCCAATGACTTAAAATACAAATTAATATATCAACCAACCAACAAAATAAATAAACAAATTAATCAATGTCAGGAAAATATAAGCATGAAGGTCAATATCTTAATTGTAATTTTGAAACATAATTTTATTTTTTTCGATTTCACTAAAAATGTTATGAAAATTTCGACAGAGTCTCCCCTAAAATTCGGATTTAGCCACCCTTGAAGGGTTACATTTTTCAGCAATCTTAAAGCCTAATCTAACCTATTGTAACCTATATTAACCACCTAAATCCACTAAATCAGAAAATTAAACTAACATTTACGCTACTAATTAATTAATTAAATTGATAATAAAATAGAAACGTAGAAAACTAATTCAAGTAACTACTAAAACATTAAACAATGCCAAAATTCTTACCAGTCTAGTCTTCGCCTTTATGAAGGTCGCTAACCCACCCGTATACCTCGACGACCTGGGTGAAGCCCTGTTAGCGACGTTCGTCAGACGGCGATGCTTGAACTCCTTCTTATTTCTAAAATAAGCCTCCAAGTCACGCTTGATGTTTGGACGGATCCACGATGTCAAGTGGTCTTTTTTCTGACTAGCGTTGCTTATCATCTACTGAAACCGCTTAACGGCGCAGTGGTCATAGGTCTTCCTGATGATGACAGGCGGTGGTGGAGGGGCATCATGCTCGGGGACATTGGAGGAATCACCCACCGCGAGCTCTGTCGACGTCGTCACTGCATTTGCAGGAAGCGTAGCAGAAGGCGGCACCCTATTCGGGTTTGGGACTATGATGAATTGCTGGTTCGATGGACCTTCCTGTAACATCATAGGGGGTCAAGGGATAGCCAGGGTTGAGGGTGATGACTGGGCATCCTTGGGGGATTCAGTGGATGCCCGCTCTCTACCATGACCACATGACCCACTCGACCTACCTTTGCTACCTGTCGTTATATCTGCACAACGAATATATTACTAAACTAATTAAAACACAATTAAATTCATCAACTCTAAACATATTAATACACTCAATATAGTAAACATATTAATAACATAATAAATACCAAAGAATAAAACATAAGAAACTCAAGAAATAACAAAATAATTACAACAAATATGAGAAAAGATATGAGTAACAAATAATTATAACAAATAACTCAAAACACTTAAAATAAGAATTTTAAGGAGGAACCAATTCATGTCACAATTAACACAAATATCTATCAACCCTAAACATAATTAAAAAACTTTCGAAAATATAATTTTAATTCAATTTCACTCAAAATATTATAAAAATTTTGACAGAGTCTCCCCCTAAAATTTGAATTTCTCCACCCCTCAAAGGTTCCATCCAAACCAACATACAATGGTTGAAATCCTAATTCACTCATCAAGAGGCTTCAATCATTTTTATTAATTAACTTAAATGCACAATACATTTAATAGATATTTAAAGCAATCTAACTTTGTAAAATAAACAAACACTAAAAATCATATAATCTATTTTAATATATAACTGATTCTAAATTAACATGTAACTAAATCATATAATTTATTTTAATATATAAATAATCAAATTTTAAATCCTAAGTTAACATATAACTAGTCTCTAAATAAATTAATATGTAAATAAATTTTAAATTATAATTTATATAAGAGGGAGATGCGTGAAACCTGATGGTGCGCGAGATTAGAACTCGCACAACTTAACTGGCAAGTGCACCAGGTTATCCAAGTAATATCTCAGGTGAGTGATGGTCAATCCCACGAAGATTGTCGGACTGAGCAAGCAATAGTTATCCTGTTAGACTTAGTCAGGAAAACAGTAAAAAGGATTATGGCTGAAAACGTATAAAACAAGATAATAAAGAAAGCAATAAGAATTTGGTGTAAAATCAATATAAGAAAACAATTAAGGTCTCAGATATTTTTATCTTTTCGGATTAAAACTTCTTACTAACTGTTTTAATAATGAATGATTCATTGTATGGCAAACTGTAAGTGATTAAACCCTAATTCCTTAGTGATTTAATCTCCTCTAATCCTCATCAAACGCCACTCCCTGTGGTCATTCAATTCGGGCCGGAGGGTGAAGTTCAGAAAACTAGTTTATACCACAAAGGCCCTAATCACCCCAATCCCGGCTGAATAGTTGTTGTGTATCCCCATCAGGTTGTGTGATTAGCCGTCTAGGAGGCGTGTTCTCAAGTTATAGTTCAAGCGAGATAACTCTCCTGATAATCACAAGAACTCATATGGAAAAAGGGTCATACTCCAGTTCTACCCAGTTTCATAAGATTAAGAACGAAAACAACACTTTAGAATTGAATCAAACATGTACTAAATTAGAAGAATAATAATCTTAATCGATAGAAATAAACAGAGCTCCTAACCTTAACCAGGAGATTTAGTTGTTGATAACTTACAAAGAAAACAGGGTTCTGAAAAGTGCGGAAGGAAGAAGATCCTAAACCTAATTGAGTATAACTAAAAATAACCTAGTTGATAACTCAAAGTAGCATCTAAAGGTAAGTTTTACACTAAAATCAAGCAAAAGTAAATAAAATCTAACTAAAAATAATATAAAAATAACTAGAAAAAGAGTATAAGATGCTCACGCATCACTTGACGGCGACAGAGACAGAGGGAGATGCAGCGGTGGCGACGGGAAACTGGCTGATTTTCGTGAGAGGGAGAGGCGGCAGTGAGAGGCCGGGGCTGGAGCAGCGGCGGCCAGAATAAATAGAATAAAGAGAAACGGAGAAGAAGAGTGTAGAGAGAGACTTTTTGAAATGAAGGGGGAGAGCGTTCACTCTCAATTTTAAGTTTAATTACCGTCAGATTTACCGTGGGATAAATCCGACAGTAACTCCTGTCATCAAAATGTAATGTTTAACAAAAATGGTTTATTGTCGGATAACTCCTTGCATGTCACCAACACGCAATGTTTAGCTAAAACTGCTTACCGTCGAATTTTATCGACGGTAAATCCGACGCTAAAGTTTGCGTCTATTTCCTTCCATTTCTCGTTAAGTATTATCGACGAATTTACCGTTGAAAAAGTTAATCCGATAGTAACTATTTGACGTAATAAATTCTTTCACAAAACTCTTCATTAATCCGTCAATAAATTTGACGGTAATTCGAGACGCTAAATTCGATGATATTGAGCATATTTCTTTTAGTGTATACTGATGGAAAAAGAAAAGGAAAAAAACAAACCAAAGAAAAAAAGAAAAAGAAAACACAAACTCCGGGATTCTCGGTATTGGTTGTACGTAAAATTTCTAGAAAAGATTATGATTCTCCATGCAGATCTAATCTACGAAAATTCATGATTTGTGTACTCGATAATCATCATTTAATGATTTACTTCACGAATACTAGTAACTAAAAGTATCTAACTCCAGCTGGCCAAAGATATAATATACCGCTCTATACTACTAAATACTAATTCTACAATGTAGAAGACCAATATAACACACACGTGAGACATGGTCATACAACATTGTTGATACGGGGGTTTCATTAATTGTAGAGAAGATATTCGCCGATCTGCTTTGTTAGATAGATATATGTGTAGCTCATTTCAATGGATGAAACTTTTAATATAGAAGAATTGATCGTGTGATCGAAGCATACACGACAGCAAATTATTATTAGACGGGGCGAAAGGGTTTTTTTAAGAGTCAATAGTAACAAAATTATGAGTTGTTTTTCGCTTACAGCGAAATTATTTTTTACCTTTAACAAATTCTTGAAACTCATATTTTTGTATTATGTCATTTTAACCCACATTATTTTTTTCTTTTATTTAAAAAATAAAAAGTTATTTTCAATACCAATAAAAAATTATATATGAACTGCAAATCGATCACCAAATTAGTTTAGTTTGGTACAAAAACAATCAATAATAAATTAATAAAAAATTAGTCCAACAATCAGTTAATTAGTTGACGATTTTTAGCGATCTCTCTATATATATAATGATCTATTTTAGATATTTTACAGTAATTTAAATATTTGTAAATATTTTTTTAGTATGGTTTTATATTTTTTTTGTTTTAAATAAATTTCGGAAATTCACTAGATATTTAAAATATTTTTGGATGTATGATAAATGAATCTCACAAGTTTTGAATAAATGACCATTTGTACTTATGAAAGATGAAAACACTGATATATGTATCCACACTAAATCGAAACTAAATTTGTATCCACGTAAGATGCCCTCTATGTGACAAAAGTACACTGTCTTTGGAGGGTTGGAGTGCCACGTAGGATACTTTTGTGACACGGAGAGCATCTTGCATGGTACAAGTTTAATTTCGGTCTAATATGGGTACATATGTTAGTGTTTTCATCTTTTATGGATACAAATGATCATTTATTCCACAAGTTTTTATTCATTTTTTGGTGAGATTTTAAATGGTCTTCTAATGTACGAACTTGAATGTTTATTTAAATACATAATGTAACAGCCCAGACCACCCGCTAGCACGATATTGTTCGCTTTGGCACATAAGGCTTCACGGTTTTGCCTTTGACAATAGGGATGATAGTCGAAACCCCCACACTCACTCGTCAAAACGCGTCATGCTAGGGAGAGGTTTCCACACCCTTATAAGGCATGTTTCGTTCCCCTTCCCAACCGATGTAGGACCTTACACAGAACTTTAAAATTAGTCACTGAAATCAGTTGAAAAAATATTTCATTCTTTAGTTATCTTATGTTTATAAGTGTAAGATTTTTTTAGGGCAAATTAGTGATTTAAATTGTTTGAAAACTATAATTATTAGACTATAGTTTTTGAATATTGCAGATGCAAATACAAATATAATGTTTACATTACTATAGAAATTGTGAGAGGGTATGGTGGTTTCAGAAATATACGTAAATCGCTATATGATGTAGTAGTTTACGTTGAAACATGTGTGAGGAGAAACCGTTACATCTTGTAGCAGTTTCTGAAGGAGTGCAATAATAAAAAAAAAACTGCGGTACTCCTATAGCGATTTCTTTACAAATGGCTACTATGAGAAACCGTGAGAGTCTATAGCGGTTTATTCATATAAGAAATGCTTATAAATACCAAACACGAGGCAATGATGTAGTAATAGATTGTCATTTTCACAAATTCACAAATGGATAGTGAGAGGAGTTTTTTGGTTTTAGTGCATTGTTCTGAAAAAATTAAAAAAAAAAAAAAAAAACAAAAGATACGGCGTTAAGTTTACTAACAGAGAATCAGTGAGTGTTTTTATCCGGTAATCAAATACGTGTCAGAGGTAAAAATGAGTATATTGCAAAAGGTGGGGATGTGTGGGACAAAGTGGGTGAAGAAGTTGTTTTACAAGATTCCTATTGTGGTTGTGTCAACTAGTGCGAAGTATGAAACATTTGTGATAGGGTCGGACGAAGATATGCAGCTTTTGTTTCATTGTCGATGAAGTTTTTCGAAAGTGAGAATACACTACCTGTATGCCAAGTTGGAAGATGACATCGACAGTTCTAGGGTATCAGCGCCGAATCCTTAGTCGACTACGGTGGGGTGCTTCTACCTCGATGCCTGTTGTTGCACCTGCTTGTCTGTTGATTGATCCTCCATCTGTTGTAGTTGGGATAGCTAGGTCACCCCGTATGATTCCGCATATTGCAGGTGAGGGTGAACTGGATCGAGTTGAAAATGTGATGCGAGAGGATGATTCGAACGAAGAGCTTACTCACATCGTGGGGGACAGTGACGAGGATACCCAAAGAACCTACCTACACATCAGGGACATCAAGTTTCAGGACACAGCATCATCCTCCACATTTTTTAACGCTGAACTTAAATGTCATCGGCCAGCAACTGGATATAGATCCTACCTTTGGGGTAAATGATTGCATGAGAAAAATTTTGCTATAGAATTTTAGATTTGGCAATCTTTCCAAATTAAGAAGGAAGCTGTGTTGAGTGTAAAATTTAAAATTGAAAGTTTAAGATTTGAATTTTAAATTTCAAATAATAAACTATAAACCTTAATTCTATATCTAAAATTAAGTCTTAAATTTCAAATACTATATTTAAAATTTTAACCTACAAACCTTAAACTCTATATTTGAAATTTGATTCCTAAATCTCAAATACTAAAAACAAATCTTATACGTTTAAAATTTGAAATCCTTAATTTTAAATTTTAAATCTTAAATTTCAAATACTAAACTACAAACCTTAAATTCTATTCTAATTCCTGCACCCTAAATACTACATTTTATGTTATAAACTTTAATACTTAAAAGAAAACAAACTTACCTCTTCATTGATACCGCCGGTAACGTGAGCAACGCTATTGAGTCGGTACAAACTGCTTTCGCCGCCATGGTTCCTCTTAAAAATGGTACCTCTAGAAATCTCAAGTGGCCAAATTCTCTCCAAGTCTTTTCCTTCTCTCAATCCACAACTCCTTCTCTCATTCTTTCTCTAAACAAACTTCTCTCTCTAAACTTTTGGTTTCAATTGAAATTGTTAGAATATAATTAGGATCAATTATTGATCCTAATTGATCCTAATTATATTCTAACAGAAATAAAGAATTCACTACTTTCTGTGAATTTATAGGCATATGTAAATTGCTACACCTACCCGTGGTTTGTGCAATAAGTCATTTGTGAAGTAATCGCTATAGGGGTATCGGAGTTTCTTTATTGTTGCATTCCTTCAAAAACCGTTACACCTTTCTCTTCACACGCATTTCAATATAAATCGCTATACACCCAATAACGGTTTACGTGCATTTCTGAAGCCACTATATTCTCTCGCGATTTTTATAGTAATATAAATATTGCATTTGCGTGTGTAATATTCAAAAATTGTATTCTAATAATTATGGTTTTAAACAATTTAAATGAGTAATTTGCCTATTTTTTATCTTTTAAAGACAAAAAATGATTATATATTTTAGAGTAAAGTATATTTTTTGTCCTTGAAATTTGGTAAAAGTTTCAAAAATACCCCTAAGTTTTATTTTGTTTCAATTTTGTCCCAAAAATTTTCGATTTGCATCAAATATACCCTCGACAGCTAAATTTTCAAAAAATTTAAGACTAATATAACAATAATGCTTGAAAATTATGCTTGATTTGCTTGTGTTGAGAGTTGTTCTTATGAAATTATTGTTGAATTGGTCTTAAATTTTTTGAAAAATTAGTCGTCAAAGGTATAGTTAATGCAAATAGAAAACTTTTGGGACAAAATTGAAATAAAATAAAACTTAAAAATATTTTTAAAATTTTTATCAAACTTTATACTTAATAAAAAAAAAAAAAGTAGAATCGAAAAAAAGTTAGTTGAAGTGAGTGAGTGAAAAGGTGAGAGCATGTGGGTCGTTGCATTAATAATATCTGTGGTGCATAGTAGGTTGTTCGGTATAAGAGTGATGAACAGCAAACAGCTACAAGACATCGTTGTTCAGATTTCAGATTCAGAGCGACCCTGCATGTCAACACAGGCAAGAAGTCCCACACCTAGGGGCTAGGGCCTATAATAATAATAATAATAAATAATACTAAAAAAAGTAGAAAAGGGTCAAAAATCTTTTTATTTAGTATTCAATAATTAATAAATATTAAATAAAAATTTTTAACTATTTCTATTTAATTTGATTACCAAATATTTAAAAAAGAAAAATAACAAACCCAGTGAATAGAGTTTGATCGGGCAAAAAAGGGTTTAATTTTTGTTTCGGACAAAACAGATTCTGGATTGTGTTTCACTTGCTTTGTTTAGTTGAGCAAAGAAAATAAAATTTTAGAAAATTTAAGCAGGAACTAGACAATGAATATTTATGGCTCTTAAATTGGGCTATAGAAAGGAATTTGTGTATTAAATTTACCAACCCCTTTGGTCGTTGTCCTAGGCGGCTAGAGCTTCAGCTTTTGTCTCTTCAATTTTGTTTTTTTAAAAAAGCTAATATATTAAGAAAATAATAATGTTTCACATTCAAAGTTATATTAGCAACTAAGTCTAATCAAATCATTTACATATACGGTTCTTTTTTTTTTCTTCTTTTTCTAAATTTGTGCGCATAAGTTCTTCTTTTTTTTTTTCTTTTTCTTCTCCTTCTCTTTTTCATTCTTCGTATTCATTCTTTTTTGCGTGTTTTCTTTTCATTCTTTTGTTGCTGTTGTTATTGTCATATTTTTCTCTTTTTTTTTTGGTAATTTTGCAGTATTATGTATTTTGAATGGTACAGAACAACAAGACTAAATGCACCTTAATTCACTCAGAAATGAACCGCAATTATATTTAAAATGAACCGAAAATTTGAATTTGAATAGAATGCATGAGTTTTTGAATTTATAGAATGCACAATTTTCAGTTCATTTGTAATCTGGATGTGTTGTCAATAAACAATTTGTCCCAATAGTTGGGATGACTTTCAAGATAAATTGAATAGAATGGAATAAAATCTAATACAATTGAATAAAGTGATAATGAATAATTTCATTCTTCTTTATTAAAAAAAGATTCAATCATTAGCAAAAACTCATCGAATTCATTTTTGAACCCAAATGAACCTCACTTAAATTAAGAAACAAACCGAAATTATTTAAAGAATAAAAAATTTGCTCAATACTTATCAGTAGCATCAGGTGAACATCAATTAATACACAAGTGAACCGAAATTAGTTCAAATTTGAACAAGTAGTCAAAAAAAAATTCAATCGTCAACAAAAACACATCAAATTTATTTCTGGATCCAAATGAACCATGTAAGGTCCCATATCGGTTGGGGAGGGGAACAAAGCATGCCTTATAAGGGTGTGGATATCTCTCCCTAGCATGACGCGTTTTGACGAGTGAGTGTGGGAGCTTTGGCTATCATCGCTATCGTCAAAGGCAAAATCGAGAGGCCTTGTGTGCCAAAGCAGACAATATCGTGCTAGCGAGTGGTCTGGGCTGTTACAGATGGTATCAGAGTCGGAGCCCGGATCGATGTGTCAGCGAGGGCGCTGTGCTCCCTTATGGTGTAGATTGTAAGGTCCCACATCGGTTGGGGAGGGGAACGAAGCATGCCTTATAAGGGTGTGGATACCTCTCCCTAACATGACGCGTTTTGACGAGTGAGTGTGGGGGGCTTTGGCTATCATCCCTATCGTCAAAGAAAAAACCGTGAGGCATTGTGTGCAAAAGCGGCCAATATCGTGCTAGCGGGTGGTCTGGGCTGTTACAGATGGTATCAGAGTCGGAGTCCGGATCGATATGCCAGCGAGGGCACTGGGCTCCCTTAGGGGGTGGATTGTAAGGTCCCATATCGGTTGGGGAGGGGAACGAAACATGCCTTATAAGGGTGTGGATACCTCTCCCTAGCATGACGCGTTTTGACGAGTGGGTGTGGGGGGTTTTGGCTATCATCGCTATCGTCAAAGGCAAAATCGTGAGGCCTTGTGTGTCAAAGCGGACAATATCGTGCTAGCGGGTGGTCTGGGCTGTTACAGATGGTATCAGAGTCGGAGCCCGGATCGATGTGCCAGCGAGGGCGCTGGGCTCCCTTATGGGGTGGATTGTAAGGTCCAACATCGGTTGGGGAGGGAAACGAAGCATGCCTTATAAGGGTGTAGATACCTTTCTCTAACATGATGCGTTTTGACGAGTGAGTGTGAGGGCTTTGGCTATCATCCCTATCGTCAAAGGAAAAACCGTGAGGCCTTGTGTGCAAAAACGGACAATATCGTGCTAACGGGTGGTCTGGGCTGTTACAGATGGTATCAGAGACGGAGCCCGGATCGATGTGCCAGCGAGGGCGCTGGGCTCCCTTAGGGGGTGGATTGTAAGGTCCCACATCGGTTGGGAAGGGGAATGAAGCATGCCTTATAAGGGTGTGGATACCTTTCCCTAGCATGACGCGTTTTGATGAGTGAATGTGTGGGGTTTCGGCTATCATCCCTATCGTCAAAGGCAAAACCATGAGGCCTTATGTGCCAAAGCAGACAATATCGTGCTAGCGAGTGGTTTGGAATGTTACAAACCATAACTAAACTAAGAAATGAACCAAAATTACTTAAGGAATAAAAAATTTAGTTAATACTTATCAGTAGCATTAAGTGAATCTCAATTAACACACAAATGAACCGAAATTTGTTCAAATTTGAACAAGTAGTCAAAAAGACTCAATTATCAATAAAAACACGTCGAACTCATTTATAGATCCAAATAAACCTCAATTAAACTAATGAATGAATCGAAATTATTTAAGGAATAAAAAATTTGATCAATTCTTATCAACAACATCAAGTGAAAAACATGAAAAAATAAAATAAAAAAGAAGAAACGCATAATGCTGCAAAATCACTTGATGGATTTGGATGAGTTTTTTGTTAATGATTCAAGTTTGTTTGTATGCTTGTTTTCGAATGCATTAAGTAATTTCGGTTAATTCTGGATTCAAATAAGGTGCAATTGGTCTGTGCTTATTTTGAAACGAGTTTGTTTGTGTATCGTCATCATTAAGTAATTTCGGTTCATTCGAAATTTAATTTTCGGTTCATTCTGGATGTAATTTCAGTTCATTTCTGTTTCTAATCATTCAATTTTGTTTGTGTGCTTGTTTTCGAACGCAATCATTAAGTAATTTAGGTTCATTTTGGATTTAAATAAGGTACACTTGGTCTGTGCTTCTTTTGAAACAAGTTTGTTTGTGTATCATCATCATTAAGTAATTTAGATTTATTTTAGATGTAATGTCGGTTCATTTCTGAGTGAATCAAGGTGCATTTGGTCTCGTTGTTTTGCACAATTCAAAACACATAATGTGAGGAAGAATAAAGAACGCAAAGAAGAATGAACAAAAAGAAGGAGGAGGAGGAGAAAATAGAGAAGGAAGAACGCGAAGGAGGAGGAGAAGGAGGAATGCGAAGAAGAAGACGATGATGACGACAACAATAACATACCGTGCGTATAATCACGCTCTTTTAATGAGAGTAGTTTTTATTGGTGTTAAATCTACTTGATTAAATTTGAATGACAATAATATTTAAATGTGTAAAAAATTTGTTAAAAAAATAAGGAATACACAGGTTCTCCTAACATTTTATGGTTCAAATAGCACAAAAGAATGATAAAATATTACATGTTATGCACTTAAACTTTTATTTTTCTTAATTTCACACGTTTGATTTAATTCAAAGGAAAAATATTTCCACAATATTTTGGGACAATATAATAAAAATAAAGCTATACTAGAAAAGAAAAAAAAAAAAAACATAAATGGTAATGTGGAAAGGAGAAAGAGGGATTTTGATCCTCTAAAATTTAAATTTTACTTTAAAGAATAAAGTATGATCTTCTATCCTTGAATAGTTTCTCTTTCATATTTATTCTTGGTCCAACTTATAAAATTAATAGTGAGAGATCACACTTTACTCTCTAAAGTGAAATTCAAATTTTAGGGATCCAAATTCGAGAAAAAGAGTTTGGGACCCATGGGCATAGTAGTGTAAATTGTAAAACCTAGAAGCAGAGGGGTATTTGTGTCAAATGATGAATTGGGTGCATGTGCCTGTGGAAGCTTGGAAGCTATCAGTGCTATTACTGCTATGGCCCACTTGGATTTTGCAGATTTCCCGCTCACATGGCTATTCAACCTCACGGTTTTTTCTTCCCAGTAGCCCGTAGCCACACAACACTCTTTTGCACCATCAAAAATTGACCTCTTTCCCACTTGCACTCTTTCATACATACTTAAATACATTACTTTTTAATTAAAAAAACCTCTAACTTTATAATTTTAACATATATTTCTAAGACACAAGTTAATTAAAATTTTAAAAAATAAAAACATTATGCATAATATACATTTTTTTTTTAAAAATTAACTACCATTTTTATTTTTCATCCAAAAAATTCCCCTTAAATATACACTTACACTACACAAACAATAATGCTATATACTTGATAAGTCTATTAAAAATATAAAATATAAAGATGTTATTTGTTATGTATTTAATTTTTAACACTTTATTATATTCGAATTTTTTTTAGATTTATGTTAAAAAATATTAAGTGATAAAAATCTACTGCTTTTTTTTTTATCGAAGATATGGAGACTCGAACCCGCAACCTCTTAATTGAGTATGTGGAGACTATGTCATTTGAACTATTACTTCTTGGTAAATCTACTGCCTTTCTTGCACTACTTTGTTTATGTTATTTAATATATATATATATATATATATATAATATAATACATGTCAATTCTTAAATAATACAATCCACTTTATGTCCCTAGCGGTATTCTTCGGTTCAAACAGTTCAAAAGAGTTAGTTAAAGTTTTGATTGTGGCCCTATGCTACCCTCCAAAGTCCAAACCCCTCAAACCTCTATAAATTAGGTACCACTGCCAACCATTTTTCCTCACTCCTCTGCTTCACAATCACATTTATCTCTCCCGTGTTGCTGCAGCAGCTAGCCCCCTCTTTTGTTGTCCCCATAATATCAAAATTAATTCCCTTTAGTATAAGGAAAGGAAAATGGCTCTCATTGGGTTTCTCTTGGTTAGTTTTCTTACTATGTTCTCCTCAGCTTACGCCAATGGTGGAGCAGGATGGACCAATGCTCATGCTACCTTCTATGGCGGGGGTGATGCATCAGGGACAATGGGTATGCATGCACTCATTTTTGTTTTGTATTTTTCTAAAAGCTTCAATTTTTTGCAACCCCATTTGAGTAACTTTTAATGGGTCATGAACATTTGTTGTGTTTGTTTCAGGTGGGGCTTGTGGATATGGAAACCTCTATAGCCAGGGGTACGGAACAACCACTGCTGCTTTGAGCACTGCACTTTTCAACAATGGCTTGAGCTGTGGCTCTTGCTATGAGATTAAGTGTGTGAATGACCAGAAATGGTGCCTCCCTGGCTCCATTGTGGTCACTGCCACTAATTTCTGCCCTCCAAACAATGCATTGCCAAACAATGCAGGTGGGTGGTGCAACCCTCCTCTTCACCACTTTGATCTAGCTCAGCCTGTGTTCCTCCGCATTGCTCAATACAAAGCTGGAATAGTCCCTGTCGCTTACAGGAGGTATAAAGTTACTATCTTTATCAAATTCCCAAATTGGGCTTATTTATGGTTTAGGGTTTGTTAATTTTGGTGAATGGTTTTTCAAAGAGTGCTGAAGGTGTGTCCTTTTATGGTTTCATAGGGTGGCATGCAGGAGAAGAGGAGGAATAAGGTTCACTATTAATGGTCATTCCTACTTCAACCTAGTACTAATCACAAACGTTGGTGGTGCTGGTGATGTTCATTCTGTGTCCATCAAGGGTTCAAAAACCGGTTGGATGCCAATGTCAAGAAACTGGGGACAAAACTGGCAGAGCAACAACTACCTCAATGGCCAAAGCCTCTCATTCAAGGTCACTACAAGTGATGGCCGTACAGTGGTCTCTAACAATGTTGCCCCAGCTGGTTGGACCTTTGGCCAAACCTACACTGGTGCTCAATTCCACTAGGGTCCTTATGGTCAAAAGTCCAACTCAAATTTTTACATATATACATACGTAGTATGTGACCTAAAATAGTATACTAGGGTATTAGATAGTATGCTACTAGTAATAGTCATGGGGTCAAGCCTCTGGTCTTTTTAAAATTTGGCTTTCTAGGGTTTTGAGAAGGGCTTATTTTAAAATGGTCCTTCAATTTTTAAGTTTTTATCTTGTGTTATGGAGAAGTTGGGGGGACCCTCTTGTTAAATTGGCCCTTCACTTTTCGGAAAAGCTTTTTGTGAACCTTCCTGCTACTAAATAGAAGCTAGCAGGGGGTGGAACTTTCTTTTTAATATTTTTATTATGGGTGAACAACTACTAAATTGGAAGAGGTGGATTCTATTATGGTTACCACCCGCCATTAGTAGTGGGGTTACTTTTTCCGCTTTATTGGGCGTGTTGTGAGCATTGTTTGCTCTTGGAGTATGTCTAGTTTTATGGGAGAATATTGTAGTGTAAATTTTCCTAATGGAAAGTTTCTGTTATTAACTACTCCTTTGTATTTTATTTCTTATTGCCCATATATCCATTTACCTATTTTTAAAAGAAAAGAAGGATAATATTTTTTTAAAAAGAATTAGAAGACAAAAAGGAAAGTAGTAATAATTGTTCTCTTCGGCTGAGTAAAGCAAATCAAGACTTCTCAAGATGGGTAAAGATTTGATTCCTAAGGGCCTAATAACATGGGCCACACATGAAGTTGAAATATAAACAATCTTTGTGCTCATGTTTCGGATCTGTATGTGACCAAGGAAATACAGTTTGAGACAGCATCACAAAAATGGGGCCTACATTATTATTACGATAGGTTTTCAATTAGCAAGAGTGATAGTTTTAGTTGCCAATGAATTATAAGCTCAAATGACATAGTCTTTTCATACTCAATTAAGAGGTTGCGGGTTTGAGTCTCTTATTTTTGGTAAAAAATAAAAAAAAAGTGATAGTTTTAGTTAATGCATATGTCATGTAAAATAAATTTGAGCAATTTTCATATAGAAATAGGTCATCACATCATAGGATACTCAATAGTCAATAGCAAGAAGAGCACAAAAATATTAATATTTATTAGTAGTTTGCTTGACCCCTCAAATTTTAGAAATTTATTTTACCGATTAAAATAATGATAGCCATTGAAATTTGAACTAGGGTTCCGGGAGCAGATGTCCCCTGTCCCCATGTGCACTTTACTTAACTGTGCACTTCATTAGGAGAATTAACTGTTAAGTAACACTATTTTTATAAATCTAGTTGCGGATCCATGAAGAAAACTAGAAAAGCAGATGTTAAGACATCGGATGCACATGTTAACGCCCATAACATAAGCCTCTTTTTCTTTGGCGGTCCCTTTTCTCGTGGTTTCTTAGACCAAGTTGGGCCTTTTTTCCCCCAGTATTCGCATCGACAAATTGAAAAGCCCCAATCGGCCAATCTTTTTCCTTGATTTCATTCTACAAAAATCATCCTTATTCTTTATCCCTTGCCTTTATTGGGTTCGGTAAACTCAGTTGTAACTTGAATTTGAATTCCCTATTCTTGTACAACCTGGTCTCTATACACATGTATGAGAAATCGGAAATGCTATGAAGTTTAACATTTACTTTTTCTTAAGAAAATGCTGACCTTCACTCATATTTGCTCTTCGTTCTAAAGGAGTAGAGGTTAACATTATATATATATATACATATTTGTCTAATTGCATCCATCTTTTTGGATGAACATTCACACTAAAATGTAATTATTTTTACTATTGTAGCATTATGTAATTGAATACATATATAAAACTATTTTATATTGATGGTGCATCAAAATTAAATTATATATATAATGCAAGCTAAATTGATAGAAAAATATGGTCAAGCTTGACTTACGGGTAGCTTCTTTCTTTCCTCATTTTAGTCATTTATAAATTTATAAATTTATATTGAAGTTGTGCAGTGCTACCAGCTTACCACACATGACTAATGATTTCATGTGAATTTGTTTAACAAAAATTATTTGATTAAAGTTTACATATTCGATTTACGGATTTTGACAGGGTTCATACAACTTTAATCAAAACGTCAATAAATAGGCTGAATTTCTATAATTAACTTAAAGCAAGCCACATTGAACACGTACGTTGAAGCGTAGAATATATTAAAGATGTTATTGTGCAAGTATTGACTTAAATGCCTTTTTCATGTTTGGTTTATTAATAATGAAGAATTTGACTCTTCTGAACTGCATTAGTTGGTGAAGTGAGAAAGTTATGGGTTACTGATCTTTGAATTATTAAGCGAATCTTACTAACAATGGAAAATCAATTCTCTCATGGCATTTATTTGTTTTTTCTTTCATTTTACCAACTTGTATACTAAAAAAAAAAAAAAGTCAAATCCAATTATAACAAAAAAAAAAAAAAAAAAAACAAATCGACACGTATTGTTGACAACTTATCAATTTCATACTTGTGTGGGGATTAAAACTCTTAAATCAAGACACAAATTTCTAACAAATGGACGAAAAGTCTGTTGGGAACTTTTTTGTACAAGAAAGTTTATTCATTCACAACCTTCTTTTCAAACTTAACACACTATTAGCTCATGAGTGATTTGAACTCTAATATATTTGAGTTCATAATCAAAACATTAGATTTTTCGTATGTTGTGTTATGTTTCCAAATTCAGTTAGGTCCATTGCAGGTGACCCTCTATATATGTAAGGATAATTATTAAGCAAACTGAACAATGACATATTTACAAGAAGCAAATACATGATGAGTTTTGGGCAAAAATGCATATCCAGAAGACTGAATTACTAGTTTTTGCTATATGTGATCTTATATATACAAGTATTGACTGTATGAGGGAGAAGAAATGTGATTCTTTAGGCCATAGGTAACCTTCACACCTAAGAGACAAGGTGGAAGCAACAACACCAATAGAACCTACTATTGGTAATTATTAAAAAGATCTAGTGTAACATTCTTCTGCCTCAGCATTAACTCAACACAATTAGGCTGTGTTTGATCGTTGAAACAAGACACAGAAACAGAAACCAAGAGATATAAAAAATGTTCTGCCCTGTCTTGTCTTAATTATCAAACATTGCCTAAGTGAGTAAATGACATCAAGCTAGGCTTACCTGCTGTTAGGAAGCTAAGCCACATTTTAAAAATTGGTTTGTTGTTTCTTATATATGTCTGCATATAAAAAACACATCTGTTGTGGAAAAATCTTTGAGGATGCTAAGGTTATCAAGGGTGACTGATAATTCTTTAGCAAATTCATTACAAGGCAGATGGCAAAATCCATGATGAATCAGTTTGGTTGCTGCACTCAAACAAAAGTAGAAGTTTATAAGGATAGTGAACTTGAAGCTAAACGGCAAAGTTGGAAGTATAAGACATCAAAAAAGAGGTATAAATTAAAAGGATAATCACAACTGTTGTATCAATATAGGTAACAAAAGATATGGATGCTTGTTCTGCAATTAGAAGAAAAAAGAAAAGAAGAATAGTGTTGGCTATGTTGAACCAAAGTTGACTTGAGGTAAACTTGCCTGGGCATACAAATGCTCATCAAACATAGTAACAGCACAAGGCCCTGAAGTGGAAGCCCAACCATGGTGGTGGTGGTGATTGGAGTCATAAGCATTCCTTGGGGCTTCAAAGTTTCCATTGTTGACATGATGATGAAAACTTAAATTATGGTTTTCTTGTGGCTGATTATGATGATGATTCATCTCTGGAGCTGCTTGGAACTTGAAATCATTCAGCAAATTGAAATTGTATGATGGCATGTATGGAAACTGATGTCCATTATTCAATGGGAGTCTCAATGGAGCAGTAGTGCTGCTCAAATCACTTAGGACACCATTTTCTTGCCCTGAGTTTGAAATATCTGTTTTACTACTTGATCCAATGTAACTTGCATAACTCCCAAATGATGAGCTTGCAGATCCCTCTACATCTCTGATAATTAAACCAATATCATAAGTATTTTTACAAAACAACACAACCAAAGTATATCTGCAATTCAATCTTGTGAGTTTAAATATATTTTGAGTTCTATGATGCATTGTTAGTGTAGGCATGTTTTGCAGACATCCAATTATGTATGTATTTGACTGGATAATCATTTAAAACGTGTTATACTGTTAGCACATCAAAACTAAACTCTTAAATTTATCTAAGCTCTGCAAGTTTAGGTGAATTCTTGAGAAGGATAACCTTCACTATGTTAATAAGACATCAGCATCCACTGCTATGTGTCATTCTTTATGAGATCATATGCTTAAGAAAACAGACTTTATGATATAGTAATACATGCCTAATATCCTTGAAAAATTGGTTAATTAAACACATTATGCTGTCAAAGAATAATTATTGATGCACTCAATATGTTTTATTTTGGAAAAACTAACTCACTTGTGGAGAAGCAAGCTAGAGTCATCAGGTAAAACTAGATTTGGGCTGTCACCATTACCAATCCATGGTAGAGGTTGGAGATGCTGCTCAGTACCCATTCTAAACGGAATATGCATTTCATTGAACTGAAAGAATGAAAAATGAATGAAAAATGTTACACCAATATATATGTATTATGTCTAACCGTGGAAATATTAATTAATTACCACATGAACAATTATTTACCTGGTTATTGCATTGCAGTGACACAAGCTGTTGGTTTTTAATATGTTCCTGCAACATTAAGCAAAGATTTTAGACTAAGATAAACTAAGAGGATAAATGATTAATTCAGTTGTTTCATTAGATGCACACCTTACGGTTTCGAATTTGATTGATTGAATCTCTCAATGAATTTTCCATCTGTTCAAGTTGTTCCACATTATTGATTTTTTCAAATTCCTTCCACTGACTGCAGAGTCAACACAAACTAAATTAGATGTAGCTATAATAACACATATATGTTGGACAAACGTTTGTTTCTATAGAAATTAGATGCACCTTAATCTCTTCTGTGTTTCAGAAATTTGAGTCTGTAATAGCCTAGCTTGATTACTTAGGTCCTGCAAAAAGTGAGTTAGTACTGACAGATAAAACAATGACAAAAATAAATATATATTGAACATAGTAATTGACATAGTTTGGTTGTGTACCTCAATAGTTTGACTACTGCAATAACAAATAAACAAATATTTCAGTGTTTCAGCTTATAATTAATGGATTAAAAGGTTAAATCTAAGCACTAAGCACAACATACCTTGTACCCAAAAATTCTTGTATATTTACATCATGATCTAACTTCTTAAATGTCTTTTTCAGTGCCTGAACTCTCAAATTGACACAATTCACTATGAGAATCTTAGTAATGCAACAATCAATGCTTCTGAAAAGAAGAGAGAGGGGGAAGGGGGAGGAGAATGGAAATTGGGTCATAAGAATTGACCTACCTCAAGACTCTCCAACTTCCTGTTGCAATTCATAGGAAACTATTTTGTTAAATTGTGTAGTATAATTTAACATAAAATAAACAACAATCAAGTCTTCGTATAATAATTTTTTCAATATGAATGGAAGCCTTATGCACCTTTTTGCTCTTTCTTGTGGAGTTAGTTGAGAAAACTTTGCAATAACCTCCTCAAAGTTACTACATGCAACAAAAGGGAGTGAATGATGATTAATTAGCCAAATGATAATATAATTTTTGAATAAAATATACTTTTAAGACAATAAGAAATGTCTAACGAAGGGTTGCCTATATGAGCATTGGTCCATATCATTATATGCCTCTTTCCAAGGTAGTAGATGATATTGTTTTGCATGTATAATGCTTAAACATCTATAGACTACATAATTGTGACAAATCATGAAGGGTTTTAGATGCTTCTGTGAATAAGTATGATATAATAGATGATGATGTAGAAAGAGAATTGAAGGTAGGTAAGGTACCTTCGCCTGCCTCTACACAAAGAAGGTTTTCCAGTTGGTGAGAACATGAGAAGTATAATATCAATATCACAAAGAATAGATAACTCTGTAGCCTTTTTGATAATTCCATTCTTCCTTTTAGCATATGTTGCTTGACGCCCATTCATGTTCTCCAGCTTCTTTATCTTCAGCTTTACCCTACCCATCCTACACCATTTTACATCTTTGTAACAATCTCAATCAATTATATAACACAATTCATAAACAAAAATGGTCTGCATTGAAATTAATCTACGCACAAGAAATCATCAACGGTCCTAGCTAGAAGAAAACAAGAAGAGAAAGTGAAGATTACCTAAACGATGCAATGAAAGTAACGTTGCAGAATGCGAGCGAGGAAAGGCAATGGGAATGGAAATGGGAGATTGAAACTTGAAAGAGAGAGAAGGAAATGAGAGAGCTTACAAATAGGTTTTACATAACACACGATGGAATGACCGATTAAACGGTCATTGAGGTGTGCGATAGAATCGGCAACTCAAACAGCGTTACAGATTTCATTTCATTCCCTTTACAACAATCAATATTAACATATATGAGTTTTGCCCTCTCAACCTCATCCTTTAATTTCCAACACCGTACTAATACCATATCTGCATCTTGTTTTTTCGTTACCAACCATACTAACCTTTAACATAACTCATCGTTTAATTATCATTAAATATATAATTTTTTTATTAATATATCTATCAACTTTTTTAATAATTTATAGCATTGTTTATATCCAATGATGCACGTACATTGACACGCACATGGGACACATTCACATATGAAATTTAAAATTTTATAAGATACAATATAAAATATAAAGTGTTTTTTAAATAAATCGTAATGATATTTTGATATTTTATTGATATTAAAATATAAATTAACTTTTTAATTATTTTAAATATCTTATTTTAATTATATAAAATATTTAAAATATTTTTTATGTTAATAAATATAAGAAAAAGTATAGGTAGATAATGAAAATACTAAACAATGTGAATAATAGATATATGAGATGTTCAATTTACTATGTGTGCAGATAGTTATCCTAATATTAAGATTTAGTGGGTAATTTGGGAGTGTATTGTGTTTTTACTTTATTGGGCTAATTTTATAGTCCATTGTTCATATTATTCACAAAAGTCATTGTCTACCTAACAAAGTCCAAATAATAATATATTATTCTAAATTTATTTCAAAAATATATATATCAAGGTTGGACACGTGATGGTATTTAAATGTGTCTAAGCGTGTTCGAAGAAAATTTTTTTACTTTTTATTAAGACACAATTAGACACATCAAATATGCATGTCGAAAGAATACCAAAAAATATTGTGTATAAAATGTGTTCGATATATAGATATAACAATTCACCAAAGTGTCCGTACTTCATAGTTTATATGTGAAATAATACACGATGTAAAATTACTTAAAATTACAAGTTTTTAAATTTGTAGTCTTTTTATTAGAAAAAAAAATACGAGTAAAATATCAAAATCACCAATATAGTTACTACAATCTTCATTATATATAACTAGCGGCTCAACAGGTACGATTCTATTGTTTTTAAGAAATTAATTTTATTTTTTTGTTAATATATTATTTACCCTTCAAATTTATTAGATAAGTATTTTTTATTTTAATATTGACGTGACCTTATTTATATAATATTTTATTAAAATTAAAATTATTATAAAAAAATTTAAAATATTAAATTATAAAAACTCACAATAAAGAGATTTATATATTATCAAAAAAATATATAATTTAAAAAATAATGATAATAACATTATCTTGATTCAAAAAGAGTATATATAAATCAAAATACATATTAGTTATTTACAAAAGATAATTTTTATATAAATATCATGGATATTCATATTTGTCTTCATCTTTTTTAAGTGGTATGTCAAAATATGGATCTAAATATGAAAAAGCATTCATTTTTTTATAAATGCTGAAAAATATAAGTAATGAGAATGCTTATTTTTTTTTTGTTTTTAAATATCAAACTATAAGAATAATTAATAAGCAAAATAGGAGAGTATAAAAATTATTCATAATTCATCATACATTTCCTTATCGATAACTTCTCGATTTTTGAAAAACTGTCAGATTTATTGACCATATAAATAACTATATAAACGCTTCAAGATTATTAGTTAAAAATTATGTGTAACAAAATCAAAATAAAAATTTAAAAATATTATTTACAAATTAACTATTTATAAAGGTTATTAAGTTTAATTATTTATTTTTAATTGTAGTTAATTTGAGGTCGAGATAAAAATTTATATTCAAAATACTCTTTATCTTCATACATAATTTCAATTGTTAAAAAATATTTTATTTTCTTTTAATTTTATATTTAATTTTTTAAATTTTCTTTAATTTCATTAATTTTTTAAAATTATTAATTTATATTTTTATTATATCCTCTTACTATATTAAACACTATTCTTTCTCTTACTATTATTCTCTAAACACATACTTGTCATTGTCTCATCGCCATTATTATATTTTCTTGTTCTCCTTTCTCATTTTTTCCTTCTCCTTCCACCTTCTTGTTACCCGGTCGTAATTAATTATCACCAAGTATTATTATCGCAACTTTTAATCTTGTCTATCACTTTGATTTATAATCATCTATTCTGTTAACTTTTATGAGTTGTTGAAGTTTCGCTAAAAGAAGTAAGACATAAAGCATTTAAAATTTTTACCTAAATTATCAAATTAACTTTTAGAATGTATAAATTTATAAATTTAAATTAAATAAGATATTAAACAAATTTATTATGTTGTTATTATGTGTAACAAAATCAAAATTAAAATTTAGAAATATTTTTTACAAATTAACTATTTATAAACGTTATTAAGTTTAGTTATTTATTTTTAATAGTATCTAATTTGAAGTTGAGATAAAAATTTATATTTAAAACACTATTTATCTTCGTGCATAATTCTAATTGATAAAAAATATTTTAATTTTTTTATTTTATATTTAATCTTTTAAATTATCTTTAATTTTGTTATTTTTTAAAATTATTAATTTATATTTTTATTATATCCCCTTACTATATCAAACAATATTCTTTCTCCTACTATTATTCTCTATACACATGCTTGTTATTGTCTCATCGCTATTATTATATTACCTTGTTTTCATTTCTCTTTTTTTTTCTTCTCCTTCCACCTTCTCTTAACCCGACCGTAATTAATTATCACCAAGTATTATTATCGCAACTTTTAATCTTGTCTATCACTTTGATTTATAACCATCTATTCTGTTAACTTTTATGAGTTGTTGAAGTTTTGTTAAAAGAAGTAAGCATTTAATTATTTTTTTCAAATTATCAAAATTTGATGTAGTAATCCCAAAAAACAATCTCAAAATATATTATTTTTAACTAAAATAATAAAAAATAATACTAATTGTATGTTTTTTAATTAATAATTAAAAAATTAAGTCGTAATTTAATATAGTACCTTAGGACAAAAGGCAACCATTACTATTCATGTTTGACTGCTACTATCTAAGTTTCACATTTATTTTATTGTGCACATTAATTAAAGTGTATTTTATTATTTTATTTTACATGTTTTGAAATAATGCTACTGTATTATAAGGATGAAATTAATTTTTATAATATAATGCGAATCTTTTTATTATGTTGCTTGTCATTTGAATACTATCCATTTAAAATAGTTACTTAAAGTGAAACACTATGTAAAGAGAGATAGAAATTTTTTAGATTTATGGTTTTAGTGTGCTTCTTATTAATCCTCATATAATATACTCAAATTTAATAGTTTTGATGGTGGTGAATTTTTATAATTAGTTAAAAAATTTTAACTTTTTCTTTCTCTCTATCTCTCTACGATTTTGAACAAACTCAATTTTATTATTAAATAATTTTTTAAGTTCATAATATTTTTAACTTTTTATATAATAATTAGACTTAATAAATTACTAAAATTCAAACCTATATTCTCTTGAACTACTTTTTCATCATATAATTCGAATCGTTTAAACGAAAGATCGTTAGGCCTTAAAATTTTTAAAGTAAAAGAACAATACAATAAAATAAATTTAAAAAACCTAATAAAATAAAATAGTTACAAAATAGAATATATAATAATAATAATAATAATAGTAATAATAATAATAATAATAATAATAATAATAATAATAATAATAATAATAATAAATTAAAACTTACATGGCTCATGAGATAGAAAAATAAAGAGAAGAAAATAATCATAACATAGTTCTTATCTTACCACATTTAAATTTTATATGTCAATCTAATAATTAATAAAAAATAATATTATCAAATTTAAAATAGATTAAAAATAAAAAAGAGATTAATAAAATCAATTAACAAAATTCTTATCTTAAGTCGCCAGATTATTTGAAAAATTAATTAACAAAGTTCTTATATTGCTATATTTATTGTCTTATCTGTCGAACTAATAATCAATAAAAAATAATATTATCCAATGTAAAATAGATTACAAATAAAAAAAATTAACAAAATATGTGTGAGAATTTTTCATTCTACCATTAGTAGGTGTAGGTTTTTTTATCTTTTATATGTTAATTATGTGACAAATGAATAATATTAAATTAATTAATTTTCTTGCAATACAATTTAGGAAATTAATAAATGTCAAACTTACTACTCTATATAATTAAATATCAAATCCAATACTTATATAGTTTAGAAAATTAACATATTAATGTTTTTAAGGAATCCTTGATAGGTACGAACTTTCTTGCGTCCTATGTACATGTCAATCAAATAACTTAGCCAATATGCAAAACAAATAATATTGTGGTAGATAAAATTAATAATTTAATTTAGTTTCAAAGTAAATATTTATGTATTCAAATTTCGAATATAATACTCTACATAATCAATATTTTAGAAAATAACAAAAATTATTGCAAAGAAATTTAAAAAAATAACAAAATATTTATAAAATTTTTATTCAATCAATGATAGTCAAAGACATTAAAAAACATAAAAACATATATCAAATAAAAAGAAACCGTTTTCTTTCTACATTAAATTGATAAGACTAAAAAAATTATTTCTTTTTACATTAAATTGATAAAAACAAAAGGTGATATAGTACTATTTTCATATGTCAAAAATTGGGAATAAATTAAAAAAGCAGAGAAATGACTGAAAATATAGATTAGATAATAAATAAACTAAAGAGAATAAGAGATATAAGTGAATGTTGCGCGTAAAAGTAGTAACTGCTGCAAACTGAAGGAAATTTGCAACTGCAGTGGATGATGAAGGCAATGAAAGAGGATGGAGGCGAGTGTTGAAGAAAGGAGAATAACAGAACAGCAAGACAAATATAGAAAAGTAAAAACCAAATTGCAGTGAGTGGAGGCAATAGAAGATGTGTTATTATAGTTATAGAAGTAACAAAACTGTTTTTATTTTAGTGGGAAGTTATTGGATTTTTCAAAACAAATTTTATGTCTATTTTGTCCTTATAATTTGCTTTATGAAATAGTTTATTGTAGGATTAATTCTCTGTATTGACATTATATATTGTTATAGATAAATAATTGTAAACTTTTATGGTTACATATATAAGGCAGAATTCGAACCCCAATATTTATTTAAGCAGTCAAGTAACTAGAAATAACTCAACCAACCAAATTGGTTATAGCATTCTCACTTATGATAAGATTATATGAAATTTTTATAAGCAGTATAGTATATTTTTTGTTTTTGAAATTTGTAAAAAAATTTAAAAATACTCCTAAATTTTATTTTTATTTTAATTTTATCCCAAAAATTTTAAATTGTATCAAATATATCAATGAGAGTTAATTTTTCAAAAAATTTAAGACTAATTTAATGAAAATTTTATAGAAACAATCTTCAATACAAACAAATTAGATATAGTTATCATGTATTATTATTTGATTGGTCCTAAATTTTTAAAAAATTTAGTTAATATATTTAATACAAATAAAAAATTTAAGAATTAAAATAAAAAAAATTATTGATAAATTTTAAAGACAAAAAATTATATTTTATCCTCCTTATAAGAGATCACTTATTCTTTTGTTTTTGGTAAAAGAGATTACTTATTCATGTCCTCAACAATCATAGTTAGCAGAACCGGATCGGACCGGTCTGACCGAACCGTTTGAAAGGCAAATTATCCAAAATGTAAAATATAGGGTTCGAACCCCTGTCTACTGAAAGATCAAAACCTCTCTTTACCGCTGAACTGTGTTGATTTTCATTAATATATATGCAAATTATAATATATATAGATATCTTTCATCAAATAGTTTACTTTTATTTATTTTATTTTAATTTTAGTTATAAACTCACTCATTCTTAAATTAATTATATTTTTATTTAACAATAATTATAAACTCACTTATTTTTTCTTTTCATAATTATATAATATATTAATATTATTTTTAATGAATACATATAGCAATTTTTTATTTTACTTATATTCAATTAATTTTAATTTTAAAGTCACTCATTTTTAAATCAATTATATTTTATTTAACTATAAATTTTATTAATATATATATATATATTAAAAAGATAAAAAAATTATTAACCATAATTTATTTTTTCTTTTTATGATTATATGATATCTATTAATATTATCTTTTCAATAAATAATTGTAGCATATAATAATAGGTAAAGACTCACATGCAGTTATCTTCATATGAAGTTAATAATTGAAAATCGTTAGATGATATTTAGTTAAACTTGTCAAATCATCTAACTGTTTTTAAATATCAACTTCACATGAAAATTAACTGTATGTAAGTTTTTATTTATAATAATATAATAATACAATAAATATAAATTAATTAATAAAGTATTAAAATTTGAAAATAATTATTATTTTTATAAAAAAAATAAAAGTACTTATAATTAAAAAAAATAATTAAATTTTACATAATTACTTAATTATACCGGGTTAACCGGTTCGACCAATAACCCACCGGTTGAACCAGTAATTCAGTGATCCAGTGACCTCACCGGTTCGATCACCGGTTCGGTTCTGACAACTATGTCAACAATTATACTTTTCTTTTCTTTTTTTTTCCTGGCCTTTTATTCGGTTATACTTTTTCTTCGCTCCTTTGCTTTTGGATCATCTTCCCTCCTTTTTTATAGGCCCGTGATTAGGCCCATTAGGATAATAATCTGCTGTTGCTTCTCACTTTCAGCAACAATTGACCCAAAAACACTCAACAGCGTTACAGCAGACAACCCATTAATTGTACATTGTAAAACATTGGAAATAAATCATACGAACAACTCTAAAAAGCAAGATCTTACCAAACAACTTCTCGACCCAACAAACATAATGTAGTGTTTTTCTGAATTGAGTTTTAATGGACTCCATGTATTGGTCCAAAACAAAGCATGGTATTCACCCTTAATACCAAAATAAATAAATGTACACCAAAAATAAATAAATAAATAAATTACCAGCCAAATTGAAAATTGTTTTCTCAATATTCTTCATAATATGCACCTAATAATAATAATAATAATAATAATAATAATAAGAAGGAGAAGAATATGTTGGGTGTGGTACGGTGACAGAAGGAGCTTGAACCGTTGGGTCTGCTGTTTCTTTTGAACAGCACATTAGGGGTCTACGCACGTGGACTAGTACGATTCACTTGTTCTAGTTATTGTCTCAGCCTCTCAGGACTCTGGAGAACAGGAGAAGAATAAAGGGGAAGATATAGAGAGAGAGAGAGAGAGTGCAGTTTCTTTATGTTTTATCTTTCAAAGAAGAATATATAAATATGATATAATAAATATATAAACAAATTAAAACGTATATATTCAATTTGAATCTAGAAAAATAAAAAGAAAAAAATTTTATCGGTTGAAAATTTTAACTATGAGAGTTTTTGTCAAATCGAATTAGTCTATATAATTTTTTTAATAATGAATATAAACAACTAATCATATGAAATAAATATAAAATAGTAAAAATATAAAAATTTAACTATGTTCAACCTAGACAATAAACTTTTCTTTCCTTATAAAATTACATTATGAAAACAACATAATCCATATTGTGAGAAAATCGAAACGAATTTAGGTTTATGGTGATCAAACTATGGCTATATACAATTGGTAAAAATTAAAAAAAAAAAAGGATTATTTGTCAAAGTTGTTCAAAGTTTAATAAAATAGTTAAAGAATTTGAATATGCACGATGGCTTTGACTATGAATGCAAGATGTTATATTACAATATATATAGTTAATGACTTAGGTATATTCAAACTAGAGAATTGTTATAACTGCAACTCGTGTTCATATACATGCATGATGATTAGTGGCTTGATTAGTGGCTATTGAGTTACAAAATGAACATCTTCTATACTATCTAGAATAACCATCTGAGTACTAGGGATAATAAATATTTTCCCAAAAGACCTTCCGTATCTAGAACTCTAATACCATGTCATGATACTACTCATCCCAAAAGTTTCAGCTGATGGAAAAATGTAACACTAATGGTTATATCTCTAATATTCCCTAAACCTCCATTGTACACATTGTACAAATATTCCATTAGCTCCTCGTACTTTTCCTTAAATTAGAAGTTTGTGTGAATTCAACTTGTATATTTAACTTGTAGGTTCACATAAATATGTGGTGGCAACTTTCACATTAGTTGCTTATATAAAAACTAAGAGTTTGGTGATTTACATGTATAACTCCACAATGTAGTTAAGCAAGCTTTAGAATTAAATTTTGTATATTTCAACTTTTGTATTTTCTTTTTGTACTGTGGAGAGTATTTGTACTTGTTTAAGAATATATATCATTTGGTTTAGTACGATATGATAGGTATTTTAATTTTGGTGTATTTAATACTTAGGTTAATTTGAATGCTTGATTTTTTTTTATATCTCATTAGAGATTATGATTTAGGTGAAATTATAATCACCTGTTGTATATCTTTATCATAATTTATAACAAAATATTTTATCTTTGTCTATGTCGTCCATAGTCATTAATTTGATTTTCTTCAAAAATACCATAACAGTTATGTGAGTCTTTGTGAGGTCTTCTGATGTAATTAACCTCCATGGTCATGTATGTAAGCATTCATGAGCTCTTTCAACCTCTCCTTTGACTCACTCCGACATAATCTGCCTCATCTGATGCAACAATCACCACCACTTCCACCTTCCAACGCCGCATCACTATTATTCAAACAAGAAACCGTCCTCCATGAATTGTCTTTCTCAATGATTGTTGGAGCCATATATAATAAAGACTGGAAAATAGAATTTGCCTACATGAATAATAACACACAAAGGTTAGGTAAAAATTGATAATAAAATGAACATGTTTTTATTATGTCTAATTATATGTTAACTATTATAATTTTTGAAAGATTAATATTTTAATTCAAAATATGAAAGAACATTGGAGGAATATAACAGGTACCCTCTATTTTATAGAATAACAAATTGGTGACTAATTTTTAGAAGGGTTTCATTACACATTCAAGCGTCATTATCAACAAAGTCCAACTAAATTAGTTTAAACCTAATAAATTCATTTATGCAACGTATACATGAATTACACATTTCTTTTTCTTTATATTTTTTTTTAGTGTTTTCTCTTTATCGTTACTTTTTTGTTATTGTTGTTGTTTGCTGTATTTTTTCGTTTCTTTTCCGATCCTTCTCCTTTTCTTTCTGGTTATTACAATATTTTTATTTTCTCTTCTTTATTTGGTTTTTTATTCTATTTTTCTTATTTTTATTTTCATTAAGAAGGTAAAACAAAAAGAAAAAGATAAAAAAATGATGATATGAAGAAGCAGAGGAGAAGGATGAATAGTTTTAAATTGAGCAGGATTTATCCAAAAAAGTAACATCGAAAATTTTTAATTATGACAGATGAAATTTTTTAATTTTGACATTGAAATTTCTTAATCGTGACCCAGGATCTTATTAAGATGGTGAAATAAGAAAAATGATGAGAATGTGAAAGAAGAAGACGAGGAAGGAGAGTTTTGAATTGTGCAAAATTTATTAGAAATAACATTGAAAAATTTTAATTATGACACATAAAGTCTCTTAATTTTGACACCGAAATTTCTTAACCATAACACAAGTTCTTGTTAAAAAGGTGAAACAAGAAGAATTATGAGAATGTGAAATAAGAAAAAAAGAATATGATAATGAAAAAGAAGAGAAAGAGGAATGAAAATTTTGAATTTTGTAAAATTTATTAGTAAAATAACACTGAAATTTGTTAACTGTGATACACGAAGTTTTTTTAATTTTGATACTGAAATTTTTTAATCGTCACAAATAAAATTTCTTAACCAATTTTTTTTTATTATTGACTTAATTGAGTAATATTGAATTCATATATAAGAGGTCTAACTATTTTTGTATCATTTATAATATTGTATTTTTGTTATTCTAAAACAAATTTAAATATATTTTGTTAGTTGAGTGAGTTAAAATTTTGAATCTGTAGTTCTTTAAAGATTTTTTGTGTTATTTATCAAAAACTTTGATGTTATTTTTAACAGGTACGGTTTTTTGTGTCATTAATCAAAATTTTTTGTTGTCACTTTTATTATCCTTAAATTAATTATATGATACTGAACTAAAAGAAGAAAAAGATGATAATATTGATAATAGTGATAATGATAATAAAATAATAGGAGGAGGAAAAAAAAAGAGACAATGATAAAAGATATGGTAATAATAACAATAATTATGAGATGATAATGAAAATAGAGATCGAAAAAAACAAAAAACAAAAACAATAACAATAATATAATTGCACTAATATAAATTTGACTTTATTAAATTTAGTTAAAATAAAAATACTTAATTATCTAGAAATGCATTTCTGTTTTTAAAATGGTGAAAACTCAGGTGCAGTCGACTTCATGTGAAATTAATAACCGAAAACTGTTAGATTATTTAACTGATTTGATTAAATTTTCATCTAACGACTCTCAACTATCAACTTAACCTGAGGTCGACTGCACTTGAGTTTCCACCTTTTAGAATACATGTGATGAAATGATTGATAATAAACTTCACTTAACTTTTGTATTAAATACAACAATTGACACGTCAACATACTATATCCACTAAATAATAATAATGACTACTTAATAAGTCACTACTAAGTACTAACTACATAACTATGCGAATACACTAGTTTACTTTATCCACACTCTTAACCTTTTTCAAATTCATTAAATCATTCGTAACTCTATATTTATGCATTGTATGTTTTCGTAATTAAATTATTACAAGATTTAATTGAAAATATGAAGCTGCACAGATAAATCCTAGTATTGCATGTTGTAGTTAAAGCTGAAATGGGAAAAAAAAAAAAGAAGATTAATTTTGTGAAAAATAATAAAAGGAAGGAATGATTGAAAAATATGAGATAATAAAAGAAAGAGAACAATTAGGGAACCAAAAGCATATCAGTCAAAAATCAGCCAAAATATGTTTGGGTTCCATAAAAAATTGGGTTTTGGTTTGTGATCCGTGATCTCATAAGCGATTTTCAAACATATTATTCAAAAAGTGATTTTAATTAAACGATTTTGTTTACTTTTTGGCTGGTCAGATTTTGGTTCCATATACTTTTCCTAGAAGAAATGTGATAGAAAATGAAAGGAGGTGTGTCCTTTGTGTGTTGGTGTGTGTGTGGTCATCCCATGCAGTTACATAACTTCTCAGCACTTACAATGACTGTATAGAAAACACACAATGCAAGTCCCTGATGATCAGATACACAATATGGCATTTGCTATGCTTGTTATGTATCTTTTTCTTTCTTTTGATGTTTCATGCATTTTGGTACACAGTACCACTATTGAGTCAGAGAGAAACGACAGTGTGAGACAGAGAAAGAGTCCAAATTTGTGTAAAAAGCATATTTAAGCATCAAACAACCCTTTCACTGTGCCTCTCAAAACAACCATTTCTTACGACTTGTTCACATCCATCCATGGGAAACTGAGACCAACCATATATTGGAATTGGAATTCAATCTCCAACAATGAGGTCATCTACTTTTTTGCTTCTTTTCTGTCCACCTTCTTTTATTTTATTTTTCTTTTCTTTCTTTTATATATCATTCAGTAGTAATTAATGTATGTGTTACTGCCGGTTAGGCTGTGTTATGAGTTATGACACTCTAAAACACCCTGTCTTTATGCTTTACTATTAGAGGATTCTCAAGATATGTCTAAAAAGTATCGCTTAATTTCTTTAAAAATAAAATAAATAAAAATTTAAAATTAAATAATATGCACTGTAGAATTGACAAAAGTATTGTTATATCTAACTATATGTGGCATCATAACCTTTTTATATTTCATCCCTTTTTTGGGATAAATACAATTATTCACGAAAAGTCAGTAACATACACCAATAAGTGTATACGTAATTATGAAACCTAGTAAAGGAATAGAATATTCTAATTTCTGGTTTGCCAAAATATTTTTTTTTTGTTTTTAATATTTGTTATTTTAAATATTTTATAAAAAATTAATTATTAACATAAAAAATATTATTTTATTATTTTGGCTCTCTCATCACACATGATGATACACTCACACACTGCAATCTCAGCTCTAGATTTTCATATTCTGGCTGCCCCATGTTTGAATTGACCATTTGGGTTTATAAATTGTCCTTTCTGTGTGATCCATAATCCACATGCATGTGCAATACTTCTTATGGGAAGTTATTATATAACTTAAAAAATTGTAATATGTATGTAAGGTTATTGAACGGGTTAGTCCAGCCCATTTAAGTCTGATCCGTTAAGTCTGTGGGTTAAATGGGCTGGACTATTTAAGTTTATTTTATTCATGAACCATAAGTTTTTAGTTCGTATTGTTTATAATCAGTCTGATGGGTTAAACGGGTCAGTTTATTTATTTTTTTAAAACATATTTTGGTAAAAAAATATCACTTTTAAGTCAAAAATCTTAAACAAACAATATTTTTTAGTTAATGGGTCCGATTTTTGAGTCAAATCAGAAGAAATGCCGGCTAAAAGTGCTACTTTTTTGAAAAAAATGTAAAAAAAAAAACTTTATACGAGCCACCCGTTTAGCTCGCGAGCTAGTCCGTTTAATCCGTCATTTTTTTGAGTTAATCGGGTTCAACCCGTTTAGCCTGAAAATTAAACGAGCTTAATTTTAAAAGCAAAGTTCGCTCATTTAAATAGGTAAACGGACTGATCCGATAAATTTGACCCATTTTAACGGTTTTTTTTTTTTTTATGACTCATTTTAACTGTTCTAATCCTTAGTCAAAGATTTGTATCGCAATATATTATCACATTAATTTTTGAAAGTTTAACTTTATGTTATTATTTTTTTTTACATTAGTTAGCAAAACCAAAAGCTAGCTATCATAAATGAAAAAGTTAGTTATCCAACATCAAATATAAAATAATCTTATAAAAATTATATTATAAAGACTAGTTTTAGTGATGAAGAATTAAAGATCTTATATAAGGTCGTCTAATTTACCTTAGATATAAGTAATATTAGTCATGTTAAATGAATTTCTAAAAATTTCTTCACGTTATTATATTTTGATGTCATATAAATATATATTTTTTATAGACCTATTTAATTTTAAACAATTTTCAAAAATAATAAAAAAGAGACAAGGATATGGAATTAACCTTCATAATTTCCCCTTTGAATTGCTGCATTTCCGAGACTGTTGCCTCATCACAGTAAATATTCCTGCAGCTTTATGTAAGAAGTTAGATTGGTAGCACCATTTATATTTTGTTCTTAGAATACTATATATTGTCACTATTCCTAAATGCAAACAACTCTTTGTGGTTAATGCATTTGGTCCACAGAGCTGACTAGACCATGTTGAACAAAATGATTTCTACTGTCCAAAATGAAATCTCTTCTCTTTATTTGCAATAAATAATTTCTTTATAGTCTATATACGCATTTACACTCTTCTGTATGTGCCTGTCCTCACCCATGATTATTAAGATGTGAAAATTTTATTTTATTTTTTGCTTTTTACTCCCTCGTCACATTCATTTCCCAATCTTCCCCCTCCAAAATTGATCCCAATGGAAAATAATTAAAGAAAGAGAATGTTTTTTTTTCACCGGTTATTTTCTACTTAGATGAAATGATGTAAGAGTGATGTAAAGAAAATAATTTAAAAAATTCACCACCCGTGGCATGGCCTAAGGGCATGGTTTATTAGCTGTTACATTATCCCTACCTATGCTCTAGTCTTTATAGCCTTGAAGTACATACAGTCCAACAAGTTTGACTCTTTTAAGTTCTAAACACTGTGACTCTAGGGTGTTCGTGGTGTAATTTTTTTTAACTGTTTTTTAAATTTGAATACTCTACATCTTCCTATATATTTGTGTAAGTTGTACGGTTCTTTTACCGTTTTACATGGCTAAAGCAGGAGTAATAGACACAGGCTTTCATATTTAAGACTCTCCTGTCCAGTGCAGTTAGCCAGTTACCTTGCAAAGTGCAAAGAATCAATCTTTTCTCTGAATTCTGTAGTCTATACTTGCACGATATTTGAGCATATTTTGCCCAAGGCTTATTAGTAGCATAATATGCTTTATATTTAAAAGAACTTCAACTTAATGACACAAAAATAAATAAATAAAAGAGAGAAATAAAAGAAATTCAAAGACCACTTGTGGTGTTTTGGGAAGTGTATGTTTCCCCCAAGTTCTCGGATCTGAATCAATAATCAATCCGATCAAAATGTTAAATTACTATGTAATTGATTTAATTGATGGATCATGAATTGAATAGTTTAAATTATAATTAATAAATATAATTTTAAAAATATAATTTAATTTCGTATGTGTTATATATTAAAAGAAATCACACCTGACAAAAAGTAGTTTGGCTTAGTGATTGCAAGTTTTTTTTTTACACTAAAAATTTAAAACAATTAAGCAAAAAAGAAAAATAAAGTCCTAAGGGATTAAGGAGTCGCAGGACTATTCTTCTGAATACTCATCTCAAATTCCTTTTAAGACATTGAAAATTCTACATACTGCGAATGTTAGTGTCTGCTACTGTATTTATATCTCGCATGATTAAGTAAAAATTAATACGTCATTTCTAAGTCATGATATCTGACTTTAAGCACCAAAAAATTTACACATCCAACATTAATTATCATGAAAATTGTTAAGAAGAGTGCTAGGAAGACAGCGAATTTTGTGATTTGTAGTCATCAATTAACCATCATCAGTGTTTTTAATGGTGTGTGATTACTCACTTTTCTTTTGATGGTTAAGTGCTGGCCAGATTATAATAAAAGTACTGACCCCTAGAATTTCTCAATTGTTAAATGAGGTGCTTATTTTTATTAAATTTTCCAAATTCGTGCGTCAATGATTAATTGTGTACACACTCCACATTGATTCTTACCCGATTTTTCGATTTAATCAATTTTCAAACTCAAACGACTAGAATATAAAATCAATTGGATAGAAGTCTGGATCGTTAATTTTTTAGTCGAATTGACTAATTCGGTTCGGGTTTATAACATTGGTTTCAACATGATCCTCATTAGGGATGTCAACGAGGTAGGGAGATGCCTCCCTACTTCTCATCCCCACTCTTAGATTTGCTCCCCGTCCCCATTTCCGTTCCCTGCCGTGGGGGAATATTGCTCTCCATCCCTATTTTTCACGGGGCTTCATTCCCCGCAGGGACCCCATTTCTCATCTATCTGATAGTTCTAACTAATTATTAATTTTCATATGAATAGAGTTGCAAGTATCCATCCTATACAAAACAGTAAGATTTTATACAAAAAGTCTAAACGACAAGATGGTAACTTCTTTTGAAATGACCCAGTGCGGGGACATAATGGCAAGCCAAAGGACAGAGTAGTAGACGAGGTAGGAGATGCGACAACAAAGGAAAAAATGGACACGAAGACAGAGTTACGGAACGAAACGCCGCAAATAGAAAGCACGACGCGGTGAGGGTGATGGCACGCACGGTGAGGTGCGACGATGCGGTGAGAAGGGAGAGTGGCGAGGGAGTGGCTGTAGAGAGGTTGGATGGAATATAGAGTATGGACAGCGTTAGGGATCTCTGAAGTGAAGAAGGGTTATGCAAATGATGATTAGGAGTTTTGAGTTTCTATATATATATATGTTTTAGGTTTTGGAGATTAGCGGGGATAGGGTGGGGATCCCCGCTCGGGTCTCTACGCCTGTCTCGAGAGAATTTTGTCCTCCGTCCCCATTTCCGCGAAAAAAATTTTCCACTATTAAATCTCCATTCAAAGCAATCTCCACAGAAATCCTCGCATCTCGGAGAATTTTGCCATCCTTAATCCTCATAAAGAATTTTTTAGCTAGCATTTCATACTCAACTATAATTGTTGTATAAATTATACATGCTCACAAAACCATAGGCATTTCATCCATAAATCTAGTAATTAGTAATAAACTATGTGTGAGAATGTGTGTTAACATTATTATTTAACGAAGATTAATGAAGAAACTTAATTATTAATTGTCATCTCTATACTTGTTTATGAGAGCTAGAATTGAACATTATTTAAGTATTCAGATTTTAAAAATAAATAAATCAACAATAATTTTCTTTAATTAGACTTTTTTTTTTATAACAAAGTTCAGGTAAACCAAAACTCTATTAGAGAAGTTTCGAGTTTAATTATTATGTAAGCCAGAGAAGATGAGATGCATCTTCACTATCAGTTTCTATATTTAGATCCAAGGGAGGAGAACTCGTCGGCTATTCAAGATAAAAAAAATGTTAATCCTTTTAAATGCGGATCATTTCAATTTTTAAAATTTCACTTTCAATTATCAATTAGTAGATACTACTTAATCTCAAACAACATAATCCTAATACCAATTGCTGAAATAATAAGTAGCAGTAGCTGAACCAATAAGTTAATAGGAGTTAGTTAGTTCGTTATCAATCTGTTAGTTAGTTGAACTGCTTAATAATTAGCAAGTTAGTTAACAATATGTACGCATTTATCTCTCTCTATATATATATATATGAAAAAAGTTCAGAAATAAGTAGAATTTATTATTTTTGACAAATATTTTTAACTATCAGTCTAATTTCTTTAGTCTAACAATCTAATAATATATTTTTAACTCATATTTTAAATATTATTAATTAATTATTAGTCAAAAATAATAAATTTTAATAGTCTTCTAACATTATCATATATATATTTCTCTCACTCTCTTCATTTTTTTTCTCTCAACCAGAGCCAAATCAGTATATTTTTTTAATGGTTCAGTGAATGTGAATTTAGAACTACTAGAAGGAAGTGGTTAAGAGATGTGTTTTTCATTAAAAAAAAAATTACGGATTCAACATTTCATAATGAATTTTCAGATGATGAATTTAAAAGTAAGAAATGCTTCAAGAACTTCAACAAACTACTTAAAAAAAATTAAAACAAAATCATTAGAATGAAATGTTAATAAATTAAACCTTAGTTTATAATATGGACACACAATTGTGTGCTTCCTCAGTCAAGACGAACTTAACTGACTTCATAAACCCTCGATATCTAACTCATTTATAGTTAATAATATAAAATTCATTATAGACAAGTGTGTAATAATAACTACACTAATTTGGGATCTAAATTAAAGAAATGTACAATTTAGTATTTAGTTCAATGATCAATATCTTACATGCCGTAAAAATTTATGATTTGATTTTTTTCATTAAAATGATGTCTAAAAATAATTGTTATATATTCTGATCCTTAATAATTTAGAGTGATTGGAGAAAAGAAATTGAAGTACTTGGAAGGGAACAGCCCCAACAGAATCTTATGGATCAACCGTACCATCAATATTGTGGGCCCATTGCCCCAAGGTTCTGATTTTCATTTATGCCCTTCTGGCTTCCATCTGGCCCTTTTAGTTGACACCGTCTTCTTTCTTTCTTGGTTGGGTCATGCATTTCCACAAAGCATGTTTCTCAATTTGTGTTTTTGTATGTTCACTCCAACACACACTCACTCAAAACCCACATCAATATCTCACACCACTCCCTGTACTTTTGTGTTGTGTTCCCTATTCTACTACTAATATATGCCCTACTTCCATGCATTATTCCTTCTCTACAAGCAACGCTCACTATCAAAATCTCCATTCTCTCTCTTCATACATGTTATTATGTTTACACAAATTCAAGACATGTTCCCAATTTTGCCACCTACTAGCCTCTCAAGGTCAACAAATATTTGGTTTTCTTGGCTTCGAAAATTAATTAACTAGATATGTATGCATTTGATGTGATAAGTAGTAGTAGTAGTAGCTGTAGTTGCATAGTCACCCCCACACACCACAAACCACAGTAATCTATCTTTGTATGTAGTACAAAAAGTCTGGTCATCATTAATTATTAGTTTGGTCATTGCCTATGTATATATGTAAGAAAATTTTGTAACTTCATTTAATTCATTAAATTGGAACAATTAATGGAAATTTTCATTGTAAACATTTATTCTTCACGCATGACGTGCTAATAGTAACTAGACTTAACAACTTTAACAAACCAGGACTAACTACAACAAAATGAATAATAATAATGCTATTGTATAATAATAGATAATTATATTAAGTGTATATTAAAATCAATTTATTAGTATAAAATATATATTAAAAATATAAATTAAATTATACGTATATTTATATATAAATATATAGTGACTGATTTTAGTGTGTAGATAGTATTTCTAAATAACGAATTTGCCATCCATTCAAGAATTTTGGTAGTTGCTGAGTGTTTTTTTTTTAATTTTTTCCAAAGGAAATAATAATTGTACCTGTCCAAGGGGGTTTATCTGGGGTGAATAAAAATGCTGTATTATTGTCCTGATGATGTGAATAATTGAATACACAGGATCAGCATAACTAACAAACTGAACTTTGTTATCTATTTATTTAATATTTTTTTTAAAACATGATTGCATAAATAAAAGAAAAATGAATTTGGTAGATAGAGACCGATCGATCAGGGTTACTAGTAAGTACTATTTGGTTAAAAATTTGTAGTGTTGCACTATTGAGTTATGAATGAAAGAAGGGGGGCATGGATGGGAGGGTAGAGTGCTCTACCGGATACAAGGACAAAGGGACCATGGGACAATAGAGGGGATCCTAAGTAGGTTGGAAGCAGTTAAGTGACAATAATGGTTTTTGAGTAGGCCCATGACAATGCAGACCATGGCTCAGCACTGCATGTGCAAACAACTCTATAATAAGGACACTCTCTGCTTCCTACTAGAGGATAGGGAAAAAATTCAAAAACGTTTTTATCAAATCATTAAATTAAAACCGTCATGTTAATGGGACGACCAAAAAAAAAAATAATTAAATTAACTAATATATCTCAAAATTTTAAAATTTATTTTAATTAATTATTATTTTTTTTTATTGTTTTTCGTATTTACCCTAAATCAAATGAAAATCCAACCATCTGTGCAGTGTGTTTGATTTGTTTGAGCATAGGTAAAAACAGAAAGATTTGTATGGTGGGAGAGGAATATATACGATCAGTAGGACTAGGACCCGCCTAAATTTAGGTTAGATTATTTCTAAACTTATGAAAATTAAAATATCTGAAGTTTATAAAAGTATCAGCATAATTTCAACGAGTGGGAGAGGTGTGAGCAGGGACAGAGCTAGATAAAATATTAGAGAAAAGCCAAAAATATTTACACAATAAAATAAGACTAAAATAAAATTCTAAAAGAGGACTAAATTAAAATTTATATATAATTTATATATAAAAAATTAAAATTAGAGGGGTCATTGTCCCTCTTTTTATGTATGTAGCTTTGTCTTTGGGTGTGAGTAGAGGATGTTTGGGAAGAAACTTAATAATTTGAAGATAATGATAAAATTATTTGTATTTTAAAATATTAAATAATAAATACAAAAATTATATAAATTAAATGCTAAAGATAATTTAAAATCTTTTGACAAATATTAAGAATTAAGAATATACTTTATCTTACCTAAAAATAAAAAAAATATTATGTATTTTTAAAGCATGATTATTACTAATTAGAGTCTAATAAGATTCAAATCTGGTAAGAAAAAGAGCATGAGAGATCCTCTCTATATATATATTGGGTCAAACGAAGGAAACCAAATGGACTCATTAATGAAATGAAATCATTCTTTTAGATGTGAACTAATTTAATAGAAGTGAATTGGTTGTATTTTAAATGTAAAGATAATCATTTACTTTGAGTTAAAGGAAATTACGAAAATGTTTACCTGATAAGTGACATTGAGAAAATGGTGTAAACCCCTTACAAATCTTAATACGTGGCAGAATACCTGACAAAAAGTCTTACATAATTTAATTTTAACTATTTTAAAAATTCTTTGATTTTCTTGTAACTTTATTGATAATCTATGTTTTTTTTAAAAAAAAAGAAGTCCCTCCAGACTTGACTTATTTATAATATGTCATCTTAATTTTTCTCTCTTTTTATTAATATAATTTTTTTGAATTTTGAAGAAAGAAAAAATAATAGTATATTCTAGGGATCCCCACGCTTACTGCAAGGTGCTGCAAAAAATTCAGCTGTCAATCCACCACATACTACACACGTATTGATGATGGTTCAATCTCTTTCCGTTTGGTCTCACAAGTTGGAAACCAAGTAACCCCTTTTGTCTTTATTTATATGAGAATGAGAATATATGAATAACATAAGGGTCCTTTGGGATTTGGAAAGGTTTAATCACTTGTCTCCCCAACTGCCCCAAAAAACATTTTTGTCCTTAATTTCTAACTAATCCATCTCATCTTCCTTGGAATCATATAATAAACTTCCTTCTTCAATTACACTATACTACTCTTTTGATAACAATAAATTGTTGAAGGTGCAATTAGAAAGAAAGCATGTCCTAATCTTTCATTTATGGGGTTTACGTCAGAATGCAATCCAAAAACAGGAAGCTAAAATAAATAGTGCAATCCTAGTAGGATATATGTTGGTCTCGCAGGTTCCCAATGTAAGATGATTTCATGAACGAAACAAAATCTCACAAATCTTGCTCACATGAACATATATGCAACTTACTAATAATAGCATAAAACAGTACTATAACCTCCCACTACGTATATCTCCATCAATCTTTCATCAACTCTTGATCGACTTGTTGTGTAAAGTGGTGGCAGAATGAATAATGCAACCTTGCCTATGGCTATTCAATTGCCTAGGACCCTCCCATTGCAATCCCTCACCTAATACTCCACTTTTCTCTCTTCCCATTCTCTTCTCAATTCTCAATACTATACCAATACATAGTAATTCCTTACTTGCATAATTCTCAATTCTAAGTACCTTAAGAATACTAGTTACACAACATTTCATCAAATGAATTCAATTGTTACAATTTTCTCTGTATTTATAATTCATTTAATAAGGAAAACTTTAATTTTTTACTCATTAATGATAATAAGTATTAATCTTAACAATATTCTTAGAAATAAAAAAAACGAAAGAAAATGAATTATAAGAAAGATTTATTATTATTATTATTTTGGACATATAGCAGGTCCTAGTTTACTGAGAGTCTCAGAGTTTCCTTCTAATAATAATGTGGACAAAAAGACGTTTTACGCGTCTTTATAGAAACATCTCTCATATCCTAAATCGTGAATTAATATAATGTTATATATAAAAAATATATTTTAAAATTGAATTTTAAATTCAATTTTAAATAAATACTAATTAATTAACTGACAACATTCTTTCTTTTTGTGTTGTCTAATATTTAAAAAAAATAAAAATTTTCTGTTCCTAATATTTAATTTTAAAATATCTAGTATTTTGATTAATTTTATTTTTTCACTCATAATTAATTTTATATTTATCATTAATTATTAAACACATTGAATAAAATAAAAAAAATATTAAAAATGAAGGGAAAATATAAAAAATTTAATTATATGATGTTTATATTATTATTAAGTGAGCAGTGGTGTACTGATTTCACGTAACAGATATTGATGTGCCGTACATTCCTGTGTCACTGTGACAGAAATAAATGAAACGTCTGCAATTGGGTTTTCCCAACCTTCATCAGAGACAAAAATGAAAAGATATTAACTCCACAGTTTGTTTTATTTTTTTCCCTTATTTAAAAGATGTAAAAGCATTACACAATAACTTTATATGAATTAATTAGTAATAATGAGAGACCAAGATAGCAAGTATACATAGGAACATGCCCTTTACCCTCTTGTTCAACATCTTGTTTTCAAATTTCTTGCTGGATTGGGGTTCTTGCGATTCAGTTAGGTTAGAAATTTAGAATGTGCAGATGTCTTCCTTGGAATTCTTACTTTGCTGATCAGATACATTAATTATATGTAGGCCTGGCAGCTGACTTTTGGAAAATGGTGATGCAATGCAACATACTAATGAGACGTTTTTGACGTTCATTTCTCATCACTATTTAATTATCCAACTCTACAATCACTCAATATATTTTGCAACTGATTCATGTACTAGTAATTAAATGCCTAAATTAATTAAACTACTATAACATATATAGCTAATCTAGCCTGGCCTGCCTGAATTACTACTAGCTTAGTAGCTACTTGATTTACTTAATTTGGTGCCAAAATTAGCTATACACAGCCTGTCTAATCTCTCGTACATTTATATTTTGGCCAAGTTTATCGTGTTCCCTAAAGTTGAGAATGAAATATATATATTAATTTAATGTAAAACACCCATCGTTTTAGAATTATGATATTAATATGTTACAGCAGCTCAAAAAAAAAAAAAAATTACATATTCTTTATTTGTAATGTTATCTCATGTATACATTACTTTTTATTTGTTTAATTCCAAGTTAACTAATTTTTATAACTTACCAACAACTGTTACTTACTAAATTATTTGTTGTACAAGAATGTGAGAAACTAGCTAGTATCTATTATTATTATTATTGTTGTTGTTGCACACAAAAAATCAATTAACAATCAGTTATAAAAATATATATTTTGAATATTATTATAAAAAAATTTAATTAATTATTTAATTAAAAAAGTGTGAATTTATACATATATATATATATATACCTAAATATATATTGTTTGATCTGATAATTAATTTTTAATATACATAGAGTAATTATTATTATTATTATTATTATTATTATTATTATTATTATTATTATTATTATTATTATTAGTAGTAGTAGCAGTAGCAGCAACAAGGTTTTTTTATTAAAATATTATTAAATCAAAACCAATGGACCAAATAAATACTTAAGGAGCTAGTTTGGATAATTAGCCAAGGTATTATAGTAATTGTACGTAAGTCCATGGTATAGGGGAATGTCTTTATTTATTTGGTTATTCTAAAACGCACGGAATAATAGTTCAGTTGGCCAAATTTTTGTTTGATAATTAATTAGTGGCAGTGCCTTATCAATAAGTTTGGACTTAATTTCCGCAAGTACATAAAAACCATGAAATTGAAGTGGAATATATACATTGCTACTATCATGCTGTTTGGCCACGATGGAAAAATGAAAGCAATAAGGCGCATAAAAAGGAGTAAAGGACAAAATAATCTTCCAAGATCTAAAATCAGTACAAATCAGCTACGATGGAATGAATATATAGGATTTAGGAATTCAATCAACTAAGTGTAGCAACTAGCAAGTCCCCAACTATTTAAACATTTAACGGCTCTTTCAAGCTCACTGTTATGTTAATTAATTGCAGTTAGTGAAGGCTATAATTGTATATATCATGCCTTCTTGTTAACGTCAAAATCTATTCATATTTTATTTAATCTAATATTAAGAATATTATTGACATAACTTTTTACCGAAAAAAAGAAAAAAAAAAAACCATTGTTTATATCTATATTTTTTCTTTTTACTATGTGTTTTTTTTTTTCAAATAAGATTTGCACATCGTTAATAGCAATAATTCTATACTACTTACTTTGTAAATGGTTATAAAAAGAGAATGTGATTGAGAGATTATATGTATAAATTATTTTATTAGGACACCGAAAAATTAAACTTATATTTTACGTATTCAATATATGATGAGAAGACATAAAATTTATATATTCACTAAACTCATATTTTTATCTTTTATATTTATTATTTTATATAGGCATATCTTATATATATATTGTATGTTTAAGAATCCGTTCGGCAAATAATTTTTTGTGTGACAGCAGATTTTAAAAAAATAAAAAGAAGTGAACAGTGCAATTGCATTGAAGAATAAGAGAAAAAAGCATGAATATAATTAGAGAAAGCATTAATGAGAGAAAGAGAATTGTAGTTTGGGAGCTGTTAAAATTAGTTAGAGAAGGGAGGAAGAGGAGTGAGATGGATGGAGTAATTAGTTACCCAAAGTGTTTAGTTGTTGGGTCGACTTCAGTCGGTTAACTCATCAACTGAAACCAAGGTTAAAGAAACAAGTGCGTCCAGTTAAGTTAATACAAACATCAACATGACACAAACACATTCACATACACTTGCTGCATGCTACACTGATCCTGATTGTGACTTGGACAGATAGAGAGACATCAAAATTGCTATCATATCATATCATACCATCATTTACTACCCTACCTCCCCCTCTTCTCTTCTCTTGCAACTACCACCTTACCTCCTCAATTATACTTCCTTACATTAAATCAATATATTTTAAGTAACTTTAATTCTTTAATTTAATCTAGTCTATAATATAGTAATCTTGTAAAATATTGAATATTGATGCATGACAAGAAAGGTGCCCCTGATGGTGCACAAGCTCAAGTTAGCACTCTCACTCTCACACGTGTGAGAAGAGAGAGAAGTTGTGTGATGATTTGTTAAAAGGGAGAGAATGAATAAATACTAACATAATGACAGCAACTGGTTTTAAAAGAAAAATCACACATCCATCTGTGTCTATATCCTTCACTCTCTTCTCTTTTTCTTAACTACTTCATCTCTTTCTTGAACTCTGAAGAATCCGTGTGGGTATGTGTTTGAAAAACCCTCCAAAACTTGGAAAGTACTTTTGCTGTTTTCAGTTGTTTAATTTACTTTCCTTCTTCTATCTTCTTCTTCTTCTTCTTCTTCATTCACTACTGCCTGTCATGTCAAAAACCCTTTGAGTGCTTTCCTTATACACTAGTATGAACTCATGCCCATCTACCTTTATATACTCTTCCTCATCACAGCAAAATACCAGTAATTCAATGGGGATGGTTTATGAAGACATGGCTTCTCTTTCTCTTTGCTCCAACTACACTCTCACCCCCTCCGCACCCAGCTGGGGCTTCCCCTTTGAGGAGCACCCCACTCACAACAGTGATCTTGTGGAGGGTACTACAAAAGGTTCTGATAGCAGCGAAGATAATGGGGTTATTGGAGAAAACAATAACAACAACAACAACAACAATAATAACAACCCTAATAATAAAGAGGGAGAGAGTAGTAGCGGACAGTCAAAGCTTTGTGCAAGAGGTCACTGGAGACCAGCAGAAGATTCAAAACTGAAGGAGCTTGTTGCTCTTTATGGCCCTCAGAACTGGAACCTCATAGCTGAAAAGCTAGAAGGAAGATCAGGTATATATATATAGAGATAGATAGATATACATGTAACATGATATTATAATATTATTATTGAAGACGTTTGTTGTTTTGTGAATTGAAGGGAAGAGTTGTAGACTGAGATGGTTCAACCAGCTTGACCCGAGAATAACGAGGAGAGCTTTCAGTGAAGAAGAGGAAGAGAGGCTGATGCAGGCTCATAGGATTTATGGCAACAAATGGGCCATGATTGCAAGGTTGTTCCCTGGAAGAACCGATAACGCTGTTAAAAATCATTGGCATGTTATTATGGCTAGAAAGTATAGGGAACAATCCAGTGCTTATAGGAGAAGAAGGCTCACACAATCAAACAACTTTTACAGAAGAATTGACCATAATAATAATCATAATAATAATAATAATGTATCATCAGAATCATCACCACCACCACACTGTTTTGTGGCTGGCTTCTCATCACTACCGTTTCATGGTGGTGTTCTTGACTTTGGTGCCAATAATAAGCCTTATGCTGCTGTTGCTTCCTCTTCTTCTTCCACCTTCAATTTCTTCTCTGGTATGTGTCTTTTCTGTTCCTCTATCTCTCACACTAGCTACTTCAACCAAGTTAATATTTGATTGTTGAATTAACTAATGCAGGAGGTAGAGGCAATAATAATAGTAGTAGTAACAGTGAGATGGTAGGAGGAGAGTATTATTATGGAAGTAATCATCATCATCATTATAATCAGCAGCAAGCACATAATAATAATCATGCTTACTACACTCGTTATCCTAATCATCAGTATATGATGATGATGATGCCATCAGTGCAACAGCATCAAAACAACAACCATAACAAGAATTTTTACAGCTTCTCATCAAATTCAAGCACCACAGTAGCACAGGTGCTAGGCAGTGATCCTTCACTATCATCCATGGCAGAACAACAACACAGAGATCATGAAGAAGCCAGTGACCCCCCAACAACAATCCCAGAGACTCCGTTATTTATTGACTTCCTTGGAGTAGGAGCCACAACATGAATGAAACCAAAGTTTCTTTTTATATTTATTAGAAATTTAGAACCCAAAAAAAAAAGAAAAAAAAGAAAAAAAAAGCTGCAAGCCTTTATTTCCAGCGGAGGATTCTCAATATAGGTGTGGTCCAACATTTGCTTAGAAGCCATTCGAGGTAAACAGAAAGGATACTTTGCTTCAGTTTGGTGACTGTGTACCCCATTGCGTCACTTCTCTTATTAACATATATCAAACCTTTTCTCTCTTGTGATTTTCATTTCTGACTCACATGAGGACCCCCCCCTACGCCCTCTTCCCCTACCTCTATATAGTTCAATTTCATTTTCATTTTAATTCATTGTTAATGGGGATCATTATTTGTGTTATTAAATGTGTCTTGGGGGCATTGTACAGAGAATAGTTAAAGAAAGGAAGGTACTAACTAAAACAATTATTTAGGGTGTGGAATAATGTAGATAGCTGGGGGGAGTTATTTTCGTTTGAAAGATGTGTGTTTCTAGTTTGGGTTGAGGGAATGGTTGTTTAAGTTTGTCGCTACATAAAAGAGGATTTCTTGGACTATTTTGGGGTATGATGATGAAATTGATGAGGATAGCTAAAAAAGAAAATAAAGAGGGTTGGGGGTTTGGGAATGGGAACTGTGTTTGGAACATCGTTTTCTCATGGCCCTGCCATTGCAATAACTCAGGCACAAATTCAGCAACTGATTCCCAAATGTGCATTCAAGATGGGGAAAACTGTTCAACGCACATCATCAACCTCTCTCTCTCTCTCTCTCTCATCAAATCTTTATTAAGGATCATGATTCATGCCACTCACATGACATGGGGTTGTTATTTGTTGTTTTATTTTTTGTGTGTTGATCAAAGAGTTTCTTTTTTGGTGGTCTCAGGCTTAAATAAATGACAGGATTGAATTTTGTTTTGTTCATGCAATACCTTATTAGCAAAGAATTAGTCTTTTGTCTCTCAAAAAGAAGAATTCCGTGAATTTTTTTTTATATATTTTTGAGACAAGAAAAGTAGCTTTTTTTTATTTTTTTTAACAAAAGATATGAGACTCGAACCCACAACCTCTCTTAATTGAGTATGTGAAGACTGCTATTTGAACTATTATTCATTGGCACAAGAAAAGTAGCTTGGTTGTTGGGGGAAGTGACACATTCATGTTAACTGTTTTAAGGAGTGTCACCGTGAAATCTTATGCGTAGATGAAAATTCACATTTTGAGTCTGTTTGTCTCTTATGCAACACCAATCACCACCAACGCACTAAGTGTTCCACTTTCTGAGGCAGTTTTAACCGAAAATATAAGATTAAACGTGCATGATTAGTAGATATTTATTTGAAGGGCAAAGATGATTAGCTATTTGTTTCCGGGTATGAGATAAATTGAATCCTATCACCATCCCTCACTGTCATATTCTGCCAAACAAATTTGGCTATATTTCATGAGACCATGACGATTATTATATATATAGGTAAAGCCAGTTAGCGCAGAATGTGGACTGTCATGTGAGGGATGGAAATCAATTCTACAATTCATGAGTTTTGTTTTCGAAATAGAAAATATATGTTTCAAGACATTTGAAAAAGTTGCTTACGTGTGCAAGTTATTTTTAAAATGTAGCCAAGAATGAAAGGTAGCACGTGAAATGAGAGAATATCCGTATTACTTATAAGTATTCTTGTGTTCCAGACATTCTTAATTATAAAAAATTCTTTTAATAGCAAATAAGAATTTTTCAACAGATGGTGTGAGGTTTGTATTAGACTCATTTCTGATTAATATACATGCGCAGTCCAATTTTCTTTGAACAAAAACAGTTCCAAAAGTTATAGAATGATAGACCATAAAATCCTGAATTTCTTGGGGTTGTAAGAACTAAAAGGGCCACGGTTGTGGGCCATCAGTCCAATTGCGAAGAAATCTATTAGGACGTGGGCCAAGGGGGTTTTGTTTTTACAAATTAAAAAAAATTATTATTTATATCATAAAAAATTATTATTTTCAAAAAGAAAATAAAACAATATTATTTATTACTATACGATTTTATTTTGGATATTACATGTAATTCGCCCAATGAATGAATACTTGAATAGGCAAACTACTCTTCAAGTAGTTTTCTCGGTCAACTATGCTGAGTGTATATTATAATTAGTTATTAGTATAAAATATATGTTAAAATATAAATATATATTAAAAATAAATTAAATCACACATATATTTATATAGAATATATTATTAACTAATTTTAGTAGTTGATTTTAATATACAAACAGTATTTTTATTTCCTAGTGATAAGACAAATAATATGATCTACAACCCAATTTGATATAATTTGATACTCATATCATTATTCTCGTAAAATTAATTATGTTTATTCGGTTTTGGAAGAAATAAATGTTTGAAATAGTTAAATTTAAATTTAAAAATAAGAAAACTAGTATTATTTTTAAATTTTAAATTACTAAATTTAAATAAACATACTTATATTATTTTAATTTTTTATTTAAATAAACGTATCCGTATTGTTTTAAATTAATAATTTAAAAAAAAATACTTGTATTAATTTTAAATTTTTAAATTAAAATTTATAATTTAAAAATAATACAAGGATATTTATTTTTTAATTTAAAATTAACGGTTTTAAACAATTATTTTTTTTAAAATCAAATTAATATAATTAATCATAAAAATACAATAATACGAGTATATTTATTTTTATCAAAATAAATTTAATTATTAATTTAAATTTTTATTTATTTAAATTTTAATTCAAAATTTAATAATTTTAAAATTTTAGATTATTTAAATAAAATTAAATTAATTAAAAATTAAAAATATATCAATACATTTCAAATTGTACCAAATTATATCAAGTTGGGCTGTAACTAATTCGCCACGGTTGAGGAGCAATTATCTAATTACTGGGCGAACACAGTTCGTCTACTCATTTGGTGAATTGGATGCAATATCCCAAAAAAAAAAAAATTCTATTTTGGTAAATAATATTGTTTTATTTTTTGTTTGGAAATAATAATTTCTTTAATTTATAAAAAAATCCTGGGCCAAGGTTAGGGTTTTTATGCCCCGAGTAGCCTTCTGGTAGTTTTCTTGGGCTTTTAAGCTCCGTTGTCTAACAAAAAAAAAGATAAATCTTCCAAATTCAACAATGTGCGATCTCCATGAACCATTCCTCTAGCACTATAGTGCTTCAAATTAAAGAAATCAGTTTATCCCTAGTCCTTACCCAAAAAAAAAAAGAGAGAGAAATCAGCTTATGGATTATAACAATCTAGCATGTGGCACAATATTGAAAAGGATTCTACAAGACTACAACTATAAATATTAGTTGCTGTTTTTATTTTAAACAACAAATATTTGTTTTTTTTTTTTTTGGTAAAAACAACAAATATTTGTTGTTACTTGTTAGACGCAATATTAAAGATTTGGGTCAATAGCGACTTTTGGTAAAAGTGTTAATTGTTTATCAATAAATGGAAGCCGATATTGAAAAAGGGCTTGAGCCCAGATATTAGAGGTTTGGCCCATATTTAGAACTGTGACAGTATGGTTGACCGAAAACATAAAACAAGTCATTACCAAAAAGGAAAAAAAAAAAGAAAATATAAAAAATTAAAAACAAGTGATAAAAGATGATTAATAATTAAATTAGTCCTTAAAAATAAGACATTTTTTAATTTTTTTAATTAAATTAGTCCTTCAGAGATTACGAATTAATCATATTTGTCCTTCAGTCATTCGATTAACAATTTTTTTCAAAGATTAATGTTGTAAAACGTTAGTTGATAACATATATAATACATGATATGTCTAATTGGATATTAACCAAATATATTTATGAAAATTTATCAATTTAGTTATTTTTTTTCAATTACAAAAATCCTATTCTAAATGTGACCTAGTGACTAAATTGATAGATTTTCGTAAACACAATTGAACATGTTATGTGTCATGTATGCTATCAGTTAACATTTTACATTCTTAATTGTTGACGAAAATTGTGAATGGAATAACTGAAGGACAAATATGATTATTTCGTAATCTTTGAATGATCAATTTGATTAAAAAAAATATTTTAGAAACGAATTTAAATTTATGGATTAATTTGACTATTAACTCAATGAAAAATATTTAACTTTGATAAAATAAAAGATATTTAATGAACTTGGCTTAGTGTGGTGTGGATCCGAAGCTAGTATAAATATGTAAGTCTCATAGACCACATCCCAGGATTCGAGTCTCAATGAAAACAGTGAATTAAGAACCTTTAAGTAGAGTGTAGGGGTGGAAACAGGCCAGGTCAGGCCAGGCTTTGCTCTTAACAGGCCTGGCCTGTCATACAGTTGATTGGCTTGAGCCTGGCCTGCAACCTGTTATAGGCTCTTTATAAAGTACTAGGTCTGGCCTGTTATTCAGCCTGGCCTGGCCTGAAACCTGTTAAAAGGCCTGCTAATTTTTTTTTACAAAAATAAAAATATTATTTAAAAAAATTATTTTTTAATAAAAATAGTTATATGTAATATGTCATATATTTAATATTTATAAAAAATTTTAAACTTTTAACATATTTAAAATATACAAAAATATTTATAATAAAATATAATAAATTTAAAATATCTCATAATTTTATTAATAATAAATAATTATTTATATATTTAATTATATTTTAACAGGCCCAGACAGGTCTGACAGGCCTATAAGGCTAATTAGTAAGCCTGGGTCTGGCCTATTAATATATTAAAGCTTTTAAAAGAACTTGGGCCTGTACCTATTTTATAACAGGCCAGGTCAGGCCAGGCCAAACACAGGCCAGGCTGCAGGCCCCTGGCAGGCCGCCTGATCTTTTTCCACCCCTAGTAGAGTGTAAGTTGTATGAATAAAAAGGAAAACTTGGGTTGGCTTAGTATTCTAGTGGTTAGTCTTTAATGATGAAGCTTTAATATGCAAGGGATTTATTCTTGATTAATGCTTAACATATCGAGTTAAAAACTTAAAATATACGGTGGAAAACAAAAGATATTTATCTTTACACATCTGAATCGCTTAACTCTTGTTTAAAAATTAAAACAACATCATTTTTTTTTATTTATTCATTTAGAGAATATTACATTTTCAACTTAGTAGTTAATAGAAACTATTCTATTATATATATTTCTGGGACCAGACCGAATTGATCGGTTCAATTGGAGTAACCGAAAAACCATCACTAAAATAATATGATTCAGATAAAAAATTTGTTGGCAACAAATTGATCAAAAAACTAGAAAAATCAATCAAATAATCGATTAATCGATTGAATTGGTAAAATATTTTTTTTGGTTAATTGGTTTAAAATAATAAAATAAAAAATATTCTTTTTATTTGATTAAATTTTTAAATTTTTAAACCTCTAATTCTACTTATTTGATTTTTAAAATCTTATTATTATAGGACACAAAATGCATGTTTAATTTGTATCTGAAACGTTTTATGGGTATTTGGATTAAAATCCTATTTTAATTATGTACATATAAAATTAACTATAAAATAAATTATTTATATAAAATATATATTAAAATATAAAATATATATTCAAAATATATAAAATAATATATAAATATATAATAATTAATTTGATAATTAATTAAATGGTATATAAACATGATTCTTCTTGTATCATATGTCCTTTTTAGAATAATCCACTGTATGTTGATGTTCGACTTTAATGTATACTCTAGTATAATTATTTTCTTCTGATCTTTTTCCCTTCGATGAAATTAATATCGATTATGTTATGTATATATTAATATTAGTTATTAAAATGAATTATTAATATAAAATATATATTAAAATATAAATATATATTAAAAATAAATTAAACTCACACATATATTTATATATAAATATATTAATTAATTTTAGTAGCTAATTTTGATATAAGAATAACATTTTTGAATTAATATTATCCTATTGCATTCGCACTATCAATCAACCAATTATATGTTGCTATGCTCCAAATTACCAAAAGTTGTATAGACTTCTTGCTTGTCTTTTTCTTTTTTAGATATATGTCAATAAAGGTGGTGCACTTCACATTATTTTCAGCGAGAAATGTTTAAAGCTGCCTTTTTAATTTTAATACTACTAAGGATTGTACTTCCCTCCCATAATTGTAGAGTTGTTGCATTGTAGCAAATTGATTATATTAATTGGACAACAATTTCAGTGACTGTACGGACGCACTGCTCACAATTAATTTATTACAATGCATGCCACAAGCACTACTACACACCTATAAATTGGTCTAAAAATTATCCAAAATATATAGTGAAATACACACTACGTATTAAACATATGGATGTCCTGAAATACTTATCCAATTGAACATTTAATTTGATTATGATGGGTGAGTTTTAGAATACAATATATGTAGTTGTATTTACAAGGTCTCGAACTCAAAACCTTTGGTGCATCGTATAGGATAATGAAAAGATTGAACAGGATGTAAATTATAAGATTCAAGTAGGTTGATTAAAATAGCGAAGTGTATCTAATTTTATATGTGACAAAAAAGTATCTTTAAAACTTAAAGGTAAATTCTATCACACTACTATAAGACCAGCTATACTTTATGGTACGGAGTGTTGGAAGGCCAAATGAGAGCACGAACATAAGTTGAGTGTGGCAGATATGAAGATGTTGAGATGAATGAATAGTTATACGCGATTGGATTAAAATAAGGAACGGGGATATAAGAAAGAGAGTTAGAGTAGCACCCATTGTGAAAAAAATGGTAGAATCGCATCTTAGGTGGTTTGGACATGTAGAAAGAAGACCGACAGAACACTTAGTCAAGAGGGTGGATGAGATGGAAGATGGACAAGGGGTGAGAGGCAGAGGAAGAGCTAAGAAGACCATCCATGAGGTGGTCAAACGAGATTTACATGTCAACGATTTTTCTGTAGACATGATACATGACAGAGCTCAATGGCATTGTTTGATTCATGTAGCCGACTCTACCTAGTGGGACAAGACTTTGTTGTTGTTGTAGTATTTACAAGGTCTCAAACTCAAAACCTTGCTTTAACTAACCCGCATTAGTTCAGAATTACATTATGAAAAAGTATAGGGAAACAACTCCCCTACAAGCCAACATAAGGCAACTCTATTATAATTTAAATTTTATAAATAAATAAAAATTTAAAAATAAAAATTCAAAATTCAAAAAAAAATTTTCTACATTTATGCTAATAACATTTATAATACACAATAAAAACAACCCATAAAAAACCTAATCCCTTTTCATTCATTTGGAAAAAGTCAAAACTTTCCCTCCACAACCCCCCGTCTCCATGCATTTTCGAAGCCGCCGCCCATTAACCACTGTCACGTCTTTCGTCGCGCTGTGCAGCCTCTTCCACGTGTCCCGTCGCCGTCCTTCTTTCGTCGACGCTGTGGCCCCCATCCGGTGCGACGCAACCACCGTCGGTCCCCTATTCGCGATGCGCGATCAACTACTCCAATCCATGGCGACTCCTCCACTCGAGATGCGCGGTTTTCGTGGCTTCCTCCTCGCAATTTGCCACCATGGGTCTTTCACCGTACATGCAACACCGTCCAAGATGTCGTTGCCGGTCACCCTACGACTCTTCTTCTTCTCCTCTTCTATTTGGTTTTGAATGATTCTTTTAACTAGTTTTTTATATTTCTTTTTCCTAAATTTCCGACGATTTTTTTTATTAGTTTTGGATGATTATTTTTCTTAAGATTTGGATGATTTTTTCCTATATTTTATATGCTTTTTTTTCTTAGAATTTAGATTATTTTTTATCTTATATTTTAGTGATTTTTTTTGGAATTTGGACGTTTTATTTTTTAAAAAAAGAAATTAGAATTTTGCATAATAAATAATAAAAGATAAATTAAAATAAAAAGACGTAATTAATAATTATTAATTTTATATTTTAAAAAAATAAAATTTAAATAATAAATAATTAATAACAATTAATTAATCTAAAGTGTAATTTAAATATATTTATTGACTTATTGTTGGTGGGTTCCTAGCGGGATTGCATACACTACCTAATACAAATTTTAACAATCGAAATTTACACATTAATTGTATAGAGCCTACCCTAACCTATATAGCTATAATTGTCCACTTCATTCATATTACTCTTCTCTCAGAATTGATTTAAGAATGTTCTGGCCACAAATAAATGAAGCTGCTTTTTTTGACATAATCATTATTGAAATCCCACAACTTATTTATTTCAACCAAATTCAAGCTTAATCAACGCCCATGCATAACCGTACCCTGCCATAAGTAATTTAATTCATCTATATCAAAAATTAAATATCAAATAATATATAATGTATAAATAATCATTTTATTAATTCATCAATTTCGTACACTCATATCAATAATGTAAGGATATACTTAGATAATTTGATAAAAGATTGAAAATTTTTAAGTGTTTAAAAAATATTCAGTAACCTTATTCATTAATTTCAATTATGTATATATTTTATAACAAAGATTAATGATTAAAAATAGTAAAACACAAATATTTGTGTTACACGTGACAATTTTTCAAAAAAATATTATTTGCAACTTAGAATATATTTCTAGATGAATGAATTTAAATGTCATTTTAGAATTTATAAAAGAATATAATAAATATTTGAATTGAGTGGTTGATTGGAAGTACTTGAAGCAATGAAAGATAGGCATGTTTTTGGCAATTGATGAAGCAATTGATGAAGCCGAAAAATAGGATATGTTTTTGGCAGACATAGCTATCTTAGGGTACAAAGAGAAACATATATAGGCCCTTGCTTATAAGAGTGCAAAGTGAAGAACAAACAGAAAAGTGGATCAATGGAAGGCCGAAAGGGTGGGACATAAGTAATTAAATGGCACCACATGATATCAAATATAATTGGGTCCCCTTACCCCAACATGTGCATGCATGTAAATTATTTGTGGCCTCCTGCCCTTCATATCAAATATCTCTTTCTTGCTTCTCATCTTCTCTCACTCACATTTAATTATATCTACACCTATTCAACTTTAAATTTAACAAAAAAACATTTAAATACTTACAAAAATAATTTAAAAAATCGATAAAAGTGACCTGACACTATGTAAGTTATCACATAAGCATTTGTATTTTTTTTCTGGTAACAAAAGTAGAATTTATTTGACGATTGATTATTTTTTATTTAATTTTTAATGTTTAAGAGTTTTTTAATCATTACAGGTTTTGCACTAGAACGAACCTGAAATAAAATAATAAAGTAAGTAAATAAATACATGTTTTGCTTTAACAATCTATTAATATAATTAGACAGTGCTGCTTTGCAACTAAAGGCAAAAGGAAATTGAAAAAGCTATGGAAGCTAGCTAATATAAAAGGGAAAAACGGAGAAAAAGATAATAATGTTGGGTAGCTTTATCTTGCTTCTTTCAAGTTTTGGAATCTATGGACAATGTTTGGACTTCTACGGCATTTATTCGAGTTTATCCTCACCAGTGAAGTCCAACTACAAGCAAGCTTTTAAGTTATATTAATTTAATATATGATATTGACACAACGAATAGGTCAAATTACATTCACATACAACTTGTAATTCTTATCTTTTTATTATTTTATTTTAATATTAATTAGTCATCAATTCTAAGTTTAGTTTTATAGTATATGATTAATGGAACTCCACTTTTTGAATGTTAAAATTCTTTATGGAATCACTCATTGCTTTTTCAGGTTTAGTGAAGTTAATTATTGAAATTTAAAGTGCCCATATTTTCGTTTTTGTAGTTTTATTGTCTGCAGTATCTTTTATAAGCTTTTAGTTATCTAACATATTTAAGAAAATCATGTTATTATTTGACTAAGTCTTGCATGTCTTTAAACACAAAAGGTTCTATTCAATTTTTCTTGACACACGGAAATTAAAAATTGATATACAATTCTGAAGGTGGAATATATATTTCAGTAAAAAAAAAAAAATAAAGTTAATAATTTTTCATAAAAAATAAAATAAAATTTTAACCAATGCAAATATATATCAGTGAAAACTCATATGCAATTATTTTCATGTAAAATTTATAATTAAAAATTATTACAATTTAATTAAATATATTAAATTATCTAATAATTTTTAATTATCAACTTTATATGAAGATAATTTTATGTAAATTTTTACCATATATATTTTCATACTAAATTAAAAAGAAAAAAAAGAAACATGTCCAATATTTTTTTTATAGATATTAAAACTAGATAGGTATAGTCCAAATGGGAAAACAATATAAACGGTGAGATTATTGTTTAATTTATTAAGACTTATATATATGCATGTTACAGACTTACAGTTATCTCGTTAAACAATACTACTATAATTTTAATCATTAAGAAAATCACTTATTATTATTTTTTATTGTTAAACTTTACAGAAAAAAGTGTACCACAATTTAGATAGATTAGTATGAACCACCCTATTATTGAAGCTTATCAAGGATTCAATAATAGGAGTTATGGCTGATCCTATTTTGCCATAACAAATCTGGTTTCCTCCCAAAAATGAAAACGACAACAGTCACCAAAAGAAAATTGGTCACAAAATAAGATTTTAGACCAGCATAGACCAACACAAGGAAAGAGAACAATCAAGGAGAACATTAATATCTTGATTCTGATCATGGTCCAACATGATTTTATATACAATTGTCTATGAAATTTAGTGCCAAAAAAAGTTAGTAATAATTTGTATACATGCCCTCATAATGTAAATAAGCTTTTTCTATTATGTATGTATATATTTATTTATCTAAATAAATGATAGTGTAATTTTTTAATAAATTGTGATTGTTTATAGAAATTAAACTCTTATAGTATTTAATTTCTTTTTTTTTTTTGGGTAATAATAGTATTTAATTTCCTGTGATACTATATATAGATTTAACTTTTTACAACAAGAGTTTGAACTGAAAAGTAGGAGGAAAGTGAGGTTAATATCCCACTAACTAAAGGTGGGCATCTTGCAGCATCAAGACCTAACTTTCTATTGCTTTGTCACTGAAGATTGAAAATGACTTTGATTCATTATATTCAGTGGAAAGTTAATGTTGATTTTTTCCATTTTGAAAAAGCAGAATTTAAATTATCAACTTTGTCTTTTTTGGTGATCATTAAATAGAAGGGAAAAAAAACGTACACCATTCCAATCTCCATTTCTATAATTTTCACAAAGGGGAACCCACTTATCTTTTTCCCATGTTTAACTAAAGAGGAAAAGACACACACACTTTCCTTTTCTCCTTGTTTTGTTAATCAAATAAATAAATAAATTGGCCTTGTTATCTTTATTTTTTATATCTGAATTTATTTCTTCCCAGTTTTAGTCCTAGTTTTTGTTTTGACATGACACGTTAATATTCAATGGAATAAAGATAAACTAATATCTTAGACTAAAAAAAAAAAATTTGAAATTTTTAGAACCGAAACAAAAAAATAACATATTTTATAGAAATTAAAAACTTATTTAAAATTAAAGACTATTTCAAGATAAATATTTTTCTAAACAAATAATTTACTAGTCTTTATAAGATAACTGTTACCAGATCCAACTATAAATTTAACTATTAATACATTAGATATTAAGAAGAAAAGAAATCCAATCTCACACAGTTATTTTTGTTAACACATTCACATAAGAATGAATTTTTATTTTATACTAATATTTGACTTTTGATTATGGAAGCTAACAAACTATAGGGGCAGGGGGGAGCTTCATAAATGTCATAATCCTTTGGAATTACATAAATAATTTATAGAATCCTAAAAAAAAAAGCATCAAGCGACATGCCTTAGATGAAGACTAAGAAATTTATTCTAAACCATTGGATTTTAGTGGAAGAATCTCCTTTTCTTTTCTCTGTTTTCTCCTTGACTGACATTTATATTATATATATGTACATTGAAGATATTTACTCAACATATCTAAACACCTGCACACTCATACAGGGTTAAGCTGTTATAGCTATGGAAGAAGCTAAAAGAACACCATTGCTGTCCTAAGAATCCTGCATAGATGTTGGTCAATCAAGAAACTTGTGTCAGCAAAAATCAGGATTAAGGCTTTTACTTTACTGGTATAACATTATAACCTCAACTTTCCCATCTTGATCATGTAGTGTTTGATGTAATGCCCCAACTAGGTCCGCTCGTGGAAGGTGAGAGACCGCGTCAGGGCGGCAGGGTTGGCGTGCAGCATCGGCGACGCCTCGACCACGTGACTCTTGTCGTTACCCTTGGAAGGGAACGCCTTGAAGAGGCCTCCTCCATTGAGAGAGTTGGCCTTCTCATTCTTGATTCCTAGTGTTGACCATATTGAACTCTTTGCAGCTTCACTAGGATCATCAATTCTAAGTGTCTTGGGGATCAACACATTATTGCTTTCTGTGTTAGGCTTTTCCTTTTGCGAATTGGCCGGGGTTATGATGTTACCATCCCTTGAGTGTTTCCCCAACGGCGAATTTGGGCCGGAACCAGGGGCCGGAGATTGGGGTGAGATGCATGGCACATTCCATGCCCAGTATGAAGGGGTGGTGTATATCGACATAGGATAGCCTGGAGGGCAAAATGTGGGAGGAGGAGGCATTGGCGAATTCCATGGATACGGCCATGGAGAATTACTTGGGAAGTAAGTTAGTTGAGGAGGGAAACTTTCGACTCTTTTATCCGCCGATTCATGAGAGCTGGCATGGCCTCTCCTCTCTGATGAAGTTGAAGTTGTACCAGAAACTCCAACTGAGTGATCATTCCCATCATCATCCCTACCATAGGAAACAAAAGTAGTTGCTGCCTCCGGTGCATGAAACCCGTTTACAACACCATTTGTGGCTTTTTCCGCAATGTTCAAGACAGAGGACATGGAATCACAAAGAGGAGAATCTGGGCCAAAGGTCAAGACAGCATTGTGTAGTCCATGGTGAGCTGCTTGAAGCGCCTCCGGGACCATTATCTGGCGATAATGCGATGCAGCAGAGTTTTTGTTCTTTCGGCGACCAGCGCCTACCGGCACGTTCCTCATTGTTCCTCCGGCAGTCCAGTATCTCTGACAGTTCTTGCAGAAATGACGCGGCTGATTGACGTTGTAATTGTTGTAGTAGCAGAATTTGGTGTCCATGCTGTTGCATCGCGGACACGGAAGTATCTTGTCCGGTTTCTTGGGAGTTTTTTCTTGTGAAACACTGGTCTCACTCTGTTCTCCACCATTTGTGGGAGTCTTTGGGTTCTCAAATATGCCTGAAGATGTTGTTGTGGGAGATTTCAAATCCTCTGTGGTTTCTTTATCTTGTGTTGAGGTTAGTTCTCTCTTTGATGGTTCCTTAAACAATAAAGACTAAGATAATCAATAGTATATACACACATGATAAAAGGAAAATATTGGTATTTATCATTTAAAGGAAATATTAGAATCGATCCTAGCTATGTTTAATTCAATAACCAGGACTAAATTATAACATAGAAAATTTAAGTTCAAAGTACAGGTTAGTGAATCCACATCATGAGATATTGGTTTGTCCTTCCTAGTTAGTACTACTAATAAATTTAAATGTTACTTCCATTAATTAATGAAACCTTATATGTTCACGTGATTAGTGCACTGTAGAGAATCAATGAAACCACTTAAATGTGGAATTCCCCCTAAAAATAATTCAATAAAAAGTAAACTTGGGAAGCAGAACGGAATCTTTGGTAGGAGACAGAGGTTACAACTTACAAGGAGAGAAACTGACTATAGAACATACTCACTGGCTTATTGGAGAACAACTCAAATAATAATAATAATAATAATAATAATTATTTTGGTTTGGTAAAATTATTCAATTTAATTATATTTGGTTTATGCAAACATTAAACCTAATAAATACTATAAGTCAGAAAAGGACACGATCACACGAAAATGCAGAGAGATAGCACACAATGCAAAGAAAGTTATGTGGAATATTTGGGGGCCGAAAAGGAAAATAAATATAGAAAAGAACGGCCGTACAATAAATAAATCCAACATATTCTATAAATAATTCCCCCTGTGATGTCAGAGCGTTACAGATCATTTGGACAATTCTTATTTGGAAACCAAAAAAGGAATTTAATAATGGCCAAAAGTGCCAATCGAAAATAATTTAGCTCCCCAAGTTTGATGATGTCCATGGCGTGAAAAGCAACTTCACAAGAGCTTAGTAAAGTAAGAAATCCAATTACTAAAAATATCAATAGAACCTCTTGGATGCTGCAAGAGATCTAATAAAATATAAATGAAGATTAGGATTTTTTTCATTGAAAAAAAATATATATTGAATTTGCCAATCAACTATTTTAGGATCAAAATCAGTAGAAGCTGATAACTTAACTCACTTTCCGGTAACAAGGGGTTGCAGAGAGAATTGATAAAAGCAAAGCAAGCCAAACCACATAATATATATATATATATATATATATTCCATATTCTCAAGCTTATATTCCAGAATGGAACTGGATCCAATTTCTCTGACAGGAACCCCACAATGAACTGTTGCCACTACTTAATAAAAAAGGATTGAAGAAATTCAGCAACCATCCATTCATCCATGATCATGCCAAAAAAATTCTTGTTTATTTATTTTAAGTTTAATTAAAACAAAAATTAAATCCTGAAACTAGCCATTGAAAATTGCAGCAAAGGCCTCTTAATTCAATTGATTGAAACCTGGCAAAGAATGAAACTTTTTCCAAATTTAAAACGAACCCATTAACAATCAGGACCTTATGAAAAATGGGTCGCTATCATATATGCAGAGAAAAACAACACAAATGAATTGGCACATACCTCTGTTTCTGGTTGTGATACAGAACTCACTTCAACTTCAGTTGGTGGAGAAGAAGAAGATGGAGGAGGAGGAGGAGGAGGAGGAGGAGGTGGTGGTGGTGGTGGTGGTGGAGAAGGGTCATTGGGGATCAGTGGCAGCTGAATCGTCCTCCCAAAAAGCTTTATCGCCGGGTCCTTAACTTCCGACATTCCTGAGGTTGTGTTACCGATGATCAGGTTCCAGGTTTCAGGAGTATCTCTGTTCTCTCTCTCTCTTAAAAAAAAGGGAGAAAAATAAAAAGAGTAAAATTTAAAACATAAACATGGATATATAGGAGGTGTGTATTGTAGAAATAGGAAGTGTGTTTCGTAAAACTCTAGTATCTTATGCTCACTTAAATTCACACGAAAAATGGATAATGAATAGTGTTTAAGAGCAAAGACAGAGGAATAGAGAGAAAAATCAGAGAAAGAGAGGGGGGAAAGAGAGAGGGGAGAAAATAGGTGAAGTGGTTTTGGAGGCTTTATTTTCCCCAAAGAAAAAAAAAAGATTTAGGAGAAGAAAAAATTGGTTGCCACTTCAGCAAAGGAAAGAAAATTGTGAGCCACAAGTTCTTGTGGCCTATGAGATCTTTGTGTGCTGTTGGATTCCCCCACATTGCTTATAAAGATAGTGCTGTTCTGTCCCACCCTTTTTCAATCCATGTCAGCACTCTCAATTTTTTATGTATTTATTTTTTACCTTTTTCTTTTTAATAAAAACTTTTAAATGAGTTCTAGACCCGTTAAACTATTGTGATTAGAGTTAAGTAAATCTTGAATTTAACTCATATACAGAGAAGAAATTGGTTATAAGATACTGATCATTACTGTATTTATATATTTTTTTATTATGTATAAGTCATATTAGCTTAATTAAAAAATTAAAATTTTATTTTTTATTGTATTGTTTTCTTTATTTTAGAATAGCCTAATATATAAAGTTGTTAATTAAATTAGATTGGTTGTATAATCAGCTTATTTTTTTATTTAAATAAATATTTTTTGTTCGAATTTCGTTTTAAATATGTAATAATTTATTATTGAGTAATAAATCTTTAAATGTAGTTCAAATTCAAAGCGAATTAATATTTAATTTGTTAAATTAAAAGATATTGTAAAAAAATCTATATAAAAATTTTATCTTTTTGAAGAAAAAAATTCTTCTAACTCCCTTATTTATAAGACATCTTTCAAATTTTTAGGACTTATCTCCGTCCTCCTTTTCATTCGGCTCTTTTTTCTTATTTTGTATACATATATATAAAAAATCTCATTTTTACTAATTCCTCTTTTTCGGATAGATTTTCACTATTTCTTGTAACTCCTTCTTTCCTTGCTTCTGTCTTAGTCAAATTGGATCCCACCTTCCAGTTTTTGACCCCGACCTCTTTCTATTTCCCCTCCCCGCCAAATTCATACAGCTAAGGCTTTGTAATCCAATTTTTCAGTTTTTACAATAAATTTTAAAATATAACTAAATATTCTTTAAATATTGTTTTTTATTAATAATAAAAGTTTTCAAATAGTTATTTTAATAAATATATAATACATACATTAAAACCTAAAATTTAATATATTTTTTATAAATTTTTTTAATAGTTTTCTGCATTTTATAATAAATTTTTCTATTTTAAAATAAATATTCTGTTAAAAAATGTCTTAAAAGCGCTAAATAAAATACTATAAATTTGTTTTTAGAATATGTAAGTTAAATATTAATTTTTACGTTTTTTTTATTTAATACATTGAAAAATTCAATTTTTCTTTTCAAATAAATAACCAATGCCCTTTATATAACACTCTTTAGTCTTTAGCTAAATCTAAATATAATATCATTATATTGATATAATAAATAGACACCTATTTGTAAAAGAAAGATATATATAAAAATATAAACATTTATTTAAAAATAGAGAAAATAATTATTGAATATTTATTAAAGTTATAAAATACGATACATCATCAAAATATAACATAATTTCTTATATTAATCAATCCCTAAGTGGGACGATAGGGGACGTAACTAAAAAATAAATTTCGTAAGCTAAGTCCATGAAATCGAGGATATTATTAGTTTATTTATTTATAATTTGTTATTCTCTAGTGTGTGATAAGCAATGTATTTTACAAAATAAGGTAGTAAAACTTTTATTATATTTTTAGGAACAACTGTATATGAATTTATAATACTAACGTAGATTACACCACGTTAAGAACGTAACGCCCTAAAAAACGTAGAAACAAGAGAACAAAAATTCAATTTAGAATTTAGCTATCGTAAGTATATATATTAAAGTTATTATCAGTAAAAAAAATTATTTTTAAATAAATGTATAATAAATATATTTAAAATTTAGATTTTGTATATTTTTCGTTAATTTGTTAATTAAAAATGTTAACATATATTCTAAAATTACGTATTATCTGAACCCTGGATATAAAATAATAACTTGTAGAAAAAAGTACTTTTAGTCATGATCATATGATGATTATTGTTGATGGCAAAAAATCTTAAATATTAAAATACTCGAGTCTGTGATGGAAGTGTGGCTTTGCCTAGCTCATGAGAATATATTGAAACTACTAGGTTCCCACTTCGATCAATTCAATGTTTATGTTTTAGAATAGAATAAGTGGTAATAAAAAAGATTAGAATATAAACTTAATTATAAATTCTTTCTTAAATAAAATCTGATTATCTGATGCTAATTCCAGTGTCATTCAATTACAAATGACAAAAAAAAAAAAAAAATCGTCAAAACGATTATTCAATTCACTGAAATTAATTACCTGCGATAAAAAGTTAAATAGGGATTGATGAAATTTCCATAAAAATAGAGACTTGATGATAAGAATAAATAGCGATGGAATAATCAAATTGCTCTAATTATTATATATAGATAAATTTTTTTGTTAACTTTTGTAATCCTAATTTTTGTTTTCAATTCAAATCAATTTTTTTTCCCCCAGACTTTCATCACTCGTCCTCCGTCTCTCTTTGGCGCGCATACACACAAATAGAACTATGATATTGATCGGCTATCAAAATTATATTGGAAGATTTTTTTTATGTCATTTTTTTAAATTGTTATTTCTTACAATGAATATGTTATGAGAGCATTATACAATCAAATTGAATGGTTAATTAAATTTAATTACCAAAGCAGATAATCATATATATTCTATCGTCTGTGATAGAGTTGCAGATGAACTTTATAGACCTAGCTATATATATATATATATATCTCATGCATTTTTGCAGATATTATTCTTGAAACATCATGAGTTAGTTGCACATACAATTGAAAATTAATAAGTTAACTATATACAATTTGGGAAGCTAATTAACTTGATATTGAAACAACAAAGTGTACTATATATGAATGTTATATATGTATGTAATGGAGTAGAGAATTGGTGCGTGGCACTTAAGCATGCTTGCCATGGCAGGAAGAAACATACTACTGCTGCTGAATAATATAAGTATAGTAGCTTAGAAGAAGAAGAGGAAGAAGAAGAGGAAGAAAAAAGAGAGAGTAAAAAGTATGTGGAAAAACATGGCTTGGAAGTGCAAAGTGTCACATCTGAATAATCTTGAACTTGGAGGACCACAACTTTATAGTATTTCTGGCCGACCAGATATGATAACTTAGGAGAGATACCTTCATTCCCATTGATTAGAAATATATCTACTAACTAGTGGTGGGGCTGTCAAGGGTTTAGGGTGGAGTTATGGATATAACATAATTATTAGTAGGACTAATTAATATTAATTGATGATTAGAGGAATGTGACAATGTGACATTTCCTTAGCTAGATGCTTTTGGTTTGGTTGGGGGGTTTGTATGTGCCATTAATTAGAAGAATATTTATTTTATTTTATTCTCTCAACTAATAATGTAGTAAAGACATTTTTTTAACTAAATTCTAGAATTTATAATACCTGTTCTATTGTTGATTATTATTAAAGTAGTTGTTATTACTGAGCTTTTAACATTTGACCTAGATATATAGTACATATTCATCATGCATATCTTAATTAAATGTGAAAGAAGAATGCGGCATAGAGATGAGAGACAGCCATGTCTGAATGTCACTCATGCCAATATCAGAAACGATTTAGATATTGCCATCTTGGTATTAGATATTGGCTAGATTCGTGTCCACTCCACTCAAAACTCAACCAATGACATACTTTTGAACTTGAATTAATTACTTTATGCAATACATATTTTATTACTTGTTGCTTTACTTATAAACCATCATATATATCCTCATCAGTATAATTAAGAAGTCTTCAAATAAGTAGATTTGTTAACAATTTATGTATAGTTATACAAATTTTGCATCAGTTTAATAATTCTTAGATACCCTTATGTGAAATCATTCATCTCATTGGTAGATATTCGATTATTATGTGTGCTTCAACTTGAGCCTTTGCAATCATGTAGTGTGCTCTAGATAGTGCAGAAATTATACTTTGATAAACCATATTATTTGAATATCTGTATGTTTCTTATTTTTATTGCTTCTTAATTGATATTTTAGTGTAAGCATTGAAAAAATAACACTCTTTTAATATAGGAGTAGGTCAAAGATTTGATTTTTGAAGATGTATATATTTATCAACTATGTTATGTATATATTAAAATCAGCCATCAAAGTTAGTTATAGTACAAAATACATGTTGGACTATAAATATTATTGAAAATAAATTAAATCACACATATATTTATATACAAATACATTGATGATTGATTTTAGTGTATAAATATCATTTTTATATATTTATATATAGGGTTTAGTATAGAGGTGGCTAGCCTTGAAAGTTGAAAGGATAATAGAAGAACTAACCTCTTAATTTTTAAGGTTAGGATGGGAAACTTCTTTTAGTTGCATAATCTCTGCTACATGAATAATGATTTGCCTATAATCAAACTAAAAAGAAAACTAAAACTCATAAGGTTGATCAACGTTATTAGAACATCTAGATCAGTACAAGACCAATAGAAATGATTGCATTTGCAACAAGCTAAGGAGCCTCATCCCTTTATAATTGGTGGGAAGAGGTGTAAAAACAAATCATCATGTTAGACGCTGAATAATTTTATTCTTACTTTTCTTAATTACACACTTTGGTTTTGACTCTGGATATATAAATATACAATCTAATTCCTTAATCTTTATTACAACTACTACAGGCCAGGACTACTTTGCTAATAAGGTGTTGTGTGTTCGTGGCTAGAAATTAAGAAAAGGATAGATCGTAATGCTTCACAATTAATGTCCACCACTTAATTGATTGCAAAGATTGTAATCACTTACCGACAATTGGTGAATTAAGCCAACAAATTAAAAGGGTGTTATTACATTTAAGTCAAGTCTTCTAGTGGAGTTAAAGCACTTAAAATTCAAAACATTACTTTGGCCAATTTTTTTTGTCATAAAGTATATTTTGATAAGTTAAAAATTAATTCGATATAAATTTAAATTTTATTTTAAAATTTATTATAATTAATAAATTATTATATAAATAAAATAAAATTTATATTTTTAATATTTATTTAAATAAATAAATAAACTAATAATTTATCCCAAGGTGGTGATTGTTACTTTGGCCACTTTATTTAAGGAAGTCCCACCCAAGCATTTTTGGGTTTGGACACTCTTTTTCTTTTTATTATTTTATTTTTTGGTAAAGCAGAAAGTTTGCTTTTTGGAAATAGATAGCATGGCAAGTTTGGTAATCCTGCGTAGAAAGTTTGCTCTTTTAGGCTTTCGCCTTTTTTGACTTTAAATTAAGATAAGCGTGTGCTTCAACTGTTCTTGTCAATTAACTTTTCATGTGTATACAGTATACACATATATAAAAAATGAAAAATATGATAGCTATTTTTAGTGAAGAAATAAATGTATACCACATTTTGGTTTAATACTGTTCCTCTTATTTTCGTTTAAAAAAAAAAGTAAGATGATAGATAATTTTTGTATTGCAATTAATATGTAATCGATAATTCACACTTTTAATGTTACTCTGTTGGTCTCCTTGTTATTTGTATTAGTTATAAAATTATTGGATATATATATATATATATATATATATATATATAACTCCTTAGTTAATATGTATTTGCGAGGTATATATGAAAGAGTTTTGTGATGTCAGTTATGAATTTTAAAAGTTTTGGTTCGAAAGCTCTTTTAGTTTTATTAAAGTTGGATTGAAAGCTTTTCTTATAAGTTTTATTGAAGTTAAAAAAAAGAAACTCATTGAATCAACGAATTTTTTGTTTTCAAGTTAAAAATCATTAATTTAAGAGGACAATTTGTTGATAAAAAATAATTTAAATTAATAATGAGCATATCAAGAATGTTGTTTGAATATTATCGAGTAGGTTTTTTGAGTTTATTGAAGAGAAATTATCAACGAGTAAGGTGGACTGATCGAAAATATTTGTACAAATCTTCATGATCGAAACAGTGATTCCATGATCGAAGCAAGTGGAAAGGTTAAATATTTAAAGCAGTTGAAGACGATTACTCCATCATTTATATGGTAAGAACGGTTAAACTTAGTTTTCTCGCATATGGAGCATGTGATGGAATTGAATTGGTCGAAAAAGGATATAAATAAATAAAGTTTGGAAGGAGTAGAGGTTTAAAATTTATCTTTAGAAAAATATTCTTACAACTTCACATCCCCAGAAACTTTCTAATCTTACTAAGAGTTTACTTTTTTTTTTTTTTTTTTATAGAATTTCTTCCACTACTTTACATTCCTTTTATTTTTCTTTGCAACTTTACTTTTCTGTAAAGCCTTTCTTTTTTTTTTATTTTCTTTATGTTTATGCATTGTATTCGAATTTAAAGTCCTTTGATCATATCAAAGGTATTTAATTAATTTACAAGTTATTTGTTTTCTTTGTTTTCATTTCGTTTTTACTCTTTTCTATACCTGTTTCTTTTATCCTTTTTTCATTTCAAGTTTTTGTCTCTTCTTCTATCAATCCAAAACAGAATCTTTGTGCATAACTCGAAATTGATACTCATAAAAAGAGTAGATTTTGCTCCCAAATTATTAGATATCGAACCAACCCAGGTAATGTTCGATCATCTATGAATGATCATATTCCTATGGTAGTTGCTCAAACTTCTGCAGAATTAGCGTCACATACAGAAAGTGGCATTCAAAACCCAGGAGTTAGGCCTGGAGAAAATATGATGGTTAATAATTCACCCACAAAGAATAATGGGCGTAATCCACGCCCACGAACTTCTCAAACACAAACACAATCGTCGGGTAACCGCTAGTTTGTCTCTTTTTGGTCTTCCTCCTGATTATACTCCACCCATGAGTGGTTATGTGCCTGCAATTAGATTTGAAAATGCACAGAGAGTGGTCAATAATCAACCACCAATACATCATCCTGAATTTTCCCGTAATTATCAAGTAGGATCAATATCAAATAATCTGGGTTTGATAGCAGTAGTTCGATAATATGTCGAAGAAAGTCATTATAATTTGGCCAACTTGTTGATTCAACAGATGACTACTATTTTGAATCCCATGATGACTGATCAAAAAATAAAATTCGAGCATTTAGCTAGACAAGTGAAACGAATTACTCGAATGGTTGATTATGATGAGGATGGTCGTCAAAATGAAGAAATAAATCCAGAAGATTTGGGGAATAATCTCAGAAATAGAAATGATAATATGAATCTTGGTGAAAATATGAATCATGTAGCTCAATGTGGTCAGAATGCAGATGAAGTGTTGGCTATGATGCATGTTAATCAACATGGAAAACATTATCAAGTTACAAGAATAGTGGAAGATATTCTTAATAGGGTCGGAATCACTGTGGAATTTATGAATCAATTATATTTTGTTTCTGCTTTTTCTGCTGTAATGCAAATGGTAGAAGTGCATAGAGATGTAAAAAATCCTAAAATAGTAACAAAGTTTATGGGAGAAGTAGACGAATTGACTACTGAATATATTGCTCGATATATGATCGAATTAGGCAACTTGGCAAATGATGAGAATTTGAAAATGAAATTCTTTCATTCTTTTTGTTGACAAAAAATGTTTTTATTTGGTTTTCGAATTTAAGACCCAATTCGATTGTGATTTGGGCACAGTTAAAAAGTACTTTTTATTCTCAATTTTATAGAGGTGAATTGAATGTGAAAATTACGGACTTAGTGGCTTTGAAGCGTGATGATGGAGAATCAATTGATGAATTTATAATCGTTTTAAGAATGCTAGAAGTAGATGTTATGTTTCACTTCCTGAAAGTGAGGTAGTGAAGATGGCAACTATGAGTTTAGGTTTTTATATGCGTCAAAAATTGCTTAATGTACATATACCTGATTTAGCTCATTTAGTTGAAAGAATTCGGCAAGTAAAAATTTTTCAAAAAGAAAAAAAAAAGTTTAAAAATGAGAAAAGGTACAAAAGTAAACTTTTTGCTCAAAAAGAAAAAGTTTTGTAGGTCAAAATGGGGTCTTCAAGTAAAGAGTCTGATTTCAAATTTTTTGAAGTTGATTTGGTTGAATTAAAAAAGGTCCACCTTATGTTTGCTCTTCGCTTAAGAAAATTGCAAATATTGAAAAATCTAATGATTTAAAATATAAGAGTAGAAAAAAATATAGTTTTGATATTTTAAAATCGGAACAGATATTCGATGTGTTACTTAAAGATAAACAATTAATTTTGTTCGAAGACAAGACACAGATTTCGATAAAAAATTTAAAAGAAAAGCCTTACTGTAAATTTCACCAATCAACTAGCCATTCAACTAACAATTATATCCTTTTCAGGGATTTGATTCAAGAAGTAATTATAGAATGAAGATTGAAGTTCGATAATGGTAAAAAATATATGAAAGTTGATTACTGATCCTTTTGATGCTGGAGCAAATTTTGCTGAGTCTCAGTTCATGGGAGTTAACATGGCTGGCTTTAGTAAAAAACCGTGACCATAGCTAGTAAAAAGGGTGACCATAGATCTATGGTCACAGTTTTGGACCTATGGTCACGGTTTTTTACCGTGGTCTATTCTCTCGTGGCCATAGGTCTATGGTCACGGTTTTTTTTATCTATGGTCACGGTTTTTATGGTCACGGTTTCAATTTTCAAAATCTGACACTTTAGGCCACGTTTTTTTTACCGTGACCATAGCCTTATCTATGGTCACGGTTTAGCCTCTATGGTCACCCCTCCTTAAAACCGTGACCATAGATTAGGCTATGGCCACGGTTTTCACCGTGACTATAGCCTCTATGGTTACCCTTCCTTAAAACCGTGACCATAGCCCTATCTATGGTCACGGTTTTTACCGTGACCATAGACTCTATGGTCACCCCACCTAAAACCGTGACCATAGCCCTATCTATGGTCACGGTTTTCACCGTGACCATAGCCTCTATGGTCACCCCTCCTTAAAACCGTGACCATAGCCCTACCTATGGTCATGGTTTTTCGCCGTGGCCATAGACTCTATGGTCACCCTCCTTAAAACCGTGACCATAGCCTATCTATAGTCACGGTTTTTCACCGTAGCCATAGACTCTATGGTCACCCTCCTTAAAACCGTGACCATAGCCTATCTATGGTCACAATTTTTCACCATGGCCATAGTCTCTATGGTCACCCTTCCTTAAAACCGTGACCATAGCCTATCTATGGTCGCGGTTTTTCACTGTGGCCATAACCTCTATGGTCACCCTTCCTTAAAACCGTGACCATAGCCTTATCTATGGTCACGGTTTTTCACCGTGGCCATAGCATGTTGTTGTTTATTAGATTCAATTTTTTTAAATTATAATCACATCCCAAAATGATAATAATCACAAAATAAATCTAAAAATAAGAAATTCAAGAAATCTAAATCATAAAAATTTCATTATAAGATAGATATGTTTAATTTTTAGTCTAAACAACACAAATCAAAATAAAGTGTAATTTTTCCAATTACATGTAAGACCTCAAAAAGTACATAACACATCAAAATATTACATTTACATAACTAAGGTCATTATAAGACCCTTCCCATATGATATTTGTATGGAACATACTTTCTTCATCACATCATGTCTTCCTGCACGTAAAAAAAATAAACATGTTAGATATCTTGCAAAAATGCTTTTGATGATGCAATACATATGCAGCAAAAAAAAGGGAAACATTCATCCATAGCAACACTCAAGAATTATTCACAACCATTATTCACTAAATACTATTATTTTAATAATTAGTTGGCACATAAAAGGTGGGATTCATTTTTAAATAATGTTACAAATCACCAACAAGTAAACCTTAGCAAATATTCATATATAGACAGTTGTTATAATAACCGACAATTAAGTTCTCAAAAAAAATACCAAGTGACAAGCAATTGAGACATCATGAGTATAAAACAAAGATACAACACGATATGCAAAAATTTCTGCAAGAGAGAGAGAGAGAACAGCATTAGAGCCGGCTGACAATGTTCTTAAGATGGATCAATAGCACAACAAGAAGCTATAAGAGTTAAAAAATGAATGTTACTGGAAGCATATCAATTTATCTATCTATTTTTTCCTAAAATTTTCTCCTCATAGATTAATTAGAAGAATTCACTTCAGCCATATATAAAACTTTAGCATTAAAAAAATAATATTATAGAGTATATTGACCCTATTATGACCAACTAAAAAATCTCTTAGAAAAATAACATGGAACAAGTGTCTACTGTCTACATGTAAAACAATCATAAGCTTAGAAACAATTATAAAAAAAAAAATCAAATACAATCACAAGCTTAGAAACAATTATTAAAAAAAATAAAATACAACAAATTCATAAAGGCTAGATTCAAAAGAGCTTCATGAGTAATAAAAAACACAGATATGAAAATCCAAAATTGACTTTCTAATATCAGATTTTAAATTTAAACTAAATACTAGAAAAATAACTCATATATGGAGTACTATCTTATGTTACCACTGTGAAAGTGATCAAGACAAATTTCAGGCACAACAAGATCAAATACCATTATCGATTACTCTTTAATTTGGAGTTTTCTAAATAATTCTCGGTTCTTTATTGTTATCATGCTATTGAATAAAGAATTTGTTGTTGATTAAGGTTAACTTAAAACTTCTATGGTACATAAGTTAATATTATTATCTTGATTCATCAGAAAACAACACACAAATAAATTATTATGAGTAATGACATCCACTTCAATACTTAGTGACCTTGGTCTTTATCGGATTAAGCTAATGAACAAGGTTCCTTTGTTTACATTGAAAAACCATATAAACATAGCAATAAGGAAAAATCACTACAGTTGATAAACTAATCACAATAACAGTTAAGAAAATTCACCAAGATGGTACACTAATTAAATAATTTATACACTAGTCTATTCACCGAGTAAAACCCCCAATTGGTTTAGAAACGTTTTCTGAGTGGCGACTTTAGTCTTTCATTGTTGTTTTTCAACCATTATTCCCTAAATTTCAAATTATTATAAAGATTAGCAATTAAACGTGCAAAAGAGAAAGTTTAGTCCCCAATCAAATTTTACAAAATAGTACTCATCTGTCTCACAATGTGAACATCTAGGAACTAAAAGCTAATAAACCAAAACCAAAGAATAAAGTTGCCACTGGGGAAAAAAAAGTTTAGGCTAGGGAACAATTTGTGGTTTTTACTCTCTTTCTCACTTGGATCATGTCTGTTTTTTTGTAGTGAACATAATATGAACTTTGTTTTTCTTAACATATTCTTTCATTAACATAGAACAGAGAGCAACATAATATAAACTACAAGATACAATGCATCAATGGAACTCTGGAAGAAGATGTCTTGCTAGGATCAAAGATAAGTTGAGAAATTTACACATAAAGGCTAAGAATTAGTAGTGTTCTACATTCCTGAAAGGGAAACATTTAATTGAAGATCACATGAAATATCTATGGCACAAATTCAAAAAATAATGTTTAAAAAAATTACCTACATATAATTACACAAAATTTGCTTGACAAGTATAGCATCCATACTTCAACAGATTTAAACATGAAACTATGTAGCTCCAGAAATGTATCAATTGACATGATTACTAACACCATAGAAGCAGCAAATCTGCATACCTGCCCATCTAAGGCCTGAATGGCACTTGACGCCTCCTCAACTGAATTGTAAGTAATAAACCCAAATTCTCTGGATCTGCCAAATCCTATGGAACATACTTATTAAGTCTCAGAGATTCAAATTTTTCATTAGAAGCTGGAAAAAAAATACTAATAATAGTTTTGTTAATTGTGAACTACAGTGTAAATGCAAATAGAAGCACTAAAAATCAGAAGTTTAAGGTAAAATACCAGAGTCTACAGGTTGTACACTTGACACATTCTCTAGGGCAACAGCGGTGACGGCGGAACAGCGCAACGACGTGGCTCTACGGAGGTCACGGTGGCTGGACTGTGCGGCGCTACAGCTCGCGAGGATGACGAAGACGGTGACAGCGAAGAACCCCCAGCGGCGGCTCTGGCTCAACGGCGACGCTTCTCTCTCCGCGATGGCAATGGCTCCCCGCGTGCGGCAGTTCGGTGGCGGATCGGCAGCAGAGCGCGGCTCCCTCTCTCCCTCAACGCCTCTGCAAAGCAAATCTCTCTCTCCTCCGGCGCCTCAAAGACAACGGTGACGGCGGGAAGGACCCAGCCGCGTCGTCCCCTCCTCTCTTCCCCTCTTCTCCCTCGAGCTCCCCTTCTCCCTTCTCTGTTCCCCTTTCTCCCTCACTCACTGAACTCACTGAGTGTTGTGTGCGTGTGTTTAGGGATTTAGGGTATTAAATTGGGAAATTTGGGATATTAGGATTTTTATTAGAAATATTTAGGATTAAGATAAAATATATATAAATAATATAACAATTTTATAAAATATTTGAGATAAAATAATAATTTAGAATTTAAATATAATACTGTGAAGATTATTTTTGAAACACATAAAATTTTATTTATCAAGATATTATTGAGTTTAAATAATTATTTTTAATTTAAATTATAAAATAAACATACTAATTACATTTTATAAAATACATTTAAATTCAAAATATCAATTATCTAAATTAAATTATATGATCTTTCATTATTTTTCTATCATAACTTTAATTTCAATTTATATAAAATAATTAATTAAAATAAAAGTTGTACATAAATATTAATTGAGTTAAATCTAAAGTATTTACAAAACTCCGTTTAATTATTCCTAATAAATTAATCTCTAACTTTAAGAACTCAATTTAATAAATAAATCATAATTTATTCATAATATAAATTTCTTAAATTTAATTATATAACACTTCTATTATTAAGTTATTAAATCATTTTTTATGTTATTCAGTTTTAAATCTTTTTTTAATTTAAAATTAATAGTAGTCAACTTAATTTTTTATTTATAAAATTAAATTTAAAATTTTAATATTTAAAATAAATCATATAAAATTATTATTAGTTTTTAATTATTAAAATTTTTAAAATATAAAATATTTAAAATTATAAAAAATACATAAAAATCTTCATTAATTTAAACTCAAATGATTAAAACTATGATCATAAACCCCTTTAGGTCATCCTCCAAAACCGTGACCATAGACTCTTTTAGGTCACTCTTTTGAAAAACCGTGACCATAGACACTTTTTGGTCACTGTAAAAAACCGTGACCATAGACCCCTTTAGGTCACCCTCAAAATCGTGATCATAGACCCTTTTAGGCCACCCCCAAAACCGTGACCATAGACCCCTTTAGGTCACCCCAAAAACCGTGACCATAGACCCTTTTAGGTCACCCTTTTTTTAAAAACCGTGACCATAGCCCCTTTTTAGTCACTGTAAAAAACCGTGACCATAGACCCCTTTAGGTCACCCCTAAAACCGTGACCATAGACCCTTTTAGGCCACCCCCAAAACCGTGACCATAGACCCCTTTAGGCCACCCCCCAAAACCGTGACCATAGACCCTTTTAGGCCACCCTAAAACCGTGACCATAGACCCCTTTAGGTCACCCCCTAAAACCGTGACCATAGACCCTTTTAGGTCACCCTTTTTTGAAAAACCGTGACCATAGCCCCTTTTTGGTCACTGTAAAAAACCGTGACCATAGACCCCTTTAGGTCACCCCAAAACCGTGACCATAGACCCTTTTAGGCTACCCTCCAAAACCGTGACCATAGACCCCTTTAGGCCACCCCTCAAAACCGTGACCATAGACCCTTTTAGGTCACCCTTTTTTAAAAAACCGTGACCATAGACCATTTTTGGTCACTTAAAAAACCGTGACCATAGACCCCTTTAGGTCACCCCTCAAAACCGTGACCATAGACCCTTTTAGGCCACCCTTTTTTAAAAAACCGTGACCATAGGTACTCTATGGTCACCCTTTCCAAAAAAACCGTGACCATAGCTTTTTTTTTTTGGTCACCCTAAAAAACCGTGACCATAGAGGGTCTATGGTCACGGTTTTTTATCGTGACCAAAAAAACTGTGGCCATAGACCCAAAATGTTGTAGTGTGGAGCAAATTTTGCTGAGTCTCAGTTCATGGGAGTTAACATGGCTGGCTTTAGTTCCTATGAATTTGATTCTTTTTTGGGAGACTTTGAAACTAATGTGAGATTAGTATACCTTAGTGTAGGTGAAGGACTGCTAAAATTTTTTATGCATAAAGAATTGAAGGATCGAGATGTTTTTTTGTGTCCTCGATATAATGTCTTTGATGCGGAAGTTACAACAATTTTTGAGAAAGAAAAGATGAAAAAAGAATTGGCTCATAAGAAAGAACAGATTTGTCAAAGAATTCTTCTTGAAGGCAAGAAGGCCAAAGTTCTCGAATTTTTCAGGAGAATTTTTCTCCTTCGATGAGTCGCTCACAAGCCTTAGGAGTCTAATGGATAAAAAACTGTCAATAGTTTTGTAGTCGAGATGTACGGTATAAGCGCAAACTTCAAAGGGGTCATCGAAGTTTTAATCGAGGATGTTATCCATATCCTCGACCTCGAGGTAGGACCAAAGAAAATCGAGGTAGGTTTTATTATTATTTGCTTAAATTGTTACTTTTAATTTTAAGTTATTTGCTCATTATTTAAAATTTTTGAAAAAACTAATTTAAATTTATTTTAATTCAAATTTATTCCTAAGCTAATAAATTTACGTAATTATTGTATGAGTCAACTACTCGAATTAATTCAAATTTATTCTTAAGTTAATAACAATAATAATTAATAATTATTCAATTAATTTTCATGTAATAATAATAATTTTGTTTGTATTATATCATCTTTTAGTTAGTTGTTAGGATTTTTATTTTAAATTCAAATCAAGGTCAATTAAGTTTTAGAAAATCTTAACTATGAGTCAATTATAAAAATACGAATTAGAGATACATAACATCATACTTCCTTTGCATAGTACAATTAATTATTCCTTTTAAAATTTTGTGTGTACGTATACAAGCGATAAGGTTATAGATACTACCAAGTTATGAAAATTCTCCATTATCATATTCAATTGAGATGGTTTGCCTCGATGAAGACGTGAGTTTCCTATCCCTTTTTTAAATAATATTAAATTTATATTATTGATATTTCAAATGTGTTTCTTTACTTCATTTTAATTATTCTTTGATTTTTGTTTGTTAATTCTAGAGAGAAAAAATACATGCTTCAGTTAAGAAGACTATTGTGTCAAGATTCGTAAATTTGCTAAGAGAAGGAATGACATATCAAATCACATCTTTTGGTGTTGGACGCAATGTAGGTAATTTCATGGCTACACATCATGAGTATATGGTAAATTTAAATCAACGTACCGATGTACATAGACTTTCGGAATCATCAAGTATCCCACAATATGGATTTAGTTTTGTCGAGTTTTAACATTCTCAATGCTTCTAGATTCGATTACATCTATTTGGTTGGTAAGTTTATTGTTTTACAAAAAAATAAATTCAATGATAAATTTATTTATTTTATTAATTTTTTTCTTAGCATAGTTATTAACAACAAATCCTTTTTATCTTATTAATCTATTTTAGATATTATTGAATATCTTGCTAAAATTAAAAGTGAGAAAATTCTTGAAAATGATCACAAGTCTATCAAGTACAATATTATTAAATTGGAAGTTAATGATGGGTAATTAATTCTTTTTTGAATTTTTTAACTATATATTTAAACTTTTTATTTTCCAGAAATATAATTTTTGGCGAATCAATTCAATTCCTTTGAGAAAATTGCGAATCGAGTTCATAAAAATATAATTCGTTTATAAGTAGTCCATTTTGAATTAATCTAGATAACGTGCGAATAAAATACATGTAAGTTAAATACGTAAAAATTAGTTTGTTTGAAATTTTTTTTAAAAAAATAATTTTAATATTGTAATATTAACTTTTTACAAAATTTTTAAATTTTAGTTATAATAAATTACAATAACATTGTCTATATTCTCTATGCAAGTATTTCTTTAACATAAATGTTTATCGTTACATGATTGCTATTTGACAACCTTTATTATTCATGCACAATGTCCTTCTAGATAGCATGGCTGAAATTGAGAAGCAAATAAAATTAGTCGCTAGAGTTTTAACATGGAAACAAATAATTGAGCGTGATAACAATTTAAACATGATAACAACCCTTAATTCAAATTTACCTACAATATGATAATAAATATATTATTTTTGTCTATGTTTTAGTAATTTTTTAAACAACATAACAATTTAAAAATATTTTATATTTAAAAATTTTTGTTAATTAGAATGTATAAAATTTTAAAGACAACTAAATTTCGAAATGTTTTAACAAATAGAAGATTGATATAGGAGTTTTATATTTTAAAACAAATATTTGTTTTATATTTTATCGACAAATAATAGTTATTTTCAAATTCTAATTCTAATTTCTATTTGGTAATCTGGACTCTATTTAAAATTTTAAAATTTGAAATTCTAATACGAATTCTTAATTAAGCAACTTCTTAAAAATTTTAATTTTTTAAATTTAAATTTTGGGTTAACCACAAAAAATGTCTTCGAATTATTTAAACGCTAGCAATAATGACATCTATTTTTTTATCGACAAAAATAACCTTTAATAATTTAAGAACACGCACAAAATACCCATCCGTCAAGAAAGCCATATTCTATTAACGGAAAAACATACGTGGCGTGGCGTGGCGTGGCGTGGCGTGGCGTGGCTTGGCTCTCTCTCTCTCTCTCTGTCCCATCCCCAAAATTAATAACCCTAAAACCCCAAATCTCCCAAATCTCTATGCTTTTCTTCTCCTCCCGATGCCATAGCCACCGCTCTAACTTTGTCTACTTCTCTTTGCAACACCAAAAACTACAACACAACAATAAAAAATTATACCCAGAACTATAACGCGAGTACGATCGGAATGGAAGGAAAGCTTGACGGTCAGAGCTGGAAGGCGAGTGCAAAAAACCAGAACCGAAAGGCGAGCACCGCCGGATCTGGAAGGCAAGCGCCGCCGGGTTTGGAAGGCGAGTTTCACAGGTGGGAGTTGGCTTCGTTCCAATTCTCCTTCCTCCATCATTCGTCGCAACAACAACCTCTTCTTTATCCATTATTTTGCTCACTGTCGTTGACTTAGTTCTTCATCATCCACTTCTGATTTTGTTTCTATTGTTAAATCTATTGTTGAAATCAGAGTGAGTTATTATTGGTATTGTTATTGTTGTTAGTGCTAATGGACTATGAGAGTGGGACGAATTTTTAGAGGGATGACGACGGGATACGATGGTGGCAAGATGGGTGAAAGTTATAGTTTGAGTTTTAGATTGGGGTGAGATTCATGGTGTTACGGCAAGTATGAGAAGATGACGACCATGTGGTAGTGGCAAGGGTGAGGATGAAGGTAATGGTTCAAGAGTGGTGGGCTTGAGGGATTTGAAGGAGTGGTGTCAAGTGGTGGTACTGGCAGTGACAAAAGAGAGAGAGAGAGTCTCTGTTTGCCACATCAGACATTTTCATTAACGGAATATGTCTCTCTTGACGGATAGGTATTTTATACACGTTTTTAAATTATTAAAGGTTATTTTTGTCAATAATAAAAGTGGAGATCATTATTGTCAGCATTTAAATAATTTAGAGGCATTTTTGGTGGTTAACCCTTAAAACTTTTATTGTTACATCTATAAGTTTTTTCTTGACTCAATTCACATTGTTATTTTTTAAATTGTCTCTGTCTTTTTCTTTCTTTTTAATTACAAGCTATTCATTTTTAGTCTCTTTATTTAAAAATATATAAATTTTGTTTTATTGTTGTGCTTTTCTCTATACATAATCTTAGTAAGGTTTTTTTTTTTTAAACAAAGGAGCTCAACACCAAAGTGGAGCAAGAAACAGGATCAAAAAGACTAAAACAGACAGAAACTGACTAACAGCTTACAGAGCAAAACAAACCCCATGTCATCTTCGGCATAGCCATCAACAACACAAGGGATCTTTATACTTCCACTCCTGGTAGCTACGAAAAGACATGTCAATAATGTCGTCTACGCCTTTTTCTTTATTCTGAAATATCCTCCTGTTTCTTTCCAGCCAAACGTTCCAGATAATCGCAAAAAACAAATGAACCACTTTCTAGACTCCTCCTTTCTACTGGTTGCGCCTGTCCAACATTGAAAATGCTCCTTCACAGTCCCAGGAAAGGACCACTTCCTGCCAAGATGAACTAACCATGCACACCAAACCTGCCAAGTAAATTCACATCCAAGGAATAAGTGATGTACATTCTCAACATCCTTTTTACATAGAACACACATAGTATCCTCCTAAGTAATTATCCCAAGCCGACACAATCTCTCCTTTGTATGCACCCTGCCAATCAAGATAAACCAAGCAAACAGCTCCACTCTTGGAGGAACTAAGCCCTTCCATATAGTCTTGGTGAAGCTATAACTTGTTATGTCCTCCGGTAGTGTTTTCTCCTGCAATACCAGCACAAATGAGTTAGTAGTAAAAATACCCTGTCTATCAAACTTCCACACAAGCCTATCCTCTCTGTTTGCCGCTAGTTTTACCGGCCTCAAAGCATCATGCAACTGATTCACAATTTCCAACTCCCATTGGAACAGCTCACGCCTCCAATGGAAGTTCCAAATCAACTCTATCCCATCCCAGAACTCACAATCCCCAATGACTGATCCTTTTTGGAGTGAAACCGAGAAGAGTCTTGGGAACCTATCCTTTAGAGCACCACAACATAGCCACACGTCCTCCCAGAAATGGGTTCTTCTACCATCACCAACCTCCATGGTGAGTCCAGTGATCATCTTATCTCTTACGTGTTGCTCCTTGATCTGTAGGTGACAGATATTCTTCCATGGTCCTCCTCTAATAGGTAATGTCTGAGTGGACAGTAGCTCATTAGGATTCAGATTATAACAAGAACACACCACTTTCTTCCACAATAGACATTCCTCTTTTGAAAACCTCCACCACCATTTAAACAAGAGTGCTGTATTCCTGATCATCGCATCTCCAACACCTAGACCACCTAACTTTTTTGGAGCCTGAACCACTTCCCATCTAACCAGAGCTACGCCATTACTACCATCCTCCTTACTCCACAAAAACTTTCTCTGTAATGAGATCAATTTTTCAGTAACCGCCTTAGGCATCTTATACAAACTTAAGTAATATACTGGTAAGCTATTTAAAACAGCTTTGATAAGCACCAACTTTCCCACTTTGTTTAGCACTTTGGAATTCCATAAACTTAGTTTCTCTTCCACCTTATCTATTATTGGCTTCCAAGTCTTCACCAACCTCGGATTAGCACCTAGAGGGATTCCAAAGTATCTTACTGGTAGTGTAGCTTCCTTGCACTCCAACAAGTTGCACATACGAATCACCCATTGTTGGTCACAATTGATAGGAATTAGACTGTATTTGTCATAATTAATGCTCAACCCCGACATAAGCTCAAAGCAGCGAAGTAGTCTCTTGTAGTTTTTGATAGTCTCCTCCTCAGGCGGACAGAACAAGATAGTGTCATCTGCGAACTGAAGATGCGATAACTCTATGTTGTCCCCCCAACCAACAAAGGAGAAATCCGGCCGTTTCTAACTGCCTCCCCGATCATTCTATGCAGAACGTCAACCACAAGTACAAAAAGAAAAGGAGATAGTGGGTCGCCTTGTCGCAGACCTCTTTCCATCATAAACGGCTTTGTTGGTGAACCATTTATCAACACTGACAAAGATGCTGTGCCCACACACTCCATAACCCAAGCCCTCCATCGGCTTCCAAAACCCATTTTCTGCAAGACAATGTCCACAAAACTCCACTTAACTCTATCGTATGCCTTCTGAAAGTCTAGCTTGATGATTGCTGCCTCCTTTTTCCTTATTTTAAGCCAATGCACTGTTTCACACGCAATGAGTGCCCCGTCATGTATTTTGCGACCTTTGACAAACGCACTTTGAGTTTCCCCAACCAACCCTGGCATCACTGCTCTCATTCTCCTGACCAACACCTTAGAGATCACCTTATACACACAACCAACCATGCTAATCAGGCGCAGATCCTTTATTTCCTTGGCCCCAACAAACTTAGGAGCCAAAGCCACCCAAGTGATATTAGCGTCCTTAGGTAACTTGGCTGTCTGAAAGAAAGCCACCACAGCTGCCGTAAACTCAGACCCAATCTCATCCCAGCATCTTTTAATAAAGTTCATGTTGTACCCATCACTACCTGGTGCTTTAAACGATTCACAGTCCCACACTGCCTCTCTTATCTCTTCAGCTAATGGTAAAACCTCTAGCTCCACAGACTCCTCTTCAGATATCTTAGTAAGGTTATCTATATTTTTATTCGTTCATAGATTATTTTTATTTGTCTATTTTATTTATTTATGCATTTTTATATTTAAAAACTCACCGAATCAAAAAAATTATTTTTTATATTCAAATCAAACTTAAATTTATTTTTTTATATTCAAATGATCAGATCACATATTAATAATTTGTTGTAGATCGAAGCATTTCAAACTAGCATTTTATGTACAACACAAATTCGGTAGATGCCATTGTTGGTGGCCAATGTAACTTTCTTACTATCAGAATGTTACGTTTTTTGCTGCGCTACTCTGATAGCAAGAAGTATTACGACGACTTCCTATACTTAATAATAAAATATGAGCCTTTTACTCGAAACTATATCGCTGATTTCTTTAAAAAATCAAAAAAATATTTTTTTTAAAACAAACATGCATATATATAACCAAAACTCAATCACATTCCTCATATATATATATATATATACACCGGACTTCCTATACAAGTACTTACAAATATACATACATGTATTTCATTACAAAACAGGATTACTATCCCTCTTACAACAATATGATGTTAACGGTGAGGGAAGAATAATATCTAAACTAAAACATCGTATAAGCAAAACATAATAAAACTCTTAAACTTCTTCATCCGTTTTCTGAAAAGATAAAGCTGTAGGGGGTGAGAACCTAACCACACGGTCTCACCACGGAGCTTCAGAATTATCATAAGAAGATGTTCAAAGAGAAAACTATTTTCAAGCTCAGTGATTATCGTTGTCTTATGAATCTTTTGAAAACCGACGGTTTAACCATCCTAATATTCAAAACATTTTTTTAAAAGAAATCAGTTAACTATGCAAATTCAAAACCTTTCTTTTCGTATAAGAAAAATCTTAAAAAGTTTTCTAAACTGTATGAATGACCAACCTGTTCCAAGTATATGTTCATTAAATCTATGCTGAACCAGCTTGATTTTTCATACTTAACTAAACCTCAATCAGGAACCAATCACGGCCTCATGCCCATTCACACAATCAATCAGCACTTATCATCAATTCAGCACCAAAACTCAATCTCAAAAGTACCACATCAGAGCAAACACAGGTAATACAGACACGAAAAATATAGGTATAGATAATAGTTACATCAAGTAGCTCAGATAACAGTTAATAGCAGTTAAACAATTAGACAAACCAAAACAAATTCAAACTCAAACAAAGCATGTAAATGCATATAATGCATGTCTGCCCTATGGCTAATGAGCTCATTTGTCGGTTATATAGTCAAACCCGACATATCCGGTAGCTAATCCGGACAGTGTCTCTCTGTTGCGCATTAATACCATTAGAGGAATACATGCCATGTCACCATTAGAGGGATTCTGCGCCTGTCACCATTAGAGGGAATAGATACCCTGTCATCCTTACAACCAGAGAGAAAACACAGACATAGTTGTCATCAGTCATCTTCAACCATGTTTCATTTATCATATTTATTCAATTTCGTAATCAAACTCATTTTTCTTCATTCTTCTTCCTCATATCTTTTTCGGAGCAAATGGACAATGCCATTGCCTCTTACCTGGATCTCAAATCTTAATCAAATTCAATTTCATTTTCAAATCCATTATTTCTCAATATCACTCAATTCAAAAATCATATTTTTAAAATCAAATCTTATCATCTTTTATTCAAATTCAATCATCATCATTCCTCCCGTTCTGTTCATTAATAATTCAAACTCAAAACATAATCTTTTTCTTAATAACGCATAAACAAGTCACATAATCCTTAAATCTCAGTCTCTCTAAATAACCACTTTAAACAAACTCTCAAATTTTTATAAAAATTTGGATAACATCTCATCTAAAATTCGGACTATGCCACCCTTACGGGTCCCATCAAAGCCACATTTTTCTACCCGTTCTCAACCAGCTCCAAATATCAAATACTTTTCATTAATCAAACCGTTTCCAAATATCAAATCCTTTCCAAAATCAAACCAAATTTCGATATCAAACAAATTTTAAATATTAAATCACTTTCAAACTAAACCAATTCCAATTTTGAATCTTTTCTAAAATCAACCCCTTTCCAAAATTAAACTAAATTCCAACATTAAACCTCTTCCAGTAATTTAGGGGAAATCAATTCAACAACATCATCCAACTATTTCAGGACATTCAACTTTCTCAATCGATCAATCAATCAATCAAATAATTTCATTCATCCAAAATAACTCAATTCAATCCATAAAACTTACGAAATCACAAAAATATACTTTTCGCATTAGTATTGACTTGTAACAACTCTTGAAAGTAAAATAAGTTTAAGAAAAGTGCTCCAACCTCGATCGCAAGTTAACTACGCGACAAAACCCGTAAAACTCTGATTTTGCGGTGGCGGCATCAAATCCGACCATCCCCGCAGCAGTCACAGCTTCTAAGCACAGCACGCAAGAACCATAGCTAAACCCTAAGACATTAACGCCGTATAAAACTCAATAATCTATAACAGAAAGAAACCAAGAACAGAGTAGCTGCAGCTCTAACGGCAATCTCTGACGAGGCGCAGTCACTACCACGGGAACATCTCGAAGGGCGGCGGCCAAGGCAGCAGAAACGGAGATGGATCTGATGGCGATAGAGCTCCATGGCGGGTCAGCAGCGATGACACCTCCTCCCTCACCCCTCCATCACGTCTCTCACTCTGTTTACTTCGTGCGATGTCGGCAACGTCGAGCTCGACGGCGGTACGCGATGGCGGTGATGAAACAGCCACGGCGAGCTGGACGCGAACGGCATCCCTCTCCCCGCGGACTCTCTCTCTTCGCATCTTGACGGCCCTCTCTCCGCAGTTTCGTTTCCGATGGCAGCTCAGCAACAGTGACCGGCGATGATTCGCAACGGATGTGGTGCGACGATGGCTGGTGGCGGCACGGTACCCTCCCCCTCTCAAATCTCTTCTCCGTGCTCTCTCATCTCTCTACCGTGTGTGTGTTGGTGTTTGTAAGTTGTGTGTGTGTGTGTATTTGGGAAGGGGAGGGTGGTGAAACGGTGGCTGTTAGTACATATTATGATTAGGGTTATGTTTTGGGGATTTAGTTAGGAATTAGGGTTTAAGTAGAGTATTAATTAAAAATCAAATTTAATCCAATAATAATATCTATAAAAATATTATTTGATTATCAACTTAAAATTTATTTTCAAATAAATATTCCAATTCATAATTAGAGATATTAAAAATCAATTTCTTTTATAATTATAAAATAAAGTTAAAAAATCTAATTATTCAATTTAAAGCATATAAAATTCTTATTATTGTTCCATTATTAAAATTTTAAATCATAAATAAAAAATTGCTTAATTTTATATATAAAATTTCATAAAATATAATCTTAATTAAATATAATAAATCATAAATAAATTTATTATTAATTTTTTTTAAATTCCGGAGTCTTACCGCTAATAGCCCTTTTTTACTTTTAGCAAATATAGGAAACTCGAACCCGCAACTTCTTAATTGAGTATGGAAAGACTATGTCATTTGAACTATATAACTCATTGGCTACTGCTAATAGCCCTTAAGCATATTTAAATACTCTATCTTATATTTATCTAATTAATCAGCACAAATAACACATCAGCGTATATGTTAAGGTGGAAACACTAATCCATATTAGAATAAATCATTCTACGTGAGAGAAAGAGAAAGATGATAATAATAATAATAATAATAATAATAATAATAATAATAATAATAATAATAATAATTATTTATTATTATTATTATTATTATTATTATTATTATTATTATTATTATTATTATTATTATTATTATTTTATGTGAGAAGTGTGCAAAATAAAATTTATTTTTAAATTCTACTAATTTCTATTTGCTAATTAAAATACTCTATTTAAAATTTTAAAATTTATAATTCTAATATTAATTCTTAATTAAACGACTTCTTAAAAGTTTTAATTTTTAAATTTAAATTTTTTTATTTATTATATTTATAAATTTTTTTTTATTCAATTTACATTGTTATCTCTTAAATTGTCTCTGCATAATAAAAGTATTATTTTTCTTTCTCTTTTTTATTACAAACTATTCATTTTCATCAGTTTTTTTGTTTAAAGACGTATGAATTTAACTTTCATTGAAAATTAATTTTGTTTATATTGTTGTTTCTAAAAACTTGAACTAATTTGATAGTTTGAAAAAATATTTTAAAAATGAATTAATTTGATCAATAAATAAATTTAATTAAAATATTTAATATTAAAAAATTATGTAGCTAATAAAATAGTATGAAATAAAATTACTATAAGTGAATATTATTGATAAAAAATAACAAATGATGGATTAGGAAGCTCATATTTATATAATATTATTTTAATTAGATTAACCAAATTTTAATGTAGTATATTTTATCTCATTTATTTTTTATTAATATATTTTTTGCCCTTATAAATTTTTCTTTGTTTTTTTCTTTTATGAAAAGAAAAAAAATTCAAATTTAATGAGTAAGGATACAACTAATATCATGCAAGAAATCCAAAGAAAAACAAGATTGAAGAGAAAATTAATATGAAAAAAAATAAAGTAAAGCACTATTCAAAGTATCTTTCATAAAGAAATAAATTAACTATTTATATTCTTCATTATCAAGTAAGAATAATATATTTATTTATTTAATATTTTTAGTTATACCAGTATTATATATTATGTTATTGAGTATAAAAAATAGCCAACACAATATTTTTTATACACTATTTAATCATTTATAAATAATAAATTAATAATTTATGTTACCTTCATAATGTGTCTCTTACTATATTTATTTATAAAAAATTTGAGTAATAGTTTAAATGATGTGCATTTAGATTCGGTGTTGTCTGATATTATATGTAAATAGAAGCACTAATACCAATTGACTTATGGATGAATTTCTTGGAACTTACTTTTGTGAATATACATACATTTTTTGTATTTTGATTTTTTTATTATTTATACAATTATAAACTTTAACAGAAAGTATATTCAAAATCAATGTGTCAAATTATTTTACTAGGTAATAATTTAACACTACATCGACTAAGATCTACAACCATTAATCCACTCTTTATAGGTGTAAAGAGAAAACAATGTATCAATATTAGTGATGTTAGTAGTTTGGCTAATACAAGTGGAGCATATAATAGCCCATATCATCATATAAGTCAACAACAGCTTCAACAAATATCAAACAATATACGCCAGTTACAAAGCCATGCTAATATGCTTAGATTTCTTTTTAATGTTCTATAATTCAACATCAATCATTTAGTTTTCAACTGTTCTACTAAAATAATCATTCTTATATGCTATATAATTATTGTAGATACAGTAGAGTACACAAACCGATCTAGGTTGTAAAATAATGCAAGAATGAAAAGGAAGACTATACTACTTTAAAAGAGACATGGTAATATAACCATGATAGATTGTAATTTTTAAGAGTTAAGAGTTGCGCAGTAGCCTCAAGGTTCTAATTCTGGACAAAGACGGTAATTTAAATAGAGTTGCACATATGGATCGGATAATATCTACATATCTGTAGTAATTATCTGCATCCGATCCGCATTATGGTAGGATCGGATTGCGAATTTGACAGTGATATCTGTGGATCCGATCCGCATATCCGCACGTCTCATATAAATAGCATAATTTAATAAATTAAACTCTAATGTGATATGAATTTTAGTGTGTTGTTTTATGAATTTTATGATTTTTTATTTTTAATTTTTTATGTTGTACTTCAACTTAAAATAATTAAACTTAGATCTTGTGTTTTTTTTTATTATTCAAGAGAACTTTTATTGATAACATTCTAGGAGTAAATAAGCTTAAACAAGTGAAAGAAAGGATTTTATAGACATTTTTTTTGTAAAAATAGGGCCTTAAAATAGTTTTTTTGAATTATGCAGATATACCCAATATCCGATTCGATCCGGTCCGCAAGTATGCAGATCGGATCGGATCTGATCTGACCTGAAAAAAATGCGGATATCGTATCCGATCTGATTGGATGAGTGCAGTGCGAATAAGATAGAATTACAGGCTATATCCGATCCGATTCGTGTGCAACCCTAAATTCAAAGTCATCAACAACAAATGTCATGTTCAAATAAGTTTTTAATAATATTTAGGTAAGAAAAATAGTATTTTCATTTTAATAACATGTTATGATTACACTGTTGTATAAATATTTACTGTAGATATAATTAATTTATTTATAACTCTTCTTTTAGATTTGAAATAAAATATGTAATAGAGAGCACAACATCATATGCCAATTGCTTTTCTAATGGTTGGTAAAATATTAGGTTGTTGATCAATTTTCATTAACCTTTTGATATAAAGTAATAAAGTTTAATGTAAAACTGATGTGCTGCTATTATTGTTATATATGTTCTTATTTTTTCAGGTCTATTTGCTTATGGTTCAAGAATATTATAAATTTCAAACTGTTTTATTTGCATTTTACTTTGAATAAAGATAAAACAGCATATTCAATAATACGTTTATTGTATAATAACGATGATAGTGATACTAAACTTGAAAAATTTATTATTATAAAATATTATTTTCGATTTAACATATCAAATTAAAATATAAGCATAGGTTTAATACTAGTATGTTTATATATAATGTGTTAGGACTTAGTATTGAACTAAGATCCTTTCATTCATATAAAAAGCTTTTAATCACTAAATTAAGATCTTTAATTAAAAATTTAATATTTTTATTTATATAAAAAATAAATTTATTTAGTGATATATAAAAATTAAATTATAACTTTAAAATTTTATCAAATTATTAAATATTATATTTTTTTATAATTCACAAGTAGAATTAGATACCTATGAAGATGAATAAAATTAAAGTTGTCATATTATAAATTTACGAATAGAGTAGAATTGAATTTTAATAAAAAAAAATTAACTCATAAAAAAAGAATTAGATCTAAACCATTCCTTATATATCCTATTCATTATCACTCCTACACACAAGAAGGTATCTAGCAAAAGATTACTGAAAGCAAGCATAAATATGAAATAGAAATAGAAATAGAAATATAGAAGAGCATGCAGCATTGGTGGAGAAAGTGGGTGTTAGGTGTTGCTCAGTGCTTTAATATGATATCCCATCACTTTATGTTCCCTTTTCTTATTAATTTATTAGTGCCGATGGCGATTCATTTTTCTTACCGCATAAGAAAGAAACCTAGCTATTTCAAAGTTTGCTACATATAAGATTTATATCAGCTTTAAATTAAATTAAAGTTGCATTACATATATACAATGTTTATAGAAATTACAGGGACCACCTTAGCAAAGGGCAACAAATTAAATTTGGTTACAGGATTCTATGTTAGTACATACATGCTTCAATCCAGTGCTCAAAGTTACAATATAGCATTCGATTGTTCAAAGACTACAAATGAATAATGTCAAAACTCAAAAGGCTACAAGGGATTGCTTTCTCATCAGAAACTCACAAATTCTATGCGGGAGGTGAAATTGTAAATTACCCAAAATGCAGGGACCTCTATTTATTATGTCAAAATTCTCAATTGCAAGAACTTAATAGTAATGAGTGCAGTTCTCTTCTAAAATTAAAGAACATGCATAGTTTAATGGTTGTAGTAAGGTATTCATATGAATCTATGGCAGAGGACCGTGCCCTATTTATTTATATGTATATATACATGCACTACTGTACTTCTGTTAGCTATATATATATATATATACCAATACGGACACCCTGCTACTTCTTTAATATGTCACCTAGTAGAAAAAAAGATTATATGTATTATATTTATGTATATTTTCATGAATTTTATTTAATATTAAAAATAATTGATGAAAAGTAAGGAAAAGTTATTTTTTATATTTTTAAAAATATAAAAAAGCATAAATATCTTTCCGTTTTTCTGAATTGGCATCTTTTCACACGAACTTATTATGAAATTTCTAAATTCGTGTAACACGAGAGTAAATGGTGCATATATCAGCATATATAGTATCAGTATACTACATATATAGGAATCAAATCATTGATGATAAAATCTTGGATATTCAACCTTCAAGGTGTGAGGTGTCCAATACGGTAACTAGCATAAGGTATAGCAGTGAACCACGTGTTGTTATGTTAACTGCATTTTTTGTTCCTTCATTTCTAAGATACCATTGCATTGCATATATTCATCATTGGTAAATACGAGATTGAATGGAGTAGGGACACAACGACATGTCACGTGTATAAAATATACAGGCTAAGTTAACAGAACATATAGAATCAAACATTGCAAGTATATACATATATATATACTTAGTATATCCAAATTCCTAATTTATGATATGGTTATATCTGCAATTACGAAAATGTATTGATACATACTTTATAGAGAACGTTCTAATAATAAGTTTGATACATCGTTTTGGTTATCAAAATTGCGTTTGGCAACAGAATGACATAATAAACAAATACTAAAATATAATTTTCATTGTTCAAACAAAATCCCCACGTGGGTTCACAGAGATGTTCCTGCTGATTTCACCACGCATCCAACCACACCTCTTTGACTAGGGTGATTTTTCAGGTTTAAGATCAGAGCATTGTTTCTTCTTGTGTTGAGGGTCTGGTGAAATTATTAACATATACGGAGTCCACATAATTTTCAATTAAGGTCTTTTTATATACTTCTATCTACCACTAAAATACTAATTTAATTGAGATTTTCTGTTAACCGTGACAAGGTCTAAGAAAGAGAGAGAGAGAGAGAGAGAGAGAGAGAGAGAGAAAAAGGCTTGGCTCGGACAATTTAGACAACAACGTTTTTTTTTTTTTCAGTGTCTTGTGGAAAATAGAGCGTGCCAAAAAGAAAAGAAAGCATAACAGTTTAAATTAAGAAATGTCACTCTTAAATTTAATGAATTTAACATCTGATCTTTTTTTTATGACATCTATAATGAAAATAGACCTTTATATTAGACACATGATTAAGATTAGAGAAACTTTAGCCAAAAAGCAAACAAACTAAACAATTTTCATCAAGTGTAACTTTAATTTGAATTAGTGATGTAAGCACTAAAAAAAATCGTAGAGAGGTAACTTAGGTGCATATATGAGGAAACTAATAACTTATTATTAGGTGCATATATGCAACAGATTTTATGGTTAGCCAAATATCAATAGGACAATACCCACCAAAGAATAAACTGAGACACCATGCATGCCTTTCGATACCCTATTAGTAACCCTATGTTACAAGTATATGACACCTCTTTGATGGATATATAGGGGTATTCCCATTTTTGTCTATTCTCCGGAATATGTCTCATGTCTCTTTCCACAAATGATCGATCAAGCATATCATGCATTTAACAATCCCCATACACATACATATGCTGCATGCTATAAACTTATGAATCATATATATATATATATATATATAAGTTATTTTAATATAATATTAATTAATTATATTGTTAGCTTATTATTAATTAGCAACACATAAAGAGTATCATTTTTAACATATTACAACTGACATATCATTTGATGTTACGTATAAGCGAAACATTTACATTAAATGGACGAGTGATATATATGAAATAAATACAATATAATTTTCGAGACTAAATACTAATCATTAATATTAAAAATATAAAAATTTATATGTTTTTTCTTAGATGAAAATTTAGGTGTTCAAGTACAGTTAACTTTACGTGAAGTTGATAGTTGAGAATCGTTAAATGATTTAAATGTTTTGACTAAATTTTTATCTAACAACTCTTAGTTATCAACTATTTCACGTAAAATTAACTACACTTGAGTTTCTACCCTCTTCTTATTTCCTTAGTTTTTAATTTGAAAAAAATAGTTTTATTACATAGTATGAGAATTTCTATAATCGAAAGTTCTAGAGTTTGATCTTTATTATTCTCAAATAAATAAATAAATAAGTAGTATAAGACAAAGAAAAAAAAAAGAAGACCTATGCAAAAATTCAAACAAACTTAAAAGATATTCTTATTTTAGAAGGTTTGTCCATGTGTCTCCTCCTATTAACTTAAACTTTTAAAAAAAATTATTTTATAGTGATTGATTTGCATTGTAATTTTCAGGAGATCAAAATTTATTTTATTTTATTTTTACCTTGACTCAATAATATAACTAACTAACTAGAAAAAACCTAGAATTACTTAATGATGACATAATGCTAGCGTCATATTGTGCAAGTAAATTAAATCATACTTGAAATAATATATACATATATATATTTACTTTTGAACAATTAACAATTCAATAATTATTCTTTGGTGGGATGTTGACAAGTTCCCTTTGTTTCTCTTTTTCTGATTCCTGATGAGGCCATATTATTCTTCTCATCTTTCCTTTACATGCTTTTATTTGGATTTATGAGAAAGAGATATCCCCCTTACTGATGCATGGGTCCATTATATTACAAGCAAGAATAATAATAATTTTGATGAGAGAACAACTTTGCTTAATTAGGTGATGACTTTTTTATTCAACGGACCTTCTCCTACTCACTATATATATAATCTTGTTGATGATAAAAATAAATATACTGTGTGTGATCTGTGATGAGGGATCGGGTCCACTTTGGCTTTGGCATCATCCTGGAATCTCCTTTACCTGTTATGGAATAATAATAATAATACATTTAATTATATGTTTTTAAAAATATATATTGAAGTTGCTATTAATAAATTTTTTATTTTAATAAATACCTTAAAAATATAATTAAAATTTTAATAAATATCTAGGTTGCGTTTGTTTCCGAGAATAGAATAGGATAAGACACTAAAAACAGGACAAGAGAAGACACTGATGGACAGAGACACAAAATTTTGTGTTTTTGTATTCTATTTGGTGATAAATTTGAACAAATTATGAAAATCCAATTTATTCTCATTTTTTTATTCAAAAAATTTGAGATAAAAAATATAATAATAAAAAATATAATTATGAAAAATTAACAAAAATAATAAAAAAAATAAAAAATAAGTTGTGTCTCTTATTAGTGTCTCTGTGTCTTTCCTGTCAGAATGGACACAAAATACACTAATTCAGTGTCTCTGAACATATTGTCTTTATCCACGTCTCTTCTGCCAAACACAATTTTATGTCTCTATATTCCTGTCTCAATGTCTTGTCTCTGTAAACAAACGCAGCCCTATAGAATACATGTGAACGAAACCCTAACGATAATAATAGTAATAAAGTACCTTCAAATATCAAGTACATTATCTGTTAATAAAGAGGGGAAAATAGTACTACAATTACACTAAGCCCTATGACCCTATCCCTTGTTTCTTTACTTGTTTTTCAAACATTTGGGCCACTTATACCATAAAATAATGAAAATGCATGCATGTCAATAATCAATAATAATATTCCTTTCTTTCAATGTGAACAAAGCCTGCCACTTAAGCAATTGAATTTCAAGACACACACAAACACCGAGCATATGCTTGCAGATGAAGAACCACAACCTTTCGTTGGACCCACCAAACCACATGTTTATAATCTAGTACCTCTCGAATTAAAAAAATAAATAAATCATCTAATCAAAGAGATAATCGTATTCAATTATTGATAACTATTGGATACTAGTTTTAAAGAAAAAACATGGGAAATTGTTCATGTGTTGAGGAACTAACACTAATTAGCTGGGAACCATGGTGCTTGAAATGGCAGAGCTTTGAAGACCAATAATGATTGGATTTTGATTCTTGTGATCAAGCTCTATACCGCAACCCAAGGAAAATCTTGAGGAGTGACTTGATCAACTTGGCTTTTTAAGATTTGTTGTTGGCCATTATAGTCTTCTTTCTTTCTTTCTTTCTTTTTTTTCCCTTTTATTTTTATGGTGAAAATTTCTTTTCTTCTATATATATATATAATATTAAAGTAAACATTATTCCTTATGGAATATTTTTCTTTATGGGACTTTTGTGCTTTCAAATTGCAAAGAAAAGTGCATGCCCACATATTCTAGTGATTGTTCTTTGCATATCCTTGTGACATTATATTATTAATCTCACATTAAATTGCTTTTATCCTTTTCTTTTCTTTCCTTTCCCTTTTTTTTTTTTTACCACAACACTCATAATAATCATCATGTTTTTGGTGAAATTCTCCACTTGAAGGAATAAAGCTTTACATATATGTCTTATTAGTTATTATACATGACATGTTGATTGATGATAACTGATGATAAGGCTAATTTGTGCTTAGCTATGACTTAAACCCAATAATAACCCCTTTATAGAACAATAATTTTTTTTTGTTTGGTGGGGGTGGATGGGTTTGAAAATTCAAATTGTTAGGATAGTCTAAGAAATGAAGACTTGTTCAATGTGTTGAACAGACACATGCTTTTATTGGTGTGGGTGTTGATTTGATAAGAGGGTGCATCTTTATCTCTTTGACATTGCTTGATTAGCTATGTTTCTTCTATAGCACACTTCATTTATATAGAATAAATATGAGGAAGCTCATTATGGGTCCAAAAATCTAATCCTAGATTCCTTGATTCCTCCATCCCTACAAGGAACAAAAAGAATCTGCCAATTGCATTAAAGACACACCCCTTCTTCATTAAAAAGAAAAAAAAAAGGTTGTTAAAAAGGGGAAATCAAATTTGAAGGAAAAGAAAGATTGATTAGTTAAGGTTTACACTTTAATCACACCAACACAAGAGAAATGTAATTATTTTTTTCATGATAATAATTTCACCCCCACCAATTATTGTCATCGTTTTTTCAATTTATTTTTTCAAAATTACATATTTATTTAATTCTCATTTTTTACCTGAAAGTTGCACCCATTATTCATCATGGTGGGGTCTAGCCAATTCTATGGGGGAATCTCCCATAGAGAAAGAGAGGGGAAGTGGGAAAACAGCAAGATAAAAACAAACCTTACACTTTTCCTCTTTTCTCTCCTTTTAAGACTCAAATATTGAGCTGTTTTCCTTTCTTTGTTTTTCCTGTATCAGAGATTCTTACTGTATTTTTTTATTTAAAATTATTTTGTTTACATTATAAAAAATTTGAATGATTCAGTTTGAAAATATGTGATTATCTCTTCTAATAGGATTTTTCTAAATCCAAATTCGAAACTATTAAAAAACAAATCATTTATACTACATATATATAAAAAATTAAATACCAAATTAGTTATTCATGTATAATACATATTAAAACACAAAATACATATTGAAAATAAGTTAAATAATACATGTTACGGCCTGATCCAAACATCACGCGGGTCGACCCGACCTATAAGCCATCCGACCTGAACGGTCGGGTACGAGGCTCTTAACCACCAACCTGGACACGCGTCCTTGACAACTCTCTACTACAGTTGTACGAGGAAACTTCGAGGAAGGTGGGTCTGCCCTTGCAGGACCCACCCCTGACACGATATATATGGGGAGGGTCCTACCCCTTCCCCAGGTACGTCACATACCATTATTCCCACTTTTCGCTTGCACACCTGACTAACTAGAGCGTCGGAGTGTCTTTGTAGGTGACACCCCCCTCTCTACATGAAGAGCTCGGGACGTCGGCTACTCCTCATCCAGCCCAGCAATCCGGAATCAGGCGATACCCCATCTCATCAACCGTAGTACCACCCCGAACCATCCGATACCCGAGCTACCGAACAATACATATATTTATATCAAATACATATTAGCTAATTTTTTGTATATATTTAATATTTTTTTATAGCCAATAAACGGGCCTATCTACTATTTGACAATTTGGCATGCGTAAAAAATAGTTAAAATTCAAAAAATAAGAGGAAAAAAATAAAAAATAAAATGAAAAAAGAAGAAGAGAAAAGTGTGTATGAAAATGGAATGAGTGAGGGAAGAGAAAGAGGTGATGGCATATATTCCGCCAACATAACCCCACTCATGCTTCCTGATATGAGAATGAGATCATGGGACATAACAGCTACTCCAATTTATATATAAGATCATATAGGATTCATACATAGCTAAAAAAGGATTCATTCATTCATTGAAAACTGAAAAGTCTCTCTTGTGTTTGCTTACATTACATGCTACAGTGTAACTCTTTCTTTCCTAAAAGAAGCAACAAACAATGGAAAATGTGCAAAGTAGCATGCACTTGGTTCTCTCAACTGATGCAAAGCCAAGGCTCAAATGGACTCCTGAACTTCACCAAAGATTCATTGAGGCAATTAATCAGCTTGGAGGTTCAGAAAGTGAGTGTATACTATATAGTACAAACTATAAAACAATACCTTTCTATTTTAGTATTTTTGAGATTATAATTTTCTGTGCATGTGGCAGAAGCAACACCAAAGAGTCTTATGAGGGTGATGGGGATTCCTGGACTCACTTTGTACCATCTCAAGAGCCATTTACAGGCATTTCCCTTTCTTCTTCTTGCTTTCACTCATTCCAAATATCATGGACTTCTTTTCTTTTACCAACATATTTTCTCTGTTTTTCTGCTCATTGCAGAAATATAGACTTGGGAAAAGCCAACCCCAACTTGAAATCTGTTCTGGCAACAACAAACATGAAGGTAACTTGGTTATGGTTTCTCACTTATTATAACTTGTTCCCATGAATGATCATTTTTCCCATTTGGAGCAGATTGCAGAGAAATGAAGAACAGTGAAGGTCCTTGTAGCAGCAGGGAAGAAAGTATTGGGACACAGAATGAGATGACTGAGTAATAATTATAATAGTTAGAAAATTGATCAAACTAGTTGAATGCTTTTGTAATTGGTATTAAAAATTTCATTGATCAAATGTTGTGTTCAACAGAAGCATGCAAATTGCTGAGGCTCTCCAAATGCAAATGGAAGTGCAGAAGAAACTTTATGAGCAAATTGAGGTAGGTAGCTAAATTAAAATTGAAGCATAACAAGGATATGTTAAAGATCAATTTGGATAATGATTTTTCAGGTGCAGAGACATTTGCAGCTTAAGATTGAAGCACAAGGGAAGTACTTGCAATCAGTACTACACAAGGCACAAGAAACACTTGCAGGAATGATCAACAATGGCAGCCCGGGATCTCCTCCGATTTCGGAACTGACAGAAACAAGAGGAGGGATCAGTTGGAGCTGTGGGCAGAGGAAACAGAACAGAGGAACCATGTGTTCACTTGAAATTGAAAGTTCTTTGACATCTTCTGAAAGCTCAATGGATCAAAGGCCTAATAGTACTAACACTACTAATACTGCTTCACTTGAATTGTTGCCACTCTTCAAAGAATCTAAGGAACAGGAAGATGAATCTATTATTGGTAGAAAGAGGAGTTCAAGCTGCTGTGTTGATCAGCCATCAAAGATGAGCAGATCTGAATTAGTGTCAGATATCATTGACTTGAATTCAGAACAAATAGATTTAAATTGCAGTTCAAGCTTCTGGGAACAATGAGCATCACATATAAAAGAAGAAGAAAATATTTGTTTATAAACTTATGTATATTTTATATAATGAAAAGTAAGAAAGCAAAAAAAAAAAAAAAAAAAAAAAAATTGACTGTATATCTATCTGGTGATGAAAAAGTTATAATATACATATATGGTCATATATTGTGTGACACATCTCTTTCACTATTCCTTCTCTTGTGTTGCTGATATTGGGCCATAGTGTAACAAATTTCTACTGTGACAACATGGTACCTTGCTTCTTTAAAATAAATTATATTATATTATTATGCTTTTGAGGTTTCTCAAGACCCTACCGGAATATCTATCAGTTGGTGACATCAAACTATAGAGCATGATTCTGTTGTGACCCTAGTTTTACCAGCATGAAAAATGTACCAGGAGGAGATTGATGGGTAGGACACACTTAGTAGTTATAATAACTTTTAGGTGTCAAACCTATGAAATTTTTATTTCTTTAAATTGAAAAAGATTGCTTAACAGTGTAAGGATTTTTTCATTCTGTAGAGAAAAAGGAAAAGAGAAAAAAAAAAGAAAAATCACACCCACAAGTAACAACATTGTTCCCACCAAAAAGATAGTTTAAATAAAAATGAGTAGTGATTTTTCCTTAACTGCAATCATCAAACCTCCCAATGTACTTTAAGAAAGATATTAAATTTCATCATTGAACAAAATTATAGGTTGACTATTTAGATTGTGTTGGATGAATTTTGAGAAGTAGATTTTAAAATCCGATCCGATCGGTTTTCAATTTAAATTAAACTATATGAGCAGTTTTATTTAAGTCAGTTTATATTTAAATGCACTTAATTTTAAGGACTTTTGTTTTACAACATCTTTGGCAAATACATTACATAGCTTGAAGTTTAACTTGTTATAACGTTTTGAAGTCCTCGGATTGTAACTACACACATATATGAATGAATAATGGAACTATTATTGTGTTCCCTTTCCCATTGAAAATCAAACTCTTCACTTCTCAGCATCCCATGACGGTTATCTATATATTCATCATTCTCACTATACTCAGGTGCATCAGAAGATAAGCAGAGGATCACATACATTACTATCATTATTATTTTCATATTTGTGTTCTGTGTTGGTGAAGTTGATGAAGTTGGGTTTCGTCTGAAAGGAGAGATAGCTAATTAGAAAGGCTTGTCTTTAGGAGCCTCTTTGCATTTTGTTATTTTGGATATGCAGTATGTGAAGAACAAAATTATTATTTTAATAAAAAAAAATAAAAGATTATTTAAAGCATAATAATTATACCATGACAAGGAAGTATTGAGTTATCATCAAATTAAAGAGTTGGCAATGAATATTTTAAGAAATTAATTAAAAAAAAAAATAATGATGATGCATGCATAGTTTAGATATTTAAAAAGGTGAGGTCTCTGGTGGCCTAATAATAGGTGGCTAAGTATGGCCAAAAGATTGACTAACCTTTCAATAGATGACACATGACAAAGAGTTTACTCATCATACATTTAAAGGAAATGTTGAGTGTAGTAAGTGCCATAAATTACTGATGGCAAAAAGGGAAATGCAATGTAAAAAAATTGTTTTTGTCTCTTAGGCCTTATAATAATTAAACCAAAAAAACTCTTGCTACTTTTAATTTAAAAAAGAAATGATGATAATAAAAAAGAGAGATAGTTCAAAAAAAAAAAAACATATAAGATGATGAATTACTTTTTTTTAAATATATTATATTTGTGAAATATACTAATTTAATTACGCATTTTCATTATTTAAAAATAGTTTTATCTATTCATAATAAATTTAAATGTTACTAAGATTTATTTTTTATATTATTATATTATAATTATTTGAAAATAAAAAGATTAAAATATATTAAAAAATTATACCTTTAGCTTTTTGTTATTAATTATTTTAATTTTTTAATTTTTGTTTTGTTTTATAATTTCGTCCACTTTCAATTTTTTTTTTCAATGTAGTTATTGCTCTTGAAAAATTATTTTAAAAACAAAAACATTAATATCTTAAATGTGTAATATATATTCGATTTGTTACTTTATCTAGTCAGTTTAATATTTTTTTAAAGTATTACCTAAAACTAAAAAAGTAAATACTTACATGTAGTTATTTTCCTATAAAATTAATAGTTAAAAGCCATTACATAATAATTTATTCAAAATTTTAAATATATCAAATTTGGAAAAATTAATACTTACATGTAATTCATAGTTATTTTAGATAATTTGATATATTTAAAATTTTGAATAAATTATTATATAATGGCTTTCAACTATTAATTTTATAGAAAAATTACTACATGTAAGTATTTATTTTTTTAGTTTTAGGTAATACTTTAAAAAAAATATTAAACTGACTTGATAAAAGAAACAAATCGAATATATATTACACATTTAAAATATTAATATTTTTTTTAAAAATAATTTTTCAAGAGCAATAACTACATTGGAAAAAAAATTGAAAGCGGACGAAATTATAAAACAAAACAAAAAGAAAAAAATTAAAATAATTGGTAACAAAAAGCTAAGAAGGTATACTTTTTTAATATATTCTAATATTTTTATTTTTAAATAATTATAATATAATAATATAAAAAAAATCTTAATAACATTTAAATTTATTATGGATAGATAAAACTATTTTTAAATGAATGAAAATGTGTAATTAAATTAGTATATTTCACAAATATAATATATTTAAAAAAAAGTAATTCATCATCTTATATGTTTTTTTTTTTTTTTGTGAACTATCTCTCTTTTATTATCATCATTTCTTTTTTAAATTAAAAGTAGTAAGAGTTTTTTTAGTTTAATTATTATAAGGCTCAAAAGATAAAAACAGTTTTTTGCATTGCATTTTCCTTTTTACCATCAATAATTTATGGCATTTACTACACTCAACATTCTCTTTAAATGTATGATGAATAAACTCTTTACCATGTGTCATCTATTGAAAGACTAATCAACCTTTTGGCCATGCTTAACCACCTATTGTTAGGCCACTAGAGACCTCACCATTTAAAAAGTAGTGGTTGTAATAAAAATATAGATATGATATTTGTAATCATCACCGTCTTACTCTTCATATAGAGTTTGTGTATTATCTATTATGTATAGTGCACACGCAGTGCACAGGAATTAAGAATCAAGTAGTGCAAAGTATGGTTGAGCAACAATTATAAAAGTGTGTGTATATGATAACGAAGTGTGCGCATTTGTCAGAGTCAGTGTGTGTAATACTGTAATACATTTTTAGTAAGTGTGTGTTATTTTATACCCATATAAAAAAAACGAAAATATTTAATAATCAAAGAAAATTAGTTAAAAATAATTATAATTTGTCTTATTTAATATTTATTAATTGTTATGATAAATAATAAATGTTAAATAAAATAAATTCTGGCTGTTTTTTGTCTTTCTAGCATTATTGTCATTTAAGTCCAGCCAAATTGGTCCAATATTAATAAAAATCATTCTCATTAAAAGAGCGTGTAATACGCGTCCAAAACCTCAAATAAATGTTACATCTTGTTTTGCATTCTAATATAAAAATATCTTCTATTTAAAACTGCAACAAAAGAATTTAAAATTTCTCTCAAAATTTCTCAAAAATCTTTTAAATTTTATGTGGAAACTATAGGAAAATCTGGTGTTGCATTTTAAATCATCAACAAAAAATATAAAAAAAAACAATACAAATTTTTTAAAGTACTGACAAAACTACTTGTTCATTATGTTCAGTTTTTTCTTTCGCATTTCTCGCATTTCTACTCGTCTGGTTTAGGGTTTAGTGGTTCGAATTCGTTCATTTAGTAGATTGAATTTCTCTTATTCAATTTTTGCTTATTTTTCTCTGTAACTAAGACATCGAATACCAAACTATAGTAGACGTGCTGTATTTTAATTGAATCTCAGCAGTAGCAAAAACATAAATGAACTGAAATTTAGGCACACATAAACTGAAATTTATTCTAATATATACCTAAATTGTTTACCATAACACAATTGCAGAAACTAATTTAAAAAACTATAAAGTGACTATTCAATAAAACATAACACAAATCATAAATTAACCCACATTTTTATCAAAGGAGAAAATATCATACGAGTAAAACATAAATGAATCAAAATTTATTTTACTAAATACCGAAACTTCTATCATAGTGCATCATATCCTCTCCAAGATAATTCATATCTTGTGCATGACAAAGGCTAGAGCTTGATTGAATCATTGATCAACCATCTAAAAGATTTAACTGCAAAAGGTTTCATTAAATAATTTCATTTCATTTCTTAGTTTAATTGAGAATCATTTGGTTTCGTTTCGGTTGAATTTGCTGAACTTGTTCATGTGTGCTTGTTTAGTTAATTATAACTCTGATATTTGTCAGCTGTATGTACACTTGAACAATTTATAATAAGCTGCAATTTTCCTTACGGTAAATGTGTTGATTGTGATTTTCTTATCACTCATTAGTCATTACTCTAATAGTGTTTTGTCAAGGGATATGTTTAGTACATATTTGGTAACTATTTTTGTTCTCTTCTTAATGAATGTGAGGATATAAAGCTTTTTTTCATTTGCTAACATCTTTATTGGTTTTGATTTTTTCTGGTGTCATCATTAAATAATTTCGGTCATTTCTTAGTTTATTTGAGGTTTATTTGGATCCAAAAATGAATTCGATGTGTTTTTATTGATGATTGAGTCTTTTTTACTGCTTGTTCAAATTTAAACTAATTTCGGTTCATTTGTGAATTAATTGAGCTTCACTTGATACTGCTGTTAAGTATTGACCAAATTTTTTATTCTTTACAGCAAAATGACAAAAAAGACCATCTTAAAAAAGGAGAAGCCACTACGATGTAAGCATATACACATTAAATCAACTCTATTTTTGTATTATAGATGTATCATATAACATAATTTTTTCAAATTCTTGCAGAAAACTTACAATTTAAGATGTTCAACGAGAATGATAGTTGACGTATTCGCCAACATGAGTGATCGAAAAAAAGCTATCATCAATGAAATGGGATTTGGTGCACTGAGATGTAATACTCTACCACACACAGAGCCTTGAAGAAGAGTTTAAGCAAAAACCACCGAACTAAAAGCGCATCGCACACGTAAACGGATAATTGGATAAAAAGAAATGGTAAAGCTTATATACATAAGAGTAGAATACCAAAACCAAACAAAATATCAAGCTTCAGACTCGACCTACAAAGCCAAGGCCGGCCAGAGTATATATACATATATACATATATAGCCCAAAGTATCCCAAAATAGAAAAAATCGACAACCTGTTTCTCCAAGTCAACTTCTAGGAGGGACAAACATAATATATATAAGGTGGAGAATCTATATACATATGTAAATATAAACAAAATACAACACTAAGTCCCAAGAGTTCTTCGCTTCCACAGAGTCTCTAAAATGCTCAATGCGGTGCCTCGCGTTCTGCATCTGAAAACAACAATATATATATATAAGGTAACTGCATATATAATATATAAGGTCTCGAGAAAGCCAAAGACATTCTTAGAACTTCGACACTCAAATTTTAAGCTTAAAGAAGCACACTAAACCAAAAATTAGGAAGGTTGTCTAAGGTATTCAAGTTCTAAGCCTAACTTTAACTCTACACTTTACTTTTCATCTCCTCCAACCCTCCGAAACACCGGTGGAACAACCATCGTCACGCCTCCACCACAGGAGGGATCTCTCAGTTGCACACACATACAAAGCATACAAGAAAAGCACAATTATGGATAGCAAGTACAACATATAAGACAAGTAGCAGTTAATTACAGATAAGCAATTAGGTAAACCAAGATAAATGCATTCCCAAACAAATCACATAAATACACATGATACATGCCTGTCCTACTAGGTATGAGCTCACATGTTGGTTAAACTGCCAGAACGCGACACACCCGGTAGTTATCCCAGATATGGTCTCTAGGTTGCGCATCCCAAAGAGAATCATAAACGAAGGAGTGCCTTTTCACCTTCTCCTGGAGGTATCACGAAGGAGTGTACCTTTCTACATCGAAGGAGTGTGCCTTTCTATTTTGCAACCACAGAAAAATGTGAAAAAACAATACGAATGAGAGTGTCTTTCCACCTTCCCCACATCCACATCACGATAAGAGATGGAATCCTTCATCCTCAACTTGCCAACCTCATGAGTGGGATGAAATCTCCGACCTCACTGCAAGTGGGATAAAACCATCATTCCCACGAATTCACAACGCACTGAGCAAGCGGGACTATGTCACTGTCCTTGCCAGACAATCAATAAACTTTAAATTCACAATCACAAATCATACCTCATCATTTTCATCAGAATCAATCATCATAGTTTTTCATACATCATACAATCACAATTCATTATCATTCTCACCATCTTTATCAATCCCTCTCTCCTTCAGCGTTACTATTATCTCACTACTTAATTATTCACTCTGCCATTCCTCCTCTATCTTCTCAACTTATTCGACATATTCACTCTCATTCCGATGTTTAAAAACTCGCTATCGGACCCTAAACGGGTATTAAAGAGGTTTGAAAAATCATAGGAATGGTTGATAGTTCAAACAAGGTGAATTTTTATCGAAACAGTGGTTTTTGAGGTTTACAGGCTTGGCGGAAAGGTCAAACAATGAAAATAAAGTTTTAGTGTAAAATAGGGTGTTGTGCGTACGCATCATTGCTGTGCGTACGCGCGCACCAGACATCTTTCCCAGCCTGTGCGTATGCATCATGGTGTGCATACGCATCATGGTGGACGTATGCACAACTTGCAAAATTCTCAGGGTGTGCGTACGCACACCCCCTCGTGCGTATGCACGAGCTTAACCACACGCTTTGGTCCGTGCGTGCGCACGATAGCGTCCGTATGCACGCACACCAGAATTTCAGGTTTTCTGCATCTTAGCCAAATTCAGTTTTCTATATCCAACTTTCGACGTCCATATCTTCCTCTACAAAACTCTGATTTCCTTAATCTTTAAACCGTTTTAAAGCTCTTAAAATTATCTTTAATTTTGAAAGAAAACCCACTCAAATCCAAAATGCGAGGCTCAAGTTATGGACGGCCGAAGTTGATTAAAAATCTTATTTTACCAAAAGAGTTGAAAACCTCTATTTCCCAAATTCTCAATTTCAACCAAAGTTTCACACCCCAAAACAACATCAATTGTGTTCAAACTATATTCATATCCTTTCCATCCCTTCCACAACACACCAATATCCAATTTCAACAATTCCAGTCCAAACAATCCATAACCAAAACAACATTATTCATAAATCATCAAAATATCATTATCATCACTCATAATCATTATCAATCCTCATCATCAATTAATAATTCATCACACTCTCATAATAAGGTCAACATTTACACCAAGAATCACTAAACTTTAACAAGTTCACATAATCCAACTTATCTTACGGTCAACTAGCCTACATTTTCACGTTATATTATATATTATCTACGAAAAATCAAAATTATACCTTGGTCAATTTCTCCCTAAGCCACAAACGCTACAAATTCTCTTTCCCGCAAGCCTTAAGGTCTTCGAATCAACTCAACCAACTTACATCCACCACCACTTAGTTCTAATTCACTACTTTGACTTCAATTTCACATGGATTCAATCTAATACCACACAATTTCATCTATAGCCAAAATTTAAATTCCTAATCCTCATAAAAATAAAAGAATTTACAAGGATTAGAGTTTTCTTACCGTTTCCATGGATAATTGAAGTAAAATAACAATTCCTCACTACTAGAGCATACCTAACATCATTAAATCACAAAACCTTAAAACCTAAGAACCTAACATTTTTGAATTTGAAGGGAGGAAGGCTGGTGAGAAATTGCGAAGTGCTTATCAAATTTTTCAGTAGATTTTATAGAGAATTTCGAAACAAACGTGTGGTCGCTCACGGCTCGTCAATCAGAGCTCCGGATTGAAAGATAAGTGGAATTAAAAGTGAAGTTAGCGTTTGAGTTCTTGATTCTTGCCTTTCCTCCAATTTTTAGCGTGATTCGCCAATGTGGTGGGGAAGATGAGCTGAAGCTCATAAGTGTTCGTGAGTTGGGTTGGACCTTGGATATAGTACGGGTCTGGTTTAATCGGTTTGGTTTGACGATTTAATTTTGAACCAAAATCTTTGAAATTAGAGTTAAAATTTATATTTTGATTATTTCTACTTCTTTAAACTATAAAATTTAATTTTTTAATTTTTTTTAAATAATAATTAATTCATTGGCTAATTATTTATTAATTTTGCGAGTTTTACATGAGACATATCCCATCATTAAATGTCTCGCACAAACTCTCGAGAGAATTGATACTTTCCTTCGAACTCTATAAAGGATTCTTGGAGACGGGCGATGAGAAATATTATTATAACAACACCATTGTGTAATAACAAATGAACCGAAAATTGTGCATTCTATAAATTCAGAAATTCCTGCATTCTATCCAAAATTAAATTCATAAACAACACTGATTTTAGCAAAGAATAATGAAATTATTTATTATTATTTTATTCAATTGTATTGGATTCCATTTTATTCCATTCAATTTGTCTTGAAAATTATCTCAATCTTTGGGACATATTGTTCATCAACAATACACCTGAATTACGACTGAACCGAAATATTATTATAAGTTATAACAATACCATTGTGTAATAACAAATTAACCAAAAATTGTACATTCTATAAATTCAGAAACTCCTGCATTCTATTCAAATTCAAATTCATAAACAACACTGATTTTAACAAAGAAGAATGAAATTATTCATTATCACTTTATTCAATTGTATTAGATTCCATTTCATTCCGTTCATTTCAAAATTGTTGAAGAATGAAACTAGATAAAATTAAGAACGATCCAAATATCATTCACTTGATTCGATTCAGAAGAATAATCAAAATCGCCCTTATTCAACTTATTTGAACTTGAGTCATTCATTGTTTTAGAATACGCAAAATCTAAACGATTTTAATTACACTGTTCGATTTCAAAAAACACAAATGCAGATCGAAAATTTGAAGAAAAAGAGAATAAAATCTGAGGAGAACACAAGAAAATCAAAGAAGAAAATGAAAATTTGAAAAGAAAGAGATAATAATCAGACGAAAACACAAAAAAATAAAAAAAATAAAAAAAAGATTTTCGTTGAAAAGGAACAAACAAGGGAAAGTTTACATTAAAAGTCTATTATAAGTGATGCGTGACTCTAAATCACTTTATTGGACTTGATTAGTGAAATCCCTTCCATGCAGAGCAGTTTTTATAAACAAGTGTTATAATTTTTTTTCTTATAAGTGAGAGTTTGTAATTTTTTACAGTCATAATATTCTTAAAATTTACTCCCACGTGTTAATCTTGCAAGGGATTGCCCTTGCCATCGACGCCATTGTGATATCTATGAAATCTATGACTACATTGGCCGCAGTGGTCATGTTAATTTTCATGCTTTCAGGGAGATGCTTTAATTTGTTCAACATTTGCCAAAATTTATAACATGGTCGAAGTATCTCTACCTCAATTAGTACACATTCCCGCTCTTGATAGGGCCTCAGTATAAATCTAGTGAGACATATCCATGTTCTAACAATAATGGTGAGTGTTCAGTTGTAGAATTTCTTAAATTTATTTTTTACTTATTTTTTACTATATTATTTTCAAAAAATATAAATTTTCACATATTTTTCATTAAAACTCTACAAATTTTTTTTGTTTTATTTGTCAGTTTAAATAAGTATCTAAAAATTAAAATATTTTATTGTACATATAACAATCTATTCTACGATGGATTAGTGATGACCTACCGAGTTGGAAATAACATGAGAAATAATAATAATAAAAAAAAAATCTCCCTCTCATAAATCCCATTAGTCATCTTCTTCTACGATTAGCACAGCATTTTGGACCTTGACGAAGCTCAAGTTTCTGCCACAAACAAAGCATCTGCCTAGGATCTTGGTAATGTGCAACCACGTAGCCATCCTTGCAACCCACATTATAGACTCTGCTTTCTTTCTCGTACCGAACTTGTAGCCCTCCCTTCTTCATCTCTGATATCCATATTCCCATTGCCACGTCTTCTAGTTTGAACATCTGTTTCCCACATATAACAATATAAATGTTTATATTCATAACACACTTTATGTTATAATTATTATTATTATGGATTACCTTCAATTGGCCTTGCGTGTATTTCTTGTACACCATGCTTGCTATGTCATGTGAGACCACATACCCTGGACCGTGTGCCCATGGAGGATATGTTTCATCACTCCATTCCTTAAAAAGAAACTTGTTAGTGTAAAACACCGTCACAAGTCACAACATTCTTAATGAAGAGCAGTTTTGTATGTCTCTACCTCCCGGCTGATGTACCATTTACTATCAGCACTTCGATGAGGTCGAGAATCTGAATTGATGAGTCCGTACAGCAAGCCATGATCCACATTGATCCGATACAAAGTGTCCAGAACTTGATCCACACGAACGAATGAATCATCGTCTGTCTTCATCACAAACCTTGCTGAAACAATCTCTGTCTGTCAAAGACAAGAGCCTAATTGTAAGGCACAGACAGGAATGAAGGAATATCCAAGTTGAAGGAAAGAACAAAACATTACCCCAAAAATGCAGATTGCTAAAGTTTTCCATGAGATGATGCTATAGTAGTCAACAAATGGCATTAGCTGAATGTCACCATAGGTTTGTGATTCTTTCCACAATTCTTCATTTACAATTTGGTTCTTATGCTGTATAAAAGGCATATTATATGTATATTAGATACATTAATTTTTTGAAACAGAAGGAGAAGTATATTACTAGTAGTGCCTACCAAACCAACGAAGAAGCGCACGGCCGCAGTTTGATTGGATCGAATTGCATTGTACTGCATCCATGTTCTTCTAACAGCCATCCTACGCTCGAAATTGTTAGCTGTAGAGAAAACACCAATGAAGAGATCCAATGGGGTATTGGCAGATATAGGAGTAGATTTCAGTGATTCTATATCAGCAATATGCTCTGAATCCTCTGATGTAGGAAGACCACTGGCAAGGACAGAAATTAACTCAACATCTCCTGAAATTCTCATCTCACTCACAAGCCATGCCTCCAAAGTCTGAAACTATGTTAGTCAATCATACAAGGCTTCAATGCTTAATTTGAGAATAAGTTAAGAGTCAAAGGAAGTACTTGGCGAAAAGCGAATGAAGTTATGTGTTTTCCATCAACAGTCATTTGGATTCCCTCTGATCCAACTCTAATAGTTGCAACAAATGGATCGCCTTGCTTAAAAGGAAAATATTTTCTGTTTTTCAATTGTTCCTCTTTTGGTGCTGAAAGTTTCCTAGAAGTGTGGGACTGCATGCCATTTCCCTCCATGTTCTTTCCCACAATCTTATTGCACTGCTCCAACTCATCAACTGACAAAACAAAGAGTAACAATGATTAATGAAACAAGTCTTCATTATTTCGACAAGGCTGTGTTTGGTAAGTGTTTTAGGACATAAAAAACAAAGACATCAACACAATAACAAAATTTGTTTGTGCTCTTCAATCAGACGTGTTTTTCTGAGATAATAACCAAACCAGTAGTAGTCATTCATTGGGGAGGAAGTGTTTAATTTCAATTTTGATGAATTCATAGTGATGTTGAAACAGATAACAAGAATATAGCATTTTTTCCTCACCTTTCTTAGCATTTTCAGGAGCAAGAGAAGGGCAACGTTCCTCTGCACCCCAATCTTGATCTTTTGTCCAAGTATTCTGAACAATCACAGGATCTTGGGTGATCTTATCGCCATGGAGCCTAACATTGTAATGCAAAACAATTGGAGGATCAGGTTCTCCGGCAAGGGGTTCTCCAGTCAAGTCAATCCGAAAATCGCCTAGTAGCCCTTTGGGAACACCAATAACAGATATGGAAGAACCTTGTGTGAGGCCACATGGAAACCTCAGCTTGTAACTACCACTACCAAGTTCTGTGGAATTCATATTGTTAAGAAAATAGGGACATTGTTTCTCCTTCAATCTTAAACTCTCATTCCTATAACCTTCCCTTTGTTCTTCTATTAAGCAAACAAGACTATTCCATGCGCCTTTAGCTTCTTTAACAGCTTCCACAGCATTAGGCAATCCCTTAGTATGATCAAGCAAGTGTTTTAACTTGTTCCATGTCTGCATAGTTTGTTGCTCTTGTTTGGTGAAATTGTTCATGGAAAACAGGCTAGATACTACAATGTCTGAAGGAACAACTTGAGAATCATTGTTTGGACTCTGAACAGGTGAAACCATAGGATCAATCCACTTTATAGGATCAGTTTTGTTGTTCAAAGAAACAGGAACTAGAGTGAGATATGTTGCCCCGTTAGGGTATTTCATGAAACTGTATCTAAGGAGCAGAACCATGAACAACATGAACAATGATGCCATCACAATCCTGCCATACCACTTCTTCATTTTTTTTAAATGATCCTATGAACAATGAAGTTGCTGAAGTGAAATATCCTATGCTTTAACAGTATGCTATAACTAGAAACCAATAAAGAATGAAATTAATTGGTGAAAAATACAAAATAGTAAAAAATCTCTCCACCAAATATCAGTGAACTTTGAGATATCCACCATAGTAGTTACTAGGAAAGAATATAATATAATATTTCCATGCTGGAGCTGACCTGTATATAGAGAATAACAGAAAATAGGTCATTAAAAAGCCGGCATTCATATATATGCATAAAATAACTCAGTTACAAACGGCAACGGAAACAAACAAATAAACAAAATGATATAAGATGATTATTAGGGGTAAGTAAAATCATTCTCTAGCAGTAAATGGTTTCTTAGTAACAAGATATTCAAGCGAACAACAAATAATAAGATTAACAAAAGTGGTTAGCTATATTAGCTAGCAGTCAAAGGTGTCCCCTGTAAAACGCCATTTGGTCAACATAGCTAAATAGATATCATATATAATAATTTATGAAGGAATGTTAGATGTATCAGAATTTATTATTTTTTTATATCAGTTAGCTATTAATATTTAAAAGTATGAGATAAAACATATTGTTAGATTACTAGATTAAAAAAATTGAGTTGATGAATAAGTAACGGCAAAAAACAATAAATTCTTATTACCGGTAATATTTTTTTAATTTATGGTTTATTCAATATTAATAATAATCACCGATACTTATATTGAACTCTAAGCATTCCTATGTTTCTTACACTTAAATGACGATGCAGTAGGATGAATCATAAACATAATTTCAGGATTAATTATAAAAACCATATATATAAGGAACTACTGAAAAGTTGCAAAGATCATAAAAACGTAGAATAATAATTGTCACGTATCTTATCATTTATAAAAGAACACGGAAGGAGAACAAAAAAAAGCAGCAGCAGGAGGAGGCAAGAGCAGCATATAAAAGCAGGGAGGGGGAGAGAGAGCGCGCAAAGTGGAAGAGTAAGAAGTAATTAATATAATAATCATGAAGAAGTGCTTAATTACCTGGTGATGGGATTTTCTCGAGAAAATGTATGTAAGGAGGAAACAAGTGCTGATCATCAGTGTTGGTTTTCATAGGCTTCGAGGCTTTCAAGTTTCAATTCAAAGCAGTCCCACGCGGAATAAAGAAAAAACAGCAGCAAAAAGAAAAGTAAACAACGTAACTTTAATATAATCTATTCATAAACTATTTTTTTTTAAAAAAACAAAGAAGAAGAAGAAGAAAGTCGGACATTGAGCTTTTTGGTTCGTTGAGAACATAACATGTGTCAGCGTGACTGTGTGAGAGGATAGCTTAATTGCTTTGAAATTTGAAGTTTGAATGGTGCTACAGCGTGAAACAAAAACTCATATGTGAAGCCTTATAGTCTAAGTCAACTAATAGTATTGTAATTTTACTATTATTTTTTAATTTAAATTTAAAAATTAATAAAAAAATTATTTTAGGGAAACTGTTTAAACATAGAAAGTGAGGAGAAAATATTGTTGAGTTGACATGTGGCGGCACCTGAATGGACTGCCACAAACAACGAACAAAGAACGGAATTCCGGCCTAACTTTTTCTTGTTGACCTTGTTGCCTTTTCTATGCATTCCTTAAGATAATCAACTTATCATACTAGTTCTTTGTCAAGTAATATAACTCCTCTCATCAGAGCATTAAGATTCTACATAGATGAAAATTTTTATGAAGCAACGTAGTAGTGGAGTTTCTTCTTCATTTTGGATTATTAGTAATTGTTTTTCTATGAGACTACTACACTTTACAACTTTATATGTAAAAATTGTTTTATTTTACAAAGTTTCACTTTAAATGATATCAAGTTTTGTTAAGAAAACGATTTTATATTACAGAAATACGAGAAGGTCAATATTTTGTATCAATAATTGTCAATATTTAATTTTTAATATTTAAAATTGATGAAAAATAAGAATTTTTATTGGTCGTGTAGGTCGTAATATTATTCTATATATAATATTATCATATTAAAAATTTTAAATTTTTAAAGAATCTTCTCTAAAATTAACACTTCGATAAAAGAAAAAGGGGGTGGAGGGAGGGAGAGGGATTATTTATATGTATAATTCAATATATTTACAAGTAACTTTATTTTTTAAATAATTGTTATAAGAATCGATCAGGGTTTATAACTAAGTAAAGCATAATAATTAGACCATGAATTGTAAACTCTTATAAAAATGATTATGTAGTAATAATAATAATTTGAGGGAAAAGTCTTTAATTTGCTCCGCTAAAATTAAAAGAGAGTTTTAATTTTTCAGAATCAGTGACTTGGTCATGCCGTCCATTATTATTCATACATTCTATTGGCTTTCCTACGAAGCAAATTAAAAGCATAGTGGTTTAATGATTTTGTTGGTGGAAATTAAAGGAGAGAGAGAAAGTTTTATGGTGGTCACATGAAGTATATATCAAGGTATCAACCTCCAATAACCAAAAGCCTTTCTCAGTAGCTTTTTCATCTTTTCATATTGGTTTTGCAATTTTCTGTTTCGGTAGTTAGGAAGCGCAAATCTTGATTAGTTGGCCTGCTTTCATCACCTATATATGCATTAGAAAACATATGTTAATTACTGCTTTATCATTAATGGTGTGTTTGTTTGAGGTGAAAATGGGCGGAAGAAAAAGAAATTGGAAGAAAAATAGTTATTTTTCTTTGTTTGGTTGAGGAGAGAAATGGAAGAGGAAGGAAAATGGATGGAAAAATATAATTCAATTAGGTATTTTTTAAAAGTTGTACAATATTCAGTCTTTTATTACATTAATTTAAAAAAATTAAAATAAATACATCTAAAAATTATAAATAGCTTTAGTATCTTTTTAAAATTAAATACACATTCAAAATACAAACTAAATAAAACTGAAATTTAAAATTTCAATTTCAATTTTAAATTTCTGTTAGATTTAATATATTTAATTATTAATATATTATAATTTAAATATACATCCAAAAATCAAATTAGTTAGAATTTAAAATTTCGACACGCTCCTTCCTGCGACGCGCACTTTCCGTGCGCACACCCACGCGCCTCCTCTATCGATGGGCTCCTCCCCGTCCCTGGTCTCCTTCCTTGCGCCACGCGCAACCGCTCCCTTCTCCCACGCCTCCCCCTGTCTCCTCTCCTACGTCGCACTCCTTCTGTCTCTGGTAGTTCTGCTTACAAAATTCTAAAAAAATTTGGTTGAGTTCATTCATGAAGATATGTTATCCCTTTTTTTCGCTTAATAAAAATGTCTATTTTTTTAAATTTATGTATAATATTGGAAGTGTCTATGTTTTTTTTTTCTTTTTTTTTTAATGTATTTGTGATTATAATTTTTTTTTGCACTCATATGTTTGATTTGGGAGTTGTAATGTTAACCTAATTTGGATGTGTCAATACTTAATTTTGGATGTGTTTATGTTGTTCATTATATTCTTATGTACATATATAAGTTTTTTTACATGAGTTTTGGATATGTTGATAAAATATTTAAAATGCATTCTTATAATTTTGGGAGTGTATTTGAGTTTAATTTTTTCTGTGTTCAATATGTAATTTAGAACTACAATGACAATAATTTAGATGTGTTAATATATAATTTTAAATGTGTTTATGATGTTCATTTAATTTTAGATGTGTTTTTGACATGAGTTTTGAATGTTTTGAATAAAAAAAATAATTGAAGTGAGTTTAATTGATTTTAAAAACTTCACTGATTTTTTTTTTTAAATTAGTACACAAAAAATTGTTACGAGTCTTATGGTTTGGTTTGCAAAAAATTAATGTATTGCAATTGGTTACAAATTTCACGGTGATAAGTATTCAAAATAAAAGTGATTCCTTAAAAATAGGAAAATAGGAAATATGATTAATTAAATGGTTAAAATAATAAAATATTAGATTTAAAGACTGAATAAAAGCTGAAATTTGTTGTACAAGTAGCATTTTCTAAAAAAATATTAGTGGAGTCCACCAATTTTTTTCTCTCCAATAATAGAGAAAAAATGGAGAGAAAACTAATTCTCTTTCTACTTTTAATATTACCCCTTTATTTTTTAATATATTTTATAATATAAAAATAAAATTATCTTTTTATACTATTTCTTTCCTTCTTATTTTTCTTTCATCCAAATACATCTAAAAAAAATAAAATCCACTCAATTTTTTTTTCCTTTCTATTTTTTTCCTCGCAGACTGCAGAGAAATATAGTTAATAATTTCATCGTGAATATAATACTAGCTTAATGGTATTCTGTGTCCATATAAATTTGTATGAAGGGAACAAAAGTTCATTTCCTAAAAGTTGATGCACTATGTCGAGTAAATGGTCATGGTGTTTCATAAAATCTGAGAAATTATTTTGACTATTTACTTTCATTATTTCGCAAATTTTTACGTTAAGTACCCACAAATTAATAAAACTGATATTAAATTCATGTTGATATTATTTTTGGTATTAAATTCATGTTGACTTTGTTTCTATATAGTAGTAAAACTTTAAACAAAATTTTAGAAATCATATTTAACATAGAAATTTAATAATAGTATTTATATCAAAATAAAATTTATAAATATAATTATTTTTTAAATTTATTACTAATAAAATAATAAATAAATAATTTTATAGATAAAAAATATAAAATAATTTATAATGGTATTTTTTTGTCTTTACTCTTCCATTGGGTCAATTAAGTTCCGTCACTGTAATCTTAGGATAGACTTTTTTTTTTTTTGGTTAGGTCACGGGTCAAGGCTGACAGACCATAGCAGCACGGAAAGCAACCTGTGACCCACCCGACCCGAGACCTATTCATCGAATCACCCTTCCTCCTCCTCCCCTGACCCGGGTATCATTTGCCACCGCGTCACCTTCAACGGTTGCTGTGATACCAAGCTCAAACGGCCTTAGCAATTGGATGAAACAATACGCTGCCGACGACCGTTACGCAATACTCCTGATTTCTTCTTCTTTTTTTTTTCAGTAATTCCTGATATTGAAAAGAAGTAGCAGGTTTTCAAAAATAATAAAAGAAAAGAAGATAGCAAGAATACCACAGGCCCTTCTGAAAAAAGATTATATTACAGTATATGGATTCGTCGAAGCATTTGTTTTCTTGGTCAGAATCGAAGCAATTGTTTCGTCATTGCCCATTACATGGACAAGGCCTAAGCCCATAAAACAAACCCCATAAAACCCCCAACAAACATACACCCACAATATCAAATAACCCAATGAAACCAGAGCCGAAGAGGCAAAGAGAGTATCAAAAGATTAAAAAATGGTCCGGGAGACTTGTTAATTATAAAATATGGGCTGCAGTTTGGGAGGTTTTTATATTCTTGATTTTGGACTCAATTTCCAATGATGGATTAAGTCCAAATCAGGTGGCTGTTATGGGAGGAATCCTTCCAGGAGTAAACCCAGTAGCCTCCTTTATAGCCTCTTTAATACTCTCTAGGCTGTAAATAAAATCCACTCCAACATCTGCTTCAATCCCAGATATTATTCTCCATCTAATTTTTACCTAACTTTCAATTGGTAGTATTCAATTTACCAAAGATGAAATAAAATTAACAGTGAATTCAATTAAATACGTATATTTTGTGTGTTTTATTTAGTAAACTACTTCGATAAAGACGTCTAAAACGTCTTTTTTTAAAGATGTTTTTTTATAATTAATATTTAATATATATAATCGATTAAATTGTATTATTTTTGTTAAAATTAGGTCAGACAAATTAATTTGACTGAAAAATAGTGAATCAAATTTTGAATTGGCCTAAATTAATATTATTTTTTATAAAAAATGACTACAATACCCTTATTATAGAAAATGACTAAAATATTTTTATTATATATATTAATTTTAAAAATTCTAAATTCTAGCCATTTTTTTTTTCTGTCGTCATAAGATTAAGATTTAAAATTTTTAATATATATATATATATAATAGAAATATTTTAATAATTTTTTATAATAAAAATATTATAATTATTTTTTTATAAAAAATATTAATTTATACCAATTCAAAATTTAATTTATTAATTTTTTGGTTAAACTGCCGGTCTAATTTTAATAAAAATAACACAACTTAATTAGGTTTTTTAATGGAAAGGTTTGGTGGACTTCCGTTCTAGCAAGTCAATTTGAGAAGGACCTTTGAAACTTGTATTCATGTGTATGTGGCATATAGCAAACGATTGAAGGAAAACATCGCTTGGACGGTGATTGTTGTACGTTAATCAAAACTCAACACATACACGTGTCGGCAAGTTGATGGAGATTGACGTGTAAGCCTCGTGCTTCCGTGTTCATACATGCATGCATGTATGTAATCTTTATTAAATTTTGTCCCATTTCCCATGAATTAAATCAAAATGAAGGTATATGCATGCTCTTAGTTTACTTTAATTTGACACATTAAATAAAACATAGAATACACGGCATCATTGATTATGAAAAGGGAATAACAATGCTATGCTAGTGATCTAGAATGGAGGGAACTGAATCTGGGAAGCACATTTGGCGTTGGGGAAGACAGGGCATTCAATGAAGCGTGAAGCAGATGCATCGACACACAGGTACACTTGGTACAGCTGGCTGTTCCCTGAGGAGTCCACGTTGCACTCTATGTATGGAGTGTACCCTACTCCTTGCTTGATGGCTCCCTTTATGCTGCTCAAGCTGTATGCATTCCCATTTGGCGCTATTCCTGCATTTGTAAGAACTCTCAGGATATTGGCTCTCTGTTTCAGATTCAGAGCTGTTTGGAAGTAGTCATGTTGCTCCAATATTGACTCTGAGCAAGTTCCATGCTTCTCCCATTCATGGCTCCAGAATTCTATCCCATTCCCACTTGGACATGCCAGCGTGGCCCAGTTTCTTTGTAAGCTGCTTCTCAGATCTGATACCAGAGATGGTTGAAAAGCATTGTTAGAGTCACAGTTAGAAGGGTAAGACCCATCATTGTTGTTAGGCCAGAGGCCATGAATGCCGAAATCTGCAGCGGGTTTCCCGCTTGTTGGGTAGCAGCAACTGCTCTTTGTGTCACAGTAAGATCCTGGCCACTGCAATATATATTATTCAATCATTCATCAGAAACCTAATCACCAAATCATTCAGTAATAAATAATGAGTCCAATAATATTAATTATTAACCTGCTGAACAAAGTAGAAGAAATCAAAATCCTGTGAGACACACACAACTGCCAAGTACTGAAGCACCACAAGCTTCAACAACATCAATATCGACCCCTTAGATTCCATTCTTTAATTTGTTACTATCTCTAAGGATAACAATAATGTTACTGCAACTTTGATTAGAAGTTGAGGTTACTTCTAGGGAGTGGAGTGCAGAGTAGTTATGATTATGAGATGTGGAGAGTAGTGGTGGATTCTGTTGAATTATTTATAGAGTAGGAATTCAAAGGTTAATATTTGAAAAGGTTTGGGATCAATGACAGTATAATAGTATATGCTTCTCACGTATCTTAATCATCCAATGATAACTGTTTACGTGTGTAACTGTCACTGCACAATAATAACACTGCCATGTCGGTCCATATTATTTTCGTTTCACACTACTACTACCAACATTACAACAAATTAAATATTTAATATAAAAAAATTGAAATTATTAAAAATAAAATTATCCAAAATTTAATTAAAAAATTAAAATTAAAATTCCATAATTTTTTTATAATTTATATTGAATTTATTTTAGCAACTTATTATGATGTTAGGTAAAATTAGTGGCTATAGTATTAATTTTTTAATATTTTTATTTTTTATATTTTCTTTAATCTCACTTAAAAGATTATAGCAAGAGATTAAATTCGACAACAAACACCACTTTAGAGATAAAATTGAGATGAACTATTTTTTTTATTTTAATTTATTTAATTTTCAAAAGCCAAATAATAGAGACGGGAATTGGGATTTGGGATTGCGTAGTTCTCCTTTGTTTATTACTCATAAGTCATATCTACTTTGTTTTTCTTCACATTCATATTTAGGACCAATAATAAATACTGCTAGTCTGCTACCAATAATGTATGCGTTTCAACTCAAATGTGTTCACATAGACAACCGTTGCTCTAATTAGAACAGGATCAGAAATTTGATGGTGCACACTTTTGTGGGGTTATCGTTCTACATGATTGTCCTTTTTGAAATTTGCATATATGCATGTTCTTTTTTTAATTATTGTAATTCGTTTTACCTGAAATCAATTTCAATATTGTCACCTAAATCGTTTTAGGAAAATATATTAGTCCAATTTAGCAACACTTATAACTACATAAAAAGAAAATATATTTCAAATCATTTATCATTTATTTTTTTTAATATATTAATTTTAAATATAGGAATGAAAAAATAAATTAGATTTATTTCTGAAATATCTAATAAAATATATTTTTAATAACTTGTTAACTCATGTTAGAGTGCAATTAGAAAGAAAAAAAATTATAAATACTTTTAAGCTTGTATGTTTTATTGAGCGTGTTTGAAAGGTTTTAACTCAATAATAATTATTATCCAATTAAATAACATAGATAGATATTTTTTTATAAAATAAATTTAAATTCACTTTTGTTAATAACAATAATAAGAAATTATTATATTTCATCACTCGCATAATTCTTATTCCCATCGTTCAACTACTTTAAATTTCTTATTTGTATATGAATATCATAATTCATACATTTTATTAGGGATGTATGTCAACCGGCAGAGCTTCCCATCTTCGGACTCCACTCTCAGATTTGTTTTTCGTTTCTGTCCCCGTTCTTTGTTATGGGAGAATATTGCTTTCTATCCCCATTTTTTACAGGATTACATTTTCTGTGGAGACCCATTTTTCATTTATCTAATAGTTCTAACTAATTATTAATTTCCATATGTATAGAGTTGTAAGTATCCATCCTGGCCTATACAAAAATAGCTAGCAAGATTTTATACAAAAAGTCTAAACGACAAGATGATGACTTCTTTTAAAATGCGCAGTGGGAGGACCCAATGGCGAGTCAAAGAACAGAGCAGTGGACGAGATAGGAAACGCGGCAACATAGAGAAAAATGGACACGACGACATAATTACGGAAAGGGACGCCACAAATAGAGAGCACGATGCAGTAGTGAGGGTGATGCATGGCACCGTGAGGTGTGACGATGCGGTGAGAAGGGAGAGTGGTGAGGGAATGACTGCAGAGAGGTGAGTATGGACAGCGTTAGGGATTTTTGAATTGAAGAAGGGTTATGCAAATGAGGATTAGGAGTTTTGAGTTTCTATATATGTGAAATGACTAAAACACACATATATGAGAAATAAACTATTATGGATAATTCAGTAAATTTATGAATTTTGGGGATTAGCGGATATGGGAAGGGGATCCCTGCTAGGATCCCCACACCTGCCTCGGAAGAATCCCCCCCCCCGGTTTCCATCCCCACAGTCGAATCCCCATTCGGAATAATTTTTGTAGGAATCCTCGCGTCTCGGAAAATTTTGTCATCCCTACATTTTATATAGAATATGACAATTAAATTCATTTTTCTTATTTATTTAAATTTCACAGACAAAATTTTAACCTCTAAAAAATACAAATATGATTTTGTTTTTAGGAGGAAAAATTCTTTTTGTACCATTATATATTTATTTTTCCATAATTATCGTAAAGCATAATATTAACGCAAGATCCACGTTCTTTAATATAAAAGATATGATAAAATAATTATGATATATTTTATTATCAGATATACGTAGTGATTCATTAAACAGGGATAGATCCTTAAATAGAGTTTAGATTATTAGTTATTGGTCTGTTAGGATAAGGACACTGTAGAAAACTAAAACAAAAAAAAGGATTTGTTTTAGGAAAGGTTATAAAATAATTAATTATCAATAGCAGACGAATTCTTATTTGTTCTTTTATAATCATATTATTATTTGTTGTTTCTTTTACAATGATATTACCCAATTAATAGATTTTATTCTTAAATTAATTTAGCACCCTTGAGATATAAAAGTTTGAATAAATAGATGCGAACAACTTCATTTAATGAATTAAATTTTTAAATGAATAAAATTTAGCCAAAATCATTTTAAATTGGAAAAAAAACCAGTTATATAATAAAAAATAAAAACTCTTACTCAAACTGAACAAAAAAAAAGGAAAAAAATGAGTGCAAAGTTTAATACTTTAATTTAATTTAATTGGTTGTATGTTGTATCATAGTTCATACATGGTGTAGTACTTGGTGTCTTTCTTATTCTCTTTTTGATAACTGTTGATATAGTTGTTCAATACAATTGTTATTCGTTAATGTAGCATTTCTCAAGATAGGAACAAATAAAAAAATAGAGGAAAGAAAAAAGAAAGAGTAAACATATATACATCTTCAAATACTAGTAAACATTATTTCAAATATTTTTTTTAATTATTAATCACAATAGAAATTGCTCACATCTATAAATTAATTAATTAGTATCTTAGAAATTTTGAATCAGAATACATCTTTGTTACTTCATATGATATTATTATTTGAATCACAGAGATATAGATCAATTTTATTTTAGATCTTTTTATTTATTTTATTTGTGTCGATAGCAAGTTAAGGCTGTTGAGTTAAGGCTGTGATCATTGGAAAGAAAGAGGAAGAAGGAGAATGAAGGAGATTAAAGAAAAATTGCATTTTTTTCATTTATATTCATTCTAATTTATCTTAATAGATCTTATAGCAAAATCAATCTGTCTCTTCCTCACCTACCAATGTAAACTGTGATGAATATTGTCATGTATAGATATTTTTCCTTCACTCAGATGATGAATATCTTTGGTCTTCAGCTTCAACCTTTTTGCCGCTATATTTATAACTGTTTCTATTAACTTTTTGGCCATTCCTTTCTTTCATATTTTTTTTTATCGGTGATCTTCGGTAGCTTCTCTATGTTGGAGGATGAGAGGACTTTGTCAAAGATTGCCTTAATTCGTATCATGTCAAAGATTGCGCTCACGCAAGGCATGTAGAAAAAATGCCAACAGAACCTAACCGAGCATTTGGCCTTGCATCGCTGCGAACTTCTCTAATTGGGTTTGGTAACAGCAAAGGAAAAAACCATGGAGAAAAGTTACGGAACCAGGGAATTAATGTGGTTGTGGGTGTTGACGAAGAAACACCCAACAAAGATATAATATTATTATTTAAATTACAGAGATATAGATATCAAACAAAGCACTAACTGTGAATAAAATTTCTATAATGATAATCAATTTTATTCCAAATCTTTGAGAAGAGTCACCTACTAATAACCAAGTAAATGTTTTATGAGGGTCATAGCACTTTTCAAACACACAATGGTAACCATGAATAAGTAGTATAAAAAAAAAAAGAAATTAGAGTATTTAATCCATTAAAACATGTTTTTGAAAAAAAGGATGTTCCTCCTGCAATGTACTTACCTAAAAAACTTAGACTTGATCTTAAGAAAAATATGTATTTTATTTATTTATATTTATTATTTACTTGACTTGTTAATTTAACAAGTATGTGCATTCCAAATTATTTAATTGACACTTAAAACATCTTTCTTTATATATGCAACCTATATTAATTTATGACTAATTACAGCACAGTAGCACACATATTAGGTATATTCCTTAGGCAACTCAAATGTTGTTTCAGTTCGGGCAATTCTATACACAAGAACTAGAGACACATTGGATCACAAAAACACACTTAAATTTTATCACAAAAGTACTAATGAACTCAAGACAGCACCAAAGGAACTAAAAAAACAGTGTACTAAAAAAATACACTTCTCTTCCCTCTTCCTATCCACATTCCAAAGAAACGAAAAAACAAGAGTACGAATGCATTCACCTCCGGTGCAGTGGAACACCGTGGTTAACCGCACGCTCAGCGTCATGCAGGAACATTATTCAAAATGGTGACTATCAGCAGCATCCTGAACAACAACAATTGAAAACAGTTCATGATTGTCACCCTCAGGGTTCAGAGTAAAAAGCGGCAATTCAATTTGATAAAATCGTGATCTAGATCTGATTTTATTGAAGAAAATAAGATTGAAGTGGAGGAAGAAGACTCAGAAAAAGTGAATTTGTCATATGAATAAATACAAAACCTAAAATTGAAAGAGATGATAACTATTAGAAAATTAACCTTACTAAAACCTAACTCATGGTAAATAAATTAACTATGGTTATGAGGTAATTACTATTGCTAGCTTTAACCTCTAATCAAAACAAACTTTTCTATCATTATAACTAAAGAATTATTCAACCATAATCAATTACAGCTTGCTTTTGTGGGCCATTAGATACCAGCTTAATATCATCTCCAACATTCTCTCTCAAGTTGAAACTGATTGAATTAGTTGCAAGTTCAGCAACATTATTATCATCCTCCCTTGAATTAAGACTTGTTGAAACCTTTAATCTCTTATCATCCACAGAATATCCTCCCTCAAGTGGGGCGTGTAAGTCAAGCATGCCCAACTTGAAAAGTAAATGTTCAAAGACACCCGGTGATAACGCTTTAGTAAGTAAATCAGCTGTTTGATGAACTGATTTAATAGGTAGCAATTTCAGCACCCCTGTTTGAGACTTTTCACGAACAATGTGACAATCTACTTCAATGTGCTTGATTCTTTCGTGAAAGACCAGATTAGCCGCAACATACAGCGCAGATTGATTGTCACAATAGAGATTGATTGGCTGAGGATGAGATACATGGCAGTCATTAAGAAGATAAAGAAGCCATTGACCTTTCCGAGTTGCTTGTGCCATGTCACGATATTCAGCTTTTGAGGAAGAACATGCTACAGTTGTTTGCTTCTTACTCTTCCAAGGCACTAATGAAGAACCTAGAAAAAAATAATACCCAGTTATTGATCGACAAGTATCGGAACAAGTTGCCCAATCCGAATCGAACATAACCAGTCAATTTGAGATCATTATTTGAAGAGAAGAAAAGAATAAATATTATCTTTTCTAATAAATTAAAATATGAATAATATTAATAGTATTATTTTAAAAACAAAATAATAGATAATTATTGTTAAAATTAATATTATTTAATAGTATATGAATAAATTAATAGAAAAGGATATAAATAAGAGAAAATAAGAGAATAATATTAAAATAAGAGAAAATAAAAAAAATAATATACATTAAAATTATATTAAAGTAACTATTGATAAAATAATATTAATATGAGAAAATAATATTAATAAGAGAAAATAATATATCTTAAATGTATCTTAAGATATTATATTCAGTATTAAGAAAATAATATTAATAAGAGAAAATAATATAGTGATTTATTATTAATATCTTATAACAATAGTGATTATTAAGAGAAAATAATCTTATACAATAGTATCTTATACAATAAGATATATTAATAAAAAGATATATTATTTCAGTTACTAATAATAATAGATATATTTTAATAATATCTTATAACAATAGTATCTTTTTATAATCACTATATAAGAAAATAATATATCTTATAATAGATATATTATTTTCTTATATTCTCTTAATATTATTTCAGTTACTAATTGCCGAAATAATATCTTATAACAATAGTGATTATTTTCTTACATATAATTTTGCTAATTTTAATTTTATTATATCTATTACTAATATAAGATATATTATTTCGTATTAATTACTATTATTTATTTTTCATATTTTCTATCAATATTTTATTATTCATATATTATCTTAAGATTATTTATTCATATTGTTAAAATTAATATTATTTCAGTCAATACATGTATATATTACCCACAAATAAATTAAAAAATTAAAATAAATTCCTAACAAGATATTTTATTAATATAAGATAACATATGATATCTTTTTAAATTCAATTAGAAGATATAATATTAAATTTAAAATATAATTAATTATTTTTTGATGATATGATATTGAAAATTGACACATTTAACTTTAGTCGATGTCAACTAAAAAGAGTAATTTTTATCTTAGATTTTTTTTTTGAAAAATTAAAATAAAAAGATAACATAATTATTTTGAACCGAAACATCCCAGGCAAAATCAAAATGAACATAAATTGTCATATTTCAATCTTTTTATTTTTTCAATCAGTAGATACTTTCATCCAATATATAAACTCTACTACCGCATTATTAAACCACTTACTTCAATAATCTTCTTAATTCCTTGTTTCTTTCTTTCTTTTTTAATCTTGAATATGGCTTCAACAAAGTTGCCTTCAGGTGCAAGCAAGAAGTTCAAGCCTACAGATGAAGAACTCATTCAAGATTTTCTTCTTAACAAAATCAATGGGAGGCCTCTACCAAACAATGGAACCATTCTTGAAGGTGAATTGTTTGGTACGGAGAAGAATCCATGGGAAATTTGGGAAGAAAACGTTGAAAATTCTTATGACGGGAAGGACCTCTATTTTTTCACTACTCTGAAAAGGAAGTTCTCAACTAACAGCTTGCGGATGGTTCGCACCATTGGGTTGGGTTCTTGGGAAGGTGAAGACATCGGAAAAGAGATTATGGCCAATAAAACTAACCAGCGCATTGGAATGAGGAAACGATATCGCTTTGAGAAGAGTGGTACTAGCCATGATGGTGGATGGATCTTGCATCAATATAGCATTGATTCTTCTTTGTTACCAAATCCATCCAATGTAAGTATCATAATTTTGCGCATATTCTTTAACCAGAGGTTTCGAATTTGAATCAAAAGAATCAGTACAAACTAAATTCTTGTTGGACTGTGTTCGGTAACGTTTCGATGATAGATTAAAGGTTCAATTGCTGATGGACATAGAGTTGTAAAAGTGTTCTGTCTAAAAACAAAAAATATTCGTCTTATTTTATTTTATTTTTCTCATTATTTCTGTTTCTATTTAAGAAACAAAATCAAAACACAACCAAGATGACCACTACATTATGCTTAGTTTCTCAATTACACAACCTTGGATAATTTCTTTTCGGTTGATATATATAATGACCGCTACATTATTTCTGTCTTGCTCCAATTCCAATTAAACAAAGGTTAATGTATTTATATATTTTCCTTGCAGATGAATAATTATGTTTTATGCAGATTTAGAAAGAATAACAGTAAACCTCGTCAAAAGAAAAGGAAAATTGTGGCTCCTAAAACTGTGGCTACTGTAATACCGGTAAGTATTGATTTGATTGATGTGTTTAATGTTTTCTAACTATAAGGAAAAAGTTCAATTTTGATTTTAAGCTTATTAAATTAATAGTAGTTTATAGCTTATTGAGTTGTGTTTATGTGTCTTCAAGTTTCAATTTAACGTCTCATACACACTCTTTCTTTTCAATAATAATAGTGGTGCCTTTGAATATACTGAGTGTTGTTGAAATAACAAATTTAGGAATTATATTTTTATTTATTTGAACACAATATTTCTAATTAGTTTGAGGATTACAAAGTGTATATGATTTGATTCTAACTCTTTTTATAATTTGAAATACTGCTTCTATTAAAAAATCTGTTTGAATTTTATTATATATAAAGTAATTTTTTTTAATACTTTGGTTTTGATTATGGTGATTTCTTCCATACCCAATTAATTTGAGGGTATTATATACCCTTCTTACATGTTCCAATTAATTGGTGACATGTGTATTCATTAATTCCAATCAGCAAATAAATTTTTTATTTTTAAAAATAAAAATTAATAAATTTAATACATGTATAAAATATTTTATATATACATATCTTAATACACTATACATACATTTAAGTCTGGTTAAATCAAACCATCATATATGATAAACCTTAAATAAATTATTTTAAAAAAAAAAATTGAGCCGTTGTAATGGTGCTGGAGAAAGAGGGAAGAACATAGAACCCTAATCTTTTTCATCTAATTTCGTCTTCTTCTCTTTTCTATATTCACAAAAAAAAAATTCGTTTCTTCTTCTTCCCTCTCCTCACTCTCAGGATATATCTTCTTTTTCCTCCTTTTAATCTTCTAAAGTCCTCGATCTTGTTGCTGTAACCCAGAGCAATCCATCGTTCTTTTTACTGTTCTTCAATTCAAAGTCGCCAACTTTGTTGTTGGAACTCAGAACAATCGATTGTTCTTTTTACTATTCTTCTATTCAAAGTTTAAAATGAATTTTTTATGTGAATATAGAGAAGAGAAAAAGACAAAATTAGATGAAAAGGATTATGATTCTATATTCTTCTCTCTTTCTCCAGCATCATATACAACAACCCAATTCTAATTTTTTTTCTTTTTTTTTTATATAATTTATTTAAAGTTTACCACATATGATGGTTTAAATGTATGTACAGTATATATATATATGTATTAAATTTAATTTTTATTTTTAAAAATTAAAAATTCATTTACTGATTGAAATTAATGAATACACATGTCATCAATTAATTGGAACATGTAAGAAGAGTATATAATACCTTCAAATTAATTGGGTATGAAAGAAATCACTTTTTGATTATTTAAATCCATATTTGCGTATCTTACTAGCTACATATTTATAATTAATGGCTCTTTTATTTAAATGGAGCAAAGATGTTTTAATTTATAATTACAGCTGCTCTTGTTTGCAAGACTAAATAAATAAAAGATTTTGATTTTGAAAGAATATAGGCGAATAAAGTAGTTCAAGTAATTAAATAAAATAATTAAAGATTTAGTAATTGATTTAATAATTACAGCTTATTTTCTGGTAGACCTTACTTATTTACTTCAATTTAGAAACCAACTTGATTTGCATATATATTGGGCGAAAGTCAAATAATAATTATTCTTTAACAAAAAAAAAATTCCCGTTTTACAACAAATGTCACATTCATCATAGTATTCGTATTGTAAGCATTATTCTGTATTTTTTTTTTCTTCTTCCAATTGAAATTGTGTATGAAAATTATTAAATTTTGTTTAGATTAAAGTAAATCTGAATTTATGATGCTAGTTTGGATATTTAATTTGACTTGGTTTCCTACCTTATTTTCTATAATCATATACTACTTACATGATCTGAATAACACAAATGGTGAACGTGCAATTTTTGTTTTATGCCTTTCATCATCATCATCATCATCATCATCATCATCATCATTAGGTCAAGTTCTTGATATTATTATTGTGTTCTTCATATTAGAATGCCAATGATTATGCTGGGAAAGTAGAATTTGTTAACCAATCAGAGAATGGAGATGAAAGGATGGAGATTCAAAATGAATCACCAAACCAATCAGACAAAGCAAACCAATCAGAGAATAATGGAGATGAGAAGATTGATGAGATTCAGAGAGAACTAACAAATCAATTAGAGAATAATGAGGATGAAATACAGGTTGAGGCTTTTGATACTACTATTGGAATTGAGGCAAACTGTGAGGAAAAGGGAGATGATGATGATGAAGATGACAATGATATGACATGGCCAGAGTATTTTGCAATGCAATTGTTAGAACTTAACAAAGACTGGTTCATCCCAAAGGATGATGTCCCCATTATTCCAAATAAATTTCACAATGACATGTTAAAGCGGTTTAAAAAGGTTTTATGATCAAGTATATCTAATTTTTGTTTTTCTTTTTTATTTATTTTTAGTTTTTTATATATATCCGGTTCAATTTTGTACAGACTTTTGTTTTGGTCGGATAGATTTATGTATTAATTTTTTAGTGAATTAAGAACTACTTATTAATGTAGTTAATTTGTTTAACTTTGTTCTAGATAAACTGAGGGTGCTTTTTCTGCAATTTAACATTTATTTGGAAGGTGTAGTACATGCGTGTTAATTAATGGGGTTTAATCTTGGGCTATTCCAAAAAAAAAATACTTAAAGAATGACTTTTGATGTTTGGAGAATTGATTGTTTAAATGAAATCAGCAAAAAATGTGGTTGATTGCTTATTGTGTTTTTAATTTTTTTTTCTTTTCTTAGAATTGTGTTTCCAACAAGAGAAATTTAAATGACCATGATAATGATTAATGATATATTAAGATTATTTTAGGGTCTACGGATAAATTGACCAAAGCAGCATATATTGGAATGGTGGTCAATAATCTATACAGATGTTGAGTCTAAATAATAAAAATGAAGAGAAAATTACAATGAAAAACTCATTTGAACTAAACTGAAGTATAACATAAACCCTACATCAAATCAACTAATTCATACCCTATAATAAGGTATGCCATTAGGCATTGGGGTTAGTGATGAGGCAAGCTTGAGCTCAACGATAATAGGCTCCGGCAGGCAAAATATAATGCATATCCATGTTCACATCATTGCAATATGCATTTACAGGCAACAGCGCTTGCTTGGCGAAAAAGAAGAGACGACAACGCACAGTCAGGTTCATCTCAGATACCATCAAGTCAGTGATCATCTTCATTGGTTCCAGGGCAGTTGGTCAAGAGAGCATCCTTTGATTCATACTGAAGAAACATATAAAAATCAAAATTTAATTTATAGATAATTATGAGTTTCAAGAGTGTCAGTTTGGTTTTTAGTATTACTACAAAACAAATATATAAAAAGTAACTCTGTGTGTTGTTACTCACCTTGCATCCACAAAAGAGGCAATAATTGTGGTCATCCCTCAGTTTCATCAAAACTTCTTGCAAATCCTGAATCGATTACATGTATCACTATCACAGTTGCAACCAAATACGAATGCAGGAATAGATTAACAAAGTTCAACAAGAATGAATTTCAAAGTATAAGAAATACAACAACGACAAGTAAGCTTTGTCCAATGGCTAGGTAGGATCGGCTTAAATGGATCAAATGATGACAAAGTGCAATGAATAATATTTGTTTAAATCGCTTGGTATTTAGAGTATAACGAGGAGAAAATTAATCAGCAATGGAAGTGTATTGACTTAATGTGTGTGCCTGAGCAGTTAAGATCAAGAGAAAAAGAAAACATTTGTGCTGTTTCCATGTGTTATTCAGGGATGCAACATAAATCAATACCAAAACATGGTTAAAAGGAGCGTTCAACCAAAAATATAACCTTTTAGTTACGTACCTCTTCTGTTATTTCTTCCTCTTCCTCATCTTCCTTTTCTTCATCATCCTCATTCTTTTCCGGTTCAATGATTTCTCTATTCTCTAATTGATCAAGGGCAACCTTTGCCTTATGGAAATTGGCTACAACTCTCTTACTCTGCCATCGCGACTTCTGTCTCAACCCAAAGTCTTGCATTAGATCCTCCTCTTTCCTCCTTTTTCTCTCAGCGATGATTTCCTCCTTTTTCCTCTTCTCCTTGTGAGGATCATCTAGGCCAATACCAGCTCGCGATCGTCGAATCTCAATCCCCACTGGCTCAGCCCTACCCAAACCCTCTTTGCCAAGGGCAGCACCGGGCGTATAACCCATTTGTTTGAGCAGCTTAAACCCAATGTTGGATTGTGGTATTGGAGCTTCCACTTTTGCCAATGTTTGCTCATCCTCTTCTTTCTGTTTTCTTTCTCTTTCAAGTTTTCGCCGTTCTTGCCAGCTGAGTGTTTTTAACTTATTCTTGGAAGAGCTGATCGGAGGGTCTTTCTTGCCAGAGATCTGCACATAAGAAAGGGATCCTCTTCACCAAAATGCAACTATAGTACATATAATCCGTAAAATAAAAGAGGTTAACATAATTTAATCCATAATTTAAACATTACATAAGTTCCCATTTGTTTTTCCTTTCAAATAGACATATAAAAGCAAAAGCTCATATATCTTCGAAAATGCATGAGACAACACTCCCATTTTCAAAACTATTTCCAAACTGAAACTTTTGGGGATAATAATCTAGCAGCAATGCTTTATTCTTTAGAAAGATGAATTGCTATCCTTAGTCCCACCTTATATGATGAACAAAACTAAAGAAACTAAAAAATTGGCAAGCAAAACAGATAATTGGTACATTAGATATATGAAGAAACCAAAGACCTGGTAAGCAAAACAGATAATTGAAATCTTAGATATATGCAGAATTAATTTCTGCAAACTTTTATTTTCAAAAAGAAGACTCATTTTCTACGTGATATTAGAATGAGCATCATAATCTATTCCAGTTATCATCTACTTGGTTCGTCAAGTAATTAGCTCACTTATCTACTTAAACTGGTCATAAATTACATCAAGCACCGTTTTTCTTTCATCATTTATTAATTCTTAACACCAAGGACTAAAGTTTACAAACACAAGAAAACATAAGAACTAAAATTTAGAGACACAATTGCAAGATCATGTGAAATCAGATCACTATACCTAATTGAGTAAAAGGGAGCGACAGAACGAAACGACAATGGAGGAGAGTAAAACGGCGAGAAGTAATACCTTCTTGGATGAAGGTTTTGGAAGAGTCTCAGACGGAAGGAAGCGTGAGAGGTCACCCATGTAGTCATCGTCCTGTTCTTCGGTCCGGTGGTTGTTGTTGCTGCTGCTGCTGCTGCTCTGCGTGCTCGCCGTTGATTCAGCCATGGCCAGCTTCGCCGCACTGGGCTTGGCCGCTTGCTCACACCATAACTTCGATGAGGCTAAGGGGAACTGCCAAGAAACTGGAGCACGACCCCGCCGCGGGAGGTAGCGGCGATTGCAAAAAAGGAAGCGTGCACAAGAGATTTCAATCAATCAGAACACATGGAGCTAGAGTTGGCGAGCGCAGGGGGCAGATTCACGATCACCGTAACTGAAGGCGAAGGATGCAGCCGTTCCTTGCCCGATTCTGAGTCCCCGAGAGTCGAGAAATGAGAGGGATTCACGCCAAAGTTGAATTCAACTAGTTTCTTTATTCGGTGAACAATTCAAGTTGTTTCTATGGCTCCCCCATTAGGCTAGCTTCTCTTTCTGATTGTTGGGCCCAGGGATTGGGCTGGACAGCCCAATCAAAAAATCTGTCCAAAAATATTTCATTGATCAATTTAGATTGGTTTAGTGATTAATTCACTAATCTATTTAAACAAGTGTTAGGTGTTTAAATTTTGCTTTATGCATGCAATCAGTGACGGACCCAGAAAATTTTAAGAGTAGGGGCAAAAATATATATATATACTAAAATAACTTTTGTTAAATATTATTAATTATATAGAGATATAAAAATTAAAGAGTTAGTGAACACTTTCATTCTTAAAATACTATTCATTATATATAATTTATAAAAAAATATTTTTTATTTCTAAAACTTGAACTTAAAATATTTTAATTAAATTATAAATACCTTATTATCCTAACTAATTTTTTATACACATTTAATAATAAAAGACTGAATTAATTGGTATATTAGCGCCTAATGATACATTAATATTTATAATTTGAAACTAGAATTATATATAAATACTAAAAAAATTAAATTTGTATACAAAAAGTATGTTTATATAAAATAACAGAAATATAATTCACAATTTTTTCTTTCTTTCTTTTTAAAATAATTAAATTTGTTATATATTTTTTAATTTAATTTTGATATAATGTTAGATGAAAGATTTTATACATCTGTTTAATTATGTATTGTAATTAAAATATTTTTCTATTACTATTTCTAAAAATAAAAAATATATTCTAAATTAGTAAATTAATCAATTTATTTTAAAATTTTATACGCAACATAGGTACATATAATAGAACAAAAGATAAAAAATAAGTAATAAAAATGAATAAATCGAAAATAAAATAAAATATATAAAGTCACAAAGAAAATAAAATATTAGATTAATACCTAAACTACAATTGTTTGAATTAAAATTTGCAATTGAAAATATCAAAAGGAGAAACAATTAAATTGAAAGATACATAGGGTCATGGAGAACTATATAAAAAATATAAAAAATTTAAAATTTATTTTTTGATGAAGAGAAGATGACTACTAGATAAGGAATAGAAAAAAAAGTTGAAAATATAAAAATAAAAAGAGGGTTTAAGGGAATAAAGGAGTGACGACACAAAAATTAAATTTGATTAGGTTAAATAATAATTAAAATGATAGAGAAAATAAAAAAGTAAATTTGGAACTTTAGCTAATTGAGTTTAATTTATTTATAGTAGGGTCATTTAAAATTTAAAGTGGGAGCATATTATATATAACTATATTTTTTAAAAAAAAATTAAAACACTGTGGAGACAAGTGCCCCCTCTTCTTTGCTACTGGGTCCGTCCCTGGATGCATGAGAATAATGATTGTTGACTTGTTGGTTACGGTGAGCAGGAACAATGCAATCCAATGAAAGTTTAATTTTAATAGATTGTTAGTATAAAATATTATACAATTATATAATTATATCTAATATTTTAAATGACTATTTATATATTTAATATAAAAAATAATTATTTTTTACTAATATAACGTAATTAGATACATGTGAAAAAATATTTTACACGATATATTAAAATTAAATTCATACAATAATGTATAAACTTGTAACCTTTTTAGGGTCTGCCCAATAGAGCGGAAACAGCATGCAGAGCACTAGTGTGGGCTAAAAGCTGAAACCCAAAGACAGTCTAAATTTTTATTCATCAAGCTCTATAACTAACTACTGACAAAAAAAACTATTGGGAGTTCGGTATTCTGTTCAGGTAACTAAACTTGATCCGATCCTGTCTATATGCAGACCCCTAGACTTTTCTTGTCAAAAAATAATAAGCTTTCTAGGGTGAGTAAAAAAAAAAGAGTGCAAAGTTTAATATTTTAATTTGATTGTGCAAGTATGCTACATGATACTGGTATTTGGTGTGTATCTTCAATTTTTTTTTTAAATAATTATTGACATAGTTGTCCAATACAATTGTTAATGTAGCATTTCTGAAAACAGAAAAACAAAACCTAGAGGAGATGAAAAAAATGAGAATAATAGAGCACATCATTTTAAGAAAAATAATTAAAAGACTTCACTTATTTTCATGATTTCTAAATAAATAAAAAAATTTATTCGTATTAACAATTGACAATAACAAACAAGAAGAATAGAACAGAATTCCTGAAGTGAATCCTTAAACTAGAAAATGGGGAACTCAACATTGTCTGGACAATTTGCATCTGGTAGTATTGGACATTCAATGAAGCTTCTGGAGGCTGCTGATTTATCAACACAAAGAACTATCTCATTAAGCTGGACATTACCAGAAGCATCTGTGTTGCAGCTTATGCCAGCTTCAAACCCTGTTGCTTCTTTTATAACTTGTCTTATCTTTTCAACGCTGTAGTTCTTTCCATCTGGTTTGATTCCTGCATGCATCAATATAATGTGAAAGTATTTAATTGGAAGATGTATTTTTATATATAATTGGTCCATAAAAGTGGTTAATTACCATTATTTAGAAGGATTTGAAGGAGGTCAATGTGGTCCTTGAGGTTCAAAGTGAAGTCAAAGTATGCATGTTGGTCAAGAACAGAGTGGGAGCAAGTGCCATGTTTGTCCCATTCATGTTTCCAGAGCTTCATGTTGTCGCTGTTTGTGCTGTTTGTCTTCTTCTTGCTTGGACAAGAGAATGCTGCCCAACTTGTTTCTGCTCTTGGAACTATGTCACTCATCTGATGATATGGTACGGTACATCACAAATAACACATTATTTATGTAAGTTTTAGTCTATGTTAATGTTAATACTGATTTATGTTATGTTTCTCTTAATTCTATAGGTTAAACTATAGTTCTATCATTACTATATTGATCTTCATATTGGTATCCTATTGTATAATATCCTGTGTTTGTGAACCAGCTATATAATAAAGCAGCCATCACAGGTGATAAAACAAAATTAGAAGAGCAATGCGGATAATAACCTAACTGAAGTAGTAGTAATAAGCATGTATGTACCTTGGATTCGTCGAAGGAGTTTTCTACAGATTTGCAATTGGATGGAAATGATCCATTGTTGAAATTAGGCCAAAGGCCATGAACGGTGAAATTGGAGGCTGGTTTTCCTGTCTGAGGAAAGCAGCAACCTTGCTTTGTGTCACAGGATGAACCTGGCCACTGCAACAGTGATAAGGATCATTAATCTTAATTAATTACTTTGCCCAAAAACGAAGAGGTAGAAGAAAATTAAATGGCTTAGGCTAATCAGCTACCTGTTGTACAAAGTAGAAAAAATCAAAATCCTGTGAAACACAAATGTTTGCAAGAGCTACAAGTATCAAAAACTTGATGGGAATAATGGAGCTGTTTGCCATTTTCATCTCTCTTTAGTCTTAACTATTTCCTTTTAATGGGAAGCAGTGTGTGTGGGGAAGGTGCAAGTGCAACACCTCAATTTCATTATTTTCCATTTTCGTGGAGCATGTGCAATATAAAATTGAAACCTATATTTGGAAGGGAGATCACACCATGTTTGACCCTTAATTGACTCGTGATTTACATATATTAAATAGTGCTATACATAAGTCTTTTTATAAGTTAAGTCCAATCAAATTAAATAATAAAATTTAAAATAATATTATAATTATAATTAATTTTTATTATGTTAGACTTTTATTAAAATTGGTTAAAAAAAGATTTAAATATATGATATTATTTAATATTTATATGTAAATCACTAGGTAATTAAGTAGTTAACTAATTAAATAGTTTATAAGAAGGATAATCCAAAACGGTGAGCTAAGATTGCTTTGGTTATGAAATGTACAGCTACATTGTTATTTTATTAGACTGCAACAACACGTTTTGATTAGGTTGTGTTGAGTTTGGAAAATTTATATGATGATCAAATATTATTGAGATTAGTTTGGTAAAGTTTTTATTTTTTAAAAGTAGTTTATAAAAGTCAATTTTTAAAAGATAATTTTTTAAAAGTTATAGCATTAGTAAATCAAATCAAAAATAATTTTTAATAAATACAAGCAAGTAAGCAACATCAATTGCGTTTGGTAAAATCGTTTTTAAAATTAAAAAATATTATAATAGACATAAATGTAAGTATTAAATTTAAAAATTAGTTAATATATGAAGTTATGTATTTATATTAGACTTTTAAATTTTGAAAAGTACAAGCCAACTTTGAAAAGTTCTATCTTAGGTGCTTTCAAAAGTATCCTGATCTTGTAAAAGCTGCAAGCACAAGTACATAATCTTTTTTATTTACCAAACACAAAATGAAGAACTTGAGCTTTTAAAAAGTACAAGCACCTTTTCAAAAAGTTTTACCAAACCAAGCTTTAAAATATAAATTAAAAAATTATTAAAATTATTATTAAATATTTTATTTAATAATTTTCAATAGGTTGTTTGATGATATTTGTTCAAGTGTACAAGAAGCAAATTAGTTTTTAATATTGGGCCAAAAGCTAAACAAGCCTAAGATGATCATTTAATTAATTTAGATTTGTGCAAAATTAATCAAGTGGCTGAATGTTAAAGAAAAGAAAGAAATCCAAAAAGGGCCCAAATCCTTTTAAAACCCATGATAAAATAAAGTAAGAAACAAGTGGCCCAAATCTTTGAAGGAATTTATTCGATGATCACAAAACAATCTCTTCAAGTGAACAAAAGCTCCACAGGTGACTTTCTTTCTTGGTTACTGGAATTCAAATTCCAATTCAATTAATTACATCCTTTGATAACCAAAAGTCTACACGTTACTTTATGTCTTGGGTAATGGAAGTGGGAATTCAATTTGGTTTAATTCCATTCAATGCTTCCTTTGAAAGTTTTCTCTCTCTTCTCTCTTGCTCTCAATCACATCAATCATAAGAGAAGAAGATAGAAGAAGATATCAAAAGAAAAAGGTTGTGAAGAAGAAAGGCTAAGGAAGATCTTTGCTACAGAAGGAAAGATTTAAAGAAAGGCTTCAAGATTTTATTGCCAAGAAAAGAAGCAATCCGCCAGGAAGAAGATCTAGCTTGATAAAAGTTCATTTTCATTTTTGTACATCAAAGAAGAAGATACCCTCTGAGTCTCAAGTAGGAAAGAAGCAAAAACGGAAAGTTTGAAGCTGTTAAGAGTCAGAAGCCCATCAACGATCAGAATTCATTCTTGGGGTCAAAGTCAAGATCAATGGCCAAGATGGAAGAAGTTTGAAGAAAAAGAGTGAGAGTGATGAGGTAAGCTTGCATGCATCAACCTCGGTTTTCTCAACCTTTTCTGATGAAGCCGCTGCTACTCTTTGGTAGGAGAAGAAGTTGATGGGTTAAGGTTTCAATTTTGGAAACTTTCCCTTCTATATTAAGGGTGAACAGCTAAAGGTTGAGATCAAGGAGAGAAAGTAAAAAAGCACAAAGTTCTCGTAGCTACCCGAGCTTCCTGAGTTCTTCTTCTTCTTCAATGGTATTCATTTTGTTTTCTTTTTCTTAGTTTTGTCTGTCTCAGTCTCATGGTGAAAAAAGGTAAACATGGTGAGGTTTGTAAGAAAAAGCCAGTGAAAGAAAAAAGGCAGTGATCAAAATTAGGAAAAAAGCCATAGATGTCTCAAAGTTTCTTTGTACATCTTTCTGTTGTGTGTCATGATCCTGTGGGGATTCGCTTACAAGTTGGGTTAGAACTTTGCTGGTGAAAGCTTGGTTTCAGTCCAAGTCAAGGTCAGATTGCGGTTAAAATTTGGATTTGTCCCAAATAGGATTGGGTAGATCCTAGGAAAGGAAATTGGTTATTGTAATATGTTAAAGATAGTGAAATTTCATCACTGTTGTGATGGAGACTGAATGTAGGCTGCATTGCACTTAGCAGTTGAACCAGAATACATCTTGGTGTGATTTTCTCTTCTCTGCTTCTTCTTTGTTTCTAGTTCTTAGGAGACAAAATAAAAAATATCTCTCAACTTGTTACGAGACAAAACAAAAATGTCTCTTAACTTGTCACGAGACAAAAAGTGAAAATATCTCCCATTGAAAAAGTAAAAAGTAATACTTTGCCAAAAAAAAAGCTAAGATTCAACTCCCTTTCTTTTAGCCACTGATTATCATCAGGTTAAAATTTTGTTTGGATCTTTGAACCTTACTTTTGTGTCTCGTTAAAAAAATAGTAATGTTTTGATATATCTGAAGTTTGGGCCAAATTCGATTCACATCAAACTGATAAGTGACCGAGACTAAGACTGCTGATATTGAAATTGAGATTATAATTTTAAAATTGAATATTGTATTTAGTAATTAGTAATTAAAATTAAAATTTTAGTCTTAAAATATAAAATTTTAAATTTTAGTTCTTTCAATATTTTCAGAAAATAAAAACACATACATATACCAAAATTTTGAAGAATAGAAACTAAAACTATAATAATATTTTTTTTTAAAAATATTTTTATTTAACTTTTTAAAATTAAAATCTACTTTTAAGTCTTCATATTTATTTTAAACTAAATAATACTGAACAGTATATTTTATATCAAATATAAAAATTTAATTTAATTTCTGTCTCCTAATTTTTATTTTTCACTCTTAGTCTTCGTACCAAATATAATCGTAAAGAACATTTGATCGAAATGTTAAAAGATTATTGAGCTAGCTTTGGGACACAAACATACATATCATCCATTATTCAAACACTTCTGGGCTCAAATACAATCCTAACCGAATGGCCCATTATTGTAATAATTGGATTTGATACTATACACATGACTAACAGATTTGCTTAATTAATTAGTATTTTGGAAACTTTGAACTCTCCATCTTCATAGCTTGATGTCACGTATTATCTGAATTATGGAGATATAGGTACCAACTACAGCAATAATGGACCCTGTAAACAGAATTCCTATGATAATAACCAATTCCATTCCAAACTTTTGAGCTGCTTTATTCATCTTCAAGTGGCATAAACATGGAAAAATCCATGAACCTGCCACACTCAAGAATGCGCCGATAAACGCCATAACATAGGCAAAAAAAGGAATGAATAATGCCACAAGCAAGGTGCTTAGCACAATGGTTGTTCTGATGAGGATGACAATAGGTCTACCCTTATATAAAAGTGGTAATGTTTCTTCAATCGCATTGGCTATTGGGGTGATTATAACAGCATACTTGGTAAAAGGGTTAATTAATGTGGTGTAAATTGCTATCTTAGTGCTTATTTTTTTTGTTGGAAGATTTAAGGTTACTTGAGAGTTCACATGTTCTCCAAACATCTTGTACCCTATAATAGCCATGGACCCATAGGTTATAGTGCTTGTGATGAAGCATACCATCAAAACCTGCATTTAGCAAAATCATGAGTGATATTGTTTCTTTTGTACACTTTGTTTTTTAGTAATTATCTAAACTATTTTATAGCAATGGTAAGAAAAAGTCAAAAGGTAATTAATACCTTGTAGAATTGAGTTCTATCTTTCATGGAATTGCGCAGTGTAGGAAAGACTGCATGTCCACAGTAACAAAATGCAAAGAGACTTACAGTAGAAGGCAACCCTTTCCAATTAACTAACTCTCCTTTCTGATGAAACCCAATTTCATCAACTTCACCAACACAAACAACACAAACAATCAAAATAAGAGAAGCCACAACCCCACCAACAGAAATGTAGGCCAAAACTCCCAAGCTTTTCAACCAAGTGGTTGGCAGTATCACGAGCGCAGTTAGCAAGACAAAACCGGCTTTGCCTCGGATTCTAAGGCCAGCAATCTTGAAATTCATATTTGGAAACAACTTCTCAAGGTTGTCACCTTCTAGAATGAGAAATTCTACCGCAATTAAATAGAGCTCTAAGTACATGAAAATGGCTACCACAACTCTTCCTTTGTAACCGAAAGCAACATTGCCTATGTCAGGGTAGGATTTGATTAATGGATGTGCGTCCATGCACCTTTGAAGAAGCAATCCTGTGTACCAACACACAGTAGCAACAATGAGGAGCAAAATTAAACTCGTCCACCCTCCTTGAGACACTGCATATGGCATTGAGAGTATCCCAACACCTAATAAGGAAATAAAAGAAAGAGAAGAGATTAGAATAATTAATATAGTTGGCACAAAGATATATAGTTTGATATGATAGATATAGTACCTGACAAGGCATTGAGTCCGTTCAAACATGTTTTGAAGAAGGATGTTCCTCCTCTAAGGGATTCTCCTGATGAACAGGAAACTTGGACTTGATGGTTTTGAATCTCCATAACAATATATAGTAATATGATGCATGCAAATTGGAGCTGTTCTCAAAATGAATCACCATGCAGCTGGGTATAGTGAGAATGATGAGTAGATAAGCATCATGGTCAGCAATGCCTACTCAATGAAGGCCATCCCCATGTATATGTATGTATGTGATGATTCATGGCTTTATAGTGAAAGGAACCTATTCTTACATCTCTTGCATTCTCGCTTAAAATAATCCGAAAGATTTGGAACTTATACCTCACGTGCGTCTTTTATTAATTAAATAAAAAAATGGCAGTATTATATACTATTACAAGCTGTTCACCTGTTCCATTATACTTTAGTGAAACATTTTGTTCCATTCCTCTTAACCATTCAGATTTAATTTTAGAAAAAAGAAATGGCCTAGATTGAAGAGAAATCCTTGTTATGAACTGCAATTTGAGAGGCATATGGTGGGCGTCACATCTTTCCATCCTTTTGTGAGCTAACAAAATTTGAACCAATCTTCTATGTCCAATTCATTTGGAAGCTAATAACTAGCATTGTGTGGGTTGTGAGTTTAGGATAAAGCTAGTTGAAGTGTGAGCCGAACAGTGGGTTTAGAGGTTATACTGAAAAATTAAAGTAGGTGATAAAAAATTGTTTCAACAAAGAAAAATGAGAATAAATACCAGGCTTTTTACTAAAATAAATTTAAAAAATTATATTTATTAGATTATCCTAAATCAAAATTTATTACATATATGTTGAGTTAATACTCAAATTAGTTCTTAAAATATTAACTTCATATATGTTATTTTTTATAATTTATATAATTGCTACATGATAATAAAGATTGCTATTTGTTCATAAATTATATTAAGCAGCATAATTTATTCAAAATATTATAGTATCTTTTAACACATAAATCATGGCAGTGTGATGTGTTTTACAAAAATATATCAATTGTAGTACTCTATCACTAAATAATAATAAAATAATAGATTTTTAAAATTATACATAAAATTTATTAGTCTATCATAATTTATGTTAAAAAAAAAAACAAGCACTCAATATCCCTGTTATAATTTATGTATAAATAATAAAAATCTAACACGTCAAATTTTTTGAGTAAAAATCAAATAAAACATAAAATATAAATTGTGGATAAAATTATTCTTGTAAAAAGTAACATTCATAAATTTATAATAATAAAATATTAAATAATAATAAAAAGTTTATTAAAAATTTTATTTTAATAACATAAAAATTATCCTAATAAAAAAAATTTGATGAAGACTATTATACTAATATTGTATATGAAGATTATTATACTAATATTGTATTTCTGGATAAATTTAATAGAAATAAAGTTTACAATTACTCGCAATCTAGTATTTTTAAGGGGCACTATAGTGTACAGATTGGAGTAGTATAGAGAGAGAATATAATTCCTTTTATAGTTATTTTTTATTATTTTATTATTATTCAAAATATGGGTCCTACTATTATTAATCTCTCTTTCATTCTATTAAAGGAAAAATCTGTAAACTTACATCTTTACCATATAACCCACCATTTTTAAACATCGTATTTTGTCTAATTATTTTCATGATAAACTAGTTGTTGGATTATATTTGAGTATATTTTTTTTTTCAGATTAAAAATACTACTATAATACCAAGATTTTATTATTAGAAGAATTTTATGTGATTATTAAAAAATTAAGATCATAGAAATATTATGATTAGAAAAATATTTATGGTTTGCAAAAAAAAAAAAAGAAACCGTTAAAATTTTGTGTTTGTAGATACATCGAAAATTCAGTAAGTTTAATTTTTTTTCATTTCACAAATGTGATCATACATATTGGAGATATTAATTAGTCAAAGAATAGTATTTTTTTAAATTCTTCTTTGCAAATAATTATAATATTTTTTTATTTATTTTTGTTTAAAAATGGAATATATATATATATATATATATATATATATATATATATATAATTCTTTTGTATGAATTGCATTATGAATTTTTTTTTCGTTAGGACCATTTTTATATTATTAGTTAAAACTTTGTATTATCATTAGGATATTTTTTTTACAGGAATATTATTCATAAGTTATAATTTTTTATGTGTTGTTTAATTTTTGCTTAATAAAATTTGATGTGTTAGATCTATGATTGTTTATACATAAATCATGATAGATTATTGAGTATTTGTTCTTTTGTACATAAATTGTTAGATTGGTGAGTTTTATATACAATTTTAAAATTTTACTAATATATTCTATCATTATTTATGTGTTAAAGAATACTATTGAATTTGTAAATAAATGGTAATAAGATGCCCGCGTGATTTGTGTGTTTTTGTAAAACAGTTATTCTACCACAATTTACGACTTAAAATATAGTATAATATTCTTAATAAATCATGGTAGGATAACAAGATTTATAAATAATAATAATATTATTTATATATAAATTATAAAATAAAACATATATATAATGAATTTTAATTTAGGATAATTTGGTAATTATGAAATTTTTTAATATTAAAATAATCAACTGTATTTTTCTTGGGCATATAGGACAACAAAATAAAAAAAATTAATACTATTAGATACTGAATTTAAATCTTCATATAAATATCACAACAACAAACTAAAGAATTTTTTTGTAAAAACTAAAATTAAAAATATGTTGATTGAATTCAATTCAAAGTCCATGTATTAGATTCACTGAAGCCACTAACAAAATAAACATGATTTCTTTGTCATTAAATCTATTAAATGTATATTTTTGTCCGAATTTTTTATTTATAAAAAATTAGATGTCAAACAAGTTATATTTTAAAAGATGTGAATGAGAATGATATGATAGTTGTATTTTTAAATTTTTTAAAAGATAAATTAAAAATTAAAAAATTGATTTCAAAGAAAAATTTTCGAGAAGAGCTTAATAATTTTAATTGTAATGTTAATATTTAAAAAAAAATCATTTTAATATATATTATTTGCTTATTTTATATATAGTATTATTTTTACCAGACAGTTTTTTTGGTGACTTTTTACCAAGTTAGTGAATATGTTTATAATTTTTTATTAAAAAATTGAATGATTTGTTAGGAAATATACTAGGATATTCGTCATTAATAGTGTGTGTTTTAAGAATGGCATGAAGATTTAATTCTTAATAGAATAAATAGTGGCTCACTTTCCAATTTAGGGATGGCAATGGTACTCACTCTGTCTCTACCCGCTCGGGATGGGTTTTTAGCGGGGCGAATTTTTAGAAGGGGCGGGGCGGGGTCGGATTTAGGTAATACCCGCCCCTACCTGCCCCGCTATATATATAATATATATAATTTTAATATATAATATGTATAATATATGTAAAATAATTAGTAAATGATTAATAATATTGTATCATATTTAAATTTTTACTTTAATTTATGTTATGTATGTGATGATAGTTATATAAATTTTGAAATTTAATTTTATTTATTGGATTTTAATAATTATAGGGGCGGGTAGGAGCGGGCCGGGTTAGGGTTCAACATTTTACTACCCGCGGATAAAAGTTGAGCGAATTCTATGTGGGTTGTTGTACAGCGGGGCGAGATCGGATAGAGCAAAAACCCGCCCCTACCCGCCCCGTTGCCACCCCCACTTCCCATTGCTAGCCAAGCCAAGAAATTAGAAACTGAACCATTGAATGCTACCGACCACAGCTGATAAATGAGTCATTTCAGTTTTGCTTTTAAGAATAAATTTGTCTTTAAATTCTTCACTACAAGACAAACATATACAGCCTGTTTGGAATACATCTGATTTGAAATCATAAATGAATTGAATTTTATTCCTTACTTTGGAATAGAAAAAAAAAACATGAAGTTGAATTCCGGTGAAAATTCCAATTCTCATTTTACCCCATTTACAAATCAGACCTACTTTGGTCTGATTTCAAAATCAATTTTTACCTAAATCTCACTTAAACTGTGCAATATCAAAAATATCCCTGTCCAAATTATAATATTCCATAATCCCTTTTCAACCATGGCAGCCTCTCTCTCCCTCCAACTTCACTCGTTCCCTCCAAATCCCACCTCACCTTCGCCATCCTCCAACACCAAAATCACCTTCCAACTCTTCAACTTCAAACCACCACTCCCAAAGAAACCCCACCACACAACAGAGCCGTCCCAATTCCCCACCACCAAGAACCACTGCTATCACCATCACCATCGCTACAAGAAGCTGAAACATTTCAAAGAGAAGATGCATTTCCATCCTTCTTACCTATCCACACAAAAAATTCACGCTCCATCTACAAAGACATCAAACGATTCGCGCGCCAAGACAAACTCAAAGAAACACTTACCATTCTCGATTACATTGACCAACAGGGAATTCCTGTCATCGCTACCACTTTCTCTGCTCTCATCGCCACCTGCATTCGCACCAAGTCGCTACAACACGGTAGAGAAGTCCACGTCCATATCTGAATTAACGGCTTCGAAAACAACGAGTTTTTGCGAACGAAGCTTGTTCACATGTACACCTCAAGGCTCATGGGTTGTTGATAAAAAATGGTGAGAATGATCACTCACTCCATTCGAATAAGCAATTGACTATTATTTGCTTAATCCATTAATTCTCGTGAGAATAATCACTCACTCCCGTGGTATTACTTGAGACGATTTCGTACACTTGTCGATAGTTTGTGGTTTGTAAAATCCTGCATCAATATTTAATAAATCTCTTCAAGTAATAATCTGACAGACTTATTTACAAAATCACTTCATATTAATACATCCTCCTTTTAAAAACTTGAATATAAAATTAGAATGCATAGATTTTGAGATTTTATGTGATGATACTTAAAGGAGAAAGTTTGTACTCTCTTTCACTGTTTGAGTTTTTATCTCATTATATTTTTTTCATAATATTTTTTAACAAAATAGTTCTCATTGTAATAGATATTGTATTCTTTTTCTGTTTGATTAGGTTCTTATCCCATGGAATTTTTTTGGACAAGATTTTAACAAAATATATCCTTAAGAGTATGTTTGAAATAAAATAATTTTTGAGTTGATTTGATTTAAAATGAAATAAAATAAATTAAATTAAAAATAAATTATTATGTTTGAAATTAATAATTTAAAATAAAAATTGATTTAATTTAAAGAATAATATAATGAGTACTACTATATATATAAATCTTTTTCGCATACAAGTCATACAAGTCACTTACATAACACGTGTATGAAATCACATTTTTCTTTGTATTCCGCGTTCTTCCTCCTCCTCTTCCTCTTTCTCTTCCTTCTTCTTCTCCTTCTTCTTTGCGTTTCTCCTACTTTTTCTTCGCGTGTTTCATCTTCATCGTCGTTTTTTTTATTACTGTTGTTGTTGCTGCATTTTTTCCCTCCTCCTCTTTCTATTGATTTTGTAACATTATGTATTTTTTTCTTCTTTGTTTGATTTTTTCCTCCTAAGAAGAATTATAAGAATATGAAATAAGAAGATGAAGAAGAAGAAGCAGCAGAAGATGAGGAGAAGGAAGAGTTTTGAATTATGCAGAACTTATCAGCACACATACACCGAAAATTCTTAAACAATATACTCGAATATCTTCGTGTTACACCAAAATTTGCTGCAAATACAGAAAAATATTTTCTCTAATACTGCATTTTTTTTTCTTTTTTTCCTTATTTATTTCTTTCTTTTAGTTGAATGAATGTAAGTTCATCATCTTCCAAGTAATTTTGCAGTATTATGTGTTTCTTCTTTTTCTTTGTTTGTTTTTTTTATTTTTATTCTTGTTAAAAGAGTAAAACAAGAAGAAACTTGAGAAGGTAAAATAAAAAGAAAAAAGATGAATAAAAAAAAAGAAGAAGAGCGTGGTTGATGATGATGAAAAAAAAAGAAGAAGAAGCGCCAAAAGATGAGGAGGAGAAAGAGAAAGATTTTTGTTAAAAGAGTAAAACAAGAAGAAACTTGAGAAGGTAAAAGAAAAAGAAAAAGATGAATAAAAAAAAAGAAGAAGAGCATGGTTGATGATGATGAAAAAAAAAGAAGAAGAAGCGCCAAAAGATGAGGAGGAGAAAGAGAAAGATTTTTGAATTATGCAGAACTTATCAAGCACACATACACCGGAAATTTTTAAACAATACACTCGAATATCTTCGTGTTACACCCAAATATCTTTGTGTTACATCCAAATTTGCTGCAAATACAGAAAAATATTTCCTCTAATGCTGCATTTTTTTCTTCTTCTTTTTTCCTTATTTCTTTTTTTCTTTTAGTTGAATGAATGTAAGTTCATCTTCTTCCAAGTAATTTTGCAACATTATGTATTTCTTTTTATTCTTTGTTTATTTTTTTTATTTTTATTCTTGTTAAAAGAGTAAACCAAGAAAAAATTTGAAAAGATAAAATAAGAAAAAAAAAGATGAATAAAAAAAACGAGGATGATGATAATGATGATGAAAAAGAAGAAGAAGCAGCAGCAGTAGAAGATGAGGAGGGAGAAGAAGAGTTTTGAATTATGCAGGACTTATCAGCACACATACACCGAATATTCTTAAACAATACACTCAAATATCTTCGTGTTACACCTAAATTTGTTATAAATACAGAAAAATATTTTCTTTAATGCAGAACTTTTACATTACATTCAATTCAAACCATACCATCAACGATGAAACATTATTCACCTACAGAATCATAAACTACTAACGAAAGAATTAACTAGAATCGAACCACACCTCAGCCACTTGATTGGATTCAAACAATAATCAATTTCGTTCTTGTTCAATTTACAATCTGAATTTAAATTATTCATTATCTTCAACAACGAGATAACTGATGATGGAGGAGAAGGAGGAAAAGGAAGGAGGACAAGAAATTCCAATGAAAAAAGAAGGAAGAAGAGGAGGAGGAGATGGTGTTGGTGACGATGATAACGAAAGAGAAAAATAACGAAGAAGAAGAAAAAGAAGAAGAACGTGCAGTAACGGCACGAAAAAGAATGTGCGTGCATAAACATAAATAACTTGTATAGACTTGTATAAAAAAAATGACTTGTACGTAGAGAATAATTGTAATATAATGATCTAATTTTACATTTTTACTCTTCATTTACCACACAATCTTTCATCATCATTAATAATCGCAGTCTGTCAGAGTGAACGGTACAGTCTGTATGCGATTTTTTTATTATCAATTAAAAATTATTATTTCTCCAAAAAGATTAAATGGACTTTAATTTTTGGAATGTGTTTTTTTGTTTAGGACGAGTTCGCCACACACTCGTGCAAACTTCTATAATTTTATAGAGCTGGTCGCACACCTGGCGAACTTCATTCCAAATTTTTCATAAATAAATTCACTGGATGAGAACGAAACTCAAATTCCTAAGCCATTATTATCATCTCCAAAAATATATAGGAGCACACAAAAATATACAGAAATAAGCAGTATTTGCTCTCCAACACCTTAATTTTGAAAAAATTTGGTTTAATTTGTAAATTGAATACCAGACAGACCACAAGTATGATTTTTTTAACATCGCCGATAACAATGACAACTACTATTATCTTCTTTAGAAATACACAGGTACTAGGGGTGTCAATATGTATCCTACCCGCGGGTACCCAACCCGACCCCACCCGATTGGGTAGGGTTGCTAACCCGATCCACAACGGGTAGGATAGGGTGCGGGTAGGGTTCTCGTGCGGGTTGAGCCTCAACCCTACCCGACCAACCCGCACTCTATATATATTTATGTTATATACTTATATAAAAATATGTTTTAAGTGGATGTTGAATCAAAGACCTCTCACTAAATGCAAAAGATCCTTAACCACTAAAAGAAAATTATTAATTGATAATTTAATATTTTTTTTTACATAAAAATCAGTTCTATTTTAAATTATTATCAAGTTATATAATAGTGTTGTATATTTTTTGTAACCCGCGGGTAGGATCGGGTACCCGCAAGTTAAGAGCGGGTAGGATTAGGGTTGGGATATTCTCAACCCGCGGGTAGGATAGGGTTGAGTTTATATAAAAATCTCAACCCGCGGATAGGATTAGGATTGGATCCAAATCCTACCCTACCCATTGCCACCCTAACAGGTACACATAAGTCATATTTAACAAAAAAATTTTTCATTATAAATTAAAAAAATTATTATTTTTTTAAAAATACGACTAATTTTTGTGTACTAATAATGATTGTCATTATCCATTTTTTTTTTTAATTTATTACAGAAAAAAATCTGTATGTACGAGTGCCTAGTTCCTGTCCGAACAGTACTTGAAGTGTAAAAACAATTTTTTTTTATTTTAAGATATTACCTTATTTTAGTTTCGTCCAAATTCTTTTAAAATTAGAAGAATTTAAGTTTAATTATAATATAAAAATCTACGAGATCTACAAATCAATTCAGTTTTATTTTTATTATTTATTCCAAACAAAAAAATTTATTTTTAAATCAAATCAATTCCAATTCCATAAAATTCTAGACACACACCACTGGATATCCATGAGAAAATATTGTGAAATTAGTGGGTGTCCTATTATTAGTTGATATTGGAGCACTACGTTTAATTTGTCGATGCTTCCTTGTTAATGGAGCACTACTATATAAAATATTTATTTTTAAATGATGAATGAAATAAGAAAAAAAAGTACAGTTTGATGCCTTGAAATTTTAAAAATACTTAATTATCTGTTTTGAGGATTGGAACTCACGCAAACTAACAGAAAATTTCATATTAATTAAACTAGCTAGAATATTCGTAATAGTTTAAACTATAATATACCAATAATGATATACACTCGAAAAACAATACGATATAATATAAAACATGAAATATTTGAATATATGTAATTTAAATTTTTATAAAATATGAAACTATAATATATATAAAAAATATAAAATATTTTTTTAGATAAATTATAATAATTATTCGTTATCTGAAGTTTTCGGGTACCAGACGGGTCGAGTGGTGATGAGTAGAGGAGAAGATGAGACTCTGAGCTGACGTGGAGCGAGGACAAAGATGCTTTATTGGTGGCGCCAGAGGTAGAGTGGATTGTTGGGGATGGCCACCTGCAAGGATACTCCGACGATTAAGTCAGTGTCCGTACGATGTGCCAGCCAGATTAGGTAAGAATGTTACGTACCTCGGGAGGAGAGTTGACCTTTCCCCTTTTATACTGTGGGATGGGTTTTGAGAGTGACCTAGCCCACTACCCAGAAAACTTCTATGAGCTGTCATAATCCACGTGGGAGGGACAGGTCGTTCCGGACCCTGAATCAGGGTTTCGGGTTGGAATCCGAAGGTACTGGCCCGACCGGTGTCCTAGGCCGTGCGGGTGGTTAAGTCGGGTATGTCCTGGGTCGAGCATTCAAGGGACCGACCCGTCGGACTCTCTTTTGTGTGGAGTGCTTTGGGCCTGGGTCAGGGACGGCACCCCGACCCACGCGGTTAGTGGGCTAGACCCGTCGACCCGTAACAATAATATTTTAATATTTTTTAATTATATAAAATATTTAAAATAATTTTATTTTAATAAATAATAACACTAATATATGATGATATTTAAATATATTTAAATCTGTTTAAAAAAAAAATTTTTTTAATAAGACACAATTAAATAAAAAAATATATATGTCTAATAAATTAAATGTCGAATGAATATTATATTTAAAATTATCCAACACGTACGCAGACACGGTGTCTGTCTTAGAATTTTAAATGATGATGTGATTTTAACTTTCCTCTTTTTTTTTTTTTTTAACCTAAAGTAGATTGTAAGTAAAATAGTAGTAAAATTTTAATCTTTTTTCAATTGAGGATAATGAGAAGCAAATTCTATTTATGCATGCAAACTATCCTCAATCACTTGGTGGTGTCCTAACGCAAACGATAAGATTTGCATTAACTTGACATTTAGTATTAGTGGTGTAATTTATTACTTAGCTTTAAATGTATGTATTTAATGATAAAGAGATCATTTTAATAAAGATACTAAAAATATCTTTTTTTAAAGATGTTTATATGTGTCATATTATTATTGGACATTTTTATTAAATTAGTTAATAATTTATTTTTCAATAAATCAGAACAAAATCGATTTATTATAACAATAATAATAAACTCAATTTTTTGCATCATAATTATTAGACTTGATTTGATCTGATCGAATTACAAAATCTAAACCGAATATCTTTAAATTTTTTAATAAAAAGATAAATATATTTTTGATTTTTTGTTTTATGGACATTTAAATTTCTAAAAATTTAAAAATACAATTAAAATAATCGATTTTATTGTTGTTGTTACAAAAAAAATACCATTATTATTGTTATAAAAAAATCTCTAAAAAATACAATTAAAAATTTAAAAATACAATTAAATCTCTAAAAAATGAGTTTATTATTATTGTTATAAAAAAAATCGATTTTATTCTAATTTGTTAAGAAATTTAAAACAACCAATTTATTAATACGTTTAATAATAATGTAAAATGTAAACATCTTTATAAAAAGACTTTTAAGCATTTTTGTGGGAGCATCCCCTAATAATAATAGCTAGTACACTTATTATTTGAAAGAATCAATAAACGAAATATATATATATATTTAAAACTAGGAACCAAACCTATATTCATCCCTGTTTATCCTATTTTAATAATACATTTATATGCTCGTGCTCTAAGTATCCTAGCATAGCTTATTTAATTAAATTGAATTTTTTTCCACCAAAGCACTAACGAACTCCTTCTAACGATAATGATCAAAGAATATCAAAACATGGAAATGGGCGTAGAAATTCCCCACCTCTACATGTCTCCAAATATACATTATTATTGTGTTTTCATTCCTTTTTAGTTTCACGTATAGTTTTACTGCATGATGCTCTGTAAAGCAACAATATTAGTGGTATATCGGTCCATATTATATTCGTTTCACACTGCTATTGCTAGAATAGGATTCGTGTATTGACTGCTGATATTTAATCGAAAATTGATTCTCTTCATTTTTATTCTTAACTAATGTTGTTGGGTGTAATTTTTATCATACTTCTTAAGTAATGTTGTTAGATGTAATTTTTATCATAGAATATGTTTTTGTATGTGTTTTTTCAATCCTATTTAAAGAATGTACAGCGAAAGTTTATACTCGATAAAATTGAGAAGAAGATTTATTTTTGTTTCATTTTATTTCAAAATCCCATTATTGTGGATTGAGGGAAAAAGCTGTGTTGTGTTAGTACTTAGTACTATATGATTATTGCATGGTTCTCCTTTGTTTATTACTCTAAATTCTTTGTTTTTCTTTCCATTCATATTTGGGGCCAATAACAAATGCTGCTACCAATCATGTATGCATTTCAGTTCAAATGTGTTCACTGTTCACATAGACGATTGCTCTAATTAGAAGAGGAAATTTGATGGTGCACACTTTTGTGGGGTTATCGTTCTACAAGCACCAGACGTTTGTATTCGTATCAACTGATGATTTTTATTTATTTATTTATTTTTGATTGTTCATAATATCACGTTCAACCCAATCCAACCGATTAAAAATTAATTTATTATGGATCTAAATTTTAGTTAAGAGTCTGTTATTAATATATTGCTATTGCATACCAAAAATAGAATTTAAATATTCTAATACATATTTAATTAAACGAGTAATTTGATCATTCGACCAACCCAAGTTTAAAATGTTTAGAATTATTTATGTGGTGAGTTTTTTACTAATTTCAAAAAAAAAAAAAAAAAGATAAGCACATGCTTCAATCTTAAAATGTTATATTTCAACGATTTACTTTTAAAATGATAAGATGTGTAGCGAAAAGACTACAAAAATTTTAACTTGTAATATTTTGGTCCTTCCAACTGAAAGGGCTTTAGTTTATCATTCAACAAAAAGAATTTAGGTTTTATAAATTTTAGATTTTTACAGAAGATAAAGTATAATGTTTTATTATTAAATATTTTTTTCTCTCATATTTTTTCTTAGTTTTACTTATGAAACAAATTTATATATATTATTAATACACTTCTCACATATTTTATCATATTTTTTTCTCAATTGCATTCTTTAGAGTTTGAATCCTAGACCTTTGAAGTGAGAAAGAAGAGACATGTGAGTTAAGACTCATTGGCAACTCATTACTTTTTTTTTTTTTTTTTGGACGGAGACCCGGGCCAACAGTCCGGCCCAGGTCCAGAACAGAGATCCAAACCCCCCAAACCGATCCGTTATCCATCCCTGTTCCCCTCCCTTACCGCGAGAGTGAGAAGATCTCTTCAGCTCGTGATTCCTCGAGGCTCCTTCCTTCAGTTCGCCGGCGACATGATCTGAAGCATGCATGGTTACTGAGGCCACCGGATTGGGAACGCGAAGCCTTTGTCGTGACTGCGCCGCCGTCCCACGAAGCTGTCTCCGAAGCAGGAGCCAGGGCATCACCAACAGCGCTCTGCTTCCTCCTCTTTCCAAGATCCATAATAACCTCTTCCCGTTAGCAATTCGGAGTATTGGGTAGACTCCACTCCAAATGTCTTCCGGAGCCTCAACCATACAATCCGAATTGATGCTCTCCCTTTGTCAGAACTTGAATCCGGATGCCACTCCCTTTATCAGAATTTGAACTCGATGACCTCCATCTTTTGCCTCCACTGGAACCACTCTGGCCCTCCTATTCCTCACGTTCCCGCAGCACGATCTCAGACACAGCGTCGCCTTGAGTTGCATGCAGATCTTCTGTCTCAGATCATTGACGATCTGGATGAAATCCTGACACTCGTGGCTCTTTGCTTGGTTCGAGCTTCTCTATTTGCCTAATTTTAATTATCCAGTAATTCTTGTGTAGTTGTTGATTTACATTCGAAGCTCTGTTCTAATAATGTTCTGTATTTCTGTAGGTGGTTTAGTGCTCCAGTTTGCTCGTAGTGTCTCTGCTTCTGCCGCTTTCGCCACTGCATGGGCTAGACGATTTCCATTTCTGGGGGTCCAAGTCATTCCCTTTTCAGGTAAATTCGCCATTAAAATTTGAATGTCTTGGAATATGGCCATAGCCTCTCCTAAAGCTATTTTAGATTTGATAGCTTGAGCTAGCTTTAGGTTGTCAGTTTCTATTAAGGTTCTGCCCATTTGTAAATTATTCACTATGATTAATGCTTGTCTTACTGCCTGGGCTTCTGCCACAGTACTTGATGTGGCTTGGATTTTTCCTGAAAAACCTAATATGATTCTTCCTTTGTGATCTCTGATAACCACAGCAATTGCACCAGTTCCTGTATCCTTCCTGAATGCTGCGTCAACGTTCGCCTTCAACCAGTTTTCAGGGGGAGGTCTCCATTTCACCAGGTTTGTTTTACTTTTATTGCCTTCTGTTTTCTGTGTGTGCTGTTTTTCTGCTAGCTTCCAGTAGATTTTCTCTAGTGCTTTAGCCCTGTAGATTGTCCATTTAGGATTTACATCCTGCTGCTGAAACATTTTGTTATTTCTTGTTTTCCATATTTCCCACATGAGAAATCCTAGCTTGCTGATCCTCTTCTCCATGTCCTCTCCCCCACCTGCTCTCAACTTCTTTATACATTCGACCACCCAATTTCCGATAGAACTTACTGTCTCCACTGTTGGGGTCCATTGGCATTCCGCTCCGAACCATGCTGCCCTAGCCCAATCACAAAGTAGTAGTGCGTGTTCTACTGTCTCTGGACTTTTTAAACATATCTGGAAAACTGGATTTGGTGCCATCTTTCTTTTATATAAGTTAGAACCTACGGGTAATATATCATGACAGGCTTTCCATAAAAACATTCTGATCTTCTGTGGTACTTCCATTCTCCATACCTCCCTCCATATCTCCCTTTTGTCTTCACTTGTTGATGGATTTCCATATTTGCTATTCTGCTCAACTCTTCTTGCAGCATAGTATCCAGTTCTTATTGAGTAACTCCCATCTTCCCTCCATGGCCAATACAGATGATCTTCTTTGTTCACTACACTAACAGGGGTGCTAAGTATCTCCTTGCAAATTTCTTGGGAGAATCTGCTCTCGATCTTTCTTTTATTCCAGCCTTCCCCATTTACAATGAGATCCTTAACCTTTGAGTCATCTGTACTGTTTGTGTTAAGAGGGCTGCTCCTGCCTGCGATCCAATTGTCCTTCCAGATGCTCACTTTGGAGCCATCTCCTATGCTCCACTTTGCGCATTTCCTTAATAGCTCTCTTCCATGTAAGATACTTCTCCAGACCCATGAGGTGCCTTTTTTACCCGTTGCTGTCCAGAAGTTGCCGTCCGGAAAATACAACGATTTTAAAATTTGTACCCAGATTGCATTTGGATTTTTGAGAGCTCTCCATGCTTGTTTTGCCAGGTAGGCAGTGTTTTGTTTTTCCAGGTCTTTAAACCCCAATCCCCCTTCACTCTTGCTATCCGTGATGCTATCCCACTTCTTCCAATGAATGCCCCGTTCCTTCCCCGATGCTGCCCACCAGAATCTCGCGATCTTCGTGCAAATTCTCCCGCAAAAGCTCTTCGGGAACTTTATCACATTCATAATATACGATGGTATTGCCTGAATTACCGATTTTATTAGAGTTTCTTTGCCTGCTTGATTCAGCAACCTTTCTTTCCACCCTTCTAGTTTATTCATGATCTTCTCTTCAATCCATGCTAGAGCTTTGTTGTGAGATCTTCCCCATATGGCTGGTAGCCCCAAGTACTTTCCTGGCGTGTCCCATGTTTTCATTCCTAAAATCTCTTCTATGCCTACTCTCGTTTGTATCGGCACTTGACTTCCAAAGGAGATGCCTGACTTGTTCATATTAATTCTTTGCCCGGATGCCTCTGTGTATTCGTTTAGTACGGTTATGATCTGAAAGATCTCCTCCTCCTTCGCCTTCGCAAAAATAATGCAGTCGTCCGCAAACAACAAGTGAGTAATAGCCGGAGCTGTTGGGGCTATCTTTAGACCCGTTATGTTGCCTTTCTCTTTAGCCTGCTGCATAAGAATCGTGAATACCTCCGCTGCTAAAATGAACAGGTATGGGGATAATGGATCCCCTTGTCTAAGACCCCTCTGAGGCTTTATCTTCTTCGATAACTCACCGTTGACTCTTACCCTATAACTTGCACTTCTAACACATTTCATCACCCAGTCAACCCACTTCTCAGCGAACCCAAATTTCTTGAGCACTTTTTCGAGAAAATCCCATTCCAGCCTGTCATACGCCTTGTTCATGTCTAATTTGATTGCAACATTTTCTGATCCATCTCTTCCTTTCCTATTTAGGCTATGGTAGACTTCTTGGACGATTACTACATTATCTTGTATGAGCCTTCCACCCACAAATGCACTTTGGGTTGGGGACACTATATCCTCGAGAAGCCCTTTTAGTCTCAACACTATGACCCTGGTTATTATTTTGTAAATAAAATTGCAACAACTAATTAGTCTTAACTGATTGAGTTCTTCCGGATCTTTTACCTTTGGAATTAAAACTACTATGGTTTCGCTAATCTCTTCCGGCAAGAACCCGTTCCGAAAGAATTCTCTGACTACTGCACATACCTCTTTTTTGATTATCTCCCAGTGCTTTTGATAGAACAGTCCATTCAGGCCGTCTGGTCCAGGAGCCTTGAGGCTACCCATGCTGAAAACTGCTTTCCTGATTTCTTCTTCTGTGACCTCTGCGATCAGCTCCCTGTTCATGTCTTCCGAGACTCTTACTGAAATCTTGTTTACGACTGACTCGCAATTCCTTTTATTGTTTGAAGTAAAGAGCGCATCAAATCGTTCCTCTATGTGCTTCATGATTTCTTTCCTGTTTTGTATCCAGAAGCCCGCCTCATTTTTGAGCTTATCGATTCGGTTCCTTCCCCTTCTTTGAATGGTTGTAGCATGGAAAAAAGCTGTGTTCTTATCTCCCCATTTTAACCACTTCAACCTAGCTCTTTGTCCCCAATATTTTTCTTCCTGTTTCCATAATGCAGCTATATTCTCTTTTATCTGTTGTATTTTCTCCTATTTTTCTTGTGTTAAATCTGAATCTTGTAGCTTCGTTAATTCCTCCTTCAGCTTGCGAATTTCTTGATCTGCTCGTTTCAGAGTCCTCTTGCTCCACTTTTTAAGCTCCTCTTTACAATTTTTCATTCTTGTTGTTATTCCTTTCCAGACGCATCCTTGGACATCTTCCTTTTCCCATCCCTTTTTTACCGTATTCTCGCAATCCTCATGATCGGTCCAGAAGGCCTCGAATTTGAAACTTTTCTCTGTCCTTTGAACTTGATTTATGTCCAAAACCAATGGGCAGTGATCAGAACTGATGGCTGGCAGAGCTTTGAGTGATGCCTGCTGATATAATACTCTCCATTCCCAATTTACTAATGCCCTATCTATCCTTTCCCTGGTGATGAATCCATTTCTTGGATTTCCGAACCATGTGAATCTTCCTCCTTTTATATCTAAGTCCATAAGGTAATTCATATCTGCAAACTGCCTAAATTCTCTCACCTGATTCTGTGGCTTTGGATGTAGCCCAATTTTCTCTTCTTGGCTTAAAATGTCATTGAAATCCCCGATGAATAGCTGTGGCTCCCCCTTGTTGTTGTTATTCGCTGTGATTGTCCTCCATTGTTCTTTTCTCCTTCCAAAACATGGATTCCCATATATAAAATTACACTCCCATATTTTCCCTTTTCTATCATCAATACGAGCTTTTATATGATTATCGCACCAAAAGTAAATATTAATATTATATATTTCATTCCACAAAAGGCATAGCCCTCCGGACAGTCCCCGGGGTTCTATGTGAAATACATTTTCAAAATGTAACCTTCTTTTCAACTTTTTAATAGTACTTTCTCTAGCTCTAGTCTCCATTAGATATACTATTGCAGGCTTGAATTGTTTGCACATACTGTGCAATTCAGAAACTGTCGCGGGAGCTGCTACCCCGCGGCAGTTCCAGCTTATGATGCTCATGGTTGAGTTGGGGGCATGTGTAGGCCCGCCTCCTCAGCCGTTATGTCTTCCAAGTTATCTCTGATCTGTGATCCTTCCTCATGCACTCCTCCTTCTGTTATGCTTCTCCACCTTCTGTTCTTCTTGTTGGCCCTCGACATTTGCGTACCTTCCTCTTTTTCTTTCTGAAGTTTTACATTTCGCTCCTGTTGGTCCTCTTCCCTTCTTCTTTTCAGCTTTAACTTTTCCTCCATCCTTTGGATAAGTTCTGTTTCGTATTCTCTGGCCACTACTATTGCTTTACTGTTTTTCTGCTCTATTTCTTCCTCTTCTTCTGCTAATTCTACATAATAGAAGCCTCCTTCACTCTCTGTGATTATCTGCTTTCCTCTCTGTTTTGACTGTTCCTTATTTGTTCCAAAGTGTCTTGTTGGTCCGTCAACGTCCATGTTATTTCTGTATTGAGCCTCATCTTCTACTTCTTTTCCTATGTTTTTCTTCCTATTTTCTTCAGCCATATTTTTATTGAACTCCATCAAAATTTCTCTAATGGTAAGATTCCCTTCTCCTTCACTTGGCCCAGTTCTGATTTGTTGTCTATTCATATTGGGCCTTTGGTTAATGAAAGCCCATGTCCCTCTGTTTGTACTGTCCATTCTTCTCATGCTTGGCCCACCTTTCTCTTTATGCTTCCTAGGAATCTTGTTGCTGTCCTCCTCATTCTCTTCTGCATTGTCCTTATCCTTGGCCTCATTCACGTTTCTCATTGTTGCTGACTCACTAGCTTGCTGATTTTGTTGGATGGCTTCTTCCTTCTTCCCTTTTTTATGATTTGCTGTCCCATCATCATTTATCATGCAGATACTGTTGTGTTCCTCACCGTTCATTTTATCATCCTCAGCCCCTTTACCTTGATCTTGCACTTCTTGTATTGCCACTTGTCTCTCCCCTATTTGCTCTTGTGGATTTTCTGCTCTGTCCCAAGATTTGGCAGAGGCACTGGCTTGAGAGCTTCTTACTCCCCCTAGACTTGACCCCCCTCTGTCCTTCTGTGCCTGTCTTTTCAACCACTCCCTCCCTTGCAAACTTCTTTCACGCGCCTCCCACAACTCCTCCACCCAATTGTTCTGTTCCTCCTTTCTCCTCCTAATACCTGCCTTTCTTGCCTCATTTTCTATTGACCTCAGACCTGGAGTTGTGAGTTCAGGCCCATATCTGGGAATTTCTGGGTTTACTAATGATCTCACTAGTTCCTCCCCACATGCTCTTTTGTCATGCCCAATTCTCCCACACTTGTAACAATAATCATACAGTTTTTCATATTTGAAATCAGCCCATGACTGGCTTCTATCACTTCTTCTAAACCAGAATCCAGTCTTCAGTGGTGCTTGAACATTTATCTCCACTCTCACCCTAAGGAAGGATCTAAGCATGTTTCCTTCAACAAAGGGATCTTCAGCACTTATCACTCTCCCTAATGTGGCTCCTATCTTCTCAGCATTTTTTATATTTATTTTATCATAAGGCAATCCATGTATTTGAACCCAAATAGGAAGCTGATTGTAGTTTACCTCTTCTATGGACAGGTTTGGGCTCCACCATTGCAGACTCAGCATGTGCCCTTCTATCCTCCATGGTCCACCTTCATATGCTCTTCTTGCTTCCTCCTGGCTTTTGAAGTTCAAGATAAATGAGTTTGGTCCTGCATTAGTGATCACTAGACCTTGTGGATCTCCCCACATGTTGAGGATCGTTTTGCGTACTGTGACCGTATTCAACACCTTTTCCGTCAACACCCGGCCAACTAGCTTCTGATCTGTCTTTTCTCCATGTTGAGTTGAAGATTCTTCCAAGTCTAGAACATCCCCTTCCATGGCTGCGTTTTCTATCCTTTCCATAACTTGTCCTGCTGAGTTGTATTACTTTTTTGTTCTGTCCCTCTCCTTTGTTTTGTGATTATCTTTGAGCTTATATTTGATCTGGACTTGAGTAGTTGTTGTGATTTAAGAGCTTCGCTGTCGAAGCAGTATAACTCCACTCCTGGAGAGCGTGAGGCTCCACTCTTGGAGAAGTAGTAATTTTTTGCAACTCATTACTTAAAAATTCATTCGAATAATTAATTTAATTATATCACACAAAGGAAGGCTGTAGAATTGGGTCAGCCCAATAGAACAGAGCACTAGTGATGAGGGCTAAAAATTCAAAGAGATGTCTTCGATTTTTATTAACCAAGTTCTTTAACTATCCAGCGACAAGTGAAAAAGAATCCTATCCACCTACAAAAATTCAAACATTTTATAATTGTTAATATAGTTGTTCAATACAATTGTTAATAGAGGAAAGGAAAAAGTGAGAGAGAAGTAACAGAGCGCGTTATTAAAAAAAAAAGTAATTATTCATTCTTTTAATTTTTAAATAAAAAATACATTTTTTAAAATTCTCAAAAAATAAGATATATTTAATTTTTTACTCATTTAAATATTAAAAAATAAATTAAAACTATAAGTCATTATTTTTTAAAAGAAATGTGACGTCGCAAATTAATTCATATTAACAATTGATAATAACAAACAATAATAAAACAGAATTCCCGCCAATTAATTCATATTGCTATATGTTTTGATTAGGTTGGAATTTTGTTTCGAGCTTTGTGCATTACTCCTCTGTCTCCTTACAAAATTAGTCATATTTAGAGAGATTAGAAATTTGATCAAATTCATAAAGAACCTTTGAGATGCTGAAAATTATTGAGCATTCATTGGAATATAAGTACGTTAACCAATAGGTTTGCTTGTTTAACTAGTATTTAGAAAACTTTGAACGCTCCATGTTCATAATTTGATATGACTTACTATCTGAGTTACAGAGATATAAGTGCCAAGTAGAGCAATAATTGACCCTGTAAACAAAATTCCTATAATGATAACCAATTCTATTCCAAACTTTTGAGCTGCTTTGTTCATCTTTAAGTAGCACAAGCATGGCAGAATCCATGAACACGTGACACTCAAAAATGCGCCGATAAATGCCATAACATAGCCGAAAAAGGGAACAAATAATGCCACAAGCAAAGTGCTTAGCACAATAGTGGTTCTGATGAGGATGGCAATAGGTCTACCCTTGTACAAAAATAATGTTTCTTCAACAGCATTGGCTATTGGGGTGATTATAACAGCATACTTAGTGAAAGGGTTGATTAATGTTGTGTAAATTGCTATCTTGGTGCTTATTTTCTTTGTTGGAAGATTTAAGGTCACCTGCGAATTCACGTGTTCTCCAAACATCTTGTACCCTATGGTAGCCATGGACCCATAGGTTATAGTGCTTGTGATGAAACATATTATCAAAACCTGCATTTAGCAAATAATGAGTAACATTTTTTCTTTTCTAGTTATAAACTGTAATTGTGTAAAGTATTTAGTACCTTGTAAAATTGAGTTCTATCTTTCATGGAATTACGCAATGTAGGAAAGACAGCATGTCCACAATAACAGAACGCAAAGAGACTCACAGAAGAAGGCAACCCTTTCCAATTAATGATGTCTCCTTTTTGATGAAATCCAACTCCATCAACTTCAGCAACACACACAACACAAACAATCAAAATAAGAGAAGCCACAACCCCACCAATAGAAATGTAGGCCAGAACTCCCAAACTTTTCAACCATGTTGTGGGTAGTATTGCGAGCGCAGTTAGCAACACAAAACCGGCTTTGCCTCCAATTCTAAGGCTACCAATCTTGAAATCCATGTTTGGAAACAACTTTTCAAGATTGTCACCTTCTAGTATGAGAAACTCTACCGCAACTAAATAGAGCTCTAAGTACATGAAGATGGCTACCATGGTTCTTCCTTTGTAACCGAAAGCAACCTCGCCTATGTCAGGGTAGGATTTGATTAATGGATGTGCGTCCATGCACCTTTGAAGAAGCAATCCTGTGTACCAACACACAGTAGCAACAATGAGGAGCAAAATTAAACTCATCCACCCTCCTTGAGACACTGCATATGGCATTGAGAGTATCCCAACACCTAATAAGGAAAAGATCGAAAGAGAAGAGATTAGAATAATTAATATCATTGGCACAAACATGATTTGATACCATAGACTGACTACCTGACAAGGCATTAAGTCCATTGAAACATGTTTTGAAGAAGGATGTTCCTCCTCTAAGGGATTCTCCTGAATTTTGGCTCTCCATGTGATAATAGTAATAGTCTTGTAATTGGAGTTGTTCTCAAAAATGAATGACCATGCACCTGAGGATAGTGAGAATGATGAGTAGATAAGCATCATGATCAATAATATTAAAGAGTGGTTACATAACTTACGTTCCTCTTTAGGAGGCCAGCAATGGCTCCACACTCAAGTCCACCCACATGTCATCATCCATCACTTTATAGTCAAATGACCCTATTAGTGTGTGCTTGTCATATGAAAAAAAAAAAAAATACTTACCATATTTGGATATATCTTAAATATTTTTATGTATCTAATGAAATTTAAAACATATTTAGCATAAACTGATCATGCATTAATCTTCAATTAATCAATAAATAGCACATCCCTGATTATTGGTATTTTAAAAATTATTCTATTCAAATAATTCGTACAATGATATTTAAAATAACTGTTTTACTAGAATACCAACTCAACCAATAAAATAACCAATAAGTAAAGATTACAAGAAGAAAAAATTAAAGAAAATATTAACTAATTATTGACTAAAAAAAGTAATTCGCAATCTTTCCAATTAAAATTAAATAAACTCACTAAGTTTTTTTGCTAGAGTTCTTCTTTAAGGCTTAAGATTATGCAAGATCCTTAAAATGTTCTACACTTACTAATTTAGCTTCTAATAATATGTATGTTAACTTCACTTACACGTGAGTCATGACATACATAACATTGTTCAAGTGTTGATGGGTGGTGATCAGGATCATGATGAAAATTGTATTAACATCCAAGAAAGAGAGAAAGAAAGCTTGCTGTTCAAGCAAGAATGTTGAGAACAAATTGAAGAGAAGGAAAAAGAGAGAGACAAAGGCTTTGAGAAACTGAATTGTATTGATAAGAGATGAATGAATGGAATGTTAATACAATGGAAGTACTGTATTTATAGCCAGAGTTAGTTACTGATATTTAACTCTTGTAACTATCTTCCTATAGTAGTCTCACAAATTGTTTGTCACTATTAAGTATTAACAGAAATGATGAAATAAGAATTAGAATATATAAAAAATTTCTTTCAAAATGATGAATGAAATAAAAATAAAAGAAAAAGATACAGTTTGATGCCTTGAAAGTTTAAAAGAACTTAATTCTTCTTGAGGAATTATGTTTTAGAAAAAACTTGTTAGGAGAATAACTGATTTCTCATCAATTAATAATTATTATGATTTGAATTTCATTATTTAATTATCTCAGTTGACTATTTTCACATATAGTTTTCTGTTCTTAATTTGTCTATAAATAGAACACCTCTAGTTGTATTTGGTTAACAAGATTAAGAGAAATAATTCACACACTCATAGTTCCCTATTAAGGGAAATGAAAATATATATTGAACTTGTATTTTACATGATACAAGAGTTAAGCTATATATAGAGATCAGATATTACAAACTAACCTCATAAATATTTATGTACTAACTACTGTCTACTAACCACTATTAACCTAATTTCCAACTACTAACCACTCTAATAATACTCTACTACCCTTCTTTCCTTGTTGCACAAACTTTAGTTCTCTGCTTTGCTGCTCTGCATATTCAGCTGCATACCTACTTTCTACAATAACAATGAAGAGGATTTTAATTCATTCTTCTCTTTCTTTTTACCTAAAGTAAATAGTAATAGTAATAGTAATATAATTTTTATCTTCTTTTCCAATTGAGGATGATGAGACAGCAAATTCTATTTATGCATGCAACCTATCCTCAATCACTTGGTGGTGTCATAACGCAAACACTAAGATTTGCAATTTCAGGTTGATGAGAAGATTCTGGCGCCCCATTTTAACATTTAGTTTTAGTGGTGTAATGTAGTACTTAGCTGTATATGTATTTAATAGTAGCTAGCACACTTATTATTTGAAGTAGGGACGGAGCTAAAATTTCTTTTAGGAGGAGACCAATATAGAAAACACAGATAAATATGGGACAAAAGATAAAATTAAAGAGGGATCAAATCATAAAAATAATAATAATGCAGTAAAAAACCAACCAAATGTCTTTGGGTGAATCCAAAACCTCTACGTGGATAGTGCTTATGTTAGGTATTATGATGTTTCTTTTTTTTATTTGTAAATTGGATGGTTTGAATCTATTTTCTGATTTATCATGTTTTAGGCATTTGGAGAGAGAAGGAGGGTAAAGAGACAAAAGTTAATTGAATCAATTTCCATAATTCACGTTGCAATGATACTGAACGTATCTCCTCATAATTTAAATGTGGTGAAACATTTAATAATTAATATTTTAAATCATAAATAAATAAAACTATTTACTATATTTATAATTAATTAAGTTATTTTATTTTTAGCTGATTTGAAATTGGTTCTATATATTTTTCCTAAAAATAAAGAACTTCATAAGTAAAATTTATTAATTTAGGAGGGGTGATTGCTCCCCTTCAACTACACTAAGCTCTGCTCTTGGTTTAAAGGAATAATTAATTAATGAAATATACATGACATATGATTACATTTAAAACTAGAAACCAAATCTATTAATCTCTATGTATCTTTTTTAATGATATTTTATGCTACGTGCTCTATCTTAACTTATTTAATTAAATTGTCTTTTTCCCCGCAAAGCACGACCTAACTCTAAGCTATACCAAACTTGTAATGATAATAATCAATCAATATCAAAATATAAGTAGTAGTGTAGAAATTCCCCACCTCTAAATATCTCCAAATATATGCATAATTACTGTCTTTTTATTCCTTTTTAATTTCACGTATACTTTTGCTGCATGATGTTCTGTAAAGCAACAATAATGCATTAATAATCTTTATGAAGATAAGATAATACATAGACAGGCTTTAAAAAAAAAAAGAATGAACTTATGAAAAAGACAAGTCTTCTTTGATTAAATATGTATTTTCCCTAAGTTGAACGAGCTAGACACGCATTGTTTGTTTTAGAGAAAGTAATAGTATATTTTATTTAGTACTAAAAGTGGCACTACTTAAGGTTAATTTTTTATGGTAAGAGAAAAGCTATAATATTAGAAAAAATATAGATAGACAATGAGAATATTAAACAATATAAACAATGAATATGTTGAATGTTCAATTTAATAGATATACATATGATTATATTAATTATTTTTAATTTGATGGTTATTTCTTTTGATTCGGTTTACTCATACACAATTAACAATGGATGGATGTTCAATTTATTAGATGTGTAAATGGTTATCCTAATGTTAGGGTTTAAGAGATAATTTGATAGTGGAGTATTTTTTTTACTTAAACTCAAATTAGATTAATTGAATTCAAAGAATTAAGTACCGCAATGTTTAGCCGTCTATGGCCTAAAAAGGAGAAAATGATGATGGTAATTAAATGGTAATTAAAATTACAGTGAACGAGATTTATTTTTAATATGATCCATGTATGTGTGTATTATCACAGCATGACAAGTTCATAGGTGCCAGAAATTGTCACATTAATACAATAAAAATATTAGAATTGAAGATTTATAATTTAGTATTTTTATAGATAAAAATAATAATTTACTCTATTTATAACGACATATTATTTCTATATCCCTAGAATTTTTATTATATATTATGCAATAAAAATTATTTTGAGATAAATATACAGTAGTACCTGAGATTGTTAAGCCATATTCTTTTTTAGTAGGCAAATAGTTATTCCCAAACATCAACATTTTGATATTTGCAAGAAAAACTCATCACCTTCCCGAAAATACTAGCTACTTATTATTATGATGTCATATACAGATAATAGAATAAGAGAAAAGTCATAAAGGAAAAGGCTAGCTACTTATGACGTCATAATACCTATACAATCCAAACTCAATCAATCATTGATGCATGTGGAATAATAATATATCTCCTTAAGATACACAAAAGGAAAAGGTCTATTTGGTTTATTATTTCTAATTGCGGATCATTTTATTTCTTGCACGGGGATTCATCAACCCCCATGAATGATAGACATACTTTGAAGTATGTATACATTGGGTCCTATATAATGATGTCACGAGTGTCACCCTTGTTTATTGCTTGCGATTATGTATGTATATTGTACTTAATTATCATGGAAGAATTTCGTCAATTATCCCACTCACTTCTTCTTTCGAAACGTCCATATATAGAGTAAAGGCCAAGCACCTATAGAAGCATGCAAAACAATACAATAAGCATGAATGAAGTCAATCTTGTTAAATACGCGGTATATATTATAGTTTTAAAATATATTTAGGATATTAGTATAATATCTAAATATATTTTATGTTAACTTTATATTTATTTAATTTGATATTAGATTACTTTTTTTAATTATGATTAGATTGTATTTTTTGTTTATAAATAATAAGTATTTTTTATTATACATTTACATACAATTGTAATTAAATAAGCATTGATTAAATCTTAAATCATAATTTTTAAATTCTATATTTTAATTAAATGCTAAATTTTAAATTATAATAATATAAAACTATAGTATTGATTCAAAATATTGACTAATGTTAATTAAAAAAAATATAACTCCTAACATTTTTCTAATATTAATATCATATTATATCCAATCTTTTTAAAATTAAAATGGTTGGACTTTTTCTCTCTTTTATGAGATCTAATCCTAATTTTTTGAGATATCTTTTTGTACTTTTAAGTTATTATCTTAATTAGATTTTTTTTTTTTGGATCATTGAGAGTGAAAAAGAGTAGCCACAAAGTGAGAGAGAAGAGAGAAAAATATAATTTCTACTTTTGTGTAAAACAGTAAATTTTAAACAACAATTTTTCATTCATTCACCGTTGGATTAGTATGAAATTTGAACTTCAACTTTATCTTATCTTGTTTTTCATTCTGAAGGATAGAGATTTTGATTGGAGGTATGAAAAAAGAGAAATCTACTTCAAACTATAACTTTATTATTGGGTATTTTTTCATCTTCTTGTTATTTATTTGTAAGTTTTGATACTTTGATATGTTGGCTAGCTATATGCACTATTTACACTTTATTTGAGACTCTCTTGTATCTCATATTTAATTATAGTAGAATCATTTTCTTAGTCTTGGTAACGTAATTTTTACCTCTCATATTAAAAAAATTTTCGACGTTAAAATATTGATATGTTCTTATTGTTACTTTAATATATTTACTTACTTATAGTTGCTACTATTGTGAATACTTTTATATTCTTCATATATTAAATATTTGTGTTATTTTTACTGCCGGGCTCTTTTTAAAACATCACAGGCACCTTTTGAAAATTGCCCTACATTCTTATTAGATTTCAGCGATCGGCTCTATATTATTTGAATATCCTTTTTTTAACATTGATGTTTGACATGCATATATTTCCAATTGTGAGGTATAACAATGCATGCAAATTTATGATGTATCAAAAGAAACCTGATATAAATGTTTTCTTTAAAAAAAGAACCCTATCTATTATTTTCTTTAACCCAGATCATAGAAACTGTCATTATTATTAATGAAGGCAAAGAATAAGCCACTATTGATGGTGGGATTCATTAGTTCATTGGCATTATATAGGAGTAACTTATTCGAAATGCTTCTGGTTCACGGCAATTTGAGTGCTCCATTTTACTAGAAAGGAAACACAAAACAGAACAAAACTATACTAAAAACAAACAATAATGAATACTTAACGGAAAAAATATTAATCAAACCCCTTGAATTTTGAAATTTATCAGCAAGTGTTACAAGCAAGGTTCTTAGTAAATCATCAACGCTTTCAATAATTATGTATCTTTTTTTCCCCTCTCAAAATCGAGAACTGTTTCTAGCTACTTTTAATTTGCATTTGCATATCCACATATTGTGCTAATCAATCTAAGGAAAGTGGGTCTCCTTTTTTTCCCTTTAGAAGTCGAAATCTTGGACTATTTCTGTTTATTAAATTATATGGATGCACACTCAGATGTCATCAAGGACATATTTGGTAATACCTCACAAGGGAGGAATATACTATATCAGTATCTCCACCCGATATTAATAATTGCTTATACATGGATACTGGATACACTTTAATTTGTTAAAGTTTGATTAGTACGTACACCCTATATTCTATAACAACCATTCTAAATTATTAAGTATATACTAAAATCAGTCATTAAAATCAACTATTAATATAAAATATATGCTAAAATATAAAATATATGTTAAAAATAAGTTAAATTACATATATATTTATATATAAATATAAAATAACTAAATTTGGTAGATAATTTAGTGTACAAATAATATTTTTAATTCTATAATTATTAATAAATGGAAAACTTTGTTTTTGATTTCCTTCTTCAACATGCTCCAAACAAGCAATCATTCTTATGAGTTGGATGTTGTTGAGATTAATTATATTACAGCTTATTGTTGGTGTAGAGATATTATTCCTTCTTTTTTTTTTTTGTGTCTTGGTGCAGATATATATAAAGACAAGTAATGTTTTCCTGGCGGTAAAACATTCAAGCTAATAGTAACTAGGACTAATGAATAATATTATTAGAGAAAAATAACTAGTCACCAATAAAAATGAAAGAGATTTGCTAGGACTTGTTAAGATGCTTAATGTAAAAATAAATTATTGAAAAGCCAAAACATTAAAATTTTCATTAGTGTTTTTTTTTTTTTTTTGTCATGATCATTCCTTTCAAGTTTCAAGCAACATTTTTTTCTGGACTATAGCAATAATTTCCTTTATGGCATCATCTTCAGAACCATCAGCCCATTTTTGGCAAAAGAGGTAATAAGGCCTAAACAATATATGGGTCAGTGTAATAGGACGCATTTCTTATATAAAATAGAAGAGTTTAGCCAAGTCCAATATAAAATTGGTCCAAGTGGGAACAACTTTTAGGCCCTAAACAATAATAGTGGATTTTGAAAAGGGCTTTGAAATGCCAAATTCTGTTGTTTACGGAAAACAATCAAGTAATATTGGATTTGAATTTTGAAATTATATAAAAAAAAAAGTTACCGAAAAATTTAGCTTGCACCCTCTCTATACGACTACGAGACTTAATCGGAATTGGATTGAAAAATGAAAATCAAATGCCATTAGTTAGTTGGGTTCAATAAGGACTCAGCAAAGTCTTTAAAACCCGGGTGGCTGGTCTAGTATATTGGTTTCTTCTAAATTAATTTTTGGTGACTGAACATAACACAAAGAAAAAATACCTAAGAAAAAGAGTAGTACTCCTCTCTAATAATAATGTCTAAATTATTAGGAGGCAGTAACCACTCTAGATACACCTGCTTGTTTAAAACAGCAGTCTTAGCCATTAAATCAGCCGCTCTGTTTGCTGTTCGCTGGATGAGCACTAAAGTAACTGTTCAATTGCGCTGGAGCATCTCTTTGATTTTGTCAAGCAGATAAGAGTCATTCCTAATCATGCTGGTTGTGCCTCGCGAAACAAGAAGAAACGCATCAAGATTATCAGTTTCACATATGACCTCTTTGCACTCGCAATCCCAAGCCATAACAAGCCCTCTCCAAATAGCATGAAGCTCACAACAGAAAACACTAGAAAGATGTATACTAGCAGAACAACCTTTTATCCAAATTCCCATGCTGTCTCTAATAATACATCCAAAGTCAGCTAATTGCTCATTTTCAAAAACGCTTGTATCGCAGTTCACTTTACAGACATTCATTAGAGGTGGTTTCCAGTTATATTTCAAAGAAGAAGGAATAATATGTTTTTGGTTGATAACAACATTAGAGAAATCTCGAGCAGCATGTTTAACTAAGTGAACAATTTTCTCCTTACTCTATGGATCATCTTGGTGGAAGATGTCATTGTTCCTATCCCTCCAAATCCACCAAAAGGCCGCTGCAAAGAGAAACTCATTTTTGTTGAGGTTAGAACGAATCCAAGACACAAAATCCAAATTAGAGTCCTCAGCGGTCATTCCCAAATTTAAGCTAATCCAAATCTGACGAGCTTTTTGGCAAGTCCTAAAGCAGTGGTTAATATCCTCTAGAGCAAGATAACATCTCTGACAAAAATCAGAAGTAGAAATACCTCTTTGAAACTGGTAACTAGCTGTGGAAACTCCGTTGTTGAGGCAAAGCCAGAGCAGACACTTTATCTTCTTCGGTATTCTCAAGCGCCAAAGCCAAAGCTAATTTTCATTATCATTCCAGCCAAATTTCTTCTTCAATAGCCATTCATACCCGCTTTTAGTCGAGTAGGTGAGAGTATTTGAGTTTGTCCAAAACCAACCTGTTTTATCTCCTGCCTGCTTGATAGGATCAAAGAGCATCAAATCAAGTTTAACTTCTTCCGGAATCATTGTGCAAAGAATATCCCACCGCCAATACCCAAGGTGCCAGACATCTTCTAACTTCAAGTGAGAATCAGAAATGTGCACAAAAGGGACCAAAGGAGCTAGCGTTCCACATAGTCGCCAAGCATGATACCAAAAGGATTGAGACATCCTGCCTGTACACCAATCAAAACCATCACGAAGCTTTTCTATTGTCTTATAAATCGCTCGCCAAGTGCTTGAAACATTATTAGAAAATTTGGGTGAAAAGCAAGAACTCCCAGATAAATATTTTGCCAACATAATTCTTACCCAAAACTTATATTTATTATGCAATAATTGCCAAACAAGCTTTCCGAGTAAAACAAAATTTACGCATTGAGTATCTCTAATTCCCAAGCCTCCATATTTTCTTGGAGTGACAACTTTGCTCCACTTGACCAAATTTAAGCAACGCTCCCCCACCTTTCCCTTCCACAAAAATTGTCTAAGCACAGAATCAATCTTTTGACAAACCGAAGTAGGAAAAAGAGTCACTTGCATCTAATAAATAGGAAGAGAAGAAGCAACAGATTTAATTAAACAAAGCCTGCCTGCTCTGTTAAGGAGCCGACCTTTCCAACTAGCCAGCCTATTCTTGATCTTCTCTAAAGAGTCCAAAAAAATAGATCTAGCAGCTCGAGGATGATTAAGGTTCACCCCCAAGTATTTAGCTAGGTCACTAGTAAAAGGAATATGAGAAACACCAGACAACATTTCCTTCTTTCTATTAGAGATATTTCTAGAACAAATAGCTTTAGATTTTTCAATGTTAACCTTCATACCTGAAGCTTTACAGAACAACTCCAAGGTGTGCACAACATTCTGAACTTGACTTTTCTTCGCTTTACAAAAAAGGAGGAGGTCATCTGCAAATATCAAGTGAGAAACTCTAGGTCCCCCTCTAGAAACAGCCACACCATCCCAAATACCCTCGTCAACTTGTTTGGAAATGAAGCACGCCAATCTCTCCATGCACAAAACAAATAAATACGGAGAAATTGGATCTCCTTATCTGAGCTCTCTGCGAGGTTGGAAGCTGTCCAATCTATTCCCATTCCAAAGGATGGAAAGATTTGAGGCCTGAACACAATTCATTACAAGCTGAATAATTAGAGAAGGAAAGCCAAAAGATTCAAGAGTGTGCTCAAGAAAATTCCAATCAACTCTATCATAAGCCTTTTCTAAATCAATCTTAAAAGTCATAGCTCCTTTTCTAGATTTTGTCCGCTTAAGAAAGTGAAGAACTTCTTGGGCGACAATAATATTATCAGGTGCTCCTCTACCATGAATAAACCCTCCCTGAGTTGGGCTAACAATCTCATCCAAAAATGGTCGTAATCTATTAACTAGCACTTTAGTCACTAGCTTATAAATTACATTACAAAGGCTTATTGGCCGAAAATCCTTCAATCTAGTTAGAGGGCCGCACTTAGGGATAAGAACAATCAAAGTTTTCAACAAAGAATGGCTTAACGTCTCTCCTAAGAATGCTTTCTGAACAGTACGTCATACCTCATGACCCACCACATCCCAATATTCCTTGAAGAAAAAAACTTGAAAACCATCCGGTCCAGGAGCTTTGAATGAGCTCATATTATCCAGAGTTTCTTTAACCTCCAACATTGTTACTGGTTTAGACAAATTATCACAAGCATCCTGGCTAAGAGATGGCATAGAAATTTCTCCCATGCAATTAACCTCAACAGGCTCAGTAGAACAAAAAATATTTTTGAACAAATGAACAACCTCCCTTTGCAAAACTTCCGGATCATCAAACCAAGACCCATCACTAACTAGCAACCCATGAACCTTGTTAGATTTTCTTCTAAGGATGGTTTGCATATGGAAAAAGCTAGTATTTCTATCACCATACCGAATCCATTGATCTCTTGACTTCTGGTACCAAAGCAATTCTTCCTGGGCCAAAACTATATTATGCTCAGCTCTCAATTCTTTCTCTTTGTGCTTCATAATCGGATCATCGTCAGCTTCCATTTTCCGTCGAATACAATTCAAATAAGCCTCCAATTCCCTCTTTTTAATAAAAATATTGCCGAAGACCGTATAGTTGAATTCCAACGAAGCTTCTTGGACCCCCAACAACTTTCTATGGATGCCAAAGTCTGTACTATCCCAAGATTTCTGAACAATGGCCTTGTAATCAGGATGTGTTGCCCATGCCGCTTGGAATCTAAAAGGCCGGTTTCCTTTCTTGATAGGAACTCCTTGACATCGGATAAGTAGGGGACAATGATCAGAGTGGGAACGACTGAGAACTTCAACAAAAGCTTCTGGAAAAAGAAGGCGTCATTCTGTAGTACAGCAAGCTCTATCCAATCTCTTTGCAATTTCTTTGTTTTCTTGAATTTTACGGAACCAAGTAAACCGTCTTCCAGAGGTTGTTAGATCAAAAAGACCACAAGAATCTAGAGTACTTGCAAAGATACTACTGCGATTTGAATAGAAATTACCCCTTCACCTCATGAACACTCAAAATATCATTAAAATCCCCAACTACCACCCACGGGTCCTGAATGCACAAACCAATATCAAGCAGATGACTCCATAATTCTACTCTATTAGTGGCTTGAGGGCTGCCATAAACCGCACTGCAGATTCATCTTCGCCCACCACCATCAATTTCCAAAGTTACACATTGATTCATACCCCAAAGAATTTTACAAGAAAATTTTAAATTAGCAGAGAGGAACCAAATTTCTCCCTTGTGTCCAACAGCATCTACAATCCCTATAGGATAATAGCCTAATCTCCCCCAAAATTCTTTCATAGTTTCAAACCCAACATGAGTTTTCACCAAAATAAAAAAAGTTGGTTGAAATTTTCGTACCAACTCCTTACAGTGCACCCGAGACATCTTATTTGACGCCCCCTAACATTCCAACTAATAATATTTAAATGGTCATAATCCATAAAAAATAAATTAAATAATTAGAATGTTTAATCATTCTACCTCACGTTGATGGACCCCTGTCTCCAAGTGTCTCTTTGTGGACTTGCACCGCAGAACCATCATTCTTCTATTGAGGTTGGGTCTCCAAGTTTGTTGTTGCACTAACTTTATCAAGCTCTTTTTGTACTCGAGAAACCATTGACAATGCTTCAGTAGGTGAGTTTTGAAGCGAAATAGGACGCTGCCTTTTGTGCCCTGCTTTAAAAAAGGGAGTACTCTGATCCTTGAAAGTCACCTGAGTTGTTCCCAAAGAGCCAAGCGTGGATGGAGGATCTTTCTTTTCCTTAGGCCCCACCTTTGCATTTGATGAGGATCCAGCATGCATGTTATTAGACCCAAAAGAAAATTTCTTACTCACCAAATTAGAGCATATTGCTACATTGACTTTTTTTGGCACCAAGTTGTGGCCTTTACCCACTTTTTCCTTGCCTTTTCTACTAACTGTAACTCATTCACCCTCTTTTGCACGAGTATCCCTTTCCATACGTGAGTCTTGCAAATTATCATGCACAAGATCGCACCATACTTCTCCATAATTGGAATTGATTTGGCATTAATTCCAAATTCAAAAGATAAATTTTGATTTTTTACTGGGATTTGACTACCTTACACCGTTTTCTCGTTGTTATCTACAGGAAAAAGTGACGGCAAATTTTTCTCCTTCACCGTGCTTTCCTTCCCAATGCCATTGTTGTTCTCTTTCACACATTCTCTTGTGACATGCCCAAAGCAACTACATTTTTCACAAATTAAATTCAAGTGCTCATATTCTATGTCATACATATGACCATTAACTTGAATTTTTTTTATAACTGGAAGTCCCAAGTTAATTTGCACACATACTCTTGCATACTTTTCTCTCTCTGCATATTTGGTGGCTAAGTCGATGGGATCGGTTTGCCAACAGCTGACGCAATCATTTTCATGGCTCTCTCTTGATAATAGTTAATGTTTAAACCTGTGATTCTTATCCAAACCATGGTAGACCCAAAAGTGTTTTCACAAGGTCTGAATGAAGAACTCCAAGGTTTAACCGCAACATAGCTTCCAGTAATCATCCACGGTCCTCCAAGGAGAACTTTCTCTCTATCCTCCAAGAGATCAAATTTGACTAAGAAATAGCCAAAACCAACATCTAGTACCTCATATTCTCCTTTAGTTCTCCAGACGCCTTTAAGCATGTGTGTGATCGCTGTATAGCTAAAATTTTTTCCAAAGAACTTTGATCACGATGACATCTTTGTAGGGCTCTGCCAATATCTCTTTTGCTTCCTCAGTGAACGTCACACTTGGTATCTCCGAATCACCTTGCTTACCAACTACGGTAGCCATCTTATTCCCATCAAGAGAATCAGCAACCTCCAAAGCTCTCCTTGCTGAGGCACCAACAACTTTATCTCTGAACGATATCCGCTGACTTTGAGTCTTGTTACCATCTCCTTTAATCCCCTCCTTTTCACCTGATGCATGCCCTCCCTCTGCTCTCCCCCTTATTGCTTCCGCCGACATGGCCGGCTGCCTCGCTATGTGCCACCCTCAAAGACTCTCCCCCGCTCTCCCCACTCTCCATTTCAAGTTTATTTAAATTCGTTTATTTAAATAAATATTTATAATTAAAATTTATATTATATATATAATAATTTATTAACTAATAAATTAATATTTAATTTATTGAATTAAGATATTGTAAAAAATATATTGAATTTATTTATATTGTAGTTATTTTTTTTAATGATAAAATCTCTAGGTCAATCTTTATTTATGATTCACCAAATTAATGCACGTTTATACATTGACTTCATAAATTGCAATTAAAATTAGTGTTGGCACATTTTTTTTCTATAACAAATCTTGAGTTTTTAATATGCAATTACTCGTGGGTTGGAAGAAAGAAAGAGAAGCATTAAAAGGATATTTCATAGCAAAATATTAGAAAATATCTAAGAATTTCTGGAATGGGACTATGGGATTGTATCGGAAGTAGTTGGAGGTGACAGGTGTCGTGGACTAAGAAAAATAGAAGAAATAGAAGTAGTCAAGTAGAATCCAAAGGCGTGGGGCCCACCCGAAACCCGAAAGCAGGGGGAACGGGTCCTTCACGCGGCAACACAGTGGAAGCGAAATGACGAGGATACCCCTATTGGAAGGCATTTGGCCCTCCTCGCTATATACACGCCAAAATCCCCTTTCTTTCTCTCGTTTCATTAATTGCAGGTCTGTCTCAGCTCCTTTTTCGCCGCTGAGTCTCAGATTCCCTTGTTATCTCTCAGGATTCACCAAACCGATCCCCTTCCCTTCTTAGTTCCTTCCTTATCCCTTCTTTTTTAAACTTTTTTTTTTATATTTTTTTCATTTTTTAAAACTCAAAATTTAGTTTATTATTATTTGTTATTCAGTCTTTTGGGAGAAATGAGCGATCATCTGGTGCTGTACGTTGACCGGCTGGTGCGTCCCGTTGTGCCAGTCGAGCCTCTAGCTCAGCACCCGGCTCAGCCATCTCCCGAACCCGAACCGCCGCTAGATGAACCTCCGGCCGCCACGGCGGGGCCCTCCCATTCTGCTCCGAGAGCCGAGGACGAGGATGAGGACGAGGATGAGGAGGCGCCGCTGTTGCAGATGGCGGAGTGCCGCATTTGTCAGGAGGAAGACACCGTCAACAATCTCGAGTCGCCATGTGCTTGCAGCGGTAGTCTCAAGGTACATTCTTCTTTTCTTTTTTCCTCTCAATTTTATTTTAATGATTGAGGTTTAGGATGATTAAAGAATGAGGTAATTTTTTCTCCCAAAAAATGTTTGTGTTCTAATTTTCTTAATTGATAATGTATTTGACCTTATGGTAGCTCAATTTTTTGTGCACACTAAAATTGCAAGCAGCTCTTTGTTGATTATAAATGCCTATGGTGTTGTTGCTGCATCAATTTTGACGTAAATTTATGGGTTTGGGCTTTTTCTTTCCCTTTTTAAATTTTTGATGGGGAAAATGCTGCATTTCTAATGTTTCTGTTTATCCCCAAAGATGTGGACGTGCAATACTATGTGAATATTCACCAAGCTATTAGTTGGTGAAATGTTTATGATTATTTTGGGTAGATGTTTTTGTGAAAAACTATTTGTCCATCTAGCCAATTAAATGTTGATGCTGTGTGTTGAAGAATAATAATGGATGGACATCGTTGTTCATGGGTCATTGGTTTTTAGATCCTTTCTGTGTTTCTAATTCATGAATTTCTTGGAATTTTTTTTTTCTCAGTATGCTCACAGAAAGTGCGTCCAGCATTGGTGCGATGAGAAAGGAGACATTATTTGTGAGATATGTCACAAGGTATGCATCTTAGTTGTTAATGCAAGATATCCGCATGCTGTGGTAGGGGGCTTTCGCCGCTGTGTGTTGCCGGGATTTGGGGGAAAAGGGTGGAAATCTTCAGTGTGCTAACTAAACATGCTCATCATATTCATCATTGGTGTGAGGATTTATTGGATCAAAGCAAATTGAAAACTAAACTTGCTCTTTTTCCTTTTGTGTATGTCATTCCCAGCCCTATGAACCTGGTTATACTGCCCCACCACCTCGTGCACATCCTGAAGAAACTACCATTGATATAGGGTAAGCTGAAAGTTTGTATGTTTAGAATAGTCTTCATTTTATTGTGTTAGTTTTTATGTGTAAGCCTTTTATTTCAAACTCGAAATAGATATTCCCTATTTGTTTGAAATTGTTGTCCAACTACTGATTAATGACCCATGACCATTTTTTTTCAGGGGAGGTTGGACAATTTCTGGCACACCTTTGGACTTGCGGGATCCTCGTCTCTTGGCAATTGCTGAGGCGGAACGCCAATTCTTGGAAGCAGAGTATGATGGATATGCTGCTTCTAATGCCAGTGGTGCTGCATTTTGCCGTTCAGCTGCTCTTATTGTAAGGCACTAACCTTGAAGACACTTTTAAAAAGTTATTTGTGGAACTTGGTCAGAAACATATATAGTCTTCAGGCCATGCTAAAGGAGTATCAAGTTTGTAGGGTATTTGATGTTTCATATTAATTTGGAATTTTAAGTTATTTGTTTGTGTTATGATTTTTAGGGTGCTTAAACCCTGGTGCATGCATGGCGATGCATTTGTCCACCATTTACATTAAGCATATATTGACTTCATTAATATGCTTAGGCTAGTGTTGTTAGCGCTACTTGAGCATGATCTTAAGTCCAGTTCATTCTATTTGTTGCAGTTGATGGCTCTTCTACTCTTGAGGCATGCACTTTCAGTCACAGATGAAGATGCCGATGATGATCCATCCACTTTCTTCTCTGTAAGTGACTTGAGTTCCTTCTGGGCCTTTGGCTAAGTTGTAAGTAGATCATATAGTATCGATTGCTTGGCCTTCAAATGTACCGCCAAAAAAAACTAATTAAGTTGCCTTTTCTCACAGCTTTTCTTGCTTCGAGCTGCTGGGTTTCTTTTGCCTTGCTACATCATGGCTTGGGCAATCAGTATTTTGCAACGTCGGCGACAAAGACAAGTAAGTTTCAGTTTTGCTTTCCAAAAAATCTAGCTTTGATAATGAGTTTGGTATCGATGTATCCGGTTATGGCAAATGAGACAAGACTTAGTTGTTCTTGCTTTTAACTTAGTATCGACTTAATACGAGTTTGCTCAATTTTGTTCATAGTTATTTCGCGTGTTATGGTGAAACAGGAGGCTGCAGCACTGGCAGCAACTCAAGTCGCGTTCGTTTTTCAATCCGGGCAGCGTAGGGGTCTGCAGTTCGCCATTGCACCAGGACCTGCAGTGAGTACACACCAGGAACAAGTGTAGTTTGTTTGTATGCTAGTGTATGTGTACGAAATGGCGATGCGCCATGTAAAAAGATGGCTTTGTTGAAATGCCACATATAGTACTCTTGATTTTTCTCCGCCCTAATGTTAATGTACCTACCTGCATACATTCACTTTGCAAATTGCAACTTTGAGATGGTAGTTAATTTTTTTTGAATTCGAAACAGATTTATTTATTGATCTAACCTCAGCCTATTTTTAGCCCTCTGCAAAATAGATACAAGAAACTTGGGTAATCATCCCTTTAAAGATTAACCATTTTTATTGGGTGTGGTTCTCGTGCAGCTAAATTGTAAATTTATTTTAAAATAAGTTTTGAGAATTTAAAGCTCAAACTAACTATTTATAATCCTCTTCCGTGTAAAACATATCTTTGGCCGTATAGTACATGAGTTTTTAGCGATATATTTAAGACTACTGGAAAAGAAATATATTTAAGCATTTCACTTCGAGGTGGTAATAACAATAAATTTGACTTAGTAAATAGTAACTCTGGCGACGGCACATGCTAAATGGTTATATTATACCAACTAAATTATTCCTAATCATTTTATTTGCGTTATTTTTCTAATTGATTTATTTACATCAATCATTGATTATTTTATTAAAAGTTCCAAACAAATTATTTATTAATCATTGGTAGTTGTTAAAACATTATTGTGCCAAACAACTACTAATATATTATTTACTTTTTTCGGGTATGCTTGTGTCAAATTATTTAAACATACTAAGTTTTAAAAACATGATCTATGCCAAATAATTATTAGAAATATAATAGTATAATAAAACAAGTCAACGCATTCAGTTTTATTTACCCATAACTCAAAGTAGGCTCAATTCCAACTAACGAAAGATCCACCTTTGCATTCCTTGTCTGTAATGGGGCTTGTCAGCCTTGTCTAGAGTAGAATTTAGTTTTGTTTTTCTTATTCCGTTTTTGGTTTTAAGGATGAAATAGAATTTGGAATTGAGTTTTTTTTGTTGAGAAAATAGTAACTAGATGAGATGTTAACATGTGGGAGGTCCATAGACATACTTTAGGTCAAAGTTACATCTATAATTTAATTATGTATGTAATATCTATATACATATTTATTGATCTAATATTACTCAATTATTTTAAAAGTAATTAAGAAATGTAAATAAAATAAATTTTAGCTACTTTGAGCTCATTTTTTATTATATCTCAAAACTATTTTATACTATAATAGTATTGATATTGAAAGGATAGACATTAGGATTTAGAGATTTTATTGAGGTAACTGTAAATATAGGTTTGATTTGATGGATATAAATAGAACTGTGATTGCGAATCAGATTATGGTGACTCTATTAAAGTGTGTAACTGAAGGAGAAGAATTATTGATCAGGGACAAGAATTAAGAGAATCCAAGAGATAAAGAGAGACTTTCATTAATATTTCTTTTATAATTTATAATACTTCCATTTACAATATTTCTAATTATATCTATATCTAATTTTATTTATATATTAGCTCATGTGTAATGCGTTTAGGGCCATTCTTAACACTTGATAAGTCTGTAGCCTCATGAGGAAGCCCAGCCATGAAGCCTACCATAATTTACGTGCATCGTGACGTACAGAAATCATTTTCTTAATATTCCTATTTCCTACTCCAACATTGTAAACTTTTTCTTTATTGTCGTGAACATTATAACGAGCCCGCTACACACACAAGCAAAAAGGCCTTACAAGTTATCCAAGCTCCCAATCCACAAACAATCCACACGCGCAGAGAAGAGTATTGAATGGGGCGTAACATTCACGCGCTCCATTCAAACGGTACGCTTCGCGTAAACCGCACCCTTAATGGCAGACTCTTCCACTTCTTCCACTTCTCAAAGCCATTCAGAGAAAAAGCAAACGTTCCATTTTCGAGCATCATTCGATACTGAAAATATACAACTCGTCGCTAATATTCGAAAATTCCATCAACACAACATAAAACTCTCGATCAAGAATCTCCAGAGAAAACAAAGCTATCATACTCAAGGTACGTTACATTACCATTCCTGTATATTTTCCACATTTCGAAATTGAAGAACTAGGTTTTACTGTTCTTCTACGTTGTTTTACGTTTTACTGTTCTTCTTGCTCTACGTCTCATTTTACAGTTTATGATGTTCTACTTGTTCTAGGTTTTACTGTTATTCTTGGTTCTATGTTACACTATTCTTCTTAGTTCTTCTAGGGGTTACTGTTCTTGTTGTTCTAGTTCTTCTGGTAACTGATTTTTGGGGGTATATTCCGTAGTTTGGTGAGTGTATATGAGGTAATTTGTTGGGTGTATATGGCACAAATTGTTGGGTGTATATTTCTGAACTGATATACTGTAATAGTCAGCAGTTGCAACTGTTCTTATATTTGCTTGTCCATGGGTGTATATTGCTTGACCTTGTATATTGATGCATGTTTGAGTGATATCTGACTGATATATATGGGTGTATCTGAATCATATCTATGGGTGTATCTTACTGATATCTATGGGTGTATCTGACTACTGATAACTTTGGGTGTATTTTTCATTTCAGAAAAAATGGCAGCGAGAAACCAACCTGGAAGAAATGTAAGAACAAATATATGTCTTAGATGAAATCAGTTTTATATAATAGAAACATATCTGACTATAGTTTTATTTTTGTTTACAGCAAACAAAAGACCTTAAGTGTGCAACACATTTGTTAAATGATAAATTCAGAAACATGAGTGAGGAGAAGAAAACGATTGTGAGGGATTTGGGATTCGGTGGCTTGATGCACATCCCACCACTAAGGGTGCATCACCAAGTGTTAAGGGAGCTGGCTAACAACTTCAAATTAGGGGAGAACAGACTGAAAACCGGATACGGTTCTTTTAAAATAACACCAAAAAAATAGGTGATGCGCTTGGCATCAACGCAACAGGTAACTCGCTAAAAATTATAGGTGTATATTAACTGACGCTTGGGTGTATTTTAGTTGATGCTTGGGTGTATTTGAACTGATATTCATACTTTGTTGTTTTTCTTTTTGTAGCAGATCTATTTCCTCAGAAAGTCAATTATAAGAAACTTTCTGAGGACGACAAAGAAATTTTTAGAAGATTCCAGGGTAAGACCCTCAAAAGTCTTACAGATGAGATGATGGATATTGGCGTTGGTAACGAAGAGGATCGCCTAATGTTCAAGAGGATTTTCATCCTCTATATACAGATGGCGTTCCTTTTACCAACGACAATAAACAAAATCTCGCCTGTGCACTTGGTGCCAATTTTTGAGATGGACACTGTTCATACCCTGGCCCAACACTAAGGCCCAGGTCTAAACGAAAAGACCCAGTCCAAAGGATTGAGCCTCACCCCACACCGATCTTCCCCTAAAGAAGTCGGTTCTCACTATGACTTGCTCTAAAGAAGTCAGGGACGAAGATTAGCTGGCAGATAAACACTCACTCAAATGAGTAACTGCCCCTAAGATCTCCCAACCCACTTCCAGGAGCCATATCCCAACTTTCCTAAGATAAAAGGACGGTTATCCACCTTAAAAGGTAGAACTACTTCAACGGTGGTTATTGGATCACCACTATAAATACATTGACACTCCTCAGGTATCTCTAAGCCCCAATACTCTCTAGACCTACTTATGCCCTTGCTGACTTAGGCATCGGAGTGTCTTTGCAGGTATCACCCCCTTCACTCGTATTCACAAGTCAGACGGAGGCCCTGAAGACGCGAATCCGCCCGAAGGCTTCCCTCCATAGACGATTGGGCCAACCCAGCGAGTCCAACCCAATAATCTCCGGTTACCCATCGTAACATTGGCGCAATTGCCGGGGACCCGAGAGATCAACCAGTTATGACGGACAAATCACCGGAAGATGGTCATACGGCGTCTGATTCCGAGTAGAAAAACCTGGACACCGGAAACAACGACGCGAACCCAACTCCTCACCCAGAGGCCGGCGATCAACATCGAGAAGGCACCTCTGGGTTTAAAAATCCAAAGGTAAACTCTTCGGATGGACGAAGTCAGGAAAGGAAGGGCCACCCCACGCAACCGAGCTAATAGGGCTGGTCCATGGCCACCAAGGTCGTTTGGAACAGTTGGAACAGGAGTTAGAACGACAACGAGAGGAGGAGCGAAATCTCAGGGAAGAGATAGAGCGACGAAAAGAGTTAGAGGAAAAACTCTTAAAACTAGAATCTTCTCTAAGAAGTCGGAACTCCCGTGGCGGTCGAGAAGAGTTGTCCCTGGGAGGAGAAGATCCGTTTAGTGAGGACATCATGAGGGCAAAAGTTCCAAGAAACTTCAAAAGCCCTGATATGAACCTCTATGACGGAACCACAGGTCCGAAGCATCACTTAAGCACTTTCAAAAGTCGGATGTATCTGGCTGATGCTTCTGATGCAACTCGCTGCAAAGCCTTTCCGACTACCTTGTCAAAAGCGGCGATGAAGTGGTTCGACAGCCTCCCGCTGAGGTCAGTCACCAGCTTTGAAGACCTCTCGAGAAAATTCTTGATGAGGTTCTCCATCCAAAAGGATAAAGTAAAACATGCGCCGAGCCTCCTGGGAATAAAGCAGGAGGTCGGAGAACCTTTGCGGGACTATATGGAAAGGTTCAATAAGGCATGTTTAGAGATCCAGGACCTGCCCACTGAAGCTGTCATCATGGGGTTAGTGAATGGACTTAGAGAAGGTCCCTTCTCACAGTCCATATCAAAAAGGCACCCCACCTCCCTGAGCGATGTACAGGAAAGAGCAGAAAAGTACATCAACATGGAGGAAAATGCCAGACTACGAGAGCCGAGTTGGCGACCTGGGCATTCCCACTCTGCAAAAGAGAAGGAAAGAGAGCCCAAGAAGAAAGAAGAACTCGGTCTCGACAGGCCAAGGAAATATCACTCTTATACTCCTCTAAAGGTTTCCATGGTGGATGTATACAGAGAGATCTGCAACACTGAAAGGCTGCCACCTCCCAAGCCCATTAAAAATAAAAAGGGAGGAAGTCGCGGCGATTACTGTGAGTACCATAAGATCTATGGTCATTCAAAAAATGATTGCTATGACCTTAAAAATGTGATAGAAAAGCTGGCCAGAGAAGGTCGGCTTGATAGATATCTCATGGAAAGGTCGGACAATCACGGGAAGAGAAAGCGAGAAGACGGGGACAGGAGAGACCCACCACCACAAACTCCCGAGAGACATCTACATATGATCTCGGGAGGATTCGCGGGTGGAGGACTCACCAAGTCCTCTCGCAAGAGACACCTCAAGCGGGTTTACCAGGTCGGGAGTGAATCACCCGACCTCTCCACAATCTTATTCACAAAGGAGGATGGGCAAGGAATAATCCCTGGACATGATGATCCAGTGGTGATAACCCGGATCCTAGCCAACGCCCACCTCCACAGAACTCCAGTAGACCAAGGGAGTTCGGCAGATATCCTTTTCAAGCCCGCGTTCGACAAGCTAGGGCTGGATGAAAAGGAGTTAAGAGCCTACCCCGACACCTTATATGGATTAGGCGACACGCCGATAAAACCACTAGGATTTCTACCCCTCCACACGACCTTCGGAAAGGGGGAAATGTCCAAAACTCTGAGCATAGATTTTATAGTCCTCAACGTGGGGTCAGCATATAATGCCTTGATTGGCAGAGCTACCCTAAATCGACTCGGAGCGGTAGTGTCTACCCTTCACCTTTGCATGAAATTCCCGATATTTGCGGGGATAGCAACGGTGCGGGAGATCAGAAGCTAGCAAGAAAATGCTACAATGAAAGCCTGAACCTGAGAGGGAAAGGCAAGGAAGTCCACACCATAGAGCTCGATGGCACGAGAACCAAAGAAGAGCTGCGCCCCCAACCAGGAGGAAAAACTGAAGAAATACAGGTCGGTGAAGAGGAAGGAAAAAATACCAACATAGGAGCCAACCTGGAAGAAAGCTTAAAACAAAAGTTGACAAAGCTCCTAAAAGAAAATTCTGACCTCTTCGTCTGGAAAGCTTCCGACATGCCAGGGATAGACCCCGAGCTCATGTCCCACAGGCTCTCTGTACACCCAGGGTCTCGACCTGTACAGCAGCGAAGGCGTAAGCTCGGCCCAGAACGAGCTCAAGCGGTGGAAGAGCAGGTACAAGCACTCCTAGAGGCCGGCTTTATCAGAGAAGTCAAGTATCCAACATGGCTAGCAAATGTGGTGCTAGTAAAGAAACAAAACGGCAAATGGAGGATGTGCGTCGACTACACCGACCTGAATAAGGCATGTCCCAAGGACCCATATCCGCTCTCAAGCATTGATACTCTAGTGGACTCCAGCTCAGGGTATCAATACTTATCATTTATGGATGCCTACTCGGGATACAACCAGATCCCGATGTACAAGCCAGACCAGGAAAAGACATCGTTCATCACACCTAGAGCAAATTATTGCTACGTGGTCATGCCTTTTGGATTAAAAAACGCAGGGGCCACGTACCAAAGGCTTATGAACAAGGTGTTCGCTCCCCACCTCGGGCACTTAATGGAGGTCTACGTAGACGACATGCTAGTAAAAACCCGGGAAGAGGCCGACCTTTTTACGGACCTCACGCAAGTTTTCAACACCATAAGGGCGCATGGGATGAGACTAAATCCCGCAAAATACACCTTCGTGGTGGAGGCTGGAAAATTCCTAGGATTTATGCTAACCCAAAGAGGGATCGAGGCAAATCCTGACAAGTGCAAAGCTATCCTAGAAATGAAAAGCCCGACTTGCTTGAGAGAAGCCCAACAATTAAATGACCGACTTGCAGCCCTTTCCAGGTTCTTGGTAGGGTCAGCATTAAGGTCCCTTCCACTGTTCTCTCTGCTGAGAAAATGATGCCAGTTCGAGTGGACTCCAGAATGTGAAGAAGTATTCCAAGAGTTCAAAAAGTTCTTGAGCCAACCTCCAATCCTCACCCGACCTCTAGTGGGGGAAGAGCGTGTCCTATATTTGTCTGTAGCTGACAAAGCTGTCGCATCGGCCCTAATACGAGAGGATGAGGTTGGACAGCATCCAGTATATTTCACCAGCAAAGTTCTACAAGGTTCCAAACTAAGGTACCGCAAGCTAGAGAAGTTTGCGTACTCCTTAGTGATAGCCTCGCGGAGGCTAAGGCCCTACTTCCAAGCCCACACAATAAGAGTCCGGATGAACCAACCCATGAAGCAAATCCTCCAAAAGGCGGATGTTGCAGGGGGAATGGTTCAGTGGGCGATAGAGCTCTTCGAGTTCGACTTGAAGTACGAAACTCGGACAGTGGTAAAAGCCCAATGCCTCACCGACTTTATAGCGGAATATGCAGGAGATCAAGAGGAGAAGCCGACTACATAGGAACTATACGTAGATGGATCCTCAAACAAAACAGGGAGCGGTGTAGGCATAATACTAGCCAATGATGGGGGAACCCAGATAGAAGTTTTCCTCAAATTTGAATTTCTAACTTCCAACAATCAGGCAGAATATGAAGCCCTGATTACAGGATTAAAGCTAGCAGAAGAGGTCGGTGCAACCCAGGTACTGATATTTAGCGATTTCCAAGTAGTGACCTCCCAAATAAATGGAGAGTATCAGGCTAAAGACCCGAATATAAAAAGATACTTGGAAAAAAATCTGGAGCATCTCGAGCGCTTTACAGAAATCGAGATCAGACACATAACTCGAGACCTAAATAGCAGAGCAGACGCCCTCTCCAAGTTAGCCAGTACCAAACCAGGAGGGAATAATAGAAGCTTGATCCAGAAAATTCTCCAAGAACCCTCTGTGATGAAAACAGAGGAGAAGCAGGAAGTCCTTAAAGTAACCGAGTTAAACCTCAGATGGATGAACCCCTTGGTCGAATACCTAAAATTCGACATCCTCCCCAAAGAGGAAAAAGAGGCCAAGAAAATCCGGAGGGAAGCACAATACTACACTTTGGTGAAAAATACCCTCTATAAAAGAGGAATATCAACACCATTGCTAAAGTGCGTACCGACCTCAAGGACAACTGAAGTACTAGAAGAGGTTCATAATGGGATCTACGGAAACCACCTCGGAGCCAGGTCGCTAGCAAGAAAAGTAATCTGAGCTGGGTTCTATTGGCCGACTTTGCAGAAGATGCCACAGAATTTGTGAAAAGATGCCAACCATGCCAGATACACGCAAATTTTCACGTGGCTCCCCCCGAGGAGCTAATCAGTATAACTTCTCCATGGCCCTTTGCAAAATGGGGGATGGACCTGTTAGGACTTTTTCCCCAGGCCCCAGGACAAGTTAATTACTTAATTGTGGGAATAGACTACTTCACAAAGTGGATAGAAGCAGAACCATTGGCCACCATCACTGCCCAGAGAAGTCGGAGGTTCTACTAGAAAAATATCATCACAAGGTATGGGATACCTCATTCCATTACCACAGATAATGGAACCCAGTTCACCGACTCCACCTTCAGAAGCCTAGTAGCCAGTATGAAAATAAAACACCAGTTCACCTCGGTGGAGCATCCACAAGCAAATGGACAAGCGGAGGCAGCTAACAAAATCATACTGGCGGGGCTAAAGAAAAGACTACAAGATGCAAAAGGAGCTTGGGCTGATGAGCTCTCGCAAGTGCTATGGGCCTACCGGACGACGCCACAATCCACCACAGGAGAAACACCCTTCCGACTTGTCTATGGCGTAGAAGCCATTATACCAGTAGAAATCAATGAACAAAGCCCAAGGGTGATCCTCCATAATGAGGTCGGAAATGTACAGGGGCACAAAGAGGAGCTTGAATTGCTCTCCGAAGTCTGAGAGCAAGCCCAGATAAGAGAAGCAGCATTGAAACAAAGGATAACTACCAGGTACAACAAAAAAGTCATTCGAAGGAGTTTCACCCCAAACGATTTGATCTTGATCAGAAATGACATTGGAGTCAATAAATCGGGGGAAGGAAAGCTCGCTACTAATTGGAAAGAACCATACAAAGTTAGCGAGGTCTTAGGAAAATGGTATTATAAGGTGACCGACCTAAACGGCACCGAGTTAGCAAGGTCGTGGCATGCTTGTAACATGAAAAGGTACTATAGTTAAATGCGAACTCTACTCCCTGATGTACTCTTTTCCCAACTTCACGATTTTTTCCCAAAAATCAAAGGGTTTTTTCTGAAGAAGGGTTTTTAATGAGGCATCACAGTAGAGGCTAAGGGAGAATGGACTATCAAAAACCCTTAGTAGCAGCGAAAGTACCTCCCCAAATAAATAAAGATCTTTTACAATATCTCTTATAAATTCCTTCTCGTTTGTTTTTCTTTCTACGAAACGTGCCGACTTAAGCTCGACAAAGCGTGAAAATCCCATGAACCGACATAGATGGTCGTCAGGATAAAACGACAAGGTACAAGTCGGTGTAAAGAGGTTATAAAAGTTGATCGTGAAAAACTCGGAAACATTCCGACTCATAAGTCGAAATGAAAACCCGAGAAGCAAAGAAAACGCATCGCAAAAATAACCTAAGTCATAGGAACTCAATGAATAAAAAAAATTGAGTATAAGAAATACCAAAAAGAGATCGAAAAACCTAAAAACTGTCCTAAGTCCTTAAAGTTAAAAGGCTAAAAAAAAAGGACAAATAGCCAAGAAAAAGGTTTTCAAAAAGATCAAGGGGATTTTTCAAAAACCAAAATCAGAAAAGCATGCACACAATAAGACAAAGAAAGGTAACTTAAACCCTTATCCAAAAAAGGGGGTCTTTTTTGTCAACCTAAACCCTTATCCAAAAAAGGGTATTTCTACAAATATTTTGTTTACGGCCTTAAAAAGCCAAGAAATCAGCAGACCACCACAACATAAAAAGAGTTTAAAAAAAGAGGGGACCCACAAGCCGGGCCCCATATAGCCACAAATATTTTTAAAGAGTATCACCACCAGAGCCGAAGGGAGTAGTCGGATCACCACCAGAGTCAGGGAGAGTAGTCGGAGCGCCATCAGGTCCAGGGAGAGAAGTATCCATAGGAGCCGGAGAGGAGGTTCTGTGAGCCTTTGAGGAACTCGGAGCATCCTTGGAACGAGGAGGGGACTCCATTACCCTCTGCCCCCGAGTCTTCAAATCTGACTCGGTGACATATTGGGGAGAGGGAGGAGAGACTATAGCCCCGTCAATGACGACCTTGTCCGGATCCAAAGGTGAGAGATCCAGGTCGGGAGCAAGGACTCCGACCTGTTCCTTAAAGATCTTCCATGCTTCCTCGGCCCCGTCAGCAATAGAGTCCTCCAACTCGGTATAGTCACTCCGAGCCTTTAGCAAATCTTTCTTCACCACCACGAGGTCCTCAAACAAGCTCGCATAACTCTCCTACGCCTTCAGCCTCAGGCCCTCCTCCATGTTGCACCGAGCTTGCAACTTCCACTCACTCTCCTGAAGGCCATCCCTTTCCTCCTTTAATTTGGCGACCTCCTCCTTCAACGCCCTCTCATGCTCCTGATACATGAGAAGCCTCCCCTCCAACTCTTCGACCCTCAAGGTTGAACCCAGAGAGCTAAGAGGAGTCTTCTCAAACATATCAAGGAACTTTGTGCATACCCCCGCCGCCTTGATACTCTCCTGAGCCAGAATAGTGAGGTGGTTCCGAATAGAAACATCATCCATACCTATGCGGGTATGGGGATAGATGTATTTTCGAACAAATTGAGGTGCATCCACCTTTGCCTCACCTTCAAAAGAAGAGCTAGACTCCAAGGTCTTGTGCTTCTTCTTTTCTGGCTCAGGGGAGGATCGGGGAGGAGGGGACGGCTGAGAGGAGGTTGAAGAAGAAATGACAATAGGTCGGTTCGGGGTCTCCAAATTGTGAGGAAGGGGGGAGGAGAAGGAAGAGGAGCGTTAGTTACCCTGGTGCCGCTAACCCTGGCACGGGACCTTGCCTTGACCTCCTGGACTCTCTGGTAAGACTCCCTGGAATTCTTCTTCGCCATCTCTGTAAAAAAACAAATCAGTAGCCAAAGAGTAAAAAAAACAAGTCGGTAAAAACAAGTCGGAAACAAAGTGAATAAATAAAAGCTACCTAGTTGTGTCTGGACAAAGGTCGGCGACCCCTGGAGAAATTTTTTGGTATCCAGATATGGGGTCCTCCCCCACACTTCTCGAAGGAACCCCACAATGGCAGCATCCACCTCATCTAGATCATCCAAATCATATTTCTCACAGAGGGAGGCCTCCAGCCAGTACAGAGGAAAGAGAGGAAAAGAACTATCGTCTAAGAAGAAGGGGTGGTGACCCTCTACAGCTTGAACTTTGAAAAAATAATTTTTGAAGTCATGGAAGGATTCATCAAAAAGGGTGAAGATTCTCCGACCTTGTATATCTCGGAAAGACACCCATTGTTGCTTATTATTTTGCCCACTGAAGGGCTTGGTCATGTGAAAGAGGAAAAATAAAATCCTCAGGGACATCGGAAAGTCTAAAGCATGGCTAATAAACTGGTAGATTTTCAGAAAACCCCAGGAGTTGGGGTGAAGCTGGGTAGGAGCAACTCGGCAGTGGCGTAGAACGGCAACCTCAAAATCAGAAAAGGAGAGAAAAATGCCCAGGCGGGTGATCATACTCCCATACATATAAAAGAAATGAGGGGCTACTTCAGAAGTCCTCCCGAAACAAACCCGGTCTTCCGGACCCGGGACCACCAATTCATACTTCGGCTCATCCTCATCAGAGGTACAAAGTCTATGATGAGTGCAGAGGTTGGTGATAAAATCGGTGTCAACCATAGGTTCCTCCCCTAGGACCGTGACGTCAACCCACTGGGCAAGAATTTCTACAGAAGACATTGTTTCCTAAAGGTTGACAAAAACCTACAAAGGGAAAAGAAAAAGATCAAGAACAGGGTCCCTAAGGGGGCATGGAATCAAACAGAAGCCTACAAAGTCAACTCCTCTCTCTAAAAAAGTAAAATCATGCAAACAGAAGCATTTCATAAAAGAGAAGAGGAGAAAAGACTAACCTTTGTCTGGAAGTAAGGTAGAGGAAGATGAAAGCCTTCAAACAAAGAATGCCCCACGAACAGATGAGAAGATTTGAAAAACGTAGAAACGAAACAACGAAAGAGAGGAAAAGTATTTATAGACACGTTAGGGGCATAATGGTAAAAACAGAAAGTGGTCATTAATGGGTGCACCGTTACCAAGGTAATTAATACCTACGCAAACCTCTAACGGACGCGACGTTTGATTAGACGTAACTGTGAAAACCAAAAGTCACGAAAGCCACGTCGGTTCCGAACAATCACCTCGGTTCCCTCACAAGTCGGCTACGACCCCGAGTAGAATACTCGAACCCAAGTCTCAAAAGAAATTGGGCTCGAGTAGGGGCACTGTTCATACCCTGGCCCAACACTAAGGCCCAGGTCCAAACGAAAAGACCCAGTCCAAAGGATTGAGCCTCACCCCACACCGATCTTCCCCTAAAGAAGTCGGTTCTCACTATGACTTGCTCTAAAGAAGTCGGGGACGAAGATTAGCTGGCAGATAAACACTCACTCAAATGAGTAACTGCCCCTAAGATCTCTCAACCTACTTCCAAGAGTCATATCCCAACTTCCCTAAGATAAATGGACAGTTATCCACCTTAAAAGGTGGAACTACTTCAACGGTGGTTATTGGCTCACCACTATAAATACACTGACACTCCTCAGGTATCTCTAAGTCCCAATACTCTCTAGACCTGCTTACGCCCTTGCTGACTTAGGCATCGGAGTGTCTTTGCAGGTACCACCCCCCTTCACTCGTATTCACAAGTCGGACAGAGGCCCTGAAGACGCGAATCCGCCCGAAGGCTTCCCTCCACAAACGATTGGGCCAACCCAACGAGTCCAGCCCAATAGTCTCCGGTTACCCATCGTAACAGACACCATAACAGAGAGAAACTTGGGAGGGCATGTTTTGAGTTTTATCGTCAAGGGCATAACCGACTACAAGGAGAAAAAGAAAAAGGCAATTGATGGCTGCCTCTTTGCCCTGATGATAATTTATTTTCATCTTTCTAAAAATAAAGGCAAGAAGAGGGCTGAAAGACCGCCAAAACCCTGGATTTCCAACTGGAGTAAGGAGCAGTTGGACGAAAGAATGACGGCAAAAAGAGAGGAAAATATGGTAAGTGAACATAATATGTTGGGTGTATTTTATTTACCTGAATGCTGCTAACTAAAATTTCTAATATTTCAGGGGATTGTAAAGATGGCGCAAACAAGAGAGAAAATGAAAAAAAAAAATAAAAAAGAAAAAAAACAAGAAATCAAAAAAATAAAAAAGGAAGGCAAGTTCAACATCGTCTTCGAAGCAAGAAACAACTGATAGTGACAGTTCTACCTCTGAGTCTGAGACTCAAGAAGACTCAGAGGATTCACCAAGAAAACAACCCAGCAAAAAGGGAAAAAAGTAAGTACCATACTTGGGTGTATTTTCTTTATCGAGTTTGGTGTATTTTGTGGAACCATTTGGGTGTATTTTGTTTATGAAGTTGGGTGTATGTTGTATATTAAGTTGGGTGTATTTCATTTATTGTGTTGGGTGTATATTGTCCATTCAGTTGGTTGTATCATGTGCATTCATTTGGGTGTATTTTATATCTTTAGTATGTTCTAAATAATAATTGTTTGCCTTCCAGAATGGACTACAAAAAAGGAAGAAGAGTCAAGAGGATGAGGATTCTGATTCAGAATCTGAATCAACTGATGAGTAATGTTCTGAAATTATTACTCCTTTCTCTTGGCTTAATTATCAAGATTTCGTGTATTAACTGAAGTGTCTCTTATTAACTTATAGAAGCGAAGAATCATCACCGGTGAAGAAGCAAAAAAAAAGAAAAAGACACAAAGAACACCAAAAAAGTAAGCACTTCTTTGGATAATATTCTGTGATAAAATTAATTTTTTATTTCTGATTCATACTTGTTTTTTCCACCCAGAACACAATCCAAAAAGAAAAAGGTTGTTGTTGAGCATTCATCTCCTGAAGAAGATCAATCCTATGATGGGTACAGTACTTCGTAAGCTATATTACCGTCTATCATCATAATTATTTTTGTTAACATCTTCTTTTATGAATGTAGTGACAGATATGAAATAGAAAGTGAAGATCTAGATGAATTGTTAAGGAAAAACAATGAAAAATCTACTGCAGAGGGGTATGTCTTCTTGGGGTGTATATTTCAGATTTTAGTGTGTTTTCTTTGCTAATAATTGTTTCTTGTTTCGCAGGGAGAAGGAAGCTGACCTGCGATCGACAGAAGGTCGCTATGTCTCCTCTGAAACATAAGAAGCATTATTTAATAAAATCTTGTTATCATGATTTACCTGTATCATATTTTGTCTGAATAACGTGAAATCTGTTTAGAATACCGGACGTGAACTTAGGAAGTGATGATCCTTTCTCTCAAGGACACACAGAACAAAGTAGTGTAAACAGGCCGGCAGAGAGCATGTAATTTATCTTTCAACTAACCGTTACTTTTGTTCTTTTATTACCTTCTACTTCTAATTCTGTATATATTTTTTTTTAGAAAAAAAAGCCCTTTATTCTTTTATTTGAGAAAAAAAAAAGGCAAGAAAAAAAAGCAAAAACTGCAAGTATGTAAGTTCTCAAAAAACAAAGCCTGTCTTCCTTTTGAATTGTTCGGGTGTATTTTTTGACTCTCTTTGGGTGTATTTTAGGTTGAGTCTGGTTCAAGAGTCAGCCAGTGAGCCGGCTGATTCGAATATAATGGTTGTGAGGGAAGAGACACCGTCAGAAGCGCTTGCAATGTGAGTTTTTCAAGAATATTTCAACCTTATAACCTTATTATTTTCAAAGGCGTTGTTAACCTTTCATTTTTCTTCTTGTTTAGAGTTCCGATTCAAGTTTTCGTGCCAGTGTCACAAACAATCACCGTGCTGGAATTTGAAGAAACACCTGAGACAGATTTTGAACCAACCCCTCTGCTACAAATTGAAGGAACTACAAAAACGTAAGAAATAGTATTGGGTGATTATTTGTTTAGAGTTTGGGTGTATATTGAGTTACAGTTTGGGTGTATATTTGCTTACAGTTTGGGTGTATATTGTTCCTGAATAGTTTTTTTTACGCCATGATTAATTTTGTGTAACTGTGCAGCACTCCTGAACTCCCCCAACAACTTGAAGAAAGCACAGCCACACTTCCCCCAGCTCCATCTAAAATGTAAGTTCATCAGAGTAAAATCAATGTATGGGTGTATATTAGGTTACAGTTTGGGTGTATATTTGCTTACAGTTTGGGTGTATATTGTTCCTGAATAGTTTTTTTTATGTCATGATTAATTTTCTGTGCCGTGCAGCACTCCTGAACCCCCCCCCCCCAAAAAAAACTTGAAGAAAGCACACCCACGCTTCCCCCAACTCCATCTAAAAGGTAAGTTCATCAGACTAAAATCAATCTTTGCTTATCATCTGTATATTCTTACTCTTATAATACGTTATACATGATCACGCAATTATCCAGCCGAAGAAGACGCTGCTGCGCTGATGATGATGGCACGGACAGCATCGTATGTTCCTAAAATAGATCAAATGCCATCATTCAGCCTGAGCTTCATTGATTCAAGCCAAGAAGAAGCAGCAACGCAGGAGGGAGCATCAACGCAAGAGGCAGACAGGGCAAAAACTCCAGAAACTGCAAATTTGCTAGAAAAATTAGAGGATTTGGTACAAAAAATAGCAAGTAGTGCAGCGAAAGAAGAAAGTAAAAGTCCACAAATTCAAAAGGAGACTGGCGGAGAAAGTTCTGGGAAGTTTGAAACTCCTGCGGGAATAAATCAGAATACGGGTGATATGAAAGAGAAGTGCTACATCTGGGCGACGCGAGTGAAGACATACGCAGATGGCAGTACTAACGAGTTTGACAACCTGTGCACTCTGATTGCCCAAGACAAATACATTTTGAATAGAATGCACCTTGCATCGCTCCAGGCAGGAAGTTATATAGAATCTGAGGTAATATTAGAATAACATTAATATTTTAACACCAAAATTAACTGCAATGTTTATTAATGTAAATTGATTTCGGCATATATTTCTAGATTGTATCTGCCATATGCCTCATCCTCAACCAGAAAAATGATAAAAGGTTTCAAGAACAAGTATACTGTCTCCCCCTGATATTGTGGTAAGTGTTACTTCTACGATTTTTGGGTGTATTTTCTGTATTCCTTAGGGTGTATATTCTCTGATCAACGGGTCTGTTTTTGTATTCATTTGGGTGTATTTTTTACGTTCAATTGGGTGTAAGTTGTGTAGTCATTTGGATTTATTTAAAGTATTCACTTGGGTGTATTTTCAGTATTTCATTTGTTGTTTCACAATTGTTGCAGAGCATGGCCGTTTCGAAGCACCCAAACGGGGAATTCATATCACCTAAAACCAATAAAAAATTCAAGGTGGAAGACTACCCAATGTTTATTCCCTTCATAGATGGAAAAAAATTAGCTTCGCATCGATATGTGAGTTTTCATTTGTAAAATTTGTTAGTACCGTTCTTTACTTATATGCCAAATAAAATAACACACTGTTGAAATGTGACAATCCTTCAGATTTTTGCACTTGTTTGCTACTCAGGCCATTGGTGGTTATGGGTGATTTATACAACAAAGGGGAGATTTTATATACTTGACCCGCTACACAAGAAAGCTCCAAGTGATGAGAGAAAGCAGCTTAATAAATTCACTGTAAGTTGGCTCTGTGTTCTTTGTTTTAATAGATAGGTGTATTTCAATTCAATATAAGGTGTATGTATGTTTTGCTTTGGGTGTAAATATGTTCTCTTTTGGGTGTATTTCATTCGGGTGTATTACTGATTTGTTTTGTTTTTTAAGGGATATGTAATTTTAAGAATTAGAGCATATACCGACGGGGCACCTCTGAAGAAAAAGGAGAATGAGTTGGAAATTAAAGCAACATACGTTAAAATCTCAGGCCAAAAATCAAGGTATAAATTTGTGACTCTGAACATTAAACTTTCCTAAATGAGATTTGTAATTTATTTTCTTCGTTTTCAGCTATGACTGTGCTATTTACGTTATGAAGTGGCTTGAGTTAATTGAGCCCGAAAACATTAAAAGGGCGAAGTATGAATGGGATAATTGGCCACAGGTAACTGTCTTTAAAACTATATAACTCTGTATTACTTTACTGGAATTAATATTGTTGTTTAAACAGAATATACTTTTTAATTGTAGGAGGAGGTGGACCACTATAGAGTAGAATATGCTTCGCGGATACTATTCAGTGAAATGAATAAAGAGAGAGATCAAGCAATTAGAGTGAGTAATGCAATAAGACTGTCCAAGCCATCCTCAGTATTATTGAGTCCATTTTGTCAAATAAATTCTACTAATATAGAAACTGAGTAATCTAACTGCTAGCTAGTTTGTAAATTGAACAAATGCTCTAAAAATTTTCCATTTATAAACAACTTCTATTCAATAAATTTTTTTTCCATAGTTAAACTGTCTGTGCTGTTAAACTGTCTGTGCTGTATTCAAAAGCTCTGTATTACAGGTGGTAAAATATGAAGGAAAACAGCAAGGCAGATCTAAACACAAATTATAAACTTTTACATCGAACAGAAGTTTAATATACACCCAAGATTGCTTAAATATACACCCAAACTGTCTGTGCTGTATTCAAAATATATGAATTACAGGTAGTATAATATGAAGAAAAACATCAAATCAAATATACACCCATAACCTGCGATTTTTTACACCCAAAGAAAGTCGAATATACATCCTGAGATCTACCCCCCTGATGCTTTGAGCCTAAAACCCTGAACCCTAAACACTTAAAACCTAAACCCTTACCCCTAACCTGTAAACCCTAAAAACCTAAACCCTAAATATATGTATCTATATGTAGAATGTGAATCACAAGAAAATTCAGAAAAATACACCCAAAAGAACAGTGCTTTTAAACCCATATTCTGTAACTATACACCCAAAGAGTTATCCCCTGCTTCTGGTACCCTGAACTGATAATTCATAACATGTCTTTGATATTGGCTGGAATTTGAATTCACCACTGATGCAGCATCAAACAAGTTTATCTGAATATAAGAAACTCACATATTAGCTAAACTATTAACGAGAAAAATAAACTCAATCACCACAAATTTAAAGAACATTACTTTTACCTCGCTTAAAACTTTCGTTTTCTTCTTCTTTGTGGCATTTGCAATCTGTTTGTCCAACTTTGAACCTAGCCTATTTTTTGGACGTCCTCTTATTCGAATCCTTGGCGGGCTTTGAAGCTCGTTAACGGATTCCAAGTTGGCATCTTCGTGGGATAAAGAAGATGTCCGCTTCCTTTTGGCTTTTAATGATTCCATCTCAGCCATGACGTTATCGTACGCACGGTGCAGAATTGCAGTCAGCTCCTCCGATTCGGATGCAAATTTGCAAATGTTTTGCGAACGAAAAATCAATTGGTCAAACCTCTTGCTTCTTGGCTCCAACAGTGGCTCGTCGTGGCTGCTCTTGATGTGTGTGTGTCGCCTCTTTACCTTCTTGCTCCATCGTTCCAGTATATATCTCGCTGACACTTGGCTTACTTGTTCAAAGCTTAACACGCTTAGTGCGTGACGGCATAGTATCCCTCTCGACTCGAATAATAAGCATTGGCATTTTACCTCGGCTGCAACTGAGTCGTAAGTAACCACAAACTTGTTGAATATTGAGCTGGAAACTTGTTCTCCGACTTCGTATACTGAATAGCCTAGAGCGGAATTTGTTAATCTGGTGATGCAATTCGCCTTTCTTCTGAATTGCGCTTGGACTTTCCTAAACTTTTGATGAGTGTACACATCTTGAAACTGAGCTTCAATGGAGGATTTGGTTGCACACGGTATGACCGTATGAAAATCTGCAGCATCTGATTCTCTCTCTGCTTGCTCCCGGCTTCCGAGGCAATTATCGTATTGTTTGACGAACTGAATAAGCGAGCTGTTCCGGGTGATAAACTTGTTAAAAAATGAATGCATGCTCTCGCTCCTTTGTGTGCTTCTCATCCCTATCCAGAAGTGATGATCCAGATAGATAGGAACCCATATATGACGGTCTTCAGACAGATCTGCAGAATACACCCAAACACAGACTAAAAATACACCCGAAAAAAACATGCAATTTACACCTCTGCTGCAGATTTTTAACAAACATTACCTGAAAGCCACTTGTTGTCCACAAGACTAAAATTCAGCAGAAAATCATTCCAATTCCTATTGAATGAGTCTTTGCTATGAGAGTTCCAAACAACTTGGCTCATTTCTTGTTCAATATCTGCATGTCCCTTGTACCCGTTTAATTTGCTTTGTATCTTCTTCATGATGTGCCAAATACACCAACGGTGAATTGTTGTTGGCATACAGGCCTCTAAAGCCCTTTTCATTGATGCGCATTGATCGGTGAGAAACCCTTTCGGAGCGTTTTCTCCCATGCAACGAAGCCAACATTCAAATAACCATTTGAATGATTCAATTTCTTCGTTTTTCATCAAAGAGCATCCGAGAAGTGTTGACTGACCGTGGTGATTCACTCCGACAAAAGAACCACAAACCAAATTATACCTGAAACAAATTACCATAGTGCAGAATGCAAAATCATTAGGTACACCCAACAAATGCTTCGTATACACCCAAAAAACAGCCAATATACACCTCTGCGGCAGATTCATAAAAATACATTAATTTAGCATCATAAACAGGGATAGTTTGTTACCTTTTTGTATTGTAGATGGTGTCAAATGAAATAACGTCTCCGAAATACTCAAATGCAGCTCTACTTCTTGCATCGGCCCAAAAAGCCAGCTTAATCGATTGATCCTCCTCGAGTTTGAGCTCAAAAAAGAAATTCTGATTCTTCTCTTTCATTCTTAACAAATATTTCCCGAATTCCTTTGCATCTTGTTGTTCGGAAACATTCCGCACTTCCCTGGTAATGTAATTCCTCACATCCTTTTCGATAAAATTTAACTCGCGGTGACCCCCGGCAGCCGCAACAAATGATTGGTAGGTTTTGCTTGGTCTGATACCGGCCTCCTCGTTATTCTCTATTGTACGACGAATGGACATGCTTAGTTCCCTGTGTTGTTTGAGCATCTCTGTTTTACTTGGACAGTAGGGGTGTGAATGATCCAGCACAACCTTTGAAATGATCCAAGCACCGACATCCTTCAATGTGTGTATATAAATTCTTGCAGGACAGTTTAAACCGGCTGTCGGATTGGTCTTCTCGGTCGGAGATATTTTAGATTTTCATTTTCCCTCTCTGCTACATGTAATCAATTGATTCTTAATCTCGTTTCTCTTCCTATTTGTGCTCCAAACTCTTGTAGAAAAACCTGCAGCCTTGGCGTAGTTCCTGTAAAATTTTTCAGCATCTTCAAGAGTGGTAAAGGTCATTCCAACCTTCGAAACAAACTGGTCATCAACAACAGAGAGAGGCTGCAGAATACACCATGTCAAAAACTAAAAATACACCCAATCATGTCTGATATAATACACCCGAACCGCAACAACTCAACTAAAATGACAATAAAAGTCATAAACTGTAAATACACAGGCTGCAGAATACACCATGTCAAAAACTAAAAACACACACAATCATGTCTGATATAATACACCCGAACAACAACTCAGTTAAAATAACAGAAAAAGCAGTAAATTGTAAATACACCCACACTTCCCGTAAAAATACACCCAAAAAAGTTCTGATCTACACCTGATCGTCTGCTATACATTTCAGATAATTAATCAAAACTAATACATTACATTCAATCCACAGATTTATCTTCATGCATTATTTTGACAGTCAATGTTCACGAATTATTCACCTACACAATGCTATACAAATTACTGCAACAAAATTCATAGTAATCCTATGTAAATCAAACCTCGGAAACTTCGTTAAATTCAAATTCATAATCCACTTCACCTGGATTTAGCTGACAATCTGAGGTTGAATCATCCATTATCTTTAAAACGACTTCAAACTTTGATTTCAGAAAACAAAAAATCAAATAGAAAACGAAGCTGGAGTTACAGAGAGAGGAACTAACGTAAATGACGAAGAAGAAACGAGTGAGAAAGGAGGGAAAAGAACGATCGAAGAAATCAGGGGAAGTTTCGCGAGAAGAAGAACGAGCAAATCTGTGTATAACGAAAACGAAGAAGGAAACAAATCTTTTAAATTTGGTAGTTAGATAAAAGCGGGATCTCTAATATAGCGCGTGTATACAACGTAACCCTTGGAGCGCGTTTTGGATTTTATTTATTAATGAACTTGTAAACCATACAAGCTCACATTATAAAATGATTAAAATAAAATCGGAAGTAGAAGAAGATTATAATATTAAGGAAGCTGTGACATTCTGTTTGTAGGCCCAACTTTTGCCTTTTTCGTTCAAATATTCTGACCATTTATACGAGCCATCGGATTATCAACAAACTTGATCTCGCCAATTAGACAGAACAAAATAAACTCCACGCTTCAAGCTGGATTAATATTTTTTTTATTGGACTTATTGGGCTAATATTATTTATTTGGTCATGAACTGGACTAATATTCTTAACTCCTCCATAATTTTGGGCCCAAACCAAGAAATACCTTCACCCAAACACGTTTTCAAATAAGCAACTTGGATTGTTGCTTAAGCAAGTGTGGAGAGTTACAATCGGTGTTTTGTGTATGTAACAAGCCAACAACCCATTATCCAGCATCATGCTTTTAAATAAAGCTCAGATTAACCAATTCTTATTTTAATAATTACAAATGCATTAAAAACTTAAACTTAACATATTTGAATGCTCCGAAAGGTACAGAGGGACGATTGCTACTCTTATGCTTAGCCACACTATTTGATCATGTATAGAAGTTATTGGTCTTCTTCACTATAGTATTGTCCAATACGTCAAATTTTTTTAGGGACGAATATTATGAACTAAAGGGAGTATAAGAATTAAGATATAATAATGGGAGTTCTATCAATTTTAACCCTTTTCCCCCTAAAATGTGATCAAGAAGCAAAGCATTGTTCAATCTGGCAGGATCTATACCATACTTGATAGTTCATGCAACAAGATATTTGAATCTCATAAACCATGAAAAATTAGGTATGATATGGATGTTTTCGTTGCACATCCAAGATTGCTAAACTTTTCCATGGATAAAGCAAATAACTAATAAGCACCAAAATAGTTTAAAGATGAGGGGGATATGATCTGTACAAATTACAACTCAATTTTGCTTTAACTTTGCTATATTGCTCTTTTTCTCTTTTATGTGGTACTGTTGTATCTCTATTATTTTAAGACACGCTGAGCCTTATGGAGCTCACTTTGGTTCAAAACAAAATTTACAAAAGCACACTACTTTAAGACCATTCTTGAGATCTGAGAATCTAACAAAGCCAATATGTTTATATTTATATAAATTGGAAAACATATCTTATGTTACTTTGGGCAAATTTTATACAACGTTCATAAACTAAGTGACCTTCTATTGTAACATTAATATTTGTGAAAATATTCTATTTGCATAAGAAGAAAGTTAATAAATGGAGGGTATTCAATAAGTATATTAACCTTAGTATGGTACGTAATGGTACCACATGATCCAATTTTTATGACCCCACTGTATATTTTATTCTATTTGCAATTGAAGTATGTGCATAGCATTTGATAACATCTAGGGATCAGCAAAAGTATTGCAAAATATTAAGCATTAGATTTTAGACATTTTTTTTGGGTATAGAGATTTTAGACAAATTTATCAGTGCAAGTCACTAAGACTATTCAAAGGAAGAATCAAAGCATATTCTTTTACGGCATGAGGCTAATTACTACAAGACATGAAAGAAAAAAACATATCAAAAGGCAGCTTCAAACCTTATCAAGGAAAAAATATGAATAATGGAAACTGGAAAGCAACTAGTCATTTAGCTCTTGCACTTTAATTGGTATTTGCAAGTTCTTTTACAGGGAAAAAAATCTAGAAGGATAAACTATCTCAAGCAATAACAATAGCTATTTATTTTACTAGGAACGAGGCCAATCATCACCACAGTTATAATAAAGTGAAGAATTTATATTCTTTTAAACAGTTTCTAGTAACATGTGATATTCGAAGTTAAAATTATACCAAAGAATAAACTTATTATTAGAAAGCCCTTGGCAAATTAATTATAATATAAAGATTAAATTAATAGCAGTACTAACAAAGCATAAAGATAAAGATTGAGGGCAAGAAAAGGGGTAGTGGTCAATTTTGTTTGCCTGGTAGATAGCTTGGAATTCTAAAGTGAAGAGAAGGAGATATTAGAAATAGCATAAAGCAGTAGTTTGTTCCTTTTGGGGGCTGCTTCTGTTCCTCCAAATTCTATTCTTTATATGACTTGCTTGCTACTGTAGCAATCTTCTGGTTCAGGGTGGGCCCCTCATAGTTCTTGTCTCCTTGGTCATTATTCTAATTAAAAGCAACTAATCATAACTTTCCTTAATAACAAAGGAATGGTAGTTTACCATGATAACCTCACACATAACCAGTTTTCATATGCAAAGAAGAATTGTGTTTTTTGTCATGAAAAATATATACATTGTTTCCTTGTTTAACTAGGTATTGGCTAAAAAAGATATATAAGCCATATTTGTATTGAGGAGAGGCAAATGTTAATACATTCTAAAAAAATATAAGGAGTATAATATTTTTTTAAAATTTTAAAATTTAAACACTAAATTTTAAACTATAAATTTTAAATTTTAAATCTTAAATATGAAATTTTAAATTTTAAATTTTAAATTTGAACTATTAATTTAAAATATAACAAATAAAAAAATTAAAATTTGCTTAATTAACAAAGAATATAGCATTTATTATTTAGTAAAAAACATTTAAGAATCAACTAATTAAAGAGATATAAATAGTTTTTTATAAAAAAAAATATCATTTATTAAATAACCTCTTATATACGAATGAGTATAAATAGATAAAAAAATTTAGAGACTAATATTTTTATTAAAATTTGGCCAACACTTAATTATCAAAAGAAAAATAAGTAATTCTATATTATTAGATAGAATCTCACACCATTAAAAACACTAATAATGACTATAAATCACAAAATCTGCTGCCCCTAACACTCATCTAAATAGATTATGCATTATTCTATCAAACAATAGATAACATTCCTCAATATATATTCATTAGTTTATGATTATTTAGTACTTTAACATGGATAGATGCAAGCATATAAATAGTGTGATGTGGCAAGAATCCAAGTAATTGGGTTTCGCATCTTTTAGTAGACAAAAGCAGTATATGATAGTGAGTTAGGCAAATACATTTGAACAAAGATACCTGGCTTCTCAAGGGTATTTCTAACAAACCCTTTATGCAATCTTGTCAGATCTTTCAATAACAGCCTTAAAATTATAGTTTGGTTTAGTTAGTTAGTTATATATATATCAGGCTTGATAATGATTCGAGCTGAATCTAAAAATTCCAATAGGGTCCCTCCAAGTTGCCTTAAGTTTCGAATTGAGACATAACTAACAAGCTTCTATCATAATTCATAAGCAGAAAGAAGTTTCTCTCCATAGCAGAGAAAATAGAAAATGACGTTTAGTCCTTCTTCTAGAATACATATCCTTCTTGTTCTTGTTATCTGCATTATGTTGTTATCAGTTCAAACAGAGAAAGTGTTTGGTTTGAGAAGTTTAGAACTTACACGCAGACACGGCAAAGAAGATCACAGGTTTCTGCATGAGGATCAACATACTACCCTCAAGGCGAAGGCGAAGGGGAAGATGAATTCAGCAAATTCGAATGGTTTTGATCCGAATCAATGGAGCAAAAGAAGAGTGCGAAAAGGATCGGATCCTATACACAACAGGGCCTAACGCTTAAAGCAGCATCACCAAGCTAGCATACGAGGTAGTGAGAAAATAGATATCAAAATGCTCTGAATAGGTTGTTTTTTTTTTTTTTAACTTTTTTTCGATTTCAGTTGGAGAATTTTGTCAATAGAGAGAAATGTATAGTGAGCTACTAGAGAAACCATTTTACAGAGCAATTCACACCATACAACATCATGTATGCATGCTTCCTTCAATTTTTCTTGTTTGTTTTTCTTTCTTCCAATATAATATAGTTTTTTTTTTTCGGATCAGGCAGTTGGTAAAAATTAACGTGGTCGGCAGGATTCGAACCTGCGCGGGCAGAGCCCACATGATTTCTAGTCATGCCCGATAACCACTCCGGCACGACCACCACATATGCTTTAATTAATTAAATTTTTATTTTAATGTTTAAGAATGAAGATTTATCTGTATTTGGGTCAGTCCAAATGTTTGCCTCAATGATGAGTCTGTTGCTTATTTTGGGCCTTTTTTTTTTCATGAAAAGAGGCCCCATATACTAATCTACGCTGATTCCCAAAAATAAAAAATAGAAACTTCAATTAATTGATAGACTATGGTGGTTGTGTGCAGCTGTATGGGTGAATGACTAAGGTATTTAATACAATTTCCTTAGGGGAAAAAAAAAGAATCTATAAATACTTAGTTCACCTCAGTAATTTTATACTTGGGAGAAAATTATACTAAGTAATACCGAAAAAAGAAAATTCAATATCTTACAATTTTTTTTGGGTAAAGAATATCTTACAACTTTATTTTGCTACTCAAATTAGATTAATGAATGTCTATAATTTAGAGAAAAATCAAAAGAAAAAAGAACTAATCTTCATATATATGTGAAATTGATTTAGAAGGGGGGGGGGGGGGATCCATCAATTTATTTTGTAATATATATATTTGGAAGAAAAATTATTATGGATCCTGAAATTCAAAATGAAGAGTATCACAAAACAAAATATGATGTGATTATGCAAATATTCTGTACACCATAATAACCTGATAAATCTTATCCTTTTGAAAGTTAAAATCTCTTTTGTCAGAAGATATTTTGTTTTTCCCACCCTAGCTTAGCTTGATCTTATCTGCATCCGTTATATATTTGTATCAAAGTTCATAAATGCCTTTAGGTGGATGCTGATCCACCCACATTTCCAATTTAACTTTGCCTACACATTATCTCTTCACACATTATTTTAAAAAAAAATTATTTTTGAACCAAAGCAAATGGGTCTGTTAATTTTGGGTCCACGTCCCTTAAATTGTATGCATTTGACCTAAGGAATCTGGTTCTGTTTGGAGTAATTGAAAAGTGTGGTGTCTCTCTCTCTATCAAAGCAAGCTGCAAAATATAAATTGCATTTTGGGTGTGTCAGTGAGTCCTTGATGTGTAGACTTAGCAAAATACATGGTAAGGGCATGCTTCACTTAATATAACATTCAATTATTGCACAAACCCCATGTTGCTTGTCTCCTTTACCATTTTATTTATCATTTAATGTTATAACCCTAAACCATATAACTTCAACTACATCACACTCATTCCATGTTGCTTGTCTCCTGTATCCAATTTTCCCTTTAACCCCTTCATAAGCAAATATACCTAAACACTTGTAGTTGTACCCATATCTTTCTTTTTCTTCTTCTTCTTTATATAATATTTAACCCTAGCCATATAACTTTCACGGAATTAATTTCTCTAAAGTGCACAATTTGATAATAAAATGGAACTAAATATTTAAGAGCTGCTTTTTAAAAAGCTATTTAGGAACTTATATATAGAAAAGTTATCTCATAATACTATTACTTTTTATTAAATTTTTAATATAATTATTTATTATTTACGTTATTTTTTAAAAAAAAGCTTAATTAAATTGTTTATCCAAGCTGAACCTAAGTCACTTTGAAATAAACTTCTATGCATATATTAATTATCTAAAAAATAGTTAATTCTTTACCTATTCGTTCAATTTATTATTTCATTCTCTTTAGAGAAATCAAATCCAACTTCAACACAGCTTTCTCCGTCTTTTAATAACAATCCATTTATATAAAAGTGATAAAGAAAATATTAATGCATTTAAACATAGTTTATGTTTAAATATGTTAATTTTTCAACATAATTAAATAAGTTTTAGATTTATGTAAGTGTATATATGATATGTTAAAATACTGATTAGCAAACTGAAATAATACTGATATAGCAAAACGTGTTATATTAACATTTAACGTATCATAGCATCAGTAATTATGAAAAAAAATAATGACAACAATTAAAATATATATATATATATATATATATATATATATATATATATATATATATATATATATATTTTAATTTTACTATAACAAAACCAAAGACATGTCACGTGTTTTATAAGAATAAAAAATTACTTAAGTCTTTTTCAATGTATTATTTAGAACAGATAAATAATTATTTCAAATAAAAAAGAATATGTCAGTGACTAACTAATTTAAATTCTTGGTAAGCAAATATAGCTAAACACACATTGTCTTTTTTTCTGTTGGTTTTGCTTATGCATCTAAGAGAGAAACTTGCTCTTTTTGCACAAGTAACTAACATTTCAGTCCTTATCAATTCAATTATTAATGGGGCTTCTGAAAACCTGAAGATTAGAAAGGAGGAGAGGGTAACATAACTTGCACAAGTTAAGCTCTATTTTGAGAGAAACTCACTCATTGTAATGTCCGTGTCCTAGTACTTTGTGTCACTCACTTCATCCATCTGCGCATGCTTCTTTGAATCATGACAAAAAATAAAATCAAAATAAAATAAATTTGTCAGAGTATTCCTTCAATTCATTGAGAAAATGTTTTGACCTTAATACAGAGAATAAAATCGAATTCTATGCATAGCTTGGAGGTTAATTTTTTTGCATATTGAAAAAATTTTGGTGTAATACTCAATCATTAGATTTTATAGTGTTTTTTAAAATTGTGGAAACAGTATAATACGCCCCCTTATATTGTATATTTTAATTTAAAATATATAATATAAGAGGAGCATATTGTCAATATAAGGGGAGAATATTGTACTGTTCTCACAATTTTAAAAAACACCATAAAATCCAATGATTGAGAATTACAAACGTAGCTTGGAGCGCTCTCAGCCTCACACCATTAAAAAAAAAAACACTTCTCTTTGATCTTCTTAGGTGTGTGATTAGACTTCCATTAGGTAGGTAATTACTATTATCCATCTTTTCTTTTCTTTTCTTTCTTTTTGTAGTTCATTATTCAATCAAAATTAACAATACGGCTTAATTTTAAAATGTCTTATCAATTAATATAGTCACAATATTTATGTTACCGTTCACCAAATCATAATTCACAAATGCATTATCTTTGTGTTTTGGAGTCTTGTGTAGCATGCATTATACATATAGTCATATAGGAGCAGCTAAGTTTGAGCGTGATAGAAAAGATTAATTGGACTACCATCACTATGATCAAATCAAATTATTTGCATCATACCTAATGGGGTATTGGAATGTTGTTGAATGTTGATAGTAGCTAGGTATATATATTATAAGACTAAAGTGATAAATAAATCATTGAAATTTTATATTTCGAATGGATTAACTTAAAAAACTTTTTAATAAAGTCTTTTATGATAATAGATATAGATATATTATTTTTAAATTATTTCTATAATTAAAAAAATTAATTTAAATTAATTCAATTTGTCAACGTTTATTATTTTAAAAACCTTATTAATATTTTTTTAAGAATTAATTTATCTAAAAGTCTATATATAATTATATCTATATCAATCCCATGAATAATAGGGACACACATTAATATTGTTTATATACTTGCTTGGTTATTGAAGAAATTAAAACGTCGGATATTGTTTTTGCTCAAAAGAAACTAAGACTTGGCATTTGGTAATTGTCAGTTAGAATTTGATGATTAGTGTAATAATGATTGTCTTTCAGATGGCTTGCGTCAATTATGGAATTAATTATCATTTTTACCTATGAAATTTGTTAATGTCCACAAATTTACTCACGAAAAAACCAAATTCAAAACAATTATTTATGCATAGAGAGGGAGTATGGCCTCATTAGATGGCAATGGTTTTATAACACGTGGTGGAACATGAAAATTGGTTCTTTAGCAGAGAGGGTGGCCCTGGTTGCTAATGAAGATTTTGTAGTTTAGTTAATAATTATGAGTGAACTTAAGTTTCATATAAGCACGCAGCAGCTTCTTATTATTTGTCAAATTATTATGCATGCGCAAACCCGAAAAAAAAAAAAAAAGGTAGACGTCAACTGTTACCTTTCCCATCACATCAAAGTTTTGCTTCTCTTTGATGCTAAAGTTAATGGTAATAATAATTAAGTTTGACAAAAATACATAATGACCAAGAATCTCTTCGATTTAGTTAATTATAATAATGCATGATATTTTTTAATGAACCAAAAAAATGAAAAATAAAAAATATTTGCCCGCTTGAACAAATTTTAATTTAATTTCCACTTTGTCTTTTATTTTTTTTTTTATCATAAAATCTAACTCGACCGGTGGCGGAACTTGAAACAAAATTTTGAGGGGCCACATAGAAGATGATTGTCAAAATGCTTTTGATATAAATCTCATTTAAGATAAGCTCGTCTAATCTCATCTCTCTAGTTTGGGTGATATTGCCAAATTTAAAGCCGTTTTTTAAGGTCTCGTTCCAAAAAATTAAGGTCAAACTCATCATATGTAATTTTTTAAACTTTTGAAGGTTGTATCTCACTTTTTTCGTGATTCATTAAAGTAGAAGAACTACAAGTGTTAATATTATAAAAATTATATGTTCTCCTTCTTAAATATTAGCATTCCTCTTAAAAAGTGCATCAATTCTTTGATTTTTTATTATTATTTTATATAAAAATTTGAATATATATCCTGTAAAATATGTAAAGAAGAAGTTAGAAGGACAAATATTAAAATTTATAATATTTATTGAAATTTTTTTATCAATTTATACAAATACAATAATATTAATACTTATTGAATATTTTATTATTTTTTATCATATAAAAAATTAAATTAAATAAATAGTAAAATATAAAATAATATTAAATTAAATAAATAAAAAATATTTATTTTTTTATATTTGAATTTAAAAGTAAAAAGAATATTGCTTATTGAATTTATTGGGTACTTTAAGTCATAATAAAATATTTAAACCAATTGAATTATTTTTTATTTTTTGAAAAAATATTACTAATTTTTTTATAAAATGTTTGGGAAGCATGGCCCCTTGTCTGAACTAAACTCCGCCACTGAACTCAACAATGATTCATATATAAGATACCTGTAAATTAAAGATTTATTACTTTAATTTTGTTATTAGAAATATCTCCACATTTTCTTCCCGCCAAAATAGAGTGCTAGTTTTTTATTCAGGCATTTGCCTTATTAGCTTGATTATTGTCAAATAATTCTGACTATATTTACGTGTATTCTAATTACAATTATACGAAATGTATATTAAAATCAGCCACAAAAAATAATTATTAATATAAAATATATATTAAAATATAAATATATATTAAAAATAAATTAAATAATATATATTTATGTTATTTATATATAAATATATTAATAATTAATTTTTTTATATAAATATTTTTTTTATTTTAATTATTAAAAAAATAATAAATAGGTCTCTTACTTTTTGTCTTTCGGACATTTTTGTTCTTAACTATTAAAAAATATTTTTAAGTTTCTGACCATCACAAAATTTGGACGAATCAGTCCCTCCGTCCAAATGTCTCTGTCAGGGACTGATCCGTCCAAGTTTTGTGAAGGTTAGGGACTTAAAAAATATTTTTCAATGGTCAAAGACAAAAATATCCGCAGAACAAAAGGTGAGGGATCTATTTGTCATTTTTTCTAATTATTATTATAATTAGATCAGAGATCAATACAATATTATCCGTATAGTCTTTATATAACATACGTATATATTATTTATTATGCTGCTAGTTTTCCCCCACAATAATATACATTCGTGAAAATTATTATAAAATATATTATACACACTTTTTTCCCTCGTCAGTTGTCACTTAAATTGAAAATGATATGAATAATAAAGTAAAATAAAATAGTTTCGTACTGGGTAGTAAGGATTATATTGAAAGTTGAAAGTTTCTCCTTTAAAATAGTGGTGACAGTAATATTTTCTTGGCATTAATGATGTAAAAAGGGCTCCTGGTTGCAGCATAGCACGTACATTTGCCTCTGCTTCTTCACTGTGTCGGACACTGAATCATCCGTGCTATCTATCTTCTCTTCCCAAAAATACATTTTCATTTCTTACCACTGGACATAACCACCATTCACAATTACTTTCTCAATTTCACAAATTAATTATTCCTTAATTATTTATATAAATTTTGTAAAGTAATAGGCTTTAGGATTTAAAATAAATAACTGTGAAAAATATTGTTCATCACTACATCAGTTATACAGCTAAGTTTAGTTTTGTTGTTAGGGTTAGGATTATTAAACCATTTGTCACTAACTATATCAATCATTTTTATTTAGCTATGAATTTCGTTTTTCAATTGAAGATTAATTTAAGACTTTACGGTAACCATTATCGGAAAAAAGGGAGGAAAGTATTGATAATTGATAATATATATAGTTGTTGTTCTGACTTATGCCTAGGCTGCCTCTTGATGCATATATATGTCTCTCTCTGTGACCCTATCTCCAATCCAACAGGTCAAAAATTAATTTACTATAAATTTAAGTTTTATTTAAGAATTTATCTTTAGTTACTAATAAGTTATTATATATATAAAGTAAAATTTAAATCTCAACATTTACTTAAAAAAAGACTAATAAACTAATCACTAAACAACTAACCCAACTTTATTATATATATATAATATATGTCCCTATAATCATGACAAAATAGTGAAAAACATACCTGTCACAAATATGGCACACTGCACTCACCTATCAACTCAAATCATTTTCATTTTTTGAACATTGTCAAATTTAATTGTATGATTTTGGGCATGCTTGCCTTAGCTTTGAGTTTGATATATATCATTTCATTTCTGGATATGGCTGACTATTTATTCATCAATTATTTTTAATCTTATTATACGGGATCCTAAGTTCCAACCTTAGCTTGAATATCTTTTCATACACCCCCATCCAATCTTGACTGAGAAATGGTAGGTCTAGTATGAAGATTCTAAGGAGTTTGATTATTATTGGAAGGTTGGTGAAATCACCGACACAAATATGAAACATTTTAATGGTAGCCGAATTAATTAAATTGATGACGGTATGCACACAAGGATAATTAATTAAAAATCATCTTCACCATAAGATTAGTTTCACAGTAAAATCATGAAATGCCATATATACACTTAATTCAATTGTGTTCACATGATAAACATGTAAGCATATTCTTCGAATAATAATTGATAGATCAGATTTTTTCTTGTTATAGGTTGTTGTTCATTATTTGTCACATTAATTCGATCTATGAATAGAGTAACGAATTTGCAGCTACTGACCTGACATTATTTGTCATATTAGTATGTGAATTAACGTCCACATTACCAATAATAAAAGGCAAGATTAGGGTTCCAAATTAAATGCGTCGTTTGATGATATGGTTGGTACATATATAATAATTCATATTTTTCTATATTTAATTACTTAAACATTTGTGATAAGTAGTGCTTTCGTAGTATCAAAATTTATATAACAAAATTTAAAATTTTATTAGTTATTTACAAATGTTAAATAACAAGTGTAAAAATTATAAACAAAAATTAGTTTCACATTAGCAAAAATAAAAAATAAATAGTTTATAAAATGGGTGAATCATTAAAGTGGTGGCCTTCTAGAAACTTCGCTATTAGCAAGCCTGCGCTCTCGAACATAGACTCCAAATAAAACACGGACGAAAGTATTTTAAGGAGAGACTAAATATTAAATTTCGCAATAAAAAAATATTAAAATAAATTAAAGAAAAAAACTAAACTTATATATAATTTATAGAAAAAAAAAATTGAAGTTTGAGAGGGCATTGTCATTACCTCCTTTCCCTGTATGAGGAAATAAAATAAGCTAGCACAAATTATTGTTGATTAAGGAAGCAGCTTTAATTTGGTTTAAGAACTACCTGATGCTCTCATCATGAGCAGTAATCTTAATTAGCGACTAGGGTTATAGTGAATTTTATTATGAAATTATTATTAATTTGAAGCAACAAATGACCCTTCTAACAATAGAATTCTTAGAGAGGGGTGGGACAAAAGCTGAGCAAGTAAGCATTAATATTCACAAAGCAAGATAGTAATAAGGTTTTTGGTACATTTCCGAAATACAAGTCCCTTTCATGTCCACGCATATTGTCGGCCGCAACAACAAACTGAGGGAAATGCCTAACACTACTTAATACAGATCTAGATGATGATGATGATGATGATGATGATGATGATCAAGTAGCTAAGCCAAGTCCTAATTGCCACATGTCCAACACGCCTCCCACATGTTGGTCAAGATGTTGCCACCTGTCCAACACGCCCCCATGTGCTGACTTTCTACCTGCAAAATCCACCTACCTATCATTACACCAAATAATCCCATTCTTAACAAAAATACCAATATTTTTTTCATATTAAAAAAAATCAGCCTAAAAACTTTTCTCTTTTATAATTTAAAACATATATATACTAAATTGAATGAAGTTAGATTACCCTACCTTATAATATTCATGTGCCAAAAAAATAGGATCATGCTACTTGGGATAATTTCATTCCATGTTATTAAAAATGGCCAGCACATTACATTGTACACGTCTGATTCATCCCATGCTTGATAAAATTCAAAACTTAAATATATGGAAGACTGTACAAAACCAAAGTATAATGTCTGGAATCTCCATGAAAAGAATTGATAAGGTGAGTGAAGAAATGAATATATTGAGGTAAGGTTTTGTTGGGAAGGAGCAGCAAAGCGGTATGTTAGCAGAGAAAGAAACCAAATTCCAGTAGAGCCAGCTGGGCTCAAATGGTCTTTTGGTACTATGCTGTAACAAGACTTGTTATCAATTATGATGATCATAGTCCAAAGGTACACACATTTTTTATGTGACTTCTTCAAATTTCTACTAACTTATTCTTGATTTAACTATATATCCATATAATAAATTATTATTTAGTTATGAATGTGAGTAAAACATTAGCATGATAATATCATTATGGTTCAAAATTTCATAATACCCTTTTTAAAATAAATTATTTTGAAGACATTTTAAAATTTAAATAAGTTAAGTTGAAATATATTAGTATTATTATGAGGAAAAATGAATAATAGATGAATTTGCATCCAGTAAAATAGCACCACGTGGACAATGAGCACATAGATACAGGCTTTAAGACTCATCTGCAGGAGAGACACTGCCTCTTGTGTGAATCAGTGACCTCATCGAATATATTCTTGCCTAATATTTTCAGACAAATTTATTGCACTCAACTAACACATGTGATTGTAAGAGGAGCAGCAGCAGGAGCAGCAGAGAGAAACGGAAACCAAACCCAAAAAATAAGTTACACATACAGTGTAATTATTAATAAGGTGATGATGGATAATCAAGATTCAATTTTAGCACCCATGAATGACTTGATATGGCAATTGACAACAATAGTTACACAAATCTCCTATATTATCTCCACTAACCATATACTTACATACCACTCATAAAGATGTTTCCAAAACCTCAATTTAGATTTTCTCTACTTTGCATCCCAAAAGCATCATGTTTAATTGTTCTCTTTTGTTTTGTGTTCTCTTCTCAAATCATTAGTGGTTGAGATTTTGGGACCCCCCTTCTCTTTTAACAATACATGGCTGTATCCCTCTATTCCTTCATAAAACCTCAGATTTTGTCATCACTTCACTATAATAACCATCATCACCACCACCCTCCTTCTCCTTTCCCCTCCTTCCATAATCATCATTTTCCCGAAAGAAAAAACCCTTAACCCCCCTTTAGCCCTTTTTCCTGCTTTGTTTTTTTGTTTAATTTTAGTCATCTCTTTCTTCTCCCCTTTCAAGTTTCAACCCTGCAATATATTCATCCTTCATAAAATAGATTGGTTAAAAGTTTAAACCTGTAAAAAGAAAAAAAATCTAATTTTCTGTCTCTCCGTGTCTCTTCAAAAACACATTTTTTTTCTCTTTTTTATCTTTCTGTTTCTCTCTCTCTATATATATATATTCATAGCTTTTCAGACATGGACTTGACCTCAAACAATACCCACACCTTAGATTCAGATACTAAAACCCCACCACCAACCCAACCCACCAACACCAACACCCTAAAGTCACTATCTTTAACCAACGGCACACACAACAACAACCACCACCGCCACCAGTCCACCACCAGGCCTTCTCCGCCGTCCATGGCGGTTATTTCCTACAAAGAATGTCTCAAGAACCACGCCGCCAGCATAGGTGGCCATGCACTTGACGGTTGCGGCGAGTTCATGCCTTCCTCCTCCACCAACCCCACCGACCCTCGCTCCCTCAAGTGCGCCGCCTGCGGCTGCCATCGCAACTTCCACCGCCGTGACCCTCCAGAGCCTTCCAGCACCACCACCCCCACCTTTTTAAACTGCTTCTACTCCCCGTCCACCGGCACCACCACTGCACCCCCACCGGCGCCGCCGCAACCACTCCCTCATCGCGGCATGAGCCAAAGTACAAGCCCAAGCCAAAGCTCAAGCCCAAGCCAGAGCCCTAGCCCGATGTCAAGCCCTTCTTCACCGCCACCACTGTCTCACGTGCCACCACCACCACCACCATCAGCACCAGGTTCTTACCACTCCTCCGCGCCGCACATGCTCTTAGCTTTAGGCACCGCGTATTCTGCAGTTCCTTCAGATCACGAGCACCAACACCTTCACCGAAACTCCTTCAACAACAGCAACAACTTCTCCCCTGTGGTTCTCAACGCCAACAGTGGCGGCAGTAATAGTAATAGCAGTAAGAACAAGAGGTACAGAACCAAGTTCAGCCAAGAACAGAAGGAGAAGATGTACAGATTCTCTGAGAAATTAGGTTGGAGAATGAACAACAAAGGTGATGATTCTCTTGTTCAGGAGTTTTGTAATGACATTGGTGTCCCTAGAGGTGTCTTCAAGGTTTGGATGCACAATAACAAGAACACTTTCAACAAGAAGAGATCCTCTTCTTCCGAACCTCCTCTTCCTCCTCCTGCTGCTGCTGGAAACAACCACATCAATGATCATGATCAGAAAATCAATGCTACTGCTGCTGCTGATGGTAGTAATAATAATAAGAATGGAGATATCAATAATGTTGTTTCTCATGTTCCTATCAATGCCTTGTCATCTTAATCTTCTTATCTCTCTGCCGAGAAAAACTTAATTAGCATTTATTATCATTTTTGTTTACTACTAGTACTCCTTCCCCTCTTTCTTTCTCTTTTCTCTTCTTAATGTGGCTAAGGCTATAGGAGAATATAATCCACTTAATTATTATTACTATTATCATTATGTCATAATGTTTATTTTGCTGTTCATAGTCTAAGAAATTAAATATAGATGAATTTCTTCAGCTGCATAGTGATGGTGGTGGTGGAGGTGGTAGATAGGGTAATTTTGAAACATTAGTACAGTAGTGTAATAATGAATTTCATCTACTACTGATTTGCTTGAAGCATGCACCTCCCAAAATGCCCATACCGCTTTGTCCAACACAAAGGCTTTATCAATTTTTGTCTTTATTCATTTATGGGGATCTGCTACTTTTGCAAACAGATAATGCTTCTGCCTTCTTCACTTTCTTCCTCACGCGTTTGCTGCATCAGGTATAAGTATAACTCTAACCTCTTCATTATTATTAATAACTCTTAATTTTGTTTTTATCATGCGCGTTACTCTTTCTCTCCCATTAATCATATGGAAAATGACATTAACCCCATGTCATTTAATTTGGTCGTCTCTTCTTATCTTAGTTTTATTCTTGAAAGCGTTAGTGCCATTTTGTTTGTATACGAAAGGAACAACCATTATCCTATTTTCCAAAAATAAAATAAAAACGGGGGAAGGAGAATAACGACATTGCCGAAAATAATATTAAAGGAAATGTCTAAAATTAGCTTATATAACATAATATTTATTATTAAAATAATTAATAAAATAATTTTATAATATTTGAGTTGATTTTTTATTATTTTTTAAATATTACTGTTCATCCGTATGGATCATTATTATTATTGATGTTTTTATTTTAATTTTTTTTTCTGTCTATGCTTAGAAGGCAAGCAGCATGCTTCGACTAATTAATTAATTAATGGAATTTGGAAAGTAACGGACGAAGTGCTGAAAACTAAATCTGCCACCTTTCCATATCGGGTTGGTTCAATGATGCGGCAAGATTTGTTTGTTTCCTTTTGTTTTTAAAATTTAATTAGATTGTTAGAATTAGATAAAGATTATGTCATTTTTTAAAGGCAAAGATCACATAATTTATTAATATCTGTCATTGAATTCTAGATAACCTAATTAAGCAAATTGCGTTGCAACTTTGAAGTGTTAATTAATTAATAGAATCTTCAAGAGAAAAAAAACTCAGAAATCCTTTTTATTCAAACACAAATTATTACGTTTATCATGAGTTCGGAAAATTGATTAGGTGCCAACTCATTGCTTTTTAATCAGCAATAATGATATCCCCTACAAGATAATCGATAAAGCTACTTATATTAGTCTTTAATTAATAATTGATGAATTCAGTTGTAAGTTTGATATGGTTAAAAAATTGTGATTATGCCAGTAAAACTGCCACGGGGTATCCTCTCTTTTAAATTTTTGTGCAGTTTTATTATATTATATTATATTAATATATATTTTTAAATGTTGCGTCACTCAATTAATTTTACTTTTAAGGTTGGTATAAGATAACAGTTTTCCAGAGAATGGACCACTGAAGAATTAATGCTATTTTTCGTAGCTTTGTCTCTGTTAGTGGACCTAGTTATCTTTTACTTTTCTTTTGAATTTCCTTCTCTGTTATTCTTATTCTTTGTTTTTTTTTTTTTAAATTAAATTGGGACCAGATCTTTGATTTTGTTCTGTTTTGTATATATGAATTTAGCCCATCTCAATGTCATAAAAACATAAGCTTCAGCCCAAAGAACAATGGCTCTCTAAAGTGGATTCACATTGGAAAACGAAATGGGTGATGAGATATTTTTAGGTGTCATCCTTGATTTTACTTCTTGTTTATCAGTTATAAAATTCAACACAAAAATAAATTATAAAAAGTAATATTACAATAGAAACATTTGATAACAACAAAAATTTCACTGAAAGTAGTCAGATTTTGATTTATCTAACATTCATTAATTGAATTAATAAATATTTAAATAAAACAAGTTTTATTCTTTTTTTTTTCTTTAATATTACAACTTTAATATTATATGAAAGGTAACGTAAAGGCAAACTAAGTAAAAATGTGGCCATTTTCATGTTAATGGGAAGTTAAATACTAACTAATCAAAGCTCACGTGCAACAAAAAGTATAAATTACGACTTGGTTGTTAAATATTTTAACAAACAAAATGAAATGTTTTTATCTGATTAATAATATAAAATTAGGTGGTACTTGAAATGAAAAGGGAAGGAAAACAATAAGTTAATGCCGTACTATAATTATTGAGAGTAGTAAAACAACATTTTGGTGGTGTAGGCCTAGTAGTTTGGTCAAAGCTTAGATCAGGTAAGAGTGGTAGATGTAGAAAAGGGGATAAACACCTCTGCCCTCTACTCTAGACATAAAACACTGATTTTTATTATAATTTTGTCCTTTTAAAAACTCTATTTTTTACTCTTATCACTTTCACTGCCAGCAACTTCCTCCTTATTAGGGATAAAGTTGGTTCTAAATTATAATTGAGTTTATATCTTTTTATTAGTGTTTTAACAACTAAATAAATTGTATTATGTATATATTTGTATTTGAGTCTTCATTGTTTTTTGACATGAACAAACACAATCTAAGTTGCAGTGTACTGATTTCGCCAGCACAACACAAAAAACTGCACTATTAATGGACTAATCTCACTTTAATTTGGAAAACTATAGACAAGTTTTGATCTAACATCCTAACTTAATACCTCTGCACGGTAATAAAGAATTAATTCTCAAATATCCAAACCTGACAGTCCAAGTACATCAGTGCAGAACTTGCAAGAAATTTTATCTGATTTCAATTGCAAGCATTCATGGATCTGTTCCTCTAACCGAGCAAGTCTTCAACATGCATAATCAGCATGAACAACATAGTCCAAGGCACCTGATATACAAAATATCATTGAATAAGAATTGATTTTAGAATGAATTATTCATCACAATGTAGCTAGCAAACAAGGACAAACAATTCAAAACACTTCACATTAGATGGTAGATAGACACGAGTTGACAATGACAATGCAAATATACTCGCATTTGATGAAAAGTGAGAAAGAAGAGGAACGAAGTTGAAAGAAGAACGAAGTTGAAAGTGGTTACGACATAATCTAATTCTAAAGCTTGTGTGTGCTAAAACAAAAAGCTTTTAATTACCTTTTCATTCATATAAAAGTTCCATAAGTATTCTATCATCTTTTCTTCTTCGTAATTCCCAGCAAAGACAGCATCCCTACAGTGTTTGAGATATGTTGACAAGTCTGTCAATAAAATATTGGGTGTTAGCGTCGAAATAAGAGGAAACTAGAATATAAACTCATGAACATTGGCTCATAAAAAAGTTTGATTTTAGTAAATAAAAAGCACCTTGGGTATCTGCAAGATCATTATATATTGCTTGAAGGTGTTGGAAAAGTCCTCAAGTGTCAAATCCATTTTCATGTTCATGTTGTTACATTTTGTTTTTATCCAAATCTTCTTCACTAGAATTAGAACTATCACGGGAGGAGAAACAACCTAAACACTGAGTGTATAACATCATAAGGCCAATCCTTTGGTCCTATTGTTAAGATAGCAATCATTAAAGATCAACTTTAAGCTTAATGAATGCCAAATTGAGTTGTGACTAATCAAACACAAGATGCTAGGGTGATTACATTTTTAGCTAACTTAATATCAAGTTTCACTGAACTTCACCAAAAATTAACAAAAAGCATTTATCAAGACCAATACACAATGAAATAAACCAAATGTTGGAAATCATGTTCAATCTTGACCTTATATATAGAAATTGATTAGTATTTTTACCCGTAATAATATTACGGAAATATAAATTTTTTAAAATTATGCTCCACTTTGTTCTAATAATATAGATTATGTATAGCACAAAAAGATTTATAAAATCAAACTACTTTTACAAAAAAAAGTAGTAGGTTGACAAAAGTCTATGACTAAAAAGACCAAGGTATCTGTAGATAAAAAATCAAATAATAAGATTTTTAGTTATTATTTTTATATGAAAAAGTCTAATTTTTTTATTAATAATTAATTTTAACATTCGTTATTTAAAATTTAAAACAATTTAACTTGTATACTTTTACATTTAATTAGGTGTTAACTGTTAAGTCTGTTGTACACATAGAAATAATTAATTTTTATACTTGCTATTTAAAAATAATATTTTTCTCTCTATGTATATAAAATTATAATTAGATATTAACATAAAAAAATTATCCTGATAGTTATAAAATTAATTCAAAATTAATTTTTTTAAAACAATTAAATCTTGATTCTAACTTTTAATTATAACATTAGTATTCTCTCCAAATTATATGTAATAAATATTTGAAAGAAGAGAAATGAAAATATAGATTAAAATAATAAGGAGTGAAAATTTAAAACTAATTAAAAAACTAAAAAATTATGTATATAATAACAATAATAATAATATTTTTATTTAAATTATATTATTTTGTTAATTTTGTTTTCCGTAGAAGAGAAAAATAGAAAAAAATAGAGAATGAGAGAAAAGAAAGAAAAAGATAAAGATGAAGAATAAGAGTGAGAGTGAGAGTTTGTTAATTTTGGAAGAAAAAAATTTATTTTAATTGTAAAAAAATATCGGATGACATATTTTGATTTGTCAAATTACTAATATAAAATATAAATTATATATAGAGTAAAAACAGTAGAGAGAAATAGAAAAATAGAGAGATGTAGATGAGAGAATTTAGGAAGGGAGTTTATTAATTTAAAAAAAAAATATTTCTTCTTAATTTTAATAAGAGAGTGTCATGTGACGCATTTGATTATTAAATTAGATAGTAATATATGATATATAATATAGGTATATTTTAATTTCAATTTTAATATTTCAATTTTAATTTTAATACAATTAAAGAATGTCATGTTGCACATTTTGATTGTCAAATTAGTAATTAGTCATTGATATTGATAATGATATATAAAATGGATAGAGTGGTTGAAAGAATGAGAGAAATAGAGAAAGGAATAGGGAAGAAGGGAGAACTCTTTAATTTTGGAAAAAAATATTTGATTTCAATTGCAATGAGGGAGTGACATATGGCTCATTTTGGTTGTAAAATTAGTAAAGACGAAGGAAGAATTCTTTAATTTTGGAGGGAAAGATTTCATTTCAATTACAATGAAATAGTGACATGTGACACATTTTGATTGTAAAATTAGTGAGAGAGGAAAATTCTTTAATTTTGGAGGAAAAGATTTGATTCCAATTACAATAAAAGAGTGACATGTGACACATTTTGATTGTAAAATTAGAGATATATATGATAGTGTTTGATGGAGAGACTGAAAGACTAGGATTGAGAGACAGAGACTAAGAGAAATAAATCTCAGTATTCTGTTTGGTGCAAAGTGGGAGATAGAAATTAAAACAAGAATGAAATTCTAATTTAATTTGTACAAAAGGTTAAATTGGAATTAATTAATTAAAATGAGGGTATTTTAGGTATAAAATGTTATTAAAATTTTAGTCTCTGTTTCTAAAAATTTCAGTCTCCTATGTCCTCACTCTTTAAAAGTATTGAAATACTAAAATTTTAGGGACAGAGACAAATTTTAATATCAATCTCTGAGACAATAAATATAATACTAAATCTCAATCTCTCGGTCTCTATCATAATATTTCAAAATAAACGCTACCTAATAGATGAGCACATTCAGGAGTAGACCACACAGGAAAAGATCCTGCAGTGTTTGTGACTTTGTGAACATATATGAAAAATCACGAGCCATTAAGTTGGCAAATAGCCTAACACCTATGGTGCACAAGTACAGCTACCTTAAACTTCTTAAATTTGTGACTAAATGATTTTATCAAATTGTAATATTTAAAATTGCATGTGCAGAAGTTAAAATAAATAACTAAAGATTGGTGCAATACAACAAAAGAGGCGTAAAGATACAAAATAGAAGCGAAGATTGATACTTGAGAGTGTTAGGACCTTCTTCATACTGCATTTCAGAGTCATGGATAACTTGATCAGCCCAATCATCATTGAAGACACCAGTTCTAAATGGGCTGCATCCACCCGCAAATCAAAAGAGTTCATACAGGAAGACGTAAAACTTAAACACTGAACTAATGGAGGCCCAATATGACATATTCGAACTTCTGGACATTTTCTGTCCAATACAAAAGGGGCTCAAAGCCCAATGTCTAATTACAAACAATTGAACTTACTTTTTAGATGATTCATTCTTTTTAAAAAATTTATTCGAGTTCAACATTGGCCTATTAGATTGGTAAAAAATACTTTTTATTATCATTTCTATTTTTTCTCTTTAGATTTTTATAAAAAAAATTAAACTATTTTTTAAATAAAACTTTAAAAATATAAAATATTGGAAACAGTCTCTCTAGAATTTGACATCTTTCCTTAAGTATAAATAGTCAAAATTAAATATTAAAATTATACTTATTATATATAGAGATTAATGATTAATAAATATTTGTCAAAATAGAAAGATAAAATTTAGACATTAGATTCTAACTTAAATGAGATTCACAAAAAATAAAATTGACAACAAAATAATGAACAAGAGAGTATAAAATTTATCTCAGTACCTCATTAATCACTACTATTAAATAGTAAGAATTTACACTTAATATAATATGATTATTGTTCCGTTGGCGAAAGTCTTATTAAGTTATAGTAACTCTTTAAACCAGTGAGCTACTTTTGTTGAAAGAGTTATACGTCGGCCTGAGTTGAACATTGTGGGTAAAAACACCTACAAAAGATACTCCGATATTCAAGTCAAAATCAAATCTTAATAATGAGAGAAAAAAAATAAACAAGTGAGTCAGAGAATGTGAATGTATATTTTTTTACGCTGCTCTCCCTCCTTTTAAAGAGTGAGGCCATTATGTTGGACTCGTATCCAGTCGATATTCTCAATAGGTTTCGCCTTTATCGCCGTGTTGATTTTGAGATTTCACCGTTATGTTATTTGTTACTTGATTTGTAGCTTACGTGTCCAAACTTATAACACTTCATAGTTGAGATATCTGTACATATAATAATTCCCAATGTTGACCTGTTATTAAAAAGAAGGAAAGAGGTTGAACGTTTTTGTTATTTGTATACCTCGGCCAAGTGTTGGAGTTTCCAAGTCCCCAAGCTCGAGCTGGTTCTGCTAGTGAATATGAAAAAGCAATTTGTTCATTTAATTTTAATGTATAAAAATGAGACCTAATTTCACGCACCCATTATGACTTAATGGACGTGATATTTGGCACGAGTTTCGATGGATCCCTGTATGTTAGATCAAATAACTCTTATAGAAGTATTGGATGGACGGTTTTGACGAAAAACGTATGGGTATGCAACCGTTTATTGATCTATTTTGTGTCTTAAAAATTATTATTTTTTTCAAGTGAATTTTTGTGGAAGTTTGGAAGGAAAAGAGTTTAACCCCCTTTTTCTGCAAAAATGAGTAAAAAATATTAGTTTGTCCTTTCTTCGTTTACCTTCTTCTTTGGTCTTGTGTGCGTGACTTGGTATTTGGTCAATGAAAAAGGAAAAAGTTAAGGTGGATGAGGGTGATTCTTGTTATTAGGTGGACGAGAATGTGAAGAATCAGGTTTTTCGTTTTAACGATGTTGAGTCGGTGAATGTGCTTGGTTCAGGGATGTGGGTCAGGGAGGGGAGTGAAATTAAAATAGAAGTGTTGTCGTGTGGGGAGAGTGATTGTGTGTGTGAGAAGTTGAGTGACTGGCCTTATTTTTATTTGTATAATTGTTTGCTTACGGAACTAGGTTTCAGGCTTTCATTTTCTAACTTCCAATGTGCTCTGTTGTTTTGGTTGAACTGTGCTCCAATACAGTTACATCCGAATTCTTGGAACTTTGTTAGGGCCTTCGAGATTTTGATAGAGTTATTAGGACAACCTCCATCTCTGAGATTTTTTTTTTGTTATTTCAAGCAAAAGGGGTTAGGAGAGACTTGTGAGTGAACTTAAATAGTCACTCTGGTAGATCAATAGTTGCGTTGTATAAATCATTGTTTAAAGACTTTAAAGTAATGTTTATGAAAATTAGAAGTGTTTTGAATTAATTCCCGTTTTATTTGAACGAGTTTGTGGAAGAAAGTTCCCTTTTCTTGGTTCTTGCACATGAAATTCAACACACAAATGTAAAGTGAATATTATTACTCCGAAAAAATTTAAAGCTAGCCTTTCGAAAATGATGTTATATGAACTAGGACAATCCACTATTAAGTACTGAATATCGACAGTTTTTTATTGGGCGCTTTTCCTATTGTAGTCTTTAGCCAAATATATTCGAGCACCGGAATTCTTTCTCTAAAAAATCCAACCAGTTCTCTAGAAGAGGGTTGTTAGCCTTATCACACAATTGTATTTTCTGAAAGGTTGAATAAAATAAGACATCGGTAGTATTACCTGAATCTAATAAGACCTTTCTTACCAACAAGTCACTAGTCTGAACGGATATTACCACCGAGTCGTCAAGATTTAAACTTTGTGAGTAGAAATCAGATTGTGTAAAAATGATAGCTGTTATTGCCATGTCTTTCGTTGCTAGATGAGTTGTTCTTTTTTCATGATGAGAAAATAAAAGTAAACAAATTGTTATGGATCCGGCCCACGGATCCACGACCCAGGATCAAACCCAAATTCGGTTGCCCGGGTCCGACCCGCCTCGCTCCTCTAAGAAGGCCCAAAATCGGCCCTCTAAGGACTCCCAACCGACTTTTGAATTCAAACGTCTCCCTTATCTTAGCCAAACAAGATAAGATAAGATAGCTACCATTACCTATAAATAGAGGACTCAGGTCCCTCCAGGTATTCATTCATTCCTCACATCTTACACCTCTCAGATCCATTCTGACTTGAGCGTCGGAGTGTCTTTGCAGGTACCTCCCCCCATTGCTCCAGTCGAACGACCCAGCATCTGCCTCAACCCGCAAGTTCCCGATCCATCCCTCAACCCGTACCAGAGACATCTTGTACATTGGCGTCGTCTGTGGGGACAACGCCGGTTGAGTCGGAATGACGGATGGACTGGAAGAGCATTCCATCAGTCACCAGGACGACTCCAGAACACGGAACCCTACCCCAGAACACCAAGAAACCATACTTCACGGAAGGATAGCTAGCGCCGTCCATAACAAAGAAGACGCCACTATCATCACAAAAACCCGAAATCCCGAGATACCGGAAAACAGGTCAGCCGAAATAATCTAAGAACTCTGCCACCGAGTCCAGGAACTCGAAGGCCGGATTGCCACCAAGGAAAAACACAGCATCAGAGACGGAAGTCACGCGACCTCCAGATTCAGATCCCGCCACGGCAGGTCGCCAGAACGGCGACACGCCAAAAGACATGATAGAAGCACCTCGTGCAACCAAAAACACGACTGGTCACCAGAACGGCAACACAGCAAAAAATACGACCGCAGTATCTCCCGCGACCCCGTTCACACGGATGAGGACCGACGACACCGAGAAACCAAGCGCACGAGAAACGACCACACAATAATGGGAGCTACTCCCTTCACAGAAAGGATCTTAAAAGCAAAACTCCCCAAAGATTTTGATAAACCCACCGACATGAAGTATGACGGGACCAAAGATCCCCAAGAACATCTAACGGCCTTCGAAGCCAGAATGAACCTAGAAGGGGCAGCCGACGCAGACCGGTTCAGAGCTTTTCTGGTAACCCTAGCTGGGCCGGCAATCAAATGGTTCAACGCCCTCCCAAACGGATCCATAACCAGCTTCCACGACATCTCGCGAAAGTTCATGGCCCAATTTATAACTAGAATCACTAAAGCTAAACACCCCATCAGCCTACTAGGGGTCACACAGAAACAAGACGAATCCACAAGGAAATACCTCGACCGCTTCAATGATGAATGCCTAACAGTCGACGAACTCACGGATTCCGTCGCAAGCCTCTGTTTAACCAACGGGCTCATGAACGAAGATTTTCGCAAATACCTCACTACCAAACCAATTTGGACCATGCACGAGATCCAGAACGTCGCCAGAGATTACATCAACGACGAGGAGGTTAGCCAGGTCATCGCCGCCAATAAACGACAACACGGCAATGCCCAACACGGCAACATGGCGCCCCGACACAACCCACCACCCAGAGAAAATCAGAGGGACCACCCTAAACCAACATGCACGAACCAACCGCCCAGAATCAGCAAGTTCTCTAATTACACACCCTTAACAGCCCCAATTACCGAGATATACCACCAGATAGCGGATCGAGGTATTATCCCAAAAGCCCGGTAACTCAAAGAAAGAACGGGCGGCAACAAAACCCTTTACTGCGACTACCACTGAGGTTACGGGCACAGGACACAAGACTGTTTCGACCTTAAAGACGCCCTCGAACAAGCCATAAGAGACGGCAAGCTCCCAGAGTTCACCAAAATCATCAGAGAACCAAAACGCGCGATAGTGGACAGGTCGCCAGAAAGAGAAGGACGCAACCTGAGAACACAAAAACAACCCCCCAGGGAAAGTCCGGAAGACGACCCAACCATAATAGTAAACGTCATCACAGGCAAAGACATGTCAGGCAAGTCGAAATCAACACTGAAAAAAGACCTCAAAGTCCTGGCCGTCAGAGACCATGCTCCAACCACCACGGCCGACAAAATGATAACTTTCCTACCCGAGGACTGCCAGCACGACACCTCCGCCGAAGACGCACCTTTCGTCATCTCAGCGAGAATTAGAACGGGACTAGTTCGACGAATACTGGTGGACACCGGCGCAGATTCCAACATCCTTTTCCGAGGAGCCTTCGACAAGCTCGGATTCTGCAACGAAAATCTCCAAACACACCGCAACGGTGTCACGGGACTTGGGGACAACTTTCTCAAACCGGACGGCTCCATCACCCTCCTCCTCACCATAGGAACAGGCAACCAAAGGATGACAATTCTATCCAAATTTGTGGTCCTAAAAGATTCGACCGCCTACAACGTCATCCTCGGAAGAAAAACAATCAATGATTTCTCTGCCATCATCTTCACCAAATACCTCCTTATGAAATTCATAACGGAAGACGGCTCCGTCGAGACTATCCACGGAGACCGAGAAGTCGCGGCAGAATGCGACAACACCAGCCTGGCCTTACAGAAAAAGTCACGCGACGCGGCTGGAATATTCCTAGCCGACCTGGACGCCCGACAAGACGGCCAACCTAGGCCAGAACCAGAAGGCGACATGGAAAAACTACAAGTAGAGCGAACCAAAGACGAATACACCTTTATCAATAGGAACCTCCCATACGACCTTAAAGAAGACCTCTCCCAATTCCTAAAACAAAACAGAGACTTGTTCGCTTTTACACCAGCCGACATGCCTGGGATTGACCCCGACTTAATGTCTCACCGGTTAGCCATGGACCCCAACGCCAAACCCGTAGCATAGAGGAGACAAAAAATGTCGTCAGACTAGGCAGCCAAGGTCAAAAGACAAGTAAAAGCCCTACTCAAAGCAAACTTCATCAGAGAACTACCCTACACGACGTGGTTAGCAAACGTCGTGCTAGTAAAAAAGGCCAACGGGAAATGGCGAATGTGCGTCGACTACACGGACCTCAACAAAGCCTGTTCAAAAGACGCCTTTTCCCTGCCAAACATAGACGGATTGGTAGACGCCGCGTCCGGCCACCGATACCTTAGGTTCATGGACGTATAGTCCGGCTACAATCAAATACCCATGCACCGACCCGACGAGGAAAAAACAGCATTCATCACCCCCGATGGAACGCACTGCTACACAGTCATGCCTTTCGGCCTAAAGAACGCCGGAGCCACCTACCAAAGACTAGTCAACAAGATATTCCATAATCTCTCCGGGTCCAGATTAGAAGTCTACATAGACGACATGTTCGCCAAAACTGAATCAGGCGAGCAACTCATCAGCGACCTCAGACTCATAATGAACACCCTACGAAAGCATCGAATGCGACTCAACTCAACAAAATGCGCCTTCAGAATGGAGGCAGGAAAGTTCCTCGGCTTCATGATCATGCAACGCGGAGTCGAAGCTAACCCGGAGAAATGTCGTGCCATCCTCGATATGACAAACCCAAAAAACCTTCACGACATCCAAAAGCTCACCGGCCGGCTCACGGCGTTATCCCGTTTCCTCGGAGCATCAGCACAAAAAGCAATCCCCTTATTCAAACTGATGAAGAAAGGAGCCCCCTTCAGATGGGAAGCAAAATGCGAGGAAGCATTCCAACACTTTAAAAGAGTTCTAGCGGAACCACCAGTTCTCGCCAAGCCTCAAACAGGGGAGACCCTCTACTTATACCTCTCCATAACGGAAGAGGTACTCGCAGCAGCACTCATCCGCGAAAACGAGAAAAAAGAACAAAAGCCCATATACTTCATAAGCAAGGTCCTACAAGACACAGAAACTTGCTACTCACGCCTAGAAAAGCTAGCCTTCGCGCTCCTCACGGCCTCCCGGCGCTTACGACAATATTTTCAGGCGCAACCCGTAACAGTCCGAACCGACCAAGCGGTCAAACAGGTATTACAAAAGCCCGACCTAGCAGGAAGAATGCTAGCATGGTCCATCGAGCTGTCCCAGTTCCAAATCAAGTTCGAGCCCCAAAACGCAATCAAAGCACAAGCCATGGCCGACTTCATCGCCGAGATGATTCCGGGAAACCACACTCCCAAGTCATGGAAGCTGCACGTCGATGGCTCATCAAACGTCACCTCCGGAGGTGCCGGGGTCATACTCGAAAGCCAAAACGGGATCGTAATCGAACAGTCAGTACGATACGAATTTCCAGTTTCTAATAATCAAGCGGAATATGAGGCTCTCCTGGTAGGCCTAGCCCTAGCCAAGGACGTCGGAGCAAAAGTCCTGGAAGTAAGCACCGATTCACAGGTAGTCAGCTCCCAAATCAACGGAGACTACCAAACGCAAGACCCTTTACTCCAACAATACCTCGCCAAGGTGAACGAACTGAAAGAAGGATTCAACCACATCACCATACGACACGTCTCTAGAGAACAAAATACCAGAGCAGATCTCCTCTCCAAGCTAGCCAGCACCAAACCAGGACACGGCAATAAATTGCTAATTCAGGAAGTCATTAAATCACCGTCCATATCCACAACGGCTAACGCTTACCTGACACTCTCCAGCCGAGGATCATGGACCTACCCTATCCTACAATAACTCCTCGATGGAACACTACCTGAAGACCCCAAAGAGGAAAAACGGACAAAAAGAGAAGCCGCCAACTACACGGTTGTTGCAGGACAACTATACAAACGCGGATTCTCGCAACCTCTGCTCAAATGCGTCGAACCCAGGGACACGGATTACATACTCCGCGAAATCCACGAAGGTTGTTGCGGCCACCACATCAGAGGTAAAACGCTCGTGCAGAAAGTCATCCGGGCCGGCTACTTCTGGCCCACGGTTATCCGGGACTCCATGCAGTTAGTAAAAAACTGTGATAAATGCCAAAGGCACGCCAACATCCACAAAGTTGCCCCGCACCAGCTCAGCATCATATCGACAGAGCGGCCATTTGACACCTGGGAGATCGACCTTGTCGGACCCTTTCCTACGGCATCCGGTCAACTCCGATATCTCATCATCGCCATAGATTATTACACTAAGTGGATCGAGGCCGAGCCCCTGGCTTCCATCACGGCAACCCAATGCCGAAAATTCCTCTGGCGACATATCATCACCCGATTCGGGATCCCCGAGATCGTCATCTCAGACAACGGAACCCAATTTTCTGATAAAAAATTCAGAGAATTTCTAGAAGGACTACGTATATCCCACCGTTTTAGCTCGGTAGAACACCCCCAAAACAAACGGACAGGTGGAATCCGCGAACAAAATAATCGTCAAAGGACTCAAGAAGCGGCTCGACGAAGCCAAAGGACTATGGGCCGACGAACTCGGATCAGTCCTATGGTCATACCGAACAACACCCCAAACGATCACAGGGGAAACACCTTTCCGATTAACGTACAGTGTGGAGGCCGTCATCCCTGTGGAGATAGGAGACCCAAGCCCCAGAAAAACGGTCGGAGGCAACGACGAGGAAGCAGAACGAGACCTCATCGACGAAGAAAGAAGCATAGCTCATGTCAGAGAGCTAGCCCTAAAACAAAGAATCAACTTAAGGTACAACCACGGCGTCATCAAACGAGAATTCGCACCCGACGACCTCATCCTACGACGTAATGACATCGAAGCCCCGACCCCAGGGGAAGGGAAACTCACCCCCAATTGAGAAGGACCATACAGAATCAAAGCCACAATCGGAAAGACAAACATGAACAAAAAAAGTAACAAGCCACACACCAATATACGTCCGACAGCCCATAGGATCCCCCATAACGTCTCGAGGATTTAACGGACGCTCCCTGAACAAATGCCACAGGACATTGGCGATGTCCTTATCCTTCGAAGACAAACCATCATAGGTGACCTTAGTCAAAACTGACGGCCCGGCAAAGAAATTCTAATAGGTCGGGAACCGGCGCTCGCCCTCTAACGACAACCAAAATGGATGATGCCCCTGGACGAGGCGCACCTTAAAGTACTCTCTCTTAAAACCGTGAAAAGAATCTTCAAACAAACCAAAAATGCGACGATGAGGCTGAGCCCGGAACGACATATAACCTTTCTTATGCTTCCCCTCTTTAGGCGGAAGAGTACATAAGAAAAGAAAAAGGAAGACAGGAAAAGAAACCGGAAGATCAAGGTACTGACACACAAGTTCAAAAGACCGAACGGCTGCCCAGCTATTCGAGTGAAGCTGAGACGGCGCCACGGAACACCGACTCAGCAGATCCTGAACAAACGCCAAAAAAGGAAGCCGCACGCCGAGTCGAGTAAACATCGATTCGTAAACCCACATCCAGTCCGGAACAGTGGGCGAATCGAGGTTCAAATAACAAACGCGCTCATCGGCGTCCGGAAGGGCAAGCTCATACTGCCGCTCCATATCGCCACCACCACAAATCGCCCCTTGATCACGGAGGCGTTGAAGATCGGCCTCCGTCATCTGCGACGGAACGCCCCACACATCGCTAGTCACCCAAGTATAGCGAGCAGAGACACCCCTGGAAGGGGCTATCGGAGTACCCACACCCTCACTCCTCCGCCGATGCATACCTAAAACAGGGAGGAGCACCACCATCAGCCTATTAACCCTACGCAGAAGCAAGGAAGACAACCAAAAACCTACTACCACTACCAGCCCAACACAGCGGTGCTCAACCCCTTTTACCACCACCCAAAGCACAAAACGCAGTACAAAAGAAAAATGGCAGAACAATGCATGGCAAATATAAAACAACGAAACATCACAAGAGTAAAAACAAGGAAGAACAGAGGAAAACCAACCTGATAATGCAGAAAACAAGCCTAGAAAATGAAGATGAGAAGCAGAAACTCAACTCCAGAAACGCAACAAAGAGAAGGAGATTTTTTCAGATAAGAGAAATGAAAGGAGAGTGAAATGAACGAGGAAAGTAAGAAGGAAGGCCAAAACGGTTTCAAAAGGGGGGCAGAAAGACGTAAATAGCCCTGAGCAATAAAATGGCACACAAGAGCAATAGAGGAAAAACACCCACAAACGTCCCCTCACAATAAATGCCCCTTGGAAAAAGAAACCAATAAAGTACGCATCGAAAAACGCAACAGGCACATTGGATACAGAAGAGTCGCGTCAGACCAAAAACGGCCAGGCGAAACTTCGCCACGACCTTAAAGACCAGGGCCGATACGTCGACCTCCCCTCAAAAGGAATCAAACGACCGAAAAGAACCGAAGACCTTAGCTCACGGTCGAGACCACATCTTCCAAACGACAAACCGACCTAACTCGCATCTCCCAGTAACAAACCGACCCAGCTCACGGTCGAAAACTACATCTCCCAGCGACAGACCGACTTCACTCGCTCTCCCGCTGCGGGGGCAATTGTTACGGATCCGGCCCACAGATCCACGACCCAGGATCAAATCCAAATTCGGTTGCCCGGGTCCAACCCGCCTCGCTCCTCTAAGAAGGCCCGAAACCGGCCCTCTAAGGACTCCCAACCGACTTTCGAATTCAAACGTCTCCCTTATCTTAGCCAAACAAGAAAAGATAAGATAGCTACCGTTACCTATAAATAGAGGACTCAGGTCCCTCCAGGTATTCATTCATTCCTCACATCATACACCTCTCAGATCCATTCTGACTTGAGCGTCGGAGTGTCTTTGCAGGTACCTCCCCCCACTGCTCCAGTCGAACGACCCGGCATTCACCTCAACCCGCAAGTTTTCGATCCATCCTTCAATCCGTACCAGAGTCATCTTGTACACAAATAAATCAAAAGATGTGAATATATATATATTTTTTTACGTTACTCTTTCTTCTTTTAAAGAGTGAAAAGTCGTCCTGTTAGATTCATATCCAATTGATATTCTCGCTTTTGTTGTGGTGTTAGTTTTGTAATTTTACCGTTATATTATTTGTTACTTGATTTGTGACTTATGTGTCCAAACATATGGTATTTCGTGGCCGAAATATGGCGTACATATCAATTATGATCCAGTATATCTTCATTTTTTAGTTGTGAAGATTTATTATTGATGAGTTTGGAAAACTCTAAACCAAATTAATGATGATCAAACATTATTAACAGCAAAATTATTAAGCTAATTATGATTAATATGCTAATTAAAATAATTTTGTTGTGCAGGTTAATATTGGGCCGAAATAATAAGAAAGGATCTTAAGCCCAATAAAATAAATTTCAGCCTCATGTAATTCTTGTTAAATGTTGTTTTGGCTGAAATGGTTTTATCAATTGGGCCAAGAATAAGTTTTAAGCCCATGTTTGCTTCCTACACTTGATCCGTTACAAATTTCATCAGGAAAGCAAATGTTAACCATGTGGGCCAACTATTAATTTCAACATTACAAAGCCCAAAATCTATTAAGTAACACTTGGTGTTTACCTTGATCCGAAACCAAAAGAAAAGAGAAAGCAAAGTGCTTCCAACGGACATCACATGCTTAACTTGTAATGGAATTCAAATTTTATCAAGAAAGGTTAATGCAGTCCTTGGAAATATGAAAGAGAAAAAGTCAAGTGATTTGATGGCAATCAATAGTAGCTTACACGCTACTTCACAAGCTTGGAGAAATGCACCTAATTAATTTATCTTTCATAACTCTCATAGCTTTGCTTTTCTCTTTCTTCTTTCTTTCTATTTGCTTCTCTTCTTTCTTCGGTCCTTAACCAGAGAACCATGGAAACTACACCAAGCTACTATCACCGAAAAGAAGGAGTTGCATGCATCAAGACCATCAAGCTAATGATGGCAAGAAAACATACTAAAATAAAAAAGAGCTGTGGCTAAGATACTTACCAAAAGTGGTCAGATTTGGTGAGGTTATCTTGAGCTTTGCATGCTCAAAAAGGAAGAAGAAGATCTCGGCCAGCAAGGGAGATTCTTGAAGCATGGCTTGTCTTTGATTCTGCTCAACCACCACAGGGAGTAGCTAGAGTGGCGAAGTGATGGTTGAAGGCAGAGATTGAAGCAGATGAAGTCATCATCATCATGAAGCATCAAGGGCCAGAATTCCATCTTGGAGAGCAAGCCAAGGATGGAGAGCTCGGATTGATGAAGGGTGATGATCAAGAAAGGACTAGAGGTAATTGCATGTTGGTTAATGCATGGTTATCTCTTCTCTCTCTTTGTGGCCGAACCGGTTTTGTTGAAGGAGGAAGAAGTTGGTTCGGTTTTGGCTTCAATAAGTGGAGGCTCCCCTCTTCTATATTAAGGGTGGACAGCCACTGTTTGAAGCAAGGAGAAAAATTGAGAGTGCAAGGCACAGAGTTCTCAGAGCTACCTGAGCTAACAGTTTTCTCTTCTCCTTCAATGTATTCTGTTTTGTATTTTTCTGTTTAATTTTGTCATGTCTTGAGTCTCATGGTAAAAGGCAAACAGTGAGGTTTGTAATGAAAAAGCCATAGAGCGGAAAAAGGCAGAGAGTGCAAAATTAAAAGAAAAAGCCATAGATGTCTTAGAGTTCCTTTGTTCATCTATGTTGTGTTTCATGATTCTGTGGGAATCCCCTTGTAAGTTGGGTTAGCACTTTACAAGTTGTAATCAGATTGATTATAGTGAAATTTCATCATGTTTGTGATGGAGACTGGATGTAGGCTGCACTGCACTTAGCAGCTGAACCAGGATATATCTGGGTGCAATTTTCTTCTCTCCTACTTCATTTCTGTTCTCTACTGCACAGGAGCAAAAACTAAAAAAATTCTCGTGGCAAGTGACGAGCAAAAACAAAAATTCTCGTGTCCAGAGACGAGCTAAAACAGAAAAGTCTCCTCTGAGTTCAGCAAGTGTAATTTTTTGAAAAGGGGGCTAAGATTCAACCCCCTTCTCTTAGCCACTGAAACCATCAATTATGATTTTAAACCACATCACATGAATGAAGCTTTTCACCGAAAACATCATTTGATCTTCATTGCTACTTTCTTATAATAGGTCTTAGTTTTCTTAATCACGCGTAAGACTTGACTAAAAAACTGCGATTCCTTAGTTTGATCAAAGAACATGTAACATTATCTTTCCAATTTTTAATAAGTGTTTGTTACGGTGTCTAAAAAATATTGTTTATTTATTAAATAAATTAAATAATTAATTTTAAATTTAAAAATATAAAAATAAAAAAAATTAATATTTTAAAATTATTATAAAAAATAATTTAAACAAAAACTAAATAACAAACAAAAAATTCCATAAAATTGACCTTTCCAATATGCATATGAAGCTCCCTCTAGATTCTAGAAGATACATGGAAAAAAAAAAAAAATAATCGGATTCTAATGTTTTTTTACCAACGTGTTCGTCCCAAAACTCCCAATTGATTTTGTGAGTAACTGTCCCTTTAATACCTTTAATACGTGAAGGGTTTAGATCATATTAGCTCTCTTGTCTTGGGGTTCACTATGTAATGTAGGGTATGGATTTGACACCCTTTGAGACCCACCTATGTTGCACTATATATAGTATAGGAAAACATTTTAAGTACACCAGGAATACCGGTACTCCAATTGTTTTAATCGTTGATTTGAATTATAAAAAATATATATAATATATATTAATTAAAATCAATAGTTAAAACAACTGGTGCACTAATACTCCCGGGTACACTTGAAATGTTTCCTATTATATATATACTGTAAAGTATAAAAATATTGTATGAATGAATAATAATATAGGCATTCGAAAATGTGGTTCGAATTCATATACCATGTAGTGCAATGACGTCAATAATTTGGCCATGTGGCTAAATTAAACAAAGAAATTGTAAATTGGATTTGGACGTCAAATAACTTTTTATCATCTATGACTTAAGTATAATATAGTAACCAACTAATTCTTTTCAAACATTTATTTGTATATACTTAAAATTAGTTATTAAAATTAATTATTATATATATATATATAATTTAATATATTTTTAATGTATATTTTATATTAAATTAATTTTAATTATTAATTTTAATATACATCTAATAGTTAAATTCTTTTAATGACTTGCTAATTATACATGGCTAGTATGGTGTGTTAGTTTTATCGTATGAAAGTGCAAAAACCTAACACTGAATATGATATGCTAAAACTAAATATACACTCAAGAGCTAGAATAATATATTAATTTACAACATTCTTAACTCGACCGTATACATTTTTTTAATTAAGAATAAGAGTGTGTGCTTTCTTTTTGGTAAACTAAAAAGTGTATGCTTAATAATTTGATGTAAAATATAATATTAAATATTCACGTTATTTTTACGTAAAATTAATAGTTAGAATTTATTTAGTTATTAAATTATTATTTAATAAATTTTAATTATAATTTTATATAAAAATAATTATATATAAATTTTTATTTAAAAAATATTAGATAGTTACTATTTTTTATATTTATTTTATATTTGAACTAATATTAATCAATTTTTATTTTATTTATTGAAAATATTAATTTTTTAATTTTCTTAAAATAAAAATATTATTTAAATATTAAAATTAATTATTATATATTTATATATAAAAATATATATTATTTAATTTATTTTTAATATATATTTTATATTAATAATTAATTTTAGTGACTAATTTTAATATAGATTAATGTATGATTGTTGTCAAAATTATTATTAAAGCCATAGACATATATGTATGATATGGTTATGGTAGGAAAATGACATGCACTACCACCTGCCAGAAAACCGTCCAAACTTTAGATAGACGAGGAAATAAATAAATAAATAAATTAAAGACGGCATCCGCTCGCATATTATAGCGTCAGCAACTTTTGTGATTTATAGTCATTAATAATGGTTTTAATGGTGTGAAATTTTATCTAATGACTCACTTTTTTTTGTTGATTACATGCTGCCAGAATTTAACAAAGTTACTAACTTCTAGACTTTTTCTTTATTTAAATCATGGCATGTGTTGCCAATAAAGCCTAATAAAACAGCTCCAAACTCGTTCGGTATCGCCCCATTTACTCCAATACTCCATGGCAGTATGGAGGTAGTAGGTGCTTCTGGTTTTTAGTTACAGATATTGACTTTGAGTTCTAATAAGATGAAAAAGAGAAAACACTAGTGCTGTATTCTATGAATAATGTGCTTAGCAGCCTAATATTGTAGTATATATGTAAAGTTGGATTTTTCTCCTTCAATTTTTAAATTATACGGAAAATAATGTGCTTACCACTCGCAAATTTTCTTAAGTTTATTTTAAAGTATGTCCCTTATAACAGAAATAAAGAAAATATGGTCAATATTTTAAAAATAATAGAAACATAAACTTTCATTTATTTAATATTTTTTTTTTTTTTACAAGAATCTGTTAAAACTATTAATCATTTTTACATAAAAATTCTTGCTTGAAGGCCTTATTTGACATCAACAAAATCGAGCAAAATAAATAGGAATCCTAATAATAATAATAATGTAGTTGAACTGTAGGTTGTATATTATTATATTAATTATATTATATGTACACTAAAATTAATCACTAAAATTAATTATCAGTATAAAATATATATTAAAATATAAATATATATTAAAAATAAATTAAAATATATCTATATTTATATACAAATATATTAATAGCTGATTTTAGGGACTAATTTATATATATACGTGGAACGAACTTTGTCATTAAGGTTTTATTTAATTTAATTTCTTTTGGTGATGTTGTCACGCCACAAAGAGCTGTTTCCTTTTAACAAGTGTAATGTTACATCTTCTGCGTAATAGCCCCACGGTTGCAATTGATTGTGAACAAATTGAATATGATAATTGCCCATATTATTAACGTTGATAAACTGATTTTCCCTTTCGTGTATAAGTAAAGTAAGTTGCAATAATAATGCGATCATTAGTAAAAAAATGTAAAATATTTTGTTAACAAATATCTAAAATTCCTAAACTCTAAATTCATTTTAAGAGTAGTTGTTAGGAAGATAAAAGTAAAAGTTATTTATAAAAAAAAAATAAGATATTGAAATTTGTGAATTTCCAATGATATTAAAACTCTAATATCATCTTTAGTAGGAAAAATGCTATTGATATTTAAAAAATGATAAATTAATCCTTCACATAAAAAAAAAACATATTTAACTCATTTTTTACAAACTCTATAAATGCATGAGTTGTTAAAAAAACCAATACAAGATATATTTTTTAAATATTAAATGATGATAATTTTTTTACTTCACTCTGTGTAGTGAGAGATGAGATTTAAGATAAAAAAATAAAAATCAAATACCTAAACACGTCCTATACTGCACTATTAGGTCTTGGTTTACAATAGAAAAGTAGACAACATACTTGTCATTGTTAATAAATTTTTCAGCTAACTTTTTGCATCTATACAGAGACGCTGCTAGATTCCAAGATTCATTGTTAATGAAATTATTGTCTTCTATGACATGAATAGGGCCAAGTCTTGTACTATATTGCTCTGCTCCATGCACACAATAAGGTGCCTAAATTAATTTGTGTTTTGTTGCGTTGCGTGCCTAGGTTTGAAACATCAAGGCTCCATAGACATTTAATTTTGCTGCTCTTCTCTTGGCTAACAATAATGGCAAAAGATGGCTACTGAGAACCTATGGTCCTTCTTGTAAGCTTTGCACTCATGTCAAGTAAGTCATTAAATTAACCTTCTAATATATCGTTTCATTTCTCCTATAAATTTTGTGATTGAGTAAATTTGATGAGTTGGGGTCCTTACGGTGCCAAGAATTAAGCAAAACTTTTAGGATATATCTTTGCATTAACATGTGATAATAAAATCTAGGTATATATGTGAGAGTAACAAATTAAAGTTCTTAGGTGGAGGCAAATAGAAGAAATTCATTCAATTCTAGCTAGTTGATTGGATCACTGAGAGAAAATTGTGATAAAATAGTTCCTACTTTTGCATTGCATTTATATTTGGTCTATAAAGTCTAAAGTGTTTGGTAACAAGGTCAACAAATATTTCAGGACTATTTTCCTTTTAATGAAATTAAACCAGACAAAAAGTGTGTGAGCATATGCCATTGAATAACATTATTTTTTTTGTTATCTACTTTAATTCATCATGCAATGATTTCTTGTTGCAGGTGGAAAGATTTCAGATTTGATGTGTTTATCATTTTAAAGAGAGAAATATCTAGTTGCAAATCGGTTTTGATGCACACAGCCAAAAATAAAATGAAATTCCTATCTAAATAAATAATTTGAGTGGGGGAAAGTTTCGGAATTTGATTCTAGAACTAACACCTGACCGTTTCAATTTTCAACCAAATAAAGAAGAAAAACATTTTGACCCAAGGAATCCAAAGGGCACCGACTAAGTCCAAACGAAGAAAACATAAAATAAAAAAAAAAGATATTACCAAGGCACAAAAATCCGGCAAAAACCGTACTTAACATACCCCATGGCCATGACACGTGTCAACCACATAGAATACCAAAGTACCATCATTAATTAACACTCTTATACAAACTATCAACCGTTCGTACCGAGAAACCGAATTGACCAAATCAAATTAAATTAACTTCATCATACGTTGCTTTCTTTCCTTGAAACAAACTATACGGCACTGCACAACTCACCCTATTATGCTATGCCCTCTTAGATATTATTCTGCCATTTGATTGATTTTGTTCTAAACTGGTGGAGGGAGAGAGAGTTCACTTGCTAGCTCATCATGAATCTTTTCTACTACTTCAATCTTTTTCAAAATACTGGTGTCTCGTTAACTTGGTTTCAAGTTTACGAAAAATGTTAAAACCAAGGGAAACTCTTCAAGAGTGGTTGATGGGTGCCAAGAACTTTGCTATGCTCAAAAAATGCATTGATTCAACCTCAATTGTGCATGGAAATATGATTTGGGCTTTGGCTTCTCTCTGGGATTTTTTCTGCAACCATGTGCTTTCTTCCTTGGTCTTCATGCTCAGATACATATTCAGGTTTCATCAATTTTATTAGCAGCGTTCTTGGTATCTAGCTTAGCTCCTTTTTTATTTGAAAATAAATAAGAAAGAGGAATTTTTTATTTTCTCTCAGGTTTGAGATTGAAGAAAGGAAAATAGAGCATGCTGGTGAAACTAAGAAGAATGAATCTGAAGATTATGAGATTGATGAGTTTGCAGAAAAGCTTGTTAATTTGATGTTTCCGAGTGGCGAAGAAAGAGAAGACGAAACAGAGTGCTCTGTTTCCGTGGAAGCTACTACTTTTGTGTCTGATGTTCATAGCGACAAAAAAAGCGCAGAAACAGATGAACAGTGCTATGCCTTGAAGGAGAAAGATCCTGAAACCGGTGGAGTTTGTGAGGAAAGTGAAGGAGAAAAAGAAGGATCTGATTCTGCGGAAGCTGAAGCTGTTTCTTATGTTGATGGAGATGTTAAGAAAATAAGTGAGAGTGAAACAGAGTACTCTGTTTCCAAGGTTCATGAATATGGTGACTCTGTTACAAGTACAACCACAAGCAAGTATGAATTCATGGCAAGAAGAGATATCAGTGTTTTCGAACAAGAACCAACCGTCTTGACCTTTAGTTTCCGCGAGTTTTATGGCGATCCAACTGCTTCCGCTCTTTCTTCTGTTGATGCATTTGCTCGAGAACAAGAAGAAGAAGAATATTTTCAGGAACAGATAACTTCTTCCACTTCCGATTCACTCCTTGATGATTCTCTTCAAGGTTCAGAAGAAACCTTGGTAGAAGATAATTTAGATGAACCAGATTTAGAAGAAGACTACGACGAAGAAGATGATGACTTGGAATGGGAAGAAGATGACGATGAAGACGAGGACGACGATGATGACGAGGACGATGAGTTGTTGCAACAACTGAAAATGGAAATGCGGATTGCAAAACAAGGAGGACTTGCCACTATTTTAGAAGAGGAAGAGGAAGAGGAAAAACAAGAAAAAACTGAATCTCCATCAAAAGCTATTGAAGATCTAAAACCATTGAAGATAGAAGACAAGAAGGTAGAATACAAGGATCACATTCTGCAAATTCAGAAGGTTTACAAGAGCTATGCAGAGAAGATGCGCAAACTCGATGTCTTGAATGACCAAACCATGCATGCAATAGGTGAGATTATAGCTTTAAATTAATCTTTATTTAATTTCTGAATCTCTGTTTGTTTGTCACATATAATCTTTAATTTTGTGTTCTTTTCAGATTATTAGGCCATAGTATTTTTGCTTCTTGTATGTTGTTTAATTTAATCTATCAAAGTCACAGAAAATGACAAGTCTACGTCATAAGTTTTCAATGCCATTCTCTCATTACCGTTCTTTTCATAGGCCTACTTTGAACATTTGCTACGTTAAAATACCATTGCAGATTCTATATTGTTAACGTGAAACATTCAATAATTAAGAAATTTCCTAAGTCCTACCTTTCACATATTACTTTTCAGCTTTTGACATAGTCTACAAAGAAAAAAACTAATTCCATAAACATTAATCTTGTTTTATCTTTGTCATTATTAACAAAATTACATACTTTGCCGTTAATTATAGGTCTTCTTCAGCTAAAAGACCCTCCAAAGCTATTTATAATGGCAAAATCTACTGTCAAAGGTGGCAAGGCTCTTGTATCTCATAATTTGTGGCCACGCAAAGCAGAGAAGCAAACATCGGACCCCATGTTGAAGTTTGTTCAAGAACTTCATAGAGACTTGGAATTGGTGTATGTTGGTCAAGTTTGTCTCACTTGGGAAATCCTTTGTTGGCAGCACAACAAAGCTAAAGAGCTTCAACAGCATGATTCTCCATGGCCTCACAGGTATAATCTAGTTGCTGGTGAGTTTCAGCTCTTTCAAGTCCTCGTGGAAAGGTTCCTAGAGAATGAACCATTTCAAGGCCCTAGGATCCAGAACTACGTCAAGAACCGATGCGTCGTTCGCAACCTTCTCCATGTTCCAGCCATTAAAGGTGAACAAAACACACTAACTAGTATAAACTCTGTTTAACCAACTTGGGTTGGTCTAATAGTTAGTTTATTAGTCTGCTTAAACAAGTGTCGGGGATTTGAATCTCTTCTTATACATACAGCAATCTACTGGCCAGCGACAAATTTTAAATGGAGCTCCAATTTGCAACGGATTAAGCTTTAACCTGTCAATATCATAGAAAACTAATAAGTATAAACTCTATTTGGTAATTGTCTCGTGACAGAAATAGACAAAATGTACCACTTTCATGGAATAAAATTTGTCTATTTTACTGTCCACCCAAAAACTGAAAATAGGAATTCAAAAACAAACTTTCATGTCGTGTTCTGTATAGTTAGTCACAATGTCTATATTTTCTGCCTTGTGATTCTTATTAGCCATAGTCTTAATTCTAATAATTCTGATTCCTGCGCAGATGATAATAGGAAGGACAAGAAAATAACCAAGTGGGGTGAAGAAGAGGATGCAATTGCAAGTGGAAAGTTACTGGAGATCATCAAGGAATCCATGCAGGTTTTCTGGGAGTTTGTTCGAGCAGACAAAGATTACGAGAATGTGATACCTAAAGTTTCCAAGAAAAGAATTGGAAATGATGTTAGTGATCCAGAAATTTCAGATCTTCTTGTGGACATTAGAGCTCAATTGCAAAAGGTTTCTTTTCCTTATGCCCTAGCAATATTTTTCTAACTATTTAACATTGCTCCATATTTAAATTAAGCCGAGAGAATATCACATGAGAAACTATATTATTGTTGTTGCAGAAGGAGAAGAAGCTCAAGGACATAGTGAGAAGTGGGAGTTGCATAGTGAGGAAGTTCCAGAAGAACAAAAATGAGGATCAAATTCAAGTGGATCATGAGCAGTTTCTAGCTCAAACAGGGTTGAGATTGATTTCTAGGGTGGTGAACATGAAAAGATTGAGAAAAGATCAGTTAGAATGGTGTAGTGAAAAACTAAATAGGATCAAATTTGTTGGTACAAAGATTCAAGTTGAGCCTTATTTTCTGCTTTTTCCATGCTGATTGGGCCAATTTCTTTTTCTACTCACATGTATCTAGAGATCTACTATTTGTGTAGAAAGTGGACTCATGTACTTAATATATTTCCTATTGTATATATGCAGAGTATAGGCTTCTTGTTCATACATTAATTTTGACTACTAATTGGAATGTTAGACCAATTTTTTGACATCATATTTGTTCTTGTTTTTGTAGACAATATTAGAAAGAAGGACCCTCGCTAGCATTATACGTGTGTATAAATAGACCTCTCGTATAAATAATGTAACAACCGATATCTATAATAATAATTTAGAAAAACAGAATATAGATGAAAAGAGAAATAGACTAAAATGATCTTCTTTTAATACTGTATGATTGAAATACAATGGCTGAAATAGAGAGTCAGTCTCCCTTCTAAGTTTATTCTCAATTTTTACTAATTTTTTTTTAAATCTATTTTCAATTTTCACTATTTTTTATCCCTCTACTGCTGTTCCTTATATTTTCTTCCTACTCTCTCTCCAAATCATGTGAGATCACCTCTACTTCTTACGCACGATCCTCACCCTCTATAACATGTAGGTAGTTAGTTACGAAATTATTCTCATGGTCACTTCTTTTCATTTTGCCCTCAATTCTATTCCTCCTCCTAAAGGATAGTGGCTAAATTTTTCATGCTTTAGGGTCAGAATTAGAAGCTTCTATTGATTCAGGGTGTGTAACAATATCCCCTCTTTGAAGATTCACCTTGTCCTCAAGATAGAAAGATGGGAATACTTCCTGAATTTTCTTTGTCAGCTTCCATGAAACCTGAAAATCAGGCAGATCTTTTCATTGTACTAAAATTTCAAGCTGTCTAGCATCATTCACCCGCACAACTTTAATGCTCTCTGGCTCCACCTGCATCTTTTACCCATCACTCAAAGCTGCTGGCAATGGCTGGCTGCCATGGTTGATTTTAGGCTCTTTCTCAACAATGAGAGATGAAAAATAAGATGCTCCAGTGAACTTTTCGGTAGCTGTAGTTTATAGACTACTTTCTCAATCCTGTCCAAAATCACAAATGGACTGAAATATCTAGCACTAAGCTTCTGGTTGCTTTTCTTGGCCAAAGACTTTAACCTATACAACTGAATTTTCAAGAAAACCTTATCACCCACCACAAATTCGACTTCCTTCCTCTTCTTGTCCGCATACTATTTCATGCATCCTTGAGCTCGATCTAATTGATACTTCAGTTCATCTAATATCTGATTTCTCTCCTCCATTAACACCTTTACCGCTTCCACTATAGCTTCCCCTCCTCCCCGCAACAAATCTGGGGCTTCTCTCCCATAAAGTGCCTTGAATGGAGTCATTTTAATTGACCCATGATGATTGGTATTGTACCAATACTCAACCCAATTAGGCCATTTGTGCTACTGTTGCGGTTTCGTCCCTGCAAAACACCTCAAATAGGTCTACACATTTATTGACCACCTCACTTTGTCCGTCCGTTTCTGAGTGATACGCCGAGCTCATCTTGAGAGAGGTACCCGTTGCCTTGAACACTTCAGACCAGAAAGCACTCATGAAGAGATGGTCCCTATCTGAAACAATGGATGTTAGAAAACCATGGAGAGTGACAACTTCATTAATAAAAATCTTAGCCACCTCCTTGGCTGAAAAAGGGTGAGAAAGGGCAAAGAAGTGACTGTACTTTGTCATCCTGTCCACCACCACCATTATAGTATCCTTCCCTCCCGCCTTTGGCAGACCTCTAATGAAACCCACGGTCACATCGGACCATACATTCTCTGGTATAAGCAGTGGCTGAAGTAGTCCCGCAGGGGACAATGTTAAATGTTTATTTCTTTGGCACGTGTAGCACTGCTTGACATAATCTATGATCATACGCTTCATACCCTCCCAAAAGACAACTCCAGCAATCCTATTAAGGGTGTGAAAATAACCCGAATGTCCCCTGTTTTGGAATCATGAAACTCCTTCAAGATCCTTGGAATCCATTTAGAATTCCTTGGAATTACTAACCTCCCCATATTTAGCAGCCTCCCCTTTTTTAATTCATAACTAGCAGGGATCTCCTCCTCTTGTAACAACCTTTGAATAATGGATCGGAACTTCTCATTCTTCTGCACTTCCTCCTCTAATTTTTTTCACTCCTCCACTGTCACCACTGATAGAGAAGAGAGCTAGAATTTTTTGAAAAGGGCATCAGCCACTTTATTCTCACTTCTCTCCTTATATCGTTTCTCAAAATCATATCCTAAGAGCTTATCCATCCACTTCTGGTGTTCTTCACCTCCAATCCTCTGATCTAGTAAGAACTTGAGGCTTTTTTTTATCTGTATAAACTACAAAATGCTGCCCCAACAAATAATGCCTCCATTGCTGGATTGCTAGCACAATTGCCATCAGTTCTCGTTCATAAACTAATTTCCCTTCAGCTCTCTCTGATAATTTCAAGCTCGTATAGGCAAATGATCTCCCTTCCTGCATCAGTACAGCCCTTAAGCCTCTCCCCAAAGCATTAGTTTCTAAGGCAAATGGCTTTGAGAATGAAGGGACAGCCAAGACAGGTACAGTTGTCATGGGTCGCTTCAGTTCCTCGAAAGTCCGCCGAGCTTCCTCACCCCATTTAAAGTTGTTCTTCTTCAATAGTTGTGTGAGTGGCCATGCAATTCTACCATAATTCTTGATGAACCTTCTATAATAACCAGTTAAGCCAAGAAACCCTCTCAAACTCTTAAGGTCCTTAGGCAGGGACCAATCTATCATGTCTCTCACCTTCATGGGGTCTGCCTCCACTCCCTTGGCCGAAATAATGTGACCCAGATACTCCACTTTCTCCTTAGCAAAGTGGCATTTCTTTTTGTTCAAATGCAACTTGTGCTCCTTTAGTAACTCAAATACAATAGACAAGTGCACACAATGTTCATTCCAATTCGAACTATACACAAGAATATCATCAAAGAATACCAGTATACACTTCCTTAAAAAGGGCCTAAGTACCCGATTCATCAAGGCCTGGAAGGTCGAAAGAGCGTTAGTGAGTCCAAATGGCATGATTAGAAATTCGTAATGACCCTTGGGTGTTCGAAATGCTATCTTGTGTATGTCTTCCTCCTTCATCCTTATCTAATGGTAGCCTGACTTTAGGTCCAACTTAGTGAACACCTTCACATCACCTAACTCATATAGTAGTTCATGAATTATTGGGATTGGAAACTTATCAGCCACGGTGTTTTTGTTCAGTGCCTGTAATCAATACAAAATTGCCACCCCCATCATTTTTCTTGACTAGAATAAATGGGCTCGAGAATGGGCTGGTGCTGGGTCTAATGACACTGGCGTGCAGCGTCTCCGCAACGATCTTCTTTATTTCATCCTCTTGGTAATGTGGGTATCGATAGGATCTAATGTAGGGAATTACAACCCCTTCCTTGAGTACAATTGCATGGTCTCTCTCGCATTTTGTAGGCAGGCCTTTTGGGCTCTGAAATAAATAATCAAATTGCAGCAGTAGGTTTTGAACTGGCTCGGGCTCCTCTATTTCACCAACTTCACAACTTGCAACAAACAACGGTGCCACCAAATACCTTTCCTCTTTCCCCTTTGAGCGACCGCAGAGTAGCTTTCTATGATGCTCGCTGTCGTGACAACGTTGGATCACCATGTATCCGCAGCTTCTTCTCCTCTTCCTTATAACATAGCACCATCTCATTGTAGTCACTCTAGAATTTCCCTAAGCTGGCCAGCCACCCCAACCCCAAAACTACCTCGGAACTCCCTAATTTTGTAACGAAATAAGCTTGGTTAATGGTGGCACCTTGGATGTACAGTGAAACGCCGATCACACCTCTTTTACCATGTTCGAAGGTTCCATTCCCCAATTCTACTCTAAATTGGCAACCCCAATCTTTCCACTACTTGGGTTGCAATGAAGTTTGTTGATGCCCCTAGGACCACTAAAACCACCACTTCTTGGCCCATTATCTCCCCTCTCACTTTAAAAGTCCTATGAGTAGTCAGAGCCCAAAATCTATAAGATGAAAGCTGTAATTCAAGCATTTTGGGCTCCTCCTCTTTTAGTGCCAGACCCATTTCCTCCTCTTCAGCTATAACTCCCTCTTCTTTCTCAACCAACATGATGTGAAACTGCTTCATTTGGTAGATATGATCCTGCCTCTGCTTCTCTCCACACTTGAAGCAAAGCCCCTTTCTTTGCCTCTCAGTCCATTCCTCTTGGGATAACCTTCTAGGCACATTACTCTTTGACCCAGTTGATCCCACACTGCTGTTGGCTCCAGTTTTGTTTTGGGCTGAATTAGTGTGGCCCAATTCTGAATTTGGCTCCTTGCAAACTGATTCCACCTTTGGGTCGGGTTTCACCTCCTTGGAATCCTCCTGGACTCAACCTGACCCAGTTGAAGCTCCGCCCCATGTCCGAGCTACTCATGCAGGTAGTCATCTCCATCCTTCTCCCTCCTACGAACATCCTTGTGTCACGCCAAGTTTCATGACGCTTTTATATGGCCACTTCTCGGTCCATGAGTTCTTGGAGACTCTCAAATTCTGAAATCGCTAAATTCGCCTAGGAGTGAGCACAGGTCGATTTGGTTCGGGTTCAAGGTGAAATTAGAATCGAACCGATCAAAATATAATTGGTTCGATTTTGTATTTTTTTGTGTATGTACCCGAATCAAACCAAACCGATTAAGAACGAATTGGTTCGGTTCGGATAATTGGGTACCCGATGACTTTAAAATTCATAAAAAAACCAAATCTTATCTTAAAAATTCAACAAATACAATAAACATGTAACATCAATATAAATAATCTAAACATGTTAAACACCAAATACATTAAAAACTAAACTCATTAAAATTCAAACATATTAATAGTGAATAATCTCACTAAAAGCCACTAAAAACCATATATATATTTTTATTTTTTTATTTAATTAATATATGATTGGATTCACGGGTTGGTTCAGATTCCGCACCCCCAAAACCGATACCTGAACCAATTACTAACAAAGGCTATTGGTTTGGTTCGGGTTGGACCCGATTACCTGTTGGTTCCAAAACCAATTTAGTTGGTTCAGTTCGGATTCAGACAGGTAATCGGGTACCCGCTACCCGTGCTCACCCCTAAATCCGCCCTTATCTCCCTTTTTAATCCATTCATAAAGATACACATCAGAGTATCGTGACCTAGATTCCTCTAAGTTTGAGTTGCCAATTCAAAGTCGCGCCGGTATTGGCTGACTGTCGTCATCTGCTTCACTTCCAGCACGGGTGCCATGGGGTTCGCTACCATCTCTGGTTGAAATCTCTTCAGGAGATCCTACTTCAATCGCAACCATGTCAGGAAGGGGGTTTGCTCCTCCCACCACTCCAGCCATGTGAGAGCCTCACCACTAAACGCAAGCATCACATAATCAAGCTTTTCTCCTGGCGCAATTTAAACCATCCGAAAATACCTTTTCTTCTTTACCAGCTAACCACACACATCCTTACTTTCAAAGCTTGGGAGTTCTAGCTTGCAGTACACCTCCACTCGTGGAGGTAGCGGATTCTCGTCTCTCCTCTCCGCCGATGCTTCCTCGTGGTCTCCTCGATTCTTATTATCGTATGGTTGCTCCCCTCCGGCGTTCGCCTCTCCCTTCTTCCTTACTTGGCGCGCCAGATCTTCCAATATCTTCAAAATCAACTCTGTATTTCTGGTCTGTTCCTCCTGTACCACATCCATACGAAATTCTAACTGATCCATTCTCGATTCCATCGTGGCAACGTGCGTGGAGACCATACACAGCATACTCGCAAATCGTTACTCTGATACCAGTTGTAACAACCGGTATCTGCAATGACAATTTAGAAAAACAAAATATTTGCGGAAAGTAGAGTAGACTATAATGATCTTCCCTCAGTACTGTATGATTGATAGAAATAGCAACTGATGAAAAGAAATACAATGGCTGAAATAGTGAGTCAGTCTCTCCCTAAGCCTGTTCTCAATTCTTACTATTTTCTTATCCTTTCCTCTACTCTACTGTTCCTTATATTCCCTTCCTACTCTCTCTCCAAATCATGTGAGATCACCCCTGCCTCTTGCGCATGACCCTCACCCTCCGTGACATGCAGGTAATTAGTTACGGAATTATTCCCATTGTCACTTCTTTCCATTTTGCCCTCAATATTATTCCTCCTCCCATAATCAAAGAGTAGTGGCTAAATTTTTCTTGCTTTAGGGTCAAAATTAAAAATTTCTATTAATTCAGGATGTGTAACAGAAAATAATGTAACCGTTCAATACTAATTAAAATTCTAATCAGCCTTTTAATATCACTAACAGACACAATGTGGTTATCAAATCAAAATTTGGTACTCACAAACCTAAAGTTTTCATCAGTAAAATTAAGACCTTAGATTTGGTAAAAAAAAAATAAAAAGAGAAGACGAAGAATAGATTTTATTTTATGTTTTTAAATTCAATTTTTTTAAAAAAATTATTTGGACCATACAACCTTAAAACCAAGGTTGTGAGAATCGAACCGGTCAATAAACCGGTGAAGTCACTGGTTCAATGATTCACTGGTTCGATTGGAGTTCAATCAGGGTTCAAACGGTTTAATTAAATATTAAATAAAATTATTAAAAAACTTAAAATATTGAAGCAGCAAACATATTCAAAAGCAGCAAAACATATTCGTCTTGCAAGTTATAATATAATAACTTATCAGGTTTAATGAAGCAGCAAACAAAAATCATGAAGCAGCAAACATATTCATCATGAAGCAGCAAACATATTCAGAAGCAGCAAAACATATTCAAAATCATGAATAAATAACCTCAGAAAATCAAAAACAAAAATCATGAAGCAGCAAAATAAATCGAAATCGGTAAAAAATCAAGCACAGAACTCATAATCAAAACTCAGAAGGCAGTAAGTTCAAGCATATAACTTATAATCAGAACGAACTCATAATCAGAACTCAGAAGGCAGCAAGTTCAGAAGGAGGCGAGATCAAAAAATAAAAATCAAGAAGCATAGAACTCATAAATCATAATCAGAACTCAGAAGGCAGCAAGTTCAAGCATAGAACTTTAGAAGCAGGCGAGCTCATAAATCATAATCAGAACCCAGAAGGCAGCAAATAAATCAAGAACAGAGTCTTACTGGCGGCGAGTAAGGACTCGGTGTTGGCGACGCCCCAACGAGTAGGCGAGCTCGGTGAGAAGCAGGACGCGGTGGTGGTTGCGGCCCTCAACGTCGTCGCTGCTGTAGATGGCTGTGGGTGGCTCGGTGGTGAACTGCTTGCTTGGGTAATTTCTGGAATCTGGAGCTTGGTGGGTGAATGCACTAGAAAGGGGAAACTGATTAGGGTTACCGGGTTACGCGCATGATTTCTTCTTTTTCTTTTTTTTTTTTTAAAAAAAAAGCCAAAACAACGTCGTTTAGCATCTTAGATTGCAAACCATAAAACCGTCAAAAAACTGGACGATTCTCCCAGTTTACCGGTTAACTGCCGGTTCGACTGTTTTTTGCCAGACGGTTTTCAACGTTACCCGGATCGGTTAGGTGACCGATTCCCGATTTTTCCGATTGAACCGGTCGGTCCGATTCGGCTTTTAGAACCATGCTTAAAACTCATAGTCCAATTCAATACATGAAATATAATTAAAATAAATTAAGAAATAAATCCGATTAACATTTGATACAATGGAAAACATACCATGTGAAACACTTCAGCCAAAAACTTCATTTAAGTAAGTGGCGGCCAAAAAGAAATCATTGATCCCACACTATCTTTAATAACAAGATGCGTGTATATATATGTTTAATACACAAGGTGTAGAAATAAATCAACTATGTAATGCACCAAGCAATAGTCCCCGAAGCAATTTGAACAAGTGAATATAGTCCTTAAAGTTTCAAAACTTATAAATAAAATAATGTAATCCGTTCCAAGGGAATATTTCAATACATGCACAATTATATATCAAATTAATGACTGTTCATATGAATATATTCCAAGAGCATTAACTAAATATTTTCTCGTTGATTCATTGGAATAATATTGACTAACTTCGCGGTAGCCACACATATCAACCTTAAGTAACCAAATTAAATTTATTCCATGTAGTTGACTTCCTATAACTAATTAATGTCCCCATTATATTCACTCATTATATAAAGAGGTCCAAAACTTTATATCCCATGCTATATCCAACAATGGCTTTGAAGAACATGCATTCCTCTTTTCTTACCCTCTTTGTTGTAATGCTTTCTTTCTTTCCCTCTTTATCCATGGCTAAACATTATTATTACAACAATGTTCCACCAGCAACATTTTGTGACACCACAGAAGACCCTGCTTATTGCAAAACCCTGCTTGCAAACCAATACGGCAACGGTTATGACTACGGTCGAATTTGCGTCCAAAAATCAGTGTCACAATCACACAGCTTCTTGAATTTAATGGAGTCATATCTCCAGGATGGATCATCGTACGATCAAAACACGATTCGAGCCCTCCAAGATTGTAGATTTCTCGCTGAACTAAACTTGGATTTCTTGTACAACACACAAGAGACGGTTAATAAATCCAGCAATGTTCTTCAATCTTCACATGCTGAAGACATTGTGACACAGCTCAGTGCTACTTTGACGAACCAACAAACATGTCTGGATGGTCTTCAAACCACAGCTTCCGATGAAAGAGTGAAGAGTTATCTATCTTCAATGCTCTCTAATGATACCAAGCTCCATAGCATGTCCTTGTGTTTGTTCATGAGGGGTTGGGCTCCTGAGAAGAAAATCAAACATTCATGGAAACAAAATGGTCGTTTACCGTATAAGATGCCGAAACGAGTACGTGACATGTATGATTCGGGTAGAGGCCACCATGGAAACCACGGCCGCCACCACCACCTGAGGAAACTGCTTCAGACGGTGAGTATGTAGTAGCAGCTTTTATCATGCTCAATATTTCATTATTTTTACTTACCATATATATAAGATGCCCAAACTATGATACGTGACATGTTTTGATTGTGATGATCATTTTGCAATATGGAAATTGCACCATAACATATATCTATCTTTATTTAATAAAAAATATTCTATACATATTAAAAAAAATTTATTTTAATATATATTTTATATTCTAATATAAATTTTATAAGATGAAAATTACATAGTTGATATATTTATACATGTGTGGAAACTAAGGTGCAATCGACTTCACGTGAGAGAGCCATTAAATGATTTAAATAATTTAACTAAATTTTCATCTAATTGCTCTCAGGTATCAACTTCACGTGAAGTCACCTGAATTTTCACCTTATACATAATGATTGATTTTACATGGAATTGCTTTGGCTACTGCAACATACCATAAAATTAGAAACTGCAATTTAAAATCCTAGCTTTCATTAAATAGTTCTGACTTAAACTTGTTAAATATGTGACTATTTCTTTTTAAGAAACTTATCGTATTTGACTTGTAGTGTCGTATTACTATTATACCCTTATATTCAATATCCAACAATTGTATTTGTGCGTGATAGGAAAGCGTAAATGTAAGGGACATGGTGGTTGTTAGCAAGGACGGAAGCGGAAACTTCACCACTATCAACGCAGCCATAGCTGCGGCGCCAAATAACACGGCTTCCAGTGATGGCTACTTCCTTGTTTTCATCAAGAAAGGTGTGTATGAAGAGTATGTGTCTATTGCGAAGAACAAGAAGCACTTGATGCTAGTTGGAGATGGAATCAATCGGACAATTATCACCGGCGATCGCAATGTTGTCGATGGCTCTACAACGTTCAACTCAGCAACTTTTGGTAAGCAAAAACAATTTATTCTGAACTTGAACAGCAATCCACTATTATTGGAATTCAGAAATAATTATAGATCTATGCATATGTACCAAGCCATGCAATGCATATTACACTGACGATACCTTTATTTGCATCATACGCATATTTAGTTCACAACTCACTAAAATAATATGATAGATGAAAGAGAATATATATATATATATATATATTACTTCGGTCTAGTTATTTTCATGTGGAATTTATTTATTATTAAAATTATTAAATAATTTAATATATAATTATTTTTAATTATTAATTTTATATAAAAATAATTATAAATAAATTTTTATTTAAAAATATAAATATTTAAAAGAAAGTTTTGCACAAAATTTTTGTGATCAATAATTTAATAAAAATCTTAATTTTTATTCTAATTGATATATATTAAAGTGATTAACTAATTTTAATTGAGTTTATTATAGAGGTGAGCACGGATAGTGGGTACTCGATTACCCGTCCGAATTCGAACCGAATTAATTAAATTAGTTCTAAAATTAACGGGTAATCGGATCCAAACCGATAATTTTTGTTAGTGATTAGTTCGGATATCGGTTTTGGAGGTGCAAAACCCAAACTAACCCGCAAACTCAATTATATATTAATTAAATAAAAAAATAAAAAAATATATATGAGTTTTTTATTAGACCATGATTATTCATTATTAATATGTTTGGATTTTAATGAGTTTAGTTTTTAATGTATTTGGTGTTTAATATGTTTGGATTATTTCTATTGATGTTACATGTTTATTGTACTTGTTGAATTTTTAAGATAAAAATTTGGTTTTTTTTATAAATTTTAAAGTCGTCGGGTACCCACCAATTATCCGAACCGAACCAATCCATTCTTAATCGATTTGGTTTGGTTCGAATACATGTACAAAAAAATACAAATCCAAACTAAACTGAACCAATTACACTTTGATCGATTCGATTTTAATTATTTTACCATAAACTTAAACCAAATCCGTGCTCACCGTAGTTTATTATCTATTACTAATGAAAAATATTTAGGTAACATATTATATGAGTAGATATGGAGTAAATTTAAAGAGATGTGGTCTATAATTTTGCAGCTGTGGTGGGACAAGGTTTTGTAGCAGTGAACATAACATTCCAAAACACAGCAGGGCCAAGCAAGCACCAAGCAGTTGCCCTTAGAAGCGGAGCTGACTTATCAGCCTTTTACATGTGCAGCTTCGAGGGCTACCAAGACACACTCTACGCCCATTCCATGCGTCAATTCTACAGCGACTGCCACATTTATGGCACCGTTGATTTTATTTTCGGTAACGCCGCCGTAGTCTTCCAAAATTGCAACATCTTCCCCCGCCTCCCTATGACCGGCCAGTTCAACTCAATTACCGCCCAAGGCAGAACCGATCCCAACCAAAATACCGGAATCTCCATACACAACGCAACGATTCGACCCGCTGACGATTTGGCCCCTCGCGTTGGTGTTGTGAAAACGTACCTTGGTAGGCCTTGGAAGCAATACTCGAGGACGGTTTTCATGGAATCCTTTATGGATGGTTTTGTTGATCCTGCTGGCTGGCATGATTGGAGTGGAAGTTTTGCGCTGAATACTTTGTATTACGCGGAGCATAAGAATGCGGGAACTGGTTCAAGCACTGCAAGTCGAGTTTCGTGGCCTGGTTATCATGTTATTGGGGAAATGGATGCGGCTAATTTCACTGTGTCTAATTTCTTGCAGGGGGATAGCTGGTTGCCTCAAACGGGTGTTCCATTCTTGAATGGGTTAATATAATACTAATATGCATGCTTGCTTTCTTCACCTTAAATATATTCTTACTTTTATTTGGTGTATACATGTTTCTCAATTGTACTTATTTATTGCTATTGTATGTGACATAAAAGTTTATATTAAGCCAAGTTAATATATAACAGTTAATAAATATTTCTTTTATGTCATCTTTTAATTGTGCCGGTGTGGTTGATCATAAACTATGAGTCTACGACTAATGTTATATATTCAAGTTTTTTTATGAATTAAGTTTAACTAAGTTAAATAATAAGATTTTAAATAATATTAATTATAACCAATTTGATTAGATTTTGTTAACAAAAAGATTTAAATGTATAGTATTATTTACAAAATTAATGTAATACTAATATATTAATATTGGTCATTAGTAAATTTTTTTTTTTCGGATTTGATTGGTAAAATTATTTAGAGAAAAGGACAAATAGGTCATTGATCTATTGATCCGTGGATATTTAAGTTCTCGAAAATTTGAAAATATATTTAAGTCCTTGATGTTTTTAAAATTTGGACTTATCGATCCCTCATATTCACTTGAATCTGTCAACCCAACAAAAAAATCAAATGTAACTCCCGTTATATTGACTTGGTTGATACAAATGTATATGTAAGAGGGTTTTTAAAATGGGAGAAATTAGAGTCAGGGATCGATGTGTCCAAATTTTAAAGAGATCAGAACCTTAAATGTATTTTTAAATTATTAGAGATTTAAATATCCACAAAACCAAAATTTCAAGGATTGATTTGTTCTTTTATCAATTATTCAAGTGTTTAAAACAGTAGCTTTTACAACTTACAAAAAATATAGAAGACCAATAAGAAGCTTTTTTTTTGGGTTTTGTGTCGGGGCTAAACTGTCCAAAAAGAAGAGACTAAATACAAACTAAACGGGGTATAGAGACCTCTTGTTCATCATTAGCTTTTACAAGCAAGACAATCAACACATCTATTGCCTTCTCTATAAATATTTACAAAACAAATTTTTCAATTTTTCCGTCTCCAAATATTAATGTTTTTAATCAGGGTATTTGGGTATCTGTTGAGATCTTTTTGCTCATTAAAAGTTAAAATTACTACTTGTGAGTCACATTCTACCACCAATTTTCTGATTCCCATAGTCCAGGCTATCTCCAAGCCTTTAGCAACTCCCCACAACTTAGCCTTATATGCTGAACAATGCCCAATAAAGTAGGAAAACTCACCAATCCATTTTTCCCTTCCATCCCTTAAGAGTCCACCACAGCCTGCTCTCCCCGTTCCCCTTTCCATGGTCCCATCCAAATTCAAGGTAATCCAATCAATAAGGGGAGGGTTTCATCTAATGGCTATTTCTTCTCTTCGATGAGCTTGCATTATTCTTCTTCTCCTCTTGAAAGTTTCTCGACATGTCTCTACTCTTTTCAAAATCTCCATGTGTGTCTCCGGCGGTCTTTGGTAACTAGTCTCATGCACCTCCCGATTTCGCCATCTCCAGAAGTTCCAGCAAGCAATATTGAACATATCTATCCAGTTCACATTTTGGTTTTCTCCCAGGTTGTTGTTAAAGTTTATGTGAATCCATTCCTGAAGGTTGTTGGTTCCGAAGAAAATCTGAGCATTTTCTGATTTTATTAGGTTCATCCAAGCTCTGGACACTTTCGGACAATTACGGAGAGCAAGAACAATATCTTCAATTTGCCCATTGCAGATCTGGCAGCTCTCCAGTCCCCCAAACATCCTGGCTTTTCTCTGGTTAGTAAGGATTCTGCCGTGCATGACTTGCCACATGAAAGTCTTGGCCTTTTGTGGGCCTTCCCATTTCCATAGCTTGCTCCAGTTATTCTATTCTGGTTTTGACCAATTTTCCAAAGCTTTGTAGGTTGCTCCCACCATGAAATTTCCATCCTCGGAGTGTCTCCAACCTATTCTGTCATCTCCATGTTTCTCTGCAGGTGGGAGGGTGGCTGTTATCTTGTGTACAACTTCTTCAAGTAGAAATCTCCTCACTTTATTATTATTCTAGTTTCCTTCATTGTCTGTCCATTTCCATACAGTACTTTCAAGATCAGTAATATTCTGCATTGTTTCACTTAACAGGTTTGCAGTCCCTTCGACCCAAGGATCAAGCCAAAAATTTGTAGACAAGCCATTTCCTATAATGCAGATGGTATTCTCCTTGTATGTTGGCCATAATTTGACCAATTCCTTTCAAAGAGGTGAGTTTGAGCTTCTTGCTACTGGTTGAGCTATATGAATATTACCATTGCAATATTTATAAGATATGACTTTTGAGCAGAGAGTATTAGGTCTTTCTCTGAGTTGCCATAGAATTTTCAATAGGAAGGCATCATTCATTAATTTTAGTTTTCTTAGACCAAGGCATCCATCATGTTTAGGAGCACAAAGTGTCTTCCAGTTGATATGGTGCATCCTTCTTTGATTCTCATTATCATCCCAGATGAAGTCTCTTTGTAGTTTTTCAATTTCAAAGCTTACAACCCTTAGGATTCTTCCATGTTGCATCTCAAAATTGACACTTAGGCTTATGACAGATTGCGCAAGAGTAATTCTACCAGCTAGAGATAGGCATTTACTTTTCCAACCCTTTAACTTGTTTTGAACTCTCTCAATGATTGTTTTGAAATTGTCTTTTCCTCTTCTGTTGTTGTTTATGAGTGCTCCAAGGTAACATCCTAGGGCATTGCTTTCTTTGAACTCGGATCTTATCAGAATTTCATTATTTGTTTGGGCTGTGACATTTTTTGAGAAACACTATAGATGATTTAGCTTGGTTGACCTTTATGCCTGCCGCCTGATGAAAGAGTCTCAAAATCTCCTTAATATTACTGATTTGCTGGGGGAAAGCCTCCGTAAAAAGCAACAAATCATCTGCGAACATCAAATGTGAAACTTCCGGTCCGTCTCTTCCCACTCTAATGGGATTCCAATTTCCGTTTCCTACTTCTTGTTCTATGTATTGGGATAATTTATCCATATATATCACAAAAAGATAGGGCGCAATTGAATATCCTTGTCGAACTCCCCCTGGTAGGGGAGAAGCTACGCAGTTTGTTTCCATTCCAAAGAACCTTGTAGCTCACTGATCTTACTCCATTCATGATGATGTTTATCAATTTTGTTGGCAGATTAAATTCCAGTAGTCTTTGGTTGATGAAGTCCCAGCTGATTCCATCATAAGCCTTTTCAAAGTCAATTTTAATTTCCATATAGCCTTTTTTTCCTCTCATCTTTCTCATCGAGTGCATAATCTCTTTAGCTATCATTATGTTGCCTTGTATGTTTCTTCCTATAATGAAGCTGGATTGGTAAGGGGAGATCCTATCATTTAGTATTGGTTTTAATCTTTGAACTATGATCTTGGTGAGGATCTTGTACTGAACGTTGCAGATCAGAGAGCTATCAGTCTAAATTGAGATATGGATTTCGGATGTTGATTTTTTGGAATGAGGGCCAACAAAGTAAAATTGGATTCTTTGATTAGGCCCGGGTTGTTCCAGCAGCTTCTGATGTGTTCACACGTCTTCTTTCGTAGTAGGCTCCAATTATTTTTATAGAATATAGATGGAAAACCATCTTCTCCTGGTGCTTTTAGGGAGCCTATACTTTGAAGTGCATCCTTGATTACCTGATCTATAGGGGTAGTTTCCAAGATCCTGTAGGTAGATGGTTCCAAATTAGGTAGTGATATGTTAGATAAATCAAAGGAACATTATTTACCTCTTCTTTGTAGAGCTTTATGAAATATTCTTCAATGTGTTTTTTCAATTGTGTTTCCTCCTCAATCCAATGTCCCTGTTGGTCTCTTAATTTCAGGATTTTGTTTTTTCTTCTTCTGATAATAGTCTTGATGTGATAAAATTTTGTATTTTTATCTCTTTCTGTGATCCACTGTTCTCTAGATTTTTGAAGCCAAAATATTTCCTCCTTATCGAGTATCTCATTCAGCTCCCTTTGAAGGGAGGATTCAAGTTGTTCCAAGAAGGGGTTGTTTCCGTAGGAATGGTGCTTCTAAATTCCTGCCAGTCTATTCAAGATTCTTCTTTTCTTTCTTAATATATTACCAAAGACTTCTTTATTTCATTTTATTAGCCCCTCCCGAATATTGTTCAGGCTACATTTTCTCGTCCCAGTGTTGCTGTAGGATGTTCTCATAGTCTGGGTGGGTAGACCACATAAGTTTGAATATGAACGGTCTATCTCCTCTTCTATTGCTTTCTCCTCCGTTTGATATGAGCAAGGGGTGGTGGTCCAAATTAATCCTAGGAAGGACTTGGACCGTAGCATTCTGATAGGTTAAGTTCCACTTTGAATTAGCCAACGCTCTATCAACTCTTTTTAGTACTTTGTCTTGTCCTTCACGCTTTGGTCCTCTCCATGTGAATCGTGTCCCAACAAAACCGAGGTCAATAAGACCACAATGATTAATCCATTCCTTAAATTTTCTACAAGCTCTGTTATTTGTATCACCCCCTCCTTTCTTTTCGATTGGATCCTTGATCTCATTAAAGTCCCCAGTGAGCAACCACGCCTTGTCTAATCTATTTGCAATATTTTGGAGGAGGGGCCAAAGGGATCTGCAATTCTGAGCTTGAAGGCTCGCATAAACAGCAGTAAGATAACACTCCTCTTTGTACGGAGCCTCAATTTTGGTGTGAATGTATTGAGAGTGAGATTCCAGCTTAGTTATCTTCAAGTTGTCATTGTTCCAACGAATCCATATACCCCCTGCGAAACCCTGTGCTTCTTCTATAATGAAGTGATTGAATCCCAAATTTCTAATGGCATTTCTAGCGTTATCTCCACTTATTCTGGTTTCCATGAGCACAACTATTTGAACCTTGTATTGTTTAAGTAACTCTTTGAGAGTGCGTCTAAAAGTGCACCTCTAACGTTCCAGGATAGGATAAACATATTCATGGGGTGTTTATTGTAGTTGCATGTCTAAATCTCCATTGTCTTTGGGCTCACTAATAGTTGGTGTTTCAAAGTCCATACCTTCTATTAGGTTTTCAATCTCTTTTTGCATCTCTATCTCCATGCTATCCTCCTGGTTTCGATCTGATTTTTCTGGATCTGGAGGTCTCCTTTTTTCCATAAAATTCTGATTTAATTCTGTGCATTATACCTCCTCTAGTTCAGTGCTTTGTGTGTCATCATTTGTCTCATTCCAGTTTTCTCTGTGTGTTTCCTCTATTGGTCCTTCTTGGTTGTGGCTGGAGGTCTTTCCTTGTGTAATCTTAATTGCTTTATGTGATCCTATTACTTTCCCTTTGCTCTGTGCTGTTTGTTTAGGTAAGTTCTGAGTGAGAGTCCTGTTATTGTTGTTTTCCTTTAGTTTTTTCTAGTTCTGTTGCATTTGGTTTTTCCCCATGTTTTTCTGTGGGGTTACTTTGTGTGTAGTTTGCTTGTTAGTATCTCTTTCTTCCTCCCTTTGTTGTAGTTCTTCCTCTTCTTGTTGGGTGTCCTCTACTTCTAGCACCTTGAATCTGGATGAATTTTCATTTTTCTTCTCCTTTTCTGCTGCTTTGCTTGTGCCTTCACCGTTTTTGTTTCCTTCCTCTTTTGGCTCTCTCCTAGATATTCTTTATTTTTGGATAATCATCCATGGACCAAAGTTGTTGCTGGTGTGTTGTATTGTTTCTTTGTCCTTCTCTTTGCTTCTTGCTTCCTCTTCCTTTGCATCCATTCCATGAGTGTTTTGTCCTTCAGCTTGTTGCATGCTTGTTTCTTTATAGCTCTCGTCTCTCACCTGTATGTGCTGCCCTCTTTCTGAGTCTATCTCTTTTCCTATGTGCTACTATGGCTGACTTTAGATTGTTTATGGCACTTCCAGGAAATTAGATTTGTCCCTAGATATACACAGTAGCCAGTGATAAACCGCCGGTCATCGAGATCACTTGCCCAATCTGCATCAGCAAAATCCAGGAGTCTAAAATCAGTACACTTTGAAAAGATAATCCCATCACTTACTGTCCCTTTCAAATACCGCAAGATCCTCTTCACTGCTTTCCAGTGATTAAGAGTGGGGTTGTGCATAAATTGTGAAACTCTATTCACAGAAAACGTAAGATTAGGCCTTGTCATAGTCAAATATTGGAGATCCCCTAATATAGAACGATAAAGCTTTGGATCAGAGCAAGGTTCAGAATCATTTGTATAAAGTTTCAAATTCCCAACCATGGGAGTAGGCAAGGCATTTGCCTTTTCCATGTTGGCCTTTTTCAAAATTTCCATTGCATATTTCCTTTGAGATAGGTGTACACGTCCTCCCTGCAAATAAGAAAATTCTATGCTAAGGACAAAATTTAAATTACCAAGATCTTTAAAGGAAAAAATTGTATTGAGTTGCTTAATTAATAGATCAATTTCATTAGCATCATTTCCAGTGACAACAATGTCATCGACATATACTAACATGTATACGACTGATTTGGTATTTTTCCTTACAAACAGGGAAATATCGGATCGAGTACTTTCAAACCCAAACTTTGTCAATGTTTCTTTCAAAGTTAAGTACCATGCCCGTGGTGCCTGTTTCAAGCCATAAAGGGCCCTATTCAACTTGCATACCAGGTTAGTATTGCTGTCCTCATAACCTTCTGGTTGAATCATAAAAATCTATTCCATTAAAATTTTATTTAAGAAAGCATTATTAAAATCAAACTAACGTAGAACCCATCCTTGTGTGATGGCTAGAGTAAGCACAACACGAACAGAAGAAGGTCTTATCACACGACTATATATCTACTCATAGTTTATGCCTTCGGTTTGATGAAAACCTTTGGCAACAAGACGAGCTTTATAACGAACAACCTCACCATTTGTGTTTCGTTTAATGGCAAAAACCCACTTGCTCCCTACTATAGTAGTTGCATTCGGTGGGAGAGTCACAAGACATCAAGTATTGCATTGCCTTAGTGCTTTAAGCTCAGCATCCATAGCCTCCTTCCAGTGAGGGGTTTGGATAGCTTAAGTAGCAGTTTTAGGTACTTGTTGTTTAAGATAAATATCAATATGTGTAATATAGGCCTTTGGCTTGTGTATACCCGCCTTTAATCTTGTTACCATATTGTGTGTATTGGTGGTTGGATGAGGAACTTGACTTGGAGGGGGATCAAGTCCCTGACCAGTGCCCTCACTATGCATAGAGACATTAGTCTCTAAAATTGGATTAGGGGTAATACTAGTGTCCTGCAAACTAGTAGGTGTAGGTGATTGCAAATTTGTAGTTGTTCCACCAGTTTGAGTTTGATTTGAGAACGAGTTACTTGTCATGGTAGTATTTGGTGACTTTAATGGAGAGGGTAAGCTGTAATAAGCATCAGTAATATAGCTAGGAACTGATTCAGTGTTAGTCATGTGAGCAGAAGAATTTTGAAACAAATCATGATAAGGAAAACTCAACTCATCAAAGATCACATGGCGAGACATATAAACTTTTCCAGACTTACTCATACATTTATATCCATGAAATTTAGTGTCATAGCCTAAAAATAAACATTTCTCAGAGCGATATTCAAGTTTATGCTTATTGTATGGTCGAATAAATGAAAAACAAGTGCACCCAAACACCTTTAACGCACCATAATCTGGTTTTCGATTATGCAATCTTTCAAACGGTGACATAAAATCAAGAATAACAGTAGGTAGTCTATTCATTATATGAACAGCAGTAGCAAAAGCATCTTCCCAAAATTGCATGGGAAGATATGCTGTTGCCAATAATAAAAGACCAATCTCAACTACACTTCTATGCCTTCTCTCTACACTACCCTGCTGTTGATGCGTATATGGACATGAGAGTCTATGTCTAATACCATTATCAGTTAAAAAGGTAGTGAAGGCAGCAGATACAAATTCTCTTCCTTTATCTGTTTGCAAAGATTTTAATTTATGTCCAGTCATCGTCTCCATTTGATTTTTAAAGTTCTGAAGGGCATTAAGAGCTTGGGACTTATTAGTCAACAAGTAAATACATGTATATTTAGTACACACATCTACAAAACTAATGTAATATTTCATACCATTTCTAGATGCAATAGGGGATGGTCCCCATATGTCAGCAAAGATTAACTCTAGAGTATAATTATATGTAGTATTAGAATCACTAAAAGGTAAAGCATGAATCTTAGAAATAGAGTAGATTATACAAATTTTAGAATGAGGTGATTTTGTAGGTAAAGGAATATCACATTGTTTAAGAACACGAAAGAGATTATTCATTGAAGTGTGGCCCAATCATTTGTGCCAAATTTCTACATCATGAACACTTGTACAAGTTGCTCTTAAAGTAGCATTATGATTCCTAAAACTATGCTTAGAATTGTTTGAATTACAATGAAAATTTATAGAAGAAGAAAATTTTGTAGCAGCAGTATGAGAGTTATTATGCAATTGGGTTTCAGATAGAGAAACTAATTTTGGCACATAAAGATCATCAAATGTATAGATGCCATTCTTAGTGATTCCCTAAAGAAGAGGGACCCGAGTTACCTGATCACGAATGGTACAATGATAAAGCCAAAATTCAAAGAAAACACCATTTTCTTGAACAAATTTCAAAACACTGACTAAGTTTTGTGTGATTGTTAGAACATATAATAAATTTGTCAATTTAAAACTAAGATTGTTATTTTTATTAACAAGAAAAGAGGAACCAAATTTATGAATAGAAATACCTGCACCATTACCTACAAAAAGTTGCTCATGATCAAGATTGCTTGGAGAATGAGAGAGCAAATTATTGGGATTGGCAGTGACATGATGAGATGCTCCTGAGTCAGTATACCAGGATGAGTCTCCAATGGAGGATGTTGTAGACATATATGCTTGTGGCTGATGGAATGAGGCAGATAGTGATAGAGGGCATGTATTGGAAAAGGGAAATTGTGGTGGAGGAGTAGGACGTGCTGGGTTTGGTTGGAACTGCTAATCAAAGCGATGGTAGCAGCTCCATGCTGCATGACCTACCCTGCCACAAATTTGGCAGTTTGTTCTTGGAGGTTGCCATGAGCTCCGACCACCCCTTTGGGATCTACTGTCACCACGACCTCGTCTTGCACCCATTCCTCTAGTTGGTGACGGGAAGAAAGCTTATGTGAAGTTTGTCATGGGAATTGATGAGGATGAAGTCTTGAATCTATCAAGCATATCATCATATGCTTGAAGAAAGGATTCTGCCTCACTGACAGAGAAAGTGCTCAATCTTGACATGATAGAAGTTATGTAACCACTATGATCCTCAGGCAATCCATCAGTAATAGCTTGGATATGATCATCATCATCCAGTTGATACCCAATAGCAGAAAGGGAGTCAACTAGCTTTTGAATTTTGGAGAGATAATCATGAACTGTACCTGTTTTCTTGACACATTTTAATTGGGATTTCAAGCTTTGAATTCTTGTCTTGGATGTTGAGGAGAAGTAGGTAATGATGGTAGTCCATGCATCATGAACAATCTTGTTCTTGTATGATGTAGTCATTAAAGCCATGAGTCATGTGGTAAGGGAGAGATCATCTTGCTTTCAGATCTTGAATGCTTCAATTTCTTGTAGCAGATCTGTTGAAGTATTTTTTGCAGAATCAGATTTGGTAGTTGCATCAACTTTTGATGCTGCTGCAGACGGAGACTTCGTCACAGGTTCAAATCTACTAGGAGCATTAGCCCAATCAAGATGAGTCTTCATTGAAAGACTCTGAATTGTGAGCCATGCTTGATGGCGCCATGTGTTGAAATTGGTGTCATCAAGCTTTTCAGCTATGGGAATGAGAGGTTGTTTTGTTAAGGATGAAGTATAAATGAAAAAGGCCATGATCAAGAACTTGATCTTGAGGCTCTTGATACCATATGAGAGTTTCAGTAAGAGAAATAAAATTAGAAGAAAAAATACTTTTAAAATTGTATTAAAAAGTGTGTTTACAAGAAGAATTTTTTCTACTATATATAATAGCAGGGGTCACACCACACACTTATTATATCAAGTGTAGCTAATAGCTACCCTTTTTCAGTTACAACACTAACACGTTGGTTGGTGGTCGACCGGAGTATGTTCCGGCCTCCCTAAATCAATCATGAGACTAGGTAGAAAGAGGAACGAGCAGAAATTGTATGGAGAGAAAGCTAACTGTCACATTTCTGTACATGCCCAATAAAAAGCTTTTTGCAACTACCGAAATGAGTCTTTTTTTTTTTGTTCAACTTTTGAAATATTTTTTAGACCAATAGTTACAACCTGCGAATTGTGTTTGCATCAGTAGATGTCTTTTTTCCGCAAAAGCAAGTCCATGTAGTATTTCACCTAACTAGCTTTTTTAGTGGAAAACACCAAAAATTCTGTGAACTACTCGACTATGTCAATAATGGGCCAGCATTGTGCTTGATTTGAATCAGGAGTTTCTCCCGAACAGCCCATAGGGATTAAGCTGCCCTAAATTGTCAGCTTCTTATCAATTCTAGGCGCAAGAACTGATGATGACCAAATTAATAAAAAAGAAAGATCATTACCCAAAAAAAAAAAAAAAATATATATATATATATATATATATATATGTTGTAATTTTGTTTTAGTATTTTAATCCTTTTGGAAATTTTGTGTTTTGTTTTGTTTAATTTTTATTTAATTTAAGGTGTTTGCTTCGGTACAGTAATAAATTCATATGTACCGATACAATAAAAATGTGAATAAATAATAAAACGACGCATGAATTATATTATTTACGTAAGCATTTATTTGTTTTAAAAAATATATATAATATCAATATTTTTACTAAAATACTCTTATAATTTAATAAAAATAAAAGATATTTTTTATTTAATTTAAGAAAAAAATTTAAATATCCTTTAAACAAAAACTATTCATTTAAATTAATTAAATTTTAAAAATCAACTAACTTTCGGCTTATAATTTTAAATTTTAAATTATTTAAAAAATAAAAACACATTTAATTATTCATCAACACTAAAAAAATTACTTCAATCTTATTGATGCTATTTATAAATTTTAATCTCTGAAAAACTAAAAAAAAAAGAGTTTTATCTTTCTGGATTTTCTCACCTCACCTTCAAGAACGTCTTTCTCACTTTCAATTCTCATACTCAAACTCTCTCTTCTTTCTCATTGCCACTAGCCCTCTAGAGTCTCTCTCAGTCTCACTCGAGTCTCGTCTCCTTCATACTCACCGGCGTCTTGTCGTTCGTCTCATCTCATCGCCAACGTTTAAACGTCTCGCGGGCTTCCCTGGAATCCTCATCGCGGGCGACAAAAGCAATTCGTCGAGTCGTCGTCGCTCGTCGTCTTCTGGTTTCGAGTCCTCGCCGTCGCTGAGGATCGTGGACCATCGTGGGTCGTCGCTTGCTTTGTCGTTCGTCGTCTTTTGGTTTCGGGTTCTCGCTGTCACCGAGTCGCCATTGGTGAGTTCATGCATCATCGCTTTCCCTGTTTTTCCTTTTCTAGATTTTCCTTCTTTTTGTATTTTGAGAAGTTGTTGAATTGCTAATCAATTAATTTGCCTTGTTACTGTAAATCGTGAATGAAATAGAATTTGCTGAATTTGTTACTGTAAGCTTTGTTGCTGAAAATATCACTAAGCTAATTTTTTGGTTGATCAAAATCAGGCACGGACGCATGCTTATGAATGGGGGCACTTGCCCCCAGTGTCATTTGATATTTTAAACTAATATATATATGCTCTAATTTTAAATTTTAAATGACTTCACTACAAATAAATTAAGCCCAATTATTAAAAGTCCAAGTCCATTTTATTTTTTTATGATTTTGACTATTAGTTAACCTAATTAAATTTAGTCTTCTTCTGTTTTTAAATTCCAGCCGTCACTCATTTATTCTCTTAAACCATTTTCTTAGTTTCATATTTTCAACCTTTTTTTTTTATTTCTTGTCTAGTGGTCATCTTCTCTTCATCAAAAGGTAAATTTTAAATTCTCTATGACTCTATGTATCTTTCAATTTCATTGTTTCTCTTTTTGATATTTTCAATTGCAAATTTTAATTCAAACAATTATAATTTAGGTATTAATCTATTTTTTTATTCTCTTCATGAATTTATATATTTTATTTTATTCTCAATTTAATTATCCTTATTATTTATTTGTTTATCTTTCGTTCTATTCTATTATATGTAATTATATTGCATATAAATTTTTAAAGTGAATTGATCAATTTACTAATTTAGAATATATATTTTTATTTTTAAAAATAGTAATAGAAAAATATTTCAAAAGAAAGCTACCATTAGAATCTGAAATCACTCCATTAGTTTCTTCTAATAATATGTACTTTTATATTTTTAAATTTAAATTAATATATATTTTGATAGTAATGTGTATTATTTTTGCCTCCCTAATATAAATTTTCTGAGTCCGTCAGTGATCAAAAGCATCCCCGAGTTGAATTTGTTGCTGATTTTAATCATATGATTGTCTAAATTTTAATCACTTTTTTTTCTTTAGTTCAATGTATTTACTCTTTGGTGAATCCTTTGAAAGTTTGTGTATTAATGAGTTAGAGGAGAAACTAATATTTTTGTTTAATCCAGTGATTTGTTTAAAAAGAAAGAGATTTCGCTGTTGAGCAATCTGCAAGGGTGATTGATGCATAATGTATGCTTAGCAAGCCTTTGTCTAGAAATACAAGGAAAAGCTACCATCTGTTTTTATCAGTCAACGGTTAGAGCCCCTTACGGCCATTCCCTTGCCTTTTTGAGAGCGAGTCGCTTTATGCGAACTGGAAATGGTTCAAGTTTGAAAAATAATGGTTTCACCAAGACAGTGATGGAATAATTCACTAAGAGAAGCTCAAGTGAGAGAACTTGACAGTGCATGGATCACTCAATTCCAACAGGGGCGGGGCATGCCATTTTAGAAGGAAACCATCAAGAGCCTCCAGTGGAAATTGGATGAAGTCATTGTTGTGACTTCTGATAAATTCTTTGCATGAAGGGCACAAGCCATAAAAAATCTGCCTTAGTTTCCTGTTTTGTTGTGGATTCTTTTTCCTCGGACTTATGGTCTTTCTTCTATGCATCTGTCTTCTCTTCAACACTCAACTTCTCAAGAAATGCATTGGGAGCACACTAAGCTACTTGCTAATTGTTAAAGTTATAGAAACAGCAAGACAAAAATTCGTTTTCATTCAATGTTATATTGTCCTTTTTTTCCTCCTTTTTCTTCATATAATTGGGTACATTTTGCAATAAAAGGCATTTGTTTATTCCATTGTCTCGGGTGTTTTCAATCGGAAAGCAAAATTTGCACATTGTATTTGAAAATGAAAATGCTTAGAATAGTTGATCATCTTAGCATGGTTCGGTTTTTAACAAGGAAAATTAATTGATTAGTAATTCAACAATTTCTCAAAATACAGGAAGAAGAAAAATCGGAAAAGGGAGAACAGGAGAAGCGATGATGCATGGACTCATCAACGGCGACTCGGTGATGGTGTGAACCCGAAACTAGAAGACGACGAGTGACGATGACCCGACGAGTTGCTTCTGTCGCCTGCGATGAGGATTCCAGGGAGGCCGCGAGGTTCAGCGATGAGAACAGACGAACGACGAGACGCCAGCGAGTGTGAAGGAGACGAGACTCGAGTGAGACCGAGAGAGAAGAGAGAGTTTGAAACTGAGAATTGAAAGTGAGAGAGGCGTTCTTGAAGGTGAGGTAAGAAAATCTAAAAAGATGAAGTTCTTTTTTTTTTAGTTTTCCAGAGATTAGGGTTTATGAATAGCATCGATAAGATTGAAGTAATTTTTTTAGTGTTGATGAACAATTAAATGTGTTTTTAACTTTTTATTTTTTAAATGATTTAAAATTTAAAATTATAAGATGAAAGTTAGTTGATTTTTAAAATTTGATTAATTTAAATGAATAGTTTTTGTTTAAAGGATATTTAGGTCTTTTTTTAATTAAATAACAAATATTTTTTATTTTTATTAAATTATAAAAATATTTTAGTAAAAGTATTGATATTATATATTTTAAAAAAAATAAATATTGATCTGGATAATATAATCCACGTGTCGTTTTATTATTTGTCCACAATTTTATCGTATCGATATATATGAATTTATCATTGTATCGAAGCAAACGCCTTAATTTAAATGGTGAACCATTTTAATTCTTAAATTTAAAAATTAATTCTTTTGTTTCTAAAATGATAAGCTGAGCCACATTATAATTATTAGTTCTTGATTCTTTCTTTTTCTTCTTTTCATTTCCATATCTTTGGTGTTTTTGGTTGATATGTTGCCTTGCACTTCTGCTCCTACGTGATTTCCAAGGGACTAAACCAAAGTAAGTTTACTCAAAATAAGTCTCTATATAAGTTTTTTTGGTATATAAATTTAATACAAATTGATTAAAATTCAACAAAAATAACTTTCAATTTAGATTGCGTGTAAATATGAGCTTCTCCAACTCTTGAATAGCGCAAATAGTTCTTCTCCCTCAATCAAAACCGCAACGCTCAAAATTCAAACAAGAATTAAAATTTCTCAAAAACGTCGCAAAAAGTTAAAGAAGTTGCGAAGCTAAATTCGAAAAGAATTATGAGAAAATGAAATAAGAATATGAAGAAGAAGCAGCAGCAGAGGATGAGTAGGAGAAAGAGGAAGAGCTTTAAATTATGCAGAGCTTATCGTCACACATACACCAAAAATTTTTAAACAATACACTTAAATATCTTCGTGTTACACCAAAATTTGCTGCAAATACAGAAAAATATTCTCTAATGCTGCATTTTTTTCTTCTTCTTTTTTTCTTATTTTTTTCTTTTTTTTTAGTTGAATGAATGTAAGTTTATCATCTTCCAAGTAAATTTGTAGCATTATGTGTTTCTTCTTCTTCTTTATTTGATTTTTTTATTTTTATTCTTGTTAAGAGAGTAAAACAAAAAGAAACTTGAGAAGGTAAATAAAAAAAAAAGATGAATAAGAAAAAAAAAAGAAGATGATAATGATGATGATGAAAAAGAAGAAGTAGCAGAAGATGAGGAGGAGGGAGAGGAAGAATTTTGAATTATGCAGAACTTATCAGTACACATACACCAAAAATTCTTAAACAATACACTTAAATATCTTCATGTTACACCCAAATTTGCTGCAAATACAAAAAAATATTTCCTCTAATGCTGCATTTTTTTCCTTCTTCTTTTTTTCCTTATTTCTTTCTTTCTTTTAGTTGAATGAATATAAGTTCACCCTATTCCAAGTAAATTTGTAGCATTATGTGTTTCTTCTCCTTCTTTGTTTGATTTTTTGTCTTTATTCTTGTTAAGAGAGTAAAACAAGAAGAAACTTGAGAAGGTAAAACAAAAAGAAAAAGATGAATAAGAAAAAAAAGATGATGATGAAAAGGAAAAAGAAGAAATAGCAGAAGATGAGGAGGAGGGAGAGAAAGAATTTTGAATTATGCAAAACTTATCAGTACACATACACTGAAAATTCTTAAACATTACACTTAAATATCTTCGTGTTACACCCAAATTTGTTGCAAATATAGAAAAATATTTTCTCTAATAATACTACATTTTTTTCTTCTTCTTCTTTTCCTTATTTATTTTTTTCTTTTAGTTGAATGAATGTAAGTTCATTCTTTTCCAAGTAATTTTGCAGTATTATGTGTTTTTTCTTCTTCTTTGTTTGATTTTTTTGTTTTTATTCTTGTTAAGAGAGTAAAACAAGAAGAAACTTGAGAAGGTAAAACAAAAAAAAGATGAATAAGAAAAAAAAAAGACGATGATGATGATGAAAAAGAAGAAGAAGAAGCAGCAGAAGATGAGGAGGAGGGAGAAGAAGAGTTTTGAATTATGCAAAATTTATCAGCACACATACACTAAAAATTCTTAAACAATACACTGAAATATCTTCATGTTACACTCAAATTTGCTGCAAATACAGAAAAATATTTTTTTTAATGCAGAACTCTTACATTACATTCAATTCAAACCATCAACGACGAACAACAATTTTCACAAACAAAAACAACATTATTCACCTACAGAATCATAAACTACTAACAAAAACATTAACTAGAATCGAACCACATCTCAACCACTTGATTGGATTCAAAACAATAATCAACTTTGTTCTGGTTCAATTGACAATCTGAACTTGAATTATTCATTATTTTTAATAACGAGATAACTGTTCAAAACTGATTTTAGAGTTTGAGTTCAAAAATATAGAGAGCGATAGAAGAGAAACGCAGAGAACGGAGAGATAGAAGAGAATGTAGATTGAAAACGTTGAGAAAATTCGAAAATGAAAACAAAATCTTTTTAAAAAAGACAGTTATATATTCGCACGTTGATTGAAAAGTTAGTTAGATTAAGAGGCGTGTGAGGTAAATTAAGGTAAAATAACTTGCATAGACTTATATGAAAAAATAACTTGTATATGGGATAAAACTGATATAATATAGGCCAATTCTATGGTGCTAGTGACCTGGTGCCTAAATTTTGCCTAACTTTCTTTTTGTAATAAATTTTAAATTTTTAAAAATTATTTATTTTTATATCTTTTAAATTAAATATTAATTTTTAACTCTTTTTAATAAATAAGCACCATATTTTAGGCACTAAAGCATTTACCTATATAATATATATGGGTTTCTCCAAGCATTTTGCCTTAGCTGGTGCGTCTTAATTTCAATTTGTTTTTCAAAATTATATTCCACAAACATTCAAGTTGACATTTTATCCCTATTTAGAATACAAAACCCTAAACTCTACTACCACGGCAAAAAGGAACTGTAAACTCCTAACAAAAGATTCTACATGCTAAGATAAAATGAACATAAATCTAAGTTTAAAAAAAAGTCAGAGATATCTAGTAGAGTCTCAGCTAGTCCTACCTAATTATTAGAAGCTATAAAAACAATGGCTTCTAATTTTGACTAATTAAACTGGATTAAGTATAAATATAATACTTTGGTTGTGGAATAATAATGCTAATTAATTAAGTAAGTAAAGAAGGCACATATCACAAGGGACAAGAAGTATCCCAAAGCATATTTGACTTCCATGCATCCCCAATGTTCATGAATGGGAACCCAACAATGGATCCAACTTTCTCCAACTCTTGTTCTTCACCGCCAGCAGACACGTTGTTGTTGTTGATGCCAATGTTGTTGTTGTTGTTCCCTTGATGCATCTGACGCAGTAATGGTATTGTTGGGTAGTGCTCCTGCATTCCACCACCGAAGCTACTTGTGATTGTTGTTGCTGTTGCTGCTGTACCCTCTTGGGATGAGGACGACGATGATGTCTTTCCAGCAAAATCTCCAAGAACAGAAGATGACATGTTCAGCAACAATGAAGAAAAATCCATAGTAGGTTTTGCACTATTAGAGGATGTTTCAAGTGGAGTAGTAGTAGAAGAGGGTATTAAACAGTCGTTGCTTATAAGATCTCCATTTGAAATAATGGGTGGTAACTGATGATGATGATGATCAAAGTGTTTGTAAAGCAATGGATTAATATTAATGAAGGGTGGTTTATAAGATGATGCAACATCTTGGATTTGTGTGTCACTAGTGTAGTTAGTGCAAAACTGGGTCATGAAGCTAGTTTTCTTTGCCATCATTGTTGGCATGTTGGATGAACAAAAGTGGAATATGTGATCTGTATCATTGGTAGTGGTGGTTGGTGTTTCAGGTAAGGTAGAAACCCAAGAGTGAGAGAGTGCTCTTTGAGCTGTAGCATTTGTTTTCTTGAATATTCTGCAGATTGCCCAAGAGTCCTGCATGTTGAAATTGAAGTTAGGTAGAAAGTGTGAGATGGATCTTGTTAAGAAGGGTTTGAGAGAGTAATAAATACTGACATTAGGAGGAATAGTGGTCTTGTCGGATGAAGAGTCAGCAAGAGAAGGGAGCCTAAACTCATGCATCATCCAATCAGTTTTAACACCTTTGGCAGCTCTGCCTTTGTAGAAGACCAAAGATTTCTTGAGTCCAATGCACTTTGAACCCTCTGAGGAGTATATAGGCCTGTCAGTCCCTGTGGCTTTCCAGAACCCAGCTCCAGTTACCCTATTTGGCCTTGCACTGTTCCTGTATTTTCTGTCTCTTGGACAGTAGAAATACCACTCTTTCTCTCCTGTACCTGCCACTTCTACACATACAGTACTTTTTTAATTAATTGCCTTATCATTAAGTTCATTCAGATCATAGCCACTATATACTTACTTGGAAGATCCCAAGGATCATATTTATAGATATCAAGTTGCTTGATGAGCTCAATGGACAGAGGCATTTGCTGAATCTTTCTCTTAAGGTAGAACCCCACAAGCTCCTCATCAGTTGGGTGGAACCTGAAACCTGGTAACATGATCTCATCAAGCTTCTCACCTTCCATCTCCTCAAGAAAGAGTAGAGAGTTGAAAGAGGTGGATATATAGAAGAAGCAAGCTGGTAATAATCAAGAAATGAAAACCCTAATAATGAAGAGATAGATAGATAGAGAGAGAACACAGTTGAAGTAGTGAAGTGATTATATGCTTCCTGAGAAGGGATCTTGTACCCGAAGGTTCAGCCGTCTTTTGTGGTGACTCTTAAAGGAGCGTGTGTTTTGCGAGGATCGCGTTGCTATGAAGCTCTTAAAAAGAGAACAACTACCAACTTAATTAGAAATCAAACCCAATTAAGTCGCATTAGTTTCATCATTAAGTACCACTATTCATTCACACTTTCAACTTAATTAAAGAGCTGTGTGTTATTTGTCTATGACCCAAAAGCTGGAATCTCCATACACCACCAAACTAGCAGCATCTGGGGATTGCGATCTTACCATATTTAATTAATTTAACAATCTTGTTTTTACACTAAAAACATTGGTGTTTATTTAGACACACATAAACTTTATTGTTTATAAAAAATACTATATATACATAAAAAAAATTAATTATTATATATTAGCTAGACACAAATAAATTTTATTGTTTATATTTAGTGTATACTTAATATGGTTGATTATTTATTATTATTAAATTTGACAAGTTTCATTGTATATAGGTATGGATTAAGTTTTTTTCCGTACTTTACAATTAGAAAAAGCGTATAGTAGATACTAATTCTAAGATTAATATGCATAATTAATAACATTTTTGGTAAGTAACATATTGTAATGACATGAAAGTTTTGAGCCTATCCGCTAGAGGCCAAGACAAAGCAAAGTTCCAAGGAAAAATAATAAAATTATGTATGAGGGTCTGAAACTTTGAAATATCATTTGGAAACGTGGACCTGAACCTGATTCCAAAACAAAGCTCCAATATATAATTCAACATCGAATTCCAGTTAGACTAACTTTGGATTATATTATTGGTTTTAAGGCTTCTCAGAATCCGAAAATCCCGTTTCTATTCCATTCCCCAGAGCTTCTATTCCACTGGGTTTGTCAGGTCGAAACAGTTTAATAATAAGCATTACATGTTTTTGTTTAATGTCAAATTTTAGATAACAACAAGAGATAGAATCGGACTTGTGATCAAAATCTAATGTGCTTGAGTAGGGGACCGCTTTTACTATATATATATTTTACCAACATTTTCATTTTTATATTCATCTAAATCAACATTTGTTTATTGCCACCAATGTATCTCTATCAATTTCAGAGTTAGCTGAAATTTATGACTACTGCAATATATGATGCTTCTGACTTCGGGGTTATTATTTGACCTTCTTAATTTTCACTCAATCTATCTTTTCAATGGCCAGAAGGCTACTTAATTCTTCGCTTTCATACTCAGACTTATAACTTAGCTTCTTCTAGTCATAAATTTTTATACACTTTATAATCATTTTGTCATTCTTCTATGGCCAAAGGAAAATTCTCCACCATTTTTTTCTTCTCTTTATCATCAAAATTCGAACACTAGTTTAGGGTTTCGCCGTTTAGGTGATGTACTTGTTGGTGTAATCTTTTATTTTTAATAATGCTAGTGACTTTCTACATAGCAGTTATGGTTTAGGTAATCTTGTTTGAATTTTAACTTGTGTTTTCACTTTTCATAAATCATAGGCTTTGAACTAGACTAATAATATGTAGCAGTTAGAAATTAAATAGTTTGAGACATGATCCAATAGGATTATCACGGGTCCATTCCAAGGTGTATGTATAATTGTATATGGATAAGATCATCAGGTTTTAAGCAACATATTAGAAAGATGAACTTTGACCAAAAAAATCTTTAGGGTTAGGTTGTTTATAAGAACAGGATATTGAGACAGGATCTTGACGCATAAAATTGTGTTTAATAGATTGAACATAGGTAGGTAGAGATAGTGCATGTCTTTAAAGATATTAAATTAGTGTATTTTGTGTTTATCTTAATAAAAAGAATAAAAAACACTAATAAATAACACAATTTTTTTATTTTTTATTTTATTATTTTTGTTAATTTTTTATAATTATATTTTTTTTGCAAATTTTTTAAATGAAAAAAATAAAAATAAATTAAATTTTTATAATTTATTTTATTTTATCATCAAACAAAATATAAGAATATTAAATTTTATATTTCTATTTTTTATGTTGTATTTTTAATATCTTATTTTATTCTGTTCTAAAAAAGAAACGCAACTTAGATTCCAACAAATAAAAAAAGAGGAAGTATAGGGAGTCAATGGAATATCTGTACAATGTGTACAATAAAAGTTTAGAGATGTCCAATTTAGTATTAGAGATATAACTATTAGTGTTATATTTTTCTATCAACTTAAACTTTTGGAGTGAGTAGTTTCATGACATGTTATTAGAACTTTAGATCTAAAAGGAATCCTAAAATCAGCTTAAATTTTTGGGATGAGTGATTTTATGATATAAAATGCTCTAGTACTCGAATGATTATTCTAAATACTATGAGTAATGTTCATTTTTTAACTCAGAGTGAAATTCATAAGGAAAATCATAGATTACAAAAGAGCCTCAAATTATTTGACATGACGAACTTTAAAAAATGTCTTTAGGAACTTGTTATTTGACAGGGGCGTTGTGGTAATAGCACACGTGAAAGGCAATTTCCTCTAGGCTTTGGGAATACAAAATAATTATGGGATTTCTCAATTTCTCAATTTCATTCATGGCCTCCCACTAACTTTAATAGTACTAATAACATCATAGATTTTGACACATTTTGTAACATATTTTACACCAAAGTTTGCCAAATATGTCTAGTGGTTGGATGGCAAGTGCCATACGACTAATTAATGGGAAAGGTTCACCGAGTCAAGTGGCAAACTTGGGACTCCAAATTCAGTGAAGGTCCCAAAAATCTAACCCTCGGTTGGAACCACCTTTTGTCTGTTCCTTGACCTAGGGTTTGCATCCCAAGCGTGTAACCAAAGTTTAAAACCGAGTCAAACCCTCCAAACACAACCATTTAAGCCTCTTTTTGCGTGAAACATATCAACCCTCTAAATACGAGAACGAGTATTCTCAGTTTCTCACTCCTATTTTTATAATGTTATTTAATTTTTTTATAAAATTTATACAATATATACAACAACAAATAGTCAACAATGCAAATTTATCCCACTAAATTTATATAAATATATAATTTTTAAAATTATATGTAAAATGAGACCAGAAAAAAAAATAGTAGCATTATCATTTTCTTTAAAGTAAATGTTATATTCGAATATATTATTAGTCATTTAATCTTTAGCGGTTGAAATATTCTAAATGGAAGTCAAATTCCATCTTATAATTTTAAGTGCATACATAATAAATTTTTATCATATTATCAAAAAGAATGGTATAAGTGATAAAAGTTCGAAATATATTTAAAAAAAGACAATTATTATAAAAAAAATTAAAGCACTCGGTAAAATTATTTATTTTGTGAAATTTTGTTAATATAATTTTAACAAGTGAGATTTTTTAAAACAAAACATAAGGTTTTAAGACATACGTGAATATTTATGAAATGACTTATTTAATAATTAATTTTTTGTATGTACATAATATTTTTAAAAAATTTATTTATTTGATTCAAGTATAATTTAAACAATTATTGTTTAAAGAGCATTGGACAATTTTTTTTTTTATACTTTCTTTTTTCAGAATACATTAATATTTCGATTAATATTTTGCAATATTTTTATTATTTAACAAGGATCTAAAACTATTCAAAGTTCAAACATCTCATACAAAAAAATAAGGCCAAAACACAATCACTCTAATAAACAGAACTTATATATTTACTATATTAGTCCACCAATGGATGCATCATACATATTATAAACTTTAATAAATAGCTACCAACAAAAAAGGGTGATTCTCTTGTAGCTTCAGGGTAGAGAGGAAGTTCCACCTTGTCAAAGGAAAAGAAGCTGACCCGTTCCTCCGTGGCTAAGCCAATCTTCAAAGGAAGGCCACCACATTGTTTCTCAAGAGCTTCCGTTTTTGCTCTAGATGGTGGATCTCCCCTAACAGAAATGCACACATTATATGACAAATTCAATTGATTTTCCAAATCAGATAACAGAAAAAAAAGTTGGGGAAGAAAATTGGGAGTTGAAGAAAATTTTGTTGTGTTTATTAATAATCCATAAGGATCAAACAAACTAATGTAATACTTGTATCAGACAAACTAGTATATAATTGTATAACTTTAAGTAGCATGCATTTATTTCTCTTTATAATGCATATTAATTAATTAATTAATTAATATTTTTATGTAAAATATACTTAGTAGATGTATGCAAAAGTGAGTGTATAGTGTATAGCCAGAATTTCTCGAGTTTGAGGAAATATATACATATATAGCTGAGCTTATCCACTAGCACCTCTTGCGTTCATAAACAGTTGGGAATTTATCATGCACGTTTCAATTCAAATGTTTCGAGCTTGAGATCTCCAAGATAACACGAACCCTTCTTAATAAAAAACTTGTACAAAAGTACGTACATTTTCTACTTCTTCAATGCTTGAAACCAGAAAGTTTTACTTGTATTCCACAGCATAGTTATACAAAGAAATGGATATATATTATTCTGTGTACTGCACATGCTCCACATCTATGAAAAGGAGAGAAACTGTTCCTGTCAACTTGTCTGCAACAATTCTTTGATATCATACCCTTGAAGCTACATACACAAACATTAGAAGACGCATTCTTAGCACTCAGAAAAAAAGAAGATTGCAGTCTTCCAGAGACTCATAGGATTTGCATAAAGGCATATACATTGTAATCAACACACATTAAAGAAACTTATCCATAAGAGTGAGAAAAATATATACCAGCAAAAAAGTAAGAAGTAATATAACTCCTGAGTTCCAGAAAGCATGGATGGTGATGGGAGTGAGAAGGTTGCGAGTTTGAGCATATGAAATCCCCAAAGCAGCCCCTGCATATGTCACAAATATAAGTTATCTTCATCAGTGTACATGAAAGAACTATTGTAGCTTTTAAGAGAAAAAATAAGGTTTCTTTTACGGGTTAAAATTTTTCTTCCTAGTTAGGTAAACATTCTGTGTATTCATTTTCTACACAAAAATTATGTAGAATCTTGTTGGCATTTCTGAAGTCCACGTTTCCTTGTATGTGCAGAATACCTAGAACAAACAACTGCGGAAATTCCCCAGGAGTGAGATGGGCAAGGGCAAAGACAGCAGCACTAATGATGATGGCAACCGGTGTAGGAACCCTGCATTGAAATCATACGTACATGAGGGAAATTTTCCCACTAATGCTCAATAGTCAACAGCCTAGCCAAACAACAGGACTGAGGTTACCCTCTTTAATTTTGTCTCCGTACATAGATCAACTAACTATATATTTTACTATGAATTCAAACTCAGTTGTATGCCTTTTATCAAGTAGAGCATTCTTTAATCTTCACAAGGTAAAAGTTTCCCAGGTATGCCACTATCAAGTCAAATAGAGCTAGTTGAAATTGATTATAGAACCACTATTGATATTTCAAGTCCAAATACATTGATCGTTAGAAACATATCAGGAAGCAGAAATTCATAATGGAAACTTCACCACACAACCTGAGTCAATTTCTCCTTCAGGAAAAGATAAGCCAACTACAGCATCACAAAAGCTGCACATACATCAGGCTCCTCTATTCAATTATCTATGCAGTTAGTGTCTAATGCAAAGGAAGTGTCTTGCTTGAAAGTCAAGCTGCAGTTTCTTTAATCAATATTTCATTTTAGTCTATGTTAAATATGTGAACAAGAAGGAATTAAAGAAAACAGTACCACTTAGTCATGGAGGCCATTAAAAAGCCTCGAAATAGTGTCTCCTCAAGTACAGGTGCAAGAACACCAGTGATGCCCACCAAGCATGCAGTGCTACAGAAAAGGTTAAACGTAATTGTAACTTGAGACTCATGGATGCAGAACCGATATACAAGCTTTGATGTTCTTTTTTCCAAGGGTTGATATAAGAAAACTTTGAGTTTGAATATCTCATAAGTACCTGACATTTGAAGATCCAATCAACGGGAGTAATTTTACAAGAGCATCAGTCTGAAAGGAAATTTATAGAAGCTAATAAGATATCTCCAAGAGATCAAAGCACATAAAAGTTAACACCAATACTTTAAATGAGTCATTAACAGAACAGAAGTACTAGTTCTACAAAGGCACAAATTTGTATATAATATAAATAAGGAGGAATATATGAAATATAAGTTTAACAAGCAAGCACAAATTCTACATTCGAGGTGAAAATAGGTACAATACCACAAATCATATATTAGAAGCATCTTGGACCCATGATTAAAATGATTGGAAACAGAGGAGGATGCCATATATTTGAAGCAATGTGGATGAAAGAGAATTGTATCATTTCAAGCATTATTTGACTAAAACATACCAATCAAGCTTAAGGAAAAATTTTACCACACAACTATAAAACCCAAAAGGTTGTATTGGTTTAGGGTTTATAGGAATTTGGGCAATAAACTAACAAGAAAATGTACTTAATGTTGCAAAGATGAATCTGTTACATTGGGTGAGTGGAAACATTTGACAATATAAGATTAGTATTTAGTGCATTTGGGAGAAAGTCGTGCCTATCATGGAAAAGGAGGTAGAATCTTGTCTATGTGATATGGGAATGTAGAAAGAAGTGCACAGAAACTCTGATAAAGAGAGAAGATCGATCAGATGGAGAGGAATCCAATGGCTGAATATAGAAGGAGAGCTAAAAAGAAAATCATAGGTGAAACTATTAAAATAGACTAAGATTTTATTGATTTGAATGTAGATTGTAAACATAAATGATGATAAGACAATACAGTGTTGCCTGATCCATGTAATTAACTTCACTTAATTGGACAAGACTTATCCGTCATTGTTGTAGTTCTAATATGGTACATTACGATGGTTAATTCACACTCATCCTTCGGTTAAGGAAAGCTGATCTGCCTCTAGTTAGCTAGGAGGATCCATATGATGGCAATATACAACCAAAATTATGAAATTAACCCTAAATTCAGTGGATTGATTATTTATGCTATTTGAGTGGAAGCCCTAACTAGCCTCCTCAGAGTGCAACAGATAGAAACTAACATACAACAGCATCTGCCTGTGAAATTCCTAAAAGAAAATTGTTAACCTCTCTTTGTGGGGGTTCTCCATTAAAGAATGAGACAGCTACTCCTGTCAATGCAATGGAAGCTATGGCACCTACAAGTCCGATTCCCGCCCACAAAAGCCAACCCTTTTGAAGACTGAAAGGGTCCCTCAAATCTGAAACAAGTTTTTATTTTTATCATGGAATGGGAAATAAGCATAGGTGTATAACATTATAACTTTTCAAGGTAAGCAAACTGCTAACTAAACACCTCAGTAAGACAAGCTTTAGAACAAAAACGTGGATTCTAGAACAACATTTAGCTGTGGAAACAAGTGACTATGAAGTATGAACTTAATTGAAGTGACAAATGTTAACCTTAGAAACCTTGATATAATTGAAGGGTTGTTAACTGATCATACCATATTTGAAGAAGTCTTGAGGGAGTGGCTGGAAATTGCTGGCAATGGCATATATAATTCCGAGTACAACAGCAGTTGTGATGCTGCCAAAAATAATTAACTCAGAACCAAAGTTATAATAGCAATAAGTGAAAGGTAGGTATTTGGTATTAGCATACCCCTGATCTAAAAAGAGTAACTCTGCTTTCTCATCCATACTAAGCACCTCAGGTCGAATTCCCAGATATGGAAGAGCTGTGGCCTCAACCAAACCTGTCAAAACAAAACTGGCTGGGAATAAATTAGTGGATTAAAATTAAAAACCTATTATTAGGATGTGGTTAGTTCCACGATAAGGTTTTGAAAACACACCCTAATCCACAAGCGAGAGAGGTTAGTGTAACGGTTTGCCATTCCCAAGGTACCTCCCATCGGCTGAGAAGAGGCCAATTGGTATCGGGTTTGTTAGGTGCGTTGAAGAAGCAAACAGAATGAAGACCCCGTGGAGTAGGTGGAGAAGTGAAAGTGAAAGGGCGCCGATGAGTGTTGAGGCTGAGAAGTGAAGGGGAATGGAAGAGGGAGGAAGAGAGAGAAGAAGAAACTGCCACCGAAAGCATTGTGCGGAGTGCGGATAAGAGGATCAACTGGAACGCAACTCCAACACCAAAACACTTCACTACCGTTTTTGTCTTCCAAAATTCACTTTTTTTATCTCTTTTTTTAGTGTCTTACACAATCTTCTAATCCTATGATTATTTTAACAATAATACAAAAGATAGTTATTCTTAGTAATTAAATATATAAATTTAATTTAATATATTATTTTTATAAAATAATTTTATTATATAATTTTATATTAATAAAAATAATTATTTTTTATATTAATTATGTAAATAATTATTAAAAAAATAAATATAATTATATAATTATATAAAATATTTTATATTATTAATATATTAAAATTAAATTTTAAATATATAAAATTATTTTACATCATCAATTAATTAAAATTAATTTTTTTTATAAAATCTTTCCTCATATTTTTATTTTTAAAAATTATAGAATCAATTATTTTTATGTTTTAAATAAAAATACATATAGTAATTACTTTCTTATAAAATATAATAATTATTTATTAATAATAATATATAATTTGTGATTAAATTAAAATATTTATAGTATAATTTTATTTTTTAAAAGATTTTTTAAATAATATTAATGATTAAATTTGTAGACATTTTCATGGTTCATGATTAAAAGTTTTAAATTTTTTTATTCTTATAATAAAATTAATTTGAACAAGTACAATTTAACATGAGATAAAATTTATTCTTAAAATATCTTTTTTATTATCATAGTAAAAAATAACTATTATAAAATATTTTTTTGTTAAAAGTTACTTAAAAGTGTTTTATATTTTACTATCATATTTATCCTTAGAATTAAAGTAATATGACTAATATATTAAAATTTATCAATATATTTTTATTTATTATTGAGTTATAAATAGCTATATTTATACTTAGAAATGATTTCATATTTTTTTGTTAATTTAATACATATTAAAATTGTTGAATATAAGATGAATGTACAATATCTTATCACAATGATGAGAGATTTATTAGTCTAAAGTAATTTATAAATTTTTTTTCTATTTTAAGATAGATAATAAAAATATTGTTAAGAGAAGATCTAATCTAATTTATATTTACTCTTTTATGTATAAGCACTATTGTACATAATTACTTAAGTAAGTCAAAAATACGAAGAAGAAGATACACAATAATTTTTATCGATGTTATTTTATTATTCAATCCCTCAAATTAGAAATAAAATTAAGCATTCATCAATGCTATTTCATTATTCAATCTCCCAAATTAAAAATAAAATTAAACACGTAAAAAATATAATTTAAACATTTAAAATACTCAACATGTAAATAATTATGATAAATTAACTTGTATGGAATAAAAATAATAAAATTTATAATATAAATTTATAAAAACTTAAATAAAGAGGAACAAAATAAAAGAAATAAAATAGATATATTACAATAACAAATAATAATATTTTATAATTTATAAAAAACAAAAGATTAGAATAATATATCATAGCAGAAAAAAGTATTAACAAATGAAAGAACAATTGATAAATACTGAAATTCTCTTCTAGCATATATAATTTTTTATAATAAATAAATAATGAGATATAAAAATAAATAAAATAAAAAAATAAAATTATGTTTTTTATGAAATTGAAAAAATATTTATGATTATATAATTGATAGGAGCATATAATTATTACACAATAAATTATAGGAAACTGTTAATAGAAATATTATATTTGATATTAAAATAAAAAATATATAAACAATGAATAAAAATTTAAAATTTAAAATTAAAATATTTAACATCATGGAAAAAATGAAAGAGAATTTTGTATAAATAATAACGCAAATATTAACGTGACAATAAATTGAATCAAATAATATATAATTAAATTAATTAAATAATTGATATAATAAATTAATTATAATTATTTGATTCAATAAAATATAAAATAAATAAAAAATATCTTATAAATATATCATGTAAAAATTATAACATTTAAAAAATTATTAATCAAAATACATAAGATAAAAAAAATATAAATTAAAAAAATCAATTCATTTATTTTAGTCAAGTGAAATAATTAATATAATTGATTAGTTATAATTAATATGGTAAAAAATATTAAATAATTTAATATTTATCTCAATCTAATCAAATAAATAATTAAGTATGATATTTTTAAAAATTATTAATCAAAATATATAAGTCAAACAAAATGAATAAATTAAAACAAAATTAATTTATTTATTCCAATTAAATAAAATATTAATAATTTAAAATTTATTTCAATCAAATTAAATAAATAAATAAATAATACATTTAAAAGAGTCAAATAAAACAATAAAAATATTTTTAGAAGCATGCGACATTAATTATATTATTAATTAAAAAATATAATTTTAGTAATATATAACAAATTAAAATAAATTAAATCCTGTAATTATGATAACATTATATCTTTTAATATTATTAAATTACATAAATAAATACGCCATAATTATAGAAAGAGAATAATACTATAAGAAGAGTTTTAAATGTATCGAGAACATCGGTGTTTCAGTTATTTTAACCGTTGATTTGAATTATAAGAAATATATATAATATATATTAATTGAAATCAACGGTTAAAATAATTAGAACATTGTTATTCTTGGTACACTTAAAATTTTTCCAATACTATATAACCAATAAATATTATCATTTTTTTTGGAACACTAATGATATGAAATAAGAAATAAACAAGAAGATAAAGATTCAAACTGAATGAAAAGATATATTAAAATTGAAATAGAAATAAAAATGATAGATTGAAATTGAATACAAAGAGAATCACTATACTTTCTACCCAATTTCTTGACGCAAACTCCTCAACCTAACTTGTCAACGCCATAGTTTGAAAATTGATTCGAAGGGACTCCTCAATCTTCTACTCAATTCATCGATGTAACAAGAGAGGGACTCCTCAACCTCAATTGTCCACACCATGGTTTCATCACGAAACCAAAAAGGGATTTTAAAACCTCTAAAAATTCTATGCTGCTACTACAATAGCTAAAGAAGTATTTATAACCTCTTATTAGGTTAAAACAAAGAAAAACCCTAAAACCCATAAACATAAGGCTCAATCTAGTAATTAAATAAACAAAAATAAAAATACATTAAATTAAAATATTCTAAAAATATAAACTAATATCTTATAAATAACACTTGAACTTTTCATATCACGAACATTTGAAGCACGTATCAACTAAGCTAACAAAAAATAGCCCAAGATTTGGAACAAATCCGATTCATTCACTCTTCACCTAAAATTATATAGAAAAATAACATAACAACACACTTTGTGATTGTTGTTTTGTCTTCACATCTAAATATTATTATTATCACTTCTATCTGCAGTTCCGCTCCGCACCATGTTTCCAGTGTCCTCCCTGTCGGTATCCTAAGCCAATGAAGGTTTGTTTGTTTTTTTTTTTCTAAAAAAAATTAAAATGAATCTATCAAGTATCAACTTTTTCAAAAATTCTATTATCAAAATGTCATTTTTGAAAAATTAGTTATCCAAATACTATTTTTTTGGGTTACGGTGGTAACTAATTTGTTATTTTATCACTAATTCTATAGTGATTATAATATTATAAAAAATTTAAATATTTTAAATTACATAAAATTTGAAAATGTCAAATATATATCTTTAAAGAATGAGATTATCTCAATCATAGGATGTCTATCAGTCTATTATTTCATCTTCATATTTCAAAGTCATACACACACAGAAGGATAATCTTTAGTTGTGTATTAAATTAATCAGTTAATTAATAAATGGCATCCCCAATATCAATAAAAATGTTCAAACAAACAGAGCCTTTCAACCTCTTGAGCTAAAATCAAAACTTAAAAAACATGCACAGCTTGAGCTCATATATATTTAATAAAAATATTTAAATAAAGAGATCAATAAAATGAAAACATAAAAAATTTAGTCACTAAACTTTTTATTATTATGAATATTTTAATCCAAAAGTCATTAAAATATTAGTGTTTAATAACTTTAAAAAACTTGACAACTAAGACAAATTGACTTTGATGAGTTTGGAAAACACAATTCTAAGGCGGTGGAGTAAACGCGTGCACATTAAATTAATCTTATACATGAAAAATCTATGTTGGCCCAATATAATAAAGAAAACTGAAGGGACTTGAAGTACATGAGCCCTACCTCCATTTCACAATCATCATCTATACTTAATTATACATCCTGATGTGAGACTTTGATATTTTATAAGAAAAATTATCGCTGAATTTTTATATTATATTAAAATTAAGTAGACTTAATTCAATTACAAAAATTAATTTTAAAAATAAAGATTGTCTCGTAATTATAATAATACTATCAAATTAAATTTTTAATAAGTCACCAAAAAAAAAATTAAATTTTTAATAGATGCAAAATTTATAATATCCTTTTTCCTGCTGAATATTTTCCGTTCCATAAAATGATCCACGTTAGGTCAATCAACAGGGATTAGGGTTTTCCTACTTTTACGCAAAATAAATTAAATTTTCTTTTATTTATTAATGAAGGTTTATTAGGCTATTGACATAATAACGAGAGGGGTGTGTTAAAATTTCAAGAACCTGAATTATTAAGGTGAAAAAAACACGTTTTTGTGAGAACAATTTGACCTAGGTATATATAACCAAAGAAAAGAAAAGAAAAGAAAAGAAAAGAAAAGAAAAGATCTGGAGTAATATTGTAATCCTGAATTAGCAAGGACAGATAGGTATACTGCAATTTTAACAAGAATAACAGAAAATAGAGGATAGAGGGGGAATTCGTTAAACACAACTTCTTTTTCTGTTTATTCAAAATTCTAATTGTAATTCTAATTCATTCATATACTAATCATATCGTATCATAGTCATACTCATACCAATCACTGTAAATCTGGAAAAAGCGTAAACAGTGTGGTTCAGTGGCAGAACACACAGATTAACATAGCTGTTTCCCGTTATTTTCCCACTTTTTCTTTCTCTCCTTCCTATTTATTGTGATTAAGTCCCAAAGCTACTTGCTTTTATACCTACAATTGACTAGAGTCTCTCACTCATTCTCCAACCGGATCTACAACACATTACACTGTGGTGTGCAGCCACGCACAGAAATCATTGCTGGGTTGCTCAGAAATAAATATCAGATAATAAAGTTCCCAAATTTTCAGTATCTCTTCCAATACTTGTTCTTGGGGTATCGCAGATCCTTCCACCATTGCTGAACCCATTATTATATGATCGGTAAGAGATCTCGACTTTCCATTCCCATCATTAAATTCTCTTCCTTTCTTATTATTCTTCTTATGTTTTCCGTTTCTCCCAAAATTTCCCCTTCCTTCCTGGTATCTAAAGTTTAGTTTTTTATGTGCTTTCAGTTGCTTTTGTGTAATTAGCTTTCGTGGGTATTCATTACAGCTCTGAATTTGGCTCCTTTTTGCAATATTGCATGCTTTCTTCATAAGTGGGTGTTCAAAGTTTTGTTTGGTTCTCTTCGATTACTATCTCAGTTTGTATTTTTTTTTTTTTTTTTTTTGCATACTTCATTTTCTAAATCCTAAAGAAGATTAAAGTTTGTGTTGTTTTGGGTGGTATAGAAGAAGTATTCTAACTTTTCTTGACATAGAACTTACTTAAGCTCTACACTGTTGAGTAGATCTGAAGCTAGCTTCACCTTATCTATTTTTGACAAATATGTGTTGCAAACTAACTAATGATTGCTCCTTATGACGGTGGTTGAGACTAACTTGTCATGATTTGTCAGTTATGAAAATTTTATTATATTCGATGTATGCTATAGATTATTGCAGGTGATTGGTGTTGATCATTGATAAGGAGTTGGATAGATATTAAAATATTGATATTTTTGGAACTTGCTATTCTTTAGCTATGTTCATTGGAGCAAGTGTCTGGATTTGGACTTATCAGGTTTTCTACATCTTGAGTAGATGTAGTGGTACATAGTCTTGAGAATTCGACATCACATTTCTTAGTTCTGAATTGGAAAGTGATCATTTTCAGGTTCTACATGGCGAAACCAAGTTCAGCTGATGGCAGGACTAGAAGCACTGTGCAGATCTTTATAGTAGTTGGTCTCTGCTGTTTCTTCTATATATTGGGCGCGTGGCAGAGAAGCGGTTTTGGAAAGGGCGATAGCATAGCATTGCAGATTACCAAGAGTAATACAGAATGTGAGATAGTACCAAATTTAAGTTTTGACTCCCACCATAGTGGAGAAGTTAGCAAACTTGATGAAGCTGATTCGAAACCTAAGGTGTTTCAACCATGCAAAGCAAAATATACTGATTATACCCCCTGCCAAGATCAACGGCGAGCGATGACCTTCCCTAGAGAGAACATGATCTATCGAGAGAGACATTGCCCACGTGAAGAAGAGAAGCTGCATTGTTTGATTCCAGCACCCAAGGGGTATGTTACCCCGTTTCCATGGCCAAAGAGTCGTGATTATGTTCCATATGCAAATGCTCCCTACAAGAGTCTTACAGTTGAGAAGGCTATTCAGAATTGGATCCAATATGAGGGAAATGTGTTCAGATTCCCTGGTGGTGGAACCCAGTTTCCCCAAGGCGCTGATAAATATATTGATCAACTTGCATCTGTGATACCTATAGCTAATGGGACAGTGAGGACTGCGCTAGATACTGGTTGTGGGGTATGTTTATCATTGGCACCTCCTTTGCCATTATTACACACAAAATTTGGATACATTTTTTATATTTGTTTTAACTTTGAATTCTTACTTTGGGTTTCTTTGCTCAGGTTGCAAGTTGGGGTGCGTATCTTTGGAGCAGAAATGTTATTGCCATGTCATTTGCACCAAGGGATTCTCATGAAGCACAAGTTCAATTTGCTCTTGAAAGGGGTGTACCTGCTGTAATTGGTGTTTTGGGAACCATAAAGTTGCCTTATCCATCTCGAGCCTTTGACATGGCTCACTGTTCTCGCTGTTTGATTCCTTGGGGAGCAAATGGTGAGAACTTCACGATTAACACTATCATCTTGTCTATGAATTAGTTCATACAGAATTGAAACACAATTTCCAAACTATTGTGATCATGCTTTTTTTTTTTTTAATTTGACAATTTATATTGTTACTTGCGACAGCAGCAGTTTAAAGTTGCATTATGTTTACAGGTGGAATATATATGATGGAAGTTGATCGAGTCCTAAGGCCTGGCGGTTACTGGGTGCTTTCGGGCCCTCCAATCAATTACAGGGTTAATTACAAAGCCTGGCAGAGACCAAAGGAGGACCTTGAGGATGAACAAAACAAGATTGAAGAGATTGCTAAGAAACTTTGCTGGGTGAAGAGGTCTGAGAGGGCTGAGATTGCTGTTTGGCAAAAGACTATGGATTCTGAGTCATGTCGACGCAAACAAGAAGATGCTGGTGTAAATTTTTGTGAATCTTCAGATGCTGATGATGTCTGGTATGTTCTGTTTATTTGTAGTTTGCAGTTTAATAATGCAATATTAGTATCCCTTGTAGTATTTCTACTATCCATTAAATCTCGGCTTGATTATGTCTTCTTCATGTATAACCACGGAAATGCTTGAAAATATTCTGAGAACTGCTGACCTTGTTAATTTTCAAATTTGTCATTAGCGATTACCTCATATATCAAATATTTCTGGAGTAAATCCAGAATATTGTTAACAAATACATTGCTTAACTTTGTTTAGGAAGAACTGGTTTGCTAACGTGGAATGCCTTTATTTTGTTGCTTTAGGTACAAGAAAATGGAGGCCTGCGTTACCCCAAGTCCTAAAGTTTCAGCTGGAGATCTTAAACCATTTCCGAGCAGGTTATATGCCATTCCCCCTAGAATTGCTAGTGGCTTGGTACCTGGAGTTTCTTCTGAGACATACCAAGATGATAACCAAAAGTGGAAAAAACATGTAAATGCCTACAAGAAAATTAATAGACTGTTGGATACCGGAAGATATCGAAACATTATGGATATGAATGCTGGGTTGGGTAGTTTTGCTGCAGCTATTCAATCTCCCAAGTTATGGGTCATGAACGTTGTGCCTACCACAGCTGAGAAAAGTACCCTGGGGGTCATATATGAGCGCGGCTTGATTGGCATTTATCATGATTGGTATCGCTTTCTAGCTTCTTTCTCGGGTTATATTTATGGCATCTTTTCGTTTAATGTTGAAATATATGATGTAGCTGTGCGAATCTTAAACTATTAGTTGGATTCCTTATTTATGTTTGTATTTTTCAAATTCAGGTGTGAAGCCTTTTCAACATATCCAAGGACATATGATCTCATTCATGCCAATGGCCTCTTTAGTCTGTACAAGGATAAGTAAGTGTTTGTTTGGTCAAACCACTATTCAACTAATTATCTAATTCAATTCTAAATCCTCTCCTGCATCTTCTTATCTTGCAATTATAGTTTTCCTTATATGACCTTCAAAGATGACTCTTGATCATAAGGTTCAAAAAACAGAGTTTTCTGAATGTTTTGATCAATTACTTGGTTCTGAATTTTCCTCTTTTTGCGTCCATTCGTAAGCCTCAAGCATATGTGTTTGATGAAATGCAGATGTAATGCAGAAGACATTCTTCTGGAGATGGACCGGATCTTGCGGCCGGAAGGCGCCGTCATATTCCGCGATGAAGTCGATACCTTAATAAAGGTAAAGAAAATAGTTGCAGGAATGAGATGGGATACCAAAATGGTTGACCATGAAGATGGACCTCTTGTTCCTGAGAAGATACTAATTGCTGTAAAGCAGTATTGGGTTGTTGATGGAAATTCCACTTCTACACAATAATCACTGAAGACCAAGTTAAATTACAAGCGTGCCCTTAGGCTTCCAGCACCTTTCTGTTTGAACTGAAGCCTTTGACAGTGGCTTTGTTATGAAGAAGCTAAAAGGGACTATTAGAAGAGTTATATGCACAATTGTCACTTAGCTAAGATTTCATATGCAGTGAATTTATCAAGGAAGCTGAAGTTCAATGTTTATGCTCCCTGGAATCTAGGAAATTTTTTGGTAGAAGTTGCTTATCTTGTACAATGTTACATTAAAAAAACAAAGATGCTGTCTTCTTTTAATTTAATAGTTTTGTCGTTATTATATGTTTGGGAAAAAAAAGGTTACATTTGTCTTGGAACTTTAGCTTGATGCAGTGTATTAGACTATTAGTGATAAATTTTCTTCATTAAGTTGCTATTGGTGCAAGGTTACAAAACTTACAGTAAAATAATATAATAATACTCTCAAGTCGAATTATGATTTTGTTTTTATGTTATATTCAGAGGTATGAATTGACCACTGAAATCTAATCTTTGCTTAAATCTTAAATGTCTAGTCCAGATTCAGTGGTTATACGGCGTGCAACGCGATTTGCTTTCTTTCTTGTTTGTTAATTTTCATTAAAAATATCTAGATATTTTAGATACAGTTCATATCTAACTAATATGGTTCATGTGAAAATTATATTTTATGTTGATCCATGTATAAATACATACGGATATCTTAGTTATGATTGAAAATGATGTTAACTAACAAATAAATGTACATTATTACATCTAACTCGTTAGAATTGCAACTATGACATGACCATTACGGAGACCTAATTTGTTTAGATATCGGATGAGTGTTAATTGAATTCATTTAGTATCCGCAAGCATAGCCTTTTTCTAATAATGCAGAGTGAATATCATCCCGACTTCTCATAATTTTTTTTAAGAATTACGAGATATTTAATAAAAATAATACTTATTTTACTTCTTGATATTTAATTTTGTGAAACAAGTATCAATGATCTCTCTCCAAAATATACTTATGTGACACGTTAATCACTAATATATTTTTTATTTAATTTTTATAAGTAAAAATAATTTAAAAATTACTAATATTTTTTTTATTTTACACAATAAATTTAATCAATATATTTGAAAAGATAATAAAAACATAAAAAATAACTAAACGACTCTAACAATTATTTTTAAAAGATAACGAGACTCTATATAAAAATTTATCAATCTTGACTCTTAACGAATAAATTAACAATTAACATATTATGTAGGTTAATTTTATTAATATAAAAAAAAATATTGACAAAAAATTAATTAATCTCACAGAAATAAATATCAAGAATTAAAAAAATATTTTTTTATTAAGCACCTGATTGGTTTTTCAAGGTAATTATCAAGAATCGTTTAAAGTTTTTTTTTTTTTCAATAATGTATGGTTTGGTTTAGTTGAAATGTCAATTGGTGGCAAGGCATCAGCGGCATTGAAGGTGCCTGCTTTTGTTTTTACTGTCTCAAGTGTCAATTTTGGGTGGACATCATATCACTGAATGAAATAAACGAGGTAGGACATTCATGTCACGGATTGAGATCTTGTGGTCTTGCCACTACAAATAACAAAATAAAAAAAAATAATAAATGTGTAAGGTCTTGCATCCTCAAACTTTGTCCATATTCTAAAATTAAACCAGCATCCTCATAACACAACATTACAATTGCATTAGCTTCATTCCAGTAATACCAACTGGTTCCATTGTGTCCCTTCCCTTCACTGTACAGCACAGTTATCTAACTAGCATTCTTTGATTAATTTGGTCTACTTTAAGGTGGAAATATATATATATATATATATATATATATATATATATATATATATATATATATATATATATATATATATATATATATATCAATTTTTTAAGACGTGGTAAACTAGAATGGAGCATTCATTTGGTTAATTATAATCCAACCAACCAAGAAAAAAGGGTAGAGAGCCATGTTTTAAAGTGATAGCGATGGGACTACTCACAAATCATCTCAATGCAAAGTGGATATGGAACACATTCCTCTCTAGTATCTATCATCCTTTCTCCTGAAAAGGGACCAATCATGGAGAGCTTCACCTATAACAAATTTAGAGCTCCTAACTTTGGCAGCTCAAGTTTTTATCATATTTAACTTTTCAACACCATTTGATGAACTCCTGATCTTAACATATGCAATTCAAATTCTTTAGGTGAAAATTCACGTACGATTTTTTTCACCTGAAGTTAATAGTTGAAAACCGTTAAATTATTTGATATATTGGACTAAATTATCATTTAATAGTTTTTAACTATTAACTTCGCATGAAGATAACTGCAAGTGAGTTTCTACCGGTCCTTATTAAACTACTTCTAGTGACTTAGTTTGAAATAAAGTAGCAGAGTCTACTTATACTTGCAGTGAATATTCTTAAATCAAACATAATATTACCTCTTGTAAAATATACATGTGGTTCACACCATAAAAAAAGAAACGGTACTTATCTAAATTCAAGAAAGTTTTGTGATGAAAAGCTACCGGTAAGTGTCAATTAAGCTACAAGCACAATGTCCCTACCTACTTTAGATTTTGCAAAATCTGCTAAAGCCTACATATAGAGCTACTCTAAACACCCATGGAGCCATTGAAGATTGAACCCTTCCTTTTTAAGTTCCATAGTGCAACCATTTTCTTCTCCACTATCTTCCTTTGCACCCCTTTTTTTTAAAAACTTTTCTTTCTTTTTCCCACACCACTCACAAAATCAGCTCTTCTACTTTTCCCCAGTATTGCAGGGTCTTTGTCTTCATCATTTTTATTTACTTTCCCCTCTAATTCTTTGTTCTTCATCATTTTTCTCTTTTTGTCACTTAACAACTTTGATTTGATTTCCTTCAAATAATTCTATAACAATGGTTAGTACCATATCATCCACTTCTAAGACCACCCTCTATAATACTAAGTTGCAAAACTTCAACTCTGATGATGCAATTTTCTCTCCACACTTAAACAAGAACCAAGGAACAAGCCAAAAACTTAGTCCCTATATCAGAAGGGATTCATTTCAGCACCACCATGGTGAAAAGAAGAAGGAGGAAGACGGCGAAATCGGAGTATTCGGTGCAGAAAAATACTTCAATGAAGGTGAGGTTGATTCCTCATCAGTAGCTTCTTCAAGCATAGCTACTTCAAAGTACTTGCACCAACACAAAGATCACCATCAAATAGCTCAAGAATCTTATGGAACTCCGAGTATTCGCTCTGAATCAACATGTAACAGCCAAAGTGCACTCTTACACAGTGCTATGATGATGAGGAACTCTCAAAGGAACAACAAGAACAAGAACATGAACAACAACAACAACAACAAGGCACTGGCAAAGAGTTTTCTTGCTGGTATTGGCATCAAATGTTCTTGTTCCGACAAGAATTCTGTTGAGATCAATGATCATGCAGGCGAAATCAGCTTCAGCAAAACCGCTATCTATGATGTTTATCTTGGAAAAACAGTACCAAGAAAGATCTTAAATTCTGGTGCAGATTCTGATACTCATTCACCTAAAATCTCAAAGCCAGTTGAGAAGTTCATTGGTGTTGGATTGAACAAAGATTTCCCATTTTCACCTGTGAGTTCTTCTTCTGGTTTGGGAAATCATTTTGTGAAAATGCAAATCCAATCATCACAAGCACAAGAAGAAGGAAAAGAAGAAGAAGAAGAAGAAGAGGAGCCAAGAAAATCACTTGCAGTGTTTGGTTCTCCAATTCTGAGTCACAAGAGCAAGTCCTCAAGCTTTGACAAAAAACTAAGAATCCCAAAAAGAATGGAAGATATTATTGATCATCACAAGCATAATCATTTGGGTGCTAATTCAGGTTCAAACTTCAATGATGCTGCAAGCGATGCAAGCTCAGATCTGTTCGAGATTGAAAGCATCAAAGGCAATAATTCATTTCTTGCAAGACAAGCAACATCAAGGTGTGGAAGCCCCACAGGCTATGCACCAAGTGAAGCAAGCATAGAATGGAGTGTGGTCACTGCAAGCGCCGCCGTGATGTCGGATTGCGACGAGCAGATGTCTGAGGTAACTGTAAGGAGTCCAATAAGAGTGCCGGTGGCAGCATCATCTTCACAGAGGCGGCGCAGCCACGGCATGCTTTTGGGTGGCTGCAAGAGCCATAAAGCAGTTAGAGTTGCCGGTGATGCTTTCATAACATATGAGAAGCCAAATAGTCCACAAAGTCGCCACCATAGAATCAGTAATAGCTCCTCTCACTCTCAGCTTGCAAGGTTTCAAAAAGAGTCATCAAAGGTTGCAAGGCATGCATATGCTGCAACTCCACCCTCACAACTACTATACAAATAGATCTTCTTTGAAATTCATCCTCAGTCTTGTCTATTTCTTCCTGCAATATATAAATATTATTTAGTCTTCTTGTTATTGTTATTATCTGTAAGAGTATTTGCAGTTTCTGATTAAAAGTTGATGGAAATAATGGATGCTTTTTAGTTATGCATTTTGTCTCATACAAAACAAAAATGTGATATGAAGAAAGTTGGCATGGCAATAAAGTGCCCTGCTAATGATCCTTTTACAAAATCAAGTGGGTTGAATAATTAAGAAGAAGAAAGAACATGTTATTTTTTAATAATAAATACTGATTGCAAACTTAAAAAATAAAATTGTAATAGCTCCAATAACATATGTACAACCAAAGTTTGTTGTTAGGCATTTTGGGAATTTTTTTTTTTGTTGGATCTCGTTTTCATGTTTAATGTAGTTTCTTTTGAGGACCACCAGAATTTTAAAAATTGAACCTTCCAAATTTATGATTACATATTGCATATCCAACCAACTTAGAGGACAAAAGTGAATAATAATAAGGTGGAGCATCCTTCAAATAATTTCTCAATTATATTATTTACATTTTACAACTAGTTTCTTTTTCTCTTATGCAATGGATGCAACCATGCATGCAAACCATCAATCATCACGATATACAGTTGTTGGTTTTAAGTTGGGGTCAGCAATTACATTATCCTGCAATTAAGTTATGATTATGCATGATAGGCACTAAACATTAGCCTCATCACTCGTAGAGAGAAATATATAAAATACGAAATGACAATAATTCACTTTTATAATTAATCAAAATTTATAAATGATTATATTCACATTTATAATTAAATTTGGTTATTTAATATATTTTTAGTAATTTTTTACTTTATTTATTAGAAATAAAGTAAACGCCATGTTAAAATATAATCGTATAAAAAACTAATCTTCAGTTCCATTATTCCTACAAGATGGATATATAATGACTAAATTTTTAAAGTGGTCTCTGAAATTGACATTGTGAATTGTTTTTGAGATTTTAATTGTATTAATTATGTTTTTGAGATTGAAAAAATTGTACTATATTAGTTCCTAATCCATTTTCCGTTAACGACGCGCTGACATGACTTGATGACATGGACCTTTGGTGACACATCTCACCTCATGGTTTGGACACGTGTAACGGTATAATGACGTGTCAGATTATACCACGTGTCACAATATTATTTATTCACGTGTCATTCACTATATCATTATTACATATGCACTAAATTAGTCTCTTACTTTGTATCAAATTACTCATTTTAGTCCCTGAAATTAAATGTTGTGTACCAAATTAGTCCATTCATTAGTTTTTTCTCATTTTTTTTGTAAAATTAAAATTCTCAATATTTTTGAACACACTAATTTTAATTTTATCTTTTAACAAGTTATTTAAATACAAGTACTTTTATAAAATGTATTTAATTTTAGTTTTAATTATACAACTTTTTTTCTACAATATTTTATTAAAAGAATTATATGAAATATTGATATTGATTTAGTAAAAAGTGTAAGATAAGGGTATAATAATATTTCTTAATATAAATTTTTTAATATTTAACATCTTAATAAATATTTTAAGAATACTTGATAAGACACTTGTTAACTAATATAAAGGAAAAATTATTCTAAAGGACCGTTAGGAAGATTTAATTATTAAAAAGGATATTTAATACTAAAATTATTAAAAAAGATTAAATTTTTTTATAATATTTAAAAACAACTAAATCTTTTTATAAAGAGACAAATATATCTTTGATTTTTTTATAATCTTTATATTGATAAATTTTATTTCTCTTAAAATTTTAATAATTTTTATTAATTATTTATTTTTTACTTTTGTGATCTTTATCCAACAAGAAAAAAAAGACAAAAGATCATAAAAGTAAATAAATAAATAAATAAATAATAAAAACTATTAAAATTTTAGAAAAAAATTATTAATATAAAAATTATAAAAAATAAATAAAAAATAAGTAAAGATATATTTGTCTCTTTATAAAAATATTTGGTCATTCTTCTTAAATATTATAAAAAAAAATTGGTCTTTCTTAATAATTTTGGTATTAAAGGTCTTTTTTAATAATTAAATTTTTCTAACCGTCCTTTAGAATAATTTTTTTAATATAAATTCATTATTTCCATCCGTTTTAAGAATGTCTGATTCCCCATATAATTGACTTCTCACTAAATTAATAAGATAGATTTATACTGTCAATTATAATAATTCAATCTATAACTTAGCTAGGCCACTTTTTTATATATTACACTATTAATTAATATAAACACTTATTGTAATAATGGCCTGTTAAAACAGATATAAATAAACACAAGAGACAATAATAAAATTTTGGATTTAGCTAATATGTACTCTAATGATACAAGTTAAAATTTATTAATTAAAAAATTTATTATAAAAAATTGTAAAATAAAAAATATAATTAAAATAGTGTGTAAAAAAAATATTGAGAATTTTAAATTTACAAAAAAAATGAGAAAACATTGATAAAGAGACTAATTTGGTGCACGACATTCAATTTCAGGGACTAAAATGAATCATTTGATGCAAAATAAGGGACTAATTTAGTGCATATGTAATGATGACATAGTTGATAATATTTGGACAAATAACATTGTGACACGTGGTATAATCCGACACGTGACAAAATAGTATTGTGACACGTGGCATAACTATCCACGTCAGCATGTCACATGTCGCTGTTCGATACGTCATTATACTGTTACACGTGATCAAATCATAAGATGACACGTATCATTAAAGGTCCACGTCATTAAACTACGTCAGCGTGTCGTTAACGAAAAATGAATTAAAAATTAATATAGTACATTTTTTTAATTTCAAAAACGTAATTGGTATAATTAAAATTTCAAAAATAATTTTAATACACAACGTCAATGTAAAAAACCACTTTAGAGATTTAATCGATATATAATCCTCTAGTTGACTTTTATTATGAGAGCAAACTTTTGTCTCAATGAAATGGATGTAAATTTTGTGTGTTTAGCAATACATTTTTACCTGCTATTTCCACAAATATTCGTACAATTAAATATTTATTAGCATTTCTGACCTCTATTTTAAACTATAACTCTATAATTACAATCTATCAATTTTATTTATATAAAAATTAATACTAAAATTATTTTATATTTAATTAATGACATATATATTCTTTAAAATTTTGTCACGTCGCCAACATATATTAGTATATAAATGTAATTCTATTATATATTTTTTTCAACTTTAATATTAATTCTTATACTGATTTTCATAATAATTAATAAATTAACCCTTATAATTAAAATTTTCTTTTAAAAATAATAAATGTCTTCTTCGTTATTTGATTCATATTTTTATAACAGTTCTCACAATAATTAACAAAGTTCTCTTATATAAACTATCATATATGTTGGATCTAAAATTGTAAACTAAAGCATATTCAATCATTTTTAGAGATACAATGAAATAATTTGGTTATTTATTTGTTTTTACAATGGTACTTTTTTAAAATAATTTATAGATAGGAGATGAGTATATTAGATTGTTTCGAAAAATAAAAACCAATGAGTAGTTTAATTATACTATAGTTGAAAGACATCAAGCTACTATTATATAGTTTATTTGACAGGAAAAGAAATACTTTTAAATTTTAGACTATTACAATCAATTTTATGTCTAATAATTCAATATTTTTTTTGCATTCACTTTAATAATGTTATAAAACACACAAATAACTATAATAATGTTAGATAAAATTACAACATTTATTTTTAAATTGATTTAAGTTAAGATAATTCTTCAATGTTATTTCATTTTATTTTATTTTAATATTTATATTGTAATCCTATCTAATGAAAACAATGCATTTTATTTATATTTATCGAAATAGTTGATAATATAGATATATAAAATTTTAATTTTTGAAACATAAATTAATAAAAATAACTTTAAATATTATACATAACTACTTTGCATAAAATCTTAAAATGTTTATGACTATATTTCATGTAATTAAACTTTTATAATTTCAAAAAATATACTTTTCAAAAATAATTTAGTACTCGTATTCATATTTATATATTTAAAATTATTTTTATAAAATTTATTAATCACTTTTATTATTTATTTAAATCTGCAGAACGCACGGATCTCAACCTAGATAAGTTTAAACTCTGATAAGATCATCAAGTCACATATTAGGGGGGGAAAAAAGCGTTACACGTGACATTTTTAACATTGTACCAATGATAGATAATAGGAAGAGTATATATTATTAGTGATGAGGTGGTTGATGAGACAACTGTCCATGAGAGAACCTTAGCTTAGCTTGGGAGGCCTCATCAAAGGCTCAAAGGGGGATAGAATAAATGGAATGTCTTACAGCGACATTCAACTAGCAATAGTGACACCTAACATGAGCACCAAGGAATTAAGCCTTCCACATTCAATTCTATCTGCACCACCTATTTAACATAAGGTGGTCCATTTTAGCCAATGAAAATTAAATATTTATTGCGCCATAGTCAATAATAGACTTGATATGTACCAGATTTGGAGTACACATTGGGAGGCTAAGATTGGTTGATGGTGTTAAAATTAGTATAATGTTTTGTGTATTATTATTGAATATTTGACCGAAGGACATTATGGCAATAATTATTTAAGCTCTCTCTGATGATTTGGCTCTGGAAGCCTTTCGTGGTGCTACATTGGCCTCTGAACTATTAAGAACTTGGAAATACCGGCAAGAAATTAAATGTGCGGGGTCGTATATTAATATTATACTGTGTATTCATAATATCTTTATTTTAGTATGGGCCAAGAAAATAATAATCAAGGTATATTTGTTCCATTGTTATTACTTATTAGAAGATGAATGGGACCTTTTTCCCCTGTTTAAAATTCTAACCACATATACTTGCCCTAGGGTATACTTGCTATTAATGGAGGGTTTTGGATTATTGATTTAGATGGGTGGCATAATATATAATCTATTTATTATATATTATAATTGGACAACTAAAATATATTATGTGTTCCGTTTTAATTGTAATTAAAAAAAAAATATTTTCCTCCAACATTAAGATAGTGTTTGGTGGAGAGATAGAGACAAAAAGACTGAAATTGAGAGACAGAGACTAAGAGATAGAAATTGAAATAAATATCAGTATTCTGCTTGATGCAAAATGAAAGATAAAAATTGAAATAAGAATGAAATTCTAATTTAATTTGCACAAAGAGTAAAATTGGAATTAATTAATTGAAATGGGGGTATTTTAGGTATAAAATGTTATTAAAATTTCAGTCTCCATCTCTAAAAATTTTAGGCTGTGTTTGGTTTATGTATGGGTAAAGACATAGACACAAATACACAAATATTAAAGACATATACATAAGAGACACAAAATTTTTACTTTGTTTGGTAACTATGCACAAGACATAACATAAATTGTAAATATCAATATTATCCTTATTTCTCCAAAAAAAATCACCACAGTCACTACTAATAAGGATAAAAGTGGAAAAACTTATGTCTTAACTTTTGTGTCTTAGTGTCTCAATAAAATAGCAGTACACAAATTTTATGTATTTGTATACCAATGTGTACTACCGTGTCTTTGCTTATTTTAGGCAGTGTTTGGTTGTTGTCTCAAAAAAATAGAGACATAGACACAAAGACACAAATACACATGAACACAAAGATACACAAATTTTATAACATGTTTGGTGATAATACACAAGACACATGTATTTAATTCAAAAGTTCATTTTATCCCCAAACTAAAACAACTCAAGTGTTAAAGATAAAGGACAATGATTAGAATTTTAAAAAATAATCAGGGATAGAATTGAAAAAATCTGTGTCTCATGGGTTGTGTCTTAGTGTCACAGCTTGAAAAAGATACACTAAATACATGTCTTTTATGTGCATCTGTGTATAACCGTGTCTTTTAAAATTTTATGTCTCAGCAAACAAACGGTGTATACGTACCACCGTGTCCATGTCTCTGATGGACATGGACATTAACCAAACGGAGCCTAAATGTATTTGAAAACCAAACATGAAATATGGGTGTGAGTGTGTCACCGTGTCTCAAAATTTGGTGGACACACCCACTAAACAAATACTACATTAGTTCTATGTGTCTCTATTTTTTGGAGGTATTGAAATACTGAAAATTTAGAAACAGAAATAAAAATTTAAATACCAATCTCTAAACTAATAAACATAATACTGAATCTCAATCTCTTAATCTCTGTCTCAATACCTCAAAACAAGTGCTACCGTAGTTAACTATCCTCTCCAACTTTCCAAAAAATTTTCAAATGTCAACCGACATCTCTATTGCACCCTATATATAGGTGCAATCGTGCTTATCTCGAGTGCTGAGGTAGAGAAATTCTTCAACCACATCACCCGAGTTGTTTTTTATTATATCTTAGGTGCACCCAAAATTTGTTAAAAAAATGCACATTATTTATCTGTGATATATCATTTGAGATCTGGCATTAATTAGCGCAGAAATTCAATATCCGAAATGTGATATTCCCATAAATAAAATATTTAATTAATTTAAATAAAAAATCATTATTATCTGTCCTTTTAACATTTTTATTATTTTTGTTTTTTATATTTTGACATAAGATGATGAAATTTAAATCTACAACCTGATACATTCTACTCGTTCCTTATAGTTTTAAACAGTTATGTTGATGCATTTCTTGGTTGTAATGTTCCTTTTAGAAAACTATTATATCAATCACCATAATATTATATGCTGTAAAATGTTAATAGAAAAGTTGGGTTAAATTGATTGTCCATTATAAAACATTTTATATTCCTCGTCATATTTATATTAACTTGGACAATATGAATGTAAATTTCGTTCACGGTCAAGCTTATTATTATTATCTCAAAGATTCAACTTTAATAAATTTATCAGTGTAAACAAAATTTAACTAGGTCACACAAGGGAAAAAAAACTTATATGACTAGATGATAGTATAAATTTTTATATCAAAATAAACCCCTTTTTTAAAATGAACTTTTTTCTCTTGGAAATAAGTCAACTTAATCTATAAATCAAGTTTATAAAGAACCGTCGAACTCAACTAGCATAAATATATACTAACATGAAGTCTAGAGTGACTAGACTAAAATTCTGAACTACCAAAAAATTTCTCATCTTTGAAACCCCCGGGGCGGGGGTTTCTCTATTTTTTTTATTTCAATCAGTAAATATAAATCAGATGATTTTACATTTTTGGGAGAGGTAATTCTAACAATGAAATGATTAACTCTGACTTGGCATGACCTTGATAACTAGTGCATGTTTCTCACGGAGAAGTTCTGGTGTCAACTGAATGAATAATTGTATATGGAGTAACTACTTTGTGGTCTCACCAGATGTTTCTTCTCCACTGCTGTGAATCAACTGAACAATAAACAGAAACAAACATTAAGATATTCTGACAATTGAAATTGAAGTTAAAAACTTATAGTAGAAGATGGAGTAGAGGTTCAAGAAGACAATAAGGATGAATATGGTGTTTTACCAAGGAACCCAGTTGCTCATATGCTTCCATCACTTTCGGATCTTCCTCGTCTTCATAACCTACTTGTACTATTCTAGGTCCATTAACAGACCAAAAGGCTCTTCGGCCTGCATCCTGCAAAACAATGACAACATAATTCCGACATGTCTAGGAAAGCAATATATCTAGAATGGCGAATCATACTATTCTAACAACCGTGTTTGGGAACTAACACTCAATGTGTAACTAAATCATTATAGAAAATAGGTGTTAGGTTATACTCAAGCCAAACAATAGTATTCATTTCTCTAAGAAAATGTAACATCTAAAACACCCATCCCATCCCAACCCATGATAAGTTCTTATAGTAACTAAAAGTAGTTTGTATATATATATATATATATATATATATATATATATATATAATTAAAAAAAATTGTTTATTTTCCACATTGCTGCTTCATATTAGCAAACAATGATGAAGTTACTCTTTTCTGCCAACTTCCCCCACAAAGTTTCACTGTTTTGATGACAATAATTTTCTTGGATAGACTTGGAAAATGGAAACAAACATAGAACATATGGAGAAAAAATGGAAGAAAATTTTCCATATATATATATATACCTGCAATGAGATCAAGTATATGGCTTCCAAAGCTTGAGTACGAATTTCCGGATCAGTAACTGGCTCACGTTCAATCGAGAGAGCAGTCCCAAGTTCAAGTGGCATTTTTGATCGATCTTCCTCATTGTAGATCTACATAAAAACTACTCTATCAATGCAAGAGTCATGAAAAAAAAATGGGTTCTAATAAATGATGGTGCATAATCTGATTGCTATAAGTCCCAAGATAAAAAAATAAACAATTCATTTTAACATTCAGCACACGTATGCCATTCACAAATCACAACGAGGTCAGACAACAGACATGCTACTCATGCTGTACAGTGTACAGTGAACTACAGATATACATGAGAATTCAAATTACTGCCATATTGAGAAAGGAAATGGCTTAGTTCATAGCATTGTGCAGTTAAAACAATTTTGGAGGTGGTGGAAGGAGTGCTACTCCTAAATAAGCAGAGGAATATAATAATACTTTGACAACATAAAAGGTAGAAAGCATGTAACCTTGTTGCCAGCTACTGGAAGAAGTAATGCTGGCCAAAGAAACTCCGATACCAGAAGCAAATTTTGTAGTTGATTCTCAGCTTCAAAGCAACAATTGCGTATTGTTCCAGAGACCTACAGGAAATCAAACGTTGTACCAAATGTGTTACTGACTGAGCAAAGCTACAGCTCTAAACTTGACTATAAAAGTGCTGCTCATCTTGGCTTCTATTTTTTTTTTTTAATATAAATTTAAAAGTAAAGGCCAAAAAGTTGCTTCCTTTACCTGGAAACCTTAACTCACAAGTCCAATAAGCAAATTCAACACAAACAAAACAAGAATCCTTTACACATAATATACTCAGTCTAAAGAATACTGTCTTAAGGACACAAAACGTTGTTAGTTATGGCAGGTCCAAGTTCAAAACTTATATTGAAATTTTTTGAATATCATATAACATGTCATTACCCACAATAGAATTAAAAAGACACAATGCTAACATCGCCTAAGGCAGGGAAACAGAAAACATTCATGGTGCCATTATTATCCATACCCCTTTCTTTCTCAATGAGCTGTTTGAATCAAATTGTCTGATTATCTGCTTCAAGAGTCCCCGTTTTGGGTCAAGGAGAAGCTGCCTTCCTGCCTGCTGCTTTGAGATGTTGACAAGTATTGAAGCAACATGTTCAAAAGGATCGTCTGGCAAATGTTGAGGGAAACTTACACTCAATGAATATGATACTTGGTGAATGTTCTAAAGGATCATATGAAAGGCATAAAAATCTACGAAAATAAAAAGGCCAAGTTTTCTAGTACTGTCAAACTGTTGGACAGCCAATTATATGTTTCTATTGAGTCATTGTTATTTATTTATATCAAAAGAAAATCCACAAAGAAATACTTCTAGAACAATTGCCTGATCAAGTCATTGCATTAATTAATATTGCCTCAAACGTTTTATACGTAGAACGTGCAATAACCAGAAGGACGCACCATGATTTTCATGTGTCGTTCTACAAAATGATCTCACTAGCTTCATAACATACAAGCCATGTACCTTGTCATCTTCAATCTGACAGACCAGGGGAGAATAATCAATTCACGAGTCTACAAAACAAGCAAGAGGAAAAGAAAATGCAGTTTCTCTTTCCCCAACATATATAACAAATAACATGACACCTACACTCTGTAAATTTGTTAATGTCGTCAAACTAGAACACCTCTGCTTTTGCAATCATATAATACTCAATTTCTCAATACATACTTACATGTAATATAACACTATCCTCAATTTTGTTCCTCTCAAATTTCAATTAACCAGTATTTTTCTAGGTTAACCGGATTCAAGTCACCCTTAGAAGTTACAAATGAGAATGACCGGAACATATGCTTGGTGCAGACACAATGACAGATATGCTCGTTTTATATTAACTTATCCTGCATTCAATAAAATTTTGCAATCAAATTCTTTCTCTAAAAAAATAACAATACCTGAAGCAAGGAAGCAGAACCAGCATCAAGTTGAGTAAGATTCACCAAAAGCATCACAAGCAAACGAGAGATACTCGATTCTGGCTTGTACAAAACCTCCATAGCAGTTTTGACCATTCCACTCCGCACCATGTCCGCCGCAAGATTCGAATCTTGCGATAGATTCACCAGAGCTTCAGCCGCGGGTTCCGAAACCTCCTGAAAACGAGACACACAAACACCGGGTAACCGCATCAAAACCTCAACTCGAGTGAACGCAACTATTGCCGTTTGCACAAAAAAAAAAAAAAAAGCAAAAACGACATGCTTGTATCAGTGACCTTGGGAGCGTTTAGGAGTCGTGACAGGGAAGGCAAGACGGTGTTTGCGTATCTTGCGAGTGAGTGCATCCCTTCATCAGAACCGGTTAGTCCCCGAACTATGTCGACGGCGGCCTTTGTTAACTAAGAAGAGCAGCGAAACGACGACGGAGGATTATTCGATTATACGACATAAAAATGAGCATAAACGACTTTGGAAAGAATGAAGCTAGGGATTTTACTTGCGGCGATGGAGAAGATAGGAAGGAGACGAGTTCTTCCAGCTCCGTCGGCATTCTTCTTGTTCTCTTGTCACACTCTGACTCTGCTGTACTCCACAAAGCTGATTGCGGCGGCTCTTGGTGCTACTGCCACCACCCTTTTAGAACTTTCTGGATACGACGCCGTTCTCCTCTCGTAGACTTTTTCTGCTTCAAATAAAAGTGGAAAGTGAGAATCTATTGCTTTTTTTTTTCTTTTAAAAAATGATAACATAAATTATTCTTTCTCTTTTCGAATTTTTTTAATTTGAGTGGAATTAGAATTTTTTATTTTAATAAATTAAATAAATATTTTATTTATTGAAATAAATAATTTTAAAATTTATTACGAAAATACGTTATCTATCTTTATCTCGTTTAAAACTTTAAATGAGATAATTGTTTTAAATGAGATAATTTTTAATGTACTTCATTTACAATATTTTTTTAATTTCTATATATCTTTAAAAATAATAATTATTAATAATTTAAATTTGACCAAAATCCTTAAAAATAGAATATTTCAAATAACAGAGAAGATAGACGGTTTTATATAATAAGAAAGATGAGCGGTTTTAAAAATAGTGGTTAATTTACTAGTTCGCTTAAACAAGTGTGAGATTGGGAAATATCGTGGAAAACAAAAAAAAAAGGTAATTAACAGTGGACAATAATAAACGTGTTAAATGTTAATAATGTTCTATTTTTAAAATCATCCATATTTTCTATTGTATAAAACCGTTCATCTTTTCCATTATTTAAAATGTTTTATTTTTGAGAGTTTGGTCCAATTTAAATTATTAATATTTATTATTATTTTAAAAAAATATTTTTTTTATATTTACCGTTGTTACGATGGGTAACCGGAGATTGTTGGGCTGGACTCGTGAGGTGGCCCAATCGTCTGAGGAAGGAAGCCTTCGAGCGGGTCTGCGTCTTGGGGGCCTCCGTCCGACTTGTGAGTATGAACGAATGGGGGTGGTACCTGCAAAGACACTCCGATGCCTAAGTCAGCAAGGGTGTGAGCAGGGCTAGAGAGTATTGGAACTTAGAGATACCTGAGACGTGTCAGTGTATTTATAGTGGTAAACCAATAACCACCGTTGAAGTAGTGCCACTTTTTAAGGGGAATAACCGTCCCTTTATCTTAGGGTGGTTGAGATACGGCTCTTGGAAGTGGTTAGAGAGATTCTAGGGGCAGTTATCCTCTTGAGGGAGGGTTTATCTGTCAGCTGATCCTCGTACCGACTTCTTTAGAGCAAGTCGTGAAGATAACCGACTTCGTGGCATCTGGTTTGTGTAGTGTGAGGCTCAACCCCTTTGGGTTGGGCCCTTTTATTTGGATCCTGGGCCTTAGCATTGGGCCAGGGTATGAACAGTGCCCCTACTCGAGCCCAATTTCTTTTAAGATTTTGGGTTCGAGTATTCTACTCGGGGATGTAGCCGACTTGGGAGGGAACCGACATGTTTGTTTGGAACCGACGTGACTTTCGTGACTTTTGATTTTTCACAGTTACGCCTAATCAAACGTCGCGTCTGTTAAAGGTTCGCGTAGGTATTGATTACCTTGGTAACGGTGCACCCATTAATGACTGCCCGTTTTTACCATTATGCCCCTAACGTGTTTATAAATACTTTCCCTCTCTTTCATTGTTTCGTTTCTGCGATTTTTCAAATTTCCTCTCCACCTGTTCGTGAAGCATTCTTGCGTTTGAAGGCTTTCATTTCCTCCAACCTTTTTCAGATAAAAGTTAGATTTTTCTTCTTCTCCTTTTGCAACATGCTTACTGTTTGCATGCTTTTATTTTGCAGATGGATAGGTTGATTCGTAGGTTTCTGTTTGATTCCGTACTTCCCCTTAGAGACCATGTTTTTTTATTTTCTTTTCTTTTTCCTTTGTAGGTTTTACCAAAACCCTTTTTAAAAGAAATAAAATGTCTTCTATTGAAAGTCTTGCTCAGTGGGTCGATGTTACGGTCCTGGGGGAGGAACCTTTGGTTGACACTGATTTTCTTACTGATCTTCGCACTCGCCACCGGCTCTGCACCTCTGATGAGGATGAGCCGAAGTATGAACTACTTGCCCCGGGTCCAGAAGACCGGGTCTGCTTTGGGAGGGCTTCGGAGGCAGTCCCTCATTTCTTTTTTATGTATGAGAGCATGCTTACCCGCCTGGGCGTTTTCCTTCCTTTTTCTGACTTTGAGATGGATATTTTACGCCACTGCCGTGTTGCACCTACCCAACTTCATCCCAATTCCTGGGGTTTTTGAAAATTTATCAATTTGTCAGCCATGCTTTAGACTTTCCGACTTCCTTGAGGATTTTCTTTTTTCTCTTCCATATGACTAAGCCCTTTAGTGGGCAAAATAATAAACAACAATGGGTGTCCTTCCGGGCTATACAAGGTCGGAGGGTCTTCACCCTTTTTGATGAATCTTTTCATGACTTCAAAAATTATTTTTTCAAAGTGGAAGCCCCATATCTGGATACTAAAAAATTTCTCCAAGGGTCTCCGACCTTTTTCCAAACACAATTAAGTAGCTTTTATTTGTTTTCTTAGATTTTCGACTTGTCTGACTGTCTTTTTCCGACTTGTCTGACCTCTTGGCTACTACTTGTTTTTACAGAGATGGCGAGGAGGAATTCGAATGAGTCTTACCAGAGGGTCCAGGAGGCTAGGGCAAGGTCCCGGGCCAGGACTGGTGGTGTCAGGTCAGCTATCCCTCCCCCTCCTCCTCCTCGAAATTTGGGGACTCCTTCTGAACCTATTGTTATCTCTTCTTCTGCTCCTTCTCAGCCGTCCCCTCCCCCCCGATCCTCCCCTGAGCCTGAAAGGAAGAAGCGCAAGGCTTTAGAGCCTAGTTCTTCTTTCGAGGGTGAAGCCAAGGTGGATGCCCCTGAATTTATCCGGAAGTACATCTATCCTCATGCCCGTATAGGCTTGGATGATGTTTCTATCTGGAACCACCTCACTATTATGGCTCAAGAGAGTATCAGGGCGGCGGCGGTGTGCACCAAATTTCTTGATATTTTCGAGAAGACTCCTCTTAGCTCTCTTGGTTCGTCCTCGAGGGCTAAAGAGTTGGAGGAGAGACTTCTTTTATATCAAAAGCATGAGAAAAAGTTGAAGGAGGAGGTCGCCAAACTAGAGGAGGAGAGGAAGGATCTCCAGGAGAGGGAGAGCAAGTTGCAGGCCCAGTGCAACATGGAGGTCAGTTTAAGGCTGAAGGCGCAGGAGAGTTATTCAAGCCTTTTTGAGGACCTTGTGGTTGTAAAAAAAGATCTGCTGAATGCTCGGACTGCCTACACCGAGTTGGAGGACTCTATTGCCGAGGGATCTGAAGAGGCCTGGAGGATTTTTAAGGAGCAAGTCGGAGTCATTGCTCTTGGCTTGGATCTCTCTCCTTTAGATCCTGACAAGGTCGTCATTGATGGTGCTATAGTGACTCCTCCTGCCCCCCAAGTTGTTTCTGAGTCCAACTTGAAGACTCGGGGGCAGAGGATTATTGAGTCCCCTCCTCGCTCAAAGGATGCTCCGAGCTCTTCCAAGGTTCCTCCGACTTCCTCTCCGTCTCCTATGGATGCCTCTCTCCCTGGTCCTGACGCTGCTCCGACTATTCTTCCTAGTTCTGGTGGTGATCCATCTACTCCTCTGAAAAAATAAATTTATTGGCTATATGGGGGCCCGGCCTGTGGGTCCCCCTTTTTTAAACTCTTTTATATTTGTTTGTTGGTGGTTGTGGTGACTAAACAATTTTCTCTGGCCTTTTAAGGCCGTAAACAAAAAAATATTTATAAATACCCTTTTTTGGACAAGGGTTTTAGTTTTTAAAGAAATACCCTTTTTGGATAAGGGTTTTAAAGAAATACCCTTTTTGGATAAGGGTTTTAGTTACCTTTTGCATGTGCATGCTTTTCTGTTTGTAGTTTTTTGAAAAACCCTCTTTTTGATCTTTTTAGTTTTGGAAACCTTTTTCCTGGCTGTCTGTCCTTTTGGGTTCCTCTTCGCTTTAAGGACAGCTTTTAAGCTTTTTCCTAGGTTTTTCGATCTCTTTTTGATTATTCTTTATACTCAACTTTGTTTTGAGCTTCTATGACTTAGGTTATTTTTGCGACGCGTTTTCTTTTCTACTCGGTTTTGTATTTCGACTTATAAGTCGGCATATCCCCGAGTTTCTCACGATCAACTTTTATAATCTCTTTACACCGACTTGTACCTCGTCGTTTTATCCTGACGACCATCTAGGTCGGTTCATGGGAATTTCACGTTTTGTCGAGCTTAAGTCGGCGCGTTTTGTAGGAAAAAAAAATAAACGAGAAGGAATTTATAAGAGATATTGTAAAAGATCTTTATTTATTTGGGGGGGGGGTACCTTACTGCTACTAAGGGCTTTTGACAGCCTATTTTCCCTTAGCCTCTACTATGATGCCTCGTTAAAAACCCTTCTCCAGAAAAAACCCTTTAACTTTCGGGAAAAAATCGTGAAGTTGGGAAAAGAGTACATCAGTGAGTAGAGTTCGCTTTTAACTGTAGTACCTTTTCCAAGCATGCCACGATCTTGGTAACTCGGCGCCGCTTAGGTCGGTCACCCTATAATAACCTTTTCCTAAGACCTCGCTGACTTTGTAGGGTCCTTTCCAGTTGGCAGCGAGTTTTCCTTCCCCCGACTTGTTGACTCCTATGTCGTTTTTTATTAAGACCAGATCGCTTAGTGCAAAACTTCTTTGAATGACTTTCTTGTTGTATCTGGTAGCCATCCTTTGCTTCAGCGCTGCTTCTCTTATCTGGGCTTGTTCTCGGACTTCGGGGAGCAATTCTAGCTCCTCTTTGTGCCCCTGTATATTTCTGATTTCATCATGGAGAATCACCCTTGGGCTTTGCTCGCTGATTTCTACTGGTATCATAGCTTCTATCCCATAGACAAGTCGGAAGGGCGTTTCTCCAGTGGCAGATTGGGGCGTTGTTCTGTAAGCCCATAACACTTGTGGGAGCTCCTCAGCCCAGGCTCCTTTTGCATCTTGTAGCCTTTTCTTTAATCCTACCAGTATGACTTTGTTGGCTACCTCGGCTTGTCCATTTGCTTGCGGGTGCTCCACCGAGGTGAACTGGTGTTTAATCTTCATACTGGCCACCAGACTTCTGAAGGTAGAGTCAGTGAATTGGGTTCCATTGTCTGTAGTGATGGAATATGGTATCCCATATCTTGTGATGATATTCTTGTAGAGGAACCTCCGACTTCTTTGGGCTGTGATGGTAGCCAATGGCTCTGCTTCTATCCACTTTGTGAAATAGTCTATTCCCACGATCAAGTATTTAACTTGTCCTGGCGCTTGGGGAAAGGGACCTAACAAATCCATTCCCCATTTTGCGAAGGGCCACGGAGAAGTTATACTGATGAGTTCCTCGGGGGGAGCCACGTGGAAGTTTGCATGCATTTGGCATGGTTGACATTTTTTCACAAATTCTGTGGCATCTTTCTGCAAGGTCGGCCAATAGAATCCAGCTCGGATTACTTTCTTGGCAAGCGACCTGGCTCCGAGATGATTTCCGCAGATCCCGCTGTGGACCTCCTCTAATACCTCGGTGGTTCTCGAGGTCGGTACGCACTTTAATAATGGTGTTGATATTCTTCTTCTGTAGAGAATATTTTTCACCAGAGTGTAGTGTTGTGCTTCCCTCCGGATTCTCTTAGCCTCTTTTTCCTCTTTGGGGAGGATGTCGAATTTCATGTATTCGACCAAGGGGTTCATCCATCCGAGGTTTAGTCCGGTTACCTCAAGGACCACTTGCGTTTCTGCCGTTTTTACCACAGATGGTTCCTGGAGAGTTTCCTGGATCAGGCTTCTGTTATTCCCTCCTGGCTTGGTACTTGCTAACTTGGATAGGGCGTCTGCTCTGCTATTTAGATTCCGAGTTATATGTTTGATCTCGGTTTCCGCAAAGCGCCCAAGATGCTCCAGAGTTTTTTCCAAGTACATCTTCATATTTGGGTCTTTTGCCTGATACTCTCCACTTATCTGGGAGGTCACTACTTGGGAGTCGCTATATACCATCACTTTTGTAGCACCGACTTCTTCTGCCAACTTCAACCCGGCAATTAAGGCTTCATATTCTGACTGGTTATTTGAGGCTGGGAATTCAAATTTGAGGGAAACCTCTATTTGGGTTCCCCTTTCGTCCATTAATATTATGCCTGCACCGCTCCCTGTCTTATTCGAGGATCCATCTACATAGAGTTTCCATATCGTTGGTTTTTCCTCTTGATCTCCTGCGTATTCTGCTACGAAGTCGGTGAGGCATTGGGCTTTAATTGCTGTCCGAGTTTCGTACTTCAAGTCGAACTCGGAGAGCTCTATTGCCCATTGAACCATTCTCCCTGCAACATCCGTCTTTTGGAGGATTTGCTTCATGGGTTGGTTCGTGCGGACTCTTATTGTGTGAGCTTGGAAGTAAGGCCGTAGCCTTCGTGAGGCTACTACTAAGGAGTAGGCAAACTTCTCTAGTTTGTGGTACCTTAGTTCAAGGCCTTGTAGAACTTTGCTGATGAAATATACTGGGTGCTGACTGACCTCATCTTCTCTTATCAGGACTGACGCGACAGCCCTGTCTGCTACAGATAAGTATAGGACGAGGTCTTCCCCAGCTATAGGTCGGGTCAAAATTGGCGGTTGACTCAAGAATCTTTTGAATTCCTGGAATGCCTCTTCGCATTCAGGAGTCCACTCGAACTGACATCCCTTTCTTAATAAGGAGAATAGTGGAAGGGATTTTAGTGCTGATCCTGCCAAGAATCTGGAGAGAGCTGCAAGTCGGCCGTTTAGCTGCTGGACCTCTTTTAAGCAAGTCGGGCTTTTCATTTCTAGGATAGCTCTACACTTATCGGGATTCGCTTCGATCCCTCTTTGCGTCAGCATAAACCCTAGAAATTTTCCAGCTTCCACCGCGAAGGTACACTTTGCAGGATTTAGTCTCATCCCGTGTGACCTTATGGTGTCAAATACTTACGAGAGGTCTGCTAAGAGGTCGGCCTCTTTTTCGGTTTTTACCAGCATGTCGTCTACATAAACTTCCATTAGTCTCCCAAGGTGGGGAGCGAACACCTTATTCATCAGCCTCTGATATGTGGCCCCTGCATTTTTCAATCCAAATGGCATGACCACATAGCAGAAGTTAGCTCTGGGCGTGATGAATGATGTCTTCTCCTGGTCTGGCTCATGCATCGGGATTTGGTTATATCCCGAGTAGGCATCCATGAATGACAAGTATTGATACCCCGAGCGAGAGTCTACAAGGGTGTCAATGCTTGGAAGTGGATAAGGGTCCTTAGGACATGCCTTATTTAGGTCGGTGTAGTCGACACACATTCTCCATTTGCCATTTTGCTTTTTGACTAGCACTACATTGGCTAGCCATGTTGGATATTTAACTTCTCTGATGAAGCCGGCTTCTAGAAGTGCCTGCACTTGCTCTTCCACTACTAGAGCTCGTTCTGGGCCAAGCTTACGCCTTCTCTGTTGCACAGGTCGGGACCCTGGGTATACCGAGAGTTTGTGGGACATGAGCTCAGGGGCTATTCCGGGCATGTCAGAGGCTTTCCAGGCAAAGAGGTCGGAATTGTCTCTTAGGAGTTTAGTCAACCTTTGCTTTAGGGTTTCCCCTAGGTTGGCTCCTATGTTGGTGTTTTTTCCTTCCTCTTCGCCGACTTGTATTTCCTCAGTTTTTCCTCCCGGCTGTGGTCGCAGCTCTTTTCGGGCCCTTGCACCTCCGAGCTCTATGGTGTCAGGTTCAGGCTTTCGTTATAGCATTTTCTTGCCAGCTTCTGATCTCCCATCACCGTTGCTATTCCCGCTGAGGTTGGGAATTTCATGCAAAGGTGGGGAGTGGATACCACCACTCCGAGTCGATTAAGGGTAGCTCTGCCGATTAAAGCATTATATGCTGACCCTACGTCGATGACTATGAAGTCTACACTCAGAGTCTTGGATTTTTTCCCTTTTCCAAAAGTGGTGTGGAGGGGCAAAAATCCCAGTAGTTTTATCGGCGTGTCGCCTAGTCCGTACAAGGTGTCGGGGTAGGCTCTTAATTCTTTCTCATCCAACCCTAGTTTGTCAAAAACGGGCTTGAAAAGGATGTCTGCTGAGCTTCCTTGGTCTACTAGGGTTCTATGGAGATGGGCATTGGCTAGGATCATAGTAATTACCACTGGGTCATCATGCCCAAGGATTATTCCTTGCCCATCTTCTCTTGTCAATGAAATGGTGGGAAGGTCGGATGACTCTCCTCCGACCTGGTAGACTCGCTTGAGATGTCTTTTGCGAGAGGACTTGGTGAGTCCCCCTCCCGCGAATCCTCATGAGATCATATGGATATGTCTCTCCGGGGTCTGCGGTGGTGGGTCTCTTCTATCCATTTCGTCTCGCTTTCTCTTCCCATGACCGTCCGACCTTTCTATGAGATATCTGTCGAGCCGACCTTCTCTAGCCAGCTTTTCTATCACATTTTTAAGGTCGTAACAGTCATTTGTCGAGTGACCATATATTTTATGGTACTCATAGTAGTCGCTGCGACTCCCCCCTTTTTTATTTTTAATAGGTCTGGGAGGAGGCAGTCTTTCGGTATTGCAAATCTCTCTGTATACATTCACTATGGAAACCTTTAGAGGAGTATAAGAGTGATATTTTCTTGGTCTATCGAGACCGATTTTTTCCTTCTTTTTGGGTTCCCTCTCCCTCTCTTTTGTTGAGGGGAGATGCCCAGGTCGCCAACTCAAATCTCTCAGCCTAGCATTCTCCTCCATGTTGATGTACTTTTCAGCTCTTTTCTGTACATCACTTAAGGAGGTGGGGTGTCTTTTTGATATGGATTGTGAGAAGGGACCTTCTCTAAGCCCATTGACTAACCCCATTATGACTGCCTCGGTGGGCAGGTCTTGGATTTCCAAACATGCTTTGTTGAACTTTTTCATATAGGCTCGTAAGGATTCTCCGACCTCCTGCTTTATCCCAGGAGGCTTGGCGCATGTTTTACTTTGTCTTTCTGGATAGAGAACCTCATCAAGAACTTCCTTGAGAGGTCTTCAAAACTGGTGACCGACCTCGGGGGGAGGCTGTCGAACCAGTTCATCGCCGCTTTCGACAAGGTTGTCGGGAAAGCTTTGCATCGTAGCATCAGAAGCATCAGTCAGATACATCCGACTTTTAAAGTTGCTTAAATGATGCTTCGGATCTGTGGTTCCGTCATAGAGGTCCATATCGGGGCTTTTAAAGTTTCTTGGAACTTTTGCCCTCATTATGTCCTCACTAAAAGGATCCTCCCCTCCTGGGGGCGACTCTTCTCTGTCGTCACGGGAGTTCCGACCTTTGAGGGAGGATTCTAACTTTAAGAGTTTCTTCTCTAACTCTTTTCGTCGATCCATCTCCTCTCTTAAGTGCTTTTCTATCTCCCTTTGTCGCTCCCGTTCCTGTTCTAGCTGTTCCAAGCGACTTTGGTGGACATGGACTAATCCCATAAGTTCAGTTGCGTGGGACTGTCCGTCCTTCTCCGAATCGCACCCTTCTGAGGAATTCACCTTCGAAGTTTTGACTCCGGAGGTACCCTCTCTGTGTTGATCGTTGGTTCCCTGGTGGAGGGTTAGGTCCACGTCATTATTTCCGGTGTCCAGATTCTCTTGTTCGGAATCTGTCTCCACATGACCCTCCTCAGGGGATCTGTCCGCCATCACTGGTTGATCTCTCGGGTCCCCGGCAATGGCGCCAATGTTACGATGGGTAACCGGAGATTGTTGGGCTGGACTCGTGGGGTTGGCCCAATCGTCTGAGGAAGGAAGCCTTCGAGCAGGTCTGCATCTTGGGGGCCTCCGTCCGACTTGTGAGTATGAAAGAATGGGGGTGGTACCTGCAAAGACACTCCGATGCCTAAGTCAGCAAGGGTGTGAGCAGGGCTAGAGAGTATTGGAACTTAGAGATACCTGAGAGGTGTCAGTGTATTTATAGTGGTGAACCAATAACCACCGTTGAAGTAGTGCCACTTTTTAAGGGGAATAACCGTTCCTTTATCTTAGGGTGGTTGAGATACGGCTCTTGGAAGTGGTTAGAGAGATTCTAGGGGCAGTTATCCTTTTGAGGGAGGGTTTATCTGCCAGCTGATCCTCGTACCGACTTCTTTAGAGCAAGTCGTGAAGATAACCGACTTTGTGGCATCTGGTTTGTGTAGTGTGAGGCTCAACCCCTTTGGGTTGGGCCCTTTTATTTGGATCCTGGGCCTTAGCATTGGACCAGGGTATGAACAACCGTGAAAATGAGATATATGAAAATTAAAAAAATACACATATCTCGTTTACGGCAAAATATATTAAAATTTATCTTGTTTACCTTATAAACAAGATAAGGAAAGATAACAAATTTTCGTAATAAATTTTAAAATTATTTATTTCAATAAATAAAATATTTATTTAATTTATTAAAATAAAAAATTCTTAGAATTACTGTATTATTTTTCATTTATCTATTTAACTCTTCATTATTTTTTCTAAAAAGTTTAATTTTCTCAAATACCTTATTTAACTGTTCATTATTATTTTAATACATTTTCTTTTATTTTCATATATATTTTTGGTTTATAATAAGACCAAACTATTAAAAGAGAAATATCCATGTTATTAATTGATTTCATCAAGTAAATATTAGAAAGAAGAATTGAATAGCAATAGTTGAATTAATTTTAACATATCATTAAGCAAATACTTATATAATTAACAAATTATTATAAATGCAGACAGTAGTCTTTAACTTTGAACCAATCAAATTTATTAGCAAAATCTTATTTTAATTTTTATAATTAATTATGTTCTAAACTGAATCTAAATTAGTAAAATATTTAATTTTAGTTTTAACGAAGTAAGAAACAGAAACCAAAAGGAAAGCGAAGCCCTAGCTAGTAGGTAGATATATATATTGCACATTAATCGGTGAAGAAAAGCAAAGTTGATCCTACGCTAAGCAAAGCAAAAATGTCAAAGGGAGCAAGAGGCCAATACTGGACAGATGCAGAAAAGTTAAAAGCTGTGTTCGAAGTTTTCATGATTGATCGCATATCGCTGCTTCTCACCATACTGGTTGGCAGGGCTACTTGCGATGATGTCAGCACATGTACATCCCCCAACTACTGGTACCTTTCTCTCATCACCGCCTTAGCTGCCACACCGGCTTTCTGCTTGTTACCGTTCCCCTATAGGATTATTGTGTCGCCGTGGAGCGAGAGAATCTTGTTCTTGCTGGAGCGCCTGTTGGTCTTATTCAGCCTTGCTTCGGCTCCCAGGGGATCTCCCTTTTTTATTTACAGTTTCATCTTGTCTCTGTTTTCTCTCTGCGTTGCTGGGGCCTACTTCGTCTTCTACCTCGACCAACTTTCTCTTCTCACTTGGATTATCAATATGTTTGTAAGTATCATATATGATTTTATTTGTTTAATTTGATGATTTGTTTTGTTTTAACTTTCCAGGATTTAAACTCAATACGATTTGTTCCATGTATCAATTGAATTAAAATGACTATCTATATTTTTGGTAGGATTACAATGAAATCAAATTTCTTGAAATTTGCAAAGGTCTTGGCAAAAATATCGGGAAAATAGCGTCAAGAACCGCTGAAAACTGTATTCGTGAAATTCGCAAAATTCTTATAGTAGAATATAATAATAGCGAAGGAGAAGTTATTAGGAAGAATTTGTGGCAATTCTTCTTTTCCTCTCTCAGCATAGGAAGAGACCATGAAGAAGAAGAAGAAGAAGAAGAAGAAGAAGAAGAAGGAGAAGGAGAAGAAGAAGAAGGAGGAGAAGGAGAAGAAGAAGGAGAAGAAGAAGGAGGAGAAGAAAATAACAAGAGCGACAACAGAAAAATGGGTACTAACAAAGACGAGGACGAGGTCAACATGATGAAGAAAGAAGAATGTATCAAGTGTTGTGAATATGAGGCAAGAATGGTGATGAATGATAAATGGTGGAGAGATATGATGGTAGATACGATTATTGAAACAAAGAAAAAGCAAGAAGAAGAGCGAAGAAAGTGGGAGGAAGAAAAGGCTCAACTTGTTGGGAAACTCTCAGCAGCAATAGCAACGGCTGAACTCTATCGAAACCTATTGCATGATGGTATGGCTGATTTATGGAAAACCACTTAATTAGCTCAAGTTATTCAAACGAATAAAGTACATTTTATTTATTTATTAATTTTAAGTTGTCATTATTATTTTGCGAATTTATGCATCAGTATGAGTTTTTTCCCCTTCAATATGGTATTTGTTATGTTCTAATTTGCATGCATTTGTTTAGACTACGGTGGTTTCGAAAATTGAATGAGAATCTTTTTAAAATATTTGTTATTTCCTGTAGAATGTTTTAGTGTTTTACAACTCCCATCAATTATTTAGTACTAAGGAGTTTCTTAACTGAATTTAGTTGAACGCACCAAATCTTTTTAAAATGAGACTATTTATATGGGATTGTATCTAGAGACGAATCATATATCTAGTGGAACCAAATTCTAATCAACGTTAAATATATTTTAGAAGTGACGAAACTTGCTAACAAACATCTCAAAAGTCAAAAGATTTTATTTATCTATAAAGAAGCCATTTGATAAAAATGTTAAAAATGTCTACTTTTAAAGTTATTTTTTAAAAGTTAAAATTTAACACATATAATTAATTAAACTGTATTATTTTATTAAAATTAAATCGGATAAATTAATTTATCTAAAAAATTAATAAATTTAATTTTAACCCGGTATAAATTAATATCTATTTATAAAAAATGATTATAATATTTTTATGATAAAAAATGACTAAAATACTTCTATTATATATATATATATATATATAGTAAAGTATCGTTTTTGTCCCCAACGTTTGGGGTAAGTCCTATTTGTGTCCCTAACGTTTAAATCGTCCTATTTGTATCCTTAACGTTTACAAAAGTGATTCAATGTTATCCTACTATCAATTATACTAACAAATCAGATTATATTTTTCAATTATTCTCACTTGGATGTATTCATTCTCAATTAGGTCTCACTTGGATGTGTTCGATTTTAATATTATACCCATTATTTGTGTTTAGATTCAATTATGTCCCTAAAAAAGTGAATTATGTAAATGTTGTAGGAATTAGTTTCAACATTTGATGAGTTATTTTTCGGAGTAGATCATCGATTCTATCACAGACATTTGTATTATAACTTCAAGAAGAGATTTTTAAAACTCAAACTAAAGCGCTCATGATGTGTAATTGACGGCAGGATAACATTGAATCACTTATACAAACGTTAGGGATACAAATAGATGATTTAAACGTTAGGGACACAAATAGGATTTACTCCAAACGTTGGGGACAAAAATGATACTTTACTATATATATATATATTAATTTTAAAAATTCTAAATCCTAACCCTATGATAACAGAGAAAAAAATTAGAATTTAAGATTTTTAAAATTAATATATATAATTAATATATATAATAAAAGTATTTTAGTTATTCTTTATAATAAGAGTATTGTAGTCATTTTTATAAAAAATAATATTAATTTAGACTATTTTAAAATTTAATTTATTATTTTTTAGTTAATTTAATTTGTCTAATTTAATTTTGATAAAAATAATATGATTTAATCAATTATATGTGTTAAATTTTAATTATAAAAGAATACTTTTTAAAAAAAAAATTAAACCTCTTTTACCAGAGTGGCCCTATTTATAATACCACCACAGTCACACAGGTAGAATTGGACCAGATGATTTTTTACTTGACCAAATATTTATCCCTGCGCTATGATATATTGATTTTCCTAAGTCTGGAGTCATACAGCACTAACTTGATAAAATTTTTATTGTTTAAAAGTAATTTATAAAAGCTTATTTTTAAAAGATAATTTTTTATATGTGTAAGCAACAATAATATATTTAATAAAATAATTTTTAAAATTTAAAATATTATAATAAATATAAATATAAGAATTAAATTTATAAATTAATTAATATATGAGAGTATATTATATTTTTTTCTTTTGATAAGTATAAATTAATTTTTAAAAATATTCTTATTTTTTAAAAGCTATAAGCACATATTTTATTTACAAATACAAATGAACAATTTATACTTTTCAAAAATATAAGTACTTTTTTTTTTAAATTTTACTAAATTAAGTCTGAGATATATTCAACAAACAACTATTTTAAAAAATAAAAATTGTAAAAATAATAATTTTTTACTTTTTCTTATTTTTTTATAAAATTCTAAAAATAAAAATAAAAATACAAACTAAACAGAGATAAAGTCATATAACATGAATTTTAACCCCTTTTTTTTCCCTCCTCCTTCTTTAAATTTACCTAATAAATCTAACTTAAACGCGCGCATGCAGTCTATATCCTGAATTGCCGAGGATATACAAGAAAGCCAAAGCCCTATTTATCTTATCTTGTTCAGATCAGATAATGAATAAATAGACCCTAACAGTAGTTTCTCCTCATTCATATAATTTTGTGAAAGAATTTAAGTGGCAATAATTAATGGCAACAAAAGAAGAAAGGTTGTTAATGGCGGAATTTAATGCTTTCTTGTTGGATCGCATAGCGCTGCTTTTCGCCCTCATCGTTATTCCGGCCACCTGCAATGCTTCTTCCTTCCCCAGCATCTGGCAGATTTCTCTGACAACGGCCTTTGCCATGACACCGGCATTCTACTTGTATCGCTGGCTACACTCCACGACGACGTATCCGCCGCTGTGGATTGAGAGAAGCCTCTTCTTGGTTGAGCGGTTCTTGCTGTTTCTTAGCCTTGTTTTCGTTCCCATGAGGCCACTTTATACTCTTCTCACTTGGGTTTTTTTTGTGGTATTGTCTCTTTGCGTTGGTGGAGTGTACTTGGCAAGCTACCTCTACCGGGTTATTTATTCTCTCAGTTGGGTCTGCAAGTTTGTAAGTACCTGAACCATGCTATTCAATTGTGTTTTCTAATTTCTTCTACGATTTTATAACTTGTGACTATGTTTCAATCATACACATCAGAATAGTCATATGAAAGTAGTTCTTTTCTGGAGCTTGTTTTTGGATTTGAAGTTTGCACTCATGAAGAACTTTTTGGTTGATTATTCAAGAAAAAAAAAAGGAATCTGGTTTCAATTATTTGATAATAGGTCCGCACTGGAGTAAAATATGTTACCAAATTAATGGCCTGAGATTGAAATTAATTATCTGTGTATTATTGTTGGTAGGGTTACACTGATAACTATCTTGGTGCATATGCATATGGTGGCATAATAAGTAAAAAAGGAGAAGAAGAATACAATGAAGACAACGACATAGGCCAAGAAGAAGAGGAGAAAAATAATGACAACAATGACAAAGATGACGTTGTTCACGTCAATAAAGAAGAAGAGGAAGAAGTGAGGGCAGAGTGTTTGAGAAACAATAGAAAAGAAGAATGCATGAAATGTTGTGAAAGTGAGGTAATGTTGCGCAAATGGGATTTGTACAAAGAAGAACTGAGAAAGTGGGAGGAAGAAGTAGTAGATTGGTACCAAAGAGAACGAAGAAAATGGGATGAAGAAAAGGCTCAACTTGTTGGAAAACTCTCAGCAGCAATAGCAACTACTGAACTCTACCGAAACCTATTGCATGATGCCATGGTTATGCACTTCATGGAACAGTAAAAGGGTTAATACTCAAATTCGTCGTGAAAGACAAGCATCTTCATTTTCATCTCCGAATAATTTTTTTAATTAAATTAGTCCTTGAAAAATAAAATGTAAGTTAAATTAGTCATTCCATTAATTTGATGATAACGTGTCACGCCACGTGACAGGCTAGGCATACGTGGCATGTCACGTGTCACTTGTCATGTAAAAAAGTTTTTTATAGTCAAAATAGTCTTTGAAAATTCAGACGTAAGTCATTTTCATCTCTCAAATTTTAAAAATTAGTTAAACTAGTCCTTATATAATTTTTTTTTATTTTTTTCATAATATTAAATTTAAAATATTTTTTATACTACTAATTTTAATAGAAATATAATTGACAAACAAAACATTAGGAATTATATCTTTTCTTTTTAAAAATTTTTTCAATAAAATTAACTCTCTCTTTTAATTCTTTTTAAAAGCTCTCATTCTTTTCTATTCTAAAATATTTTTCTTACATTATTACATTTTGCTGGAATATATATATATACTCAAAATTAAAATGTATGTATTTATTAACCTAAACAAAGTTATATGTTCAAAATCAAAATTTATGTATGTTAACTCAAACAAAGTTATACCACTATTTTTTTTTTTACTACATCTTTTTTTTTTTCATTACGGTATTATTTACGTATAGGATGTAATGGTAGTGATACTTAGAGTCAAAATTCAAGAAGATCCACAAATTTTGCTTCAATTTCAAACTTTACAAAATATTGAAAATTTGTTACTTTTTTATTATTATTATTATTATTATTATTATTATTAATAAATTGCTTCTTAAGCGTAATACGTGCAAAGATCATAATAAACTTTTGTGTGTTTCATATGTTTGAGATAGATTATATAATTTTTCTTTTAATTTCACAAGTCAATGAGATAAAATAAAACAGAAAACATTATACCTATGCATAGTACAGACTACTCTACACCAGTACATTATATAAATAGATATATGTTTCGTATTAAAATAAAATTCCTTTTGTTTTAAATGAAATATTTAAAAAATTATATTAGAATATTAAGATTCAAAAAGTGATTCTATAAATTAGTTTTTCAATTACTGGGTTTTACTATATAAATTAAACAATAATAAGAATTATAATTTAAAAAAATTTAAAAGATTAAAAACTTAAAATAATTACTATATTATTTAGTAAAATTTAAAATATTAAATTTTAAATATATAATCAACAATGATTTGATAAAGTCATTTAAATAAAAAAATTCACATAAAGAATTACAATTTGAAAATGTAAAATTTTAAAATACAAATGACAAAATAACTTTATAAAAATTTAATTATTTTTATTATTTTATGTAAAGAGAATTTTATTTATTAAGGTTTAAAAAATAATATTAAAATTAGTAGTATAAAAAAATATTATAAATTTAATATTATAAAAAAATTATATAAGGACTAGTTTGACTAATTTTTAAAATTTGAGGGATGAAAATGATTTACGTTTGGACTTTCAAGGACTGTTTTAACTATAAAAAACTTTTTTACATGTCAAGTGACATGTGCCACGTGTCACTGATCTGTCACGTGGCGTGACACGTCATCGTGCAACGTGGCACTTGACGTGACACGTCATTATCCAACTAACGGAAGGACTAATTTGATTTACATTTTATCTTTCAGGGATTAATTTGATTAAAAAATCATTCAGAGACGAAAATAAAGATCGCATGATCTTTTAGGGACGAATTTGAGTATTAACCCATAGTAACAATAATAATTTAGTCCAGAACATACAAAACTGCTACTTTCTTTTTCCTTTTACGGAAAACAAACTCACTGGTATTTTAATATTGGTGAATTATACGGTGAAGATGTAAGTTTATAGATTTTTTTTATGAGATGAAAGAGAAATTGAAAAAGGTAGGACCACACTTTGAATAATAATAAAATAATAAAAAATAACTATAAAAAATTATTTTCTCTCTTTATACCACTTCAATCTATATAATAGAGTGCCTCTTTAATATTTTGTAAAATTTATGAATCCCGCAACTTTTTTAATTTATAAATTCAAACCAATTGAGCTCATCTAAAATGAGAAGATTGGTAAAGTAATTAAATATATAAGTAAGAGTTTAATCATTTTTAAATTAAAATAGTAAAATTTATACATAATAAAAATTACATAAATCTAATGATGATTAGTTCATTATTTTATTATCTTACAATTTTTCTCATTTTAGAACATTTTTTATTTAGATTTTGGTAAAACTTTTATAGCATAAATTTTAATAAAAATATCAAAATAATTTTATAAAGATATTTATTTAGTCACACTTTAAAGTATAATTTATAAATAAAATAACGATTTAAAGGAAATCATAGCATTTTTAGATTAAAAAAATAATATTTTTATAATATGCTATAATCAAATTCTATAATCTACCATCAAATAGTTAAAAGAAAACATATTATAGAATGGGTAGGTATTTGGTGGTCAAGATTATAATGACTAATAGTGGCTAAGTTTTGACTGATCAATAATCGCATGACATGTGAAGAGTTACGTGAAAATTGTTAGTTAGAGTGATAGGCCTTTATTGTTATTGATTACTGTAGGACAACAGAGTAAATAAACTGATCAAAATGATGTGTATATTATATGGATTTTTTTTTTAAGGAAAAAAATTTATTAGTGTTTTTTGAGTGGATAATTCCAAAATTTTAATGGTTGGGCCTTAGTGTGAAAATCTATTATAATGTTGGATCAATAAAAAGGTTATGAACAACCAACTTGGGTTGATCGAGTGGTCAGCTCACTCGTCCAAAAATAGGAGACTCGAACCCGCAACCTCTTAATTTTAGTATGGAGAGACTATGCCATTTGAACTATAACTCATTGGCATATTTATGTGAGTTCTTACTATTAATATATTTGTGGCATGAATTATATGAGAGTGTAAATTTATAAAATATTAAAATTTTATAAAAAAATATTTTTATTTTAAATAAAAATAACTATTAAATAGTATTGTTGATATTATCATAGTTATTATTATTTTTGTTCTTGTTATTATTTATATTATTATTATTATAAGAGAAATAATAATTTTATTAATGCTATGCCCTAATATTTTTAGAATCACATTGTATAAATCTGGTTAGACTTTTATAAAAAAAAATTTATTATCATTATTTGTTATTTTAAAATTTAAAATGTAAAAAATTTATACTAAAATGCCACATTAGAAGGTTATATATATGTTATTTTTTTCGAAAACAAAATTTATGGTTTAAATTTATATGTTTGTAAATATGTAATTTTATTTGAGTTCCAATCAAATACAATTATACAAAATATGAATTTCAGTTTTTGTTAATTTTTATTTTGTTTTTATTTTTTATTGTAACATGTAAGAGATAGTAGTGGCTTTGGTCATCAAAAAATTTTAAAAAACTATGTCTACATATAGGATATATGTCTACAAAAATAAAAAAATTATGTAATTTAGTAACTTTATATGTATTAATTTTTTATTATGTAATGAGTTTATATCTTAATTATTTAGTTCTCTAATATTTTTTATTTAACCAATTTATTATTATACACTCAAATTTTTGTACTTATCAAATTAGTTTTTATATATTTATCTCTATATCTATTTTTAAAAAAATTTATTTTTTTAATAATAACATATTTAACATTTATATTATTATATAAAATATTAGTAATGACTTACAGAATTATGTTCTAGTAATTATATTGTGTATCTTAGATGTTATTTTTTTGTAAAAAAAATACTCAGTCTTTTGTTTAATTTTACATCCTTAAAAAAAAAAATTACCTAATTTTTTTAATCCTAACTTATTTAATTCCAGCTATCATTTTATTTTGATATTTGTAACTTATATTTAATAACAATATTATACCTTTCAAGTAATTAATAATTTATGATTTTTTCAAGTAATTTTAATTAATAATTTTTGTAACTAAATGCACTATAAATTTTTGGTCCATTATAATTTTATAATATATTATTGATATTGTTGTCTCTTTTATGTAATTGTCATATCAAAAATGATATTACAAAAAATAATTTATAACATTTTTTTTATATTTAGATAAAACAAATTCAATAACTATATATTATTCCTAAATTACTTTTATGTAATGAAAAAAATGTAAAAATAAATTAAAAAATTTGTTTATAATTCGACTCCTCCATATTAAAAATCTTAGATCCCCTGGTAATCTAAATACAAAAATATTTTATACACTATTATGATTAAAATATCTTTTACCGTAATTTTACATGAATATCCTAAGAAAATACGAGTGACTCTTTTTCTTTTATATTTTTACGTTTCATACTTGTCAATGCCTATTTCTTCTTTAGTTTTAAAACTTATATCATGGAATTAACAAATAATATGTATAATCATGGATATATAAATTAAACAATAAAGAATTTTTAGTTAAATAAAAATTAATAAATTAATATCTTAAAAAAGAATAAACATTGATAAAAACTAATAAATCTACTTCACAGATCGTGGTAATTTTGCTAATTTTTTATTTGTTTCTTTAAAATTTTATACAAGGACCACGTTTTATATAAATATTGAGAGGGAAAAAAATTAATAGTAAATTCAGTTGTAAGACAATCTAGTATGATTAATTTTTAACTAATTTATTTAAATAAATTATAAAAGGTATGACATTATGAATTCAATATTTACGGATATCAATTTTAGTGGATTCACAAAGTAAAAAAATAAATCTTATTACTAAAACTATTATGATGATTTTTAATAAGAACAATGTTGTATGATTAACAAGTATTATTTTTTGTCAGCACTTAGCCAGTAATAATTTGTACCCATATTTATAAAGATTTTGTACACAATAAACATACAATTTATACCTATATTTATTAAAATTTTGCACACTTGAATCATTACTATTTGCACTCAAAATTTTCAGCATTTAAACACATAAATTAATAATATTTATCTCTTAAAAATAATTTAGTATTTATATTCACCAAAAGATGAACAAAACTACTAAAAATTACTAATTTTCAAAAATTTCTCTTTTAATAATAATAATAATAATAATAATAATAATAATAATAATAATAATAATAATAATAACAAGAACAAAAATAATAATAACTATGATAATATCAACAATATTGTTTAATAGTTATTTTTATTCAAAATAAAAATATTTTCTTATAAAATTTTAACACTTTATAAATTTACACTCTCATATAATTCATGCCACAAATATACTAATAGTAAGAGCTCACATAAATATTACATGACTAATATTTTTACTCGTAATAATATTACGGAAATATAATTTTTTTAAAACTACGGTCTATTTTATTCTGACAGTATAGATTATGCATGGCACAAAAGATTTATAAAATCAAACTATTTTTAAAAAAAAGTCGTAAGTTGATAAAAGTCTCTGGATAAAAAGACCAATATATCTGTAAATAAAAAATCAAATAATAAGATTTTTAGTTATTATTTTTATATGAAAAAGTATAATTTTTTATTAATAATTAATTTTAACATTTGTTATCTAAAATTAAAACAATTTAACGTGTATATTTTTACATTTAATTAGGTGTTAACTGTTAAGTCTGTTGCACAAATAGAAATAATTAATTTTTATACTTGCTATTTAAAAATAATATTTTTTCTCTCTATGTATATAAAAATATAATTAGATATGAGCATAAAAAAATTATACTGATAGTTATAAAATTAACTCAAAATTAATTTTTTTAAAATAATTGAATCTTGATTCTAATTTTTAATTATAACATTAGTATTCTCTCCAAATTATATGTAATAAATATTTGAAAGAAGAGAAATGAAAATATAAATTAGAAAGATAAGCGGTGAAAATTTAAAACTAAATAAAAAAACTAAAAAACTATGAATATAATAACAATAATAATAATATTTTTTATTTAAATTGTATTATTTTGTTAATTTTATTTTCTGTAGAAGATAAAGATAGAAAAAATAGAGAATGAGAGAAAAGAGAGAGAAAGATAAAGATGAAGAATGAGAGTGAGAGTGAGAGTAAGAATTTATTAATTTTGAAAGAAAAAATTTATCTTAATTGTAAAAAAATACCGGATGATATATTTTGATTTTCAAATCACTGATATAAAATATAAATTATATATGAATAAAAATAGTAGAGAGAAATAGAAAAATGGAGTGAGGTAGATGAGAGAATTTAGGAAGAGAGTTTATTAATTTTGAAAAAAAAAATTCTCTCAATTTTAATAAGAGAGTGTCATGTGAGATGTAACACATTTGATTATTAAATTAGATAGTAATATATAATACATAATACAAGTATATTTTAATTTTAATTTTAATTTTAATGCAATTAAAGAATGTCATATTGCACATTTTGATTATCAAATTAGTAATTAATAATTGACATTGATAATGATATATAAAATAGATAGAGTGGTTGAAGGAATGAGAGAAATAGAGAAAGGAAGAGGAAAGATGGGAGAACTCTTTAATTTTGGAGGGAAGGATTTGATTTCAATTGTAATGAGCGAGTGACATGTGACACATTTTGGTTGTAAAATTAGTAAGAAAGAGGAAATAATTCTTTAATTTTTGAGGGAATGATTTAATTTCAATTATAATGAGAGAGTGACATGTGACACATTTTGATTGTAAAATTAGTAAGGTGAAGAGGAGAATTCTTTAATTTTTGAGGAGGGGGGATTTGATTCCAATTGCAATGAAAAAGTGACACGTGGCACCTCTCGGTTGTAAAATTAGAGATATATAATAGATTTAGTTCTTTTTTTTTTTACAAGAGTTATTTTTCATACACAAGCGTTTTCCCATACAAGTCATTTATATTCACGCGTTTTTCCTTCGTGCCTCTTTTTCTTCTTTTTCTTCTTTCTCCATGCCTCCTCTTTTTCTTCTCCTTCTTCTTCTTTCTCCGTACCTCTTCTTCTTCTTTTTCGTAATTTTTCTCTCTTGTTATCGTCGTCAGCAACACTACCTTTTCCTCCTCCTTCTCTTCCTCTTTCTTTTTTCATTGGAATTTCTTCTGCTCTTTTCGTTTTCTCTTTCTCCTTCATCATCAGTTATCTCGTTGTTGAAGATAATAAATAATTCAGGTTCATATTGTCAATTGAACCAGAACGAAATTAATTATTATTTTGAATCCAAGCTAAAGTGTGGTTCAATTTAGAAGAAAAAATATAGCATTAGAGGAAACATTTTTCTGCAGCAAATTTGGGTGTAGTACGAAGATATTTGGGTGTAACACGAAAATATTTTGGTGTATTTTAAGAATTTTTTGGTATATTTTTATTCTGATAAGTTTTACATAATTCAAAACTCTTCCTCTTCCTCCTTCTCATCTTCTACTATTTCTTCTTTTTTTTTTTTATCATCACCATCTTCTTTTTCTTTTTTTATTCATCTTTTTTTATTAATTTTACCTTCTCAAGTTTCTTCTTGTTTTACTCTCTTAACAAGAATAAAAACAAAAGAATTAAACAAAGAAGAAGAAGAAACACATAATGCTGCAAAATTACTTGAAAGTGGATGAACTTACATTCATTTAACTAAAAGAAATAAATAAATAAGGAAAAAAAGAAGAAAAAAATGCAGCATTAGAGAGAATATTTTTCTGTATTTGCAACAAATTTGGGTGTAACACGGAGATATTTGGGTGTAATACGAAGATATTTGGGTGTATTTTAAGAATTTTTTGGTGTATTTTTATTCTGATAAGTTCTACATAATTCAAAACTCTTCCTCTTCCTCCTTCTCATCTTCTACTATTTCTTCTTTCTTGATCATCATCACAATCTTTTTCTTCTTTTTTTTCTTATTCATCTTTTTTTTTTTATTTTACATTCTCCAGTTTCTTCTTGTTTTACTCTCTTAACAAGAATAAAAACAAAAAAATCAAACAAAGAAGAAGAAAAAACACATAATGCTACAAAATTACTTGAAAGGGTATGAGCTTACATTCATTTAACTAAAAGAAAGAAAGAAATAAGGAAAAGAAGAAGAAAAAAAAAAACGCAACATTAGAGAAAATATTTTTCTATATTTGCAGCAAATTTGGGCGTAACACAAAGATATTTGGGTGTAATACGAAGATATTTGAGTGTATTTTAAGAATTTTTTGGTATATTTTTATTCTGATAAGTTCTGCATAATTCAAAACGCTTCCTCTTTCTCCTCTTCATCTTTTACTGCCTCTTCATCTTCTACTGCTTCTTCTTCCTCATCTCCTTGTTTTGTTTTCTTATAATTCTTCTTGAGAGAAAAAATTAAACAAAGAAGGAAAAAATACATAATATTGCAAAATCAATAGAAAGAGGAGGAGGAAAAAATGCAGCAACAACGATAATAAAAAACAACGATGAAGATGAAACATGCGAAGAAAAAAGAAAAGAAGAAGAAGGAAGAGGAGGAGGAGAAGGAGGAACGTGAAGAAGAAGAAGATGTTGGGTATAAGAAGATGGTAAGATGACAAAATCTTATATTTGTGTAGTGGTTTCAAGGCACGATTAGATCGCTTTCTTTAGAGAGATATTTGTCTCCACACTTAGTTGCTATAGGGTTGATGACAATACTCTCCCAGGATACAATGAAACCTAAGAATTTCTTAATTAGCAATAGTAAGAAATTCTCAACTCTCTTTAACAAAGAAAATCTCTTAATAGTTGAGTAAATTGTACACTTAGTACTTGTATTTTTTAAATAGTGGACAAGGACTTATTTATACATATTGCACATAGCAATTATGATTAGCTACGTATACAAATGGTTGTGTCTTTTCTATTGCCAATAGATACAATATTTTGAACGTACACAATCCTTAAAGAGTTGTGTCCCTTTAGCCAATAGACACAATATTTTGAACATACACAATCTTTAAAAGGTTGTGTCCCTTCAACCAAATGGTACTAAACGGTTAGTAACCATTTATTAATATTAATAATATTAATAATAATATCAATAATATTAATTAATCAAATTTGTAAATTCCCTTAAGAAGAAGTGTCTTCCGTAATGGTGAGTGAGAGCGTGCTTTGATAATGGTTGGGTGACGTGCGTGTTATCACGCTCCAGTGGGTGAATGTAGTTTTTGTTAGATTTGGCCAACTTGTAAGACTTGTAAGCCAAAAAGACTTGTATGTGTAGCATAACATTTTTTTTTATTTCTCTCATCATTAATAGTTCATGACCTTTTATTGATCTAACATTATAATAGATTTTCACATTAAAGTCCAACCATTAAAATTTTGGAATTATCCACTAAAAAAATACTAACTAATTTTTTTCTTCAAAACAAAGTCCCACATGATATACACATCATTTTGGTCAGTTTATTTACTCTTTTGATCTACTACTCACTAACAATAAGATCTATCACTCTAACTAATAACTTTCACTCAACTCTTCACATATCATATGTTCATTGGTCAGTCAAAACTTAGCTATTCTTAGTAACTATAACCTTGGCCATCAAAGACGTACCCTTATAGAATTTTTATTGGAATATCCAGTTACCAACCAACTTTGATATTTTAAAAGTTGTTTATCAAAATATTTTTTTTATTGATATTAACCAATATTTTAAGCCAAAATTTTATTTGTATACTGATAGAGTCTAGGATTTAGAATTTAAAATTTATAATTTAATATAAAAATATCTTTAATAGTCAATTGTTAAAAATTTTATTAACAATCTAATATTGCTCTTATCAAAATTGGTTATTAAAAAGTAACTTTCAAAAATTGCATTGTAGTATTCATGTTTAGTAAAATCGTAATAATTAGGAGCAAGTATTATTTTGGTTTCTAACGTTGAGAGTCAGAATCGAAATCGTCCCCAACATAATTTTTGATTTAGAATTATCTTTAACATTTTTTTTGTATTAAAATCGTCATTTTTAATAAAATTTTTTTATTTTATTACTAAACTATCCCTATTCTAATAAAAAAATTATATAAAAAAAAACGATATCAAGGGAGAAGGGGAGGGAAAAGGACACGAGGATAGGGGAGGAAAAGGGGAGAGGGGGGAACAGGGGAGCCCCGGCATCCCAGTGCCGTCGTCGCCTTCAATGCGAGTCTCCACCGTCGTGTCTTGCCATTGCCGCCACTTTTGGGTCCTTCGCCACCGGGTACGAGCCAGTGAGAGAGGAGATCCGAGAAAGAGAGAAGGAGCGCCGGTGGAGGAGAGGAGGCAGCTGCCATAGTCGCCACCACCATCGCGACACCTGCATCGTCGCCGGTCTGCCCACGAACCGCTGCCAGAACCGCGAACAGAGGAAGACATCGCCACCGTTCATGCATGCTTCTGCCCCGTGGAGTGCGTCGCTGGGAAGGGGAGCCCGACGCGAGGAGGGTGGCGCGCGAAGGAGAGAGGGATCCGATGCTGAGCTGGGTTCCTACCATCGCCGATCTGCCTAGCCGCCGTCGCACGCTCCGTCGCCGCCGCTGGTGATGGGTGGCCGAGCCTTCGTCGCCGAGAAATGCCGCTGCCGCTTGAGATCCGGATGCATATGCTTCTTCTTCTATTCCTGCGTCTGTCTGTTTTTGCATCTGCTTTGCTTATGCTTTCACTACGAAAAAGTTTTAAAATAGCGACCAACAAAATCAGTCACTATTAGCGACCGATTTTGTGACCAATCAAACTTTTATAGGATTAAAAAAAATCGGTTGCTAAATCGATCGCTAAATTTCAATTACCGATCGATTTAGTGACCACCCACTCTTGGTTTGCTAAATTGGTCGTTAAAATAAAAATTAGTGACCGATTTAACTACTAATGACAAAGCCAATCTAATCGGTCGTTAAAATCGGTCGCTATTTTTTTAACTTAGCGACCGAATTAGCAACCAAAAAAAAAAAGCTCTTAGGGTATGTTGGTGGTTAAATCAGTTGCTATTTTTAGTTTAGTGACCGATTTTGCGACCAATATAAAAATAAGCTTAATGGTGGTTGGTCGATAAATTAGTCGCTAAGAAGTTGGTTGAACCGATTTAGCGACCAACTATAAAATATTGGTTTTAAAGTATTCGGTCACTAAATTAGTTGGTATTTTATAATTTTGCGACCGAATTAGCAACCGACTTAAAAATATGTTGATAAAATAGCTGGTCGCTAATTCGATCGCTAAAGTAGCGATCACTAAATCGGTTACTAAGAATTAATATAGCAACCGATTTTAGCGACTAACTATAAAATCTTAGTATTAGAACAGTTAATCATAAAATTGATCGTTATTAACGACGAAATTTGAGACCAACTAAAAATCAAAAGTTACAAATTAATTAATTGCTAAATCGGTCACTTTTTTTAAATAAGAGAAATAAACTGAATTTCAAAATAAATTAAAAAAATCCATCTCAGCTCTCTCTTCTCTCGCCACTCTCTCCCAGTCTCCCTCAAGCTCGTCGCCGGCTCCTCAAGCTCGTCGCTGCCTCAAGCTTGCGTCGCCACCTCAAGCTCGTCGCTGCCTCAAGCTTGCGTCGCCACCTCAAGCTCGTCGCTGCCTCAAGCTTGCGTCGCCACCTCAAGCTTGTCCCTGCCTCAAGCTCGCGTCGCCGCCTCAAGCTCGTCGCAAGCTCTGTCGCGCTAAGCTCGTCTTCCTGGCTTCTCTGTTCGAGGCTTGGAGCAGCTCGCCGCCGTATCGCCGGTCGCCGTCATTTCGCCGGTCGCCGTCCGTGTCTCCGTCTAAGGTTAGTGGCACTGTTTTCACTTCTTCGGTTCTTCTCTTCCTTTTATGCTTTGTTTGCTGATTTTTGAATGTGAAGTTGTGAATGGATTAATGGAAATCAAATAATTGATTTTGTGCGGCTGCTCTTTTTTTAATTCCTGAAATTTTTGTTGAAATTTTCTTGCTGCTGCTAAAAATGGATTAGGGATTAGGGATTACTTGTTGCTGTTTTGTAATTAGGGATTATGCTCTGTTAGCTTTATTGATTTCAGGTTTAGTGTGATTAGGGATTACTTGTTGCTGTTTAGTGCGCCGGTAACATTTCTGGACAAGATGGCTTATTGGACTGTTAAATCGCTCAGATTCCCCACTGATCTATTCTTTCAGGTATTCATTATTCATTGATATCTTTTCAAGTGGTACACGATGGTGCATGTGATGTTAGGTTGCTGAGGGTTAGGTCATAAGTTGATTAACCAGCACATGATGGGTGATTGGCTCTATTACTATTATTGTTTGAGAATTAAATCATGTAATTGATAATATAATACTTTTATCTTTTGAAATAGGATAAAACAAATTTCTGAAAGTTAAATTATCTTCATGAAGATTAATAGCTTAGAGCCTCTTTAAGGAAATTAAACCAATGATTACATAGAATACTTTGTTTGATTTGGGAAGTCCATATTACCTCTTTGTTCTTCGATATAGAAATATTACATCTTACATACCTTCAAAGAAAAATATAAGCCTTGATAATTTCATAGTCTATAATATAAAATGCTTAATTAAGCTTTGTTCTTATCATATGTTTTATGCAAATGTAACAGCATACGAATGCTTTCCGTTTTTCTTTATCCGTTTTTCTTATCATACGAATGCTTTGTTCTTATATTTATATTTCTTCTCATCAGTTTATGAAGGGGAAAGGTCCTTTTACAAAGAAGAAGACATTGCTATTCCAGTAAATGTGTTAGATCCTTTTCATTTGCAGATTTTTCCCTCACGTGTTCCTTCTTCTCTGCGGAATTTGAGGATCTGCATCTGTGGCTGATCTCTGTCTCTCCTCTGCCGTTGTCGTGCCTCTGTCTTCTATGTTAGCAGGTTATGCCTCTTATTCCTTTCTCGATTATTTCTTTATATTGAGGGTTTTACGCATTTTGATGGCTTGCAGCGATTTATGACCGAGTTCTATTAGGGATTTGTAGAGAAGAAATTCATGTTCTTGTGAGTTGTGAAAGTTGGTTGCTATTAAGAAATCTGATAGTAAAGTTTGATAAATTCTTTCTGGTTTAGAAATTTGTTTTTCAGTAAATTTAGGGATTTTGGAGAAGGTTTCATATCCATTTCCCTTTATTTCTAACAGTAAAGTTCTGTTGGGGATTTATTTCTTTCTTGCAAAATTGTTGTAATGTGGTTTGTCCATGTCGTTGCCCTTTTTGTACTTCATCTAATCATAACTTTTGTCTTGGTATATCTAGAGACAATAAGTTTCTACTTAATATATGTCACTGTCTTGTGGCATAGTTTACTTAAAAAAAAATTATGTTTTTTCCCTCTTCACTTTTTTATTTTGTACATCTCTTTTCACCATACTGCATCTCCTAACTTGATTTGTATGGACTAAAAACTTTGTAAAGGTACTTGATTTGATACAAGGAAACAAGACTATGGTTTTGTACTCTGCATTTCTTGGTTCTTTTTATTGGAAAATGATCTAGCTCTTAATCTATATAACATTCATTTTTGTCATCATGAGTTTGTGTCCTGCCATTAGTCTCATTCTCATAAAACAATCATCTGTGTCCTTCATTCACAGCTGGTGATCACCACTTTAGTTCTCAGAAGGCAAGAGTTATAGCAGTTGATGCTAAAACTACCCAAGACACTAAACTATGTTTTTTTCTGGAGCATTTGATTGTTTTCGATAAGTTGAAGGTTTTGTTTGCAATTTTCTAATCTCCAAAGAGAAAGAAACATTCTAGATATGTCCTATGTGCCAATATATACTACTGATTATGAATATGAATAGTTGATACTACGTCTAATGCATTAATCCATTAATCCATGCCTCGGCTCAGGGAATCTTAATAGGGACCTTAGCAAACCATTTGTTGATAAGTGAGTATTTGCTCCTGCCCGTATATATATATATATTATTGTGAATAGTTTAGAATTATTTTTCTATTTAATTATGTTTTTGAGGTACTTAATTATATTTGAAATTTTATTGATTAGTTCAATTTAATTTATTTATACCCATGAGTGTCGATTTGTCATGCTTTTGATTGTTCCTTAATGCTATTCAACTTTATGTGCAGTTCATTGAAGGTGGAGCAGAGGCTGAAATAAACTCAGATAGTGAAGTTGACTCAGTGGAAAACCTGAATGAATCAATCCTTCTTCAGGTATATAAAAAGGATAATTTTGACATAATAGATGGTGAAAAGTAGATATGTGTGAACTTCTCAGAATGCTAACTATATTTTGGAAATTAAATTTGAATAATGAATACATCTAATATTAAAGTAGATATGTGTGAACTTTATCTATTATTTTCTGCTCATCTCAGTTGTTCATTTATGTGTTTTTCAATGTTGATATAAGATTCTTGCTTTATTCGTACAAAGTGACACCATGCTTTGGTTAAATAACCAGGATGAAGAACATGAAAACAAAGGAAAAGATGAGAGCTGTGAAGCTGCAGTGCATCTGAAAGGGAAGATGCAACTGACGAGGTAATGGTTAGCTTCTGGTTCTTTTTTCTTCTGCAAAAAAACCTTGAATATACCGAGTTCTTATGAAGTTTAAATTTGTAATATATCTCTTTGTTAGTTAGCTCCATATTTATATAGAAGTTAGTTTAGTTAGTGGCAAGAATAGAAGATTGAGATCTCTCTTTGCACATAGCAGAATCTTGAAGCTTTTTCCCTTCTATTCTCTCCTCACACATCAGCCCTGTTTTAATTTAGTAATTTATGTATTTGGTATTTAGTGATTTTGTGTCTTGCATGTCATTTGGTATTCAGCTCTGTTTCTATTCTCTTTGGTTCTATCTGCTTGTACTCTCTATCATCCAAATGCATATCCATATTAATTAGTTTTGGTAACAATATTTCTGTCGAGAAAACAAATTTTGAAGGCTGAAAAGTGAAGTTAAGGATACACCCAAACTGGTGAAGAAAACAAATTTGCTTCTTTGCTTCTACTTCTGCTTCTGATTCTTGCTTCCAATTCTGATTTTGATTTATTATTTTTTTGATTGATTTTGTTGCTGAATTTGATGTTGATGTTTCTGAATTTAAATGTGTTATTGTTGGGATTTTTGAATCTGATTATTAGTATTTAATGGGAGTAAGGGAGGTGGTGGTAAAGGTGCTGGTGGTAAAAGTGCGATGGTTGAGGGTATTTTTGTCCTTAAAAAGTTAAAAGGATGATTTTTAATACGAAAAAACGTTAAGGATGATTCTAAATAAATTATGTTGGAGAGCGTTTCAGTTCTGACCCTCAACGTTAGGGATCAAAATAATACTTATCCTAATAATTATGATTGATAAAATAATTTTTAAAATTTAAAAAGATTATAATAGAATAAGAATAATATCTTTGGATATTAATTAATATATAATATTTATTAATTTTTTTAACTTTTAATAAACATAAATAAATTTTAAAAAAATATAGGTGTTTTCAAAAATATCTTACTTTTAAAGCTATTACCAAACATACGATGAGATGATTGTTGAGACACCTTTCTGAAAACCTTATCAAACAAAGTCTATATGATTATGAAAAAATATTATATTATTTACTTTGTTGAAAAATATATATAAAATAATGTCTATAAATATATACATAATAAAGAAGCCGTAATTGATATAATGATAGATTTTTTTGTTTATGGAACATTAAATTCTATACAACAAACAACTTTTAATTTATATATTTAGATTTAGTGTGAAAAAAAAATTAGAAATAGTTTATCAAAACTGTTATTTAAAAGATAACTATTTAAAAATTATAGTATTTATATTTGATAAAGCAAAGTAACAATAACTTTTAACAAATATAAATAACAACAATTATATTTAAAAAAATAATTTTTAAAATTTAAAAATATATAATAAATATAAGAATATATAAATATTTATTCATGTATGATCTTATAGATAAATATAAACTAATTTTAAAAAGTCATCTTTATGCACCTTCAAAAATATCTCTAGCTATTAAAAACTCAAATTACGAGTACATCATTTTTTTTTATTTACCAAAATATAAATACCTCTCCAAACAATTTTTAACAAACCAAACGAAATCTTAGTGTCTTTCTAGAGATTTTAAAATCTTATATATCTCTTCTGAAAGATTATTCTATTTTTACTTTTTTATTCTTATCTTTTCTATTTCTAATTCTTTAAATTTAAACAAGTAACTGAATTTATATGAAGAATAATAAACACGAAAAGGCACGAAGGTAGTAGGTTAAAATAAAAATCTTATGTATGTACAAAAAATTATATATATATATATATATAATGTCACATATTTTAATATTTATTTTATATTTTAATGTGTATTTTATACAAATAATTGATTTAATTGTTATATGAGAATTCTTTTGTTACTAAAAAGTTCCAAATATATATATATATATAGAATATTGTTTAAGTAAGAACAAAATTAAATAATGTATGAATATAAAAAAATTTGATGGTGCTACGTGATCAACTCATTTAAATAATTAAGGTTAATCAAGTTGGTCTAACAATTTAGGAATTGATAATAAAAAAATTTAGTTGAAAAAAAAGAAAAAAAAAGTGACATAAAAAAAATTAGCTAAACTTGATTATTAAAATAACTTATTTATCTAGCATTCTTCTTAAAAAAAAAAACTATGCAATAATGAATAAAACATATAATAGTATATGTGGTTTCGTTTGGATTGTGTCGCATTTGAAAAATTAGATCCAAAACTCTTAAAATTCATTCAATTAGTTAAAAATGACATCTGATGTAATTTAAAATTTTAATTTTTAGTTTTCAACTTTTCGTTTGAGTTGAGTTGGATAAGCAATTTTCCTTTTCCTTTTCCTTTTTTTTTTGTGTGTTTTAATTTTATGGCCTTTTTGAAAAACAAGTGATTCTTTGATAAAATATGATAAGATAACATACAAAAAAAAAAAGGATAAGATAACTCCATCCAAAAAAAAAAAAAAGGATAAGATAAGTAGTTTTAATGTAGATATGATACTTCAGATTATAAATAACAGAGCAACAGAGCCTAATTGAGTGCTTCACCTTCTTTAATCTAATAACCTTTGTTAAGCAGTGTCAAGAATGGCAAAGAGAATGACAGAAAAAGAAAGGTCAGAAGTTGAGTTCAAGGCTTTGTTGATGGAGCGCATTGCGCTGGTTTTCATCGCCGCCATCACTGCTTCAATATGGTGGCCATGTGCAGCACACACCGTGGCCACTTGCCCTAGTACTGATGATCTTCACACGTGGTCATTTATTTCTCTGGTGCTGTTTACCTACACCATCATGCCCGCATTCTACGTTTTCCGGTGGTTCTATACCGCCGAGATGTCACCGTGGGTAGGGAGAATCCTCTTCATTCTGGAGAGGTTGCTGGTGGTAGTTATGCCTGCTGCGGTTCCCCGGGGATCCATCTTTGTTAATCCAACTTTCTTAATGTATTTCTTGTCTCTTCTCGTTACTGGCGCATACTTCCTCTGCTGCCTTGATCGATTTTTATTCTTTGTAAGTAAATTATTTATGACTGCAAACATAATTCAATAGAAAATACATATTCCTTGCCATGCCATCGGAATTATTTAACTGCGTATTATTTTCAGGTTGACAGTAATAGCTTCTGTTCTGATGAAACCGGTATAAATTCCGCCAAAAGAGAAGTAGAAGAAAAGGATCATGATAATGGGAAAGACCACGAGGAGGAAAAGGAAGAGGAAGAGGTTCACCCAAGTGATGATGAATTCAAAGAGGAAGAGGAAGAGGAAGAGGAAGAGGTTCACACAAGTGATAATGAATTCAAAGAAGTAGTGTGGGTGGAAGAGGTTCACCCAAGTAATGATGAATTCAAAGAGGAAGAGAAAGAGGTTCACACAAATGATAATGAATTCAAAGTAGTAGTGTGGGTGGAAGAGGTTCACACAAGTGATAATGAATTCAAAGAAGTAGTGTGGGTGGAAGAGGTTCACCTAAGTAATGATGAATTCAAAGAGGAAGAGAAAGAGGAAGAGGTTCACACAAGTGATAATGAATTCAAAGAAGTAGTGTGGGTGGAAGAGGTTCACCTAAGTAATGATGAATTCAAAGAGGAAGAGAAAGAGGAAGAGGTTCACACAAGTGATAATGAATTCAAAGTAGTAGTGTGGGTGGAAGAGGTTCACCCAAGTAATGAGGAAGAGGATGATGAGTCTACGATTTCGGAGTGGCTAAGTAAGAAGACGAATAAAGAATGCTCCAAGTGTGAGGCAATGTTGGGTGAATGGCACTTAGCATTTGAGAAGATGGAAAAATTGGCCACAATGTTTATGGAAGATGCCATGATGGAAGCAAAGAAAAGGCAACAACAATTGGAAGAATTTTATAAAAAAGAGATATCAGAATTGGATCAAGAAATCCAAGCTTTAAACCAAGAAAGAGAGGAATTGCTCGATACAATAGAAGAACTAACAAAGTCAGAGGAAGAAGCCAGAGATTTGTACGAAAAGGAGAAAAAAGAGCGGGAGCAAGAAAAGCTTTCATCAGCAATAAAAGAAGCCGAAAATTTTAGACAACAATTGTTGGTTGAACATTATCGGGGTTTTGCATGGAACGGTCATTGCTAGTTAGTTAGAATTAGTCCAAAACTAAACTCTTCTTTTAGAGAAAATACTTGATTTGCTCTCTGAAATTACACTCAAGTCTCTATTTAGTCCTTAAAATTTTAATCGTTTCAATTTAGTTTCTAAACTTTTCGATTGACTCTGACAAAAATTGCAAACGTGATTAAAATTTGAAAAATTTAGAGACTGAATTGAAGTAATTGAAATTTCAAAGACTAAATTGAGAATGATCAAACGGAATATTTTCTTTTATTTTTAAATACAACTAGAATTTTATAGTTTACTGAATTTATGCATTATGATATATTTTAATTTTCAATAAGTTATTAGAATATGAAGTAATTGAAATTTCAAAGACTAAATTGAAAATGATCAAACGGAATATTTTCTTCTTCTTTTATTTTTAAATGCAACTAGAATTTTATAGTTTACTGAATTTATGTATTATGATATATTTTAATTTTCAATAAATTATTAGAATATAAAATTTATTTTGTTATTTATTTATTTTTATATTTTTTTACTGTTCTCCTTTATCTATTCTTTTTGTGTCACAATTGTCACCATTTTAAATTAACTGACTATTTTTTATGCTAATTAAATTAAATTAAACTAATTTTAAAGGCGTCTGCATTTGATCTCTTCTTATATGATCCCATTATAAGAACATTTTAATCTTTGAGGGAGGGAGGGGAGGGGGATTGGCTCATACAAAAAAAGTATTGTTCAAAATTTACAATCTCAATGAATCCTTACCCAAATCTTTTACTTGGTGTAAAATCTATTTAGGAAGAACAACAAGAATTGAAGTAGAGTATATTTGAATTAGGAAGAATAGTTTAACACTCAATTCTGACTTCAATCACAAATGACCTCCCAAAATTTTACTCTCTTGTTCATTTGATCTTATTTTGGTATGTTTGTAGTCCTATAAGGTTCTTCCTTAAACGCTTATTATTAAATATGAAATATTATACTCCATATTAATTAAATAAATTTTAATTTTTTATTTATTATATTTTATATGAGTATTATTTTATATTTAAAATTTATGATTAATGATTTAAAATTTAAGATTTAAAGGGTTTACATTTTTAATTTTAGCAGTTAAATTTTATAATTCAAAATTTAGAATTTAAAATTTAAAATATATACTTTAAAATTTAAATAGCATTGCATTTTTTATTTTTTTCGGAACGTATCAATATTTATTGTCCTGAAATAATCTAGCTTTAAAACAAGGGAGATTCTACTATGTTTAAGACTTCTCCTTTCTTTAGGTGCTGAAGACACATGTGCAGGCTGCAGAGATGACACGCGGTGAGTGAGAAAACATGGGAAAGCTGAGTCTCCACTTTGTAGCAGATCTTGGGTCTCACAGAACAGCATCTGTCGTTGCTTACACACCTGTTTATGATTATAACGTTGGGTTAATCTTTGCAGTAACTAAAGTGTGTAATGTTTTTGCAACAATGGTTAGAATTTATTGCAAAAACTGTGATGGGTTATTTCAAAAAAAGTAACTCGGAGTTAGAGGACTAATATGTTTGGGTTTAGCCAAAAAAACCTTAGTCTTATTAAAATGCTGTTTGTAGTATATAATTTAAGAGTGGATTGCAAGACAAAAAAAAAGACTGGATTGGATTAACCAAAATAAAGAAAAAGGAGTTATGCTTATTGACGTGTACCCCAAAACATGGCAAAAACCAAAACCGACCAAATAAGGCGGAAATATCAATGCAAACCTTGAAAACAGATTCAAAACAAATCAAGCACTAACACCAGACCATTATCAATAATGGCACGCACCCTTCAACCAAGAAAACCGAAACTAATAAGGCAAGTATGACACTCCACTCATCTATATAAACAAGCCAAAAAATCCTAGAAGAAGTCAGGTCACAAAACACACCTTCATTCTTTTATTCGTATTAATTTCTTAATACTCTCTTCTGACTTGAGCGTCGTAGTGCTTTTTGCAGGTGCTCCCGTCGCTGTGTTTCGCCTTACCGAGGTCTGCCACCACTCTCCTTGAACGACATATAGCTCTTCTCAAAGTCGAGCAGTCGGAGAAGGAGCTATATACCTCGGTCGAGTTGGAACGAAACATTTGACGCCCACCGTGGGGCTCGGAAATTTATCTAACCCTACTACTTTCTTTATCTGGCTCTTTATTCTTTTCTTTAACAGGATCTCCAATCCTCAGGCATGGCTGACAACGGAGTTCATCAACCCACACAAACGGAGCTCTTAGCTCAAATTGCTGAACTACAGGCGGAGGTCAGAAGGATAGCCGAACTGTCCATCCGCAACAATGCTGAAAAACACGAGGAAGGAAACTCCAAAGGCTCGGCTCAAGGCAACACCGATCCATTGTGTCTCAACCCACCGAAAGAGAAGCTGACCTTGGACAACCCATTCTCCGGAGAGATCACCAACTTCTAGATGCCCAAAAACTTTGTGCTACCCACTTCTCTTGAGCCATATAAGGGGATTGGTGACTCCCGGGCTCATGTTAAAAAATTCCAGTCTATGATATTTTTTAACGGCGCTAACAATGAACCTATACTCTGTCGAGCTTTTCCTACTTATCTTGATGGTGCTGCACTACTTTGGTTTTCTAAACTATCTGCAGCTTCGATCTCTTCGTTTGAAGAGTTGGCGAGATCCTTCATTGACTACTTTGCAGGTTCAAGGATATACGTACACGGGTTAGATTACCTCGGTACCATCCGACAAGGACACCACGAAAGCTTAAAGGAATACATGACTCGATTTGCTGAAGTAACCATGAAAATACCAGATCTAGACCCAGCAGTCCACCTGCACGCCCTCAAGGCCGGCCTTCGACCCGGCAAGTTCCGGGAGACAATCGCAGTGACTAAACCGAAGACGCTGAAGGAATTCCGAGAAAGAGTAGCTGAACAAATGGAGATCGAAGAACTCCATGAGGCTGAGAGAACAGAAAGAAAACAACCTAGGAAAGAAGAAGACAAGACTATAAGATCTCTAAACAATAAAGAACCAAGGAAGCAGTTCAAGCTCACCCCAAAATTCGACAACTATACCAGATTCAAAACAAAGAGAAAAAAAATAATCAAAGAGATTCTCAATGTCAAAATCATAAAACCTCCAGCCCGAGCAGGAAGTTACCAGGATCAACGATTTGTAGACAGAAGCAAACACTGTACTTTTCATCAGAAGTACGGGCACATGACAGACGAATGTGTAATCGCCAAAGACTTATTAGAAAGGTTAGCTCGGCAAAGCCTCTTGGACAAATATGTCAAAGGAAGAAGAAACAAGGAAAACACTCGAGACCGAGAAGAGCGCCAACGAACCTCGGAGAACAAGGACGACAATAAATGGTCCAATCCTAATCCACCAAAGGGAATCATAAACTACATATCCGGAGGATTCACCGGGAGAGGCGAGACAAACGCGGCACGCAAATGAAGTTATCGAGCAATGCTGGCAATCGAAGGAGCGGCACCACGAAGCAACAAGAATACAACCGATCTCGAAATCACTTTCAGCCAGGCTGACGTATCTTCGACCATCCCGAACTTAGACGATCCAGTAGTAATCTTCATCCAAATAGGTGAACTATTGATAAGAAAAGTCCTTTTGGACCCAAGTAGTAGTGCAGACGTTCTTTTCTAGTCTACTTTTCAAAAAATGAAATTATTTGAAAAAGCCATGCAACCCTTATCCGGAGAACTGGTAGGATTCTCAGTAGAAAGGGTCCCAATTCAAGGTTATATATGGTTAGAAACGACACTGGGGGACACCCCATTATCAAGGGCCATTGATATACAATATCTTATAGTCGAATGCCCCAGTCCTTACAATATTATTCTTGGAAGACCTGCTCTGAACATGTTCAGAGCAGTAGTGTCGACCTTATATTTATGTGTTAAGTTTCAGGCACAGGACGGCAAGATAGCAACACTCCACTCAGATTGCCAACAAGCACGGCAATGCTACAATGCAAGCCTAAAAAGATCTGACACGAGACAAAAGTATCAACAAGAGGTCAAGGCAATCCACAACATGAATGAAGTACTGTCTCTAGCAGAACTTGACCCTCGGGAGGACACCCAAGAAAGACCCCAGCCAGCGGATGAGCTCCAGAAAGTTCTCCTGACATCAAAACCAGGACAATTCACCTACATCGGCCGAGCACTCCAAGGACAAGAACAATTGGAGCTCATAAAGGTACTACAAGACAATACCGATCTGTTTTCCTGGACCTCGGCAGATATGTCAGGAATAGACCCAAATGTCATTTGCCACAAGCTCGCCATCGACAGAATGATCCGACCTATAGCTCAAAAGAAAAGGAACCTCGGGGCGGAAAAGGCAAAGGCAGCTCTAGAGGAAGCCAAGAAGCTGTGCCGACTTCATCAAAGAGATCCGCTTCACCACGTGGCTCTCAAACGTGGTAATGGTAAGAAAAAATTCAGGTAAATGGCACATGTGAGCACACATTACAAATCTCAACAAGGCATGCCCAAAAGATGCCTACCTACTGCCGTGTATTGACAAACTAGTAGATAATGCATCAGGTTTCAAAAGCTTAAGCTTCATGGATGCATATTCTGGTTACAACCAGATCCTTATGCATCCAGAAGACCAGAGCAAGACAGCTTTTATAACTGAACATGGGAATTTTTGTTATAGAGTGATGCCATTTGGTCTAAAGAATGCAAGGGCAACATATCAGTGACTAATGGACAAGGTATTCCACCAACAGATAGGTCGGAACATGGAAATCTATGTGGATGATATGGTTGCCAAGAACACACCAAAAAGATCACACTGCGATGACCTCAAAGAAGTATTCAATCAGATCCGAGCATATAATATGAGGCTCAATCCAGAGAAATGCGCTTTCGGGGTACAGGGAGGCAAGTTCCTCGGTTTCATGTTGACTTCGTGGGGAATAGAAGCGAACCCTAAAAAATGTGAGGCAATACTTAACATGGCAAGTCCTAAAACAATCAAGGAAGTACAACAACTGGCAAGGAGAGTGGCCGCCCTGTCACGATTCTTGCCAGCAGTATCAAACCGATCATATCACTTCTTTCAGACGATATCAAAAAGTAAAAAGTTCGAGTGGACAAAGGAATACGAGACAGCGTTCGCCGAACTTAAGGCCATCCTGTCATCACCACCAGTACTACAAAGCCTGGAAGTCGGTAAACCTTTATATTTATATTTATCTGTTTCCAATTATTCTATAAGCTCGGCCCTTGTTACTGAGGCAGGAAAAACACAAAAGCCAGTATACTTCGTCAGCAAAGTCATGCAATCAACAGAGAGAAGATATCCCAGAATAGAACAGCTGGCCTTAACATTAGTAACAACAGCAAGGAGACTCAGACACTATTTCCAGAGCCACACAATAATTGTAAGGATGAACCAACCATTAAGGCATATATTAATAAAGCCAGAACTGGCAGGACGATTGACCAAGTGGTCTATCAAACTTTCTGAGTTCGATATTCAATTTCAATCAAGGCCGGTCCTGAAGTCACAGACCCTAGCAGACTTCGTCTCCGAACTCACACCTGACGAGCACCACTACGAGCAGATTTGGGAGTTACAGGTAGACGACGCGTCAAACCGAGAAGGAAGTGGGGCCAGGATAGTATTAAAGGAGGGAGACATAGTAATGGTCGAGCAATCTCTCCAATTTAACTTCTCGGCAAGCAATAATCAGGCCGAATACGAGGCGCTCATAGCAGGACTCAAGCTCACCCTCAACTGCCAAGTGCAGAACCTAATAGTACATTGTGACTCCCTCTTAGTGATTCAACAAATAAAAGGAGATTTCCAGGTAAAAGATCCTTTGTTAGAGAGATATTGGCTCATAGCAAAGGATCTTATTTCAAAATTTGATAAATTCATCATATCGCATGTGCATAGAGAGAAGAACATTAGAGCGGACATATTATCTAAGCTCGCTGCTACTAGAGCAAGCACACACACATCGGCACTATCACAACTTACACTAGAAAAACCTAGCATTGAATTATTACGCATAACGAACATTAACCATCTCAACGACTGGATAATACCTTTTCTTGAATATATTTATACAGGAGTCATACCCAGAAACGAGACTAACCCCCAAAACTTTAAACGAAAAGCAAGTTTTTCACAACAATAGGGGGAGAACTCTACAAATGCGGCTTCTCACACCCATTACTGAAATTCCTCGGCAAGGACGAAGCAAATGACGCCATGAATGAAGTCCACGAAGGCGTGCGTGGAAACCACATAGGAGGACGAGCTCTGGAAGTGAAAATCATCCGAACAGGATACTGCTGGCCGACGATAAAGAGAGACTATATATCAAAGGTCAAAACATGCGACAACTGCCAAAAGCACGCTGCCATCTCAATGAAGCCAGCCGAGGTAATGCACAGCATGGAGGTAAGCTGGCCTTTCTACAGATGGGGGCTGGATATCCTCGACTCATTCCCAATAGCGCCAGGTCAGGTAAAATTTCTTTTAGTATCAATTGATTATTTCTCAAAATGGATAGAAGCACAACCACTAGCAAGAATAACTACCGAAAAGGTACGATCTTTTATATGAAAAAATATCATATGCCGATTTGGAATACCTAAGGAGATCATATCAGATAATGGTAGACAATTTACAGATAACAGACTTGCATCATTCTTGAAAAATTTTAACATACAATATCAATTTAGCTCGGTCGAGCACCCACAAACAAATGGGCAGGCCGAAGCTGCTAACCGAGTAATACTGCAGGCAATGAGAAAAAAGCTCAGTGATGCAAAAGGTGAATGGGCAGAATTGATCCCAGAAATACTATGGAGCTATAACACGACAATACAATCTACTACAGGCGAGACACCATTCAAGCTAGTCTACGGAACAGAGGCACTGATTTCGATCAAAGTCGGCAATCCTACCTTAAGAGCTGAGCTATACAATCAAAATCACAATATCGATATAAGGAAAGCCGAGCTAGATCTCGCCGAAGAAGACAGGGACATCGCCGCTATCAAATAAAGAGCAATGAAACAACTAATGGAGAGAAGACACAACAAGAGAGTAATGCCGAGGACATTCAATGAAGGCGACCTAGTCCTCAGAAGAACAGAGGAAGCAAGACAACCTCCAACACACGGCAAACTCGCTGCGAGTTGGGAAGGACCATTCCGAATCGCGAAAGTACTCGGAATGGGGGCCTACCAACTCCAAACACTACAAGGCGACCCATTATCAGGAAATTAGAATATTTCTTCATTAAAGTTGTATAGATCATAAATTGTACAAATTCGCGGATGAAGGTACTCTTTTTCCCCTTAGAGGTTTTGTCCTAAAAAGAGGGTTTTACCTAAGGAGGGTTTTAACGAGGCCGGACGCCCAAATTGTCAAATTATCAAATCTGGACAATGATACATGCATAACCGATCTATTTCTACTCTTCCTATTCTACTTATAAATATACAGAATATTAAACCAAACATTCATAGTTATGTATACCATCAAAATACTTAATAAGTCAAACTGACCAGAGCTCGGTCAGCACAAACAAAATGTTGCTACAGTTCACCAAAAGAACAATCAAACATATATGAACAAACATAAAATTTACACAATTCAAGAAGGAGGGACATTCTCATCATGATCCTCAATGGTACCATCCACAACCAGCTTCCCACCAATAACTATCTTGGTCACATCGAGCTGACCACAATCAAATTCAGGGGCTAAAACGGATACTTGACTAACAACCCGGTCAAACCCAGAAGAAAATATCTCCATCCTCACCTCCTCCAGCTCGTGGACCCTGGCGGTCAACTGCCCTTTGGATATGTCATTCTCTTTAATCTCAACTTGCAGCAGCCGTATCTGGTCCCGCAGACGAACAACTTCCTCATCAGATTCTTTCCCCTTTGTTGTGACATTCACAATAACCTCATCCTTCTCCTTGGATGACATCTCCAGCTCAGCAACTCTCTCCTTATACGACCTCTCCAGGTCAGTTACTTTATCTACAGTTATCTGCTGCTCGGCCCCAAGCAGCTCAGTCGTTCGGCCAACACACATCAACCTTGATGCAACAATCTACAGCCAAGCAAATACACTATGTAAAAAAAAGAGAGAAAAAAGAAGAGGGAAAAGACATAAAACTGACCTGAATAAATTTTTTCATTCCCTCCATACCAATTCGGCGAGTCATAAGTATGTCGCCAGGATATTGAGAAACCCTATCAGACAATTCAGCAATTGGAAATTGATCGCTCCACAATGAATGAGAGCTCGTACTAGGAATAAAACCATGAAGTTTTCTCTGCCTGTCAAAAGCAAATTTACCACTGCCGATGACCTCTTGATCACCCTCGGAAATAACTTCTAGAGACTTCTCGGTATCATCTCGTTTTCTCTTAAATGAGGATGCAGGTTGAGCAGTACACTGAGCAACCTCCCCACCACCCTCCTTCAAAATCCCATAACCTCCCACATCTTTCTCCCTTTTCTTTTTAAGAAAAGATTGAAAACGAGAAGGATCCAGATGAGGAACTCACCCACCTACGAACACAAAACACAATATTAGCAAAATACAACACTAACCATGCTGAGAGCAGACAAAAAGATTACCTATGAAAGTTTTCAAACCCTCACTATCGCCAGAGTCATGTAAACGCAGAAGCTCGGGAATAGACAAACACTCCCTGACAGAAAAGCTTTCTATCAGAAATTCTAAACAAGAATCCTCCTCTTCGCTCCGCTCAGTAGCCTCAAAGATTTGGCTCGGTTCCGAACACCAATAAAGGGGTAACCTTTCAATAAGCTCATTATCCAGATAAAAAGGATATTCGGTCTCAACCGATCAAACTTTAACAAAAAGGGTTTTAAAATTTTTAAAAGAAGACTTGTAAAGCAGAAAAAGGGAGCGACCAGGAAAGCTACTAAGGCAAACCCACAAGCCTTTGCGAACACCCTTAGACGGAAACAACGAAAAGAACACAGACAGAGAACAAGGAAAAGAAAGAAACTCCATTAAACACTGAAAGGCGCGAAGAAAGGCCCAAGAATTTGGATGCAACTGCGAGAGCACGCAGTTAAGTTGAGTCAAGACATCGCACTCAAAATCAGAAAAAGAAAAACTTACGCGAAGCTCAGTAAGACACGGGACATACATGTAAAAATACTGTCAATCCTCCCTCCTCTCACAAACCCTATCCTCGCCAGAACAGGGGAGAAGCTCAACTGACACACCCGAATCATTCTTCACAAATTTCAAACCTTTCACTTCACGCATTGACTCTACATTCGTATACGACGATGAGCGAGTCTTAACGTCATCATGAACCCAGTGATAAGGGTCATATTTTTTCACTTCTGCTACTTTCTGCTGTTCTTTTTCTTTCTCTCTCGCCATAGCAAAAAATAGAAACAAAAATCTTTGAAGAAGGAAACTAACCTTTAGAAGTCATGCTGAGTCAACTGGAGAAGAAGAATTCGAAAGAGCAAGAATCTTGAAAACGCAACAATTATTATTACAAGTCCATTAACTTAGTGGGTAACACAAATAATAACCACTCTGGGTTTCAAAAATCCAAACGGTGAGAAGGCACATTAAATGAAAACACATCTCACGAGATAAAAGTCTTTTAAATTTCCTCCTAGCGCCCCCGGTATTTTCTCCTTTCTTTCTTTCCATGGTCAATGATTAAACGTACCACATGAAAGTCCAAACTACAAAAGAAAACCCAACTCAACACGGAAGCAATCAAAAATAAAATTGCGCGCCAAAAACACATAAACCAGCCGACCGTACTAAAAGCTTGCCTGACTTTCAAAAGCAAAGCCAGACAAATTTGGGGGCTATGATGTGTACCCCAAAATGTGGTAAAAACCAAAACCGACCAAATAAGGCGGAGATATCAACGCAAACCTTGAAAACAGATTCAAAACAAGTCAAGCACTAACACCAGACCGTTATCAATAACGGCATGCACCCTTCAACCAAGAAAACCGGAACTAACGAGGCAAGTATGACACTCCACTCATCCATATAAACAAGCCAAAAAATCCTAGAAGAAGTCAGGTCACAAAACACACCTTCATTCTTTTATTCGTATTAATTTCTTAATACTCTCTTCTGACTTGAGCGTCGGAGTACTTTTTGCAGGTGCTCCCGCCGCTGTGTTTCGCCTTACCGAGGTTTGCCATCACTCTCCTTGAACGACGTATAGCTCTTCCCAAAGCCGAGCAATCGGAGAAGGAGCCATATACCTCGGTCGAGTTGGAACGGAACATTAATCATGTTAGAAAATTTTTTGTTTTCTTGGGAAGCCTTAAATAAAAATGTCATAAAAAAAAGTCTATAAAAATGTGTAATTTAATAATTAAATTTGTGACCATATTTGTTGGCAAGATAAAAGATAATGATAATATAATTTTTGGATTGAAAATTAAGTGTTAATTTTTTTTATGAAATTAAACACCATTTTTTAAAAATTAATTATCAATAGCAATAACCTTTATTTACTTGTAACGTAGAGAGTACGATACTCCCAATTATTTTGTTATTAAGATAAAAGTCTTCATATTTTTATTTTAATTTATTTTTATAACCTCTCTATTTCTACTTTTTTTTTTCTCGTATTCATGTTTCTTATTTTTATTTGTATTTTCATTCACTTATTCATGTTAATTGGGAGTACCATACTCTCTACTATACAAGTAAATAAAGATAATTGCTATTGACAATTAATTTTTAAGAAATGGTGTTTAATTTTCATAAAAAAATTAACACTTAATTTTCAATCCAAAAGTTATATTATCACCATCTTTTATCTTGCCAATACATGTGGTCACAACTTTAATTATTAAATTATATATTTTTATAGATTTTTTTTATGACATTTTTATTTAAGGCTTTCCAAAAAAACAAAAACTTTTCTAACATCATAAGCATAACTCATTTTTCTTTATTTTGGTCAATCCAATCTAGTCCTTTATTTTTGTGGTCTTACAATTCATTCTTAAATTATGTACTACACATAACATTTTAATAAGACTAAGATTTTTTAACTAGGAAGTCACTTACATAAAGATGTTTAAAATATCTTTTTTTAAAGAATTTTTATTTCAAACAATCAAATTATAACACATATAATTAATTAAATCATATTAATTTTGTTTAAGTTAGACCGAATAAATCGGTTCAATAAAAAATTAGATAAATTAAATTTTAAACCGGTTTGAGTTAATATTTTTTATATAAAGTCACTACAACTCTATCCAAAATACCCACATTCAAAATTGCTAATTCCAAGTGTACCCTTTGCCAAATCAAATTAGGGTTCAGTTATCTACTTATTGCATATGCTCATCTTCTCGGTTTAGGAAACCATCATCTTCTCAGCTGGAGCCGCTACTCCAACGCCCGCGCCAGGACCACCACCTCGTTGCTGTCGTGGTAGCCACCGTGAGTTGGGTGAATCACCGTTGCACGCTGAAGTTAGTAGCCACTCATCTTCTCCCATCGCAGAACACATGACCAGCACGTCGAGCACGACATCTGTAAGAACCGAATTTTTTACGGATAAAATTATTTAAATGTATAAATTAAATTTCGAAAGGTTAGGATGAGAATTTGGGGATTTAAATGTGATTTTTGGACTCAGTAGATTTTTCTGAGTCAGAAAATGTGTTTTCTGCGAAAAACCGTGAAAAATTGCGAACCGATAGTCGAACCGGTTAAACCAGTTTAAGTCTGCTCAGTGCTGCACGAGAAGCAGTGAAAATAGCCGAAAACCTTAGAAAAATATTAGAGATGGAAAATTGGGCGTTAGTGTTAAAGGTTTGGCCCGAAGTTGGGCCAAACGGGCTAAAAATGCTAACAGATTGGACCGGGCCTAAGTTGGGCCCAAGTCCAGAAGAAGAGTTGAGGACCAACTTCGACCTAATTTTAGAGTTAAGAAAGCAAGCTCAGTTCAGAATGGCTACTTACCAACAGAGGATAGCGAGGTACTACAAGGCCGGAGTGCCCAGGAAGGCATTTTTCACATCTAATTGGAACAGAGGCCAATCTCGATTCGCAGCGGTTCATTAATGAACCCAAACACTCATAACACACTCAAACACATACACACTCAGCTGAAGAGAAGGGGAAGAAGAGAAACCCTTGAGCACTATTCACTTCAATCTTTCCAAGCTAATATCTTGAGCTACAGTGCTCCGATTTGCGTGCCGTCAGCGGTTACGCATTCCTTGTGAAGAGCCCTACAAAACCCATGTAAGAAACTGGTAAGAAAAGTTCGAAATCTTTCCAGTTTCTCTCCTCTGAATGTCGGGTTTTTAGGGCTTTGGGTTAGATGAGTTTTTGTGATTTTTTATGTTTAGGTTTGCTCTAATCCTTGCTTAGTATTGGATTTTTGCTATCAAATCTGTTGAAAAAGGTAAGAGCAACTAAACCCTTGTGATATTAAGTTTAAATGGAACCCTAGGTTGATTTTCTGGTGATTTATATGTATAGAGCTTGATTATTGTGAGATTGGAGTTTGTTGGTGCTTGTTGGAGTTACATTGGTGGTTAGATTTTGGTGGAAAGCTCATTTGGTTCATAAAGAGAATCGGCTAAGGTATGGTTTCGGTTTCCTCTATGTAGTATATAATATTCATGGACACTTAGACTAGTGACCCATAGGATAGGATTGGATTTGAATGGTTAATGAGTTGTTGGATGTTATTGTTTTGATGATGTATGATGGAATGATGATTTTGAGTTAGATATTGATAACTGATAGTGTTATGATGAGTATAAATGACTTGTGGAGTTGAGGAGTGAATTGTGTTGATAAATGTGAAATCGATGTGGATTGATTGGAAATGTAGTTGGAAAATTGTTAATGAGGTTTGAAACATGTAATATATTGATGTTGATATTGAGGATGAGGTAAGGTGGAGAAATATGTGGTAGGATTGGTGAAATGGGTCATGGGATGTTGATTTTAATGAGAATTGGAGTTTGGAATGGTTTGGTTTGGTTTGGTTTTGGTTATGTTTTTCAAAGAATTGAGGAAATTGTGTTTTTGGGTAAAAGTTGGTTTTTGATAAACTTTGCCTGATCATAACTTTTGCCTCGGTTTTTAAAATTTGATGAAACTTATCTATAATTAAAGATCTTTGAAAACCCTTTAAATTGATATAAATTTTGTAAAATTTGGAATTTTGTAGAGGAAGTTATGATTATTCAAAGTTGGTGTTAAAAATCTGAAATTCTGCAAAGTTGCAGAATTTCAGGATTTTCTGATATGTGCGGACGCACAGCCTTGTGCGCACGCACAACCCTGCAAAAATTCTATTCTGTGCGGATGCACAGACCTGTGCGTACGCACAGGCAGGGAAAATGGCTCTGGTAGCAGCGCTAGCACGGGTTGTGCACGCGCACATCAATGAAGAATTACGACCTGTGCGGACGCACAGCCTTGTGCGCACGCACAAGTCGGGAAGGGACGTCTGTTAGGGGCGCTCGCACAGCTTGTGCGAGTGAACAGACTCTATAAATTTTAGTACCTGTGCGTATGCACACCCCTGTGCGTACGCACACTTTCAAAATCTTCCTGTGTGCGCACACACACCCCTGTGCGGACGCACACGACCTGTTTCGTAATTTAAAATTTATTTTCAACTATTTCACCTTCCCAACAAGGTTGTAAGCTTCTATAACACCATTTTAAGGCTTGTGGCCTTAATTTCGAGTATGGGCATATGGGAGATAATCTAAGGGTTTTAGTTGATGATTATTATGAAATATTAGAAGACGGAGGTTTAGGTTTCGGGTGTAATGAGGATGATTTGATGGCTTGTGAAGGTAGGTTGGTATGTGAATTTAGAAACTGATGGACTAATGAGTCCAGAGTGGAATGGCTTCTGATGAACTTTAGAGATATGAATGTTGAGAGTGTGTCAGGCACTATATCCTTGGAATGTTGAGAATTGATAATTGAAAGTGGATTGAGATGAGAAATGGTGATGACTGATAATGATTTGAGGTGGATGGGCTTGTTGGACGTGAAAAGTGTGCCAGGCACTACATCCTCGGAGCGATAGTGCTTGAAAGAGAGTGGGTCAGACACTATATCCTTGGAATGATTTGTGATGAGTTATGTGTAATTGTTGTTTTCTTTTTTTGCCGCAAGAGTGGGCCAGGCACTATATCCTCGGAATGGTAGTGTGCCAGGCACTATATCCTCGGAACAAGAGCAGGCCAGGCGCTATATCCTCGGAAGTGGCAGAAAGGCGACATTCGAAAGGGTGTGTCAGTTTGGCATTTATAGACCGACAAGTGATATCACGAGCCAATAGGACAAGCATTCATCATATGCATTTTCTATCTGTTTGTATGCTTTGACTACTTGAAATGGTTTGCCTATTTGTATAATATGCTTATTTGCTATTTGAATTATTTGCTTTATATGCTTCTATCTGTGCTTTACTTGTATTGTATATACTTGTGTTTTCTACTGGGATTGAGGAGGTTCGGAAGGCGGTGGCGATGGGATCGCATGGAGGATAGGTTGGCGAAGGCTGTGGGACAGCAGTGTTTGGTTAGAATAGCAATCCTTTAAGATAGAGTGCCCTGTTTAGTTATGTTAAGGTTTTATATATATTTTATGTCTTATGGTTTTAGAATGCTTTAAGTTGGATCTTGTGATGGATATGAAATCTAGGATTTCCTTTGGCGTCTCGGGGTCTTATATCCTACATCACTGGGTACTGTTACCATACTGAGAACCTCCGGTTCTCATACCATATTTTTGTTGTATTTTTCAGATGCAGGTTGCAACCCACGTCGGTGAGTTGCTTTGGAAGGTGACAGCAGCGGAGGATCCCATTATTTCTGAGTTCTTTTTTATTTATTTTGTTTATATATATCTTTCACTTTTGTATTTTGTTTTACCCAGAGGCACGTTTTGAGAGAATACAACTTGTATAAGCCCTTTTAAACATTAGTTTCCTTTTTGTCTGTATATTTGGCTAGCCGGCTTAAACTTCGCGAGTCGTGGCTAGTTCCTTATGATATTACACTATTATACTATTATCTATGTTCCTATCACATCTGTTTCTTGTGCCCTACGTTAGACGCTTCGTTTGTATGCTTTGCACTTTTAAACTCCTGTTTTTGAGCTATATCCTTCATCGAACTTCTAGATTATACTATTCTATCTATATATATTATATGTATGAGCTTAGAACTGTCGTAGTCTCTGATTAACTTTTGCTTTACGATGCGAGGTAAGGCTTAGGCTAATTAGGGTGTTACAACATCAGCGTCGCCGTTGTAGCGTTTGTAAGCTGGGTGAGTCGCCGTTTAGCCAACACAGGACCAATCTTCTTTTCCCAACACAGGACCAATCTTCTTTTCCACTATGTTTCCATCTTCTCTTCTTTTGCCAATGTAGGACCATCTAAAGATAGGTCCTCTAGCCGCTGCCTGGACAACCACCTCCTCATCATCGTTAGCTTGCCACCGTGACATTGCTTGCCACCGTGACCTTGGTTAGTGGCTCTGATCTTAATTCATGTCATGATTGCATAATGTATAACTGATTTGTTCATTTAATATTCCATTTTTCATAGATAAGTAGTGTTAAATTTTAATCTATGAATTGAAGTCCTGAGATTTTTTTATAATTTTTTTACTTTCATAACTTATTGAGATGATGGTTATACTGCAATTTGTGGTATTGAAATCATCCCTGATTGTATTTATCTACCTGTAGAAATCTGCGAATTGAATTACTTTTGCATTGTTTGTGTATTCTATGAATTGAATCAGCGAGACCATCCCTGCTTGCACTACATTTTGTAGAATTCCAAAAATACTACGTTTTGTAGTCACGTAGATTTGAGGACTGGAAATTTGTTCTTATTAGGCTAGAAAATTGTTCATTTAGGTGTATATACTACTAAGCATTAATGAAGTGGCCTTCTCTGTGATTCTGTTTTGGGTTAGCTTTTTTTGGTTTATGATTGGTTTATGGAAAAAGTTTTTTTTTTTAATTTAAAGAAAAAGAAAAAAGAAGTAGTACGAGTATTTTTTTATTATCAAAATTTTTCAACTTTTGTATACTAGATTAAAGAGACAATAGTTTAATTAATACTACATTTCTTGCAAGGTTTATTGAAAGGATTCAATAATATTTTGAAAGGAAGAGATAGCAGAAAGTGAAATCTACCAATAATATTGGATCACACTATTGGACTATTATCTAAAGTAATAGTATTATACAACAATTATTATTTGCTTAATGTTTGACTAATGTTATCTCCATCTGTTGTATTAAACTTTTTTGCAGTTTTTTGAAAAAAAAAACTGAAGGACAAGATGACTGAGTTTTAGATTGGTTTGTCTAAACTTAACTCTTTTATTTTAGAATTGTGTTTAGTTCGTTGGTATATAATGTGTCTTAACTCACGCAAATTTAATATATGTATATAAGAAAATGTTATGTCATAATTGTTTGTGAGATTTTGTTTCATTAAATATGTTGGATGTTAGAAGTTGCCGTTACCAATAAGCAATGTTTGAAATTTTATATTTTGAATTGTAAGTATGAAGTTGACTTACATACAAGAATAAGATTAGATAGAAGCTAATATCATTTTGTTTGAAAATTTAGGACTAAAAGCCTAAAATAGATTTGACTCAAATAGACACCATCAATTCCTAATTTGATGAGCACCATTGCACCAACAAGACAAACATACTGCTGAATTGTTTTAATCACATTGTGCACAAGATTTGGATTTTTATGAGTTCCATTATGTCCAAAGTAAAAAATTATAAAGCCCAACTCTTTGCATTAGACTGATCTGTCTTTGCTCGTATTTGTGACTTGAGTATACCTTTGTCTTTGTGCCTCTAACTTTGGAGATTAGAACTACTTCACAGGAAGTTCCATCATTCAGATCACTATGGTAGTTCTATTTACTCAAAGAGCCTAATTGATCATGGGTTGGCTACTTATTTGACTTGGTTTGATAGAATGGCAAATGAGAATATTCTCTTTGGTGACATGCCACACACAGATGTGTATTTGTTCAATCTTTTGTTGTATTTACGTGTTAATCTTATTGGTTATTATGTAGAAGTTTAAAATTGAATTGATATTGTACGTTTTTTTTTGTTTATCTATATAAATAATGAATTTTTTATTTATTATTTTATCTTTTTTTTTAAATATTGTGTTAATCTTATTTGTTATTATGTAGAAGTTTAAAATTGAATTGATATTATACGTTTTTTTTTGTTTATCTATATAAATAATGAATTTTTTATTTATTATTTTATCTTTCTTTTTAAATATTATAATCATGTACGAAATCGAGAGGCTTCAACTTGTAGTGGCACTCTGCTCTGCTTGGATTCTTTCTAAGTGACATTGTGGAGTGTAGCGACTTGTAGTGGCACTCGGCTTTGCTTGGATTCTTTCTGACATTGTGGAGTGTAGCGACGCATGTTACAATTACTGTTTAATGCACAATATAAACTAGCAAATTGAGCTTATACAAGAGCCATGCCCATGCATATCCGATTTGGGTTTAATTATTATTAGTCCATTAATTAAACAACGTTAATTTGTTCGTGAGAGATAAAAACTTGCTTGTACGACTAAAAATGATTTATACATTATTTCTTATGTCCTTTTGAACTCTTACAAGGTCGAGCAATTTTTGATATCAATGGCCCCTCCTTCCCCAAGAATTAATCATCAAATAGGGAGGGTGAACCAAAATGAACGGTTGAATTAATATCAAGTAGAGTGGTTAAAAAATACGGCCAAAACAGAATGCTCCCATGGCATTTAAGATGTAATTGTAAATATGGCCTTTATGCTCTTTTCTGCTCTACATTTCAAGGGCTACAAAAGGTTCTTCAAAGGCTTGGCAGCTTTGACAGCTTGATTATTCATACCAATAATGCATCCTGATTTCTTCATCTATTAGACTTCTGATCTTCAACCCGCTTGTATATCTCATTAGCTCGATCCTTTAAATAAAAAACCAAATGCAACATAAGAGGATTAGAATATTTATTAACTTAACACAGAGCTTGAAACCTGAGGTTCGTGACAAACAAAAGATAAACAATTAAATACGACTATTATGGTAAAAATGAAACATGAAATAACACACTACTCACAGAATGTGTTTTTCAACGTTAAATATGAATTATACATGCAAAGAAAGGCATAATATAGAGATCTAGTAATCCAGAGTTCAGAAAAGCATAATCATCCAAGAAACCAGGTGTTTTAGATGGAGAATTTCTGAAACTATGGTTCAGCCTTTGGGTTTCAGCATTGTGAAGTTGCTTCCTAATAAATAATGCTACTTTTTCAGACCAAAAATGCTTTTTGGTATGTTTCTAATTGCTTACACAAACTACATTAGCTAATTCTACTTTTACTTCTATATCCATCATCCATTAAAACTCCAACTATGAAACCTCTAAATTCACACATTACTTAAAAATCCATTGGATGATTAAAATTACCAACAGAATGCACAGATGATATTTATATGTTGTTGTTATCTGAGAAGTAGATGAATCAGAATCTTTATCCCTAACTCCCAAAATAAAACGACAAGTTCCAATTGAAAGATCTCTAGAAATAACCACACCAAGACCATCAAACCTTAAAGCAGAAATCGATAAATTAAAACCAAATTATGTAGAGGAAATGCAACATACCAAGAGGAATTGTAGTCAAGCTTCAATCACTAACAAATTCAACTCAGTGATGATTTTCAACAACAAAAAGATTTAGCTAAATAATTATTTGAGTAAAATAGCAACAAATTCAAAGTTCAGTAACGATAATCAGGAACCAATTCATCTCAGTGATGATTCTCAGCAACAAAAAATCTAGCTCAGTGATATTTTCAACAACAAATTATGGATGGTTCAGTGATAATCAGTAACAAATTCACGTCCGTGATTATTTTTAGCAACAAAAAAAGTAGTTCAGTGATATTTTCAGCAGCAAAATCAAACACAGCAACAAAGCAGAAAAGGAAAGAACAGGGGAATTTGTTGGGACTCACCAAATCAGGACCAGCTTCTGGTTGCGCGAAGAAAGCTGACGGTGAGAGTTGCTGACAGCGAGGAGGAAGCCACGGGACCTGCTGCTTCTGCCGCCGGCAACGACGAGAGCAACGAAGGCGCGGGACTGATTGCAAGACGGTGACAAGACAGGGAGAGACGATTATGACCAGTCCTAGGATCTGCTGCTTCTGCCGTCGGCGACGACGACGGCAGGGAAGGCGAGCGAGCAAGACTGAGTGGGAGACCAGAGACTGTGAGAGAGACCGAAGCCGAGAGAGCGACGACGAGCTTGAGTGCCAGTCCGGACACAGTGAGGGAGACCGGAGATGAGAGAAGGAGAGAGCTTCGGTGCGGGAGCAATGAGCCACAGCGAGAGAGATGAGAGAGCTCGAGAGCTTCAGTGAAGAGTGACGTTGAGTAAGGAGAAGGTAGAGTTTAGGGAGTTAAGCCCTACTTTAGTCCCTGAGATTGGCGAGTTGCATTGAATTAGTCCTCGATATCTCAATTGCACTAAATTAGTCCCCCAGATTCGAAAAAATGCACCACATTAGTCCTTCTTCCAATTTCCGTCACTGGAGTACTGACGCCGTCAGTGACGTGGCCAGTTCTTGCCATGCTGGACAGAATGAGACGAGGTCGTTTCTAATTTGGCGCTAAACACCCCTTTGAACGACGTCATTTGTATGTGATGAGAAATAAAACATTAGGCACCATTTTTTTGTTTCTACTTTTTGTCTTCTACTTCTCCATTAGTGCAGAGAAAAAAAGGTTTCTCTTCCATGAGTGACCCAAAGTAGCAACAGGTGGCTGCAATAGGATTTCTCGAGACCATTGGAATATGACGTTCGCTGTGCAGTTGTCGGAAGAGTATGTTTGCCACTACAGGGATCTTCTGTGTCGTCACTGAGGTTAGTGAGGATGAATTTTTTTTTCAAATTTAATGGAATGCTGTGATGTGTGTTGATCATGGTTAAGTGTTTTGTATATTGTTAGTTCACAAGTTTTAAAGCTGATTTTGTGTTAGGGTTTTATTTTGATGTTTTGTGGGACTGTGTTTAAGGGTTTCTTTTTATGCTCTGTTCCAATGGTGGAAGAATCAGCACCCATCGAAGACAATAAGCCCACTGCCCTGGCTGTAACACTTCACCACCCAACATCACAGAACCAACAAATCATGATGAAGCTGTCTACGACAAAGAGAGACCAGGAATTACAGTAAGATATCACTTCAATTCATCTCTACTATAGGAAAAAAAGAAGGTTAATTGTGGTTGTAGTGTGATGGTTTCGATTTCAAATTGTTGAGATTTTCAGTGGCCAAAGCAATTGAATGCCCCACTTGAGGTTGTTGATCCTTAGATTGCTGATATAATTGAGCTCGAAAAAGCTAGGCAATGGAAGGTAATTTATTTACATACATGTTATTGGTCATGAGACTCTTCATTTATGCAGCTACAATTGTTGCGTGCAATGTGATTGCGGAGACCATGGAACAACAAACTTATTTCTATTTTAATCGTGGTTCTGTTCAAAATTACCGCACCTAGGGAGAACATTACATAAGGATTGGAACTCATTTTTTTCTTTTTTTCAGTAGCTTGTACTTATTAGAATGACTTATCTAAATATCACTTTTTTGGGGGTGAAGGGGCTTGAATTGATACCGTCAGAGAATTTCACTTCAGTCTCTGTAATGCAAGCTGTTGGCTCAGTCATGACTAACAAGTACAACGAAGGATATCCTGGTGCAAGATATTATGGTGGAAATGAATATGTCACTCACTTTTCTTCTTTGTGTTTGTTCACCTCTCGATAATTCAACAAACACAATAATATACAGTGGCTAGCATTTTGGATTTTATTATTGGACTCCTGCTTCTAGTCCAATTAAAAAATTGTTGCCTTTCTTTCGTAAGGTACATTGATATGGCAGAAAGACTATGTCAGAAGCGTGCCCTCGAGGCATTTAGGTTGGATCCAGCTAAATGGGGAGGTAACTGCACAATAACTATATTGGTATACCCTTTTATTTGGCTTTGTTGATTGCACATTATTTCATCTTGTTGGTCATTGGCATGGTGTTCTAATTGTTCTAAGCTTGCAGGTGGACATGATCTATTCTTTGTGATTATTTTTTTTTCCTCTTTCTTCTACCACTTGAGGCACACGAGTTTTTCTTCAGAATTCAGAAGTAGCATTTAGGTTGAATTCTCTTGTAGACTTTTTGCTGGTTAAATTTCAAAATAAATGCTCATAAGCTTTTTTGATATTCAGTAGATTATTTTAAAATATTTAGGTGTCAATTTTTCTCATATGTTATTACCCATAAACTGCAGTGAATGTTCAGCCTCTATCTGGGTCTCCTTCAAATTTTCAAGTTTATACTGCATTGCTAAAACCTCATGACAGAATCATGGCACTTGATCTTCCTCATGGTGGACATCTTTCTCATGAATACCAGGTATTTTCAATTTTCATCATCCACCATTTCCTGTGATAATGAAATCTATCAAGTTCATGGGTTATTGGTAATTTCTTTTGGTAATTTCTTCAAGGATTAGATAGAAATCACTTTGTAGTTATTCATAAAAATTTAATGCTTTTATTACATATCTATTTATGTATAATTCTTATTAGTTGAGACTTTGTTAGGGTTAGCCTCTGTTGTGGACCACCGGAGAATAGGGCGGCAGCCACACCCACACTACTTTGGAACACTCGATGCTCTACTGGTTCTTCTGGAGATTCTTCTGTTTGACCGCAGGAAACTCTGGCTCCTACTTGCACTCATGATCCTAAATCCAAAAAGCTGCACAGTGAGGAAGAAGACGAAGAACCAGGAAAAGTGGGTAGAAGAAGAAGAGGAAGAAGTTAGAGCAGAAATCTTAGTTATAAAAGGGGACAAGGAATAAATTGGAGCTAATCAAATTTATTGCTATGTCATCTAACCGTTGCTGGGTCCAGCATAGCAAGAACTGGCCACGTCACTGACGGCATCAGTGCTCCGGTGACGGAAATTGGAAGAAGGACTAACATGGTGCATTTTTTCGAATCTGGGAGACTAATTTAGTGCAATTGGAATCTCAATGACGAATTCAGTGCAACTCGCCAATCTCAAAGACCAAAGTGGGGGCTTAACTCAGAGTTTAGGATTACTGAACGATGTCATATCAGTAATTTTTAAAAAACAAATTAAGCATGACCTGGTTCGGTTTATGTAAACCGAACAGAGTCAAACCGGGTTTTAAAACCGGATTTAAAAAATAATTTATTAACTGATTTTTTAGATACCAATTAAAATATGACATGTCAACAACTTTAAAAAAAGATGTTTGGAGCATCTTTATAGGAGTATTCCCCAGCTAGCTAAACCCAAACATATTAGTCTTCTAACTCCGAGTTACTCTTTTTTGAAATAACCTGGCACAGGATTCGCTGGTCCAGGAACCTTTGGACCACTTAGTGGTCCAAGTAGAAAACATGTTTTTGGAATTTTTTTATCAATTATTACGTAGTTCTTGAACTAATTTTAATTACAAATTAACCCCATATATTTTATTTAATTATAAAAATAATTTTTTATTTTATAAATTATTATTTTATCAATTATCTATTATATTTATTAACAATCAAATACAAAAATAATAACCAATTATATCCTCCATTCATCCTAATAATTCTAATTGATTAAAAAATTAACTTTGATCTCGTTACGTTCGTCCATGGCTTCCAAATCGTGTTTCCTTGAAATTCAATCGATTGGTTTACACTATATCACAAAACAATCGATTGAAAGTTGTAAGGTAGAATGGTAAAAAGCTTAAATCAATCGATTGTTTATACTTTTCAATCGAATGAATGCCTCAAAACAATCGATTGTTGTTGTTACTCAATCGATTGAATTCACGAAAACAATATGGATTTGCCAAATACAATCGATTGGAAAGTGATGACATTGAAGTTTTATCCAAATTCAATCGATTGGTAATGTAATCCGATCGATTGGAAGGTGATGAAGTTGAATGTTTTGCCAATTTCAATTGATTGGTAATGGTACCCATCTACTCAATCAATTGTTTTTTATTATACCAATAAGCTATTGAACCAACTTGGTTAAACTTGGTTACCAAAATAATTTGGTCATGTAGTATCACGGATTTAATTAATACTAGTAGAAATACATTTCCTTCGTCCAAACTAGACCAAACTATAGGATCAATGATTTAAGTTAAGTGATAAAAATTGTTCTTATGTTAATACATTGATATTGGTGCAAAAAGATAATAAGATCCTGATCATGGTGATTGAAAAAAAATTGGATTAATGAGGATTTGTACAACCTATTTGTGATTTATGAAAGTAGAATAGAATAAATTGTGCAAAATCCTACAGAATTCTGAAAAATGAGAACATTACCAATTGATTGAGTAGATGGATATTCCATTACCAATCGATTGAAATTGGCAAAACATTCAACTTCATCACCTTCCAATCGATTGGATTACATTACCAATCGATTGAATTTGGCTAAAACTTCAATGTCATCACTTTCCAATCGATTGTATTTGGCAAATCCATGTTGTTTTCGTGAATTCAATCAATTGAGTAACAACAACAATCGATTGTTTTGAGGCATTCATTCAATTGGAAAGTATAAATAATCAATTGGTTTAAACTTTTTACCATTCTACCTTACAACTTTCAATCCATTGTTTTGTGATATAGTGTAAACCAATCGATTGAATTTCAAGGAAACACGATTTGGAAGCCATGAACGAATAACGAGATCAAAGTTAATTTTTTAATCAATTGGAATTATTAGGATGAATGGAGGATATAATTGGTTATTATTTTTGTATTTGATTGTTAATAAATATAACAGATAATTGATAAAATAATAATTTATAAAATAAAAAACTATTTTTATAATTAAATAAAATATATGGGGTTGATTTGTAATTAAAATTAGTTTAAAGACTACGTAGCAATTGATAAAAAAACTCCAAGAACATGTTTTCTACTTGGACCACTAAATGGTCTAAAGGTTCCTGTACCACCGAATCCTGAGCCAAATAACCCAACACAATTTTTGCAATAAATTCCAAGAGTAGTTACAAAAACACTACACACTTTAACTACTTTAGTTATGGCAAGAATTAACCCAACGTTATAGGGTGTGTTTGGCAAACCCGTTTGAAGAGAAAAAGCACGTTTAAGCTTATTGAAAGTTTCAATTTTTTATTTGGCTAACTTTTGATTTGGCAAACGTAGAAGTGATTTTGTAGTCAAAATCATGGTTTACCAGAAGCAACAATTTATAGCTTTTGTATTTTACTAACGGGCTTTTAACCATTTACACTAAACATCTATTTTTCCTTTACCAATTTTATCCTTTAGATATATTATTGTATTATTTGTGGAATTCTTATTATTTCTCTCCATATGAATTCTTTTTTTTTCTATTATTTATTATTTTTATTTTTTTGTTAAATTTTTATTTGATATTATACACTCTTATCATTGTGATTTTGTATATTATATTTATTATTATCTTTTCATAATACGATTTATTGATCCCATTAGGTAAAGTAAATTAAACTAAAAATTAACCATAAATAATAATAATAGTAAAAAACTATAAGTACTAAAAAAGAGTATTAAAAGAACTAAAAATATACTATATAAAATACATCATCAAGAACTTTTAGATTTATTTTTATCTCTACCAAGATAAATATTTAATTTTATTATTTTTAGTATTCTTTTTTATAATTATAATTCTGGTATATACAATTTTTTATTATAATTTTTTTATAATATAAATTATGATCCCAGTAAAAAACGATAAATTAAATAAAAAATTAATCATAGGTATTAATAAAATCATAAATGTTGGATTCCAAAATAATATTAAAAATAAGATTATTAAGAGTATTAAAACAAAAATACGATATAAAAAATACTAAATTAACATTTTTACGTTAATATTTAAAGTTTAAAAAAATATAACATATTTGATTAAATACTCTCATGTATATAATTTATATTTCTTATTTTTAATATAAAATATATTTTGCTAATTTTTATATGTTATTTTATTTTAATAAATAAATATTAATTTATTATAAAATTAATTAATAAGATTATTTAAATATCTAAATTAAAATAACTGGATAATATAAAAAAATTATTTAAGTTGATATCTATTTTAGTAATTTTTTATCTAAAAGTGATTTTGAATAGTGTAATCCAAACAATATTTATTTTATTATAATCCATTTTGATATAAAGATAGCCAAACATAAATCACTTCAATACAAACTTACTTTTCATCAAAATTAAGTTTGCAAAATCAATTTTATGCAAATTCCTATTTACAAACTGTAATCAAAACACACACATAATTATAAACAGGTGTATAAGTAACCGACAAATGATGCTCTGTTGAACTCATGATCTGCTACAAAGTAGAGACTCAATTTTTCCATACTTTCTCACTCACTGCCTAAAACCTGTACATGTGTCTTCAGCATCTAAAGGAGAGGCCTTTAGCATAGTAGAATTTTCCTTAAAACAAAAATAAGTCCTATAAAAAACTGTTAGAGTAATCCAAGAAGTTATCAAAATTTATTATTTTTTATCATAAATTAATAATTAATATTTAAAAATATAAGATAAAATATATGTTATTGGATGATTAAATTAAAAGAATTAAACTAAAAAAATTAAATTAATAATTAAATAATAGTAAAAAATAATAAATTCTAATGGGCATATAGTATGTTTCAAACTTTTATCCTTGACTCAAAATATTCACTTCTAAACTTAATCAGTTTATTTGTTGACATTTTGCAGAAAATAAATTTTAAAAATTTGCATCTTTTAACTATGTAAAACTCTGGAAATTTGGTATTATTATTTTTTACCCATATAACTTCAACCATAAGATAGTAGTTAAATTCGTTTTTTTAATTGACAATTTGATTGGTTAGTGTAGAAACTAATTATTTTATTTTATTATGTGTCAATATATATAATTAAATATCTATGTAAAATATATTGAAATTGACAAAGTATAAAAAATAGTTTTTCTTAAAATATATAGCTGAGGGTTTAGGGACGTGTTTACATGCCATGATACCTGCCAAATTATATATACATGGTAATGTTCTGTAGAATTTTTCACTTGAACTAAAATAAAACAGTGGTTTACGTTAAAATATATAAGAACTCTATAAGTCAACGCGGTTTATATAAATATGGAAGAGAACAATGATGTAACCAAATCTCAAATATTGTATTTGTATAATTTAGAGTTTCATTTTATTTAATCACATCATTTACCCTAAAAAATAATTATAAATTGTTAATGAAAAGTATTGCCCATCTTATTTTCCAAAAATCAGGTTAGCAATAGTCATAGTCCATAACCATGTTCACTTGTTTACCCAAAATCTCTGCTTTATTTTTTAATTTTTATAGTATTCGTTACCGTGTCGGTGTCAAACAAAGCTGTGACAAACGAAAAGAAAATAATAATATTAATACAAAAAACAAAAGAGGAAGAAGAAGAAAAAGGGGCCAGAAAGGGAAGTAAGAACCTGTGAAAGAATCAAAGAAACCGTAATAAGAATAAAAATGGAAACTTTCTGATAATCAAAAGCTCGGATCGTGATATTTGGCAACACACGACCCACTCACAACTCACATGAAGAAAAGCCACTAAATACACACACCAGCTTCTGTGCTCCGCTGATGCATCACGCACCATAGATCCTCATCCCTCTGCCTCCGTCCAATTCATTTCTGTTCCTCTGTTCGCTCACCCATTTGCTCAAAGGATCCGTTTTTGATGTTCATTCCACTGTTTGACTCTTGTTCCTTGCACAAAGATCTCACCTTGGGGAAGAAGAAGATTCGCCTTTTCCTGCATTGCTCTTTTGGTTAATCCCTGTGAGTTGTAGCATTCTCATCTTTTCATTTCTCGTTTTGGGTATGTTCTGGCTTTTCCAATTTCAATGGATAATCCAATTGGAAGCTATTTGTGGTGGGGCTTTCCTTGAATGTTTTCCCTTTCACGCCAGCTGCTTGTAGCTGTAGGAGCTAGAAGAATTGATTATCAATTTTGGGCTTGATATTTTGCATGTGCTTGTTTTAATATTGATTTACTTCGGTAATAAGGCTGTCAAATTTAGTGCATGCATCAACATCTAAGTTACTAAATATTAACTATTTCAAGGATTTAACTATGCATGAATTTTGTGTGTTTGTAGAAATTTAAGAGGTGAAGACTTGTTTCCTATTTTCTTTAACAGATGAACCAGTCTATGTCTGAAAGTTGGGAAGCGCTTTGGAATGGCTCTTTATAGAAACAATGGTGAATTGCTCACCGAGAGAAGGGGCATCATTGATGCGGTTGTCAATTCTCTTGGTAAAAGTGACCATGGCTCGCGAATCTTGCGTCGTGGTAGAAGGCTTGGTCGGATTACCAAGCACAAACTTTCGCGTTGGCTTCTCCTTCTTGCTGCACTCTTTTCAGTTTATTTCACAGTTTGTGGCCTGAAAATGTTTATTCACGGTGAGGCTTGAATATAGGCTTTTTTTTTCCAGCTTCATTTAAAGGTTATATGAATTTTGGAGAGTGGATCCTCTCCAGTGAAAAAAAAAAACTGGATGGTGTGCAGTGTTTAATCTAACCATTCATTACACTCTCTCTTATTTATTTTTGGTCCTACCTATAAAATCAAAGGTAAAAGATCACACTGGATTCTGTCTAAGTGTTAAAAAAACTGAAGAGGATCCATTTCCTGAATTTTGTAACAAGATGTGTCAAAGAAAAACTTCAACTTTCTGAATTTTCACTTATATTTCTCTTAGATGGTTCTATTACAGCTAAAATGGAATCTAGGTTCCCAGCGACTCAGTATACGGGAAGGGCTCAACCTACACAGTAAACATGAAGAGCTCAACCTACACAGTATACACAAAGAGCTCAACCTTCAAGAAACTGTTTCATTATCTGAATTTGGAAAACTACCACCTAAAAGCAAGCGCAGGAAGCGTAAGATTTCTTGCCTTGAACTTCAGTTATTGTTACATTATGTTTAATGAATTAGAATAGGCACTTCATTTTCTTTTCCGTTATGCATTGCTTCCTCATACACTGATACACCCTCTTTATAATTGAAGATTTGTTGATTAACACCTTTTAGAAAAGCAATACTGGACTATATGAAGTTGCAGAAATATAGTGAGCAGCTACTTAGATTGTTGCTGGTGAAAGCGTTAGGACCTGGAGACATCTAAGGTGTCAGAAAGATAGTGGAGCATTTCTTAGATAATGGCAGATGTAGTTTTGTTAGAATGAATTTATGTGGTTGTTATGTCTTACAATCATATTTGATAAGCTACCAAACCCTATTATTCAAATGTAATTCTTGTCATAGTAACATATGTTGATTACTTCCAAAGTTCAAAGCATACGAGATTTTTAACCTGGTTTTAATGTCACTTGATAGTGCTCAAGTTCTGTTGACTAAATCAGCATTGTTTATTATCTATTAGCATAATTTTGTTGGACCTTCCTCAGTAAGCTAAGTCAGTCACTGAATTCAGTTTGCCCCAATAATTTCCTCGATATCTTTCTTTCAGATTTTCCTTGTGAAGTTGAATTTCTGAAGTCAGTAGATGGCCTTGCTGAACCCAAGAATTACATGAATTTCACTTGGTTTTCTCTAGATTATGTTAAACAAGAAGGAAAAACATCCGATAGTGGTTTGTTTGAACCTCGATTTGGAGGACATCAGACTCTTGAGGAGAGAGAAAAGTCATTTTATGCCAAAAACCAAATGGTTCATTGTGGTTTTGTCAAGGGATCACCAGGGTATTCAAGCACTGGATTTGATTTAGATGAAAAAGATAAGGCATACATGTCAAAGTGTAAGATTGCAGTTTCTTCTTGCATTTTTGGAAGCTCCGATTTTCTCCGGAGGCCTACAAGTAGACTGGTAATTATGTTACCTGTTTTTGAATATTTGTTTGGTGTTTTGCAAATAATTCATTATGAAAACAGGCTTGCTGAAAATACAAAGTAATCATATGTCAGTTCATTCACAGGGGAACGAAAAATATATGTACATAAAAGATATTAAGTCAGGGCTTAAATGTCATGTGTTCTTGTTTCATGTATAAACTCGGTAAAGCATTCACTTGTGTTAAGAATTAGAGTAATAAATATGGGAACATAAGAAAATAAAAAGAAACAGAACGAAGAGGAATGTAAAAACTATTGCTTTTTTTGTTCTTGGCAATAATTGATGATTTTTTATTTTATTTTATTTATTTATTTCGTTTGGTCTAGCCACCTAAGCCATTCCTGGGACTCATGTATCATTTGTTGTTTTTACACTTACTATGAAGTAATGTAACTTAAATATCAACCTTGATTAAGTCAATATTTTATTGATAGTGAAATGTATTACATCTTAGCTTTATAAAGCACCTGTTTATTATACAGAAAACATTATATATGTCCATTGCTGCAGATTAGTCAATATTCAAAGAACAATGTTTGTTTTGTGATGTTCTTGGATGAACAAACACTATCCAAACTGTCATCAGAAGGGAACAGTCCCGATGAAAGAGGGCATATTGGCCTATGGAAAAAGTAGTAGTTGTGAAAAACTTGCCATACGAAGACATGCGGAGGACTGGCAAGGTGCCAAAATTTTTAGCACACCGCCTCTTCCCAAATTCTAGGTAGTTTCTTGAAATATTCCTCACTGTAGTGTTGGTTGAACTTTGTAAACCGTTGTTTGATAGGTATTCAATTTGGCTTGACAGCAAGATGAGACTGAATGCTGATCCTATGTTGATCATTGAATATTTTTTGTGGCGAAGGAATGCTGAATTTGCCATTTCAAATCATTATGACCGCCACTGTGTCTGGGATGAGGTGCTCCAAAACAAACGCTTAAACAAGTACAACCACACGGCAATTGACGAACAGTTTAACTTTTACCAATCTGATGGCCTAACCAAGTTTGATCCTTCAAACCCAAATAATCCTCTTCCAAGTTGTGCGTCATCTTCAAAACCTTGTTCATATGGAGTTTTTATATTCCCAATTGTGCATAATATAATTCCTACTGATGAGTCTTTCATTTTGCAGATGTTCCTGAGGGTTCCTTGATAATAAGGGCACATACACCAATGTCAAATTTATTTTCATGCCTTTGGTTCAATGAAGTTGATCGATTTACTTCTCGAGATCAACTAAGCTTTGCTTATACTTATTTGAAATTGAGGAGGATGAATCCGGAGAGACCATTTCAGTTGTATATGTTCAAGGTGAATTTTTACTCAAAATTTATAACATTGTACATGGTATTTTTGGTGTTCAGTACTTTTTCCTTTTCCTTTTGTTTTTTTTTTTTTTGGGTGTGTTTTAATTTGATGGCCTTTTTGAAATACAAGTGATTCTTTGATAAGATATGATAAGATAACAATACAAAAAAAAAAGGATAAGATAACTCTACCCAAAAAAAAAAAAAGATAAATAAGCAGTTTTAATGTAGATATGATTCTTGAGATTATAAATAAGACGGCAACAGAGCCTAATTGAGTGCTTCACCTTCTTTAATCTAATAACCTTTGTTAAGCAGGGTCAAGAATGGCAAACAGAATGACAGAAAAAGAAAGGTCAAATGTTGAGTTCAAGGCTTTGTTGATGGAGCGCATTGCGTTGGTTTTCATCGCCATCGTCACTGCTTCAATATGGTGGCCATGTGCAGCACACAACGTGGCCACTTGCCCTAGCACTGATGATCCTCACACGTGGTCGTTTATTTCTCTGGTGCTGTTTACCTACACCATCATGCCCGCGTTCTACGTGTTCCGGTGGTTCTACACCGCCGTGGCCACCACCGAGATGTCACCGTGGGTAGGGAGAATCCTCTTCATTCTGGAGAGGTTGCTGGTGGTGGTTATGCCTGCTGCGGTTCCCCGGGAATCCATCTTTGTTAATCCAACTTTCTTAATGTATTTCTTGTCTCTTCTCGTTACTGGCGCATATTTCCTCTGCTGGCTCGATCGATTTTTATTCTTTGTAAGTAAATTATTTATGACTGCAAACATAATTTAATAGAAAATACATATCCTTTGCCATGTGATCTGAATTAATTAACTGCGTGTTATTTTCAGGTTGACAGTAATAACTATTGTTCGGATGAAACCGGTATAAATTCCGCCAAAAGAGAAGAAGAAGAAAAGGATCATGATAATGGGAAAGACCAAGAAGAGGAGAAGGAAGAGGAAGAGGAAGAAAAAGAAGAGGAGGTTCACACAATTAATGATATATTCAAAGAAGTAAAGTGGGTGGAAGAGGAAGAGGAAGAGGAACAACCTGAAAAAGAAGAGAAGGTTCACTCAAGTGATGATGAATTCAAAGAAGTAGGGTGGGAGGAAGAGGACGAGGAAGAGGAAGAGGAAGAGGAAGTAAAAGAAGAGAAGGTTCAGTCAAGTGATGATGAATTCAAAGAAGTAGGGTGGGAGGAAGAGGAGGAAGATGATGACGAGTCTACGATCTCTGAGTGGCTAAGTAACAAGACGAATAAAGAATGCTCCAAGTGTGAGGCAATGTTGGGTGAATGGCATTTAGCATTTGAGAAGATGGAAAAATTGGCCACAATGTTTATGGAAGATGCCATGATGGAAGCAAAGAAAAGACAACAACAATTGGAAGAATTTTATAAAAAAGAGATATCAGAATTGGATCAAAAAATCCAAGCTTTGAACCAAGAAAGAGAGGAATTGCTCGATACAATAGAAGAACTAACAAAGTCAGAGGAAGAAGCCAGAGATTTGTACGAAAAGGAGAAACAAGAGCGGGAGCAAGAAAAGCTTTCATTAGCAAGAAAAGAAGCCGAAAATTTTAGACAACAATTGTTGGTTGAACATTATCGGGCACACAATAGTTTTGCATGGAACGGTCATTGTTAGTTAGTTAGAATTAGTGAAAACTAAACTCTTCTTTTAGAGAAAATACTCGGGTTGGTCACTGAAATTACACTCGGCATCAATTTAGTCCTTAATGTTTAATTGCCTCAATTTAGTTCTTGTGACGAAAATTACTACAGGAATTAACGTAATTAAAATTTGAAAAATTTAAAAACTAAATTGAGGCAATTGAAATTTCAAAGATTAAATTGAGACTCGAGTATAATTTCAGGATCAAACTCAGTATTTTCTTCTTCTTTTATTTTTAAATGCAACTAAAATTTTATAGTTTACTGAATTTATGCATTATGATATATTTTAATTTTCAATAAATTATTAGAATATGGGATTTATTTTATTATTTATTTATTTTTATATTTTCTTACTGTTCTCCTTTATCTATCCTTCTTGTGTCATGCATGTCACCATTTTAGACTGTCATGATGATGATTTTGAAAATTGAATGACTACTTTTTATGCTAATTAAATTAAATTAAACTAATTTTAAAGGCGTTTGCATTCAACCTTATCCTATATGCTCCGATGATTCCACTATAAGAACATTTTAATCTTTTTTTTAGGGGAGAGAAAAGGGGGGGGTTGTATTTGGTTTCATGATACATCAAATACTTGGTGTAAAATCTATTTAGGAAGTAGGAACTACAAAAAGAATTGAAGTAGAGTATATTTTTTTTGGTGACTGAAATAAATTAAACAAAGAAAAACAAAAGAAACAAAACAAGGAACTGCTTAAATAGAGGGACAGTCCCGTTTAAGACTACTCTTAAACTCCTCCCAAGGTGAAAGAAGCTCTACATGCGAAAGTTGTAACTTCATCGCCATCTTTGCCATAGTATCTGCCACCGTGTTTGCATCTCTCATAATCAAACGAAAGTCAACACGCCAATTCCAATGCATGATATCTCTTATTTTGAGCACCAGTGGATCAATAAACCCAAAACCATCTTGAGTAACAAGATTAAATGCTTCCACACAATCCGTCTCACAAATAACATCTCGTTGACCCACATCCCAAGCTAAGAGATATCCTCTCCAAATAGCAAACAATTCTCCTTGAAGAATACTATTACTCTCAATCATTCCCAAACACCCCCTTTGCCAGCTCCCATTACAATCTCTAATAACACAAGCAAAACCAACACTATCACCCGAACCAAAATAACTAGCATCACAATTAATCTTAAAAGTACCAATGGATGGGGGATTCCAAAAACCATTTAGAGTAGAGGGAAGGGACATACGTTGTAATTCAAAAATATTTCTAAGCTCCTTTTCTGAAGTTAATGCCAGACAAATGACTTTTTCCGGAGGCCAAGTTTCATGGGGATTAAAGATGTCGTTATTCCTTGCTCGCCATATCCACCAAAGTCCCGAAAAGAACTTGAACGGGTGCTCTCTGCTATGATACAAGAACTAGTTCTTTAAATCCAAAGGATGACAAGGAATATCCAACCTTTGCCAGACAAGCTGAGCTTTTGGACAATCCCGAATACAATGTATAACCGATTCCTGGCTAGAAAGACATCTTGGACACCTATCCGATGACGACATCCCTCTTCTAAAGCGAAAACTTGCAGTAGGAAGAGCCTCCTTAAGACACAACCAAGCCAAAAACTTATGCTTTTCCGGAACAAGCTGACGCCAAAGCCAAAGCCAATTCTCCCTCTCCTCCCAACCAAACAGCTGCTTACACAACCACAAGTAACCATTGCGTGAGTCATAGACTTTGGCAGCAGACCCACTCCAATACCAACCCACTTCCGGACCTGCTTGTTCATCTGGATTGTAAGAGAGAATATTATGAAGTAGAGTATATTTGAATTAGGAAAAATAATTTAACACTCTCACAAATGACCTCCCAAATTTTACTCTCTTGCTCATTTGATCTTATTTTGGTATGTTTGTACTCTGTAGTCCTATAAGGTTTTCCTTAAACGCTTATTATTAAATATGAAATATTATACTCCATATTAATTAAATAAATTTTAATTTTTTAATTATTATATTTCATATGAGTAATGTTTCATATTTAAAATTTAAAATTTATGATTAATAATTTAAAATTTAAGATTTAGACAATTTAAATTTTTAATTTTAGTAGTTAAATTTTATAATTCAAAATTTAAAATTTAAAATTTAAGATATATGCTTTAAAATTTAAATAGCATTGCACTTTTTATTTTTTTCTGAGTGTATCAATATTTATTGTCCTGTAATAATCTAGCTTTAAAACAAAAACAAGCCCTATGAAAAACTGTTAGAGTAATGCAAGGAGTTATCAAAATTTATTATTTTTGGTCATCAGTTAATCATTAATATTTAAAAGTATGAGATAAAATATATGCTGTTGGATGACTAAATTAAAATAAAGTAAACTAAAAGAATTGAGTTGAATAGCCAAAAACAATAAATTTTAATAGCCATATAGCATTTCTTAAACTATTATCCTTGACTCGAGATATTCACTTCTAAACTTAATTAGTTTATTTGTTGACATTTTGCAAAAAATAGAGAAAATGACAAATAGGTCCTTTACCTTTTGCTATGCAGACATTTTTGTCCCTGACCATTGAAAAATACTTTTAAATCCCTAACCTTCACAAAACTTGGACGGATCAATCCTTGACGGAGGCATTTGGACAGAGGGACTGATCCGTCCAATTTTTGTGAAGATCAGAGACTTAAAAGTATTTTTCAATGGTCAAAGACAAAAATGTCTGCGGGGCAAAAGATCAGGACCTATTTATCCTTTTCTCAATAAATTTTAAAAATTTGCATCTTTTAACTATGTAAAGGGTTGCGGGTTTACAAGTATATGTATATATGTAAACCTCTAGAAATTTGGTATTATTATTTTTTACTCATATAACTTTAACCATAAGACAGTAGTTAAATTCGTTTTTTTAATTGACAATTTGATTGATTAGTGTAGAAAGTAATTATTTTATTTTATTATTTGTCAATATATAATTAAATATCTATGTAAAATATATTGAAATTGACAAAGTATAAAAAATAGTTTTTCTTAAAATATATAGCTGAGGGTTTAGGGACGTGTTTACATGCCATGAGACCTGCCAAATTATATATACATGGTAATGTTCTGTAGAATTTTTCACTTGAACTAAATTAAAACACCGGTTTACTTTAAAATATGTAAAAAGTAAAAACTCTATAAGTCAACGCGGTTTATATAAATATGGAAGAGGACAAGGACAAGGACAACGATGCAATGTAACCAAATCTCAAATATTGCATTTGTATAATTTAGAGATTCATTTTATTTAAATCACATCATTTATCCTAAAAAATAATTATAAATTGTTAATGAAAAATATTGCCCATCTTATTTTCCTCAAATTAGGGTTAGCAATAGTCATAGTCCAGAACCATGTTCACTTGTTTACCCAAAATCTCTGCTTTATTTTTTAATTTTTATACAATTCGTTACCGTGTCGGTGTCAAACAAATGAAAAGAAAATAATAATATTAATATAAAAAAAAAAAAGAGGAGGAAGAAGAAGAAAAAGGGGTCCCAGAAAGGGAAGTAAGAACCTGAGAAAGAATCAAAGAAACCGTAATAAGAATAAAAATGGAAACTTTCTGATAATGAAAAGCTCGGATCGTGATATTTGGCAACACACAACCCACTAACAACTCACATGAAGAAAAGCCACTAAATACACACACCAGCTTCTGTGCTCCGCTGATGCATCACGCACCATAGATCCTCATCCCTCTGCCTCCGTGCAATCCATTTCTGTTCCTCTGTTCGCTCACCCATTTGCTCAAAGGATCCGTTTTTGATGTTCATTCCACTGTTTGACTCTTGTTCCTTGCACAAAGATCTCACCTTGGGGAAGAAGAAGATTCGCCTTTTCCTGCATTGCTCTTTTGGTTAATCCCTGTGAGTTGTAGCATTCTCATCTTTTCATTTCTCGTTTTGGGTATGTTCTGGCTTTTCCAATTTCAATGGATAATCCAATTGGAAGCTATTTGTGGTGGGGCTTTCCTTGAATGTTTTCCCTTTCACGCCAGCTGCTTGTAGCTGTAGGAGCTAGAAGAATTGATTATCAAATTTGGGCTTGATATTTTGCATGTGCTTGTTTTAATATTGATTCACTTTGGTAATAAGGCTGTCAAATTTAGTGCATGCATCAACATCTAAGTTACTAAATATTAACTATTTCAAGGATTTAACTATGCATGAATTTGTGAGTTTGTTATGGATAGTTTATTGTTTGTAGAAACTTAAGAGGTGGAGACTTGTTTCCTATTTTCTTTAACAGATGAACCAGTCTATGTCTGAAACTTGGGAAGCGCTTTGGAATGGCTCTTTATAGAAACAATGGTGAGTTGCTCACCGAGAGAAGGGGCATCATTGATGCGGTTGTCAATTCTCTTGGTAAAAGTGACCATGGCTCACGAATCTTGCGTCGTGGTAGAAGGCTTGGTCGGATTACCAAACACAGACTTTCGCGTTGGCTTCTCCTTCTTACTGCACTCTTTTCAGTTTATTTCACAGTTTGTGGCCTGAAAATGTTTATTCACGGTGAGGCTTGAATATAGGCTTTTTTTCCAGCTTCATTTAAAGTTTATATGAATTTTGTAGCAAGATGTGTCAAAGAAAAACTTCAACTTTCTGAATTTTCACTTATATTTCCCTTAGATGGTTCTATTACAGCTAAAATGGAATCTAGGTTCCCAGCGACTCACAGGATACGGGAAGGGATCAACCTACACAGTAAACATGAAGAGCTTAACCTACACAGTATACACAAAGAGCTCAACCTTCAAGAAACTGTTTCATTATCTGAATTTGGAAAACCACCACCTAAAAGCAAGCGCAGGAAGCGTAAGATTTCTTGCCTTGAACTTCAGTTATTGTTACATTATGTTTAATGAAATAGAATAGGCACTTCATTTTCTTTTCTGTTATGCATTGCTTCCTCATACACTGATACACCCTCTTTATAATTGAAGATTTGTTGATTAACACCTTTTAGAAAAGCAATACTGGACTATATGAAGTTGCAGAAATATAGTGAGCAGCTACTTAGATTGTTGCTGGTGAAAGCGCTAGGACCTGGAGACATCTAAGGTGTCAGAAAGATAGTGGAGCATTTCTTAGATAATGGCAGATGTAGTTTTGTTAGAATGAATTTATGTGGTTGTTATGTCTTACAATCATATTTGATAAGCTACCAAACCCTATTATGCAAATGTAGTTCTTGTCATAGTAACATATGTTGATTACTTCCGAAGTTCAAAGCATATGAGATTTTTAACCTGGTTTTAATGTCACTTGATAGTGCTTGAGTTCTGTTGACTAAATCAGCAGTGTTTACTATCTATTAGCATAATTTTGTTGGACCTTCCTCAGTAAGCTAAGTCAGTGACTAAATTCAGTTTGCCCCAATAATTTCCTCGATATCTTTCTTTCAGATTTTCCTTGCGAAGTTGAATTTCTGAAGTCAGTAGATGGCCTTGCTGAACCCAAGAATTACATGAATTTCACTTGGTTTTCTCTAGATTATGTTAAACAAGAAGGAAAAACATCCGATAGTGGTTTGTTTGAACCTCGATTTGGAGGACATCAGACTCTTGAGGAGAGAGAAAAGTCATTTTATGCCAAAAACCAAATGGTTCATTGTGGTTTTGTCAAGGGATCACCAGGGTATTCAAGCACTGGATTTGATTTAGATGAAAAAGATAATGCATACATGTCAAAGTGTAAGATTGCAGTTTCTTCTTGCATTTTTGGAAGCTCCGATTTTCTTCGGAGGCCTACAAGTAGACTGGTAATTATGTTACCTGTTTTGAATATTTTGTTTGGTGTTTTGCAAATAATTCATTATGAAAACAGGCTTGCTGAAGATACCAAGTAATCATATGTCAGTTCAATAAATTGATAAAGATGTCATTCACCAGGGCGAGAAAAATATATGTACATAAAAGATATTAAGTCAGAGCATAAATGTCATATGTGTTCTTGTTTCATGTATAAACTCGGTAAAGCATTCACTTGTGTAAAGAATTAGAGTAATAAATATGGGAACATAAGAAAATAAAAAGAAACAGAAGGAAAAGGAACATAAAAAACTATTGCTTTTTTTGTTCTTGGCAATAATTGATGATTTTTTATTTTATTTATTTATTTCGTTTGGTCTAGCCACCTTAGCCTTTCCTGGGACTCATGTATCATTTGTTGTTTTTACACTTACTATGAAGTAATGTAACTTAAATATCAACCTTGATTAAGTCAATATTTTATTGATAGTGAAATGTATTGCATCTTAGCTTTATAAAGCACCTGTTTATCATACAGAAAACATTATATATGTCCATTGCTGCAGATTAGTCAATATTCAAAGAACAATGTTTGTTTTGTGATGTTCTTGGATGAACAAACACTATCCAAACTTTCATCAGAAGGGAACAGTCCCGATGAAAGAGGGCATATTGGCCTATGGAAAGTAGTAGTTGTGAAAAACTTGCCATATGAAGACATGCGGAGGACTGGCAAGGTGCCAAAATTTTTAGCACACCGCCTCTTCCCAAATTCTAGGTAGTTCTTGAAATATTTCCTGCAATCCCAGTTGCTTGACCTTCTATTCCTCATTGTAATGTTGGTTGAACTTTGTAAACGTTGTTTGATAGGTATTCAATTTGGCTTGACAGCAAGATGAGACTCAATGCTGATCCTATGTTGATCATTGAATATTTTTTGTGGCGAAGGAATGCTGAATTTGCCATTTCAAATCATTATGATCGCCACTGTGTCTGGGATGAGGTACTCCAAAACAAACGCTTAAACAAGTACAACCACACGGCAATTGACGAACAGTTTAACTTTTACCAATCTGATGGCCTAACCAAGTTTGATCCTTCAAACCCAAATAATCCTCTTCCAAGTTGTGCGTCATCTTCAAAACCTTGTTCATATGGAGTTTTTATATTCCCAATTGTGCATAATATAATTCCTACTGATGAGTCTTTCATTTTGCAGATGTTCCTGAGGGTTCCTTGATAATAAGGGCACATACACCAATGTCAAATTTATTTTCATGCCTTTGGTTCAATGAAGTTGATCGATTTACTTCTCGAGATCAACTAAGCTTTGCTTATACTTATTTGAAATTGAGGAGAATGAATCCAGAGAGACCATTTCAGTTGCATATGTTCAAGGTGAATTTTTACTCAAAATTCACAACATTTTTCATAGTATTTTTGGTGTTCAGTACTTACTTTTCATTGCATGTATTATGTGATCTTCATCGTACTGCTTATTAGTCAAGGGGGTCTTTCTTTTTATTTAGTTTGCACAGAAATATCAGTCTTGGTTGATATTACTTAATAAATTACCTTAGCTCTCAGTAAATACAAGTATTGTTCATTATGGTGAAACGTTTACTTCATTAATCTTTTTTATTCTATTATTTAAGCCTCTGCAGCTCTGCTAGTTGTCTATGTTTCTGAATCTGACATACCTACTATACCCACTATTCATGTTATTAGCCATTTTCATTTAGTTATGCTGACAGGCTCCATCCTCCTTCCCTCTTATATTAATTTGGCCAAAACTTTATCTTGGTCAATTATTATTTCTGACCCTTTTGATGATTGTCGCTTCAAAGAGATTAATGTATTCCGCATGCTGAAAAATGCACATTTACCATTAATCTATGCAGGATTGTGAGCGCAGAGCATTAGTTAAACTATTCCGGCATAGGACAATTCCTTCTCCACCATAGACTGCTTGATCAGTTCCGGCCAGCTTTTTAAGGTGCCTTTTGATATCACTTCATTTAATACTGCTAGATTTTGTTTTCTTCTGCTTTTTCATTTTTTCAGTGCCAACTTAAGAATATGATTCAACTTTTCTTTATGTGGTAAGACTAGCTGTCCATTGTTTTGACTTGAGAAACTATCTCCATGAATTTGGTAAATGAGAATATGAGATAATTAGGTGCTATATGAAGTTGTATTTGTTGCTTGAATTTCAAATACTTTTTTCATCAACCGTAGAATGTTTAGTATAGCTGCAACTGGGAAAATGGAACTTGAAATAGTTGAACACTACTATCTGACACCCGGCTCGGTGCAACAAAATTGAGAAAATGGGTTTACCTTCCAAATTCCGTTCTCTCTACTTTCCACCTTCTCCCTAACCACACTCTTGCTCTTCATTCTTATCCAAGCATCTAACTAGAATATCTTATATGTGAAGGGATGCACACTGGAAATGAAGTTTATCATAGACTAGTCTCGAACTTGATGTTTATTTTGAGCCGGATTAACGAGAGGCAAAGTCAGTTGCTTCTGGCGGAGCAAATAGTTATTCGCCATGTAGCTGTACCAAAAGGTGAATTATTGTGGGCAAGCTTTTCACTTAAGGATGGGGTTCAACCGTTCAAGTGGATGTTGTTGATGAGGGAAGGCAAGTTGATCAAGGTTTTAGTTTGTTCAGCTTCCCTTTTTGTTTTTTAATTTAATGTGAGGGAAAAGGTGATTTTGGCATTTTTCTAACATGTAATTTTAATCTTTCTTTTTTGTGTAACTAACAAGTAACAAGTAGCAGTTCTTCCATCCTCTCCCACACAAAAGTAGAGGATTATGGTTGAACGGCGAAACGAGAAAACTGTAAATGTCTCTTCATTTGTTTGGTGAAATAGGATACATTTTTTACTCTTATTTGTAAATGTCCCTTTTTAGTTGCAGTGATGTCTGTAAATTAATTTTTTCTTACTCTTTTTTGGAAAATACTTAATTAACAAACTTATACTCTTCACAGGTGTGTTATTTCCTTAATTTGTTATGGATCATCACAAAATATGATCATATTATAGACATAAATATTTGAACATACATCAGGACAGGGATAAGTATACACAGTACATGAAAGGAATATAGGTATCAGACATGGTTCTTGATGGAGGAGCTATAGCCACTCTGAACATCATAGTACCTGGACCACAGCATAACGCCACCATATTTAGCAGAACCCTTGATTGCTGGAAGCACACTGGAAGTAAGGGTAGTTGCAGGGATGAAGCCACTGCCTGCAGCTGTTGGGGCAGCCGGTAGGCCGAGGAATATCTTGTTGGCAGGGATGCTTGATGTCCACTGCTTCCATGCAGCTACAAGATTCCCAATTCCCCCAGCAGTGTATTGGCATGGAGGGTTGTTGTAGAATTGGACCCAAACATAGTCGAAGAGTCCCGATTTGAGGGCGTTTCCTATCCAAGCATCAGGAAATGGGCATTGAGGCGCGGCAGTTATCAACACCTTGTCGTACCCTTTAAGAAACCGGGCAAGGTCGTCCCAGTGCTGGTTTGATCCTCCTTCGATGTCAAAGTCAATGCCATCGAGCACTGCAGGACCGAGAGGGCGAGACGATGAAGTTCCCCCCAAAAAATTGTTCCAAAGGTATGTGGCCACGTTATGCGCGTCCTGGACAGACGCAATTGAGTAGCTTCCGGCGCCACCTCCCAAAGACAACAAGACTTTGATGCCTTTGGCCTGGCATGATTTGATATCAGAGCTTAAGCCGGTGCAACCATTGCTGTAAGGATCACAATGACCAGCCAGGTTTATCATGGGGGTCTGGCCATTGCCGAAGGTTGGCAAGAAGGCTATGATGACGAATTCGTAGTTCCCTGCGGCACAAGCCTCGGCCAACGTGCCCTCGTTAGCGTTCTGGCCCCAATAGACTGAAATCCTACCTGCATTAGAACCATTTGCAAGTGCTAAGAGCAATAAAGAGAAGAATGTGAGTGAGATTGGCAAGTTCAATGCCATTGTCAAGAAGGCTATGTTTATTGAACTCTTCAAGTGTTAACCAATCTATGCTTTTGATGTATGCCACACAGTGCTGGTGAGAGTGCCTTTTATAACGCTAAGATAACTAAACTACACACAATTTTTAACTTTGCCTCAAAAGTGCGTGGCTTGGCAGCTACTTTGTCTCGCGCTTCATGCTTAGAAAGCAGTCACTGATGTTGATCTCATTCATTTAAGTCGTGTACAATACAGCACACTAATAAGCTACGGCAACGGTCAATTTATAATTTTCAACTTATAATTATTATGTCATGATAGTATCTTCACATGGAAAAGGTTCCTCTCCAATTATTTTAACAATTGATAGAATACAGTGTGATCTATCACCTTTGATTTTATGAGTGGGACAGAAATAATAAGAGAGAGAGAGAGTAATAAATGGTTAAATTGAACACTGGATACCATCCAGTTTTATTCTCATTGGAGAGGAACCACTCCCATAGCATCTTCTGATAACAGAAATGAATGATTTTAATATGTATTTTACACTAATAAATAATTTTGATAGTTGAATTAAATGTACAGCTAACAAACTCTTGTACTCTTAAACTATTGCAAAAGTTTTCGATTACGGTATTACCATTGAAAACAAAATAATAAAGAAGGAGGGTAATTTTAAAAGGAATTATACAGAAAAGTAATATCGCACTCCAAAAATGAATTGGTCGCAAATCGACAAATTATGATGGCAGGACAAAATGTGAGCCGTGCTTTTTTTTTTTTCCAATGTTAGACCGGAATCTGATATTTCTAGATGAAATTGGGAGAATGTTATACTATTTGATCCATACCATTTGAATCATTCATATTATTCTATTCTATTTATTTATAACAAATGCTAGAAAATGATTAGAATTTATTATTTTTAACCATCAATCAGCTATCGATATTTTAAAGTATACGATAAATTATATTATTGGACTAAACTAAAAGAATTAGATTAAAAGAATTGAGTTGATGGCTAAATAATAGCCAAAAACAATAAATTTTAATAACTTCCTAATATTTATCTTTAATAAAGGTTGATGATTTGTTACCTGCTGTGAGAGATGGTGTGTGAGGAAAGAAATTCACTGGAAGCAAATGTCTCGATCTCAGCAAGCAATGGAAATGAACAGAAACACAAGGTACTTCCACAATATAACGTCGGCAAGAAGGAGGAATAATCGGATTGATGCTTTGGTAGTCAATGGCAGACTGGTAAGGAACCAAACTAAAATAAAAGTAGCTATTAGACAGTTTATAAAGATCTGTATCATCAGGAGAGTTCGCCTTTGCTGGGGTTCAAAGATGGTTTGGTGGAAAAGATAGATGAGGAAGAGTCGGTGTCCCTGGAGGCAATGCCATCAGCTAAGGAAATTAGGCAGGCAGTGTGGGATTGTGAGTCTTCGAAGGCGCCAAGGAGTAATGGGTTCAACATGAATTTCATTAAGCGGTGCTGGGAGGAGATTGGGGCGGAATTTACGGGAGTTGTTATGGGGTTCTTTCAGACATCTAGGCTACCCGTGGATTCCAATATTACGTGGGTGGCGCTGGCCCCTAAGTTCACGGATGCGAAGGGGATCAAAGACCTCAGACCTATCAGTATGGTTGGGTGTGTGTATAAGGTCATTTCGAAAGTGCTTGTTAGGAGGATGAGAGTAGTGATGCCTGGGCTAGTTGGGGAGACTCAGAGTGCTTTTGTGCAGGGTAGAAAAATTCATGATGAGGCTCTCATAGCGTGTGAAACAGTGCACTGGCTTAAAAGGAGAAAAGAGGAGGCAGCCATAATCAAGTTAGACTTCTAAAAGGCATATGATAGAGTCAAGTGGAGCTTTGTGGATATTGTGCTGGAGAAGATGGGGTTTGGACGCAGGTGGAGGGCGTGGGTTATGGAGTGTGTGACCACAGCTTTGATGTCGGTTTTGATTAATGGATCACCATCTAAACCATTTAAAATGGAAAGGGGCTTGAGACAAGGTGACCCGCTTTCTCCTTTCTTGTTTGTGCTGGTTGTGGATGTACTGCATAGAATGTTTGGTGAGGCGGTCAGGAATGGGCGTATTTCGCCTTTGGTGGTTGGTCGAGACAGTGTGGAGCATTCACACATTCAGTTTGCTGACGACACTATTCTGTTTTGCCCACCAGATGATGAGACTATGCAGAATTACAAGCGGCTGCTGCGATGGTTTGAGTTGATGTCAGGTCTCAGTATCAACTTCGATAAGTCCAGTTTGATTCCAATCAATTGTGAAGAGTGGTGGGTACATCGTATGTGTAGTTTGTGGGGTTGCAAGGAAGGTACCCTCCCTATTAAATACCTCGGAGCCCCCTTAGGAGCTAATCCGAGGTTGGTTAAGACTTGGAACTCTATAATCGATAAGGTGGAAGAGAAACTAAGCCTTTAGAAAGCTAAGGTGTTAAATAAAGCGGGAAAGCTGGTGCTTATAAAATCAGTCTTGAATAGTCTGTCAGTGTATTATCTGGCTTATACAAGATGCCGAAGGCAGTCGCTGAGAAGCTAATTTCCTTACAGAGAAGATTTCTGTGGAGTAAGGAGGATGGGAGATAGGGCATGGCGTTGGTGAAATGGGAGTTGGTGCAGGCCCCTAAGAAATTCAGTGGGCTGGGAGTAGGAGATGCTATGATTCGAATCACCGCACTGTTGTTTAAGTGGTGGTGGCGTTTTTGCTAAGGAAGAGTGCCCATTGTAGAAGAAGGTGGTCTGTTCCTGTAATAATTTGAGGTTGGATGAGTTACTGTCCTCTCAAGTGCTGTCTATTAGAGGAGGCCCATGGAAGGATATTTGCCATATAGAATTTAAGGAGCAATATTTGAGGGATAAGATGGTTACAGGTCTGGCAATGGAGGTTGGAGACGGACGAAGGACCCGGTTTTGGGAGGATGTTTGGTTGCAGTGTGGTTCCTTGAAAGATCGATTCCCTAGGCTCTTCTCTGTTTCAAACCAATGTGGTTCGGTTATTGGGGATTGTGGGTTTTGGGATGGGTTAGAGTGAGTTTGGAACTTCCAATGGAGGCGTGAGCTCTTTCGGTGGGAGTTAGACCTTCTGAGTCAGCTACATGAGGCTTTGAGACCTGTGAGGCTAGCGAATAATAGGGAGGATAGAGTTGTGTGGAAATATGATAGACTTCGTATTTTTTCAACTAACTCTTTTGTGCAAGTGCTACAAGAAGGAATGCTATCAGAGGATGTAACTAGTTACAGCTTCACAAAGACCATCTGGAAAGGTTTGGTTCCACCAAGGGTGGAGCTGTTTGCTTGGTTTGTCCTGGTAGGCAGGGTGAATTCCAAAGAATGGCTAAGTCGGCTCGAAATTATTAGCCAGGATGACAAGAGCTGTATTTTATGTAATAAGGATGTTGAGCAGGTCCATCACTTGTTTCTTGGCTGTGATTTTGCTAGGCATGTGTGGAGTGCATGGATATCTATGTTTGGACGGCTCTGGCTTTCCCGGAATTGGTAAAGGACCATTTCCTGAGTTGGACAGATGAGCCGCGAAGAAAAGAAGATCAAAAGCAGCGTTTGAGGTGTTTCTGTGCGATCATTTGATACATTTGGATGGAGCAAAATAGGAGGATATTTCAGAACCAAATGAAAGGCGTAGAAGAGATCATCACAATGACCATCCTTAGCTGCAACGAGTGGAAAGGTGCGCATCTCTAGGGTTGTTGATGGTTATGCCAGAGATGACGTGGGGATTTCGTTTCTTTGATCTAGGAATTTGTTGGGGTTGCCTGTCTGTTTGTTTTGTTTGATACTGTTTGTTCCACTCTAGGGTGTTGAACTCTTTTACCTTAAAAAAAATTATCTTTATTTGTTAGATTTTTAGTTAACATCTATTTTTAAGATAAAAAGATAAATGTTACGATTATCAATTAAATTTTTTATAAAAATATAAAAAATTTTAATTTTTAATATATTTATTAAAACAATTCTTAATTTAACCTCTTTAAATCTTTATCATTATCATGACTTGTGTCAAGCAACAAAGTTTCTTCATGAACGAGGAAAATCCATTAAACTAAATTCAACAATTGCGGGTAGCTAAAGCAAGGAGGAATTTTAGTTGCTTGTTAAACCTCATTATGTTACAGCTAAGCAGAAATCTGAATCTCAATTGCTTGCTAACTATGTTTAGTGAGTCATGGAATATATTCATTGTTAGAGGCAGAACATGTTTTAGCCTTTACATGTCCTACGGAAATTATTTCGTTTGCTTAGTGTTACATAGCAATCGATCCTCTCAAATTTTTTTTAATTATTTGATAAGGTGTGATCTCTCATCTTATATTTTTGAAGTAAAACAAAAAAATATGTAAAAAAAGATATTTAACAAAAAATTATACTTTATCAAATAATTAAAAAAAATTGAAAAGATTCAATTCCATACTTCATGTCATTAGCTACTTAATCATGCCGGCTACTCTTTGTGCATTTATTAATTAGACATCACAAATATAGATTCAAATTCAATTATCAGTAATCTAGTTATAAATTGTCACGTATACGAGTTTTATCTTTGCTAGTTTACTACTTAAGAGGTTATACATTGATCGAACGATGAAATTGATACGAACCAAAGTATGAGCATTTTTCTTGTAGTTTTTTAACGTAATAAATATATGAAAAACTTATATTACATATATACTAGTGCATTATTTAGTAGTAAAGTGTTTATTAATTCACTCTTTTATTTGTTGTATATAAAATCAATAAAAAAATTAGTTGAAATGACAAGTGATCTATAACTTAATTGAAAGGTGTTGGATTTAAGTATTGAAAGTAACAAAAAAATATATATAATAACAAATATTTAAAAATAAAAATTAGACACCAATCCTTCCTACATTCTTATTATATATACAAAATATAAGTATAGATATATTTTTTGAGTGTTGAATATAAGTGTCTTAAAAATACTATTTAAAGATACTTAACAAAGAAATTATTAAAAATACTTTCTTTTTATTTTTTACTTTCTTAATTATTTCTCTTAAAACAGTGTTTAATAAAATTTATATTTTTTAATACAAATTCCCATTTGTAAACCAAGTAAAATTCTCTTGCACAATTACTAGCAATATTTTTAGGAACTAAAAATGAGAATTGCTTAGAATGTAATGCTGCCAAGTGCCAAGTGCCTATGTAATAAATTGAATCACTAGTAGTATTAGCGTATTAACTATTAAGTATTAACACACACAACACAGCGCAAGAATAATATAAGTGTAACGCGAAACTCCCAGAAGAAACGTTTCGTTTCGTTTAGGTCGTTTCGCCATTATAAACCACAATTTTGAGAAACAACAGCACCCAAGCCCAAGGGTCCCATCATCAGCATCATCATCATCTTCTTCATCCCGACACACACCCGAAAAAAAAAAGTCCAATCATTCAAAGTTTCCAAAATCAATTTATTATTAAATCCTGCCCAATGATTCATCAACGTCCATAAATTTCTCTTTAAAGAGAGACAGAGAAAAAGAATTCAATTTTTCTTTTTGACCCGATTTCTTTGCATGCTCATTTCTGGTGCAACCTCATCGATCTCGGGGTTTGAGTAAATCTGAAGAGGGAAGGGTTTTGGGTCGCAGGAAAGGTTCGATTTTTGGGGGGGAAGTGGGAGAAGATGAGTAACCAGAGGAAGAGAAATTTTCAGATAGAAGCTTTCAAGCATAGGGTTGTCATAGATCCGAAATATGCCGACAAGACATGGAAGATTCTCGAACATGCTATTCATGAGATTTACAATCACAACGCCAGTGGTCTCAGCTTTGAAGAGCTTTACAGGTTTTCTCCCCAATTTCTTCCCTTTCCCCTTAAAATAATTTTGGTTTCTTTTTTTATTATTATGTATGCCTTAAATGATTGATGCGTATTATGTAGATAAGGTACTGAGTTCCTCTTGATGATTATATGATTCTAGTTATTATTATTATGTATAAAAGAAAAAAACAAAACTAGAGGAGATTGGGGATTAGGGATGTTGCTCATAGAGGTGTTGTTCATGTTTAGATTAAGGTATTGTCTATTGCCTGTTCACATACTCAGCATTAGGAATGTTTATCAAACGATGATTTACCTTAGAAATAAATTCATTGTTTTTTGTTCTATTTATGCATGTAGTGCTATGATATGCTCTCAAACATTTAGTTGTTGAGGGTGAGCTACATAGATGTTGATATATGTTGTTATTACAATTCACTAATCATGACTTTGGCTGTGCCCTTTTGTCAGTACCTGTAGTTAGACTCGTTGTCTTTGCCCTTTCTTATTTTCTTTTTTTGTAGTTTTGATAGCTCATCAAATGGTAGTTTTGAAAATCCAAGTGATGTCACATGGTGATTAAGCATGGATTCTGTATTGCCTAAGTAGTAACTCTCTTGGGCGTAGTGAAGTGTACAGCATGTTTGTGTATGACAAATATGGGTTGGATTTTTTATCATGTATTGTGGAGGGACTAAAAATATGTTTATATCTTTTTGGTTTTCATAAGGAAAATCGATAGTGCTTTTAATATCACCCTTCTATTTGTGTGTGGATTTAGAAATGCATACAATATGGTGCTTCACAAATTCGGTGAGAAGCTGTATTCAGGACTGGTTGCTACTATGACTGGACATCTAAAAGAAATAGCCAAATCTGTTGAAGCTGCTCAAGGAGGTTCCTTTCTGGAAGAACTGAACAGAAAATGGAATGATCATAATAAGGCATTGCAAATGATTAGAGACATACTTATGTACATGGACAGGACTTATATACCAAGCACCCAGAAGACCCCTGTTCATGAACTCGGCTTGAACCTTTGGAGAGAAATCGTTATTTATTCCAATCAGATCAGGAATCGGTTACTGAACACACTTCTGGAATTAGTACATAGTGAACGTACTGGGGATGTTATTGATAGAGGGATAATGAGAAATATAACAAAGATGCTTGTAGATTTGGGTCCTTCTGTTTATGTGCATGAATTTGAACTGCATTTTCTTCATGTTTCAGCTGAGTTCTACCGGGTAGAATCCCAGAAATTCATTGAGTGTTGCGATTGTGGTGATTATTTGAAGAAAGCCGAGAGGCGTCTGAACGAAGAAATTGATAGAGTGAGCCATTACTTGGATCCCAGGACTGAAAAGAAGATCACTAATGTGGTGGAGAAGGAGATGATTGAAAATCACATGCTTAGATTAATCCATATGGAGAATTCTGGATTGGTACACATGTTTTCTGATGATAAATATGATGATTTGGGTAGAATGTATAATTTGTTCCGTCGTGTTCCCGATGGTCTCTCAAAAATTCGAGAAGTCATGACTGAACACATCAAAGAAACCGGCAAGCAGCTTGTTAATGATCCTGAAAGGTTGAAGGATCCTGTAGAATTCGTGCAGAGGCTCTTAGATGAGAAGGACAAATATGACAAGATTATCAACTTTGCATTTAACAATGACAAATCTTTCCAGAATGCTTTGAATTCCTCCTTTGAATATTTCATTAACTTGAACCCTCGATCTCCAGAGTTTATTTCGCTGTTTGTTGATGATAAACTTCGTAAAGGTCTGAAAGGGGTTAGTGAGGATGATGTAGAGGTTACCCTTGACAAGGTGATGATGCTATTCCGTTACTTGCAAGAAAAGGATGTTTTTGAGAAGTATTACAAACAGCATCTGGCAAAGCGACTTCTGTCAGGAAAAACTGTTTCGGATGATGCAGAGAGAAGTCTCATAGTTAAGCTCAAGACGGAATGTGGTTACCAGTTTACATCCAAATTAGAGGGCATGTTTACAGACATGAAAACCTCCCAGGACACTATGCAGGGCTTCTATGCCAGCCACCCCGAACTTGTTGATGGTCCTACACTTACTGTACAGGTCCTGACAACTGGGTCGTGGCCAACTCAGTCCAGTGTTACATGCAACCTGCCAGCCGAAATGTCTGCCCTTTGTGAGAAGTTTCGATCATATTACCTCGGAACCCACACCGGCCGGAGATTGTCCTGGCAAACTAATATGGGCACTGCAGACTTAAAAGCAACCTTTGGGAAAGGTCAGAAGCACGAGCTAAACGTATCCACTTACCAAATGTGTGTTCTTATGCTTTTTAATAATGCGGACAGACTTAGCTACAAGGAGATTGAGCAAGCGACTGAGATTCCTGCTTCAGATCTTAAGAGATGCCTGCAATCATTGGCTTTAGTTAAAGGAAGAAATGTCCTTAGGAAAGAGCCTATGAGTAAAGATGTTGGGGAGGATGATGCATTCTTTGTTAATGACAAGTTCAGTAGCAAACTATACAAGGTGAAAATAGGAACTGTAGTTGCACAAAAGGAATCGGAGCCCGAGAAACAGGAAACTCGACAGAGAGTGGAGGAGGACCGGAAGCCCCAGATCGAAGCAGCCATAGTGAGGATCATGAAATCTAGGAAGCAACTTGATCATAATAACCTTATAGCCGAGGTCACAAAGCAGTTGCAATCCCGATTTCTTGCGAACCCAACCGAGGTAAAGAAACGGATAGAGTCCCTGATTGAACGGGACTTTTTGGAGAGGGATGAAAATGACAGAAAACTGTATCGGTATCTTGCCTAGAATTGGTGAACTCTTTTGTTTTAGTTTGAGTTACAGTGACCCAGATGTTGTATCTTTAAAAACTAGGTGAGAAACTTGCCCTTTAATAGCTCCATTGATTTTCAATGTATATTGATTTGTTTTTCCCCCTCCAGGTGCTGTTTCTTCATTGTTATCTGCATCACAATTCGGACAAATGTCGTTGGGTGTGAGGAAGTTCTAACATGTTTTTCGGATTAAGTTTTTACTTCTTGTTACTGATAGCATCCAATGAAAGTGGGGAACCATGCCCTATTATAACTAAAATTTTGGATCCAAGTCCAATTTATGTGCTTTAATTTTGTTATATTATCAAAGAATTTGACTTAAATGGCCATCATTCAAATTTGATACCTAAAGCCTTCAATCAGATGGTTTGGTTGTCTGACAATGTTGCAGATGCTGCTCAACAAGATATAGGTCCTGTTTGTCAAGGGAGCCGATTCATGATGTTCTCTTCTTAGTTAGATTCAAGTATTATGAAAGATAATGACTTCTTTGTGCATGGATCACAGTTTTGTTTGTCTGTCGGTCATTATTTGTGTGAAGTGGCACGCTGCTTAGTTCTTAGCCTAAGAATCTTAGGCATCTTGTTATATTATTCTCTTTGCTTTGCTGTTGCTCTTCTATTTTAATTCGAGTTAATAGTCAAAATGGTCTCTAAAAGATACCTCGATCTCTATTTTCGTCCCTGAAAGATAAAATTAATCAAATTCGTCTCCAAAAGATAACCAACTTGATCGCGTTAGTCCTTCCGTCATCTCCTGTGCTGAGGTGGCTAACGCTCGCTGACATGGCCTGTTAACTGCCAGCATGGCACTCGCTTAGTGTACCCTCTTGTTACTGATAAGATAAGTTTATTATATCAATTCAAATCAGTCCCTAAGTCCATGGACCTTAATCCCAAATTCAATCATTGGTTGCCTTGGTACTCTCGTCCCTCTTCCTCAAGATTTTGAGTTTTTGTACAGATTTGGCTCAAATCTAGAATCTATAGATGATGGTGAATATGAATTTGTGGAATTTATATGTGAAAATATGGTGTCACTAGGCGCTTCTAACTTGCAAAGTATTGTTGGAGATAGCAACATACTTCCTTTCTATCTTGAACAGGTAGTTAGTTATTAGTTATAAAATATTGAATTAGATGTTCAGTTGGTTTCTCTTTGACAAATTTGTCATATATTCTTGTTTTTAATCTTAACATCATTCATACATCTGTTTGACTTTAGTTCTTGTGAAACTTGACTGAAAGGATAATTGCATCTTAACAGAATATCCTGGCTTTTTAATACATTTACAAAATTTCATATAATCTTAAGTTGAAAGTGCTTTGAGGTCCAGAGCATAGTTTGGGAGATCTAGTGTGTTTATTTACTCTTGCAATGTTATATGCAGGGGATTGCCAATACCATCGGATGTTTGCAAAGGGAAGGTTGTTTGCTTCGAGGAGAGCATAATCTTCTAGGTGAAGCTTTTCTTGTGATGGCTTCTGTTGCTGGGTAATGATCGGATATAACAGATAATTCTGTCAATATTCCTTTCATTTTGGTGTAAAGTCAGTCAAGATATCAATTAACCTTTTCTTGTTATTCCTTAATTGCACAGGATTCAACAGCAGCAAGAAGTTTTAGCATGGTTATTGGAACCTTTGAGCCAAGAGTGGACACATTCGGAATGGCAGGATAAGTATTTATCTGAACCATATGGCCTGGTTTACTTGTTCTCAGAAGCACAAGTTATGTGGTCAAGTTTTCACAGTGTGACATTCTTTGATAAGGCACTTAACAGGAGTGGAATCAAGAAAGCTAATTGGAATCCTGAAAACAGCTCAACACCGGATTCAACTCCTATAAATCCAATACTTATTAAGTACTTTGTATTAAGCGGTTCATGTTCTTATTTCCCAGCTACTTCGCACTATACACTCTCTTTGGTCTCCATCTGTACGTCAAACTTTACCTGGAGAGATCCAAGCTGCAATGATCATGAGTGACGTTGAAAGGTTCACTACTCTTGGAGAAGGGAACCCCAAGGTTCCAAAGGGTTCATTGGCTAATGTTGACAAGAGTAAGGAAGGATATGCTGAACCTAATGAATCAGATATATGAAATTGGCTAAAAGGAATCAGAGACAGCGGGTAAGCACACATACATATTTACAAGAAAGGAAAAAAACATTTCTTTTCATTAAAATTCATAATTTATGAGGAAAGACTTGAATTGTATTCCCCCTTCATGTGTTGTTCTTGCAATAAGTGTCTAAAAAGACCAAAAGATAAAAATTTCCTGGTGAATAGAAGAAAGTTCTATATCTGAGAGACTATGACGTCTTTCTTTTGAGGAAGTTTTTGAATTGCTTCAATGGTTGAATTTGGCATTAGGGTTCATAGATTTAGGGAGTGATTTGAATTGATCTAATAAACTTATCTTATCACCAAGAGGGTACAGTTAGCGAGTGTCACGCTGGCAGTTAACAGGCCATGTCAGTGAGCATTGGCCACCTTAGCACAGAAGATAACGGAAGGACTAACGCGATCAGGTTGATTATGTTTTGGTGACGAATTTGATTAATTTTATCTTTTGGGAACGAGAATGGAGATCGAGATATTTTTTAAGGACAATTTTGACTATTAATTCTTTTTAATTCTTTGGTAGAGAGAGAAATTCTTAATTATTCCATGGTATTAAAATGTGTCTTTTTTTCTGGCTTGTGAGGTATAAAATGTGTCTATCATGGGTAGTCGGGTAAAGATAATATTCTCAATATGTTTTTTTTTTTTTCTTTTGTGTGAATAATATTCTCTATTTTTTTTTTTTTGGTAAAATATTCTCAATATTACTAGCATGGTAGCACCCTTTTTGTGTTTTTTTTTTTTTGGTTTACAAGGGGGCTTAGAGCCCAAAAAAACAAAAACTAAAACTTTAAATTGGAGACTATACGGGGTAATAAAACCCCTCTACTATACGATAGCACCCTTTTTGTATTGAATCTTGAATGGTTGTTGATTTTGTTATATAGATCATTGAATTATTGGATACCAGTTACAAGAAATCTGGGCCTTACGTTCTACTGTAGCCCACTAATTGAATTGAGTCAGTTGCCTCTCAACAAATTTTTATTGTGGGCCAAAATACTAACAAGATATCGTCAAACAGAAAAGTATGTGTTGTCGTCGGCTAATGTAAACTAATTTGAACAAACATAGGTCCAGAAGTGTATGTATTGAATTTGGTTGCTGTTTCGTCCTGGCACTGGGGTGGCCGAGCTTTAGCGACTCCGAGCAGGCGCCTGTCGGAGAGGAAGAGCTATACGTCGGCCTGGATCGAACACCGCGGTGGGAATACCTGCAAAAGATACTCCGACGTTCAAGTTAGTGATGATCTTTAGTGAATTAGTTAAGTAAAGAATAGAAGGCTGAGAATGGAACCTGAACCTTAGCCGAGGATATTAGCTCGGCTTTATAGGAGTTGTTTTATCCGTTTTATTGGGGATAAGTCCTAGTTTGTAGGTTGGTCATAATATTCTGTTTTGGTGATTATGTTTGCTGAGCACGTTTCTTATTTTCAACTAGGTGAGGCCGTTCCTGTCTGCTTTCGTGCCGAGCTTATCGGGCGGCTGGCGTGAGGCCGATATTATCTGCTCACGTGCCGAACTTTTCGGGCGGCCGAGGATAAGGGTGACGTATCATAGCCCCCCAAGCTTGCCTTGGTTTGGACAGGACTAAGGCGAGCTTTCGAACCAGGAATACCGCAATCCTCGGTCGCTGAGTTTGTTACTGTATGTACTCCTTGCAGCCCCCAAGCTCGGCTTGGTTCTGTGCAGAATTCAAAACGTTTTGGGTGGCTTCGTTCTGCGCGCCATTATGACATGATTGATGTGAAACTATCCCCTTTTTTTAGGCACCCATATCCATTGGATTTTGTAGTGGGTTTAATGCTTCTCTTTTTTAACAATATGGATTAAATGCTGTGGTATTGTAACCGTTTGTGTTTTAGGGGAGTTATCTGTAGTTTCATTTCTCCTTTCCTTCATACTGCTCTGTTTCAAAAAAAAAGTTTGTGTCTTCTTCCTGAATGAGAATGAGTAAGAAAGGTCAGTGTTAACTCCTCTTCTATTTTTCCTTTTTGCTTTTCTGTCTTTCTGTTTTGTTCTTCGTGATGGAGAACTGTAATGTGGGTGACCTATATGGTTGGGTGGATGTTAGGGTGAAAGAGTATGTCTCCCAGTTTGATGATGAGGAATCCGTGAGGTTGTTGGGTTCGAATTTCTGGATCAGGGAGGGTAGTAATGTTAGGATAGAGTTATTACCTTGTGATAGAGGTGACCGAGTGTGCAACCGACTGGACGATTGGTCTTTCTTTTTCATGTATAGTTGTCTGTTTACTGAGTTGGGTGTGAGACTTCCCTTTACCGAATTCGAGTGTGGAGTGTTGTATTGGTTAAATTATGCCCCAACCCAGCTTCACCCTAACTCCTGGGGTTTTGTCTGAGCATTCAAAATTTTGATGGAACTGTTGGAGCGTCCGCCTTCTTTGAGGCTGTTTTTCTCTTTATTTCAAGCAAAAGGGGTGAATAGGGGCTTGTGGGTAAACCTTAGTAGCTATCCCCGTCGTGCTGTTTTTGGTCTATATAAGTCTTCGTTTAAGGACTTTAAATCCATGTTTGTAAGGGTTAGGAGTGTACCCGAGGATTTTCCGTTTTATTTGAACGAGCATTTAGTTGAGAGATTTCCTTTATTTTGGTGTGCCGAGCCGTATCAAGCATTGGATGTAGATGATAGGCTTCCTGACGATGATATCGTGATGGATTTTTTGTTTAAGCCCTTGGGTCCGAAAGGTTTGTTGTCAGTTGCCGAGATGTTGAAATGGGATACTGATAGGCAGGCTGTATATGATCACATAGATAATTTGTTTTACTATGTTTGTTTCCCATTTCTGTTTTGATCTATCATTCCTGATTTGGTTATTTGTGATTTGTAGCCGAGAAAGCTCCTGCCATCACCACTATAGGTTTGAATTCTTTCTTCAATCAACGCAAGAAAGGTGAGAAAGAGGTTTCATCTAATGTTGGGAAAGGTCCTGCTGCTTTGGTTCAATATGGCCCTGGGCAGAAGCATAAGAGGAAGAGAGGGCAAGGTCAAGGTAGCTTTGTCGAGGTCTTAGAAGGTAAGGGGGAGTCGTCTATGATTCTGCAGATGGTTGAGTCTGCATATGAATCACAGAAAAGGCTCCATAGGTATGATGAGAACGAGCATGCTAGAGGAGAAAAGGCTCCATGGGTATGATTCTCGTGTAGAGGAGTTGTCTGGTATCATCCAGGAGAAAGACAACAAGATTGCCGAGCTCTCTTCTTCTGTGAAAAAGAAAGAGATGGAATTGGCTGATGAGAGGAAGCTGCACAAGACATCGTTTGAAAGGTTGAAGGTTATGGGGTCCGAGAATGATCAACTTTCTGCTCGGATCAAAGAATTGGAAGCTGGGATCTATGAGGCTTTTGCTCAAGGTTTTGATTACGCTGTTTCTCAGGTCAAGGTGTTATTCCCGGAAGCTGATCCTTCGAGGCTTGACGTCATGAAGGTGGTCGTAAATGGTCAGCTAGTGGTGATAAGGCAAATTAGGCCTTTAGTTTATGCTTCTGTTTTGTAAGCTTTGTATATGGTACTTTTGTTTTTTTTTTTGTTAGACTTGACTTGTTTGGTAATTCCGAGTGTTATTTTCGGTTGTGATCTTTTGATTTCCGAGTATATAGCTTGGTTTTTATGATGACTGATTAGCCTTTTATAAGATATGATATTTTGGCAAAGTTATACTCATAGTAATATGTTATGTTGCGATAGCGATTACGTGTATGTATTGAAGATGGCTGTCTGTTGCCATTTTTTAGATGATTAGACTATCAATAACGAGAGCGGTAGCTCTGATATAGGAGGTACGGCGGAGTGAGCCCTTAGGCTTCGTTTAGACAATTTGATTTTGTTGTTTGTTTGTATTTCTCCGAGTAATATGCTCGGCATGCGTATTTTGGTTTCCGAGTATGAAGCTCGGATTTTTTTGAATGTTTATTGAGTGAAATATATGCTAACTGCCAAAATAAAATATGTTTTGCTTGCAATGTAAATTACATTGGTATGATGATTTGTGGCGTCTGACCTCGTTAAAATCCTCTCCGAGTAAAACCCATGTGTTTTGGGAAAAAACCTTCAAAGGGGAAAAAGAGTACCATCATTCGCGTATTTACAGCATGTGTCATGATTGGTATTCCCTTAGTGAGGAGACATTCCATGTTCCTGGAAGTTGATCTCCTTTAAGGGTTTCTAGCTTGTAAGCCCTTTTTCCGAGATTCTGGAGAACTCGGAAAGGTCCTTTCCAATTTGCTGCTAATTTGCCATGTGTTGGAGGTTTCCGAGCTTCTTCTATTCGTCTGAGTACGAGGTCTCCTTTATTGAAGGACTTATGAACTACCCTTTTGTTGTGTCTTCGCTCTATGAACTACTTCCTGGCTCGTTGCTTTATGGCTGAGATGTCTCTTTCTTCTTCCACAAGATCAAGCTCGGCTGCTCGAGCTTGCAAGTTGTTCGATTGATTATAAAGTTCGGCCCTTAACGTTGGGACGCTGACCTCTACTGGGATTAGTGCTTGTGTACCATATACCAACTTGAAAGGAGTTTCTCCTGTAGCAGATTGAATGGTGGTATTGTAGCTCCATAGGATTTCTGGAATGAGGTCGGCCCACTCTCCTTTAGCCTCGCCGAGCTTTTTCTTTAATCCCTGCAAGATAATTCTGTTAGCTGATTCAACTTGCCCGTTGGTTTGCGGGTGCTCGACTGAGCTGAAATGATGTTTAATGTTAAAATTTGTTAGAAAGGCAGCGAGTTTATGGTCTGTAAATTGTCTCCCGTTATCCGAGATTATCTCTCTTGGGATACCGTATCTACATATAATGTTTTTCCATAAGAAAGATCGCACTTTTTCTGCCGTTATATGTGCTAGTGGTTGTGCTTCTATCCACTTAGAGAAATAGTATATTGATACTAAAAGGAACTTTACCTGGCCTGGCGCTTTCGGAAAAGGTCCGAGGATATCCAATCCCCACCTATCGAAAGGCCAGCTTACCTCTATGGTGTGGAGCTCCTCGGCCGGGGTCTCTGAGAGGGTGGCGTGCTTTTGACAATTATCACATGCCTTGACTTTCGTAATACAGTCTCTTTTTATCGTCAGCCAATAGTATCCTGTTCGCAATATCTTTGCAGCCAATGCTCGGCCGCCGATGTGGTTTTCACAAACCCCTTCGTGTGTTTCTGCCATAACATCTTCGGCTTCCTCATAGCTGATGCATTTGAGGAGTGGTTGGGAGTGTCCTCGCCTGTACAGGGTATTTTCGAGTACTGTATAGAAACTTGCTTTCCTTCGGAAGAGCGGCAAGTTCGGCTCCTCGTTTGGCACGGCACCTGTGTTGATGTAATTGAGAAAAGGTGTTCTCCAATCTGGTACCTGCATGATGCTTAAGATTGTGTCCTGCTCAAATCTCGGCTTGTTGAGTGTTAGTTGGGACAGGGCCGGTGTGTTTTCCGCCTGCCTTGTTGTGGCTAACTTGGATAACACATCGGCTCTGGTGTTTTATTCTCGGTTTACATGAATAATATCAAATTACTGAACTTTGAGATGAGATCCTTTGTTATGAGCCAATATTTCTCTAACAAAGGATCTTTTACCTGGTACTCGCCCTTGATTTGATGTACTACAAGTGATGAGTCGCAGTAGACTATTATCTAAGGTATCCTAAGTTGCTGGGCGAGCTTCAATCCTGCTAGCAAAGCTTCATATTCCGCTTGGTTGTTACTTGCATTGAAGCGGAATAGTAGTGATTGTTCGGCTATCACTTTCTCTCCCTCTTTTAGCAGTACCCCAGCTCTGCTTCCTTCTCTGTTTGATGCTCCATCCACGTGTATACTCCAATTGGTTGCTGTATGTTGTGTCTCATTAGTCATTTCTGACACGAAGTCGGCAAGTACTTGTGATTTCAGAGTCTTTCTCGACTCGTACTAAATGTCGAACTCGGATAGTTCAATTGACTACTTTATTAGTCGTCCGGCGAGCTCGGGTCTGGTTAATATCTGCCTTAATGGTTGGTCTGTTCGTACTATGATTGTATGACTTTGAAAGTAATGTCGCAGCCTTCTTGCTGTGGTGACTAGTGCCAGCGCTAGCTGCTCTATCTTCGGATATCTTGTTTCTGTTGGTTGCAGTACCTTACTAATGAAGTATACTGGGTTTTGCTTTTTTCCTGTTTTGATCACTAGGACCGAGCTTATAGCATTGTTAGATACTGATAAATACAAATACAACGGCTTACCTGCCTCTGGTCTTTGGAGTACTGGAGGTGATGTTAAGAGCTGTTTGAGTTCTATAAAGGAGTTTTCACATTCCTCCGTCCATGAAAATTTCTTGCCCTTAGAGAATGTCTGGAAGAAATGGTAAGATCGGTTTGCCACTGCGGGTAGGAAACGTGATAGGGCGGCTATTCTCCCTGCAAATTGTTGGACTTCTTTTACTGTCTTTGGGCTTGTCATGGTCAGCACTGCATTGTATTTCTCTGGGTTGGCTTCTATACCTCGTGAGGTTAATATGAAGCCAAGAAATTTCACTCCTTGGACTCCAAAAGCACATTTGTCCGGGTTGAGTCTCATGTCATATGCTCGGAGTTGATTGAAAACTTCTACCAAGTCATCACAATGTGACCCTTGCACATGCGTTTTTGCTACCATGTCATCCAGATAGACTTCCATATTCCGACCTTGTAACAAAAGTTTCCATGCTCTGTTATAAAAGTTGTTTTGCTTTGGTCTTCTGGGTGCATCAAAATCTGAGTTTTTCCTTACCATTACCACGTTTGATAGCCATGTGGTGAAGCAGATTTCTCTGATGAAACTTGCATTGAGGAGCTTCTTGGTCTCTTCAAGTGCTGCTTGTTTTTTCTCTTCTCCGAGATTTCTTTTCTTCTGTGCCACTGGTCGGACTGTTTTGTCGATTGCTAATTTGTGGCAGATGACTTCTGGGCTTATTCCCGGCATGTCGTCTGGTGTCCATGCGAATAGGTCGGCGTTCTGGCGCAGTATGTGTATGAGTCTTGCTCGTTCTTTTCCTTCTAGTGCTTCTCCGATGTATGTGTATTTCTTTTCATCTGCTGTTAATGTTAATTAGTGAAGGTTGTCCATTGGCTGAGGTCTTTCGCTGAGGTCTTCTCTCGGGTCGAGATCAGCTAACATTGTGGCTTCGGTCGAGTTATGTATGGCTTGGACTTGGGGCCGAGCTATCTCCCTCGTATGGGCTTGCTTTAGACATGCATTATAGCACTGCCGAGCTTCTTGGTGATCAGCGTATACTGTAGCTATCTTGTTTTTCTGCACTGGAAACTTGACACACAGGTGTAATGTGGATACTACCGCTTTGAATATATTCAAGGCGGGTCTCCCAATTATGATATTATAAGGGCTATAGCAGTCTACTATTAGGTACTGAATATCAATGGACTTCGAGATAGGGATCTCTCCCATTGTGGTCCTCAGCCATATATGTCCCATGATGGGGACCCTTTCTCCGGAGAACCCAATTAGCTCTACCGAGGAAGGCTGTATTAGTTTTTCTGATAATTTCATCTTTTTAAAGGTAGAATAAAACAAAACATCAGCACTACTACCTGGGTCCAGTAGTGTTTTTCTTACCAACAGCTCTCCAACCTGTATGGAGATTACTACTGGGTCATCGAGGTTAGGGCTTGCCGATCTGAAGTCTGAATGATTGAAGGATATCGTGACATCTGGGTCTTCCTTCTTCTTTGGCTGCAGTGTTCCTTTGATTGCCAGCATCGCCCTATAGCTTCGTTTTCTGGCCGAGCTTGTTTCACCTCCGCCTGCGTATCCTCCTGATATGTGGCTGATGATGCCACTTGGTGGATCAGGAGTTGTTTGTTCTTTTTTTTCTGTCACTGCTTATTTGTACTCGTTCCTGTCCGAGTTTGTCCCTCTGGCTTTCCGGCCTTCGACATATTTGTCTAAGAGCCCTTGGCGTGCCAGTCTTTCGAGCAGGTCTTTTGCAACGATGCAGTCGTCCGTAGTATGGCCGAACTTCTGGTGGAAGGCGCAATGCTTGCTTCTGTCTACGAACCTTTGGTCTTGGTAGTTCCCTGCTCGAGCTGGCGGCTTCACAATTTTGGCATTCAGAATTTCTTTGATGATGTTTTCTCTCTTGGTATTGAATCTGGTATATGTGTTGTATTTTGGTGTAAGCTTGAAGGGCCTCTTTGTATCCTTGTTGCCTGGTGATCTGAAAGCCTTTTTCTCATCCCTCCGCTGAGGTTGTCTATCCGGCTTTTGGGCCTCATGGAGTTCTTCAATCTCCATTTGACCTGCAGCCCTTTCTCGGAACTCCTCTAGTGTTTTTGGTTTTGTTATCGCAATGGTTTCCCGGAATTTGCCTGGTCGGAGGCCGGCCTTGAGGGCATGCAGGTGGACCGCCGGATCCAAGTCTTGGATCTCCATAGTAGCCTCGGAAAACCTGGTCATGTAGTTCTTTAAACTCTCGTGTTGGCCTTGCTTGATTGTGCCTAGGTAGTCTGATCCATGGACATAAATTCTCGATGCAGCGAAATAGTCAATAAAGGATCTCGCCAGTTCCTCAAAGGAGGAAGTTGAACCTGCAGACAGTTTAGAAAACCACAGTAATGCAGCACCATCAAGATAAGTAGGAAAAGCCCGGCAAAGCACGGGCTCATTGTTAGCGCCGTTAAAAAACATCATGGATTGAAACTTTTTGACATGAGCTCAGGGGTCACCGAACCCCTTGTATAGTTCCAGCGCTGTAGGTAATACAAAGTTTTTCGGCATCTGGAACTTAGTCATCTCGTCAGAAAAGGGGTTCTCAAGGGTGAGTTTTTCCTTTGGTGGAGTGATGTTCAGGGGATCCGCATTGCCCTGCGCCGAGTTTTTAGAGCTTTCTCCTTCGTGCTTTCCATTGTTCTGTGCGGACAGTTCAGCTATCTTCCGCACCTCTGCCTGGAGTTCGGCGATCTGAGCTAGGAGCTCTGCTTGTGTGGGTTGGGGGTTCCCATTGTCAGCCATGTCCGAGGATAGGAAATCCTGCAAAATAAGGTAAGATACTAAATAAAATGAATGGTGAGGTCAGGTATATTCCGGCCCCACGGTGGGCGCCAAGTGTTTAGTCCTGGCACTGGGGTGGCCGAGCTTTAGCGACTCCGAGCAGGCGGCTGTCGGAGAGGAAGAGCTATACGTCGGCCTGGATCGAACACCACGGCGGGAATACCTGCAAAAGATACTCCGACGCTCAAGTTAGTAATGATCTTTAGTGAATTAGATAAGTAAAGAATAGAAGACTGAGAATGGAACCTGAACCTTAGCCGAGGATATTAGCTCGGCTTTATAGGAGTTGTTTTATCCGTTTTACTGGGGATAAGTCCTAGTTTGTAGGTTGGTCATGATATTCTGTTTTGGTGATTAAGTTTGTTGAGCACGTTTCTTATTTTCAACTGGGTGAGGTCGTTCATGTCTGTTTTCGTGCCGAGCTTATCGAGCGGCTAGCGTGAGGCCGATCTTATCTGCTCACGTGCCGAGCTTTTCGGGCGACCAAGGATAAGGATGACGTATCAGTTGCAATTCTAAGAGTTGAGTTTAAGCAAAAGTTCGGGTACAAGAATGAAATATGGTATTATATGTACTTAGATACCTATATAGGGATTAAAGGGCATGCCACTATGCCCTGCATGCTTTTTGATGATTTATAATAATCTGTAGTGTTGTGATATTGAACTTATAATTGTTTGTACTTGTAATTTTCATTAATGAAATTCGATTTTTTGTCCCAAGAAAAACGTTGAGGAAACCAACAAAACATTTCAACCAGGAGAGCACATTAGATAAAAATAGATAAATAATTAGAGAGAAATATCTAAAAGAAATAAAGAATTATGAATAATGCGATAAAAAAACTAAACACAAATATGTTTAAAGAAAAATTTGTTTATTGCAAACATCAGATATAATAAAGCAAAATAAAATCATTGATGTTTTTAAAAGGGGAATGACCGAATGAATAGCAAAACCAGTAACAATATACTTGATAAGTCAGGGATCTGAAACCAGTAATCCCAATGGCCATGGACCAATTCCAAAGACTAGTATACCGCAATCTCAAATAAATATCTGCTAAGTTTCTTCCACATTAAGACTTAGAATGTACTAAGTATTGGAAATAGTCAAATACTATAGCATCATTGGATATTCTTGAGCATTTGTTCGTATTAAATAAAGGAGTGTAGTTGGTTAGTTGCCCAAATTTATGGAAATGACCACTCCATCGTTTACGAATACTTATCTTATCACGTTAACAAGTGGGAATCTATCTTAATTTGCATTGCCCTCACTGTTCTTATTATTGTATTTGTCGTCTTGTGTAGAATTAGCAAAACCCGCCACTTTTCTTCACTTTCTTCTAACTAACTACATTCATAAAAGAAAAAGATTTTATTATTGAATGAATCATCGCTCATAATTTGATACATTCCCGATAGACGTATAATCCTAATGTCACTCCAATTGCCCAATTCAGAAAACATGGGGCAAATAAAACTAACACCACAAGGTGTTTGATAATATGCTCCAGAGAAGTCACAATTGTCAACTATGCTGTCTTCAACCATGAGTGTGGAAAGCCTCCCATAGCAAATTCTGGGGAGGGATAGTGTGGTCTCTGGCCTGCAATGCAGCAGTTCTTAGGGTCTTTAGAGTCCACAGATTGGCCTCAAAGAAAGATAAACTCCTATAAGGCAAATTATGCTTCTTGCAAAGATCAATCACCAATGGTGAAACTTTCCTCAATTGTGCCCTTGGCAATCTTGGAAATAAATGGTGCTCAAGCTGGAACTGCAACCCACCAAAGAACCAATCCATCCAAGATGAGCAAGAGATATCCAGTGTCCCACTCGTCTGCTTCTCGAACCAATCGTTCCCACTCGGCGGCCCAACATACACATTTGCCGCAAAATGGTTGAGGCAAAATTGGAGGTGCTGAATTGAGCATGCAGCCATACTTGCAACCACAAACATCACTCTCTCCGGCCAATTTGGCAAGCATGAAACGAGGAGTGGGAACCAAGTCCAGAACACAAGGATTCCAGTTATGTTGTAAGCTCTATCCGGGACATTACGCTGCCTTGAGAACAATAGCAGAAATGTCTGAAGGTAAAGGTTTATCCTTGCAAAGCACAACACCGGGTAGAAAGTCCAGTGCTGGTAACTCACCAAGAACCTAGACAGAGCATCAAACTTGAGGTATCTACCATAGAAGTAAGATTTCATAGAGCTGAAGAACCGTGAAGACACGGCAAAAACCGGAATGTGTTGTAGATCAGGATCATAGTCAAGACTATTGCAAGCAATGTGGTGTGCATTGTGAGTCCACTTCCACCATGCAATGCTTATTCCAGTCAAGCAATTCCCACAAAGGATCTGTGCAAACTTGTTGTATTGGCGGCTTGACATAACTTCATAGTGTCCAGAATCATGTCCAACATATGTGCTCTGCATCCAAAGCAAACCAAGCAAAAGGGCAGATCCCAGATGAGCCCAGACGCTAGTGCAGCTCAAGACACCGTAGATCACAATGGCAAACATGACAACAACTGAAGACAGTGTGTATAGAGTAACATGTTCCTTCTTCTCAAATAGCCCCATCTTCACAAACTCGACCCAGAGTTTCCTGTAATCCTTGGAGACCTCAGAGACATTGAAGTCTTTGAGGTGGTAGCCGGTGAAGAACTTGTCAAGATATTGCCACGCTGTGCCAGGATGATAAGCGATGAACGCATCGGTTACGTCCTGGCCAGCAAGGTTTGTAATGGGAACATCACCGCCAGGGTGATCCTTGGCCCAATCTGTGACGTTGTAGACTTTCCCCTGGATCGAAATCCACAAATCCCCTGGCTTGTTGTGCTCCTTCAGCTCCTCGGGGGTCATGTACTTCTTCTCAACAACCTGCATGATCTTGAACCTAATATTGATCTTGATTATGATGATGATGAAGACAAAACTATGCCCATGGTTGTCAAACTCCTCTACTGTCCTGCCACAGTATCATGTAAATAAATAAATAAACTTGCGCTAAAGGTCAGCATTCAAAGTGATATATATGTCCATGACGCATGTTTCAAATATAGGCATAAGCAGTTTTGTAATCATGATAACATCAGCATCCTAATTCTTAACAAATATAACAGCCTCCTCCTAATTAATAACAAATTTCAGCTTGAGAATCAGAATAACTGAAATAACAACGAAACCAAATTCAATGTACCTGAAGTTCTAAAGTGGAGAAGATGGATCAGATCAGCAGGGAGTCGAGAAAGCGAACAGAGAACAGAGAAGAAAGGAGGTGTAGCGGAGAATGAGATTGAGTGTGCGGCGGCAAGGCAGAGAATGAGAAAGAAAGGGGGCGGCAGGAACACCGAATCTGAACCTAAAACCCCGTTTTTCTCTCTTTTTCTCTCTCTCTCTCTCCCTCTCAGGGGAAAATGCTTGGGATCTCCTAGGTAGATTTATTTATAACTTGTATATTAAATTAAATGATTCAGAAAGTAACTACCCAAGGTGGAACGGATATGCTTAAGAAGCAAAACACCAGCGAAGAATGAGGGTGTGAATGGGTGGGTGGGGCACAGGCTAGTTATGGTAAAGCGCGTTGCAACGTATTGAGAGTGGGTTAAAGTCGATGCTGAGATATTTTGGGGAACGGAGAATGTGATGCTCTCACCTCTCAGTTTCGCTCTCACACATCACATGCGGCACTGCCATACTCATGCTGTGCCAGCCTGCACTTTCATTAATTTATTATTATACACACATTAACACCAATATAATAACATCACAAATCAAATTGCATACATGATAAACAATTCATCTCTAATATGGATTTTTTATTTAAATAAATAAATTAATTATAATAATTATTGAAATAAATAATTTAAAAAATATTTATCGAAATAAATATTCCTCTCTTATCTCGTTTAAACGAGATAATTTTGTATGTATTTTGTTTACAGTGTAAACGAAATAAATATCTCATTTACATTGTAAATGAGATATATATATTTTTTTTAAAAAATTAAAAATAATAAAAAATATTAATATTATCAATAATTTAAATTTTTAGCATGTAATTAGTATATAAAAAAGTTGGTAGAAGAGATTAAAATGGATATATTTAATCAATTGGTACTCAAAAAAATTGATGAGATACTGGGATTAAAATGGAAACGGTTATCTCTCACGTTATCTCCCACTATCACGTGAGAGATAACCGTTTCAATTCTCTCTCTACTATCCCATTAATATCTTCTAACAATTGGCAAACGGTTATTTTTATTTTTTAAATTTAAATCAATCTAATTGGATCAAAATTTAAACTAAAATTTTTTATGTACTCTTTTAAAAAATTTAAAATAAATTATGATCTAATTGGATTTATTTAAATTTGAAAAATAAAAATAATCGTTTGCCAATTGTTATGAAACATTGATAGGATAGTGGAGAGAGAATTAAAACGGTTATCTCTCACGTGAATAGTGGGAGATAACGTGAGAGATAACCGTTTCCATTTTAATCCCACCATCCCATCAACCTTTTTGAGTACCAATTGATCAAACATATCCATTTTAATATCTTCTACCAACTTTTTTATATACTAATTGCATGCTAAAAATTTGGATTATTGATAATATTAATATTTTTTATTATTTTTAATTTAAAAAAAAAAACATATATCTCGTTTACAGTATATCTTGTTTACACTGAAATATACACGTTTCGTGTCCACCTATCTTCTAAACGAAATATATGTATATCCGATAATACAGATGGACACGAAACGTGTGTATATCTCGTATAAATGAGATAAGAGAATGATATTTATTTAAATAAAAAATTCTCTCTAATATACTATACTATTTAACATGTAAAATATCTAAATATTATATTTTTATTTTTAAAGAATGAAATGTATTTCAAAAAGTTAAATATCATTTTTAATTTATATTTTAATATATATTTTATATTTAATAATTAATTTTGATAATTAATTTTAATATATACTTATTATATATTATTATTTAAATACAATAACGGAGTAAGTCTTCCATCCGGTCCTACAAGACTAGAAGTATAATTATAGACTTATGGTACCCCATGAAAAATATCAATCGTTGTAGTTATAATTTATAGAAAGAATTTTAAGTATATCAAAAATATTAGTATTTTAATTATTTTAATAGTTGATCTTAATTATAAAATATATATAATATAAATTAATTAAAATTAATGATTAAAATAATTGAAACACTAATATTATTTTGGATACACTTAAAATTTTTTCTAACTTACAAGCATAGATGCTACTTTCGGGGAAGGTCCCTTCTTGAGCCTAGACGATGGAGTCCGCTATGTACATATTTTGTAATGTAATTTAATTGAATATCCAATCCGTCCTCTAATAATTTTTTTGTAAGATTTTTAAATAAAAAATATTATTTTTAAATTTTTGATATTTAATTTCTGTAAAATTGGTTAATTCTGTCATGATCTCTTCAAAATATATTTATGCGATATATTAATTATTAATATATTTTTATAAAAATATTTTAAAAATTATTAATATTTTTTAATTTTATACAATAAATTTAATTAATATATTTAAAAAAATAATAAAAAATTAAATAGTCTTGACAATTATCATTAAAAGATAACAAAATTTTCAATAAAAAAATTTATTAATTCTGATTGATTTTTAATGGATAAATTAACAGTTTAATATTTTATGTAAGTTTATTTAATTTTGCCAAGAAGCAATAGCTCAAATGGCATAGTCTCCCCACACTCAATTAAGAAGTTGCGAGTTCGAGTCTTCATTAATCGAAAAAAATTTTTTGTTAAAAATCTCATTGTTTTTTGAGATAATTGTGATTTTTTTTTAATTTGATGGGTTAATTTAAAAAAAATATAGTATTAGGTTTTTTAAACGAATAAAACAATAATAGATCATTATTTAAGTATATGTCGTTATGATAGGTACGTATTGTTACTACTTACTAGGATTCAATTGACAGAGCATCAAAGTCATACAATTTTGTTTATTCTAATTTGTTATTTAGTTGAAATTTAATATCTTCTTACTTATTAATTAAATACTTAAATATTATAAATGGATACATGAGTTTTATTAACAACTGTCTATTTATTTTTCAAATGTTGTTTTGTTTCATACTTTTATGTGTAATAAAGAGATAATATTTTTAATTATTTTTATAAAAATTAATTATTATATATTATTCCATGTATATAAAGTTATAAACTAACTCAAAATCGCATTACTTTATATTATTCCATAGGTATTTATCTGTTGGTGCTTTTATTATGAATCACGTTTGATTAAAAGTTTAAATATTAGAGTTGAGTAATTTACAAGTAGCGTACAAGTATTATACTGATATATTAAAATAATTGGGTTTGGCTATTTTTTTTTTTTTTTAAGAAGCAAAAGTAGTTAACTGCTGTCACTAATTATTAAATATACGAACCTTCTATATATAAGAGGGTGTGTTTTCTAAGCTGATTTTGATCGATATTTTGTTTACTTCTTTGTTAGTTTTTGAACCTTTCCAATATTTGACTTGGACTAATTGCCAGGAAAGTAACTGAGTGGAGTTTTATCCCACGCCTAGAAAAAGAGAGACACGGTGAGGGACCTGAATATAATGTTTTTCCAATTTTTCAGAATAAATATGTTTATTGTCGACATGATTTTGTTTGGGTGATAAAATGGAGATGGAAAAAAATTGTGAATTTGAGTCTCAAATCTTATAATAAGTTAGACTCTACAAGACAAAAAGTTTTGTCTATTGTAAGTAATATCTATTGGAATAAATTTAATATCTCATATAGACAAAATTAAAGAAATGTGTGTGTATATATATATATATATATATTTGCATGGTTTGTGTAACATTTTCGAGTTTCATATTTATTTAGATAATAACTCGGTAATGCCAGGCATGTTACGCTAGCTTAGCTGTATTAAGAAATTTTTCTTTTGTTAGTTTATATGGATAATTGGATATGAATATATGATGATACAATTTACTATTCTTAGATTTACAATAATAGACAAATTAAAAACTTAATAATAATAATAATAATATGCAAGTTTGTTTCTGAAAAAAGATTTGATATTCAATTGTCAAAAAAATTTTTAATTTTAATTTCAAATATAAAAATTAAATTATTTAAAATTTATTATAAAAAATAAATTAAACAAAAATTTAGACTCCAAACACAGTATAATTGGTATTACTTTTAGAGCAATGTTAGGGACCAGCAACTTTTGTGATTGGTAGTTATTAAATAGCCATCAATAATGATTTAATGGTGTGAAATTGGTGTGTTGTCCCCCTAAACTTTTCCTTACTTTTATTATAAACATCGCAAAACGTGATGCAACCACCAGACTTAAGAAAATAAGCAAAGTGGTCCTGATTTGGTCGACACACGATGTGCTCAATGTCTGCTTGTATTTTAAGTTACTAACTCTGGAAATGATGAAAGATAACACAGCTCATAGAGATTTTTACCAGAGGAATGATTTATTCTCATAAATGCATGTTATTATTTTAATTATTCCTTTAATTTTAATTTAAAAAAAGTAGTCAACGTTTTCTGTATTTTAAAACATTTAATATATCTAAATAATTTTGAAAGAAATAATTAAAAGTTAAGAAAATACATCATTAGTATCCGAAAATATAAATATGGAAAACTGCTAGAAATAAAACAAAAAATTTTATGAGCTTGTTATTTTACTTTTCTTATAGAAATATTTATTTTTATACAAAAAATATATTTGTGGTCATAAGTCATATCATGATTACTCGTTTCAGGTGTGTGTTAATAATATGCTTCCCTTTAAAGGACAATAAAATTAGAAAGCAAGCTTTTATTATGATTACAGAAGCAGGACGATGAAATAGAGGAGGAGATTATTTGGAGCCTAAGAATTGACGGTGGGATCGATGATGTCCTGAACTTTTGGCGAACAAATGGGGTCTCTTAATTCATTTTGATTTGACGTGCTTAGCTATTAAACCACCAAGCAAATCTATGGTTGCTACTAAACTAATAATCGTAATAAATGATAAGTTAATAACAGCAAGGACAGAATTAGTATGAGCAAATAGAATCTGTCTATTGACATTATCAGACTAAAGAGTTAAGAGGCAATGTTAATTAGATTTAAATATCGCAATTGGCTGATCCATGGCCCCATGCCACGTGACACGTTAATTAAGTCCTCCACCTATCAAGGATTGCTAACCATGTGATATGTCAATAAAAGTGGCTCATGTCTGGCTATATGTATTTTTATTTTTTTTTATACTAAAAATAATATAACGTTATTTTTCTTGAAAAAAAAGAAACAACTCACTGGCAGGCAGTTTAGGCTCACTTTCCTCCATATTGTTTCACATTACCCGTGTGCCTCATGTGTGATTCATATGAACCTTTTGAAATGGAGATAGACCCAAGTTGTAATTTCGGTCGTCCATAACATTTTATACTGGGCTGAGTATCTATTTGGATTCTTTTTGTAGTAGTAAAAACGGAGTTTATATTATTCTTTTTAGTGATTAATATTTTTTTTTGTGACTTAATATTTGGTTTTTTGTGTACACATAATATGATTATCAATTAAATAAGTTAAAATTTAATTTGTTGTACATCGAAATTTTATTTAGAGATTCGATGTTTGAGATTTAATATTTATTGGTTAGCGGTAGTTCCTTAAATAGAATTTAGATCTGTAATGAATTTGTTTTTAGTTTGTCGAGTTGAGAAATAATGCAAAAAACTAAAAATAGATTTGTTGTTGGCCAATAAATTAGTGTATGTATTAGAAAAGACTTAAACTCTCGATATTTATTTAAACGAAAAAGTCTAAAGAACCAATTACAACATAAGCCACCAATAAACTATAACTCAATGACATAATTTTCTTATACTCACCTAAAAATCGTAAGTTTGAGTCTCCTATTTTTTAATTAATTGACTCTAATTAACTTCACTTCTAAATAATTTCTTAACAAAATTATATTTAAATAAATAAATAAATTAATCACTCAACTAATTTAAATCGGTTACATTCATATACCTACCTTTAATTATTAGAGGAATGCTAGAGCAACTTTTGTGATTTGTAACCATCAAATAGCCATTAATGATGATTTTAATGATGTGAGATTGGTGTGAAATTTCATCCAATGGCTCACTTTTCTTTACTGATTACATACTAGGCAGAATTTAATAAAGTTACTGCCCTAAACTTTTCTTAATTATTATGTGTAATTCACATCGAAGTTTTGGCACTCATTATTGTTGTACCCCTTTTGGATTTTAGTAACTATTAAACCCGACACCCACACCCACAGACCTTCTATTCGATCAGCTCAATTGATGAATTCATTCATTCACTGTTTTCAACCTGCAACTACGTTCACAGTTCTTTCCCAAGTTTTTTTTTTTTCTTAATTATTGTTAGTATTTGTTGTCGTTGTTGTTGTGTCTATATACAGTGAATGAATGAAAGAATTGAAGTAACAATGTGTCATCAATGTGAGCTCTACCAAATTTCAAACCAGAGATAAGGTTACAACTATAATCCTTGTACATAAAAAATCAGGAGGAGTTTTAACATTAAAAACTAACTAATTAAAGACTAAAATTAACTAACTAAATTGATGCATAACCCATGTATTTAATTTATGTGATACTAGTCTATGTATCTGTATGATATATAAAAAATATTTATTTCTTTATATTTATGTCTTAAATATGCTTCTAAAATAAGTTATTCATGAATATATTTATCTTATATGAAACAACTTTCTATATTTGTTTGTTATTTATATTAATACCAAACAATTTATAAAATAAAAGAATTTACAAAATATTTATATTTAATAAAAAAAGTATACTATACAATAAACAAATAACTCAATGTCTATAAGAAAAAATGAACTAAAATATTTAAAATAAATTTTATATATTCATTAAATGTTGTCAAATTAATAATAATAATAATAATAATAATAAAATATTGATTTGAGTAGTAAAAAATAATAATATACTATTAAAAATATTAACAAATAATTCTCCAATTATTCAGATAAATTAAATAGACAAAAATAAAAATATACTATATTTTAAAATATTGTATAAAAAATTATTTAAAAGATATATATATTATTCATAGATATAATAAAGAATTAAGGTAATTATTAAAAAGATATGATATAGACTGTTATAATTATTGACAAATTTTTTTATAATTAAGAATTAAAGATGGAGGAGAAGGAATGATGAGAAGAAATCAAATAAAAAAAGGAGAATAAGAATAAGAAGGAGGAGGAAAAAGAAAGAGAAGGAGAAATGAAACTAGAGAAAAAGAAGCACCAAAACTAAGAAAAAGAAGTATTATGACTTGGTTGGACTTAGTAAAATAGGTTTAGGCAGCTAGTATTTTTGTTTTGCAAAATTATGTTTGAAAATTTAATTTTAATTTTGAAAAAGCAAAAGTGTAGCAAATGAGAGGAGATTTTCATATAATCCCGATAGATACATAAGGCTAATGTTACTTGCATGCAATGTGCAGCAATTTAACATCATTTCCAGAAGAAAACTGTACAAGAATACCATTTAGCTTATTGAGATATACATAGAACATGAACAAATAAAACTAACACCACAAGGTGTATGATTGTCAACTATATATGCTGTGTTCAACCATGAGTGTGGAAAGCCTCCCATAGCAGATTCTGGGGAGGGATAGTGTGGTCCCTGGCTTGCAATGCAGCAGTTCTTAGGGTCTTGAGGGTCCATATATTGGCCTCTATGAAAGACAAACTCCTGTAAGGTAAACCATGCTTCTTGCAAAGATCAATCACCAAGGGAGAAACCTTCCTCAATTGCGCCCTTGGCAATCTTGGAAACAAATGGTGCTCAAGCTGGAACTGCAACCCACCAAAGAACCAATCCATCCAAGATGAACAAGAGATGTCCAGTGTCCCACTCGTCTGCTTTTCGAACCAATCGTTCCCACTTGGCGGCCCAACATACACATTGGCTGAGAAATGGTTGAGGCAAAATTGGAGGTGCTGAATGGAGCATGCAGCCATACTTGCAACCACAAACATCACCCTCTCCGGCCAATTTGGCAGGCAAGAAACAAGGAGTGGGAACCAAGTCCAGAACACAAGGATCCCAGCAATGTTGTAAGCTCTGTCCGGGACATTGCGCCGCCACGAAAACAATAGCAGAAAGGTCTGAAGATAAAGGTTTAGCCTTGCAAAGCACAACACAGGGTAGAATGTCCAGTGCTGGTAACTCACCAAGAACCTAGATAGAGCATCAAACTTGAGGCATCTATCATAGAAGTAAGATTTCATTGAGGTGAAGAACCGTGAAGACACGGCAAAAACCGGAATGTGTTGTAGATCAGGATCATAGTCAAGACTATTGCAAGCAATGTGGTGTGCATTGTGAGTCCACTTCCACCATGCAATGCTTATCCCTGTCAAGCAATTCCCACAAAGAATCTGTGCAAACTTGTTGTATTGCCGGCTCGACATAACTTCATAGTGGCCGGAATCATGTCCAACATATGTGCTCTGCATCCAAAGCAAACCAAGCAAAAGGGCCGATCCCAGATGAGCCCAGACGCTTGTGCATTTCAAGACACCGTACACCACCATGGCAAACATGGCAGCAACGGAAGACAGTGTGTATAGAGTAACATGCTCCTTCTTCTCGAATAGCCCCATTTTCGCAAACTCGAAACAGAGTTTTCTGTAATCCTTGGAAACCTCGGAGACATTGTAGTCTTTGAGGTGGTAGCCGGTGAAGAACTTGTCCAGATATTGCCATGCTGTGCCGGGATGGTAAGCGATGAATGCGTCGGTTACATCCTGGCCTGCAAGGTTTAGAATGGGAACATCACCGCCAGGGTGATCCTTGGCCCAATCTGTGACATTGTAAACTTTCCCTTGAATTGAAATCCACAAATCCCCTGCCTTGTTATGCTCCTTCAGCTCCTCAGGGGTTATGTACTTCTTCTCAACCCCCTGCATGTTCTTGATCTTGATCTTGATTATGATGATGTCAAAACTATGTATATGTGTATCTATATCAACCAAGGGATAAGAATAACAAAAAATGGAAGTATATAACTATATTATTCTTGATTCATTCACAGAAAGATATCTAGAAAGATGATGAAGTATCTGATTCTACGAATACAATGCAGAGAATCCCTTTGATCAAGGGACCTGGATTGATATTGAGGGAACCTAAAACCCCTTCTTTTTCTCGGTTTCTTTCCTTTTTTTGGTTTTTGTGTTAGGTTTGGATGCTTGTTTCTCCTAGCTAGGAAGATTTATAACTTCTATATTAACAGAATTGTTAGGTTTTAAGTTATAGCCGTTAAGGCAGTTAACCACACATGGGAAAAAATAAGTCTTTTTTGTTATGTTGTTAACGCTTAACGAGCAAGGCAGCGTGCTGTTAAGGTACCAGCCAGGCAGCAAACGTGTGCTGGAACACGTTTATCAACACAATTATTTCCAATATACTATAACTTAACCATATAAGTAGTCTCATTTAGAAATTAGAAGCAATAGAAGGAAAATGTTGGTTATATTTTATTGTTGTTATTATCTGTACACACAAATATCTAATACCACTCTTTTTGAATGGTGACATATTGATTAATAATTAAAAAAAAAAAACACTTTGGGAATAAATTTTGAAAATAATTATATTTCCGAATTCTCTTTTTTTTTTTAATCCAAATTATTTTCTAAAATATCTTTTATATATAAAACTAAAATTTTATTAAAAAATAATTATATATCTAATCATTTTTTATTTTAAAATATCCTTTTTTAATTATTTTCAGTTTTTATTTTAGTTTGTGAGAAAATAAATTAACCGACAAGAAACCATACGTACGTATATAATGGAAGCTGCTGGGCTGGTGACCTTAATTATAAGGGTACGTATAAAACCGAAAACATTAAGGGTACGTATAAAACCGAAAACATTATTGCTACCAGGGGTGTACGGGCCACACGGGTTTGACTTAATCCAGATCCGACTCGAAATATAGACCGAGCTTAATTTTTATATTCTAATCCGATCCTAAACCCAATGAAATTTATGCATTTTTGGGTTAGGTGAAAATCGGATAAAAATTGAATGAAAATCGGGTCTTTAGTATGTAAAAATCACCTAATTTTCAACTATTATTTCACAATTCACATAGTAAAATTCACTTAAAAAAATATAACAAGCATTAACTCTTCTCTAAAATTAAAGCATAACCATAATCAATACTAATATTGTCTAATAACACTAAATATTTAAATCAATACAAATAACATAATATTATGCATTTTAAACATAAAACATTAACTTATAATCTTATAATGACTAATAACACAAAATATTAAGGTTTACAATATTTAAATTCCACATAAAAATAGCTATCATCCATCACTAATAACACAAAATATTAATTGTGTATGATGACCGGGCCACCGAGCCGAGTTCGGGTGACCCGAGCTATGGTCCAGACCCGACCCAAAATAATGACCGGGTTTATTTTTGAGACCCTCACATTAAATTAGTCCCTAAAGTGTTCGGAGCCGGACCGAATCCGACCATGTACACCCCTAATTGCCACTTATTTATGTTGAGTAATGTTATATGTATACTAAAATTAGTTATTAGTATAAAATACATATTAACATATAAATACACATAAAAATAAATCAAACCACACATATATTTATATATAAATATATTAATAATTAATTTTAGTAATTAATTATGATATACAAATAATATTTTTAATTTATCTTTTATCTTTTGCATTTTATATTCTGGCCACAGTGCCACACATACTCACACCCTTTTAACCACGCATCCCTTCTGTGTTATTATTATTAGATGAAATAGGTTCTAATATCATATATATTATATATTAATAAAATTGAGTGTTCTTATTTCTTAACCATGAAGTAAAGATACTTTATTAAATTAGGGGGTTTATTTGTTGAACATATTTGGAGTAAATATTGTTTTGGTCTCTAATATTTAGGGTCAGAATCGAAATCGTTCCTTACGTCATTTTTTATTTAGAATCATCACAAACATTTTATTTTGTATTAAAATCGTCCGTTTTAATAAAATTTTTAATTTTATTATTAAATTACTCCTACTTTAATAAAAAATTATATTTTTTTTAAAAAAGAAAAGAACGCGGGGGAGAAAGAAAAAGGGGAAAGGATGCGAAAGGGGCGGGGAAGGAAAAGGGGAAGGAGAAGGAGGGAGGGGACGGCGCCGGCGAAATTTGGAGCCGCCGTCGCCGTCGGGAATCAGAGCTCACGAGGGAGAGAGGAGACGCAAGCCAGAGAGAGAGCTCGTCGTCGCGCTCCGCCATTGTCGCCGCCTCACCTCGCCGCTGCACCTCCCCGTTTCTGCTTCTGCTTCTTGCTTCGCTTTCTGCTTCTTACTTCGGTCTCTGCTTTCTGCTTCGCCTTCTGCTTCTTGCTTCGGCCTGTGCTTTCCGCTTCTTCTTGCTTCTGCTTCTGTTTGAGTTTCTTCTTCTTCTTCTTCTTCTTCTTCTTCTTTTGTATCTGCTTTTGTTTTTATTTTTGCTTTTAATTCTGATTTTGATTTGTTATTTTCTGATTTTATTGTTGTTGTGTGTTGATTTTGTTGTTGAATTTAATGTTGTTGTTTTTGAATTTGAATAATGTGTTATTGTTGGTGTTCTTGAATCTGATTATTAGTATTTGGTGGGAGTAAGGGAGGTGGTGGTGGTAAAGGTGATGGTAGAAGTGAAGGGTATTTTTCTCTATAAAAAATTAAAAGGACGATTTTAATACGAAATAAAACGTTTGGGATGATTTTAAATAAAAAATTATGCGAAAAACAGTTTTGATTCTGACCCTAAACATTAGGGACCAAAACAATACTTATCCCAAAATTTTAAACATAATATTTATTTAACATTTATTTGATATACATATTTTTTAGTCCAAACACATTTAGACATATTAAAATATCATTAGGTTTTGACGTATTTAATTTCATTCTTAATATATATTTTTTAAATAAATTTTAAACTAACATATAATATTATTTATTAAAATAAATTATTTTAAATATTTTATATAATTAAAAAATATTAAAAATATTTAATAATATTAGTTTGTATTTTAATAATATCAAAAAATATAAAAAAAAGTATTATAATTTTTTTAAAAATATTTTATTTTTTATATATATATGTATATATCATATTTTATATTTTATAAAAAAATTAAAATTAATGTCTTTACATATTTCATATCATATCGTATTTCAGGTCAGCTTAACCAAATTTTATCAAACATCATCTTGATTATTTTAGCAAAAATATTATATATTAAAAATTAAACGCTAGCTAAATCACAAATAACTAATTTGATAATTAATGTATTATACACACATGATAGGTGAGAGACGTACTAAGGAGAACTCCAAACTTGACCCCTTATTGGGGATGTTGGTTTTTGGAGTGATTCATGCAGTGGCTAGTGGCAATTTAGTACTAATCTATATTGGGTACTCGCCATTTAATAACGGGACCATGTCTCAATTTGGTTTTGTTTCTTTTCATTATTTCCATTATTTGACTTCGACTATCCCCACCTTTTTTTTTAAGCGAGGAAGGCCTAAGTCACTGGGGTCTAAAGTCTGAAAACTATATCAATATGAGTAGAGTTATCTCCATTCTTTTATTAATAAACTTTTGTAATACCTTTCCTTATTATTATTATTATTATTATTATTATTATTATTGAGTTTAGCTTTCATTTTTTTCCCATTTATTTAACTATATTACCCAAAAATAAATATCTGCATGGCAGTGACCTTAGCTTGTTGACCATTTATGATAAATTAAAAGCAAAAGTTAACTGCTCTCACTAATTGTTAAATATACGAATAACCTTCTATATATTTTCTTAAATAATTTTAGTGGTATGTTCTCTGAGCTGATTTTGATAGATATTTTGTTCACTGCTTCGTTAGAGAGCCTTTGAACCTTTCCATTCTTGACTTGGACCAGTTGCCAGGGAATCAAGATTGAGATGAGTAGAGTTTTCTCCCATCTAGAAAAAGTGACATGGTCAGGGACTTAATTAGTAGAATATATGAGATTAAAGATTTTCTTTCAGATCAGTCTTTATAATCTCGACCCAAAATGGAGAGATCATAAATGAAACACCTTATGAAACTTAATTGCTTTCCTTCCACAATCTTATCAAGGAATAAATAGTTTCTAAAAAAATTCAAAATCAAACATGCACCATATAGTATATTATATTTATATATATATACTATTACGTCATCACCATATTATTACATTCCCTTACATCACCGCCCCGTTACTATATCAACTTCATTATTGTTGATATATTTAATAAAAAAAGGTTTTCTATGTTTTTTTTTAGAATATAGTTGTTGCCAACGAAATTTGACTTGGGTGACAAAATAAGACTGATAATGAATAGAGAATTTAATGAAAATGTCTTGAAATGGAGTAAATATATTTGTTTGTCCAAAAATTTTCAAGTTTATATTAATTTAGATAATAAAAGATAAACATCGTCCATTAATTTAGTTTTAAGTTTTAACAAACACTGATGAATTTCACTATTCGTCAATCATCAGTAAGACTTTCCCTTGTTATATAGTAGCTAGTATCTTAGTTCTTAAGTCTTAACTCTTAACTATATATGTTAATTGTCTTCTTCCTGGAACGATATTCAATAAGCAATTTTTATCTCCTTAAAATAATTTCAATTACAAAATATTATTTCTTCAATTTTCAATTAGTGATGTAAACTAAAAATTGTCTAGTCTATATAATAATATAAATAAAAACAAACATTGAATCATATTATAAAATTATTTCTCTCAAAAACTAAGCTAATAAAAAAAAGTATATCCCGCCAAATAGCTGTAACTCAAATGGCATAATCTCTCCATATTCATTTAGAAGTTGCGAATTTGAGTCTTTCTATCTTTGATTAAAAAAAAAAAAGGTAATATCCCTACATAAATCATATATCTCTGAGAGATCGAATCTCAATTCTTCCCTCACGGTCAATGCCTATTACGTTAATGTAGCTGTGCACTAAAAAAGTTTTCTTTTCTTTATCTTATGATACATTTTACTTTTCGTAGATTTGCAATAATAGACAAATTAAAAACTTAACTAATGTTCAAGTTTGTTTATAATTATTATAGACCCCGCAATAGGCGATGCAACATGGCAATGGTTTGTGACTTTAATTTGTGGCCACCAGAAAATCACTTTCGGCAGAGTTAAGAAAATAAGTAAAGTGCTTCTGATCTGCTTGACACACAATGTGCTCAATGTCTGCTTGTATTTTGGTATGTTAATTGGGAGCCAACTACTAATTCCTAACCCGAAATCATCTTTCAGTTGATAGGGGTTGAGCATAAAATTTACTATAATACTATATGCCTGCTACTTTTAAAAACCAAACTTGAAACATGACACTTAAACTCAAATAATGACCACTTATATTAGACCTCATGATTGCTTATAGTTTAAGTTACTAACTCGAACATTGATGAAAATTTACAAAGTCATAGAAATTTATAAAATAAATAGAATTGATTTATTCTCCTAAAACGTTATTATTATTATTATTATTATTATTATTATTATTATTATTATTATTATTATTATTATTATTATTATTATTATAAATACAAAAGAAGTCAATTTTTTTTTATTTTTTTACATGTTAAATATATTTAAAAACTGTTTTTTTATTGAAATTAAGAAATCGTTCAAAAATTGAGAAAGAATATTGTTATAAAAAAATTTATATATGCTTTCTTTATTGTATACATCTTTTATTTATTTTCTATCAGACATACTTTATAAAAAAAATATTTAAAAAACTTATAAAAATATATCATTTTTGTATTATATTAAAAAATAATAATAAAAAAGTACACAAATAAATTGGTGCTCATTTCGTTATTACTCTCTTTAGATGTGTTGTAATATGCTTCCCTTTAAAGGACAACAAAATTACAAAGCAAACTTTTTATTGATGTGGGAGCAAGACGATGAAATATAGAGGAGAAGATTTGTTTGAAGCCTAAGAAAGAATGACACATTGATGTTGGCATGGATGGTGCCCTCAACTTTTGGCAAACAAATGGGGTACTTTAATTATTTCCCTTAATCCATTTTTGATTGGACGTGCTTAATTATTAAACCACCAATCAAATCTAAGGTCGTTGGTAAAATTTTGAGTTAAGATAGATTGATTTTGGATTTATATAAATGATGACAAAAATGTATTAAGTTAAAAATTTAAGTTTGTTTAATGTGTGTGCTAATGATGCTGGCTCAATGTTCACTTCTAATTAAGTCCAAAGTTCATGCTGCTTCAGCTGACTTCTAGTGCACAAAGTCAAGGTTTCAGCCCAATACTCTTAATAAACATGGTTTAGGATATACAAGCTAAGAGAAAAGGTTCTTAAACATTCATGGTTTGAACAAAAGAAGAAAAATAGAAAAAAATATTTGGCACTATTATAGAAAAAAATATTTGGCACTATTATAGAACAGTTGTGGCTCTAAAAATCACTACTCCGATCCAAGGACATCAATAAGGTAATATTATTCAAAAAATCACTAGCAAAGTTAGGTAGAATAAAATAAAAATAAAGAGCAATAGACAACAGTTATAATGGCACAAAAATAGAAATGCTATGCATGTCAAAGAATCCAACAAATCTAAAGATAGTAAAGTTGATGGAACAACTCTTCAAACAAGGAGTTAGTAGAGTAAAATGAAAAAAGCATTGCATGCTAATGGAGACAGTTTCAATGGAAAGAAGATACACGAAATTGAAAGAGACAATGAACAAGAATTGGAAGAGCAAGCTGCATCTATAAAGTTGGCTTCACTTTAACATTGGAAGACAAGAAAAAGAGAGTGATACAAGAATGTTATCTCAAAACACTTGAGTTGAATTCTTTTTCTTTTAATTTATGCTTTATTTTAGATTTTTTTTGTTATAGTTATTGTAAGACCCAAAACTTTTGAAAAGTTATTATGAACTAATTTCAAATTATATATTTATTTATAAATTTAATTTCATAAATTATTTTATTGAAGATAATTAAAGGTAGTTTTGATTAATTGGATTTGAAATAAATTAAGGTTTTTATCCAAACTGTATAATTTTAGATTATTTTTCTATTTACTATTTAAAATATTAGAAATTTAAAAATAATAATGTTTGGATATTAAAATTAGAATTTTATCTAATTTTTTAATTATTAAATTAATTTCTATATTTAAATTATAAAATTAGTATTTATAAAATAATAAAAATTTTTATATGATAATATTTTTTTATAATTAAATACTTTATGTTTTGTTAATAAAAAAAATTAATATATTGTATTATATTTTCAATTAGAATATTTAAGTGGAAACAAAATAGCAATTTAAGACAACCAATAATATTTTAAAGTAATTTTAAAGGTTCAATTAGTTTTCAAATTAAACCCCAAAATCTCTAATTCTCACACACAAACCCTAATCCTAATTAACACACACATTTTTTCTCTTTTTCCTAAATGAAACCCTAGCTATCCCCACACCCCACACGGACACACACACACACACAAAACAAACCCAACACACACGGTTCCTGTAAGGAAAGAAAAAAGAAAAGAAAGAAAGGGTAAGAGGGAGGGGGTACCGCGGAAGGAGGGTGAGGGAGGAGAAGGGAAGGTGGTGCGGTGGGCGTCACTGTCACCGTCGCCGCCGCTGCTCAAAGAGAGGGAGGGAGGGAGGGAGGGAGGGAGAGAGAGAGAGAGAGAGAGCTCACCGCCACTGCGCTGCTCAGGGCTGTCACACAGTCGTCGCAGGGATGAGGGGAGGCCGCTACTGCTGTCCGTGGAGCCACCTCCTCATGTTGTGAATAAGGCTGTTCCTGCTGTTGCGGAAGTGAGCGAAGCTGTGGTTGAAGCTGCCGGTGATTTCGGGTTAAGAGAAAAGATTCAGTTGACGCGTTTGGGTTGTGGTTTCAACGTGTCGAGGTATACGTAGGGGCCTTTTCAGAAAACTACACTTTATGAATTGGAATTATTATATATGGATATTACTGTGAGAAAATGTATCATTGAGTGATTGTATAAGTCTTATGTATTGTTGGTTGTCTTGGATGAATATGAATGCTTGTTTGGCTGGGTTATTGTACGGTTTTATGAAACGGACTGTTCTTGAAATACTTCTTTAAAGTTATTTTATAAAAGCTTTGAAATCGAGTTTAACCGGTTGGAAATTTATTTGAGTTTGAATTGGTATTCTTAAAATCTGAAAATGATGCACTTTTGAAAACAACTTGATTTTGAACTGATTTGGTTTTGAACCCGATAAAGAGGGTTACAGAGTGGTTTGGTTGGGACCCGGAAAGGGTGGCAAAGTCATGTTTTAGGGGAGGTGTTGCCGAAATTTCTATAAAATCCAAGATTTTATTTGAAGTGTTATTTAGAAAGTCATGAGTTTAAGACTTGTACTATTTTACTTGAACTATTTACAAAGGTGATGAATTGTGTTTCGAAATGAATTATTGAAAAGAGAACTATGATTCAGCTTTGTTTCTTAAGAAAAGGATTTTACCTTTGGATGCAAGACAGTTAGAAGAAACTTGTGTTTTTAAGCTATTTTAAAGGTGAAAGGGTTTGTCTTTGAAATTAACTTGAGGAGTTCAATTGGAGGAGTTTAAGTGGTTTTAAAAGAACTTGAATCTTGATTGATAAACCTTATTTTTACAAGGTTTTGAGAAAAGTTTAAAGTATCCTTTAAAATTATGGTTTAGAAAAACTAAAATGATTTACGAGCCGTTGGAAACGTTTCAGATTTTTAACATGGGGTTGAAATTGGTTTTAGTTTAAGTAAAAGAAAAGATTTTGAGAATGTGGTTGGAGTAACTGATTACATGACTCGGTTTGACTTAAATTATATTTTTATTTTTATTTATTCAAATCAAGAAAGTTAAAGTTTTACAGATTTTAAACGAATTTGAGAAAATGAGTTATGTTATTCTCCCCTAAAGTCTTGAGATTCTGTTGAGAAATTTTTATTGCCAAATCCTATTTTAGGGTGAATGATTTTCAATCTCTCAGAAGAGATTTTTAAATTGGTGTGGTTTTTGAAATATTTTGGAAAGATGTTGTGGAGGACGACTGTGTTTTAAAAAGAAAAATTTACGTTTGAGACTCTGCTGAGAAATTTTTATTACCAAATCCTGTTTTATGGTGAATGATTTTCAATCTCTCAGAAGAGATTTTTAAATTGGTGTGGTTTTTGAAATATTTTGGAAAGATGTTGTGGAGGACGACTGTGTTTTAAAAAGGGGAATTTACGTTTGACGAAAAGTGACTTATGGCTTGAATGATGATTGATTTGATATGAATTGTTAATGAAATGCGGAAATGATGATGAATAAATGAATATGTGGCTTTTGCACTTTTTTTATCTGAGATACGAGTTTTCCTGGGTAAAGTACCGTGGCTTGCCACCACGTGTTCCAAGTTGAGACTCGATACTCTGTTGACCCTACGACGTAAAGGTGATCGGACATGTATAAATTCTCAGGTGATGAGTTTGGAAAACTCTAATTTAAATTAGTGATGATCAAACATTATGAATATAATTAATTGCAAAATTATCAGTTTGATTTCAATTTATAAATGTTGTTTTAAATAATTTTGCTATGCAAGTTTTTGCATTTGGGCCGAAAAAAAAAGAAAAATATAACAAGCTAATTGTATCAAAAATATATTCAGTCTTGGTATTGAATTGTTATGATTATGGTGGCTGAAATCATGGTTATGTTAGTTGGGCCAAAAATTGTGACATAAGCCCAATTGGTTTATTCATTAGCCTTGATGCAAGTATATATGATGAGTGGCTGAATTATTTTTATAATATTGGGCCAGATTGGATTATAATTATTAGCCCAAATTAATTTTTGCTAGACACCCAATGCTTGATCTGAAACCAATTGTGAGAGAAAGCAAATGTTTTGCCTTATGTTTCCAATGGATTCCATTTCTATCATGTAGTGGATTTCAAATTCAATTAACTTGAATTAACTTACATTGGGAACCATGAGAGAAAAATTATTATTGATTTGATTGATGGCCTTAATGAAGGCACGCTACTCAGCAAAGAGGGAAGTAAAATCAACTCATTTTTAATTATTTTGTTCAAATTCATTTAATTGCTTTTCTTTCAACTCTCTCTTCTCTCTCATCTCTCTTCTCTTTCGGTCATTTCAATAGAGAAACCATGGAAGCTATGGCAAGCTACCATAGAGAAGAAGAAGCAAGCAACAAGACCATTATAATGATGGCAAGAAAAAAAATAAAAAGTATGCTGTGGCTGTGATTTTCATCACTTATGGTAAGATTTGTTAAAGAGATCTCAACTTCTCCATACCAAAAATGGATGAAGAAGATTTCGGTTAGAGGAAGAAGATCTCAGAGGGATGGCTCATCTCTGCTTTTGTGTTCACTCATCACAGAAGGTAGGTAGGGTGGCTACATGAAGAAGGAAGCAAAAGTGGAGCAGGAGGAGTTGTCATACATCAAGAAGCATCAAGGGCTAGGAGTCCTTCTTGGGGTGTAAGTCAAGTTGGATGGCTCAGATTGATGAAGATTGGTGTAAAGAGAAGACTCAGAGGTAATTGCATGTTGGGTTTTAGCATTCGGTTATTTCTCCTCTCTCTCTGGCCGAACCGATTTTGCATGAAGAAGAAGAAGTTTAGCTTGGTTCATTTGGTTTCAACCGTGGAGGCTTCCCCTTATATATAAGGGAGCACAGCCAAGGCTTGAAGCAAGGAGTGAGAGGGCAAGACACAGAGTTCTCATAGCTACCTAAGCTAACAGAAGTTCTTCTCCTTCAATGTTTTCATTTTATAATTTTTCTGTTTAATTTTGTCTGTCTTGAGTCTCATGAAAAAAGACAAAACAGTGAGGTTTGTAAGAAAAAGCTATAAAGCAAAAAAAGGCAGAGAGTGCAAAATTAAAAGAAAAAGTCATAGATGTCCTTAGAGGTCCTTTGTACATCTGTGTTATGTTTCATGATTCTGTGGGAATCCCCTTGCAAGTTGGGTTAGCACTTAGCAGTTGAAAGCTTGGCTGTAACCAAGTTAAGTTCAGGATTAGGGTTAGATTCTGGATTTGTCCCGGATAGGAAGGATAGTTCCTAGGGAGAATTGGTGTTTGTAATCGATGATTATAGTGAAATTTCATCATTGTTGTGATGGAGACTGGATGTAGGCTGCATTGCACTTAGCAGCTGAACCAGGATATATCTTGGTGTAATTATCTCTCTCTTCTACTCCATTTCTGTTTCTGCTACACAGGAGATAAAATTGAAAAACATCTCGTGCCGAGTGACGAGATAAAAAAAAAGTCTCGTGGCTGGGTACGAGATAAAAATAAAAAAGTCTCCAGAAATTTTTACAAAGACCAGCAAGTGTTATTAAGTAAAAAAATGGGCTAAGATTCAAACCCCCTTCTCTTAGCCACTGAAAACCATCACCAGAAATGATACCTCTGTTGATCGATTTGATATATATAGTGGAGACTAAATGTAAGTTTTATGGTACTTGAAAATCAAATCAAGATACATGCTGACATTATTCTCTTCTTTCATTCTCTATTTCTTTCTAGTTTTAGAAACAAAAAAAAAAATTTACATAATTAGTTTCTGCAAAAACTGATGAGTATAAGAATTTCAATTTTTGAGTTTACTTAATTCAATTTCATTCACAAGTTCTAACAGTTTTATCATAAAAATAATACATTAATAAGAGCACAAGAACATAATTAGTTTGAGAAATGACCACGCATAATTATGGAATCTGTCTATTGACATTAATTATCAGATCAAAGAGGCAACGATGGTTCAATTTAGATATCGCATTTGGCTGATCCATGGTCCCATGGCACGTCACACATCAATTAAATCCTCCACCTATTAAGGATTTCTAATTAACCATATAAAAAGAAAAGATACTTACACCACGGTGACTTACGGCGGTTATCAACACGCTCTTGGCATAGCCTTTCAAGAACCTTGCAAGGTCCTCCTTCAACGCCATCCAGAACTGCAGGGCCTGGAGGGCGAGACGCCGAGTATTGGAACCTTTTGCAAGTGCTAACAGGGTTACTGACAACAATAGGATTGAAATTGAAGCCTTCAAAGCTACAAGGAGTCGAGTGAGTTCAACTAACTTGAGAGATAAGAAACCTCTTTAATTTAATTGAACGATTCTGGTGAATAAGGACTTTTTTTAGGTTTCATATGTCTCAAACCGCTTCTACTCATCAAGTGATGAGTGGCTTTTCAGTTACTTTGTCACATCGTCAAAATTAATATGTATATTTATAGTACAATCATGATTATGGATGTTAACTTCATTGATGGAAGGAGCGTGCATATTTACTAATCCCTTTTATTTATTTATTTTTTTGATGTGTTAAAATTTCTTGCACTACAACTATAAGCAAATTTTGTGGTGCCTATAATTTTGGTGTCGAAATTATCAAATTTGTTTTTTATGGTAAATTTTAAATATTAAAAAATTATTTATTTTTATATTTTTTAATTTAAATATTAATTTTTATTTTTTTTTAATAAGTTAGGCAAATATATATAGACACTGTAGCATGCACCATAACTTAGATGTTCCCCTTATTGTAAGAATAGTGCAGTTGAAATAGCAGACAGGATGGTGGTGGAAGAAGGTTTGGGGATTTGGTCTACATGGCAAGGAATAGATAGGGATAAAATAGTTTTTGGGTAAAATATTATTTTCATCTTAACATTCGGATTAAATTCTAATTTTATCTCTAACGTTTCAAATGTGACGCTTATGTTAATAACGTTACTATTTATTAATTAGTTAAGTCATATATTTTTTTATGTGTCAGAAAAATATTACCAAAATTTTCTTATAACACTTTTTCTCCTCAAAATCATATACTATTGGCTCTTTAATATGAAAATTGTTTGTATTAAATTTGTTTGTGACGCAACATCGAACATGTTAAAAAAATTTTGGAATTGAAATAAGACATTTAAAAATTTTGAAACTTAAATAAAATGTCTAAAATATTAAAGACAAAATTAGAATTCAACCCAAACACTTAAGAACTAAAATAATACTTTATCCGTAATTTTTTTTATGTCTCTATTTTGTATTTTCATCTCTATATGGTGCTTTAATTTTTCAACATTTATAGTCGGAAAACTAAAATCCTTGTATTATTATTGTACTTTTGACTCCAAAAAATGACAAACCACGCAGTCGTAATGTCATTCCATTTGGATTAATTATTAGGGTTTATTTATCATGTATTTTAAGAATATAAGTTAAAATTATAAATTGTGAATTTTTTATTAAAAATATAAAAAATTTAAGTTTTTAATGTATTTATTTTATATTTATTAAATAAAAAAATTTAACCAAATTGAATTAGTCTAGTGATTAGCTCACTAATCTGTTTAATAAACAAGTATCGGGGGTTTGAATTTTGTATTGTGCATGTAACAACTTATTGACCAGTAACAAACTCTTAAATGAAGCTTAGTCAGAATAGAAGATATCGTAAGAAATAAAAACAATAAAAAAATTTAAAGTCTTTCATTAATAATAAATTTATCATGTGTTCTTAGAATGAATATGGTTGTTATTGGTATTACTAGCTATTTATAATAACGACAGTTAGATGATTGTTAGTTATTATCAGTTATCTTTTAAGTGGTTAAGGACCGTAGAGAGTTTGCTACGTTGTTATAACTTAAAAACTGTTGTATGTTACACTGTTGTTACAGTTCGTAGTCAGCTATTGGTAGCTTGTAGAACATGGAATTGTTACTCTCTACATAAATTAATTAAGATGTAAGCATTTCCTAGTTGAGCAATCACAATCAAATCATTTTCTCTCAATGTTAATTGGATGGGAATGGAGAAAAATGTTAAGAAATTATTTCATTCCAATTGAATTGATTTATGAATCAAATTATTTCATTAAAATTATAATAAAATTAATTTGATTTTATCATTTTACATTAAAAAAAAACACGTGTATTCAATAATTAATAAAGTCAAAATACTGTTATATTTTTAGATATCAAATCCTGGTCGGATTTCAAAATACAAACAAACAATAGTGGAAGTTTTCTTAATTCCAAACATAACATTTTATTCACAAATTGATTCAATTCCAAATAATTGTGCATTCCCAACATACTCTCAGTAATTTCTCTTACCACCTTACCAGTGTCACTGTTACCGATTCCTGAACAAAATCCGACAAATAAGATATCCGATCCCCGTAATAAAACCTTCCTTCTAATAATTTAATTACATCATCATGAAATCCTCATCATACACTGTCAGAAATTTATTGCTAAAAAACATTCCTTTCTTGAAGAGCCAATCTAACACATAAATCATGGCATTCATCATGTTCTTCCTTTCTATTATTGTGATAGAATGTTACCGAATTTCTATTATTACTTTTATTTTAATTTTAATAAAAGAAAGAAGCAAATTTTGTAAGCAAATGAATCAATCAATTAAGTTGAAAAAAATGATTATATTTTTCTTTATATACCTATTTTCTGGGCAAGCACATAAAGTCAATACAAAGTTTCTCATTCATATTGTTCCATTTGTCCCTTTATCCTTTTGTGGTTATCATTGTTTTGTCATTATAACCAACCAACACCATATATTAATATCAACTTTTGCAGCATATAAGTTTTCTTTATTCATCATTATTGCCAAATCATTGCAATATCATGGAATCTTCATTGACTCTAGCCACTGAGAGCTTCTCATATAGTTGGTTATCATCATCAAGCTGCAAATCTACTACTACAACACCATTAGACCCAAATTGCCAGAACTTCAACTTTGATATCTCTTTTTTAACTAATTCTTCTTCTTGTGTTGTTGCTTATGCTGATGAACTCTTCTCTGCTGGTACCATCAAACCTCTGTTTGTTCTTCACCCTAATAACACCAAACTAGATTCCTTGGACAATAGTTCTTCATCTTCCAATTCAAGAGATCTTAGGTCTCCAATTCATCATCATAATCATGATGAATTGTTCACAAGGTGGAAGGCATCAACAAGGAGAACATTCAAGAACATATCGAGGCGTATCGGCCGGTTAAGCCGGAAAGTTGTGTGTTCAGGGAAGATTGTTAGTGTTATTGATGATGATATTGATATTGATAATCACAATAACAAGAACAAAGAAAGGCAAGTTAAAAGATCATCAATTACAGTTCATCCTGTTATTGGTGCTTTCCATGATTCTCATCTTGAGAATTCAATTTATGAAGCTGTTCTTCATTGCAAAAGATCAGTAGGTACATTTTTATTCATGCTTTTCTAAAATTTGTTAATCATCTTTTATATATGGAAAAGTATAGGTAGACAATGAAAAAACTAAACAATGTGAACAATAGATATATCGGATATTCATTTTACTAGGTATACAGATGGTTATTCTAATATTAAAATTTAGGTGGATAATTTAGAAGTATAGTGTGTTTTTATTTGATTGATGGTTGTTCATGTTGTTCAAAAAAATCATTGGTTACCTAGCATAACCCTCTATATATATATTCTAAAAATAATATAGTGATATTTTATTTAATAAAAAAATAAATACAATATCTAAAGTCAGGACAAAAAAAATTAAAAAAAAAATTTAAATATTCACGAACAGATAAAATTATAAAAAAAATTATACAAAAATAGATAAAAAAAAAATCTTAAAACGCTATCCATAAGGCATATTATTACTTTCTTATTTAATCTTCTTTTTCATATTTCAGAAAATTGAAGAGAAGAAAAATTGGAGAAGCTTTAATTTGCTAGAGACATGCCAAGCTGAGGGATTTATAGATGATATATTAAGTTAAGGGAATGTTGGAATATATTAGTGGATCCTATGTTCCTGATGTTAATATATGTAATTCATTTTAATATATGTTCTTTATTTTAAAATTCCTCTTTATATTATTACTCACTCTACATGTCAATGAAATTCTTGCTTTCATAGCAAAGTAGTGTTTCATTATAGTAAAGTGAATACCTCGAGATATCTTTAATCGATTTGGTTGAAATCCCTAATCAATTGCCTTCAACTTATGTTTGTGTTCTTCACTCTATTACATTCTTATTATTCCAATTCTCTTGGAAAAAATCCATCAATAATTTCGAAAATATCTAGTTATGAAAAAGCAAGAAAGAAAATATACACATTTTTATGACTTGATTAGTTAATTAGACAAGGTATCAAAAATAAATTATATCATTAGACAAATAGTTGCTAAATTAACCTTTTTGTGAAGTACGTATTTTATATTTTGTTTTTTTACTTTGAGTTTGTTTGATATTTTATTTATTTAAAAATAAATTAATGTATGTAAAAAAATCATTTAAAGTACTTTTTTTTTAATTTAGTTGTAGAGTATATATTTAATTTAATTTTAAAAGTTATTCGCTATTGTTGCTTGTAGTTATCTATGTGGTACACCAAAAAAGTATCTCTTTCTTTTCCACAACCTTACAAGTGCAACCAACAACCTCCACAAGGTTAGCTTGTCAATTTAAAAAGGATACGTTATTCTCACAGATGTGAATAAAATAGCTAAGAGCAATGTTTTGCATAATGTAGAAAGCAAATTCTCCTGGCAGAATCTTCTACTCCGGACAATTATTCCTCCAACTTTATGAAACCTAGTTTAATTTTCCATAATTGATGCAGAAATAATAATGTTTTCAGTTTTCACAAATAGGAATTAATGCGATAATTTTAATTAGAATAATGCTAAGGGTCATCAGGAACATTAGGAAAGTAAATATCATAGATAGGTGGAATTCCCAATTGAGAGATGTTATGTGTCATCTAAGATTATGCTTAAAAGTTAAACCACACAACTGATTATTAATATTCTATAAGTGAAAATGTGAATTATGAAATTATGATTAATGCCATTGTAACTTGCAGCATATTATAATTTCTAAGTGGCACACCCAGAGAGGTTCACTTTTTTTTTTAACCTTTTTTCTAAAAGAAATTAAATATTATTGTTCGTTTAAAGCAGTGCAAGACAAGTAGGGCAGGAAGGGACAAATAGTGTTGGAGAAAAATCCAAATCTGATTCTGTCACTTTATAACTCCTGCGCATTTATTTTCTTCATTATTCTTTGTTCTCTTGTTCCATGGTGTTGCCTCCTTATCTATCATGATTGATGAACCACCGGAAAGTGACCGTTATCCCTTATTCTTACTTGCCATTTTATGTTATATACCAAATTAATACAAACGCATTATTAGGTTATTAGGTCTTTAATTTTCTCATTATTACATTTTCTTCAACTGGATTCTAACGACATGAGATCCTATCCTAGCTATTTAAATTCGGCGGTTTTTGCCTGCCTATTTTTTATTTAAGCCAAACTTCAATGAAGAAAAATATTAAAAATAAGAAATTAAGAAAAAACTATATCAACTTGTTAATTATATGTAATTACTACCTCAATAAAAAAGGCAATAGATAAATAAATGAATAACATTATTTTCTTATCTCCAATTTCTTATAACGTTGCCTTAATATGTGAGGACAAAATCTGTCGGTGCACTACTTGTATGTAGTAATTGTGCCAACTAATAAACATGATATTCAATATTCATGAAGGTGGACACGCATGTTTTAGTCATGGTTCTGAAAATTGGACCGAATTGATCGGTTGAACCAATTTAATTGAAAATTAATGATAAAAGTAATTTGGTTTGTTATTTATAACCGCTAAAAAAAAACCATTTAAAAACCGTCGAATTGGTTGAGAATTGGCTAGTTGGATTAAATCGATAACATGCTGGTCCGAATAAAACAACGCTGTTTTGTTTATTTGTAAAAAAAAAAAAAAAAAGCCAAAATCATTCGGAACCAACCCCCTTCTTCCCCCAATAATTCATACACTCTCTGGTAGGGGTGGCAGTGGGGAGGATTTTTGCCTTACCCGACCCCGTCCCGTCGTCCTATTACTCATGTACTACCTGTCTCACCTCTATTCGCCTCTATAAAAATTAAATAACATTTTAATTTTTACATACTCATATATAAATTAAGACAAAAAGTTAAAATTCATAGATAAATTAAAATACAAATATAAAATTCATACAATGTCATTAGCTCAAATAACTTGAAATTAAAAAAAAAAAAAACTAGTGTTAGATCACTACAAATTTAACACCATAGTAAAGAAATTATAATATTAGATATAAAAGAGTCTTCAATTCTTATTCTTAATCACTTTCGACATCTTCATCATCATTAAAAGTTTGCAAATCAAGATTTAAACTTGAAAATCAAAAGCGATAACAAGTAACAAATTAATTGGTACTATGTAAAAAATTAACATAAATGAAGATTAAACAATATATCACCTTTACTTCCCAAAGGTGCCCACAACCAACTTTGGCCACATCAAAGCTTCAATTATGTCTTGTTTGAGCTTTGCGCGATGAGGAGAAATTACATGACCACTTGTACTAAAGCAGATTCAGAGACAATAGTGGACACCAGAATAACATATATATCCTTAGTTATTTTGTAAGAACTTTAAATTTCATCTGATTGTTCTTCTACCATTTTAAAATATTAAAGTTAATGACAACATAGAATAACATATATATCCTTAGCTATTTTGTAAGAACTTTAAATTTCATCTGATTGTTCTTTTACCATTTTAAAATATTAAAGTTAATGACAACATCTTTTCAAACTGCAAACTTGACAAATCATAAAACACATTTTTCATGGTGAAGGTAATTTCTTTAGTCATATATCTTACCAGTCACCAACAAAAAAATAAAGAATCAACTTATATTTTCTCTTTTGCTTTAATTTTACAGTTTAATATATGATTGGTGTCACAAAACGTATATCTAATATCAAATTTACTCTACTATAATCTAAAATAAATAACTACCAAGTATTAGAATAAATATGATGTTTGACAAAATTAAAAATATCAAAACTTTCAAAACTCATAATACAACTGGTCACCAAAACACAATTCAATGACTCAACCATGTAACCAACTCAAACAAGACTCAACACAAATTAAGTATTACTTTGATCATAAATTTAAAATTAGGACAAAACTGTTACTCAAATTAAAATTAGGGAACATTGCAACTAAATAAAAATTACACACCGACGGATTCACAGGGCACGGCGATGAAGGACGGAGGACGGAGGACAGAGGACGAAGGACGTCGGCTAAGTTTTGCGCTCAGACGGAGGATGACGGCAGCGAAGCTCTGCTCAGCTGCTCTCGGACAGAGGGTACAGCGACAGACTCACGGTGACGAAGGAGGCTAAGTTCTGCTCTCAGAAAGAGGATGATGGCGGCGAAGCACTGCTCAGCTGCTCTCGGACGGAGGACGGAGGCAAGAACGACGACAGCCGGCGAGTAGGTGTTGGAGAAAAAGAAGGCAATAAGCTCGATGCTCTATTGCTCTCAGCCTCAGCCTCTCATTGGTTTCTGGAATTTGGAAAAGAGAAGAATAATTTTAGGGTTTCAATGTTGCATCTGAGAGTGAGGCTGAGGCACACCCACACTCCACACAAAAGTTGTTTATATATTTTTTATATTTAATAATATTTATTAATTTTTATATATTTATATTATATGTTTTATTTTGTATTATAATATATGCTCCGGGACGGGTTCACCCTAACCTCGACCCCACCCCACCCCGCTAGTGAACCCGCCCCGCATCCGGGGCGAGCGCGGGTACCCGCGGGTTCGGGTACTCTTGCCACCCCTACTCCCTGGAGACCTCTGAAGAAAAGCCAAATCTTAGCTCTTCATTGCCACCGCCGTCCCAAGGTCCTCAGCGCTGCTGCCGCCCCCAGGTCCTCAGCGCCGCCGCTTCTTCCTCTTTCCCGTTTTGCAGAACCCAGGTAGCTCGGCACGTCGTCTTTATCTTCGCTGCCTTCTCTGTTCGTGGCTTGGAGCAGCTCGCCATCGGGTCGCCGCTTACCATCGTCTCTTCTATTGCCTCGTCTCGCAGGTTGCCGTCCGTGTCTCCGTCAAAGGTTAGTAGCCTCCGCTTCTTCCTTTAAATTCTGAATATTCGGTCTTCTTCTTCGTTTGAAGTTCTGAAATTGTTGTTCAATTTTTGTTCCATTTTTTTTGTAATGTTTTGTAATTGTTTGTTGCTGATGGATCTGTCTTGTATTTGTTGGTTGGTGATGACTGTAAAATTTTTTTTCAAATTTACTGATGGCTCGATGGCTCTGTTAGTCTGTTTTAGTGTTTTACAGTTTTGTAATTGCTGGATAGTGATGGCTCTGAAATTTTTGTTCAAATTTACTTATGGGTCTGTTTTGTAATTACTAGTTGCTGATGGCTCTTAATTTTTTTGTTCAAATTTACTAATGGCTTTGTTTTGTAATTACTAGTTTTGCTGGGTGAAGGTTTAGTGTTTTGGAATATTTTATAATGTGCTAATGGTTGTAATTGTTGGCTTTGTTTGTAATTGCTGGGTGAAAGTTTAGTGTTTTGTGATTATTGGTTAATATTTTGGTTTGTTTGTTGCTGAATGCTGTAGGCGGAATTCAGATATGGTCTTGTTAATGATTTTTTTATTTCTCATTGTGCTGCGGCTGTTTTTAATTTTGTATCTGTTTTATTAATTTTAGTTATGGATAATAGTATTAATCAAGAAGCAATTGCTGATAACAATGCATCTGTGACTAATAACTTGCCTATCAATCCTCCTATTTCGAATAATGATGCTAATCCTAATCCTCCTAGTACTAACGATAGTCAGTCACAATTTCTCTAATTTACAGGGAAAAACAGATTTAGTTTGGAAGTATATTGCTCTACAAATAGTGAATGAAAAACCTCAATATCAATGTTTATTTTGTCTACAAGTTTTCAATGGAGGCAGAATTCACAAGTTGAAGAAACATCTAGCAAAGATTACTGGAGATGTGAAAAATGTCCTAAAGTTCTATATGATGTGAAAAAATAGATGGAAAGCTTATTGAAAGAAATTTAGACCAACAAAAACAAAAGAAAAGTAAGTTTTAGTGAAGAGGATGGTGATGAGGTAGAGGATGCAGTTGATGAAGCAATAGTATGTTATGATTTTATAATTGGTAGATGAATAGTGGAGGTTATTCGGTAGTTCTGCTCCATGTTTACAAAGGATAGCTATTCGCATTCTTAGCCAAGCATCTGCTTCTTCTGGGTGTGAGAGAAATTGGAGTCTTTTTTACCAGATTCATACAAAAAGAAGAAATAGATTAGAGCATGATAGATTGAATGATATTGTTTATATTACTTATAATTTGCATCTTAAATCCAAGTAATATATGTTTATGCAATATCATATTATTTCATACGTAATCTTTATCATAACAAATTTGTAAATTATTAATTCTTCATATATCGTATTTAACTTGTAAGGAAGAAAAAAGAAAAAAAGAAAGTAAAAGATACAATATGATCCAATTGATTATCAATTTAGTTGACTTTTAGATGACGGAAGAGGTTGTAGACAAAGAGTCTGATCTTCCTAATAATGTGGATGACTTATTGCGTGAGTATTATAGTTTATTTTCTAATGATTTATTAGAATGTTGTTTATAATATAATGATAACATGTGTATTTTATTGAGTGATATTGATGCTGATTTATATCAAAGTGGCGGTGGTAGTAGTGGTCTTTATGCTACATTTCTTGATTTTTCTGCTCAAGAAGGTGAAAATGAAGGTGAAGATGATCCCACCGAAGCAAATTTGCAACAAGTTCTTGCGAATTTTGATGATTGATAAATCATGATGTTGAAATTTAATATTTAGATATATTTTTTATTATTTAACTTTTGAGTTTGTATTTTAATAAGATCATATGAATTTGGTTGATGATATTTTATGTAGTATTTTAAATTTTAAAAATATTTTAAAATTTATATTAGACTGTAATTATATTTTAAAATATTTATTTATAATTTATTTATTATTCTATTTTAAAATAATTTTTTCAGTTGAATGATTAAATCGATTAGACCAATAAATTAATGAACCAATAATTAAAACAATTTGACTACCGATCCCATTCTCACATGCATCTTGGTCGTAACACAAAAAGCTGATAACATATGTTCATACTACTGACTATAGAGAGAGTAATAGAATTTCTCTCTAAATACAAACACTAGGATGAATCAATTCTTTAAAGATTATTGTCATTATGTGTGATTTGCACAACAAAAATCTCAATAACAAAAAATTAATCACTACATTAATTATATATATATGTGTGTTATTTTATATATTCTGTATGTAAAACAAACTACAGTAATCTATCAATAAAATAGTCAAATGTCTTATAATAAAAGAATCAAACTATTCCAAATCTTTTCATCAACATCAAATATATATTATCATGAATTTAATTTTAATTTATCATTAATATAAAATAATTTTATATATATTTAATTATATAACATCATATTAATATAAATAATTATTTTTTATATAAACTACATAAATAATTATAAAAAAACAGTTATAGTTGGAGGTTATTAATATAAAACATTTTTTTTACTAGGATGAAAATTAAATTCTGTTATTATACTATATTTTTTTATGTCCATAAAGCACAACATGTTCTCCCAAAAAATCCAAGATAACTATTATTTCATATCGGAAAAACAAAGATCATATACATGTTTTAGATTTTTTCGAAAATTTTAATTGTATGGCTCTATAGTCATATTTGACTCACTTACCAACAAAGTTGATCCATTAGAAAAGCCATGCCATACATACATAGAGACAAGCACAGGTGCTGCCATTGTAATGTGAAATCCCAGTAATCCACGTGAATTACACGTGCATTATTAGCAAAGTTGTGTTGTATGTGTGCATGCAATTTCAAAACAAAAGGTAGTATTATTAATTAGTGAATAAAATGTTTTTTTTTCAATGCATGGATGGACCCCAAGACCTTATGAATAAGATCCTGATTTGGAAAAGAACGTATAACACATTGGGGACCAGTTAAACCAATAAGATAATTAGGCTTAAACTTGGAAGAATAATATAGCTCTGCGGCCACAAAGAGAAAATTAAATCATATTCATAGTTCACAAAAAAAAAAAATTACGTTTGAGTATACGACAAACAAACTTGAAAGGAATGTTCGTTTTGGTTTATAAGGTCGCTGATCGAATGTCCTAGAATTCTAACAATAATTTCTGTCTTCTTATTACATTCATCCCAAATGAAAAAAAAAAAAAAAAAAACACCACTTGCTTTAAAACGAAAAAACCAATAATCTTATATTATATTAATTTTTCAGAAATATTAGCTAGGCAGTTAAACATTTTTTTAACCAAATCATATATTTACGCATGCGCACTTTCGTTTGATTTTTTTTTCCTTTTTCTTTTTTCATCATCTATATGTTCAACAAAATTACTAAACACATATTGCATAACATAAAGATTTTGTAATGAATAATACATAAATTTTTAATTTTTAAAAGACTATAAACTCAGATTATCGACTAACTCAACCAATAAAATGTATTCAATATATCAAATATTATTAGAACTCAACACAAAATTATTAGATAAAAATATTAATATAGAAATTAAAGGACAAAAAAAAGCAACAATAAAAGTAACTTTTGACATGTGTAGTAAAATTATTGAGGACAAAAATTTTAGAGTCGAGCACAAAAATTTTATAATAACCAACACATAAATTTTTTTATATCAATTTAATAATTTTATTTTTTATGAACTTTGATGTAACATGAATCACTAATTAATTTTCGAATTCTTTAGGATGAGGGAGTTTGAATAACTTTTTTATCACTTTAGTTAATTTAGTATGAAGTATCAGGATTTTGTTTTACCTGCTCAAGAAGAATAAAAATAAGAAACAGAGAAAAAAAAAAAAACAAAACAGAAAAAAAAAAACTCTGCAATAACTCCAAGAGCAAGAGGAGAAAGAAATAAAAAAAATATAATAACAACAAAAATATAAAAAAAAACATAAAAAATAAAAAATATTTTATTTACTCGTATATTGTGTAAGTGATTTTTATTGGATTTTGTACTAATTTTACTAAACTTAGTTACTAAATGCTTGTATGTGTATCAAAAACGTTAATTTTTTAAAAGATAATAGAAATATAGACATGGTGAATAAAAAAAAAAAATCGGAAAAGCAGATTTTTAAAGCTAACGAGTAACTACTAGTTCCTAACTAGAAAGATAGATTTTGATGGTAGTTATCTGGTATTTTTGTTGTGGTCAGGTGGTAATTTTTTTTTTAAATAGCCTTTCTCATATCTCTTTTTTTTATTTTTTTGGGTCAGACAACTCACACACACATTCACACTCGATACACACTTTATTAAGGGTTCATCCACTATCTATAGTGAGACTTGAACCCAGATGCATCACATTTGATGCATGATGATGGACTATTAAGCTAAAGCCTCAGCTGCTGGTATTGGTTTTCATCTCTCTATCCGACTCTTATTGGGCTTCTGAATCTCATTCCATTCTTGATCAGGCTATATTAGTTACAAAATGGACTTTCGACCCAGCAAAATATATGGATTTGGACCTTGAACAGGTTATAGTTTGAAGTCCACAAATATTAGAGAGGTTATAGTCTCACATGAAACCCAAATGGAATAAGCTTAGATAGATCTAAAATACAAAGATTAAAATAATAGCTGTCAGAAGTGGGATTTGAACCCACGCCCTCTTTCGAAGACCAGAACTTGAGTCTGGCGCCTTAGACCACTCGGCCATCCTGACATTGATGCACTTAAAATGGATTATTTTATTAACAAATATTTATTGCACTCACCATGTATTATGGAATAATCACATTATTGTATAAAACCTTATACTGTTGGGAGAGATAAATCATAAAATCCTATCTTTTTCTGTCAAGGAATTGCCATCATAGATAAATATCGTATCACCTTGAAGAAAATGAACGACCATAGATTTTTCCCTTTTCTTTTTTTTGGTAATGATTAATGAATGAACGGCCATAGATTATTAGATATATCAAATATCATGCTTCTTGGTTAGAAATTATTGCTCCTTTTTATTTGGGCCAGTAGGCCTAGAAGCTGGCCCATATTGAATTTGAATATTTTATATCTCTTATTGTCATATCTCCATATGTGGTTACCGTTGACCGAAAACCAAAATGTTATGAACTGTTAGAATTGAGTATTTGTAATTGTTGTATGTGGTATAATTAATGTGCAAGAACAACAACTGTATATGATGATTTTTTTTTCTGGTATTAGTATGTGATGATGTATTAACTTGCTTCAATTAACCATGTGGACTATTAGTCCAAAAATATTTCACCCAACCAATTGTACCTCTTCACCAAAAATAAATAAATTACTAATTGTACTTAACAACACAAAATTGTTGATTACTAAAGTTACGAATGTATTGATAAATTTGGAGTTAAACGTCGATGTCTCTATCGTGCCTAAAGTTTCAGCTGTGATACATTATTTCTTGGAAATTCACTCTGGCATCCAGAGTCAAAAAACGCGTATCCAATTTATATGTTGCCCAAAAATGAGGCTAGTACTAAGATTTTATCAAACAATTTGTCAAAGTTATTACAAGTGATAGATGCAAGTTAATGAACGAGTGACATTTTGAAAGGAACCAGTGGTGATAACTACGTAAAGGTGAAGTGTGATAACTAGTTTGAAAATAATGCATCTCGTGGGGCCATTTGAAAAAGAAAAAGAAGCTGTCTTCATAAGGATAGACAAATTTCAATTTTCACACTGTGAAATGAATGAAGAAAAGAAAAAAACATGTTGGTGAAAACTCTACCAATTATGCTATTTATATACGAAATTATCCTCATATATATATAACTTTTGTTTGTTTAAGTTGATATAGTAAACTAAGTCATCATTTTTTTCCATGCTTCCAATATTCCAACAACTTAAGGCACATGTATAGTTAAAATTTGGTTCAAAACCATTATTTATACAAATTATTTGCTCATAAGTTTGATATAAAATCATTCATGTGTCTTTAAGATTGATAGTTAGTGACATGTATATTATTAAAATATTTTACGACATAAAAAGGTTTAAATTCAATCTTTATTATCCTTATTTATTTAGACTATTTAAATATTTATTTTTAAATTTGATATAAAATGTTTTATTAAGGGAAATTATTACTTTTTTTTTAAGTAATTCAGATTCTTACTTCCCGGTAGAAATACCATATACACTCGTATCCATACAACACAGCTTTCAAACACATCTTTAATTTTGGTACCAAATAAATTGCAGTGTACAAAAGTCTTTTACAATGTGACTTTTCTCTTTTGAAATTCACGAACACTATATGTATTATTTTCAATTTTTCATTGCTATCACTGTCATCATAGTTTCATTCTTGTTAATTACTAGTAGATATACATGCACCCTGAGAGGTTTTACTTTGATTTGATTTTGAAGCACAAGAAATTTTGAAAATAGTTGTAAGAACCAAATCGATGATCGAATCGATTAGATTATTAGTTGAACCGATAAAATTGATTCTATGTAAATAAAAATTATAAAATAGTAAAAAATCTCTAAAATTAAAAATTAAAATAGACATTTTTATTAATATTTTAAAAATAATCAAATTTTAACAAATTATAATCAACAAATTATAATTTAATTATCATTAAATAAATATATAAAATTTTAGTATATTTTTATAATAAAGTTTTTAAATTTTATTTTCATACTAGAGTAACTATTTTTTATTTCAATAACTAATAATTAATTAGTTTGTATTTATTATATTATTGTTTTTATTAAAAAGCAATATTTAATAAATATCATAAAATCATAAAAAGAATAATGATATTGTAATTAATAAAAATATTTGATATTTTTATTTATATATATTTAATAATATTTATATTAATAATTATTAATAATAAAAATATAATTAATTTAAATATAAGTGAGTATAAAATTAAAATAATATTAACAAAATTATTATATATTTTTATTATATAATTAATAATTAACATTTAAAGGAATAACATAGTTTAGTGGCAAAAGGAGCATGAAATAACAAGGAGGACACAAGTTCAAATGACTTCAACAATTTTAAAATTCTTTTTAGAATGGTTCAGTTGAATTGATTTTGATCGGTTTTCATCGATTTTGAATGGTTTTTGTCGGTTCTAATAATTAAACTGTCATATTATTAGACTGGACCGATTGAGGATCTGATTCATTTATTTTCTAATTAAATCGATAAGTCCAGTCTGATTCTTACAACATTGGTTTTGAACATATAAATAAAAATGTTATTCGAAAGTTAAACCACTAAAATCAATCATCAATATATTTATGACTTTAATAGTTGATTTTAGTATATAGTAGAAATCATTCATGTAAACAAACAATATATTATTCAAGAAAATTGATGCTGAGGGGATGGATATGATAGTATCATAGTAGCATCTTGTGCAATTAGTTGGCGCTAATCATTCCAGCTAAGTGGCGAATTTTGTCACTTCCATAACTTTCCTTTCCAAACTGAAAGAGACGGATTGGAAAAAGGGATATTCTCTTTTTAAAAAAAAAAAATCGGTTGCAAGATATAACTTTTTTCAATCCTCAGTTTATTTTCTTAAATAACTTCCGATTGACATGAAATTTACAAAAAAAAAAATTTAAGATATAAGTTTTCAATTTAATGGTGAATTAATTTTTAAAATTTATGTAAATAATTTTTTTTTTGTATTTAAGAATTATCTAGAGTCAAAATTACACTGATATCAATTGATCATCTAATGATACTGCAATAATAATCTAACCACAACGCATTGAGATACAAAATTCTAAAATTTTAATAATTCCAAAATGTAAGAAAATAGACAACTAAAATTTTTAAGAATAGAGATTGAAATTTAAATAATATTTTTTTTAAAATATTATTATTTAACTTTTTAAATTTAAAATTTACTATTTAGTTTCTATATTTAAATATAATACAAAAATCTAACTCAATACAATACGGAGACTTAATTTAATTTTTACTTTTTAATTTTTATCTCTTAATCATACCTCCTATAACAAAGTTTATTAAATGATTCTACCACATGTAGCTGCTAGTAGTACACAGCAGTGCTACCATATTACCATTGTTTGAGTCCTTTAATAAATAAATAACGCATAGTATGTGTCGGTTATTAGAAGATGTATATGACAATTTGCTTGCTATAATAATGCAGGAGGGAATGGTTCGTTGCCATGGTCAACAAGCAAAGTCTGATGATATCTGTAGAACACATTAAATTAAATTAAAGAAGGACCAAATTGAAAACTAGTGTTCAAGACAATGTTGCTCCTACCAATTGCAGCCAGCCACCTGGCCTGTAGTGTTATAACAGATTGAATATGTTATATTTAAAACAAAATTATTAGATATTTTAATGGTATGGACAAAATTTATAGACGTTATCTTTAAATATGTGTAAATAATATATTTTTATGTGTTCCTTTATATCCATTTAATCAGTAAATAAAAAATACCAATTTTCCGTTGTGTTGGGAAAAACATCAAAACTAAATCAATTAATACAAATTTTATACATTTAAAATTAAAAATTATGCATTCAAAATATAAAAACTAAACCTCTAAAATGATATTGACTGATTTTCTTTATTTAGAGAAAATCTCATTTTTCTCTCTTGCGAGATGCTAAAATGACATTTTTTTCCCATCTATTTTATAAATGTACATTCCTCTCCCTTCTAACTTTTAAAAAATCTAATCCATTTTAAATTTTTTGTGTTAACTAATGTTAACTTTATCCATTTTTTAAGAAAAATAATTTATTTTTTGAAAAAATACCCATTAAAATTTTATTTTTATCATTAATTTTTTTTTACCAAAATATCCTTTAATAAATTATTTTTTTATTGATTAAATTGTATTTTTACCAAAATATTTTTTAAAAAATTAAGAATTAAATTATTTTTTTCTAAGATACCTACCTTTCAATAATTTTTTAATTATTAAATTATGATTTTACTAAAATTTTTGTTAACAACTATTTTTATATTTACTATAAATTTTTTGATATCAATATATATTATTTTAATATTAAATAAAAAAATCTTACCACTGTTAATATGTATAATAATTAATATATATTGATATTGAAAAATAATCTTACTAAAATTTTTTATTTAATATTAAAATAATATATATAGATATCAAAAAATTAATAGTAAAATATAAAAAAATTGTTAACGAAAATTTTGGTAAAATTATAATTTAATAATTAAAAATTATTGAAGGGTATTTTAGAAAAAAATAATATAATTATTAAATTTTTTTAAAAATACAATTTAATCAATAAAAGAATAATTTATTAAAAGATATTTTGGTAAGCAAAATTTAATGATAAAAAATAAAATTTTTGTTAATGGATATTTTTTTAAAAAATATATTTTTCTTAAAAAATGGATAAAGTTAACATTAGTTAACACAAAAAGTTTAAAATGGATTAAAGAGGATATTTTTTAAAAATTAAAAAGGAGAAAAATGTACATTAAAAAAATAAAAAAAATGAGGGTATCATTTTAACATCTCACAAGAGAAGGAAGTGAAATTTTCTCCTTTATTTATCTTAAAAAGTATCCATATTCAATAATGATGATGTATAAGAATTATTTCGATTGAAACAATTATGGAATATAACTTACTCATCGCCCTAATAAGTAACTATTTGACTTGTGCCACTTATTTTCTTGATGAATAACCTAATCTCTTGCATTGTGTGTGTGAAATATATATAAACGTCACCAAACTTAATACACAAAATTAAAGAAACGTTGGACACCGTCCATTACAAACTGTCACCACTCATTATACACTATACATTGCACTCTCTACATATATGTTATATCAATTAATTTAAGGTAAATGCTATGGTGTCTAAAAATTAGTGTTTATTTATTAAAAAGAATTAAAAATTAATATTTAATTTAAAAGATATAAAAATAAATTATTTTTAAAAATTCAAAATTTATCACAAAAAATAAATTAGACAAAAGTTAGACAATAATTGATAAACACCTTAAAATTCTTCTTAATTTAATTTGCTTACTACGTATTACATACGCAGAACTGTTTTTTACGTAAACAAATGTGACCCCACCCCCACCAATGCTGCAATGCACATGTGATGTTACAACATACATGCATTACTTTTAGTGGAGACTAACCGCAGAAATGAGTAGTAATATATATATGGGTATGAAAATTCAAGTGTCGTGAAGTTAATAATTAAGAGTAATTAGATAAAAAATTTTGTTAAATCAAATAAATTATTTAATTATTATTAATTATTAATTTTACGTAAAATTAACTGTAATTAAATTTTTAATATATATGTATATATAAATATAAAGTAATGTAGTGGTAAAATATACAAATTAAAAATTAACTAATAAATTAATTATTATTATAAAATATGTATTAAAATATAAAATATATTAAAATAAATTAAATAATATATATTTATATATAAATATATAGATTGACTTAGTAATTTATTTTTTATATATATATATTTTTATTTAAATTGAATTAGATACTTTTAATATCTGATCTAACTAGTTTTTATAATCTATTATTTATTGTGTTTAGGAATTTGTTATTCCTATCTCCTTTTATAATCTACATATTTTGTTTTCTCATCACGTATTATTATACTCTTAGTGAATATTATGATGATTTTTTGACTTATGCTAACAATATTGGTGTAAAGAATTATGTAATTTTAATTTCTTGTTTTATCAATGGTTTAAAAATTTATATTCATAATTTTTTTTTTAAAAATTTCGATTCTCTTTTAGGTGTTTGACTAAATGTACAAATTTAAAAAATGAATTTTAAAAAGAAAAAACATTTAAATTCAGAATTTTAAATTCAAACAAAAATACTTGAACAGAATAATATTATTCTAGATATTCAGCAACAATACCAACAAAATGTGAAACACAAATTCAAATGGGCAATCCCCAAAGTTATAATCTTTTCCTTTTGTAGAACACTGAGGGCAGGGAAAGGGAACCAAGAAGAGGAATTCGGTTCTTCTAAGAAACAAGACCCTTCCTTTGTTCCTAATAACGCTAATAACACCAAGAAAGGTAACCCTCTTTTAATCTTTTGAAACATAACATGTTAGGGCCTTGGTCTTATGTTAGCCTTATTAGATCTAATTGTGTGAACTATGAAATAGGTGGTGGTGGGATTAAGAAGACAGAGCAGAAGAACATGGAACAATGGAAATATTAATTTTGTAAGGGGTATATGAAATTAGTCTCATTTTAAAAAATAAAAAAAAATAAAAATTTATAAGATAAAAAATTTATTAATTTATTACTTGAGTTGGATATAATATTTTTTATTTTATGATCACTCTTGCCCAGCAGGAAAGAGCACCTAACCAGCCCTTCAACCAAAGACCATTAGCACTCCTATAGTTGGGACACTTTTTAATTTTATTATGGAGGTTAGAATGGGATAGGGTCTCATTATGGAGATCAGGTGTGCTTTACCTGCATATGGTGTCAACAGATAAGAAATCGGACGGTGCGTGTGGGGCGAGGTTTATCAGACGGTCCGACTTGTTCACTATAACACAGACTATGCGAGTTATTGAGGAAAAATAAAAAAAAATTTCATTCATGCAGAACTCGAAGAGTCCGATAAGCTTCATGTAAATTTCAGATATTCCCTCCATGTAAAACGGACCCTCCGATTTACTTACAAAAAATTTTCAACAATGAAATCGGAAGATCCAATTTTTTAACATCAAATCTAAGCAAAAACTATCTCACAAATTGGTCTACCACCTCTAACATTCATAACCACGCACAACACATTCACAGCTTCCATAACCAAACAATCAGCCTAGTTAAGAAAGTTGCTCCCTAATTTCCTCTTTCATAATGATCCGTTTCCCTCTTTGCTTCAATATTTCATTAATATATTTATTTATTCTTATTTTAAATTCCACCACAAAAAAAAGGATAATTTTATCAAAAAAAAAATTTAATACTAAATTAAATATTAAGAATGATTTTGAATAAAAAATACTAAGAATGATTTTAATTTTCACTCTGAATTTTAAAAACTAAAATAATACTTATTTCATAATAATAATAATTTGATTTGATGATTAATAATTAACAAGAATTGAAGTTAGCTAGATAGATATGCAGCTTTGGAAATGATGAGGTATCTCTGGCTTGACCAAAAATTGGACGAAAATGATTAATTTGATGGCCTTGGTAACCACCAACATTCCGACAAACTTGTTATGTATGATTGATTATAAGCTCGTATGTGTAAAAATGGATGGTAAGCCATCTTCATCATCATCATCATCACTCTGCACATATAGCTAACAAATCACGTGATATTGTGAATTTTTGTGATCATCATCCATCATCGCCATTATATTCACCAACAATGGCCTTTTGATAAATTAAATGAGTAGCCAAGTAGGCCATGTTTTTACTGTGCTATTATTCACTCTTCCTCAAGCTTATATAGCTAGCTGCCTAGTATCTATATGTCACATTCGAAAAGCAAAACAAAATTCATATTCTTTCTATTTTTGTGCTACTAAAAAGGGGATTTCCATTTGTTGTATTATATCATCAGTTTGATAATATTTATTTTATTGACATATATTCAAAAGGTAATGCAAACAAGTGTTTTTTTAATATAATGTAAAAATGATAAATATTATGAGTACCATAAAGTATATTATATGCAAGACATTTACGTACTGTCATAGACTACTTATCTCAAAAAATTTAAATTCAATGAGTCAAAATATATGAATAATTTTATATTTTAAATATTGTCTCAAATAAAAGTTTTTTTTTTTGAATTTTTTATTTTAAAACTATTTTCTTTTAAATCAACGAAGATCAAAAAGTTTTGGGTAATAAAACTTTGATAACCGCATTTACTCCTTTGGAAAAAAGTTCTCCTTGCCTAAGACCCAAGGGGGCCTTGGATTCAGACTAGCAATAGTCACAAATAAAGTAAATGATTAAATTAATCTCTAAAAAATTATTTATTTTTTAAATTGATCTTTAAAATTTTTTTTAATAAAATTCGTCCTTTAAAAAGTTTAAATTAGTTATGTTAGTCTTTCCGTCATTATTTTTGTTGATGGTGTCAAAATTTACTAATATGACCCGTTAAGTGATATCTCAACCCGCACCTAAAAATCTTAATTGACTATTAACATAATAATTTTATGAAATTAGATCAAATTAAAGAACTTGAGGCATTGGAATCCCTCAATTTGGAGTTGATTTGATCTAATTTCATAAACTAATGATGTTAATAGTTAATTAAGACTTTTAAGTGTCTATTTGGGGTGTCATTTAACCTGTCACATTAACAAATTTTGACACTATCAACAAAGAAAGTGACGGAATGACTAACATGACTAATTTAAAATCTTGGACAAATTTGATGAAAGAAAATTTCGGGACCAATTTAAAGAACAAGTAATCGTTTAGGGACTAATTTGACCATTTACTCATCACAAATAATACTAATATTATGAAATTTGAATAGAAGGTTCTATAGAATAGGGAGGATTTTTGGGTGCCGAAAGTGATCCCGAAGTAAATATGAATGTGGTGAGGATATTTTTTCTATTATCCACTACAAGAAAAATATTGAGTACCATCGGATTTATCGTTAGATTAATCGAATAAATCCATTGATAATTAGTTTACCGTCGAATTTACCATTATTGGCACCGGAAATTGTTTACTGGCGAATTTTCTGTTGGTATTTTCAATGAATTTGCCGAGACTGAGTTGATATCTGGCGGTAGTATTTTTTTTTTTATTATTTTTTGCACAGCTAACCCACAAGTAGTAATCGAATTAAAACTCTTGTTAACAAAATTATTAGCAGAAATTAATAAATTATTTTATTAAAAATAAATGGTCTAAATACAATAAAATGTCACAAAAGTATAATACAATGAAGTAGACAAACAAAAAAATCCTAACCTCTACATATCTCCATAATCGTCATCGTCGTTGTCGTGGTCCCCCTGCTGAGGAGGCGGTGTAGGTGTTGACGTCGGAGTCCCACCAGCAGCGTTGCACAGAAACTAGCAATGTCGCTGCATCTAGCGCCACTGGCTCCAACGCGCATCTGTTGGTTGTACTGCTCCATCTACTCTCGCAACCGATCGAGCTGCTCCAACTTCTCCGTCAGGTCCAAGATGATGGCAGTGACTCCTCCCACGCGTGCAAGAAGGTCATTGTACCTTTGCTCAAACTGCTCTACTTGTTGGTGAAGCTCTTGTGTTAGCTTCTGCACCTCCTCCCTCAAGTCGACAACTTTCTGGGGATCGGCAAGGCTAGTGGCAGAGACAGAGGCAAAGGAAGCTACCAACACGGAGGAGCAGAGGCCACTGACGAAGAACGACCCCAACCCAAAGTGGCGATTCTTGTGGGGTTCAGAGATGGTCTTGCACCAAACTCTATTAGAATTTACCACTGAGGTCTCAGAGCCAGCTTAACTGCTTAATCGTCCCCACTTGGTGGCTGAGATTGCTGGGTCGCGGCCTCCAACCTTTGCGTGTACTCCTCATCTGTCACACACGTCGTGCTTAGGATATCAGTTGAATAAATGACTTAAAACCAAATAAATTTAAAACTTAGGATTAATTTAAACTCACATAATGGACCGCTCACCGCTCGTCAGCAAATCTCTCCTTGTTGTTGGCCTTCAGAGTGTGGTATACTTGAAGGTCTTCGCTAGTGTCGCCTCACGGTCCAACAACTTAGACTGCAAATTAATTTATAAACCAATAAAAAAATAAACAAATTAAACAACTAATTCAGGTAGCAACTAAAATATTAAACAATGATAAAAAAATCTACCAGTCTGCTCTTCGTCTTCATGAAAGTTGGTGTCTCACTCGTGTATACTTTGACGATCTGGGCGAAGTCCTATTAGCGACATTCATCAGACGGCGATGGTTGAACCCCTCATCATTAGCAAAATAGGCCTCCAGCTCCTTCTTGATGGTTGGACGGATCCATGATGTTAGGTGGTCGGCCCCCCGAACGTCGCTCATCATCTGCTGAAGTCGTTTGGTTGCTCGGTGCTCGTGTATCTTCCGGATCATGAAATTATGCTCTTCATCCCATATGAATTTTAATTGCACAAAGTGATTCGTGATTGCAAAAGTTAGTCAGAATAAGATACAATTCAAATACAGTTAATTAATTCTACATTTGGGTTCTTACTGCCTACTTTTGAAACCATCTATCTTTGGTCTCAGCTGGGATCTGCGTGTAGGTCGGCCACGGGTGGTCGTACATCGTCGGTGATCTCTTGTGTGAAAACGTTGGGGTTTGGTGCAAACCTAAGAAAGAAAAAACATAGCATTCATAAACACATAGAAACGCATACTAAACTTAACATTAACAAACATATAGAAACACATAATAAATACATAGAAACACATAATAAACTTAAAAAATTGTATATACTCACGACTGCATGGCATCGAGCCAAATCCTTAGCGGGATGATAGGCGATGGTGGAGGGGCATCCCACTGGGGGGGGGGCATTGAAGGTGTCACCTACTGCAGGATCTATTGTTGCTGGATTTGCAGGGGTGTAGCAGAAGGAGGCACATAATTCGGGTTTGGAAAAATTGCTGATCTGCTAAACCCACCTGTGACATCACAGGGGTCGACGAAGTAGTCAAGGTAGAGGGCAATGACGGGGCAGTTGTTGGAAATTCGGTGGAAGTCCGCCCTCTACCACGACCAGTGACCCACTCGACCTACCTCCTCTACTTGTCGTCACGTCTGCACAGCGGATATATTACTAATAGTAATCAGCATATATTATTATTAACACAAATCCAACCAATCTCAATCCACAACATTAGTCAACAAACAATTAAACAATTGTTTCAAATTTCTCTCAAAATCTTATAAAAATTTCAACAAAGTCTCCCCTAAAATTTGGATTTCTACACCCTTCAAGGGTTCCATCGCAACCAAATATCTATCAACCCTTCTCAAACATTCCCAGCATAATCCATCGAAAAAAGAATGAGAGCCCTTTACTAAGACGATGAGACCCACACAGGTAACTACTTTCAAGTTCCAAATGATTATCTATTATTACCAAACAAATAGAAAACAGATAAGTAGGCAACAAATGTATCAAGCCACAAGAAAGCATAATAGCAGATTAATGGTATGAGAACTCTACTGATAATAATAAACTAACAAGCTAAGATACACTAATTCCAAAAACTCTGGCCCGTCTTACGTATACACTCTTCTTTCAAATCAACACACCTTCACAACAATCCAAATCATAGTCCCCTCAAGAGGAGTATGCTTCCATATATCTAAAGCTAATTACATTGATGGAATTATAAAGCTTATTCTGGCCCATCTTAAGTATATTCTATGATTCTTTGCCTTTAAGTTTTTTCAAATTGGTATTTCACTGCAATTACTGCTATTGCATAAAACTAAAGATGCAATGCAACAGATACACATTCAAAATAGCAATGTTGTGGCCAGATTTCACATTTTAACATACATTAAAAGCAAAAATAACTCACGAATGTGATGAGGCTGGAAAAGTGTATGCAAAATTAATGCAAAATTGATGCACTCAATTAGGATTTGACAAGCGACAATTTCAAAACATAGATTAATCAAGTTATGGCTAGTCACAACTAGCAACAACGAAGCATAATGCAGACAAGTTCAGCAACAAATTTTGAGCAAAAACGAACTTAACGCAGTGAATAAAGGCAATCAAAATTACTCAAACAATTCCAGTATCAAAATCAGCAATAAAAAAGCAACTCCAAAGTCAAGCATTTTCTAAACAATTCAGCATGGTGAATCAGCAAATAGCTCAATAATTTAACACTTTCCAGCAATCTCAGAACCTAATCTAACCTATCCTAACCACCTAAATCCACTAAATCAAAAAATTAGACTAACTAAATTCTACTAACTAATTAATTAACTTGAAGTAATAGAATTTGAAACGAACAAAAAACCTTGAATACAGAACAAGGGTGGAGGTGTAGTGGCGGCAGAAGCAAAAGCGACAGAAGGTTTGCAACAGCAGCAGGGGCAGAGGTTGACGGAGATGCATGAGAGATAAGAAGGTTAGAGAGAGAGAGTGGGAGGATGAGTGGTTAGAAAGAGAAAGAAAATACGAAATGAAGGGAGAGGGAGTTCGCAGTTCACTTTTAGAGCACGGTTACTGTCGAATTTACCGGCGAATATTTTCAACAGTAACGCGGTGCGGATCACCAAAATGCAACGTTCCATTAAAAGTGTCTACCGTTGAAAAAATCCAATGGTAACTTCGACGCTAAGTTTGGTGCCTATTTGGCTTGTTTTCCAGCCAAAGATTACCGGCGAATTTACCGTCAGAAGAGGCTATCCACCGGTAATTATTTGACACGATGAATCTCACAACAAAACCGTCGCTAAAGCCATGGGTAAAGCCAAAAATGTGTGACGCTAAATCCGATGGTACTTAGCATTTTCTTGTAGTGATTAAAAAGCATCAATCAACATCTAATATTCGGCAAGGAATTCAACGGGTGTGGAAGAATTTTTTGAATAATCTGATTTCGAAGGTTGGTTTGGGAAATAATGTTAATTTCTAGTCAGACAATTGGATTTTGGGTATTCATAAAATTGTGGACTTTGCTCAGCTTAAAGAGGATATGCCATAGAAAAAGGTTTGTGATTATGTTACTGATGGAAAATGAGATTATGAGCGTATTATAGTGATGTTAGGTGAGGATTGGCACCCTGTTTTTGCTTCTTTGAAACCACTGGAACTAAATTTTGGAGATGATAAGTTAGCATATCTACCAGTAGCTAACGACTTATTTTCAATTAAATCTGCCTGTGTTTTATTTCTGAATCACACTGAGGAGGAAAATACTTCTCTCTTCACCAAAATCTATAAGTTAGAGATCCCATAGAGGCTGCATACTTTTGCTGGCTTGTTGCAAACGAGGCCCTCTTGACAAATGAGCGACGCAGTACACGACATATGACAATGAATGATAGTTGTGGTATTTGTAATGAATCACCTGAATCTTTTCTCCATGTCCTCCGAGATTGTAGAGTCGCGAGAAGAACGTGGATGACCATTAACAACAATTTGGGTAATGATAATTTTTTCAATACTCCTATTTTATCTTGGCTGATTGAAAATTTATCTCCTAAAACTCCCTCTAAAGGCCATACGTGACCTCTCCTCTTTATTAATATGATGAACTCCTTATGGTATCGGCACAATAAGACTATTTTTTATGTTGCTGGGGTTATTGAGGAAGATAAAATTGCTACTCTTTCCTTCATCTCGCAAAAGATTTTCATCATGTGCAAAATGAAGTTGACAAAGTGAGGAAGAAAGTTGGAACCTTCCTTGAGAAGCATATTTAATGGATACCTTTAGATCCACCTTTTGTCAAATTGAACATAAATGGGTATATCTTGAATAATGGAAAATTAAAGCAGCTTGTGGGGATATTCTTAGAAATAGCGATGAAAAGTTTATTGTTTGTTTTGTTGTGAACTTACCTTTTGGTTCTATTACCTCATTCGAATTCTGGGATGTATTGATGGGTATTGATTTGGCACTCAGTCTTTGCTATGAGAATTTTACTCGAGATAAATTCAATTGTTGTAGTTAGCCTTTGTCTCCAAGAAGGGATAAATTGGCATTCCTCAAGGGCCCTTATTTTGGCTATCGGAGAGAGGTGTGACAGGCTAAACAATTGGGCGATGAAACATCAGTTCAGAAAAGTAAATTCTTATGCGCGTGGGCTTGCTAACTATGATCATAGCTTGCAGTTTGGTTGTCATATATTTTTTTTACGTTATCATTTTTTTTTCTCTTTGTTTTTCTGCTGATTTTATAGGCACCTCCTTTTCTAGAGTAGTTGTCATTTAGTTTGTTTCTTTTTTATCATTAAGTCCCATTGTTTATAATATATATTCTCTTTTTTTATTTATTTTATATTAAAATTTTACTTTTTGAGTTCAAATAAACATCAAATTCCAATTTTTTTGTCACAAAATTTAATACAATATCATCAAATGAGTTATTTTTGTAAGGTACCAGAAACTGTGAAGAAACAGAGAGAAAAGAGAGTAGAAGAAGAGAGGGAATGAAGAATATATTAGATCTAAAATGTTCACATTCAACAACAACAAGAGATCCTTTAGGTTACAGAGTTAGTTACTAACAACAAATTTCTACACTCTTCTAATTTCTAACTGCCTTTCTGCTTCAGGATCCTAAGTCAGCTTCCATAGTTCTTTAACTGCACTTACATCAACCCTGCTACTTCATGGTTTTGCTACCTTGGTTTCTTTCAGCTACCCAGAGTTTGGCTCTGAGCTGCAAAAATTGTGGCGTTGAGAGGGGCTTGGTTAGTGTGTCAGCAATCTGATCTTGAGCTGAGATATGCTGGATGGTGATCTTTTTCTGGGTAACATAGTCTCTAACAAAATAGAGGTTCAATTTGAAGTGCTTACTCTTGTTATGTAGCACAGGATTGGCAGCTAGTAGTACTGCACTTTGGCTGTCACAGTAAAGACTTGGTATGGTTGTACATACAACATGCATCTCAGAAAAGAGATTTTGGATCCATATAATTTCTGTGAGCCCTACAGTAAGACCTCGGTACTCTGCTTCTGTTGAGCTCTTGGAGACTGTTTTTTGCTTTCAGCTGGACCAAGAGACAACATTTGGTCCTAGGTACACACAGAATCCACTGATTGATTTTCTGTCATCCACATCATTTCCCCAGTCTGAGTCACAAAAACCATAAAGTATGCAATCTTCTGATTTCTGGAAGCGAAGACCATGATGGACTGTCCCAACAAGATAGCATAAAATCCGCTTTACTGCCTTCCAATGACTTTCAAGAGGACAATGCATAAACTGAGAGGCCTTGTTGACGGCATAGAAGATCTCAGGATGTGTGATTGTAGCATACTGGAGCCCACCAACAAGAGTTTGATACAGGGCCGGCTTAGAGAAGGGTTCCCCTCCATGGGCTGAGAGTTTTAAACCAGAGGTCATGGGAGTAGGCATCAGTTTTGCATTGGACATTTCAGCCTTGTGGAGAAGGTCTGTGACATATTTGGTTTGGGAAAGGTGAATTTCAGCATCATAGTGTCTCACCATTTCAATGCCTAAAAAATGGCTTATCTCACCAAGGTCTTTGAGAGAGAAGGTAGAGTGTAATTGCTTGACCAGATCCTAAATTTAAGAGTCCGAGGAACCAGTCATTAATATGTCATCAACATACATGAGGATGAACGTAGCTGAGGTGGCAACGAACTTAGTAACGAGAATAGTATTGGATCTGGTCTTCTAAAAACCAAAAGAGTGAAGAGTATTTTAAGTTTTGTGAACCAGGCTCTTGGAGCCTATTTCAGGCCATAAAGAGATCGTTGGAGGTGACAGACATGGTGAGGGTTGTGGTGTTTGAGGAGGGGGTATCATGTACAATCAAACGGCTTAAGGAATAAGTAGTCAGGTTTTTGGCTAGTGAGGAGTTCCAATGGGGACTTGCAGGAGAGGGTAAGGCTGGGTAGTCGGTTAATGAGGTAAGTGGTAGTGAGGGTAGCGTCTCCCCAAAAAGATAAGGGTAAGGAAGCCTGGGCTAGTAGTGTAAGGATGGTTTCAGTGATGTGGCAATGTTTTCTTTCAACACTCCCGTTTTATTGATGAGAGTAGGGGCAGGTTAGCTTGTGATGAATTCCATTAGAAGCAAGGTAGGCTTTGAATGCATTTGAGAGATATTTTTTGCATTATCTGTTTGGATGGATTTAATCTTTAAACCTGTTTTGTTTCCAATGAGTGCTTTAAACTTCACAAACGCATCAAAGGCTTGGCCCTTTGATTCTAACAAATAGGTACAGGTATACCTAGTGCTCGCATCAATAAAGCAGATGTAGTATCTATGGCTTAGTCTACTGTAAATTGGGGCTGGACCCCAAATATCTGAGAACACAAGGTCTAGAGGTTTGTCGGTTGTGAGAGACTCAGGGTGGGGTAACTGATGCAGTTTACTGATGCAGCATGTATGACACAAAGTAGGAATAGAATTTTCTTTATTTATTGATTCACGAGGGATATTACATTCTTTCATGACAAGACTTACTATTTTGTCATCGGGGTGACCAAGATTTTGATGCCATAACTACATAGTTTGGTTACTATTCTTACACATAATGTTTGCATATACATTTCCTATAGAGTCGTGATATTCACTTTTATTCCCATTTGTGATTGCTGCATAAGCAGGAGCCATACGGTCAGCATCAAAATTAGGAGCTGCAGTGGCATGGTGTGAGGATTCTGAGGCTACAGAGGTATGTGTGTTTGTTTTTCTGGTTTTTATGATTGAAGGAGGTGCTTGAGTTGAGGTGTTCACACTTACAGGTGTATAAAGATGCAATGAGGCGGTGTGTGGAGTGTTTGAACTTGTATTAATTGAAATTCCTTCAAATTTGTAGAGGTCATCCTTAACGAGTCCTTATAGTAGAACCTGTCTGGTTATCTAACATTTCACATTGCATAGATAAGGCCAAAACTCAAAGAAAATGCAATTGTCCAGAGCAAACTTAGTTACACTTATTAAATTTTTTGAAATGTTGGGAACATGGAATAGGTTTTGTAGTCCAAATGGTCTATTTGATAGAGATGCATGCAATATAGAATTTTCAATATGTGTAATCTTCATACCTTGGCCATTACCACCATATACTTGTTGTGATCCATCATATTCTGACCCTGTGTTGAGGTTGCTTTGGTCGAAGGTAATGCGATGCGACGCTCCGGAGTCCGGATACCAACCGGCATCAGGCATTGCATAGTGCAAAGCAAGGTAGGCTTGAGAACTCGGAGCAATAGGCTGTTGAGGACTAGATTGTAACGTGTGATGTTGCACTTGTCTGCCGTTATGGAACGCCATGGAAGAAGGAGGTGCAACATTGAGAGTTTGGAGTTGTGGATTAGTGAAGTTTTGGTCAAAGCGGTGGTAGCATTGTAATGCAATGTGTCCTATCTTCCCACACACTTGGCACTGAGGCCGATTTCCTTGCCACCACGAGGATCTGCTGCCTCCTCCTCTAAACCCTCTGGTATGTCCATCTCTAAAGCCTCCTCTGAAGTTGTAGGAACTGTTGTTAGGCGTATAATCCTTTTGTGTTAAATTTTCTTGAACAGATCTAAGATCTACTTTTCTAACTCTTTCAAGTAATTCTTCTTGTGTTTGTAGCTGAGATTCGAACTCATTTTCGGACAACTGATCTATTCTTTCATTAGTCACTGTGATGAAGGTACTGTACTCTTCACCTAGTTCTCCAAGCACTGCCTTAATGTAGTCCTCCGTTGATAGTGGTGCTCCAAGCGCGTTCAGAGAATTAGCAACCTGATTAATGTTTGCCATGTATTTTGAGACTAAGGAGCCAAGCTTCTTGAACGTCTTCAGTTGTGCCTTCAATTGCTTGATCTTTGACTTCACACATGCGGCAAAATAATCTTCAAGAGCATTCCTGATCTAGTAAGCAAATTCAAATTCAACCACACGATTGACGAAGGTTGCTTTCATAAATGACATGAGCCACGCCATTAGGCATTGATCCTGTGCTTCCCAATCACTGTATGATTAGGTCTCTGTTACGTTAGATCCAGTTTCGTAGTTGAACTTTGATGGAATTTTTCGTGGATCTAAATGATTTTGTAATCTGTTCATTTCGATGCATGCTAGTGCTTGCTTCCTCCAGGCTTTGAAGTTATGTTCGTTGAGCTTGATTGACGAGAACGCAGCGGACATATTCTGGTTAAAGAAACTCGTTGGGGTTCTTGAAGCGGTACTTTCATGGCTTCTGATAGGATTTGATTCAGGTTTCATGGATCATGCAGCTCTGATACCATGTAAGGTACCAGAAACTGTGAAAAAACAGAGAGAAAAGAAAGTAGCAGAAGAGAGGGAAGGAAGAATATATTAGATCTGAAATTTTCACATTCAACAACAACTAGAGATCCTTTAGGTTACAAAGTATTTATACTCAACTTTTAGACTTGATGAACTGGAGAGTTAATTACTAACAACAAGTTTTTACACTCTTCTAATCTCTAACTTCCTTTCTACTTCAGGATGCTAAGTCAGCTTTCATATTTCTCTAACTACACTTACAATTTTAAAAATTTAAATTAATAAAAGATATACTTAAATGGTTCTATTACTAGAAATTCTTTAGTGGCCCTCCTATTCTTTTATAGTGACTATATAACATGAAATTCTCCCAAATTTAATTTCCAGGCTAATAATAAGTCTCATTCACCAATGTAAGAAAATATATTAAATTTGTAACTGATTGTGTACTAAAAATATAAACCTTTTTTGTATATAATCTATTTTTATAATGACCTACAAACATGGTAAAAAAAGAGTTAAGTTCCTCCTAAAGGTATTGGGCTAAAAGGATGGAACCCAAAAGAACACCTTGAGGAGTTGAATTTCTCTTCAGTGGGAACTATATTGGTGAAAGTGGATTGGTTGGATTTAGAGTGTAAATGTGTCATCTAGTTGAAAGAAAACCAAACTAGATGTCCCTTCACTAATGTCACATGTCAGGAGCTTTAGTTTAACGTGTGGGAATCAACTTCCTACCTTTTCAGTTGACAAGACTTGAGATGACACAAATACCTAAAGATATTTTGGAAAAAACAGTAAACCAAATATCAGACTAAAACCATTTGACAATAGATTTCCTCTTCATTATGGTTTTCTGTAAAGCACTCTCACTTTTCACTTTCACCTTGATCATCATCTTCTTCTTCAAAACCCTTTTGATCCTTTACTTTCACCTTCACCTTCATCCTCTTCTGAGAACTTCTTTTCTAAAAAACCTTTTATCTTCTTTTTTACTTTTGAAGCTGAGAAGCTAAAGAACCCATCTTTTCCTCTCCCAAAATTCCTCTCATTGTTCTTCATTTCATCCATCACCTTCACGAGTAAAAACTGGTAATCGGGTGTTTCACCAGAACACTCGACGACCCTTAGCCCACCCCTTTCCACTTTAAACAAAGCTCATTCATCCTCTTATGATATTAGTGGAGGTCTCAACACTTGTTCTCCACCTTTCTTCTTCATTATTAGTTCTTGTATTGCTTATTTGCCATTAATAGAAGTGTCTTCCTCACAAGTTTACTTACCCCTAATCTCTCATCTTAACTATTATTTTTCACGAAACCCACCCAAATTAGTAACATATCAAAATTTCATAGTAACAAATAAATCTTTTAAAACTTATAAAATGATAAATACCGTACAATAAAGTGTGGTTCATCAGTAGTCACTACCTGAACATGATTGAAGATGGCTGTTACGCGGACATAATAATGATAAGCTCCCTTAGGTTACTGAGCCTAACGTGATTATGTCGTTAGCTACAGTGTCAATCCATGAGAACCCCACAATGTACTATATTGATTCCTACCTATATGTTGGTATATACATGTGAAATCAACAACACTCAAATTCGTTATCTTTGCCCTACCTTTATCTTCTCAATTTTAATTATGAATTACAACGTTATCTGAATAACTAAAAACAAATATTAATTTATGAGTATTAGAAATATGGTTAGTTAATTATATGGTCTTACTTAGCACTTCAAATGTTTTGAAATAACTAATTTTATAATATAATGTCAAAAGTTTTATAATTAAAAGATATCAAATTTAATCTTTATTAATTTAAAAAATATAAAAAAAAATTGTATTTCAAATCCGTAGAGCTTTTTTTTTCTCTAAGAAAATTTGAATTATTGATATGTTGGAGGTTTCTACCACAATTGCAAGATGGAGGACAGAAATCGTTAGACGATCGAAAAATAGTCAAACTAGAATTATCCCGGCCCGATACTAATTATAGTGAAATTTGCAATAATGTTTTGCATCTTAATTATCGAAACTTTTCTAATTAAACACCATAGTACAGAGTGTATATATATGAGAGTGTTGGTTGTGGTTCTCCGATCCATCATTTTTGATTAGGTTAGGTATATGTTGGTCGTTGTAGTGTGTTATGTTTATATATAGCTTCTGTCTTATCATTTCATCACTACTTTTGTTTCCTTTTAAGTTACACTTGGGGTCTTTTGTTCACATGGTGTGACACATGCCATGCTTCAAGAATCAAGATACACACTCTCGTGCCCAAAAAGAATACAATTATAAAGACTCTCATTTTTATTTTTAAAAATGTCTTAATTTTTGTAGTCCAAATTTATTAAGTTAATATTATGGTGTATTATATCTTTTAATCAACAGTGAAACTTTTTTATATAATACAAAAATTCATTAAAAAAATATCATGTGAAATGTATATGTTTCTCTAAGTGTTTTTTTATTTAAATAAAAAATTTATTATTCACATATTTAAATTAGAATACAGAAATTTACTGATTTGTATATTTAAATATATTTTCGAAGTCATAAAACTTGAAAAAAGTTTGTTACATTTTGGAACATGTAGCCTGTGATGTTGAAGGTGCGCAAGGGGAGTATGAGAACAGAGCAGTAGTGGAAGCAGAGAGAAGAAATGAGAGTTCTTGTTTTCTCAGTGTACTGAATGATGAACCACGCTTTACACTGTTACAACAATCAGATATATATATATATATATATATATATATATATATATATATGTTCATCTAACCAACTAAGTTAGAATAATTAGGAGCTAACTAAAAATTCTGTTATAGGCTACTTGTCTAACTAACTTGTTGCTACAACTAATGAATCAATTAACTAATTGCTATGCTAGTACATCAAGTAACACCCTCCCTCAAGTTAGGAGTGTGTAAGTTGACCGGTCCTAACTTGCCAAAGAGTGTGGAGAACATGGACGGAGGCAGCGGTTTGGTCAGGATGTCCGCAACCTATTCAGTGGTAGAGATGGGAAGAAGATGAATAAGACCTTCTTAGAACTTGTCGCGCACAATGTGGCAATCGACCTCTATGTGCTTCGTGCGCTCGTGGAACACCGGGTTGGAGGTGATGTGAATTGCAGATTGGCTGTCACAGTAGGTGCTAATGGGCTTGGTGAGAGGCATTCCCAAGTCCTTCAAAATGAAACTGAGCCAAATAGCCTCCTTAGTAGCAGCGGCAAGCGCTCGGTATTCAACTTCGGCTGAACTGCAAGCAACTGTCACTTGCTTTTTGCTCTTCTATGAAACCAGGGCAGTGCCGATGTAGAAGCAGTAGGCTGTCACAGATCTTCTTGAATCAGGACATGCCACCCAATCAGAATCAGCAAATCCAGTGACACAAAGATCAGAGGTGGCCGAGAACACTATGCCAGTGGCAGGTGAAGCTTTGGTGTATCTGAGGATTCGATGGACAACACTGAGGTGAGAAGTAGTGGGGTGGTCAAGGTATTGACTCAACTTTCCAATGGCAAAGCTAATGTTAGGTCGGGTGTTGGTCAAATAGAGCAATTTGCCAACTAACCTTCGATATTCTATAGAATCTGAGAGGGGAACACCTTCAGTTTTGCTGAGTTTGGTACTGCAGTCCATAGGGGTAGAAGCAGGCTTGCAGTTCTCAAAACCAGCATCCTTCAAGATGTCCATAGCATACTTTCTTTGATTAAGAAGAATGCCCTCTTTTGATCGCGCAACCTACATCCTAATAAAGAATTTCAAATCTCCAATGTTCTTGATTTTGAACCTATCATCCAAGACTGTTTTGACAGCATTAATTTCTCCCAAATCATTTCCAGCCAATATCAAATCGTCAACGTAAACCAACAATGCGGTGAATCCAAATCCAGTTTGCTTAGTAAAAAAACTATAATCAGCCTTTGACTGAACAAAACCCAACTCAACTAGAACAGATTTCAGCTTTGTATTCCACTGTCGACTTGCTTGTTTTAGACCATAAAGCGACTTTTCAAGCTTGTACACTTGGCCAGCTTTGACGTCCAACCCTTGAGGTGGTTTCATGTACACCTCCTCATCCAAATTGCCATGCAAGAATGCGGTATTGACATCAATTTGCTTGAGGAACCATCCCTTTGCCGCAGCCACAGCCAAGACAACTCTCAAGCTGCCCAGCTTCATCACAAGGCTAAATGTGTCCCGATAATCAATCCCAGGGACTTGGGTGAATCCCTTTGCCACTAATCATGCGTTGTAGCATTCAATGCTGCCATCAGGGTTGTATTTCACTTTGAAAATCCACTTGTTGCCAATTGCCTTCTTGCCGGGTGGAAGTGAAGTGAGCTTCCAAGTTTGAATTTGCTCAAGAGCTTGGAGTTCATTCTTAATAGCATCAACCCAACAAGATTGAGTAATTGCTTCACTGTAGTGCTTGGGTTCAATGTTAGAAGATATGGTTAGAGAATATGTAGTATGTGATGCAGAAAAATTTTCATATGACAAATAATTCGATAAAGGGTACCTTTCAGATTTTCGGAGTGGAAGCCGAGGAATGGTAGCATTTAGACAATGATAGTCTTGCAAATGTGATGGTGCTCTACGAATTCTTGTTGATTTTCTTAACAGGCGCAGTGGTGATGCATGTTGAGGTGCAGGTGTGTGATTTTGTGGCATATTTGTTTGATTAGGTGATGGAGATTGAATTGGTGGTGTATGTGCTGAATTGAAATTTTGTGGGGCATCATTATTATTATTGGAAGTCTCAGAGTGTGAGTTGGATGCATGTGATGCTTGATGATTAGTGTGTGCTGTGTGAGGTTGAAGAATGATGTCATATGCAAAGGGGTCAGTTTTGAACTGAATAGAAAATGCAGTATGTGTGCTTTGGTCAGGGTGTGTGCTTAAGTATGGAAAATGATCTTCATAGAAGGACACATCTCTTGAAGTAAAGATCTCTCTAGTCTTTAGATCAATTAAGAGATATCCTTTGATACCCTCCCTGAAACCCAAAAAATGCAGACCTTCTGGATCTTGGATCTAGTTTCTTTCGATTTGCTTGGAGTGTACTGGCATATGCCAAACACCCAAAAACTCTTAAATGAGATATGTCAGGTAAAGAGTTATGCAAAGCTTGATAAAGTGATAAATTGTTCAGAAATTTGATGGTAATTTATTCATGATGTGAACTGAATATGAAACTACATATTGCCAAAAGCACTTGGGGACATTTGAGTGAAAGAAAATTGCTCTAGTTATTTCAAGAATGTGTTGATGTTTTCGTTCAACAATACCATTTTGTTGAGAAGTTTCAATACATGATCTTTGGTGTAATATACCAGTTTCATTGAAGAAAGAATGCATCAAAAATTCAGTTCCATTATCGGACCTTATACATCTGATTTTGCTGTCGTACTGTGTTTTAACAAAATTTACAAAGAATTTAATGAGATCAACAACTTTAGTTTTGTTTTCATGAAAAATACCCAAGTGAATCTTGTTTTATTGTTCACTATGGTTAAGAAATATCTATGTCCTCCCGTAGAGGGAATGGCCAGCAGGCCCCAAACATCCACGTGAATTAAATCAAAAGAAGTTAATGAAACGGTGCTACTATTATTGAATGATAATCTCTTTTGCCTTGCTAGGTGACATGAGTCACAAGGCTGTACATCAGTGTCACAATGAATGAATATGAAGATTTTCTTCATTTCTTTCATTCTATGAAATGGTGCATGGCCTAACCTAAAATTTCATAGCTTTGTGTTTGAAATATTCAGTATTGGCATGTCTACATGAGTTTTATTTGATACCTGTGTAATTTCTGATCACGCAGCATCACAGTTCAAGGTATAAAGGCCACCACACACTCTAGCTGCTCCAATCATCTTCTTCGAGAGTAAATCCTGTATCTCACAATCGTCATCAGTGAAACTCATTTTACAATGCAAATGTTTTGTGTCTTTTGATACTGATATCAATTTGAAATTGAAAGATGGGATGTATAATGCATTTGTGAGGTACAGTTTGTTTAAAAATTTGATAGTTCCAGCTATATTGCTAATGATTTGTGCACCATTAAGCAACCGAATGATTATAGGAGCTATCTTGAAATGAGTTTGAAAATCTTCTAGGCAATAGGATACGTGAACATTAGCTCCTGTATCTATTATCCGAGAACCATGTTTTGATGCAGAAATGTTTAAAGCCAACACGCTTGACTTAAAATGCATGATATGCACCAAGTTACCTTGATGAGGTACTTGTTCCAGGGTTGTGATTTGGTTAGCACTGTGGATCTGCTTTGCCTCTCCCCTGTTGAGTAAAGCTAGTAGGGTTGATTTCTGCTCTGGAGTAAACTCAACATTGGAAGTTCCATTTTTTTCCTCACAGCCAGAATCATCAATGCCATCGCCATTTATTTCAGCACTGAAATTCACTACTCCCAAACCATGTTTGTCTATCTAAGATGAGGGGAAAAACCATGTTTCTTGTAACATACATCCACTGTGTGGCCTCCTTTACCACAGTATGAACACTGCATTCTATCTCTTTCTGTTTGTCCTCTCACAGAGCCTTGGAATCTACCTCCTCTACCTTTTCCTCTCCCTCTGCCTTGTGAGGTCTCAGCTGTGTTGAAGGAATTGGTAGAGTGTAATAAGATCTTGGGGTCTATGGTATCATCCATGGACTGGTTTTGCCTTTCTTGTCTAGTCATCATGGAAAACACAGCCTTTAAATCTGGCAGTGGCTCCATTAGCATGACCTGAGCTCTACCATTCGCAAACTGTTCATTAAGTCCTCTTAAGAATCTAGTTACATGATCTTCCATTCTATATTTTCGCATTTCTCCTAATCCACAAGTACACACAGATTCACAATTGCAGGGTGGAATTGGCCTGAAATCATCAAATTCTTCCCACAGTGACTTCAGTTTTGTGAAGTATTGTGTCACGCTCATTTCTCCTTGTCTTGTTCCGTATAGCTCCTCCCATAGCTCATATGCAACCTTGTTCCACATCACGCTTTGGGTGATTTCAGGGTTCAGCAAGATTTTAATCCAGGCTAAGACATATGTATTACATCTATCCCACAGTTCAAATAATGGATCATTCTTATCAGGTTTCTTTAAACTTCCATCAACAAATTTCAGCTTGTTTTTCGATTTTAGGGCTAACAACATCGCATTGCTCCAACTACTGTAATTCTTGCCATCAAGAATGGTATGGATGAGGGGAATACTAGTATTTTCGGAAGGATGAAGGTAGAAGTGGCTCGATGAATCTTGGCTAGGGTTGCTGCCATTCCTGTTGAGGTGAGCCTGAATCGATGAGATATGGTTCAAGAACGTCGCGATACCTAGAGGATCGAGGCCCTGGAAGGAATTGCCTTGGTTCATTCGGAATTGCTCTGAATTTTGAGTTGGATCCATCACTAGGTTTCAGATCGTGCACTTGATGTGTGCTTCGATTTGAATTCTGAGCTTCTCTTTCCTCAATCGTTGTTCCTTCTATTCTCACCCCTTTGGGTTCCACGCTCACCACACCATGTTGAAGGTGCGCAAGGGGAGTGTGAGAACAGAGCAGTAGTGAAAAGCAGAGAGAAGAAATGAGAGTTCTTGTTTTCTCAGTAGTGTACTGAATGATGAACCACGCTTTACACTGTTACAACAATCAGATATATATATATATATATATATATATATATATATATATATATATATATATATATATATATATATATATATATATATATATATATATATATATATATTGTTCATCTAACCAACTGAGTTAGAATAATTAAGAGCTAACTAAAAATTATATTATAGGCTACTTGTCTAACTAACTTGTTGCTACAACTAATAAATCAATTAACTAATTGCTAAGCTAGTACATCAAGTAACATGTGAAAACAAAGAAAATTTATACAATTTTTGGACCTTGAGATTACAAAAATGAGACATAAAATAATCACATATTTTCGATCATAGAACTAGTGAAAATGAGCCTCAAAATTCGAATGTAGCATACCAAAAAAAAAAATTATACAATTTTTAGATCTTGAGATTGAAAAAATGAAATACAAAACAACCACATATTTTCGATCATAAAACTAGTAAAAATGAACCTGAAAATTCGAATGTAACATTTCATTCTGTTTTATTTTTGCTGTCTATAGAAGTAAACATACTTTATTTTTTCAGTTTATTTTCATGGTCTCTACCTACGAAAATACAGAAGAAATTTATATTTTCAAAACTTCGAAAAATATAAATTTGTTAGAAACTAAAATATTTAATCTAAAACCTTTTAGAACTAATTTGAGTATTCATCTTTTTCTCAATCCCCATTTTTCACAATATATGTATCACAAGTCAATTTTAATTTTGAATACTATTAACACTATATGTAAATTTTGTTTGAAGTAGCAATAAACTAAAAGAAAAAAAAATTAGTAGTTAAATTTAAATATACGTATGACGTGTAGCTTTAAATTTCAGATACTACTACATATAAAACACATAGGGAAAAAAAATCACATAGACATATCGCTTGATTAGTGTACTAGTGTTTTATAGACTAATTCCGCTAGAGAATCAATAGGGTATTTATATAATGTGTATAATGGATTGTTTATTTAGTCTAATATGAGTTAAAAATGAACATTTAAGATAAAATACTATTAATTTATCAAACACAATACATTCATATTATCCAGAATAACCATATGAGTATCAAGAATAATAAACATCTGATATCCTACTGAATCGAACACAATACATTCCATTGTACACATGGTACAAATACTCCAATAGCTCCCTATATTTTCTCTTTATAGACAAGTTACAATCTTACTATTAGTTTTATTGTTACGCCCTATTAATAATGAAATAATTTTTCAAATTAAACTAAATTAGACTCATTTAATATTAGTAATTAAATATTATTATCCTTATTATTTGGACAAATTTATTTAGCAATTGGGGTGTAATCTTCAATTCCCACAGTTAGCAGTTAACCTCAATGTAATTATTAGCAATGAAATGAAAATTCTTTGTGACGTGAACCATGATGACTTTAAAGAATAGGTAGATCCTAATTAATTATAATTTTTTACGTTTGGAAAGCAAAAGTCACACCTCACAAGTCACAAGGACCGCACCCATTGAAACCTAGCTTAACTTGGCCACTAATGTCTCTGCCACAAGATTTGACCATCATTATATTAATTAGTACAACCGTCTTGCAAGAGGAGGATTAGACTTTGATTTAGTACTAATAACCACTAATAAATTATATGTACTATATATGTACGTAGTCCGGTATATATAGCTGTTTAAAATCGGCTATATCAAATTATCAATTAGAAATTTTATATTTTTTATTTTCAAAATACTTGACCAAACTATATTACTTAATAATTTTAATTTTAATTTGTGTATGTCCCTTTATTTGCTAGTCCTTGTCCCTGTAATATTAAAGCACTCCATATAATAAAATAGGGAGCATATCATATTTTTTAGAAAATAATATAAATAAAAAATAAGTTATGTGGGCTATAATTTTTGAAAAAAATAATATTGTAATTTATTTTTTAAAAAAAGTTAAAGAATAAGGTTAACCTGATTAGTAGAATATTTTTTCAAATTCCAATTATTTATATAAAAATATAAAAAATTTAAAATTAAAATTTGTTTAATTAATTAAAAATATGACACTTATTATTTAATAAAAATATTTAAGAATAAACTTTGTCAACCAAAAAGAAAGTTAAAATATAGTCAATGGATAGTTAAAAGAATGAGCAATGTATAGTAGTTGGTTTTCTATCGTTACAAGAAAAATTATTTTGAGAGATAATAATTTATTTGTTTCAACAGCAACAAAAATAATTATTAACACATTATCTGTAATTAGGTATTAGTTATTTTATATTTTTGTCATTAAAATATTTTAGTAATAATTATAATAATTATTGATAACTTTTTTTGGTAGTTAAATTTTTATAACTTATCATAATAATAATAATAATAATAATAATAATAATAATAATAATAATAATAATAATAATAATAATAATAACTAAATTAACTAACAAAAATAATAAGTATAATACTATTAGCACTAAAAAGTTTTGAAAACTTTTCTTTTTCTGCTTGCCAATAATCCCAAGAAAGGCATAAATATATCCAGGTTGTCATCAAAAGCTAGTGGTGCACTGGTGCGTATAGGACAAAATACTGCAAAAGTCTTACAGATGAGACGACCTAACTTATTAATTAAGAATTCATTTCATTACACTTCCGAGTCTTGTATATATATATATTGCACGAAAAATGCTTAATACGGTAAAAAAATATATTAATTATATAAAAAATATTTAGTACAGGAATCAAAAAATATATTATGTATGCACATAATATAATGTCAATCATTAATCAAATTAAATTAATATACACAAATTTTTTTATTAAATAAAAAATTAAAATTATTTTTTACATGTTAACTATTAATATTAAAAAGTTTTTTTTATGTCATATTATATAATAAAAAAAAATTTTATGTTCATTGTATACAAAAAAAAATTAGGTTTAGCAAAAAAAAATACATAATAAAAATATTTAAATTCATACATTTCTAAGTATGTCTACTTTCAACTCAAATAGATGTGTTAATATAACTTTAAATATACAAATATCTCCAACTTATTAAATATCTATTAATAAATATTAAAAAAATTTGAATAATCACATGATTAATATCATATCATGATCATCTGATAAAAATTGGATAGAAAAAATACATGATATAATACATAATATAATCATGTAATAAAAGGTAAAGTGCCTAAATAAAAATAAATTGCATTCATATATATATATATATATATATATATATATATATATACCCGTTAGTATAGCATATTATAAATTTACACAATACATATTTTATAAAAAAATAACTAAAGTATTATATGTTTAAAATCTTATTACTTAATAAATTTAACAAAATTAAATAGTCTTTTTTTTTTTGACAATCTTATTTATAATTCAATGAGCATATTATACTAAAAAGAAAAATTTATTAGTCAAGTTGAATGTAATTAATTATTTAGTTTTAATTATGTATTATAGTAAATATTATATTTTTTTATTGACTAAATGTTATATATACAAAAAAATTAATTTATTAAACATTATATATATTTTCTAAAGAATAACCCATTCTACTTTTGGAATGTATAATACACAATGCTACATTAATATAATTGAACAATACAATGAGTTAAAAAATAAAAAAATAGATAGATAAAAAAAATACTATATAATTTATCTGTATTTGAATAATTTTATAAGTTCAAAAATCATACATGTTTAACTTACATAAACCACAAACATTAAAAACACCAATAAATTTTGAACGCTTACATCACATTTTTTTTTTAAAATGCTATAAATATTATATAATTACATGATATTAAATTTCATGTTGGGAAAGTCTAGGGACCAGCATATTTATTAAAATCTGGTTAGCGCTTAGTCAGCAAAAAGAAAATGAGTGATTTTTCACCATTAAATAAAATCTAACACCATTAAATATACTATTGATGGCTAATTGATGGCTACAACTCACAAAATCTGCTGGCCCCCTAACACTCCTCTTTAATGTTAATTTATATAATTACATGAATTCTTACTTTTATGTGTTCCAAGTACATTGCCTGTGCGAATTACGGAAAATACTTAATATATCTTGTTTAATGATACATCTATACAAACACTTGGAATATAAAAAGCATTCAAATATATCTAGCAAAAATGAAAAATCTTAAAACACTTTTAATCAAAATGAGAATAACTAACTGTCGAGATCATGCGACATTTAGAATCGTCTACATTGTTGCATCTTCATGTACTTGATAAATCAAGTAATAGTAGCAGAATATAAAGCAAAGAATTTTACATCATAATCATAATTAACAATTTATTAGAATAGGTATGTTTTGTTTTCTGCTAATGGTGTCAATGCAGAACATATCTACATCTCCTTCTTTAAGGAGCATTTAAGAGACAACTCACTTTAACATCATAATATAGATCGTAAAAAATATAGTAAAAAAATTTGACATACTATAAGGAGAAAAAATGATGTTGCTATTAGATATGTTAAATGAGTAAGTTTTATAGCTTCAGCACCCTTATTATTTGGTAATGTATTGACAAATTCCTACAAGAATTTTATTATATTTTTGGAATTAACCTCCTCAGTTTGAGACATATGATGGACCCACATCTTGATTCTCTTTTATTTTTCCTTTCTTTTTATATTTTGATTCGTACAGTTTCATTTTCTTGTCTGTCCAAAAGGTCAAAGTTCAACTCTTTCTCTTTATATTGTCAAGTCAGGAACAATCGACAGATCGAGCAACTTCTTCACTGAATGTAGTAAAGCAAGAACTTTATCTATGTGCTTAACTTGAATACTCATCAACTCACTGCAACAAATTTTCATCTCAACAACGGCATAATAAAAAACTCCAACATAAAAAGAAAAAAAGAGATAAATGTCCAATCGCCCAATGACCCACGCCCAATAAAATAAAATAAAGTATGAAAGAAAAAACAACAACAAAGCTTTCATATATTAGATGATTAAATATTTCAAATAAACCATGGTTGTAAACATGACTATTAAAATTTAATTAGAAAAAAGAAAGACCCTCAGACATGATATGAGGAACAAACAAAGAAGCAATAGACATGAAAGCAAAACAACATTATAGTTATTATTTGTCGAAACTATAGATAACTAATGAGTGTAGCACATAGTCTAAACAAGCAAATTAGTTTATTATTTGTAAAAATATGAATACAAAAGTAAGACGACAAATCTTATCAGCTACACTACAACTGTTATAGCAGAAATTGAAGGGTGAAAGGTCCAGATCACAATAGAACAAAGGGTAAAATTGCATTTGAGTAAGCTTTGCATGCAATGAGAACAGAGCAATATTGTATAATTGTGCGAAACTAACAAAAAAATACTTATTAAATACATATCGTAATCATGTGATAAAAATTGGGTGACTAAAATGCACATAAAAAATACATGATATAATACATAATATAATCATGTAATGGAAGGTGAGGTACAACAACAACAACAACAAAGCCTTCTCCCATTAAGTGGAGTCGGCTACATGAATCAAACGACGTTATTGTGCTCTGTCATGTATCATGTCTACAGAGAGACCGTTTACATGTAGATCTCGTTTGACCACCTCATGGATGGTCTTCTTAGGTCTTCCTCTGCCTTTCGCCCTTTGTCCATCTTCCATCTCATCCACCCTCCTGACTGGATGTTCTATCGGTCTTCTTCTCACATGTCCAAACCACCTGAGATGCGATTCAACCATCTTTTCCACAATGGGTGCTACTCCAACTCTCTCCCTTATATCTTCATTCCTTATTTTATCCAATCCCATATGACCACTCATCCATCTTAACATCTTCATCTCTGCCACACTCAGCTTATGTTCGTGCTCCCCTTTAGCTGCCCAACACTCCGTACCATACAGCATAGCCGGTCTTATAGCGGTGCGATAGAATTTACCTTTAAGTTTTAAAGGCACTTTTTTGTCGCATATAAAACCAGATGCACTCCGCCATTTTGACCAACCTGCTTGGATCCTATGATTTACATCCTGTTCAATCTCTCCATTATCATGTATGATGCACCCAAGATACTTAAAACTTTTAACTTTTCGTAGGATGTTTTCTCCAATCTTCACCTCTATATTGGGGTTTTCCCTTCTCAGACTGAACTTACATTCCATATATTCCATCTTGCTATGGCTTATGCGCAGACCATACACTTCCAGAGCTTCTCTCCATAACTCCAACTTCTTATTTATGTCTTCCCTTGACTCTCCCATAAGGACGATATCATCGGCAAAAAGCATGCACCATGGCACAGGCTCTTGGATGTGCTCTGTGAGTACTTCCAAGACTAATGTGAAAAGGTATGGACTTAAGGATGATCCCTGGTGTAATCCTATACAATAGAGAATTCCTCTGTCACACCACCTTGAGTCTTCTCACTAGTTGTGGCCCCATCATACATGTCTTTAATTGTTCGAATATATGCGATCCTTACTCTCCTCTTTTCTAAAACCTTCCATAAGACCTCCATTGGTACCCTATCATACGCTTTTTCCAAATCAATAAACACCATATGTAGATCCCTTTTATTACTACGATACCTCTCCATCATCCTTCTTAATAGGTATATCGCTTCAGTGGTAGATCTGCCTGGCATAAATCCAAATTGGTTCTCTGTTACTTGTGTCTCTTTTCTCAACGTCCGTTCTATCATCCTTTCCCATAACTTCATAGTATGACTCATAAGCTTAATCCCTCTATAGTTTCCGTAACTTTGTATATCCCCCTTATTCTTGTAGATAGGTACCAATATGCTCTTTCTCCACTCATCAGGCATCTTCTTTGACCTTAAAATCTCATTAAAAAGTATGGTTAACCAGTTGATGCCTTTTTCTCCAAGACCCTTCCAAACCTCAATCGGAATATTATCAGGTCCTACTGCCCTGCCATTTTTTATCTGCTTTAGAGCCTCTTTTACCTCGAAATCTCGAATCATTCAATAGTAGTCAAAGTTTTAATCTTCTTCCCTTGTGCATAATCGACCAAGGCTCGGAAGAGTCTTCTGTCCCTCATTAAATAACTCATAGAAGTAGCTCTTCCACCTTTCATTAATCTTCTCCTCTTGAGCCAATACCTCTCCATCCTTATCCTTTATGCACTTAACCTGATCCAAATCTCTCGTTCTTCTTTTCCGGCTCTTTGCGATTCTATATATACCTTTTTCTCCTTCTTTCGTGCCCAAAGACTGGTAGAGACCCTCATATGCTCTTGTTCTTGCTTCACTTACAGCCACTTTTGTCTCTTTCTTAGCCGCCTTATATTTTTTCCAATTATCTGCATTGTGGCATAAAGACCACTCTTTAAAGCATTCCCTTTTTATCTTTATCTTTTCTTGTATACTCGCATTCCACCACCAGGACTCCTTGTCTCTTGGTCCTATTCCTTTAGATTCACCAAAACTTTCTTTTGCTGTTCTTCTAATAACTTCTGCCATCTCCCTCCACATCTCTTCCGCGCTTCCATTCCCATCCCACTTTGCTTCTTCTCCTACCCGTCTTAGGAAGCTTCTTTGTTCCTCACCTTTCATCCGCCACCACCTCGTCCTTGGGTTCTTCGTATGATGTCTTTTCCTCAACTTTTGCTCAACGTGAAAATCCACGACGAGCACCCTATGTTGTGTTGTCAAACTCTCTCCAGGGATAATTTTATAGTTAATGCAAAATTTTCGGTTGACTCTCCTCAACAAGAAGAAGTCGATTTGAGAGCTTGTCATGCCACTCTTATAGGTTATAAGATGTTCGTCTCTCTTTTTAAAATATGTATTTGCGATGAGAAGATCAAAGGTTGAGGAAAAGTCCAAAATAGTTTTACCCTCGGCATTGATCACCCCGAAACTATGGCCTCCGTGAATACTCCCATATCCAGTCACTTCTCTCCCAACATGGCCATTTAAATCTCCTCCTAAGAAAATCTTATCTCCCAAAGGTATGCCTTGAACCAAACTCTCTAGATCCTCCAAAAACCTTATCTTGTGTTGTTCGTCTGAACCCACTTGCGGTGCATAGGCGCTAATCACATGGAAAGCACCTCCCTCCACCATAAGTTTGATAGAGATGATCCAATCTCCCACCCTCTTGACATCCACTACGTCCTTCTTCCACTGCTTATCCACAATTATTCCAACCCCATTCCTATTCTTCACCTTTCCTGTATACCAAAGTTTGAAACCAGAAGTATCCAACTCCCTAGCCTTTGCACCAATCCATTTCGTTTCTTGTAGGCACATAATGTTAATCTTCCTCCTTGTCATGGTGTCCACCACCTCCATGGACTTTTCTGTTAAAGTGCCTATGTTTCATGTCCCAAATCTCAACCTTCTGTCGCTTCGACCTTTACCTTTTACTTTGTGAACTAGCTTATTTATCCTCGTCCGTTCACGAAAATGTGAGAACCCTTGCTCATTTAACACTACATCCGGGCACCGATGCAGCGGCTCTTGCTTTGACACCGTACTCGAGCCATACGGCGCGTTGCTTCCGGACAACGACCTAGCTTTAGCGCAATAATGTCTTTGGTTCATGTCATGGGGTTCGGCTATATTTTTATGTTGGTTGCCGAAGACCTAACACAATCCTCCTCCTTTATCCGGGTTTGGGACCGGCTATGTACCGCAAATGTAACATAGGCGGAGTTGGAAGTGAGGTACCTAAATAAAAATAAATTGCATTCATATTACAAATAAACAAATATCAATAGATGATACATATACATATATATATATATATATATATATATATATATATATATATATATATATATATATATATATATTAGACCATGCATAATTAAAAAAAAAAACTAAAATATTATAGGTCTAAAATCTTACTATTTAATAGATCTAACAAAATTAAATAGTCTCTTTCTTTTTGATGATCTCCTTTATAATTTAATGGGCAGATTATACTAAAAAAAGGTAAGTTAAGTTGAATCTAATTAACAAATTAGTTTTAATTATGTATTGTATCAAACATATTATATACATATATACATATATATATATATATATATATATATATATATATATATATATTAGTGACTAAATGTTTTATATATTGAAGTTAATAGACCACACTTTTATTCTTTAAAAGAAATTAGTTGATAAAATAAATTATTATAACTGGGTATTTAATATTTAAATTAATTAAAATTTCTCAAAAAATACGTAATAGTGAGGAATTAAAATAATTTAGGATGAAAAAAATATATGACTCCCTTGAAACACATCTTAAAAGTTTTTACTCACTTATATTATTACCTTTTGTAAAAGTAGTTGTTGTAATCATTTTTCACTATTCTTATATATTTAGAGATTGCTTCCTAGGTTCTTATATTTAGAACTACAATTTCTCAAAATTTAATCATTAGAAACAATAAACTAAAAGATGATAAAAAAAATACTAAAAGTAATGAAAGTTATTGGAATTTTTAATCATTCATGTATTTAATAGAGTACGACTCTCTTTTAAAATTATTATATAATACTTCATCTACTATTGAATTACCTAATAGGAGAAAAAGAAACAAAAAAAAAATGTTTAATATATCATAATTCATTTATAAATTGCATAACCTAATAAATGCAAAAAGAATAGCAAGACAGGGAGTTAAAGGAAAAAGTCTTAATACAAAACATATACATAAAACTCAATAAATAGAAAATAGTTAGAATGCTTAAAATATATTTTATACAAATAATATAAATATTTATTTAATATTTACTCATAATCATATTTATTATAATTATTATTAGTAGTAGTAAACAAAAGATAATATGAGAGACATGGTATTTTAAGTTTTTAAGTGGTTCAATAACTAATAGTTTCATTAAGTCATCAACATCCCAAGATGTGAACTGCAAACTAGGAACTTGATGAGGAGGAATTTCCATAGGAATTTTCTTGTATTATTCCTTTTAGGTGGTTCTAAGTGAACCTTTTCATTGCAATTAGAAGAACTTAAGGCTCCTATTAAACGATTCCGTTAGTAATTAGAGGACCAATCACATCTGTTTGTATCTTATCACTATCAAAATGAAGGTGCAAAATTAAGTATGGAAAGAAATGTGCAAAATTAAACATATAAAATGCTTAGAATAATGAAACTACTCTTGGTAAACATACATGCAAATTATATGTTTATTGAGTGTAAAATATCTGTAAATATAGGTACAAATTATTGCTAGCCAGAAATGATAATATTTGCAGGCTACATAGCATTGCTCAATTCTAAAAATGAAGCAGATTTAAATTAGAAAAAAAAAACAGCACACACAATCAAGCAGAATCACAAACATAATAATACAAATTCAGTCAACATGTCATTGCCCTCACATTTCTTAGAGATATAAGGCACATAACAGCTCTTACCAACATATTATCACCATTCCGAAAAGGATCTTTGAAGATTTTTTGAGGATTGGACAAATTAAAAAACTAAAATTACTCTTTAAGCCTGTGACCATACAATTAGATAGCAAAAGTAATAGAAATATTAGTTTGAGAATTCTTACTATAAGAATATTTCACTATCTGCACTTGTTGTTTGTCCAGTGTCAAATCCATCATAGTTTCACTTTGGGATCTCAGGATGTTCAATAGGCCTCGGTATTATCTGAAAAGTTTAAAAGTTGGATTGCTCATGAACAATGCTGCTGCATAAATAAGTTCCAAACAATGATTGTGAATCACATACCTTTATTTTACTCCTTACACGTCACTAATGTGCTCTATGCTTTCCTAGTCTTGCTGCATGTGCTCTAAATTATCGCTGCTCAATTTTTGCTACTGATCTATTATATTCAACCGTTTTCTCCTTTGAATCTACCACCACTACATTGATAACCACCACCTCCATATTCTGCTCCACCACCATAGTGATCGCCATCTCATCCACCGCCTAACTCCTATCTCAATGTTCATTGCAATGCCACCGCCACCATGATGATGGATTCAAAAAAAATAAGTGAAGAAACAACTATACAATTCCACTAAACAATAAATGTTGGGGTTATAAATATATCTTTTTGTTGCCATTCAAATTTTAAATTTTAAATTTCTAAGTTTTTGTTACTTGTTAGGTGAAGAGAAAATAAATATAGAAGTAGAGAATGGATGAAAAATAATCAGTGATGAAAGAGAATTAATTGAAGGAAGAAATAGTCAGAAGTCATGGAAAATAAGAAGTAAAATTTACTTGAAAAAAATAAATAATTGAATGGGAGACTACAAATGAATTAATTGATGTATACAGAACACTATAAAATATTCAATTCTTAAGTCCTCTTTATCAAGATATTTTGAATCACTACCCGGAATGGATAAGGTTTTGTGTCTTAGAGTTTCATAATTGAACACCTCACTGAAACTGTAGAATTTGATGAAGCAAAAAAAATGATTTTAAAAATAAAAAAATTCAAAATATAGTAGATCTGAACAAAAATTTGAAAAACATCAAACGAAAAACCTTGAAATTGAAAATTTCTGAAAATTGAATGTGATCAAACCTTGTTTTCAAAGAGTTTGTTGGGCAGTCCATTACAAATTATCCAAAATCCCTATAGTTGTAGCAGATTTGCGTTTACCATCCCTGCCATACATGCCTCCTTGGTTACAATCCCAAGCCATGTGACTCATCCCACTATAGTTGTAGCAATCACAACTATAACCATGCTCTCCACCGCCACCACCATGATCACGATGACAGATTGTAAAAATAAAAAATGGGCGAAGCAACCAGAAGAATATAATGAATAATGGAAGAAGGGTTATAAATATGCTTGTTTTTTCTATTCAAAATTTAAATTTGAAATTTTTTGTTCTTCTTATCTTACTTGATATTAAAGGAAGGAGTTGAAGAGAAAGAGTTGTCAGAAGAAATAAATGTATGTAGCAAAGAATGAATGAAAAAACAGAAGGACATTAAAGGGATCAGAGAAGTTGAAGGGAGAGTTGTTAGAAGACATTAAAGACATTGAAGCTAATATTACTTGATACATAACCCAAAATCCCAAATATTGATGCAGAAGAAATGAGTAAATGAGAGACCACAGATGATACACCGCATAAGGATCACCATAATGAATCCAACTCTCAAGCTCTCTCCTGTAAAACACGTTGGATTTCCACTACCTGACAACCCTCTATTAATAGTTTAGTATTAGATATGTCATGGTCTGAAAATCGGATCAGACTGGTCACTCCGACTGGTCTAACTGTAAACTGCTAGTAATTATGATCTGATTAATCTCTTAAAATTGCTGTTAAAAAATCGGTGAATTGCCGAATCAGCTGGAAATCGATTAGTTGTTGACCGGTTTGAAAGAAACTGCGTTGTTTTGACAAATTTGGCTTACTGAACCTGTTTTTCACTCTCACTCTCATTCAGTCATTCCTTTCACTCTCAGCCTCAGTCCCCCTTCTCCAACTCTAGCCTCTCTTCGAGTCTCTGCCGCCGCCCATCCGTCGAGCTATTGTCGCCGTCCGTCCGTGAATCACAGAACTCATAGCCCTTTCTCCCGAGCCCCTCTCTCCCTTTCTTTCTTTCATTGACATAACCAAAAAACATTAGCCATCTAAGCCTACACCACCGCCGCAAGGAGTAGCATACTACCGCCGTCCGTCACACTCAAAGTTCGTCGTCCATCGGCCCATCTAGCTTCACTCGTGCTCCAAGTCTCCGACCCCTGTTCGCTGTCACTATCGCAGCTGCTTCCTCGAGCTCAGCCACCGTTTCCTCATTCACCAATGGTGGGGTCGTCGCTTGTTCTTCCCTTACTCGTCGTCATCCTGCTCGCCGTCGTCCATCGCGTTCAATCGCTCTCCATTATACTCTGCCCTGCTTATATCGAAGGTTAGTGCTCTTCATTTTTTTAATGCTCTATTCAGAATCATATTGATTATTGAATGATTATTGAATGTTGTGTGTTTTTATTGAATGATTATTTGATTATTGATTACCTCTGAATGTTCTGTTGTGCTGCTGTTTTGTGTTTTTTTTTTTGCATACTGATGTATTGCTGGTTTCTGTTTTATTGTTTTGTGACTTAATTAGTTAATTATGCTTAGGCTGTTCTATTCAAAAATCATATAGATTATTGAATATTTTGTATTTTATTGAATGATTATTTGATTATTGATTAGCTCTAGATGCTCTGCTGAACTGCTATTTTGTGATTTTTTTTTGCATACTAATGTGTTGTTAGTTTGTGTTTTACTGTTTTGTGACTTAATTAGTTAATTATACTTAGATTGTTCTATTCAGAAATCATATTAATTATTGAATATTTTGTATTTTTATTGAATGATTATTTATTAACTCTGAATGCTTTGCTGTGCTGCTATTTTGTATTTTTTTTGCATATTAATGTGCTGCTAATTTGTGTTTTACTATTTTGTGACTTAATTAGTTAATTATGTTTAGATTGTGGCTCTGGTTCTATTAGGTCTCAAGGATTTGGATGAGTGTCAAACTCCACACTACAAAAAAAGAGTTTAAAATGGCATTGATATTACGGCGGCTTTAAAGAACCGCCGTAATGTCCAGATATTATGGCATTTTTTGTTGCTGCCATAATTGATTTTGTATTTGTGGCGGTTCTGATGATTAGGGCGGTTTTGAACCGCCGTTATCACAAATGTATAAAATCAAAACTTACCATCCCCTTCTTCATTTACTGCCGCTCTCTGATACACGATACACGATTGATGAAGGCTCGTTCTCTGATCTCCCTCGCTCGTCTCGTCCTCCGCTAGCTACCGCTGCTTTCGACCTCCACCGCCGCTTCCTCAGATCTCAGAACACCACAGCCAACTGCTCCTTCACGCTGCCGATCTCGATGTCACCGTCGACTGCTCCTTCTCGCCGCTGCTACGCAGATCCTCTCCTCCCACAGCATTGCCATCGCCTCCACCTCCTCCATTGCATGTATTAAGTTTTTAAATTAGGGATTAATTTGTTCAATAATTAAGCACTTGAGGTTGAAATTTCATTAAATACTTAATTCTTTTTCAGATTGTTTGGCCTTGGCTGTTGGATGCGGCAATAATGCACGAGAAATTTCTAACGTTTTCTGCTGCATGTTCACGATCTTTGCTGCAGTGTTGAATTTTGAGCCATTGTTTTATTCTCTGGGTAAATTTCCTTCTCTTTTTTTCCCTTGCAACTCTATAACTGACTCAGTCGGCTGTTAGGAATTAATTAAAGTGGTTACAGTTAGCCCTAAACCCCTTTATATTGCAACCTTTATATATATTCGAGCGTGATATGAGTGTTTGGTCCATTGGATGGGACTCAAGGCTTCTTGCTTGTGTTTATTCTGTGAGTAATATATTAGACTTATTATCTTGGTTTAATTTAATTATTATTATTAGTATGGCGATTTAATTTATAAATAATTTAATGCTCTTCAACCAGGGAGTGGTGTGTTTTGGAATCGCATATTATGTACAAGGAGTTGTGACCAGGGAACGTGGACCAGTTTTTATGACTTCTTTCAGTCCTCTAATTATGATTATCACTGCTGTATTGGGTACCATTGTCTTGGCTGAGCAAATTCATCTTGGAAGGTCAGTTCCATATGAAAGTCTATAATAGGGTTTCATTAATTATGTTTAGTTCTTGCTGAGACACTAGTCAGTTAATAAATATACTAACTTGTTAATTTACAACGTAATTGGAGCTATTGTAATTGTTTGTGGGCTATACTACTTTGCCGCCAAGCATATATAGATCACTATAATGCTAGCTAGATAACCACGTTCACATTATAGATTAATTAGCTTATAAGAAAAAATTAAAGAACTAGTAGAATTTATTATTTTTTGTTAACATTTTAAGTCATTAATTCAATTATTTTAATTTAGTAATTTAATAATATTTATTCTGTTTTTTCATTTATTTTGTTTTTCAAAAGAACTAGCAAGACTTCTCTCAATGACTAATGGTGATCCTCATAATCAATCTAGCACAACTGTGTTAAAGGGAACTATTGGATATGCTCCTCCAGGTATAATCTGTTTCATCCAATCTTATAAGGACTTTTTAGTTTAAATTTTTATTCTTTCTTTCCATTTTCAATGTTTTTAAAATTGTGAAAAGGAAAAACTAAAAGAGGAAGTGAAAGCGAAAAACATAATTTTATTGTTTTCACTTTTTAAATGTGATATTGGCATGTTGTTTTCAGAGTATGAAATGAGTTGTGAGGTGTCAATGCAAGGTGATGTGTATTCTTTAATGTTGACTGCTCTATACGTTTGTTTCTCTTTCACAATGACTGCATTACTGATTCGTTGCTTATGAGAATGGCAGTTTAGGCCTTTCTTATTCTTTTTCTTTTTTTTCCCTTTCTTGCCTTTTTGTGAACGGGTTTTGTTCCTGTATGGATACCTGGAGAAGGAGAGCTTAGTCTCTGGAAGTTGGTTCCGAGCTATTACCTTCGGGGCCGACTTCTCAAGTACCGTGATAAGCCGAGCTTTTCTCCAAGAGTGAATCACGTAGAGCTTTGAGCAAGAAACAAGGGGGGAGTATACCTGCAAAGGCACTCCGAAGCTTAAGTTAGTATTGAGAATTTCTTATTCCTTTAGAATAGAAGATCATACCTTTTTATAGATGATAGTGTATAAGTTGGTTACGTTCCTGCTTTATTGCCCGTATTCAAGAGCAATAATAAGGGTGAATGTTAGTTTAGACGTTTCATTTTGTGAAGTAGTCCGGTGAGCTGATTTGTAACGTTACTTTCCAATAAATGACATTGATTGCCGACCAGTGACTGTAACGCCGAATAATAACGTAAATTGCCGAGTTATGGTTTATAATGCCGACTTTGTAGTGGTCCCGATCATAGCCCCCAAGCTTAGCCTGAGAGTATGTTTTAATGAAGCAGGTTGAGCTTTAAATGAAGCATAAGTCGGCGGTTGTGTATTTGTCGGCGAATGTGCTGGACCTGGAGCCCCCAGCTCAAGTTGTTTTATTAAAAAATGGTTAAAAAATAAAAAATAAATAAATAGGGAACAGTTTTTTAAATGTAGAGAGAGAAGTAATGATGGCATTAAGTGTGCTGTCGTTTCCTAGGCTACTCTTTGGGCGGTTGAGGTGACTGAGTGGACTTTGTTACTGAAGGGGTTATTGTAACTCCTTGGAAACTGTTACTGGAAATCCACTTAGTGCAGTGTCTTCATTTCTTGGGTTAGTGAGATAAGGTTGGCTGTTGGAGTTTTTTCAAAGAAGAGAATGAGTAAAAGAGGTATGTGAAAAAACTTTTGTTATTTGCTTCTTCATTGAGTTTCGTTTCTTCTTCTTCTATTTCTGTTTGGTTGCCATTTGATGGGTTTTGAGAAGGAGAAAAAAGAGAGGATAGATTGGTCATATGATTGGGTTAATGAAGATGTTAGGAATCGTGTGTCATTGTTCTTGGATCAGGAAGTTGTAGATGAGGTGGATAAAAGTAAAGTTGTTAGGTTTGGTTCTGGAATTCAACTGGAGCTGCTGCCCTGTTCTGAAAGTGATAGGGTTTTTCATAGGGGTGAGGGTTTTGAATACTTTTTTATGTATAGTTGTGTGCTTGAAGAGTTGAAGGTTAAGCTTCCATTTAGTGATTTTGAATGTCAGGTTTTGAAGCAGATGAACTGTGCTCCTTCTCAATTACATCCTAATGGGTGGGCCTTTCTTCGTGCATTTGAGGTTTTGATGGATTTTTTGGAAGAAAAGCCATCTGTAGAGTTATTTTTCTCGCTTTTTCAAGCGAAGGGTGTGTGGAAAGGTGGGTGGGTGAACTTGAATAGTTCGCCGAGGTTTGCTATATTTAAGCTGTATAAGTCATCGTTTAAGGAATTTAAGGAAATGTATTTGAAGGTAAGGAGTGTTGAGGGGGATTTTCCTTTTTATGTGGACGAGCATTTGGGAGAGAAATTTCCGATTTGGTGGTGTTCTGAGCCAAATAATATACTCGGCCCGGAGCTTATCAAGCCTAGGGATGAGTGTATTATTGAATATCTTATTGAAGCTATTGATAGGAAGGAATTGATCTCGGTATTTGAGTTGTTGAAGTGGGAGGAAAATAAACAGGCTGTTGTGGATTACTTAGGTGAGCTTGTTTGGTTTAATTTTGTATTCGGTCTTTGAAATGCATTGGTGAGAAGTTGTTTTTATTTGTTTTCAGGTGGAAAATATCCTGGTGTGTCTGCGGCGGAGCTGAGGTCTCGTGTGAGAAGTAAAAACTTGGATAAGGAGGGCTCAACGTCAAAAGTTGAGAAAGTTGTAGGTGTGGGTGAGGTTGATCAACCAAAGCCGGGGAGGAGAAAGGTTATTGCTAGGAAAAGGAAGGGCGGTGTGGTGGATTTGTCAGACGTTTCTGAAGATGAGAAAGATGATGTTCTGGTGGAAGAGGTTCATAGTTTTTATGATAATCAGAGAAGGTTACATGATTTTGTGGAGCGGAGTGAGGGGTCTTCTCTCTGGGGAAAAGATTATCCCTTCATGGTTACTGCTGATGAGGTGTGTCAGACCCCGTCCGATGTTATTTTGGCGGAAGAGGTGGGGGATGTGGCGATTGACCAGTATATGCAGGTATTTTATGTTCTTGAGCTATAGTGTTTGAATTTTGTTTTGGTTTTATGGAAAATTGTGATAATGGCTGATTTTCAGGTTGTGGGCCTTCGGTTGGCGAGTTTAGGGCGGAGTCGTGAGAAAATTCATCGGAAGTTTGTTGAGAAAAAGGAGGATCCGAGTTTGAAGGAAGAGTTGGCTATAAAGGTTGCTAAAGTTTCTGAGCTGGAGGTGAAGTTATGTGATGTGGAGAAGCATTTGAAAGAAGTGAAGGAGAGTTATGCCAAAGATGTTGAGGATTTAAAGAAGAAAGAAGCTGACTTATCTGCTATGAGTACTCGTATGATTGAGGTTACTGCTCGGTTGAAGGAAGTGGAGAAAAATAAGCAGGGAGAAATTCTTGATTCTTTCCTTGAAGGGTTTGAGAGGGCTGTTCTTCAGGTTAAATTTCTGGCTCCGGAGGTGGATGTTTCGGCAATGGATCCAGGCAAAATAGTGCAGGATGGTGCTATGGTTGAAGATGATGGTGCTGCTGAGCAAGGAGATGAAAATGTGTAGTTTGTAGACATATTTTGACCATGAGTCTGGCTTTTTGAACTTGTTAACTTATGTTTTGCTACTGTGTTTGAGGAACAAACTTGGAAATTTCTGTTTAGTTATTGTTTCTGCATGCTATGACTATAATATGATGCTGATATTTGGGTTTATATCTGGTTTGTAATGGTGCCATTTTGAGATGGTGAAATACCATGAGATTTAATCGAAATGTGGTAGTTTGGCTAGTTTGGAAGCCGATTTGTAAGTATGAGAATATTTGTGTTAATGACAGAAATTGGTCGGGTATGTGGTGATATTTGAATCATAGGATTCGTTGAGTTTAATTCGGACATTTATCTGATTGAGTTGGGTTTGGATTCAACTTGGATTGATTTTTTTGGTGACCGAAAAGATCGGAATCCGAGTAAGATCGGTCATTTATCTGAAATAATGATCTGAACCCGAGATTGGATCGGATATATATCTGATGTAGCAATCTGAATCCGAGTTTGGTTCGGATATTTGTCTGATATAATGATCGGAATCCGAGATTGAATCGGATATTTATCTGATATAAAAGTCTGAATCCGAGTTTGGATCGGATATTTGTCTGATATAATGATCGGAATCCGAGATTGAGTCGGATGTTTATCTGATATAATAGTTTGAATCCGAGTTTGGATCGGATATTTGTTTGATATAATGATCGGAATCCGAGATTGGATCGGATATTTATCTGATATAATGGTCGGAATCCGAGATTGGATCGGATGTTTGTCGGATATAATTAAGATCGGTCTTTTGATTTTTGAGAAATTTTGAAAAAGTAAAGAATAATGTTGACTGGAAAAGGGAATTTTATTAATGTAAGACCTTTGAATTTAAAGGCCCAGGTAGGCTAGCCTCGTTAAAACCTCTCCAAGCAAAACCCTTGTGGGAGAAATCTTGGTAGTAGGAAAAAGAGTACTTGCCTGTCCCTGGTATTAGCTGTAATATAACTTTAAGGAAGATACATTCCAAGTGTTAGGGAGATCATTACCCTCTAATGTTTGTAGTCGATAAGCTCCGTTGCCGATTACTTTTGTGATTCTGTAAGGGCCCTCCCAATTAGCTGCTAGTTTGCCATGCGCTGTAGGTTTCCTAGCTTGTTCTGTTTTTCTGAGTACTAGGTCGTGGACTTGGAAAGATCTTGGTTGTAGTCTTTGATTATATTTACGGGCGATGTGCTGTTGCATTGCTAAATGTTTGATTGCTGCAGATGATCGGAGATCTTCAATGAGATCAAGTTCGGCTTGCCGAGCTTTGTCTTGTGTAGTTAGGTCGGCCAATTCTGTGCGTAGTGAGGATTGGGAGATCTCCACAGGTATCATTGCGTCTGAGCCGTAGACCAAGCGGAAAGGTGTTTCCTTTGTGGTTGAGTGAATTGTTGTATTGTACCCCCATATGATTTCTGGGATAAGCTCGGCCCATAGACCCTTTGCATCGTTCAGTTTCTTCCTTAGCGCGTGTAATATGACTTTATTTGCGGCTTCAGCTAGCCCGTTTGTTTGTGGGTGTTCTACTGACGAGAAGTGCTGTTTGATTTTTAAGTTCTGCAAAAATGATGTGAATTTTTGATCGGCAAACTGGCGACCATTATCAGTGATAATGTGCCGAGGAATGCCGAATCGACAGATAATGCATTTCCAAACAAAGGAAAGAATTTGTTGTGATGTAATCTTGGCTAGAGGTTGTGCTTCTATCCATTTGGAAAAATAATCAATTGCTACTACAAGGAATTTTACCTGTCCTGCAGCTGTGGGGAAAGGTCCGAGGATATCAATTCCCCATTGGTTGAATGGCCAGCTAACCTCTGAGCAGTGTAAGAGTTCGGCCGGGAGATGTGTTATCGGGCTGTGTTTTTGGCAATTGACACAATTTTTGACTTTTGTGTGACAATCTTGCCTGATAGTCGGCCAGTACAATCCAGCTCTGAGGATTTTTGAATGTAGACTTCGGGCTCCGAGGTGTGTTCCACAGACCCCTTCATGTGCCTCCGCAAGCGCAAGCTCTGCTTCTGATCTGCAAAGACATCTAAGTAGTGGACGAGAGAATCCTCGTTTATATAGGCAGTTATTATAAATTGTAAAAAAGGAAGCTTGTCGTCGAAACTGTCGAGTGTGTCCGACGTCGCCTGGCAGGATCCCTGTTTGGAGATATTGTATGTATGGAGATCTCCAGTCTGCTTCCTGTGTCACACTTAAGACATGGGTTATTTCAATGCTCGGTTTAAGTAATGTTGATTGATAAAATGATGACCTGTCTGGTTGAGTACTGGCGAGTTTAGACAGAATGTCAGCTCGGCCGTTACTCTCCCTTGGTATGTGCTGTATTTCATATTTGTTAAATTTTGAAAGTAAATTTTGGACGACATCCAGGTATTTAGAGAGCAAGGGATCTTTTACTTGGTATAGCTTGTTTACCTGTTGGACGACAAGGAGGGAGTCGCAGTATACCTTAATTTCGGTGATGTTAAGGTCGGCAGCGAGTGTAAGGCCGGCAATTAGTGCTTCATACTCACTTTGATTGTTGCTTGCTTTAAATGAGAAGTGGAGGGAATGTTCGATGACGTTGCCGTGGTCATCGTCAATTATAATACCTGCGCCACACCCGTGTGGGTTGGAGGATCCGTCGACGTATAAAGACCATTCAATGTAATCTTCAGTTATCTTTGGGACTGAGAACTTGGCAATGAAGTCGGCCAAGAACTGTGATTTGATGGATGCTCGGCTTTCGTATTTGATGTCAAATTCTGACAGTTCCACCGACCATTTGACTAGTCGGCCAGCCAATTCAGGTTTCTGTAGTACTTGTCGTAAAGGTTGATCTGTCCTAACATGGATTTCATGGCTCTGAAAGTATGGTCGGAGTCTTCTGGCTGAGAAGACAAGTGCGAGTGCTAGCTTTTCAATGGTCAGGTAACGGAGCTCTGCGTTCTGTAAGGTCTTGCTGGTGAAATAGATTGGGAGCTGCTTCTGTTCCCTTTTTGCAACAAGAGCAGAGCTTATAGCCCAGTTAGTGACAGACAAATATAATAATAGTGGCTCCCCTTGTAGGGGTGTGTGTAAAATTGGTGGTTTTGAAAGAGTCTCTTTTAAGGTTGTAAATGCTTGTTCACATTCATCAGTCCATTGAAAAGCTCTTTTTGTTTTTAAGGTTTGGAAGAAACATGATGATTTAGAAGCTAGGCAGGGCAAGAATCTAGAAAGTGCAGCAAGTCTCCCTGTTAACCGCTGGACTTCCTTGATGGTTTGTGGGCTTGTCATGTCTAAAATTACTCGGCATTTCTCAGGATTTGCCTCAATACCTCGGCTAGTGAGCATGAAGCCGAGGAATTTACCACTTTGAACCCCGAATGCGCACTTTTCGGGATTTAACCGCATGTTGTATTGTCTTAGTTGCCCGAAGATTTCTGTGAGGTCGTCAAGGTGGTTGTTGCCGATCTTTGTCTTGGCGACCATATCGTCAACGTAGACCTCAACGTTCTTGCCGATTTGTTTGGCGAAGACTTTGTCCATTAGACGTTGATACGTTGCACCTGCATTCTTAAGGCCAAATGGCATGACTTTATAACAATAGTTTCCATATTCAGTAATAAAAGCTGTCTTGTTTTGATCGGATTGATGCATTTGGATCTGGTTATAACCAGAATATGCATCCATAAAGCTAAGTTTCTCAAAACCAGAGGCATTATCAACTAAACAATCAATAGATGGTAAAGGGTAGGAATCTTTGGGGCATGCTTTGTTGAGATCTGTGAAATCAACGCACATGCGCCATTTACCGTTATGTTTTTTAACCATGACGACGTTCGCCAGCCATGTTGTGAATCTGATTTCTCGGATGAAGCCCGCGCTGATGAGCTTCTTGGTTTCTTCTAGGGAAGCTTGCTTTCGGTCGTGTCCGAGGTTTCTCCTTTTCTGTGCTACAGGTCGGATAGATGGATCTAATGCTAACTTGTGGGATATGATGGATGGATCGATGCCTGGCATATCGGCTGGGGTCCATGCAAATAGGTCGGCATTTTGTTGTAAGAATGCTTGGAACGAAGATTTTTCTTCTGAAGATAATGTTGATCCGACGTATGTAAATTTATCCGTGTTTTCTGTGAAGTAGATTTTATCCAGGTCTTCTGTTGGGGTTGGCCTTTCCAGTGTTCCTGCTCTAGGATCAAGGTCTGCCAACATGTGTTGGTTGTTAATGTTGCCGATGTTGTGGATTTGGGCCTTTGTGTTACGATGAGGTTTTTTGAGGCTATTGTTGTAGCACTCCCTGGCCTCTCGGGCGTCACTATGAATGGTTGCAATTGTGTTATCCTGCAAAGGGAACTTAACGCAGAGATGAATTGTAGATACTATAGCACCGAACTTATTTAAAAAAGGTCGGCCAAGTATAATATTATAGGTACTGAAGCAATCAACAACTAAGTATTGAATGTCCGAAGTTTTTGATGAAGGGAACTTACCAAGTGTGGTTTGTAACCACACAGATCCCATTACCGGGACTCGCTCACCTGAGAATCCTACTAAGTCACCAGTGGAGGGTCGGATGATATTATCGCTCAGTTTCATTTTCTGAAAGGTCGAGTAAAAGAGGACATCGGCGCTGCTGCCTGGGTCGAGCAACACCTTTTTAATGAGGAGATCTCCGAGCTGTAGGGAGATTACGACTGGATCATCCAGATTTGTTATGCTGTAGTCATGATCGCCTGTTTGGAATGTTATCTGTGGAGATGTAGGTGGCGATTGGTCGGTGTTGATGGAGAGGATAGCTCAGTAAGATCTTTTCCTTGCCGAACTTGTGGCTCCTCCACCTGCAAAACCTCCGGAAATACAGTTAATTGTACGTGATGGTAATTCGGGATGGTTATGGTTTGGTCGGTCTCTATCTCGGTTATGTTGTGCAGCCGAGCCCTGATCTCCTGGGGCAGATAGTCGCCGCTGCATGTGTCCGCCGATGAATTTGTCCAGATGACCTTGCCGAGCTAATCGCTCTAGCAGGTCTTTGGCGATGATGCAGTCGTCGGTATTATGTCCGTGCTTCTGGTGGAAAGAGCAGTATTTCGAGCGGTCTGTGCCTTTTGAATCTGGGTAGTTGCCAGCTTTTCGTGGTGGCTTGATTAACTTCGAATTCAAGATCTCCTTGATGATGTCATCGCGCTTGGTGTTGAATTTGGTGTAGGTCTCATATCGTGGGATTGGTTTGAAATTCTTCTTGCTGTCCCGTGGCTTGTCGTCGTCCTTATAGTGAGGCCTTTCTGTTTTCCGAGCTTGTCGAAGTTCTTCAATGTCAATCTGTCCCCTAGCTTTTTCGCGGAATTCGGCCATAGTTTTTGGTTTGGCCACAGCAATGGTTTCTTGGAACTTTCCTGGTCTTAATCCACTTTTGATGGCGTGCAGTTCTACCTCGGGGTGGAGGTCAGGTATGCTTATGGCTATCTTTGTGAAGCGCGTGATGTAGTCCTTGAGGCTTTCATGTTGGCCTTGCTTGATTGTGTTCAGGTAATCGGAATCGTGGAGGTAGATGGCGGATCCAGCAAAGTGTTCCTCAAAGGGTTTTGATATGTCTCGGAATCGAGAGATAGAACCTGCAGGCAAAGAACAAAACCAATCAAGTGCAGGGCCGTCTAAATAAGATGGAAAACAGCGACATAAAACTTTATCAGATGCACCGTTTACTATCATTATGGAGGTGAACTTTTTGATGTATTTCTTCGGATCACCTAACCCATCATACGGAGTTAAGGTGGTTGGCAGGGTAAACCTTCGGGGTAGCACGAAGTTCATCACTTCTGCCGTGAATGGTCCAGGGGAGGTTTCCTGATCGTCATCTCCGATGTTTTTCTGAGTATCTTCATTATGTTCAGGCTGCTCCCCTTCGTTCCGAGCAGTGTCTGAGACATGTGTTGGCCCTGACTGCTGCTCGGCTTCTTCTGTCCGTTCTTGTCGATCATTGTTTTCAGTTCGAGCATTATTCAAGTTGGCGATTTGATTTGCCATTCTTTGGTTCTCTTCAGCCACGACTTGTCGCAACTCGGTCACCATCCGGAGCAATTCGGATGGCGAGGGTGGAGGTTGTTCAGTCATGACTTCAAGATGGGAAATTTGAGGCCGATAATATAGGAAGAGAGTTTTATATTCTCGGCCCCACGGTGGGCGCCAATTGTTCCTGTATGGATACCTGGAGAAGGAGAGCTTAGTCTCTGGAAGTTGGTTCCGAGCTATTACCTTCGGGGCCGACTTCTCAAGTACCGTGATAAGCCGAGCTTTTCTCCAAAAGTGAATCACGTAGAGCTTTGAGCAAGAAACAAGGGGGGAGTATACCTGCAAAGGCACTCCGAATCTTAAGTTAGTATTGAGAATTTCTTATTCCTTTAGAATAGAAGATCATACCTTTTTATAGATGATAGTGTATAAGTTGGTTACGTTCCTGCTTTATTGCCCGTATTCAAGAGCAATAATAAGGGTGAATGTTAGTTTAGACGTTTCATTTTGTGAAGTAGTCCGTTGAGCTGATTTGTAACGTTACTTTCCAATAAATGACATTGATTGCCGACCAGTGACTGTAACGCCGAATAATAACGTAAATTGCCGAGTTATGGTTTATAATGCCGACTTTGTAGTGGTCCCGATCAGGTTTGAATATGAAGATTGACATATATAATGCTAAGTCAACTAACTGTCTAACTGTAATTATTTAGATTTTCTTTATTTAAAAAATAAATGTATTTTCGTTGCTGTGTGAATGAATGCTTATGTTGTGTTTAATAAAATGACAGGGTTCAATTATAGCTTTTACTATGGTTGTTATTATACTGAGCCAGAACCTTTTTTTAATTTATATCATAATAACCTTGAAGCAACATTTGTATCATCCAATTTCTTGATCCTTTTCTTTGATTTGTTTTCCTTAACCTCCTCATTTTGTTATATTGTTGTTGAGAAATGAAAATGGTGTTTAACTTAACAATTTATTTGTCTCTAGTGGGTGCTAATTTTCTAGAAAGTGCAGCCGGAGAGCATCGAGTTCAAGAACATCAAGAAAATGAAGAACAAGGCATGCATAATATTCTGAATGACTATCTTCTCATCTGCAGGAGAATGGGGGTAAGTATTTTCAAATTTCTCTCATTGCATAGGCAGTATGGTTTGTGAAACTCTTTGATCTTTGGCTAATTATGATACAGGCAGAGGCAGAGAAACTGCATATTATTGATAAGGATTGCATTGAAAAAGGGATTGTAGAACTTATCTGCAAGCATAATATCAAGAAGCTTGTGATGGGAGCAGCTTCTGATAAGTACCATTCTAGGTAAGAAGATTACTTGTAGTATTCTCCAATCTCGATAAGTTGATATTAATGTAGTATTCTCCAATCTCCAAGGTTTTTGTCATTACTAATCTTTCTAGCTGATTTATTATGATTTCTTTGTCATTACTAACCTTTCTAGCTGATTCATTATTTGATGCTCCAAGTTAGCTCTCATATACAAGCTAGAGTTTGATTACCTAGAGTTTGATTTTGGTTTGTTGATTCAAAATCTGGTATTTGGTCTCAATACAAAAAATATTGGTCAAAATGGCACTAATTTTGTGGCGGGTTAAAAAAACAAAGAATGCTGGTTCTTTTGTGTATTTTAATTTTCATTGATCTTTTGTGATGTTGCTGTTGTATTTTATAGATGATGATTGAGCATATATGTGGATGCTTTTTTGGATCTATATAGTCTTTTTGTAATTATATACTACTTTGAGAAGGTTCTTTCTCTTTGTTGCTTAGGTTTCTGGTGGTCTCATTCATAGTTGACCTTGAATTGTTCATTATGGTAAATTATTAGGTGCTTATGCATTGTCATTTGCTTGCAGGAAAAGGAAGCGTCCTTGATTTTGAGTATAGATGCCTTTTGTAAATTAGTAAAGCAGCATGCTAATGTAGCTCAGTTAGGTACCATGTAAAGACACTATTTCTCCTTATCTTCATTCCATACTTATTCATGGATGCCTTACCTTATATGCAACATTTTTGGTGTGATTAAGCATTAGGGAAAATGTTTTGTACTCCAGTAATCGCATTCCTTGTTTTGTAAATATAATTGTCTGTTGGAAATTGCAACATATTGCTTTATTTTATTTACTATCCAGTTTGTGTGGTGCAGTAAATGCTTTTCTTATATGCTTGACTGTTCTTTTCCAAGTGCTTTGTATTGATAAGGATTGCTAAAGGCTAAAATGCCAATACTTAAATTTGCAGGTAAATGACCCCAAGGTCCGCAACCTGTTGCTGGGGGGCCAGAGAATTATATGGAGGTTTGTCGATCTCATGAAGCTATTTCTTGATTGAATCTGTCAGTCAGAATTTTGGGGGTCCAATTCTGTTAGCACTCAGATATTGTTAGCTTGATACATCAAAGTTACTTTGAATTCTTGTCTCAACCTTCTCTAGCCTCATTTTTAACATCTACAACACACTCTTTCTTAGCATTATATTCCTACTTAATAGCATCCTGAAATGTTGTAGGTTCCCATCGTCCATAAAAGCATCAAAATTACCGAAGTACGAGTTCACTCCAACTAAAGGATCTCTGACATCTGGAAAACAAAATAGTCATCAAATTGATACTCCTGCTCAGCCCCAAACTCAAGTTGACATGGTATATAATGGGTTTTCTTTACGGTCCTTTTTGTTCAATTTTCTAATCTGTCTTGAATTGTCTTTGATAGAACTTTATTTCAGAATCTTTCAGCAAAGTTATACTCAGCACTGCGGTTGCTGCGGGCAACTATTCTTGGTGAATCTGGAGACAATGTCTTGGCTCACCACGTATTATGGTTAGTTACACAAGTTCTCTGTATAGAGCTCATTTAATCTTGTGCAGTAATGGATTATGAATAGTTTAATTCAATTGAAATTTTGTCTTTGAATGCTAAGCATCTGATGAGCTGCTGTTTCTGTTATATATATATATATATATATATATATATATATATATATATATATATATATATATATATATATATATATAGTAATTCTCTGTTGAAGTACTAAGAACAAAGGAAGAACTCCTTGAACTCAATGGCATGAGCAAGTAAGTTCATTCTACGAATTAATCAAATGTACTGGTTAACTGAGTCGGCATTCACAGATGTTTCTGTTTAACACAGGGCCAAGGTAAGCAATTATGGTGATCAGATACTGGAAACCATTGAAAATACTATTAATGAGTATTACAAGTTGGATAAAAGCAGCAATGGCAGTGCTGATTCTGCAAAAAGGAGACGAGATGCAAATGGAGGCCTAGATAAAAATCTTAAGGATGATGATGAGTTGACTAAAAAAATCAAATTTGTTGAGCTTACAGTGATGATGAGTATGAACAATGAAAATGTTGGAATGATCTGTAGCAAATTTGTTGAGCATCTCTAGGAAAACTCCCAATGTAATAGAACTAACAATATTTCTTAGTTTGATACTTTGTATAGGAGTTATTACTTTTTATTTGTAATACTAAAAAATCATATATTATGTTTAATACTTTTGAATTATATAATATTTTGTCTATAGATTATGATTTTGTTATTGTGGAATTTTAATAAAAAAATTATTTATTTAACAAGATAAAAATAATAGTAAAAACGGCAGTTAAAAAATGTCATTTTAAACGAAAAGAATGCCATTAAACCATGGTAAAAACGGCGTTTAGAAATGCCATTTTAAACGAAAAGAATGCCATTAAATGCAGGTAAAAACGGCGGTTACAAACCGCCATTTTAAACGAGGAGGATGCCATTAAACCTGGGTAAAAACGGCGGTTATAAATGCCATTTTAAACGAGGAGTTAAACCCAGGTAAAAACGGCGGTTACAAACTGCCATTTTAAACAAGGAGGATGCCATTAAACCCAGGTAAAAACGGCGGTTACAAACTGCCATTTTAAACAACAACAAAACTGCCGTTTTATTTGGTTAAAATGGCGGTTAAAAACCGCCATTTTAACCGCCAAAAAACCGTCGTATTATCCACTGGTTATTACGGCGGTTTTCAGAAAACCGCCGTAATAACCAGAATGGCGCCCAGAATTCCGGCGTTTCTTGGAGGCGCCATTTTCGGCAATAATGGCGGTTGTAACCGCCGTAATTACCTTAAAAAACCGCCATTTTAACCCTTTTTTTTTGTCGTGCCACCGCCACAAAAGAGTACTCATCTGGGTGAGGGTGGCAAGGATTCAAGAGACCAAGCCCTTCACCAATTATACCATCTTTCTTAAGTGGCAGCATATGGCTTGCTATAAAGAGTGCCAAACCTTCTCCATGATAAGTCTTGTTTGAGATAACAACAAAGAAAAAATTGATAATGAAATTATATCTTTGTTCTGAATTATTTTTCATAAGATGTATAGATTTGGTTGTGAGTCTTTCAAATCTCTTGGCATTATCTGTTTTCCTGTGAGTTGGATATGATCGAAAGATCATGAGTTGCATTTTCATCAGGATTTAGCTCAGGAGATTAAGTTGGGTTGAAGTTTTTGTTGAAGTTAAAAGATCGTATATGAGCATTTACAACTTATATTATTATTATTACAAGTAACACAACAAAATGAAAATCACAATCAACTATTGTAAAATTTAGGTAACTGAAATAGGATAAAATAAAAGCAAAAATATATAAAGACTTATTAAAAAGTGCCAGTGAAATACTACTTCTGGTACATTTTTATTTGATGACATTATTGTTGGGTCTATACATAACCACTAATTTAACATTGTCATTACATTTTGATGAATGTACTTCTACTATAAAAAAGAAATATTGTCGAGCTTTTGACATTGTTATTTCATGTAATGCATTAAATTTGAATTTGGATGTTGTCTGAAGTTTATATTAGACTATAATTATATTTAAGAATGTTTATTTATAATTTATTTATTATTTTATTATAAAATAATTTTTTCGATTGAACTACAGTTGGACCAATAAACTATTGATTAAAGCGGTTCGGAGAGAGAGTAGTATATGAAATATAGTGGCAAAATATTGTATATAGGTACGAAATACCAAATGGATCAGTTCAATAGTCATATCTCTAAATGGATTGTAAACCCTGTTAAATTAGTAAATAATTAGTCAATAAATTAGTTTTTAACAAAAAAAATTAGAAATGTGAATATTATATTAAATTAGAATAGAGCTCATGAAAACGAAAATTTTGACATTAATTTCGAAGAAAACGGTCCAAGATTGGACCGAACGGGCCGAACCGGATCCAAACCGGGCCTGTGGGCTCAACCGGCCCAGCAATTAAATGAACCAAAACCTCTCTTCTTCGTCAATCAGCAGAACAGTGCTGAAACATAACAGGGAGAGGAGAAGAGAAGTTAATTTCCCGAAACCCTTGCGGTGATTTCAAAATCCCGTAACTCCTTCGTCTGAGTTCCGATTGCCGCACCATTTGCGGTCACGCATCCATCGCATCGAGCTCTATGTTTCTACCGAAATAATTTTATAGGTAAGCCATTAATCACTCTCAGTCACTCCTTTTTCCCAATTTTCGAAAATATTGTAAGGGTATTGAATTTCTTTACTTTTTGATGTTTTAGGATCCAATTAGCTTAAGAAAAACGTTCACTCTTGCTTATATGAAGCTTGGATAAGGTGAGAATACCATAAATTCGATTTAAATTACTAAATTTATATTTTGAGTATTAAATTGGCTATATATGTTTTATGAATGTGTATTAGGTTGTGAATAAATAATTAGAGTTTGAAATTGTGGACGTTGGAAATTTGGTGGAGGCTGGGCATTAGTATTTTGTTGAGCTTTAAGGCTGTGTTTGTGTTGGGTGAATTGCATTGGTCGCTACGTGGGAATCGGCCAAGGTATAGTTTAGGTTTCTTGCATTTAATATATAATGTTCTGTGAAAACTTAGGCTAGATGACCTTAGGATAAGTTGAAACGCATGAAAATATACAATGTGTAGTGTTCTTAACATTTATGGTGAAAGATGGATATGTGATGGTAATTGTGGATGTATGGACAATAATGTGATAATTGTTGAGTTGATGATGATGTGGTTATGTTTACATTGATTAAATGTATAAAGAGATTATTGAGGTGTGGAATTGAGCTATGTTGTTGTGTGATGGATGATAAGAAACAGTGAGAGATCATGTGGCTGGGGTATAACATGTAATAGAGTTGATTCCAAGTGTGAAATGGCTGATTTGTGAATGAAAGAAAACAATGAAATGGAGGTTAAGGAGTTTTGCAAACTTTGGTTTTTAGCCGAACTTCGACGAGGCATAACTTTGATTTCAGATCCTCAATTTGTTTCAAACTTGTTTTAAAGTGAAAATTGGGTTCATGAAGTTTATGCCATTCGAAGAACGGGTGGAAAATATTTTAAATCGAAGAAGTTATGGGTGTTGGAAGATTATACCTAAAAACTGGTTTTTTCACAATTCTACAGCTTTGCTACTGAATTTGTTTTTTTTAAAGAACATACGTCCACGCGTACGCGTGGCCCACGGGTACGCATGGCATGGATTTTTGGCAATGCGTACGCGACTGGTCTTATGCGTACGCGTAAGGAACTAGCAAGCGTGTCCATGCGTACGCATGACCCATGCGCACACGTGACATGAAGTATTCATTCACGCGTATGCGTGACAAGGGGACGCGCGCGCGAGCTGCATTTTGTTACATTCCCACGCGTACGCATGGCCCCTCTTCTAGCAAACATGATTTTTTGGGTTTTAAACTCTGTTTCAAACTTCTGAACCTCTATTTTCATTCTTTTCGTCATAAATAGTAGTATTAAACCTGATAAATCAGATGAAGTTAAGAAATGGGGATAACTTGAAGGTGAAGTAAAGCTGAAGAGTGATGAATTGGTTATGAGATGTTACGAATGATCATGTATGATAATTGGCTTGAATAATCAAATGAATGATATCATGTGTGATACTTGACTTGATTAATTAAATGATCTGAGATACGAGACTCCTTGGACAAAGTACCATAGCTTGCCACCACGGTACCAAGTCGAAAACTCGATACTCTGTTGACCCTACAACGTAAGGGTAACCGGGGACTTATAAATTCTCGGGAATATTAACCCCCATTGATCAATATTAATTATTTGAGAAAAAACTATGCATAGACTCTTGGGGATGCACGGCGGGGGACAGTCTAATGGTTTAGCAAACTGGACTTATCGGGTTGTATTGATAACTGACAGATGAGACTCATTAGCCATAGGACAGACATGCATCATATGCATACTACTTGAATTACTTGTTTGTGCATTAACTAGGTGTGCCTAAGTGTACTTGCCATGCTAAATGTATATTTGTTACCTGCAATATTTGTAACCTTCTTATGCTTGCTTTTATCTGTTTATTTGTCTATGAAATGCTGACAGAGGTGGAGGTATGGAGGAAAAGCAGTATGAGACTTAGATTTAATATTGGGTTAAGTTAGGCTTGGTTACTTTTAGAAAGCCACCTCTTATGGCTTTTGTTTAATACTTTAAGATCTATAATCTGAGTGTCGGCATTCTAGGATTGTCACTGGCATTCCCAGGACCTTATATATTATGTGTGTGGCACCTTTACCATACTGAGAACCTCTGGTTCTCACCCCATACTATGTTGTTATTTTTCAGATGCAGGTCGAGAGAGATCTCGTTAGGCGTCTAGACTCCTGAAGCGAAGTGGTTACTGGGTTATTTTGTTGTACAGTGATGTATATATATGTACTTAGCTTTCTCTCTGCATAACTTGTTCTTTTTTATCCTCTTAGAGGTTTATGGAGAAATAGGATTTTGTTTATGTACCTCTGGGTTTTGGATGTGAATATTCTCTGGCCAGCCTTAGTTTCGCGGGCTGAGTTAGGAGCTTGTTATTTTGTATCTTTGGCACTCTATTCCTACTTTTATTATCTTATGTTTGATAGTTATAGTTTTCTTAGCACGCAAGTTAACTCGTTTCTTGAGCGTTGCGCTTTTATTTCGCGATTTTTATTTCATCTATTCTTCAAGACTCCTAGTATATTATAATATTTCCGCTATTATATATATATATATATATATATATATATATATATATATATATACATTATATAATAGAGGTCATAATACCACACCACCTTTGTTTTACGGCTTAAGCATAAAGTTCAGTGTGGTAGGGTGTTACATGCATCATATATATATAATTTAATAAATAAGATCTATTAATTTTCATCTAATGAAGACCATTATATAAATATTTATCTATCCAGATTATTAATGTCTTTTTAATAATTTTATAACGAAAAACAGTTTAAATTAAATTATAAAAGATTTATTTCTCATTATTCATAATAATAAATTTTTAAATTTAATTAAAAAACTTATTATATTAAATTTTTAATTGAATAATATATATAATAATAATAACAAATATATAATAAATTAAAATCATGGCTAATAACTCTAAAATCATGATAAATTAAAAATGCAACTCCCTAATTAACTACAAATATTTTTTCGTGGACAATGTATGGTTGCTACCATTATTTTGAAATTTAGCCACAGTTTTTTTCGTGACTAAACCCCTTGTTTTTTGTAGTGTTATAACAGAGTACTTACGTCATTTGATGAAGTCCAGCATTCATTCGATCGATTGATTTTGATCTGTTTGAATGGTTCTTCAATTATGATGAACGATTTTAATTCATGTATATTTTTCTTTTTATATTTTTTTATATAATTTAATAAGGTATCCTCCTTGAATATATTTATAAAAATACCTATATTATCCCGGCTCTCTCCAAAAAATAGGACATTATTTATTTAGTGTGTGTGTTTTTTTAAAAAGAATTTTAATTTATTTTAAAATTATTTTTCATGACAAATATATTATTTTATTTCCAAGAATAATTTATTTCTATGAATATTTTTTGCCAAAAATATAAAATTTTATATATTCTCTTTATAGCTTTTGAAAATAAAAAAAAAAAGAAATAACTTGCAGTTCAAGAAATTATTTTCTTGACAAGTAGTTACAGTTATGTTTTATTATATTCTTTGTTTACTTTCTAACTCCAACAACAACAATCAATCAGTTTGTTCATATATAACTAATATAACTTACCCTTTCATTGTATTGTGTTTGAAGAGAGAAAACGAGTGAGGTGCAAACATTATTTGGCGCACAATGAAGTATATTTTTATTTTTGTATGTGTAAAGGATTAGGCTTTATTTTAATTTGAAAGAAAAAGTGAGGAATGAGATGAGAGGAAGAAGGCATATGAAGGGAAATTGAAAGGAGAAATCAATAAATAAAGGTGTAAAGGAGATGAGAGGATAGAGAAGATAGAAGAAGGGACAATGATGAGTTGAATGAAATGGGATCCACATCCACTACTACTCAGTCTCAGGCCACCACACCACTCTCTCTTCTCATTATGATCAACCATCAACCACAGCCACCACCGCACGTGCTTTCTCAATCAACATCTTCAACGTTTTTTATTTATTTATTTATTATTTTTTTCTATTTCAAATACCAAAAGTGACTCAATATTATTTTCATTAAAAACCCTAATCAAAGACAATATATATATCTTTTCAAATTCTAATTTTTTATACAATTTATTCGAGAAAAGCTTAGTTCAGTTAACTTGGAAAAAAGATGTGAATTGAGCTAGTAAAAATATTAATAATTTAAAAATTGGAATAAGTCTATCTAATTCAAGCTGAATAATAACGCGTAAATTAAATGAAGAGCAATGTTAGAGACCAGCAATTTTTGTTATTAGTAGCCATCAAATAGCCATCAATGATGATTTAATGGTGTGAGATTGGTATGAAATTTTATCCAATGGCTCACATTTTTTTGTTGGTTACATGTTGGCCAAAATTTAATAAAATTGCTGCCACTAGATTTTTCCTTAAATGAATTCGAGTTAAAATAGAGTATGAATTAATTCGTTTAATTTTTTTAATATATAAATAAATAAACAATAAACACTAAACACATTATTTACATTTACACACACTAAATGAAGAAAATTATGCATGATGCTGGTTTAATAATAATATAAGACTCAGTTTATATTATACACTATTCTGGTTATTATAGATTTTAAGATTTGTTATTGTAATTTGTTCTTGAGGCTTTTAGTTTTAGTTAGTTTAATATAGAAATATGTAAATGAAATGTTGTACGAATATCTAGGTACTAAAATCTTAAAACTATCTAGTACTTTAAAAATACATACAATTTAAAAAATATAAACGTTTTTTTAACTCGTCGGTTTAAATGAACAAGTCGAACTGACATTTTTTTTTACTCCTAAAAAAAGTAAGTCAACTCATTTTTTCAATTTTACCTTGCTTTCGAGACTATTTATCTCAAAGAGGAATGTTAGGGGGTCAGCAATTTTGGTGTTTTGTAATTATCAATTGGCCATCAATAGTATTTTTAATGGTGTGAAATTACATCTAATAATGAAAGATTACTCACTTTTGTTTTGATGATTAAGTGCTGGCCAAAAAACACAAACATTACTGACCTCCTAGAATTTTCTTATCTGAAATTCGCTCATTTGCTCATTTTGATGACTCTAACGTGGATATGAAAAAAGAATAAAATATTATGAATGTTTTATTAGTTAATTTTTTTTAATCTTCTGCTTCTAATGTATTACTTTTTAACTTTTTTCAAATTTATTTACAATGGTAATTCCATAAAAGCTTGCTATATGAACATTTACCACATGAGTTTTGCTAGGGAGCCAATAAAATATTTGTACAATGTGTATAATGGGTTATATGAGTTACAAAATAAACTTTTGATCTTTCAGATCTAAAGTTCTGATACCATGTCATGATACCACTCATCTCAAAAATTTTTGCTGATGGAAAAAGGTAGCACTAATAGTTATATCTCTAATATTTTCTAAACTTCTATTGTACATATTGTACAAATATTCCATTGGCTCCCTATACTTTCTCTTACCATATATATCATTACCTTCAATATTAATTTCTTTATTGAGTATTAAGAATGGATAACGTGATTCACTTTTAAAATGTTAAAAGTTACAAGACACAAATATGACAAAAAAAAAAAAAAAGAAACAACATTTATAATAACACCAAATATTTGAGAAAAGAAAAGATTTAACCTTTATTATGTTTATACTGATTCTTGATAAACTACTAAGTGTACCTTTTTATTATAAAAGTAGATAATTCTTATATCATTTTAATTATTTTATCAATCACTTTTAATACTAAAAAAATGCTTAAATTTTAGTGATGCATATTACATTCTCATGTTATTTCTCTCCCTCAATTTCAACTCATTTTCGAAAAAATAGAGATTTACTAATGGTTTTTGAATATAATAATGAATTAATTACACATAGGTTAAAATGATGGTTTATATTGTTGAAGGTTAAATATTTGTAGAGAATTGAATAGGTATATATGAAAAGAAAGAGATAGTGGGCATATTATTGGTAGTGAATATGATTATATTGTTGCTTAAAGGTTGCAATGGTTGGGGTTGTTATCTCTCTCCTTTATCCTGTGTCAGTGTATAGAGTGAGAGAAAGAGAGGAACAAGTCATATCTCAAAGGAATTCCATCCCCATGCCATACATGCTCCACTTTCATCTCCGCTGCTTATTAACATAACCTATTCCTTTTCTTTCTTCTTTTCTAATTTATTTATATTAAAAAAGAAAGGAGGTAAACCCCACACATATTTTATTTTATTTTTCTTTTTTCATAATATGAGTGAGAAAACGATCATGGAGCCTGACCACCATCAAAATGGGATCCGCACCAGACCTAATTTTCCACTCCAACTCTTAGACAATAAGAAAGATGATCTTCAGCAGCCGCCGCCATCAGAGGATGGACCCGCCGCTGCTGCCAAGAAGCTGCCGCCAAAGCGAGCTTCCACAAAAGACAGGCACACCAAGGTCGACGGTCGCGGCCGACGCATCCGTATGCCGGCTGCAGCCGCTGCCAGGGTGTTCCAGCTGACGCGAGAGCTCGGCCACAAGTCTGACGGGGAGACCATCGAGTGGCTCCTCCAACAGGCTGAGCCCTCCGTCATCGCCGCCACCGGAACCGGTACTATCCCTGCAAATTTCACTTCCCTCAACATCACGCTTAGAAGCTCAGGATCCACCATCTCTTCCCCCTCTCACTACTTCAGAGGCGCCACCGCCACCGCTACACCGTACCTTAGCCACGCAGCCAGCTTCTCCGCCGCTAGGAGCCGCAGCGAATGGGTGAGGAACGTGGCGGTGGAAGATTATTCTAGAAGACTCATGTTCTCCGGCAGTGACAATAGTAATAATAATAACAACAACTCTGCTGTCTTGAATTTCAACAACGCTGTTAATGATATTATGCAAAGCAAGCAAGAGGCTCGGGAAGAGCCCTGTAGCGGTGACGGTGGCGGCGGAGGAGATGCTTTGGGGAGGAAGAGAAGGCAAGAGGAGGTGTTCTCACAGCACCAGGGTACTCAGATGATGGGTAGCTACTTGTTACAGTCGAGTTCAGGGTCAATTCCGGCGACTCATGCTTCTATTCCGGCGACTTTTTGGATGATGGGCGGCGGTGGAGTTGGTGGTGGCAGTGGTAATAATGGCGGTGACCCAATTTGGGCAATTCCAACGGTTGGTAACAATAGTAGCATGTATAAAGGGGCTATGTCTGGTGGCAGCGGCAACGGTGCCGGCGGCATTCATTTCATGAATTTTGCTTCTCCAATGGCTCTATTGCAAGCTCAACAACTAGGAGGAGGAGGAGGAGGAGGAGGCGGCGGCAGTGCAGTGCTGAGTGAAAGTAACCTGGGAATGCTTGCAGCTCTTAATGCATACAGGCCTATTATGGCTAACGGCAGCGGCGGCCAACATTCACCCCATGGAGATGGAGGTGATCAACAAAGTCAACCCTGACCTGAGGATCAAATGGTCGTTACAGATTTAAAGCAAGTATATGAGCTCATCATATATATATTCTACGTTGTTCGTTCTTGTTATAATTTTATTTTCAATTTTAACTGCTACATTAGTAATTTAATTAGTAAGTAATAGTGGTTTCCACTTTCTCTAAGTGTATTATATATAATATTAAGTTTTCTTAATTTTAATTTCCATTATGCAGGCACAAGTTTAGTTGCTTAGCGAGTTGAATGTTGTCGGTTTTGGTGTGATTTTGCTGAGGATCCATGTATGTTAGTTAGGGTTTGAGAAGAAAGCATACATATTTATATACATATGTTTTTACCATGGCAATCAATTCTGATCTTCGACTATTTTGGCTGTGCCAAATTTAAAGGTACCGTCCCTATTATTGGTATTTATTACTTCATTATCAGCACCTAGATTGTGGAATTGTAATTTGTTTCTTATCATATGGCTTAGTAGTCTAATGTCTATCCATAGGTAAGGTTTAATTTATGGATGTTTATGGTGTAGTAATTTAACAAAGAGATAGACATGCGATATATATAAATTTGGCTCATTAATTGTTTTCATTTAGAGCTAGGAAATTAAATTATGGTAGGTGATCGATCATACTAATTATTATAATAATGTACGAATGGTGGTAAAAGTATGAAGATATGATATGGTACGAAGTCGTAGTCTTTTTACTGCAACAATAATGGGGTTGAAAAAGAAGATGATGCCCCTCTATGCAGAAACTGTCACATGCATGGTGCATTATCCCTTATGGCTGCTGCTGCTGCTGCGTGCAGTAGTTGTGAATTATGTGTGTTGTACTGTGTACTACTGCATAATATATATTTATAGGGACCAATACATGCATTATATATATATATATAAAAATGGCCATGCCCATAATTAATAGGTTGTTATTAAACTAACTCATCAGATGCAAGTATTGGTCAAATTATATATTCTTTCTCTTTCTCCTAATATAGGACGACATGTATCTAGTCTAGTGAGACAAAGTGATCTTATACAGAGATTTAATTAAAGAGTATATTTATATAAGCCGTGTAATCATATATATGAAAAATTTGACAAATTCTCATTTAGAATATAAATTGGCAAGATCCTAAAATTGAATTTATCATGAGTTTTTTTTAATGCGTTTACTAGTTTATTATGAGTTGAGTTTTATGATTTAACTTGTTTGTTGGACATGTGATGAAGTTATATATATGAGTCATTGGACATTTTGTACCTTCTTCCCTCCTCCATTATTATATATGAACTACTGTAGTTTTCATGAATTGTAAGATTAGGTTGTGTTTTTCATGAACGATAATAAGATGAATATAATGGCATGTGAAACTTGCAATTCAGCTTCAGCCCCCACCAGCTTTATCATTGCTTATATCAAAATGTTAATGGGTTAGGCTTTTAGATGGCTAAGCTTCTTTTTAGATTTTCCGTTTCGCCAACTAATATGATACTTTGATTAATCTTCAGACAGATCCATAGGGTGCTTTAATTTGGTTTGCATTATATGAATTGGAAGTATTATACTTTGATTAATCTTTGATGTTATGAGAAAAGCTCTTAAATGCCTAAAATAAGAAAATAAATATTTTTAGTTTATTACAATTGAGATTAAATGAGTCTAACTCAACTCTAAAAATTAGTTTAAAGTCAATGATAAATTCTTAAGAATAGTTGTATGAAGCGTAAACATTTAATTTGTAGACAAATGACTCAATAATATTGAATCATATAACATATGATTTAAGTCTAATAACCTCAAATTAAAGCTAACTCAAGAGTTAGAGTGAAAAATGTATTGCACATAATGAATTACTAATCTTATTTTTTTTACAGATATTTTTAAATTGAAATGGAGAAAACTATAATTATATTTTGATAAAGAAAATGATTGAACTTTCATGAACTATCATGTATGATCTAAAAAATGAACGAGTTTTTTTTTTTTTTTTAAATAAATTCAGTTAGATAAGTTTTAACATTTTTATTTCACTGTTATAACATATAAGATATCTTCTTTTTATTCTTAACTTAATTCCATAACTAATTAAGTAACGTTAAATAACATGCATAGTGAATAATTATGGATGGACAGCTCGTAATCGAGTACACTTGTAGGTAGGAACTAATTAAGATATATAAGCTAGTACCTTAAATAGGAAGTTAATTAAAAGAATCGAATCTTTTGGTTTTAAAAAGCTACTAATTCATATATATAAGTAGCTATGGAGAGTTTAATATTAATCAAATCTTAAAAATGTTTTATGCATTTATTTAATTAAATATATTTTTTTGGAAAGTTTATTATTTACAGAATAAAAATGTTATAACATGTTTACACTGTCGATGATGCAAATATAAATTAAATGTTAATTCTATGTTTTTATGGAGATATAATTATTTATCTATAAATTTTATACAAATTTAAAAAAAAAATTGTATAATTTTTTTTTTTTTTTTGAGAAAGATGGTTTCATAGGCAGTTTAAAATTTTAGTTAAGAATTTTATCTTTTGTTTTCACAAATATCATCAACCTATTTAAAAGATAAAAAGATTCCGGCGTAGTACTAATTAAATCAAACTAAATACGTCATACCCACAACTAATCTAATTAAAATGTTTAGATATTATTATTATCCGAATATTATTACTATGTTGTAGATTTTGTTTTGAATATCGAAAAGGAAAAGTATAGGTAATTAACAACATTTTTTAATAATATGTGAATAATATGAATTAATAGAGTTAAAAGAGTAAATTAATCTTAAATTTAATTAATAACATTAAATTAGGATGTAATATATTTTTATTTGATTGGTAATTGTTTATATTGTTCAAGATGATCATTGTTTATCTATCACTCCCCCGAAAAGGAAAAATGAGCTAAATGACACCTCATAATAAGGTTAATTACTATATAGACAGAGAGAGGGAGGGAAAGAGAGTGATTGAAGAAAAGATATATATTCTCCAATCTCCATCCATCTGTGAATTAAACAATAACTACAATCTGATTTTCTTATATCAATCATCAAAAAATTAAAGAAATGCAAAGAAAGTAATCATGTCGGTTCTTCAAGGGTTAGTTGGAAAATATGATTTTGAAAAGTTTCAATTGAGTGAGCACAATTATTTCGTATTGTTATTTTTGCTATTATTCTATCTTTTTAGGCATAATTCAGAATATTAACTTTTTTTTAGATAAAAGAGTATACTATTAAAAATAATGAAATGACTACTTATATTACTATACAACCTGTTTTAGAGCTGGAAAGTAAGGAAAGCGGCACCCCTTTTATTTGTTGAAACACTAATGGAATTATTATATCAAATTGAATTAATTAGTTGTTTGGAGAAGCCAACTATATAGCAATAATGGGAGTAATTTTTTGTGTAATGTATATGAGAAGATTATTTAATATATAGTTCGAATTTTAATTTATTAGTGTTTTTCATTATTGTTGTGTACACTCTTTTTTGGTATTTAAAATAGAATTCAAAAAGAGATAGAGTATAAAAAGTCTCATGTTTTAGATTTATAGTGAATTTACGTTCCCATGACAATGAGAATATGAAAAGTTGTCTATATCTCACAGAAAATATAATTATTAGAAAAAAAATCCCTAATCACAAATTCACAATAATGATGAGAGTATATATATAAAAGATTTTATTAAAATAACAAAATAACAAGTTTGATATAGATTTTTTAAAAGTGAAAAATTGAAGTCATTGATTGAGTACTTCATGTGGTCATAGTTTATACCTTTATGTTACGTACTTCTCATCCATCATCGGTAGTCGGGATTTTTTTATTCTAAATTAAAAAAAATATTTTTAAAAAAAATCAGACTTTAATTTTGGAATACATTTTTTTTATATTTAAATTGAGTTTATTGCACTCCTAGCAAACCTTACTAATTTTGTAAGATTTGTCATATTTTGATGATGATAAATTTTTTTATCATGGTATATACTTTTTTTAGAAACGATTAAAGAGTATATATTTTTTCTAAATTAAAAGCATAAAAGCAATTGAAGAGTATAAGAATTTGAAGTTTGTCGGAATTACGATGAAATTTATAATTTTTATACAGTTCGCCGGGATATGACAAACTTGCTAAAAAAAATTAAATTCAAAAAATTAAAGTTTGAATAATTTTTAAATTTTTTTTTTATTTTTTCAATAGAAAAATTCCTTCATAGTCGTTACAAAATGTTCAATATTGTATGGAGTCCTCTTTAACAATAAATACATATGGTTAAAAATATTAAATGTGTGGAACCCACCTACCGGTTTACTTGTATTAGTTGCGATTTTCTTCAGACTTCAGAGATGATAGTGAAAGATAACATTAAGCTAACGATCAACTTGAATTTATGTTAATTAATTATGAATAAAAAATTGATAATTAATCATATTGGTGGGAGATTATTGGAGAGTTAGTAGCTAGCTTTTAGATTTGATGAGAATAGGTAGCTAGAAATGTAAAAGTTAGGATAATAAAAAAATTCTTCTCTTCTATTCCACAAACCATTTTTACTATCCAAATCAAATCAAAGACTATCTCTTCTTCAGTTGATGAAGGAATCAGATTTTTTCATATAATGAATCTGTATACAATATCTATTAGAAGCATTCACATGCTAGGTGTGTATTAAAAATTTTAACTATTAAATTAATTATTAATATATAATATATTAAAATATAAAATATACATTAAAAATAAATTAAATAACAGTACAACATATATATTTATACAAAAATAATAACGACTAATTTTTAGTATGCTCATAATATTTTTAAATATTGATATATGAATAATGTTTAACCAATAAATCCAATATATTATAGTAAATTTATTATTTTAGGAATTTGCAATATAATTTAATTTAATTATCCTCACACGCATCCATTAATTTGGAAATACAATAAATATAAGATTGATTTATGCTGCTCTACACAAAAAGTTTCCACAGGATAGTTCAAAGCAATTAACCAAATCTTTTTCAATAAAAAAAAGTAAAAATTCGTATAAACTGTTTTAATAAAATTATTGTTAAGTACAAGCAGAATCTGAATTGATTAAAAAATAGGAGTGCATATATAAATTTGAGATTGGCAAGCAATATTTTTGAGCTTATATTATGTTCTGCAAATTTTCTTTATTCTTGATCAGAAGATACCATCTTTTAACGGCAATGTTTTTATAATCACTGCGTACGTGAAATTGACGAAAACAGACTATTGGATACAAACAGAAAATCATTAAGGTTCATCACCAAATACAGTTACATTCATCAGAGTGTGGGGTCTAAGCTATAAATATATTATTATTTCAAAACACACAGACATACTCAACCACCCATCTACACTCAGTTTCTATTCTATGTTAAGATCCATTTTTAATGATATTCTTCGCTAGAAAGAACCATATATTGTACCATTATAATACATAGTAGCAATATTGTTGCTAGCTAGGTGCATATAGCAATTTTAATATTTTGGAAGGTTTAGCAAGCAACCATAGATGATGATGATAATAATATATCATGGTTTTAATTTTTAAGCTTATGCTGTTTTTTTTTTTTTTAAACATCCATAATTACAACAATTATAATCATGACTTTAACCGCAATTTAAAGACTTTTATATATATATATATATATATATGGAACGTGCGGATAATAATTAGGATTTAGTTATTATGTGTTGTGATAAAATTATGAAAGAATAGGAAAAGAAAATATGAAGAATTTTATTGTATGTTGATTGAATGAATTGAATTGTAAATTATGAAAGTAAAACTATATATATATTGGCTTATGAAAGATGAAAGTAAAAAAAAAAAAGATAAAATAAAATAAGAAGATAATATAAAGATAAGATAATAAAGATTAAAATTGTAACTGAATTTATGTATTCTGTTAGGTTGAATTTGTGGGTCACGAGACTTCTTTATTGTTGTCATGGATTAAGGTGGAATAGTAGTTTAATACGCCATCGCAAGCTGGTGGATGTAAGATGTCAATAATCCACAACTTGCATAAGTTCCGATGAAATTGTTGAGGAAGACACGTTTGACGTGGTGACGCAAAGGAAGATGCGTACGGCGGAGCTAGAGCTGCCGACGGCAAAAAAAAAAGGAGATGCTGTGTTTGAGGGAGAGAGAGCAAGCAGTGATCTTCAAAAAAAAAAAAAAGGAACCTAGAGTGCGATAAGATTGATCTTTAGAATGCGCGAATGGCGTAATAAGAATGGTCTTTAGAGGGCACATAGAGCGCAATAAAAGAGGACGCGTAGAACGCAATAAGAGAGGGCGCGTAGAGCGCGATAAAAAAAGAGCGCGTGGAGCGCAATAAGAGTGCAGATGGAACTTCTAAAACAGAATGTAAATTGAACCGTTGAAACAGAATGCAGACGAAACTGTCGGAAGAAAGGAGGCGCAGATGGAATTGCTGGTAAAGAACCGGGGTAACCAAAGCTGAGGTAGGATTCACTAATAAGGATTGGTTGGATCTTCAATTAAATTGGAAGATTGATTATTCATTGTGGGAGGAAATCGAAAAAGAAGCAAGGTGATTTCTCACCGAAAAGATGATAACTTATATATCCTCCTCTTGAGCTCTGCTGACATCCATGAATAAACCAACCAATTTAGATCCTAAAACCCCTTCAACCTCCCCTCCCACTATGAATAATCAACATCCCTACTCTGTCCTAAGTCAAGGAGAAAGGGCACACGAGCAACTTCATTAGGAACCTCTTTTGGACTTTTCGTCAACCTAACACTCTTCTTTCATGGCACTTCCTTCCAATAAAAAAACTCGTCCTTCAAACCAACTTGAGCTTTTGTCAAGTCCAACTACTCATTATCTTTGTTCTTTCAATACTTTTTCTATTGTTAACAATTTTTTAAATCGAGATTCATTTCTGAACACTTGGATCATTGATTTTGGTGCCACATATCACATTACATCAAAATTGTCTTGGTTTATTTCTTACACACAAATTTCTCTTATTATTGTTCATTTACCAAATGGTTCTCAAATTACTATTTCTTATAAAAATATTGTTCACTTTTCACCATCCTTGGTTCTTCATGATGTTCTTTATTTACCTCATTTCAACTTTAATATTATCTCCGTCTCAAAAATTACTTCAGCATTCATATGTGAACTCACTTTTTCATCTTCTTCTTGCACTCTACATAGCAACAATTTGGGGACGATTAATTTGGACAGAATGAGAGAGGATTATATGTCTTTGAACCCAATTTCGGTAAAAATCCATCCACTACACATTCCATAAATTTCATCCAATCCCCACCCATTACACCTTCAAATATATGGCATTTTCGTTTAGGACACCTTTTTGGACAAAGACTTAATCATTTATATAAATATTTTTCTTTTATCTCTATGCATCATGACGAGGCTTGTGACATTTGTCATCTTTCTAAACAAAAGAAACTTTCATTTTCTCAAAGTTTTAACAAAGTCAATGCAAGTTTTGATTTTTTACATTTTGATATTTGGGGCCGTTTCGACAAAATTCTATTCATAATCATAAATATTTTTTTACTATTGTTGATGATTTTAGCCGCTTTACATGGCTTATTTTGTTAAAATCAAAAGGAGAAGTGCAAAATCATGTAAAGAATTTTATTACTTTAGTTGAAACACAATTCAACTCTAAAGTCAAAACTGTCCATTCTAATAATGGATCAAAATTTATTTTACATGATTTTTATATTTCAAAGGGCATTATTCATCAACATAGTTGTGTTAAAACCCCTCAACAAAATGGACGAGTAGAACGCAAGCATCAACATATTTTAAATATAGCTCGTGCTCTTATGTTTCAATCTAATTTATCATTATCCTTTTGGTCTTATACTGTTAACATGTTATTTATTTGCTTAATAGAGTTCCATCATCTGCAATTATTTTTAAAGCACCATTTGAGATTTTATTTAATCATCCACCAAATTATCATGACTTTAAAGTTTTTGGATGTTTATGTTTTATTTCTACCCTAATGACAAATAGATCAAAATTTGATCCAAAAGCTAAAAAGGGTGTTTTCATTGGTTTTCAAGATGGTTTTAAAGGATATATCATCTATCTTTTGGATGACAAAAAGATTGAAATTTCTTGAAATTTTATATTTTATGAATTAGTCTTTTCTTTGGTCCACACAAATGGCCCAATTTTTCCTTCTAACCCAACAGCAAATTCTGAACCAAACAATTTTTCAGTCAATACACATAACCCAAAAACACCAACCCTTCCAGTTGAACCCTCACCCATACCCATTGAACCAACTCCATCTAATTCTTTATTTCTCCAACAACCTATCCTTTTTTCACACTGTCGTTTCCTAACCAAGTTGAACCCGTGACCACCGAATCTCTTTCAACACACACACCCTTCTCTCCTTCCGCACTAGACACCAGTCCACCATCACCTCCTCATCCGCCGTCACCTTCTTCACCACCTGAGCAACCCCATCCTCGTCATTCTGACCGGCTTCACCGACCTCCAACATATCTCGCTGATTACTTGTGCAAATTCTCTCTCACCTCTACAAATCAATCTCCCTCAAAGTGCAAGTATCCTTTATCTTCACTCATGTCTTTTTCTTCTCTTTCATCTTCACATAAAAAGTTTCTTTTATCTCTACATTCTAACGTTGAGTCAAAGTCTTTTAAGGATGTCAATCAACACTCTAATTGGCGTAGTGCTATGAAAGATGAGCTGGATGCTTTTGAGCTAAACAAAACTTGGCGTCTTGTTGATTGCCATGCAAGCGCTAAGCTGGTTGGCTGTAAATGGGTCTATCGCATCAAACGCAAGCCTGATGGTTCAGTTGATTGATATAAAGCACGCCTTGTGGCTAAAGAATTCACTCAGACTGAATGTGTTGATTTCTTGAAAACTTTCTCCCCTGTTGTCAAGCCTGCCACCATTAGATTAGTTTTGGCATTGCTTCTATGAAGTATTGGTCCATACATCAGTTGGATGTCAATAATACTTTTTTACATGGGGATCTTTCTGAGGATGTTTATATGACTCTGCCACCCGGATTTACATCTCCTCGACCGAATCAATACTGCAAGCTACTAAAGTCATTGTATGGTTTACGACAATCTAGTCGTATGTGGTATGACAAACTTTCTCATCTTTTGCTATCTCATGGATATCAGCAGACCTTATCTAATTATAGTCTATTAGTTAAATTCACTGGTGCTCAAATTTCGATCCTTCTAGTCTATGTTGACGACATTGTTCTCATTGGTAATTCCATTTCTGAACTTGGTGTCATTAAGTCTACTTTGCACCAACAATTTCGAATTAAAGACTTGGGCCCACAAAAAATATTTTTTTGGGTATTGATGTTGCTCAATCAGCGAAGGGAATTTTCTTATCTCAAAGAAAATATTGTCTTGATCTTTTGGAGGATTCTGGTTTATTAGGTGCTAAACCTGCCTCTGTTCCAATGGATAGTACCACAAGACTATATCAAGACAAAAGTCCCCTGCTATCTGAGTATCTGACCCTTTTGTATATCGCCGTTTGGTTGGGCATCTTATCTATCTCACCACTACTCGACCGGACATCATGTATGCCACTCAACAATTACGTCAATTTATGGTATCTCCTACTGAATCTCATCTTCAAGCTGCCAAGCATGTGTTACAATATCTGAAAACTAGCCCCAGCAAAGGACTTTTTCTTCCAAGAAAATCAGAAATTCAGCTTCTCGATTTCAGTGACTCTGATTGGGCCGGATGTCCTGATACTCGGCAATCTTTAATAGGTTATTGTTTCTTCTTAGGCAGTTCTTTAGTCTCTTGAAAGACCAAGAAACAAACCACCGTTGCCCGCTCATCCACTGAAGTAGAATATCATGCACTTGCTAACACAACTTGTGAACTTCAATGGATACTAAATGTGTTACGATTTTTATGCATCTCTCCTATCCGCCCACTAGTTTTATATTGTGATAATTAGAGTGCTCTTCATATTGCTGCTAACCCGATTTTTCATGAACGAACCAAACATTTAGAGGTTGATTGTCACTTGGTTCGACAAAAAGCTCAAGCTGGAGTGATGAAACTTCTCCCCGCTAGCTGACATCTTCACTAAGCCTTTGTCTTTTCAACCCTTCCATCTTAATCTGAATAAGCTTGGTGTTCTTGACACCTTTCATCCTCTAGCTTGCGGGGGCGTATTAAACCACTCTTCCACTTTAGCCCATGACAACAATAAAGAAGTCTCACGGCCCACAAATTCAGCCCAACAAAATACACAAATTCAGTTATTATTTTAGTCTTTATTATTATCTTATCTTTATTTATCCTTATCTTATCTTTATTTGCTTTTATCTCTTATAGGCTAATGCTCTCTATATATATTTAGTTTTACCTTAATAGTTTACAATTTCAATCAATCAACAGTTAATAAAATTTTTTCATCTTTTTTTTTTCCTTATTCTTTCATAATTTTATTATCTTTACGTATTCTTTATGTACTCTTTCCGTTTTATGATTGCGCCGACATCGGCATCCTTCTCTCCAACGTCACCGGCAAGATCCTTGCGAAGGTTATCGAGTACTGCAAGAAGTACGTCGAGGCTGCAAACGCCGAAGAGAGTGTATAAATTAGGACCAGCTATGATAAATTGTATTATACTATTGTTTCAGTGATTAGTCTGTGTTAGTGCTTAAATTCTTGTTTTTAATGCGTCAAGTTAGTGTTCACTGGCTCTCTCCAACCGTCAAACCTGACCTATGGATTTTATTGTGAAAAATAACATTCATTTATTAGCTTTTAAAGTACTAGAATCAACTTAATATTATTATTATAAAAAAACGCGTAGAGCGCGATAAGATTGATCTTTAAAAGGCACGTATGGCGCAATAAAAGTGGTATTCAGAGGGCGCGTAAAGCGCAATAAAAGAGGACACGTTGAGCACAATAAAAGAAGGCGTGTGGAACGCAATAAGAGTGCAGATGGAACTGTTGGAAGAAGGCACAGACAGGCCATAGTGACTATTCCATGAATAATTGTTGTTTCCTGTTAGAACACAGGTACACGTTGAATTTTTACTTTGATGGATGTAATAGAGATTAGTTGGATTCTGAGCTAAATTAGAAAATTGATTATTCATTGTGGGAGGAGGTTGAAAAAGAAGCATGGTTCTCACGGAAAGATGAAACTATGAAAGAATAAGAAAAGAAAATATGAAAAATATTATACTTTGTATTTTTTGATTGATTGAATTGTTATGATAAAATTGTGAAAGAATAGAAAAAGAAAAGATGAAGAAATTTTATTGATTTTTGATTGATTGAATTGATTGAACTGTGAAGGTAAAATTAAATATATATAGTGCATTGCCTAAAAAAAAAATAAAGATAAGATAAGAAGATAACATAAAGATAAGATAAGATAATAAAGACTAAAATTAGAACCGAATTTATGTATTTTTTTGGGTTTGACTTTTTTATTATTGTCATGTGCTAAGGTGAAAGAATAGTTTAATATGTTGGTCTTAAGATATGTTAAGTTTAAAATTGTAATGCATTTATGATATATTAATACACTATGCGTTAATGTATTTATTGATTTATTTTTTATTTATTAAATATGTGTAAAAATTATAAAAATAAAATTAATTAGTTAAAATGAAAAATAAACTTATATCTAAATTAAAAGATTTTGAGTTTAAATTTTGAAAATAATACAAAATTATTTTTTATACCATTTTTTTCATATTTTATTATATATAATATATGTTAGAATATATTAAAATTAATTAGTATTTATTAAAATTATTTAAAATTATTTAACATATTTGAATATTTATTATAGGATATTATGTATTTATTATTTCGATTCTCTTAGTACTTATAAATATTCTTCTATATTATATCATTCTACACAATTTAAATACACACAAATATTTTTTTACTATTTTTTCTTATTTTTCTAACATATTAAAATATGTTAGAATTAATTAGTATTTATTATAATTATTTAATATATCTATTAAATATTTATTATAAGATATTATATTTTTATTATTTTATTTTTTTAGCACTTATAAATACACTTTTATATTGTATCACATAAATCATTTTTCAATTACTTTTTTATTCTTTCTAACCTGGTATAAATGTATTATTAATAAGTTTAAGATATGCCTTTGACATATATTAGCTAAATTGGAGCTAGGGAAGTTCGCATACATCTGATTCAATGTTCAATATATAAATGTCACAGCAGTGCATGCACCGAACTACCGAAGTTTGTGGAATTGTAGCAGCTTGTTACTGCCGTGGGTTTTTTCTTTTTGGGTCTGGGTCGGTGGTCCATTTATGTGGATATAAAATTAATATGAATTACTTCTTTTTTTTTTGGGCCAGCGAATATGAATTACTTCCAACACTTTCTTAAACAATGCTGTATAACTATAACCCATGCGAAAGCCCAATGGGCCTCTACACTTAAGTAAACACCTCATAAGTTTGTAGACCCGACAAAAACTTGATCAAACCAACTTGGGTTGGTTGAGTAGTCAGTTCACTCATTCGCTTAAACAAGTGACAAACCTTTAAATGGAGTTCACCTTAATTCTTGTTGCAACTTTTTTAAAAGAAATATTTGATAAATTTTTTAATTTCGGATGTTAGAAAATAATAATTTTTTAATTTATTTATAAAAATATATAATTAATTATAATCAAATATTCACATTAGTTATTTTATATTATATAACTTATATAAATAATCTCATTTATTATTATAAATACTAAATGAAATAAGTCATTAAATAAAATAAAATATATTATTTCTTTGGGTCTCCAGAATTTAATCAAAACTAATAGCCAGGTATAAATAGAGGTTCAAATTTTTTATCTTTAGTGTACTAAAATTACTTTGCAACCTTATCCTATTAAAAAAATTACTATTCAGCCTAAAATACATATTAAATAGATTTTAATTGAGCGAGAGTAAGAACTATAAGAATTAAACTCTTTCCGTCGTGGTAAAAAACTTTTATATTTCCGTTCTCATATAATTCTTTTAATGATTTAACCTAAATAATATTGTGGATGAAAAATTCAAGAATGTTAACATTAGATACTCCTAAATACGTACATTTGAGAAAAAATTATCAATATACTACTGATTAATAAACTTATTACAAAAATATTATTTTTAAATTATATATTCACGTGTTACTTTTTCAATTGTTAATTGTAAAATTTTTAAATAAAATCAGTTATCAAATCAATAAAATTATAGAGAGATCTTAAAGTTTAATTCGAATATATATATATATATATATATATATATATTAAAGTTAGAAATGAGAGTCGAACTCATGATCTTCAGATGAGTATAAGAAGATTATGTCATTTAAATTATAGCATATTGGCTATTAAAATAATAATAATAATAATAATAATAATAATAATAATAATAATAATAATAATAATAATAATAATAATAATAATAATCCTCTATTGTGGTGCAGAAGGGCAAAGTCCAAAAAGTAAGGGGCATGGCAACTTTGGCGCACTTTAGAATGAGATTATTTTCCGCGAGAGCACGCAAGAAATCACTCTTTCCCCTTCTCTGTTCCTCACTTCCACACATGGGTGCTTCTGGAAACAACCTTCTCCAAGTTCTCTTCAGGAACTTCGATGTTCTTGCTCTGTATCTCTCTGCTTCTCTTCCTCTTAATTATTTCTTAACCAATACTCTTATTTTTATTTTAATTATTATGTTTGGCATTTTTGTGCAGCCCCTTCGTCACCCTTGTTTACCCCTTGTAAGTTTTCTCCTTTTCTTCTTTCACCAATCTATATTATTATTTATCATCTTATTTTTGCTGTTTTTGCCTTAGACATGCTTCCATTAGGGCCATAGAGACAAGGTCTCATACTCATTATCAACAATGGCTTACCTACTGGGTTCTTTACTCTTTGATGACCCTCTTTGAGATCACATTTGCCAAAGTTCTTCAAGTGTAAGCTCCCTCCTTAATTAATTAATCAACTAATTCATTATTGCCACATTCTTGCCATATAATCTTCTCATACCGTGTAAGAAACATAGAATATTAAAAGTTTGATGTGTTAGTCAATTGTTGGTCATCTAGAATTTCTTATTTATAAAACCATATGGTAATGTCAGGCTTCCCATTTGGCCGTATGCCAAGTTGATATTCAGTTGCTGGCTGGTTCTGCCTCAGTTCAACGGCGCAGCAACTGTTTATGGAAATTACATAAGGCCCTTCTACATGAACCCGCAAATCCGAGTCCCTCAAGCTTCTCAAATGTGGTGTTTCCCGCGCAAGAACAACATATTCAACCAACCAGATGATGTTCTAACCGCTGCTGAGAGATACATGAATCAGCATGGTACAGAAGCATTTGAAAGACTTATAACCAAGGTAAAATGTTATTTGTACACCAAAATCAGCCATTAAAATTAGCCACCAATGTATTTGTGTATAAATACATGTGTGGTTTAATTTATTTTCAACGAATATTTATATTCCAGTATATATTTTATACTGTGTACACCGTAGTATAACCCTTCATATTATTTTGAGAGTAATAGAAATTAGAAAGTAAGAGAATGAAACTAAGTCTAACAACTTATAACTAGCAGTTGGCAAAAGGAATATTGTGAATTAGAAACAACAAAATCTTAACCATTGTAACTCTTATGCATCCTGTATGCTTGTATACTTGTAAGTGAAATTATCACCATCACATTTTCTACAATGACTTTTGCCACTGCTATGTTTATCCAAACAAAGCTGAGAATCCATGAGTTTTCCAAATATAATTTAACCTTGGAACAACATTTTAGTCATAAATATATTAACATTATTTGCCTTGTTTGTTATGCAGAATGAGAGAGTAGCCAGAGCAAAGAGGAATCGAAACCATGTGATCTATGATGATGACTACATGTATTGATTAAACTCTGTTAATGTTTCACTCTCCTATTGTTAATATTATTTCTACGTACCAACTATTGTACTAGATTATATATAATAACCCTTGTCATGGGTCTCAAGTTTTTTCGTGCAATTACTTGGCCTAAAAAGTATTGCAAAGGGATGGAGAAAAGGTAACGAAAAATTATTTATCAATTCAAGTTTTCTATTACATAAAAGTTGACACGACTAAATAATAATTTTGAACAAAATTAATGAGATTTATCTTTTTTTTTTTAAATAAGTATTTCCAAATATATACAGTGTGCTAAAATATATTCGCCCAATAAATTCTCAAGAATTAGATACATAATAAATCGAATTAGACTAATTTAATTTGCTATGTATATCTTATACACTTAAATAGAATTAGATTGATTAGATTTACGAAGAGATTTAATCTAGATCTCAAAAATGATGCAATATTTTTGTGCATTAGTAAAGCAAATCAAATTGGTCTAATTCGATTTATTTGGATGCATGTTAAATTGAATTTGTTTGATTCAATTTATATAGATATATTTAAGATAAACATTTAATTAGTTTGACATCTGCGTAAAATTGATCTCCAATCAATTTATTAGTATAAATTACCATAAAAACATCAATAAGTTCTTTTTATTCTTTTACTTAAATGTGGTATCTAAAATGAAAAAATTGGTAAAATAAAAAAAAAAAATATTAGACGTCCAAGCATTTTTAATCAAGGTTTTAACCAAGTCTCTGTGATTCTTCTCTTTTGTATATATGCGGGCACTTCATTGTCATCTTCTTCTTCTTTTGCGCACTTCTTTTTTCAATATCGTTGTCGTCGTCACTGTCACCGTCGCCGCCACTATCGTTGTCATCGCCACCGCTATCTTGTTGTTGTTGTTGAATTTTTTCTTCTCATCCCTTTTTATTATCATTATCATTGTCTTTGCCGTCTTCATCTTCTTCTTTTGTTATAAACGTTAAGAAAACTAGAGTATAGGAATTTTGATGTGTAACACACCAATTTTAGTATACAACACAAAATTTTTGAAGGATCACGTGCTCAATATATTGACACACAACCAATAAAAATATGCACAACATATAAATTTTTATATGTAGCACACAAATTTTTAGAGGACTATATATTTAGAACATTGACTCACTCAACAAATAAAATACATTCACACCATCGTTCATCATGGTCCTCCCCGCTGCAGTTCAGCCCGACACTCCTCCACCTCCGTCGGTCAGTCAGATGTGCCTCCCCCTCTTGTGCTTAGCCCAACGCGCCTCCCCTACTCAGTACTCACTTCCTCGTTTCTTTACTTCCCTCGCAGTCCCTATGTTAATGTTCAATTGCTCATTATTCGATAGTCAATAAAAATATAATAACAAAGAAGACAGAAACCCCGCCCATTATTCACTTTGCCGCTTAACATTGACGCACTCGCATCCACACACTCTCACTTGGATCTGTCTTCTCTCATCTCACCCAAAAATGACGATCTTCTCGAACCACATGCACCTTTCGTCAGCGCTCCTCCATCGGCTCAAGAGGCACGTGACCGCCGGAATGCACTGATCTTTCACCACCATGGAAGGGAACTGCCTAGGATCATCCTCATCGGTGGCCGTCACCGGTAATTATCGAATCGTTGAAAGAGCAGCAGGAGTGTTAGTCGTTGCGTCGTTTTTACCACGGTCTTTCACAGAAGCTACTTCAATAGCCAATTTAGGATAGTCATTTTAGTAGGTATGCGGATGGTTATTTTATTGGATTGAGTTTAGTTATATATAATTAAAATATGTTGGATATTCAAATTCACTAAATATGCAGATGATTATGTTTATCTTTAAGTGGATGGTTATTTTCACTAGGGATAAGCGACGTCGGTAATGGTGTGTGTCAAGTTAAGCAGTGATGGCGAGGAAGAGTCCGATGGCGCCGTTCGTTGCCGATCTGGAGGAGAGCGACGCCGATGAGGATCCTTGTTGACGAATCAGTAACGGTCAGAAAAATTTCGGCGGCGATAATGGAGTTGGTTGGCAACCAAGCGATGACGACGACGGTAGAGTATTTGGGGGAGCAGCTTGTTTTAATAAATTAAGATATAATAGATGATTAAAATTTTTTAATTACTGAATGAAATTTTTTGATTAGGTAATTTGAATAAAGTATTTTTTTAAAAAACTTTATTAAGCTAGATTTTTAATTTATTATTCACATTGTTTAAATTTTTTGTTGTCTACCTAACATAATCCTTTTATTCGGATATATCCCTAAGAAGGGAGCAGCGTAGTACCGAGAAGCAGCGGATTCCAATCCTTGGTCCGTCCGTTGGGAGAGGGAGTAGCGAGGAGGCATGTCGTTTCAAATCCCGAAATTGGACTCATTTGTCGCCTAAACCTTCTAACTTCTAACAAAACGACAAACCCACCGATCCCCTATTCCCTTCACGCAGATTTCAGTTGCTGACGTGGCACCCCCTCCACAAAATACAGTTAGCTTCCCCCTCTCTCTCTCCTTTCTCTCTCCCAAAAAAAAGAAAGACAGAGACAAAAAGAGAGAGAGAGAAATTCTCGCGTGTTCTTACCATCTTCCCAGCTCTGCGAATTCTGACTCCAGACAGGAACGAAAAATTCAAAGGAAAGAGAGGGGGGAAGTTAAAAAATATCTACCTTGCATTGTCGTCGAACGACGCCGTTTCGGAATCGCAGCTTCAGGTTCGGCGAGCTCTCTCTCCGCCCCCGTCGTAATCCTCGAGAAATGGCTCGGTCTTCGAGGAACCCCGGGGATTCCTTGCAATGCTGCTGGCTTTGATTCCCGTTACGTCGTCGTTTTGTTCTGCATTTCGGGCATTGCACCCGTTTCGCCAGACGGGAAAGAAAAGGAAAATTTGAGGGGCGAAATTCCCAAGATTTCATTGGGATTCGAGGTTTTTCGAAAAATACGCGTTTCTAGGGTTTCTTTGAGCTGGTCTGAAGCTGACTGCGATTCTGCCGAGGCGTTTATCTCTGTTGGTCCTTCTTTTTCTTTTTTCACGACTCCGGAGGTGGTTTTGAGCTGCCAGGTTCATTTTTCAGCTATGGGGCAGGCAAATGCAGCTCTTTGTTTTGTTTGCTTGAGGGTTTGGAAGTGCTGAGTTGAATTGAATTGGAGTTTTTCATGGGGATAGGCTCGAGGTTGGTTTACGGTGTTGTTTGTTTTGATTTGAGGTGTTGTTCAAATGGGTATTGGATTCATTCCTTGGAAGCACATGTTATTGCAACTTGAATGGCTGATCCTCAGAAAGCTGGTCCTGTTGAGAGGGATATAGAGCAGGTTTGGAATCACTTGCTCTTCATATTTTGGGCTTCGGTTTTTCCGGGAGCTATAATGAATGTAGTTGCCGTTAGATTCTAGTATCACATTTTATTGAAATACATGATTTATTAGTGTGCCATTGTTATTTTGTTGCTTAAATAACTTGTAACTGATCTTCTTTGCTGACTGAGGAGATAATGAAGCTTGAAGCTGTGGTCTTCCCTCATGCTTCACGGTTTTGCAGTAGCAGAATCATCTTTTTATTTTTAATGCAGGCAGCTAACTCTTTATGTTCCTTTTTTAGGCACTTACATCGCTTAAAAAAGGATCATATCTGCTAAAGTATGGGCGAAGAGGGAAGCCGAAGTTCTGCCCATTTAGGCTTTCCAATGTAAGTTGCTCCGCTATCACTTGTCTTGAAAGTTTACTGATACCCTGTAAAAATTATGTGAAGAAATCAACTTCCTTTTTCTATTAGAATTCATTTATTGGGAAGTGTAAATAGAGCAACAATTAGTTTCTTCATTGGCCTGTTCGCTTATTGTGTCCCCAGTTCGAGTAGGGTGTGAGTCTTTGATCTGATTCTCAATCTCTTCTTGAAGAACTGTGCAGTTAGACCTGAGAATAATTGACCAATGGTTGCCTTGGAAAAGTTTTCTCTACTCTTAGCAAATTATGATAACCAAAATAAGTATGCTATGGGTTGACTAAGTTTCTTCCATAGGGATTGATATGAGACAGGCTCAAATTCCTAAATGTGTTGAGTATAGGGCTCCATAATAGTATGATGACAACAATGACATGATAAAAAGGTAAAAATTAACCAAAACTTAAAATGTGTAGTCCTGTTGTAAATAACAGTTTAGGCAGATTGCTCATTTTTTAACTCCACTAGCACAAACGTTCTAGGATGCCAAACGGCCAATGTATAGTGTTTAAAACAATGCTTCTTCTTTTTTTGTATTTTAAATATCTAACATAAGGTGTGTTTAAAACAATGCTTGGAAGGAAAAAAAGTTCAAGCTTTGTTGTTAGATTCACTATGTCTGCAATTTATGATATAAAGCTTTATACTCTTGAATATTAAATTTAAACTTCTACATTTTTGCTAAGGTTACATACGATGAGTTTACTCACTTGTTTCTAAGTTGAGTCCAATCCATTTGCTAGTCAAACTCAAATATCAATTCTAGATATCTGAAGCGTGATGTTTTTCAGATAGAATTATAAAGAACAAGAAAAATCAGTACAAATTGTTCTATTCTTTTCAATGCTTGTGGTTTTGGGTTCAGGATGAGTCTCTACTCTTGTGGTACTCTGGAAAGGAAGAGAAACAACTTAAACTCAGTACTGTTTCAAAGATCATTCCAGGACAACGAACTGTAAGTTTATAAAAAGATGCAACTATTTCCTTGAGTTATTACTTGATGCCTTCATTGCAAGTTTAATATGGCCATGATATGCCTGTGATTCAGTCCAACATTTTGTTGCTCAGGGAAATTGCAATTCCTTCTTTGTACGCATAATTGGAAAAAACAAATATTTATAACTCATACTCTGACTTATGTTATTTCTTTCATGGTTTTATTACTCAATACTCACAACCTTGATTTGTAAAACCTACAGGCTACATTTCAGCGGTATCCTCGGCCTGAAAAAGAATATCAGTCATTTTCCCTTATATACAATGATAGATCCTTGGATTTGGTGCGTGCTCTTTTTTGTGTAGTTTTTATGCTAGCAGAGCTACTAGTTCTATCTATAAGCTTTTCTCTTTATCTTGCTCTTCTCTTACTGAAGTGGTTGTGAAAAGCTAGTCTGATAGTTTATGTAGTATGTTGATTAAACTAAGGATTAAGTACATTGTAAATTTTATGATGTGAATCCACTTTTGATCTATGGGCAGATATGTAAGGACAAAGAGGAGGCTGAGATATGGTTTGTCGGTCTTAAGGCATTAGTTACTCGAGGTAATACCAACAGTCAAACGTGGAAATTCGAACCATGTGAAAGTCCATATCCTGGAAGTCCCCGTGCTGGCACACGCAAATCTGCTCCATCAAGTTCACCATTTGTCAGTGGCAGTGGCTTCAATCTTCAGTTGTTTCATAAGTTCAGATAAACTATTAGACATTTACACTTTTTCTATTTTTAAAACACAGGACCCCAGATATACCAACGGAGTTGCTTCAGACAATTCTAATCAAAATAGATGGGTAAAGGCTTTCTCGGAAATAATTTCTTATACTGGAGCTAACAAGAGTTCAATTCAAGTCGAGTCGATTCCGAATTCCACTTTATCTCCTGGGTCTGTGGATGAATCAAGTAATCGAAACTCTGCATCTGAGGCAGTTCGAGTTAGTTTATCCAGTGTTGTTAGTTCATCTAGCCATGGTTCTTGTCATGAGGATTTTGAGGCCTTAGGTGATGTTTTTATTTGGGGAGAAGGTATTGGTGATGGAATTGTTGGTGGTGGTGTGCGTAGAGTTGGAACCATATCCAATTCTGAGATGGATGCATTCCTCCCTAAGGCTTTGGAATCAAAAGTAGTTCTAGATGTTCATAGTATCAGTTGTGGCCACAAACATGCTGTTCTAGTTACCAAGCAAGGAGAAATATTTAGTTGGGGAGAGGAATCAGGAGGTAGACTTGGACATGGTGTAGAAGTGGATGTTCTTCACCCTAAGCCCATTGAAACTCTTAGCGGCATTAATATAGAATTAGTAGCATGTGGAGAATATCATAGTTGTGCTGTTACGTATTCTGGGGATCTTTATACTTGGGGCGATGGTACTCACAACTCTGGCTTGCTTGGGCATGAAAACAATGTCAGTCACTGGATTCCTAAGAAAGTAGGTGGTAGCTTGGAGGGTTTACATGTATCATATGTGTCCTGTGGCCCATGGCACACAGCTATTGTTACATCAGCTGGACAGTTGTTTACATTTGGGGATGGAACTTTTGGTGCCTTAGGCCATGGAGATCTCAATAGCACAAATATTCCTAGAGAAGTGGAAGCTTTGAAGGGGTTGAGAACAACCAGGGTTTCCTGTGGTGTTTGGCACACTGCTGCAATTGTTGAGGTGACACACAAATCTAAGGAATCTCCTACACACTCTACTATTGGAACACTTTTCACCTGGGGTGATGGAGATAAATTGCAACTTGGACATGTTGGTAGTGAACCTACACTAGTTCCTGAGCGTGTGATTGCATTGGATAATGAAAACATTTGTCGAGTGGCTTGTGGCCACAGTCTTACAATTGCATTGACAACCTCAGGACATGTATATACAATGGGTAGTACAGCTTATGGACAACTTGGCTGTCCTGCTGCTGATGGAAAAGTCCCCACACGTGTTAAAGATCAACTTGCTGACTGTTTTGTGGAAGATATTGCCTGTGGTTCTTATCATGTTGCAGTCCTAACTTCAAAAGCAGAGGTTTATACTTGGGGAAAAGGTTTGAATGGGCAATTAGGTCATGGAGACAATGATCACCGGAATAAACCCACTCTTGTTCAGTTTTTGAAAGACAAGCAAGTGAAAACTGTCGTTTGTGGTTCAAACTTCACTGCTGTTGTGTGTATTCATAAATGGGTATCAAGCACTGACCATTCTCTATGTTCTGGTTGTCGTAATCCATTTGGATTCAGAAGAAAACGTCATAATTGTTACAACTGTGGGCTTGTTTTTTGCAAAGGATGCACAAACAAGAAATCTATAAAAGCTTCCCTTGCTCCAGACTCCAACAAGCCATATCGGGTTTGTGATGATTGTTACTCTAAACTTAAGAAAGCTTCAGAAACAGTTTCCTTGGTGCAAACTCCTAGCTTGAGAAGTGTAAGTTTGCATGACAACAGTAAGGTCACTAAATTACAGGAAAAGCTATTAAGGCTTTCATCCTTTGGTTCTTTTACTCAATCAGAAAGCAGTCCATCAAAGCCTCCAGAATCACATGATACCCATGTTTTTCCATCTTTGAATGGAAAATTGCATGTGGGGATTTATGGTCCTATAAAATCATCAAATACTCCTTCTCTGGTATCTAAGAAACATCTTTCAGTTTCTGAGCCTGCTGCAAGAATCTCTTGCCAATCAACATCACCACCTTCTTCAAAGTGTAGCCCACGACAATCTTGTGAAGATAACCATGATGATCCAAAGCTCAAAAATGACATTCTAACTCAAGAAGTCATTGCTTTAAGGGCACAGGTAAGCTTTATCAAAAGTATCCAATTCATGTTAATCCTTGTATCAAACTTTCTGCATAATCCTGATGAAGTTTTGATTGTAGATATGTTCCATTTTCATGGTCTATGTTGTCTTTTAATGCTAATATGCTATTCCCAACCTGAAACAATTTGGAGGGGCTCTCGGTGCCATATGTATCTTTACATGAATAATATTGGTCTGTTTTGGAATGGTCATTGCAAATAAGGGACCCACCTTAATATCGAAAGAAACACAAGGTCAACAAAGAATGATTATAGTATGGCATAATTTCTTGTGTAATAAGTTTTGCATAGGTAGTAGCATTTGGATAAGTTGTTTGGATTTTCATATAATAATTGAATTTCACTTATAATTTCTCCTATACACAGATATACCCTCACTTATCTAATAATTGAATAAAAAAAAGTATTGTAGCTTTGAGCTTTGAATTTTGATTTTGATGTTTGCTTTTCGAAATCTAAATGTTTGAAATGATTTAAGTATATTCATCTGGATCCAATCAAATATACTGGCTAGGTTGAAGAGCTTACTCTTAAGTCGAAAAGTCTAGAGGCTGAACTCGAGCGAACATCACAGCGATTGAAGGAAGTGACAGCAGTAGCTGCAGATGAAGCTGAAAAGTGTAAATCTGCAAAAGAGGTTATAAAATCATTGACTGCTCAGGTTGTCTTCTGTTAATAGTTTTTCCCTAATTTTTATGTTCTATTGTAGCAAACATGGTGGTTGATATCTTATGATTTGTTCATGCTGGTGAGGATCTAAAACTAAACTTCTTTGGGACACCATGTTTAAGATGAGAATAAATAGAGATATTTTGGGGATAAGGTGAAGTAAGGAACGTTAGGGGAGGCTATCATAGCAAATTTTAAATTTTGTTTAAAATGGTTGGGGATTGGTTGTATCTGGTATCTGCTTATGTAAACTATGATACTTTAAGCCGTGGAGTGAAAGATTAATAATGAATCTTTGGGAGGAACAGAATATAACATGGTCCATCTACACAATTCATATCTTATTTTGAGTGAAGTCTTGGTTCTTGATAAATTCATTTACAACTGGCTGAGATTATATAACTGAATTTTATAGTGTGTAAAAACTTTCATGCACAGCACCACCCCTTATGTTAACTATTCTCTTGATTGGATAAAACGAAAATGGTTAGGGAAGCAATAAAACAGCAAAAACAAAAATTTCTAATTTTTCTCTCTTTCAAGTTAATAAGAATTTAATTATTAAATGCATGGTTATATTCCTTTTCACTTGTGATGATCAACAGAAGCAGGACTTGGTGATCACTATGAAGCTTAAAATGTATTGTGCTTTAGTCCTTGGTTAATTATTTCTGAAGCTGTGGATGTTAAATTGTGTTACAGTTGAAGGAAATGGTGCAAGGACCTCCAGAAGGACATAAAGCAAATGCTGACACGATAGCAACTTCCTATGCTGAAACCACTAATAACATTCGAGATCTATCTTTGGTTGAGAACCATACAACAAACACTATAAAGGAATCCAACAGCAATACAGCAAATAGAACATTATCTAATGGTGCCAAAGCACAAAGTGGAAAGGCAGAGCGGGTGGTGCAGGATGAACCAGGTGTGTACATAACTTTGTCTCCGCTGCCAGGTGGAGGTAATGAACTAAAGCGTGTTCGCTTCAGGTATTCATCTTTTCCATTCTCAAATCTCTTAAATGTATGAAGCTTTATTATATGCTTTCATTGCAATAACTTTGGGTCCAAAATTTCCTGTTGAATGTCATGTTTATCCATCGCTGCTGCTTGTTTACACGTCCCTCTTATTATAGAGTTTCCTCTTTAGAACTTTAAATTTTATTGTCATACCTTTCAACTCAAAAGCTCTGTGATTGATAGTGATCATAAATCCATTTGCATCTAGAACTTGTACTGTACTCAATGGGAACAGCATGATATACTGCTGAAGCAGGTTGAAGAAAACTATCAGTAAATTGTTCTGTTCAATTTTTCAGATGTGGCAATCAAGTTGTCTACACTGTCTATATCCTTGTACATGCCCAATATAGCCACAATCATGTGTTTTACTATGATATAGTTCAGTCTCTTGAGCGTTTTGATGCATTTCTGAGCTTTTTGTTTGACAATACTAACATTCCGTTTTATCTATCACCATCTGTTTTCTGGTACATCCTTCAGTCAATGTATTTGGATACAGAGTATGCTGCTTTGTAAAATGTTCCAAGATAAATCTTATGTTTCCTTTCACGGGGTCTTATATTCTAGATGAACTTAAATTAAGGAGGTAGTTTCTGATAAGTATTGAGCGTCATGTTAGAATATATGTTAAATGCTGAAGAATATTTCCATTTTATCCATCTTTGGTGGTAATCAATTTCCAGTATACTAAACTCAAAATTTGTTTCACAGTCGGAGGCATTTCACAGAAGAAGAAGCTGAGAAGTGGTGGGCTGAAAATGGAGTCAAAATACTGGAGCGGCATAACATAGTTTCTTCATAGAATGCAAGAGAAACTGTTCCCTTGAAGTACTGTGACCTCCTGGAAATAGTACATTCTTTTCCTTTCTCCCTCCTCCAAAATTAACAACGATCTTTTGTCCAAAATTGACGGCTAGTCTATGAAATTAGGGGAAGATAAATCACAAAGGAAGAACATTAACTGTGCCCAACTGAGAAACCTGAGAAGAAAAAGATAAGAGGGGAAAGTCTCTCTCTCTCTCTACATATTGATCAGTGGTGCATTTCTTCTTTTCCCATTGTTTTTCTGTCTTTTTTGGGGGGTTGTCAACAATGAAAAGTGTACTTGCAGCTTTGTTCTGTTCTTTTTTCACCTATTGTATAGCTATTTCTCTTAGGAAACTAGTAACTTCTCACTGGTCATTTGGTCAATGTGTGTGTGTTCATTCCATTCCTAGCATTGCTGAAGCCATGGCAGTCCACTCAATCCTATAAACCCTAAACGCATAAAAGCCGTGACAAAAAAAGAAACGCAAAATTCTATTAAGGACCCCAAGATGCATATTTTTTTTTTCAGGTAATGCTAAGTAATTAAATTTTTTTAGCTAATATTAGTCGACTCTTTTTTCAGTGAGACAATGCTTTCTTGTTGTTTGTTAGTCAATTCTTTTAAAATTAATTTGTTTATCTTAAATTCTAAAATTCAAATTATAAATATTTAAATCTAAATTATAAATTTAAATTTGACTAATTAAAAAATAGTTTTTTTTAAATATTTTTTAAAATTAAAAGAGGGCCTAGCCCAAAGAAAAACAAACCTGATATAAGTACGCGAAGCGAATCATAGTCCATACATCATGCATGACGCATCTTACCCAAAAGAAAAATGGTTGTAGCCCAATCATCGTGGAAATAAAACGTTAGTAACCACTAACCACTGACGTGTCTCAAGAAAAAAACCACTCACTGAAAATCAAAACTCAAACACAGCAGTAATGTGGCAAAATACCAACCAATTTATTTTTTTATGAAATTAACTTTGATATAATTATGCATGACGGGTATATAATACAATAGGATTTTTTAACGGTCATTTATATATATATTGAATTGTGATAAAATAAAACGTGTAAAAAGTTATATCACTCGTAACTTATTATAGAATATATATATTTATAATCCATCCACGGAATCACAATAACACATTAATGTGATGTTGGTTTTAGAGAGTTTTTGCAAAGCATCTGGGATGAAGATTAATGTGGAGAAGTCTAAAGCGCTTTGCTCCAAGAATGTCTCTGCAACAAGGAAAGAGGTTTTCACTGGGGTATCCTCTATCAGATTTGTCCAGGATTTGGGCAAGTATCTTGGAGTTACCCTTAGCCATTCTAGGGTGACTCGTTCAGCTTTCAATGGTGTCCTGGATAAGATTCGGAGTAGGCTAGCAAGCTGGAAAGGGAGTTTACTCAATCGGGCTGGTAGACTCTGCTTGGTTAATTCTGTTGCCACTGCTATTCCCACGTACCAGATGCAGGTCTCTATTTTTCCCAAAGGAATCATTAGTAAATTGGAGTCTATGATGAGGAATTTTCTTTGGAAAGGACAAGTTGATGGAAGAGGATTGAATCTTGTTAGTTGGAAGGTACTGGTTACTCCAAAAAAATATGGAGGTTTGGGGATTAGAGATCCTTATTGTGTAAATATTGCTCTTCTTGGGAAGCTAGTTTGGACTTTTTTCCAGCAGCCAAATAAGCTATGGGTCCAATTATTGGATGCCAAATACCGATCATCTCTATATGACTGTTTTAGTTATCCTAAGAACAAGGACTCTCCCATTTGGAGGTGTCTTTGCAAGGCTTGGAAAGTGTTGAAGGATGGATTTGCTTGGTGTATTGGAGATTTGAACCAGAATTTTTGGTTTTCTAGCTGGAGGAGAGAAGGACGGTTATCTAATGAGATGGATTATGTCCACATTTCTGATTCGAATCTCCGGATACAGGATATTTGGTCGGTTGGTAGGTGGCATTTGGATACTCTTTATTCTCCTTTATCTCAAAATCTGAAAGATAATATTCTCTCTTACAATCCAGATGAACAAGCAGGTCCGGAAGTGGGTTGGTATTGGAGTGGGTCTGCTGCCAAAGTCTATGACTCACGCAATGGTTACTTGTGGTTGTGTAAGCAGCTGTTTGGTTGGGAGGAGAGGGAGAATTGGCTTTGGCTTTGGCGTCAGCTTGTTCCGGAAAAGCATAAATTTTTGGCTTGGTTGTGTCTTAAGGAGGCTCTTCCTACTGCAAGTTTTCGCTTTAGAAGAGGGATGTCGTCATCGGATAGGTGTCCAAGATGTCTTTCTAGCCAGGAATCGGTTATACATTGTATTCGGGATTGTCCAAAAGCTCAGCTTGTCTGGCAAAGGTTGGATATTCCTTGTCATCCTTTGGATTTGAAGAACTGGTTCTTGTATCATAGCAGAGAGCACCCGTTCAAGTTCTTTTCGGGACTTTGGTGGATATGGCGAGCAAGGAATAACGACATCTTTAATCCCCATGAAACTTGGCCTCCGGAAAAAGTCATTTGTCTGGCATTAACTTCAGAAAAGGAGCTTAGAAATATTTTTGAATTACAACGTATGTCCCTTCCCTCTACTCTAAATGGTTTTTGGAATCCCCCATCTATTGGTACTTTTAAGATTAATTGTGATGCTAGTTATTTTGGTTCGGGTGATAGTGTTGGTTTTGCTTGTGTTATTAGAGATTGTAATGGGAGCTGGCAAAGGGGGTGTTTGGGAATGATTGAGAGTAATAGTATTCTTCAAGGAGAATTGTTTGCTATTTGGAGAGGATATCTCTTAGCTTGGGATGTGGGTCAACGAGATGTTATTTGTGAGACAGATTGTGTGGAAGCATTTAATCTTGTTACTCAAGATGGTTTTGGATTTATTGATCCACTGGTACTCAAAATAAGAGATATCATGCATTGGAATTGGCGTGTTGACTTTCGTTTGATTATGAGAGATGCAAACACGGTGGCAGATACTATGGCAAAGATGGCGATGAAGTTACAACTTTCGCATGTGGAGCTTCTTTCACCTTGGGAGGAGTTTAAGAGTAGTCTTAAACGGGACTGTCCCTCTATTTAAGCAGTTCCTTGTTTTGTTTTTTTTGTTTTTTTTTGTTTAATTTATTTCAGTCACCAAAAACATAATTATACCAAATTTTACTGATCGGATATCAATAAATACATAATTAGCCTAAAATATTAACTAATACTAATAAAAAGTGCGGGGATGCTACACATCTATGTAATCATATAATCAAGTTGGCCCAACACCAAAAAAATCCAATACCATTAAATGAAATGTGAAATACACGCGCTCAATACACACGAAATCACCCAACGCTTCTTCTCCCCCACGCTTCTTCTTCTTCTCCCTCGCTTCTTCTTCTTCTTCACGCTCGTTTACGCACGGAACGTCTTCTTCTTCTTCGCCTTCTTCTTCGTGTTCCTCCTTCTCCTCCTTTTTCGCGTTCCTTCTTCTTCACGTATTTTCTCCTTATCGTCATTCTTTTGTTGTTGTTGTTGCTGTATTTTTTTGTCTTTTCCTCCTTCTCTCTAATGAAGAAGCAGTAGAAGGTGAGGAAGAAGAGTTTTGAATAGTGCAGAATGAACCGAACACAGTACTCATGGTTAGGGGTGGCAATATGTACCCTACCCGCGGGTATCCAACCTGACCCCACCTAATCGGATAGGGTTGCCAACCCGATCCGCAGCGGGTAGGGTAGGGACGTAGGGTGCGGGTAGGGTTCTCGTGCGGGTCGGGTAGGGTGCGGGTTGAGCCTCAACCCTACCCGACCAACCCGCACTCTATATATGTTTATGTTATATACTTATATAAAAATGTTTTAAGTGGATGTTGAATCAAAAACCTCTCACTAAATGCAAAAGATCCTTAACCACTAAAAGAAAATTATTAATTGATAATTTAATATTTTTTTTACATAAAAATCAGTTCTATTTTAAATTATCATCAAGTTATATAATGATGTTGTATATTTTTTGTAACCCGCAGGTAGAGTCGGGTACCCTTAAGAGCGGGTAGGGTTAGTGTTGGGATATTCTCAACCCGCGGGTAGGGTTAGGGTTGGATCCAAACCCTACCCTACCCTACCCATTGCCACCCCTACTCATGGTGAACCGAACATATTACTCATGGTGAACTGAAAACAATACAATTATATAGTACTGAGTGAACAAAACATAACCCATTATATAAAATCAAATTCAAACAGCTTTCTACAGAATGAACCGAACACAGTACTCATGGTGAACCGAACACAGTACTCATAGTGAACCGAACATAGTAGTCATGGTGAACCGAAAACAATACAATTGTATAGTACTGAGTGAACGAAACATAATCCATTATATAAAATCAAAATTCAAAGAACTTTGCCTACAATTTACATATTATCAATTCAATTCAATTCAATTCAATACACCTCCGTCCATTTAATTCAATTCAAATTAGCAATTGCATTCCATTCGATTCAATTGAAAATTGAATAATCCAAATCGCTCTGCTGTTTACCAAAAAATTATGAACCCCTAAACACTGAACCCTAAATCCTAAACCATAAACACTAAAACTAGAATTCTGAACACTGAACACTGAACCCTGAACCCTGAACCCATAAACCCTAAATCCCTAAAACCCTAAAACCTAAACCCTAAATCCTATACCCTAAAACCTAAACCCTAAATCCTAAACCCTGAACCCGAACCCTGAACTCTGAACTCTGAACCCTGAACGCTAAACCCTAAACCCTGAACCCGAACCCTAAACACTAAATTCTGAACCCTAAATGCTAAACCCTAAACTCTGAATCCTACTGTAAACCCTAAACCCCTAAAACTCTGAACCCTGAACCCTGAACCCTAGACCCCTAAACCATAAATCTTTAACCATGAACACGGTGAACCGAAAGTTTGAAACACACTGAACCCCTGTACACTAAACTCTGAACCCATAAACCCTAAATCCTAAAACCCTAAACCCTGAAATCCTATCGTCATTCTTTTGTTGTTGTTGCTGCTGTATTTTTTTGTCTTTTCCTTCTTTTCTCTCTGGTGAAGAAGCAGTAGAAGGTGAGGAAGAAGGTTTTTGAATAGTATAGAATGAACCGAACACAGTACTCATGGTGAACCGAAATCTTAATTACGGGAAAACAATTATATAGTGCTTAGGGAAGAAAACAGAACATATTGGTCTAATTTTTGTTAGACTCCTTTCTGCGGACCGAACGAAAACATGAAAGTGATGAACCACCTCTTTAGTACTTATTGAACTGAAAAGTTACTTACATTTACTCAGAGTTACTCACAATTACTAACACTCACAATTACTCACAGTTACATATTATCAATTCAATTGAATTCAATTCAGATGTAGATCACATCAGTCCATTCAATTCACTTCAAATAAAATTAGAAATTTCATTCCATTAAATTCGATTCAGAATTCAATAATCCAAACCTCATCAAATTGATGCGTTTGAGAAGAATCATCAAAATCACACTCATTCAACTGATTTGAAGTTGATTCATTCATTGTTTCAATTCAAAAGTGCAGATCGAAGAAGAAAACGAAGAAGAAGACGAACGACAAAGATAATTGCGTTGAATCAATCCAGATCCATAATGCAGAGAAGAAAAACACGAAAGAAGAAGAAGAAGGAGGAAACGTTGAGAAACGTTGATAACGCAAAATAAGGATTTGTTATCTAGGTTATAAGAGGCGCATGTAAAATAAGCGGGGGTGTGGGGTGTGGAGTGAAAGTTACATGGATACCATCCATGTTATTTTTACATGGATGTAGAGCTTTTTCCTAAAAAGTGTTGGACCTTAGATTTTTCTTTAAAATAAAATGGTAGAACCCATTTTTTATTGTATGTTAATACTTAATATGATCGAAGTAATAAATTTGTAGTCATGCAATAATCTTTCATTTTCATGCATGACTAACCTACCTTTGCACCTTTCTTTATACTTGTAATTTCTGACTTGACGACCTTTTTATTTTTTCTTGCTTTTGGAATTCAAATTCGTGCATTATTTTCCCTCGTTTATTACTGTCGTACCAATAGCAATAGTGCAATACGGGAAATGAAATCAAATAGGTCAAGATATGTTTTCAATAGAATTTGATTAGCATACGTACCATTTTTGCTTTCACTCATAGAGCTGACTCATACATACATATTGTGACTACTGTTTCAGAAACCACTTAACATATCTATTTTTTTTTCCATTCAATAATCTCTTTGCTTTTTTGTGTATCACTATAATCAACTTCATGCTTCGGGGATTTTCCTCCACCCAAGTTGCTGCCTACTTTTGATAAAACATATACATGTTGATTGATGTATAAGTTTGGCATTAGAGTAAACTACTATTATTTTGGTTTCTAAAATAATTCAATTTTTGATAGAATTATTTATTTATTCTTTTATATATTCACTCTCAAAAAATATTTTAATTTGACAAAATATATAGAAATATACTTGAAAAGGACTTTAGAGATTAGATTTTAACGCAAGTTTTACAAATTTGTTTAGAAAAATGAAATTTTTTCATCCTCTAAATAAATTTGTTGATTTTATGATAAGTGAATTCTTTTTAATGATTTGTTTTATGTGAATGGAATAAAATTCTAAATCAATAAAAAAAATCTAGATATCCAATTTGACCTTTTTTTAATATAAATTTTAAATTATTTTTTTTAATGTTTTAACAAAAAGTTAGATGAAATATACGAATTATTTGTCACTTATAAAAAAAAGTGTATTTTGCTGAACGAAAAATATAATTTCTTTCTTTTTCAGATTATTTTGTCAAAAATTAAATTTAAAGGATAAAATAATAATTTATTCTTGTCATTATCAAATTTAAGTTTAAGGTTTGAGTTCACTTATTTAGTTTTAATATTAGATTTAGATTTTTATTTTGTTTTTATTTTTATTATTCAGTTAACTATGATTATAATTATTTTCAGTTAAAATTGTAGTCAATTTGTCTATATATAATACATTTTAATATAACTTATATTTAAGTTCAACAAGTTTTTTATTCAACAGTTGACCATTGTAGCAGTGCAGAATTTTATATATCCTTCTCAATTGAAGTTCAAGAGAGAAAAATTACATGAGAGATGTTAGGGCTTCACCTCCACAGTACTGACCAGCTGAGAGATACTTAATATGAGGCCTTGCTGGAGATTATTAGACAGCTCGAAAAAAGATATATTGTCATTGGTAATTTTAATGTCATATTATTATCAGATGAAAAGGAGGGAGGAAAGGAGAAATCATTTCAATCCATTCAGAAGTTTCAAAACTTTATGAATCATGGATGCCTGGTGGATATGGGGTATCTAGGGGAAAAATTTACATGGTGGAATCGGAGTTGTCAAGAGAGAGTAATCAGAGAAAGACTAGATAGAGCTTTTTTGTCTCTAAAACTGAGGGAAGAATATCCGTGTGCTACACTCACACACTTGGATGATATTGGTTCAGACCATCGCCCTCTGCTATTAAACTCAAATTCAGCAACCATCAAGAGTAAAAGGAGGTTCAAATTTCAAGAGAGATGGTGTGGGGAGGAGATGACAGATTCAATAGTTAAGAAAGTGTAGCAAACAAGCTTCTCTGGCTCACCAATGTTCCAATTGTTTCAGAAACTAAAGCGCTGCAGATCTGAAATAGTTAAATGGCAAGCTTCGGGGGTAGAAAATTCTAGAAAAGAAATGGAGAAGATTGCGACTAAACTATCGGCGTTGAAGGAAGATCCCAGCTCTGCTAATAAAATAGAGATTTTACAGCTGAAGGAAGAGTTGAGTAATGCATGTATTATGGAGGAAAGGTTCTGGAGGGAGAAAGCTATAATTGATTGGCTTAAATGGGGAGATCAAAACACAAATTTTTTCACTCCAAAAGTCAAGTTAGAAACAGGAGAAATAAGATATGGAGGTTAGAGGATGAGAATAGAGAGTGGTGTACTACTCCCGAAACAATTGGGGCGAGAGCGCAAAAATACTTTGAAGAGTTGTTTACAACAGGAAATCCTCAAGATCCTTCCCATGTGCTGGCTGGGTTGAGAAAGAAGGTCTCCTCTGAGACTAATCGGTACCTTACTAAACCGATTAGTGAAGAAAAAATTAAGAGGGCAGTTTTTTCTGTTAACCCGGGGGCTGCCCCGGGAGATGATGGATTCACGGAAAATTTTTTCTAATTTTATTGGAGAATCATCGGAGGGGATGTATGCAAGGCAGTTAAGAGCTTCTTTGGTGGAGGAAGAATACTAAAGAGTTTCAACCATACTCAAATTTGTCTAACTCCAAAGACTCCAAATGCAGAAAATATGTCGCAGATCCGACCCTTCAGCCTAAGCAACGTATTTTATAAAATTATTTCCAAGGTACTTGTCCATCACTTGCAGCCTCTTATGAATAAAATAATTAGTGACAATCAGAGTGCATTTATTAGAGGAAGAATTATTAGTGATAATATTCTTGTGGCTCATGAATGCATGCATTTCTTAAAGAATAAATCATTTGGGGGCACTGATCTAGCTCTAAAGATGGATATGAGCAAAGCCTATGATCGAGTGGAATGGAGTTTTGTGTGGTTCTATTGAAAAAAATTGGTTTTTGTCAGAGGTGGATAGAATGGGTAAAGAAATGTGTCACTACTATTTCTTATTCTGTTATTGTGGAAAATTCTCTTATTGGTTTCTTTAAACCAAGTAGAGGGCTCCGGCAAGGAGATCCCCTCTCACTCTACCTTTTTCTATTATGCGCAGAAGGTCTATCATTTCTGCTCCACAAAGGAGAACAGGATAACCTATCTAAGGGGTTTCGGTTGAACAGTAGATGTCCATCCATTAACCACCTTTTATTCGCTGATGACTCTTTACTATTCTGTAAAGCAACTCCACATAATTGCGCTAATTTGATTAATGTTATTCAACAGTATGGCTTCCTAAGCGGTCAGATTATCAATTTCAGTAAGTCTGTAGTATTTTTCAGTAAGAATACACCTCATGCTATTAAGGAAGAAATCGCTACTTTTCTTAGAGTCCCTAATATTGGTGCACAAGACAAATATTTGGGTCTCCCATCTATTGTTAACATATCTAAAAGTCAGACATTTGCTTATGTAAAGGATAAAGTGTCAAAGAAGCTACAAGGTTGGAAGCGTCAACTATTGTCAGTAAGTGGAAGAGAAATCTTAATCAAAGCTGTGGGGTGTGCTATACCTATCTATACTCTAAGTTATTTCAAACTGTCTGAATTACTATTAGATGATATTCACAAAATGATGATGCAATTCTGGTAGGGTCAAAAACAGAATGAAAAAAAACTCCAATGGATCAGCTGGGATACAATGAGCAGAATTAAAGAGGAAGGTGGTATGGGGTTTAAAGATATCAAAGCGTTTAATCTGGCGATGCTGGCAAAACAAGGATAGAGACTAATGACTAAACAAAATTCTCTGTTTTATAAAGTCTTCAAAAGCAAATATTTTAGACTTACATCTTTTTTAGGAGCAAAACCAGGCCTGAGACCATCTTGGGCTTGGCAGAGCTTATTGGAAGGCAGAAAAGTACTGGAACAGGGTACTAAATGGAAAGTCACGACACAGGGTATAGTAAAATTCAAAGAAGATCCATGTTTTGGTAACTTACCTCCATTTCGAGTATAGGAAGAAGACTGCAGTGATAAAAATCTGATTTGGATAAGACAACTATTCAATGAGATAGGGGGTTGGAATACACAGCTCATTCATAGTAAGTTCAGTCCCAACATAGCACAACAAATCTGCCAAATGGACATTGAAGAAGGTGAAGATTCAGTCAGGTGGATAAAACATGATTCAGGTTAGTACAATGTTAGAACGGGATATGAAGTAGCTTACAAGTTTTTTCATAAGCCTATGGAAGATCTTCATGTCAGATTTCAAAGTAGACAACTATGGAGGAGCATCTGGGAGGTTCGATGCCAACCAAAAATCAAGGCATTTCTATGGAAACTTGCTCACGAAGGACTAGCAGTGAAGACAAATCTTCACAAGAGGATACCTCAGATCCCCAATTTATGCCAGCGATGTTCTTCACTACCAGAAACACACCTCCATGCTCTGATTTTCTGTCCGGGAGTTGTGCAAGTCTGGAATCAATCACCAGTAACAAGTGTGATTCCCAGAGATCCGACTATGGAACATTGGGAGTGGTGGTGTCAGTTGATGGAAGCGATGAGAAGAAGAGACTCAAAAGAAAAAATCAATCAAGTAAGTTACCTTCTATGGCAGATCTGGTTGTCCAGGAATGCTCACATTTTTTAAAATTGCAGAGTTGAGGTTGGAAAAATTCTGTCCCAAACTCTGACATTTGCAGAAGAATTTGGGCGACTTGAAAGGCATAGCAACTGAAACTAAAGAGGAGTGAATAGCTTGTTCTTTTTGTTTTAATCCCTACCTTTAGCTTGGTATTACTGTTTTTGAAAGTTTCCCAAATTTTTATTATTATATATGCTTATCCCTGTTTATGTGGGTATTGTAATTGAATCATTTGATTGCAATAAAGGTATTATCTTTGAAAAAAAAAAAAACAGTTGACCATTGTAAATTTGCAAATCAGTGCAACAAACTATACTGATCAATTTTTAAGGAATCGCCCCAAAAAAAGAAGATAATTTGATTTGATGTCAGATAATTAGGAAATTGTGTGAAAACTTATATTATATTAAAATATATATTTTTTAAATTAATAATGTGTGTTAAGTAAGGTGTGTGGTTGTTTCACCTTCCAAGAAAGTAGAGTGACAAAAAGAAGAGACAAAAAATTCAATGTTGGAATGGAAGCTTCATTGGTGGAATGAAAACATGGCAAACACGGCACGAGGAAATTTTTTTCTTCTTCTTCTTTTTTTCAAACTTAATTTGATTTATCCTTCTTTTTTTTGTCGACAGTTTTCATGGCAGAGGCCAAGGAAACAACGTAGCTTTGGAAGGTTGACCTTTCAATAATTTCAGTCTCACACACGTTGATGACTCATTTGAAAGGGAACACATTATTTATTGAAAGTGATGGTCACCAAACCGAAGATTTTTTAAATAAATATATTCCCAACGTTAAAATTAAACAATTTTTTTGAGTAGATTAAACAAATAATTAAAGAGGGGCAGTGTTATATCTTCTAATTAAAGCTCTTTACGAAACATATATAATGACAAGGGAAATTTAAAAACAAAAAACAGATATTTTAGTAGCAATATCATAATTTATAACCACTCATAAATTGCTATATCAGTTAGATATTTTATTGAGCAAAATTTCTAATTGTGTACCGTTTTCCTTATTAAAAATAAAAGTAACAATAATTTTTTAAAGAACTCACAGATTAGGATATTCAAATTCAAACCGATCTAAATTAAACCGTTCATCCAATCCAATTCAAACTGAAAATTGATTAAAACCGCACTAATTCGGATTTGATTGGATTTTATTTTTTGCAAACCGCTGGATCGAATCAGATTTTGGATCTACTTTTCACAACCGATCCAATTCAATCCAAACCACACAATGTGTTATAATAATATTATTTCATTATTATATTTATAATTATACTTATAACATATATAATTTGTTATACATTTTTATATTTTTTAAGTATTATTATTATTTAATTAATATTTTATGTTCAAAATGTGATTTATTTATTTATTTTAATTAACCTATAATTTTATTTCTATTGTTATGTTATCATTGGTTTTTTTAAGATATTGTTAAGACTTGATATGTCATTGTTGGTTATTTAAAATTTGATGTTGAGAGTTGATATATATTTAATTTTTTAATTTACAAAACTGCAAATCCAATCCAATCCAAATCGCTCGAAATTGGATCGGATCGGATCGGATTTTTTTAAAAAAATCATCCAATCTAAACCGCACCGCAAGTAAACATAGTGTTCGGATCGGATGAGTTTTTTATTCAAAATCGATCCAAACCGCACTGCGAACACTCCTATCACAGATATATATAGTACATACTCTTTTTCATCCCAAAAGAAGTACCCTTGGTTTTCTAATTTTAGAGAAGTCTTAGCTTATTATATCTATTCAATTACAAATATGACTTTTTATATATAAAAATACACATATTAAAAAATAATTAATTTAAAAAGACCATACATGAAAAATTTATATGTATACAATTTTATTATAAAAATAATACATGATAAAATTTAATAATATTATTTGATTTATGTAGTCGATCCTCTTTATTGAGATAAGTCTTTATTATTATTGTTATTAGAAAATTAATACTTTCCAAAAACCAGTATTTGATTTAGACCAATCTTACATTTTTTTTTCAATTAAGTAAATAGGAATTATTATAATTAGTAAACAGAAATACACTGCCGTTGACAAAATTATTAAGATATCCTTAAACTAATTAAAACACCTTATTGTATTATTGGACTTTTTTTTTAAAAAAAAAATGCATTATTAAACTGATGGGATATATTAATAAATCAGAAACTCTTGAAGTTTTTAATAATGTTGACCAATATTTAACCCGTATAAATATCAAATCCATCGTCTTTAATAAATAGATTTTATTAATTTATATAATTATATGTACAAATTTTAATAAATATAAGTATAAATTATATATTTTTATATATGAATCTTCTATAAATATAAATATAAATTATTATTAATTAAGTATCGATCTAATTAATAATATTTGTTGATCATATAATATTATTGAATAATAAATTATTATCGTTAAGTATGCACCAAAAACGGTTAGAGTTTGAAATTAATAATAGATCTACTGATCTAGGAAGGTGGAAACACAATTGTACTTCCAACAATATGGTCCATAAGTCATGTGCCCTGCCCAATACTGTTAATTTACATCCCAATTATTATGCATTATTACAATAATCTATCATAAACTTTGCATAATGATTACAACTACGATACTCGAATTAAAAAATGTTAGTCCTACTTTTCAGAAAACACGACAACGAGCACCCGGAAAATTCATTTACTCCAAAACACGAATATATATAATACGAAATGAATATACAGGAATTCAATATTATTCATAAGTTTTAAATGGAAATATATATCATACAATTAAATCATTTCGATTTCTATAAAAGCTAATATTATGAGAAATATGGTTGTTCTAAAATTTTAACAACACTTAAAAATATAATTAAAATTAAGATTATATTTTATTATTTAATAATATTTTTTAATTTGATCAAAATTTTACTTATTTATTTTTTTCTAATTTAAAAAATATTATCAAATAATAAAAAAACATAATCATAATTTTAATTACACTTTTAAGTATTACTAAAATTTCATAATCACTATATAACTAGTTAACTACTACAACGAAAACCATCATAACATTCATCTTATAACATTAGTAAATCCTAGCAACTTAGTAGATCCATCCTTGTTCTTGTTCAGATCCTGTTATTTTTAATATTTTATAAATTTAAATATTTAATTAAATGATATTACAAATAAAACATATTGACATACACTATGCATTAATCAATCCATAGGCTAACAACATCTCTTATCCATTACTAATTATTACAAGTTTCACATTACTCAAAGATAATTTCTAAAAATTATATAAATATAAAGAATCTCTCACGTTATGAGCTAACATTTAAAAGAGTTAATTGACTTAGGCCTACCCAATTTCAATTCTATCACTTATCAAAACAAGGACCGTGATCTCTTTGAAAATTCTTCTCTGATCTATATTGTTTCATTGCAGGAACTCTTCAATATACAACACTTCGGCTTATTTCAGTGAGATTCTAAAAAAAGATTTTTTTTTAAATTATCTTTTTTTTTTAAGATCTTATCGAAAAGTAAAAATAATTTTATGTTTGGATATCTCACGTAAGAAGATCTTTTTATTTATCAATTATGTTTAGATATAATAATATAAAAATATTTTTTATTTATTTATTACATGAAAAATATCTTTTATTTTAATAAAAAAAGATCTTTTAAAAAAATATGTAAATTACCGCTTTTCAAAAAAGATATTTTTTTTTATTTTTTCTAGAACTTTTACTTTTATTACTAGAAATTTGTCAAATACGTTAAAAAAAAATCACTAAAAAAATATTTTTTTATTAAAATAATAACACCCAAACAAACACTTAAAGACTAAAAAATTGCATATTCTGAGATATCTTCGATTGGGGCTCCCCTTGTGATAATATCAGTTTTAGCTTTTTAAGTAGACCTTTTATCACTCGAACACAAATTCATATTCATCAATAATAATATATCAATCTTCTTCTTCAATTCTCAATTCTCTTCAACTCTATTAATTCCGAAAATTATTGTATCAAAGGCCGGAAATGCAACGGTACATAGGTCCACGTATATCATTGTACTATATCTGAAGCATTTTGTCCACATATATACAAATTTCCGTGAGCCATGATGAACTAAGGGTCATCATCTATCAATAATTTCTCAAATAATTTAAAGGCAGAGAAGAATAATGTGAGATCCTCTCCCCCAAATATATTAACTTTAATTTACATAAATTATCACCACAAATTTAAACTTGATCTAATAATTCAATCTATCTCTCCTTTCTTTGAACTTAGAGTAAACTTCTTAAGTGATATGCCTATCAATTTTTTCACGTGAAAATTAATCCCTCAAGAAAAGATTGGTCTCTAATAATTTAAAATGCAAGACATTTTAGTATTATCCGTTAAGTAGCAGAAGTGGAACCTTGTTTCTCTTGTCATTATTATTAGAGAAATTTTGAGGTGTTATGAGAATAAGCCAAGTTTTCTTCTCTAATCAATTAAAACTAACCTCAAACTGATCAAATAAACGGGTATAATAACAAGAGTACTTATTAAATACTAATGTAAAACAATTATGTTATATGTATATCAAAATTAATTATCAAAGTGAATTATCAGTATAAAATATATGTTAAAATATAAATATACATTAAAAATAAATTAAACCATACATATATTTATACACAATATATTGGTGACTGATTTTAGTGTACAAATAATATTTTTAAATGTAAAATTACTTAAGACAATAAATATTTTAAGCTCTTAATTAATAATTTGAAATTCAAATTTAAGCTTGACTAATTAATTCAATTCATGGTATAATAATAGAAATTCACATGTTGTTTTTAAGTGAATCTTTACATGGTATATGACTCAAACGAGGCGTTTTATTGGGACCCAAAAAAGTTTACATTTCAGAACAATGAGTTTTTTATTTCTGTTCAATAGGTCAGTTACCGGACGGTTTAGGATTGCTTATCGGGTGTGAAGGTGGGTCCCAGCTTGGGCCTGGATCCTGAGAAGCGTGAGCGGCCGACTTTCTGAGTACTTTTGGAATTGAGGGGGTGCCACCTGCAAGGACACTTCGACGCTCAAGTCAGTGGGTGTGCAAGTGGCGGAGAGAAAAAGTTATGATGACGTACATGGGGGAGGGGTAGGACCATCCCCTTATATATTATGTCAGAGGTGGCCCCTCATGGACAAACCCACCTTCCGCGAAGTTTCCCCTGCTAGCTGTTGCCAGGTGAGCTGGCTTCCAGGAGGAAAGGTGTTCGGGTCCCCAGCGGGGCGCATGGTGCCCTGCTGAGCGGTCGCCCGGATCCGTCAAAGGCACGTGCCGGTCGGGTCGGCCAGGGGGCCGGCTGGGCTGGGCCGCAACAATGCCCCCAACGCGCCAGCTGGTGCTGCGAGCGCCGTAGGTGGCACGTTCAGTTTTCCATTACTTGCGGTGTCGGTTGGTTGGTTGCTTGTGACAGGGACGCGTCTCTTGGGTGCGTGGGCTTCTCCATTGCAGGGGTGCACTGCTTCTCGCCTCGTTTCTCACGCCGAGCATTTAATGCTCATAATGGGTAATTCAAAATCCCGCGCGCAATGATTGTTTTACCCCTGTCTTTCGTGCTTCTTCATGCGTCAGTTTTCTTTTCAGTTTCTTTCATTCAGTTTTCATCTGCTACCATCACATTTCTCCTGCGTTCTCCTTCTCCCTTCCGAATCTTTGGCTGTAATTCCTTGCCTCGCCCAAGTCTCTCTCAACTTTTTGGCTTCTTCAGATCAGGACGATCATCCTGGTAAGTTCCATCTCCCATTTTTCAATTGGCATAGCTTTATTTTGCCGTTCATGCTGCTTGTTTTTCTGTTTTGCTTCTGTATGCGTGTTGTTCTTCTGGATTGTATTGCCTGTTGAAGGACGTTAGTGTTAGGTAGGTGCATTTAGGGGGTTACCATTCCAAAATGTTGGTTTTTTAGGCTTTGCTTTGACTAAGTTTAGGATTAGCTTTACTGTAGATTTCTGATAGGCAGACTGTAGCTTTCTGGCATTGATGACGATCTCCCGGTCTCTTAGACTAACTGAGTGGTGCCCCCACTGTAGGTATGGCCCAGCGTCCTGTTGCATGGGCTCCCGTGGCAAGAGCGCCTTACGACCAGTACGCCTGGGTAACCTCAGACGTGAAGGATTCTCCTAATTAGATGGATCTAGAGGAGCTCACTGAGTTCCGACAAGCCGAGTATTTGTGTGGTGGGACCGACGAGGAGTCCCACTATGAGGTCTTTGTCCCTACCGCGCATGAGCGGATCTATCAACTAAACCTGCACGCCCCGAATTGCCGATTGGATCTGGTTTTATAAGGCAATGTTCACTCAAGTGGGAGTTCGCATCCCCTTTTCCCCCTTTCAAATGGCGCTGCTCAACCGGTGTGACGTAGCGTTGTCTTAGTTGCATCCAAACAGTTGGGTTTCGATCCGCTGTTTTGAGATGGTTTGTGAATTTCTGGAGCTGCCAGTTTCGGTTGAAGTCTTTTTGTTTCTATTTACTCTGACAAATCCCTCTTGGCGAAGAAGGGCTTTATGTCTTTCCGATCTGCCCAGGATTAGAGGATTTTTGGCTTGTTTAAGGACTCCTATCATGGGTTTAAAGATAAGTTTTTTAAGGTTCGTCCAATGGAGGGCCATCACCCGTTTTGGCTAACGTTGGAGGGCGTGCGCCGCATCCCGACTTATTGGAGTTTCGGGACGGGAGCCAACGCCTTTACCAAAGTGACGTACAAGGGGTTGTCCTCGGAGAATAAAAGGGTAGCCGACATCTTGTTGGCTGTATTTGGAAAGAATAACGTTAATCCCCATCTTCTTATGGGTGATCAGGATGTAGCTAGGAATTATATATGTGAGTAGTAGCTCTCTTTTTTTTTTTTGCGACTAACGAGCTTCTGTGTTCTGTACCAGTGTCGATGGCTGGCGAGCAAGTTGGCCTTGAAACTTTGTTTAACACTTTCCTAGCTGGCGACAGCGACGAGGAGCCGACCCTTGAAAGCCAGGCCGCTGAAAACCAAGAGGATCCTTCTCAGAATACCGTAGAGGCCGGAGCTCAGTCCCAACCTTCCCATGGTGAGACAGTCGGGACTGGTGGTGGCTCGGAATCTCAGCCGGAGGTCGAGGTGGAGAACCTGGACGTGATGATAGTGGACAATCCGAGGAAGAGGAAACCATCTTCTAGCCCGGAGGGAGTTCTTACTGTGATGGAGAAGAACTTCGATGCCGGAAACTTCATCGATTCCCAGCTACTCCCGGACATGGAGGACTTCTTCCTTGGTGGGGATCTTCCTGCTCAGGCGAGATGGATGTATTGCACGTTGCTCCGAGGAGCCGCCATAGCAAGGAAGGCAGAGTTTTCTCTGGCAGGGATGCATTCTTTGGAGCACAAACTTAACTCCTCTGTTCAAGCAAACACCAAATACAAAGCTGAAGTAGAATCACTTCGGGAGCAACTGGCCACCGCTAAGGAGCAACTGGCCACTGCTGAGGAGAAGGTTAAGACTTCTGATGCCGCCGTTGCGTGGCTTACCGAGAGGGAAATGACTCTGGAGCGTCAGCTCAATGCCGCTCAGGGCAAGGTAAAAGAGGTCGAAAAAGAGCGCGATAAAGCCCTGGCCTCAGCGACTGCGGCTAAAGAGGAGGCAACCAAACTAAAAGGAAAGTACAAGGAGACCGTGAAGCAAGGGAAGAATGCCATCTTGATGACTGAGGAGGTCCTCAAGGTTCAAGTGAAATTGTTGGCTGCCGACTTCGACACCTCAGCTGTTGGCGTCTTCAAGACCATCAAGGATGGCAAGATTGTCGACATCCCGAAGAAATGATTTGGTCTTGCCTTTGTACTTTATGCAATATGTAGATTTTTATATACTTTTTTGGCTAGCTTTACTGTCATTTCTTGGTGTATATGTAACAAAGTAGTTGTAGTGGACTCGATTGCCATTTTTTGGCATATATGTATCTAATTGCTCGTCTACCGTCATTGTTTCTTACCGTTTTACTGGTAGCTAATGTTTTTGTTTGGTAGTCGTTGGAGCCGATTTGTGGCTTTTAATATTTTGGGTTCCCGGGGTGATCAGTCCCGGGATGCCGTTTTGTTTTGCTTATTCAAGCGCGCAGAGAGTACGATGAGTCTTAAATAAGATCAACGAGGCATGATAAAGCCGATAATATAAATACGGGGTAAAAAGACAACATAAACAATAATAAAATTCAAATGAGCCCGTATACAGCAATACAAATCTTACTCGCCTAGTTGAACCGGTAGGACGTTTGCCCGCCTAGCATGCCTTGGCTGCTAGGGATAAAACCTCCTTAGGTTAACCGCGTTCCATGTCCTTGGTATTTCTTTGCCATCAAGCCGTTCCAGTTTGTAGGCGTCGTTGCCGAGCACTTCTTTCACTCTGTACGGGCCTTCCCAATTTGCCGCCAACTTTCCTTGCCCGAGTGTCAGTAACACGACATCGTTGCGTCACATGACCAGGTCGTCCCGCTCGAATTATCTTTTAAGTACTTTGGCATTGTAGCGTAGAGCCACTCTCTGCTTTAATGCCGTTTCCGCCAAGTGGGCCATCTCCCTGGCTTCATCTACCAGGTCCTTTTCTATGGCTTCTTTGACTCCTCCCAGGAGCATCCGCAGGCTCAGTTCGCCGATTTCTACAGGTATTACTGCATCTACCCCATACGTGAGCCGGAAGGGGGTCTCTCCGGTGGATGATTGCTGGGTCGTGCGGTAGGACCAGAGGACCGATGCTAGCTCGTCCGCCCATGTCCCATTTTTCTGGTCGAGTCGCTTTTTGAGGCCCTGCATGATGACCTTGTTCGCCGCTTATACTTGTCCGTTAGTCTGGGGATGTTCAACTGAGGAGAACTTTTGCTGTATGCCCAGGCCGGCAAGGAATTCTCCGAATCTCTTATCAGTGAAACGGTCCCATTATCCGAGATGACAACTTCCGATATTCCAAACCTGGCTATTACCTATCTCCACATAAACTTTCGGCAGTTTGCCGAGGATATGCTAGCCAGCGGTTCGGCCTCTATCCACTTTGTATAATAATCAATGGCTACTATCAGGTATCTGACCTGCCCAGGTCCAACCGGGAAAGGGCCTAGTAAGTCGATTCCCCACTGCGAGAAAGGTCGGGAAACCATTAGTAGACTCAATTCAGTTGCTGGTGCCTTGTGGAAGTTGGCATTCTCTTGACATCTTTTGCACCTTCGAACGAATTCCTTAGAATCTGCCATCATAGAGGGCCAGTAGTAACCGGCTCTGACGAGCTTCCGGGCTAGGGCCTTGCCCCCGATGTGATGGCCGCAGCATCTTTCGTGGACTTCTCTAAGCACGTAATCCGTTTGCTCGGGACTCAGGCACTTCAACAAGGGTTGGCTAAGCCCCTTCTTAAACAACTGGCCTTGTATGATTGCATACTTCGCCGCTTCTTGCCTTATCGCCCTTGCCGCTTTCTCGTCACTGGGAAGTTTAGCCCTTTCAAAGAAATCAACGAGTGGACTCATCCAAGAGGGTTCTTCCTGAGTCAGATGCAAAGCCACTGCCGGTTCCTTTATTAAACCTTGGATGAGAGATCGGTTACCCATCCCTGGTTTTGTGCTCGCCAGTTTTGACAGGAGGTCCGCCCGTGTGTTTCTCTCTCTCGGGACGTGTTGGACCGTGACTTCTTCGAAATGCTTATTCAACTCTTTGACTTTCTCCAGATACCTCTGCAATAACGAATCTCTGGCTTGGTAGGTCCCATTGAACGGTGACGTCACGCCTTGAGAGTCACTACATACTTCCACCCTCGTAGCTCCGACCTCTTTTGCCAGGGTTAGGCCGCCCAGCAGGGCCTCGTACTCCGCTTGATTGTTTGACACCGAAAATTCAAACTTGACTGACTGTTCATACACAACACCAGTTGGATTTTCTAAAATGATTCCTGCTCCTCCGGACGTTTAGTTGGATGCTCTGTCCAGGTGGAGCCTCCACCGTGTGTTCGGAGTCCCGGTAGGATCGCCTGTGACCTCTACCAGGAAGTCAACCATGGATTGGACTTTGATCGCGTGCCTGGGTTCATACTGTAGGTCGTATTGGGAGAGTTCGATAGCCCAAATCATCATTCTACCCACCAGATCGGATTTTTGGAGCACCTGTCGGATCGCTTGATCTATCCTGACGATTATTTGGTGTCCCTGAAAGTACTACCGCAACCTTCGCGATGAGGTCAGGAGCGCATACGCCACCTTCTCCAGCTTGCTGTACCTTAGCTCTGCTCCTTGTAGCGCTTTACTTACGAAATATATCGGTTGCTGGGCTTTCCCCTCTTCTCGCACCAAGACCGCTGTCAATGCTTCGTCGATTACCGCCAAGTACAAGTACAGCGCTTCTCCATTCTTAGGCCTTGCGAGGACAGGTGGTGCCGAGATTATCTCCTTGAAGTGTTTAAAAGCTTCCTCACATGCCCGGGTCCACTCAAATGCAATCCCCTTCTTCATCAAGCTAAAGAAAGGCAGAGCTTTAGCCGCCGACGCACCGAGGAAATGGGATAGCGCGGTAAGTCTGCCCGCCAACCTTTGGACATCCTTCACGCTTCCCGGGCTCCTCATCTGTAGAATTGCTTCACACTTTTCCGGGTTGGCCTCTACTCCTCTTTGGGTTATCATGAACCCCAGGAATTTTCCGGCTTCGATGGCGAAGGCACACTTCAGAGGATTGAGCCTCATTCCATGTCGATGAAGAGAGGTGAAGACGGTTTCTAGGTCACTCAAAAGGTCCTCGGTTCTGGAAGTCTTGACCAGAATATCGTCTATGTATACCTCTACTGTCTTGCCAATGAGGTCTCTGAAGACCTTGTTCATCAGCCTTTGGTATGTGGCCCCTGCATTCTTCAGCCCGAACGGCATCACCTTGTAGCAGTATGTTCCTCCTGGCGTTATGAACGTCGTTTTCTCTTCATCTGGCCGGTGCATCGGTATCTGATTGTACCCAGAATAGGCATCCATGAAGCTCAGATACCGGTAACACGCCGCAGCGTCAACAAGAGCATCGATCTTGTGTAGGGGGAAGGAGTCCTTGGGACATGCTTTGTTAAGGTCAGAGTAATCCACACACATTCTCTATTTCCCGCTGGGCTTTTTAACTAGGACCACGTTCGACAACCAAGTCGAGTAGTCGAGTTCCCTAATGAAGCCCGCTTCTAGTAGGCTGGTCGTCTGTTTGGCCACCTCTTCTGTCCATTCTTGGGACATTTTTCTCCTCCTTTCGGCCACTGGCTTTGCTTCCGGTCTCACGGCTAGTTGGTGCGACATGAATTGAGGGTCTATACCCGACATGTCGGCCGGAGTCCAGGCAAACAAGTCGCCGTTGGCTCTGATCATCTCCATCAGAGGTTCTTTCAAGTCATGGGATAGATTTCTGTTTACAAAGGTAAACTTCTCGTCTGAGTCACCGACCTTGAACTTTTCGAGGTATCCCTCTGGCTCCGGCCTGGGTTTGTCATCGACTCTGGCGTCCAGGTCGGCGAGAAAGACACCGGATGCTTCTTTAGATTTGTTTCTCAGGAAAAGGCTGGTGTTGTCGCATGCAACCGCCGTCTCCAGGTTTCCCTTGACGGTCCCCACTGATCCATCATCAGCAACAAACTTCATTAGCAATAGCTTGGTGCAGATCACCGCCCCAAACTCGTTGATGGTCTTCCTTCCCAAGATGAGGTTGTAGGCCGTGGAGTCCCTTAAGACGACGAACTCCGCCATTAGCGACCTCTTCCCCCTGCCTCCGCCGATGGAGTCTGGGAGGGAAACTACGTCGTCTGGCTTGATGAAGTTATCGCCTAGGCCTACTACGCCGTGTTGGTGGCCCCTCAATTAGGTATCCCGTAGGCCCATAGCATCGAATACATTACGGAACATGATATTGGAGTCAGCCCCTGTGTCCACCAGGATTCGCTTTACCAGGCCGGTACCCACCCTGGCCGTGATGACCATCGGTGGGTTCTCCACAACCTCGTCAAACCATTGATCTTCGGGGCCAAATGATATCGAGGGTACCCTCCGGGAGGGCGGCGTGGAGCCAGAAGACATAGCCAAGACCTTGGCATCCTTCTTGCTAGCCGATTTTGATCTGGGAGGGACGTCCCTTCCGATCACCACATTTACCACACTGAGGCCACGCTCACTGTCCTCCTTGGGTTCCCGTCTTTGCCTTACGGCGCGGCTTTTGTCCTCGGTTGATTGATCCCTCCTCCTTGGTTCCCTTATTAGGTGGGAGAACTCGGCCAACTTTCCTTCTCGAATGGCCTGCTCCAGGGCGTCTTTCAGGTCAAAACAGTCTTGGGTCTTGTGGCCATAACCCTTGTGATAATCACAATAGAGGTTCTTGTTTCCTTCCGACCTGTCCTTAAGTTGTCGGGGCTTCGACAAGATGCCCTTGTCGGTGATCTGCTGATAGACCTCGACGATTGGTGAACTTCCCAACACGGGAAAAGGGTTTGAAAGTCTTGGCCGATCCTCCGTCTCTGGAGTGTTCCTTAGACCTTTCCCTGCTGCCGGATGGGCGGGCATTAGAGTATGCGGGTTGCCGTTTATTGGTTGCCACGACCTGACTTACTTCATCATTGATATATTCCCTGGCTACGTTCTGAATTTCCTGCATTGTCCAGACGGGCTTGGTGGTATGGTGTTTTCTGAAATCCTCATTTAGCATCCCGTTGGTTAAGCACAAACTGGCCACCGAATCGGTCAGGCCGTCAATCTCCAGGCTCTCATCATTGAATCTGTCAAGGTACTTCCTGGTTGGCTCGCCGGTTCGTTGAGTCACCCCTAGCAAATTAATCGGGTGTTTTGCTTTGGCGATACGCGTGGTGAACTGAGCCAAGAAGGCGCGACTGATGTCGGCAAACGTGGTTATGGAGCCCTGGAGAAGGGCATTAAACCAACGAATCACTGGCCTGGCTAAGGTTACCGAAAAAGCCTGGCACCTTACTTCGTCGCCTACCCCTTCCAGGTTCATCCTGGCCTCGAAGGCCGTTAGATGTTCCTGGGGATCTTGAGTACCGTCGTACCTCATATCTGTCGGCTTATCAAAGTGCTTCGGCAGTCGTACTCCGAGGATCGAGTGGTGGAAAGGGGTCGCCCCCATGACCACCAGTTGTTGGGTTCTCCTCGGTCTCTCCCTGCTGTGCTCTCGGTTAGGCCGGCTTCTCCTCGCCCTTTCTCGGCGGTGTTCTTGTTGTGGTCGGCTCCTTCTCACCCTTTCTCGGCGGTGTTCTTGTTGTAGTCGGCTCCTTCTTCTTTGTTCTCTGTCGCTTTCCCAGTCTTCCTCTTCGGTATCTCTTGTTGGTGATCGGGTGTAGACCAGGGGGTCTCATCGTCTCCTTGGCGCCTCTCTGCTTTCCTGGCTCTCTGATTCTGTCCAGGGGCTCGGAGTGCGCCTGGAGTGACTTCTTCGGAGGCTCCTTTCTCCTCTTTGAGTGGATCGGGAAGGCTCTTGGCTAGGAGTAAGCTGACGACTTTCACGGTTGGCTACTTCTCGCTCTAAGTTCTGCACCCTATGGCGCAGCTCTTGTATTATTCTGGCGCTGTCACTGCATGTTCCTCCAAAGGGTCGTCCCTCGGGTTGGTGCGGGGGGGACCTGGTACCCTCGCGAGTGGGAGCTCTGGCGACTACCCTACTGTCTCTGGGATCCATTCCCTCCCCGCGGGGCCCGACTCCGCCGTCAGCTCCCCCAGGAACCAAAACAAAGTCCATACCGGCTAAGTCCCCACAAACGGCGCCAATGTTTGGTAGGTCGGTTACCGGACGGTTTAGGGTTGCTTGTCGGGTCCCAGCCTGGGCCTGGATCCTGAGAAGCGTGAGCGGCCGACTTTCTGAGTACTTCTGGAATTGAGGGGGGTACCACCTGTAAGGACACTCCAACGCTCAAGTCAGTGGGTGTGCAAGTGGCGGAGAGAAAAAGTTATAATGACGTACATGGGGGGAGGGGTATGACCCTCCCCTTATATACTGTGTCAGAGGTGGGTCCCTCATGGACAGACCCACCTTCCGTGAAGTTTCCCCTGCTAGTTGTTGCCAGGTGAACTGGCTTCCAAGAGGAAAGGTGTTCGGGTCCCCAGCCGGGCGCGTGGTGCCCCGCTGAGCGGTCGCCCGAATCTGTCAAAGACGCGTGCCGGTCGGGTCGGTCAGGGGGCTAGCTAGGTTGGGCCGCAACAATTTCTTATACATATTGACCGCTAATATTGAGAGTGGATTTCCTAATGTTATATTTTTGTTATGTGTATAATTTTTTTATCATTTATTTAAAGGTAGTAATGATACACCAAAAAATGAGATTTAAAAAAGATTTTAAGAGATCAATATTTCTAATAAACAATAAAAAAAAAGTTATTGTTAACTTAAATATAAAATAAGGGAACCACTAAAATAAAGACGCCTAAAACGTCTTTTTTTTAAAGATGTTTTTCAGTAATTAAAATTTAATATATATAATCCATTAAATCATGTTATTTTTATCAAAATTAGGCTAGACAAATTTATTTAACCGAAAAAATGGTGAATCAAATCTTGAACTGGTCTAAATTAATATTATTTTTTTATAAAAAATGACTATAATATTCTTATTATAGAAAATGATTAAAATACTCTTATTATATATATATATATATTAATTTTAAAAATTCTAAATCCTAATCCTACGATAGAAAAATAAAAAGACTAAAATTTAGGATTCTCAAAATTAATATATATATAATAGAAGTCATTTTCTATAGTAGGGTATTGTAGACATTTTTTATAAAAAATAATATTAATTTAGACCAATTCAAGATTTGATTTATTATTTTTTTGTCAAATCAATTTGTCTAACCTAATTTTAACAAAAATAACACGATTTAATCAATTATATGTTAAATTTTAATTATTAAAAAACATATTTGTAAAAAGACATTTTCGTAATACTTAAAAAGAATATTGATTACTTAACATTTTTTTTTTCCGATATAATTAAGAAGCAACGTCATGTTCCACCACTGTCAAGTTCTTTGGAAAAAAAAATGGGAGGGAGATAAAATTAAAAAAAAAAAGGGGGGGGCCTTCTTTGTGTTTTCACAAATTTGATGCATCAATAATAATAATTAAACACAACAATAACAATAATATTTTTCATTTTCTACCACACCCGAAGGAGATGAGAGTGTTACAGAAAGAGTTGATCAGAATGCAAGAAAGCATAGTAGTTAGCAGTCTCATCTTCATGCTCCCATAATAATAACCCATCATCATCACCGCATAATATTGATGATGATGATGATGAAAACATGTTGTTGTCGTCGTCTCCATTATTATATTCACCAAAATCCTCCACCGAAGATGACGACCCTGCAGCTTCCTGTAATTCAGGCCCACCACCACTGTTTGGAATCCCAAGCTCGTCATCAGAAGCTTCCAGAAGGTGTCTCATCACACTCTCAACTCTATCATCTTCTTCTAGAGTAGTTGTAGTAATATTATTATCATTATTATTGTTATTGTTACTGTTATTATGTTGAGAGGGAGAAGCAGTGATTTCGTGTTGGAGAGTTGTGATGAGAGGAGAGAGGTCTTGTTGTGAGGAATCATAATCTACTAATAATTCATCTGATTCAAGAACAGAGAGTATGTGATTATATGGCTTGTGCCTCTTTGATGAATCTGTTGTTATTATTACATCTTCTTCTTCTTCTTCTCTTGGCCTCTTTGATAGCAAGGTATTTTCCATTTGGAGAATAATAATAATAAGAAGAAGAAGAAGAAGAAGAAATTATATGAAAAGAGAGAAGTGAGTGGGAAAGGTTTATATAGAGAGGAGGAATCAAAGACTCAGAGGTCAAAAATAGCTATACACATCAACCATCAAGGGAACACCTTTTCATTTGCCTATCATTATTACCATTATATTCTTCAAAAAAAAATATAATAATTCGGCAATAATATTTAAATTTAAATGAATATAAATAATATCTTTCAAAAAGTAATATAAGGACACAGTTTTTTTAGACATGAACATATTTACCATTTAAAATTAGAATTATTAGCTGTGTACATTTAAAATCCAAAATATCATTAATTGGATAAAAATCATAACTAAAATTTGGCTAACCAATTTAATAAAATAATTTTAAAAATTATATCCATATTATTAAAAATTGGTTAACCAAAATCAAATTTTAAAAATTGATTTTTAACTGATTAACCAAAACTAAAACAAAATTTTATGCAGCTTTTGTTTTAAATTGGTTAACCGAATTTTTTTATAAAAACTAATTTTTAACTTTTTTTAGAAAATTCAATTTTTCTATATAAAAATTGATTTTTTAAAAAATTAATTATTTTTTAAAATTGATTTTTATTTTTATAACTAATTAAAAATTAATTTTAAATTTTCTAACCGATTAATAAACAATTTTATCATATAAAATTAATTTAGTTAATTAACTAAATTAAATTTTTAGTTAACTAAAAATAAATTTAATTTTTAGATTAATCAAATTATGTACCGCCCTAGAAATTATATACATGTACAAGAAAAACAATATTAGAATTATATATGAAGAGTATATTAATCTGACTTTTTTTAAATTTACACAAACAATTTTAAATTAACTCGATATTCATCAATCTAATTCGATTGTAAACCAATAATTAACGGAATCTTTTTAATAATAAAACACCACTTTAGTAACAAGCATAAAAAAATATACTATTAAAATAATTATCTTTAATGATAGTAAGAAAAAGCAGTTATTTTAGTTTAGCGTTTTATTACAACAACAATAATTATTATACGTCACCAAAAAAAAAAAAACAATAATTATTATACAACACCACTATTTAATCATATTTTTTCCTGCCAAGTGACAAATAAGTGATCAATTTTAATGATGAGACTAAATTATATATATTAATAAATTCAGGTATTTGATATTCAACTAATTAATTAATACTGAAACCCAAATAATAATAATTTCACCAATAATATCAATCATATTAATTATGCACTACTTTAAGGGAAGTGATGTTTATTGAGTTAATATTTATAATAGTCCACCAAATTACGTTTGTGTCTCAATCGGAGTTTTAAAGTTTCAATTTATTAAATTATAATACTATATTCGATATTATGGTACTATTTTTTTTTTAAATTTGAATTAATAGAAGAAGGCAACGTGAATAATTATATTTTTAATATATTCTCTCAAAACAAAAAATTTTTTTGGATTTATTTAGTTTTTTGCATAAATTTTTTTTTATTATTTGTCTTATGCTATTATCTTTTTTTTTTAGAATTTATCAAAAATCAAATTTTAGACTTTTGAGATATAAAATTTTGATACCATATCATCACATTACTTCTTTTAAAAACTTAAACTAATAAAAGAATAATATAAATAATTATATCTCTAATATTCATCAGTATTTTATATAATAACACTATACAATAATTTATGTATATATTGAGATAGTGTTTATTTTGAGGTATTGAGACGAAAATTAAAAAATTGTGATTCAGTATCATATTTGTTGGTTTAAAAATTAGTACTAAAATTTTAGTCTCTGTTTTTAAAAACAAAGACTAAAATTTTAATAATATTTTATATCTAAAATATTTTATTTAATTAATTAATTTTATTTTTATTTTTTGTACAAATTAAATTAAAATTTTATTTTTATTTTTATTTTTTTATTTTATATCAAATATAATATTAAGACTTATTTTAATATTTATTTTTCAATCTCAGTCTTTTAATTTATGTTTTTCTTCCAAACACTACCTGAAACTCTTATCATTTGTAGAAGGGGGTGGGGCAAGGACATTATTGGTGTTGCTTTGTGTGATTACCGACGGTGTTGATACATATGATCAAACTAAAGTGAAAGTGTGGTGCTTAGCTTAGCAGTCTCCATAATAATTACGAAGCAAGATAAACGAAACAAGAGGGCCAAGGACAATAATGACAAAGAGGAAAAGATATTGCACCAATGTTTTTTCCCTTATAAAGAAAAAGAAATCTTCTTAACTAATACCACATTATTCATATAAAATTAACAATTTATCATCTTAACTAGTAGTCTAATACGATATTAATTATTATTAAAGTTTGGGATGCAAGTTGGTTTGATTGCTCCAATGTTAAAGCGCCACAGAAACATTGCAAAATTAAAAAGGACCAATTGGAAGGAATGAAAAGACAAAATTGTAAACCAACAAAATAGTATAATTAATTAAATAAATAATATCTTTAATTTAATCCACCAGATGTCAAATTTTAATAGATGGTACAGAATTGGAGACACATGCAAACATGGCGAGGAAACGTTCTTATATTCTTACTTTAGTAAAAAAAATTATTTTATAAAAACAGTCATTTGTATTGCCAAACTAGAGTTTAATTACCACCTAATTCAAAACTTAATAATAGCCAAGTTTCATCCCATCAAAAGCAAAATTTAAAATTTTAAAATTTAAAATTTAGAGTATATACAAACAAAAATCCAGTAATGTAATTCAAAACCTAATAACGGCCAAATTCCATTTCAGCAAACTTCAAAATTTAGATGTTAGGATATAGTGGGTGGTCGGGCCACACCGGGTTTGGCCTAACCCAAATCCGACCCGAAATATAGACCGGATTTAATTTTTAAATCCTAACCTGATTCTAAATCCGATGAAACCTATGCATCTTTGGACCGGGTAAAAATTGGGTGAAAATCGGGTCTTTAGCATGTAAAAATCACCTAATCTTAGAAAAATATAACAAGAACCAACCCTTATCTAAAATTAAAGCATAACCACAATCAATACTAATATTATCTAATAACACCAAATATTTAAATCAATACAAATAACACAATATTATGCATTAGTTTAAAGTCTTATGCATTTTAAACATAAAACATTAACTTATAGTCTTATAATGACTAATAACACAAAATATTAGGGTTTACAATACTTAAATTTCACATAAAAATAGTCAGCATCCATCACCAATAACACAAAATATTAATTGTGTACGATGACCGGACCACCGAGTCGAGTTCGGGTGATCCGAACCATAACTCGAACCTGACCTAAAATAATGACCGAGTCTATTCTTGAGATCCTTACCCGACCATAAACCCAATAAAATCACACTAAATTAGCCCATAAAAAGTTCGAAACCGGACCGGGTCATATATATAACAAGAATGTCACCGCTTCTCCTTCCTCAATATGTCTGTAACAAAGGAAGAAGCTTGGTGGTTACTGACTCTCACTTTATATTGTCCTTGTTCCCCTGTTAACAAGCTATCTTAACAACCACGTTGACGTGGGTGTGTACTCTAATAACTATAAATTGATTAACAAAAATATCATGTATGTATATTAAAATCATCCATCAAAATTAATTACTATATATTTCTATATAAATATAGGTATTATTTAATTTATTTTTAATATATATTTTATATTTTAATATATATTTTATATTACTATATATTTCTATATAAATATAGGTATTATTTAATTTATTTTTAATATATATTTTATATTCTAATATATATTTTATATTATTAATTAATTTTAATAACCGATATTAGTATACACCGGTACCTCATATGGTTGGTTTATTAATTCTCTTAACCAAATGATAAGAGTTTGGGATTATAGATGAAAAAAAAGGTATTTCTTGCATACTAGTTTTACTCTAAAAAGGAGTTCTTTGAGTAAGAAATTAATCACTGATTTCCATTTTAGATACCTGATCTTGTATGAAATTGGAAAAAGGGGGGTATATATGTTAATATTTCTCATTATCTTATAAAAATAACAAACAAACCAAGCAGCGATGGACTGATAAATTTATTAACTTTCTTGGTGGGGTCAATGGATCGGATGGAAATTTCAAAGCAATGAAACGACCTAGAAAGACAATCATTGCATGCGTACAGAAAGAAAAATGAATAGCGATAAGAAACGAGTAAAATTGAAGATGGAGAGAAAATAATTTCTATCCGCGTGGAAATCAAAGAAAAAGACAATATGGAATTTGACATTTTAACTTGAGATTAGAACCACACATACATTCACACACTATTAGTAATGTGAACCCAAGAAAATGTTTCTCACCCCTCTATTATGTTTAGTAATCAATTACTTCCTTTACTCTTCAAATCATCTTTATTTTCTCACAGCTTTATGATATAAGTTCGGCATCCACTCAGATATATATATATACCCTACGAAGACATTTTAATAAGATTATTAATTAAAAAATATCTATATAAAAAATTAAATACAAAATTTAAATTTTTAATATTTATTTATTTATTTATTAAAGTAAAAAATTTACAAATTTTTACAAATACTAATCTTAATATATATTTTTAAGACACAAGTTAACATATATTTTTAATATCAAAAATACTATTTATATATTAGAATCAGTCACCATATATATATAAAAATATATGTAATTTAATTTATTTTTAATATATAATTTATATTTTATGTGTATTCTATATTAATAATTAATTTTAGTAATTAATTTTAGCATACATTTAACATAGTTATATATATAATGCCTCAGTACTATCTTTTCAAATTTTTGTTGAATCAAATTTTAGGAAAAATTTATTAATAATATTATTCATGCATCAAACACTTTTAACATTCATAAAAATAATCATTCAAAAAGTAAAGTAATAAAAAGTTATATATACAAAAAAAAAAAGATACCGAATCAGTTATTATATATTCGTGTCACATGTATTATTTAATTTATTTTTAATATATATTTTATATTTTAATATATATTTTATATAAATAATTGATTTGGTGACTAATTTTTTTTGTGTACATGATTAAATTCGCTCGTTTGGTGTTGAGTAGTAACTCTTGAATTTTTCTTAAAAAAATAAAATAATAATAAAAATTATACTCAGTAAACAAAATTTATTTATGTTCATAAATTTTAACTTAACATACTTTTAAACACCTATAATTATCAATATTCTTAATTTAAATAGTAGTTATATACACGTCATTGTCATATTCAGAGGACAGTGAAAATGTTAGAGAGATAATAATAAAAAATTATTTAATTTAATATTCATAATTTTATTTATATATATAATATCTATAATTACATACTTATTTCATTCAATGTTAGTATTTATTTCAATGATAATTAATAATATAAAATAAAATAATTTTAAATTGATTTAGATTTATTTTCATAGTGTTTCAAAATTTTTGCTAGAGAACATCGTATAATAAGCTATCAGGAACCACAAAATTTCCTGCTGGATATCCAAGCCAATATAATTCAATTTTTCTAATTATTACTCCTTTCTCAAATGATGGAATAATAATGTGTCGTTTGATTTGATAAGCATAATATCACATAGGTATGCAAATGCTTGATATTGTTTATTTTTGCGTGGAAGTTAATTAAGTCATCATAGATCTGATCTGCAGCTTCAACAACCAAACATAGTCCAGTAATTTTGTTCGAAATCAACATCGTGGTTGATGATAAGGACAAAACACTAACGAAAATATCTAAGATATTATGATGAATAATAAAGAAAATAGTGAAGTTGTGTTAGTAGATAATTTTCCTTAGACCGCAACCATGTGGCATGTGCTAATACTTAACCAAATATGCTAAACTTTGCAGCATGATGAGTAGTTTGCATGTGGTAAGTGGACCAAACTATATATCTAGTGATGCACTTGTCCTTCAAAAGATCATCTAAATAACCATATTGCTTCATAATTATATTAATTATTATTAATACTCTTTTAAAATTTTCTACTTGAATTTTTATTTTTATTTTTACCCAACATGAGGTACTGTCAAGTGTCAACTTTAATTTATTTGCCTGAAATAATTGAGCTGGCACATATATATAGTGTTAATAATTATTAGGTACGACATGAATGGTTAAGCATAAAAGAAAGAGGAGTGGTAGTAGCAGTTGTACAAAATGAATTAAATGTTTTAGCAATGTAATGTACTATTCATGCCAATATATAATTAAGGACATGCATGTGCATAAGAATTTCGTTGCAAGTCTCCAATCTCCATTATTGTTGTACCTCAACCACTGGGCAATTCATATACTTAATTTTTCATCCGTCACGTTGATTGCGTGGGCCATTCATCATCTCAATCATGTCTCAAACATTTCATGAATAATATATATTTTCTTTTTTTTTTTTAATTTCTCCTTAGGTTTCTTTTAAATATAATGGGTTTTATATAGACAGAGTATTTCTATATTGGAACGCGCGTTGAAGTTTGGATCTCATCAAATCCATTAATAATAAATTTTTTATTTTTTTATTAGATTTTACTTCACGTTAAGATAAGATTGTATATAACTTATCATTAAGATTATAATTTTAAAAATTATTTTTGTTTGAAAAAAAAATTGTTATATACACACTCACACACTCTAGTTTTATCACAATTCAGCTATAGCCAGAGACAGACATAAGAAGGATGAGTGGAGGCTTCGGCTCCAATTTTTTTTTTTAAATTAATAATGTTATTAAATATAATTTTATTTTTTTTAAATTTATTTAGTATTTATTTTAATACAAATAAAAGACTAATCCAACTTAAATATTAATAATTTTAATATCTAAAAAGTAAATAATAATATTAAAAAAATTAAAAAAAATATTATTACTAATATTTTTTAATTAAATAAAATTTTTCAAATCTCATAAAATAATTTTTTTTTTCTTGTGATCGTCTTTCTTTATTCATTTGTTATTAATTCTCTCTGTTTTAACTGCTACAACTAAAAGATCTTTTTCAGCTATAAATATTGTGAAGAATAACTCAAAAACAAAATGAAAGATAAATTTATTGCTAATTATCTTTTAATTATATTGAAAAGAAAATTACTGAAAAATTTGACATGGATTCTATTATGGATGAATTTTATTATACGAAGAATCGACCACTTCGTTAGTAAAAAGTATACATATTTTGTGTACTTTAAAATATATTCCCTATCGATATATTTTTACAATACATCTTACATTATATAATTTTTTAATATTATATATATTATTAGCTCTCCATACTAATATTTCTGGATCTGTTCTTGGCTACAGCTAGGGTGGCAAAGCGGGCCGACCCGTCCCAACCTGCCTAGGCCCGCGCCCGCCCTGCCAACTAAAATGGGTTTAAAATGCTAGGCCGCCCCACTTTATGGCGGATTGGCGGATCGGTGGGTTAGTCCGCTTGACTATTTTTTTTTTTGAAAAATAAAATTCATTAAAATTAATTAAAAAATAATAATTAAAAAATAAAATACAAATAAAAAATAGCCAAATTATAATATAATTTTTTTACTATCTTTTTTTTAATTTTTAACTTTAATAAAATTGTTCAAAATAATATTTGTCAATAGAACTATCTTTATTTTAAAAAACAAGTCACATAATTCGAACAAATATACGAAATTGTAAAATAAAATAAATAAATTTAATAACTAAAAGAAGAATAAAAATAAAAACAAAAAAAGTGTTTAAGAATTCTATAATTATTAATTTTATAATAGTAATCACTCTTTTATTTAATAAAAAAAAAAGAAAAATAAAATTTTTTGGCTCGGCGGACCGGCCCGCAAAAACCCACCAATTTAGCGTTGTGGATTTAATAAATTTTTTAATTTAATAAACTCTAAATCCTAATCCGACCCGCCTTTTTAGCGGATTTAGCAGATCGGCCCGACGGTTCAACCCTTGCCACCCCTAGCTAAGATTTAAACCTGGAATTTGGCTTTTATGAGGCAAATATATCGGCCATTAGTACAATGTTTGTGCCACAAAAAAATTGTTAGCTGCTTGTTATACAAGAGGAAACAACAGTGCAAGCATAAGCCCAGATCAAAAACCCAATTGTGAGATGAAGAAGCTTCCTAATAGGCCCAAAGACTAGGCTCAGTTGGCAATTCAATTTCCCTTTCCAGATCCAGATTCGATCTTCAACCCTAGTTAAAACGTCTATCCTTGACCAAAAAAAAAAAAAAAAGTCTATCAAACACGATGCACGGATACTGATATAGACATAAAATATGTCATATATATATATATATATATATAAAGTATATTTTAGATAAATTATAATAATATTTTAATATTTTATTAATATTAAAATATAAAATAAATTTTTAAATATTTTTAATATATTTTTTAATTATATAAAATATTTAAAATATTTTTTATTTTAATAAATAATAATATATATTATTTCTAAACTCTAGAATGGGAGTTATTCATATAAAGATACTTAAAATATATTTTTTTTTAAAGATATTTTTTAGTAATTAAAATTTAACACATGTAATCGATTAAACTGTATTATTTTTGTCAAAATTAGACCAAACAAATTGATTTGACTAAAAAATTGGTAAATCAAATTTTGAATCAATCTAAATTAATATTTTTTATAAAAATGACTAGAATACCCTATTATAAAAAATGACTTAAAATACTTTTATTTTATATATATATATATATATTGAGAGCTCTAAATCCTAACCTTTCTCTTCTCTCAATGCCGTCATAGTATTAGAATTTAGGATTTTCAAAATTAATATATATAATAAGAGTATTTTAGTCATTTTTTATAATAAACGTATTATAGTCATTTTCTATAAAAAAAAAAAAAAGAATATTAATTTAGATCGGTTCAAGATTTGGTTTATTAATTTTTTGGTTAAACCAATTTGTCTGGTCTAATTTTGACAAAAATAACACAGTTTGAATGATTATATAGAGTAAATTTTAATTATTAAAAAACGACTTTAAAATAAAGACGTTTTAAGCGTCTTTATGTGAGTGTCTTCCATACATGTGAAGAATAAAATTGGACACACTGACACATGATGGTATTTAGGTGTGTCCAAATACATCTAGAGAAATTTTTTTTATTTTTTTTATTAAGATACGGTTAAATACGGCAGACACATATGTAGAACGAGTGTCAATAATACATATCATATTCGAAATGTTCAAAATGTTCCGACACGCAGACATAACAACTAAAGAAAATGTTCGTATTTCATAGATGAAACATTGTCAACATTATTATTATTTCTCCATCTTGATGCTACTAATAATCCAAATCAATGAAGCTCAAGCTCTTAGAGATAATCTTTAATTATCCCAAACTGTACTATTTGTAAAAGAAGAACGGGATGAACAAGTAATTGTCCAATCAAAGCTCTAACTAATTATACAACTTTAAATTAGATAGATATTTGCAACGTTTACATGATGGTTCACATAATATAAGGAGACAAGAAAGTGGCACTTGATGTTGAACTATGTCTATATATTTATTATACATCATCATAATTGCTTGGCCTCCAAAAGGAATTATATGATTATATTGAGACCCACCACTAAAGTTTTTTTATTTATCTGGCAAATGCACTTTTATGCTGGTTTGTGTGCAATCTGCTCTGTGCACTTCACAGGAATTGTTCCCATAATATGTATATGAATAATCATGATCTTATAATATTGTTTGAAGCATTCAAATGTATATAATATTTATGTAGCCGTAGCAGTACAAATTAAACTGGGCTGTGATCAATAAAAGAAGATTTGATGTGGGAAGTGAAGAACAATTGGCCAGAACAAGATTCTCAAGAGATATTATGGAAAATCTTAGAAAAGGGAGAAAGCATAAGCTCACATGCTTTGTTTTAATTAAGCATCTCATGCTAGCTTAAGGAGTTTAATTAGATAAAATGCTTTGTTTTAATTTAAGATACATATATGTATCAGAGAAAAATTTATTATTTTTTGCTAGTGTTTTTATTTATTAATCTAATGTTTTTAATTTAGTAATCCAATAACATATTTTATTTTAGTTCACGCTTTTGAACATTGATAATTAACTACTTTAACAAATTTAATAAATTTTATTGATCATATAACATTTTTCTATGTATTATACAGAAGTTGTGGTATTATTATGATTCACAAATATATAAATAAATGTGTCTAATTTAATTTTTTTAATTATAATAAAAAACTATCCATGAAGATTAAACATTAGAACCAATATATATATGTATGCATATATTTATATATTTTCTTTTATATTTTTTTAGCAAAGTAATTGGCCATCAAAATAATCTATCTTTTTTCAGTAAAATAATAGAATCCTTTATAGTAAAATAATAAAACATTTTTATAGCAACATGATCAAACTCTTTATGAACACTAAAATCGTCCAACACTTTAATTTATCTTTTATACTTTTATCCATATTTTAATAATAAATATAAATACAGTTCTATTAAATTATGTACAAATCTTGATTACGATGTGAATTAAGTTTGGCTATATTATAAAATGTGATTATAAATGTGAATGTATAATCATTTTATATTTTAATATGTATTGATATATAAATGACTACTACTTAATTGATAATTTTTTTTATGTTTACATAACATCACATAGTTGATTTTTTAAACAACTTTGTGAAATAATTATATATTTCTTAATATGAAATATATTTATAGAAATGTTGGTTAAAAAACCTATTTCTATGTAGAATTTTTGTGATGAGTCAAATTGAATTAGTCGTAATTTAAAAAATAGAAACCGATAAAAATGTCAGTATATATCTATCATTAGATAATTAGGGACGGATTTAAGAGGAGGCAAAGTATAGACTTTGATCCCTCTAATTTTTTTGAATAAAAATTAATTTTAAATATATAAAATTATTATATATTATATAATTTTATTTTTTATTTGAAAATAGAATAAGTAATTGTCTTATATAAATAATTAAATTATTAAATTTAAAGACAAACAACAATCTTTAAATTGAAAAAGATATTATATATTGTCAATCACTTTTTAATTAAATAAATTTCTAAATGTTTAAACATTTAAACCTTTTTTCTCTTTTTAAATATTTTTTCTCTTAATTTTTACACTTATTATCATATAAAAATACTTTAATATTTATAATAACTAAAAAAATCTTTATATATTATAGTACATATATGAAAGTAAGTTATTTTAGTTTTTTATTTTTTTATGATATTAAAATTATAACATATTAAGTAAATTTATTAAAACAATTATATTTTATATGTTTTATTCACAAATATGTTTAAAATGCATATAACAAAATTATTAGAACAACTTATTTATATTATTTTATTAACATATTTTTTTATGATATAAAATATAAAAATATAGTTTACTATCACAATAATACTTAACAAAATAAATTAATTAAAAAATAAATTATTTTTATATTTTATCAAATCCAAAATAAAAAAATTATAAGAACTAAGATAATTTTTTTATATAACAAGTATTTATATGATTATATATATTACTAAATATATAATATTATAATTATATAATATTTTAATTTTCAGCTTTTTCTCTACTAAATTTTTAGATGCGTCACCGTAGATAATACATATATATTATGGGTGATAACATTTTTTATTATACATATATATATACAATAATAGTGGATACCACGTATTGATCCTCTAAATGGAGTTGGATTGAGTTCGGTTCCTTTTGTCCTATGTTTGTGCAATGTGTTCTAACTACTCATTCAAGTGATTAGTGGCTGAAAAAACATTTGCACAGTGGCATGAAAAAGAAAGTTAATTCTTGTGAATATATATTATGCAATAATACACTAAATCACTAATCACAAAATAAAGTAGATGATATTATTGGAGCTAAGTAAACAATACAAAGAAGCATCAAGTGGTCTTAGAATAGACATGAGTGTGTTGATGATGCTTTTCTGAGTATGAAAATGGACAAAGTTCTTGTGTGGACAAAAGAACGATCACCTTAATTATGAACTAAGTGTTATCAATCAATGAAATGAGATCACTTTTTTTCTTTTCAGAAAAAAGAAATTGTAGATATGCTTTTTTTTTTCCCTTCAATTAGACAAAAGGCAGATGCAATAATTAATTCTTTCATTAACTAATTAGACAAATACTTTTCTTTTCACCTGAAGATTAGGTTTTTTAATTGAAGCACATACACCTTTCTCAGCATAAAGACTTCTTTATTTGAATTTTTCTACGCCTATAAATTCTAAATGTTTTGAACAAAAAAAATTTGTTGAATATAAGAACAATGTTACTATATTATTGGTATTATTATTTATTCACATAACGGACAAAGATTTCCAACTTTAGTAATATCTAGGAACATGGAAAGAAAAAATTAAGTAAATTGTAACCTCCTTTAAAGATTAAACAATATTACACACATCATTTTATTTATAAAAAATTAAAAATATACATTAAACTTTACTAAGATTTACATTATATGAGATTTTATATCTTATGTTTTATAAATGTGACACAAATACTATATATAAACATGACATTTATCCCCCCTTTCAAAAGAGGTCAATGAAAGTATGTAGACATTAAAAATCAAGTGTGTCATACATGTCATCTAATAGTAAGGAAATTGGTGTAAATTACCTTGCATTTTCCTTTCACTTTGGTGATATTAAATGTCATTATACCACAATAATTTAAATTGATAAAAAAATAATATAAATAGTTATATCTCTAATATTTTTTATTAAATAAGAATTTTTTTTGAGTTTACTTAATTTTTGCACATGTCTTCTTTTTTTTTTTCTTTTATTTGTCTTATGCTATTTTTTTCATTTTTTAAATTTATCAAATATCAAATTTTAGGCTTTTTTTTTTGGAACATAAAACTCTAATACCATATCATGATACCACTCATTCCAAAAATTTAAGCTAATAAAAAAAGATAGCATAAATAGTTATATCTTTAATATTGAATAATGTATATCTCAATCTTAAAAAAATTATATGCTAATCATCTATAAATTTAGGTGATATTTCACTAGGTATTGATTTAAAAAATATAACACAAAATAATCAAGTAAAGATAACCTAATCCCTCCTAACATCATGTCAAATTACTAAATGTCATGTATAATAGGTGATTAGAAAGAGTCCATTAGAAATGTTTATGGATCAAATTTAATTAAATTCTGAGTCGATTTTAATAGTTTACCAGATTTATTTTGATCTGATCTAAAAGTAACTCAAAATAAATGAGTTAAACCCAGTTGAAACGATGTAAAATTAATATATATAAATTTGTAAATTTTATATAATAAATTAATAAATTTACTTGAAAAAATTAAATTTAATAAATATTATATTATATGTATATCAAAATAAATTATTAAAAATAAAAATAATACCATATAATATAAAAATATTAATTGAAGTATAAAAATATAATATTTTATTATTAATTTTACTCTAAAATATATATTTTAATTATATAAAAAAAATTTTAACTTGAACCGAACCATCCAAAGTATAATCCAAAAATAATATCAGAAAAAATCGACAAAATATATTATAGGTCAAGACTGAGTTTTAGAGCAAGCTAAATCTTAAACACTCCTAGAGTGGGACAAAGGTCCCAAATTTTTTTTTAATCAATTTTACATTTTCCGCTAAATTAATTTATTTTTACTATATGGTTTTCTTAAATTACTACTTTATAGGAATTATTCAAATTTCTTATATCTTAGGTTATAAATTTTTTTAACATCTAAAAGTTGACAACTTATGCAAATATTACATATTTTTATCATTATTTAATATTTTTGTGACTGTACTCTCCTTTTATTTGTTTATTTGTTTATTTGTTTATTTGTTTTGGTATTCGTACTTAATTTTATTTGTTCACTCTAGGTCTTAACCTTTCTTTTTCAATTTTTTTGTACTCTCCTTTTATTTGTTTATTTGTTTTGGTATTCGTAATTGATTTTATTTGTTCACTCTAGGTCTTAACCTTTCTTTTTAATTTTTTTCTCTTTTTGGAGTACCCATACTTTGCTTTTGGATTTTAATATTGAGTTTTACAGGCCTCCCTTCAAGCCTGTAAGTTAGGTATTGGGTGAATTCCAAAGGTAATTTAAAATAAGGCCCAAACCCTAGACCAAAATACTAAGGCCCAAATCAAAGTTAGGTGAGCCTCCAATAATTACAAAAAATCCAAAAGATGGGACATATTATTAATAATATCATTCTTATTTTTTATAAATTTATTTTACACAATTTTTTTGCATTGAATATATACGCAAGTTTACAAAAAAAAAGTGACATTATCAAAATAAGAGTGATAATATTCATTTTCTATTTTATAAGTCATACTATATTTTTTGGAAAAGAAAAGATTAAGATTCAACTCTTTTTCAATCAATAATTAGTCAATATTCTTTTTTTTTTTAAATCTCCCTTAATCTTGTTTGTTCACTTCTTCAGTTCTTTGTTAGTTGATTGTTGGCTAAAAAAATGCTTTGGGAAGGGCCACTACTCCTACTAGAGTCAAGCTATTTTGATCTCCTGTTGGAAACCTTATTTCCCTAGGTAACTAGAAACCAAAAAAAAAAAATCTTATTTATTTATCACTATTAATGAAACAGAAAGAGGCTAAATGCAAGAGTGCTCCTAGACCTTTTGAAGTGATGATGTGAATATGCTTTGACTATTATTGTTTGGAAATCTAGCATTGTCCTTGACCAGTTGACCTTGATGCGGCAAAGAAAACAACACGGACATGTATAACATAGAAAACCTAACGAATTTATTACCAGTTACGGTATTTTATTTTCAGAGGATATTGTATTATTCTTATTATTATTATTATTATTGTTATTGTTATTGTATGCAGCACTTATCAAGTAACAAGTACAAAAGTCACCCATTATTATTTTCAGTGCACAACTACAGATGCTGCACGGATTGTTATGCCCAACAATAACATTCAATTCTTATCTTCTTTCTGTTGGAAAAATACACAAAACCCTTCACCACCCTACGTTTTCACCTTAACCTTGCCCGTTTTCATTTACTTCGGATCAGATCCGGTCGGATCCGAAATTTTTTATCCTTTTTTTTTTTAATTATTATTTTTTCTCTTTTTCTATTTTTTCATTTTATTAAAATAAATGGATGAAATCGCGATAATAATTTCGAGTGTTAGGGTGAAATCATATGTTTAGTAACTGTTTTTTTTTGTGTATACATCACATTTTTTATATAATATTTGTTATGAAATATGTGGAATCAATTCGTTAAACTAATAATAGTGAATCAACCACCGAATTGGATACTATAAAAAAGCATAGCTCTGCAATATACTAGAGTCTGGACCATTTATCACATACTAACAATGAGAAAGATCCAATAACTATATATTAAATGAGATTAGGACTACTAATTAGATCTGATCATATTTCAATTTCAACCTAATCTGCATTTATAAAACACAATCAACAATGAGGAAATTTTGCCTAATATGTGTTGAATCTTACTGTACAACTTTCCATAATAGTTTCTAGCCTTTAATTCATAAGCATGCTTTGAGTATTGCACACTCCAAAACAATAGTAAGAATTTGAAAAGCAATAATAATAATAATAATAATAATAATAATAATAATAATAATAATAATAATAATAAATAACCTTAAGCAATAACGATCAATTACTAACTACTTTATCAACGGAGAGAACGAACTTGTTACACTAAGTTTGAACAGTTTAAAACTAAAAAAGAGAATTTCCTAATTTTCAGCTTTGGTATCTATGTAGTCTTGTTCCTTAATCAATAATAATTCAATCATTGACAAACAAGAGAAAGGAAAATATAATCATGGTCGCATGTTAGATTCAGAACAAGCAATGAATCCAATCCAATTATGTGTCAAAAAATGAAGGGAAAGAATATATGCTACTTTGTGGAGCAGAGAAATTAATCAAATAATAAAAAATGAATAAAAAGAGCTGTGGGAAATTATTCCATCCTTGAAGCTAAGAAAATTTATGATGATTGGAAATCAAATATGAAGTGGTGTTTCCTTAAAAAACTTAAGCAAAACAACACAAAATAAGCTACATCTGTGTTGCTACTTCCAATTATTTTAACCTATTCCTGTGCTACATGACACCAAAAGCTTCGAAAATTTTCATGTAAATTGAAATGGGGGGAAGATACCAATTTCAATGGAATGGAACAAAATAGTAATTGAAATTTGAAACATAAAAATTGAAACACTGAAAGAGCTCCTTCCCGGGATGCTTTTCAGTTAATCTTGAGAGTAATATCAGAATCTCTTCCCCATGCTTCCCCCACCTTCGAATCGAAAATATGACAGAAAAAGAAGGGGGAAAGGTATCAATTAGCAAGAATTCTGGGTCAATGGATGAATAAATGTTGTGCAAGCCATTGGATTTTGAAGCCATCAAAATGTGTTAATAATTTCAATTCTTCAACATCCCATCACGGCACAGTTATAGACAAAGTTACCAGACCGTTTCCTGGCCAGTAGGTTCCATTGGGGAGGTCCTTCGCTCGGCACCCACGAGTTGAGTTCAATAAAACCCCCACCTTGTGTCCGAGGTCCACCTATCACGATTAGCCGATTTCCGCATGCCCTGAATGCAAGACCCCAGCCATTCATTGACACTGCTCGCTCCGGAAGTCTCCCAATGGTATTCCACACTTTTCTCTCTTTATCGTACTTCTTAACCTCCATGTCAGCATAATCAGCAGCATATAATTCATTATTTACAACAGCAACCAGAGGTGGCGCCTCGGCTGTTGCAGGCATCTCGGCCCCCCTAGCATTGCGTCCTGGGGACATGCTAGGAATTTCTGTCCATGTCCTAGTCTGTAGATTGTACTCCTCACCACAGGTAAGAAGCTTAGACTCGCTTCCACCAATTCCACCGATCACATAGAACTTTCCATCCATGAATACTCCAGAGCACATCTTCCTAGGCTTTTTCATGGGTGGGAGCATTTCCCATTGTTGATTCTCGGAATTATACAGTTCAGCAGAGTCCAGAATACGTCCCTCGGAATCACACCCACCGGCCAAAATTGCAATCTCTCCAAGGCTAGCAGATCCAAACAAGCATCTTGGAGCATTCATCCGCATTCCCGAAGACCATGAATTCGTCAAAAGACTGTATCTGTAAATGACATGGGATCTCAGCTCCCTCCCAAACACAAGTAGTTCAGTACCAACAGCCAAGGACTCCTTGTCTGAACACATGAAGCATTCGTTAGAAGCCATCCTAGGCAAATGCATCCACCTTTCGCGAATGGGATCATAGGCCTCCCATTCAAGGAGGGCACAGGAAAAGTAAACCCAGTGTTCTATGATTCCATTCAGTCTCCTCCACTTGTATAGCTCACCACTTCGGATAATGTTGCGAAAGCTCGAGTTCAGTGATGCAAGAGAACCATAATCGGACCTCGAACAGCGGCTGAGACAGGCAATCGAGCTGTCTCTATTCATTCGAGGCAGAAGGGAACCAGAATCCGATGAATCACCGGAATGATTCTCTTGCTGCTGATCAGATGGCTGGTCACTGGAATTCGACAAATTTGCAGCAAGCAGCTGCATCTCGTCAGATTGCTGAACTCCAGAATCAGAAAAATGCTTGGATTGATTCTCCTGCTGCTTATCAGATTGATGGAAACCGGACTCCAATGAATCCCTGGCTTGATACTTGTCATGTTCAGCTAACAGCTCAGGAGAATGAGCTAGAGCATCTTCATCTATTTGGAGACCACTCAGCAGCACAAAATCATTCCTGTGATCCTGCATGGTAGAGTCATCATCATCACTATCAACACCATCATCAACGTCCTCATCAATTTTTGGAACAACAGAATCCTCAATCTGATAAGGCTGCTGTTGGAACAAAACTCGATTGGCTTCACCTCGGAGGTGGCGAGAACCCAATCTCTTGCTATTAACCTTCCTGGGATTGGGTTCATCATTGACATCATTTTCCAAAGGGCGCTTGCCGTTCTTGATGTCCAAGTCAGGCAGATATGTCATGAAAGGCCACTTGTTTTCTGCCTGGTAGGAGCTGGGAAACAACCTCGGAACCACACAGGAACGGCCGTCCAACATGTCTCTGCAACAACACCACCACCAACCAACAAGCACTCAATCTCAACCCTTCTATCAGATGTCTTTCTTCTTCTTCCACAAAATCAAGAGCCTGTTCAAACATAATCAATCAAATCCAAATCGAATTGAAATTCAATTCAGAAGTTCCTAATCCCTTCTTCAAACATAAATGCCCAGAAACGCCAACGGGACAAGTAGCATGATTTCAGATCGGAATCCATTCAAAATCACATTTTTCAATTCCCGTTTGCAAAGAAAAAGTTCTCGCAAGAGAACAGAGGGATAGAGAGAAAAAAAGATTGCCTCGTGTAGAACCAAATTTACACACACACAGAGATCCCAGTTACCAAAAACAACTCAAACAAGTAGAACTTCAATTGAACGAAACCAAGTTCAGAGAATCCAAATGTGACACAAGAAATGAATCCAGCATTCTAAAACAGAAGAAGCAGCCAAACAAAATTTTAACTTTGAACAAAAACCCATTAATCATTATCATTATCCGCCAAATGAAGCAACAAAAACACACAAAATTAATTAGATCTCCACGAATCCAAAAGACCAAAGCCTTCAACTACATAACAAAGCATGCTAACAAGCTCATTCAAAAGGAAGCTGAAAAAAACACAGAGACAGAAAAAGAGAGAAAGAGAGAGAGAGAAACAGATATAGAGAGAGAAACAGAAAGAGGACTTACAAGTCTTAGAAGGTGGATAAGAAGCAAAACAGAAAAAACAACAATAGTACTTGTTGGGCAGCTTTTGCAAATTGAAACTAGAACCTTCAAACTCCCTTGTTTCTCTATCTAAATCTCAAAGTTCACTGTTTTGCATGTACTCTCCACAGACAAACACAAAACAAAGAGAGAGAAAGAGAAAAAGAGCCACTTTCTCTCTCTACACAGTTCTTAAGAGGAAGTTGTTGTTCTTGGTTTTTGGTTGGTCCCTTGTTGCTATAGTCTCTGCAAATCAGATGAATGCAAAACAAGGTTTTTGGTTTTTGGGAGCAAAATCTCAGAACAAAAAAAGGACCCCCTTATCTCTCTCCTAAATCATAATCTTAATTTATATAATATATAACTAATAATTATATTAAAAATAAAACCAATTACCTTAATTATTCAATTAAATCGATAACTTTGTTCTTGGGGTTGTGCGAAATTTGACGGAGGTGGAGCTGGTGGTGTAGTGGTGGTGGTGGGGCCCGCAAAAGGTTCGCCCGGTGACCGGTTACCGGTAAACGCAGGTGGTGACACGTGTTGACTAGTGAAAGGTTTATTTTCTTTATTTTTTTTGGGTTTATCTCGCTGACTCGGAGAACCAAAAAAATTAAAAAGGAAAAGAGAGAGAGAAAGAGACTCGTCCGTTTACGTTACCCCCACGTCTCTGCGCCGTTGGATTCTTATTCTAAATCATCGGCTGGTCAATTTCTCGTGCATATTTGTGGGGGAGGGATCCTCTGCGACGCGGGTGTTAATGAGGTCGGTTTGGTTGGTTTGTTGGTCAATCATGAAAAATAACGTCCTAGATTTTACCCTTAACCCTCCTTAGATGTGACTTTTGACTGGTCAATTTTTAACTATAATCATCATTGTTATTTGTGTAAACTAATTTTTCCATTTTCATAACAACTCTTCTTTCTAACTTCTAAGTTTATTTGCTAATACAGTTTTTTTAATTTATTATTTTTAAGTAAATTAATTCTCTTATTAATGTAACAATACATTATTAAAGGTATAAAAAATTTTATACTGTTAATAGATAAAAAATTACATCTAATTATTTTATTAAAATTTTAAAATTTTCAATCTCATTAAACATGAAAAATTATTCTTTTTACAAAACTATGTTATCTTTTATTTTTGTCCTTATCCTTTTTCTTTGTTAAATAGTTTTTTCAACAATAAAAATAAAAATAATAGTATTGAATATATACAATATATCTTGAATTGCTATGGTTATAATATCATCAAGTTTATTATAAAAGAAATTATGTAAACTTTTATAAAAGTATATATCATGTACAAATTTTGGGGCTATTTTAGTAACATTAGCCACAATTTTGGGTAACAAAGTAATTTAAGGATCATTTTTATTTTTAATCCAAACTTAAGAGACTAAAATAAAACTTACTTGAAAACTTTTTATATGCATACACATCCCAAAAATATGTCAAATATACCATTTTTTTTTCTGAATCTTTTCTTTTCTTTTCACTTCTCTCTAATTAATTTAATAAGACGCTGAGTTAAAAAAATTAACATAATTAAATATAATTCTGAATATTTCTAATAATAAACACTTTCATACTTTAATTGAAATATCCTTAACTCCTAGTCAATTAGATGCTTTATAACTCTTGCGATAATAAATAATCAACTTAATTAAATTACTTTTATTAATATCATGATACATAATTAAATATGTAAATATAAAAAACCTTAAAACATAATATCTGTATTTCTACATTTTTTTTATGGCTTGCCTTTGCTAGGTAAAAGAATACCTGATTAACCGTAAATATTAAAAATAAAGATTAAGAGAGAGAGAGAGAGAGAGAGAGAGTGTTTACATAACTGTTGCGATAATGTTGTTAATTATGGTGATGATTATGATTATTACTACCGAACACGGCTGAATCAATGTTAAGTCAAAAAAGCAGATTTTGCTACGTTTCCAATCTCTGTTTGCGTTTTCGGCTGGGGCTCTTCCTTCCCCTTACCCTCCTTTTCACGCTCTCTTCATCCTTTCCTTTGATGCGACATATATCTATATTGTCTTTTTCTTTTATATAATATATAATTTTTTTAATAATACTAATATTAATATCTCACTGTTTAAGGTGATGCGTTATTTATTTTTCGGTTCATTTCTTGCGTCTACGAGGATGACTAGCCAAGACTCATCACTTGATCAAAAAGTTTTTTTTTTCTTTTTATTAAAATCAACTCATATAAATACTTACCATTTCTGGTGAAATTAAATTAAAACCGTAAAAGTTAAAACTCATAATAATATTGAATTATTTTGCAACAAGTACCATGGTAGAAAGTAACATTATTAAAAGGGAGTTTTAGGTAGAGGTTGGAGATGTAAGAGATGGGCACGAATCAAAGGAAGAGATTAAAGCCTAAAAATTTTCCACCCTGCAAAGTACTGTGTTGAGATTCCCCTAATCATGTCAAGCTTTTAATTATAGTAGTTGCTATAGTCATTACACCCAATCTAATATCTAATCTCGTAGGGTTTCATAGGCCTAACTTTCTTTCTTGCACTTTAGCGCCTATCAGTCTTGAATTACAATCATCATCTTCAACATCATCTCCCCTTTAATTTTGTTGTCTTTCACCTCCGTTTTACGTGATCATCACATTCACAGGTCATGGTTTGGTCGGCATGCTATTTCCACCTAATTAATCACACACACTTAATAGTTAATAGTTAGTAGATTCCTAATTATATTTTACTAGTTATTTGTTAGAAATATAACGATTTATGTTACTTTTATTTATCAATTTAAGTTTTTGGATCAGTGATTTCATGACATAGTATCAGAGTTCTATATTCTTGAAAGATTTAAAATTCGATTCTTGATGAACTCTAAAAATAACAAAAATAATATAAGACAAATAAAAAGATCAGAAAAAAGATGGTGTGATTGAAGTTACAAGAGTAATTTATAGTATTAAGTTTATAATTATTTATGTATTTTTATTTAATGATTTAAATTTTTAAAATAAAGAGATGGTCATATTTAGATTATTGATTTTTATATTTATGATAGAAATTAAAACAATAAATTATGTGACCTTTTAAAACATTTTAGTTTAGCTCATTTATATATTGTATATAACCTCCTGTGATTTATATTATTTGTTTTTATGATTCAATAATGGCTCAACATTGAAACAAATGGAAGAGGATTTTTTTTTTTTTTTTTTTTTGGATGAGCAGAAGAGGAGTTACAACACCTCCAAAAGAAAATGATTATATAAAAATATATACAAAATACAAAATTTAAAACAAGAAAGTAAAAATTCACCGAGACTTAACAACGTTTGCTTCGCATATATAGAACATGCTTGGGTAAAAAAACCTCTTAAAAAATTTCATTTAGAAGAACAGTTATTAGTAGTGCATCCTGGTATGCATACCATATGAAAAATTCTCATTACATAGAAGAATTAGGCTCAACAAAATGTATCATAGATGATAAAAGAAGTCATTAGAAAATTCAATTAGACTGTCAATATGACCCATTCGAAAAATCTACAATGAACCGAAGAAATGAATAGTGATTAGGGCCTTGATAAAATGAGACTGAATTGTTTCTAATCCTGTATTTCCATTTAGTTTTAAAGATATTATCAACAAAATTTAACTTAATCCAATCAAGGAGAGAAAACTCCAACGCGGATGAAAAAGAGAGCTATTAGGAAGAGAGAAGTAAAGGAGAAAAAAAAAAGTCAATTAGTTAGTTCTAAAAATAAAAAAGTGAGAACAAATAAAAAAAAAAAAAGAGAGCTGGAAAAGAAAATGAGTCTAATAAAAAATAGTTTAACAAAAAAAGTAAAAATTTAAAAGAAGTGAAAATAGTGAAACAGAGAATAAGAAAATTAATAAAAAAGAGAAGTAAGTCAAATATAAAGTAAGGGGTACCCAATAAAAATAAAGAGGACGAATCCAGAAATAAAACAACCAAAACATGAAGAATAGAATTACAACTTGGCCAGACTTATAGTGACGACGAGATTATTGTAGACTATATCAAGCATAATTTGGATGGAAGGAATACTATGAGAGAAACTAGATTAAGTACTAGATCTAGAAGAAAGAAGAGCGACACAAATTTAGGAATCAGAATTGTTAGGGAATGAAGCTTGGAACAATTTGATGCATATTTGGAGGAGAAAAGGCTTAGCTTAAACAATTTCATCATAGTCTTTTTTAGCGTCAAAATTATGGAGTCTTGTCTTTATTTTTTAGTTAATAACAAAAATTCGACCTTTTTTTTAGGCCAATGCCATAGACCTGGTTAGATTTTGCCTTGTTGTGGTTGGTTAGGGTAGTGTCTTTGTTTTTGTTTTTGTTTTTGTTTGAGGCTAATTATTTTCTTGTGTATCTTTTGTAAGTGATTTGGTGCTATTTTATTGGCAAATTATATCTGATTTTGTCGTGTATAAATACTTTACTATTGGTGGTTAAATTTTTTAACTAAGTAAATTAAAAAAAATAAACGAAATATTGGGTGTATTAATGAATTATCCTACCAATGAGCATCTTCAAGTTGCTACCAATGTAGATCATAGTTGATTAGATTGTTTAACTAATCAGTGTAATTAAATCGCCATATAATTCTGTCAATTCTCTCATAGCTTTCGTATCATTTTGAAAAAAAAAAAAAAAAAAAAAAAAACACTTATATGTAACAAACAAGGTAATAATGCATAAAAAGAATTATTAATAACAATTGGATAGAACTAATAAATGACACAATAATACTTGAAAAGTAAACTCAAGATACCCTAAATCACATGTTTTATTTTATATGTTAGATATATAGATGGAAGGTGGAGATGGTATCCAATAAAATAAAAAAATAAAAAGTTTGTAAATGAAAAAAAGAAGAAAAATAAAGAAAAACAAAAGAGGGTGAGCTGGGTGCCCCCACAGTATACATATGAATTCGTTGGAGTCAGCTGTGTGCAACCGTGTTGATCATCAATGTGCGCCTATGCTCTCTTCCAAAACCTCTCACTTCCATTCTCTTCTGTCAACGGTCCCCACCATACCCTCATCATTTTATTATCAATATCTTATAAAATAATTCAATTTGAATTAACCTAAAAGTGTTTTCGTTCAAATACAATACATCTTATTCTAATAATTCCATCCAAAAAACTGGTTTATTTCCTAATCGAAAATATTAAAGCTAAACTTTACTTTTAGAGAATATTTAGGAGAACGGAAGATGGATTGGAGTCAAATACATTTTCTAAATTCAAATGAGACATAGAAGAGAGCAACTATGTTTATGTTATTATTATTATTATTAGAGTTTTTTTTGGTTCCAAAAAAATTTAGATCAGACACTTTAGTTTCAAACTGAAATTAATTACTTAATTAGTTTCTAACAGTTAATTCTGTCAGTCACTTAGGTTTTTTTGCTCTACTAACTCTAATGGAGGACAAAATGATTCCTGACAACTCTAACGGGAGACAAAATGGTTCCTGATGACCCCCTTTGTTCGGAAACGACACTATTCTTCCCTAATTTCTATCATATCTCGTATAACCCTAATAATCTAACACTGCAATTTCAAGTTACAAAATGCACACTCTACAACTTCAATGTTCACAAAGAAGAAAAATTCTCAACTTGTTTTCAACCAATTCATACTGAGAAAACTAACGACTATATCTCTCAAGTACTTAGCTTGTCGTCTCGATGGATCCCATAATCTAGACAGTAAGTCCGATTTGTTAAGACATGTCGTTGTCGTCGCCTTCTCCCTCTTCCTCTGCCGTAACTATCATTTCCATGGTCACATTGTCCACTACTCTAATCGCTTCCTTCAGCTTCTTCTCTGAACCAATGTTCAGTAATCGCTTCAGTTTTTATATGAGCGGCGATTGTGACATTGCTCGTTGTACTGATAGCTTGAATGTGAGGTCGAAATCGTCTGCCAACTTGGACTCCGGGAGAGAAGGAATGAAGCACTCGTGATCCATTTCAAATGAGAATTTGCATATGATGTCGAAGGAGAATCTTCTCATGATGTCTTAATATTTAACAATCTATATTACTTGCTGGAGAGTGGAAAAGGGCGTGCCCATGGGATAATTGTGGAACTTGTTCTTGAGGATGTGGCGAATGTTATCAGGGTTGGAGGTGTTGCTGTTATCGAGGACGTAGAGGTGGATGTTTCTAATGGGTGAAGCGCGGAGGAGGTGGATGTACTAGTCATAAAAATTTGGGAAGTGTATAGTTCATGATATGTTGAAGTACGTGCGACACACGTGTCAGTTACACAATGTCTTGATCTTGGAGTTAAAGAAGAGGAAGGAGAAGATGGAGAAGAAGATGAAAGTATAGAAAGAAAGTATAAACGTTGTCCCCCATTAGATTTGACAGAGCAAAGAATCCAAATGATTGATAGAACTAATTGTTAAAGATCAATCAAGTGATTAATTTTAATTGGAGATTAAAGTGTCTGATCCAAAATTTTTTAGGGACCAAAATAGATAAATACCCTTGTTATTATTATTATTATTAAAGAGGAAATTATTTTTTTGTATAGTATTGCATGTTTTTCGTTGCAAATTCTATCGATATTTTCGAAGAATAAAATTTGTTATATTTGTCGGTATTCTGCTCATGAATAAATTTCACGTATATAGAAAAATGCTGGAGTCCAAATTTTAGTGAGGAAAAAGTTATTAGAATAGCTTATTTATCGCAATGCGTAACTTAAAAAAAAAAAAAAAGTAAAAAATGAAGTTCTGTTCTAATCTGTAAATAGAAAAAAAGTGTTTAATAAGAAGACGAAGATAGACAAAATTTCCTTCTCACAAGTGATACTGATATCTACTTCATTATTTATAAAAATAAAATAAATGATTCAAATATAAAAACAATATTAGAATAATTTATATTCATTGACACCCGGAATTATTTAATTAAATGTATTGTTTTATTATAACGTACAAATAACTAATATAAAAATATAGTTACTTTTAATTTTATTAAGAAGTAATGTTTAAGCATAGCCAATTAGGCGTTGATGAAAAGACGGATGTATCCGCTAATAGACAAATGTGCGAGACATTAGACTTAGGGTCAGATATGTCATTACATGAAAAATAGCATTAACATATAGATTTGGAGGGTAATGCATGGTAATGTGTTGGCAAGTGTTGGATTTTTAAATTGTAGTGTTTGGGGCTTTGACGGCGTCGTTGAGAGCATCGAAAGTGGACGAATGAATGAGTGGCTCGTGCGCCGCATGTGCGTGCGATCTTAAATCTCTCATCAATTTTTTTAATCCTTCTTTATTTTTTTCTTCTCTTTCTTTTGAAAGCACGAGGATTTAGTCTAATCCACTCATCTAATCTAATCTAATCACAAACACGTGCGCGTACATCACACGTGCCAGATATAAGGCAATTTTGTGGAGGCAAGTAACAGAATTACTTCAAAAATCTACTGTTTTTTTAAAGAAAGCAAGATTGAGATGATAACTTTATGAGAAATTTAAGATGTTTGATTTCTTTTCCCTAGTTTTGGGAAAAAGTTAAAAAGAAAATATCAAATTATTATATTTACTATTTTTAATAAAATATTAAAAATGAAAAAATACTGAAAATAGAAATAAAAATATCTTTTCAAACCACACAAAGCGACAAACTCTAAACATTTTTGTTTAAACATAAGATTTTCCCTCAAATCAATTCAAATGTTTTGACATTAATATAATTTTTTCTTAAGAATAACAATCATTTTAATTATTTGCACACTATCTAATCCATCTAAAATTAAAAATTAATTTTAGTGAGTATTTTATTATTTAATATCATTAAAAGAAAAATATTATGTGTTTTCTATAAACAACGATGCTGAAACGCTAACTGAGAAAAATGAGAAATATATTAAAAGATTTAAATGATAGATATATCAAATCTTAAAAAGATTATTAAAAAAAAATTGTATTATAAAGTAATTTTCAACTTTCCCTTTTTTTTTTTTTTTGGTTTGGAGTGAGCGCGTCAGCTCTAGACGAAGAAACTTATAGGTCACAAAAAAAAAAGACGAAGAAACGTATGCTTGTGCAGTTGTGCCTTCAAAGCACGTGTCGGCTCACGTGGGATGCCTCTGGATTCTATATCATAGTTTTCTTTTTTTTTTTTAAATAAATATAAATATATACATTTAACATTTAAGGGGAAAAAAGCTGAAATCCTTTTTTTAATATATACTTTTTTCGAATTTTTTATTGGAAAAACAAATAAAATATATACAAATGGCCGCCATGTATTAATTCAATGAGGTCATAGCACAGATGGGCATGGGGAATGTCCGCGTGTGCCGGCTTTTGCCTCCGTTTGGTGATTTTATTTAAATTATTTTATTAAGAATAATCATTGTGATCACTCATAATTTAGTTTTTTTTATCCAAACAATTAGATCCAAGAATTTAATGTCAATTTAGGAAAATATTATATAAACCTTTAAATCACAATCATATTTTATAAATATGTAAATTTTATTTTTATAATATTTTTTAATTCGACAGATTAAATATTAATTTATAATAAATTTGTGATATATTTAAAAATTTATATCAGATCAATTAATTATTATATATATAAAATGAAATTTAATTTTTTAATATTTATTTTATGAATAAGATAATTACTCAACCAATTTAGTTAGATATAAATATATAATCTTGGTTATCTCTTGAATTTGAGTCATTGTCTCCTTAGAATTCAAGAGCAGGAAATTACTTAGGTTAGGGTTCCTTCTTTTCTTAATTAAGCTTGTGAGAATCTTATAATGTTTAGTGCCTATACCATAAAAGGATATGAAAAAATAAGGCAAAGGAGTTGTGGTTATTATTATTATTATTATTATTATTATTATTAAAAAATAAATAAAACATTGGTAAATACATTTCAGGTACGGGTTAAAATCTTAATTAGCCATTGTAATCAAATATTACTAAAACTTGTAAATATATCCTAACTTTCAAGTGAGGTGATCTTCCATCTTCATCTTCATCAACTTCTTTTTAAAGTTCCGAAAATAAATTTGATTTAATTAATAACTTTTAAATTAAATGCGAGCAACAAAAATAAAAAAATAATTGAATAAACATAATTAAACATAAAGTGGTTTCTAAAGATGATTTATTCACCAAATCATGGCCTACCGATAATGGCACTTTTATCCGTAAATATGTTTTTGTGATTTTTAAGCACTGAGTAGGGAGCCGGTGCTTTACCTACATAATAATTACTACTACACTTGACCTTTTGTTTATATATTTCATCATTTTTAAATGCTAATGAGTGATTACCTCAGCTCAGAAGAACTGTAGAATTATAAGCAAAATGGTTAGACCTTAACATGGTCATGAATTTAGTTGATGTTATATAGTGTGTGAATTATAAATATATTATGACAATAAATGTACTTGTTTAATTATTACATGTAATATATCAAATTTTCAAACTTTTTTGTTGAAATTTCTTTTACTTCATATGGTACTTCTTGTACTTTTTTAATAACTACCATGTATTTTTCAAGTGGTGCCACTCCGCCAATAGCATGCATAGACTTGTGTTTTTTTTTTTTTTTTTTTTTTTTTTCCTTCCTATATTCAATTCATTCATCTTTTACTTTTATGGAGGGTTGGGTATTATATTCAAGGAAACACCACAATATTGACATTTGGATACCAATATCAAAAAGTATCGGAGTCGATAATCATATCATCTTATAAAATATTCTATAAATATTAGAAATGATCTCAGCACCACATTTGTATTTTTATATATATTTGATGGTTGAAAATAAAAACTTATTATATGGATCCCTAAAGAAGTAAAGATATTCCAATAATACTCAAGTGATATCTATTAAAAAAAATATATGTATCGTGTCTTCTTACAATTAAAAACATTTTTAATTAATAAATTAGGTGTTAAAAAGACACATTTGTTTTATAATTGTATACTGATTCAATATTTCTCTTATTCCGTCTTTTGGGATTTTTTATTTTAATAAATTAAATAATGTAAGAACTAATAATTATTGAAATAAATAATTTTAAAAAATTATTATCGAAATTTGTCATCCTGACTTATCTCGTTTATACTATAAACGATATATATATATATATATATATATATATATATATATATATATATATATATATATATTATATATATATATATATATATATAATTAAATATAATTTTTTAAAATAATAAAAAATATTAATAATTTAAATTGGATAAAATTTTAAAAAATTAAACGTTTCAAATAATTGAAAAGATAGACAATTTCAAATAATAAAAAAGATAAACCGTCAATTTTAAATAAGAAAGAAGATAGACTGTCACTACGGTTATCTTTTTTCTAACTACTCACTGTTAACATGATTGCTTCCTTTACTAAGATGGTTTATTACTAAGATTTACACTAAATTAATTCAAATAATACTTCACAATATTTGTTTATTAAATTTTTAATTGAAATATAATTTTTAACAGACAAAATTTTTAAATTTTTTATATATTCTCTTGAGTATTAATATATATAATTCAAAGTATATATAATTTTTTATGTACTCTCATCCAACAAATTATATATTTTTTAAATTTTATTTTTTAAATTATATATACATAAAAAATCATTATAAGTTTTATTTTATGATTGATATTTTAAAATAAAGGAAGTTATCTTGAAACCGCTGACTATATTACAAGACAATAACAGATTGAAACGGATGACTCCTAAATGGAATAACAAATTTTTTTATAACAAGAACAGGTGAAAAGCCTTGTGATACAATGTTATATTCTACAGAACATAGGAAAACCAAATCTGCATAATAACAGAACAGAACAGAACAATAACTGCTCTAGTCATCTATGTCACGTCCTACTTCAAAAACCTTAGATCAAGAGGCTCCATTCTCTCCGCGATCATACAATCATCCACGTCAAGTGCCGATACCCAGCCAACTTAGCAGCGAGGCGTAAGCCAATCGCTAAAGCAGCAACAAATAGTGGTACTGAAATCCTCCTTTCTGTCATTTCTTGGTCTTCAACCTGTTTTCCTTCGGAAAGTGTTTGGGAATACTGATAAGTAGCCAAGGCTACAAATGTGATAAGCACTAAAACTCTAATCCAACCTTCCCCAACAGCAGTTAGTACAGCTGCAACAGGCATTGCGCATGAAACATTGTCTCTCTTTTTTATTAATTTTGAGAAAGCGTACAACCCTAGCAGAAGGGTCGAGAAAAAAGGTTCGGAGAGATAGCCTCTAACTGCCGCATAACCAATAAAACCAGACACAGTCAAAACATAAGGTTGCTTGTTGGTACAGTTAGGACGGTAGTTTCGGCAATTGCTAAAACAACCGACGCAAGCACAATGATTGTAGTCAACTCTGGTATGGGAGCATTGTTGATTGTCCAAGAATAGAAGGCACGAATAGTATAGAATGAATCCTCCATGCATCTGATTGCAAAAGTGATCGGACTTCCTATGAATCGATACAGTATGGCGAAAAGATATGTCAAAAGGTTTCCTGCAGAACTGACAATACCAAAGACAGCATTCTTCCAGTTGGATAGTTCAAATAGAACAGCTCTCCAAGCATAGATGAGAAAGCCAAGTACTGCACGAAAGTAACACAAAACACATGAGTACACAAAAGAGATAGCATGTACAATTGGACCCAAAACGAATCAACTGACCATTGAAAGCTTATAGTTTTTAATTTCCACATGAGAGGTTATAGCTTAAATTCCAACAAAATATTTCTCATTATACACCGCTACCAGGTTAGAGAGTAGCCAGAAATTTTTAGAATTGCAGCAACCGTGAACTTCTTGCTATGAATAACCAAAGAAACACCACAATGAAATTTGGGGGACATATCAAAATCCTTTTCGATTCCACAGCACAATAAGAAATTTATGGATAAATGAATGTGTCTAAAAACTGAACACTCCAATAGCACTTGAATTGCAACAAAATGATTTCCAGATACTTGCCAATTCATGCAACTACTCCAAATACAATAAAATTTCAGACTTTGTGGCTCAAACACATGGAATTTTCTGAACTTTTAAAAATTGAAAGCAATAAATTAGAAAAATAGAGAGGTTAAGAGACTGACCAAGAAGCCAAGGCCACCTGACAGGAGGATCAGGAGCTTCCTTAGCGAGGTACCGAAAGCGTTCTGGCATAGTGCTCCGTGCTCGAGCCTCCTTCTCTGCTCTCTCCCAATCAACAAAACCGCCGCCATGACCAGCATCATCGTTGTCGTTGACTGCAAAATGCTTTAAAAGAGAGATTCTAAAAAGTTCTCTAGGTGAAAATACAGTAACGAACCTCGGAGGCCTGAGAAAGCATTGAGGTTTGACGGGTGGGAGACGGGGTTTGAAGGAGAGGTGGGAGATAGAAGAGTGGTGGACATGGCTATGCCTATGGGTTGGGATTTAGAGATCTCGTTTATTTTTCCTCTGAAAATATTATTCAGACACGAGTTTTACCCGTGATATGTTGGGGGCAGGTTGACCCATTTAATTTATTACCAGTGTTATACATATAATTTTTTTAATGAAAAATAGTAGGAGTACATCAAAACCAACCACAAATTTATTTGTTTATACTTTAGGAAGCGATTCTGATATTCTGCCGTACGAAAGTAGAATTTTGTTGTTCCATTCAATCTAGCTATTAAAATTTATTATAAATTATTCATACCGTGAAGATATATGGAAGTTATTAAGTACATATAGATGAGAAATGTCTTTTATTATGGTATATCAATACTTTTCTTTTTATAGTAGTTGTTTATTTACATTTAATAAAATTTAAAGATTTATAAAAATGTAATACATTTAATAAGTACAAAGTTATTGTACTTATTTTAGACATACTCTCGTTATAATATTTACGTTATAATATGTAATTTAACAAACCAAAATTATAGTATTATAATCTAAAAATTTAACATTTTGAAAAAGAAAGCATCGAAAAAAAATCAATTGTTAGTAAAAAATAAACATCAATTCTAATAATATACCACTTGGTTAATATAAATGTACCGTTATGTAAGAGTAAATCGAAAGAAAATGTCAATTTCGGAAAATATGTAAGTAGGTATAGGAAGGAAATTTTAGTCTTTAATCATTTGAATTTTTTGGAGTATATAGTAAAGCGTAAACTATATTTTTTGTCCCTAAAGTTTGATAAAAGTTTTAAAAATATTCTAAGTTTTATTTTGTTTCAATTTTGTCACAAAAGTTTTCGATTTGCATCAAATATACCTTTGACGGCTAACTTTTTAAAAAATTTAAGACCAATTCAACAACAATTTTATAAGAACAACCTTCAATACAAGCAAATCAAGTATAATTTTCATGCATTATTGTTAAATTAGTCTTAAATTTTTTGAAAATTTAGCCGTCGAGAGTGTATTTGATACAAATCAAAAACTTTTTGGACAAAATTAAAACAAAATAAAACCTAGGAGTAGTTTTTAAAACTTTTGCCAAATTTTATGGACAAAAAATATAATTTACCCTATAGTAAAAATATTTGGACGACACAAGATCTAAAATTATATACAATTAGATTTAGATCTATGCGAAATTAAAATAAATTCATTTGTATATATACGAAATTATTTAATAGAAAAACTTGAAAATTAATATTAACTTTTTTATTCAGTTATTTGAAAAATTTGTATTTAATTAGAATTACTTATATAAATTAACTAATTTTTTAATTTATATTAGTAAGTTAAAAGAGATCATTTATACTATTACTTTTTTGTGATGTAATTTCTAATTGCAAAAAATAAATCTCCCTTTAAAAGAAAATTATAATTAGTTAGATGAATATTATCAACTATGCTCATCCACATACAAAAACACATTAATAATAATAATATCAATAATATATATGAATGCAATTGAAAAAAAATAGAGTTGTATCTATATTTATAACTAAGATAAAAAAGAAATAAAAAGTAAAATATATCAACTATTCATAAAACAATTGAATTGTGAATTTAAATATGGTTTCAAATAAATATGATTGTTTTAAAAATATTATTTTTATGAAGGGGATAAAATATATTTTTTGTCTCTAATGTTCGCAATTGTTTAAAAAAAATAACAAACGTGAGGGACAAAAAAAATACTTCATCCTTTCAAAAATTATAAAAGAATATAATGATAAACACGTGTTTTTTTTATAAAGTACAGACTTTGACAATAAAACCTACAATACTCTCGATTTGTGTTTTTTTATATTATACGAGTAATGATAAACTTAATAACGTGGTTTTTTTTTCTCTTTTATTATAAATAATTAAATTATTATATTAAATTACTTTCATAATCTAATAAAAAAATAAATACCTTAATTTTTTATGTATTCTCATACAATAAATTATATATATTTTAAATTTTATTTTTTAAATTATATATATATAAAAAATTATATATATTTTAATATTCAGAAGAGTACTATAAAAAATTTAAAAATTTTGTCAATTAAAAATTTGAAGTATTATTTAAATTGATTGAGTATAAATCTTAATAAAAAATTGTCAGTGGATCAATGAGTAAAAGAAGCAGTTGTGTTAATAGTGGGTAATTAGAAAAAAGATAACTCTGTTAACAGTGAACAGTCCATCTTTTCTATTATTTGAAATTAATTGTTTAATTTTTTTATTATTTAAAATCGTCAATCTTTTCTATTATTTGTCAAATTTAAATTATTAATATTTTTAATTATTTTCAAAAATTATATTTAATCTAATTATTTATAAATACATATATTTCGTTTACACTGTAAACGACGAATTTCGATAATAATTTTAAAAATTATTTATTTCAGTAATTATTACATTTATTTAATTTATTAAAATAAAAAATCTCCATTCTTTAGTGTTATTTGAATTATTTATTTATTTATTTTTTACCAAAGATAGGAGACTCTAACCCACAACTTCTTAATTGAGTATGGGAGACTATACCATTTGAGCTATAACTCATTGGCATTTGAATTATTTGTTAAACTGATCAATCATGTTGTTTTTAATCAGTAGAAGGTGAGTAGAGAATAATTTTATTTTTTATAAAACTTCATTCAATGAGTTATTGTATATACAAATCGGAATTTAAACTTCTCGACATTTATTTAAGCGGACTAGTGAATTAACTAATAAATCAATCCAACTTAATTATTTTTATATATTTGTTTATTTGTGTTTTTGTAATGAAAGCCAAAAGCCCAAAAGTGACAGACTTAACTCAATGGACTATTTTCACTATAACTTTGGTTAAACCTTTCTTTTTTAAAGCTTCGTTTTATTTAGTACTTACATTTCTACTTCTGATTTAATTTGCTCTCCTTTGCAAGTTTGATTTGGAATTACTACAACTGTACAACATACAGTTATGGCTAGAAGATGAGATAATCATATCACTTTTGGCATTTAATTCTTTGCTATAAGATGCATGTAAAAATACTATGCATACAAAAAGATTAATTATCATGTATTTGTATATAAATATATATTATTTAATTTATTTTTAATATATATATATATTATATTAATAATTAATTTAATGATTAATTTTTTGTGTACATGTACTATAATTAAATAACATGACTATTATTGATTTGCATTTTATTTACTGTCAAGTTTGAATTAGTTTGTTATTTGACTCTGTTTTATCAATGTATTAATTTGTATAATTTTATATTTTTATTTTCATCTTCTTTTGATTTTACGTCATAATTTTAATTGATTTACATCATATGATTATATATATTGTGTTAACTATCCTTCCTCAGTCATGATAAATAGATAAAATAAATTAGTAGTCAAACGAGAATAATTTGGTCATAAACAATGTCAAGAGAATTAGAATTAGCATTGACATAGTATTCGAATTACAAAAGTCTCATAAAATTTTTCATTTAAATATTAAAATTTAATTTTGATAGACTGTTAGTATAGATTAGTTTTATGTGTATTTAATTATGTAACGTTACATCAGTAAAAATAATTACTTTTTATATTAATCATTTGAATAGTTATTAAAAAGAATAAATATAATTGTATATAAAACACTAAAACATTTTACATTATCAGTTTATTAAAATTAAACTCTAAATATTAATTCTTTTACTTTTTTTATTTGTTTTTTTTAAATTATGATATTTTTTAAAATGATGAATATTATATACTATTTTTTTTTTCTCTTTGATTTCTTTCTCTCATGGACATGCTTACCAAAACAAAAACATTGAAGGTAAGGCCATCATTATTTTTTGTTAAGAAGTTGAATAAGACAAAGAAAAAAAGAGACCAAATTAAAATGTAATGAAAAAAAATATAGAGTACTAATATATTATCTGTTAATTTATTATTAATAATAATTAATTATTATATTTTAAATATATATATAAAAAGACATATTCAAGAAATATATATATATAAAAATATATTTTTATTATACACAACTATAAAAAAGACATTTTTATTAGACATATCTACAAAGACACTTTCATTAAATATAATTATAAACAAAAATTGATAAAAATTAACAGAAATATTGTTGGTAACATAGTGAAATTGAATTTAATGAAGCGTCACATTTTAATTTGTTGCTCAATACAAATTGATATACCTAATAGTCTAATACTGTTATTTACTACTCCTTTTAATCGGTGGCTGTTTCCTCCTCATTAATTAACTAATTTAAATCCCTTACCCGAAGAAGTACCATGCATCATCTATCTTTGCCATCAATATACAAATACTAACATTAATTAAAATCCACATGAAGAATGCTACTACACCCATAAATTATAACTTTTGTCCATAACAAAGATCTCAACCAACAATCAAACAAGAAGAATGCAAAACATTAGAGGTAACGTTTTTCTAATTCAATCTTCTTAATAAGTGTTTTCAAAATACTAATTAAAGATGCCAAAAATTCATATAGAAAATATAAACTAAATATTAAAATTTTAAGTTTTTTTTATACGTTCAATTGGGAACAAAAATTTTCATTTCCTCTCTCAACCAATACTTTTAGGACATTCTTTAGTAAATTTGCTAATACTTTGGTTTGAGCATAATTATTAATTAATATTCTTTGTTGGGTGTGTGAGTTGCAAATTGCGATCTTTCTCACCGTCCAATAATGCTTCACATGTCCACACGTATTTACAGGAGTGGTCGACAATCGACACGTGTGACTTGGGATTATTATAAGTCGTTAGTGCACGCCAAGAATCTTTTGTGAGTTGGGAATTGCTTGGTTTTGAAGTTTGTTTTTATGATGATTATTATTATTATATCAAATTTACCTTGATTTATCTTGTAATCTACTGTTACTAGTTGTAGTATATGTATTTGCAAATTTATATGTCCATTATTTATTACTACTATATTTATCTATCCAAAGTGCCGCTTGCACGTGGCCATGTCTGAGTTCTATAGTTGGGGGTTTCTTAGATAATTTAATTAGCTACAAAGGTTTTTAACCAATATCCTTAATTAATGTCTTTAAGATTCTTGAAACAAACACGCTTTAATTTCTGCCAAAGCAGATTATTATTATTAGAACAATGCTAACAACTAAATGGTATTAATAAAAAATCAGGTAAACACTTTTTCGTGAATCTAAAATCTCTACGAATTAATATATATAGATGTTTTTTTTTGCTAAATATTAAAATGTTTTTTTTTGGTTAAATTACACAGTTAGTCCCTACACTTTCAGTGAAATTGCAAATTGGTCCCTATAATTTAAAAGTTTGTAATTGGGTCCCTGAAATAAATTAAAATTTGTAATTAGATCCTCAATAACGTTTACCGTAAAAAAAATGCACATTTACCATAACGTCCTCTTCTTCCTCTTTTTCTCCTTTTTTTTCTTCCTCCTCTCTTCAGAATTTTTCTGTTATTCTTTTTTAACAACAACAATAGGGCTTCAACAACAACAATCCCAGAAAGATAACATTTCAACAAATCAAACAATCAGAAATTCAACTCAACAACCAAATCAACACACAACAACAATAAAATCGAAATCAGAAACTGGAGTAGTCACAAAAATAGAAGCAGAGGCAGTAACAGAAGAAGAAGCAGAGGCTCAAGCAGAAGAAGAAGCAGAGATAGTCACAGAGGAAGAAGCAGCGCCGGCGGGATCCCCCTCCAAGCTTAGCCAACATCGTCCCCCTCCCCCTCTCCCCCCCTTCCCCCTCTTCTTTTCCCCTTTTCCCTCTCCCTCCCCTTCCCCTTCACGTTTCCTTTCGGCTCCCCCTCCCCCAACCCCCAAAACGCGTTTTCTTCCCCCACCCCACTCTTTCTTGTTGCTGCTATAATCTGTGCTCCTTGGAGAATCAGATTAATTGCTTCCAGTAAACAAGTCTGAGTAATTAAAATCTAAATTAACTTTATCTACTATGAGTTAAAATTTCAGATTTAGAAAATTGAAGAAAAATATGAGGTCTAACATTTCAAGCAGAAGCAGAGAGAAAGGTTGAGTAAGAATAACAGAAAGAGAAGCTTTGAGAGCTTGAGAGGGAGACAGGAGGTTGTCTTCCCTGGAAAGGAAGCAAACAAACATCAACCATGCACACTTTGCCAACGCATCTACAACACTCTCCTCCTTCTACTTCTCCTTCTTCTTGGAGATCCAGATTTCAACAAAATGAGGTTTACGATGGAGTTAGGTTTCCCGATCCAAAACCCCTCTGACTTCAACAATGTCGTAGAAGCCTTCGGCTGGGAGGAGTTCCCCTACCACGGTGGCGCCGCTCCCCACAGCAACGTTATTTGCCGTGTGTTCACCGCCAATGAGTCCCCACTGAAGCCGTTTCCGAAGTAGCCTTCACAGGAGCAGGTAAGAAGGGAGAATTAGCCATGGCTTTGAAGAGTGATGGTGCGATTGTTGTTGTTGCTGTGATCTTAAGAGAGGAACTTGATTGTGAAGGTTGGCATTGGAGCGTAAAGAATTGGAAGAGTATGTGAGGAAGTAAAGGAAGAGAGAAATGGAGTTGAAGATGAAAAGGAAGAGGAGACATAAGCGTAAAGAATTGTTGTTGTTCCTTCAATTCATGACGTTGGGGAGGGGTGGGATGGGTTAGGGATTTTTTCTCTGTTTTGGAAAGTGGAGAAGTGACAGTGAGAAGGCTGAGGAGGGGGTGGGATGGGTTAGGGATTTTTTTGTCATTTTTAAATAGTTAAATTATAGTGTTGGTCCCTATACTTTTACTAAAATTGTAAATTAGTCCTTACTGTTAAACACGTGCAACTCACATGCTTAAAATAGCGAATATACTGAGGAATATTCTGTTAAATCAAACGGTGTTTGAACGGTAGGGACCCAATTACAAATTTTAATTTTTTCAGGGACCCAATTACAAACTTTTAAACTATAGGGACCAATTTACAATTTCACTGAAAGTGTAGGGACTAACTGTGTAATTTAACCTTTTTTTTTCATATTAAATGGATGTTCTTTTATATATTTTTTAAATTTTTTTATATTGCAAATGTGAATGTCTCTATTTTTTTAAGAATTTCATATTTTTTTTAATTTTATAGATATTTAATTATTTTTACTAAAATATAACTGGATATTTCTTTTGTTAAGTACTAAGTTTTTTTTCATATTAAATGAATGTTTTTTTTTATATTTTTATAATTGTGTAATTTGCAGTCTCTTTAATCATCAAAACGACACCTAATAACCACTTTCGGTAATTGAAAAGCTTGCGAATCCCTTGTTATTGGCTTCCCAGTGACATTTCTCAAAATGGATTGATAAACCAAAATTTATATTTACGCTTGTATATAAGATCACAAGCGATTATGTTGATTCAATGAATGAAATGTTGCAGCCTTTGATTGATGAAGCAAAAGTAGTTGGCTATAGTTGCAGAGAAGAATGGATTTCAGCAATGGTTACTTCCTTTGATTGATGATATTAACAGTTCCTCCGTCGCCTTCTCCCTCCACGTCCGCCACCGCCTCCATGGCTTCTCCGACTGTCCCCTGCCTTTGAAATCGTCGCCGCCTTAGGAATCGTGTGACGGTGAGAGAGATGTGTGTATGATTGTTGGAGGTGGATAGGTTAATGTAAGAGAGAAGAGGAAGGTTTTTATAGGTTTTAATTAGGTTTACTTAATCAATTTTAAATTTAAATTAATTATTAATATAAATTAATATAGTTTTGTTTAGTTTTTGGCTGGTAACTTCTTGGTTCTATATACTTTTCCTTATTATTATAAGAAAAACATACAAAATACATGTTGGTTTTAGAATATTTGGAAATTAAATGAATTCTCTCAATTTTTTTTAATAATTGAGAGAGTAAAGTGTGATCACTCACCATTAATTGTTATAAGTGGGACCACGAGAAAACATAATAGAGAATGTATTAAAATGTTATAGATCACACTTTACTCCCTCAATTTTTTTCAACAATTGAGAGGATCCATTATTTTCAGAATATTTTGTGTGTATGTATTATCAAATTTTTAGACAAAATACATAACAACGTAATTTTTTAATGTAAACTGATTATTAGGATATTAGTTATTAATAGAATTTAATTTTAATATTTTATTAATATAAAATAATTTTATATGTATACATTTAATTATATAATGTTATATTAATAAAAATAATTATATTTTATATTGATCATATAAATGATTATGCAAACGAAAGAATGCTATTGAATGAATATGTAAAACGTTTTTTACTTTCAATATATTAAAATTAAATTATTATTAATAATCACAGGATGTTATTAGTATTTTTATTAAATAAATACCCTAAGAGAGTATATAGTTCACATAATTTTTTTATCAATATAAAATTTTCAAAAATATAAAATAAATATTTTACGAATCCCACGTCTCCTAGAAGTGTCAATGTTTTGTAAATCTTTTTATTGCATTTTTTTCATATTACTTATTGGCAAATGTTTTTTAAATAATAATTGTTTTTCTCAGAAATTAACCGTCTTTCACTTTTTTTGGAATGTTAATATATTTAAACAAAAATGTGTATAGATATATACATCAATTTTCCATAAATTTTAAAAATAAACGAGACAGTTATAGATGCATGAAGCGTGATGCATACATGTGAAACTTGTTAAATAAATACGTTTTACGTGTAATATATGTATTTCTTTGTTTTTCTAAGGTAACATGGAGAAACAAATATATAAGTATTTCTGCTATGTATGTATAGAATAATATTATTTATTTAATTTAATATTTGTAATATTTTATATATAATGTTTATAATATATATTTGTTATATTTAAAATTATTTATTTATTTCAGTAATAATTTTTAAAAATATAAAATAATATCAGTTCCTTATGGTGGTTGTGTGTTAAGATAGATAGATGCTCGTTTTGGAGTATAAGAGAAGAAGAAATAATCAAATAATTAATATTTAGTGGGGGGAATGAAGTGAGGGGCTACCCATGTGACATGTACCTTGTTTACATGACATAAATTGCATGTTAGCTTGGGTTTTGATCTGGAAAAGGGCCCCTTATAGCATCATCATAATCATATATAATATTATAAGAGAGCATTAAAAAAAGTGGGTTAAGAACCAATGCATTGTGCAATCCATTTCCCATTATTTTAAAAATAAAAAAGGCTATTAACCCATATTTTGCTTTTTAGGTAATAAGAAAGGTAACCCCTCATTACCCCCTTAATGGTGAGAGAAATTCATGCCAATGATATTAATATATACATTAATTAGTTAACTAGCCTTCCGTAATTCCACTTTCCAAATTTAGCTATGGAGATTGGAGCAGCACATATTATATTCAAAGGTATAAATTAATTTCAATCATTACCCTACCACCAAAAGGAGAGAAGAAGAAGAAACAAAACAATGCATATAATATATCAATGTAATGGTAGATTATATTCATTAATTAATAATATAAACGCATATTTATATGCAGAGAACAGCGTTGTGTTTTCAATAACTATTTTAGATGTAATTTCTAAATTATCGTTTTCGAGTTTTTTTTTTTTTTTTTTGAAGAAGAAGAAAAAAATTCCCTTTTCAGTTTGTAAGAAAACGTAAAGAAGAATTGGAATGAAATGGACGGAATTAAATTAAAAAATAAAAGGGAAACGAGACATGCATGCGTGGTGGTATCTTAATTTATGAGCAAAAGGGTTTCTGGTTGAAAACAAATTAATAAAAATGAAATGGTATTTTAATATTTTATAAAAAAATTTTTATTTAAATTAAAATTATAATATTTACTAAAATGAGTAATATCTAGATAAAATACAACTTTATATATATATATATATATATATATATATATATATATATATATATATATATATATATATAAAAGATACAAAATTTGAAAAACCACTAATAACAGAATTTGGGAACTGTGTATCCAAAATATATTACAAAAAAAAAAAAAAAAAAAAAAAACATAGTTGCACTCGAGATATCATAGATTTGCGTAGTTGTATACATCATATAGGATGTCCATGATACTGCTGAAAATTTCTTATGTAAATACTAATCGACTCACTATTTGTGCGCAAATTAGGATAGTAAGTCACATCTTCGAGTGTAAATATGTAATGGTGATCTTACTCTACGAAAAATGAAAACTACAGGTCTCGGTTGATATGTGTTTTAAATATTTATGATATGAAAAGTTTAAGTATTATTTAGTAATTATTAGTTTATATTTTAAGTATTAGAATGTTCAATTTAATTTTATTTATTTAGTTATTAGATTGGATTTTATGTTAGTAGATTTAGTGTTTTTTTTTTTATTAAACATAATAAGAAGTTATAAATATCTCATAAACTATTGTAATCGTTATTGAGTGATTAGAGATGTAAACCTCCTTTTTGGGTTTTATAATGAAACCATAGTGTGGACAACTGAATTTGAGTAAGTCTCTTTTTTGTTGCATTGGAAAATTTGGTAGAAAGTTGAGTGAATTCCTTTAATTCAAATTTCAAACTAAGATGTACACAAGTTAGGTTGAAAAGTCTTTTTCTTGTTATATCAAGAAATTGGATAAAAAATTAAATGATTTTTTTATATTCAATTTCAACTTATCTTTTTATTTTATATTTTCAATTTTAATTCATCTTGTTCTATTTCAAATCTTATTCTTTTAATTATCATTGGTTCTTTTTTTTATTATTGGACTTTCACTGCTCGACAAATGAGGAGAGTAAAACATTGTCAAACATAAATTTTTTTTAACTCTACTGCATGTTCGAACTCAGCCTCCTTAATAAAATAGTAAAACATCGAGCGGTGAAATAGACAACATCACACAACATAACAAAAACAACCAAAACCTCAATATAATTGATTAGCCTTTTATTTTATGAATATAATCTCGTAACAACATTAATTAGTAACATCCTAATATAATTAACTATTCAGTAAAAAAAAAACTTCATCTAAATTTGAAGAATTAATTATCATCTTCTGATATTTTTTTTAACTAATGGTCTTTTAACTAATTAAATAATTTGATTAAAAAATTATATTTTATGGATATAATCATATAACAATATTAATTACTAATATCCTAATATAATTAAGTATTTCATAAAAAAATCATGTAAATTTTAAAATTTAATTATTCATTTTCTAATATTCTCTACTAACAAATAGTCTTTTAATAAATTAAATCTAACGATACTAATTAATTAGATCAAAATAATATAATAATATATAAATATTTTAACACGTTTTCTAACTATATAAATCGAATTATCCTAACATATCAATTGATTATTTAAATTAAGTTAATCTAAAATATTATTATTCTAACACGTTTTTTAACTAATTAAGTCAAAATATTCTAACATATTAACTAAAAATAAGTAAATTAAAATATCAAAATATGTCAACTAATTAATTACTTAACATAAGAGAGAAACAAGCCAACCTCAAAATCTAATTATCTGGTTACATGCACAACACAATAACACATTTAGCCATCGATGTCCCTTGGGCGCACGTATTATCGACAAGCCATATATGCTTTTAGTATTAAACTAAAGGTGTAACCAAATTTTTTAAAACTTTAAAAATTTGTCAATTAAATGTTGATCTCGACTACATCTTTTATACATGTGATGTATGGATCTCGGATACTAAAGTCCAAAATCTACTAGAACTGTATTTTTAGTATTCTCCACTCAGTTTGTGCATTTATCTCATATTCCAAGTGTATTTAAATCCATAAAAATTTTGTTGTATTATATCTAAAGGATTAATTATTCGAAATATTTTTTTTTTGTGATTTAAGTCTCAATTACGTATATCAATAAATATTTTACGATTTACACATTTTAATAAATATTATATTTTATTAATTTAAATAAAAAATCCTTATCTAAAGATATATTTCAATATGGGAAAATGGAAGGTGGGGTTCTTTGTTTTGGAGCAGCAAAAGTCAACAATAAGGAAAAGCCAAACGAAAAGTATGCAAACAGGGTTTAAATAAGAAAAAAAGATTAATTTAATGTTATGATAACTTTCCTGCCTCTGCTAACCCTATTGACAATGTATTCCATGTTTCCATTTCTGCAAAAAAAAAAAAAAAGATTAATTTAATAAGTGGTTTAAATACATTGAAAAAAAGAGTGCTTCTTTAAATTTTATTTTGATTTACTTTTATAATATTTGAAGCATCTACTTTTTGGTAATTAGTCTTTAATTTTTGTTAAAAATTAAAATTGTACAAAATATTTTTTAATTAAAAAGATTGTCTTTAATGTTATGATAACTTTTTAAAATAATTATTTTAATAATAAACCTTAATTTTTGAACAGATTTAATATTTATAAAATAATAATTACAAAAGTAATAATATTACTTGATCTACTCTTATTCAATTCCTAAATCCCCCACCAACCGCAGTCATTAGCATTGTTACTGCGGCACCATTCCGCACCCACTGCACTCCTGTCACTACTGACCCTAATGTCTTCTTCGCCGAATAGAAGAGTGACATGAGAAGGACGGAAGGCTCACTTCTCTTGCTTCTTCTCATTTAATTAATTAATTAATTAATAATTTCTATTTTTGTTTGATAAAATTCTTAATAATCAAATAAATGAAGAGATCGGAGAGAGTGGGGGTAGGGGCGTTCTTGAAAGTGGAAAACAAGTGAGGTTTCCAACGTAGTTGGAGGAAGTGATAAGGGACGAGTGTGGGAGAGGGGGCTACCGCCGGTGATATGGAGGGGGCAAAGGAGATGAGAAGAGAGGAGTAAAGATATCCAAAGGTGTTTTTCTGAAGACCTCTTTTAGGGACAAGGTAGTTGACTCCATAGTTTTTAGAATCATAAAGACCGCAGGGACCTTGGTCAGAGACAAGATGGTTACTATTACACTGGGTCAAGCCATGGGACAATTTCTTTAGACCTTCTGAATCATCGTTTGGGTCAACACTATTGTGGGTCACGATCTCAGGCCTTAATATATGGTACTATGATGAAGAAGTGATGCGTTGTATCACCTCCGCGATAGAGACTCCTATTCGGGTGGTTTTGGCTACCAAATCCGCAGAAAGAGGCAAATATGCTTGGGTGTGTATTCAGATCAATCTGGGATAGCCAGTGATTAAAAAAATTGGTGTTGATGATGAAGTGTATGAGGTGGAGTGCGAAAACCTCTATTTAATATGCTCTTCATGTAATTGCTATGGACATCCACACATGACTGTAGTCAGCGGAAGATAGGAGCAAATTCTAGTAGAGAAACCGATGGAGCTGACGCAAACCCACATGTTCGATTAGAAGAGCCACCGCATGTTCACAATCCCAATTCGATTACGGCCAAGATTCCAAATTTTGAATTTGGTTCTGTTTCGGAAAAGGATTTGTTGATTAATGAGACCCCGGATCTCATGCATGATACATTGCACGATTCTAGTAGCAACGTTAACAAACCTCACGCAAAGGAGAAATGGTGAGTTCCGGTCAATATGAAAGGAAAGGGTAAGTTTATTTATTCTCCAAAGCTAGCCCATCTTTGGTGAAGCCCATCCCTGGAAAAGGAGTGGAAAAAAAATTAGGGCTTAGACAATTAGGGCTTGCTAATAAACTTTCTTCTACTCCTATAAAGACCACTTTGGAGTGTAACCCGGGTGGATCAAAGGGCATAGCGGGTGAGTCTTCTTCTTCTCATCATGCTCGTGCCAAAACTAATACCCACAAGCGCCAGCATCCAGCATCATTACAAGGGTTACCCGTTGAATCTCTCATTTGCAAAAATGAAATTGGTGAACAAGCAAACACTGCCACGATGGTGGGGGATGTTTGCAAGCTTGATGATTGAGGTCCCAATGCCTTTTGGTGGTGTTTCAATTTATCTTCCAATATTTTATGGATCAGCTAAATATTATAAGTTGGAATATAAGGGGAGCTTCCAATAGGATGTCTCAAGTTCATTGTAAAGAATTGGTAAGAAAATTCAAGCCAATCTATCTTTTTTATTCTTATTGAAACGCATGTTTGTTTTGCTAGTATGAAGAATTTTTGGCATAATTTGGAATTTTTTCCTGTGAGTATCTCCGAAGCCATTGATCACAAGGGGTATATGGTTTTTGACGTCTGATGTTTGTTATTCTTTTTTTGTCCTCTCTATTAACGATCAATGTGTGACTTTTAAAATTGGTAAAGGAAAAAAATTTTGGGTCGTAGTGATATTTATGGTAGTCCTCAATTTTCTACAAGAAATTTGCTTTGGCACCATCTGAGGGACATATCTCTCAATTGGAGCCCTGGTTGGCGCTGGGAAATTTTAGTGAGATTGTTTGCTCTGATGAAGTTAGAGGGGGCAATTTTTATCCTGCTCGTAGTTATTTTTTGTATGATATCCTGGATTTCTGCAACCTGTTTGATTTCGCTGCGACTAGAAGAAAATTTACATAGTTTCAAAGAATTCAGGGCTTTAAGGACATAGCAAAAAGGCTAGACAGAGTGTGTAGTAATAAGGATTGGAGGATGTTTTTTCCAGAAGCATATGTTGAGGTCTTGGGCCGCCTTCATTCAGACCATTGTCCTATCTTGGTCAGGTGGTTGGGAGCCCTAGCGAAGAAGGGTATCAAACCCTTCATATTTCAAGCAGCTTGGGCCTAGCATCCTGGGTATAAGGTGCTTGTTAGGAGAGCGTGGGAGCCTTTTTGAGAGGAGGGTTGTATCCAGAGGCAACTTCTTCAGGTTCAACAGGTTTTGTTAGAGTTCAATTCCAAAATTTTTGCAACATCTTTATCAATAAGCGTAAGCTGGAGGGTCAATTGGAAGTGATTTAGAGAAGGTTAGAAAGTTGCAATGATGATGAGCGAAAGAGGAGGTAAGAGGATATCGAATTAGCTCTGAACACTATCCTAGCACAGGAAGAGTTATTTTGGTTCCAAAAATCTAGAAAGCAGTGGGTGAAGTTTGGTGATCGCAATGCAAAGTTTTTTCATATGCAAACTATCATCCGAAGGATGACTAACAAGATTCATGATCTCTTGGTTAACGATGGAACTTGGATTACAGATTTTGAAGTTTTGCAGAGCAGAGCTTTAAAATTTTATAAAAGCCTTTTTTGTTCCACGGAGCAAGTTGACACTAAGTGTATGGGTGTGGTTCCCACGCCCAATCTCATTCAAGAAGCCTGTGATCATGTCGCTCAGCCAGTGTCTTTTCTGGAAGTCAAACAAGCCGTCGACAACATGGGTCCTTTGAAAGCTCTAGGTCCAGAGCATTTTCAAGCGTTCTTCTTCAAAGAGTATTGGGATGCGATGGGTTATAAAGTTTGGAAGATTGTTCAAGGTGCCTTTCTTAAAAATCCTCTCAGCCTTTTCTTGGTGGAAACCCTTGTTGTGCTTATTCCCAAGTGCGACTCTCCTTGTGCCTTTAAGAATTTTTGGCCAATTAGTCTCTGTAATGTCATTTACAAGATAATCACTAAGGTTCTCATGAACAGATTGCGTCCGTACCTAGATGAGATTATTATCCCGACCCAAGGGGGTTTTATTCAGAGCAAGGGGACTCATGATAACATTATAATGGCCCAAGAAATATTGCATTTTCTTAAAAAGATGAAGTCGAAGAAATGAGCCATCACTTTGAAAATTGACTTGAAAAATGCATATGATAGGGTTGATTGGGCTTTTCTATCGGGCTCTCTGGTTGTTTTCGGCTTCTCCCAAGCCACAATTAAGCTGATCATGAATTGTGTCCGGGTTTCAAATTTGTCAATCATGTGAAATGGGTCTAAATTGGATAGTTTTAAGCTCCATCGGGGTCTTAGACAAGGAGATCCCATGTCACCCTATCTTTTTGTTATCTGTATGGAGCGGTTAGCTACTTTTATTGATTCACAAGTTGAATCTGGTAGTTGGGATGCGATAGCTATCTCTCGGGGTGGTTTGTGTTTATCTCATCTCATGTTTTCCTATTATTTTTGCAAAGCAAATAAAACTCAAGTCCATAATGTTATGAAAACTTTGGAGCTCTTTTGCAAAGCCTCGAGTTTAAATGTGAATCTTGAGAAATCTAGGGCGTTATGCTCCAAGAACATTTCAAATGGCCGAAGAGATGTTCTGACAGGGGTCTCCCATATTCGTCTTGCTAACGATTTAGGAAATACCTTGGTGTGAATATTGGGCATCTCCGAGCGTCTAGAACTTTCTTTGTGGACACCCTGACTTGAATCAAATCTAGATTGACAAATTGGAAGGGAAAACTCTTAAACAGGGCTAGTAGACTTTGTTTGACTAATCAGTTGCTTCTGTTTTACCCATTTATCTGATGCATATTTCACTCTTCCCCATCTCTGTTTGCAAGAAGATGGATGCTGCTATAAGATCTTTCTTTTGGAAAGACAGAGTCGATGATCGGTATCTTAATCTAGTCAAGTGGGATACGGTGATTACACCCTATAAGTATGGTGGCCTGGGGTTAGAGATTTGCACTGTGTGAATCTATCTTTAATTGGAAATATTCTTTGGTAGCTTCTTCATTGTCCTCACAAGCTTTGGGCCCATATCTTGAAGGCTAAATATGTGAATGGTGATTTGATTGTGGATGCCGAGGATAATGGCAACGACTCGCGTGTTTGGCGCAATATTATGAAAGTTAAGACCAAGCTGCATGAGGGGTTTATTTGGAACATTAGCCCTCTCTCTCAATCCTCTTGGTTCAGCTCGTGGAATCCATAGGGGACATTAGCGACACATGTCCCTTATGTTCATATCACAGATACAGCGTTGCGGGTAGATGACATATGGAAGCAAGATCATGGGATTGGAGCATTTTGACTACTCCTATTGATGATGAATTCAAAGTTAGGTTGGAGTATATTTATCCCTTTGGGCATGACAATATTGACACTGGTTGGTTTTGGAGGCACTCGGCCACTAAGGTTTACTCGGCCAGACACAGATATAAATGGCTCCTTCAGAGGAAGATTTCTTGGGATCCGCAAGCAAACTTTCTTTGGTTTGGCATTTTCGTATCCCAGAGAAGATTAAGATTCTTATGTGGCTGGAAATCCATAATGCTTTGCATCTAACCGACTTTGGCATCGTAGGGGCTTAGCAAGATCTACAATGTGTCATCGTTATAATATGGGAGAGAAAGATATCCTCCATTGCTTTATGAATCGCATTAAAGCACAGGCGATGTGGTACTCGTTGGGGATTGGTAGAATGCCAAGTGATCTGGACATGTACTTTCTTAAATGGATTAAATGCTATTCTTGTTCTCTTGAATGCCTCTTTTCGGTAGCGTTGTGGTGGATTTGGCGAGATCGTAATAATGATGTTTTCAATGAGGAGGACTCTTGGAGCACTGTAAAAATAATGTTTTTAATTAAACAAGCAACTAAGGATTTTGTCAGTTTTTTTTTTTATGTTGGAAGAACCTTAAATCCGATCTTTGCATCTTTTTCTTGGAACCCCCTCCGACCTCTGTGATCAAATTGAACTGTAATACTAGTATTTTGCTCACTCAGCACCGAGCTGGCTTCGGCTGCATTCTTCGAGATAGCATAGGGACTTGGATCAAGGGGTGTTCGGGTGCTATTTCGGTGGACACCGTAGTGTGATGTGAGCTTCTGGGTATTTTGAGTGGACTGTGTTTTGTTCGGGACTGCGGTTTCAATGAAATCATTTGTGAATTGGACTCTCTTAATGTTTATTATGCTATTATTTATAATGCTCGTGGTAATAATGCAGATATCATTAAAAAAATTCAAGAGCTTCGAAAACAGGAAATGGACAATAAACTTAGCACTTATCTAGAGGACTGCAAATGCTGTCGCTGACTACATGGCTAAACTTGCAGTGCGAAATGACCAATCCTATACGGAATGACTGCTTCTGATCCTGACCAAAAATTAATGAATATTGTGTAAGAGGATATGCATACTTCTCTTTAGTGTCTTTTTTTTTTGTTTGTTTTGTTTCTAGTAAAAAAAAATGTTTGTCTCTTCTCAATTTATAATTTAACATAAAAAATATTTTTTTAATTGTAAAACTAATATTTTTTTATTGTTATGTATAGGTGTAATTTGATATTTTTTATGAATGAAGTTATTTTTTCTATAAATAATAATTAATGAGAATTACATACTCCTCAAACAAATTTTTTTTTTCATGGATTTGTTTGATTTTTTTAATGGGTCTTATTTTTTTTTATTTGTCTTAATCTTGTTTTTTTTTTTTTGAGATTTTATGCAGGTTCGAATTCTAAATGTTTTAGATATAGTATTCCGATATCCTAATTTTGAAATCACTTTCTTTAAAAATTTAAGTTGATAAAAAAAGACAACATAAATAATTATATTTTTAACTATGTTATGTCCATATTTATTAATTAATATCAATATGACATACTTTTTAGGCAAACGTCATGTTCAAGAAGCTTGGATTGCCATTTGCCCTCTATTTTTTCTTTTGACAAATTTCCTGTTTTAACTTATGGAGATGTTCAATATACATGTCATGCACAGTAAGAGAGAGTGTGATATATATTATCATGTCATCTTAGCTTAGCTGTGATGATATATAGATAGATGATACAACTTTATGTCCTATTCACACAAATAATAATAAAGACTATACGCAAGAAATCCGTGAATTTCGCCTAACACAAGCAAACCCCCCTTCTTCCATGACAAAAAAAAAAAAATCCCTTCTTCCCTTTTTTTTTAGCACAAAGAAAACACTTCCCTCTCCCTCCTCCTCAATGCTTCATTTATAAACTAGCATGCCCATTTTCTCCCATGAAAAGGACTTTGCACCATTAACACTTCAGCAAAAGATAACATCAAGAAAAATAAAACAAGAGGAGTTCTTTAACTAACTGCACCATTTCGACTGACATGTATTGTATTGTATGTTATTTATAAAACTTGTGGAATAGTGACAGGTTTTAGCGACAATCGAATTTTTCTATGTCTAGACAAAATTGGCCACTATTACGACGGGTAACTGGAGATTGGTGGAATGGACTCGTTGGTTGGCCCAATCGTCAAAGAATGGTAGTCTCCGAGCAGGTTTGTGTGCTGGAGGCCCCTTCCGATCTCTGTATGTGGATGGATGGGGTGGTACCTGCAAAGACACTCCGATACCTAAGTCAGCAAGGGTGTAAGAAGGACTAGAGAGTATTGGGATTTAGAGATACCTGAGGAGTGTCAGTGTATTTATAGTGGGAGCCAATAACCACCGTTGGAGTAGTTCCATCTTTTAAGGTGAATAACCGTCCCTTTATCTTAGGGAGGTTGAGATATGACTCCTGAAAGTGGGTTGAGAGATTTTAGGGGCAGTTATTTTAGTATTATCTGCCAGCTAATCCTCGTTCCCGACTTCCTTAGGGCAAGTCGTGGTAGAAACCGACTTCTAGGGAAAAGTCGGTGTGAAATAAGGGCCAATTCCTTGAATTGGGCATTTCTTTTGGACTTGGGCCTTAGCATTGGGTTAGGGTATGAACAGCCACTAAATAAAATTTAGCAACCATCCAACATTAGTATGCTAAAACATAAATTAGTAATAAATTTAGGAACTGATAACGAAGCCATCTTAATTGGTTACTAAAATCGATCGCTATTTTTAAATTTAGCGATCAAATTAACAACCAAAACAAAAAACTTAAATTTTGAGGTCCGTTGTTTGCTAAATCGGTCAATATTTTAAATTTTGCGACCAACATAAATGAGACTGAAAAATAGTTGGTCGTAAAATCGGTTGCTAAGAATTAAGATAGCGACTGATTTTGTTTGACACAAGTTTGGTCGTCTTCGATTAAAAATTGTTTTACCAAATAAGGTTAATGTCGATCGCCATTTTTTAAATTTAGCGACCAAAATTTTAGCAACTACCCAATTCGGTCACTAAATTAATAGTTATTTTGGCAATTTTTTGTAGTATGACTAATAAAAAAATATAGTAATAAATATAAGATTGTTATTTTAAATTTGATGCACTGGCCGTGTAAATGAGTTTTATATGTGCATCTAATTATATATCACTATATTAATAAAATAATTATTTTGAATAGTTATTCAAATAAATAGATAAATTAAATGATTGTACAAAATAATTTATACTGTCAGTACATTAAAATTAAGTTAAATTTTAAAATGATAAGTATCTAAAGTGTTATTTGAATTATTTGGCTTACAAAAGCTGAAATTATTTTTTAACACGAAGCATTCAATTTAGATACCTCCTTCTAACAATTCAATAACTTCTTGATGGCCAGGTCAAAGATGAGGCTTATTTGCCCTAGCTAATTATTGTGACCATTTTAAAGCTAATTACTTAAAGGTCATTATTTTAAAATATATTTTTAATATGTTTATATTTCGTAAATTAATTCACATTAACATCATTATTATGTTCATATTAGTTAAGCTTTTATTCCAGTTAAATTTGAATATATCACTTCAACCTATAAATTTCAAAACCTAGAATGATTTGGTGTATTGTATTTAGGAGTAGAGAGCATGTAGAGTTGTAGACAATTAAGTGTATGTTGAATTTCTTTTCTACAAAAAAATAAAAATAAAAAAAAATAAGTAAAATAAAAATAATAACAATACACTATGAATTGAAACTGTAGTATACTGTTCCTTCGATCTCCCTTCCCTTTTTGGATTGGAACTTTTCTTTCTCGATCACTTACCCAGGAATTGGAACACAACTATATTTTCTATATTGAAAATTGGTTCTTTATTATTCTCTTTGTTCCGAAATGGGATTAGATGCTATGCTGTATTATTGCTGTAAAGTGTGAATGACATGACTCGGAAAACGTTGGCCTCTCAATGACCATAACCATTAATAAAGACAGTTTCCCTCTTTTGTTTCTAACAATTAATTAATTATTAGTTATCTTTTTATTAATAAGAATCTTCACAATCTTAATTGAATCTATAAAACAAATGGGTTATAGCAGCATAGCACCAACCCCTCTTAATCATCATGGTAGCTAGCTAACTAGGTCATGTATATATAATTATCTACTTAATTAACCGAGAATCTTTTGGGTGAATTATAGAGGCAGAATCAATTAGTTTCATTCAATCAGACAATTTTATCTTAAAGTAAAGTTACTACATTAGAGTGGTGCTTTGGCCACTAGGATTTATTTTTTTATTTTTTATTTTTGAGGCATAGCATAACGTTGCTATAGAATAATCACAAATTGATTGAAATAGAGAGTTTATTGTTTCATTTTCTTCTCCAACCGATATTCCACGTTACATTATTGGTTAATGTTATTTTAAAAAGTCATCAAACTGATCCTCTATCAATATGGTGATTTAGTGTTTACAATTAATTATTTTAATAGTATACTTAAGAGAAAATTAGGGATGGGGAATAAGAAGACACTATATTAAAATAAATGAAAACCGATTTCAAATTAAATTAATTAGATTTCGAATTTGAAGATTGAAATAAAACCGGGGGGAAATTAAAAAAAAAAAAAAAAGAAGAAAAGATAAATAGCAAAGTGGTGAACGAATTTTATCATTGTGCCATAGGGCATAGGTATGTTTCACTTTATTTCTTGTTTGTGCTTAGAGAATATGTTGCTTATAAATCGCATATTTCGTGATTGATTAGTTCATCAAGAGAACGACAGCGATGGAAAAGAAATGGGAAAAATGCTTGTAATATACTTTTAAGTTTGCACCTACCCATATTCATGGATTCATTTATCTGCTAGGAAAAGTCTATGAGGCCAGTAACTTTTGTGTTTTGTGACCAGCACTTAACCATCAAAAGAAAAGTGAATGATCTCTCACCATTGGATTTAATCTCACACCATTAAAAACACTATTGATGGCCAATTGATAATTACAAAACACAAAATTTGTTGGTCCCCTAGCACTCCTCATATTTGCTATTGTAATAAGAAAAATGAGAAAGTGAGCGACAGCACTTTCATTTATTTGCAAATATGTCTTGAGCATATATGCACATATACTTTTTTAGAGAAAGACCATATATTTTCTACTCCATTGTTCGGTTCTTTTTATTTCACAATATTTATTATAAATTAAATTTTATCATTAAATCATCAAACATACTCTTAATATATGAAAGTATTGCTGGTTAATTATTCTAATATTCTTTCTTCATTAATTAAGAATTGCTTAATAATATTTTTTAAAATACATTTTTTATTTTAAAAGTTTAAATAATTGTATATTTGATCAAAATAACAAAATGAAATGTATTCTTTCATGCATAAACAACCCTTAGTTATTAATTTACTAAAGATATAAGTATTTGTATATCTTTTTTTATTAGCTTAAATATTTAGGATAAATAATTTATAATATGGTATCTATCACAATTTTTATGACTTTATAGATCTAAAATTTAATTATTATTGACTTCAAAAGAAAGAATTTAGCGCAACACTAAATACAAAAAAAAAAATCTATGCAAAAAATCATCATACAAATCCAAAAGAACGCTTGGTATATGAGAAAATTTATATTATCAGATATATAACTATTTATATTCCTTCTCTTATCGATTTAAATTTTTAGAAAAAGTAGTATTATGAAGTAATTTTCTTTTGTTGAATTTTTTTTTTTTGTATAACTTTTAAATTTTTTGGTTATGCCGTCTGATATTATGTCATCAAATTATTTGTTTTAAAAATTGAAGTTAAAAAAAATATTTATATAATTATCTTTCTAACTGGGAAAAAGTAAAACAATAATCATCACTACTATTGAGAAGATCTATTAGTATATATATACTTAAAAATAAAAAAATACCCTAATAAAATATGGAGAATAAAGCCCAAGAAAAAAAAAATGTACACAATATAATCTCTTTAATGTGGTTATTAAAGAAGTCATTCCTTTTGCCGTACTAAACTTAATATCTTCTTTTACTAGTATAATTGTTCCAACTAATGTTATTATTAGGTTCAATTTCACAAGAAACATATACGGCGACTATGGCTGCTAGTAATGCATATACTTATTATTAGTTATCGTTGCTATTGTTATATTATGCCTATACAAAATCATAAAATATTTAATTAATAATTATATAAATCACGCAAAAAAAGAAAAGGAAAAAAAGGAAGACGGATATATAAAGCAGACCATATATACATGAGAAAATAGGAATATATTTATATTATTTCAACATATTAATTATGTCACTAACGAAATTTGCCACCAAAAAACGTGCCTTGTTAAACAAAGGTTTTAATTAAGCCAACAAAAACAAACAAACACTCATAACTACTCCCTTCGTTGAGAAACACATGTAATGTGTAACCCTATATATAACCCTCACATTTCAAATTGTTGCAATAGGAGAGACATGATTCACATGATAGCTTTGACAAAATGAGAAAAAAAAAATCCAAAATGAAATAAAATCATCAAATATTTAAATTAATAATATTAGAAAGACAAAAAAAAAAAAAATCAAAATTTGTCTTAACAATTAATAAATATTAAATAAAATAAATTTTAACTATTTTCAATTTACTTCCTGTCTTTCTTTAATTCTTTTTTTTGGGGTCATTTTTTTTTATCTATTTGTTATATATTCCAATAATAATGAGCATTTAAAAAAAATTGATTAATAAACAAAGACAATGCCTACCTTAACACATTATCATATAACTTAATAACACTAAATATAAGAAATAGAGTTTAATTTTAATACACTAATAATATAAAATATTTTACACAATCAATTAATTATATTTATCTTTTATAAAATTATTTATGCAGTGAATGTGAAATATATATATTTTTATTTATGTGATATTACGTAATTAATTGTATGTATAAAACAATTTTATAAATACAGTATATCAAAATTAAATTTAAAAAAAAGATCAATAACAATTATACAACTAGACAAAATTTTTAGGATTGTCTTCGTATTATTTTTTCTAAAAATTTAAACATAGAAAAAGATGCATAAATAATTATATCTTTAATAAAAAAATTATAAATAAAGAATTAAGGAGGTATATAAATAATAATGGAGGTTGCAATGGTTGATGCAGGTGGTTATTATGGGCATTGTTTCCAAAATTGTAGGGCGACAAATAATGAGTGGTGTATGTGTGTCACTATTGTTTGCGCAACTAAACCAGTGGGGGCACTTCTTACCCTTTTCTTTTCTGCTTCACCACATGCCACCTATCTTCAATTCTATTATTCTTATAAATTATAATACCCTAAGCTGTTATACTGCTATATAGCCACCCCTTCACCCTTATCGTCCACCTCACCTATTAATAACAATAACTTGTACTAACATAAATCATTGTCAATCCATTTTTTCCTATTCAATTAGGTGTCAAAACAACACAAATAATTAGGTATTTTTTAACTAAATTTTAATTGGTTATTATTTTATTCAATTTTTTGTTATAAAATTATCTTTTGAAAGGTTTAGAATTTATCAGAGTTTAAAATTTATGATTTAAAATCTAAGATAAAGAAATAATTCAAAAAATTAGTTAATATTAATTGAAAAATAATTGTTAAAAAGAAAAAGTTCACATATTAAATAAGTGATACCTAAATCTATAGTAATTATTTGTAATTAATATTTATCTAATTATAACTGTTAGATTAAGTTATTATTGGAAATATAAACAATATTATTATCTTAATATTATTAAAAAACAACTATCTATTTTTTTTTTAAATGAATAGATACTTTAATTTGAAATGAAGAAAATAGCAGAATTGATCCGAATTTAGTAACATCAATACTTAGTTGGTGACTACGGTGTGAACATTATAATTATTGGATTACATACATTTAATTTGTGTTAATAATTAAGGCCATAATTATTAGATAGTATTACTTTGGATGAAAAGCCGTGAGGATAGCTGAAAGTGCTTTATTGATTTTGAATTGAGAATTGTGTGTTTGGTCGGGGTTTTAGAAGAGGAGAGGAAGCATTAGATTAGATAGCAACGCGTGTTAGGGATAATAATGTTCTATTTTTATTATATATATATGGGGAAGGGGTAAGTAATGCATAGAACATAGTTGAAGTCTTTTATTTACTTTTTCAACCTTTGGATTGGGTAACCTTTTACTTTTGTCTAAATTTTCCTCCCTTCTAGAACCCATGGTCGGCAATCCCAACAATGGAAGAGCTTCTTGTAATAAACGGATCCCCACTACTAATGAAGAGAAAAATTAAAATGGCTTTAAAAAATAACAATGGTTTGTTCATTGAACTTGCTTTTTGATGCTTTTGTTTCAAAGTTATGAGTGGCACTAGATCATGGATTTGTTACGTATTAATATACTATTCTATCCTTTGACCTTCAAAACCTAAATTGGTTTTTGGTTGAGATTAGAAGAAGACTTTGTGGAATTGGTTATTAGTTTTGCTTTTTAGAGCTCAAAATCCTTATATTTTGAACTGTCTAAAGTTTGAGTATTGATCGTGAGGATAGAATTTTTGAGATTTTACGAATTAAATCAGATTAGTCAAGTTTTTAATAATAAAATATAATTAATTGATGAGTTTTAATTCGTATACTTTGAAAATGAATACCATGTGTTATCTTCTTTGTATAGAAATATATCTTCTCATATTAAACTTCGATATGGCTTTTGTTATGTGTGATTTGTTATATCTACTTAAAAAATGAGACAGACTTAGATAATAAACACAAAATATATAATGAATAGTACAAAATTGTATACCTAATATGAAGGGAGCCACGATGTCAAAAACGTCTTTTTTAAAAAATATTTTTTAAAAATTAAAATTTAACACATATAATCAATTAAATTGTATTATTTTTATTAAAATTAGACTGGACAAATTAGTTTAGCAAAAAAATTAATAAATTAAATTTTTAAACCAGTATAAATTAATATTTTTTATAAAAAATTACTACAATATTCCTATTATAAAACACAACTAAAATATTCCTATTATATATATATATATATATATATAAATTTTGAAAACTTTAAATTCTAACCTGATAACAATAGAGAAGAAAAGGACTAGAATTTAGAATTCTCAAAATTAATATATATAATAAGAGTATTTTAGTCATTTTATATAATAGGGGTATTGTACTCATTTTTTATAAAAAATAATATTAATTTAGACGGATTCAAAATTTGATTCACTATTTTTCGATCAAATTAATTTGTCTGACATAATTTTGACAAAAATAACATAATTTAAATGATTATATGTGTTAAATTTTAATTATTAAAAAATATCTTTAAAAAAAGACGTTTTCTGCGTCTTTATGGGAGCATCTCCTAATATGAAAACTATATTGAATCGGTTGATTCGATCCGGTTAATGGAGAACTAATTTTTAAATTGATCTAGTTTAAAGTAAAATCTATTTAATAACAATGAACTAGTAAAAAAAAAATAATAATAATAAATTAAAGTTAACCAGTCAAACCGATGTAATTTTTTTAATGGAATTAAAATAATAAATAAAATTTTTAAAAAAATTATATACTTTATATATAAATATATTATTTTATTACATCTGATTCAACTTCAGTTAAACATTAATTATTTTTTAACTAAATTGATAACTTTATTAATTGGATGACCAGTTGGATTTTTCGAACCTTAATATGAAGCAAATTAAAGTTCTCTTGAAAAATTCACACAAAATGATTCATTATTCCCTCGTCAATCATTGTGAAAAAGGAGTTTCTTGCATTTTGTTCATTCTCTTTCACGTTTCTTTGTAGTTCTAGTGAGAATACCCTTGTGAAACACAATCTAATTCTAATAATAATATATCACCAGACACGCAGAAATCATATGCATCATAATCCCCATTCACAAATAATTTAATTTTGATAGATTATTTATATATAAAATATAATCCTAAAATAGCAGTTAGTACTAGCAAGTTCAACCATTTCCTCCAAAAGGAAAGTAGTTATAAGGCGCTTTCTATTTCCCAATGAATTGGTGCCACATTATATATATAGTTATAGTTGCATATAATATAAGTATATATGCATCTAATGTGACTAGGCTCTTTGGCCAGAATGATATCACAATTTAGAATCAGATTCGGTTTGTGATCGAGGAATAGAATTGTTTTGTGATTGACAACAAACACATTCATTGCAAGTGCCAAATACCAAATATTTACTAAAGAATATAAACTTTATTTTCATTCGGAGGCATTCATGGCAAAAATTTGATCACAAAAACACACTTTAAAAATTGGCACATATGCCCTTTTCTTTTTCATGCACATATGCCTTTATAATAGGAGGAAGAAAAAAAAATTATATATTCTACATCTGTTGGAAAAGAATACGGTTTGTGCTAAGATTTACCCACTTGAATAGGAATATGCCAATCTATTGTGTCTAGAAAATTTCGAACTTCGAAGGGATAAAGATGTATTAAAAGTCTTCTCGTGTGCTTAGTGAACAGTTTGTTGGTAACGATTGGCAATTTGATTCCAATGGGTTTAAGTAATCTTTCATTTTTATTTTTTTTTTTTGTTACAGTTGTAAAAAGATCATTTGCTTGTTGATGGAAAAAGGTCATATTATACTCCTACACAATTATTATTATTATGATGTAGAATTTTTGTATACCTACATACAAGCATGCGTCTCCATATGTGCCAAAAAATTTAGGTTAGGTACATACAAAAGTCAAGTACAAATAGTTTGCCTTTTGGCCTTTGTTATTCAAGACATGGAGGGTTTATTTATTTATTTATTTTGGTTGATTTTTAACGATGATAGCAGATGAATAGATGATTAACAATTTGCAAAGTCGGCACATCACTGAAAGTCTATAGTTTTTTTATTGGGAAAATACTGGAACTTTGGACATAGGCCCGTTGGTATCCTACGAAGGAAAATATTTTGTCCAGTGGGCCAAATATATTGGTCTCAGAAGCAAAAAATTGTATGTGGAAGACATGGGTTTAACATACACAAGTTCTCAAGTCCAAAAATAAAGAAAAAAAAAAAATAATACACAAGTTCTTGGTTTTAGATTTACACCCAAACCAACAGAAGATAAGCTAGTGCCCTTATTAATTTATTGGATTTAGAGGAGTTGTAAAGTCTATTGGGCTTCTTATGCCCATTACTAGTTCACCAAAAAAAAAAAAACAACCTATTGTTGGAACTAGGGCTGGAAGTGAGTCGAGTTGAGCTGAGCTAGACCAAGCTCAAGCTCGGCTCACGAAAATTAAACTTGGCTTATGGCTCGACTCATTAACAATCGAGCCTATTTCATAAGCTCAAGTTCGGCTTAACGAAAGCTCACGGGCTGGCTCAAATAATAGAAACATAATTTATAATTCTATATCAATAAATTATAACTTATATATATTAAAAAATATTAAAAAGAATAAATTTTATATATTGTCTATCTATCAATTATAAATTTTTTATATATGTCTTATATCAAAATTATATATAAAAAATGACTATAAAATTTTAAATAATTAATAGCATATATATATATATATATATATATATATATATATATATATATAATCTATATTTTTAATATTATATATAATCGAGCCAGCTCACGAACTAATGAGTTGAGCTTATCCAAACTTAAACTCGACTCATTTAATTTATGAGATCAATTCCAAGTTCAAGTTTGGCTCACCAACTCACGAATTCAGCTTATCGAGCTATTAACGAGTCGAGCTCGAGCTAGCTTGACTCACTTTCAGCCCTAATTGAAACAACGTAGTGGTTAGCTTACTAATTCACTTAATCAAATATCAAGAAATTCAAATATTACATTGTATATGCAACAATCCATGGAAAGAGACCAACCATTAAATAGAAGTTCAATCTACAATGAATTGCTCCTTAGTTTATCGGGTTGGAAATACCGTGACGAAAAAAAAAAAATACAAGAATGACAATTGACTTAGCATAAATATTAGTTACTTAGGTTGCTTAACCGTTTTATCTCATATGAATTGGGTTTTGTAGGTTAAAATGTTCAAACTTTGAACTCAAGCCATACATTATGAAGAACAATTTTCCTGAATTGGCCCTAGCCGTGAACTCAATCCAACTTGTATTTGTCTGGTTAGCCTAATCCAATAAACATCATTGGATTTTTTACATAGTTTTTTAAGAATTCTATAGATTTTTCTTGAAAACAAATTCTACATACTAAAATAAATAAATTCACAAAAGTTGAGAACTTCTAGTAAGGAATTTAGGTAACATTTAATTATACATGAAACTTTACATTCAAACCCATTATCCTTAAGGTACCAAGGGATGCTTGGAAACAAAGACCACAACCATTCAACCAAATCCATATGATGATGCCATAATTCGTATAAGAAAATGACCAACACTTGAAAAATAAATAAATAAAGAACACCTAGAGAAACAACAAATAAACATTACCCACATATGTTGCAAGTGGGATGCATGAACTGTTCATAAATCACGACTTAGATTGTGTGTGTTTTGTGTTGGATTCAGACAAAAATAAACCTACGTTTCACAGTTGTGCAACTTTGAACTTAGCATATAGCTCTGTTTCAGATGTAGGCCATGCATGAATGTTTTTGGTCATTGGGAACATGAATGGCCTCAGGGCTTTGCTGGATGTCCCTCTTGTGTTGTGTTTCATCTTTTTCTATCATTTGCGTTACAAGGAAGCATGCTTGCATGCAAATATATTTAATTTCCATGTGTTAGGGAACAATAGATTTTGTCATTTGTAGTCATTAATTAGCTATTATTAGTATTTTTAATTGTGTGAGATTACATCTAATGGTGTGAGATTATTCACTTTTCTTTTGATGGTTAAGTGTTAGCCAAATTTTAATAAAAGTGTTACCCCTAGACTTTCTATTTAACTACTCAATTATTATTTTATTTGCCTCCGCTAGACTCCTTTCCCTGTGTTGGCTCTTTGATCTGGAATTTTCTTTTCGAAAAAGTTTAGGGGTCAGTATTTTTATTAAAATCTGACCAACACTTAACCATAAAAAAAAAAGTAAGTAATCCTACATCATTGGATGAAATCTCACACCATTAAAAATATTATTGATGACTACAATTCACAAAACTTATTAATCCCTAACACTCCTTTTTTTTTCTTAAGGTATTGGTCCCGCAAGATTCGTAACATAGTTCGCGAGACTATAACGTTATAGTCTCTCCTTTAAAAGCTTTCACTTGGTTTTTTATTGGTCAAAACTCAAAACCCTTCGTAGGTATCTTTTTTTATTGGCGGACTCTTAACAATAGCGTCCATGTAAAAAACTACAAAACTTTGGAAAAACCATCACCATAAAAAACTAATTCATATGGTAGGTAGCGTTTGTTTTGAGGTACTGAGACAGAGATTGAGAGACTGAGACTCAGTATCGTATTTGTTAGTTCAGAGACTGGTACTAAAATTTATGTCTCTGTCTCTAAAATTTCAGTATTTTAGTACCTCCAAAAAGTAGGGACACAGGGGACTGGAATTTGTAGAGATGGAGACTGAAATTTTAATAACATTTTATACCTAAAATACTTTTATTTCAATTAATTAATTTCAATTTTACCCTTTGTGCAAATTAAATTAGAGTTTCATTCTTGTTTCAATTCATGTCTCCCATTTTGCACCAAACAGAATACTGAGATTTATTTCAATCCCTGTCTCTTAGTCTCTGTCTCTCAGTCTCAGTCTTTCCGTCTCTATCTCTCCACCAAACGCTACCTAAGAGAACCAAAAATTTTATAAAACAATTTTTCTAGTATTGCTTTCTTGATGTGAGATTCTCATACAGGTATTGATTTTACAAGACTTATAACACAGTGATTCTTCTAAGCAAATGATGTTATTTAATTAGTGGTTGCAATTGTCAAAGGTCCCTTATGATTTGAAACAACCCTGCAAATTAAAGAGTATATATGTGGACTACATTATTATCTGTGAATCTATGGTGCCAAAAGACTAATAATTAACTACCTAGCCAAAAGACAAAAGTACTAATATTTGATAGTACTTTTATTTGGTTTAATTCTACATAATAGTTATATTTAAGAGTTGGTGGTATTATTATATGTACATTAAATTTTTTACTGCGTGGCCCAAACAGAATTTCAAGTGCTCTACAAGAATTTAGGTGCTTTAAGGTTTTACTGCGTGAGAAATTCTAATTTTGCACTTCCGCGTGCTAATTCTCACTCGGTTGGTGTTTTCGTAATCAATAGAAGAAAAAGGAGTAGGAGATAGGAGAAAGGAGGATCGAGAGAGATCAAAAGAGAATGGAGTGGTGTTCTTCGATGATGATGATATCAAAGAAGGGTTGGAGGTATGTGAAAAGAGTTTGGTAGGTCGAATTCTATCTGATAAGTCCTTCTCAATTGGCACAATTGAACCTGCAATGTTTGCTATATGGCGACAGCCTGAAGGTTTTCATGTCACTGATCATGGAGACAACACCTTCCAATTCTTCTTTGATAACGAGTAGGATTTAATTAGGGTGGAGAAGGAAGTTCCATGGCTTCTCAAAAATTACATAATCAATATCAAACGATGGAACAAGGAGATGTGTATTAATGCTGAAGAATTTGCCTTTGTTCTGATCTGGGTGCAACTATGGGGCCTCCCAGAGTACTGTAAGACAATAGCACTGGGAAAGAAAATTGGTGCAACTATTGGTGACGTGTTGGATGTGGGAGTGTTTACAATGAAAGGAAGAGAATCAAAAATTGTAAAAGTGCAAGTCAGCCTTGATGTTACTCAGAAACTGAGAAAATCTGTGAGGATTGCAGGGCTAAATGGTCGGGTTATGGAGGTAGATCTGAAGTATGAGCGAATAGGGTGTTTTTGCTCCTATTGTGGCCATCTAGGACACGAGGTGAGAAGCTGCAACACACTGCTAGATGACACGGTAAATGGAGAGAAGGTGGAGGAATGTTGGGGAGAGTGGATGAAGGCAGAACAAACAGGTAAAAAGGTTACACACTTAAAAGAGAACTCCTAAACAAATCAGGGTTCAAACTCAAGTGACTGGAGGAATAAGGCCAAAAAGTCCACTCCAGTTAATCTCCTTAGGAGTATGGCAGCATTATCTATAAAAGAGAAGAAAAACATGAACAACGCTGACATGGAGGAAACGAGAACAAGTAAAAGGGAGGTTTCGATTACTGCTAATAAGCCTCTAATAGAATTGAATAGTGTCAACGAGGAGGGAGAGAATAATAGGGAGGAGCAGCCAATTGTGTGTGTTGAAAGTTTTCTAGAGAGTAAAAAAGAAGGAAATCCTATTACTGATGTACATTATTGTCAGCAGATCGAAAGAACCAATTTGAAGGTCAGGCCAGTTAGCAAAAAGCCAAAAATTAAACACATAGCTAGGAAGACTGATTCTAATTCTCACATTACAGGGTGTTAAAAGGACGTCAGAGAAAGCTGAGGATGAAACTTGGTGAAGGCATGAAGACGTTGAAGATTTGAATATGGCTGAACCGGAGGAGGGTGCCAACCCGCAATTGGCACTCTAAAGCCAATGAAGATGATGATGTGGAACTGTTGGAGTTTGGGGAAGGCCCTAACAGTTCACAACATACAAGGGATCAAAAGATCCCATTCCCCCAAGGTGGTATTTTTATGTGAGACAAAAAATACCTCTTCGTTTGTTAGGAGGCAGTGTGAAAGATTTGGATTTGAAGAAAATTTTTGCGTGGAACCGCAAGGTATGGCGGGTGGATTAGTCTTGGCATGGATTTCTGACGCTCAGGTAACAATTATTGATGCAGGAAGCTACTTTATTCATTTTCATTGGCTAGATAAAGGGAGGAACATATTGTGGGTAGTTATTGCTGTCCACCTTCACAGCGAAGAATAGCAACGTAATGCCCAATATTTGGAAATTCTTCAACGACTTGAAGGCATTGGAGAACATTATCTGCTGATTGGAGACTTCAATGCAATTTTGGCTCAGCATGAGAAAGAAGGAGGCAGGCACAAACCAGCAAGTTCTGTAACAGGTTTCAATGATTTCATTAATGCGGGCAGATTAAGAGACATTGGCTATGATGGTTGCAAATTCACTTGGTCAAATAGACAATTTGAAAAAAATCTAATAAGAGAGAGGCTGGACAGATGCTTCGTTTCTAACAGATGGTTGGTGGAGTATCCTAATGCAAGGGCTCTACACCTAGAGGATATGGGTTCTGACCACCGGCCAATCATTATTCAGACTGATCAGCAAGTTCGAAAACAGAAGCGACGCTTCTGATTCCAAGAAAAGTGGTGTGAGTTGGAGGAGGTCCAAAACATTATCAAGGAAGCTTGGCAACAAAATTTCTCAGGGTCACCGATGTACATTCTATTCAGTAAATTGAAAAACTACCGTCATAAACTTGTTGAATGGCAACATACCAATCATAATAACTCGGCTAGACTAATTGTGGAGCTTAATCAGAAATTGGAAGCTGAAAAACAGAAAGGTCAGGTAGTAGATAAGCGCCTCATTTTAAAATTAGAAGATGATCTCCAAGATGCTTATGAGAAGGAGGAGAGATATTGGAAAGAAAAGTCCCACGTGAAATGGTTACAGTGGGGTGACCAAAATACAAAGTTCTTCCATGCAAAGTTTCATGCTCGGAATAGACAGAACAAGTTAGAGAAACTGAAGGACGAGAACGGGCTGTACCGGACTGATGCGAAAGGTATAGGGGAGGTAGCCGAATCCTTTTTTAAGAAGCTTTTTTCTACTTCAAATCCAAAAAACCCCGAAGATGCTCTAGAAGGTTTGGAAAGGAAGGTAGATGATAGAATGAACCGCATACTCACTAGATCCATCACGGAGGAAGAGGTTAAAAAAGCTATCTTTTCTGTCAATCCTTTCTCAGCGCTAGGTGAGGATGGATTCACAGCAAGGTTTTTCCAATTCTATTGGGAGGTTGTCAAGGATGATATTTTTCAGGCATGTGCTAGCTTTTTCTCTGGAGGTAAAATGCTTCGCTCCCTGAACCACACGCAAATTTGTTTAATATCGAAGATTACATGTGTTGATTCTATGACTCATATTCGACCTATTAGTCTGAGTACGGTGTTTTATAAGGTAATTTCAAAGCTTCTGGTTCATAGAATGCAGTTTTGTATGGATAAAATCATCAGTATGAATCAAAGTGCGTTTATTAAGGGTAGGCTGATCAGTGATAATATACTTATAGCCCATGAATTTATGCACTATTTGAAGAACAAGAGGCATGGTAATTTTGATATGGCATTGAAGTTGGATATGAGTAAATCCTATGACCGAGTTGAGTGGAGTTTTGTCTGGAAAATGCTCAAGAGGATGGGATTTTATCAGAAGTGGATTGGCTGGATGCAGGAGTGTGTGACTACGGTTTTCTACTCAGTTCTTGTGGATGGATTCTCTTACGGCTTCTTCAAGCCTACTAGGGGTCTTCGACAGAGAGACCCCATTTCTCCCTATCTATTTTTCATTTGTGCAGAGGGTTTGTCTCATCTGCTCCACAAGAGTGAATAGAGACATGAGTTTTCAGGTCTACGATTAAACCGAAGGTGTCCTACCGTTAGTCACTTGCTTTTTGCAAATGATTCTATTCTATTTGGAAGAGCCAACGCTCAAACATGTTAAAATCTACTTCGACTACTTTAGGAGTATAGTGAGATTAGTGGTCAAGTTACTAACCTGAACAAATTCTCAGTTTTCTTTAGTCAGAACACGCCTGAGGAGCTGAGGAATGAGATTGTAGAGATTCTGCGGGTTCCACACGTTGGTTCACAGGATAAATATTTAGGCCTCCCTGCAGTTGTGAACAGATCAAAAAACACTACCTATAGCTACATTGAAGATAAGGTATCCAAGAAACTTAATCAATGGAAGCGATCTTTACTATCGGCTAGTGCTAGAGAAGTTCTTATTAAGGCTGTGGGTTCTGCTATGCCTATATACACCCTAAGTTGTTTCAAACTACCAGAATCACTCATAGACAACATACAAAGGAAAATGATGCAGTTCTGGTGGGGTCAAAGAAGGAATGAAAGAAAGCTTCAATGGATTAAGTGGGATACTGTGCGCAGGAATAAAGATCAAGAAGGATTGGGTTTCAAGGACTTGAAAGCCTTCAATTTGGCAATGTTGGAAAAGCAAAGTTGGAGGATACTAAAGAAAACTGATTCTTTGCTGCACCGAGTTTACAAAGCCAAATACTTTTCCTATTCCCCCTTCATGAATGCCCAGATTGGTCAAAACCCCTCTTGGGCTTGGAGGAGCATTCTTGAAGGCAGAAACGTGCTCGAAAAAGGTTTGAACTGGCAGATAGGACAAGGTACTCAGGTCCAAATTTTTTAGGATGTTTGGGAAAACAATAAAGGCAGAATCCAGAGAGAATCGATGAATGTTTCAAATAATAATCTAATATAGGTCAATCAGTTAATGCTTCCTAATGGCTCCTGGAATGAAGACCTAATCTATAACACCTTCACAGATACAGTAGCTCAAAACATCTTGCAAACTCCTAGAACTGGTGAACAAGACAAGCTTATATGGGGAAAGGAAAAAAATGGCTCTTACTCAGTAAATACCGGTTATCAGATTAGCTTCCAATTCTTCCATCCAGCGCAGGAGTACCTTCCAGAAATTTTCCACCAGAAGGAGCTATGGCGTTCAATTTGGGGGCTTAGGTGTCCAGCTAAGGTCGGGCTCTTTCTCTGGAAAGCGGTTCATGGTGCATACCTGTAAGGAAGAAACTGCAAGTTAGAATCCCACAGCCCCATTAAATTGTCCCAAATGTCAAATTGAGGAAGAAACTGTTCTGCACTGCTTAATTACATGCCAACACTCAACTCAAGTATGGTCAGAAATTGGAATTGCTAACATACCTGGAGATTATGACGAATTGTGGAAATAGTGGGTCTTGAATATGAAGAACATGGGTTCATGCAACAATGGTATTCGAAGGAAATGTCTCGCTGCAAGCCTGCAATAACCCTCTGGCAAATATGGATAGCTCGAAATTTAAAGGTGTTTGAAGACAAAAACTCCTCAAGCTTGGAGATTGCTCAGGCTGCTATTAGAGCCAAAGACGAGTTTTACAGAGCTACCTTTTGCTAGTCTCAATTCTAATTCCTTTTTTAAGTATCTCTCAATTTTCTTTAATCAATGAATTGTTTGTATTAGCGAGTGCCACCTCTTCAGTTTCTATTGTCCTTTGAAGACCAAATCAAATTTTTCATTTAATAAAATGACTGTCTTTGCAAAAAAAAAAAAAAAAAAGAAAAAAGAGTTGGTAGTATTTTGGATTTCTTCCAAAGTTGAACCAAACTCAACCGTAAACTCTTGTTAATTAGTGAAACAGACACACACACTTTACACATGAATGAATTTCTAAACATGTGACTCCAAAATAATAAAAGCCACCACATGGGGACCCTCATTTTTCGTTTAATCAATTTTTCTCAACCAAGGATCAAAACTGCAGTCTCAACACGTGTCTTCAGTAAAATTCTGTGTACTACCAAACTTTTAAACAGAATTCTAGTTATGCCATCAACTTCAACCTTTTTTTTCTATTACAGATATATTCATATATTATTAGTTACATGCATTGTTTAATTTATTTAAGTAAACGTAAACATATTTTAGGTCATATATAAACTTAAAAGGAATGACTTTATGCATTTTAGCTAGTGATCCCTACTAAACAAGAAACAACTTGTGTCAAATATATAGTTGAACTATTTATTTGTATTGCTCTACTTGCAGACGTACAAAATAACAAAAACATCACATGTGATCTCATTGTTAACGAAATGAAAAAACTTTATTTCCCTGCTGTATGTACCCCTTTGTCTTTATTTGACTGCCTACATTCTCCTGATTTTAGAGAAGATCGGAGCAAAATAATGAGAAAACAAGAGCAATGTTACATGACCGGTAAATATTATTATTTTTTAGAGTAAAGTATCGTTTTTGTCCTCAACGTTTGGGGTAAGTCCTATTTGTGTTCCAAATGTTTAAATCGTCCTATTTGTATCCTTAACGTTTATAAGAGTGATTCAATGCTATTCTACTATCAATTATACTAACAAATCTGATTATATTTTTCAATTATTCTCACTTGGATATATTCATTCTCAATTAGGTCTCACTTAAATGTGTTCGATTTTAATATTATACCCATTATTTGTGTTTAGATTCAATTATGTCCCTAGAAAAGTGAATTATGTAAATGTTGTAGGAAGTAGTTTCAACATTTGATGAGCTATTTTTCGGAGTAGATCATCGATTCTATCCCAGACATTTGTATTCTAACTTTAAGAAGAGATTTTTAAAATCAAATTAAAGCTCACATGATGTGTAATTGACGGCAGGATAACATTGAATCACTTTTACAAACGTTAGGGATACAAATAAGACGATTAAAACGTTAGGGACACAAATAGGATTTACCCCAAACGTTGGGGACAAAAACGATACTTTACTCTATTTTTTATTAGCATTTGATTAATAATAATTTGTATTTATATTTATAAAAATTTTGCAGACAAAAATCATATAATTTGAATTTATATTTATTAAATTTTTACACATAAAAATCAATACAGTTTACTCCTATATGTTTTTAAAATTTATACACAATAATTAGTAAAATTTATTTATTAAAAATAATTTAATATTTGTGTTAGTCTGATGACTAAAAATACTAACAATTACTTGTCTAAAGAATTTCTCATAATATAAATTATTCATTTGGCATATGTTGTGGCTCTTTTTGTGGGTATAGAAGTAAAACTGGTGATATACTCTAAATATTGTAATTTATGTTTTTTAAAATTGTTGAAGGTACACAAATCGGAGAATTTGATTTTTGTACCTCAATTTTTTTTTATTTTTTTAACACAAATCAGACGATCCAATTTTTGTACCTCTAACAAATAATCGGACGGTCTGATTTCTACTTCTCTAATTAAACGATTCCACATTTGAGAATAATATCTCAACAGTCCACATTTCACAAAAATACTCAATATAAAAAAAAAAAAATCTTCTGGAGTTAGAATTTGGTATTTTGATAGTTTAATAAAGCTTTTAAAAGGGTAAAAAATATATATAATTCATACAGATTCGCTAGATAGACAATAAAAAAAAACACTCCACCCAAATAATGTGGCCCAATAAAATTAAAAAAAAAACACTCCACCCAAATTTTTTAACTAAAAAATCTCATTCAATAATTTAAAAATTTTAATAATTCATTATATTCAAATTTATCACTCTTACAACTACTATGCAATTGTTGCATCACCACTATTCTACTCTTTGCCTCTCGTTTTAATTCTATTTTTAACATTGTTTGTCACCGTTTTTTTTTCCTCTAGGAATTGGAAATAATTGTGGTGATAAGTTTATTGATTTAGTTTAAAGGCATTGTATATATAATATACAAAGTAAGAGTTTTTAAATGTTTTTTTATTTTATTTTTAGTTAGTTTCAGTTCGATGTGCAGTTACATAAAATTAAATAAGTTTCTATTATGATTTTACTGTGTTTAAAACTGCTGATTTAAGATAATCTATTGACGTGTGTAAGAGTATACTGTGTTTTTTTTTTTTTTTCAGTGAATCACATTTTTTTAAGTAAAAAAATTAATAAAATACGAAAGTGAAAATTTAATCACTTTTGATTATCATAGTGTGTGGTTCATATATAAAAATTACAACGATGTTATGTGTAACTTAAAAATTAGTTATTAAAATCAGTAATTAGTATAAAATATATGTTGAAATATAAATACATATTAAAAATAAATTAAATAACATATATATTTATATATAAATATATTAGTGATTAATTTTAATGACTAATTTTAATATACCAATAATATTTTTATAAAACTTATTATATAATGATGATTAATTCTTATTCTATCACTTTATAATTCTTCTCGGTTGCAATAAAAATCTAGTGAGGATCTTTCCCCTTACAAAATACAAATGATATGTTGCAATATGATATAAAAAGTCTTAATTGAAATGATAATCCACAATATCATCGATGATTACAGAAAAAACAAAGAAAGACTATAGAAACCAAAGACTTGGGAAAGAAAAAAGCGTTCATCTTGAGCAACAGTACTCATGGATGATTACAGGGACGGATCTAAGTGCAGTAGTGTGGGGGTAAGCATTTCACTACAATTTGGAATTTTTTTGAGTAGTATATGATAATAACATTTATTTGTCTTTATTAGATTATTAAATTTGACCTCATAATAATTTTTTATTCAACTTTTGGTACTTAATCGTCAATTTAAAAATTTTATATTACATATTCCTTAAAATGATCAATTCTTAGATTTAAACGAAATTAGTATTCTTTTTTAAAAATTAACTCAAAAGAATATTATTTTTTTTTTCAAATTAGCTTTAATTTTTGCGTAGCAACTATATTAATTGAAAGAATTTTTTTAACTATGAATATCAATAAGAGTCGGTTTCTAATTGTATTGGGAAGTGAATTTTTAAATTATTGTTTAGTAATATATATGGAAAGAGAATTTTTGACAGTAGTATTAAGAAAAAAATTACTTAATTTTTAAAAAATATAAAATCTAAAAGAATCGAATTTTAAATTATATATTATTATTTAAATTACTATTTTAGTGTTTTAATTTGTATATTAGATATTTTGAAGGCTAATCATATTTTACAATAACAAAATATAATCATAACAATAATCATGCTATATGTGCATAAAAAATAATTATTTGTATAAAATATATATTAAAATAAAAAATACACTTTGAAAATAAGTTAAATAATACATGTATTTATACATAGATATATAGTGGTTAATAGATAATTTAATATTTACTTTTTTATATACATATATTATTTTTATTATAAAAATTATTATCATGTTATATAAATTTTGCTCCCACTACCAAAATTTTCTGGATCCGTCACTGATGATTACTATCTTTTCTTTGAATGATGATGGTAAATTACCAAAAATATATTTGAATGTCTTTGAATTTTTTTATTAATAAAAATATTTTTAAATAATTTAAAAACGTGACAAAAATATGTAATTGTGATCAGAAATTTATTTTATTAACAGAAAAACATAATGTAATTCACTTACCAATGTTAGAATTTTTTTTTTCACATAAGAAGCTTTGTTTGCCACATTTTTTCCATTAACGAATAATAATAAAGTTGACGAATGTGTATTTTTGTCACGTTTTTAAATAATTTGAGGACATTTTTGTTGATAAAAAAATTTAGAAACATTTTTGCTAACAACAAAATATAATTCAAATACATTTTTGGTAGTTTACCCTAATAATAATAATAATAATAATAATAATAATAATAATAATAATAATAATAATAATAATAATCTAAGAAAGATAATTTCTTAATTGATGGATTGAATGTGAGTTTTTTTTTATTGATCTAATGCTAAAATTCTTTTTATTATTATTATAAAAATTTTAGTATTATATTATAATATTACTTTTTTTTAATTTTAAATTAATAAAAAAATACATAAATAATTATATCTTTAACTACCTTAAATTTTTAAAAGCTTGGTTTTTGATACTGCAGTTTCAAAACGTTAAAATAAGATAAATTTAAAGAAACAATAAAAATACTCAATATTAACTTTGTATATAGTTTTTCGATTTTGAATGTTCTGTTAACTAAATGTATTAAAAAAATTGATATAATTATTGACTAACTTTAACTGTTCTTCTAGTAAGATCGGCCAACTAAAATAGTGCAAATGAATTATTAGTTTGGTTTTCAATTGGTCAAAGTTTTACCAGAGGGGGAATTGAAGGGGGCCAATTCCTATAAAGATGGATTGTTGTCTTCAAAGTTATTGGTCCAATTCCTTGGACCTAACCCACGACATAGTACAAGACACAATCACACACAATGCAAGTTCTCACATGTAAAAAACGAAGAAAATTAAAAGCCAAGTCTTGGTGCCCCATTTTTGCTTTGCTTCCCGTTTCAAACCAAATTAGGCCAAACTGCTAAGGTGAAAGCATAAAGGACTTTTGAATCAATTCTACAAATGCAATCACTCAATTATATATGATCCAAAAAACTACAATTGTTAGTAAGAATACAATTTTAATGATGATGGTCAAATAGTGTCATAGTTGGTTTAATATGAACTTATAACCTATTTTTTTTCTTCTAATAAATGTCTGTTGAATAAGTATATATACATATTATATGTATACAAAATTCAGTTACTAATGATCTCATAAGAATATGTTTATGGTGTTCATAAATCTTTTTGATATGTTACTGTAAAAATATTTGATTATTTTAATTTGTTACGACAAGTATTTTGTTGACTAACTATTTTATTAAAAAATGTATAAGTAAGTAAGTATATATATATATATATATATATGACTTGATAAATAATTTTTTTGTGTTCATAAAATATTTTTTACTGTCATCATGCTAAAAGTCATAACATATAACTATTATTAGTAAAAACAGAACAATCCATTATAATTTTTCAACCCATTAACCATTATTATCACCATAAACTTGCGTGTTAAACTAAGTTAAATTAGAGGTGAAATTCATATGCAGTTATTTTTTTTTATGTAAAGTTAATAGTTAAAAATTATTAGATTAATTAATTTGATATGTTTAATTAAATTGTTATCTATTATTAGTCAATTATCAATTTTACATGAATACAATAACTGTATATGAATATTCACTTAAATTAGAATAGTGGTCCTTAAGGTAGCGTTTAAAAGAGAGACAGAGACTAAGAGACTCATACTGAGAGACAGAAATTAAGAGACTGAGACTCAGTATTATGTTTGTTGGTTCAGAGACTGGTACTAAAATTTCTGTCTATGTCCCTAAAATTTCAGTATTTCAGTACCTCCAAAAAGTAGAGACATAGGGGATTAAAGTTTTTACAGATGGAGACTGAAACTTTAATAACATTTTATACCTAAAATATCCTCATTTCAATTAATTAATTCCAATTTTATCCTTTGTACAAATTAAATTAGAATTTCATTCTTATTTCAATTTCTGTCTCCCACTTTGCACCAAACAAAATACTGAGATTTATTTCCGTCTCTGTCTCTCCACCAAACGCTACCTAAGAGACAGAAACTGAAATAAGTCTCAATATTGTGTTTGGTGTAAAATGAAAAACAGAGACTAAAATAGGATTAAATCTCTAATTTAATTTGTACAAAAAAATAAAAGTTAGAATTAATTAATTGAAATAGAAATATTTTAGGTATAAAATATTATTAAAATTTCAGTATTCGTCCCAACTCAGTCTCGTGTGTCTCCACTTTTTGGAGGTACTGAAATTTTGGGAATAGAGACTAAAATTTTAATACCAATTTCTAAACTAACAAACACGATATTAAGTTTCAGTCTCTATCTCAATATCTCAAAACAAATACTACCTAATTGATGATTGGTTAATAAACTGTTTGTTTTCTTTTGCTCCAATTTAATTTCAAAAAGGAAAAAAAAAAAAAAAAAACAGACACACAAACACTCCTCTACAATCATTCTGCAAGAGAGAACGTGTGTTAACTTTTTTCGCGACGACAGATAGTAGTTTTAACTTGTAAGAAGTCTTTAGATACACTGAATACATTAAAGTTACATCATTATTGACTACATATATAGATAGTTTTTATATGCAAGTCATTTATGAACGGAGCATTTATTTATGAGACAGAAATTAAACGTGAAAGCGTGAAAAATGCTTGTTCATGTGAGCAGTACTGACCACATAACAATAAGTATGTCACTCTATGCGTTGTTCATTGTATACATATGCTATACAACCTATGATGCACAGACACTGACACACTGACACGGACACGGGACACGACACGACACGGGACATGCCGACACGTGAATTTTAAAATCTTATCTGACACGGGGACACGTATACATATAAAATATAAAGTAGTTTTTAGATAAATCGTAATGATATTTTGATATTTTATTGATATTAAAATATAAATTAAAATTTTTAATTATTTTTAATGTCTTATTTTAATTATATCAAGTATTTAAAATATTTTTTTGTTTTAATAGATAATAATATATATTATATCTAAATTTATTTTAAGAATATATGTTAAGAATAAGACTGGACACGCTGACACGTGATGGTATTTAGGCGTGTCCAGATGTGTCCGGACAAGAATTTTTTATTTTTTATTAAGACACGGTTGGACACAGCAGACACGCGTGTCGGACGAGTGTCGGTGAGTGTCGTGTCCGAAATGTGTCTGACACGCGAATACGACAACTGAGCGAAGTGTCCGTACTTCATAGTATACAACCATGCATCATGCATCTCGCCTACGTGCACCGCGGTTACTATGTCATCAGCCATATAAGATTAATTGAATTTTGATACAAATGTAGGTATAAAAGTTTATACTAAATTATTTGGTATCATGAAATTACTCCACTTAAAAACGTAAGCTGATAGAAGGGGATAATATAAATTGTTATATCTCTAAAATTTTAATATTTTTTCTCAAATAAATTTTTTTTTTTGGAGTTGGTTTGATTTTTATATAGGCTATTTTTTTTTCTTTTATTTAATTTATACTACTTTTTTACTTTTGGAATTTATCAAAAATTAAACTCTAAACTAATTTTTCAAACATAAAAATTTGATATCATGTGATGAAATTATTCTTTTAAAAATTGATATATCATGGTTATATATTTTCATAAATGATTATATCTTTATTATTTTCTCTCATGCAAGAATTTTTTTTATTACATGTATTTTTGTATAGACTTTATTTTTCTTTTTTATTTATTTTAATACTAAACATTTTTTAAACGATGATTGAATTTTAAATTTTTAGAGTCAATAAAATTTTAATAACATGTCATAATATTATTTTTTAAAAAAAATTTAAACTAATAAAAAGATAATATGAATAATTATATTTCTATCATATATAAATATAAAGTTATTCTTATGATAAAGTAATTAAATATACGATCAAATAGTATATTAAAATTAAATTATTATATACGATGTAATCAGGTTAACGGTGCCGGTGAACACCCTGATTCAGTATGTGAGTTAAGCAGTTAATACTTGATAGTTAAAAGACTCAACTTTTTCTCTGAATCCATGCATGTCTGATGTCTCTACTAATTAAATTCCTTTATTCACTTTCTTTTACCATCTTAACAAACACCGGTGGATAAAAAATATATGTTAATCCTATATTAAAATTAATTATTAAAATCAATTATTATTATTATAAAATATATAAATATAAATTAAAAATAAATTAAATAATATATATTCATATATAAATATATAATAACTAATTTAATAATTTGAGTAAATGATTTTAACCTACAAATAAAAATTTTAATATTCATTACTTAGCTATGAAAAAGCTATTGTTAAATTTCTAGATCTTACAATGGATGACCATCCAACCATCGCCAAGATCCACGAATATATATATACAAGAATCGATGTTATATATTCATGAGTGGCTCTCCTCATGAAGAGGAAGATAAAGATAAAAGTTGTTGACACTATTCCAAAATTTAGGGTTTCATATAACAGCATAGCCCTCAATACCTATATATGGGCTATGATTGTGGGCTACCTATGTTTTGTTGTATATCTAACTATATATATGCCAAGAATCACGCCCTAGAAATTAAACTCCAAATGCAACATGTGATTATCTTGTTAATATTACTATTAAAAGACTTTGACTTTCAATTCAAAGAGATAGAAAGATAGATTAACTCACGAGTAAGGGGGAATGGATTTTTTTCATTGTTAAAACAAAATTAAGAGAGTAAAGTGTAATTTATAATTTTTTAATACATTTTTTTTCATATATTTTTTTTAATTTCACTTTTAATAATTAATGATTAGGGTTGACAATATATATCCTATATACGGGTATCTAATCCAGACCAATCTATTTAATAGGGTTGTCTATCCTACTCGTTGTGGATAGGATAAGGTAGGGTATAAATTTGTCTGCGGGTAGGGTACAGGTTTAGGGTATACCCTATCCTATTCTACCCGCACCCTTAATATATTATATAGTGTATATGTAAAAGTTATGTATGTAGTGAAGAAAGTGAGTTTTGTCCTCACAATCTTCTTCTTACAAAAATTTGAAATAATCACTAAACTAGTTGATGATCATATTATTTGTAATTTTATGTTGAATTTTTTAAAATTTTATTGTTTTTAATTTTAATTTGAACTTAGTTTTTTATTTTTTATTTTATTAATACGTGTGAAATTTGGAATGGTTGAATTTTATATTTATTTAAAAAAAATTTTTTTTCTACGAGTAGGTTCGGATAATGTAGGGTTTAGAAATTTAGGGTGCGAATAGGGTTAGGATTGAGAGATTTTCAACCCGCGGATACGGTAGGATATAATTTTAAGAAAATTTTTAACCCGGAGAGAGGGTTAGAATAGAGTTTAAACCCTACCTTATTTTATCTATTGCTAACCCTATTAATAATGAGATATCACACTTTACTCCCTCAATTGTTAAAAAAATTAAGAAGATCTATTTTGTATGTTAAGTCATCTGAATTTACGATTAATTCTATCTCGTTTTATATTTATTGTGAGAATCTTATGAAAGTATCAATACTACATGGTCGCTACAGATTTCGAAAATATAAGAACCATCTGAATAATATTATTATTACTATTATTTCCAAGAATAATCTCTTTTTAGCAGTTTATAATTTTCTTTCTACTATAATTTTACTCTAATTTTTTGCAGATTTTAGGAGATTGTCTTCCCTCGTATTGTCTTCCCTCAAATATGCCTTGACTATATGATTAAGGGTGCTGCTAAAATTAAAGAAGAATTATTTTTCGATATATAATTTGTATAAAGAAAGTGCTTCTAACGTGAATTGGTTCCACTTTTATAGATGATGTTAGATCGATAAATTATTTTAGTAACTAAATTTAATTAAATTAATTTAATAATTTATCGTTACAATAAAACTGATTGAAAAAAAATGAGAAAATGCATAAGAAAAAAAATTTTGATTGAACTTAATTAAAAAATAATTTATTTATTTAATATTTTTTATTATTTATTTACATGTTTTAGTATAAGTAAACGTCATTTTGATGACACTTAAAAGTCGGCAGATATATATGGTGATGGCCCTTTTTTTTGTTTTTCTAGTCTTTATTTGTAAAGATTTTTTCTTGTGGCTGGAATTTATAGTTTTACTTTATTTATTTTAAGGTAAACTCTTAGGTGTAACTTCATGATGTATAACTTAAATGATATAATTTTTAAGAGTGACTTAGATAAAGATGGTTAAAATGTCTTTTTTAAAAGATATTTTTTAGTAATTAAAATTTAACATATATAATTGATTAAATCATATTTTTTTGTTAAAATTAGGCTAGACAAATTAATTTAATCGAAAAAATGGTGAATCAAATCTTCAACTGGTTTAAATTAATATTATTTTTTATAAAAAATGACTACAATACCGTTATTATAGAGAATGATTAAAATACTCTTATTATATATATATTTTAAAAATTCTAAATTCTAACCCTACGATAGAAAAATAAAGGACTAAAATTTAGGATTCTCAAAATTAATATATATAATAAAAGTATTTTAGTCATTTTCTATAATAGGGTATTACAATCATTTTTTATAAAAAAATAATATTAATTTAGATCAGTTCAAGATTTAATTCACCATTTTTCGATCAGATTAATTTGTCTAGCCTAATTTTGATAAAAATAACATGATTTAATCGATTATATGTGTTAAATTTTAATTATTAAAAAAATATCTTTGTAAAAAGATATTTTTAGCATCTTTATCTGAGTGACTCCTATAATTTTTTTATACTCATTTGGATTTCTTTCTTATTCTTTTTAAAAAAATTTTTCAAAGTTTCACGTGTAGTTTTTTTCGAATGAAATTGATAAAAACAACCGCACCATGAAATATAAAGGAAAAGGTATTTTAGGCAATAATTAGTTATTATTTGATTTTTTTGTTTGTACAAGAACATGAGCGAGCCCTTGATATTTGGTGATATATGAAAGAAAAGTTAGTTAATTGAAAATGTTTTGGTCCTTAATTAAAATAAGAAGAAGGAGAAGAGAGAAGGAGTGAGAGTGACAAAAGGGAGAGGGTCCCTAGTGGGTAGTAGAAGAAAGAAGAGAGTTGACACTTGCCACTCTCCCTCATCAACAACTAACACTTGCCACTTGCCACTTCACCACATCATACATACTATTTCATCTATATCCATTTCTCCCAACCTCCCCTGCACTATATATTTACTCCCATACATACTTGCATGCACTTTTTATTCTCCTCTTCATCATTCTAATTTATTTTATTTGGAACACATACAATGTCCAGCAGAAGATCCTCTTCGGGTGCTCCAACTTCCGCCGGGATGACCGATGCTCAAATCACCGATCTCGTCTCCAAGTTGCAACAACTCATCCCTCAGCTCCGCTCTACGCATTCCGACAAGGTCCCACAATGCAACCTCATTCTTCTTCTTAAATATAAATATACTACTATTTCTAATAACAACTTATTAATTCATTATTATTCTATAGGTTTCTGCGGCAAAGGTGTTACAAGAGACTTGTAGCTACATTAAGACCTTGCATAGAGAGGTTGATGATCTTAGCGACCGATTGTCCCAGCTTTTGGCCAACACAGACTCAAATACCGCACAAGCAGCCATTATTAGGAGCTTACTTATGTAATAATGCTACTACTACTAATATATAATTAATTATTAATCATAGAGCTAATTAGCATTTTTTTTAATTACTACTCCTTCTCTGCTCTCTGCATGTGTGTCCCATTAGTAGTACACTACTGCTTTAAATTTATTATTATTATCATCATCCTCTCTTCTTAGTTCTTAGTATAGGGTTTGCTGCTGTTTTTTTTAGACCTAAGCAAAAGGCTACTACCATGGGCTCCATCTTATTAGCGCCCACCCTAGTGTTTTTTTTTATCACAAACTTTGTATGTAATAGCAATGACTTTGATCGGAATATATGTTATTATTGCTTTAAATAAAACAGTTTCGCTATGTTACTGACAACATTTTTGCGAACCCACAACTTCTTAATTGAGTATGAGGAGATTATACCATGGAAGACTATGTCATTTGAGTTATTGTTTTTTGGCATATAATAATTAATTATTATTGGTATTAAGTTGGCAGATAATATATTGATACCTTATACTTTTTTAAATAAAATCATCATTTATATTTAAAAAAAATAATGCTATATCATCAATAAATATTATTATTTTTATCGTATTTGACCAATAATAATTTGTATTTATATTTATAAAAGTTTTGTACACAAAAAATATATAATCTGCACTTATATTTATTAAAATTTTGTTCACATAAATTAATATAATTTTATTTATAATTTTTAGAATTTGTATATATTAAATTAGCAAAATTTACTTATTAAATTTTTAGTATTTGTAATGGTTAAATGATGACAAAAAATATTAAAAATTATTAAAAGTTTAAAACTTTTTCCTAAATATAAACATTTTATTTTAAGGCAGATTATATCTTACCTATATTTGTTCTTTACTTATGCCATCTATCTTACTAGGGAACACTCATTACACGAATTTAAATCTGGACCTCCATAGAATTTCTTTTTTTATTTTTCATCATATTTTTCAACTTGATTGATTAAAAATTAATTTTTGTAATCTGAATTTTATTTAAAAATTTATTATTATATATAATAAATTATTGCATACATAAAATAAATTCAAATTTCAACGACAAATAAAATAATCACTTAACCAATTAACCCAATAGACTTTTTAAAGGGTGTAAGAACATTTATGCAGTATATGGCAGATGTAGTTATCAAGAATCAAAATAATTGGTATTTTATCAAAATTTGGAGGCTACAAGGTACTTGGGTTCCATCTTAGTATTGTTAGTAATGTAAGTTAAGAGAGAAAGAATGAGCGGTTTGGGAAGGGACCCAGAGGCAATGAAGAGTGAAGTGACACTAGTCGCCTAATACATGTGACATTGCCCCCACAAAGCATTTTCGGTTATTTGTTTGTTGGCTGCCAACCCGTGATATTTTCAGTCTTGGACCACTCTGCATATGTATAAAATGAAATTCAATTAAAATAATAAAGAACTCACTTTGAACCTTTACCAGCATAGCTACATTCATATGCACCATATATACATGTATGCGGATATGGATAATATGATAAGATAGATCTACTTATATTGTTTTTACTTTTAAAATCATAATATTATTTGTATATTTAAATTCATATACATCTGTTTAAGATATTCCGGAAAAGAGTGATAAATAATTAACTTTTTAACTAATATTCAGTTTTTTTAAATATATTATTTATACATTAAAATTAGTCACTAAAATTAATTTTTATATTTTGACAGTATATATTAACTATTCAAATAAATTATAGAAGAGTACGAGGCTAGCAATTTTTGTGTTTTGTAATTATCAATTGGCTATCAATAGTATTTTTAATGGTGTGAGATTACATCCAATGATAAAAAATTACTCATTTTTCTTTTGATTATTAAGTAGTGGCCACAAAACACAAAAATTGCTGGCCTCTTAGATTTCATCTCAATTATATACCAAATTCTCTACGCACCCAATTCACACCAAGCACCTCCACTCGTTACTGCGTGTCACTCTTCTATCTTTTGAACACTCTCAATTCTTTAATTTAATCTCTTCACCTTACTTCCATCAATTTTCTTACCACTGTCACTGAATCTCTTATTCTTTTTCTCTTCCATCACAATCACATTCTCTCCTCTGCGCAGCGAAGAGACTGAGAAGACGAGGCGCGAAGAAAAACAAAGAAAAAAATGCAAATGTGGTGAAGAACAACAAATAAGAAGATGCATATAGCGGATGAAAACAGTGACCGAGATAGGAGATGCAGCAGAAAGTTTCTTTACTGTGTCATACACTACCACAAAAATGGGGTTTAGCCACCAAATTTTAACTACGAACATTAAATTGTGATAAAAATAAATGACCGTATCTTCTATTTATCACGAAACATTGTTACGTGGCTAAAATTTAACCTTTTGCCACACACAATATTTTTCGTAGCTGTACGCATGTACTTTCTGCTTATATTAACGTGTCATGACTATCCTGTTTTGAATAAATTAATTTCTTAAATAAGTTTATTAATGTATAGTATCATTTTTTTAAATATTATGGCATTAATACATATTTATGAAATTAAATTTAAAAATATAAAAAATGAATTTAGATAAAACAAAAAATTATAAAAATAAAGATAATATTCTAATATTTGAGTTAATTATAAAGATAAAATTTATTTAGCTAAAATAATATAATTTTTTTTTGTGACTACTAAAATAATATAATTTGAATAGATAATAAAAATTTCAATAATTTTTAAGTATAACAAAAAAATTTAGTTTTTTTTTTAAAATAAATTATTTTATCATTTTTTAAAATTAAAAAAGATGAGGATAAATAAAAAAAATTAGTTTTTATTTACATGGTTTAGTACTCACTATATATTTTTGTGAGTACTGTACTCTTATTATATGCATAATTATCTTTTTAAAAATTATTTTGTGAAATTATGAATTAAATTTTTTATTTATACTATTATTTAATTGGTATATTTCATTAATTAATTATTTTATAATGATTTTTCGTTATACAAAAATTAATACTAATTAATTTATGAGTCACTTATATAAAAGTTTGTAATTTTGTTAAGTAACAAAGAAATTGATTTGTAAAATTTCTTATAACAATTTTATGTGATAATTAGTTTGTCTAATGTAATAAAATTTTAGTAACTAATTTAGTAATTAAAATTTATTAAATATTAAATTTTTTAGGTAAAAATATTTGCAAAACTTAGTTAATGTATAACTCTTATTATATTGTTTCGTGTATAATAGGTAAATAATTAAATAATAGTGCATTGTTTAAATCGTCAACTATCCAACTGCATGAAATGAGAGATTGTGAGAGTCATATATTTATTAAAGTAGTTTGTTGGTTATTTATTGTTATTATAATAAAAATTAAAGATAAAAATATTAGAGACTCAAAATTTAAATTTAAATTTAAATTTTTAATCATTTTTAACCATTAAAAAATAAATAAATAAATAACTATTGTATTAAAAATAAAATAATTTAAAGTATATTTAATAGATAATAAACAGTAGAATGAAAAGAAATATTCTTAAGATTAAAAAAAATTAAAAGACGATCTAAATAACAATAACCAAACTAAATTTTTAAATTTAAAATTTTAATGTGCGCTTAACCTGAAGTAGTTTTTGGCGGAAAGTTAAAGTAATCACTAATCACGGACAAATTTCAATATAACTTCCCATCATTCACGTTGTCTTTTAACTCCTACTTTTGTGCAGCACCTGAAAACACTTTCTTTAACCACACTATATGAACCCTATCATATGATAAGATATCCTCCAAACTCAAAATACCGATTTTTTTCTTTCTTAATTTTTGGTGTTATTTGTTGGTTTTTTTTAGCAGATTTTTTCGTGGAGCGAAAACCTAATAACTTAGGAGAGACCCTTTTAGCAGAACTACGATAACCACAGGTCAACAACAATGAAGAATTTGTAGAAGATTTGGACGAAATAAGTTTCAAGCAACTGTACCTACTAGAAAAGATTATAATGACCCTTTAGTCGTGAATGTCAAAGGTATATGAAATTTTAATTTTTTTTACGTGATTTTTTGAGTTCTAATATTTAATTTATTTATTTTATTCAATTTTGTATTCGGTTGTAGACACTTCTACGGGAGAAATCACAACTGGCAAAAGGACAACAATTCAAGTTTGGCATTTGAAGAATAAGGACAACAATTCAAGTTTGGCATTTGAAGAATGATGAAAAAGACATTATGGAACTTGATGGGCATGGACAAAGTTGAGATAATGACGCAAATTTATTGGTAGGTTTCTGGGTGTAATGGCCCGTGGAGCAATGTTGTAAATTGGAAAAAAAGTCTTTGGTGCTGAAAATGTAGACGTGTGATAAATTTAGAGAAGCTGGTTGAAACTTCAGAGAAAAAGTTATGGATATGAAGAAACCAATGCAAGATTCAGTTGGCAGCTCTGTATAAATTTTTGTTATCAAAATACAGTGATAAAGTATCTAATTTATCCAGTGATATGCCAGACATTTAATTTGTGTATTTAATAAGTAATAGTTGAAATTTTAAATATATTTATTTTAGAAGGGATTAGAATTTATTTTATTTATGTTAAAAAAATTTATTTCTTATTATATATAAGTTTAGACTTGTATTATTATTATTATTATTATTATTATTATTATTATTATTATTATTATTATTATTATTATTATTATAAAAAAATGTTAGATATAATATATTTAAAAAGTTTGATTTTTGTTATTAATGTTATATATATAAATATAATTTTAATTTAATAAAATTGTTCAATTAGAGCAAATTAGCACAAATTAGCCACTGATTGTATGTGAAACAGAGTGAATTAGCAAACCCGGCCTGCACAAATTATTTAGCCACGGCATTATACGTGGACAATGATATATAAATTGTGGCTCTTTGAAGGTCTCCACGGTGTTTAAAACCGTGACTAATAACGTTAAAATCGTGGCAAATTGAAAATGCAACCCCCCGATTAGCCACAAATATTCTTTCGTGGCCAATGTATGGTTACTACGCTTATCTTAGAGTTTAGCTACGATTTTTTTCGTGGCTAAACCCCTTATTTCTTGTAGTGATAGTGTGAGACTAGGAGTGTGTGGGCGCGTGCATGAGTGAGATTGGGCTTCATGTTTTAGTTTTGGAATATTTTTAGGTATAAGTGTATTTTATAGAAAAAGTATAGGTAGACAATGAAAATATTAAACAATGTGAATAATAGATATATCGAATGTCACTAAGTGTATGGATAGTTATTTTAATATTAAGATTTAAGTGGGTAATTTGAAAGTGTAGTGTGTTTTTATTTTATTGGTAGTTGTTCATATTATTCAAGATAGTCATTATTTACCTAACACTCCTTTTTTTATATTAATAACTAATTTTGATGTACATCTACTATAGTTTTTATCTCATCTTTTCTTAATTTTTTCAAAAACTATTATTTCTTAATTTTTTATTGATATTATTACTATTTTTTTTGAAAAAATCTTTAGTTGAATCATTAAATATATAGTCATTTAGTGATTATTTATTTTTTTTAATGATAATAAAAATAACTGTTAATATATTTACTGTCAATTAGATATTAATTATTTTATATTTTTTTACTAAAAAATTTTAACAACAATTATATAATTACCATTATAATATTTAATAATAATAATAAATATATAATTATCACAAAAATATAAATTAAATAAAATATAATAATTATTATCACTAAAAATTTGTCACTAAAAATAATTTTTATTATAATATTCATGTGTCTTTATAGTTTAAATTTTTAAAACAAATACTTTTACGATATAATATTAGAATTTTTATTGTCTCAAAGATTTAGAATTAGATTTTTGCTACATATACAAAAATAAATTTAATATAAGACTAAAAAAAAGCCTATACATATACTTTAAATTTAAAAAGGAACTTTTACTTAAAAATATAATTATTTCTGTACTTTTTTTTATCAATTTGATCTTTTTGAATGAATATTTTTATGACCATCATTATATATTAAGCTTACAAAGTGAAATATAAATAATTAAATATGCAAATAAAGTAACATTTTTTTTTCCCGAATCTCTTAGAGAATCTCATATATTGGCAGCTCTACGTGGAGAAATTAAATAGTTATGCTTGAAGACAAAATAACGCATGGGTATATTTTATTGAGTGATGCCGCTATGCATAGACACAAGAAGATAAAAGAGGAGAGAGAGGGGGGAGGAAGAAAAACTGATGAGTGTACAGCATTTTTTCTGCTGTATTGATACATATATATCTCCTAAAAGTCAACCGTGCATTTAACCATGGAGCAGTTTGGGTTTAATTAAATTAAACTTTGTTATTAAGAAAAAGTGCATATGTTACGAGACCTAGCTAGCTCTACTATGAAAATGGCAACGAGGGTTGCGTTCGCTCTTCTATGTATTGCATAATTGACTTGGGTTGAATTGTTGAGTTTTTCTATAAGTGGTGGAGTGTGTGTATGTACTTGTAATCTTGTATAATCCAGCATTGTTTAGTGAGCTTCAAGAGTGCATGTCTTGAGTAGGGTTAGACCAAGAGCTAAGTTAATTAGCATAAACTAAGCAAGTTAAGATATACTGGAATAAAAATAATGAGCTCCTTTCTTCTTCTTCTTTTTTTTTTTTTAATAAAGGCAAAGTACACTGTACTCATCAAAGTCACATTTCAGTGGCTTCACATACGAGAAATCTATATAAAATAAATAGTCAAATTTCGTCTCAGAAAAATCATTCATTTTTTAAGTTGATTTTCAAAATTTTAATTTTTTTAAATTAAATTCATTGTTTAAAAATTTTAAGTTAATCAAGTTAGTTCTTTTGTCATTTTTTTTTTTGATAGTGTCAAAATTTACTAATGTAATATGTTAAATGATATTACAATACACACTTATAAGTCTTAATTCACTATTAACATAATAAGTTTATGAAATTATATTAAATTAAAATCTAATTAAAGAAAAAATTTGAGACATTTAAATCCTTCGATTTGGGATTGATTTGATTTAATTTCATAAAATAATCATGTTAATAATCAATTGGGATTACTAGATGTGTATTATGATGTTACTTAACGTACCACATCAACAAATTCTGATGCAATTGGCAATGGAAGTAATTGAAGAACTAACATGACTAACTTAAATCTTTAAAACTAAAGACGAATTTGATTAAAAAAAATTTTCGAGATCAATTTAAAAAAGAGTGATTTTTCAGAACTAATTTAACCATTTACTCTATTTATACTAGTGGCTCAACAAATACTATTGTGCCTGTTCAACAACTTTTCTATTATTTTTAAGAAATTAATTTTTATGTTTTTATTTTAAAATTATAAATTTAATAAAATAAAATATTAAAAAATTTTATTATGTTGTTATTATGTGAAAACAAAAATCAAAATAAAGATTTAAAAATATTATTTATAAAATAAATATTTATAAATGTTATTATGTTTATTTGTTTATTTTTAATAGTATTTAATTTAAATTAGAGACAAAAAATTATATTTAAAGAATTCTTTATTTTTATACATAATTATAATTGAAAAAAAATATTTTTTAAAATTTATTATTCATTTTTTAAAATTATCTTTAATTTTATTTTTTTTTTTAAATTACTAATTTATATTTTTATTATTGTCTCAACGCCACTATGATATTGCATTGTTCTCCTTTCTCGTCTTCTTCTCCTTCCACCTTCTCTTCATTCGATGGTTATTAATTATCACCAAATATCATTATCACAACTTTTAATTTTGTCTATCACTTTTATTTATAACCAACTATTTTGTTAAATTTTATAAGTTGTTTAAGTTTTGCTAAAAGAATTTTTTGTGTCTTTTGAATATCTGAATGTATAAAAATTATAATTTTTTTTTTGATGTGCGTGTTAGTTGTCTTATTTTGTTCGATTAAGAAGAAATTTAAGACAAAAAACACTCAAAATTTTCGCTATATTAGCAAAATTTGATGTCAATAATTCTAAAAAATAATATCAAAATATATTATTTTTAACTAAATAATAAAAAAATAAAAATACATCATTGTAAATTTTTTAATTAATAATTATAAATTAAAGTCGCAGTTTAATATAGTACATATTGAATAAAAAGTAATCATTGTTATCGTATTTGACTACTACTATATAAGTTTTATGTTTATTTTATTATGCACATTAATTAAACTGTACTTTATTATTTTATTTTGCATGTTTTGAAATAATGTCATCGTATTATAAAGGTGAGATTAATTTATCATTTGAATATTATCGCTAAAAAATAGTTACTTAAAGTGAAACGCTATATAAAGATAAATAGAAAAATTTTGTAATTAGTTAGAAAATTTTATATATCTCTCTCTCCAAACTCAATTTTGTTATGAAATTTTTTTTAGGTAAAAATATTTTTAACTTCCTATATAATAAGTATCATTTAAATTATCTAATGTATAAAATGTCACATCTTTTTATTTATTTTCAAAATTAAAGTTAATTTTTGTTACTTTTTTACTTTCTTTTAGTTTTTTAAATTAGCCTATATATTATCAACTTATTTCTGTTATTTATGCAATAATTTTTCTCTTCTAGTAGTTATTCATTAATAAATGCTAAATTACCCAAATTCAAATATATTCTCTTAAACCACTTTTTAATAATCTCGTTTGAATCGTTTGAATAGGATTTCTTTAGACTCTAAAATTTTTAAAATAAAAAAAATACAATAAAATAAATTAAAATGCCTAATAAAATAAAATAATCTAAAAAATAAAAGATATATAAAAAATTAATAAATTAAAAAATTAAAATTAATTAACAAAGTTCTTATCTTATCCATTTTAATGTTATATGGAGTTTGTTCACTTTATCGTTGATATGTACATATTTTTTGTGTCTTCTGTATGACAAAACAATACTTTATGTAATTAAATATCAAATCCAATATTCTAAATAATTAAATATTTAAAAAATTAGTATACGAATATTTTAAGAAACACTTGATAGGTGTGATTTTCTTGCATGCATTATATATCAATTAAATAACTAAGCCAATATGCCAAACAAATAATATTGTAAAAGGCAAAATTAATAAGTTTTTTTGTAATATAATTTATTTATTTTAATTTAATTTAAAAATATTTATATACTCAAATTTTAAATACAATATTCTAAGTAATCAAGTATTTCAGAAAATAAAAAAAAGGGTAAAGTATATTTTTTGTCCCTGAAGTTTGACAAAAATTTTAAAAATACCCCTAAATTTTATTTTGTTTCAATTTTGTCCTAAAAGTTTTCGATTTGCATCAAATATACCCTTGACGGCTAATTTTTCAAAAAATTTAAGACCAATTCAACAACAATTTCATAAGAACAACCCTCAACATAAGCAAATCAAGCATAATTTTCATGCATTATTGTTAAATTGGTCTTAAATTTTTTGAAAATTTACCCGTCGATGGTATATTTGATGCAAATCGAAAACTTTTGGGACAAAATTGAAACAAAATAAAACTTAGGGGTATTTTTGAAACTTTTACCAAATTTCAGGGACAAAAAATATACTTTATCCTAAAAAAAATATCCCATTAAAAGTAATTTAAAAAAATATTAAAAAATATTTATAAAATTTTTTCATCCCATCATTAACAGATAGTTAAATACAGACATGTCAAAAAAATAAATAAAATGTACATATAAAATGTTAAGATACTTTTTTTTTGTCAAATCAAATTAATGAGAGAAAAAGACATAACGCTATTTGTCTACGTGAAAAATTGGTAACAAATTAAAAAAATTAAAAATGGATTAAAAATATAGATTGAGTAAGTAAATTGAAAAAAAAAATTATAACCACAATAAAGGAAGGCAAATGAGTAGAATGGAGGCAATTCAACTGAGAATGTTAAAGAAAGGAGAAGAAAAATATCAAAAGAAATACAAAAATGATAAAATTTTTTAAGAAACTACAACAAAAGCTCTAATAAAATAATTAGAGTGAAGCTACAGAGTACATTGTACTCATAACAAAACGGTACAAACTAAAACTAAGATAAAACTAAATAAAATATAATTTAAATGAATATCACAAAATATAATAAAATTTACCAAAAATTACTTATCACTACTATTGATGATAATTGAACACTTTCTCCATCATAAATTATTCTTTTGTTCTTTTCATACATGCTTCTAAAACCAACATTTATCATAGTCATTGTCTATTTTAGAAAGTTGCCTAAAGAGTTATTCAAAAGGTAAAAATGTTAGAGTTGAGTAAGAGAAGTAAAGAAAATTAAAGAAATAAAAAAAATAGATTATTTAAGTGGAGGATTGAGAAAGAAGTTACGTGTGAATTTTTTTTGTAACTGATAGTGAAATGCATAACTGTAAAGTTAGTTTTGGATTATGTTAACACTTAGCAGGGTTAAAATAGGAAAGAAAATTGGACACCAAACTTGAGGTTTTCGCATTATATATTGTTATAAATATTGTTATAAATTACACTTTTATTTCGATGGTTTTAATATAAGTAAATTATATCCACCCCTCTAAATATTAAAAGGTAAGGTACTCTTTATTACATGTTATATTATTATTGATTAAAATAAATTTACTTATAATGAACCTCCTTTCAGAAAATAAAAATAAACATTGAGATGACTTGTGCTACATTCTAACAAAGAAGAATTATAACTTTATTTGTTGAAAAAATTTCTAGTCAAAACAAAGAACACAATCTTAAGAGTATCATATTCAAGAAAAATGAAGGGTTATATACTACTCTACACAACAATTAATTTAAATTTAAAAATTGTATAGAAAATTTGTTAGATGATAAGGCTATGCAGCTCATATAACTAATTAGTTGTATCTTTGAATTAATAGAATTATTAAGTAAGTTTGTTAGAGTTTGAGGTTTATTAGAGGTTGTCAACTTATAGCATTAAGTTAGTTAGAGCAGTACTAAATTAGTGTGATTTAGTTTTTCTAGTATCTACAAATATAGAACTAGTCATTTACAAGTAAATGAGATTAACCATAATCACAATTTCATTTTTGAATTTTTCTCAAGTTCATTCTGCACTTTCACTCTTTTCTCATTTCTTGATTCAAATTTTGCAGCATTATAACAGGTTTTATCATAGTGTAGTGAGCGTGGATGTGCAAACGATGACACCTTGGTAGATCTCCTCCATTGCAAGATAGAGAGATCGTGGAATTGAGAATCTGCAATTGTGTTTAACTTTGACAAATTAGCAGAAAGTATAGTTGATCAAGAGCAAGGCCCATGTCAAAATATGGAAACTCAAGTTTTCTCAGCCTTGGATCTTCAAAATTTGGCTCAATTGATGAACCAGCTAGCGACGATGCAAGGGCATATCGCTCAATCTGTGAAACCAAGCACAAATTTGATGCAAGATCGTGCATCTCCGTACTACCTTCATCCGAGTGAAAATTCAGGTATTTTACTCACTCCAAATTCTCTAACTACACTGAATTACCACTCTTGGTCTCGATCGGTTTGGATATCACTGAAGATAAAGAACAAACTCAGTTTTATAGACGGATCTTTACCAAAATCCGAGAAATCTGATTGCACGTTTGAAGCTGGGATAGATGCAACACCTTTGTTCTGTCTTGGTTGCATGCTTCCTTAAGTAGTAAGATTTTACAAAGTGTGATGTGGTGTAATGTGGCATCAGAGTTGTGGAAAGATCTTAAGCACAAATTTTACGAAGGAGATTTGTTTAGAATCGTTAAATTGAAAGAAGAAATGTACTCAACAAGAAAAGGAGATTTGTCAATCACTTCAGTTTTTTACAAAGATGAAGGGACTATGGAAAGAATTAGAAGAGTTTTAACCGATTCCATCATGTAATTGTATAGGATCATGCACGTGTGGATTAGAGATTGTTAGAGGATACAATAAGCAGTCACAAGTGGTTAGGTTCTTAAGAGGCTTGAATGATGAGTTAAAAAATGTGAGATCACAAATCATCTTAATGAGACCGCTCCCTGATGTCAATACTTTTTTTCACTATTATTGCAACAAGAAAGGCAAATGTCAATTTCAGATCATGCAGAAAGCAAGATGTTAGTAAATGCTGCAATTGACAGCAACTTCAACACTAATAAAGACAACATGAGCGTTCAAGGAAGATGGAGAGGGCGTGAAGGTAGAGGCTGTGGCTTAGGAGGAAGAAGAATGATCAAGAAGTTCTCTCATTATGATAAAACTGGCCACTTGGTTGACACATGCTATCACAAGCATAGTTTTCCTCCACACTACCAGCAAGATTCAAGCTCAAGAACCATAAATCATGTCACTACTAATGATAAAATTGAAAAAACCAGTAACTCTACTTCAGAAAAGAATAATAACAGTTTAAGTTCTTTATTTTCCAAAGATCCAAAACAAGCTCTCATTGCTTTATTCCAGGATCGTGAAAAATATCTTATTCATAACTTAGAACTGGAAATTGAGGCACAAGCCTCATTCCAAGGTATATACCACATTCTTTCCTTAGCCAAACATAAATTGAAACCAAATGATCGGATTTTGGACAGTAGTGCTACTGTACATGTCTCTTTTTTCATTAAAATTCTTCAAATCCAATTGAGGCACAAGCCCCATTCCAAGGTATATATCAGATTTTTTTCTTAGCCAAGCATAATTTGAAACTTCATCACAATGATTGAAACTTAATTTCAAAAAAAAGTGAAATACATAAGATTAGATAATGATAAGGAGTTTATCATGCATGATTTTTATAACTCAAAAGGTATTTTACATCAAACCACCTGTGTGGAATCTCCACAACAAAATTGTATAGTAGAGAGGAAGCATCAGGATATCTTAAACATGACGAGAGCTTTTCTATTTGAAAGTAATGTTCCTTAAAACTTTTTGCATTTAGCTGCTGTTCATGCCATTCATGTCATTAATAGAATTCCTAGCTCCTTTCTGAATTTAAAAAGCCCTTATCAAGTCATGTTTAATAAACTCTCTTATACCAAACATTTTAAAATTTTTGGCTGTTTGGCATTTGCCTCGACTTTAGCTGCTCACAAAACCAAATTAGAAAAGAGAGCCAAACAAACTGCATTTTTAAGTTTTAAGTTTGGTACTAAAGTATGAATTTGCAAACTAATAAACTTTTTTTTTATTACAGAATGTCATTTTCTATGAAAAAAAATTTTCTTTTCATACTAAATATGCCCCTGACTCTTCATTCACTAACAATTCATCTATTAATAATGCTCAAATTTCAAATAATCGTGCTTTACTCTTTGATGACACATTCATATCAGCACATACACTCATTATGCCTATTACAAATAATACATAACCTCATGTTACAGGATTTGCTATTAGCACACCAAATCATGTTTCACATACACCTCACTCACAATCACATCTCATCACCTCATATACACCTCACGATGCACACACTAATCATACTCAAACTCTTGTTCCTCCTTCTTCTCATACATTCACTGTTTCACCAACTTTAGCTCTTAGGAGATCATGTAGGATTAGAAAACCACCAGCATATTTGTCTGATTTTCAATATTTTCAAATCAGTACAACAACTCAGAATGAATCCCAATCATCTTTCAAGGCAAGATATTCACTCTCTCAGTACATGTCCTACGATAATTTTTCACCTGAACACAAAATTCTTTTTTTAGCTATTGATTCTATCATTGAACCTCAAAGTTATGAACAAGCAATTCAACATGATTGTTGGAAAGAGGCAATTAAATCAGAACTTAATGCTCTTGAAGCAAATAAAACTTGGACTGTTACATCCTTACCTAAAAGAAAGAGAGCAGTGGGGTGCAAATAGATTTTTAAAACCAAACCCAAAGCAGATAGGACAGTGAAAAGACACAAAGCAGGCTCGTTGCAAAAGGTTATACTCAAATCCCTGGATTCGATTTCTTTGGCACATTGAGTCCTGTAGTAAAAATGTCTACTCTTCGAGTTTTGTTGGCACTTGTAGCGTCTAAGGGTTGGTTTCTCCACCAATTTGATGTCAACACTGCCTTTTTACATGATGATCCTCCCTGAGACAGTTTATATCAAGGTTCCTCCAGGTTTATCAGCTCCCCCGGCCCAAACAATGTTTGTAAGCTTGAAAGATCTCTTTATGGGCTCAAACAAGCTAGTCGTCAATGGAACTACAAATTATGCTCAGTTCTCAAAGCTTCATGGTACATTCAATCCAAAGCAGATACATCCCTCTTTACCAAAGGCACGAGAGATGATTTCACTTGCATTCTTGTGTATGTGGATGATATGATTTTATCTGGCAATAACATGAATGAAATCAACCGGATAAAAAAGGTGTTGGAGGATGCATTCAACATCAAGAACATAGGTAAACTTAAGTACTTTTTGATTTTTGAAATCGCACGGAACAAAGAGGGATTTGTCTTGAATCAGCAAAAATATATTACTAATCTCCTCCATGAATTCGAAATGACGTACAAATGCCAAGCCTACGACTACGCTAATGAACTACACAACTCCACTGTCCAAATCTTCATGCACATCATTAACTGACTTGACTCCTTACCACAGGCTTGTTGGGAGGCTGCTGTACCTCACAAATACAAGACCAGACATTTCATTTGCAGTCAACAAGTTGAGCCAGTACTTGGACTGGGTTACAACAGATCATTTCAAAGCAGTCTGCACATCTTAAGATATATAAAGCGTGCACCAGCCTGCGGAATAAAATTTTCTGCCACCTCATTAGATTTGTCGCTCACAGAATATTCAGATTCAGACTGGAAGACATGCCTAGACACAAGGAGATCTATCTCTGGATTTTGTTTCCTTTTGGGTTCATCTCTTGTGTCATGAAAAAGTAGAAAGCAAACTACAGTTGCTAGATCATCAGTGAATGTGGAGTATAGAGCTATGGCTTTGGCAACATGTGAAGGAAGGTGACTGAGCTACATACTTCGAGACTTTCATACCCCACTGAGCAAACCAATCACTCTTTACTGCGACAACCAGTCCGCAATGCATATAGCCGCCAACCCTGTATTTCATGAAAGAACGAAGCATATCGAGATAGATTATCATACGGTGAGAGATAGTATAGTACAAGATAGTTCACTAAAGTTACTACCAATCCCCAGTGGAGAGCAGATAGCAGATGTGCTCACAAAGAGCTTAGCTCCAGGATCATTTGCATCGTTTTATCGCAAACTTAGATTGGTTGATATATGCACTCCAAGTTTGAGAGAGACTGTTAGATGATAAGGCTATGCAGCTCATATAACTAATTAGTTGTATCTTCAAATTAGTAGAATTGTTACGTAAGTTTGTTAGGGTCTGAAGTTTGTTAAAAACTGCTAAATCATAACATTAAATTAATTAGAAAAGTACTAAATTAGTATATTTTAGTTTTTCTAATATCTATAAATATAGAATTAGTCGTTTAAAAGTAAATGAGATTAACCACAATCATAATTTTATATTTAAATCTCTTTTAAGTTCATTTTACACTTTTACTTTTTTCTTATTTTTCGATTCAAATTCTGCATCATTATAGCAGATTTTATCAAAATGCTTCGGAGCTTGTAATGCTAATAAATAGGGATTGTGGAGTTAGGTTGTTATGATATTTGTAAACACGATTATTCAAGTTCATCATTTATTCTATTTAAAAATTATTAATTGCAATGAATTGTATATTCACGGTTGAAACTCAGTAATACATCATAAGATCATCCAAGTTCATAGGATGAAGTCCCTCCATGCAGGCCTTGCCATAAGTTAGAACCAAAATTGATGTTTATTGTAAATAAAAAAAGAAATAAAATTTTTATTTCAATCAAATGGATAATAATAATTTATCATATAATCGGACTATTTTGATAATGAAGTTTCTCCAATAAATTTTTATACATTGTAAAAATAGTTATATTATAATTAATTAGTTAAATTAAATAAAAGATTAAAATTAATCATGATAAATTAATTTATTTTAACTAATAATAATGTAACATATAATAAGAGATAACTTATTTTTTAATATTAAGAGAGTGGGATAGATTTTATCTTTAATATATAAAAATTAGATAGGTAAGGCCGTTCGATCTTTGATCTTAGTTCTGAAGTTATTCTCAGGACCTTTTTTATTGTATAACTGAAGTTTTAAAGTTGAACACAGTGCTTTTAATATTTCAAGTTTAATTGACGCCAAATCTACATATATTTTCGTGACTACAGAAGTACACATCAAATATCAAAACTTATACACAAAAAAAATCCAAAAATTACCAACAAGGGCCTATTTATAAAAAAAAAAGTAAAAAAAGAAAAATAAAAATAGTATTATATTTTAAAATAACTAAAAATAATTTATTGATATGGTATTTTTTTTTTGGACGAGAAAAGTGTGTTGATTCAATCCATTGGCAGTAAAATATTCAGCATGACTAGATTATATTTTTTAGTTTTTTACATGATTTGGTACTTTTTCCATTCACACCAAATTTAAATTAATAAGAGCCATCTTAACTAACTCATGAGCTATTCTATTTTTATTTATCTCAACATGACTAAAAGAGAAAAATCTAAATTCTCCTAATGTTGCTAATGATTTATTGATATGTTATGTGAAATTATGGATAATACACATAAAAGTTAGTCGTCATGAATTTGAACATCCTTATCGTCCATATAACTAAAAGTCTATTTACTCGATCGTATTTGATATTATATTAAGACTACTTATTTAACAATTTTAACTTAATTAAGATTTATAAGTTGTAACTAACTTGATATTTCAATTAAAATTTAGTCTAGATCTTGCAGTAGGCGCTTACTATGGTTAGTGACACCAGAATCATTGTGAAGAAGTAGGGGGTACTTAAAAGGAGACTCTAATACAAAAGTCAGCAAATATTTTAAAAGAGTGGAATTTTTTTTGGAGAAGTAAGGGGTACTTAAAGAAGACTCTAATACAAAAGTCAGCAAATATTTTAAGAGTAGAATTTTCTTTTACTTGAACTCGGATGCCATCTGTACTAAGCCTCCACTGCAAAAGAATGGAATTGATTTAGATGAAAATTATCTTAAGCCAGATTGGACTTCCTATTTATTTGGGCCTTCTTTAGTTCTGACTTTATTTGAAGGCACAGATAATGATGAAATTGATTTCTAAAAGTCTTGGGCCATTGACTTATAGATCCATGTTAGTAGTAGTAGACTAGTAGTACTGAAAATCTTGCTTAAACATATAAAGAGAAAAGTCCAATAAAAAAAAAAAAACATATAAAGAGAAAAGTACAATAACTCTTTGTGCTAGTTTGGATTAGCCCTTTTTTTTAGTTAAAAAAGTAAATTTTTTAATAAAATATTTTTATTCGATTTAAAATCTATTTGAATACATATTTTAAAAAAATATTTTTATTGAAAATTTTAGTTAACAATACTTTATTTAAAAAAAATAAAAATATATTTTTAATACTTAAAAATTAATTTTAAAAAAATTATTTAAATATAAAATAATTTTTGTTTATTAAAAAAGATAAAAAAAATTAAGTATTTTTTTAAAAGTCAATTCAAACTGACCAAAGACTTTTTGATGCGCAGAGATATTTAAATCTTCGAAAATTTGAAAATACATTTAAAATTTTTGACATTTTTAAAACTTGGATATATCGATCCCTCATGTTCACTTGAGTTTGTGAAAATCAACTAAAAAATTAAATGTGACTTCCGTTGTATTGACCTGATTGATATAGATGCATATATAAAAAAAAATTTAAAATAGAACAAATTAGAGTCAAAAATCGATGTCCAAATTAAAAAAAAAATTAAAGACTTAAATATATTTTTAAATTTTTAAAAATTTAAATATCTACAAACTAAAAAATTAAAGATTAATTTATCCTTTTCTCAAATATAAATGATCTTCTTTGATTAAAATTTAAAATGTAACAACATGAGCAATCTCTATTATTGATGATGACAACAATGATGATGGTGATAATAAATATAATGTAATGTGCGTGCTTGTTTTAAATAGCTATTTTTTTAAAAAAAAATAATTGAAAATATCTTTAAGGAGTAAAATTATTGTACATTTAATATAAAATTAATTTATATTTTGATATAAATATTAAAATCTCCTATTTTATCTTTGAACTTTTTTTACATTATAAAAAAAAAACATTTTTTCATCAAATGATAAAAGTTATATTTTATAGAAAATGATCTTTATTTTAACTAAAATGAAATGTCTAAAATTATTAAAAGAAAACAAATAATATATCAAAATTAATCATGATCATCCAAAAAAAAAAAAGGATATAATTATACGTATATGTAAAATAATTAAACTCTATTGATTAAGAAAATATGAGAATGTTAAAATTGTGGTTGCTACCACATAATAATGGGGATTGGAAATGAGAGAATGACAAGAGCGAACAGTTAATTGGTTGTTACTTGTAGAAACCACACCACCGTCATCACAGTGTCTGGCTTGGCTTCCTCTGCTCAATTCGCTGATCTAAATTCTCAACCCTCCCTGAACTTGTACGCTACTCTCTTATCTTACCTCAATTTTTATTCTCTCTCTCTCTGTCGTTTATTATTAAAAATACTATTTTTTGGATTTTTTTTTTTTATATTTCTGTGATTGGAAGTATGAACTTGGGCAATGAAGGTGCCCAGTTGGGTCAAGAAAGGGAATAATGATGTATAATTCAATCGGTAGAATAGTTCTTAAGAAAGAGGAATGTGGTTGGGAAATTCAAACCTGGAAATCTAATGCTGGAAAATCAATGAGGAATTCTTAGATCACAAGATATTGGGGGTAGTAAAGCTATAGTCAAAGCATAAAATAGTATTGGGGGAAAATTTGAGAAGAATGGTGGTTGAAATTAGGATAGTGGCTGGGTGGCCACAAGAAGTGGTGGTGGTGATGTTGGGTACTGATTAGTGGCTGAGGAATTGACGTGATCAATTTGGTGAGGTTGAGGTGATGGTGGGGTGGATTGACAAAAGTATTTGAGGTTGGGGAGGTGGTGGCCGATCATTGAGGCAAGAAACTACCATTTCATAGCTAGTTGTATGTGTCCTGTATTGCTGTGTAGATGTAGGACAGTGACTTTCAGGATTGTGGCTGAAGAAATCGGTTTTTGGTAATTTCGATGCTATTGAAATGTCAGATTTGTTTGTCGTTAGGATTTTCACATCGCCTAGAGATAAGCCCTGGAAAGCCATTGTAAGAGTTTGGGCATCCTCCATTTCATGAGCTAACTTTTGGGAGTGAACTAAGTACATTATCCTAATATTTTTTTGGTGACTACATTCAATCCTAATATGGTATCAAAACTTATTCTCTATTTGTTCATTAGGATGAGTGTTTTAAGATCACTATAAACAGTATTAGTTTTTTGCTTCTTGTAAGTTGTAACACACTAGTACACTACAATATGATCATATTATATCAATATAGTTCATATTATCTTATGGCCTAGTATATTTAGATTCCTTCAATTAGCAAGATTAAACCATTTCCACCATCCATTTCTCTTATACTTCTGTATTTCTTCAATCTTTACTCTCTTTAATAAGAACAACTTGACTTACAATTCTTGTTTGTTTACCGTAGCTTTTAGGCCTATGTTTTATGATCCTTACCTTTTTGACTTGATTTTACCATTTCTGTTCCTCCGTTGTGTTCATACTAAACAAGTAGCAAAACAGAAACATGTCTAGTGGATATACCGTAGAAGTTACCAGTCTATCGCCAAAAGCCACTGAGAAGGATGTGTACGACTTTTTCGCATTCTCTGGTGCAATTGAGTATGTCGAAATTGTCAGGTAATACTTGATCTTTATCACTTTATCAGGTTTGTAGCATGCTGTATCTTGTATGGACTATGGGTTGATTCTTGATGTTCCCTTCTTTCTATTGTCCATAGTTTTTAAAGTGAAACTTAATTTCTTTCTTTTTGTTGCTTTGCTTCGGGTATATTTCAACTTGATTGCTTTGCTTTTTCTCAATACATGAATCAAATTCAGACATGATTCTTGACACAGTACAATGGTGTTGTTTGATTGATGCACCCGATCCCACCTAGAGTAACAATACTTTGTTGTTATTGTTGTAAAATGCTACAGATCAGACTCCAAAAAATGTTCATTTTGGATACGATTTTCAAATTTCCACTGGTACTGTGTTTTAATTAGTCATGACAGAGATGATTACTATTTCCCCTGTTGCTAATTCTTGCAGATGAGTTGGACCTAGTGTGTTAAAAATATGCTATAAAACTTGCTTATAATATTGTTGAATACAGGTCTGGTGATTATGCTTGCACTGCATATGTGACATTCAAAGATGCTTATTCCCTAGAAACTGCTTGCTTGCTAAGTGTGAGTATTCATCAAACTCATGTTCAGGACCGATGTAATTCTTAAGCTGGTCACTGATAAGTTATATGATTGATGTGTTGTGTATACCTTTCTACATAATTTGATGTGTTAGGGAGCCACGATTTTAGACCAAAGTGTATGCATTACTCGCTGGGGGCAGTATGAAGATGAGTTCGATCATTGGAACCGGCCATCCTATAACCATGACGACGATTCATCAACTGTATGTAGATGTATTTCTTTCATTTGTTTTCAACCACCAATGGTTGTAGTTTTCTATTGAATGTTCATGGTCTAGCATGTCCTCTTTCAGACGCTACAAAGCCACCAATTTGTTTCCTCTGCCGGAGAAGTAGTTACAGTGACTCAAGAAGTCGTCAAGACCATGATAGCAAAAGGGTATGTCCTCAGCAAAGACGCATTAGCCAAGGCTAAGGAATTCGACGAGTCCCACGGGGTTTCAGCCACGGCAACAGCAAAGGTAGCCGAGCTGAGCCAGAGAATTGGCCTCACTGACAAGTTATCAGCTAGCTATGAGGCCGTTAGATCCGCCGATCAAAGGTATCATGTATCAGAAACAGCCAAGTCAGCTGCATTTGCCACGGGACGATCTGTGGCTGCAGCTGCGAACACTGTAGTTAATAGTAGCTATTTCTCTAAAGGTGCCTTCTGGGTTTCCGGTGCTTTAACCCGGGCAGCGCAGGTTGCTTCCGATTTAGGTAACCGTGGAGCTAAAAATTGAGCCATTGCCGTAAGTTGATAGCCATAACCATAAGTCCATAACCATAATTCAACTCTCTTTTCTTGTTTATCTTTTTTCCCTGTTCTGAATATAGCTTGTTATTATAGTATTGTTATTAGTATAGCTATGCATGCTTCATATTTTGTATATACATATGAACAGCTGAACTTACTGCTTTATGTGTATTAGTATTATGATCTATTACAAGACTACAATTTCATGTGTAATTTAACTGTCTTGATGTGATTAGTAAGGTAAATTTAGCTGCATAATCATTTTTTTCTCCTTAACAAACTATGCACCAAGGGGTGATGCAATAGAATTGAGCCGAGTCAAACAGCGTATGCACCCACATCAGTGCTCCTTACGTGGCCTTGTTTTATTTATTCATATATTTTTTTGTTGTTTCTAATAGTCAAGCTTCCCCTTTGATTGTTATTTACTTTAAATATTATAAAAGCAGAAATTGGGACACCTTGAATGCAAGTTAGAGTGACACTTAAATTCAACTATTCAACCCTACGATCTGGAATGTTCAGATCTGTAGATCCAATGGTCCTAATTAAATCAAACATCAGATTCATATTCCAAATTTCAATGACCTCATACCCTTTGGGTAGAAAAGTTCCAGTGTAAGGGAGACCACAGATGTTGAATTTGGTTCCACGGCACTAAAATTATGTAACCCAAGTCGGTAATATAGAATAAAAAACAAAAAATGGTTGTTGATAAAAAATTGTTTAGTTTTTAAAACCGAGTGGCGAGTATTCATTGAGTAAGGATTTTTGCTATGACATTGATTAAAGACTTTAAAATAAGGAATTTAAAGAATTAATAAAAAGAGGAAAAAAAAATTAAAACCTTTTCCTGCCAAACCCAATACTTTCCCATTTCCCACTTTTAGTTTTGATTCCATTGTACCAAAAGAAAGTTAGACTGAATTGATTACCCAGCATTAGCACTCTCTTACCAAATAAGAGCAAATTATTTGACTAATTTCATAAAATTACACATGTGATTAAGATACTGTTTCATTAACTCCCCCCCCCCCCCCCCTCTTCTTTGGGTATACCCACTATTATCATTCAATTAACCTGCTTTTGTTCAACAAAAACTATTAGTGGATATAAAAAATTAGCTTTAATATATATATATATATATATATATATATATATTAAAATAATCAAATATATTTTTAAGTATATATATATAATCAAATATATTTTTAAGTTAGCTAAAATTGCTGCTAATTCTTTTTTTACTGCAACTTGATGAGCACTTCCTTAAGCTATAAGTTATTCAATCACGCACCGACAGTTCTTGATTCTGAATCTCATGCCTCGGAATTTATTTCTCTCTTTTACAAAAAGTGCATATTTATTGAACTTTTATTTTTATTATGGATGATGCTACATATACAAATATTTTTATAATTAAATTTAATCAAATTAGTATAAATTTAGCAGAAAAAACACACGCATATGTCAACATTTTTCTTTTTTCGTGTATTTTGCCGCATATAAATTTTTGCCAAAAACATAATAATTTATTAATATAACAAAATTTTTAAAGTATAATATAAAAAGTTTTGTATATAATACAAATTTATTGATATAATATAAAATTTTTGTATATAATATATAAATATTTACATATAACCCACAAATCTAGCACAAATTTGGCGCTTAGCTTTGCTGTTTTATTATATTCTCTCTTATATAAAAGTGAAAATTCTAAGTAGAAAATTCTACGGGTCATTGTTTCCCTTAGGAAGCAGTGAATACCAAAGCATTAGCAATTGTGCCACGTGGCAGTGAATCAGACGCCGATGTAGAATTCTTCACACTGATGCAACGTAGCAGATCTCGCTTGCACCGAGAGTATGGTAGCCTCCAACCTTGCACCTATTCTTCAACGCCTTTCCTCCTTCGCCCGCCTAATTCCCAAATTTGACTCTCTCATTCTATCTTTCAGATAAAAAAATCCAATTTCAACGATAAACCCTGGAATAGAATTCTATCCTTTTTCTCGTTTTTCTTTCGCAATTGGATCGAAGTGAATGTACACGAGCATTGTGACAAACAGATCGTGCGCATTGCGATTGGTAGCTACTGAATCGCGTTGCCGGTCATGGCGGGGAAGTCTGACGCGGTGTCGATCCGCGTTCCGTACAGGAATTTGAGGGAGGATTCCGCCGCGCATGAGGTGGAGCTGGTCGGCGTCGAGGACGTCAACCATCGCCGCCGGATCGCGCAAAACTCTCACTCTCATGATGGATCTCCGATCCCTCCTACTCCGCCCAAGAACGCCAGCTTGGTCAATCTGGTACTCAGTTGCACCGTCGCCGCCGGCGTTCAATTCGGTTGGGCCTTGCAGCTCTCTCTCCTCACTCCTTACATACAGGTTGAATTGACCTTTTTTTTTTAAATATGTTCTGATATTGTGCTTGATTTCTATCCAAAAGAAAAAAGAGGGGGGGGGGTGGAATGTGCTTGATCGGATCCTTGTGAGTTAGATTCTGAGTTCTTTTTTTCCCTTCAATTGTTTAGAGAATGGGGGCATGTTGCTAAACCTCGGGAGGTTTTGCTTTTTGGAGTGAATGCTGACTTTGAAAAGAGTACGGGAATTGAAATTATGGGTTTTGTTTGCTGTTGCTAGAATCTAGTTGCTACGGTAGGTGATTGAGGGTTACTGGTTTTTGTTGAGAGCGGATAATGGCTGCGAGATTGTGATTTTAAACAGTAGATGAAGCTAGTTGATTTGTACGGGTCAATAAATAGATTTCTATATAGGCTTAATAGTCAGTACGGGAAAGCTTCGTTGCACTATCTTTTATTATTGTACCTGCATTCTGTAATTTGCATAGTAGGCTAAAGTATAATGCTGTTAGCTCTACCGTGTACCTATGTTATGTGCTAGTCTGATTTAAGTTCTGGGGATTTATTAAATACGCACCCGTTATTGTGATACTCTTTTCCTTTTGGGGGGGCCTTGTCTGCGGAAACTTTGTTCGACAGTTTAGCATTCACCAATCGCCACTGAAGTGGTATTTCAAAGTTGTCACACGCAGATTCTTTTGAGCTGTAAGCGGATCAATTGCAATTGGCCTCAGAGGAGTATTTCTATTATTTAGTTATTTTAGTTGCATAAGAGGTGTATCTGCTTGCATGGTTTTCTGCTTGACTTGTTTTGGATGATTATCTTTTTTTTTAATATATGCTTTTGGTATTAACTAATTTGCTGTCAATGTTTAATGTGTGTCTTTATAGCATTATATTCAGCTTTCCAATTAACTGTATACTCATTTTTGGTGCAGACGTTGGGTATAGGACATGCATTTTCTTCATTTATCTGGCTCTGTGGCCCCATTACTGGCCTTGTGGTAGGTGATATAGTCTTGCTTTATTTTTAATTTTTATATTAATTGTCTTTAAAATTCTTCTCATGCCTGTTTTTTTCTTTTGCTCCATTAAATTATATTCAAGCGTCTATGCCTTTTCACTGAATGTTTATTAACTTTATAACATATATCCATCTATGGAATATGGGTGTTGGTCTGGACAAATCTATGATTTGTTACTGGATTGATTTAATCATGCAAATAACAAATTTGTGTCACCTTTTATCACAGGTTCAACCCTGTGTTGGTATATGGAGTGATAAATGTACTTCGAAGTATGGTAGAAGGCGTCCATTCATTCTGGCAGGATCCCTTATGATTTCCTTGGCTGTAAGCATCAGTGGTCCTTATTGTTTACATCTGGGTTACTTTGACACTTAATTTCACATTAGCTAAATTATGTCTTGTAATGTAGGTGATATTAATTGGGTTTTCTGCAGACATTGGATATTTATTTGGGGATACAAGTGAGCATTGCAGGTTTCCCTTGCCATCTGTTCATTCTTGTTTACTCTTTAGTTTTACCACACTTCTGCTTTTAAAATTTCACGTCTATGAACCTACTTAAATACTAATGAATTTTATATTTTTGAAATTCTAGCACATTTAAAGGCACCCGAACAAGAGCTGCTCTTGTATTTATTCTTGGGTTCTGGATGCTGGATCTTGCCAACAACACTGTGCAGGTAAGGTCAAAGAATTAGAATGTGCTTCTTTCCGTTATCTTTATATTGATGAAAGAAAGTAAGTTTTCTTTTATGCTTTCAAATTTTAATTTGTAGGGGCCAGCTCGGGCACTTTTGGCTGATCTTTCAGGTAGAACTTGCTTATTTTACATGCTTTCTTTGTTCACGTTCTCAACAATCACAATGTGGATTCTTGATTTTCATCTTGTATTAAATACTTTCTTGATATCGACAAAACATCATGATACAATAATTTTCCTATTATTAGGTCCTGATCAACGCAATGTAGCAAATGCTATATTTTGTTCATGGATGGCAGTTGGCAATATCCTGGGATATTCTGCTGGTGCTAGTGGAAAGTGGAACAGGTGAGGCCTTGCTAATATTTCGCACAGTGCTAACATAAAACTCATTGCTCATGTTCCTTTGAGAATGGCATTTTGTCAATGATGAAATGTAGAGATAAGCCCCCTTATTCATGCAAAGGTCACTAGTCATGGCATGTAATTCTAGCAATTAAAGCCATCTAGCAGATTTCCTTATGAAATCAATTTGTTTGAAACAAGTAACAATAATTTGTTTTACATTTATATGCTGAAGAGTTATTATAGCAGAAGGGATCCTTAGGATGGCGTAGAACAACTCATGTGAAGGGTCTCTCAGAAGAATGAGGATTCTATCTTTTACAGAAGCATGCTTTGTTTACCATATTTGTATTTTGTATAGGTTTTACTTGAAGTTAATGCTTATTTTCTGCTCATTGATATTATTTGTTTCTTACCTGAGCAGATGGTTCCCTTTCCTGACAAATAGAGCTTGCTGTGAAGCCTGTGGCAATCTTAAGGCCGCATTTCTTGTTGCTGTGGTGGGTTACTATCTGATATCATTTTATATATTGTCAGATCATATAAGAATATATGACTTTCAGAGTAGTGGATATAAAGGACTAACGTGTTTGTTGTTAGGACATCATATAATAGGATGACTACACAAAACTTTTTGTACTATCATCATATCAAAATTAAATCCTTAAATCTATGTATAGTTACTTTTCACTAGTGGAATCTAATCGTCAATGTCAGCAGGTTTTCTTGACATTATGCACACTTGTCACCCTATATTTTGCTGATGAGGTTCCGCTTACTACAACTCAGCATCGTCGCTTATCAGATTCTGATCCTTTACTGGATGAACAACAAAATGGCTTTGAACTCTCAAAATCAAAGCCTTTATCAAATGACATCAATGGAAAGATAAATGAGGATCACATTGAGAAAGATGTAGAGCTAAAACATGAGAATTTGCAAGCTGGGGAAGATCATAATGAAAACTTTATGGATGGACCTGGAGCAGTATTAGTAAACTTATTGACAAGTTTAAGGCATTTGCCACCTGCAATGCACTCAGTGCTTGTTGTAATGGCTCTTACTTGGGTAGGTACTGCAGTACATACATTATATACATTTCTGCATTTCTAAAATGGTTGTGAATGTTGGTTGGCTTGTGCATATGCATCCCACTTGAGATCCTTCTTATGTTTCCTTCAACCCTTTGACCTTTGTTACTTGCAGTTGTCATGGTTTCCCTTCTTTCTGTTTGATACGGATTGGATGGGGAGGGAAGTTTATCATGGAGATCCAAAAGGGAGCTCTGCCGAAGTAGGTCTTTATGATCAAGGTGTTAGAGAAGGTGCATTTGGTTTGCTGTTGAATTCAGTAAGAACTCACAATTTGAGCATCATTTTTTTAAAGAGGGGAGAAAGAAAAGGGGAGGGGGTTTTCTGAAGAGAATTGTCACGAAGTTTTTACCAATAATGATCAGTGACTTATTATTTTAAATTAACTTTGTTTCTTCCTGTGTAATCATAAATCTTACATTGCATTTATGGCTTGATAGATTGTCCTGGGAATTAGCTCGTTTTTCATTGAACCAATGTGTAACTGGATGGGTGCAAGAATAGTATGGGCTGTTAGCAATTTTATCGTCTTTGTTTGCATGGCTGGCACTGCTGTAATTAGTCTGATTTCCATCCAAGATCACCCTGGAGGTATTCAACATGTAATTGGAGCAAGTGAAGGAATCAAGGTTGCTTCCTTGGTTGTGTTTGTTCTTCTTGGTTTTCCTCTTGCGGTAAGTCCTAGGAATGCTGTGGCACCAAACTCTTCACTTTGCCAGTTTCCTCCTTTACCCAACCAATCTTCTCTACCAATTCTAGCTTAGTTCCATTAACATACCTGAAAGTTCATGACAGGATAGATTTCCCATGTTTTGATTGCAGATTACCTATAGTGTTCCCTTTGCTGTCACAGCGGAGTTGACTGCTGATTCAGGTGGTGGCCAAGGTTAGTATTCAATGCTGAAGATGTGTGCTTAATATTTGATCAGCTAAGATAAGTTTATGATTTCATGACATCCAATTGGTTGTGCAGGATTGGCTATAGGAGTTCTAAATCTTGCAATCGTTGTTCCACAGGTAATTTATTATTCTCAAGTATTGTTGTTATGAGTCCATTCATGGGTTAGACTCTTTTGAAGTGACATAATCATGTCTTTGAAAAAAATGTTAATGTTATTATTATTGCAAGTTTGATTTCAAGTTCCATTTGTATGTCTGTTCACACTGAAATATTAATTATGTGAAGTTTGGTGTTTTGATCTTTAATATGCAATTAACACCTTTATCCATACTCTAAAAACTAAAAAGAGCCGCCTTCATCCTCTAATCTTTTTGTTATCGTCATCATTATTTTTTGGATAAAATTCCAGTCCTGTAATTAATGATAGGATAATTAAAATTTAATATCACTGAAGGAGCCATCTATCTAAAAATAACATTGTGAAGATCAAGAGAATGTAAATTTTGTTAAAGGAACCTGGGTAGGATTTTCCCTGTTATCTTGTTACCGATTTCAGTTATTACCTACCAGTTTCATGTTCTTTTTTTCTTTTGTGGTGTATGGATGGTATCGCACTGTGGCCAATCGATGGTTGCCTTTATCTTGGACTTTAGTAGTAGTAGGCTATATTGGTTGTCCCTCACTCACTAATGGGATCATTTGTATTTTACTAGTTAGAATTATTTGTCAAAATTCTTCTTTAACGTATTGTTGATTTCTTTAGATGGTCATATCCCTTGGTTCTGGTCCATGGGATGCTCTCTTTGGTGGCGGCAATGTTCCTGCCTTTGTTTTGGCATCCATATGTGCTCTAGCAGGCGGCATTATTGCGACTCTCAAACTGCCAAATCTATCTAACAGTTCTTTCAAGTCTTCAGGATTTCACTTCGGCTAACGATGAGGTGAATCAAATCTGGTGATATTTTTACTTGTACATGGCCCTCAGAAATTGGAAGAACACATAAGTTTGAAGAGCTGCTGCGGTGCCCATGTATGTGACTCTGTATGTTTCTTTCCAATACACAGAAGTAGAATCCCATATTCAAATTCATTCTTTTTACCCCTCATTCTGGGGTGTCTGTATTCTATGTAATGTTAACTGATAGCACAATAGAAGAAAAAGCCACAGGTGCATATAATAATACTTTTTTTTTGTAATGATTGTTGTTCAGCCAATTAGTGATTATAGTTTCATAAAAAATCAATTGAGATTTGTCTCAGTTGCTCAATAAAACTGCTGTGTCGCTCAATTGATATTTTTTCTCGCAATTTCTTCTTTCATGTAAATATAATTAAAAGCTAATCTTATAGGGGATTATCTTTGTATAGCTTTTTAATTTACATAAGTTTAACCAATTTATATTTAATTCGACGAAAAAAAATACTTGTATTACTTGTTTCAAGGATTCATTAATATTATTATTGCAAGTGTGTTAAATAAGTTGTTAAATTTGTGCTTATTTATTCAATGATACATTTACTTGCTATAAGGTTCTACTGGTATTATTATGTATGTTAAATATGTGGTTAAATTTGTGATTACTAACATTTTTGTTCGTAATAACATTATGAGAATATAAATTTTTTTATTTCGGTTTTATCTTGACATTATAAATTATGACACAATTTATAGAATCAAACTATTTTTACAAAAAGGTCATAGGTAACAAAAGTCTTTGTTAGCTAAAAGGGTCAGGGTCTCCGTAAATTAAAAAAATCAAATAATAAGATTTTTAGTTATTATTTTTATGTGAAAGAATTTAATTTTTTACTAATAATTAATTTTAATATTTATTATCTAAAATTTACAATAATTTAATGTGTTTATTTTTATATTTGACTATGTGTTAAGTCTGTTATACAAAATAAAAATAATTAATTTTTATACTTGTTATTTAAAAATATTTTTTTCTTTATATATATATATATAATTAGGTATTAGTATAAAAAAATTATATTGATAGTTATAAAATTAACTCAAAATCAATTTTTTACTAATAATTAGTATTCTCTCTCCAAGTTATATGTAATAAATATTTGAAAAAAAATATAGATTAGAAAGATCAGCGGTAAAAATTTAAAACTAAATAAAAAAATTAAAAAATATGCATATAATATAATAAATATATTTTTTATGTGAATAATATTATTAAATATTTTTAAGTTATATTTAATTATAAATTTAATATATTTTTATAATTTTATAAATTTATTTGAATTATATTATTTTATTAATTTTATTTTTTGTAGAACAGAAAAGTAGAGAGAATAGAGAATGGGAGAAAAAAGAGAGATAAAGAAAAAGGAGAGAAGAAGTTTGTTAATTTTAGAGGAAAATATTTTATTTTAATTGTAACTAAAATTATCTTTGATTTGTCAAATTAATAATATAAAATATAAATTATAAGTTATATGTAGAGTAGAAATGATAGAGAAAAATAGAGAAAGGTAGAAAGATAGATAAGAGGATGAAAAAAAGAAAGTTTATTAATTTTCAACCGAAATATTTTATCTTAATTTTAATTAGAGAATGTCATATGACACACTTTGGTTATTAAATTTTAATTATAATTAGAGAATGTCATATTAGACATTTTGATTGTCAAATTTATAATTAGTCATTAATAATAATATAAGAGAGATAGAGTGGAGTGAAGAAACGAGAAAAATAGAAAAAAGATAAAAAAAAAGATAAAAAAATTCTTTAATTTAAAAAATATTTAATTTTAATTAAAATAAAAAATAATATACGATATATTTTTATTGTAAAATTAATAACATATAATAAAATTAATACTTTTAGTATTTGTCCCCCTATTTTATCAACTGACTTAGACTAATAGTGCCCTGCGTGTGTTTGATATGCAAAAGCATGGTGCTGGTTAAAAGGTATTGATCCAATTGTGAGAGAAAAGGATTAAGGATATTCAATTATTCATATTCTAACTTAAACAGATCAGAAAAGAATGGCTGGAGTACAACTCATTTACTCAAATAAGATTTATCTTTTCTAGAAAAGTTTTTAAGTTAAATTTTTAAGAATTTAATTTTCATATACAGTTGATGCAAAAAAAAATTATACATACAACTAATTAAATATTATCATATTAATAAAAATAACTAATTTTTAAATTTATTATTGAAAAATCGTCTAAACATATGAATATGATTGGATTGTTATATAAAAATTTTTATATTATCAATATATTAAAATTAAACTCAAATTTTAACCTGATTTAGCTATAAAACCCAGTTATTTTGGAGAATAAGGTAGAATTTTAGTAATGAAAAATTTAATGGTAATTCAAATACAAGACAAATGAAAAAAAAAAAAGAAAAAGAATTTGTTGGCCACCTTTTTTTATTAATTATCTTACCAACCTTAAGGTTCAAAATCTTTTGGGACCAAAGTTAATGATGCTTTAGGCCACAATTTACGCCAACTAAACATTCATAAATGGTCCCTAAGCCCATTCCATTGAAAGTCATAAACAGGCTTTATGTTTTGTCGAGTAAAACTTTCTTTAAAAGAAAAAAAATAAATAACAGTCCGAAAAAAGAAAGAGAAAAGAGTTACATGATTGCTTCTAATAGGAAAATTATTCTGTGTAGCTTTTTTGTTGCTAATCGCAACATTATTCATATGTCGGCCTATGGTGAATTTAATTTTTGTTTTGTTTTTAGAACTAACACAGCAAAATTCTTATTCTAATCACACTGGTACCAACATAGTTAGATCAATACTTATCAAAAACAAACTAACTTTGGTTGGTCGAGTGGCCAGCGATTATATATATAGCACAACACAAAACTTGTCTGGCGTTGAAACATGGAAGCATGGCATATGCTATGCTTAGCAATAGGTAATCTATCAATTCTTTAATGGTAGCATGTCAATTTCATGTCAAATGTTATAATATATTAAAATTTTAATTTGCTTCTCTTGCTTTCTTTTTCTTGGGAAGAAAAGTTTATTCACCTTTTATATATAAAAATTTCAGTAGTACAAAGCAGAAAGGACATTGTCCCTTGTACTATTTCTAGTTATTGGTTCATACATCACTCCCCCATTTTGCAACTTATACTCACACACAGGGGAAGATTGAATTTCATTATTTCCTTAAAACTATTACCATTTGGCGAGATTGCCATATCCTGAATCAAAATAATTAACAAAGAATTTATGTGACAAAAAATAAGGCCAAAAAGTTTGGATATAGAATTTAAATATTTTCATAAGATTTATGCGTGAAAGTTTTTTTTTAATAAACAACTACAATTTATTAAGGATTTTTTTTCGCATAAATCGTTATATATACTGATGATTTAGGTTATCATAATCTTTCGGTAGAGTTATATTTTATATCATTTTAAATATTTCATAAAAAAATATTCTTTTGTATTTTCACTTCAAATATTTACATTTTATGAACTTTTAAAATAATTCTACTCAATCTTTTTTAAAGTAAAATTTATCTTCTATGATGTGTTACTTTCTAATTGGATATTATTCTAACTTGATAATTAACTACATTTGTAATTTGAGTTATTTTAATTTAATGAGAGTTAATATTTTAACTATAGCTAGACCATTTTATAATTAAGTTATTATTTAAATGGATAATTATATAATTTATTAGCATTTTAATAACAATTTCTTTTTTTTTTTTCAATTCATTCTTTTCCAAACACAAACACAGAAGAAGAAAAAAATAAAAAACTAAAAAACTTCTTTCTTCAAATCAGTTAATTAGGTACCCTAATTCTCTTTTTGTAATGACTTTCATTCTTCCCTTTAAAAATGAGTTAATTAGAATGCAAATAGATAATTGAAATAATAATTGTTTTAATTTGAGTAAAGTACCATTTGTACCTATGGAAATTAAAAACGCTGACAAATGTACTCACGATAGAAGAAAACTATCAAATGTAACCATCAATCGTGACATCCGTGGGACGAAACTAACCAAGCCTTATTCCGGCGTTGACTCCGTTAGTAACGCATCCTCCGTGGCACTTCCCGGCGTGACATGGCTTGGGGGGCTTCACACGTCGATTGCTGAGCTATGTGACCGTTATAATGTATCCTCAACTCCAAATTTTCCCAAATTCAAATCTTGTTCCATCCCAAATAAGAACCCTAACCATAGATTCACAAAAATCTTTGAAATTATACCAATGTCGAGGCGAAGACTGTTTACTCCAACTTCGAATGGTAGTGGTAGTGTGTCTAGAAGCTCAAATTCAGGAAGGGTGCATGATAGGAAGTTCAATGGGAGATGTTTCTGTGAGTTGGGAGTGACGCTGTTACAGTCAGGGACGGCGATGAATCCTGGAAGGTGGTTCGTACATTGTCCCAATTGGAAGGTAACCCGTTTTACACCATGTTCTGTGTGGGTTGAATCGGTATCTGATTTTAGTTTTTCTGCCATGGATAGAACTCGGACTGCAACTTCTTTGCATGGGTAGACGAAATCGAAGGGCAATGGGAGGGTTTGAGGAGAGCACTGTCAGAAAGAAAGATGCAGGAAGACGTTAATGAGGCTAAGGCTGAACTGAAGATGCTCATGATGTTAGGGAGGTGTGGAGCTGAAGTTAGTAAAGTTAGGTTTTGGCTTGTGATTATGTCAATGGTGGTGGTATGTAATGTTGTCTGCACTTTGTATCTGATTCTCAGGGGGTTTTGAGGACAAGTAGTTTGAGTGTTAGGGTTTGACAAAAATACCCATGTTCGATTCTGTATCTGTCATCTGTAGACATCTGAAATCCAAAAAATGTCAAATAGAGTCTTATAAGACTTGTAAATTTGCAGAAGTTATCTATTACTAATTTCAAGTCATTTTTACTTTCTGCTCCAAAATAACATGAAAGACAGGCAAAATAAGCTCATAAGTACGTAGAAATTGAGCAACTGAAGTGTTCAAGTTATAGGTATGAGTTTTCAACTACAACCATGCACAAACACTGAAAACCAAAACATAAGCAATTGTAGGTATAGTATGTGACATATCCAATAATTGCAACATAAACTGCCATGGCACAGTACCAAAAAAAAACATAATATAAAGACTCTTGCTTCATGAATTGGAGTGGAGTTGCTGCTGCCGCTTGACCCTTCCTTCAAGTGTGCAGTTGTTGACCTCTTTTTTGGTGGTGGACGGAAGGCAGGCTGAGGCCACCTACTTGAGCTTGATCCTCTCCCTGTAGGAGTAGGCATGAATTCCATGAATCTGGAAGTAGTGCCCTGGGAGGCAGCTTGCATGATTTGAGGTGTCACAGTGGGTGCCACATCAGAGGCCGTGGGTGATGGAGTAGTAGTAGTTGGTGTTGCTGGAGCAGAATGTGGTTGGTGAGTAGTTGGTGGTGGTCTTCGCAGATTCTTCTTCTTCCTTGGTGGCTTTTTTGCAGTTGGTTGCCTGGTTGAAGGAGACCTCACTGGATTAGGAATGGGTTGAGGAATTGGGGTGGTCTCCTACAACAGTAGACACATATGATTGATTTGATTAAAAACTTTTAAAATGAAGTTGTAAAATACATCATTAGACTTACATGTGGTGGCTGAGATGCTGCTGCTTCAACAGCTTCTAGAGTCTCCTCCCAGAACATCTCCTCCAGTCTTGCAGCCTCATCCCCATCATCCTCAGCAGTTGGGTGTTGATTGGAACTTTGTCCCCCGGCACTCCCAGCCATTGCTTCCTTCTTCTTGGAACAGCTACGACTGTTGTGTCCAGTCTGCAATACATGTAACATGAACTTTCAAATTGTGGACATTGAAAGCACAAGTAATGGGAGCATATGAATTATGGTTTACCTTTAGGCAATACTTGCAGGTGATGGGGCCATACTTTCTAGGGACCCTATGAGGATCTGGGGTAGGTTCTTTTGGGGCGTCGTTCTTTTTGTCTCTTTTCAACTTTGGCCTCCCAATCTGCTTCTTGTATACTGGGGACAATACAGGAGGTAGATCAACATGCTGCCAGAATTCTTGACTAGGGACAGGCTGGATGACGTACTGGTATGTGCTATTATATGCCCCATAGAAAGCCAGTTATGTGCATGTTCCTCTGGCTTCCTATTCTGGTATGCCAGTGCAGCACACGCATGCCTGCACGGCAAGCCAGTCAGTTGCCAAAACCTACAGGAACAAGTCCTCTTTCCTATATCCACCATAACCTTATGAGGCAGGCATTGTACTTCATACACATTTCTAGGATCATCTCCGGTGGGAAACGGCCGCCACTTGTTGCTCTCCCTTTTCTCTTTTTCAAACTTACTCTCTTTTTCAAGCAGTAGGTAAGCAGAATATATTGTAACAAACTAAAATAACAATGAAGACATACACAGAGGATAGGAATTCAGATATTACCTTCTGCATGTCTGACATGAAGTTGACACCATTGATTGCAGCGTCACCTAAGTCTTCTCGGAGGAGTTCCAGAAACCACTTCCAGCTATCCTTGCATTCGCACTCCACAACAGCGTACGATATCGGATAGATGTGGTTATTGGCATCATGGCCGATTTCAGTCAACAACTGCCCAGGGTAGTATCCCTTTAAAAAAGTACCATCTAACCCTATAAAAGGCCTGCAGCCAACCGAAAAACACTTTTTACACCCTTCCAAGCACATATATATCCTTTTGAATTTATGCCCAGTCCCTTCAACATAATCAGTACTAATCCTCACAGTGGAGCCATGGTTGGTCCTCATAATTTCATTAGCATAGTCCCTAAGAATAGCATACTGAGCTATTTCACTCCCTTCTATTAGTTGTTTCGCTTTCACCATAGCCCTGTATATCTTCCTCTCGTTCACAATCACGTCATACTCCTTCTTGAAAAAATCTTGTGCCTGCCTTTGAGTCAAGTCTGGATGATCACGGATCTTGTCCTCAAGCTCCTCTACAACCCATTTACCATCTGCAGATTTATTCCTGTTAACTTTGCTGCAGGTATGTTCATTCACAAACGTCTTCACCTGAAAGCTTAATAGAAACGACCGTTTTGCACAGAATATCTGCCACGGACAACTCTCATCATAACATATGGCCTTGCACCTAGTTGAATTCGCCCTTGGAAAGAATATGCTTCTCTCTATGTTGATGTTGAACTTCCTAACTGCCTTCTTGAAATGGTCCAGATTTTCAAACTCCATGCCAAGCTCCAACCTTACTTCCCTTACTGGAGCATTTGGATTCGCTTGAGGAAATGATGTCTGCTCACTGTCTTCATCATCACTTGCAACAGAATCAAGCTCCTTCGACTCATAACAATGCATCCCTGCACTTGCCTCTGACATATCTTCACCATCCACAGGTATAAAAAATGAAGGATGCTTATTTGGATCCTGGTTAGGTATGAATGTTTTCCCTGAAGGTGGAGGCCTGACTGTTGATCGTCTCTTGGACTTCTGTTGACTACTACCATCCACATTTGGATTTATATCTGGTTCGGGCTGTGAACTGTTGGGTTGACTACCACTACCGGGTTCTTGACAAGGCTGTGGGATGTACTGTGTGAAAACCCTCTATCCACAGTGGGAGCCACTGACTCTGCAGAAACTGGAATCTGGTTTTCAGTTTCTTCACTTGCAGCTGACACATTTGGTTGTTCAGGGTGTGGATGAGTCTTCTCCAGCGGTTGATATGGCGGTAAGTTGGGTTCAGTGGGTGGATTTGGTAGCTGAATGATCCTTGGTGCCTCATCGAAGGTTACCTTTGGTGAATGGGTGGGTATATTTGGTTGATCATTGCTTAAATCTGGTTGTTGTGTGTTTCTTCGGGTATGATGGACTTCTTTCTCTATCACAGCATCCTCTGTTGAGCATCCGGTCCAGGCACACCTCTTACAGTCTCACTCAATTTCACCACTCTCTTTCTCTTCTTCTTTGGGGTTGGGGGTCTCCTAACATACAGTTTGGTTCTGTGCTTCACTGGGGTCCTATTAACAGTTTATATCTCAAGCTCTGGTTCGGGTTCATTGTTCTCTTCTACGAACTCAGGAAGGTCAACTGGATGCTCGGTGAACACCTCAACTCTCCTCCCATTAGCAATGGCTGCTTCATACATACTCACCACATCCATGTCTAGTCTAAGCAACCTCAACCCACCATCCAACTCCTTCCCAGGTTCAAGCTAGTAAAGCTCGCTCACATCATTGTACCATATGTCTTTTACTAAGTCATTCATGAAGAACTTATTAAGCGTGTCCACATTCACTCGTTCAATATCAGTTTTCTCACCCCAACATACGCCAGTTTCCCATCATCACCCTTTTCAAATTTTCCTCTGTGACTAATGACTAGCGTAATGTGGATAGTTGTCATCTGCAAACACACATGTATACAGAAGAGAAAACGAATTCACAACCACATCATAGCCACTAAAAAGACACCCTAATAAAAACATCATACCCACAACCATGCACCAAAAATCCAGAAAACCATCACAGAGAAATCGAAGGTTAGTGCTTACCTATGGATGAGACCACGCAATTCCAACAGCTCACACGATCCACACCAAGAAGCACCCTCTCTTGAACACGGAGATTATCGTCGGCACCGGAGATTTTCTGTGAGTGGAGAAGATGAACAGTCTACTCTTAGGACTCTACCCTCTGTTCTGTGAAACGCGCGAAGAGGTGTACCTTTGATAACTGTTCAATTCTAATTTCCCTTTTTTTTAAAAAAATATAATTTTGCAATCCAATTATATTTTTAGGTAATTGTATTTATAATTTTCACGTAAGAAGCCCCCCAAGCCATGTCACGCCGGGAAGTGCCACGGAGGATGCGTTACTAATGGAGTCAACGCCGGAATAAGGCTTGGTTAGTTTCGTCCCACGGATGTCACGATTGATGGTTACATTTGGTAGTTTTCTTCTCTCGTGGGTACATTTGTCAGCGTTTTCAACTTTCATGGGTACAAATGGTACTTTACTCTTTTAATTTTAAACGGATAAAAATCTAAACTTCTATTTTAATAGATAATTAGAATAATAATTGCATCTGAGCACGTGACAGGAGACCGATGCCGCTGCCAAGTCTTGGAGTTGCAAGAAAAAATTTGGGTTGAGCAAGATAGAAAGTAATGCCATTCAAATTGTAGCTTTTGTTTGGTGTGTTGATGGAGAAGATGAAATGTGTGGTGAAATTCATGACCTTGTCTGTTTTTTTATCCGAAAAAATGTAACAGTTTGTGATATTTGACTCTGCCAAGACTATTAGTCCCATAATAAATAAGGAGTACTGATGACTTGAAAATTCAAGTAAAGAGAACTAGAAGTGTTAGAAAAGAATGATTTGAGTTTTGGGAAAACAAAAATAAATTTAGTTATTAATATTTTAAGAAATGATATAATTATTCATTTTAAATAATAATTTAATTATAAAATAGTTTAATTATGGTTAAAATATTAATTCTTATTAAATTAAAATAATTGAAAAGTTATGAAGTTAAGATAACATCTAATTAAAAAGTGACATATCATAGAGAATAAATTATATGTTACTTTAGGGAGGGTAAAATAGAATTCGATCACCTTAAAATTAATACTAATAAAACACATAACACTTTTCATTAGGCTCTAACTCACTTTTACATATATAAAAAAAATATTCTGGTAGCACTTTTACTAAATCGCTCTAACAAATTACCAAAATTTTTATCTACAACAGTCACACTCTGCGAGATGAAAAAGTATTATGAGAAACAGAAGAGGAAGAAAGAGGTACTTTTTATATAAGAGGAGAAGAAAATACCGTGCGACTATATAGACAACGATTGTCCAACCCAAGAATCTCGCAATCCACGAATAACAGTATAATAGCATCGCATAACATGGGTGTTTGATCACGTGGCGGTTCAAAAGCATCTCGCAGTGAGCAAGATTGCAGTGTCAGTTTTGCGTTGACGGCGAGAACTACAACTCATCATGTATTATTACTGATGACCTACTCACGTGCACAACACTAATAATAAATTAATATAATAAATAATTTTTGTATAAATAATCTTTTTTTTTATTTATTTCTTGTGAATTAAATTAAAGTTTATTTACTCCAAAAAAGTAGATTCTTTCCCATTATTTAGGGTTAGGGTCAGCTTGCCTCTAAACTCCATGTGTTTGTTTATAGTGATTTTACATGTCGTTTACATACATATTAACCGAGAATACAAAAATGTTATAACGATTAATAATAAGAAGGGCTGACCAGATTAGTCATTAGTCACAACTTAATTTTATTTGCCAAATATAATCATTAATCAAATTGAACAATAGTTTTCAATAGTTATCAACATGCTATTACAATTTTTATTGAGTTATATATTGCATGCGCTTCTTGTTTCGCTTTTGCACTATATATAGATATATATTTTTATAAAAAAAGTGGCAACCTAGACATGGATAAAATAATTTTATAGCTGCAAGTGGAATGATATGCAGGTAAAGGCTAACTTTTTTATGTACAAGTGATTTTAACGTAAAATACAAGAATATTTAATTATTTATTAATATTTTATATTATTATGATAATAGTATAAAATGTTATTAATGTTTTATAATAAAAATATTTTTATAACTGCAAGTGAAATAATAGACAAATAAAGTTAATTTTTATCTTTTAACTCCATTAAACTTTTCTCAATTCTACTTAAAGATATCATAGAAAACTAAAGATTTGGACATTACAAATTAAAATACGTCATAGACCTGTTAATTAACTTGCTTAAATTAACAGTATCAACTAACAAAAATTTAAAAATGTAAGTCATGTTGGTTTGTTATATAATTAAACTCAATTTGGAAGACAATATAAATGATGCTTTCTTGAAAAAAAAAATTAACAGTGTAAAATTTTTAATATTCTACATTGTTAATGCATAGACATTAATATTTTAGTCACAGAACAAGACACTGATCTTTCGTTTTCCTTTTCATGTAGAAAGATTAAATAACATTATCCCAGAAAGAAATAAAGAAAAAATAAATTAAACACCGAATTTTTTTAAATTGTAACTAAAATGTTTTTATTCAACAAAAATGAAAAGGGAAGCTAAGAAAGACGTTTTCCTGGTATATTTCCGTCCTTTCTTTTTCAGTCCTTATCCTCCTCTTTCCAGAATCTTTTAGACTTTGCTTTATTTCAGTTTTTCAAAATTACAAAATATATTATTGTTTACAATTAATATATATATACAAAAATTAAGGGAACAATTTTTAATATATTTTTTTAAAAATAATTTATTATGTAATAGAAGAAAATAATTCTACACCTAAAATTTCAATAGATAGGAAAATTATAGTCAATAAAGATTAGGAATCATTTCAAGTGTACTGGGAAGTACCGGTGCACCAATTATTTTAATCGTTGATTTCAATTAATATATATTATATATATTTTTTATAATTTAAATTAACGGTTAAAACAATTAGAGCACCGGTACTTCCGGTACACTTAAAATGTTTCCTAAAGATTAAAAATTAGTTTTAAGTTGAGAGATTAAATAAGTATTTATCCCAGTTATAGAAAAAGAAAAGCGTTACCACTAAATGTTTATTTATTTATTTATTATTTGTTTGTTTTATTATCTAATCTCTTTTGGCTAAAGTGAGATGCATAGCTTCTTTATATCTGATGAAGTAAATGGCATTTTCAATATGTATCCAAGCAGGGAAGTATCCTCCGCAATGGACGGTTCTGATGTATGGGCCATCTGTCCTGAGAAAGCGAAAAACATGGCCACCAGCAAATATTTATATAAATATACAATTTTTTTTAATTTAAAAAAAAAAAAAGACTAGTGGTTGACGAATCACCATCAATGCATATAAATCTCTTTGTTGTAAGAAAATCCCAAAATTCATAACATTTGAAAATTTGAGATTGAATAAAGAAATGGGTAACCCTCTTTAGAAAAAGATATGTCAAGCAAAGATGGCACATGGGACTTGAGTAAACTGAAACACACCACAAGCATAATTAAGAGCATGTGGAGGACAATGCAAGTTAATTTAATAATATATATATTTTTTTCTATTATTATTTCAACAATTCAATTTTGAAAATTCATTTTTCTATATATAATGAAAAAAAAAAAGAAAAAAAATAAAAGGAGTATATAAGAAGGGAACATGGATATCCAGCCAATGGCAATGGAAATGGGATTCTCATTCAGTATTCCAACTAATAAAGGCATGTGAGGCAGTGAGAGCTGCTTGTCTTTGGCTACATATATTAAAGCAAGCAGTGTTTGCATTGCATGGGACCCTATCCATGTCACATCATCACATTGCACAGATTCCTCACTCTTTCTCATCTCTTGCTTTTCAGTTTTCTCTAACCCTAGCTACATACATTCATCCAATTTTTTCGCTACTATATTTTAATCAAAAATGTTATTTTTTTATTAAAATCAACCACTAAAATCAGCTACCAATATATTTGTGTATAAATACACGTGTAGTTTAATTTACTTTTAATATATATTTATATTTCAATATGTATTTTATATTGATAACTGATTTTAGTGACTGATTTTGATATACACGTAATATAGTCCTATTTTAATTGTAATTTGCATGTATAATACTTGTGTTCTTTTATTAATTACATAGTTATTATTTATTTTCTCCTCTTTCTTTTTTACTTCTTACTTTATTATCACCAGCAGGAATCTTTTGCTTTTAGTTCAAACTATTTGCAATGAAATAGTTTATTTTTAACATATAAATGTTAAATAATTAATGTATTTATATTATATATTTGAATTAATATTAACTAACTTTTAATTCTTTTTTTTTATTAAAAAATATTGACTTCCGGCCCTAATATTTCCTAATTTTAACACCTTATAGACTTAAATAAAATTTAATTTAAATAAAATTATAACATTGAAATAATGACATCAAATTAAAAAGTACCTTATTATAATTGCAAAGTAGACTTGCTTTTAAGTGAAAAGTCAACATAATAACCAAGATTTTGCATCATGAAATGAAAATATAATGAATTTCTAGGGTGCCAAATCCCTAATATTATTCACGTCATCAACCTGCTGCCTTGCTGGAATGCTGGTGATATAGTAGTGATCCATCCATATATAACATAGTTTGTATATAAATTTTGATAAAAAAAATATTCTTTACGCACAAAAATTAATCATTATGTATTAAATATATATATTTGTATAATTTAATTCATTTTTAATATGTATTTTATATTTAAATATATATTTTATCTTAATGATTAATTTTACTGTGTACTTAGTATAGTTAAATTTTGATTCACTCGAATTTTTAAAACGAAAGTATCTATTTATTATATCTATTATATATTACTAATTTTACAATTAAAATATATCACGTATCACTCTCTTATTATAATTGAAATTAATTTTTTTTGTCTAAAATTAAAGAGTTTTTCTCTTTTTTCTATCTCTTTCATTCTTTCAACCATTCTATCTCTTATATATATTATTATCAATGATTAATCACAAATTTGACAATCAAAATATAAAATATGACATTTTTTAATTGTAACTCAAATTAAATTAAAATAAAATATTAAAATTAAAATTGAAATATAATAGTATTATATTACTAATTTAACAACTAAAATGTGTCACATGACATTTTCTCATTAAAATTGAAATTAAATATTTTTCTCTAAAATTAATAAACTCTATTTCTCTATTTTTTTTATCTACCTCTCTCTCCTTCTCTATTTCTCTCTTCCCTTCTCACTCTATATATAACTTATAATTTATAGGTTTAATTACTCTGTTGGTCCCTATAGTTTCGCAAAATTTTTAATTAGATTCCTATATTTTTTTTCCTTTTAATTGAGTCCTTACACCAAAATTTTTTTTAATTGAGTCCCTACACTTTTTTTTCTTTTTATTTGAGTCTCTGTACCAATTTTTTTTTACTTGGGTCCCTATACAATTAAGTCAATTACTACCAAGAGGGACTTAATTGAAAAAAAAATTGGTACAAGGACCAATTAAAAGGAAAAAAGTATAAGGACCTAATTGAAAATTTCGCGAAACTATAGGGACCAACAGAGTAATTAAACCTAATTTATATTACTAATTTGACGAACCAAAATATGTCGCGAGATACTCTTTCATTACAATTAAAATAAAATCTTCCTCTTTAAATTAACAAACTCTCTCTCTCCTTCTTCTTCTTTGTCTTTCTCTCTTTTCTTTATCTCTCTCTATCTTCTTGTTCTACAAACAAAAATTAATAAAATAATATAATTCAAATAAATTCATAAAATTATAAAAAAATATATTAAATTTATAATTAAATATAATTAAAAACTAATTTCGTAATATTATTCACAGAAAAAATATTATTAATACTATATGTATATTTTTTTAATTTTTTATTTAGTTTCAAATTTTCACCACTTATTTTTCTAATCTATATTTTAACTTCTTTAATTTTTCTTCAAATATTTATTACATATAATTTGAAAAGAATATTAATATTGTGATTAATAATTAGAACCAAGATTCAATTGTTTCAAAAAAAATTGAGTTAATTTTATAACTATCAATATAAATTTTTATACTACTATTCAATTATATTCTTATATAAAGAAAAAAAATATATTACTTTTAAATAATAAACATGAAAATTAATTATTTTTATTTGTGTGACAGACTTATCACATAATCAAATGTAAAAGAATACACATTAAATTCTTTCAAGTTTTAAATAATGAATATTAAAATTAATTATTAGTGAAAAATTAAACTCTTTCATATGAAAATAATAACTAAAAAATTTATTATTTGATTTTTTTATCTACAGAGATTTTGGTCTTAGTCAACGAACTTTTGTCCCCTATGATCATTTTGTAAAAGGTAAAGTATATTTTTTATCTCTAAATTTTGTCAAAAATTTTAAAAATACTCCTAAGATTTATTCTAATAGTCTCAAATTTTTTTAATTTATATCAAATATACCCATCACAGATAATTTTTCAAAAAATTTAGAACTAATTCAACAATAGTGCATAATAACTATATTTGATTTGCTTGTATTGAAAGTTATTTTTCTAAAATTATTGCTGAAATAATCATAAATTTTTTGAAAAATTAATTGTTAGAAGTAAATTTGATGCTAATAACTAACTTTTATTTTTTTTATATATTTGAATTAATATTAACAAACTTTTATTTTTTTTATAAAAAATTTTGGCTTCCGGCCCTAATATTTCCTAATTTTAACACCTTATAGACTTATACTGGTAAAATTTAATTTAAATAAACTTATAACGTTGAAATAATGACATCAAATTAAAAAGTACCTTATTATAATTGCAAAGTAGACTTGCTTTTAAGTGAAAAGTCAACAGAATAACCAAGATTTTGCATCATGAAATGAAAATATAATGAATTTATAGGGTGCCAAATCCCTAATTATTCACGTCATCAACCTGCTGCCCTGCCGGTGATATAGTAGTGATCCATCAATATATAACATATTTCGTATATGAATTTTGATAAAAAAAAATATTATTTACGCATCAAAATTAATCACTATTTATTTATATACATGTAAATACATATATAATTTAATTTATTTTTAATAAATATTTTATATTTTAATATATATTTTATTTTAATGACTAATTTTTTTGTATATTTAGTATAGTTGAATTTTGATTCACTCGAATTTCTAAAACGAAAGTACCTGTCTATTATATCTATTATATCTTTCTAATTTTACAACTAAAATACGTTACATATAACTCTTTTATTGTAATTAAAATCAAATATTTTCATTTAAAATTAAAAAGTTTTTTCCTCTTCTCTTTTTCTTTCTCTTTTTCTATCTCTCTCATTTCTTCAACCATTCTATCTTTCTTATATATCATTATCAATGGCTAATTACAAATTTAACAATTAAAATATACAACATAACATTCTTTAATTGTAATTTAAATTAAATTAAAATTAAAAATAAAATATTAAAATTAAAATTAAAATATAATAATATTATAGAGGCCTGCTACACATACAAGTCTTTTTGGCTTACAAGTCTTACAAGTTGGCACAAGCCCAACAAAAAATACGCATTACACTCCCACAGTCAAGAGTAAATAAACGCACATTATTCAACCACTTCCTGTTTCAAAGCGCGCTACTCACCATGCATTATAAACGACTCTTCTTCTTCCTCTATGAAAACGAGTTTCTTGCCAAATTTGAAGATAATGGAACTTCAGAAATACACCCAAACGATTACAGAAATACACTCAAATGATTACAGAAATACACCCAAATGATTACAGAAATACACCCAAACGGTTACAAGAATTCACCCAAACGATTGCAGAAATACACCCAAAGGATTACAAAAACTACACCCAAAGGGATTAAGAAATACACCCAAAATTCGTTGAAGTATACTTTATGCATAATTCAGAACTCTTTCTCTTTCTCCTCCTCATCTTCTGCTGCTTCTTCTTCTTCAAAAACGATTTCAGAGCTTGATGTCAAAAAACAATGGAAATCGAGAATAACGAAGAAAGAAAACAGAGAGAAAAGCACGTAAATAAAGAAGGAGAAAGAGAAGGCAAGAAACGAAAGAAAAGAAGAAGAAGAATAAGAGGAAGAAGAACGTGCGGCAAGAATAAGAAGAAGGTTCAGTGAAAACGTGTAGTAACGGTTGAAGAAGGAGAAAGAGAAGGCAAGAAATGAAAGAAAAGAAGAAGAAGAAGAACGTGTAGCAAGAAGAAGAAGAAGGTGCAGTGAAAACGTGCGGTAATAGTTGAAGAAGGAGAAAGAGAAGGCAAAAAACGAAAGAAAAGAAGAAGAAGAAGAAGAGAAAGAGGAAGAAGAACGTGCGCAAGAAGAAGAAGAAGGTGCACTTGTAAATACTTGTATAAAAAAACGTTTGTATGTGGAGAATTTCTCAATATTATATTACTAAATTAACAACTAAAATGTGTCATATGACATTCTCTCGTTAAAAATTGAAATTAAATATTTTTCTCTAAAATTAATAAACTCTATTTTTCTATCTTTTTATCTACTCTCTCCCTTATCTATTTCTCTCTACCATTTTCACTCTATATATAACTTATAATTTATATTTTATATTTTTTATTACTAAGTTGACAAACCAATTAAAATGTGTCGTGAGATACTTTTTCATTACAATTAAAATAAAATCTCCCCCTTCAAAATTAACAAAACTCCCTCTCTCCTTTTTCTTTATCTTTCTCTCTTATTCTCTATCTCTCTATCTTCTTGTTCTACAAACAAAAATTATTAAAATAATATCATTCAAATAAATTCATAAAATTATAAAAAATATATTAAATTTATAATTAAATATAATTAAAAATTAATTTTGTAATATTATTCACATAAAAATATTATTATTAGTATATGTATATTTTTTTAGTTTTTTATTTAGTTCTAAATTTTTATCACTTATCTTTTTAATTTATATTTTTATTTTTTTTAAATATTTATTAAATATAATTTGAAGAGAATATTAATGTTGTGATTAATAATTAGAATCAAGATTTAAATTATTGTTTCAAAAAAATTAATTTTAAGTTAATTTTATAACTATCAATATAAATTTTTATATTAATATTTAATTATATTTTTATATATAGAAAGAGAGAAAAATATTATTTTTAAATAATAAATATTATAAAAATTAATTATTTTTATTTGTGCGATAGACTTATCACGTAATCAAATGTAAAAGTATACACATTAAATTCTTTCAAGTTTTAGATAATGAATATTAAAATTAATTATTAATAAAAAATTAAATTCTTTCATATGAAAATAATAACTAAAAAGTTTATTATTTAATTTTTTTATCTACAGAAATTTTGGTCTTAGTCAACGAACTTTTATCCCCTATGATCCTTTTGTAAAAGGTAAAGTATATTTTTTATCTCTAAATTTTGTCAAAAATTTTAAAAACTCCTAAGGTTTATTCTAATAGTCTCAAAATTTTTTAATTTACATTAAATATATCCCTGACAAATAAATTTTCAAAAAATTTAAAACTAATTCAACAATAGTGCATAATAACTATATTTGATTTGCTTGTATTGAACGTATTCTTCTAAAATTATTGCTGAAATAATCATAATTTTTTTGAAAAATTAATTGTTAGAAGTAAATTTGATGCTAATAAAATTTTTTTAAGATAAATTAAAATTAAAACAAAATAAAATTTATAAATATTTTTAAAATTTTTAAAATTTTTAACAAATTTAAAAAAAATATATATTTTATCTTTTTATAAAAATAATTTAATTTTATAATTTTTATTATAATTTATAATATCAAGACAAAATTAACATAATTCTAAAATATTTATATTTTTTAAATATTATTACGAAGAAGAACTCTACTAATGTATATATATATGAGTTTTAGTATGTACGAAATAAGAATTATATGATTAATTTTGACGTAGTAGTAATAATAATAATAATAATAATAATAAATGGTGATGAGGATTTATATTGGTGTCACAGTCACACCATCAAGTTTGAGTGTTGAATCAACTCATCACATGTACCTTTCAGAAGGTCTCAGAAAGCCTGTTAAATCAAAGAACTTATGGTTGTGCATGTTTAGGGCTGATTTAGTTGTTTTGGGGCCATTTGTTGGAAATTTAATTCCTTTCATGGGTCCTCTCTGTCTATTTAAAATATGCGATATATACATAGAACATGATCACATATAATAATAATAATAATAATAATAATAACAACAACTTAAACTAACAGATAAGTCACATCAATAATTATATATTTAAATACTTTTTTAAGTAATTTTTTTTAGGTTTATTTGAGTTTTTGTATAATCTTTATTTTTTTCAATTTATTTTATACTAAATTCTTATTTTGCTAGAATTTAACATAAATATGTTTTTAGACTTTTTCATTATAAAAATTATAATATTATGTCATGAAATATTTTTTTTAAATTTAAACTAATAAAAAATATACATAAATAATTATATATCTAACCATACATAGCATGAATAGTTGAACAATGTACTTTTAACGACTCTTTTTAATGTATATAGACGAAAGTTCATTTCCCATATGGAATATGTGTGGGTCATGAAATTTTATATATATCTTGCATGCATTGGTTTGGTACACTTGATTTCATCCCAATGTATGAAAGTTAGGATTAAAAGATAAAATAAAATACTGCACTAAAATATATCAAAATCGTAGTACATGATATGATGTATGTACATATATAGGCCCTTTTTTTACTCTCCGATGCGAAAACTATTACAAAGAATTAAATTCATGACTCAAATAGAGACAATAAACGTTGGTGCTTGGAAGGCCGAATTTAATTTCTTCGGTGTTTAGTTTTGTCCTTGTCTCTCATAAAACCAGGTCATAACATACATATGGCCACAATAATAATAAACCAATAACAAGAAGAGAAAAAAAAAACACCTTAAGTTAAGTTAAGTTATTATTATTAGAGAGCATCCAAATCTTGAACTCTACAAGTCTTTTATATGGTAACGGCATTAATAATAATTTGATTTGTGGTTGACTTATTTTGTAAAGTAAACTGTAAAATATTAAGCACATTGGCATGTATATATTTTATTATTTAATTAAGTAGCTGACTAATCTGATTTGACAAATTGTACTATCAATTTCTAAGATTAGTGAAAAATGTATGATGCGTTTATCGCTTATTTGATTAATTCGAGTAAAAATATCTATATGAACATATGAATATAGATTTAAAAAAAAAAATGAACAAGCATCAGAATAGAATCCTGAGATAGTTGTTTGTAAAATTAAATATGATTTTCACGTCTCTATAGTGCATACATATTTAGGGTGTGAAGTAATTAAGTATGGTATTGAATGTGTCAATTTTGGTATGAAATTACCTTGCATAGTAGCTATAGTAAGAGAAGCAGTGGCCACGTGTCATATATATATATGTATGATAAAAGAAAAGGACAAACAAAACCAGCTCCACATACCCTTCTTAGCTTTGGTTTCCAACCCTCATCACGTTCACATCACATAACACACACAAATTCAGATTTATTTTTATACTAAATCAATTGTATGTATCAAACTTTAAATTTCACCGAGAAATTAAAAACATAGTAAAATAAAAAACACATTTTTTTTTTATTATCTTAAATCTAATTTATATATTTTCTGTCTTGAAATACTTACTAATAAACACAAGGCGACTTATATGGGATGGTAAGGGGTTGAAATGGATGCAAAGGGATAATGGGTTGATGCGAAAGAGCTTCGTCCTAATGCACGATACTTGTTGGTGGGTTAGGTAGCAAACCCTGCCCCTCTTCCATTGGACCCATCCCCTAGATTCCTCCCTCTTTTTTTTTTTTTTTTTTTTAATTTAAAAAAAGTGACAACAATTTCATGTTTTAATTTGGATATATACAAACTATTAAAAAGTTTATATTATATTATGTTATAGACAACTCACATCTCATTTTCCTTAAGTAACCTCTAGCTTAATCCATAGAATGAAAGATAGCATGAAAACTATATGTTTATTATTACCATCACAATTAAGTTAAATGTATTTAGGTTTCTTTTACTATGGAAAATTGTGAATAGGAGCACCTACCTCTATCTACTAGCTTTTTAGTTATGATTTAAAATTGAAACATTAGGAGATTTCATGTTTCTTAATTTGACTCCGAATTCACCCACCACTTGGAATAAAAAATAAAAAATAAAATAAAACCAATGAAATGAAGGACATGATTATGAAAAGGTTGTAGCAATATATAGCAAGTCTATATAGAAACATCTTCTTTCTCTTTTGCAAAGAAAATATAAAGTAGAAAAAAAAAATGAAGTGCTTGTCTCCTAAGTGACACACTGCTGGTTTATGATTAGGAAAATAATTGCAAGTAATGAGCTAATAATAACACATGCACACACTCCAATGGAATATTAGCCAGGTTGATGCACAGAACCTACATTCATTTTTTATTTATATGCTTATTATTCTTTTTCTAAACACTAAACGTCATTTTGACATCTAATTACATAAAAGATAAAAACTTTATAGAAAAAAGAAAGAGAGGAAAAGAAGCAGTGATATATATTATTGAAGTTGATGTGTGTAGAGAGAATAGAATTATAGATTCAAACATATCCCCTTCTCTCTTTTCTTTCTTTCTTTCTCCTTTTCATCTTCCAAATATCCACATAAGAGAACAAAACCTCTTCCAGAAACTGATGATAAGGTATATATAAAACAAGGCACAACACAAGCTTCGCTTCACAAGAATATGGCTTTCTTCCCAGCAAATTTCATGTTACAAACCCCACATCATCATCACCAAGATGAACATCAACCTCCACCATCACTCAACTCAATCCTAACTTCATGTGCACCTCAAGAGTACCACCACGGTATATATATTATATGTGTATAGAGAGAAAGAGAGAGAGAGAGAGATATATTGTAATTATGCTGTTGTGATGCAGGAGCAGGAGGAGGAGGGTATCTAGGGAAAAGATCGATGTCATTCTCAGGGATAGAGGTGGGAGAAGTGGAAGGGAATGGAGGAGAGGAAGAGGTGTCAGATGATGGATCACAGGCAGGGGAGAAGAAGAGGAGGCTGAACATGGAGCAAGTGAAGACACTTGAGAAGAGCTTTGAGTTGGGGAACAAGCTTGAACCAGAGAGGAAAATGCAGCTTGCAAGGGCTCTAGGCCTTCAACCTAGACAGATTGCTATTTGGTTCCAAAACAGAAGAGCCAGATGGAAGACCAAGCAATTGGAGAAGGATTATGATCTTCTTAAGCGCCAGTTTGATGCTGTTAAAGCTGATAATGATGCTCTTCAAGCCCAGAATCACAAGCTTCACACTCAGGTTCTTTCAATTGCTTCCTTGCATGGGATATTTGGACATAATAATAATAATAATTTCCACTTTGATTATGCAGATAATGGCACTGAAAAGTAGAGAACCAACAGAATCAATAAACCTAAACAAAGAGACAGAGGGATCAAGCAGCAACAGGAGTGACAACACTTCAGATATCAAGTTGGATATATCAACAAGGACACCTACTACTACTACTACTACTTCAGCCATTGACAGTCCTCTATCCACTCATCAAAACAACAACAATAACAGCAGAACACTGTTTCCATCACCATCAAATAATGCTGCTGCTGCTGCTGCCACTGCCAGGCCAACAGAAGTTGCACAGCTTTTTCAAACCACTCCACATCATCATCATCATCATCATCATCACATGGTCAAAGAAGAGAGCTTGAGCAACATGTTCTGTGCCATTGATGACCAAACTGGCCTCTGGCCATGGTTAGAGCATCAAAATTTCAATTGAGAAAGAGAGAGAGTGGATCATGAAATCATGACTGAAAGGGGTGCTAGCTGTTGATAGATCAATTTGCCATGCTGGTTAGTCATCAGTTTCTTGGATTAAACCCCATGTTTTGGAAAACTTGATGCATTGCATAAACAAGGAGACTATATTATTATCATGATGATCAAGTAGGATTTTTTTGCGATTGGGCTAGACAAATTTTTGTATAAAAGGAATAAAGGGCTAGTCACCTTTTTTCTTTTCTTTTTTTATTTCACTCAATCAACTGAATCAGTTTTCTTCAAAACTTTCAGAGTTAATGACAAGATTTCCAACTAAGTCATAAAAAAAAAAAAAAAAAACTGTGCTTCTGATGGTGCCTGATACGAGACATTATTAGCCAAAGTGCCACTAAAATAAAGGCAGATTCTCTTCTTACCATTTTTTTTTTCTTTGCTTGCTTTTTTATATATCAAACCTTAATTATTATTAGAACTGTTTTGAGCAATTTTTATTTCCTATTATTTTTGCTTGCATGGCCATTGAATGAAGCTATATATATACATATACTTTATAAAAAATGCTATTAATTTATTTTAATATATATTTTATATTAATAATTAATTTTAGTATACACTTACCAGATTAATACTTTATATCTAGTATATAGTATACAGTGCATAGGTATGTGATTAAATTAAGAAAATTTTTGTTGTTACATTAGTTGATATTTATTATAGTTATAATTTAGGGTTTTATATTTCATTCCGTAATAAATATATACATGTATGCATATCAACCAATAAAAAAAAATTTCTTTCATTTAAAAAATCAATGTAAAATTAACAAGAACAAAACAAGGAATTAAAACAAGAAAAGAAAAATAAAAGAGGGGAATCAAGCACACATTCCAAGAGGAGAAAGAAGACAAAGAGATAGAAAAGAGTTGTGGGGAAGAAAACAAGGAGAGTTGGAAAATGGTCATTCTCGTGAGTGAGACGCTGTCGATTTTTGATTTTTTTCTTTTTTGTTATAAATTTTTTTTTCTGGTATTGGTGACAAGGGAATGGCGAATGGGTCATCATTCATCAACATATTCATCGTCATACAAGGGAACTTCTTCAATCCAACAAAGAAAAAAAAGCACTGGATTTGGCTTATTGCATTCATGCATTCTCCTCACTATGGAGAAGAAAAAAAAGACACTTGTAATATTTTTTTAACGGTGAAAACTCAGGTGAAGTCGTTTCACGTGAAGTTGATACTTCAGAATCGTTAGATGAAAATTTAGTCAAATCAATCAAATTATCTAACGGCTCTCAGGTATCAACTTCACATGAAATCGACTGTACCTGAGTTGCCACCTTTTTTAATATGTTTTAAAAATAATCAAAATAATTTACTTTTAACTTTATATTCCTCAGCAAAAATAACTATATATTATTAACATGAAACAATTCTTCTTCTCTAAGTGCAGTGGTAGTAGTTCATGTGTGATCGATCACTGTCTCTCGCTTTGAATCCCCCCCCCCCCTTCCCCCTTTAGAATCTTGTGTGTAATTGCAATAATGCAACCTCCCTTTTAATTTTCAGGTCACTTCTTTGGTTTCTCTCTTTTTGTTGTAATAAGGGAATTTGACTAGTATAAATTAACACACTTTTAAAAAATATTAGAATTGAGATTAAGTGAATCTAATTCAATTATAAAAATTAATTTATGGAGTTAGAGATATTTTATATTTATAAATTATTTTAAAAATTTTATCTTTGATAAATATAAATTTTAAAATATATATTTTTTATATTAAAAAATAATAATCTAGAACTTAAATATTTGTAGATAGGTGACTAACAACATTAAATTAAAAAAAATTTAATTTCATATTAGAATTAAAATTAAGTAAATTTAACTCAATCTAAAAATTAATTCATAAAATAAATAATATCTCATATTTATAAACTATTTAAAAATTTTACTTTTAATAAATATGTGACTTGTAATAAAAAGGACAAAAATAATATATATATATTCAAAACTTCTGAACAAAAGATCCAATTTCTACTAATCCTATGTTAGTTTTCTTACATTTTCTCTATCTTGTGTTGTGTGTGCCTATTTGTCCTAAGTTCTTATTTGGTTAAGTTTATAGTGTTAATAAGTTGGTGTTTAATTTTTTTAATTTATTTTTTATAATAAAATTTTAAATTTTAAAAAATTATTTATTTTTTATATTTTTAAATTAAATATTATTTTTAATAAATTAGATATCATCTCTTAAATATTATAGTAATTGTTTTTATTTTTTAGTTTGAATTGTGCGGATAACATAACATGGTTGGCAGAGTGACTGTGGTCAAAATAATTGCACTGAAAAGAAAGCATATTGCTGTAAGATTGTCACAATCCATTTAGTGAAGATACTCTGATGATTCTTACGTCACAAATATACTGTTCATTACCATGCAAATGTCATTGGATCGGAGAAACTTCAACTCATCATGTCAATACATGCTGCTGTGCAATTAATAAAAGGTCATTGTTACGGTATTTTTAAAAGGTGGTACATAGTTTACTAAAAAATATTAAAAGATAATATTTAATTTTAAAATATTTAAAATTTATTATAAAAAATAAAATAAATAAAAATTAGATATTAAATAATAAACACAACAGAATTCAGTTCACTTTGATAAAACTTCAACGTTTTAGTAATTGATAGATTTGTGTTATTATACACATTATTTTACAAATATTTTTATATATTTTTTCTTCTTTTATATAATAAATATAAAAATTAAATATGTATTTTTATTCCCAAAAAAAAAAAGAAAAAATGTACCCACTAAAATATACCGAAAATTAAGACAGTGCAAATAATGCCAAATATAATTTCTTGTTTTAAAATATACATGACTACTAATTATTTTTATATTGCTAACTTGGTATATAAAAAATTTTTCACACGTTTATTATTTCAGAAAAAAACATCTTGGCTTCTCTTCATAATCATTGATAGTTACTAGATTGTTTGCTAAATAATTTAAGAAGTATTTTTAATTATGAAGAATCTATTTTTTGAGTGTTGTTCTTTTAAGGTTACATTTATTAGCTTAAAAAAATAAGAGGTAAATTTATTTATTTTTTAATCACAAGAATATTTTTACAAAAGCAATCTAAATACTTTTAAAATTAACTCCTTTTTTTTTTATATCTTTTTTCCCTCACTACAATAAAACATTGTTCTTGTGGTGCCTAAAAGTCCCTATCTAAACAGGTTCATACATCGTACATGTAAATGTCATTCTAGTGGCAAACCAAATCCTAGAAGGAATATATTTACTTTATAGATGTATAAATTAGCTTAAATTGAAAGGAATATATTTACTTCATAATCGAAGAATTTGTGTGAGAATGATAATTTTTATACAGAAAGAAATAAATAATTTAACTCATTATATAAATGTAATACGGCATTATTTGTTTGTCTAATTTACACAACCCCAAAATATCTCTGTTTGTTTTATGTATTTACTCCTTTTTTTTTTTTTTAAACAAAGTAGCTCAACACATCAAATGGAGCGTTTGAAGAATAACAACCAAGATTAGCAATTATGAAAACGAAAACTAGGTAACACAAGAACGATAAATTTATCCTTTGTCATCTCCGGCATTGCCATCAACAACAAAAAGGATCCACACCTAACCACTCCTTGTAGTTTGTACAGCACAAATGAGAAATCTCTTCAACCCGTTTTCCTTTATGCTGGAAAATTCGTGCATTTCTTTCAAGCCAGATATTCTAAATAATCACACAGAAACACACTATCCAATTCTTACGTACCTCCTTGTTATGGGATATCTCTGTCCAACTTAGAAAATGCTCCTTCAAAGTCTCTGGGCATGTCCATTGCCTACCAACAAATGATAGCCAAGTACACCAAACCTGCCAAGAAAAATCGCATCTAAGAAACAAATGGTAATCATTTTCCACTCCTTTGTTACATAACACGCAAGCAACATCTTCCTGGTTGATAACCCCAAACCGACTCAATTTCTCCTTAGTGTTGACCTTCCCAGTCAAAACAAACCAAACAAAAAGTTCAATTCTCGGTGGCACTAGCCCCTTCCAAATTGTCCTGATAAAGCTGTAACTTGTTATATCTTCCGGCCTGCAAAACCTGAGCAAACGAGTTAGTAGAATATACTCATTGTTTATCAAATTTCCACACAACTCGATCCTCTCTGCCATTAGCAAGTTTGACCAATCGAAGTGTATCATGTAGCTGGTTCACTAAATCCAACTCCCACTAAAATAGATCCATGCACATGCAATTCACTTTCAAATTAGTGTAAAAAAAATATTAAATGATCAGTATTTTCTATATAAAAGTTTTATAAATTAATCAAGTAGGGAATATTTTTTGATATAGTAACAAAAAATTTAAATATATTTGTTTCAACTAACAAAAATGAAAAGGATAAAATTGTCCGATCCGAATATTGATCTAAAAATGTTGCGGTTCATAAACTTTTTCCATAAACTAAATCTAAAGTTCATTATGTAAAAAAAAAGAGATGATTTGATTTTCATTTTAAAACAAATATTTCAAGTTAATTATATAAGGAATTTTGTGAAATGAAGATAATGCGAAGAGAGATGAGTAACCGCTAACCTTATCCAGCAGCTAGATGCATATTTGATATTGAGATTACAGAGAATAACTAATAATAATTAATTAATAAACAACGCATGTGACAACATCTGCGGCTGCTTCGAAAGTATCGATTTCTATATTAAAGTAATTCACTGTTATGCTTATGGGATCATGTGAACCATAACGCATGAAGATTTTGTCATTTTAATTTGACAAGACTTTCTACGAAGCCAACTATATCATATAATTAATTAATTAATTAATTATATTAGGCTAAAGTTCTGTCTGGGGACATAATAATAATTAAATAACTCATCTAAAGATCGATTTAGTGGCCACGTGCTTGATGATTCCTAAGTGAAAATGTCTGATAAAGTGGTTCGGATTATTATTGTGAGAGCCATCTATTGCGCATTCCCTCATGTTTGGGGATTATATGTGACTCTTCAAATGTCAATCTGCAATCAATAATTTTGATTCATACAATTAAGTTTAGATAAAATCTTGCTTAGAGTTATTCTGTCAAAGGCCACTTTAAAAAATTATGCTAGATTTTCTTATGAAGGAACTCTTTGATGACAAGCTTATCCACATATGTATGAGGTGTAAATTTTGAACAAAATATATATACAAGGTTAGGTCATGTGGCCAACTATGCATTACGATTTATATTAATTATTATGGATATAAGTATAACCAAACTGGATTGTTACTGTTCAGATTCTGGAATAATAGAGAAATGTTATATTTTATAAGATGGGATATATGTTGAAAATAATTGTATTTCAACCTTTTATTTGGAAAGATTGTTTATTTATCATTTTCTTCTTTTAATAGAAATGTATTTAATACCATTTAATCCTTCCAGCAATAGACCGGGGTTTGACTCCTGGTAAACGTAACCCAAGTGATATTTTTTTGTTGTTCAAAGTATTTTTTGGATTGGCAAGTCCATGACTAATTTATTGCAAATTTGAGTTTTATTTAAGAGTTTGTCATCGGCCAATGAATTACTGTATACACAAGACGAAATTTAAATTTCTGACATTTATTTAAACCGATAAGTGAACTAATCACTTGACTAATCCAAATTGATTATGCAAGTGATATTTAGTGGTTAGAAATATGAAAAAAAATACGAAGGTAAATTCTTTTAAATCTTTCAAAGATTGATATGTTTCATACTTTCATTACTTTTTTTTTTCTGTTCCCGCTATGTTTATATCCTTTGTAATAAACATAATTTTGATACTAGTATTTTGTTTAACAATCAAATATGTGTTCTTTTTATTTTATTAATTTAAATATATAATTAATTAGTAACAATCATATTTTTATAGATATTAAGAATGTTTGGTATATGAATAGTGCTTTTTTTTATCTAATACTTAAAAAGATATTAAAGGGAAAATAATGAATGTGGTCATTTCACAAAAAAATGGCGAAAAACCTTTCTTTTCGTTTATAGACAATTTTTTTTCTAAATTATAATTTTTTTAAATGTTAAACTAGTCATTTATCCGATCCTTCAACTTAATTATACGAACCACATTTTATTATGAGGACACATTCGGTCAAAAACATCATAATCAAAAGAAGAAGAAAACGATCACTTTTTCTTTCTTTCTTCAGTTTTGGTCAGAAAAAGGTCGCTGGTGCTTTTTTTGCTTTTGGTCAGTAGGTCGCTGGTGATTATAAAAGGTATCAAAAACCAAAGCAACTATAAAATAAAAAAAAAACGTACAGTTTGCAGTGTGGGCTGTGATATTCATCATGGAGGGTGGCCCATTTAGCCTTTCAGCCCTCGCAGTTGGCCCAACTAAAGGTTTTGTATGGTTTATTTTCAGTGTCTCAACATGACCAAAAAACAATTTTCAGTGTCTCAACGAGAACACAAAAGCAACCAAATTACTAAATTATGGCATACTTTAAATCCACTGACACCAAGTAAGGAAGGAAGAGATTGGAAGGCAGTGTTTACGTTTTTGGACCAGCCTCCAAGTAGGCTTAAGTTTATTTTAGATGAAGATAGTCGTGGAGTTTGCTTACCTCAAACAGTAAATGTTAGATAACTTGGACCTTTGGCCTCCAGCTTACCAAAAAAAAAAAATTTAACTCCGTCAGTTATTTAAGTCCTTTGTTCTATCAACTCTAACCGAAGATAAAATGATCCCTGACTCCCTTTGTTTGGAAACGACACCTTCTCTCTTAATTTCCATAATATCTCGTATAACCCTAACATTCATAATCTTCTTTTTCACCTTTACAGTCTTTTTCTCCATCTTCTCCTTCCTCCTCTTCAGCTCCAAAATGAAGCCATGGTGTAACTGCCACGCGTGTTGCACCTATCTCAATATGTCATGAACCACACACTTTTCAAATTTCTGTGACTGATACACCCACCTCCTCTGTATTTCGCCCACCAGAAGCATCCACCTCCACGTCCTCAATAGCAGCATCACCTCCAACTCCAACAACGTCCACCACATCCTCAAGATCAAGTTCTATAACTACCCTAAGGGCACGCCTTTCTCCACTCTCCGACAATAAATATAGATTGTTGGATATTAGGACATCATGAGAAGATTCTCCTTCAACATCATATAAAAAATCTCATTTGAAATAGACCTTAAGTGTTTCATTCCTTCTCTCCCGAAGTCCAAGCTGGCAGACAGTTTCGACCTCACATTCAAGCTATCAGTACAACGAGCAATGTCACCGTCATCGCTCATATGAAAACTGAAGTGATTACGGAATATTGATTCGGAGAAGAAGATGAAGGAAGCGATCAGAGTGGTGGACAATGCGGCCATGGAGATGATAGGACAGAGGAGGAGGGAGATGGCGACGATAACAACGACGGGTCTTAACAAATCGGACTTGCTGTCTAGATTCATGGGATCCATCGAAGACGACAAGTACTTGAGATATATAGTCAATAGTTTCTTGAGTATGAATTGGTTGAGAACAAATTGATGATTTTTCGTCTTGTGAATATTGAAGTTGCAGAGTGTGCACATATAGCTTGAAGTTGCAGTGTTAGACTGTTAAGGTTATGCGAGATACGATGAAAATTAGGGGAGAACAATGTTGTTTCTGAACAGAGGGGGTCAGGGGTCATTTTATCCCATGTTAGAGTTGCCAGTAACTATTTTATCCTTCGTTAAAATTGACGGAACAAAAGACCTAAATGATTGACAAAATTAATTGTTAACGACCAATTGAGTAATTAATTTTAGTTGGAACTAAAGTGTTTGATTAAAAAATTTTAAAGACTAAAATAAATAAATACTTAAAAAAAAAAACTATTTTTTAACCAATTATTTTTTTATTTATTAAAACATTTGGCACTGCTGCACTACAAGACTTGTACTACTGACATAAATATATGCCTTGTTAGAAGGTGCATTTGGGTTGATATACAAACTTAGGAAAAATATGAATTGTAGAATGAAAAAGAAAATTAAATAAATTACGAATACATATACAAACTTAGAATTGTTGGCTACTAATTTTTTTTTCTACGGTATCTCCTAATTTGATAGGTAAAGGGCTAATTTAACATGGTACTGAACTCTATTTAAGAGTTTGTCGTTGGTGAATAGATTGCTGCATGCATAAAAAAGAATTTAAACCCCTGACACTTACTTAAGCAGACTAGTGAGCTAACCACTAGACCAACCCAACTTGATTTGTTGGCTACTAATTTTTAACCCAATCAAAGTTTATCTTTTAGTGAGTAGAAGCCTGATCATAAAATCTACAGTCGAACCTCGACACGATATTTAAATAATCTAATATTGCATTAGAAAGTAATATTGAGATTAAGAGAGCAAGAATAAGAGATAAAAACAGAGAAATAGAGATTAAATTAAGTTTTTATATTGTGTTTGAGGTATTAAAGAGATTAAATTTTGTGTCTCAAAATTAAAATTTTAATTTGAGTCTCTAATCATCAAACACAATACTCAATCCCAATTTTCAGTTTCAGTATCAATTCCACAAAACAACCGCAATCTAAATAACTATCATTTTTAACCTTCATGTTTTTTTTAGGATAAAATATATTTTTTGTCTTTGAAGTTTATTAAAAGATTTAATTTTGTTTAAGAAGTTTTTTATTTGCATTAAATATATTCCTAACAGTTAAATTTTCAAAAAAATTAAGACGAATTCAACAATAATACATAATAACTATGTTTGATTTGCTTGTATTGAATATTATTCTTATGAAATTATTACTGAATTAGTTATAATTTTTTTTTTCAAAATTAACCGTTAGAATAAATTTGACAGAACTAAAAAATTTCTAAGACAAAATTAAAATAAAAGAAAACTAAAAATTATCTAAAATTTTTGAAAAAATTTAAAAATAAAAAATATATATTTTTGTTTGTAGTAAAATATCAAGCAAACACGCCAAAAGCTTGATGACTAATTCCTCAAATATTATAGAAACATAAAGTAAACGACCCTTCAAAGTAAGTAAGTTTTATTTTTATCCTCCAAAAAAAATCGAACCCAGGAAAAATAATTAAAGGACATAGACCTTTGTTCATATGTACTAACTTGTGTTGTTGTTGTTTTTTTTTTTTTTAATTCAGACTGTCCCTACAAATTTTCAAAAATAATCCACGGGCTAGGTAATGAACATGTGAAATGGATCATATAGATATATGCATACAAAAATTTATTTGCTAACATTAAAATTTTAAATTGAAAACTTCCACCTCAAGGATGGGCGAAGCTCAATTCGGATGGCTCAATGCAAAAAAATGAAAAAGCTGCAGGGTTTGGAGGACTTCTAAGAACTCATCATGGTAAGTGGATTGGTGGATTTGTCGTTAATATTGGAAGTTGCCAAGCAACTCAAGCGGAGCTATGGGATATTTATCATGGTCTTTAAATTGCCTGGGATATGGGTATGTGAAGAATGATGGTAGAGACAGACTCCCTAGAAGCGTATGAATGTATTAGCAAAGCCTCCCAAAGTTGCAGAAATTTTAATACCCTAGTGAATAGAATTGCTAATCTAAAGGAAAGGTCTTGGGAATTGACTTTTTACCATATAAATAGAGAAGCCAACACCTGTTCAGATTGGATGGCAAAGAATGGAGTTAAATATATTGCTGGAGTACATTTTATAGATAATCCTCCTCTTGACCTCAAATTGTTATTAGAAGAAGATTGTAAGAGAGCTAGTATTGTAAGATTGGGTTTAAACATGTAACCCGTTTTTTTTTGGGACTTAGGCCATGATGAAATACCAAAAAAAAAAATTTTAAATGAAATTCTGATTCATAACAGATTAAAAGATAAAAAAATACCGTAAAAAATAAAAAAAATCTTCTAAAAGAATTAGTCAGTTTACATTAACTTAATTTTGTACTTAAAAATCTATTATCTATTATATTCTATTATATATTAGTAATTTTATCACTAAAATAAGTCATATGTCACTCTTTTATTGTAATTGAAATCAAATCTTTTCCTCTAAAATCAAAGAATTCTATCTTCCTTTATCTCCTTTTCTCTATCTCTCTCATTTCTTTATACATCCTATCTCTCTTATATATCATTATCAATAACTAATTATAAATTTGATAATCAAAATGTACAATATAATATTTTTAATTACAATTAAAATTAAAATTAAAATATAGTTATATTATATTACTAATTTAACAACTAAAATGTATCACATGACTTTCTCTTATTAAATTTGAAATGAAATATTTTTCTCAAAAATTAATAAACTCCATTTCTCCATTTTTTTATCTATCTTTCTCCCCTTTTCTATTTTTCTATACCCTTCCCACTCTATATATAATTTATAATTTATATTTTTTATTATTAATTTGACAAACCAAAATATATCATAAGATATTCTTTTATTTCATTTAAAATAAATTTTTTTCTTGCAAAATTAACAATTTCTCTCTCTATTTTTTCTTTATTTTTCTCTCATATTCTCTATCTCTCTACATTTCTATTCTACAAAAAATAAAATTAATAAAATGATATAATTCAAATAAATTCATAAAATTATAAAAAATATATTAAATTTATAATTAAATATAATTAAAAAATAATCTCATAATATTATTCACATTAAAAATATTATTATTATATATTTTTTATTTAGTTTTAAATTTTTACTGTTTATCTTTCTAACTATATTTTATTTTATTTTTTTCAAATATTTATTATATGTAATTTAAAGAAAATACTAATGTTATAGTTAATAATTAAAATCAAAATTCAATTATTTAAAAAAAATTAATTTTAAGTTAATTTTATAATTATTAATATAATTTTTTATACTAATATCTAATTATAGAGAGAGAGAGAATATATCATTTTTAAATAATAAATATGAAAATTAATTATTGTTTTATGCAATAGACTTAATACTTAATCAAATGTAAAAATATACACATTAAATTCTTTCAAGTTTTAGATAATGAATGTTAAAATTAATTATTAGTAAGAAATTAAACTCTTTCACATAAAAATAATACCTAAAAAATTTATTGTTTAATTTTTTATCTATGGAGATCATGATCTTCTTTCGCGATAGAAATTTTTGTCTCCTACATACGATTTTTTTGTAAATATAATTTAATTTTATAAAATTTTTGTGTTATAATTTATAATGTGAAAATAAAATTGATGTAATTTTAAAAAATTTATATTTTTATAATGTTATTACGGTTAAAAATATTAGTTAAAACAATATATGCCTTGCCCATGGACAATATAAGATAACTTCCTGGAAATTTCTTAATACGTTTGGAACCTCATCTGTACATTATTAGATTAATTCACTTCACCTACCTTTGTCTGACTTCAATTTTACTATTAACTCATTTTAAAGTTACTATATATATTCCTTGTCTTCATTATAAAGGCTTATGGGCAAGAAGAGTACTTGAATTGTGCATTGCGTTTTAGCTGAATCTAAGGATCAACAAAACAAAACAAACAGAGATTATGCTAACTTTATTTCATGCCCTAACCATAAGCAATTAAGCATATAATTATATTTGGGTGGTTATATATAATATATTATTGTATTTCGTGAACACTAAGCAACCCTACTTTAGGCTTATTAATTATTCTACATATAAACTACCACTATACTATATCATGAGCGGAAATTTTGAGATCTGAAGAAGTGTCATTTTCTTGGGACATGACCAGAACTCGCACATTATCATCATTATTGGTAAACCCCATGATATAGATTTTCTCTTGGCCAAATTAAATTAACATGTCTTAGTCCTCATTCTTTAATGCAAACAAGAAGATTTGAGATTTGAGAGGTATCTACAAACCTAAAGCTATAGAAAAAATGAGTGATCCAACTATGATATAATTCTAACTTTTCGGTGAGATAATCAAGTCTCTGCCATAAATATGACAATTCATTACAACAACAAGATTATTATTGCATGAGAAAATATAGGTAAACAATATAAATGTTGAATAATGTGAACAATAATTTAAAAAAAAATTAAATTAATTATTAAAATCAGATTTTTAATTTATTAAAATAATTAATTTTTAAATTTAAATTATTAGGATTAGGCAACGTAATCTCCTTCGTTACATTACATTTTCATTCTATCTCAACTTTCCTCTCTCTCCTCCAATTCAAGTTTTCTCCTTCCACCAAGCTGCGACAAAAATGGCGCCGTAGCTTCAACGGGATCAACCTCAGCACCGTTATCAATCAAGACCTCAACGCTCTCCACCTTCCCTTTCAACGCAGCCTAATGCAAGGCCATCCACCCATTTTGGTCCCTTCCATTAACGTCCACTCTCCCAACCATCAAACAGCTTACCATCCTGTGCACGTCCCTTGCCTTCGCCACCTGAAGCAGCACGTCCCTCCAATGCAGCAAATCCCTTAATTCCACGTGTCCATTTTCCATTACTATCGCAAATGCTGTTTTTTCCACTCTATCCACTGCGCGCTTCACGTCGCACTCACATTCCGTTAACAAACTTGCCAAGGCTCCCAACTGCCCTTCCGACGCCGCACAATGCAACGACATCCACCCCTTGTTTTTACTTTATTGTGGTCAACTCATAATATGCTGGATGGTCATTTTAGTAGGTATGCAGATGATTATTTTAATTCTTACGTGGATGGTTATTTGATTAAAATGAATTTAGTTAGATACAATTAAAATATGCTGGATGTTTAATTCATTGGGTATGCAGATGATTATTTTTATCCTTAAGTGGATGGTTATCCTTAAGTGCCGATGAGAGTTCTTGTTGACGAACCAGCAGCGGTGAGGAGGATTCCGACAGCGACGATGAGAGTTAGTTGGCGACCAAGTGGCGGTGTGAAGAACCCAGGAGGCGACGATGATGTCTAGTGAGGGAGAGAGTGACGCTGGCAAAAGAGATTGGTTGGTGAGGCACTGACGGCAGAGGCTTTGGTAGAGAAGCTGTTATTTTGGTAAATTATGGTGTAATAGATGATTAAAATTTTTGAATTATTAAATGAGATTTTTTTTTGTTGGATAATTTAGGTGGGGTATTTTTTTTAACTTTATTGAATCAAATTTTCAGTTCGTTGTTTATGTTGTTTAAATTTTTTGTTGTCTAACTAGCAAAACCGTGAATGTATATAATTTCTTTAATTAATTAGTGGATTTCATTCATCAAAGTAACATATTTTAAAAGCATTTAGTCCATTAAATCGAATAATACTACATGAAGGTATATAGCAAACATGGGAATCTTGTAATCTCAAAAAAAGGACACAACAAAAGGAAACAAAGGATGGGAATATAAGGAGGGATGCATAGGATTCCCAAATTCTCTTTTCTTTTCTTTTTATTTTTTGGTTTGCAAGTGCATATGCTAAGTAGAAAAGATAGGGAGAGAGCAAGTGAGAAAGTGAGTGAAGTGAAAATCCAAAGCACTTTGGAAATGGTGGCTCCAATATATCCAAAAGTAATAGCATGGTTCCCACAATGCTATATAGGAATTCCAAGTAGAAGTAAACCGACACCAACATCTACTATACATAAAGCTAGAAAATTTAGATAAAGATATATAATTACAGTTCATTATACATATATATGCTTCAAATTTTGTTCCACACGTGGGACCTTTACTTCCCCTCTTTTTTTTTTTTTTTCCTTCAGTATGTAATGTGATCATCAATCAAAGTTTTTCTTTTGAAAAAAAAAAGACCTCTTCTTGGCTTAAAAATAGAATTAAAGAAAGGCAAGGACTTAGGAGGGATAATGTTATATGTTAGTGGCAAGTTCTATTTGGCAAAGAAAAATGCATGCTTAACAGCATAAGTTTTATTATTAGTATGCCCAAATTTTAGTATATATGCATCTCTCAAATTTGATGAGTGTTTGTTTTGGTTGCTGAGAAATTATCAAACATTATAAGTAGAGTAAAACACACTCTTGTTTTGGGCGTTTTTTTTTTTCCCGGTAGATCCTAAAATTCATTTTAACCAAAAGGACATGATAAAGAGCCTAAACAAATTTTGATAAGAGTTTTTAAGAATAAAATTTTAGGTTAGAGATTTGTACCAAGAATAATAGTAATAATAATAAAAAGAAAATTAAAACAATGATATTGTTGTTGTGAAGACAAGGCACAGACTAGAAGACAATGCAAGTTAATCTTGTCCAAAATTCATAAGGCAAGTTGCTTACAAAAACATACAAAATTATTAAGAGTCCTAATTCATTCGTTTAATTATTTTTTATTTTCAAATAAAAAACTTTTATTTTTTTAAATCTTTTTTATGTTCTTAGAAAATAACACCTGATTAGAAGACTAAATGAGGTATGAGATTTTAACTTCTTTTCTCAACATGAGCTTTTTTTTTTCCATCCTAAAATATAGTAAACTCAAAATTGTTGGTCCTAACTTTATATTTGTTGTGCTCTGTTTCCCTTGCTTATGGTTTTTGTTTTATTCACTGCAAAACAAATGAGCTGAATTATTAGTAATTAACTATTTGCTCATTGTGTGAACTATGATGAGGCATTACTATCAAATTATAAAAACTTTATGGTTTCATTTGTAAAAGTTGAATTTGGGACCTGTACTGTGGTATATCAAGGCCTAGGAAAAGAAAATTATTTTTTCTCGGTATTCATCAGTTCGGCAGGTTAAAAATTAATTTATCACAAATTAAAATTTTATTTAAAGATTTATTATTGGCTAATGAATTGTTGCATGTATAAAACAAGATTCGAACTTTTAACACTTTATTTAAATGAACTAGTAAACTAACTATTAAACCGACTAAAGTTGGTTTTGGAAAAGAAAACTTTATCAAACACTATTTGAACTATATTTCAATTAGATTCTGCATGCTTTTCTGTTGTTATCTATCATATGATTCACCTTTAGATTAAGGTGGGAAAAAATTGTACGTGATGACTGATGAGTGTAACATTTTATTTTATCATGATTAATTTAGGATTTCAATTCCTATCCAATAATAAATAAAAGCACATAAAAAAATTTACTATTATAATTAAGATTTAGTTATTTTGTGTCTTAAGAATATATAATAAAATTAATATTAATGAATATTTTAAAAAATTTTTTAATAAATATAAAACAAATATCGAAAAATTAAATTTTTTATATTTATTTTAATAAAAAAATTTTAATTTATAATCTTAACCTGGGTAATAAGGACACAAGATAGGTAATGAGCCATATAAATTATTAACCAAATTGAATTCCTAGCTACTATATATAATGATCTCTTGCTACATACGAGGACATAAATAGGTAAAATGATGAGCTAGAAGAAATTAAAAGCAAAGGAAGCATACCGTATAACGGTAGGTTCTGGTAATAAAGAAAGAGACCCATATGCATATGCGTGCTATCATAAGCTCATTGAATTTATTTTTAGGCTAATGATTCTCATTCCCCTTTTGTTGAGTTTTGGATTGAAGGTCCCCACGTTTTTTAGTTTTTGTCTTTTTCTTTTTTCTTTCCCAATTTTATGTTAATTAAATTATGAGTAATTATTAAGAATTTTATTTTATTTTTTAATTAAAATATTAATATTTAAATGAATAAAATTTAAATATATATCATTTTCGAAAATATAAAAAAATTAAAACTTTTTATTTAAAATTTAAAAGATGAATAAGAATTTTCATTTTGGATAAATATAGATTTACATATCATATATGCATGAGGTACGTGAACTGAATTGCTGGAATTAGCTTAATAATTAGGTTGATATGATGGAGGTTTACAAAATGAGAGTACATAAATTAATAATAAAAATATTATTTATATATTAAAATTAACTATCATATATTTATATATAAATATATATTTGTATATAAATATATAATTTAATTTATTTTTAATATATATTTTATATTGATACTTATTGTGACGAAGATGCTATGGATAAAAGATGCTATGGATAAGAATGAATGTCTATTAATGAATAATGTAATTTTTTTATACTGAGAGGAACAAGTCTTTATGTCGAAGGAAATTAATGAGGTTTGAAAAAGTAAATTTTGCTTGCCTATAAAAATATGTACAGGACAAATAGAATATACACAAGCAAGTAATAACAAAATAGTTTCCTCTCTCTTTATACTTTCAAAATATCCTCTCTCTATACACTTTACTAAATATATTAATATATATATATATATATATATATATATATATATATATATATAAATTATTTTTATTATATTGAAATAGTAATTATAGTGAATATTACTACTAGAATTATCTAATTATACTTCCATATTTTATATTTGTTATCTCTTCCTTATTTATTTATTTAGTTATTTTACAACACGTTATCAACATGAGACTCTAATCAAATTTTTAGGAAGACTCAGTAACAAATTTTTAATAAGTCGAAGCTCTCTCATCTTGAATTTAATCCTCTTGATATATCTGGAAACAATTATCTATCATGGATATTAGATACTGAAATCCATCTTAATTCAATGGATCTTGGAGATACCATTAAGGCTGAAAATAATGCATCCTAGAAGGATAAAGCCAAAATCATGATTTTTCTTCGTCGTCATCTTGACGAATGATTGAAAAATGAATATCTCACATTAAAAGATCCTGCAGATCTTTGGAAACACCTTGAAGAAAGGTACAATCATAAAAAACAGTGATACTTTCTCAAACCCAATATGAATTGACGCACTTGCGTCTACAGGATTTTAAATCCATAAATGAATATAATTCTGCAATATTTCGAATCACCTCACGAATGAAATTATGTGGGAAAAAGATAACTGATCGTGATATGTTGGAGAAAATTTTCTCAACCTTCCATGCCTCGAATGTGCTCCTGCAGCAGCAGTATCGAGAAAAAGGATTTAAAAAATATTCTGAGTTAATTTCTTGCCTTCTTGTTGCTGAACGCAATAATGAGTTGCTTTTGAAAAATCACGAAATGCGCCCAACTCGCGCTGCCCCATTTTCTGAAGTAAATGCGGCAAATTACCCAGAAGAGGTAAATGGCAAGGTTTTAATAGTAAGAAAAATTATAGAAGGAAAATGAATTATATTCAAGAGAGAGGATCTCACCAGAAGTGGGATAAAGAAAGAAATATTGGGCAAAATAAATTAACAGAGGATAAGTATTTTTGTTGTGGTGGAAAAGGTCATTGGTCACGTACCTGTCGTACCCCAAGGCACCTAGTCAATCTTTACCAAGCATCTTTGAAAAAGGATGACAAAGGAAAGGAAACAAATTTTGTTTCAAATGATGCTGAAAATTCCACTACTCATTATGATGTATTTGATTTCTTTGAGGACCCTGAAGGAAATATTGGTCATTTGATCAACGATGGAATAGTTTAATATGTGGGATTGTTAAGTATCCATGTAAATAAATAATGTAAAGAACTTATTGTTAAGTTTTTATTTTTTATGTATTTAAATTTCAAATATGATGTATACAAATAATGAAATATTAATGTTTATATTTTGAAATCATTAAATGTGTCAAGTTTTAAAATAAAATTTTAGTATATGACATTATTTTTATGTATAGCGTTTTTTAGAAAAATAATTCCGATCAAGTATTCAATTTAACTGTGCATACTATTTATTTTATTATTATTATTTGTCTTTAAAGAAAATGACAAGGATATGTAATGAAGATGTATGCCTTGCGGATAGTGCAAGTTCGCACACTATTCTCAAAAGTGATATATATTTTACCCATCTTGTGCCAAAAGAAGAATATGTTAATACTATTATTGGCTCAGGCAATGTGATTGAAGGCTCCGGAAGAGTTATAATTTTGTTTTCCGGAGGAACAAAATTCATAATAAATAATGCATTATTATCTACTAAGTCTCTAAGAAACTTGTTGAGTTTTAAAGATATTTGCCGAAATAGATATCATGTTGAGACAATGAATGAGGAAAATCATGAGTATTTATATATCACAACTCATGATTCAAATAAGAAAGTTATATTAGAAAAATTACCCTTACTTTCATCTGGGTTATATTATACCAAGATTAGTGCAATTGAATCACATGCCACTATAAACCAGAAGTTTACTAGTCCAAATGAATTCATAACTTGGCACGACCGATTGGGTCATTCGGGAACAACCATGATGTGGAGAATTATTAAAAACTCCCATGGACATTCACTAAAGAACCAGAAGATTCTTAAATTTAGTAAGTTTTGTTGTGCTGCATGTTCTCAATGGAAGTTAATTTTAAGGCCATCACCAGTAAAGATTGGATTTGAGTCTCTTGAATTCCTAGAAAGGATTTAAGGTGATATATGTAGACCTATCCATCCACCATGTGGATCATTTAGATATTTTATGGTCCTGATAGACGTATCTTCGAGATGGTCACATGTGTGCTTACTGTCTTCTCGCAACCTGGCGTTTGCGAGATTACTGGCTCAAATTATTCGATTAAAAGCACAATTTCCAGAAAATCCAATCAAAGCAATTCGTCTTGATAATGCTGGTGAATTTACTTCCCAAGCTTTTGATGCTTATTGTATGGCTAATGGAATAAGTGTTGAACATCCAGTAGCTTATGTTAACACACAAAATGAATTAGCAGAATCACTTATTAAATGTCTCCAATTGATTGCTAGACCCTTACTTATAAGAACAAATCTCCCAACCTCGGTTTGGGGGCATACTATTTTACATGCCGCAGCACTTATTCGTTTGAAGCCAACGAGTTACCATCAGTTCTCTCCTATGCAATTAGCTTTTGGCCAACAGTCAAATGTTTCCCATTTAAGAATATTTAGGTGTGCGATATACGTTCCCATTGCACCACCTAATCGCACCAAAATGGGACCTCAAAGAAAATTGGGGATATATGTTGGATATGATTCTTCCTCTATAGTGAGGTATCTTGAGATACAAATTGGAGATATATTTAAAGCCCGGTTTGTGGATTGTCATTTTGATGAATCAAAATTTCCAACATTAGGGGGGAGAGAATAAGCTTCCTGAAAAGGAACTTAATTGGAATGCATCATCGTTGATGCATTTAGATCCTCGATCAGGGCAATGTGAACTAGAAGTTCAAAAGATTATACATTTGCAAAGAATAGCAAATGAATTGCCTAATGTATTTTTCGATACAAAGGGGATAACCAAATCTTATATACCAGCGAAAAATGCCCCAATTCAAATTGATGTCCCAGTTGGACAAATTGCCACCGAAACAAATACACGCCAGAAGCGTGGCAAGCCTATTGGTTCCAAAGACAAAAATCCTCGAAAGAGAAAAGAGGTAAATACTATTCCTGTTGAAAAAGACATAGTAGAGACACCTGCAGTTGTCCAAAATTCTGATATAGTTTTAACGCCAGAAGATGTTCAGGTACCTGAAAATTGTAAAAATGACGAGATCTCGATAAATTATGTCTTTACAGGAGAAAAATGGGACCGAAATAAGACAATTGTCAATGAAATATTTGCATATAATGTGGCATTAAATATCATGCATGAAAGTAAGGATCTTGAGCCAAGATCAGTCGAAGAATGTCGACAAAGGAATGATTGGCCAAAATGGAAAGAAGCCATGAAGGCTGAATTAGACTCACTTGTAAAACGTGAAGTCTTTGGACCTGTAGTCCGTACACCAGAAGATATAAAACATGTTGGATACCGATGGGTATTTGTGAGAAAACATGAGAAAAATGAAGTTGTGCACTACAAAGCCCGACTCGTGGTACATGGGTTTTCACAAAGGCCCGATATAGATTATGAAGAAACGTATTTCCCTGTAGTGGATGCGATAACATTGCGTTATTTGATTAGTTTATCTGCATATGCATTTAATGGATGTGGTAACAGCTTACTTATACGGCTCATTAGATCGTGATATTTATATGAAAGTTACTGAAGGACTAAAGATATCTAAACCATCCAATGAATATTCACAAGGGTTATACTCAGTAAAATTGCAAAGATCTTTATATGGTCTAAAGCAATCTGGACGAATGTGGTATAATCGTCTTACTGAGTATCTGGCCAAAAACGGATTCAAGAATGATGATATCTGTCCCTGTGTTTTCATAAAGAAAACTGCATCTGGATTCATTATAATTGCTATGTACGTTGATGATTTAAATATCATTGGAACTCCTGATGAGATTCCAATAATTATAAAAACTCTAAAAGAAGAGTTTGAAACGAAAGATCTTAGAAGGACTAAATTTTGTCTCGACCTGCAGATCGAACATATAAAAGATTTTATATGGATAAGTCACATCCTTTGAGTACCCCAATGATCGTAAGATCTTTGGATGTGGAAAAGGATCAATTCTGTCATAAAGAAGAAAATTAAGATATCCTTGGTCCTGAAGTACCATATCTTAGTGCCATTGGAGCACTAATGTATCTTGCTAATAATACAAGACCCGATATATCATTTGCTGTGAATTTACTAGCAAGATATAGTTCCTCTCCAACCTGAAGACATTGGAATGAAATCAAACAAATCTTTCGATATCTTCATGGGACAGTTGATATGGGATTGTTTTATCCTTATAGATCTAAGTCACAATTAGTTGGCTATGCAGATGCTGGATACTTGTTTGATCCACGCAAAGGGAGATTTCAAATAGGATATCTGTTCACATATGGTGGAACATCTATATCATGGAGGTCCACGAAATAGACGATTGCTGCAACATCCTCTAATCATGCTGAAATACTAGCGATTCATGAAGCAAGTCGCGAGTGTTTTTGGCTCAAGAGTTTGATCCAATATATTCTGTCATCATGTGGACTGATTGATCATAAGATAGCTCCAACCGTCCTGTTTGAAGATAATACAGCATGCATTGCTCAACTTAAAGGTGGATACATCAAAGGTGATAGAACAAAGCATATTTCTCCCAAATTCTTCTTCACTCATGATCTTCAAAATCAAGGGACAATTGATGTCCAACAGATCCGCTCAAGTGACAATCTGGTAGATTTATTTACAAAGTCACTCTCAAAATCCTCCTTTGAAAGATTAGTACACGAGATTGGGATGCGCCGATTTCGAGACATTAAATGATGTCAACAAGAGGGGGATACTGTACTCTTTTTTTCTTGGTCGGGTTTTTTTTTCTTATTAGATTTTTCTTGACAAGGTTTTTAATGAGGCAGTCCCCATCACAATGGATTTTGTACTCTTTTTCCTTCACTAAAATTTTTTTCCCACTAGATTTTTCTTTAGTAAGATTTTAACGAGACATAATCCTAAATAGACATTCAAGGAGGAGTATTGTGACGAGGATACTATGGATAAGAATGAATGTCCATTAATGAGCAATTTAATTTTCCTACGTTGAGAGAAACAAGTCTTTATGTCGAAGGAAATTAATGAAGTTTGAAAAAACAAATTTTGTTTGCCTATAAAAACATGTATACACAAGCAAGCAATAACAAAATAATTTCCTCCCTCTTTATACTTTCAAAATATCCTCTCTCTGTACACTTTACTAAATATATTAATATATATACATGTAAATTATTTCTATTATATTAAAATAGTAATTATAATAAATATTACTACTAGAATTATCTAATTATACTTTCATATTTTATATTTGTTATCTCTTTCTTATTTATTTATTTATTTAATTATTTTACAACAATACTTAATTTTAGTAAAAAACTAATTTTAATATACAATTAATATATATCATTCTCTTTTGGGAACTTGGGCCTCTACTCCATACTCCATCTCCATGCTCCTTTGTTCATTGCCATCATAATTTGCGCTTGATTTTCTGTTGTTATATTTACCAAATAAAAACTATTTTATTGTTTGAGTTTCTGTGCTGATCTTTAAATTTTCTATATAATGAATATGCTCTAACAATATATAAATTTTTGTCAGTGTAAAATGTATAATAAAATATAAAAATATATATTAAAAATAAAATAAATTATATATATTTATATATAAATATACAGAAATTAATTTTAGTATGTAAATAATATTTTTAATTTTTTTTTAATGTTACTCAAGGCATATGATCAATTGCCAATAGCAATAACTGAATTCTTTCGTTCCAAGGATTTATAAAAAATGTGTGAATATTGACCACACTTTCAGAATTCAAATTAGTTAGATGCTTAAAGAATCCACTAAGTTGTAACCGATGCGCTGAGCCTCTTGCTTAGAAGAACAACTGCTACTATATCTTGAACATTGAAGGATAGCTTGAAATTTTAGAGGAAAACATTAATTAAGTAGTGAAATTAAAGGACCTTGAACTTAAACAATTAATTACTGGGGCTTTAGTAATTATCCTTCAATTAGCGAGAAAAATCCATGAAATTATACCGATTTGGCCCACTTAGGTTATCATTCTCTGATGATTTTATATATTTTGTTGGTGAGAGGAGTAGATCGGAGATGCCAAAGCTGGCAAAAAGATATCCACTTTAAGTCCCCACCAAACAGGCAATAATGCATTGCAGGATTGAGTTTGTAACCGTTGATTTTACAATGGAACCCTACTTAATAGTCTATGATATATTATTGGTTTAATGATTTTGTTAGTGTCTATAATTTTATTAAATTTTTAATTAGATTCGTATATATTTTTTTTTAATTAGCTTCATATATTATGTTAAATTTTGTAACTAAATTTTTACTGTAACAAAAATTTTGGAATTAATGAAATATTTTGTTAATAAATTATACAAAATATTCAATTAAGTGTTAGACATATTCATATTATTTAAGGAAATATTTCATTAATTTTAACATTGTTGTCATGATAATAACTTAATTACAAAATTTAATATGGTATAAAGATTTAATAAAAAATTATAAAAACCTAATTAAAAATTTAGTAAAATTATAAATACCAACAAAATAATTAAACCTATATTATTCAGTCATACATAAAGAGAAGCATTTATCATTTAGAACGTCTAATCAGAATATTAGATTAATATCCTATCCGATTCAGAATCAATATATATTTTATTAGGTTTGAATTTATTATTTTTATCCAATGTAATTTTTAAAATAAATTTGGATTATATTTCGAGTAGAATATTAAAGTAGACACAAAGTCTATTTTATAATTAAAATATACATATTTTATAATAAAATTTATAATAAAATATTATATTTTATATTTTAATTAATATTTTTATGTTATATAATATTTTTTTATTTTAAAATAATTTATTTTAGTTATAATATTTATTAATAAATTTTATTATTAAAATCGAATTCAGATATAATTAAACCTGCCCGACTCAACTCATGTACCCCTTGGTCTAATATGGTTTCACATAGAATAATAGTGTTTACTGTTTAGTTGAAGCATGAGGGAAAAGGAAAATGTGCTACTTTTGGCTCATAGTCATAATCTTTGTTTTTGTTTGAACAGTGATTATCTTGATACAAAAAAAAATTAATAAAAAATATATTTTTTTATTTTTTATCGTATTTAGTAAATTTTTAATAGTAAAAATAAAAATATTAAAAAAAAAAACATTTTTTTTAAAAGTTGTAATTTATATATTTTTTTAAAGATTTTTTGTTAAATATTTTTTATGTAATAAATAAACAAAAAGTATTTTTATATTATCATATCTAAATATAATTGATAAATAAAAAAATATTTTTATATGAGATATCTAAACATAAAATTACTTTTACTTTTTCATAAGATCTTTTAAAAAAAGATATTTTTTTAGAAATTCACCCAAAAGTTGATAGTATGAATATTGTTTTTGTGAGAATATAAGTATATAAGTGTAAATCATCATTGGCAATTAATGAACAAGCACGAAATTAAAGCTCGATGAGAAGTAATTAGGTTAACAAAATGAGTTATTGTGCATATACAAGCGTTTTTTTAATATAAGTCATACAAGTTATTTATATTTACGCGTTTTCACATTTTTCTTCGTGCCTCTTTTTCTTCTTCTTTCTCCGTGCCTCTTATCCTCCTTTTTTTCTTCTTCTTCTTCTTTTTCCGTGTCTCTTTTTCTTTTTCTTTGTAATTTTTATTTCTCGTTATCGTCGTCATCAACACCACATCTTCCTCCTTTTTTTATTGAAATTTCTTCTCCTCTTTTTTTTTCTCTTTCTCCTTCATCATCAGTTATCTCGTTGTTAAAGATAATAAATAATTCAAGTTCAGATTGTCAATTGAACCAGAACAAAATTAATTATTATTTTGAATCCAATCAAGTGGTTAAGATGTGGTTCAATTTAGAAGAAAAAATATAGCATTAGAAAAAATATTTTTCTGCAGCAAATTTGGGTGCAGCACAAAGATATTTGGGTGTAACACGAAGATATTTGGGTGTATTTTAAGAATTTTTGGGTGTATTTTTATTCTGATAAATTCTGCATAATTCAAACCTCTTCCTCTTCCTCCTTCTCATCTTCTACTGTTTCTTTTTTTTTTTTATCATCATTGCCATCTTCTTTTTTTCTTATTCATCTTTTCCTTTTTATTTTACCTTCTCAAGTTTCTTCTTGTTTTACTTTCTTAACAAGAATAAAAACAAAAAAATCAAATAAAGAAGAAGAAGAAACACATAATGCTGCAAAATTATTTGAAAAAGGATGAACTTACATTCATTTAACTAAAAGAAAGAAATAAAAAAAGAAAAGAAGAAGAAGAAAAAAACACAGCATTAGATAAAATATTTTTCTATATTTGCAGCAAATTTGGGTGTAACACGAAGATATTTGGGTGTATTTTAAGAATTTTTGGGTGTATTTTTATTCTGATAAGTTCTGCATAATTTAAAACTCTTCCTCTTCCTCCTCTTCATCTTCTACTGCTTCTTCTTCCTCATCTTCTTATTTTGTTTTCTTATAATTCTTCTTGGGAGAAAAAAGCAAATAAAGAAGAAAAAAAATACATAATGTTACAAAATAAATAGAAAGAGGAGGAGGAAAAAATGCAACAACAACAACGGTAATAAAAAAATAACGATGGAGATGAAACACGCGAAGAAAAATGAGAAAAAACACAAAGAAGAAAGAGAATAAGAAGAAGGAAGAGGATGAGGAGGAGGAGAAGGAGGAACGTGAAGAAGAAGAAGAAGTGTCTTCCATAACGGTGAGTGAGAGCGCGCTTTGGAAACGGTTGAGTGACGTGCGTGTTATCACGCTCCAGTGAGTGAATGTAGTTTTTGTTAGACTTGGCCCAACTTGTAAGACTTGTAAGCTAAAAAGACTTGTATGTGTAGCATAACTCTAAGAAAAAAAAAGAAAAGGTATGTAAAGTGTTCATTTTCAATTTTTATTTATGAAGCCTAGACATTTTGTTGAGTTATCGTGTTCACGTATCGGATATGACACTTATTATCGACACTTGTCCGACACGTATGCCTGTGGTGTCCAATTATGTTTTAATAAAAAAATTTTTTTTTCTGGATATACTTAGATACATCTAAATACTAGCATGTATCAACATGTCCAACCTTATTCTTAATATGTATTTTTAAAATAAATTTTGAAATAGTATATATTATTATTTATTAAAATAAAATATTAAAAATTAATTTATATTTTATATATATGTATGTCTTCGATTTGTGTCTTATAAAATTTTAAAATTTATGTCTCGACATATCTCGTATCGTGTCCCATGTCTATGTCAGTTTTTATTAAATAAATTAACTCTTAATTAAGAAAAATAAATATACAAATTATCCCTCTATGATGATATGATATAACTATTTTTAAAAATCAGACGATTTATTATCCATTTATCAAGCTTTTCCTATTAAATAACTATGATGATATGATATTAGAAGTCATCAAATATACTAATTAAGGGATATTGCATAAATGCAGCAACTTATTAATCTAAGTAAAGTTTAGATTTATAACAAATTAATTATTAATTTTTTTGGATTAAAAGATACTGTGGATATATATATATATACCAATCAAGGGGTCCAATATTTAAATCAATATCATCAACGCGTTTCAAACAAAATCAACTTTGTCACCTCTCTAGCTATTATCCACTAACTCGTGAATTAATATTAGCATGTAGGGCTGTCAAATGGGTCGGTCTGATCCATTTAGACCTGATTTGTTAAATTTGTGGATTAAATGGATTGGTTTCTTTAAGTTTATTTTATTTATGGGCCAAAATTTTTTAGTTTGGACCGTTTATGGTCAATTCGATGATTAAACGGGTCAGTTCGTTATCATTTTATTTTATTTTTTAAAAAATATTTTGACAAAAAATATCATTTTTAGGTCAAAAACTTTTAAAAATAATATTTTTTTAGTTGATAGGTCGAATTGAAAGAAATATCAACTTAAAATGCTGTTTTTTTTTAAATGTAAAAAAAAATAAACAGACCACCCATTTAACCCGCGTGCTAACCCGTTTAACTCATCATTTTTTTTTTCGGGTTAATCGGGTTCAGTCCGTTTAACCCAAAATCTAAACAAACTTAATTTTAAAAGCAAAATTTGTTTATTTAAATAGATAAATAAGTTGGTCCAATAAATTTAACCCATTTTAACGGCCCTATTACCATGAAGAATAGATAAATTAAGCAGGAAGCTATATCTAGAGGATTCTATATATAATTATATATAGGATCAAGCCGGGACAAGGAGAGAGAAACAAAGAGTAACTTACATATTAAAAATGAATAGCTGCAAAATGACAAATAAATTTACGTTGAATAAAGTATTATTTTAATTTTTAAATTTGGATAAAATTTTAATTTAATTTTAATATTTTAAAATTTTAAATGAATTTAATATTATTTTATTATTAAATTTAATATAAATAATTAATAAAGTGAGTGATACAGATATTAATAATATTATTATTAAATTATATATTTTTTTTAGTTAAAAGATATAACTAAATTTTTTTATAACACTTTCTCTTTTTGATCTCTTTTACGTAAAAAAACAAATTCTAAAACTCTATCATTAATATTTCAGAATAAAAAAAAAACTTTTACATTGATGATATTGGTAAATCAATTTTATTTACATATTAAAATTAAACGTTATTAATTTTTCAATATATTAATTGTTTGTATCAAATTTAACGGTAGAATAATATTAAATCTATTTAAAAAATTTTAAAACTAAAATGTAATATTTAAAATTTTTTAAAATAAAAATAATAATTTAAAATATTAAAAACTAAATTAAAATTTAACTCAAATTCTAGAAACCAAAATAACACTTTATTCAGCAATAATAAATATAACAAGCTATCTGGGTTTATTCAATGGACATTGAACATAATTGAAAGATTTTATCTAGGATTTGAAATTTATATATTAAAAGTTATATGTTACTTTTTATTGCTAAATTAAAACCAAAAAAATTCAGCTGTATGTCTACGAATAATTAATATAAATTCTTTATATTATAATAAAAAAGTTTAAAAAGCCTTATATATATAAATTTCTATACTAAATTCTTCTATATTTTTATTGTATACATAATATTAACTATATTAGGTGTATATAAAAAAATCATTATTAAATTAATTATTTATATAAAATATATATTAAAATATAAAAATATATATTAAAAATAAATTAAATATCATATATATTTATACGTAAATATATGATAATTAATTTGATGATTAATTTTTAATATATATATATATATATATATATAATATTTTAATTTTCATCTCATCACAAGTTGTGATACCAACTACTATTGATAATACATTTATCAAGTTAAGCAGATACATGCGAAGTTTCTCCGTATTATATACTTGCATATTTTAATAGCTGCCTATCCATTGAGATTGGTACATATAGTCATGTGAAATGTCTTTCTATATATTTGATATTTCATATCAAATTTCAAAAACTAAAGGGCCATGCAGTGAATAAAATAAGCAAATTAAGCTTTTCCAAAAATAAAGGGTTCCACATTGGGTCATCTTTCTAGGCTAGAGCTTCTTTGTGGGGCTTCAATGTCACCGACTTCATTCCATATACTGCTATTTCCCATCACTTCGCCAATTTTATTATACCTAACTAATTAGTTTATTTTATTAATTTCTTGGATTATATATTTGTTCATCCGGATTCGTCCTCTCATCTCCTAACTAAAAGCACTTGTTTCTTTATGTCATTCACATTCTTATGTATTATAATTAATTAATTAATTAAATGGACGTGTATGTACCTTAAACTTTTGAAGTGGGTATCATTATTTTTCACCTAGAATAATATACTAATTAAGTATTATTATTATAGCTAGAACTAAATGGAAACAAAAAACATATTTAGTTTACTCATTTAATTATTTGTTTTTTAAGATCCGAATTTATTTATTTTTTTTATAAATAAATAATAAATATATATAAAGATTGAAGCCTATTTAGATAATTGAATAGTTAAATCAACAAATGTATTTTAGGCGGGAGATTTAGGTGTCAAGGACAAGAAGAAGAAACCATTTATATATTCGGTGGTCATTTTGTATAGTTTTATTTATCATCTTATGTTATGCCATGTTTGGGGGTCCACCATTATATTTCAGATTCAAATTAGATGCTGGATAAGGGTGTTTCGACTCGTGCACGTTGGATGCATGGAATGGAATGGTCCATCTGGTAGGTAAAACCGTTTTGGTTAGGAAACATATCTCATAATGTCAAGCAGTTTAGTACCACAAAGTTATGGTAAAACATTATTATCACCATTGCTTAATGGCTTTGGCTGCTTTTAAAGTGCATTTATTCAGTCCGTTACTCTTTTGCAATCCACCGCCAATATTACTTTTTAGAAAAATGACGGTTGATTAAAATTTAATTGACTACTATTAAAATTAAAAGTAAAATTATTATTTTTATTGACAAAAATATATTCAGAATGTAGGTACATTTATTTACGAAAAAATAAAAATAACTTTGTACTTAAAAAAAAAGGATATCAGTTGACAAAAATATTTTATTTCTAAATAATTATTCAAAATTTTTAATTTATTTTTCCTAACTTAATCTATTCTATCCTTAGTTTTTAATACTTCTCACTACTATCACTCAAATTATTTCTCATAGAATTCTCGTCTCAGAGAATTGAAAAAAAAAAAGATGATATAGATGACTCCAAAACAAATGATAAAAGTGACATAAATAAATCAGAGGAGAAAGTAAGAAAAACCTAAAAATTTAGCGCTGAACTCGATTTATAATATAATGATAAAAAAAGTGTGGTAGATTTTTATATAAAGAAGGACTAAAAAAGAAAATATCAAAATAGATGATAGTGTAATCTAAAAAAAGACCCGAAGAAGGCAAAGAGCAAAAAAAAAAAAAAAAAAAAATTACGAGGTGTAGTGCACGAAGTTTAACTTATTCTAAGAGCTTGAGTGTTTCTGTTATGGGTGTTTTCATCTACTATTTATTTTTTATACTTGTGTTTTGGAATCTTGGATTTTGTTGTGTTTGGTTAGGAGGGGGTTGTTTGTTTTGGTGTTTATGGGTGTTGGTCTGTAAGTTTGGAGTGCCTCTTATTAGGTTTCTTGTGGTTTGGTCGGCTCAACTAGTTTGTTTCGTTGAACTTTCAACTTTACTTTCCATTTGTGGTTGAGTATTCTAACTAACAATTGAAACAAAAACATAAAATAAATTAAGTTAAAAGGAATAATTTAAAAATTTTAGATAATTTTTTAGGATTTATATATTTTTGTTAATCGAAATTCATCTTTTATGAGTATAAAATTATTTTTATTTTTTTAATTAAGTTTGTTATTGTTTCGAATATTAGTGGATAAAAATAATAGTTTATCCAAAATTAAATAACATACAAAACGTGATTTCAAATACAAAATTAATTTGTAAATATTTTAGGGCCGATGCAAATCAGGTTTATTATTTTGGTAATTAAATTGAATCTGATTGGATTAATAAATAAACTTAAATTGATAAATGAAAATCACAACTATTAGAAAAAATAAATTATTAGATTGAAATAAAAATCAAATTAATATAATACAAATAATAAATTTATTGAATTTACTTTTTAAATCAATTAAAATTATACTGTAAATAATTTTTTTAATTGTTCAAATGACCCTATTTTTTTATCATTATAAATGAAATAAATATTCATATATTTCACTTATATTGTAAACGAGATAAGTAATATTATTTTTACTTATTTCATTTATATTGTATACTGGTCTGACCCAACCCATCTAGTCTATCACCTGGACCTGAAGGGTCGGCCGACCCGATGTCCTTGCACGACCCGATGGCCTTGCACGACCCCGAGTTGGGTGGTGACCCGAATATCACCTCCCCGTACGAGGCACGTGACAACTGGGAAGGAAACTTCTTAAAAGGTGAGTCTATCCCTGTGGGATCCGCCTTAGTACAGATTATATAAGGGGAGGGCCCTACCCCTCCCCCCTACCCTTTATCCTAACTGTCGCTTTTATACGGATACTGATTTGAGCATTAGAGTTCTTTTGCAGGTGGTCCCTCCTCTACACCAAATTGCTATTTGGCAGGACCTCACACCCCGACCTCTTCTTCTTCTCAACAACCCAGGAGGCCCAACGCGCGAAGGTGAGCCAGAGCCAGTCACCCCACCATCTCTTAATCTCTACTGCATCCGATCCGTTCAGGATCCAAGCAACTGAACATATACAAAATATATGTATACCTATTTTGTTAAAATATAAATAATTTTAAAATAATTTAATTTATTTATTTTAAAAAAATCCTAATACCTACTAAAGTCCAAAAATTTAAAAATATGTTTTACAACTACGATTACAAGATCCAAATAATATTAATTTTAGTAAAATTTAAATTACCAAATATAAATCACTTTATGTTTTAGTTTCATAATCAATCTTGACTAAAATTTATTTTAACAAAATCAATTATAAAACAATAAAAAACAAGCATTCTCCATATTTTCTATGACTAATGTAATTAAATTCTATAGAAGAAATGAAAATCATGCATGAAGTTGTGGTTGTACATTTGGCATGAACATAATGAAAAGATGAATAAGACACATGAAGTCATGAACCATTAAAATTTCAATGCAAAAGAGTGGGCGGTGTAGCCTAGATATTGTTAAGTGTCACGCACAGTCTCATGTCACCTTAAAATTCACAAAATTTCAAAATTCATATAGCCAAGTAATTATGTATGCATGCAGCTGTTGTACATGATGTTCACTCCTCTATTATATATACCCTTAAACATTTTTATTATAAAAAATTACATTAGTATCAACCCTCACTTAGATATCATTTTTATAATAACCTTATGATATACTCCAATGCATATGCATAATTAACTAAGATAACTTAGATTATAGATACATATGATTTGATCACACATGGTAGTGTTACATAGGTGCAAGCTGTGAAAGTGGGGCATTATTATTATATAAACTGCACTGTGCACACTAGACACTTGACACTGCACAAGTCACATTGCAGGACCCTCTCATCTCATGGAATTCAGCGTTACATTCAAACTTCCCCTTATACCCGCACACTAACCTAAGTTAAACTATATTAATTAATTAATCCTGCTCGCTTGCTCCTATTAGTTTATGACTTTATGTTTTCTCTCCCTCTGATTCTTTCTTGCAAGAAAAGAGAACCACCCAACTCAACCGTTTTGAAAAGTTGGAGAGAGAACGAAAACATTGTTGAAATATGATATGAGACAGATCAATCTTACTACTTTGGTCTTAAAGTCTTTGGTTCACTTCCAACTTCCAACACTCCACAGCGTTGCTGCTCACTTTGATTGGTTCTTACCAGATTTTTTTTTTCTTTTAGTTTAACTCAGATGGTATCACAACAAACGGCACAAAATTTCATATAGTTGAGGTACAATTTTATTTTGTGTCTACCTAACAATTTTTTGAGTTTGAACCTACTCTTACTTTCACCTCATTTGTGTATCCCCCAAAGTTTCTGAAATTTGTTTAGATCCAGCACTTTTTTCTGGATTATTAGTTACACATTAGCACAACATCAAATAAATTGGTTGGTAGTTGGTACTTATTTGGGTTTGGAGAAATTCAAGATTTTGATCCAATCCCATTTACCATTTGACAATCCACTTTTATATTATTCACTGCCCATTTTCTATTTTTCTTCATTTCATGTTATTCTGGCATCTCTGGTTTGAGCATTGGATTGTGTTCAGTTCTCTTCTGTTCTTCTTTGACTGCAGAATATAGAGACTGAGATCAAAAGGAGGGTGTCTGAAAAGTTAGTATCCGAGGCAATTTTTTTAGAGGGTAATACTCCTTTTTTTTATTATTATATTTTTCAGTTGAGTACCTTTTGGTAATGTCTTTTGGAAATGGAATTTATGCTTGTTATAGGTAAAGGCCAATGAAAGAGAAAGAAGAAGTGGTTCCACCTTCTTTTTTTTGCCCCCTTTTTTTCATTTTTTTTCATCCACAAACCATAATAGCTTTTATATTATTTTACAGAGGTGGAGCGTTTGGTTTTAGCATGCAAGTAAGAGAGCCACCTCAATAGAAAAACACCTTTGAGAGACAAATCAAAAAATGAAGAAACAGGAAGAACAGTGTAACAGAGAATCTAAGAAGAAGGGTCACATTGTAACTTGGACTCAAGAGGTAAAAACTTATTCCCTCTATTGCATTTTTTTTTTATTGTTTAATAATAGTTCTTTGTCTACTTATGAATCCATTTGCATTTGAATATTGTCTTATGCTTGGTTATGCAAGTTTCAGGAAGATGATATACTGAGAGAGCAGATTGGTATCCATGGAACTGAAAAGTACTAATTCTTCCTCTCCTGGGTTACCATTGTTTTTGCTTCTTTCCTTCCTTGAAGTAACATTAAAATGGGTTCTTGTTATTGCCAAAAAACTATATGCAGTTGGGCAATTATTGCTTCTAAATTCAAGGACAAAACGACAAGACAGTGCAGAAGAAGGTGGAGATTTTGAAATGCTTATTGTGTATTTTGAATTTCCTTGATCTTCTGCTTTGTTGTTGTTGTTATTATTATTGTTGTTACCAATCTGATTCTTAAGTAACTAATAAAATATCAGATGGTACACTTACTTGAATTCTGATTTCAAGAAAGGTGGATGGTCACCAGAGGAAGACTTGCTCTTATGTGAGGTATATCCTTGCTTCCTCTCTCCAAAAGTTAGATATTCCATTCGAGTTTAACAAGCTTACTTTATTGTATAAGATTAGGAATCTACACAACTTTAAGAACTTGGATTTCAATGAAAAAGTCTACAGAACAAGCTTGATTTGCTACTCTAGCCTATCCATATTTCAGTAAATCTGTTTTGTGGCTTTAATTTCCTGCAATTTTCTTTGCAGGCTCAAAAATTATATGGCAACAGATGGACAGAAATAGCGAAAGTGGTTTCAGGAAGGTAACAAAAGTCATTCTCCTCTTCATGCACATTCAGAATGGAAATTGTGTGAACATTCAAATCTTATTGATCATGCTTTGTATGCAGAACGGATAATGCTGTGAAAAATCGCTTCTCTACGCTCTGCAGAAAGAGGCAAAAATATGAAGCTTTAGCTAAAGAGAACAGCATTTCATCACACATCAATTCAAATAACAAGAAAATTGTTTTCCAACATGCTTATAATACAGATGCAACATCAGAATCTGCTATATCTATCAAGAAAATGAGGTAAAGTACGGTTTATGAATCCCAATACACAAATTTACAAAGAATGATGCTAAAATATTCTCCTATTGTAATGCAGGAGGGCTCATATCACAGATGATGGAGGGAAGATCAAGTTTGGAGATAGATCACATTTGCGAAATGGAACTTCGATAAATCAGCATCCAAGGACACCATTCGCAGTATTAGCTCAAAACTCACAAAACATAAACAATTTGCTAGACGAGCTTCAAATTTGCAATGCCAAGTTTAGTAGTTCTGGTAACTATCTCCAAATTGAATTTTATTAGTTACATACATAACATGATTCTCAAATTTTGAAACTTAAAGCATAAAACAAGTTGCAGTTAAGATGTTCAGCAAATGTAACTTTGGCCATCCTCCTATTCTAATATTAAACTGGTTTATTATGCCTTTGCAGCTCAAAATAATAAAACTCAAGGAACATTCCTAAAAAGGGATGACCCAAAAATAGATGCATTAATGCAACAAGCAGAGTTGCTTAGCTCACTAGCTCAAAATATTGATACAGAGGACATGGACCAAAGTCTTGAAAACACGTGGAAGGTGAACCTCCATAATCTCTTGGCCTGTATTGTTTTGATTTTGAGCATTGAGCACGTTATGTTTTTGTCATAATTGAAATATGTAGTTGGTTTCATGAGAACAGCCTCTAGTAGAGACAACATATTTCTAGTCTCTAATAAAAGTTCAGCATCAACAGAACCAAAGCAGAATCATAGAGGTCACATTTGTAGCATCAAAATGTAACTGTAAAGTACTAGGCATTTCATATTCATATACTTTCCAGAACATCTGCAATTTCTCTAGTCATGAAGATGGCAAGAGACATGAATCATTAAAGGAAGTTGACCTTGCCTTTAAGAAGTCTGAAGTAACTGTCATTCTTGAGCAGATATGAGAAATGCCATTACTTTGTAGAGTTCAACTGACACTACTTTGGATTGGTGCTAGGTTCTTCAAGAGTTTTTGAACCGAACCAAAGAAGCAAACAACCCGAAATGCAAGATTCAAGGTTTAAAGCTTGCTGATCTTAAAAATATGGTTGAAGACTTGAGTAGTAACGAGGGAGGCCAGCCATGTTGGAGGTACTTTAAAGACTTTAAAAATATAATTTCCTGTATGCTTAACAAGAAGACTAATATTTTTTTAATATGATTCAGGCAAATGGATCTGTATGAAGACTCTCCAGCCAGTTCTGAATACAGTACAGGATCAACTATCCTCCCTCTCTCAGCTGGTGACATTATGGAACACTCTTCACACCGGGATATAGAAACTGAAATGAAAACCACACAAATTGAAGATAAGAAAGAAGCAGATGGATGTGAGAGAGGTGTTCTAGTTACTGCAACCCTGGATCAAGGTAACATAATTCATTATTAAGAATGAAAATTCTATCATTTTTCTCCTTCATGTATTAATACCCTTCTCATTTTAATGAACCAAAATGCTAATAAGATATACATATTTCCATAGTAGATATGCTGCTGAATTCGGAAGAACAAATAAACAATGATAGCGCTGTTTCTGCCTCATCAAGAGTGGAGTTTGGTTCCCCTGTTCAAGTAACTCCGATATTCAGATCTTTGGCTGCAGGGATTCCCAGCCCAGAATTTTCGGAAAGTGTAAGTTACCCAAACACCTTGGGATTAAACAATTTTAAGACCAACAGAAATACTATCACAGTAATAGTAACAACTAACAAGTATGAATATACTGTTAATAACATTATATATTTGGAAACCCCACTGAACCAATGTTCCTATAAAATCAATAATCAATATGAATCAGAAGCAGGACTTCGAGAAAGCTATTAAATTATCCATTCCAGCAGTAACATGATAATGCAGTGCAATTTAGGTGTGGTGTTGGATCAGTGGAATCAAATCATGTTTTAACTGCAGTAAGCAGATTATAGATCCAAAGTTATCAATAAAGAATAAATTGCTACTTTCTAGTTTCTAGGTCCGTTCCGGTGCAGATGAAGACAGCATCCAAAACATAGGTCAACTACTAACAGAATACCAATATCATTGATTGAGGGGTAATAAAAGGAAAGTGAAAAAAAGGTTCACTGGTAATTATTTTAGAACAGAAGAGGGTTGGTAAGTTGGAGATAGTTATACAATCGGAAACAGGTTTTAATGTAAGAGAGTGGAAGTTGATAGATGATATGAGCATCTGCATTGCTTAAATCATAATTAAGCTAAGCTCTAGAACAGAAGGACTAGAGTACTATAACAGTACTAAATACATAGCCATGAAGCATATTTTGTTATCTCCTCCTAATTAGTTTCATCTGTATACTTGCTATGAGCAATTAGACAATTAGTCGTGACCCTTTTTCTTGTCATGCATTCCAATTTATCAAAGTTTGAAGCTAGACTAACCATTTGTTCTTGAACTTCTTTCAGGAAAGGAACTTCTTAAGGAAAACACTAGGAGTGGAGTCTCCATCTCTCAACCCAAGTGCTCAACCATCACAACCGCCACCCTGCAAAAGAGCCCTACTAGACAGTTTACAATCCTAGATCTCAATATCCATAGGTTATTTTCCCCTTTCTGAATCCTTGACATCCTTCTTTGCCTAGTTTGAGAAACATTTCAATTTTATTCTGCCCTAAAACTTTGAAAGGCATACCCTTGGCAAGAATGTAATGGTATGTTCTTGCCATCTTCAACATATCTAACAATATCCTTCCCTTCACTCAAGGGTTACCTCCTAGATAATGGCACCAAAAATCAGTGTGCTTTTAGAGTGTGATTCTTTGGTTTGTCTTCTTTTCACATTATTCTGGGTTTGTTTTTCTCCAATCCAGCATTTTGCCTTTTTTTTATGTACAGAGCCTGGTGTGTTATCATTAGTCATCTTGCGCATATGTATACATTGGCATATCGCCTTTCCTACTACATATAATGAACAAAAACATAAAGAGAAAAGTTGCAAAAAAAGGGGGGGAAAGAAGTGTGTAATAGAGGATTTTCATTAATTAGTTGGAACCTAGATTCTTATTTGTTTGTTTTTGGTGTGCATAGATTATAGAATAAATTATCTTCCCCTTTTTTTTGTTTCTGATGTACTGAAACTTAAGTATAATTGAGTGGTATTTTGGTTTTGGTGTGCTCAATGTTGTATCTATTTCTTACACAACCAAATCTAGAGAATTCTTCAAACAAGTAATCCCAATTAGGCATAAACAAATTCTCTCACTCTCTGAACAAGAAAACAGACAGGTTACATTGTCCTTTCATACAGAAGAAGAAAAAAGGGTTCTAGACAAAATTATGTACTTACATAAGATAGAGGGACCCTGTGTTGTGTTGTGGCAGATTCATGCTGCATGCAGATTGCAGAGCTTTCCTTCATGGAGTGCTTGTTGTGCTGTGTGGAACAAGAGTTCATCTTAATGAGTTAGTTCCATGGCTGTTGATGGTGGTTGTGAAGTGGAATCCAGAAGGCATTACATAACATAATATAATGATGAATATGAAAAAGGCATTAGCTCATAAAGAAGGAGGGAGCTATCTACAAAATAAAGCGCCTTCCTTTACTCTTAACTTTCTTCATTAAAGGCAAACTGCACCTATGACTCTTTTGACTACACAGTCAACACTTTTAGTGAGTTTTTTGAAAATCTGTAGTGCTCTTCATATAATTCCATGCAAGTATGCAATTTCAAGGGTGAGAAATTTAGATAAAATGTTTAACTTTTAGTACTAAATAAGTGCTTTTTCAATCAATCCTGCAGCACTCTCTATCCAACAAAAGTGTCTTTTTAGCAACATATTTGTCATTTGAGAATTCTAAAGTGATGCTACCAGCTAATTCTATCTAATTGTTCTCTTCACTAAGTATTTTCATTGACTTGCAAGTTGCAAGTACTATTATTTACAATTTTCAATAGATTTTTTTTAGTGTCACAGATTCAAAGTCTAGATTTAAGTTACAGTTACACAATCATATGTTATCATAGAACTTTATGAGACCCTTATCTTAGGGGACTGTGTTTTAGTTTAACTGTTGTAAAAGAATTAAAGAAATGATCTTTTATATATTTATTTTAATACCACAAATAAGTAATAACACAAATAAATATTTTTTTTTTGAGTTTGTATTTCCATTAAAGATTTTAGTGTATTTAAAGGTAAGGGTGTTCGCAGTGCGATTTGGTTCGGTTATTTAAGGAAAAGCCATCCGATACGATCGTTTATTAAAACTGCGGTTCGGTTTGGTTCGGTTTTTTTGCCAAGACCATCCGAACCAAACCAAACCAATTAAAATCGGTTTGGTTTGGTTCGGTTTGTTCGGTTTTTTTAATTAATTCAGACAAAAACAATGAACAATATGAGCACATAGCTCATCATAAATTCATAATGATACAAAATTAAAAAAAAGAAGGAAGAATCATATAAAACATATAAAAAAGGATAGGAGTGGATACAACTTCTATAAAACAAGGAACAATCATAACAAATAATATTTATAAAAAAAAAACTAGATTAGTGAAAAAAATGATTCAATCAATCAATTTGTTGGTGATCTTATATTTGCAGATTTGTTTGGAGGAGCATTACATGTCCACCATTCCACTAGTTCCACCTTCACTTTCACCAATATTATCCCTCATATTATGACCAAACTGCAAAGATATTAAGATACAACATTAAATATCAACACAACCGTGAATCAAAACCAAAAATAGAATAACAATAAATCATCGAACTAGTTTAAGCTTCTCTGGAGAACATCTACAGTTATGGATATCCTAACAGTGAAATTTATAAATAATGTAGCAACTCAAACAGATTTTTTTTAATTCTGTTCTGCAATGTAGAAGCTTCTATGTAAAGAAAGTGAAATATGATATAGCTTTAAAACTATAAGAAATGGGATTCAGAGCAGTATAGCAGTGTGCATAAATTAACTAACCTCAGAAATGGAGTGGCTTTGTTGATGAATTTTATATCTGCTACTATGCAATGCTGGCAGACCCTTTGTAAAAACAAAACTTCTGACCTGCATCTCACAATTAAAGCATTAGTAAAGTAGATTTCTCCAATTACTCTGTTAATCAACCAAGTTTCAATAGCATCAATCTTCCTCAGCCATAATATTCTAAAACTAGCACAAATTGTAATCACTGAAAATCTCCATAATTGGTAAATTCAAAATTCCTTCTCATTAACATAACTATTTTCAGCTAAGTATTCATTTTTTCTTTAAATCGCAATCATTTCCCCTTACTTCACAATTTAAAAAGAAGCATTAAACAGATTCATTAGTCTAACTCGCCACTTACCACTCCTGTAGCAAGAACCCCCTATTCATGATTTGCTTCATATCAATTTCAAACTAGTGAACAAATATGAACCTACAATAAACCATAACAGTTAACAGTAGCAGTAGAAATAATAAGGATTAATTAACAAATTAAAATTAATAATTAACAAATTAAAAAAAAAGATAATCTTAGCAGCAGCCAGCAAAAATTAAAAGAGAGAACAGTAAATCAAGAAGTAAAAAAATCAATAGAACACAGAAAATCAAAAAGCAAAAAATAGCAAGAGGCCGGATCAGAAGTAGAAGAACCAACCTGACTCAGGCTCCATTCTTGATGATTTGCTGATACAGACAGACTGGATGAGGGCAGGGAGGACGACGGAGAGAGAGGCGCTACGAGGACGACGGCGTGTTGCTGCGGCCTTCGTGGATCCGTGGAGAACGATGGCGTGCTGCTGGGAGAGGACGACGACGTGTTGCGTGGAGCCGTGCCAGGGAGGACGACGGAGAGAGAGCGGTGCTACGAGGAAGGGAGAAGGAGAGAACAGCGCCGCGGGACGGGAGTCAGGGTTGGTGTTGTCCAACGGCAGGCCGGCAGAAATGGTGGAGGCGCGGAGCAGAAGAACGAAGAGGAAGGGAAAAGGAGATCAAAAGGCGCTGCTGAGGGTTCAGAGGATTGGAGGCAAAGGGGTAAGAAGAGAGTTAGGGTTATGTTGTTGCTGCGGCTGTTAGGTCATTTGGGCTTGGGGGTAGCCCGGTAGGTTTAATTTAGGATTTTTTATAAAACCGGTTCGGTTCGGTTCGGTTAGGGTTTTTCTTATCAAAACCGAAAACCGAATCGAACCGCAGAAAAACTGCAAAATCTCATTTTTTTCGGTTTTTTCGATTTTCGGTTTATTTGATTATCGGTTTTTTTGGTTCGATTGGTCGGTTTTGTTCGAATTGGATCGGTTTTGAACACCCCTATTTAAAAGTGAATATGTATATAACAGCATAACGCATCCCAACTGTAACAATCATAGGCTTCTCCATTTTTACATACATAGAGATGGTAAACAATAAGGAAATATTTTTCCCCCAAATTTTACCGAATATATATCTTTCATGTCCTGTAAGTGAAAATGTGAAATGATGTGAAACAAAAATAGAAAGCTTAAACACAGTGCATCTCATAAATGCAACTTAATATGCCATTGGTAATAATATGATGTTCCGCCTAATCTGATTCTATTTGAACCCAAATAGACATAAAAAAAATAATTCTATACCACTTTGAATTGATTCGATATATATATATATATTTTTTGTGGTATTGAAACGATTTGATTTATCTTAAATAAAATTCAGCTTTCTTGGAGCATAAAATAGTGCTGGTGATATACATGTACTGACCTGGAATCAGTTTTTGAAGATTTTGCCAGTACCTCCAAGCAGACAAGAAAACAAAAATAACCGCACTTAAAAACTAGTAAGACACAGAAATAAACAAATAAATCACAGCCATGCAATGGGAGATAGACCCAAAATCTCTAAAAAAGCTTCTTTCCAGAATGAAGAGCCCATATAATGAAAAAAACATAGTAACAAACTTGGGATGGTTGTGTCCAAAAAATAAAAAATTAATGGTTAGTTTATTAATCCGTTTAAACAAGTGTTAGGGTTTAAATTTGCCTTGTGCGTGAAGCAACTCATTGACCTTAAATGGAACTTCGATCGGCAATGAAAACTAACATGAAATTACTCTAGGCAAGCCAATAGTCTCGGGGTAGAAATAAAATTAAACTAGATAGGGTCATTAGGGTTCTTTATGTGTAGAATATCGGTGCTCTCCTCATTGGCTGATACTTTAATGTGGTGACATGTTTCTTCTACAAATCTTCGCTTCTCTACGCTTTGCAGAAAGAGGCAAAAATATGAAGCTTAATTTAGCTAAAGAGAACAGCATTTCATCACACATCAATTCAAATAACAAGAAAATTATTTTCCAACATGATTATACACAGATGCAACATCAGAATCTGCTGTTTCTATCAAGAAAATGAGGTAAAGTACACATTATGAATCCCATGGACAAATTCTACAAAGAATGATGCTAAAATATTCTCCTACTGTAATGCAGCAGGGCTCATATCACTGATGATGGAGGGAAGATCAAGTTTGGAGATAAATCACATTTACAAGATGGAACTTGGATAAATTTTAATCACAAAATGGTAGACAATACTTTAATCCTAATCATTTAATAGTTTCAACGAAACAAATAAGGAAGGTGCAAATGAGTGGATTTTATTTCAAAATTTAATCCAAACTATTTATTTAGTTCTAATGGCTAATTTATATTCTCTTATTTCTCATATAAAGATAGTTTGCTATACTCACCTTATAGAAAGTAGGCAAGGAATTGTACATAAAATGAAGTTTTGGCATGTAAAAATAAATATATGAACCAAGAAGAAATGAAATATTCAACCTTAACTTCTATTTCAAAAAATAGCATCTACTCAATTAGAGTTATCACTTATCAATATCAAATTACAACGGGTGTAATGTTAATTGAATATAGCCATTATTCCATTCCGACATACCACTTATCCACAACGGAATGAGATATGAACTACATTTACATTGAGATCAAATGATGAATGGATGGTATATTGCCCGGAGTACAATTACAACTATATTAAAGAAACATTTCTATGAAATTCTTATAAATCTAAATTGGGTTCATCAAAACTTTTAAGGTTATCAAGATATAACAATGGTTGATGGGCAAATGAGCCAACACCAACGTGTGAATTCAAATTTGCTGAAGGTTGCTCCTCAAGTGGCTTTTCTCTTCTGCAGTCGTTGTAGCTTCTGCCACTTGAGGTAGATCTGGTATGACAATCCAGTGAATACCATACAAACACAACTCCATTGTTTTGTTGAAAGCAGATTTATACTCAACACAGAAGATACCACAATGCTAACGAATTTGCGAGTGGTAGTAATGGTGGTGTTAGCCAAAGAGCCAAATCGGCTTATTGTCAAAAATATGAAGTTTTGGCCCACAGCACCACAACAGCAGAAGAGAAGAATATCCCATGCTGCCTCTGGATGCTGTTTGCAAAAGCGAACAGCTTCAAATCCACTTCCACTGGGCCAGCCAAACATGTAAATCATATTGTATATGGTTCCCCATAAATTCATTCCCAACATAATATTCCAAGCACTTGTTTTAGGGTACCTGAGTAACAAAAACCAGTAATTGCATTAAATTAATAACACTTGCTATAGTCTTAAATATGAATCATCTCCCATTCTAAAATCTAAACATTGCTGAAAGGTCAACATTCAAACACCCGAAAAATAGAACTAAAAAATTTTTACATTTAGTGTCATTATGCTCATCATAATTTTACTTATACACATCATTATCTTGGAATAATAGGAAAAAGTCAGAGTCAGTGAATCAAGAAGGGGAAAAAATTATGTCAAGGAAGTACAAGAATCCAAAAATTTTGCAGTTTACAAGCAATCAGATAGATCGAAGGACAAGGTTTGCTTATTTTACCTTGCTTTTAAGGAATCCTGAGTTGCATTTGTAAATCCATCAAATGTAAGGTTCAGGAAACATAGTCCATATCCAAGGGGAGCATTTGGATGTGCTAGCTTGCTCATAGTCTTTGAGCTAGTCTGCCAATAAGCATAAGCAAAGATGAGAAATTTGAAAGCTAAGCTGCATTCTCAATCCACGTGAATTTTTTATAGGCAACATGGGAAAGTGTATCCATATAGTAAATATTTTCTGTATTATTCTGATAAGTTCCTAACCTTTAAAAGCGCAAATGTTGATACCCCTCCAGCAACAAGGAATGTACAGACGTATTCTGGAAAAGTGTATCTTATACCATACACTATAGTACCCATCAACATAACTGTATCATGGTAAAATGAGTACTTGTTATGAAATATAAAATAACTACTAAAATGTAAATAACTAGAGGATGCATGGCAGAACGCTTTTATATAAAAAATGACCATAGGCTTCAGGCTTCTCCATTTTTACATACTTAGAGGTGGTAAGCGGTAAGGAAACAATGTTTTTTTTTTTTTTCCCAAACTTCACCAAATAGATATCTTTAATCTCCTATAAGTATATGAAAGGATGTGAAACACAAATAGAAATGATTAAACACAATGCATTACTACTCATAAATGCAAGGTTACTACGCGATGGGTAATAACATGGTGTTCCACCTAATGTGATTCTATTTGAACCCAATTAGACATAAAAAGGCTATACCACTTTGAATTGATTTGAATTATCCTAAATAAATTCAGTTTTTCTGGAGCATGAAATAGTGACAGTGATATACATATGCTGATCTAGAATCATTTTTTAGGATTTTGCCAATACCTGCAAGCAGACAACAAAGCAAATACACCACCATTAAAAACCAGTATACTGAAGACACAGAAATATATCACATCCCTGCAATGGAGATAGGTCCAAAATCTCTAAAAAGGCCTCTTTTCAAAAAAAAAAAAAACAGTTTGAAGAGCTCATACAATGAAGAAAAGTAACATGCCTGAGTCGGGTAACTAATATACTTGAGTGCTTCAATTCCCATCGCTGGACCAATAGTGTTGGTAATTTCACAACTCCAATAAGACCACCAAGGTGCACCACCACTACTCCCACTTGGCCATATCTTAATCACTGTATTATTATTATTTTGCAATATCAAATTAACGTAAGCAACCACACTAAAACGCGCATAAACACAAAATAGAACAAACAGAATTTCTTTCGTTCTACACTGTAACTTGCAGAAATGAAAGAACCAAATAAAGAAGTAAAACAGGGGCTCACTTATGTAAGACCATATCAAACAAACCACATTCTGCACCAAGTTCAGAAATGCAAGGTGCTCAAACCTCTCGCCATTTGGACCGAACCGCTTTGTGGATCTGACTCATTTTAAATGTTAGAGAATCATTAGCATTAATTAGGATCAATTAGTATCGTCTATATTTATATAGTATACCATGTTAATATACAAGAGACTGAGAGAGTGATCTGAAAAGTGTATTATTGAGTTATGTTCAAAAGTACAATATACAAGAGGTATTTATAGGTGCTAAATGAATCAGAGTAATAAAGGCATAGAATCCTATAATTAATATACAGATATACTATATAAATATAGACGATACTAATTGATCCTAATTAATGCTAATGATTCTCTAACATCCCCCCTCAAACTCAAGTGGGAGCTAAGGATACCAACTTGAGTTTGGATAACAAAGTCCGGAAACGAGTCGGGTGATGAGCTTTCGTGAAGATATCAGCAGTCTGATCTAGTGTTCCAACAGCAATGAGACGAATAGCATCAATAAGGATACGTTGCCGAACAAAGTGACAATCAAGCTCAATGTGTTTGGTGCGTTCATGAAAGACATCATTATGGGCGATCTGAATAGCACTGCGATTATCACAAAAAACATCAGTAGGGGACGACTGAGGAGCACCCAAATCTTCGAGAAGCCAACGAACCGAGACAACTTCAGCAGTGGTGTCAGCGAGGGCACGGTACTCAGCTTCTGTGCTTGAGCGAGCAGTGAACGTTTGCTTCTTAGCACGCTAAGAAATGAGAGCGTCGCCAAGAAACAAACAGTAACCAGTAGTAGAACGACGATCAGTGGGATCACCAGCCCAATCAGCATCGGAGTAAGCCTGAAGAGATAAAGAGGAATGGGCAGAAAAATAAAGACCATGAAAGAGAGTGCCTTTGATGTAGCGAAGAATGCGCAGAACTGCCGCATAGTGAGTAGTACGAGGAGCTGACAAGAACTGACTAAGTACATGAACCGGATAGGCGATGTCTGGACGGGTGACAGTCAAGTAGACCAGACCGCCAACTAACTGTTGATAGAGAGTCGGATTATCCAAAACAGTGCCATCCATAGGGGTAAATCGAACATTAGGCTCAAGAGGAGTAGACTCAGTGCGACTATCTGTAATCCCAGCACGAGCAAGAAGATCTGAAGCATACTTAGCCTGAGAGAGATAGATGCCATCATCGGTGGAGATGACCTCGAGACCAAGAAAATAGCTGAGAGAACCAAGATCTTTCATCTCAAAGGTACGGTGAAGTGAGGCCTTGAGAGCAGAGATACCATCAACATCATCCCCAGTGATTATCATGTCATCAACATACAAAAGTAGAAGAACAACTCCACGTTCGCTTTTACGAATGAAGAGCGCATTCTCATGAGGGCTAGAAGTAAAACCAAGACTGCATATGGTAGTGTTGAACTTGTCAAACCATTCACGAGGAGCTTGCTTAAGTCCATAAAGTGCCTTGCGAAGGAGACAAACCTTATCAGAAGGACAAGGATATCCCGGAGGTGGTTTCATATAGACTGTCTTTTTCAAATCCCCATTAAGAAATGCATTCTTCACATCCATCTGACTGAGAGACCATTTTTTAACCGCGGCAATGGCAAGAAGAGCTCGAACAGACGTAAGGCGAGCGACAGGGGCAAAAGTCTCTTCATAATCAATACCATACTCTTGCGTACAACCTTGAGCAACCAAGCGGGCCTTATAACGGTCAATAGAGCCATCAGAGCGAGTCTTGATCTTGTATACCCATCTACTGCCCACAACTTCCTGATCAGAAGGAGGATCAACCAGATCCCAAGTGTGTGCTTTTTCAAGTGCCTGTAATTCTTCTTGCATTGCTTGTTGCCAATTTGGGTTGGAGGAGGCTTCTCTGAATGTCTTAGGTTCATGTTGATGAAGAATAGTAGAAAAGCAATGATAATCAAGAAGATGAGGAGGTGGATTCCTTACCCTAGAAGAACGAGCGGGAGGAGGAGGCATGACGGTAGGAGCAGGATCATCGTCCGGTCTGGAATCATCGGGAGATGGAGAAGGCGGAGGAACAGGAGGCTGTGGAGGGTCACTCGAGATAGAACCTGTAGAATCATCACTAGGAAAAAGATCAACATTGGGGTTAGTAAACAAAGGTGACTGAGTAGTAGGAATCGACTCAAAGGATGAGAACCGAGAAAACATGTGGTGCTCCCAAAAGACAACATGACGAGATATACGAATACGTTTAGAAAGAGGATCCCAACAACGATAACCCTTATGTTCAGTGCCATAACCAAGAAAACAACACATACGAGCCCGAGGTTCAAGTTTACTATGTTCATGAGGCTGAAGAAGAACAAAACATACACAACCGAAAACTCGAAGAGAACTGTAGTCTGGGGGGGTATGATAAAGACGCTCAAAGGGAGTAACATTACCAAGAACAGAAGAAGGGAGTCTATTGATAACATGAACAGCAGTAAGAACAGCTTCACCCCAAGTACGCTCAGGACACGAAGAGGAAAGGAGCATTGCACGGACGGAGTCAAGAATGTGACGGTGTTTGCGTTCAGCTCTACCATTTTGTTGAGACGTACCAGGACAAGAAAACTCAGACAGAGTACCCTGTTCTGCAAGAAAGGCTAAGAGTTTGGAATCACGGTATTCCATAGCATTATCACGTCGGAAAACCTTAATGGCTTTGGAAAACTGAGTTTTAATCATAGTAGCAAAGTTGATATAGATCTGAGGTAACTCATGGCGATTAGTCATCAAATAAACCCAAGTAAAACGGGAATAATCATCAATGAAAACAACAAAGTATCGAGCTCCGCCCATAGAGGCAGTGGGAGCGGGGCCCCAAACATCAGAGTGAATGAGATCAAAAGGAGAGCAAGAAAGGGATGAATTATTGTGAAAAGATAAAGCAGGTTGTTTGGCAGTTTGGCAAGAAATGCAGTCAAAAGGTTCATTCGGAACCTGACCTAAAACACCCTGAGATACAAGAGGACGCAGTTTTCCTAAGGAGGTGTGGGCAAGACGTTGATGCCATAAGTGAAGGGTAGAGGGAGAAGAAGCAGCACAGAGATTTGGTACAGGAGGAATATGAAGACTTTCGAGTTCAAACAACCTTCCGACCTTACGTCCAGTCCCGATGATCTGTCCCGTCCGAGGATCCTGTACACGACAACCAGAAACAGAAAAGGTGACGTCAAAACCCAGATCAACAAGTTGACCAACAGAAATAAGATTGAAGTTTAATTTGGGAATGTAGTAAGTATCAGGAAGATTAAGAGATGACTGAGATATAGAACCCTTGTGTGTTGCATGCAAGAGGGAGCCATTTGCAGTATTGACAAAAGGTCCATTTGTAGTTGCAGACATAGACGAGAAAATATTACGCAACGGAGACATGTGATTAAAGCAACCCGAGTCAAAGTACCATTTAGAAGTACCTGGAGGGCTCGATAAAGCAGCAGGGGTATTACCAGAAACAGAGAGAAGACGCTGTAGAAGAGATGCAATATCAGATAGAGAGACAGTGGTAGGTTCAGTAGTAGCAGCAACAGCAGAAGCAGGCGCAGGACGTGGTGGACGAGTAGGACAGGTAGTAAGCAAATGTCCCGAGAGCTTGCAATAACGGCAGAACAACTGTGAACAATGGTAGCTAATATGCCCTTTCTGGTGGCATGTGCGACATTCAACAGAGGGACAGCTGGAGAACGGGTGCCCGAAACGGTTACAGTTGCGACAGAAGACCCCCTTTCTGTCTGTGGCAGCAAAAACATCTGACTTTTCCATAATAGCAGTTACAAAGATCAAAGAGAGGAGAGAAAACGGCAATTTCGGAGCAGAAAATGAGAAATCGGAGTGCAGAATCGGAAAGAGCTCACCAAAAAACCTTAGGGAGGGTCCCACTATCTGCCACGTCAGCCGCCACGTCAGATTCCACGTCAGCAGCCACGTCAACAAGCAATGACACGTGGCACACGGGGATTGGAGACGCAGGACACGTCAACAGCTGACAGGGCGCGAGGTGGCGCGCGGGTGGGAGGGTCGGGTCGGGTCGGTCTCGCGGGTCGGGTGTGGTTCGTCTCTCTTCTGGCTCCCACGTGGGCTTTGATGAGCCGTTGATCTGGAGCGCTGATCCAACGGCAACGGATGCTTCTGGAAGAGAACGCCTGCAACCGGACAGCCAACTTCAGGCGGCGCGTGGCGGCGCGTCCAGTGGAGTTTGGCGGTGATTCCGGTGGCGTTGAAAACTTTGCAACGAGTGGAAGGCGACGGTAGCGGCGGTGACGAACCGAAACGGCAGGAAGAGGTTGAAAACTGAGCACAAAGTACTGCTCGGAGACAACTGGACGGCGAACTTCAGACGGAGCGTGGCGGCGCGTGCGGTGGTTTCTGGTGACGAGGCTGGACTCGTTGAACTCGTAACGACGAGACGAAGGCGGTGGTAAGGGCGGTGACGAACCAAAGCGTCTGAAAAGGGAGCAAAAGAGAGACCAAAGAACACTGACGGAAGAGGAAAAACAAAGGACTATAAACTAATATTCATGGAAAAAAAATGACCTAAGCTCTGATACCATGTTAGAAACAAGAGACTGAGAGAGTGATCTGAAAAGTGTATTATTGAGTTATGTTCAAAAGTACAATATACAAGAGGTATTTATAGGTGCTAAATGAATCAGAGTAATAAAGGCATAGAATCCTATAATTAATATACAGATATACTATATAAATATAGACGATACTAATTGATCCTAATTAATGCTAATGATTCTCTAACATTAAAAAAGAAAAATGAATTCAGAAACGAATATTTAAAAATTCATAACAGAAATGATCGAATCAGCGTGTCTTACAGAGTTTCTTGAAGAACGCCTTGGTAGATGTAGGCAGACCAGATACCGGCGACACAGAACGCCAGAATCAGGACGCGGCGGAGGCCGGATCCGTGAGCCTCCATGAATGAAATGACGACGTTTGGAGGTTTATGTACTTTATGATGATGAATGAATGCCACGATATGTGTGTGCTTCGGGAGAAAGACGGGAATATAGGAGGGTGGGATCGGTGCGCGCCAATTTACGTCGAAATTTCATGTGGACGTTTCTTAGTGGTTTCATATACTCCGTGGCTCTGCTCATTGGCTGATGCTTTAAAGTAGTGACATGTTTCTTCTACAAATCTTCACTTTCATAGAGCCAGACCTTTATAAAATTTTAGATTATTAATATTTTTTTTTAAATTTAACTATTTAATTTTTTACACTAAAATATTAATCTTTTAATATTTTTTATGAAAAATAATAATATCATTAATTCTTGATATTATCATTACTGTATTATATATTTGTATAAATTTATAAAAAAATAAATAATATTATTAAAATAAGTGTCATTAATTTTCATTTATATATTATTATTTATCTTATAATTAATACAATTATATTTTTTGAAAAATAATTTAATTAATTAAATCTTTTGAAATTAATTTAGAGATAAAGTAATATTTTAGAAACAAATTTAACTGTTAAGTTTTATTTTTGTGCTAACTAAGAGGTGTATTAAAATTGATTACTTAAGTGTACATCAAAATTATTTATTAGAATAATATATATAAATACATTATAAATTTACATATGATTTTAGTGTGTAAATAATATTTTTTAATTAAAAGATATATTTTTAATTTAATGATATGTATTAAGAGTTTGTTTGGATGAACTTTAAAAAAAAATATTTTTTTGAGTTATTTATTTTAGAAGATCTATAGAAAAGTAAAAGTAATTTTATATTTGGATATCTCATTTGGGCTAAACGTCGGTCTGAAATTTTCTCAAAAAAAAATCTCATCGTAAGTATAGTTCCAAATAAACAAATGATCCGTATCAGAGTTTAATTTGTTGTCACAAATTCAAATCAATAAAAATTGAAAGTTTTAAATTTTGGTCGTCTCTTAAAGAAATTGCGCTGAGATATGCATATCATTGGTTATAAAAAAAAAGGTTTTAAAGCAATTGACAAGAAATTAATTACAAGAAAGTAAATAGCAAACAAAGAAATTTAAGTGCTAAAAGACATCTTGATAAGGATTGAGAGTCAAGGTTTCCTATCCAAGTCATTGACCACAAACATGGCAATTAAGAAGAGTTAATCCTACTTCGTCATCCCCAAACATTGGGAGAAAGTGAAAGATGCATACTTTGATCTTAATTCATAAGTTTTAGTCAACTCACTAATTAGACTTAATAAAAGACTAACGTCAGTGGAAACAAAACCAACTAACAATCCTAAATTACTAATCAATATTAGACATCAGTGACTTAAGGTCCCTTAAGTCCTTACTTCTAAGTCAAGAATGCAAAAATCTACTTTAAAACTAAGAAAGATATTTTAACAAACACTTGAAATATATTAAAAAAAAAGCATGGTAAATTGTATGAATAATAAAAAAACAATAATAACAACACAATTAAGCAATAATAAACATGAAAACATTAAATTATATAAAAAAAAAATATAATTCGCACAAGTTTTCATAAACTAAAATTAACAAAAATAAAGAAACTAACAAGTAAAATTAGGCAAATTAAGATTCTAGAACGTAAAAATATAAATAAAATTATACTAAAATAAGAATTAAAATCTAAATCTAAGAAGCAGCTAAACTAAAAACTTTAAAATCATAGAGAGCTTCTCTATTTAGGAATTAGCCTAAAACATTATACTAAAACTACTACTACTTACTTCCTACACTATTTGGTTGATCTTTTTTGCATTTTTGTCTCAAATATTTTAGAAATGAGTTGAATTTAGCTAAAAGTAGGCCTGAAATCGCGAGCCACGTATTTACTTAAGTAAATCACGTGCTGCTACTCGTGCGTACGCACAACTGAGCAGATTTCTAAAACTTCATTTTTTATGATTCTTCCGCTTTTGCATATTTTTTTTCTATTTTTTAAGTCATTCTTAGTTTATAAATCTTAAATCACTTAAACAAACATATCAAAGTATCGAATGAGATAAAAGTGAATTAAATTAGCAATTTTAAAATATAAAAATTATTTTTTTCACAAGTAAGCACAATTAAAAAAAAATCACAAAAACATGCAATTTTAATAATAAATGCAAGATAAGTTGATAAATTCTACTATTTTCAACCTAAAATTCATCATAAAATAGGAGTTTATCACTCCTAAAAAAAATTATTTATCAATTATATTTGGATATAACAATATAAAAGTATTTTTTATTTATTTATTACGTAAAAATATTTTGTTTTTAAAAAATATCTTTTAAAAAATATAAATTATAACTTCTCAAAAAAAAAATTTTTTATTTTTCTACTACTTTTATTTTTATTATTATAAATTTATCAAATATACTAAAAAATAAAAAAATATGTTATATTAAAAAAAATTTTATCAATATAATAATGTCCAAACAAATCCTAAATCTCCATAACCGAAATCTCCCATGATAGCACCTTCATTATTTTTCACGCCAAACGCAGACACCTAAACCACCACCTCTACCCCTTTTTCTTAGCCTTTTCATCTTTTCTCTTCTTCCAACTTTTTTAAAGAGCTTGTTTAGATGAGCTTTTAAGAAAAAATCTTTTTTTGAGTTATATTTTTTTAAAAGATCTTATAAAAAAATAAAAATAATTTTATGTTTGGATATCTCATACAAAAAGATCTTTTTATCTATCAATTATGTTTGGATATAACAATATAAAAATATTTTTTTGTTTATTTATTACATGAAAAATATCTTTTTTATAAGAAAAAAAGATCTTTTAAATAAAGATGTAAATTACAGCTTCTCAAAAAATATGTTTTTTTTTCTAGTGCTTTTACTTTTACTACTAGAAATTTGCCAAACACGTTAAAAAATAAAAAAAGATATTTTTCATTGAAAAAAGATTTTTTTTTATCAAAATAATGGCGCCCAAACAAGTACAAAATTCTGAATCTGATGTCAATTATTTAATTGAGTTAATAGTTAAAATTGTTTCTAAAAGATATTTCGATCTTCATTTTCGTTCCTAAAAGATAAAATTAATCGAATTCGTCTCCAAAAGATAATCAACATGGTCAGGTTCGTCCTTTCGTCATCTCCTTCACTGGCAAACATTTGTTGATGTGTCCCTTTAACTACCAGCGTGACAGACACCAAGTAACACTCTCTTATCGCTGACAAAATAAGTTTTTTAAAACAATTCAAATTAGTTCTTAAATAGATGAACCCTAATCCCAAATGTAGGAGGTTCACTGGGCCAGCGTGGAGGTCCCGGCAACTTCTCTTAACGTTATCACCTCCCAATTCACGCTGGCTCCACCGGTGCTTGATGGGCCCACGCTAGAAGGAACGGCGGCAAGGACCCGATCTGAACTTCCATCCACCTCTCTATCCTCTTTGTGTACCCTTCTGTCCTCCACCTCACCAGATCCATCATCATCATTATCACCCCGTGTTGAAGTAGCAGGGCCTGCGCCCCCCAAATGTCCCTACGAAGCAGTGGTCCGACCAGAACGCCGCCATGAAATACTTGCTGAAATTGGCGTGGCAATACTCGAGTGCTCAGATGGTCCTGGAGCCCAGGCGGGTGCTCCAAAGCTTGGATATGTCGTCGATGACAACTAAATCGGAATCAAGGTAGATGACTTTGTTGACGCAAGTTTCGAGAAGGTCAGCGAGGTAATTTCTGGCAGGTTGAGATCAGGTTGCGATCGATATTGGGATCGAAGTAGTACACTTTGAAGTTCAACTTTGATGCATCATGTAATTAATCAATAATCATGTATGAGAAATGTGCAATAAGAACTCTAATCCTCTTCAACACTCATCTCCGGTAAACCTTGGTGCCTGAGAGAATCAATGCTGAGAAAACGTTTCAACCCAATCAGAATCCATTAATTAAAACAAAAAAGTGCAAAAGGTAAATCAAAATGGTAAGCAAGAACCAAATTAAATATAGCCAACCTGCATTCCTGAGGAATTCTCCAGGAGATAACTAACAATCTCTTCAACTAAGGAGGCAAGGTCAAATAGTATTTCCAATCCTGAAGCATAATTTTAAGATCGTGAAGCTTACTATCCATGCCATAGCAACAATTTGCATGCATTGTACAAACTTGATTTAAATCTTTGCTTGGTTCACAAAAGCCAACAAAATTTATTGTATCCAAGAACCTTATTTTCAGTCCTATATCAGTAATGAAAGGGTCTACCTTGATAAAATTGAGCAAATTTTGATCATGATATCCCGGATAGACTTCTTGCGAAGAGTACCAGAATTTGTAAAACTCTATTGATCTATTATTGGACTTTACAAAGTTAAACTCTCTATTGGGTCTATTCTCTAAATCATATGAGCTACCAGTAAAATGATCGCAAGCTATCTGAAAATCTGCATGGTAAAACCGAGAAAATGGGTCCCTAAATCACATGATATCGGCATTCTGGAAGAGGAATAAAATCACATCAATCTTATTTAGACATCTTAAAAATGTATCTTGCTTCTTATATAGAATATTTTAATTCTACTTTTTCTTTTAAATTTTTTCTCCACCATGTAAAAGAAACTCAGTGTGTATAATGGAAGAATCAACAATCAAATGCATGGCTAAAAATTTGGCTGTAGTTGATCAAGTTATAAATAAGCTGCGATTACAATTTGTTGGATTTAAAGGAAAATTTCATACTCTGAAATAGTGAAATGTTTTTCCAAGATAATAACAGTTAGAGATAATTCCAAAGATTACATCATGTGAAATAGAAAGAGAATAGCCATTGAAATATTTACTGTGAATACAAAATTGTACCCCATCTCAAGAACAGAACGTAGGAAATTATCCCATTAACGACGAGAAGGTGGATTGAACGAGAAGGTTGTTCTCAGAGCAGAGGGAGTGCTGGAGGATGAAGTGGACGACAGCAATGGAGTCACGGAGGTACTCAAGGTTGAGGGTTAAGGGAACATGGACAAGGGAAGGGTCGCAGACGGTGGTTAGGGTGCGGTTGTTGGGACGGCATTGCTCGGCATTCCTAAGTAGAGAATTCCAAGAATTCGGGATTAGAGTTCATCTAAGTAGGGACTGATTTGAATTATTTTAAAAAACTTATCTTGTCAGCAATAAGAAGGTGCTACTTGGCGTCTGCCACGCTGGCAGTTAATGGGACACATCAGCGAACATTTGCCATTTCAGCGAAGAGGATGATGGAAGGACGAACGTGACTATGTTAGTTGTTTTTTGGGAACGAATTCGATTAATTTTATAGAGGCAAAAATTGAGATCGAAATATCTTTCAAAGACAATTTTAGCTATTAACTCTTATTTAATTGTATTTTATGGTGGGGACATGACAAACTGATACGGTTTTCTTCCTCATCGAACATGGAATAGCTCAAGCGACTTTAAACTAAGAATATGCATATTAATTTAGAACACCTCAACCCTTGGAATGAGGTCAGTGGGATCCAATAAACTACTCCATGTCTTGCTTGACTGAACGGTATGATTTATGAACCATTCACTCGGCCGGGTATATCATCATTGGGGTATTCATTATGTATTTGTATTTCTTTTCAAGTTACTTTGCTACAATTTTCTTGGTACACCAGAGCTAGCATAGCCTTTCTGCCTCCGTGCATTATTTTATTTTTAGAAGCAATTCTTTAAGGTCAACCATAGGTATCCCAAATTATTTTATTGTGATCGCCTGATCGAGATTGGCTGGTTAAGGTTTTGCTTACTTTTTTTTTTATTAAATAAAAAGCAACCATTCAACTATACATATCCCAATTTCTCAAAATTTTTGGTGTTATTTAAATTATTTTTTTTTAACAATTTTAACTTTAGAATTTAAGGTCAAAGGAATCTAGAGTTTGGTTTGTCTGTAAACTTTTTTTTTTCTATATAAGTTTGATTTTTTAGTATGCTTTTTTTAAATACGAGTTTCATAAATAGATTCCTAGTTTGTGTTTATTAAAAAATTTGCTAATAAAAAACAAAACGAACTAAATCCATGAGAAATTTTCAATTTGAATATAATTGATTATTTTGCATTAATAAAAATTGAATTTCAAACACTACTTTTCAAATGAAAACGTACATATAATTTTTGAAAAATTAATTTTATTTTTTAAATTAAAAAGAGATTCAAATCTGTAATTTTTTAAGTGAGTATAAAAATTATACTATTTAAATTATAGTTAATTAACTACTGTCATTTCTTAGCTACTACTGTTAAAATTTAAAAATATATCCAACGTGACATATTAAATGTCTACTTCACACATTTCTGATGACTCAAAACTTTTATTGGAATGCACACTTATGAGTTATGAGTCTTAAGCCTATTAGGCATCTGATTAAGTCAAGAATACACAAATATGAGGAATTAGACTTTGCATTGGGAATTAGAAGTTATACATTTTAGGGGTGGATGTTTGATTGACGTAAAAATAAGAAGGAAGTCCGAGAAAAAAAATGAAAGAAAAATAGTTATTTTTTTTTATCTAATTGAAAAAAAAAAGAGTGAATAGTATAAAAAAAATAGAATTTATTAAATTTTTTCTTTTGATACTAGATGAAAAATAAAAAAAAAATGTACGTGATATTAATATTTTAATATTATTTTGTAGTATATTTTAAAATATATAAAAATAAAATTATTTTTATAATATTATATATTATTTTTTTACTCTTTATTTTTTATTCATCTAAACATATTTAAAAAAATAAAATTTTACTCAATTTTTTTTTCTGTTTTTTTTTCTCTATTTCTTTTCTTTTTCTATTTCACCGGTTATTAGTGGCTAAATAGGATTGGCAACATAATTTTTATCCAATCTTTTATAATTTTGTCGTAGCAAATTGGTAACCCAATTTACAATTAGGAGAATTGAATTAAGCGTCGAACAAATTTTATTCGAATTGAATACCCAACATCCAATTTGCAACTTTAATATAATCTAAATATGTATATATATAAATGAGTAAACATTTGAACTCAATTTTTTCACAAATACTTATTGTCATAAAACAAGTGATTCAATTTGCTAATCATACGTAAATAACAGCTAATATTATAAAATATAAAATGATTAAATAATATATGTTTGAATTAAAATAAATTTATTTTTTAAAATTGAATTAGATTGAGATATTTAATATACGGATCGATTCAAATTTAAGAATTTAAATAAGATTAGAGTAGAGATTAAACCTATCTTATTTTATCTATTGTCACTCTTACATGTTAATCCAACACCATTTGATTAACTATCTTAAAATTCATAATGAATTGTATATTAAATGTTTAATATATATCCAACGAGAGTCTATTTATAGATTAACATGCAATCAATTATAATAAAAAATTAGTTTAATATTAAATTAAATTAATATACAATTATCACAAAATATAAAATAAATATTATATTGCAATATAATATCAAAAAATATACTTGAATTTTGTCACAAAACTTTAATCTTTTAAAAACTACAGGTTCATTTTTCAAATGGTCATGTACCCTTATTTTTAATTTTTAATAAGTTATTATTTTTTTTTTCAGGGTAACTTTTAATAAGCTCATTATTACAATTTACAATGATTCGGCCAAGGAGAAAAAATAAGAGAAAACAAAAAGCTCTAAGGGTTACTGATATGTTTGGCAAACACGTTGAAGAGGAGAGAAGTCCGTTTGAGCTTTTTGAAAGTTTCACATTAATATTTGGTAATTTTTATTGTTGTGAACGCAGAATTGATTCTGCCACTGAACCCACATTTAGAAGAAGCTAAAATTTGTAACTTTTGTGTTTCACGTTCATGGTTGCTATTACCTTTAGAAAATTAGGTAAAAAATTTATTTCTTTTTTATCAATTCTATCATTTATTTTTTTTCTATAAAAATAATACCAATAACTATTGCTTTTACAGCAGTTCTTTGTAGTTCTTACTATTTTTTCACAGTTTTTCGTTCCAATTTTTTTTTCATCAAAATTGTTCAAATTTATTTCAATCATTAGTAAATTGAATATTTTAATTTTTTTATTATTTTTAGTAATTATTTTCATATTTTAATTTTTATATTTTTTATTATATTTTTTATTTATATTTTTTATTATATTTTTTATTTATATGATAAATATTTTTATATTATTTTTATAATATTCTGATTTCTCATTTTATGTTTTTATATAAATTTTTTTATCATTTAAAATATTATTTTTTATATATATATTTTTTATGAAATCTTTTTTTATTTTGTTTGGCTTTATTCATATGATTTTTTATTTACTTTATTGTATTTCTTTTATTCATATGACAAATGTTGTTGATGTTTTTTTATTTTTTATAGTGCTATGATTTTTCAGATATTTTATTAATTTTTATGATATTTTTATTATTTTTTTCATATGAATTCTTTTTTTTATCTTTTAGTGCATTGTATTTAAGTTGTGTATGAAATTTTTTTATTTAATTTTATTTATATAAATTTTATTTATTTTTTATTGTATTTTTTTGTTTATATGATTTATGTGGTTGGTTTTATGGAATTTTTATTATTTCTTATCTGTATATTTTCTTTTATTCTTTGATGTACTCTAATTTTGTTTTGTATTAATTTTTTTATTTTTTATTCTGACTTTGTAAAATTTGTAATTGTAATTATTATATACTAAGTTTATTATAAAAATTTTGTATAATATAAATTATGATCCTATAAAAAAAGGATAAAATAAATAAAAAATTAATTATAAGTAACAATAGAGCCATAAATAATGCAAATTTATAGTCCAAATAATACTAAATTGAAGAATACTGATAATATTAGAAAAATTATAGAATATTTTCTTTTTATCTGATATTATAAAATTTATAATTCAAAATAATACTAAATTAAAGAGTCCTGACAGTACTAAAAAAATTATAAAATATTTTTTTTGTCTGATATTATAAAATTTATAGTACTCTCTTTTATATTTTTATTTTTTTATTATATTTATTTTATTTATATAATAAATATTTTTTATATTATTTTTGATAATATTCTGATTTTGTATGTATAAAAAAATTATTTAAATTAATATCTTTTTTAATAATTTTTTATTTAAAAATAATTTTAAATAATATAATCTAAATAACATTTATTTTACTATAATTAATTTTAATATAAAAATTATCAAATATAAATTATATTAACCTAAATTTATTTTTTTATCAAAATTAATTTTATAAAATTAATTTTATGCAAACAAAAATTGTAATCTAAATACCCACTGAGAAGTCAGCCAACAAACGTATAATTAACGAAAAGAAGAGTAACACAGAAGATAGAACATTTAAATGCCAGTCAAGTCAACACAGTAGTTTATTTTTTTTAATGATGAAAAGAAGTCCTATATATTCTGATTAAAAAGAAAATGTCCTGCTACTGTTTTGCATTTTTTTTCCTTTTTTTTTTTTCTTTTTTCTGTCAAATTGTCCCTTTCACGTTAGAAAATTGGAATAAATGACTAACACGTATTAGTAATTGTGGGCAAGTATATCTCTAGATTCTAGGGATGGCAAAATTCCCCGAGACGCGGGGATCCCTGCGGGGACTGTTCCGAATGGAGATTCGATTGTGGGGAATTTTTTCTGCAGGATGGGGATGGGGAACAAAATTTCCCCGAAGCAAGTGCGGGGACCCGAGCGGGGATCCCCGCCCCGTCCCCACTATTCCCCGAAATTTATAAATTTCTTGAATTATCTTTAATAGTTTATTTCTCATATATGTTTTTTAATCATTTCTCACACACACATATATATAGAAACTCAAAATTCCTAATCTTTATTTGCATAACCCTTCTTCAATTCAGAGATCCCTAAGGCTGTCCATACTCCATCCAACCTCTCTACAGCCACCCCCTCGTCACCCTTCTCATCGCATCGTCACACCTTACCGTGCCATCACCCTTACCGCGTCGTAATTTCTATTTGCGGCGTTTCTTTTTGTAACTCTGTCGTCGTGTCCATTCTCTTCTTTGTTGCCGCGTCTCCCACCTCGACCATTGCTTTTTCCTTTGGCTCGTCGTTGCATCTCCCCATTGCGTTATTTCGAAAGAAGTCACCATGATGTCATTTAGACTTTTTGTATAAAATCTTGCAGTTTTTGTATAAGATAGATACTTGCAGATCTATTCATATGGAAATTAATAATTAGTTAAAACTATTATGCAGATGGGGAATGGGATCCCCGCGGGAAATTGGGGTCCGTGGGGAATGGGGATGGGGAGCAATATTCCCCCACGGCGGGAAATGGGGCGGAGATGGGGAGCAAATTTGAGGGCGGAGATGGGGAGCAGGGAGGCATCCCCCGCCCCCGCCCTGCCCTGCCCCATTGACATCCTACTAGATTCTAATAATAATATATAATATAAAAATTTAATTTTAATGTATTAATATATAAAATATTTTATGAAATTGTATAATAATATTTATTTTTTTAGATAATTATTTATATAATTAAATATATATATAATTATTTTACATATAAAATACATCAAAATTAAATACATAATATAATATAACATAATGGATTGACTAATTTGGTGCATACTGGTTGGTGGATTGATCAAGGGTAAGATTGTAGACAGAATCTCTTTTTTGGATATGTTTCAAGATTATTATATTGACAAGCAAATCTTATATTTGGTTCTCAAAATTGTACACATGCTTTATTTTATTTCTGACGTATTAAAATATATTAATTTATGAATAATATATTATATATTTAAATTTTTTTATAAATTAAATATAATTAAATAAAATAATAAAATTTAAAATAATATTAATTATAACTAATTTTTATTATTAGACTGATTTAATTAAATTTGATTAATAAAAAATTTAAATGTGTAATATTATTCTAATTTTTAAAATTATATTTTATAAATTATTTTAGTTTTTTAATCAGTTATATTTTAGACATTCATTACTACTTTGTTAACGTGTCATGTTAGATATTAAGATATTAATTATTTAATTTAAAACATTACAAAATAATCATATTTAACTGGATAAGAACTAAAATAATAATCTTAATGTAATTTTAAATACTAAATTAATATATCTGACTGAAATATCTAAAAATGAAGGTAGTGCTGGCAATTTTGGATGCTAATTAGTAGGAGGAGTGTGCTATAGGGATAGGATTAAGGTTGGATTATTGGATACAATCCAATTAGGTATTTAGGTGTGATATTTTTATTTTTATTTTCGTTTTCCTTAGCCAACTTGGTTGGCATCTTGTTCTTCTTTTGATGCTTTCTTTGACCGTTTTATCACAAGAAACTACGGAAACTTTTCTTCCCTTTGGACGCAAGCCACTCATTCATGAATCATAATAATCTGTTTTGACCATTTTGTCCTTAGTTTGTCCAACCTAGAATTAGATGGTTTTGGATCGATTATAATAAAGTTTAATTATACTGATAATTTTTATAATTTTATCAAATTTATAATTAAAATTATATATATTTTTTAGTTAAATTTTATATTATTTTTAATTTATAATTAAATTATTTTAATATAAAAAATATTAAAATTAATTAAATATTTTTTTACAAATTAAATGTATTTATAATTAAAAATTTATTTAAATCTTTGATTATATAATATTTAAAAAATATATTCTGTTAATTTTAATATTTTTAACATAAAATTATCTAATTATAAAATAAAAAATAATATAAAAATTTAATTAAAAAAATCTAAATATTTAATTATAAATTTAATAAAATTATATGAACTAAAAATAATTAAACTTTATAATAAATATCATTTTCTAACTAAAAAGGTATAAGTATTTATTATTCCTTGTAACTCAGTACTATTATTCTCAGTTCTTAAATTAGTGAGTGATGTGAATACGTGATGAGTGATGTCAAAATTAAATAACTCAAACTGATGGTAAACCTTAAAGAGAAGCCGATTCCAATATGAATTGTTTCTATTAAAAGGAAAATTATTCAACTAATTGAATTTGAATCAGTCATTTGAAGGCAGTGTCAATTCAACACTTTTTATTGTTGCAGAACTGATATGACGATGAGTGATTGCATGACTGGGTTCTTCATCATAATTCCCTTATCTATGTTGCAGTAAATTATTCATTTATTTTGTGAAAGAGACCTAATCGGTTTGGAACTAGGTTAAGGGTACTGAAGTAAATGCAGTGGGGGCATGGAGATTGGAGAAGATTAATAGAGTCCCCACGCGCTTCCCGTGTCTCTTTCAAATGGACCGTGTCTTATTGAGTAAAAATAAAAAAAAAAAATTTCATGTTTAAAATAGACTATTTAAGTATTTATCTATTTTGATTACAAATTTTTTTTGGATTAAACACTTTAATCTTCAACTAAAATTAATTACTCAATTAATTTTTAATAATTAACTATATTAGTCACTTAGGTTTTTTATTCTGTTAACTCTAACGGATAATAAAATAGTCTCTAACAACTCTAATAGGGGACAAAATAGTCTCTAACCCCTTCTATTTGGAAACGACACTATTCTTCCCTGATTTCTATCATATTTCGTATAATCCTAATATTCTAACACTGCAACTTTAAACTACACAATACACACTCTGTAATTTCAATGTTCACACGAAGAAAAATTTCTAACTTGTTCTCAACCAATTCATACTCAACAAACTAATAACTATGTCTTTCAAGTATTTGTCATCTTTGATGGATCCCATGAATCTAGACAGCAAGTTCGATTTGTTAAGATCCATCGTCGTCAGCATCTCCCTCCTCCTCTGTCTTATCATCTCTGTGGTCACATTGTCCACCACTCTGATCGTTTCCTTCAACTTCTTCTCCGAACCAATATTCAGTAATCCTTCATTTTTTATATGAGCGACGACGACAACATTGCTCGCTTTATTGATAGCTTGGATGCGAGGTCGAAACTGCCTGCCAGCTTGAACTCCGGGAGAGAAGAAATGAAGCACTTGAGTCAAATGAGAATTTGCATATGATGTCGAAGGAGAATATTCTCATGATGTCCTAATATCCAACAATTTATATTTCTTATCAAAGAGTAGAGAAAGGCGTGCCCTTGGAGTAGTTGTGGACTTGGTCTTAGGGATGTGGTGGACATTGTCGGGATTAGAGGTGATGCTGTTATCAAGAACGTGGAGGTAGATGCTTCTAGTGGGTGAAGTGCGGAAGACGGGAAGAGGTAGGTGTACCAATCACAGAGATTTGAGAAGTGTGTGATTCATGACATGTTGAGGTAGGTGTGACATGCGTGACAGTTACATTATGACTTGATATTGGAATTGAAGAAGAGGAAAGAAAAGATGGAGAAGAAGACTGTGAAGGTGAAGAAAGAGAGTATAAATGTTAGGGTTATGCAAGATATGATGAAAATTGGAGGAGAACGGTGTCATTTCCGAACAGAGGAGATTAGAGACCATTTTGTTCCCCTGTTAGAGTTGCTAGAGACCATTTTGTCTTCCGTTAGAGTTGACGGAATAAACGACCTAAGTAACTGACGGAGTTAATTGTTAGAAATCAATGAAATAATTAATTTTAGTTGGAGACTAAAATGTCTGATTCAAAATTCTTTGGAGACCAAAATGAGTAAATACTATTTAAAATAAATGTTATAAAATACATATTAAGATTTTTATTAATAAAAAAATTAATTTTAATAAATCTATTGAAATTAAATTTTATATTTTTAAAATTTTTTTAATTTAATAAATTAATTTATATATTTAGAGTTTATGTTAACCAAATTTAAAATGAAATGATATATTTCTTAACTTATGTACCCAGATTTTATTGAGATCAACATGAGCGATGGTAGTGCTTATTTATTGACACATGAGTTAACTACTATTCACTTAATTTTTTTATTTCTCTTTATACAATCAAAACAAATTGGATCAAAATGTTTTAAAATAAAACGATTACTAAAATAAAAACAAGAATTCAGTTATTTTTAAATGAAAACAATATGATAAAAACCATAAATTTAATATTGAATGTAATGTTGCCCCCTTATTTTCTCACATCCTTTTCCAAGCAAATTAATGACAAGTGTGAACACACACAATGTTATTTTGTTTTCAACAAAAGAGGGTCCACCTTTTTGTGTGTCTCAGAAGGAACTTTCGTTACATGTTCCCTGTTTTTGAGGGTCTCTCTTCTTGTTGTTCAGCTTGATTATTTGTTTCTTGTTACCTCAAAGCAACTCATCATTTCCCTCTTTCTTCAAGCTTTGCAGAGTCTGTGAAGTTAAACAATTGGCGGCTAATAGCACAGTAATGGGTAACTGCCTAGATTCCTCAGCAAAAGTGGATGCTGCTCACAGTTCAAGGACTTCCACTTCTGGTAACCACCCTTGTCCCAATCTCATCAATTTCTCTCTATGATAATAGTGCCTGCTATCTGTTTGTGAAATTGCCTCATTGAAGGACTAATTTCAACAACGCCAGGGATTTCGAAAGCGAGTCGCTCCTCTGCAGCTTCAAGCTTATCCATCTTGTCACACAATGGAACCAGTGATTCTTCATCTTCATCTGCATCTGCTCTTCCCACGCCGCGCTCGGAGGGCGAAATCTTGTCTTCTCCGAATCTCAAGTCCTTCGCATTCAACGAACTGAAGAGCGCCACAAGGAACTTTCGTCCGGATAGTCTCCTTGGTGAGGGAGGATTTGGCTATGTTTATAAGGGGTGGCTTGATGAACACACTTTTACAGCTTCTAAACCAGGATCAGGAATGGTTGTTGCTGTCAAGAAACTTAAGCCTGAAGGTTTTCAAGGTCATAAGGAGTGGTTGGTAGGTTCTTGCTTTCAAAATAGAATAGTATATACAATTATACATGCTTTTATTTATTTCAATTATGCACTTGGTCTAATTAGTGAAACCTTTAATTAATTTGTAGACTGAAGTTAATTACCTGGGACAACTTCACCATCATAACCTGGTTAAGCTAATTGGCTACTGCGTGGAGGGGGAAGATCGGCTGTTGGTGTATGAGTTCATGCCCAAAGGGAGCTTAGAGAATCATCTGTTTAGAAGTATGTTACCATAGCCATTACACTTTCCCCTAATAATTTCAATTTATTCGGCTATTTCTTTATTCAAACAGTCATTAACAAAAGGGGGAAAAAACAACTCAGAGAAGTGGAAAGAAATAAACACCTACTGCTCCCTCCTTAAAAATTATGTCCTTTGTAGTCAACTATGTTATGTCAAAATTCTTATTCAGTTCCGTGTCAGTGGTTGCCACATTTTTTAGTTTTTAGTTTTATTTTTATTTTTTATTCCGATCACTATCTGAACTTAGGATGGTAGTTTCATGGTTTTGTTATATTTGACAGGAGGACCACAGCCACTTTCTTGGTCACTTAGGATGAAAGTGGCCATTGGTGCTGCCAGAGGTCTAACTTTTCTTCACAATGCCAAATCACAAGTCATATACCGCGATTTTAAAGCTTCGAATATCCTACTAGATGCTGTAAGACAAATTAGAATAGACTTCAAGTCATAATTTCTTCATCATTATTTTATTATGCAAAATAATTTATCATGATGCATTGCGTTACAGGAGTTCAATGCAAAACTCTCTGATTTTGGCTTAGCCAAGGCTGGTCCTACTGGAGATAGAACTCATGTCTCTACTGAAGTTATGGGTACTCGTGGATATGCAGCACCTGAATATGTAGCAACAGGTCTGATTCAACTTTTCATAAATTGTTATTGGTATTTTATATTGCTTCTACTTTTCATGGTTAGTGGTCTTAAATCATCGAATGCCCTTTTTTGAGGGTCTAGTAATTAATCTGATCAATTATTTGGTATCTTCTCTTTAATATAAGACTGATGATTGAGTGTTCTAATTCATTCTCCTAATTATACTTCTAATTCTTAAATGAGTAAAAATTTAAATACATGTGATTTTTTGAAAGATAAAAAAGAAAAGAATTCAATACTTCCTTATTTAGAAACTAGGAAGATAATTGAACGAATGAGTTAGGATTCCCAATTATTTTTTCAAACTGCAAATGTCTGGCATTGCTTGTCACTCTGGCCTCTTAGGTTTGGTGGGGTTAATATTTTTCTTTAGAGTTCTAATCCTTATGCTTCTGAAAACAGGAAAATCTGTGCCTCAGGTTCAGATTGTTTTGTTGTACTGCTTCATTGTGTATATCAGAAGCCAACTTATTTAACGTCTTATTTTATCCCGAATTACAAATTAAAAAGCTCTCAAATTTGACAGGGCGGTTGACAGCCAAAAGTGATGTATATAGCTTTGGGGTTGTATTGCTTGAGCTTTTGTCTGGAAGACGTGCTGTTGATAGAACAAAAGCCGGTGTCGAGCAGGACCTTGTAGACTGGGCAAAACCGTATCTAGGTGACAAAAGAAGACTATTTAGGATTATGGACACCAAGCTTGAGGGTCAATACCCACAGAAAGGAGCCTACATGGCTGCTACTCTTGCTTTAAAATGCCTTGATCGTGAAGCCAAGTTAAGGCCGCCAATGACAGAGGTTTTAGAAACCCTCGAGCAGATAGAAGTCCCCAAAACTGCAGCGCGAAACTCTCAATCAGGGCAGAACAGAGTACATGTTCCTCCAAGCCCAAGGAAGTCTCCTGGACAGAATCTGTCCCCCATGAATGTTACTCGAACTTCATACCCATTGCCGCCTTGCCGAGAATCCCCTCATGTACACTAAACCTTATGATCATCTGTATATAAATTCCTTTATTTATGAGATTGCGTTTTTGACAGGAATATAATGAGGTATTCATTTCTCCAACATAAAACTTTTGTACCAAAGAATAATATAGAAAGGAATATGAACACCATATTTCCATTAGCTATGGAAGTCTGCACAGGGGTGTTTCCAATGCATGTTTCAGTTTCAACGTTGGTTAACTATTATAGTAATGAGATTCGACTAGCATGGCCACATTGCTTTCCAAGACACAAAAATGTCCGTTTCCAAGACACATTAAAAATGACTGCATTTTTCTTTTGTTTTTATTCTTTGTTTTACTTACCACAAGCCCAGCTTTAAATACAATTGGATCAACTTGAGAACAGATCACCCGATCCATGAGCTATTACGAACGAGCTGCATCCTTTTAGTTCAATCAGTAGCTGGGGTTCTTCCAAACGATTTCTGATTATGCAGTTTCCCTAAATCAACCCCAACCTCAGACACTGCTGGTTGCTGCTAGGGACTAGAATAAATAGGCAGCTGAGTATTAACAAATAAGACTTAGATTATAAAGGTCGAAAATAAGACCTGGATGTTAAACTGAAGGTAACATTAAATTCTAGTATGTAAACTTGTTTGGTAAGTGAGATAAGCATACGGTTAAACTTTTCTTTCTCGAGAAAAAAATGTATATTTTTTGCTCTCTAAATATGCAGAGACAATAAACACTAAGATAGAAATTACTTGGATAAATATTGTGTGTTTCTATTTTTGTACTCACTTTTCATATCTGGTGACGGCTAACGGTGATGTAGGTAAATGTGAGCTACGCAAAGGGTCAAACATGCCGGGCTATATGCCTATTGTTTCCGTGTGGACCCGAGATGAAGGTTTGAAAAGAAATTTGTGAATTGTGGAGTTTTGACCAAAACCAAAAGAAGCAGATAGATTGCATACTGTAGCCATGTCTCTGAAGCTTGCTGCAGTGACACTTTTGCTGGTGGAAGTGGCAGCCGGTGGAGATACCAGTTTCATCTTTAATGGATTCCAATCATCACAGTATAATCTTACTATTTTAGCTGAGCTCACTTCCAATGGCCTACTCAAACTCACCAATGGTGAGTCCCTGCAAGAAGGACATGCTGTGTATTCATCCCCTGTGGTTTTCAAGAACAGCTCCAACAACGGTAGCGCCTTTTCTTTCTCCACCTCTTTTGTATTTGCCATAAGACCTCAGGCTGCTGAACTCAGTGGTCAAGGTATTATGTTTGTGGTTTATCCAGCAACAAAAAGTCTAACTGGTCTTCCAGCCCAGTACTTTGGTGTCTTCGATAAGAATAGCGTGGGTAACAGCAGCAACCATGTTTTCGGCGTGGAGCTTGATACTTCTATGAGCGCGGAGTTTGAGGATATCAACGACAACCATGTTGGGATTGATATCAATGACTTGAAGTCAGCAGCATCGGCAGTTGCAGGATATCATAACGATGATGGTATTTTCAATGCTTTGAGACTTGCTAGTGGCAACCCTATGCAGGTATGGGTGGAATATGATGGGATGAATAAACACATTAATGTTACTTTGGCACCAATCAACATTGATAAACCAAAACAAGCTTTGCTATCGTTGACCAAAGACCTTTCTCCAATTCTTGAAGAGAATATGTATGTTGGCTTCTCTTCCTCCACGGGTATGGGTACTGCTTCGCAATACATTCTGGGTTGGAGTTTTGAGATCAATGGCCAGTCTCAGCCACTTGAACTATCTCAACTCCCAAAGTTGCCTAGGAAAGGTGATAATAAACATAAAGGGTATAAGAAGGTGGTCTTGGCAGTTGCATTGCCTATGATATCACTCATGTTGGTTCTCTTGGTGACTTTAACAGTTAATCATGTCATCAAAAGGAAGAAGTTTTCTGAGCAACTTGAAGACTGGGAGCAAGAATGTGGTCCTAGTAGATTCAGGTATAAAGATCTCTACTTGGCTACAAAGGGGTTCAGGGAGAAGGAGCTATTAGGAAGGGGCGGATTTGGTAAGGTCTACAAAGGTGTGATAGTGATAGCAGCTTCCAAAGCTGAGATTGCAGTAAAGAGGGTATCCCATGAGTCCAAACAAGGTGTAAGGGAATTTGTGGCAGAAGTTGTGAGCATTGGCCGTCTTCGCCATAGGAATCTGGTTCCCCTTCGAGGATATTGCAGGCGCAAAGGAGAGTTGCTTTTGGTCTATGACTACATGCCAAATGGGAGTTTAGACAAGTATCTCTTTAACAAACCAAAACTGACCCTTAATTGGAGCCAGAGATTTAGAATCATCAAAGGAGTTGCTTCGGCTTTGCTCTATTTGCATGAAGGATGGGAGCAAGTTGTGGTCCATAGAGACATAAAGGCCAGCAATGTGCTACTGGATGCAGAAATGAATGGTAGATTAGGGGACTTTGGTCTTGCAAGGTTGCATGACCATGGAAGCAATCCTCAAACTACTCATGTTGCCGGAACTTTCGGGTATATGGCCCCTGAGCATATCAGAACAGGTAAGGCCACTACAATATCTGATGTATTCGGTTTTGGTGCATTTCTACTTGAGGTTGCTTGCGGAAGAAGGCCCACGGAGAAAACAGAGGAATGGCTTGACAATGCAAATCTTGCTGATTGGGTGTATGATTGCTGGAAGAAAGGTGGGATTCTTGAGGCAAAGGATCAAAATTTGAGCACAGATTCAGAGACAGAGGAGGTGGAATTGGTGCTGAAACTTGGTTTGTTTTGCTCCCAGTCAGAGCCTACGGCTAGGCCGAGCATGCACCAAGTTATGCATTACTTAGAAAGGGAAGTTCCTTTGCCACATTTATCTTTGCTTAGCTTACCTTCCACATTCAGACACCATACTCAAGACTTGCCGAATCCGGCTTCCCCGGATAGGCTGTTGCTCCAGACTTCAGTTGTTGAATCAATTCTCTCAGGTGGTCGATGATTCTTGAAGGCTCCATTTGAACTATTTCGTGTGGTTTTATTCTTAAGTCTTCCATGGAAATGAGCTTGTGCCCAACACTTTGTTTTTTATTGTCAAAGTTAAAATGAGTTTGATGCCACACAACTGAAGTTTGAACAAGCAATGTGGGCTATTACCATTTGAATATGGCACACATTGAGTGGTATAGCATCATTGAGCACCTCAAGTGATATTCTTATTAGGTGTTTCTAGAACAACGAAAAGATTAAGATTTTCTATTTTAGCGTTGGTTTAAATTTTCAATTTTGTAACAGCTCAGGTCAGGTGTGACCGTGTGAAACAGAACAGTTTTATTAAGTATTAACTCTTTAGTTCCCATTTCAATTGAGTGTGATGCAGCTTACTAACAAGTGGGTTGAAAGTTAATTATTGTTCACATGGAAAAAAAAATCTACTAAGATCGGATATGATAGTCAGTAATTAATCTTTTAATTAAAGATTTATAATTTAAGTACTGCAAATGGAAAGAAATTTTATTAAGAGACTCCTCAGCACTCATAGTAAAATTGAGTCAAGTTTCTTGAACTTACCTTTTTGTTATAAGAAGGATATTTAGTTAGAGTATTCTAAATACAGAAGTTAAGACTAAACAGAATAAAATATATCAGATTTATTTTGGATTTTCCATATATAAAAAGAAACTTACCCAATGACGTCAATTGCTGCAATATGTGGTACCTTGAATCACTTGACACAGTATGAAAAGTTCAAGAGAAGATCTAGAAGCTAGAAATCATCCCAGGATTTGTAATGTGACAAAGAAATGAAGTAGTTTTTATCAAATGATACCAAGGGTTCCCCCAAACACTTCATAGAACACAGAGAATGTTGTAGCTGAAAGTTCTGGTCGTTGAAGTGTTCGAGGGAACACTAGGTACCACCCGATGATCCATAACATAATGCATGTCCTTGCATGGTGCTCCATTTATAATGCTCTTCCTTTGCATTGAGCTGCAAATATTGCTATTGTTCATTGGGAACGAAGAGTGAGTGAACCTGGACGCAACATTGGTCCATATAGGGATTTGGAGCATATATATAAATAAGAATCAGAATAATATTTATTGAGATCGAGTCGAGTGGCCACATGCTATTCTGAAACCATGTACTCTCTCTATGTAAAGTTGTTGTATGAGGTGTAACCTTTTCAGACAAGTGTTGGAGGGAATCAAAGATTGTGAGCTCAACTTTGATGTCATATAAATGTCTCTTCTACCGAGAAGAACAGGATCTTTATATGTACAGTAGTCGAGTTAACATGATTCTTTTGTCTGCATATCACTAATTAATAAACAATAAACAAATTTGTTTTATCTTTTAGACCAGATAGATAATCACAATAATCTGTAATGGTTTGAGTTCATCCACTGAAATGAGTAGTACTTGCTTCATTAACATATATTCTCACAAAAGGAGAAAAAGTATAAACTGGAAACATTCTAAAGAAAGCAGAGAGTATTATTAAGTACACATGACTATGACAATGACTTAAAGAGATTCAGAACTGATCTTCTCTCTTAGCTTTTCTTGATCTGATTCTTAACATCACTTAGCTTCACCAATTCTGAACCCACAACCCTTCTCCTTTGCATACATCATGACCAGGTTCAATGCTACACAAAATCTTGATCTACTTGGACTTCTTCTTCTCCACACAAACAGACTTTAGTTTGTGAGCATATGCATATTTTTCACCACTATAAATACAACAGTTTCAGTGCATTGTTCCAAACCATGCTAATCCTAGATTACTACTACTCAAGCAACAAGCTTGTCTTAGTATTTGAATGTTGGCTGTTTCTTGGAGTTCCTCTGAACACTTCACACATGAGGCTTAATTAATGCCAATAATGAGTCCTTTCCATCAGTGAAGTGTTTGGGGGAACTTCAGGATTCAACTAACACGGTACAATAGTTTTAGACATCATTGAAAACCAAGTTGAAGAAATTGAACCATGTTCATTTCACTGAAGTGTTTGGGGAAACTCCCTCTAGAGAGATCTGTGCATGCAATTGATCATTGCACAATACTAGTGATCCACACACTAGTAGTTTCATGTTTCTTATTTTCCTAATCTGGGTATAGAAGAAATAATGTTATCTATATTACTTATTTTTTCTACACATTATTCTACCTCATAGGCTCCATTATTTTCCTGATTTTGCAGCGTGCTGAGCATCAATCCTTGCATTAATCACCTTGGTTCTGTTTGGTATATGTTTTGAGATAATAAGGACTATGGCTGACAGCAGAAGAAAAATTTGACAGGCGATGAAAGATGTTGGGCTTGTTGGTATAGAAGATGATGAAGCCTCTGTCTGCCACCATTGTTCCAAGTTTGACAAACTTGTGAACTACTCCATTTACCGTTTCCCAAGTAAACTCTTCTACGTGGGTCTATTATCATCTTCTGGAGCTCTCTTGCATTTTGAAGCAGATAAACCGCAATCTCAATCTCACTTTCGTGACCTCGAATTCCTGTTATTGTAACCTCCTTCAGATTACTGTGTGGACAAGCTTGCAGCCAACTTGTTGCCATGAACTCCACATCAAATTTCATATGTGTCCATATCTGCATCAATACACTTGTAATTAAGTGAGAAATAGCAAATTTCATAGATGATCGTTATTTATTTTTTGTTTTATATAGGATTATAGCGTACATTGAGGTCTAATCTTGTGAGGATTGGGCAACCTTTGAGCACAATCTCTATCCAGCAAAAATTCTGTTGATGTACGGCTTCTTTTGTGATTATCAAGTGTCTAAGATTTGGAAATGTGGCAACAATGCTGTTTGCCATTGTATTAACTGGCACATAAAGCTGCATCAAAATTTTCATCAACATATATCATTTCACACTAACATTTAAATATTATTTGATGGTATGGACAAAAGACAAAACGAAACAATTTTTTTTTTTATTTTTGTTATATTCATTTTGTATTTATTCAAGAAAGAACAGACGGAATATATATACAAAACTTTTATTATAAAGATATAATAGGAGTTAATCCTCAATTTTATCTTTTAATTTGCACTCCAATCTTAATTTAGTCCTAAAATTTGAATTGTCTCTATTTAGTGTCCAAATTTTACAAACTTAATTCACATTAATCAAATTTTACAAACTTGATTCCCATTAGTCAAATTTTTTGCATACAAACATTAATAGAGCACTGATATAGACGATCACAAACTACGCTAGAACTAGAACTGGATTTGGTGCTCAAATAACACAAAAGTGACTCATATCACTTGTTTTGTGAAAAAAAGTTTGGATAAACTCATTCATGTTAACATTTCGTTATATCTGTGCGTCAAAATTGTTCCAACATGAGTTATGTTCATAATATTTGGAGCTAAATAAAGACCATTAAAACTTTAAAAACTAAATTAAGGTTTGCGACTAAATTAAAGGACAAATTGGATATTATCTTATATGATATTCTATTCTATGCTTATCTTTCATTATAAACGTATTTTCATGGTTTTTATCTTTAAAATCAAATCTATCTGTAGAAACAATAACAAATATTATTTTGAAATAAATTTTGTCTATTTTCTCACTAATAAAAAATAAAATATCATTTTTATCGTGATAAAGTTACCTAAAAAAATAAAACTACTGTTGTATTTATGAAAGAGTTTCGTTGAGTAAAAATATCTAAATCTTCATTTTTTTCGTTGATTTTATTTAAAAATTATCCAAAATGTTAATGCGGTGCTGGTATGCACGTAATGGAAGAAAGTAGGTAGGTGTGATTTGGTTTTATTGGTATAGGTGATGATGAGGAAGGAATTAAAAGAAAGAGGATAAAGAAGAGGAAGATGATGATGGCAAAATTAAAATATGAAAAATAGATTTAAACGGTAAAAGTAATTTGAAACTTATTGTGTAGGAACAAATTAAATGGACATTGAAAATGACATACCATGCATTTACACTCGAGGAACAAAGTTTGAAGCTGAGGAAGCTCAATGGCAAGCCTGGAATATTGAGACATCTCTCCGCCTTGATCACTACCCAAAACCATACGACACGAGTAAGATTTAAGGTTTGGAGTATCAAACATGGTCTCAATCATATACCAGGTTCCGGTATACTCCATGCTCTCCAAACTGGAGCTTCTAAGCACAAGTGCCTTTAGCTTGTGACAACGATTCACACTCAGGTGCCTCAATTTTTGGCATGAAGGGTACTCTATTTTCAAGTACCCCATGTTGTGACATTTAGAGAGCCTTAACCATTCAAGGCTGTGACAGCTGGCCAGCAAAACCTGCACCTGTTCGCCACCCACCAAATCGACCTTGTGGAGGTCGAGAGTAGTGATGGTGGCGAACCCCGGGTTAAAGGCCGGGTGAGGCGCCAGCGCGCAATGCGCTAGGCGCACATGCTTTAAACACGAGTTTACAAAAGCAAATTCTTTGTTGAGAAGAACCTCGCAAGGAAAGAGCAAAAGCGCTCCATGAGATGGAGCGCTTAGCTCATGGCTTTCGGAGAAACAGAGGTCAATCTTATCAACCTTTCTATCCAAGGCAAATCCAATCCATTGAGCGAGATCGTAGCAACCGTGTCCACCTCGGCGGAAAGTGAAGCAAATGCTCAAATTTTCAATTTTGGAACGGAAATTAGGGTCAAATTGACTCAAGCGTAACAGGTAAAGGTTAACCCTGTTCAAAAAGGCCCAAGTCCTGTCGCACTTGAGTTTGAAACTTGATGTTGCACTTGAGTGATGAGAAATGTTTGTGACTGCATCTTGTTGTGGGTTTAGAAAGTTATGGGCATCTAGAACGAGATTGTTTGGGGTTTTCCAGACATTTCTCCACGTGGAAGACAAGACACTGGTCTTAACGGCTTCTCTAGTGCTAAGAAAGGATAGAATGTTGCACAAAATGGGAGCGGGAAGGGCAGTAAGGTAATCTTGATCACCAACTTCTTCTACCACTCCCTCCTTCTGTTTCTTCCTTTGCATGTTTTTTTTTTTCTTTTTCTCGAGAAAAGAAAATGGAGCAAAGGGAAGGGAAGAAAGGGTGTAAGGGAAGGGGTTATATATATCTGTGAGGAGGACGGAGAATATGTAGCATTTGGTTTGTCTTTCATTATTCATCTATTCTTGTTTCTTAAGATGGACGGATCATTCAAAGATGTGGGAATAGATTGAAACCAAGCATAAAAAATTCAAAATTAATTAAAGTACTCCTTAATTTGTTTGATTCTATAATTTTATTAAATTTTTAATTAAATTTATATATATTTTAATTAAATTTTTATATTATATTAAATTTTATAATTAAATTTTTATTAAAATTAATAAAATATTCAATTAAATTAAATAAAATATTTAATTAAATATTTTATTAATTTTGATATTTTTATTATAAATATAAAAATTTAATTAAAAAATATATAAAAATTTAATTAAAAATTTAATAAAATTATAAATACTAATAAAATAATTAAATTTTATTTAAATTGCCGTCTCTATCCGTATCTTTTATTTCAACGGCTGCACACATCTACTACATATTATTTATGCTCGGGGAGCTTCTATCTTCACAAAATAAAAAATTTAAAAAAAGGACAAATAAGTTTTGATTTTTTGGTTTACAGATATTTATATTTTTACAAATTTAAAAATATATTTAAATTTTTAATTTTTTAAAATTTGGACATATTAATTTTTGGGTCTAATTTGTTCTATTTTAAAAAATTTTCAACGTGTGTATTTATATATCGGCCAGACCAGTACAACGGAAGTTATGTTTAATTTTTTCGTTGAATCTGTCAGATTCAAGTAAATAGAGAGATTGATATATCTAAATTTTAAAAAAATAAAAAATTTAAATATATTTTTAAATAACTAAAAATTTATTATGAGTTAAAAGATTAAAAACATATTTATCCTTTTCTCTAAAAAAATTACAACTTCAAAAGATTCTCAAGCTGGCCTATTTCTCATTAAAAAAAAACCATGTCGTCCGTATAAATCTTCAAGAATAATTTCAAAATGGTTGTAGTGGAAAATCAAATCTAATACTTTTTAGCTATTAAGGTTGTTTGTATACAAATATTAGACTATACTTAATGAGTAATCTAGGGAAACAAAAAATACAGCTAAAATTTATCTTATTTAGCATTCATTAATTGTCGTAGTAATCAATAAATACTAAATAAGACAAATTATAATTATTTTTGACTAATTTTTTTTTGATAACCAAACATTTTCGATATTTTTTAATTTTGCACTTTTATATGATTAGAAAATTATATGAGACATATTGGCATGTTGTTTCATGGCGCCTTGGTGTAGCATCAGAAAAACCGAAGGGATATATAGTATGGTTAAGTGGCGGTGGATGAGTTTCCAAATGTTACCGATGATAACTAATTAATAAGATTTGACCACGTTGATTTATATATATCTTCATGTTATTATATTATATCTTATCTTCTATAAATCCTTCAGGAAGTTTCCGGAAATCTTCACTCGCTTGGACGATGGATTCAATAATAACCATATATTAGATTTTGATGTCAGCTAATTTTTATGAACCTACCTACACCAGTAGATAAAGCTTTACATGCATATCTAATGCTCAATTTGATCAAATTTATATGTTTCTGTATTTTTTAAAAATACAAGCATTTTATTTATATTTAATAAATAAAAATTATATGTTTATACTTTTCTTCTCAAAACTTTAGAAGATGCATGGCGCCGCGCTCACACAAAATCCCTATGGTTTCGCCAAAGGCTATTAGAAGCTACGATTTCAGTTTTCTTACATTATTATTCAATAAGTCGTGGGAATCAACAATTCAATGCTTAACACTTAACAAGAAGTGCTTAAATCCATCTTAATCAAATGGTTAAATTGTTTTATTCCCCTTCCGAGGGTCCGAAACCAATCAAAATTGCTTATTCCTTTTTTTTTTTAATAGATTATTCCTTGTTTTTTTGTTTTTCCGAATAAGTGATGATAATTGTTTGCAATTTTAGGGGTTAACGGTATAACCATAATTCATGAATCGAATTTTTTTTTTTTACCAAAGATATGAGAGTCGAATCCGCAATTTTTTAATTGAGTATGAGAAGACTATGTCATTTAAATTATTACTCATTGGCATATATAGTACAGCGTTACATATGATCATTGATCAGTTGCCGGTTGTTGCCTAAATTTTGTCAAATTTATTTTTGTAATAAATTTTAATTTTAAAAAATTATTTATTTAAAAAAAAATTTAATAAATAAACACCAAAGTATCATAACATTTACAGATATGTTAACAGGTTGATACTAAGTTAAATTAATCAATTCTTTGATAACATAGAGTCCTAATAATATTACATTATTATATTATGGGATCTATCAATAACATCTGATCCCTGCTAATTAATTAAAGAGTCTGAAGAGTGCTTAAAGGTTAGTAACATAACCCGACAATAAAGTTAAAGCTTTATACTCAATTAGTCATTTAATTCCACGCTTGCAAAATAAAAACAGTACTCTATATATCCGAAGTGGTGCAAGTACAGTTTTTTTATAAATAAGATCGATGGGGAGGGAGGGAGAGGGGGTCGCGAGTTCGAGATATGTTTGTCAAATTTTAAAATATTTTAAAAATTATTTTGTCAATAATAAAAGTCAGGTATTATTTTGTTAGTACAAAAATTTTTTAGATACTAATTTAGTATTTATCTTTATATTCTAATATCATGATCTTACCGTAATTATAGTGACTATGATATTTTAAAAAGTATTACTAAAATATAAAAAAAATATAATTTTAATTTTAACAACATGTATCTATTCTTAATATATAAAAGTAGGTACATAAGTTTACCCACATTACTTCTAAGTTATTTTTTTTTCTACTAAGGCAATGTCAGCACCATCGCTTACTTGGCAAAATTTTAGAATCCACCATTCAAATCTTGCCAAATCAACTTTTATTTTCAAATAAAAAAACACAAAAAACAACTAAAAAACACAATAAAAATCAACAACTTAATTTTTTCCAAATCAATCCTTATTTCTAAAACAACAAAACACAAATTAACATTTACAAAAAAAAAAGCTCTGAAAACCAAAGAGCTTATTACCTTTCTTATACTTCTCGAAATCCTCTTCCTCTTGGCACCTCTCCATACCAAAATCATATTTCCTCCATTCTCTTCCGGTCCTATGAGCCATTGTTTTTTCCTCAAAACAAATTGTCCATCACGATGTCCATCTCCGGCGGAGCCGCATTGCATAAATTGCAGAGACCAGGGCAAACTCCATTCCTCATGTTGCGGTTTTTCTGTCGGAGCTCGATTTTGGGTCTCAGACCAACGTCACCATTCGGCGTCGCCAACGTAGGAAATTCGTCCCAGTATCTTCCTAAAGATTTTCAACTTTGCCGTTTACTCTTCTCATTCTGTTGTTCAATATCATTTTCAATAGTCCTATTTATTTGTTATAAATAATAACATTTTAATTGTGAACTCATTGCAAGTAGCACAGGTTTATGTATTCCTCTTTTTTAAACGGTTCTGTCCAACAGTCACAACCAAAATTAGGTTTACCCACATTACTTCTAAGTTATTTCTCTTCTTCTACTAACGGCCATGTCAGCACCATCGCTTACTTGTCAAAATTTTAGAATTCACCACTCAAATCTTGCCAAATCTATCTATCTATTTATAATCTATCTATTTATAATATATAAAAACTGATACTAACTTTTTCTACAATGAGTTTAAGCCATTTTTTCTTTGCTAATGATGCCACATCAACAATTCTAATAACTTGACAAAAGATGAAAATCAACCAATCACTATTTAGTAAAATATTTTAAAAAAATTAAAACAAAAAACTCTTATATATTATTATTCAAGTACTAATTAAATGCAATAAACATACATTAAAAGTGTCATAATAATAATTATTATAAAAAATTTCAGTTACAAATATTCAAATTCTACAACTTATACATATTAAGACTTTTACTACTATTCATTTCTTAATCTCTCGTACTAATTGTCAAAAAATTCTTAAATTTAATTTAACATTTTTATAATATATAAAAGCTGATACTAACTTTCTCCACAATGAGTTTAAGCCATCTTTTCTTTGCTAATGATGGCACATCAGCAATTCTAATGACTTGGCAAAAGATGAAAATTAGCCAATCACTATTTAGTAAAATGTTTTAAAAAAATTAAAACAAAAAAACTCTTATCTATTATTATTCAATTGAAACATCAAGTACTAAATAAATGCAATAAACATACATTAAAAGTGTCATAATAATAATTATTATAAAAAATTTCAGTTACAAATATTCAAATTCTACAACTTATATATATTAAAACTCTTACTACTCTTCATTTCTTAATTTCTCATACTAATTGTAAAAAATTTCTTAAATTTAATTTAACATTTTTATATGTTTTTCATTCTCATCCATTCATTTGTTTAAATTATTTACAAACAAACAAAAAACACAAAAAAAACAAAGTGCAACAATTAATGCAAATCGAAAACTGAAAAAAAAAAAAAGAAAGAAAATGCAGTTTTATATAACTCTAATATAAATAATCTATCTTTTTTAAAAAAAATAAATTTAAAATTTATTTATAATATATTCTCTAAAATATTTTTAATATAATATTTATTAAAATCTATTTATAATATAAGTAATCTACCTCTCTGCGCATTGCGGGTCTCATTCTGGTTTACATAATTACCATATAATCATACTAGAATCTACCGTATATATACGTAGCAGTATCATCAAAACAATTGCACCCAACTATTCTGGGAAAAAAAAATCATCATAACAAATTATATCCCTAACAAAGCATAGCTAATTCTAAAATCTATGAAGCCTATTATATTTTTCCACCTTCATTTTACTCAAATTCTTTTTAGGTCAAGGCTTATTATACATACAGAAAATAAGAAATTAAACGAGTTGACGAAAATTAATTAATCGTTATATTCTATAACTTGTTGAAAATTCTTAAAATTTTTTAATTCAAGACCATCCATATTAAATCATTAAAAAAAAATACTTGAATGCGAAAACGTACCTTAATTTATAAGTATGATTGAAAAAATTTAGTTTTTATGGTTTTTTAATTTTCCTCAATCAAAATCTTCTATATTCCTGATAGGACTGAATAGCAACTCTTTTGTTGAGGAAATAGCTATGGAGGCGACTTTAATATATTGGAGACCGAAACTCTAAAATTACTATTTACATTAAATCCTAAAATTTAAATAAAATAGTATTTTTGGTTTTATTCTTATTTAATTTTAAATAAAAAATAATTATAATTTATTTAATTCAATATTTATAACAATATGTGAAATAACTTAATTTGTGATTATAATTAATATATATATTGCTTACTATTAAACTAAAAAATTAATAATTTTCCAACATAACTAACCTTAATCTATAGCTTCACAGGATAAGAAGTAGTATCAGATCATGAGAATAAGAAACTGAAGAAACAAAATAATTTAGAAGCATACATACTATATACATATGTGTATGTGTTATGTGCAAAGCTTTGTCTTGGTTACGTGCGTTCTTCACCGGTGATTCCAGGAGTTCCTCCAAACACTTCAATAGGAAGAAAGAATGATGAAAAATTGAATCTTTGAAGAAAATGAAAAAAAGAGATCTCTTAATGAAGTGATCAGGGGAACTCTAGGGAACACCAGATGCATCATGCATGTATTAATTATTATTGTTGTTTTTTGGTTTTATTATATCCTTTATTTTTATTATTATATGACGAAAGCCTCACACGCTGATAACATTTATTTTTTATAATAAAGGAAGTAGTATATATAGTTGTGATGATACTGTACCTGGACGCAAAGGTGGCCACTATTGACCATAGATAAGGACAAGGTAACTCTCTAAAGTCAAGCTTCTTATTTTTTGTTTTTATTTCTTGGATAAAATATAGTTAAAGACAGCTTGGAAGAAGACAAAGTCAGCACCATGAATTCCCAATCCTAATGCATTGGCCACACAAATAAAATAATTCAAGTGATTGTCATTCTAACTCTATAAATAATTTGTTGAATAATAGAGTCTCGTTTTTTTTTTTTCAAAGTTAGGATTGAAACTCAAACTCCGGACTTTTAGATAATTAAAGATGAAGAGACTATGCCATTTGAACTATAGCTTGTTAACAACAGAATATCGTTATTATTATTTCCTTAATTATATGATGGTATTTTGAAATGAAGGGCGTGAGAGAGAGAAAGAAAATGAAGGCTAAGAAAAAGAAAGTTAAGAGTTATTATAGAAAAGTTTTATTTCTATCCGTTGAAATTATAGCATATAATCACTATATAAACGTTTGTAGAATTTCAATTCAATCATCATCAATAATAACAACTACATTTATATCTTCTTTTCATATTATTATTATTATTTTATTTTATTTCCTTTTCTCTTTAGTAATTATATAGCGAGTGCATTATTGTGAGTAGTGTTCAATTTTATATTACTTTGTAGCTATTAGAAGTCAAAATTCCGCTGCAGACTTAACAATTGGTATCAAGAGCCAACGTTATATTATTCATTATTTGAGTGGTAAAATTCAATTTTAAATATAATGACTTCTACTAGTGGTAATGTCAAAGTAGGCAAATATGAAATCGAGAAGTTCAATGGAAAAAATGATTTTTCCTATTGGAGGATGCAGATGAAAAATCTGCTTATATCACAGAAGTTACACAAGGCACTAGCGGAAAAAGAGAAAAAACCGGAAGGAATGAAAAATGAGGATTGGGAAGAATTAGATCTTGAGGCATGAGCTGCAATAATCTTATGCCTTGAGAGGGATGTTGCTTTCTTGGTGAACGAAGAAGCAACTGCAGCAGGCATCTGGTTAAAGTTAGAGAGTAACTTCATGACAAAGACTCTAACTATCAGGATCTACTTAAAATCCAAATTGTATACATGCAAGATGGAGGAAGGCACCTCAATTCGAGAATATATCAATAAGTTTGATAGGATCATATTAAACTTAAAGGATATAGATGTGAAGGTTGATGATGAACACCAGGCACTCATATTGTTACTTTCATTACCGAAGTCCTATGAAAATCTGGTGCAGACATTGATGCTGGTGGGTGACACTCTGACCATGGATGAGACGAGGGCATCACTTTTAGCAGATGATCTACGTAAGGTTGCTACAAGTGTAATGTCATCTTCAAATGGAAGAGAGTATAATGATCAAGCACAAGGATTGTTCGCGGGTAGAGGAAGGACTAATGAAAGAGGAAAAGGTAATAAGTGTGGAAAGTCTAGGCCAAAATCTAGACCTCACACGGAGAGAACATGCTTTAAATGTGGTGAGGCTGGACATTTCAAAGCAAATTGTCCAAATAAGAAGATAACTTTCAAGAAACAGAACAACGACAACGACGACAACTCGAAAGAAAAGCAAGAAGCAAGCTACATCTCAAATGATGAGGAGGATTGTTACTCTGTAACAGAACAATCTTATGAAATCTCCGGTAAGTGGATTCTTGATTCAGGAGCCTCTCACCATATGTGTCCAAATAGGAAGTGGTTTACTACCTATGAAAGCATAAATGGTGGCACAGTTTTAATGGGCAATGATCATGCTTGTAAAACTGTGGGGTTGGGTACTGTAAGAATCAAGATGCATGATGGTGTCGTAAGAACCTTAAAGGATGTGAGACATATTTCAAACTTGCGGAAAAATCTGATCTCCATAGGTTTGTTGGAGAAAAATGGTTGCAAAATAGTTGCAGAAAATGGGGTACTGAAAGTTGTTCGTGGTTCTTTGGTAGTGATAAAAGGAGTTCGTCACGGTAATCTTTATTCTCTTTTGGGGACAACGGTTATAGGTGAGTTAGCAGTTGGAATCGGTGGAAGTAGAGATCAAACAGATTGCACGAGAATATGGCACATGCGGCTTGGACATATGTCAGAGAAAGGTCTATCATTGCTTTGTGGACAAGGTTTGCTGAAGAATATGAAGAAACCACAAATGGAATTTTGTGAGCATTGCGTGTATGGAAAGGCACATAGGGTGAAGTTTTCTACAAGCAAGCACAAAAGCAGAGGGTTGTTAGACTACGTGCATACTGATGTTTGGGGCCCGGCTAAAGTTACTTCCAAGGGTGGTTCCAGGTATTTTGTTACTTTTGTTGATGATTATTCTAGGTATGTTTGGATTTACTTCCTCAAACATAAGAATGAGGTATTCGACACTTTTAAGCGGTGGAGAGCAATGGTTGAAAATCGAATGGGTAGGAAGTTAAAAACTCTACGATCTGATAATGGCACAGAGTACACGGATGGGGCTTTCAAGGAGTTCTGTGACCGAGAAGGCATTACAAGACACTAGACAGTTAGAGAGACACCACAACAGAATGGAGTCGCAGAACGACTGAATCGTACGCTACTTGAGAAGGCAATGTGTATGCGCTCTAATTTTGGGTTAGGAAGAGAATGGTGGGCATAATCAGTTGCTACAGCTTGCTACATAGTGAATCGATCCCCACATTCTTCTCTAGATGGAAACACACCTTATAAGGTGTGGTCAGGAGAACATGCAGATTACGAGAAACTCAGAGTCTTTGGATGCACAGCCTATTATCATGTCAAAGATAATAAGCTTGATGATAGAGCAAAGAAGGTAATCTTTTTGGGGTATTCAAGAGGGGTTTAAGACTATCGCCTTTGGAGTGTAAATGATTCTAAGTTTGTAATTAGTAGGGATGTTATCTTTGATGAACGATCTATGGTAGCTTTGTCTAAAGATATGGTGCCAGATGATGGTGATGTTGGAAAAACTTCAAATACTCAAGTGGTGGAGATAGAGTCTAAATACCAACAAATAGACTCTAGTAATGTTCAGGTGGAGCATCCTAATGCTACTCGAGATGATGCAGAGGATGAACTTGATCATGAGAAAATTCAGCGAGAAAATGCACATGCATTACAACAGCAGCAGCAGGATTCTTTGGCATCTACTAGGTCAAAGAGGAATTATAAATTTGTTCAGAAGTTCGGGTCAGACAAGCCTTTGAGACATTATGGGCAGCTAAACTTGGTAGATTATGCACTCTCAGTGGAGGATGATGAGCCGGTCACCTTCAAACATGCTATCAAAGACAAAGATAGAGAGAATTGGTTGGTCGCTATGGAGGAAGAGATGCAATCTCTTCATAAGAACAAGACATGGGATGTGGTCCCATTGTCCGTGAGAAAGACTGCAATTGGTTGTAAGTGGGTGTATAAAAGAAAAGAAGATCCTACTAAGTCAGATGGTACAAGATTCAAAGCTAGGTTAGTAGCGAAGGGATTTGCACAGAAAGAAGGTGTTGATTACAACGAGATATTTTCTCCTGTGGTGAAACACACTTCCATATGAGTGCTTTTAAGTCTTGTTGCTCATGGTGATCTTGAGTTGGAACAACTAGACGTGAAGACTGCGTTCTTGCACGGTGACTTAGAGGAAGAAATCTACATGTATCAACCTGAGGGTTTCAAGGTTGAGGGTAAAGAAAGTCATGTATGTCGCTTGAGAAAATCGCTATATGGATTGAAACAATCTCCTCGGCAATGGTATAAGCGATTTGACTCCTTTATGTTGAAATAAGGTTTTTCCAGAAGTAATTATGATTGTTGTGTATACATTCATACGCTTTCTGGAGGTGATTATATTTATCTTCTATTGTATGTGGATGACATGCTTATTGCCTCTAAGAGCAAGGTGGAGATAGATATGTTAAAGGTTCAACTCAGTAAAGAATTTGAAACAAAAGATTTGGGTGCTGCACGAAAAATATTAGGCATGGAAATTAAAAGAGAGAGATCAAGCCGAAAATTGTTCTTGAGCCAGAGCGGGTACATTGAGCGTGTTATTGAAAGATTTGAAATGAAAAAGGCTAAATCGGTGGTAACGCCGTTGGCTCCACATTTTAGGCTCTCTGGTAAACAATCTCCCACAACAGCAGAGGATAAGACTTACATGAAAAATGTACCTTATGCTAGTGCAGTCGGTAGCCTAATGTATGCTATGGTGTGTACACGCCCAGATATTTCACAGGCAGTCAGTGTTGTTAGCAAGTTCATGGCAAACCCAGGTAAGGCACATTGGGAAGCAGTCAAATGGATATTAAGATACTTGAAGGGTACCATTGACACAGGTTTATGCTTTAGTGGAAAATCATGTCAAATTAGCGGCTTTGTTGATTCTGATTATGCTGGTGATCTAGATAGAAGACGTTCTACAACTGGTTATGTATATAAAATACAAGGTGCTCCAGTTAGTTGGCGATCGATGTTATAAGCTACAGTGGCACTATCTACTACAGAAGCTGAGTACATGGCAGTAGCAGAAGGGGTGAAAGAAGTATTGTGGCTAAGGGGTCTTCTAGATAATTTGGGGTTAAAGCAAGATTGCGTGAATCTGAGTTGTGATAGTCAAAGTGCAATTCATTTGGCTAAAAATCAGGTTCATCATGCTCGTACCAAGCATATTGATGTAAAATATCACTTCGTGTGCGATGTTATAGAGAAAGGTAACATTTCTCTATAAAAATAGACACAGATGAAAACCCTGCTGATATGTTGACTAAAGTAGTGTCAGGAAACAAGTTCCAATACTTTGGAATTGCTCAATATTGCTTCATGTTAGGCAATACATGGAGAAATAGAGGAACTACAATTGGTTTGATCCTAAACAAGGGTACGTAAGCAGTCATTGTAAAAATGATGCAACCAGATATGAATACCACACTTTGATCGTCCAAAATTTGAGTAGATTTCAAATTGTGAACGAGGTGGAGAATTATGAGGGAGAGAGAAAAAAAAGGAAGGCTAAGAAAAGGAAGGCTAAGAGTTATTATAAGAAAGTTTTATTTCTATCCGTTGAAATTATAGCATATAACCACTATATAAACGTTTGTAGAATTTCAATTCAATCATCATCAACAATAACAACTACATTCACATCTTCTTTTCATATTATTATTATTATTATTATTTTATTTTATTTCCTTTTCTCTTTAGTAATTATATAGCGAGTGCATTATTGTGAGTAGTGTTCAATTTTATATTACTTTGTAGTTATTAGAAGTCAAAATTCCGCTGCAGACTTAACAAAGGGTGTCATATAATTTGTTTAATCAAATACCTACCCTTAGTGTCTGGTTTGTGTGGTATACTCTTTTGAAATTAGAGGAAAATCATTAATTATCACCATCAGCTTTTAGGATTTTAAGCACTTAAAAAGGATGCTTGCGTTGCTATTTAACATGATAAGATTCTTTTGATCCTTTCTCGTCTCTTAACACCCCTATTATATTCTCAACATACATTCATAGTAATGCTCAGTAATTCATAGTTATTTTGTTTGAGTAGTTTATCTTCTTTTTTTTTTTTTTTTTACTAGTATTATACTCCATTTCATTGTGTTAAAGTCATTCTTTTTATAATATCTAAGTAGTAAAAGAAAATTGAATATGGCATACTAAATATGATAATGATTATTACACATATTTACCAGGTATCTATTGACAAATATGATGAATTAACAAAGACAAAGACAGAGACTGCAATGTAGGTCAACACTCCACTCTATTTGAGATGATACAACATTAAATCACCTTCTCCACTGAGGTTGGATCAACTTATCTGAAACTGATAATACCAATAAAAAAAAATGTAAGCTTCAAGTAGAGTTGATATATAACTCCACAAAACATCACTATAATTACAGAAAAAGTTGTTACCTGTCCAATCCCTTGAAGATGAGAGGGATCTGTTATCTATCTTTGCCATTCCTAACTTGCCATTAAGTGAAAATGAAAGTGACAGCCTCCTGCTTATACCATTTCTGTCTAATACCAAATCACTACCAAATCTTGGAGAGTTTAGCTTAGCTTTTGCAGACTCAGTAGGAGCCATATAACTTGGAACTCTTGGAGTAGTAGTAGTAGTAGTAGTAGTAGTAGTAGTGTTTTGTGATGACTCATTCTTATTCTTATCATTCTTCAAATAATAATTAGCAGGAAGTGAAGCTCTTCTCTGGAAACTACTATTATTAGTATCCTCAATTCTTGTCATGTGTTGTTTTCTTTTCTCATTTTCCTTAACTGATGAATGCAATGCCATGCTTGATTCCTTTTTCTTGTCAACCCTCACAGCTTCTCCTTTCCTTGCATTTCTTTTGGCTTTTCCCTCACCAGCTTCTACTGTTTGGCCTAAAACATTTTTCTCATAAATTTTCTTCAATTCTTGAAGAGGTGCCCAAAATCGTGATCTCGTCCAACGTTCAAGCCATTCATATCTGAGTTGTCTGGAAAGCACAGCCGCCGGCGACGATGCCAGAAGCTGAAAAGGCACATTAATTAACTCTTGTTACACATTTCATATTCACAAATCATATCAACAAAAAGATTACATCAACTTAGTATTAGACCTACAAATTCCAGTCTTATCAACTTTGAATCAATGCAAAGAGTGCATTTTAATCACACTCTTAATCAAGAAGTACTTCTTAGTTCTTACCTTGTGAACAAAGACACTATCTGAAATCTTCTCTGCCTTTGTTGATGTAACTCTCCCAATAGAATTTGAACATTTAGTATCCTAATCGAAAATATGTTAATAAACCACATAGATGATCATTGTATAGAGTAAATTAGTTCAAGAACTTGCTATAATACCTTAAGAGTTTTCTGCACTTGAAGACCAATAGCAGAGTGCCTAACTTTATAACCACGAGCGAGTGCTTGAACTTTAACTATTCCCTTAACACAGTATAGAGCAGAAACAGCTTCTCTTCGAGCCAACTTGCCACGAATAAGAGCTTGAAGGGGTATCATCCCTTTCAGTATCTCAAACTTTCTGCGTGCCTGATATATAGAGACATATGAATCTGTCTAAGGCTTTATGCAAATGCAAACCAATATGTATGCTATATTGCAAGATTTATGGATACTATGTTTTCATGTCATGGATAAGTTCTGCTACATCAATTATCCATTTAACAAGATAAATAAATTCTAGAAGAATTTTGTAATACACTAAGTTTCTATCCATATGTACTGAGAAGATTTTGTGATGAATCATAACAACAATTAACACTTGACAGTTATATACAAAATCACATGAAATTTTTACATGAGAGAATCTAATATAGTCCAACTAAGAGAAACAAATACACATTAATTACCAAAAAAAAATGGTAAAAATGGAAAAATTGCATGAAAGAAAGGTTGAATACCTGATAGCCTCTAAGAGCTGCTTGAGCTATTATAGCTGCCTCTGTAAGGTTGATTTTCTCAGCATGATCCTCAGATCCAATATTAGCAACAGCATCTTGTGCTTGTGCATTGGCCTGTTCATCTTCACTTGCAATAACAAAAAGCTTTTCATTTGATGATCCATTAACTACCTCATTTTCTGGTACCATTCCTTTTGTTATGGCTTTAGCTGAAGAACTTGGAGGGGCTGGATGAGGAGACATTGATGCCTCAGAAGACACCACCACCATCACCATATCCTTGTTACTTGAAGGTTTCTTTAGCACAACAGTTGAAATCACAATCACAAATACAGAATATGTTTAAATAATCATCCCAAAAAAAGAAAAAAAAAACTCACAAAAACATCTTGAGGTTTTGATGAATTAGACTTCGATGATGATTTCTTGCCCAGAATTAAGTTTCTAATCCACTTTCTAGCACTTTGTCTTCCCATCATTCAAAAGATCAATCTGCAAGAATCATGTACTAATAAAAAACTCAATCTCTTTTAAATTAGAAAAAGGTTAAACTAAACAAAACAGTCCCAATCAACATCACTAGACTATCAAAAAGTTCAAGTTTGTAGTTAGATACTTAGATGAACATTATTTTATTAATGATTCACCAAAAGGGATACATGATTGATCACGTTAAGGAACATAAGGAACATACATTGCAAAATCAAAATCAAAATCAAAATCAAGCACCAAATAATTCATATTATTCTACTGTGACAAGAACTTGGAAAAAAGCCAAAGAAAACAGAAACAACATCAGAAGAAAAGAAGAGCAGCCACTACATTGAGAGGTGAGTACTGAGTAGCATGCACTTACAGTTATTACAGGTAATGAATGAACGAACTATGAAGTTAGAGAATGAACAAGACTTAGAAGTTACAAGTAGTTATAGCCAAAAAAATAAAAAATAAAGAAAATGGATAAAAGGGTGGCAATGATTAAGAAAGTGGCAGAAGCTATAATGAATCATAAAATGAATGAGGAGACAGTGTTTGTAACTGGCTGCAACTGTAAGATACCTCTCACGAGGTTTCATGTTCCACTATTAACAAAATTACATCCACATCTTATTTCTTTTCTCATTTATATATTATATATTTATTCAAGACTTGGTATTAAATTAGTAGTAGTACCACAATAATGATAATAAAATAATTCAGTTCCATCTCTTTTTTCTGTAATTGCAATGATTTGAAAGAAGGCATTGGCACATGGAAAATGGAAGTGAATCCAATGAGGAACTTGAGAATATATATTTCACACTTGTAAAGTATTAAAAATGGACAAAATATTATTCCGATGGATGGGCCAAGCATGCATGAATAATAATATTCCACCTGAATTCTCATAAATCACAATGTCTTGTCTACTAATTAAGGATATATATCATAAAGAGACATAACATAACCACTTGGGCAGTGACTAGTTTGTGAATTGTGAGTTGCATCTCTAAAATCATTTATTTTTCTTTCAATAATTGAATGATATAATATAAAGTCACAAATAAACAAGGCCAGTATTGTCTAGCACGTGGGCCATGTGCTAAGGAACCAAACCAACAAACTAACAATGAAACTAGCTAATGCCACACATCAAAATAATGTTTTTCTTTCTGGTATTGGGCCTATGAATCCGTCACAATATGGGTTTTATGTTTTATGCAGAACCGTCCCAGAAACGCGAATGCTTGAAATTTGGAAACTTTTTGGGCAATAAAATTGAATTGATTTAGTAGTTAGTTTATTAGTCTGTTTAAACAAGTGTCAAAAGTTCGAATCTAGTCTTGTGTACGGAGGTTGTAGTAACCCATTGGCTCATAATGCTATACAATTAATGCTACTAGGAAACAAACTAACATTGATTGGAAGGTTAAATTGTCCAATACTTGTAGGGAAGCTAATAGATTCCTTGATGGCCTACTTGAGTTTCCGTATAGAGTTTCAAAATGAGAGAAAATTTTTCATTTCATAGACTCCATTAGGGGTGCACATGGGACGGGTGAAGCCGGGTTTGATGTGACCCAGACCCGGCCCGAAATATACACCGGGTCTATTTATTAGACCCGAACCCGGCCCTAGACCCGATGAAACCAATACACTTTCGGGCCACAATTATACCGGGTAAAAACCGGGTGAAAACCGGGCCGTTAACATTACATTACATTGATACCTTCTTGTAAGCTAGCATGTAAAAATATCCAAAGTTCCAAGACTCCAACCATTATTTAACATGATAAAATTCACTTAGAAAAATATAACAAGAACCAACCCTTCTTCAAAATTAAAGCATAACCACAATCAATACTAAAGTATAACCACAATCAATACTAATATTGTCTAATAATACCAAATATTTAAATACATACAAATAACACAATATTATGCATTCTAAACATAAAACATTAACTTATAGTCTTATAATGACTAATAACACAAAATATTAAGATTTACAATACTTAAATTCCACATAAGAATAGTCATGATCCATCACTAATAACACAAAATATTAATTGTGTATGATGACCGGGCCACCGGGCCGACTTCGGGTGACCCGAGCTATGGCCCGGACCCGACCCGAAATAATGACCGGGTCTATTTTTGAGACCCTTACCCGGCCCTAAACCCGATGAAATCACACCAAATTAGCCCTAAAAGTGTTCGGGACCGGGCCGGGCCTTCGGGCCGGGCCGGATCTGTGCACCCCTAGACTCCATAATTGTATATTGTATATATATACTAATAAAGGAATTTGGGATAGAATAACTATATTTGATCGTTACGTACCTCCCCTAACAAAAAAATTATAAGTGATATCTCGAAGCTAATTTTTTTAGCCAATATCAATTAATTTTTTAAAATATTTTATTTATTTTAAATTCTAAATCTTAAATCATAAATTTTTAATTCTAAATTTTAAAATACTAATTCTAAACAATAAATTCTAAAAAAAAACGAATTTTTAAAATTCAAAAAAGTTTAATAATATTCACTAATTAAAAATTAGTTTTCGATTTTTTTTGTTATAACTATTTTTAGTTTTATTAACACTAAGTTTGCTTTTTTTTTTTTTACATTTCTTTTTATAACTATTTTCAATTAAATAAAAATGGTCTATTAGTAAATATAAATTTTGTTCTTTAGCGTTTACAAAATAGAACAACAATACCTTAGATTTCTATTTTTATCCAAAGTATGAGTTAAATGACAAATATTATCTAAAGTAAAATACTAAAATATCAACAATTGTCACTATGTTAAGGTTCTGCAAAACCTGAATCTTGGCCTTCTTTTATTAACAAAATCTTCTTTTATATAAGTTTTCTATTCTCTGCAATAAAATAAGAATACAACCATCTAAAAGTCAAAATTCTTATCTCAAAATATAGTATTAACTATTAAGATCTTGTACAAAATTGACTTGTCCATCTTCACACATGCATCCAAACAAAGTAATTAACCATTTGATATTTTTCTCTTTTTTTTTTTTTTGGTTTACCCAAACGGTATCTCCCAACCCGACAGGTTAAGAACTAATTCGTCGCGGATCTGAATTCCATTTAAGGGTCTGCCGCTGGCTAATGAGTTGCTGCATGCACAAGACAGGATTCGAACTCTCAACACTTGCTTAAACGGACGAGTGAGCTGACCACTCAATCAAGCGAAGTTGGTTTACTATTGTTATTATTATATGATGAAATTGCTAGCAACTTATTACAATCCAATACACGTACATTTACTAAATCCAGCAATGCATGTATATAGTGGAAAACAATGCTAAACAACACTTCTTCGGATTCCTTTAATTCTTTTCCTTCCATATCAATGTTTTATTACAGTTATTATTATTATTATTATTATTAAAAAAAATGCTATGCTATCATAAAGAAGAGCATGATTAGGTGTAACTAACTAATATTACATTAAAAAAATGTGTCAGTGTCAAATGCATTGTACCAAAGAATGTGCGTGGAAACATGGACCTCTCTAACTGTAGGATGCTTTTTTGAGTTTTGAGGAACACTTCACCGACACAATGTCACAATCACAAAACTCCAAAAATCTAAGCACTCTCCAACCAAAACCCAAAGGGAAAAGTTACGCTATTATTGTTTGACAATGAAACTTTAAATTATTTGGATATATGAACCCTACCCTCGCTAAAGCCACGTGCCGTGGCGCCTGGGATTCATACATTAATTAATATATTACTATTACATCACTCACATTATCCTATTAATTAAAGATGGATAAATTTAACTAATCAATTTCTATGGTTATTTTTTGGTGTCTTAGAAGAAATTAAAACACGGTACAAAAGACAATAATATGGAAAATTTGCTGGAATACTGTAATTTTTAAAAATTTCATATCTGAACTTGGTGATGTGATAACATACATGCAAGTCCATCATAAGATGGTCAACACTACTAAGTGCCCCGAGTTAAGTTCCTGCATCTTGAAACTTTGAATTCAGAGCCGTGTGTTGACTTTGGCATCATTGGCAGCTTGGAGCCTTGGAGAGCCAAGTTGCAATTTAATATCATGGTTCCCAAATCCCTATATTATATTTTCTCTTTATGAATTCTACATTTTTTCCTACTAGAAAACGGAATAAAAAATTGATGATAGTTTACACTGTCACTTTTTAATTTGGATATGAAAGCAAAAGTGGTGTTGGATTCGAATATGGGGAATATAGGTACTTCACAGCCATGTGGTATCAGTGGAACAGAACTCGGATCATGCGAGTTTTTTTATCAGTAAACGGACGATTCAAATTGCATTTGATATTCCATTTCATAAAAAAATTGACAACAACAAACAACTCGGACGTCCGTTTTTTAGCTTTCGAAATTCATATTTGCCAAACCACAAGTCGGACCATGCGATTTCTTAAGCAAAATTTTAAAATCAAACAACTCGCATGGTTTGATTTGTGTACTCTGAATTTTTTTCAACTTTTTAAACACAAATCGAAAGGTTCGATTTGTATACTCTCACAATTTTAAAAAACACCAAAAATTACCATGTTAAAATATATCACTCATTTTTCTTCCATATTAAAATTTTTTAGGCTAAAACTGTTTGATAAAATAAATAAATATACAAAAGATATTTCTCTTTATTACACAGCACCTTTTATTTCATTTGCATCTTTCATGTGACGTGTCTAGTTAATGAAGTCTCCTTTACTAAGCTATTTAGTACACACTCTTTTAAGGTTTCTCAAAGTTTTGAAATCTCATTCTTTTCCAGATCTCAGGTTTCAGTATTTTTTTTTAAGAAAAAAAAAATTGGGGGTCCTCTTCCTTCCATTGTCCTACCTGCTCCACAACATTACTGAAATTCTTTATCCTCATAATTTTCCATCAGAAAATCTTTTCATGCAATCATTATAACATGACAAATAACTTTTCTGCTTGATAGCTTTCCTATGTACTAACTAAAGTGTTTGATTCTGTACAACTGGAAAGAAAAAGATAAGAAAGCAATTCTGTTTACTTATGCTCACTGCTTAATAGCTTTCATGCTGTGACAAAACCATTCTGTTTACTACAAATATTTTTCTTTTCTTTAAGTCTAAGAATATGAAGAGATCATTGGTTTTGTTCTGTAACTTGTTTCCTTCAACAATCCTTCTTGTTCTGCTTACTATAACAACAAGTACTTCTGCACAGCTTGTAAGCAGTGAGAACAGAATCCTCTTCCAAGTTCAGAAGCTTCTAGAATATCCACAAGCCCTTCAAGGATGGAATAACTGGACCAACTTCTGCTACCTCCCTCCATCACCTTCCCTCACCATAGTCTGCACAAATGGCCATGTCACAGAACTCACCATCATTGGAAACAACACTAGTTCTCATCAAATCCTTTCATCAAGGTTCTCCATTGATTCTCTCTTCACTGTGATGACAAAGTTTTCAAATTTGAAGGCCTTATCATTGGTTTCATTAGGTCTGTGGGGTCCATTACCTTCCAAGATCAACAGGTTCTGGTCACTGGAGGTTCTCAACATTAGTTCAAACTTCATTTATGGTGAAATTCCACCATCAATATCAACATTGAAGAGCCTCAAGAGTCTTGTTTTGGCTGATAATCTCTTCAATGGAACTGTCCCAGATTTCAAAAAGCTAACTTTTCTTCAAGAGCTTAACTTGGGTGGCAACAAGCTTGGTCCTTATTTTCCTTCACTATTAGGCCAGAATCTTGTGAGTCTTATCTTGAGGAACAATTCTCTGAGATCTCAAATTCCTCTTCAACTCATAAAATTTGATAAGCTTCAGACACTTGACATCTCTTCCAATGTAATCTTTGGAAAGATTCCATCTTTTCTTTTCTCTTTGCGTTCTCTCCAGTACCTAAACTTAGCTGCAAACCAATTAAGTGGTAACCTTTCGGCAAAAACAGCATGTGGTTCTGCACTGACATTTGTGGATATCTCACACAATCTTCTAGTTGGAAAGTTGCCATCATGCATTGGTTCAATGATTTCAACGGGCAAGGTGCTATACTCTGGGAATTGTTTTTCAACAAGAAGGTTGAATGACCAGCAGCATCCATATTCATTTTGCAAGAAAGAGGTTGCCTTAGCCGTTAAGCCACCGGAGAAAACAAAGAAGGAGAACGAATCCAGAGTGAAACTAAGTCTATTACTTGGTATAATTGGAGGTGCTGTGGGAATTGCAGCAATTCTGGTTCTACTCACTGTGTTCATTGTGAGGAAATCCAACCAAGAAAGATCATATCGTCACCGCGACAGATCCGTTGCTGATAAATTTTATGCCCGAGCATCTCCCGGACCAAACACTGATACCAGTAAGAAACATTATGATATAGTTGTTATTATTGTTGTTATTGGATGATGATCATATGATAAATGGTTATACATTTTAGATTTTCACTTTCAGATTCTTTTAGACTCTCATTAAACTGATTAAAGTGATGCATTCATTAATCTGGTTTCACATGTTGGAATAGGACGTGTTCCTCAGACGATGAGGCTATCTGCGGTTGGAATGCCACCATACTGTAATTTCACATCAGAAGAAATTGAAGATGCAACAAACAACTTTGACTCAACAAATCTAATAGGAGAAGGAACACAGGGCCAAGTAAGAGAATTTTTCTTTCAAGTTATTTACAGGGTTCATAGCTTGTTTTGTTTTCCATGATGAGATGGAACCCACAGAAAACAGGTTCTAATGTGTGTTCATTTACTATTGTATTCACACAGCTATATAGAGGTTGGCTCAGAGATGGTGCAGTGGTCCTGGTTAACTGTGTAAAAATAAAGCAGAAGGGTTTGCCCCACACCATTAACCAGAACTTAGAGGTTTTGCCTAATTTGAGGCACAGGCATTTGATGAGTGTTCTAGGACACTGTGTCATTACTCATCAGGAAAATCCTCAACCAACAAGCACAGTCTTCATTGTCTTTGAACACATATCAAATGTGTCGCTTAGGGATCAACTTACAGGTAAAACGATCACATAGACACTGGTAATCGTCTCATGACAAAAATATAACAGAAACGCAACTTCTGTCTTGTCTCTGTCTCTATTGTCTGTGTTTTCTGTCTTGAAACACTTATCAAACACCACCATAAAAATAAGGCTCACTATAAAAGCAAGGATTTGAAAGTCCAAAAAAATATAACGTGTCTTACTCAACAGATTGGAGAAAGAGAGATATGCTGAAATGGCCACAAAGAATGGCAATCAGCATAGGCATTGCAAGAGGGGTGCAGTTCTTGCACACAGGAGTTGCTCCTGGCATTTTCGGCAACAATTTGAAGGTTGAGAACATTCTATTGGATGATAGCCTCAATGCAAAAGTTAGTAGATACAGCATTCCATTGCCATCCAAGGTTAGCAGAAAGTACATGTAATTTGGACTATTTTCTCAGTAATGTTTGTATAATTGCATCCATGTCTCTAACATTGAATCATACCTGTCTTGGCCAATTTCCAGAACACTGACCAAAATGCCTCCAATCAGATTGGCAGGTATATATCTCTGCTCACTATCATCTCTTTCTTCAGTTTTAGTCTTCCATTACTGTGTAATAAGTATAATTAATATGTTGTTAATCCCACATGCAGCACAAATAATGCAGAAAAGGAAGATATCTATCAGTTGGGTGTTATTCTTCTTGAAGTTATCACTGGCAAACAAATTAAATCTTCCAGTGAAATAGAGGAGCTGAAGGATGAGGTTAGTATCCATAGCACTTGTTCTTAGATATCCTCCAATAAAAAACCTAAGAATCATAGAAGTGTTAACTCTACATAGCTATGTTTACCATAAAAAGGTTGTAACCAAGGTATATTTTTCTTATCTTTAATTCAGTATTTTATCAATTTCAGCTGGAGAAAGGGTCATCAGAAGCACAGTCAGTACTAAGGAGTGCAGTTGATCCTTGCCTGAGGGGAACTTATGCATATGAATCAATGAGGACTGCAGTTCAGATCACCATCAATTGTCTCTCCAAGGCTGCTAGTCAGCGCCCTTCGATCGAGGATGTTCTGTGGAACTTGCAGTACTCGATGCAAGTTCAAGAGTCCTGGACCAGCAGTGGAAATCTCAGCACAAAGTTCTGAACATCCCTGTCAATAGAAGTGTCTGCTGGCATTCCATAAGTTCATTGATCTTAATGAATAAATGAACATGTAAATATTTATTTTCTTCTATATTTGGCCAAAATGCACTACTTGTCCTGAATTGTTCCTACAAACTTATTGTCTAGTCATAGAAGTTCCTCTTCAAGTTTGTATCTACCAATTTCTTTGGATTACCCTTGAATAAGGCATAAAATCGTTTTAATAAGCCATGATGAGAATGATAATTAATAGCAATATTACACTTGAGTGTTTGTCACCAATTTGACTTTTCCCTATTCTATTAATTTTTTTCTCTGCTTAATCAACTCTTATTCTTGTCTCTCAGCTAATTAACTGCTCCAACTTTTTTTCTTTTAAAAAGAAACTTGATGATGTTCATTGATTCAAAAGAAAAATATAAATCATACAAGACATACATTTTCTGTCATATAATATATTTTGTCTTGTTTAAATCTTTTGATAATTTTATATTTTTATTCACTGCATCTTTTCAATCAAATTCAGATTCTTATCATGGAAATTCAATATTCTCAACAAATATTTCATTGTTTAACTAATAAAGCTAGCATCAACCTGCATGTATTACTTCCTCCATAAGAATTAACTCCAAATAACCAAAATCTATCAGCTTTTTTTCTTTTGGACTGGAGAATCTATCAGCTAACTAGATCTAAAGTTATAGCATTGAAATGATAAAGTAAACAAAAACACAGATAGGAAGAACATGGAGAAAATATGGTGGAATATTAATTCATATAAAGTTTGAGCAAACACATCATCACAGAAATATAAGTATTCTTTTAAAGTCACAAGGTTACTGAATCATTCAGATCCCCTTGATAACCTTTTAACTACAACCTTAATTCATATGAAGTTTGAGTAAACACATTGTGAAGGACTAGAGACAACACACAACTGTTCTTTTTTTCAAGTCTCAAGGTTACTCAGTCAGATCCTTCAGATCAGTTGACAACCTTTTAACAGACTTAGTGGCAGCCTATTGAAGATTATAATTAATCAGCAGTCCAACTTTGCTCAACAATCTCACGTACTCTTCTGTTGTATTCGCGCTTGTTTTCACTGAACATCCGAGCAGCCTCAGAGTTTGCCGGGGAATTTGGATTTGGGTCACACAGCAGTGACTGCAACAAGAAAGCCAATTTAAAGAAAGTTAACATACATCTAATAAATTTTAATTCTATATCTCTCTATCTTAACAAGAATGTCATCAAGCAGTATAAACTGAAAACTAAAAATGGGAAATTTTTAAAGAAGGGATTAGGCTTGATTCCTTTTGAAGGACTTTCATTGGTTTATAATATGTGATTAAATCACAAAGAGCCTTCACTAACACAACCTTCGAATGAGATAACCCAACCTCCAGTGAAACTTCTATGTACCAAGAAAAAGAAAGGGAAATTTTAAAAAGGGGTTAACTGGAATCAAACTCTGCAGTATAAACTTTCTTTCAGCAACCCCAAAATATTAAGCAAATGACAATTACCTGGATTGAGGTAAGTATTGCAGCTACATCATAAATCGGGCTCCACTGGTTTTGTAAGATGTCCAAGCATATACTTCCATCTGCATAAACTGAAATTGACAAGTAGAAAGCAGGTTAGAATTGGATCAAAGTTATTCTGATGCAAATATCCTATCAATGTTATCTACTCTGCCAATTTATGGTTAAATGAACATAATATTTTCTGCAGAAAAATGAAATAGTCTTTTTTATTTTATTTTATTTTTACAAAAGAAAAATACTGCTAAGACTTAGAGGAGGAGGAAGAAGAAAAGGAAGAGGGGGGGGGGGGGGGGGATTACAAGGAATAGAAGATAAGAGGTCCTCCATAGAAGAGCCAAGACAAGAATTAAGAGTAAAGCTGTCTATAAAGCATAGCTTTCCAAGTACTCAACATGTTTGAGAGAGAACATCCTTTGAAAAGATTGTGTGTTTTACAGCAAATAGATGCTAAATGGCAAATTCTATACAACAAAACTTGCTCGACAAAAAATCGGTCATTCAATGTGTGTCAATTGCACCCCAACCAAATACTCCCATGAAATCATCTTTGATTGATCAATTCTTGTAATTGTTTATATTTTGTCATGAATTTGGCATGCAACCTTGACGTGACAAGTTGTTAACTATGTATAATTCATCTGATAATGAGTTTAAATAATTTTGTACGAGAATTCATTAAATGGTGTGACTAATTAAGGGTGCCAACTTTTTTATCTTATTTACTTTTATATGAATTATCCATGATACGGCTCAATAGCATGGTATGTAGCCATCCCCACCTGGTGAAATAAGGCTTTGTTGTTGTTGTTGTTGTTATTGTTGTTGTTACTTTTATATGAATTACCAACATTAATTACTTCAGTTCAAAATCAATTCTAACAGAATTAATACCCCTTAGATTAAATTCTACAAATGCAAAACCAAACTCTAGTACCAAGTCAAGAACCAACTATACTAAAACCTAATATAGTTGAGCAAAGGTTAATTAACGGTTTTTATATCTAATAATTATAATACTGTCAACATATTTGCACAATAATTCTCTACAATGATTTCTACTTTAATCATATTCATATCAGTCCCCTAAAACTTGTGTAGGAAACAAAGATATCAAAAGGGCCACTACATCCTTTATTACACATATTTTGGAATTAAAATTTCAAGTCTCAACTTTCTTTAATAAACAAATCAATCATTAAAAACACATATATATGAACCAAATTACAAGATGCCATATTGCCATTACCAAAAGCTAACTAAATTATGTAGATAAAAAGTTTGCAAAGTTTCTACATTCAATAGAACCAAAGTGCCAAAACTAGACATAATACAAAATAGGGTGTGTTTTATATATTGGATAAACTATAGTTAAAGAAAGCTTGGAAGAAGACAAAGGCACCACCAATGAAATCCCAAAAGCCGTTTCTACAATATTCTATAGGCTAAATAAATACTCATTCATGGCCACACAAATAAAATAATTCAAATGACTTTCATTCTAACTCCAACAGGGATAGCAATGTTGAAATTTCGAGTTTGGACTTACTATTCGGATGAAACATTCGAGAAACAAAACGCACTGTAGGAGGCTTATTTGGATAATCCTCCGTAAATTGAAGTGTCAACTTAAACGTACCTGAAATTATAAAGCAGCATCACACAATATAATTACATGCTTTGAATACATTAATCACAAGGGGGAAAAAAGAAGTGTAAACATGACATGGGTCAACTTAAACCTTTAGTATTTTGTCCTATTGTGTCTACAATAGTACAATTGGAGCAATAAATCAAAAGTTTAATTCGAAAAATGCATATTGAATACCAAGATTTAGGTGAGACCTACAAGCACAAGTTATATTATAGTACAACACAATATTATACACTTCCAATAGACAACTAGAATTGTTTCAGATTCTAGTAAAGAAAGACAACAAAGATGCGATTTGACACAACTACACAACGATATGGTTGCTGCCTCATGACTTAGAGGTCATGGTTCGAAGCTTGTGAGGCTAAGGCTCCATATGCTTACCCTCCTCAGTCCTCAGTCCTCACACCCCACCAAGTAAAAGCCTCAATACCTAATAGACATATGCTACTTCTACAAGTAAACCACATGCAAGAAATTCACAAATAATCATCATCATATGTGAAAATGCTGAAATGAGATATTAAGTCCTTCAGCTTATATAAAGTAGAATACTTTTATACCTCCATCCCAAGGGGTATCGTCCGGTCTGAAAAAAGCACCGAGAAAAAGTATAATTAGATTGTTATGATAACATATTTAAATAAATATAAAGAATGTTAGGATTTGAAAACTCCTACACACCCAAAGATGACAGCATTCCAAAGCATAATATTATTGTCTTGGGGAGCTCCACTGATGCCAGCAGGAGGATCTTGTTGCAATCTTTTAAAATCTCTCATCAGTCTCTTCCTTGCAGGAGTCGACATCCTCACCACCTATAATTCAATCAAGCACAACCCAAACCGTAGTAATCAGCAATTGACATGCCCATGTACACAAACCACAGTAATAAGAATACATGGAAAGTTCAAACTTCAGAAAATGCAGAAAAACACACACACCAAGATAGAGACACAGATTGATGTTCACATAGCTAAACAATTATCAACAAAATCCTTAAAGAGCAAATTCCGCATAAATTTCCATTAAAACATTCGCAACTGAGAAAATCCCAATTCCCTAGAGCTGAATCCAGCTAGCAAAAAATCCATCTAGGTACGAATCAGTGAGCAAAAAATCAAAACAACAAAATCATTTCAATAAAACATCAGAATCAAGTATTTTGAAACAACCAATAACAATTAAAAGACCCACTCTAGCAGATACCCTAGATCGACTTCACCCTTTTCACCAAAAACACAAGCCAAACAAACATCGAGCAACCCACCAACCAAAATAGGGTTTTTCGAATAAAAAACAAGCGAAATCGATCTGGGTACGAACTAATTTAATGACGAACCGTTCACACAAAAGGAAAAACGGGTTTTTAAGTGAAATATGGAGAAGAGAGAGAATTCTAACTTGTGAGTGAGAGCAGGTGCAATCCCAGGAGGAGGAGCAGAGAGAGAAGAGAAGAATGAAGCTCTGGGATGGATGGTATTTATGGAGAACCAAAAAGAAAAGAAAAGAAAAAAAACAGTAAAAGAATGTGAAGAGAGAATTTAGCTTTGGGCATCAGAGTGAGAGAAATGCTTCCATGGCAACTCGCTTAACTCACACAGAGACAGAGAAAAAGATATTCCCTTCTAATCTCATCATCATAGTTATTATTTAGTAGAGATTATTGGGAGATTATTTTGTTACTACTGCAAAATTACACCCAAAGAATATTGATTTGTTGTGCATGGATAAAATATCGAGAAAAAATAAAAAAGTTACTGTTTTTGACTAATATTTTTAGTAATTAATCAAATTTTTTAATTTAATAATTTAATAATATATTTTTAGTTTATATTCTTAAATATTATTGATTAATTAATGATTAAAAATAATAAATTTTATTAGTTTTTTAATATTTTTTAAAATATTTTTGTTTATAAAATTGAGTTTAAACTACTATGTTCCTTTTTTTAAATAATGATATACTTATTATGAAAATAGCTAATTTTATTAAAGTAACTATTTTACAATATCATTAAAATTAAATTTCATAAAAAATTAAATTTTGTTTTGATTAATTCCCTCTAAAGACAATGAAAGTTTTTAAATATTTTATTTTCAATATTTTTTTTATGTTAACTACTTAGTATGTGTACTAACAAAACATTAGAAAACATATTTTATTACTTAAAATTATTAATTATAAAATTTATGGAATTCATGATCAAACTTTAACCACTAGTTAGTTTATATAGAAGTTTGGTTTGGTAAAATTTTTACTTTTTAAAAAATTTTTATAAAGAATTAACTTTTAAAATATTATTTTTTAAAAGTTGTAGTATTTATATTTAGTAAATTTATTTAAAAATAATTTTTAATAAGCATAAGTAACAATAAATGTATTTGATAAAATAGTTTTTAAAATTTAAAAATACTATAATAGACATTAATATAAGAATTAAATTTAGATATTAATTAGCATGTGAGGTTATATTATACTTTTTAATTTTGATAACTACAGGACAACTTTAAAAAAATTTTCTTTAGAACTTAGTTTGGTAAAATTTTTTAAAGAGGTATTTGTGTTTTTGTGTTTGATAAATTAAAAAGCTCATGTGCATGTATTTATACTTATAGCTTTTAAAAATTAGAAGTGATTTTAAAAGTACCTAAGAGAGAATTTTTTAAAATTAGCTTGTGCTTATCAAAATTAAAAAAATCTAATATAACCTTATACATTAATTAATATCTAAATTTTAAAAATTATTATAGTATTTTTTAAAAATTTTAAATTTAAAAACTATTTTAAAAATATTTAATGCCTATTATAATATTTTAAAATTTTAAAAATTATTTTATTAAACGTATTTGTTATTATTTATGCTTATTATAAACGGTTTTTAATTTAATTTACTAAATATAAATACTACAATTTTTAAAAATTTAACCTTTAAAAATTAATTTTCATAAGTTATTTTTAAAAAATAAAATTTTATCAAATTAAAGACTATTTTAAAAATATTTTTAACTTTTAAAAATTATAAAGACAAATATATAATTTTTTTATTTATTAAATATAAAATAAAATACTTATACTTTTAAAAAATATAAATATTTGGTCAAAATATTTTACCAAATTAAACTATGCACAAACGTGATAATGGATACTCATGCTTTTATAGAAAAAAGAGTAACTGAACAAATCTGATTTTATTAAACTTATTTTGCTATTATTATTTTCTCATTTTATTATGGGGTCATCTTTGTATGACGTCATTCATGAAAGACGCCAATTAATTAGTAATTATTAATTGCACATCAATTCATTTGAATTTTTTATTTAAATAAATAAAATAAAAATATTAATTACCGAAATAAATAAATTTAAAAATATTTACCGATTTATGTTCTACAATCATATCTCGTTTACAATGTAAACGAGATGGCATTGCATGTATCTCGTTTACAGTGTAAACGAGATATGACACATCAGCTGTGCTATGTCTAAACGAGATAGACCTTATCTCGTTTACACTACCCTTATCTCGTTTACAGTGTAAACGAGATGTCATCGCGTTTACAATGTAAACGAGATACTTGGAGTTGTGTCCAACCGGCTATAAAAGGATGTGTAACTCTTGGTATTTCTTACAAACTTTTCGTATCATATTTTCTCACAAATACGGGGCATTAATGGCTAGTAGTAGTCCGTACATAGTTGTGTTTGTGTATCCCAATTCCCGTATGAGAAACGGCGACAATGGGGTGACATTTGAGTGCGAGGATCCAATATTGTTTCGCACTGAACGTGTGAATACGTTATCGGATTTGAAGAGTTTGATATTGAGTAGGCTCGGTGGTACAGAAGCGAGGAAGATCGGAAGGGTGGCGTATAGGTTGTTGGCTCCCATGGGTAACGGAGTCTTCCGATTTCGACTATTCCGACTACTAGGCGACGAGCATGTGCGAGTGATGTTTGACATCCATGAGAGGATCATGGTGGAGCAAGTGATGGAGCTGTCTGTAGAGGTGGGACACAGTGGCGGTGGTCTTTCCGTACACTCGACCTATGTGCAGGACGACCGACCCCTCGCACCACCACCCATTCATGTCGCTATTCCATTGGATCAGGCCGAGGAGTGCGAGGAGGAGTCGGACGAAGATTACGTGGCGGACAGTGGTGATAGCGACTTGTCTGATAGTGCGGATGAGAATGAGTATGTTCCGGAGACACCCGTTTCGACTGCGGCCCGCCACGTCCTGCCTCCACCTCTTCCAATACCGGCGCTTTCGCCAGTTCCGACTCACTATCACAATCTGGATTTGGACGCCATGCATGAGAGGACTCCGTTTCTTGACACGGGTGAACAGGATTACAACCTAGACGGCGGTGTAGAGTTTCAGGTCGGCCATAAGTTTAGAAGTCAAGAGGCAGTGTTTCAGGTAGGGGTGGAAATAGGCCAGGCAGCCTGCCAGGGGCCTGCAGCCTGGCCTGGCCTAGCCTGATAGGAAATAGGCCCAGGCTCAGGCTATTAAAAAAGCTTATATTCTTTAAAAGGCCAGGCCTAGGCTTTTGAAATAGCCTGTTGGGCCTGTCAGGCCAGCTTGAGCCTGCAAATATATATAGAGAGTTTTATTATACTAGTAAAAATACTATTAGAAGGATTTGAACTTGGGTCTTCTATCTTATGAAAATACCTTTATCCACTCATCCATTTGTCTCTTTGATTATATATGTGTATTTTTTATCAATATTATTCATAAATTTATTATTTTATATTTTATAATTTTAAAAATTAAATTATATCTTAAATTTAATTATTATTAAAAAAAACAAGCCTATTGACAGGCTTCAGGCCAGGCCAGATTTAACAGCAGGCCAGGCTCAGTACTCATTAAAAAGCCTATACCAGGCTACAGCCCAGGCTAAGGCCAATATACTCTATTACAGGCCTGGTCTGTTAAGAGTAAAGCCTGGCCTGTTTCCACCCCTAACTTCAGGGTGTCAAGAACTACAGTATTCGGAGGAGTGTGGAGTACCGAGTGTTCGAATTGGACCAGTTAAAGTATCATGTGCAGTGCCGTCAAGCTGATAATGGGTGTCAATGGAGCCTCCGTGTGGCCCTTCGTCAGAACCTCGGATATTGGTAAGCTTAAGTTTATCTGTGCCTTTCATTACTTCTATACGATATACTAAGTAGGCATACGACATGGCTGAAGCAATATTGTGTTGTTGTGTTCAGGGAGGTTCGGAGGGTGGGTGGAGTGCATAGTTGTCTTGCACCCACCATGTCTTAAGACCATCGTCAACTAGACAGCAGTCTGATCTGTCGGGTCATCTTGGCGTTGATTCAGTCCAACCCTTTTGTCAGCATTCCGGTTTTGCAAGCAGCGGTCCAAGCAAGCTATCACTTCAAACCGTCCTACAGAAAGGTGTGGATGACCAAGTAGAAGGCAATTGCACAAATTTATGGGAATTGGAAAGAGTCGTACAACAAGGTTCCCAAGTTGCTTCAGGCACTGCAGAGCTATTTTTCTGGTACCATTTGTGACCTACGCGTCAACCATTCTACTTATAGGCGTCGTTCGGTCTTATCTCGTTTATAGTGTAAACGAGATAGACATGGCGCAGTTGATGTGTCATATCTCATTTACACTGTAAACAATATACATGCAATGCCATCTTGTTTACAGTGTAAACGAGATATGACTGAAAAACACAAATTGGTAAATATTTTTAAATTTATTTATTTTGGTAATTAACACTTTTATTTTATTTATTTAAATAAAAAATTCCAATTCATTTCACAATTTCTGTTTTTTAACTTTTTAAAATTTGGTGAAAAGGGTAAATAATAAAATAGATCATTTGATTTTTTTTAATTTTATTAGTATATGGATGATAGATCCTTGTCTTTTATGAAATAATATATAAAAATATATAAAATTCTTATAAAATATAAAATAAAAAATATAAATAAATAAATTTAGTATTAATATTCACCACAATCAATATTTCTATATAATAGAAATAAATAATATATATTACTAATATATATAGTAACGTATATATAAAAGGGAGAGAAAAGTGTTTATATATTATCGTAGCATATAAAGAATGAGAAGAGTGCTTTGGTATTGTTGTGTGTCATATGCTTCAGATTCTAGTCATTTTACTACTATTTATACACGTATGAAGGACACTTTTTTCAAACTTTATTAAACACAGTCACTCTTGATAACTTGAATCTTATGGAAAATAGGCATCCACCTCAGGCAATCTTATCACAACACTCCCGTTAGATGATCATTTAGGATTATGCCTCATTAAAAGTTACTAAAAAAATCCAATGAAAAAAAATTTTAGTGAAAGAAAAGCAGTACAATATTCTTTGTGATGGGGACTGCTTCATTAAAAACCTTGCCAAGAAAAACTCAATGAAAAAAAAACTAACCAAGAAAAAAAGAGTACAGCCTCCTCCTCTTGTTACTATTATTTAATATCTCGAAATCGGTACATCCCAATCTGATGTACCAATCTTTCAAATGAGGATTTTAGAAATGACTTTGTAAATAAATCTGCCAAATTATCACTTGAGCGGATCTGTTGAACATCAATTATTCCTTGATTTTGAAGGTCATGAGTGAAGAAGAATTTTGGACAAATATGCTTTGTTCTATCACCTTTGATGTATCCACTTTTAAGTTGAGCAATGCATGCTGTATTATCTTCAAACAGAATAGTTGGAGTTATCTTATGATCAATCAGTCTACATGATAACAGAATATGTTGGATCAAACTCTTGAGTCAAAAACACTCGCGACTAACTTCATGTATCGCTAGTATTTCAGCATGATTAGAGGATGTTGCTGCAATCGTCTGTTTTGTAGACCTCCATGATATAGTTGTACCACCATATGTGAACAAGTATCCTGTTTGAGATATTCCTTTGTATGGATCAGACAAGTATACAACATCTGTATAGCCAACTAATTATGACTTAGATGCATATGGATAAAACAAACCCGTATCAACCGTTCCATGAAGATATCGAAAGATTTGTTTGATTCCATTCGAATATCTTCTGGTTGGAGAGGAACTATACCTTTCTAGTAAATTCACCGCAAATGATATGTCAGGTCGTGTATTATTAGCAAGATACATTAACGCTCTAATGGTGCTAAGATATGGTACTTCAAGACCAAGGATATCTTCATTTTCTTTTTTAGAACGGAATTGATATTTTTTCGCATCCAAAAACCTTATTATCATTGGAGTACTCAATTGATGTGACTTATCCATATAAAATCCCTTCAATATCTTTTTTGTGTATGTTGTTTGATGAATGAAGATCCCATTTTTGTATGCTCGATCTGCAGGCCGAGACAAAATTTAGTCTTTTCAAGATCTTTCATGTCAAACTCTTCTTTTAGAGTTTTTATAGTTGTTGGAATTTCTTCAGGGATTCCAATGATATTTAAATCATCAACGTACACAGCAATTATAATGAATTCAGATGCAGATTTTTTTATATGTGAGCAGATATCATCATTCTTGAATCCGTTTTTGGCCAGATACTCAGTAAGACGATTATACTACATTCGTCCAGATTGCTTTAGGCCATATAAAGATCTTTGTAATTTGACTAAGTATAACCTCTGTGAATATTCATTGGATGGTTTTGATATCCTAATCCTTCAAGGACTTTCATATAGATATCACGATCTAAGGATCTGTATAAGTAGGTTATCACCACATCCATTAAATGCATATGTAGTTTATGATATGCGAATAAACTAACAAAATAACGCAATATTATTGCATCCACTACAGGATAATATGTTTCTTTATAATCTATACCGGGCCTTTGTGAAAAACTTTGTGCCACAAGTCGAGCTTTGTAACGTACTTCATTTTTCTTATTTCATTTTCTCATAAATACCCATCTGTATCCAACAGGTTTTATATCTTCTGGTGTACGGACTACAGGTCCAAAAACTTCACGTTTTGCAAGTGAGTCTAACTCAACCTTCATAACTTCTTTCCATTTTAGCCAATCATTCATTTGTCGACATTCTTCAACTATTTTTGGCTCAAGATCCTTACTTTCATGCATGATATTTAATGTCACATTATATGCAAATATTTCATTGACGGATTTGGATCCTTTAAAGTTTGAATTTCACTTTAGAGAGTAAAGTGTGATCTCTCACTATTGATTTCATAGGTGGGACCAAGAACAAATATGAAAGAGAAACTATTCAAGGGTAGAAGATCACACTTTACTCTCTAAAGTGAAATTCAAACTTTAGAGGATCCAAATTCTTCATTGACAATTGTCTTATTTTGGTCACATTTTTCTCCTGTAAAGACATAATTTATCGAGATCTCGTTATTTTCAGAATTTTCAGGTACCTGATGAACGTCTTTGGGCATCAAAATTATATCAGAATTTTGGACAACTGCAGGTATCTTTACTATGTCTTTATCTTTTTCAACAGAATTAGTATTTACCTTTTTTGTTTTTCGAGAATTTTTGTTTTTTAAACCGACTGGCCTACCACGCTTCTTAGGTGAATTTGTTTCGGTGGCCATTTGCCCGACTGAGACATCAATTCGAATTGGAGCATTTTCAGCTGGTATAAAGGATTTAGTTATCATTTTCGTATCAGAAAATGCATTAGGCAATTCATTTGTTATTCTTTGCAAATGTATAATCTTTTGAACTTCTAGTTCACATTGCCCTGATCAAGGATCTAAATGCATTAAGGATGATGCATTCCAATTAAGTTCCTTTTCAAGAAGCTTATTCTCTCTCTCTAATGTTAAAAATTTTGATTCATTAAAATGACAATCTGCAAATCGAGCTTTAAATACATCTCTAGTTTGTATCTTAAGATACCTCACTATAGAGGGAGAATCATATCCAACATATATCCCCAATTTTCTTTGGGGTCCTATTTTGGTGCGAGAAGGTGGTGCAATGGAACATATATCGCACACCCAAATATCCTTAAATGAGAAATATTTGGCTGCTGGCCAAAAGCTAATTGCAGAGGAGAGAATTGATGATAACTTGTTGGCCTCAATCGAATAAGTGTTGCGGCATGTAAAATAGCATGCCCTCAAGCCGAGATTGAGATATTTGTTCTCATAAGTAAGGGTCTAACAATTAATTGGAGGCATTTAGTAAGTGATTCTTCTAACTCATTTTGTGTATGAACATGAGCTACTGGATATTCAATGCTTATTCCGTTAACCATACAATAAGCATCAAAGGCTTGGAAAGTAAATTTACCAGCATTATCAAGACAAATTGCTTTAACTGGATTTTCTGAAAACTGTGCTTTCAATCGAATAATTTGAGCAAGTAATCTCGCAAACGCCAGGTTGCGAGAAGACAATAAGCACACATGTGAGCATCTCGAAGATGCGTCTATTAGTACCATAAAATATCTAAAAGATCCACATGGTGGATGAATAAGTCCACATATATCACCTTGAATCATTTCTAGGAATTTAGGGACCTCAAATCTAATTTTTACTGGTGATGGCCTTAAAATTAGTTTTCTTTGAGAACACGCGGCACAATAAAATTCACTAGATTTAAGAATATTCTGGTTTATTAGTGAATGTCTATGGGAATTTTCAATAATTCTCCACATCATGGTTGTTCCCAAATGACTCAATCGATCATGCCAAATTATAAATTCATTTGGGTTGGTAAACTTTGGGTTTACAATGGCATGTGATTTAATTGCACTAATTTTAGTATAATATAACCGAGATGAACGTAAAGGTAAGTTTTCTAATATAACCTTTTTTATTTGAATAATGAGTTGTGATACATAAGTACTCGTGATTTTTCTCGTTCATTGTTTCAATACGATATCCATTTTGGCGAATATCCTTAAAACTCAACAAGTTTCTTAGAGACTTAATAGACAATAGTGCATTATTTATTATAAATTTTGTTCCTCCGAGAAACAAAATTATAGCTCTTTCAGAGCCTTCTATTACATTACTTGAGCTAATAATAGTATTAACATATTTTTTCTTTGGTACAAGATAAGTAAAATATATATTACTTTTGAAAATGGTATGCGAACTTGCACTATCTGCAAGGCAAATATCTTTACTATATGTCCTTGCAATTTTTTTCAAAAAGACAAATATCTTTACATAGTATCATATACTAAAAATTTTATTATTATTATTATTATTTTAGAACTTGGCACATTCAGTAATTTAAAAATTTATAAACATAAATATTTTATTAAACTTAACAAGAAATTTCTTACATTATTTATTTACATGAGTACTTAACAAACCCACATATTAAACTTTTCTATCATTGATCAAATGGCCAATATTTTCTTTAGGATTCTCAAAGAAATCGGATACTTCATAATGAGTAGTGTAATTTTCAGCAACTATCCTTTGAAACAAAATTTGTCTCCTTTCTTTTATCATCCTTTTACAAGAATGCTTGATAAAGATCAACTAGGTGCCTCGGGATATGATAGGTACGCGACCAATGACCCTTTTCACCACAACAGAAATATTTATCCTCTATTGATTTATTTTGCCCATGATTTCTTTCTTTATCCCACTTCTGATGAATCTTTTCTTGTGAACATAATTTTTTTCCTTCTATAACTTTTTCTTGTTACCAAAACCTTGCCATTTACCTATTCTGGGGTTATGATTTGTCGCATTTGCTTCAGAAAATGGGGCGGCGCCAGCTGGACGCGCTTCATGATTTCTTAAAAGCAATTCATTGTTACGTTCAGCAACAAGAATGCAAGAAATTAGCTTAGAATATTTTTTAAATTTTTTTTCTCGATACTGCTGCTGCAGGAGCACATTCGAGACATGGAAGGTCAAGAAAGTTTTCTCTAACATGTCATTATCAGTTATCTTCTCCCCACATAATTTCATTCGTGAGGTAATTCAAAACATTATTGAATTGTATTCATTTATGAATTTGAAATCTTGTAGACATAAATGCGTCTACTCATATCGAGCTTGAGGAAGTATCACTATCTTTTGATGAATATACCTTTCTTCAAGATTTTTTCACAGATCTGCAGGATCTTTTAGTGTGAGATATTCATTTTTCAAACCTTAATCAAGATGACGACGAAGGAAGATCATGTGTTTGGATTTATCCTTTTGGGATGCATTATTTTCAACTTTAATGGTATCTCCAATATCCATTGAATTAAGATGGATCGAATTTCAGCATCTAGTATCCATGATAAAAAGTTGTTTTCAAATATATCAAGAGCATTAAATTCAAGATGAGAGAGTTTCGATATAATGAAAATTTATTACCTGAGTCTTCCTAAAATTTTATTAGAGTCTCGTGCTGATAATGTGTTGTAAAATAAATAAATAAAAAAATATAAAATAAAGAGATTATTAATGTTCACCACAATCAATATCTCAATACAATAGAGATTATTCATATATATATATATATATATAAAAGAGAGAGAAGAGTGTTTATATATTATGGTAGCATGTAAAAAAAAGAGAAGAGTGATTTCATATTGTTGTGTGTCATATGCTTCAAATTCTACTACTATTTATACACATATCAAGGACACTCTTTTCAAACTTTATTAAATAAAATCACTTTTGATAACCTGAGTCTTGTGAAAAAATGGGCATCCGCTTCAGGCAATCTTATCACAACAAAAATATTTTATTTTAAAATTTTTAAATAAAAATACGTATAATAATTTTGTTATAAAAATTTTATAAAATTAATTAAATTTAAAATTTAACTATTTTAATATTAAAAATAATAAAATTAATGAATAATAAATTTATTTATTTTTAAAGTATAACAATTACTCATTAATAATATATAGTTTGTAATTAAATTAAAATATTTATATTAGAATTCTATATTTTTAAAAATAATATTAGTGGTTAAATTTATAGGCATTTTCTCTTAATTAGTGAGCAAAACTTTTAAACTCTCCTACTTTTATGTTAAAATCGATTTGAGAAAGTATAATTTAACATGATATAAAATTTGATCTTGAATTACCTTTTTTATTATTATAGAAAAAAATATTATGAAAAAAAATAAATTTTGTTAAAATCTACCTAAAACTATTTTATATTCTAGTTTCATATTCATTTTTGGAATCAAAGTAATACGATTAATGTTGTTATCTGTTAAAATTTATTAATATATTTTGTCTATTTTTAAGATGAAATAACTGTATTTGTACCTAGAAGTAGCTTCATATTTTTTGTTAGTTTAAAGTTTAAACACCTACCAAAATTGCTAAAGATAAGATAAATACACAATTGAATATACAATATCTTGTCTTAACTTTTGTAGAATGATAGAAAGAATTTGTGTCTAAAATTTTGGATTGGCCATACATAAAATAATAATTATTGATATATATCTTTTCTAAAAAAAATCTTTTGTTGCAATAAAAACATAAATGATATTGATTATTCAAAAATCGAAGTTGATTTGTCCATCCCGTGCAATTATTTTTTCTCACAAAAGGCAAATATCAGTTATGTGTTAGAAAAAATTAAAATAGTATCATCACTCAAACATTTATCAAGTGCTTCGTAACAATATTTATTAACTAATTTTTTTTCTCAAATTACGAGTTTGATTTTCACTAATAATATTACTTGATGATAATCGAGTTAGATCTTGAATATAGAATTCTCAATTATATTTGATAATATTTTAAACTTTAAATGTATCTAATTTTTCTATTGTAAAGAAGTAAAAATATAATGTCATTTGAATTATTAACAATTCATATCAAGTAATAACATATAACTTACTTCATATCTATTTTTAAATAATTACGAACATTCTATTTTTCTAATTTTTTTTTTAGTTTTATTTATCATTCATTTTCAGTTAATTATATTAATATGTAAATAAATTAAATTAAATACGATAATATTGATATAATATAACTATTTAATTTGGGAATAACTTATGTTTAATTTAGTATCATTTTTGTAAAAAATTATTATTAGACCAAAAAAAAATAAATATATTAGACCAAAAAATATTTTTTTTAAATATCAAGATGCAAAGGAACAATATTAAAAAATCTCAAACAAAAAATAGTGAAATATAAAATAATAAAAACAAATACAATAAAAATTTATCCAATATTCAATTGCATCATTTTCAAATTCTTCCAAAATATTAATTTTTTTACCTAATTATTTAATCTATTTCTTTATCTTAGTCCATGACGTTATCTATTGTATAAGCATATAAATTTATCTATTATTTAATTAAGAAGGATTGTATAATTTTAAATGTCTTTTGTTAAAATGTTCAAGTCTAACACAAATTTAAGATAATATTTAACTAAAAGAACTATATATTATACTAAATAAAGTAACTATCGAATAATTATATTTTTAAAAAATTTTAAAGTTATCCACAACAATAATTGACTTATTGATCCAAAATAATTTATAATATTTTTTGTTTTAAGATAAATAATAAAAATTTTATTAAGAAAAGATAGGATACAATTTATACTTATTTTTTTATGTATAAGAACCATGGCATACAATTACTCATGATCCTTACAAAAGAGGGTAAATAAAAAAGATGAAGAATAGATAAACAATAACCTTCGTTGATATTATTTAATCGCTCAATCTCTCGAAATAAGAAGTGAAATTAAGCATATAAGGAATATAATTTAAATATTAAGAAGACCAACATGTAAAGAATTATGATAAATTAACTTGTATAAGATAAAAATGATAAAATTTATAATAAAAAATAATAAAAAAAATTAATAAATAAGAACAAAATAAAAATAAAATAGATAGAGTACAATAATGAATATTAGTAATATCTTATAATTTATATAAAAAATGAAAAAGTAGAAATAATATATTATAAGAGAAAAAAAAATATTATTGAATGAAAGAATAATTGGTGAAAAAAAAAAGTAAAATTCTCTTTTAGCATATATGATTTTTGACAAAAAAAAATTATGAAATATACAAATAGGTAAAATAAGAACAAAATAAAAATTATAAAATTATATCTTTTTAATAAATTAAAGAAATATTACCGACTATATAATTGATGGTAGACACATAACTATTTGACAATAAATACAAGAAAATATTAGATTTGATATTAAAATAAAAATATAAATAATAAATAAAAATATGAAATTTAAAATCTAGGAAAGAAATAAAGATAAGCTTTTGATAAACAATGACTCAAAGAGTCAAAGACAATAAATTAAATTAAATAACATATATTTAAATTAATTAAATTAAATAATTAATATGATAAATTAATTATAATTATTTGACTCAATAAAATAAGTTAAATAAATAAAAAATATCTTATAAATATATTAATATAAAAATTATAATACTTTTAACATTATTAATCAAAATATATAAAACAAAAAAATTAACCTAAATTAAAATAAAATTTATTTATTTATTTTATATAAATTAAATAATTAATATAATTAATATAATTAATTAGTTATAGTTAATATGGTCAAACAAAATATTAAATAATTTGATATTTATTTTAATTAAATTAAATAAATAATAGTTATAATACTTTTAAAAATCATTAAAATACATAGGACAATTAAAACAAAATTAATTTATTTATTTTAGTTAAATTAAATAATTAATATAATTAATTAATTATATTTAATGTGATAAAACAAAATATTAAATAATTTAATATTTATTTCAATCAAATCAATAAATAATTTATTAATTAATACACTTAAAATAATCAAATAAAATAAATTAAGAAACAAACTTGAAGAACATACCACATATATTATGCTATTTATTAAAAGAATTTAGTTTTAATAATATACAATAATTTTTTTAATAATTTTTAAAATATGTGAATAAAAATTAAAACAGTGAAATTAACAAAATCTTTTAGAAATTAAGTAAAAAATGCCTTACATACACATAATTTTTTTAATCATTATATTTTTAAAAATTTGAAACTTGTAAGTTACAATTTTATATTATTATACTTGTTATGGGGTTACTTGAAAGTTGAAACGTTGATTTGACTTTGAATGTAAGGTTTAGACTCCTTATGTGAAGCAGCATTCGACTTGTTCTTGTCCTGAAGTGTCGCCGTCCAAGTTTCTCGTGAGAAGGTGAGAGGTGGTATCTGCAAAAAATTTCGATGCTTAAGTTAGCAAGGATTTTAAGCAGGGTTTTATTATAATAGAACGTGTATACCTGAGCGAGTGTCAGTGTATTTATAGTAGAGTTTGATGACCACCTTTTTTTTTGGAGTAGTTTCACATTTAATTGACACTACAAAATTTTTGTTTATTTGTGGCAGTTTTTTTTCTTATTTGTGGAGGTTTATAACCCCCACCAAATGGTTTGTGGAGGTTTTTAAAACCTCCAAAATTTGAGGTACCACGAAGTCTTTTGTGGGAGTTTTTAAAAAACTCCACAATCTATTCAGTGGAGGTTTTGTATATATTTAGTGGGAATTTTATATTAGACTTTTGTGGCAGTTTTAAATCACTTTTGTGGTAGTTTAAAACCTCCACAAATTAATTTTTTAATTTAACAAAAATTAACTATTTTGTGAGATTTTTAAATCTCCACAAATCCTGTAATTATTTATTTATTTTTAATTTCAAATCATTCATTAATCTCATCTCATTTACATATTTTCAAATTAGAAATTTATTTTTTAATATCAAAATTTAAAAACTAAATATTTTATAATACAATTCCTCAATATAAGACATAACTCTATATATAAAAAAATTTTCAATGTCAATAGTTCCAAACATAATTACATATAGTATTGTTCTACATAATTATTACTATTTTTTTTAAATAAAATAAAACAACAATTTCAATATTTTAATATCATCTAATTACATAAAAAGTGATCTGTCAAATACATCTGGATGGCCATAGTGAAACCGCACCCTGAACGGAAGTATACACAAAAAAAAGGTAAGCATATGTTGGAGTTTGTACAGCATGATGAATAGCAAGTATCAATGAGTCTTATTATACTTTTAATTATAGAAGGTTGCTAAACTCTCATTTATCAAAATAAAATTCTAAACCAATAGCATCTAAGCAATTAATTGCATAGAAGTAGCAGATTGAACACCTTATACTGGAGCTTAAAGCACAAAGTAATAGAAAGAATAACAATTATTAAAGGAAGCTATTTATAGTATACCTTATGAAGATGGAAAGTAACGCCCTTAATGGAAACACTAATATTACTAGGCAATTCACTATTGCAAAACCTACCGAAACCACATAAAAAAAATCATATGAAGGAGGATCAGTCAAAGACAGAGAAGCAACACCACCAAAAGTAGTAGCATCAGCCAAAAACAGAAGTAAGAACAAGAAGAAGGAAGAAATACCTTAGCGGGATATCACAAAAGCAAGAGAGGTAATTAACCAATTATTAACATATATACACACTAGCTTTTTTCATTAATGTCAATTACTAATAGTTAATTATAATTATTTCTATGCTCTTGTTCAAGATAGCCAAGTGGCCGTAAGAAAGAGTTCTCCTGAAACAAAAAGAAAAGGAAGTTTATATTATTGATTGCTAACCAAATATGCGATTCACATCGTCCGATCCTTCGATAGATGGTGACGCCGCGATACTCTGAGCTTCGCGACCTTGGTCCATGTCTATTCTTCTTCACCTGTTGCGCTCTATGAAGAACCATCCTTTGCTCCACCACTGCCATTGCCGTCGCACTATCACCGCCGTCGCACTACCACCGCTGCGATCTTTCTTCATAACAAATTCCAACCACGCTATATATGCATGAAAAATGTAGAGAAAAAGTAAAAAAAAAAAAAGAATATCCAAACTGAGTTAAATAAATAACAATGTGTTGAGTTAAAAAATTAACTAAATTAATTAGTGATGACAAACATTATTTTTGGCAAAATAAATAATTAGAGTTGTTCAAATTAATAAGTATATGTTGCTAATTATTTATTTTGTGTTGCAGGCCAAATTCATTTTTAAGCAGCCCAAATGGTATAATAAAAATATAACAAGGCTGATGGAAAAATAATCAAGCTCAGCCCAAAAGAAACAAAGCCAAAGGATCTGATGGGCCAACCGGGTTGCTTTATGGAAATTCAATCCAAACCCGTATCCATCTCACAAGACTTCTTTTGTAAGATTGAAGTCTTCTCCCTCTTGAAGTGCAACGTTCTTCTACTCTCTGACCAAGTCAAATCAACTTCACAAAAAGTAAGAAAGAGAAGAAAAGCTTCCTCCATAAGTCAGTAACCAAAGAAGCAAGAAAGAGAAAAACTAAGCTTGAAGCAGAGAAGCTAAAGCAGAAAATCTAATCCAAATCAAGCTTAGGATAAAGGTAATCCATCTCATCTTGCATGCATCAGATCTTCATCCCCTCTTCCCAACTTTCTGCACTATCCGAAAATGGCATTCAAGGGAAAGTTGATATCTGTTCTTCACTGCTACAAATCCACGGTCACAAGAGATTCTTGGAGACCAAGTTGCATTTCTATGGTTCAGATTTGGTTGACCATGAGAAGATTTTCATGGTTACTGTTTTGTGGCTTTCGGTCAAAATGAGGAAGTCAGAGGGAAAGTTTCTTCTCTGAGGATTAAGGTGAAAAAGTAAATCTGTGGCTTGGTGAAGCTCCAGGCTCAAGGTGTTGACCTTGGAAGAAGAACCAAGCAACATGCAAGGAGATAAGTAGAAGCTTGTTGTTCACTCAGAGAACAAGGAGAGAAAACCAGTGAATAGAGGTTATTGTTCTGAGAGAGCTCTTTGAAGAAGTTCAACTAACTGGACAGTGTAACCTAATCAAAGGTGCATTCCGCCAGTATGAAGAACTGAATCAGAGGCTTGCTAATCTGGTTTTTTGCATAGCACAGAGGCTGTTGATGAAGTCAATCTCCTTCATGTTTTACTGATTGTAATGTACTTTTCTAAGTTTATCTTTCTGTAATTTCTTGTGAGAAAAGGCATTGTGAGAAAGCTCAAGTAAAAGCCATGAGTGGAAAAAGGCTGAGTGATACACTTGAGAGAAAAGCCTAGAGTTATTTTCAGATTTCTTTAGGTGTGTTTATGTCTTGTATCTTGTACCTGTGAGGTATCCCTTTCTTAGTTGGGTTAGCACTAAGAGTGAATAGTTAGGTATTAGCATAGCCAATGTCAAGTTAGGTTAGAACTTGAGTGTGAAAGGATTGAGTCAATCCTGTGTTATTGGTGTATGTAATACTGTTAACTATAGTGAAATTCTTCCATTGTTGTGGAGGAGACTGGATGTAGGTTGCATAGCACAAGGCAACCGAACCAGGATACATGCTGGTGTTAGCTTTTCTCTTCTCTGCTGTGTTCTATTTTTTGATTTTCATGAGACAAAAATAAATTGTCTCATAAATTTTTGCTGCTAAGTTATAACAGGATCAGAATTGCAAATCTGTTTTAAAAGGGTAACAACAGCAACTAAAAGGAAGGCATAGATTCAACCCCCCTTCTCTAAGCCTACCACAACCTTCAATTGGTATCAGAGCTAAGGTCTCAAGAATCAAGCTTAACCGCTTGGAGAAAAGATCCAATGGCGAACAATCTGGGCACAACCACAATTGCCTACACCCTCACTGAAGGCCAGTCAAACAACTGGCCACCTTTCTTTAACGGAAAGAACTATTCCTACTGAAAAGAAAGGATAAGGATCTTTATCCAATCCATTGACTACAACTTATGGAAGATCATTGTGAGTGGTCCCAAGATCCCAACAAAAACAAGTGCTGTTGGAGTGGTGACTCCGAAAGAAGAAGCTGAATGGAATGAAGATGACAAGAAGAAGATAGAGCTGAACGCTAAAGCAATCAACCTTCTTCACTGTGCTATCAGCTTTGAAGAGTACCGGAAGGTGTCTAGATGCAAGACAGCCAAAGAAATCTGGGAAAAACTCCAGGTTACACACGAAGGCACTAAACAAGTCAAAGAAACGAGGATTGATATGCTGCGAAAAGAGTATGAGATGTTTAGCATGAAGGATGGAGAAAGCATTGATGAAGCATTTGAGAGATTCTCAATCATAATCAACAACCTTAATGCTATGGGTACAAACTATGCATAACAAACCTTGGTGAGAAAACTCCTTAGAAGCCTCACAAAAGAGTGGGAAAACACTGCCACTGTCCTAACCGAGAGTAACAACATAAGTCCCATAACCTATGATGAGCTGAGAGGAAAACTCCTTGCCTATGAAGCCACACACACAAACACAGACTCAAAGAAAAAGGGAATAGCCCTCAAGTCACAAATAGAACCAAAAGAGAGTGAGTCTAGTGATGGTATTTTAGATGACGAACTTTTGTTTTTTGCTAGGAGATTTAGAAGGATGATGAAAAGCAAGGGCAAATACAATGGTTCAAGTTCAAAGGAGCAAAAGATGGACTTGAGCAAGGTGACATGCCATCATTGCAAGGAGGCTGGACACTTCAAGTCAAACTGTCCAAAGCTCAAAAAGGAGGACAAAAGCAAGAGGGAAAGGAAGAGAGTACTCATGGCAGCTTGGGAGGATCTTGAGAATGACTCAAATGAAGAAGAAGAATCTGAAGGAGATGACAAAGATTGCTTCATGGCTGGAAACAACAATCTTGATGAGGTAAACTATTATGATTTGACCATTGAGGATTTGCATGTTATTATTGATGATCTCACTTTAAACACATCAAAACTGCTTGATAAATACAATAAATGCAGATCTGAAAGAGATGTATTAAGAGTTGAAAATGAATTTTTAAAAGAAAAAGTGAAGGAAACTGAATGTGCTTTGGACATCATTGAAGAAAACAGATTTCTAAAATATAAACTTGAAAAATTAAAAGGAAAGCACATTGTGGATCCTTCACATGAGTTAATTGCTGAAAATAAAAGATTAAATGATATGATTAAAAGGCTGAATGGTGACTTAGCAAAATTTGCTCAAGGTTCTAGTAACTTGGACAAATTACTTGCAAGTCAAAGACCATTGTTTGAAAAATCTGGTTTAGGCTACATAGCCAAGGAAGATGCATTCTCTAATATTTCCTCTATAAAGTTTGTGGCTTCTTCATCAAATGCCAAAACCATACCAAACAAATCTGGTATTGAAAATGCTCCAACACTTGAAGAAAAATTTGATGAAGTATACACAAGTGAAACTGAGCCTTCACCAAGAACTGAACCGAGTTCAAACCGGCCAGGTTTGGGTTATATTTCGAAAAATGAGGCTGTTTTTAAGAAACCACCATTTTACAACAAAACCTCATATTCGAAAGGTAAAAATGTTCAAAAAAATTCTGGTGAAAATACTTTTGCAAAGAGGAATAACTTTAATAAAAATCAGTTTGTTAAAAGAAATGTATCTCCTCCAAAAACTAGAAAATTTCAAAACTTTAATCATTTCAAGCAATATAACTCACATCAGTTTCAGCAACACACACGAGAAAATCATTGTGTTAATTGCAAGAAATTTGGTCACTCATATGCACAATGCTTCATTGAAAAGAGAGTTGTAGGAAACAAAGTCTACAATGTTGTTTGTGATTTCAATGCACTTGGGCAACCAAGATGGATTAACTTCAAAGGATCCAAATTAATTTGGATACCTAAGGCTACTTGAAACTCATCATGCAGATTTGCCTAGCATCCAAGAACAAAAAGGACATGTGGTACATGGATAGTGGATGTTCAAGGCACATGACTGGAAGGTCAACCTACTTCATCAAACTAAATAAGTATGATGGAGGTTTTGTGACCTTTGGAGATGATGGTAAAGGTAAAATCATTGCTGTTGGAAAAGTAGGTAATGAGCAATCTACTTTCATTGATGATGTGCTTTTGGTTTGTGGTTTAAAGCACAATCTTTTGAGTATAAGTCAGCTGTGCGATTTAGGATATTTAGTTGTTTTCAAAAAGCTTGAATGCTGTGTTGTTAATGAAAAAACAAATGAAGTGATGTTTGTTGCCAAGCGTTTCAATAATATGTATGGACTTACTCTTGATGAACTAAAGAATCAAAATATAGCTTGTCTTTACTCTAAAGAATCTGAAAAGTGGTTATGGCACAAGAGATTGGGCCATGCAAGTATGTTTCAAATAAACAAACTTGTAAAGAAAGAATTAGTAAGAGGTCTTCCTTTGATAAAGTTTGACAAAGACATCACTTGTGATGCTTGCCAAATGGAAAAACAAACAAAAAGTTCTTTTAAACCAAAGGAAGACATCTCTACTAAAAGACCACTTGAGTTGCTACACATTGATTTATTTGGTCCAACAAGAACTCAAAGCCTAGGTGGTAAACATTATGGTTTAGTAATTGTGGATGACTATATTAGATTTGGTTGGGTTTTATTTCTTGCACACAAAAATGAAGCCTTTTCGGCCTTTGAACCTTTTTGCAAGAAAATTCAAAATGAAAAGGATTTGAAAATCTCTTCTATACGAAGCGATCATGGAACTGAATTTGAAAATAATTTGTTTGAATCCTTTTGTGAGGAATTTGGAATATCTCACAACTTCTCTTGTCCAAGAACACCACAACAAAATGGTGTTGTGGAAAGAAGAAATAGAAGCATACAAGAGATGACAAGAGCTATGCTTTGTGAGAGTAATGTTCCAAAATTTCTTTGGGCTGAAGCGGTTAACACAGCTTGCCACATTTTAAATAGAACAATCATAAGGAAATTTTTGAAGAAAACCCCTTATGAACTTTGGAAAGGCTACCCACAAAACTTAGATTACTTACACATCTTTGGATGCAAATGCTTTGTCTTAAATAACAAAGAAAATTTGGGTAAATTTGATCCAAAGGCTTATGAGTGTTTATTCATAGGATATTCCACAACTAGTAAAGCATATAGGGTGTATCATCAAGATGCTAGGATTATTGAGGAGTCCATACATGTTACATTTTGTGATACTAACTTGGTACAAAGCATTTTGGAAGATTGTGATGCAGGAAATCAAGCTCAAAAGGAAGATGAAGCTGCTCAAAATCATGAAAAAGGAAATTCTGGACAAGCTGAACCAGAAACTGCTAATGCTGAAAATTCAAGAGACAATTCTATTTTGTCTCATGAATCTGAAGGAAATTCTGCAGCCAGCAGCACCCAGAATCCCTTGGTGAATGAATCTGCCTCCAAGTCCACCAGACCTCGTGAATGGAGATTCTTGAAGAATTATCCTGAGGAATTTGTCAATGGGGACGTCTCTCATGGAGTGCAAACAAGGTCTTCCACTAGAAAGGCAAATGAAGGATCAAACATTGCCCTTCTCTCACAAATAGAGCCTCAAAACGTCAAGGAAGCACTTAGTGACCCTTCTTGGGTTAAAGCTATGGAGGATGAGCTTCTTGAGTTTGAAAAGAACCAAGTATGGACTTTGGTTCCAAGGCCAAGTGGAAAGAAAGTGACCGGCACCAAGTGGATTTTTCGGAACAAGTTGGGAGAAGATGGTAGCATTGCAAGAAACAAGGCAAGGCTAGTGGCTCAAGGATATGACCAAGAAGAAGGAATAGACTTTGATGAATCCTTTGCTCCTGTTGCCCGAATGGAGGCCATAAGACTTCTCTTAGCTTATGCTGCATTTTGTGGTTTTAAATTATACCAAATGGATGTGAAATGTGCATTTTTGAATGGAGTGATAGATAGAGAAGTGTATGTGGAGCAGCCTCCTAGTTTTGAAAATAAAGAGCATTTTGATCATGTTTTCAAACTATCTAAAGCTCTCTATGGTTTAAGACAAGCTCCTAGAGCTTGGTATGAGAGACTTAGATCTTTTCTTTTGAAAAATGGTTTTCAAAGAGGCACCACTGACACAACTCTATTCATCAAGAACTCTAATGATTCTTTTATTCTAGTCCAAATATATGTTGATGACATTATTTTTGGATCAGCAAATGAATCCCTTTGTTCTGAATTTGGAAAACTCATGACAAGTGAATTTGACATGAGTATGATGGGTGAACTTAATTTCTTTCTTGGGCTGCAAATTAAACAAACTGAAAAAGGTATTTTCATTCATCAAAAGAAGTATGCCAAGGAATTAGTTAAGAAATTTGGTATGGAAAATGCCAAACCCATGGGAACTCCCATGCATCCTAATTCTAAATTAGATAAGGGAGAAATTGAGAAAGATGTTGATGAGACTAGGTATAGAGGAATGATTGGCTCTCTTATGTACTTAACTTCCTCTAGACCCGATATTGTGCAAAGTGTTGGATTGTGTTCTAGGTTCCAATCCAAACCAAAAGAGTCACATCTTTCTGCAGTTAAAAGGATCATTAGATATGTTCATGGCACATCCAATTTTGGTCTTTGGTATCCTAAGATTGATGATTTTTCTGCAGTTGGTTATTGTGATGCAGATTTTGCTGGTGATAGAGTTGATAGGAGGAGCACCTCGGGTTTATGTTGCTTCCTTGGGAAGTCCTTAAATGTATGGTCAAGTAAAAAGCAACCAATAGTGGCCCTTTCCACTGCAGAGGCTGAGTATATAGCTGCTTCTTCTTGTTGTTCTCAGCTTTTATGGTTGAAAACGCAGCTTGCTGATTACAAATTAAATGCTGAAAATATTCCCCTGCTGTGTGATAATATGAGTGCCATTAATATTTTTAAAAATCCAGTTTTGCACTCTAGGACTAAACATATTGAAGTGAAATTTCACTCAATAAGAGAACATGTCCAAAAGGGGGATATTAGTATTCAATTTGTTAAATCAGAGGAGCAATTAGCAGATATTTTTACAAAACCATTAGCTGAGGATAGATTCTGCATGCTTAGGACTTGTCTAGGAATCTTGAGTTATGATTCTTTGTTTAAAAAATGCTGATATATTTGCTGGAGCTTTTTGTCTCATAAACAGGCATGAGACAATTCTGGGCAGGTGATGAACTTTTCCATCAAGTCAGCGTGTTCTGGGCTTATTTCAAATGAACCTCAATCTGGGCCAACCTCAATATTCAGATCAAGAGTGGTCCAAATGGGTTTCATTAATCTCATATCACTTCAAGGCCCTAACATGAATGTTACAATCTTGTTTGTTATTTTTGATGACTTGTGTGTTTCATAAAAGGTTTTCAATAAATGTTTTGTGGCCCAAAAGGTTTTCAAGAGGATTTAATTTTGGCCCAAAAAAGTGTTTCAGGTTAATTTTGTTGTTTTTCTCAAATTTTAAAATTAACTTCCCTTTTATTTTTTAAAATCAAATAAAATCTTTCTTAAATGAGGTCATGTCTTTTCAAGTCTTTTCAAATGGTAATGCAGTTGCATGGTTTTGGAAATCCACTTTTTGGGTACGGTTACCAACACTCCCTCTCTTCCCTCCATAACTTCTCCACACACTCTTCGGTTTCTTCCTACTCACTTTACTGCTTCTCTTCCCTCAAAAGACTGAAACTAACCAAATGAGGAAGAAAACCATAGCACACAAGCCTCCTCGAGAAAAGGTGTATAAACTTCCATCCAAACCCTCCACTCGCTCCCAAGACCGCACCTTCACACCTTCACCATCTCCTCCTACCTCTCCTCCTCGCACTGCACCCATGGTGCGAACCAAGACTACACCAAGGTACCCTGCTCCTGCCAAGCCGACGCCACCACCTAAGACGACACCCTCCAAACCGAGCTCTTCGAAACCTGGCTCATCTAAAGGGAAGCGTTCTGCTGTTGCAGAACCTGTTCCTGAGATAGCAAAACCTAAGTCAAGGTCTGTCCCTGTTCGATCACAAAGAGGTAACCCTCATCGCCCTCTCACATCTGTTAGAGAACCAGACATTGATCCTTTTGCTCACAAATCACACTACATGACATCTCACTCAGACTTTAACCCCCATCATTTCAAATCTGCCATGAACCATGATTTTTATGAGGGAGTCGTTCGGTATCGTACTCTATGTCCATCTTTTCTGACTGATTTACCTGATTTGAAAAAGAAAGGTTTTTCTTTTGTTGAAAATTTGGAATTTTTAGACTGGAATCACCTTTTTAAAATAAAAAAACCTGTATATCCTCAGTTGGTCAAAGAATTTTATGCAAACATGACTTACCATGAAGGAAGTGTGCATTCGTATGTTAAGGGCAGAGACATTATCTTGAATAATGAAACTATCAGTGACTCCTTGAAGTACACTGATGTTGGGCCGTGTGCTTATACCTCTGTGAAATGGGATGAAGGTGTTGGTATTTCTTACCATGATGCTTTGGCTCACATTTGTGAACATGTTTTCCTAATTGATGGCATCACACCCACTCACAAAGCCCTGGGATATGAACGTGCTCAGTTGCACCGAATTGTTAATCACATCTTGAATCCTCAAAATGGTTCATATCAAAGGGTCTCTTACACTGACACACTTGTTTTGTATGCCCTAATCACTAAAACAGAAATCTCTTTTGCCTACTTGATGGTTAGATACATGTTTGATTCTGTTAGAAGTATAAAAGATAAAGCACTACCTTATGGCATGTTTTTAACTTGCATATTTGAGAATTTTGGTGTTGACCTGTCAAATGAGGATTATGAAAACAGACATTCATACCTAAAAGGGGGTGGTTCAGTGAAACAGCAAAAAGGACTAACTCGATCTGAGAGAGTGGTTCTAGATGATGATGATGAAGAGTTCATTTCAGATGATTCTACTGCTCCTTCCACTGAGGGTACTTCCATCTCCACTGGGAAGAAATCCACTCTGCTGAATGTGGTCAGGGATGTTGCTCAAGAGTTTGTCTCCCAATCGAATCACTTGATTGAATTGAGCAAAGAGAAAAGGAAGCTGGCTAGCAAGCATGAGAACTTTCTGAAGAAATCAAGGGATAGGGTGGCTGTACTTATGACTTTCATTGACAACCTTCAAAATGATGAAGACATTGCCACGGATGCTGAAGAGGAAGCTGCTTCGGAGGGGAATGGTTCTGATGCCTAGGATTTGTCTCATAAAAACTGTTGTTGCTGCTTTCTTTTTGTCTCATGAATTCTGCTCTTTTAGTACTTTTGAACTGTTTCTTTTTGGATGACTGTAATAACTCTGGATATTACTGCACCTTTGGTAGTTTAGTTAGTATTTTGGACTGGGCACTAACCTTTCTTGCAGGGTTTATAGTGATGTTTTTGTTGATCTTGCCAGTCGTCCACCCTTGATGACAAAAGGGGGAGTAATAGTAGGATAAGCATATTTTGGGGATAAGCATACTTTGGCATTGATGATAGTAGGATAAGCATATTTTGGGGATAAGCATACTTTGGTATTGATGCAGCCATCAGTTTTTCTTTTGAAATTTTTGTCAAATTGCTGCACTAAAATTTAATTCTACATGCTGAATACTGATGCTGATAATATTAGCTTGATATTGGGCTGATTATGTGATGTTGCTCATTTGATATTCCCTGTACAAGATAAATTGTGCATAGCTCTTCATTATGCTCTCTTTAAGAACAATGTGAAACAGGAACAAAGAGGAAAGCATAAATCCAGGGGGAGCAATTTTTGAAAAGGAAAGGGGGAGCAACATAAAAGCAAATGACAAAAATCAAAGGGAGTTTCTAAACCTTACTCAAACTCATTTACTTCCTTTTTGATTATTTGCTTAAATCATGTTTGTCATCAAGGGGGAGATTGTTGAGTTAAGAAATTAACTAAATTAATTAGTGATGACAAACATTATTTTTGGCAAAATAAATAATTAGAGTTGTTCAAATTAATAAGTATATGTTGCTAATTATTTATTTTGTGTTGCAGGCCAAATTCATTTTTAAGCAGCCCAAATGGTATAATAAAAATATAACAAGGCTGATGGAAAAATAATCAAGCTCAGCCCAAAAGAAACAAAGCCAAAGGATCTGATGGGCCAACCGGGTTGCTTTATGGAAATTCAATCCAAACCCGTATCCATCTCACAAGGCTTCTTTTGTAAGATTGAAGTCTTCTCCCTCTTGAAGTGCAACGTTCTTCTACTCTCTGACCAAGTCAAATCAACTTCACAAAAAGTAAGAAAGAGAAGAAAAGCTTCCTACATAAGCCAGTAACCAAAGAAGCAAGAAAGAGAAAAACTAAGCTTGAAGCACAGAAGCTAAAGCAGAAAATCTAATCCAAATCAAGCTTAGGATAAAGGTAATCCATCTCATCTTGCATGCATCAGATCTTCATCCCCTCTTCCCAACTCTTTGCACTATCCGAAAATGGCATTCAAGGGAAAGTTGATATCTGTTCTTCACTGCTACAAATCCACGGTCACAAGAGATTCTTGGGGACCAAGTTGCATTTCTATGGTTCAGATTTGGTTGACCATGAGAAGATTTCCATGGTTACTGTTTTGTGGCTTTCGGTCAAAATGAGGAAGTCAGAGGGAAAGTTTCTTCTCTGAGGATTAAGGTGAAAAAGTAAATATGTGGCTTGGTGAAGCTCCAGGCTCAAGGTGTTGACCTTGGAAGAAGAACCAAGCAACATGCAAGGAGATAAGTAGAAGCTTGTTGTTCACTCAGAGAACAAGGAGAGAAAACCAGTGAATAGGGGTTATTGTTCTGAGAGAGCTCTTTGAAGAAGTTCAACTAACTGGACAGTGTAACCTAATCAAAGGTGCATTCCGCCAGTATGAAGAACTGAATCAGAGGCTTGCTAATCTGGTTTTTCGCATAGCACAGAGGCTGTTGATGAAGTCAATCTCCTTCATGTTTTACTGATTGTAATGTACTTTTCTAAGTTTATCTTTCTGTAATTTCTTGTGAGAAAAGGCATTGTGAGAAAGCTCAAGTAAAAGCCATGAGTGGAAAAAGGCTGAGTGATACACTTGAGAGAAAAGCCTAGAGTTATTTTCAAATTTCTTTAGGTGTGTTTATGTCTTGTATCTTGTATCTGTGAGGTATCCCTTTCTTAGTTGGGTTAGCACTAAGAGTGAATAGTTAGGTATTAGCATAGCCAATGTCAAGTTAGGTTAGAACTTGAGTGTGAAAGGATTGAGTCAATCCTGTGTTATTGGTGTATGTAATACTGTTAACTATAGTGAAATTCTTCCATTGTTGTGGATGAGACTGGATGTAGGTTGCATAGCACAAGGCAACCGAACCAGGATACATGCTGGTGTTAGCTTTTCTCTTCTCTGCTGTGTTCTGTTTTCTGATTTTCATGAGACAAAAATAAATTGTCTCATAAATTTCCGCTGCTAAGTTATAACAGGATCAGAATTGCAAATCTGTTTTAAAAGGGTAACAACAGCAACTAAAAGGAAGGCATAGATTCAACCCCCCATTCTCTAAGCCTACCACAACCTTCACAATGAAAAAGAAAAAAAATGAACAAACCAAAATTGAACTTAGGTGATTGAGGAGAAAATCAAACGCCTCGACAGATAACCTTGATGGAGGTGCCGGCGGTGGCTACGAACTCATTCTCTCTAATCTCAAAAGCTATGGCGTGTAGATGAAGGAAACAACACATTGACATAGAAGCTTGATGGCGACAATGACGAGGACATGAATGGCGACAGTGGCGAGCTTACTCTCTCTCTGATCTCGAACACTAAAGCGAGCTCGACGGTGATAATGGAGAAGAGATGAATGTGGTGGCAATAGATCTAGGGTTTCAAATCTCACATAAACATTGATTTGGATTTTGGACGATTTTGGACTTGAGATTTTTAAATTTTAACTAACAGTAATTAATGGGAGTTTTAGATGATGCCACAAATAAAATAGATTGGGGAGGTTTTAAAAAATCTCCATAAAAAATTCCATAAATAAATAGAAATCTTGTAGTGTGATGGATAACTGTTTTCTTTATCTTTGAGAATTTGTTGGGATCTATCTTTTAGGAGAAATAGAGATAGTAGGAGAAATTCGAAAAGACAGTTATTTATTTGAATAACGTTAGTATTTGTGGCTGTGTTCGACCTCTTTAAAAAGGTTGGATAAATAGTAGAGACTACCCTTTTTAAGTGAAACTTTTCGTAACAAATTATAATTTTGATATATTCATAATTAACTCAATACTGATCTTGAATACAATTTATAATAAATATATTGAATTATAAATGTTTTAAAAATATTTGTTCTTTAACAAATGTTTATCTTTAACCCTAACTTGCTAGTAAAATACTTACGTACATAAAAATTATTATTATTATTATTATTATTATTATTATTATTATTATTATTATTATTATTATTATTTTGGTATATCAAGTGGTGTTTGAATTTTTGGTGATACCCAAAAAAAAAAAGACATATTTAAAAGTTTAGTATAATTTAAAGAAATAATTAAAAGCAAAAATTTTAAATTATTTTCACAATCTCCATCATTTTTTAAGAGACTTCTGTAATTTGTACTTCTAGAATAGGTACAACCAAGGTTAAGAAAACTGGACCGGTCATCAAATCGCTCTAGTCACTGATTTACTAGTTTACTGGTCTAACTGGTGGTTCAACTGGAAAAACCATTTTAGAATAGAATAATAAATAAATTATAAATACACATCCTAAAATATAATTATAGTCTAATATAAATCTTAAAATATCTTCAAAATTTAAAACACTACATAAAATATCATCAACCAAATACATATGATCTTATCAAAATCAAAACTCAAAAGTTAAATAGTAATAAAAGCATATCTAAATATTAAAACCAGAAGAAGCAGATGCTTGGCTAAGAACTATATATACTGCAATGTTTCATAAGGCCTAAACATTAAAACCAAGGTAATAATAATAATGCTACAACTTTTAATTACAATATAAAAATTTATATAGACAGGATTCTCTCTATAGGTGACAAAAACATAACTAATCACTACTTTCCTCTTATGCCATATGCACAGAAGTTGATAGAATACAAGAAAGAAAGAATAGGAACTTGAGATTTGAGAAGGCATATGGGATATAAGAAAAAAGAAGACAGAACAAATAAACCCTATGATCATTAAACTAAACAACTAAAAACCAAAAATAATTTGACAATTGCAGGAATAATACTTATGATAAACTGTGTATACTATAAACAAACATTAATAAATTGGTTGTCCTACACAATTAATAGGAACTATTATTCTACTACCCTAGTTCCAAATGCTTCTCTTTTTAGATCCCCCAACAGTATAACAAAATTATCTTTGTGAGCTGTTCACATCCTTGTTGGGATTTAATTACAAAGGTGTGAAATATGGTGTCATTTGCAGCTGCGAGTTTTGAATCAATAACATTGATTTGTGCCTCTTGGAATGTTTGGATCACTCTTGAAACCGGATGAGAATCAAGAGGGCAACTCACCCTAACAATCACCTCATCCTGTGCTGCTTCAATATCCACATCAGCATTAACAAAACAGAGTAACAAATTAACAATTACAAAGTAACAAATTAAACAAGGTAACAAATTAACAGTTACAGAGCAGCAAAAGTGCAAAACACTAAATTGAAGACCGAAGAAATTGAACAGAAATCAAAGTTCCCAGAATTGGCTGTTGATCCCAAATTTTCATTGCATTGGCAGCCATTCAACACAACACAATTCTGCCTAGTGCCTATAGCATTCAGCCATTCAACACAACACAAAAACATCAATTGGCTGGAAAACACCAAAACAGCAAGACACATTAGGCGTTCTAAAGCAGCAAAACACCAAAACAATACAACATCAACATTAGGCGTTCTGGAATCAGAACCATACATTCTAACATAGAAGATGAAAGTATGAAACAGATAAAATGAAACAGAGGATTCACTCACCTGGGTGCTGACGAAGCGAAGACCAGCAACGACGAAGGAAGAGGCCAGCGAAGACGAAGCGGCGGTGCTGAGGAGCAGGCGACGACGGTGGCAGCCTGAGGAACACGGGGACGCTGGGAGCCTGGGAATGCTTCAGAAGGGGCTAGGCTGAGATGAATGAACGGGCGAACTGGGGAAGAGACCACGCGACGGTGGTGGTAGTCACGACCAGCAAACCCCGGCGACGGCGGTGGCGACTGGGCTGGGGTTTTCGAATGCTTCAGAAGGGGCTAGGGTTCACCGTTCACGCCTATAATCTGGAGTAAGACTGAGATGAATGAACAGAAGAAGAGATCACGCGACGGTGGCATCTGGGCTGGGGTTTTCGAATGCTTCAGAGGGTTAGGGTAGGGTGTGAGAGTAACTGAGCAAGAGACAGTGAGAGTGAGACTGCGATTTGGGAATGGGGAAGAAGGGGCCAAGGGGGGTTCCGAATGGCAACAGGTCAGGCGAGTCGGGCGGGTTGGGTTTCAGTTTTTTATTTTTAAAAATACCATTAAAAACGGCGCCGTTTAAGTTTTTTAGAAGAACCGACCGGTCACCGATTTGGTCCAACTGGCCGGTTTTAACCGGTTCAGCAATTTTTTTCTGCCGGTTAATACAGGAAGACCGGACCGCATACATTGTCGGTTCGCAATTAAACTGGTTGAACCAGTCGATCCGGTCTGATTTTCAGAACCTGGCTACAACACGCTGTCTTGAAAACGACTTGCACTCCAATTTTTTCTTTAAAAAAAAAAGGTGTAGCAGCTGCGAAATATCAAATATGTTTATATCATTATATTATCTCTATCGTTTCCAACACAAATAAAAAATTACACGCTACCTTGGTGAGGTGAGGAGAAAGGAGTGGGGATATAGAAGTAAATCAAGTCATTTTAAACATGAATTCAACAGAACCATATATACAACTCTTTTATCTTAACAAAAAAATTGAAATGAAGTGAAAATTTTATGGTGCTATGTTTTTTTTCTTCTCTTGTTTTCTTTTATCTACTAATATATTTTGTATTTTATTTTATTCGGTGAAAATTTAAATGTAGTTAATTTTATGTGAGTTGAATAATTAAAAATTAAATCAATTTTGGTTGGTCGAATAGTTAATTCACTCATCCACTTAAATAAGTGTTGGAAGTTCGAATACCGTCTCGTACATTCTTAGATAGAGTTTAAATTTACGACAGATTAGTTTATTTTATTTTTAAAAGAAATTGTATTTTTTTTTTTTCAAAAATTCATATTTTTACACAAATTTTTATGTCTTGGTTTATTGGTTATAATAATTTTTTGTATTAATTTTATAGATATTTTTTATTTTAAAAAAGAAAAAGTATAGATAGACGATGAAAATACTAAACAATATGAACAATGAATACGTCAAAGTTCAATTCAATAGGTATTCAGATGATTATGTTCATTATTTTTAATTGGATGGTTATTCTTTTGATTTGATATACTCATGCACAGATAATAATAGCTAGATGTTCAATTCACTAGATGTGCAGATAATTATCTTAATAAGATTTATAAAGTAATTTAGAGATAGAGTATTTTTTACTTTATTGGATCAATTCTAAAATCCTTTATTCACATTATTTACAAAAGTCTACCTAACAAAATCCTTTAAAAAATAAAAAAATTTGTGAAGACTTATTAATTACAAATCGATTACAAAAACACTCCTTTAAAAATACAGCACTGTTTATTGCTCTCATAGAAACCGGAAAGACGAAACTTTAATTTGTGCACACTAGCTTTGATATGCTCTCATCATTAATAATAGGGAACATGTAATGAAAATGATTTCACTTCCTTTTCTCCAAGAACTGGTAACTTTTCTTAGAGGGCGGCGAAGCATATGAACCTTTAGACGGTTGTGAGGTTAACAATGAGAATGTGATGTTTCCTTGTTGGTTATTATTAAGAGCAGAGGATGCATAACAATCTGCATGTAAAGGTTGTTGAAAAATAATGGGCATGCAATTTTGTTGGTAGGGATAATAATTCCCTTGATGATATTGAATCAGTGGTTGCTTTCCATTCTTATTATTATTAAGGTTCCAATAATAACGAGACGATGATGAGTCTTGAGTGCTATACTGCAATGGAGAGAAAGTGGTAGTAGTTGAGGAAAAATCAAGATTTGTTGGTGAATACTTTGGTATGGAAGATGATGATGAAGTTGGAGGTTTAGTAATGAGGTCAAGAGTTATTGTGGGGTGAAAGTTATTATTTGAGATCATGGAAGAGTTGAACAAGTAGAATTGTTGTGGTCTTATTAGGGTAGTATTATTATTAGGGTTGATAATGGTTGTTGTTTCTGAATTGGGTACAAGGCCTTGTTGTGACGAGGAGGAGGACAAGGAGGAAGATTGAAGAACGGAAGCGGCGGCTGAAGTTGCAGACGCCATTGGAGTGGCTGAAGAAGGAAGTGGATGGTTGTGAGTTCCTTCATAGGTTGTAATCAGGATTGACATGTCTTGAGCACATCTTTGAACCTGACCTCATCAAAATATACTTCAGAAGCAATCATACAATAATTAAGCTTTGATTAATTGTTAGCATTGTTATGGTTTATTAATTTACAATCATGTTTGGAGATAATAAAAATCAGTTTAAATTTATCTTATTTATTATTTATAAAATTAATAAATAATATTAAATAAAATAAATTTAGACTATTTGAACAGATTTATTATTATCTCTACCATAATAAAATGATTATATATTTACACAAAGATTTAATATATATTTAACTAAATTATTTGATATAACATATTTTTATGTTTTTTTGTAATTTTAAAATAAAAATATCTTTAGTTAAATAGTTATTTCGATAATGTCACAGAAATAAAAAAAAATTTATTTTATTTAATATTTATTAATTATTATAATAATTAATAAATATTACATAAGATTATTTTTTTAATTAATTTATTTGTTATTAAATATTTTCGTTTGTAAAATTGGTATTTGTTAATTGTAGAATTAATTAATATTAGCATGTATGATATATGAGTAACTCATATATATATATACCTGTTTTCTTACGGGACAAGATGAAGAGACAGTGCATCGGTAGTATGAACGAGGACATGGATTTCCTTTTGCTATCTTCTGTCCATATTTTCTCCATTGGCATCCATCATTCATCTGTGAAAAATATTATTACAATTTCAGTTTTGATAGCACAGAAAGAGTTATATTATGTATCAGTCAAGACTAGTATACCTTCTACTAAGACTACTAAAAAATTTAATATTAAAAAAAATATATTCTAAAAAAAACATACCACTTTCAATGTACATAAGCTAAGAGTGATCCATACATAGATGATAATAGAGGTAAAAAATTAAAATCAAGGTAGCAAAAATAATTGAAATTTTAATTAATTGAAATCAGAAAATTATATAATTTAATAAAAAAATTGAATTATATATATTATTTGCATGTACCGTTTGTGTATCACATCTGGCTCTTATAGAAACCCTAGTCTTCTTGAGGCGAGTATTATGGTGATGATGATGAGATGCTTCATTTCCTTCGCCATTATTTTTTGTTGTCTTCAGAACTTTACTCGGTGGCCACATCTCGGTGAGTAGTTTTTCCTCTCTATTATTGGAAGCTGATGATGAGACTCCTAGAGAGAGTGACACAAGTTCTTCATCACTATCTTCATTATTATTATTGATGCCTTCTTTGGTGGTAGCTTCTTGCTTTTGTTGTTGAAGGATAATGTCAAACAAGTACTCCTTTTGCACTAATGATGATGAATCTTCATCATTTGCACCATTTCTCAATAATACTTCCAATTTTCCCATTCCCCCCTCAGTAGTGGATTCAATCTTTGGATCCTGATGCATATACATCCAAGTTTGATAACTATCATTGACTATATAGTAAATATTATAATTGGCAAATTTCCATATATATATATAATTTAAGGTATATAAGGTGGATTGGAAGATTTGGTATGCAATTTTGGTCCAATAATATCTTTAAAATATATACTTTTTGTTATATTTAAAGCTCAAATTCAAGAATCCTTAACTAAAAATGTAAGGTATTTATTATCTTCGTTAATCTCACACTTATTAATAGTAAATAAAAGGGTAACTTACCAAAAATGTTTTCAAATTTTGCTGTTCACAAAAATATTCTCAATTATTTAAAAATATAATAAAAATACACACCTATAAACTGAGATGTTTTATATTATTGGAGAATATTAGAATAATGTAATAATAGAATTTTTTATGTGATAAATGAGACTAACATTGACAAGTGAGTTACGTTATGTATTTTCGTTAATCAAGCAAATCTTTGATTATGTTTAAACATTTTTTGACACGTTTTTAAATTATTTAAAAATATTTTTGTTGATAATAAAATCCAAAAACATTAATATTTTGATTTTTTTTGTGGGTTAACGTAGATAAAAAAATAAATAGACTCTGTCCCGCAAATATTTCACTCCCTTAAAAAATAAAACATTAAAATATCTGACATTCTTAACATTGGATATCTAAATTTTTCTGTCCATTATGGTCCGTAAAACTCAACAGAATTTAGTGACGTGAATGTCATTCTGCATACGTGGCCATTATAGAATCACACGTGGAGGGAAAGAAAAAGTTAAGGTTGTGAAACAAAAATTACTCCTAAACTCAAATGACGTCGTTTGACACTAAGCTCTCCAAGTTCGTCTCTTAGCTTGTCTGTAATTTCTATAAAACCACATTAAGACAATTTTTAGAAAATCTTAACAAACTATCAAATTTTACATATACACTCTATTTCTCACATACACTCTATTTCTATTATTGTGTTGATATGTTATGGGTTTTATAGGAATTACAAAAAATTTAGGGACGAACTTGGAAAGTTCTGTCTCAAATTACGTCACTTAAATTAGTGAAAATTTTTTTGTTTGGTAATTTTTTTATTCTATCTGCGTAAGTGTATGTGAGTCTATAATGGCCACGTACGCAGAACGACATCTATTGAATTTTACATATTAGGATGGACGAAAAAATCTACATGTTCAACGTTTAAAAAAATCAGAGACTTTAATATATTTTTTATTTTTTAAAGAGTTAAATGTTTACAAAATAAAAGGTTAAAGGTCTATTTATTTTTTGTCCCTTAATATCAATTAAATAGTTAATGATAATGGTTAGTCCTTAATACTTGAAAAGGCCAAGTTACGGTACTAATACAAGCCTCAATAAAAATATTTCTAAAAAATTAAAATGATAAAAACACTTTCAAGAATTTAAAAATATGGTAAAAAAAAAAATACAATTTTTAATAAATAAAAAATATCTTTTACATTACAAATGATTAACTTATGCATTTTATATAAATTTCTATGTGAACATTTAAAAAAAAATTAGAGTAAAATTTGACTTCTAAACCTCTTTTTTTTCTTATTTTAAAAAACCTTTTAGCCATTTATAAAAATAGAAAAATTCAATAAACATAAAATTGTTTAATTTTAAAGATAAAAATATTTTATTTTTATAATTATATTTTAAAAAATTCACATTAAATTCTAATATCAGAATCTTTTTAAGAATATATATATATATATATAAGCAATCTTTGAGAAGTTATTTTTATGAGCACCGAAATTTTGTTGGAGATATACACTATACAATGAATACGACCTAGCTCTAAGCTGGAAGGTTGGACAACGAATAAGAAATCAACCATGCAATTTAGTTTTCTGTCGCCAGAAATATTAATATAATGCCCGACACAGCACGGTTTTTGTTCATTTGATGGATGGGTGTCGCACTGTCGCCTGAATGTTAACACTTTTTAGTGGGAAAAAAAATTGATTTGAATTGACGCAAATATAAGAAAAAAATATTAATTAAAATTCCTTCTAGATAAAAATACGTCTATACTACTAAATTTACGCTTCGAACTATTAAAAAAAAATTCTTTCGATATATCAATTGCATATAAAGGGTTTTTCTTTTAATAAATAAAAAAAATTATATTTACTATTTGATACAAATATCAGATTATTTACTTTTATACAAAATATTTTTTAATTTTGCAGCAAATACAATTTTGTTCACGAAAAAAAAAAGGAAAAAAAAATGTTCTCCTGAAAAACAAACAATGATTTTTCTCCTAATATGTATTCTTGTTTGTTTGGCCATATATATGCAGTTGCACAGCTTAGCGTGCTTAAGGGTAATTTAGACTTTAGAGCATATAATTTGTCTTTTGCATAGAATTAGAGCAAATAACAAAAGCGCTATGGGGAAAAAATAAAAAACCTTAAACCCTGTATAATTAATTACAGCCACTCTTAATTACTTTAGGGAAATAAAATACTTTACAACGAAAATAAGATTCAAAAATAATGAGTGAATCTCACTAGTTTAATTTGAACATACATGTTATTAGAAAGTTATTTTTAAAAACAATAGAAAGAATCGAAAAACCAATTCTCTTCCTCCAAAATTGCCAGCTATACTATAAACATAAAAAGCTGGAACTTTGTGAGGGGAAGCATTCTAATCAATAATATTTGGTAAATAAAAAATCAGCCAAAAAATTTAAATTTATTTTATTTTATAATAATTAATAAATACTAAATAAAATACATTTGAATTATTTTTTTTGTCTTTTAATATTACTGTTAATTAAAAGAATATTCATACTCATCAACAGGGAAAAGCAATATAGATGAGGAAATTAATTAAAGCATATTTTTCCAGCTATATCATTTCCTCTTTTGATTTTTGAGAGTGACATTCATGCATCATACAATATACAATGCATTTATTGTGTTTAAATAAAGTTACACTTCTTTTTTTTTTTTTGTGCAAAAACCCTATGAAACTGTTAAGTGTTAATTATTATAGAAAATCAATAACTCATAAAATATAATCTAGCTATATCCAAGGGTTAGGATCATTTATGAAAAAGGGTAGCTATATAATCAAAGCATCATGAGCTAAATAACTAACCTTATTGCCACCGATTTCTTCATTATTATCCCCATTAGACTCCAATATGTTAAAATGATGATCCTCCATAAGTTTTTTTTTTTTTTTTTTGGTGTCAAATGGAAAACTTTTTAGCGTCAAATTTTCTCTTTATCATTTCCAGGAGCCTCGTTTTCTTTATATACTGAAAGCTTAGGACATGACTTCAATATAATATCATAAGCTGAAATTCAGATAGTGACTGTCACATTAATAATTAAATTAATATCAACAAGGCACAGGAAATTTCAGTTTAATTTTCTGCGTGATTTCATGTATATAAATAAACCAAAATAGAAATATTATTATAACTTAGGGTTTCAACATTAATAGTTATCAGATGCAATGGAGAATAGTTATCTAATTATTTAATTTTAGGGAAATTTAAAATTCCCATAGTTGGATACTGGTTGTTGAATGAGGGAATAAATTCCTACTAAGTATATGTGAGTCTCTCCAAGTTGGACCCATTAAAATCAATGGTCACCGTCCACCTATATAACGATAAATTCTTATTACCCGAAGAAAATAAAGCATTTTTATAAAATATACCCTTATTAAATTAGAATTGAATTGAAGAATATCCCTTTTAGTAAAATGTCACATAAATGCCGATCCCAGTCCAAGTTCACCTGATGTATTCATAATCCTTTTTTTTTTTTTAATGTGATAGGGTATTCATATCAATCCTTGACTATGGTGCTTTTGTATAATGTGAGTCTCCGTCAATTTTGATTTATATATACATTTAAACCTTGCTTAATTCCTTTTACTAGCTTATATATATACAAAAATACTATTTGATAGTATTCGTACACTAAAATCAGTTATTAATATATTTGTATATATATAAATACATATGTGATTTAATTTATTTTTAATACGTATTTATATTTTAACATGTATTTCATACTGATAGTTGACTTTGATAGTTAATTTTGGTATATACGTATCACAGTCAATATATATATATATACAATAAAAAGCATATATAGACAACACCTTTTCCATATCCTTCATTTCATAATAATAATAATTCAAAAAATTATTTTCAGGACATACCTCTTTGAATTAACTAAAAATTTAACTTCCTATCTCTTTTCCTAAATAAATATGTTTTCTCCCCCTCAATTGTGTCTTACATATATATGGGCCGGATAAAATAACACTAATCTAAGAATAAGCTACACGATGCAATTAATTAAGATGTCCGTATCTGAATTATTTTTAAATTTTTTGTAAAGTCGATTTAAGTTACATGCATGATTGTTGGCATGTTCCGATCACGATTTAATACTAAATCTTTATATTGAATCTTGATGCCTAGACTTCTAAGTAAACCACTCGCGGTAATATGAGTTGCTAAGTCTTGAATCTTGAATTTCATAAGATGTATGTTCAATATATATTATTCATTCATTCATTCATTAAATTCATATTAAATCCTATATCTTCGTTGCGAATGTTTGATTTCTCAATTAAGTACGTGTTTAATTAAGACTGGGCGTATAAGAGGTTAGGGTTTAATTTTTAAGTGATGGGTTGCAGATTTATTTCATATTTTTTTTTTTCAAAGTAAAAGTATATATATTCCCCTATACACCATACATATCTTTGACAAAGGACGTAGGTAAACACTAATTAAAGACTAAAGACCAAAACGCATCCTTTAATCTATCTTCACATTTGGTTGTCTTTGATTTGATTATCAAATTTTAGTTTTCAATATTTCATCGTATAATTTAAGTTGTTATGGACATGCATGATCCGTCTTATTAGGAGAATAACAAAAATTAACCAATAAAAAAATTTGCACATTTAAAGAACAAAAAAAAATTATAGAATAGTGTGTTAAAAATATAATCATTCACCTGTGTTTTTATATTTATTTTAATTTTTTTTTAAAATTTCATAATATAATATTAAAATTCTATAACCTAAAAATTTAGTCATTTAGAGTTTGATCTTTGTTGATTCTTAAAAAAAGTTCAACATAGCATTAATAATAAAATAATTCAAAATATAATAATAAAATTCAGACAAATGTAAAACAAGTTCTTACATTTTAACAATAATAATAATAATGATTATATTTATTGACTCTTGATTTTGGAGAAAAACGATGACTATAATAGTTGAGAGTATGTAGAAGTTAAGATATATATCCATCTCCACGTGGCATCATTACAAACATTAATTACCTAATTTCAACTATACCTAGGTCATAGTTAGTTACAAGCATAACTAATTAAGTTCCTTTATGAAGGTCATTATATCATTACTATCTCTGAAGAGTCATTTCTCTGCAGGCTGCAGCTATAATTTGCTATTGCATGCTTTTATAGCTACGGTAGTTAAATTATAATCCAAGCTAAGCTTTCAATAACTTCTTTGTTAATTAACTTTAGGGGCCGGCATCTCACACTATTATGTTAATACTCATCATAATCATTTTAAAATTTGTAGTTCATAATTAGAGTAAGCGAGAATGATGTGCGATCAGCAAAGTTGGAGAAAGCATAATCAATTATTAATTACCATTATTCGTGTGGTTTTATTAATTAAAAATCATGGTGCTGTTGACAAGTCAGAAGGAATATAATTAACCAACTCATCAGACTGCTAATTCATAATCATAAAACCACTAAAATCTTTAATCTCTAATTTGAAGCATTTATATATTATTTAAGATTCTTAATTTTTAAAGAAACCAGCACAGCTTTAACGTCTGAGTGGACCTAAATGTTATATTTTAAGTAAGTGGAAATATAATATAATATTAGGTACAAATAGATTTTTTTTTTTCTGAAATAAAATAAAAAAATTATTATTTATCCAAAAACAATTTTTAAACTTTAATTCTCCAAATACAATTTTTTTTGTTTAGAGCAAGTTCGCCTTACTCCGGCGAACTTCACAAATTTTTTTTAAAACCTGCGTTTTTATCCATATCATCGTCTCCAAAATATTATATAGATCTCCAAACAATATATACGAGTACACAAAAATACACAGACAACAAGCATGACTTCTTCAAAGATTTTTATTTAAAAAAACAAGTCATATTTAACAATAACAAGCATTATCATCGTCTCCAAACACTGGAATAAGCCCTATTTAACAAGGATTTTTTTAATTATAAATTAAAAAAATAACTATTTCCCAAAAATAAAATACGATTTATTTCTGTGTACTATTGTGTACTCTTTATATACTCTGGAGACGATAATAATGGTTACCATTGTTGACGTTTCAAACTCAATCTGATATAATGGTTACCATTGTTAATTTTTATAGAGTTCGCCGGGGTGCGGCGAACTTGCCCAAATATAAAAAAAAAAAATCTTATTTAAAAAATTAAAATTCAAAAATCGTGTTTAGAGAAATAATAATTTTTTTTATTTTATTTTAGTGAAAATTTCAGTACAAATATTGTCACATATATCATTAAATAACTTCTTTAAATTATAAATTTCACACACTTAATTATTTAAATGAAGTATTTCATTCTGATACGGTACCTGTATCCTCGGTCACCCGGAATACTCGGCACACAAATATCCGAGGCTGATGTCACGTTAAACAAGCTCGGAACAAAAGCAGATAAGCTCGGCCTCACCCATTCAAATAAAAGACACGTGCATCATAAAGCTCGGTCCCGTATCAGCCGTCCGAAAATCTCGGCACGTGATCAGGACCGAAACAGCATCACGCAACTGAAAATAGGAAACGTGCTAAACTAGTTTATAGCACCAAAACAGAATATCTCAACTAACCTATAAACTAGAACTTATCCACTAACGGGCAGAAGACAACTTCTATAAAACCTAGCTAACATGCTTGGCTAGGTCTCAGGTTCCACTATCAGTTTTCACATTTACTTATTCACTCTCACTTAATTACTCTCTCTCTTTTCTGAGACTATTACTAACTTGAGCGTCGGAGTATCTTTTGCAGGTATTCCCGCCGCGGTGTTTGTCCATCGGCCGACGTAAAGCTCTTCCTCTCTGTTGACGACCCACTCGGAAGTGCTTAAGCTCGGCCTACCCAGTGTTCAGGACGAATCACTTGGCGCCCACCGTGGGGCCGGAGTACATCTAACCCCACTGTTTCCTTTGTTTAGTCTTTCACCTTATTTTGCAGGATCCCCGATCCTCGGACATGGCTGACAAGGAAAATCCACAACTTTCACAGGATGACCTCCTAGCTCAGATCGCTGAGCTTCAGGCGGAGGTACGAAGGATAGCCGAGCTCTCAACACAAAGTAATGGAGAGAACTCCAAGGGCTCAGCTCAAAGTACGGCGGACCCTTTAAACATCGTCCCGCCAAAGGAAAAGCTCACCCTCGACAACCCCTTCTCCGAGGAGATCACGAATTACCAGATGCCAAAAAACTTTGCGCTACCCACCGCGCTGGAGCCGTACAAGGGATTCGGCGACCCCCGAGCCCATGTGAAGAAGTTCCAATCGATGATGTTCTTCAACGGCCCGAACAATGAGCCCGTCCTCTGTCGAGCATTTCCCACTTACCTAGATGGTGCAGCGTTACTCTGGTTTTCTAAACTTTCTGCAGGTTCGATCTCCTCCTTTGAAGACCTCGCCAGATCATTTATTGATTACTTCGCTGCATCAAGAATATATGTACATGGCTCGGACTTTCTCGGCACCATCAAACAAGGTCAGCACGAGAGTCTGAAAGACTACATGACCAGATTCGCTGACGCCACTATGGAGATCCAAGACTTGGACCCAGCCGTTCACTTGCATGCTCTCAAGGCCGGCCTCAGACCTGGCAAGTTTCGGGAGACCATTGCCATAACAAAGCCAAAGACGCTAGAGGAATTCCGAGAAAGGGCGGCTGGGCAAATGGAGATCGAAGAACTCCGAGAAGCCCAGAAATCAGACAAACAGCCACATCGGAGAGATGAGGAAAGGACTTTCAGATCGCCAGGCAACAGGGACACAAAGAAACCTCCTAAGCCCGCGTCAAAGTACAACACATACACCAGATTTAACACCCGAAGAGAGAACATCATCAGAGAGATTCTCAACGCCAGAATCATAAAACCACCGGCCCGAGCAGGGAATTACCAGGATCAACGATTCGTGGACAAAACAAAACATTGTGCCTTCCACCGAAAGTTCGGTCATACCACAGATGACTGCATCGTCGCGAAGGACCTCCTGGAAAGACTAGCACGCCAAGGTCTCCTGGACAAATACATTGAAACCAGGAAGGGCAGAGGAGGAAACTCGGACAGGGCAGAGCATAAGCAAGCAACGGCTGACGACAAAAAAGAGAGGACGACTCCTGACCCGCCAAGAGGAGTCATCAACCACATATCAGGAGGATTCGCAGGCGGAGGAGAAACAAGCTCGGCCAGGAAGCGGAGCTATAGAGCGATGATGGCAATCGAAGGAACCATACAGCCGAAGAAGGGCAAAGAACCAGACGTCACAATATCCTTCAACCAAACAGACTTCAAATCAGCAAGCCCTAACCTCGACGACCCCGTGGTAATTTCCATCCAGGTCGGAGAACTGTTGGTAAGAAAGACATTATTAGATCCAGGTAGTAGTGCTGACGTTTTATTCTACTCTACTTTCACAAAAATGAAATTATCAGAGAAATTGATACAACCCTCCTCTGGAGAGCTAATTGGGTTCTCCGGAGAAAGAGTCCCCATCATGGGGCATATATGGCTAAAGACCACAATGGGAGAGATCCCTATGTCAAAATCAATTGATATTCAATATCTAATAGTAAAATGTTACAGCCCTTATAATATTATACTGGGGAGACCCGCACTGAACATATTCAGGGCAGTGGTGTCCACATTACATCTGTGTGTCAAGTTTCCAGTGCAGGAAAACAAGATCGCTACGGTGCATGCTGACCATCAAGAAGCTCGGCAATGCTATAACGCTGGTCTAAAACCAGACCAAACAAAACAGGAAGCTCGGCCCCAGGTCCAAGCCATCCAAACGTCTGCCAACACAGCAACACTAACCGATCTTGACCCAAGGGAAGACCTCGGCGAAAGACCTCGGCCGACGGACAATCTTCAACAAGTAACACTAACAGCAGACGACAACCAATGCACATATGTTGGAGAAGCCTTAGAAGGGGCAGACCGAGCAAAGCTCATTCGCATACTACGTCAGAACGCCGACCTTTTCGCATGGACGCCAGACGACATGCCTGGAATAAATCCAGAGGTCATCTGCCATAAGCTAGCAATTGACAAAACAGTCCAACCAGTTGCACAAAAGAAAAGGAACCTCGGAGAAGAGAAAAAACAAGCAGCACTCGAAGAAACCCAGAAGCTCCTCAACGCAGGCTTCATCAGAGAAATTCGCTTCACCACATGGTTGTCCAACGTGGTAATGGTAAGAAAGAACTCAGGTAAATGGCGCATGTGCGTCGACTTCACAAACTTAAATAAAGCTTGCCCAAAAGATGCATATCCACTGCCTTGCATTGATAAATTAGTTGATAATGCCTCTGGTTATAAAGCTTTGAGTTTTATGGATGCATACTCTGGATATAACCAGATTCTAATGCACCCAGAAGACCAAAGCAAAACAGCTTTTATAACAGAACACGGGAATTTTTGTTACAAGGTAATGCCCTTTGGCCTAAAGAATGCAGGTGCGACATATCAAAGGCTAATGGACAAAGTGTTCCAACAACAGATAGGCCGCAATATGGAGGTCTACGTAGATGACATGGTAGCAAAAACACCTTCGCAGGGGTCACACTGTGACGACCTAGTAGAAATCTTCAGACAACTCCGAGCATATAACATGAGACTCAATCCAGATAAATGCGCGTTTGGAGTACAAGGAGGGAAGTTCCTGGGATTCATGTTAACATCTCGAGGCATCGAGGCCAACCCAGAAAAGTGCAGGGCCGTGCTGAACATGGCAAGCCCAAAAACGGTAAAGGAAGTCCAGCAACTTGCAGGACGAATAGCTGCCCTGTCACGTTTCCTACCTGCAGTGGCAAACCGATCTTATCACTTTTTCCAGACATTCTCTAAAGGCAGGAAGTTCAACTGGACAGACGAATGCGAAAATGCTTTCACCGAACTTAAACAACACTTAACATCACCACCAATCCTCCAAAGACCAGAGACAGGTAACCCACTGTATTTATACCTATCAGTATCTAACCATGCTATAAGCTCGGTTTTAGTAACAGAAACAGGAAGAAAGCAAAACCCAGTATACTTCATCAGTAGGGTGCTACAACCAACAGAAACAAGGTACCTGAAGATAGAACAACTGGCGCTAGCACTAATCACCACAGCAAGAAGACTGCGGCACTATTTTCAAAGCCACACAATCATAGTACGAACGAACCAACCGCTAAGGCAGATATTAACCAGACCCGAGCTCGCCGGCAGATTGATAAAATGGTCGGTTGAGCTCTCCGAGTTCGACATCCAGTACGAACCAAGGAAAACACTGAAGTCACAGGTGCTAGCCGACTTTATATCGGAAATGACTAATGATACACATAATACAGAAGTCAGTTGGAGCATACATGTAGATGGAGCGTCAAACAAAGAAGGCAGTGGGGCAGGAATACTACTAAAAGAGGGAGACAAGGTGGTGGCCGAGCAGTCACTACAGTTCCGCTTCAACGCAAGCAACAATCAGGCAGAATATGAGGCCCTACTTGCTGGACTAAAGCTCGCCCTACAACTACAAATACCTCGAATAACAGCCTACTGTGATTCTTCCTTAGTGGTACATCAAATAAAGGGCGAGTTTCAGGTAAAAGATCCTTTGTTAGAGAAATATTGGCTCGTAACAAAGGATCTAATTTCAAAATTTAAAGAATTTGATATTATCCATGTAAATCGAGAACAAAACACCAGGGCCGATGTGTTATCTAAGCTAGCCACAACTCGGCAAGCCGAAAACACATCGGCACTGTCCCAGCTAACACTTAACAGACCAAGTTTTGAACAGGATACGATTCTAAGTATTACACAGGTCTCAGACTGGCGAACACCTTTTCTCGATTACATCAATACAGGCACCATTCCAAAAGGTGAGCCAAACTTGCCGCTCTTCAGAAGAAGAGAAAGCTTCTATACAATGCTCGGAAACACCTTATATAGGCGAGGACATTCACAACCACTGCTCAAGTGCATCAGCAAAGAGGAAGCCGAGGAGGTTATGGCTGAAACGCATGAAGGAGTCTGTGGCAACCATATCGGCGGCCGAGCATTAGCAGCAAAGATCTTGCGAACAGGATACTATTGGCCGACGATAAAACGGGACTGCATCACAAAAGTCAAAGCATGTGATAATTGTCAAAAGCATGCCACCCTCTCAGAGACCCCAGCCGAAGAGCTCCATACCATAGAGGTAAGCTGGCCTTTCGATAGGTGGGGATTGGATATCCTCGGACCCTTTCCGAAAGCGCCAGGCCAGGTAAAATTCCTCTTAGTGTCAATCGATTATTTCTCTAAGTGGATAGAAGCACAACCACTAGCACACATAACATCAGAAAAAGTGCGATCTTTTCTATGGAAAAATATCATATGCAGATTCGGTATCCCAAGAGAAATAATCTCAGATAACGGAAGACAATTTACAGACCATAAGCTCGCCGCCTTTCTGACAAACTTTAACATCAAACATCACTTCAGCTCAGTAGAGCACCCGCAAACTAACGGACAAGTTGAATCAGCTAATAGAATTATCTTGCAGGGATTAAAGAAAAAGCTCGGCGAAGCTAAAGGGGAGTGGGCCGACCTCATTCCAGAAATTCTATGGAGTTACAACACCAGCATACAATCTGCCACAGGGGAAACTCCCTTCAAATTGGTATATGGCGCAGAAGCGCTCATTCCAGTAGAAGTCAGCATCCCAACACTAAGGACCGAGCTCTATAATCAACCAAACAATCAACAAGCTCGGTCAGTCGAACTGGACCTCGTAGAAGAAGACAGAGACATCTCCGCCATAAAGCAGCGAGCCAGAAAACAATACCTAGAGCAAAGACACCACAAAAGAGTAGTCCACAGGTCTTTCAACAATGGAGACCTTGTACTCAGACGAACAGAGGATGCACGGAAACCACCAGCACATGGCAAATTAGCGGCAAATTGGGAAGGTCCCTTCCGAGTTCTCCAAAACCTCGGAAAGGGGGCTTACAAACTAGAAACCCTTAGAGGAGAACAACTCCCAGGAACATGGAATGTCTCCTCTTTAAGAAAATATCAGTCATGACATAGCCTGTATAATAGCGAATGATGGTACTCTTTTTCCCTCCGACGGTTTTTTCCCAAAACACAAGGGTTTTACTCGGAAAGGGTTTTAACGAGGCCAGACGCAACAAATCATTGTACCCATACAACTTAATGTGTTCTCATTTTGACAGTTAGCATACGTTTCAGTTAGTAAACACTTCAAATTATCCGAGCATAATCCTCGGAACCTTACCATCACGAGCCGAGCATACTCCTCGGAAAATTACCAGCATAAGAATAAGTCAAAGTTTATCTAATTAAACTGATCCGAGCTTCATACTCGGAATTCCACATGCACATACCGAGCACAATACTCGGACAAGTAAAAACTAGCATTTTTTAACATTTTATCTCTACCAAACATTCCATCAAAGGAACGTTTGAAATTAATTCGAGCTCCACACTCGAAGAGAGACACACGCGTTCCGAGCATGATCCCCGGAGAAGCACAAGATAAACAAAATATTTTAAAGCAAATCCTAAAGGATCACTCTACCAGACACCTTATGTTTGAGCTACTGCTCTCTTTACCAACAATCATCAAACGCGAACATAATTGCAACCACAACACAACATATGCTTTTCATCATTGCAAGAGCATCATATTTCATAAAGTCAAAACCACAAAATTACAACACTAGAGCACCCGCTCTTATTTCTTAACAACTTTGTTCAAAAGAAATGACTTACACTTACACTCGATTGTTTTCAAAAAGATAATCATACCCAAGACATCAGAAAATGTCATCATCAAGCCGAGCTATATGCTCGGAAAACAAAAGTATCGCAACCGAATTACATACTCGGTACCCAAAATGTTATCGCCAAATATTCGAAAACATAGTTCAAGATAAAACAACCACAAGTTTCAAGCATGCTACAAATATACAAAATAAACAAGATCAAATACTAAAAGCCTAGTCTGCCTTGTCACCTATGCTAGATCCCTCACTCTCACCAGCACCTTCATCTTCAACAAGTTCACCGTTAACAACCACTTTCATGACATCAAGTTTTGAAGGATCAGCTTCCGGACACACCACCTTGACTTGGGAAACAGCACGGTCAAACCCTTGGGCAAAAGCCTCATAAACTCCTCCTTCCAACTCTTTGACCCTAGCAGAGAGCTGATCGTTCTCAGATTCCACAACCTTCAATTTTTCAGACAAAGACTTTTGAAGTTTTTTCTCATCGGCCAACTCCAACTCCTTTTTCTCCATAGAAGCAACAAGCTCAGCGATTTTCTGATCTTTTTCCTGAATGATCCCAGACAGCTCTTCTACACGGGAAGCTTCCATCTGCTCCCGATCCAGGGCAAGCTCCTGTGCTCGGCCAATGGCAACAATCCGAGCACCAATCACCTACGACAATAAAACAATATAATAAGAGACATCAAAAAGCCACAACCATAAACAAAATAAACTATACCTGCAGAAACCGACTAACACCAGCTCGGCCGACTTCCTCAATCATTTTCATATCGTCCGGAAAACAACACAGTTCGTCAGCCATAGTACTGAAAGGATACAACTTTGCCCACAGAGACCTAGCGTGCTCATTCTCGTCATAACCGTGAAGCCTTTTCTGCGACTCGTATGCAGACTCAACCTTCTCCAAAATCATAGAAGACTCCCCCTTACCCTCCAAAACCTCGGCAAGGCTGCCCTGGGCTTGTCCCCTCTTCCTCTTATGTTTCGGCCCAGGATGAATCAAGGCAGCTACACCTTTTCCAGCATTCGAAGACACCTCCTTTTCACCTTTCTTGCGCTGATTGAAGAAAGATTTCAGGCCCGCGGTTGTAATGGCAGGAGCCCTCTCGGCTGCAAAACAAAAACAAGCAAATAAAAACCAGAAGGAGCACCTTATAAAGGAAAGACAGAAGCATGGCAAATTACGTTACCTATGTGATCATAAACAGCCTGTCTATTAGTATCCCATTTCAACATCTCGGCAATCGATAACAACCCCTTCGGACCCAATGATTTAAATAAAAAGCTCATCATAATATCATCATCTGGATGCCTATCATCTACGTCTAATACCTGATAAGGTTCGGGACACCAAGACAAGGGGAACTTTTCGACCAAGTGCTCATTCAAATAGAAGGGAAACTCCTCGGGCACACTCCTCACCTTAACAAACATCGACTTAAAATCCTTAAAAGAAGATTTATACAGACCAAAGATAGCCCGACGCGGATAACTACTAAGATTTACCCATAACCCACGTCCCACCCCCTTAGCTTGAAACAACGAGAAGAAAAGCCTCAGAGAAGGGGGGTAATCTAATAACCCCATCAATACCTCGAAAGCCCGTACAAAACCCCAAGAATTCGGGTGCAGCTGGGTAGGGGCGCAGTTCAACCAGTATAAGACCCCACATTCAAATTCGGTAAAAGGCAGTTTGACCCCCAATTCGGTAAACAAACAGCTATACATATAAAAGAAAGACCAATCCCTCAACTGGTCACAGACTCGGTCCTCTTTACCACACGGCAACAACTCTATCCTAATGTTACTACCCTTTCTAACCCACAAGTCTGACCCCAGTAACTTTACTGACTCCTCATTATCAAACTGAGATGCATATTCCCTCACCCTGGCATCAACCCACCCACACGGATCAACCACATCACAGTTCTCCATTGCAGACAAAGAAAGGAAAAAATAAAGCACAAGAAGGAAGAAAAAAACGTGAATTCAACACTGACCTTTGCTAGACATTCTCAGACAAACCAAACCAAAACTCCTTTTCTCCAGAAAACAGCAGCAAATAGCATTTACAAAAAGCAAAGGTAATAAAGGAATAAGCCCAGTAACCTAAACGGTTACACAAAAATCCCACATTAAATCCTCGTCGTCAAAAAAGAGGGGAATTTAATGACCTCCAAATCCGACGGACAGGGGTACCTAGGGATGCGGGGCACGTTTCACGTCAATCATGTCAAGAGGCGCGAAGAACGAAGCAAGTATTAAACACATAGAAAACCGTTTCGTAGTCCAAACAAGACCAAGCCGAGCTTGGGGGCTACAGCGACCATATGCGACAAACAAATTCGGCAACCGAGGATCCAATACTCTTGGTCCAAAAGCTCGCCTTAGTCCTGTCCACACCAAGGCAAGCTTGGGGGCTATGATACGGTACCTGTATCCTCGGTCACCCGGAATACTCGGCACACAAATATCCGAGGCTGATGTCACGTTAAACAAGCTCGGAACAAAAGCAGATAAGCTCGGCCTCACCCATTCAAATAAAAGACACGTGCATCATAAAGCTCGGTCCCGTATCAGCCGTCCGAAAATCTCGGCACGTGATCAGGACCGAAACAGCATCACGCAACTGAAAATAGGAAACGTGCTAAACTAGTTTATAGCACCAAAACAGAATATCTCAACTAACCTATAAACTAGAACTTATCCACTAACGGGCAGAAGACAACTTCTATAAAACCTAGCTAACATGCTTGGCTAGGTCTCAGGTTCCACTATCAGTTTTCACATTTACTTATTCACTCTCACTTAATTACTCTCTCTCTTTTCTGAGACTATTACTAACTTGAGCGTCGGAGTATCTTTTGCAGGTATTCCCGCCGCGGTGTTTGTCCATCGGCCGACGTAAAGCTCTTCCTCTCTGTTGACGACCCACTCGGAAGTGCTTAAGCTCGGCCTACCCAGTGTTCAGGACGAATCACATTCATTATATAAATTGTATGAGATTTTACAAGGAAAAAAAAACTCTGATATCATGATAGAAATAAAAATAGAGATCATGCTAATTCAAAAGTTATTTCCATCCGATTAAACATAAAGAAGAAAAATTTGGGACTAAATATCATTCTACACCAATGCACAATGAATTGAAGTGATATGACACTAGTGCTGACCAAAATTTGAGACTTTGTTATTAGTTTTTTTTCTTCTTATATCAAAAACATTTGAGTTCTAGTTATGAGAGTAGGGATGTGATTGACGCAAGGCAGAAGCAGAAACTGCTTGTCAAAAGAATCAGTGGCTGGTGGGTGTGGATTTTTCCCTCAAAAACCTCCTTGCTCCAATCGGTCCAAAAGCAAAAGCTGCTCCAATCTTTCCAGAACTTGCTCCAATCTGTCCAGAAGTTACTCTAGCAATTTCACTGTAAATTTATCAATGAAAAAATAAATAAATTAACACTTTTGACAATAAAAAATATAGGAAAATAAATGTAACATAGTCCTAATTGCAAAATAAATGTGGTTGTAAGGCGAATATAGGAAAATAAATGTGGTTGCAAAATAAAAAATATAGGAAAATAAATGTAACATAGTCTTAATTTAAGGTAGCCACTCAAATGAAGACATTTTCATCTTAAAATGATAGTTAGGATATTTTTTTATGTCCACGGACAAGGGTTAATCTATCGCAAGTCGAAACTTCATTTAAGAGTTTGTGGTTGTAAGGCGGGATTCAAATATTCGATATTAATAAGCTAATCACGAAATCATCCCAAATTAGTTATGATAAGTTGATAACTAAGATGTTAATATGTATTATGTTAAACAGTTTGATCGGACATGTCAAATTATGTAACAGCTTTTCGATGATTATCATCACATGAAAATATTTTCAAACGATTATTCATCTAACTTAAAATCATGAATGGTCAATTGAAAATTAAGGCTTACTCGGTAATAGCAGAGGTGAAGTCGCTGGAGACGGCATAGGGATCAGGAAAATAAGCTTTTTGGTTTTCTATTTTAGCAACCTCAGCTCTTTGCCACCAATAAGGATCAAAGTCTCTGGTTATATCCTTGATATACGCATCGGTTTCTAGGATGTTGGCATACATAGTGGGAATGCAGGTTAGTGCCAACAAAAGAATTGGCAACAAAACTTGAATTTTTGATGCCATGGCTAGAGCTTTTATTTTATTTTATTGAGAAGAAAAAAAAAATTATTGTAAAAAGACGCCTTGCCTAGGGACTCCTTGTTAATTAACAAGAAGTTAAAAACAAAGCTCCCCATGTTAGAATGAAAGATTTGATATTTATATGGTAATGGGCAGTAGAAAGCACCATAAACGAGTGTTGTGGATGTCCAATTATTTAGGTTGAGATTGGTGCAAATTTGGTAGAGGCCTAAGAAAGTGCCTAAAAGAAAGGGTTATCTTTTTGTCAAATGCATGATTTTGAGGTTATTAGTGTTTTAAGGATTAATGTTTTGCTATTTTGCTCCTTTCCCTCTATCATCTCTTGCTTGACTGAAATCTTTCAATCCAACTTAGAACTTTATTTTGCTATTTTTTCCAAACACTTTTTAAGTCTTTCTTTTTTTAAACTTGCTTGAGACTTGAGAGATCTGTTTTTCTTTAATTAGAGTTTGAATCTATAAAATTGCAAAAAGTAATAAACTATATCCTCACCCCCCCCCTCCCCTTTTTACTTTTTTATATCCTCATTCTTCTTTCCATTGTGTTTTTGAAAAAAAAAAAAAAACAAAACAAAAACAAAACCATAGTTATATATTCATATATTATTATTCTCTTAAATCTTTCCAATTGATACTTCTAAGTTATAAACTTCTATGAATTTCTTAAATAGGTTTTTTTGAGTAATAAAACAACTAAGTTTCTAAAGAATTGTGTAATGCGAGAAAAAAAAAAATCATTAAAAAATGAATAAGAAGAATTACAATAAAAATAAAATCTTTCAAATTCGCTATCTCTTTTGGAAATTCCTTTTCAAGCCCAATTGCACTAGTATTTGATTCAAGTGATTAGAGCAATTTATAAACACGTTTGAGCAATCTCTTCATTGAACACACTAGTCATAACTCATAAGACATACAAGTATACTACAAAGGAAAGCAAGTGATCCCAACACTACCATCTCAAAATTCCTAAAACCATTATCAGCTAACAGGGCAAAACGAAAGTGAATTTAACCCATTTCAAAGTTGAGAGAAGGCTCAAATAGGTGGTGCTATGCAATGGCAGAAAGCTGATGATCACAATCTATTCCATTCATAGTCTCCTCCATATGTAGGGTTTGCATTATTCGCTCCTCTCGAATCCTCTGGCTTTATTGAGTTCGCAAAGGTGTGCCAACCAAGAAGGTATGGCATAATAAACTGTAGTGATAACCAAAAACAAGAGTGAATGAAATAATAGCAAGGTTGTATACAAAGAAGACAAATTACATTTAAGCAAGCAGGAACCATGTTGTGTTGTAGACAAGTCCTTGTTTTTAAGGCTTAAGAAAGTATATTATCATAATGAATAACATATTGAGGTCATCTCGCCAATGAACTCTTAAGCTATTCAAATATTTGGATTCTCTTTGAGTGACAAGCAGCAAAAATCTTTTTAAGATTTGGTGCCTTCTTAAAGCATAACACGTACTCCTTGTTTGGCCAGACAAAAGGAACATAGAAATATTCCAGACCAAGGACGTGTTTGGTTTGGGAGTAAAAAACAAAAGATGGGGATGAAATTTCATGGATGGGCTCCATATGTACACCCAAGAACATGCCGTAAAAAGGTAGAGCTGCTATTACTATCGATGCAAAGCAGTTTCATATATAAGTCAGATATTGAGTGCTAATATTCTTATATGGTAATCAGTCATTTCAGCTGCCATAGGTTTCCGACTGGATTATAATAGAATTTAGCAATGCAAATTTTGACTTGTGAGAGAGAGAGAGATACATTGAAAATTGAGCTCAAAACTGTTAACTCTGCTCTTGAAACAGGGATGTAGATGTTTTCATCGACATTCACAATCCTGTTTTGAACACCTTCAAAAATAACATAACAAAGTCAGAATCGGAGCAAACATAACTGCATATCACTTCATTATAATTTTATATTGTGTGCATCAACATAAAAATGGTAATATATGATACTCTTTAGATAACTACACTAAAGACTGATCACCGTCAAAATATTCCATTGATCTGTGATATTATCAGCTCTTTGCAAATCGCAACATATGTAATGGACCGAATCAAAATGGCAAGAAAATTAAATTAAACAACAAAGGTTCACAAAAGGAAAGAGGATTACTGAGGTTAAACATGTGACCAGAACCATCCGGAAGAGGATCCACCTTCAAAACTTTTCTAACTTTACCTTCATCACTGCACAATATAAAATTTCAGTCCTTTTTTATTGCCAAACCTATAAATACAGCATGCAATTTTTATCACAAGACAAATCAAACAGTAATTAGTGACATTATAATATGTTAATCCAATTAAAAATTCACATTTTATAATAATTAGAATTCAGAAAAGTACAGCATAGAAGTACCTTTTGCCCTTCATAGGATCATGGAAGAATTCACAAGACTCCCTTGCGCCAAGGCTGATCACAGTTCCCATTTCACCCACTGATAAAGAGAACACCTGCAATCAAGCAAACAGGACCAGACATTGTAAACTACAAGAGTAACTCACAAAGTCAACAGAATAATCTATTTTAGTTTCTGAAGATCAAATTCCGAAGTGACAGATATCGTGAAACAGACTCAGCATGTCATTATCCTCAAATTCACCTGCTTTCTAGTCCAATCATACTGGCGCGAAGCAATTGCGGGTGCAAACTGAAGCAGAACATAACCTTCCCTAGATATTTTGAATGCCCCTGACTGCAAAATTTCACCATTATAGTCCACAAAGATTAGAACAGATCCAATGATATAACGACCACCAAAGCCAAAATGAAGCAACATACATCGAGCGGTGCAAATTCCGGAGGCCTAGGAGTGATGGAAAGTGCAGCCTTCCCTTTGTAAATGGAGTGACCAACATAAACCCTAGGTGGCAAAGCTCCACCTGAACACACACACATACAAACATCAAACCAGAATTAGGGGTTAGGGTTTAGGCTTTGTTTTCTCTCTCAGCAAACAAAAACTGTTTAATTGAAGAAAGGGATAGAAAGAGGTACCTGAAGAAGAAGAAGAAGAAGGTGCGGAGGAGGAGAAGGTTTTCTGGTCGAAGAGGTCGGAGTGGCGGCATGTGATGGAGAAGGGCTTTGGAGTAACAGAAGAAAAAGGAAGGAACTTTGGAGAGAGAAAGGAATGGTTCTGAAGGCAGAGAGGATTGGAAGAAGAAGAAGAAGAAGAAGAAAGTGATGAAGGGATTGAGTGTAGCTTCAACTGCAACATCCTTCACTTCTTCACCTTAGCTCCCTGTCTTCTTCTTTCGCGGCTATTTCAATCTCCTTATCATCTTCATTCTCTAATCAAATAATTTCAACACAATATCTTCTTTAATAAATTTATTATTTTATTTTAATATTATTTTCAACCTATATTAAATTACAGAAACATAACATTATCCACGTTAACTTACCTACCCAGCTACATGAACCTTTTTATTGTCCTAAATATAATATCTAATATTTGTATTATTATTGTGGATATCTTTTAGTTGTTATAATAAAGTAGATGCTATATTATGTGGAAATGACTCAAAAGAGCGTTAATACAAATATTACAACGCACATAAAAATAGGGATGAAGGCAGTAAAAAATGTGCAACAAGGTTTAGGCCATGTCGAGTTTTAAGTTTTAGACTAATAATATTATTATTATTACGAGGAGTGCTAGAGCGAGCAACTTTTGTGATTTGTAGCCATTAAATAGCCATCAATAATGATTTTAATGCTATGAGATTGATGTGAAATTTCATCCATGATTTACTTTTCTTTGTTGATTACATGCTGGCTAGAATTTGATAAAGTTGCTGGTCCCCTAGACTTTTTCTAATAATAATAATAATAATAATAATAATAATGAGAAGGATTTAAAATGCAACATCGAGTAAGGCTTATACTTTAAATAGAAAATGAATCTTCTCAACTGTTAAAAAAAATTGAAAGAATAAAATATAATTTCTAATATTTTAATATATTAACGACAAGAAATCACATTTTACTCTCTCAATTTCTAAAAAGAAAATTGAGGAATTCATTTTCTTTTAAATCCTTCAATTATTATTATTATTATTTCCAAAATAAACACTCGCAAACATAGTGAGAGTCAACGGATTCTGATGGATCACTTTGCTGCCATTTTATGATGTAGTGCAGTTATTTGTTTTGAGTTTATTCATCCTCTAAATGCTTGGAGTTGAAGAAGAGCTTCCACTGCTCCTAATCTCTCTGAGGGTTTGAAGTGCCATCAAAGTTAATTTGATGAACTCATTCTCCATGTTTTCAATCTTATCAGGAACTTCTTCGGAAACCTGCTGCATCTTTGGGATCTCTCCACTTGTTTCATTGTTCCTATTATTATTATTATTTTCATGATCATAGTTCTCATCATTTGTTGATGGCCCTTCATATAAGGGAAAAAGAATGCTCAGTATTATCTCGCACTCCTTTACAAGCTTATTCACCACATCAATCTTAAAGAATGGTTGGTTCAACACTTGTTGAATGAAAGGCAATCTGTGTAGTGCTCCTGTTCGCTTATCATATTTTTTTATTATCTTCACTAATCCTGCACATACAAACAAATCTCTTATCTGTATTTAATGTATCCATTCAATATACAAAATTAAATCATTTTTTTATTCAATAATACTAATCATTAAAAGGACAATTTTAAAATATAATCTTAACTAACCAAAGATCACTTCAGTAAATAGTAATAACAAAACAAATATTTAGGAGACAATAATTAATGCATATATATAGGATCATGCATATAGGAACATGCATATATTAATAATACCTGTGTAATTGAGCAAGCTATAGTTCTCTAACAAAACCATCTCTCCATGTAGATCCACCATGTCCCTCCCTAATGCCATCAGTTCTGCATCTGAATCCAAATCAATGGCCCTATCAACTCTGTCTTGCAATTCCTGTAATACAAACACCATTAATAGAATGAGTAATAATACAATAATAGAAAGAGTAATAATAATATATAATACATTAATATACCTTCCATTTGATGATGTACTCTTCCTCCTTTTCAACAAAGAAAGCGTTGAACTTGTCAATTTCTGCCAGCAAGAGTTGAAGGAAGTGGTTGACATATCTGGGATCCAAAAACAGCAATTGGTCTCTGGGACAAATAATCTTCAAGAGCTTCTTCAATTCCTTATAACACAAGAACTTGTCACGCCACTCAGGCTGGGTTTGCTCCACCAGCTTTCTCAGTTTCTTCATGAAGTGCATCCTTATTGTTGTTTATATGATAGAGTTCACTCTAATTTAATTTCGTCAACTAGTAAAGATACATATTTGCTTCACCTTGTAACTAATAAATATATACACAACTATATGTCTTGGTTTTCTGGGTTTCCGCGTCGTGTATACCCTCCGAATATTCTTGTTGTAGGTATCGATAGAATATTCAACTTTGAATACACCCCTGTATGTAAGCTAGGTTCTCAAAGGACAAAGTTAATTTTTTTTTTTTTTATATCACAAATTAGATCATTATTCATCTAAAAATTAGTTATAAATTACAAGATTTTTTATAGTTAAAATAAATTTTAATTGTTGACTCTTTTTTATGGTTTTGGTTATTTCTCCATTGGGATACTCGATCATGGACTTGTATATTCCAACAAATTTTATCTGTCTCTTTGGATAGAGGTTGGGGAAGTATCCAACCTAGGAGTAGTGTCCGATGCGTAGAGGAAATGGTCGTTAAGAATATCCCATTAAAAAATCTTGTATTGACTATAAATTAACATATGATAAAAATTTAGGAATAATTATTTTCGTGTTTAATATTATTAGATGATAATTTAATTAAATTTATTAAATTATCTAACAATTATCAACTATTAACTTTATATAAAAATAACTGGATATAAATCTTAACCTTAACGTATATTATATAATACGAATATACGATACATCCGATGTATAGCACTAAATATCCATCAACGCATCAACTATAATGATTAATGGCCGTAGCCGTACGTAGTAGGTTATTTTTAGTAGGTCATTCACAACTCAACTCAATCTCATATATGAAACCCTATTTAAAAATAACCTTAGTCGATTGTATGATTTTTTTTACAGGAATTGTATGATGGTTACGGTAATGGAATCTTCTTCAATAAGTGAAGATATCCCTTGCGCACATCTGATTTTGAATATATAATATAAGAATTTTGCTATACATTTAAATTTAAGTAATTTTTATCAACTCATTTTAATTAAGTTTGTCTAAATTTAATAAAAATTGTTCACAGATATGTACATGAAATCACACCATCCCTTTTTTTTTTCCGAAAAAATAGTACCAAAATTTTTAATTGTCATACACAAATTTTTTAACATTGACACAAAAAAAAAATTTATTTTAACATAAAAAATTTTTAAGATTTTAGACTTAATATTGCACCTTCCTTTTTTTTCTTTTGTTTTTTTCGATTATTTTTCTTTTTTTTGTGTAAAATTTCTGTATTTATTATCAAAAAGAATTGACCAAAAAATAAAATAAAAAGTTGCACGTTTTTTTTATATTTTTCTTAGAGAATAAAATATTAAAAATTATGTGAATATGAAACAAAAAAACTATAAAAACAGAAAGAAAGAGAAGGAAAAATTATTTAAAGAAAATATAAAACAAAAGAATAGCATAGAAATTTTTTTACCACGACATAAAAATTTTTTAATTTTGATCTCGAAACTTCTTAATTACGACACATAAAATATAATGCTGCAGTTTTTTTATTTTTTTTTATTTTTCTTCTTTCTTCGTGCATAATTTTTATATTTTAATTTATAAAGTTATGTGTTTTTCTTTTTAAAATTTTTGTGCTTCTTATTAGAAAAGATAAATCAAAAAATAAAATAAAAAGTTACATATTTTTTTTATTTTTTTTGTTTGAGTTTTTTTAATTTTTTTATCTTTTTAGAGAGTGAAACAATAAAAATGATGAGAGTGTAAAACAAAAAAATTATAAAAATAAGAAGAAGGAGAGAAGGAAAAAAAAGAAAATAGGAGTAGTACTAATTAGAGAAAAATATAAAACAGAAAAATAGCGAGATGAAAAACTAGGAAAATGCAGTATGACTCTAACAAAGTAACAAATTAACCATGTTATTCTTATTAATTATTATATACTCTAATAAATAAATATCAAATTTAAATTATATTACTGTTCCGGCCCAGCCCATCAGGCGTTTTCCCCCAGTCCGAGCGGCCGACTCGATGGGCATGTCGAGCCCGAATCGGGAGGAAGACCGATACCTTTCCCCCTCCAGCCAAGCACATGACAGCTGGGGGGAAAGGAAGCTTCCTGAAAGGCGGGTCTGCTCCTGTGGGACCCGCCCTAGGTACAGAGTATATAAGGGGAGGGCTCAACCACTCCCCCAAGATACGTCACGATTTCCTCACTTTTACTGCCACCTGGTACGACTTTTGACTTGAGCGTCGGAGTCCTTTTTCCAGGTGGCTCCCCCTCATCAAATCATCAGCTCGGGAGGTCACGAAGTCTCAGTCCACACGTGCCAGTACCTATCCAGGAAGACCATCCACGCGCCAGTGACCCAGATCCAAGCTGGTTCTCACCATCACACACTCAAAACATCTCCGACCCGTCCGAGACCCAAAGTCACGAACATTGGCGCCGTTTGTGGGGACTGGCCTGAATGGATTTTTCGTTGGGACCAGTGGAAAGAGAGGATGGAGGTGAGCCACGTGTGGAGGACTTGGTTCACCGAACCAATAGGGTAGCCTTCTTGGCTTCCTCCAGCGAGCGCACAAGATCCCCTCCCCGGCGAGATGATCTCCCCTCCCGTTCCCAGGAAAGGCGTCCCTTTGGAGGAACGGGGAGCGACAGTGCAAGAATAATGCAGGAGTTGTGCCACAGGGTGCAAAACCTGGAGCGGGAGCTAGCAAACAAAGAGCGCTTCCAGCCCACTTCGAGTCAATCTCGTTCCCGATCTCCTCAAAGGAGGGGAAAACCAGGGGAAGAAGCCCCCGGAGAGACCGCTCTAGACGCACGCCGACCTCCCGATCCCAGTCAGAAGGCCAGGGAGAAAGCAGGGAAGTGCCGAGGAGACGGCAAGACCCCAGAATCTACACTCGACCTCTAGTGAGACATACAGAGGAGGAAAACCGAGAAGATAGCAAGGAGAGACTAAGGAGGCGGCGACAACCCGTAATCATGGGGGCAACCCCTTTCCACCACTCCATCCTCGAGGTCCGACTACCGAAACATTTCGACAAGCCAACAAACATGAGGTACGACGGGACCCAGGACCCCTAGGAGCACCTAACGACCTTTGAGGCCAGGATGAACCTGAAAGGTGTGGGTGATAAGGTGCGATGTCGCACCTTCCCCGTGACCTTGGCGGGACCGGAAATCCGCTGGTTTACGCCATCCCTCAAGGCTCTGTGACGACTTTTGCAGATATAACCCGCGCTTTTCTGGCTCAGTTCACCACGCGCATTGCCAAAGCAAAGCACCCAATTAACTTGCTGGGGGTGACGCAAAGAAGCGGGGAACCGACTAGGAAGTATTTTGACGGGTTCAATGATGAATGCCTAGAGATTGACGGCCTGACCGGCTCGATGGCCAGCTTGTGTTTGACAAACGGGCTGTTGAATGAAGACTTCAGGAAATACCTCACCACTAAACCTGTGTAGATAATGCAAGAAATCCAAAATGTGGCTAGAGAGTACATCAACGACGAGGAGTTCAGCCAAGTTGTGGCAGCTAACAAGCGGCAACCCGCCTATCACCCTGCTCGCCAGCCCGGTAACGGGGAAAGGCCTAAGGAGCACTCCAAGGACGGAGGGCCAGCTAAAAGCTTCAAGCCATTCTCCTGGGTAGGAAAGTTCACTAACTACACCCCCTGACGGCCCCGATCGTTAAGCTATACCAGCAGATAGCCGACAAATGCATCTTGTTGAAGCCTCGCCAGCTCAATGACAGAACTGGAGGGAACAAGAATCTCTACTGCGACTACCACAAGGGCTTCGGCAACAAAACCCAAGATTGTTTTGACCTAAAGGACGCCCTGGAGCAGGCGATCCGGGAAGGTAAGCTAGTGGAGTTCTCTCACCTCATAAGATAACCCAGGAGGCAAGAGCGCGACCAATCTGGCGACGACAGGAGCCACACCGTGAAACCAAGGCAAGAGCCCGAAGATGATGACCGTGGCCTCACCATCGTGAATGTCGTAGTTGGGAGGGACGTTGCACCAAGGTCTAAGTCGGCAACAAAGAAAGACGTTCAGGTCTTGGCTATGTCGTCAGCTAACTAAGGACCCTCCCCCAGGAGAATCCCAACGATATCGTTCGGACCGGATGACCAAACAGGAACTAACGCTAAATGCTACAGTGAGCCTATCTACAGTTAAGCCAAGGCTAAATCTATAGCTAAATGAAGAGAAAAAATCAGGAACCTAAATGGCAACCCCCTAGCATCTACCTAACGTTGTTACAAGTCAAACATGCAAATCCAACACTTAATCCAAACAGGCAGGAGCAGGGAAAAGCATGTAAACAGCATATAAGCACACAACAAAGCTAAGAGGCATGAAAGAAAGAAAGGGCTTACCAGAATGATGATGATGATCAAAAGAGACTGGGAGTATCGCAGAGATTTGGAGGGCGATTAGGAATGAAGAATTTCAGAGAATGTGGAAAGGAAAGGAAGAGTGTGTGATAGCAATTTGGGAGTGGGAAACTGAAACGCAAAAGAAATGAAAACTGAACAGTAACTGACGCCTAGAAGCGCGAAAGATAGGGGCAAAATGGACATTTCACTCAGGGTTTAAGCAATTAAGAGCATTAAATGCCCAGCGTGGAGAACGAGGCAACGAATGACATTCCCTCGAAACGATGAAACCCACTCGCGTGTAGGAGGCACACTACGGTACGACTAAAGGAGACCAAAACGTGCCAACAACGACGCCCACGACCATAGCTAGCACGTTGGGGGCACTGTTTCGCCCCAGCCTAGCAGGTGTTTTGCCCCGACCTGAGCGGCCGACCCGACACCTTCCCCCCTCCAGCCAGGCACATGACAGCTAGGGGGAAAGGAAGCTTCCTGGAAGGCGGCTTTGCTCCTGTGGGACCTGCCCTAGGTACAGAGTATATAAGGGCAGGGCCTACCCCTCCCCCAAGGTACGTCACAATTTTCTCATTTTTACTGCCACCTGGTACGGCTTCTGACTTGAACGTCGGAGTCCTTTTTGCAGGTGGCTCCCCCTCATCAAATCATCAGCTCGGGAGGTCATGAAGCCTCAATCCACACGTGCCAGTACCTATCCGGGAAATCCATCCACGCGCCAGTGATCCAGATCCAAGCTGTTTCCACCATCACACACTCAAAGCATCTCCGTTACGTCTGAGACCCGAAGTCACGAACAATTACCATTAATTATATTGCAGGTTGAATATAGTTGAAATCTCGTGCATGTATATTTTGTGAAATCAACGTATTAAAAATTTAAAATATAAAAAATAACTAATATCAAAAAAGAAAAAAAAAGGATTGGATTGGTTTTTGTTCACATTTTGTTTAATTATAATATTATTAATTTTTTAAAGTGTTGTAAAAGAAAAACTGAAAAAATTAAAAATATTTTTTTGGGTGAGTAGACGGGGCTGAGGCCCGAAAAAAATCAAACAACAACCAACAATATTACTTTTACGGTTTCTAAATAAAATTACAAAAAACAGAAAGTGAAAACAAGAATAAAGCCCGATAAAGTGAAAACCCAAATAGATAGAGCCCAACAAAGCAGTGGGCAAAAAATAATAATAGGCCCAAAAGTTGAGTATTCGATGAGAGAGAGAGAGAGAGAAGGAGGGGGAGGGGGGGGGGGGGTTATCGTAAATGTGAGCGCATCGGTGTCTTGTTGGTAGCCACACGCTCCATCATCGTCAACGGAAAATCAAAGTGTTTTTCAGTTTCCGATCAAAAGCAAGTTCGTCGAGATGTTAGTACTATTACTACGCACTGCGGCATCTGGTGCTGTCACATATCCATGCAAATGCAAGGCACCACCACTAAGAACAAGAACCCGAACCCTGCTGCATCTTTTCCTTCCAATTCATCCCAACACCAACATCAATTCCACCATCCTTTGTTCTTCATCCTCACTCAATGATGACTCATTTTCTAACCCTAAACCAACAACCAAGGCAAGCCACAACACATTCAGTTACTGTTATTATATTCTTTTCTTTTCTTTTTTATATTTATGTTTATTTTGATGATGCTTAGTTGGGTTACACTCCTCCAGAGGAGCTCTTTGGCCTCGACGTTGAACTCAACCCAAGGTATTGCTTTATGTTACTACATTCCCATGCCATCGATCATTATGAGTCTGAATTTTGGCTTGTGGTGTACTTCATTTTTGTTTATGAAAATCAAACATGATTCATGTTCACTTCATTCAGCACCACAAAGAAAGTTTCTTGCTTTAGGCGTCTGGCCCCTTCTGGCCTGGAGTTTCAGCTTGGAAGTTGATGCTTTCACTTCAGTTTATTAGACAAAATCATCATGTCCTTTTAGTTGATGTGGTGTGGTACTGCAATTAAGTGCAAACTGAAACTGTGTTGACTATCTTCTTATAATAATGCTCACATTGTTTCAATTAGACCAAAATTCATATGGACAACTGAATGTTGTTAAGATACACCATATAAGTGACTTGAGATTAATTTAAAAATTTCATTGCAGCAAAACTAACTCTCAGACACAAGAGCCAAGGTCTTGGTTTGGTCCAAATGGACAGTATATCAAAGAGCTTCCTTGTCCGAGTTGCCGGGGAAGGGGTTATACTCCGTGTACAGAATGTGGAATAGAAAGATCAAGATCAGATTGTCCAAAATGTAACGGAAAGGTATACATTTTTGGGTGTTATACTGTTATATTGTTCTCAGAATAAAGGCAAATTTCAATTTGGTCTTACCAGGATTCAATGACTTGGATAATTTTGATACGCAAAATTTAGTAGTTGAATCAGCCATTCCTTCTTTTGTATCTTATGTGGTTATATACAAGGCTTTTCACTGATTCTCAGTTGGTATTTCGTTAATAGTTGTAGTAGTTGCGAAAAACTAGGATATTAACATCATATTAGTGCAACCATATCTGCTAGTTTTCTCACGTTCTTCCTTTGGTCTTCATGTAAACAGGGTATAGTGACTTGCCACCAGTGCTCTGGAGAATGTGTTATATGGGAAGAATCCATTGATGAGAAACCGTGGGAGAGAGCCCGTTCAATGTAACTTCTGAGAAGCAAACTTCATCTTTTCCAATGTTTTTAAGAATTCTTTTCGTGGCTGCATACATGAGTTATGATGCACATCTCTTAACACTTTCAAACTTTTGTAGTCTAAGGCACAAACACTTGAAAAGCATACTTGATTTACACACAGATCTGGATTGTTGTTTATACAAACCTTTGAATCCTGAAAAATGAATTTATTTTCCAAGTCCTATAGGATGTTTCTTTATGGATTATTTGTTTAATTTTTTCTTTCCAGTTCACCACTTAAAGTGAAGGAAGATGATGAAGTAGACAAGTTAGACATAAAGTTAGATGTGAAGAAAAAATCCAAGCGTGTTTACCAGTCACCATCTCCTGAAGTGGGATTAAAGATTAGTCGTTCATTGAAAGTAAGTTAGCTGCTTACCCTTATGTAACACACTTATATTTGATATAATTTCTTACCATGCATGTTTTTTACACAAAACAAAGAATTGAGCCCATTATCTAGTTCCCTTGATAGATTGATATATACTCCTTTCAGTGTACAATAACTGTCGCTTCGAAACAAATTTTGAGAGCGACATATTGTGGACTAGAGGGATATATGGCAAAAATGGACCTGCACACTCAGAACCCATATACAGATGCAGAGACCGAGAGAAGAACACAACTGTTTAGAAATATTAAAAGCTAAATTCATAAGTAATAAGAATTCTTCTTATCATGTAGGGTTTAGCATCAGTTTGTTTAATTAATTAATTAATTAATTTATTTCTAAGAGACTTTTCTTAACGCAGTTATGAGTTTCTAACAATTTAAATTTCCTGCACTCTCTATCTACATTATGCCTGTCTTCATATGGGAATCTAAAAAGGAGGATTTATAGATGTTGAGATTGCCAATTTAAATGTCCATGTTTAGTTGAATGATTGCAGAGTCTTAATGCGAAAACTGGTCTATTTAGCAACCGAATGAAGATTATCCACCAGGATCCCAAGCTTCAGGCGCAAAGAGTGGCTGCTATTAAGGTTAGCAATACAAGGATTTGTATTTCATTAAAATTTGGTGTCTCAAAATATACCTTCTCTCAATATTAAATATTAATGAATGATTGCCTGCTTGATGTTATATTCCAAAATGTGCGCAGAGATAGAAATAAAAGTATGCATCAAGCGCATGTGTTACTTAACACTTGAGTATTGGCACAAGACTTCATTTCATGCTAGGAGAAAATTGTCCAAGTACTTGATGCACAAGAGTTTTGGCACACTGAAGATTCGTTATAAATAATATTTTCTTTAATAATGGATGCAGAGAGCCAAGGGAACTATTGCAGCAAGAAAGCATACTTCCAAGACTATGAAAGCTTTCTTTAGTGATCCTATAAACCGTCAGAAAAGGAGCATGGCCATGAAGGGTCTGTCTTGTATCCTTGCACTCAATATTGCTGATTTGTGTTCTTTGGATGTCATAATTATTAATCTATCGTGTCTACCTATAATGCAGGAGTGAAATTCTACTGTCAAAATTGTGGACGCGAAGGGCATAGGAGACACTACTGTCCGGAACTCAAGGATTCTTTGGTTGACCGGCGATTCACATGCAAACTATGTGGGGAAAAGGGCCACAACAGAAGAACATGCAACAAGTTAAAGACAAGCCACGGCAATGGTAGAGTTATAAAACACAATAGGTGTAAAATATGTCGCCAATATGGCCATAACCAGAGGACATGCCCTCAAGTTGTTCCCAGCAAAAGAAGGGACACTCTCTTGAATAAAGCATACAAGTGTAGGTTGTGCCACAAAGAGGGACACAATATTAGGACATGTCCTAGCAGAGTTGTTACTGAAAATCCTCAAGATCAGTAGTCTTGAGAAAAAGACACAAGCTTCTCTAGTGATATTTTATTCACGACAGAAATCAGAACTGAAAAAGCTGTGTTTTGCTCATCCTTGTGTGTTCCCAAAAGGGATCCTTGCAGTAATATTGTATGCTAGAGAGAAAAAATGAATCAAAATTCTGACAATAGAGCACTACCCGAAATGCAATGTAGCAGTTGGTTCCTATATTGGGGATAGAAAGAACTTACACAGTGAGATAGTAGAAAGTAGAAACTTTAGCCGTTCCTTCGGAAGGTATAGAAATTGACTTAAAACTTGTTCCTCAACATGATAAATTATCTTACCCATGTCCTTAAATTATCGTCTCCGCTCTAAACATGTTTTTTGTCCCCAATCTCTGTCTTTTCAGTTTTGGGACAGTAATAAATGCTGCTTAAATTTACATAGTTTTGCATCGATATTCAGACAAAAGCAGAACATTGATTTATCTTGAGCGAATACCCCATCCGGCCTCTGACAATTATCTCGAAAGGGCAACGAGGCCCTCAAGAAAAAAAAACACCGAATCCGGCCCCTCATAAATTTTTTTTGGCACAGGGGCCTCGTTGTCCTTTCGAAGTAATTGTCAGGGGCCGGGTTAGGTTTATTTTTTTTGTCAGGGGCCGGGTTGGGGTTTTTTTTTTGTCAGGGGCCTCGTTGTCTTTCGAGGTAATTGTTAGGGGCTGATTTGGATTTTTCTCATTTATCTTTAATTTACCATGAATTGAAACTTGCTGTGCTAAATAAGAAATCAGAAATGCAACTCATAAACATTAAAGTATCTTTTGTTTGACAATGTTGATTTATAAGCAGACTAAGACTAGGTCACAATGTCACTGTGCACATCTTAGCAATTTATTTGACATCTACAGTTATGTTGAGAAAGTATATTTTTTTCTTAACTGTTTCTTAGCTGCTAATAAAAAAGATAACAAAAATAATCAGTCAGAAATGTTGAAAGCACCATTCCACAGCGATGGCATAACAGTTCTGTGATACATTGGCATTTTGCTGCTTTCTCTAGACACTAAGTTAGGTAATCTGTTGATATTGGAAGAAGAACCAAAGTAAGATATACTGTTAGTGTCATTTTTATTAAGAATCCCTCCAATCCCATCACTGCCCTCTTGTGGATATTTCAATTCAACTTCTTCAGCTTCTTCATCTGCAGAATTCAGGTTTCTCTGCATCAGTTCTCTAAACATTGAGGATTTTAGGAGAAGTCCTAATGCTGTTGGGGAAGATGAAGGTGACTTATAGCATGGACTTAAAGGTGCCGCAAACTTGGAAAACTCTTTCTTCTTGGTGATGTCCAATTCGCTTGCAGGGACTGGATGGAAGTTGAAGTTTGATAGCTCGGTGGCTCCTGTGGCTAGGATGGGGTTAGAGGTTGTAAATATCTGAGGGTCTGTGCTCGGCTTTTGATCTTGAGAGGTGGTAGAGTGTACTCCTCCTGGTCTTAGCCATCTGATGTAAGTGCTCAAGTCAAAGTTTGTCACAGCATTTATGCCTCTGTATTCAATTGCAGCAATATCATATGCGCGAGCTGCCTCTTCTTGTGTACCTTTTGGACAAGACATTGAGCACGTGTAAGATATCAGCCCTTTATCTTGACAAGACTAGTCATTATTTGTTTCTTTCTCTTCTTTCTGTCATTCATGTCTTTGGGCACATTGACAGATAAAAGGGAATGGAGAGAAATGGCATAAAAGGTAACAAGGAATTAAGATTGCGAGAACTCACTGTAAGTTCCAAGGTAAAGGTACTTGTTGCCGAACACTCTTCCAATCCTTGCTTCCCATCTTCCATTGTGATGGTGCCTGTAATCAATTTTTATCCTTAGCATCAAATATATGTTTGTAGGCAACGAAAGGTAAAGTTTGATTGCATGAGTTAGAAAATGCTTCTCACCTTGCTACTCCTCTATACTTTGATACACCTCTAGAAAATCCACTGCTTCTTCTGCAATACACACACAGAAAAGGATATAGATTATAGAACTTGGAATATATCAGAAAATTCTTAATGGCAGTATTTCTTGGGGAAATGAGGTTTACCTTCTCAATGAAGCAAGGTATTCTTCTTTGGTTACAGTTTTCATTATCTCAATTTCTTTCTCATAATCTGATACCTGAAAAAATTATCACATGTTAGTTAGGCATGGATATCAATAAGATAACCATAATGAATAAAACATTATTGAAGTGTATATGCTATTGACATACTGGAAAATTGGTGAACGTTGATGTTCCCCAATACTTAAGTGCAGCCAAATCATAAGCTCTAGCAGCAGCTTCTTCATCATTATAAGCTCCTGATTTAACCATGAGCATTTAATCCAAAAGGGTTAATTTTTCTACTCTGTGCAGTTATATCCAAAGAACATATGAAGGAGTAAAAGAGTTGAAGTACTCACCCAAATACACTGTTCCACATCAGCAAAGCAACACATCCAAGTTCAGAAACAGAACCACGATGGAAATGAACAAGGGTGTTAACAATCAGAAAAAAGAACAAAAACAAACAAATACCCAATGAAAGTGAAAAGTAGCTGAGTCCAAGTTTTCAACATCTACCTTGCTTTCCTTTCTTTTTCTGAGTTGGATTCCATGTCCCTTTATCCCATAGATGTGCTTCATACCTTCCAGTCCATCTGTGTCTGCTTCATAAGAAAATATGATCAGCCTCAAATCAGAATTCAGAAAGGAATAAAGGTTAATTTACTATCAAATTGGTCTTTAGTCAGAGTTACATGTGGTACTTGAAAACAAAACATTATAATTTTGATTTTAGTCTTAAGTAAATGACTGTTTTACCCCACAAAAATCAAAATATTAGATGGCTGAAAAGCCAAATTTTCAAATACCATAGGATAATTAACAATTTCTTAGAGATCATTTTGTCCTTAAACCAAGAAAAAAATGTTTATTTTATTGATTTTGAATATTCACATGCCTGCTAACTCCTCTGAACCTTGAGCTTCTCTTCACGGTGCTGGGGGTCGATTGGCCACTCTGTGGTGTCTGTTGGGCTTCCGGCTGTTCACCTTGTTGTTCATTGCCCCCTAACACCGTTAGAGGCAGAGGCAAAGACGAATCTCTTCGTCGCCTTTTGATGCCCTTAGAAGCATTAGCCTCGCTGCCATCCACCATAACGTGTAACCTATTACATCTTGGGTTGAATTCACTCTTCACAGATGCAAGCTCCATTTCACACTGACTCCTAACTTCTAACTTCTTAGCAATCAAATGTCAAGTTGCCAACAACAGACCAAAATTGGAATGAGTTATCAAGTTCAAACTGTGACTTATATATATACATTACCAGAATTTGTTTCATGCTTTTGTTGCCCTTTTGTTGTTTTTAACTGCTTCTATATACAACAAAAAATGACGATGATAACTTTAATAAAAGACAAATTTTGATTTTGTCAACACCCAAAATACCAAGAAACATCAAAGAAAATTTTCTGTCGTTTGTAAACACCCGGCAGAGCTAAGAGCCCGCAGCTAAGAGCATACTCATTACTTATTAGCGGTATAATAAAAAATTGTCTGGCTCAATGTTGAGAAGCATCCAAAAACAATGCTTTGATAAAATCAAGGTATATCACTTTAGTCATTTGTGCACTTCCATGCATTACAGAGAATTTTTAGATATAAAAAACTTAAGAAAGAATTACTGAACTGAATATACTTTGCGAAGTTATTGTATTAATATAGGAAATTTATCTCAAAATTGTAATTTGCTCGTTGCTCATGATTATTTATTTCAATATTTGGCGGAAGATGTTCCGGACAATTAATATAAACCGAAATGAAATCTCACAAGGACTAATTAGTTCGAATTTTGTTATCAATATAAATATTATTTATTGGGTGATTTATAAATATTTTGTAAGTAAATGAATTTGCAAATATGTCTTAACTTTAGTAGAAAAATCGATGTCAAACATACCTAAACTTTTGTTATCTATTTTTTTATTGGAATTTTTTTGTTATTACTACTTATAATATAAATATTATAACAATGGATTAATAGGCTATTAATCCACTATTGTAAAGTGTAACTTTATATATATATATTGGAACTTCATTTAGGAAGTAAGACAAGTGATTTTGGTGTGTTGTGAATAATAAGTCCAAAGTATCTACGTTATATTTTTTGGATTTTAGAATAAGCATGGGTAAGTCATTTGTCTTGTGCACTAGGGTTATATGCACTACGAAGAGTACTTATTTTGTCAGTAAAGAAAGTTGATAAGAAAAAGGCCTAGTAAATGTCGTCCATAGAGTTTTTATTTGCTCCATCAGTTTGTGCTAAAGTTCCAACAAAGCTTGGCCTTCTCATACCAGATTGTACAGCAGAAATATTCCCTCTTCGGAACTTTATGAACTGTAATTCCTATGGAAACACGTACCTATAGTTGTTATTACAATATAATTAATAAATATGTATGATAAACAATTAATTCTTAATAATCCATTTTCTCAGAATATCGTTAACTAATTCCTAAGTTTCATTTTCTTTTATCAGTGAGTTCAAATTATATCATGGAAACATAATATGTATTAATGTATTATATTTATATTATATATTATGGGTTTAGACGATTTGTTAAGATATATAAAATGAAAATTTTAATTGAAAATATTTTTTATACTTTTAATACAAGGAATATATCAATCATTTTTATTTAAAAATATTATTATTTTCTAAAAAATATTCTTAAAATACTTTTGAGTTAAATTCTTATTTTTAATGTAAGTGGGGGCTAACGCTGCTAATACTTTTTAAATTCTCATTATATGTAACCATGTTTTTCTATTAAAAGAATAAAAGAATCTCAAAGTAACAGCAAAAATTAGTACATATCACCCTTCATTCATGAACTACGGTGGTGGCATTCCTTTCCACCGTTACGGTGTTCTTAATTAATCCTTTCCTATCAAAAAGAAAAAGAAAACTAATGAAAAGCACACAACAATGAGAATGTGTGCAAAAACTGCAAAACTAATAGGTATTTACATTTGCAGCATCCAGCAATGGGTGTTGACTACCAAGATAGCAAAAGAATAATGAATTGAATTATTTACAATCTTTAATATTGGCGAATAACTAATTAAGCTAGCATGGGTGGCCAATTTTGCATGGAAGAACACCCGCAAAGCGTGTAAGCCTTCCAACATATGTTCCTGGCTTGGCTGTGATCATGTCCTCCCTTGAGAATGGTCTGTTCTTCAATTCAGCCCCGGATTGAACGAAGAATGCTCCATTCAAGTATTCATCATTGATTGATCTCCATTGCCAGTTCTTCCATATGCTTTCTTCTGCGTATTCTCTCTTGGTTATCTGAATCAACATAATTTATCATTATTTGTGGTTGCAAATATAAATAAAAAGACTTAAATAAACATTACCTCTTTGGCAAAGCGGTTTTCAGGGGCAATGAACCTGTTACCCTCACTGATGATGGTAGGGTTCTTGCTGCCACCAATGGCATACATCTCCCAATGAGTGTAGTCATTGTTGACAACATGGACAAAACCATGTCTGGCCCTTGGCATTCTCTGAACACACCTCTTGCCGTAGTGGTTGAATGCCAAGGTGATTTGCATGATCTTGTCGCCGGTGTAGCTGTCACTGGCTCCAAACAGCATCACCTCATTGTGGTCAGTGTAATGGCCGTTGGAGATGGTAATGGCGGTGGAGCCCATAATGGCATCAATCAATCCATCGGAGCAATTTCTCATGGAAACATGGTCGATCCAGATGTTGCTTGCGCCAAAGATGGAGATACCATCACCATCACTCTGTGTCCGAAATCCGTAATGAGTTTCGGAGTCCCTAATCATGCCACCTGTCTTGACCACCGTGTTGTAGACCTTGATGCCATGGATAATGACGTTCTTGATGAACTGGACGGTGATGCCAGCACCGTTTGCAATTTGGACATCGAATCCCCTGCCATCAATGGTCTTGTTGCTGGCCATGATGAGCTCTTGCTGGAGCGTGATCACCATGCTTCGGGAGAAGATGATCCACAAGGGTTCAGTTCTTGTCACTGCATGGCGGATAGTGCCTGGTTTCGGAGACAGCAAGTCACCATCTGAAGAGTCATTGACGACGTAGAATTTTCCTCCTTTTCCTCCAATGGTGTTTCTTCCGAATCCCTGAACACAATCTGCAAGTTTTTGGCGGTTATTAGCCCAGTTTGGGTCACACCTCCAGCACCTGTCAATGGGGTTGGTCGCCATGCATGCAGCTCCTCTATTCTTTCCTTTCAACTTCCTTCTTCCTCCACTACTCTTTCCAATAATGTCGCTTTAATTTGTCCAACAACAAAAAAGAAAAAAGAAAAACCCTAAATATCATTATTCTACCTTTAAAGCTAAAATTGATGATGAGAAGAATTACGTACTCACTAATGGCAGAGGTGAAGTTTCCAGAGACGGCATAGGGATCAGGGAAATAGGCTTTTAGGTTATCAGTTTTAGCAATCTCGGCTCTTTGCTTCCAGTAACCATCGAACTCTTGTTCATGGTTCGTCCAGTACTTATCGTTCTCAAGGATGTTAGCTTCAATGCATGTTAATCCCAAACACACAAAATACAACAACAAAATTTCATTTTTTGATGCCATGGCTGCTACTAAACACCTTCCTTTTTTTTTTTTAGTAATGCAGGCCAAGGTTTAAGCTTCTTGAGGAATTACTATAATGACGAAGCAAAAACCCCAACCAAGAAGAAGAAGGGGTGAAATAAAAATATCCCTTTCTTTGAGGGGCTCGTTAACAACAAGTTATATTATTATAGGTCCCGACTATGTTGTGAATTGGAATCTTGGTATTTATAAGTTGCAATGCACTCAATTAAAAACGGATGTATATTATTGTGGATCCCAAATTTAGGCACGGATTCGAGTAAAGTTAGCAGAGGCCAAAAAACACCTACATAAATGGGTTATCTTTTGTGTTTTAAGGTTCCTTATTAGTGGTGGTGGTGGATTCTGAGACGTGATGAAACAAGGTTCAAACTTCACAATTTGGGAGGCACCTAAATTAAAGAGAGGAAAACAAGAAGGGAAGAGTGAACTGTGCGTCGTTCGTAACTTCGTGTTTAATTTGATACTGTAAATGGAAACTAATATTTTATAGAGTATTTATCCATTTTGGTTCTCGAAAAATTTCGGACCAAACACTTTAGTTTTCAACAAAAATTAATTATTCGATTGATTCTTAGCAATTAATTTTATCAGTCACTTAGGTCCTTCAGTCTTTGGCTTCGTCAACTCTAACGGAAGATAAAATGGTCCCTGACAACTCTAACAAGGGGACAAAATGATTCCTGATCCTTTTGTTAAAAAACGACACTGTTCTTCTCCAATTTTCATCATATTTCGCATAATCCTAACATTCATACTCTCTTTCTTCACCTTCACAGCCTTCTTTTCCTTCCTCCTCTTCAGTTGCAAGATCAAGTCATGGTACAACTGTCACGCGTGTCGCACTTATCTCAACATGTCATGGACCACACACTTCCTAAATTTCTGTGACTGATACACCCACCTCCTCCGCACTTCACTCACCAGAAGTATCCACCTCCACGTCCTCGATAATATCACCTCCAACTCCGACAACGTCCACCACATTCTTATAACCAAGTTCTACAACTACCCCAGAGACACGTTTTTCTCCATTCTCCGTCAAGTAATATAGATTGTTGGACATTAGGAAATTATGAGAAGATTCTCCTTCGAAATCATATGCAATTTCTCGTTTGAAATGGACCCCAAATACTTCATTCTTTCTTTTTTGGAGTTCAAGTTGGTAGACCGCTTCGACCTAACATCCAAGCTATCAGTACAACGAGCAATATCGCTATTGCCGCTCATATGAAAACTGAAGCGAGCGATTACTGAACATTGGTTTGGAGAAGAAGTTGAAGGAAGCAATCAGAGTGGTGGACAATGTGGTTAGATAGGGTCAAGCACGGACCCAGCTTGTAGCATGAGGGGGCACTTGGCCCCACTGCATTTTCATTTTTTTTTAAAAAATCGTTATATATAATATGTTTTATTTTAAATTTTAAATGACTCCATTACAAATAAATTAAATTCAATTTGTCAAAATCTCAAATTTATTTTTCTATTTTTTTATTATTTTAACTATTATTTAACCTAATTAAATTTAGTTTTTAGATCATCGCTCTTTTATTTCTTTAAACCCTCTTCTTATTTTATATTTTCAAACTTTTTTTTTTTTTCATTCTTTGTCTAATGGTTATCTTCTCTTTATCAAAAAGTAAATTTTAAATTCTTTATGTTTTTTTATATAGCTCTTTACGACTCTATGCATCTTTCAATTTTATTGTTTCGCTTTTTAAAATTTTCAATTGCAAATTTTAATTCAAACAATTATAATTTAGATATTAATCTAATGTTTTATTTTCTTCATGACTTTATATATTTTATTTTATTCTCAATTTATTCATTCTTATTACTTATTTTATATCTTTTGTTCTATTATATGTATCTATGTTGCATATAAAATTTTAAAATGAATTGATTAATTTACTAATTTAGAATATATTTTTTATTTTTAGAAATAGTAATAAAAATATTTAAATTACAACACATAATTAAACAGATGTATGCCAATGAGTAATAGCTCAAATGGCATAGTCTCCTCATACTCAATTAAGAGGTTGCGGGTTCGAGTCTTATATCTTTGGTAAAAAAAAAAAATTTAATTAAACAGATGTATAAAATCTTTCGTCTAACATTATATTAAAATTAAATTAATTAAAAATATATAACAAATTTAATTATTTTTAAAAGAAAGAAAAAATTATAAATTATATTTCTATTATTTTATATAAACATATTCTTTATATACAAATTTAATTTTTGTAGTATTTATTAATAATTCTAGTTTCAAATTATAAATACTAGTGTATCATTAGCCACTAATATGCTAATTGATTCAGTCTTTTATTATTAAATATGTATAAAAAATTAGTCAGGATAACAAATTTTTTATAATTTAATTAAAATATTTTAAGTTCAAGTTTTAAAAATAAAAAATAGTTTTTATAAATTATATATAATAAATAATATTTTAAAAATAAAAGTGTTCACTAACTTTTTTTAATTTTTATATCTCTATATAATTAATAATGTTCAACAAATTAAATTTTATTTTTGTGTATATATTTTTGTCCCTACTTCTAAAATTTTTTGGGTCCGTCACTGGATAGGGTAGAGGAGGAGGGAAATGGCAACGACGACGACGGGTCTTAACAAATCAAACTTGTTGTCTAGATTCATGCATGGGATCCATATCGAAGGCGACAAATTTCCTAAGTATGAATTGGTTGAGAATAAAGTTGAGAATTTTTCTTCTTGTGAACATTGAAGTTACAGAATGTGCATTGTGTAGCTTGAAGTTATGGTGTTAGACGGTTAGTGTTATGCGAGATATAATAAAAATTAGGAGAGAACAGTGTTGTTTCCGAATAGAGGAGGTCAGGGACTATTTTGTCCCCTGTTAAAGTTGTCAGTGACTATTTTATCCTTTGTTAGAGTTGACGGAGTAAAAGATCTAAGTGATTGATAGTTAATTGTTAGGGACCAATCGAATAATTAATTTTAGTTGGAGATTAAAGTGTCTAATCTGAAATTCTTTGAGAAACAAAATGGATAAATACTCTATTTTATAACCTTACATTTTTTGAGTTTAGTATAACATTGTCATTCTCATTATATAATATATTATTTTATCTTTATTTAAAGTAAAATACAAATAAAATATTAAAATTTATAATAATATTTTTGAACTATAAAAATAGAATTTGAAAAATAAGAACATATATAACTATATTAATAGTATGTCAATTTTACACTAAATTTTATATCAAAAAGTTAATAAAAATTTATCAATAATTTAATATTTTACTAATCTTATTAGAAAAGTAATTGGCATATGATATTTTGCTCTCTATTACACATTTTATTTTAAGTCTAAAATTTAAAATTATAAATAAATTATTTATATTTATAATAAATATTTGTATAAAAATATAAATTATAATATGTTATTAAAATTAAAATATTATTTTTTAATTTAAATATTATTAAAGATGATATCAATCCTACTAAGTCTACTCTTTTATGATAAATATTATTTTAATATTAATATTTTTTAATAATTAAACATATATTTTTATTTTATTAATTAAAAAATAATTTAAATGCATAATTAATTAATAACAACTGTATTTTTATACTGATGTCAAAACTAATATTTAGTGTATGAATAATTGTTAGGATGCTTGTGAACTTACAGCTTACAAGTATAGAAAGTCGGGACTTCAGCTTGTCTAGTACACAAGTGGGTGTTGATAATGATATCTAATCCAAAGAATAAAGATATTTCGATGCTTAATTAAATGAGTAAAATTCGAATTGAATAATGAATATTATGTAAATAAGTGAATAGTACCCCCTTCTAGTATCATCGTGATGAATTTTTATACTATAGACTCCGTAGAATAACAATTTCTTGTTTTTGTGAGTATTACTATTAACAACAAAGGAGGATATATCAGGTAACCGTTGGCACGTTATTCCAATTACACAGATCATTCAGTATATTCCTGTTTCATTTAGATTAGTACAGAATTCTTTAAAATCTTTTTGAATTGTTTATAAATTGATTAGATAATAGGCGTACTAATATTAAAAATATTTTATAAACTATTTATTTGATAATTTATATAAAATTTTATATAATTATTTAACTAAATATAATACAAATTGAATTATAAATTATTATATTTTAGGAATTTTAATTTATTTTAATTTATTTTTTAAAAAAGACAGATTTTTTATACTAAATTTATTATTTTCATTGTTTACAAATAATTAAAAAATAAAAAAATCGAATGAAAATATAAAAATATATAAATTAACTTTGTAATCATGATATATTTAAATGTATCTATTAAAGAGATGTTGTGCCAAATTTTAATTTATTTAAAAAAATTTTTAACAATTTTTATGAAAGATTAAAAAATAAAGTAATAATAGTAAGAGTTATATACAACCTAATTTGTATATAAACCAAATAATATAATAGTAATAGTCTTATACAGCATACATAACTAAGTCAAATAATGTGGAATTCGAATATTTGTAACTAAAATTTTTTATAATTATCATTATTATAATATTTTATTTGTATATGTTTATTGTATATTTTTTTTTAAAAAAGAAAGAACAAGCTCAACACACAAAGTAAAGCGTACAAATGTCAGAAAAATAAATCAAAGTAACTCCTATGTCTTTGACATAGCCATCAACAATATGAGTTAGCTATCACACCAGTTTTTAAAGCAATAAAATGACTTAGCAACACAATTTACCATATTCGTTGCCTTATTCTAAAAGATGACTTTATTTCTACGTATCCAGATATTTTATATAACTGAAAAGAAGCTAACTAATAACCATTTTTTGCGCAAGTCTTTTCTTAAAGGCAACGTCCTCCGATTCTCAAAATATTCTTTTATTGTATCTGGGATGCTCCGAACACGTCCCACATCAGTAATCCATGCGCACCATACTTGCCAAGTATACTCAAACGTAATAAATAAATGTTGCACAGATTCAACTTCTTTATTACAGATAACACACATTATCACGCTGTTCAATGATACCCAATCTACTCAATCAATCCTTTGTATTAACTCGGTCTACTAGCACAAACCAAGTAAACAACTCAACTCGAGGGAAAGCTAGTCTTTTTCATATTCCACTTTTGAATTTGTATCTAAAAATATCATTCGTCAAGATCTCTTTCTGCAATACCTGCACAAATAAGTTAATAGTATAAATGTCTTCTTTATCAAATTTTCACACCATTCTATTTTATACCGCTGCTATCAATCTTATAGCTTACAAGATATCAAGCAGTTAATTCAAACTTTCTATTTTTTATTGACAGAATTTTCTCTTCCATTAAAAATTTTAAACTCACTCTATTCCATTCTAAAATTTACAGTCTTCGAGAGATTCTTTATTATTTGAAATCAAGAAGAATTTAAAAAAAAAATCTTTCATATATTATTATATATTTAAAAATGTTAATGTAGTATCATTTAAAAAAGTAAAATAGTTAAAGCTCATTATATAAAAAATTTGTATCAACTTTTGTAAATAGATAAATAGATAACTAAAGGATAAATTAATTTTTCTGCATCACACTTAAAACTAATTTGTGGTTTTAAATGAACTGATTTCATAAAAAAGATTGGGTTATAATTTTATTCTTTACTTCAGCAAATTGGTTTTTTATATATAATAATACTAAATGAACAAATATTTTTTTCAATAAAATTCTAACTAAATGGCCGAAAAACAACTTAAAAAAAAAAATAAAAAAACAATAGGACACATCTTCCATAATTCCTACTTCTTTTTTTTTTTTTCCTTCTCTTCTCTTGACATATTCTTATTCCATCCTCCTTTTTTTTGTGGCACATAGATTCTTCTTTTCTTCCTTTTTCTTCTTCTTCTTATTTCTTTGCTTTTTTTTTTCTATTCTCTTTTTTGTATTACTTTGGCATGTATAACTTTTATGTTATTATATTGATTTAGTACGGTCTCAATTTGGTTTAGTTTTATTTTTTTGATAAAAATATTGTATATATATTAAAATTAATTATTATATATTTATGTATAAATATATAATTTAATTTATTTTTAATATATATTTTATATTAATAATTAATTTAAATGATTAATTTTAATATACAGTAAGTATAATTATTTTTTTGAACACCTGCCTCTTTCTTTCGGCATAGTTATCAAAATCGTTTATTCGATCCAACTGAAAAATTGATGATCAATCTAATTTGGTTTAACATACAGACTAGATCTACAACCAATAAATTTGTTACTATTATGTAATAATAAAGATTTTAGTTTTATTCAATAATAGCATATTTAAAATTTAATCTTTAAAATAGGCAATATTATTATTAAATAAGTGACTAAAAACAAAAGATAAGCTGAAAGAAGGGGTTCCAAGGTTATGGTCCGTTTGGTAGGCTTAATGGATAATATGATACATGATTATTAAATTATAACTAGCACTATGTAATAGTGTACATGATGTATAATCTTCTATAACCTTTCACACTCAGCATCTGCTGTTAAGTTAGTTATGTCAGTTTAGCACAATTCAATTAAATTTTACACTAATTCCTAATCAACTTTGTAATCACAATCAACTTGTAATCACAGTTCTTTTACTTACTGAGCCCATAATTGTATAGACTCATTTTTGTAATTCATCTAATAATAGATCTCTAATTTCACTCAACTCTTCTTCTAGCTCTTTCATTTCAAATTACTCTGTTTCTCATCAAAGATTCTGATACTTTACATGGTATCAGAGCTTCAATTCTGATCCATGGATCACCACACCCCTTCCCCAACCTCAGCTCCAGCAACACAACACCATTAATGGCGGCAATCGCAAACTTTTCAGCCACAATCAAACTCGATGAGGACAACTTCAAAGCATGAAAGCGTCAAGCCTTTGCATGTGTCAAAGCCAACAAATTGCAAAATCACATCACTACGCTGTCAATTCCAACAAGATTTAACTCAGAACATGATAGAATTGAAGGAAAAGTCTCACCAGAATTCGAAGCGTGGGAGCAACGTGATGAGTGCTTGGTTGCATGGATGCTCTCTGCTATGAATGAAGTCTTCGTGAACAGAGTGGTTGAATATGACTATGCCCACGAAATTTTGGGCATCGCTGGAAGAATACTTCACAGCTAGGCAAAAATCAAAGATAAGAATGTTGAAGGTACAACTAAAGATGATAAATAAACAAGGTGCAACAGTAATCGAGTACATAGCCAAGATTAACAAGGTAGCCAACTCTCTATCTGCGCTTGGTACTCCACTCTCGAAAGAAGAATATTTTGATTTTGTGCTAGGAGGATTAGATGAAGAATTCAGCGCGTCCTTACTATGGTAAATTCAAGAATAGACTCGATGACTGTTAGTGAGCTTGAGTCACAGCTTCTTGCACAAGAAGAGGTAAACGAAAGGTTTCGTAAACCATACCTAACTATGGTTCATGCAAATCTGGCTCAAAAAGAATCAGGATCAAACAAGGCAAGTAGTGAATTCCCAGCAGAAGAGACCTATGAAGGCTACTATGTGAGAGGACAATCTGGAAGGCGAGGCAGAGGAAGAAATTTCAGAGAAGGAAGATCTTGGTGGTCAGGCAGCGAACCCTAGTGTCAACTGTGTGAAAGAGTTGGCCACACGGTTTGGCAATGCTTCCACCGTTTCAATCAACACTACCAAAATTTCCAACTCCACAATCCCAATGGCGGCCCTCCACCACCAAACAGTGTGTTCCGCCAGCAAACTCTATATACCCAGCTGCAGCCACCCTATCAACAAAATTAGCAGACAACCACAAGCAATCAAAATCCTCCTCATGCACTGTTCGCCGCAAACAGCCTTGACAATGGCTAGTATCCTGACTCTGGAGCTTCTCACCATCTCACATTCGATCAGCTGAACTCGCTCAGCAGCTCAAAATACCAAGGACCTGAACAAGTATTTGGAGGTAATAGAAAAGGTATGAGTATTGCTAATATTGGGAGGTCCATCATGCATGCATCTATGTCAAATAAAATTTTCAAACTCCAGAATTTGCCTCATGTATCTACCATCTCAAAGAATCTAGTCAGTGTCACAAAATTTGCCCTAGATAATGGTGTGTTCTTTGAGTTTTGGCCTTATGTGTGTGCTGTTAAATGCTAGGAATCCAAGAGAATCCTGCTCCAAGGCAACCTTAAAAATGGCCTATATAGATTCACTAATATTCAAATACCAAGACAAACCTGGAAGTCGAATAAAGCACAAGCTTCACAAGCTTTTGATGCTGAACAGGAAAAGAAAATATGTGCAAACACTAGCACTGTGGATAGGAAAGTACAAAGTGAATTTGGCAGAGCAGCAAGCAACAACACTGAGACAAAACAAAATGAAAAAGAAAGAGAAATAGGAAAAGAAATTGATGAGTCAAATACCACTCCTGAGAATCAAAACTCAAGAGAAAAGAAAAATTGTAATAGTAGTAGTAGTGCAATAAGAAACAACTACAACAGCACACACTAAACTACTAATATAAGTAACTTATGTAACACAATTAGCAATACTGATACATATGCTAATGCTGAAAGTCTGTGTAATAAAGTAGTAAACTCTAATATTCCTTGCCTACTTGATGTACCTGGTCCACTTGATGTAGTACCTCTTGATTCAAATAAATTTGCTACTGTTATTGACTGTCACAGACTTTCTCATCCTAACTGTAATTGCTATGTTCATTCTATTTCTAATAAATCTGCTGCTGTTGTTGAAAGTCATAGCCCAGCTCTTTCCAATTGTGATAACTAGGTTCAGTCTACCTGCACTACCCTAAACAAATACACTGCTGCTGTTGAAGCCAAAAGTTATGTCAGCAACCCTGCCATTAACAAACCTCCTCCTCCTAACTACACGTCCAAAAATAGACCCACTGCACTCATCACAAACCCCACTGCCAATAAAGTCACAAATGACCCTCCTTCTACACTGCCTCACTCTTCTCCCACAGCCAATTCCCAGGTCATCAAGCCAAAAACCCCACCCAACACCTTCAACTCCTTTGACCTATGGCACATGAGACTTGGCCATTCCTCCAAAAGAATAACCAAAACCATATTAACCAACAACAACATTCCATTCTCTCTCTCCAGCAGTTCCCCTGCCTTTTGTGAGTCCTGCACCATCAACAAAATTCATCAACTCCCCTTTCCACAATCTCACTCCCAACACACAAAGCCTCTTGAGCTAGTCTTCTCGGACCTTTGGGGACCATCAGCCCAACCAAGCAAGTTAGGGTTCAAATACTATACATGCTTTATTGATGTCTATAGCAGATATACTTGCACATTTCTTTTACAAACCAAAGTTCAAACATTCCCAGCCTTTTGCCAATACAAAAACCTCATTGAAAACAAAACTGGCCATAAAATCAAGACACTCCAAACTGACAATAGAGGAGAATACATGTCAAACACCTTTAACCAATTTCTCAGAGATCAAAGCATACAACATAGACTTATCTGTCCTCACACACATCAACAAAATGGCTGTGTGAAAAGAAAACACAGACACTTGACAAAAACAGCTCTCACCCTCTTATCACAGGCATCTCTCACTCTCTCATGTGGGATGAAGCTGTCCTCACCTCAACCTACCTCATCAATAGGTTACCAACTCCCACCTTAAACCTCAAATCACCCCTAAAGACCCTATTCAACATTACACCAGACTACCAATGCCTTAAAGCCTTTGGCTGTGCTTACTACCCCTGGCTAAAACCATACAATAGACACAAACTAGATCATAGGTTCATCAAATGTAGGCTACAGCCCTGACCACAAAGGTTACAAATGTTTATCCCCATTAGGCCGAATCTATATGGCAAGGAATGTCATCTTCAATGAACTTGAATTCCTCTTCCCATCGCTGTTCAACTCACAACAATCCTCAACCAAACCAACAACACCTAAAACCATACCACCTAGTAACTACGTTTTTAACCCACCCGGCATAAACATTCATCATGCACCCCCCAATAGTATCAATATTGTATCTAATTCATTACAACCTACACTAATTCATGTCACTGAAACTAACCATGTTGGAAGTGCAAATTTCCTTGAAACTATTCCTTTACAGGTGGAAATTGGCCCTTGCATGCAATCTGTAGCTGCCACCACATCACAAGTCCCTCAACTAAACACTCAATCCGTCACGATTGGGCAAAACACTCACCCCATGCAAACCAGGAGCAAAAGCGGCATCATCAAGGCAAAAGTGTTCACTGCCACCCTAACCTCCAGCCCAGAATCAGCAGATAACCTTCCGAAATCCATCACTCAGGCCCTTGCCACCCTACATTGGAGAGAAGTCATGGAAGAAGAATACTCAGCGCTAATGAAAAACAACACTTGGAGACTCGTCAATCCACCCCAACACTCGACACCCATAGGCTACAAATGGGTATTTCAAGTTAAAAGAAACCTTGACGGCACAATCCAAAAATACAAGGCGAGGCTTGTAGCAAAGGGTTTTTACCAAAAACAAGGAGTTGATTATGACCAAATCTTCAGTCCTGTGGTCAGGCATGCAACTGTTCTGGTCATGCTCAGCATTGCACTTGCAAAGGGCTGGAAAGTACACCAATTCGACTTCAACAATGCATTCCTCAATGGTGACCTCAGTGAAGATGTACACATGCAACAACTAGCGGGTTTTACCTCCTCAAACCCACATCAAATATGCAAGCTGCAACGTTCCCTTTATGGTCTCAAACAGGCTCCAAGGGCCAGGTTCACAAAGCTCAACTCTGCCTTCCTCAAGTTTGGGTTCACAAGCACTAGATCAAATGTCTTTCTCTTCACCAGATTCACCCCCTCTTCAGCAATCTACATCTTAGTATATGTAGATGATATCTTGGTAACCGGAAACTCAAAATCAGAGATCAACTCCATCATAACTCAGCTCCACAGCACCTTCTCTCTCAAAGCCCTAGGAGAAATGAACTATTTTCTCGGAATTGAAGTCAAACACAGCAGCAACGGGACAATAACCTTAAAACAGACAAAGTACATTCAAGATCTCCTCAAAAGAGTTGAAATGAGCACTGCCAAATCTGTGCCCACTCCAATGACATCCTCTCTCAAACTCTCAGCCTTTTGTGATAGTAACTTCTGCAATCCTACACTTTACAGATCGATAGTTGGAGGCTTGCAATATGCAACAATCACAAGGTCAGAAATCTCATTTTCGGTCAACAAAGTTGCTCAATTCCTTCACAACCCTCTTGACTCGCACTGGAGGGCAGTAAAAAGAATTCTTCGATATCTCTGGCACAACTTAGTATGGTCTAAAGTTCAAAAAATTCACAAATTTCAGAGTCTATGGTTTCTGTGACTCAAATTGGGCCAACGACATTGATGACAGAAAGTCTACCAATGGGTATGAAATCTACCTAGGTCCCAACTTGATATCTTGGGCAAGTAGGAAACAATCTGCAGTCTCAAGAAGCAGCACAAAAGCGGAATTCAGAGACATTGCAGATACAGTAACTAAGATAGTATGGTTGCAAAATCTCCTAACTGAGGTCAGAATATCATGCTCTGCCAAGCCAGTGGTATACTATGATAACCAAAGTGTTGTTCTCCTGTCTGCCAACCCAGTTCTACACAATAAATCAAAATATTTTGCTCTCAATCAGTCCTTCGTAAGAGATTTTGTCTCTAGAAAGGAACTCTTCATTCAGTACATCCCAGCACAAGACCAACTTGCAGGCACACTCACCAAACCCCTCTCAACAACATCATTTCACAAGTTCAGGAACTTGCTCAGAATATCTGAAGCAGATCCCTAGGAGGCCCTTGGCTTGAGGGGGCATGATAGTGTACATGATGCAAAACCTTCCATAACATTCCACATTCAGCATCTACTGCTAAGTTAGTTATGCCATCTCAACACAATTCAGTTAGATTCCATACTAACCCCTAACTAACTTTGTAATTACAACCAACTTGTAACCACAGCTCTCCCACTCACTGAGCCCATATATAAACTACTATAACAAACTGTATAGACCCACTTTTGTAATTCATCTAATAAGAGATCCTTAATTTCACTCAACTCTTTTTCTAACTCTTTAATTTCAAATTACTTTATTTCTCATCAAAGATTCTGATACCTTACAACTTACACTATGCACTTATACAATGTTTGTCCTAATATTATATAAGATATTAAATTTTTACTCTATATATTATTCTTTATTTATCCATATTCCAAACTATTTTAAAAGTTTTATTTATTATTTATTTGAAATATTATAAAGGTCCATTATGCTGATGTGGCAGAATACTTAATTAAAAATTTCTCGTAATGAAAATAAATTATTTCTCTTTCTATCCTCTTATGAAAATAATTTTTTTCTTTCATGCTTAGAAAATTAATACGACAACAATTTATGCCAGTATAGATTGATGATGAATTTCCTTTATATTCAAAAGTGAGGAAAAAGAAAAGTTTTTTTTTTAATCTAGAGTAGATTTTGAGTGTTATAAAAAAGATTGTTTCTTAAAAAAAAAATTAGAAGACGAGAGAAATACTTAATAATTAAATTGATAAATTTGTGAAATGAAAACTCAGGTGCAGTCAATTTTTTGTGAAATTGATAACCGAGAATCATTAAATAAAAATTTAGTCAAATCATTTAACGGTTCTCAATTATCAACTTCAACATGAAGTTGACTACACCTAAGTTTTCACCAATTTGTAATTGCAATTATTTTAATGAATTCCGTTACAAGTTGGTTGCCAAGCAGGGGCAGTAGATAACTCATGTTTTTCTACTCAAAAAGAAAGAATTTCACATTGAAAATCTCAAAATTCAGTACAAGAAACTAAGTATAGAACTATGAATCAATATCACATTGCCAAAACCAAAGCCACAGTTTGCAGCATCCACGAGTGAGAGAGCAAAAGAATGAATTGAATTATTATTGAAGAATCTTCAATAACTAATCAATAAGGAAGAAGGAAGTAACTAACTAGCAGGGATGTCCAATTCTGCATGGAAGAACACCCGCATAGCGTGTTAGCTGTCCAACATATGTTCCTGGCTTGGCTGTGATCATGTCCTTTGTTGAGAATGGCCTGTTCTTCAGTTCAGGTCCTGATTGAATGAAGAATGCTCCATTCAAGTACTCATCATTGATTGATCTCCATTGCCAGTCCTTCCATATTTTTTCTTCTGTGTATTCTCTCTTGGTGATCTCCTTGGCAAACCGGTTCGGGGGGGCGATGAACCTGTTACCCTCGCTGATGAGGGTAGGGTTCTTGCTGCCACCAATGGCATACATCTCCCAATGAGTATAATCATTGTTCACAATGTGGACGAAACCATATCTGGCTCTTGGCATTCTCTGAACACACCTCTTGCCGTAGTGGTTGAATGCCAAGGTGATTTGCATGATCTTGTCGCCGGTGTAGCTGTCACTGGCTCCAAACAGCATCACCTCGTTGTGGTCAGTGTAGTGGCCGTTGGAGATGGTAATGGCGGTGGAGCCCATAATGGCATCAATCAATCCATCGGAGCAGTTTCTCATGGAAACATGGTCGATCCAGATGTTGCTAGAGCCAAAGATGGAGATACCATCACCGTCACTCTTTGTCCTGAAGCCGTAATGTTTCTCGGAGTCCCTGATCATGCCACCGTCCTTGACGACGATGTTGTAGACCTTGATTCCATGGATGATGACATTCTTGATGAACTGGATGGTGATGCCAGCACCGTGTGCAATGTGGACATCAAAGCCTCTTCCATCAATGGTCTTGTTGCCAGCCATGATGAGCTCTTGCTGGAGGGTGATCACCATGCTGCGGGAGAAGATGATCCACAAGGGTTCAGTTCTTGTCACTGCATGGCGAAGAGTGCCGGGCTTGGGAGCCAGCAAGTCATCATCGGAAGGGTCGGTGACCACGTAGTATTTTCCTCCTTTTCCTCCGTACGTGTTTCTGCCGAATCCCATAACACAATTCGCAAGCTTTTGGCGGTTATCAGCCCAGTGTGGGTCACACCTCCAGCACCTGTCAATGGGGTTGCTCGCCACACATGGAGCTCCTTTGTTCTTTCCTTTCAACATCCTTCTTCCTCCATTCTTTCCAAGAATGTCCCTGTCCACAAACATCAAACCAAACTTAAAAAAACAAACATGATATAGAATAAGCTGTAAGAGAAATGCTAGGGCGCCATCAAGATTTATTATTTTTGACCATCCATCAATTATTCAATTCTTTTAGTCCAGTTCCTTTACCAGCTAATGGCGGAGGTGAAGTTGCCGGAGATGGCAAAGGGATCAGGGAAATAGGCTTTCTCGTTTTCCTCCCTAGCAACCTCGGCTCTTTCCCTCCAGTAAGAATCAAACATTCTTAGTTGGTCCTGCCAAAACGCTTCAGTGTCCAAGACATTAGCATAGAGGCTGGGAATAAAGGTAATTGCCAAACAAAGAAAATAAAACAAATTTTTAATTTTAGGTGCCATGATTCTTATTATGTTGGCCAAGGTTTGCTCCTTTTGCCACCAAAAGAAGCAAAAACCCCGGCCAAAAAATCACCCTTGACTGGGGATTGTTAACAAAATTGAGAATCCCAAGTATGTTTCGAAAGAGAGACATGGTATTTATATGATCATGGCCTTCATGTCAAGGAAAACAAAATGGGTGTGGTTGAATCTAAATATAGGTTTAGATCCGAGAAAACACAGGAGAGGTCTAAAAGAACGTGATACCTCTTTTACAACACGTGCAATTTTGGCAAACGCTTGTATCTTCATGGTCATGGTCATGGTCAAAGGCATTGCACAAGATGTTTGATCTAAAAATAGTTGCTTCTTTTCTTATTTTTAATGAACAAATTTATGAGGAAAGATGTGGTCGTGTGCAAAATTTGATACAAGTGATTATAGTTGAGTTATCACGGTTTTGTTATTTAGTTTCATGAGAATATTCCTTCTAACCCCAAGGCTGCAGTTAAATTGAAACATTGGTGGCAAGTATTTACATACATGTTTGAAAGGGGTAGTGATAAGTGAAAAACAAATTATCATAACTTCAATTTTATCTGTTATAGACAAATAATCATGCGTATCACAAATATCTTAACAAATAGAAACAAACAAAGGCCAATGACAATCGTAACCTTTGAGCTTTAATGAAATTTTTCTTTCTTTTTTTCTGTGTCCAAGATAACATGCATTCATATTTCTTAATCTTCTTAGTATTAAACCTAGAGAAATATTAAGTGTAATATTGTGGGAAGGAATATATGTTTTGAAGAAAAAAAACGGTTAATTTTTTTACAAATCTAATAATATATGCCTTTTTTTTTTTTACTTTTTTTCTTTGATAAGTTTTGGCTTACGTTCCATCTTAAAATTTAGAGTAAAGGACATTTTCGTTCTTGACCTTTTTTTTCGCGGACATTTTCGTCCTCAAGGAATAGAAAATACATTTAACTCCTAGACCCTTGAAAAACGTGGACATTTATGTCCTTCCGTTGAATTCAGCCGTCTGCACTGAATGGAAAAAGATGAGCTGACAGAGGTGGCGCTGAGGTGGCTGTAATGGAGGACAGGTGGCATGGAGCATCTCGTAACAGGACATATAAGTCCCTGGAGACAAAAACGACGCCGTTTTTGTGACCTCCCCCAATCCTGTTTCGAATTTCTCTGCCTTTTCTTATTTCTTCGTCCTATTTCCCTTCCATTCTTCTTCCTCGGCCCCTGCCTCCATCACCGCCGCACAACGGCGCCTCCGTCAGCTACCGTCAACGCTGAAAGACAAGAATGCCGAAAGCAAACAGTATGAGCAAGTCGACCCAGAAAAATTTGTGCTGAGAATGAACAAGAAATAGGCACTAGCAGCTGCCATGGAGGTAGTGGTTCCCAACACCATGAGCTGGGAGCTGGACCTGCCAATCCCAAAAGGCAACATCTTCTTTGTGGCCAATTGCAGACCAAGCGCCGCAACCAAGCCATACGCCACCATCCCAACCAAAGGAAGAGGAACACCTATCAAACACAAAACAGAAAAATGTCACTCACACATTCTTTCAAACACATTGCCTGCAAATAATACCCTTCACACCACAAAATTCAGAGACCAAAAAGAATCACACATAGAACAACAATATGGCAAACACACACATCAGCCAAAACCCTAACAGAATCAAATCATAGAACAGTTCAATTGCAAGCACCATCGAATAGTTGCAACACATTCAAAAGAAGGCAAAGAAAAAAATACCGAAAATAAGCGCGTAATCACTGTTGAGTATGTCGCCGCAGGGAGAACCACCGATAGGGCAAAATGCTTCGGAACCGATGAGCTTCAGGTAGGTAAGGTACGAGGTTTCAAGGAAGCCGATCCCGGCGATCCACGCGGTCAGCTTATGAGTCCATTCGCCGGAGCCGGAGGAAGTGGCGGGAACCTTGGTTTCCTGGTCGGGTTCTGCGGCGGAGCATTTGAGAGGCGGCGGCAACCTCATACGCTCCGTGACGTCAAAGAGGCCCAAGCTCCAGTGGTTGGGAGCACGGTGGTGCCAAATGGGCACAAAGGAACGAAAAGACGATAGGGACATGGAGAAGGTGAAAGTGGCCATGGTGGTGGAAGCTTCTAGTAGCTTCGCCGGCGTTGATGGTGGCTGACGGAGGCACGGCTGTGCGGCGGTGATGGAGGCAGGCGCCGAGGAAGAATGGAAGGGAAAAAGGACGAAGGAAGAAGGAAGAAGAAAAGGACAAAGGTGGAGAGGGAGGGGGATGGGGCAAGGAGAGGAGGGGCAGCTTAGGTGGTGGTGGAAGAGGGAATCAGGGGCACAGGAGGTGGTGGGGGTTGGAGGTGGCTGATCTATGGAAGGATTAGGGCTCATAAATGTGAAAGATGTGAAAGATTGGGGGTTTGGGTGAAACGACGTCGTTTTGTGTTGGAAGGACTAATATGTCCTGTTTTGAAAAGCTACATGCCACGTGTTCTCTCGTAACAGCCAGGTCAGCGCCACGGAGCCACGTCAGCGTTTTCCGTTGAGTCTAACAGAGTCACTTTAACGGAGGGCCACTTTATCCGCGTTTTGGAAAAGTCAGGGACATGAATGTATTTTCTAATTCTTGAGGACGACAATGTCCGCGAAAAAAAAGGTCAAGAACGAAAATGTCCTTTACTCTAAAATTTATTTAAAGTCATCATAAAATAGAAAGCATGGCACGTGGTTAAAGTTTAAACATCTGAAATATTAAGTAATAATGCTGAGTAGCCAAGAAGCAATAGCTCAAATGGCATAATCTCTCCGTACTCAATTAAGAAGTTGTGGGTTCGAGTCTCCATATATTCGGTTAAAAAAAAAAAAAAGTAATAATGCTGAGTAAATTACAACTTCAAAGTAGGGTGCATACATGTAAATATTCCATTTTTGTTCACATTAACTGAATACATTGCCACATTTGAACCTGATCAAGAGCTACTTAATACTATCAATGCCATGCATTTGTGCCCTTACATTTATATTATTTCCATATATATATTATTTATAATGCATTATTGATACAAATTCTCCTGATTTGAAGGCTTTCTTTCTTGTTTTGGATAAGCCTGCATTTGACTTAAATGAAATTCTCTAAGATGCTGGTTCTATATATGAAGAATCTATACAGTGGTACAATGATGCCTCCTAATTGAGGCAGATGGCATAATCAATTGGAAGAATTTTCCAATGGAATATATATTTGGTTTTAATTTTAATTAATAAGATATGGACACAAACTATATTATGATGCCTCCCAAATCTTATAATCTCTTCCTTCCAGAGCTGAGGACCATTTTTGGGATCCACTTGGTGGCTCAAAATGACCAGGTCCAATCTTCATAGCAACTTTATCATCTATGATTGCAGCATAAACATCCCTTTCTGCCTTGCATATTTTTACCTTAAACATCAAATAAAAAGAATGGTGAGTGCTCCAAGAACACCATAATTTTTATATTACATAGATTACCCTTTAATTTGTGCATGAAAATATAAATAATGCGTTTGGTTTCTATGTCAAAACACAAAATGATATAATACTCTTTTACATTGCAATCCGGTGTCGTCAACCTACCACGTACATAAAATGTGATTTTAATTACATTTATCTACATGACAAATTGACAACATCTGAGTAGATGTCAATGTAAAAAGAGTTTTACATTAACACATCGAAATTAAACTCATAATAGTAATGACCTTCATTTTTCTTTATGTAATAACACTTGATTGTATGCTGGTGTAAAAGAGTTTTACGCCACCAGTGTATAGAAATTAAACTCTACTAGTATGATACTTACTATACTCCGGCAGTGTAGCTTGTTCCGTTGCCGGACAGACAAAAGAATGGATATTTCAGTCTTGTAATGAGAGAATATGTGATCAAAGAACACCGATGGAGTTCCTGGGTGAGTAAGGATGTATGCATATCCTTGCATCTCTTTTCCGCTTGGAAATCTCCAATGACCCTTCAAGAGAAAATATGAAGTGTTGCAATATTTGATAGTTTTAGCAATCTCAGTTATAAATGTTACCTCTAAAGTTTGCTTTATCATAATAAATGTTTGTGCAATGAACACTTACAAATGTCAATAATTGCACACTGCTACAGTATACAGATCTAAATGTGGATATATAAATAAATATAAAGAATCCAAAGAAATTGAAAGGAAAATGCCTGATTTAATAAACTCCAATCTTAGTTAGTTGCAGAAATGTTCATATCAACGGACGAAGCACAGCAGAGGAAAATGAACTATGCTCAATCAGATATTCAGATTCAAGCAGCAAGATAATTTTGTATAGGGAAGTCCGAACCTGGGTAGAGCCAGTATCATGATTTTCTATAAAAGTAACAGCACGAGACGGCCACCATCCAAGAACTCCAGGGGGTTTTCCCTTCTGATCTGACAATCGCCAATATTCACATTTATCCAATGCCTATATGGACCAAAAACCAGTCAACTATCGGCAAATGTTAAGGTAAGTCTGTTTATGTCAATAGTAGAGAAATTTTTTTGAAGATTTATATTTGCTGCCTGAAAAAACATAATTAAATGATGATACTATTCTCTCCCACATGAAACCAGTTAAAATCTCAGGCATTGGAGCAGCAAGCTTATTCAGGATGAGTATTGAGATTTTTTTGCTAGAAACATTATCAATATCATGGAAAAAATTATGAAAAAGAAACACTACCACGCTGTCTTTGCACTAATCCATTGCAAAAATTTCCAACAAACACTTATCAAAGCATATCCCCCGAGGAATTTGAACGTTCTTAAAACCATCGAATTGAGTGCTTACAGAGTGAAGGATCCCTTTGGTCGTAACATCGAATGCCCCCGCAGTACCATTGGTAGCATTGATCCAGTCAATGATCCGCTGCCTATGCGCGTCTTGATTATGATCCATCTCGCCATATGTATAACTGAGGGAATCCCAGTACTCTCCAACAGCAAAGTAAGGTTCACTTGCTTCGAGGTAATCCTTTACATAACCACCCCAAAATCCTCTCACAAAGTCAAGCCTCCACCCATCATAGCCAATTTCTTTCCTGAAAGACAATTCTTGTACTTCTTCAATGCAACAGAAGGAATGGCGACAATAATAATGTATTTAATCATGAAAACCATAGATTAGAGATGCAATTTTAAGCTTCCAAATCCACTGATCTTATTATATTATATTATTATAACCTATTCACTACTGACAAACTTATTGGATATACCATCATCTGATACAATATTATGTCCTAAGCACTAGTAATAAGCTATTGAAAATTAAGATCAGTAATATTAACCTCAACCAAAGTAACCATTCTTTAATATCCTTTCTCACAAATTCCTGTGAATGATCAATGTTCGGAGCAGCATGGAAATTATCTCCACTACTTTTGTTGCCTCTACCCTGTTTGGCAAGAAAAGATATCCAATATGTATTTTTAGATTTTCCCAGAAATATAAAGCACTTTGTATCATAGTATTTGAAAGACAGAACTTCAAAAGAACAAATCACACATATCATATCTACTTTACCAATTATAAGGCACTTCCAAATGTTTCAATCAAAGTTGTCTCGTTTATCATGAAGTCAATCAACACATTAGATTGTTTACACCACAAAACTTTGTGTACACGAAGATGTACATCTTCACATTGTGCATATGAGCATGTTCAATTGTGATAGGTATAAACAAATATGTTATTTGCTCCTATTCAGGGTAGAATTCAATTACATAGTAATTGGTGAAGGGAACAGTCAACAGAAGTAATCACTTCAAAATATTTGGATTGCCTACATCATCATAATCCATTTCATGACCTTGTATAAAGTACGAAAATTCAATAAACCGAAAGCACCAATATTAAGATATTATTCTAAATAGAAATATGTTATTGGTTTGAGAACAGGCCACCAAACAAGTAGGTCAGTAACAACTTCAACACAACTTATGTGTTCCATTTTGGGCTGTTCACTCAACAAAATGCTAACAACTCGAATATGACGTATAAAATTTAAACAAAGTTTCTGGAAATTTGCATCTATCAAACAGTTCTAAGTTCTACTGCAACCAGTTCACTTGTATTGACCATTCTTTAGGAAGATTGTCTACCCTGAAATAGTTATGGCTATCCACTATTGTCATTCAGGCTATTGGAACAAAGTTACTCTGATACCATAAAACAAAATACAATTTCAAACACAAAGCAGTGAAAAACGTTAAGCACACTACCACAGAACGAAATGTCTGTTTATCTTGATAGACATGCACACACACACAAATTTCTTCAACCTATAGTTTCCAAATGAACACCACTTTCATAGGAAACAGAAAGTGTAACACCTAATACATTGTTCATGAAACTATGTTACATGTTATGGCATCAGATATCAATTTCCTCAGTCTTAAGGATAGAAAACTTGACTTCTTGGGTAGGTTTTTGTTGCGGGAAGAGAGAGAGAGAGGGTTAACTGAAAGGCATTGATCTTCAACCTCATAAACAAAACCAGTCATGCTGCTTCTGGGTATAAACAAGGGCAAAGATCTATCCAACTTGATTTAAGATGATTACTAATAATATTAAAACAGACCAATTTTTTTGCCTTAAATTCTCAGAAACAAACCTGAAAATGTGGATCATCAGCAACAATTGCTCGATCGTCCCAGTTGAGGCGACCTCCAAATATGTTCCAAATACCATTCTGGTTCTTAAAGTGGGCACATCGATGATTCAAAACGACATCTCCAAGTACTTTGATTCCAGCTCTGTGAAAGCTTTTCACCACATCCTTCAGTTCATCAATGTTTCCATATCTATTAAATAAAAAAACAATTTGTATCAAAATTTCCTTCCCATGAAAATGTGCAAATGGTGCTTCATGTCTATAAAACCTTTTTCCAGCACATTGAAAGAATAATGCCAGATTCCCAGATAATAAACTGAATCAATAAAATAATACTTTTGAAGTGCAGAATATAAGACACACTTTCGATGATAAGCAATTTCCTAACAAGGGGTCATCTATCGAGAAATCATAAAAGTTTAAATACAACATTACAACCACATCAGTACCTATGAAAATAATTAGGCAAATAGAATGATTTTAATCAATTACCTAGAATTTAAATTATATAAATCCTTTGGCATGTATCCTTCAGGGGACACAGACTCCGTAGGTGGTGGTAACCAAACTACAGTAAAACCAAATGATGATAGTTCTGCAGCTTTCTCTTTCAGCTCCATGTACCATCTTCCAGATTTATGAGATTCCCAGTTAAACCCTTGGCATAATATTTCATAACCAGTGCCTGTCCCTGAGGATATTTTTGGTGCCTCAGGTGACACCAATGTCTCTGATTCTACAGAAGCCACCGCCTCAGGTTCCGCAATGGTTTCCTCTGAGAAAGTTGGAACATTGGTCCTAAAAATACTATAAGCTTCAGCAGCAAGTCTTTCAATTTCTTGAAGAATGCTTTCTTGTGCTTCTTTGGATTTTGTTTTTCGAGTCTTCTCAGAGGAAATGTCTGTCACTAAATGCCTTATTTCACTGATTATTCCATCGGTAAATGTAGAGGTAGGTTCCTCCTGACTTTCCACTCTTGTCACTTCCCTCTGGACAGCTTCTGATTGATCCTTTTTTTTGCTAGTAAGTGAGTTACTAGAACTTGACAGAGGGATATGAAAGTCATTTCCCTTGTCATTCAACCAAGTATTGTCGTCTAGCTTAACAACAAAAAGAAATCCTGAAAATTCTTCTCCCACAGGAATTTCTACTGAATTCCCCTTCCCGCTGTCCCTTGACTGCAGAAGTGAATACTCCAGTAAATATAACACGACACAAAGAAAGGGCAAATAACAACATTACTGCATTGCGCTTACTATTTAGGCAGCACTTACTATTCAGTAAATAAAATTGAAACAAGATTAGTTCAGAAAAAGACAAAGCCACATATAGCTGAAGAGAGGAGAAAAAGACAGTATAGAGGTGAATCATTGGATAAGATATTCAAACAATTCTGCAGTCTTAACTCTCAGGTGCAATATAAATTAAAACATGATTTGGGGTGAAGATCAAGTTCGAAATCCTTATAAAAGTATTTTAGTATCAGAACATCTTCACTAATAATTCAAGGCAAGAACTCCACTAATGGTATAACTTATTTATAACCTAGATCCAAGTGCTAACGTATAAAAAGGAAAAGATACACAAGCAGCAAGGCATTCACCTGTAATTTAGTTCTCAAAGCTCTGTTCTTAAATGCTACTGTTTCTGCTGGATGAGGAGCAGGTGGAACTTCCCACCTTCTCAAATCATCTTTGCAAACTCCCCAATGAAGGAGAACCTCTCCAGGTATATCTGTTTCTAAATATAAAAGATTGTTAGCTGTCTCAGCACATTTCTTAACGGAGACACTGATAGAGTTGCCGACAGTAACTTCTTTGGTAATTGGCAGCTCTACATAGAAGCCTTCTAGTTGACTATTTCCTTTTCTTGGCTCACTGGATTGCTTGCCGTTATCTTGATCGTTGCTATGCACTGCCTCTGACTTGAGAAGAATGTTAGATATCTGCCCCAAGGCCCCTAGGAGGAAGAAAAGAATGATACATATTTTTAGATCAAGGTTACCAAAAAATGGTGTGTGGAAACAGCTAAAAGGTCAAAACCACAAAACAAAGAGCACCCACAATAATACATATAAAACCCAACTAAGGATCTTTTCGAACTTCCAAGAGATATTACGATCCAATGAGTTTTCTTTCTTTTGACAAAGTAGAGATCAACCATATTGCTATTCTTTCCCTAGACTAAAATGGATATACTCCAGAACTCATTTACATATAAACTGAAAATACATTTCTTCTTTGTATTTTAGTTGCACCAATAATTCAATGGCTGTTCACTCTATTGATCATTATCTAAGCATCTTATGAGAAAGTGTTTGATTTAAAATACTTAAATACACAAGAGATGACCTATTAGAACCATGACCTACAAAGTATCATTGTACTATCATTTATGTGACAGTTGACACTCACTAAAGGAACACAGAGCAATAGATGAAACAGCATATACATATATTGAAGCAGCAATAAAATAAAATAAAAATTTGAAAAAAAAAATATAATGCTTAATAATTTTGATGTACCTGGCCAAAAACTAAAGCCCTTTTTAGGTCCAATTATATTAGCATCCTCCTTCAGGTAGCTGACTAGAGGAACCTTGAAATCTCTTCCTTTGTGTTGAAACCAAGCACCAGTTTCCTCATCCTGGGTCGACAGGACCACACAAAAACATAATAAAATGAGGCAAAAAGAAAAGTTTAGTCAAGTCCCATAGATCAATCACAAATCCAACATGAATAAATTAAATCCCAAACAACAACTTGCTACAAAACAAACCTTGAGAACAAAATTAATTGCGGAGATTTCACTGTTGGATGTAAGATCAATCTTGACCTCATGAAAATTATCTCCTTCAGAAGATGACGTTGATTTCTTCAAAGGTGTCTCAATTGCATAGTCCTGAAATTTTTTACTTTACAGTCAAACTTTGCATCCCAATAATGATCAAGTGCCATGTGTGAAATCATGAGAAAAACAAGAAAACTTTGTAAAATCATGAGAAAAACAAGAAAACTTTGTATACCTTTATAGGAACAGATCCTGGGGGTATCATATCACGAGGAGGCTGATCCCATTCACTGCATAATCAATCTTTTAGATCCAATCGTCTATCTTAATTGGATCAATAACAACAGAACTTAAAGAAAGTACAATCATCAAGAATTTCAAACAAAACAAGAGTTGAAGAAAAACCAATAACACTTAGTTTAGCATTGATGTTACCTTCCAACATCATCTAAGCGGGAAACTCCCCAGTGAAGAACCCATTTCCCAGGTAGATTGCAACCCACAGTTAGCTCCCAATTTCTTAAGTCTTTGCCCTGATCCAATCTAACAAAGATTTGTCCCTCCAACTGTAGATTCCATTTCAAGTAAGACAACAATTCATCAATGCCAAAGACCAAATTTTATTGTATAACAACACAATAAGAATTAAACAAATTAAAGATGGGAAAATAAAAAAATACTGTCTTTCATATTAGGTTTACTACTTTTTGAAAAAGTGCAACATACAACTTATTATATACTACTACACTATTACCAATCTGTTTGATTGGTCAGAAAATCAAACGAAACCAAAAGAAAACGAAAAGCAAATAATAACCAACAGCAATAAAAGCTGATTGAGCTGATCCAAAGATTCACCCCCCCCCCCTTCAACTTTTTTGAGGGGAAAAAAAAAATCACAGAACAACTCTAAATTCTAACGATACCCTTTACTTCTTCTCAGTTTCCACATAAAAAACAATTTTTTTTCTAGGTATTCCATAACTTGCTCCATAAAGCAAGCAATATAAGAGAATTAAAAAATAAATAAAAAAAGAGGAAAATAGAGAGGAGAGAGACCAATTCAGTTCTGTTGATGGGGAAAATCTTGCTGAATAATACATCAGATGATTGAAGGGGCTCGAGGGTATCAGTGTTCGCGGCAAAAGCTTCAAACTTTGGAGCGTGGAGCCTGTGGGATACCGACCAAGACCAAGAGGAACTCTTGATGATGGTGGAAGAAGAGAGAGAAGAAGGTGGAGGGAACAACAATGTCTTGGGCTTGGAAGAGCGGTGAATAATGGAAATGGGGATGCCTCTGCGTGTGTTGAAGCCGAAGAGTGGTTCCAAAGTGAGGGTTGTGGACATGCTCATGCTGAAAGCTCAATGATGAATGTTAATGAGAAGAAGGAGAAGAAGATGCAAAAGGAAGTTTTCTCAGTTTGCAGCAACTTGAAAGTGTGGACAACAGATTTTTTTTAGTTAGAAAACCCAAATTTTTTTTTTCTACAAATTTGAAAAAACACAAAAACATCATTAAGTATTGCATAAAAGATACAATTATATTTATCCAACATTTCTTCGACATACATTTTGTGAATCGGTTCGCTACGTTACCAACAGCATATCTGCCAACTTCTGCCAACTTTTATTTATAATTATGTTTTATGGAAGTGTGTTCGTAGATGTGTCTAATAAAAATGTCTTTTTATATCTATGTTTAATAAAAGTGTCTTTATAAATATATTTTCTGGATGTGTCTCTTTATATATGTATTTAAAATATATTAATTATTAGACACATCCACGAACACACTTCTATGAAACACAATTATAAATAAGAGTTGGCAGAAGTTGGCAGATAATATGTTAGTACTCTATACTTTTCCTTTGTGAATATATTTAAACACATTCTAGTATAATTATATATTCTAATTTTATTCTTGATTTATAATTTTTAAAAAAATTTAAAAATAATATATTACTGATTATTAACGCAACAAAATATATAAAATATTTTATATAATTATAAAATATAAAAACATTATTAAAAGAAATTATGTGCACTTAATATTAACAAAATATTAAAATATTGTTATAATTATCTAAAGAAGTTATATTTATATAAAAAACAAAATAATATAGATTCAATCATTAGATCTAAATAAATTTTTAGGATTAAATTTTGAAATAATTAAACCATTTATTTGCATCTTCCTCATTTGTTTTTTCCCAAACTATTATTAAAATTGAAATGATTAAATAGTTAGTATTAAAGCAAGGTCTACTATTTTGTGATTGAAATTGATCTTGACATTAATATTGGAATAATGTATTAATGATACTATATAAATATCTTTTTATTTTTCATATTTTGTTCTTAATTAAGTATAATATATTATTATTAATAAAAATTGTACCTAATTTTTTATATCTATTATATAACTATCTCTATTTTTGTTATTTATTATTCTATTTCTATACAAATGTCAACCAAGTGTTAAGATTTGATCTTTGTCTAATATATACGAAAATTTAAAACTCCAAACTAATTAGTGAATATTAATTATCATGTACGACAATAAATACTCTAATTATAAGTCAAAAAGTGTCGTCTTTTATTATTTTATAAGTTATTGTTATTTAGGATAGCTTATTGATCAATTTTCCGAGCGATCATGAATTGGGATTATCTTTAATCTGTTGTATGGATGAAATCATCAAAAGCATACCTTAATCTCAAACAGAGATATATTTATTTAAAATTGCCCAACTTGTTTGAGCAAATCGAGAATTCAAGCAACGTAGCATTAATCATATATTTTAACTCAGATCATGCAAGGTTTAAGGATATGATCCACGATTTTTGTTGTTTTGCACATGTTTATGTTGTTTTGTACATATTTTACTTTATTTTTAATTGTAGATTGATTTTAATGTTTTATTTTTCGTACAAATGTTAATATATCAATTCAATTATTGGAAAGTGATCACGGGAAAAAATATCGTCTGTCAAGAAATATCAATATAATTTGTGGTTCTCTCTACTACGTAGGAGCTTATTTTTCACTTACTTTAATTAATAACGTTTAGATAAAAAGTTAAGTTGAAATGAAGAAAAATAATTTAATTATCGGAATATCTTTAAAGTTGTCTTTTTAGTTTTTAACTTGGCTCAAGATATGACGAAAGGAGATTACCATCAATCTACAGGTGTGGATTCTCTCCAACCGTTGAGAACAGGTTCATATGTGAGATCATTAAAAATTTCAAAGAGGTACTTGATATATATTAATCTTGATGACAAAATTTCAGTAACTAACCAACTATATAATTAGGTGAATTATATGGTAAAGATATAAGTTTAAAGATCTTTCTTTATATGGGATGAAAGAGAAATTAAAAAAGTAGGTCTTACACTTTGAATAATAATAAAATAATTAAAAATAATTATAAAAAAAATTATTTTCTATTTCTATACCACCTCAATCTGTATAGTAGAATGACCCAAATAATTATAGAAAAGTACACATAGATAATGAAAATTAATATAAACGATGGATATATCGAAAGTTTAAATTTATTGATGGCCACTTTATTTTTGGTATTTCATTACATAGATAGATAGTTATCTTGTGTGTAACTTTATTGGGAATATGATATATCTGTCATTGGAAATATAATTATATAGGAAGCCTAATCAAATAATGATATCTATACTAAAAGCTGTCATCATCTAGGTCTACCCCTCCTAAATTTATGCATAGGTTTTCTTTTTATTTTTAGTTTTTGCTTTTCTCTAGGTGTTACCTCATGTTGTCTTTGTTATCTGTCTTTTCTCTCTCATTCTCTTCTCATCTCATCCCCTCTTCTCCTATTAACTTAGGGTTAATATAACTTACCATTTATACACCTTATTTGTGTATCAATTGTTGTTTGCTTTTAGGTCCTATATATAGGATTATTTAGTGGGGCCCGCAAATATCTTTCGATTGATATCCAAAGTCAATCAACACTAATATATTTCAAATGTCTATGTTGCTTCTTTTTTTCCCTCCCAAAATAAGGGTTCTATCGATTTCGAAATTCGAATTACTCAATTGATTTGTGTTTATAAATAAAGGCAGAACCCATTGATCATGGCAGATTTTTCTCACATTCATGTTGCTGTTGTATGTGTTTCTTAGTTGCTGTTTGATTTACTGAAATATGTTCCCTCTTTCATCCCTCTAATTGCATTTTAATATGACAACTGCCTTAGATATGGTTAATAAGATTAATCCTGAGAAGGAAGCATGGAACCTCAAAGTTAGGGTGATTAGGCTTTGAACTGTTCCAACTTTTACTGGTTAGCTTCTCCCAAATTCCATGGAGATGATTTTGGTTGATGAATCTGTGAGTTATAGTGGTCTAAATCTATTAAAAAAAATTTATTGTTTTTTTGTTTTGTATTTAGATGTGTTTCTCCTTGCTTTTTTTTATATCGAGATCTGAAATTTTGTTTCATTTAAATTTGTTTTTCTCTGTATTTGATTTGTCATTTATCAGATTTTTAGTATAATTTATGTTGATTGGTAGGGGTGCAAGATACAAGCAACTGTTCGAAAGACTATGATTTACAGGTTCAAACAACTTCTCTCCGAGGGTCGAGTATATGTAATGAAGCTCTTCTCTGTTGTGCCAAACCAAGGATCTTATAGGGCCACTAGGCATCAGTTTAAGTTGATTTTCCAGTTCAGAACCACTGTTAGGGATGCTATCTGCGATTTTATTCCAAAATCTGCTCTTACAATCTATCCATTCACTCAACTTTTGGAAACCAAAGAGAATTCCGATTTCTTAGTTGGTATGTTGTGCTATTTGCTCATACTTTTTTTTTTGCTGGAATGATTGCAGTCTTGTTTCTTTGTGATTTGTAGAATGTTGCTTTGTTGTCATTATTTCCTAATAGTTTTTTTTTTTAATATTTATTTGAAATGTGGTGGGTCTGATGGTCTCCGTGTCGGAAGAGAAAGAATATGATAAAGATAGAAAGAAGATGAAGATGGCTGTGATGGAACTTGCTGAAAATGAGTTAGCGTTCTTTAATTTCTACCTCTTCCTCTTATTGAGATTCTTTTTTGTTTTCGGTGTGTTTGTATAGTCAAGTTTCTAATAGTGTAGGTGATTTTGTTGGTCGTTTTCAGTCACAGGATTCGGTGTGCCTTATTTGGTGAATATGTTGACGAACTTAATCGATTTCTGTCTTCTGGGTATGCTGAACAGCCAGTTGTGGTTTTACAGCTTGCCAAAGTTAAGGTTTTTAGAAGTTCGTATCATGTAAATTTTCATTTCAGGTGTGTCAGTTATCCAAGTTCACTTGGTTTTACCACTATATTCCTGTAACCAATGTATATATATATTTTTAGGTAAAGTTGGACTTCAGAATGTTATGTTTGCATCAAAGCTTGGATTTAATCTTGACATCCCAGAGGTGGCAGCTTTTAGGAAAAAGTATTTTTTTACATGTAGTTTCTGTTGTGTTTTTTGTTGTTGTTGCTGTCATTGTTTACTTATTTAAGTTGGTGCTGTATTTGTTAACAGTTCTATTCCACATGGAGTTAGTGCATCCCAACCCATTGCCTTTGTTGGATCTGGAAAAAATATCGGAATAGAAGAAGATTTTATGAAGCTCACACCTAGGTGTACTGTGAAGTTGCTTGATGATAACAACCGGGTTGGAACCAGTTTAATTTTTTTTAATCATGTTTACTCTTGATAATTTGTGTTAAATTTTCTTTTGCTATTCATTAGTAAAAACTGCTTTGTTTTTGTAACCATGTTAATGCTTTTTTCCTCCTTTGTACTTGAAAATACTACGCTGTTAGTATTTATTTTAGTTTTTCAGTTTTAGTTTGTATTACAACTATCTTTGGTTATAATGTCTTAACATTTATAGACCTGGTCTTATATTTTTAGGCTGAAACTTTTGTTGTACTAGCGAAGATAGCTGAAATAGTTGAGAATGGTCCTTGGTGGTACTCTGCTTGTGTGTGTGGCAGAGGTGTTCAGGCAGAATCTGGGATTTACTTTTGTCAGTTTTGCAACATCCATGTTACAAATGTGACTCCTAAGTATAAATATTTTACAATGCTTCCTCTGTGCTTCGTTAAATAGTGAATTATTTCTGCGTAGTTGTTAACCTCAGGCTAGTATTTATGTGCATCTTAAAAAAATCCAGGTTTAGAGTGAAGGTGTTGGTTGAGGATTTCACTGGTGTTTCTATTTTTGTCCTCTTTGATCGTGAGGCAAGTTACCTACTGAATAAGACTTGTGCCCAGGTGTTTAAACAACATCTTAAGAATGTTGACGTAAGTCACTCGAATGCTATGTTCTTATTATGCGCTGATTTTATTGTTAAAGAGTTTTCTTATCCTTCGGTTTCTACCGATTCATTTTTTCTGTTGTCTCTGTTTTATATTGTTCGTAGGTTGTGTTTGGCACACAATTTTCTCCTATATTCCAAGAAATTGTTGGAAAAACTATACTGTTCAAGGTTCTTAGTGGGCCTGTTGGGATGGAGAAATTCAAATGGACTTATCCAGTGAGGCGTGTTTGTGATGATGCTGCAATACTTGGAATGTTTGAGCTCTCTGGTTCAGATTTGAGTCCTGAAAAGGTATAAAACGGAATTCGCACCTATTGTTTTATTTTAATAAATTCTTTCTTAAATTTTTCATTCTTTGGTTGTTCCACCTTTATTCATGTCTTATATCGGATGTGCTTTGTATTATCCAAGGCTGAGTTTGTACCAAAAGGAGAGAGATCATTTGGGGAACCCTCTAAGGTTACTGAATCACCGAAATTGGGATTGACTCCTTCCAGCTGCTCTGAGCTCTTTGCTGGTTCGCCTAAATGTACCGAACCAAAATCAAGTGTTGTTGACTTGGGAGTTGATGAAGATGCTAAGGTTTCATACTTGCAGTTTCTTCTATTATTTTTTCTGTATTACTTTTCACCCTTTTTTTAGTCGTGTTTAAATTGAACCTAATATGTTGTGTCATTTAATAGTATCCTCTCCTCAAAAGAAAGTCTGCTGATGCTGTGGTGGATAAGTTAAATGAAGTGGATAGTTCTGAAAATTCATGTGATGAGGTTGATGAAAGTGAAGAGGTGAGTGGTGTTGCCAATTTATTTATTTTTTTGACAATGCGCTTAATTTTCTGATCAAGTTCCTTTGACTAGAACTTATTAATTATCCCTCTAATTAGGTTTATATTTTCATGCAATTGTTTACACTAGGAGTATGTGGTTGGCCTTAATCGAGGCTCTCTTGATCCTGAGAAAGATGTGAAGCCTTTGTTGAAGAGGTTGAGAAGATCCTTGAGGCTGCAATTTGATGAAGCTGAGGAGTCTCGTGGCTCGGGGAATGATGGCTCCTCTGAACATGGGGTTAATTGAGGTGGCTGCCCATGGCAGTTAACTAGAGCTACTGATTAGGACTAATCTAGGGCATTAGGTATGTTGGTTGTGTCCATGTAATAGCATTTGATGCATTGGATTCTAGTGGATGAGAATATGTGTGTGTTGTCATATTTTGTATAAGTTGTTTGGATTATTTTTTGGGCATCTTTCTTATGTAATAGATTAAGTGCTAGGGTGTGGACACAATATCCTTAGCCACTAGGCAAATTAGCTATTTAGCTCTTTATGTTTGAACTTATTTTTTTGAAATTCAATAAAATGCAGTAGCTCTTTTATGATATAAAAATCTCTCCTTCCACAATTTAGTTTATTCCTTAACTTATGTGGTTTTGCCAAGTGAATGCTTTATGGTATTTAGATGACTGAATATTCATGTGTTGTTGAATTGATTTGTACTTCCTTGATATATCTGTATTGAACAGGTTGGAAGTGATCTTTTGGCCATTTCTTTTGTTTTGATAGATTTCTTAGGTGCATTTTGCCTATAATGGCTAATATAGCTTAGGTATTAAAAAAGTTCATTCTTCGTTAAAATGATGACAAGGATATATGTACACCACAAAGTCACTCATGATTTTTTATTTGACTGATTTTTTTTATTAGATAAAGTAATTTCAAAAATATTTGGATTTTATTGGCTCTCTCTCATGTCAATTTGAGACTCAAATACCCACTTCTCTGAATACACAATTTTGACGTTAGTGGCAAAATTTTGATTAGTTAATTTACTGTAGAGTAAGTTTAACTATATATTTTATAATAATAATTCTGTTTTCATTGTGACTGTATACGAAAACACTATTTTTTTGAATATAATGAATGGTGTATTCACTATATTTTATCCAATTATTGCTGAATCCATTTTTTTCAATATATGGTGAATATGTAAATTGTAAATAGGTAAACAAATTTTGCGTCATGTTATAATGTAAAGATCAGCAGCAGTAGCATGCGCTATACCCATGGTTCTGAAAATCGGACCGGACCGGCCAGTTCAACCGGAATAACCGGAAACCAGTTACCTAGCCGGTCCGGGTAACCTCAAAAACCGAATGGCAAAGAACCGGTAGAAAAACCGGTCGAACCGACGGTTAACCGGCGAACCAGAAGAACTGTCCCGGTTTTTTGGCGGTTTAGTGGTTTGGAAATTCAGATGCCAAACGACGTCGTTTTGGCTTTTTAAAAAAAAAAAATAGAAAGGCGTACGCGTAACCTAACCTAACCCTAATCCACTATGCCACTGACCCCATTACCCCAATCAGACAATCTCCCCTTTCTTCCCCCTTCACCCACCAAGGCCACCATTGCCACCGCCCACCAAGCTCCAGATTCCAGAAACCACCAAGCCACCCACAGCCATCCACAGCAGCAGCGCTCCTCATTCGCCACCCATAACCATCCACAGCAACAGCGTTCCTCATTCGCCACCCAAACCAATCCACAGCAGCCGCGACCACCACCGTGTTGAGCCCGCCTCCTCGTCGCCGAACGTCGCCGAACTCGCCGAGCCCGCCTCCTCATTCGCCGGTAAGACTCTGTTCTTGTCTTCTTGATTTTGAACTTGCTTCCTTCTGAATTCTGACCTCGCCCGTTCTGTTTGAAAAAAAAATAACAGGGCATCTGAGTTAAAAAAAAAACATATGAATCCAGTTAAATATGCTTCAGGTTCAATCTGTTTTTCAAGTCGTGTTGAGTCTCGAACACTTTTATTACCCTTTCAATCTGTTTGTTGCTTCTGAATATGTTCTGATCTTGATTTTTGTTTTTGATTTTCTATGCTGCCTGTTCTGTTTGCTGCTTCGGTTTGCTGCTTCATGAATATTTTTGTTGCTTCTGAATGGAAATAGTTTGAAATTTTTATTTTACCTGAATCAGTTGATTTCTGTGACTGTCAAGCTGCATGAACAAATTACATATATTATGAACAGTGTCAATTATCTAGGCAGCAAAATTTATCTTTCATATACATGACCAAATGAAGCTCATATATACCTGTATGTTGACATAATCTTCTGTGTCATCAATATATTCATGCATATACAAACAGTATCATGATCATGATGAATATTTTTTCCTCCAACAACAAGTTCACCTACAACTGCGACAACCACACCTTCAACTTCCTCGTCCATAATGGCTTCATTTGGTTTCTCTATTTTTCTCTCTAGATCTGTTTCCTCTGATTCAATTTTGTATATATATGTATACATTTTTGTGTAAATTGTGTTGTTTTGAATTTGATTTGTTTTGTTTGAATGGTGCAGTACTGAAATTGATCTGGTTTTGAAACTTTAATTAAAATAAAAAAAAGAAACTGATGATCCTCTTCTGAGCTCACTGTCACCACCATCATTCCTCCCTCGCCGTATCTCCAGTAAGCCGCTGCTTCTTTAGTTTTGATTTCTAAGATTCTGGCTTCTGAGTTGATTTTTTGTACTAGATTCTGAATTGGGATTGTGTTTTGAGTTGGGTTGTTCCTTAATGTGAGTCTGAATTTAATTTGAATTGTTTCACTTAGTTTTTCTGTTTCTGGATTTGGAGGTTGAGTTGTCTGTAACTCTGTATTCTGAGTTTTTGTTGTTGAAAAGCATTGAATTTGTTGAATCTAGTTAGGGTTTAGTTAGTTATAAGAGGCTTGTTGCACAATAAGAAATTTCATCAATGTGTTATTCAATTGAATTGTATATTGGCAGCCCAAAAAGGGATAATTGAATTGTATAAGAGAATTGATGTTGAATAATTAGCCTTGGCTTGACAATGTTGCCTGCAAGATCTTTAATTTTTTGCAGCTTGAGTGGAAATTCTGCCTCAGTTAGTTATTTTAAAGTTATCAATAAATTTAACTCAATCTGAATATTATCAATGAACTTTTCATCTTCAATTTTTTTTATATCTTAAATTCTATTAAAATTTTTTTACTTAAAAATTCATGAATTTTAATGAATTTAAATATATAAAATTATATATTAAATTTTTAATAATTTTATTTAATATTTAATTAAACCGGTTGAATCCCAGTTGAACCCCGGTCGAACCACTGAACCAGTGAACCAGTCGCCTCACCGGTTCATTGATCGGTCCGGTTCTCGCAACCTTGGCTATACCATTCAATCCATGAAGTTCTCGATACTCAGAAAGACCAGCAAATTTTGGATGAAGCTTATACATACAAACTTTGTCACTTCATAATAACATAGACATTGAAAACAGTATAATATTAACAATACACTTCATGACTTCAAAATATGGTGAATGTAAATTTTAGGATCCCAATCACCCACAAGCTTTAAGATCTTTGAATTGTCAGATCTATTCGGCGGTTTTGCAAGGAGTCCATCTTCAGGATAATGGTGTCATTTTTCTTCAAGTTATAAGTTTGACAACATTTGGCCCAATCCACCCCGAATCTCCACTCTGTATTTCTTCCTTGACTTTTGAGTAAATAGAAAAAAAAAGACATTATTGTCTCCGCTAAATGATGGACCAGCGATCTGCCAAATGGAACCATGTCCAAATGGAGTGAAATGTGCAGCAAAACTAGCACCTAGGTACTGCAAAAAATGAAGCATTGTTAGTGTTTTGGGAGAAATTATTAAGGTTATGTATTGTAAATGGATAATCAAAATTTGATGTGTTTGCATAAAATTGATATGAATTATTTATAATGAACTTACCAATCTACTTCCGGTGACGTCCGTACTTGTCAATCTCTTTCTATAGGAAACCTCTGGACTGTACCTGCTTGATGATAGTTTAAATTGTTAGTCTCCATCCTAAAATTTATCTCAATGTTATCTAGAAATAAAATTTATGGATAAATACATAAATTAAGTGTCACATTACCTATGATCAGCTATTTCTTCTCTTTTGGAACTGTCTTCGCTCAACTTAATGATTGAATTGGTTTCATCAGACATAATTATTGGATTGTTAGGGTTATTATCCTCCATTGTTGAATCTTCATCCTCATCTGATGAGTCTTGAAGCTCGGATGGTTTAGACCCGGACAGTATCATAACATCAGGTGAGGAAGAGTCATTATTGCTGCTGTAATCTAGATGAAATGCTCTTTTGATATTGTTCAATGTGTTTTGGTCCAATCGGTCCCCCACATAAAAGTTTTTTTCAAGAAAAATTTTAATTGGTTGGTTCATTTCATCGAAAAGTGAAATGAAAAATATCCCCAAACCCGCATAGGTAAACTGTATAGTATTCCCTTTCCCGACAAAATAAAAATTCCTAATCAGCTCGAATGAACCCTTAGTTATAACCTTCTGTTTATTTTTACTTTCTATATCCAACACTAAGCAATTATCCCACTCATCAATTGCGTAGCATGACGACCCTAATTCATGCTCATAAATTGCTTCAAAACATGGTGGTAGAGCTTTGTCTCCCTATATTACATGTTACAGTTCAAATTAAATGCTGCAACTCACATGCTATTTACGATACATGACATAATATTATATATATTTACTTACCTGCCCGTGATATAGTCGAAACCTTAGAGTTGCTTCTTTTCCTTGGATCCAGTGTTGTTGGGTTGCCAAAAACCTCCTGAGAGCATATAAAAACACCATCATAAGTTAGTCATACTTCGATTATTTGTAGCGTAAGAAATGGACTTGTGCTGACTTAAGTAAATAGTCATTTTAAAATCAACTATTCTTTTGATTGGTATATATTTTTAATTACTTAAAATCATTTTAATAAGATCTAGATGCCTTATATTATTGATCTTTCCGTTCTAATTAAAATTTCTCAAAAAGTAAAAAAAAAATCAATACGGCAAAACTTAAGAGGCAAAATACTACAAAGACACTTAATAGTTTTTCTTTTTTTTTAATACTATAACAACAACCACTATATACATTAATTATGGGAGCAAAGAACAAATAAAAAGATAATATACGCCAATAATAATCCTAAACATTAGACAGCGACCCAACAAGAATCAAATTAAAGATGCTAAACTCCCCAAGTTATGATCTTGCAACACAAAATTTGATTACGATATATGTACCATCCAAGGTTCATTCACCTAATTTGACCATTCTCTGATAAGGATTCAGATTTTTACCTGTTGGCATCATTCCTGTCTGCATACGTCGCCATTGAATTTTATGATGTTGCTAACTGCGTTCTCAGCACTGAAGAATAGACCAACGATTTTTTCTCTTAGTACAAAATATTGTGAGTATAGAAAATTAATTAAAAAAAAAAATTTTTTTGGGTTTCTTTTTGTGTTAAGAGAGACAGTTAGAAATTAGAGAGATAGAAACATTTCATATGGATGATGCAAACCTTGCTTTGTTTTTCCGAAGGATCTTGAATAGAAGATCTGGTGTAGATTCTTCTTTTATACTTCTGTTGAAACTCTTTGCTTTCTAATGTTTAGTTTGCCTTGCCCACTAAAGAGTAAAGAGAAAAGAGCAACACTCTTTCATTCTCCTGGACTCTCAAAAAAAATTCATTCCCATTAATTTATCATGTGCGTTTAGTTTAAATAGGCCAAAAGGTATTTTTTAATTTACATATGTTATTTTTTTATTTTCTTAGGCCCAATAGTTTATTACATAGTTTAGTTTATTTAAAATTTAATTTTAAATTCGCATGATCAACACAGGATTATTTAAAATTTAATTTTAAACCCTTATAACCTATAACCTAATATAACCTATTCCGCGTGAATTTCCAACTATTCACCGTCACTCCTTCAATTTCTAATTCTTGTCATATCATTCAAATTCTTTCTCAAATATTTAATTAGGATATCATTTATTTTTCTTTCTTCTTTTTTGTGTTATTTTATTTTTTCATATTGACTCTATATGTAAATTAAAGAATTGTCTCTTTTACATAGTTTAGTTTATTACAGTGCACAAAATAAATTAAATAAATATTATTTTTAAAAAACGGTCTCTTTTATATAGGATTAAAGATTTTTTTTTTGTTATTATCTTTGTGTAGTCTCTTTTTTTTTTTTGTAGTTATCTGATATTGTGAATTATGAGTATTCTTTTATTAATTTTTTAAAATTTGCTCATTATATTTACTTATTTATTTATTTTTTTTTTAAATTTCAGTTCCTATGATAAATGAATAAAATGGTAAGAAAATCTGAACTGAAAAATCTATAGTTAGCCAATGACATAAATTACTTCAACCCAAGCTAAGTTTGATAAAATATGACATATAAAAAATAGTTACGGAAACAATAATTATAATTAATGAGATTAAAAAAGTAGGAAATTTTTTGGTACATAATAACTTATTAATGAGTATAGTTATTTCGTGAATCTCATGCTAATATATCTTTTATTTGATTTTGAATAATTTATTCAAAACAACTACCAAAAAAGTTATATAAAAACTACTAAAATAATGAAATTGTTAAGAATTGTTTTTTGTTGAGTTGGGTTAAATATCAACTATTTTGTTTATGGGTATTTATTTTTAATTACTTAAAATCATTTTTGTTTGTCAATATCTCTACGAAGCAAAGTATGATGAAGAAAAAATAAAAAGATAAAAACTTAAAAAAATAGGGGTCTTTCTAAGCAATAGGCATGCTAAAAAATACAGATAAAAAGTAATGGCTAAATTCAAATATAGCACAAGAATAAATTCACAAATTACATACATTTAGATGTCAACAATATTAATATTTGAATAATTTAATATTTATCTGATAGTATAATACTAGAAATTTTAGATTGAAATAACTAAAGTAAAATTATAGCCTTTGTTAATTTAGAATTGAAATTCACTGTAAAGTTATTTTTAATTTCTTTACACAAAATACTATTATTATAAATAAAGTAGCTAAATTTAATATATTTAAAATAATATTGAATAAACTAAGTTTAATATATTTAAAATAATATTTTGGAATTCAAAACTTAGTCTATCAAGGTGATGTTTTTTTTTTCAAAAAAAATTTAACTAATTTACTAATCAACCATGATTAGTAAAGTAACCTATTGATTGATGGAAACCATAATCTCACAATTCATATTTTACAGGCATAAATATTTTATTTTTAATCCTTTTAAAAGTTTTATGATATTTTTTGTGGTGAAAACTAAGATGCAATCGACTTCACGTGAAGTTGATACTTGAAAGTCGTTAGATGATTTGATTGATTTGACTAAATTTTCATCTAACGGCTCTTAGGCTCTTAGATATTAACTTCACGTAAAGTCAACTTCACCTGTGTTTTCCACCATTTTTTGTTTTTAGTTTTTTTTAAAAAAAAAAAAGAAAACGGATTACTTTAGCAAGGAAATGTATCCATTATTATGAATGTGGTCATTATAAATATTTTCATTTTTATAGATATGATTTTTTTAAATTTCTTTAAATTTTTATAATATTATCGTACTTAACATTAGGGGTGTGCATTGATCGAATGAATTGGGTTTGATGTGACCTAAATTCGGTCTGAAATATATACCGGGCCTAGTTATTAGACCCGAACCCGATCCTAAATCCGATGAAACCTATAAACTTTTGGACCATAATTATATACCGGGTAAAAATCGGGTGAAAATTGGGTCATTAACATTACATTACCTTGATACCTTCTTATAAGCTAGCATGTGAAAATATCCAAATTTCTAAGACTCCAACCATTATTTAACATGATAAAATTCACTTAGAAAAATATAACAAGAACCAACTCTTCTCTAAAATTAAAGCATACCCATAATCAATACTAATATTGTCTAATAACACCAAATATTTAAATCAATACAAATAACACAATATTATGCATTTTAAATATAAAACATTAACTTATAGTCTTATAATAACTAATAACACAAAATATTAAGGTTTACAATACTTAAATTCCACATAAGAATAACTATCATCCATCTCTAGTAACACAAAATATTAATTGTGTATGATGACCCGGCCACCGAGTCGAGTTCGGGTGACCGAGTCATGGTCCGGACCCGACCCAAAAGAATGACCGAATCTATTTTTAAAACCCTTACCCGACCCTAAACCCAGTAAAATCACACCAAATTAACCCCTAAAGTATTCATGATCGGGTCGGATCTTCAGAGCGGGCCAGGCCAGCCATGCACACCCCCTCCTTAACATTTTTCTGTGCACTTACAACAGAATTGTATATTTATAGTAACTAAAATATAGTATTTTTTTTTTACCAAAAATAAAAAACTCAAATCCATTGAGTATGGAGAAATTATGCCATTTAAACTATTACTCATTGACAACTAAAGTATAGTATACAGTACGGAAATAAGGAAAATATGTTAATTTAATTTAATTAATGATATAGAGATGTAACATGTGATACTTGCCCTTTCTGTAAAATAAAAATTATTTTTTATTTTTTCCGGCCAAATATAGCAAACACACCGTCATCTAAATCCACCAAGGAATTGACAAAATTTCCAAATCAATCAAAAGCAACCAGAGTTTCTTCAATATTCAACTCATATTTCTGTTGAAAGTTGAAACATATATGACTGTTGTTCTATATTTTACCAATTATATTATATCAATACTAAAAATCAATATCATATATATTTATTATTCAATGTTTGTGAAAAGGTTTAATTGTATTATTATAAAAAAGTAATAATTAAAAAAATATTTTTTATATGTTTTTGACATATTAAATATATAAAAATTCAAAACATTTTTCTATTATTATAATATTGAAAGCTAAATCCTATATTCTTATATCGAGCTTATCACAATAAATTTATCGAAAACACATGTTCAGCTGTGCGTAATCAAAACGTTGGTTGTGAAAAAAATTCATCTACTTTCTCTGTCAATTAATATTATAAAATATAATTTTTATTATATAATATATTTTCTTGATCTTGTTTAAACAATATATATTACAAATTTATATTTTATAACATGAATTAAAAAAAGTTTGAGAATATCTACTTTCTGCATCTCTTGTTCACATTTTGATCTCATTCAACCTCGTCAATTGGTGAGAATGAAAATTTTAACGCACCAACCACTTACCCAATAAGAAAGAGTCTTAACAAAAATAAGGATAAATTATTAAAATAATATCTAAAAATTTATATTATTAATAAAATAATTTATAAATATAAATGATATTTTTTTTTATTTTAAAACGTGATAAAAATGTATTAAATGCGATAAGAGAACCAACCTCGTCTAGATGCAGTTGTTTCTTAGTGTATTAACTCATTTTGTACTTCTCTTTGTTTGTCTCTTAGTCAAAATAGACCTTTTTTGGGGTTTGTTATTGTATTGTATCAAAATTTAAAGTGGGCAAGATCACTTGACATGCACATATTAATAAATCAATAATATTCAAGATAAATGTCTTCATGCCTTCATATTAAAGATTCTTACTAGCCTATTTTTACGAGAAACCGTAACAAATACTTTAAAAACTTCCTTTTTGCTTCCCTTTTTGTATTGGATGTAGAATTTGAAAATTGGAGGAAGAAACAAATGATTCGAGATCGAAATGCAGTTGTTTTTGTCCATATGTTTTTGAAATGCTAGATAACCAAATTGTGTTTCCAATCAAGTTTAATAAAATCAAATTTATAAACACATATTTGCATTTTCATTCACGTTCCTTTTTTTTTTTTCCCTTTACTACTACCTTTGTTATCATTATCACGATCATCATTATCATGTGATTCATGTGATTTGTGTTGCTATCTCTAGGATATAAGTTGCTTAATAAGAGATTTATGTGATTTTTGAGTATTTAGGTGGTGCACTGACATGATGTTATGTTATAAGAATGAATGTTGTAAATATTAATATGCAAAATATATATTGAACTTCTTAAATGTCACTATGAGTGTTCAACATATGAAAAAAATTAAGAACAATATCAAAGTAAGACAGCATTAAAATAAATTAAGAATAAATCACAACTTCCATATTAAAATTAATATGTGTTTTGTATTAAAACTATAGTAGATATATGTCATCATAAATAAGTGTTTGGTATCACATCATAAACAATGATTATACACAACATAAACTTTATATATATATATATATATATATATATATATATATATATATATATATATATATAACAGTAACAAATTTCTAGAGTGACAAAATGAAAAACACCAACACAGAAAATGTTATTAGCAAAGTCCAGTTCAGAGACTAAGTATCAAAAACAATGAGACAGAGGATGGAAAACATAGGGTGAGTTAGAATTAGGAAACATGCAAAAGATCCTAAGATTTTGAATCAAGAAGAGTATCAATTAACGGTTGAAAAATGAGTCTTTTTTCATCTTTGTTGATAATTTTTCTGAAGATATTTCGAAGAATGAATTATTCCATCTGTTTAATTGGATGGATGCATTAACGATAACTATGTATCACGAAAACAAACATGTGGTAATATGTATATTTCTGCGTTCATCCGATACACAACGAAAGGTGGGGCTCTGAAAGTTATAGCAGAAATGAATCGTATGAGATTGAGATGGAAAATTGTGTAAGTGGGAGAAACGAAGTATAGACGAACAACTGAGACAAAAGTTCGAAAGATAGCTTAGGAAGGAGGTGATAGTCGGAACAAGACGAATTCTCAGCCTCAGGGGAGGAGATAACCAAAGGTAGGTAGAGAAACTAATAAGGCACCAAAAAGAACCAGATCCGCATGGAATTGGGTGGACGAAGAAATTAAAGTGAAAGTATTGGTGATGAAAGAGAATCTGGACTGGCTATAGAGAAGTCTGGTCGGCGGTACGATGAAGGCAATTGATTTTAGATCCTTGAAAAAGATGATTGGAAAAAACCTGCCTCAAGTTGTCCAAGTACGGGAACTGGGAGCATATAAAATTTTTTTTATTTTTGATTCTGTATTGAATGCGGAAGAAGTATATACATTTAAAATGCATAGTCTCTTGCAATTCTTCTACAGTATATGGAGATGGGATGAGACGGAGCGACGTGAAACTCGAAAAGTGTGGTTAAAATACTACGGAGTTCCGTTACATGTGTGGTCAGCAGATACCTTTAGTATGTTAGGAGGTCAATGGGGGGAAGTAGTCAGTTGTGACAAAGTGACAGAATCGTGCATGTCTTTTAGTGTTGGACGAGTGCAAATTGATACTTGTATCATGGATATGATTAATGAATGGGTCCATATCACAATAGGTATTAGTGGATTCGATGTGCTAGTAAAAGAAGTGGGACGGGAGGCTTTTGGATTGAATTGTTATGAAGAAGCTAATGGAAAAAGTGACTATAGCTATGAACAACGAAGAATAGCTGCGGAAAGGCAGTGTGCAGGTACGAGCTTAAGGAGTGCACGGGCTACAAAACTGGCGATTTTCAACAACCAGACAGCCTGAAAGAACCAGAGTTTTTCACGTAAAATTGTTTTAATAAAATAATTTTAGTGCCCGAAATAGATTCAAAATTTATAAGTTTTAATTTGAAAATATAAAGGTGAAATTTGATTTCAATGAATTTTTCTGAGTTGGAAAATGTATCTTTTTCGAAAAGTTTTTGTAAAAATGCGTACTGGCGCTTAAGCTGGCAGTACCAGCTCTAGTCCGTCCAGTACCGCGTATTTTGGAAAATAAGATTTTGAAAATTGATTTATTGTTTTGAAAGGACAAAAAATAATTTATAATTAAAAATCGGACACTAATCTTAAAGGTTTTGTCTCAAAGTGGGCCAAACGAACCTAAAGCGCTAATGGGTTGGATCGAACCCAAATCGGACCCAAGGCCCAACATATATAACGCCAATTAATGAGCATTCAACTCATTTTTTACCTAACTTGAGGGAGAAGGGTGCAAATTTGAGATGAGAGGAGAAGAGGGGAATGTCACTATTCATCCTCACCTTCCGGGAGCCATAACTTGAGCTACGAAACTCCGATTGACGAGTCGTTTGCGGCCACACGAAGCTCTCGTCGAGATCTTCATTTCTATTTAAGAAAATATTGTAAGAAATTGAAGTTTAAGCTCGAATTTCTAGCCTTAGATTTCTACATTTTTTGGGTTAGAGTTTTTTAGTAGATTTTGTGATTTTGCTTGTTTAGGTGATCTCTAGTAGCGGGTAATTGTTGGGATTTATCCCAATCCTCTTTGGACAAGGTAAAGTTCCTCATAAACCCTTGTAGTATTGTATGTTGTGGTTTCTCGGTTTTTATTTTGGTGATATATATGTTATTAGTTTGAGCTTTAGTGCTTTTTGGAGTTGGTTGTGGCTTTTGGTTCGGCTTTGGTGGTTTGGAACTTGATGAAAACTTTTTTGGATCCATGCTTTTGGTGTTTGCGCATATTGGAAATCGGCCAAGGTATGGTTTCGGTTTTCTTTATGTAATATATAATGTTTCTGGACACTTAGGCTAGTTGACCTTAAGATATGATTGAATATTTTGGGTGTATGTTTAATTGTATGTGATTTTGATGTTTGGGGATAACTTGTATGATGGTGATGATGATATGGAGTTTTGGTATGAGGAATATATGAATTTGATGATGATTGTTGGTATTTAATGATTATGAGGTTGATGATGAATGTGTTATTTATTGTTGTTGATGAGGGCTTGTTGATATGGTTGATGATTGATGATGAATATTGATGTTGTTGGTAATTTGAAGGTGAGTGTTGAGATTGTTGATAAATAACGTGGATTATGAAGTTAGGATGATGATAAATTGCTGTTTGGATTGATGAGTTGTGTTGGTGGGTGTTGAGATTTGAAGATGGATGTTGATGATGATTTTGATTGTTGGTTATTGTTGTTGATGAGTTTTATGATGGATTTGGTTAATGTTAGATATTGTTTGGTAAAGATTATTGGAATTGATGAGGATTTGTTTTGGTTGTTGAAGTTGTTGTTGGTTGATGATGATTATGAGTGTGGATTTATGATTGAATTAGAAATTATGGATTGGTAGTGATATATGGGTAATGGTTGAGTAATTTAGGTGTGAAATTGAGGAGAATGATATGAAATGGTAAGATTTTGGATGTAGTAGTGTTTTATGATGATTGAGCAGGTTTTATTTTGGTTTTGAATTGAAAGTTGGTTAAAATTGAGGTTTTGAGATTTTTGGTAAAAATGAATTTTTGATGAAAATTTTGACGGATCATAACTTGAGTCTCAAAGCTTAAAATTGCATGAAACTTATTTTAACTTAAATATGGCTTTGAGAGCTTTAAATTGATATAAAGTTTGTAGAGAATGGATTTTTGTAACGAAAGTTATGATCATTCAAAGTTTGGTGTTGAAATCTGAATCCTGTGCATGCTGCAGAATTTGTGATTTCTGGTTTGTGTGCGCACGCACACCCCTGTGAGTTTTTGAAGCTGTGCGTATGCACAGCCTTGTGTACACGCACACATAGGGGAATTCTTGCTATTGAGAGCGTTAGCACGACCTGTGCACACACACAACCAATGAAGTTTTGCAACCTGTGTGCACGCACACGTTGGAATGTGCACTCTATTGAGGGCGTTCGCACGCCTTATGTGGATGAATAGAGTTGAAATTTTACTACCTGTGCGTATGCACACAATTTGAAAATCCTCCTGGGCGTGCGCACGCACACCATTGTGCGTACACACATGCCCTGTTTTCCAACAAAAATCTTGTTTTTAAATGTTTCACCTTCCCAACAAGCTTGTAAACTTCTGTGACACCTATTTAAGACGTTTTGGCTTGTTTTGGAGGTTAAATATAGAGAAGGTCTTGGGTGGAATTATCCGGGTATTATCTTGAAAAGTTAGAGAATGGAGGTTTAGGTTTTTGGTGTATTGAGGATGAGTTTGGTTGAGAGAGAAGGAAGAGTAGTGGACTTGGTGATTACTGACAACGAATTGAGAAACTGATGAACTAATGAGTTTGGAATGAAATTATGAATTGATAATGGTTGTGATGAGTTGAAGACTCAAAAAGGAATGATGATCCAGATGAATGTTGAGAGTGTGTCAGGCACTATATCCTTGAGTTAAGTGTAGTGATAACTAAGAGAGGAATGATGATCTTGTTGAATGTTGAGAGTGTGCCAGGCACTATATCATTGGGTTAAGTACGATGAGAACTCAGAGAGGAATGATGATCTTGTTGAATGTTGAGAGTGTGTCAGACACTATATCCTTGGGTTAAGCATGATAATGTGCAATGTACTATATCCCTGGGAATGAATTATGATTAATAACCTTTTCTGCTGCAAGAGTATGCCAGGCACTATATCCTTGGGTTGCGCATGCGAGTATGTCCGGCACTATATCCGTGGGCGTGGCAGAAAAGCTACATCTGAAAGGATGTATCGGATTGGCATTTATAGACCGACAAGTGATATCACGAGCCAATAGGATAGGCATTCATCATATGCATCTCTTATGTGTTTGTTTGCTTTGATTACTTGAGTTTGCCTAATTGTATAATATGTCTACTTGCTTATTGAATTACTTGTTATATATGAATACTACCTGTGTTTTACTTGCATTATTTGTGATTATCTGGTGCTGAGGAGGTTAGGTAGGCGGTGGCGAGGGGATCGCACGGAGGGTAGGTTGGTGAAGGCTGTGGGACAGCGGTGATTAGTTTAGTTAGAAATTCCCTAAGTTCAGATAACCCTGTTTATGGTTTATGGTTTAAGTTATTTATTTTGTTAAGGCTTGAATATCTATTTGGTGGGAAGTTCTAGGATTGCCTTCGGCATCCCGGAACCTTACATCTTACATTATTGGGCACTGTTACCATACTGAGAACCTTCGGTTCTCATTCCATACTTTGTTGTTGTTTTTCAGATGCAGGTCGTAATTCACCTCGGTGAAATTGCGGACATGGTGGCAGAACAGAGTATGGTTTCTTCCTATTTTATTTTTCTTTTATTTTGTTGCAGTACTTTCTCTCACCCTTTTTGTTTTAGATTACATGGCCTTAGAGGCTTACTTGAGAGATAAGTTGTATAAGCTGTTTTAACTCCAAAACTCTGTATTTTTCTATTTGTAACTAGTCGGCTTAAACTCCGCAGGCTGCGGCTAGTTTCTTATGATTATTATATTCTTATATCTATATATGTTCTATTCTCTTGCAGCTATACCTTGCAGTCTTGTGCGTTAGCTTCGTGTGAACGTTTCGCGCTTTGTAATTCTGTTTTTGAGCTTAATCCCTCATCGGGCTTCTAGAATATATTATTTCCTTCTACATAAATATGTATAAGCCTTAGAATTACCGTAACCTTTGATTAACCTTTGCTTTACGACTAAAGGTAAGGTTTAGGGTAATTAGGGTGTTACACAGCCGATGTGGTGATGGGAGAGTTGAGGGAAGATGGAAAAGATAAGGGCATGTTGGTAATTCCTGAAATTATTTTGAATGAGTGGATTAATGATCATTCAAAACACAATGAGGTAAAAACGGCAACGTATCAACCAATTTATGAAATAATTGAAGGGAGAGCGGATTGTATGGGATGTGATTATATTAATTATGAAGCTGATTTTGAAAAAAGTTACATGGGTTTATGAAGGTAATTTTAATGGGCTGGAAAGGAGGGACAAAAGAAATAAGAAAAATAAGGTTTTTTGTAGGCTTGGTGCTAAGTCCAACAAGTTAAGGATGTTCAAAAAAGATAGGAAAGGATCCTTGGGTCTGGTTTCCTCAATCAACTGGTTCAATGATGTTGGGTTGGGTCTAGAATCCGGGTTAGGCTTGATGGAAGTGGAGCACGGTTTCCACGATAGGGATGGGAACGCTAGGGAAGAGTTTACGGCAAGTGTGCAGGAAGCTGCATCTGTGAAACTTGCACTGGAGACCGGCGTGGAGATGACTGAGGGAGACCGAATCGGTGTTGAAGGAGGGAAGCTAAAGGCAGGCCACGGTAGAGGAGGCTCAACGCGGCAAGGGAGATGCGCAACCCTGAAGCCACCTATGTTGGGTCGTGAGATCGAGGGAGAGTTGGTGACAGAGAACCAAGCCGCTACTCTCCCAACGGTGACATTGAATAGAGGGACTGGTGGGTTGAGTTGGGTGTGTATGTTGATGATGATGGTGCGAAAGATGTTGATGAAAGATTGAAAGAACGGATGACAGGGATGACATTATGAATGATAGTGGCATGGATTCTGGCACAAAAGGAACAACATTGACAAAGGGACAAGGGGAGCTATCGGAACACAATGAAGAAGTAGCTAGGAAGAGGGTTCGGATAAGAATGAAGGAAGTAAGGGAGCAGAGATAGTATTTTGGAGGAGCAATGCTTGAAAATAGAAAAATTTGGGACCTTGCGTTGGAATTAGGTGCAATTTTATACAATGAAGAAGATGATATTATGGCTATTCTCCAAGTACAAAATGAAAAAAATTGCTCAAAAAAGAAGATAGATAAAACAGAAAGAAAAAGTAAGACGCTGCAGGCCCCAAAAAAAAGATGTGTAATAATTTATTAAAATAATTTTGTTCTTGAAATGTTAGGGGATTGAGGGGTGATGAAAAATTGAGCATGGTCAAAAACCTCAAGAAAAAATTTAAATTGAATATGTTAGGCTTGTTTGAGACTAAGTGGCAGGTAGTAACGAAGTTTGATGTAATAAGAATTTGGGAGAATGATGCTGCGAGATGAGAATATGTTGAGTCGGAGGGTGCTTCAAGTGATTTACTGTTAATTTGGGATGAAATAATGTTTAAAATGAGTCACTGTCATCAGTGGCGGAACTTGAAACAAAATTTTGGGGGGGGGGCAAATAGAAAATAATTGTCAAAATATTTTTGATATGGACCCTATTTAAGATAAGCTCCTCTAATCTCATCTCTCTGGTTTGGGTGATATTGTCAAATTTTAAACAAATATTTCAAGATCTCCTTCCAAAAAGTTAAGGTTAAAGTCATATGTAACTTTTTGAATTTTTGAAGGTTATATCTCACTTTCTTCGTAATTCATTAAAGTAGAAGAACTATCTACAGGTGTTGATATTGTAAAAGTTATATGTTCTCCTTCTTAAATATTAGCCATCCTCTTAAAAAATGTATCAATTCTTTGATTTTTTATTATTATTTTATATAAATATTTGAATATATATTCTGTAAAATATGTAAAGAAGAAGTTAGAAGGACAAATATTAAAATTTATAATATTTATTGAATTTTTTTATCAATTTATACAAATACAATAATATTAATACTTATTGAATATTCTATTATTTTTTATCATATAAAAAATTAAATTAAATAAATAGTAAAATATAAAATAATGTTAAATTAAATAAATAAAAAATATCTAATTTTTTATATTTGAACTTAATGATAGAGAGAGTGTTGTTTATTGAACTTATTAGATACTTTAAGTCACAGTAAAATATTTACGTCAATTGAACTATTTTTTATCTTTTAAAAAAGTACTACTAAATTTTTTATAAAAAGTTTGGGGGGCCATGGCCACCCCTTGTCTGAACTAAGCTCCGCCACTGACTGTCATCAAGGGGAGCTTTTGGTTGTGTGTTGAAGGGGTATTATTAAAAATAATTTCAATTATGCTTTCTTTGGTGTATGGGGTTCATATAAGAGAAGAGAAATTTGCTGTGCGGAAGGAATTGAGTTACATTGCAGGGTTACATTAGTCTCCATGGAAGACTTAACGAGATTGTACAAGTGGAGGGGAGAAAGGATACTGTCACACAGAGTTTTAATAAGAATTGAATACAAAAAGATATGCAACTGGTGGACTTCCGCTCAGCGATCTTGCAATCGGATTAACAGAATTTTACTAAGATTGCAGTGGCTGTAAATATTTCTATGAGTACAAAATTAGGAATACAAAATTAGGAGTAAGAAGAATGAGTACAAAAAATAGTTAATGAGTTTCAAACAATAATTCATACTATATCCAAGAACAAGACACAATTATACTCATCAATTATGTAGAATAAAACAGAAAATAAATATAATTAGACATATTGGTTTGTAATGAATTATATTATCAATCAAATTTATTCTTAAAAATATTATATTTTTGTGTTTTGTAAAACAGAAATTAATTTGTCCCCGATCAATTCCATATGTCAATTAACGTTTTACTCAACTAGTTTATGTACCATATAGTTCATCATTCTTATAATTTGACGAGTCCGAGTTGATAAGAGGACCAATTTAACAGACATTAATAGTTGTTGGAAATTCACAAAATTATTAAAATTTGTTGGAAATTAATATTGGTTTAAAAATTATTTGGAGATCAATTTGAGTAAATATTTTTTTTATTTAATTGAGTTCTTAAATCAAATTTTCTGTAAAAGAAAAACAAATTTAAAAATCAGATATTTTTGTTGAAGTTATAATATATAATTGTTTGTGATTTTTTTTACACGTTGGAATAAATAATTTTATTAACCCAAATCATCCAATCACCAAAAATATAACATAAAGCGGAAATGTATCTTTACTCATAAGAATTAGAAATTAATGGAAGAATTTGAATCTTGTGGTTTTTTTTTATCTTCCTCAACCAAAGCCTTCTGTATTCCTAGGCGGCTGAACTGCAACTCTTTTGATGGGAAAATAGCAACAAAGACAGCTTTGGTATATTGGGGACCGAAACCTTGAAGGCCTATTTATATTTGAGCATGACACTCATTAAACCCTAAAACTCAGATAAAATAGTATCTAAAGTCCAAAATATAATATATCTAAAATCCAAAAGATAATTATCTAAGGAACAAAAGATAATATCTGGTTTTATTCTCATTTAATTCCAAATCAAAAGTAATAATGACTTATTCAATTTAGCATTTATAACAATAAATGAGATCATCATTATATAAGTCATTTAATTTGAAATAGCATAATTTGTGAATATAATTAATATATGTATTGCCCACAAATAAATTAGGAAATTAAAATAATTTTCTAACAATCTCCCACTTGGGCTATACATATATTCTTTCTTGACATAATCACATCTTATAAACTTTATGCGCGCATCTGAATGTTATTTCTCTCATTACTTTAACAATCTGGTCCGTCTCATACATTAGATATGGAACTACCGCAGCTTTTATCACATTAAATATCGTGACTAAACCATGACAATCACCATCCTAATATACTTAACGACATAGATTAAATTTGGATGAGTAATATAGAAATTACATGCCAAGTGATCTCATGCATGTCTATTTCCAGCTGATCCAACTTTAAAACTTTATTGAGATCAAACACAATACAAATATTGTAAAAATAAACATTTCATATAACATGAAATAAACCATCAACTTAATTCTGCAGAAAAAATAACTCAATATCTGTCATAGGACATATAGAATAACCTCCCACTAAACAAAGGCATCACAAATATTGACACCCATCCAAGCAGTGTACTCATGAAAGACTTTAGGAATCAATCCCTTGGTTAATGGGTCTGCTAGCATATACTCTGTTCCTATATGTTCTATGGAAATATGTTTTTCTTGAATTTTCTCCTTGACAACTAAGAGCTTGATGTCTATATGCTTTGACTTTGTCAAGCTCTTATTGTTATTGGAGTATAGTATTGCTGACTTATTGTCACAAAATATCTTTAATAACCTTTCAATATCATCTATTATATGAAGCTCAGTGACAAAGTTCGCAACAATATGCCATGAAATCGGAATCAGAGTACCTAATGATCTCCAAATTTTCTGATCTCCGATAAGTAAGCATGTAATCCTTTGTTCTCTTTAAATAATGCATTACGCGTTTAACAGCTATCCAATGATTCATGCTTGGATTGCTCAAGTATCTACCCAACACTCCCACTATAAATGATATATCGGGACGTGTGTAGACTTGAGCATACATCAAGCTCCCTAGTGCTGATGCATAAGGTTTATCATGCATTGTTGTCCTCTCAAGATCATTTTTAGGGCATTGCTTGAGACTGAACTTGTCTCTTTTAGTTACGAGTGTGTCCATTGGTCTACATCTTTCCATGTCATATCTACTTAAAATCTTTTCGATATAGTTCTTTTGTGATCATCCAAGAATACCTTGAGAACGAACTCTTAGTATCTCGATTCCTAATACAAAGGAGGCATCACCAAGATCTTTCATTTCGAATTTGTTCGATAGAAATTTCTTAGTTTCATGCGACAAGCGTATATCGTTACTGGCAAGTAGAATGTCATCAACATATAAGACCAAAAAGATGTATTTACTCCCACTGAACTTGCGGTATACACACTCATCTATAATATTTACCTCAAAACTATATGAGATAATGACTTGATTAAACTTGTGATACCATTGACGGGAAGCTTGTTTGAGACCATAGATGGATTTTCTCCTTTCTCTGTTGGATCTCCTTAATGACACTTCTTGAGGTTGTTGAGCTTGCTGTATGGGTTCGATTGAGGAGGATTCTCATTATTTTCCTGTACTGTAGTAGCATCTTGAGCAACAACAATATTATCATTGTTCTCTTGTACTGCAACTGGATCTACAGTAGGATTCTCATTGTACTCTTGTACTATAATTGTATCTTGAACAATAATAGGAACAAAGACCTGATCATTGTCAGTTATAGAATCCTCATCAAAAGCTACATTCCTAATATTTCCTTCCCCCCAAACTCAACATCCTCAAGAAATCTCACATTTCCCATTTCAAAAATAGACCTTGATGCAGGATTGTAAAACCTGTACCCCCGTGAATGCTCAGCGTAACCAACAAAGTAGCAACTAATTGTCCTTGAATCCAATTTTTTTTCATGCGGCCTATAAGGTCGCGCCTCAACTAGACATCCCCAAATATGCAAATGCTTTATATTGAGCCTTTTTCCAGTCCAAATTTTATATGGGATTTTGTTAACTTCATTGTTTGGCACCCTATTAAGGATGTACACTGCGGTCTTTAAGGGTTCTCCCCAGAGTAACTTAGGCAAGGAAGAATGACTAATCATACTTCTCACCATGTCCTTAAGAGTTCGGTTCCTTCGCTCTGCAACACCATTCATACTAGGTTTGCTTGGCATGGTGTATTGCGGAACAATACCACACTCCTCTAGGAAAAGAGCAAAAGGCCCGGGACGTTGCTCACCTGAACTGTCGTATCTTCCGTAGTATTCACCACCACGATCAGACTCGACATCTTTAATTTTCTTTCCAAGTTGAAGTTCAACTTCAGCTTTGAAAGACTTGAAAACATCCATGGGACTTTTCATGAATTAAATATAGATACCCTTTAACAAGAGTAATCATCTATGAACATAATAAAGTACCGTTGTCCATTCCAAGAGACAGTAGAGAATGGGCCACATATATCAGTATGTATCAATTCTAAGACATCTTTAGCTCTATCGGTACCTAATTTCCTTTCGTTTGTCCTTTTCCCCTTTATGCACTCAATGCAGACTTCCAAGTCCGCCAAATTTAGGGGTCCAAGAATTTCATCCGACGCGAGCCTCTGAATTCTCTATTTAGAGATGTGACCTAGGTGTTTGTGCCATAATGATGCCGAATTCTCATTTAGTTTTTGTTTTGTACCCGTTTACATTATTTCATTATTATAGGAATTTAAGTCAAGCCTATATAGATTATCCACCAAATGACCAGAGTAAATATTATTCGAATTATAGAAGAGACTGACTTTATTGTCTCCGAACGAACAAAAAATAACCTAATTTGTGCAAACAAGAAACATAAATCACATTCCATCTAAATAATGGTACATAAATTTTTTCTAATAAATCCAAGTAAAATCCACTTGTGGAATGTAATCTAAAGGTTCTTATAGCTTCGACTGCAACTATATTGCCATCTGCCACATAGATGTATCTTTCAACATCACTTAGCGGTCGGCTCCACAAGCAACCCTACATAGTAACACTTACATGAGTAGTAGCAATAGAATCTACCCACCAAGTATCAACAGGTGCATAACTTAAACTAGCCTCAGAACAAACGAAAGTAAGAATTATACCTTTCTTTACATGTCAGGTGGCATATTTGGTACAACCCTTCTTCATGTGTCCCACCTTCTAACAGAAAAAACAGGTTGAAACTTGATCCTATTTTTAGCCTTTTTCTGCTGAGAAGGCACATCCGCAGTAGTATCACGCTTTCTTTTATACTGAGAGGATGAAGCCATGTGAGCACTTTCAGTCTTTATCTTGCTGTAGCCTCACTTCTTCTTGCACACAGTGAGATATAAGCTCATTTAATGACCAAGTGTCCTTTAGAGTATTATAACTCACTTTAAATTGCCTAAAGTGTGCAGAAAGGGAGATCAAAATGAAATGTACGAGTAAGTCTTCAGACAACTCTAACTTTAGTGCTTTCAATTTTGAAGCAAGATGAGACATTTTCATAATGTACTCCCTTATGTTCCCTTTACCTTTATATCTCATGGAGACAAGTTTGCTCAAAAGACTACTTGCCTCTGCCTTTTCATTCTTTGTAAAGAAATTTTCAACATCCTTTAGGAACTGTTTGGCATCTTTATCCTCAATAATTAAGCCCCGAAATGCCTCAAGAATTGAGCGCTTCATGATCATAATGCTCATTCAATTGGATCTCTCCCACTTCTCTATTTTAACCTCATTGAGATTTTTCGGAGTGGAAGTGGGTTTCTCCTCTCGAAGAGTTATATCCAGATCCATACAACCGAGGACAATCTCCATGGTATCCTTCCAAACTTTAAAGTTTGAACCATTCAGCATATGAATACTGCTAATTTGTGCAGAAACATTGGTAGCTGAAACCATAGTTTCTGGATTAGAACAAAAAGAACATGCAGTAAACATTAGTTAAATAATGAGAAAAATCTATATTGAGATATCTAGAACAACATTAATTTTCAATCTTTGGATAGAAAAATTAACTGTAAGTGATACTCTCATTGCAGTAATCAAATATTGTCAAAATTCCTGTCACACATTAAGCCTTTCTTTGGACCGACTTAATGTGCACATGGAGACTCAAATTTCGCAACCTATTTATTACCGCATATATTTTCTATTAATTGGCCAAACAATAACCTTCCTTTGGGCCGATTATTGACCGCATAATTAATAGAAAATAAACAAAAGTTTACAATACTTATTATTTGGCCAAATAATAAACTTCCTTTGGGCCGACTATCCTTCGCATAAATAATAAGCATTACTTTATTCTTAATTAATTACTCAAACATGTATTTATTATCAATATGTGTATACAATTCGGCTAAATATAGACCTTCCTTTGGACTGACCAATATTCGCATGAATTATATATCGCCATATTCCTTATGTTTTGAATAAATCAATTTTCACAAAAGAAGCTACTTTGGCAGCATAATGTTCAATCAATTTATTCCAAAACCAAATTTTTATAAAATAGATGAGTATAATAATCTATATTGTTACTAGTTTCCTTATACAACAACAACAACAACAACAACATAATCTTGTCTCACTAAGTGGGGTCGGCTACATGAATCAAACGACGCCATTGTGCTCTATCATGTATCATGTCTACAGAGAGACTATTTACATGTAGATCTCGTTTGACCACCTCATGGATGGTCTTCTTAGGTCTTCATCTGCCTTTCGCCCCTTGTCCATCTTCCATCTCATCCACCCTCCTGACTGGATGTTCTATCGGTCTTCTTCTCACATGTCCAAACCACCTAAGACGCGATTCAACCATCTTTTCCACAATTGGTGCTACTCCAACTCTCTCCCTTATATCTTCATTCCTTATTTTATCCAATTGTGTATGACCACTCATCCATCTCAACATCTTCATCTCTGCCACACTTAACTTATGTTCGTGCTCCCCTTTAGCCGCCCAACACTCCGTACTATAAAGCATAGCCGGTCTTATAGCGGTGCGATAGAATTTACCTTTAAGTTTTAAAGGCACTTTTTTGTTGCATATAAAACCAGATGCACTCCGCCATTTTGACCACCCTGCTTGGATCCTATGATTTACATCCTGTTCAATCTCTCCATTATCCTGTATGATGCACCCAAGATACTTAAAACTTTGAACTTTTCGTAGGATGTTTTCTCCAATCTTCATCTCTATATTAGGGTTTTCCCTTCTCGGACTGAATTTACATTCCATATATTCCGTCTTGCTACGGCTTAAGCGCAGACCATACACTTCTAAAGCTTCTCTCCATAACTCCACTTCTTATTTAGGTCTTCCCTTGACTCTCCCATAAGGACGATATCATCGGCAAAAAGCATGCACCATGGCATAGGCTCTTGGATGTGCTCTATGAGTACTTCCAAGACTAATATGAAAATGTATGGACTTAAGGATGATCCCTGGTGTAATCCTATACCAATAGAAAATTTCTCTGTCACACCACCTTGAGTCTTCACACTAGTTGTGGCCTCATCATACATGTATTTAATTGCACGAATATATGCGATCCTTACCCTCATCTTTTCTAAAACCTTCCATAAGACCTCCCTTGGTATCCTATTATACGCTTTTTCCAAATCAATAAACACCATATGTAGATCCTTTTTATTACTACGATACGTCTCCATCATCCTTCTTAAAAGGTAAACCTTATGTAACAATTAATTTTATTATCATTATTAATATGTACACATAACTTGGCAAAATATAAATCTCCTTTTGGATCAATTAATATTTATATAAGTGACATATACATATTAATCCTTATATCCTAAAAGGATAATCAATTAAGTTTACACCTAATTAATGGCACACATAATTTAAATTTTTTTGGACAATCAAAATTTAGCAATACTTTGTTAATATTTTAAAATAAATAAATTTATTACTTATTATAAAAAAAATAAAAACAAAAATTTTGCCGAACTGAAAGACTACCTCATATATATATAATCATAATGACACATATATATCGATCTATGTATCAATTCAGTAATTAAAATAAAAACTAAATATTTTTTATGATTAAATTATGAATTGCTCTGATACCACTTGTTGAAATAAATAGTTTTATTGACCCAGATTATCTATATTAAATCACCAAAAACATAACATAAAGTGGAAGCGTACCTTTACTTATAAGAGTCAGAAATTAATGGAAGAATTTGGATCTTGTGGTTTTTTTCGATCTTCCTCAACCAAAGCCTTCTGTATTCCTAGGCGGCTGAACTGCAACTCTTTTGATGGGGAAAGAGCAACAAAGACGGCTTTGGTATATTGGGGACCGAAACCCTGAAGGCCTATTTATATTTGAGCATGACACCCATTAAACTCTAAAATCTAAATAAAATAGTATCTAAAATCCAAAAGATAATATATCTAAAATCCAAAAGATAATTATCTAAGGAACAAAAGATAATATCTGATTTTATTCTCATTTAATTCCAAATCAAAAGTAATAATGACTTATTCAATTTAGCATTTATAACAATAAATGAGATCATCATTATATAAGTCATTTAATTTGAAATAACATAATTTGTGATTATAATTAATATATGTATTGCCACAAATAAATTAAAAAATTAAAATAATTTCCTAACATTACATTCATAGCGTATGAAAATTACTAATTTTTTTATAAAATTACTTAAATATATATCAACACATTAATAAAAATATTTAATTGATAATAAACTATCTATATAATTATATGAAATTCATATATCTAATTAGAATACAGGAAAATAATATGTACTGTTAACAATACATCGCAATTAGCTTTAAAAGAATTCAATTCAATATAACATGCTATAAGTGAAATATTTTTTATATAGCTATCTACCTATTATTCACTATTGTATTGTTTTTCTTTTTGTTGATCATCATTCACTATGGTTTTAGCACAAACACAAGTTCGTTTAACACAAATTTTGGCTCATTAATTTAGATATAGAAAATATTGTGGTGTATTGGCTGAAAATGGGTATACTGTGTGTATTACACATATGTGGACGTATCAGATGGAAGCACAACACGCAGAGGCGTGTTGCCTGAACCACGTGGGGGGCGTGGAAGCGACGTGGCTGGATGAGGTTGAGCCAACTATTCAGCACCCAGGGGGCGTGCTTAGTCAGCATGCAGGGGGCGTGCTGACGTGGTGAAGACTGGTTGGCTTAGGAGGGGAAGTACGTGGGGGGAGTGCTGACGTGGCGAACATGCATTGGTCCAAGTATGCAGCACGTGGGGGGCGTGCTGAGTCAGCACGCGGGGGGCGTTCTGACACGTGTCAAAGCGTGATTGGCTGAGGCAGGCAATACGTGGGGGCGTGTTAAGTTCACCTCTCTATATAAGGCAGAGCTCGATAGTATTTTGCATACTGAAGAAGATTTGAGTGTGTTTTGAGTGTTCTTTGAGGCTGTTGTTAGTGTAATGGAGGGCACCACAAACTTGGTGGTGTATCGCAACGGTGAGATAATACATAATACTCATGAGGGAGTGAGGTTTGTGTCCCAGAATTCGTTTTCGTTTGTGGTTCCATGCACGATGACGTTAATGGAGCTGCAGAACGGCCTCTGTCAAAGCATGGAGAACGGTACGTTAATGAGAGTGAGCATAATTTTGTACCGGAATCCGATTGTAGTTTTTGGTGGTCTAATACAATTTGATGCCATGTCGATCACTGATGAAGCGAGTACGCAGAATATGTTTCAAATTCACCGGCAGACTCAGATGCAACACGCACAGATTGAGTTGTACGTTGAGTTTGAAACTGTAGAGGCAGTGGCAGTTCAAAATGATATAGATATAGATGATGATAGAACTGCAGTGTACGAAGGAATGAATAGTGATAGCGAATAGGACTTTGAAGCCACTTATGAGGCCGGCGACGAAGATGAACTTTTTACGCAGAAGAGTGCCGAGAGTCACGAACGCAAGCGTGCTGGATTTATGTACTCCGTATTTGCATAACAGCGGATAGAAGCAAATATGCAACAAGCTGGGAATATAGTTGTGCACCGCTTTGATAGACGAAATGAGGTGTTTGAGGTGCACAAAATGACTACCGGAAAGGTGTTAGTTGTTGATCTTGCGCGACGGACGTGTGACTGTGGGCACTTTCAGGTTGAACGAATACCATGTCGTCTTGTTATTGCTTACTGTGCTAACCAGTGTCTCGATTGGCAGTTGTATGTGCATGATGTGTACAAGATGACAGAGGTTCGTAAGGTATATAGATTTGAGTTCACACCATTAGGTGATCCCGAGACATGGCCTGCTTATGAGGGACCCACATTGGTCGCTAATCCCGCCCTGAGGCGAACGTCTAAAGGCAGGCCTAAACTAACCTGATACTTGAATGAAATGGACTCACGCGACATGTGTGGTCCTCGGATATGCCGTCTCTGTGGTGCTCAGGGTCATAGTGGAGTAGGTGTCCTCAGCATGCTGGACCGAGTGGTGCTGCTTCATAGTTTAATACGGTCATGTTTGTATTTTTTAATTTGCATTTTGTCAGTTGATGCTTTTGAAATTCGACGTGTTTGTATTTTTCAATTGGAGTCTATCCATTGATATTTTAATGTCCGCTTAATATTGTCATTAATTTAATTTCTTTTAAATATACAAAAAAGAACTACGAATTACATAAGTTAACAAACCAAACATTAAACACGATTTACATTAACTTAATTTTGAAAATAAAATCTAAAAAACCTAAACCCAAGCTCACTTCTTTTCAACAAACCAGTTCAGTCCCTTACCCATAATGCCCTGACTGAACCGCGATGGAATATACCTATCAGGTGGATTTCGCTCCGTCCGTAGGTCATATGGGTGACCTCGAACTGAATCATCCACTGCCGGAGCTCCCGAACCACCTGCCTCCGTAGAAGCGGCCAACCCGCCTGCCTATGCCGGAGCGGATGGACCGGGCTTGAACGTGTCAACAACTGCGTATGCCCACTGACGCTAGATAAAACTGCTATCACATGACGCACTCTCTGACATGTGGTCGGAAGTACGATGCCGCAAACCATGGGCCATATCTACTGATGCCCTATGTGGAACAGCCGACACCGACGGTGAAGGGATACCACTAAAATCTGACCAGCCACCCACCCCAGCGTTGGTCCAATGCGGTAGCTGTTGATCTCCGTTTCTTTCGCTGGAGAAGTCAAACCAATTATGACCGAAAGGAATGGTAAGTACGGGATCATGATGCTGGCCGGACTGACCTTGTTGACTGTGCTGAGAGTGCTGAGAATGGTGGCTGCCCTGAGAGTGGTGGCTGCGCTGAGTGCTGAGAGTGGTGGCTCTGCTGAGAGTGCTGAGAGTGGTGGCTTCGCTAAGCGTGATGGCTACCATGACTGTAGGCTGGTGGCTATGGTATATAATAAGGAAATGACTCAAACACTGCATGCTGAGGTGGCTGAGGGGCAGGTGGCTGTGGGGGAGGTGGCTGTGGATGATGAGGAACGTGCCCCGACAATATCAACAGATGTCTGTAGGAGCCTATGTACCAATCCCGGTACTCCACCGTCGGTAAAAAATCCCAGGTTGGAAGGGGGTGCAGATCCCGCAATCGACTGTGTTGCCTGTTGGCCCACTCCGCTATCCATGGCCCATGCAAAACTGTCCAGTCATGAAGCTGCACTCCACGTAGAACGATGTAATGCTGGTCAAGTGGAATATCCTTTGCTGCCCGCGGAGGAGGTTGTACATATCCAAACTGACGCATCACTCGGTCCGCAGGGTGCCACTCGACACACTCGAACGACAACAACGGAGCAACAATGTCACACACCTCAAGATGGGGATGCAACTCGTCGGGGACGATCAATCCGTCGTACGGGCGCCACTTAAACTGCCACAGTATTATTGGTATATTAGAACCCTAACAATAATAGTTGGAAAAACGGATAAGAAGAACCATAACTATTTACCTCCTGCATGTAGTCTATATCATGCCTGAATGTCTCTTCAGTCTTCGATAACCACGCTGTGGTTCGTTCCGAATGACTCCACCTGAAACATTATTAATAGAAAAAATTTAAATAAGTCACCATATGTCAAACATGCATCATGAATGTAACACAGGACTAAAATAAGACTTATTACCTCCTTGCAATGGGTATCTCGGCCGGTGGAAGGGTTTGTCTCGGTACGGGAGCAATACACGGCATTCGCTCCCATGCCCAAACAAACAACAGATTCAGAGGGTCATCCATCTCCTTTGTATCATATCGTGATGCACGACATAGTGCTCTGTAAAGATGTGCGAGACATGCTGACCCCCAACTATAAGTATGGATCCGCTCAAAATCGCGAAGTAATGATAGATATTTTGCATGGGCATATGCGGTCGACTTATCCGTGAATAGGGTCGACCCTAAAACAGAAGATCTGACATCTGACGTATCTCCTGATGGACTCCTCAGTGTCTAACGGCTCCGCGTCTCTGATACGTCGAACCCAACCCAGCTTTATATAGGACTTCGAAGAATGACTGACTGATGGCTCACGGCCAAATATCGCTATGCTCTGACTTTGCAGGAAGTCGCCACTACTATCTGTCCATCCACTGACAGGCTCTCCATCAATGGGTAGGCCGAATATGTGAGTGACATCCTCCAATGTCACTGTAACCTCACCGATCGGCAATACAAAGGTGTGGGTTTCTGACTTCCACCTTTCAACCAGAGCAGCTAAAATGGGGGTGAAATCCTCCAATCCTAGAGACGTGGTAAAATCCCGTGGCGCGTAAGTAGTTCTCCACCATCGGATTTCACCTATGTAGCGGATCCAGTTTACGCACCAACAAATTCCTGTTAGACTGCATCAACAAAGATATATGTTACATTAATTAAATAATAATCCATATAAATATTTTAATAAACATTCACATATTATTTTAATATCTTATTTATTAAAATATTTAACATAGCTTATCTATTTAATTATTTATTTATTAAAAATTTAAATTCTTTATTTATTTATCCAATAAAATATTTAATCCTTACAAAAAAAATTTCGATGGTAATATTTAATAACATCACGTATTATTATTTAATAATCTTTATTTATCAAATTATTTATTTTTTCAATTTTTTAATAACAACATATATTTTATACAGTTTACATATTTAATTTATTATAATATTTATTTATTACTATACGCAATATATTTATGTTTAAAAGGTAAAAATATTTTTTTATTCTTGAATATATTTTCTAATAACAAAAAATAAAAAAATTATTAAAAAATTACATATTATTTATATTATTAACGTTTATTTTATAAAAACTATTATTATATTGTTAAAATATTTATAAAATACACAAAATAATATTCTCATTACAAAATATATATATAAATAAAAAAATATAAATACATAAAAAATAAACTTTAAATATAAAAAAATTAAAATTTGCCAACTTACATAATAGGATGATCCAAATAGTTGATAATATGTTTCTCGGGCGCCATATAATTACGTACCATTTTTTTTAATTCCTTAAACTAAAATTTTTTTTCACCGTATAAACTTTTAACTCACTACTACTCACTACACTCTTCTCACCGTAAACCTATACACTGAGACAGCCCACACTTCTTTCTTTTTCTCTAATTTCTTTCCTTGAGCAGCTATTTCGTTAATAATGGCGATGCATATATATAGAAGAAGGAGAAGAGCTCGCTGATTTTCGGAGGGGGCTGTCCCCTGCAAGCAGGCAGCCTGCAACACGCCCCGCGTAGTGCAGCAGTAGCATTGGAACTCCGCGTGAATCTCTATTGCGCTTCACGGGTCTCCAGACACCACGCCCCCTGCGTGGTGAGTCAGCACGCCCATAGCGTGTTGAAGGAATGCCGCCACGTCTCCACCTGCTCATGCACCATGCTTCCCGTGTATTGACCCTGCATCCATACTCTGGCAATACTCCCCTTGCCAGGGACGGACCTACGAGGGGCGAGTGGAGGCCTCGGCCCCCCAACCTTTTAAAAAAAAGATTAATAGTAATAAGTTATTAAGTATGATTTAATTTTTTTAAAAAATTTATTTAGTATTTAGTCTAATATAAATAAAAGTCTAGCCTAACTTAAATATTAATAATTTCTAATATCTAAAAAAGTAAGTAACAATATTAAAAAAATCTGAAAAAGATATTATTACTAATATTTTTTAATTAAATAAAATTTTTAAAATCTTATAAAGTGGATTTTTTTCTTCTTGTGAGCGTCCTTCTTGATTCATTTGGTATTAATTCTCTCTGTTTTAACTATTACAACCGAGAGATCTTTTTAGCGATGAATATTGTGAAGAATAACTCATAAACAAAATGAAATGTTAATTTCTTGCTAATTGTCTTTTAATTATATTGAAAAGAAAATTGCTGAAAATTTTGACACAAATTCTATTATCGATAAATTGTATGATACGAAAAATTGACCACTTCGTTAATAAAAAATACATACATATTTTTTGTACGTTAAAATATATCTTTTATCGATATTTTTTTGTAATACATTTTACATTATATAATTTTTTGTATAATTTTTTAATATTATATATGTTATTGACCCCTCCAGAATAATATTTCTGAATTCGTCCCTGTCCCTTGCCCAATATCCAGCCAATACACCACCCCTGCATGGCTGCATCCATAAAAAAAATAATTTCTGACAAAGTTTCCTTAAGCTACCAATTTGTCGTTTTTTAATTTCAATATGGAGGCAAAAGTTGGGTTGAACGTGGTTATGGAGAAGAGAGGTGCTTGACCTGTATGTGATATCAGAACACCACAAATCGAACCATGCGAGTTCTTCATAGCTTGTCGGACGGTCCGAGTTGTAGCTAAGAATACAGATTCATACAAAAATTCATATATATATACAAAACGCACCATCCGATTTGTATGCTTTGAAATTCAAATTTCAACCCCTACCAAATCGGACCCTCCGATTTGTTAAGCAATTTTTGTCAACACAGAACTCGCAAGGTCCGAATTCTAACTGTCCCACAATTTTATCTAACATGCCCTATTTCCATATCCAGGTACATCACATTCATGGGTTCCATAACGAAAAAATTGAACCCCAATTTGTTTTCCTTTAAGATAAAAGGAAAAATACACGTGCCAATGTATTGGACACGTGCATTATCAAATACTAACAGTCACACATTCCAATTTTTTATAAACAAACAAAATAAATAAATTGAAAAAGAAAATAAAATGAAAGAATCCAAAATGGAGGCGGAATATGCCGCCAGTACTTAACACCTTGTTCCGATTCTCGAGCCACCACTTCCTCGTGTTACGAATCAACGGCCACAGATTCATCTCCTCATCTAACATTACATCCGACGGCTGTAGATCATCCTCTGTGTTTCGGCGAACACTTCCCCAAATATTAGGGTTTGTTCTTCGCATTGCTCAAACCCTCGAACACTTTACACGCTACACAGATTTTCCCTCTTTTTTTTTTCTTTTCTCATAAATATTAGTTTCTATTTTCCGGGGGAAAACATGGTGAATGGTCCAGGTCTCTACTCCGATATCGGAAAGAAAGCTCGAGGTATCTGATTTTTTTTTCTTTTTCACTTTTCTTAATCATTCAGTTTTTTCCCTGTCTGTTGATGGATTTGTGTTCGTTTAATTTGTACCAAAAAATTGAATTGCAGAGCTTCTGTTCAAGGATTATCAGAACGACCACAAGTTCACTATCACCACTTACACTTCCACTGGAGTGGTAAGCTCATATTTTTGGGGGTAAATTCTACAATAAATTTTACCTTGGAAGCAGAATTTTCTGGTGCAGTTTAATCATGGAAGTGTTGTTTTATTGATTGGAGCTTTTTATTTAATTTTTAATCATTTTCTAAATTTCATTTTATTTTTCTACTATTTCGGTTATTATTATAATTATTCTTTTAATTTTTGTGGTCGATTCTGCTGATTTTATGGTTTCAATTGGTGTTTCTATACTCAGGAAATCACTTCAACTGGAATCAGGAAGGGTGAGATATATTTGGCAGATGTCAACACTAAGCTGAAGAACAAGAACATCACAACCGATATTAAAGTTGACTCGAATTCAAATGTGAGTTGAAATTTATTGCTGGCATGATTTTGCCCTTGATACTAGTTGATTTGACAATTGTAACGATTACTTTTTAATTATAGCTGCCGTTTTTGCATGGGGTGTCTCATTAGTGATACTCCCTCCATTCCATTTTTGCTAGTTTTGAATTTTTCTGGTACAACGATTCGTATATTAAGGTATATCTAGATACATCAGTATATGAATATACGCTTACATATTATCAATATGGAATCCAGGGAGTATATAACTAGTTCACTCCCATTTTGTCTATTTGTAGAAGTTTCGTGTCTAGTTACTTTTGTGTGACCATAACAAAGCAAACATTTGCTATACCTTTAATCATTTTTGTAATGTGGTAAGAAGAAGTTAACGTATGCTTTTATATTTAAGTTGCCTAATAAATACACAAGTCTCAGTATGACAAAAATTTAGTGATTAGTTAGAACTTTTGAAATGTATGTTTTACAAGCTTTTATATTGACTTGGATACTTTTCAGCTACTTACTACTGTTACCGTGGATGAACCTGCACCTGGACTCAAATCCATTTTTAGCTTCATTTTCCCAGATCAGAAATCTGGCAAGGTAAAAAGAATAGTAATTTTTCTTTGATATATCTCAAAATAGTCAGTATCGATCGATGATCGATGGCATAGAAAGTCAATATAGATTTTCTTGTATTAACTTGTGGCTAACCTATTCTAGCATATAAAGTTATTCTCAATAAGTTTATTTCCTCTCTATTGGTGTTTAATAGGTTGAACTCCAGTACCGGCACGAGTATGCTGGAATAAGCACCAGCCTTGGATTGACAGCAACTCCCATTGTTAACTTTTCTGGTGTGGTTGGAAATGATTTGGTTGCTGTTGGGACTGATCTTTCATTCGATACTGCCTCTGGAAACTTCATCAAATATAATGCAGGGCTAAACTTCACTCATGCTGACCTTATTGCATCCCTAACCGTGTAAGTAGGCCAAACACCGAACACTTTTTAGTTAATAACTATGGCCTCCAATTTTATAGATAGGCTTATCTGTTTTCTTATGCAACCTAAATTGTTACCTTTTTGCCCCCCTTTTGTTGTTATTATTATTATTTATAATTTTTATGTTATAACTTTGTTAATGAATGTAGAAATGATAAGGGTGACACCGTCAATGCATCATACTATCATGTTGTAAGCCCGTTGACAAACACTGCTGTTGGTGCCGAGCTTTCTCACAGCTTTTCTAGCAATGAAAACATGCTGACTATTGGCACACAGCATGCACTTGACCCCCTAACATTGGTGAAAGCTCGGGTGAACAACTATGGCAGGGCCAATGCTGTGATCCAGCATGATTGGAATCCAAGAACCCGGGTCTCTCTCTCGGGTGAAGTGGATACCGGGGCAATTGAGAAGAGTGCAAAGGTTGGTCTTGCCGTGGCCTTGAAGCCTTAGAGCATAGTGTGATTCTGCGATTTCATCGATTGTGTCTCTCATTGTGGAGGCAATAAGTTTAGTGGTAGGGTTTCACTTTCCCAATGAACATTTAGTCCTTCATTTTGGAGTTCTTGATTATCGTTACATATCTTGGTGGGCTTGGGATGTAAAAATAAGCATAAACAAATTTTAAATTTGCCTGTATTTTATTCAACGAATCGACACGGAAGGCATTGATTGATTCACCTTTGAGTTGTTTTTGAACTTGAAAGGTGATAGTTTCTGTAAATCAGATTCTTGTTCAGTGTATATCGAAAATTTAACGCAGAGGACAGTAGTAAATGCATCTAGTTTTTGGTTATATTGACAATCATAATACTCGTGACAAAAGCTTGTAACACCCCAGCTTTGTTGAATCTCTGTTTGCTCGCTAACTGGATACCTAATATTGTAGATTTAGTAACAACGATGGTCTAAAACCATAATAGAATTTATACCATTAGATTATCTTGATAAATAATCCAATTAATTGAATTAACAATGCAAGATCTTGCCCATAATAATCTGCATTTTAAAAGGGAAACTCCTTTTCCCGCTTAGAGTAGACCCTTCTTACACCACATTTTCTTTTCTTCCCATATTAACGATTATTTATATTTCTAACAGATGAATCTGTTGTAATATAACAAACATTCAAAATACGGGGACATGTTTTCCAATGGAACCAAAAGGAAAGAGAAAAAGGAAAAATATTGAAGACGTACCAAACAGCTTAGAAGTCATGGCAAAAACAAGAAAATATGCAGCTAAAGTTGAGAGGCTAAACTCAACTGTCCACTGATGTGAATGCTAAATTTCAAGATTAAGCCACATTTCCTTGAAGAAGACCTTCTCTAATTTGTGAAGAAATATCTTTAACAGCTCCCGGTCCATGTGGAACGAAAACAGAATTGGATTTTGAGGATGCACCGATTTCCTTCAATGTATCAAAATATTGGGTGACCAGAACCATGTCCATGACATCCTTTGATGTTGTCCCAGGGACATTCTCTGAGAAGGCTAGCACGCTGTCCCTCAGGCCATCAACTATGGCTTGGCGTTGGCGGGCTATTCCAAGCCCTGCTAGATACTTCGACTCTGCTTCTCCTTCTGCTCTCTTAATCTGCAGAATCTTCTCCGCCTCGGCCTTCTCATTTGCAGCCACCCTCAATCTCGCAGCTATTTTAAACGAATAAAGTATAGTGTAGATTTAGAAACGAAAAGTTTTTGCTGAAAGGAAGACTAGAAACTGAATTACATCGATACTAATAGAATTTCCTTCTCGACAGGAAATTTTCTATAATGTGAATGTTTCTTCTATTTGCATGTCTCTGAGAAACAAAAAATACAACTCTGATCTAATAAAAATGTACGATGATGCAGATCCAGAAAGAATACCAGCATTTATCTCGTTCATGGCTCTCTTGACATGCTCATCCGGTTCGATATCCACAATAAGAGTCTGAACTATCTCATAGCCATAAGCACACATTGCCTATTTGAAAGCAAAAAAATCAATATTATGAGTGACTAAACCGTTGGTTCTCAGTATAGAAAAACAGGGAGAAGTAAAAGAATAGGTACATAAAAATGAGTTACCTTTTCAAGTTCTTCCTCTACAGCTTTCGCAATTTCATTCTTCTGTTCAAAAGAGGCGTCTAGTTCCATCTTTGGAACACTTGCCCTAATAACTGCAATAACAACATAAACTTATCAATCTCATCCTGAATATACATATACATCCAAAGAAACCAATTTCTTGGAGGAGTATACGTCACAAATCCACACCATCAAAGACATAGGCTTGAATCTGTGCTCTGGTATTGCTAAGCTTGTAAAATGCATCTACGGCACCTTCTGCAAGTGCTCGATATTGGATAGAAGCAACAACGGTGACAAAGACATTGTCCTAATGGTATTGGATACATCAAGATCAGGTAAGCAAATAAAATCAAGAGAGAAGAAAAACAATTGCAATATCTATAGTAGTAAAAGATGAACATGCATAGGTAATGAACAGAGACTAAAAGATAACATTGAAATGAAGTACTTATAATGATAGGCCTTGTTTGGTAGGTGTCTCAAGACAAAGACAAAAAGACATTGGGATATACAAATTTGCTTGCGAAAATGGATAAATACAGAAACGAATGAAATGTCTTTGTCTAGGACAAAACTCCTAACAAATTTTTTGTTTAACTTGTCTCTATCTTGTGTCTATGTATTTTATCATTTTATGTCATAAGACAGTTGTCAACACAATCATATCGTTAGACAAATCCTTTGTCTTGTATAGAAATAAGAACAAACCTTTGTCTTGGTTTCGCAACGAACATCAAGCTGCTGCACACGCAAAGAAAGGTAACCAGCTACTTGATTGCCAAGACACCAAGGCACAAAGTGGCAACCGGGTTCAAGCACATCATCGAACTTCCCAAAAACTTCCTTGATAGCTACCGTTGACTGGTCCACTTGAAGACAACCGAGAGCTAGCCCCATCTTTTAGGAACCCTGCACCAAAAATAAGACGCCAATCCAACAGTTATCACAGATGCACAACTTGGGATTATATTCAATAAGCTCCATAAGTAATGCATGAAATATGTAACAACTTGAATTCCAAAAATAAAAAGGGGAAAGGATAACTATTAAAGCATATTAAAGAACAGAATGATTGAATTCTGGTCAAAATAATTGGAATCTACAAACAGTAACTGAAGAGAAATGTTTCTTATACACAGTCTTTCTTGTACACCAAGCTACTAGGTCTCACACCCCCATTCAAATGTAACACAAATCTTAATCACAATTGAATAAAACAAAGACAAAGACAAAATTAAATTTTCACGAAGTGATATGTAATAATTGTCTACTATCACCATTCACCAAGACCTAATGATTTTATCCCCTTTTGTGAGACATTTGAAAAATCTCTCCACTTTATGCGTTTGAATTCAAAGGGAAAAGTGAAAGAAATTTTTTTAATTTTCGTGGTTTGAGCTACGTACACACAAGAAGCACATTAAAAAATAGGATTAACAAATTCTATTAAACAGAATCAAGTACACAGAAGCCAATAACAAACAAAGCCACGTCAGCAGAGAGATAAACGATTATCGAGAATAGGCTGAAAGAAACGAACACAGAAAAAGGACTGCAAGTGGATCAAATGCGAAACGTAATGAATTGTGAATTGCAAGTGGGAAATAGAGTGAAATTGGAGAGTTCTGTAACTGTTAAAGAAGAGGAATTGGGAAGCAACGAAATTGTGAAATGAAGAAAGGAAAAAAGTGATTTTTGTCTCACCACAACACAAGGCAGTGAATTTTTCGTCAGCGGGAATTGAATCCTGACAGCAACACAACACAACAGATTCGTTCTAAAGTGGTTACCTTTCCCCTAATTCGCATGCCAGATTCTTAATTGTTCTTTATCAATCTTTTCGCACTCTCTCTCTCTCTCTCTCTTTCAGTTATTAATATTCCCAAGTTAGTTTAATGTTGATGTATTAATATTTTTTTAATAACCAATTCATGCCATAAAAGATATTTATTTTTATTGATATAATATTATATAATTCGATACATATGTAATTTTTTTTTCACATTAAAAATACATCAAAATTAAGTAAGTTAACCAAAAATATTGTAAAATAAGTTTTATTATACTTTTTAGGGAATAGCATTGATGAAATTTTGAAGGTAATAAATAATTGAATCAAACAATTTTATTCATATAATAACTGAAAAATTAATGATAAACTTGACTCTCTTCATTACAATTTTATTCTGTTGAGAGCTTGCATTCTCATTGATCCATTTGCATGATGAAAACGACTTACAAGTTACAATGCCAAGTATTGTTTATTATTATTTTATGTACTTGTCAAAATTTTATTTCATCAACTGGGTTCAATGAGACAATTTTTTATGTTTCAAATCAAATTTAATTCGTTGCAAAAACATTTGTTTTCAAACACAGCCTTAGGTTTTTTAACCACAACTAGGATATAAGCTTTCAGGATCATGTAGGAACAAACAACAGGACATAATTAATTCAATAAATCTATTTTCTCATCTTTCCATGAACAAAAAGCGCCTGAATAATTTAAGGAGAGCCTCAGAGTTTGATGGCACAAAAGAGAAAAGATTAAGGGATTATGGTGGCAAATGGGAGAAAAGAAATTGTTTAAGCAAAAGAATATAAATTTGAGGTGCTAATGATAATCTTGAATATTTTCCAAACAACCTGAAGAAACACATCGGTTGACAATTTTGACAGGACAAAGTTGCTCAATAAGATTCACCTTCCCTTACATTCTTCTTCATAACACATTATAAAACAAAAGATGCTTCTTTTGCTCTCAAGTTTTCCATGAACAAATGGCTTGATTGACTGAACTGACATCTATACTTAGAAATAATGAAACGAAGAAGGGTAGCAAAGAAAATGGAAAATTTCATCAACTCTGTGCCTTTCCATTTGGTTTTGGTGATTGTTGGGGAAACTGATGGTGATATGGAGATGCATGTGTACCATGTGGTATCGAAAGGCTCCTCGGATGCTGCCCGTTCCGCGTCAGTAATGCGCCTTGTGTTCGTCCGTTTCTAGTATTCGGGCTTGCACTGAACCGGTCGGCTTGAATTGTCTGGAAATAATATGATGAACTAGCCATGTCCTTGAGGTTTGGCAGAGGCTTTAAAGCTTCTACGACTTCACTCATGAGAGGCCTTGCCTTTGGATCTCTACTAAGGCAATGTGCAGCCAAACTAGCTGCTTTCTGAGCTCCTTTTATGGAGAAGTGACCCTCCAAACGAGGGTCTATCAACCGGTAGAACCTTCTTTTCTCTCCTAGATGCGGTCTAGCCCATTCCACGAGGTTATGTTCGCCATTGGGTCGGTTTTTGTCCATAGATCTTCTGCCAGTCAACATCTCAAGTAGTACTACTCCGAAACTATACACATCACTTCTTGACGTAAGATGTCCTGCCACGACAACATAAATCTTATATACGGAATTGGTTAATACAAAAGTTGGAAATGAAAATGATACTATGTAAGGTATGAGAAAACACAAGTGTGCTTGAAACTATGGCAATGTAATTTAGGATCCTTAAACCTAAATCAGCCACAAGATGAAAAAACGAAAATGATAAGTATCACACAAATGTACCAAGAGCAGAAACAGTCTCACAAAGGAATTACATTCCAAAAATTTTGATTCAGAAATTTCAAGTGCAAGCTGAACTTACCTGTCATGACATACTCTGGTGCTGCATAACCATAGGTTCCCATCACTCGAGTGGAGACATGGGTTTTATCACCCTCAGGACCATCTTTTGCGAGTCCAAAGTCAGAGAGCTTGGCATTGTAGTCCTGAATCATTGCGATATTAAAATGATGGATATAAAGGGGAGAAATAGATAATGTAATCCTACTATAGCTGTTGGAACTTACCGAATCCAATAGTATATTGGAAGTCTTGAAATCCCGATATATTACTGGTCGTTCTGCTTCCTCGTGAAGAAAAGCAAGACCTTTTGCAGCTCCCAGTGCAATTTTCATCCTAATGGACCATGGAAGAGGCAGGGATCCTACAAAAGATATGATACCATGAAAAATGGATATGATTCTAACCATGAACATAAAGCAGAAATGTACATACAGTGTTGTTTTTGGGGGGGGGGGGGGGGATTAATTGGAGTAACAAATGCAGCTAATATTGGAAATAAAATTGAGAAAATGACTATTCCGAGAAAGTAACTTACTCCTAAACAAGTGGTTTTCTAGACTTCCCCGAGGCATGAACTCATATACTAGCAACCTCTGATCATCTTCGATACAGTAACCTATAAGTTTAACAAGGTTTGGATGAACTAAATCACCCAGAAAATTTACTTCAGCCTGTTACATGAACCAAACAAGAAATTAAAACTAGAACACGAATAAATAGGGCACAGTATATGAACATATTATTAAAGGGAAACACAGGCACGCACACGCAATTCAACTGAAATTTAAGGAAGAAAATTATATTGGAAGATTCACAAACCAGCCATTCTTTATGACCCTGGAGTCCATCATGGTTGAGGGTTTTTACAGCAACAGTGAGCCCCGTACCAGGTTTCACAGGAGCAGTTCCATTTTCTTCGATCCATCCCTTGAACACACAACCAAACCCACCTTCGCCAAGAAGACTCTCGGGCCGAAAATTTCTTGTTGCCAACTTAAGATCATTGAAAGTGAACTTTCGCAGCCTCAAAGCAACTTTAAGCTCCTCTTCAAGTTTGGAAGTGGATGCATTGCTTTCAGCATTACTAGTTGTTGTAGAAGAGACAACTGGAAGCGTTGGTTGGTCTCTACTTGTGTCAATAGTTGATTTACTTTCGGCTAAAGAAAAGCCAAAACAGCAGAAAAGGTGGGAAACATAATTAGACAAGGCAATAAGACGGCATCATACGATATCAGGCTTAGCCAAGAAAGACAATGGATAGCATCCAAGAATGACTCAATAAAGTTGAGAAATGCAGAAGACCAGAGATAATCGAATTAATCGTTTGGCAGCATAACAGATAAACATACCTACACAGACATGGATACAGGGTGATACAACCTAATCATCATAGGTTCTAAAAAGTCACTGTGTAACTCATACTACGCCGTATGAGATGAAATAGGGACCCTGATTTCCCCTTGAAAGTTCCCACAAAACCTTAAATAAACCACTTTCTCTATTATAACACACCCCTATGTACCAACTTTGGAATTTGCTTCAATTTGAAATTTTGAAAAAGCAGGAACTATGAAGAACACAAATTTGTTACCATTCAACAAGTAAATCTCTACCATGTTCAGCTATGCACAATTCAAAACAAATCACAAAAAGGTTAAAATGCATAAATATGAAATCTCCAAATACATACTAAGAACAACAACTTTTAAAAGAGAAAATATTAGAAGTTACCATAATTGGTGCTGGTGCCACTAACAGAGCTATCAACCTTGGATCTTGAAGAAATGCAGCTCCCAAATAACCTAAGCCTAACCCAACACCCAGTCTCTTGTTCCTCTTCAACTATCCCACTCTCTTTCTTCTTTTTCTTTTTCCCACCTTTTGATTTACACACATCCAAATGCTCCACCACCTTACCATTCTCAGCACCCAAACCCATCTCTCTCAAGCCCTAAAGAATCAAACCCACAAATCATCAAAACCCAAAATCCCAAAACGCCCCCAAACCACAATGCCCAACCTGCCACCACCCCCCAAGACCCAGATGACGAATTCCCAAACAAAACCTAAAAATCAAAACTTCACTACTGGAAAACAAAATCCCGGAAATTTAGAACGAAGATTACAAGGGGGGGGGGGGGGCAGATCACATGGGCCAGATCAAAGAACCCAACAAATAAAAATTAGAACTTCCCCCTAACCCTAGATTGATCAGCTAGTTGGGGAAATGAATAGAGTTTAATGGCAACAACCCTTTTGCCCAAAAAGAACACAGCAACTTAGCTGAACTCGGAAAGCTATCTCCAAAGCCACAAAACATAAACATAAGCATAAACAAAACAGAAATCTCAGGGGACTAGGAGAGTTTGGTTTTTGTTTTGTGTGTTGTGTCATGCGCCTATGTTGCTCTGTTATGCTTTGCAAGCTGACCCAGCACACCACAACCTTCAACTCCAACAAACACACAACACATTGCTGAAATGGAAATCTAGATAAAAATAATAACAATAGATAGATAATAAATATAAATATTAAAATAAAACTTGGAAGATTAAAAATCAGATAATAATAATAATAGGTATATTATTTATTAATTATTATTGTTGTTGTAAATAAAATAAGCTCTAAAAGAAATGTGGATTCTCTCTGTCATTCTTTAATTGATTAAAAAAGAAAGGGGGACTTTTTTTTTGGAGCTGTCTGAAAATGAAATGTGGAAGAATGGAAGATTTAGAACTTAGAAGTAATTTAAAAAAAAAAAAAAAAGTTGAGCATATAGGGGAAGGGGAAAAGGAGCGGGCAGGTAGGGCAGGAGAGAGAAATGTGGGACCCACGATGGATGATGACGTGGCTTGCCTTCGGCGAGATGACCAAATCCAGGTTAATCTCATTCATTAGACTCTAGCTATCATAATTGATAAAAAGATATTAGATAATTAATATTTTTAAGTTTATATTTAAATTAACCATAATTAATTTTTTATTCTTTTATATTAAAAATATTCACTTACTAGTATTTCCAGTTCATAAATATAATACCTTATATTTAATTATGAAAGAGAAATATCATATATGTAGGTATTATTATCTTCATTTTGGTTCACTTCTATAAATTTGTTCGGTTGGACTCGGTCCTACACTTAAAAAACACTGCTTTCCTAATCCTGTGCGACAGTATTTTTCTTTTAATGAATGAATGAATCCACATATATATTAATATTTAATAGAAAGAAAAATATAGGTAAACAATTAAAATACTAAATAATATAAATAATAGGTATATCGGATGTTTATTTTATTAAATGTGTAGATGATTATTTTAATAGTAAGATTTAGATGGATAATTTGAAAGTGTAGTATAGTTTAATTTAATTGATAGTTATTCATATTATTCAAAAAAATTATTAATTACCTAATATTATCCTTAATAGAATAATAGTAAACAATCATGGTGCTTATATTAAAAAAAAATCAATTATTCATATAAAATATATATTATATAAAACATATTAAAAACGTGTAAAAAAATATATATTTGTACATAAATATATAATAATTTATTTTTATATATACATAATATTTTTGAATGGCAAATTAGTGAAAATCTTTTTTAATTTGAAAAGGTAAATAATATCCTAAGGTGATTTTTATACTTGATAAATGAAAATTTAAATTTCGTTGGGATTTTCGTTTGCTAAATGTCGATTACTTAATCAAACTACAAATCCAAAGGTTTGTTTGGTGGGACGGGGGTTTTGAAGCTTTTTAGTTTAAGTAAAAATGTAAAATACTAATAATATAAATTCATTTTGAATACCAATAAAGAATACTACTTATCACATGTAAAACACGTTGATAAAAAGTCACCAAAAAAAAAACTTTGATAAAAAAAATTCACATTCAAAAATGAAAAGGTAAAAGCGCTAATATAAATGGCATGTGTGTTTCAAAAATATATTAAAATTACTATTAAATATTCAAAGTGATCTTTAAAAAATTAAAAATAAAACACTTTGATCCTTAAAAAACACTTATTATTCTAAAAATTTTCAAAAATTACTTCAAATTAATCTTTGTATCATTGTAAAAGAAGACTAATTTATTTTATAATAATATCTTTAACTTAATTATCTTATAATAAAATTTATTTATAACTTATTTGTTAAACATGCATATCAAGAATAATATTATTGAAAGTAATAAAAATATAAATTTGTCTTATGAAAGTGATTTTTGAGACCTTTTAAAATAATAAAAATTTGTTAAATAGCAAAGTATCTTATTAAATTTGTTAGCGATCAGTAATTATATAACTGATTAAATTTTCTAGCACAGTAAAAATGTTAACACGTAATTGTAGTGTTAGCATATAGTGTTTATTTATTTATTGAATGTATGTAGTAGATGAATCACCCGTTCAATTCGAATTAAATCTCAAAATATCGATTAAGACAAGCTCAATTTAAAAAAGAAAATTATATGGATTAGTGTTAGCATATAATTTACTTTTTTTCATTAGGTGACGTTTTTCTTTGTAAAGAGCTACGGTTTTAAGTGAAAAGTGTGGCTTTAGAAAGTGTGGTTTAAGTAAACAAATCTTTAAATCTGTACATATTTAAAGATTTGTTTACTTAAACCACACTTTCTAAAGCCACACTTTTCACTTAAAACCGTAGCTCTTTACAAAGAAAAACGTCACCTAATGGAAAAAAGTAAATTAGAAGATTTAAGAGAAGAAATAATTAAGTTATCAAAATTAATAGATCAAAAATTAATGATTTTAACTAATGTTAACTGTAATGACACCGAATTCTTAAAATCAATACAAAATGATTTTTCTCAAAATCTTTATTTTACTATAAGTTTTATTGAAGGACTTCAAAAACCTGAAAAAACTTATTTTTCACACGGAATTTCTAAGAAATGTTACCATGGAAATGATTCCCCACATCTTTATCATACTTTTAACCCACAATTAAATTCTATAGTAGATATGCTTGAAGAAATATTAGTATCTATAAAATTTCAAAGAAATAAGGGAAAAAAAAATCCCAAAGAAGAAAAATTTCAAAATATAATCAACATAACAGATTTAAAAGTGAAACCACCACTAAAATTATGAATATTGAAGAAAAATTAGAAGAAGTTACAATGCTTTTTAAACAATTAAAAATGGCTCAAGAAAATAATATTATGGAACAGGGATTTCAGATAGAAGAAGAATTAGTAAATTCTGAAAATATAGAAAATGAAGAACACATCCTAGATTATTCAAGTGACGAAGAACCAGCAATTCCAATACAAGTAAAAAATGAAGCTGGAACATCTAGGGATAATCAATCTCAATTTAAATGGGAAACAGGTTTTGATAATTATGCTTTTAAAAAAGGATTTATAAATAAAGATTCAAAATATACAAAAACACCATCAAAATACGTTCCTAAAATCCAGGAAATGGAAGAAGAAAGAATGCTCGATTTAGACTGTAAAAAGAATGAAAAAGAAATTTTCAAAAACTGGTTGAATTCCTTCTTATTAGAAGCCTTTACTAATCCAAAACTTAATGAATTATCTGGAAGAGATATTTGGAATTACATAGGGTTTCATACTAAAGGAGTTATAAGAGATTATATGACATCAATAGAAAACCAAATAATAGAAGAATTAGCAACAAAAACAACAGCTTATGATAAGATATTATATATAATGATGATTCTATATAAAGAATTTTTTGGAAAAAATATTATAGATCATAAACAAGAAGTCTATAATAAAGAATATCAAGAAGCAAAAAATCATTTAGCTAACATTCAGATATATGATCTATGTAATGTGGAGTCTTATATATGTGAATATAGAATACATTATTACAAATTAAAAGAAGAAGATAAAAATCATTATCTTAGTATGTATATAACAAAACTTCCATATCCTGCTAATGAATTTATTATGGGAAGATTTATAAGAGAGATAAATAGAGGAACAATTGAAAATAATTTTGGTGGAGCAACCTCTGCAATAAGAGAGGAAATAAAAGAACATTGTATGCAAGAAGCAACTCAAAAAAGATTTGCAAATATAATTAGAATTTGCTGTCAGGATAATGAAGAGATACCTCAAAAATATGGTCTTAATAAAAATTTTCAAAGAAAAAGAAAATATCAATTTAGAAAAAGAAAATACTATCCAAACTGGAGAAAAAAGAGGTATTTTAGAAAAAGAAATAACAATAAAAATAAAAGACAAAAAAGTGATTATTGCCCGAATAAAAAAGAAAATTGTAAGTGTTGGTATTGCCAAGAAGAAGGACACTATGCAAATGAATGTCCGAAAAAGAAGGATAAAAAGGATCTTACTAAACAAATAGAAATTGCTAAGTCCTGTTTCATGGAACCATTAGAAGAATCTGATGATAACTTAGACTATATTTTTGAATATGTCTCGGAAATAGACTCAGAGACTGAGTAATAATGCTACATTTATTACTATAAAAATAACAGAAAAGTTTATAAATGCTTTCATAGATTCTGGAGCAACGCAATGCTTTGCTAGTTCAAACATAAAACTTGATTGGAAAAAATTAAAGAAACCATTAAGAGTTAGAATAGCTGACAAATCAATACATAAAATTAACCAAAAAGCAGAGATGGTTGAAATTTTTATTCAAAATTATAGGTTCATTGTTCCATCTATATATATGTTAGACTCTGGAATGGATTTTATCATAGGAAATAATTTTTTAAAGCTATATCATCCATTCATTCAAGAATTAACATATATAGTTTTAAAAGCACCACACGATTCTTCAATAAATCAAAAATCAAAACGTATAAAAATACCAACTACCACTATAGATAAGATCTTAAAATTTAAAATATTTTCTATATTAGAGACATGTTATTTAAATTTATACTTTCAGATAAATATCCCAAAAAATAGTCTTGAAATAAAGATAGAAGAACTTTTGGATGAAATTTGTGCTGAAAATCCTTTAGATGTTAAAAATACAAATAACGAATTAGTAAGTATTAAATTAAAAGATCCTACAAAAGAGATAAATGTTCCAAATAAAATTCCTTATTCCGCAAGAGATAGGAAAGAGTTTTCATTAGAATGTAGAGATATTTTGGAAAAAGGAATTATAAGATTAAGTAAAAGTCCTCATGCGGCTCCAGCATTTTATGTCGAAAACAATAATGAAATTAAAAGGGGAAAACGAAGAATGGTTATTAACTATAAGAAGATGAATGAAGCAACTATTGGTGATGCTCATAAACTTCCAATAAAAGATTCTATTTTAGAAAAAATTAAAGGAGCAACTTGGTTTTCATCTCTTGATGCAAAATCAGGATATTGGCAGCTTCGTTTAGACGAAGAAACAAAGAAATTAACTGCTTTTACTTGCCCAACAAAAGAATCAACAAGTGTGTTACTCTATGAATGGAATGTATTACCATTCGGATTAAAACAAGCCCCAGGTATTTACCAAAGATTTATGGAAGAAAATCTAAAAGAGTTAAATGAATTTGTTTTAGTGTATATTGATGATATACTAATTTTTACAAAACAGGATAGAGAAGATCATCTTCAAAAATTATTAATAGTTTTAGAAAGATGTAAAGAAAAAGGATTAGTTCTTAGCAAAAAGAAAGCAAGAATAGCAAAACAAGAAATAGAGTTTCTTGGATTAATTCTATCTACTCAAGGAAAGCTAAAACTTCAACCAAATGTCCTAGAAAAGGTAAATTTATTTCCTAATAAAATAGAAGATAGAAAACAATTACAAAAATTTTTAGGATGTATAAATTATATTTCTGATCAAGGATTTTTAAAGAATATAACAGAATACACTAAAAGCTTATTTCCAAAAATAAGTACTAAAAAAGAATGGAAATGGGATGAAAAAGATAGTATGCAAATTCAAAGGATTAAAGAATTATGTGAAAAACTTCCAGAACTTTATATTCCAGAAGAAAATGACTACTTAATAGTAGAAACAGATGCTTCAGACATAACCTGGTCAGGATGTCTAAAAGCTAAGAAAGCTATAAAAAGTTTGGAACAAGGAAAAGAATCACTAGATTCTAAAGATTCCCTAAAGGAATTACTTTGCATGTATATTTCAGGGACTTTTACTCCAACAGAACAGAGATATACCACTCATGAAAAGGAAACTCTAGCAGCAATTAAATCTCTTAAGAAATGGAAAATTGATTTACTACCAAGAGAATTTACATTAAGGACAGATTCAAGCTACCTAACAGGTTTCATACGATATAATTTAAAAGTTGATTATAATCATGGACGATTGGTAAGATGGCAATTATTTTTGTTACAATATCCAATAAAAATTGAATATATTAAGGGTGACAAAAATGTTATTGCAGATACATTAACAAGAGAATGGAGTTCGTCTACAACGCATTAGATCAAGAAATTCAAAAATATGAGCAAGAGCTCGAAAAATGCAAGCATTGTCAGCAAATAAGGACACATATCCAATCCCTCAAGAAGGCCATCGAAGCAATGAAATCAACACAACAAGTAGAAACATCAGAGTTCAGCCAGCTAAGCATGGTGGACAAATCAGGTAAAGAAAAAATTTCAGAAAATAAAACAATTGCTGAAATCATTAAAAAATCCACCCAAGATAAAAAATATTATGTAATTTATAATGGCCCCATGAAAGGAGTATATGATGCCTGGGAAAAAGCAGCACCATTCACACACCAGTCAAAGATAATTCATAAAGGAGGGTTCCTAACACTGGAAGAGGCAAAGAAATCCTTCAAGGAATATGAAGCTCTCCATCCAGAGCAAACCCTAAAAAGAGCAGATAAAGCTCCAATTCAAACCCAGAGAACAGGGATAATAAGAAACATTCCTACAAGGGCTGAAATCAAGGAAAAGAAAAGGGTTTGTAGATCTAATCTCAGAGAAACCCTTAACATAGTCCTGAATTGGACTGAAGAAAAAAGGGCAATTTTGGGATATTATCCTGTTGCCAAAGAACAGCTAACAAAGCTGGTTATATTTCCAGATGCTTCCCCATCTGACACCTATCAGTTTTTCCAGTATGGATTAATTGATACAATCTTAATTTTTAATGATCTAAAAATTATTAGTGAGTTTCCTGCAGGATTCGTTGATGCAGTAAAGAGATTTAAAAATATGATTGACAATGTAAATCCAAGGGATATATCCCTAAAAATTACAAACAGTCAACCTATTTTTAATGAAGAAGAAGAATGCTTGGTTCCAGCACACCAAGTAATATTCATGTCCGTTTTCCCAGGAAATTTTCAACCAATTGATCAAATTCAAGATTTAACAATTTACAGTCATGAAGGAAGGCTAGCCAGCACATTAGCAAGGGTCTTTGAAAGAACTCAAAAAATAACGAAGGAATCTCACACAAGGATTAATTATAAAAGTAGAAATACTCTGCTTGTGTCCAGTAAAAGAAATGAAATTGAAGAAAGAGAGATGAGACTCTTGGTAGAATTTGAATCAGCATTCTACAACTTATCTGGACTTTTAGAAAAGCTCCCTGAAGGGATAAAGAGGAATCTCTGCTATTTGATAAAAGACAGAGAAGACCACAAGTGCCAGCTATGTGCCTCAGAATTATCTGAAGAAAGCAATAATGAAACGGAATCAACTCACATGATGAAGGAAGAAGACAATACATCTGACGGTCACATGATAAAAGAAGAGGACAGCACATCTGAAGCATCTCTCAACATTATTGCATAGTGACGTAAGCACTTAGGTCATAGAGCACCAACAATGTAGCTGGTGAAAGAGAACAAACAATGACGTAAGCAATGACGTCATAAGAAGGGTAAGGATGAGAATTGTCCATCAAACCCAACTATTATAAATAGGTTGCTTAGGCAATTGTAAAGGCATCAGACAATAGGAAGCATGAGGCTAAGAGTACTCATATGCTAGGAGAGCAAGGAGGAAGCTGCCGAGGCGATTCTATAGTCTGAGGAAGAATCCCCTTAGGAAAAAATAGTTCTAAACTCCCCTCTGGAGTTAGTATCTACAATCTCCCCTCTGGAGATAAAAACCCCTTATGTAAAATATATTGAATAAAGGAAGTTTTTCTCCAAAAAGGTACATCTTCATTCTAGTCTTTCAATTATGAATTATTTAGAAAGTTTAGAATTAACAGAAGAATCTGATTATTATAGATTAACTGCTTTATTAGATAATGAAAAGCAGGCTGTTCTAAAAACAGAATTAAATCTCAAATCAAATGAAAATTTTAATAAACAAAATCTTTTAAAAGAAGTTTTTAACAGAAAAAATATAATATACTATGGAAAAATTCAACTTGAAGCTCCTATAAAAATAAAATCTGCCAATGGAGAACTTGAAATAGCTTTGATAAATAATGAAGAATTGAGTAAACAGATTGAGAAAATTAAGGATCAACAAAAAGATCTAAAATTGGATGCATTCATATTAGTACTATACAAGTCTTAATTAAATCTACATATATGAAAGGAATTAATTCACCAATAAGTTTAGCAATTTGTGACAAAAGAATTACTGATGACCCAATAGATCAAATAATTGGAATTGTTCATGGAAATTTGGCAAACGTAAATGTTAAATTTAATGCCCATCTTGGATATGCTATACCTTTATCAACTGAAAATCTTGGAAGATCTGTAAGTTTGGCTTATAAATTTCATAGAAAGAATTTAATGGAACAAGATGATGAACCATTTTCAATTACATATGCAATAAATTATGTTTTAACAAATAGCCATCATAGTATAATATTTAAAAACAGAGAAAGAATTTATGTCGATGAATTATTTCAGAAAATTGTAAAAACAGAAATACCAAAATATAAAGCTATTGAAAACTCAGTTCTATTACTAAAAGAACCATCAGGAAAATTGGTTTCATCAAATTTTCAAATAAGAGAATCTAAAATTAATAGTCCCTTAAGTTTATCTAAGTTAAAGATTAAAGAAGAAGATTCTGAAATAAAAGAATTAACAAAAAAGGTCGAAAAATTAAATGAAACCCTAAATACTAAATTATGACAATAAATAAAGAAGAAATATATGTAACTTATCAAGATAAGAAACAAGAGCTCTTTGAAAGAGAAAATCGTTTGAATTATTTACAGTTCTCTGAAATAAATCAAAGAGCATTTAAGGCTCTAAAAATAATCTATGACAAGTTAAAAAGAGAAGTTGAAGAGTTAGAAAAATTAATAGAATCTCTAGAAAAAAGTGATGAAGCAATGATAGAATTTGCAGAAATTCTAAAATAAATAATGAAGCATACAAAAATTGAAAGACCAGAAAATAAAATAAAAAGAAAAAGAGCGAAAAAATTAAAAAATAAAATAAAGGAGTATAAAAAGGAATTAAATAATCTTCAAATCGAAATTGATGACCTTATAATAAAAAGGATAGAAATAAGAATAAATATAAACAAGTTGGAGTTAAACTTAAAAAATTTATAAATGTCTGGAAAACCATATTATGACTTAAAAGAATTAAAGCTGTTAAAAGAAAAAATGGAGAATGAGGTTGAAAAATTAAAAAGATATTTAGAAACAACGGAAAGTGTAGAAATAAAAGAAGTTTTTGAAGATTTGAAAAAATATATTAAAGAAAAAGACAAACAGATAAAAGATTTTATAAACAATAATCCATGCAAAAAAGAATATTATAAACTAAAACAAGATTAAAAAAATTATAAAAATGAAATCAGAATTATAAATACTAGTAATAATAGAAGTTTTCAATATCTTCAAATCTATACACATTATAAACATAAAAGAGTTAAAAAATTTTCAACATCTTCAAATTTATACACATTATAAACATAAAAGAGTTAAAAATTGGTATCAGAGCCAAGTTAACGATTAAGGGTAACACTTTCTCTTTAAGCAACACTTTTAGTGATACGCTTTTAAACCAAATAAAAACAAAAATCTGTAAATCTATACCAAAATGCATCTGTGCACTAGATGGACCCTTTAAAAATGATCACTCTTACTAATATTTGGTGAAAAGTCATGGGAGTTAACTAGTGATGGTTGTTGTATCTAGAAGATTATGAACAAGTTAGAAACGTACACAAACAAGTTGAGTTGTATGAAAACACACACAATGGTTACAAGTACATAGGTAGGTGCATGTTAGGTTATCACATATAGAATCACAATACACACACATTATGGTTCTTGCGGTTCCATTTGTACTTCTCATATCATTCTGCTTCTGCAACGGGTGTATTAAATTTCATCTAAATTGATTATGTGTGTTAGGGGTGCACTGAGGAGCTAATTTGGTGTGATTTCATTAGGTTTAGAGTTGGGTAAGAATCTCAAAAATAGACCCGGTCATTATTTCGGGTCGGGTCCGGTCCATAGCTCGGGTCACCCGAAGTCGACCCGGTGGCCCGGTCATCATACACAATTAATATTTTGTGTTATTAGTGATGGATCATGACTATTCTTATGTGGAATTTAAGTATTGTAAACCTTAATATTTTGTTTTATTAGTCATTATAAGACTATAAGTTAATGTTTTATGTTTAGAATGCATAAGATTTTAAACTAATGCATAATATTGTGTTATTTGTATTGATTTAAATATTTGGTATTATTAGACAATATTAGTATTGATTGTGGTTTTATTTTAGTATTGATTGTGGTTATGCTTTAATTTTAAAGAAATGTTGGTTCTTGTTATATTTTTCTAAGTGAATTTTACCATGTTAAATAATAGTTGGAGTCTTGGAAATTTGGATATTTTTACATGCTAACTTACAAGAAGGTATCAACGTAATGTAATGTTAACGGCCCGGTTTTCATCCGGTATAATTGTGGCCCAAAAGTTTATTGGTTTCATCGGGTTTAGGGTCGGGTTCGGGTCTAATGAATAGACCCGATGTATATTTCGAGTTGGATATGGGTCACACCAAATCCGACTTCACCCGACCCATGTGCACCTCTAATGTGTGTTAAAAAAAACTTTTATACATAATAAACAATGTTGGATTTCCCAAAATGAATTGGATGATACATTAGTTCTTCCTATTTGAAACCAAAGTTACTGATTCCTAAGTATTTGGGAAAAAAAAACGGAAATATTTGATAATAAAATAAAATTAGCCAAAAACAGTTATAATTTATCTTATTTAATATTCATTAATTATTGTAATAATTGATGAATGCTAAATAAAATAAATTTTGTCTTTTCTTTTTTTTTCTCTAGTATTACCGGAAAAAAAAAAAAAGCTTAGTCCCATGCAAATCACAGGATGATTTTTTCACACGCCGGATTAATCAGGGCATGATTTGGCATCTTGTGCTGTTGAATAAGAAAAGAAAGAATTGCCTTTTCTAAATGAAACTGCTACTCCCAATCTAGTTATGTTACAAAAATCTATCTATCTGTCTATCTACAAAAGTTAATACTTATATTTTTTTACAATCAAAGAATAACATCTTTTTACTTATTTTATTGCCACATAAATTCTTTTGTTAAGTTGTAATTTTTATAAAATTTTAAATTTATTTTTTATTATTTTTCTTCATCTAATAATATTAACTAGTATTATTTTTTATTATTTTTCTAAAAATAATAATATATAGTATTTTTAAATACATTTTAATAATATATATTACGAATAAAGTTAGACATACAGATAAATAATAATATTTAAGTTTATTCAAATATATTCAATTTTTTTATTAAGATACAGTTAAACATAAAATAGATACATATATTGAATAAGTGTTAATAAATATTATGTTCAAAATATATTTGACATGCGAACATAACAAGTCATTAAAAAATATAGAAAATAACTAATACCATTATTATTATTATTATTATTATTATTATTATTAGAAAAAGTATACGAAACCAATTCCAAATTAACTAAGAATGGAATAACTTAATTAATTATAAATATAGTAATTAGTTTTATTTATTTATGATTTAAAATATTGGTTATTAAATATTTTACCACATTCAAATTAGGAGGAAATAATTTCAGTATCATTGCAACGTGAATCACAGAAACTGATTCAATTAGTTTTCGTCTCTTCACCCTCCTTCCCTCTCCAAATACCTAAAATATAATAAATAAAAAACAGATTCAGAACTATCCAATTTACAAAGAAAAGAAACATCCTAATATCTAGTATAAATACTGAAGTTTTGGATTTATCTAGAAGCATTTGGCTGGTTTTTGACTCGAAACATCTTGATTTCCTATTATTATTATTATTATTATTATTATTATACGTTTTATACTATCACTATTCACTATTATTGGGGCAGAGAGAGGGAAAATTTTTCCTTTGAAACTTGAAACGGAAAATTTAATGTAGAAAACAAAGGAAAAGCAAGAATAGAAAGAAGACTACTACTAGTAAGTTTTGATTAGCCAAACCCCCCAAAAGGAGGAAAATTCCGCATTCTTTTTCTAACTTTTCCTCCTTTCACCCAATATTTTGAGCATTGAAAACAGAACATTCACATTTTAATCTTCTACGATTATCCATTCCCTAGTTATTTTAAAAAAGAGTGATGATAATATAAACTATTGCGAGTAAGATTTCAAGTGACTATTGTTTACTAATTTTTTAAATAATTACTTATACAAATTTCAAATGACCTTTTAAGAGTATAATTTTGGTATACCCACTGATATAAATACTGGTACAAATTCATTTAATTATTGCAATGCTTATATCAAAAGTCATATATCTAAATTAGCATTAATCTTAAATATTCTTTCTATTCCTTAAAAAAAATATGAAAAGAACAGCTATATGTCACGACAAAAGAGAAGTGGTCTAATGAAAGTTGATTAGATAAAAAAATTCCGAGAGAAAAACTAGTACATTCTTCGTGAATTGCGGATCCAATATTACCAAAATATTGATCTGATCTGCAGATTCAATATCCATTTTTTTTAGTTTGCATTCGATTTGTACAGATATATCCACAAAATATAAAAAAATTTCAAAAATTTATTTTTATTAAAAATATCAATAAAATTTTATTTTTTATTTTTTTTAAATATATTTATTTTTAAAATATTATTTAATATATTTTTTAAATAATAAAAATAAAATAATACAACATATATAATAATTATTAGTTGAAATAAAATATTAAAATTTATTTATTTATTTATTTTTATGTGAATCTACGAAATATGCAAATATTTTAATTTTCTTATCCTAATGTATGCGTTGGATAAATGTGTGAGTTATGAGAGAAGGGGATAGTGAATCAAATAGCGCAATTTTTCAAAGCGTGTATTACACGTACTTTTCTTTAGGTTTAATTCGCCCCACTAATATACAATGGTATGCAAAATGGGTTACTGGCGAATTTTTTGTAGGATACAATGAAAAACACTTGACTTGTTTATGCACTCACACAGTCAAGCCTTACACTAAATGATAATTTACAGAATAATATTCTCTATTTTTTCTTTTGCACATAAAAAAAGTGTTGAGATGGATTGTTCAGCAATAATAAAATGAGGAAAATTTATAGATACGAAGTACATGCAACATGCAGCTACGTACTCAACAGACACAACTTTTTAAATAGTTACAACATTTCAACAGAACCTTTTAACAGGCATAACTTTTGAATAAGTCACAACTCTATCAAAAGATGTAACTCTTCAAAATAGCTTTTCACATATCACAATCCCTCACCATTTTCAAATGGAAGTTTTATGCTTTCAATAGGTATCTTGCGATTTGAACCTTTATCTAGTAACCAGGTATTCACTCATCCGAATTTAAAATGGTAGACAAGCTTTGAACCATTTAACTCATATGAACAAAGCGTGCACTAATGACACATAAAATTTTAGTATCATTTAAATGTTATATTAAATATGACACATTTAGTATACTACATGACCTTGTGTCTTATATCCTTTTGTGAGTGCTTTAAGAATAAAATCTTAACTCTAAGAACTGGCCTGAGTTTACACTCATATAGGTAGACTCTATCAAAAATATCCCATAATTAAATACTTCAACAATAATATACTTGTTATAGGTCTATTAAGAGCAAAGCTCATCCTGTTCCTTTATACCATTATGGTTCCAAGTACTTTTTACCTTGGGATAAAAGAAATAATTATGAGTACTTGCAATTACTCTAATAGTGTACTTTACCGCACTGAACTCAAGACTTGATGTTACTCAAGTGTGAGTTGGATTTCCACCATTGGTAATTATTTAAAACACAGATTTTAGTCTCATCCCTTTTGATGTTTTAAACACCAAATCCCTTGTCAATTCTTTCATCAAAGAATCTGCAAGATTTTGTTCTGACCTTATAAAATTTATAGATATAACTCCATTACCAATAAGATTTTTAACATAGGTATGTCTTACTACAATGTGCCTGAATTTTTCATTATAAACTTGGCTATAAGCCTTTGATAATGTTGCTTGGCTATCACAATGTATAGAAATTGGTGCCATTAGTTTTGGCCAAACTGAAATTTCATGTAATAAATTTTTAAGCCATTCAGCTTCCTTGCTTGTTGCTGCCAAAGCAACAAATTCTGCAGTTATGGTAGAATCCGTTATGCAAGTTTGTTTCTTGGCAGCACCCCACCAAGGTTAAAGATCCAACCACTTGTTGATGCATGATCTTCTGTATAGTTTATCCAACTGACATCTGTATATCCTTCTAAAACAGAAGGTTCACCGCTATACAACAAAGTATAGTTTCTTGTTCTTTTCAAATATTTTAATATTCTTCGGACAGCATGCCAATGGTCTTTACTTGGATTGCTTGTATACCGACTTAAACGACCTACAACATATGCTATATCTGGTCTAGTACAAGTCATAGCATACATTAAACATCCAATTATTTTTGCATACTCAATTTGTGAATCAGACGAACCTGTATTGGGTACTAATTTAATACTTAAATCGAAAGAAGTACTAATCGAATATCCCTTAAACTCATCAAACATTTTTAATATTTTCCTATATAATGAGATTGAGATAATCCTAAATTATGACCATCTCTAACAATTTTAATTCCTAAAATTATATCTGCAACTCCCATATCTTTCATATCAAAATTACTAGACAAAAAATATTTAGTTTTTTCTACCTCTTCTAAATTAGTACAAAAAATAAGCATATCATTAACATATAAACAAATCATAACACCTTTACCATTTTTAACTTTACTATACACATATTTATCATATTTATTTTTTTTATATCCATTAGCACGAACAGTTTCATCAAAATTTTTATGCCATTGCTTAGGGGCTTGTTTCAGTCCATATAAAGACTTAACTAATTTGCACAATTTATTTTCTTGACTAGCAACTATAAATCCTTCGAGTTGCTTCATATACACCTCTTCGTCTAGTTTACCATTTAAGAAAGTTGTTTTAACATTCATTTGGTGAATGACAAAATTAAAAATTGAAGCAAGTGCTATAAGCACTCTAATTATAGCAATTCTTGCTACTGGTGCATATGTATTAAAGTAATCAATTCCTTCTTTCTTTGCAAACCCCTTAGCAACTAACCATGCTTTGAACTTATCAACAGTTTCATCTACTTTCATTTTTTTTTTGAAAATCCATTTAGAACCAATGGCCTTTGACCCACGAGAAAAATTCACTTATTTCTAAGTGTTATTTCTCATTATTGAGTCCATTTCATCTTATATTGTTTCTTTCCAAAAATCTGAATCTCGAGACCTTATAACCTCTTCATAGGTCTCAGGATCACCTTCCATAAGAAGGTATATAGGTGCAATGCTATCTATTGATTCTCCTGTCCCTTTCACAAGGAACATAAAGAAATCTAATCCATAAGTCTTTGCTTTTCTTATTCTTTTACTTTTTCTAGGTTCAATATTTTCAACGGGCTTATTTTCTACATTTTCTTCTATTTCTAAGTGAATTTTACTTTTAGGTATTGGAGTTGAATTAAATCTATCCTCTAAGAAAATTGCATCTCTTGATTCAATAACTATATTAGCAGAGTATGATTCATTAGATTCAATAACTACAAACCTATAAGTTTTGTTGTTCTCAGCATATCCTAAGAAAATACATTCTATACCTCTTTCTCCTAATTTCTTTCTTTTAGGTTCAGGAACTTTTATTATTGTTCTACAGCCCCAAACTTTAAGATATTTAAGATTAGGCTTTTTTATTCTTCCAAAGTTCATATGGAGTTATTTTATTCCTTTTATTAGGAATTCTATTTAAAATATAACAAGCAGTTAATATAGCTTCACCTCAATAACCTTTTGCTAGACTAGAATAAGATAACATAGCATTAACCATTTCTTCCAACACCCTATTTTTTCTTTCAGTAATACTATTCTATTGTGGAGAATGTGGTGCAGTGGTTTGATGAATAATACCAGTGGACTCAAAATAACTAGGATTATAATATTCTCCTCCACAGTCAGACCTTAAACACTTAATAAAGGTTTCATGTTGTAATTCAACTTTGGTTTTAAAAATCTTAAATTTATCCAAGACTTCATCTTTAGAATGCATCAAATATATATAACAATATCTACTAAAATCATCAATAAAAGTTATAAAATATTTCTTTCCACCTATAATAGGCGAACTATGCAAATCACATACATCAGAATGTATTAATTCTAATAACTTTGAATTTCTTTGTACTCTTTGAAAAGAAAATCTTGTTATTTTGGTTAACATACAAGTTATGCATACATCTAAATTTTTAATTGGTTTTAGAATAAGATCATATTTTATCATATCATTTAATTTATGAAAATTAACATGTCCTAAGCGATTATGCCATAAATTAAAGGACTCAACAATATAAACAGAAACATTATTATTATTATTATTATTATTATTATTATTATTATTATTATTATTATTATTATTATTATGTACAATATTCAATTTAAACATATTCTCACATAAATATCCTTTACCCACAAACACTTCACCCTTAAACAAAATAAATTTGTCTCCTTCAAATACAGACTTAAATCCATATTTGTTAAGTAGAGTGACAGAAATTAAATTTTTTCTGACTTCAGGTATATAATATACATCAGTAAGAGTCAGTACTCTTTTAGAAGTGAATTCAAGTTCCACCGTTCTTTTGTCTATTACGTGAACAATTAATACATTTTTCATGTACAGAATAGTCTTATTCTCTTCTTTGAATGTCTTGAAAAAATCTCTATTCTTGCATACATGTCGAGTTGCACCAGAATCTATCCACCATGATCCAATGTCTTCAATTATGTTGATCTCATAAATAACAGCAATAAGATTATCTTTTATTGCTGTGTCGTTCTTTTCTTTCTTCTTTTTTGAGAAACGACATTCTTTCTTAAAATGTCCTAGTTTTTCACAATGAAAACAATTTTCTTTCTTTTTATTCTTTCTTATATCACCATTGTTACCTTGAGATTTATTAAAATCTCGATATCTCTTCTTGTTGGGTTGGTTGGATTTTCCATCTTCCATTATGTGAAGATTAGCAAGAGTACTTTGCTCTTTAGTATCGTCTTGTTTACGATACTCTTCTTCAAGACGAAGGTAATTACTTAATTGCTCAAGAGAAACATCATCTTTTCTATGGTTTCATAGTTCTTTTGAATTCTTTCCATGATGGAGGGAGTTTGTCAATAATTGAAGATAAAATGATGGTATCATCCATGTGCATGTTATGTTGCTTAAAATTATTTAAAATACGCTCAATTTTATGCAGTTGTTTCATGACAGATCTACCATCAACCATCTTATAATTAGTAAAGTGAGTGACAAGAAATTTCTTACTTGTTGCGTCCTCGGCCATATATTTTGCCTCTAATTTGTCCCATAGTTCTTTTGCGCTCCCAACATTTTAGTAGACATCAAACAGTGCATCAGCCATGCCATTGAGTATGTGCTCGGTGCATATATAGTCATCGTTGTCCCATTTTTGCCTGGCTCGTGTTTCTGCAATGGCCTCCCCTTCAACTTCTGGTGGTGTTGGTATGGTAAGAATATATGCCACTTTTAGTGTTGTGAGAAGGAAGTGCATCTTTTTTTACCATCGTATAAAAATTCCACCATAAAATCTTTTTAACATGATAAAATTCGACGTTATCTCCTTAATTGATGCAGTGGCCATTTTTGTTTTATTAGGGAATAATTAAGCCTAAAAATTGTGAGTTATGAGAGAAGGGTAGTGAATTAAATAGTGCAATTCTTCATGTCGTGTGTTACACACTTTCCTTTAGGTTTAATTCGCCCCCACCAATGTACAATGGTATGCAAAATGGGTTACTGGCGAATTTTCTTTAGGATACAATGAAGAACACTTGACTTGTTTATGCACTCACACAGTCAAGCCTTACACTAAATGATAATTTACAGAATAATATTCTCTATTCTTTCTTTTGCGCTTAAAGAAAGTGTTGAGATGGATTGTTCAGCAATAATGAAATGAGAAAAATTCTTTCTTTTGCGCTTAAAGGAAGTGTTGAGATGAATTGTTCAGTAATAATGAAATGAGAAAAATTTATAGGTACGAAGTACATACAACATGCAGCTACGTACTCAATAGATACAACTTTTCAAATAGTTACAACCTTTTAATAGATATAATTTTTCAAATAGTTACAACCTTTTGACAGAGATAACTTTTAAATAAGTCACAATTTTATGAAAAGATGTAGCACTTTAAAATAACTTATATTTTATAAAATGTTCACAATTTTTTTATCGAATTCAAATAAACATGTATGCCAACTATAAACACCCCTACTTCATAACCTTTTTTTTTTCTTCAATCATATTTTAACAAAATGTTCACAATTTTTTTATCGAATTCAAATAAACATGTATGCTAACTATAAACACCCCTAATTCATAACCTTTTTTTTCTTCAATCATATTTTAACACCTAAAAGCTAAGGTCGTAGGTAGTAACTGGCATGCATACATATGACGGGAGGAACGAGTAAAAAGGGAACACATGTGACAGCTGACAACAAAGTTTGATTAATAGACTACTTGCGGATACAAGGGATTGCCCTTGACTTTAAGGACAAGCACTTGCGCCATAACCATTCACTTCCCTCATTTCTCAGATCTCACTACTTATAAATAAATTAATCATTCAGTTAGGGAGCAGTAGTTTGATGCTAACAGTATTTTTTTTTTTTTTTTTTATCTTATTGACATGAGATACAAATTATTGTCTTAATAATTTATACCATATCTTCCTTTATATATGTTGTCTATAGATGTAGGGGTGTCCGCGGATCGGATCGAATCGGATATGGCCAAAATTTCGATCCGATCCGCACTAAAATCATCGGATCGGATCGGATCCAATATCCGCAGTTTTTAAGGTTGGATCCGATCCTGTGCAGATCGGATCGGATCGGATATCAGATATATCCACAAAACACAAAAATATTTTTAAAAGCTTATTTTTATTAAAAAAATATCAATAAAATTTATTTTTTCTATTCTTTTAAATATGTTTACTCTTAAAATAATATTAAACATACTTTTTTTGAATAATAAATTAAAATAATTTAACATATATGATAATTATTAGTTAAAATAAAACATAAAAAGAATATTTTACTTATTTATTTCTTTATTTTTGCGGATACGCGGATATCAACACAAAATCCGCAATCCGATCCGATTAGTGTGTGGATCCGATCCGATCCGAAAGCCTTGCGGATCGGATCCATATCCGCAATTTTCGGATCGGATTCAGATAAATACCGCAGATATGCGGATTGGATCCGATCCATGAACACCCCTACGTAGATGAGTTGAACCCACACTGCAGCCCATCTTTGACTATTTAATTCTTGGTATATTTGGAAATTTTATTTCTTAAATGCCTGATCAGACGAAATGATATATGCGGGCGGGGATCAGGAGTAAATATTAAATAAGGATATCTGATTTATTTTCCCTCGGTGCCAGACTGCCAGCTTCCAACCAAAGTCATTAGAATTGAAAGTACAAACTCATAACTTCAATTTAACCAATTCTAAGGGTATGGTTTGGGGTAAGAAAGCAAAAGAAAAAGGGCCATTAAGAAATTAATTTTGGGTGTTTCATAAATATCTGAGACTAGAGCCACACTTTTCACATAACCCATTCCCCTTATCTGCGACTTTGAAAAACTCGGATGCAAATGTAATCACGTCAATAATGTACATTAAATGGCTAAAAAGAGTAGGAAGCAATTCATGGGTACAAGGCTCTCACTGAAGACCAATTGAAACACACTCACTGCTCATTGCTTTCAACTCTCAAAAGACCAAATACGTACATCTTCACAAAAAAATAGATTTATCTATAAAGATTACATTCTTCCCCGTAAAGGGGTATGTAACAATAATCTATGTTAAGCTCGTGGTTTTAAAATACAATAAAAAGTGAAGCTCTATTTCTGAAACAAATGGACATGCCAATAACCACACTGCTACCCTATCCAACGATACCTTGGTGCCACGACTGTGTGTGGGCAGAGCAATTCTGAAATCCGGGTAAGCAACCATCTCTATTTACTGCAAAGGTACTCAATAAATTGTACAATGATATTCAACCAACCGTAAGCCTCTCTTAAATAATGCCCTTGGAAATGCTGGAAGTTGCATTTATCTTCAGTGAGTGCTCAGGGATATAGGCAACACCTGTGGAGATTACAATGTGAGCCTATAAGAACTTGAGCAATATCATAGATGCATAAGCAGAATCATGATTGCCACTATTTGCATCGCTTTAAAACTTTATCCCACTCAGGAATGACGCCGAATGCACAAAACAAACCATACCCGGTAGTAAAAGTGCTTATGATTCTCAGACAAATAGAAACAGTGATCAATTGGTACATAAATGACCTAGAATAAAATGACACCAAATGAGCACATGGGGGGGAAGGTTTGCCAAAGCTAGGTGAAGGCAAAACAAGGCTGTAACATCTCGACTAAAAACTGCTGTCTGTAAAATTCCAACTCTTTTTGCTACACCCATAACCGTGTGTGATTCTTCAAAATAACCATACGTCAAGCAGAGAAGAAAACAGAATTTTAGGCACCGATTCATTGTTCCATTGTCTCATAAACAAGTATTGACCTAATATTTCTTTAGGTAGAGCACAAAGCATGCAGTTAAGAGAGAAAAAGCACCATCCAAAAGTTTGGTTATCCATACCTTTTTCTTTGACATTAATTTGCAATGAGTCAAGCGTGATTATGCCATCAGTCAATGGAAGTAGCTCAAGCTTAATAGTTGCTGTGGATTGAGACGGTACACAACTGATGCAGCCAAACACATTGTAAAATAAATCAGCTTTAATTTTAAGGAGTTCACAGAATTAACAAAGAGGCCTGGTTTATTACCCAAGTGGAACTCTACTCTGCAGCCATAAATGTGTACAACTCAGACCAGAACTAGGAATGACATCATTCATTGAAGATGACTGAGGTGCACCATGATTGCTTTGTTTCTCATTTTCTTTTACAAGAGGACTGAAGCTCTGTCCTTGGGTAACACTAGTATGCCTTTCAACATTCACCCTTCCCAGAAACTCAGTAAAACCAACAAATGGACTCATTGAACTAGTGGGTGAATTCAGTGAGACCACTGAAGGTGGTGAAGTAAATGAGGCTGGAGCAAGCACCGTCAAAGTTAAATCTTCAGATGTAAAATTTGAAGCTTGAAGAGTCAAGACCTGATGATAAAAGGCAATTAGGTAAATTCAATTGTAGCATCACTAGGAAAATATAAAAGCAAAATAAATATAGGCTCCAATGTACAGCCCCAAATTAAGACAATCTATAGTTAAAAACATATGTTGACCTGCACAGGAAGTGGGGAATTTCTTGCATAAGGTCCAGGAGACTCTCCTGACATCTCAGATGCAACAGAGATCAGTATATCCCTTGATGTACGTGGTCGCCAACTGGTTGGTTGCTTGAAGAATAATTGTGAAGCTGTATTAAGCACAAAACCATAACAAAAACAACTGCTTAACATCTTACTATTCATTAAAAAACATGACAACAAACCGTAGGTAAAAGATGTACCTGTATAATTACATCGACATGATACCACAATTGCATATTGATCATCATTCAAAGCAGCCTTCCTTCGGTCAAGACTCTGAGGTGAAGAATTTAATGATGATGCCGAGTTTCCAGAATGTGACTTTGACAATTGAGAATTTGTTTCATCCTGCATCTTAAGATTCTTCCAAGTTGCAGGTTTAAGAATAAAAGAATGCTCTTCCCCTCTCCTGTAATTAAAGATTCCTAATAAGAATTATTGAAGATTAGAGCTACCTACATCAACCAAACTCTGAAAGTCACCAACCATGTTTACTCTCTTCCCTTCATTATTACCATGTAATAATAAGGCATGCATAGTCCCATGGCATTATCAGCTAATAGACAGTGACAGAAATTAACTGATGAGAATTTTTATTATGGTGGAGGTGGTGGTGGGGTGTGCTAGTGATTATTTAAGCAGTATTATTATATGGAACTAAAGAAAATTTCATCCCTTTCTGGTACAAAGTTTAGGGCCTTGCATGTCAATGATTTTGCTTCCTTGACTAATGTTGAATCCAAAGATATAATATAGTTTGCACGCCATCACAATTAATCAATTCCCACTCTTTACCAGGGTAGTGATTCTCGAGCACAAGCATATTCAAACAGCAATATGCAGTGTGAGATCAGATTACCACCAATAGAAACATCAAGACATGCAATATGAACAACAACCTGAGGGCTAAATTTGGTAAAGAATGATCATGTCCAGCTTCAATACATGAAATTGGTAATGATGATGGTAGTCCACTTTTGGTAGCCTCATCAAAAACAATTGTTATGGCATCTATAAATATCACAATATCTGGAGCATCAGCTGGAGCAACATTCTGCAGAAGAACTTAAAATTAATACCAAAAAATAGAAAAACCAAACTCAATTTGCAGTACTACAAAGTATGGCAACGTTCATTAGAGAGAGAGAGAGAGAGAGAGAGAGAGAGAGAGAGAGAGAGAGATTCCAAAAAATTTGGTCCATTGACACGACAGTTCGAACCTTTATCTGAACGCACAAAAGATCATCTGTATTGCAGTCGGCAGCAAAAGAATGAATCTCCACAGGTTGTATTATTTCAAGTTTCCTTCTCCACCTTCTTCCGGGCGTATAAATACCTTCTAATCCACAGCAAACAGAAAATCTTTCTCGCTCTAATGAGACTCCTCGAAAAGATAAAAGTTCTTCAACATCATTTTTTCTCCTTAACTTCTGAAATGAGATCTGATCCCAATCCTCCATGTCAAAGGCTGGCTTAGAACTAGCTGCCTTAACAGGAGCAACAGGTGGAATACTAGTATTTTGGGGTAATGATGACATGGAGTAACTTCTGAAATGGGCAAAGAATGACTGAGACCCAGCGGAAGCAGAATAATGGTGTCTGTGAGAAGCGCTTCCAGTTCCTGTACTTGAAGGTAACTTAGTAGGAGATAATGGTCGAGAAGGGGAGGAGAGAGTGTTATCTAATGGAAGTAACCACATCAATAGTTCACCACACTGATCCTGACTCATGTTAACTGAACTGCCCTGGTTCTGTGGAGACAATACATTATCCTGGTACTTTTCATATTGAAGGATTTCTATACAAGGGTCTCTAAGAAAATTAACACCCACATTCACCTGTAAAAGAACCTGGATCCTTCCAAACAGGAAAATAGAATCAGATCAGTAATCTAAGTCAATGGGGGTGCCCATGCATAATTAGGGAAATTTTTGGTATTGAATGCTAAAAATATAATATTAGGTTGCAAGGAAGCATTTTCTGATCAACTGGATATGTTTCTGTGTCAGTTTCTTTGCTTCATTAGCATACAATGCCTCAGCACAATTTTATTCAAATACAGTAACACTAATACCATGTCATGATCCATGTAGCCGACCCCACATAGTGGGATAAAGCTTTGTTGTTGTTGTTGTTGTTGTTGTTGTATAGAAACACTAATACATTTGTATTAAAAGTTAAAACTCTTCATAAGTTTTACAAACAGAATGAGCAAACAAATTCAATGCCATATCTCATTTCCTTAAAAAGCTATTCATAGACTAAAACCAAAAAAAAAAGTGTATTTGAATCCCAAACCAAATTGTTTGGGCATAGAAGTAAAAAAACTTTTCTCCAAACTATGATTGTGGCTTTCAACAAGCCGAACAACACATAGTATATGTCTTAATGATTGTATATTGTAACAACAAGATTGCCAAGTTGTATAGAGTGCAGATGACAAATTAGTGATCGGGGGGAGAGGGGGGGGGGGGGGGAGTGAACTATAAGACAAAGTCCCACACTTATTTGGGAAAAAGAAGAAATCCATGTCTGTTATTGCTAAATCTAAATCAAGAAAAATTCATGACGATAATTTCTGAAGTTTTATGGCACATACCACTATGTCTCCGTTAGGGAGAGCAAAACACTTGACAGAATTTCTTGCCACACCACCAGAAATATTTGCATCAAAATTTCCTCTATCAATAATAGCACTAATAGAAGACGAGTCTTTTGCAGTCTCTCTAACTCCAATTGTTGAGGCCTTCAGATCATCGAATTCAGAGGAGCTGGACTTTTCTGATGAACTTCGTTTGGACCATAATGGTTCATCATACTCCGATATCCTTACAAAGAAGTGAGAATTCTCAAATCTTTGCAACAACAATGCAGTTTGCCTTTTGTGAACCTCCATCCTTAAAAGGGATTCACCAGCAGAAACATCTGCCGGGTGATCAGCCTTTGGTTTCGACAGGCTTTCCTCTTTCTGCTCTTGACTACTGGAACTGATTTGCCCTTCTCCAGATCCTGAATTACTTCTGTCCTCAATGTTTCCATTTTGTTTCTCGGGGCTGTGACCTATGCCATTCTTACTCATCATTGCAGCAACTTTAAATGGAGTGATAATCTCTGTATCATGCTTACATGCAGACAAACATGCCACGATTTGAACTTGCTCCCCTGAATTACAAGTAGAAAGTAAGGTCAGTCAACTTTCCACGAGTCCAGCAAACTGAATCACACATGAAACCAAAACTGAGATTCATGAATATATAGAATGAACATATCCTACCAGGAAAAAGAAATGAACGATCAAGAGAGTGCAGGGACTGTATATCCGACACGTCATTCCAGCTTTTAGGAAGTTCCTCTACAAAAAGACATAATAAATAAATAAATAAATAAAAAGAAATAATTGAGAATTGGCCATATTATATTACAAATGGCCATAACATCACATATTGTGGAAGCTAAAATAAAATGTTCAATTAATTCTACCACTTTAAATTTAATATACTAATCCAGCTGCAGTTATAGTTTTATTAATTTCATATGTATGTTATGAGCATGTCTATATAGCCAACAAAACTAACACACTATAGAATGGTACTCAACACGATTGCTAAGCTTGGATCTGGATCAAGAAACTGTAACCATGTTCAAACCTCAGTTGCTAATTTAAGATCAAGAAGTAAAAGAGTATTGCTGTTGGAGACATACTGCATGGAATGGCAATCCATCCTTCTTCTTCAGAAACATCCACGTGCTTAGCTAGAATTGGCATGTCCTTTCTTGAACCGTTACCAGACACATTGCCATTTTCACCATCAATCTCTCCATCAAACTCTTCAATTGTGGACAACCGTGAATATGGATCCTCAGAATCAAGAGTCTCCGAAGAAGTCCCAGAAGTAGTCTGGGGAGTATCCGCCTGAGGCGACTCTGGAATTGGTGTCCGCTCCACATGCACATGTGAAGTAGACCGCATCAAGAAATTCATGGTGCCACCAACTTTATCTGCAAATTTAAAATACTAATGTTGATAAGGACAAATCCAAAACCGACATATAACTTGACATTATAATCATCTCCAGATTTTGCACATAAATATACAATGCACCATGTCTAGCAAGGGTTTTTCCTTGGTTCGTGGCAACTAAAAACTTCCCTGAATTGTACTTCTATTATCAGAATGCTGAATTTCCACATCAAAAGATCATCCTAAACGTAAACACCAGATATTGATCCTTAGTAGCATTGTGAATTAATCAAATAAATATAAATTTTCCCTTTGAGTTCACTCATTAGCTACTAGTAGCGACTTTCAATAATGCTATAAAAGCTAATAATTCAATCAAATGAAAAGAAACTGAATTAAACTACGGTGAAAAATTAGTAATAGAAGCACATAATAAGCAAGGTAAGAGAAGACACTGTTTGGTTGGACGATGCCAAATTCTAACGAAAACAACGACATAAATGAAAGATATATACGTCAGCTGAAGTAAGCGGCGACAAATTTAACATAAACGAAGAAAAATGGAAACAAAATGAATCAGCGATCGTGAAAATTGAAATTAAGTGAGTAAGAAGTGAAGGAAATGGGAAGGATCTGAGGTTGGAGGAAGAGAATGAGTTAGTTACCTTCAAACAGAAGAGGAGTGAGTGATCGATCACAGTTGCAGTTGCAGTTGCGGCTTCAGAGTACAATCGGAGAGAGCGATCTACTGAAAGCTCTCTCGCTCTTTCTCTCTCTCTATCTCTATTCTCTCCCTTTCTCTCTCTTAACTCTGTCGTAAATCTCGATCTGAATTTTCTGGTGAGGTGTAAAACGGCACAGTGCAAAAGAATTTTCCTTAAACCTCAATGCACTGGAACGCAGCGTTTCGTGGCTCTTTCTGTGTGTCTCCTTCGTTGACAGGCCGAAAACTTCTGGGCCAGTCATGGTTTGGGCTGGACCTCGATGAAAAGTTTTATAACAAAAAAAAACATTCGAAACGGGAAAAAATGAAAAATGTAAAATTGGAGATGCGGGGTATCGATCCCCGTACCTCTCGCATGCTAAGCGAGCGCTCTACCATCTGAGCTACATCCCCGGATTTGATAGGGTAATATATTTTTTACTATAAATTGTTTAGTAAGTACTTTTTTATTTACAATTTTGAGTTTTTTGACTTCTAGTCGAGAGACAGAAAACAAAAATATTAAAATATTATTTTTTATAATTTAATTTTAATGCACTATTCGGATTGATTTCAACTTTTTTTTTTTGCCTCGTTGAACTACTTTTTTTTTCTTTTCATTTTCAACACCAAACAGCGAACAATATTCAATCAATTCATGTTGTATTTATTTTTTTATCTATATCTACCATCAAATACGGTCACTAATCTTAATTCAATCAATTTAAGACATCACATTTATTTCTATCCTAATCATGCTCTTGGTCACTAAAGTGTATTGCCAACACATTATATGTAACATGAACGTGTTACCCTGGCGTAGAAGGTTTGGTTATTTTGCAACGATAAATATCTTCAGTTACCTTTTGCCGTTTTGAAATGGTTAGGCATGGGCCTAACTTCGCTTCAATACGAAAGAACATTCGCATGTGAATCATTTGCTCTCGCACTATTCATAATTCAAGGGACATGTTGATTACATTACGTGATGTAATACATCCATTTGATTCCTTTCCTCATTCCTCTCCCCTCTATTATATTTTAAGATATATTACTTGTATATACAATTACAGCCTAGAATGGCTTCACAGTTTTCACTTTGATTCATGGCATTGAAAAATGCACATTAACCATTTGTGAAAAGTCCCCATTTGTTATTTTTCATTCACTAGAAATCCCTCTCCCTCTGTACTTGTACTTAATAGCCCAAAACAGGAAATGAAGGAAGTTCAACCCACTCAGCACACACATAAGCCAATAGAACCTCTCTAGATGATAGTGATTAAGGTTTGCCCCAGAAAGCCATGGTTTATGTGATGAGCTACCAGTGATACCATTAACTATTGAAACGATCACTGAACTCAAGTAGTACCCCATAGCCAAAGATGCCCAAGATAGTGATGTGGCCAATGATCTCATCTTAATTGGTGCTTCTGTGAAGAAGAATTCCAATAAACCCGCCAAGGTGAAAAGATCTGCAGAACCAAGGAATAAGTACTGAAATGCAATCCAAAAGAATGTTATTGGTAATCGCTTTGTTGCATCATCTGTTAGGCCTGAATTTGTTGCCACATTTTTCCTTTTCACTTCAACAATTGCTGCCACTGCCATTGCAATTATGGAGAGTACTAATCCAATTCCTACTCTTTGGAGGTGTGTTACTCCCATCTCTGTCTTGGTAGCTTTCCTTGCAAATGGGATTATTATGTGGTCATAAATTGGTGCTAGGATCATGATAAAGATCACTGGGAAAACCGGTAATGATGCCGGAGGAATATTTAGGGAACCAAGCTTTGTGTTCATCGTCGAAGCTTGCTCAATGGAGAATGTGTTTAGCTGAGCAAGGCAGCAATTAAGCATAATGGTGCATGCAAATATTGGAAGCATTTTGAGTACTATTTTGACATCTTCTACTTGCTGCACTGTGCATTGGATTGATGAGTGGATTGCTTTGTTCTGAGCTGCACTGTTGAGGAATTTGAGTGTGTTTGATGTGGCTTCATCCTCAGTTTCCTTGTTGCTTGCTTTTGCAGCATCTTCGTGTTCAATGTTATTCCCTGGGAGTGGATTTGAAGGACTTGAAGCCATGTTCACAATAGCATTGCTTGAATCCTTGAGGATGCAGCTACTAACTGAGGCGGCAATCAAAACCTGCTCAAATCAAAGATTAGAGTTAGAAATTTATAGAATACCTCTTCATTGAATGTCAATATAGAACATTAATATGGGACATTATAGGACTAGTATATTAAAACATACTCACATTTTTTTTCTTTACCGATTCTATATTTTGTTTTAATTCTGTTAATATACTATTCAATCACATGATGATGCCTAAGACATTGTCCATTTCTATGATGCTTATATGATTGATTACCTTCAAAATGGTAGTAAGAGGACTTCCAAGAGGGATCTTGTTCCTATAAGTAGGAGAACCAGACAAGAAGACAGGGATAGACAGAAAAATGGTTATGGTAGATATTCCAAACCCCCATTTCCAACCTTTGTTGTCCTCAACCCACACTACAAAAGTAACTGCCACAAGGGCCCCACATGATAAACAGAACACAAAGTAGTTGAAGAAGGTTGATCTCTGCTTCCTCCCAGATGGGGTACTCTCATCAAATTGCTCAGCCCCATGTGCTGGCAATGACCCTTTTATCCCTCCAACACCAAGTGCCACTAGGTAGAGTCCAACAAAGAACATTGCTGCTTTTGCCCCGGTAACTTCCTCACATGGGGTGGCGCCGCCGCATGGCTGTAGTGACGGCACTCGAGCTTGTATGGTGAGCACAACCAGTCCCTGCATAAATTCCAAAATCCTTTATTCTACAAATTGTCACAATGATTGGAGAGAATGATTATAGGAAAAAGTAAGTTGTTATCTTTATCATCAAAACTTGAATCTTATTATTAAAAAATTGATTAAGTCAAATAGAAAAACTATAGTTGCATCTGCTAGTGTAGACTTTTTTCTACTTGAGATAAGCTTACTTACCATTCAAGTAATTAAGAAAATAACTTTAGCTTTAAAACACATCTACCTGAAGTCCTGTTCTTAACGTTTTTCTAATAAGGGGAAAAAACAAAAGCATTTCTCTATATTTGGTAGGGAACTCTAAAAACTGCAACAAAACAAATTAAAATATCTAGTGGCTGGTACCACTACAAACCAATTAAAATAGATGTTTTTCTGTCTTAATAACATTAGTGACACATGCCTTTTTTTCTTACTCTTAGTTCCCACCACGTTAGGTCAAGAAATGAAAGTTAGCCCAAGGAGTGATCAAATCACATAATGAGAATTGAGAACCCTTGTCTCTACTAACATACATACCTAATAACAACGTTGCCAAAATATCAAAATTATGGTACTATTTTATGAAAGGTCAGGTTCAGTGGATAATTAATTAACACGATATCACAAAAGGAGGGTCCCAAATCCACGTGTTAATTGATCCCCAGCTAAATCCCCTGGACTGTAGTACAGACAAGGACTACTTAGATTCCGATATACCGTTGATTAGTAAAATTATAGACTTTAATAATAAGAGGCTGATAGAATATACTTGTCTATATTATCGTTTATCAGCTATATTGCATGGAATAATAATTCATTGAATCAGTAGACATATTCAAATGAATAGAATAAAAAACAATAACACAAAATATGAAATTAGTTGAGTAACATTTATTATTAAAAAAATGCTTTAAGAAACCTAAAAAGACTCATGAATAAATACATTAATTTGTAACATAATTCATGACATGACAGAATGACATTATTTAATTCATATCGTTAATTTCACTTAATAGGACAAAATTATATTTTTGGCTGTATACTTTTTTCTCTTCAAGTAGGGTTATATACTTATATATTTGTCTTAACAATTAACACAATCTTTAAATGCGACGTATGATATACATGCACATGTATATGTATGTTGCCGTTTTGAGTAAGGTATATCCTCATATATATAGTGTCTAAATTCGTGATTGCAACTGGTGATGATAATGTGTATCAATTTATAAAGGCAATCAAGTACGTACGTGGTTTCATGAAAACTTCTTTTGACAAAACTATGTGCGAAACATTGCCATATTTAATTGCTAGCTGAACCTACCATACTGCCATAGAGCGAAACCATAAGTTCATGAAGATTTGACAGAGAATCATGTTTCATTAATAAGACTGGAGTTTCATTTCATGTAGCTATATACGATGAATAGTGAAGACTTATATGCAAATGTGTAAAATTTATAATTAATAATTATTAGATAATTTAATATGTTTAATTAAATTTTTATTTAATAAATTTTAACTATTAATTTTATATAAAGATAATTGTATATGAATTTTATAATCATGAATACTCCTAAAAAATATCATCATATAATGATCATGATGATAGGGACCACACGTGTTAAAGTGTTAGGCGCAGCACAAATTATAGCTAAAGAGATCTGTATTTGACTTGTGATATATGTACCAATGGGAAACTATATATGCCAATTCAATGATGATAATAACGTATAACTATTTCTCACCTCTCTTTATATTAATACTATGCACGTAAGATGTAACTCAACAAAGAAAAAGGTGTAGAATAAAGAAGCTTCTATCAAACTATGTTCATTCATATAATTAAGTGGTGAAAGTGAATTATTGATGATGGTGTTCTTGGTGTGTAAATGATGGTTGACTATTTTTGTGTTCAAACTATATGCAACCAACACCTTGAAAACTCATAACTAATTATTTTCCGCAAATGAGCACAATTCCCGTAAATGAAGTGCTAGAATTTAGTTAGTCAATGACTTTTTTTTTTGGTCATTCTGTTGATTAACATTATTGTAGTATTGTTTTTGGGCTTTAGATATTTTAATACTAATATAATAATAAATTATTCAATGATAATAAAATATTTTATATTATCAAAATTAACTCCTTTTTAATGGATAACAAAAATTTTATTGTTATAATTTTCGTCAAAAAAAATACAGAGGGTAAAAAATAATACAATCAGTATATATTAATAAACTATTAAGGCCATATAAACCTTAACAAAAAGGGCTATTAATTATTTAAGAACATATACGTCTCAATTAGAATAAAAGAACTATAACATATATTTTTAATTATTACTAGCTAGCTAGTTATTAGAAGTTATGAATGCTTTTTAATTTTTAAAGTATTGAACATTGATATCCATTTTTTAATTCTTGAATTAGTTTCCCAATAAATTCCTCTTTCTGACTTTTTCTTCAAATCCCAACAGAAAGAAATATTATACGAAAAAGAGGCGCAAATTGTAAAAAAAAAAAAAATTAATTAATTTTGAACATATTATTAACAAAAAATTTTTATATAAATTATTATCCAAACAAATTAATTGATTCAAGATATTATAAAATAATATATAGCTAAAATACACTTTTTATCCTTAAATTTTACTCATTTTTAAATCTTCCCGCTTACCTTTTAGTTTTCTCAATTTGTTCTATCATGTTTTAAATTATTTTTAATTTAACTCCACGCTATCAAATTACCGAAAAAGATTGTTGGCAAACACTATCCCTGTCAAATCCAAGTGTATACCATGCATGTTAGCACCATTTGTGACACGTCAATATTTTTCATCAGTTATTTTGTTGGTAGAACCAAAATTGAAAATCATTTAAAATATAAAAATTAATTCGTGAATAAATGCAACTGAAAATTGAGAAAAGAAATGTCAAGGAGTTAATATTTTTTATTAGTATTAATTAATATTTTAAGTCAATATTTTACTTTTTATACTATTAAAAATTTAAAGTTTAGAATTTAGTATAAAAATATTTTTGTAGTTAAATATGAATAAAAAATAATAAATTTTTGTCATGTAGCATTCATCAGTTGAGGATATATATATACCTACTATTTTTCCTAAAACAAACAACACAACAAAATTCAACTAAAAAGGAAAAAAATGAAAAATTCAGCCTACTTTATTTCATTACTATTATGTTGTCTCATATACTCCAATTACGCAAGGATTAGTAATGGCGTCCCCAACCAGCCATGTTGATTCTTTTGTTATTAGACGGTGGCCACACAAGAAATGTGAAAAATAGTATATGTATATATATATATATATAACTATATAACTATATATGCATATGTTGGCCCCCACTAGTAATAGCTCTCACACACACTTCTTTAGGGAGTTACAATCCAAGTCCAAGGCTAACATTGTACTAATGTGAAGAGAGAGAAATTAAAGTCACCCCTTACATCAACAACATGGCTTTTATTTTTGTTAGGTTTATTTCTTTTCCCATTTGGTGGCTGAAGAGAAGAAGCTAGCGAATGAGAAGAAAGAAATACACTGATTCTTGACTTGGTCCATAGGATCTTATTATTAGTTAGTGGGAGCGTTCACTCATGGATTTCATGAGGTTTTATATATCTATGACCCTAAGTTGGAGGGAGCCACCCAAATGCACCAAAAAGTGATGTAGAGAATCAAAAGGAGAGGATGGACAGGACATATATATTTGTTGTGTTTTATTTATTATCTTTTCAAAAAAAAAAAAAAAGCATATATATGATTTGTTTGATGTTTCAATTCTATGATGGGGATTTGGTTGCACAGTTTTGATGCAACCCCACTTTGCAACTTGTGTTTGCAACTTGCACAAAATTGACTCTCATTCTCCTTACTTCAAAGTTCAAACACATCATGGATTTGAAGGAGCTAGGATCCTTGTTCCTTAAAAAATTCGAATATATATATACACACACATAATTTTCATGACACTTTTGTAAATCAAAATTAAAATTATAAATTTTTATTATTCGAACACTAAAAAGAGAAAATTTAGGGTATAGCAGGCAGCATCAATTTTAGCTTGGTAATGAAGGTAAAAAAATTGAAATTACTAATATATATAAAAAAAAAAGAGTGAGAAATAAAAAGAATAAGAATAAAAAAGAATTGATACCAGGAATTCGATGAGTGCGCTAACGAGGTAGACGTGATAAGTGGTGAAGAAGGCGTCGGAGAAGAATCCTCCGACGAGGGCGAGGAGGAAGGCCGTTCCCATGAAATTGGTGACGTTGGTAGCGGATTTGGAAAGCGAGAAGTGCATGAACTTGGTCATATACAAAACAATATTGCTTGCATTTGCCAAAAACGCCAGGTTCTCCATCACCTCCACCACTTTTCATACATATGCACATGATATAACCATCTCAATCAGTGCCAAAAATACTATATACTATATTATTATTATTTTAAAAAAAAAAAAGAAAAGCTATGAGATTTAATTTGAGACGGACCAAGAACAAAGGAGGCGGCAAGCATGCCACCATGACGGCCTCTCAGAGCCGGCTTGTTCCTCCAATCCACATACCCTTCCCATCTTCTGCTTACTTGCTGATCTTCCAATTCCTGCAATAATAATATATGCTTGTTTTAGTATCTGTTGAGCCGCTAGTTATTATAATAATAATATTAAAGAAAAAGTTTTAAGTTTATCAAAAATTTGATTTTTTTGGTAATTTTAACTGTTATGATTGAAATCAACTGCTAAAACTCTTTCAATGTTATAATAATTATATAATTATGGGATGAGAGGAGAAAGTGTTTGAGAGAGAGGGGGAAAAAGATGAATATAGAAGATGAAGGAAGAGGATGGGAATCCAACCCACCATGGTGATGGTAGTGTGTGTGAGAAGCTGATGAGGGAGGAAAGGTGTGAGAGGAGATTTATAGAGTGCGGGGAAGCAGGGAGGAACGATCAAGGCTCCAATTTGGGCAAAATCGTCTATAAACTATGCATCATTATTTCTATGATTCTATCTCACTCTTATATTATTACTTTTCTACATTTATTATGGTCAATACCTCTAGCCCACTATTATTTATTTTTTTTGGATTTTTATGGTATTTTTTTAATTCGTTCAACCAAAAATTTTATTTAAAAATTTATAGTTAGATAGTAATAAATTGCTGCATACACAAAACGATATTTAATTTTTTTATATTTATTTAAATAAATTAATAAATTAATTACTAGATTAAACTAAATTGGTTAACCTACTGCTAATTACTAGTTACTACTATAATTCTTATTCTATAAAAGATGGTTGAATATTATTTTAGTTAGTTAGGTGGCTGGTTTGGAGGGAAAAAAATAGCCAAATAATTAAAAGAAATATATTTTGAATATCATGATGTGTTTAAAATAATTTCAAGATATGAATATGTTGAATATTAATCTATGGCATAAAGTGATGATGTCATTAGGTTCTCGTTCATGTAAATGATTCACTTGCTAGCAAATCTTTTATATATATATTAGTCAAAAAGGAGCATTACACTAAGTTATTTGGTTTTAGATGAATTTTATTTTGTTATATATATATTTTTTTACTTTTCAGAAGACACAAAATGTGATTAACGTTTTTATTTAAAAAAATTAAAATTTAAATATTGCTAAACGTCATTATCGTTTTAATTTTATATTGATTATTTATATTTTTAAAAATTATTAAAATAAAAATGCTATCGTCATTTTATTTTTCTTTGTTATGAAAATAGAAAACGACATCGTCATTTTGTTATTTTAACAAATTTAAAAAGAAACTAAAGTTGTTATACCCTCACATTTTAGTATAACACACATAATGAATCATTTTTAATTAAAGATAACACTCGTCTAAACTTAATATTAAAAAAAAAATTCTCAAGACTTTACATTACTTCGAATTTAATTTGTATATAAAATCTAAAAACTTTTATATAGCTATCTAATCATATATTATCATATTAATTAAAATAATTAACTTTAACCAAATTTATTATTCAAAAAGTTATTTATTTAAAAATATAAATTTAATTAAATAATTATAATATTATATAGAATTTTTTATTTTCAATACATTAAAATTAAATTCTACTTTCAATTTTAAACTTTTTAATAATTCTACAATACATTGAGTCAAATTAAGGTGATAAGTTAAAAAAAAAAAAAAAAAAAAAAACTGAAGGAATTGAAGTGTATAATAAGAAACAATGATATCAACACAATAGATTCATCATTTTCTTTATCTTTTTTAAATAATTAATATATAGCTACTTCGTATTTAAAAAAAAATATATAGTCAATAATCAATCTATGTATATATAGATATAAATGATATGCTCTTATTATAATACATTGATCTTCACGTACTAGAAAATATTAATCTATCTGAAATCCGAATATATATTATTTAATTTAATTTATATATAAATAGTTAAATACAATTAGAGATCTCATTAAAGATTTTCCATTAATTTTTATTTCAAAGTTGTTGCCTTTGCAACATTTTGTTTATAAATCGACTCTTAATAGAAGAGTAATTTAACAAAAATGTTAACACAAAATCTCCTTCTTCTTTTTCTTTTACTATTTAACAAATTTGCATTTTTTCCTAATAAAAGTACTACGTATGTATATCTCGAATGTCATACCAGCTTTCAGCCGTGTGATTTGATGGCAATAATATATATATGGTAAAGTATCGTTTTTGTCTCCAACGTTTGGGGTAAATCCTATTTGTATCTTAACGTTTAAATCGTCCTATTTGTATCTCTAACGTTTGTAAAAGTGATTCAATGTTATCCTGCCGTCAATTACATATCATGAGCGCTTTAGTTTGAGTTTTAAAAATCTCTTCTTGAAGTTAGAATACAAATGTCTGGGATAGAATCGATGATCTACTCCGAAAAATAGCTCATCAAATGTTGAAACTAATTCCTACATCATTTACATAATTCACTTTTCTAGGGACATAATTGGATCTAAACACAAATAGTGGGTATAATATTAAAATCGAACACATCCAAGTGAGACCTAATTGAGAATGAATACATCCAAGTGAGAATAATTGAAAAATATAATCTGATTTGTTAGTATAATTGATAGTAGGATAACATTGAATCACTTTTATAAACGTTAAGGATACAAATAGGACGATTTAAATGTTAGGGACACAAATATGACTTACCCCAAACGTTGGGGACAAAAACGATACTTTACTCTATCTATATATATATATATATATATACCAAACTTTAGTTAATTAAGTCAACTTTAGTGTTTATGATTAAAAGTTAATCATTTAAGTTTTAAAATTTAAAAAATTAAAATAATTTTAAAAAGTATCTAAAAGAATATTATTTTATTTTAATTTTATTTTAGAAGTTTTTAATTTACATCAAATATATCACTTCACCTAAATTTTTAAGAAGTTTAGAAATAGTTCAACAACAATTTTATAAGAACAACCTTCAATACAAATAAATCACACATAATTCTATCGTTTGCTTTTAGATATCAAACATTATTGTTAAACTGAAATTAAATTTCTTGAAAATTTGATTGGCAATGATACAATTGAAATAAATAAAAAAAATTCAACAAAACTACAATAAAATAAATTTTAGAGATATTTTAAAATTTTTTATATATATTATCCTTTTAAAAATCATAAAAACAAATAATTTGTTTTTTAGTCGTAAATGGCAAGGATGTCGACAAAAAGAATCCATATCGTTCTTATGTCAGTATCTTACTATCTTATAATTCTCACTCAATATCACAAGAAAAAATTACCGATAGTTTATTTTATTTTAACCATAATAAAAATAGTAGTACATTTACCAAAAGTTATACATTAGCTGTGTTATATGTTGTTACAAAATGATTTTAGAGATAGTTATAACATTCGTCAATAAAAATATTTTTAATGTCACAAATCTTATATAATTTGTCACTATAATATATATCACAATAATATATATATATATATATATATATATATATATATATATAATTGTCATTTAAATAAATTAACTAAAAGAAACACTAGTCATAATATTGTCACTAAAAGTTTATTATTACAAATAATTTTCTAATCCGATCAAGTAAATTTCTTTGTGTCGGATTATTTTCTATAATATTTGATTTGCAGGTAGTTGCAAGAATTTGTAGCATTAGAAGTTATGGCTGGCAACAAGAATTTCCACAAGTTAGAGCATTTTTTGATCAAATTTTGTTGATATGTCATATCAAAACAATTTGGAAATTAGCTTTATATATTGGACTCGTCTATATCACCTATGACAATTAACCCTTCTTGTATCTACTGTATAATAGGAATTTGAAAGGATTTGGTGTTTAAATTTGTTATAAAAATATTCTTTAACATATAATTTATAAAAAAAATATATGTTACTTTGAGTAAAATAAATATTTTTTTCAAAAATAAAATATTTTTATTCAATTTTAAACCTATTTGAATATGTTTAAAAAAATTATAAAAAAATAAGTTATTTGTTTTTTCTAAAAATTAACAATCTCTTACTTTTTAAAAAAGAAAAAATAAAAAGACATTTTTAATATTTGAAAATTTTATTTTTTAAAAGTCTAATCAAATGTAGAATAGCTTTTAGGCTTATTTGGGTGAGTTTTGATGAAAATATTTTTTTTAAGTGATTTTTTTTAAAAGATTTTTTTAAAAAAAGTAAAAGTAATTTTAGGTTTGGATATCTTATATAAAAATATATTTTTATTTAATAATTATATTTGGATACAATATAAATTTTTTTATTTCTTTATTATGTTAAAAATATTTTTCTTAAGTAAAGAAGATCTTTTAAAAAATATAAGTTGTAGTTTCTACAAAAAAAACATATCTTTTTAATATTTTTATTTTTACTATTAAAATTTTGATAAACACATTAAATAATATAAAAAGATATTTTTTATTAAAATTTTTTTAACAATTTAATAATATCTAAATAAATTATTTTTTATTTAAAAAATATTTTTTTAAATAAAAATATTTTTTTAATTCAATTCAAACTTATTTTAATTTTTTTTAAATTAATAAAAATAAAATAGTATATTCCTTTAAATAAATACCTAGGTATCTATAACAAATTTTTATCTTTTTATTTATTTATTTTTTGTTTAGCTAACATGTGTCATAAGAATAAGGGTACATGATAAACTTATTTTTAGTAAAAAGTTTTTATTGAAATATAAAAAATTTAAATTTTTAATGTATTTATTTTATTTTATTAAATAAAAATATTTAAAATTTTTTAGTAATGATAAATTTATATATTAGCTAAACCTTTTTTTTCACAATAACGTGAACCTTTATTAAAACTCTGTTTTAATTAAGGATTTATCTATGTGTTTTAAAAATATATGTTAAAATTATAAAATAAGAATATTTTTATTAGAAATATAATAAAAATTAAATTTTTAATACATTTATTTTGTATTTATTAAATAAAAATATTTAAAATTTTTTATTAATAGTCAACTTATTATACGTCCTTAGAACACGTATTAGTTGAATCTTTTAATTAAGAATAAAAAGTCAAATTAGTCCTTAAAAAATTATTTATTTTTTAAATTAGTCTTGAAAATATTTTTTTAATCAAATTCGTCTTTTAAATATTTTAAATTAGTCATGTTAGTCTTTCCGTCAATTTTTTATTGATAGTGTCAAAATTTGGTAATGTGTCACATTAAGTGACACCGGTCACAACACACTTCTAGAAGTCTTAATTGACTATTAATATAATAAATTTATAAAATTAGATCAAATCAAAACCTAATTGAAAAGAGAATTTGAGGTATTAGAATCTCTCACTTTGAGATTAATTTGATCTAATTTTATAAATTAATCATGTTAATAGTCAATTAAGACTACAAGGTGTGTGTTGTGATGTTACTTAACGTACCACATCAACAAATTTTGACACCATTAGCAATAAAATGACAGAATGACTAACATGACTAATTTAAAATTTTGGTTTAATTACTCTGTTGGTCCTTATAGTTTTACAAAATTTTTAATTAGGTCCCTATACTTTTTTTTTAATTGGGTTCCTGTACCAAAATTTTTTTCTTGAATTAGGTCTCTTTTTATAGTAATTGGTTTAATTGTATAGGGACCCAACTAAAAAAAACGGGTGTTGGGACTCAAATAAAAGAAAAAAAAAAGTGTAGGAACTCAATTAAAAAAAAATTTCGTGCAAGGACTCAATTAAAAGGAAAAAAAAAAGTATAAGGATCTAATTAAAAATTTCGTGAAATTATAGAGACTAATAGAGTAATTAAACCTAAATTTTTAAAGGACAAATTTAATTAAAAAATTAAAAAATTAATCTAAAAAATAAATAATCTTTTAAAGACTAAATTCACCATTTACACCTTTAATTAAACCTTTTAGAATTCTCTTACTTCCTTCAATAGCATTAATTTTGATGTCTCATATCATTCAAGAAGCAAAACCAACCTTTTAGAATTCTCTTACTTCCTTCAATAGCATTAATTTTGATGTCTTATGTTATTCAAGAAGCAAAACCAAACCACCGTCCAAGTTCATAGTGCTTATTATATACATATATAATTTAATTTTTTAATATATTTATTTTATATTTATTAAAAAATTTAAAATATTTCCTACTAATAAATTTATTATATATTTTAAATAGCTATATATATATATATTTGAACCAACATCAAGACGCTCGAATCCTGAATTTATGATTTATACAAACAACTTTTTCTAAATTATATTAGTGGTAAAAATTCACATATCTAAAAATAGTGGAATATATATGCTTTTTATGTAAAAATATTAATTAAAATATAATGAGATGATTTGATATATTTATTTGAATAACGTATCATATTGATCTATATCTCAACTATTATTTTTAGAAAAATATATTCTAATTATTTTTATGTGAATAGTAGTATATGAAAAAATATTTAATTTTATTTCTAAAATTTTTAATTTTTATTAAAATAATTTTTTATTTTTAAAAATTAGTTATTAAATTTATAAATTGTGAATCTTTTTCATTGTTAATTTAACTGTTGTTAATACATACTCGAGCAAAAGAAGAAAGAAAGTAGTAGAGGAAGAAGAAAAATGGAGGAGATGGAGGTGAGCGCTCACCACCTCCCTCCTTTCCATACATTCACAGCGCTCACCACCTCTCTCCTCTCCATATCTTCACCCTCCTCTCCATACCTTTACCCTCATTTCCATACATTCACAGCGCTCACCACCTCCCTCCTCTCCATATCTTCATCCTCCTTTCCATACATTCACAGCGCTCACCACCTCCCTCCTCTCCATATCTTCACCCTCCTTTCCATACTCCCTCCTCTCCATATCTTCACCCTCCTTTCCATACATTCACAGCGTTCACTATCTCCCTCTTCTTCATACGTTCACCCTCCTTTCCATACATTCACAACGCTCACCACCTCCCTCCTTTAATAATAAAATTACATGACTAAGACTTAATATAATTAAATAAGTGTCTCAATTTAATTATTTGAGTTTATTTTAGTCTTTTTACGAATATAAAACTAATTAATCAAAATAAGTCAATTAACTAATTTATAATATCTAATTATTGATTATATTAAAGTCTAAATAATATCACATCTTATTATAATATTTAATGAAATGTGTAATGTATAAATAAATTATAAATTTGCACTCATTACCTATCTCGAGTACACATCATAAAAAAACTACTAACGTAACAACAGAGTTCGAGTACTTTGTATCTGAAATATGATACAATATTTGAAAAGATCGGGAACATTCCAGATATAATACAATTGTGTAATTGTATATATCCAGAGTGCTAAGTATCCGACATAAGGTCAAAAAGTAATTATATGTGTTAGTTCTTTAGAAGTCTGCATCTTAAATAACTACACAAAAGAAAATATAAAAAAAAATTTGACAACCACTAATCACACTACATTCATTTTATTATTCTTTATTTTCTTTTTCTTTCTTCTTCACAAATATAGTTAGTAATCGATTTTCTTTTTTGTAGTTATAGTAGTAATTTATCCAATGAAATCATAAAAAACAGTTAAGAAACAGTGAAATTTGAGTATAATTCACTTGTGATGTTACACATTTATCATCTTAATTCTTTACATGCTCTAAAAATTGTCATATTGAACAACACGAGAGAAATAGGTTCCAAAGAAATTGAGAGAGTTGCATATAGATTCTTATCAGCATTGTCGAATGAAAGATTTTTTTACAAGATATTTTGGGCATCATGTTAGAGTTATGTTCAACGTACATGTTAGACTAAGTTCACAACATGTGATAGAATGGTATGTTGTTGTTCGTGACGTAGGTGGTGGTTGTGGACCATCCTCTTTGATTCCTCAAAAAGTCCTAATAATGACAACACCGTTTCATTTTATCAAACCTTGCAATTGTGTAGAAGAAGACGAAAGTGAGTCTAATTCAGATTACGTTTCTAAAATTGAGTCGTCTAACGAGAGTAATTCATCTAAAGAGTATGTGCCAGAGACTCTATCTAGTAAGAATGCTTGGTTTCTTCTTTTTCTCTTTTTGGCCATTCCACGATTATCAGATTTTTGAAGTTATTATCACACTCTTAATTTAAATGTCATGTACCTAGATAATCTTTTGAATTTTGGCGAAAGAAAAGATTATAACACGGATGACGTTGTAGAATTTCGGATGGTACATAGATTTAGGAGTAAAGATGTTGTTCTCATGACAGTGAAAAAGGGTTAAGTACGATTTTGGTCCCTAAGATAGGGGCTAAAAAAGAAAGAGAGAAGAGAGGAACGGAGGCGCTGAGGAAGACCGCATCCAGCCACGCCCTGCCGTCGTCCTCATCGGGAACCGCCGTCGTCGGTCGCCATCGAGCCCTGTCCCGTCATCGCCATTGGAGTGAGGTCACGTCGACGCCAGCAGATCCGCGAGGTTGGATGGTCGTCGATGCTCCTTGCCGAATGCAGCAGATCCATTGGTGTTTCAATGTTGTTGCTTCTGCTTTCTACTTCTACTTTCTGCTTCTACTTCTGTTTCTGTTTTTACTTTTGTTGTTGCTGTTGTTGGTTCACCATTCTTGATTCACCATTCACCATTGTTGTTGTTTTATTGTTGTTGATTCTGCTTCTATTTTGCTTTTGTTGTTGCTGTTGTTGATTCACCATTGTTAATTCACCATTATTGTTGTTGTTGATTCTGCTTCTGCTTCTGTTTCTCCCTCTGCTTCTGCATCAGCCTCGGATTTTTTGTTGATTTTGGGAAAGAAGGAAAAAGTGTATTTTCGTCTGAAGGACGATTTTAAAACTAAGTTAAACTTTCGGGGCCATTTTGTAACAAAAAAAAGGCCGGAGACAAAAAAATTTTTCAGCCCCTACTTTAGAGGTCAAAATTGTACTTAACCCCAGTGAAAAACTATAACATTTAAAGGAACGTTGAATAAAGAATTTTGGAATCTGATAGGCTAACATATTATAGTCGATGTAAGCAATTCTTTGTTGGGTGTGCATGGACTCTTTGTGTATTAGCGCTTTAGCAAAATCTGAGCGATGGTAAAATGTTATTATTTACAGTTTACAAAATCAACAAGTAAATGTTAATTCTGTTATATATATTAAATGATGAGATTTATGAGTAATTTTGTAAGGAGGACCGTAAATTTAAGAGACCACATACCTTATTAGTGCCAACCATATTTTTAACATCATGCTCAGTTAGATAACAATTTGATTTGTATTGTGATCCCATTAATTATACATGTCAATCCCTCTATCTTCATCCCAATGTTATAAAGTACAATACAACCATGTTATCATTTTAAGTCATCATATCAAATGGTGTGAACGACAAAACAAAAGGCGATTGCTCAAATTTATAATGATTAAATAAAAAAGTCGTATAACAAGAATCTCATAGTGTTACAAGTTTTACAACAATACCTCCAATTATTGTTCCTTATTACAAAAAGAACGATACGTTAATAATTAAATTATAAAAAATAACCTTATCTAATTCATGAATTTTTAGTATTAATGTAATTAAATATTAGAATTAAGTAATTAAATAAGTTCGTTAAAAAGATCTTTTAACTAATATAACAACATCTAAATTTAACTAAAAAAAGAACTTCATCTAAATTTAAAAAAACAAAAATCATCTTCTAATATTTTTTACTAATTAATGATCTTTTAACTAATTAAATAATTTAATTAAAAAGTACTCTATGTTGTCAATATACTCATATAACAATATTAATTAGTAATATCCTAACATAATTAAGTATTCTGTAAAAAAGAGAATTTTGTATAAATTTTAAAAATTCATTAATTATCTTTTAATATTCTGATATCTTTTAACTAATGGTATTCTAATTTCTAACTAATTAAATCCAACAACCCTAATATGTGTACTAATTAATTAAATCAAAATAATTTAATATGTCAATATTTAGCATGTCCTTTAACTATTTAAATCGAATTATTCTAATCTATCAACTAATTATTTAAATTAAATTAATTTAATATGTCATTATTTTTTAACACATTTAATTTTTTAATTAATTAATCAAAATATCCTAACATATCAATTAAAACTAAGTAATGAAACTATCGTAATATGTCAATTAATTATTTATTTAAAATAAGAAAAAAATAAACCAACCTCAAAATCTAATGTTCCGATTATATTTTACCGTAGATTTAACTGGTTAATATCTCCTGAGCGTATATCTTGTCAATCTATTACGGTACTTTAAAGAATTTTCAAATGAGCCTTAATCTCTATGCACTTCTTATATATATATATATAAGTGCAACCGTATGTATTTACGATATTGGAATCTGAAAACTACGATAGCCATATTCCGGGTGGACAGACCTTGGTTTAGACATTTCTTGCATGTTCATAGATGCACTTAAAATGTGTATTATCTTTGTTGTTACTTATCAGTTATCATGATGATTGACTACTTGAGATGTACGATTTTATTTTTTCGGGTCTTAGTATCCAAAATATAACACATTACATATATCAATAAATCTTTTACAGTTTATATCTTACAGTAAATATCATATTTTAATAAGAGAAATGTTAGGGGACAGTAATTTTTGTGATTTGTTGTAGCCATCAAATAGCCATTAATGATGGTTTTAATAGTGTGAGATTAGTTTGGAATTTTATTCAATGGCTCACTTTTTTTTGTTGGTTACATGCTAACCAAAATTTAATAAAATTGCTGACTCCCTATACTTTTCCTTTTAATAATTTAAATAAAAAAAAAATCCTGAAGGTGCATCATAAATCATAAACTATCTAGTATTAGTAGCTTAGCGTGTTCAACAATAATGACATAGAATGGGACATATTTTATTCGAATTTTGTTAGGTAGACAATGATTTTTGTAAACAATGTGAATAATAGATTTTATAATTGACTCAATAAAATAAAAAAAATACTCAACACCTAAATTACCTTATAAACCTTAACATTAAGATAATAATTATCTGCACACCTAGTGAATTGAACATCCAGCCATTATTAACTGTGCATGAGTAAATCAAATCAAAAGAAGTAACAGTCCAATTAAAAATAATGAACATAATCATCTGCATATTTATTAAAAGAAAAGTATAGGTAACAAACAACACTTTTGAACAATGTGTGAACAATGTGAATTAATAGAGTTAAAAGAATAAATTAATCTTAAATTTAATTAGTAGCATTAAATTAGAGTGTACCGGTATAGTGTATTTTTATTTGATTGGTGATTGTTCATGTTGTTCAAAATGATCATTATTTACCTAACACTCCTCTTAAATTAAACATCCGACATATTTATTATTCACATTGTTTAGTATTCTTATTGTTTACCTATACTTTCTCTATTCTCAATCACTTAATGAATGAATTCATTGCATGCAATTTAATGCTAATTTTGTTGTATGCATGCATGCAATAAATAATAAAATAAAATTAAGAGACATGTTAAAAAGTAAAAACCTTATTATAGTCAAAATAATTTTTCAGATTTTTTTTATATAACAATTATGTACGTTTGTCTTTATCCAGTTTTCCATCCGTGCCTTTTATTTTCACTTATTTGTGATTTTTTTAGTATTTGTTAATTGTAAACATTTAAACATTTTAAAACCAACACATTTTTTTAAGTTAAATCCTATATATTGTTTTAATTTATCTAAAGTGTAGTCATTTGATCAAACAGAAAATGAAATAAAGGATAGAAAAAGCAATGCACAGTTGAAGAAAAGGGAAAACTGAAAAAAAAAAAAAAAAAAAAAGAGGGGGTGGGGGTGGGGGATGCAATTGAAGAAAAGGAAAAAGATGTTGATTTACAATTAGGGTAAGCATGAACGCATGGTAGTGGGAAATATTGGAACAAACGTAACTAAAAACCAAATAAAAACTATAAATCAACAAGAAAAATGTTTATGAATAAAGAATTCTGACAATTCTGACTTTTTTAATTAGTGAAAATTCGAAAAATCTACTACCAATGAAAAAAAAAAACGTAAATGATCGAAGATAAGATAGTGTATGTGGACAACAGAGATGAGGTTGAAAATTTTAGAAATTCATTCAACTGAGTAAAAATTTAATAGTAGACTATTTAAGAAATACAATTTAAGAAGCTATTTTAATTATTTACTTAAAATATTGTCAACCTACTTCTACTGCGAATCCAATAAATATTAAGGAAAAACTACTATTTGTACCCATAAATTTTGCGAACGCTAACAAAAGTATCCATCAAAAAAGAAAACTAACGTTGTATCTATGAAAGATGGGTTCCGTGTGACAAAAGTACTCAAACCGTGATTTTTTCAACGGTGACTCCAAACACTGCTCAGCGCCGTTTGGGTACTATTGTCACACAGAACCCATCTTTCATGGATACAACGTTAGTTTTCTTGTTTGATGGGTAATTTTGTCAGCGTTTACAAAATTCATGAGTACAAATGATAATTTTTTCTTTACAAATTTATTATTTTACTTGAAAAAATATCAATATCATTTTAGAATAATACTTACATATAATCAACAAAATTTATTATTTTTAATTAATATTATATATTTTAAATATTAAATATTAAATTCTATTTTTTAATAATATAAAAATTAAATATTAACTAAAATTAATAAAAAATATTGATCCTTAATATTCTTTATAATTTTATTCTGTCAAATGATAAGGTGTGTTATGTTGACCCGAGTCCTATTCTATATCACTTTCGGCAAGATTAGTAGTGCTGACCTACAAGATTAAATGTATTGTGATGTATTTTGTCACATCATCAACATTAAAACGTTATATTTAAAATAATACATCAGAATTTAATAAAATAAATTAATAACAGTGATAAAACAGAAATTTTTAAAATAAAGATGAAAAGCTTCTTTATATATGTACATATATTTAAAAATGAGATTTTTAGTTTGAAAAAACGAAGGTATTTTTTATAACATATTTAATTTTATAGAAAAATATATTGTAAAAAATTTGAGAAAATAAAATAAATTAATATCTTTATGAAACGTGTATTCATTATAAAAACCATAAAATTATATTATAAACCATACCCTCGTGAGTGTGATGTATTTGATAAGGATTGTTTGGATATAAGAAAATGAAAAGAAAGAAAATAAGAGGAAAGAAAATGAGAATAGAAAAGATTGAAGGAAAAGTAGAGTTATTTGTGTATTGTTTGGACAAAGAGAAAATAAATGAAAAGAAAATAGAGAGAATTTTTTTTGTTTGAATAAAAAAATAAAAAAAATTATAATAATATAAAATTATATCAATATCCTTATCTATATTATAAGTAAATTATAATTTATTAATGATAAGAATAAATATATAATTTTATTATAATTTGCTACATTTTTTTTATTTTTACCTTAGTTTTGGGATAAAAATATTATAGTGGATTTTACATTTTTTTATCCAATTTTCTCTTTTAATGTGAACAACAAAAAATTTACTTTTTTATTAATTTTTTTTATTTTTTTTTTTAAATTCTCCCCATCCAAACAACGTAAATAACTTGGGTGAATAGAATTTAGGACAACAATGACGTGGTTGTATACTTGTATTTAAATATTACTCTGTCCATTAAATTAAACTTTAAAATAGTCACTGAAAATAATTGTATATATTAAAATATTCTCTAAAATTTTATATCAATAATATCTTTAAAATTGATAAAAATTTACTATATTAGTCTTTTAATCTTTTTCGTCAGATATCAATACAAATTAATGTCATGTATTTTTGTCAAATACAGACAAAAACATTCTCTATTTTTTATAATAATAAAAATAATATTTTAAAATATCATAAAATGTAAGAAAAATAACTAAAAAAGATAAATATTTTTTTATAAGTCACAAATAATTTTTGTATTTAAAAACTAATTATGAATTTGATTTAAAATTATATATAAATATTTGAATAATTATTTAAAAAATACATTAAAAAACTCAATAAAAATTCACTCTAGATTTTTTTTTCTTTTTTTTTTGTCTATTAACAAAAATAAATTTCAAAAAACAATCTATTAAGCATAAAATTACTAAATTTTAAGAATAAAAAAATTTAATTTTTTAATCATATTTACAAAAATTACATCAAAATTTAATTTTTAAAATATTTTTTTAGAATGTATATATATTCAACGTTTGGTATTTTTATGGCATTTTAAAATATTTGAGAACATCTTTATCGTTAGTAAAAACGAAGAACATTTTTGCTTGCACATTAAAAAATCATAGACAATTTTAATAGTTTACCCCATAAATAAAAAATAAGTTCACTTATGTATACATATTTTTGATATGTCTAAAATGAGCATAACAATTATGTATTTATTGGATATGACACATTTATATAGACCATTAGATTATATTAGATAAAAATTAAAGATTTTTTTTTGGTGACTAGATGAAAATTAAAGATTAATATAAAAGAAGAGTATTGATAGACTCTAATAAATACAGAATATTCTAATATATAATTAAATACTTTAAATGACAATACTTTAATATATAATATTTTAAATCAAAACAGAAATTTTTATTTTTAAATAATTAAATATAAAATATATAAATACAAAATATATGAGTATTTTTATCCATTAAGATTAATACTTATGCAAAAAAATTTTATAATATCAAAAAATTATATTAAAATGATATTTTAAATTGTAACATAAAAATATAAAAGAATTAAAATTTTATTTTATATTACTTGACAAATAATTAGATTATTATATTTAAAATTTATTAACAAATTTTAAAGATATTATTATATAATATAATTTTTATCAAAATATTTTAAAAATATAATTTATTTAAAATATTATATATATATATATATATATATATATATATATATATGAAAATATTAACTTCTTTATTTTTTTAATTTTTTTAGAAAAACAGAAAAAATAATATAATTCTAAATACATGCCTGTCACATTATATATTTAATTTACTTATATTAGTAATTCCTAAACTAATCAAACTTACTAATTAAAAATATAAAATATATAAATATTTTTTATTCATTAAAATTAATTATTATGTAAAAAATTTCTATAATATTAAAAATTTATATTAAAATGATATTTTAAACTGAAACAAAAAAATATAAAATAATTAAATTTTATTTTATATTACTTAATAAATAATTAGATTATTATATTCAATACTTAACTAACTATTTTTGTTAAAAATATTATTATATAATATAATTTTTTATCAAATATTTGTTTAAATATAGTTTATTTAAAATAATATATATAATACATGAAAATATTATTTTTTATATTTTTTAGAAAAACTGAATAAATAATTTGTATCAACTACGTATTTGTATCATATGTGTATGTAATAATGACTGTATAAGATTAATATATATTCTTTTATTTTTTAAATTTTTTAATATATTTGCCACCTCATGACTCTCTCCTCTAATTTTTTTATTTATATTTATTTTATTATAATATTAAGTAGATAATAATTTAAAATTATTTTTAAAATTTAACATTTATAGTTTTATATATATATATTATTTATAATTATATATTTATAATAAAATCATTTTTTTATTTTCTATTATTTTCAAATATTTTTTTTATTTTTCTAGTTAAATTTTTTATTCTCTAACTCTACAAAACTTATATATATATATATATATATATATATATATATATATATATGAAAAATTGATGTACAAATATCTTTCACAAAATATTTTTTATCATATATAATTTATCAAAAATATATTTTGTTAAATCTAAGAGTAAAATATATAATTTTTTAATTTTAATGTAACAAATTTAATATGTTATTTGATTTCAATGTTACTATATTATTATAATTATTTAATATATAAAAAATTAATAGATAGTATATATATAATACATAAAAATATTACACGTTTTTTAAATATTATATAATAATTAATTTTGTTAAAATAATATTATATATACTATTTTGAATAAAATGTATGTTTACAAATATTTGAATAAAAAATTATGTTATATAATAATATATTTTTAATAAATTTAACTATTAATAAATATTTTTTAATGAATAATCTAATTATTTTTTAATAATATAAAATAATTTAATTTTTTATATTATTTAATTAAAAATAGTACTGTATAATAAATAATTTTAATAAATAAAAATATTTTTATATGTATTTATATGTTTTATATTTATTTTAAAGTAAAAGATTATACTTATCATTTTTAAAATGTTTTGTATTAAAATATATTTATGTATGTATATACTAATATATTCTATATTTATAAAGTCTATTCATACTCCTCTTTTATAACATTCTTTGATTTTTATTTAATAAAATCTAATAGTTCATAAAAGGTGGCGCATCTAATGCACACAAAATGATTGGACTGATTTTAGACATATCCCATATTTTTCGTTCTCTTTTTTTTTTTTCCTTAATACATATTAAGCTTCCTACTTAACTATAACCGTGGGTTCTGGGCAGTTACGAGTTATGACTTTGATCACGTGCTAATGCTGGAACACCTGTGATTCTTCTTTCTCAAGTTGGCTCTTCCAATTTGAGTCTGCTACTCGTAATTCATGTTAGCTAGTGTGAAATGATTGACGTTATTTTGCAACAAATAAAGGCCACTTGGGAAATGGATATACTCTAAATTTATTTTTCTATTTGACAAAGTTAAATGTAGATTTAACGTTTTAAACCTAAAATCAGTGTAGTCACAAAAAAAAAAAAAAAAAAAAAAAACCTAAATCAGTGTAAAAATATCAAGCGTAACCCGAAAATCACGTTGTTTTTATTGAAAAAAAAAGAAAGCATATTTTAGAAATAAAAAAGATAAAATGATCAAAATATGACTTATCGAACATATGGTAATGCTACTTAGCTTGCATTGTCTGGCAAAATTCTATTATAAAATAATAGTGTATAAAAATTAAACATTTAACCTTACCAAACTAATAAATTATACAGGAAAAGAGTATTGATTTTTGTCCTATATATAACCCAACCTGATTAAAGTGATCCATGATACTGTAGACCCAATTCCACAGTGCAATGTCATGCCAATACAAAAGAAAGCGAAAGCAAAAGTTTTAGCCTTTAAGACAAATTTAAAAGAAAAGAAAAATATTTGAGTGGTCTATATAACCCCTTTCTTATGACACTTATGCATACAAATATATTCTTTCGTGCTTTAATATCTTGTCACTAGTCCTATTACTGTTTTTTATTTCTTAAACTCCAAACAAACTACTTAAATTAAAGGTTTTGCTTTAGCCTTTCATCATATATAGTAATTAGTAGTAGTCAGCTTCAATATGTGACACAATGACTTTTTTTTTGGTTTTTAGATTTTTCTTTTCCTCAGTTTTTTTTTCTTTTCTATTATATCGCTATTCAAAGCAAGTTGCTTCTTTAATTTGCTAAAAAGTCTGATTGGATTGCTTAACGAATGAAGGAGCCGGGCATATAAACGCTTTACATACTTTTATTTATTTATTTATTTTTTGTTTTTTCCCATATTGGTTTATCTTTGACAGCTGAAAAAGACCTATAAGCGTAATATTCAAGGAATTCATACACAACCACCCTTTTGCCTATCAACCTATGTACTTGATCATATACTCATCCGTTCATAGTATCAGAATATTTTGTATTTTTTAATTTTTTATGTTTCAGAATATATGTTTTAACTAATTAAAAAAAAAGTATTTTTTAAGTTATCTTTAACAAGTATATATGTAATTTTAGAAAAAGCACTTGTAGTATTAATGGTTTATATAAAGATAGTTTTGTGTGTGTACACAATTTTTCACTATTATTATTTTAAATTTTTTAAAATTCTATCATAAAATTATTTCTTCTAAAAGTTCACACAGATATAAAAAGAGCGAGATATAAGAATAATTATATTTCTATAACACTTTCTCAAATAAGAGTATTTTTTAAATTTTAATATAGCTTTTTTTCTTCTTTTTTTTTTACCTTATGCTAAAATTATTTTTTTATAAGAGTTCAACAAAGATCAAATTTTCGATTTTTTTGTCATAAAAATTCGAATACAAATATACGATGTTAGCTCTATTTTTTTTCAAAAATTTAAACTAATTAAAATAATAAATAATTATATTTCTAATAAATTTAAATATTTTATTTTTATCTTGGAACATTTCTTATAAATATGGATATATTTTTTTCAATAAACCAATATTATAGCCTTTCAAATGCATGCAATAGATTCATTGATTGGGACAATATTACCTCCTTTTAATTTGAATGTCAAAGTCTTGGAGAAAAGTCTATATAACTCTAAAAAACTAATGTATGTATTTCATGATATTCTATCCCCCAAGCTGTATCTCTTGGGAAAGTGAAGCAGCCAAGACATGTACCATGATTTTTTTTATTTTTTTAAGAACAGAAGTTTAACAAATTATATAATTTAGATATTATAAAAAATAAGTTGTTTTAATCCATTTATTCCTTTGTTATGAGAGAGAGCACATACATATAGGAGTATAATTTACTATTTTAATTGAAGATAAATATTTTTTAATTAAAATATATAATATTTTATTTTAATAATAAATATATAAGAGTGTACTCAAAAAATATTATTGTATTTATAATTAATTATAAAAATATAAAATATTATTTATGATATTTTTATATTTATTTAAACTATCTATTAATAGATATATAAAAGTGAGTAATTATAATCGTATTTCTGAATTAAAAATTTTGTTTATATAAAAATATCCTTAAGAACTCAATATATAGATCAAGAAATTTTTGTTTTTATTCAAATAATAAAAATTAGAGAAAATTACACTCTCCTCTCCTGTGAGATGTTAAAATGACACTTCTCTCTCATCTATTTTATAAATATACATTCCCTTCCCTTCCCTTCTAACTTTCAAAAAACCTCTTCTTTAATCTATTCTAAATTTTTTGTGTTAACTAATGTTAACTTTATCCATTTTTTAAGAAAAAATAAATTATTTTTTTAAAAAATACTATTAGTAAAAATTTTATTTTTTATTATTAAATTTTGCTTATCAAAATATTCTTTAATAAATTATTCTTTTATTAATTAAATGGTATTTTTAAAAAATTTAATAATTATATAATTTTTTTTCTAAAATACAGTTCAATAATTTTTTAATTATTAAGTTATAATTTAACCAAAAATTTTTTTAACAATTTTTTTATATTTTACTATTAATTTTTTGATATCTATATATTATTTTAACATTAAATAAAAAATTTTAGTAAAATTATTTTTCAATATCAATATATATTAATTGTTATATATATTAACAGTGGTAAGATTTTTTTATTTAATGTTAAAATAATATATATTGATATCAAAAAATTAATAGTAAAATATAAAAATAATTATTAACAAAAATTTTGGTAAAATTATAATTTAATAATTAAAAAATTATTGAAGGGTAGGTATTTTAGAAAAAAAAATTTTAATTATTATTTTTTTGAAAATATTTTAATAAAAATATAATTTAATTAATAAAAAAATAATTTATTAAAAGGGTATTTTGATAAGTAAAATTTAATGATAAAAAAAAAATTTTGCTAATGGGTATTTTTTAAAAAAATAATTTATTTTTTCTTAAAAAATGGATAAAGTTAATATTAGTTAACACAAAAAAAATTAAAATAGATTAAAGAGGAGGTTTTTTAAAAGTTTAAAGGGAGGAGAATGTATATTTATAAAATAAATGAGAAAAAAATGTCATTTTAGCATCTCGCAAAAAAGAAAAGTAGAATTTTCTCTAAAAACTAATATTAATGTCATATTCAGTAATAAAATTCTAACAAAATAAAATTCTTATCTATAACTATATGTACAGGCAGTACACAGCTGACTTTGAGTTTGGGTTCAAGTAGTGCACCGTTTTTGTATGAAATACACGTAACTGTAACAAAAATCAACGAATTAATACAATGCCACACTTCTACAGTTCTACTCCTAGGGTGTCGTGATATTATTAAGAGGAACATATTACTATTTAATTTAAAAATATAATTTTAATTTTTAAATATTTAAAATTTTAATTATTTAAATTTCAATGAATTCTTTAAATAACTATCAAATTATAAATTAAATGTATACAAATATGGATAAATTTAAAAAAATTATTTAAAACAACAAATAATAATCAATTTTAAATATTTAATTTTTTAATTTTATTTTCTTTAACATCAATTTTTTAGTCGATTATTGACTCATTATTGTCCTTCTTAACGTGATGATGATTTCTATGCATTTAATAATCTGCAAACGCATCACCCAAAGAGTCAAACATAGGTAATGGAGAAGATATTTTTTTATGTTCTTCAATGAATTCATAAAAATTTTGGTATCTTCTGTACAGTACATTGCATCAATCTTAGTTATTTGTTCTATCTTCTTATTATATAGTTTCTTCCTAGTAGGGTATGTATCTCTTTGATTATTCTCTATTAATAGATATATTTGACATTAAAATTGATTGTATTATAGTCCTCCTGTTTTTATCTTTAATTAATTGAAAATAAATAATATATGAAAACGAGAGTACTTAATACTCAAATAGATCTTAAAAGGTGTATTCACATCTTAATTTAATTTTTAAAATTAAATTTTAATTTATTTAATTTAGTTGTACAATTTAATATTTATGATTCATATTAGTTTCTTATTTTATTTTCGTTTCTAATCTTAAAATCATTAATAATGTGATGAGATAAATTGACGATATAATTATTTTATTAAATTTTTAATAATTATTTGATATGATAATTAATTTTTTTAATTTATTCCTTAAAAAACTCTTAAAATGATTAAGTGAAATTAAAATTAAAATTTTAAATATTTTATAAAAATAATTTAAAGTAAAAAATTTCAATTTATATTTTAAATAAGTCAAACAATTTAATCAAATAAACATTAATCTATCTCAATATTTATTAATAATTTTGTGACAAAAATTGAAATAAAAACTAACATAAATACTAAATTAGAATTTAAATTAAATATATTGAGATCGTTGCAAAACCAAATTGAGGCGGTGCAATTCAAATCAAATGTATATCTTAACTTCATCAACTACTATAGTGACATCTTAAAAATAAATTCAAAATCACAGTGACTCAATTAGTGACACGTATTAACATACAACGTAAGTTAAGTGAGCTGTACATACGTTGTCACAACGTGTTCATAACACGTCAATGACCCATGTAATAATCAAAATCAAAGAAACGTTGTAGAAAAAGATAAGATAGAACTGCATCAATCATTCTTAAAAATGGCACACGAAATAATAAACTGATAATTAATGGAATGTCACATATTAAAGCAGCCAATACATGCATAGACAATTAAAAATTAAAGAAGTATAATTGGTTTAGCAATTAAAAAGTGATTTTGAGTTTGACCTATGCATACAGAAAAAACTCACATCTTTTTCGAATTTCTTTAAAAGATTCATTAGTTAATAATAAGTACTCCCTTTAAGCACTTTACTCCAAATAATTATACTAATATAGCTTCATATACCGTTGATTAATAATAAGTATTGAGAAATTAAACTAATAAATTAAAAACTAATTACAACTAAACCTGATATTTATAGATGAATTTTGTTAAACATAATCAAGTTAACTTTGCTGTTATATCCAAAAATGATAGCAAAATTTTATTTTAAAACGTATTTTTTTGTCTTTTTGTTAAACATAATCATGCATGTAGTCAATTCCACTATTAATTTAGGTTAGTCAGTTCACTTATTGGTTTAAAGCGAATGTTGAGAAATTTAAATTCTATTTTTTGTGCATCTATCAATTTATCAACTGACGATAAGACAGCAGATTTTTTCAATAGTTAAATTAGTTCCTAAAAGATAAGATATTTTTTAAATTTATTATTGAAAGATTTTTTCAATTAAATTAGTCTTTCAAAGATTACGAATTAATCATATTTGTCCTCCAATCACTTTATTAATAATTTTCTTCAAAGATTGATGTTGTAAAACGTTGATTGATAACATATATAATACCTAATATATCTAATTAGATATTGACTAAATATGTTTATGAAAATTTATTAATTTAGTCATTTTTTCTAATTAAAAAAATCCTATTCTAGTGACTAAATTGATAGATTTTTATAAACATATTTAGCCAACGTCTAATTGAACATGTTCCGTGTTATGTATGTTATCAGTTAACATTTCACATCATCAATCATTGACGAAAATTGTTAATGGAGTAACTGAAAGACATATATGATTAATTCGTAATCTTTGAAGGACAATCTTTTAGGGACGAATTTAAAAAATGTCTTTATCTTTTAGGGACTAATTTAACTATTAATCTATTTAAATGATCAACTAATTATTAACTTATTGGATTGAAAGATAATATAAAAAAAAGGCCAATTCAACTAAAAAATATGGTGAATGCTATCCAACCCCTCTAAAATAACATGTAAGTTATCCTTCATTATGTGTCACATTGTAATTGGTCCTTATCTTAACCGGGTTATTTTATAATTTATTATTCTTAAAATATCAAAGCTTCACTCCCGTTAATTGAAGCACATTCCACTCCTCCATTTTTTGTTCATCACTTCATCACCTAGATTCGGTCCTTCCAAACACCGTCGCATTCGTGACAAGAAGCGCCAACGTCATCGCCATCTACTGCCCTCCCACACAACCTCTCTTTCTTTAGTGCATCATCCCTTAGTCACGTCGTTGAATTCCGTCGCCCATAACTTGTCCTTCCCAGTATAGCCATCGCCTCTTTTTGCCATGAATCACTGTTTGTCCACATACTTAATGGTTAATTTTGGTTATTAAATTTTTTTATTAAAAAAACATATCTTTATTTAATTACGTGATGGAACATATATTTATATGTAAAATATAATATAATAAAATAAATATATTCAAAGTATTTAAAAGTATAATTAAAATTACGAATATACAAATATAATAATAAAATTTGTACTCCAAACAAATAAATATTTTTTTTATCATACATATATTATTTAAAAAATAAATATATTATTAAAATTAATAACAAAAATTTAAAATGATAAAATTTAACTTTTTTACCGTATTTTTTATAGTATTTTTATTTTTTTAATTTTTAATTTATTAGTACTTTATTATTTAATTAATAATTAAACAAATTATTTTTATGAAAAATTATTTTTTGTATTATATTAGAGAAGAGACCAATATAGCAGTTTAAAAAATAAATTGTATAAATATTTAAGAGATAAATATGAAATACATACCTAAAATAAATAAAACAGACAAAATGGGAGTACTCTTGAAAAATGGAAAATTATTTTTGTCTGTTTTATTTATTTTAGGCATGTATTTCATATTTATCTCTTAAATATCTATCTATATAATTTACTTTTGTATTTAAAAATTTTAATATTATCTATTTTTTATTTAAAAATCATTTTTACATTATTTTTTAAACTGTTATATTAGTCTCTTCTTTAGGATAATACAAAAAATAATTTATCATGAAGATAATTTATTTAATCATTAATTAAATAATAAAGTACGAATAAATTAAAAATTAAAAGAATAAAAATACTATAAAAAATACTTGTAAGAAAGTTAGATTTTATCATTTTAAACTTGTGTTATTAATTTTAACCATTTATTATTTTTTAAAATAATTTATGTACGATAAAAAATATGTTTTTCTCTGATTTTAATTATACTTGTAAGTACTCTAAATAGAGTTATTATATTATATTTTACATATGAATATATGTTCTATCATGTAATTAAATAAAGATTTGTTTTAATAAAAAAATTTAATAACCAAACTAAATATTACTTAGATATGTATTTTATATTTATCTCTTAAATATTTATACAATTTATTTTTTAAACTGTTATATTGGTCTCTTCTTTAATATAATATAAAAAATAATTTTTCATAAAAATAATTTGTTTAATTATTAATTAAATAATAAAGTACTAATAAATTAAAAATTAAAAAATAAAAATACTATAAAAAATACGATAAAAAAGTTGAATTTTATCATTTTAAATTTCTGTTATTAATTTTAATAATATATTTATTTTTAAATAATATATGTATGATAAAAAATATGTTTATTTGTTTGGAGTATAAATTTTATTATTATATTTGTATGTTCATGATTTTAATTATACTTTTAAATACTTTGAATAGATTTATTTTATTATATTATATTTTACATATAAATATATGTTCCATCATGTAATTAAATAAAGATATATATTTTTAATAAAAAAATTTAATAACCAAACTAACTATTAATTATGTGGATAAGCAGTGATCCACGGCAAAAAGAAGTGCTAGCTATACTAGGAAGAAAGGTTGTGTGAGAGAGCATGGCGATGACGTTGGCGCTTCTTGTCACGAACGCAACGCAACGGTGTTTGGAAGGACCAAATCTAGGTGATGAAGTGATAAACAAAGAATGGAGGAGTGAAATGTGCTTCAATTAACGGGAGTGGAGCTTTGATATTTTAAGAATAATAAATTATAAAAGAGAAAGTATAGGGAGCCAATGACCTAAGCGTACAATGTGTACAATGAAGGTTTAGAAAGTATTAGAGATATGATTATTAGTGTTACATTATCCTGTCAGGTTACGCTTTTGGGATGAGTGGTTTCAGGATATGGTATTAGAGTATTATCCCTGGTATCCGGATGGTTATTCTGGATAGTATAGGTGATGTTCATTTTATTCATAAACCAAAGATTTAGCCCATTGTACACATTGTACGCTTAGGCCATTGGCTCCCTAGCACTACTCGTTATAAAATAACCCAACTATGGTTAAGATAAGGACCAATTACAATATGACACATAATGAAGAGTAACTTACATGTTATTTTAGAGGGATTGGGTAGCATTCACCAAAAAATATTAAGTTCAATTAAAAAAACTAATACCAAGGAAGAAAAATCCGATTTTAATAATTACTTACAAAAAATAAACCGAATGCCTTGTTTTTTTTAAATTGAACTAATTAACTGAAACCTGAATGTCTATCCTTCAATCTTGATGCCATTGTTCATCTTAACGCCATTGTTCATCCTTCAATCTTGATGCAGTATTAACAATTTTTTGTGGAAAAACTTTCAAGTCTCTAAAAATTTATTTATCTCTTACATTTCAAAATTTTTATAACACCATGACAATAAAACGCACTTTTTTTTGCCATTTTCAGCTCGACGAACACTGTTTACGATCTCAGCCACCACTGCTGCTAATTCTCCGTTGATACATCATCAGCTACTTGAGATATGTAGATATCCACCAGCTACCAGACTCTATGAGAATGTGGGCAATTTATCAAGTAATGGGTCATCAATTTTGGACACCGATGACAACGAGGACAAGTCTTCGTTATAGTTTTGATTTTGGTATGTAGCTTTTCTTTCATTGCCAAACCTCCATGCATCATTTTTTAGAGAAAGACTTTTAATTTGGCTGGGCTATTAACATTCCAAATCTCTTTTCATAGGTTTTTGTTCCTAAAGTAAACGGGTAAAGCATCCACAGAGGGTGATAGATTAGTCTGTAATTGCAAAATTTGAAGTTCTAAAATAATTGAATGGTTCTGTATCCAATTTCTCCCCAAATGCTCACTATCGATTGTCACCTAATTCACCAAATAGCTCTTTTCTCTGGCACTTTTCTACCCTCCAATAAGCTCTTCCATACTCAAGATGGGTTCGAACCCGCTTTTGCGTTTATGAATGAAGAAAAGCGAAAATATTTACTTTCATATACCTTAAAGACCAGTGAATTAGTCTTTGTTACTAGTTTTTGTTACCAATTTCATCTCTGTTTTTCCAACATTGCTAGATTAAAGGCCTTCAAGTCCTTAAAATCCATATCATATTGACTTTTGTCTTTATATAATGTATCTCATTTAATTCATTGCATATTGTTCTTACTCTGTTTTTGACCCCACCAAAACTGCATCATACTCCTCTGAATATCATCAATGAGAGTGGTGGATAGTTTGAAACAATCAAGTGTATATATTGGGATTGCAGCTCCAACTGACTTTATAAGCACATCTATTTCACTTGTTGAAAGTAAATTCCACTTCCAATACTGTAATTTCTTTGTCACTTTGTCCTTGATGTAGCCAAATGTCTTCTTTTTTTTATCTATGCACCACTGATGACAGTCCCAAATACTTGTTCTGTAATCCAATGTGTGGGACTCGTAGGATAGTAGATAAGGTTGTCCGTTCCTTGAGGGATATTATTGATAAAGAAAATGGATGACTTGTTCAAATTCACTTCCTGGCCACTTATTTCACTATGAATCTGAATAATTTCCATTAACTTCCCGCACTCTTGCCTTGTAGCTTTGCAAAATAAGTTAGAATCATCTGCAAAAAATGAGTGGCTAATTATAGGATATCTACTGTTCAATTTAAGCTCGCTAATCTCATTATTCTGTTCTATTCTGTGGAGCAAATGAAAAAAATTCTTTTGCACAAATAAGAAAAAGATAAGGGAAAAGGGAGTCCCTTGCGGGAGGCTCCTTGTAGGCCTAAAAAAGTCCTAAGGTTGACTATCCACAGTAACAAAATAGGATACAGTAGTAATACACTCCTTCAGCCATCCAATCCATCTATCAGAGAAGTTTCATCATTCTCCACAAAAAACTTCACTCCACTCTATCATACGCCTTACCCATGTCAAGTTTTAAGGCCGTATCCCACTCTTCAAACCTCTTATTCTTAAAAAAATGCATATACTCATGAGAAATTAAAACATTGTCACTAATCAACCGTTCTCTAATGAAAGTACTCTGATGATCACTTACAATTCTATCTGCAATAAATTGCATATGATGAACCAGTATCTTAGTGATTATTTTATAGAAAATAAAACTCAGACTTGTTGGTCTAATTTGAGGCATAGTAGAGGCGTTGTTTACCTTGGGAATCAAACAAATATAATTATGGTTGAAGGACTTTAGCATTCTTCCTCTATTGAAAAACCTTGCAGCTGCACAAACTGTATCATTCTTAACTATCCTCCAGAAATGCTAAAAATATTTAGTAGTAGAACTGTCATCCCCTGGTGCAAAGAAGGGATTGATAGAATAAACTGCTCTTTTAACTTCTGGTTCACTAACCGGTCTCACCAGAATCCAAATTGTACTCTGCATTATTTTCTGAGGAATTACTTCAATTTTTGCTGTCGGATCTCTAGGATTAGAAGACGTGAATAGGCTCTGAAAATATTATTGTGCAATTTCTTCTATTCCTTCTACATCTAACCTCGCCATCCCTTGACTATCCTAACTTTTGCAGCTTGTTCTGTCTATTTCTGACTTTGGTTTTTGAGTAAAAAATTTTGTATTCCGGTCCCCCCCAATTCAGCCATTGTGATCGTGACTTCTCTCTCCAATATCTCTCCTCACCCAAATACACCTCCTCCAATTTCTCCTCTAACATTCAGATTAAGATCCCATCCGCCTCATTATTTTTATTCTTCTCTTCTTCAATCTTACTTCTAAGGTCTTGCATTTTGATTCTTGTATTACTGGCTTCTTGTTTTTCCCACTTCACTATTCGGTGTCTACATTTATTAAGTTTTGAGCGAAGCACGTACATAAAGGACCCTTCAATTCTTTCCTTCCAGATTTCTTCCACTATCTTTACAACATCTCCAACGTCACACCACCTCTCTTTCCACGTAAATCTCCTTTTAGTTCTCCTCTGCTCGAGGTCCGAGTTTATCATTAGAGATTTATGATCAGAGCCGTGATCTTCCAAATGAAGAATCACAGCTCTCGAAAAATCGTACCTACATTGCGTAGATACTAAGCACCTGTCGAGTTTCACCTTTACCAAACTGCCTCCATACTACCTATTTGTCCAAGTAAACTTGCTACCTTCAAACCCCAAGTCCACAAGTCCTCCTTCATTAATAAACTCATTAAAACTTGTAATAGAAGTTGCTGATTTCATCCTTTCACTTTTGAGTAAATTACCAATTATGCCACCGAATTTATAAGACGCTGACAATAATAACCCTAATATTTGTTAACGACAATTATACCCTCGAAAATTTTAAAAACGCAACAAATTTGCCCAACCTTGAAGAGAGCCCTTTTCCGTTAAACGGAGTTTGGTGATGTGGCAGACAGAATTTCAACTGGCATCCGTTAAGGCCTTCAGTCCCGTTTCTCCTTTATATGGAGATGAGAGAGAACATTTTCCCCAATTCACCAGAAAGATAAACCCTAACTACTGTCATGCATGGTGGAAGCAAAGGCATGTCCAATAACAATCGAAGAACAGAGTCAATGGAAAATAGTAGCTCTGAAGCGCTCGAAGAACACGGGAGCAAGCCCTATGACGGGACATGCTTCTGTCGTCTTCAGGTGGTGGCATTGAAGTCGAAGACGAGGAGAAATCCAGGGAGATGGTTTCTCAGGTGTCATCTATGGAAGGTATGTATGAATTTTCTGGTGAATCTATCCCCCTTCCCTATTGAGAATTGAGCTTGATGAATGGCTTCTGTGCTGGGCAGACGAAGAACAGTGGGTGCCGTTATTTTCAGTGGATGGACGAAACCAACAAAAAATCTGTTGGGCTGGAGGAATCATCCAAGAATGGAACACTAGTATGCAATGAATGTGGAGTCTTGAAAGGGAGATTTACTAGTGCTGAGACTGAGACCATACACAGAGATGGAAAGATTTTATATTTACCTTTTTGCAATATTTACAACTTGTTTTGCCATAACTTTTCTTAAGTTTGTACTAGCTACCACTCTGTCTCTCTGATTCATGTCGAGCTCTCTTTTTTGTAGGCTTTTCTGTTGGCCTCTTATAAGGTGGAAGGAGACATGGCAGTCCCTCTGTATCAGCCCAGTACTCCTTCAAAAATGTTCCATCAAGACATAGGAAAGGCCTACATTTTCTTCCCCGGCCATCAGCTTCTTCAGGATGAGATTATCCCTCTTCGCCTTCAACGTGTGTCTCATGGTTGTTTACTAAATTGGGTTCCTCATTTTACTTGGAATTAGGCAATTAGGGTTTCATGAATTAGGGATAAAGGAGAAACGGGACTGAAAGCCTTAACAGATGCCACGTTAGAATTCCATCTGCCACATCACCAAGCTCCGTTTAACGGAGAAGGGTTCTCTTCACAGTTGGGCAGATTTGTTGCGTTTTTAAAATTTTCGAGGGTATAATTGTCGTTAACAAAAATTAGGGTTATTATTGTCAGCGTTTTACAAATTCGGGAGCATAATTGGTAATTTACTCTTCACTTTTTTTTCATGGAATGGTGTGATTGCATTGAAGTCCCCAAGTACCATATAATGTTTGCCAGCATTGTTAATGATTCCTTTTAGTTCTCCAAATTGATTACACATCAGCCTTTATAACTATGTAAATGAACAACAAGTACCGTCCATGATGTATTTAGCACATTGTTTATCACTTGAATTGGATATAAAATTCTGCCTTGTTCTCCATTATAACCGAACCTCCCGTCTTCCAAGCCAAAGCCAAACTTTCCGCCAAACCTTGTGGGTGTACACAATACACTTCATTAAAAACCACCTTCTTACACTATGTGCCAACATACGAAGCGTTAGTTTGGGTTTCACATAAGAATAGCACCTTGAGGGGATCAAATTTTGTAATCTCTTGTATGTTGTAAATTGTCAAGAGTTTTTTCAAATTCCAACAATTCCATGTGATCATCTTCATAAACCCTTGGATGCCAAATTAAGGTTGGCACCTACCCCCTTCAGCAGCTGTCCTTCTTCCGTGATACATTGTTTCTTCAAAGAATTGTCTTCCACCAAATTCAAAGACCTTCTCTTCTCCCCTGAACGTGCATCTGCCTTCACTCTTTTATGCCTGGCTAGTTGCGTAAGCGAAATTCTCTTTTTAACTGTTGATTCTCCACCTGAATTCTGTCCAAAATAGAAAACTCTGCTGCTGTCCCCAACTACTCTCCCTTCCATACTATGAACATTATATGTTATTGCTAAGATATCATTATCACTCAACTCTTCCAGCACTCTTCCACCTCCTTGTACCTCCTCCTCGCCCTTTGATTTGTTATCATCAACTCTATTTGTTTTGCTGTTTTCAGATTCTCCAAAAAGAGTATTCTCCCCCTGTTGAGCCTTTCCCCCTTTTTATTGCATTGATAAACTTGCAAAGCTTTTGAGTAAACTCACTGGAGTAGGCCTTTGTGGTTTCTCCTTCATCACAACATCAATCTTTGGTCGATGTGGATTTAGATTCTCCTTTTTTTCATTCATTCTTTGGCCAACTTGCTCCGCTTTCAACCATGCTCCCCATCTTTCCTCCTTTACATCCGCATCAGCCGTATCTTACAATAAAACATAGCAGTTTCGTTGTTCATGACCGATGTATCCACAATAGTTACAGAAGCATCCGATCCTCTTATATTTAGCCGACAATTCAATCACTTTTTTATTCAGGCCAGCAATCTTTACTTCTTTCCTTAGAGGCTTTGTCACATCTAGTAAAATTTGAGCTTTGATTATTCTAGCTTCTCTCCCCCTCCACTACAAGAAAAATACCCATTCAGCCACACTTTTTAAAGCTACATTTGAAGAGCGTAGCCTATTCATAGAATAGGCTACGCTTTTCTCAGTGTCGCCTTTTTTTTAGAGAAAAGGAAACACAATTCTGGCATAATTTAAAAAGTGTAGCCTTAGATATTATAGAAATCACTTATAAAGCGTAGCCGTATGTTAATATCTATGGGTCCACTTTTTATATCAAAGAGAGCGCCTTTTTGAGGGTAGCCTATTTGTTAAGTTTTGGGTGCGCTTCAAAAGTGATGCCTAATGAGTGCTTTTCCCTCTTTTTCCCGATCGAAAGCAAACTCACAACACTTAGTGAAATTTTTGTTCCCTCCAAAGCTCATTATCCCATTTTTGAAACTCACAACACTTAGTGAATCACAGCGCCTTTATCCCCTTTCTGGAACCACACGAATCACAGTGCCTTTATTCCCTCCAAAGCTTATCACTCATCATTGTGAAGAACCTTCTCTGAAACCCTCTCTAAAATTTTGTTATCAAATGCCTTTATCCCCTTTTCTGAAACCCTCTCACCATCGCAAAGAACCACACGCAGCACTCACTATCGCCACATCGCCGCACACTCACCACTCACCACTCACTATCGCCACTGACTGTCGCTCCTCTTCGCCCTCCTGCACTGAGCTGCGCCGCTCTCAGCATCGTCATCTCGGCGCTTCTCATCGTCCTTCCCCTTTCAGTTCGATCGTCATCGCTGTAACCCTTACCTTCGCCATTCTCGGTTTCTCACCGTCGCTGGTGACCATCGCCACCCAGTAACCACTCACCGCCAGTCACCGTCGCTCTTGATCGTTGCTGTTGCTGCACTGACCATCGCTCTTCTTCGCCGTTCTTCTCATCATCGTCTTCTCTGTGCTCATTACTGCCTCAATCGTATCCACACTAAAAGTTTTGTCTGACAGTATTTTTCTTATTAAACTTTTTGAGTCCTGCCATATGCAAACTTTTCTCTACCACCTCTTCTCTAAGAAAAATAACATCGCTGTCATTCTTCTCATCTTTTTCATGAAAATTCCTTTCACGTCCATCACTTGTATTTGAGTTTTATATTAAATTCATTTGTATAGCATTTATTATTATTAATAATTGTGTGATTTTAATTACTACAAATAATTTTCTGGTATTTTCTTATAAACTGAAACGCGATATCGACCTAAAGGCTCAATATTAAATAGTAAATAAGGAGAACAGGTTAGTAACTCCTTACTCTTGGTACGATCATGACGTGCTGAGAGTTAGGGTGTTACATTATGGTATCAGAGCAGTTCGTTCCCGTTAGAGCCTTGGGAATGGACTGACTATGCTTTACTGCATACTCTGAGTGTTTGTCATGCAGAAGGACTTGTCCGACTGACAAGAGTTTGAGTTTCAAATGCATGATTGTCTATTGATTAATTCTATTAGTCAATTGTTGCATCTCTCATGGTATTAGGTCTGACCAACTTAATACTAATGATTTATGTATATGGAAACACTAATGGATTATCATAGACGAGATAGAAGTAATAGGTAACGTGAATCATGGGGTTTGAGAACGTTAGAAGTAAAGTTTTAGGAAAACGTAACTCCTTACTCTTGGTACGATCATGACGTGCTGAGAGTTAGGGTGTTACATGAATGAACATGTGTGAATTGTGAATGAAGTTCGAGACACTAGGGTTAAGTTAGGTTTACATCAATATTTTCCGACGGAAAATTTTAAATTACAGACGGAAAATCCGTCTGTAATAATTTAATAAAACGCACCGTTTTTGTCTATTTAATTACAGACGGATTTTTCATCTGTAACTATTTTTTACGAAAAAAATAATTTTTCCGACAGAATTATCGACGGATTTTCTTTTCCGTCTGTAATTTATGCTAATTCATTTTTTTTGTTTTTCGACGAAAAAATTCTTTTGAAATTCCGTCTGTATTTTCGTGGGATAAAATTCGTCGGAAATATCCGTCTGTAATAACTAGTTTTCTAGTAGTGGTTTGTTCTGTAGTGTTAGATAAAGACGCTTAAAACGCCTTTTTTTTAAAGATAGTTTTTAGTAATTAAAATTTAATACATATAACGATTAAATCGTATTATTTTTTGTCAAAAATAGATAAGATAAATTGATTTGGCCCAAAAATCAATAAATTATACATTGAACCAGTCTAAATTAATATTTTTTATAAAAATAACTATAATATCCCTATTATAAAAAATGATTAAAATACTATTATTATTATTATTGAGAACTCTAAATCATAACCCTTCTCTTTTCTATGTGTCGTCATACAATTAGGATTTAGGATTATCAAAATATATATATAATAGGAGTATTTTAGTCATTTTCTATAATAGAGTTGTTACAATTATTTTCTATAAAAAAAATATTAATTTAAATTCAATATTTTATTTATCGATTTTTTAGCCAAATTAATTTATTTGATCTAATTTTAATAAAAAAATACAATTAAATTAATTATATTTATTAAATTTTAATTATTAAAAAATACTAATTTATAAAAAAAAAAATATTTTAAATGTCTATCGTGAATTAGGATCAAACCGTGTGGGTGTGTGTTTACATTGCAATTGCCTATGAATCGATGCTTAGCGATTAGCGCGATATTTCAACCGCACAACCAGTATTATTGTGCCGTGCAATTTAGGTCACAAAATTTAGGGGTGAAAATAACTCATTCACACACACTAATAAGTAATAAGTAATAAGTAATGAATGGAAAACTAGTAAAGCAAGTTAACTATTAAACCAACCAAATGTGATCACGATTTTTTTTTTCCCTTCGTTCCTTTCTTATGTCATGCATGTGTATGAAATGGCAGACACGTGTATATATATATATACGGATCATACTATTTTTACTGTCCGAAATTTTATTCGCTATTATGCACGGTCACGCATCACATTACGATCCCATTTGTCATTTATTTGGTACATTTTATAAGGGAGAATTTTTTGTTAAGAGCGGAATGGGATGAAGTGAAGATATTTATTAAATTTATAAAAATTTATATAGATTGTATATGATAAATTTTTTAGTGAATTTTTTATTAAAATAATAATTTTATTCTTTACCATCACATCATTCTTTATAAAGTGCGATAATATTAACTACTATTGTGAAATCAGATTTTGTCATATGTTTATATTAAATAATTTAATAATATTTGAGAAATAATAAAAAAATCAATGCAAATAACTTAAAGTTGTCTTACTTAATATTTATTAATTATTGTTAGAATAATTATGTAATTTTAGGTATAATAAATATATATATATATATATATATATATATATATATATATATATATATATAAAATTATGAATGTTATGTTATATAAAAAAATTTGTTTTTCTAGTATTACTGTAAATAATTTATCCTAAAATTAAAATTAATATTGTGTATATAAGTTTTTTTTTAGTTTGTTTTATATTGATTTTTTTTTTTTGGTGCATGTAAGTGACAAATATATCAAACTTAAAACTTTTTATTATAGAAGTCTATTATATTTATTACAAGTCTTGCATTTCTCAAGTAGGATAAGATTTTTAAAGAGTTTATAAGTGTAATGCATTTTTAACTTTATGAGTTAGTTTTTGAGATTTTTACTAAATTTCAATTCTAATAGGATATTAGAACCTATTTGATTTAATTTTGCTAGATCACTTACTTATAAATATTCAAGTTTTTGATGATCATTCAGGGCATTTACAAGTTTTAACTTTCTCAAAAATAAAATCTCTACAAGATTTATAAGTGTTCAATAATCTCTCATCACATGAGTTAATTTTTGAATTTGAATTAATCTTACTCAATCTCAATTCTAATAATACCATATAATAAAATTATTGATCGCAAAAATTTAAACCAATAGATAGAAAAGTGGATGAATTTATATCTAATATTTTTTATTATATATTTGTATCCAACCATTATGGCGTTGACATGACTAATAATAAATATATTTATTAATAACACTTTTAAAAAAAATATCAAAAGTTAAAAAAAATACAGTTGATTAGGTGTCGAATGAAAACACTACTTTGCTAATTTGGTTAATTAACTTTACAAAGTGTTGTTCTTCCTCTTGTCTCATATCATTGCTACTATTGCTAACTGTATATAGGTGCATGCATGCAAGATAATAATAATTGCTATTGGTTTTATTTTATGGGTCCGGATGCTAAATAATGATCATTGATGTTTATGGTAATGCTTTAAGAGATTTTTCCTTGATAAGTTGTTTCTCATTGGCTGGCCACATCAAATAAGCTTTCAGAGTTTTAGTTGTTCCTCCACCAATGATCTCATTCGTTTTCTGGTGAAACATTTTCTTAAACTTTTGAATTTTAACTTAAATGTATTAGCTATCACTAGCAATCCTGTAATATGTAAATGGAAAATGCTAAATATATATTAAAAATAAATTAAAAATTAAATGCATTTATATATAAATATATAATGATTAATTTGATATTTTTTTTGTATATATAATATTTTTTATTGTAAAATTATAAGATATTATTATGTGACTCCACACAATTTGTATGGAGTAATTTTTCTTAAGAAAATGTCTCCGCCAATTAGACACAAACTCTTTTACTATGAGTGGCTTAAAACCTCTGAATTAAAATGCAGTTTGTCAAAGTAACAGTCAAATTTCCATAACTAATTTAATACCAATAACTTGGCAATGGCAAATTTCACAAAAAAATATAAAAAAAAACTTTTAACTGTACTGATACATTTGTATTTTAGTAATTTCTAACCGTTGATTTTAACTATAAAAAATAGGTCTTTGCTATGGTACGATGATAAATTCATACGTACCGATACGTTTAAAATATGGATAAATAATAATAAACCATGTGGAATTTATTTTCCACATCAACATTTAATTTTTGTTTTTTTAAATATATATTATATCACCATTTTTACTAATATATTCATTTAATTAAATAAAAATAAAAAAATATTTTTTATTTAATTTTATAAAAAATCTTAAACATTCTTTTTTTATTTAATTAGATATCCTTTTAAATTAACGAAATTTTAGAATTCAATTAATCCTAATCTTACAGTTTCAAATAATTTAAACAACAAAATAAAAACATATTAAAAAAAAATCAAAATTTCTTCATCTTCTTCAATTTCTCTAATCATTCGTGCCCCCTCTAAACAAAATATATCAAAGAAACAAAAAATCGATCGTTTTTCATCTTTTCTAATTACCCCTCTAAAACAAAGCAGTAAAAGTTTCAAACCAAAACCCTAAGATCTTTGCTGTATACTCGTATATTTGAAAGTTTTCCAAAAATATAACACCATCCAATATTGGAAGCCAGCTAAATGTACTGTGGGCATAAGGGGATGCTAAAACAAATCAGAGGCTCAAAACTCAAATGTGACATGAAGATCTTGTAAATTAACCAATACGATTCTCAGTATGCGGCGCATAAATTAACCAGTATATAAATTAAAATGCAACAAATCTTTTGAGTGAAAATACATACACGAAAAAAGTGCAAGTGTGTTCTTAATCTGTAAATAAATTGTGACGTAACTATATGCTACACAAAATTCTTAATATGTGGCACACAAGGAAAATTCCAACCTTTGAAGACTGGATTTGAGATTTTGAGTTGACATGTTCAGAACGTTCAGTTAGATTCATCAAATTTTTTATACATATATAAAAATTATTAATTCCATTTGTATAAGTATTATCCAAGATAGATAAATGATTAAAGATGGCCACGAAAAATATGTTCAAATAACATTATTGATGTTGACGCAATGATACTTGCTCTGTTGAATATCTATAAAGGTTAAGAAAGGAATAGGGTTCATCTTGCTGTTCTAATCCTTCTGTGCAAGATATTCTTTTTCATTTTCCCTACTTGCAAAAAAATAAAAGAAAAAAATTTCTCTGTACCATATATATGTTATAAGATATTAATATATAATATTAAGAGACATATCTTTTGTAACACTAAAAATTATATTTCTTCGCCTAAAGTGATTTCATTTAAAATTTATTTTGACAGACATAAGATTAAAATTACTTATGTGACATTGTGGGATTGTATATACGGATAAAAGTAATATACATTAAAACTGCGTCAAAATTAAATTCTTTTAAAAAATTCACTTGCTAATTTTTACATACTAAAAATATTGTTCTTTATTATTAGTTAAATTTTGTTCAAACACTTAATTATGTTTATTTTAGGGTAAAATACTAAATTAATCCCTTACGTTTGGGCGTAATTCTGTTTTGGTCCTTAAGGTTTAAAGTGTCCTATTTGAATCCAAAAAAGTTTCATTTAGCTTCAATTTAGTCCCACTGTAAGGTTAAAGATAAATAATTAACAAAATGTCCTACATGACAGCAGTATAAGAACAAGGTTGATAATTTGGAGAATAAGTACAAGCTCCAGAACCACAAAATCAACCGTGGATGCATCAATACATGTTTTTAACAATTTTTTTAGTTTTATAGAAAATATTTTATTTTAATTATAAGAAAAATGATAAAAAAATGTATTGATGCATCCACGGTTAAATTTGTGCCTCTGGAGCTCGTACTTATTCTCTAGATTATCGACCTTGTTCTTATATTGCTGTCATGTAGGACATTTCGTTAATTATTTATCTTTGACCTCTGGTGGGACTAAATTGAAGTTAAATAAAACTTTTTTGGATTCAAATAGAACATTTTAAACCTTAAGGACCAAAACAGAATTACGCTTAAACATAAGGGACCAATTTAATATTTTACCCTTTATTTTAAAAGTCTTTTTTATTTTTGAAGTGCATCTTCATCGCGATCTTGTCGGAAACAACGTTAACATTGAACAACTATATGTTTTTCGTATCCCATCCTCCTCTTAATTAAATTGCTGATTTTTTTTTCACTAAACCCCTTTTCAAACAACCTTTGAACAATTTCATAACAAACTCAGGATCTGATACACTAGCCGTTAGAATTCTGTTTAGAGCGTGTCATGACTTAGTCAATCTTAGCACATCACGGTATGACACTACTTGCTAATGTTGTAAGTATAAGGTGTATGAAATTAGTCGCACATTAAAAAAAAATAAGAAAGAGTAATGAGTTTATAAGATTAAAGACCCATTAACTTATTACCTTAAAATTTTGAGTTAAATATGGTATACAATATAAGGATAATACTTCTTTGTTTTCTCTCTTCAAACTCTCATTCTCTTATTAATCTCATACTTTTTAGTTTTTATGTTTTTATATTTTAGTCTTACTGTTAAATTTTTGGCACAAACTGAGAAAGTATTTTGTAGAACATGGTTAATAGACTTGTTAAGTGAGAGTGAAAACTGAATAGACTAGAGACTTAGGGTAGTTTGGGGAATTTCAACTAAAAACTAATTGTGTGGAAGTATCGATAGCCTCGCCCAAATTTAATTTTCACGTGTCGATACATTTTTTATCCATGCAATGCAACCCATCCCATCTCATCCAGTAGAAAAATTTTCTTTTTGGTTGTGAAATAAGATTTTGCCATTGTTAGTAATAATTATTTTCTTTTGGAAAAGTCTAAGCGGTCAGCAACTTTGTTAAATTCTGGCTAGCATATAACCAACAAAGAAAAGTGAACCATTGAATGAAATCTCACACCAATCTCACACCATTAAAATTATTATTGATAGCTATTTGATGGCTATAAATCACAAAAGTTACTGCCCCGGTGCCCCCCTAGCATTCCTCATTGTCTTTTTTGTAGTCTGGTTGCTGTTGTTTGTTAGTGGTTGTATGTTGAAATCTTAAGGTTTTTGGTCAACTGAGAGTTTTATCAAGTCCTAGCCCATTGGGCTTTAACTACATAATTGGGTACTAAAATACGTAATTTTATCTTTTTGATACCATCTTTTAGTTGAACCTAAAAACGGTCACATTTTACTATTTCAGGATAGTTTGTTTTATTATTTTTTTTATTTATTTTTGTCATAATATCACTTCTTTTTTAATACTAAAAAGACTAGGTTATATAATGTATTACAAAGATTTGGTTAACCAACTCATTTCTTAAACAGAATTCTAGATGGGAACATCTTTTTTCTTTTTTACTTTATTTTTGAATTAATATTAATCAACTTTTTAAAAGTTCAAATTGATAGAAAGAGATACGTGAATGGTTATATATCTAATGTATTCTATTACATAAAGTCTCTTTTTTTGTATTAGTGTAAATTCTCTTGCATAGACTTTCTTACTCTTTTTAATTGTCTTAGGGTTAAATTCTTTCTTTTGGTGTTAAATAAAAAATTAAAAATCGAATTATAAACTTTTCAATCATAACTACTTCTAAAAATTTAAACCACTAGAAGACACACACATATATATACCACTATCATTGTCGTTCTTAAACTAACGAAGAGAAATGCTTTTGTAAAAAACTCTCCAAAAATGTCTATTTCCAACTTCATCCACTAATGAAGAGAATTAGTACACCATTATTCAATTTTTTCCTTTTAAATTCAATAGATTCATCGGCATTGCATTCAATACAAAAAATACAACCAACCATTAACAAAAATATATAGACCATCAAAGCATGCATGACCTAAAATTACAACAAAAAAGACTATTTTTTAAAGTAAAATTAATACAAAGTAAATGTTAGAATTTTTAAGTTTTTTGTAATTATTAGAGATAGAAAATATATTTTACCTTTAAATTAATTTACCCTGTTTGATTTTTGACATTTATGTTAACAATTATAATTATTTAATCTTATCATACGATAGGGAAAAAAGAATAATGATTTTGTTAATTTTCTGTAAAAATTGTTAACATAATATTATGAGTATTTGGAAAAATGAACACAACAATATAAACAAGGCGTTTCGAAGTTCAGACCTTTTCTTTTATTAATGTTCTTGTTTTTTTTTTTTTTTTTTTGGCATTCAATGTTCTTGGTTAAGAACCCACTGCTGGAGAAGGACTAATGATTGTCCATTTATTAGGGCCCAAATATATTTTGTACGGTAAAGATTTAGGGTTAAAATGCTGGTCGGCTATGGTCGAGGCATGTGTGTGAGTTGCTCTTAAAATGCCAGGTAGGATTCAATACCAACGATAATTGGGTTATAATGAAATTAGTGTGTGTGAACCAAAAAAAAAAAGTTAACAATGAGAATGAGTTTTTTTATGAGATAAAAAAAAATATGTAAGAAATATATAAATAGTAACAGATTATACTAGACAAAATAATCGAAGAAAAAAATTGAAAGGATATATATTCCCTAATAATAGATGGTTTTGACTAAAAAAAAAAGCCTTTTAGATTAGTGTGTTAGTGGGTGAATGTGTGTATGAAAAAAAAAAAGTTTCATTATGTATGTTCGTGCATCATTGTAAATACTAAATGGTGACAACTTCTATATATATGAATGTTTATGTTACAATTGAGAATAGGTAGAATTTAATTAACGGTTCCGCGCTACGTTACCAACAGCATATCTGCCAACTTCTGTCAACTCTTATTTATAATTGTGTTTCATGGAAGTGTGTTCGTGGATGTGTCTAATAAAAATGTCTTTTTTATAGCTATGTTTAATAGAAGTGTCTTTATAGATATATTTTTTGGATGTGTCTCTTTATATATGTATTTAAAATATATTAATTATTAGACACATCCACGAACACACTTCTATGAAACACAATTATAAATAAGAGTTGGTAGAAGTTGGTAGATAATATATTGGTAACCTATATTTTTCCTTTAATTAAATATATCGGAATATTTAATAGTTTTATATGGTTTTTGACGCGAAATACTAGGCTACTAGGTTTTATAAAAGTCTACTAGATTTTGTAACAAACAACATGTGCTTCTTAACGTTCAAAAAATTAATCTAAATATAAAATAAAATAATATTATGAATAGGAGAGGGTAGGGGATCAATGTTTATTTTGAAAATTCAAGCACGTCAAACTCAACCATTCGTGTATTGAAAATTGTGAGTCCCATTTAATGCTTCAATAATGATTAGGTAAAAATGTCATTTTTTTAAAGACATTTATATATGGCATGATATTATTGGATATTTTTATTAAATTAGTTAATAATTTATTTTTTAATAATTAGAATAAAATTGATTTATTATAATAATAATAATAAATTTAATTATTCACATTATAATTATTAGATCTGATTTGATTCAATTGATTTATACATTTTAAATTAAATTATGTTTAAATTTTTTAATAAAAAAAATAAATATATTCTTAATTTTTACTTTAAAGAAAATTATGATCCAATAGATTTTATAAATTGATTGGTTCAATGAAATCTAATAACAATTGAGTTTACTGTTATTAGCATAAAAAAATCAGTTTTATTATAATTTATTAAGAAATTTAAAAAATAACCAATTCATTAATATGTCTAATAATAATGCTACATAAATGTCTTTAAAAAAACGTTTTACGCGTCTTTATGAAAGTATTTTTCTAATTATTATTAGATGGAATTCATTTTAGCATTACTTGTGAGATATATATAAAAAATAAAAAATGAAACATGGTGTATTTTCACTAACAAAAGCCATACATGATAAAAAAATGAGACATAAAGTTTGAGAATGAAAACATAACATTAACTAAATTCACTGGAATTCTTGTGCTTGCCATCAACAAATGAGGCTTCGTTTTACTGGAGGAAAACAAAAAGACTAGAGAAAAGAGAAGAACCCCTGATAATGGAGTCATGACTATTAGTAACTTAAATTATTGAAGGAAAAGGAAACTAATAAACGAAGGCACGTGCTCAACGTAACCTACATTCTTCAAAACTAATCTTGATATCCTTAATAATAACCTGATCTCCGTACTGTGGAACAAGAGTGACGATAATGGTGTCGTCATCATCAGCATCCAACTGCTCCAACAGATCCGTTATGCCAACGGTGAATGTGGTCTCGGTGGCGCCGCCGTCCTGACCAGCATGAGACACATTCACGAAGCTTCCAGCAAACTCCCTGTACTTAGGGTTGGCCCACTTGTAATCCTCTTCTTCATTGATCAACACATCGAACTTCAAATGCTTCGTCCTATCGAACTGAAGCGTGAACACCAGAGACTCCTCCTTCTCGTCCTTCTCCAGCTGGCTCCTATTTGTCTGCGGCCTCTTCACAACGGTGCTCACTATCTTATCCTTCAACGTGAACGGCAAATCCAGCTTCTTCACTTTCCGTCCGTGCCTCTGCGCCTTAGTCCTACGTGGCGTGGGCTTGTATTTCAGCCATGGAAGATCCAGCTGTTTGTAATCGTAGCCTAGCTTCTTGGTGTCGAAGGCGTCACTGTTCTTGACGGTGACAAGGTTGAGGTTCTCGTCATAGAAGACGTAGCTGGCGTTCTGGTAGTCAGGGTCGGTGATGTCCTCTCTTCCGAAGGATTTCCAGACGCTCCACATTCTGTCGATGTTGGCGTGGTGACAGTAGAAGATGGGGTCTCTGGCAGCAGAATAGAGAGCTCCCATGTCCTCAATGTTAGGCTGAGTTTTATCACCGGTCCAACTATGAACCGTGTTGTGAGGAACCAACTCTATGGATCCAGATCCATTTCCTGAACCGCTTAAAGGCTTGTCTCCTGCCCGGTAAGGCTTCCCATAGAAGCATAATGGCCTCTTCACTTCGTACACTTGTCTGTACATTGTTGCCAGGTTGGCTTCCACGTCACCACTCCCATCAACACCCGTGCTCCTACCATTCCAGTTCAAGTCTACGAGCGTTGGTGGTAGATGGTTCTGGTTCCTCAGAGCATTGTAGAGTGGGGATCTCCTGTCTGTGAATATTGCAGGCATCTCCATGCCTTCAGGGGCATCCCAGTTCCAGAAGGGCAATGCAAAAGTGGGATCATTGATCAACTTCCCCAAGATTCTCTCATAGAAGTAAAGGTACCAGCGATGGAAAGGCAAAAAGATCCAAGAAAAGTGGACCTGCATTTCAACGCCTTTGTGACCCACTTGGGTATAAGAGTTGTGGCAATAAGCACAGTGGATCCTAGACTGTTGAGTCCAACTGTGAGGGTGATCGTCTGGAAGAGATTTCATGATGGTAATGGCTTTCGTGTACTTGTCTAAGTCAGCATAATCATGAGCAGGTGTTCTAATCCTTAGGCTTGTGTACTTTGGGATAACATACTCAATGGGTTCTTTGTTTTCGTAGTTTGGAGGGCAACACGCGATGGGCTTTGCGCCTGGGGGAAGGCTTGGCTTGTTGCAAGCGTGTACGTCGGTGGCCACCGCATCCGCCAAGGCCAAAGGGTTGTAGGAGAAAGTGGCGGCCGCCGCCCCCAGTCCTCCCAGGCCAACCAGAACATCCCTCCTGTTGTTTTGTGGTTCTCCTTCAGGGTTGCTAGCATTGCATGACACCTTTGCAATTCGGTGGCTGGCTTTGGAGGGTTTTCTGGAGGAGGATGGAAGCAAGGATGGCGAGGATGCAGAGACCTTGGTTGTGGCCAAGAAAGAGAGAGGGGAGAGAGTAGCCATGGTTGTTGAGATTTTCTAATAGCTTAATTTGCTTTTGGGCTTCGGCGCAGGAACATGTAGAATATTGGTCTTCTTATATAGATACATGCTCATGCATAGTGACATCGTGCATGAATATATATATATATAAAAAAAATATTATTTATTCACTAAAATCAGCTACCAATATATTTGTGTATAAAAATATGTATAATTTAATTTATTTTTAATGTATATTTATATTTTAACATACATTTTATACTGGTGATTAATTTTAATGGCTGATTTTAATACACACATAGCATAACTTATATATATAAGGGTTATTTTATTAGAATTATGCTTAGTGACGAATCAAAAAATTTTATTAGTAGGGACAAAATATGTATAACATGATAATAATTTTATAATGATATTTTATTATTATAAAATATAATTAATCTTCTAGTTATTTAACTAATAAATTAAAATACTTATATGCCAATGAGTATAGCTCAAATGGCATAGACTCTCCATACTCAATTAAGAGGTTGCGGGTTTGAGTCTCCTATCTTTGATAAAAAAAAAATTAAAACACTTATATAATAATTTAAATAATAACATATAAGTTAGAATTTTATTCTTTTAAATTTGATATTTAAAAAAAAATGATAATTCTTTTATTATTAATACAATTAAATATTTTATTTTTTATATATATTAATAAATAATCATTTAAAAATTCATGTCTTATAAGATTACGAAATTGACTCTTTATAATATTTATAATTATTTTTTTTAATTAATATCGTTATTACTAAAAAAACTCTAACTAACTTTAAAAGAAGAAACATCAATAGATATTTGTATATTTAGATGTTACTTTTTATTTTAACTGTTATTTATTGTTAGTTAATAATTGTATATTTCAAAATTTAAATTATTAATGGATCTTATTATTCAATAATATTTAACCATATAATAAAAATATATAATAATATAATTATAAAATAAAATACAAAATAATTGAATGAATTAAAAAGTTAAAAAATAAAAATAAATCTTTAATTATTGAATCAAAAGAAATTAAATAATGAAGTTAAGGACTCTTATTAGAAGCCAAGAATAAAAAAAAAACAATAAGAGAAGAGAATTAGAATGTTAGAGAGCATACAAAATTTATTTTTAGTACTTAAATTTAAATAACTGATTTAATTTTTAATTATTTTTTATTATTATTATTTAATTATTTTTATAATCAATATAGTATTATTATAAAATAGTGAAATTTTTTTCTATATATTATAAAAATGGAAATAGATTAAAAAAATTATAGTGGAGTCAAATTTATTTATTGAATGGGGCAAATAAATTTTTATTCCATATATTATATATAACTTAACAAAATTTTAGCCCCACATTTCCTAAGGTAGATCCGTCCCTGATTATGCTAGTGTCAGGGCGACAATTATAGTGTTTTAAAAATACGATTTTGTTAGATAGATAATGACTTTTGTAAATAATATAAATAATATGTTTTAAAATTGATCTAATAAAGTGAAAAAAAAATACTCCATCCTCAAATTATCTCCTAAATCCTAACATTAGTATAACTATCCACACACCTAATGAATTGAACATCCAACTATTGTTAACTGTGTAGGAGTAAATAGAATCAAAAGAAATAACCATCTAATTAAAAATAATCAACATAATTATCTATATATATACATATCGAATAATTGAACATCTGACATATCTATTGTTCACATTATTTAATATTTTTATTATCTCTCTATACTTTTCTTTAAAAATATTATTAAAATTAAAGTAATATTATTTTATTATTAAACAACATATTCTAAAAAGTGTTGTTTAATTTAATAATATTTATATAATCAACGTAATTGCTATAACATACTCGTAATCCACCTATATATATTATCATAGAGTTAGAGAAAATTAAACTTTTAAAAAAATGTTAAGAAGCTGATATTTTTAGTGTAATAATAAAGAAAAAGTTAGATACTAGTTAGTATTATTTCAGATCTAAGGTAAAAGTTAAAAAATATTCTTAATTACTTAAAGATTTTCGAATATCTTTATGTAAACATATAATAATTAAGATGTTGTACATATTATGTTAAGAAAAAGTTTTAATAACAAATATTGCAATCAATGTCTAACATAAAAAAATATCTAAAATTTTTTAAAATAAAAACATTTAAATTTTAATTAAAAGAAACATTCAAAATTCAAATATAATAAAAAAAATCAATAAATTTCATAATAAATTTGTTTAATAACATGTTATAATATTAACTGAAATTAAATTAATTTATATAACATTAATTCTTTAGTATTATTCTTATATTAAATAATTTAATTACGTATATTAAATTATCTATATCAAAAATTTTAAAATGAAAAATTAATAAAATAAAAAAATCTAATTACCATTAAATTAAAATAATAAAACTCATAAATAATTAAAATTCAAAATTCAAAATTAATTAACACTTTCACTTTATATTTTACTAAATTTTTTGCTTAGAAAATTTAAATTCAGACTATCTAATACATTTTACCTATTATCTTTATATGAGTTAATAATTAAAATCGTCCCTTCATTTTTATCCCTAAAAGATAAATTTAATCAAAATCGTCCTCAAAAGATTTAAAATTAATCACGTCAGTCCTTCCGTCTATTTTATTACTAACAACATTAATTTTGTGGATGTGGCACGTTAATTTTTTTTTTATCTTTTTGGTCATGGGCTATTAAGCCCAAGAAACAGAAACTGAACCCTAACTACCCAGAACCCCGACCCATCCGTGAGACATATGCTCCTCTATCCGTGACTCCTGACGTCATCTGTTGCTGTCCCTGTTGCTGGTTCTGTTGACGCCGCTCAATCCTTGCTCCTCGGCGACTCTCGATGTCGCGTCGGATCACTACCCTGAGTTCAAGGGGCGGGTTAATCATCCAGGATTGCTCTAGCGCTCCACCGAGTTCCATGGGCATCTTTTGTGCGCCAATCTATTTTCCTCCCTTAGCGTTCAAGTGAACCCAAACATGTTATCCTCCCCCTGCCAACTGTAGGATGTCCAACAATATTGGATCAATGTCTCCAACCTTGCTCTTCGATTTCAAATTCTACACTAGAGGTAAGCTATTTGACTCAATAAGCACTTTCTGTAACCCCAAATTATTTGCAAGTATCATGGCATTTCTAATTGTTTCTGCCTCAGCTGCTAGGCTAGAGATTGTTCCAATTTTGGATGCTAATCCAACCTGAACACTGAGAGAGAGAGAGAGAGAGAGAGAGAGAGAGAGAGAGAGAGAGAGAGAGAGAGAGAGAGAGAGAGAGAGGTTTGGATTGGGGTATGGAAATAGATACTGATGGGAGCTGATGTGAAGGCGCCGATGTAAGTGACGGCGGAAAAAACAACATCGACGAGGAGCCAGCAACTGTTGGAACTGGCATGGAGGCTAAGACGCGTAGAGGAAAAGGAGAGTCTATGATCTCCGGGTCGGGTCATTGGGTTGGGACTCCAATTTTCTAATGGTTTGAACCTTGACAGAAAAAAAACTCACGTGTCACGTCAACAAAATTAATGTTGTTAGTGACAGAATAGATGGAGGGACTAACGTGATTAATTTTAAATCTTTCGATGACTATTTTTATTAAATTTATCTTTTGGGGACGAAAATGGAGATCGGGGTATCTTTTAGGGACGATTTTGACTATTAACTCATCTTTATATAAATATATATTTCTTTAATTTTGTTACACATCTAAATATTTTTGACAACTAAATTTAATTAAGTTGGTAAAAATTCAATAAAAATTAATTTTATTAGCGAGAGTGTGAATACACGCTCTAACTATTTCTACTAACATGAATTTATGCGTTCCTCCTCCTCCTTCTTTTTCACTTGTTTCCTCTTCATCCTCGTTCTTTTATTGTTGTTGTTATTGCTGCATTTTTCATTTTTTTTCCTCCTCTTCTTTCTATTAATTTTGTAACATTATATGTTTCTTTTTTTCTTCTTTATTTGATATTCTTGTTTTTATTCTTATTAAGAGGATAAAACAAGAAGAATTATGAGAAAGTAAAACAAGAAAAGAAGAATATGATGATGATGATGATGAGTTATGCAAAATGTATTAGAAATAGCACTAATTTTTTTTAATTGTGACACAGAAATTTTTTATTTTTGACATCGAAATTTTTTAATCGTGATACAAATTTTTATTAAGAGAGTGAAACAAGAATTATGAAAATATAAAACAAGAAGAAGACGATGAAAAAGAAAAAGAATGAGAAGATGATGATGACAGGGAAGAAGTGGAGGAGGAAGGAAAGTTTTGAATTATGTAAAAAAATAACATCAAAATTTTTTTATTTTGACACCAAAATTTTGTTACAAAAATACAAAAATATCTTATTTAATGCTGTATTGTTTTTGCTTTCTTTTTTGATGGTTTCAGTGGCTAAGAGAAGGGGGGGTTGAATCTTAGCCCCCTTTTTATGTTGCTAACACTTGCTGAACTCAGAGGAGACTTTTCTGTTTTTGCTCGTCACTGGACACGAGCAACTTTGTTTTGTCTCGTCCCTAGCCACGAGACTTTTCTGTTTGTCTCGTCACTTGGCACGAGATAATATTAGTTTTTGCTCCTGTGCAGTAGAAATAGAAATGTAGGAGAGAAGAGTAGAAGATTACACCCAGATATATCCTGGTTCAGCTGCTAAGTGCAGTGCAGCCTACATCCAGTCTCCATCACAAACATGATGGAATTTCACTATAATCAATCTGATTACAACTTGTAAAGTGCTAACCCAACTTACAAGGGGATTCCCACAGAATCATGAAACACAACATAGATGAACAAAGGAACTCTAAGACATCTATGGCTTTTTCTTTTAATTTTGCACTCTCTGCCTTTTTCCGCTCTATGGCTTTTTCATTACAAACCTCACTGTTTGCCTTTTACCATGAGACTCAAGACATGACAAAATTAAACAGAAAAATACAAAACTGAATACATTGAAGGAGAAGAGAAAACTGTTAGCTCAGGTAGCTCTGAGAACACTGTGCCTTGCACTCTCAAATTTTCTCCTTGCTTCAAACAGTGGTTGTTCCCCCTTTTTAAAGAAGAGGGAAGCCTCCACACTTGAAGCCAAAACCGAACCAACTTCTTCCTCCTTCAACAAAACCGGTTCGGCCACAATGAGAGAGAAGAGATAACCATGCATTGACCAACATGCAATTACCTCTAGTCCTTTCTTGATCATCACCCTTCATCAATCCGAGCTCTCCATCCTTGGCTTGCTCTCCAAGATGAAATTCTGGCCCTTGATGCTTCATGATGATGATGACTTCATCTGCTTCAATCTCTGCCTTCAACCATCACTTCGCCACTCTAGCTACTTCCTGTGGTGGTTGAGCAGAATCGAAGACAAGCCATGCTTCAAGAATCTCCTCCAGCTGGCCGAATCTTCTTCTTCCATTTTGAGCATGGAAAGCTCAAGATAACCTCACCAAATTTGACCATATTTGGTAAGTATCTTAGCCACAGCTCATTTTTATTTTAGTATGTTTTCTTGCCATCATTGTGATGGTTTTGATGCATGCAACTTCTTCTTTTCGGTGATTGTAGCTTGGTGTAGCTTCCATGGTTCTCTGGTTAAGGACCGAATAAAGAAGAAGAGAATGATGAGAGAGAGTAAAAGAAATCTGAAAGAAAAGCAAAGCAAAGTGGTTAATTAAATTGAATAAGAATAGCTTGCTTTTACTTCCCTAGTATAGAGTGGCGTGTAAGTCATAATAACCATCAATCAATTTCAGCTGAACTTTCTCTCTCATGTTCCCCATGCATTAATTAACAATGTAATATATTTTGAAATCCATCACATGGTTGAAACTTGGTTCCGTTGGAAGCACTTGGCTTTCATTTTTCTTTGTTTTCGGACCAAGCTTGAAAACATTCATCACTTTGTAAGACTTGGGCTTGTTGTATTGAAATTAAAGCTGGCCCAATTGGTTAACATTTGCTTTCCTGATGAGTTGTGTAGCGGATCAAGCATAGGAAGCAAACATGGGCTTATAGCATTAAAACTCATTCTTGGCCCAAGTAACATCAACTTAGCCATATTCATCATATATTATTAAAAACCAATGGCTGATAGTAATTTGAGCTAGCACAACAAATTTGTTTTCGGCCCATTATTAAAACCTGCAGCAAAATTATAACATCAATATATTGAATAAAAATTCAGATCAATTAATTTTGCAATTAATTAATTTTAATAATGTTTAGTCATCACAAATATTAATTTAGAGTTTTCCAAACTCATCAATCTCCCCCTTGATGACAAACAATATTAAAATTGAAATGGAAAGAAATTTAGAGATTGAGTAAAGGATACTCCCTTTGAATTTGAATTTCTCCCCCTTTCTAAATGTCACATAGCTCCCCCTTGATGTATGCTTATTTTTCAAGGGAAGCATAAACCTGTAACATTTGAATCAAGCTTCTAATGACAATGTTATTTAGCATATTTTATGATGCTAAATGCTTGATTTATGAGCAGTTTTAATTGATAATCAAATCTCTTTTGATATCACAAACTGATTTACTGCTCAAACTTTTTCATACAACAAAAAGTATCCAAATATTTTTCAAACATTTTCCTGTTTAGGATATCAGAGCAAAACAACATGATGAAAAATATTTGAAGAACAAAACAAGGCAGTTTTTATATTTTACACAATTTAAAGGAACTGCCAAAAATAAATTTTCAATCCAACAAGTTTATCAATGATGAATCAACAGCCAGGCATCAAAATAAATCAAACATCATTATAAACCAAATGCCAAATAAACTAATCATGATAAACCAAATGCAGTTTAAGCAGCAACCATAGTAAATGCAATATCAACATGCATTCTTTGAACAAGGGTGATCATTAATTTTCAATTTTGAAAATTTCATCCCCTGTTCCCCTGTTTTCATCCAGCCCCTGTTTTGTTCCAATTTCAATTTTGGAACCTAAGTTTCCTCCCCCTTTTGTCATCATGGGGGTACCTGCACAAAATATTGTTTACAGAAAACAGAACATGCAATATAACAGTTCAAAACATAACCAAACAGTGTTATCAAAGTATCACCTAGGCAGCTATTGTTAATTGCAACCTAAACAAAAAACAAAAAAACTAATTGAGCCAAATTGTGCCAATATCAAACAGGAACCAGAAACTTAATCATCAAACAGATTAAAGTCATATTCCTCCTCATCTTCATCATTGCCAGCTTCTCCTTCAAATTTCTCCAACATCAGACTGACCCTCTCTTGGCATTTCTTCCATGCCGACTCATGCTCATAAGCAAGTTTGCGAGCAGATTTGTGAAATTGAACCATGAGATCGGACATATTGATGAATTCAGTCAGAATTTCTCTGCGAGACCCGGTCATCCTTGAGGATTCGGGATGGCTTTCAAAATCATCATCAGAGGCCACAGATTTCTTTCCCTTTTTCGCAGTCCCGCCTGCCCTGATCTTGGAGACCTTATTCTCAACAGCCTCATTTGTTAAGTCTACCTTAAAGTACTCAAAGATGCATGTAAGAAACATTCCATAGGGTAAATTGGCTTTTTTTGTACTTTTCACGGATTCCCATATGTGACGAATCATAATATAGCTAAAAGAGATGGGAGTTGAAGTAACAAGAGCAAATATAATAAGACAGTCAGATACGGTTACCCTATTGTGAGATCCACTTTGAGGAGTGAGAATGTGTGTGATGATGCGGTGCAGCAGAGAGTTAGTTTGTCCCAGGGCTTTATGAGTCGGAATAGTTCCATCCAGACCAGACAAATTTTCACAGATTTGATGAATGACCTGCTTGTATGTAACTCCAACATGCGAGTCCCATTTATCACTCATGTAGACCTTTGGCCCTTCATCAATGTATCCAAGGGCAGCATAGATGGTTTCAGAGTTCAGAGTGATCTGAACCCGTTTCACATAAGAATGAAGGCCACCATCAATAAACCTTAGATTTGCATAAAACTGCCTGACCAGCCCAGGGTATACCAGTTTATGAATATGGAGCAGAGGTGTCCATTTGAGACCTTCAAACATGGGTTGTAAGTCGATTCCTTTGGATGCTAGAGACTCGAGATTCACTAGGTAAGAGAGACACAAATGCCTTTTCTCAATGACTTCCTTGTGGAATTCAAACGCAGCACATGTAGAGAACCTGGCAGGATCGAAATGTGAGTGTGGCTTGTGAAACTTGTTTTTGAACTCCATTGACCCAAGGTTTGTGGGTTCTCTGGTCTCATGGAACTCGAAGTCCTTTGCCTTCTTGGAGCTCTTCCCTGATGCATGAGGAGTGGTTCTCTTCGGCGATGATGGAGGAGGTGAGGTCTGAGACTCCTCTACTTCTTCCTCAATGCTTGGCTCCCTCGCCTTCTCGCTCTTTCTTCTTCCAGAGGATTTTTGAGCAATCACCTTGCGCCTCATAGTCTCGGTTCGTTTGGAGGGTGGTGAAAGGGAAGAAGAAGAGGTGGAATGGATGTGAATGTGAGTATGTGTTTGAGGTGTAGAGGGTTTTTGAGATTGGCGAATTCTCTCACTCTTCCTTGGGGCTGTTTTCTTTTTCATAATGGAGATGGAAGTTGGAGATGAAGGGGTGGCCAAATAGTGAGGTGAGTGATGGGAGGTTAGAGAAGCATTAAATGCTTAATTGGAGAGAGAATGAGAGAAGTTATTACCCATTAAGGGAGCGGTTATTATCCATGAGGGGATTTCAAAAAAACTGAAAAGAGGTTTCCCTAAATCAAGGGATTAGTTGGAGGGAAAAGATTTGATTTGACAACATGCTTCTTCCAACAAGATTTGATGAGACAACCAAGGGATTTTGTTGATTTAAATTTTCAAAAGAGATGAAACTAACAAAACTGTCATGGTGGGGTCAAGAATTTAGGTGGGGCCCATAAAATTTGAATTCTGCGTTGCCTCCCCCTTGACCACATCTCTTCCATTCTGCCTTTTATTGTTTCTCGTCCAAACCTACGAGCAAAAACTGATCAGAATCAAATATTCACAAATTTTCAATGAATCTTAAATCAAACATTCCCAAACTTTTTCTCAAGGTACAGAATCTGTCTTCACAGAGGGGTTTCGTGAAAATATCAGCAATTTGATCTTCTGATTTTACAAATTGAATATCAATAGTACCCTTTTGCACATGTTCCCTAATAAAATGATACTTTATCTCAATGTGCTTGGTTCTTGAGTGCAAAACAGGATTTTTTGAAATATTTATTGCACTCATATTATCACAAAGTAGGGGTATACTATTGATTTTTAATTTGTAATCTTCCAATTGTGTTTTTAACCAAATTAATTGAGTGCAACATGCAGATGCGGAAATATATTCTGCTTCAGCGGTGGATAAAGCCACTGTGGCTTGTTTCTTGCTTGACCACATGTTGAGTGAGCTTCCAAGGAAGCAACACATGCCGGACGTGCTTCTTCTATCCACTCTATCTCCCGCATAATCTGCATCACAAAACCCTACTGCACAAAATTCATCAGATTTAGGATACCACAAGCCATAATCACAAGTTCCCTTAATGTATCTAATGATGCGTTTAACAGCCGTAAGATGGGATTCTTTTGGGTGAGATTGAAATCTTGAACATACACCCACACTTTGAACAATATCCGGTCTAGAGGAGGTAAGGTACATGAGTGAACCTATCATTCCTCTATACCTTGTTTCATCCACATCTTGGCCATCGTCATCTTTTTCAAGTTTTGTATTAGGATGCATTGGAGTGCCCATTGCTTTGGAATTTTCTAGGCCAAACTTTTTAATAAGTTCTTTTGCATATTTTTCTTGGTAAATAAAAGTACCACTAGGAGTTTGTTTAATTTGGAGGCCAAGAAAGAAAGTAAGCTCTCCCATTAAACTCATTTCAAACTCACTAGTCATGAGTTTTCCAAACTCTTCACACAAGGAAATGTTGACCGAACCAAATACAATGTCATCAACATAAACTTGAACAAGAAGTATATCATCATTAGATGCTTTAATGAATAAAGTAGTGTCGGTGGTACCCCTTTGAAATTCATTTTCCAACAAGAAGGCACTAAGCCTTTCATACCAAGCTCTTGGAGCTTGTCTAAGTCCATAAAGAGCCTTAGATAATTTAAAAACATGATTTGGAAACTCTTTATATTCAAAACCGGGGGGTTGTGCCACATACACTTCTCTATCAATAAAGCCATTAAGGAAAGCACACTTAACATCCATTTGAAACATTTTGAAACCTTTATGGGCGGCATAGGCAAGAAGCAACCAAATTGCTTCCATTCTAGCTACCGGAGCAAAAGACTCATCAAAATCTATACCCTCTTCTTGATCGTAACCTTGGGCCACTAATCTAGCCTTGTTACGAACAACTTGTCCATCCTCACCAAGTTTATTTTTAAAGACCCACTTAGTACCCGTTACCTTCATACCATCCGAATAAGGTACTAATGTCCAAACCTCATTCTTGTCAAATTGAGCTAGCTCCTCTTGCATGGCCTTGACCCATGATGGATCTTCAAGAGCTTGTTTGACATTGTTGGGCTCCATTTGTGACAAGAGAGCTAAGTTGCTAGGTTCGGTTTGCCTTTTGGTGGAGGATCTTGTTGTTACACCATGAGAGGGATCACCAATGATGAAGTCATGAGGATAACCCCTCATAGACTTCCATTCTCTAGGTTTTCGGCCAGGTGTTGAACTTTGATGAACTTCTGGTGGTCTCACTGTTTCAGTTTCTCGTGTCTGCTCAGGAGATAAAATGGAAGTTTCTCCTACAATTTGACGAGATAAAACCGGGCTGACAGATTCTTCATTTTGCACAGATTTGGGATTTTCTTTACTTGTTGCAGCCTCTTCACAATCTGAATCAATATCCTTCACAATACTGGGAATTAAGTTAGAATCACAAAAAGTAACATGTATGGATTCCTCTATTGTCCTATGCTCCTTGAGATAAACTCTATAGGCCTTGCTTGTGGTGGAATATCCAACAAACATTCCTTCATATGATTTTGGATCAAATTTTCCAAGGTTTTCCTTATTATTAAGCACAAAACATTTGCATCCAAAAATATGAAAGTACTTAAGATTTGGAGGAGTTCCTTTCCATAACTCATAAGGTGTTTTCTTTAACCCTTTTCTAATGATTGTTCTATTCAAAATATAACATGCTGTGTTCACAGCCTCAGCCCATAAGAATTTAGGAATTTCACTCTCACATAACATAGCCCTAGTCATTTCTTGAAGGCTTCTATTCCTTCTTTCAACCACCCCATTTTGTTGGGGGGTTCTAGGACATGAAAAGTTATGAGAAATCCCTAAGTCATCACAGAATTTTTCAAAATCTTGATTTTCAAATTCTCTTCCATGATCACTTCTTAAATGGGCAATTTTCAAATCCTTTTCATTTTGAATTTTCTTACAAAGGGTGGAAAAAGCATGAAAAGCATCATTCTTATGAGCAAGGAAAAGTACCCAACCAAATCTAGAGTAATCATCTACCACCACAAGACCATAATGTTTACCTCCTAAACTTTGAGTTCTAGTAGGACCAAAAAGATCAATATGTAACATTTCCAATGGCCTTTTGGTTGAGATTCCATCTTTTGATTTAAAAGAGGATTTTACTTGTTTGCCTAATTGACAAGCGTCACAAGTAAGATCCTTATCAAACTTGATGTTTGGGATTCCTCTAACCAAATTTCTTTTGACTAGCTTAGAAATTTGATACATGCTAGCATGTCCCAACTTTCTATGCCAAAGCCATTTTTCAGACTCAAAAGATGTGAAGCATGTTACATTTTGTTCCTTTAAATCCTCAAGAGTTAATCCATACACATTGTTACATCTTTTAGCTTCAAGAAGAACATTCCCAGTTTTTTCACACACAACTAAACAAACAGATTTCTTAAAGATAACTTCAAAACCCAAATCACAAAGTTGACTAACACTAAGCAAATTATGTTTCAAGCCATGTACAAGGAGAACATCATTTATACAAGAAGAAAAGTTTTTACCAACTTTCCCAACAGCCACAATTTTTCCTTTTGCATCATCACCGAAAGTGACAAGTCCTCCATCATAGTCATCAAGCTTTATGAAGAAGTTTGCCTTTCCGGTCATATGCCTAGAGCATCCGCTATCCATATACCACACATTTTCCTTCCTTTTGGATGCTAGGCATACCTACAAAACAATGCTTAAGTAACCTTAGGTATCCAAATCTTTTTGGATCCTTTTACGTTAAACCATCTTCTATGTCCTAAGCCATTGTAATCAAAAACAATTTTATAAACCTTGTTACCAACCATTCTTTCACCGAAAAAACATTGGATGGGAAAGTGTCCATTCCGATTGCATAGTCTACAAAATCTTGGAGTTGCCTTTTTGTTAAAGTAGGTGGGATCTTGAAATCTTGTGTCATTAGAAGATGAAGCAATATTTTCAAAATGTGAATTTTCAGATTTATGAAACCCCAACCCAGCCTTATCATAGAGAGGTTTTTGACTAGCCAAGATGTGATTTAAACTTTCAGAACTTTGTGTAAATTTGGCCAAGTCTTCCTCAAGTCTTTTAACCTTTTTAAGCAACTCTTCATTTTGTTTAAAACAGTCCACATATGCAAGAACACAATGGTTACTTTCACAGCTCCTAACTTGGGCTCTTAACTGCTTATTTTCTTCAATAAGATCACAAGCAGTTTCGGCCTCTCTCACTTTTTCTTTTAAAAAACTGTTTTTGGCCTTAAGAATGGTAATTTGCTGTTCAAGTTCTTGATTTTCCAGCAGAAAACATCTTATTTTTTCAGAAAGGTGGTCTATCATAAGATGGAGATCTTCAGTGTTAGGGTTATGAAAGACTACCTGATCTATGTGATCTGCCATGAGACATGTTTGTGACTTGGTCTCGGTTTCTTCATCATCATCATCAGAGTCATTCTCCAAGTCTTCCCATGTGGCCATCAGTCCTTTCTTCTTTTCTCTTTTCGGCTTTTCCTCCTTTTTCAGCTTGGGACAATCAGATTTGAAATGCCCCATTTCCTTGCAATTATAGCAAGTTACCTTGCTAAGGTCTTTCTTTATTCTCCTTGTGCTGCTGCCTTTGCCTCTGAGCTTAGCCATTTTCCTGAATTTTTTTGCAAATAAAACAAACTCATTTTCAGAAGAATTATCACTGGATTCATCATCCAGAGGGTTAGTCACAGAAGAAAATGCAATTCCTTTTTTTTTGTATCCTTTTTCAAATAGGTATTTTCAAAAACAAGAAGATTTCCTCTCAAATCATCAAGTGTCATGGAGTCTAGACTACTACTCTCAGAAATAATTAGAGCTTTAGTCTCCCACTCTTTTGTGAGACATCTCAACACTCTTCTTACTAGCACAGAATCAGAATGTGTAATTCCCAGAGCATCTAAGCCAACAATGATAGCATTGAACCGTTCGAACAGTTCATCAATGGACTCTCCTTCCTTCATTGCAAACATTTCATATTCTCTATTTAGCATATCTGTCCGAGTCTTCTTGACAATGGTGGTTCCTTCATGGGTGATTTGCAATTTGTCCCAGATTTTCTTTGCCGTTGTGCATCTTGATACCCGTCGGTACTCCTCGAAGCTGATAGCACAATTGAGCAGATTTATTGCCTTGGCATTTAACTCCACCTTCTTCCTATCTTCCTCGGTCCATCTTGCTTCTGGTTTGAGAGAAACAACTCCTTCTGCACTTGTGGTAGTTGGAAATTTAGGCCCTTCGAGGATAATCTTCCAAAGTCTATAATCCACTGCTTGTACGAATATCTTCATCCTCTCCTTCCAATAGGTATAGTTTTTCCCATTGAAAAGAGGAGGTCTGTTGCTTGATTGACCTTCAGTTAGATTATAGGACACCACATTTGCGCCACTGTTTTCTGCCATGAGGATCTTTACTCCAAGCTGCAAAGCTTGATCTCTTTGAGACCAAGCTCTGATACCAATTGATGGTTTCAGTGGCTAAGAGAAGGGGGGGATTGAATCTTAGCCCCCTTTTTATGTTGCTAACACTTGCTGAACTCAGAGGAGACTTTTCTGTTTTTGCTCGTCACTGGACACGAGCAACTTTGTTTTGTCTCGTCCCTAGCCACGAGACTTTTCTGTTTGTCTCGTCACTTGGCACGAGATAATATTAGTTTTTGCTCCTGTGCAGTAGAAATAGAAATGTAGGAGAGAAGAGTAGAAGATTACACCCAGATATATCCTGGTTCAGCTGCTAAGTGCAGTGCAGCCTACATCCAGTCTCCATCACAAACATGATGGAATTTCACTATAATCAATCTTATTACAACTTGTAAAGTGCTAACCCAACTTACAAGGGGATTCCCACAGAATCATGAAACACAACATAGATGAACAAAGGAACTCTAAGACATCTATGGCTTTTTCTTTTAATTTTGCACTCTCTGCCTTTTTCCGCTCTATGGCTTTTTCATTACAAACCTCACTGTTTGCCTTTTACCATGAGACTCAAGACATGACAAAATTAAACAGAAAAGTACAAAACTGAATACATTGAAGGAGAAGAGAAAACTGTTAGCTCAGGTAGCTCTGAGAACACTGTGCCTTGCACTCTCAAATTTTCTCCTTGCTTCAAACAGTGGTTGTTCCCCCTTTTTAAAGAAGAGGGAAGCCTCCACACTTGAAGCCAAAACCGAACCAACTTCTTCCTCCTTCAACAAAACCGGTTCGGCCACAATGAGAGAGAAGAGATAACCATGCATTGACCAACATGCAATTACCTCTAGTCCTTTCTTGATCATCACCCTTCATCAATCCGAGCTCTCCATCCTTGGCTTGCTCTCCAAGATGAAATTCTGGCCCTTGATGCTTCATGATGATGATGACTTCATCTGCTTCAATCTCTGCCTTCAACCATCACTTCGCCACTCTAGCTACTTCCTGTGGTGGTTGAGCAGAATCGAAGACAAGCCATGCTTCAAGAATCTCCTCCAGCTGGCCGAATCTTCTTCTTCCATTTTGAGCATGGAAAGCTCAAGATAACCTCACCAAATTTGACCATATTTGGTAAGTATCTTAGCCACAGCTCATTTTTATTTTAGTATGTTTTCTTGCCATCATTGTGATGGTCTTGATGCATGCAACTTCTTCCTTTCGGTGATTGTAGCTTGGTGTAGCTTCCATGGTTCTCTGGTTAAGGACCGAATAAAGAAGAAGAGAATGATGAGAGAGAGTAAAAGAAATCTGAAAGAAAAGCAAAGCAAAGTGGTTAATTAAATTGAATAAGAATAGCTTGCTTTTACTTCCCTAGTATAGAGTGGCGTGTAAGTCATAATAACCATCAATCAATTTCAGCTGAACTTTCTCTCTCATGTTCCCCATGCATTAATTAACAATGTAATATATTTTGAAATCCATCACATGGTTGAAACTTGGTTCCGTTGGAAGCACTTGGCTTTCATTTTTCTTTGTTTTCGGACCAAGCTTGAAAACATTCATCACTTTGTAAGACTTGGGCTTGTTGTATTGAAATTAAAGCTGGCCCAATTGGTTAACATTTGCTTTCCTGATGAGTTGTGTAGCGGATCAAGCATAGGAAGCAAACATGGGCTTATAGCATTAAAACTCATTCTTGGCCCAAGTAACATCAACTTAGCCATATTCATCATATATTATTAAAAACCAATGGCTGATAGTAATTTGAGCTAGCACAACAAATTTGTTTTCGGCCCATTATTAAAACCTGCAGCAAAATTATAACATCAATATATTGAATAAAAATTCAGATCAATTAATTTTGCAATTAATTAATTTTAATAATGTTTAGTCATCACAAATATTAATTTAGAGTTTTCCAAACTCATCATTTTTTTTTGTTGCTCTTACTTCTTATTTTAGGAGTATTATTTTTTATATTAGACTTGAATCAACATGTCTATACTGTATTGCAATCTTATTTAGTTAAATGAATGTAAATTCACATTTATTGAATTGAATTCTTTCCAGAAACAAAAATAGTATCGAAATTTGTTTAAAGTGACGCTGGAATTTAAATACAATGATACAAAATGTAGAAAGTAAATTGCATACTAAAAAATCATATTAACTCTATAAAATGAAATAAAATAGCATCAAATTGACACCAGAAATTTAGTAACACGACACAAAAAATATCAAAGTTTGCTAAAAATATTACACATTTAATGAATTGAATGCTTATCTCATATATAAAACAATGCATAAAAATCTAAAAAATAACATTGATTCGAAAGGTCTTGATTCTAGTACTGAAATTTTTATCTGATGTGATATAGAACTAAGAATTACTTATTTCATGAAGACTTGAGTTACAGATTCACAAATTTTAATAGAAAAGAGCGAAAAATATATTGATAATACAGCGAAATTAAGTAGAATAAATACAAATATTCAAAAGGGATTAAATAGTGACATTTACATATAAGAAGAAGACGACATATCTGATATATATATATATAAAATAATACATAAATTTTTAAAGAATAACACTGAAATGTTTTTATTCTAATACCAAAATATCTTCACTCTAATACCGAAATTTCCAACTAAATGATGTGATGGAACTAAGAATTTATTTTATGAAGATTTGAGTTGCAAATTTACAAGTTTTGATTGAAAAAAATAAGTAGGAAAATTGGTAAATAATGCAACAAAATCAATTAAACAAGTGCAAAATTTCAAAAGAGAATGAACAATGTTATTTATGTATAAGAAGAAGACGATGATAATGACGATAACGACAATGATTTTGATAATAATGTTGATAATGATGACGGAGGAGGAAGAGGAAGAGGAAAAAGAAGGAGAAAAATAAATTTAAATGAAAAAAGAATGAGAATGAGATGGAGGTGATAGTAGCAACGACGATGACGATAGCAAAAAAATGAAAAAAAAAAAAGAAGAAGAAAGAAAAGAAAAAAAGAAGTAATAACATTCAGAGGTATAAAGAGGACGAAGAGGAGGATGTGCGTTATACGCGAAAAACAATTATAACAATTTAGTAAAATTTAATTAAGTATTATAGTTGATTGTATAATTTTAAAGTAATGTATATTATATTTATATATCCAATTTCTTTTATGAATAAGTCTAATCAAATTACATAATAAAATTTAAAATAATATTATTCAAGATTGATTTTTGTTATTATTAAACTAATTTAATTGAATTTGGTTAAAAAAATTATATTTTAATGTATGTGTAACGTTATTGGTAATTTTAATCATATTTCTTCAACTAGTTACATAATCATGATTATCCAATGGGTCCATCTAGTGTACAGATGTATTTTAGTACAGATTTACAGATTTTTGTTTTTATTTGGTTTAAAAGCGTATCACTAAAAGTGTTGCTTAAAGAGAAAGTGTTACCCTTAATCGTTAACTTGGCTCTGATACCAATTTTTACTTTTACTTCGAATAAGTTTATAATTTGTATAGAATTGAAAATGTTACTTTTATAATTCTGATTTTTATAGTTTTTCAATCTTGTTTTAGTTTATAATAGTCTTTTTTGCATGGATTATTGTTTATAAAATTTTTTATTTGTTTGTCTTTTTCTTGAATATATTTTCTCAAATCTTCAACAACTTCTTTTATTTCTATACTTTCTGTTGTTTCTAAATATCTTTTTAATTTTTCAACCTCATTTTCCATTTTTTCTTTCAACAGCTTTAATTCTTTTAAGTCATAATATGGTTTTCCAGGCATTTATAAATTTTTTAAGTTTAACTCCAACTTGTTTATATTTATTCTTATTTCTATCCTTTTTATTATGAGGTCATCAATTTCGATCTGAAGATTATTCAATTCCCTTTTATACTCCTTTATTTTACTTTTTAGATTTTTCGCTCTTTTTCTTTTTATTTTATTTTCTGGTCTTTCAATCTTTGCATGCTTCATTATTTATTTTAGAATTTCTGCAAATTCTATCATCGCTTCATCACTATTTTCTAGAGATTCTATTAATTTTTCTAACTCTTCAACTTCTTTTTTTAACTTTTCATAGATTGTTTTTAGAGCTTCAAATGCTCTTTGATTTATTTCAGAAAATTGCAAATAATTCAAACGATTTTCTCTTTCAAAGAGCTCTTGTTTCTTATCTTGATAAGTTATATATTTCTTCTTTATTTATTGTCATAATTTAGTATTTAGGGTTTCATTTAATTTTTCGACCTTTTTTGTTAGTTCTTTTATTTCAGAATTTTCTTCTTTAATCTTTAACTTAGATAAACTTAAAGGACTATTAATTTTAGATTCTCTTATTTGAAAATTTGATGAAACCAAATTTCCTGATGGTTCTTTTAGTAATAGAACTGAATTTTCAATAGCTTTATATTTTGGTATTTCTGTTTTTACAATTTTCTGAAATAATTCATCGACATAAATTCTTTCTCTGTTTTTAAATATTATACTATGATGGCTATTTGTTAAAGCATAATTTATTGCATATGTAATTGAAAATGGTTCATCATCTTGTTCCATTAGATTCTTTCTATGAAATTTATAAGCCAAACTTACAGATCTTCCAAGATTTTCAGTTGATAAAGGTATAGCATATCCAAGATGGGCATTAAATTTAACATTTACGTTTGCCAAATTTCCATGAACAATTCCAATTATTTGATCTATTGGGTCATCAGTAATTCTTTTGTCACAGATTGCTAAACTTATTGGTGAATTAATTCCTTTCATATATGTAGATTTAATTAAAACTTGTATAGTACTAATATGAATCCATCCAATTTTAGATCTTTTTTGTTGATCCTTAATTTTCTCAATCTGTTTACTCAATTCTTCATTATTTATCAAAGCTATTTCAAGTTCTCCATTGGCAGATTTTATTTTTATAGGAGCTTCAAGTTGAATTTTTCCATAGTATATTATATTTTTTCTGTTAAAAACTTCTTTTAAAAGATTTTGTTTATTAAAATTTTCATTTGATTTGAGATTTAATTCTGTTTTTAGAACAGCTTGCTTTTCATTATCTAATAGAGCAGTTAATCTATAATAATCAGATTCTTCTGTTAATTCTAAACTTTCTAAATAATTCATAACTGAAAGACTAGAATGAAGATGTACCTTTTTGGAGAAAAACTTCCTTTATTCAGTATATTTTACATAAGAGGTTTTTATCTCCAGAGGGGAGATTGTATATACTAACTCCAGAGGGGAGTTTAGAACTATTTTTCCCTAAGGGGATTCTTCCTCAGACTATAGAATCGCCTCGGCTGCTTCCTCCTTGCTCTCCTAGCATATGAGTACTCTTAGCCTCCTGCTTTCTATTTTCTGATGCCTTCTACAATTGCCTAAGCAACCTATTTATAATGGTTGGGTCTGATGGACAATTTCCATCCTTACCCTTCTTATGACGTCATTGCTTACGTCATTATTTATTATCTTGCACCAGCTACATTGTTGGTGCTCTATGACCTAAGCGCTTACGTCATTATGCAATAATGTTGAGAGATGCTTCAGATGTGCTGTCTTCCTCTTTCATTATGTGACCTTCAGATGCGTTGTCTTCTTCCTTTATCATGTGGGTTGATTCCGTTTTATTATTGCTTTCTTCAGATAACTCTGAGACGCATAGCTGGCACTTGTGGTCTTCTCTGTCTTTTATCAAATAGCAGAGATTCCTTTTTATCCCTTCAGGGAGCTTTTCTAAGAGTCCAGATAAGTTGTAGAATGCTGATTCAAATTCCACTAAGAGTCTCATCTCTCTTTCTTCAATTTCATTCCTTTTACTAGACACAAGCAAAGTATTTCTGCTTTTATAATTAATTCTTGTGTGAGATTCCCTTGTTATCTTTTGAGTTCTTTCGAAGACCCTTGCTAGTGTGCTGGCTAGCCTTCCTTCATGACTGTAGATTGTTAAATCTTGAACTTGATCAATTGGTTGAAAATTTCCTGGGAAGACGGACATGAATATTACTTGGTGTGCTGGAACCAAGCATTCTTCTTCTTCATTAAAAATAGGTTGACTGTTCGTAAATTTTAGGGATATATCCCTTGGATTTACGTTGTCAATCATATTTTTAAATCTCTTCACTGCATCAACGAATCCTGCAGGAAACTCACTAATAATTTTTAGATCATTAAAAATTAAAATTGTATCAATTAATCCATACTGGAAAAACTGATAGGTGTCCGATGGGGATGCATCTGGAAATATAACCAGCTTTGTTAGCTGTTCTTTGGCAATAGGATAATATCCCAAAATTGCTCTTTTTTCTTCAGTCCAGTTTAGGACTATATTAAGGGTTTCCCTGAGATTTGATCTACAGACCCTTTTCTTTTCTTTGATTTCAGCCCTTGTAGGAATGTTTCTTATTATCCCTGTTCTCTGGGTTTGAATTGGAGCTTTATCTGCTCTTTTTAGGGTTTGCTCTGGATGAAGAGCTTCATATTCCTTAAAAGATTCCTTTGCTTCTTCCAGTGTTAAAAACCCTCCTTTATGAATTATCCTTGATTGATGTGTAAATGGTGCTGCTTTTTCCCAGGCATCATAAACTCCTTTCATGGGGCCATTATAAATTACATAATATTTTTTATCTTGGGTGGATTTTTTGATAATTTCAGCAATTGTTTTATTTTCTGGAATTTTTTCTTCACCTGATTTGTCCACCACGCTTAGTTGACTGAGCTCTGATGGTTTTGGTTGTTGTGTTGATTTCATTGCTTCGATGGCCTTTTTGAGGGATTGGATCTGTGTCCTTATTTGCTGACAATGCTTGCATTTTTCGAGTTCTTGTTCGTATTTCTGAATTTCTTGATCTAATGCGTTGTAGACGAACTCCATTCTCTTGTTAATGTATCTGCAATAACATTTTTGTCACCCTTAATATATTCAATTTTTATTGGATATTGTAACAAAAATAATTGCCATCTTACCAATCGTCCATGATTATAATCAACTTTTAAATTATATCGTATGAAACCTGTTAGGTAGCTTGAATCTGTCCTTAATGTAAATTCTCTTGGTAGTAAATCAATTTTCCATTTCTTAAGAGATTTAATTGCTGCTAGAGTTTCCTTTTCATGAGTCGTATATCTCTGTTCTGTTGGAGTAAAAGTCCCTGAAATATACCTGCAAAGTAATTCCTTTAGGGAATCTTTAGAATCTAGTGATTCTTTTCCTTGTTCCAAACTTTTTATAGCTTTCTTAGCTTTTAGACATCCTGACCAGGTTATGTCTGAAGCATCTGTTTCTACTATTAAGTAGTCATTTTCTTCTGGAATATAAAGTTCTGGAAGTTTTTCACATAATTCTTTAATCCTTTGAATTTGCATACTATCTTTTTCATCCCATTTCCATTCTTTTTTAGTACTTATTTTTGGAAATAAGCTTTTAGTGTATTCTGTTATATTTTAAAAATCCTTGATCTGAAATATAATTTATACATCCTAAAAATCTTTGTAATTGTTTTCTATCTTCTATTTTATTAGGAAATAAATTTACCTTTTCTAGGACATTTGGTTGAAGTTTTAGCTTTCCTTGAGTAGATAGAATTAATCCAAGAAACTCTATTTCTTGTTTTGCTATTCTTGCTTTCTTTTTGCTAAGAACTAATCCTTTTTCTTTACATCTTTCTAAAACTATTAATAATTTTTGAAGATGATCTTCTCTATCCTGTTTTGTAAAAATTAGTATATCATCAATATACACTAAAACAAATTCATTTAACTCTTTTAGATTTTCTTCCATAAATCTTTGGTAAATACCTGGGGCTTGTTTTAATCCGAATGGTAATACATTCCATTCATAGAGTAACACACTTGTTGATTCTTTTGTTGGGCAAGTAAAAGCAGTTAATTTCTTTGTTTCTTCGTCTAAACGAAGCTGCCAATATCCTGATTTTGCATCAAGAGATGAAAACCAAGTTGCTCCTTTGATTTTTTCTAAAATAGAATCTTTTCTTGGAAGTTTATGAGCATCACCAATAGTTGCTTCATTCATCTTCTTATAGTTAATAACCATTCTTCGTTTTCCCCTTTTAATTTCATTATTATTTTCGACATAAAAGGCTGGAGCCGCATGAGGACTTTTACTTAATCTTATAATTCCTTTTTCCAAAAGATCTCTACATTCTAATGAAAACTCTTCTCTATCTCTTGCGGAATAAGGAATTTTATTTGGAACATTTATCTCTTTTGTAGGATCTTTTAATTTAATACTTACTAATTCGTTATTTGTATTTTTAACATCTAAAGGATTTTCAGCACAAATTTCATCCAAAAGTTCTTCTATCTTTATTTCAAGACTATTTTTTGGGATATTTATCTGAAAGTATAGATTTAAATAACATGTCTCTAATATAGAAAATATTTTAAATTTTAAGATCTTATCTATAGTGGTAGTTGGTATTTTTATACGTTTTGATTTTTGATTTATTGAAGAATCGTGTGGTGCTTTTAAAACTATATATGTTAATTCTTGAATGAATGGATGATATAGCTTTAAAAAATTATTTCCTATGATAAAATCCATTCCAGAGTCTAACATATATATAGATGGAACAATGAACCTATAATTTTGAATAAAAATTTCAACCATCTCTGCTTTTTGGTTAATTTTATGTATTGATTTGTCAGCTATTCTAACTCTTAATGGTTTCTTTAATTTTTTCCAATCAAGTTTTATGTTTGAACTAGCAAAGCATTGCGTTGCTCCAGAATCTATGAAAGCATTTATAAACTTTTCTGTTATTTTTATAGTAATAAATGTAGCATTATTACTCAGTCTCTGAGTCTGTTTCCGAGACATATTCAAAAATATAGTCTAAGTTATCATCAGATTCTTCTAATGGTTCCATAAAACAGGACTTAGCAATTTCTATTTGTTTAGTAAGATCCTTTTTATCCTTCTTTTTCGGACATTCATTTGCATAGTGACCTTCTTCTTGGCAATACCAACACTTACAATTTTCTTTTTTATTTGGGCAATAATCACTTTTTTGTCTTTTGTTTTTATTGTTATTTCTTTTTCTAAAATACCTCTTTTTTCTCCAGTTTGGATAATATTTTCTTTTTCTAAATTGATATTTTCTTTTTCTTTGAAAATTTTTATTAAGACCATATTTTTGAGGTATCTCTTCATTATCCTGACAGCAAATTCTAATTATATTTGCAAATCTTTTTTGAGTTGCTTCTTGCATACAACGTTCTTTTATTTCCTCTCTTATTGCAGAGGTTGCTCCGCCAAAATTATTTTCAATTGTTCCTCTATTTATTTCTCTTATAAATCTTCCCATAATAAATTCATTAGCAGGATATGGAAGTTTTGTTATATACATACTAAGATAATGATTTTTATCTTCTTCTTTTAATTTGTAATAATGTATTCTATATTCACATATATAAGACTCCACATTACATAGATCATATATCTGAATGTTAGCTAAATGATTTTTTGCTTCTTGATATTCTTTATTATAGACTTCTTGTTTATGATCTATAATATTTTTTCCAAAAAATTCTTTATATAGAATCATCATTATATATAATATCTTATCATAAGCTGTTGTTTTTGTTGCTAATTCTTCTATTATTTGGTTTTCTATTGATGTCATATAATCTCTTATAGCTCCTTTAGTATGAAACCCTATGTAATTCCAAATATCTCTTCCAGATAATTCGTTAAGTTTTGGATTAGTAAAGGCTTCTAATAAGAAGGAATTCAACCAGTTTTCGAAAATTTCTTTTTCATTCTTTTTACAGTCTAAATCGAGCATTCTTTCTCCTTCCATTTCCTGAATTTTAGGAACGTATTTTGATGGTGTTTTTGTATATTTTGAATCTTTATTTATAAATCCTTTTTTAAAAGCATAATTATCAAAACCTGTTTCCCATTTAAATTGAGATTGATTATCCCTAGATGTTCCAGCTTCATTTTTTACTTGTATTGGAATTGCTGGTTCTTCGTCACTTGAATAATCTAGGATGTGTTCTTCATTTTCTATATTTTCAGAATTTACTAATTCTTCTTCTATCTGAAATCCCTGTTCCATAATATTATTTTCTTGAGCCATTTTTAATTGTTTAAAAAGCATTGTAACTTCTTCTAATTTTTCTTCAATATTCATAATTTTAGTGGTGGTTTTACTTTTAAATCTGTTATGTTGATTATATTTTGAAATTTTTCTTCTTTGGGATTTTCTTTTTCCTTATTTCTTTGAAATTTTATAGATACTAATATTTCTTCAAACATATCTACTATAGAATTTAATTGTGGGTTAAAAGTATGATAAAGATGTGGGGAATCATTTCCATGGTAACATTTCTTAGAAATTCCGTGTGAAAAATAAGTTTTTTCAGGTTTTTGAAGTCCTTCAATAAAACTTATAGTAAAATAAAGATTTTGAGAAAAATCATTTTGTATTGATTTTAAGAATTCGGTGTCATTACAGTTAACATTAGTTAAAATCATTAATTTTTGATCTATTAATTTCGATAACTTAATTATTTCTTCTCTTAAATCTTCTAATTTACTTTTTTCCATTAGGTGACGTTTTTTCTTTGTGAAGAGCTATGGTTTTAAGTGAAAAGTGTGACTTTAGAAAGTGTGGTTTAAGGAAACAAATCTTTAAATCTGTACAGATTTAGATCTGTACCATATAATTTCCTTTATCCAATTACTTGAACAATGTGCCCACCACGTGATGAAGTGCACCGTGCACGACTGCACGCTGTAAAGGTACGAGCAACTAGCAAGGAGTATTATTCCAGTTTCCACCCTAATAAAGTAATTAATATTGTATTAGTATTTTTATTAGGATTATTAATGATGATAGTCTAACATTTATTCGTTTAAGTAATTAATTAAAGACCCCGGTTGCCGATGCTATGCCCTAGATATGGACAAATGTATATGGACAAACAAGTGATTGATTTAATATTTGGGTTTAATATTTGTTTAAACGACAAGATTTTGTACTATTTTTGTTATTATTTATCTCACCAACGTTTTTCTAAAAGAAAAATAATATTTGTATTAATTATTATATATTGTATTTTTACTATATAAAAAATTAATATCTTTTATTTTTTATCATTTATTTTAAATATAAAAATTAAAATTATATATATAATAGTACATATAATATTGTTTTTTACAATAACAAATTGCAACCATCTTAATTACTATGTTACCACATGACCCGTCCTCCATAAAAGTACATGTGATACTTGCTTTTTAACTAATATATGAGTATATGGACAAAATGTTTATTTTTCAAAGAAATAAAAAAATAAAATATTCAATATTATATTCTTTACACATCAAATGGACTCATTCTACTTTATTTTATGGTTAGAAGGTGGAGTCCAATTAATTTAAAAATGTCTCATCCACTAGCTAGTAGAAATAAACAATATGAATCAGCTTGATGATATGTATAAGAATACTAGAAATTATTCTCATTTTTAGTTAATAATTAATTAATTAATATGTTTTTCTTTAAATTATTCTTTTTGTTTTTGTTTTATTAGATATATATATAATTAATAATATACTTTTTTTCTATTAGTTTAAATTTTTAGAATAACTAATTTTTTTATATGTCATTTTGATGAATCAAAAGTTTGGTATTTAACTCTTATTTCTCCGAAAGATTGGCATAAAACAAATTACAAAAAAAATTATCTATAAAAAAATTCACGTTTCAACAAACAATAATAAAACTCTCTTGCACAAAAAATATAGATATATATAATTATCTACTGCCAAAAAAAACGCTGTCTACAGTTGAATTTATCGTCGAATTTAGTATGGAAAGTTAGTGATAAGTTTGCCGTCGAATTTATTGTCGAATTTGGCTATAAACTCGTAACAGTCAAATATTATCGTCAGAATTGATGTTCCAATGATAACGTCGACAATAATTTTTAGTGAAAAAATTATGGCACGCTCCACTACCGTCGAATTTATTGGCGGGTAAATCCGATGATAACCTTGTTTAGTGAAACACTGCATTTTGGACACACGAAAAATGTTACCATCGGATATATCTGACGGTAACCGTGCCTTAAATGATAACGCAAACCTTTGTCTCCTCCATTTTGAATTTCCCCTTCTCTCTCTTCATCACCACCCTCTCTCTCTTATCACTGCCTCCACCTTCGCCGCTGGTTCTCTGCCCCCTCCCGTCGTCGTCCTGCCGCCGCCGCCGCTCCACCGTTTTCAGCGAGCCAGAAACCTCTGCCTCTGGCCGCGCTCAATGCTCCACGTGGATTTGGGGAAGCAGAACCTCCACCGCGAGCCAAGCCTCCACCATCATGACGTTCAACGCTCTCTCTGGCGAGCCACCTCCACTGCCGTAACTTCCACCTCCACTTTCATTGTTGCTCTACTCTTCTTGTCTGAGGTTGGTTTTGGAATTTTATCAATTTTCAATTTAATCTTCTCTGTTTTAAATTTATTATGGTTTAATTAGATTTTATTGTTTCGTTAGTAATTTAATTTACTTAAACTACTTTTTGCTGTTAGGTTGATTTAAAGTAAAATTAAAATTTTTTATTAGGATTTCTCTTGGTTCATAGATAATTAAGCATGCTATTGTGATTCTTGGGTTTGTAATTCGAATTTGTTTAGGGTTTGTAATTTAGTTTGATTAATTTAAGTTAGATTCAATACAATAGATTTTAAATTGTTGAAGTGTTTGGAATTCACTAATTTTGTTATTTCCTGTGTTGATGACTATTTTGCTGATAAATTATTTCTGAGATTATTTAATTTTAGTTTAATTTAGTTTAGGTTTAGTTAGAATTTCAATTTCAATTTTGAATCAGTTTTAAAGTTATTTTAGCATTAGTTTTCTAATTTTAGTGGATTTAGGTTGATGAAGTTAGGCTAGATTCAATACATTAGATCTTGAAATTGTTAAAGTGTTTGAAATTGCCTAGTTGTATTCATTGCTGTATTGATGATTGTGATTATTAGAAATTGTTGCTGAGATTGTTTGCTAATTATTTAATTTTAGTTTAATTTAGTTTAGGTTTGATTGAAATTTCACTTTCAATTTTGAATCAATTTTAAAATTAGTTCAGGGTTAGTTTTCTAATCTTAGTAGATTTAGATTGATTAAGTTAGGTTAGATTCAATACATTAGGTCTTGAATTGTTGAAGTGTTTGGATTTATCTAATTTTGTTAATTGCTGTGTTGATGACTGTTTTGTTGAGAAATTGTTGTTGAGATTGTTTACTAATTATTTAATTTTAATTTAATTTAGTTTAAGTTTGATTAGAATTTTATTTTCAATTTTGAATCAGTTTTAAAGTTAGTTTTCTAATTTTAGTGAATTTAGGTTGATTAAGTTAGGTTAGATTCAACACATTAGGTCTTGAATTGTTGAAGTATTTAAAATTATCTAACTGTGTTAATTGTTGCGTTGATGACTGTTATTTGCAAACATCTCGACAGTCATAGGTGTTGTGCATTAAGCTGCTGGTCGTGGTCGTAGCTGTGGTCGGGGTAGAGAGATGATTTCTTTCGGTAGTACCCCCGAAACTTCTAGATCTTATCCCTCTACTCCAACCACGCCAGTGACGCCACAGGTTGCGGATAATTTAGCGGGCCAGCCGTTCATCATGGTCTCTAACTTCAACTATGTGCCTTTGTTCACGGCGGCGACGCCGCCTTCAACCGCTCAGCAGCCCGTATCCACGACGACGCCAACTCTAGCGACAAATGCCGCGGCCTCGGAGTCTAGTCACGGAAGTGAGACAGCAGCCGATGCCTCTCCATCACCTTTCACCACACGGTTGCGCATTTGGCCTGATGACAGCACATGGTAAGTATCACGTTCAATGTTCATGTATTTTCTATTTATAATTATTGTTAAAAGTGCCTGAGTTATTTCTAGTTTAGTTGATTTAAGTGTTAATTGTTGGTTATTGTTTTCTACTTTTCATGATTATAATTTCTGTTATTGCTGAAAGTTTCTGAAACCTGATTCCTATTTAGTTGATTTAGGCTGATTTGGATTGGTGGTTATTATTTTCTAGTTTTCATGATTATGATTCCTGTTATTGCTGAAAGTTCCTGAAACCTTATTTCTGTTTAGTGAATTTAGGTTGATTTGGATTGCTGGTTATTGTTTTCTAATTTTCATGATTATGATTCCTGATTCCTGTTTTCTCAAGGCCAAGGGATTGGCGACGACGACGACTACCTGGATCTGTAGATATTAGGTTTTTGTTTTATTGTTTCATACATTTATTTGGTGTACTTGACTTTGATTTAATTTACACATTGTACTACAATTTATTTATTTTTTACAAAAATTCTTCATTATTTATGAATTGATAACTAATTATGCGAAAAAATTTAAAATTGACCATTTATTTCAAATTCAAAAAAAAAATTGACATTACCATCGGAATTACCGTTAGAATAATCCGACGATAACATGGCGCAAAACAACATATTTTAGCGCGAACATTACTGTTGGAAAAAATTGCGGATAATCAATTAGTTTTTTGAGCTGGTAATCCGTCATAAAATTCGACGGTAATTATCGTCGAATGAAATAAATCCGACAGTAAATATTTATCATCGAGATTTATACCATCTGATTATTTCCGATGATAAATCTGACAATACTCAATATTTTTTTTGTAGTGATTTGTGTTTTTTTTTTAAATTTTAAACTTTTAAAATACCTGATTTTATGACATAGTACATATAAAAAAAACTCTCGATATAATTAATTTAGCCTCTTTATTTTTATTTTTACTGCAAATAAAATACCGCTTTCTAATTTCAAGAAGTCGTTCATTAATTTTTATCTATTATGCCCTCTATTATTAAATAAAAAGAAAAAGTTAAAAGATTACAGAATTAATAGAGAGAAAACAATATTAAGAATACTTTATTTAATGGGTTAATAGTCAAATTCATTTATGAAAGATCACTTATTCTTTAAATTAGTTATCAAAAGATTTTATTAGTCATATTAGTCTTTAAAAGATAAAACGTAAGTCAAATTAGTCATTCCGTTAGTTAGATGATGACGTGGTAGGTTAATGCCACGTGTCACAAGATAATTGGTTGACGTGTCAGGTCAGTGACACTTAGTACGCCACGTGTCATTTGACATGTAAAAAAATTATTTATAATCAAAATAGTCCCTAAAAGTTCAGACGTAAATCATTTTCATCCATAAAATTTTAAAAATTAATCAAATTAGTCCTTATATAAAATTTTTTTATTTTTTTATAATATTAAATTTAAAATATTTTTTTTATAATACTAATTTTAATATTATTTTTTAGACTTTAATAAACAAAATTCTCTTTACATAAAATAATAAAGATAATTAAATTATTATAAAGTTATTTTGTCATTTGTATTTTAAAATTTTATATTTTTAAAATGTAATTTTTTTATAGTAAATTTTTTTAAACGAGTTTATCAAATTATTGTTGATTATATATTTAAAAATTTAATATTTTAAATCTCACTAAATAATATAGTAGTTATTTTAAAATTTAAATCTTTTGAATTTTTAAAATTATAATTTTATTATTATTTAATTTATATGGTAGAATTTAATAATTAAAAAATTGATTTGTGGGATCACTTGTTGAATCTTACTATTTTAATATAGTCGACTAATATGACTAAAAAAATCTTTTGAGAACTAATTTAAAGAATAAATAATTTTTTAGAGATAAATTTGACTATTAACTCTTATTTGGTTTTTATCTTTTAATCTTTTATATTTTTAATAAAATTTAATGATTATTTATAAAAAGACATTTAATATGAAATGGAATGAACATATACATAAAGCATATATAAGGTGAAACAAAAAAATAAATATAAAATAAACGGAAAAAATTTTGAAGTCGTACACATAATTCATGAAGTCGAACATAAAATAATAATTACATAGAAAAAAAATAAAAAAGCAAAAGAAAAAAGAGAAAAAATGAAACCTAAGAGATCGTTTGAACGAGTAAGTTTCTACGAAAATATATTTTTTTTAAAAAAGTAAAGATAATTTTATGTTTAAATATCTAATATAAAAATATTCTTTTATTTAGTAATTATATTTAAGTGCAATAATATAAAATATTATTTATTTAGTTATTATATTAAAAATATTTTTTTAAATAAAAAAGTTCTTTTTAAAAAAAAATATAAATAGTAATTTAAAAAATTTTTAATATTTTTATTTTTATTATTAAAATTTTTTAATCACACTAAAAATTAAAGAATAATTTTTTTTAACAACTTAATAACATTCAAACAAATTTTAAATTTTTGTGTTATCATCTATAAACTTACGTGAATTACTTAAAGAATAAATTACCATTTGTACCCACGAAAGTTGAAAACGCTGATATATCTACCCATAGAAAAAAGAAATTACCACTTCCTCCTCCTCCTCCTCCTCCTCCTCCTCCTCCTCCTCCTCCTCCTCCTCCTCCTCCTCCTCCTCCTCCTCCTCCTCATCATCATCATCATCATCATCATCATCATCATCATTATCATTGTAAATCTCGCAAATAATTAGTCAATAAATTAATTATTATTCAAATAAATTAAAAATTAAATTTTTATAATCTAGAGGAGTAAAAATATTAAAAATACGAATTTTAACACTAATTTTAAAGATTTTAGTTCAAAAACAGATCAACAAATCAAACCGATCGGACCGAATCCATACCAGCCCAAAGTCCACCTATAAGACAAGCAATGAGTTTCTTTTTTCTTCATTTAATTCCTGCGGATACGTTGAGGAGGAAATCAACATTAAAACCCTAAACCCCCTTCAAAAATTCAATCGTCCGTAACTCTTAATTCGAAGCTACAATTGACGAGCTGTTAATGGTCACGTGTTCGTCTCGAAATTTTCTTCAATTCTATCTGAATAAAGTGGTGAGAATTTCAGTTCTCCTTCTTCTCAATTTTGTGATTTTAGAGTTTGGATATTGAGGAATTGAATGATTTTGATGGTTTAAGTGAACTCTAGCAGCGGAAATCACTGGGTTTTGTTCAATTGATATGTGATTAAGGTAAGGAACTGTTGAACCCTTGTGGATTATCGAATTAGTGAACCCTATGATGATTATAGTGATATTGTGTGAATTAGATTGTGTTCTTGTTGATTTGGAGTTCAATTGGGCGGTTTGAAACGAAATTCGGGTGATTAAGTTTGAGGAATTGATGTTTCGAAACTTGGAGCTTGTGAAAGGAGAAGTTTTTGAGGTGTTATGAGTTTAGGGAGGAATCGGCCAAGGTATGATTTTGGTTTCTCGTAGTTAGTGTTTAATGTTACGTAAAAACTTAGGCTAAAAGACCTTAAGATAGGATTGAACTGAATGAATTATTGATGGATTGTGTATATGGTATATGATGTGTGGTTCGGCTTTTGTAAATAATTTGCTATTGGAGTTTGTTGGTTTTGAGAAAAGATTTAATATTGGGATTGGTTTGATTTTGAAATAATTTGATACTAGAAATGAATTGAATGATTGAGAGGTGTTTGGTTTGGTGGTTGGGACCCTTGAAGGGTGGCAGAAATTTAAGTTTTAGAAGAGATACTGTCAAAATTTCTATAAAAATTAGGGTTTTGATTTGAAGTGTTATTTTAAAAAAAAGAAAAGATTAATATGTGGCTCGTATATTTGAGACTATTTACTGACCCTCTATCGCAAGATGTGACCGGACACTTTAACTTCTCGAGTTCCCCCATGGGCATGCATATATATATATATATATATATATATATATATATATATATATATATATATATATATGGATTTTGAATATTATATTATTGAGCTTGGAGTTTGACTCCATGGAATATTATTGAGTTTGGAGTTTGACTTCATGAAATATTATATTTGAGTTTGGAATTTGACTCCATGAATATTATTTTTGAGCTTGGGGATGCATGCACAGAGGGACTATCCAATGGTTAACTACCAAGACATGTCAGGTTGGCTATATAATCGACAGATGAGACTCATCAGCCATAGGACAAGCATACATCATGTGTATTTGTATGTTTTGTTTGGGTGTGCATTATTTTGGTTTGCTTAATTTCTTAACTCTGCTTATCTGCTACTTGTTCTATTTGCTGTAATTTCACCTCTGTCTGTGTTTTCCTTACTTGAATTGTATGTGTATATTTTCTGAGAAATCCCTCTTGGTGGAGGTGTGAGGGGGTTGTTCCACTGGTGATTCGGAGGGTTGGAGGAGACAGAAAGTAAAGTGTTAGATTAAAGTTAGATTTAAAACTTGAATACCTTAGATAACTTGCTTAATTTCTGGTTTAGTTGGGTCTTTAAGCTGAAATCTGAGTCTCGAAGTTCTAGAAATGCCTCTGACTTTCTCGGAACCTTTTATATTAACTATTTGGGCACTTTTACCATGTTGAGAACCTCCGGTTCTCATTCCATACATATTTCTATCGTTTTTCAGATGCAGGTCGAGAGGCACCTCGCTGAGCGTCTGGAGTTTCCTGTGCAAGCGAAGTTTAGTTATTTTGTGATGCTGTATTTTGTATCTACGCTATGTATATATTTATATAGATTCTCCTTTGTATTTATTTTATGTTTGTCCCTCCTAGAGGTTGACTTGGAGAAATAGGTGTTTATTCTATAGTTTGAGTTTTATTTTGAGTTATATATATATATATACTCTGTCCGACCTTAGCTTCGCAGGTCGAGTTTGGAGCTTGATATATGTGTTTTGGAACTCTGATATGTATATTATGTTTTCAGCCTTCTTATGATTTTATCTATCCGTTTTACAATTAACATTGCGAGTGTGACACGATTTTCTGTTTTCACTTTTGTTTAGCTTGTTTTTCAAGGCTCCTAGATATAATTTCTTTCAACTATATTTATGTACATATTTTACTTTTAGAGGTCGTAATACCTCGCCACCTCTACTTTACAACTTAAGCATAAGGCTTTGTGTGGTAGGGTATTACAATCATCATCATCATCATCATCATCATCATCATCATCATCATCATCATCATCATCCTCGTCGTCATTGTCGTCTTCTTCTAATGCGTATCGTCGTTATCGTTATCGTCATTATTTCTGAATTTAATTTTGGTTTATTTTGAATATAATTTTGGTTAATTCCGGAGTGAATTAAGGTTTATTTGCTCTCGTTGTTATATACAATTCAAAACTCTTAAAACCAAGAAAAAGAGAAGAAAAATCAAATAAAAAAAAAGAAATAAGAATAAAAAACTCCTCAAAACTCCTCATCATGTTATTCTTCTTCTTGTCTTGTTCATCTAATCAAACAAAGAAGAAGAAACACATAATACTGCAAAATTATTTGATGAATTTGAATATATTTTTGTTCATGATTTAATTTTGGTTCATTCTGAATATAATTTCGGTTCATTTTTAAGTGAATTAAGGTTCATTTGGTCTCATTGTTCTGTAGAATTCAAAACTCTTCCTCCTCATTTTCTACTTCTTATTCTTCTTCTTCTTTATTTTTTTTCTTCATCATCTTCTTCTTATTTCATTTTGGAATAAACGACCATTTGTACCTATAAAAGATGAAAATGCTGACATATGTACCCACATTAAATCGAAACTAAACTTGTACCCATGTAAGATGCTCTCCGTGTGACAAAAGTACCCTATCTTTAGAGGGTTGGAGTGCCACGTAGGGTACTTTTGTCACACGGAAGGCATCTTGTGTGGGTACAAGTTTAGTTTCGATCTAGTGTGAGTACATATGTCAGTGTTTTCATCTTTTATGGATACAAATTGTCATTTATTCTTTCATTTTGTCATAATCCTTCTTGTTTCACTCTTTTGAGAGGAATAAAACCAAGAAAAAAAAGAAGAAAATCAAACTAAAAAAAAAAAGAATAAAAAACTCCTCAAAACTCCTCATTATGTTCTTCTTCTTCTTCTTGTCTTATTCATCTAATCAAATAAAGAAGAAAAAAACTCATAATATTACAAAATCACTTGATGAATTTGGATGCGTTTTTGTTCATAATTCAGTTTTTGGTTTATTCTAAGTATAATTTTTTGTTCATTCTCAATATAATTTCATTTATTTTTGAGGAATTAAGGTTCATTTTGTCTTATTGTTTTGTAAAATTTAAAACTCTTCCTCTTCACCTTTTAAAAAAAAGAAACATCAAGCAAAAAAAAGAACGCGATCATAAAGAAAAAACACGTGAATAAGAAGAAACGCGAAAAAGGAGAAGGAACACGAAGAAGAAGAAAAAAATACGGAAAAAACACGTGAAGAAGAAGAAATGTAAAGGAGGAAGAGGAGGAGGAACACAAATAAGCCGTTCGTGCGTGTAAGACACATCTTTTAATAAAAATAATTTTTGTTAATATTAAACCTATTTAAAAAAATTTAGATAGAAATAATACTTGAATGTGTAGCGCCCATTATTAATATAGTAACACAAGAGCATGTTATATTAATAGGATCGAAAGATCTCCACTTTGAGTTGTGACTAGATCCTTTCAAACGTTGAGCCATCTATAGAGATAGTCGAATGGATATAAAAAGACTGGCAAATTAAATATTCTGAACAAGGAATGAAGGGCCAGTTCAAAAATGTAAAGGTGAAGATCAAATATTTAAGTATTATTTCTTAAAGTTTTATATCTCTACCAATAAAAATGCGATGAATTAATTACTTAAAATTCAAATTAAAAATGAGAGACAATTATGTTATGTCTTAAATGTGTACACGATTAAATTGAAAATGGATTCTCTCAATTTTTTTTTATAATCGAGGAAATAAAATATAATTTCTCACAATTAATTTTATAAGTGAAACTAAGAGAAAATATGAAAAAAATATTAAAAGTTTAGAAATTACACTTTCTTTCCTTATTTTTTTTAATAATTGAGAATTTTTCATTATAAATGCGTCATAAATAATACATAAAAAATATTTTATCTTCTAGTTTTCAGGATTCCAGAAATATAAAGAAATTACTGAGATCAAATGTAGTAAAAAAAAAATATTCAAACACAGGGAAAAAAATATCTAGTGTTTCTCGAGCAGTTACTTGGTTATCTTATGTTGGTTTTAGAATGGATTCTATGGTTCTTAATAGAAATTTGTAGTTAACAAGTTGTATTAAACAATCAGTTGTAGGAGAATGGAAAACTGTAACAACGTACGCGGGTTTGTTTATTAATGAATTAATTCATTGAAGAAAATGCCATGGCCATGTACAAAACAGTGACAGCACCGCCCATTCAGAAATCAGAATTCTTTATATATAAACATTCAAATTCCAATACCATCATTATTAACGTGCCCCTTTAGATATAGTATCTAATGTGTTCAAGTGGCTGAATATAATATCAGATGTTCTTTTCAATTAAATGAAGTTTGAAATCCAGATTAGGGATGAAAAGTTGGGTTGAATCCAACGAATATTAAAGAACTCCTTTTGCACGTGGATGTTATTGTTACATGATGTATTTCGTTTCGGTAAAAAAAAAATTATGTAAATTTGTTTTATTTAGTATTTATTAATTTTAATAATAATTAATAAATATTAAATAAAATAAATTTTGATAATTTTTTATCAATTTTTTTATTATTAAATATTTTCGATTTTATTCACTGTATATTGTCATTATATGGTGATTAGCCACTTGCAATTTAGAATTGGTCAAAGTAGATCCCCGTGAATCCAGGGCAAGGTAATGGGAACATTATGGGTAGGCTTTGATGCCATCTAGGTTTGAAATTTATCTTATAGAAGAATGATATACATGTTTTTTCCCCTGCTTTTTAGGCTGTTTATCCAAAAGAAGTAAAGAACTCTATTTTATGGGTATAATTTAATCGGATTGGTTCTAATTTAAGTGAAAAATATATCTGAACTAATTGAAGTGTAATTAGGTTGATTTGGATTGAGTATAATTTTTACTCAGGCCCCAGACAGTCTAGCCTGATTTAAAATCAGGTTGGTTCGATAAATTGAAATAGAAAATAAAAAAATTTAGAAAAATAAAAAATATTGTGAATATTATAAATATTGTATAAAAAATAAATTAAAATTACAAGCTATCATTATAGATAAATACTGTCGCAAATTAATATTATAACATATTAAAAATACAAAGTAACATCAAAGATTAATATTATTAATTATTTTTTAATTTAATATATAAGAAAATTTTGGTATTCAGTTGGATTGGCTTTTCGGTTTTTGCAAAAACAGAATCCGATACTCGATCGAAATAAAAACGGATCTAATAAGATTATGAAAAATGCTACTTATCTTTTAAAGTTATAGTTTTTAGTCAATTTTTTTATTCAAATAATATTATTTAATTAATTTAAATACACATTTTTATAAAAAATTACTTATTTTTTTATGAAAAATTACTTATTTTTTAGTTTTTTTTTAAGGTTAAATAATGGACAATTTTTAAAAAATACTTAATTGTACTTAAGATTATACTCGATTATCTGTTGGCTACTAGAATTAACTAAATTGGATCGGTTTGGTATTTTATCAGATAATTGAGTTATTCGGACTCACTTATATATATATTGGAATATTTTTTTTGTTATTATTATTTTTAGTATTTTCAATCAATTTATCATTATTCATATATTATTGTGCTCTTCCCTTTGTGTGTGTGTGAGAGAGAGAGGAGCTAATTGGTTATGTATATATGGTATATAAGGTAGCTTTTCGTGGAGAAACAGACAGAGACGGAAAGATTGAGACTGAGAGATAGAGACTAAGAGACAGATATTGAAATAAATCTCAGTATTCTGTTTGGTGTAAAGTGAGAGACATAAATTGAAACAATAATGAAATTCTAATTTAATTTGTACAAAAGGTAAAATTGAAATTAATTAATTAAAATAAAGATATTTTAAGTATAAAATGTTATTAAAGTTTTAGTCTCCATCTCTAAAAATTTTAGTCCCCTGTGTCTCCACTTTTTGGAGGTACTAAAATATTGAAATTTTGGAAATAGAGACAGAAATTTTAGTACTAGTCTCTGAACCAACAAACATGATACTGAATCTTAATTTTTCAATCTCTGTCTTAGTACCTCAAAACAAATGTTATCTAAATATTTTCAAGTGTTTTAAAAATTTTAGTAGTTCAGTACGTAGTTTTAATTAGTGATTTTTATTATAAAATATATATAATTGAGATTCATGGTTAGAGTTAATGGAATAGTAATTTTTTTAGAATATCAATATGTTTGGAATATTTAAATTTTTTATATTATATATATTTAATAGTAGTGGAAATATATTACATGTATAATAAAAATTAGTTACTAAATTAATCGTTTGTATAGAATAAATATTAAAATATAAAATATATATTAAAAATAAAAATAATATATATTTATATATAACTATATGATAGTTAATAATGTAGTGACTTATTTTTTATATTAACATAATATTTTTGTGTAGGGATATTGATCAAAATACTTTGATTGATTTTTTATTTGTTTAGTATTGATTCTCTTATTTCTTTTTTTCACTACTACCACTAAGAGAACTTTTTCATAAGCTATCAATACTGTGACGAACAAAATCATAAACAATAAAAAATAAATAAATTTTTTGTCAACTGTCTTTTAATTTATATTAAGAGAAAGATATGTTGAAAAAGTTAACATAAATTGATTATATCTAAAATTATATATTTATTTTAGTGATAATTAATAAATATTAAATAAAATAACTTTTGACAATTTGAGCTGATTTTTATTATTTTTTAAATATTATTGTTAAATTAAATACATAATTATTTACCAAAAAAGAATACATAGTTAAATTTTATTGAAAGAACAAAAACAATAATACTTGGCACCTGTTATTTTAGAGTGGGTATCACAGAATTTTTTTACCTTTTGTTTTCAGAATCTATATAATTATGTTAAATTATATTTAACACATAGTTAGCATCGATCTTTTTTATTCGTTAAAACTTTCACGTGAAAAACAATCCATTTGCTTCCCGTAAAAAGTTTTCCATGGATGACGAGTCACACCTCAGTCACATGCATGGTTGTACACTTGTATGGGTTGTAAAAACAATTCATTATTGCTGTCTAGGGGTTGTACATATTAAAAAAAGGTACTTAATTATAATTATATGGATTCAACTTTCAACCATACTTTGAATTTTGAAAGATTTAACAATGCAATTGTTATGCTACCGATATAAAATAATTTTATACTATTATTCATTATTAGTGATAGATTATATTTTATTTTCTAAAATTTTTAAAATTTAAAAGATCTAAATTCCTAAAAATAGGTTATCAAACTAGATTTTACTCTTAACAAATTAAGTTTGTAATATAAATAAGAGTAAAGTATTGTTTTTGTCTCTAAGGTTTGGGGTAAGTCTCAAAATTATTCATAACGTTTCAATCGTCCTATTTAAATCCTTAATGTTTCAAAATTGACTCAATATTGTCCTGCCGTTAGGAATCCGTTAACAGAATTGACGGCGGGACAAAATTGAGACGATTTTGAAACGTTAGACACTTAAATAGGACGAAAACGTTGGGACAAAAACGATACATAGAAATAAATTTTAGTTTTATTCCTTAATAATATCAATTTTGTACTGTACATAATATTCAATTATTTTTTAATCACATCTAAATAAATTACACTTAATCACATTATTTTCATTCTAAATAATTTTTTATATTATTATAATAACTTATAACTTTAAGTGTAAAATTATAAAAAAATAAATTTATTTAGAATAAAAGTAATGTGATTAAGTGTAATTTACTTATATATGATTAAAAATAATTGAATATTATGTACAGTAAAAAATTAATATTATTAAATGATAAAACTAAAATTTATTTCTATGTATCGTTTTTGTCCCAACGTTTCGTCTTTTTTAAGTCCCTAATGTTTCAAAATTGTTTCAATTTTGTCCTGTGTCAATTTTGTTAACGGATCCCTAATAGCAGAATAACAGTGAGTCAAGTTTAAAACGTTAGGGACTTGATTAGAATGATTAAAACGTTAGGAACAACTTTGAGACTTACCCTAAATATTTGGAACAAAAACGATACTTTACTCTATAAATAATTAACTTAAATTCAATTTATAGTCTGTTATAATATTTTTTAAGTATTAAACCTGATTTATTATTTAATTTGGCTTGATTTAAAATCTGTTGAAAGACCTAATAAATTCTTTTAACAAAAATAAAAAATTTAAATATTTAAAAAATGTTTTTAATAAAAATTACATATATGTAATATATTAAACTTAATATTTATAAAAATATTTAAACTTTTAAGAAATCAATAAAAAACTAAAAATCAATTAAATTTGTCTTAATTACAAAATTTATCTTTTATTAGTATAAATTTAGTTTTATTTTTTTAGATAATTTTATTAATATTCTGAACATTATTTACATAATTTGCCGTCTGGTAAATAGAGTCAATACTGAATACCGATGCGTTGGCGTGGTAACTTGATAATTATATTTCAAAGATTATTATTATATCTTTATTTGAAATATAAATGCCAAATCTAGAATGAAAACGTTTGAACTTTTTGGCACGAGGGCGGCTTCGGCATTCGATGGTTCTATTTTTGTTTTATGATGATAATGGGTGACGTTTTTCCTATTAGGTTATTCAGAGGCTCAGGGAGAGCTTATGTATTTTGAAATGAAAAATACTATACATCATTCAAATTTATTATTTTTAATTATTAATTTAATTTTAGTGCTCTGTTAGGGTTTCTTAGTGCTCTGTTAGGGTTTCTTAACGGAGTTCCTAGTGCCGTCAAGGCTACATTGTCAAGATCAATTAAATCTCAATACAAGTCTACGTAATCTGCATGGCTGACACAACGAGGGATGAAGATCGGATCGAGGAAGACAACCTGAAAGGAGTTAGGAATGTGATTCTACTGGAAGAGGCAGACATATCAAAAGGTATTAACGCTTGCTCCAATAGTCTCTATGGCAGACTCTTTGCTTCCAAAACCTTCTCAATTGGAACCATGGGGAATGCTTTAAAGGCTATATGGGGAAACCCGGAAGGATTTAGCGTGAGTGACAAAGGGGATAATTCCTTCCAATTCTTTTTTAATAAAGAAGTGGATGTCTTGCGTGTTGAACGTGGTTCTCCATGGCTATTCAAAGATTATGTGCTCCATGTCAAGAGATGGAAGGAAGATCAGATCTGTGATGAAGAGATTATTTCCAATTTTCCAGTTTGGGTTCAATTTTGGGGTTTGCCAGAATCGTTTAAAACCCTCGAAGTTGGACGTAAATTGGGAGAGAATATGGGCACAGTGTTGGAGGTAGGTAAATTTCAGATGCGAGGCAGAGAAACTAGGATTGTGAAAGCCAAAATCAATATCGATGCTACCAGGCAAGTGAGAGATCAGTTAATAGTGGCAGGACCTAATAAAAAGGAGGTAGAAGTGGCACTGCGCTATGAGAGACTTGGAAAGTTCTGTACCTATTGTGCAAAATTGGGGCACGAGGTGAAAAACTGCCATGATCTGCTGAAGGACACAGAGAGTGAGATGGTAAAAGAGGATAACATTGGCGAATGGGTTAAAGCTAGCCAAGTGGGAACGCGAATCTACTCTGAAGGAGAAAGAACATTCAACAACTCAACCCAAAACCAGAATAAGGCCACTCAACGTAAGAAAAAACCGGTCTTAAACTGCTTATTGGAAGAATTTGCAGGGATGTCAATGCAAGAAGGGAAACAAAGTTTGAAACCACAAGACACTGGTAACAGGGCAGCACCTGAGTCACCTCAATCAGCCAATTCTAGAACAGAATGCATGGAGGTTATCATAGCTGGTCAGTCCAATACCAAGGAGGATGAAGGGCAGCTTATGCAATTCGCTATTGGGGAGTGTCTCACCACAGAAAAAGGTAGGAAGTGGAAAAGGTTAGCAAGACAAGGTGCTGCAGAGTCAGATACTAAAAGTGAACCCAAAAAAAGGTTGATGAGTGGTATAGCTGAAGTAACTACAAAGAAAGCAAGAACAGATGATGAAAATGCAGTTGAACAGATGGTGGAGGGTGCCAGCCTACAAATGGCACCCAAGGTGCCATGAGAACTATAGTTTGGAATTGTCGGGGTTTGGGGAGACCCCTGACAATTCACACCTTAAAAGGGATCTGTAAATCCCACTCCCCCGAGATTGTGTTTATAAGTGAAACAAAGAACCAATCTCGACAGGTGGAAGCAAAACTTCGGGTATGCGGCTACGAAAACTGGCATATTGTTAACCCGGCAGGAGTGGCAGGAGGACTTGTGCTAGCTTGGAAGGACAACATTAGTGTTCAAATTATTAGCAGTGGAGAATTTTTTGTGGCAGGCAAAATTAAGGAAGTCGGAAGCAGTGAGGTATGGGCGTTCATTGGTGTCCATTTGAGTTGTTTAGAACAAATTCGATCCTTACAGTTTGAGGAGCTTATAACAATGAGCCAACACATGGAAGGAAAAGTGGTAATAGCAAGCGATTTTAATGCTATAACAAGCCAAGCGGAAAAGGAGGGTGGAGGCCAAAAATCAGCAACCACCATTGCAACATTCACTAATTTTATTGACAGTAACGAATTGGTGGATATTGGAATGGTGGGGCACCCTTTCACGTGGACAAATCGAAGACAAGGAGAGGATTTGGTGAAGGAGAGGCTTGACCGCTATTTAGTTGGGATGGAATGGAAGTTGAAGTTTCCGAATGCAGTAGTGCACAGGCTCACAGAATCAGGCTCGGATCATGCTCCAATTTTGATGGAAACCGAACCTCAATCCTGGCATAGTAAAAGGCGGTTTAAATACCAGGAACGTTGGTGTGGAGAAGAGGATGTCAAGAGAATTATCAGTGAAGTGTGGAGAATGGAAGTTGTAGGCTCGGCTATGTTCTCCTTGGCCCAAAAGTTGAAAGTTTGTAGACATAGACTAGTTCAATGGCAGAAAACTCACAAAGCAAACTCCCGGAAAGAAATTGAGGACCTTCAAGCTAAACTAGAGGAGTTGCGGGTGGCTGGAATCAATGGGGGAGAGGAGGTTACCAGTTTGGAAGAGAAGTTGGAGCTGACATATTTGAAAGAAGAGAGCTATTGGCGAGAAAAATCTAGAATCAAGTGGCTAAAAGAAGGAGATCAGAATACTAGATTCTTTCACCAGAAATTTCAATCAAGGATGCGAAGGAACAGAATTTGGAGATTAGTGGGGAGGGACAATGAGATTGCATCGAAACCGGAGGATATTGCAAAGGTAGCTGAGGACTACTTTTGCGATATTTTTACTTCTTCTTGTTCGGCTGATCCGAATCCATACTTAGAGGATTTGGAGTCTAAGGTTACAGCTTCCATGAACCGTAGGCTCCAAAGGTCAGTAACTATGGACGAGGTCAAAAGAGCTACATTTAGTGTTCATGCTCAGAGTGCTCCTGGTGATGACGAGTTTACAGCTAAGTTTTTTCACTTTTTCTGGGATATAGTTGGAGGTGACGTTTTTAAGGCAGTGAGAAGTTTCTTTCACAGTGGCAGAATTTTAAAAAGCTTCAATCATACTCAAATTTGTTTGATTCCAAAGGTGCCAGATGCCAGTGACATGACTCAGGTACGACCGATCAGTTTGTCTTCAATTATGTATAAAATTATTTCTAAAGTTATAGTGCACCGATTACAAGGTATTATGAATAAAATTATAAGTCCAAATCAGAGTGCGTTTCTCAAAGGAAGACTCATTTCAGATAATATTCTAATTGCCCATGAATGTATGCACTATTTGAAAAATAAGAGAAGTGGGGCAGAGCATGAGATGGCTATTAAACTAGACATGAGCAAGGCTTATGATAGGGTTGAATGGCATTTTTTATGGTATATTATGGATAAGCTGGGGTTTGATGGTAAATGGATTAACTGGACTAAGGAATTGGTAACGACTGTTTCTTACTCTGTTGTTGTGGAAGGTCAACCATTTGGCTATTTTAGGCCAAATAGGGGCATCCGACAGGGTGACCCCCTATCTCCATATCTCTTTCTTTTTTGTGCAGAAGGACTTTCCTTCTTGCTACACAAGGCAGAGCAAAACAGATTAATTCAAGGAGTTCAAGTTAATCGGAGATGCCAAACAATTAATCACCTTTTGTTTGCTGATGATTCAATCCTTTTTTGCAAGAGCGCACCTAATACAAGCCAAAGCATTCTAGAATTGCTAGAGACCTATGAGGGTTTTAGTGGGCAAAAAGTCAATTTGAATAAGTCGGCTATCTTTTTCAGTCACAACACTCCTCAGAACACAAGACTAGCAGTTGCTCAGACACTAAATATTGAACATATCGGAGCACAAGACAAATACCTGGGACTGCCCTCTATAGTTCAAAAATCAAAGAAAGCAACCTTTGGAGCTATCAAGGATAAAGTTCAGAAGAGAATTATGGGTTGGAAAAGAAGTATATTGTCATCAGGTGGCAGGCACACGCTATTGAGAGCGGTGGGAGAGGCGATTCCTATTTATACACTCTCTTGTTTCAAGCTCCCGGACACGCTGTTGACTGAGATTCATAGCATGCTCTCGCAATTTTGGTGGGGTCAAAAAGGCGCAGAACGAAGAATGGTTTGGATTAAATGGGACACAATGACGAGACCAAAGAAAGATGGAGGGCTGGGGATCAAGGATCTAAGGGCGCAAAATTTGGCTTTATTGGGCAAGCAATGTTGGCGTCTAATGAAATACCCTAATTCTACTATATCAAGAATGCTCAAATCTAAATATTTCAGATATACAGATTTCCTACATGCAGAGATAGGAAGCGTACCGTCGTGGGGTTGGAGAAGTGTTCTTGAAGGGCGCAAGGTGATCGAGAAAGGCTTGTTATGGAAAATAGGCTCTGGCACTAATGTTCGCATCTTCCAAGACCCCTGGCTCCCACCACCAGTGCCCCTTAATGTCCCTCAAAATGCACTCACAATCCCGCCAAATATGCAAGTGTATTACGTTAGTGCGTTACTAAATCCTGATAGAAGTTGGAATAAAAATCTGATTGAGTCGATTTTTTCAGTTGATATATGCAATAAAATTTTTTCAATCAAACCAACAGAGGAGGAGGATGAAGTTAATTGGTGCTGGACAAAATCTAGTATATATGAAGTTGGGTCAGGATACAAAATTGCTTATGGATTCTTTCATTCTCCTACTTCATTGAGGTCCCAGAACATACACAACAGAGTCTGGAATAGCATTTGGGAGTTGAAATTACCACATAAAATTAAGATTTTTCTATGGAAAAGTCTTCATGAAAAGCTTCCGGTGTTGCAACAAGTTCACAGCCGGTTCGCATCCACTCCTGCCACTTGTCCAAGATGCATGTTGAAGGCTGAATCAATTTCTCATGCTTTGTTCCAATGCCCCTGTCTTCAATAATATGGAGCCTAAGCTTAATAACCCCTGACCTATGGATGAGAGAAGAAGAAACTTTTTTCAATTGGTGGCAACGAGTCTTATCCTGGGCAGTGGCTCAATTCGACGGTAGACAAAAGACCCTCCTCATAGCGGCGTTGTGTTGGAGCACTTGGAAAGCGAGGAATCGGTGTGTTTTTGAGAAGGTAATAAGCCCAGCACCAGAGATAGTGAAAGAAGCTAGCAATTTAGTGCGTGAACTCGTGAACCATACCTGATAGATGCTACTTTTTCTTTACTCTTACTTTACTCTTCTTTAAGCTCTTAAGTCTTTCAGTCACAGGCTCACAGCTGATGATAAATGGGAATACCCAATTCTTTTGTACTTCCTTATGGAAATACTTTTATTTTATATTAATAAAATAATATTTATCTTTAGAAAAAAAATTATTAATTTAATTTTATTAGTCTAATTTTTTAATTTTTAATAATTTTAATATTTTTATTTTATATATTTTAATATTAATGACTAACTGATTATTAAAAATAATAAATTTTAATAATTTTTTAATATTTATCTTTTAAAGTTTAAATAAATATATTTTTTAATATATATTATCTCGATTCATTAAATTTATTGATCAAATGGGGATATTTTATAGCCTATTTCTCTCTTTTTTTTGCCAATTGATCTATTAACCGTTTGAAAACTTTTTTTAAATATTAAATTATTAGGAGTGATCTTTTTTTAAAAACGACTCAAATTATGTATTATAGATTGTCTTGGATCTTTACAAAATATATTTTATTTTATTTATAATTAAAAATATTATTTTTATAAAATAAAATTTTATATTACTATTATAATAATATAAAATATTAAAATAATTAAATATTCTCATATTTTATGTTAAAATCACCCGAAAAGAAAAATTAGCCACAGCTTGACACTAAAACTATTGTACATCATATATGATAAGATTTAGAAAAAGTTTAGAGAGTTAATTATAACTATAACATAAGTTAACTTAAATTAACTTTTTATATTTTAATTTTAAAATTTAAAAATTAAGATAGTAGAAATTTTTTTTTTATAATAAACCTCTTATTTTTTAACTAATTAACTTAATTATACTTCTAGTTAAATTTCTAACAAAACCTTAATATTTAATATCAACCGACCTCACCTAGTGAGGTATATTGAAAAACAAAACCCCTCAAACAAACTTTTTTATTTATATATTTTTTAATAATAGTTATGTTAAATGTATAGAAAAAATTAATTATTAAAATCAATAAACAGAATAAAATATATATATTATAATATAAAATATTTATTAAAAATAAATTAAATTATATATTTATATTTAATAATATATAATAATTAATTTTAATAATTAATTTTTATGTACAAATAACGTTATTGAATTCAGTAGACCGAATCTAAATTAGTTCAGACACGTTTTGAAAATTATTCACGTGATTTGAATTCCTGAAACGCAAATCGCTGGAATTTTTTATTTATAAATAAAATAAATATTTTATTTAACAATGTGCGTATTAATAAGTGTATTTATATTTTATATTGTGATTACACATTTCAGTATAGAGTTTAAATATTATGTACCTAGGATATATTACATCTACTTAGATGTACATATTAAAAAAGAAAGATTTATAATTTCATCTACTATAATTATAATTTTTATCGTTATTTATAATAAAATCATAATGGAAGAAAGACTTTTTGAAAAAAAAAAATTTTGACCAAAAATTAAAATAAGATGAAATAAAATATTTAAAATAATAATAAAACGTTTCAAATGTTAAAAGACAAAATTAGAACTTAATATGATCATTAGAGATTAAATCATTTCATTATCCTAATGTCAAATTAAAATAGTTTTCACAAGATATACTCTTTGTGAAAATGACTCAAACATTTAGTTAACTAATAACTTACATACTCAATCATAGATATAAATTAATCGGACTTTTTTTATTCATTTTATGTAATCATAACAAAAGTAAAACTAGTCAAGATATAGTAAGTATTTTTTTTTCGTTTCTTAACCAGACTTAGATCCAAGTTTTAACTGATTTTTTTTTCTGATAAATTACTTTGAACTCTCATAATAATTATTGAACTAGCAAGGAGCAACCTTTAACAGAAATGAAAACGAAATAGAAGAAAACCAAAAGTTTCAGGTTTCTACAACAAAACACACAAAAGATTTTTTTTTTTTTTTGCAGGAAGTGAAAAAAAAATACAAAATTTTAAAAGGCAAAAAGATTTTATAATTTGAACCTACATGCTACCTTAATCTTTCTTTTTGGTCTGGTAACTAAATCCTCTATATATTTTTTTAAGATTTTTTATTTTAATAAATAAAATAAATGTAGTAATTACTAAAATAAATAATTTAAAAAATATTTACCATTTTAAATTTTTTGGTCATATCTCGTTTACACTGTAAACAATATGACGTTTTACGTATCTCGTTTATACGGTAAACGATATAAGGCATGTCTGCGTCTATGAGTAAAAGTCGTTTACAGCTGCATTCCGAGCTCCCATTTGACCTTGTTAACCTCTTTCTCCCATCTTTTGACCCTTTCTTACCCTATTTTAGATTGATACGGTGATAGCGCATCAGGTGGGGAACGATGAAGACATCAACAGGCTGAACGAGACGTCGCCTTACACCGGAGCGGCCAACTTCGAGGTTAGTTGTGTTCTGTTTGTTTAATCTAAGTATGCGGCCATTGTTAGGGTAGTTCTAAAGAGGCAGAACATAGTTAAATGGTTTAGGGATAGGTCTCTATGAGGAATTTAGAAGTCTGTTTGCTTGTACAAGTATGTTATGACATAATTATTATTTTGGAACTCTGTTTTACTTGTACTAGGTTGTTAGTATTTATAACGTTTTAGTATGGATTTGCTTAGTATGGAATATATAATTTAGAGACATGTGTAGGCTAGAAACATCGAAGTATGTGCTTAAGTAGAAGTAGCTGTAAGTTAGAAAGAAATATTTGTGTAACCTCTAATGTGTTGTGTATCATGTTAAGTTGATCTAATTACTAAACCAAAAAAACCAGTATCTGGCTGAATTTTTTTTTAAGCATGAACTTTTTTTTTTATTCTTCAGAGGCCTCACCTTCTACTGCCACGACGAGTGAGTCATACCCTTCTTCCACCCGATGCCATCGTCCCGTATCTGGCTGAGGTCGGATTCGGCGACACGGTGCCCCTCAGGGACTTCACTTTTAACAATTTTCTGATTTCGGAGACACATACGTTTCATCTCCAGTAAGCAAGGAAGGCTCTTAGGGGATGCCAACCACTATCATCGGTGCTTAGTGCGGCCTTGATGGCCTGAGATTTGTCAGAGATAACCAGCATGCCGTCTTGTGGGGTCACGTGGCATCTCAGATTAGTAAGAAAGAACGACCATGACTCGGTGCTCTCGGATTCGACAATGGCAAAAGCAATAGGCAGGATGTTTCTATTCTCGTCTTGCGCCACCGCAATAAGCAATACTCCATTGTACCTGCCATACAGATGTGTGCCGTCTACAGATACAAACGGCTTGTAATGCTTGAAGGTCTCGACACATGACGGGAAAGCCTAAAAAATTTTGTCGAACATGCTGCAGTCGCGTACCAGGAGGTGTCCATCGTAGAACGGTTTGACGAGTAGGTCACAAATGGTTCTAGGAAAATAGCTCTGTAGTGTCTGAAGCAGTTTTGGCACTTTGTTGTACGACTCTTCTCAATCCCCGTAGATCTGTGCAATTACCTTCTGTTTTGCCATCCACACCTTTCTGTAGGAGGGTTTGAAGTGATAGCTTGACTGGACCGCACCTTGCAAAACCGGAATACTGACAGAGGGGTTGGATTGTATCAATGACAATATGACCCTGCAGATGAGACTGCTGTCTAACTGACGATGGTCTTGCCTCATGGTGGGTGCTAGACAATTGTGCGCTCCGCCAACCCTCCGAACCTCCCTGAACACAACAAAACAGTTTTGCTACAGCCATATCTCAAAGCTACTTAATATATCATACAGAAGTACTCAAAAGTACAATTAAAGTTGAACATATACCAGTATCCGAGGTTCCGCCGAAGGGCAATATGGAGGCTCCACTAACACCCATTGTCAGCTTGACGACACTGCACAAGGTACTTTAACCGGTCCAATTCGATCACCTGGTACTCAACACTCCTGCGAATACTGTAGTTCTTCACATCCTGAAGCACTGCCTCTTGGCTTCTGAACCTATGGCCAACCCGAAACTCTACCCAGCCGCCTAGGTTGTAATCCTCTTCACCCGTGTCAGGAAACGGAGTCCTCTCATGCATGACGTCCAGATCTAGGGTGTGATAGTGACTTGGCACTGTCGATAGCGCCGAAACTGGGTGAGGTGGAGGTAGGACATGGCGCGCCACAGTCTGGGTAGGTGTCTCCGGAACAAGCTCATCCTCATCGCCACCATTGGACGAATCACTATCTGCACTATCGGCCACATAACCATCGTCTGACTCCTCCTCGGCCTCCTCTGCCTCATCCACTGGAATGGCGACATGAATGGGCAGTGGTGCGAGAGGTCGGTTGTCCTGTACATAGGTCGAGTGTACGGAACCACCGCGACCATTATGTCCTACCTTGGCGGAAAGCTCCATTACCTGCTACTCCATGATCCTCCCATGGATGTCGAACATTAGTCGCACATGCTCGTCCCCTTGAAGTCGGAATAGTCGAAATCAGAAGACTCCATTGCCCATAGATGCCAGTAACTTATCCCCACCCTTCTGATCTCCCTCACCTCTGTACCACTGAGCTTGCTCAATATCAAACTCTTTAAATCCGACAACGTATTCACACCTTGAATGCGAAACAATATTGGATCCTCACACTCAAATATCACCCCGTTGTCACCATTTCTCATACAACAATTGGGATAAACAAGCACAACTATGTAAGGAAGGTTACCGGCCATTGATTCCTTATTTTGGTCAGAAAAACGAGACAGAAAAAGGATATAAAATGTGTGTGGAGAACACCAAGAGCTACACATCCTTTTATATTAGCTGCAAATTTGTCTTCTGCTATCTCGTTTACAATGTGAATAAGATAAGTGTATCTCGTTTACAATGTAAACGAGATATGATTGAGAAATTTAAAACGATAAATATTTTTTAAATTATTTATTTTAATAATTACTACATTTATTTTATTTATTAAAATAAAAAATCTTATTTTTTTACCATACCAGCATAAGTTTTTCACCAAATTGGAAGGCTATTTTGTCTTTTTTTTTGGCTTTTTGTGGTATTTCCTAATCCAACGAACCAAAGACTAATTCATGACATTTGTTCTTTTTTTTTTTGGGTCATATACACACATCCACTCACTCACACACACTATAACTACAACTAACAACTCAGCTTCTGCTGAGTATCGAACTCAGGTGTTGGAGTTTAAGAGGCAAAGACTTTGCCATTCTTACACAGTACTCACCCGACACTTGTTTTTGGACCAACCCAAGTTGTTTTTAATTTGGACAGAGCTTCCTCCAAATACTAAGGTACCACGGCCCAAAGGCCCAACTCCATAACTACTACAGTTATTGAAGGCAAAACTGTATTGCACAAATTCAGGAGGGAAAAAAAAGAGAGGAAGATACAAAGACAAGCTTGCTCCACCAGTTCTGGATAGGATATGTTGATCGATGGGTTCACCAATACCCCTTACAAGAGCATTGACCATCTTCAAAATGATGAAACCTGTTTCTGTCCCTCACAATAATTTCTCTATAAAAAAGTTTGGATATCATTTTTGCTACTTCATGGCAATCCCAACAAATTCTAAGATTCATAACCACCCTAATTGGAATGCCTTCCTTCAAACTAATCAACCCAAATGCAATGGCTAACCTCTCACTATGCCTACTCACAGCAACCTCTTTCTCCTCTTCTTCTATATCAAAAAGCACAGAGTTTGTGTTTGTCACATACCCTGCATTTCTCAGACACCTAGAAACCTCTTCTACCTTCAATTCTATCTCATCATATCTGGGGTGAGACTTGTCCCCAACAATGAACTCATGAGCCTCACCATCAACCTCTATGACACTACAACCAGGTAGCTTAGTCACACCTTTGGCCTTCATTTTCTGCCTCAAACTAATAACACTTTCCCAATTCTTGTAATCAGCATATATATTTGATAAAAGGACATATGCACCATCATTCTTGCACTCCAGTTCCAAAATCTTGTTCAATGCAAGCTCACCAATCTCCTTGTTCCTGTGCATCCTACAAGCGTGGAGCAACGCACTCCACGCTCCTACATGAGGCTTCATAGGCATGGTATTGATGAATTCTAGAGCTTCATTGAGTAGCCCTGATCGACCGTACAAATCAACCATCAAGCCATAATGTTCAAGCTGAGGCTCAATTCCGTACAAACACCTCATCGACTCCAAATGTCTTCGCCCTTCCTCCACCAATCCAACCACAGAGCAACCTCGTAACACTGAAATGAAGGTAACTTCATTTGGCTGAACTAGGCCATCTTTTTTCATGATGGAGAAAAGATGAAGACTCTCATGGCCAAGTCCATTCATGGCTAACCCACCAATGGCACTACTCCAAGTGTAAACATTCCTCTCCTTCATTTCCCAAAACACTTCCATGGCCTTATGAATGTCTCCACATTTCGCATACATGTCAACAAGAGCAGTCCCAAGCGACACCGTGATCCTAAGCTTGCTCCTCTCAACATAAGCATGTGCCCATCTTCCCTGATCCAATGCCCCCAATTGGGTGCAAGCACTCAACACCAAAACCATGGACACCTCATTGAGCCTCACACCCTCCACTTGCATCGCCCGGAACAACTCCAACGCCTCCCTCGACCTCCCACATTGCGCATACCCTGCAATCATGGCGTTCCAAGCAATGTAATCTCTCCGAGGCATTTCATCAAACATCTTCCGTGCAAAGTCAACGTCCCCAAGTTTCGCAGAAGCATGAAGCATTGCAGTTTGGCAAACCAAATCAGGCCTCAAAACACGTCTAAAAACTCCATAGCAAGAGCCAAGACACCCCAATTCAGCGTACATGAATATCAACCCGGTTTGCACGTGCGGGTCATTGTCGAAGCCGTGTTTTATAACAGCAGCATGAAGGCACGTGCTAGAGTCATGAGCAAGTAGCTGTGCGCACGTGCGGATCATGAAGTTGAAAGTGTAGTTGTCGGGGGAGAGGTTGTTGCGGAGGATGTGGTGGTTATAGAAATGGAAACTGTAGTGTGGTGTGGGGCCCTTGGAATATGCCCTGATGATGGAGTTGAGGGCGAAGAGGTTGGGGTGGTTGTGAGGGTGGCGGAGGAGGTGGGTGGTGGTGGTGTAAGGGAGGTTAATTGGGTTGTGGAGGGCAATGGTGGCAAGGAACTGGGCGTGGAAGTGTGGGTTGTTGAGTGTGCCGTTGAGGAGTAACTGTGCGTGAATTTGTTTGAGTTCTTTCAGGCTGGTGCTTCGTTTTATGAGTGAGATTGTTGGGTGCTTTGCAATGTTTGTTACACTCTCAATAACGTTCATCTTGTCTTATTTCTTCATCCTAAATCACCACATGCTTACATGCATGCATCTTCTTCACATGTGTTTAGTATTTACCCATTTATAACTACACTTCTTTGTTTGTTTGTTTCTTAAACTTGTATCTATTGTTGGACTCGGACTATAACCGTTGGAGGCGCAGGCCCGTTATTTTTTCTTTGGGCTTATTTCAATGTAAACAGAGTAGTCGTTGACCAAACAAATAAAAACAAATAGTTTATATGATAGATAGATAGATAGATAGACGGAGTGATTCTGATCAAAGATCCTCAAATTTAGTAATATAGTGGGGATCATTCACATGCTAATATGCTACTGTCACCTGCATTCAGCACCATTCCCTAATTGATATGGAGTTATGGACGCACTATTGGACCTCTCATGTAGCTGAATCATAATTCATATCCCATCTCGTGAATAATGATTAATGAAAATGCTACTATATATAAAAGGAAATTTACACTGTTACACCAAAAATACAAAAGAGGATATCGGATAATAAGTATAAGGGAGTAAAATAATTTGGTGAAAGAGAGGTTAAAATAAATAGAGAAGTAAAAGAGTATCGCTTTAATTTCTTCTGCTTATATCACCACTACTATTTCATATCTCAATACTTTCATTCTTTTTAGTGAAAAGCTCGATCTTTTCAAGGAGTACAGAATTCTAGTGTCAAGTGATTAAACTTTGACATTATCATCAAGGATAACATTCAACCAAAAAAAAAAAACATAAACATAACACTAATAAGTAACTAAACAATACACACAAAATCAGATTATTCCTCAAATATAATATATTAGTTCGAATTTTTTTAATTGTGTTCTTCCATCACTTGTAGTAGTCTTCAATGGTTGCTTTTGATTCCCACTCTTTTCTTTACTTGTATTCACTTTCATTAAGACGGTAAAATATAGTAATGACTAATAATGACTCACTAATTAAGTTAATTAGGTGGATAATAGTAATTAGAAAACCCTAAGAAATTAAAACTTTTCTCACACTATATATGATGACGAGCACATAGATTTTCACATATAGATGATGTCATATGTATGTCAAATTGTGAGTGAACTCACAAGATTATTACAAGAGTATGTATGTGAGACAAGGAAATCCTGCACAAAGCAGCTGGTAGAATCAGTTGAAATTAAAATGGCTGGATAGCTATGTGCTGTTGCTGCTGTTTTTGGTAATTTACAACATTCTTGTATAATTATTTATGAGTGCTAGACGAACAAATTTTGTAATTTGTAACCATCAATTAGTTATTATAATATTTTTAATAGTATGATATTACATCTAATTGTGTAAAATTATTCACTTTTTTTTATTAGTTAAGTGTTAACCAGATTTTTTTTTTTTGGTGACTGAAATAAATTAAACAAAGAAAAACAAAAGAAACAAAACAAGGAACTGCTTAAATAGAGGGACAGTCCCGTTTAAGACTACTCTTAAACTCCTCCCAAGGTGAAAGAAGCTCCACATGCGAAAGTTGTAACTTCATCGCCATCTTTGCCATAGTATCTGCCACCGTGTTTGCATCTCTCATAATCAAACGAAAGTCAACACGCCAATTCCAATGCATGATATCTCTTATTTTGAGCACCAGTGGATCAATAAACCCAAAACCATCTTGAGTAACAAGATTAAATGCTTCCACACAATCCGTCTCACAAATAACATCTCGTTGACCCACATCCCAAGCTAAGAGATATCCTCTCCAAATAGCAAACAATTCTCCTTGAAGAATACTATTACTCTCAATCATTCCCAAACACCCCCTTTGCCAGCTCCCATTACAATCTCTAATAACACAAGCAAAACCAACACTATCACCCGAACCAAAATAACTAGCATCACAATTAATCTTAAAAGTACCAATGGATGGGGGATTCCAAAAACCATTTAGAGTAGAGGGAAGGGACATACGTTGTAATTCAAAAATATTTCTAAGCTCCTTTTCTGAAGTTAATGCCAGACAAATGACTTTTTCCGGAGGCCAAGTTTCATGGGGATTAAAGATGTCGTTATTCCTTGCTCGCCATATCCACCAAAGTCCCGAAAAGAACTTGAATGTGTGCTCTCTGCTATGATACAAGAACCAGTTCTTCAAATCCAAAGGATGACAAGGAATATCCAACCTTTGCCAGACAAGCTGAGCTTTTGGACAATCCCGAATACAATGTATAACCGATTCCTGGCTAGAAAGACATCTTGGACACCTATCCGATGACGACATCCCTCTTCTAAAGCGAAAACTTGCAGTAGGAAGAGCCTCCTTAAGACACAACCAAGCCAAAAACTTATGCTTTTCCGGAACAAGCTGACGCCAAAGCCAAAGCCAATTCTCCCTCTCCTCCCAACCAAACAGCTGCTTACACAACCACAAGTAACCATTGCGTGAGTCATAGACTTTGGCAGCAGACCCACTCCAATACCAACCCACTTCCGGACCTGCTTGTTCATCTGGATTGTAAGAGAGAATATTATTTTTCAGATTTTGAGATAAAGGAGAATAAAGAGTATCCAAATGCCACCTACCAACCGACCAAATATCCTGTATCCGGAGATTCGAATCAGAAATGTGGACATAATCCATCTCATTAGATAACCGTCCTTCTCTCCTCCAGCTAGAAAACCAAAAATTCTGGTTCAAATCTCCAATACACCAAGCAAACCCATCCTTCAACACTTTCCAAGCCTTGCAAAGACACCTCCAAATGGGAGAGTCCTTGTTCTTAGGATAACTAAAACAGTCATATAGAGATGATCGGTATTTGGCGTCCAATAATTGGACCCATAGCTTGTTTGGCTGCTGGAAAAAAGTCCAAACTAGCTTCCCAAGAAGAGCAATATTTACACAATAAGGATCTCTAATCCCCAAACCTCCATATTTTTTTGGAGTAACCAGTACCTTCCAACTAACAAGATTCAATCCTCTTCCATCAACTTGTCCTTTCCAAAGAAAATTCCTCATCATAGACTCCAATTTACTAATGATTCCTTTGGGAAAAATAGAGACCTGCATCTGGTACGTGGGAATAGCAGCGGCAACAGAATTAACCAAGCAGAGTCTACCAGCCCGATTGAGTAAACTCCCTTTCCAGCTTGCTAGCCTACTCCGAATCTTATCCAGGACACCATTGAAAGCTGAACGAGTCACTCTAGAATGGCTAAGGGTAACTCCAAGATACTTGCCCAAATCCTGGACAAATCTGATAGAGGATACCCCAGTGAAAACCTCTTTCCTTGTTGTAGAGACATTCTTGGAGCAAAGCGCTTTAGACTTCTCCACATTAATCTTCATCCCAGATGCTTTGCAAAAAGTCTCTAAAACCAACATCACATTTTGCACTTGTCTCTTTGTAGCTTTACAGAATAGAAGCAAGTCATCCGCAAACATTAAATGGGATATTCTTGGTCCCCCTCTAGAAATAGCAACCGGCTCCCACAAGCCCAAATCAACCTGATGACTAATAAAGCATGCCAGTCGCTCCATACACAACACAAAAAGATAGGGTGACATAGGGTCTCCTTGTCTAAGACCTCGGCTAGGAGTAAAGCCATTCAGCCGACTCCCATTCCAAAGAATAGATAAGGAAGAAGCAGTGACACAATTCATAATCAAATTAAGTGTAGGAATAGGAAAACCAAAGCTCTTAAGGGTATGAGCTAAAAACCTCCAGTCAACTCTGTCATAAGCTTTCTCCAGATCAATCTTAAAGGCCAGTGTGCCTTTCTTTGATTTAGTCTTCTTCATAAAGTGGAGGACTTCTTGAGCAATAATGATGTTGTCAGGAGTTCCTCGTCCCGGAATAAATCCTCCTTGAAGCGGGCCAACAATCTCTGCAAGATGAGGACGAAGCCTATTAACAAGGACCTTCGTGATGATCTTGTAAACTACATTGCAGAGACTAATCGGCCTGAAATCTTTCATAGATACCGGTGATTCAACCTTTGGAATGAGAACCAGTAAAGTCTCCAACATTCTCGGATCAAGAGTAACACCGGAGAATGCCTGCTTAACCATCTTCCAAACATCAAGACCAATGATCTCCCAATATTCTTTGAAGAAGAAAGTTTGAAACCCATCCGGACCTGGAGCTTTAAAAGAGTTCATGTGAAAAACAGCTGTTTTGACTTCCTCCATAGTAACTGGTGCCGTAAGATTATTGCAAGCTTCCTCATTCAGAGAAGGAAGAGGCACATCACCAAGGCAACCCACATCAACATCATCCAAATGACAGAATAAGCTTTTATAGAAAGACTCTGCTTCTTGACTCAGAACCTCTGGATCAGTTTCCCACACTCCATCCTTGAGAAAAAGGCCATGAATCTTATTATGCTTCCTTCGCGCAAGAGTTTGAATATGAAAGAATCTTGTATTCCTATCCCCGAACCTTACCCACTGCTCTCTGGACTTTTGGAACCATAGGAGCTCTTCTTGCACTAGAGTATTATTATAATCATCAAGCAACTGTTGCTCTTTCTGACGCAAATAAATACTATCCACCACTTCCAAACGCTTTTGTAAATAATTAATCTGCTGCTCTAATTCACATTTCTTAACAAAAATGTTACCAAATACCTTCGAGTTAAACTCTAGTGAATTCTTCTGTACTTCTGAAAGCTTGCCATGAATTCCTCTATTACCAGACCACCATGACTGGTTCACAATATCTTTATACCCAGGATGAGTAGCCCAAGCAGCAACAAATCGGAAAGGTCGATTCCCTTTAGGCTGAGGACGACCTTTATAACGCACCAGAATAGGGCAATGATCAGACTGAAGCCTATTTAAAACTTCTGCATAAGCCTCTGGAAAGATAGATAACCAACTACTATTTATACAGACTCGATCAAGCTTTTAATATAAGTGCTGGCCTTTTAGACTTTTTCATTATTTATTTATTTATTAAAATTTTAAATGTATACATATATAATACCATCGAATTTGGAACAGACATTCAAAAAGCGTACCAAATTCCTTGACATTTCGTTTTGTTCTCTAGTTCAGTATATATATAATTTACCCCTCCCTAAAGTCTTGACATAAATAGCTTTGAAAATAAAGGAACACACATTCAAGTCAAAAGTCCATCATCATCATCATCATCATCATCATATAATAGCTTTGCTTAATTTAACCACTTCCCCTTCAAAGCAAGTACATTTAAATGGTCATTTTGCACATTAATTATAAAGAAAAGAAGCCAGCATATGAATTGAAGAAAAGTAAAAAACTAGCTAGCCAATTGCTCGTGAAAACTCCGCATATTGAAATGTTATAAGCTTTAAGGTATATATAGATTCATGCATGTGTCTGTTCATACTTTATTCTTGTGTTCCAACATCGATGTATTGAGTGAATAACGTAACAAGCACCAAATATCTGCGTTTATTTTCTTCATATATATATATATAGAAATGAAACCAATTGAGCAGAACATGTGCAAACCTCTCTGTTACTTTAATTATAGGAATCAATGTCCTGCTCTGATCTACTGCATATATAAGACAAATAATCTCCAATCTGTGATCTTTATTGAGAATTGAGATGTACCTTGTATCTAATTATCAGCGCTTATTTAATTTCCTATGTAGATCCTGCAAGTTGAGAAGTAGAGAAGAGAACTGATATATTGTAATGACGAACCAATTATAAACGGAAGATCAGAGCTTCACGTGTTGGAAATTACATGGGTTTATTTATTAATTACTATACATTGTTGTGTCTTATTGCTATTAAATTATACATGACAATTTGAGATGTTTATTGTGGATTATTATACACATCTTATGGTTTATCTGACATAGGTTATCTAGTTATCAGCTTGTATCATTTAGAATTTTTTTAATTAATTGACTCACTTTGTCCACATTTGGATGTGTTTTTAAAGAAAAGGCTAGGAAATAATTTTCTTTATTTTTTATATATTTATATTATAATTAGTTATAAACAAAGTGAAAACTCAAATGCATTTAACTTAAGGTGAAAACTCAGGTGCAGTCAACTTCACATGAAGTTGATAGTTGAGAGCCGCTAGATGAAAATTTAGTCAAATCAGTTAAATTATTTAACGACTCTCAATATCAACTTCACGTGAATTCGACTCCACTTGAGTTTCCACCTTAATTTAATTAAACATTTTAAATCATTCAACTGACTCTCGACTATCAAGTTTACGTAAAAGTAGTGTAACTGTAAAGGTAACTGTAGTTTCTACCATAAATAAAAGATGAGGAATGAAATAGAAGAATGTGGGAGTGTGTGACCATACTGTTGTTGTCTGTGTTTCATTCACATTGGAAGCATAGCAGTTATCCGTTAGCAGAGTACACCGCCTCTTAAGTCACTCTCCCCATTCTTGCATTCATTTTCTTTTCCATATCCTCTGCTACTTCATCATCTCTTTTCATGGAAGAGGCTATCAACCAACTCTATGCTCCTCATCTCCGCCAACATAATCAAACCCTTTTTCACCCCTCTCAACCTTCTTTCCAAGGTTTTATCATCCTTTCTCTTCCACACCCTTCATTCTAATTTCTAACACAAATTCTTTAATTTCCTTCTTTTCTTTTCCATTGGCAGGATCAAAATCAGTGGTGAACTTCGAGAGTGTTAGTGTTAGTGGCAGCGAGATCAGAAATGGGCCCTTGTTATTGGAAGACAACACTTTTGGCGCTGATGATGAAGACTATGACTGTTGCTTGCAGCAACAAGGTAGCAGCAGTTACAAGAAGAAGAGGCTGAGAAGCGACCAAGTTGAGTTTCTGGAGAAGAGTTTCGAGGTGGACAACAAGCTTGAACCCGAAAGAAAGTTCCAACTCGCAAAGCAGATTGGCTTGCATCCAAGGCAAGTTGCCATATGGTTCCAGAATCGAAGAGCAAGGTTCAAGACCAAGCGAATTGAGAAAGATTTTGCTGCATTGAAACAAAGCTTTGATACCCTTCAACAACAATATGATCTTCTCCTTCGTGACAATCTCAACTTACAACAGCAGGTAATAACTAATAATCAATTTTTATTATAAGCCTTTAGTAGTTGTGTTGGTCAATTTACAATTTGCTTGTTGCAGGTTGATTCATTGAAGAAGAGAGTAATTCCCAGAGAAGAAGAAGGTTTGGATGATGGTGTGAATTCAAAGCATATAATAGAGGAGGTGGGTGTGAATATGATCTCCAAAGTGGAAGATGCCACAACCACCAATTCATCAAAAAGCGATGTGCTTGATTCTGATAGCCCAAACTACACTGATGGAAACCATTCCTCCTCACCTCATCATGATTTCTCTTCTCATCATCAACAACATAATAACAATAACAACCTCTTGAAAACCCTCTCTTTCTTACCAAAGATTGAAGATGATGATGATCATGACAACACTTGCAATTTTGGGCTCCCTGTTGTTGATGAAGATCAAGCCTTTGATTTTTGGTCTTACTGAGGATGTTACTGTTAGTGTTATACCACTATAGTTACTGCACAATAATAATGTTGACCATCCTGTTACTTGTAACTCTTACAAAAACCAATAAAAATTGGTAGTGTTGTGGTGTTATAATATTATTATTATTATTATTATTATTATTTTCTAAAGTTTAGAGTCCCACATCGCGACCTTTAAGTAAGTAAGTATGAAGAGACTATATTATTTGAGTTATAGTAATCTAATATATTCAATGGTGTGATCGGTATTTTATTGTAATTATAATGATTAAATGTAGAAAAAATTTAAATGTATTTAATATGTTAAAAGTATAAAAGTCTTTGGTATTATTTCTATTTAGAAATTAATTTAACAGATAACTAACAGAATGGTTTAAGAGGCAACAGGAATCAAAATTTTTAGGCTATAATACCTGTATGTTTAATTGAATCTCAAATATAAATTTAGGAGTATAAGGTAGCAATCAACACAATGTTCTATCTGATAATTACAATATATTGACGCTTAATCCATTCAGAAAATATAAAAAATACCCCATGAATACAATATTTTAGATTCTCTCACCTTAAACTTGTTTTTACCAAGGTTATCACAACTGAGTTGGTGATTGAATCAATAAAACTAGAAATTTAAAAATTTAAATCATATATTTATGTATAAAATATATAATTTTTAAAAAAATATTTTTTAATGTATTATTTTATATTAATTAACTATTAAATAATTAAATTAATTTGACTGATTAACCAATTATTTAACTTTTTTTTATCAATTTATTATTGATTGATCTTTACACTAAATTGGACTAATTTAGTGAACAGTTTCTAGTTAACGCGATTGAATTTCTTGATTCGTTCTGGTTTCTAGAACAACAATTTTTACTTATTAGCATTTTTTACATATGACATTAATACATATTCAAAGTCCTATTATTCAACTGGCGTAGGTAGATTTTATTTCTTGATCCTATTACCAATCGTCACAACCAAAATTCCGAAAGAAAATTTCTTTTAAAAAAAAAAAACAAAAATTTCCATATTTGATGGGACACAGAAGACTAAGATGCATGTATATATGGTTGGTTCACATACATTGACTATGTTGTCACAATCTGTATGCATTTGATGCCAACTTGTGTATGAACATTATTACATATAAGTGAGGCCCTTGCCCCTTGGAACTCGTGAAAGTTGCTTCAAACATCAACTTAATTATACTACTGCTTATATGCATAAGAAGAAAAAAAAAAAAAATATATATATATATATTACACCCTCACGCACGAGCAACATTAATTAAATTTAGCTTAATCCAATGTTGGTATAAACAAATCAATATTTTAATCCCAATTAAGAAAAATTAAACGCATGGAAAATATGGTTAGATGTTGTGAATCCTTAGGTATACGTAGAAGTCAAGGTTTTTGGATACGTTGTGGTTAAGCTGGAAAATTTTGATTGGCGAGAGACATTTAATTTTCGATAACGTTAGAAAGATAAAACAAGTTTGGACTATTTTTTTCATCAAATATTTCCGTTTAATTTTAAACCCCGTTTATTGGTTGATCAATCAGGGTATTGTGTTAGGAAATTGTTTAGTATTTTAATTTGTTTGTGGGGAATACATATATTAATTTTAATTATGGAAAAGTCTAAGGGTCAGCAATTTTATTGAATTTTAGCCCGTATATAATCAATAGAAAAATGTGAGTCATTAGATGAAATCTTACACTAATCTCACACCCTTAAATAATCATTGATGGCTATTTGATGGCTATCAATCACAAAAATTGCTGGTCCTTTAACATTGCTCTTTAATTAATAATAGTAATCTCATTGATTGTTATAAATAATAAATTAAATTAGTTATAATTTTTTTATTTAGAATTAAATGAGAATAAAATTAAATATTATCTTTTAGACTTTAGATATATTATTTTTTGGACTTTAAATACTATTTTTATTTCACTACCAGAAACACGGTGATTAGCCACGGAAAAAACCGTGGCTAAAATCAAGAAAAACCGTGGCAATGAAGCGTTAGCAACGAATGGGTATCCGTGGCTAACAAGGGCGACGCATTTTCAGTTAGCCACGGTTTTTGGCCTGTTAGCCACGGTTTTGTGATCCGTGGAGACATTTGCATAGCCACGGTTTTCACTACTTTAGCCACACTCTAAACCGTGGCTAAATGATAACCATATAACCAACAAGTATAATTTCGCCACAATTTTTTCTGTGGCTAATATTAACAGGCTGGGCTTTTTTGCCACAATTTTATCCGTGGCTAATGTTGGTGGGTTATTTAGCCACGATTTTTCCGTGGCTAATCATAAAAGATAAATTAAAATATATATATATATATATATATATATATATATATATATATATTACAAAATTATATCATACAAAATTAAAAAAAGTAGCCATATCCATATAAGTAGTATTCTTAGTAATAAAAATGTGAAATTTAAGTAATAATGTTGAAAAGCAAATATCCTGAAGTAAATGAGTTTAAACTATTACAAAATCAAGTATCAGAATGCATCATTATTAGATCTTTAACGTCTTCATGGGAGTACCTGCAAAAACATTCAAATAAGATTGTGTTATCTCTTAATTCAAGAAAAAAAATGTCCCAAGATATTATTTAAAATAATAATTTAACGTAGTTAAAAAAAAAGTAAGAATGCATATCCAATAAGGCTGAGTTTTCATTTTCACAACATAAAACATACATCTCATTAAACTCGTCATTAATCAATATATATATTGCTAGACTTATATCCTGTTAAACAACTTTAATTCAATTGCTTCATGTAAGTAAGATATCATATTGCAATCAAAACTATTTAGAGACAAAGAATTTAAAAGTAAAAATAGAAATGTGTTAGCAATTATCAAAGTCAATATTTTAAAGTAGAAAGTTGAACTTGCTAGGTAACTATCGAGCATGCGAACCTCCCAGGTAAGTGTTCCTTGTTCCATGGCAACATGCATCCATTACTCTAAGTTACCATTATTCACATACTAATCCATTAGTAGCTTAAACATTGAAACAAACGCTAAAAATGATTTGCTTTGCTAAAAATAAGTACCTGTTTAACTCCCTCCAAACAGGCACACAAGATATTTATCTCTAACATGACCTATAGCCTCCACTTCAATTATGAATTCTCTCTTCTTGTTCTCTGTTAAATAATTTCAAATTTCAATCACACAACAACAACTACGCTTTAATAATTGAAAGAATCATCGTCAACAAATAGTCTCAACTACTGTCTAGTGCTATAACGAAAGAAAGAAGTAAATCAAATAAAGTATCCTTACATTTTTTAAGAAGTTTTTTTACTGCCACCTCATTTTTATTGATCAATCTGCCCTGTAAACACATAAAATGCTTCTTACCATTCTTGGAGCTTCCTTCTTCTTCATACATCGAACTAAAATCTCTCTCATGAAAATAGTTTGAACTACACTGACTAACATTATTATGATCACAAAATAACACTCATATAAAAAGAAATATTCACAAAGATTAGGCTCTTAAAAAAGTTGAGTATATAAAAAATTACATGTTTGAAGAATGGATGCTACCATAGTGATCTAAATGGTGGAACTTCTTCTTCTGAAGTGATTTAGAATATACAGAACTAAATGCATAAAATCAGATTCAAAAGTAAGAAACACAAGAAATGCTAAGGAATGTAAACAATAACTCTTGTTTGCTACTTTGCTATGGCCATGAGCATTACCAAAATAATGTTGATTTTAGGAATTTCAGCATATAAAAGAGAACTAAGGTTAATTAGGAATGTAATTAATCACATTAGCACATACTACTAAGTAGCTACTTATATTTATACATTTAAATTATACTTTGTACCATTAGTTCATTCTCTATATCATAAAAAGGATAAATGAATAAAACATGCAAATCCAAGCCAACGCACTCATCTCCACCAACAACAGGATAAGAAGAGAAAACTTAAATCCATCGGATAGTGTTTTAGAGAAGTAAGATTCAGAGCACTACCAGAGAGAGTGACGGTGAGCGGAAGTCTTCTTTGCGATTTGGGTTTGGATTGATTTTGCTTGCTTCTCTGGCGACTCGAACTGATGGCACTCGAACTGCAAATCGTGATCCCTTGCTCTTCCACAAAATGTCCAGTGCGATCGTACTCAGAACCTAAACAGAAACGGATTGAGTGAAAGGTTAGTTGGCTTGATCTGAGTATAGGAACTAAGAAATTACGGATTTAGAGAAACCAAAGAAAATGTTATTAGCAAAGGGGTTGGCGGCATGTTATCAAACTTGAATCAACTGTAGGAGCTAACAAACAGGGGATTTGGGAAAAAGAAAAGTGTGAGGGAGTTACCATGAAAATTGGGTAAGTGGACTACCAAAAAGAAGTTACATTTAACATTGCCGCTAAAAATTTCATTTATCTTATTATATATGTTAATTTAAATTTTGTTTAGTGAAGTAACTCTCAATTTTAATTTAGAATAAAATTTAACTTTAATAAAAAATATTAAATTATAAATTTTATAACTTTAAACTATATTTCAAAAATTTTACATACTAATTAAAATTTAAAATTTTAACTTATTGGATTTAAAAAAATGGTATCAATAAAAATTAAAATAAATAAACTTAAAATTTAAGAATTTGATACCCTTGGATTGAAAAAGAATACAAATTTTGTACATAGTTAGAAAATGAAAATTAATTTTATTTTATTTTTCTATTAAACTAATCAAATGATAATAAATAGATAGAATAATAAAATGTATGTATAAAACTAATATTCTGAATTTTAAGAGTTAGGACTTTGTTCATTAATATTGTCGTAAATTAATAGTGAGTAATTAAATTAGTTATTATTCCAATCAATTATAGTTATTATTTTTTATTTTCTAGAATTAACTAGAGTTATTTTGTTAAAGATAAATATGTACTTTTTTTTGTACTCTTTTGGTACTCTTTTTATAATTTTAACATTTATTTTTAATTAAATCATTTTATTCCATCACTAAAGTCTTTAAATTAATGCATACTGTGGAATTGGGCACTGAAACTGCATTTGGTCAGAAAGAGTACGAATAAAAAATTTGACAACTAAAAAATATAAATAGTAAAATTGTATGTATATGAATTAATCTGTTTAATTACATTACAATCTGATTTTTACAAAGTAATGAACAACATAACCACACTAAAAAATTAATATTAAATTAAGAAGGGTAAATTAACCAAATCAGCGAACTAGTAGTAAGTAAGAAAAAAAACAAGATTCGGAGATATGGCAGAGTATAAGAATCATAGTAAATGAAAAAATTGCACATGATTAACCACATCTAAAATCAAACTATTAGCAAACTTTACTACTTTGTCAGTGGCAGCACTCGAAAGAAAGGAGGAAAAAAAACTAACAATTGAGGAATTGGAAAAGCCTGCACCCTGATAAATTGAATTTACCTTAGATTAGAATTTAAAATTGGAAAAAATATAAACTGCATAAAAATATTTTGAGAGGGATGGAGGAAAACACAAAATTAAGCGCAAAATTTTGAAGTGAAAATCGTATGAATTTGTCACGGTGATCATTAGATCTGTGGTAATTGAGAGAACTCATCTCAAGTTGGCCACGAACAAATAAAACCGTCGAAAAATTTCACAAAAATTTAGCCACGGAAGTACAAGACGTTGCAAGTGATTAACACGATCATATAAATTTACCACTGTTTTTGATTCGTGGGTATCTTCCCGTTGGTAACGCCCGTATTTCTGGTAGTGTTTGGACTTTAGAATTTAATGAATATCATGCTCACATATAAATAGTAACTTTAGGATTTCGATCTCTAATATACCAAATTTTTATTAATTTTTAATTTTTATTTTTTATGAATAAAAATACACTTCCACGTATATAATTTTTTGTGATTTGATATGCTAACTTATAAAATAATTTATTCCAACTTATTGTTGATGACAGTTTAGTGTAGTTTAAAGTGATTAAAATATTTTAAATTCATTCTTCTGTTTCATTAATTAATTAATTAATACTATGATTTATTTCTTCATGAAAGTGTTGTCATCAGTTATATATAGAATTTTTTTTGATGTCAAATTGTGATTCGTCCATGGAAAAGTCCATGCAAAGTTCTCACACTTTTAAAAAAATATATTATCTGCTGAATATTTTACTCATTGAGTTACATCATTTATTGACAAAATGCAAATTGGAGGCAGCTTTCATATGGATGGTTCTGCGTTTGACATAATTCACGTGAAGCCAATATTTTGAAAATAAAACTTTTAGCTGCTCTTTTCTTTAAAAAACCAAAAGAAAAAGAAAATATATGTATTTCCATGCAATTTGTTATATGTTATTTATTAGTATTTTTAAGGTTCTCCTTTTTTTAATCTAGAAATTATTTTATAAATTTAATTTAATTAATCAAGTAAGCTGTATATGTGTTTATTCAATATTATTTTTTATTTCATCACAATGACAGAGAAATTCCAGGCTCTTTCCATAAATTGGAATTTAATTTGCATACATTCTCATCTCAAAGGTTTTCTAGAGTAAAAAGAATTCTTTGTTGTGGGTAAAAGAAAAAAATTGTTTGAGGTTTATAATTCTATTAATTTTTTAATTAGATATTTATATTTTAAAAATCTGTAGTTAAATCTTTATATTAGATGAAAATTTATGATTGGTTTATTATTAGTTGTAATTTAAAAAATATACTAATTCTAAAATATTTGCTTTCAAATGTTTTATAATTTATACCATATCATATCAAATACAAAAACAAATATTTAAAATATTATATTTTTTAACAAAGAAAAATAATTAGAAAAGACCTAATTAAAATATTTTATTTAATATAAGAGTTCAATTACAAATTTTTAAATCATAAATATCTAATTAAAAATTTGATGAAATTATAAATAATAAATATAAACCAAAAATTTTTTCTTAGTACAAAAACGTACAATTAGCTAGACAAGGAATAATGCATACAAATCTATAACAATCTATCTGGTTTGTGAATTGTGAGATTCAAACCGAAAAAAAAACACCAATTTATTCAAAGCGAAATTCAGGTTTCTAATTATATATTGTCTCCCTAAATAAAGAAATGTATATAGACACTTCCTTATCACTGAAAAATCAATTCAAGTAGATTTCTTCCACACGCACTAAATAATTAAGTAGAGGGCTTCTTAAAAGTCTGAAAATGATCTATCAATAGAGATGGGAAATTATGAGAATTTATAGATTATTAAATACTTTGATTATTTATAATTTATATAAACGACCCACCGATAAAATAATTTACTCAAATATTGATCAATTAAAATCTTTAATAATGTTTGGTGAGTCAAAGGCCGACTAAATGAGTAGTCATGATTTATTATTCTGTTCATTTTTAATGTCATTGTGCTAACTTATATTGAAATTTGTTGATTCACCAATATTAGGGTAAATAAATCGTCCATACATGTGATCAAAGTCTCTGACACCTATACATACCAAAACTGAAACGACACCAAAATAATCTTTAATTTGTTATATACTTGCAATAACTTTCTTTTATATATTATCTAGAGGACGAAGTCAATATTTATTAAAATAATAAATATACCAAATATATATAGATATAGCATCACAAAAATTTTAAAGATGTTTATGTTTATAATAAAAAATATATTTATATAATATCATCTAATAGTATCAATAGAGATTAATTTAGTTTAAAAAATGAGAAAAATAAGTAATTTCACCATTATCGTTAATATTTGAGTAAGAGTAAGGGGAAAAGTGGATCGGACTATCTTTTGAGGGTTTCTCTCTTGGTTTGCTTGTTTTAAATTCGGTTAAGCTTACTTCATTATTTTATTTAACAGTCTAAATTTAAATATTTTGTAAAGTCTATTAATTACAAAAATTCAGGCTAATGTAAATTTGTTGGACAACTCATTAAAATATTATTTTTGTAAAAATCAATTATTGTTAATTTGGACATTCAATTACTCATTTATAATGAACTAAAAAAAATAATAGTCAATACTAAAGTCAACATTATATATTTTTTGTTTTTGTTAAAAGAAAGAGTTTATATCCATAAACTATTGTTTGGTTATATGTATTGTTGTGATATAGACTAATAATTAATATATATGTCACTTATGATTTATAAATAGTGAATTATAAATTCTAAAATATATGTGATATAAATTTAGATATTTTAAGTTTATTATTTTGAGTCAAATTTTTAAATAGGTTGGAAAAATAAGCCTATAAAAGATAACTAAGAACGATATATTTGCGACATAAATCAGACTCATCGACATTAAAGTTCAACTCGATCCGATCCATTTCCACCCGTAAATAAGAGTCATATATGATAATAAAATAGTAGTCAACAATGTCATGCTCATACTTGCATTTATTTTGCTAGTCATGGCTTAGGTCAAAAGTTTTTTTGTGGTCCTAAAAGGAGGAACATTGTTGTATTTGCCATTTGCTTTTGGAGATAGGGAGATATTAATTAAGTTATTAACATCAACTTCTATTCACTTTCAATTCAATAAATTAAAGTGGAGCAAACTGTTCATTTTACATTAGTCCAACAGTCCTGTGTAGTCACTGGATGATGAATACCAACAAAAACTGATAGTGAAATTGATGGTGATGAATGAAAAAAAATTGTTTGTTTTAAAAAAAATTTAAAGATGTATATATAAGCCATATTAGAATGTAAACTTGTGCAAGGACCACTCTATATAAGGTTATGGGCTAATAATAAAGTTTCATTTAATTTGGTGATTTAAAAAAATGTGGCAGGTGTTTTCAATCTTATCAGACTACAAAGAAATTGGCTTTTCAATCTTCACAGAAAGTAAGTAAATAAATAAACAAAGGACTTTTCGTTTTGTCTATATAATAATCTTGAGTAGTGGAAACTGGAAAGAAGAGTTAAAGCCAAACAACACTTATAACTGCTTTTTATAAGAGAGTGTATATATGATTATATGTATATAAATTGTTCCCCATGAATAGGCCGAAAAAAAGTGATAAACAAATGCTAAATTAGAAATTTAGAAAAAGTATCCATTGGGGAAAATAAAAAGAAAAAGCCCTTAATGTATAAGTAAATATATGACCCATTATATACTTAAAAACTGGGAATGCATTTGCACATCATTTCTTGTGGCGTTGTTTCAGAGATGCCATTTTTATTTTTATATATTGAGGAGCTATCAGCCTATCACACTCCTAGTGATTTATGACCTACCGCCATATATATATATATATATAAGACGTTACGATATTTTAAAAAATATTGTTAAAATTAAAAATTTTTAATTAAAAAAAGTTTACAAATTTATAAAAATATAATAATAATATTTTTATGATCATCATAATTATAGACACACACCACACACATATAATAATATGTATATGTGTGTCACAAACACAATAATAAAAAACAGTGCTACAAGAAATGTTTTTTTTTCATATATATATATATATATATATATATATTGGAGTATTGAACCTGAAGGTTGTGGTAGGTTTAAAGAAGGGGGTTGAATTTATGCCTTTTTTTTTAAGTTATTGAAATGACCCTTTAAAACAAACTTTTAATTTTGATTCTGTTTGAACTCAACAGCGAAAATTTATGAGACAATTTATTTTTGTCTCATAAATATCAGAAAATATAACACAACAGAGAAGAGAGAAGCTAACACCAACATGTATCCTGGTTCAGTTACCTTGTGCTATGCAACCTACGTCCAGTCTCCTCCATAACAATGGAGGAATTTTCACTATAGTTAAAAGTATTACATACACCAATTCCACAGGATTGACACAACCCTTTCACACTCAAGTTCTAACCTAACTTGACATTGGTTATGCTAATACCTAACTCTTCACTCTTAGTGCTAACCCAACTAAGAAAGGGATACCTCACAAGTACAAGATACAAGACACAGACATACCTATAGAAATCTGAAATTAACTCTAAGCTTTTCTCTCAAGTGTATCACTCAACCTTTTTCCACTCATGGCTTTTACTTGAGCTCTCTCAATATGTCTTTTTCACATAAGAAATTACAGAAAGATAAACATTGAAAAGTACATCACAATCTGTAAAACATGAAGGAGATTGACTTCATCAACAGCCTCTTTGCTATGTGAAAAATCAGCTTCGCAAGCCTCAGATTCAGTTCTTCAGTATTGGCAGAATGCTTCTTTGAAAGAAAACATTCCAAGTAGAGGAACTTCTCAGGGAATCTTCATAGAACAAAACTTACCAAACTCTGGTTTTCTTTCCTTACCTTCTGAATGAACAACAAGCTTCTTTTATCTCCTTGCATGTTGCTGGGTTCTTCTTTCTAGGTAAACTTCTTGAGCCTTGAGCTTCACCAACCCAGCCGTTCACCTTTTTCCCAGTAATCTTCAAAATAGAAACTTTGCTTCTGACTTTTCTATCTTGACCGAAAGCCATAAAGCAGCAACCATAAGAGTCTTCCAATGGTCAACCGAATCTGAACCATTGAGAAGCTACTTGGTCCCCAAGAATCACTTGTGACCGTAGATTCACAGCAGTGAAGAACAGAAATCCTCTTTTCCATTTAGCTCAAAACGGAGTGGCAGAGAGTTGAAGATGAAGAGAAAAAAGTGTGTTGCATGTATAAGGAAATTGGTTACCTTTAACCTTCTGATCATTTCTTGATATGGTTGATTAGACCTTACACTTCTTTGCTTAACCTTCTCTTTCCTTCTTCTTTCATGACTAGCTTAGGGACTAAGCTCTCTTTCTTACTTTTTCTGAGTTCAGTGATTTGACTGGAACAGAGGAGAAAGGAACGTTGCTTTGGAAGCAAAAGAGAGAGGTTTGCTTGCTGAAATCAAATCGGATTTGGATCGGGTTGTGATTTGCTTGGCCTGATTTAATTTCTCAGCTTTGTTTCCTTTTGGGCTTCGTTTATGTTATTAACCCATCAGCTTTGTTTTATTTTCCATTCCATTTGGGCTATTAATTTGAATTTTGGCCTGCAATAATAAATAATTAGTAATATGCAATTATCAATAATCAACACTAATTATTTATTTTGCCCAAAAATAATGTTTGTCATCACTAATTAATTTAGTTAATTTCTTAACTCAACAATCTCCCCCTTGATGACAAACATATTTAAACAATAACCAAGGGAATTGAATTTCAATAAAGTTAAAAAACTTCCCTTTGAATGATGTTGCTTGCTTTTGTGTTGCTCCCCCTTTCCTTTTTAAGAGTAGCTCCCCATGGATTTATGCTCTTTCCTTTTTGTTTCTGTTTACATTAAACTTACAAAAAGAGATGTACATAATGTAACGTGACTAAGGGATATTACATAACCAGCAACACAGATTTAGCCCAGTATTTTTCATATCATGTCAGCAGCAGAAACAAAGTATCAAGAATAATCAAGGGCTTACTGATGACATATGGCAACAAGTTCCAATTGTTATGTCAATACATTCCATTCATCAGCACAAAATGCAAAACAAAATTCTATGCTCAACACTCTCAACAGCAGCAGTCAAAAATTCACAAATAAATCACAGAAACATTCAGCAGCAATGAAAAGCTCAATTCAAAGTCTCAATCAGCTATTACTCCCTCTTTTGTCATCAAGGACGGATAATAAGCAAGATCAACAAAAACATTACTATAAATCCTGCAAGAGAAGGTCAGAGCACAGTTCAAAGTTTATCCTAAATGAACAAAAGTGCAACATGAGTCAGAGTTATTACAGTCATCCAAAAAAAAGTTCAACAATAGCAAGAGAAACAGAATTCATGAGACAAAAACTAGGCATCAGAACCGTTTCCCTCCGAATCCGCTTCCTCTTCAGCATCAGTGGCTGGATCTTCATCCTGGTTAAGATTATCAATGAACTTCATAAATACAGCCACTCTATCCCTTGATTTTCAGAGGAAATTCTCATGTTTGCTAGCTAGTTTCCTTTGCTCCTTGCTCATGGCAATCATGTGATTAGATTGGGAGACAAACTCCTGAACAACATCTTTGACAACATTCAGCAGAGCGGATTTCTTTCCAGTAGAGATGGAGGTACCCTTAGTGGAAAGAGGAGGAGATTCCTTAGGAACAAAGTCATCATCTTCATCATCTAAGACCATCCTCTCAGATCGAGTAGGTCTTTTGGGCTGTTTCACTGCACCACCTCCCTTTAGATATGAATGTCTATTTTGATAATTCTCATTGGTCAAGTCAACACCAAAATACTCAAATATGCAAGTTAGAAACATGCCATAGGGAAGAGCTTTGTCTTTTTCACTCCTAACAGAATCAAACATGTATCTAACCATCAAATATGCAAATAAAATTTCGGTTTTGGTGCGCAGGGCATACAAAACAAGTGTGTCTGTGTAAGAAACCCTTTGATATGAACCGCTCTGAGGAAGAATAATGTGGTTGACAATTCGATGCAACTGAGCACATTCATATCCTAGGGCTTTGTGAGTGGGTGTGATGCCATCAATTAAAGAAACATGTTCACAAATGTGAGCCAATGCATCGTTGTAAGAGATACCAACACCTTCATCCCACTTAACTGAAGTGTATGCACAAGGCCCGACATTAGTATACTTCAATGCATTACTGATAGTTTCATTGTTTAAAACTATGTCTCGGCCCTTTACATATGAGTGAGCAGTGCCTTCATGATATGTCATGTTGGCATAAAATTCTTTGACCAATAAGGGATAAACAGGCTTTTTGATGTCAAAAAGATGATTCCAGTCTAGAAAAATCAAGTTATCAACAAACAAAAACCTTTTCTTTTCAAAGATGACAAATCAGCTAAAAAAGATGGACACAGGGTACGATACTGGATAACCCCCTCATAAAAGTTATTATTCATGGTAGATTTGAATCTATAGGGGTTATAGTTCGAATGAGAGGTCAAAAAATGAGATTTTTGATCAAAAGGGCCAATGTCTGGTTCTTTAACTGTTTTAAGAGGAACTCGAGCTTTACCTCATTGAGAACGCACAGGAACTGACCTGGATTTAGGTTGTGAGGGCTCAGGAACTGGTTCTCAGTCGCTGGACGTTTGCCTTTGGAAGAGCTTGGTTTTGAGGAGCCAGGTTTGGAAGGAGTTGCCTTTGGTGGTGGCGTCGGCTTGGCAGAGGCAGGGTATCTAGGAGTGTTCTTGGTCCGTGCCATGGGGACAGTTCTTGGAGGATAAGTAGGAGGAGAAGGTAAGGGTGTGAATGTTCGGTCGTGAGAGCGAGTTGAAGGCTTTGTGGGAGGCTTGTAGATTTTTTCATGAGGAGGCCTTTTAGCAATGGCTTTCTTCCTCATTTGGTAAGATTCAGGCTTTTGAGGGAAGAGAAGCAATAAAGAGAGTGGAGGTAACCAAGGAGTTGAGGAGAAGTTAATGGAGGGAAGAGATGGAGTGTTGGTAACCGTACCCAAAAGAAGTTTTTCATAAACCATGCAACTGCTTCATCTTTTGACATGACTTGAAAAGACATGACCTCATAAAAGAAAGATTTGATTTGATTTAAAAATTAATTTTAAATTTCAAACCCTTTTTGAATAAAATTTAAATCAAACTAAAAATCTTTTTGGACCAGAAAACATTTAATGAAAACCCTTTTTCAAAAATTAAACACACAAGCCAAGAAAAATATCAACCAAACAAAAATGTAACATTCATATTTGGGCCCAGAGATGGTTGTATTTAAGGAAATGCATTGGACCACCCATGATCTGAATTTCTGAGGTTGGCCCAGATCAATCTTCACTTGTAACAAGCTCAGAACACGCTGATTGAAGGGAACGGCCTTCATCTGCCAAGAATTGTCTCATACCTGTTTATGAGACAAAATGCTCCAGTAAGCACATCAGCAATTTTTAAACAAAAAATCATAACTCAAAATTCCTAGACTATTCCTAAGCATGTAGAATCTGTCCTCAGGCAGTGGCTTAGTGAAAATGTCTGCCAGTTGCTCTTCCGATTTAACGAATTGAATGCTAATATCCCCTTTTTGAACATGTTCTCTTATTGAGTGAAATTTCACTTTAATATGCTTGGTTCTAGAGTGCAAAATTGGATTTTTAGAAATATTAATGGCACTCATGTTATCACACAATAAGGGAATATTTTCAACAGTTAACTTGTAATCGGCAAGCTGAGTTTTTAACCATAAAAGCTGAGAACAACAAGAAGAGGCAGCTATATACTCAACCTCTGCAGTGGATAAAGCCACTGTTGGCTGCTTCTTACTTGACCACACATTCAAGGACTTTTCAAGGAAGCAACATAAGCCTGAAGTACTCCTTCTATCAACTCTATCACCGGCAAAATCTGCATCACAATAACCAACTGCAGAAAAATCATCAATCTTAGGATACCAAAGACCAAAGTTGGATGTGCCATGAACATATCTAATGATCCTCTTAACTGCAGAAAGATGTGACTCTTTAGGTTTGGATTGAAACTTTGAACACAATCCAACACTTTACACAATATCGGGTCTAGAGGAAGTTAAGTACATAAGAGAACCAATTATTCCTCTATACCTAGTCTCATCTACATTTTTCTCAGTTTCTCCCTTATCTAATTTTGAATTAGGGTGCATGGGAGTTCCCATGGGTTTGGCATTTTCCATACCAAATTTCTTAACTAATTCCTTGGCATACTTCTCTTGATGAATGAAAATACCATTTTCAGTTTATTTAATTTGCAGCCCAAGGAAAAAATTAAGTTCACCCATCATACTCATGTCAAATTCACTTGTCATGAGTTTTTCAAATTCAGAACAAAGGGATTCATTGGCTGATCCAAAAATAATGTCATCAACATATATTTGGACTAAAATGAAAGAATCATTAGAATTCTTGATAAATAGAGTTGTGTCTGTGGTACCTCTTTGAAAACTATTTTTCAAAAGAAAATAGCTAAGTCTCTCATACCAAGCTCTAGGAGCTTGTCTTAAACCATAGAGAGCTTTTGATAATTTGAAAACATGGTTAGAATGCTCTTTATTTTCAAAACCAGGTGGCTGCTCCATATACATTTCTCTATCTATCACACCATTCAAAAATGCACATTTCACATCCATTTGATATAATTTAAAACCACAAAATGCAGCATAAGCTAAGAGAAGTCTTACGGCTTCCATTCGGGCAACAGGGACAAAGGATTCATCAAAGTCTATTCCTTCTTCTTGGTCATATCCTTGTGCCACTAGCCTTGCTTTGTTTCTTGCAATGCTGCCATCTTCTCCTAACTTGTTCCGAAATATCCACTTGGTGCCGGTCACTTTCTTTCCACTTGGTCTTGGAACCAAAGTCCACACTTGGTTCTTCTCAAACTCAAGAAGCTCATCCTCCATTGCTTTAACCCAAGAAGGGTTACTAAGGGCTTCCTTGACATTTTGAGGCTCCACTTGAGAGAGAAGGACAATGTTTGTTCCTTCATTTGCCTTTCTTGTTGAAGACCGAGTTCTAACCCCATGAGAAATGTCCCCAATAACAAATTTCTCAGGATAATTCTTCAAGAATCTCCATTCATGAGGTCTGGTGGACTTGGAGGCAGATTCAGATACCAAGGGATTCTGGGTGCTGCTGGCTTCAGGATCTCTTTCATATTCATGAGACAAAATGAAATTGTCTCTTGAATTTTCAGTAGTGGCAGTTTCTGGTTCAGCTTGTCCAGAATTTCCATTTTCTTGATTTTGCACAGTTTCAACGTCCTTTTGAGCTTGATTTTCTGCATCACAATCTTCCAAAATACTTTGTACTAAGTTAGTATCACAAAATGTAACATGTATGGACTCCTCAATAATCCTAGCATCTTGATGATAAACTCTATATGCTTTACTAGTTGTGGAATATCCTACAAACAAACACTCATACGCCTTTGGATCAAATTTACCCAAATTGTCTTTGTTATTAAGAACAAAGCATTTGCATCCAAAGATGTGCAAGTTGTCCAAGTTTGGTGGGTAACCTTTCCAAAGTTCATAAGGGATTTTCTTCAAAAATTTCCTTATGATTGTTCTATTCAAAATGTGGCAAGCCATGTTAACCGCTTCAGCCCAAAGGAATTTTGGAACATTGCTCTCACAAAGCATAGCTCTTGTCATCTCTTGTAAGCTTCTATTTCTTCTTTCCACAACACCATTTTGTTATGGTGTTCTTGGACAAGAGAAGTTGTGAGATATTCTAAAGTCCTCACAAAAGGATTTAAATAAATTGTTTTCAAATTCAGTGCCATGATCACTTCTTATAGAAGAGATCTTCAAATCCTTTTCATTTTGAATTTTCTTGAAAAAAGGTTCAAAGGCCGAAAATGCTTCATTTTTATGTGCAAGAAATAAAATCCAACCAAACCTAGTATAGTCATCCACAATCACTAAACCATAATATTTACCACCTAGGCTTTGAGTTCTTGTTGGACCAAATAAATCAATGTGTAGCAACTCAAGTGGTCTTTTAGTAGAGATGTCTTCCTTTGGTTTAAAAGAACTTTTTGTTTGTTTTCCCATTTGGCAAGCATCACAAGTGATGTCTTTGTCAAACTTTATCAAAGGGAGACCTCTTACTAATTCTTTCTTTACAAGTTTGTTTATTTGAAACATACTTGCGTGGCCTAATCTCTTGTGCCATAACTACTTTTCAGATTCTTTAGAGTGGAAACAAGCTACATTTTGATCCTTTAGTTCATCAAGAGTAAGTCCATACACATTATTAAAACGCTTGGCAACAAAAAGCACTTCATTGGTCTTTTCATTTACAACACAGCATTCAAGTCTCTTGAAAGTCACTAAATATCCTAAGTCACATAGCTGACTTATACTCAAAAGATTGTGCTTCAAACCACATACCAAAAATACATCATCAATGAAAGTAGATTGTTCATTACCTACTTTTCCAAAAGTAATGATTTTACCTTTACCATCATCTCCAAAGGTCACAAAACCTCCATCATACTTATTTAGTTTGATGAAGTAAGTTGACCTTCCAGTCATGTGCCTTGAGCATCCACTATCCATGTACCACATATCCTTTTTGTTCTTGGATGCTAGGCAAATCTGCATGAAGAGTTTCAAGTAGCCTTATGTATCCAAATTAATTTGGATCCTTTGAAGTTAATCCATCTTGGTTGCCCAAGTGTATTGAAGTCACAAACAACATTATAAATTTGGTTTCTCACAACTCTCTTTTCAATGAAACATTGTGCATATGAGTGACCAAATTTTTTGCAATTAAAACAGTGATTTTCTGATGCATGTTGCTGAAATTTAGATGAGCTACCTTGCTGGAAATGATTAAATGATTGAAATTTTCTGATTTTTGGAAGAGGTGCATTTCTTTTGACAAACTGATTTTTGTTATAATTATTCCTCTTTGCAAAAGCATTTTCACCAGAATTTTTGAAAACTTTTGGATTTTTCGAAAATGAGGTTTTGTTGTAAAAAAGTGGTTTTTGAAAGCTACCTCATTTTTCGAGTTGAATCCCAGACCTGGCCTGTTTGAAGTGGGTTCGGTTCTTGGTGAAGGTTCAGTTTCACTTGTGTGGACTTCATCAAATTTCTCCTCAAATATGGGAACATATCCAATACCAGATTTGTTTGGTGTGGATTTAGTATTTGATGAAGAAGCCACAAATTTTATAGAGTGGTCATCGAAAACTGCACTTTCCTTGGCTATATAACCTAAACCAGATTTTTCAAATAACGGTCTTTGGCTTGCAAGTAATTTGTCTAAGTTACTAGAACTTTGAGAAAATTTTGCTAAGTCACCATTAAGCCTTTTAATCATGTCATTTAATCTTTTATTTTCAGCAATTAGCTCTTGGGAAGGATCCATAATGTGCTTTCCTTTTAGTTTTTCAAGTTCAGATTTTAGAAATCTGTTTTCTTCAATAATGTCCAAAGCACATTCTGTTTCCTTCACTTTCTCTTTTAAAAAATCATTTTCAGCTTTAAACACATCTCTTTCAGATCTGCACTTATTGTATTTATCTAGCAACTTTGATGTATTTAAAGTGAGATCATCAATAATAGCATGTAAATCATCTATGGTCAAATCATAGTAATTTACCTCATCAAGATTATTGTTTCCAGCCATGAAGCAGTCTTTATCTTCACCTTCAGATTCTTCTTCTTCATTTAAGTCGTTCTCAAGATCCTCCCAAGCTGCCATGAGCACTCTTTTCCCTTCTTTCTTTCCTTTGTCCTCCTTCTTGAGCTTTGGACAGTTTAGCTTGAAATGTCCAGCCTCCTTGCAATGATGACACATTACCTTGCTCATGTCCATTTTGTGTTCCTTTGAGCTTGAACCCTTGTATTTGTCCTTGTTCTTTATCATTCTTCTAAATCTCCTAGCAAAAAACATAAGCTCATCATCTGAAATACCATCACTAGACTCACTCTCTTTTGGTTCTATTTTTGACTTGAGGGTTATTCCCTTTTTCTTTGAGTCTGGGTTTGTGTGTGTGGTTTCATAGGCAAGGAGTTTTCCTCTCAACTCATCATAGGTTATGGGGCTTAGGTTGTTGCTCTCGGTTACGACAGTGGCAGTGATTTCCCATTCTTTTGTGAGGCTTCTAAGGAGTTTTCTCACCAAGGTTGTTGATTATGATTGAGAATCTCTCAAACACTTTATCAATGCTTTCTCCATCCTTCATATTAAACATCTCGTATTCTTTTCGCAGCATATCAATCCTCGTTTCTTTGACTTGTTTAGTGCCTTCGTGTGTAACCTGGAGTTTTTTTCCAGATTTCTTTAGCGCCTTGCATCTAGACACCTTTTGGTACTCTTCAAAGATGATAGCACAGTGAAGAAGGTTGGTGGCTTTAGCATTCAGCTCCATCTTCTTCTTATCGTCTTCATTCCATTCAGCTTCTTCTTTTGGAGTCACCACTCCATCAGCACTTGTTTTTGTTGGGATCTTGGAACCGCTCACAACTATCTTCCATATGTTGTAGTCAATGGATTGGATGAAGATCCTCATCCTCTCTTTCCAGTAGGCATAGTTCTTCCCGTTGAAGAAAGGTGGCCGATTGTTTGACTGGCCTTCAGTGAGGGTGTAGGCAATTGTGGTTGTGCCCAAGTTGTTCGCCATTGAATCTTTACTCCAAGCAGTTAAGCTTGATTCTTGAGGCCTTAGCTCCTGATACCAATTGAAGGTTGTGGTAGGCTTAGAGAAGGGGGGTAGAATCTATGCCTTTCTTTTAAGTTACTGAAATGACCCTTTAAAATAAACTTTCAATTTTAATTCTGTTTGAACTCAGCAGTGGAAATTTATGAGACAATTTATTTTTGTCTCATGAATATCAAAAAACAGAACACATCAGAGAAGAGAGAAGCTAACACCAGCATGTATTCTGGTTTGGTTGCCTTGTGCTATGCAACCTACGTCCAGTCTCCTCCACAACAATAGAGGAATTTCCACTATAGTTAAAAGTATTACATACACCAATTCCACAGGATTGACACAATCCTTTCACACTCAAGTTCTAACCTAACTTGACATTGGTTATGTAATACCTAACTCTCCACTCTTAGTGCTAACCCAACTAAGAAAGGGATACCTCACAGGTACAAGATACAAGACACAGACATACCTATAGAAATCTGAAATTAACTCTAGGCTTTTCTTTCAAGTGTATCACTCAGTCTTTTTCCACTCATGGCTTTTACTTGAGCTCTCTCAATATACATTTTCACACAAGAAATTACAGAAAGATAAACATTGAAAAGTACATCACAATCTGTAAAACATGAAGGAGATTGACTTCATCAACAGCCTCTTTGCTATGTGAAAAACCAGCTTCGCAAGCCTCAGATTCAGTTCTTCAGTATTGGCAGAATGCTTCTTTTAAAGAAAACATTGTCCAAGTAGAGGAACTTCTCAGGGAATCTTCACAGAACACAACTTACCAAACTCTGATTTTCTCTCCTTACCTTCTGAATGAACAACAAGCTTCTTTTATCTCCTTGTATGTTGCTGGGTTTTTCTTTCTAGGTCAACTTCTTGAGTCTTGAGCTTCACCAACCCAGCCGTTCACCTTTTCCCTAGTAATCTTCAAAATAGAAACTTTTCTTCTGACTTCTCTATCTTGACCGAAAGCCATAAAGCAGCAACCATAAGAGTCTTCCAATGATCAACTGAATCTGAACCATTGAGAAGCTACTTGGTCCCCAAGAATCACTTGTGACCGTAGATTCACAGTAGTGAAGAACAGAAATCCTCTTTTCCATTTAGCTCAAAACGGAGTGGTAGAGAGTTGAAGATGAAGAGAAGAAAGTGTGTTCCATGTATAAGAAAATGGGTTACCTTTAACCTTCTGATCTTTTCTTGATATGGTTGATTAGACCTTACACTTCTTTGCTTAACCTTCTCTTTCCTTCTTCTTTCATGACTAGTTTAGGGACTAAGCTCTCTTTCTTACTTTTTCTGAGTTCAGTGATTTGACTGGAACAGAGGAGAAAGGAATGTTGCTTTGGAAGCAAAAGACAGGGGTTTGCTTTCTGAAATCAAATCGGGCTTGGATCGGGTTGTGATTTGCTTGGCCCATTTTGATTTCTCAGCTTTGTTTCCTTTTGGGCTTCGTTTATGTTATTAACCCATCAGCTTTGTTTTATTTTCCATTCCATTTGGGCTATTAATTTGAACTTTGTCCTGCAACAATAAATAATTAGTAATATGCAATTATCAATAATCAACACTAATTATTTATTTTGCCCAAAAATAATATTTGTCATCACTAATTAATTTAGTTAATTTCTTAACTCAACAAAACCATTTAAAGGTGATTAATATTACTAAAAAACGTGTCCAAAAATCATGACTAGTAATTTTAAATAGGACAAAATGTTAGATATTTTATACATAATCAGTTGTTATTGTGTACGTAACCTGGACGTAACTCAGTTTCTAAGAGTCGACGCCGAGCTGTTTTCTTAAACGCCGAGCTACAGACTTAAAAGATTCAAGTTTTTTGTCTAGAGAGATATCACGTCGTGGAGAGTGTGAGCAAAGGGGGAGTGTACCTGCAAAAAGCACTCCGATACTTAAGTTAGTATTGTGAATTCAGTGCCCTTTGAGGATAAAATGTCATACCTTTATAGGCGAGAAAAATAGGTCAGCTACGTTTCTATCGATCATCTGAATTGAAGAGCAATTATTAAATTTTAGTGGGTGATAGTGTCTGGTCGGACGTTTTTACTATAGGATGTAATCCGTTGAGTCTAATTGTAATGCATGGTGCTGAGCTATAACGTATATAGCCTAGTTATGGTGCATAATGCCGAGTTATGACTTCGGATTTATAACAGCTATATCATAGCCCCCAAACTTGACCTAGGAATGTATTTTAATGAAGCAGATTGAGCTTTTGATGAGCCATAACTCGGCCATTGAGTTAGCCTTGGAGCCCCCAGTTCAAGATGCATTATTAAAAGATTATTTAATTGATATGAGTAGGAGAGAGAAACGATCTTGAATGCCCATTAAAGGACGTGCGTGTTTCCAATGCACATCATTTCCTTTGATGCAACTGATGGGATGGTTTACTGGATTCCAAATCAGTTTTAAAGTTTTAATTAAAAGCTTTGGAATCCAAAAGAGGTACGCTTCATTTTTCCTGTAGCTTCTGCAACTTCTATTCTTCTTCTTCACTTTGTTCTTGCTAATGGTTTTCGAAAAAGAGAAAAAAGATAGGGTTGATTGGTTATACGACTGGGTAAATGATGACGTTAGGAAGTGTTTCTCACTGTTTTTACATCAGGAAGCTGTGAAGGAGATAGATAAAAGTAAAATTGTGAGCGGTGGGTCTGGTCTTCGATTGTAGTTGCTTCCTTGTGTCCCTAGTGATCGTGTGTTTTATAGAGGGGAGGAGTTTGAATTCTTTTATATGTATAGTTGTGTGTTGGAAGAGTTGAGGGTGAAGCTTCCCTTCACTGATTTTAAATGTCAGGTGTTGAGGCAACTAAACCGTGCACCTTCCCAACTCCACCCTAATGGGTGAGAGTTTTTGTGTAGTTTTGAGATTCTAATGGATTTTCTAGAAGAGACTCCCTTTGTGGAGTTATTCTTTTTCTTATTTTAGGCCAAATGTGTTTGGAAAGGGGGGTTGGGTGAACTTGAATAGTTCACCAAGGTTTGCTATTTTTAAGTTGTACAAGTCGTCATTTAAAGACTTCAAAAAGATGTATGTGAAGGTTTCTAATGCTGAAGGTGATTTCCCATTCTATATGGATGAACATTTGGGAGAAAAGTTTCCTCTTTGGTGGTGGTCGGAGCCTCATATATTCTGGGGCCAGAAACTATTAGTGCAAGAGATGAATGCATCATTGAGTATTTAGTGGAAGTTGTTGATCGGAAGGAGTTGATTTCAGTATTTGATTTAATCCAATGGGAAGATAATAGGCAGGCCGTTATAGAATATTTAGGTGAGGTATTGAAGTATAGAGATTATTGCATTTCAATTTATATTTAGCAGACTTGGTGTTTTATTTCAGGAGGAAAGTATCCCGGGGTATCTGCTACCACTCTGAGAGCTCGGGTGAAAAGTAAGAACCTTGAGAAGGAAGGATCGACTTCAAAAGCTGATAGGGTGTTGGTGCTGGCGAGGTTAACCAGCCCAAGCCAAGAAGGAAAAAGGTTATTTTAAAAAAGAGGAAAATTGACGTAGTAGATTTATCAGAAGGGTCTGAGGATGATAAGGAAGAGATACCGGTGGAGGAAATACGAAGTTTTTTTGATAACCAAAAGAAACTGCATGACGTTGCCGATCAAAGTGATGTCTCGTCTCTATGGGGTAAGGATTTTCCTTTTATGGTTGTGGCTGACGAAGTTTACCAATCGTCGGCAGATGTATCTTTGGCGAATGAGGTCGGGGATGTCGCCATTGACCAATATATGCAGGTATTTATTTGGTTGTGGATTGGGATTTTGTATTTAGTTTTTTTTTTATCGTTGTTTGTCTGGCTGTGTTAGGTGGTTGGTTTGCATTTGGCGAGCCTAGGGAGAAGCCAAGAAAGTAAGCATCAGAAACTTGCCGAGTAGAAGGAAGATCTGAAATTGAAAGAGGAGTTTGATTTAAAGAATGCTAGGGTAACCGAATTGGAAACCAAGTTGTCTGAGAGTGAGAAAGAGTTGAAGCTGATGAAAGAAAATTATGCAAAGGAGGTAGAGAATCTGAAGGAAAAGAAGCTGACCTTTCTAGTATGAGTGCTCAGATGATTGAAGTGACAACGAAGTTGAAGGAGATGGAGAAGAGTAAGGAAGCAGAGATTCTAGACTCCTTCGTTGAAGGTTTTGAACGAGCTTCGCTGCAAGCGAAGTTTCTAGCCCCTGAATTTGAGTTCTCCCAGATGGATCCAGGGAAGATTATCTGAGATGGAGCTATGGTGGAGGATGATGGCACGGCTGAAGAAAAAGATGAGAATTTTGAGTAATTTATATTTTTTTATGGGATTTGTATATTTGTTTCAACTGAATTATTTTGTTTGTTTGGAAGTTGGTGTGCTCTTGATGGAGCTATTGGGAACTTTATATTATTTTGATGCCTAAACATAATGTGAAGGTTTAGATGCGTTTGTGAAAATTGTCTTTGGTTGATGTGTGTCCGGTAAAGGCGTTTGCATGATCTGCCTGATAGTAGTACGTTTGAACGTATGTGTATTTGCTTGACCTTAGTCAATAGTTTGTTTGATTGTTATACCTTAGAAAGATATAATTAAGATAATAGGATTGTTTAACATAGATTAACATTTTGTAATTTAATCGGTGAAATCCGAGTATTATGATTTTGAATAGAAGTCGGTAGGATAACAACTTGAATTCGAAAGAAATTAAAGATGCTCAAAGCAAGATAGAGTTAATTAAAAATATAGGATTCTATATATATTGATAGACCTTTGATTACAAAGGTGCAGGTAAGCAAGCTTTGTTAAAACCTCTCCAAGCAAAATCCTTTTTAGGAAAAATCTTGTAAGTAGGAAAAAGAGTACCTGCCTGGCCCTGACTTTTAACTAAAATACTGTTTTAAGGAGGAAACATTCCAGGAGAGGGGTAAATTTGTACCGCCCAGAGATTAGAGCCGATAAGCTCCATTACTGAGCACTTCAACAACTCGAAAAGGGCCTTCCCAGTTTGCGACGAGCTTCCCATGTGTAGGTGGTTTTCTTGCTTGCTCTGTTTTTCGGAGCACCAAGTTGTAACATCCTAATTACCCTAAGTCTTACCTCTAGCCGTAAAGCAAAGCTTTATCAAAGGTTACAATAATTCTAAGACTTATACATATATATAGAAAGAAATAATATATTCTAGAAACCCAATGAAGGAGTAAAGCTCAAAGTCGCGTAAAGTAGAATTACGAAAACGTGAAGCGTTCACACACGAATACTAAACACGTAGGTACGAACGGAACAAGACATGATATATATAAAATCTTGTAGATAACTCTAGGATACACAAGGCGATACTCAAATTAACAAGATATATATATATATATATATATATATATATATATATATATATCTTGTTAAAAAGAACTAGTCACAACCTGCGAAGTTCAGGCCGACTAGTCAAAACTGAATACAATAGAGTTTGAAGTTTAAAACAGCAATAACCTATCTCTCAAAGTTTTTAGAAAATAAAGCCTCTAAGGCATCAAAGTTAAATATACAAAAGGTGAGAGAATACTACGACAAAAGTAAAATAGAAATAAACAAGGAAAGAATCATACTCCGCTCTATCACCATGTCCGTAATTTCACCAAGGTGAATTACGACTTGCATCTGAAAATCAACAACAAAGTATGGAATGAGGATCGGAGGTTCTCAGTATGGTAACAGTGCCCAATAATGTAAGATGCAAGGTTTTGGGACGCCGAAGGCAATCCTGAACTTCACACCAAACAGATATTCAAGCTTAACATAAATAAATAAATTAAATCATAAACCATAAGCAGGGTTATCTAAATTTAGGGGGGGTTTCTAACTAGAACTAGTCACACTGCTGTGTCCCACAGCCTTCACCAACCTAACCTCCGTGCGATCCCATCGCCACCGCCTACCTAACCTCCTCAGCAGCAGACAATCATAGATAATGCAAGCAAGTAAAACACAGGTAGTATTCATATATAAAAAGTAATTCAAGAAACAAGTAAGCATATTATATAATTAGGCAAAACCAAGTAATCAAAGCAAACAAGCACATAAGAGATGCATATGATGAATGCCTGTCCTATTGGCTCGTGATATCACTTGTCGGTCCGTAAATGCCAACCCGACACATCCTTCTGGATGTAGCTTTGCTGCCATGCCCACGGATATAGTGCCGGGCACACTCGTATGCGTAACCCAAGGATATAGTGCCTGGCACACTCTTGCAGCAGAAAAGGTTATTAATCATAATCCAACCCCAGGGACATAATACCCTGCACACTATCATACTTAACCCAAGGATATAGTGTCTGACACGCTTTCCACATTTAACAAGATCATCCTTCCTCTCTAAGTTCTCATCATACTTAACCAAAGGATATAGTGCGTGGCACACTCTCCACATTCAATAAGATCATCCTTCTTCTCTGAGTTCTCATCGTGCTTAACCCAAGGATATAGTGCCTGGCACACTCTCAACATTCAACAAGTTCATCATTCTTTTCCGAGTCCTCAACTCATCATAACCATCCTCAATTCATAATTTCCATTCCGAACTCATTAGTTCATCAATTTCTCAATTCGTTGTCAGTAATCACCAAGTTCACTACTCTTCCTTCTCTCTCAACCAACTCATATTCAATACACCAGAAACTTAAACCTCCATTCTCTAACTTTTCAAGGTAATACCCAAATAATTCCACCCAAGACATTCTCTATGTTCAACATCCAAAAACAAGCCAAAAAGTATTAAATAGGTGTCACAGAAGTTTACAAGCTTGTTGGGAAGGTGAAACAGTTAAAAACAAGATTTTAATTGAAAAACAGGGCATGTGCGTATGCACAAGGGTGTGCATGTGCACGCCCAAGAGGATTTTCAAGATGTGTGCGTACGCATAGAGGTGTACGTACGCACAGAAGTAAAAATTTCCAACTCTGCTCATTCGCACAATGCGTGCGAACGCCCTCAACAGAGTGCACCTTCCAACGTGTGCATGCGCACAGCTTGCAAAACTTCACTGGTTGTGTGCGCATGCATAGAGCGTGCTAGCGCTCCCAACAGCAGCCATATCCCTGTGTGTGCGTGCGCACAGTTTCAAAAATACACAAGGTGTGCATGCGCACAAGGCTGTGCGTGCGCACACAAACCAGAAATCACAAATTCTGCAGCATTCACAAAATTCAGATTTCGAACACCAACTTTCAACAATCTTTTCTTTCTCTACAAGATTCAGATTTCTACAAAATTGATATCGTTTTAAATCTTTTTGAATTATCTTTATTTTGATACAAAAATCATTCAATTTCAAAAACTGTAGCTCAAGATATGATCTGTCAAAGTTCACCAAAAATCCATTTTCACCAAAAATCTTAAAACCTTAATTTTACCAAAACTCCCAATTCAAAACTAGACTAATCACAACCCAAACAATACCAAAATAACATAAAAGTCCATACCATTCCTCTCCCAACTCAACCATCCATAATATCCCAATTACACCATTTAACACCATCAAAACCCTTAATCATCAACACCCAAAACCATCATAAACACTCATAATCATCATCAACCAACAACAAAATCAACAACCACTACAAATCCTCATCCATTTCAATAATCATCACCAAACAATATCTAACATTAACCAAATCAATCTAAATGTTTATTCCTCACATTATCCTCTTAAAACTCACATCCTTCACCAATTGTCATCAAAATCAATATTCATATTACCACAATCAATATACACACTCATCAACATCAACCAACATCATAATATATCATTAACACTAATAACCCTCATACCCCTTATCAACCTCCCACTCATCATCAATATCATAAAACCCTCATCAACAACAATAAATCACAACACTTATCATCCACTTCCATACAACTTATCATCAAGCATCAAATTTATATACAATTAAACATACATACAAACATTCAATCCTATCTTAAGGTCAACTAGCCTAAGAATCCAGAAACATTAGATATTACATAAAGGAAACCAAAACCAAACCTTGACCGATTTCCAATATGCGCAAAACACCAAAAGCTTGATTCCAACAAGATCAACAAGCCTCAAGCACCAACACCACTTCCAAGACTCACCAACTATCAAGCCATACACATATAACATACCAACATCAAGTTTAAGGTTCACAAAAACAACTAAACACAAGGGTTTAGTGAAATCTTACCTTACACAACGAGATTAGAAGGAAAATCCAATAATACTCAAATGCTAGATCACCCCTAAATAAACAAAATCACAAAATCTACTCAAAAACCAAACACAAAAATGTAGATATGTTAGGGCAGGAAATTGGAGCGTGAGCTTAGAGTTCTTATCAGGTTTTCTTAGATAGAAATGAAGAGCTTGATGAGAGCTTTGCGTGGCTGCAAACGACTCGTCAATCGGAGTTTTGTAGCTCAAGTTATGGCTCCCGCCAGGTGATGATAAATAGTAACATCACCTCTTCTCCCCTCTTCTCTCAAACCGCGCCTCTCTCTCTCTCTCTTTGTGATGAAAAATGAGCTCAAAGCTCATTAGTTAAGGCATATATATGTTGGACTTGGGTCCGGTCCAACCCGCTAAGTGTTTTTGGTCCGTTTGGCCCACTTTAGGCCAAAACCTTTAAGATTAGCGTCCAGTTTTCAATTCTAAATTATTTTTGTCCTTTCAAAACAATAAATTTAATTTTCCAAAATCTTATTTTCCAAAGTACGCGGTACTGGACAGACTAGAGCCGGTACTGCCAGCTTAAGCGCCAGTACGTATTTTTACAAAAACGTTTCGAAAAAAGATACATTTTCCAACTCAGAAAAATTTATTGAAATCAAATTTCACCTGTATATTTTCAAATTAAAACTTCTAAATTTCGAATCTACTCCGGGCACTTAAAAATTATTATTTTTACTAAAGCGATTAAGCCAGTTCCTACACAAGTCGTTTACTTGGAAGGATCTTGGGTGAAGCTTCTGGTTGTATCACCGAGCTATATGTTGTTGCATAGCTCGGCGTGTTATTGCTGCTAAAGATCAAGTTTCTTCGATTGTATCTAGATCATGTTGCCGAGCTATATCTGTTGTGCTATGATCGGTAAATTGTGTTCGGAGTGAGGCTTGGGAGACCTCGACAGGTATCATTGCGTCCGAACCATATACTAGACGGAAAGGTGTTTCCTTTGTTATTGGGTGGATGGTTGTGTTGTACCCCCCATATGACTTCCGATATTAATTCGGCCCAGAGACCCTTGGCATCGTCAAGCTTCTTTTGCAAAGCATGTAAGATAATTTTGTTTTCAGCCTCAGCCAAGCCATTCTTTTGTGGGTGTTCTACCGATGAAAAATGTTGTCTGATCTTTAAGTCCTGCAAAAAGGAGGTAAATTTATGATCGGCAAACTGGCGACCATTATCAGTGATAATGTGCTGAGGTATGTCAAATCTACAGATGATATTCTTCCATACAAAGGAGACCATTTGTTGTGATGTGATCTTTGCTAGGGGCTGTGCCTCAATCCATTTAGAGAAATAGTCAATTGCTACGATTAAAAATTTTACCTGTCCTGCCGCCAAAGAAAAAGGGCCGAGGATATCAAGCCCTCATTTATTGAAGGGCCAACTTACCTCAGAATTGTGAAGGACTTCGACTGGTAGGTGTGTAATCGGGCTGTGCTTTTGGCAATTGTCACAGCTTTTTAACTTTGTTTTACAGTCTTGTTGCAATGTCGGCCAAAAGAAACCAGCTTGGAGTATTTTTTAGGACAAACTTCGGGCTGCGAGGTGTGTTCCACATATTCCTTCGTGTGCCTTGGCAAATGCAATTTCGGCTTCTGATCTGGAAAGACATTTAAGCAGAGGACGAGAGAATCCTCATCTATATAGACAGTTGTTATATATGGTAAAAAATGAAGCTTGTCGGTGAAATTGCCGAGTATTATCAATGTTGTCTGGTATGATGCCAGTCCTGAGATATTTTATATAGGATGTACGCCAATCCGCATCCTGTGTTACACTTAGAACTTCGGTTAGATCTATGCTTGGTTTGAGCAATGTAAATTGGTGTAAGGAAGAAGTTGGTGTTTGTGTGCTGGCGAGCTTTGATAAAATATCAGCTCGGTGGTTATTTTCCCGGGGTATGTGATGTATTTCACATTTGGAAAACTTTGAAATTAGGGCTTTAACAATATCAAGGTACTTTGATAATAAAGGATCTTTTACCAGATAGAAGTTATTTACCTGTTGCACGACAAGCAAGGAGTCACAATATACCTTTAGTTCGGTAATATTTAGGTCGGCCACGAGTTTTAGTCCGGTGATTAGGGCTTCGTATTCAGTTTGATTGTTGCTCGCTTTGAAAGAAAGGTGTAAGGATTGCTCTATGACGTACCCATTACCATCCTCGAGTAAAACTCCAGCACCACATCCTTGAGGATTAGATGCCCTATCTACATACAAAGCCCATTGAGTTGAATCGTTAATGGAAATTGGGACCGTGAATTTAGCAATGAAATCTGCCAAATATTGAGACTTTATGGGACCTCGCCCCTAGTATCTGATGTCAAATTCGGATAACTCAACCTACCATTTTACTAGTCGGCCAGCTAATTCTAGTTTTTGGAGAACTTGTCGTAAATGTTGATCTGTGCGGACATAGATGACATGGCTTTAAAAATATGGCCGAAGACGCCGGGCTGAGAACACCAAAGCTAAGGCTAACTTCTCTATATTAGGATATCGAAGTTTGGCATGTTGCAGAGTCTTGCTAATAAAATAGATCGGTTGTTCTTGTTTCTGTCTTTCTGCAATAAGAACAAAGCTTATGTTCCAGTCAATAATAGATAAATATAAGTAGAGTGGTTTCCCTTGAAGGGGTGTTTGTAAAATAGGTGGTTTTGAAAGAGTATTTTTTTATAATTGTGAAAATATTTTCACATTCATCAGTCCAATAAAAATCTTTTTTCTCTTTTAGTGTTTGGAAAAAACAGAAAGATTTAGAAGCTAAAAAAGGCAGGAATCTAGAGAGTGCAGCAAGTCTCTCTGTTAACTGTTGGACTTCTTTGATTGTTTGTGGGCTCGCCATGTCCAACACAACTCGACATTTTTTTGGATTGGCTTCGATCCCACAGTTGGTGAGCATGAAACTGAGGAATTTGCCTCCTCGTACACCAAAGGCACACTTCTCAGGGTTAAGTCGTATATTGTATTTTTGTATTTGGTTGAATATTTCTGCAAGGTCGTCAAGATGATTGTCGCCGAGCTTTGTTTTGACTACCATGTCATCAACATAAACTTCTAGGTTTCTGCCAATCTGTGCTACAAATACCTTGTCCATAAGGCGTTGATATGTTGCTCCTGCATTCTTAAGTTCAAATGGTATAACTTTATAGCAGTAATTTTCGTATTTAGTAATAAATGCAGTTTTACTTTGATCAGATGGATGCATTAGAATTTGGTTATAGCCAAAATATGCATCCATGAAACTCACTTTTTATAACCTGAAGCATTGTCTACTAAGCAATCAATAGATGGTAAAGGATAGGAATTTTTTGGGCATGCTTTGTTGAGATCGGTTAAATCAACACACATGCACCATTTACTGTTATGTTTCTTTACCATGACGACGTTTGCCAACCATGTTGTGAATCTGATTTCTTGTATGAAGCCAGCACTGATTAGCTTCTTAGTCTCTTCCAAAGAAGCTTGCTTTCTTTCAAGGCCTAGGTTTCGCTTCTTCTGTGTTATAGGTCAGACAGAAGGGTCCAATGCCAGCTTATGAGAGATGACTGATGGGTCAATGCCAGATTGCCAGGCATGTCGGCAGGTGTCCAGGAAAATAAGTTGGCATTCTGTTGTAGGAATGTTTGAAATGAGGATTTCTGTTCCGAGCTAAGTGTAGTTCCTACATAAGTGAATTTTTTCGAGCGATCTGCAAAATAGATTTGAGAACATTTGAGAACATCCGCCCTTGGGTCAAGGTCGGCCAAAACTGGGAGTTTGTTCTGACTGCGGATGTTGTTTACTTGGACATTGACACCTCGGTTGGGTCTCTTCATACTATTGTTGTAACATTGTCAGGCGTCACGGGTGTCCCTGTGAATTGTCGCAATAGTATCATCCTGCACAGGGAACTTAACACAAAGATGAATTGTGGATACTATAGCGCCAAACTTATTCAAGAAAGGTCAGCCAAGTATCAAATTGTAAGGGCTAAAACATTCAACAACTAAATATTGAACATCTAAAGTTTTTTGTAAGGGAGTCTCACCGAGTGTGGTTTGTAACCACACAGATCCCAAAACCGGGACCCTTTCACCTGAAAATCCGACCAGGTTTTCATGGGAAGGTTGTAGTATGTTGTTACTTAATTTCATATTCTGGAATGTTGAATAGAAAAGAACATCAGCACTGCTTCCCAGATCCAGTAGTACATTTTTAATCAAAAGATCTCTTAACTGGATGGAGATTACAATGCGGACATCTAGATTTGTTGTGGTTGTATTGAAGTCGGAGGCTTGAAACATCATCTGAGGAAAATGTGAAGGCAATTGGATATTGTTAAGACTGGCCTCTGTCGATAACATAGCTCGGTAAGAGCGTTTTCTTGCCGAGCTTGTAGCGCCTCCACCTGCAAAACCTCAAGAAATACAGTTAATAACTCCTTTTGGTTGTTTATGATGACTTGTAGTCGCCCTTTCCTTGTCTCGGCTGTGCTGTCCTGCCGAGTTATGGTCATCAGAGGGAGGGGCACGCCTTTGTATATGGCCACCGATGTATTTATCTAAATGGCCTTGCCGAGCTAGTCACTCTAAGAGGTCTTTGGCAATGACTCACTTATCAGTGGTATGTCCATATTTCTGGTGAAAGGAGCAATACTTTGATTTGTCTACACCCTTTGAATCTGGATAGTTGCCGGCCTTCCGTGGTGGCTTGATTAATTTAGAATTCAGAATTTCCTTGATGATGTCGTCCTGCTTGGTATTGAACTGAATATAGGATTCATAGCAGGGGGTTAGTTTAAAACTTTTCTTAATATCCCGTGGTTTATCCTCTTCTTTGTGTTGGGGTTTTTCTGCTTTCCGAGCTTGTCGGAGTTCTTCAATATCGATCTGACCCTTTGCTTTCTTGCGAAATTTGGCCAAGCTCTTCAGCTTGGCGACAGCAATAGCCTCTTGAAATTGTCCTGGTCGGAGTCCGCTTTTGATGGCGTGCAGATGCACCTCGGGGTAGAGGTCGAGTATACTCATTGCCACCTTTGTGAAACGAGTCATGTAGTCTTTGAGGCTTTCATTCTGACCTTGTTTAATTGTGTTCAAGTAGTCAGAGTCGTGCAGGTAGATAGCTGAGCCAGCAAAATGCTCCTCAAAAAGCTTCGCTAGTTCCTGAAAACGAGAAATAGAATCTTCAGGCAAAGAAAAAAACCAATCAAGTGCAAGACCGTCTAAATAAGATGGAAAACGTCATAAAATTTTATCTGATGCACCGTTTACTATCATTATAGATTTGAACTTCTTGATATATTTCTTCGGATCTCCTAACCCGCCGTAGGGGATTAACGTAGTTGGTAAGGTGAACCTTCTGGGGAGCTTGAAATTCATCACCTCGGCCGTGAATGGCCCAGTAGAGTTGTCAGGCTCAGCATTTTCATTTTCTGGCGGAGCTTTTTCGTTTTGTTGAGGTTGGCCTTCTTCATTTCGAGCAGTTTTGGACACCTGTGTTGGACCATATTGGTGCTCGGCTTCTTCTGTTTGTTCGTAACGACTGTCATTGTTTTCAATCCGAGCATTAGTTAGCTCAGCAATTTGGTTCGCCATTCTTTGATTCTCCTCCGCCATGGTCAAAAGTGGAAGCGCTGAGGCCGATAAAAAGGAAAAGAATTATATCTTCGACCCCACGGTGGGCGCCAATTGTTCTTGTGTACGTAACCTGGACGTAACTCGGCTTCTAAGAGTCGACGCCGAGCTGTTTCCTTCAACGCCGAGCTACAGACTTGAAAGATCCGAGGTTTTTGTCTAGAGAGATATCACGTCGTGGAGAGTGTGAGCAAAGGGAGAGTATACCTGCAAAAGGCACTCCGATGCTTAAGTTAGTATTGGAAATTCAGTGTCCTTTGAGGATAAAATGTCATACCTTTATAGGCGAGGTAAAATAGGTTAGTTACGTTTCTATCGATTATCTGAATTGAGCAGTTATTAGATTTTAGTGGGTGATAATGTCTGGTGGGACGTTTTTATTCCAGAATGTAGTCCGTTAAGTCTGATTGTAACACATAGTGCCGAGCTATAACGTATATAGCCGAGTTATGGTGCATAATGTCGAGTTATGACTTCGGATTTGTAACAGCCGTATCAGTTGTAATTTACGTACCTCTAGCTATTATCAATAAAATTTTTTATTTAATTTGAAACTTTCAATTTTTGAATCACTAAATCAGATAGAATTAAAATGTGTTTGTTTTTGTTGTGTAATCAGAATTGGGGACCCAAACTTTATAAAGTTTATGATCAATCATATTCTTTCCATTAAAAAACATAGACCAATTGTCAATATAATTAATTAATAATTACAACACCACTCAAATTAATTTCTATATTAACAAATTTGATCACAATTAGAATAAAAATTCTAACACAGAACACTAAAAATATGTCCAAAAATCGTGGATCACCATTTATAATACCACGCAAAACAATTTCGTAAGTTATGATTTTCTTAGAAGATAAATAATAATGTCTTTACTTGTAAGTTTTTTAATAATAATAATAATAATAATAATAATAATAATAATAATCTCTTAACCGTAAACTTTTTTATAATAAACAATAACAATAATCATGATTGAAATAATACCTTTTAATAATAACAATAACAATATTAGTTAACTAAATAATAATAATAATAATAATAATAATAATAATAATAATAATAACTTGACCGTAACAGCTTTGTTCCAAAAAGCAATATTAATAACAAAGATAATAAATCTAAATAATAATAATAATAATAATAATAATAATAATAATAATAATAATATTTCATAAAAAAATAAAAAAACTATTAAAAATAATTAAAATAAATTAAGATGAGTGAGTGAGAGAGAATCGAGGATGAGAGGTAAAAGAGAATTAAAATAAGTGAGTGAAAATGAGATGAATCAATAATTGGAGGTGAGAGAAAATGAGTATTGGATAGGCATAGCTCCCTTCCCGTGTGAGGATAGAGGATAACTAATGCAATCAAACTTTGGCAAATATTTATTTTTTGGGTGGTATAGGACTTGGCATTTTTATTATTCCTATCTGTTGGAGTATAATGGAGCTAAAGAGAATAAGACTACTCTTCGTACACTTGAGTATGTAATCTCTAAATTTTAATATTCAATCAGATGGGATTCATTTTGCTTAGTTGGTATAAAACCCAACAATATCTTAAAGTGAGCTAATGATTTTTTAGATCATCTAGTAGAATAAAATGGTTTGTAAGGTATTGTTGGAGTGTTCAATGTTGGGTTTCAGGGAGAAGCTCCAACTACGTGTTTTTCTTTTTTATTATTATTTGCAAAAAATAGGGAGATTCAAATTGACAATTTTTAAATGAATATGAGAAGATTATGTCATTTAAGTTATAGTTTATTGGCAAGCTCCAACTACGATTAAAGCACACAAAATAAGAACGAACATTTCTTTAGTGAAAGTGAAGATTATAACTAATTTTTTAAAAAGAATATGTATTATATGTAATGTTTTTTTTTTTTAAATTATTCTTTACTCTTCATTAAAAAACCCTATTTACTAGTCATTATAGTATTATTTAATAAAAAAAAATACTGCATGCAGTTGAAAATCTAAAAATATTAAAATTTTTAATTTCTCATTTTATATATATTCACTTCTTTGTTTTTTTATTTTTGATGTGAGACTATTTTATTTTTCTCTATCACACTAATCCACATGTAATAACTAGTTTTTTCAAAAGTATTATAGAACATTTTCCTCTAATAAGATATACAAACACTAAATTGATACTAACATCCGGATGATAATATGTTAAACTATTATTATGCAATCATTATTTTCTTTTATCCAGACACCTATTTTTTTTTTTTTCAAATTACACCCTCAAACACGCACTCTTTTTTTTATGGATCGGATTCCATATATCAATTTTTTAGTGATGGCTAAAATTCGAACTGCATGTATTTTTTGACAAGACAAACATAATTATCATTGGATCAGGCTTTGCAGTGAGTCACCTATGTTAGTTGAAGGGGAGTCACCTATATATATTTTATTGGAAATTATAATTTCGAAGTGTAATTGAACAAACTACTTATTATTTTAGTAATTAAATTTAGAAAGTTTAATGATCACCTTAAATTAGACATAGAAAATTTTAGAAGTTGAGACTAATTAACCCATCAAATTAAAGTATATCTATAGCCAACCAAAAATTAATTGTCATGTTAGACATGTATACCATTTCCATAATCGCTATCCAAAGAAAACTTATTAGAACTTAATTAATTAATGTATTATAATTGTACTCACGGAATAAATAAAGAGAAAGTTTTGAGATTAGCATTTTTATTAAAATTTAATAAGTATTTAGTCAAACAAAAAGATGTGAATAATTTCACACTATTAAATATAATCTCATATCATTAAAAATATTAATAATAGTTAATTAATTATTACAAATTATAAAATTTATTAGTCTCTTAACACTCGTCATAAATAAATATATAGAATACCCAATTTTATTTCTTTCTTTGTCCACATATATTTTTTAATTATATAAAATAATTAATTATTAAATTAATTATATATACAAAATATTAAAATTTAAAATATATATTAAAAAATAAAAAAATATATATAAATATATTGTAATTAATTTGATGATTTATTTTTATAATTTTTTTTAAAAAAATCTTAAAAAATAAAATTTTTTACATTTATTTTATATTTGAATTAAGGCTAACTATTTTTTTTATTAAAAATATTAATTTTCTAATCATGTTTTATTTTATCTGTCCCTGGCCAGTCCCACCACCAACATTTCGATTCAGGAAAACGACAATTGCCACGTGTCCATCATGCCGTAGCCATCCACGTGTCAGATGCAGCCAGGTTCGAGAATCTTGACATGGAGAGGGGCCCATCATCTTCCGTTTTACGTGGCGGAATCTGGTGGAGGTAGTGGGCCCAAGCGACAATGAATGTGACCGTGAGGGCGACATGGGCCATGGGCTTTTTTTGATATGACACACGCGTCCATCTCGTTGTGTAAATGTTACTAGCAGAGTCAGGTTTATCTTGTTGGGTCCATGAATCACGTGCATAGCACGTGTGAATGTTCTTTTACTTTTTTGAGTTGTCAATTCTTGTTTCCCCAAAAAAACAACGAAACCTCACATTTGTTCCTGAGTTAAACGTCCCACCTAGATCAAATATTTAAGCGTGAAAATTGCGAGTGTAGTCTTATTCAGTATATAAAACTCATTCTTTAATTTTGGGTAACAAAATATTTAAGTAACCAACAAGATATAACTCAAATAATATAATTTTTCTATTCACATCTAGAGATTTTGGATTCCAGTCTTATTAGTCACTAATGAGATGTATCTGCAAAGATTTCAACGTTCAAATTAGACCCACAAGAGGTACTAGGTTACTAAAAGAATGGATGACAATTTCGTATCTTCTACTCTAATTTATAATTTTGTCCAGATAATTCTTATATTCGAAGGGTGTTGCTACTCAACAAGTGGCAAATTGAATTTGCCTCTACTAATGTTTGCCTTTTGTATTTGGACCAATTAATTGAACCATGATTCCATATAGGATAAGTTATCATTGTGGGCTTAGATAGTAGATTTACACTTACAAGTCCACCGTCACTTGCTTTGGCTGGGGTATTGAGTTAATTTGGGCTTTCATACAAAGAGAAAATGTTTTAACCTAAAACATGAAAAAAAACACGGAGGCTCAATAAAAGCCTTGGTTGCCAAAAATTGAACATAAAAGGAGGGAATGGCAGCTGAGGAATGGCATATTGGAGGAATTGTTGGCCTTCTAGAGAGCTGCATATGAATTCGAATCCTAGTTAACATCAGAAAGGTAGTATTTAGAAGAGAAATAGAAATGTGAAAGATTGAAATTGAAGATAAAGATTGAGAGATAGAAACTAAAATAAGTCTCAGTATTATATTTAGTATAAAGTGAAAGATAAAAGTTGAAATAAGAATAAAGTTCTAATTTAATTTGTATAAAGAATAAAGTTAAAATTAATTAATTAAAATAGAATATTTTAGATATAAAATATTATTAATATTTCAGTTTTCATTTTTAAAAATTTCAGTCACTTATATTTCTACTTTTTAGAAATACTGAAATATTAAAATTTTAAATTTTAGTATATGTATCAATCTCTAGACTAATAAATATGATACTAAATTTTAATCTTTTAGTATCTATCTCAATATTTCAAAACAAGAAGCTTTCTTAGATAAAGAAAGTATAATCTAAATCTTGATGGACCAAAGAATAAATACAAATAGTCAAAATTCAAGGACCAGTTTGTAAATAGTAAAATTTACTATATTTTTTTTTTGTCTATTATTATTATTATTATTATTATTATTATTATTATTATTATTATTATTATTATTATTATTATTATTATTGTAATAATAATATTATTATTATTACAATAATAATAATAATAATAATAATAATAATAATAATAATAATAATAATAATAATAATAGGACAGATTATAGGCCTAACAAAAATAATTTTAAAAAATTAAAATAAAAAACTGTATTTTAAGCCATAATTTAAAGACATATATTTAAATTTTTTTAATAAAAAATTGTTAATTTTATTATAATATGCTTATTATTTCCTTGATTGTTATATATTTATCTATTTAGCCAATATATTTAGAGCGGCTTTTAATTAAGATTCTTAAAGGATTAGTTTTCTTCTTATAATTACTATTTTGTTTCAAAACAAAATTAATTAATTTATTATTCACTATTATTTATTATTATTTCATTCCTTATTTTACTTAATTTAAAATAATTATAAAATCCTACTTAAAATTTTTGCAGATTTAATCATGTTTGATTATATTATACATTATAATTTTAATTTGAGTTTTAAAAAGGCTAAAATTTTAATTTTACTACAAAATGATAAAATATTCTTTAAGCATTCAAATAAAAATACTAAATTATCTATTTCAATGGTCATATTTTTATATGTATTATTTATATATATAATTTAATAAATAAAATTTATTAATGTTCATCTAAGATTATTATATAATTTTATTAATTTTTAAAAAAATAATGCTATATATCCAACTTTTTTTATGAATTAAGTTTAATCAAATTAAATAATAAAACTAGGAATAATGCTAGTCATAATTTATTTTTATTATGTTAGACTAATTTAATTAAAGTTGATTAAAAAAAATTTAATATGTAGTATTAATCTTATTAAAATTATCTAGTTATATTTATACAACTTAAACTTTTAGAAGAGATTATTAATAACATGTTATTGGCCAAAAACCTTATTATAATGACTCTAGAGTCTAGATAACTTGACGTGAATATATTTTTTTTTACATTAACTTTAGATAAAAAAAATTAGTTCTGTCATATAATTGAAAACTTAAAATACAATTAATAAGAAAATTTTATCTATAAAAAGAATTATTAATGAGATCTAATCTAGATATAATAAAAAATAAATCATATAAATAGAAATTTTGTATAAAATAGATAGAGTTAGATGCAAAATTAACAATATTTTTTAATTAATTTTTTAATTTATTCAATAATAATAATAATAATAATAATAATAATAATAATAATAATAATAATAATATATTTGTCTAACTTAATTTACAATATCTCTATGCATGTTAGTCATTCTATTCATAATTATATTATTAGATAAGTCACAAAAAAATTATATTATTAATAATTATTGTAAAATATTTAACAAAAAAATATATTAAACTTTCAAACAGGCATTGAATGTTTTTAATTCAGTATATTTCTTAGAAAAAATTTTTAAATACCATAAATAATAGTACGGCATCATTTTTCACCACTAATATGGAATCTGTAGCTTACTTTTTAAAGGTCCAATTTTTACTCTTCCCATTATAGACAATTCCTCAAAATAAATGCTATAATGTGTGTGTGTTGTAGACTAAAAAACAGGGTTAATGATCAAATTTGTTTCTGAAGATCACGTGATCTTCACTTTCGTTCTCGAATGATTTTTTAATCAAATTAGTCCCTAAAAAATAAACTGTAAGTCAAATTAGTCCTTCCGTCAGTTGGATGATAACGTGTTACGTTAAGTGCCACGTGGTACGCCACGTGGCAAGTCAGTGACACGTGACATCACTTAACATGTAAAAAAAATTTTTATTAGTCAAAATAGTTCTTAAAAATTCAGACATAAGTCATTTTCATTCCTCAAATTTAAAAAATTAGTTAAACTAGTCCTTATATAATTGACGATCTGACCCAAGGGGAGAAGACAAAACATTAACTGAGGAGTGGAGATATTAGTTTAGAAGTTTTTTTTATATACACACAACAGTAAAAAAAATTATATTATAAACTAATTCAATTTATTTATTTAAATAAATGTTCAACAAGTGTAAAATAAGTTGTTTTTGTTGTATTGATTATTAAATATTTAGGCAAAAATATTTTACATTATTAATATATTAAAATTAAATATAATTTTTATTTTCATTGATTTGGAAAAAAAATTTACGTAAATAAATTAAAAAATACATCTTATTACCAGATTCTCTTTAAGCAATTTTTGTTACACAATTTTTCTCTTTTTTATGTAAATCGTTACAAAATACAAGTTTAAAGCTATTAAAATTTATACACAATTACCTAATACGGTACAGTGATTTAGTAGTATGAATTGTTTGTGGATTGCTCTACCAAATTGCTACGGCGTTAATGATATTAATTTCCTTACTAAAACCCTGAGACCCACCAATAGTTTAGTAAGAAATGACCAAAAAACTTACAGTTTAAGATCCAACAGTGATTTGGTGGGAGAAGAACTAAACTAACTAAAATATTTATCAGGGATCATACAACCTGAGCTTTATTATAGTTTTGTCATTAACAAAAGTAGAATTGTAAAAAATATTTATAAAAACATTTGTATTAAGTCTCATGTGAAAAATAGAAGAAAATTTAATATATTTTAAAATATCAAAAATTTTAAATTTATGAAAAAAATGAGAAAAATTAATCTAAAGACTAATTTGATATGCATCTTTTAATTTTAAGGACTAAAATATTACGAGTAAAAATTAAATCACTTATAACAATGTTATGGATCGGAGATGATATATAGATAATAATTATATTAGATGCACATTAAAATTAATTATTAGTATAAAATATATATTAAAAATAAGTTAAGCAATATATATTTGTATATAAATATATAGTGCTGTAGATGATTTTAGTGTAAAATAGTATTTTTATATAATAAAATCATATCGCACAGACACACACCACATATTTAGGCCAGCAACCAATTTTTAAAAAAATAGAAACCATTAAAATCACAATGCCAATAAAGGTTTGGCTAGTTTTCATAAGCGGTATTATTTTGGAAAAGTTTAGGAGTCAGCAATTTTTTCAAATTCTAGCCAGTATGTAACCAGCAAAAAATAGTGAGTCATCGAATGAAATTTCACACTATTAAAATCATCATTGATAACTATTTAATGACTACAAATCACAAAAATTGCTGTCCCTCTAACACTCTTCTTTATAAAAATGTGTCATGGGGACGGGCTCTAGAATATGTTCTTAATATAATATGTAGAGACATATGGAGAGAATTTTTTTTATTTGTTTATTTATTTTGAGCTTCATCATTTCTAATTCCAAGACAGCATCTATTATTAGCTTTTAGGAAGAAACTAACAGATACGGAGAAAAAAGAACAACGTCTAAGGGTAACGTACGAGCTGAGTGAGCTTGCCAACCCCGAAAGTGGATGGAGGAAAAGAACACAGAAAGATTGGGGGGACAGGCCAACATTCCCATAAGATAATATTCGATATCTACTTAATATACTAAAACTGGTTTTTTCCCAATTACTAAAGGTGACATGTCGATTTCTCATGCCTCCGTTTTCCCTCCAAAACGAATAAATTTTTTTTTCTATTCTAAATTATTTTATTGTAATTATATTATAATTAATACTAAATGAATAATATATGATTATACTAATTTAACAACATATCTTCATTATAATTATATCAAATCAATATTTAATACACTATTAAACTATTTATCAATTATCAATTAAAAATACTTTTAATAATTTTAATGATAATAATAATATCAATACTAGTATTAATAATAATAAAAAATCTTTGTTACCCGTGATGTATATCAAATAATTTTTTTAAATTATTTTATAAAAAATATCTTTAATATAATTATATTGTAATTAATATTTAATGAATAATATATAATTATACTAATTTAAAAACATATCTTCATTATAATTGTATCAAATCAAAATTTAATACATTATTAAAAAATTACCTTAATAATAGGTAATTTACATATTTATTTTTGTTTTACTAAAGTCTATATATAGTATTTTTCTGTGCTACATGAATCTAAATTTGAGAGTCAATTCATAATTTTATATTTAGTGTTTTTTTTTTACTACTTCATAGAATAAGAATGTATTCTTCGTTTTTTATTGAAGTTGATCCTTTTAAGGTACAATTTATAATTTTTTATAATATTTTTCATATACTCATTCTATTATATTATTCTTTTGATACTTTTTTATTTGTTATTACTCTAAGTTATTCTTATCGTCTAATGTTCCAATTCGATTGTCTTTTGCCACAATCATTTACAATACATCACATCCATGAAATACCTCATCGAGTTGTCTTCACTGATTCGGGTTCCAACTACATGGATGTAAGCGTTCAAAGAAGAGGCAATAGTCTCTACTTTACCGAAGGATGGTTGGATCTACTCACCTATTATGACCAACCCAATGGAATGTGGTTAAAGTTAGATTTCTTAGGAGGAGCTCGATTTTTTATTGAGGAATTGCATCCACGGAACTTTATAGGGCAAGTTCAAGTTCCATCCCCTCCATGCTTTTTACGTCTGCCCGAAAATCTTCGAAGTGGAGCATATAATGAAATTGAATTCCCTCAGTTTCAATTTAGTTTTGCTAAATTCGTGACAAATTCAGATATGTAATTTCAACGATTGGCAATTCTATACCTTGCCGCATTGCATGAATAGCGGATGATGAAGCTTATCTAACAAGAGGATGGTCTGATTTTGCACGAATTCTAAATATTGAAACTTACGATGTTATTTCAATTGGTTGTCGTTACAAGAATGATTCTATACTATACGTGACTAAGGACTAGAATAGATTCAATATTGTTTAGGTAATTTGGTTTTACTATTAGCATTTAATTAAATTATAATTATAAAATTTTAAATTATTGCCTCAATTTATATATTACGATTATTTTTTGTGGATGTGCTATTTTTAAATAATTTAATAAAATGAAGTAGTGTCAAGATATTATTAAGTTTATTTTTATCCTTTATTTTTTTATTTGTATTTTTATTATATTTGACAAAAAATGAACCTACACATATATTAAATCGTTGACCTAAAGAAAATTTATTTGCCAATAGAAACAGATTTTATTTATAATTGGAATAAAATTTATTTGCCAATAATCGGTGGATAAAATTAAAATTACACCCGTGTCATATAATTATAATTGATTAATTGGTATAAAATGAAATTATACCCGTGCCATGAGTAATAATCTAAATAATTATATCTTAACAAAATATAATTTGAAATAATTTATAAATAATTTTCTTAACAAAAATAATTATTTAATAATTTATTTAAAAATCAATGCAAAAAATAATTATTAATAATAGTATTATTAACTGGATAAATAACATAATTTTAAATTATTACTTGAAATATAAATAATATATGGAAATCTATTGAGTAAATCAATGATTTTGCACCTTAATAATTTGACAATTATTACTCAATTAACCAGTTAATTGAATTAGTAATAACAATTTTCAATTTCAAATTTTGTATATTAAGTAGTTATTAAAAACTGGGTAATAACGATTTACACGGGAAAATCAGTGATAAATTCAATCAACCATATAAAAGATAATATACTAACAGTTTTAGTATATTATTTATGGCAAGCGAAATTATTTCCTCAGATTTTCTATTAAAATTGAAATTAGTAATAGTTTAAAAAAAGGTTTATTAATAAAATTATTAATAGTCACATTTTTATACACAGGATATATGTTTTCTATATATTATTTAAAAAATATAATGAAACATGAATAATGAATGAGTATGTTATTTCTTCGACTAGCTAATTAATGCAAAATCGAGTACCTTTTTTATTCAATTGAGGTCATATTCTGTTTGGTGAAAGTTTCAATCACCTTAATTAAATCCTGTCTTTTTTTTTTTTTTTTTTGGTGACTCATTAAATCCTGTCTTTGTACCTTAACTTATACAGGTAGTAATATGTTACATATTATTTGGTATATCTAAGTATTTATTTCCCATAACGGAGATGTAAAAAATCATATTAAGGTTTATTGTCAAATAATTAGTGGATGAATAATAGTAGATTATATTATTTTGAAAAAGTATTTTCATTATAATTATATCAAATCAATATTTAATTATGATAAAATATGTTAATTATAATTATATCATAGAATTATAATAATTACGATATTTATGTTATATATTTTAATCATTTATGTACGTAAATAATTAGAAATCAATTAAATCAAATTATCACGATAAATAATATGTTGTATATTATTACGGGAAATAATCCGTAGATAAAATTGAAATTACACCCGTGTCATATAATTATAATTGATTAATTGGTATAAAATGAAATTATACCCGTGTCATGAGTAATAATCTAAATAATTATATCTTAACAAAATATAATTTGAAATAATTTATAAACAATTATCTTAACAAAAATAATTATTTAATAATTGATTTAAAAATTAATGCAAAAAATAATTTTTAATAATAGTATTATTAACTGGGTAAATAATATAATTTTAAATTATTACTTGAAATATAAATAATATATGGAAATCAATTGAGTAAATCAATGATTTTGTACCTTAATAATTTGACAATTATTACTCAATTAACCAGTTAATTGAATTAGTAATAACAATTTTCAATTTCAAATTTTGTATATTAAGTAATTATTAAAAATTGGATAATAACTATTTAATGGAAAAATCATTGATAAATTTAATTAACCATAAAAAAAATAATATACTAACAGTTTTAGTATATTATTTATGGCAAAGAAAATTATTTTCTCAAATTAAATTTTATATAATTATAGTAAGTTTCTATAATTAAAGCAATATAAAACTGCTTCATATATAGCAATAATATTATATATATTTATATATCTCTTCTTTTATCTCTTTTTTTAAAATATTAGCATATAATTAATGTAAAAAATATATAATATTAAACTGTTTTGTTATGCATATATATGAATTTATATAATAACCCGTATAATTTATACGTATGTCATAATACATATGTCAAAAAAAGACTCCATAATTTTTTAAAATCACTGTTTTGTTATATGAAATTAAAATTGAAATTAAATAATTTCTATTTATATAATTTTTTTCTATTAGTATCAAGTATCTCCATTAAAAATTCATATCGTTTGTAATTAGTGTGTGTATATATATATATATAAGTCGTAATAGTCAATTGTTTCAATTATTTTTCATCTACAAAATTCGTACCTTATTCGTATTTCTTTTTCTCTTTATTATTTTTCATACCTAATGGCTACAAGCTATGATTCTATCAACAGTATTACCTGTAGTAGATTATGTAATGAAAAGGTTTGGAAAATAAAGGCAAGGATTATAAGGTTATGGAAAATTTCATCCAAATTTGACAAGAGTAAGACAGCTTATCTAGAAATGGTTCTCATGGATGATAAGGTAGGTTGATTATTCTACATGATTTCTTCGAGTGATGCTAAGTCCAGTTTATATATATTTACTGTTCACATTTTAACTTTATTTTGTGAGTAAACTTTTGGAGGAATCAACTACAGTGCGATTTAATAGAGTTGTAAGTGCTAATAGTCTTCGTTTTTAATTTATTTTATAGTGTGATAAAATTCATTATTCAGTGAAGAATTATTTGGCAAAGATATTTGAGAATGATCTGATCGAGGGGAAAGTTTATGTCTTCTCAAATTTTCTGATTGAAGAATCAAGCGAAATTTATCTTCCGACTACACATGTGTGTAGAATAACCTTTAAGAAGGAGTCACGTATAGTAAATACGATCGATGATCGTAACATTCCTGACAATCATTTCAATTTTCTCGATCATGCTGATATATTGAGACAAACAAATGAAAAAGCTAACTTATTTGGTGCGTAGTTAATTTGTATTATTATTATTATTATTATTATTATTATTATTATTATTATTATTATTATTATTTTGTTGTTTCATTTATTTGTCTTTAATTTCATGTTTTTAATTCGTCTTTTTTTTTTTAAATTAGATGTTATTGGACTCTTAACCGGAAAAGGAGAACTTATATCATGGTCAAAAGCAGGAAAAAGTGGCCATTACATTGTGGTTGATCTCCATGATTTGCAGTATGTGAAGATTTAAAATGTCACAATTTGTTTTGTAACAATTGTCTATTCATATGCAAATTTTTTTTATTATATATTATTACTTATTTGTTCTAATTTCCGTCTTTATTTAGAAATGAGGAAAAAATTAGATGCACACTATGGGATCAATTTGTAACTCAACTACTCAATTATTTACGTGATCACCAGGCAACCGAATATATAGTTATTATCCAATTTGCTGCACTTTTGTTGCCTAATGGAAGAACTGTACTTTCAAGGTTTAAAATTTCTTTGGCCATAAATGAGGATTTTTTGTGTAGCATTAAACAGGAAAGTCCTCTTGCAAGGTTAATATCTAAGGCCAAATTAATCATATGGGATGAAGCTCCAATGATAAGTAAGTATTGTTACGAAGCTTTAGACAAATGCCTCAGAGACATCTTAAGGTGCTCAGATTCGTATAATTCTCATTTGCCATTTGGAGGTAAAGTTGTTGTTCTCGGAGGAGATTTTAGACAAATTTTACCTGTGATTTCCAGAGGCTCAAGGCAAGATATAATTCAGTCTTTTATTAATTCTTCATATTTGTGGCATAACTGTAAGGTTTTGAAGCTTACAAAAAACATGAGATTGTCACTAGGTGAAAACAATAACATACAAGAACTCAGAAATTTTGCAGAATGGCTACTCAAAATTGGTGATGGTTTGGCTGGTGATACAACAGATGGTGAATCGATCGTTCATATACCATCTGACATTTTGATTAAGAACTCTGAGACAGCTTTGGATGACCTCATTGATTTCGTGTATCCAGATATGTTATCCAATTTATCCGTTAAAAATTATTTCAAGGATAGAGCAATTCTTGTACCAACTTTGGATTGTGTCACTGATGTCAACAACAAGATGACTACAGGGTTACCTGGACAAGAAAGAGTCTACTTAAGTTCAGACTCTGTGTGTGCTGAAGAGGGAAATATGGAATTTGAGTTAGATGCTTTCTCGCCGGAGATTCTAAATGGAATAAATTGTTCAGGTCTACCACCACACAAGTTGGTTCTGAAGGTTGGCGCTCCTGTTATGTTGCTGCGGAATATAAACCAAACTAATGGTTTGTGCAATGGAACGAGGATGCAAGTTAGAAGAATGGGAAATCATGTGATGGAATGCAAGACTTTAACTGGTAACAAAGCTGGAAGTATTGTTCTTATCCCAAGACTAAATCTAATTCCAAATAATGAAATATTGCCGGTCAAGTTTCAAAGAAGACAATTCCCAATTATCATGTCATTTGCAATGATAATAAATAAGTCCCAGGGACAAACTCTATCGAAAGTTGGAATTTACCTTCCAAGGCCAGTTTTCACCCATGGTCAATTGTATGTTGCGTTATCAAGGGTAACGAGTAAAGATGGTTTGCGAGTGCTGTTGCAAGATCATGGACACTTGGAAGATAACTGCACGATGAATGTGGTATATAGAGAAGTTTTTGAGAGCCTATAATAAAAAGGTAATAACAAAATGTCTTACTAAATCTATTTATTTATTAAAATTTATTACTATCACTTAAAAAAATTTAGAAATTCTAGGAACTAATAGATGAATTCTTATTGTACATTAATAGTTTGAGAATATTAAAATTATCATAAAAATTCGTATAATTTTATTCTCTTGACAAACAATTTTATTAATTACGTTAATCATATAATTTTATATACAAATATTGATACAGTGTTGTTTCATGTATATATTTTGCAAGTATCAAAGGATAGCATTGAATTGTTATTTAGTAGGTTTAAATTATTTATTGTTTATTACAAAACTTTCTGCATTAGGCTTCTCTATTAATTTGTTCTTCATTTTGAGCTGATTTTGATATTTTCTTAGTTCACAATAAACCAACATATAAAACTTTGTTGGTAGATTTAAGTATTACTAGATTATTTATGGTCATATTGAGTATATATGCCTGATTTATTGAAAAAAGTAGATTAAATAACTATTTTATAGTTAATATAATTAACGCTATATTAAGAAAAGAAAAACAACGCATACAAATTATTTTTTTATTAATTAAATTATTATAATTAAAATGAAATTTAATATAACAACTTAAAATTATAATTTCAATCTTATCAAACACGGGTGATTAAACTTGTTTAAAGGGATAAAGTTGGAAAGCAAATGTATAAAGGTAATTAGCCATTATTCTCCCTGTTTCAAAATATGCGTTGGTTTTTGCTTTTTGGATTATTAAAAAATATTATCTATCTATTCTATTATATAAAAATCGGATTTCTGCATTTAATGATGGAGTTGACGTGGCATGCTTTGGAGAGTGTTTCCCGATTTAATTATTTTAACTCATTCAATATAATTTATTGCAATAACTTAATTATTTCAACTAATTGATTTGATTAAATATTTAAATATAAATATAAATATAATTTATTATAATTTATATTACTTAATTAATTATACTACATTAATTGTAATTCGTTATATTAGTGAATTGGTTTTTTTCTTTATGAAGTCTAAAATAAAATAAATAATTTATTATTTATTCTAATTAAATTCATTAAATTTAATTATATATTATATATGAATTAATGTTAATTTATAAATTATTTTAGATTATAATATTCAATCAAATAAATTATAAATTACTTTAAATTATATACACACGGGAAAATGGATTTAAATGTGGTTTATATAGTATAGATAGTATTTAATTAAGAATGGTGTATTTTTAAATATTTTGATATGACTTAATTATATCAGCTAATTGATTTGATTAGATATTTAAATATCAATGTAATTTATTATGGTATATAATACTTGATTAATTTTACTACATTAATTGTAATTCCTTATATTGGTTAATTGGTTTATTCATTTCTAAAGTCTGAAATAAAATAAATAATTTATTGTTTATTCTAATTGAATTCATTAAATTTAATTATATTATATATAAATTAAAGATAATTTATAAATTATCTTATTTTCTTTTCTTTTTATATTCCGTGGATTGTTAAGTTTTAAGTTTTATATTTCTATAAGCAAAAGTAATATAAGGCAAAACTTTCTTCATTTTAAACGGAATTATTCTATGTATTATTAACTAATATCATTAGATTTGATTTATTAACAATCAGGGACAGATCCAGGAATCTAAGAGTGGAGGGGTCGAAAATTAAAATCTTGTATAATCAAATATAATGCTATATATTTAATAATAGATATAATTATAATTAATTTTTTGATTAAAAAAATTAATATATACTTGTCAAATAAAAGAATTATCTCAGTTTTTATAATTGTTTTTATAATTTTTCATAATTTTTTACATCTAATAAAATATAAAATTATATATTTTTAAATATTTTATTAATTAATTTATTTTATTAAGTATTTATGTGGTAGTAAGTTATATTTTTATATTTTATATCATTAAAAAATATAACATAAAATAATATAAGTTAATTGCACTAATAATTTTGTTACGTGAATTTAAAATATATTAAAGTATTTTTATATAATAATAGGGATAAAAATTAATTAAAAAATAATAAAAAAGAAACAACTAAATAAAATTAGAAAAAAATAATATTATCATAAATAATATTAAAGTATTTTTTATATGATTATAAATGTTAAAATTAATCTTAAAAAATATATAAAAATTCTAAATTAAATAAAAAATATAAATAATATAAATATATGTAGAAAAATTTAAACCCTAATACATAAAGAATAATAACTCTTTTTACTATCACTGCACTATTAAATTTTACTCTATACAATACATATATTATAATAGTATATGAGCTTTCAAAATTTGTTGGGGGGACCAAGGCCACTACTTGCCCCCCTTGAGTCCGTCCCTGTTAACAATATAAAATAATTTTATATAACAAATTATTAATTAAACTCATTCTAAAACGTAAGCAAAATAAATTAATTTCCTAGGCGGCCATGTAGATCCATGATTTATACAACAACTAGACAAAGCATAGAACTTGTGAATTGTGATAAAAAGGGAATAAAAAAGTAGGGCCCACATCATGTTGGCTTACTTGCCTCCATTGCATCTTAACAAAACATGGACCTACGGAGACTAATCCCAATTCCAAGTTGGGCAGATAGAAAACCTATCCGAATCTTATGCAATTAATTTCAACCTGCACCCAAAGTTCTCTTTTAGTCTTTTTGGGTCTTCTCTCTCCCAGCAAGCAAGCATATATGCCAGCAATGGAGAACGGCGTATATGCTTTTAAATTTTTGTTTTTAAATTTTAGAGTGTGATACTACATGTCGTGGAATCAAAAATATAAGTACTGTGTTTTGTGTTTTAATACTTTTGATCATGTGGAATTACAAGTGAAATTATAGAAAACAATAATAACAATTCTAGCAAATGGCTGGCATTCTAAAAATTAAAATTTGAAGTGATAAAAAATATTATTATATACACGTGGATAAATTGTATCACCAGGGATCATCCTTAAGTCCATACCTTTTCACATTAGTCTTGGAAGTACTCACAGAGCACATCCAAGAGCCTGTGCCATGGTGCATGCTTTTTGCCGATGATATCGTCCTTATGGGAGAGTCAAGGGAAGACCTAAATAAGAAGTTGGAGTTATGGAGAGAAGCTCTAGAAGTGTATGGTCTGCGCATAAGCCGTAGCAAGACGGAATATATGGAATGTAAGTTCAGTCTGAGAAGGAAAAATCCCAATATAGAGGTGAAGATTGGAGAAAACATCCTACGAAAAGTTAAAGTTTTAAGTATCTTGGGTGCATAATACAGGATAATGGAGAGATTGAACAGGATGTAAATCATAGGATCCAAGCAGGTTGGTCAAAATGGCGGAGTGCATCTGGTTTTATATGGGACAAAAAAGTACCTTTAAAACTTAAAGGTAAATTCTATCGAACCGCTATAAGACCGGCTATGCTGTATGGTACGGAGTGTTGGGCGGCTAAAGGGGAGCATGAACATAAGCTGAGTGTGGCAGAGATGAAGATGTTGAGATGGATGAGTGGTCATACGCGATTGGATAAAATAAGGAATGAAGATATAAGGGAGAGAGTTGGAGTAGCACCCATTGTGGAAAAGATGGTTGAATCGCGTCTCAGGTGGTTTGGATATGTGAGAAGAAGACCGATAGAACATCCAGTCAGGAGGGTGGATGAGATGGAAGATGGACAAAGGGCGAAAGACAGAGGAAGACCTAAGAAGACCATCCATGAGATGGTCAAACGAGATCTACATGTAAACGGTCTCTCTATAGACATGATACATGACAGAGTACAATGGCGTCGTTTGATTCATGTAGCCGACCCCAGTTAGTGGGACAATGCTTTGTTGTTGTTGTAGATTCTATGTTGAATTACTGAACAATTAATTAATCAATATATAATTTCAAGCTATATTTTTGTTATTATATAATACTTTTTATTATTTTATATTTGCAATAAATATTTTTTGTATAGCTCATTGCTAAAATAAAAAATTTTACTAATTAATTAGGTTCATAGTAGATTATAGTTATTTTTTTAAATCTAAGGACACTTTTTGTTAATTTCCATTCGATAATTTTTCTATCATGTATAATTATACAACTCATTTAAGCAATGATTATTGTACACAGGTACCAATATTTTACAGAACATTATGTATGGTACTAGACTCTTGATAAATCTAGATGTTCCTGAGGCTGTGATGCTTCGAAAAAGGTATTGTACTAATATTATGAATTATTTATGGTTGTGCATATTGACTATAATTTTATGGCGTTATAATTGATAAGTAGCATGTACTATAGAGAGATCTCGCAGTACCTGTCTGTGCTTTCTGGCAAATCGGCGTATGTTAATGAAGATGAAGTTTTATATTCCACTGAGACAATAAAGGAGTTACGTGCGGCTGCAGATGTGAGTGCCTTATAGAAAACTACTTTTTTATGTTTGGTTCATTGTTTGTTTTTTTGACTTTCAAACCGTTCATATGTAAGTTGGATTCTATGTTGTTCTGGCCACTGATGTTGAACCTGTTCTAAGTTGGTGGTATAAATCTTGTGTTTGCAGCGTGAAGGCAGAAGCTAATGCGGATACATACTTCTGCGATGGCTGTAATAAGGACGTGAATAATGTGGTTAATAGGTATGACTCTAATTAGACTTATTTGTGCAATCTTTTCATAAAAAAGCAATATAGTTATGTAATTGATTATGTCTCTTTTTAATTTATTTAGGAATATCTAGCTTAATACTAACAATTAGTAGACAATAAGAGAACAATTTATTAAAAACAAAAACTTCTTTGATTGATGGAAATATTGTCAATCCACAAAAAAAATGGCAAAATAAGATAGAGTGCATATAAAAAATTCATATACCTACAACAATTTTATACCAAAGTCTCTTCTGCTAGACCAAAATCTAGAAAACTGATAAGCCTAAAAATTTGTGTTTGAGCATTTAAATTGTGTTGAATATAATTTTTATGATTTTATTGTAACTAAAGGGTGACAGGCCAAGTGTTAATTGATGTTTTTGAATAAAAAAATAGGTATAAGTTGAATTTGTTGGTTTTTGATGATACTACTACAACAACTTTTGTTGTGTTCGATAAGGAAGCCACAGCTCTATTCGGACGGACCTGTACTGAGATGGTGAAAGAGTTGAATGTATGTGGTTTCTGCTGTTGAAACCATTTGAATGGTTATGATGATTCAATATTGGATGTGAATATAGAAGATAATTTTATACCATCTTCAGAAACTTTAGACGGTATGTAAAAATTTTATCTGTATGTTTATTTGCATCTTTGTGTACATCATGGACTAAATTGCATAGGTATGACAACTGAGTATCTAAAGAGAGTTTATTCGGCAGATGTGTGGGATATAGAAAATTCTATTTATCAATGTCAACACTGTAAAGCATGGATGTGGTCTGAAGAAAGGCTTGCTAAATTCAAATAGTCGCCCAAACCCAAGTTTTTATTATGTTGTATGGAAGGAAATATCAAGCTTTCTCTATTTTCTGTGCCTCCTGATGAGCTCATTCAGCTTCATACTAGAGGAGATCAAAGAAGTATTCATTTCCTAAAAAATATAAGGGCATTTAATTCAATACTTTGTTTTACATCAATGGCCAGAAAAATTGATCGTGGGGTGAACAATGGGACTGCTCCTCCAATTTTTAAGCCTGGGTTCAAAACTAGCATAGCATTGGTAGCTTACTTCCTCCGAATAGTCTCTGACCAACATTTGTCCAGCTATATATCTATGACACAGAAAATGAGATTGATAATTGGATAGGCACACTTCGGTAATTTTCATGCAACCAGTCAAATATTTTAGTTATTTTTTATCTGTGAGAGAAAATAACATAAAATTTATTGTGTTTTTTTTTTTTTTGTGTGTGCAGTTCCAATGAAGCTATAAATGAGCGGGATAAGAAAATTGTGGCAATATTAAGAAACATGCTAGACAAATATAATAGTTTGGCAAAGAGTTTTTGCTATGCGAGAGATAGGTACCAACAGAAAAATTGCACAAATATAAATCTTAAGTTGATTAGTAAAAGGACTACAGATAGCAGGACATACAACTTGCCATCTGCATCTGAAGTGGATGCATTGATTATTGGCGATGTCGAACAACTAAGCAAAGATAGAGATATTATTATAAAGAGTCAAACTAGAAAGCTCCGACAGATTGATATTTTTCACCCATCTTATTTAGCCTTGCAATATCCATTGTTATTTCCATATGGGGAGGATGTATTTCGTTTGGGTATTGCAACATCAGATTCTATCTCTGCTATGCCTACAAAGAAAAACAAAACAATCACTTTGTGATAATTCTTTGCTTTTCAACTACGTACAGAAAAGGACGGGTGAATCTCCGTTAATTCTGAGATCAAAGAGATTATTCCAACAGTTTCTGGTAGATGCCTACATAATGGTGAAATCAGAGAGGTTAAAATCCTTTAGGTATAAACAACCATAGTTGAGGGTTAATAAATACAAATGTCTGTATGAAAGTCTTATAAACGGGATGTAGATGCTGCAACGCTTGGCAAAAGAATCATTCTTTTCAGTACTTTTACCGGTGGACCTAGGTACATGATGAATAATTGTAAAGATACATGTGCAATTTGCAGATATTCAGGATATTCTAGCTATTTTATCACTATGACCTGTAACCCTGAATGGGATGAGATAAAAAGAGAAGTGACTCCCATTGGATTAAAGGCAAAAGATCGCCCTGATATATTGTGTCGAGTTTTCAAGATCAAACTTGATGGTTTGATTGATGACCTAAAAGAGGAAAAAATCTTTGGCAAAATTTTGGGATATAAGTCTGTGTTTATGCAACACCTTATTAAAATCTTATGTTGTAATGTTTTGCTCATTTGTCTTTTTCAATTTTCAGATGTTTGCACTATAGAGTTTCAAAAGAGAGGGCTTCCACATGCACATGCACTTTTATTCATGAGTAACGAGTTCAAGCCACAAACACCAGATGACATAGACAAACATATAACAGTTGAGATTCCTGATGAAAATGAAAGGCCAAATCTACATGGAACTGTTCAAAATTACATGGTACATGGTCCATGTAGTCCGTACAATAAGAATTCACCTTGCGTGAAGAATGGATGATGTTCAAAGTTTATCCCAAAGAGTTTAGACAACGAACACTCATTGATGAAGCTAGATTTCCCAAATATAGGCATACTGATAACGGTCGAACAGTGAAGAAAAGAAAATGTGTACTAGACAATAAGTTCATTGTTCCTTATAATCCAGAATTGTTGCTCATGTTCGGGTGTCACATAAATATGGAATACACATGCCAAATAAGTTCTATTAAGTATTTGTTTAAGTATGTACACAAAGGCAATGACCGTGTAACAACTACCCTATATAACACTGGTGATCCGTTAGAAGCCACACAAGTTGGTGACAAAATTAGGAATTACTACGATTGTAGGTACATTTCGGTATGTGAGGCAGTCTGGTTTATTTAGATATGAAATCCAAGAGAAAGAACCATCTGTGATTAGACTTCCATTCCATTTGGAGGATGAGAAACCCATGGTTTATAGTGAAACTTCTAATGTGAATGATATCGTCGAAAGAGCAATATCTCAAGTCCATGTTTTTGGGATGGATGGCGGCGAACATGTCATATCCCTATGCTCGAAGTCTGACTTATGCTGAATTTCTAACCAAGTTTGTTTGGAAGGACGATGCTTTAAAGTGATTTCCTTGAAAGCAAGGCTTCGCAATTGGAAGGTTGACTCATGTACCTGCAGGTAATGATAAGTTTATATTCAATTTTGATCTTATTTATTTGATGATTTAAATTTAAAATCTTAACAGCATGTACCCCACGCCCATTTTATTCAATTTATCTATACTAGAAAACAAATGTTCAAATAATTTTCAGCAGTTATAATCTCTAGATTATACAATTTTAGAATTGTTCTATATTTTTTAGAAAAATTAATCTTGTGCGGATGTGTAGCTACATAATAATTGAAATCGCATAGCCTAATCCATTTAGCAATTTAAAAGTGGGATTTTAACCAAGTTTTTTGCAGCAAATACCGAAGAATATTACCAACGACTTCTCTTGAATACTCAAAGAGGATGTATGAATATTTGAGATATAAGAATAGTACGAGGAACAATTTATGCTATGTATAGAGATGCATGCTTCGTCCTTGGACTCTTGCAAGATGACAGAGAATTCATGGATGCAATTAAGGAAGCAAGCTCGTGGGCCTCAGGATCATATGTTAGAAGGTTATTTGTCATTCTATTAACATCCAACAATATCTCAAGACCAGAACATATCTGGGATAGATGTTGGCATGAACTCTTAGATAATATTTTGTATCGATAGAGAACCATGATGAACATGAGGGGTAAGTTTTTATAATTGCAATTATAAAAGTTCTTCATTATTGATCATTTTTAGTTTGGTTGAATTTTTATAGTATCCTATAATATAGAGAGTTAACCATATCAGATGATGAAATTAATCAGTTGTGCTTAATAGATATAGACAAGATCTTACATTCCTATGGTAAAACCTTGAAAGACTATCCTCTTATGCCTTTAGCAACTGAAGTTGATAGTTATTTGTTAACCGAAAGGGTTATTAGGGAAGAGCTAAACTTTAACAGGGATGATTTAAAGAAAAATACCTCAGACATGTTAGCCATCGCAACACCTGAGCAGAAATATGCATTCGATAAAATTGTTACAGCTGTGTATTATGATGAAGGGGTTTTTTCTTTGTGTATGGTCATAGGGGTACTGGAAAAATATTTCTCTGGAACCTTATGTCTGCTGAGATTCACTCAAAGGGTGATGTTGTGTTAAACATTGCTTCAAGTGGTATTGCATCTTTACTTCTTTCCAATGGAAGAACAGCACACTCAAGGTTTAAAATACCACTGAATATAACTAAGGATTCTGTATGTAACATCAAACCAGGTTCCCCTCAAGCAATGCTGTTGTTGAAAGCCAAACTTATAATTTGGGATGAGGCTCCAATGGTTAGTAGGTACTGTTATGAAGCACTTGATAAATTCTTAGGTGATATCATGAGGTTTTCTCCAACATATAACAAAGATTTTCCCTTTGGAGGAAAAGTGGTTGTACTAGGGGAGACTTTAGACAAATTCTTTCTATCATTTTACAAGGATTGAGACAAATTAGTCTTACCTTTGGAAGTTTTGTCAGGTGCTCAAACTAATAAAAAATATGAGACTCTTTGTAGGGACGACTGCTTCAGATCAAGATGAGACAGAGAAATTTGGTGAGTGCTTATTGAAAGTTTGTGATGGTCTAATATGTGACAATATGGATGGTGAATCTGAGATATGTCTTCCAAGAGATATTGTTATTCCTTCTTCGAACCAGGCATTTGATGAGTTCGTTCATTTTTCTTATCAAAATATTTTGGATAACATGTCCTTAAAGGATTTTTTCAAAGCAAGAACTATACTGGCTCCCTCGCTGGACATCGTTGAAGAGATCAACGACCATCTGATGGCTGTCATTTCTGGAGGAAAAAAATTATATCTTAGTTCGGATTCGATTTGTATGAATGAAGGGAATATGGAGAGTCAAATAGATCTCTATGCTCTTGAATTACTGAATAGCATAAATTGCTCTGGTTTGCCTCCACATAAATTAATACTTAAAGTTGGTGTTCTGGTGATGTTATTGAGGAATATTGACCAATCCAGTGGTCTTTGTAATGGTACAAGGCTACAAGTTAGGATACTTGAAAATCATGTCATAGAATGTGAAGTCTTAACGGGTAACAATGTTGGTCATATTGCTTTGATTCCAAGAATGAATATGGTACCAACAAATGAAACCGTCCGAGTTAGATTCCAACGAAGACAGTTTCCCATAATAGTATCATTTGCCATGACAATTAATAAGTCTCAAGGACAAACTTTATCTCATGTTGGATTGTACTTGCCCAAACCAGTTTTTATACACGGCCAACTATATGTGGCACTTTCAAGAGTTAAGAGTTAGAGAGGTTTACAAGTTTTACTTATGAATCACGTAGGAATATCTGCAAATTCAACTATCAATGTTGTTTATAGAGAAGTTTTTGAAAAAATAGGATTCTAATATAAATATTTTAATTTTATTTTAAATATTGTATCAATGTATAATTATTTTACTTAAAAAAAGTGTAAAATAATTATTACTCACTATTTTTAAGTTAAACTTTGATTTTGATAATAATTTTATAAATTTTTAACATAATAATTATTTAGTGTTTTTTTGAAAAATATCTAAACATATAAATTTTTTTTTTACTTTTATAAATTTTTTCCGTGCTGAGCACGGGTTCATACACTAGTTATATCTAAAAAGTGAAGAGTATCCAATATTCAATATGATTGTAGATATGTAAATTCTATATAAATTTTTTTCTCAAACAAAAATGATTTTGATATAGAGTAGTTAATGTTTGTTATAAGATCTGATGTTTCGACAATTATATATCCTCTTTATTATGTTTGGTTTTCATAATTAAGGTTTTGAAAATCAAATGGGTCATTAAACTGTATTAGCTATTAATTTATTGATTTATTTAGTTTAATTGAAATAATTATTTTATAATAAAATAATAAATAGAATATAAATAAATATATTACAATATAATTATATTCTAACATAAATCTTAAAATATTATCCAAATTAAAAATATTACATCACTCAAAGTGTTATAATTAATCTCATTTAAATACAAACTAAATAAATATCAAAATATTAAAGATAAATATTAAAATTTGTTATTAATCATCAAAATCAAAAGAGAAGAACCATATTAAAAATCTTCAACTACTTATTGGAGTACACACTCTCAAATGTGATTTATTCATTTTTCTTAAACATCTCTTTTAACTTTGTTAAGAACAATTCTTTAATTAAATAGTCAAAGCACAATACAAAGAATGCAAAAAATTAAGCTACACAAAGCATAAGAATGCGAAAACAGCATAAAAAACAGCAACACAGCTTCCGTATACATATTCAAAATAGTTTTGAGCTGATAAAATTCTTTCTCACTATCTTTGGAGAAAATTATACAATCATCCACAAAGAAGAGGTCTGAGACAGCTGGTGCAGTAGGGGCAATTTTAACTCTAAAAATTCTGCCCTCTTTTCTAGCCTTGTCCATAAGGATGGGGAAAACCTCAGCCGCTATGATAAAAAGGTATGGCGATAAGGAATCCCCCTGCCCAAGTTCCCTCTGCGGCACAACGTTCCTTGACAAAAGTCTATTAATTTTAATCTTATAACTGACTTGTCTCACACACTTCATTATTATCTTGACCCAATGCGGGTTGAACCCAAAGGTCTTTAGAGTTGCTTCTAGGAATGACCACTCCAACCTATCATAAGCTTTATTCATGTCAACCTTAATGGCTAAATTCCTGGAAGCATTTGTTCCTTTTTTTTTTATTTAAAGCATGGAATATTTTTTACACAATTACCATGTTATCTTGAATCAGGCGTCCCCCCACAAAAGTATTTTGGATGGTGATATAATTTTATCTATTATTCTTCTAAGCCTAATAACCATCACCCTAGAGATAATCTTGTAAATGAAGTTGTAACAGCTAATCGGCCTAAGCTGATTAAGGGTTTTCGGGTAGTTAGTTTTAGGGACCAATACCAAAAAGGTTTCTCTAATACTGCTTGGTAAATTTCTGTCATGAAAAAAGCTATTAACAACTTCATAAACCTCTTTCTCAACAACTGTCCAATGCTTTTGAAAGAACAGACCATTTAATCCATCTGGTCCTAGTGCCTTGAGACTTCCAAGGCTAAAGGTAGCCTCTTTGATCTCCTGATCAGTAACCTCCTTCATGAGCTCCCCATTCATATCTTCAGTCACTCTAATAGGAATATTACTTATGCATTCAGTCATATTTAAATTCTCTGAAGCCTTAAAAAGATTTTGAAAAATATCTGCTGCCAACTTAAGAATATCATTCTCCCTACATACCCATTCTCCTCTGGAATCCTTTAATATGTCTATCCTATTTCTATCCCTTCTTTGGATGGTAGAGGCATGAAAAAAGATGTATTCTTGTCCCCAAATTTCAACCATTTCACCCTCGACCTTTGACCCCAATATTTTTCCTCTTGTCTCCATAATCTAGTAATCTCCATTTTTAGTCTGTTGATCTCCTGTTGCTGTGTCTCTGTACATTCTCCTTCTTGCGCTTGCTTGAGGCTGTACTTCAGTTTTTCTATTTCAACATATGCCCTCTTAAAATTTTCCCTACTTCATTTGATCATTTCCTTCTTACAATTTTGTATCCTTCGATATAAATTTGTCTAATGATTAACTCCACTATTACAATAAGAACTACTCCATCCCCTCATTATAATAGTGTCACAGTCGGCATGGTCAGCCCAATAGGCCTCAAATTTAAAACTTTTACTCCTCTTTCCTTACGGTTCAACATTGAGAACTAGAGGAGTATGATCCGAGCTTATAGCTGGTAAGGCTGAAAGCGTGGCATGTTGGAAATCTCTTCTCCATTCCCAATTAACGAGTACTCTATCTATCCTCTCTTTAGTAACAAAATCATTCCTTAGGTTAATAAACCACGTGTATTTCATCCCTTGTAGTTCCAAGTTCATGAGTGCATTTTCATCTACAAAAGTCCTAAAAGTTTCAATCTGACTAGTCGATTTTGGGTGCAATCCTACTTTTCTCCTCTTGGGAAATTACATCATTAAAGTTCCCAATAAACATTTTTGGCTCTTCCAAATTTTGATTAGCACAAGTTAACTCCTTTCATAACTCCTTTCTTCTCTTGTGATTTAGATGGCCATAAACAAAAGTTGCTTTCCAATCCTTATCATTGCCACTACTGATTTTAGTTTTTATAAAGTTGTCAAACCAAGCATAAACATGAATATTTACATTATTCTTCCAAAATAAACACAATCCCCCGGACAGCCCCTAGGATTCCACACAAAATATGTTGTCAAAACTTAACTTTCTCCTAATTTTATCACAACTTAGTTTGCTAGCTTTGGTCCCCATAAGGAACAAAAAGGACGGCCTGAAAGATTTATAGACACTTTTTAATTCATACACTATCGAGGGGGCCGCCATCCCTCGACAGTTCCAGCTGACGACAATCATGGCTGTTGGTGGGGCATGTCAAGGCCCGCCTCCTCGGCCGTGATTGTTCCATATTCTTTTTGAACTTCTTACTTGGTTCTTGCATACAAAGGTCTTTTGCTTCTTTCATATTTGCTTCATAATCTACCTTGTTGCTTATATCTCTTTTTCTTTTAAGGTTCAGAGTTATCCCTATGTTATAAGCCAACTCCAAAGCCCACTGATGATCATTCCTCTATTGTGGCATTGCAATATTATCCTCTTCCATTTCTAGCTGATCCTCAGCTAGTTCGACGTAATACTCATCCCCATTCTCCATTCTCTGAATCATGGTTCTGCTCTGCCACCTGTAGTAACAATTATTTTCATTTTTGGTTTTCTTCTGTAACTCCACAGCTACCCTGCATTATGCCTTATGATTTCTGTCTCCTTCTCTGCTTGTTTCAGCATTTCCTTGTTGTCATGTTGAATTTGTTAGGTATCCTTCTTGCCAAAAAACTTTTCTAGCTCTTCCCTTATTGTTAGACACATGTCACTCCCTGTCACCTTTCTCTACTTGCTGGTTTTTTGTTTGGCCCTCAGTTTCCTTCAGTCCAACTAGCTATAACTCATTCAACGTTGATTTCGTAGCGAAAGTTTGGGCATCGTTATTATCCATAACTTATATATAGTCCTCTTGCCCCCTCCTTGTCATCCTGATTTTGCACGGTCTAGATACTTCTTGATTCAAAGAGAAAATTACATTGGGCCTGGAAGCCCAATTCTCCTATTCTAATTCTTGAAGCCTATCTTTTCCTTTTCTCATCCTATTTATAAAGTCTGCTCTTTTCTCACCCATTCTTAATTCTTTCCTTTCTGAAATAACACACATGTTTAATAGATTTTCTGAAACCTCCTCGATTTGCTCTCTTGATCATTGGCTCTCCCTACCTCGAACCTTTTGTTGCTCTGAGTCAGCTTCGAAAGTTCTCTAAATCCCTCCTCCTACTCTCTTGCCTGTACCACTCTCTTTTGCTCGTTGCTCCCTTCATAGTGTCCATTGTTGCATGCTCTCCCTCACACGTTTGTTTATTGTCTATCCACTCCCTATTTTCGTCTTTCTCTTGCTACTCTGTTCCCCTGGCTAAAAGGGGCTTAGCTCTATTAACCCCTAATCTCAGTCCATATCTTGGTTTCATCGAGTCCCAGCTTGCTGTAGCCATTGGATTTTTACATTCCTTCTTACTATGACCAAGGATTCCATAGTTTAGATAGTAGCTATCCTGAATCCTTTCATATTTGAAATAAACCCAAAAAGTTTGATGATTTTCTATTGCTAGCCAGAAGCCAGTAGATAAAGGTTTAGTGATGTTCAACGTTACCTCCACCCTGAAAAAAGTTCTCTGTAGTATGTTATTCAATCGTGGATTCTCCATTTCTATCACGACTCCTATTTTCTTACCGATAGTCTCAACCGTTTTCCTTGTTATGTAATTAAGTGGAAGCCCATATGTTTGTACCCATAATTCCATATATTTGTGGTCCACATCGTATACTAACTGTCTTCCATTCCATATCTGTAGGTTAACAAGATTTTCTGCCGACATCCGAGATCGCTACTCCTTTCGGATTCTCCCAGATTCCCAAAAGTACCGCTTTGCAAGTCTTGAAGCTAACCTCTTTGTCCGAGAGAATCTTCCCTACCATAAGCAAATTTTCTTCAATAAATCTCTCATCATCCTCTGGTTTGATATGGACAACTTCACCTTCAACAGATTGTTCCTCTTTATGAACCATGTCTAGAATTGCAGAGTTAAAAGGAAAAAGTATACAGAAGAGTAAAGTATTATTTTTGTCCCCAACGTTTGGGATAAGTCCCAAAGTTGTCCTTAACATTTCAATCGTCCTATTTAAGTCCCTGACGTTTCAAAATTGACTCAATATTTTCTAGCCGTTAGGGATCCGTTAACAGAATTGACGGCGGGATAAAATTAAGACACTTTTGAAATGTTAGGGACTTAAATAGGACGAAAACATTGGGGACAAAAACGATACATAAAAATAAATTTTAATTTTATCTTTTAATAGTATCAACTTTTTATTGTACATAGTATTCAATTATTTTTTAATCACATCTAAGTAAGTTACATTTAATCACATTACTTTCATTCTAAATAAATAATGTAATCAGTGGCGGATCTTGAAAAAAATCACGCCTTTCTCCTAACGTGAACTACAATTGAGGAGAGAAACCAGCTAAGGTGTTTCGAGCTGTGAAGCGGTGAAGCCAGGCAAACTGCCGCCGCGTCAGTGCTCCCTCACCGTCGCCACCGCTAGTGAATGCACCACTACTTTGGTGCATTAACCGCCCCTTCTTTTGTGCGTGACTTCTCCCAAGAGGTAAGTTTTATGATCTTTTATATTTGTGCTCTTTATGGTGCAATTTGCTTGTGATTTTTTATTTCATGGTTCTCTTGAATTGGCTATTACATTACATTCTTACTTATGGTACCATAGCAGTTAATGTTATTAGCTTATTCTTCTTGAATCAATATCTACAGTAGTAATTGGTCTTTGTGTTGAATTCTCTTTTGCCAATATGTTTCATGCAGCACCTTTTGTGACTGAGCATCGAAGTCCTTTTCATGTTCGTTTTTCAACCAAAAAAAAAATAGAGAGTTTGTTATTGATGTTTGTCTTTGCCATATGGCTGATATATATAGCATATTTTTATTAAAATGAAAGATTTTTTTTTACAATTAAAAAAAATGGAACTGTCAATATGATAATCAATGAGGCATAATATGAAAATTATACTAATACTTGTGTTTGTTGCAGCTTCTATTGTAAACTATAATTGAGAATAAATTCACGAGTTGTATTAGGTCTCTACCAAGCTTTATGCTGTTTTGTCATCTGAGTTGGTATGGCATTGGATAAGGGTTTAGGGTTTTAGAGTTTGTAGAATTGCTTATTGAGACATTCTAGTTTTGATGATGGTGTGGCTCTTGAATCAAATATTGTTTGTTCTTTTACTATTCTCTAGTCAATAATGCACAACTCCTACATCGCAATTAAAGGATCTAAGAGGGGAGTGTATTATTTTTTAGTTATTATTGGATTCTGAACAAGGATAACTATAGGAATCCTGATTATTATTATTGTTGTTGTTGTTGTTGTTATTGTTGTTGTTGTGGCTCTTGAATCAAATATTGTTTGTTCTTTTACTATTCTATAGTCAATAATGCACAACTACTACAGTGCAATTAAAGAATCTAAGAGAGGAGTGTATTATTTTTTAGTTATTATTAGATTCTGAATAATGATAACTGTAGGAATCCTGATTATTGTTGTTGTTGTTGTTGTTGTTGTTATTATTGTTGTTGTTGTTATTGTAATTATTATTATTATTTTTATTATTATTGTTGTTGTTGTTATTGTTGTTGTTGTTGTTGTTATTGTTGTTGTTGTTGTTGTTGTTGTTGTTGTTGTTGTTATTATTGTTGTTATCGTTATTGTACACAAAATTGTGCTGAATAATTTTTTATGAAGCTGATAGGTATGGCTTGCATCTATTGATGCTATAGAAATTATCATGTGTTGGCATAGTAAATGTGATAATGATTCTACATATAGTTTTTTTTTTTGCCAAGTATTTTTTTTAAAAGTGTTAGCTGGATGTATGGTTTTTCTGCAGGATTTTGGAATTAGGATTTGGACAAGATATACAGGAAATACTACATCTTTTGGGTTCAAGGAAAGCAGAAAATGATAACAAGGACAGTACAGTTCCAAGAAATTCTGAATTTCAAAGGCAGAATTTACTTTTTTCTGCCACCTTAAATGAGAAAGTGAACCATCTTGCTAAATTAAGTTTACACAATCAAGTGATTATTGGTCTTGAGGGTAAAACAAGAAAACCAATATCAACAATTGAAAGCATTAATCCTTCAGAGTCTGATGAAGAAGACGAAGTCAAGTATTCCAGTAAAATACCAACAGCTGTAGATTATAAAATCCCCACACAGTTAATTCAAAGATACGTGAAAGGTACGTGAGAATCAGTTTCTTTTTTATCTTTCCTTCACTGCATTTTGCAGTTAATATTCTCAAGATGCTGAGTACCTAATTGGAATACAATTTTGCTAAGCAGTGCCTTGTGGTTCTCGGCTTGCTGTTTTTCTTTCAATTCTAAAGCATCTTTTTGAAAGAGACACTTCGCAAAAGGTTAGGCGTCACTTGCTCTAAAGATACTTTCCTTATCTATATTATATGTAGGTTGTTGGAGTTAGAAGATTTTTAACTCTCCGCATTCTCTCTTGCTTTTAGTAGCTGTATTTCTTATCATTGGCAAATATTGACATGACCGTAAACAATTTAATATTTCTAGTGTACTTGTGAAGTATTATGTGATGGGGACAACAAAAGCTTGTCGATATCCCTTGAAAATAGTTGACAAATGGAAGGCATTATTTTTTATTTATGCGACTGGAACTTATATTTGGCATGCATCGATCCTTAACTTTATTTTCCCCTTACCAATTGAACATGCTGTTATTCAAATATTATGCTTTAAGATTCACATAATTGACCTAGTGATTTTACAAGTTGTGGTATTCTTTTCGACATGTGATGCGGTAGACTTTCACCATTCGCTACTAAGTGAGTTCCACTTATCGACTGATCCTCAAAAAAAAGAAAGGGTCATACAGATGTTTCTTGGATGCCAAACTTTTCGATTGCATGGTAATATGGAACATGAAGACCGGAGATCTACTTTTCAGGCTTTTAAAACTGAGAAATATGCTTTGCTTTTGTCCACTGATGATTTTGCTAGAGGCTTGGATTTTCCAAAGGTTCGATGCATCATACAATATGATTCTCCTGGGGAAGCTACTGAATATGTGCACAGGTATGTATACCTATTTTTTGTTTTGGCTTCTTTTCCCATGTTTTTAGGGGTGGTTATGTGGAAGGCATTTTTTTCTGATTTTAATTCTAGTTTTTTATGCTAATTGTAGTCCAAACAAACCTCCCCGGACCATTTTATATCGATTGTATAACGTTATTTTATTTGATCTTTTATTTATAAAACAAGTGATCTCCGAGCTTCAATTAGTTAGATCAATGCTGTTAATGGAGAACTTTGTCACTCGTAAATATTCAGGGGCTAACAGCTATGCCACTCTAGCATCTTAAGAATGTCTTATCCATTCCATGAGGGATTTTAAAATCAATTAATATTATGAATAACTAAATGATTGTCATATCATTGTATCCAAATTTGCTGCAATAAATAGCCCTAGAAGGACCCACTTTGAAAATGAAAACATACATGATGTAATATCTATCAGGAAGTGGAATTTGTTTCATGGATATCTCTTCTTCTAGATTCAAAAGGATCCTCCCATGCTGTCTTTTATGTAATGTTAAAGTCTTAAAGCATGATGTTAATACTATGATTTGTGATCCTTGATGAATTCATGATGCAGAGTTGGTAGAACTGCTTGTCTGGGTGAAAGGGGAGAGTCCTTGTTATTTCTGCAACCAGTTGAAATAGATTATTTACAGGACTTGGAGAAACATGGTGTTTCACTAGCAGAGTATCCTCTTCTCAAAGTGATGGATAATTTTACATTACACGGACAGAACAAACAAGTAAAGAAGTCTATTTTCATGGACTTGCATCCTTGGGTCCTTTGTCTCCAGAAGGCACTTGAATCATTCATCATTTTCAAGGTGATACACTGCTGATCTTTCTGAATTCTGGTTTAATATAGATACTCCATTTCCATCTAAATGAATAATACATGAGAAACCTATATTTTAACATGTTAATCCTATTTTGATTTGGAAAAATGTGCCCAAATTTAACTCTAGAGTCATTATTGTTGTTTGGCTTAGAGCTTTTACAACAATGGAACATTTGGAGTTGCCAGTGTTGGTTTTATGCATATGCTAAGCAAGAGGACTTATGAACCGCTGACAATCTAAATTAATGCCAGATAGGTTTGAGTGAAAGGAAATGGAGGGTCTGACAGAGAAATGGGTCATGGTTCTCAAAATCACATGTCAACTCATAATGTTCTATGATTTCTGCTAGACTCTTCAATCCTAATCACAGCCACCAACTTGGTTTGGTGGAATTGATAAGGGAACTTTTTGAAGTGGTGGGATTGAATGATCCCTGTTGCTGTTGAGTCATTATTTATGGTGGCAGAATCTGGAGAAAATCCAACCTACTCCAAAACGATTAGACTTAGATAACGGTAACTATAAACAACTCTTCATCTATTTCCCCATATTATGTCTTTTTTCAAATCTCTGCATTGGCCTTGTTTTCCTTTGATCATCATTTGTGCTGAATGCCACCAAAAAAGGCCTTTGTGTTGCATCTTAGTTGTTCATGTGAGGTGAGCTGCTCTAGATAGGATGTTTGATCATTCACTATGCCTCGTTTTCCTGGGTGGTTATACATCTAATGTATTGACAGAGGTTAAATTAGACTTGCAGTTTGATCTTATGACTTGTAATAGTAAACATCAATAAAGAAGTTGTACTCTTGATATGTCAACTTGTCAAGTATACAAATACTTTTACTCTCAAATTGAGCCATTGAAATCATGTTACATCTAATAACGAAGAGGGGTGATGATTTTTGAAGCGCAATCATCCTTATTCCTCATGATTTCACTGACAATTTTTGTCTACAAATACGATTCTATATAGGGATCTTAGTTTCTGTGTATCATAAGCTAACTGTTGTGTTGTCATTTTTTCAGCCCAAGATGAATGAACTTGCTAGGAAGGGATTTTGCTCTTGGGTCCGTGCTTACACAGCACATCGTGGTGAGCTGAAAAGAATATTTATGATCAAGAAACTTCACTTGGGGCACGTGGCCGAAAGCTTTGCATTGAAACAACAACCATCCTTAGTTGGACAATCCTTCCAAAAGCAAAATAAGAAGAGAAAGAGATTTGAGAAGAAAAGTGGGCTATTGAAAAAGAGAAAAGTTGCTAGAGTGACTTAATGCAAACCATGACAATGGCTGATGATGCAGTTTTGATGAAGCAAATGATAATGAAAATGACAACTATGGATGGATACCGACATACTGTGTCACGGGAATCTGGATCATTATCCCCTAAAGCCATAGGATTCGATACAAAGCTGACACTAAGTGATCCGAGATAAAGTATCGTAAGGAGTCCTTCTTCCATTGGGGCACTGTTCTGTTGTCGACATGAGCTGAGTAAAGCTTTATATGCTTGATGCTTGGTACTTCCGTTGTGTATCATTTAACTTGTACTATATAATATACGGTAATTATGTAATTCAACTCATAGTATTGGGGCTAAAATAACTTTATTACAATTACACGTATGAGTTATCACATCGCTACATAGCCAGTCTTTTTGCATTGTCCTTACCGTAGTTTAATTCTTCTTTCGTGGACTTTTAGGGTATTACACAGCACACTAAACAACAATACTTTTATTGGCAACCGTCTATATATGGTATATTGTTACTCTAATAAAGTAGCTGAAACATGTGAAAATTTCTCTATCCTTTTGTGTTTAGAATTTCGCTTTTATGTTTTGAAATGTCAAAACATCCTTGTCTAAACTATAATATTCCAGAGTTGCTATTTTCTCTATATAACCCTATTTCTTTATCACGCCTTTCTCCTAACGTGAACTGCAACTGAGGAGAGAGACCAGCTGAGGTATTTCGAGCTGTGAAGCGGTGAAGCCAACCAAACTACCACCGCGTCAGTGCTCCCTCACCGTCGCCGCCGCTAGTGAATGCACCACTGCTTCGGTGCATTAACCGCCCCTTCTTTCGTGCGTGACTTCTCCCAATAGGTAAGTTTTGTGATCTTTTATATTTGTGCTCTTTATGGTGCAATTTGCTTGTGATTTTTTATTTCATGGTTCTCTTGAATTGGCTATTACATTACATTCTTACTTATGGTACCATAGCAGTTAATGTTATTAGCTTATACTTCTTGAATCAATATATACAGTAGTAATTAATCTTTGTGTTGAATTCTCTTTTGCCAATATGTTTCATGCAGCACCTTTTGTGACTGAGCATCGAAGTCCTTTTCATGTTCGTTTTTCAACCAAAAAAAAAAAGAAAAACAGAGAGTTTGTTATTGATGTTTGTCTTTGTCATATGGCTGGTATATATATATATATATATATATATATATATATATATATATATATATATATATATATATATATATATATATATATATATATAGCATATTTTTATTAAAATGAAAGCTTTTTTTTACAATTAAAAAAATGGAACTGTCAATATGATAATCAAGGAGGCATAATAAAAAATTTATACTAATACTTGTGTTTGTTGCAGCTTCGATTGTAAACTATAATTGAGAATAAATTCACGAGTTGTATTAGGTCTCTACCAAGCTTTATGCTGTTTTGTCATCTAAGTTGGTATGGCATTGGATAAAGGTTTAGGGTTTTAGAGTTTGTAGAATTGCTTGTTGAGTCATTCTAGTTTTGATGATGGCGTGACTCTTGAATCAAATATTGTTTGTTCTTTTACTATTCTCTAGTCAATAATACACAACTCCTACATCGCAATTAAAGAATCTAAGAGAGGAGTGTATTATTTTTTAGTTATTATTGGATTCTGAACAAGGATAACTGTAGGAATCCTGATTATTATTATTATTATTGTTGTTGTTGTTGTTGTTGTTGAGGTTGTTGTTGTTATTGTTATTATTATTCTTATTGTTGTTGTTGTTGTGGCTCTTGAATCAAATATTGTTTGTTCTTTTACTATTCTCTAGTCAATAAAGCACAACTACTACAGCGCAATTAAAGAATCTAAGAGGGGAGTGTATTATTTTTTAGTTATTATTGGATTCTGAACAATGATAATTGTAGGAATGCTGATTCTTATTATTATTGTTGTTGTTGTTGTTGTTGTTATTATTGTTATTATTGTTATTGTTATTGTTTATTGTTATTGTTCTTCTTCTTATTATTATTATTATTATTATTATTGTTGTTGTTGTTGTTGTTGTTGTTGTTATTGTATTGTTATTGTTATTGTTATTGTTGTTGTTGTTGTTCTTGTTATTGTTGTTGTCATTGTTGTTGCTGTTGTTATTGTTGTTCTTGTCATTGTTGTTGTTATTGTTGTTCTTGTCATTGTTGTTGTTGTTGTTCTAGTTATTGTTGTTGTTGTTGTTATTATTGTTGTTGTTGTTGTTGTTAAAGTCAAATAATCTATTGCAATATCTGTCATCTCTAATTTTTGTTAAACCCTTGGTGTAATAGTGCTATAGAGTTGAGAATTTGAAAGAAAAAAACGGGGATGAAGAAGAGCGAAAAAGGCAGCAAGAAAGTGATGGAAAATAAGATGAGAAGAAAGATATTGGCAGTGCTGCCAGCGATGCAACCATAGGGTATTTCCTCTCTTGCTCTCCCGCTTTCTTTGATTTTTATTTCTTTCATAAATTTTTATTCCTAGTGTCACAGAAGCATGCCTGGTTAGAATTGAGCTAAAGAGTAACCTACAATTTCCCCCTTTTTTTGTTTCAAATGGGAAAAGAGTTTATATGTTTTTTGTTGATAGAAAAATTGGGATTCGAGGTTCCAACTCTGGTGCAAGCTCAAGCCATTCCTGTTATTCTCGCTGGCCGTCATGCGTATCCTTTTTTTCTTTTCTCTGGATTTAGAAATCTTCCTTCATCTTCTTTTCTTTAGCACATGCTATATCTTCTTATTTCTGGGTTCCTTAATGATAAAATTTTAGACTTATTAATGCTGCCACAGGCACAGGGAAGACAGTTGCCTACTTAGCTCCACTTATTCATCACTTGCAGAATTATGATACTTGCATACAACGCTCTGATGGAACATTTGGTAAGTCTTTTTTTATACCTATTTGTTCAATTTCTCTCCATTTATTTGTCACAGACAAATAACAATTATGCATGCTTGTTGCTGTGTATCATGTCATATTGCCCTGGATTTGAGTATACTGCTATAGCTTGAAATAATGCTTTCAAATGGAAAAAGGTGAACATAGAAAGTTTCTCTTTTGGTTGGAGCACAATTGTCGCACCTTAAATTTAGACAAGCAAGTTTTATGGGATAAGATTAGACCTTCTAGCATCTATTTTGTATAAAGCTCATAATATAAGTCTTTCTCTCCCAGACATGTTGAGAGATTTTAAAGCTACACTACATCAATAGCTCTCCTTTGGATTGTTTTTGCTCTTATATGGAGGATCTCTTACCCTCCATCTTATAAATATTCTTCTCTCTGTCTCAATGATATTCTTCGTGATATAAATCTTGCTCGTAAGTTTTTGATACTTCATTGAATATAGAGTTTTTGCCCCTACTGCCTTTTCCTCCCCAATAATGTGTTGTGTGTTACTTCTATTGAGGAGCACATATGTGAAGTTTAATGATAATGCATCATCTGAAAGATTTGTGTTAATTTTTTATGGGAATATTATACTGACCGTTTGTTTTCCCCTTTTTGTAACACAAAATAGTATTGCATTTCTTTCTTTAATTTAGTCTGAATCAGTTACAGATTTAATTGATTTGTTGGAAATAGCGTTGTTCTTGTATCGACGTGTGAGCTATGTCTGCAGGTTTATGAAATTCGATTCCATTGGATTGTTCCAGGGTATGTTATGGGTGGTGAAAATAGATCAAAGGAGAAAGCTAGGCTACGCAAAGGTAGAAATCAAGTATATTTATCAATAACATTTTTAATAGGGAAAAAAAGAACAGCATTCCTATTATCTTTTCATATTTAAGATTTTGTCCCTTTTTAATCTTTTTCTTTTGTTCATGCGATGGAATTATCAAACTGATAGCAACAACATTATGAAATAAAGCTGTTTCATGATAACATTATTTAAAATATGCTTTAGCTTGTCAGAGGAACAAGATTGGACATTCATTGTACATGGTCAAATTTGTAACCTGTGGTTATTATTTTAGGCATATCAGTTCTTATAGCAACACCTGGGCGCCTTTTAGATCATTTGAAGAATACATCATCATTCTTGTACACAAAATTGTGTTGGATAATTTTTGATGAAGCTGATAGGTATGGCTTGCATCTATTGATGCTATAGACATTATCATGTGTTGGCATGGTAAATGTGATAATGATTATGCATATAGTTTTTTTTTACCAAGTATTTTTTTTAAAAGGGTTAGCTGGATGTATGGTTTTTCTGCAAGATTTTGGAATTAGGATTTGGACAAGATATACAGGAAATAATACATCTTTTGGGTTCAAGGAAAGTAGCAAATGATAACAAGGAGAGTACAGTTCCAAGAAACTATGAATTTCAAAGGCATAATTTGCTTTTTTTGCCACCTTAAATGAGAAAGTGAACCATCTTGCTAAAATAAGTTTACACAATCCAGTTATGATTGGTCTTGAGGGTAAAACAAGAAAACCAGTATCAACAATTGAAAGCATTGATCCTTTAGAGTCTGATGAAGAAGACGAAGTCAAGTATTCTAGTAAAATACCAACAGCTGTAGATTATAAAATCCCCACACAATTAATTCAGAGATACGTGAAAGGTATGTGATAATTAGTTTCTTTTTAATCTTTCCTTCACTGCATTTCCCAGTTAATATTCTCAAGATGCTGAGTACCTAATTGGAATACAATTTTGCTAAGCAGTGCCTTGTGGTTCTCGGCTTGCTGTTCTTCCTTCAATTCTAAAGCATTTTTTTGAAAGAGACACTTCACAAAAGGTTAGGCGTCACTTGCTCTAAAGATACTTTCCATATCTATATTATATGTAAGTTGTTGGAGTTAGAAGATTTTTAACTCTCCGCATTCTCTCTTGCTTTTAGTAGCTGTATTTCTTATCATTGGCAAATATTGACATGACCGTGAACAATTTAATATTTCTGGTGTACTTATGAAGAATTATGTGATGGGGACAACAAAAGCTTGTTGATATCCCTTGAAAACAGTTGACAAATGGAAGGCATTATATTTTTTTTATGCGACTGAAACTTATATTTGGCATGCATCGATCCTTAACTTTATTTCCCCCTTGCCAATTGAACATGTTGTTATTCAAATATTATGCTTTAAGATTCACATAATTGACCTAGTGATTTTACAGGTTGTGGTATTCTTTTCGACATGTGATGCGGTAGACTTTCACCATTCGCTACTAAGTGAGTTCCACTTCTCGACTGATCCTCAAACAAAAGAAAGGGTCATACAGTTGTTTTTTGGATGCCAAACTTTTCGATTGCATGGTAATATGGAACATGAAGACCGGAGATCTACTTTTCAGGCTTTTAAAACTGAGAAATCTGCTTTGCTTTTGTCCACTGATGTTTCTGCTAGAGGCCTGGATTTTCCTAAGGTTTGATGCATCATACAGTATGATTCTCCTGGTGAAGCTAATGAATATGTGCACAGGTATGTATATCTATTTTTTGTTTTGGCTTCTTTTACCATGTTTTTAGGGGTGGTTATGTGGAAGGCATTTTTTTCTGATTTTAATTCTAGTTTTTTATGCTAATTGCAGTCCAAACAAACCTCCCCGGACCATTTTATATCGATTGTATAACTTTATTTTATTTGATCTTTTATTTATAAAACAAGTGATCTCCGAGCTTCAATTAGTTAGATCAATGCTGTTAATGGAGAACTTTGTCACTCGTAAATATTCAGGGGCTAACAGCTATGCCACTCTAGCATCTTAAGAATGTCTTATCCATTCCATGAGGGATTTTAAAATCAATTAATATTATGAATGACTAAATGATTGTCATATCATTGTATCCAAATTTGCTGCAATAAATAGCCCTAGAAGGACCCACTTTGAAAATGAAAACATACATGATGTAATATCTATCAGGAAGTGGAATTTGTTTCATGGATATCTCTTCTTCTAGATTCAAAAGGATCCTCCCATGCTGTCTTTTATGTAATGTTAAAGTCTTAAAGCATGATGTTAAGACTATGATTTGTGATCCTTGATGAATTCATGATGCAGAGTTGGTAGAACTGCTCGTCTGGGTGAAAGGGGAGAGTCCTTGTTATTTCTGCAACCAGTTGAAATAGATTATTTATAGGACTTGGAGAAACATGGTGTTTCACTAGCAGAGTATCCTCTTCTCAAAGTGTTGGATAATTTTACATTACACAGACAAAACAAACAAGTAAAGAAGTCTGTTTTCATTGACTTACATCCTTGGGTCCTTTGTCTCCAGAAGGCACTTGAATCATTCATCATTTCCAAGGTGATACACTGCTGATCTTTCTGAATTCTGGTTTAATATAGATACTCCATTTCCATCTAACTGAATGATACATGAGAAACTTGTATTTTAACATGTTAATCCTATTTTGATTTGGAAAAATGTGCCCAAATTTAACTCTAGAGCCATTATTGTTGTTTGGCTTAGAGCTTTTACAACAATGAAACATTTGGAGTTGCCAGTGTTGGTTTTATGCATATGCTAAGCAAGAGGACTTATGAACCGCTGACAATCTAAATTAATGCCAGATAGGTTTGAGTGAAGGAAATGGAGGGTCTGACAGGGAAATGGGTCATGGTTGTCAAAATCACATGTCAACTCATAATATTCTATGATTTCTGCTAGGCTCTTCAATCCTAATCACAGCCACCAACTTGGTTTGGTGGAATTGATAAGGGAACTTTTTGAAGTGGTAGGATTGGATGATCCCTGCTGCTGTTGAGTCATTGTTTATGGTGGCAGAATCTGGAGAAAAATCCAACCTATTCCAAAATGACTAGACTTAGATAACGGTAACTATAAACCACTTTTCATCTATTTTCCCATATTTATGTCTCCTCCCAAATCTCTGCATTGGCCTTGTTTCCCTTTGATCATCATTTGTGCTGAATGCCACCAAAAAGGGCCTTTGTGCTGCATCTTAGTTGTTCATGTGAGGTGAGTTACTCTAGGTAAGATGTTTGATCATTCACTATGCCTCGTTTACCTGGGTGGTTATAGATTTAATGTATTGACAGAGGTTAAATTAGACTTGCAGGTTGATCTTATGACTTGTAATAGTAAACAGCAATAAAGAAGTTGTACTCTTGATATGTCAACTTGTCAAGTATACAAATACTATTTCTCTCGAAATTGAGCCATTGAAATCATGTTACATCTAATAACGAAGAGGGATGATGATTTTCGAAGCGCAATCATCCTTATTCCTCATGATTTCACTGACAATTTTTGTCTACAAATACGATTCTATATAGGGATCTTAGTTTCTGTGTATCATCAGCTAACTGTTGCGTTGTCATTTTTTTAGCCGAAGATGGATGAACTTGCTTGGAAGGGATTTTGCTCTTGGGTCCGTGCTTACACAGCACATCGTGGTGAGCTGAAAAGAATATTTATGATCAAGAAACTTCACTTGGGGCACGTGGCCAAAAGCTTTGCGTTGAAACAACAACCGTCTTTAGTTGGACAATCCTTCCAAAAGTAAAATAAGAAGAGCAAGAGATTTGAGAAGAAAAGTGGGCTATCGAAAAAGAGAAAAGTTGCTAGAGTGACTTAATGCAAACCATGACAATGGCTGATGATGCAGTTTTGATGAAGCAAATGATAATGAAAATGACAACTATGGATGGATACCGACATACTATGTCATGCAAATTTGGATCATTATCCCCTAAAACCATAGGATTCGATACAAAGCTGACACCAAGTGATCCGAGATAAAGTATCGTAAGGAGTCCTTCCTCCATTGGGGCACTGTTCTGTTGTCAACATGAGCTGAACAAAGCTTTATATGCTTGATGCTTGGTACTTCTGTTGTGTATCATTTAACTTGTACTATATAATATACGGTAATTATGTAATTCAACTTATAGCATTGAAGGAAAGTTTGAAAGGTGATGAAATGTATTCTTTTATTGGATCAATTTGGGATAAATTCCAAGAACTCAACAAGAATGAGGCTGATCATGTGGACTACAAACTGCTTTCTGGAAATGTAAGATATATAGGATTAAGTACTATTTTAGTCTCTAATGTTGAGGTCGAAATCTAATGTTTCAAACGTTCTATTTCAATTTCAAAATGTTTCAAACGGATTTAATGTTATCCTACCGTTAAATTTGATTTGAATAATTAACAAAAAAGTTTACATTAGTAATTATTGATGGGTCAATTTTATTTCTGTATTGAAATCAAACGTTATATTAGTTTTTAAATGTTAAATTTTTTTATGTTAAGTTTAATTGTAGGATAATATTGAACCCGTTTAAAACTTTTTTAGATTGAAATAAGACATTTACAATATTATGGACTAAATAAAAATCTGACTCAAATATTGGGACTAAAATAATACTTTATCCATATATATATTTTCTCATACTAATACCTTGTCTCATATTATTTGCGATTTGGACATTTGTCATTTGGTGTCCGAGAGTTTTTTGGCCAAAAAATTCTGATATGAAAATACTTTTGGAGTTATGCCCCGAGATAGGGCCGGAGGGTGTTATGTCTGGGTGTGGTGGTCTACTGGTCTTGGCCTTTTCATTCATCGCCAAAAGATTTAATATAATTTTTTGTTTGAATTTAACTTATCTGGCATAGAGTGAGATACATTTTTTTTAATTTTAAAATCCTTTTTTTAATTACAAGATGATTTTTAGGTGTTTTTTCTTTTTTTTTTAATTGTAAATTTTTTTTCCAATAACAAGATGCTTTTTAGGTGTTTTTTTAATTAAAAACACAACTTTTTAGTTGCAAAAAGTTAGAAGAAGGTATTTTTCGCAAAAGTGACTATGCACAACGATTCACAAAGAAAGAGAAACACTCTTTAGCAGATTAATTTGACAATTTTAGTTTCTAGTTGTATGTGAAATAGTAATAATATAATATTATTTGTAACTAAAGTTGACTATTTTATAGTAAAAACATTTTTTCTTTCTATATAAAATAGATAACCCAACAGATGAGAGGCATTCATACTTTTTTTTCTCTCATAATTGTGTTTTTCACCATTTCTTTCTTTTAACTTCAATGTCTCGGATATTTTTAGTTTTGACAGGTGTAACAAAATTTTCGTCAGAGTAATGGAAGGCAATGTGAGTTTATTAGTATATTTTGATGGTGACGTTATATCATATACAGCTGAAGGTGTAAAATTTATTTGTCGGAATCTGATAAATCTATATTTTATGATGTTTTTGAATTGAAAAGAGTAGAATTTATTAACTTGCACATATTCCTTGTGAATTCATGCTTTTGTGAATTTTCTCCTAGTTATGCTTAATTAATTGAAACATGCTTTTTAGGCCTTTAGAATTATCAAATAAATTCTACTTTTATTCTATTCAATTTCTTGGTATGTTTGTTTACGTTGTGTGAGGTTTAGGAGACAAGAACTTGGAAAGATGGAAGAAAAGCATACAAAAATGACGATTTCATGAAGAAATAAAGAATTGGCAAAGCTGCTGAGATGCGTACGCATGAGGTGTGATGCACCACATTTAGCACATGCCTCATTTAAAATGGCACGTGACTCGCAATTTGGGACCATTTGGCCTATTTCAAACCACTTTAAAACCATATTTGAAATAAGTCTTGAGGGGAACACACAACACACTCATTTTTTCTTTTTCTTTCTTTTTTAGGATTTAGGACCTTGAATTCTAGACAAAGAAGTTCCAACTTTTTTCTAGAATTCAAGGGTTTCTTGTGAATTTATCTCTTGTTTTTAGGTTTTAGTTTGTTTAATTGTAGTTCTTAGTTTATAATATCTTATTTTGCTACTGTAGTTTCTTAGAATTTCTTGTTACTTTTTCTAGTTTGCTATTTTAGTTTATGAACTCTAGTTGAATTTTCAATTCTCTTTAATGAATTTGATGTTTTATGCCACTAGCAAAAAAAATCATTTTTAGCAGCCATTTATTTTGTTTTTAGCAGCAATAAAAATAGCCGCTAATATATTTACCGGCAATTAAACATTAGTTGTCTTATGCTTCGTCGCTAAAAGATTTTAGCGGCAATTATAACATTTGCTGGTAAATATCTTTTTAATGGCCGCAAAAAGTATATAACTATTAGCGGCCATTTTCTTGGCAATTTATATGGCCACCAAAAGTAATTCCAAAATTGCAATTTTATTCATTTTAGCAACCATTACTATTGCCGCCAAAACTCATTTTACCGTCAATTTATATGACCACTAAAAATAATTCTAAAATTGGAATGTTATTTACTTTTAGTTGCTATTACTTTTAGTTATATTATACTCATTTTCTTAGAAGCAACGAATTTTCATTTTTTTTTTCTAAAATCTCAATTATTTGTGCCAACAATTATTATTATTATGCATAATATAAATATACTGAAATTAATTTCTACAAAATGAGATATTTCATTAAACTCAAAATATTAATACATAAATTTTTCTTGAAAAATAATAAATCATGTTACAAATCTAAACATAAAATGCTACAAGCCTATAACTATGTTACATCAAGTTAGACTATAAACCAATCCCAATGAAAGATCACAAGAAGCATTGCCATGATATGAGGGGTTGTTGCAAGCATTCCCAACCAGCAGTATCATTAATCTTAGAAAATTAAGAATGTGTTGAATCAGAGAGCAAAGTGATTTGCTTCTGCTAGGATTTTGCATGGTTGTGTTTGGTGCTTTAAGAGTTGCCAATGAGCTCTCTATTTATTGTTTTGCTACTATTTGCTACTACTCCATTCACCACCATCGACGTGGTACTATTTTCCTATTGATTGCTTTTATCCTCTTCAGCTGCAACCTTTGCCTCATCTTGCTTACTTTCAATAAGGTCCTCTTCAGCAGGGAGAATATCCGCATCTTGTTTAAGCTCAAGCTCTTCATTGACCTTAGCCTTTGATCCGTTACTGCTATATAAAGATTCACGAATTCTGACGTATATAATGGATCCCCCAATGCCTTGCTCAATTCTTCTTCACCATGGCTCATCATAGAAGCCATAGTCTGCATCAAAATGAAGGTAATGATGATGATAATTAAAGAATCCACAGGGTAGATGATTTGGTCATAGAATATATTAGATGATACACATTTTATTAACTTATACTTCTTTGTTATAGAATGAACTACTATGGATAACATAAAGTAGTAACAAAGTAAATATCAGTCCAATCCAAAATAAAAGAAATTGATATCTGGAGAAACTCTACGACCTTCTTGTAAAGCCTGAAACCATTGCCAATCAACTGCCTCGAAATGAAGTTTATGAGAGATGGAGGCACAAAATCCAGCTTTATGTCCATATTTGCTGCTAATTGTTATTGTCCTGCAAAATTTGAAGTCTTTCAATCAGGTTTCCTTAATTAAAAATACATTTTCATTTCGGTAGTTTCCTTAAACCAATTAGATAACAAGGCAAGTTTAACATTCAAATTTCTACTATAAAGTACTAAAGTTGGAAACAAAAGCAAGCTACGAACAGGAACCAATGGCATCACTTAAATTAAGTAATTTCTTATGTTTGAGCATATTTAAAACTCACCGAAAGTAACTTTTTTCTGATGTCACCTTCTGCAATGCAAATCCTCCTTTGCTTCAGGAATCACCTCATTCAAACCGTTGATGATCGAATTGACACCATTTGACTCAGGAACCTGAAACCAAAGTAAGTACAAATTCCTTAAAGCTTAGAACTAGTTTAGAATTAACATTTTCCAAAAGAAGTGAAAAAGAAGAAGAGCTAGTTAGTTGCCTACTGAATTTGTAAGAACGACTATTAAGTCATCTTGAAAGTACTCAAACAGATAGTAGTGCGCTATAGCCTCCCTCATAGACAGTGGCCAAGAAACCTTCATCCTTTCTTCCAAAATTCAGAATAAAATCAACATTCGAAAGTGAAGCTTTTCGTCACAGTAAAGGGAAATTAAAATGGCTAATCGTGACAAACCTCACTAGTGATATTTGTTCCCCAATTTGGACCTTGTGCAAACATTCACATGCTAGGATTTTGAAAGTTGGAACAATAGATTGAGGCCACCTGATGAATGAAATTTGCGAAAAAAATAAAGTATTAGTTAGATTTGTATACTGATTACATTACTCAGATTTGAGAGAAAGCATTCTGGAGTATAAAAAACAACCCCCCATATCTAGCTCATAACAAAAAATCGATACTAGTGCTGACTGTTGCATTGAGACTAACACAAAGAAAACTAGAGGCACATATTACAATAATATGCCTCATGAGTCATGATTTATGGTTTCTTTTTCAAATAAGTCCTTACAGCCAGAAAAGAAACATAGATGAATAGAAATGATAGAAAGAAACAAGTACCAACTGTTGAGGAGTGAAGATCCACTTGGCACGGTGGGTAGAGGTTAGAAAATTCGTCATATCCAATTAGAAAATTGTTGGCCAAATGCTTTAGTATGCATATTTATGATATTAGTAAGCACATTTATAAGGGGAAAAAACCATAAATTATGTTAGTGATAGACAAAAAACATCAATAAAAGAAATAGTAGCCATGATTTTCCCTAATAACGGCATCTAGGTTCAAGTGTAGCAATGGTTCCTTGATGTACTGATCATTATAAATGTGTTTGCATAAATAAAGAATTTTAAAATTTGAGAGAATTTTAAATGCTATTAAATTTAATTCATCAATTGAACTTGCTTCATTTACAAAGTTCCATTTCCCAAAAATTACACCTAGTAAACATAAACAAGGAGAAAACTATAAAATTCAAAGAACTTATATTCCTTGGAGGCATTTCATCAAACACCTTTATTACACAAAAACATTCCTTCCTCACAATCCCTTCACACTACATCTTTAAACTATCAATCAAGTAGAAAGTCTAAGGGTTAATGCTAGAAGTAGTAAGCAAATTGATTTAGCATATTTGACATCTCAAATAAACACTTTCCTTTCTGATATAAGCACATTACATTCACAGAAACATGAACTAGAAGAGCAGAGAATTTTAACAAATAGTGAAGATTTATATATATCAAAAATCACCATAATGAAACTTGATTCATAATTTCTAAAGGCATACATTTTGTAGGATTTTGAATTTATTATTAGTACCCTTAATCTGCCACATACACAAGTATAGAATCATTACAGGAAAGACGAGAAAACAATTCAAATTTTGATACAAAAGTTTAAGCTACTGCATAGAGATGCATACATGGTTGAAAATGTTAATGTCGAATGAAGTAAAGAGGAAGATAGCATACCCCTTGAAGCTCCTGCAAACACTTGTTTTCTCTATCTACAGCCTCGTCATACCTTAGCCTTCACTCAGCAGATTTGTCCATTGCTTCCCCGTTAGCAATGTCAAACTGTCGCCTGCAAACATCATGAATTGGCAAACAAAACAAGGGGATATTATGATCACAAATCTATCTGCTCTATCAAACTAGAACCGCAAATTACAATCAAAGTGCCATAAATCTTAAATTATGAGAAAGGGGTTAGAAGGTAAGCTTAGGAGGTCAGAGTCATCAGAGAAGATGCTATAGTGAATGGCCCAAAGCCTGAAATAGACAGCAACGCCCATTAACATTAGAAAACCCAAGCTTGCTATGATTCTTCTTCTCTTCATTCTTACCATAACCATATCACACACTCTTTCTTCTGAAAAAGAGTGCAGTGAGAGAGAGAGAGAGAGAGGGTTTCTTATTGATTTCACATTTTGAGGTCTCATACACACCTTATGGTACTATCTTAGTTCACCATGGCAGTTCATCATCGATATATCATTCTTCTTTGTTCTTCATCACTGAAAACAGAGAGAGCAAGTAAGGTAGAGTGAGATAGAGATAACAAGCGAGAAAGAGCGTATTGAATGTAGAATCAACAAACCCTAACAAATCTCAAATAAGATTTATTACTAAGAAAAAACTTCGATTTCATCTTGATCTGCCAGATTGATTAGGATCAAGCAAGCAAACAGAGAAAAAGTAATAACAGAGAGAGAATCACATACTTCTGAATATTCAAACCAAAATCGAAAAGATAAATGGAGAAGACCTACCACGGCGACGATCTTGTGCGTCTACACGCAAGAACGGAGGCGGTGCAAGCGGCGGAGGTGTGGTGTTGCGACAAGAGCAACAACGGTGGCTGGAAGACCTTGGCGACGTAGATCTGAGACACGAACAAACAATGACAGCGATGTAGATCTGAGGCGGATCGGATCGAAATGAAGTCCAAGGAATCATTCCCGGAGGAGATGTGTTGACGAAAAAAGTGCTTTCTCTCGATCTCATAGGCGGAAGAGGAGCCTTTGCTTGATTCCAGAAGCCTCTGGAACTGCAGCAGCGACGGCGACAAGTTTAGAGTTGCGGCAGTGAGCTCTCTCTTCACTTTGTTTCACCCAATCTCTCCTTCTGTTTGTTAATTGGTCCATTGTTATGAAAAATATATTTTAGTAAAAATACTAGTAGCCATAACATTATGGCCACTAAAATCTTTAAAAAAAAAATATTTTTTATGTATTTTTTAGTGGCAATAATAATAATTGCCATTATAATATATAGTATTAATGGTAAATATATAATTGCCACAAAAACATAATTTAAATAAAACAAACAGCAGCCATTAAGCTATTGCCACTAAAAGTTAGTCGCTAAAACTAATATTTCTTGTAGTGTCCTTTATTCTTGCTTACTTAAGATGTTATTGTTGCTTTCTTGAATTTGATAGTTGTAGATTTTATAAATTCTTATAATTTATGAAGTTTTATGTTTATGCACTCTAGGTGTGTTTCATAAAATACTTGAACTAGTTATAGAGTAGATTTTGCATTCTTGACTTGGGTTAAAAACTTGGGTGAACTTGAGTCATTATATGTCCAAGTTGATTGATAATGTAGATATATTAAATAATCTTGTTTCCACTAATGCTAATCTTTTACTAACTCAAGCCTTAGGCATTTTTCTCCTCTTTTCTCATATGCTTCTAGCCTAGGACATTCTAACTCCTCTAATTGGAGCTTACGCTCCATTCCTGCTCCCTTTAAATCCGGATCGTACTGCTTCACCGCCCAGTATGCCTTGTATTGAATTTCAAATGGAAGATGACAAGGCTTCCCAAAGACAATGCGGAAGGGGCTCATTCCAATTGGGGTCTTGTAGGCAGTCCTATTTGCCCATAATGCATCTCCCAATCTGGAACTCCAATCCTTTCTTTGTGGATTAACCACTTCCAAGATTTTTTTGATCTCCCTGTTTGATACTTCCGCTTGCCCATTGGTTTGGGGGTGATAGGCTGTGAAAACTTTGTGAAGAACCCCATACTTCTTCATCAATGCCTCAATTTTTATGTTGCAAAAGTGGGTTCCTTGGTCGCTCACGATTGCTCGTGGTGACCCAAATCTACAAATGATATTGTTTCTTAAAAATGAAGCAACGGTATTAGCGTCATCACAATGGGTAGGAATTGCTTCCACCCATTTTGAGACGTAATCCACGGCTAGTAAAATGTAAACAAATCCATTGGAATTTGGAAATAGTCCCATGAATCTATGCGCCAAACATAAAAAATTTCACAAAAAATCATCGGTTGTTAGGGCATTTCATCTCTTTGTGAGGTATTTCCAGATTTTTGGCATTGATGATAAGATTTTCAAAATTGGTTGACATCCCTAAATAAAGTGGGCCACCAGAATCCACAGTCTAGCACCTTTCTTGCTGTTCGTTGTAGGCCAAAGTGACCCCCACTCTCAGATGAGTGGCAAAATTAAAAGATAGATTGAAACTCGGATTCCGGCACACACTTCCTAATTACTTGGTCCGCCCCACGTCTCCACAGATGTGGATCATCCCAAAGGTAATACTTAGCATCACTCTTTAATTTATCCTTTGATGCTTCGAAAATTGTGGGGGAAAACGCGGGCGACCAAATAATTAGCAATCGGAGCGAACCAGGGAGCACTTTGGGATATTGCTTGCAAGGTATCTAAGGGGAATGAGTCATTGATAGGAGTAGGGTCCAAAGTTAAATGTTCAAGCCGACTCAAATGATCCGCTACCAAATTTTGGGACCCACTTCTATCTTTGATCTCCAAGTCAAATTCTTGCAAAAGCAATATCCACCTAATTAGCCTAGGCTTTGACTCTTTTTTCTTCAGCAAATATTTCAAAGCGGTATTGACCGAATACACTACTACTTTAGAGCCTAGCAAATAAGGTCAAAACTTATCTAGCACAAAGACAATGGCTAAAAGCTCTTTTTCGGTAGTGGTGTAATTCGACTGGGCCGAATCTAAGGTTTTTGAAGCATATGCTATAGTGTAAGGAGCGTTACTATCGTGCTGTGCTAGCGCGGCACCTACGGCGTGATTCGAGGCATCACACATGATCTCGAAAGGTTGGTTCCAATTCGGGCCTCGCACAATAGGGGTTGTGGTCAACGCTTACTTCAATTTGTCAAAAGCCTTTTTGCAATCCTTATCAAAATGGAACTCCACATCCTTTTGAAGTAGGCAGGAGAGGGGTAAGACAACTTGGTTAAAATTCTTGATAAACCGACGGTAAAAACTTGTATGACCAAGAAAGGAACGGATCTCCCTCACGGAGGAGGGGTAAGATAAACTCGAAATGACATCAATCTTAACGGGGTCGACAAAAATTCCGTCTCTATATACAATATGACCCAATACTATGCCTTGCTTCGCCATAAAATGACATTTCTCAAAGTTCAATACAAGGTTGGTATTGGTGCATCATTCTAGTACCCTAGCTAAGTTCACTAAACAATCATCAAATGAGCTACCATAAACACTGAAATCGTCCATGAATACTTCCATGCAATTCTCTAAAAGATCTGAGAAAACGCTTGTCATGTACCTTTGGAACGTTGCCGGTGTATTGCATAAGCCAAACGTCATTCTTTTATATGCAAACATTCCAAAGGGACAAGTGAAGGTAGTTTTCTCCTAATCTTCAGGAGCTATGTGAATTTGGAAGTATCCAGTATATCCATCCAAGAAGCAATAATGGAATTTACCTGCTAAGCGATCCAACATTTGATCAATAAACGGCAACAGGTAATGGTCCTTCCGCGTTGCTTGATTCAGACGGCAGTAATCTATGCACACCCGCCAAGCATTTTGAATTCGGGTTGCAACAAGCTCTCCACTTTCTGTTTTTACCATGGTTACCCCGGATTTCTTTGGCACCACTTGGACCGGACTCACCTACTCACTGTCGGAGATGGGATAGATGATGTCCGCTTCCAATAGGCGAGTTACTTCTTTCTTGACTACATCAAGGATTGTGGGGTTTAATCGTCTTTGCGGTTGATGGATTGGCTTAGCACCCTCTTCTAAGAAAATTCAATGAAGGCACAATTGAGGGCTTATTCCCACAATGTCACTTAGGCTCCATCCAATCGCCTTCTTGTACTTCAAGATAACCTCAAGGAGTTGTTGTTCCTCTTGATTAGAAAGATCGTTTGCAGCTATCACCGGAAATTTATGTTCCTCATCAAGAAATGCATATTTAACATGAGGTGGAAGAGGCTTCAAATCTTCCCTTGCTTCTTGGTGTGGTAGTCTATCCTCTTGGTCATGAGGGATTGGTGAGGTACTTTCATCATTGTCATCAAATTCTCTCACTCTTGAGCTCCCCTCAACAATTAAACCTTCTCGGAGCTCATGTTGGGTGTCTACTATGAGTTTTCCCTTTTCTCCGTCTTCAACGGAGTTCTCTTCCCCATCAATCAATTCATCATTAGGCTCCTCTTTGGCAAGAGTGGATTGAGGGTTTATCTTCTCAAGTGGCTCGCCTCCTTTTGAAATTATAGTATCGATGTTAGACTTGAAAGTTGAAGAAGGTGGCAATAGTGGACCATTGGGTGTCACAAGTTGTGGAGGAGTAAGGTTATTAGAGGTAGAGGGAAGTGTTAAATGGGACAAGACCTTGGCAAGAGTTGTCATGCAATTGTCTTGTTTCCTTTGAAATTCCTGTTGTTCTTGAATGTAGGCTTGAAGATTGTTCTCCTCATGAGGAAGGTTGAAGTGAGTGGGATGATGGTGAAGGTTAGGTTGCTTCAAGTGCGGTGATTGGTAAGATAAATGAAGAGGAGTTGGTGGTGGGAATAGCAAAGGGACTTGAGAGTATAGTGGTTATGTCTCATGTAGGGGATCTGGAGCATGTACATGTGAGGGGCAAAATTGTAATGATGGTGGGTTCCTCTAGGTATGAGAGGTTGATAGGAATTAGGATCATAGGGTCCATGTGAAGGTCCTTGTTGCCAAGAATTGCTTGCTTGCGACTCTCCCTCAAATTGGCATCCCATATTTTGATGCGACCCGATGTCGGTATTGTCATCCCCTACAACATGATAACAACCAAACTCCAAGCCAAAAGGGTGATAGCTCATGGTGAAAAGAAAAGATAAGACTCAATGATATTAACGAAAGTAATAAACAGATGAATATATACCCTAACTATCTCTATTTACCTAGGACTAAACAAATAAAAACGTTAGTTATTACTACTAGTTAGATAGAGGCGCCATCTACCAATTAGGTCAAGTAACAAACAAAAATCAAGTATTCACACTATTCACATATTCACAACAACCAAAACTATAGCACTCATTGCACTTAGTATCCCTGGCAACAACGCCAAAAACTTGGTAGGAGGATGATCGTCGGTTAAGAATTCTTACAAAAATAATTACGTTGATAGCATAGTTCTCAACCAACAAAAATCTTCCCCCAAAGTTTGGAAGTACAAAGGTTGTCACTCTTCAAAACAAATATAAACCGAGAGTTTTAATTCCCGGATCGTCTCCCAAGGACTAGTGATCAATGAGTGCGCAATTTCGGTTGTGAAGGCAACAAGATTTCAATGAAGAGATAAACAATTAAAGGAATAAAAGAACATTCAAAATTGCAAATAATGAACTAATAAAAGAATTAAAGAACTAGCTATGTAATATGAACAAGTAAGCTATAAAAGTGATTGATGTATGTATGTGTGTGTGTGATTCAAAACATAAGTGGAATCTTGGCTTGGGATGAGCTAGGGAATCCTTTCCTTGTTGGAACCACAACTATGACAATTGTAATAGATTAATCTCACTTAGTTAACCCTCACATCAGAGAGTAGGTTAAGTGAGCATAGTTGTTCCTAATCCACAAATCCTAACTCACTTGTTAATTACCTTAGAAACAAATTAACGTTAGTGAAAACAAGAACAATTAACAATCCAAGAATTATCACTAAATGTTGGACATTCCAACTCTAGCATCCCAATTGCTCATGTTTCCCAAGTCTAAGAGGTGGAAATTAGGCCCATAACCAAAATTGACATTTCCACAAATACTTGGTGGGCAAAAACATAAATCGTGACAAAATTGAGAAAATGCTTGAAACTATAAGCAATAAATGATCAAAAGCAACAATAACAACTCAACCAAGCATATAACAATCATCAATCATCAAAATCATCAATAAGAAAGCAAAATTGCAAAAATTATATATATTAACACTATGACTTTAATTACAAGAAAGAGTATCAAAATTGTAACTATAAAGAGTAGTAATTAAGAGATACTTACAATGGAGGCTAGCACAAACCAAGATAAAAAATAGAAATGGCACTTAAAATGTAAAACCCTAATATAAACCCTAATAGTGATGAGAGAAAACTTAGAGAAAATTAAACTAAAGCCTCCTACTACTATTCTAAAAACTACCCTAATGATATGCTATGCCTCTTTAATGTTTGCCCCCTCCAATAGGAGCTCTTAGCATCAGAATTGGGCCTCCAAGCCCCTTAAAACGCGAGTCACATGCATTTTTAATGAAGGCATGTGTGGGCACCTGTGCGTATGCACAAGGGATTGTGCGCACGCACACTTTGCGCTGCTCTGCTGCCTATGCGTACGCACAAGGTGTTGTGCGCACGCACACAACGCTTTGCTCTTCTCCTTTGTTTCTTCATGCTTCCTCCTCCTTGCATGCTCTTCTTCCATCCTCACCAAACCATTCCTATGTTATACATCTGAAATCACTCACAAACAACATCAAGGTATTGAATAGAAAGCAATTGGAATAAAATAAATTAATTAGGCACAAAAGAGAATGTTTTTATAATCAAGCACAATTTAGGAGGAAAGCTCAAAAGCATGCTATTTAATGGAATAAGTGTAGGTTTATATGATGAAATCCTCTCAATTCTAACAAAAAATTATCGGAAAATATGGATTCATCAATATCCTAAATAGCACGAAAGAAAAAATGACCTAGAAAAGAAGTAATAGTACTAGAAGCCTGATGAAAGAATAAAAGCTCAAAGTCGCATAAAGCAGAATTACAAAGCACGAAGCGTTCAGACACGATAACCAAACGCGTTGGCACGAGAGGAACAACACATAATATACAATAAAACCTTGTAAATAGCTCCAGGATACACAAGGTAATAATATCAAAGTACACAAGGGTTTTGAAGAGACTTACCCTACCCAACGATATTAGGGGCAAAACCCAACAATATTCTAATGCTAGATCACCCCTAAATAACCAAAACCACAAAAACAAAACCCAAAAATGTGAAACTGTTAGGGATAGAAACTGGAGCATGGATTTCGAAAATATTACCACCTTGTTTAGGTTGAAACGAAGAGCTCGACGAGAGTTTTGCGTGGCCGCAAACGGTACACAAATCTGAGCACTATAGCTCAAGATATGGCGAGAACAAGGAGAAGGTGAATAATGTTTCTTCTTCCCTCTTCTCTCACCTCCCGCCCCTTTCTTTATGTTAGGGTAAAAATGAGTTGAAATGCTCATTAGTTGTACTTATATATGTTGGACTTGGGCACAATTTGGGCCTGGTCCAACCGCTTTACGTTTTATGTTTGTTTGGCCCAACTTTGGGTCAAAACCTTTAAGATTAGCGTCCTGTTTTCAATTCTAAATTATTTTTGTCTTTCTAAATTAGTAAATTCAATTTTTAAAATATTCTTTTTTCTTATACGTGGTACCGGATATACTAGAGCCGGTACTACCGGCATACGTAATAGTACGCATTTTTACGAAAAATTTTCGCAAAAAGATACATTTTTCCACTCAGAAAAATCTACTGAATTCAAATTTTACTTTTAAATCTTTAAGTTAAGATGTCTAATTTTTTGAAGTTATTCCGAACAATTAAATTGTTATTTTATTTTATCTACACACTTAGTTCGATTCTGGTTCTTACTCTCCCCAAGTACGTCACCATTACGTTAACCTAGCTGCCTCATCGTACGAACACTAACTTAAGCATCAGAGTGTCCTTGCAGGTGACTTCACCCGCCGACTGACCGACTACTCACTAGCGCAACTCCCCACCTCAGAACCCATACTCAGCTCTTGATCCACCTCGTTACACCCCATAGCTAACCGACTCAACGAACCAATAAACAATTTAAGACTATACTTGATGGTGAAGTAAAAATAAAAAATTCATTACATCATAAAACCTAAAGTCCAACAAATTCAGACATGAGATAAAGAGAATTATTTATCTGATGCCTTAATTTGTAAAGAAGATGAAATATACGTATATATTGATGTGTAATGGTAATGTGGTATAATAAATATTTAACAATTCCCAATCAATGTAACAGTAACATATAACTTTAAAGTAAATGGAGGAAGAAAACAAAACAAGAAAATTATATTGACAGCAATTGCAGAATTAAGAGGATAGTTATGAAGTCAAACTATAGGGTTAATTGTGAATTTTGGACACCTAAAAAGAAAAAGAAGAAAAAAAATTAAGAAGGAGAATAAAAAATTGAAAGGAGAAAAGCATAACAGAATTATCAAAGAAAAGAAAAATATCACATTATGCCCTACTCATAGCCTTCCAAATCAATATTTATAATTCTAATTCTCTCGCTTCTTTTTAAGGAATCCTTAATGTAACGGGTCATTCTCTGCGTATTCTATTTCTATAATTAATTTTTTTCAATTAAAATACTTGTATTTTCTATTCCGTCATAATTTTGTGTTGCGTGACCTGATATGGATGTTGCTCCTTTATTCATACACCTAACATAATTATTCTAACTATATGTTAGCATGTATCAAAACAATCCATTGGCTCCAAACTGTTTAGAGTCTATTCTAAAATAACTTGATTACAATTACACTTATGAGTTATCACATCGCTACATAGCCAGTCTTTTTGCACTGTCTTTACCGTCGTTTAATTCTTCTTTCATGGACCTTTAGAGTATTACACAGCACACTAAACAACAATACTTTTATTGGCAACCGTCTGTATATGGTATATTGTTACTCTAATAAAGTAGCTGGAACATGTGAAAATTTCTCTATCCTTTTGTGTTTAGAATTTTGCTTTTATGTTTTGAAATGTCAAAACATCTCTCTCTAAACTCTAATATTACAGAGTTGCTCTTTTCGCTATATAACCCTATTTCTTTATCACGCCTTTCTCCTAACGTGAACTGCAATTGAGGAGAGAGACCAGTTGAGTGTTTCGAGCTGTGAAACGGTGAAGCCAACCAAACTGCCGCCGCGTCAGTGCTCCCCCGCCGTCGTTGCCGCTAGTGAATGCACCAATGCTTCGGTGCATTAACCGCCCCTTCTTTCGTGCGTGACTTCTCCCAAGAGGCAAGTTTTGTGATCTTTTATATTTGTACTCTTTATGGTGCTATTTGCTTGTGATTTATGATTTCATGGTTCTCTTGAATTGGCTATTACATTACATTCTTACTTATGGTACCATAGCAGTTAATGTTATTAGCTTATTCTTCTTTAATCAATATCTACAGTAGTAATTGATCTTTGTGTTAAATTCTCTTTTGCCAATATGTTTCATGCAGTACCTTTTGTGATTGAGCATCGAAGTCTTTTTTATGTTCGTTTTTCAACCAAAAAAAAAAGAAAAACAGAGAGTTTGTTATTGATGTTTGTCTTTGTCATATGGCTAATATATATAATATATTTTTATTAAAATAAAAGATTTTTTTTTACAATTAAAAGAAATGGAACTGTCAATATGATAATCAATGAGGCATAATCAGAAAATTATACTAATACTTGTGTTTGTTGCAGCTTCAATTGTAAACTATAATTGAGAATAAATTCACGAGTTGTATTAGGTCTGTACCAAGTTTTATGCTGTTTTGTCATCTGAGTTGGTATGGCATTGGATAACGGTTTAGGGTTTTAGAGTTTGTAGAATTGCTTATTGAGTCATTCTAGTTTTGATGATGGTGTGGCTCTTGAATCAAATATTGTTTGTTCATTTACTATTCTCTAGTCAATAATGCACAACTCCTGCAGCACAATTAAAGAATCTACGAGGGGAGTGTGTTATTTTTTAGTTATTATTGGATTCTGAACAATGATAACGGTAGGAATCCTTATTATTATTATTATTAGGGTTAAGTACTGAAATCGTCCCTAAGGCCTGGGGTGAAAATCAAAATCGTCTCCGACCTTTTTTTGTTATTAAAATCATCCTCAACGTTACAAAACGTTATAAAATCGTCATTTTCTATTTTTTTGGACCAAATTACCCTTAACTATTAATAAAAATAATATTAAAAAAAATAAAACCCCACCCCACCCACACCCAGCATCCTTTCGTCACTCCCTCCACCCCCAAACCCACCCCCAATTCCATCTTCATCAGTTCCCACTCCCTCACCCCTCACCCCACTCCCTCACCCCTGCGTAACCCGCGCGCCGCCCCTGCGTCCAACCCGCGCGCCGCCCCTTCGTTCTTCCTATTTTTCTTTTTTATTTTTTTTTATTTTTGAAGAACATATACATGATTGATGATGGATTGTTGCTAATTTTGTGATTATTCTGTGATTGATGTTGTTGCTGAATTTTTTATTTATTTTGCTGATGCAGAAGGGAATTGGGGGTTACTGGGTTAGTGGTGATGAAGAAGGAGGTGAGGGGGTGAAGAGTGGGGGGTTACGGTGAGGAGTTTTGTGACTGCCTCTACTTCTTCTTCTGCTCTGCTTGAACTTCTGCTTCTGAAATTATAACGTGATGATTATTGAACTTTTGGATCTGAAAACTGAAATTGTAGTTGATGATTATTGAATTATTGTTTATTGAAATTGATGTGATTATTGAAATTGTTATGCTTCTTCTGCTTCTGATTTTTTTGTTGATTTATTTTGTTTTGTGAATGTTGCTGTTAATTTGTTTTGTTATGAGTAATGAATGGTGAGAAAAGGGAGAGGAAGGAAGTGGAAGGAGATTGGGTGAGGGGTGAGGGGTGAGGGGTGAGGGGTGGGGGGTGGGGGGGGTGAGGGAGTGGGCTGAGGGAGTTACGGGAGGGTGAGTGAGGGAGTGGGGTGAGGGAGTTACGGGATGGGAGGGAAAGGGAGGGGGCGGAGTTTGTTTTAATTTTTTAATATTATTTTTAATTATTTTTATTAATAATGAAGGGTAATATGGTAAAAAAAATAAAATTGAAGTGGAAAAATGACGATTTTATAACGTTTTGTAACGTTGAGGATGATTTTAATAACAAAAAAAGGTTGGGAACGATTTTGATTTTCACCCCAGACCTTAAGGACGATTTCAATACTTAACCCTTATTATTATTATTATTATTATTGTAACATCCCACATTTTTTAAAATCTAAATATGAATAAATTGTAATATTATCTTATTATATTTAAACTTTATATTATTCTATTAGAAATAATTAAATAGATTCAGAGATAAATTCATTCTAAACCAATTAATATTTTTAGGTAATTTTATTATAATAGAATATTTTGCATAATTTTAGTAATTAAAAAAAATAAGAAAGAATTGTATAGTTTAATTTAAGTGATTTCTATTACGAATAAGCTATGACTTATTATTAATTTGAACTCCTTATTTTGTAAACTAATCTAGTAAGAGTAATCAAATTAGTTTTATTAACATTTGGAGTTAAGTTAATTAATACTATTGTGTAATTTTATAATTGATATTTCGTATAATTCGAAATTAAAATTTAGTAATGGAAGTATTATATAATTTTATTTAAGAAATTTCTATTATAAATAAATTATAGTTTATTTTATTAGTTTGAGTTCTTAGAAATTAATTTATTAGAAATGATTACATTGTTTTTTATAAATACTTAGAGTTTAAGTTAATTAATTTTTATGTAAAACTTTTATTATAATAAATTATTTTATATAAATTAAAATTAAAGTCTCGATAATAGAAAAATAATGGAAGGTCATATAATTTAATTGAGGTAATTGATATTTCAAGTTTAACCGTATTTTATAAAATGTGATTAATATGTTTACTTTATAATTTAAATTAAAAATAATTATTTGAGCTCGTTAATAGATTGATAGATAAAATCTTATACATTTTAAAAATAATCTTTATAGTAATATATTTGAATTCTAAATTATTATTCTATTATAAATATTTTATAAAATTGTTATATTATTCATAAATATTTTACCCTAACCCTAAATCCCCAAATAAAACCCTAATTCCCAATTTGATTTCAATTAAAACACAACGCGCACCACGTTCAGAAACGGAAGGGAAAAGAGCGAAGAAGACAGGGGAAGAAAGGAGAGGAACGAGGGAGAAGAGGAGAGCGAGGGACCCAGGTTGTCACCGTCGAACCCGCCAACCGCGTCGCCGTTGTTCGTCCTCATCACTGCCAGAGACGTCGCTAGGGAGCTCGCGCAAGTTGAACGTGCTGTCTTCCCGCACCATCGCTGCCACCGTCGAGCCTTGTCGTCGTCACGCAAGACGCCACCACTGCCGTTAATCGAAGCCGCCGCTCGCAAAGCCAAACCGCTGTGGAGCCTGAAGCCGAAGGGGGTTGTTACCACTGCTGTTCCTAGGGCACGTTGCTGCTGCTGTTGGGTTCGTCGCAGGGAGGAATCCGAGCAAGGAAAGGAAGAAGGTGGCGATAGAGACCTCCGCTGCTGCTGCTGTTACTATCGGTGTTCCGGAGCTCGCGGTTACTGTCGTTGTTGGTGATGAACCAGGTTGTGTCCTTGCTGCTGATTGATTGTAGTGAGAGACGTTGTAGCCACCACTTTTCATTTTGGTAAGTTCATGGGTAAGACCGCCTTGATTCTTCTCTGTGCCATTTTATTTAGGCAGTTAGTGTTGATCCGTTTAATTTACCAGAGTCATTATTGTCATTGCTCGGTGCCGCTGCCCTTAGTTAGAACTACTGAATGTTGTTGCTGCGGGATTACGTTGAAATTGTCTATGATGCTGTGAATTCAAAATTAGCGGGCTTATCGTGGTTAATTCGTGTGAGTTCAGCTAATCGAGGTAGGGGGTTTAACTTAAACGATTTTAATTTAAGAATGCCCATAAAGTTTATTGAGTAATTGCAAATAGTTTTAATTGTTGTGATTAGTTGATTGGCTATATGGATGTTGAATTGTGGCTGGGGATTGATTGAATTTGTGGATTTTGTGAAGTTGATTGATTGTGTGAATTGTGAATTGTTGATGAGTGATTGCTGAGAACTCTGGGTTTGATGGATTATATTGAATTTGTTACTGTTGAGCTGGTTATTTCTTTATTGTAATGGTGGTGGACTTGGTGATTGATTGGAATTGAGTTTAGAGAATATTTGAAGGATTGAATCTTAAAATGTTGAAGACGCAATATGAAGCTGCGAGTGATTTGTGGGTTTTCTTTATGGTTTTAATTACTTTCATAGAGTCCCTTCGCTTGTCCCTTGAGATTTTATTTTACATAGAGGGGTAGGTTTGGTATATTGTATTTGAGTTTCATTTGGTTTCTTCTGTATAAGAACTATTATTAATAATATTTATGTGATTATTATTTGTTGGAAATCTTTGAAACATGACTTTAATGAATAAAAACAAAATTTTTTGGCATTTTCTTAAAACTGAAACGCGAACTCGATACAAAGGCTCCATAATTAAGTAGTTAATACTAGAAAAGGTTATGTAATGTTCTTTCTAGCAGAAATACCTTGACTTAAGCAAGGTATTTTGCTGGACGGGACGTTACAATTATTATTATTATTATTATTATTATTATTATTATTATTATTATTATTATTATTATTATTATTATTATTATTGTTGTTGTTGTTGTTAAAGTCAAATAATCTATTGCAATATCTGCCATCTCTAATTTTTGTTAAACTCTTGGTGTAATGGTGCTATAGAGTTGAGAATTTGAAAGAAAAGAAATGGGGATGAAGAAGAGTGAAAAAGACAGCAAAAAAGTGATGGAAAATAAGAAGAATGAGAAGAAAGATGTTGGCAGTGCTGCCAGCAATGCAACCATAGAAAATGACAGCGTTTTTGCTTCTTGCTCCTTCTCTAGCCTTGGCCTTCGCCCTTCCTTATGCGATGAACTGCGTGGTATTTCCACTCTTGCTCTCCCGCTTTCTTTGATTTTTATTTCTTTCATAAATTTTCATTCCTAGCGTCACAGAAGCATGCCTGGTTAGAATTGAGCTTAAGAGTAACCTACAATTTTCCCTTTTTTTTGTTCCAAATGGGAAAAGAGTTTATATGTTTTTTGTTGATAGAAAAATTGGGATTCGAGGTTCCAACTCTGGTGCAAGCTCAAGCCATTCCTGTTATTCTCGCTGGCCGTCATGCGTATCCTTTTTTCCTTCTCTCTGGATTTAGAAATCTTCCTTCATCTTCTTTTCTTTAGCACATGCTATATCTTCTTATTTCTGGGTTCCTTAATGATAAAATTTTAGACTTATTAATGCTGCCACAGGCACAGGGAAGACAGTTGCCTACTTAGCTCCACTTATTCATCACTTGCAGAATTATGATACTTGCATACAACGCTCTGATGGAACATTTGGTAAGTCTTTTTTTGATACCTATTTGTTCAATTTCTCTCCATTTATTTGTCACAGACAGATAACAATTATGCATGCTTGTTACTGTGTATCATGTCATATTGCCCTGGATTTGAGTATACTGCTATAGCTTGAAATAATGCTTTCAAATGAGAAAAGGTGAACATAGAAAGTTTCTCGACAAGCAAGTTTTATGGGATAAGATTAGACCTTCTAGCATCTATTTTGTATAAAGCTCATAATATAAGTCTTTTCCTCCCAGACATGTTGAGAGATTTTAAAGCTACACTACATCGATAGCTCTCCTTTGGATTGTTTTTGCTCTTATATGGAGGATCTCTTACGCTCCATCTTGTAAATATTCTTCTATCTGTCTCAATGATATTCTTCGTGATATATATCTTGCTCGTAAGTTTTTGATACTTCACTGAATATAGAGTTTTTGCCCCCCCTCCCCCCCTGCCTTTTCCTCACCAATAATGTGTTGTTTGTTACTACTATTGAGGAGCACATATGTGAAGTTTAATGATAATGCATCATCTAAAAGTTGTGTTAATTTTTTTTATGGGAATATTGTACTGACCGTTTGTTTTCCCCTTTTTGTAACACAAATTAATATTGCATTTCTTTCTTTAATTTAGTCTGAATCAGTTACAGATTTAATTGATTTGTTGGAAATAGCGTTGGTTCTTGTACCGACGCGTGAGCTATGTTTGCAGGTTTATGAAATTCTTCAAAAGCTATTGCATCGATTCCATTGGATTGTTCCCGGGTATGTTATGGGTGGTGAAAATAGATCAAAGGAGAAAGCTAGGCTACGCAAAGGTAGAAATCAAGTATATTTATCAATAACATTTTTAATAGGGAAAAAAAGAACAGCATTCCTATTATCTTTTCATATTTAAGGTTTTGTCCCTTTTTAATTTTTTTCTTTTGTTCATGCGATGGAATTATCAAACTGATAGCAACAACATTATGAAATAAAATATGCTTTAGCTTGTTAGAGGAACAAGGTTGGACATTCACTGTACCTGGTCAAATTTGTAACCTGTGGTTATTATTATAGGCATATCAATTCTTATAGCAACACCTGGGCGCCTTTTAGATCATTTGAAGAATACATCATCATTCTTGTACACAAAATTGCGCTGGATAATTTTTGATGAAGCTGATAGGTATGGCTTGCTTCTATTGATGCTATAGAAATTATCATGTGTTGGCATAGGAAGTGTGATAATGATTCTGCATATAGTGTTTTTTTTTTTTTGCCAAGTATTTTTTTTAAAAGGGTTAGCTGGATGTATGGTTTTCTGCAGGATTTTGGAATTAGGATTTGGACAAGATATACAGGAAATACTACATCTTTTGGGTTCAAGGAAAGCAGCAAATGATAACAAGGAGAGTACAGTTCCAAGAAACTCTGAATTTCAAAGGCAGAATTTGCTTTTTTCTGCCACCTTAAATGAGAAAGTGAACCATCTTGCTAAAATAAGTTTACACAATCCAGTGATGATTGGTCTTGAGGGTAAAACAAGAAAACCAGTATCAACAATTGAAAGCATTGATCCTTCAGAGTCTGATGAAGAAGACGAAGTCAAGTATTCCAGTAAAATACCAACAATTGTAGATTATAAAATCCCCACACAGTTAATTCAGAGATACGTGAGAGGTATGTGATAATTAGTTTCTTTTTTATCTTTCCTTCACTGCATTTCGCGGTTAATATTCTCAAGATGCTAAGTACCTAATTGGAATACAATTTTGCTAAGCAGTGCCTTGTGGTTCTCGGCTTGCTGTTCTTCTTTCAATTCTAAAGCATCTTTTTGAAAGAGACACTTCACAAAAGGTTAGGCGTCACTTGCTCTAAAGATACTTTCCTTATCTATATTATATGTAGGATGTTGGAGTTAGAAGATTTTTAACTCTCCGCATTCTCTCTTTCTTTTAGTAGCTGTATTTCTTATCATTGGCAAATATTGACATGACCGTGAACAATTTAATATTTCTGGTGTACTTATGAAGAATTATGTGATGGGGACAACAAAAGCTTGTCGATATCCCTTGAAAACAGTTGACAAATGGAAGGCATTATTTTTTATTTATACGACTGGAACTTATATTTGGCATGCATCGATCCTTAACTTTATTTTTCCCTTGCCGATTGAACATGCTGTTATTCAAATATTATGCTTTAAGATTCACATAATTGACCTAGTGATTTTACAGGTTGTGGTATTCTTTTCGACATGTGATGCGGTAGACTTTCACCATTCGCTACTAAGTGAGTTCCACTTCTCGACTGATCCTCAAACAAAAGAAAGGGTCATACAGATGTTTCTTGGATGCCAAACTTTTCGATTGCATGGTAATATGGAACATGAAGACCGGAGATCTACTTTTCAGGCTTTTAAAACTGAGAAATCTGCTTTGCTTTTGTCCACTGATGTTTCTGCTAGAGGCCTGGATTTTCCTAAGGTTCGATGCATCATACAGTATGATTCTCCTGGGGAAGCTACTGAATATGTGCACAGGTATGTATACCTATTTTTTGTTTTGGCTTCTTTTACCATGTTTTTAGGGGTGGTTATGTGGAAGGCATTTTTTTTTATTTTAATTTTAGTTTTTTATGCTAATTGCAGTCCAAACAAACCTCCCCGGATCATTTTATATCGATTGTATAATTTTATTTTATTTGATCTTTTATTTATAAAACAAGTGATCTCCGAGCTTCAATTAGTTAGATCAATGCTGTTAATGGAGAACTTTGTCACTCGTAAATATTCAGGGGCTAACAGCTATGCCACTCTAGCATCTTAAGAATGTCTTATCCATTCCATGAGGGATTTTAAAATCAATTAATATTATGAATAACTAAATGATTGTCATATCATTGTATCCAAATTTGCTGCAATAAATAGCCCTAGAAGGACTCACTTTGAAAATGAAAACATACATAATGTAATATCTATCAGGAAGTGGAATTTGTTTCATGGATATCTCTTCTAGATTCAAAAGGATCCTCCCATGCTGTCTTTTATGTTATGTTAAAGTCTTAAAGCATGATGTTAAGACTATGATTTGTGATCCTTGATGAATTCATGATGCAGAGTTGGTAGAACTGCTCGTCTGGGTGAAAGGGGAGAGTCCTTGTTATTTCTGCAACCAGTTGAAATAGATTATTTACAGGACTTGGAGAAACATGGTGTTTCACTAGCAGAGTATCCTCTTCTCAAAGTGTTGGATAATTTTACATTACACGGACATAACAAACAAGTAAAGAAGTCTATTTTCATTGACTTGCATCCTTGGGTCCTTTGTCTCCAGAAGGCACTCGAGTCATTCATCATTTCCAAGGTGATACACTGCTGATCTTTCTGAATTCTGGTTTAATATAGATACTCCATTTCCATCTAACTGAATGATACATGAGAAACCTGTATTTTAACATGTTAATCCTATTTTGATTTGGAAAAATGTGCCCAAATTTAACTCTAGAGCCATTATTGTTGTTTGGCTTAGAGCTTTTACAACAATGAAACATTTGGAGTTGCTAGTGTTGGTTTTATGCATATGCTAAGCAAGAGGACTTATGAACTGCTGACGATCTAAATTAATGCCAGATAGGTTTGAGTTAAAGGAAATGGAGGGTCTTGACAGGGAAATGGGTCATGGTTGTCAAAATCACATGTCAACTCATAATGTTCTATGATTTCTGCTAGGCTCTTCAATCCTAATCACAGCCACCAACTTAGTTTGGTGGAATTGATAAGGGAACTTTTTGAAGTGGTGGGATTGGATGATCCCTGCTGCTGTTGAGTCATTGTTTATGGTGGCAGATTCTGGAGAAAAATCTAACCTACTCCAAAACGATTAGACTTAGATAACGGTAACTACAAACCACTCTTCATCTATTTCCCCATATTTATGTCTCTTCCCGAATCTCTGCATTGGCCTTGTTTCCCTTTGATCATCGTTTGTGCTGAATGCCACCAAAAAGGGCCTTTGTGCTGCATCTTAGTTGTTCATGTGAGGTGAGCTGCTCTAGGTAGGATGTTTGATCATTCACTATGCCGCGTTTACCTAGGTGGTTATACATCTAATGTATTCACAGAGGTTAAATTAGACTTGCAGGTTGATCTTATGACTTGTAACAGTAAACATCAATAAAGTTGTACTCTTCATATGTCAACTTGTCAAGTATACAAATACTATTTCTCTCGAAATTGAGCCATTGAAATCATGTTACATCTAATAACGAAGAGGGATGATAATTTCCAAAACGCAATCATCCTTGTTCCTCATGATTTCACTGACAATTTTTGTTTACAAATACGATTCTATATAGAGATCTTAGTTTCTGTGTATCATAAGCTAACTGTTGTGTTGTCATTTTTTCAGCCCAAGATGGATGAACTTGCTAGGAAGGGATTTTGCTCTTGGGTCCGTGCTTACACAGCACATCGTGGTGAGCTGAAAAGAATATTTATGATCAAGAAACTTCACTTGGGGCACGTGGCCAAAAGCTTTGCGTTGAAACAACAACCATCCTTAGTTGGACAATCCTTCCAAAAGCAAAATAAGAAGAGAAAGAGATTTGAGAAAAAAAATGGGCTATCGAAAAAGAGAAAAGTTGCTAGAGTGACTTAGGCCCAGTTTTGATAAATAATTTAAATAAGTTCTTTTTAAGGAGTTTTATTAATAGCAGCTTATAAATAAGTTATTTTGTGTTTGGATTTTTAGTTATAAAAGTACTTATTTTAAAGTTATAGCGTTTGGATAAATAACTCAAAAAATAATTTTTTTTACAGAAGAGAATGAATATTAAAATAACGATGATAACAAATACTTTCCAATATTGAATGTTGATTTTACATAACCTAATCACTAATATTGTGTATGATATGGTAGGTGAAAATAAAAAATAAATATAAAATGTATGTTAATGTATATTTTGTTGTTTTTTATTTTTTTTTACTCTTATTAGAATTTCTTTCTCTTTTATTGAAGTAAAAAACTTGCTATAATTAACTATGAAAATGATAGCAAGCTATAAAATCACATGTGAAAAAAAATAAAATTAAAACTGAAATTTATACCACAGTTAAATACAAAATAATAAAAATAAAGTGATAAAATGATAAAAAAAATAATTAAAACTGAAATTTATACCACAGTTAAATACAAAATAATAAAAATAAAGTGATAAAATGATAAAAAAAAATACTTAGAAGGAATATATAGGTTGTTCAGAAGCAATGAAGATGATGAGGTTTGAAACATTGTGTGAGAATGATGGTGGAAGGCCAGTGCTTTCAGTAGGCCTTGCGTGAAAATGGTGGTGAATGGTCAGTATTTTTCTGAGTCAAGAAGGAAAGTATATTTTTTTTTTGTTTTGAAATTAAATTTTTTTTAAGGAAGTGGTAAAATGACTTATCAAAAAGTAAAGAAGTCATATATTTCTACTTTTTCAAAAAGCTGTAAATTAACTTTTCAAAAAGTTAAAAGCTTTTTTTAAATTGGTGCCAAACACGTAAATTGTGACTTTCCATAATCCAAAAAAAAAAAAAAAAAAAAAAAAAAAAAAAGAGTAGCTTTTGCTACTTCCCAAAGAAGCTACTTCCCAAACGGGCTGCAAACTATGACAATGGCTGATGGAGTTTTGATGAAGCAAATGATAATGAAAATGACAACTATAGATGGATACCGATATACTTAGTCACGCGAATCTGGATCATTATCCCCTAAAGCCATAGTATTCGATACAAAGCATGCTTGATGCTTGGTACTTTCGATGTGTATCATTTAACTTGTATTATATAAAATACGGTAATTATGTAATTCAACTCATAGTATTGCAGGAAAGTTTGAAAGGTGATGAAATGTGTTCTTTTATTGGATCAATTTGGGATAAATTCCAAGAACTCAACAAGAATGAGACTGATCATGTGGAGTATAACTGCTTTCTGAAAATGTAAGATATATAGGATTAAGTACTATTTTAGTTTCTAATATTGAGATCGAAATCTAATGTTTCAAATGGATTTAATGTTATCCTACCATTAAATTTGATTCGAATAATTAACAAAAAAAGTTTACATTAGTAATTATTGATGGGTCAATTTTATTTCTGTATTGAAATCAAATGTTATATTAGTTTTTAAATGTTAATTTTTTTATGTTAAGTTTAATTGTGGGATAATATTGAAACCGTTTACAACTTTTTTAGATTGAAATAAGACATTTACAATATTATGGACTAAATAAAAATCTAACTCATATTGGGACTAAAATAATACTTTATCCATATATATATTTTCTCATACTAATACCTTGTCTTAGATTATTTGGGATTTGGACATTTGTTATTTGGTGTCCGAAAATTTTTTGGCCAAAAAATTTTGATATGAAAATACTTTTGTAGTTATGCCCCAAGATAGGATCGGAGGGTGTTATGTCTGAGTGTAGTGGTCTTGGCCTTCTCATTTATCGCCAAAAGACTTAATATAATTTTTTGTTTGAATTCAACTTATTTGACATAGAGTGAGATGTTTTTTTTAAATTGTAAAATCCTTTTTTTGCTAATTACAAAGATGATTTTTAGGTGTTTTTTTTTTAATTGTAAATTTTTTTTTCTAATAACAAGATGCTTTTTAGGTGTTTTTTTTTTTTAAATTAAAAACGCAACTTTTTAGTTGCAAAAAGTTAGAAGAAAGTATTTTTCGCAAAAGTGACTATGCACAACGATTTGCAAAAAAAGAGAAACACTCTTTAGCAGATTAATTTGACAATTTTAGTTTCTAGTTGTATGTGAAATAGTAATAATATAATATTATTTGTAACTAAAGTTGACTATTTTATAGTAAAAATTTTTTTTTCTTTCTATATAAAATAAATAATCCAACAGATGAGAGACATTCATATTTTTTTTTCTCTCATAATTGTGTTTTTCATCATTTCTTTCTTTTAACTTCAATATCTCGAATATTTTTAGTTTTGACAGGTATATATATATATATATATATATATATATATATATATATATATGTGTGTATTATATAAGAGTATTTATATTCAATTTAAATATATTAATTTTTATTTTTTAAATTATTATAAATTTATAATTATAAAAATAAATTATTAAAAAATTATAATTAACATAATAGCATCTAAAACTACACTAAATATATAATTTTTTTTGTCCAAATAAATTTTTTTTAAAAATATTGAAGATCAATAAAAAATATATAAAATGACAAACTTAAAATATAATAAGACTTTTTTTTATTTAATATTATGATACCAATTACTATATTGTGCAATATATTAAAGATAGTAGTGATATAAAAAAATTAAAATATTAGACTAATTTTAATAAATACTTATATATAGTTTATCTATTGTATAATTTAGCTGAAAAATAATTTTGTTTTATAAAACATTAAAATTAATAAAATAGTATGAAATCATTTATTTGTATTATTTATTATTTAATAGTTGAATTTTATTTAGTTCATTATACTTTAAAATAATAAGATTATCTTTTTATTATAAACATAACAAACAAAAATGAAAAAATGAAAATTTGTTGACCTTAAAAGTAAAAAGAAAAGAATATATATACACACTGTAACACCCTAACGTTTAACACGTCATGATCGTACCAAAAGTAGGGAGTTACTAACCTGTTCTCCTTATTTATTATTTAATATTGAGCCTTTAGGTCAATATCGCGTTTCAGTTTATAAGAAAATACCAGAAAATTTTTTGTAGTAATTAAAATCACACAATTATTAATAGTAATAAATGCTATACAAATGAATTTAATATAAAACTCAAATACAATACCTATCCCTCTGGATAAAATAAAACTTAAAGCAACAAGGGCGAGGGAACTCTATAAAAATAACAGGAATCACAAGTAAAACTACTAGTCGTCTGCATCTTCTAACTGAATCTTCGAACCTGTGTCACTGAAAGGGTGGAAGATTTTGGGGTGAGAACAAACCACACGTTCTCAGTAGGGAATGGGAATGTCGTAAAAGTAATGAATTTAATGCAAATAATTAACTTACTTAGTAAAACTATTTTGTTAACCCTTTGGAAATACTTTTATTTCTACTTTAGATAAATAATTACTTTTCTTTAAATTTATAAACTCAAAACAAATTTTAAATATAAAACTAGTCACATTTTCTGTCTCTCAGCCACATAGTTAATCCTCAGTCAAATGTCAACTCGTAATCACTTTAATACACTCACAAACAAATACTCACAAACAAATAGTGCAAGCAAGAGATTCAATTCAATGTACAAGCAAGTCACAACAAGACAAACAATACAATCACAAAGTAATAAAACAGGCAAGCGCAATCAAATGCAAATGCGCAATCAATATGATGCATGTCTATCCCTAACACAGGCCATGAGCTCATGTGTCGGTTGCCTACCCGCTCCCAACATTATCCGGGCACAAGTCCCATATATGGTTTTCCAGATGCATCAGTGTGCTTATAAGTCGTACGGCCAGGCCGCATCAGTGTGACTTTAAGTCGTACGGCTAGGCCGCATCAGTGTGACTTTCCAAATCAATAAGCGTACATCTGAAAAACAGTTCTCAGTGTGTGGGCGTCCCCACTTTACATTTGGCACTAAGGCCCAAACAATGTCACATCTGCTCTCCTGTGGCAGACACTTTATTAATTAATATATTCTTTAAATCCTTGTTCTCTGCTCTCTTGTGGCAGAGATTCATTTTCTTAATAAACCGAGCTCAAATCTTTACTTAAAACAAAATCTCTCCTTAAAAGATTGGGTTTAAAACATTATATTTTTCTTAATAAATCAAACTTTAAAATAGAATAAATCTTTTCTTAACTAAATATATTTTAAATAATTTAATTTTCCAAAACCAAATCTTTTAAAATAACTTTTCAAATAAAACCTCAGATTTTATAAAATTTCGGCGGCATTTTCTCTAAAATTCGAACTAAACCACCCTTACGGGTTCCCTATTCCTCAACAATCACATTTTTACAACCTCAATCCAAACTTAATTCGACCAATTAAACTCTCATAACAACCAAACCAGTCACATTCACAGCAATAATCCATACTCAATATCATTACTATTATATATATATTTGCAATTATCCAATTAACTTTGTAGGCATTCTAAATTAAAAACTTAACTTTAAAAACAAACTCCCTACCTCCGTATGAAATTAAAATCAACGAAAATTCTAGAAAAACTTTTTGACTGAGCTGCTGAAGAGGAAAGCGTCAGAAATCATCTGTGCCTCCTAAAAATCTAGTTAGCCGAACTCAAGAGGAAGAAGAGCTACGTCACCGTCAGCCTCCATCGAACAAAAATGATGCCAATATGTAGAAGAGAAGAATACGAACACTTTTATCGAATTAAATTTTTTATTGGATTTACGGATTTCAAGAAATCAAGGCCGGAAGATCAAAGGAGCTTCGGTTCTCTTTCTTTCTCTCTCGGTCAATTTTCTTTCTCTTATTCCCTCATATTAATTCGGTGATACAAAGAAGCAAATGAAGTAAAGATGATTAATGAATACAATGATATGAATATGTGTCATGATTTTATATATATAAGTTTACATGCAAGCCACGTTTGCTTTCTTTATCTTTACTTTTTTAATCCTCAACTCCCTTAAGGCTTCGGCCAAGGGATAATAATAATAATAATAATAATAATAATAATAATAATAATAATTATTATTATTATTATTATTATTATTATTATAAAATTTTATTTAATTATTTTTGTTAAAAAAAAATAATTTTCTTAAAAATTACATTTTAATATAATATATTAATTTATAAATAGTTAATTATTTAATTTTAAAAAAATACGGGTCTTACACACACAAAAAGGAGTTTGTGAAAAATTTACAACAAAAATAATAATTAATTGAACAACTTATACCAAATAAAATAAATAGTCAAAGTTTTAGTTTTATAAAATATTTGGGGGATTATGGCCCCATTGTCTTAATGAAGTTCTGGTACTGAATGTAATGTGATTAGAATGAAAGTGTAAAATTATAAAAAAAAAAAATATAAGTAATGTGATTAAGTAATGAAAGTAAAATTACATTATTTACAATGAAAGTGTAAAATTTATTTATTTATAAAAAAAATTATATTACTTTAAGAGTAAAATTATAAAAAAATTAATTTATTTAGAATGAAAGTATAAAATTAAAAAAAAAATTATAAGCAATGTGACTAAGTAATGAAAGTAAAATTACATTATTTTGAATGAAAGTGTAAAAGTTATTTATTTATAAAAAAATTACATTACTTTAAGTATAAAATTATAAAAAAATTAATTTATTTAGAATGAAAGTAATGTGATTAACTATAATTTACTTAGATATGATTAAAAAATAATTGAATACTATGTACAGTAAAAAATTGATATTATTGAAGGATAAAATTAAAATTTATATCTATGTATCGTTTTTGTCCCCAACATTTCCGTCCTATTTAAATCCCTAAGGTTTCAAAATCATCTCAATTTTGTTCCACCGTCAATCCTGTTAACGGATCCCTTAACGGTAGGATAACATTGAATCAATTTTAAAACGTTAAGGACTTATATATAACGATTGAAACGTTAGAGATAACTTTGGAACTTATCTCAAACGTCGAAGATAAAAACGATACTTTTCTCTATAAAAAAATTACTTAGACACGTCATATTCTAATTCACCAATTATTTCACATATAATTTTAAAAAATAAAAACAACCAAAATTGTTTCTGTTTTGATATGACTTGATGAGATATCTTACTTTCGTATATTTAACAAATATGTATCTGATATAAATTAAAAATATAAAGTAACATGTCTTTAAGCATTTAACTTATTTTGTTGATGTGTAACCTACTAAAAACGTAAAAAATTGTATACTATTATCTACAAATTCACATATTTAAATGTTTCAAGTATTAAAGGTCCGCCGCTAGTCAATGAGTTGCTGCATACATAAGAGAAAATTCAAACTCTCGACACTTGCTTAAACGGACAAATGACTGACCATTCGACCAACCCAAGTTGGTTTGTTCATGGAACAATTATATTTGCAAGCTTTTTTATATTGAGTATGAAAATAATTCTTTGTATATAATCACTCCAACTTATAAGTTAATAACCTGAACTTACTCGAGTTCAACCCTTATCATTTAATATATAAATTCAAATTAATACTCAAATTCGACTTACAAGTTCATAAATCCGGTTTACTAAACTATTAATGAGTTAAACTTGAATCGACATGTGAGCCGACTCTGGTGGTCCGGCCCTATCCAGAGCTTGGTGGTACTCATCAACGAAACTAAGTATATTTGGGCTTTTACGTGAAGCCTATGTCTCTCTTAATATATTTTAATATTCATCTATTTTCTAAACAAAAAAAAAAACAAAAAATAATATTCATCTATTTTTTTTGTCTCTATTCCTCTTCAGAGCTAAAATCCACTATCTAAACAAGGAAAACTATTTAGATATTACAAACAGTTCACACCCAATTACAACAAACAATTATCATATACAACATTAGACCTGCTAAGTGCTAACAGCACTCAGTTCATCCATGTATCTACATGAGTACTTGAAAAGTCAAATTCAGACAACTCAAACTACAAAGGACAATAAATATTAGCATTAAAGAGGCAAATGTAAGTGGATAAGTGCATTAAAGAGCAGTTGTTAGCATGCAAATCAGAATCAGAAGAAAAATGAATCGATGTTCACCTTCCGAACCTGTCTGGGATTGCTTGCATTTTGCATTTGTTTCTATATTCCTTCAAATATACATACACATATATATATATAGCCTCCTGCAGCTGAAGACAGTTAAGTAAAACGAAACAGGTTCAGAAAAGAATTTTGAAACTCTAAGCACAACACATAGAAGTCCTTTGCTTTGCAAGTAACTCCCTTAGTGTCTTTATCATCTTTGGATCGGAACTTATATAGTCCTGGAAGGACTTCTTCAACTCCTGCAGCAACCTTCTATCATCATTGCCAGGGTATTGATTTAACATCTTGGTGAAGAAATTCTTCCAGAGCGCAACGTTCCAGTAACTATTTGATTCGACAAGCAAATTAAGGGTGCTTCAAATGTAGAATCATGTTTCCAAATTGACTTCACCAACATTACAGTGAATCACATGACTAAAGATAAACAAAAAGTAAATGGACATATACCGTTTAAAGCGTTGTTTGGGAAGATACATGTAGCCTCCATCAGATGATTCTTCTTTGGCAATCTCCATATAGCAATTATGCAACATCATATGGACAACAACGCAAAGGCCGTATGCGTCTACCTGTTGGTAAGTGATGGAGAAGAACAACTTCAAAGACAGTAAATCATGAAGTTAATTACATTTGTAGTGTAGTTTTAAGAAGTGGTTTGCCTGAAATTTCCATGGCTTATCCTCTTGCATCTCAATGCAGCGAAATCCAGAAGTTCCGCAATCACCCTTAAATACTATGTCATCTGGAAAGAGATCCAGAACAATCCCTCTTCCCCAGTCTACAAGGCAAAGACCCTATGGATAGAACAACTTTCAACAACAGAAAGTACTAAAACCAGAAACGGTTTAGTTGTATCATCATCTGGAGAAAAACTGACCTGATCACACCAAGGACCACTTCGGTCCAAGAACCCTTCTTCAGTAAGGTCATCCCTGCAAAGTAGCAAAACCAGGAATGAGCACTGTCTACAAAAGCAAAGCATTTACAAAGTACTTATTTGGAACATGCATAATATAAACACTAAACAACAAGAAACTCTCTCAGCTCGTATTTGCTCGCATTTGCATGTCAGTTTTATCTCAATCAATATCTAAAAAGTAAAAACGTCATGGTCTGGATCTTCAGTGGTAAACATAACAAGGTTGTTTTATCTAAGTGGTAGTTTTAATTTTACTATATATTTGTAGGACTTGTGGTTTTTTGAGACTGAAAATCGCAGTAACAATAACTTCAACGCTGCCATAAAACAGAATATAGCACTGGAAAAGTGTTACACTAGACAATATAAAATTAGAATGGAAAAACATCATCTCAGGTGGTTTGGCCATGCATTAAAAAAAAAAAAGTATGTAAAAGTCATGAACTCCTTCAGGTAAACTAAAACAAAACTACTGCTGAAGCCATAAAAAAAGAATATAGATTAAGATTATTTATATATACACATAATTCCAATAAAATGTCATTTTTTTGTTTGTATAACTCGTCTACTTAGTAGGAAGAGTTGATTGTTGTTTTATTTATACTACATAAGTTGATGCTTTGCCAGAGATAAAGGGCAATTCTACACCCAAAGTCCTCCTTAGATATAGAAGTATATAATAACAAGACGATGTACTTAGTCATGTCATCATAATCATTAATTAAGAATGAGAAACCAGCTTTACAATGACATTCTGCAAGTAATAAGGTGCAAGCGAACCAACTAATGGTAACGAAGGAGAAGCTTAATTTTACCTAGCATAGCGAATAAGCAGATTATCAGGCTTGAAATCACCATGAATCAAGCCAACATCATGCAAAGTTTCAACCATGTGTAACATTTCTATCGTGTAATAAATACATAAAACTTCTTCCATGGGTTTCCCTTGGACCGCATATCTGTTTATGACATCCTGCATAGTATGTTCATCTTGAATTAACACTATATAACATTGAACAAGATAATAAGGGATATCAGTAGAAATAACTGACCTGTAGCGTTCCATGAGCTAAATAGTCACAGATGAGTATGCTACAGTCTGCATACAGATGAATTCTCTGAGCCAAACCATAGCTTGACCTCTGATATAGTTAGATATCAGACAATTCAGTATATGTGGATGTTTATAGAAAAGGCAGGTTGATGGTATAAATATTGAATTTGATATTGATATTAATATCACATACTTCTCTGCCAGTGATCCGCATATCAAGCTGACGATACATGTAAAATTCCCAAGGGAAAGCTGGCTTTTGTATCTAACATTTAAGGTTCAAAGTACAATCAAATGAGACAAATATCACATTTTAAGAGGAAATGATTCTGAAAGACCATCAGCACCTTTAGCGCAACAACATCATTTGGATCACTGTTGACAAAGGCCTTGTATACTTGAGCAAAACCACCTTGTCCAGCGCAACCTTTGATATGGTACTTCCTCCCGCCTTTGGATATCATGATACGGACCATCAAGAGAATGAATGAAGCCAGTAAAGAAAAAGAATAAAGACTATGAAACTATATGAAATACACTGATATGATCATGTTGTGGTGTCTTACAAGAGATGAACACTAACTGCTGTTGATAATAGGAAAAACCCTTGTCCTAGACAAATAAGGAAATGATGATGTAATAATAGAAAGAACCAAAACTACTCCTAAGATTTTTTATTGAGATCCAAAAAGATATACACTCTTTATTTCTAACAATAGATAAATCTAGTTTTGTAGAAACTATCTGCAACAACATTGTCTTTGGAAGACAAGCTAACAACTCTGGGGAGACATCATAAACTAAGATTCAATGGAAATTTCGTTGCAGGGTCAATTTTTAGCACATATCATGAACTCACAATTTTTTAGCATCTCCTATGAAATTTATGGTATTAATTTATATATGATACAACTGTTCCTATTCCGTCAGAAATACAAGAAGATAAAGCAACTAAATTCATATATAAATGAATTCTTCAGAGTGATCATAAAGCTAGGAGCAGTCAGACAATTACGTCCCAATGATGAAGACAAGAGTAAGGATATGAATATTACCTATCTCTATAACTTTGTTCCTTGATGCATTCTTCAAAGTAGATAAGGCCACTTTTCCTGTATAAGATTTAGTGCTCAAGTGATACCCCTGAAATGCATTTATACAAGCATAAAGCACCTGAATCCTTGTCAGTTGCAGTAAATCAAACATGTATATAACAAAGCATATAAATATCTCACATAAAATTTTTTAATTGTAGGATTTATCTTCTTCATCAGGTCTTCCAAAATGGAGGAATCCCATGGATTAATGCCAATGTTTCCCAACTCTGTGGATCCCTTATAATCAATCTGAAATTAAAAAATAAAATGAAATATATACAAAAGAATTCTTAAACTGTAAACGCAGTCAGTGTTAGTAAATCTCAATTCAGGAAACACAACATTGAGGAAATATGTCAATGTGAGAAATAAAATAAATAAATAATGTGTTTTGCAAAGGCAGTGTTTGATTCATCTACTACTTGAACAAACCTTTGGCTAATTGGGAAGCAATAAATTGCCTACCAACGATCACAAAGCACAAAGCCTATTCAATAAAAGAGTACAAGGAAGTTGGTGTTTTCTCTATTTTTATTTATCTTTCCTTTCCTACTAGTTTGGCTCATTTTGCCTAAAGGACTAACTTTTTTGTGAATAGGCATACCCTCTGCCTTTCAGCAGCCTTCCAAATTTCAGATATTCTCTGGTGACATAATGCCTGTGCCTTCTTCAACCACTCAATTGGCTCTGCATTCCTATTGAACATTGACCCAAATAACTAAAATTACAGTCAAGGCACCCCAACTTGAAATATCAAAACAACCAAGTATTGAAGATTCGACTTAACACAGCACTGACCTGGAAATACCAAGGTGATAGATTGTGAGGGCATCATGGAGCCTCCCTTTCAACTCAAATAAACTGCAATAAACCATCGATAAAACCGTTTTCATAAACCACTAACACTAACATAAACCATTATCATAAACCATTAACAAAAACCACTAACATAAACCACTATTATAAACCGCTGTCATCAACCACTATCATAAAACACTATCAAAAAAACAATATCAGAAACCACTAACCTCGTCGTTGATCACCCCGGCGATATGAGCAACTTCATCCAAACGATACAGTATCCCCGGATCGTCCCCCATCGCCTGAATATGTCGCTCCAGTCTTTGTCGGCCCGATTCTTGGTCGTTTTCTCTGGAATTTTGTGGGGTATGAGAATGTAAAAGTGATTCGAATGACCTTGGTTCGAACTCCTTATATAGGCGAAACCCTTGTAATTCGAATCAACTCGATTCGAATTACCTAATGAAACGAAAAATGAGTAATTCGAATCAATATGACTATGTGTCACGTGTTCCATGTAATTCGAATTGATATAATTCGAACTATGATAGTGTAATTCGATGGAACTTGATTCGAATTACTTACAAGCAGTGCCATGCATGATTCGACATAGGTCGATTCGAATTACGTTGAAGTGAAGTTCGAATTTTATTGATTCGAATTACATAATAATTCCCTTTGGTTGATACCTGAACGAGAATCTCATTTGGCTGATTTGGGTAATTATACTCTCCCTTTTGCTTATAACCGTTTTTTACCCGCTGATTTTAGTAGATAATTTTAGTGTAAAATAGTATTTTTATATAGTAAAATCATGTCGCACAGACGCACACCACATATTTAGGCCAGCAACCAATTTTTTAAAAAATAGAAACCATTAAAATCACAATGCCAATAAAGGTTTGGCTAGTTTTCATAAGCGGTATTATTTATAAAAATGTGTCATGGGGACGGGCTCTAGAATATGTTCTTAGACCATCTCCAGTAGGGAACTCATCCCAGTTGCTGTTTATGGCCCACCTGTCATAAAAAGTAATTTCACATCAGCTTTTACGTCATAAACAATAAATAGGAACTCAAAGCATCTCTCTCTTCTCCATTAGGAGGAACTAACTTTAGTCCCTATTGTGATCCCACTTAATTAATTAATTAAAATACTTAAAATTAATATAATTATTTTTTTTCAATAATATTATTTAAATTTATAAATTTAAAAATAATTCATTATTAAAAGATATTAATATTAAATAAATTCATATATAATAATAATACACAATATATAATTCAAGATTATACTAATTTATAGTTTTGTGTTTACAACTGCTAATTTTAATAATATCATTAGCATTTTAAATTTTAAAAATAAAAATAACCAACTCAACTAAAAATTATTTTATAAGGTATAAAAATTAAATTTATTTTTTAATATAAATAAATTTAATTAATTATAATTTAATATAATAATATAAATAATATTTAATATTAATTATAATATAAATAATTAATTAAATAAAAACTTAATTATTTAATCTAATTAATTATTTAAATAATTAATATAAATTATTAATTAAATAAAAATATAATTATTTAATATAATTTTTATTATAATTATTATTAATTTAATTATTATTTAATTATTTAATTATTTCAAATTTTATATTATTATTTTTTTATAATAACTTGCCAAATGGCAAGTTGTTATTGGTTAATTTGAGTCCCTGCTTAGAGGGACTCCTTTACCTTGATCTTTGTGCGGGAACTCACTCCTTCTCTCCTCCAATGGTTAGAGTTCCTATATGTTAGAAAAAAGTCAAAAAGGAACTCACCATTGGAGGTGCTCTTAATATATATATGCAGAGACATATGGAGAGATTTTTTTTTATTTGTTTATTTATTTTGAGGTTCATCAGTTCCAATTCCAAGACAGCATCTATTATTATCGAAAAAAGAACAACGTCTAAGGGTAACGTAGGAGCTGAGTGAGCTTGCCAACCCCGAAAGTGGATGGAGGAAAAGAACACAGAAAGATTGGGGGGACAGGCCAACATTCCCCATAAGATAATATTCGATATTTAAATGGATAAAGTCGGAAAGCAAATGTATAAAGGTAATTAGCCATTATTTGAAACGCATAACACAGAAAATGACATCCCAAGTTCCCAACAAAACTCATAGGCAAAAACAATGGAGCAGATAAATTACTTCTTGATATTGCCACGCTCCACTACAAGTATGTTTGGCTTAAAAATAGTAAGTCATGATACCATCTAATTTTATAATAATAATAATAATGATGATGATGTTCAGAGATGCCATTTTTATTTGGAAACTTTGGATGCCTCATTTTGTTCCTGCCACACAGTGGTAATTAAGAAATAAATTCAATTTTCTTTTCTCTTTGTTATTTGTTTGTGCATTTAGCAAATGTAATGCAAGGATATAGGAGTGGAAGTAGGTCGGGTTTATGGGTTATCTATCGGAAGTTCATGGTTAGGTTTATTTTAGGTTTGATTTGGTTTAATTTGTTTTATTAAATAAGTTAAGTTTTGATTTTTTGTAAAGTCTATTAGTTAAAAAAAGTTAAATAATAAGCTTTAAAAAAATCCTACAAAATTTGTTGAATCGGCTCGTTAAAATATTTTTTTATAAAAATAAATTATTCTTATGTTAGATTTTTAAGTTTCAACTTTTTCTTAAAAAAGTTTTTGGATTGTAAATATAGTTATGATACGTGATTAATGATTGATATTTAAACAAATTATGCTTTACAAATTTTTGAGTTATAATTAACGAAACAGACTTTTTAAATAGGTTCGTAGGTTTGCGGGCTTTAACCAGGCCAGACTCGACCCTAGAAAAAAGTCTATGAGAGATAACAAACCTAGATTTGAGTTAGGGGTATCCATGGATTGGATCCAATCCGCATTATCCATGGTGTTTATTCGAATCCGATCCGAAAATTGCGGATATGAATCCGATCCGCACACTAATAGAATCGGATTGCGGATTTTATGTAGGTATCCGCATATCCGCGTATTCGCAAAAATAAAAAAAAATAAATATTCTTTTTATGTTTTATTTCAACTACTAATTATTATATATGTTTTATTCTTTTAATTTATTATTTAAAAAAAGTATGTTTAATATTATTTTAAGAATAAACATATTTAAAAGAATAAAAAAATAAATTTTATTGATTTTTTTAATAAAAATAACCTTTTAAAAATATTTTTGTGTTTTACGGATATATCCGACATCCGATATCCGATATCCGATCCGATGATTTTAGTGTGGATTGAATCAAAATTTTGATCATATCCAATTTGATCCGCGTTCACCCCTAACTTGAGCCATCTATTTACGATATAGTCAAACTCGTTAAAGGTAAAGCTCGACTTGGCTCAACCGATTTCCACCCCCTACATATATAACAAGACAATATGTGAGAGTGAGACAATAATAGGTATGTGTATAGAAAATAATAATAAGAGAAAATAATAGTTTATGATACAATGAAAAGATATAATAGAAGTATAAATTAATAATTTTAAATAAGTAACAAAATTAAAGATAATTTAATAAATTTAATATAAAATTATAAAAATAAAATATTTTTTATCTGTTAAAATTATGCACGAAGATAAAAAATATTTTGAATATAAATATTTGTCTTTGTTTTAAATTAAATATTATTAAAAAATAAATAAAGAAATTTATATAATATTTATAAATAATTATTTTATAAATATTTATCTTAATTTTATTATACATAATAATAATTTAATAAATTTTTTAATATTTATTTTTAAATATTTTTATTTTTTATTTTTAAATTATTTTATTAAATTTATAATTTTAAAAATAAAAATATAAAAATTAATCTCTTAAAAATAATAAAAAAATAACTTAATAGCCTATTGAGCCTTACATACAACAACGGGTATTTAGAAGAATAGGTTGTCATGCATCTTCCATATATTACTGCTAATTAATAACATATCCTTGTGTGATTACACATAAACGTTAAATTCAATTCTTTCAGACAAATAAAATGAATAATAATACATATTTAAATTTTTTGTTAATTAAATTTAATTAAATTAATTTAATTTAATATTAACAAAAATTAGTTAAGAGTAATATTATTTTAAATTTTATTATTTAACTTGATCGAACTTGATTCCTAATAAAAAAAAATTAATGTGTAACATTACTCAAAGAAAATAAATTAAATAACCTTCGTATATAATTTTGGCTATGCATTTCATTAATAATATGGATTATCAATATATCTTTCGTTGCCTATACCCTAATTAATTTCCTTATATTATGTCTCTCTTTTAGAATCCCATTCCAATTTTTTTTAAATACTTTATCAAACATAATATATATTATGAATTTAATTTTTTTACGACATATTAGAGAATGCACAAAAATAATTATATTATATATTTAATATACTCTTTTTAACAAGAGTATTTTTTTATTTGTTTAAATTTTTTTGTATAGGTTTTCTTTTTGTATGTCTTCTGTTTATATTCTTTTTTTTTTTTGGGTATAAGAGAGATCCAACTCTTGAACTTTTAGTCATAAAAACTTTGATATTATAATATAGCACAACTTTTTTTTTTAACTTAAATTGATAAAAAAATATATAAATGATTATATCTCGAATAATTTTAATATACGAATTATTATAAAAAAAAATTTATACAATCATTCAAGCAACTTTATATGATTAGATAATTTTTTAAGTAATGAATTTATAAATTAATTAATTTTACTTAGCTGGCAATATATGATTAGATTACTATTAAAACTCTTTCAGATTTAAATTAAATAAAATTGATATATTATAGTTGTGACATTTTTTCCTTTAATAAGGTTGAATACATATATAGATGACAAAGCAATGTTAATCGAGATGTTGGACTATGAATTAACATGGAGTAAAATAAATTTAATTGGAAGGGAATGATACGGATGACAGGTTAGCAACATTTGAAATGCAAGCAAACTTCATGGTGTACTTGATGAGCATTATTTATAAGATGGATCAAGTACCTACTGCAAACATCATTAACACATGGAATGCTGTCTCCAATGTTGTCCCAGTAATTGGTGCTTTTGTTGCTGATGCCTGTTTTGGGAAATTTCGAACCATTGCCTTTGCATCTCTTGCTAGTCTTACGGTATGTTTAATTGTTTTTCTCGTTAATTAACATTATATAGTGCTAAATAGTTAGGATTATCCGATTATTTATTTGTTAGAACAATTTTATCAGAAGAATATGCTCTAATTACATTCTGATTTATGTTAGAGAATATATATCTATTTGAAAAATATAACTGTGATATGATAGATGATGTTTGGAATATAAAAATATCATTTATATATAAAAAATTACCTACTAAATTAGTTATTAATTTATTATATATTTTTGTATAAATATATTATTTAACTTATTTTTAATATATATATATATATATTAAAATATATTCTATTTATTTGTTGAAATATAATTTGAAATAGAGATCACATGAACTTGCTTATTCGTTTTTTATGTTTTAATAATTTGAAAAAAATACTATTTGTATATTAAAAGTAGACACTAAAATTAATTACTATATATTTGTGTGTAAATATATATATTATATAACTTATGTTTAATGCCTATTTTATATTTTAGTATATATATTATACTAATAGTTAATTTTGATAGCTAATTTTAGTGTACATTTAATATAATTATTTTAATAATTTAAAAATAAATAAATCTCATTATATTTTTTTATTTTTATTTAGCCACGACATTACGTGTGGGTAATAACATATAAATCGTGACTCTTCGAAGATCTCCATAATATTTAAAACCGTGGCTAATAACTCAAAAATCGTAGCAAATTAAAAATTAAATCCTTGGACACAAATATTTTTTCGTGCCCTATAGTTATTACCGTTATCTTTAGTCACGATTTTTCCGTGGCTACACCCTTTGTTTCTTGTAGTGAACCAAGTGCTTCAATGTACACCACGCAGGCTTTAATTTGATCATGCTCTTCAACCAAACCCTACTTGTTTATCTCCTAGACACTGTTAGCTGGACTCTTGGTTATGGTTACCGGTTTTGTTTATGTCGGAATCGATTATTGTGTTTGTTTCTGGAGCTAGGGTTTATGCATTTGTTAAGCCAGAGGGAAGCATATTCTCTAAGGTGGCTCAGTTGATAGTTGCGGCGGTTCACAAGCGCCACGTTTATCTGCCCACTGATGTTGAGGCTAAGGAGAAGGACAATGAGGAGGAAGACACACATGGTGAAGCTTTTTATTATGATCCTCCATTTGATTCAAACGATGAAATCAAGCTGCCTCTTACAAATCGGTGTCTTTCTCCCTCTCTACTACCAACTCATCGCCCCCAAAATCGAAAAGATCAGCGGACAAGAAGGCAGTCTGACCCTCCTCCAGAGGGTCTCGGCCGGACACTTGTCCGCGATCATGTCAATGGTCGCTAGACGGCATTGCGGCCATGTCGGTGTTGTGGCTAGCACCACAATTCATGTTGACAGGGTTTATTCATGTTTTTGCCGATGTTGGACACATTGCATTCTTTAACAGAGAATCCCCGGTTGCAATGAGAAGCATTGGAAACTCTTTGCTTTATCTGAACCAATTATCAGTTGCCAGTAACCTTTAAACATTGTTCATAATTTCACCGGGAAGAAAAGGAAACCTGATTGGCTTCATAGCGTGATATCAACAAGGGAAGATTGGAGTACTTCTATTTCATCATTGCAGGGTTGATAAATCTAGAGACAATAGATTTATACGAAATATAATATATCTAAAAAACTTGATAGTAGTAGAACTGATTATTGCAGAAAATTTTATTTTTTTATAACAAGTACATTTTAGGAAAATTTTGTTATAATACATAGATTAAATATACACAAGAAAAACAGTCAATCTTATAATAATTTTAATATTTAAGTTACTACATAAATATCAATATAAACTATAAAGTCATTCATAAAGTACGGACAAATTTAAATGGTCAAAGAAAAAAAACACAAATTGGTCAAAGTTAAAACTAAATAAATAAACAAATAATATATTTTATTTTGTCCATGCATAATGTAATGAATTATAAAGTAACGTTCACTTTGGAAGATCAAGTCAATGCATAGTATTATATTCTAAGTAATTTTATATGGCTAATAAATATTATTATTTTTTATTAGTATTTGATTAGTAATAATTTGTTTTTATATTTATAAATATTCTGCACATAACAAGTATATAATTTGTAATTATATTTATTGAATTTTATATACATAAACTAATATAGTTTAATACCTATATTTTTCAAAATTTATACATAAGAATTAATAAAATTTATTTATTAAAAGTAATTTAATATTTAGAGAAAAAGACAAATAGGTTCTTAACCTTTTGATCTGCAGATATTTAAGTCTTCAAGAATTTGAAAATACATTTAAGTTTCTGACATTTTCATAACCTAAACATATTGTCCTTTATGTTTACTTGGCTACTATCAGACTCAACAGAAAAATCAAATGTGACTTCCGTTTTATTGACCAGGTTGATATAGATGCACATGTGAGAGATTTTTTAAAATTGAACAAATTAGTCTCAGGAATTGATATATCCAGATTTTGAAGAGGTCAATAACTTAAATGTATTTTAAAATTTTTAGGGACTTAAATGTCCGTGGACTAAAAAATCAGAGATCGATTTGTCATTTTCTCTAGTATTTATATCGATTAAATGATGACAAAAAAATTCTAAAAATAATTGATCTCTAAGTTTCTCTTACACTCTGGATGAACATTATTCAAAAGGATCAGTTAAATGGACATTATTGTTGAGGTCATCAATCTCCCTGAAAACAAGCTATTTATATGAGATATTTTGCCATCCCCATTATTTTAATTAGATATTTTTACTATAAAAGAATGTATAGAGCTTTCAATGTTTTCTGCCCAAGCATTCTTATTTCATCACCACAAACAAGAAAAAGAAACAAACAATATAATGGGGCTACTTAGAGAGAACGGTAGAAGAGTGTGCTCACTACTCTGTTCAACAAAATGCAGGTCAAAATCGTCATTGCAAGAGAAATTGCTAGACGAAGAAAGACAGATGGCAAAGAAGCCTGGATGGAAAGCAATGCCTTATATCTTAGGTAAGCAATGCCTCATAAAATTTGTCACAGTTTTGATATGTCTCTATATTGATAAAGATACATAATCTGAAATTAATATAGTTAGCATTATTACTGACATATGTGTATGTGTGTATAGGGAATGACACTGTTGAGAGGTTGGCAACATTTGGAATGCAAGCAAACCTGACAATATATTTGATGAAAGTTTATAACATGGATCAAGTGTTTGCTGCAAACATCATTAACAATTGGTATGCCATCACCAATGTTCTTCCAGTCCTTGGTGGCTTTCTTGCTGATGCCTATTTAGGAAAATTCCCAACAATTGCCATTGCATCCTTTGCCAGTCTTACGGTATTTATTTATTTAATATTTACTAATTTACTATTATCATAATAATATAATATAAAAAATTTTATTCTTACATTATGATAGTAAATTTTGATTTTGATGCACATCATCTAATTTCATCCATTGTTTTAAATGATTATACACTGATGGCGCATCAAAATTAAATTCACAATAATATATAATTTTTGTCGATTCAAATTTTCTACATCCGTCGCTAATTATAAGATTTGGCGATAAAAATTGATTAGGGCATGGTGGTAGTAATGCTAACAACATGGGTGCCACACATTCATCCAACAACATGCACTCTCCAACAACAACTCGATGGTGTTTGCAAAGGGCACACAACATTGCAACTAACCGTCCTACTCATAGGCCTATTCCTCCTGTCGATAGGAACAGGAGGAATCAGGCCTTGCAGCATTCCGTTCGCCATCGACCAATTCGACTTGACAACGGTCGATGGACGGCGCGGAACGACACGGTTCTTTAATGTGTATTACACCACACAAACATTGATCATGCTGATGAACCAGACTCTGTTGGTTTACATCATGGATTCTGTTAGTTGGACTCTTGGTTATGGTTTGCCAGTTATGTTTATGTTGGTTTCCATTTTTGTTTTCTTTGCGGGGACTAGGGTTTATGATTTTGTTAAGCCACAGGGAAGTATATTCTCTAAGATTGCTCAGGTGGTGGTTGCGGCGGTGCACAAGCGCCACCTTTCTTTGCCTCCTAATTTGGAAACTCAGGAAGCTTTTTATGATCGTCCGCTTCAGAACGATGGAGAACCAAACCTACCTCTTACATATAACTTCAGGTAGGTCAAATATTTTTTTTCCATGTTAATAAAAAAATATTTATTTTAAATTTTGAACTAATTTAACAACCCAATTTTAATTTTGAAGTTTGCCTTGGTATTAGTTGTGTGTTACATTATTTTTTTTTAAATATTATTCGTATACCAAAATCAACTAATATATTTATGTATAAATACATATGTAGTTTAATTTATTTTTAATATGTATTTATATTTCAACTTGTATTTTATATTGATGATTAACTTTAATAGCTAATTTTGATGTATACTTAGCATAAAATTAGAAAAAATTACTCTAATCCTAAATTGGTTTTAATTTGAGTTTGGATTTGGTCTAATTCTGTTTTTCATGCACATATACTCCAATCAACAATTGCTACTTATTAATATGACTCATCTATTCACTCAACAATTACTAATTAGATCTATACCATAATAATAATAATAATAATTCAGGGTTAGTTGCACATGCAATTGGTATTGTCATTGATTTGCTTTGAATTTGTTTCATTATTAGGTGGCTAAACAAGGCTGCTCTTATTGGTGGAGATGAAATGAACATGGATGAATCAAGAAGAGATCCATGGAGACTATGCAGCATCCAACAAGTAGAAGAGCTGAAATGCTTGCTCAAAATGATACCAATATGGATATCCACCATCATAATCTTCCTTCCAGTGGTACAACAATCAATATTCCCAGTCTCACAAGCCCTCAAAATGGACAGGCACCTATCACACAACTTTGAAATGCACCCTGCCTCAGTATCCGTCATAACAATGCTAACAATCGGCGTATGCCTCCCTATCTATGACCAACTCCTCGCGCCGGCCCTCGAGAAACTCACTAAACAAGAAGGAGGCCTCACGGTCCTCCAGAGAGTCTCGCTGGGACACGGCGCGGGGATATTGGCCATGATAGTAGCCGGATTTGTAGAAATCCGGAGGAGGCGTCTCGCGATAGCCCTAGACGCGCCGGACGGGGTTGCACCAATGTCAGTCCTGTGGCTTGCACCTCAATCAATGCTAATTGGATGCATTCATGTGTTCGGAGAAGTTGGCAACACTACATTTTTCAATAGAGAATCACCTGAGGGAATGAGAAGCATAAGCAACTCTTTGCTTTGTCTAAATTTGTCATTTACTAGTAACCTTAGCAATGTTATAATAAATGTTGTGCATAACTTCACTGGCAAGAAAGGAGGTCAACATGGTTGGCTTTATAGTGATATTAATAAGGGTAGGTTGGAGTATTTCTATTTCATCATTGCAGGGTTCATGATGTTGAATATGTGCTATTTCATCTTCTGTGCTCGTCGCTATACTTACAAAGTTACAAGGTCAATGTGAGAGGACCAAGAAAGAGAATTTAACAATCAACATAAACATATATGGTAGTGTGTGTTTGTTTAATTAAGTTTATCTTATTATATTATTATGCTTAATAATTAGTAGGCATTCACATGTGAGAATGTTCAATATGTATGTGTTCTCTATAAATTTTGAGTGGACTAATTTATGTAATAATAAAGTGCTCTTTTTTTATTAGGTGATACTACAATGAAGATTTTATATTTGTCTTTATGTGAATATATTTTTTTTTTATCTTTGGATGATGCATTGTATGGTTAGATTTTGATATTTATAAAAGTGTTATTTTTATTTAAAGTGTGGCTAAATAAATAAACCACACTTTTAAACAAAACATCTTCATAAGAAGATATTTTTGCCATCTTCATTTAAATAATTGCCTTTTTATTATTATACTTGAGATTTAAGGATTTTTTTGGGGTCATGCATAAAACTAAAAAGATCTTTTCGACCCTTGGGCCACTGTTTTTTTTTTTTTTTTTTTGACACAACAAATGCAATATAACTCAGTTATCAAACGTTTGGAAAGTTAAGAGAATTATGTCTGATTTTTCACTAAAAATAGTTTTAGTAAATACTAGAAATCAGTATTTTTAGCCAAAAAAAATGGAAGAGTTAGTATTGATATACATTTGTAATTTTTTTTTAAAAATTGTCAGAAATAAAAAACTATATAAATTAAAAATTATTAAAAAGTAATTATTAAAATACAAACATTCTGATCTTCTTTATCATCTTTATAATTTATAATACGTATAGACAGATGTAGAAATATTATTATGGAGAGTCAATAACATATATAATATTAAAAATTATGCAAAAAAATTATATAATGTAAGATGTATTACAAAAATATACCGATAGAGAATATATTTTAAAGTGCAAAAAATTATGTGTACTTTTTACTAATGAAGTGGTCGATTCTTCGTATCATAAAATTTATCGATAATAGAATCTGTGTCAAATTTTTCAGCAATTTTCTTTTCAATATAATTAAAAGACAATTAATAAGAAATTTATCTTTTATTTTGTTTTTGAGTCATTTTTCACAATATTCATATTTGAAAAAGATTTTTCAGTTGTAGCAGTTGAAATAGAAAAAATTAATATCAAATAAATCAAGAAATAAATTAAGAAAAACGGTCACAAAAAAATTCATTTTATAAAATTAAAAAATTTTATTTAATTAAAAAATATTAGTAATAATATTTTTTAAATTTTTTAATATTATTATTATTTATTTTTTAAATATTAGAAATTATTAATATTTAAGTTAGACTTAAATTAGACTAAATTTTTATTTATATTAGATTAAATATTAAATAAATTTTTAAAAAAATTAAATTATATTTAATAATTTATTATTATTAAATTTTTCTTAAAAAAACTGGAAGGGACCGACGCCTCCACTTGTTTCCTGATATGCCCGTCCCTGCATATAGATAACTTGTAAATTTGTAATTTAAAGTCATACTTAAGTACTTAACTACTTATCTATAAGACGTTTTAGTGTTTCTTCTTTTATTGTTTTATTTATTTATTTTAATTTATCAGTGGTTTACCCTGACCCGGCCACTCAAACATGGGAAGGAGAGTAGCACCAATTCAACATAAAAATGAAAACGTTGACGTCAAAACCAACACTACTAAGCCGAACGAAAGCAAAAGTTTATACAACATTGATCATCTTAACATTTAACCCCCAAAATTAATGAGCAGTAAGAGTTATCTCATTTATAGAGTTAAACTCTAAAATAGTCGTTGAAATTACTAAAAGAATAATGCTAGGGAATCGAAAGGGTATTAGCTAAAAACCAACCAAAATATCTTTAGGTGAATTCGAAATCTCTATGAGTTAATATATATGGATGTTTTTTCTGTTAAGTATCAGAATGTTTCTTTTTCATACTAAATGAATGTTCTTTTATATATTTTTCGAATTTTTTTATATTACAAATGTAAATGTCTCTATTTCTTTAAAAATTTCATATATTTTTTTAAATTTTATAGATATTTAATTATTTTTGCTAAAATATAACTAATATTTCTTTTGTTAAGTATTAGGATATTTTTTTTTCATATTAAATGAATATTTTTTTTTTATATTTGGGATTGAGTATTATGGTAGAACTGTTAGTATCAAGATTCTTCTGGTTGGGATTCACTTGGAACAGCTTCAATAAGTTTTAAGCATGTCCAAGACTGAAGAGAAAGTTTCTGAGCTCATTACAGAGTTTACTAATGAAGGCAAGATAATGTTACTTGGTGTTGATGACATGAATATCTTTAAGGGAATAAGTTTGAAGCTATTGGCAATGGAGCAGCTCCTGATTCAGCACCCTGAGTGGCAAGGAAAGGTTGTGTTGGTTCAGATAGCCAATCCTGCAAGGGGAAGAGGGAAGGATGCGAAGGAAGTGCAGGCTGAGTCCAAGGCGACCGCAAAACGAATAAACGAAACCTTTGGGAAGCCAGGTATGATCCTGTTATTCTTATTGAAGAGCCACTGAAGTTTTATGAGAGAGTTGCACACTATGTTGTTGCTCAAGTTTAACTCCAACTGCAACGGCGGCTCCGATAACACATCTGGTTCACGAAAGGAAGCGATTCTTGTCGACGGTGGCGAATCCGACGAGTCAGATGTCGGTGATAGAAGAGGAGTGGGTCGCGGTGGGGAGGCGGAGAGGACCGGACGGTGAGAGAGAGAGAGGTCTGTATGTGATTGTTGGAGGTGGGTAGGTTAATGTGAGAGAGAAAAGGAAGGTTTTTATAGGTTTTAATTAGGTTTACTTAATCAATTTAAAATTTTTTAATTATTAATATAAATTAATGTGGTTTTGTTTAGTTTTTTGCTGGTAACTTCTTGGTTCCATATACTTTTCTTTACAAAAATCGTTTTATAATTTTAATTGTATTAATTACGTCATTGAGATTGACAAAAGTCTATCATATTAGTTCTTGACCTATTTTTTGTTAACAGCATGTTGACATAGCTCGATGATGTGAATTGTTAGTGACACGTATCACTTTATAATTTGACCACGTGTAATGGTATAATAATGTGTTGATCAATGACAAGTGATATGCTGACGTGGATAGTTGTGTCACGTGTCGTAATAATATTCTTCCACGTGTCATCTGTTATGTCCTCATTGTACATGCACTAAATTAGTCTCTCATTTTATATTAAGTGACTCATTTTAATCCATAAAATTAAATGACGTACACCGAACTAGACCATTCACTAGTCTTTTCTCATTTTTTAAAAGATTCAAAATTCTCAAAATCTTTGATTCAGTAATTTTAATTCTATTTTTTGATATATCATTTAAATACAATTATTTTTATAAAATTTTTAAGATTTTAATTTTAATTATATAATTTTTTTACAATAATTTAACATTAATAAATTTTGTAATATATAAATATGTTGTTATAAAAAAAAACAATTATATGATTAGTTAGATACTTTTTTCATCTAAAAATACATATTTTTAAGGAAAAATTAAGAATCAAAATATTTTTTATCGATTCTTATAAAATACACGTTTCAGTAATATGTAAATGGGTTAGATTGAAGAACTTGCAATTAAATGACAGTGAGGATACTTAAAATGTTTTCACATCAGCTCCAAGACGGCGATTAAGAGTACTGTAAGAGAAAAAAAATATTTATAAAAATATTTATATTTAAACAACATATAAAAAATAGAGTTAAAATTAATGCATTTAAATATATTGAGAATTTTAAATTTATATATAAAAAAGAAAAAGTTAATAAAAGGACTAATTTAGTGCACGACATTTAATTTCATAGACTAAAATGAGTCACTTAATGTAAAATGAAGAACTAATTTAGCGCATCTACAATGATGATATAGCGAATGACACGTGGACGAATATTGTTGCGACACATGGCACAACCGTCCACATCAGTAATGTCATATGTAACTGATCAACACATCATCGTACCATTACACATGGTCAAACCATAAAGTGATATCTCACTAACAATCCACGTTATTATATCATGTCATCACGCCGTTAACAAAAAATGGTCCAAAAATTAACGTGGTACACTTTTATCAATTTCATAGATATAATTTATGCAATTAAAATTTCAAAAACAATTTTAATGCACGACGCCAATTTTAAAAATATTTTGAGATTTAACTCTATATTTATAATATTTTCAGATTACATAAAGATTTGAAATATCAAATTTAACAACGTAACCTAAGCTTGTATATGTTGGGGTAACAATTTTTATTTTTTAGTCTAATATCATATTAGAATTGGATACATTTAAATTAATCCAAAAATAAACTAAAAATCATCTTGGCATTTGTAGAAAAATCAAATTTTTATTGTTAGACGTACAATACCGAAGGCTAAAATAGTAAAATTTACAATTGATAATACATTTCGGTGATTATATTTTGATGTGAATATGATAATTGCTCGAAAAATATTAAATAAATTAATATATTAAATTATTTAATATAATATCCATTGACATATATCTTAGAGTATTAGTCATTTTAGTTTTTAAAGAATTTTAGATTAGATACTTTAATATAATTCTCAACTAAAATTAATTATTTAATATAATTTTTAACTAAAATTTAGGGGTGTCCATGGATCGGATCCTATCCGCAGATCCGCGGTAAATATCCGCATTCGATCCGCAAATTGATCGGATCCGATCCGATCCGATCCGCACCCTTTGTGGATCGAATCGCAGATATCTGCTCTACATCCACGTATCCGATCCGCGGATCCGCAGATCCGCACTATAATAATTAAAAAATAAATAAATATATATATGTTTGGTATTATATTTACTTGTTTGTATGTTTTAGTTAGTAATTATTATTCATATATTGTATTATTTTATTTTTGTTATTTAGAGAGAGTTTGATTAAAAATATTTTAGGAATAAATAAGTTTAAAAGTATAAAAGAAATATTTTTATCGAATTCTTTTATATAGAAATATGATTAAAAAGAGAATGTTTAATTATGCGGATATATCCGATATCGGATCCGATCGGATCCGCAAATGTGCGGATCGGATCTGATCGGATCCGACACTAAAATGTGCGGATATCATATCCGATCTGATTCGATGGAAATTGTGCGGATCGGATCGAATTTTCGGCCATATCCGATCCGATCCGATCCGCGGACACCCCTACTAAAATTAATTATTTAGTTGGTTCCTAATAATTAATTCTGTCAGCAGTTATTTAGGTCTTTTATTCCATCAACTCTAATGGAGGACAAAATGGTTCCTGGCAACTCTAACGAGAGACAAAATGGTCTCTGACTCCCTCTACTCGAAAACGATATTGTTCTCCCCCTAATTTTCATCATATCTCGCATAACCTCAGCAGCCTAACACTGCAACTTCAAGCTATACAATGTACACTCTGCAACTTCAATGTTCACCAGAAAAAAAATTCTCAACTTGTTCTCAACCAATTCATACTCAGAAAACTAATGACTATATCTCTCAAGTACTTGTCGTCTTCGCGATGGATCCCATGAATTTAGACAGCAAAGTCTGATTTGTTAAAACCCGGCGTCGTAGTCGTCATCTTCCTCCTCGCGTCTGCCCTATCATCTCCATAGCCACATTGTCCACTACTCTTATCGCTTCCGTCAACTTCTTCTCTAAACCAATGTCCAGTAATCGCTTTAGTTTTCATATGAGCGGCGACAGCGGTATTGCTCGTTGTACTAATAGCTTGGATGCGAGATCGAAACTGTCTGCCAGCTTGGACTTCGGGAGAGAAGGAATGAAGCACTCGGGGTCCATTCTAAATGAGATTTTGCATATGATGTCGAAGGATAATCTTTTGATGATGTTCTAATGTCCAACAATCTATATTGCTTGCCGGAAAGTGAAGAAAGGCGTGCCTTTGGAATACTTGTGGAACTTGATCTTAAGGATATGGTGGACGTTGTCGGGGTTGGAGGTGATATTGTTATCGAGGACGTGGAGGTGGATGTTTATAGTGGGTAAAGTGTAGAGGAGGTGGGTGTACTAGTCAAAGTCACAGAGATTTGGAAAGTTTGTGGTACATGACATATTGAGGTAGGTGCGACATGCATGACAGTTACACCATAGCTTGATCTTAGAGTTGAAGAAGAAATAGGAGAAGATGGAGAAGAAGACTATAAAGGTGAAGAAGGTGAGAGTATAAATATTAGAGTTATGCAAAATACGATAAAAATTGGAGGAGATTAGCGTCGTTTTCGAACAAATGAGATATGAACCATTTTATCCGCGTTATTTTATCAGGCATTATTTTATCTCCTATTAAAATTAATCGAGTAAAAATTCAAATAACTAACAAAATTAATTGTTAAAAATTAATCGAATAATTAATTTTAGTTAAAAAATAAAATATTTGGTCCAAAATTTATTGAAAACAAAAATAAATAAATACTCTACATCTTAACTATTATTTTTTGTATATTGTATATATCGCATGTCTCATTACTCATTGGTCACGTCATCGTAACCGCGCCTGTCTAATTAATTTCATGTCCCCCCTCCGTATCCTGTATATATTTAGTCATAATCGAAATCATGGCTAAATTAAAGACGGTGTTTTAATTTTGGTAGTGTGGACATACAAATTAAACTTAAACTAACCAATTTTGTTATGTTACTAATATTATTTTTGTCAATTTCTGCTATTTTTTATTTATAATTATATTTAATAAAAATATTTTTGTAGATGTATCTAATAAAAATATTTTTTTATAACTATATTTAATAAAAATATTTTTATAGATATATTTTTTAGATATATCTCTTTAAATATATATTTAAAATATAATAATTAATTATTATTATTAATAAATTAACAGATAATATATTAAGATTTGTTTCACATCTATATCCATCTGATTAAGATCAGAGAAAAGTAATGTAAAGAATGGTCACAATTCATTTGCGTCAATTATTGTTAATAGGGACAACATCATAGTGATGGTTAGATTAATATATAGATTCGTGTACCTTAAATTTGTTTGTCTTGTTACGTTTGGATTTCAATGGCAAAGAGCTGTGAACACATGCAAATACATCTTTGTACTTTAGTTGGTCCAATAATGGTTGTCATCATTACGAATTGGTTTATTAGACAAGTATACGCACGTTGAAATATTTATCAAAATTAAAACAAATTGGAAGAAAATAGAGATAGAAACACAAATGGATCAAACTCATTGGATTAGTCCGTGTTTCCGTTTAAACGGGACTACTTTTAAAAATAACATTTTTTAAATATTTCATCTATTCCGTTCTGAAGACCCGCCCATTGAAACAATTTTATTTGTTTACGATTTTTATTCCAAAAGTAGTCTTTTTGTCCAACATTTTTTTGGAACCCAAAATTAAATTATTTATTTATTTTTTTATTATAAAAATAAATAGATAGTCCGTATAATTCGTTAAACTAGTTATTATATATAAATGTTCCAAAACTGAAAATGAAGTCCCATGAATAAATAAAAATAAGCAAATCAATCCGTATACAAACTATAAATTTAAAGAAAATTTTCAAGTGTGTCGTCATACCGGCGTTTCAGTGATTTTTAATCGTTGATCTTAATTATAAAAAATATATATAATATATATAATTAAGATCAACTGTTAAAAATCACTGATACACCAGTATAACAGTACACTTGAAAATCTTTCTAAATTTAATAGACCAAATTTAAATTGACCGACCTAGCCTGGTTCAGTGGTTCACCACACTAAGAAAGTAAGAAACACATAGATCGATCTAGAAAAGGAGCATAGGGTCCCCACTGTTCCACGCACTATTAATGAATGTATGAGCATGGCAAACGCACCACGCAATTACTATCATTTTTACAAGGAATAACATTTACAAGATAATAAAAAAATAGTTTAAATAATTTAAAATTATTTTATTTAATATATATTAATTATTGTTAGAATAATTTGTAATATAATAAATATGTAATTATAGATGTTATGTATATGAGATTATGAATATTATTTTATATAAAATAATTTTAGATTTTTTTTAACATAATTATTATACAAAATGCCATTTATATTAAAATTAACTACTACATATATTTAATTATTTATATATAAATATATGTATCATTTAACTTATTTTTAATATGTTATATTTTAATATATATTTTATATTAGTGATTAATTTTAGAAAAAATGACAAATCGGTCTCTAACTTCTTGGTCCGTAAACATTTAAATTTTTAAAGATTTAAAAATATATTTAAGTTCTTGATCTTTTTAAATTTGGACACATTGATTTTTATATCTAATTTGTTCCATTTTAAAAATTATTTTACGTGTGCATCCATACCAACTAAATCAGTACAACAAGAGTCACGTTTAATTTTTCTATTAGGTCGGTCTAACAGATCCAAGTGAATATAAAAGATTGATATATCTAAATTTTAAAAAAATTAAGAATTTAAATGTATTTTTAAATTATCGAAAATTTAAATATCTACAAATAAAAAAATTAAAAATCTATTTATCTTTTTCTTTTAATTTTAATATACACTTTATTTTTATGGTCTAATAGACTAAAAAGTTTTACGCATATTGTTGGTAATAATTCGGATGTTTTCCATAAAATGGAAGGGTTTCTCCATTAGGAAGGAAATAAATATTTTTGGTAGATATAGTGTCATGGGAATATTATTCATTTAGGGATTTATGATTTGACTATAAATTATAAAATACTACTTGCTATTCAAAGTGCGATGACCATATATATGTCAATTATTTAATATTATTAATTGAAGCTTACACTTATTTACTATTTTAAACTGGGATTACTAGCTATAGCTGTTGATTATTGACGTTTTCTGACTCACTAGTCACTAGGACAAGCAAGGGTGTAAATAATAAAGATATTTTAAAAAAAAAATATAGATAGACAATGAAAATATTAAACAATATGAATAATATGAATATATTAAATTTTTATTTTATTAAGTATGCAGATAATTATTCTAATATTAAAATTTAGATAAATAATTTAAAAAATATAATATATTTTAATTTAATTAGTGATTATTTATGTTATTCAAAAAAAATTATTGGTTACCTAGCATAATCTTATTTTATATTTTGCTATACCTTGGGAACTCAGTAGACTACTACAGCACATACATACATACGTGCCCAAAAACAAAGCTTGGCCATTCAATAATATTCATTATATATATATATATATATATATATATATATATATATATATATATTTTTTACTAAAGATAGGAGACTCAAACCCGCAACCTCTTAATTGAGTATAGGGAGACTATGCCATTTGAGCTATTACTCATTGGCTAATATTCATTATATATAATCTTTGTTTTTTGTGCATATAAATGCAAGAGGTTGTTGGGCACATGATATTGTGTGCCTTAGCTCAGAAAATCTTTAATTCCAACGCCTGAAGCATATTACTCTCTCTCGTTCCCTCTCTCTCTGCTCTAGCCTTTAATAATATGGCTATGATCATATAATATATGATGAATAAGTGCTCAGTTATCTTATATTGATTGTTGATACGACCAATACACATAGAACTGCTTCTGCTTCTCTCATCACTATTCTTAATTACTTAGAGAAACTGTTTGCATTTCATTGAGTTCATCACAGGCGGCACAAATAAGAAAACTTGCAACAATGATTGAAAAAATATCTTCTTCAGAATCTTCAGCTACCAAAACCAACAAGAAATATGGAGGCTGGAAGGCTGTACCTTTTATTTTAGGTCAATTTCTCTCTTCTTCAATCAACTCTGCTACTTCTTCTTCTCCTTATAATTCTCATTCTTTTTCATCTATCAGATCGAGTTATCAATTCACAATCACCCATTTATATAAAACTAACTGATTAGTTTATTAAAAAAAAACGTTTTTTTTTGTCAAAATGATATCACTAAGGTGATCATGATCCGGTCCACGAATATTTTAAAGGCTATTTTAGTATGATTTTATCATGTTTATAGTTGAGTCTGGATCAAAACGAACTCGATTTTACCTGTCCCATGTACACCATAAAAAAAATTAAAAAAAGTATATATATTTTAAATTAACTCCAATATTATGTTATATTAATTATAAATTTATTATTTTATTTTTAATCACACTTGTTGAATTAGAAAATAAAACAAAGAAACATCAAATTAGAATTTATAAACAAATTCAAATTTAAATATGGTTATCAACTTCTCGACAATAAGTTTTTTCTTTATAAATAAGTGTATCATAAATAAGTTTTTTTATAAATTATTGTTAAAGTTTCAAAAGCCCGATTTTCACCCGTTTTAGACCAGGTATAATTATAGCCCAAAAATATTTAAGTTTCATCATTAGAATCTAAAAAATAGACTCGGTGTACATTTAGAATCGAGTCTAGATTAAGACAAATTCGATTTCACCCGGCCATATATATTCCTAAACATTACATGTTTTTATATATATATATATATATATATATATATTATTTGTTATTTTTATGAAAATAAAAAATAATATATCACAATTGTGCCGGTAGTGCTGTGCTGGGGTGACCGTCTTTTTTTATTTTTTAAAATTTGTTTCCCTTATATATAAAAGCTTGAAATTAAAGAATAATCCTCTATGAGCGATGGTTGACAAATTCTGTGTTGTGTCTCATCATATATAGCTCTATTATTACAAGTTGCAAGTGCTCTTAATGTCCGTTTTTATAAGCTATACTAAGATTGCTTATATATTATTATATATGTAACTATCTAAGTGGTGCATGCTTAATATTATATGTTTGGTAAGCTAATTTATTTGCATTGCAATAATGAGTGCAGGGAATGAAACGTTTGAGAGGTTGGCAGTGTTTGGGTTACTTCTGAACTTTATGGTGTATTTGACAACACAGCTTCATCTAAACCAAGTCAGCGCTTCAAATGTTTTGAATATTTGGTTTGGGTTGACCAACTTTGGTCCCTTGCTCGGTGCCTTCATTTCTGATGCCTTTTTTGGTCGCTTCAGGACTATTGCTTTTGCTTCCTTTGCTTCTCTTTTGGTACTCTCTCTCTCTTGCTAGATCAATTTTTAATCGAAAGATAAAATATATTGTTAAATTATTGGACTAAGAGAATTGAATGGATGACTAAATAATAATAAAAAAAATAAAGTATGATTATTTTTTATTATTTTTTGTAAAATAATTAGAGTAGTACTATATGGTTGGGTTAGGGTTTATATATTAGGAGAATTAACTTTGGGAAAAAATTAATTTTGAAAAAATATTTCTTAATAAAAATGAGAGTATATATGTATATTGAAAGTATCGGATATATTTGTGTTTGGTTCTATTTTAAAATTAAATAATTCTTTTTTTTAAATGTTTTTATTTTGTTTGGGTGATGTGTACAATAAAAGTAAACTTATTATTAAATCATGTTTACTTATTTATATAGGAATAATAATATGCTCAGCTTAGATTTTTAACTCAAAATAATTTTTGCCAAATATATAAAAGTAAATTTAAATTACTTCTAAAATTAATTTTAAGTACCTCTCAAAATATTTTTGAAGAGATATATGATGTTAGATAAAAATAAATAATAATAAGGTGTCACTAATTAGTTGTTTAATTTGTTATACAATTATTATTGCCCCTGTGGTTGAGACAATGGAGAAGATGGTTTGGGCAGACATCAATGGAGGAAAACGGAAATGTTTGTAAATAAAAAAAATTTAATAAAAAAAATAAAAATTTATTTTATTTAATATTTATTAATTTTAGTAATAATTAATGAATAATAAATAAAATAAATTTTGTCTTTTTTTTAGTATTACAGAAAAAAATACAAGTAGACCCTGAGCTACAGTTTTCACATTAAATGTGGCACATGCATGAGTCTAGGCATTATTTGATTTCTTTCTTTTTTACTACAAAGTTTTTAATATTATTAAGTGCAAAAATAGGTATACTAAGTGGGGATAGTTTCAGATTGTTGTCACTGCATGCATATATATACACACTCAGTTTTACTAGTGAAACCATGAAAACTAACCGAAACAAAATGAAATTTAAAATTTTATATTAATTAATTAATATTGTATATATACTTATTGTTTTTTTGTATTTATTCACATATATAGCATGCCTAGTGCTTACAATTTTGGTCGTCGAATCTAACAAGTTAGGTTAAGGACAACAAGAACATCTCAATTGGTTTAAAGACAGACATATAATGGGGATTTTTTATTTTAATATGGAAGAGGGAAGTGAGTTTTACGTTAATGTTACAAAAAATAGAGTTTTACAGTGTTATGGAGGCGCTGTTCTAGGCAAACACAATACGCAGACTGCGTATTGTAATTTAATATTAACATAATACAATAGGCAGTTTGCGTATTGTAATTTAATATTAAAATAATACAATACGCAGTCTGTGTATTGTCTTTATAAATTAAAAATAAATTAATTTGGTAATTCGCACTCTGCAAATTCTATAACTTCTAGAATTTTGTAAAACACCATAACTTCCAATATTAAAAGATTACACCAATTTTTATCCAATATCCAAAAAAATTAATCATATAATGGATTTGAGCAAAAAGTAAATAAATAAATACATAAAGAACAAATTACTAAAAGAGGAATAATGGACTTGATCGATGAAAATGACATGAAAGAAATGAATGGTCACTTCTATCCCTAGTCCGTTCCAAATGATCTGAAATTATTAACTTATCCTAAAAATTTAAATTAACAGAAAATATATATAATTAGATCTCTAATTAAAATATATTATTACTCCAACACAAACTATTTTAGTTAACTATTTGTCTTACGTCCTTTTTTATTTCTTAATTTTTTTTATCTTACATTATTATTAGAAAATTATTTCTTTTCAAAATAATTGTCAATTTAAAATACATCACATACATTGTCTAATTTTTTTTCCCACATGGATAGAATTTCATTGCTTCAGTCTTTTAAAAAGAATAATCGTCAATTAATTAATCTTTTACTACTTATACAAATATAAATTAATTCTGTGACTATATATATAAGACACACAAAAAAAAAGAAGATTGATGAATATAAAATTATTATAAGCTAATCTAATGAAAATATTTTTGGGAGGGAGAAATAAATAAATATTAACCTTTTATTATTATCCCTCCAAAAGAGAAACTGTAATTTTTCATTAACTTACTATTTTCATATAATATAAATACATTAAAATCAATTATCTTACATATATAAAAAAAAATTAGTCACTCTTATAAATTATATATAAAAATAAATTAAATAATACACATATTTATATATAAATATTATTTTTTATATCCACATCACATTTTTGTATAACAATAATATATGAAGATACAAAAAATATCTTTTTACAAAGATTCTTATGTTAAAAGTGTGCTTCGTTTATTAGCCACACTTAAAAAAAAATAACACTTTTATAACGTATCAAAATTAAATCTTATAATTTATCATCTAATAATAAAAAAGAAACATCTTTATATAAAAACCAATTATAAAATCTTCGTAATAGTATCCACCTTTGTTTAATTGATATTTTGAAACATGATGTTAGGGAATGGTGTTGGTGAGTTTAACATCATGGTTACCAGAATTGCACCCTCCAAGTTGCTCAGCTCAAGAACTGGCAAAGGGTGAATGTGTTAAAGCAAGCAATTCTCAAATGGGTGTTGTGATCTTAGGACTTTGCTTCTTAACAATAGGTTCGGCCGGAATAAGGCCGTGTAGCATACCGTTCGGCGTCGACCAATTCGACCAGACAACGGAAGAAGGGAAGAAAGGGATGGCCAGCTACTTCAATTGGTACTACACAACATTCACATTGGTCTTGTTGCTGTCTCAAACACTTGTTATCTATGTCCAAACCTCTATTAGCTGGAAAATAGGTTTTGCAATACCAACTGTGTGCATGTTTTTGTCCATAATCATGTTGTTTGTTGGAACAAGGCTTTATGTGTATGTGAAGCCTGAAGGGAGCACTTTTCCTGGAATTGGACATGTTCTTGTTGCTGCTTATAGGAAAAGAAAACTCATGCTTCCAATGATTGAAGACAAAGTTGATGGTGTTTTCTATGATCCCCCATTGATCTGTGCTAGTACTGATTCTTTGCCATTAAAGCTCCCTTTAACCAATCAGTTTAGGTAACATCTTTATAATAATTATCTTCAATCATCTTATTATTTCTATTATGTTTTTTCTTAGCTTACTCCCAATTCTATCTACTATAGACAACAAATTAAACATGAGAAAATGACAAATAGGTCCCTGACCTTTTGCCTCGCGGACATTATCGTCCATAACCATTGAAAAATATTTTTAAGTTCCTGACCTTTACAAAACTTGGACGAATCAGTCCCTCTGTCTAAATGCCTCTGTCAGGGACTGATCTGTCCAAATGTCTTTGTCAAGGACTAATCTGTCCAAGTTTTATGAAGGTCAGGGACTTAAAAGTATTTTTCAATGATCAAGGACAAAAATGTCCACAGGACAAAAGATCAATGACCTATTTGTCCTTTTCTCATTAAAACAATTGAGAAAACCATGAAATTAAACAGATATTACTTTTTTAAACTAGGGCCTTGAACAAAGCTGCTCTAATAATGGAGGGGGATCTAAACGAAGATAAGAGCATAGTGAATAAGTGGAGACTTACAAGCATTCAGCAAGTAGAAGAGGTTAAATGCATAGCAAGAGTTTTACCAATCTTATTCACTAGTATCATTCCTCTCATTGCCTTGTTACAACAAGGAACATTCAATGTATCACAAGCCCTGAAAATGGACAGAAACCTAGGACCCAAATTCCAAGTCCCAGCTGGTTCAATTGGAGTCATATCATACATTACCATAGCTTTGTGGCTCCCATTCTATGACCGGATCCTAGTACCAAGGCTAAGAAAAATGACCAACCAAGAAGGTGGCATCACACTACTACTAAGAATTGGAATTGGCAATGTCTTCTCTATTTTCTCTATGGTTGTTGCTGGTTTGGTAGAAAAATTGAGAAGGGATTCAGCAAATTCACATCAAAATCCACTAGGAATTGCTCCTATTTCAGTTTTTTACCTAGCACCACAATTGGTCCTAATGGGTCTCTGTGAAGCCTTTAGTGCAATAGGGCTAATTGAGATTTTTAACAGAGAGTTTCCTGAGAATATGAGAAGTGTTGGCAATTCATTGTTTCCATTTGCTTTTGGATGTGCTAGCTATGTGAGTGCTATAATTGTTAACATTGTTCATCATGTTACTGCAACACATAGCCATCCAGATTGGTTAACAAATGACATAAATGCTGGTAGGATAGATTATTTTTACTACATTATTGCAGGACTAGGCGTTATAAACATGGTTTATTTTATACATGTTGCTACAAGATATCAATACAAACAGGTCCAAGTTATTGATCCATTGCCACAAGACATGGAGATGGGATCACACAAAACCTAGAAAGAACCTAAGTTGGTGGTTTTATTTTTACTTCACTTCTCTTATTAGGATTTTAAGCTATTATTATTATGATCATGATGATGTAATAGTTAGATTATATTACTTGTCTTATTGGAAATGTAATGTAAGCTATTGAGAGTGAAATAATAGTATAATAACAGGTTTAATTACTCTCTATTTTTTAAACTTTTAAAAGTTTCTTTGTGTAGCCTTCTCTAAACTTAGCTTTCAGATAGACATGATAGATAGCAACTATATATAGAAAAGAACAATGTATATATTTTGCTTTTTCTATTAATTAAGCCAATAATTTTTGGAAGAAAATTGTGAAACGTAACTAATCACAGAAATAATTGAACTGATTATGGGTAGTCTTAATCAAATTTATTGTGCATTTATTGGATATACACAAGATTATTCCCCGGACGGTAAGTTAATACTCTACATATGAGATATTCATTTAATTTGGAGGCATCTTTTTAATTCATGATCCGAAATCAATCACAAGACAACTATATATTTTCATTTATAATTTATAATTATTAAAAATTTGTACAACAAGAATTAGAATTTATATATATGAAAAGTAAGAAGGAATACAGAGTAATTGTGGTTGATATTAAAATATGTATTAAATATATTCTAATATTATATAAAATGTTGTCTTTTAACTAAAAGCTTGCAAGTTGAAATATCTTTTTGAGCATGAAAAACATCTTATAGCTAACCATTTGTCTTTAAAAATATCAAAAATATTATTTGTATACTAAAATCAACCATTTTACTAAAATTAGTCATTAATATATCTGTCTATAAATATATATGTAATTTAATTTAATTTATTTTTAATGTATATTTATATTCTAACATATATTTTATATTGGTGATTAACTTTGATGATTAATTTTAGTATATACGTAACATATTGGTATATAATTACGACAAAAGAAATACATATTACATATCATATATGATAATTAATGCGTTTGAGATATAATAATTATTTTTATTGTCTTTTTTTTATTAGTTTAAACTTTTAGGATGAATAATTTTGTGACATAGTATAGAGTTTTATATTTAAAAGATTTAGAATTTAATTGTGGGTGAACCCAAAAATAGAAAAAAAAAGCATATATAAGACAAATATAAAAAAAAAAGATCTATAAAAAAATCAAACAAATCCAAAAAAAGTTTTTACTTAAAAATAATATTAAATATATAACCATTTATATTATATTTTTTTATTAATTTAAATTATTGTTTAGGATGAATTGTTTGATGATATAAAAATATTCTTAAAAACTTTAAAAAATATTATTCAAGAACTTTTCCTCTACGAATATACAGTATTGCATGTCTCAATCATACAGATCAGGCTCGTCACAGAATGATTAACTTTAGTAGTATGATTTTTGACAATAAAACAAGATGGGAATTAATGTGGTTGTTCATTACTCATGAGTGGAAAATATTGCTTTTGTCGTTGTCTTCTAGTCAAAGGCGAATAACTAAAAGATAACCATTTTAAAAATTTGAAAGGGAAATCTTAGCATACATTATTATTACTACTCTTCAACATTTCAAAAGTAAATTCAAATGCATGTAAGTATAGATAGAGCTTCTGACCAGCAGGTTGATCAAATCCCAGTAGTAAAGAAGACATAATCTATCCATATGCAATGCAACTTGCCACCGGCCTCGCCATCATATCACTAGGACCAACGTGGTTAGAATGTTGACATTGTCAGGTGATGGACCATTAATGAAGGTCCTCATTTTGTTAATGATGATGTCATTTATATTAACTTGTGTTTCTAAAACATATATTAATTAAATATTTATTATTATTATTATTATTAGAATTTAGTAGATAACTATAATATAAACCTGAACTTTTAATAACAAAATCTGACTTGGTTTAATCTGTTTCTATCCCTAAAATTTAATTAACATGTGTTTTAAAAGTATATGTTAGTTTTTTTATTAATAGAAGTTTTAAAAATTTTATTTTAATTAATATATAAAAATATATTAAAATTTAAAATTTAATTTTTATGAAATAATTTTCTATAAGCCCTCCAATAAAATTGGAACGATTAATACAGATTTCATTGGTATTACTGCTTTTTTTGGACGTGGTACTACTACTTATTTTGGTATTTTTTTTTATTCGTCGGGCTATATGTTTTGGTCTAGTTAGGTCCAGTGAAAGTCTTTTTGGCGAGAAACCTTTTGCAATTTGAAGGACAACCAAAACGGTGTTAACATAGCCCACTTAATTTTTATTCTTTTGTACACTTATTTTTTTGGGCTTAGATTATTTTGTACACTAATCAACCTATTACGGCTCGTCAAAAAGAAAATATCTTTTAATAGATATTCTCCAAAGCCCCACAAAAAGGGTAGGGGTTAACAGCAAATAACAACGAGCCACGTGGCATTAACGGGTGGGTCCCACTTAGGGATCTCTCTAGTCACCTCTGAGCAGTATTGAGGTGGAGCAAATGAAGCATTAGCTGAGTTTCGCATTTCTTCTTCGCTCTTAGCTCTGCAGCCTTCACTGTATCCGACTCCGTTTTAGTGAGTGACTCAGCTACCGAGTTCGAGTTCTTGTAGTTGAATGTGATCACCACCACCATCATCAATCAGTTGCTACAATGGATCCTTCATCTTCCATGTCGCTTCCACCTTCTATGCACCTCGCAATGGCGGCTCTGCTCGGAGCCTCCTTCATGGCCATCTCCGCCTTCTACATCCACCGCCGCACCGTTGACCACGTCCTCCACCGCCTCGTCGAGGTCCGCCGCCGGCCACCTCGCACTTCCTCTACCGGCGCCGTCGATGCCGACACCGACGACTACGATGACTTCGAAGAAGAAGAATACGAAGACGGCGACGATCGGAGTGGCTTCGGCGGAGAATTCGACGCCGATTCGACACACTATCAGGGAAGCCTGACAAGGTCCGTGGACGAAAGCTTGCTTCGGAGCTATAGGATTTCGTCTTCTATGCCGAACGTGGCTTCTGCGGCGGATTGGTTCCCGGAGGACCCTAGGCTCGGGAACACTGCGCAGAACCGTGTCTCGTCGCTTGATAATCTCAAGTTTGCGCCGCTAGGTCTTCCTTCTCTTCGAACGCGATCCACCACCGGTGCGAATTCGAACTCTCGAGCTTGAATTTGTTTCAAGTTTATCTAAGGTTTTTTCAACTTTCCGTGAAGTTGAAGTCGTTTTGATTCAATTCTCAATTAGTTATTCATTTATTTTTCTGTCTGTTTTCGTTTGAGAGGATGCTTATATTATGTGTTCGTATCTGTAATTTGATGATTCATTTCACGCTATCGAAGTAGAAACTAGTGTGAGGTAGAAGTCGAGTTTCTTTCTTTTTTTTTTTTTTTTTTTCGTGGATTCTAGATTAAATTATGTTTATGTTTTTTGGGTTCGTGAAGGAGAGAATGCTCAGCTTTCGAGTTCTTATAAGAGAATAGCATCTGTCGGTAGAATCATGACCCCAAGGTCGCCGGGGCGAACTGCTTTTGAAAGTACTGAAGATTCTGACGAGGAGGGAACACAGCTGGGTGATGACAGTCGGATTCCTTTCTACCCTGGGACTAGAGATTCTTCGAATAATTATGTGAGAATATGTTTTCTTACCTTTTGGAATTGTGAATGTTGATTATTTTCAATCCGACCCCCCTTCTTCCCCCCAGTTTAGGGGCCTAGTTTGGGAACATGCTTGTGATTTCAGTTACATACTTACATATGAAAATTGTTGCCTACCTTATATTGAAATGTGAAGGGGACATATCCTTCATGCATGCCTTTGGGTCAAAGGTAACCAAGTGAGTTGCCAAATATTTATGGCTGTTATTAATTTAATGAATCTTTTAAAAATTTATAACTCATCCATAACAAAACCAGAAGTCTCCTGATGTTTAACAAACTCTCACATCAGGTAATGGAACCCTTGTAGTAAGCATTGAAACTGCCAGATTTTAATTTGGTCCAAACAATCTGTTCATGGTTGAAAAATCGTAGGCTATAAATTGTGGTGGATGACCATCAATTATCCTTCCTTGCTTGATTTTGGTATGCTATTGTTCATTGTACATTGTTTTAAATGGTTTGCTATGTTGTTGCAGGGACTGAATCCAAACATGTGCAATTTATCCGGTGTTGCTTTCAGGCTCGATGATGCAAACTCTGCACACCAGATGTCTGGAGAGGTTTCAAAAGAAGGGAAAGCAAGTGGCGATATGAATACTGATGGAACAGTGGATTCAAATTCAGCACATGCTGCTGAAAAAGACCTTGCATTTATCAGTAATGTTTTCCCTAAAAGAAACACAGTGAACGGTAATGTCATATTTGTAACAGAATCTGTACTATGATTCTTATGTTTGGCATTTTTCTAATTTTATTCTTTTCACAGTGATTTGATGCATTTTTTCTCCTTTATAAAAATGTTCAGAGCCAATAAACATAGAAGAAGAGGAAGTGTGCAAGATGATTAGAGAGTGCTTAGATTTGCGTAAGCAATATGTTTACAAGGAAAACCTTCCATGGAAGGCTGAACCTGTGGAGGCTGACTCTGACCCATTTCATTTTGAACCAGTTGAAGCAACACCAGTAAGTTAGTTGTTTTCCATTATTCCCCTCAGATATTTTTGTTCCCATCTGCTAGAGATACTAACAGTAACCTTTTTCTTTCCCCCTTGAAGTGGTTTTCAAAATTGTTATACTGATGTTTTGATGTTTCTAACAGCATCACTTTAGAATGGAAGATGGAGTCATACATGTCTATGCAAATAAAACTGGTGAGCACACAGTTGTAAAAACAAGGCAATGCAATGATCATTTTCAGCTTTTTTATTTCTTTCTGTTAAGCATAGAATGACTGAGCTTCGTGTGAAACTGTGTGCAGACACTGAAGAGCTCTTCCCTGTTGCAAGCTCAACAACATTTTTTACAGATATGCATTACATTCTTAAAGTTATGTCTGTTGGAAATGTTCGCTCTGCATGCTATCATAGGCTTCGGTTTCTGGAGGAAGTATGTTTATACAACCTTTGCATATGTGATCTATTTGTGTTTTGCCTCTGGCTTTTGGTTAACATGCATCTGATCATTATACAGAAATTCCGCCTTCATCTATTACTAAATGCAGATAGGGAGTTTCTAGCCCAGAAAGGTGCACCACATCGAGATTTTTACAACATCCGAAAAGTTGATACTCACATTCACCATTCGGCTTGCATGAATCAGAAGCATCTCCTCCGCTTCATTAAGTCAAAACTAAGAAAAGAACCTGATGAGGTGATAATCTACTTTCGGACTGATTTAGGGGTTTAACTGATGAGTGCCCGCACTTAAGGCACTTGTTAAGGTACTAGAAGTAGATAATTTTAATTTTAAAAAAAAATATTTTTTAAAAATTTTCAGTGCATTAAATGTATTAGAAGGATAAAGGCTTTCTAGGTTTATTTCCCTAACAAGTGCTTTAAGGGCATTCTTAAGCAAATCCGTTTTTTGTTTTTTTATTTTTTGAGACCATGATAATGTAGGTTGTTTTCGCATCCTTTTTCTTCATCTAATTTTAGTTGTTATTTCCTCTTAATTTTGCTAATAGTATTCATACATGTTGGCAGGTTGTTATATTTAGAGATGGAAAGTATATGACACTTAAGGAGGTTTTTGAGAGTTTGGATTTAACTGGGTATGAATTATTTTTCTGCTGAATTTTCATCTAATGACTTGTAGAAAGATGCTTGCTATATTTATGAGCTTTTATCTTGTCTGCATGTTTCTAATAGCAGGCAATCATAATGCAGGTATGATCTGAATGTCGATTTGTTGGACGTCCATGCAGATAAGAGTACATTTCATAGATTTGACAAATTCAACCTCAAGTACAATCCTTGCGGGCAAAGCAGACTCAGAGAGATATTTTTAAAGCAGGATAATCTTATCCAGGGTTTGTTTAAGATTATGAAATATGCCTATTGTATACTTTTTTAAGCTGTAGGAACTCTGAATGTATTAAAAGTGTTGATGCTTTATTGTTTCACAATAGCTTAAACGTACCCACATTCACAGGAAGGTTTCTGGCTGAAGTAACAAAGCAAGTTTTAACCGATCTTGAAGCTAGCAAATTTCAGGTAACTTATTCACATGGCATAGACTTTTTTCTGTTAATGTTTTTTGTGTCTTATATATTAATTCATTTCTATTTATAAATCAAATTTCAGATGGCTGAGTACAGGATCTCTGTTTATGGAAGAAAACAGAGTGAATGGGACCAGCTGGCAAGTTGGTTTGTTAACAATGCTATTTATAACAAGAATGCTGTATGGCTAATCCAGGTGTGTTATTCTGTCTTGAGGCATAATTTTTAACATCTATTCTTTGATATGCATAGTCTGATGATAAACCATTGAGCCCCGGATATGATCCATCTGACCTCATAAAAGTCTGTCCTAACTGATTGACTCTTCTGGTGATACTAATTTGATATTTATACCAAGATTCTTATAGACTATAGACCAACTTCCCATAACTTTACAGTCATTTATTTACTTATTTATTTATTGTGACTGTTTATAGGTCTTTTTAATACTAAAATGGGGTTCCTTAGTTTGAGTTTTAGGATTGTTTTGTTTTTCAGCCTGAACTTGTAATGGACAGTGGTAAATATTTGGAGAGAATATTTTATCCAAAAGAAAAAGAGATAAAAAAAAAAAGAAGAAAAAGAAAGAAGGAAATACTCATGATTAGTACCCTTTGAAAAGTGATTGAAGTAAGTAACTTCAAAATTGTATGCAGTCTTCAACGAGTGCTGTAATATTCCTGTATCCTGTTGTTGAAAGTGAATCTTCTTAATTCTTGCAAATTATAGCATCAACTCACGGGTGTTATCACTCAAACATATGCACAGCAAGTCTGTAACCACAATTCTTTGATGTAAAATGTCTTTGTTGCATGAGCATTTTCAGGTCTTTATATTACTTTTACAGTGCTATGTTTGTTGGAACTACGAGAACTCTGCTTGTTGTCAACAGCATCATTACTTTAGTCTCCACATGAATTCCTGCTTCACTACCATAAGTTGTTAAGTGGGTTTAACTTCTAGATTAGCAAGTGGCAACTAACCTTGCACTGCATTGCTTCTTCCCAAAAGAAAAGAACTGTAAAAGAGAAAATAAGAGAGAAGTCACTTGATATTTGTTGGAATGTGTCATGTTAATTATACGGATCCTTACATAGATAATGGACATATGCAATTTTGTCTACAAGCAAAGAAAGATGAGGCTTAGATTTGATCATGTTGAAGAAACACCATTTGCAACATTTTAATGCATGCTCTTTGTGATGTGATATAATATTTCTAACTTCATACATCATACGTCTTAATCATTTATTCAGAATTGTGTTTGGTGCGTTTACTTGTATAGGATTTTGACTTTGACTATCATCTTTTTTTATGAAACTTCCATTTGCACAGTTACCACGACTATACAACGTATACAAGAATATGGGAATTGTTACCTCCTTCCAGAATATTTTGGATAATGTGTTTATTCCTCTATTTGAAGTCACAATTGATCCAAACTCTCATCCTCAATTACATTTGTTTTTGAAGCAGGTTAGTCAATTTGACCCTTCCTTTGTGCTCATAGCTCTATTATGTATGTTCAAAGTAGAAGTCATAAAGTTAAATGACGTTCAGTATGTATCATTTGATTATAGCAGTGAACATTTCTTGTGTAACTATGTCATGTTGTGACAATGATACACCAAGCAACTTTGTGGTGCTTTACCGGTGCCACTATGTAAATTGCTCATTGCTACTGTGTGGCTACTAATGACTGACTTTCTATATTGGATTTGAGTGTGCCTGTTCAGCTAGTTGAAAGGCATACTCAATTATAATGGAGCTAAATATTCATGAGCTTCAGTTTATTTGAGTACTTTGCAAACTGCTTTTTTTATTCATCTTGCAAATACCTTGTTATCCAATAACAGTTATGTAATCAACCCTATATATTTAAAATCAAGCTGTTTTTCTTCTTTTGTTCAAAGATTTTTTTTAAGTAGCTACCATCTGTGCAGTGTTGCTTTGTAGTAATAAAGGCGTGCTTTTATGAACATTAAGTTTTACTTCACAGTTCATATGTCAGCAGTAGAGGATGAAGTTCGCTTTGAGAGCTGGCATTCGATTCTTTATAATGTCATTGTTACAATTGTGTAGAGTTCAATTATTAAAATCATGAAAAAAGGAAGCACCATTTTTAATTCTTGTCTTCATAATTTACTAGGTATAACATGTTACTTTTTTGAAAGCAGGTGGTGGGATTTGACCTTGTAGATGATGAAAGTAAACCTGAAAGGCGTCCAACTAAGCACATGCCTACACCAGCAGAGTGGACTAATGAATTCAATCCAGCATACTCTTACTATCTTTATTACTGTTATGCAAACCTGTACACCCTCAACAAGGTTAATGTTATTTCCCTCTGCATACACGTCTTCAGCTTCTAGTTATTGTCTTCTCTTTCTTTTTCCAACATATTTAATATCTTACTTTCTATTGGTTTCAGCTCCGTGAATCTAAAGGAATGACCACTATTAAGTTGCGGCCCCATTGCGGAGAGGTTGTTTTCTGTGTGCTATAGTAGCTGTATGATTTGATTATTTATTTTATTTAAGATGGTTAATATATTTTACTTGCTTATGCAGGCAGGCGATAGTGATCATTTGGCTGCTGCTTTCCTCCTATGCCATAATATTTCCCATGGGATTAATCTACGGAAAACTCCTGTGTTGCAATATTTATATTACCTCGCACAGGTTAGCCCCACGTGAATAGTCAGTCATTTGGTCAACATACCAATATCTATCATGCTGCAATTGTAGTTTGCGTTTGTTGTAAATCTTGAAAAATTTGTGATAAAATTTTAATGGCAGTCATGTTATCTTTTTAGGTTGGATTGGCAATGTCACCACTTAGCAATAATTCACTTTTCTTGGACTATTCTCGCAATCCATTGCCCATGTTTTTCCAGCGAGGTCTGAATGTCTCTCTTTCTACTGATGATCCTTTGCAAATTCATTTGACAAAAGAGCCCTTGCTTGAGGAATATAGCGTCGCAGCAAAGGTTTGCTCTCTGTTAAAACACCTAGGCTCCTTTTTCTTGGCTGACAACAGTTAAATATTTTGTTCCATCATTTCTTCTAGGGGTCAATAATTTTCACATGCACTGCAGGTATGGAAACTCTCTGCGTGTGATATGTGCGAAATTGCCAGAAATTCTGTCTACCAGTCTGGATTTTCACATCAGACCAAGGTAAATGAGATGGTGTAGGAATTTTATGCACTGGATTACCTGTTTTTCTTTTCTTTTATTTTTTTATTATTAGGGTAAAGTATGTTTTTTGTCCCTAACGTTTGTGATTTTCTTCAAAAATACCTTTAACGTTTAATTGTATTCAATTTTGTCCCTAAAGTTTTCGGTTTGTATCAAAACTACCCGAGTGTTAACTCCATCTGAAATGTTGGGAACAAAGTTGAAAATGTTTGCGGATATTTTTGAAACAAATCGAAAATGTTAAGGGTAAAATTGAATGAAATCGAAAACGTTAGGGACAAAATTGAATAAAATTAAACGTTAGGGATATTTTTGGAAAAAATTGCAAACCTTAGAGACGAAAATTATACTTTACCCTTATTATTATTATTATTATTATTATTTGCATTTTCTTTGAGCTCTTCCATCCTTTTGGTCTGTATTCTCTCTTGATGTTTGATCCACAACTTTAGCTGTGAAAAGTGAAAACTGATAGCTATCCACATGCTGTTATAGTTAGAGTATTATTGCATGGACGTTTATAAAATATTGTTTACCTGGCTCTTTCCTGATTTATAAATGTCTTGATTTTTTATTTAATTTATTTATTTTCCCTTCGTTTTACAGTTACGTTGGCTTGGGGACAAGTATTTCCTTAGGGGTCCGGAAGGAAATGATATTCACAAGACAAATGTTCCCAGTTTGAGAATTGCATTCCGATATGAGGTGGAACATTTGTCATAAACCCTATACAGAATGCAGTTTGATTATAATTATTCTATCTTGATAACGATTGTGTGTTTTGTGCAGACATGGAAGGATGAAATGCAATACATATACGCTGGTCAAGCCACCTTTCCTGAAGATGTAGACCCATGAAATGAAGTAACGAAAAATGAAATCAACCTGTTATGTGACTCTATTGTCAGTGCATTTACCACTGATGTTGAATAGCAGCTTCGGCGCTGACAACTTATTGTAACAACAATGTAACCTTTATGGTAGGCCTTAGTTACAACTTACATGGTTCAGAATCGAAGTTAAAAAATAAACATAATAGAGAACTGAGAAGGCAGAAGAAGAGCTAGTATCTAACACTGGCATTTTCTGCGGCAGGAACAGGAACACCTCTCTCTCTCTCTCTCGTTAATCACTAGTAGACTAGAAATAGTAAATTAATAATGGCCACTATGTGAATTTTGTTCTGCATGTGTAGGCCGTTAAAATATATTCTGTTTGGAAACATCAGAAAAAGCCCCCCCCCCCCAACAACACAATCAAAATATCTACAAATTCTATTCCTGTTCGGTTACTTTTTAGTTCAGATGACTAAGAGTACAATTAGAACTTAAAAGAGTTTAAGGTGCCTTTGGCCAAATAATCATTAGCTGATTAGGCTCAAGTTCGAGCATTATTTAGAAAAACTTTTTATTTTTACAATATACACGGTGGGAGACTGGGAGTTATAAATGACGTTAACAACTAAATATTGCATAATAGAAATAAATATTCCAAATCTTTTAGTAAATTTTATCATGCAGAAGCAGTTTCTGTATACAATTATAGAAGCTTTTCATTTAAAATATTTTGATAAATTATTTTTAGCTCATTGATCATATTATCAGGAAATATTAAATATTTTTACCTTGTAAATCTTTTTTAAACACCTTAAGATTGATAGCCAATGTATAAAAAGGAGGTAGAATGATATCCGTTTCCTTTTTCCATGTTTTTTCTAAAGTAAAAAGGCCGAGGATAAAGTTGAAATAGGTGAAAATAATATCGAATAAAATCTTATTTAAAATAAATTGTGACAAAAAGTTTCTTTAACCAAGCATCTAATCACTAATTAATATTTGCTTTATTGAAAATCTGTATTATACATAGTAGCACCCTTTGCATACCTTTTTGACTCTTGCCACTCACTGCTATACCAAGAGGTATGATATGGATTCTTTCTCTCTGAAGCAAAGTATGATTGGAATTTCGATTCCAGTGCTGGTTTTTCTCGTTACTGATTGCGTTGCTCTAGATGCTGCTAGGGTCATAGGGTGAACCAAAATGAGCGAATCCAACTGGTAGTTTGATTTGGTTGATATTTCCTTCCAACTTGACGAACGGTTTATAAAGTGCATTACACAAATGGTAATGGAGAATTTTAGTGCACGTAATCACTTTTATCGGATCACTTATTATGAATTAATTAACTAATGGTGTAGAATAAAACCCCTCTACTTTTAGTTTCAGCTGGCCACGGTCTGGTTATGTTTTAGTTATTAGAAAGATACATGAAGTGTATAGTTGGGTGGGGATAAAAATCTAATATATTTTTTTATGAATGAACTTGATACGAAAATTATATAGAATTTATCCGCTAAGAGTTCAAAGGCTGAGTTTTATGCCAGATTTCATGCTAAAAGGGCCGAATAAATGTGCCATAAAAATTGAATAGCTAATTAAGCCAAAGAATTGTCTGATCTGGACTTTATGATTTGCAACGAATAAAAGAGTTTTGAGAAGTGCTTGGAGGGTGTTCATATGTGTAGTATTGAAATGTCAAGTGTGACTTTGTAAGAGGTGAAGTAGCATATTGATTGATGATATGATTAATTCAGTGAAAACTGAAGAGTTACATAACGTGGAGGGTCTATAGATTTATTGTCTTAATGTTTTAACTGACTGGATGGCTAGCAAAGAAAAGTACAAGGAAAGAAGCAGGATATCACTTTGTAGATTTATCTTATCGAGATGTCAAAGGAATGGTAGCTGATCATGGAAGAGGGATCCCGTTACCCCGTCTAATTAGAGTGCAATCTTTGTCTCTTTTTTCTTCTTCGGGTTTTAAGCTCCCTCCAAGCACAAAAAAAAAGTAGTTGACACCATTTTAATTTATGTGAAAATTCATATGCAATTTCACGTGTAGTTAATAGTTAAGAATAGTTACATAATTTATATGTTTGATTAATTAAGTATCTAATAATTTTCTGGTCTATTTATGGATAATATATATAATTGGTTACGATCACATTAGCTATTTCATATTATATGACTTATATATAGATGATCTCATCTATTATTATAAATATTAAATATAATACATTATTATTACTTTTAATTTGAATTTAAACAAGAATAAAACTAAATATTTTATTTTGAGGGATTAATGAAAACTAATAGCCACATATAAATAGAACTCTAGAGTTTTGGTCTTTAACATACTAAAATCACTTTGCGACTCTTATTCCATCGGAGAGTTACTGTTAAGCCTAAAATAAGAATCTGGTAGATTTTGGTTGATAGAGATCAAAGAATTATAAAATCAAACTCTTTCAATTATACTCATAAATTTAGGTTAATAATTTAACATGGATGGTGTTGGGTTAAGAAATTTAAAAATGTCTAATATTTTCAGCCATTAACTTCACATAAAAATAACTATATGAGCATTTTCATCTTTAATTTATTTTGGATTGTTTCATAAATAATTTTGAATTGTAATAATTAAATATTGAATAATTATCAATAATAAATTAGAATTTTCTATACACCGTACCATTAAAACATAATATATATTTTTTTCTTAGAAACAAAATTTCATCAATAGCAATTGAATTACCCAATAGCAGATATAGGTGATTTTCTAAGTGCTATAGGTGCGTTTGTTTTTAGGGACGGGACACTGAAACAGAAATACGGAGATATAAAATTGTATTTGACATATGAGATATAGATAAAGATATTGTGTTCAGAGATACTGAATTAATGTCTTTTGTATCCATTTTGACAAAAAGGACACAAAGACACTAACAAATGACACAACTTATTTTTTATTTTTTTCATTATTTTTGTTAATTTTTTATAATTATATTTTTTTATTATTATATTTTTTTTCTCAAATTTTTTAAATGAAAAAAATAAGAATAAGATAAAATAAAATAAAATAAAAGAATAAAATTTTGTATCTCTATCTTTTTTTATCTTATTTTCAATATCTTGTCTTATCCTCTTCTAAAAAACAAACGGAGCCATATGGAACAAATTCTTAAGTAATAGTTGTCACCGGATCCAACCATGCACCCAAATATTTTATAACTTCAAAAACATAACTTCTGAGTAGCACTTCGTGAATTTACTTATACGAATTTTTTTTCAAAATTCGACTTATTAATAATAATAATAATAATAATAATAATAATAATAATAATAAGTATTGTTTTGGTCTCTAATATTTATGGTCAGAATTGAAATCGTTCCTGACATAATTTATGATTTAGAATCGTCCCAAACATTTAAGAGGGGAAGGGGGACGGGGACGGGGACGGGGACGGAGACGGCGCCGGTGAAACTTGGAGCCGCCGTCGTCATCGCCGTCGGAAATTAGAGCTCGCGAGGGAGAGAGGAGATGCGAGCCAGGGAGAGAGCTCGTTGTCGTGCTCCGCCACTGCCGCCGCTGCTCCCGACCTTGTCGCCACTTCGCGTTTTCGCCACTGCACCTTGCCGCTACTCTTCGCCCCTGCACCTCCCCGCTTCTGCTTCTGCTTCTTGCTTCGACTTTTGCTTCTTGCTTCGGCTTCTGCTTCTGATTTGGCTTCTACTTCTGCTTCTGCTTGAGCTTTTGTTCCCAATTCTATTTCTGCATTTGCTTCTATGTCTGCTTCTGCTTATGTTTTTGTTTCTGTTTCTGCTTCTAATTCTGATTTTGATTTGTTATTTTCTAATTTTATTGTTGTTGTGGGTTAATTTTGTTGTTGAATTTGATGTTGTTTCTGAATTTGAATAATATGTTATTGTTGGTGTTCTTGAATCTGATAATTGGTATTTGGTAGGAGTAAGGGAGGCGATAGTGGTGATAAAGGTGATGGTGGTGGAGAATATTTTTGTCCGTGAAAAGTCAAAAGGACGATTTTAAAATCAAATATAACATTATGGACGATTCTAAATAAAAAAATTACATCAGGGTCGATTTCGATTCTGATCCTAAACATTAAAGAACAAAACAATACTTACCCCTAATAATAATAATAATAATAATAATAATAATAATAATAATAATAATAATAATAATAATAATATAGTAGTTTCACATTCACAAAATAATGCAATGCATGGATACTGAAAAAAGGTGTAGATTCACATACATATAAGTACATACTATTACACACTGACGTAACGCTCAAGCAATACTATTAGAGGGCACCAACCTAGTATAATTAGTTGGGGGTATTATTTCACAAGTTCTATATATAGATAATGATTGCTTGAGGGTACCATTAACTAGTAAGATCATAATATCATTATTCATTTCCTGTGTTTCTCAATAAGCTTCTGCAACTCCTCCTTTCTTGCACCAACCACCTTATCAACAATTTTTCCTTTCTTAACTAATACGAATGTTGGCATTGCTTGCACCTGGAATTCTTGGGCCACTCCCTGATTCAATATCCCAACACGTACGTTAATTAGTAAACAAATTAAATTAAAATAATGTTGAATATATAAATAATCACATATATATAATAACTAATAAGTTCGAACAAACGTACCATTAACTCATCCACATCAAGTTTAATGAACTCAACCTCTGTGTATTTGGCAGAAAAATCTTTGAAAATTGGGTCCATGTATTTGCAAGGTCCACACCATGTTGCCGTGAAGTCAATCACCATCTTTAGCAAACAAATTCATATAAATTATATATCTCTCAAAAATAATTTTAATGACAACAATAATAATAAAATACTATTATATGATACTAATTAATAATTAATAATTAATAACTAATTGTATATATAGGTTTGTCAAAGCTTACCAGCTTATTTGTTTGTTTGGAAGCATCAAAGTGAGCCTTCCATTTAGCAGAGGAATGGAAGGTGAGGATTCGAGAAGTAGCTACTGATGATAATGGCTTTGGTGCTCTTTGAACATATTCCAAATTTGAATAGTTGGCTCCCATAATTAAATGCTTCTTCCTTTTACAAAAAACCCAAAAGATTATTTCAGGCACTATATATACTTTAATTTGGGGTTTAATTACTCAACTTTTGTTTGGTTGCTATACCATTTGGTTGCAAAATTCAAGCCCTTTATATAGAGTAGCAAAGTATAATTGCAATACTATTTTATCGTTTAATATGAGAACTAGCTACTTAGTATCGGATTCTCTTGCAAGATAAGCTGCTAATTTTGACAATATTTACTGCTCGTACCCAAACAAATTAAATATCCTTAGCATGTGTTTAAAAGAGTTTTAAAAAAAATGAAAACCCTACATTTTTGTATAAAATACTAATATTCATCTTGAGAAATATTAGATGATTAATTTTTGTTTTTTGTTTTTTTGTTTTTTTTTTTATACATTTGAACCAACTTTTTCTAATAAAAATATTAGCTCCTTATTATTCTCCATTCATTTTGTCACTTTAAAGTTTAAACTCAATTTAATATGATTCACACTATATATAGTCATTTTTGAAAAAAAAAAACAATTATTAAAAAAAAACAATTCACCCTTGAATAATGAAGATGTCTAGTACCCATTTTTAAAACTATTTAACTTTCAAATATTTAAATAAAATTTTTGTCTAACACCTTATTTTTATACTATTAAAATTTAAAATTTAAGTTTAAGATTTAAAATTTAAAATTGGTTAAATATTAGTCAAAAATAATAAATTTTATTAGTCATATGATATTATTTTTTTTATTAGAGTAATGCTATCTAGTCAAAAATCACAAATAATAAATAAAAATATATACTTAATAACATTCTCACTTACCAAAGAGTGTTAATTACTCTCCTTAATTAATTAACGCAATTAGTTTTTCTATAAATATCTCCTTTCATTTACACCAAAAATCAATTCAAATTTTATGAGAATCAAATTCGAAAAAACTAACCCTCACTATAAACTTATTACTTTCATAATTATACAATCTTTATTTCAAATAAAAGTCCTAAATTATTATGTTATTAACCCTAAAAAATATTTTTAAATTATCACAACACATTTTATAAAAAAAATCCAAGACCTCAAATTCATTTGTCTCAATTAATTGAAAATAAAAAACATAAAAAAATATTAGTTTATGACCTGCAAAATAAAAAATAATAATAACAAATCAATTTTAATTATCAATTTTAATTTTTGAGTTATGGATGTTATATGTTTAAAGTTATGAATGCTATACATATAAAATTATGGATGTTAAATTACAAATATTTTAATAACTTCTACAATACAACTCATGTTTATATATATAGATTATATATTATAAAATAAAAATAAAAATAAAAATAAAAATAAAAATAAAAATAAAATATAAAAGAAAATTATAAAATAAATTATTAAATATAATTATTAACTGACTAAATTAAAATCAGTAAATAAATACACATATAAATATCAACTAAAAAATATTAAAATAATTTAAAATTATGATTTATTGATGCACATATAAGATCATTTAAAAAATACATATCTTAAAATTAGATAATATTATAATCATAAATATTCGTAAATTATAAATATTATATGTATGAATATATAGAGGTTATGCGTATAAATTATAAATATTATTTATGTAAAATTGATATTAAATTAAAAATATTTTGACTATCTTCACTATATAGAACAAGAATAGAAAAAAATTAAAGAAAATAGATTATTAAAAAAATCACATGCATAATAGATTAAAAATTAGCACAGACAAAAAATATAATAGAAAAAATCTACTATACTTAATAAAATTGTTAATAATAGATAATATCTTTGTCATAATAGTTGATAAAATAATTTGAATGTTATTAATGTACTTTCTATTATTATTATTATTATTATTATTATTATTATTATTATTATTATTATTATTATTATTATTATTAAATTACTATTTTTACTCATAAAAATTTAGAACACTAACAAATCTATCCACAAATAAATAAAATTACCATTTTTACTCATAAAAGATGAATTTTTGCTAACAAAATTATTCAAACTCTAAAAATCTTTTAAAATTTTTAAAATACCCTCTAATATAATCTAACTCTAGCTTCTTTTTACTCCAAATCATCACTCTTACCCAAATCCTTCCTCACCACCACTTTCATCTTCAACCACCACCAACACTATCATCATCACCATCCCTAAATTCTTCTCTTTACCACTACCATAAAGCAAGCAAGAAAAAAAGAGTGACAGAGAAAATCGAAACAAAGAGAGTGAGAGAATGACTAAAAAAAGAAGTTATTCATCACTGCTGAAAAATTAATTTTAAAGAGGAAGAGCATTTAAATTTAGAATTTTACATTCAAATTCAAATAATAATATCTCAACAGAATTATATTATTACAAATTCAGCAACAGAACCAATAGAACTGGAAACACAAATTTAAATTCTAACAATAGAAGTGGAGCATTAAAATTCAATAATTACAGATTTATAGTTGGGTAAGTATACTTTTTGTACCTAAAGTTTGACAAAAATTTTAAAAATACCTCCAAGTTTTATTTTGTTTCAATTTTGTCCTAAAAGTTTTCGATTTGGATCAAGTATACCACTTACAGCTAATTTTTCAAAAAATTTAAGACCAATTCAATAACAATTTCATAAAAACAACCCTCAACATAAGCAAATCAAGCATAATTTTCATGCATTATTGTTATATTGGTCTTAAATTTTTTGAAAATTTAGCGGTCGAGGGTATATTTGATGCAAATCGAAAACTTCTGTGACAAAATTGAAATAAAATAAAACTTATGGAGTATTTTTGAAATTTTTGCCAAACTTCAGGGACAAAAAATATACTTTACCCTTTATAGTTCAATAATAAATCAGATTATAGAGATGTAGAATTAGAGAATAAAGTAACAAAAATTAAAAAAAAAAAAAAAAAAAAAGCCACGACGATGACGTATTGCCAAATCTTCGAACCCTTCAGTCCCTAACTTCGAAGCTCTATGAGCAGTGCTTCAAGGTCAAAATGCTGGTGCGGAGGATGTTGTCATAGATGGTCCTAATCAGAATCTACGACGTTTTTATAAAAGGCAACACGAAGACAATGATCGGGTCATCGAAGCGAAGCTTAAGGGAATTAAGAGTGCCACCACCATGCAGGATCTCGTGCGTGCTTGCGAAGGGAAGACAGAGAACGTTCACGACCCTCGTTGGTGGAGCAGCAACGATGACGAACATAGATCTTCAGACAAGGGCGGCAATGATACGCAGATCATGTCACCGCTGGTGCTGGAGATCATTGGAATCGTTACTACCAAGTCACTATTGTTGTCACTCTATTTCTGCCTTTGTTGTGGTATTAGAGAAGGAGGCGGTGATGGCAGTGGTGATGATGGCGGTAGTATAGTGGTGGTAGTTGGGGATGATGAGAGTGGTGGTGAGAAAGGATTTGCGTGATAGTGGAGTTTAGGATTGAGGGCATGGTGGTGTGGGGGGGCTAATTTGTTGGTCCTAACCATCTTTAGGACTAACGTTAGTCCTTTAGGCTAATTTTTAATTTAAACCGTTAGATCATTTTAATATTATATCTAATGGTGTAGATTAAATATAAATTTATACATTTAATTTTATTAAATACTCCCTAATATTTAATGTTTTTACAAATAAACATTTTCATCTTTCTCTTATTTTTTTTTTTTTTTTGCAGATGGGTCTCTTCTTCTTCTTCTTCTTCTTCACCATTGCAATGAACCCCGACACTAACAGCAACTACCAGGGTCTGGATTTGTCTTCCTCTTATTATTTGTTTTGCAGATGGGGTCTCTTCCTCTTCTGATTTTCTTCTTCTTTTTCTTCTTATTCACCATTGTAATGAACCCTTCTTCACCACTGCAATGAACCCCGGTACTAACAGCAACTACCAAGGTCTGGATCGAGACTACCCATGAACGCATGCAAGTGTCAGATCCTGGATCGACATTATTCCGCACCCCTGCTCACCCCGCCACTAAAATTTGTGATGTTCTTCTCGTCTATATGGTCATCGACGTCGTGTGGTGTTTTCCGAGGAGGAGGTATTTTTTATCGAAGGTGCCTCACATACATACACAGAGACCCAAAAAAGAAAAAACGTGAAAAAAAAGGGAAAAAAGTGTTTGCTGAAGAGAATGGCCTCAAAGGAGACCCACGACTTCCAACCATTTGTCAAGCATCAGAGTTGTTCCTTACTTCCCCAAATAAGGTTTTCATTTTTTTTTTCTTTTTTTCTTACAATGTTTTTATTTTTATATTTTTTAGAATAACATAAAAAAATATTTTATTGTAATTTCTTTAATTTTTTAACCTTCTTCATCAACAGATTTATGGCTGTGGCTGTTTGGGTTCATAAGATGCTTAGAAATCTGAAATTGATGGTGTGCCGCACAAAAGATCAATGAAAAGACATGCATGAGACCAACTATAAGCTAATAGAATAAATCTAGCCATAGAACAAAAAAGGTCAGTAAATAATCTTGCATTTTTCTTAATGTTGTTGAAACTTATGGTTGAGCAGGACATAATTGAACTTTGTTAATTGGAGGGAGTGAGTGAAGGATTATTGATGAATTTTTTTTTAATAGCTAATTGGTGTTAAAAATACATTCATGAAAATACTCATATCTCTCTAAAAAGAGTTACTTAATGATAATAATTGAACTTATTTAACAGGGTAAATATGTATGATGTCAATTTTTACTCAATTTAATGTCAAGTATGGCATATATTGTCTTATTTTATGCATCGAATAGCTTGTATTCACTCATAGATATTGTTTGTATGCTTACGGAGAAAATGATTGTGAAACTAATGGAAAAAATCAAGCAAATAGAATCTTAAGAAGATTATTTATAGCTCAAAATATGTTCATACCACATAGAAAATAATGTTAGCACTATGGTTAGGACAACAATAAAGAAAAAGTGATTTTACTAGAATTGAGTGAGAAAATTTGTATTAAAAATTTGAATGCCTCTGAAAATAGTTGTGATAAATATAACATGTGCTTGTATAATAAGGAAACTGTCAGAGTTCTTTCTAAAGAGTTCATTAATGAGAAGAATCAAATCTCCTTATTTATGAGTGAAGGGTGTTTTCTTATATGGTAACTGGGTTAATTTTAATAGTTAATTCATGTCTTCATGAAAAGTCCTAGAAATATCCCTGATTGCTTTAAAATTTAGCTTATAAAAAATATAGAGTTGGTTTAAACTTAAGAAATGGCTCAAATATGATGAAGATAACATATATTAGCTCAAATAAGTAATACACATGCATATATACATTAAGTCAAGTTATGATCCAACCGGTTAAACTAGTATTTATTCAAATTTCACTTATTAATATATGGATCCAATTTTTTAAACTATTAATGAGTTTAGCTCAAAGGAGCTCACAGAGGCAGTTCCAATAAATTAAACTTACGAGTTAGCCAAACTTATTAGAATAAATGTGTTAAAGTAGTTTTATATTTTATAGTAGAGTAAAATATTTTTTACATATGTGAGTTGAATTTATACTTGAGTTTAAAGTAGAAAAAAGAAATTACAATATTCATAAATTTAGTGTGTTGTGTTGAATTTATACTTGAGATTAAAGAAATTTTTTTTATATATATGTGATGCCTTGGTGTGAGATGGAGCAATTTATGCCGATGAGGCATGAGTTCTTTGATAATTGGGATGTCAATAAAAGCATGGAACCATGAGTTAAGCTTAGGCATTGACTCTGCATCAATAAGGTTGATGGCCACAACTTCCTCAGCTATTCCAATCCAATATGGAAGTCACCCATAGAAATGTCCGCAAAGCCAATGTTATCACTTCCAAAGAAGCATTTTCCCTCAAGTCCAACTTCAAGCCTCTTCAGATTCTCTCGAGCTTCTTCTGCTGCCTTCTGTTGCTCTTCTCCTACCTTGGAAAACGCTGCCACAACCGTTGAATTTATACTTGAGATTAAAGTAAACTTTTTTTTATATATATGTGAGTTGAATTTATACTGCAACTTTCGTAACCACCCTTTTTTTTCAGTATTCTAAATTTGAATTTTAAAATTGGACATATTAAAATTTGAAATTTAAAGTATAAATTTTAACAGTTAGAGTAACGTCCAGGTATTTTAAAAAATTGAATGCTCATTAATGTGATAGCAAGTTTCTGTATTTGATATTGAATTAAATGTTTTCTGAATTAAATGTAATAAAATCTCGGGATATCTCAATTAATTTCACTCGATTTGTTTCCTGTAATTGTTCCTTTATAAAATCCATAACGGTCAGCCAGTTGTAAACCCTATTTGTTGTCAACCAACCTAACCTTGTCGGCAATACGTTTTACAATTTCAATGGCCACTGCAGAGAATGTCACTGCAGTTGCACTTGATTCGGTCTCAAATTCCAAGTAAATAAATTTACTTTTCATCAATTTCAATATTTACGTGATAGTAAATGTTTCTAATATTTGGTTGCAGGTTTGAAGCTGACCCTTTTATGCGTATAAATGGTGTGGAATTTGTTGCAACAAGTGCAACCCCTACGCAAGATCCGACATCGCCGCAACTGCAGAATGTTTCTATAGATGAGTTATTTCGTGCAATTGAAGTATGTTAGCCATTAGATTATATTAATCCAATAATCCAAAGGAATAAAATCATTTAAATAAGTCTCCACTTCCAACTTGATTAGCCATTAACGTAGACCTTGGTGCTGTTTATTTACAGGACTTGAGGAGAGATGTGAAGGAGCTAGGAGAGCTAAAGAAGTCTATGGAAGAACTAACCAAGGCTTCTGGCAACATAGAGAGATCACTCAAGGTGATGGAGTTTAAGCTGTACCATAATGAAGATAAGTGCAAAGACCATGATGAGTACAATACAAACCTACCTCCCAAAGATTCAGTCAGCAACGTTGATTTTACTCAGCAAAGTGTAGACAAGAACCCAATGATGACACCAGTCGCTGATCCACCATTGAGCAAAAGGTTGAGATGCAGCCCCGCACAACTCGACAATGATGTCACCATTGATATCTCTGATGCCAAAGATGATGCCACTATATTAGATAAGCATGAATCGGGGTTGTCTCGGGCATCACAATCTTCACGACTTGACAGCATTAAAGGAAAGTGCATTATCAACCCTCAACTTAGAACCAAGGCTAAGTCTACAACTTTCCTTGCCAGCAATTACTACAGGACATTGCCGACTAAGGTAATAGAACCTTGGTTATTGAAACTTTGTCTTCAACTATTTTTTACTTGCCAGCTTAACCTCAAACCTCATTGCATTATTTTTACCTAAAAATTGGATGGATTTCATATTCTAATGGTTATTTCACAGGTTGAATCCTCATTGACTCGAGGAAAATTGCTCACCTCCCCTTCTTCTAATATGCGAGTTGCTAAGATGACAAAGACAGGGGATGCCACATTATTTTCTGTTCCACGTCGACTTCCTGCTCAATCTGCTGGTGTGCCTTGCCTCCAAGGTGAGAGGTCACTGCCACAAGGCTCTAACTCTAACCAAATGGAGAAATCACGTTACTATAATGCAATGATTAAGGTGACAATCATTGATTACTGTTTTTGAATGGTCATAATATGCCACTTTGACTTAATAAACCCTAAAATGGAGAAGTCTCTTTTTTTTTAGGCTTTTAGGTGCAAATTCAGACCATGTGCTAAAATGCAGCTAAAGTCTGTTCAACTTGAAGGATTAGCATATACATTTTGTGCAAGCATTGAAGATCCAAGGTGGGTTCCTCTTTTTCAGCTCACACTTGTAGGATTAGTGTTGTTGAACTATCTTATATGAAACATCTGAATTTCAGTGAGACCATGATTAATGTGGATGACACGATAGTAACTAGGGAAGAACTTGTTTGTCTAGCTCCCGGAAGAACAATCTCGGACAAGGTACCTACACGGCTACACAAGCTGTTTTTTGCATGTATTTTTTTTTTTTTGGCTATGAATATTTGTCTCCAGCCATAAATTGCTTTACTCTCATTTGTAGATAATCAAGCTTGTGGTAATGAAGGCCACATGGGACCAAGCAAATAAGACTTTTTGGATGCTTCCGCCATCTTTTGCGGTAAATATCATGTTTACTTATATTACTTTTCTTTGAATTATGCGTAATTCATTAGAATGAAATCTCTTTAATCCTTTTAGGTGGAATATTTTATGGGACATTCACTGGATAAAATGAATGCTACCTATATATATCGCTTTATGTCTGTCGCACCGGATCTTAAATTTGTGAGTGCATGTGAATTCTTTAATGGATTAATTTATGCAAAACCTCATTAAATCTAAATTTACGAGTTTAATGTAAAATGACCCACACATAACTATCCGCTGTAGATTTATGTGCCAATTAAGGAAGAAGGTGACCACTGGTATCTTATGGTCATTAGCTTATTGGATGGAAAATTATATCAGTTTGATTCTAATCTAAATGATGATCAAGTTGAGCCAAGACAAGAAATTATGAAATCCTTGGTGAGGTGTCCTTAATCCATTTCTTTATACACATGTAAAATAATACATGAACCTTAACAGTCTTGTCATGAATATAATTTTCAGGCTTTAAAATTATCAGATATGGTAACTTCTGGTCATTACCTAAAAGGTGACATTCCTGAAAGAAAAGATTTCATGAACTTTGATGTGAAAGAGGCTAGGGGGTGCCCAAATGTCCTCAAAGGTACACATAATTGCAATGAATCTTTTATATTCATCTTTAATTAAAGCGATCTTTTATTGACACTAACATCTTTAATATTGCCACTGAACTTTTAGTCGCGACTCTGGTCTCTGGGTTCTTCAATGGTTATCTATGAGAGAGAAGTTTAATCCCACAGTGTCGGGCATTGTAAGTTAGCCAAAGACATATTGATTAATTATATGCATGCTGAACATATTATTTAACTAATTAATCCATATTTGCAGCTAAATGAGCAATATATCCGTACATCTGTTGTGGTAGATCTTTTGTTGGGGATGTTCAATGACCACAAATACGAGTTTCAGAAGAAGAGCAATGAGTTCTGGGCTACGCTTTAGCGTGAACAGCATGGAGAGCAACATTTTTGCATATTCAGTTATTATTTTCAAAATTTGCTTTAATCCTCAATTGTGAACGAGATTAGTGACATTTATAATTTATTTGTTGAATTATTATTTTAAAGGAGAAAGTTTGTCTGGTCTGAAAATTTTGTTATATTATTATATTCATAATAAATACAAAGATCAATAATATTTTGCTATTTTTAATTTAGGAGTTTGTTGGAACATGTGTGTGAGTTTTACATGTGTGTGAGTTTGTTGTAACGTTATGCTCACCTATATTCATCATGTGTTCTTTGCCATTCCAAATTGAAAATGATTAGTTAAAGATTCACACATAATTTTTTTTATTCCAGGTTCAGATACATGTCTCAACAAATACATAACCATACTATCATGCCATAGAAAGGATGCCTTTCATGCATCAAGCTTATATTCCCCCGAAATCTTGGTCTAACTGTTACTGCAACCATACATTAAATATAAGCTATCTACTTTCATGCACATATTCCTCAATAAAATTCATACAAAAGCTAAGAAGAACAGAGAGTAATGTCAGTATACAAAAGCGCAAGCAACAACCTTTCTGAAGGGTCCTCAAACCGTATTGAACCTTCTTCACAATTAACCCAACTGCACTTCTTTTACAATCTTTCACGCTTTAACTAATCATAATAAGATTCTTCTTGCTGAGTTCTGCATCTTACAATTACAGGATCACAAAACCGTCTCTTGTAAGCCGTAACTCAAAATGTACTCATTATTGTAAATATACCAATCTTGTCTCAAATCTCACTTTTTTCATAGCAATTAAGCAAATAACACCAAGTTCATCATAAAAATTCATACACAAAGTTCAATTACTCAACTTTTATTCAAATATCACATAATAATAATTTATATAATACTACATCGAGAACTCTTCACTAAGTTCCATGTCGGCACTTGCATCAGAATCTCCTGCCCAAAACTCTTGTTCTTCATAATCTTCTTCAAGATCAGATGCCCAAAATTCCTGCAATATCAAATAAAATATTGATCAATTTTCACTCTTATTAATGAAAATTATATAATTAATATATTGTGGTACGTAAATCATTAAAGTAAGTATTACCATTTCTGCATCTGCATCCAAACCTTCCTCAACATGGTTCCTATTTATACCATAAGAAGTTGCATTGGTCTGCTGCTGAATGTCCTTTGCCAATGGACAAGATTTTTTATTGTGCCCTTCCATGCGACAAATACTACATCGTTGTGGTTTTCGTTTTACCTTCTCACCAGGACGACACTTAGACCTACAATTTTGTGGATTCTTAGGAAAAATACCATCTGAATAATCAGCTTCAGCACCAACTTGCTTTTCTTGTTCATCTTCAATCTTGAAATCTTCGATTAGGCTCATAACAATATCTCGAACAAGGTGGAATCTCTCCTGCCTTCGACTAGCGACATAGGACAACTGCCGACACCAATCCATCAAGCAACCATATTGACTCAATATTATAGACTCCCAAGTAACGCCACTTGAATCGAAAGTGCTTGTCTTGGCATTCTTCGACCATCTTGTCAACACAAGAGACTTTGGCAGCTCAAGGATGTTAAAAAACACCAGCACACAAACTATATGCTCACACGGAATTCCAAAAGAATCCATCCTTAAGCATGAACAATTAAATTTCGTCCTTTCATTATCTACAGACACCTCCCATGAACTATTTAGACTTCCATATTTAGATATTGTATAAAGTACAAATGAATCAAATGCCACATCTTGCACAACCTTCATTCTTGCAGCCCTAACAAGCATGCCTCGAAATATAAAAAATATCTCTCGTGTATAGAAATTTGATGCAGACCTTTCTAGAGGTTCTAATGCTATTTTAAGTACTGGAAGACCAGATATGGAAACATAGTCAGCTTCAACCTCCTTATATCTTAGGTAGGTAAGACACCGCTTAAAATGCTTTATGAAATCAACCAAATTGTATTGAGATTTAACATATTTTGCAATAATAGAGTGCAAACCTTCGCATCGAGAAGTTGTCCTAAATCCTGCAAAAAACTTACCTCCAATATGTGCAGTGGCCCACATATGCCTTTTCTCGTACATGTCAATAATCCAATTCTTTTCAGCTACACCAAACTCCTCAACCATTCCAAACCACTTCTGCTCAAACACACTAATTTCATAATCTCCTAGCATGCACTTCTTAAACATAGATGTAAATTTTGGGTTTCCAACATTACTTGTGGCGTTCCGAATGAGGTGCCAAGCACATAATCTATGATGGGCATTTGGGAATACCGTCTCAATTGCAAATCTCATTGATGGAGCACCATCTGTAATCACAGATACAGGTGCTTTTCCCTTCATGGCTGCCAATAATTGCTGTAATAACCACACGTAGACCTCTTTACTCTCATCGGTAACTAGAGCACTTCCAAATACCACTGTTTGGTTGTGATGATTCACACTGGAAAACACTACTACCGGACACAAGTACTTGTTCTTCTTGTATGTCGCATCAAAGGCAAGCACATCTCCAAATACTTCATAATCTAATTGGCTTCTTCCATCACACCAAAATAAAGCTCGCAATACCCCTTTAGCATCAACTATGTGCTCATAATAGAGGTTTGTATCTTCAGATTTCTGGTTTTTGAGGTATCGCAATGCCGCTCTAGCATCACCCAGGACATGACGCCTTCGCCTAACAATCTCATTATACATATCCCTTAAGGTATAATTAACATTTTCATAACCACCTGCTTGATTAGCTAACATAGCATATATATGGGGTGTGCTAATACCTGCATCCTTCATGTTGTTCATTTGACTAGCATCAGCTTCTGCCATTTTTCTATGTGTAGGAAGGAAACCAACTAACTTAGGATCAAGGCAATCATGATTGTGCGATTCAACAAACAAAGCCACATGCCATCTTCCAGTGTAAGCCACAAAACGAACTACAAACCTAGCCAGGCAACCACAACGAGTCTCAGATTTTGGCTCTCTTTTTCTGTTTTCCATATTATAATATTTCTCTGGTCTAAATCCCTCACGAGAACACACAAACAATTGCTTCACATATTCTCCTTTGCTATTTTTCCAAGTCTTACTTTTTCTAGCACCAAAACCAACAGATTTTGCATAATGGTTATAGAAATCAAATGCTATCTGAAGATTAGGAAAATGAAAACATTCCATCTCATGAGCACCTATGTTCAGAAAATCAACCATGGCAATATTTTCAATATCTTCTATTCGATATAATTCATCCACCTCATGTGAAAAATCATTCCCATCAAACATTGCTTGAAATTCTTGCTCCCCTAAATCCTCAGAATTCACAGCTTCCTGCTCAATTTCATCTTGATACATTCCTTGAAATTCCTCTGTATCATCTGACTCTTCTATCATCTCATCAAAGAATACTCTTTCTTCCATTTTATCATCCACTTCAAGATCCTACTTAGCAATTTTATTTGCAACCGGAAAAACATAAAACAAATAGTATTCTAATAAATCAAAGTGTAGAGACCACTAACATGAAAATAATAGCACTGTTCTGGTTGTATATTTTTTTTTTAACTTATTAAATTCTAAAATAAGTAAAATAGAAGAAAGCGTTGAAAATATAGAAAACAATCTCCCTTATGCTATTAAACTCAATATCGATTAAACAAACAAAAGGAAGAAAAAACATCAATGGCCAAGCAGAAAATATCAACAACTATGTACAAGAAACGGATTTAAATTTATGAAAAAATGAACAGGGAACCATTAATGTGGAAGGAAGAAGAAACTATGTGATAAAATACAATATTCATGCAATAGAGAGGACTTACCGGTGGTCGCACTTCTCTTGTGCCACTGTTAAAACCGCCATTGCTGCCTCCATTATCAGGTGCATGCTCCATATGAACCCTAAGAGGTTTCAGAGTTTCTAGTATTTTGTTAAATTAGTCATTAATATAATTTTAGTTGGCCCAACAAAGAAATAGGGATATGATGGTAAATGATTAATATTGGGTTATTCTTGTAATAAATAAGAGATATAGTACTAATGTTATAATAATTGACTAAGGGTGTTTTTGCAAAAAAAAAAAATATAATTGTGTTAGATAAACATTAAGAGGGACCAAGGTAAATGCCACCGTGGTGTGGAGTCAAAAGAGAAGTTAGAGTTAAGTTATATTAGAAGGTATTTTAAAAATTTTAAATAATTTTTTAAAGTTTAAATAATTTTGTTAACAAAAATCTATCTTTAATAGATAGAAATGATAGTTTTGTCAATTTTTTGAACTTTTATGAATAAAAATGATAATTTAGTTTATTATTATTAATACATTTAATGCATATCTTATTCAATTATTATTGTTTGTGACTTGTGAAAATAATAATAATAATAATAATAATAATAATAATAATAATAATAATAATAATAATTAAAAATTTTAATAAAGAAAAATTTAAACTAATTTAAACTAATTTTGTTTGTTTATCAAATATTTCTGTTTTTATTATTTCCTTATTTGATTCCAAAATATGTAACTACTATTATTGCACTCTCTTGATTTGAAAATTAACTGCTTAATAACGAATTGCTTGTAATACCAATTCTTATTAGCATACGCATCTAGATATATAAAACATGTATGATTATCAGAAGATAGCAAATTAATTTTGGGCCCCAGAAATTTAAAAAATATAAATATGGACCTAGATAACAATAAATTAAAGAATGGTGTATAGAAGTTGCATACGTTACTTTTTTTTTTTTTCTCACAGTTCTGTTACACATTTTAACGGTTTAATTAAGTTGGCTTAAATTTTAAAAAAAAATTATTTATATAATATATACGTAAATCATAATTTTTTTAACATTTTTTTTGGATATTTTTTTTATTATTTTTTTTTTGTTGTTGTTTTATTTCTTCATCTTTTCTTTCTCTTTTTGATTATTTTAGCATTTTTTATTTTTTATTTTTATTTTTTATTAAAAAAATATTCGTATGTAAAAAAAAAAGATAAAAAAATGAAAAAAAAAAGAATAGAAAGTTTTAAATTATACAAAAATTTATTTTAAAAAATATCACAAAATTAAATTTTTTAATTGTGACACAAAAAATTACTTAATTTTAAGATCAAAATTTTTTATCTATGACACAAGTTTTGCTAGCCTATCATGCCTCAGGAGGGGCAATAATAGCCCTCCTAATAAACTTCAATTTTCTTTGTAAACTATGTGTAAATTTTGATTTATCTCCCTTTAAATTTTTTTTAATCTCTTTATATTAAAAAAATTAAATTTTGGTCCTACCCCAAATTTTATACTAGTTTCGCTCCTGCTGTTAAGAGGGTGAAATAAGAAAAATTATGAGAATGTGAAATAAGATGGAGAGTTTTAAATTGTACATAATTTATTAGAAATAACATCAAAATTTTTCAACTGACACAAAAAATTCTTAATTTTGACACTGAAATTTTTTAAATGTGATACAGGTTCTTAGTGAAACCAAAAATTTATGAAAATGTGAAATAAGAAAAAGATGATGATGAAGAAGAGAAGGAAGAGGAAGAAAAATTCTGAATTGTATAGAATTTATTAGAAAAATAACAGCAAAATTTTTTAACGGTGACCCAGAAATTTTTTTTACCAATTTTTCTTATCATTAAACTAATTGAGTTGTATTGAACTCATATATAAGAAGTTTAGTCATTTCTGTATTTTTTTATAATAAATTATATTTTTTAATTCCTAAACACATTTGAATGTATTTTATTAGTTGAGTGAGTTAAGATTTTCAATTTATGTTTTTTTAGATATTTTTTGTGCTATTTATAAAAAATTTCGGTGTCATTTTCAACAGATTTCTTGTGACATCAATTAAAAATTGTTGTCACTTTTGTTATTGTTAAACTAATTAATTGTGTGATATTAAATTAAGAAGAAAAAGATGGTAATGATGATGATAATGAAGGAAGAAGAGGACGAGAAAAAAAAGAGGAGAAAAATCAAATGAGAAAAGAAGAAGATGGTGAATACAATTTTTTAACTATTTTTTTATTATTGAACTAATTGACTGGTATTAAATTTATATATAAGAGGTCTAACTATTTATGTATCATCTGTAATAAATTATTTTATCTTTTTGTTTGAAAATATGTTTGAATATATTTTGTAAGTTGAGTGAGTTAAGATTTTAAATTTATATTTTTTTAAAGATTTTTTGTGTTATCAACTAAAAATTACTGTCATTTTGTTATTATTAAATTAATTGTATGATATTAAATTAAAAGAAGATGATAATAACGATGATAATGTGATGATAATAAAAAAAGAGGAAGAAGAGAAAAAAAATAAAAATAATGAAAAAAAAAAAGAAAAAAAAGAAGGTAATAGAAGAAGAAAAGATGGTATAATGATAATGATGATGAGAATAGAGAAAAAGAAAAAAGAGGAGATAAAAAAAATATAAATGTGCAGATATAAATTTAATTTAATTAGATTTAGTTAAAAAAAAATTGATTGGCTAGTATTTTTATTTTTTCATCACACATTACAATAAGCCTTTTAAAATAAAATCTATGAGCGGTTGTATGTACCAAATGAAAAATGGCGGCTCAAAGCAAAGGTGACAGCATCTTTAGTTTTATTATTAAAAAAAAAAAGAAAAGAAAAGATATTGATTCCCTATTTCTCTTTCTGTTTCCCTGGAGAGAGTTTAACCGTGAAATAATTAAATAAATTAAGAAAAAGAGCTGCACAATTGTCAACGCTTATTAAAATTATAGAGTAATTACCCAAATCAATTCCCAAGAATTTTAGAATCAGACATTCTAGTTTTAAAAAAAAAATTAATACATAGATCAATCTTTAAAGTTTTACTTCGGCAGACAAATCAGTTCTCAGTTCATTTTTCGGCAGAATAATTACCTAGATAGTCCCCAAAGAATTTAAAAACAGACATTTTATTCTTTAATAAAAATTAATGTACAAATCAATCATCAATGTTTCTCTCTATTAGACATAATAGTCCTCTGTCTAAAAATAAAATAAAATAAAATAATTATTATTATTAATTACACAATAATTTATTTTATATATATATATATATATGTATATATATATATATAGTCACTCAATAATAATAATAATAATAATAATAATAATAATAATAATAATAATTAGAGATTATTTTACAAGAAATTAAAGGTTAAAATCATTTGATATTTTTGTATTTAATATAATCAAAAGATGTCCTATGTAAAAAAAATATATATTTGTATTAAAAGAAAATATTTTAATTTAGATTTATATTAAATATATATTTTTTTAATACAAAAATATTTTTTAAAATAGTACATCTTTTGATTATATTAAATACAAAAATATCAAATAGTTTTAACCTTGAATTTTTTGTAAAATAATCTCTAATAAATTTATTGATTATTATTATTATTATTATTATTATTATTATTATTATTATTATTATTATTATTATTATTATTATTATTATTATTATTAATATTGTGCCATAATTTTTTGTATTTTCTAGATAAAAATAATGATAAATTTATTCATTAGATTCTTATATATGTATTTATATATACCAGCGGCTCAATAGTCACTATCGTGCCTGTTCAGTCGTTTTTCTATTTTTTGTAAGAAATTAATTTATTTTTTTTATGTTAATATATTATTCACTCTTTAAGTTATTAAATAAATATTTTTTATATTATTTTAATATTGACGTGATCTTATTTATATCATATTTTTTTACCATAAAATTATTATAAAAAACTTTTAAAATGTTAAATTATAAAAGCACAAAATAAAGAGGTAAGAAAAAATATAGTTCAAAAAATAATGATAATAATATTATCCTGATTTAAAAAGAGTATATATAAACCAAAATATATGTTAGTTATTTATAAAACATAATTTTGCTTAAATGCAATGGATTTTCATATTTGTCTTCTTTTTTTAAAGTGGTATGCTAAAATATGGATTTGAACTTGAATAGGCTTTATTTCTCTATAAATAGTGAAAAAACTAAAGAAATGAAAATGCTTATTTTTTTTTTATTTTTAAATATCAAACTATAAGAATAATTAATAAATAAAATAGGAGAATATAGTAATTAATGATAACTGCTTCGGTTGTTTTGGGTCATAGTGATAGAAGTAAAATAAAAAAAATAATTGGACACCAAACTCTTATATCTCTTTTAATTTATCAGGTAACTAATGAAATAAAATATTACTATTTACAGTATAAATTAAATTAAAAAATATTTAATCCGTAGCATTATAGTAGAAGGAAATAGTTATTATGACAAAAATTAAAATTGTCAATCATACAATAACACTGTTTCAATTGAATCATGTGAAAAAAAAATCGAATCTAAATTTATTAGGTATTAAATAAAATAAACTAAAATATTATTTGCACTATAAATTAAATAAAAAAATATCAATACTTTTAGAATTTATAAAATTATATTTTTAAAAATAAATAAATAAATATTTTATAAAACAACTACTATTGTACGTGAGAGTAATTGTACATAGTTTACATGACTCACTTCAAAATTTTAGTATTCAAACTTAAGTTTTAATATTATCTTTTATGGTAGAACTTCTCCCCCTACATTCGTTACATAAAGAAACCACCTCCACACGATAACTCATATTCTCTATCTTATTTTCATTTGTATTTCAATAACATCTTCTTCTTATTTTCATCTTATTTTCATCTCTATCTTATTTCAGTAACAGCCGTAGAAAAATCATGTGTAACCTCTTCTTCAATTTTCTACTCTATTAATTTACCTTTTAATTTGTTTCATTTCTTTACTTCTATTTCTAATTCAAGATGCACTTCTCTGTATGGAATAATTATTATTAGAATAAAAAATAGTCATTATGACAGAAATTAAAAAAAATAGTAAATAAAAATTAATAGAAAAAATAGTTATTATGATAGAAATTAAAGTTGTCAATCATACAATGAGACTATTTCAGTTCAACCATGTCAAAAAGAATAAAAGAAAATCCGAATCTAAATTTATTAGATATTAAATAAAATAAAATTACATAAAACATTATTATTTACCGTATAAATTAAATAAAAAATTACTAATATTTTTAAATAAATATTTTATACAACAACTGCCATATAAAATTCACTGAATAATAAAAAAGAGTTGAACATTAAACTCCTATATCCCTTTATATATTGTTATTTTGTTATAGTATAAATAATAATTTTAGAATTATCTAAATATTTTAATATAAATTATTTAATATTGTCAGAACTAAAAAAATTAAGAAATAAATTTAATATTTCTTCTAAGAATGATTATTTTTAAAATTATAAATACACAATAAAAAATTAGAGTACATTAAAATATTACTATAATAAAAAATAATTTAAAAGATAAAATTAACAAATTAATAGAATATATATACACAACTAACCAATGTTATCATCATTCAGTATATTATTTAGACTAATTCTAATACTTAAATATCTAAAAAATATATTATTAACATATAAATAATATTTTTTGAATTATCTAAATCTTTTAATATAAATAATTTAATATTGTCTTAACCAAAAAAAATTAAGAAATAATATTAATATTTCTTCTAAAAATAATTTTTATCAAAATTATAAATATATAATAAAAATCTAGAGTATATTAAAATAGTACCATAATAAAAAAAATCAAATATAAAATTAATAGTATAAATTTTTTAAGTAAATATTATCAATCATAATACGCTGTATTATAGATATATGTAACATACTATATTAGAAATAATTAAAAGTTTACTAATTATGAATTAAAGCTTTTAGAAAAATGATAATTTATACCCACTAATGTTATTATTGTTCCATTTATTACTTAGACTTGAACCAATTCTACTATTATTTTCAGTATCTGAATGTTTAAAAGGTAAATATATTATTGATATGAGATTGATGTATTTTTAAATTTTACCAAAAATAAAGTAATTTCTTATATAAATCATAGCTACTAAGAGTAAAAAAAAAGTATAATAATAATAATCAAAACATAAATCTAAACAAAAAAAATTATTATTTATAATTTATAATAATTAATTTAGATATAGTACCTCAAGTAAAATATCGAAGGGCAATAATTCTGGGCATGTGTCTATTTCTGTTTGTGATATTTTTAAGAAAAAGATAAATTAGATTAAAAGTAAATTAAATAAAAAAATTTCTATCTATATTCAATAATACTAATAAGGGATGAAATGAGAAGAGAGAAACGGACGAGAGGTGAAAGATAACGGATAAAAGTTATGTCAAAGGTGGCCAAGTAGTGGAAAAGTTAATAGAAAGGGTAATATTGAAATGAAATTTTGGACACCAAACCCATGTATTGTAGATATATATTGTTATAGATATATATAGTCACTCAATAATAATAATAATAATAATAATAATAATAATAATAATAATAATAATAATAATAATTATTATTATTATTATTATTATTATTATTATTATTATTATTATTATTAGAAATTATTTTACAAGAAATTTAAGGTTAAAACCATTTCATATTTTTGTATTTAATATAATCAAAAGATGTACTATTTTAAAAACTATGTTTGTATTAAAAAAAATATGTATTTAATATAAATTTAAATTAAAATATTTTCTTTTAATACATATTTTTTAATACAAACATATTTTTTTTACATAGCACATCTTTTAATTATATTAAATACAAAAATATCAAATAGTTTTAACCTTAAATTTTTTATAGAATAATCTCTAATAATTTTATTATTATTATTATTGAGTGAATATATATATATATATATATATATATATATATATATATTTATCATTATTTATGTCCAAAAAATACAAAAAAATATAGTACAGTATTATTGTACAAATAATAATAATAATAATAATAATAATAATAATAATAATATTATTATTATTATTATTATTATTATTATTATTATTATTATTATTATTATTATTATTATTATTATTATTATTATTATTATTATTTTATTTTATTTTATTTTATTTTTAGACGGTATGTCTAATAGAGAGAAACGTTGGGGATTGATTTGTACATTAATTTTTTTTGGGGACTAAAATATCCATTTTTTAAAATCTTTGGAGACTGATCTGGGTAATTACTTTGTCAGAAAATGAACTGAAAACTGATTTGTCTGCCGGAGTAAAATCTTGAGAATTGATCTGTGTATTAATTTTTCTTGGAGACTAAAATATCCAATTTTAAAATCTTTAGGGGCTGATTTGGGTAATTACTCAAAATTATGTTTACTATTATTATATTTAAAGGTTTGCTTGGATGAGATACTTTTTTAAATTTCATTATTCTAGTTCAAATAGAAAGCAAATTAAATACTATAATTAAATTCTCTTTAATAGTTTAATTTCAAAATATTTTATTTGGTTGAGATAATCATATTAGATGTAGTTTAAAACTATTTTGTTTAAAAAGATAGTTAATTTATCTATATTCATAAAATGTGTACTTGATTTTATCATTTATTATTTTTAAATATTAATTAATGCTTATAATTTTATTAATAAATTTATAAGAAAGAAATTGAAATCTTATAGTATTTAAATTGAAAATTGAAAATTGAAAACTGAAGAGATAAAAAAAAGAGAGAGAAATTGAAATTCATTCATTCTAGGTGAAAATTGAAATCTTATATTTTCAATAGTTGAAATTCTTTTTAAAATTTTTTGAAACTCGAAAATACTTTTGATTAAATAGACACAAATAAAATATTTTATCTTTAAAAATTTTAAATATTCCTAAAAAATAAATTCCTTCCTCAAAATCTCTTGAAATTTTTAAAATTCTCTCTAAAATATTTTCAAACACATTATTTTATTATACATTAGGAATTTTAAATACTCAAAACACACTCTAAAAGTTATTTCCATGTGTGATAAGGTATTTAACTCTATATTTAGAATTTTTTTATTATTATTACTTAAAGAGAATAGCATTCGTTAAATCAGATTATATATGTATAATATATAACAGGCCAAAATGTCAAAATTTTTTAAACAATTAGGTAAGGACGAGGCCAATTTTTTTTTATATGTGAGTTATGCTGAGTTATGGAGTATTGGGGAGATATACACGATTGTGACGGCGTTCAATTTTTTATTTTAGTGGGAAGAAATCGGACCGTCCGATTTTATTGCAGAGAGTGGATACACAAATCGAACCCAGAGTTTTTTGTCAGTACACAAATTGAACCCAAGATTTTATGCCAATACACAAATCAGACCCAAAATTTTCAGTACCTCCAATCGAACGGTCCAATTTATCTTGCACAATCCTCATACCCTAATAAAACATCATATACCTTCATAATTCTGCTATACACTAACTCTCTCTCCATATTAAAATTAAAAAGTTCTAAGGACGATGCTCATGTGATTTGAGTCATGTCAAACAAAGTCAATGATGAGAACCGCATCAATAATATATACCTTCTCAGCCTAACAAAACTTTTATTCCATATGCTAGATTGCTAGGTATACTATGTGCGTGTTTCACTTTGCTTAAAGTGTTAAGATACAACAAATATATATATATATATATATTTACCAATGTGTTACCTGTTTTCAAAACATTATTAAATTGTTATTCATTTAAAATTACTTATCCAAATGTTTCTTTTTTATATTATCATAATTAAAAATAAAGTAATCAGTTACCATTATAACAAAATAGTGATATATATATATATATATATATATATATATAATTTCAAAAAAGAAAATATTTTGATAATAAATTTTAAAAAAATTGACATATTGGTAAAAAAAAGGGCAACAAATTCATTTACATAAGACAGTATATTATTGCAAATTCAATAACTAACAATATAATATAAGAAGAGTGTTAGGAGACCAATAATTTTTGTGTTTTATAATTATTAATTGGCTATTAATAATATTTTTAATAGTGTGAGATTAAATTCAATAATATAAAATCATTCAATTTTTTTTAATAATTAAATACTGGCCAATTTCTTAAAAAATTGCTGACTCCTAGACTTTCTGATGATAATGTAATTCATAAGGAATTCAAGATGTATCAAAGTAATCCTAAAATCATAAATGTTATTAACCTTTCGAACATCCGAGAATCATCAGAATAGTGTGTCTTCTCTAGAATAACATGATAATATCACGAGCACAAAGCAACGGAAAGAATAGAAAAACAAAATAAAATAAGAGGTGAGAGTTACATGCATGTGAGAAGCGCGTATATATATTGGACAAAACATTGATATTCTTCTACTTTGATTTGTTGTGACTATATATGCACATTATATCAACATTTTGAAGTGTGATTAATGAGATATATATGATGCTGAGGCTATAGAGCACTACCACTCTCCAACCAATAATAATCCCAAACTTTTTATAATGAGGCCATTATTTGTGTCGGCATGCAGTGCTTAGTTACATCATTGATGGATATGCATCAGTGTCGGCAACTTCAATTCTTATAATTTTATGAAATTTATATCGACAGTAATATTAGATATTTTCATATATTAATAATATTATTATTTAATTATATTGGTTTTTTATAATTATTTATATATTTAATATAAAAAATAATTATTTTTACTGATATTATATTATGTATTAAATATATATGTAAAATTATTTTATATTAATAGTATATTAAAATTATTAATATTATATATATGAGAAATCGTATTCTATATTATTTAATGATAAATGAATTGATATCATACGCATGCTATGTATCACACATATAGATTAGATTAGTTACCCACTCTTGAAAAACATGGAAAAGTGACATTGACGTGATTTTTTAAATTTTTTCTTAAATATCTTCCTAATAATAAATAGTAATAAATAAAATAAAAACTAAATATAATCGATCAATGTCTTAAATCTTAAATAACAATTTATCTTTCCTTTAAGTTTGACTATCTTATTATAAGTGTCTATTCTTAAAATTTTATCTTTTTTCACGAATAAAGATTCATTAGCAAATCGATCAGTGTATTATTATTATTATTATTATTTTCCTTAATTAATTTATCGATGTTATTACCTTAATCAATCCTGGAATTAAATGTGTTGAGAGAGAAAATAGATTAAGTAATTGAAAAAAAATTATTACTATAATAGTTTTAAAATAAGTTTGTAAATTTATTTTTTATTTTTATAACTCTTACACTTTATAATCAATAAATAAAAATTTGAATAATACTATACATTTAAATTTTTATGAATTAAATTTAATTAAATTAAATAATAAAATTTAAAATAATATTAATTATAACTAATTTTTGTTACATTAAATCAATTTAGTTAAACTTAATTAATAGAAAAATTTAGATATATAATATTATTCTAAAAATTTATTATAGATAAACACCTGTCTAAATAAAAATGTTTGAAACTGTGTGGTCATATCAAATTAGTAGTAGGCGTAGATAATGTAGATAACTTTTAAAAGTGTGATGATTACGAATTCAAAAATACTATTTGGATAATAAAATCATCCACTAAAATTAGTTATCAATATATTTGTATATAAATATAGGAAAAGTATGAGGAGTTAATAAAATATATGTTGTTTAATTTATTTTTAATGTGTATTTATATTTTAACATGTGTGACCGATTTTAATAGCTGATTTTGATGTAGATATAGTATTAGTCGAATGAATTTACGATTTTTGTTGAAGAAGCCATGCTATAGGCCAATGAACTCAGCCGTGAGTTACGTTGAATCAAATTAAAGCGAAGGAAACACAAAAAGAAAGTTGCATTATCGTTTGGAGTTCTGTTAATAAACAGTATCGGTGAATTTTGGGATATGTTCGATCTCTAGAGGCACTTCATCGGTAGACCTATAACTTTATCCTGGTAACCCTAAATGTTTAGAAATCAATATGTAAATGTACTTAGGATTAGCAAATTAAATGTAAGCATTGTAATAATAATGTCTTCTAAGAACTTCATTAAATTATGTACATTCTATTTCACGTATTAATATGTTTTTTAGGTACATATATCTAATCGAAAATTGTTGTGATCAAAGTTTGGGGTCAAAAGTAGCTATAATTTTTCGTTTGTTTTTGTAATTTTGTTTGTATTCATTGATTTTCTCGGTAGAACGAATATATAATATTAGATATAATTAATATATAATTACAAATATTATATACATAAAATTGTAAATATTAAATTAAATAAAATAATTTTAAATTATTATCTTCTTATACTATTAAAAAAATTATTTTTAACAGTTATTTATTTAATTTTAGTGACAATAAAAATAACTACTAATATATTTATCGGCAATTAGATATTATAGTCTTATGTTGTGTTACTAAAAAGTTTTAGCGATAATTATATAATTGTCAGTAAAAAAATTTTAGTAATCGCAAAAAGTATATAATTAATATTACAACATATAATAACAATGATAAATATATAATTATCACAAAAATATAAGTTAGACAAACATATAATGGTTATTATATTATTACTATTAAAATTTTGCTACTAAAAATAATTTTTGTCATATGGTTATCGTTACTCTTTATTGACAAATTTTGTTCATCACTGGCAAAAACATAATAATAATAATAATAATAATAATAATAATAAAGGATAGTCTAAAAAATTTTACGAAATAAGAATGATAAATACAGTTTTAAAATTCAAATCAGACTGACCGGGTCAAGCGGATTAATTAGAAATCGGTTATTAGATCGATTCGGTTGATCTCATAAATCGCATGACAAAAAATCGATCAAAAAATTAATCAAACCAACAATTAACTGATAAACTGTTAGAACCGATCGATTTTTTAAAGAATTTTCAGTTCGGTATACTCCTTCACATAGCGCCGGTTTACCCCTTTAAAAAAAAAGAGAGAAGAAAACCCTAACTCCCCAACGCAGCCCCAGTCCCCCTCCTCTCCTCTCTGAAACTGAAAAGTGAAAATTTAAATTGAAAGAACAAAGAATCCTAGTCTCCGCAGTCCCGCTTCGTTATCATCACCGAACTCTTCTCCATTGGGGACAGGCGTCGCGTGTGGAAGTTCCGTCGCTGTCGTAAGAAGTTGTGTCCCCATCGTAGGAAGTTTCGTCGCCGTCCTAGAAAACTGTGTCGCCGTCCTAGGAAGCTCCCTTGCCGTCGTATGGAAGCTCTGTGGTCGTCGTCGTCTCCTCTGTTTGAGCTCTCTCTCTCTATCTCCGCTAGCAATTCCATCTCCTTTGTCGTCGCCGTCACTCCTCTTCCTCCTTTGCCGCCGGTAAGCACCGTTACTTGAAATCATTTTTGCTGGTTTTACTGTTAATAATATTGAGTTGCAAATTTTCAGATTTTGATAATACTTTGTAGTTTTGTTAATAATACTGGATTTAGTAGTTTATTGAATGTCTGAGTTGTGAGTTGCTGAATGATTCTGTCAAATATTTTTTGTTGAGTTAATTTTGTTCATGATTTTTTTTTGTATGTTAATGATGAAATCACAAAGTGATCAACAGCCACAAGACAATGCTGTGATTGATGTGGATATGCCTGATATTGTGATTGATTATTCTTCAAAATACAAATTTTTTGGTGGTACTTTTAAAGATGGTGACTTTGGATGATTACCTGTTTATGATAGAGATATTGGAACACTTAATGATGATTATAATTTGTGATGAGTTGTGCTTTTGATTAGTTGAAACCTTGTTTGTTAATGGTTCTTTTGATAGTAAAACATTATGTGTGTTGTTACTATGTGCATTTTGGTTGTTTTTAGTTATGAATTTTGATGTTTGAAATTGTTTGTGAACTTCTAATATTAAATTATGGATAATTTATTATGTAAAATTATAAAATTTTAAATTTTATTAAATTAAAAATTATTGAATTTATATATTTAAAATTATACATAAATTTTTTAATAATTTTATTTAATATTTAATTAAACCAGTTGAATTTCGGGTGAATTACGGTCGAATTAATAAATTATTGAATCAATAATCTTATTAGTTTATTGACCTGGTTCTCGCAACTTTGATAATAAAATCAAATTTATGACCAAAAATATTGTTTTTTATGCATAAAACACTTTTATTGTGTAGGAACATACATATTAAGAATTTAATTTTAATATATTATCTGTATAAAATAATTTTATATGTAGATCTAATAATATAATATAATATTAATAAAAATAACTGCTTTTATATCAATTGCATAAATAATTATTAAAAAAATAAATATAATTATATAACTGTATCAAATATTTTATATTGTCAAAACATCAAATCATTCCATTCAAAGTTAAATAAGATGATGAACATCGCAATCGCAAGTACTTTATCCGCTAAATTAAATAGATTAATTATATGGTGTTGGACAACACCAAAAAAGCTAATCCTACTGGAAGAAGAATGTCAAATGCATGCATGCCTCAGTCACCACTTTACTTACCTCACTGATGCATGTGTATAAACATAATATAATTATAATAATAACACTCTTAAATAAAAGGGTTGAAAAATTTAAATTCTATCTTGTATATATATTGATCCGATCCGGTATATATGTGTATGAAATTAAATATCAATGTGGGATTCAGACCAAAAGATTAAAAGAAGGAACAGTTTAGAAGCAGTGTATTAGTGTTCCTTTTTGTACTTGCATGCATATAATTCATGATTTGTTAATGTTTATGTCTTCGTCTGCGTCATGAAATCTACATTCTTTTCCCATTGAACCAAAGTAGATGCCACTTTCCAACTCACTTCGATTGTGTAACAAACACTTCACGCCAGGTTTTGTTTATTTATTTATTGTATATTGTCAAAAGAAAGAATTTGTATTGCGTCGCAAAAGTTCATCAAAGAATCTATTAAAAAAAATGAAAATCACCCTTTTTATTATATTTATATTTATTATAATATTTTAATTTTTAGAATAATTTTATCAAATACTATATATTATTATATCTTGTGTATATTTGTTGAAAGTAACTTTTATTTCATTTTACCGAATATAACTACTATACAACTTAAAAAAAAAATTATTATACATTTAAGTATTTTTATCGATAAAGTCTAACTAAGTTGTCCTAAAACTAATAAAAATCACTCACACAACCTGTGTATAAATTAGACATTTTTTTCTTTGCGTATTTTTTCTTTTTAATTTGTATCAGGATATCCATTAGGTCGGAAACCCAATAATTAATCTCTCGAGTACTGCAGAGGCACAAAGTGGACGACCTTCTCAAACAAGCAAATTCTATTTTCATCCTCCAGTGAGTATCGAATCCAAGAGATATGGTTAAGGACAAAGACCCTCATCTATCTGTGCCAACTTGCGTTGGTTGAGTATTTTTTATTTATTATCGTTCTTTTGTTGCTGCTATTATTGTGTTTTTTTATTTTATTTATTCTTCTCTTCTTTTTTTCTGATTATTGAGTTTTTTTTTATTTGTTTAATTTTTTTCATATTTTTATTCTTGTTAACAAGGTAAAATAAGAAGAATTATGAGTTGGTAAAATAAGAACGAAAAAATAAAGAAGAAAAGAAGAAAAAGATGATGAAGAATAAGAGGGGTATACAAAATTTTGAATGGTATAGAATTTATCTAGAAAAATGACATCGAAATTTTTTAACAGTGACATAGAAAGTTTCTTAATTTTGACACTAAAATTTTTTAACTGTGACACAAACTCTTATTAAAAGGGTGAAATAAGAAAAATTATGAGAATGTGAAATAAGATGATGACAATGATGATGAACAAGAAGAAAAGGAAGGAAATTTTTTAATACTGCAGAATTTATTAAATATAATATTAAAATTTTTTAATTGTAATACATGAAGTTTTTTAATTTTGACACCAACATTTTTTAAGCGTGACACAGGTTTTTATTAAGAGGGTGAAACAAAAAGAAAAGAAAAAAAGATGATGATAAAAAAGAAGAGGAGAAAGGAGAATTTTAAATTGTGTAAAATTTATTAGAAAAATAATATTAAAATTCTTTAATTGTGATATAGGAAGTTTTTTAAATTTGATACCGAAATTTTTTAACAATAATATAAAAAAAAATTTAGCAATTTTTTTTTATTATTGAACTAATTGAGTGGTATTAAACTCATATAAGAAGTTTAGTCATTCTTATGTCATTTTGTAATAACTTGTTTTATTTTTTCATTCAAAAATGCACTTAAATGTATTTTGTTGGTTGAAAAAGTTATAATTTTGGATTTCTAGTTTTTTAAAGATTTCTGGTGTCATTTATAAAAAAAAGTTGGTATTATTTTTAATAAATTTTTTGTGTCATTAACAGAAAATTTTTGTGTCATTTTTGTTATTTTTAAACTAATTGTGTGATATTAAACTAAAAAAAAAGCTAGTAAAAAAAAATGAAGATGATGATGATAATAAAAGAAAAGGAAGAAGAAAAAGAAGGAGAAGAAATTAAAGAAAAAAAGAAGATGATGATTAAAAAAAAAGAAAAAGAAGGAGGAAGGGTGGTTAGAACCGTGAAGGAGAAAGAGGAATAAAAAGAAGAAAAAGAACAAGGACAAAAAATGAAAACAAAAACGAGAATGAAAATAGAAATGCATCTATATAAATTTGATTTGGTTATATTTGTTTTAAAAAAAAGTCTTAGTTGTCTAATATTTTTGTAAAAAAATTAAATTAAAATAAAATAATAAAAAAAAATTTGAATTTCGTTTGGATGGTCATCAATTCACTCGTTCACTTAAGTAAATGTCGAGAGTTCGAATTTTACTTTATACATATAGCAATTTATTAACCAATAATATACCATTAAATAAAACTTAAATATGCAACGGATTAATTTTTGAGCTATTAGACTGATAAAAAAATACCCTAAGTAACTAAATTTTTTTTTTTAAAAACACTATTGATAGGATTTTCCCTCATAAGATATATCAGCATATAACCTTCAATTCACAAATATTATTATGTAAAGTAGGGGACGGAACATATAAAGTAAAAAAAGAAAGAAGACATGATAAGGTGGAACCAAACAGGTGCTCCCTCCTTCCAATTCACACATATCATTATTGCACACTGAATGTTTAATATGTTACATTTTAATTTATCCAGACATATACTCATTTAATTTGTTACAAAAGAATGAATTACGAATGAGTAAATACCCTTTTTGTTACTGATTATTTGTCTGAAAAACAAAATAATCTTTTATAATTCAAAATTTTTTAATTAGATTCCAGTCATTCAAATAATTGATTTAGTTAAATTTTAACTATTTAAATAATTGAAAATTAAATAAATATTTTTAAATTATAAAAAATTACTTTGTCCTTCAAACAAATTACTATGTTCCCAATTTTTTTTCCTTCCATATCCAACATGTTGAGTTGATTTTAATTTTCATCAGCTCAACCGTTTCAGTCCAACTCCCTCAAAATTCCATAATTTAACCTACATTTGTCATTTATGGTATTGGGGCTATATAAAATTTATTTTATGAAGACGCGTCGGAATTCGATTTTTGTTTGGTTTGTAAGAGAAAAGTTTGGTAACCAAACTTAGGAACCAAAATCAGCAAAAATTTTCTATTTTTAACTTTATTTAATTAGATGAACTAAATTTAATTAGAACTCTTTTACGCGCTTATCGTTTTTATTACAATATTTATTATATATAAAAACATTAATTATATATTTAATAGTATATTATAAATACATACTTTATCAATTTATATTCTTATTAAATGAATATAGAAGGATCTTCAATATATATAATTTATATTCTTATCAATTTATATTCTTATCAATTTTTGAGTACATTTTTTATTTATTATGTAACATCTATATATATATATATATATATATATATATATATATATATATATATAATTTTTATAATTAATATATTTTTACAATTAATATTATGTAATTTTAAACTATATTTTATTATATATTTCAAATTATTTCATATATACACTAATAATTATGATTCATATTTTAATTTTTTTTTAAGATAGTATACATTTAAATTAACATATAATTTTTTAAATCATTGATAATTTAAAAATTTGTTTCATATTTTTCAAAATGAAATTACTTATTTTGATTTACATATATTTTCAAATTTTACTATAATTAAATTTGAAAAAGGAATATCCAATACTTAAATTAATTTATTCAATTAGCAAATTTACTCATAACATTCATAAGTTCATACACATAACATTCATAGTTAGGTAAGGTATACATAACATCCAAAATTTCATATTAATAACATCCATAATTTCATATTACTAAATTTTAAACTATATGTCTTGTTATATATTTCAAATTATCTTATATGTACACCAAAGAGTCATAATTTTAATATTTTTTATTTACTATTTATACGTATTTTTATTTATTGATTTTAATATGACGAGTTAATAATTATTTTTAAAATGTTATTTCTTAATTTTTGTTTATATTTTATTTTCTATTTTTTATTTTATAATAATCTATATATAAAATATGAGTTGTATAACAGAAGTTGTTAAATTCTCTGATTTAATATTCATATTTTATACGTATAATATTTATATTTTTTTAAAATGTATTGAGGTGATTTGAAATTTTTAAAAAATTAAAAATATAAGAATTTGAGATTTTTATTTGGAGAAAAAAAGTTATAGAATTATAAATGCATATAGTAATAATGAGAGATAAATTTTTAGAATTTGATTAACATTAAATTTAGCATTAATTTTTAGTATAATTAAATGAAGAAAGATAATTAATTATAGAAAGAAATTAATTGTGTCAATTAAATTAAGAGAACAATTTACATTCTCTTATAAACGCAAATGTTATTAATCATATATCTTTATTTATTATCTATAATATTTTAGCTACGTAGCATTGCCCAATTTGTAAATACTTCTTTAAACCCTAAAAAATTTAAAATTTAAATCTATCCTAATTTAAACTTTTGTTTAAAAATATAAGATGTGATCATTGCCAAATCTAATTAAACGTTTGTTGAGTAAATAGCTAAATTGGTCCCCGAAAGATAGCCCATTCTTCAAACGAGTCCCCGTAAGAAAAAAATAATAAAATTTGTCCCCGAAAAATTTAAAATTGGTAACGTTAGTCCTTCCGTCAGTTGGATGATGACGTGGAGGGCTAATGCCACGTGTCACAATATGATTGGTTGACATGTCAGATCGGTGACACGTGGCATGCCACGTGTCAGGTCAGTGACACGTGACATGTCACGTGGCACTTGACATGTCAAAAAGTTATTTATAATCAAAATAGTTCTTGAAAGTTCAGATGTAAGTCATTTTCATCCCTAAAATTTTAAAAATTAATCAAATTAGTCCTTATATAATTTTTTTTATTTTTTCTTTTATAATATTAAATTTAAAATATTTTTTGATACTACTAATTTTAATAGAAATGTAATTGACAATCAAAAAATTAGTAATTGTATCTTTTCTTCTCAAAAATTTGTTCAATAAAATTATATCTCTCCTCTAATTCTTGTCAAAATCTCTTTTATTCTTTTCTATTCTAAAACCTTTTTTTTACATTATTACATTTTGCTGGAATATATATATACACTCAAAATTGAAATGTATGTATTTGTTACCCTAAATAAAGTTATATGCTCAAAATAAAAATTTATGTATGTTAACCTAAACAAATTTAATAAAAATTTATACATCTTTTTTTTCATTACGTTATTACTTTCATTTAGATTAACATACATAAATTTTGATTTTGAGCATATAACTTTGTTTAGGTTAACAAATACCTACATTTCAATTTTGAGTATATATATATATATTCCAACAAAATGTAATAATGTAAGAAAAAGGTTTTATAATAGAAAAGAATAGAGAGATTTTGATAAGAATTAAAGGAGAGATATAATTTTATTGAACAAATTTTTGAGAAGAAAAGATACAATTACTAATTTTTTGATTGTCAATTACATTTCTATTAAAATTAGTAGTATCAAAAAATATTTTAAATTTAATATTATCAAAAAAAATAAAAAAATTTATATAAGGACTAATTTGATTAATTTTTAAAATTTTAGGGATGAAAATGACTTACGTCTGAACTTTCAAGAACTATTTTGATTATAAATAACTTTTTGACATGTCAAGTGCCACGTGACATGTCACGTGTCACTGACCTGACACGTGGCATTAGCCCTCCACGTCATCATATGCCACGTGGCACTTAACGTGACACGTCATCATCCAACTGACGGAAGGACTAACGTTATCAATTTTAAATTTTTCGGGGACAAATTTTATTATTTTTTTCTTACGGGGACTCGTTTGAAGAATGGGCTATCTTTCGGGGACCAATTTGGCTATTTACTCAACGTTTGTTTATAAAAGTATAATTTATCTATCTTGTATCATAAAAATATATGTTAAGTTTATAAAAATATGATAATCTGATTTTGTTAATTTTTTAGTGTTAAAAATTTGGGACATAATGTTTTGAAAATAACGTATTGACTTCCAATTAATTTTGAGAGATACAAATAAAATAATAGATATTATGATAAAAACGGTGATGAAATTCATATTCATAAGTGGAGCTTCAGTTATCTTAAAAGAAATTTAAAAATAACATTTAGATAGGACTATCTTGCTTCTTAAGCAATTATTCTTTATTTTTTGATTCGCGGCGGTTTTTAAACCGCTGATAAATAAAGTAGAGAATCGTAGAACGTTTATTTTGCGGCGGTTTTTTAACAGATGCTGCGAAATACGTATTTAGCGGCGGTTATACCAGCGGTTGCTGGAAACCGCCGCTGAACTCAGTCCCAGCGCTCATAACCAGGGCGGTCATTATAGCCGCCGGAAATCTATTTTGCGGCGGTTTAAAACCGCCGCTAAAAGGATAAAAAAGCGCCGCTAAGCCCCGCCTGTGCTGTAGTGGTTACTTATTTTTAAATAAAAAAAATTTAAAAAAATTAATATACTTATTTTATATTTATTAAATAAAAATATTTAAAATTTTTTACTTGTTTTAAAAAGTTCGTGTTAGCTAAACTCATAAAAGTAAAAGTCATAGACTGCTTTAATTTGTACCTCGGGAAAGCTAATTGTTGTATAGAAATGCGATATATACTTGAATGTACAAGCTGGGAAAAAAAACCATAAAATACATGAATGGATTATTGACAATACTACTAAGGTAACATTTTTAAGGACAAGAATTATTTTGGGATCACATAGCAGGGAAGGTACTTATATTATTTTCAGTTTTTCACAATCTCATCGCATAATGATGTGCCTAAATTAGCTTTTAAGGTTCCATTCTATAGTTTGCTTTGTCACTTCTCTCTAGCAGAATCCAATGCCGTTTCAAAAGACATACTGACATACTATTACAAGTCTATAAAACTTTCCCTCTATCTTGCATTGTTAGTCCTTTCGTCATTTTAATTCTACATTAATGCACAAATGATATGTATCCATTTTTGGTCTATCATCATTATATATAAAAAAGAAGCAATTAATTAATAACCATTATCATGATACCCAATTTAGAATTTATGGGTTTTTTTTAGGCACTAATCTAATAAGAGATTATAAATATTTTATAAATTATTAGAATTATAATATTGATGTTTAGAAATTTTAATGGTATAGAATTTAATTGAATTCTATCAAAAATTGAATTCCAATTAGAACTTAATTGAATTATAGTATTTGAAATGAATTAGTTTTATAGAATTGAATTGAATTTCAGTGTTTAAAATATTTATCAAATGAATTAAAATTTTATAATAGACAACTTTATCTTTTATTAATATAACATTATATTTAAATAATAAATATATTTATTTATTAAATTATATAAATAATTAAAAAAGTTTTTTCTAACTAAAATTTTTTTCAACTAAAATTTATTCATCTCTTTTAAAAAAAATTAGATTAATCTAAAAATATTAAATTTAAAAAATATTATTATTATTAATTAAAAAAATTAAATAATTCTTTATGGTTGATTCCAACACAAACCAACAACAAAAAACAAACATGAACTATTAAAAATCAATTTTTTGAGTGGTTTAATGACATAGCAAGTAAAAAAAAGCTAGTTATTAACGATAAATTATAGTAACTAATTCATATTAGTGAAATGGAACAAAATTATGCCCTTTTTTACTAGTGTCGTGATTGGCACAATTTTACTTGAAATGTTCAGATACATTGGCAAACCTTTGGTGTCATTAATCTAAGTTAAACACATAAATCTATATATGTGGATCTTTTTTTAGATTTACATAGTAGACATTTAAAAAAAAAACTATATATTATATTAACTATATATTATATTAAGTGAATTGAAGGAAAAGAAAAGGAAGAAAATAAAGGTGGTGAGAGAAGAGAGTGTATGTGTTGAAAAGTGGGAAGCATTGAGTGAAAGTGAGCGAGAAAATTTAAGAAGAAGTAATTAGATTATAAGGATATTTTAGACATTTTAAGTTTTAAATGAAATTCTAATGGAATAGAATTTCAAATCCTACCTATTTGAATTGAAATTGATTTTGAGAAAAAATAATGAAATTGAATTGAATTCCATATAAACTAATTTAAATATTTTTGTTTTAAACACTGAAATTAACTTTTAAATTCTTTTTTGATTTCATGATGAAACTATAATGCGAACACGTAAAATTGAATATGTCCCTCTCTTGTTGTATTAAAAAATTGGATAGAAAGTTAAAGAGTTCATTCGATTCAATTCTCAACTTATGACATGAACAAATTAAGTTAAGGGTCTTTTTTTATTATTTCAAAAAATTAAATAAAAAATAAAATAATTCTCTTTTTATTCAACTTTAATCTATCTATCTTATTTTTATTTTCAATTACAATTTATCTTTTTTATTCAATTTCAATTCTCGTCTCATTTTTTTTTTTCCTTGTCATTTGGTCTAGTTTATTCTATATTCATTATAGATTATCATCCTTAGGATAGTCACACTTCACAATTGATATGTAGATGGAATGCATATTTTAATGGATTCAAAGAGACGGACAAATTAAAGCTGTTATGCTAGTAGATACCAACAATGTTTATTAATTTGTATCACTGTCAATTGAAGTTAAATGTTTCTTCGTTTTACTTATTATTATATCAATCTTTTTATTGAATTTTTTTTTTTTTTTGGTGATACAATCTTTTTATTGATTTAATTGGCATAATTATGTAGATGGCGATTGATTTCACAGCATGCAACATGATGTTTGTGGACCTTGAAAATTAATGGGCCGTGTTGATGTCCAACAATTTGCTGCAAAATACACAGGGGTTGGGTTTGTCAATATTGATGTGGACGAGTTTATGGTATATCCCTCCTTCTCTTTCACCATAACTCTCTTGTTTCATTCTATATAGCAACCCATTATAAGTTTTTAGATTCGGTGAAATTATTCTCACCTCCCATGTTTGGTGAAATCCAACCTTGTACTCCTTCTGTGTACATTGATTTAGTGATTAATTCACTAGTCCGCTTAAATAAATATCGAGAGTTTAAATTCTGTCTTATACATATAATAATCTATTGATTAGTGACAAACTCTTAAATAAAATTCTGATCCGTACTTAATTAGTCTTTAGTCTGTCGAATTGAAAGATATTTTGGACAATATATATATATATATATATATATATATATAGTAAAAATACATATGGTGTTCTTGTATATATATTACTAAAATGTAGTGTTAGATATTCTTGTAAATGTAATACTAGCCTTTCCTAAAACTTTATTATTTGATAAACGTCTCAAAACAAAAAATAAAAATGATCTATGAATATATAAATATATATACGTGTTTTATACATTTTTTTTTGATAAAATAGTCAACTACTAAATAAAAAAAAAATTATATTGTAAAATAATTAAATATTTTGCAATAGAATAATAGTTTTTTTTCTCAACATCAAATTAGTCGACCATTGAATTTTTATATTTTTATTCATATTTTAAATAATTATAATGCAAATCTAGTTTGATTATATTATTTATAAAGTTTAATTTTATATTTTTCTCTAAATTACAAATATATTGTCCTTTTAATAATATTTTTTATAAAGTATCGTTTTTGTCCCAACATTTGGAGTAAGTCCGAAAGTTATCCCTAACGTTTCAATCGTCCTATTTAAATCCCTAACGTTTCAAAACTGACTCAATGTTGTCCTACTGTTAGGAATCTGTTAACAAAATTGACGGCGGGACAAAATTGAGACGATTTTGAAACGTTAGGGACTTAAATAGAACGTTGGGGACAAAAATGATACATAGAAATAAATTTTAATTTTATCCTTCAATAATATCAATTTTTTACTATATATAGTATTCAATTATTTTTTAATCACATCTAAGTAAATTACACTTAATCATATTACTTTCATTTTAAATAAATTAATTTTTTTATAATTTTACTCTTAAAGATTTTGTTATCATGAAATGTTTGTAGAATGACTAGTATATAAACTTGCAGAAAAAAAATATATATATATACAATAAAATATAAATTATACCTTTTGTCTCTAATGTATCAAAATTTTTTAAATTTATAAAAAAATAAATTTATTTAAAATAAAAGTAATGTGATTAAAAAATAATTGAATACTATGTACAGCAAAAAATTAATATTATTGAAAGATAAAATAAAATTAAAATTTATTTTTATGTATCGTTTTTGTCCTTAACGTTTTCGTCCTATTTAAGTCCCTAACGTTTCAAAATCGTCTCAATTTTTTCCCTCCGTCAATTCTGTTAAGGGATCCCTAACGGCAGGATAACATTGAGTCAATTTTGAAATGTTAGGGACTTAAATAGGACGATTGAAACGTTAGGGACAACTTTGGAACTTATTCCAAAGGTTGGGGACAAAAACAATACTTTACTCTTTCTACATTTTTCTTTACTAAATAAGACCTTTTTTTTTTTAAAGAAAAACAATAGTATCTAGACAAATAAAGGTAGATCATGATAAATTTTACTAAATTTCAAGAAAAAAAAAAGTACAATTTCTTTATCAGCCTACCACAAAATTAATGATTGATTGATTCTAGCACCTATGAAACTTATTTGAAATCACTATTGTAATTGAAAACAGGTGTCTCAAGGATGAAAGATCCATGTGCAGGTAATGGCAACACCATGCTTATTAAGAAAGACATTCATAAAGTGGTTGGAGTTAGAAATCAGGAGCTACAAAGATGGAGGGAGAACAAGCAAGGTTATGTTGGATCACCTAAAAAAACAAAATAGAGGTGTCATTGTTTAATGTGATTCAAATCAGAATGAAAATTATTTTTCTAGACCTATTTGTCATGTGTCGGTGCTAATTTTAAAAATGGAAAACGACATAAAAGGGGTTACCGATTCATGTCTCTATTATTTGTAACCTCACATCCATTGGATTCTTTATTGATATTTGACACTAACACTACTCATCAAAGATTATATTATAACCATCAATATTATTTGGTCAACCAACACAATTCTCTCTTTTTTTTTTTTTTTCTTAAACAAAATAAATTATTATAAAATACAAGGCCAAAGGAGAATGAAAAAAAAAAAAAAATTCATGTCATGGGACCTTAGAGAAATATCTAGAGACAAGTCATTTTCATAATAAGCAATTAATATGAGAAACTAAATAAGAAGCCTATAACTTCTTTAACTGAAACCACTCATAAGATGAACCATACACACTTTACACATAGCAAGTAGCAACGTGTTATAATAATATTAATAAAACAAAATCCAAGGCAACTTGTGGTGTTACACTTATTTATGTAAATTACAATATAACTATAATTAACTACCTTAATAGACCAATTCTCAAGTTACAATCACAAAAAGTTTTCACACACCAACGATTTTCTGCTATCAATTCAAAACCTGGGTAGCAGCAACCAACCATGCCTTGTTTATTAGTATTATGCACAATTTCTTCAAGACTAGAGCTGGAAATTACATTACATATATATACAGTGTAAGTAATAAAAGATTGAGAGAATTAGTTTATTTATATATATATATATATATATATATCATGTTCATGATGACAGTTTATAATCCTTTCTCATAATCTTCTTAAGCTCATGCTTCTGATGTGTGGAAAGCCTTGAAGGGAACATAACATCAAACTTGATTCTCAAGGATCCTTTCTTCCCTGGTTCTTTAGAAATTGGCATCCCTTCATTTGGGACCACCATAACATGCCTCGGTTTCACAACATCGGTCACTTCGATGGCGATTTCTCTTCCGTCCAAGGTTGTCAAGTTGAGTGTCTTCCCTGAGAGTGCCTCCACAAGCAAGATCTTCTGTGTGATCACTAAGTCATTTCCATCTCTCTTGAACACAGCATGTGGTTTCTCATCCACTACAAAGACTAGATCAGAAGGTTGAGACCCTCCTTGTTCTTGGTTTCCTTTTCCAGGGAATGTTATCTTTGTTCCTTTTTTCCAACCTGGTTTAATGTCTATCTTCAAGGTTTCTTCCACACACTTCAACTTGCTGCTAAAACCAAAAACAGAGGAACTTTTTTAAGTTCACTCAACCGCTTATTACTAGGTCAATTGTTGTGCATTCGCAACGATATAACTCTATTTAAGAACCGTTAGATAATTTGATATATCTGATATAATACAGTGGTTCTTAACTATTATTATAAATCGGAACTTAGGGGTGACGCTGGTAAAATAAAACTAAGGTATATTCAAATCAAACTTAGGAATGAAGAGATATTGTGATTGGAATGGCTAAGTTGAAGATTACTACAACCAATAAAAAAAAAATACTGTATTCAACTTAGTAATTTTTTATAGTTAGTTGTTAATGGAAGAATGGTCTTAGCATTTTGTGTATTGTTATTTGTTAATAACCAATTAAATAAACACAGGAGGGACCAACACAAATGCCAAGAAATAAATAAATGAAACAAGAAAATTGATTTTTTCTGTGGCATGTGGATACACATGTAATCTTGCGTGTCTACACATTAGGCCTACTCAATGTACAGCCAAAAATTTCAGTGTAGTAGCCACAGCCAAATTAATTACAGAAAACAAAATTCTGCAGATGAGTTAAATAAAAATGATGGCCAAAGCAAGACAAAAATCATAGGGGTATTGATTGAAGTTAGGAAAAGATTCAAGTTCAAGAATCAAGAGCCTAAAGTATATGTACTAAGTGATAACAATGAGTTTCAGTACTAGTAGATTTTCAATTAGTTATAGTCCAAACATGTAGCCGACAAAGGCATGCAACATTAATAATATAGCTTAACTAAATCAAATAACATCTCCAAAATTTGTAAATTTGTAACCAAATCAAGAAGCAGAAAACCATCACAAAATCAGACCTAAAGCCTCAATTCAACACTTGTAATGCATACCGCAATGTAAAACCATGGCATGGATTAATTAAAGAAAGAGGAGTAATTGTAACTACTACTTACCCGAGTTCATCAACAACATTTCTTGAGATCTTCAACTTCTTTCTACAACCTTTGTAAAGCTCCTCAAGGGTGCACACAAGTTTGGTCTCAACCACCACCCCTGCTTTCTCCTCCTTCACATTATTATTCCTACCATCATAGTCTTGTTCCTTTTTGTTAACCTTCATGGAATTGAGAGGGTAGTGGCCATAGAAATCATAGATCTGGCGCTTTTTGGGGTCACTCAAGACATCATAGGCCTCAGATATCTGCTTGAACTTTGCTTCAGCTTCTTCCTTGTTCTTCACTTCTTGATGGTGGTTCCTATCTGGATGCCACTTCATTGCAAGCCTCTTGTATGCTTTCTTAAGCTCCTCTTCTGTGGCGTGACGATTCACCTTCAGAACCTTGTAGTAGTCCCCTGCACCCATCTTCTTCACAATTCACCTCAATTTTGTGAAAAAAGGGGAAAAAAAATACTTTTGTAATGGGGTTTATGGAAACTGAAAAGTGAGAAGTTTCTTCTTTTGAATTCACAATTCAGTTCAATTATATGGAAAAAAGATTATAACTTTCGTGATGGGGTTTATGAAAAGTTTCAATTTTTGGGTTTGGTATGTGTGGTTGCAAAAGGGGGTGGTTGTTGGTGGTGGAGGGTTAGTGAGTTGAAGAAGAAAGGAGCGTGTTAGTGCTACAGTAATAAGCAGTTCCAGCTGTTGAAAGAAACAAGGGACAATGCACACGCGCAAAAGTAGCAGGATTCACGTTCACCTTCCGCCAGAGAGAGAGAGAGAAAAAGAGAAAGAGAACACTGACAGAGAGTTAGGACTTGAGAGTGTGTGTTTATTTGAAGAAAGAGAGAGATGAGATGAGAATTAAGGTTGGGTACTTGGATGATGCTGATTGATTGCTGAGACTTGCATTTTGATTTTTCGGAATATTTGATTTTTTCAGAGAGAGAGAGAGAGAGAGAGAAGAGTGTGTGCTGTCATAAGCACTTGTTTCAGCAAGCACCAATAGATAAAAGCCAGGTATTCATATCAAGTTATATATTATTCTGGAAAATCCTTTCTTTTTCTTAAAATAAAAAAAAATGGTGAGATCCCTGGAGGCTAGAATACATCTCTAATTTCTCAGACCGTTTTGTGGACTTGAAACGGAGAATCACTCAAAATATGGAATTGACAGCACAGTCAGTTACTTGATTTTGAATTAAGTTCTCTCTATTTGATTTACAGATTTAGGCCTTTATTAGGGTCCTTTTTTTTTTCCTTTTGTAAATAACTAGAATTTATGTATGAAAATAAATTATTTGTTACCAATGATGCTTTAATTTAGTTAAAATAGATTACGTCACCAATACCAAAAAAAACCCTATTAAAATGTTTGTAAAGTAACAAGAGATTAATTCTTGTGTTTAACGATAATAAAATTTTCGATTGTAAATAAAAACCATCAATATTACACTTGAAAACTAATAAATAAAAGAATTTTGTTAACTTATAGTCTTATACTCTAAAAACACAGGTTAAAATATACTTTTAATATACAAATTAGCTAAATTCTAAAGAAAATAGCAATATTTTGGTTAATTTTGGAAACTTGTAGGGTGAGTTACTTTTGAGTTTTGAGTTAGAGAAATGAAGCTAAGACTTGAATGGGTTTGATCAAGTTTGAGAAAGGACAAGTGCTTAGTTTTTGATTTAAGAAAGAGAAGGCAGAATTACAGCGAAGAAATGCCTGGCGAGTGGAGAAAGAAGACATGTTAGGTTTATGAGATAGTGATTAAAGAAGTGATCAATATTATAATGAGATTGAGAACGTGCAATGGAGTGGGATGGTAGGCATAATATAGCTGGAGTGAAACGAAAGAGAGGTACCACCAACCATGATGTTTCTTTTCCTTTTCCAATTCACTGTTTCCTTCCAAAACACTAAGGACCCAGAATCTAGTTGGTGCTCTTAGAGGGATCTTACACTTAAAATACAGGTTTAAATTAATCTTCTTTTTTTTCTTATTTTTTCTCAAGCATATCTAATGTCGGATTTAATGGTTTTCATAAAACTCCCTCTTATTTTTGGATCAAGGCCTTTAAAATTTGGATCACTGTGTGGGGGGTGATGGAGCCCTTTAAATAAATATCCTATTAAGCCCAATTCTCAAAAAATAAAGAAGCCCAAGGATCTATTAAAGTTTATATGAGAAACAATTCAACTATTCGAGACATAACTAAAACTATGCATTCATACAACTAAAACTTTGTAGAAATGGTTTGTGTAGTTATTTCTGTTTTGTACATTTAAGTTGATTAATATTTTTTCATTATTCATAGTTTAAAGCTACCCTCAATTGTCCATAACACAATTTGTAACGTAACCCTACTAGTGTCAGATTGTACCAAAGGGGGGTTAAAGGCACTGTGTTCCAATTTGATTTGCAACAACCATCACCGACCAGATCTTTTGTTCTAATCAAAAGTAGGGGATGAGGCTTTGTGATTAGACACTATTCTGCAGTGCCAAGTGCTATAGTCAAGGATTAAGTTATAAAGTCAAACTGACGTAATAATCAGCAATTCAACATCATAGTGAGTGTCTTGTTACCACTTGATGATAATTGATAATGCTTCACATTTTGTGCAATTTTTATTTTTAATATGGAAAGTAAAATTGTGTTTTCGCTCAATATTGATATTCGATATTTTGTTAGTTTGTGGAGCAGGTTTTCAATATGCAGGAGACAATAGGGGTGTGCATGGGTCGGGTGAAACCGGGTTTGATGTAACCCAGACCCGACCCGAAATATATATCGGGCCTATTTGTTAGACTCGGACCCGACCCTAGACCCGATGAAACCTATACACTTTCGGGCCATGATTATACCGGGTAAAAACCGGGTGAAAACCGGGCCGTTAACATTATATTACCTTGATACCTTCTTGTAAATTAGCATGTAAAAATATCCAAATTTCTAAGACTCCAACCATTATTTGACATGGTAAAATTCACTTAGAAAAATATAATAAGAACTAACTCTTCTCTAAAATCAAAGTATAACCATAATCAATACTAATATTGCCTAATAACACCAAATATTTAAATCAATACAAATAACACAAGATTATGCATTAGTCTAAAGTCTTATGCATTTTAAACATAAAACATTAACTTATAGTCTTATATATAATGACTAATAACACAAAATATTAAGGTTTACAATACTTAAATTTCACATAATAATAGCCATCATCCATCACTAATAACACAAAATATTAATTGTGTATGATGACCGGGCCGATTTCGGGTGACCCGAGCTATGGCCCGGACCCGACCCGAAATAATGACCGGGTCTACTTTTGAAACCCATACCCGACCCTAGACCCGATGAAATCACATCAAATTAGCCCCTAAAGTGTTCCGGACCGGGTCGGATCTTCGGGCCGGACCGGGCCATGCACACCCCTAGGAGACATGATGAAACAGGATCGTCAGCAACATAGCAGCATCCTGTCAACACACGGGGTGTGATGAAATAGGAACGTCAACTACGTAGCAGCACCTTGTCAACATGCGGGTGGCATGGTGCTTTAGAAATTTACTAGCTTTTGTATAGATTAGCGTGCGTTTTCGAGGAATAACATATATGCGAAATAGACCAAAACTTTTTAAATAGAGCTCCTTCTTCTTCAATTTGATGTCACCGAGTGAGAGTGCGTTTGAGAGAGAAGCTAAAGTGAAGAAGAAGAAGAGAGTTGGGTTAATAGTGTTAGTGTTAGTGTAGCTAATTTTTTTTTTAAAAGAGTGATTATACAAAAAAAAATATTAGTTTCTATTAATAAAAAATAGTACGTAATTGTACTGCACCCAAAGAATATATTATTAAGGGTAAAGTACTAAATTAGTCCCCTATGTTTGGGCGTAATTCTGTTTTGGTCTTTAAGGTTTAAAGTGTTCTATTTAAATCCAAAAAAGTTTCATTTAGCATCAATTTAGTCCCACACTGAGGTCAAAATTAAATAATTAACAAAATGTCCTACATAACAACAGTTCAAGAACAAAATCGATAATCTGGAGAACAAGTACAAGCTCCAGAGGCACAAAATCAATCATTGATGCATCAATACATTTATTTATCATTTTCTTTAGTTTTATAGAAAATATTTTATTTATATTATAAAAAATAATAAATAAATGTATTGATGTATCAATGGTTGATTTTATGCCTCTGGAGCTTGTACTTATTCTCCAGATTATCGATTTTGTACTTGTACTGTTGTTATGTAGGACATTTTGTTAATTATTTAATTTTGACCTCACTGTGGGACTAAATTGATGCTAAATGAAACTTTTTTTAATTTAAATAGAACACTTTAAACCTTAAGGACCAAAACAGAATTACGCCCAAACCTAGGGGACCAATTTAGTACTTTACCCTATTATTAATTATTTGGATCATCCAATTTATGTAAGTTGATAAATTTTTATTTTTTATGTATTTAAATTTTTTTAATTTTTATTATTGTTAGTATCATATGAAAATATAGCATTGTTATTTTATTTTTTTTATTTTATTAATATTTTTGAATAATATTTTTATTTGTCCAAAATAATTATATTTTATTTTATATAAATATGAATATATAATTTTTTTTGTTATAATGGGTTTTTTTTGTACATTTAATGAATAATTTAAATATTAATAAATAAATAAATATTTTTTAAAAAAATATGCGAATATTTATTAAATATTTTAATAAATAAATATTATAATAAATATGTGAATATTTATAAAATATTTTATTTTTAAATATTGAAAAAATAAATATTTTAATAAATAAATTTTATTAAATATTTTTTTATTTATAATATTTAAATAAATAAATATTTTTTATTTATTATTAGAACAATATTTATATTGATGTAAATTAGTATTATAAATATTTATTTGTAATAATTTTTATTTATTTAAACTAATTTATTCCCTCGTCACTACCTGTATTTACATATTCGAAAAATTTTGGTGCATGCATGGTGTCAAGATCCAAAATATGCATAAAAGGTGGAACGCCCATCGGTTGACTTACTACGGGGGGAACCGCTACATTCTCCACTACTGCCTCACCTCTCACAACACCATCCTCGTCTTCGTCACCGGCTTCATAAGTAGTTTCGAAGACCTCTTCGCTATCATTGTTCATTTCTTCGTACACTTCAACTCTATCATCTTCTATATTTGAATCATGTTGAATTCCATCTTCTTCTACATTTTCAAACTCAACATAAAGCTCAATCTTTGGCTGTCGTACTTGAGTCTGCCGGTGAATATAAAACATATTCTGTATACTTGCTTCGTCAATGATTAGCATAATATCAAACTGTATTAGACTACCAAAAACTATAACGGGATCTCGATATAGAATATAGGTCACTCTCCTGAACATATCGTTCTCCATGTTTTGATAGAGACCGTTTTGAAGCTCAATGAACGTCATAGTAAATGGACCACAAACAAAAGTGGATTCTTACACACAAAGCTCACTCCCTTATGAGTATTCCATATAATTTTACCATTGTGATACACCATCAAATTGACTGTACCCTCCATTACACTAGCAATACACTTAAACAACTCTCTTTTTCGCAATGAAATGGTACCGAGTTTTGCCTTATATAAGGGGAACACTGAGTACACTATTCAAGTGCTGCTTTACCAACTAATTAGACTTTGACACGTGACAGTACGCCCCCACATATTGACTCAACATGCTTCCTACGTGTTGAAATTTCTCTATGACACATCTACTAATTTGTAAATACACTAACTACACCCATCTCTAACTAAAACATCAATAATATTTATATTTTATAACAAAATTACACTTTTTTATTTTACATATTGGGGAGAAGATGGTGTGTAACACGGTTATGGGCATCCATGGTGCTTCATGCAGATGTGACGGCTGTGATGAAAAATCGGACGGTCCGATTTGATGCCAGTAATCGGACGGTTTGATTAGGGATTGGAAAGGTACACAAATCGAACCATTCGATTTGTGCCCCCATTCACGTGTCGTGCATGCAAGTGTCCCCTCCCACCAAGATGTATGCATGCCTTTACTGATTGAATCCCCCCATTCCCTTTCACTTTCAAGCAGCAACGAAATTCTCTTCTCCTCCAACCCCACCACTAGCTTCATTCTTCCATGGCCCTCCATTGATGAAGCTTTGAATTAAAAAAAAAATTGGACCACTCATTTTTAGCAATGTCTAGAAGAAGAAGAATAAAAGATGTCAATCGTCCGGAACTCCACATTACTAATTATCTTGATCATTTTAATTATGTAAGTTTTTATTTTAGAAATTTTTATTTTAATTAAAATAATAATAATTATAATATTAGAGATTAGTAGTTTATTATAATGATAATGTTAGAAATTAGTGTAGTAATAATTTTTAAATATTTTAATCTAATTAAAATAATTTTAGGGATTAGTAATAGTAGATTATAATGCAAATGTTAGAGAATAGGGAATAGTGTAGTAATATTATTTAGAAAAAATGATTATTGTATATTATGATAATAAATTAATTATTGTTATTAATAGAATAATTGCAATAATAATAATAATACTGTTATTAAAAATGGAGATATGATAAATAAAATAATTATTATTAATTATTATTAATGAATTTATAATAATAATAATAATAATAATAATAATAATAATAATAATAATAATTGTTATTTACTACTGATGGTTTAATTATTATTAGAATACATCACTAATATTAAGATTGGTAGTACGTGTGATAATAAATAAATTAATTAGTATTAATTGTTAGTAATAAATATTTTTTTTGTAGTAATAATGTTTATTATTAAGCTTTCGTAGGATAGTAAAATAAATATTATAAATTAAAAATTATTAATTTAATTATTTTTGTTATAAGTATAACATAAATATTTAATAAAGGATTAATGATTGATTTATTATTGTATGTATGTTGTTAGAATATAATTGAATAGTTACTTGAGTATTAGTATATAATATAATAGTTATTTATTTAGTAGTATTGTTATTATTATTATTTTTATTGATTGTGGATATGTTTTACTGGTTATTTGATAATGAAATTTTTATTCTGTTAAATTTAAGTTGTTAGTTAATTAATATTATGTTTGTGTTTAGGGTTCTAGAATGTTGCAATGTGACCACTACATGCCGCCGGATCGGTACCATCCAATAGTGGAGGGGTATTTACGGGACACCGACTTTTATCATGTTTCACAGATTGGAGTTGTCCAATGTCAGTCGGCACTGATTAATGCTCTGATCGAGAGATGGCGCACTGAGATCCACACATTCCATTTTCCGGTTGGTGAGCGTGTCATGACATTGGAGGACGTGGCGTTAATTCTTGGTCTTCCGGCGAATGGTCTGCCAGTTACAAGACCGACACTCGGTAGTTACGAGGCATTAGATGGTGAATGCTTGGATCAGTTTGGTGTTGCACCTAGGAAGGCATATTATAGGGGAAGTTTCATCAAGTTGACGTGGTTTCGAGGATTGAAAGATCGTTTAGTGTTGGTTGACGATATTCAAATTCAGAGGTACGTGAAGTGCCACATAATGCTACTGTTTGGGACTGTCGTGTTTGGAGATAAGTTTGGGGCATGGGTGCACTGGAAGTTTCTATTGTTACTCCGTAATTTTGTCGGGATCATACAGTTCAGTTGGAGATCGGCATGCTTGGCACACCTGTATAGAGCGTTGTGTAGGGCAACTCGTGTCGACTGTAAAGAGATTGATGGTCCGCTGACACTTTTACTTACCTGGACTTGGATCCGTCTACCATTCATTGCGCCTATTCCTGGCAATCCTCGAATCTTTCCGATTGCAAATAGGTAAATTTAATTACTAAATGCTTTCAAATAGTGTATTTTAAATTGTATTGATAAATGTAAATTAATGAATTGTCTGATGTCAGGTGGCGTAACTGGGAGCGTGAGAATCGGCCTTACAGATTTCATACCCTAGCTCATTTTTGGAGAGAACTGATAGTCTGCAAGAAGGACAGGTTTGTTGTAATAAGTAAGTTGTTGTTTTCGTTTAGCCGTATTATTATTCAGTGTGTAATCCTCTTTTACTTGTATAATGTGTGCAGTTTGTTTGGGAGGTTTATGCAATTAGTCGGATCGATCCATACGTGATTCCTCCTGATATCCGTCAGCATTCGACCACAGTTCTGCTTATATCTATTGAATGTATTGAGTGGCATGCATCTGATAGACTAAGGAGGCAATTTAGCTTGACTCAGGGCATTCCTCATCAAGAGCGGGATCTAGGTGAAGCACACGGCAAAGTTCTGATAGGTCCGAAGAATCAAGATTGGTCTGGAACCCACTCATTCTGGGTTATGCATTGGACGAATCAGTATAGTCATGTTCTTGTCGAGCACATGGTGCCATCACAGCACCAGCTAGATATCTACTTGCATTGGTACCGAGGTACATATGGTGACCACTTGCATCTATCAGATCTCAAACCGCAAGAGAATCAGGACGGTGATCCTATGCAAAATCAGGAGAATCAACAAGTACAACCACCGCCACCGCAACCGCCATCGCCCCCCCAACCACAAGCACAACAAGAGCCTGAGCAGTTCACACCATACATTCCTGAGACGCATTCTGCGGATTACTTCACACCACCAGTACATCAACAGTATTGGAGTGTCTTGCACCAAGAATCAGGTGAATAGGGTTCGTTCAGCCAGCTGCTTAGATTCATGGCTCCTGTGCCAGGTTACTCACATCCAGCTTATAGAGACATTCCCACAAACCAGAGGACCCAACCGAGTGGGATTGCTCCAGGTAGATTGTCATTGGATACGAGACCTCGTCAGCTCACTTCCTCTGGTAATTCCGGAGGTAGAATTTCTGTTGACTCAAGTAGGAGTGATGATGCCACGAGGGGGATCATACAGAGCAGAAATTCACGTCGTGTTCCGATGTGTCTAATCCAGGAGAGCTACCAGACAGTTGATGATGGTGCTGATGACTTTCTGGTTGACCATCCGGATGGGATGAGGATGAGGATGAGGACGATGATGAGGATGAGGAGGTTGATGATGCTGATGATGAGGGGGCAATGGTCTAGTGCCTAGTGCAGGTAAAACAATTTATTGGTTAGACTGGCTTGATTTAATTTGATTAGTTGGTTATTGAGTTAGTTGACTTGATTAGTTGGTTTCATTAGTTGGTTATTGAATTAGTTGGTTTGATTTGATTTGCTTAGTTGATTATTGAATTAGTTAGTTTGATTTGAGTTGATTAGTTGGTTTGATTAGTTGGTTATTGAAGAAACGGGTCATCCTTGGCCGACCTTTGGATACTCGTCTGAGGAACAGATTACCTATGAATCGAGGTTCATGATAGACAGGCCATGTTGTGGGATTCCCTAGTGGTCTAAACCTAGCCCTGTAAACACGTCGAACTTAGTCCATTTTGTATACATCATGTACATACAATTGCTAATCCATCCGCTGGTTTGCACAACAAGCAAACATATGTCGACACGGATGCCGATCGACCTGGAATACACCACACACACCGATGTTGACGAAGGTTCACTGCATACTCTACACCACTTGGACACTCACGCACTTCAAATACCTTATTCTGTCGGTCAACGCAAGTAACTTGGATGTTACCCACTGCCCACTGATTTGCATGCAGTTTGGAGGTTACAATCTCAGAGAACTCATGTCCTGCATTGATCCGAGCCTCAGCCTCGGCTTTTTTTCGGGTGAACAATTCATTAAGCATATAAAACGTTGCCTTAACAAGTGCAGTGACTGGAAGATTGCGAGCCCCTTTCAGTACCGAGTTGATGCATTCCACTAGATTGGTGGTCATATGACCCCATCGATATCCCCCATCAAATGCTAAAGCATATTGCTCACATAGAATCCGATCCAACCAGTTGGTATAAGCCTCACCCCTATCGCGTAAACGCTGATAACGCGTCTCATACTCGCGAACTGTTCGCGAGTATCTTGTCAATAAAAAAAAGACCCACTATAAACAACGTTCATCATAATAATTGGGTTCAAGAGTAACTATAATCGTAACTATCATACCGATGTTTACGATAAGCTTCTGTAGATACAGAGCCTTGAACTTCCTCAAAAAGTTGGACTCTATATGTCTGATGCAAAACATGTGGAATGCTCTGGGAGGAGACCAAGTTCCGTCATTGCGAGCAATAGATGACCTAATAGAATCATGTCGATCGGAGATAAGGCCCACACCATCACGTGTCACAACATGCTGTCGCAAGTTACTTAGAGAAAAGTGCCAAGCCTCAGATGTCTCTCCCTCAACTATCGCAAATGTAATAGACACGATGTTGTTGTTGTCATCCTGTAAAACTACAACCAACAAACAACCCTTGTATTTTCCATACAAATGAGTTTCATCTACCTGCACTATTGGCTTGCAATGTCTGAATGCTCTAATACAAGGGTAATAACTCCAAAAGACTCGGTGTAGTACACAAATATTAGGAACCAAGTCATCTCCCTGATACCCAGGCATTGTTTCAAAATGAACGACTGCGGATGGCTCCTTGTGACACATGGCCTCAAACCATATCGACAAGGCTTCGTACGAAGCTTCCCAACCTCTGAAAATTGACTCCACTGCTTTCTGTGTTGCCAACCATGCTTTGTAATAACTTATGGTGTAGTTAAACTTTGACTGCGCTTCTGCAATCACTGATTTCACCTTTAGAGACGGGTCAACTTCTACCAATGGCTTTATTGCTTCTGCAACATTGTTGGAATCCACCTTCGAATGATCTTGAGAAATGGTGGCCCTAGTACAGGTGTGACTGCCATTGTACCTTCTTATCTCCAACAGTACTTTCTGGACATTTTGCTCACCCTGATAAGCCAATCACATCCTGCGCCATACTGGGTGCATTTAGTATAGAATGTCGTTGGCTCTGACTCATGCACCCGATAATTTATACCTCTGCGGATAGTATAATCTTTCATCGCCTTAATTACTGCCTCCCTAGAACTGAATTCCATTCCCACGGTAAATTCACCATCTGGCATAACGGGAAGCTCTGCTGCAATCACATCACAAATTTTATAGTTGTCAGAACTAATAGTGTAATAAACTAACAATCACACAACAATGGAAAAAATAGTAAGTTCAAAACTGAACCGATCATCGAACCGGTCAGGTTACTGGGTTATCACATCACTGGTTCAATCGGTGGGTCACTGGTTCAACCGATTGACCCGGTCCTATGTAAGTAAAAAACAATCCATAGTAAAAAATATTCACTAACATTTTAAATATATCTATCTATTCTAAAACAATATGAAACAGTAACAATAAATATTTTGTTAACTTTACCGAGTTTGACTGGTTTTAACCGGTTCACTCCAGATTGGATCGGTTCACACCGGTTCGTTGCTTTGTGCAGTCTCATCATCGGACTGGACTGGAATCTGGTTCATCAGTTTTTGGTCAAACCGGCCAGTTCGATCCGGTTCATCAATTTTCCGGTTGGACCAGTTGGTCCAGACCAGTTCACCGATTTTTTGGTCAAACCGACCGGTCCGATTCGGTTTTAGTAACAATGATGGCAAATACTAAATATCTCAGTATACATGTTTACTTGATAATCAAACATTAAACAATTACTAATTATATGCTATATTTACCGTTGTCTTGAATATTTGTCCTAAACTCAAAACCTATGCACAAATCATACTTTAAGTCTTTAACAAATCTTAATTTAAAATGATGACGTACTTGCATTTATATATTGAGGAAACTCCGGTGCATGCATGGCGTCCAAATCCAATGATCGCATGAAAGTCGGCTCCTCAAATGGCTGCTGGTTTGTTAGTGCATTTGCCACATCCGCCACATCTGCCACCATATCATCGTCAGCATGATCCTCGTCTATACCCGGATGAACGTTCTCGTAGTTACTTTCAAACTCTTCTTCACTATCACTGTTGTAAACTTCCAACTCAATATCTCGGTCCGCTGGAGATTGCTCGAACTCAATATACAGTTCGATGAACGATATTCGGGACCGACTTTCAAGATACACTGAAAATATTTCTTTCATGCTCGCTTCATCGGTCACGTATTTCGTTTGAAATTGAACGAACTCACCAAACACAGATATCGGATATCGTGTACAGAATATACGCCATTCTCCTGGATACTTCAGAATTCATCTTTTCACAAATGACACCTTTTAATTCTTCAAATGACAGTGTGAATTGAATAATAATATCTAACGGATTTTCACACAAATTTTACTCCTTCTGATTTTTGTAATAAAATTTGGCCATTATAATACACCTTTAATCTTACTCTATCATCCATGATAATAGAGAAGAAGATATCTACAAAGAAGAAGAAGAGATCTGCAGAGAAGAGCTTTAGGGTCTTGTAGCACCGGAGAAGAAGAAAATGAAATGGGTTGGTCAGCTTGGGTAGGTATATATTACACTGAAATCGGACGATCCGACCACTTGCATGGTCATTCGAATTTTTTGAACCAAAAAATCGAACAGTCCGATTACTAAACAGCCCGCCCAAAAACATTTGAAACCCAGAAATCTTTGGGTCCGATTTGGGTGTTCTGCCAATTTTTTTGAATGCAGCCCTCAAATTGGTGGGTCCGATTTGTTTGGGCCAAAAAAATTTTCTCACCCATGCAACAAATCGCATGGTCCGACTTCTGTGCACAACTATCCACCAAGCACAAATCGGACGATCCGATTTGTGTTCCCTCCCACCTGCAAGAATTCGGACCGTCTGATTTTCTTTCGTCACCTAACCACCGTCACACTGGTGTAAAACTCCTATAAGTTCCATAACCTGCCGTTACATCAAACCTTGCGTCATATGCAAAAAAATTAGCCGACACATATTCCTAACAAATTTTAAAAAAGATTCTATACTATTTTCTGCAAAATTCAAGTAACAGATACTAATGTGAGATTGATCAATGTAATGTGTTTTTAATCAAATGACACTCATGTTCATGAAAAAAATAGATTGATATTTGAAAATAGAAAATATATATGTAAAAAATCAAAATTAATAAGAGTAAAAATTCAAAATTTAATTAATGTTAATACACAAAATTGGAATTTTTATTTTTGTTAGTTTTATTTTTTTTATATTTTATTTGAATTAAAATAAAAATATTTTTTATTAATATGTATATTTTAAAATTAATTATTTTTTATTAACTTAAAACCAAAAAATGTCAATAAATTAATCTGTTTTCTATTGTTTTAATTTCGTTGACACCATCGGTTAAATTGCAATAAAAATTTATATTTCGTAAATAATAATTATGAAATTGAGTAGTTTTTTTTTTTTTTTTACCAAAGATAGAAGACTCGAACTCGCAACCTCTTACTTGAGTATAGAGAGATTATGTCATTTGAACTATAACTCATTGGCATGAAATTGAGTAGTTACGACAAAAAGAATACATAAAATAATAAATATTTATATTTTTATATAAAATTATAAATATACAACTTTTTTTATAAAAAAAATTCTTAGAGTCAGTAATTTTTTGTATTTTTGGCTATTATTTGGTCAGTACAAATACTAAATTGTCTTTAACAAATAAATTTTATTAATTTATGTGTGTAAATTTTAAAAAAATATAAATACAAACTGTATTGATTCATATGTGTAAAATTTTAACAAATATAAATGTAAAATATATATTTATTATATACAAAATGTCTATAAATATAAGTATAAATTATTGTTGACTAAAAATAATAATATTTATTAACCACGTAACATTATTATTTTTTTATAAACAAGGTACATTAAAAACTCAGAAAAAGAGAGAAATGTTAACCATTTTTTCTATTTTGTTAGAAAAAGAAAATAAAAAACATGCTTTTCCTTGTCTCATATTCCATTATGTGACATTTCAGAATTTCACCCAATGATGGGTCATATGCAAAATTTTTCCCCAATATTAATGCGCTTTTTTTATGAAATTAAATTAATATAAATTAGGTGATTCATATATTATTTATTTATTTTTACAAAAGTTATAGCAAAATACAAAATAAAAAGGAGAATAACTTTTTCCCCAATTTTAATGTGCTTTGTCAAAAGAAGGTTAACGCACTTTGAAAATTGAATAACCCAATGGAAAATTTAATCTAGTAACTGGATTTCAACCGGTCCGAAAAAAAAAAAAAACTAGATTTAAAATAAAATATTTTAAAATTTCATATCAAATTAGTCTTTATTCTAAATTTTTTTTTCACTCGAGATAGAGAGACTCAAACTCGCGACCTCTTAAATGAATATAGAGAGACTATGTCATTTGAATTATAACTCATTAACTTTTATTCTATCGAATTAAAATATACTATAAAAAATTAAGAAATAATTTTAAGATTTATTATATTAAAATAATATTACACATTTAAATTTTTTTATGAATGAAATCTAACTAAATTAAATAATAAAATTTAAAATAATATTAATTATAACTAATTTTTATTATATTAAACTAATTTAATTAAATTTAATTAATAAAAAAATTTAAATGTATAGCAGATTCTTGTACTAAATTGAACCAGCCTTTTATTGATAACAAATTAACAAGTAATAACATTTTCCTACTGGTTCGTCTTGTAAAAATATCAAAACAGAAAGTAATCCATTAAAATTAATTATTATGTAGACATTTAAAAAACAATTTTCTGTATTTCATTTTATTTTTTTTATTGATTTCAAATATTATATTTTATTCTTTTGACATGAGCATTGTCATTTCTTGATTTTCTTCTGAGCAATTACTATAGTTAGGGTTTCTTTCTTCTTTCACTTGGCTTCAGCCGCACGCAGTCTCTCTGCACTCTCCTCAGCTGCCATCATCTTCCTTCTCCTCCTCCTCCTCCTCCGCCTCCGCCGCCGCTGCCGCTCCGCTCAACACTTCTGAGCTGCTCTACTTCTTCCAGGTTACTTCTCTCTCTGTCTAAGTCTACTAATTTCAATTTCAATAATCATTCAATTGTTTTTTTTTTGGCTAATTTGGTTTGGTTGTGTTTGCTTAAGATTCGATATTTTATATTTTATATTTTATATTTTTCAAAATAATTTATTCTGCATCAGTTTGATGTGTCTCTTGTATGATAGCTTTTGCAGATTGTATGATACTGAAGAGTTGTCTTTTTTGTTCATTTGTATTGGATGATTGGGTTTTAGGTCGTATATATGGGATTTGATTAATTTAGACATTACGACTTTCATTAAATAGAATCAATGATTGGATCGACTGTTTGAAGAGTATGAATTATGAAATGCCCAATTTTATTGTAGTGTTCTTTATTGGGTTTTTGGAGAAGGGGGTGGAGATTGGGGTTTAAGGAGTAAGAGGCATTCAACTTTCATTCCTTTGCAATTTTTAGCGATTGACACTTTTTGCCCTTTCTGTTAACTGTTTTAGTAAATAGTTTTGCCAATATTCTCCTTTCAGTTTTGTAAGTTTCTCATCAAAATGTGTTGTTGTTGTTGTCGTCGTCTTGAGCTACATTCTTTTATTCACAAATGATGCTGTATTTTGTATCTTTTCCTCTCATTTTCCTGACAGTTTGAAGAGTTATATGGTAGTGCGATGCTAATTGGCATGTTGTATTTATAAGTGTCTGTGTGCTTATGCTGTGAGGACTGGAAGGGTTTGGGGTGGTATGGGAGTATAGCTAACAACTGTGTTAATGTGCCATGTACAATTCAGAGGTGTGGATGAATAGGAAAAGAGAGATACTATGAAGAGTTATGAATCATTTGTACTAGGTTATAAACAATCTCTGTTTGTACTTATTATGCCCTAGCTAAGACTCCACCATTTACTATATGGCTTAAGATCAAAACTATTAACATACTTCTTTTCTTGCTTCAATTTATTTCTGAGGGTATCCAAGTAAGAGTGGTAAGTTTGAAATTCATTAGTAGTAATTTTTTGGTAGATGGTGAGAATTGAGAAAATTGTGTGAAGGGAGACATTTATCAAATTGTTGGGGGATCTGTTAACAAAATGGAAACAATCTGTTGATATTTCCAAGAAATTGATAAATAATTTTATAATCTCTGAAGATAACGATAAACTAACACTATTAGGGATGAATTTCTCTTAATGTTGACTATCGATGCAAGATATTTTGGATGTTTGTCACTGCCACTTTTAAAAATGCAGATTTTTATCAAAATAGATATGTTGATGCTGATGCAGGTTTCTTGTCCTGTGTTTTTTTAACCTTTAGATAGGTTACCATCACACATTTTGAATTGTAAAGTCATTCATACCATCTTAAACATCCAAGATGTCGCGGAAGGGTTTGATGGAACAAGACCTGAGTAAACTGGATGTAAAGAAATTGGATCCACTCTCTCCTGAAGTCATATCACGACAGGCTACCATTAATATTGGTAATATTTTCTCTAATGTATATCACATTCATTTGTCAGCTTTGTTACAGCCATATTTGAGCTGAAACAGATTTTTATTCCAAAGGACTAATGTTATTTCTTCCTTTTTATTAATGAATAATGATACTTGGAACTTATGATTTTTTTGAATCTTTGCAGGCACTATAGGTCACGTGGCACATGGCAAGTCAACTGTTGTGAAAGCAATATCAGGTGTTCAGGTATTTCTCTCTCTTTAGTTTCTCTGTTTTTAACTTTGTCTTTTTATATACCAAATCCTGGTAACATCTGTTGCAATTTGTTATTGATGCTATTGCTATACTATTGTATGCCTTTTTTTCCTCATTTATTGGTCATCTTAAAGCTTGAATAATAATTTTTCCATCATGGGTGCCACCACTATGATGCTGTATCACCTGACTGGATTATAATTTTGGAAATCCTTGTAACAAAAGAAAGGAAGGGTCAATAATAATGTCTATTGTTTCTTTCAACTTTGCAAAGAATAATATATACTCATTGTCATATAGGTCGTCACCAAGGAATTTCACTTAGTTTTAGACACAATACTCAGCTTGTAAAATTCAGTTGTTTGTCAAGGGATAATTAAGTGGCTTTGGAAGTGGTTTTAGCATTTTGCAGATAAGAACATTTTTATTTTCCCCGTTGATCAGTGGTCACAAAGTCTTTTGACAACATACATGAGTTCCATGTGATAGTTGTTACTTTTTTTCCTTGGATTTGTAGTGTTAAAAAGAAATTTTATTAATAATTTCATTCTATCAATAGTATATGTTCCTCGAGTGTTAGTTAATCATACACTGTTAACCTCTTGTATACTGTGAATGTGCAGACTGTTCGTTTCAAAAATGAGTTGGAGCGTAATATTACAATTAAGCTTGGCTATGCAAATGCTAAGATATATAAATGTGAAGATGAACGTTGTCCTAGGCCTATGTGCTACAAGTGGGTATTGATTTTATGAATGCTATTATATTATCAGTTGATTTCAACTTTCATTATGGTGATCAGCTTTCCTCTTCAGGGCATATGGAAGTGGGAAGGAAGACAGTCCTATGTGTGATGTGCCAGGGTTTGAAAACAGCAGGATGAAATTGCTGAGGCATGTTTCTTTTGTGGATTGCCCGGTAATGCCTTGATCTGTCATTTATTATTTTTGGCCGTCTTTTCTCTACATAATTTCATTATAATATATGTTTTGCTTTTTTGTTGCCTTTTCTCTGCTGTTTTTACTTTTTTTTTTTCTCCATATGGCATGGGATTTTCATATTTCTTGGGTTATCCCTTTTTAGTGATGTTAGTATGTTACCAGTCACTAATCAGCGCCAATTATCTAATTTAATATATCTCTAGTTTGCTTGGTTTTACTTTTACATGATATTTATCTTTACTTTTCCTATTTGTTTAGGGACATGATATTCTCATGGCTACAATGCTTAATGGAGCTGCAATCATGGATGGAGCTTTGCTACTTATAGCTGCTAATGAGAGCTGTCCACAACCACAAACCTCAGAGCATTTAGCTGCTGTAGAGATTATGCGTCTGCAGCACATAATCATCCTTCAGAATAAAGTAGACTTGATTCAAGAAAATGTGGCAATCAATCAACATGAAGCAATAACGAAGTTTATTGCGGTTAGTTTTTTTGTGAATAAGTTTTCTGTGAGAAAGATTTTGTTGTGCAAGGAAGCCCTCTTTTATTTAATTGTATACTCATTATTATTATTATTATTATTATTATTATTATTATTATTATGTTCTTAGTGGGTCCCTTTCTGCAACTTACATGTTCTCCTTTTGGTGGCTATCCAATCCAGGGAACTGTTGCTGATAGTGCACCAGTAGTACCTATTTCAGCACAACTGAAGTATAACATTGATGTTGTGTGCGAGTATATTGTAAAAAAGATCCCAATTCCAATAAGGGATTTCGTCTCTCCACCCAATATGATAGTAATTCGGTCATTTGATGTCAACAAACCTGGTTTTGAGGTTGATGATATAAAAGGAGGTGTAGCTGGTGGAAGTATTCTGAGGGTAAGCCTTGTTTGGTACTCCTGACCATGTATAATACATGTTTTTAAAATGTTTAGCTCGTCCTAAATTTAAATTGCTCTTGCTCTATTTGCGAAATGTTATACAAATAGGGGAAGAACCAAAGAAGGCATCACCATGTGCTAAAAGGTGGATGCTCAGTGAATGAGAAACAATGTCTGAGCTGATTTATTAGCACCTCATTAATCTTCTTTCCAATGTATACTTTTTTTAATAACTATAAACCAAGTTAATGTGTTAGAATATGACATAAATTTATGGCTGGTTAGAGGCATTCTATTCTTACTCTGTGTCTCTCCCTGACATCTTTGGTCAAACACATCTGACGATTTTTTGCCGCAGGGTGTTTTGAAGGTAAACCAATTCATTGAAGTTCGACCTGGTATAGTTGTTAAAGACGAGAGCGGGAATATCAAGTGCACCCCTATATACTCCAGAATAGTATCATTATATGCTGAGCAAAATGAGCTTCAATTTGCTGTGCCTGGAGGTCTCATTGGTGTTGGGACGACAATGGATCCAACTTTGACACGTGCTGACAGGTTGGTTGGGCAAGTTCTTGGTGAGGTTGGATCTCTGCCTGATGTTTTTGTTGAACTTGAGGTACGGGGCTACATACTTAACTATCTGCAATTTAGCATACGTTCATAGTCTCACTATCTCTGCCTCCTGTTTTTTTGTGCTCTCATTATTACATCTGCCCTCATTGCTTGGTATTGTGAACACCTGTCTTGCCTGTTTGGTTGTGTTTTGACTTGCGGTCTTGCAGGTGAACTTTTTCTTGCTTCGACGGCTTTTGGGTGTGCGGACAAAAGGCTCAGAGAAACAGGGGAAGGTATCGAAGCTTGCTAAAGGAGAGATGCTTATGTTGAATATTGGATCAATGTCAACGGGAGCCAGAGTTGTCGCTGTGAGAAACGATTTGGCAAAGCTGCAACTTACTTCCCCGGTGTGCACCAGCAAAGGTGAGAAGATTGCTCTTAGTCGGCGTGTTGAGAAGCATTGGCGTCTGATTGGATGGGGACAAATCCAAGCAGGAATCACTCTGAATGTCCCGGCCGCTCCCCAACTGAGTTAAACAAGAGAGAGTAGACCTGTTATTAAAACTTGAGAGGGATTTAAGAGATGTGGGAAGGAAGAGAATTGCTGGGAACCATTTTTTTGAGGTGGAGAAGAAAACATATGAATGACGATGAGTTTTTGTTTTTGCTTTATTATTTTTGTATACTGTTGTCTACCTATATTGAAGTTGTATGTTATGCCCAATTGAGTTTTATACTAGGCTTCAATAATTTCACATTCACGCATAGTTGGCACGTTCACGTTGAAATGAAATGGCGGTACTTGTGAATAGAGGGTGTGCAGATTTGTGGTCAATATTTTTAATATGCATTATGCACTGCGTATACCTTCCTCGAAAGAATGAATGCACGAATTGTCAAGGCTGAGAAGGGAAGTTGTTGAGGAGTTTTCTTCTTTTATATTTTTTTTGGTCTTGCGGTGGGGGAGTTTCCGGAAACGTTCTCTGAGAACAATTTCATTTTAGGGGAAGTATTCATGCGAGTTGTATATCCAATTGCCCATTTAGCTGTTGATTGAACTATAAATGGGTTTATGAACTGAAGTATTAGCCGGTTAGCCCTAAATGCAGCTCTTTGAAAATCGTCGCTTTGTTCTTTTTTCTCTCCAATATGCCGCTCTTAGGTGTTATCATTTTGTCAAGTTCTATTTGTTAGTTTTTTGATTATTGGGACACGTCTCTAATATTTGAAGGTTTATTCTATGGTGTTTAAATTTGAGACATAGAATTCAAAAATAAAAAAATGTGTCTCATCTTTCTCTATCTTTATTTTAATATTTTTATACAATTTAAACACAAAATTCATAATCACTTAAAAATTTTCCAATATCTAAAATGCTATCATAAAATTATTAATTATGCTATATAAATCAGCAAACTTTTAAATTTGAAAGATTAAAAAAGGTGTGTGTGTTTCAATGAAAATTCAGATGTAATTATTTTTATATATAGTTGATAATTAAAATTATTAGATATCTAATCAAGTTGGGTTGATCTAGTGGTTAGCTCATTAGTTCGTTTAAGCAAGTGTCGGGGGTTCGAATCCCCTCGGTCAGCACTCAGCAGGAAGGTCACTATGATAAAACACTGATACATAAATAATTTAAAAAATGTGACATTTTAAAAATAAGTTCCAGAAGCATTAACATATAGGGGAAAAAAAGAAAACGAGAGTCGTTGAATAATCAATCTCTAGCTTCCAGGGATGATCAAGGAAATAGACTAACCCACTTGTTTTCCTTTATCTGCGCCCAATGTTTCCATATAATCCAAAGTCAAAGTAAACTCAAAATTACAATATTGTCCTACCACTTCTCCCAAAAGTCAAGCATACAACGTATAAGAAGGAGTAAGCATTTTATCATTTCATCCAAAATCAATTAAGTAACATATTGCAGCGTACCTGTTTGTGAAAAATCCAAAGATGGCAAAGTCAAGTGAAGAGAAACACGAAGTGTTCATATGCTTTAGAGGTGAGGACACACGCAACACCTTCACCAGCCATCTCAATGCTGCACTAAGAAGGCTAGAGATAAGAACCTACATAGATCACGACCTCAGAAGAGGAGAAGAGATTCCTGAGAGGCTTCTTAGAGCAATCAAGGATGCTAAGCTTTCCGTCATTGTTTTCTCGGAAAACTTTGCGGCTTCAAAATGGTGCTTGGATGAGGTTGTCAACATATTGGAGTGCAAGAAGAGGAGTAACCAAATTGTTGTGCCTGTTTTCTATCGTGTAGATCCGGCCATGGTGAGGAACCAGATCGGAAGTTATGGTGACGCATTTGGCAAGCATGAACAACGGTTTGAAGGTGAGATGAATAAGGTCAGAAAGTGGAGGGAGGCTTTGACTGAAGCTGCTAATCACTCTGGTTGGGGATGCTCCCTCAACAAGTAACTTCCTTTCTTTTCTTTTCTTTTTTTTTTTATTTGAATTTAATTTTGATGTGCCGATAATTTTACACATTTAAATAATTATTTATGCAGTCATTATAAAATATAATTGTTTTTATTAATGAAAGTGTTACATAATTGAATTTTTTGCAGGAACATAACATTTTTCAATTAATTTTTTAATATTATTTTATTTATTTTAAATTTTTTGTATTAAATCCTAAATCATTAATCTTATATTTTAAATTATAATATCTAAATTTTAAAATTAGTTAATGTTAATGAACTAAAAGTTAGTTTCTCGCTTAATAAAGCAAGATAACATTTTTTGTTATTATATATGATTGCTTTATTTTAAACAGTAGACTTGTTGGTATGAGTTATATTTAAATTCAACCCTTTTTTCATACAAAACATGTTCATATTACGCACATTTCAAATAGTTGAGATAATAATAAAGTTGTTTGAGTGATATGTTGGCGTGACAGGGTGGAATATGAAATAGTTGAGGGAATCGCAAAGGATGTGATGGAGAAGCTGAATCATGTGTATGTTGGTGACCTGGATGAACAAATAAGAAAATTTGAGCAACTTGCAGAGCTTCAAGATCAATATTACAATGCTATACCAAATGTGGAAAATTTACAAATCTACCAGTCAACGCTTGAACGCATCACCCAACTTAAAATGGAGAGAAGCATTCGTCTCCTTCGTTTAACTCCTGACATGCTTCCATATGTCGGAAATTTCAAATCCCACTAACTCTTATTCATCATTGCATTTAATTATTACTGCCTGCTTAAATGCCTTCATCAAGAGTATACTTGGTTAATTCGATCCTTGTTACAAGTCGTTTCATTTTCAATTTGTTGACTTATGTACTTCCTGATCAAACTTTTCATAATGTTTTTAATTTCTTGTTGAATGCTCATTATCCGAGTCATTAATGATTGAATATGTCCTCGTTGAAGGAATTGAAAACAAGAACAAATGCATGTGCCCTGCCCTCGTTATACGTTAGGAAAACTTGGTTACTCTTAAGAATTAACATTAACAAATGGGCTTTAAGTCTTTAACTAAATATATCATCTTTAAGATGGAATAAAATATGAGATGAGCAAACTAATAAACTGAAATTAAGGAATACTAGCTAATATAGGAAGCTCGTGAATAATTTAGGCATAAAAAGAGCTAAGAAAATTGCAGATTCGTTGAATTACATGTATAATAATTTCTTTCTGGCGTACAAAAAAAATATATATACAAGGAAACTCAACATTTTTTATTAATATTAGTTAATATTTTAAATCAATACTTTATTTTTATATTATTAAAATTTACGATTTAACGTTAATAATTGCTATGATGTTTAAAAAATAGTGACTAATTTGTTCAAAAAGGATTAACAATCAGTTTTAATTTAAAAAAATATAATAAAATGATTTTTAAATATTTAAAATTTATTATGAAAAATAAATTAAATAAAAATTAGGTACTAAATAATAAATACTATAAATTAACTTTTAATATTTAGAGTTTAAAATTTAGCAAACTCATAATGTTCATAAATGTTCTAACTATTTGAGTAGTAACTAATGTGATATATAACTATGTTAAATGTATATTAAAATTAATTATTAAAATAAAATATATATTAAAAATAAATTAAATTATATGTGTTTAATTATAATATAAAATATATAATGATGTTTAATTTTATATTTTAGTGTGATTAATTTTAATGGGTAAATAATATTTTTGATTATGATTTAATATGTGATGTTACTGTACCAGCCGCAGCCGACAACATGCCTATTGAATAAGTAAAATACTGTTTTAAATGGTTGAGTTGAAAATGAAGAACGCGGTTTTCTAATCATAATTCCGCCACTCCAATTAGATATCCGCAAAACAAATTGAACGTCATTTTAATTTATTTTATTCAAGTTTGAACAACTTAACAAAAGAGGATGTTAATGTTAGGATAGTAGGGAGGGATGGATCTAAAAAAAAAATAATAATGGAGGGGTCGAAAATTAAAATCTTGTATAATTAAATATAATGTTATATATTTAATAATAAATATAATTATAATTAATTTTTAATTAAAAAATTAATAAATACTTATCAAATAAAAGAATTATCTCAGTCTTTATAATTTTTTATGATTATATATAATAAAATTATCTATTTTTAAATATTTTGTTAATTAATTTATTTTAGTAAGTATTTATATGTAATGAGTTAAATTTTTATGTTTTATATCATTATAAAATATGATGTAAAATAATATAACTTAATGTCACTAACAATTTTGTTACGTGAATTTAAAATATACTAAAATATTTTTATATAATAATAGGGGTAAAAAGTAATAAAAAAATAATAAAAAATAACTAATAATGCCAATTAAAAAAAGAACAATATTATTATAAATAATATTAAAGTAATTTTTATATGATTATAGATGTTAAAATTAATTTTAAAAAATTAAATGTAAAAAGAATTCTAAATCAAATAAAAAAATATAAATAATATAAATATATGTAAAAAAATTTAAACTCTAATACATAAAGAATACTAATTCTTTTTATTATTATTATACTATTAAATTTTACTTTATATAATACATCTATTATAATAATATATGAGTTTAAAATTTGTTGGAGAGGCCAAAATTACTACTTACCCCCTTAAGTCCGTCCCTAGTAGTAAGGTATAGTAGTAAGGTACAAACAATTATTTTCATTTAGAAAAATATATTTTGCTTCTATTTTATTTTTATTACGAGTTTTTATTTAATTTTATTTGAAAAAATAAATATTTGTGCATATTTATAGATATTAATCTTTAAATAATTAAAAAACAACACAATAAATTATATTCTAATACAATTTAACTAAATTTATTATATTAAAACACAATCCAAATATAAATTTAACGTAATTCATGTATATATAAAATCTCTAATATACACGTTTATCAAAATGAAATAGAAATAATTTTCAATAAAATAGAATAATATAACATAATTTTATATATAAATAAAAATATTTTAATAATTTTACTTTTTACAAAAATTTAGTAGATTTTTATAAGGCAAATATCTTTATTCTCGTCGCTATTTATTCGTAGAAACGTATTTCTATCTCCATATAAATTTTGCGAGTCCTTCTTAATCCCTTCATTGCCACTACAACAAAAATACTTTTAAATAATAAATTTTTAGTGACAATAATATAATAGTTACTATAACTTTTTTTTGCGATAATTATATATTTATCGTTATTACTCTATGTTATAATAATAATTATATATTTTTTGTAGTCATTAAAAAAAATCTTTATTAACAATGATATTATTATCGCTAAAAATTCTTTAATTTTCACCCAATATATTAGCGGCTATTTTGATTGTTACTAAAATAAAAATGTATTACCGGAGAAGCGGAGATATTTTTACCATTCCTAATTAAGGAGGGAATATACATAGTTAAACGAAATTGTTACTAGTCACCAAAAAAAAACGAAATTGTTACTGAAATACAAACACTTGACAATCCTTTTCAAAGCGAACAAATTGGTTATCATCGTCATTAATAAAGTGTCTACCGGATTCAAAAGGTAGCTATAAATCTATGGATGTATGGAACTTATAGCATAAGACGTTAAGCTGAAGTATAGTCATATTAGAATGAAAAGAAAGAAGGAGAAATCAACAAAGGAAGCTGTTGAAATGAGTTGTCACAGTAGCCCCACTAGTACTACTGTTTTTGGAAGCATCCATTCACTATTTGTGTAAGATTATTGGTGTCAAAATTTCTCATAGCTTTTACATCTCTGATCTTATTGCAATTTGGCTTCTTTCTTTGTGGCTGGTTTGTGACAAATGCTGCTCTACGTTTCTCCTTTTCACATGGTCAACTCTTTTATCGTCTCCACATCTCACAGATTCTTATTCTTCATCATCGACTACATAACTCTACCCGTTAATCATTGCATAATTCTATAACATACCCCAACCCCCATACGTCATTGTCTGATTATACATTTATAATTATCTAATAATAATAATAATAATAATAATAAATAATTGGACTTTGTCAAATGTAATGATGGAATTTCGTGTGTGGACTTGCTTTCATTGATCGGTTGCCTGGCTTTTATCTTTTTTCAGATCGAATTAAATCTTTATTAAACATTATATTCTTATAAGTTAATATACTGGATTATAATAATGAGCTCATCCGATAATGAATTCAATAGTAATTGAATATTTAGAAAGTTTTGTAAAAGAAGAAATAACCGTGTTGAATCTTACATTTAATTCAAAGATATTGAGATATATATATGAGAGATGAGTATGATATCAATTAAGAACGTAACGAATTAAGTGAAACTCATATAACATTAAAGAATTCATACACCAACCAGAAATTTTAAATAACCAATATTTTTTTGTTTTCATTTTGAATCAATAGTAATTAACTACTCTTTATTTTTTAATATTAATTAATAGTATTAGTCCATTAACAATTTTACCTGTTCTATTTCTCTCCAACAAGAAATCGCTCACTAGTTTATAATAAAATAACGATAAAGAGGACTTTTTTACTTTTTAAAATTCAATCACTTCATCATCATTATTATTATTATTATTATTATTATTATTATTATTATTATTATTATTATTTAATTTTAATATACTATTAATATAAAATAATTTTATACATTCATCTAATTATAATGTCATGTTAATAAAAATAATCTATTATTATTATTATTATTATTATTATTATTATTATCAAAAATGTTAATTGCACACTAAAATTAGTCACTAAAATAAATCACTATATATTTATGTATAAATATATGTAGTTTAACTAATTATAGTATGTATTTTATATTTTTACGTGTATTCTATACTGATAGTTGATTTTAATGTATACCCACCCGTAGTTGTATTATTATTGTTGTTAGAGTAAAGTATTATTTTTGTCTCCAACGTTTGGAGTAAGTCCTATTTGTGTTTCTAACGTTTAAATCGTTATATTTGTATTCTTAACGTTTGTAAAAGTGATTCAATGTTATCTTATCATACTGTCAATTACACATCATGAGCTTTAGTTGGAGTTCTGAAAATCTCTTTTTAAAGTTAGAATATAAATATGTGAAACAGAACTCATGATCTACTCCGGATAATAGCTCATTAAAAGTTGAAACTAATCCCTGTAACATTTACATAATTCATTTTTAGGGACATAATTAAATCTGAACACAACTAACGGATACAATATTAAAATCGAACACATCCAAGTGAGATCTAATTGAGAATAAATACATTTAAGTGAGAATAATTGACAAATACAATCTGATCTATTAGTAAAATTGATGGCAAGATAATATTAAATTACTTTTATAAACGTTAGGTGTACAAATAGGATGATTTAAACATTAAAGACACAGAATTTACTCTAAATATTAAAGATAAGAAGGATACTTTACTCTTGTTGTTTTTATTATTATTATTAGAGAATAAAAAAGAGGCCACTCAGATAAAGACGCCTAAAACGTCTTTTTTTAAAGATGTTTCTATGTTGTGTTTTAATTGGTTTCTGTATAATTTATTCGGTGTTCCTTATCACATATTATTAAATTCCTCAAAAGATTTTCTTTCCAAAAACAATAAAAAATATTTAATTAACTATTAAATTTTTTTTAAAAGATTATTTACATAAAAAAATATATCACATTCATCAATATATATATATAACAAGCTTAAGCCTTTTAAAATTTTTATAAATAAAAAAATAATTAATTTATATTCGTACAATATATAAAATAATTACTATATTATTATTATAATATTATAGATTAAGATTCACTAATTTAAATTTTCTTTTTATTTTTAATATAAGTATTAGAAATAAATAAAATTTTTATAACTAAATGTAGTGTAACAAAATATATATAATATTAATTAGTTCTTAAAAAATTCTAAAAAAATAGTTTCTTTCATTTTAGTAAAATAACTATTTATTAAAATAGATAAATTAATTATTTTTTTTCATATACAGTTTTTTTAAGAAATAAAAGTAATTAATTAGGACATTGGTTAAGATAATTAAAGTCACTATTTCATTAAATTTTTAATGTAAAGACAAATTCTAGTTAATTTTTGTATAGAAATTTCGAATTTGAAAACATTGATAAAAATTATGTTGAATTTTGATTTATTTGATTCTCATTTAAATTAATCACTACATAAGTTAAAGTTCTGTTTTGAAATTATATTCGAGCTTTAATCTGATTTTTAAAGTTTCAACTTACTTAGTTTGATTTTTTAACTTAGGTATCCGTGACTCATATTAGGGTTTTAAGTGTTTAGTTGAAAAAAAATAAGGTAAAAAAAATTTCAATTGTCACATCAAATAGTCGCTAGAATGTATAATGTAGCAGTCGTTAGTCCATCTCAGCATGTCGTTAACAATTTTATGAGACAGTGACAAAAATAAGATTAGGAACCAATGTGAGTCATAACTATTAAGTTGGGAGACTAAATTAAGTAAATCGAAATTTTTGAAATTAGATTGAAACATAGTTATTAGAACCGAACCAGTGATCGAACCGGTCAAGCTACTGGTTCACTGGTTTATTGGTTCAACCGATAAATCACTAGTTGAACTGATAAAACCGATCTCACGTAAATATAAAATATAAAATAGTTAAAAACTTAAAATTAAAATTTGAAATACATATCTTCACTAACATTTTATGAAGAATCAAGTCTCAACTTCTAAAAATAACTAATATAAAAAAACCATAAAATTTTAATACTACAATAGTATCTTATTTTGACACAATAAAAAAATAATTAATTCACAAAGCCTATCATCTAACTATAATATCAGTAGATTTTAACACTAACACCAAAACAAATAACTTTAATCACAATACTAGCAATAAAATAGATCAAGTAAATTAATAAATTTTTAGTGAAATTTATATTTATATTAATAATGGTATATAATTAAAATATAATTAATTTTAAAAATAGAAAAAACAAAAATTAAATTAAATTAGATATTTATGTATACTATATAATTAGTATTTGTCAAATACAATACTTAGAAGTGCAATGGCTAAGTGGCAAGTAGAGGTTGCTTTTGCTCCAAGGTTCTTTGTTCGAGACCTTGTGGAGACATTTTAAAAATTTTTTTAAACAGACCAGTTTGGTTAGACCGGTTTGCACCAATTTTTATCGGTTCACACCGATTTTATTCCTTAAACGGTCCAAGGAGTAAACCTAGTCTGGTTCCGATTCTAGTACAGTTCACTAGTTTTTCGGTCGAACCAACCGATCCAGTTCGGTTTTTACAACTATGGATTGAAATATAAACATAATTTTAGAAACCAATAAGTATTATAAGATGATCAGATTGGATCGAATCGGATCCACACTCTAATCAGATAGAAGTAAATATGTTTAAAAAAGTAAACAAAAAAAATTATTGACTTTTTTTATAAAAATAAATTTTTTTAATATTTTTTATTTTATGGATATATTTGATATCTGATCCAAACATAAAAAGTGCGAATATCGAATTTGATCTAATAAGTTTAGTGCGGATTGGATCGAAATTTCAGCCATATCCCACTATAAACACCCCTAGCAATAATAACTAAAAAATTATAATAATTGTATTTTTAACTAAGAGAAAATGCAAAAAAAAAAGTACTAAATACAAGAACATTTAATTAAATATTAAAAAAATTTTTACTTTAAAACAGTTGGACTTTTTTTGCTTTTATATATATATATATATATATATATATTATATTTGTGTGATATATAAAACAATTATCATATTATTATTATTATTACATTATATATATATAATGTAATAATAATAATAATATGATAATTGTTTTATATATCACACAAATATAAACGTTTTTTTCTATAATCTTAAGAAAGGTTTTGTAAATCCCTAACCTTGTTATCGATTTTTGTAGTGTTAGCCCTCATATTATCAATTTGATTCATATATAATTCGGATGATAAATTATTTGGTGACGTACTTCCTTTTCTACTGTGATATACTTGTTTTTTTTTTTTTATTATTATTATTATTATTATTATTATTATTATGTACATTAAAAAATAACAGGCCAAATTATTGCCATAACATAATAGAAGTATGAAAGTTTATCATTCTTCTCTAATGGAGAAAACAAAATTCTTTTCAATAGTTTATTTAATGTTTAGTAGAATAAAAATAAATTTTATTAGAATAAATTTTAGTATGAGTTTAATATTTTTATTCATCATAAAATATTTATAGAATTACTCGTAGATAAATTTTAGAAAAAAGAAAAAAATCATGATTTTTAATTTTATTTTAAATAAACTTTATTTTTAATTTTAAAATAAATTTTATTTTTATTTTTTAATAATATTAATTTTTTATCGAATATATTTATTTAATTATTTTTTAATCATATATAATTAAAAATAAACGGTGTTTTCATGGTTTAAAATAATTATATATGATTAAAATAATTTTCATGGTGTTTACCGTATATAATTATTTATAAAATTACCGTATATAATGAATGTGATATATTTTTTTTATGTAAATAATCTTTTAAAAAAAATCTAATAGTTAATCTATTACCTTTTTTGTTTTAGTCTAAATTAAATATTTTTTATTGTTTTTGGAAAGAAAATTTTTTGAGGAATTTAATAATATGTGATGAGGAACACCGAATAAATTATACAGAAACCAATTAAAACACAACATAAAAACATCTTTAAAAAAAGACGTTTTACGCGTCTTTATCGGAGTGGCCTCCTTATATAATAATGTAATGTTTGCTTGTATTTGTTCCTACGAAAAGTTCAATAGAGATATTGCCTGAATTCTACCCCCGGAAGGTACATAGGAACTAACACCTACTAAAGTCAACTAATAAGGCAAATGGTAATAATGCTTTAATTTCTTGCATGTTTTCACCTATTTAGGAGTATTTGAAACCATAGAGATCGAGAACGAAGATGGCAGCAACGTCTTCATCGTCCTCCACCAATAATGGTGTTCACGAGGTGTTCCTGAGTTTCAGGGGCGAGGACACAAGGAAGACATTCACCAGCCATCTGCACGCTGCCTTCAAGAGATTTGAGATCAGAACCTACATAGACTACAATCTTGAGAGAGGAGACGAGATCTCGGGGACGCTTCTCAGGGCCATAGAGGATGCGAAGCTCTCCGTGATCGTGTTCTCGAAGAACTTCGCATCCTCCAGATGGTGTCTTGAGGAGGTGAAGAAGATAATTGATTGTAAGAAAACGAGGGGGCAGATGGTGCTGCCCATATTCTACGATGTGGAGCCTTCCATTGTTAGGTACCAAACGGGAAGCTTTGCAACTGCTTTCGCCAGACATGAGGAGCGGTTTCGTGATTCTGATCGCCCTAACAAGAAGATTCAGAAATGGAGGGATGCTCTTGCTGAAGCTGCCACTTTCTCTGGCTGGGATTGCTCCGTTGACAGGTTAATCATAATATACATCTAATGAACTCCAGTTTGTGAAAATTTACGTGCAGCTATCTTTAGGTAGAGTTGATAAATAATAATTTAGTCAAACTTATCAAATTATTTGACCAAATCGATCATTAGGTCAAAGATCAAAACTCAAGAGATAAAAATTAGGTGTGAATGAGTAATCAAAATGTCAAATATGATTTTTTAGCTGTTTAAATAATAAAATATATAAAAAAATATTTTTATTATATAATATATTATTTTATTATATGTGATTTAATTTTGATAGAATTTTTAATTTTTAAACTTTTAACTCTACAAATTCAATAGTTGGTTCAATTTTAGAACTTTGGTATGCTTATAATATCCTATTTATTACCTTAATCCTAAGCCAATTATTAAACACACTAAACCACGGACTCACAATTCTTGATAGTGGTCAAGCTTCTATTATTTTTGAAAGTTTACACGGCAAAAAAAATTTGATTATCGTTAAATTTACTGTTAAATTTTATATACAGAATCGACGATTTTAAGTATTATTATCAGATTTATTTTGTTGAAGAAACACACAACGTTAATGTATTATTATTGAAATTCTAAAATTTGACGATAATTACCGTAGGTTTTAAACATTTTTCTAATAGTGTTAGAAAGTGCAGTTTTTCCTCTTAAGATTATTTTATTTTAGGGTCAAAATATTGATGGTTTAGTTTAGCTTGAGAATATATAATTAAATATTAATGTAAAATAGTTTATGGTAATGGTACACTAAACTAATATCTCTCTATATGTTTCTTGTTTATTTGTACATGATGATCCAGAAAATCAATAGAAAGTCAAACAATATGCCCAAAGTGGTTATTTTCTTGCTTATTATATATAAACCTAGATAATCATATAACAATAATGTCAACTCTTCACACTTGTATATATATGGTATAAGGCAAAGTTAAATTATGAAAAGGTATATATAAAGTAAGGTGACTTTACTTTTCTAACTAGAAGTTTAATAAGTGAAGGAATAGAATAACTCATTAATTTTTTATCATAGAGAATATTTTAATAATAAAAGAAATAGAGTAATTAATATAATGAGATAATAGAAAATTAAAAAAATGCTTCAAAAGCGATTAAAAATGTAACATATAGTTTACCTCTACTCTTAAGGAAAGAGGAGTGTATATATTTGAAAAGAGTTATGTTAGGTGTACACTAAAATTAGTCACTAAAATAAAATCAGTCATTAGTATAAAATATATATTAGAATATAAATACACATTGAAAATAAATTAAACCACACATGTATTTATACACAAATATATTGGTAGTTAATTTTAGTGGTTGATTTTATTGTACAAATAGCATTTTTTATTTGAAAAATATAAATTAAAGAATATGAGTAGTGTAAATAATAAAGTAGTTTCTCAAGTAAGAAATTGCAAGTTTTGAAATATATATATATATATATATATATATATATATATATATATATATGTATATATGGTCACACATGCATGTAGGAATTTTAATGTTTGCAAATAATATATGTTGATAGGTTGGAATCAGAGATCGTTGAGGAAATAGCGATGGATGTGCTAAACAAGTTGAATAGAGTGTATGTTGGGGACCTTGATAAAGAAATTGCAAGGTATGACCAACTTGCTAAGCACCAAATGCAATATTTTCAAGGGAGTCCTCATCCATTGCATTACCAAAATTACAAAGACTCTCTCAATCGCATTAGAAAGCTTCAAATGGAAAGGCACCAACGTTTGCTTCGCATTCCTCCTAATATGTACTCACAAGCTGATGATTTAAACAACAATAACACCAATATTGATAATGGTATCTATAATCTGTGGTCTAATGTTTTTAGATTTTGATTACTCGTATTATTTCTGTAGCTACTGGAATTTAAACTAATTAAGTATATGTCCTCGATCGTTTCTATTTCATGTAATCCAAATTATGGAACACTTATAATAACTACGTCTGTCTGTGTTTCTTTATTGAAATGTCCTCCGTCTATATGTTTTTACTTGCCAAATTGTTTGTTTCATTATTTCACATTATTGTTATTCATATATGATGGAAATGGTTAGGATTTGAGAATGGAGTTGAATCAAGTTAGCTCAAAATTAAATTTCTTTAGTTCTGTTTTCACGAAAGTTAAATATGTAAAAAAAAAATTTGTTTTGTCTCATGTACAGAAATAAAACAGAAAAAGAAAAAAGAGATAGAGACTAACATGTATCTTGGTTCAGTTTCTAAATGCCATAAAATTTATATCCAGTTTCTACTACAATTATAGTGGAATTTTCACTATAATCAACAGATTACATTCATTAATACTATTGAATTACAATCTAATTCAACTAGTATCTACCATTAAATTTTCTTCATCAAAGCTCAACTTTTTAAGTGCTGTCCCAACTTAGAAGAGGAACTTAAACAGATTCAAACTCACCAAGTATAGTGCTATCCCAACTTGGCAAAAGGAACTAGTCCTAGTTCAACCATTCAATTACACAGATTTATTAGTGGCTCTTTCATGTATCTTTCTTGCTTTTTCTCTCATGACTTTTTCAACTCATATATTCAATCTTTTCTCAATACAAAAGATGACACAAGATAGCCATAACAAAGAAAATCAGAAATGAAGCACTAGTAGAAGAAAAAGAATTCAGCTCAAGTCTGTTGAGATGATGCTCTTGAATTTGCTCTCTTTTTTTAACTTTCAACTGTTGAAGTGAGGTCTGTTTTATATCATCACCTTGCTCTCTAATTTGCCTCTTTCAATTCCTTGTCCATCAACTCGTTGGAGCTGTCTTTGATGATATGCAGTCTTTGCTCCATTTTACTCCACTACCACTGCTTGTCGAGGAACTACTCCACCACCTTTATTGTCCTTTGATTTGCTTTCTTTCATGGAATGCATTTTTTTTTCTCTCTACTCCATTACTTCTGCTTTCCGATGAGCTGCTCCACTACTTTTACATTCTTGCAAGTTTGTGTTTTTTTCTTCCATATTTTGAGCTTTGCTTTACTGATGTCTTTAGTGTAGTGAACTTATCCTTGTGTCCTTGTTTTTGTCTTGGTGTTACAACTGTCCTGTGATGTCAAATGTCTTTATTCTCTTTTTCTCTAATTCCGTTCTCTCTTTTAGCATGTTTAGTTACTCATCAAAATACAAAAGGCTAATGATTTGTATCATTTGAAGTTGCTGAAGCACTGTAGACTTGGACTAAGGAGTAAGTAATTGGGCCTGCATCAGTAGCACACACATTAAATAATATTAACCTTTTAACTCAAATAATGTTTGTCATCATATATGAGCCCAAAATCAACCTTAACTCAACAATATGATATAACGAGAATGTAGAACTCAGGATTCAATTTTATACACTTACAGGTTGGTGCATAAAATAATTTTACACATTTAATCAGACTTTAAAAGACAGTCACTCACATAAAATATATCTTGAACTATAAAATACATATTAGAAATTACTTAAACAAGGTAAAAATTTAAATACAGTCAATTTTACGTAAAGTTGATAATTGAGAGTCGTTAGATGAAAATTTAGTCAAATTAATCAAATCATTTAACGGTTCTTAACTATTAACTTCACGTGAAATTGACTGTACTTAAGTTTTCATCCTTAAACAATACATATATATAGGTGAATATTCACGTGAAATTGTTTTCATGTGAAGTTGATCATTAAAAACCGTTAGATGATTTGACAAATTTGACTAAATTATTATTTAACGATTTTTAATTATTAACTTTATATGAAGACAAATTACATATGAATTTCTATCTAGGGGTGGCAACGGAGCGGAAAGGGGCGAATTTTCGCTCTACTTGACCCGCCCCGTCGTACAACAACCCGCATAGAATCCGTCCCACTTCTATCCGCGGGTAGTAAAACGTTGAACCTTAACCCGCCCCTGCGGGTATCCGCCTCCCCCATACCTGTCCCTATAATTATTAAAATCCAATAAATTAAATTAAATTTCAAATTTTGTATAACCATCATCACATAAATAACATAAATTAAAGTAAAAATTTAAATATGATACAATATTATTAATCATTTACTAATTATTTTACATATATTATACATATTATATATATATATATATATATTATATATATATATAATATATATATATAGTAAGGCGGGTATTACCTAAACCCAATCTCGTTCCGCCTCTCCCAAAAACCCACCACAGTGCGGGACGGGTAATTATCCGTCTCGAACGAGTAGGGATGGGGTGGGTACCCGCAAGTTTGGGTGGTTTTTTTTTTTTTTTTTTTTACCAAATATATGAAGACTCGAACCCGCAACCTCTTAGATGAGTATGGAGAGATTATGCCATTTGAACTATTACTAAGAGTCAGGGATTGAAATAAATCTCAGTATTCTGTTTGGTGTAAAATGGGAGACAGGAATTGAAACAAGAATGAAACTCTAATTTAATTTGCACAAAGGGTAAAATTGGAATTAATTAATTGAAATAAAAGTATTTTAGGTATAAAATGTTATTAAAGTTTCAGTCTCCATCTCTTAAAATTCCAGTCTTTTGTGTCCCTATTTTTTGGAGGTACTGAAATACTGAAATTTTAGAGACAGAGACAAAAATTTTAGTACCAGTCTCTGAACTAACAAATACGATACTGAGTCTCAGTCTCTCAGTCTCTGTCTCAGTACCTTAAAACAAACGCTACCTTATTCATTGGCTTGGGTGGTGTATGTTACCATCCCTATTTCTATCATATTTATATAAATAATGACTAATTTAAAAATTGGTTTTTTGTAAACATAAATTTTAATAATAAATATATGACTCCGTATTATAATAACTTAATTTTGAGCTATATAAACTATAAAGTATCAAAATTGAATTAAATAATTAAATTATTAGGGAGAATGGGAGATACACTAAATATTTAAGCTAAAAGCTTTCTAATGTTGATATAAAATTATAATCGAATTTGATATTTTTTAATTGTTAAAGTATAATTACTTATATATTTTTTTATATAGAAAATAATGAATAATAAGATGTTTAATTTGGTAGCATGGTTCCACCTTATCTTGTTGTTGATAATAAGTAGGAGAGAGAAATGAATAGCATTGGGCATGGCAACAACTCAAACTCCATTGCTTTTCTCCACCAACAACAATGGCCAACCCTTTATCCATAACAGCCACACGCGCCTCTTCCACTTGCTCAACCACTCCATTGTTGATATCTCTCACTTGAAGCAAATCCATGCTCAACTTCTACGTACCATTCACACCAACCATCATCCACAATCCCTCCTTCTACACAGCAGAATCCTTCACCATTCTTCTCTGCTTGATCTTGGATACGCCACTCGAATTTTTCATCACTTTCAGAATCCCAATTCCTTCATGTGGAACACACTCATAAGAGCCTATGCTAGAACCGCAGACCAAAAACACAAGTCCATGGAACTTTACAAAGCAATGTTAATGATGGAACGAGAACAACAAAGTGCAGCGGTTATTCCTGATAATTACACATACCCTTTTGTTTTAAAGGCATGTGCTTACTTGTTCTCTCTTTCTGAAGGGAAACAGGTGCATGCTCATGTATTGAAACTTGGGTTTGAATCGGATACTCATATTTGTAACAGTTTGATTCATTTTTATGCAACTTGTGGGTTTCTAGACTTGGCACACAAGGTGTTCGAGAAAATGTCCGAAAGAAGTGAGGTTTCATGGAACATCATGATTGACTCTTATGCAAGTGCTGGTGAGTATGACACTGCATTGAGAATGTTCTGTGAGATGCAGAGGATTCATGATCCTGACGGTTACACCATGCAAAGTGTGATCAGTTCCTGTGCTGGATTGGGTGCTTTGTCTTTGGGTTTGTGGGCTCATGCTTATGTCTTGAAAAGGAGTGACAAGAACATGATTGGTGATGTTTTGGTTAACACTAGCTTGGTGGATATGTATTGCAAGTGTGGCTCAGTGGGATTTGCAAAACAAGTCTTTGAAAGCATGCCTTATAGAGATGTGAATTCATGGAATTCAATGATTTTGGGGCTTGCCATGCATGGCATGGCTGAGGAGGCGTTGGACTACTATGCAAGAATGGTGAAGGTAAAGGGACTCATGCCGAATTCAATCACTTTTGTTGGTGTCTTGAGTGCATGTAATCACAGGGGCATGGTTAATGAAGGGATTATGTCTTTTGACATAATGACCAGGGAGTACAAAATTGAGCCAAGATTAGAGCATTACGGATGCCTCGTTGATCTTTTCGCTCGAGCCGGACGCATCGAAGAGGCTATGAACTTGGTTTCAGAAATGCCTATGAAACCGGATGTCGTGATCTGGAGGAGTCTGTTGGATGCTTGTTGCAAGCAACATGCAAGTCTTGAGCTAAGTGAAGAATTGGCCAAGAAAGTGTTTGAGTCAGAGGGAAGTACTACATATAGTAGTGGTGCTTATGTGCTATTGTCAAGAATCTATGCTTCAGCTAGCATGTGGAATGATGTTGGATTGCTTAGAAAACTAATGACTGATAAGGGTGTGAATAAAGAACCAGGTTGTAGTTTGGTAGAGATTGATGGTGTCACTCATGAATTTTTTGCTGGGGACACTAGTCATCCTCAAAGTGAAGATATATACAAGTTTATGAGTGAAATTGAGGAGAAGCTAGAAGCAACCGGGTATGTACCTGATTATTCAGGTGCACCTTTAGTTGATGAGGTTAATGAGGGAAAAAAGAATACTATGAGGTTGCATAGTGAGAGATTAGCTATAGCTTTTGGATTACTAAGGTCAAGACCAGGCATGCCAATAAGAGTGTTTAAGAATCTTAGAGTGTGTAATGATTGTCACAGTGTTACAAAATTACTATCAAGAATTTATAATGTAGAGATAATTGTGAGAGATCGTGCACGGTTCCATCATTTTAAAGAGGGAAACTGTTCTTGTAAGGATTATTGGTGACGAAAAATATGCACAATCATATATAAATGAAAAATCTATGGTGAACTAATATATCGTTAAAAAATTTTATTGGCCCGGGTTTGATGTTATGGATTTCTTAAAATTTCATGTGACAATAGAGAATCCTATCTTCACAGCAATTATTATAATCATATATCTCTCTGGATATTAAAAGCGACACGAATGATGAATGATTTGGTTCAACTAATAATAGCCAGCTAGTTGATACTAGTGAAACTGCCGGCCACATGCATTCCATTGACACAAATTCAACGGACGAACAGTAACACAAATTGGTTTGATATAAGATTGTACCAGAGAATTGAATTTTATTTTTTTTAGGTTCAAATTGTAACTTTATATATATAATGCACATGAAACTTTTGGTCTTTGTCATAATGCTTGACGCTCATTGATAAATTTAGTTTGCATCTCTCTGTTTTGTTTTGTTCTGTCATTTGTGAATTAGAATCTCACCCAATAAGACATACACATATAAACAGAACCTTTTCTATTAGAAAAATAAGCCTGTTTATAAGTATTGTAATAAATAAATAAAAAAAAAATCTATACAAAGGCATACTGATACACTAACACTGATACACCTAAGAATAGCATAGTCAAAGAAAATTTACCCCAATACAAATGAAATGAAATAAATGAAACAATAGTAGTGCACATGAAGAATTGACTAAGTTATAACTATAGCTCAAATACATAGGAAGCCCAAAAACAACTACTACCAGAAGAAGGGGACAATATGCTGATATGATCCTAGCCAATGCAAAATTTAGGGCACCTCCATTGAAGGTTGGTAAGACCTTAATGAATTGTGCTTTTTCAACGCAATGAAGATGGTGTAGTAGTGCAACATCTTAAATGCTTTCACATGTATAATTGATATTTGAACCCGCTTGGATCTCTATGTACATACCCCTTGCATTAATGTAATTGATTCAAGACTCCACAAATCTCGCTACTCAAAGTAAACCTTGTGCCTCAAAGTCTTTTGCAACTGGAATGGCATAATAGAAAAATAAAAGTTAGGGAAATAATTGAAGTATAATGCGCAAATATCAAATCATTTTATATAAATTCTTTTGGATTAATGTATCAATTATTCTCACATTTCTATGATGAATTTCCAAAGTATATCCTCCACTCAGATTAAACAAAGTACAATAAGATATAAAAAACAAAGTACAATAAAAATGTTAATGATGCCATAAATTAGTTGTAAATAAACTGTTTCGGTAAACATTGGTTAATAGTGACAAATATTATGCATTGGAAGGAGTATATTTTATTTTTAATTTATTTATTTATAGGATGTAAGATTAGCGAGATGTGTGAAAGGTAGAGATGCCACATCCTTATTTCTTAACTATTAAAAGTCACTCTAAATGGCTAATTATTTGTTGTATAACATTTTTATGAAATTTGACTAATTAAGCCAAAATAGCATTAACTATTATTTTAAATTACTTCTATTATAACAATTCAGCATTTCACCTTGAAAACAAATATGACCATCAATCAAGTCCTCCACTTGATTTTTCTATAAAGAAGGAAGCAAAGCAATGCATATAAGTCTGAACAATGTCTTAAAAGGCTTGATGTTAAGGATCCTAGAAGATTTATATTCCAAGGGAGTTAATAATTATGTAATTCAAATGATCCATAATTTTTCAAGTGGTAGGCTTATGTAGTTTAGTCCTACATCAACTAGAGACTAGCTATTGTAGAATTCCACACTTGTAGTTCAATCCAATTCTCAACACCAAATTATCCTTTCTCAACTTCGTATAATATCAACTCAATCTGATTTCAATTGATAATCTATGACAACTTCATGAAAATACTCTGATGCATGTAACTGACTACTAGCAGCTCAGCATCCATAAGAACTCTGAAAACTCACCTTTTGACGATTGAAGAACCAAAACAACCTGCATCATCACATTGTTTGGAGGAAGCTGCAATCGAAGAGGATAAAGCTTCCCATTCAAAGGACTCCGACTGCACACAATAACTCCCTCTAACCCTGTCTCCTCCTCGAACTTCTTTGTCAATTCTTCCACCCCGTTCCCTTTGAAGATCAGAGAATACCCCTGCACATTCTCATCGTCCACTTCCCCATCATCCTCGGCAACATGGTAGTATATAGTTCTCCCCTCCATCTTCGGCGGCGAGCCCACATATGAATCCGACGACTGCCAGCAAACAAATCAAGACAAAATCATCATAAAAAAACCGCAGAACCTTACCATAATAAAAGTATTATGTTTCCCTCTACGAAAATCATGCTTGTCCAGTATGAAATCACAGTCAGAATTAGTCCTTAAATGATAGTCAAAGGCCAATATATATTTCTAGGAACTACAGTAATTTAATTTTAACCGCACAAACAAACATCCAACGACCAATTTCATGTATCTAATCTAGCTATATCATAAACAATTAACCAAGCTAATTACAGCCCTCCCTCCATTCCATATTAATAGGTTCATTCATAAATCAATGTAACTATCCAGACACACTACACCAATTTAGTCAAAATAAGCATTATTTTGAGAGCTAAAAGTACCATCAAGAAAATAAAGAAATAAAGTCAACAAAAAATCAAAGGCAGCAGAGATGAAAATTTCAAAACTTTTCCCCAAAAGCATACCTCCTGCCTAGAAAATTGAGCAGATTTGGCATCAACAGCAGAAGGAGTAGACGATTCAAAATTGAGGGAATCAGAGTGAGTAGGAGGAGGAGGCGGAGGAACATAATCAACATGAATCTCCAACACATCAACATCCCACAAGACCCAATCCTGAGTGGAAGTCCGATGCGGAATATCATGTGTAACGGAGTTCCTCCACGGCGGCAAGCCACCGTTGGCCCGCAAGAAGTTGCCGTAACGGGTCTTGAGCTTGACCTGGGCGCCGTCTCTGATGGGTTCCCATTCGACGGAGGAGTCAAGTCTTGAGGGGTGGGTTTGGAGGACCTTCCGGCCGGTGACGCCGAGGAGGAAGGGCTGGTTTGATGCCGTGAGGTACTTGTTGTAGCAGCTTTTGAGGCGTACGATGTTGTCGTATTCGGGAACTATTTCGACGAGCCACTTGGCGCTCTTGGTGGCGCCGTTGCGGTCTTGGACGACGGATTCTTCATCGTCGTCGGCGGTGAGGTACTTGTCGTGGTGGCTGCGGAAACGCACCACCTTGGCGCGGTGGAAGAAGTCCATGGCGAACAGAGAGAGAGAGAGAGAGAGAGAGAGAGAGAGAGAGAGAGAGAGATAGATGAATGGAAAGTGTGGGAGCTTTGATTGATTTTGAGAAGTGATATTTGGACTTGGTCTCTTATATTGTGGAAGAGAAGAAGAAAGAGAGAGAAGAAAGGTGACTACTTTTCTTTCTTACCATTTTGCTTATTTATTATTTATTTATGAAAAAGTCTCAGTGCAGTATTTTCATTGAAATTTAATTAGTATTTAATTATTAAAAAATGTGTAATTCTACATCATTAAACAACAACTTAAAAAATAATTTAATTCTATATTATAATTTAATTTTAAAAATTACATCAAATATTAATGCTATTATTTTTTATAAATCAAAAACTCAACAAAATAATTTTTAAAACTTTTCAAACGAACCCTAATCCTTTTAAATAATTGGCCATATCAAATTTTGAAAATGTAGGAGATGATTTATTCAACATTGTGTGCTGTAAGGGGGAGCCAGCAATAACAAAGCAGAACGCGGTTGTTAGCTGGTGGCGGTGGACGCGGCCATTAGGTGGCCAAAGTGAAAGTGCTAAATGCTAATCTCTTCAGGAACCACATGAGCCAATCACGTGCACCACCACCCTACGCTGCTGCTTCACAGTTCATCAAACCAACTATTTCTATTTAGGACTCATCTTCAAAATTCATGTGACATTTAATTTTAATATTTAAATTATATTAATATTCTTTAAGATCAAATTAGAATATCAAATTTTTCTTAGACCAAATTATTTTATGACATAATCCTTCGTAAATCAAACATTAATCTTCTACTTTTGTATTTCTAGTTTCAAATAATATCTACAACTACGGTTGGGCATTCTACGATGCCTATAATTACGATGCCTAAGAAAACTATGTTTTGATCCTGAATTTCAGTGATGACATGTAGGAGTAAGATTATTCAATAATTAACTGGTATGCAAGATTTGGAGTTGGGCACGTGGATTTAGAAAGTCATAGAAGTTGATTTGGACTTTTCTTAAGCTGAAACTGGAAGGTGTTCATAGAAAACAAACCTTATGTAATTTACAGCCTTGGAAAGTGTTTGGGGATACGGTGAAAATGAATCTTTAGAAAATAAAATTAGGAATAAGTTTATTTAAATGTTTTAATAAAACGAGTGTGAAAAATAAAACACCTATCTGAAATAAAATTGTCGACATTTTATTTAAGTGTAATTTTGATGGCAAAATATTTAAAAAAAAAAAAAAGAATTGTAATGTGGATATAGAGCATTTGAGAACTCGTAAGGAAGCCATAGGACGTCGTCATTATATTAGTGCAGAGGTTTTGGCCCAGCATTGGCCAAACACCGTCGCCATTTCGTGGCGGACACTGCTCTCATCACCATCTAACCCTACGTTTAATTCCCCCATCTCCACCCACCCATAATCAATCCAATCACAAGATAATATCTACTAATTAATCACAGATGCTTTACCATCGTTATATTTAGAAAAACTTAAATGCCATAAGTCATCATATCATAAAAATTTGAATAAAAATATTGCTAGCTAAACTTTCTCTTTTTTATATTTTAAAAATATTAAAAATGGTTAATATTCGGTTTATTTATTTAAATAAATAAACAAATTAGAGAATCAATATTTTCAATAAAATCTGAGAGACGTACCGTAAGCTGCAACTCCGCGGGGTCCTCACACAGCGGCAACGACGACGGAGATCTTACATAAGAATCAGAAAGCGCCGCCACAGAAACAACCGCATCATCATCATATCTCTCTTTGGAAAAAGATCCAACTATAATGTTGTCAACAACCTCCACAGTCCACAAGATCCAAGAGTGAGTGGTGGAACTATGAGGATCGTCGTGCGTAACTGAATTCCTCCAAGGCGGAGTGCCACCGTTTCCCCTAAGGTAGGTCCCACACCAACTCCTCAGCTTCACGTGGTTACTCAACCCTTCCCTTCGTGGCTCCCACTCGTACTTCCAACTCGAACCTGCTGCGTCCATCTCCGACTGCACCGCCCGGTTTCCGGTCATTCCTAGAAGGAACGCTGTGTCCGTTGCCTTCAGGTACAGACCGTGACAGCTCTTGAGCCGAATGCTGTGGCTCTTCCCTTCTACTAACTCCACCTCCCATATTGCGTTCTTCGCCGAGCTTTTTCTGCTCTGGTAGAGGCCTTCGCCGTCCTCGTCTGCGATTAGGTACTTGCCGAGGTGGCTCCGAAGCTTCACGGATTTGGCTTTGTTGAAATACTCCATTGCTACGTAGTTGAATAACGTCTACCAAGTGTTCGATGAATGTGCTAAGTGAAAAATGATCATATATCATATATCTACTAATAATCTAATATGCTACAAGTTGACCCGGTGGTCAACAATAACATACGGCATTACTTGACCCGCACATAAGAATCATGGAAACTTTAAAGAAAACATGGAACGAAGAAACAATTTGTTACTTGGAGGTATTAGCTAACCGACAAGTTCCTTAATCAATCTTCTTATAACATAATATATATCTATTTATAGCCTCAACAATACGAGTATAGTAATCAGATTTATGGTTTTTGCAATATATATCTTATTTTCAAATAAGACTAACATAATGTCAACTTTTCAAAAAAATAAAAATGAAAAAGAAACACACAAAACTATGAATGAACAGTGGTTTGACTCCAAGAGATACATAGCGATACCAACCCAAGTCTAGAAGACATAAGGGTAGTCAACGTTCAAAGGAAGACCAGATGATGCTACGTTGCAGTATGCAGATTCTGACTTCGATAAACTTGGTCTTTGCTCTTGCCATTATTCAAATAAGTAACAATGTCCTAATCAAATTCCATTTTTCCTATGTTGTGCGTAAACTAAACAGCGCGGCAAAATCACATCATTACAAGATCTAGGAATAATATATCCTTGTTAAGTGGGAGAGAAACAGCAGAGGGAGTGGCTTCTTCCTCTGCTCGTTCTAATTGGATTATAAACGAACCAAATTTGTATAAATATTATTAAATCACGAATATATATTATTAAAGTTCTTTAGCAACATAACTTCAATGTAACGTTAATAAAATGTAGCTAGCAAAGTTGTTCACATACACATATATTCTTAATGATTTAATACAGTTAAACCAGAACAATAAAGGAACAAAGTTCTGCAAGAGGACAAAACGGATGAAGAGGATAATTTATAAGCTTTGTGAACGAATTTAGTCGTTAGCAATGTTTGTTATATCTATTCCTTAGACATTTCTATAGGTATACTACGACTTGTTATAATAGGCATTGGTTGGTGTCCCTGCCATTGCATTTCTTCCTTTGACTCGTCTTATAGCCGACGGAAACAACAATAGAAAGGGGCCAACAACAACGTCGATATTTCTAAATTAAAAATATTATGAAAAAATCAACTATTAAATCATATATATATAGAAAGGGGCCAACAACAACGTCGAATTTTTATATATTATCAATATATCTTTTTATTGCATGCATCTCATATGAGTGGTAATTAATCACTCATTTTTTAATTTACAAATAACAATTTTTTCTAAATTGCTTATCTTTCTTTTTAAATAAGAAAAAAAGTTATTGAATTCTCAAGCAGATTGTTAGGAAAAGTTAACTTTATATTATTATAAATCAATAAAAATGATAGCTTCTGGAAGATAACGGCAACTGGAAAAGTTATTAATCCCCAAGATTTTCACTTTAGAACTGCCATTGCGTTAAGGATTCAAATCCAAAACAGTCAACTTCTTTGTTTTGGTCTGGGCAAAACTGTCAAGTTTTTTTTTTTTTGTTTCCCACGGTATCTCCCAACCCGACAGGTCAAGGACTAATCCGTCGCGGATCTGAGCTCCATTCAAGGATCTGCCGCTGGCCAATGAGTTGCTGCATGCACAAGGCAGGATTCGAACCCCCCGACACTTGCTTAAGCGGACGAGTGAGCTGACCACTCGACGAACCCAAGTTTAAGTGGGATATTCTCCCAACTCCACCGGTCTTTTAAAAAAAAAATCGATGTTTTTTAAAAGAAAATGAAGATAAGAAAAAAAGAAGGGGGAGGGAAGGGGCTCAGATGTGAAGACTGAAGAATCCAATGAAGATTAATTGCCAGTGGTGTGAATAATGTCTGAAACTCCTCAACAGCAACACAAAAAAATTATAATACACATAATCTTCCTCAGAAAAGCTAGCTTCGAATGTACAGTGGTCGCATTCTATAAAACAACACAATACCACCATACGCGGTTTACAATAAAAGACGGATTCAGGAAAGTGGAATCACAACACTAGATCAAAGTCACCCTCCACCCATTCATCCAAGAACACAGAGAATATAGGCCCGTGCTCAAGAATAAAAGTTAAACTTACATGTGAAGAATGACTGGAAATCAATAAGAAAAATGAATGTCCATCTTACTTTTGGGAAACTCTAAGACTGCTCTCAAGCAAAAAGGAAAGATCACGCATCTGAGAGACATTAACATTTCCACATCATTACCTTTTGACCCTACTTGTGCAGTGGAAACTTCTCTCGAGTCTCATCGCCTGGTATCCACATCAGCCAGCCTGGACATGCAACATATTGGATAAATTTCTACTTTTCGGTATGAAAGATCAACATGTAGGTTTGTAGGCTGACCAAAAACCACATCAAGAAAACACATCATCAGTGATAATATGTAAAGCCTGTCCAGGGTTTAAAATGAAAAAGGCATTTCCAAGGTAGACAGTACTGGAAAGGATAGATATGTTGGGCCATGGATTTTGTAATGAATGATAAATATTAGAACCATCCACTAATTTGTTCCTTTCTACACCATCTCTCCTTTGTACTATCCACATGCAAGATGTAAACCCTTGTTGTAAATGCTAAGAACTATTCCATCAGTCAAAGTCCCGTTCAACTTGTCAAACCAAACAGAACAAAAATACCCTTTAACACCTCTCCAATATCAAATTTAATTGGCTTAACTAGACCATCAGTTTCCTCGCAAGACTTGCTGTATAGACAGACATTCTTTTTAATGAATCATATACAATACTACTAACATAATCTGAATGATTAACCTCAACCATTAGTGTTGGAACATAAAAACACATTCTACTCCTCCCACTTGTATTACAAGTGGTTGAAAGCTTGAATTCACTTACACATACTTTTCAAAAAGAATAACAATGCATCTGAGTTAATGTCAGTCAAGTTACCTGTTTGTAGAAGCAGCTTCAGATTGTGTACTTGCTGCAGTAGTACTCTGTGGGCTGCTAAAACGTCCTAAAAATTCACACTATGCGATTTGTTTGAGGAGCTGAACAAATTCAAGACAGAACTTTGCTCAGAAGAAGTCTGAACTGGTATTGAAATAGTGCCGGAAGAATCTCGTGTAGTGGCCTTTTGTTTGAAGCCATTCCAAATATCATCAAATGAATCAGAAACTACATTAGTAGTTTTGGGATCATTTGATTTTTTTTGGCTAACTGGGCATAGGTCATTTTGCATCCAATCAAAACTTTGAAGTTGAACTGAAGTATTAGCACCAACTTGTTTTTTGGTTTGATGAAAATCAGAAGTCACAGATTGCCCAGAATATGAAGCATTACTAGAAGGATTTTGTGTAACAGAGGAGCCGGTAAAATCATTCCAATCATCAAATGAATCAGCACCTTCATTAGCAGTCAAAATACCAGAAGCCTGTTTTTGGCTCCCCTGCCATTGATTATCTTGTTTCCAGTCAATATTTTTAGAGGAATATTGTGCATTGGCTGATCCAATGAAATCATTCCAGTCATCAAATGAATCAGCATCTTCATTAGCACCCTTGGTATCAGTTGTCTTGTTATTTTTACCTGGCCATCCTTCATCTTGCATCCAGCTGAAATCTTCAATAGAAGAGCTATTACCTACTTCTGTTTTAGTTTGATGACAATCAGAAGAAGTCTCAGATTTCCCAGCTAGAACATTTATCTCAGAATATGAAACACTACTGGAAGGATTTTGTGTAACAGTGGATCCAGTAAAATCATTCCAATCATCAAATGAATCAGCACCCTCATTAGAGGTCGCAATACCAGAAGCCTGGTTATGGCTCCCCTTCCATTGATCATCTTTCGTCCAGTCAAAACTTGATGAGCCACTAGCACCAACTGCTATTCTTTTATCATCACTATCCTTTGCAAATTCAGATTTGCCCGTCTTGCCAGTTGTCTCAGAGTTGGAGGGATTACTTGATGAAATTTGTGCATTGGCTGATCCAGTGAAATCATTCCAGTCATCAAATGAATCAGCATCTTCATTAGCACCCTTGGTGTCAGTTGTCTTGTTATGGCTATCTGACCATCCTCCATCTTGCATCCAGCTGAAATCATCAATAGAAGAGCTATTACCTACCTCCGTTTTGGTTTGATGAGAATCAGCAGAAGTCTCAGATTTCCCAGCAAGAGCATTTATCTCGGAATACGAAACACTATTAGAAGGGTTTTGTGCAAGAGAGGATCCAGTAAATTCATTCCAATCATCAGCTGAATCAGCATCATCATTAGTAGTCACAATACCAGAAGCCTGGTTATTGCTCCCCTGCCATTGATCATCATTCATCCAGTCAAAATTTCTAGATGCACCACTAGCACCTTCTGATATCTTTTTATCATCATTATCCATGGCAAAGTCAGATTTGCCAGTCTCACCCTTTATCTCAGAGTTGGAGAGGTTACTGGACAAATGTTGTGCATTGGCTGATCCAGTGAAATCATTCCAGTCATCAAATGAATCAGCATCTTCATTAGCACCCTTGGTATTAGTTGTCTTGTTATTGCTACCTGGCCATCCTTCATCTTGCATCCAGCTGAAATCTTCAATAGAAGAGTTATTACCTACTTCTGTTTTAGTTTGATCACAATCAGCAGAAGTCCCAGATTTCCCAGCTAGAACATTTATCTCAGAATAAGAAACACTACTGGAAGGATTTTGTGTAACAGGGGATCCAGTAAAATCATTCCAATCATCAAATGAATCAGCACCCTCATTAGTGGTCGCAATACCAGAAGCTTGGTCATTACTCCCCTGCCATTGATTGGCTTGCATCCAGTCAAAATTTCTAGGTGAGCCACTATCACCCCCTGCTATTCTTTTATCATCATTATTCTTGGCAAGTTCGGATTTGCCAGACTCACCTGTTATCTTGGAGTTGGAGAGATTACTGGACAAATGTTGTGCATTGGCTAATCCAGCGAAATCATTCCAGTCATCAAATGAATCAGCATCTTCATTAGTACCCTTGGCATCAGTTGTCTTGTTATTGCCACTTGGCCATCCGTCATCTTGCATCCAGTTGAAATCTTCAATAGAAGAGCTATTACCTACCTCTGTTTTGGTTTGGTGAGCATCAACAGAAGTCTCAGATTTCCCAGCTAGAATGTTTGTCTCAGAATACAAAACACTACTGGAAGGATTTTGTGTAACAGGGGAGCCAGTAAAATCATTCCAATTATCAAATGAATCAGCATCTTCATTAGTAGTCACAACGTCAGAAGCCTGGTTATTGCTAACCAGCTGTTGATCATCTTGCATCCAGTCAAAATTTCTAGATGAGCCACTATCACCTCCTGCTATTATTTTATCATCATTATTCTTGGCAAGTTCGGATTTGCCAGACTCACCTGTTATCTTGGAGTTGGAGAGATTACTGGACAAATATTGTGCATTCGCTGATCCACTGAAATCATTCCAGTCATCAAATGAATCCTCAACGTTATTAGTACTCTTGGTATCAGTTGTCTTGTTATTGCTACCTGGCCATACGTCATCTTGCATCCAGCTGAAATCTTCAATAGAAGAGCTATTACCTTCTGCTTTGGTATTGTTAAGATCAGCGGTAATTTCAGATTTTCCAACCTGCTCAGTTATATTTGATCTGGAAATAATACTTGAAGGATCTTGTGCACTATCTCTAGCTGAGCCAGTAAAATCATTCCATCCATCAAATGAATATTCAACCGCCTCAGTAACAACAGCAGCAGTTGTTTTATTATCACTCCTTTGCCATTGGTCATCTTGCATCCAGTCCAAATTTCTGGTAGAGGAACTGGTAGCGCTTTCTGCTGTTTTGGTATCATTAAAATCCACGTTCAGCTCTGGTTTGCCACTCTGGTTAGGTACCTCTAGGTTAGAAGTTCTCCATCCATCAACCTGAAACCAATCATTTCCTTTGGACACTGAATGATTGAAATCATCTTTCGAGGATCCAGATACTGTATCTTGAACTTTAGAATGACCAAATGATGACTCGGGCTCTTCATTAACTGGACCAGAACTAGCGGATCTAAAGTTGGCCGCCCAACCAGAAAAGGAATCATCACTCTGATCTTCCATAGACCTTGTAGGTGTAGCCAATTCTGAAGCTTGGACATTCTGAAACAAACTAAGATTTTCACTAGCTTGGATGGCACTATAAGAAGCAGTATCACCCACTTGATCTCCGAAAGCCATTGTCTGTCCAGACGCATTTGAATCGGATTCCCTGTGATCGAAAAAACCATCAAGATCAACTCCAGCCAAACTCAACGAACTCTTCCCCTGGAATGCTTCCGAATCTGAATTACTAGACAGAGTTCTCTCTGCCTCACTTGGCCATCTAATTTCCAAATCTAGCAGCTCAGATAAGGGAATCTCATCTTTAGATTCACTCCTCCTCCTGCTTGATGAATTCTCCTCCTCCTCCATAGGTGCCACCATCTCCTGCAAAAGCACACGAAAACATTATTTTCAAACAAACTACCAAAACTATTTTTATACCCAAAAAAAAGGGCACTGCCATAATTCTTTTATTATTGATGACATAAACTCTTAAAATGTAAATTTTATCTAGTAGCAAATCTTGGCTATATAGGTGCGACTCTGGTAATCCCGTATCCCACCTTTTTGTCCAAGTGTTATATGACCACTGCATTTCAACTTCATGGATGCTAAGTCTGATGCTTCATCTATGTGGAATTGATGTTCTCTGCAGCATCATAGTGCAACATGCATGCATGCTTTGTGACGTGTAGCAGCATGAGTAAATGAACATTGAACACTTTGAATGGGAGGAAGCAAGGGTGCAGGATACAACCTTTTTGAAAGTTTTAAGCAAAGAAGGCAAATACTATTCAAATATGCATGCCTCATTAAATCTTAGGGAGCAGATATCGGAGACATAGGGTAGCTTAGGTTATCCTCAATTGTAGAATATTAATCCAAAAGCAATTATTTCAGCAACCAATTTCGAAAATTCAAATTGTCCAGCCAATCCATGTTTCTCACCTATTATATCTCTATTTATACACTATTCTTCCTCCATCAAACATGCAATGCCAACACAGAACTCAAATTGCTCGGTGAATATCAATCAGTGAGAATCCAAAGATAATTAGCCACAGAAATGGATGAGAAAATTTATATACTCATTACTCAAGGAAGTTAATCCCAAGAAACTAGAGTTGTGCTTCAATGTTTGGGTTGTTAGGCTTTGGAGAGTTCCACCAAAGTGGAATGAGCAAGAGATTAATACCATTGAAATGGTTCTTCATGCTTCAAACTTCAAAGTATTCTCATATTCTTTAACTTCCAGATTAAATATTCTCATATCAAGGATTGCCCCACTATAGATGATCGGTAGTTTCTGTCTGTTAATCTCTGTTACTTAATGAATGTGTTGAGTTGTTTTATTTTCTCAGCAAACTTTATGGGTATTATTATGGTGTCATAAATATCCAAAAATGAAGACTCTTGAATATGTTCCTTCAGAAACATTAATCAATTAAGAGACTTGAAACCAAAACTCATTTCACAGCAGCACATTTTCAAGACCCCCATATACAAACTATCCTTTTACTAATACTGTAACTGTACTTACTGTAAAGCGGATTTAGGTGGAGTATAAAACAAAGACACTCTTTAAGTTTAATGACTGATTCATATTTAATCCAAAGTAGAAATACATATTAATCCATGTTCAAGGGTCGTGCTTATGCTTATTGGCTGCGAATGCTAGGGGACTTCTCATGCAATATTCTATTTAATTTGGATTATAAAGCAACGAAGAACACAAATCCACACATCATGCATAATCTAATAGTTAATATACGCCACTAATTTTGGATGATGCATCAATGCATATGTTAATGGAGGTTTGTATTGGTCAGATAATGAGGTTTATTGACTTCTCCAAATTCCACATACTTCACTTTTCATTGAAAACAAACAACCAAAAAGAAAAACAAAACAAAACAAAACAAGAAGATAAAAAAGAAAGAACGAATGAATGAAAGGAGAAGCTATGAATAAGAATTTGAAAATATCTAAATCATTGCCAACTGTTCCATAAAAATACAAAGTTCCCATATGGAATGAATCTGTGAGATCTTACTAAATTTCCTTGAGAATTTCTCATTAACTTAATCGTAGAGCACTCTATCTTAGTCAATCTGAACCATTTAAGTGGATCAATAATGCCTTAGATTATTTATTGTGGTGCTTTGCATATAAAGCAAAATTACTATCTATCTCCAAAAGTTGGTCATGCATCAATGATTACAACCAAAATTTTAAGAGAGCCATGTTATTAGCAGCTTAAACATTATATGGCCAATTGTATTATAAGTAAGAGTTGTGCTTCAACAAGTTAGGAAATGATCCTACTGTTTAGAAATGTGAAAAAAATACTATGAATAAAAAGTCTAAAGCCAACAAGCCAATTTAACTGCAGTCAAAAATTCAAAATATTGTAAAATTATGTTAGGAAGTTTAGAAATAATGGAAAATGCAAGAAAGAAGTAATGGCCTATTTACAATCCAAGATCCATAAGTCATTGTCATGAAACCACTCATCCTAAAAGCGTAAACTGATAGGAAAAGCCAACATGAATAGTTATATTTCTAGCACTCTCCCTCAAGCAAGAGCCTCTTTTGGATTTGCTTGATTTTTTGCTTAGGCCTTCTTTTTTTTTTTCTTTTATTTGCCTTATGATATTTTTTTCACTTTTGGGGTTCACCAAGAATCGAACCCTAGACCTTTCAGATATAGAGCTCTAATACCATATCATGAAACTCATCCCAAAAGTTTAAACTGATAGAAGAAAGTAACATGATTATATCTCTAACAGTCATCATTAGACAGATGAACATATATCCCTAGAAACATGCACTTAATAGACAGGTTACATAAGTGCAAGATTAAAAGATGAAGGTTCCAATGACTAATCAATGTGAAAAATATTTAAAAATCAAAGCAGTTGCTCCAAGATGAGTTATTAGTTAGTAACAAACATCATATTCAACAAATCTCTATCAAATAAATATGACTGGAATTATCCCAATTTTTTATCACATTTAAATGTATTTATCCCACAGTTCTAGAATTTTTCTTTTTTCTTTTAACAAGAGATATGATGGGTAAATTATATGTAAACATTCTAAGTAGTTGTACATGTAAATAGCATGGATCCACAACTACGCCAATTAAGCCACACCTAGTTAAATAATTTGCACAATTATGCATAAGAATTCATCAAAGTGCTACATACAATTTCCCAAATTCCAGCACTATAGGAGAACAATTTCAACAAATTGATCAGTAGAAAACTGATTATATATAATTAAGGAGATTTGACATTACCGATCCATCGAGCTGAAGGGAATCAAGGAGCCACTTGTAACCGAGTGTGTCCTTGAACTTGATGGGCTCGGGAGGGAGATCCTTGTGAGGATTGGCGCCGCAAAAGACGCAGATGGAGGACTGCACCCCGCGGAGGAGCCTACCATCGCAGTTCTTGCAGCGAAGGTACGGTGGCGAGGGATCGAGATTGGCGACGGTTTCGGCAACGGAAGGAAGCTTGGGGAGGGAGAGTTGGTCGTTCTTGTCGGTGTCGTACCACGAGAGGTTGGCATCTTTGCGAAGCAAGATCTGTAACTGCTTTATCTGATCCAATGGCATCTCGAACGCCATTCTTAGGTTTTCGTATTTCGAGTTTCTTCGATTCGCACTGTGCTCTTCTTCTTCCTCTTCACACTCGCGGTTCAGGATGAAATGAGATCTCAGTTTGTTAGCAGAGCCAAACGACAAAACGCCGCCGTTTTGCAGCTTAAAATGCTCTGAGAAGTTGAGAATAAAATAAAACAAATTTTATTTTGGTAGATAAAAATTGTGATCCGGGATTTGAACCCGACGTGAATCGAACACGCAACCTTCTGATCTGGAGTCAGACGCGCTACCATTGCGCCACGGATCCGATGTTGATGAGTTGCTAACTGATTTTATTTATTTTAATTTATGATATTAATTATAATTGTTCACTAATTTTAAAATTTGGATAAACTATCAAAATCGCGCTAACTTTTTAATACGCTGAGAAAAATATCCTCCAAACGCTTTAAAATGTGACAAAAATTCCAAATGTGAAATATATATTCTCAAAATATTTTAATACAATTATTTATAAACATGATTAGAAAAAAATAAATTTTTTATCTTTAAAATTTAGTAATTTTATGGTAAGTATATTTTTTTGCAATTATTTTTGTTAATGGTTAACAAAAAATTAAAAAAGAATCTAAAAGTTAAATTTTTATCTGTCATTTTATTCACTTTTTAAATAATTATTTAAATATTCTTATACAAAATTAGATCAAATGCATAAACGATTTTACAAATACCAAAAAAATTTGTTACTTATATTATATTTTTTTAATTATTTTTGTTGTATTTTATAATATTTTGTCAACAGTTTCGAAAATCGGGGATAGAGGTGAGCACGGGTCGTTTGGTTCGGATTTATGGTAAAATTAGAAGCGAACCGATCAAAATGTAATTAGTTCGGTTTGGTTCAGATTTATATTCTTTTTATATGTACCCGAACCAAACCAAACCGATTAAAAACAGATTGGTTCGGTTCGGATAATTGGTTTTCCGATGACTTTGAAATTCATAAAAAAAAACCTAATTTTTTATTTTAAAAATTCAACAAGTACAATAAACATGTAACATCAATAACAATAATTCAAACATGTTAAACACTAAATACATTAGAAACTAAACTCATTAAAATCCAAACATATTAATAATGAATAATCATTGTCTAATGAAAAAGTCATATATATTTTTTTATTTTTTTATTTAATTTATATATGATCGGGTTCGTGGGTTGGTTCGGGTTCCGCACCCCCAAAACCGATACCTGAATCGATCACTAACAAAAGTCATCAGTTTGGTTCGGGTTGGACCCGATTATCCGTTGGTTTCAGAACCAATTTAATTGGTTCGGATTCGGATTCGGACGGGTAATCGGGTACCCGCTACCCGTGCTCACCCCTAATCGGGGACGGGTTTGGTTGTTTATCCTAATGCCACATAAGTTTGACAAAGGCCAATGAGCTATAGCTCACACGGCATTCCGCCCCTTCCTCATCTCAAAGGTCTTGGGTTCGAGTCCTACCAGCTGCAGTCGAGAAGAAAAAAATTGGTAAGTATGTGAGGAGTGTGTGGGTGTGTATTGTGTACCTAGGATTGGGGGTTGTCCAATCCATTGGGGTACCTAGGATTGGGGTTGTCCAATCCACCGACCAAAAAAAAAAAAAAAAAAAAGTTTGACAAAGTAAGTGTCTTTGTTTTCTTTTACCAAATTAGATTAGATTAAACAACACAAACTAGACAATATGTAAAATTTTATTTTATAATACTACTAGTTCTTAGTTCATACTTCTTACATTAGCACAGATGTGTGCTAACTCACTATAATTCATCAACTTATTACTGGGATTATTATGTAATTGTTTGTTCCTTTCACTGGAAATATGCACACTCCAAAGCTCTTGCTTTCTCATTTGCTATAGTAGCTTCTTCTGGCATCTTTGCTAGTTTGTATGCACTCTCCTGAAACACAAATTTGAAATAACAATATGTCATCAACTCTGCTACAATCATCAGATCATAGCCCCTCTTGTTATTCTCCAAAACCATGAGCAAACAGAGATGTACCAGCAGACGCCACAAGAACGCGAACCCCTGCCTCTTCTCGATTCGCCTCTCGAACACTTCAATAGCTGTATTTAAGTTATCATGGTCAGTCATGGCTGATAGAGTTAGTTGTTTAGATTGTGTGGATAATGAGACTGATTTCTGAAAACTCCTTACAAAGTTAGCAACCAACTTGAAGTTGTATTAGATAACATTAGACTAAAGTTTGTGATTTTACCCTTGATTGCTTCACCAGCATTCAGCAACATGATGTACCAAACTTCATTGAACACATCTAGTTGTTCATCAGATGCACCAATCAGCTGAAAATGAGAGTTCAATTGATATTGTAAATTCCAAAAAGAATTTAAGGAATGTGGAGCCACAACTCAAAAAATAGGTTGATAAACACCACAACCTTAAAAGAATGAGCATCGAAATCTGGACCAAGTATTTCCAACCCATGTCTGTCATTGCCACTCCCATAAGCATAAACTGCCTCTGCAAGCTATGTTAAAAAATAGAAATGGAGAGATGAATTTTATCTATGGAAATGTATCATTCAGGTGAACAAAGTCGTATCTCGGGCATACCACCAATCCTCTATGCATTACTCGTTGCTTCTTTTTCGTCATCCTCGAAATCCTATGGTAAGAAATACAGTATTATAATTCATGATGCTGTAGGTCTAGAATACTTTCTGCAAAAGATGAGTTAACACTTTCTACCTGCCTTTTAAGTTTTAATCCCTCAAGAAGCTCTTCAGCTTTGGAAAATTCTCCAGTCTTTGCAAGAGTCCACACTGTCAATATATCAAGTTGCCACTTCATATACCAGTTGGCCTAAATATTTAAGTATACAATGCAAATAAACTGTCAGCATTTATATGCTTCGATTGCAAGCCAAGTTAGCAAGTTTTTCTCCACTAGCTAGATAATACCAAGAATCAACTATCATAAATTTCACCATCAAATCTACACTACCATTGCGAGTCTTCGCTCATATAACTTGTAAGACGTAGAGTGTATCCTAACTTACTTTATCAGTTAGGTATTCTGCTAGGATCTTGAGACGATCTCCAATGATATCCATTTCGCCACGTACACACAACCGCAAAAGTAGGCCAGCAGCATTTAGATAAACCTATTTGTGTAATGTCAGAACTCATTAAAAGGAACCAAGAAAACTAGAAACTGTTAGATGGAATGATGTTGGTGATTTTTCTTTTTCTTTCTTTATTTCTTTAAGAGATGATGTTATGAAATAACAAACCTCTGCAGCCACAGCATCAGGTTGATCTAACTCCCTCCATATATGATGATCATATATTTCAAGCACTCTGTTCATTGGACCATTACCTTCTAAGTAACAAAGTGCTACATGCCACCAATTATGGGTCAACCTGAAAAAATGGAAACATTTCAAGTTACTGATAGCAAGAGAAACAAAACTCTTGTAATAATAAATCAAGTGCCTTGCATACATAAAGGATGAACAAGAACTCCATGAAGGTGAACATTCTTCCATGAACTCCACAGCTTCTTTAAAACGGCACTCGTACTGATAAATATGGCACAACTGCATAAAATAAAGCCAGTGATTACAGTAATTATTTAGTTTAGTATATAACTTATTACAAGGTCTTTTTCAAAATGCATTTCTAGCATGTGTCCATGAATCTAAACAAAACTAGAGACAATAGTCCCAGCATGATTAACTAATTGATCATTTAACAAAATTGGAAACTTCTATGACATCAAGATTTGATAGTTAAACATCTTTTAGAAAGCACATTGCAAATCATAAGGTAGAGTGAGCATTCCCTTGTTCAATGGAATATGTTAACTTACAGCATGATGTGCCCAGCTATCTTGCTTATTAATTTCAAATCCCCTTTTGGCAGCTTCCTCGGCTTCTTTCATACGACCGAGCTCCAATGAAGGAAAAGAAAGCATGCCATATATGAAACTTTCTCCCTTATTTTGGGGTAGTACCTATAAAACATAGGATAAGGTTCTCAAACTGTCCAATTAACCAATGGTTTGCAGTAATACAATTGTTTGCTTCAAGGGAAGAATTTTGATTAACTCTCAACTCTTTATAAACTTCAAATTAGGGAGCCCCCTTCATTGTACATGCTGATTCAATATTTACATATTCTAAATTCTTCAAACAATATAGAATATAGTGATAATAGCAATGTACTTTTTTATGGCCAAAGAAAAACTACTTGCTGCATGCAAATTATAACATACACAAAGTGATAGTTCTCTGATTAGTAAAGAACCTGATGAACAAGAGATAAAGAAAGATCAGGCCGGCCTGTGATGAAGCATAGCACTTGCGCCCTCTTCAGAGAAACAAGATCTCTCGGGAACTCTTTTAGAAGCTACGAACCAAAGTGAAAGATGTATTAATCAAGAGAACCTATACTAGAAATATAGATAAATTTCAATACATAGTGCAGGAATATGCAGTAGGCCAGTAGCATACCAAGTAAAATAAGTCGAAATTCAATTTTGAATTTTCCAAGCATGAGTAACAACTAGTCCTCAAACTCGAGAATAAAAGCATCAGTTATTAAGCAGAACATAACTGTGATAGATAAATATGCAGAGATATAGAACAAGAACAATGAATCAAGGGGGAGGTGAACTCACTTTAGCATGTAATTCATAAGCCACATCATCATCTCTATCTTTAGATATTAAATAACTGACAGCATCAAAAACTAGCCTCTCGTACAAGGTAGCTTGTTCCTGTCACAACTCACAACTGAACTCTTATTATGTGTGAAAAAATACAATTTGGAGTAAGCAAGCATAATTTATAGCAAAAACAAAAGGAACATTACCAGATTGGATTTAGCAGAATCAAGAAAAAAGGAAGCTTTGGAAGGATCAGAAGAGTGGAGAAAATGGGATGCTAAGATGTTGGCCAAGGTACAATCTTTGTCATGAGCTACAGCTTCAAGAATCACATGCTTCTCTCTGCCATAGCTTAGTACCTTCACAACATTCAAAAACCAAATTCCAGGCAAACCCCACTCGTCAAAATTGAAACTTTATCAAACACATAATTAAAAGAAAGAAGATCAACCATTTATGAAATTCCACACCTGATGATAGTAGGCATTGATGGCTGAAATACATGCTTGAGAAGAAGTTGTCACCTCATATCCCCAGTTATCCAATTTAACAACTTTCTCCATTTTCCTGCTATCTTATCTAATTTACTATCTTTTTTTCATATACCAATCTCAAGTTAGCTTTTGGGTTCAGACTTGAACATAAGAACATCCCAGGAAAAAGACAGGAACTACCTTGTAATATTTGGACTGAACTGAATCAACTGGTGAAGTGTGTCAGAGGCTGAAAACTCCAACTGTACTATGATGTTTTTCGGTGAGGATAATGAATAGTGAATAGTATGATTTTTATTTTTTTTAATTTGGATTTGATTTTAATGCTAGTAAGATCTCGTACATTATTATTTAAAAGATCTTTTCTTTTTATAAATCTGTATTTGGATTTAATATTCAAAGATTTCGTTCTAGTAATTCTAATAATTCTATTTTTAGTCTTTTTATTAAAAATATTTTCATAAACATATCAAATATTTTAAAAAGATATTTTTTAATTAAATATTTTTTTCTAATTATAGAATAATGGCTCCCAAAAAAATTAAATTCAAAAATAGATATGCACAGAGTCTTCTTTTTTCTTGAACTTTCTTTTGAAAAATTGATTTATAAACAAAACCAATCAATTTATAAAAGAAGTATACATGTGACTCCAAAGATATACTTAATGTGATTATGGGAAGTGAAGGAAAAGCTATAGCAATTCATAGCAGCAAGAATCTAAGTGGCAACACAAATATGCTTATGCCATTACATTACTCCTCTTCTTGATAGTAGCAACTTCAAAGAGGAGATTTTCAAGCAGCAAGTGCATTTGATGTTGAATTACTTGCAACAACAGTTTAAAAATACTATTTCAGCTTACAAGCTCAAAAGCAGAAGAAAGTTAAGGTTAAGATATAAACAATTCATTCATGAGAAATATACTACAACCTAAGAGTATTGATATTTTCACATAAACATCAGCATCTGCAACAGCACATGTTATGAACACTGCATGTGACAATAAACCAAAATGAATCATCATTGTTCAAACTTCAAACCTTGCAGTTAAAAGGAATTAAGCAATGTTGTTTAACTGTTATCAGATAATGAGAGTTGTTGATCAGGACAGTTACATAACATTGAATCATCTAAGCAAACCAGTAACTTGATACATGGAACTGTCACTAAAAATGAGATAACAACTTTAAAGCTCAAAAACAGAGGAAAATAGATCAATGCAATTCTACTTTATTTTTCACACAATCTTTGATCATTTGTACTAGCAAATCCCACTCCAAATTCTCTCGAGAAATAATAATTGCACGCTCGCAAAGCGCACTAAGGCGGATTATGCTCCATCTATTCATTGATAGAGCGGCATTTCAAACGAAACTGACCCATGCCATTCTATGAGTAGATGGAACACAATTCGCCTAAGTTTCCGGTCTATGAGCATGCAACAATTTCTCATTCTTATTCAATATTTCTTGCCAACAGCAGCTAAAGCTCTCCATTTGATCTGAAGAGGCTTGGAAATCTCAAGAAGCTTGTCATGATCAGGAATAAGCCCCTTCACAGCAGGATCATCAGCAAATCTCTCAGCCCATTTCACCAAAGAAGGAGCCTTTGCCTCAACAAGAACCTTCCTTCCATACAAAGATTCTGTGACATGGAGCCACCCTAAGAAGCTCCCAAAAGCAATGTCAAGGAATCCAACACTATCCCCACCAAAGAAGGGCTTCCCTTTGCTGCACTTCCCAAAAGCCTCTTCCACCCTCTCAACCACTTCTTCCATCACCTTATAATATGGCTCCCTCTCTTCTTCTGTTTCAACAGTTATAATGCTCTTCATGGAAGGAAACCACTGCCCCCATTTGCACAGAAAGGAAAAAACTGTTAAGAATCAATTGATCTACAATTGACATATAGTTTTTCGGTAGAGACAAAATCACATATAATAAGAGAAAGCTAACTCATTAGAGTAATTACTATAACCTACCAACTAATCTTAAGTTATTAACTAACAACATGTAACAAACTTCCATGTAAGTTTATTTTATTGAAATAATAGTATAATCAATATAATTAATAGAACTAATCTAATAATAGTAAGCTAGTTGTAAGGTTGTTAATAAAGAATCGAATTACTGATAGTTTTTAAACAATTAAAAGTCTCTCAAAACTCACTAACATAAACTTTTAAGATCTTCTACTCAAATAATTAGAAATAATCCAACTTACAATCCAACTTCAGGGAAACAATGAGAAAAGAAGAGTGAAAATAGGGAAAACAAAAAGGAATCACCTTTTCATCTATATAAGTGGCCCAAAAGCGAGCAATTGCTCTGTCATAAGGATCAGAAGGAAGGATTGAAGGAGAGTTATTATTGGACCAAGTCTCATCAATGTATTCAACTATGATGAGAGACTCAGAGATGGGTTTGCCATGGTGGATTAGAACAGGGACCCTGGCATACACAGGATTAGACTTGAGAAGAAGATCACTCTTGGGGTTCAAGGTCTCTTCAAAGTGTTCATGTTCAATGGACTTGATTCTGAGGGCAATCTTCACCCTCATAGCATAAGGGCTTGACCATTTTCCAATCACCTTCACCTCACTCTCACCCATGGCAGAAATCAGAATCAAAGTTGGATACTCCTCTTTGGAATCTTCTTTGGACCGAATATTTTATACTACAAACTTTCAGATACATACAAACGCATGAGTACCATACTTTTATAAAAAAAATATTAATTATATAATTTAATTGATGTCTCAATTTCAAATAAATCGGCTTCTCATTATGTTAGTTTGTCTATTAGGAAGATTAATTTTAAATTTAAGAGACCAATTTAATTATCGATTACAAATTAGGAGATTAATTAATTATTATTTCCGTAATTATATAATACAAAATCATATATATTATTGAAACCATATCATATAATAATGTTTATGTCTTTTATTCTGTAGTAACACACCATATAATAATAGTAAAGGTTAGAATGACACAATACATTATTAATGATTCCACCTAGTATTAATTAACCAAAATTACTTAGGATTAATGACAAGATCCACATTGGCCCTTAGCATCTTAGAAAAGGCAATAAGCTTGTCAATGGGTGGCAGAACATCCTTAACAGCATCATGTGCACAAAACTTTTGAAGCCACTTAGCCAAGCCAGGAGTGGTGGTTTCATGCACCAAGTTCACACCTTCAGTCACCTCCACCGTCTTCAGCCATGCCAAGAAGCTTCCAAACCCAATATCCAAGTACCCAATTTGGTCACCTCCAAAGAAATCTTTTCCTTTGCTTATTTTGTTGAATGCATCCTCTAACAATGCCAACCCTTCTCTTACTTTTTCCAACTTTTCCTCTATGGGCTCTGTGTCTAGTCCCAACACAATGGATTTCAAGGGCGGGAACCACTGTCAAAACCACAAAACTAATTACCACATTCAACTATGAATCATTTTTTATATGCACATACATATTCTAATTTCCACTAACATAGTAGAACTCACTATAATTATTCCACTAGAAAATAAAATAAGAACCTTTGTTACACTAAAGACAATAATCTATGATTTAACATATAGAATGGTTATAGATAGATACCTTATCATCAATATAAGTAAGCCAAAATCTAGCGATGGCACGATCATAAGGAAGAGAGGGAAGAATAGGAGGACCTGAAGAGGACCAAGCTTCATGGATATATTGAACAATAATCATGGATTCAGCTATGCATTTGTGACCATGAATCAGAACCGGGATTTGCTTGTTGACAGGGTTGGACTTTAGAAGTAGCTGGCTTCTCTTCCCAAAAGTCTCTTCAATAAAATCATATTCCACTGATTTTATGTTGAGTGCTATGCGAGCTCTGATCACAAAAGGGCTTGGCCATGCCCCCAACAACTTCACCTCACCATTACTATTCTTCTTCTCTGTCATACTCTAATGCAGAACAATAATAGTCTAGGATACCCAGAACAAAGCAAATAGAGTGAAGTTACTTATATATATGAGTGACTACACTTTGGTAAACGGTCAACATAAAAAACTGCATTTTCAAAATTATAGAAATAGAAATAGAAATGCTACATCACCTTAGAAATTAATACTGGACAAGTGCCATAAACTTTAAGCTATTAGCTATGATGCAACAATAATTAATTAATTAATACGTAGATCAAAATGTCCCTGTTGACTATAACACTGTTAGACTGTTAGTGTAATACATCAGACACCTAATCTTGTTTTGCTTTTTTATTTATTGAATTTAGTTCATCTTATATATATATATATATATATATATATATTAATTTTTTTATGTTAATAAACTATAAAAAAATTTAAGTTATGTATGGTTTTTTATAAAATAAATATATTTTATAATTTTAATATGTATTTTTAAGACATATATTAACCAAAATTTTATTTATTTATTTACTATATATTGGTATATTAATTTATATTTTTATTTATAAATGTATACAAAATATATAATAATAAAAAAAAATTAGATTCAAGTTTTAATTTATAAAATGTAAGACTTGGTAAGTTTGTTATAGTTATATGACAGTGTCACCAGCAGCCGTCCTCGGACGCCACCTTCTATGACATCAAAGGGAGAATGAAAACAAAAGCTTGAGAGTTCATTTAACACTCTGAATGATGATATTGCATGCCATTGTTGACTTTATTTTGGAATATATATATATATTTGACTCATATTTGTTGCACAATTAATGTTTGAACTTTGAAGTCCAACAAGTAAAACTACTTATTCAACAAACAAGATCCTATTATTTTTTAGTCTCTACTAGCTAGTATGTTATTTAAGAATAAAAAAAATTCATCAGTTTTGAACGGGGGTTCTAACTTCTAAGAATGCAAAAAACATAAAAAGGAAAAGAAAAACTGCACCAGCCGGGAATCGAACCCGGGTCTGTACCGTGGCAGGGTACTATTCTACCACTAGACCACTGGTGCCGTTTGCCTTCACATTACAACGTATTTTTAATATCATATATTTAACAACGACTATGCTACCTGCAAACAAAAATCAGCCATCAAAATTTGCCAGCAATATAAAATATATATTAAAATATAAATACACATTAAAAATAAATTAAACCATACATATATTTATACACAAATATATTAGTAACTAATTTTAGTGACTAATTTTAATATACGAATAATATTTTTTATTTAACAAAGCCTCACATTAGACATTACAAGGCACAAAAGCAAAATCTCACTCACTCAGCAACAATGGCTTAATTATTACACTGCATGTTCCTCTACTAATTTGTTAAAATAGGAGCCAGTTTGGTCATAAGTGTCTTAGCAAACTCAAGAAGCTTATGAGTGTGAGGCATAACATCTTTGACAGCAGCATGTGCAGAGAACCTCTCAGCCCAATTGACCAAACCAGGTGTGTTGACTTGGTCAAACAACTTCACACCATTGGTTATCTCTGTCACCCTTAGCCACCCCAATAAGCTACCAAATGCAATATCAAGGTACCCAATTTGGTCACCACCAAAAAATAATTTGTTATTTCCTTTGCTGGTGATCTTTTTAAATGCATCCTCTAGTAGTGCCAATCCTTCTTCCACTTCCTTTATCAATCTCTTTCTTTCTTCCTCTCCTTTTGCTCCTGCAATGGATTTCATGGCTGGGAACAACTGAAAAATAATCACAAGTTGGATTTAGAAAAAAAAAAGAACGGACTGAAGAATCAGAATTTATTACTCTCAATTCTGTTATACTTTCATGTATGTAACCATCTTCAACTCTTCATCATCCCAAAATTTATTTATACAAAATAAAAAGTATTTTTTTTCTCGGACAAAAGAAGAGTTGAATTAAAGTAGGGCCTTGGGCCTAAAGCCCATTTAACAAAACTATATTCTAATTTGCATCAATTTCCACTTTTAATATTCTTAGATGAATTCACTAAAATAAAAAGTGAAAACTTTCATAGACCTGTCTATTTCTATCATTTAGTGGCAAACGGACAATTTTTTGACGTGACGAATCTAGAAAATTTTGGTAGTCGGGACAAAATTTATATAACATGATAATAATTTTTATAATAAAAATAATGTGTATATAAAAAATTAAATATTAAATTATCTATTAATTATTATATATCTATGTATAAATATATGTATTATTTAACTTATTTTTAAGGTATATTTTATATTTTAATATATATTTTATACAGATAATTATTTTTTATGTATATATAGCATGATTATTGTTATTATTATATTTTGTTATTGTAAAATATGATTAGCCTTTAAAATATATAATATACAAATTAAAATACTAAAATAGTAATTTAAATAATAATATATAATTTAAAATTCTATTCTTTTAGGTTTTATATTTTTAAAAAATTAAGTAATTTTTCTCTTAACACTACCATTAAAATTTCGCTCTTTCCATATATATTACTAAACAATTATTTAAAAATTCACTTCCCAATACAATTAGAAGCCGACTCTTATTGATATTCATAGTTAAAAAAGTTCTTTCAATTAATACAGTTGCTACGTAAAAATTAAAGCTAATTTGAAAAGAAGATAAATAATATTCTTTTGAGTTGATTTTTAGAAACGAATACTAATTTCGTTTAAATATGAGAATTGATCATTCTAACGAATATCTAATATAAAATTTTTAAATTAACGATTAAGTACTAAAAGTTGAATAAAAAATTATTGTAGAGTTAAATTTAATAATCTAATGAGGGCAGATAAATATTATTATCATATATTACTCAAAAAAAATTTCAAATTGTAGCCCCTACACCACTGCACTTTAGATCCGTCCCTGATTTCTTGGTTTTATTTATGTTCTTGTCTCACTCGGAATATATTTAGTTTCACATTATCTAAGAATCTAGTTACAATAAGATACTTTTTTAATTTCTTACTTGGTTAAATTCATTCAATTCTAATATACTATCAAAGTATATTCGCTTGGTTCTTAAACCCTAAATTCTAAATCATAAAGATTATGTTATGAATATCCAACGAAAGTTGTATACATATACCTTGTCATCAACATAAGTTGCCCAGAATCGAGCAATGGCGCGATCATAAGGATCCGCCGGAAGAATAGAAGGGCCGCCGGAGGACCAGACATCATCGACATACTGAACAATGATCAAGGACTCACAGATAGGTTTATTTTCATGAATAAGAACAGGAATTTTCTTGTAAACAGGATTGGATTGAAGAAGAAGTTGGCTTTTGGGTTGAAATGTCTCTTCAAGGAACTCATAATCCACTGATTTTATGTTAAGAGCAATCCTAGCCCTCAATACAAATGGACTTGGCCATGCACCCAACAACTTCACCTCACTCTTTGCCATGAATATATGATAATTGATAATTGATATGTTAATGCATACTATAAATAGAAGACTAATATTAATGGGACAGAAGAGAAGTTGATGTGGGTGTTAAAGAGGTTAAATGATTCATGGTGTGATGACTGTGATCATTGAACATTTCATGAAGTTTTGTACCAAACAACCAACTACTTTTTTAATTACTTTTGCATGTTTTTCATTTAATTAACTGTCACCACGGCCATTCTAGTTAATCACCACACAACTACTACCTACTTGTTGAGATTTAAAATTTAAATCCAAGCTACAATATATTATATATTATATATAGCTCCCTACTTAAACAAAAAACTATGTGAAGAGAAGATATTATCATAGGGATCATGCTACATCATTTAGTTAAAAAAAGTGAAGAAAAGGTTGGTGAGTTTTGTGGCTAAGGATTAGACACGTGCGTGATCTCTCTATGTCACAAGAGTATCTGTTTTAGATCCGTTTTTTAAATTAAAATTCAAAAGTCTCCATATAAAATAATTTCTTAGATCTCAATAAATTTAAAATTTTCTTTTATAAATTTTAAGAAATTATTAATCTTTTCATTTTAAATTTACAAGTGTGTGAATATGTATTTTTTAATTTAAATTAAAACCCAAAATTTAAATTTCTATTATTATTATCCGTTTAAATAATTATATATATATATTTTTTAATTTAAAAATTATATTAATGTTGTTATTTTAAAATTAATGGAAGTAAAACAAATTATTAGAGAACATATACTTTGTAGTAAAAGTGTAAAACTGATTTTGCCAGATATTGCTGGCTACAAAATATGGCCCAAGTTTCGTAACATAATTTCGCCCCCTTGATATCGAAATATATGGGGAAGATTGAACAAAATGACAAATCTTTAAAAATTTACACTAATTGGGATTTGGGAGAGCCAATAAAAGAAGGGAAAAAAAAAAAAAAAAGAAACGAAGCGATTTTTTTTGGGCTGGAAAAAAAGAAAAGCGTTTGAAGATCATTATATTTATACTACGATGGAGTCACCAAAAAAAAAATATTTATACTATGATGGGCGAATATTGACACGCACACGTTGACACGCAAATTTTAAAATCTTATATGACACGGGAACACGCATTCATATAAAATATAAAGTATTTTTTAGATAAATCGTAACGATATTTTGATATTTTATTGATATTAAAATATAAATTAAATTTTTTTATTATTTTTAATGTCTTATTTTAATTATATCAAGTATTTAAAATATTTTTTGGTTTTAATAAATAATAATATATGCTATATCTAAATTTATTTTAAGAATATATGTTAAGAATAAGACTGAACACATTGACACGTGATGATATTTAGGTGTGTCCAGACGTAGACGTGTTCGGAGAAGAATTTTTATTTTTTATTAAGATACGGTTGGACACAGCAAACATGCGTGTCGGACGAGTGTCGATAAGTGTCGTATTCAAAATATGTCCGACACGCGCGCACGGCAACTCAACGAAGTGTTTGTGCTTCATAGTATTTATATATAAATAATTAGATATCTTGTATCCAGCAGGATACTTGGGCCTGGATTTATATCCTTGGGCCGCATCGTATTTCTAACTATCTAAGCCTCCTTTTGCAACCTTTGGGCCTTGGCCCCATGATATATGAAATTCAGAACTTTATATTAAAAAAAAAATTTATTACCAAAAAAAAAAAAAAAAGAGAAAATTTTATCCCTGCCAATTCAATACCAGAGGTGGAAAGATATTTTTTTAGATTTTATTTTAGATATAGTCTCCTTTCTCTTATTTGCGTTCTCAAATAGAAGTAGTTTTTTATATGTGCTTTAAGCCTTTAACATATGCTATGGTTTATTTCTCTTTTTAATTTATAGGTTTTAACTTTTAACTGAAGTTTGAATAATTTCTCTTTATTTTCAAAATCTATTTTAATTTTTTTTTTAAAGATGAGAGAGTCGTATAGATATGTGACAAATGGGGAGGTGGATCCTTTTGTCCCCTTCTTCTTCTTCTTCTTTCTTGTCTTCTTCTCTTGTGTTTGCTAAATTTTGTCCTCTCCTATTTTAATTTTGTGCACATATATGGTCAATGTTTATCATTTTATTGGCTTGCATTTGAACATTGCAGTTTAATTTTGGTGTTAAGATTTTGGGAATTTCTCAGTGACATTTGATAACCATATTATATATTATTATAGTATTTAAAAACCAAATTAAATAATCTGTGTTTAAATAAAAAAAATACTAAATGTATATTAAAATCAATCATCAAAATCAATCACTATTATATTTATGTATAAATATATGAATAATTTAATTTATTTTTAATATTTTTATATTTTAATATATTTTTAACTAATAATTTTAATAGTTGATTTTAATTCGTAACATTCTTGTTTCAAATAACATGCATGTTAGTTGTAGTGAGAATTTACCACAGAGAGAGAAAACAGGTATAAATTAAAAATCCAGAAAGTAGCTAGTTTCTTTCTTAAGCTTATATAACCCAACAAGGGTACAACATCTACCTTCCTATTCATTAAAGAAACGTCAACCACAGCGGTGGTAAACTGATTATTCAGCATAGAAAATTCCAGTACCAAAATTAAAGTCCTTTATTATGCAATCTTACTTCCTTCTCTCATATTTATATTTGTAATAAAGTGTGTCAATTTACTCAATTAGCTTGAGCTATGTGAGTTATTAATTATTGTAATGAGTAAGAACAGTGGAAAATCTATAGATCAGATTTGTGAATTCTTAGGTAGTGAGTTTGAGTGCTCTTAATTGCTGGGAGTTTGAGTGTTAGGTTAAACCGTTAAACCAATCCAATAATATCTAAAGGCTACTTGATCTTCTTCACTAAACTTCAGTGAGAATTAAACAACTACAGAAGATTCTTTATAAAGACAACAATTAACTATTGGCTATTAAATTACAATTCACTAATATCGTATTAATTAGTATTTGACACATAAATAATAAGATTTAATTAATATGTATTTTAAAAGATAAGTGTTAAGAAAGCAAATAGAAGATGTTTTTATTTGTGTTCGACACTAACTATCTAGATTTATCTTTAAAAAAATAGAGATTTTTATGAAAATTCATGCTCTGAGTGCAGAGTTTGTGAAGGTAAGTGAGAAAAGTACAATGGTGTTTATATACACAACTAAAAATGTAATTAACTTCTAACTATAGCTAACAAACTCATATTAACATCTAACTCTAGTTAAGTTATTCGGTACTTAAATAGCAGCTGCAGCATAACTGCCTCTATATATGTACATCAGTGAATTATGTAGTGCATCACTCCATTTCTTCTATTACTGGTGAATAAGCTCTATTGTCCACATCCCCCCACAAGTTAGGAGCATGAAAATTCAATGTTCCTAGCTTGGAGAGAAAGGTGCTAAAGGGTCCAAGAGCCAGCGCTTTGGTAAAGACGTCGGCTAATTGATTAGATGAAGTAATGGAAAGAAGTTTGATCATCCCACATTGACCCTGGTCACCCACAACATGGCAGACAATTTCTATATGTTTGGTACGTTCATGGAAGACGGGATTTGCAGCAATATGCAAAGCCGATTTATTATCACAAAACATACGAATGGGCTTAGACAATGGAAGTCTGAGGTCAACGAGCACATAAGAGAGCCAAAGACCTTCACATGTGACCAAGGCCAGGGCGTGATACTCAGCCTCGCAGAGAATCTAGCAACAGTGGTCTGTTTTTTGCTCTTCCAAGAAATTAGGGACTTTCCAAAGAAGAAACAAAACCCAAAAATAGAACGCCTTGAGTATGGGCAGCTTCCCCAATCTGAATCTGTAAATGTTGTGAGAGAAAGATCTGGAGAAGGAGGGAAGAGAATAGAATTGGCGGATGATTGCTTGAAATAACAAAGGATATGCAAGGCCGCCTTGAAATGAGAATCAGTAGCATAGTCAAGATATTGATTGAGTTTGCTTACCGCAAAAGTAATATCTGGTCTAGTGTTGGTGAGGTAAATGGGTCTTCCAATTATTCTTCGATAGGCAGTAAAGTCTTCCAGCTTCGTACCAGTAGTTCTTGAAAGTTTCATTGTGTAATCAATAGGAGTTGATGCGGGTTTGGCATACTCGAGATGAAACTCCTTCAAGAGCTCCAAAGTGTACTTGCGTTGATAAAGAGCAAAACCTTGAGTGCTTATAGCTATCTCCATACCCAAGAAGAATTTGAGATTACCTAAGTCCTTAATTTTGAACCGGTCATCAAGGAGTTTCTTTATATGTTGAATATATGCCAAACAGTCCCCAGCTACCACCAAGTCATCAACATAGATGAGAATACAAGTGAAACCTCGAGGGGACAGCCTAGTGAACAAACACGGATCAGCCTTAGATTGCAAATAACCTGATTATGACAGAATAGAGAAAAGTTTGGTGTTCCATTGACAACTCGCTTGTTTCAACCCATAGAGGGATTTTTGGAGTCTGCACACCATTCCCGGAGGTGCAGCCAGGCCCGGTGGAGGCTTCATGAAGACTTCTTCTGGAAAATCGCCATGGAGAAATGCCGTATTCACATCCAATTGGTGCACGTACCAATCTTTGGAGGCAGCAATGGTAAGTAACAAATGAAATGTAGTCATCTTTATCACCGGGCTAAATCTGTCAAAATAATCAAAACCAAGAGTTTGGGTGAAACCCTTGGCCACCAAACGAGCCTTATACCTTTCGATGGAACCATCTTACTTGAGCTTCACTTTGAACACCCATTTACACCCAATGGCCTTTTTTTCCTTCGGTAGTTTGGTCAGAATCCATGTCTTATTTTCATTTAAAGCATCAAGTTCAGCTTTAATAGCTTGTTTCCAACCGTCATCAAGAACGTATCTTGCTCATAGCTCGTAGGTTCTATGGTGTTAGTAAGTGTTATAGAAAATACTTTGTGCTCAAGTGATAAAGATTTATAGTCCAGATAATTGGAAATGGAGTATTTGAGTGAGGGTGCAGGAGTAGAGTTAGAAGAGGTTTGAAAACAATGATAGTCGTAGAGATAAGATGGTTTGTGTTTATCCCTAGTGGATCTTCTTAATGCATGCAGTGTTGATGTATGTACTGTACTAGGGCCTAGTTTGGGTAACCAACTTAATTAAGCTCCTTTTGATAAAATAACTTAAACAATAAATGATTCTGTTAAAAGTAACTTATAAATAAGTTATTTTGTGTTTAGATTTTTAACTCTAAAAGTGCTTATTTTATAGAAATGTGATGAAAAGTAGAAGTATTATGAGAGAAGTCATTTTTTTAACTTCTCTATAAGCTCCTAAATAGCTTCTTAGAAAGTTGCAATTTAGTTTTGAAAATTGCACCAGACATTAATACTACTACTTTTCATAAGTCAAAAGTTAAAAAAAGTTATTTCTAAAGTTTTCCAAACGGGCCCTAGGTGCATGTGGTACTATAGGAGAAATACATGGGACACTAGAATTATGAGATGCAGGTGAGACGGTGGTATTAGTACTGCCTAAGGATGCATGCGTTGAATTGGAGGAAAAACATGAATGAGTACGAGAATGTGAGGAAGTAGACATTATGGCATCAGAGGGAAGGTGAGTGGAATCATCACCATCATCCATGAAGTATGAAGAAGGAGTGTTGTTTATAGTAAAATCAACCTTTCTATTGGATTGATGGTGAAGGTTTAGTGTTATGAAAGGGAAAGCAATGCTCATAGAATTGGACATGTCTTGAGATTAAAACCTCTATGGTTTGAACATCCATGAGTACATAGCCCTTGGTACCAGTTCTAAAACCCAAAAAAATACATTTTCGAGCTCACTTATCTAGTTTCTTTCGATGGGCAACTAAAGTAGAGGCATACGTTAAGCACCCAAGAATTCTAAAATGACTGATGTCAGGTAGTTTATTGAAGAGTTTTTCATATGAACTGCAATCATTAAGAACAGAGCTTGGTACCTGGTTCACAATGTGTACAGCATATGCAGTTACATATGCCAAAAATTTTTAGATAAATTCGTGTGAAAAAGCAATGCTCTTGTCATATTTAGAATTTCTTGGTGCTTAGGTTCCACCACAATATTTTGTTGAGGTGTCTCAACACAAGAGGTATGGTGAATAATGCCTTCTTTTTAAAAGAAATCACCTAAGATAAATTCCTTGTCATTGTCTGATCTTATGCATTGTATACTGCAATTAAATTGCGTTTTTACGAATTGAACAAATTGTTTCAAACAAGAGGATGTCTCGGATTTATTTTGCATAAAGTACAACCAAGTAAATCTTGTTTTGTCCTCAACTATAGTCAAAAAATACTTGTGACCGACAATTGAAGAAATGTTAATGGGGCCCCAAATGTCTACATGAATGAGGGAAAATTTTCTCTCTGATTGAGTGATGTTAGTGCCAACTGGAATTTTCTTTTGTTTGGCAAAGTAACAAGAGTCATAAGACACACCAACATTAGGACCAATCAGAAAGGGATATTTCTTTTTCATAGAACTAAGCCTATCTAAAGCCAATTGTCCTAATCTTTGATGCCAAATGCTACTGTCTCCAATGGAATGTCTGATGTTGTTTGTGTTGTGCTGAGATTCATGTGTAGTGTGAATGTTGTGGTTGATGACATGTGTGAAAATAGTCTCTATTTATGATGTATAAACCTCCTAACTGTTTAGCAGCTCCAATCATCCTCAAGGAAAGGAGTTCCTGGATCTTACATGCATTTTTATCAAATGAAAAAACACAAAGCAAGGATTTAGTGGCACGTGAAACATAAATCAGATTGAAAGAGAAGAACAGAAGAACAGAAGAAGAGCCAGAACTAACCGCAGAAGGGCACAAAAGGCCAGAGCCAGGCGACGACGCTTCGGTGACGGTGAGTCGGTGACGACAACAAGCCGACGACCCGCGACGGTGAGGCTTGGCTCCAGCATCTGTTTCGTTTGACGGTGGTTGGTGTCCTTCGTAGGCAGAAGCTTGAAGAGATTAGGGTTGGGAGTGGGAGGTGACTAGGTCCAGGAGTCTTTTTCGAAGAGATTAGGGTTACAATGCATTAAGACTTCACTTCACTTCAGCCTTCTTTTTTTTTTTATTTAGCGCCAAACGACGCCGTTTCGTTACCTGGGGGGAGAACTGGTGCTTGCAGAAACCCAGCCAGTTCACCCAGTTTGTCGGTTAACCACCGGTTTGGCCGATTTTTTGTCGGTCTTTTGCAGGACGGTTTTACAGGTAGACCAGACCAGCTAGATGACCGGTTTTCGGTTGAACTGGCCGGTCCGGTCCGATTTTCAGAACATTGGTTTCAAGTATTTTAAATTGGATGTTCGATTCAGTAGGATATCAGATGTTTATTATCCCTGGTAGCCGGATGGTTATTCTAGATAGTATGAGTGTATTGTGTTTGATAAATTAGTAGTAATTTACCCTGGATATTCGAACATGTACAATATCGGATGGTTACTTCTTCTTATACGCAGATAGTTATATAAAATTGTCATGGCTTATTGTGTGTGGTCTTAACCTGGATGGCACAACTTCGATTGAACCGCCGACGTCCTATACACCTGTGACCGAGGGTGAGCCGCTGGAGTCTGGTGGGCGGGAGACACGCGACGGAAGCTAGCGGTGAAGGATGCTCAGCGCTGATTAGAGTTCCATTGGGGGAGACAGTGGGATGTTCAACATTGTATGTGAATGGTTTGGTTTGAAACGTTACGGTAATGGAAGAAAGGGTGATTGAGAAAAAATTAAGATTACTGAATATATGATGGTGGTTATCTCAAAAATGAACATCATTTTTGGAATAAGGGAAAATGTGGGTAATTTTGATTTTTTTTATTTTTATTCATATTGGGCCAAAAAATTAATCCATTATACACATTGTATACTTACTCTATTGGCTCTCTAGCGGAATTCTTATAATATATCTACTATGAATTTAAAAAATATTTATAGTAGATTCTTACCGAATTTAACGAGATACGATATAGTTCGAGAATCTTGTGCCTAATTATATCTACAAAGAGGTGTGTTTGAGCTAATAAAATGCCTTAGACTCAGTTGAAGATACTAAACCGTAACAATTTGCATTTTTATTTTGTCTTTATTTTTAGTATTTTTCTTAAATAAAAAATATTTTTTTTGTTTTTATTTTTATTTTCTCTTTTTATTTCATAAAAGTCCAAAAAATTGATAATGATAAAAATAAAATGTGAAAACACAAATCAAACAAATTCTAATTTTTATATTTTCAATGCACTTTTGAAGTATTAAATGTGTAAAAAGAAAAATTGAATATTATTACTTCTAGTGTCTTTAACAAATTAAATGTCCTAAAAATATAAATTAGCTAATTCTTTGATAATAAAATAAATAAAAGGATTTTGTTAATTAGAAAATTGGTTAAAATTACTAATTAAATCTTTTTGTGTAAAACTTATATTTGTTATATATTTATTAAAAATTTGTATAAATACTAATGTTAAACCTACCTTAAATTAAAAAGTACGTATTTAATCTCCCAATAATCATGAAAACTATTTAAAATAATGGAATATAACAAATTTTAAATATTTAGATAAAGTATATTTTTTGTTTCTGAAGTTTGACAAGAATTTTAAAAATATTCTTAAGTTTTATTTTGTTTCAATTTTGTTCCACAAGTTTTTAATTTGCATCAAATATACCACTGACAGCTAATTTTTCAAAAAATTTAGGATCAATTCAATAACAATTTCATAAGAACAACCTTCAATATAAGCAAATCAAATATAATTGTCATGCATTATTATTGGATTGGTCTTAAAATTTTTGAGAATTTAGCTGTCGGGAGTATATTTGATGCAAATCGAAAACTTTTAGGACAAAATTGAAATAAAATAAAACTTAAAAGTATTTTTAAAATTTTTACCAAACTTCATAAACAACAAATATACTTTACCCTAAATATTTTAAAAATATTAGCATTTTAATAATTTTAATCGTTAATTTTAGTTATAAAAATATATAATAATATATATTAATTAAAATTAACTAATTAAAATCACTAAAACATTAATATTTTTAAAATATTTAAAAATTTTCTATAATATATACAATTAAATTTTGATAAGCTATGGTAAATGAAAATGAGGGTTTTTTATTTAAATAAATTATTTGTCATCCTATTTTACCTGAATCCCTTAAATGATTTTTTTGAACGTGAATCTCCTAAACCATATAATATATAAATCGTCCTAGGCTCGTGTGTTTTAATTAATATATAAACCATTGTACCTTGGGACGATTTATGCGTAAATTGCATAAGTGAATAAGGCATAAATCGTCCCACCCTAGTGTGTAATAAAAGTAACACATAAATCGTCCTAGGCTAGTTTGATTTATGCGTTTTACCCTAAAATCCCATACCCTGGCACGATTTACGTGCAAATCCCAAACCCACAAGCCCCTGGGACGATTTATGTAAAAAACTTTATCCCTCAATACCCTAGGACGAGTTATGTGTTACTATGATAAGACACGTTAGTGTGAGACGATTTATGTGTAAAAACACAATACCAGACACCATGAAACGATTTATGTGCTGGAAGAGCCTATAAATACAGGAGGAACATCATTGTCGAGCCATATTTCAGCTGAGGGTTGCGGGAAGATGGCTGAGAGTGTGTTCTTGTTAGTTCATCATCGGGAAAAGATCGATAAAAATACAAGTGAGGGTGTAACGTTCAGTTGCAAGAAATAGATTGGAGTGTTCATAAATCCATCAACGAGTTTAGATGATTTACGAAATAGCATACTACAAAAGTTAGGTAAGTGCGGTAAGAAGCTTGTGAAGCAAATGTTTTTCAGGATCCCTATCTCACTCAGGCAAGGTTATGTGAAGTTTGGAAAATATGAGATGCTAGGCGATGACGACATTCGTGTTATATTTCACAGTCAATCGAGATTTCCAGATTTGGGAGCTATGGAGTTGTTCGCGAAAATGGATGATGTGGAGGGTAGCTCCGGTGGATCTACTCCAAATCCGCCCACAGTCGGGGTAGATGGTGCTTCAAGTGCCATTCCTATTCGTCACGACGTCACCGCCCACATTTCATCTCCATCATTTGCAGCCGATCTGGCAGTTCATGCCGAAGATGGGGATTGCTTGGGTGATGCACGAACCTTCGAGGAGCTTGCAGCGGCAATCAGAGAAGGACCGGTATTGGATGGTGCAACTACGTTTATGGAGGTCGGAGATAGGGATCCAGTTGTTGAGGCCATTGGTGATGATGATTCAGATTCGGAACCACCCGTTATCGGTGATGAATCTGACGATGAGGATGACACAAGAACAGTTGTGAGATCGCAAGGCCAAACAAGCTCTCAGATACAACATTACCCTCCACACTTCTCTACATTGGATCTTGAGGCGATGAATCAACCAGCATTTCCAGGTCGACAAATGTCAAGTATTCACAGAGACGAGCATGGTATGCATGCGGCAGAGGAGTTTGAGGTCGGGCAGCGGTTCCAGAGCAAGGAGGAGGCAGTGTTGATGGTGAAGAATTATAATATTCTTCGTGGTGTTCAGTATAAGGTGTTTGAGTCGGACTAGTTGAAGTATCACGGGAAGTGCGTCCAGTTTGGGAATGGGTGTAATTGGCTGATACGCGTGACTATGCGGCAACGGAAAGGATAATGGGAAGTCCGGAAGTACAATGGGCCTCACACATGTCTTGCAACCGAGCTGTCCACCGACCACAGGCAGCTTGATTATCATGTGATCTGTGCATCAATTCTATCGCTGGTTAGGGCGGATGCGGCAATCTCGATGAAAGTACTGCAAAATGCGGTGTCAACGACATATGGATTCAAGCCCAGCTACCGGAAGGTGTGGATGGCTAAGCAGAAGGTGATTGCACAGATTTATGGTGATTGGGAGGAATCTTACAACATAATTCCGAGGTGGATAATCGGGGTTCAGATGTACATGCCGGGCAGTATTGCAGTATTGCGCACTTCACCTGTAAGGTCTGGTAATACGGTTGATGAGTCGAGGGTGTTTTTTCATCGATTGTTTTGGACGTTTCCGCCATGCATTGAGGCATTCAAGTATTGCAAGCCACTGATATCCATTGACGGTACCCATCTGTATGGCAAGTACGGCGGAACGTTACTCATGGCGATTGCACAAGATGGAAACTCGAACATACTCCCAGTGGCATTTGGACTTGTTGAGGGTGAGAACACTGAGTCATGGAAGTTCTTCCTTGCTCACCTTCGCCAACATGTGACCCCGCAACCCGGCATTCTAGTTATATCTGACCGCCACAATGCAATCAAGGCTGCGTTAGTTGCAGAAGACGGTGGGTGGCTCCCACTGGCCACCTATCGTGCATATTGTGCTAGGCACATAGCTGCTAATTTTGCGCTTAACTTTAAATCCAAGGATGCACGGAAGATTCTGGTGAACGCAGCCTATGCAAAGTCCGAACAGAAGCATCAATATTACATGTAGATCTTGAGGTCCGAAGACCCGACTATGGTTGAGTGGTGTAACCGGATTGGGTTAGGGTTATGGACCCAATATCGGGATGGTGGGCGCCGGTACGGTCACATGACAACCAACATATCTGAGTGTATCAATGCCGTCTTGAAGGGCACACGAAACTTACCGGTGGGGTCACTTGTGAAGTCAACATATGGACAATTGGCTGAGCTCTTTGTTAGGAAAGGAAAGGAAGCGGAGATGCAACTCGGGGCAAGGCAGAAATTTTCGCAGATGCTTATGAGGGCGATTGAGAAGAACCAATAGGCCTCCAGAAACATGCGGGTTGAGCTATATGATAGAGGAAACACAGAGTTTGTTGTGGACGAGATTGCTCCGACGGGAGGGAGAATCGCTCTGACTGCATGTAGGATATCGCTTTCGGCCAGGACTTGTGACTGTGACTATTTTCAGACCCTCCATTACCCATGTCGTCATGTGCTTGCAGCTTGTTCGTATTGCAGACTGGATTGGAGGATTTACGTGGATGACGTGTATCGCTTGACAACCATCTTCAATGTTTATAACATAAGTTTCTCCCCTCCGATGGCAGACGACTTGCTTCCCTTGTACGAGGGTCCTCAAGTTATCCCAGACCCCGGCATGATGCGAGCGACCGTGGGTCGTCCTAGGACTACACGGATAAGAAACAGTATGGATGAGCCCGAACCGGACAAGACGAAGAGATGTGGTATGTGTAGGGTTCCAGGTCATACTAGGAGACAGTGTCCCCTTCGCGCATGTGCATCCGGTCCTCATGAAGGGACTAATGCATAGAGCCTCGAGTAGCATTATAGTTTATGTTATTTTATTTGCCTTAGCATAGTTAGATTGTTGCTTGATGTCGCTCTTTACACTTTGCATTTAATGGTGTTCTTTGTCGTTCACTTCATTTGTTGTTAAAGACCTTGTGTTAGTCGGTTTAAATTTCACTTCTCGTTTACTTTCAAAATAGTCCTTAAATCTTTCCATAGTACTAGATAATACATAATATTAACGAAACGGCAACAGTGCTTAATAACAACATAACAATATCGAAACGACAACAGTAAAAAGTACTAACTGAATACCATAACAATAACATAAGAATACCCCACTATCTAACACATATGTGACCCGGTGCCACACTTGGCTGGCCTGATGATGCGCTTCCTCCTCTGTGTGACCAGTACATATGTCTCCGGTGGCTGCACCTCCATCCCAGCAGCACGATCGGGCTCGTCAGACAACTCTGTGTGTGTCTGTCCCTGCACGGCAGATGCCGGAGTACCGCCCATGGCAAACGGACCTCACTGATAAGTAGTCGGCGATTCATTCAAATCGACGTTAAGATCCACTGTCCCTCCCTCAAACTGAGGCCTATAATCACCATCTGTGCTGGAAAACTCCCGTATCTCAGCAAAAAAATCACTCCCCGCACTAAAAACCTGCTCCATCTGGTTCGGGCTGCAGAAGTCAGAGAACAGTGTCGTACTCTCATCTTTTGTTGCCTACGGATAGTCCGTACACACCGGGTTGGCTGATAAGAAAATAACAAGCACAGTCACAACTCAACATCGCACAACAACCAAAAACATGTATCAGAAATCAACCAAACCCCTAAACTAAACATGACCCTAACATATCCTAAACATGTTAACCTTAACATTTCACTAATTTCTAACACAACAAGCATTTTTTTTCAAAAGAATCACATTCTTGTAACTAAATACATCAACGACATTGAATATATCAGTTGTAAATCAAATTAACTACTAACCTCTTCGTCGATAAAACCTGCCACGTGCGCGATGCCGTTCAATCGGTACATGTCGTTCCTCGCCATCTTCGACCGCCCCCCTAAGCCACCAAATCAGCCTCCAACAGCCGCCAACCCAACCTTCAGAAGCCGCCCTCCGCCGCCGTCAACGCCGTCCACCGGAGGCCACCTCTTCCGAACCCTAACTAACCCTCCACTGCCGCCGACCACACCCTTCCTTGAATTTTTTCCCGGAGCTCTCCTCCCCTCCACTACCCTCCTCGCCGCTAATGGAGTCTCTCACGAATGAGACTTTACTCGTGGAAGGTAAGTAGGGTTTGGGTCTTTACACATGAATCGTTCTAGGGTGCTGAGGGGTATATATGCACGTAAATCGTGCTGGGTTGGTGGGGGTTAGGTTTCCACATAAATCATCCTAGGGGCTTGTGGGTTTGGGATTTGCACGTAAATCGTGCGAGGGGGTTGAGGGTTATGGAGAAGCACGTAAATCGTGCCAGGGTATGGGGTTTTAGGGTAAAACGCATAAATCAAACTAGCCTAGGACGATTTATGTGTTACTTTTAATACACACTAGGGTGGGACAATTTATGCCTTATTCACCTATGCAATTCATGCATAAATCGTCCCAGGGTACAATGGTTTATATATTAATTAAAACACGCGAGTTTAGGACGATTTATATATTATATGATTTAGAAAACAGGTTCAAAAAAACTATTTAGGAGATTCAGGTAAAATAGGATGGCAAATAATTTATTTAAATAAAAAACCCTGAAAATGATGAGGGAGGAGGATCTCTACAATGAATTAAGTGAAGAGTAAGAGAAGATAAGACACCCTGTCTTGTAATGAATTTTGATTATTTGTATGTTGTCTTATTGGTTGCTCTCCACTGTAAGCTAAGTATGTGCTACGTAGGACACACACATATATATGCATATGCCAGCTAAGTGAGCTAACTTATCAATACCACTTTTCACTCATTTCTTTCAAGTGGATAAATAGATACTTATTATATGGCTGGCACAGATAAGACATTAGCACTTCACTTCACCACACACTAATCAGGTACCACCTTTAATTTCTTTCAAGAATATATATATTGAACCTACATTACGTCACTCATCATTATTCATCAATTGATAATATACCGCAACTGCCAAATACTGCTCATGATATAGACAACCATACATTTATACATTTAATTTAATTACTTCCCTTAATTATTTTGTTTAGTTCTCTTGAATTGCTTAGTTAGGTCACAAATATATGCATATCAAAATAATACAAGAGTGATTTTTGTAACCTATTTTTTACTCACCAAAATGTAAATTAAATTACCTAGAAAAACAAGGGCAAGTGTTATAATTGCAGGCTTACATTCATAGTTAGCAATCATAATATAATTATTTAAAGGCTTTGTTAGCGAGCTGACATGACCAGACTTATGTTTGTATTTTCCACTATGTCAACATGAAGTCCTTCAATTCATAATAAAACAAAGGAAAAGTTTAGGGAGAGTAATTTTTTTAAATTCTGGTAAGTATGTAATCAGTAAAGAAAAGTGAGCTATTGGATAAAATTTCACAACAATCTCACACCATTAAAATCATCATTAATAGCTATTTAATGACTATAAATCACAAAAATTGATGGCCTAGCACTCCTCTAAAACAAAGCAAGAGAGAAAGATTGGTTAATTAAAGCAAAAGTAAAAAAGTAAATAATAAACAAAGAAAAGGAAATTACAAAAAGGGTAGCATGCATATATAACTATTGTTTTTGCATGGGTGTATAGATGGTACCCAGCTATGAATAATTGTGGACACCTTTCTTCTTCTCAAACTTGAAGACTATACTTAGAATCTTTCAGAAGAATAAATGCAAAGCCATATCCACCACCATAGCCATAGCCATAGCCATACCACAAAGCTTTAATTTTTGCCCCCAAGCTAAATATGAACCCCTCCCTCTCTCTTTTCTCTTCTCCCCACAAAGCTAAGTTGTTAATAGAAAGAAGTTCGAACTACGAATTGTGGCCACTCCCATTTCAAGCAAAATAGCACATGGTGTGTTCACATAATTCAATTCGGCCCCCATTGTTAAATGTGAAAATTCCCTGCCCAAGTTTATTTCAGAATTTTGCACATGCATGAAAACCACACACACAATGCCAATTCTGAAACGTGCTCAAAATAAAATTTTGATCCTTTGATTAATTAGTTACCCTTTCATAAATATTTTGATAAAAAGTTAGATTATATAATAATATTTTTGATACAAATAATTAGTTAATAAATTTTGAATATAATAATCTAATCATTTGTTGAGTAATATAAAATAAAATTTAATTATTTTATATTTTTATGTTGCAATTTAAAATATTATTTTAATATTATAGAAATTTTATTACATAATAATTAATTTTAATAAATAAAAAATATTCATATTTTTTGTATTTATGTGTTTTATATTTATTTATTTAAAAATAAAAAAATATATTTCATTTAAAGTATTGTATATTAAAAAGTATTAATTTATATACTATGATATTCTGTATTTATTAGGTTCCATCAATACTTTTCTTTTATATTAGCTAGTATTTAATTTTTACTTAATGAAATCTGATGATTTATATAAATGTGACACATTTAATGCGCACAAAATTATTTTACTCGTTTTAGATATATTCTAAATTCTCGTACTCTGTATTAATATCTATCTATTATTCTACTAGCTATTTTTAAATTTTGAAAAAAAAAGTTGAGAGCCATCAATTTTAATTTATATTGACCAATATTTTTAGCTAATAGTTCAACATTTTTAATTTAATAATCCAGTACGTACAATTTTCTTAGTCAATATTTTTAAATATTACTAATTTATTACTGACAAAAAATAATAAATTATACTGATATTGTTCTTAATTTTTTTTTGTGTTATAGTCTTTATTTTAACACTAATATATAATGGTCTTATTATTTTTTTACTATTAATAAATTGAGTTTGGTGATAGAAATGTTTTAGGGTAAATTGACTCCAAAAGATCATTTGAGCAAAATAGATTTTAAATACAAGAAAGTCACCGATAATTCTATGAAAGTCATAAATTTGTTGGCTGATTTTGAACCCTTTTTTCCCAAAAAATAAATTGTTAAATTTCATGATCTGTAAGCGTCATAATACAAAAAATATTTAAAAAATAATAAAAAATCAATTCGAATTTATTTGATTTTACATTCTTTAATTATCAATTGCTTATTTTATTTTGCATTTGTTAATTACCACTAAAATAATAAAATAAAATAAAATAATTTAAAATTATTGTTACTTTAGTATTAGCATATTGGTGAAAATTCAGGTGAAGTCAACTTCACGTGAAGTTGATACCCGAGAGCCGTTAGATGAAAATTTAGTCAAATTAGTCAAATCAACTAATAAATCTCAGATATCAACTTCACGTGAAGTCGACTTTATCTGAATTTTTACCTAGTATAATCGGAGAATAATAGTTTAGCAAAGGGGGTATTATATACAGCGCGTGAAAGGCATGGGAATAAAATCATAATGAGGATGAAGTCACAAACATGTGCTGAAAATTGTTAAGTGCACGGATAGGACTTCTTTGAGGTGGTATCCAAAGTAAGAGAAGGAGGTAACTTTCTGGCTATTATCTATGTCTAACCATATTTGATATTAGATATGGCAAAGTATTTGGCGTGACCTGAGCATGAATCAATGTCACACTTTGATCAAATCGTACTTTTGCAATAACTCTAGGGACCAAATTAGGTCACCTTCGATTGCTAGTGCATACTAACACACAAACTTCATAATAATAATAATAATGTAAATAATAATAATAAAAAAAAGAATAGCATCCAAGAATTCCAACTGCTTATTGCATTGCCACTATTGGTATCATAGAAAAGGGTAGCACATAAAATTGAACAAGAATTTGAGTGAATATGGAATGAAAACGTGTTCAATTGGGTGAGTAGTAGTGTGTGAAAGAAGGGTTAAACATGATGTTGACTGTGTGGTGAGCTTAGTCTTTTTCATTGTTGGCATATAAATATAAAAGCTAGGTATTACTCTTCCTTTTCATGATAAAGCCATTTACATTTCCATTTTGGGTATTTGGTATATATATATATTTTTTTATTTAATTGGGAATTTCACTTAGTTCCAGCTGCCAAATCCTTGATTTTTTTTTTCTTTCTATGCAACACTTTTAGCACGTGAAAATTGTGCTTCATAAATTGTTCACTCTTCTGCTTTTACTTTATCTTCTACTAGTTGGAACTAACAACAAAAACAGTTTTTTAAAGGCATCTAAAACACTTCGATTGAGACTTTTATATGTTAAAAGCATTAAGAGAAATCTAAGATGTTGACCCTTTTTTAGTAACCTAGTAATATGTATGTAAATAATTGGGATAAATTCGGGAGGATGTCCTTTTTATACAACTCACACTGATTAAGAATCAAGAAAGTGAAAATAAAGCAACAAAATAAAATTCAGAGTTTATGGATATCGTTGGATGATTGAAGAGGCTAACCCTAAATAAGTTTTTTTCTTAAAGAGTGTATTTTATATTATCGTTATAATAATTTCATGATATATTTCACCACATTATTCATGCCTTTATATTTGCATAATTTTTTTTAAAAAAAAATTACTGAATGAAGATCGAGAATATGTTCTTAATCCTTCTTTTTGTGGTCCTTCTTAGCTTCTTCCTTTACTTCTGGACTTCTAGTGGTGTTGCATAATTTTATGAGCATTTACTATTTATATAAAAGAGTTAGGTTTATTTTTGAAAGATGGAGATTTTGCAGAATGGTTTTATCTCATTTTTCAGAAAGACAATAATGAATGAATATTTTGTAATTAACATTCTTTTTCCAAAAGTTATTCCCCACAAATAAAGTGATTAACTAGCTAGTAAGAATACGAAACTAATTTTGTACGTCACAGAAAATACAAGTAAGAAGTTCAATTATATATCGAACTATACCTACCTTGAGTTTAATTTATTGTAAATTTGTTATATAGTGATGATTCTAAGTCTGGAAAAATAAACAGGAGTGTTACGATAGATTTTTTATAGCTAACATAAAACTGTCGAATGACCATCAGATAAAATAATACAATTAAAGTGATAATTAGGTCCTTAATTTAAAGATTTCCACCTTGAACTACTAAGAAAATTAAAAAAAAAAAAAAGTATTAATTTGATTCTTTATGATAATGAACAGTGAATATGTGACGCTTTTCTATTAACTTATCATGTAAAATTTAATTATGGTGCTTATATGTATTGTTAATTATTGTAACATGTCTATTTATAAAAGATCGTCGTGTAGATAACAATTTTTAAAATGAAACTTCACACATTTTGATAGGATTCGTGATAAAGAAAAAATAGTTAATAAATATTATATAAAAATTCAAAAGATAATAAATGTTTTACTATTCAAAGCTGTCTTTTTATGTTCATGTAGCTGACTATAAATAACAAAATCTATGGACAACTCTATTTCATTTTATACTATCCATTAAGGGAAGGACATATATGTCTATTATTTACTATTGTGGATGACTTAGAGCCCATTTGAAAAATAGTAGAAGCTACTTTATTTGACTTTTGAATTATGAAAAGTCACAAAAAGCTTTTAATTTCCCGAAAAGCTAATTCACAATTTTTTAAAAAAGTAGAAATATATGACTTTTCCTTTTCGATAAGTCATTCTATTTCTATCATTTTCGTAAAAAAAATTGACTTCAAAACAAAAAAGATCTATTTCAATTATTGCTTTGTTAAAAAATATTTTTTATTTCTGCTGAAAATACTGACCATCCACCACCATTTTTACGCAAGGTTCCATCTGTTATAATTAAAATTTTATTACTATTCACCACATACAAGAATACCGTTATGGGTGAAGATGAAGTAGAAGAACCAGTTTCTAATGATATTACATAAGAAGAATTAATTGCCTACAAAATGAAACTAATAAGAGAGCAAATAAAAAATGAGTTGTCTAAACGATTGTAATCTTAATTATTAAATTATGTAAAATCAACATTCAATATTGAAAAGTATTTGTTATCATCGTTTTTTTAATATCTATTTTTCTATGTAAAGAAAATTGTATTTTTTGAGTTATTTATGTAAATGCTACAACTTTAAATAAGTAATTCTATAACTAAAAATACAAACAAAAAACAACTTATTTATAAGGTGCTCTTAATAAAAATTCTTATCCTTTAAATTCTTTTTTCAAAAGAGCTTATTTAAGTTGTTTACCCAAACTAAACCTTAATTGATAGTTTTTTTTTCCAAAATTAATTAGTCCAAAAGTAAAATTCTCGAAAATCTAATTATCATTTTACTCCTCGTATAATGAAGTGGATATTTTTTTAGGTAAAGTGATAATATCATCACTCTTAATTTTATTAAATCTTTATAAATATTTTTTGAGAGTATTATGTCCCAACATGGGAGATCAACATCATTTAAAAGTGACAATATCCATTTTGCTTTATGATAAATTTCTAAATGATTATTCCAAATTCTTACAAAATTAAAATATATCTAAAAGCTAAAAAGAATTCTATATATCAAGTTCAAGTTATTTCAGCAAAACAAGGCTTGATGAGCTTACTATAAACTGTTTACTGTTCCATATATAGAAGAACAAACTCAATTTTTGAAAGAAAAAGAAAGAAACAATTAAGTATGCAACAATCATTAACACTTAAAAGTGTCACTAATCCCTTTTAGCTTTCGCAAACAGAACTCTCCACCCTTTCCTTTATGGCCTCCTCTACCAGAATTTAAATGCAATCAAACCAACATAATGTACTGATCCAATTGGTTAAGATTGAACTACTACTCATTGAATAAAATTTTTAATCTTATATATAAAATATTGAATCTTCTATAAATGGTTCTGCTAGAATACCAATTTTGATTTTTTTTTTCAATAACTAATCAACAAAATATAAAATTAGTAAAGGCTAAAAGATTGAGTTATTATATTATAGAGAAAAAATAAAAACTAAAAAGTACTGACTGATTGCTAGTCGAAAAAATGTTAAATTGTAATAATTTCATAGATAAATTTTAGAAATGAGATAAAATTTCTTAAGAAACTTATGTTTGTATTGTGGGATATAAAATATTAAAATAGTCTTGATCACGTGCTGATGTCTAGTTTGGACCACTTCTCCACTCTTCTACAGCATATATTGCCCTTGACCTAACGCGATTATTTTGTTGCCATCGTTGCTTACTTGAAAGAAAAAAATCTAAAACTATGGAACAAGTGAACAGCTATAAATTTAACTAGTTAAGGTAGCGGTTTCCTTTAAGGTGCACCAAATTAAAAGCATAATCATATTAGAAATATTATTTTTTAAATTTTTATAGTATATATAAAATTTAGGTTTATTTGTTCTGTTAATCTTTATAATTTTACTAAATTTTTATATTTTTTATTTTTAATTAAATTTTTATACTGTTTTTAATTTGTAGTTAGGTAATTTTTATATCAAAAATACTAAAATAAACAGAATATTTTTCCTAAAATACATGTGATTAAAGATCTAGTTAGGTTTTTAATTATGAATACTTTCAATTTGCGAAAAAATATTCAGTTAATTCAAACATTTTTTACACTAGAAATGACATAATTATAAAATAAAAAAAGTGTAGAGATCCAATTAAAAAAAAGTATAGGGATCTAATTTAAAATTTGACGAAACTATAAGGATCAATAGAGTAATTAAACCTAAAAATTATTATTATTATTATTATTATTATTATTAAGTGTTGATTTTGAAGATACTTTTAGAAGCCCAAAAAATATTTTGAAACAACTTTAATTAATATATATTAAACAAAAAGGCATTTTAAAACAATTGTTAAACAAACTTTAATTAATATTCTTTCATCACTAATTCACAAAGAGGGTAACTAACTAATAATGAATTTATCTATTTTATGCTATAAGAATACATTTAATAGTATAATAATATTTTTTAAAATTTTTAATATATTCAATATATTAAAAAATAAATTTAAATAATTTTAGGACACATGTTAACAATACCTGACTAACTAAATGCCCTTGAATTAATTACTATTACTATTACTATTAATTACAACCCCCTCTCTGTCCGTTTGTTTTGTATGTTCATCTAATCGAAGCCAAAGGAGATGATATTAACAAGGTGCTACTTTTGGCTTTCATTAATCCATGTCTTTAGTAGTGTTATTTCACTTAATTGATAATTATTATAGCTAGGAAATGGGACCTTGAATTATTATCCAACAAAGTGGGGGACATCCTGGTACATCAAACATGGGAAGAGAAAAAAAAAAAAAAAGAAATTAAAATGAGAGGAACCAAAGAAACAAAACGGATCAGCATTAGTGGACAAGATTAGTGTCAACATCAAAACAAACTCCATACTGAACCAGTTTAGCTTGTGGGCCTTCTTTAATTTTCATCCAAAACACCGCCTACTTTTCCCATAATTTTTTTTTAAAGTTATGCTAATTTTACAATTTAGGAGTTGCCCTACAATTTTATTTGAATGATGAGCATATAAATCAAATAAAATAGTAGTTATCATGAGTATTTCATTATTGGAATACGAATTAGTCCTACAATTTTACTAGAATATTTTACCTATTTGAGTACAAATGATTGATTATGACTGATTATTTTTTTTTTTAAATGTACATATATGAAATTCATTTTATTTTACCTAAATCTAATAGAAAATATGGATCTTACATGTTATATTAATTAAATTTATTGAACAATTATCGAATTAGAAAATTAACATAGCTTAGACATTGTAAGTCCATTGAAAATAGTGAATAACTAAATATTAGCCACTTATAAAAATTCACAAAAATTAAACTAAAAAAAAAAAGAAAATCTAGTAACTTGTTTTAGTCCTAAATTTTATTGACTTTTGTGACTATAAAAAAAAAAAGAAAAAAGAATAATAGTTTAGTAGTAGCGAGTGTAGTAGTGTTAGTTCCTAATTAAAAATCCATAACTATCATTATTAAGAACTTTATCACAAATTGACCCCTCTCACTAAAGTTATCGAAATGAAAACAATGATTAATTATAGCGCACCTCTTCCCCAGTCTCTCAGATCCCGAGCCCCATGGAAGCCCCCTCTTACGTGGCAGATCTTGATTGGATGAAACAAATCAACGGCAGAGATGAAGGGGGTCCCTATGGAGGGTAGTTCAATCGAACGGCAGAGAAAGGAAGACCGAGAAACCTCAGGGGAAGCGACTTGGTGCGCAGCTACCGAGGTGAGTGTGAGAGAAGTGAGAAGAGAGAGTGAGAGATATAAACACACTGCGCGCACCATTCTCCACTGTCCAAGGAGATCACGCACGAAAGCTAAGACCCCTCTCTCTTTCTCTCTCTCTCTCTCTTCTTTTCTCTGTGAGTGTTGTGTTTGCTTCTAAGGTGCTTAAGGAGCACTCTATTGTTTCTGCGAGGTTTCAGTTTTTTTGGTGAATGGTGGTGTTGAGCTGATTTCTTGCTGGTTTGGATTCGGGTGACCCGATTGGTTTTGGAATGGATCCGGGTGCGATGATGAACGAGGGCTCCTTTGGGAATGGGGGAGGCAATACGGTGCCGTTTAGCTTGGCGGAGATCTGGCCGTTTCCGCAGGCCGTCAACGCTGCTGGAGGCGGCGCCTTGGGGCTCAGGAGGCCGCAGTTTGGCTTGGGACAGTTTGGGGATTTCATTGCCGGTCCCAACCGGGAACCTGGACCGGTTGCTTCAGAACAGAAGGCGGCCAGCGGTGGCGGTGGCGGTGGTAGTAGGAAGAGGCGTGAATCAGAGGAGGAATCCCCTAAGGGTGTTTCCACCAGCAATGTTGCACCTAATGCCGTGGTAATTTTCATTATTGCCTCTGTTTATCCAATTACTACAACTAATTTACTGTGTCTCGAATTAATAAGAGAGAATTAAATGGAAAAATCATGTTCAATGCTAGTATTTTTTTTTTTCTCTGTTTCAGTTAAAATAATGGAAATGGATCTGCATCTAATGATAATCATAGTTCATGTTATACTTTCTGATTGCATCTAGTTGCAATTTGTTTATGTAGTTTGAATTAAGTGTAGTGAAAGTATTGTGAATTGAATTCATGTGTGAGTGTCTGTGTGGATTGGGCAGAATGATGGGGATGGAAAACGGCTTAAAGGAGGAGGAGGAGCGTCTGGGAGCAGGAATGAAAGCCGTGACGCGAAGGTTGAAGGAGCAGAAGCCAGTTCAGGAAAGCCTGCGGACCAAAATAATCAGACACCACCACCTGACCCTCCTAGGCAAGATTACATCCACGTCCGAGCCAGAAGGGGTCAAGCTACTGATAGCCACAGTCTTGCTGAAAGAGTAATTCTAATCCTACAGTTTTTGTTTCTGTAGTTGTAATGATAAACTTCCATAAGGATGGTCCATTAAATGATAAGTCATATCATAATCTTGCCTTTGTTTTTTGGGCGCGGTGGTTGTTAATTTTTAGGAGATATTGAATTTATGGATCTGTTGCAATTAGGGTAAAATTGACTATTTTTCTCACTGGTGACAGGCTAGAAGGGAAAAGATTAGTGAAAGGATGAAAATTCTTCAGGATTTGGTCCCTGGTTGTAATAAGGTATTGTTTTTCTACCAGTTGAACTTCTTTTCTGCTATCATGGAATATGTGTGCATAAATCAGAAATGGAAAAAAAGAAGAAGAAGAAATGGGTGGAAATTATGTTAATTCAGTCAGAAAAGCAACGAATAATGTCATATTCGGATGTTAGTATTGTATACTACTGTCTAGTAACGTGACTATATTGATAACACATCTGAAAATCATTCCTTACTGTATTTTCTTTAATTCAGGTTATTGGAAAAGCATTGGTCCTTGATGAGATAATTAATTATATCCAATCCCTTCAGCGTCAAGTTGAGGTATCAATTTTTACCCTGATTTTGGTAGTTATGAAATTATAATGTTTTTGTAGTTGATTTTGGTTATTGGGTTTTACAGTTTTTGTCAATGAAGCTTGAAGCAGTGAATTCAAGACTGAACACTGGCATTGAAGCTTTTCCTCCTAAAGATGTAAGCCTTCAACGGTTTTTATATTGGGACGTCGAATTTTGTTGAAAGCTTGTTATTATCCCCTTTCTTTGAAATTCTTCCTTCTGATCATTCTTTTCAGTATGTTTTTACCTGTTGCTATGCAAGGCATCTATTCTTGAGTCATACTCTTGACCTTTTCAATCTTAAAGAGCTTTCCTCTTTTTTCTTCCTGGTCTAAAAAAGAAAGAGAAAGAAAGAGTTTTGTTTTTAAAGACAACACTGAAGATGATTTTGATATCAATACCAAGAAAGTGCCACTTCTTCTCATGTTTTCATCTAAAAAATCAATCAAGCAAACATCAATATACCATAGTTGACATTTTTGTTTCATTTGCTAATAAATGAAATGCTTCTGGCGCTTTAAAGAAACCAGGAGTGAAAATTTCTATATTTGGTTGACAATAACAAAGCCAAACAATTATAATTCTATATTTCATCCTTGTTGAGTAGTCTTGATTCTTAAAAGACATCAATTTCTGTTTCAGTTTGGTCAGCAAACATTTGATCCGGCGAGCTTGCCATTTGGTTCTCAGGCTACTAGAGACTATAGCAGAGGTTCTTCCCCAGAGTGGTTACATATGCAGGTAGGAGGTGCTTTCGAAAGAACAACGTAGACTGTGAAATCCCTTTACATTGTAATAAAAATGCATAAACAAGCAGTATTATTCCGCCCTCCAGTGGCTCCCAGAAAAGAAAAAAGAAAACAAAAAAGAAAAAAGAAAGCAAATGGTATACTGAAGGTGTTAAGACTAATGAGCACCTCCTCCCCATTTTCTACACATGGAGCTATTATCGTTTTTACGACTGCTTTAGTTAGTATTTTAAGGATCCCCCCATTATGTTCTGTGTTGGAAAATGAATTCATTTACTCAAGAGTATGTAGTATAGTGGACTCTTCTTCAGGCTTTTCCGTGGTGATACCCAACATAACCACTTAAAAATGATTATTCTTGTTGTAAAAGAATGTTATTGCTTGTCCTGAATACATAATGCTTACATATTGTGTAATAGTCTCTCAACATTGGTGTTTGTTTGTGAAAGAAATGTTGAATAAATGAAGCAAATAGAACTTTGTTAAATTCATTTTTTGGCATGTTACACTACCCATTTGAGTGCAGCAAAAATATCTTTGCCATATTATAGACTTCTGATAAGATATTCCATAGAAACACTTGATATTTGCTGGAATCAAATTGTAGCAACTAGATATTGCTAGACATGAAAGATGTCTAATATTCTCCAAACTAAAGTTGGAGCATGGATACTTTGATTACGTCATCAACATTAGTTGTAAAATAATATGGTGAAATCTCTTATTTTCATTATCTTGAATGGGCAATATATCATTAGTGATTCAGGTGAGCTTTATTTCATACCTTATTTACCCTGTGATTTTTCCTTTCATCTCTTTTTGAGGTTCAACAATTAACGAGTACATACGTGAATGCATTCTCTGAGAATAATTTATGCAAACAGGGAAACTAGATTAATACCCCTAAATAATTAAATATGCATCACATAGATAGAGTCTTGATTTGGAGATCGTGAACTGTTGACGAGTTTCCTTAGCAGTACAAACTTTCTGAATTGTGTTACTTCTTTCAAATCAGAAGTCACCTAGCATTTCTTCACCTTAAAAATTAGCATATATTAAGGAGTATGATTTGCTTTGTCGCCCATCAAGGACTACAGACATGAATTTGAGATTTCGTCTAATGTGGGAAAGGAGGTTACTCTTATGGATTTGAAAGCAGCTTAATTGGTCAGGATTTGTGCTCTCGTTTCATTGCATTCTTGTTAGATACTAGTGGCTTCTACGCTTTGATTTTGTGTGTGTACTGTATACTAAGGGGTACGTGAATCCTATTGGATCTAATCTCTCTTTTTCTACTTTATTTTTTCCCTCTTGCTGGGGCATGATTCAATCAGATCGGATTTATCGACATGACAAATTGTAAGAAAATAAAAAAAAGCTGATAATGTTGGGCCTATGTTTGAGATCTTTTTCATTTTTTGGGCCTTGTTGATATGGGACTCCCAGAGCAGCAATGGCTAATCTGAATGGAAACAAAGGCTTGGCAAACCATCATGAATATGTTATATGTTATACAATAAAAAAACTACTCGAATAAAGATGTTAAAAATATCTTTTCATAATCTTAAACTAACAATGGTTTCAAACTAATGGAACAGTACGTTCCGGGAAGTACCCTGTCATACCAGAACCGCTTCCTATGCTTTTTCCCTGTGACCAGATTGTATAGAGATAGAAATTATAAAAATCGCAACACTTCCGCATTCAACACTAACAAAAAACTGGAAAACAAGTATATTGAAGAAGAATCAATGAAGCTCATAGACAATGAAAGATTCTGAGTAGTATATTAAAGAAAAACAACATTTAAAATTTGAATGTTATTTATAGCAAACACAGTCATCATAAAAAGCAAGGGTTATTAAATAAAAAAAAACCATATATAATTGCACACTAGTGAGTGCGGAGAAGATGGAGGGAAAGGAAAGCTGCAGAGAGAATTTAGCAGTGGAGATGCAAATATAAGGTCCAAAATAGAAAGAGAGAAGGGGCAAAATGGGGAAAAAAGAGGTGAAAGCGGTTACCAGAGAAAAAAAGAGAGCGGTTTCTGCTTTCAGATTTTCCCAAAATTTACGGAACGAAAGAGAAAGAATACGAATACGAAGAAGGAGGAAGAAAAAGCGATAATCGAATCGTGATAACGCATGATATCGGAAGATGATGAAGGGATTGGGTGGGATTGATTCTCAACCAGGTTCTTCTTTCGCGCGAACGAGTTCCAAGATGCATCAGCGACCCCCCTCTCAGACCATTCGACTCGGCCGGGTCCAGCCACAGGCACCTTCCTACCGTACCATCTTCTGCAATGATCGTGAATCCAATTTCCCCGTTCGCTTCAAGGTTCATTTTATTATTATTATTATTATTATTATTATTATTATTATTATTATTATTATTATTATTTGATGAATGCGCGGCTAATGTTTTTGGTTCAATTCGTGATTGCGTTTCGATTCGTGATTAATGCGGTGGCACTCGTTTAGTGTTTGTTTAAGTAGGATTGGGGTCAGTGGAGCTATGATGTTAATGGTTAGCTTGATGTTGATATTAGGTTAATGATGCACTTCATGTTAATTTAGAACGAAGGTGGTGGTTAATTTGGCTTTGGCAAGTAGATTTCTACGTAACGGGTAATTGCATTGTTTTCTAACTACAAATTGGTTGAAGAACTTCTACTATGCACATATTGGCATTACTTGAGAAATGCCTTCTGTCACATTATAGCTGGTAGTGACATTTTTCCATGCACGGACACTACGGACTTTTTAGGGGAAGCATTGTAAGTTGAAGCTAGTCAGAAGTAGAGGCTAGTTGAATTTTGCCGTTTCTTTTTCTTTTCTTTTTTTAAAGAATAAAACCCCATATAGGTCCGGAATTTTTTTATTGTGACTTACGTCCCTGATCTTTGTTTTTTCGCCGTCAGTCTCTCAACTTTCAAATTGAGACATATTGGTCTTTCTTTTAGTAAGGGCTAAAATGTTCAATTTTGCAAATTTAGGGAACCTTTTCTTTTCAAATTTGTATGAAGAGTAAATTACTCTCCGATTGCTTGTGTTTTTGGTTCCTACTTGATTTTGAAAACCTACACAAAGCTTTCCTGTAATCCTATTTTTGGCAATAAAAAACTTACGACAAACTCCAAAATGCCATTAAGTGACCTAACAAAATCTGATTTGCATGGTTGTGGCTATTTTGTTGGCAAGTGCAATTTCTATTCCTCGAATGGCACTGTTTATGATGAGGCATCCACTTATTTTGCCTGCCCTTGCTCCCTCATTGGGCCACTCACACCACCATCAGGTCATGGTCTCATCCGTTTCATAAGTTCCCTTGCATTAAAAGGTGTTAAGTACTAAGGAAAATGCAGAACCACTTTCTTTATTGCAATATCAAGCATTCCATACTATTGGATGTGGAACTTTGTGCACCCTATGATAGCTAAGTCTCTAAAAAAATGCCACACTCAAATTAAGCTATTAGCATAACCCCGAAAAACAACATAATCAAGGAATCTGCGGAAGAAAACTGGCATACCACATCAAAATTAGATCTCCAACTCTAAAGGAATATCAATTTTGCGATTAAAAATTTATGTGGGGGTTGCATATATACTAGTACTAGCTTCCGCTTGTCATCTTAGCTTGAAATTCTTAGGGCATTTCAAATTCACTAGAGCATCCTCATTGATGACCCAAAAGAAACCCAAAAAGCAAAATGTTCACAACTTTATTGATGATGGCAAGTGTGCAGTTCAGTTCTTCGTTATAGTACTTGGTGTCCTTGAACTTCAATTCCATCCCTATCTCTATTCTAGCCTCAATGAACTTGAGGTTAGTGGTATTTCCCTCTTTATTGTATCTAGGTTATTCAAGGAACTTCAATTTGGAGTAGCTAAATAGTTGGTGGAAGTGGAAACCATCATGTGAAATTGTGAACCACTGTTGTAAAGAACTTTCAATGGGATGCAAAAGAAGAAAGGGGAGAAGCTAAGTGAATCAAACAAAGCTTTTGTGGGAGTGAGGATGGGTTCCCCACAAATGCATGAAGAAGAGGAGTAAATCATAGATTGAGTTCATGGATGGTGGCAAAGTAGAGGGGACCGCCATGGATGGCAAGGGAGGCGATGGCCACTGATTAGGGCATAAGGATGGAGAAAGTGTAGTTTTTTGAGAGAGATTGGAAATGGATTATTAGGGTGTAGCATGATGCACCTTGCTTAAGAACTTGCATTGAAGAAATGAAATCGTACAGATTCTGTTTGTGTTTTCCTTCTACCTCTCCATGTATGCATACACCTTGATATCAATTTACTAACCTACGGTTTTTTAAACTTCAAGAAATTTCGGACATGCTCTTCATAGTTGATATTATTTTGTATTTTTGACATACTTAGATTTGCTCATTTTGATTAGTTAATATCGATTATCTCAGGGAAATTCAATATCTACTACAAAATACAACGTTTTAACCTTTTTACCAAAAGGATTATTTGAACAGGTTAGTTACTCTATCCTTTTAATTCTTGATAGGAAACTGAGATGCTTTTGATTTCCATGTTTCAAAAAAATATGGGTTCTGGTTGTCATTGCATGAATTGTTGTTGTAACTTTTTGAAATTATAGTCTTGTGAGTAGTTTCTGGAAACTGTTCTTGTAAATAGGATATTTTGGACTGCATGATTTGTTATGTGCGAGCTATTTTACATTTTCTTTTGAATTTTTAAGAATTAGTTTCTAATATTTTGCTTCTAAATATTTAAATTGAAGAGGTTTGGTTGGTTGTGTTTTTTGGTTCTTGGGTTAATTTAATCTAGGAGCATCGTTTCTTTTTATTTATGTTTTCTTTAACTTTTTTTTTTTCAATTTTTATAAATTTTTTTTATTTTATTGTGTGATTACTTCAGGTATTAAGTATTGCATATTGCTGACTATATATGTTCGACCATCTTGGTGTCATTCTTTTTCCTCTTTAATTAGCACTCTTCGTCTCTTCCCATAAATCTACTGGCACAAAATCATTGGGGTGAAGTAGAAGTGGATTTTTAGTTTATTTGAGCACAAAGAAAATGACTCATACTTTCTTTACAATACATAATGTTAAAGCAACATGTGCTCAAGTTAATTTGTTATAGCTTTTCTTGTCAGTAGTTGTTGATTGCTGATTGAAGGTAAATCCTGTTTGTTCATGATGAGTTTTATCCTTTGCCACATTATTTATGTATTTTGCCACTTAGAAGACATAAATTTTGTTTGTGATGCAGTTCAGACGGGTGGCTAATCTCTACTTTCTTTCAATCTCAATTTTGTCAACCACACCAATTAGGTATTAAAATGCTAGTCAACTTCAAAGTTAGATTATTATTTTTGTGCTTGCAAGTTTAATTGTGATTTGTGAATATCATCGGTAATGGATGATTACAACATCATCTTTTTCTGCAACAATATTTTCTTCAGTTGATTACTTTCTACTAGTTACCGGTGGTGGTAGCTTTAAGGAAATCTCCATTGGCGATAATTTGTGTATGGATAAGATGTATTACAACTGCATTTTACTGTTGTCTTCCTCATTCTATTTTTGATATGTAAGAAATTTGGTTATGCATGAACATGTATATCATACTACATGAACTAGGAAATAGGGCAAAATGGCAGTCCGATGCACAAGCATCCCATGTTAACGCAAGATAATGTTGGCAGGCCATGAAATGGCTAGGTTACAACATATTAAACTAGTATATTTTTTTTCTTCTTTTCCCCTTTTTTTTTTCTATTTTAAATAAAGATTCTGTTATATGGAGATTCATTATATTTGGTTTGAGTGTGATTCTCCAATTTTCATTGATAGATTTTCACTTTAAGGCAAGTAAGTTTGGGGTTGATAAGAGGTATTTGATCCCCATCTGGTGTAAAAGACATTATTGATTTCTCTCTCAGATAAGTTGGAGATACAAATCTGTTTGTGTGTGTTTTGATTCAAAACGGCTTTTTAAAGAGAATTTTATATCCTTTCGCTTAGTGTTCTTATACGAAGTATGGTAGCATCTATCTAATTATTGTGATATTTCAATCCTCATTGGCATGAAAAGTTGAAAATAAATAAATAAACGTTAATGAATTTATGGAATTTATGCTGGAAGATTTGAAGTGTCCAGTGTGAGTATAGGACGGTGAAAGGTTTTGTTAATTTATGGTGGAAATTAGTGGGTTTGAAAGTTCATTGGGTTAACTGAACAGAGTAATTTAAGAAGCAAGGGATAGGTTCGAGGATCAAGTTGGTTTGTTATAAAGTAGTTAAGCACGAGTTATCTAGTTTTTTTTGCCTTTGTATTTTGGTTTTGATTGTTCAAAATTTCACATCATGCTGTGTATTTGTATTGTACTTTTTCCCCTGAATTTTGTTACTTGACCCTTGTTATTATGTTTGTCTCATATCTATTTGTTAATTTATCGTACACCTGATGGAATCAGCCAAGAAAATTGAAGGAAAAGGATGCTGTTTTGATGAAAATGAAATCTGAAATTCAATGAAAACACTTCGAGACTAATAGTGATATCTTACTTACAGTTCTATAGCTTTTTTAAGAAGAAGAAGCCTCAAATGGAATTAAGTAACTAAATTTGCTTAACTGTTTTATTGACTTAACAGCACAAGCTTTAATTAATTAATTGAGTCCTGCTCATACTCTAACATAATTATAACTGATTCATTTGTAAGGTAATTACCATTCTTGTTACAATTAAGTGCTATTCAAACTGCTGCGGTATATGTTTTCTTTCTTTCGTTCATCTTTTACTTGGTTTCTTTTATTTTATTTTTTATTCGTTTATTTTATTTTTTACTTTGGGAGGGGAGGGGGGGTTGGTTCATCATGCTTTTTTACCCTGCTTTAATTGTTGTGAAGATTATTATCTTTAATATGTATTTTCTTATGCCGAATGCTTTTCATATTTACCCATTGGCTAATCTTATACTTTGGTTATTCATCTGCATAGCCCTAATCTCATATTTTCTGATTTTGTAGTCCTGTCTCTCCAATTACCAATGTACTTCCTCTATCCTTGGTTCTTCTCGCATCTCTTATTAAGGAAGCTTGGGAGGACTGGGTATGAATACTATTTACTCTCCTTGTACAATGCTTTCTTTTTATTATTTAGCTGAAATGTTTGGGTTATGGAATTTAGATTTTATCATTCCGATACTTGGGACATTCCAAGATTTTTCTGGAAAACATTATAATAGATAGCACAGACACAAGATTTTAGTGGCATGTACATGTGTTCAATCAGACATTTGTGCAACACACATAATAATTACATCTTCATTTTGCTAAATATATATTCTCTTCTTTTTTGAAACACTACAAATATGACTTGGACATAATGTAGATAAGTTCTGGAAATGTCAACAAAACTGATATTTTATAAAATTTTCAAATGAACTTAGTAATGGTAAGTATTAACTACTGGCACAGGATATAAGAAAATAAATGTTTCATAATGTTTTAGAGGAGCCTAGAAAGTATTGAATATTGGAAGTTTGGGATTTATGAATATTTGAAAATGTATACATTTTGAAAATATATTTATGTATGTACTGTATCTGTGTCCTACCATTTTAAATAGTTGGTCTGTCTTTGTTAGTGTCTCCATCGTATAGTGTTAATGTCAGTGCTTCTATGATACAGAATAGGCATTTATCATATAATGTTTTTATTGGTTTGTAAAACATTATGCTTCATTTGTTTCAAAAACCGTCAATACTGTCTCGTGGATTATATTATGGAAAAAGATTTCTATGTGTATTCCCCTTATTAATATATTGTTTTCCCCCCGTTAAATGTTTATAACAGAAGCGCTTTCAAAATGACATGGCCATAAACAATAAAATGGTAGATGTTTTGCAAGATCAACGGTGGGTTTCTGTACCCTGGAAAGCGTTGCAGGTTGGAGACATTGTCAAGGTGAGTGAGCTATAAGTTTCTGTGCTACTGCTAGAACATTTTGACACATCTGCATTTTGCAATCGTACTTGTAAGGAACTATACATATTATGTAATTTTTGGTATAGATTTAGTTTCCATGTATAAGCTTTGTGATTGTGGAACACACTTTTACTCATGTATATCCTGAAGATCTCATTACCAAATTTGGAAACACTCCTAGTTGTCTTTACTGGTCCATTTCCAGCTTTAAATTGTAGAATATTATGTAGCAGTGGTGTATATAATTTTATAACCTCTTGACATATTCTGGTTTTCTGAATAGTGTTCACCTGTACCCTTGTTTTTTTTCCTCTTAAAAAAAATGTTGTAGGACAGATTTATGTTTATAAAGTTTCTTCACTTCTGTTAGTTTGTGGGTTATTGATGAAAAATAACATAAAATCTCTTTTTCCAAATATATGTGGTTGAGATAGGTTTGAAAGTTGTCTCTTTTTTTCAAATAAAAAAATAAAGCTAATGCTAACATGCCAATTTCATTTACTGACAGTAATTACTATAAGCTAACTTTTTCCTTTTCTTTTTTGCAGGTTAAGCAGGATGAATTCTTTCCAGCAGATCTGCTTTTCATGGCTAGTACAAATGCAGATGGTGTTTGCTACATTGAGGTTTAACTATCTTTAATTTTCAATCTGGTTTTTTCTTGACGTTGTTTAGTAGTGAGTGCAGTTTAGTGACCTTGGATATGGGTGACAGACTGCTAATTTGGATGGGGAAACCAACTTGAAGATAAGGAAAGCATTGGAAAAGACTTGGGATTACCTGACTCCACCGAAAGCATCTGAGTTTAAAGGTTTATATTTGATGTTGGTTAACCTATAAATCTGCACTACTTGTTTATGTTTCTGGTTACCTGATGACAAGCTTTCCAAAACTTTCTAAAATCACAATGTGTTCTTTTATACATTTACAGTAATAGAAACTTTTTTCTGGTATTATTTCTATAAACATTTTGTGCCGTTATCATTGTTTTGGCTCATTCATCTGAGTAATGAGTGTAGCATTAATCAGTTCATTGTGTATCTTACAGTGGATTATATGCATCTTGATCCCTTTGAGATGTGAATTCTGCTCCCAATTTGATATGTATAAGTTCAGAAATGTACATCATCCTATCGATTGACATCCTCCATTTTGTGAGAGTTTAGTTGGTGAAATATTGTTTTACTCCAGTTATCTGGTTTATCTACCTTCCCTTAAAGTTGCTTGTCATCTCTTCTCGATATTTGTATGTTCAAATATTCATGCTCACCAGCTACTTGGCATCAGTACTAGTTAACGCTAAGTAAAAGATTATAAATTACTGTGATGATTGGGTTATGTGGTAGCAAATACAGCTAGAAATTCTGAAATAACCTGTGCATTGATATTGAAAGGATATTCCAAGGTGAAACTCAGGCTCTGTACGTATTCAAGTATGGAAAACAAGTAAAAAGTGCAGAAATAGAGAGTCTAGACTCTTGAGAACAGTCTTGGGTATTAAACGACCCATTCACCCTCCTAATCTTCACTCACGAATGGTTAACCAAATTCCCTCCTCAGTTTACAGATTCAGCATAATCTTTATTTTCTCTCTCCTAGTCATCCTAACAAAATTAAATTTGTCTCCACTGGCCCGTGCATTTTTTGGTCCTGGTCCATTGTACCCCCCTTATCTTTCTAGCATAGACTATATACTTGGGCTTGGTAGGGTTCCTATCATACTGAATAGTGATCCTCCAATTAGATGGGAGTATTCAATATGAAGATCAGAACTATATTTATTTATTGAATAAATGATCATTTGCATCCATAAAAGATGAAGATACTGACATATGTACCCACACTAGATCGAAACTAAACTTGTACCCACGCAAGATGTCCTCCGTGTGACAAAAGTACCCTACGTGGCACTCCAACCCTTCAAAGGCAGGGTACTTTTGTCACACGGAGGGCATCTTGCATGGGTACAAGTTTAGTTTCGATTTAATGTGGGTACATATGTCACACGGAGGGCATCTTGCATGGGCACAAATGGTCATTTATTCTTTATTTATTTTTGGATAAAAGAATTATTACATTAAGATGAGGAGGATTGGGGATAAGAGTTCCCTTATACAAAAGCAAAGCAAAAAAGGAAATATTTATCTATAAAGCATAGATTTCCAATATCTCAACTCGTTTGAAAGGGGAAGTCTCATATCCCTTGAAACATGCTTGTCAGGAAATCTGTCATTGAAATTGTGTGGATTATGCTGCAACCAAATAGTGCAAATAGTGCAAATAGCGGCATATATTGCACAGTGCCCAAAGGTTTTGCCTCTTTCCTGCTACCAAACCCTAGAAACCTAGTCAATAATTGTTGATCTAGGGTTGAAGGGCACACCCAACATTCATCAAAGATGCTAAACAAATTGTCTCATTAAGAAATAGCTATCGGGCAATCAAAACATATGTGAATTTGATTTTGAATTTTCCTCACACACAACACGCACATCAAGGGACTTGTAAAGGTGTGTTCATAATGAACAATTAATCAATTTATGTTTGATTATGTCTGAAAAGTGGTTTTTTGTTTATTTTTATGGCTTATTTGCCTGTCTATTATTTGTTCCTTAAATTGTAGTATGTTGGAAATTTATAAATTGTAATTCTCTTGCTCGTTACTTTTGTATGGCTCTATCAAGCTGATTGCCTTTCATTTTAATTTGTTTAGGCATATTATTGTGAAACCAGTGCAAGTATCATCATCATATAATCATATTGATGGGGACGTGTCAATTCTAATGATAAATGCAAAATTTGTTCTTGATTTTATGCATTTAAATTTATGAGTAGCTGTTTTATAATGCATGGCAGGTGAAATTCAATGTGAACAACCAAACAATTCGCTGTATACCTTTACTGGAAATCTTATATTGGACAATCAAACATTGCCTCTCAGTCCAAATCAAGTTTTGCTGCGAGTATGTTGTACTTTTTCTACTAGTTCTGTTTAAAGTATATTTTGTTGTGAGCTCCATTTTATTCATAAACTAGCTATAATTGTTGCATTGATGATTGAAATGCACCTTCATTGTTGGATTTCATTTAAAAAACTTGAAAGTAGCATGGAGAAAATAGAGATGTAAATAATTTTTTCAATGGTTAAACTGTATAGAAACCATTACAATATGCAGGCATCTTGCCATTCTTACCTAATAATTGCCTGATACTAATTTTCCTTAAGCATAAATAATTACATCTAATTGGATATTCATATCAATCATAATTAAGGAAAATCAGGACATAAATCTGTATACTATCTCAACAAATATATTATATATTTATTTTTACAATCAATAGATAGCAATATTTTGTTTATGGGAAGTTTATGAAACTGAACTGGCATTGGTTTATTGAATCTTCTGCATATTCAGGGATGCAGTCTCAGGAATACGGAGTATATTGTTACGGTGGTTATTTTTACAGGACATGAAACAAAGGTTTGTTGTTAATGATTTATATTTATTTTTATAACTCTGCAATATTTATTCCATGTTCTGTTACCTGGTAGATAGTTATACACATGTTTGGTAGTGACGCATTAATTGTCGAAATGCATTACTAATGACATGCTTGCTGCATAAGATAGTCTACATGTAATGTGATTGATTTGTAAATATAGCACAGATGCTATGCTATTATTTGTCTTATTTGATATGGATTGTTGTAATGTTTGCGTTATACCCATCTATTTCTTTTCAATTTTATCATCATTTGAATAGCGTTATGTTCTGCAAGTTTTTGAATTTCTTTCTCTTGTTTAGTATAGAGAGCATTGTGCATTATTATTTTGTTGACATGTTCATTACATCTCTCATCACAAAGAATGTGAAGTAGTGTTTACAAGCTAAAGCGAGAAACAAGAAACATAACTGAAGCTAAACACTCTGAGTCTCTGACTAGGGGCATTTCTCCAGCATGTCCTTTTATGTAATTCATTTTCAAAAAGTATTTTCTTTCATTTTTATCCAAATAAAACTAAAAGTATTTTTAATAATTGAAAGTGCTTTTTAAAGTCTTTCCAAATGTGAAATAGATTTATCTACTAAAAAAATAAAATCTAAAATGTAGATATTTTTTCAAAAGCCAATCCAGACTAACCCTTAATATTGGTACATCCTTCATGACCTATACTATCACTATTTTGCTGCTGAGGTCTTAATTGAAATTTGAAACTCTATTCTTGAGTATGCTTTGAGAATTTCACGCTATCAAATCATCCATAATTTTTTTCTTTAATATTTTATTGATGGTTTTTCTCTCCATTATTCTCTTGGGTGAATCACCACTGCTGTTGTGGCATCTCTCAAACAACCTTTTCTCCATTAGATACAGCTTGGACACACATGAACTCAGGGTGGATACATAGGAAATAGATTATTATTATTATTATTATTATTATTATTATTATTATTCGCCTTCTTTCTTTCAAAAAGTTTCTAATCTTTCTCTCGATGAGCCACGGTTGGAAACAAGAAACTTTCTCACTGAAGAAAATGAGGTGAATCCTTAAATGATCACTTTGATTGGGTTTTTTGTTTCAGTGTCACCCCCCCCCCCCCTTCTCCTTCTTATACATGTATTTGTACATGACTAATTTTCTTATGACGAACTCATTAAGGACTTTTTTTGTGATACAACAACAACAACAAAGCATTATTCCACTGGGTGGGGTCGACTATATGGATCAAACAACACCATTAAGTCCTATCATGTATCATGTCTACAATAAAACTATTTACATGGAGATCTCCTTTGACCACCTTATATATGGTCTTTTTGGATCTTCCTTTACAATTCCTCCCCTTTTACTTTCCATCTCATCCACTCTCCTAATTGGATGCTCTGTCGATCTTCTTCTCACATGCCCAAACCAACTGAGATGAGATTCTACTATCTTTTCTACCATAGGTGCTACTCCAACTTCCTCTCTTATATCTTCATAACTTCGTTCCTTATTTTGTCCATACGTGTGTGGCTGGTCATCCATCTCAGCATTCTCATCTCTGCCACACTTAATTTATGTTCATGCTCATCCTTTGTCACTCAATATTTTGTTTCATTTAACATAGCCAGTCTAATGGAAAAAGAAAGAGCCAAGCCCCATATTTTGTTAGAGGGAAACAGAAATAGGGGATATACAAGATACATGATATGCTCCACTTTTGTGTGTGTGTACATGTCCCTGTCAACACTATTTTTGTGTGTGTGTGTGTGTGTGTGCCGTGTACATGTCCCTGTCAACACTATTTTTTTTTTATTATTTTGGTGTGTCATTGTGTCCGTATGGTGTCAGGTGTCTATTGCTCATTGTTGTTGATATACTCTCCTTGGTTGATATTTACCACCCGAAGTTTCAATATCAATGGGATTTGGAATCTCCAACATTTTTTCATATTGTTCCAGGTTTCCTGAGTCTTTTCTTGCTGTCAATTATTGCGTTTTGTGAAATTTCCACTAACAATCACTCAAATGTCTCTTCTTCCTAATGATGCAAAATATTCGATCAACCTCTTTAAGCGGAGGCAATTCAGCTGCCTTACCAGTGTTTTATAGAGTTCAATGCATATTTCTCATGTTGCTAATGGTTCATTTGTAACAAGCTTAATGTTTAGTAAATTAGTCTTTCTTTTTATCTTTAAATATCAATTTTCTGAGCGCAATATTGTTTAATAAAAGCATTAAACCTAAGCAATTCATACTACCTGTTTTCTTTTGTTTTTCTATAAATTAAACTGAGGGTGTTTGTTTTCTGTTTCCAGTTTAAAACATTGTGTAGGAAATTGTGGAAAAAGCCAAGACTCTTTCCCTCGAGTTTCTGTACAAAATTTTAAAAAACATAAACTGAAAATATCTCCTTTTTGTTTCCCATCCTCTTTCATAATAAAATGGTTACCTTCTGTGATTGTTTATTGGATTCTGTCTTACAGACAATTTGAATAACATTGCAGGTGATGATGAATTCAATGAACGTTCCTTCCAAAAGAAGTACATTGGAGAGGAAACTTGACAAGCTCATACTCACTCTATTTGTAACTCTCTTTGTGATGTGCTTTGTTGGAGCCACGGGCAGGTGCGTGAGTTAAATAATGATTTTTCCTGGACCTCTTCCAATTCATTACTAATTTTTCCTGGAATGTGAGCACACTATCAAGAAGGCACTAGAGTTGGTTTGTTTCAACTCTATATTAGATTTACTATTATTATTAATATATTAGCATGACGAGACGTTATAACTAATAATATTTTGTAAAAGTGTGGAAGTTCCAGAGAGTAGCTCTTTTAATATTTATGATCCACTTACAACTGTGAATAACTTTTTATAGATTACAAATTTTGTAATTCCAACTGTTTAATTGAGACATTTGACCCTATAGACCAATTATGTGAAATTTCCCAAAATTTGGAAGCCATTTGATATATCACCATACTACTCAATTTTGAACTATAATATAGTTTCAAAACACAAGTAAATACCGACCATTAGATTGCATATTTACTGATGTTTGAAGTTTATAAAATTTGGTTATTTGATTATCTAATCAAATAATGTCATTCAATGGTTGGATTGACGAAATTCATAGTAGATAAAAAAGTTATTTGATGGTGTAAGTCAACAACCCGATGGAAGTGGATCCCTGCTCTTTATGTTTAATTGAATTATGACTGAAATTTTGAAAAATTAACAGAAGTATGGCCAGATTGGGGATCTCTTATTTAATAATTAGTAGTATGAATTAATTCTGTTTTGAATGTTAGATTTTTGTTGACATTACAGTGCACTCTTCGTAGACAAGAAATATTATTACTTGCATCTTGATTCAATTGAGGAGGGCTCATCACAGTTTAACCCTAACAACAGATTTTTGGTACTTTATAATTGCAAAGTCAATAACAATATCATCTCCTTGTTTTGTTTATTTTAACTGAATATTTGTTGACTCTCTCATTTTTTCAGGTTCTTATTCTGACTATGTTTACCCTTATCACACTATACTCTTCAATCATTCCCATTTCTCTTTATGTCTCTATAGAGGTTTGTTTCTCAGTCATATATGTGCCCATAAAATGTGTTTCCCAATAAGCCAAAATGTTAATAATTTTATTTTTTTATCAGATGATAAAATTTATCCAGTCTGCTCAGTTTATTAACAAGGACTTGCATATGTATCATAGTGAAACCAATACGCCTGCATTAGCTAGGACGTCAAATCTGAATGAAGAACTTGGGCAGGTAAGTTGCTACCAAATTTTTCCCCCTTGACAGAAAAACAGTTGTTATTGATGAAAGCGCAAAGAGAGAATAAGATGTGCTCAAATGGACAAAAAACAAATGAGAAATAGTAAAAGAAATAAAGAAATCAATGCAAGGGCTCCAGAATTAAACAAATAACCATTTAAGAACACCATAATAAAGGTGTTTTTTTAGTGGGAACAGTCACATCTTTTCCAAAGTAGACAAAAGGTTCCCTACCGACAGGCTTCGGTCAGTTTTCTTTACAGACTTACAACCATAATGAAGAAAGATAAGATGGTAATCATCAATGTTATCATATACAAAGAGATGGATTGGTAGCTTTGTTGCATGGCTTATACATATAGGACCTAGCTATTAAATCTTTTTCCTTTTTACTTTTTAAACCTTCGTTATTATCTAACTTTTTCCTCTGTTTGTCTCCCACTTTATGTATTGTTGAAAATTTTTAGACTTGAATTAACATAAAGTGCATATTTACGGTAGATGTCTGATTGCAAGATCTATTTGTTTTCCTCACCAAATTTCTGAGATACACAATTTTCTTGATGATTTGACTAGGTGGAATACATTTTCTCTGACAAAACTGGGACTCTTACAAGAAACTTAATGGAGTTCTTCAAGTGTTCAATTGGTGGGGAGGTGTATGGACATGGTGTGACAGAAATTGAAAGGGGAATAGCAGAGCGCAATGGCATGAAAATTGAGGTAAGATGTTTCTGCATGGTAAGAAAATAACAGGTCTATGTCCAGGGATTGCAGTTATAAATTATAATGTGTTATGTTTCATTACAGGAAAAAAGATCACCCAATGCAGTGCAAGAGAAAGGTTTTAATTTTGATGATACTAGGATTATGAGAGGAGCATGGAGGAATGAGTCTAATCCTGATATCTGCAAGGTAAATAGTTCTGCTTGACTTTGAAGTAGTGGCAAAAATTTGGAATTTCCTGTTTCATAACTCATGTTTGATTTTTTGCTAGGTAGAAATGTTCTTACATAAATCCATCTACTTGCATGTCTCATGTTATTCGGAAATTATTGTTTGTGTTTTTCCTAGAAGAAGCTATACAAAGTTTTTCAACTGTGTCCATGTGTCATGAGAACATACAACTGAACTTGATCAGCTGGGTAACTTAGAAATCTGTTACTCCTTATTTATATGGGGGTTAGTCTTTCTTGTTGGTCTCATCATCTATAATTTCTGCTTTATAGTTTCATAAGCACTGTGTTTCGTCTGTAACCTTTGCACACTGAAATTTCACTTTGCATGCTTTCCACATTGGAGGAGCTGGCATTTACCTTTTTTTTGTCTTTGGAAAAGAAATTTTATTAGAAGAGAATTTGTGATTCTGAGTTCTTCTCATCTTCTGAACAATTTGAATTATTTGGCTCAATGTTACTGATGCAATAGTTTTGAATACTCTTACTATGGACACATGCCTCAGAAAGAAGCATATTGCTTTCTTGACAAATTTTGTCATGGATTGAGAAAGTAGTGTATCCACTTGGATTTGATGATGAAAACTCACTTCCTAGTCTATTGTGAGATCTTAATCTGCTGCAATTTTATGGATGTTAATAAATTTTGGGTTTATACTATGTAGTTGGTAATAAGAATAAGAATAAGAATGTCAAACTCCTTATTTTTGCATACTAACCAGGTGTAATGTCTATATTGCCTAATTTTCAACTAGCTGGCATAATCTAGATCCTTCATCTTAAATACTAATATTTGCTCAAAGAGAAGATGATTTTGTTCAACGATGTGCTGTTTGATACTGTATCTTCCTTTTTTCTGGTAAAATGCTTTAATTATGAGAAAAAAACTGCTTACTTACTATGTGCTCGTGTGATGATTTGTTTCGCTACATAGGGGTTCTTCAGATGTCTTGCTATATGTCATACAGTACTTCCTGAGGGTGAAGAGTCCCCTGAAAAGATTAAGTATCAAGCTGCGTCTCCTGATGAGTCTGCTTTGGTTATTGCTGCAAAGAACTTTGGTTTCTTTTTTTACAGGTACAGAATTATTAATATTTTCTGCATAACTGTCTGTTTAGTTCAACAAATCATATCAAACTTCCATGGTTACTCTGTACAACTACATAATAGTTTAGTCTTTTGATAGGGAAGGAATATTAACATCATGACCAAGTCATAAAGATCTGGGCCAGTTCCAATTTAGCTAGCAACTCACTGGCTTTTTGCACATTATAGTGTGATGTGCATCCCTTGAATAATTAATTTCCAGATGTAGCTCTCAGTGGTTAAGTTACTTCACTTTCATCTATGCCAGTTCCAATTAAGCCACACTGCAAGAATTTTCCATGTTAAGTGTTTTTATAACGAAGCTTGCATATTTGCAAATTATCCTTAGTCTGGGACTTCTTATTGAGCTGGGATTTTTATGCACTTTCTGTCAAACTTGCCTCATCTGCATCTTTGTTACAGAGGCCATCTTGTATTCTTCCTGTTCTATTGGCCTCCATGTTCTCATAATGAAATTTCCTTATTCTGAAAGAATGGGGTAAGGCCTGTGTCTGAATTTACCTTTCATTTGAGACTTGCAGTGATTTGAGGTGTATGGAATATACCTTTAATAATTGCTTCTGCTATTGGTTTATTAATAGTGCTGCCGCTTTAGGTTATTTCTATTTGAGTTGATCCTGATCAGTATTTTACCTTGGCAGACGCACACCAACAGCTATATATGTTCGTGAATCTCATGTGGAGAAGATTGGCCATACTCAAGATGTATCCTATGAAATTTTAAATGTACTCGAGTTTAATAGGTAACCATCCCTTCCCTCATGCTGCTATAGTTTAGATTTTAAGATTTGAAACTTTTCTTTTTAACAATACTTGTAATCGTTGTTCCATTAATAGTACAAGGAAGCGTCAGTCTGTTGTATGTCGTTATCCAGATGGGAGGCTTGTATTGTACTGCAAGGTAATACCTTCTTGAGGATTCTCCATTATGAAAAATTGCTTACCTTCGGCTAATCAGATAACAAACATCTTTTAAGGACTTGCTTATAACAGGGTGCTGATACTGTAATCTTTGAGAGACTGGCTGATGGTAATAATGAAATCAGGAACTTGACAAGAGAGCATCTGGAACAATTTGGATCTGCTGGACTACGCACATTATGCCTGGCCTACAAAGAATTGCATCCTGATGCTTATGAAAGCTGGAATGAGAAGTTTATCCAGGCCAAGTCTTCTCTACGTGATCGTGAGAAGAAGTTAGATGAGGTAATTTTTATCCTGCTATGGTAGCTTTTCGCGAATATTAAGCATCAAATGGTTTACATTTTTGTAATAGCTTACCTCAATGGGTAGTCATAGTGCACTAAACTATTGTTTTTATTATTCCTCTGTAAAGTTCTGTCAATGTAGAGACTGCTTTGCTTTTGCATTTTGTCTTGTTAAAATCCGATTGGTTCCTAAAAGGATCAGAAAGGGGTATATTATTTTGATTCATATGCTTGTCTTTGTTACCAAACCTAGCTGAAGTGTAAAAATTAGAAAGTCACGACGGTGCTATTCAGCATATTGAAAAAGCATGAAAATTCAGTAGCCTGCTAGCATTACTCATAAGCTTGGGTTCAACCCATGAGGCGTTTGCCATCAATTACAAATGCTAGTTTCGATTCTGATTGAAGGTGGCTCTGCTTCCTAAAGGACTTATTGGGCTCTTTTTTAACTTAATTATTAAAGTGAGTTTCCGCTTGAAACCCTGAAAGAACTGCAAAGCATAAAGCTACAAAATTTGGAAAATCAAGAATTACTTCCTTAAAATATGGAAAGCTAAACCTGTCATCTAACCATATCATCTTATTGTTCATTAAATTACATGCTGCAACCAAAATGTGGAAACCTGATAATTGTTAGTATAGAGATTAATGCTTGTGCTACTTTTTCGTAATTCTATATTTACCTTTGTAGCTGCATATTTTTATTCCAATTGTTTGACTTTTCACTTCTTATTTTAAAAACTAGAAGTATTCTTGTCACTTTTCAAGTCAGGCTATGTTCTAAATCTCAAGCTATTAAAAATTTGAAATTACATTATAAATTTTCTAGAATGAATTATTCTGTTCTTACTGATATTTCTAGAAATAATACAGGTTGCGGAACTTATTGAGAATGGTCTCACTTTAATTGGTTGCACCGCCATCGAAGACAAGCTTCAGGAGGGAGTACCAGCTTGCATACGGACTCTTCAAAAGGCTGGTATCAAAATTTGGGTTCTTACAGGGGACAAGATTGAAACAGCAATAAACATAGCCTACGGTGAGTCTCTTGTTGGGTCAGTTGATTTCTTGTGTCCTGAACCTTGTGCGCCCAAAAACTTTGTTCACTCTCGTTTTATTAATCCTCTGCTGCAGCATGCAATTTAATAAACAATGAGATGAAGAAATTTATTATCAGCTCAGAAACTGATGCGATAAGAGAAGTTGAAGAAAAGGTAAGCTGCTCTTTTTGGCTTCCACATGCTCAGTTATTGTTTCTAATTGTAGCAACTGTGTTGTTATTCGACTTTTAGGGTGACCAAGTGGAAATTGCACGATTTATTAAAGATGAAGTGAAAAAAGAGCTAAAGAAATGCACTGAGGAAGCACAGAGCTATTTTAACTCTGGATCTGCACCAAAATTAGCACTTGTAATTGATGGAAAGTGTCTAATGTATGCGTTGGATCCAAGTTTAAGAGTGATGCTGCTGGATTTAGGTTTGAACTGTCATGCTGTCGTTTGCTGCCGAGTTTCTCCTTTACAGAAAGCACAGGTAAAACTGATGCTCTGTTCAATAACTTCTTACTGCTATTGTTTATATGTAGAGAACTTATGCTAGTATAAGGAAAGATGCTTTGACTCTAGTTTGGGCAATAGTTTGTAGCAGAAGTTGGTGCTGCTTGTATTGGGAAATTTTACCAAATACCGTCTTGTGTTCAGGACGGATGTACGAGATAAATTTTCTTCTAATGAAGTCTTAAAACATAAAATAAAATAAATTAGTTGTTCAACTCCAACATATCCTAACTAAATAACTTGTGACATAAAATGCAAATGTATCCTTCCTCTACCAAACCTTATCCAACCTTCTTATGTTTAGTAAGGAATGGAGAAGAACGAGATAATTCTGGTATTCTATATATAAATGGGTAAATTAAGGGAGGTTAGTGTATATGTTGGTCAACTAGAGGGGTGATAAGTGAAATTTACTAAAAAATATGAGATAACTTATAAATAATAATAAGAATAATAATATTATCAGTTTTAAATTCTTATCATTATCAATATTCTAGCCGATTAAGTTTCAAAAGGGTTATATTATATACAACTATTTTTATATCAACAAAATTATAAAAGCAAATGCATTTTAAAAGTTTTTTAATGAATAAAAGGAAATTAATTTATTATTTTCTCTCCCCTGTTCTTTAATAAGAGGAAAATAAGACAAAAAATTATACACATATTTTAAAGAATAACACTGTTTAAATAGAAAGTTGATTTATACAAACATCTAGTCCTTTTATAAGAAAAACAATGTATTTCTCATTATTTTCCTCTCTCTTTTTTAAAGGAAAGAATTCTATAGAATCATTGTTTAAAGCTTAGCATTATTAAATAGTTTTATTTTTAACTGTAAGATCTTGTTTATGTTTGTATATTAGTCTTTGGAGGAATATTTTATGTTTAGCTTTATATTTATTTTAAAATATTTCTAATTATAAAAAATAAATGTTTTTTTTCATCCTTTGCAAGAAAATAGGTTTATAGATAATCCAAAAATTAATTTCATATAATAAACTAACTCTGTTATTCATCATATATTTCAAATTTCAGCATCTAAAAAGTATCATTTTATTTATTCTGCCTCCAAACTCTGGTCCACTGTTTCAGGCTTCCAAGCCTCCAATTTAGACAAATTATATAAAATCATTTTGCGTAAAAACCATTTCATAAAAATGAAGTGTAAATCAATTATAATTTTTTAAAACAACTATACATTTTAAATTCTTTTTTTATAATGATTTTCATGTAAACCACATTTATAATTTTTAATATATTTTTAAAATATTAAGAATTCTGTGCATTTTAGTAAAACCAGTGGAAGAGTGAAATTAAATTGATGGAAACGATGGAGGGGTTGGGTTGAAGAGAAAAGTTAAAATGGCTTTTTCTTTTTGTTGTTGTAGTGAGTTTTATGCTTTGAAGCTGTTAAATACATAGAGGAATGTGTTGTTTGTTTATAGTTGGCTCAAATATTGTATTGGACTCGAGAATATAACATTTCATTAAATAAAACTATTTTAAAGTCTTTGCAGTAATGGAAAGATTTCTTAGATAGTGAAACAGACAAAGACCAGTTGATTGACACATGTAAACTTTCCAAGTTATCGACCTTGAATAGTATAGCTAGACTAGATGTTCATTCACTAAATCTACTTACAGGTAACAAGTATGGTCAAGAAAGGTGCACATAAAATAACACTTAGTATTGGTGATGGAGCCAATGATGTTAGCATGATTCAAGCTGCTCATGTTGGTGTTGGTATAAGTGGGTTGGAAGGAATGCAAGCTGTGATGGCTAGTGACTTTGCCATTGCACAGTTCCGTTACTTGGAAGATTTGCTGCTTGTTCATGGCCGCTGGTCATATCTACGTGTATGCAAGGTCTCATGTTTTTCTAAACTCCACAATACATGACCATGCATAGTTTTTCTTTTCTTTTTTTAAAAGCTGGTTCAAAATTGGTTTTTGCAGGTGGTATTATACTTCTTCTACAAGAATCTCACATTCGCTCTCACTCAGTTTTGGTTTACTTTTCAAACTGGGTTTTCTGGTCAGAGATTCTATGATGATTGGTTTCAGTCATTATATAATGTCATCTTCACAGCAGTACCTGTGGTCATTGTTGGGCTATTTGACAAGGTAGCATATTTTCTACGACAACTTGGAAATTGGACCTCTATTTTCTTTTGTGAGTGTGTATTTTATCTCTGGAGACTGGAGGCATGCGTCACTTGCTTTTATATTGCCCCATTCACTAGTTATAAAGTTCTGACTAAGATGTGAAATCATTCATGGTCCTATTGTCTTAGAAGAGAGATCTCATGATATGGTATGAGAATTTTTATGACCAAATAGACTTAAGTTTGCTTCAATTTTTGTCTGCTCCCATTCTTCTGAATTAGAATTAGATTTAGTGCCTATTCCATGTTTGAAACCCAAAAGAGACTTTTTTTGTGGTGTAGAGAGAAGAGAGAGAGGAAAAAAGAAAAGGGGGAAGAGGGGGGGGGGGGGGGAGGGGGGGGAGGGGGGGATTAAGCTATACGCAACTGTTTAGGCTTTTTACAAGAAAGTTTTGTGAAACTTGCAATATATTTTTTCTTCATGGATGATATGTTTTGAAAGGTTATATGCGTCTTTGCAGGATGTCAGTGCGTCTTTATCCAAGAAGTATCCTGAGCTATACAAGGAGGGAATAAAGAATGCCTTCTTCAAGTGGAGAGTTGTGGCTGTCTATGCCTTTTTTTCTATATACCAGTCTCTAATATTCTTCTATTTTGTGGGCACAACAAACCTGACTGCTAAGAACTCAGATGGAAAGATATTTGGACTCTGGGATGTCAGTACAATGGCGTTCACATGTGTTGTAATAACTGTCAACTTGCGACTGCTTTTGATCTGTAATTCAATCACAAGATGGCACTATATTAGTGTCGGTGGAAGTATATTAGCCTGGTTTATTTTTGTTTTTATATACTCGTTGATTTGTCATCTTTTTGGTCGACAGGTGAATTGCCACTTCCTGTGTCTACATTGTTGAAAAAAATTTGGAACCTTCCTTATAAACCCATAAAAACCTGTCTAACCGAGTTCTGTTTCTACTATCTGCTGCAGAATGTTTATTTTGTCATCTTTGTCTTGATGAGTACATTCTATTTCTACTTCATACTACTACTTGTTCCCGTTGCTGCACTCTTCTGTGACTTTGTTTACCAAGGGTAAGTTTCAGATTGAATAACTCCATACGTTGCCTTTGCCTGTATGTTTTATTGATGGGGATGTCAATATCCTCATGGGGCTTCAAAGGTAAGATGCAGCACATTAGCTCAAAGCAGAAAGATATACAACTTTCGAATAAAACCTTGTTATGCAGATGTGTCTGTTTATATTATTATCACCCTTACTGAAGGGTCTTGTGCTATGTTCATTTTAGTTCATGTGGTTACAGGGTTCAAAGATGGTTCTTCCCCTATGATTTTCAAATTGTTCAAGAAATGCACAAGAATGAGCTTAATGACACCGGTAGGGCAAAATTGCTGGAGGTAGAGAACCAGCTTACGGAAGATCAAGCAAGGAGCTACGCTGTATCTCGGCTCCCACCTGCAATATCAAAGCACACTGGGTTTGCATTCGATTCACCAGGGTACGAGTCATTCTTTGCTTCACAGATTGGTGTATATGCCCCTCCAAAGGCATGGGATGTTGCAAGACGAGCTAGCATGAAATCACGGCTAAAGATTGTGCTGCAAAAGTGATTTAGAGTAAGATTACTGTACATTACATTGGTTTTGATCTTCCTTTTGTGAGCAGCCCTAGGAATTCTGTAAAATCAAAATGTGCCATATTAATTATCTGCTTAACTTATATTTAGGATATATTCTGTTTTGGGCCATTTAGAGTAGATTTTCAGGAACCTCGCAGATGTATATTCCACGATAAACAGCAATTCATATATAGCCATTTTTGAAAGAGTTCAGTGCTTCTCATTTGTATTAGATTGATTGATTGGTTTACTTTTTTTAAGTTCATGCAGAAAGACGATTTCTGACATTGCGTTCAGCATATTTGAACATTCTATAACATGATTTTATTTGTGTTAGTGTCAGAACTTTTGCCTGAACATCAACAAATTCAGGTAGAGAGTATCAATTAATGATACAATATCTAGTTTTAGGTGACTAGCATTATGACTTCTCTCATATTGTAACGTTTGTTTTGCATATTTAGATTTGGCTGATGCTATATAGGTAGCTACTAGCAGAAGGAAATTTCTGTTTCCTGTTTGAGACTTTCTTTTCTTCAGTTCTCTTAGACTGTCATTTTCTACATCAATAAAAGTATATTTATAGTTTAATTTTTTAATTAAAGATAAAAAATTTATTTATTCTATTACAACTCAAAATACATAAGTATCATTTCTTAATTCCCTACAATTTACAGAAACTTTTTCAATTGAGGCCAAGTTTATATTCATTCTTTCTATTCTTACGTTTCAAAACATTCACTTTGAATATCAGCATACTATTCGATGAGCACTCTTGAAACTAGCTAATAAGATCTTATCTCACAGTACATTGTATCTTATTCAATTTTATAAATTATGTGACAACAAATATGGCATCACCTCCATCTATCTTTTGATTTTAAAACAACTTTTTCTAAAGTCTTGAGGGTGGAAGATCTCAATCAGTATCTCTTGATCTTAGTCACTTTGTTTTGTGTGGGTTTTGAGACTGTCTTAGGCTTAAGCTTTAATTTCGAATTAAAATTGATAGGCCTTGGTACTATTTCTTTAGCTTGCGGAGTATTGGTCACTGTGGATTTAGGATCATTAGTTGCTTTGCTCACACTCAACGGAAGTAGCTTTACCGTAGTAGTTTTGGGACAAGGGTTTTGGACAGTGGTGACATTTAACTTTGCTTATTCTCTAAGATCCCTTACTTGGTCATCAAGGTATACTATAACCTACTGTCCTTTTTAGTATCTCCGGTGATGAAATTCCATATTCAATGTACACATCAATAATACCATTTTTTCTCCTAAAAAAACACAACTCTCTCAACTCATTATCAGAGTTTAAACGTCTCAACCCCACTTCCTTCATTTTGTCATAATCTAACTCATTAGTAGTTTCTCAGATAGAACACATCTAATCTGTTCATATCAACCTCACCCAAACAATTCTTATTGCCAGAAGAATAAGCCAACCTCTCATCTTTATCCTTTTCAAATTTTTTTCTATGATGAAACATTATATCTAAAACTGCATCCATCTGCATCATAACAAAACAAGAAAAAACTTAAACCACATGCAACTAAAGAAAAAAACAAACACACACGACACCATCAAAAACAGTCCCTGTTCTATTCAACAAAAACAGAGCATCCAAACTTCGTTCAAATATATAAACAATAAAAACTCTAACAACAGATCATTCCGAAAAAATTATGAATGCAAACGAAAAGAGTAAACTAAAACAACCCCTCAAGGGAAGAATGATAAATGAGCCAAAAAAAATATTTAAAAAAAAAAAACTGATATTGAAGATAGCTTAAATAACTTCCCACCCTATACTTCAATAGCTCTCCATGGGACTTCCTCCAACTTTCGCTCAAAGAACGAAACAAATCAACGACGAAGCAGCATTGCCCTAATCTATTGCCATTGTCTCTAGCTATAGAGGAGACGAAGCGTTGATGTTGGTGAGAAAAGAGGAAGAAGACATTGTAAGTGATTACCCTTCTCACCAAGCAACCTTTTCATTCCTTTGCATAGTAAAACGGCGATGTTTTACTTTCAAAACGGACCTAGGATCAAAACAGTGTCATTCCATTCATTCCATGTGGCACTGGCCGGGCCACATCAACTTTTCGGCTGCTGATTCATGCTTGAAATTGTACTAGGGACCTGTATTTAGTCCGGAGTTCAATCTAGAGGTCCAAATTAGTGCAATTGGAATCTCAAGGGTCAAATTGGTGCTCCGCGCAAATCTTGGAGACCACTTTGAAAATTTAGTCGAGGCTAATGCTTTTGCATGAATGGTTGTCATTTTTATCAAACTAACACATGGTGAAGGGACAAACAAACTCGTCCGAGGATTTGTAGAAATTACAAACTCCATGTCCATGTCTTGCGAAACTGCCAACTTGTCATAAACTCCCTATCTGCTTGTTCATGCACGAGTAATATACTAATATGTGTATTTTTTTTTTTTTTTAACTAAAGATAGCTAAAGATAGGGAGACTTAAATCCACTACCTGTTAAGTGAATATGAGAAGACTATGTCATTTAAGTTGTAACTCATTGGCATACTAATATGTGTATTTGCCCGTGAAATACCTTAATAATGCATAAACGTGTAGATATTTGAAATTTTGGAGAAAAATATAAATAATGATTTTTATTTAAATAAAAAGAGACAGAATAAAGTGGCTTTTTACTATCGAAAAAAAAAAAAAAAGAAAAACACTTGTAAGAAGAGTAATATGGAAAGTTAAATATATTTTTTTAAAAATTGGTGACAATATTTTAAATTTTTAAAACATCTATTGTATATTTAACGAAAAAAAATTAAGTGAAGTCATTTTTTTTAATTGCTCACGGTATTTCTTAACCTGAGAGATTTTGAATTTCATTTAAGGATTTGCTGTTAAACAATAGATTATTGGCTTGCTGAGTACATAAAGTGAGATTCAAACTTTCAATATTTATTTAAGATGAAGAGTAAGTTAACCACTTGACTAATTTAAATAAAATAATTTTAATAAATATCTTAAGGCACTCATTAACAAAAAGCCCATTAAATTTATAGATGTTTGTACCATTTTAAAATCTTTAATTCTGGAAAAAAAATGTCTTTAATTGAATTATGTTTTTCCTTTCATAGTAGATACATACTGTTAATGACATATTGACTTGAAAATCACAAAGAATGTAATTGGGTTGAAATAATCTGCTGTTTAGGGAAGGATTTCATTTATGACACGTGTTACAGATTCGTGGTGAAAAATAAAATAAAATCATATTAATGCATGTCTTAAAAAAATAACTCAAAATCAAAAGTGTTTAATGACTTAAACACACAATATATTTAATATTCTTTTTTAGATTTGACTAACATATATTCTGAAAATATATTTTAAAAATATTAAAAAATAAAATATTTGATCAATTATTATAAAAAAGATAAGTGCTTAAATGTATCAAATACATTAAAATTTTAAATTTATATTATATTTTTAAAATATGTCACTAGAGCACATTTTATCTAAATTATTTTTAGAATGGTAAACAATAAATATTTTTATTTCTTGGTATACACTTGAATGACACACATTAATTGCTTTTTTTTTTTGGAGAATTTATAATGATATCTTTTTTTATTTGTATTTTTTTTAAGTAAATATTTGATAACAAAAAATATTAGTAAAAATAATTAAAATTTATTTTATTTAGTATTTATTTTGAGGGTCTGAAACGTTAATTTGGATCTGAGTGTGAGGCCCAAACTCCTTATGAGAGCGTGTTCAACTTGTTCTTACGTCGAGGTACTGCCATCTGAGTTTCTCGTAAGGAGGTAGGAGGTGGTACTTACAAGAGACTCTGATGTTTAAGTTAGTAAAGACTTTAGGCAAATTTTTAGTATATTAGAATGTGAATATACTTTAGTAGTGTCAGTTAATAACTATCTTTTGGAGTAGTTCATTTTACCTTTATTAAAAGATAACCGTTTTTTTTTTTATTTTGAGAGTTTGTTGAAATCTATTTTTTAGTGGGGATAGAAATAATAAGAGAAATTTGGAGAAACAATTACTTATTTCTGATAAATAAAGTTTGACGTGTCTAATCTCTTAAGAGATTGGATAAATTATAAAGATCATTCTTTTTAGGTGAATTCTTTTATTTTTATTGAATCTGACTTTATATTTTGGTTCAGAATATAAAAATTATTTATTAATTATTATTAAAATTAATAAATATTAAATATGATAAATTCTAACTATTTTTTTATTTTTCTAATATTACCAATTTTTTAATTGTGTGTGTTCCTAACATGGATTTGTCATAATAGCTTTAAGGATCCACATAAAACAAGTTTGAGAATTCTGAAAATGGCCAATATTTTATTATTCTTTTTCTTTTGCTTAGCAGCCAATGATTACAGGGTTGATGCTACTACGTTACCCATATCTACAACAGAAGAAGACGAAATAAAGAGACATCTGAACCTCATCAACAAGCCTCCCATTAGGAGCTTCCAAGTATTATCATTTATTTATTAAAATATACGATATACTTCTTTAAATTCTCATAATTTAATTTTTTTATTTTTATTTTTATTAAAAGATATAGTGTGTGGTACCTGCAGACAGAAGAAGGTTATATTGTTGATTGTATTGATATCCACAAGCAACCAGCTTTTGACCATCCTTTCTTGAAAAATCATAAGCTTCAGGTACTATATTCGGCTATTTTTTTTTTTTATATTATAAAGTAAATGGTGTAATACAGGGTTGTTATATCAATTTAATGTAATATATCGATATGAGTTAAATCGGTATCAGAATAAATCATCACAAAAGGACAAAAAATATCATAAAATGTGACAAACGATTTGAAAAAGAATGAATTACTCATTTTTTCATATTACATATATTTATCCAATGGTCATATTAAAATAAAAGTGACTATATTCTAATGGGGTAAATAAATTTTAATTATTTATTTATTTATATGTTAATTCACTATATAGATTATTTGTTGATGCAGAGAAAGCCAACTTTTCTAGGGAGAAGGGCGCATGCTTTTAATTATGTAACAAATAAAACACTAGATTTTGCGTTAGAGAAATTGTCTTGTCCAAAAGGGTATGTTCCTATCCGTAGAACATCTAAAGATGACCTTATTAATGGAATCAAAACCACTTCTTTTGCTCATCATCACTTCACTCAAAGCTTTCCAGGAAATCATGTAAGTAATTTTCTTTTTCTTTTTGGAGACGGTAATTAATTAACAAAAATGTTTGATAACTAAATAAAATTAGTTAAAATAGCCATAATTTATCTTATTTAGTATTTATTAATTATTGCGATAATTAATAATGTTAAATAAGGTAAGTTCTAACAATTTTTTTGTCTTCCTAACATTAATGGTTTAATTATTCTATCGGTCGTTATATATAATTTTATTGAGTTTTTAATTAGATCTCTATAAAAAAAATTTATTGAGTCCCTATATTATATCAGATTTTGTAATTAAGTTCTTGCTTGAAATTAATGGGATATTCTGTTAAGCAAAATGAATATACTTAATGTATAGAATATTTCATTGATTTTAATATTTTTATCACAGTAGAAACTTAGTTATAAAATCTAATATGATATAGGGACATAATTAAAAAAATATAAAAATTTAATTGAAAATTCAATAAAATTATAAAGACTAATAAAATAAATTAATGACAATTATTTTAAGAGAAAAGGACAAATAGGTCCTTGACCTTTTGTCCCGCGGACATTTTCGTCCCTGACCATTGAAAAATACTTTTAAGTCTCTGATCTTCACAAAACTTGGACGGATCAGTCCCTAACGGAGGCATTTGGACGGATCAATCCCTGACAGAGGCATTTGGACGGAGGAACTGATCCGTCCAAGTTTTGTGAAGGTCAGGGACTTAAAAATATTTTTCAATAATCAAGAACAAAAATGTTCGTGGGACAAAAGTCAGGACCTATTTGTCTTTTTCTCTTATTTTAATTTGCGTTTAGTTTTATGGATGAACAATGCATTCTACATGGAATGTTTCTGTATTTCTAGGAGTCATTGAAAAATGAATGTATCTGAATATTTGTTTGTCTAAATATATTAAATTTATTAAAAAAAATGAAAGAAACAAATAATTTAAGAAGAATGAATAATTATTACATGATTTTAATTTGTAGCTTGTAGCAATGATAATGGACAATAGAGAGGGTGGGTATATGGGAGTTAATGGCCACATCAATGTTTATCAACCAAAAGTAAGGAAGTATCAAATGAGTATTGCTCAAATTGCGGTTCAGAATGGTGAATCTGATGGAATTAACACAATCCTTTTTGGATGGCAGGTAATGTTCAATTTATTTAATTAATTAATCTGAGAAAACCTCTCAAACAAATATGTAAACGACTACTATCCATTATTTATGTCCTTCCTTTTTTGGACTTTTTAAAAAAATTATTTATTGGTTTCGAACAAATATAAAATGGAGATAATTAAATTTTTATTTCAACTATTTCTTATTAACAATCAGAGTTAATTAATTCATTCAAAATTAGTAAAAGTCAATGCCAATGTATTAATGACATGTTATTAATTGATTAATACTATTTAATCCTTAAAATTAATTGAATTTAGTATTGATGATAATTTTTCTTAATTAGTACAAAAATTCAATAAACATCCATATTTTAACATTAATTTTCATATAGTGAATCAGAATTAATTATTGTTATTATTAATAGTTTATTTTATTAATATATTAACATAATTAAAATTAAAATGATCCGATGCACAATTGCACACACACTCACACTCCTATCCTATGAATAAAGGGTATTTAACTATTTATGCAAGCTTCTTGTTTTATAAATAAGTATTCTTTTAATCAAAATATTCTAAAGCTAAAACTAATCTTGTTCGGAAAAACGATTTTACATTCAACTTTAAAATAACTTGCTCTCAAGAACTCATTATTATAGTAAGTATTTGCTCAGTCAGAATAATTTGCACTCTTTTAAATTTTTAGTTTCTGTCATTAAACAATTTAGTAGTTGGTCTCTTTACCACGAATTAAGGAAAGATAATACTTATATAAATAAGTTGATGATAATGTTGATAATGTTTGGCTATAATTTGTAATTAAAATGTTATTTATTTTTCTCTCTTCCTAAGATTATTCTCTTTAGAGTAATTTCTGTTTAGTTCTTTCAAAAAAACATTCACCCTCTTATATTTAAAAAGAAATAGTAAGTATTTGATCATGTATACATACAGGTGTCCCCACAAATTTATCACAACAAATTAGCACACGTTTTCGTTCTATGGACGGTAAGTAAAGAAATGTTGTACAATCATTATTTATTATTTTATTTGCATTTTAATTTAATTTTGAATTAGTTAATGAATAAGTTGTTGGAAAATGATTACAGTCGGATTCATTCAGGACAACAGGATGTTACAATATGATGTGTCCAGGTTTTATACAGACTGATCCTCATTTCACTATTGGCCTCCCTATCATTAATCTCTCTACTTATGAAGGCCCACAATTCGAAATTTCTTTATCAATTTCACGGGTAAGTACAAAATTACAACAATTATTATTAGACTTTTTTATATATATAAACATTGGAAACACTTTCATTCCTGAAATACGCATGCTTTGAAATTTTTTCTTAAATACGCATGCTCATATCAAGATCGTCGGCCACGAAATGGAGATGCCTACCATCTTACAACCGGCGCCCGCGAAATGAAGGGGACAGGTGCAGGGTCCAACTCAACTCTGACGCACACGAAATGGAGGGATAGCCATTTAGTGGCTGCCATCCACGAAATGGGAAAACCTGGGGTGGCGGTCACGAATTGGATGAAAATCACGTGTACCGTCCACGAATTGAGACCAGAATTTGGCTATATAAAGGCTCGTAAATGACCCGAAAAAAGCCATTATTTTCACTCTCCTCTCACTCTCGAAAGTTGCTCTCAATCTCTTCACCCTCTTTCTTTCTTAAAGAATTTCTGGTGTTAAGATTTGTTTGTTATTTCTATGGCTTCGGAGAACGTTTACGTGATTATATACCCAAACGGTGAAATTTCTCATACAGCAGAAGGTATTACATTCGTTTGCGATGATCCACTGTGGATAATGATTCCGCCACAGACATCGTTGCAAGAGTTGAAGAATTTGATTCTAATGCATACCGGAATGGTTAGAAAAAAAGAAATCAGGAAGCTGACTTACAGGATGCCGGTTGTAGTGACCAACTCGTTTTCCTATCAAAAAATGCAAATAAAATCCGATCAGCATGTGTCGATGATGTTTTCTTATCATCGCAGCATATGAAGCATCTATTCGTTGGAGCTTTGTTTGAATCTTCAAGATATTGGTGGAAGCTCATCCAGTTCGAATAATGTGGAGGGTGTGAGAAATCGTGGGGCGACTGATTTTGTTCCGGCTCGGGATACTAGTAGGGCCCCAAGTCCAAGCTTCAACGCGTTCGTTCCGCGGGAACAGAGTGTAGGTATTCGTGGAGCATGCCCCGCCCCTTCTACACATGTTGGGGTCGATATGGTTCTTGATGCTGCTATTGCAGATACGTCTGACGAGGATGACATTGAAGATTTCAGTGATGGTGAGGCAGAAGCCGTTCCGGAGACGCAGCCTCTACATGGCGATGCTGTTCCGGCAACACGGGTCGAACCGGAAGGTGGTGGTGTATCCTCATCCACACCAGCACACTATCTGTCCCTAAATCTTGCAGCAATGTATTCCAGTAATGCAAAGGACGGACCGAGCAGCTACCCTTTGTCAGGAGAGATGGAGCTCGAGATTGGGTTGAAATTTCCTAATCGGGAAACAGCGATGCTAGCAGTAAAAAACTATAACATCCGTAGGAGTGCAGAATATAAGGTGGTAGAGTCAGACCAAAGTAGGTATGTATGTCGATGCAAGCAGTTCGGGGATCAATGTCGCTGGATGGTACGGGTTGCGAAGACAAGGTCCTCTAGATTTTGGAAATTTCGAAAGTACGAAGGGCCTCACAGTTGCTTGGCAAGTTTAATGTCTCAAGACCACGCTCAACTGGATAGCAATGTCATCTGTCAGCACATATTCCCTATGGTGCATGCTGATGCGACAATATGTGTAAAGGTATTGCAAGGATCGGTAGAGTCAGCGTACGGTTACAAGGTGTCATACAAGAAGGTTTGGCACGCGAAGCAAAAGGCAATCGCAAGGATCTATGGTGATTGGGACGAGTCGTATGACCAGCTGCGTAGATACCTCAATGCTCTGCAAGCTTTCCTCCCAGGTATTACTTGCGTTTTATTATCGAATGGTCTTTGATATTTAATGTCCTTTTAGTCCTTCACATGCTTAACTAAGTACGCATTTTCGCACCAGGGACAATTGTTGACCTCCAAACGCGGCCGTACTATGTCGGAAACACACTCGACCGTGATAGTGTCATGTTTCACCAGGTTTTCTGGTCGTTCCCTTCATGTGTTGAAACTTTCAGGCACTGTATACCACTGGTGTCAGTGGACAGAACACACCTGTATGGTAAGTACGCAGGCACCCTTCTCATGGGCATAGCACAGGACGGCAATAACAACATTCTACCCGTGGCTTTCGCACTTGTCGAAAGAGAGAATACAGATTCATGGTACTTCTTCCTCACCAATTTGAGGAGGCATGTCGCAACTCGGCCAGGAGTGCTGCTTATATCCGACAGGCATGCGGCAATAAAGGCCGCATTGGAGCGTGAGGGGTGTGGCTGGGAACACAATGTGTATTGTGTACGACATATTGCCTCCAACTTCGCAACCAGTTTCAAGAGTAAGGAAGCCAAAAGACACCTGGTTAATGCTGCATATTCGAAGACGCAAGAGCAGTCGTAGTACTACCTGGAGCTTATCAGTAGCAAGGATCCGGTTACATCTCCGTAGATGATGGAGTGGATCCGAGGGTTAGAGCAACCTAAATGGCTGCAGCACCTTGATGAGGGCCGACGATATGGTCACATGACGACCAATCTTTCTGAGTGTATCAACTCCGTGCTGAAGGGCACTAGAAATCTACCAGTCTGTGCAATTGTCAAGTCTACTTACCATCGCCTGAATGAGTTGTTCGTCCTAAAGGGTCAGCAAGCACAAGCGCAGATTGCAAGCGGTCAGGTGTTCTCACAGTTCTTGCAAAAAGGCATACTAGCGAACCGTGAGGGGATTCCACAGATGTTAGTGACGTCATACGATAGAAATACTACTATTTTCACGGTCGACGAGATAGCTGTTGTAGGGGTGCAGTCACAGTTCCGGGTTAACCTTCAGTACCGCAGATGTGATTGTGGTTTCTTCCAGGCGTTACACTATCCTTGTGCACATGCTTTGGCCGCCTGCGCATATGCGAGATTGGACTGGCAACAATACGTTGATTTAGTCTACCATGTTGAGAGCGTGTTTCGGGTCTACGAAAGGGAATTCCAGCCAATGCCGGATGAGAAGATGTGGCCCCCTCCAGAAGGACAACGTCTTCGTCCCAACCCCCTCCTACGACGTTCAATGGAAGGACGTCCGGTGTCTACTATGATTCGGAATGAAATGGACGAGGTTGAGCCGGGACCAGGTAAGAGGTGCGGCCTTTGCAGGCAACCAGGACATACCAAGCGCAGTTGTCCGCATGTTTTCGCAAGCTAAGTTTCAACCAATTTAGTCTAATGTATTTTGTTTCCAAGGGTTTCTGTTTTGCTGTACTGGGAATATCCCAAATGTTTAATCTTCAACCTATTTAATGAAGCTTGATTTTGTTGTGTCTGTTACATTTGCATTCTCGTTTATATTTTAATGATGTTAAAGTGTGAGGGTATCATTACTAAAGATACAATCGCGAGTAAAAGGATCACAGCAAAGTAAGTCCATACTTAAAACAAGTAGCGAAATGGCACATAAACAAGTAACGAAACATCACATACGCCTTAAATAACTAACGAACCAGCGAATGTAAACAAAACTAAAGAGTAAAAACAACAACAGAAATAAACTAACATAACACTAATGGTGCTCGTGACCCAATCTACCTCCTGTGCCACACGATGGGGCTCGAGTGTCCCGGCGGGGACGAGCAGCAGGTCCCTCAACCTCGTCCGGTGTAGCATCAGCCCCCGTATAAGAAAGACGTCGTCCAGGCATCTACATGGCGTCATATGGTCGAAGTGGAGAAACAGCCGTGTCACCAACAGAAGCGGATCTCCTCCCTGCATAGGCAGGCTGAGTGTACGTGTCGGAGCGAGGAAGGGCGAGTGCAAGATCTGTGGGCGTGTGTGGGGATGACTGCTGAGGAATGAAATGGTCCAACCCGTCGAATAAGGAAGAGAAATTTGTCCAGCCAACTCTGTCCATAGAATCAATCAAGTCCTGCGTGCCTCCCTGGGATGAACCCCCAACCTCGAAGCTACTATGATATGGCATAACTTGCTGAATGGAAGATGGCTGGGGGGGTCCGCTGATACAACAGGTTGCGGGTAGTAGTAGTCCCCTGCGGCTGGAGGAGCATGCAATGGAATATGGTGTCCCATGTCTGGCTCAAAACTGGGTCGGTCTTGTTCAGGCAAATCTTGCTCATCCTCCCCATGTTCTGCATGACCTTCAACTCTGGCTCTGCGGGGACGGCGACGCCGATGGTCTCGGGGAACCGGAGGCAAATTAACCACGGGGCCTCTTCCATACTCCGCCGGCGCGTTTGCGGGGACAACGTCACCTCTCGGGTCATGCAATGCATCAGGGGTGGACAGAAACCTCCTTGTTCTCTGAGAGTACCACTTATAGTAATCCTGGCTGGGACGCAATGTATCTGCATGATCAATCCGCAGCTGGTATGCATCCGTGCACCGGTTGGCCCATACCTCAAACCACTCGGATAGTTGAACCGGCCACCATCTGTCATCATTACGAGCCGATTGTCAATGGAAGGTATCTATATTAAGCGGAGGGTTTGGAGGTCCTTGCTTTCCCTCAAACTGTCGCAACACCCGGTCAACATTTAGGATCTCAATCCACCTGAAAAATATTAGAGGCACAACGGCGGTATAGAAATCTCCATGCGGGTGGCCGAGGAATTCGGCAGGAACTCTAGACAGAAACCAGGGCTCCAAGTACGGTTGCCAAACAAACTGCAAAGAAAAGGAACCCCGTCACAACAGCCATATAAGGTGTTATTGAATACATATTAATAACTACGGGCACCAACCTCGTCGACTTGCAGATTATCCAACCGCAAACGGTGCCTAAGTAGGCACTGCTCAGCATAGTCATTTTGTCCTTTTTTCCCTGCCCACCTGTTTGACAATGACAAACTTAATAAAAAAAATCTATTTCCGACATGAAAGGATAATTGATAAAAGTCACAAAGTGTGGAGATCGATAAAATACCTCGTGGCTAAAGGAAAACTGTACGGTGTCGTGACATTCGGGGCCCAGAACGGTAATCTGTAGTATATCCACGACATGAGCAACGTGTGACACCCGGTCATACCCTCAACACTGTAATCCATTGCTAGGCACATAGCACGATATAACCAACAGAGGACGGCACTACCCCAACTGTAGGTACCTATGGCATCATACTCAGCCAATAAAGGCAGATATCGAACATGGACTATGTTGTTGGCCTTATCTGGAAGAAGCACGCCTCCCAACAGGTAAAGTATGTAACATCGTGCATACTGCATGAGGCCATTATCATCTAAGTCAAGCGTCATCTGTTGAAGACGAGTTCTGAGCCACTTCAACTTGATGTTGTACTTCGTTGTCCCTACGTGGCCGGCGGGAACCTCACCTGGAAGTTTATGACACCATTCTCAAATATCTCTTTGGTGAAACTTACTCCATGACCTTAACGTACCGCTAACAGGCTGACCATCAACAGGTAGACCTAACTGCATGGCTACATCTTCCAGGGTTATGGTACACTCATCAAAGGGAGATGAAAAGTATGAGTCTCCGGTCACCATCGTTCGACAAAGGCACTAATAAGTGGATTGTCGTACTCAAAGCACTTGATCAGCGAGGCATGATAAAATCCGGTGCGTCTCAGATATGGCTCAAGCCTCTCCCGCCTAATTTCCATGGTTGGATCCTCAGCCTCTAACATGAAAACATCAACCAGCGTGCCATGAGGAGTAAGAACACGTGTGGGCTACAACATAAGAAGCCAAGAAAGACAACAGTTACGAATACTATATAAAATTTTTAAATATCGAAGAAATTAGTTATAACAATCCCTAACAACAGCAATTCGATTAATGACGTAAACTAACCTTATGGAATAAATGTGCCGCTATATGAAGTTCGTCCAACCGGTTCAAGTTCTCCTCCACGTTCACCCCTCCCCCACTCATATTAAGTTAATTTTTTTTTAAAACTCACCACCACAAACTCACCCCCTATCAGCTTTCATTTACCACTCTCACAACTTTATTTTTCTACCCCTATTCCAATTTCACCGTGCATGAAGGCTCTCCCCACCCCCCTTTTATAACACTCTTGTCTCCATTTCCAATACACCCCTGCCACCCAACACGCCAATGCATGTGAGCTTCCTGCTGCTGCCGCTTTGACCACCCAACTCGTGCCCGCCAGAAACGAAGATCCCAATTCGTGGTCGCCGCCAACTAAATGGCCCATTTCGTGGCCGGTGAGCTAGAGATGCTCCATTTCGTGTGCGCTGTCCAGGAAGTGCCTCATCTCCTTGGTGGCAGCCACGAATTCGCAGACCCTGCACCTGTCCCCTCCATTTCGCGGGCGTCGGTTGTGAGATGGTAGGCATCTCCATTTCGTGGCCGACGGTCTTGATATGAGCATGCGTATTTAAGAAAAAATTTCAAAGCATGCGTATTCCAGGAATTAAAGTGCTTCCAATGTTTATTTATATAAAAAAGCCATTATTATTATTTAACATAGGCTAGATAGTAGATACTAAGTTTTTAATATATTTATTTATTAAAATAAAAAATTTAAAATATTTATTAATAATAACATTACCATGTAATTACTCATATTAGCTGAAATCTTTTTGTCCTCAATAAACTTTTTTTTAACTGGTTTTACCATTTAACTAAAATTAAAATTCAGTGATGACTTATTTATTACTTAACATTTTATGTGAAACTAGTTAAGGACGGAGTTCTTCATCATCATCTGTTTAGTTCTCCTCCTATTATTATATTTATGCATAGTTATTTGTAAAAAATAAGTTGTTTCAACTTACTTTTTCATTAGTCATGAACATAAATATATATATCTTTTAATATAAAATTATATCAAATTTTTTATCTTAAAAGACATAATTTTCTATTCTAGTAATAAATATATACAAAAATATTTTTTGAATACTGTATCTATATTTAATTATAGAAATATTATTAATATAATATTTTTATGTATATCTAAATTATTCATTAATATCTCCTTAAGGTGGAGCATGCAAGTCTTCAATGCCCAACTTGACCAATATTATTTCAAATTTTTTGGCATCAAAAGACATAAAAAGGTCGGTCAAGTGGGAACATAAGATGGAAGGAGGCGTTGGTGTATGATCTCATCCCAAACAAGATGACAGTCTACTTCAATGTGCTTTATGCGTTCATGAAAAACTAGATTTTTAGCAATGAGACGAATGGGAACTTGGTGAGGCACGTATAGAAAGGAGAGTATATCTTTAATCCACTTCAATTCTTTTGTTATCTGAGCCATTGAACGATATTCAGCCTCAATAGAAGAGGCAGACACTGTCTGTTGTTTCTGAGTTTTTCAAGATATTGGTGAGTTACCTAGTTGGATGAACTGTCATTGACTTGCGAGTGAGTGGACAACTAGCCCAATAGAGTCACACCATCCATAGAGCTGCAAATCATTCTCTTGTGGGAGAAGAATTCTTTGGCCAGGGTGTCCCTTTAAATAGCGTACAACACGTAAAGCGGCTTGCCAGTATTCGATGCGTGGATTTTGCATGAACTAGGATAACATGTGAATATTGTACACTAGATCAAGCCGAGTAAAACACAAATAAATTAGTCTTCCAACAAGCCGATGATATATATCAGGATTGAATGAAAGAGAACCTATAGCTAACCCCAATCGATGATTCTCTTCGCACGGTGTTGCTATAGGCTTAGCACCTAGAAGTCCTGTTTCGGTGATTATGTCCAAAGCATATTTTTTTTGGTACAGAAAGATTCCAGTCGGAGATCTGGCAATCTCAACTCCCAAGAAGTACTTCAGTCGGCCTAAATATTTCATGTAAAAATATGTGTAAATACTAAATACTATTTGAAACGTTGAATTGCAGCACCATTATTTCCTGCAATTACAAGGTCATCAACATTCACTAAAACTACCAGTTACACGCTATTGTGACGAAAGCTAAACAAGGAATGGCCCATTGGGGATTGCTTAAAACCATATCGAAGGAGGGCAAATAAAAAATTTTGCAAACCAGCAATATGGAGCCTACCGCAGTCCGTAGAGAGATTTATGAAGTTTACAAACAAGTCCTTGTTGAGGCACTTTGACAACCAGGGGGAAGCTTCATGTAAACGTCCTCATCAAGTTCTCCATGAAAAAATGCATTGTGGACATCCATCTGGTGGAGTTTCCAATTTTGGGCTGCTGTCACTACGAGTGTTGTGCGAATTGTTACCATCTTTACCATTGGAAAAAACGTTTCATTGTAATCCAAGCCTTTCACTTGATTATTTCCTAAAATTACCAGTCTTGCTTTGAACCTCTCTATTGTCCCATCAAAATTGTATTTAATTTTATAAACTCACGTATACCCATGTGCTTTCTTTCCTGGGGAAGAGTTGTGAGCTTCCAAGTGTCATTAATTTGAAGCACACGAATTTTTGGGGACATTGCTTCGTGCCAACGCTCATCTCTAACTACTTGAGAGAAAAATAGAGGTTCCTGTTTTGTCTGGATAGAGGCAAGAAAACTGCGGTGTTGTTTGAAAAAAGAATTATAATTCACAAAATTTTGTATAGGATAGAACACACCTGAGGATTTTGATGGAGAGAGAGGTTGGTCGGTAGAGCTTATTGGTATCGTGGCAGCAGAGACAAAATCACGCAACTTGACTGAGGGTGTCTTCATGCGGTAACCCCGACCAAGTGGAACGTCCATCGTGACTAGTGGTAAATCAGAAGTCGGTATTATTTCTGCTGCACTTGGTTCTGATGCATCGTCAACAATGTACTCTTCAATCTCTTCATTAAGCTCATGTCCTCCTTGTTTGTCAATAGGTACTTCAATAAGGGAATCTCCAGTACAGTCATTTAAGTGTGGAGTATTGGACTCAAGTGTGGGTGCTGAACTTGGCTCATTGTGTGTGTCTTCTTCAACAATTGTTTCTGTCATAGGAGGTCCAATATCCTGATTCCTTGGTTCCAAAGCCTAATCCACTTTAAAAGAGAACACATCTTCAACAAAATGGACGTCACGAGAGACAAAGAAAACTTCTTTTTCCAAGTCAAATAGTTTTCATCCATTTTGTCCAAAAGGATACCCACATTTTCAGTTGTGGCTGGCAAATTTGTCTTTTGCCTATTCTGATTTTGAGCATAACACAAAGAGCCAAAAACCCGCAAGTGCTCATAACTTAGAATTGTTCCATGCAAAACCTCATACGGAGTCTTGCCCTTCAGTATTGAGGATGGTGTACGATTAATTAAATAACCAGCAGTTAAGACACATTCTCCCCAAAACTGAATAGGAAGATTGCCTTGAAAGCGTAATAATCTAGCAACATTGAGAATATGTTGGTGTTTGCACTCCACTCGTCCATTTTGTTGCAGTGTATTAACACATGATGATTGGTGAACAATGTCTTGTTGTAAGAAGTATTGTTTTAAACACATGAATTTCGTTCCATTATCAGATCGCACCATTTTAACATACTTGTTATATTGGCGTTCAACCAAAGTGAAAAAAATTTTCAATGTGATTGATACCTCAGCTTTTTCTTTCAACAAATTTATCCAAACTGCTTGTGAACAATCATCTACAATAGTTGAAAAATATGAAGCACCACACGAGGAGGGAGTTCTATAGGGTCTTCACAAGTCACAATGGATTAAATAAAAAATATTGGAAGCTTGATAGTCACTTAAAGAAAACTTATCTCTTGTTTGTTTGAATTTTTCACAAATTTTATTACTTGTAGATCTCTCACTTACATTACGGAGTATTTACACAATTTTAAATGATGGATGCCCTAGTCTCTTATGCCGAAGTACTAGTTGATTCTCTGTTCTGGCATGACAAGCTTGAATCTTGTGTGCCCCATGATACCAATAGAGCCCATCTTTCCGCTCACCCGCTCCAATTAGCGTTTTCGAAGTGCGGTCCTGTATGACACAAAACTTATCAGTTAATTGTATTAGACAGTGTTCTTCATCTGTTAATTGAGAAATTAAAAGCAAGTTGCAGTTTAATTGAGATACATAGAGAACATTTTTCAATTCAAGTCCTCCTTCAAGTATCACTGTTCCTTACTTGCATGCTATCACCTGCTCTCTATCCGGTAAATCTACTGGACACATACATATAGTTTTCTTTTTACATGAATTTTTCAGGGTTCTCGTCATGTGGTTGAAAACTCCACTATCAATGATCCATAAATAAAAAATTCTCTTACCAGTTATTTTCTCAGAGTCATTTGGTTTTTGCTTGTTAATCATATCTACCAATACTTTCCATTGCTCATTGGTCAATTCAGATATCTCATGTCTCGTGTCTTCTGTGGTGATAGCATGGCTACCATTTCCATCAGTGTGTGCTACATGTACACGTGCTGAAATTCTTTGAGCACGTGTGCCTTGTTGTTTGTAGCCTTTGCCACCGTCTCTTCCTTCATTCCTTGGTCGATCGCCCCACCATTCTGGATATCCTACAATCTGAAAGCATCCTTTAACATCATGCCCACTTTTGCCATAGTTAGAGCATATTGTTGATTTTTGACTAAGATCTCCTCGTCCTTTTATCCTGTTCCCTGCGAGTCCCACAATCAACTCTCTTTCTGATGCCTTAGCCATCGTCTTCACTCTCTCCTCTTGGACTAGCATTGCATACACACGATTCAGCAATGGTAAAGGATCTGTTGCCAGGATATTTGACTGCACTGTTCCGTAACTCGCATCATCTAGGCCCATTAGAAATTGGTGGACCATCTCTTATTCCTTTTGCTTCTCAAGTTGAGATCCAATCTCGCACTTACATCCACCACACGCATTTGGGAATTTGCTCGCACTGTGCTAATTCATATACTTTCAATTTCCCATAATATGCCATCATGGTCATTCCTTTCTGTTTGCATCTCGTCAAATCTTACTTCAGTTATTGTATTTGTGGTTTGTTCATAGCAGAAAACCGCTCTTTGATATCTTTCCACAGTGTTCGCACATTTTCAACATACGCAACGGTTGATCGTAAGCTTGGTTCAATCGTGTTCAAGATCCATGATACAATCATGGATTGGACTGCCCACCAATTCTCAAGATCAGATGCACCTTGTTCTGGTTCCGTGAGAGTTCCATCGATGAATCTCCATTTTCTCCAAACCCGAAGTGATGTTTTCACAGCTCTAACTCATTCCTCATAGTTTTCTCCATGCAGTTGCACCTGTGTAATTACATTTCCTGGGTTGTCACTCACATTGAAGTTATATGACGAGTAAGTTTTCTTAGTTTCTTTTTCTGAAACCTCTGGTATATTTACAGAGTTCTTTCCTAATTCTGTAGCCATGATTATGCAGCCTAAGTTCTTTTTGTGTTTGTTGGTATGAGAGTATACTCTGATACCATTAATATTGTTATTAGGATAAAGTACTATTTTTGTTACTAATGAGCTATAATTCAAATGACATAATCTTTCCATACTCATTTAAAAGTTGTGGGTTCGAGTCTTACTCCTAACTTTAGAAAAAAAGTACTATTTTGATCTTCGACATTTAAATTAAATTCTAATTTTATTTTTAACATTTCAAATTATTTATTTTTATCTCCCACAAATTGAAATAGGATATTTAAAAATTTTGAATTAAAATATAAATTTAAAATATTAAAGATCAAATTAAAATTTAAAATATTAAAGATTAAATTAGAATTCGACTCAAATTACTTTGTCCTTGTTATTATAATGTTATTCCCCCAAATTACATTGCAGGATTCCGAAACAAAAAACTGGTGGCTAGTAGCACAAAACAGACACATTGGATATTTTCCAGCAGCACTATTCTCAAACTTGTCAACGGCCAATAGAATTGGTTGGGGTGGCAGAGTTTCTGGTGTTATGAAGGGTCAGAGTCCACCCATGGGCTCCGGTCACTTCCCAGATGGGGACCTGACACATGCCTGTTTCATCAGAAAGATTTCATATGTTGTGTCTGATGGGTCAACCCAGGAACCGGTTCAGGATGTTCCAAAACTTGGGGGTGATAATCCTCAATGCTATGGCCTCAAATATTTTGGCTTTTTGGATCCCCAAAATAGATTCACCCTTCAGTTTGGGGGCCCTGGTGGATCTTGTGCCACATAAATTAAATGTGAAACAAATATCATATAATTAATGTATTCTTGGATCAATAATGTTGGTTCTCATTCTTATTTTTAATTCTTGCAATAAATAAAATACTACTACAGGATTTACCGGTATATGCCGGTATATGCCGATTGAATTATACATTTTTTGACCTTTTATGTTAGAATAAATTACTATTTGTACTCATAAAAGATATAGATGCTGACAAATATATCTATATAAGAATAAAATGATAATTATAACCACAGAAGATGGTTTTTGTGTGTGCCAATAGTATCCGAACGTTGGTTACACAATTGGTCCGTTAGGGTATTCTTGACACACAGAAACTATATGCCGTTGATACAATTATCATTTTATTCTTATATAGATATATTTGTCGACATTTATATCTTTCATAAATACAAATGGTAATTTATTCCTTTATGTTATGTGTAATTCAGAATCCAAGAGAACATCTGAGTTTTACAACTAACAATTTGATTAATTGATGAAATGCTAAGGGATAAGAACTCTATTCCCTAAACGGCTAAATCCTTTGAATCATCATATTATATTATTATGCATGTATGTTCCTTCAAGGTGAAAGCTGTTACAGAGACCGCATTGGATTCTCCAACCAGATTTCACTTTTGTTATGTTTTTTTTTTTAATTATTATTATGAGATTCATGTAAAATGGATAAGACAAAAAATGTGCTTGCTTTATGCTTTTTCATATTTTATTTTTACTATTTAAATATTTGGCATAGAAATTTTTTATTGATACTCTAAGAGATCAAAAGCATATAATTTTCTATTAATATATTAAAATCAAGACTGCTTCAAATTACTCATCGTTAGGAACTAGTTAGAAATTATGTTCATAATCTTAAGATGATGACATACATACTTTGCTGAATATTTTTTCAAAGCATAATAAGCTCTTAATGCACAACCAAATGATTCACTTAAAATGCTTTGAAGTTTGAATAGAAAGGATTAGTCAACCATGAGAAGAGTAATTTGAATCTGTTGTGAGTATGAAATACAAAGTATATATGTACATGTATTATATACATGAAAATACAAAAAATGCAAAGCAAATTAAAAGAAGCTTGTTCTCATCACACCCTATCATCTATAAAGAAAACCAACCACAACACACCCTCCATACTCTATCCTTTAAGCTAAAAGAAAAGCTTCTCTCTTATTCCCTTCACTTGTCTTCTTCTTACAATCCACAATCATCATGCAATGATAATTAGATTTTATATATATTTATCTTCTTTCATCCTATGATATAACAAAATAATATACAAAGGTATATTATATATCATATGCATAAAAAAGAAGAAAAAGAAAAGAGAATTATTATTGCATATATGGGTAGTAATAGCATTTTTGTTGCAAGGTTATTGTTTAGAGCATTATTAGTGTTGGTCTTGGTGGGGCTTGTTTGTGTTTTTGTATTAGTTAATGGTGGCAATGGAGGAAGAACAAGAAAGGCTTCAGAAACACTACAAGTGAAGAAGATAGCTAGAGATAACAACATGATGAGCAATAACAATAGGAGGGTTTTCAATGGACCAGATCCAATTCATAACAGGTATTACAAGTCTCACATCACTTAAGAATATTTTTTTTATCTGTTTTATAAATATTTTAGAGTTATAATTTTTTTTATTTAATTAATCTACTTAATTTTATGATGTTCAATTTTATAAATATTTCCTGGCACAAGTGCACAACAAATAAAACTTGTTCAAACAAGTGCTCTTCTTATGGAATATTCCAGAGTCATCAATCTCAAGTTTCTTTATTACTGTATATATTTGCTGAGTTAGAATTTTGATATAAACATATGGATATTTTATATTATTGTAATTTTATTAGTGTCAAAAACATGGATTTAACAGAAATAAATTATCTGATTTTTGGTTCAGGAGAGCAGGAAATAATTCTGGTCAACCTCCCGCTCAATCTTAGTCAACATAAAATTCTACAAGCTTCACTCCCACCATTTGACGAGGAGTAATTCTTGCATATACACCTCATATTTTGGTATATTTAATTATTTATAATAAAAGTAGATTCTATTAAATTTATTTAAAGTAGATTAAATTGTTTATGGATTTTATTAAAAAAGTTTAATTTTTTATGTATTAATTTAGACAATTGTATACTATCATTTGATCATATTCTTTCCTTTAAATAATTATTCATGCGATGATTGTAAAAGAGTAATATTTTTTTTAGTAATGATAAATAAGTGGATGTAGTAGTGTTAGCTTAATTGCTTCTTGTAATTCAAGTATGCATAGCTAATTCCACTACCACACAAAATTGATTTGTTAGGGACATATATGGAAGGCTAAAGAGGGAGGGGTAAAAAAAGAAAAGAGAAGCTTGTGCCACAGAAGATAAGCTCAAAGCAGTGAAAACAAAGTTTTGTTATGTCTGAGAAGTGCAGCGAACTATAGTTCAAATGACATAATTTTTTCGTTTTCATTTAAAGGTCTCGAATTCAAATCTGTTCTTGCTGAGATTGGTCGGTGTATAACTCGTCTGCCGGAAAATGCTTGTAAGCTCTCTGTCCAGATGAAGTATATGAAAGAACAAGGGGATGGATACCTGCAAAAGACACTCCGACGCTCAAGTCAGTAAGTGTTTAAGAGGTATATAATAATTCTATGAATATAGAATGTAAGACATGAATTGAAAGTTATCATGTGTTATGTTGTGTTTATAATAATTCTATGAATACAGAATGTATTATTGAGATTAGATATAGAAGGTTCTTTTTATAGACATAAAATTGATTAATAGAATTGATGTTATGACCGTTTGGTCATTAAGATAGAAATGATGAAGGTGTCAGTTACAAGCAAAAGAATGAATGATAGTTAACGCCGAGTTATAACTCATAATGCATAATAAAGACTGAGTTATAAGGTATAAGGTGACGGATCATAGCCCCAAACTTTGTCCGCTGATCATATGATCCAGGCTAAGCTTAGAAAATAAAATAAGTTATAACTCGGTTAAAAGATAAGTGAATAATGATATGGTGAGCCCCCAAGCTTAGTCGGGTTATTATGTCGCCACTTATTCAAAAAATAATTGAATGATAAGAGTCATTCAATCAAGATAGTTGTGTGCGGATATTTTTCCGCTTAAGAACAATTTTAGCATTTGATTGTATGTGAACTGAAAAGTTCAGAGATAGATATCCATTGACGGAATCGATTGTATGATCCGAGGATATAATGGTTAATTATCTTGGGAATTTTTCCGGCCCACAACAACTTATTGATAAATTTCTCGCTCAAAGAAATTAGTTATTGAATATTTACAATTTATAGTGAAGGTCTGACATGAATAAGATACATTGAGAAAATGAATAGGTATAAAGTCGCAACATATATTGAATAATATATATTGTAAAAGTAAAATAGTTCAAAATAAAAAAATATACCTTGAAAGTTGATAATTGTAGAGAAGAAGACGACATATATGAATGTCATACATGCCAAATGTGAATATCTGAATTTTGTTTTGTAGGACATGCTTTAATTTGATAATAAAGTAATAAGATAACAGTTATTAAATTATACATTTAGTATAATGTTTCTAGCAATTATAGTATGACGAAGGATTTTTCTCGTGCAATAATAGTAAATTTTGAATGTTTGCATGTGTTTTTACTTAACTTTTTGTATTAAACAAATAGTAACATAAAAGTTAATAGCATAAAGTAAATAGTGTAACAGTTATATACAATTGATATACAATTAATTTTGATGGAATCCAATTTTAAGATTTGAACTCATTATTACCGTCATTTAAGAATATAATACATAATGAAATAAAAATGCAATTGACATGGTTGTTATATGTCATTATTGTATAGAACATATATTGAGGTTTGAATATAACTAATAAATCAGTAAATATTAGTTGCACAAAATATAAATGTAAAGTATGTTGAATAAAAAAATATAATTTTACGTGTAAATAGAGAACTTTAAAAAAGTAAGCAAAATTGATAAGTGAGTTTATGCTCGAATTGATTGAAAATCGAGATTGTTCTCGAATTGATTGAAAGCCGAGTTTGTTTTTGGATTGGTTAATTGATCGATTATAAGATGTGAAATATTATGATAGGTAAAAGTGAAGCAATTTGAAGGTATAAAATACAAACCTTATAAAAAGTTACGATAGATTAAAATTTGATAAGAGGTATTAAATAAAATCTTAAACAAAATTGTTGAGATTGGTTCAAAAATTTGAATGTAAATCAAGTTTTATGAACCTAAAGGGAGTAGAAATTATTTTACTCGTCCCCACAGACGGCGCCAATTGTTCTTGCTGAGATTGGCCGGTGTATAACTCGTCTGCCGGAGAATGCTTGTAAGCTCTCTGTCCAAATGAAGTATATGAAAGAACAAGGGGGTGGGTACCTGCAAAAGACATTCCGACGCTCAAATCAGTAAGTGTTTAAGAGGTATATAATAATTCTATGAATATAAAATGTAAGACATGAATTGAAAGTTATCATGTGTTATGTTGTGTTTATAATAATTTTATGAATATAGAATGTATTATTGAGATTAGATATAGAAGGTTCTTTTTATAGGCATAAAATTGATGAATAGAATTGATGTTATGACCGTTTGATCATTAAGATAGAAATGATGAAGGTGTCAGTTACAAGCAAAAGAATGAATGATAGTTAATGTCGAGTTATAACTCATAATGCATAATAAAGACTGAGTTATAAGGTATAAGGTGACGGATCAAAATCTCATTACTAACTTAAAAAAAATGCAAATTTAGTGAAATTTATACCATTTTGTTCTATAGCAAAAGAAAATTAATCGTTATGGGTGGTTTTCCATGTAACATAATACAAATATATCTAACAATGCCAGTATGAGAGAATGAGAAGCACTTCGTAATAAGGTTATATAATATTGGTGAATATGTTCTAATAACAAACATTTGATGGAGAGTGATATTTATAACGAGAAACTCTTGGATTAGGAATTTTTAGTATTTTTAATCTGCACAAATATTAAATTATTTGTAATAAATAAATTTTATTAATTTATGTATATAAATTTTAAAAAATATAAATATAAATTATATTGATTTATGTATATAAATTTTAATAAATATATACATAAGTTATATATCTTTATATATAACTGTTACGTTGGGTAACCGGAGATTAGTGGGTTGGATTAGTCTGGCTGGCCCAATCGTCTGAATGAGGAAGTATCCAAGTGGATTGATGATCCAAGACCACCGTCCGACTTCAGTATGAGAAAATGGGGGGTGGTACCTGCAAAGACACTCCGATGCCTAAGTCAGCATGGGGTTAAGCAGATTTAGAATGTATTGGAACTTAGAGATACCTGAGGAGTGTCAGGGTATTTATAGTAGTGATCAAATAACCACCGTTGGAGTAGTGCCACCTTTTTAGGTGGATAACCGTCCCTTTTTATCTAGGAATTGTTGGGATATGACTTCTAGAAGTGGGTTGAGAGATTTTAGGGGCAGTTACTTATTTTAATAAGCGTTATCTGCCAGCTATTTCTTGAGCCCGACTTCTTTGGAAAGAAGTCTGTGTTGAGTCCGACCTCTTCTGAAGAGGTCGGTGAATAACGAAGGCCAATATTTGGATTGGGCCTTTTGGTGTATTTAGACCTGGGCCTTAGTGTTGGGTCAGTGTATGAACAGTGCCCCTACTCGAGTTCAATCTCTTTTTCTTAAGAGTTGGATTCGAGTATTTGAATTCGGGCTTGTAGGCTCTGTATGATTGGTTTTAGCACATCTTGCTTAACCAAAGAATATTTCTTGTCCTAGTTTCATACAACTCGTTCAATTCGAGTTGTTTTGAGGATACATGACTTGTTTTAATACAAATCACCTTTCTGAAACTTATTCTGATTTCTTACGACTTGTTTTGATACAAATCGTTTATTTCAAAACTCGTAATTATTTTTTAGTATAACCTCATCTAGCTCGTTCGATGCGAGTAGTTTTAAGGTCTTACGATTTGTTTCATTTCAAATCGTTTAATTAAAACGTGGCTATTTCTTGATCTAATTTCATACAACTCATTTAAATTCGAGCTGTTTTTTAGGACTTCACAAATTGTTTCAAGTACAAATTGTTTATTTTGAGTCCTTTTAAAGTATCAGATCATCTTTATAACCATCGGACTTCGTTGCTTTATCCATTATGCCCCTGCTCGAGGTCAAGCTTTATGAAGTCGGACTCGAGCAATCAAGTAGAAAGGATTTTCGAATGAAGCCTTTTTTTGTTGAACTCATTCATTCTGAGTTTATAGATGACTTGTTTTTTATACAAGTCACTTTTTTGAAGCACAACTCGTTATATATCAAGTTGTTTTGCGCAATTTGTTTTAATACAAATTGTTTAGATCATATGGTTATTTTTTACTCGATTTTGTTCAACTCATGAGTTCGAGTTGTTTTAAATCATCAAGCCGTATTATCACCATTGGACACCAATTTGAACCTCGTCGCTTTATCCGAGCGACCATTGAAAAGATCAGCTCGTGATTTTTGCGCTTTGTCGAGCATAAATTGGCGCCTTAGGTGAAGGGATTATATGCTTATTCCCTCCCCTTTCTAGTTTTTACAAGGTTGTCATCCTTGTGTATGATACAACTCGTTTTACCCAAGTTGTTTTGGAGGATAGTTTTTACGTTTCGATTTTGTTCAAAAACGTTTACAATCCTTTCTTTCCTTTTTAACTCGTTTCTATACGAGTCATTTGGTTGAAGGATTTTTATTTTGATTTTACTTTAATGATTCATTTTGATACAAATTACCTTTTAATGCTTTGCTTTAATGATTTGTTTTTATACAAATCACTTTTAAAGCTTTGCCTTTAGATAGACACGACTTATGCTTGACACAATTTCGTTGAAAACATGGTTGACTGGCATAACTCGTTTAATCCGAGTTATCCTTATGTTGTTGTGAATACTAGAACGAGTTTTCTTGGAACAACTTGTTTTTGTGAAATTGTTCTATTTTATACGACTAGGTCGTTTATTTTTAGAACTTGTAGAGATGAGATCGTGGGTTTGAGATTTTGTATGATCCATTTGTTATCCGTGTGGATCGAGTTGTTAGATCGTATTTATGCCTCAAGGGGCATATTTAATTAAGTTACTTTTGCGACTTGTTCTAAACACAACTTTTTCAACCCATTTGGCCCGAGCTGTTTCGAGGTGTTTTCTTTCCAATTCGCATATGTAACTTCTTTCCACCAATTGGTTCCTCATCGCTTCATCCAGGCGATTTCTATATGATCGGCCCGTGATTTTCGCGGTTTATCGAGCTTCAATTGGTGTGTGTTAATTGTAGAAAATCAATTTTCATAAGGAATTGTTTTATCTCCTTATGTTGGAGGTGTGTTGCGACCTGGGTAGTTCATCACCTTTGAGGTGGACACTTTGTAGTTGCCCTTTTCTAAGATCTCAGTAATCTTGTAGGGTCCTATCCTTTTTGTTGTCAGCTTTCCTTCGCCCGAACTCAGTAGCCTGATATTTTTTCTTATCAAGATGAGGTCTTTTGCGACGAATTTTGTAGCCATCCTTTGTCTCAAGAGCTCTTTCCTTATCCGAGTTTGCTCTCGAATTTCCGGAAGGGGGTCAAGCTTTTCTTTTTGAACTTGAATGTTATCAACTTCATTGTAGAATTTCTCAAAACCTCTTTTCTTATCTGAGTTTGCTCTCAGATTTTTGGAAGGGAGTCAAGTTCTTCTTTCGTGCTCTAGCATCATTGTAGAATGTTGTCTTTGGTTAATAATTTTGGACTTGGCTCTCATAATAAGCCAGTGCCCCTACTCGAGGTCGAGCTTCATAAAGTCGGACTCGAGTATTCACTCATGCCATTCTTGAATCTTACTATTTGTTGCTATGTGACTTTTACAAGTTATTTTGGACTCTCTTTTTGGGAGGTCGGATAACTTGTTTTATACTTGTTGTGTCAACTTAGTAAGGTCGGATACTTATCTCTTGGCTTGAGGAGGCATTCTTATAAATCGCCATCCTTTTTCAATTTGTTTTAAACAAATTGTTGTGAGGTCAGGTTTGCATCCTCTTCGTGTTGATGTTTGATTATGATCATGCTGTCCTTAAGTTATTTGTGCAATTCGTTTTAGGTTTGCCCCTTGCCAGCTTGATTTAGTACAAGTGGCTTAATGAGGTCGGACCACGATTTGCATTTATAACTTCTTACACCACTTTGGATCTCGTCACTTCAAGTCAGAAAAAGTGTGCATTAGGGAGTAAGGTGCGCTTTCTAGCTGTAGTATCCCTTTTGTTGTAGACATGGCATAATCTAGGTAGATTGTTTTCGAGTAAGTCGAGTATGTTGTAGTAGTTCTTTTTCAAGTCTTAAGTGACTTTGTTGGGATTTTTTCATTTTGGTGTTGGCTTTTCTTCGTCCGATTTTGGCCCGATGTCATTTTGGATCAAGACGAGGTTGTCGGTTGAGAAATTTCTTCGTATGACCTTCTCATGGCCATTTATCCTTGGGATCTGGCTCTCGAAATCGTACCTCAAGAAAGAGGTCGGACTTTTCTTTGTGAGCTCTAAAAGAGGTCGGATTTTCCTTTATAAATTCAGAGATTTTGACCTCATTGTGGTCTGACCTTTAAAAGAGGTCAGAATTTCTTCATAAGCTCTAAAAGAAGTCGGATTATTATTTGTAGACTTGAATTCTCAGAAGAGGTCAAATTATCTTCATAAGCTTGGATCCTTAGAAGAGGTCGGATTTTTCTTTCTAAGCTTGGAAAGAGGTCGGACTTTCTTTCTAAGCTTGGAGGTTTTCGACCTCATTGTAGACTCTGATCTTTAAAAGAAGTCGGAATCTCTTTCTGATATTCTTCGAGATTTTTGACCTCGTTGTAGAGTTGATCGTGAAAGAGGTCGGATTTTCTACAGACTCCAAAACGAGGTCGGATTTTTTCCTTGTCGGTTCTAAAGAGGTCAGATTCTTCTGAGCAATGAGGTTTTAGACCTCATTGTAGAGTTTCACCTTTAAAAGAGGTCAGACTTTCTTCGTGGGATCTAAAAGAAGTCGGATTTTTCTTTATTAGTCTGGCGGTTTTTGACCTTATTGTAGAGTCTGACCTTTAAAAGAGGTCGGACTTTTCCTTCATGAACTTTGCAAGAGGTCGGATTTTCTTTATGAGCTCCAAGCTTATCCGACCTTGTTGTAAAGTTTGACCTTTAAAAGAGGTCGGATTTTCTTTGTGAGCTCCCAACTCATCCGACCTTGTTGTAAAGTCTGACCTTTAAAAGAGGTCGGACTTTTCTTCATGAGCTCTCTAAAAGAGGTCGGATTTTCTTTGTGAGCTCTAAGCTTATCCGACCTTGTTGTAAAGTCTGACCTTTAAAAGAGGTCAGACTTTTCTTCATGAGTTCTCTAAAAGAGGTCGGATTTTCTTTGTGAGCTCCAAGCTTATCCGACCTTGTTGTAAAGTCTGACCTTTAAAAGAGGTCGGGCTTTTCTTTGTTGTAAAGTCTGACCTTTAAAAGAGGTCGGACTTTTCTTCACGAGCTCTCTAAAAGAGGTCGGATTTTCTTTGTGAGCTCCCAGCTCATCCGACCTTTGAAGAAAAGTCTGACCATTAAATTTCAGTTTTCTTCCTGGAAGACATCCATCTTTATTGGTGTGCAAACAACATCAAATTCTACCACAGGAATATTTCTTTCCATATTCATTGGCAGTGATGTAATTTGTGAGCAACCAACGAAAGATGTACCATGAGAATTTTTTGTGTTATTCACTGCTCTGTTGTAATTGACATGTGAATCCACTGAAGAAAAAACTGGATTCATCACTCCGTTGTCGGATTGGGTTGCATTCAAATTGGCTGATGCTGTGTATTTGGAACATGCAACTGCTCCATTTCATGAGTGGGTATCATGGATTTTTCCGAGATTGTAAGTTGGCACAGATGTCATTGTCCATCCTATTTCACGAAGAGGTTGGGATTAGTCACGTTCCCTTTTCCTCTTTTTTTTTCTTCACGTAACTTCTTTTGCCAATTGAATTTTCTGAATTGAAAATTCTTTTATTCAATTAGCTTTCGAGTTCATTTTTTTCACGTAACTTCTTTTGCCAATTGAATTTTCTGAATAGAAAATTCTTTTATTCAATTGGCTTTCGAGTTCGTCTTTTTTTTTCACGTAACTTCTTTTGCCAATTGAATTTTTTGAATTGAAAATTCTTTTATTCAATTGGCTTTTGAGTTCGTCTTTTTTTTTTTCACGTAACTTTTTTTGCAATTAAATTTTCTGAATTGAAAATTCTTTTATTCAATTGGCTTTCGAGTTCGTCTTGGTTTGCTTTCTACAATGGCCTTGGGACGGTGCTTTCTTCTCTTTTAATCCAATTTAACTATAGAAGTAGAATCATCATCCCTATTTGATATCCTTTGCCCGTTGGGAGAAGTTTTTACGGGATTTCTGGTATCCATAGAAACTGTATTCCAACTTCTTTTTAACATGCTTGCATCTTATTCATGTCGAGTGGTTGTCTGACTATGTTGTTAATCATCCGCCATTATCAAGAGTTGAGCTCCAGGTCCCCGACAACGGCGCCAATGTTACATTGGGTAACCGGAGATTAGTGGGTTGGATTAGTTTGGCTGGCCCAATCGTCTGAATGAGGAAGTATCCAAGTGGATTGATGATCCAAGACCTCCGTCCGACTTCAGTATGAGAAAATGGGGGGTGGTACCTGCAAAGACACTCCGATGCCTAAGTCAGCATGGGGTTAAGCAGGTTTAGAATGTATTGGAACTTAGAGATACCTGAGGAGTGTCAGGGTATTTATAGTGGTGATCCAATAACCACTGTTGGAGTAGTGCCACCTTTTTAGGTGGATAACCGTCCCTTTTATCTAGGAATTGTTAGGATATGGCTTTTAGAAGTGGGTTGAGAGATTTTAGGGACAGTTACTTATTTTAATAAATGTTATCTGCCAGCTATCTCTTGAGCCCGACTTCTTTAGAAAGAAGTCTGTGTTGAGTCCGACCTCTTCTGAAGAGGTCGGTGAATAACGAAGGCCAATCTTTGGATTAGGCCTTTTGGTGTATTTGGACCTGGGCCTTAGTGTTGGGCCAGTGTATGAACAATAACATTTTTATAAATATATATAAATTATTATTAACTAAATATTAATAAAAAAATAATAATATTTATTAGTAATGTAGTCATTTATATCTGTTTTGTCACTCATTTTTCATTTACTAATGAAATAATTGTATATCCAACTTCACACTTATATTTCTTCGGAAAAATGTTATCACAAATTTGGCAGAAATTATTTTTGATATGGAAATAGAGATGGTATTTTAGTTGAATATTGACATTTAAAGTGTATTGCATTATTGTGGAAGTCATTCAACACACTCCTGCGTGTTTTAACACGTCCCTCACGTGTTGGTCAAGATGCTGCCACATGTCTAACACGCCTCCCATGTGTTGGCCAGGATGTTGCCATCTGTCTAACACGCCTCCCACGTGTTGCAACACGCCCCCCACGTATTGACTTTATACCCGCAAAATTCACCTACCTGTAATTACATTAAATAATCTCATTTTTAACAAAAACACCAATAATTTTTTCATATTAAAAAAAATCGATACACTTGATATTTTTATTTTTTTTTCCTTTTTCTTTTTTGTAAGTAAGGACTAAAGTAAACTCCACCATTTAAAGGGGTTGGTACTTGGTAGCTAGCCCTAGCAAGTAGCATCAGAAAAATAAAGGAGCTAAGGGTATGTTGGTCTTTTTAACCAGATTCCTTTGGTGAAAGTAGTAAAACTACTTGGTCTTTGGTCCAGTCCATGCAACAGATTTTATTGTCTCATGTACAGCCTATGTTCTTCAATGTCGTAGGTTGGTCTAGATGATTAGTTCATTAGTTCAATTAGTTGGGTAGTTCAATTAAATAAATGTTAAAAATTTAAATTTTATTTTGTATATATTGTTAGAAATAAAAGATTAAATTAAAAAAAATTTATGTATTATTGAGTATATTCAAGTTGTCTGGAATGATACAATATAAAAAAATATTTATAAGTATTAAGAGAATCGTAATAATAAAAACGTAATATTCTATAATAAATATTTAGATATACTAAATAATCCTAATGAATACTAATTGATTCTAATATATTTTGACATATGTAATAATTTAGTGATTAATAATAAATTCTTATATAGAGTTTAAATTCGTAATCGATTAATTATTGATCTAACACATTAAAAAAATATCGTGAGAGAAAAAAAAAATGAAAATTAAAGGATGCTCATTATTGCTAGCTCAATAATTTTTATCTGCTTTCTCTTTTTTGTTATTGTTGTTTTTTTTTCTTTTTCATTTTTAATTGTAGCAAGCGAAAAATGCGTCCAAAGCATGTGAGTTTAAAACCAAGCCAACAAAGAGATAAATTTTTAATCATCATATATATCAACAAAGTCGAGTGCGAGGTAATAGGGGTGTTCGCGGTGCGGTTTGATTCAGTTTTTGAGGGAAAAGCCATTCGATCCGATCTTATAATTAAAGTGCGGTTCGGTTTGGTTCGTTTTTTTGTCAAGGTCATCCGAACCAAACCAAACCAATTAAATCGGTTTGATTTGGTTCGGTTTTTTCAATCAAATAAAAAAAATTCTACCATACTATTATGCAAAGTCGTAACATTGAAATCGACAAACCGAAATACACAATAGCTAACAAAGTCTTGATATAATGAAATTTAACGACAACAGAATTCAAATACGACAATTAAAGAAGTTCAATAGTTCAACAGTCAACACAACTGAAAATAAAAATAAATTGTCATTAAACTGATAGCAAAGTTATGGTGTCTTCTCCAACAAAATAGCTAAACTTCTTAATGCACACCAACCTGAAATAAAAAAAACAGTTGCATAATAAGAACAACAACAACAATAATAATTATAATAATAATAAGGGTAAAGTACTAAATTGGTCTCCTGGGTTTGGGCGTAATTCTGTTTTGGTCCTTAATGTTTAAAGTGTTCTATTTGAATCCAAAAAAGTTTCATTTAGCATCAATTTAGTCCCACAGTGAGGTCAAAATTAAATAATTAACAAAATATCCTACATAACAACAGTACAAGAACAAAATCGATAATCTAGAGAACAAGTACAAGCTCCAGAGGCATAAAATCAACCATTGATACATCAATATATTTATTTATTATTTTTTTATAATATAAATAAAATATTTTCTATAAAACTAAAGAAAATGATAAATAAATGTATTGATACATCAATGGTTGATTTTGTGCCTCTGGAGCTTGTACTTGTTCTCCAGATTATCAATTTTGTTCTTGAACTGTTGTTATGTAGGACATTTTGTTAATTATTTAATTTTGACATCACTGTGGGACTAAATTGATGCTAAATGAAACTTTTTTGGATTCAAATAGAACACTTTAAACCTTAAGGACCAAAACAGAATTACGCCCAAACCTAGGGGACCAATTTAGTACTTTACCCTAATAATAATAATATAAGGAGAACAATTCCTACCATAACAAGATGTACTCAATAGCAGAATCTTCTTCATTGGGATCAGGAGTGGGTGCAACTTCTACAAAATATATAAATCAAGAAACAATCATAACAAATAATATATATTAATAAAAACCAGATTAAAGTAAAGAAAATTATAAGTAGAAACTTAACCATACCTAATTCCAACTTCTCCAATTCCTCGATGAGTTCCTCAAGGACAAGTTTTGGAGAGTTTCGGAGCCAATAAATCAAAGCCAGAAACACAACAAGTTATCAGCCAGCAGCAATCCAACAATACCATAAACCAGCAGCAATCCAGCAATACCAATTACCAAGTTATCAAAACTTAACAATAATTCAATAACCAGCAAATTAAACAGCAATAAACAGTAACTATATTGACTTGGAATGGTTCAAATTAAACAGCAATAAATAGCAAATTAGCAACCATAAACAGCAAAGAAGGCAAGAAATGTCAAGACTTTGCACCACCTTTAGAACTCTTCTACCTTTTGAATATATTAAGGTAGGTAATTAACTTTTTATGCATACCATACATATTGTATTTTATTGTTTATGTATTAATATTAAAATTTGAAACCAAGTATAAACATGATTTTTTGGACAGTTAATTATTTGTATTGTTTACTGATGATGACCAAAATCATTAGGGAAAGCGGTCAACTTCTGATCACATGCATGAGGGGGTGAAATACATCAAACACTTACAGAATAGGGTGGAAAAGTTGCAAGCCAAAAGGGATGAGTTAGTGAAGTTGATTAAACAACCATATTAAACAACCACCACTAAACAGCAACTTGGAATGAACAGCAATAAACAACCAGTAAACATCAATAAACAGCAAATTACCTGAATTGGTGGCTCAGACTATATGTTGACTTGGGAGGAAGGCTGACTGGGAGACTTGGTTAGGGTTCTGCCGTGCTGGGAGTGGGTTGAACTGATGATAGTGGCGCTGAGTGGGAGAGCCCAGAAACACTGCTGGCGCTGGGTGGTGGCGTCTCAACGGCGACGGCGTGGTGCTGTGCGTGGGCGACGGCGTCGTGCTGTGGGTGGCGTCTCCGCGAAGAGGAAGGCTTCGGCGTGGTGCTGTGGGATGGCGTCGTGCTTTGGGGATTTGGAGAAGAGAGAGCGAGAGCGACTAAGCAAGTGAGCACTGAGCAGTAGAGAGTAGATACTAGAGAGTAGAGAGCGCAGCCGCAATTTAGGGATTGGGGATTTGGTGGATTAGGCCTTAGGGTTAGGGACGGCTTGGGGGGGGGGGGCGCTCTCACACTCGCGCAGCAGGGCCAGGCACTTTGTTCGTTTGGGGGGGGGTGGGGTTAGGTGTTTTTAGGGTTTTTTCCAAACCGGTTCGGTTTGGTTCGATTAGGGTTTTCAGAGTCAAAACAAAACCGAACCGAACCGCATAAAAAACAGCAAAATCAATTTTTTCGGTTTTCGATTAATTCGATTCTCAATTTTTTCGGTTCAGTTCGTCGGTTTAGTTCGATTCAGATCGATTTTGAACATCCCTACGAGGTAAGAAGAATAAGAACATGGTAAATTGGGGCCTTACCAAGAAAAAATGTATAATTCTCTTAGTAAAATAAAATTCAAGACATTAGATGATAATTTTAAGAATTGTAAAACTAAACAAGCTTGCATGCATTAGCTATTATATCCCCTACAAACTAGAAACAAAGTTTGCATGTATATAATTGGTACTTAGTTGGACCTTTTAAGTATTTAATTTAAGATTTGAACTACTGGCTAGCATCAATAAAATATGAACACAAAATACGAGATTTAACATAATACGAAATATACTAACACACTAAATTTAAATTTTTCTAAGGTAAAAAACACGACATCTATATGAATTTTAAAGAGTTTTTTAGATAAATTATAATTATATCTTAATATGAACTAGTTTTATTGGTTTTAATGTGTTTTTAATTGTATAAAGTATTTTAGATAATTTTTTATATTAATAAATAATAATACAGAGTGTAAGGGCTTGAGCTTGGGCCCATCTCTCACAATCGTCACACCTCGTACATATTGACTCCAATATTTCTCACTTATTGTTGACCCAACAAAAATGGGGCCCAAAAGCTACCGAAAACTTGATTATGAAAACTTGATTTCAGGGGTTAAACTAGCCCCAAATGCACCTTCTTACTATTTACTAACAATTGTATTATTTTTTGAGGAGGTGAGGAGGAAGAGATTTACCAAGTCATACAAATCTTGAAGTGCTACACCTCGGCCTCGGGAATCACATTTCAGGAGCTCAGGAGGAAGAGACTACCGAGCATGCTTTATTACAGTGCACTTGGTTCGGGTCTCATATACAATGTAACCCATCAGCAGATTCAATCACAACACTCAGCAAGTCAGACCTCATCAGCAGTATACAATAAAAGTTTTCCAGACCCGAAAGCCGAAATACACAATCATAATGGCCAGACAATTAGAATCTAACTATAACAACCTAGATGAGAAAAAGAACCAGCAGTTAATAAAACCTCAAAGGAGAAATAGCTTACTAGTGAGATGGAGAGACTGGCTGAAGGCTGAAGATCAATATTGATGCAACATTCTCAGCAAACACAAAATCAGGACTATGCTCGCGTCGTTATGCAAATTTCAATCCACGCGTACGCGTTGCTGCAAATTTTTCCATATCGCGCGCACGCGTCAGCCATGCGTGTGCGTCGATATTCGCTGATTATCTCCTTATTTTCTTGTGTTCCTTTTATTTTTGCAAGCTTCCTCTTCATTCTCTAAGTCATTCCTGCCATATAAAGCCTGAAACACTTAACACACGGATCACGGCATCGAATAGTATAAAAGAGAATTAAAAATACACAAATTAAAGATTCTAGGAAGCAAGCTTTCAACCATAGATCAAGACTAGGAAGGGATTGTTCATGCAAATCATATGAATAAGTGTGTAAGGAATTGATAAAAACTACTCAATTGAGTACAAGATAAACCATAAAATAGTGGTTTATCAACCTCCCCACGCTTAAACATTAGCATGCTCTCGTGCTTAGTTCAAGGAGATAAAATAGATGAGTAGAAAAAAGTAAGACTCGTGCAATGCAATGCAACCTATGTATTAATGCAACTATATGATTTTGTCTACTTGGTTAAAAGTAAATAAGTTCTCAAAGACAAAAATAATTCAAATTCCATTAATTCTAATCATATAATAAAAGACAAGTAAACTTGTAAGAAAATAGCTTATAAAAGCAGGAAACATAGAATCAAGCATTGAACACTCACTGATGGTGTATGTGCACTCTAGTCACTCAAGTGTATGTGGTTAATCACTCTAGTCTTTCCTAGTCATGCTTTCTAAACTTTGTTATTCACCTAACCAATCAACAATATTTAATGCACCAATACAAACATCATGAAGTCTTTTCAAGGTTGTAATGGGGCTAAGACAAAGGTGAGGGTATATTGAATCTTTGACTAACCTAAACTCTCACCTATATACACACTCTATATAACTCCTACAATTATGCCTAACTACCTATAATTTTCCACTTTTGCATTACATACTCATGCATCAACCTTTCTTTTAATTTTTATCATATATGCATTGATCTTTTCATTAACTTAACTTAACATTGGGGTAATTTTGTCCCTTTATTTATTTACTTATTTATTGAATATTTTTTAATTTTTTTAATTTTTTTAGAAAAAATAAACATAACATCTCAATGCACATGAATTTTTAATTTTTCTGGTCTCACATGAGTAGGTACCCAAATTCCAAATATTTTATCATTTAAACATTGTATACTTTCATTAACCTAAGTTCCCACAGTTTTTTCACACTTAATTGGCACACAATTTCTATCTTAAGCTAACCAAAGATTCAATTTGGGGTATTTAATTATTTTTCCGCTTAAGGCTAGTGATGTGGTAAAATATAGAACAAATGGGGATTAAAAGGCTCAAAGTGGTTAATAAAGGTGATCCGTCCGTTGGCTATAATTCGGCTCAGGTAAAACTATAAATCGGAATATAATTAAAACTAAATAAACACGTGATATTTCAGGAGTACGTAGAGAGTATGTACTTTGATCTTCTAACAGACTTATCCTATCAAATCAAATAACTACGTGCCAACAGGAATCTCTCCGTAAATCTCTCTAAACAAGCTCATTAAAGAGCAGTTACCACAATATTAGACCCACTAAGTAACCACAACAATTCTATAAATATATCCACTCCTGACATGAAAGAGGTACACTATTCATTCTGAGTCATTTGATATTCATCTTTTACTCTTACTAACTTGAGCGTTGGAGTCTCTTTACAGATCCCAACCTCCTCCGGTGTTCCTTGACGGCTGAAGTATAGCTCGGCGTCTGTGCTCTTAGGACAGAAAACCCCATACACACGGAAGAAGGAGTTATATCTCGGCACTAGAAGGAGTTATACCTCAGCTCAGATTACTGTACATGATAGTAATGATAACGACTATACCCTGGAAGCTAACGACTATACCCTGGAAGCTAAAGCCGCGGTGATAGACACCCAAAGCTCATCAGACGAGATACATACATTTTGTGGCAATACTCTAACAAGTATACAAAATATCTTTGTCTCAGATGTGTCAGCTAAGTTCATACGTCGAAACACAGTTATGTGCTCTCTTTTATTAATAAAATATCTTTACCTTTTTTACTTTCATTTTTTTTTTCTATTAATCTTCTTTGATCTATTAAGCCATTTAGTACACGATCAAATCAAAGCCGAACTATACTCTAATTTCTGAAAGCACAAGATATCAACCTATCTATTATGTTCAATTATCTCTAATAACCGACCATCAAGATCGGACACTCAAGCTCAAGTACAACTCACAGAAGTGACACTTTGATGCAATCATTCAACTTCAAATCAATTAATCAATACGAGAAAATAACTTTTTACCAATAAAAAAAACAAACTTAATTAGCAATGATAAGTTACCTTGATACATAGGTGATGGACTCATCCCTTTTATTTTTTTATTTTACAATAATTTATGCATGTTTACTTTCAACTCATTTTATTTATGTTACAAATCTTTATTATTCACTCAATATTCAATAATTAATTGTTTGGACAAGAAATTCGTCAATAAATTATTGTGGGTCGGAAAAATTCTCAAAGACAATTGATCATTACATTCTCGGATCATACAATCGATTCGATCAACGAATACAAACTTTTCAGTTCGCGTCAATCAAATACTATATGCCATCCATGAAAAATTGTTCTCAAGCAGAAAAATATCCCCCACATAATTATATTGATCGAACAACTTTTACCATTCAATTGTTTTTGAATAAATCTCGACTAATTGACTAAGTTCTTTATTTATTTGTTTATCTATTTCAGCTATTTCGCTCACAATCTTTCAATCTAACTTTTTTACTACCGATATTTTTTCTTTCTTTTTCAATACAACAAGTTGAGTTTGGGGCTGCTATAATCACAATTCTGATTTAGCTCAACCTGTTTAATTGAAAATTTTCAGGGGATATGATCCGTCCGTTGGCTATAATTCGGCTCAGGTAAAACTATAAATCGGAATATAATTAAAACTAAATAAACACATGATATTTCAGGAGTACGTGGAGAGTACGTACTTTGATCTTCTAACAAACTTATCCTATCAAATCAAATAACTACGTGCCAACAGAAATCTCTCTAAACAAGCTCATTAAAGAGCAGTTACCACAATATTAGACCCACTAAGTAACCACAATAATTCTATCAATATATCCACTCCTAACATGAAAGAGGTACACTATTCATTCTGAGTCATTTGATATTCATCTTTACAGGTCCTAACCTCCTCCGGTGTTCCTTGACGGCTGAAGTATAGCTCGGCGTCTGTGCTCTTAGGACAGAAAACCCCATACACATGGAAGAATGAGTTATATCTCGGCATTAGAAGGAGTTATACCTCAGCTCAGATTACTGTACAGGAACAAAAGGTAATTGAAAGGGTAGGTTATTTGGGATAAGTGAGCAAAAACAAGTAATAGCCTCAATCATATGCATGCATATAAATACACTAAACATTGGACATGTAAGGTGGAACAAAATATATATTATAATCATAGAGAAGAAAAACACACAAGAATAAAATTTTATGGTTAAATAGTGTAATCATGTAATTAAGCTCAAGTCTCACAGATTATGTGTTCTTAGCTTTAAACCATGTTCCAAATACAACTTCAAACAAATTTAACACAAAAAGGTTTTAATTTAAATTAGTAAAATTTTTTAAAAATATGATCTTAAAAAGAAAGTTATTATTTTTTAACCAAATAGAACATGCATGCAAATAACTATTACTATGCAATCTATTATATCCTAACAAAAGAAAAATAACCTATTGGTGTTAAGAAAAAGAAATTACTTCGGCAAGTCAGGTATTGACCGACCTCCCCACACTTAAAGCTTTGCACCGTCCTCGGTGCCATCAGTCAGAAACAAAGGGGTAGGGGTGCACATGGGCCGGGTGAAGCCGGGTTTGATGTGACCCAGACCCGGCCCGAAATATACACCGGGTCTATTTATTAGACCCGAACCCGACCCTAGACCCGATGAAACCAATATACTTTCGGGCCACAATTATACCGGGTGAAAACCGGGCCGTTAACATTACATTACGTTGATACCTTCTTGTAAGCTAGCATGTAAAAATATCCAAATTTCCAAGACTCCAACCATTATTTAACATGGTAAAATTCACTTAGAAAAATATAACAAGAACCAACCATTCTTCAAAATTAAAGCATAACCACAATCAATACTAAAGTATAACCACAATCAATACTAATATTGTCTAATAATACTAAATATTTAAATCAATACAAATAACACAATATTATGCATTAGTCTAAAGTCTTATGCATTCTAAACATAAAACATTAACTCATAGTTTTATAATGACTAATAACACAAAATATTAAGATTTACAATACTTAAATTCCACATAAGAATAGTCATGATCCATCACTAATAACACAAAATATTAATTGTGTATGATGACCGGGTCACCGGGCCGACTTCGGGTGACCCGAGCTATGGCCTGGACCCGACCCGAAATAATGATCGGGTCTATTTTTGAGACCCTTACCCGGCCCTAAACCCGATGAAATCACACCAAATTAGCCCCAAAAGTGTTCGGGACCGGGCCGGGCCTTCGGGCCGGGCCGGGTCTGTGCACCCCTACAAAGGGGGGCTGGTAGCAGTATCTCCACAATCGGGACCGTCATATCTTCCAAGGATGATTTGCAAAAAAATCAAGTCCAACTCAGCATTGAAACCGAAGCATTGGTAATGGTAGGGTAGGGTAGTGTTTGTATCAAACCTTAGTCCTGCGAGTTGAAATTTTTATATAAACTCATCTATCTACAAATTAAGAATACCTAATCCTACCAAGTTTTTAACTCGTGGTATTCGATTCTACTCGCAAATTACAAAAAAAATACAACATTATTATTATATAATTTGATGATAATTTAAAATAAAACTAATTTTTGTGTAAAAAAAATATTAAATTATTAATTAATAATATTTTTTTAGTGGTTTATAATTTTTTGTATTTAGTAAGAGGTCATTAGTTTAACATTCACTTGAAATATATATATATATATATATATATATATATATATATATATAGTGTGGGTTGGTCGGAAGTGTTAAATTTTAACCCGCACTTTACTCGACCTACACGAGAACCTATTATATTCTACTCGCTGCAGATCGGATTGTCAACTCTACTCAACTGAATTAGATCAGATTGAGTACTCGCGGTAGGGTGCATGTTGGCACCCTTAATTAATTAGGCATGAATAAAATTATAAAAATTCGTAAAGAGTTTTTAACTTTTTATTTTTTCATTAAGGAAAAAAAAATAACGTTTATCATGTGCAAGCCACTTGTGTAGATAGAAATTACTGAAGTCTTTTAAGTTATTTTCACTTTTCAGGATTAATTTTAATTTATTTGTGATATTCTTGGTCAAATAATATTCGATATTATATGATACAAACAAATCAACACATACCTTTTTCATGTTTTATTACTTATTATGTGTAGTAAATATTTTTGTTTAACAATACAAAGAAAGAAATTAATAAAAAAAATTAATATTTTAATATTCAACTTGGTTCTTGTCTATCTTTACGAAGGACAACATGATTTCTGTCAAAAAAAAAAAGAACACTCCAATTTTCGACTTTTTTATTTTGAGATAATACGATTATTCTGTTAAAAAATATGTTAAATAATAAACAAAAATTAGTTTTGTGAGAGATTTTATTTGTATTTTGTGAGATTTTTAAACCTCCACAAACTATTAATAAGTTTATTTTTGAAAAATTTATTCACCAATGGTGGTTAAATGAAGAAAAATCATTGATGAAAATAATGCCGCAAAAAAAAGTAATTGTAGTACAAATACAATATCGAATAAGAAATGAAAGAAGAGAATTTTAATGTTGATAATATTGGTATTAGTGATGATAACGGTAGAGGAGATAATGATGATGATAAAGCAATAAAAATAATAGAAGTAGGAGTAATAATAATGAAGATAAAGGAGGTAGTAGTAGTATTGGTTATATTGTTGAAAAGAATTTTATAGAGGTTTAAAGCCCCACAAAATACAAATAAAATCCTACAAAAATAATTTTTGTTATTATTTAAAAACACCACCATAATAATTTTTTTAACAAAAGAATCGTATTGTCCCAAAATAAAAATGTTAAAAACTAAAATATCCATTTTCTATAGACAAAAATCGAGTTGTCTTTCGTGAAAATGGACATAGACCGAATTGAGTCTTTACTCTTAATAATCAAATAGTAACATTTTCACTTTTCAGGATTAATTTTAATTTATTTATGATATTCTTGGTCAAATAATATTCGATATTATATGATACAAACAAATCAACTCATACCTTTTTCATGTTTTATTACTTATTATGTGTAGTAAATATTTTTGTTTAACAATACAAACAAAGAAATTAATAAAAAATTAACATTTTAATTGATTAACTCACATAAACAATAAATTGGTTTTATGACTTTTATCTATAGAAATTATTAAATTGTTTAATATCGTAATACATTATGCAAAAATACTCATAGTAAAAAATAAAAAAATAACTTAAATGACATAGTCTCTCCATACTCAATTAAGAAGTTGCAGATTCAAGTCTCATATCTTTAGTAAAATAAAAATTAAAAAATAAAATAAAAGAAATTTAATTGGATTATCAAAATCCAAATAGACACAGTCATTGAGTTGAATACTTTTATGTTATAGGAATGAGCATGCCATTCAAATTCGTGATGCTGTCACACCAAAAAGTCCAAAATGGAAACTACTATTGAAAATTTCATATATAAATTCTCAGGTGGCGAGACTTCAAAATTAAAGTAATCAAATAAAAGATTAAATATTGTAAATTATTGCAATCCTCTTAAGATCCTACAAATAATTGAATTTATTTATAAATTATCCAGAGAAAGACAAATCAAAGAAAGCAGGCGACATGGTTTATTTTAGCTGCGAAATTAGTAATGTACTAACTCTAGCCACCCAAATTGCAAAAGTAATTAAAAAAAAAAAAAAAAGATAAGCATGCCTAACAATTAATAAAAAAAGTAGTTTGAAGTTTGAAGTGTTCAACTTCAATAAGTGTTACCCACAAGCTCACATGTGTAATCTCTTGAATTGACTAGGCATGGCCTTTCAACTTCAAGGGAGAGAATAAATAGAAATAAAAATAAAAAATCTCGTTAATTTCTTCTTTTCCTGAAATTATTTCGAATTATTGATAATGTATCCTCATTCATTATTTTAAGCTGACAAACTTGCGAAACTTTTTAGAAAACTTTTATACAAACTTTCAATTTTTGAAAGTCACATCAACAAAAATATTTAACTTAACTATATACTAACTTAAAAATATTACAAACATAAGAATGTGATTAAATCATTATTAGTACATTAAGAAATTTCTAGTGATAAATATCTTTTGATTTATTATTATTATTATGAAATGTATAGTGACAATTCTCATTATCTGATATCATTTTTTATTAGCTCAACACAATAAGATGGAGCATTAACATCTCAACAGAAAAGTACTAAACAGATAAAATAAACTAATTCTTAATCATCTTTGACAAAAGTCATCAACAACCCCAAAGATCAAATACCACTCTACTCTTTGTAACTTTTAATCCATCTGCTGACTACTCTTGCAACACCTGATTCTTAATTCCTGCAAATTTTGTTATTTTTTTTCAACCAAATGCTCCAAATAATAACAATAAAACCAAATTCACCAATATTTTATTTCTTTAATTATTATTAATTTTATGCATATCTTTTTTCTTGTTTCTGTTTTTATGTTATAAAGCTTTTTTATTTTAATATATATATATATATAAGTATTTTAAGAATGCTATGTATATTTAAAAATTAACTAATAAATAAATTATTATATATTTATATATAAATATATATTATTTAATTATTTTTAATGTGTATTTTATATTTTAATATATATTTTATATTAATAATTAATTAATTTAATAACTGATTTTTAATGGATACCTAGCGTAATTCTAAATGTTTTATATTTATTCACTTTTTTAAACAATGAGCTTATATATACTAATAATGTGAAAGATCAATCTAGTCTATATAATTAAAATAAGAATGTTATTTGTATATTAAAATTAGTTACTAAAATCAATTATTAATATATTTGTATATAAATATATGTGTGATATAATTTATTTTTAATATGTATTTATATTTTAATATATATTTTATATTGATGATTAATTTTGGTGGCTGATTTTGATGTACAGATAATATAATCTTATTAAAAATATATGCGAATACTTTATTTTTTAGAAGAGTAAAGTATCATTTTTGTTTCCAACGTTTAGGATAAATTATATTTGTGTCCTTAACATTTAAATCGTCCTATTTGTATCTTTAATATTTGTAAAAATGATTCAATGTTATTCTGTCGTCAATAGCACATCATAAGTTTTAATTGAAGTTCTTGAAGTTAGAATACAAATGTGATAATAACTCATCAAAAGTTAAAACTAATTCTTGTGATATTTATATAATTCACTTTTTTTTAAGGATATAATTAAACTCAAACATAAATACTGAGTACAATATTAAAATCAAACACATCCAAATAAAATATAATTAAAAATAAATATATTTAAATAAAAATAATTAAAAAATATAATCTAATCTATCAGTATAATTAATTATAAAATAATATTAAATTATTTTTATAAACCTTAAAAATATAAATAAAATAATTTAAAAATTAAAAATACAAATAATACTTAATTTAAATGTTAAAAAAAAAACGATACTTTATTCTTCTTTAGAAATTGCAATAATTTGTTGTCATTTCACCTGCATTCGAGTTTCATTTTCATTTCTAATATAGCTCTGCCTTCCAGCGGGTCCCTCGCCCCCCTTCCTTATTGCTTATTGTACGTAATTATTAACAAAATTAAAATGAAAAAGAAAATATTTTTAAAATAATTAATATTACTTTTATTTTTTATAATATCATTTTATACATATTTTTTTACTCTCTGTACATAATTTTTTTTAATATAGTATATTTGCATAAATTTATAAAAAAAACAAACAAGTGATAATATTATTTTTTGTGTACAGTGCATAATACATTATTTAATCTTTCAAGGCAAAAAAAGAGAAAAGAAGTATTTTTTAATTTAGTTAAATTTTGTAATTTAGTTTTTGTCCCTGTCTGAGTGCGAAACACAGAGAAAGAGAAATGAGAAAAGAGAAAAGAGAGGAAGGAAAAAAATAACAGAGTCGGGAATGATTCAAAGACCGAAACATTCAACAGCGACGCCATCTCTAAAACGGTGCGTTTTGCTCTCCGCGTTCCGTTCCCCAACCCTAACCCTAATCCTGCAGTCGAACACCCTCCGGTCGCGCTAAATCCATCCATTTCCCGGTCGATCTACGGAAAAGAAGACGAAGAAGGAGGAGGAGGAGAATAAGCGATCTTGAAGGGCTTTTTTGGATCGCAGGGAAATATTTTTTTGGTGGTTTTGAAAGGGGAAAAACGATGCCGTCACATGCGGATCTGGACCGTCAGATCGAGCACCTGATGGAGTGCAAGCCTCTGTCGGAGGCGGAGGTGAAAGCGCTGTGCGATCAGGCGCGGACGGTTCTGGTTGAGGAGTGGAACGTGCAACCGGTGAAGTGCCCTGTCACCGTCTGCGGCGACATTCACGGCCAGTTCTACGATCTCGTCGAGCTATTCCGCATAGGTGGCAATGCTCCTGATACCAATTACCTCTTCATGGGTGATTATGTAGGTGAGTTTCCCCAAATTTCGTATTATTGTGGCTAGGGCTTGAATATTCCATTTTGAAAGGTTGGTTTTTTGGTTTTGTAAGAAGAGAAGAGGGCTTGATACAGGACGTTATTGAAGTGTGTATTACTATTTTGACGATTGAAAGAAATTACGTGGTTGGATATGGAAATTGGAATAACTGATATTTTATTCATCTACAGGTCGTTTGTTTTGTGTTTTGATTGTTTTTTTTTTTTTTTTTTTTTTGGGGTCAAGTTTGGATTTTATGGCCGGAGTATTTGCTTTAAATGTTGATGATTGTGTGTGTATGAGAGACTTATCCGATGAGTGTAGATTATGAAATGGTCTTTGTTTATTTCCGTACCTGTTGCATTGGTACCACTGTCGAAATATACAGGGGGTTCAAATTTTGAGTTCCTTTGTTTCAGCTGTGCCAACCCAACATCTCTTAGGTAGAGAGCAGTTTTGTGGAACTTGCTTCCTCCCCAGCCCTTTCCTCCCTCCCAGTGATGTGATTGCGGTGTGTTTGCTGTGTGTTTAACAATAAGGATTTTGCTAATGGCTGTTATGATATTGAAAGTGTTGTTATTAGATCTTGACATCTTGTAATGGGAGTGCGGTTATTCTTTTACACTATGGGCAGTGAGGTGAGACATGACTGATGAGTAATGAATGTGGAGGAATTATAAATATCCAGATTGGTGTATTTTCTATATAGTTTTCTTTTGATCATTGGAATGATGATGGCATGAGATGCTTTTCTAGGATGTTTTTCATTGAAGACCAAAACTTTTGATGTCCATGTTGTCCTTTTGATATTTTGCTGAGAACATAATAAGTACAAGTTATGTAATGTTTTTATTGAGTGATACAAATTGAATTAAAGATTGATACGTTTTCAATAATCTTAGTCTATAAGTGAAAACCTTTGGCTTTTTTACGGCAGAAAGTAAGCCCCTAAGCAGGAGTTAAATATTTAGCTATAATGGTCTCAACTTCCGTGAAGGACATTATGTTGAACAACTTAAATGTAATGGAATCATTGAAGAATGTTATAATAGGATGTGTCCTTTGAAGATCACATTATGTAGCCTTTGAATCTATGAAGCTACTGGCATTTCTCATGATAATCGCTTAATTAATGCAGATCGCGGGTACTATTCTGTGGAGACTGTTACACTTCTGGTGGCCTTGAAAGTCCGCTACAGGGATAGAATTACACTTACCAGGGGAAATCATGAGAGCCGTCAAATTACTCAAGTGTATGAATATTTCATTGCATTCTATGTTTCTCACACAACACACTCTGTTGTTATCCATTGTAATTTTTGTGACTGTGTAAAGGTGCAGCATGTTTAAGGAGAAGTTTTAGTATAGATTTTGCTTGAAGTTTGTGGTAGATCATGTAGCCTCTATCATTGGCTTAGGCCTTAGGATCAGTAACCTAGTTTTATGTGGGTTTCAAAATTATTCTTCTAATCTTGAATCTTCTCTTTCTTTCTTTGTCTTTCTCATAACTCTTTGGCTGTATTATTTAGTGTTAGACATTTTAGATGATATTACTGTGCAAATTGCAAACATACATAGTTGTTGCTACAGATCCCCCTTTGACTCTGGTTAATATCTTAGTTTCTTCCATTTATTTATAGAAAGTATTGTAATTTGTATGCGAGGGTATATATAAAGCCTGTGTGATGCATCTGATTGAGGGTAACTAAGCATGAATCACATGGCTTATGCTTGCGGTTTCACTTCATTAGTTGTTTGATCGAAAATTCGAAATGTACGAGGGAAAAGAACAAACAATCTTCGGTTGACTAAACAATTTTATTTTGAAAAATTGTTTATTTATTGATTTACCATTACCTTTGTCATTGGCTTTCTCCTTTCAGGTACGGCTTCTATGATGAATGTTTAAGAAAATATGGAAACGCCAATGTCTGGAAATACTTTACTGACTTGTTTGATTATTTACCTCTGACTGCCCTTATTGAGAGCCAGGTTTGAATTAAATTTGTTGTGGAGTATTACTCTGACTATTTTCAGGTCAGCTTCTTTTCTTTTGGTATTTTATTGTAGCTTCTAACTTTCACATATAACAGATTTTCTGCTTGCATGGAGGTCTCTCACCTTCTTTGGATACATTAGATAATATCAGGGCATTGGATCGTATACAAGAGGTTTGTGTGAAATAACTAGTATGAATTCACTGCATGATCTTTCCATCCATTTTATATTAAGAGAATTTCCATATAAAAGAATTATAGCATTCGATGATAGTTGACCTTTTCATAATAGCTTCAGTCTCTGGATGTTTTTAGAAGAATGGTGTTTGATGCCGTATAAAGTAGTTTATATGTTGTGATTGTGGTGTCTAATACTGTTGTAAAGCTCTTAGTTGTTACCTGGTTGGTTTTGGATCCTCTTTTTTTTCACCCTCTCACTATTTAGTTGACTAATATTTGTATTATTAGTTATTAGTCTTGCCATGTCCATTAGTCATTACGCATTTTAGGACTCCCATCTTTTTGATTCATAATGGAATATCAATATTCATATTATCCAAACATGTATAGTCATGAGGTTAATTGGATGGACAATGATTTCCCATATGGGTTGCCTAACAATTGTTCTTGTGCACAACAGGTTCCACATGAAGGACCAATGTGTGACCTCTTATGGTCAGATCCAGATGATCGCTGTGGATGGGGAATATCTCCACGTGGTGCTGGTTATACATTTGGACAAGATATAGCTGCTCAGTTTAATCATACCAATGGTCTCTCACTGATATCTAGAGCACACCAGCTTATTATGGAAGGATACAATTGGTGCCAGGTGACATATTTTGAATCAGTATTAACTTCTTCCTAGGTTTGGGTGGCTTTTCAATTCCATGTATTAACATTGTGTCTATCACTTTTCCAGGACAAGAATGTGGTGACTGTATTTAGTGCTCCAAATTACTGTTACCGATGTGGGAACATGGCTGCAATAATGGAAATTGGAGAGAATATGGAGCAGAATTTTCTGCAGTTCGATCCAGCCCCCAGGCAAATTGAGCCTGACACTACACGCAAGACTCCAGATTATTTTTTGTAACTTCATATATCTGCCTGTTATTAGTTATCGCTTTCTGCTGTTACTGTAGATTTGTCTTTAAGAAAAGACGAGTTTCACTGTTTAAGTGGAGGGATGTTCATCAACATAATTCTTTGTTTTGGAGTTGCCTGCTGCTGCTGCTGCTACTACCTTATTTGTGCAAGAAATCTATAGGAGAACTGACACAAGCCACCAATTGGGATTGTATATTTTTGGGGAGGAAGCGGCAATAACATGGTATATCTTGTTCTGTAATTTTTTTTCTTTTTAATTAAATCTCAAGTTAGAGAAGTGATTTTTGTGTCCTGACAATGATGTTCATTTGAGACTCGAGGCCAAATGAAAGTGCAGGTGTTCATTCTGCATGATTGAATTATATAATGTTAGAAGGGTGAAAAAGGTTTTCAAAGTGGAGATGTTAATTATCTGGTCAAGTTTCATTAAACAAAAGTTTTAAACTGTCCTTACATATGGAAGAATAAATACAAGAGTAAATTTTTGAAGTGGTCATTTTGGAACTTTGATCGAGGTAAATTACTTAAAGGGCCCCAAAAAAATTAAAAGAAAAAAAGAGAAAAAGGTGTCAAGATCTAACACCCTCTAAAGTAGGGAATTAAGCACTTGCTTAGATCAATGCTTATTGTTATACAAACATGGGAATTCTCATACACGTGGAAAGTTACTTGCCTTAGAACCTGAAGAATAATGCAACTCATCATTAACAAAATAATGGATCGTTGCTTTGCATCTTCGAACATTTACAATCATATTCTCTCCCATTTCAAGCTATAAGTGGGTTTGAGGCTTGCACCCTGTATCATCCAAACAGAGAGGATCAAACTTCTGTGCTTTTATATATAATCTATTATTCTTAGTCTTCAAATTTATGTATTATTCATTTCTTTTTACAGAAACATTTTTATTTACAAATAATACAACTATATAAATAAGTGGCAAAATCTTAGACAGTACAACTCAAGATGATGCTGGTTTTTTAAACTCATATCGCTCGATATTATCTTTCTCGTCTTTCCTTTTTATTAACAACATATACTCAGTCACAAAAAAAAAAAAAAAAAAAAAAAAAAAGAACACACACACACATACACACACACAACTCCACCATATACACTAGCTTGCATATACGTGTTGGTCCTCTAAAATCTAAATGATAAACATTGCACTGAAGTGGCCGTGGCAAAAAGGAGCACGAACTGGTTAAGAATGCATATCTTATGCTTTTCCTTAACAACACGCATGAAAATTGTAGTAGTAGGAATAAATATGATCATGCCAGTTAGGAACAAGTATTTGAGATGACATGCACAAGAAAAGATACTCAGTACTGATTCTGATACAGGCATTGGTCCAAATATGGTTTGGCTTTATCTATTCTACTATAGTGGCATGCCTGTGAAACAAGCAAGTGCGGCAACAAAGAAGACAAAAGAGAAATTCATTATAAGATATTAGAATCTTTGTAGTGATCTCTTCACCAGCCATGTGTGGGCCTCCCTTACAACTTTAAAGCATTATTTGATACAAGTAAAGATAAAATAAATAATGATAGGTTGAATTGAACTTAAAAAAAGAATACAAATAATACTAGAGTACAGTTTTATGGTATAAAAAATACAGAAATCCTCAACAAAGCTAATAGTTACAAGGTCATTATATTAGATAATTAGAGAAAGAATAGCTGTTATTTTGCATTGTTTCTTCAGTTTCAAAATTGTATGCTTTAGAATTTTTATACATTGATGATTTAATATATCTAAATATCAACATAGAGCAAGTAATTGATGATTTGATGGTCAGATGGGAAAGAATTCGAATATGTGAAGTGGTTGCAAGGACCATGACGCACGTGGTTGCAAAAACCATGACGCAAGTGTGTTCCATTATGTTCCACCAAATACTAATAATAGAACTCACCCGAACCAAGAACCTAATTCATTTTTCCTTTCTTATTAGAATAAATAATGAACCCATTTTCGCATATAACACAATACTCAATATAAGATCACAGTATATTTTTGCTCCTTCATTCTGTTGCATGCTGCAATGGCTAACGACAACAACAAGAGATCATCATCATCATCGTCAATTTGTGAGATTTCAATGTTGTTGGTGGCCAACATCATCAGACTCTCATCTCTCAGGTTCAGTAGTTCTTCAAACTTGTCATCATCATCATCATCACAGCATCATGAGATTGGTGGCGACAGTACCAGAAACTCTGTTGGAAAAATCATGTCCAACAAGAACAGGAAGCACTTATTGTTACAGCAGCCAGAGTTGAACCCTAAAATGCCACGTTCCTATCTAATGAAACCCGAAAAGGAGGAAGAGGGTCCAACAACCACCACCTTTGTGAACGACGATGTCAATGTCGATGCGGACAAATTTATCAAAAAGATTCGTGCCAAGATTATTAATGGGAATAATGGAAACCCTAATGCTACTGCTGCTCCTCCTAAACCCAAACCTTACTCCTCATCGCCCAGTATATATAGTCTCAAAGATTAGATATAGCTTTTCTCACTCAGTTTGGCAATTCTTTGATGGAGGAAGATCAAAGAATCATATATTAGGATTAGACACAACAAATCAATATGGTGATTATGAATCAGATATGTTCTCAAGTGTATTTATTAATAATTTAATATAGATAATCTTGATATTAAAGGATCCTAAATTTCCAAAAGTAAATCATATCAGAATCTAAGAATTTTTAGGAGTGATTTTGTTCATGTAATGGCTTCTTTGTTTTGCTCGCATGTATCATCAAATACAAAGTTTAAGTAAACGAACGAAATCTTTCGTATTTAATCTAATATCTGCCACAGAATCTGCGGAGACCCTAAACTCTGGCCAATCAGCAAAATAATGCCAGAGCAAGTAGTGTAAGATTCATTAATTTTATTTAATTTGTGAGAACTTAACCAACCATCAGAGTGGCGCAGCGGAAGCGTGGTGGGCCCATAACCCACAGGTCCCTGGATCGAAACCAGGCTCTGATAAAATAGAGAAGCTTCCTTCGTTTTTTGCTCTGCCTTTTTAAGTTTTGAAGTATTCATGAATTCTTGTGATTTTTTTGGCATTTGTAACATCAATAAGGTTGTTGGCCGTTATCATTTCCGAAACAGAATGATGATGTTCTACTTCCCTCACCTACAAGATATATTATTTAGTTCCCTGTGTTGATCAATCCAATTACAAAAAATATGTCAAATCTCAGTTTCTGAATTTCATTCTCTCAGTTTATTATGTAAGTCCTCCACTTTTTAACTAATTTTTAAATTTAGTTAACTTGCTTGTATTAGACATAACCAGAATAGTACCCTTGCAAAATTAAACATAGAGTAAAGTATTATTTTAATTTTGCAAAAAAATTTAGGGTCACTAACAAAAGCGTTTAATTTCTTTTTTCCTATTTATATATTAAATATTTTAAAAGTAATTCCATATTATAATCACTTTTAAGTTTTAACCCCCACTACAAATATTAATGACGATGCAAATTTTCTTAAGCTCCATTTTTTTTTGACAATTTAATACATAAAAACATGGTCTTATATTGGATATAAAACTTCATGATACGATGTAAAGAGGGAAAAAAGACAATAAAACCCTAAATTTTTTATAAGTTAATTTTCGTTATTTTTCTGTGTTAATTTTATTGCTTTTTAATTTTAGTCATTTTTTAAATTATTAACAAACCATATAATAGCAGTTTGTCACATTTACCATTTACTGTATATGTCACAACCTTCAATAATAATTTGTTGTTAAGTCAACAATGAAATAACATTGAACCATTTTTAAAATGTTCAGGATATAAATAAGGTTAAAAAAATATTAATTAAAGATAATGTTAATGTTTATCTCAAATATTTGAAATAAAAATAAAAATTTAATATTGATACACTGTTAGTGTAAAATAATTTTATTATAATACTTGATATCCATATAAAAAATCTAACAAAGTTATCTAAGCATTTTTTTGTTAACGCGTCTCCCTCCTCTCCCCAAGTTACATGAAATACATGTACATTTCCTTCTCCGTCTTATTAACGTAACAAAATTATGTAAACATTCTTTAACGTTAACGATTTGGATCTGCAATTTCTACTGCCGATCGTTCTTCTTCTTTTTTTTTTTATTTTCTGCTCATTGTTTTTCTCTGTTGTTCGTCCTTCTTCTTCCTATTCTTCTTCATTTTCTTCTTTAATTTGTGGATTTATCTTCTTTGTTTTCAGATTTCAATATTCTATCAAAACAATGAATGATTTAACTTCAAATAAGTTGAATGAGAGTGATTTGGATTATTCTTCTGAAACGAATCAAGCAGACGAGGTTTGGATTATTTTTTGAATCGAATTGAATGGAATACAATTGCTAAATTGAATTGAATTATTGTATTGAATGTACGCATATGTTTTAAATTGAATTGAATTGAATTGATAATCTCTAAATTGTAGACACAGGTGTTTTGAATTTGATTTTATATAATAGATAATGTTCCATTCATTTAGTACTATACAGTTGATTTACCTTAATAACGTATTCGATTCATTATGCAAAAAGTTGTTTTGAATTTGATTTTATATAATGGATAATGTTCCATTCATTTAGTACTATACAATTGTTTCACCTTAATAACATGTTCTGATTCATTCTGCAGAAACCTGTTTTGAATTTGATTTTATATAATGGATAATATTCCGTTCATTTAGTAATATACAGTTGATTCACCTTAATAACGTGTTCGGTTCATTATGTAGAAAGTTGTTTTGAATTTGATTTTATATAATGGATAATGTTCCATTTATTTAGTACTATATAATTGTTTCACCTTAATAATATGTTCGGTTCATTCTGTAGACTAAGTGTGTTAGTTGTGGATAAACAATTTGTCCCAAAATGGTTTATTGGTAAAATAAAATAGTAAAAATCCAAGAAATGTAGTTTTATTAGTAACACAATAATAAGGCATTAAGTAGTAAGTACAGTGAAAACTGAATATAAACTAATTATAACAGAGATAAAATTATAAAGTAGAGACACAAAATAAACATATGCATGTTAAAGCCACTAAAAATAAAATCCTCAAACTTATACAGGCGTTGCTAATATTAATAATATGCAAATATTGTACAATCCCTTCTGAATTTCATTAGCTCAGCAACATATCTCGCAGATTCAGCAGCAACAGAGAGCAAATAGGCTGCATCAATCATAACAATTGCATAAAAAATTAACTATTTTTATTTTTTATTTTTATTTTTTTGCAATTTCATTACAAAATAGACTTTATTCAAATGAAAGGCGATAAATATATTTAATGTGTATATATGCTTACGTTATAGTGCATAGTTCTCCTTCTTTGTTACCATTGTCTTCTTTATTTTTGCTGTAAGGACAAAAAAATTTGGTCAATAATTCACTCAATACACTGACAAGTACAAGCATGCACATTTTAATCAAGTGAATCAAAACGAGTAACTCCACTTAACCAAGCAACATTCATGTGCTGAATAAAACGTGATAAACATTTAATCATTAATAAAAATATTTCTGCATGCACAAGTACTCAACTGAATACACTAACAATCAAGCGAATCAAAATGAGCAATTCCACGAAACTGAACAACATTCATATGCTGAATAAAAATGTGATAAATATTCAATCATCAAGAAAAATATTTCTGCATCCAAAAGAACTCAACTGATGAACACACTAACAATAAAGTGAATCAAAATGACAACTCCACTGAACTGAAGTCCATTCATATTTTGAATAAAACGTGATAAATATTCAATCAGCAAAAAAAATATTTCTGCATCCAAAAGAACTATACTGAACACACTAACAATCAAGTGAATCAAAATGACTAACACCAATGAACCGATTAATATATCAAAGAAAGAAAATAACAATATATTTTCTATTCGTATGCCCTAGTTACGCAATAAAAATAGATTCAGAATAAGCCGATCTACTAAACAAAACAACTCATCAATCCACTAAACCTTAAATCGAACTAGGAGAAATGCGAGTTTTGAGAGAAATTAAATGAACATAATAACGATAGTTTTTCTCATACCTTACGGAATCTTTGTTCTTGTTTTTATTTATTTTTTCTTCTTCCTTTCGAAAGCTTGACGCGATTCTGGAGTAGGAACAGTTTCTGCAAAGAACACGATGGAGGTTTGAGAGATTTTGAGAGAGATTTGAATTTCTCCGGTGGTGGTTTCGAGGTTGAAGAATGAACGTTGTTTCATAATGAATGCGCGAATGAATGTTAAATGTTTCGGGGGTTTGGGCGCATGAATACACGCTCATCATTTAATGAGATTGAGTTTTTTGGGTGTTGAGCCAGCTTGAATGGACTTGGATGAAAAATTATATGGATGTGTAGCCCAATTGATAATTTTATATGTGTATCTAATTACGTAATAAATTACATCAACAAAAATAACTACCTTTTATATTAAACGTGTGAATGATTATCTAAAAAAATAGATGTAATTGTACAAGTGCACCACTCATATAAAGATGGCAAAAATAACTTTTTTTTAAGTTGTTTATTTGGCCAAAAGAAAAAAATAATTTAAAAAATATAAATTAATAATAGAAATATAAATCAGGAATAAAATAAAGATCTAAAAAAAAATAATTATATTAACGATTCTAACTAATATTAATTTAAATGACGTTAAATTTTTTGAATTAATATAGAATAATTTTTTTCTAAAATCTCAATTTCACAATAAATTTTATTCAAAAAATTAAAAAATAAATAAGAAATATTAGACTAAAATAAAACAATTAATAATAAGAATTGGCAATTAAAATATATATATCTTAAAAAAATCAGAGAAAAGTAAAATAAGATTAAAAGAATTATACTTCATCCTTCGAAATAAATATAACCATGCACCTTCTACATATTATCCTTTCAGGAGACTTGTAATTAAAAGAATGTTTTTACAATTCAGAAAATTTTACACAAAATATTATATCACAATAATTTTACAATATAAAATTTTTCAAATGTGAACCCTCACATTAGTTTTTTTTTTTTTTTTTGAATTTGAGCCTGGTTATATTATATAATCATAACCCCCCACCCAAAAAAAAAAAAAAAAATTGAAAGTAGTATAGTAAGTGTTGTTTGTCAGTGTATAATGTATATACGTATAAACTAACTAATCCCAGGTGAATGCGGGTTGAAAATCTCCGTCGAAAGTGCGAGTGCATACTAGTCCTCTCTCTCATTGCTTGTTTCCCAAGGCATCAACCCTGTAACCGGATCAACAAAATTGGAAAGAAGAAAATCCCTGAGGCCAGTATCCCAAACCTCACAAAACCTGAAGCGCCAGTCAGCCGGTTCAACAGCTTGAGTTCCAAGACCGGGTACCCGATCCTTGGAGGCTTTGCAAAGGTCCTGATGCCAGTCCACAACATACGTAGCAGCCCTCCTATGGAACTTAGCCTTGAAACTCTCCCACACTTGGTACTTATAGTGGTTCACCACCATACTCCCCTCACCAATGTTCCTGTGCCCGTAACCCTCCCTCAGCTCAAAATGATGCACCACATTCAACAAACTCGCGTCAATCATTTCAGGCCTCACTATTGACTTGTGCCTCTCGCTGCTCCTTACCCTGCATGTGTACCCTAAACTCACCCCTCGTTTAGGGTGTGACCTTAGTCCAGAAGGGCCGAAACTACGACACTCTGTTCTTATCTCCGCAACCGAATTCGAAGATGACAAGTTCGAAACCACGGATCTCAGTGCATTCTTTCTATCCCCCAATTCGTTGGGGAAATGGAAGAATTCATCAACGTCGAAGAACGCAACCCAGTTACAGTGTTCTTTGGCCTTCAAAGCGCAATGCGAAAACCCTGCTTCTTGCGTCTTAATCCAAGGCCACGTCACTCTACTAACGTTGTAGCCTTTAGCATCCAGATCCTTAACGACGCCGTCAATTCCGTCGTCGGCGTCGCTGTTGTTATCGTACACGAACCACCGTTCGACGCCGAGCCACGAGTGGTACATAACCCACTCTCTCAACGCGCGCGCTTGATTCCACACCATGGTGCACGCGCACAACTCGTGCTTATTCTTCCGTGCTCCACCATTATTCCTAGCAGTGTATCCGTGGACCCTAGCGACAGATGGCATCACCTCGCGAACCGGATGTCTCACGTGACCCGTCACGTGACTAACCGTTACGGTTATTTGACTTATTTCCTCAGCTTTGTCATGGTAGTTCTTGATGGAGTGCGGCAAGGAGCACCTTACCACTTCTTGAGCTACGGTGACGGCTTTCGTTGTGATAGAAAACGCAGCGTTTTGGGAACCGGTGAGTCCGAAGTGGCACTGGAATCTGGTCGGGTCGGAGATTCGGTGTGGACGGAGGTTGAGTCCCTTGACGAAGACGACGGCGGTGTCGCCGTCGAGTTCGGCCACGTAGGCCAGGTTGTTCCAGCTGAGAACGGTTTGGTTGTCGAGGGCGGCGAGAGTTCCGCCACCAGGGTCCCCGCGGCGGCGCAAGTCAACGGCAGAGAAATTTGAGCTGGTCGCAGGGAGAGGGCACCTTACTATGGAACTCAACTGGTCGAAGCGGTCGGTGGAGAGGACCGGTTCAACGTGGAGGTGGTTGAGGGGGGTGTAGAAGAGGCATTGGAGGTGGTTGGGAGGGGGGAGAGTGTGGTGGGGATTGGAGAGCGTGAGGAGCACGTGATGAGGGAAGAGGATTCCATGATGGAGTCGGAGTGGCGTTGATAGGAGAAGAGAGTGTGAGGTGGAAGAGTGGAAGGAGTAGTGAAAGTGGTTGAGGAAGAGGAATAGGGAGAGTAGTATGGAGAAAGAGAGGAAGAGGGGTGGTGAGAGGTGGTTCCTCTTGCGGCGTTGGTCTGAGAATGAATCCATTATTGATCGGAGAAGAGAAGAAGAGAGGTTAAATAAGAGAGATAGTGAAAAGCGTTGGGTGGGAGAGGAGGCGTACATGAATCAAATTGGCTGAGCCGTCAAAGTAGAAAGAGATACACATCACATGCAAATGGGTTTTGTGTATTATCTAATTCAATTATATTATACTATATTTCTGTTCACAAATCTTTCAAACTATGGATAATGAAACAGATTTCTTTTTAATAAGGACATAGACTAAGGTTTCACCTCACCTATCCAGCCACTAAGCCAAACTTGTACTATAATTTATGATAAATTATTAATTATTATATTTACAAAAACTGTTGGAAAATATCAAAATATAGTTTTTGTATTTGTAACTCTAAATGCATGTGGCAAAAAAGAAATTAAATGAAACGAAGAGATGTCATAATATACAGCTTAATACAAAAGTTTTTCTTGAAATATAATGAAATATGACCAACTCAATTTCTTTTAGAATATTCTTTTAAAACAACCAAAATTGTTATATTTATTTATTGTTATATCTGATTAAAATAAGAACTAATTAATAAGATTATATTATTTGATTTCATTGTTATATATTGTCTTTTATTCATTTAGTTCATTTTATTTTTCTACTTCAGCAATTGTTTTTAAAAACTAAAGTAAAGTTTTTTTAAATATGAACTAATACTTTTCCGTTGCTCTGCTCACATGCTCATAAGCTTGAAAACCTTCTTAGTTTACTTGTATTTTCAGAAAAAAAAAATTAAAAGCACAATAATCCAACTTCCTTAGCTTCTCAAGTTGTTTAGCCTTTTTAATCCACGTACTAGCATTGAATTAAACTAAAATATCCAAAATATTGTTAGAGATAATTTTTTGGTAACTATTGTTAGAGATATTTACAAAATAGAAAATGGTTAAATAAGTACATGAATAATTAAAAATACGTCAAATTTTAAATATAATTAATATTTGAATTAATAAAATTTTGATGTTATTATTATTATTTATTATTATTATACGCCAAAAATGCAAAGCATTATATAAATGTATTTTTTTAAACATCCTAATACAAGAAAATAATAAATAATTTTAAGAATTTAACTAATATGTGTCATAATTTTTTATAAAATTATTAATTTAAAAAATTTATAAATAAATATGTAAAATTTAAGTTTTTAATAAATTTATTATGTATTTATTATTCAAAATAAAGGTTTAATATATTATAATAATCATATTTAATTTCTTGAAAATATATATCATGTTCTTAACTAAGTGGTGGTGGCCGCCACAATAAGTGGAGCCTTGCCGATTTTGACTCTGAACAAGTATACTTTTTCTGTTTGTTTTGGAAACGTGGGCACGGCAAATATTAAAATATATGATAAAATATTATTTTGATATTTAATATTTGGGTTCAATAATCTTAATTTGGTCTCTAATATTAGAGACAAAAAATAGTACTTTATCCTAAAATATAAAATACATATTGGATAATATATATTCTGTAATTGACTTTTATATTCACATAATATTTTTATTTTACATAATAAGATTGATAGGTTTTTCAAAGAATTTTATTGTAAATTCATAAGTTCTTAAAAAAATATAAAATCACACATAAGCATTTTAAAATGAAATAAAAAAAATTAAAAAATATATTTTGTTGGTTATTATTAGGAGTGTTCAAATCCAAACCGATCCAAATTAAACCGCTCATCCAATCCGATCTAAACCGAAAACCGATTAAAAGCGCATTAATTCGAATTTGATTGGATTTTATTTTTTGCAAACCGCTGGATTGGATCGGATTTCGGATCTACTTTTCATAACTGATCCAATCCAATCCAAACTGCACAATGTGCTATAATATTATTATTTTATTATTATATTTACAATTATACTTATAACATGTTCAATTTGTTATACATTTTTCTATTATTCATGTATTATTATTATTATTTAATAAATATTTTATGTTCAAAATGTTATTTATTTATTTTAACTAACCTATAATTTTATTTCTATTGTTATATTATCGTTGGCTTTTTAAGATATTGTTAAGACTTGTTATGTCATTGTTGATTATTTAAAATTTGATATTGAGACTTGTTATATGTATTTAATTTTTTTATTTAAAAAACCGTAAATCCAAACCGATCCAAACCGCTTGTAATCGGATTGGATCGGATCGGATTTCAAAAAAAAAATTCATCAAATCCAAACCGCACCGCACATAGATTAAGCGTTTGGATCGGATGACTTTTTCCTTTAAAACCGAACCAAACCGCACCGCAAACACCCCTAGTTATTACCCTATTTTAATTTATCAGGCTTAGAAAATCAAATAAAGTATTAATGTAAGAGACAATATAAAGTTGTTTCATAATCCATTGGATGCAATTCCATCTTCTTTTATTTATTTTAGGTGCGGGGTGTAGGAATTAGGGTGTTAGATCAAATAAATTCCCCACACACAATGTTAATTTCTTTTCGAAGATTTCTGATTGTTCGTGAAACATGGCAGGATTTCATGAGTGGGAAGTTAATGCATCCAAGAAAATCGGAACAATAACAAAACATGTGTTTGCATATCAACATTAAACAATTCTGCATCCCCTTCTCTAGTGAAATATATGTTACCTTTCTTCCAACTCCAACAATATGCTGAAACATAACATCGTCTAAGGACTAAGGGTGTTGTAACAACCTCATCTAAATTAGAAAGATGCTATTCTTGTAAGATTTTTTTTGGCATTGGATGGTTGAAGAGGAGACACGGATCTTTATAGTCTATGAATGGTGTTTTTATGCTTTGTGATTGTAACAATTGTGTAATTTAGTTGTTATACTTTTGAGATGTGAATGTTGTGTTGATAAGAACTAATAATTTGTGATCTATTCTTGATGATAATACCAAAAGAAATAGATTATAAATTAGTAGACTTTCTCTTTTATGGGTGAGTTTGTACAACGTATCTAAAAAAAAAAAAATAATAATAACCCTTAGCTTTGGGATTAGACCTCATCTAAATCCTGTTGAGAGAATAAATAGACCAATTCGGCCTACTAGCAACTAAGCCCCATAATTGGTTTGACTTTGCCAGATTTTAAACCCAGTGTGCTTATATGAAATTACAACGGTTTCAACCTGATCAAAAGTCTTTAAAGATAGAATAAGAAAAAGGATGCTGAGAAATTGTTAATTGGAGAGAGTATTGAGATAATAACAAAGTGGGTAGGAGATAATAACAAAGTGGGTAGGAGTTAGGGTTGGAACTGAGTCAAGTCAACTTATAAGCCAGTTTGAGCTCGACTCATTAATAGCTCAATAAGCTGAACTCATGAGCTGGTGAGTCGAGTGAGCTGGTGAGTCGAGTTTGAACTTGAAATTGAGCTAATAAATTAAATGAGTCGAGCTTGAGTTTGAATAAGGCTCATTAACTTGTGAGCTAGCTAGATTATATATAATATTAAAAGTATAGATTAAATACCTATAGGATATGCATATTAATAATTTAATATATATATATATATATATATATTTTAATTATTTAAAATTTTATAGTCATTTTTTATATATAATTTTGATGTAGGACATAAATAAAAAATTATAATTAATAGATAGACAATATATAAAATTTATCTTTTTTTAATTTTTTTAATTGATGGTTCTAGTTGAACTTGAGAAAAAGGGGAGGGGGTTGAATCAAGTTAGCTTAAAACTTAAAGTTTCAAACTCTGTTTTAGCAGTAGCTCGAGTTGCAGGAGATTATTTCATTTTATCTCATATGCAGAACCAGTAAAGAGTAGGGAAGAGGAGATGAAAACCAACATGTATCCTGGTTCGGATTCTTTGTGCAATGAATCCTACGTCCAGTCTCCACCACAAACCATAGTAGAATTTTCACTAATCATTCACAGATTACATACACCAATATTATAGATTTTCTCCCTAATTCAACTAGTATCTACCCCTAAACTTTCAATACCAAAGCTTAGCTTCCCATAGTGCTGACCCAACTAGAAAGGACAATCTAAAGTGATTCAGCCTCACCAAGTGCTCACCCAACTTGGCAAAGGGGAACTAATCCTAGTTCAACAACTCAATACATTAGAAATCAGTGGCTATTCTGCATCACTCATGCCTTTTCTCTCTTGGCTTTTCAACCTCTCAATATTTGTCTTTTTAAAACAGGAAATAACACAAGACAGCCATAACACAAAGATCAGAAATTAAGCTCGAGTATAAGAGAAAGATTCTAGCTCAATGTTTGAGATGGTGCTCTGAATGTGTGCTCTCTTTTTCTTGTTTCTTTAATTGATGAAATGAGGCTTCTTATATATCTTCAGCTTGCCTTGTATTTCTGCCTCTTCCATTTTCTTGTACCAGCAGCTGCTCGTTGGAGCTGTCACAGCTGGCTATAGTCCTTCTTTATCATGCTCCACTACCTCTGTGGTCCTTGGCTTGGCTATCTTCCTTGGCATGCTCTCCTTTTTCATTCTTCTCCATAGCCTCTGCTGCTACTGCTCTTTGCCCGTTTGTGTTTTGCTCAACCACAATCCAAAGTGGTGCTCTGCTGATATCCTTGGGTTAGTGGGGTGTAGCAGCTGTCCTTCTTTGCTTTTACAGAGCCACACCTGTCCTTGTTTTTGTCCAACTGTCCTCATTTACTTTTAGCAAATACATAACCATTTATTTTTCTGAACGGTGCTATGAGGAGCATTGGCTCTTTTACATGGCTGAAGCATATGCTAGTCTTGGGCTGTGTAGTTTTTTGAATAACCAAGTGGATAGACCAGCTTCATTGTTTGGCAGTGAGAAGTGTTATGGGCCTGCCACAATAAAACACACACATTAAACAATATTGGGCTTTCAACCCAATTGAATGCTTGTCATCATTTATATACCCAAAATCAACTTAGACTTAACAATCTCCCCCTTGATGACAAACATGACAAAATAGGAAAATTAAAGACTAATTTGAATGAGTTAAGAACACTTCCCTTTGATGACGTTTGGATTGTGAGTTGCTCCCCCTCAATGCTAGCGTTACTCCCCCTTGATCATGGCTTATACCTTTACCTGGGCAAAGCTTTGAAACAGCCAAGACCAATATTTCCAGGCAATATAATGCAGTAATAGTGACTTTAAACATAGAGCAATTAACACTAAGCATGATACACAGCACAGGATAAATTAAGGTTGCATCAAGGTTGCATCAAGCATCATTGTTCTTAACTATCACTATTAACCCCTAAACCAAGGCTAACATAACATTCCTTTTCTTTTCTCCCCCTTTTGTCATCAAGGGAGGAAAGAAAAAACCTGCACAAAAATTGTTAGTGGCTGGTGCATAGAGTATAAGTAGCAGAGTAGTTAAGGTCTTTACAATCATCCAAAAAATAAACAAGTTCAAAAAGAAACTGAGTCATAATCATAGATGCGATAAAAGAGCTAGGCATCAGAGTTGGATTCATCAGAGGTTCCATCGTCCTCCCCCTCATTGTTAGTAGTTGTGAGACCAACTTCAACATCCTCCACAAAGTCTCTCAGAATCCGAATTCTCCCTTTGGTCTTCTTGAGAGCATTTTCCTCCATAACTTAGTTTCTTTTGCGCTCGGCACCATGTGTGAGAAGAAGGTCTGTCAGATTGATGAACTCCTCAAGCACATTCTTCAGAATGCGTGTCATGACCTTGATAGTTGTGGAGGTTGAAGGGGGATCAGAGGATCCTCATCAACCGAGGGAACATCAGTGCTGTCATCAGTTTGGCGACGTCTGGGTGCTGTTTTCTTTACTGCACCACCCCCTTTTATGTATGAGTTACAGTCTTTAGAAATATCAGCCCCAAAATCAACATTATAATATTAAAAAAATTTTGTAAGAAGCGTGGCATATGGTAAAGCATTTTTGGTACTGACACAAGCTTGCATATGTCTTACAAGCAAGTAAGCAAAAGAAATAGGAGTTTTAGAAAGAAGAGCAAACAGAACCAATGTGTCACAGAATGATACACGTTGAAGAGAGCCACGCTGAGGCAAAATGATGTGGTTAACAATCCTTTGCAACTGGGCACGGATAGGGCCAAGAGACTTGTGAGTAGGAGTAGTACCTTCTAAAAGAGGGATATTGACACACACAGTACACAGAGCTTTAAAGTAAGACACATTCATGGTATCGTCCCACTTACCCGATGTATACACATCAACCTCCCTGTCCTGATAATCTAGGGCTTTGCTTATGTGGTATTTGTCGAGGATGATCACGTTACCCTTAACAAAAGAAGCGATTCTCCCTTCTTTATAGGATAGATTGCTATAGAACTGCTTCACCAGATCAAGATAAATTTTCTCCTTAATGGATAGAATGGAAATCCATCATTGACATGCAAACAGAGGTGTAAAGTTCAGACCTTTCCTACGGAGTTTGTCTAGATTGACAAGCTTTGGGGGACAGAGAGTGCGCTTATAGATGTCTTTGCAGAAAAATAGGTAGTTCATGAGAGATTGAAAACGACGATGATCAAAAGACTAATGGGGAAAATCAGCATAGAAAGACTTATAACCAATGGGGTTTGACAGCTTAGGTTCGGAAACAGAACGTAGAGGGAAATAAATGACTGTACTGCGGGTATGGCGATTCTAAGTGGGTGGAGTCTCTTTGTCTTCGTGAAGAGGTCTCTTGCCCCTGGAAGAACTAGGTCTGGATGAACTTGGTTGAGAGGTATTTAGAGGAGGAGGAGTAGGACGAGGAGCGACACCAGGTCGGCGAGCAGTTGTCTTAGTGCGAGCCATGTTTGGAGAGTGATTTGGAGGTGATGGAGGGGAAGAGTGAGCAGGAGAATGTGATGGAGAGGAGTGTGTGTGATCAGAACGATGGGTGCCACTATGAGAGCCTCTGCGGATAGCTCTTTTCTTCCGTGCCATATTTATAGAGCATTGGTTGAAGGAGAAGATGAAAGAGTGGAGAGTGTAATGGGGAGTCAATATAAGTGTGGAGGAGTGCAAAGGTTGAGTCTTGGAAAGATGATAAAAATGCGAACTTTGAAAAAAGCATTGAAAGTTACCGCTGTAACCTTCGTACATTCAAAACAAAAGACAAAAAGGGAAACAAAAAATGGATTTAAAAAGAAATTTAAATGAGGCCCAAAAAGAGTGTAAAGCTTATTGCCAAAAAATGTGAGAAAGCAACAATGAAATGGGCTCAATGAATTCAGTAAAGAAAGCCCATATGTCATGAATTGCTCCAGCACATGAGGTCCATCATTCATTATGGTTAGGTTTGAATCCAGTAGCTTCATAATGACTTAGGCACAGTTTGGGTAAACAACTTAATTAAGTTACTTTTGAAGAAATAGTTTAAACAATAAATGCTCATATTAAAAGTAGCTTATAAATAAGTTATTTTGTGTTTGGTTTTTTAGTTCTAAAAGTACTTATTTTAAGAGAAAAGTGATAAAAAGCTTTTTATTATGAGAGAAGTCGTTTTTTTTAACTTCTCCTTAAGCACCAAAAAAGCTTTTTAGAAAGTTGCAATTTTGTTTTGAAAATTGTACCAGACATTAATACTACACCTTTTCATAAGTTAAAAGTTAAAAAAAGTCACTTATGAACCTATCCAAACGGGCCCTTAATGAAGTTTACTTATCATCTGCCAAAAAATCTCACTGCGATTTATGAGACAAAACACAAAAGATATCATTATCAGAGTCATTAAGAAAAAAATATGAAGCAAGAATGCCCAGTTCAGTCCGTAACATGCAGAACCTCTCTTTTAACAATGGTTTGGTGAAAATGTCAGCAAGCTAACTTTCAGAATTCACAAACTGAATGTCCAAATTTTCATTTTGCATATGTTCTTGTATAGAATAAAATCGAACTTCAATGTGCTTTGTTCTTGAGTACAAAACAGGGTTTTTGGAAATATTTATGGCACTCATGTTGTCACAAAACAATGGAATATTAGAAACATTCAGCTTATAGTCAGCTAGTTGAATTTTCATCCATAATAGTTGAGAACAACAAGAGGAGGCTGCAATATACTCAGTTTCAGCTGTTGAAAGTGCCATTGTAGCTTGCTTCTTGCTTGACCAAACAATGAGTGATTTTCCAAGAAAGCAGCACATGCCACTTGTGCCTCTTCTATCAACTCTGTCCCCAGCAAAATCTGCATCACAGAAACCCACTAATTGAAATGAATCAGTCTTAGGAAACCATAAGCCATAATTAGTGGTACCAAGCACATATCGGATGATTCTCTTGACAGCTGAGAGATGTGACTCCTTAGGCTTTGATTGAAACCTTGAGCATACTCCAACACTTTGGATGATATCAGGCCTTGAGGAGGTTAGGTACATCAAAGATCCAATCATCCCTCTATAGCGTGTCTCATCAACATCTCTAGCATGTTCATCCTTATCAAGCTTGATATTAGCATGCATGGGATTCCCATTGGCTTAGCACAGTCCAGCCCAAATTTCTTGACAAGTTCCTTTGCATATTTTTTTTTATGGATGAATATGCCTTCAGCAGTTTGTTTTATTTGCAAACCTAGAAAGAAGCTGAGCTCTCCCATCATGCTCATATCAAATTTATTGGTCATAAGCTTTACAAAATCTGCACACAAATCCTCATTAGCCGAACCAAAAATAATATCATCAACATAAACTTGCACAAGAATAAAATGATCATGATAATTCCTAATAAATAAAGTGGTGTCAGTGGCTCCTCTTTGAAAGTTGTTTTTCAATAAAAATGAGCTAAGCCTCTCATACTAAACTCTAGGAGCTTGTCTCAAACCATAAAAGGATTTAGCTAGTTTGAAAATATGGTTAGGAAAAGATTTGTTTTCAAACCCAGGTGGTTGAGTCACATAAACCTCTCTATCTATTATGCCATTGAGAAAAGCACACTTTTCGTCCATTTGGAATAGCTTGAAGCCACAATGAGCTGCATAAGCAAGGAGCAATCTGATGGTTTCCATTCTAGCTACAGGCGCAAAGGATTCATCGAAGTCAATCCCTTCTTCTTGATCATAGCCTTGAGCAACCAATCTGGCTTTGTTTCGAACAATGGTTCCATCTTCACCCAACTTGTTTCTGAAAATCCATTTAGTGCCAGTGACTTTCTTCCCATTTGAGTGAGGCACTAATGTCCAGACCTGATTTTTCTCAAACTGTTGTAATTCTTCCTCCATAGCTAACACCCAAGATGGATCAGCAAGTTCTTCTTGGATGTTTTGAGGTTCAATCTTTGATATAAGAGCTAAGTTGTTGGATTTAGCTCTTCTCAAAAATGATCTAGTTGATATTCCTTTGGAGGGATCACCAATTATGAACTTCTCAGGATAGTTTTTCAGAAACTTCCATTCCCTGGGCCTTCTTGTTTGAGTTGAGGATTCAGGTTCCTCTTGATCAACAATGACCTCTGCATCAGTGTTTTCTGCAGCGACAGGAGATAATTCCAAATCGTCTCCTGCAGAATTTGAGTTTTCGCTACTAACAGGTGCAACTTCATGAGAACTTGAATTTTGAGGAACTGGTTCAGCATTCTTGGACAAATCAGCTTCAAAACCTGGACTATCATCAATGCAAACACTAGGAACAGAGTTAGACTCACAGAATGTGACATGCATGGTTTCCTCAACAGTTCTGGAGTTCTTGTTATAAACTCTATATGCCTTGCTATGAGTGGAATAACCAAGAAAAATGCCTTCATGTGTTTTATGATCAAATTTTCCTAAATTTTCTTTGATATTCAGTATGAAACACTTGCACCCAAACACATGAAAGTAACTAAAATTTGGGGGATGCCCTTTCCAAAGTTCATATGGGGTTTTCTTTAAAAACTTCCTAATGATGGTTCTATTTAAAACATAGCAAGCTGTATTCACAGCTTCAGCCCATAAGAACTTGAGAATTTCATATTCACATAACATAGCTCTAGCCATTTCTTGTAAACTCCTATTTCTTCTTTCTACAACACCATTTTGTTGAGGTGTTCTAGGACAAGAGAAGTTATGTGATATGCCTAGTTAATCACAAAAAGATTCAAAATATTGATTTTCAAATTCTTTGCCATGGTCGCTTCTAATTGAAACAATTTTTAGACCTTTTTTATTTTGAATCTTCTTGCTGAATTTTTCAAAAATAGAAAAGGCTTCATGTTTATGAGCTAGAAAGAACACCCAACCAAACCTAGTATAGTCATCCACAATTACCATGTCATAGCTTTTTCCTCCAAGATTTTGAGTCCTAGTTGGTCCAAACAGATCAAGATGCAACAACTCCAATGGTTTCTTAGTTAAGACATCTTCCTTGGATTTGAAAGAGGTTTATATTTGTTTACCCATTTGACAAGCATCACAAATAATGTCCTTATCAAACTTTATATTAGGAAGACCTCTAACTAAGACTTTCTTTACAAGCTTAGAGATTTGGAACATGCTAGCATGTCCTAATCTCTTATGCCACATCCATTTTTCAGATTCCATTGAAGAGAAACAAGTTACATTTTGAACTTTAAGATCATCTAGTGTGAGACCATAAACATTGTCACTTCTTTTGGCAACAAACAAAATAGCCCCTGTTTTCTCATTAATGACTCTACAATCAGATTTTCTAAAAGTTACAGCATATCCAAGGTCACACAATTGACTTATGCTCAATATATTATGCTTTAACCCATCAACTAAAAAGACACTATCAATGCAAGTAGAAAAATCTTTGCCAACCTTACCAATGGCAATTATTTTACCTTTACCATTATCTCCGAAAGTGACAAATCCTCCATCATACTTGTTGAGTTTAATGAAGAAAGTATCCCTTCCGGTCATATGCCTTGAACATCCACTATTAAGATGCCACATGTCCATTTTCTTCTTGGATGTAAGGCAAACCTGCATGTTCTTTGATGCGTGAGAATCTTTCCTATCTTTTCCTAGTGAATTTGCATCTAATTTGTTGAGTTTAATTAAGAATTAATTATATTTTAGCCACTATGGATGCTATTTTGAGTTTTGTGCAATTTTATTTATTTTAGGTAGTATTCAGATGGATTTGATGAATTTTCTGCAGAGAAAGAGAAGAAACCAAGGAGATGACCAGAGAATACCGACGCGGACGCATGGCTCACGCGACCGCGCGAAATGGAGGAGATCGCAATGACGCGATGGCGTGCCTGACGCGAACGCGTGGACTGGAATCTGCACAAATGACGCGAACGCGTGGACAACGCGGACACGTCACATGCGCCACGTGCAGAAAATGCTGGGGGCGATTTCTGGGCTGTTTTGACCCAGTTCTTAGCCCATAAATCACAGATTAGAAGCTGCAGAAGGGACAAATCAAGTGGTCCCCACCCATCAGCTGAAGACTTGTTAATTAATTCGAATTTAAATTCAAATCTTATTTTAGAAAAAGATATTATTTTTTATTTTAATTTTAGAAATTTGATTTTTAAATTATTAGGATTAGTTATAAAAAGGGATCTGATGCCATCAGATTGAAACATTGTACATTTTACCTGAATCCTTATTTTCCCTCTCAATTATGAGCAACTAAACCTCCACTGTTAAGGTTAGGAGCTCTGTCTATTTCTATGGATTAATTTTATTACTTTTTCTATTTTAATTCATGTATGCATTTATAATTTAAGAATTATTTTCGCTCTTTATCTTATGAATTTGGGTGGAACAGAAGTATGACCCTCTTTCTATTTGAGTTCTTGTAAAACTTGGAAAAACTATTTACTTGAACAACAGCTTGAAAACAATTTCTCCTAAATTTTAATTATTTGGATTTAACGGGATACGTGACATATAATCCTTTCATTTTTGGGTAATTAGAGTTTTTGTGGCATATAAACTAGAAATTGATTATCACCCTCTAATTGGAATTAATTGACCAAGGAATTGGCAGTTAATGAATTTTAGAGGAGACTAGGAAGGTCTAAGGAATTAGGGTCTAGTCACATACAGTTTGCCATAAATTAAATCCTGCATAATTAAATTAGTTAGTAAGAAAAGTTAATCCGGAAAAATAGATAACTCTAAAACCTTAACTGTCTTCTCCATATATTATTCCCAACTTAATTACTTGCCCTTCTTTAATATTTTTGCTATTGTTTAATGTCTTTGAACTCCCAACACTATTTTCTGTATGTCTAACTAATCCTATCAAACGCTATTGCTGCTTAATCCATCAATCCTCGTGGGATCGACCCTTACTCACGTAAGGTATTACTTGATACGACCCGGTGCACTTGCCGGTAAGTTAGTAGGTTACAAATTCCGTACCAAGTTTTTGGCGCCGTTGCCAGGGATTGACTGTGATTAACATCTATTAGTTATTTGATTGCTTAGATTAGATAATTTTTTTTTATTATTATATTTTTTATTTTATTATTAATTTTTATTTTGCATTTTTTTTCGTTAATTTTTTCTTTTCTTTTACGTTAATTTTTTTCTTTTTTTCCTTTACGTATTTAATTTCTTTTCCTTTTCGTTTATATCCCCCCTCCCCCTGTTTCGTTTTTCGTTCTTTCTTTTTATTATTTAAAAAAAAATTAAATAAATAATTAATACTAATAATTTTTTTTAATTTCTGAAATTAAGTTTGGTGTCCCTTAGTTAGTTTTATTTTAATTTAATTTACTTAATAATTTCAAAATTTTTTAGTAATAATTTTTCTAGTAAATTTTGAATTTTAGTGTTTGTTTGTTTTATTCAATATTTTTATCTCTTTATTCAGGTTACTTCACAGGGACTTTTCTGCACTCTGACGTAAAGAGTCCTATTTTTTTGTTTTCTGCTTGTGTATGCGCAGGAATAGAGACAAAGAATATCTTTTAGACTTTGATCCTGAACCTGAAAGAACTTTCAGGCGATATTTACAACAAGCAAGACTTTGCAAGGCTGCAGAATCCACTATGGCAAATAATAATGCTAATGCCAATGTGGTAAATCCGAATGGGGATGATCAACAGAGGAGAGTGCTTGGATCTTATTCTGCCCCTACTGCGGATCTTTATGGAAAAAGTATTGTGGTGCCTCCTATAACTGCAAACAACTTTGAGTTGAAGCCACAATTGGTCACCCTGGTGCAACAAAATTGCCAGTATCATGGTCTTCCTCACGAAGACCCAAATCAATTTATATCTGATTTTCTGCAGATATGTGATACTGTGAAGACAAATGGAGTGAACCCAGAGGTGTACAGACTCATGCTTTTTTCGTTTGCTCTGAGGGATAAAGCAAAGCTATGGCTAGATTCACAACCCAAGGAGAGTCTGAATACTTGGGACAAGATTTTTACAGAGTTTCTCACTAAATTTTTCCCACCAAAGAAGTTGACTAAGCTTAGGTTAGAGGTTCAGACCTTCAGACAGAAAGATGGTGAAACACTTTATGAAGCTTGGGAGAGATACAAGCTACTGACTAGGCAATGCCCTCCGGATATGTTCTCCAAATGGACCCAACTAGATATCTTTTATGAAGGTTTGGGTGAGATGTCCAAGATGAGCCTAGACACTTCTGCAAGCGGTTCACTGCACAAGAAGAAGACACCAGAGGAGACTATTGAGCTTATTGAATTAGTTGCAAGCAACCAATATTTATACTCATCTAACAGGAATCATGTGAACTCTGAGACCTCTCAGAAGAGAGGCGTGTTGGAAGTGGAAGTTGTTAATGCTCTTCTTGCTCATAACAAGCTTATGTCTCAGCAGATAAATCTACTTACTCAACAGATGGGTGGCATGCAAGTCTCAGCTATCAACACCCAGAATCCATCACAGGAAGTCTCTTATGACATGGCAGGTAACTTTGTGCAAAATGATAATTATGATTATGCTCAACCCTCTTCTGAACAGGTCAACTATATGGGGAGTGGCCCTAGAAATCCCAACAATGATCCATATTCTAAGACATACAACCAGGGATGGAGAAATCACCTAAACTTTGGGTGGAGGGACCAACCTGAGAGATCTCAGAACTTCAACAATAGTTCTCAGGGCAGTTTCCAACAGAACAATGATTTGGAAGCAATATTGACAGGTTTTAGACAGGAAACCAGAGCATCCATCACGAACCTGGAGATTCAAATGGGTCAATTAGCCACAAAGGTTAATGAAATTGATCAGAGGACCACTAATAGCTTTCCTGGTAACACAATTCCAAATCCAAGAGAGTAATGCAAGGCTATCACCGTAATAAGTGAACAAGTGACAAATACGGAAGCACAAGTTATATAGGAAACCAGAGCCTCTATAAGAAACTTAGAGGTGCTAGTGGGCCAACTGAGCAAGCAAATACTTGAGAGGTCTGCAAGTACATTTCAAGGTGATACAGTGGTGAACCCAGAAGAAGATTGCAAGGGTATTCAATTGAGAAATGGTAAAGTAGTTGGCTCTGAGACTAAGGCCAATGAAGAGCTAGTTGAAAAAGAAGCTCCAGAGGAGAAGAAGGAAGAAGTAGAACACGCCCCTCCAAAGCGTGCGGACAACCCATTCCCAGACTCTCTTGACACTTATCCTACTTTGCCAAAGGCTCCTGAGTACAAGCCTAAAATGCCATATCCTCAGAGACTTTAAAAGGAGACCAAGGACAAATAGTTTTCAAAGTTCTTGGAAGTCTTCAGAAAGCTGGAAATAAATATTCCTTTTGCTGAGGTTTTGGAACAAATGCCTCTCTATGCCAAGTTCATGAAGGAGTTGTTGTTAAAGAAGAAGCCTTTAAAGGGAAATGAGACAGTGGTCCTGACTAAAGAATGTAGTGCCATCATTCAGAATAACTTACCAAAGAAGATGCCAGATCCAGGGGGCTTTCAAATTCCATGCACCATTGGGAGCACAACCTTTGAGAAGGCGTTATGTGATCTGGGAGCAAGCATCAATTTAATGCCCTTGTATGTGATGAAGAAGCTGCAGATCCAAGAGGCACAACCCACAAAGATAGCATTACAAATGGCGGACAAATCTATGAAGCCTGCATACGGATTAGTGGAGAATATCTTGGTCAAAGTGGGTAAGTTCTTCCTCCCAGCAGATTTTGTGATTCTTGATACAGGGGAGGATGAGAATGCCTCTATAATTCTAGGAAGACCATTCCTAGCCACTGGAAGAGCTCTGATTGATGTAGAAGTGGGTGAATTAGTGCTTAGAGTGCATAATGAGCAATTGGTCTTTCATGTCTTCAAAGATGTACATTCAACAGGTGAAGAAGAGAGGTGCATGCAGGCTGAGCTTATTGATCCAAACCTTCAAGAACCCCCTGATGATGCACAGCAGAATTTGCAACTTAAACCTCCTGTGGTGACAACCGATAGAATTCCGCCTGACATCAAACCTAAGTTTGGTGTTGGAACTGCATCATCCATCAAGGAGGAGGTCCCCAAAAAGAAAAAAATACCCAGAGGATGGAGAAACAAAAAGATCCCCACTGAAGGTTTCTCCCCAAGAATGAAGGTGGTGTTGACCAGCAATCCAGCATGGTTTTATACAGTAATCAGAATCCTCTCTCTAGAGCATATTGAGCTACGTTATGGAGACACAGAAAAGAAGTTCAAAGTAAGGGGTGAAGAGCTGAGCCCCTATGATCCTCCTCCTTAGAGGAGCTGACCGTCAAGCTAGTGACGATAAAGAAGTGCTTGTCGGGAGGCAACCCGATAATTTCGTATCCTTAGTTATTTTTCGTAGTAGTAGTTTTCTTAGTTATTTTATTTTTATTGAGTTCTTACTAATTTTCTGATCATGCAGCTATATTCTTCCAGGAACCGAACACCTCAAGCTATATTTCAAAAAAAAAAAAAGCACCCGACGTGCAAGAGTCGCTGACGCGAACGCGTCATTTAGGGGTGCGAGAAAAATAAAAAGTTACAGAGAGTTGCGCGGGAGTGGCGCCAGAATGGAGCCTTTCACACAAACGATCCCACGCGATCGCGTTCCTCACGCGTTCGCGTCATTTGTGATTCTCGCCATTCACGCGGGCGCGTCACCGACACGAACGCGTGACCTGCAAATTCGACGTAAAAGAGCGTTTGGGCAGAGAGTTGTGCCGGCTTGGGGTAAGAAGTGTGCTAAAAGCACAAATTTGGTCACGCGGACGCGTGATTGACGCGTTCGCGTCAGTTGCACATATGGCCATCCACGTGAGCGCGTGCATGACGCGAACGCGTCGTATGAAAATTTGGCTCCCAAGCCATGCAAACAGAAAGCCACACGGGCGCGCGGCTGGCTTCGTGTGACTCGCACAAAATCCAGGGCACGCGGACGCGTGCCTGACGCTAACGCGTCATTACGAAGAATGTGCGACGTACGCGATCGCGTGCACGACGCGAACGCGTCGTTTACGCCGCCCAGTTTTCTTTTTCTCTCTCTCTCCCAATCCCTATTCTCGCTTATTCCTTTATCCTCTTCTTTTTCTTTCTTCATAATAATTTATCTCCTTCTATTTTCAGTTCTTCTTTGCTTGAGAACAAGCAAACCTTTAAGTTTGGTGTTGACGCTTCGCTTAGAAGTTTTCTGTTTATTCCTATAGCACCAAAAAGGGAGGCGAATCATCTTCACTGAGGAGCACAACCTGAAGAATAAATGACTGCTAAGATAACTAAGGTGGTTGAGTTCCTTTCATTTTTTATTCCTCCCCTCTTTGTCTATGTTATGTTCCAGTTTTCTGCCATTTTTCTTTGTTTGTTGCATGATCCTTTATTAGTTAGAATCCTAGGACTAATTTAGTTCTCCCTATTGCTTTAATTCTGAAAAGATGTCTCATGTATTACTCACTGAGCTTAAATTCAAATAAAAAAATACAGGAGTGATATATTGCATGAGAAAGTGGGTTTATATTGAAGAATAGTCTTATTTACTTAAATGTGGTGGTATTTTATGTGATTCTGAATGCATGACATGAATAGTGCATATTTTTGATAGTGAAGTTTATGAATGATAAAATTGTTGGCTCTTGAAAGAATGATGAAAAAGAGAAATGTTATTGATAATCTGAAAAATCATAAAATTGATTCTTGAAGCAAGAAAAAGCAGTGAAAAACACAAAGCTTGCGGAAAAAGAATAACAATAATAATAATAAAAAAAAGCAAGCAGAAAAAGCCAATAACCCTTTTAACTAAAAGGCAAGGGTAAAAAGGATCCAAGACTTTGAGCATTAATGGATAGGAGGGCCCAAATGAATAAAATCCTGGCCTAAGCGGCTAAATCAAGCTGTCCCTAACCATGTGCTTGTGGCATGAAGTGTCAAGTGAAAAGCTTGAGACTGAGCGGTTAAAGTCGTGATCCAAAACAAAAAGAGTGTGCTTAAGAACTCTAGGCACCTCTAACTGGGGACTCCAGCAAAGCTGAGTCACAATCTGAAAAGGTTCACCCAGTTATGTGTCTGTGACATTTATGTATCCGGTGGTAATACTGGAAAATAAAATGCTTAGGGTCATGGCCAAGACTCATAAAGTAGCTGTTTTCAAGATTCAACATACTGAACTAGGAGAATCAATAACACTATCTGGATTCTAAGTTCTTATGGATGCCAATCATTCTGAACTTTAAAGGATAAAGTGAGATGCCAAAACTGTTCAGTATTGTAGTTGTAAACCCCACTATAAGAAGAGACATGGGATTAATCGAACTCTCATTCTCATGCAAATTCACATCCTAAACTTATATTAGTTTTGGTTGCTTGAGGACAAGCAACAGTTTAAGTTTGGTGTTGTGATGCGTGAGCATCTTTCCTATCTTTTCCTAGTGAATTTGCATCTAATTTGTTGAGTTTAATTAAGAATTAATTATATTTTAGCCACTATGGATGCTATTTTGAGTTTTGTGCAGTTTTATTTATTTTAGGTAGCATTCGGATGGATTTGATGAAGTTTCTGCAGAAAAAGAGAAGAAACCAAGGAGATGACCAGCGAATACCGACGCGGACGCATGGCTCACGCGACCGCGCGGAATGGAGGAGATCGCAATGACGCGATCGCGTGCCTGACGTGAAAGCGTGGACTGGAATCTGCACAAATGACGCGAACGCGTGGACGACGCGGACGCGTCACATGCGCCACGTGCAGAAAACGCTGGGGGCAATTTCTGGGCTGTTTTGACCCAGTTCTTAGCCCAGAAATCACAGATTAGAAGCTGCAGAAGGGACAAATCAAGTGGTCCCCACCCATCAGCTGAAGACTTGTTAATTAATTCGAATTTAAATTCAAATCTTATTTTAGGAAAAGATATTATTTTTTATTTTAATTTTAGAAATTTAATTTTTAAATTATTAGGATTAGTTATAAAAAGGGATCTGATGCCATCAGATTGAAACGTTGTACATTTTACCTGAATCCTTATTTTCCCTCTCAATTATGAGCAACTAAACCTCCACTGTTAAGGTTAGGAGCTCTGTCTATTTCTATGGATTAATTTTATTACTTTTTCTATTTTAATTCATGTATGGATTTATAATTTAAGAATTATTTTCGCTCTTTATCTTATGAATTTGGGTGGAACGGAAGTATGACCCTCTTTCTATTTGAGTTCTTGTAAAATTTGGAAAAGCTATTTACTTGAACAACAGCTTGAAAACAATTTCTCCTAAATTTTAATTATCTGGATTTAACGGGATACGTGACATATAATCCTTTCATTTTTGGGTAATTAGAGTTTTTGTGGCATATAAACTAGAAATTGATTATCACCCTCTAATTGGAATTAATTGACCAAGGAATTGGCAGTTAATGAATTTTAGAGGAGACTAGGAAGGTCTAAGGAATTAGGGTCTAGTCACATACAGTTTGCCATAAATTAAATCCTGCATAATTAAATTAGTTAGTAAGAAAAGTTAATCCGGAAAAATAGATAACTCTAAAACCTTAACTGTCTTCTCCATATATTATTCCCAACTTAATTACTTGCCCTTCTTTAATATTTTTGCTATTGTTTAATGTCTTTGAACTCCCAACACTATTTTCTGTCTGTCTAACTAATCCTATCAAACGCTATTGCTGCTTAATCCATCAATCCTCGTGGGATCGACCCTTACTCACGTAAGGTATTACTTGGTACGACCCAGTGCACTTGCCGGTAAGTTAGTGGGTTACAAATTCCGCACCAAGTTTCAACTAACCTTAGGTATCCAAATCCACTTGGATCCTTTGATGTGAAATCTTCTTGGTTGCCCAAGAGCATTTAAATCATGAACAACTTTATATAATTTACTATCATTACCAAAAGACTTAAGAAAGATGAAACATTGAGGAGGATCATGACCATTTCTATTGCACTTGTAGCATTGATTCTTGCTCACTGATTTTTTAGGTTTGCTGAATCCTTTTGGTTTGAAAAGCTTGGAAGAGGAGGCTTCAGATTTTTTAAAATTTTGTTTGAAAACAGCCTTATTTTCCTCTTTGAATCCAAGTCCAGATTTTTCAGACCCAAACCTTTAACTAGCAAGCAGTTTGTTTAGATTTTGAGAACCTTGAACAAACTTTGCTAAGTCTTCATTCAAATTTTTTATTTGTTCATTCAGCTTTTTGTTTTCAGAAATCAAATCAGTGGAAGCAGTAACTTCATGCTTGAGTTTGAATTTCTCTAATTCAGCTCGCAAAGCACAATTTTCTTCTTTTAAAAAATTTTCATTAACAGTTTCAGTAGCTTTAACCCTTTTTAAAAGAAGATCATTTTCTGTCCTCAATGCCTAGTTTTCTTTCTTACATTTTGCATATTTATCTAAGAGTTTCTTAGAGTTCACAGAAATGTCTTTGATAATGTACTGCAGTTCATCAATGGATAAGTCAGAGAGATCTACCTCATCGTCAACATCATGATCTGCCATTAGACATAGTTGAGCCTCTTGATCTGAACTCTCTGAGCTGGTGTCGTTCTCCAAGTCCTCCCATGTTGCCATCATCACCTTCTTTTTGTCTTTCTTGAATTTTTTGCCTTTCTTAAGTTGCAATTTGACTTGAAGTGACCGGGTTCCTTGCAGTGGTGGCGTGTGAATTTGACTTGATCTTTCTTGGAGTCTTTGGATGAAGAGCTTCCTTTGCCTTTGTTTTTGTATCTCAGTAGTCTTCTTATTTTTCTTGCAAAGAGTACCATTTCTTTATCTGAGAAACTGTCATCAGATTCTTCTTCTTTGGCTGTCATTCTTGATTTTAATGCTATACTTTTCTTTTTGTCATCTTTGTCTTGAGACATGTGAGTAGTTTCATAAGCCAGCAGCTTGCCTCTTAGCTCATCATAGGTGATTTTGATCAAATCATTCCTTTCAGAGATGGCTGTACTTTTTACTTCCCATTTCTTAGTAAGACTTCTCAGGATCTTCCTTACTAAGGTTTCTTCAGAGTAGTTTCTTCCCATGGCGTCCAGATTGTTGATGATTATTGAGAACCTTTCGAACATTTGATCGATGCTCTCATCCTCCTTCATACTGAACATTTTATACTCCTTCATCAGCATGTCAATTCTGGTTTTTCTCACTTGCTTAGTGCCTTCATGAGTGAGTCTGAGCTTGTCCCAGATTTCTTTAGCCATTTTGCACCTTGACACTTTTCTGAACTCTTCAAAACTGATTGCACAATGCATCAGGTTGATTGCCTTGGCATTGAGTTCAACCTTCTTCTTTTCTTCCTCTGTTCACTCGTTGTCTTCTTTTGCCACAACTTCTCCATCAGCATTTTGTTTAGTGGGAACGTTTGGTCCGTTGAGGATGATCTTTCAGATGTTGTAATCGATTGACTACACGAAGATTCTCATTCTTTCTTTCCAGTAAGAATAGTTGCTGCCATTGAATTAGGGAGGTCTATTGTTAGACTGCCCTTCAGTGAGAGTGAACGCCACAATGTTGGGATTCATATTGTTGGCCATGGATCTTTACTCCAAGCTGTGAAGCTTGACTCCTTTGAAACCAGGCTCTGATACCAATTGATGGTTCTAGTTGAACTTGAGAAGGGGGGTTGAATCAAGTTAGCTTAAAACTTAAAGTTTCAAACTCTGTTTCAGCAGTAGCTCGAGTTGCAGGAGATTATTTCATTTTATCTCATACGCAGAACCAGTAAAGAGTAGGAAAGAGAAGATGAAGACCAGCATGTATCCTGGTTCGGATTCTTTGTGCAATGAATCCTACGTCCAATCTCCACTACAAACCATGGTGGAATTTTCACTAATCATTCACAGATTACATACACCAATACTATAGAATTTCTCCTTAATTCAACTAGTATCTACCCCTAAGCTTTCAATACCAAAGCTTAGCTTCCCATAGTGTTGACCCAACTAGGAAGGGGAATCTAAACTGATTTAGCCTCACCAAGTGCTCACCTAACTTGGCAAAGGGGAACTAATCCTAGTTCAACAACTCAATACATCAGAAATCAGTGGCTATTCTGCATCACTCATGCCTTTTCTCTCTTGGCTTTTCAACCTCTCAATATTTGCCTTTTCAAGACAGAAAATGACACAAGACAGCCATAACACAAAGATCAGAAATTAAGCTCGAGTAGAAGAGAAAGATTCCAGCTCAATGTTTGAGATGGTGTTCTGAATGTGTGCTCTCTTTTTCTTGTTTCTTTAATTGATGAAATGAGGCTTCTTATATATCTTCAACTTGCCTTGAATTTCTGCCTCTTCCATTTTCTTGTACCAGCTGCTCGTTGGAGCTGTCACAGCTAGCTGTAGTCCTTCTTCATCATGCTCTACTATCTCTGCTGGATGAGGAGCTCGTCCACTACCTCTGTGGTCCTTGGCTTGGCTATCTTCCTTGGCATGCTCTCCTTTTTCATCCTTCTCCATAGCCCCTGCTACTACTGCTCTTTGCCCGTTTGTGTTTTACTCAACCACAATCTAAAGTGGTGCTCTGCTGATGTTCTTGGGTTAGTGGGGTATAACAGTTGTCCTTCTTTGCTTTTACAGAGCCACACATGTCCTTGATTTTGTCCAGCTGTCCTCATTTGCTTTTAGCAAATACATAACTATTTATTTTGCTGAACGGTGTTATGAGGAGCATTGGCTCTTTTACATGGCTGAAGCATATGCTAGTCTTGGGCTGTGTAGTTTCTTGAATAACCAAGTGGATAGACCAGCTTCATTGTTTGGCAGTGAGAAGTGTTATGGGCCTGCCACAATAAAATACACACATCAAACAATATTGGGCTTTCAACCCAATTGAATGTTTGTCATCATTTATATACCCAAAATCAACTTAGACTTAACATTAATGTATATAAGTTATAATTTATTAATATATAATTATAGATTATGTTTCTATTATTTGAGTCAGTTCATGAGCTCGAGTCAACTCGTGAGCTTTCGTTGAGCCAAGATTGAGCTTACGAAATATGCTCGATTATTAATGAGTCGAGTCGTGAGCCAAGCTTAATTTTCATTAATCGAGCTTGAGTTTGGTCTAACTCGACTCAACTCGACTCACTTCCAGCCCTAGGTAGGACTTAGACACTGCAGATCGAATTGTATTTATTTATCCCTAGACACAAAATCTAAAAAAAATTACATATACACCATTTAAAACCATATTATTCTATCAGTAATAATAATTAAAAGATTAATTATTTAAATTAGTTCTTAAAATTTTTAAAATTAGATATTTTAGTCTCTCAAATTTTAAAATAGACAAAACAATTTTCATTTATTTTCATTAATTGCTAACGGTGATAGCTAACATGAAACATTTACTCGCACACATAACCGTTAAGTACCCACGTGTGCGAGCTGGAAAATTGGTCCCTAAATAAAGTGAAGTATAAAATAGTCCTCAAAAAAATTTAAAAAATTTCAAAATAGTCTCCAAAAAAAAATTAAAAACTCTAAAATAGTTCATTCGAATGTTTTTAATCTTTTTCAGAGAAGCTAATGTCTTATAATATTTTTATTAATTAAAATAATAAAATATTATTAAAAAATATATAATAATAAAAAATATAAAAAAAATACATACTAAAAAATAATTTTATTCATTAATATTGAATTATCATAAAAAATAATATTATTTAATCATTAATTTATGATATCTACATTAAGATGGTGTAGGAAGTATCATAATTTATTAAAAAATAGCACAAGAAGAAAAAAAGAAGACACCGAAATTTCTTAAGAAGAAGAAGAAATTTTGAATTATGCATAATTTATCAAATAATAGCACTAAAATTTTTTAATCGTGTAATTTTTAATTTATCAAAAAGAAAAACACTAAAATTTTTTAATTGTGTAATTTTTAATTAAATGATGTACTTTTCTTATCTTTAAATTAGTTGGATAATATTAAATTCATATATATGAAATTTAGTCATTTATAATAAATTAATATATATATATATATATATATATATATATATATATATTTTAAAATAGTTGAATGTATTTTATTGATTATGTGGTATTAAGCTAGAAGAAAAAGAAAAAGAAAAGTTTTAAATTGTATAAAATTTAAACTACAAGAAAATTTATTGGTGTGTATTTTTATAATTATTTTTATTAGAATACTAGAGATAAAAAATAAATAATAATAAATGGTAATATAATAATTTATTTATAATAAAATAATAATTTAAAGAAACTTGAAAATTTCAAAATTTTATTAATTATTTTTAATACAAAAATTGAAGATATTCATTTGAAATAAACATATATAAAATGGTATATATAACATTTTTTCTAAAATAATTATTGGTTTTTTCGTCTTTATCAAAATTAGATTTTGGCTAATAAGAGATTCAAAGATATAATTAAGGATGCAGCTAATAAAAGTTTAGAAAAAAAAAATATGTAAATTGAATTCAGTTTTTAAATTTTCTAGATATGAAAAAAAACCAAACTTTTCTCTTTTATTTTCTTAACTAATGTCCTCACATCTCATGGTACTTTTTTTATATAAAAAAGATATAATATTTTTAATTTCTTTTTTTACGAGTTTAAATTTTTTTTTTTAATTTAGTGTATATTTTTATAATTTTATCTTTTATTAGAATATAATAGATAAAAAAGTAAATGATAATAAATGATAAAATAATAGTTTATCACGAGAGGCTTGCTACACATACAAGTCTTTTTTACTTACAAGTTTTACAAGTTGCTACACATTAGGGTCTTTTAATGCGTTATTCAGTTTCCAAAGCGCTACACTCACAGTGGATTATGAACGACTTTTCTTCCTCTTCCTCTTCCTCTTCCTCTTCCTCTTCCTCTTCCTCTTCCTCTTCCTCTTCCTCTTCTTCTTCTTCTTCTTCTTCTTCTTCTTCTTCTTCTTCTTCTTCACTCACCGTGGATTATGAACGACTCCTCTTCCTCTTCCTCTTCTCCTTCCTCTTCTTCTTCTTCTTCCTCTTCCTCTTCCTCCATGTATTTCTTCGTTATTCTCTTTGCCTTTTCATTAATTGTTTTACTTGCGTTTATTACTGGTATTCTTGCTTCCTTTTTTTTTTCGATTTTCATGGTTTCTGAAATCAAGCTTTGAAATCGTTTTGAAGATAATGGAACGTCAGAAATACACCCAAACGATTACAGAAATACACCCAAACGATTATAGAAATACACCCAAACGATATTTCTTCGTTATTCTCTTTGCCTTTTCATTAGTTGTTTTACTTGCGTTTATTACTGGTATTCTTGCTTCTTTTTTTTCGATTTTCATGATTTCTGAAATCAAGCTTTGAAATCGTTTTGAAAATAATGGAACTTCAGAAATACACCCAAACGATTACAGAAATACACCCAAACGATTACAGAAATACACCCAAACGATATTTCTTTGTTATTCTCTTTGCCTTTTCATTAGTTGTTTTACTTGCGCTTATTACTGGTATTCTTGCTTCTTTTTTTTTTCGATTTTCATGGTTTCTGAAATCAAGCTTTGAAATCATTTTGAAAATAATGGAACTTCAGAAATACACCCAAACGATTACAGAAATACACCCAAATGATTACAGAAATACACCCAAAGGACACCTTATGCATAATTCAGAACTCTTTCTCTTTCTCCTCCTCATCTTCTGCTGCTTCTTCTTCTTCAAAAACGATTTCAGAGCTTGATATCAAAAAATAATGGAAATCAAGAATAACGAAAAAAGAAAACAAAGAGAAAAGCACGTAAATGAAGAAGGAGAAAGAGAAGGCAAAAAACGAAAGAAAAGAAGAAGAAGAAGATGAGGAAGAGGAAGAAGAATGTGCAGCAAGAAGAAGAAGACGGTGCAGTGAAATTGTGCAGTAACGGTTGAAGAAGGAGAAAGAGAAAGCAAGAAACGAAAGAAAAGAAGAAGAAGAGGAAGAGGAAGAAGAACGTGCAGTAACAGTTCAAGCGTGTTAATACTTAATATAATAACTTGTAAAGACTTGTATAAAAAAATACTTGTATGTGAAAAATTTCTCTTATCACAAATAAAATAATAAATTAAATTTAAACATAATAAAATTTTCTTTTGAAAATTAGAAATTTCGAAAATTCCAGAACGTAACAAAAGCAAAACAATCGCTCTTCGAATAATTAAATTGTGTACAATAATTTTATACAATTTTACTTTGCAAGTCCAATTAACTAGAATGAATTATATTTTACTTGTTTATTCATAATTCTAAAAATGATAATGAAAATACCATTATCATTTTTTCCTCAAAACTAAAATGTTACCGAAATATGAGAATAATTAATATTAGACTTTTTTTTCTTTGAAAAATAAAATAAAATTATATCAAAGGTGAAAGTATATCGTTCTCATGTTACGGAAACAATTTTAAATGGTTAGGAACAAATGTCTCGTAATAAAAGCGAATCACTATTTATGAATAATTAAGTTTGATTCAAACGACGTTATTTGTAAAAAAAAAAAAAAAAGTTAAAATTTTAAGTTTAACCACTCAATTAAGGCTACTCTTAATCTTGAATCTCACGAGAATTTTATCCCCAATTTGTTTAAGTAAAACAGTGGGTACTCAAGTTTAAGTTTTTTTTTTTTTTTTTTTTTTTTAAATAAAAGCAACTAATTTTCGTGCTAATTGAGTAATTCTTTTCATAGCCCGAGAAGAAAAATACGGGACTGGTCCGAACCTTAAGATATAAATAAATTTGAAATTTAAAATATATAGATGTAGAAATTAATCTCTATAAAAAAGATTAGATGGAGTGAAAAATATCTACATCTAGAGCTGATTTATTTTTAGAGTTGATTGACCATGTCTACATGGCACGTTAAATTAATGATGTGTCAGTTAAATGTTAACTTAGATGGATAAATTAATGGACTATCCAATTCGACCCCTAACAATTTCATTAAAAATGAACAAGTTTCATATGTGATGACACAAGACTCCTCTTTTAGTCTTTAGAATTACAAAAAATCTTAATGCTCTTCCTTCTAAAATTCGTTGAAGACGCTTCACTTAGAGGAATACGTTGGTCTCGACGGAGCTATTGACGGCGTTTTGACAGCGCCATGACAAAAAAATTGTCTATTGAGAGGTAAGCTTCATTACTCACTTTCTCTGCCATTACATGTGTATGATCAAATTGAAGGTGGTTTTATTCACACTTTTTGTCATTGAACATATTTTGAAACCTATGATGGAGTATTATTTATATTCAAATTTTGCATGAAGGGTTGAATTAGAACATGGCTTAGGATTCAATAACAACAAATATGCTCTGTATATTTTGACCAAGAAGCTTATGTATTTACAAAAGAAAATCGTTCAGTACTCCTGCTCCCTCTGAGTTTTCAATGGATTCGCTTGTGTTGTCAACTGGTGTAGGCTACAACTAATGTGATTGGAGGCTGCTAAAAATTGTGTGCTTTGAGTTGGAATCCTGAATTTATATGCCGCTAACACTTAGTAGATCCTTAAATTGACCATCAATATTTAACAGTCCAAGGAAACTTATCTGATCCGAGGTCGTAGCTACTGCATATACGTGCACTAGCACATGAAAACTATTCAGTGATCATAAATTTTCTGTGTAACATCCTAATACTTTTAAACTGAGTTAAGCTTTATTTGAATTATATTTAGTAGCTGATATTCAAAACCTTGCGAAATTTTTCTTTTAAAACAAATGTGAATAATTTATAGATAAAAATATTGAATAATTAGTTTTTATTAGAATAGTTACTAGTTGAAAAATATAAGTGGATCTGGAAATACTCACATGAAAAGTGGGTGTGCTAAACTATGAAGGTACAACAATGACATGCTTTACTCATATCAAATAATCATAACAAGAAACATCATAGTTACGATTGCAATCACTCAATAAAAATAAAACAAGACATACAGAAAATCCTAATTCTCTTAATTTGTTTAACTATGGCTAAAACAATCGCATATTCTTCCTTCTTAAGGTAAACGTTTAATGTTTTGTATCTACGTCCTCGATAGCTTGCTCCCATTAGTACACCTGTCTTTTCACCTCAATTGTATTGCTTCGTACTACATCGTTCCTGAAGATGGTACGGAGAGAGGGGTAAGAAACAAAAATTTCTCAATAGTTTATCTATATGGTGTCATCGTATCCATCCCCAGCCACTCCGAGTTTTAAAATAAAAACAGTGATGATGCAATGTTATTCAATTATTATTTTCAAAAGTCTTGATTAGTCGGAGTGGTGTGACTTTTAGATGCTTCTCATTTACTTATGTTATGACATGTGTAATGCATATATACAAAATGCCTATAGCGTTAAAACATATAAAGGTAACTCATAAACCTTGGTATGATGTTCTCATAGGCCATAAAGTAAGACGAAATAAATAATAAATAAGAGAAGAATAGTAACATTGTCATAGATAAGTCAAACAAAATAGATCTGAATAAAATAAAGATCTTAAACAATATCATACATCATACAAAAAGGAACTTTGGAAAAAGAAGGATCTTTGAATGCAATAATAAACATAATCATAAATAAAAAAAGATAAAAGAAGAACAATCATGATTACTCTTTTCATTACACTTTTCATTACTTTTTCTCGTGGCTTTTATGGAAGGTATTGAGCTCAAACCGGTATAAAAGGTGGGAGTCCCCTTCCCTTACCGAAGGTTCTTATCCCAAACGTTTTGGCGATCACCTTCCCTTACCGAAGGATCATCTCGATCGATCACCTTCCCTTACCGAAGGATCATATCGATATCTTGTCTTTGGGGGTCACCTTCCCTTACCGAAGGATCATTCCCTCGGTTCAATTTACAATCAAGGTTATTTAGACATACACAAGAAAAGAGTTATATCAACAAAGATATCTTATTATATAAAATTGATGGAATAGTCCCATTCCCTTACCGAAGGTTCCCAAAAGTTTGCCGATCACCTTCCCTTACCGAAGGATCATCTCGATTATGTTGTCTTTGGGGGCCACCTTCCCTTACCGAAGGATCATTTCCTCAGTTCTTTAATGCACATAGGATTGTTATTATAATGCATAATGTGTATGAGAAACATTATATCATGACATGCAATACTAACATTCATATTCAAAATCATTTAAGATATGACATATAAAAATTAGCATAAAATTCCCTACCTCGAGTAAAGTTCCGCTAGGTATTCCGATGCAGATAGATGCGATTTGTTAGTGAAGAGAGACTTGTTTCATGGCTAGACTTTGTGTATACTAGAATATTTTGTATAGAAAAAGGGAATAGAATGAGAAAGGAAGGATCAAATAGCTCTCAGGTATGTGCAGATTATGTTATGAGACATTTAGGTGAAATCTTCAATCTGAATCATCACTTTGTGAGTCCTATAAATTTTTCTACGTTTGGAATTTGGAAATATCTATTAGAGATAAATTTATAGAGAATTGAATTAGCTTTAAAACGAATTTTAAACGAAGTCAATCGGATAACCACAGCTTGAGATATTTCCGAAATACTGTTAGTATATCAGGCTGGCTGATAAGAGTGCGATTTTCTACTCTGAACTCGTAACCGATTTATCTACCTAATTTAATTTGAATTTGATTTTATACTGAACTTAAGGAATAGAGCTAGTATTCTTATCTTTTCATATAACAAAATATCATTCAAATCTAATAAATGTAGAATTAGTTATGATTATGTTTTTAAAAGGTTGTTTATTGTCGGTTAAAGATTTACTACTACTAGTGCTTTCATATGTTTAAATTTTAAATTCAAATCTTAAATCATTACCATTTTAATTAATTAATTAGTTATTAAAAAAATGACTTGATTCAAAAAGTTGGGATGTTACATTCTGACCATATTATGATTCAAAGCCTCAAGGTTTTGAGTCTTTGACAACATTCTAAAATGAAAAATGAAAAATGATATAACTGCGCCTGTTTAATCATTATTTATTAAGATATGGCATTTACTGCACACTGCAAATTTACTGATTTAGTAAAGCGAATTTACTAATTTACTAATGTAGTTTACTGCAATGTAATATTGTATCTGTTCTGAATCTTACATGTTCTTATTAAAAATGATATTTTTCTTTGCTCCACCACGTATACGCACACACAAAAATATTTCATTGGTAAGAACTAATCTATCTGAATTTTAGATAAATTGATATATAATTCACATTGTCCTGTTTAGTGAATAACTTACATTAAAATTTGTCTATCTATGTATTAAAATTTGATAAATTGATATATAATCTACATTAAAATTTGATATATCAATCATTAAAATTACTAAATAATCTACATTACTTTTAAATATATCTATCTGTTACCTATTGTTATTGTTGTTGAATTTATCTTTTATTGGTGCTGCAGATGTCTAATTTTACAGTACCCGTGTTTCACCATGGTGGGAGACTTGGGAAGGATAGTAATGAAGTGTTGAAGTATTTAGATGGAAAGGTACATAAATTTCCTCTAATGAACTTAGATTTAGTGAACTTTTTTTTATCTAGAAGAACTACTAAAGAGTTTAGGATATGCTGATTATGTTGTAATGTACTGGTTAGAACTCACAACTCAAAATTTAGAATTTGGTCTGCATGTAATTAAAGGAGATTCTGAGATAAATGATTTATGGAACAATTTATTGGGAAATGACTATTTAGAATTTAATTTGTACTTTGAACACCCAGTTGGTGAGCCTTGTTATGTTAACGAGAATTTAGGTCAAGCTGCCGCTCAAGTTAAGGATTCTTCCTCCTCATCCTCATCTGATGAAGATGATGGAAGTTCAAAGGATAAGGCATACAATCCTCCTTCAGATGTATATGATAAGAGTAGTGATACTGATAGTGACAAAGAGATAATGAAGCTGAAGACACATACTAATAAGAAGGCTGCTGATGAGAAAGATGATTGTAATAATGGGAAGGGTGGTGCTGACGGAAAGGCTACTAGAAATGTGAATACGGACAAGAAGGCTAATTCAAGAAAGTATGCGGGAAAAAGAAAGAAACATACTTGGCCCAACTTTAGTCATAGTGGAAAGGGTAATGTTAGATTTGGTTCAGGAGGCAATATAGGTGGACAACATACTGGATTTAGTGGTTCTAAGGCCCAACCTGACTCTAGACAAGATAAAAGTAGGTCAAGTCACACTAAGGATTTTGAGCCCATTATAGAAGAAGTTGATTTTGAAGAAGAGAAGGAGTATGTTTATGAGAGTGAAGCATTTGTGTCCCCTGTTCCATCATATGATGAAGGAGGTAATAAACACCAATGGCCAGAGCACAAAATCGGTTATGGCTATGGAGAAGTGTACTTTGAGTTAGGTATGGAGTTTGACATAATGGCTCAGTTCAAGGAGTGCTTGAAGGATTACTTTGTTTATGAGGGAAAGGAATGCCGATATATTAGGAACGAACCAAAAAGAATTAGGGCGACGTGTGCTGAATCTATATGTTATATTTGCATCATCATTTTCAGGCAAAGGCAAAAAAGTATAAGAAAAAGATGCCAAAAGTGAAAGCTTCGCCCAATGTAGATTTTGGTGAAGAGATTGATTTATCTCAATCTGCACCTCCTAATGATGGACCTGTGAGTATAGGATTGTATTTGGTGACTTTAGTCTTGCTCATTTTTTGTGCTGAAATGGTTCTTCTATCTTGTGCAGGCTACACAGCAAATTTCCGAACCTCCTGTTGGGTTTCGCATGAAGCAAACCATTATGAAGCCGCCAATACCACCCACTTAAAACCATTTAGAGCCACTTGGACCAGCTACCTCAGGGGTATCCGGCAGCTTGTTTACCTTCATGCCAACACCTGATTTTAGGCCTCCAACTAACACTTGAGGAGATTCATTAATGGATTAAAAGCACCAAGTAAAGACTCATGTATTTTGTTGGTCTATAAGTGAAGAGTTATATGTATCTTATAAACTCAATTAATTATCTTTTGGTTCCTTAATAGTTGTAAATGAATTTGCTGGTATATTAGTTAGAAAATCGACAATTTAGAGACATATTATTTTGCTATTGCACAGCACAAACAATCATATTTTGGTGCTAAGTTTATTATAATAGATTATGGAACTATTTCGGATTGTGTTTATAACTCCATTTTTATTATCATATAGCACATATGAAAATCATATTGTACAGACTTTTTTTAATTTGATGAAACATATATTTAGCTTACAATTATTGTATACCCAAATTTTTATATCTTCATCCATTAAAATATATGATTACATATTTGTAATATAATCTAATTTCTTTCAATACAATATCATCTCAGATTAAAGTGATAGTAAATTCATTAACATAAAACATAATATTACACAGCTTTAATTACATCTTAAAAACATTACAACGCAACATAATTATCACAAAATGTCACAGCTAAGGTTATGACAATTACTTAAGACATGTCCTAAAGACTACAGCAATTATGATACTAATTATACCCAAAATTATAAGCCTAAAACATCTGAAGTAATATCTACCACCTTGAGATCCAATTTTGTTTTGATTTTTCAAATTCAATTCCATCTCTAACTCCTTCATTCTATGTTCTACCTCCTTCAATCTCCTTTCCATTAAAATAGCATTCTTAGAAGTAATGTCGTCATCAATATTTTCATGAACTAATACATCTAGCCACTTGAAATACTTGCAATGTGGAATTGGTGCCTGGAAATAAAAAATTTTGATTATAAAAAAAATCAAAATTACATAAATTTTTTAAATTTAAAAAATATACAAAAAAAAATTAATACTTACATTGTAATTAGGGCATCCCAAGAAGAACCTATCTGGATTAAGTTCTGTGCAAGATTGGAAGAGAATTGCATAGGACCCACAGTGACATTTTAGAGACATGAATTTTTTCTTTTTTGGCTGCCTAACTCTTCCAGAAGAAAATGTGCAGCACTTATTCTCTTCGCCAGCATTATAACCATACAGGTTGCGACTCCTAGTTTTCGAAGAATGATCTTCATGACTCATGGTGGTAGACAATTAGGGTTCTACACAATAAAGAAGGAGGAAGAGGCATTTAGGATTGATCATGTTCTGTGAAGTGCAGATAAAACACGAAATTATATTTTCAAAAATTGTCAGGAATCGAGTTGAGTGATTCATTAATATACCAATCCAAACGGGCATTTAACGGACACATCATCATCTTAACTTGCCACGTATTCATATTCCGTTAAACCCAACAATAAATTATTGACGTAGGGACTAATTTGTCTAATAAAAAAATTTCAAAAATCGAAAAATATTTTTTTTAGGAATCTCATTGTCTTTCGCAAAAATTATCAAAAAGGCCAGATTAAGTATTCACTCTTTCTTTAATTGCTTGGCCCAATTACGCATGATATAAATATTAAATAGTTAAATACGCATACACACATCTGTCAACTCTCTAATCTCAACCCTCACACGTTCTAGTTTTTGTACGTTTTTTTTAATTCTCTCTATTCCTTTATTTCTGCCCAGAGAGAAATTAATTAGAGAAGAGAAGAAAGAAAATTTATTTTTATTGTTTTTGTAGCTTCGAAAGTGATAAACTTCGCTGCAATAGTAATAGTGTTGTGTTTCTCTTTGGTACAATCAAAAGTTCTAATTGTGTTAAAATAATCATAGATGTAAAAACTGTTACACATATATACAAAGCTTCAATTTTTTTTCTTCGTTTTTGTTTTGTTTTGTTTTTCACATATCTATCTGTTTTTTTCGTGTAGAGGAAAGACGTTGTTGTGGAAGAATACTCTGCAGTTCGTGCACTTCACAACCACTGTAATTTTTTTTTTTAAATTTTGTTTTGTTTTTTCTTTTTATTTTATTATGTGCTGCAAATTGTGACCACGTTGCATTGCATTGAAGTAATGCAAATTATGGTTTTTGATTGTGTTTTTGTTGGGATTTGTTTGGCTTTTTATTGTGGATGGTGATCTGTTTGCAATTCGATCGGGTCTGGAATTGTTGCTCGTGGTCGTTACCTGGATGCTTACATGAGTTCTCAGATCAAAAGACCAATGGTATCTTCTAGAGGAAAAGCGTAAGTTCAATTTGCTTTTTGGCTTGTCTTCTTTCATGGCTTTCTTTTTTTGTTATTATTATTTTGGTGTGATGGAATACATTTTTGCTTGATGAAGCAGGTGAATTTTAATTGTTTGTTACAGAACTATTTAGGTTCAGTTTAGGATATATTTAAAATCAGTTCAACTATTTTATGTGCATTAGATGCACTATTTTTTATGAACTATTAAATTTTTTAAATAAAAATAAAAAAAATATTATGAAAGAGGTGTATTAATAGACTATATAAATATAGAATAGATTAGTATATATATACATAAATATATTTTAATACAAAATATTTTAAAAATAGCAAGTATAATCTTTTACTTTAAAATAAATATAACACATATAAATACATAAAAAAATATTTTTTATTTATTACGATTTATTATTATACAGTACTATTTTTAATTACATAATATAAAAAATTAAATTATTTTATATTATATGAAAATAATTAAATTATTTTATATTATTAAAAATAATTAAATTATTCATTAAAAAATATTTGATAATAATTAATTTTATTAAAAATATATTATTATATAACATAATTTTTTATTCAAATATTTGTAAACATATATTATATTTAAAATAATATATAACAAAATTAATTATTATATAATATTTAAAAAAACGTGTAATATTTTCATGTTTTATATATAATTTAAAAAAATATTTTGAAAAAATTAATTTTAGAAATATTAAATGTGTAATATTTTTATGTATTATATATCACAATAAACATAAAAATAATAAACGTGTAATATCACAATAAAAAAATTTAAAAAATATTTTTATATATTATATATAATATTTTAAATAAATTTTATTTTTATAAATATTTTAATAAAAAATTATATTATATAATAATATATTTAAAAAAATAATTAGTTGCTAAATTTTAAATATAATAATCTAATTATTTGTTAAGTAATATATATAAAATAAATTTTAATTATTTTATATTTTTATGTTATAATTTAAAATATTATTTTAATATAATTTTTTAATATTATAATTTTTTTTACATAATAATTAACCCGAATGAAAACAAAGTACTTATATTTTTTGTATTTATCTATTTTTTGTATTTTAGAATAAAAAACTTCCATCTTTATATAATAAAATATGTGATAATCTTTTATTTATATATATATATATATATATATATATATATATCACTTGGATAATATATCTAATACATATATAAAGAGTGAGTGCACTAGCAATAGACACATACTAGTGTAGTATAGATAAAAATAGAATTGTTAGTCTCTCAACTTCACCTTTTCTTTTTCTGGTTTGTGGAATTTTTCACATTTAGAGCCTCAATTCAAGCATACTATTCTCTTTCAATGTCTTCTAAGTTCTAACTATGGATTTAATAATATATATATTAATTTTTTATATATTAAATAATTATAATAATATAATAATATTGAAATCAAATAATATATTAAATTTGTTACACTAAAACTAAAAAATTATATTTTATCCTTAGATTTAACAAAATATATTTTTAATAAATTATATAAAATGAAAAATATTTTATAAAAGACATTTATACATCAATTTCTCATATATATATATATATATATATATATATATATATATATATATATATATATAAATTTTGTCGAGTTAGAGAATAAAAAATTTAACTAAAAAAATAAAAAAATATTTAAAAATAATAAAAAAATATCTTATTATAAATATATAATTATAAATATTATATATATGAAACTATAAATGTTAAATTTAAAAAGTAATTTTAAATTATTATCTATTTAATATTACCACACAAAATAAATATGAATAAGAAAGACTCGAGAAGAAAGTCATGAGATGACATATATATTAGAGAGTCTAAAGAATAAAAGAATATATACCAATTTTATATCAGTCACTATTATATACACATATAATACATATACGTAGTTGATATATATTATTTATTTAGTTTTTCTTTAAAAAATTTTAAAAAATATTTTTATGTATTATATATAATATTTTAAATAAACTATATTTTGACAAATATTTAAAAAAAATATATTATATAATAATATTTTTAACAAAAATAGTTAGTTAATAAGTATTGAATATAATAATCTAATTATTTATCAAGTAATATAAAATAAAATATGACTATTTTATATTTTTATGTTGTAATTTAAAATATTATTTTAATATAAATTTTTAATATTATAAAATAATTTGCATAATAATTAATTTTACATAATAATTTTTTATGTTTTATATTTTTAATTTTGTAAGCCTGATTAGTTTAGATCTTACTAATATAAGTAAATATATAATGTGATAGGTATGTATTTAAAATTATATTATTTATTCCGTTTTTTTTTTAAATTAAAAAAATAAAAAGTTTAATATATATATATATATATATATATATATAATATTTTAAATAAATTATATTTTTGAAATATTTTGATGAAAAATTATATTATATAATAACTTTTTTTTTTTAACCAAAGATAAGGAGACTCGAATCCGCGACCTCTTAGATAAGTATAAAGAGACTATGCCATTTGAGTTATAACTCATTGGCATATTATATAATAATATATTTAACAAAATTAGTTAGTTAATAAATTTTAAATATAATAATTTAATTATTTTTCAAGTAATATAAAATAAAATTTTATTTATCTTATATTTTTATGTTACCATTTAAATTTTTATTTTAATATAATTTTTTAATATTATAAAAATTTCTTGCATAATAAATAATCATATTGAATAAAGAATACTCATATTTTTGTATTTATAAGTTTTTTATTTAATTATTTAAGAATAAAAGATTCTGTTGCCATTTAAAGTATTGTGTATTAAAATATTACCATTTAAAGCATTTATTTATGTACTAGGATATTCGGTATTTATTAGAGTCCATCAATACTCTTCTTTCATATTAGCCTTTTATTTTCATCTAATAAAATCTAGTGGTCTATATAAATGTGGCGCATCCAATAAACACATAATTGTTGTGTTCATTTTAGACATACCCCAGTTTGGGTAAACAGTTTAAATAAGTTCTTTTTAATAAGTTTTTTTGGAAAAAATTTAAAGTATAAAGATTTTTATTAATAGCAACTTATAAATAAGTTATTTTGTATTTGAATTTTTAGTTATAGAAGTACTTATTTTAAAGTTGTAGCTTTTGGATAAATAACTAAAAAAAATACAATTTTTTTACACAAGAAAATAAAAATTAAAATAACGATGATAACAAATACTTTTTTATATTGAATGTTAATTTTAGATAACATAATTATTAAGATGACAATCGTTTAGGCAATTAATTCTTTATTTGCTCTCTTATTAGTTTCATTTTTTAGACAATTGGTTATTGCCAAGTAATATCATTAGAAATTGATTCTTCTACTTCTTCACCTTTATTCATAACGGTGTTCTTGTATGTGGTGAATAGTAATAAAATTTTAATTCACAATAATCTTGATGGCAATACCAAAAAAATTATTATGTAGTTAGTGTTTGCTATTATTGTGTATGATATGGTAGGTGAAAATAAAAAATAAATATAAAATGTGTGTCAATTTATATTTTGTTTTTTTTTATTTTTTTTTCTACTCCTATTGACCCTCCTCCTTTACTTGGGTCAAAAATTTTTATAACTAATTATTTAAATAATAGTATTTTATATAAAAATAAAATCACATGTGAAAAAAATAAAATTAAAACTACCACACACAATGTTAAATACAAATTTAATAAAAAAAATAAAACATTGCGTGAAGATGGTGGTGGAGGGCCAGTATTTTTTTGAAGTCAATTTCTTTTAGAAAAGTAATAAAATGACTTATCTAAAAAGAGAAATCACTTTTCATAATTCAGAAGTAAAAAAAAAAAAAGATAGCTTCTACAGTTTTTCAAATGGCTCTTAATCTTGTTAGAGATTTAATTTTATCACTTTTGCTCTTAAGAGCCTGTTTCTGCATCATTTTAAAGAAAAGTTTTTAACTTTTCAAAAAAGTTAATTCACAACTTTTTTGAAGGAGTAGAAATGTATAATCTTTTTTCTTATTGATAAGTCATTCTATGAAATACTGGCCCTCCCCCCTATTTTCACGCAAAGTCTACTAGAAATATTGGCCTTCCACGATCGTTTTGACTATTGAACCTCGAGTCCTCCGCCACCATTTTTAGACAATGTTTCATCTGAACTACTGCATGTCATTTTACAAGTCTATTTTTATTATTAAATTTGTATTTAATATTACATGTGGTATGAAATCTCAGTTTTAATTTTATTTTTTTTATATGTGAGTTTATTTTTATATAACTTGCTATTATTTTTATAGTTAGTTATAGCAAGTCCTTAACCCCAATAAAAGAAGGAGTTCTAATAGGAGTAAAAAAATAAAACAAAAATCAGCAATAAAATATACATTGACACACATTTTATATTTGTTTTTTATTTTTACCTACCATATCATACACAATAAAACAATAAATACTAAATACACAATAATTTCTTTGACATTTGCCATCAACATTATTGTGAATTAGAATTTTAATATCCATTCTTTTATGTAAAAAAAAATTATATTTTTTAATTATTTATCCAAACGTTACAAACTTTAAAATAAATATTTTTATAATTAAAAATTTAAATATAAAATAACTTATTTATAAATTATTATTAATAAAAATCCTTCTAGTTTAAACTTTTTTTTTAAAAGAACTTATTTTAGTTGTTTACCAAACTGCTCCTAAAGCCCTTATGTTGATGTTTTAACTTGGTGTGATAAGATAACATGTTTCTTTTACTAAAATGTGCTTGAATAGGGTTGATAATGTGCCGAAATCTTCTTGTTGATTTCTCAAATTGTCTAACTAAACTTTTTCTTGGACTGAAGCTCGGGGCAACCCCACGTTGCGATTGATAATGCTGTTCGGGTGACTCAAGATGATGCCGTAAATTACCTGAAGGCCGTGAAGGAAGCGTTTCATGATAAGCCGGAAAAGTATGCTGACTTTTTAGAAGTAATGAAAGATTTCAGGGCTCGAAGGTGTGATCATTTTGGACCTCATTATTACTTTCTTTTATGGACATGGAAATATTCTGATATCTTGGTTCTATTAGCAAAATTGATTTGTCTATCTTTTGTTCATACGTAGAACTGATACGGATGGTGTCATAGCAAGAGTGAAGGAGATATTTAAAGGGCATAGAAATCTAATTGTAGGGTTTAACAACTTCTTGCCTAAGGAACATGAAATTGCACTTCCATGGGAGGATGAACAACCTCAGCAGAATAAGCCTGTTGATTTTGTAGGCAAGGTCAAGGTAAGTTTTTGAATGTGTAAGCCTTTCAAGTTGCATTGTGCACAAGAAACTCAACAAAAAAAAAGTTTTGGCCAACAATAAATTTCAGGCTGCCAATCTTATTATTGTTGGCATTGTTATTGGTATTGTTGAACAATCAATTGTTGCAACTTGCTTAAAGCTCTTATTCTTTTTGCAAATTATGTAAGTCTTCCACCTTTTAACTAATTTTTAAATTTAGTGAACTTGCTTGTATTAGACATAACTAGAATAGCACCCAAAATTATACATAGAGTAAAGTATTATTTTAATTTTGCGAAAAAATTTAGGGTCACTAACAAAAGCGTTTAATTTCTTTTTTTTCCTATTTATATATTAAATATTTTAAAAGTAATTCCATATTATCATCACTTTTTAAGTTTTAACTCCCACTACAAATATTAATGAGGATGCAATTTTTTTTAAACTCCAATTTTTTTTTTGACAATTTAATAGGTAAAAACATGGTCTTATATAGGATATAAAAACTTGATGATAGGATGTAAAGTGGGTAAAAAAGACAATAAAACCCTAAATTTTTTATAAGTTAATTTTCGTTATTTTTCTGGGTTAATTTTATTGTTTTTTAATTTTAGTCATTTTTTAAATTATTAACAAACCATATAATAGCAGTTTGTCACTAAGCCAAACTTGTTCTTGTCACGATAACTGTTAATAATAATTTCTATATAATTTAACTATCATTCAATAATAATATTGTACTATAATTTATGATATAACATGATTTTGCAAGTTTTGATTTGGTAAATAATTATTTTAAATTATTATTATATTTACAAAAACTGTTGGAATATATCAAAATATATATAGTTTTTGTATTTGTAACTCTAAATGCACGTGGCAAAAAAAATTTAAATGAAACAAAGAGTGATGTCATAATACAACTTATTACGAAAGTTTTTCTTGAAATATAATGAAAGATGACCAACTCAATTTCTTTTATAATATTCTTTTAAAACAACCAAAAGTGTTATATTTATTTATTGTTATATATGATTAAAATAAGAACTAATTAATAAGATTATATTATTTGATTTCATTGTGTTATATTGTCTTTTATTCATTTAGTTCATCTTATTTTTCTACTTCAGCAATTATTTTTAAAAACTAAAGTAAAGTTTTTTTAAATATGAACTAATACTTTTCCGTTGCTCACATGCTCATAAGCTTGAAAACCTTCTTAGTTTACTTGTATTTTCAGAAAAAAAGTTTAAAACCAATAATCCAACTTCCTTAGCTTCTCAAGTTGTTTAGCCTTTTTAATCCACGTACTAGCATTGAATTAAACTAAAGTATCCAAAATATTGTTAGAGATATTTTTTGGGTAACTATTGTTAGACATATTTACAAAATAGAAAATGGTTAAATAAGTACATGAATAATTAAAAATACGTTAATTTTTAAATATAATTAATATTTGAATTAATAAAATGTTGATGTTATTATTAGTATTTATTATTATTATACGCCAACAATGCAAAGCATTATATACATGTATTTTTTTTAAACATCCTGATTTATCTATTGTTTTACTACTTTTTCTGATACAAGAAAATAATAAATAATTTTAAGAATTTAACTAATATGTATCATGATTTTTTATAAAATCATATTTAATTTCTTCAAAATATATATCATGTTCTAAAACTGAATGGTGGTGGCCGCCACAATAAGTGGAGCCTTGCCGATTTTGACTCTGAGCAAGTATACTTTTTCTATTTGTTTTGGAAACGTGGGCACGGCAAATATAAAACAGGGGAAAGTATTAAATTGGTCACTTACATAAGCTTTTGATTTTGAAAGTTTAAAGTATTCTATTTGAATCTAAAAAAGTTTTATTTAATTTTAATATAGTTCTACTGTGAGGCTAAAGTTACATAATTAATGAAATGTCCCGTAAGGGTGTACATGGCTTGGCCCGATCCGAAAACATGGCCCAGTCCCGAACACTTTAGGGACTAACTTAATGTAATTTCATCGGGTCTAGTACTGGGTAAGGGTCTCAAAAATAGATCCGGTCATTATTTCGGGTCGGATCCGGGCCATAGTTCGGGTAGCCTGAACTCGGCCCGGTCATCATACACAATTAATATTTTGTGTTATTAGTGATGGATGATGGTTATTCTTATGTAGAATTTAAATATTGTAAATCTTAATATTTTATTTTATTAGTCATTATAAGATTATAAGTTAATGTTTTATGTTTAAAATGCATAAGACTTTAGACTAATGCATAATATTGTGTTATTTGAGTTGATTTAAATATTTGGTGTTATTAGACAATATTAGTATTGATTATGGTTATACTTTAATTTTAGAGAAGGGCTAGTTCTTGTTATATTTTTTTAAGTGAATTTTACTATGTGAATTGTGAAATAATTGTTGGAGATTAGGTGATTTTTACATGCTAAAGACCCGGTTTTTACCTGGTTTTTATCCGGTCCGAAGGTGCGTAGGTTTCATCGGGTCTAGGATCGGGTTATGGTATAAAAATTAGGCATTGTCTATATTTTGGGTCGGGTCTGGGTTAAGCCAAACCCGGTGTGGCCCGACCCATGTACACCCCTAATGTCCTGCATAATAGCAGTACAAGAACAATGTTGATAATTTGGAGAATAAGTACAAACTCCAAAAATACAAAATCAACCGTAAATGTATTAGTACATTTATTTATCATTCTCTTTTGTTCTATAAAAAATATTTTATTTAAATTGTATGAAAATGATAAATAAATGTATTGATACATCCACATTTGATTTTGTGCTACTGGAGTTTGTACTTATTCTCTAAATTATTGATTTTTTTCTTGTAATGTTGTCATATCGGACATTCGGTTAATTATTTAACTTTGACCTCACGGTGGGATTACATTGAAACTAAATGAACTTTTTTGGATTCAAATATGATACTTTAAACCTTAAGGAGCAAAACAAGATTATGTCCAAACGTAGGGGACTAATTTAGTACTTTATTCTATAAAATATAAGGTAAAAGAGTAATGTTACATGTACATCAAAATCAGCTACTAGTATGAAATACATGTTAGAATACAAATACATATTGAAAATGAATTAAACTACACGTGTATATTATTTATACACAAATACATTAGTAGTCGATTTTAGTGGTTGATTTTGGTATACAAATAGTATTTTTGAAGGTAAAATATTATTTTAGTCGTTTGAGTTGAATCTTAATTTGGTTTCTAATATTTTAAACGTCCTATTTTAGTTTAAAAAATTTTTAAACAGACGATGTTACGGATCAAATTAGGATTTAATCCAAAAATCAAAATAGTACTTTATCCTAAAATATAAAATATATACCCGATAATATATATTCTATAACTGGATTTTATATTCACCTAATGTTTTTGTTTTACATAAAAAGATTGATAGGTTTTTCAAAGAATTTTGTTGTAAACTTCATAAGTTCTTTAAAAAATATAATCACAAATAAGCATTTTAAAACGAAATAAAAAAATTAGAAAAAATATTTTGTTGGTTATTACCCTATTTTAATTTATCAGGCTTAGGAAATCAAATAAAGTATTAATAATGCAAGAGACAATATGAAGTTGTTTCATAATCCGTTTGATGCAATTTTATCTTCTTTTCTTTATTTTAGGTGTTAGATCAAATAAGAGTTAATATTTAAAATCGTCCCTGAAAGATACCCCGATCTCCATTTTGGTCCTCGAAAGATAAAGTTAATCGAAATCGTCCCCGAAAGATACACGAGTTGGTCACGTTAGTCCTTCCGTCAGTTGGATGATGACGTGTCACGTTAAGTGCCACGTGGCACATAATGACGTGGTGGGTGATGCCACGTGTCACGAGATGATTGGTTGACATGTCATATCAGTGACACGTGGCACGCCATGTGTCAGGTCAGTGATGCCACGTGTCACTTGACATGTGAAAAAGTTATTTTTAATCAAAATAGTCCTTAAAAGTTCATATGTAAATCATTTTCATCCCTAAAATTTTAAAAAATAATCAAATTAGTCCTTATATAATTTTTTTTAATTTTTTCCCCAAAGCCGATTTTTTTGTAACTAAATGTAAGTCGGTAGGAATCTGCATTCCACGAGTGAAATTAGTATGTATAGTTAAAAGCTCAAAATCACCCAACAGATAGTAAAAGTAGCTCAAATACTTATTACAGTAGAAGCTTCAAGAGCTAAAAACATTGAAAAAAATGTACTGCAAATTTTAGTAATTCCATATGCACAATATCATAGCATAGTTCTTGATTAATATAGAAAGCAAAATCAGTATACTATGTACAGCAAAATTAGTATTATCCAAAATTTCATAAACCTAAGATGCACTCTGGTTCAGTCAAATAAAATACACCACAAAACTATGATGCAACCCACGCGGGCCAATGCTTCCAATATACATTCCAGGTCTTTTCTTAACAGGATCCAAGCCTTCAAGTACCTATGAAAGTTACAACTATATTAAGCCTATGCCACTTCTAAAGCATATTTGGTGAAGCAACCCACAATAAGTGAAAGAAATACAGGCACTCAATTTTCTTTTCAACACAATAGCACATATCACTTTCAATATGCAGTTAACTAGTTTCATTAAATTGCATTATTAATCCAGATATGAACTAACTAAAAAAATACCTGAATTTGATCAGAACCATAAGCTTTTGAACTTTCACTCTTCTGAGAAGTTTCAGCTGCTGAGAGTGAAGACATAATACGCCCTTGGTGTGACACCATTTTGCACCAAACGGAAACTAGGCAACTTTCCCAACTGTAAACTCACCCTATTAAAACCACAAAATCTCTCATCACTTAATGTTACAGTGTTAAAATGCAAAACGAACCAACCCCTCATGGTTTAAATATTCAGCAAAACAAAGCAGAAGAAAAGGGCATTTAGAAAGATTTTGTTGGGTTGTTGGCACTAAAAATTCTTCCCTTTTTTCCCAACAAATTGGGGTACCAAGTTTATTGATATGCAAAAACATGTAAAGAAATAGAAAAAGGGGGTACCTGGATTTGAAGAGTGAAGAGTGAGAGGTGGAAAGAGAGAAAGATGAAGAGAGAGTAGCAGAAGAATGGGGAAGTGGAACCCTATTGCCCCTTTGACGCAATCGTCAACCCATAGCTCAGCAGATCGGAACCGTTCTTATCTTACCCGCGGCTACGCTGATCTTCTTCGTCGGAATCGGAATTGGATTCGGAGCCCTTGGGAGGTCGGAAGGAGAAAAAGTAGTGAAAGTCGTCGACCTTGACGGCAGTTTCGTCCTTGGCGAGGGGCCATTGGATCTTGTCGGCAACGCAGGCGTCAACGGCGACGGCGCTGTCACCCTGCCGGAGGCGGATGATGGAGAAGTCGCCGGAAGCGAGCTCGACGCTGTAGTGGGTGTCGACGAGGTTGAGGATGGCGCCGGGGATCCTGATGAAGACCTCCTCGGTAGCGGCCGGTGGAGCAGACGGCGAATGAACACTGCCATCGCTGCTTCTGGTGTCATTTCGGGGAAATAGGGTTTGGACAAGGTCGCTGAGGTCATCAACGTCAAGGGAAGGATAGAGAGAACTCTGCTGTTGATGATTAGGTTTTTGGAAGGACGAATTGGCTTCGAGGTTGGAATCAATTACTTCTGGGTAGTGAGAGTTTCTGGGTTTAGGTTTTTGGGAGAAAGAATCCATTGATGAATAGTTGTTTGTGATCGAAATTCGGAAACTTACCCCCTTTTGAAGATAAAACGGCGACGTTTCAACGCCAGTAGGCATTCTACCAAAACGACGTCGTTTTGGTTCTTTGCCACCTTGGCAGTTAACGGGCCACGTAAGCGGACGTTTGCCATCTCAACTGCGGAGATAACGGAAGGACGAACGTGATCAAGTCAGGTATCTTTCGAGGAGGCTTTTGATTAATTTTGACTTTCGGGGACGAAAATGAAGATCGAGGTATCTTTTAGGGACGAAAATGACTATTAACTCGATCAAATAAATTCCCCACACACAATGCTAATTTCTTTTCGAAGATTTCTGATTGTTCGGGAAACATGGCAGGGTTTCATGAGTGGCAAGTTAATGCATCCAAGATCCTCATTTTACAGTGTATTAATATTAATTCGGAACAATAACAAAACATGTGTTTGCATATCAACATTAAACAATTCTGCATCCCCTTCTCTAGTGAAATGTATGTTACCTTTCTTCCAACTCCAACAATATTAGGGGTGTACGCGGATCCAATCGGATCGGATATAGTCGAAAATTCGATTCAATTTGCACAATTTTCATCGGATCGGATATGATATCCGTGCTTTTTAGTATCGGATCGGATATCGGATATATTCGCATAATTGAACATTCTCTTTTTAATCATATTTCTATGCAAAAAATTCAATAAAAATATTTCTTTCATACTTTTAAATTTATTTATTTCTAAAATATTTTTAATCAAATTTTTTTTAAATAATAAAAATAAAATAATACAATATATGAATAATAATTATTAACTAAAACATACAAACAAGTAAATATAATACTAAACATATATATTTATTTATTTTTTAATTATTATTGTAGAGATCCGCGAATCGGATACGCAGATGTAGAACAGATATCCGCGATCCGATCCGTAAAGGGTACAGATTGAATCTGATCTGATCCGATCAATTTGAGAATTGGATTGTATCTGCAATTTTCAGATCGATATTTATCGCGAATCTACGGATATTTACTGCGATTTGCTGATTAGATCCGATCCATGAACACTCATAAACAAAATGCTGAAACATAACATCGTCTAAGGACTAAGGGTGTTGTAACAACCTCATCTGATTTAGAAAGATGCTATTCTTGTAAGATGTTTTTTTGGCATTGGATGGTTGAAGAGGTGACACGAATCTTTATAGTCTATGAATGGTGTTTTTATGCTTTGTGATTGTAACAATTGTGTAATTTAGTTGTTATACTTTTGAGGTGTGAATGTTGTGTCGATAAGAACTTGTAATTTGTGATCTATTCTTGATGACAATACAAAAAGAAATAGATTATAAATTAGTAGACTTTCTCTTTTATGGGTGAGTTTGTACAAGGTATCTAAAATAATAATAATAATAATAATAATAACCCTTAGCTTGAGGATAACACCTCATCTAAATCCTGTTGAGAGAATAAATAGACCAATTCGGCCTACTAGCAACTAAGCCCCATAATTGGTTTGACTTTGCTAGATTTTAAACCCAGTGTGCTTATATGAAATTACAACGGTTTCAACCTGATCAAAGGTCTTTAAAGATAGAATAAGAAAAAGGATGCTGAGCAATAGTTAATTAGAGAGTTTTGAGATAATAACAAAGTGGGTAGGATATCGTTCTCGTGTTACGGAAACAATTTTAAATGGTTAGGAACAAATGTCTCGTAATAAAAGCGAATCATCACTATTTATGGATAATTAAGTTTGATTCAAACAATGTTATTAGTAAAAAAAGAAAAAAGTTGAAATTTTAAGTTTAACCACTCAACTAAGGCTACTCTTAATCTTGAATCTCACGAGAATTTGATCCCCAATTTTTTAAGTAAAACAGTGACCAGTGGGTACTAACTTTCGTGCTAATTGACTAATTCTTTTCCTAGCCCGAGAAGAAAAATACGGGATTGGTCCGAGGTCCGAACCCTAAGATATAAATAAATTTAAAATTTTAAAATATATAGATGTAGAAATTAATCTCTGAGAAAGATTAGATAGAGTGAAAAACATTTACGTCCAAATTTTCTTAATTGCTTGGCCCAATTACGCATCATATAAGTACGCATACACACATCTGTCAACTCTCTAATCTCAAACTTCACACGTTCTAGTTTTTGTACGTTTTTTTATTCTCTCTCAGAGAAATGAATTAGAGCAGAAATAAAATTCATTTTTTTTATTGTTTTTGTAGCTTCGAAAATGATAAACTTTGTTGCAACATTGGTGTGATTCTCTTTGGCACAATCATAGGTTCTGATTGTGTTAAAATAATCACAAATGAAAAAACTGTTACACAAAGGTTCAATTTTTTTATTCGTTTTTGTTTTGTATTGTTTTGTTTTTCACACATCTATCTGTTTTTTCTTTTTGTGTAGAGAAAAGACGTTGCTGTGGAAGGGTACTCTGCAGTTCGTGCACTTCACAATCACTGTAAATTTTTTTTAATTTTCTTTTTATTTTATTATGTGCTGCAAATTGTGACCACGTTGCATTGCATTGAAGTAATGCAAATTATGGTTTTTGATTGTGTTTTTGTTGGGCTCTTTGTTGTGGATGGTGATCTGTTTGCAATTCGGGTCTGGAATTGTTGCTCGTGGTTGTTACTTGGATGCTTACATGAGTTCTCAGATCAAAAGACCAATGGTATCTTCTAGAGGAGAAGCGTAAGTTCAATTTGCTTTTTGGCTTGTCTTGTTTCATGCCTTTCTTTTTTTGTTATTATTATTTTGGTGTGATGGGATACATTTTTGCTTGATGAAGCAGTTGAATCTTAATTGTTTTTGTTACAGAACTATTTAGTCTCTTCTGGAGATTCAATTTTATTGCTTTTGCTTTTAAGCACCTTATGTTGATGTTTTGACTTAGTGTGATAAGATCAGATGTTTCTTTTACTAAAATGTGCTTGAATAGGGTTGATAATGTGCTGAAATCTTCTTGTTGATTTCTCAAATTGTCTAACTAAGTTTTTTTTTTGGACTGAAGCTCCGGGCAACCCCAGGTTACGATTGGTAATGCTGTTCAGAAACTGACCCATGATGATGCCGTAAAATACCTGAATACCGTGAAGGATGCGTTTCATGATAAGCCGAAAAAGTATGCTGACTTTTTAAAAGTAATGAAAGATTTCAAGGCTCAAAGGTGTGATCATTTTGGACCTCATTATTACGTCTTGCATTTCCTCCAAGCTTTTCTTTTATGGACATGGAAATATTCTGTATTATTTGGAGTAGAGATTTTAGTTCTATTAGCAAAATTGATTTGTCTATCTTTTGTTCATACGTAGAACTGATACAGATGGTGTCGTAGCAAGAGTGAAGAAGCTATTTAAAGGGCATAGAAATCTAATTGTAGGGTTTAACACCTTCTTGCCTAAGGAACATGAAATTGCAGTTCCATTGGAGGATGAACAACCTCAGCGGAATAAGCCTGTTGATTTTGTTGAAGCTGTAAATTTTGTGGGCAAGGTCAAGGTAAGTTTTTGTTGAATTTGAATGTATAAGCCTTTCAAGCTGCATTTGTGCACAAGAAACCAAAAGAAAAAAGTTTTGGCCAAGAATAAATTTCAGGCTGCCAATCTTATTGTTGGCATTGATATTGGTATTGTTGAACAATCAATTGTTGCAACTTGCTTAAAGCTCTTATACTTTTTGCAAATTCAACACAAATTGGACAGTTTTAAATGGGATTGAATTCTTTTCATGCAGAGCCAGCTTCAAGGCGATGACAGTGTCTATAAGTCGTTTCTTGATATATTGGAGATGTACAGAAAGAAAACCAAGACTATATCTGAGGTTCTCTTAGAGGTTTGTGTTGCATATGTCTCTGTGTTGCCATCAGGAAAATTTGTATTGGCCTCTATTTCTCTCTGTTTTTTGCGGTTTGTTTTGTTTGGAGTATTGATAGGTTGTGAATTTAGATACTCATTTTGATCATATTGGGACTATTTACTATTTGCATAGGTTGCTGCACTTTTCCGTGGCCATGAAGATCTTCTTGAGGAGTTTATTCGTTTTCTTCCTGATAAGAGCTATGCAATGCCAGCTGTTGTACCAATGGATGTTGAGAAGGTAATCTTTCAGCTTATTTGTGTGTCCCTTTGATTTTTAGTTAATTATTAAGCAGGTAATGTTTCCCTTTCTCTATCACAGAAAGAAAGTACCATGGCTTCTCATGGGGACTCTGGTGCTGAACCATTCCATGATGAACATGAAAAGTTTGACCTGTGCCCTATGTCATCTACTTGTGAAGATAAAAGCTCTTTGAAAAGTGAGTTTGTTAATACTTTGATCATGGATGTATGTTGTAACATTTTCAGAATTTCTTTTACCTTGCCAAACATATGCTTTGAACTTCTTCTATGTAATGTTTTAAATATTTGAAATCATAGACTCCAACTTCTGATCCCCACAGGTATGTGTAGTCAAGTCGATGCTTTCCTTGAAAAAGTCAAGGAGGAATCTCGAACTCCTGAGGTTTACCAGGAATTTTTGAAGTGTCTACTTTTCTACAGCAGGGAAATAATTACCCGACAAGAATTGCAGTCATCGGTATGGTTGATGGATTTATATATAGAGAAACTCTTGAGGCCAGCAACTTTTAGTATTTTTGACCTGCATTTGCCAGCACAAATATTAAATTGTCATTTTATTAATTTGCATGTGCAAATTCTAAAAAACATGGATGTAAATTGTATTGATTCATAGGTGCAAATTATATACTTCTTGTGTGCAAAACGTCTGGAAATATGGATGCAAATTATAACTGGCTAAGTGCTGGCCAAAAATGATAAATATTTGCTGGCCATGTAGCATTGCTTTTATATGTATTGATTTTCTTGGCTACATTACTTGTTTTGTTCCCATAACCAGATAACCTGTCAATTACTATTACTTATTAGTGAATCTGGTGTGAAGAAAGCTGAGGCTAGAATTATCTTGATCTGATCATTCACTATTTGTTCTTCCAGGTGGGTGATTTGCTGGGGAAATTTCCAGATCTTATGGATGGATTTAATGATTTTTTGGCACAATGCGAGAAGAATGGTAATATTCAACCTATTCTTTTTTCTTTTTCCTTGAAATCATTTTTTTTTTTTTTAAATTCTTTCTTCTCATTAATCAAGTTCTGTCATGGATTTTTTGCTGGCATCATGAATAATAGTACGAGACATGGTTCTCTCTTCTGCTATCTTATAATATGTGCATCCTGTTTTATTATTATTATTATTATTATTATTATTATTTTTGCTCAAATGAACAATTTTAGTTTCAGCTTGTGGCTAAACTGTCTGATTGTTATGTATCCAGAGTCCTTGCAGAATGAAGGACATGGATTGAAAGCATTGAAGGCAGAGGACATGGATATAGATCAAGGGGTGGAAAAAGAAAGGGATGGAGAGTCACCAATTACTGCCTCATGCATCGAAACACTATTTGAAAAAATAGTCATAGGATGCAAAAGCATAATAAAAAAAGTTAGTTGCTTTACAGACTAGTTCGCTCTACTTTTGTGTTGAGCTTTTTTGTTTCAAAAAAAAAAAAAAGTTAGTTGTTGTTTCAAAATCAAGACTCTTAACTCCAAATGCAAATGATGTGTTTGGAATTTTATTCTAAACCGAAGAAGTCGAATATGTTATTGTTCTTAAATTGAATAAAAAATTAAGAATTTTGCATATTCAAGTCTCAAAAAGTAGAGTTAATGAAGGTCTAATTACATGAGGGATGATTGGCTAATAGTGTTCCTCACTGTGTTCTGGTGTGTCTGGAAACACAGGAATGAAATTGTTTTCAAAAATGCACCTATCCGTGGAGCAACAAGCTTGCAAAGAGGAGAAGGAGAAAGGTGTCAAAGCCACTTTCAATGCTTTGGTCTACCTCACAATGAACTTGGAGAGCTTTTGAAATATTCAAAGACTTGTTATCCTTTTTCCTAATTTCTAACAAGTAGTTCATGGAATAAATGTAAACCATTGGATCTTCCAATATCATGGTGTATCAGAAATTGTTAATTGGAGAGGGTTTTGAGATAATAACAAATTGGGCAGGATTGAAGAAAGTTCTCAAGTGGTTCCACCAGAAAATTCTAACTTCCAATCATTTTAGTTTAGTTGTAAAGATTTTCTTTTTCAGATGGGTTGGACATTCTTTAATCTTAGACATTATATCATTACAAATTGATCTATATCGACTCTCACATAGTGGCACACAATATTTTAAATCTTCCTATCCACTATTAATTGATTACTTGTGAGACAAATGAATTACTATATATTACGCTAACATTAATTGTGAATTGTCTTGTCTTCTATCAAATTATACTGTGAAGTGTGAATATTGCAAATCAAATCTGTATTTAGTCACCCATAAGCAGAATGTAAAAAAAAGTTACATATACATTATTTAAATCCATATTATCCTATCAGTAATAATCTATGATCCACTGACACGGACACGACACGATACGGGACACGCTGACTCGCGAATTTTAAAATTTTACATGACACGAGGACACGCATATATATAAAATATAAAGTATTTTTTAGATAAATCGTAATGATATTTTAATATTTTATTAATATTAAAATATAAATTAATTTTTTAAATTATTTTTAATGTCTTATTTTAATTATATCAAGTATTTAAAATATTTTTTGTTTTAATAAATAATAATATATACTATATCAAAATTTATTTTAAGTATATATATTAAGAATAAGACCTGACACGTGATGGTATTTAGGTGTGTCCAAGTGTGTCCAGAGAAAAAATTTTTATTTTTTATTGAGACACGGTTTGGACATAGCAAACACGCGTGTCGGACGAGTGTCGGTAATTGTGGTGTCCAAAATGTGTTCGACACGTAGACACGACAATTCAGCAAAGTGTCCGTACTTCATAGGTAATAATAATTAAAAATAAATATGATTCAAAGACTGCATATTATACTATTAGTCTATTAAAATTAAGATCTCTTTTATAGTGCTTACATTTACTGATAGACTTCAAAAATAAAGAGGTGAGCCTTATTTTACTCTATCTCTACTTTAGATAAGTTAAACAAAAATTTTGTAAACACTAAAAAATCTACCTAAAATTAAATTAAAAAAGAAAAATCTAAATTATTCTCTAAATTAACGGACCTTGCAACTTGTTAATTGAGTTCTTAACCCATTATCGATATTATTTGGCTCATGCACCGTCAAAACTTTAGTTTTCTCTATTAAATATTTAATATGGATTAAAATATATGAGTTAAATTTCATGAGAAACAAAACTAAAATTAAAATGGTTAATTATTTTACAGAAAAAAATTATTTAGTCTAATCATCAGGAACACAGGCAATCACGTGGTTTAACCGGTGGATTGAAGTTCGTTCGAATCAGTTATTGGTTAGCAGTTAATTCTGTTACATTGTATATATACGCCATTCCTCTCTTGAATCCAGTAATCTTGACTACTACTACTTGCTCATTATTCTTCCCTATCAGGTAATAAAACTGAAAGAGTGATTTCATATTAAGAGCGAAAGAAAAACCTAAAATGGTGGCAACTTATGAAGAAGCCAGAGATTATATGGCACAAGTGAAAGAAGTATTTCGAGATAAAATAGAAGTCTATCATCGCTTTATGCAACTTCTCGAAGATTACAATACTGGAAGAAGGTTCTTTTATTATTATTGTTACAAGAATAATGGAAATTTTTATTTTATTATATGATATATATGTTAATGTTTGTGCCTTCTCTATCTTTAATTTCAATTAATTAATAATATATTGTAGGACTGATATAGAGGGTGTGACAGCAGAAGTAAAAGAAATTTTTGAAGGACATGATCATCTAATTTTGGGATTTAATAAATTCTTGCCACCTCAATATCAGATACAGCTTCCATTGGAGGAGAATCAGGAACAACGTGACTTTCAAGAAGCTTTAAACTTTGTTCGCAGAGTTAAGGTAAAATAATAATGCATTATTATGAGGCAGTGCAAATTATATTATTACTTAATAATTTGCAACAAGTAAACAATAAAGATTATGATTCTTTAATTTCCCTGTATACATATATATCCTTTTCTTATTGCAATAATATATTTTGATGATTATAGTGTTGTGCATTCATATGCATGCATCATACAGACTCGGTTGGAAGATGAAGGTCGTTATGGTTTCGAGAGGTCCATTCAAATGGGAATTAGATCGTGGAGAATGGGAAAAATTTCTCGACTTGAGGTTTTTGATCAGGTTTCTATTCTTACTCATCACTATATATCTTAATTAACGTTAATATTATTATTTTAAATTAATATTTAGTAAATAATAATTTATATTTATATTTATAAAAAAAAATTTGAAAGTCACCCATTTTTAGTATTTTTTATCATCTTTTGTCCAACACAAATACTAAATTATCATTTTACTAATAATTTACGTGTGCAAATTATATTGATTAATAAATATAAACGATATTAATTCATGTATGTAAAATTCTAATAAACATAGGTACATATTATATACTTTTTGTATATAAAATGTATGTAAATATAAATATAAATTATTGTTGACAAAAAATAATAATATTTGTTAGTTATATAATATTGTTCTTTACTCTTATATTTATTACTAAAGTTTATACATATAAATTAGCACAACTTGAATTCATATTTATTAAAATTTATATACATAAATCAATAAAATTTATTTATTAAAGATAATTTTTTTAGTATTTGTATTGATTAAATATTAGTCAAAATTGTTAAAAACTGCTTGTCTCTAAAATTTTCTATTATATTTTTATATATATCTTTATGTGATTTATTGTTATAAACAAATATTTTGTTAAAAAATTAATTTAAAAGATAAATGCATTCTTTCTAAGAAGGATATGTATTCAAATATTATTATTAATGTAACACTATTATATTTTTTTCTCAAATTTGTTATAAATTACCTTTGGTCTTTCACTTTCCTTTTGAATATATATATTTGACACTGATTTTTTTTTTTTTTTTATGTTTACTGGACTTGTGAAGGTTGTTTCAATTTTAAGGGGCCATGAAGATCTGATTGAAGAATTTATGTCGTATTTTCCAGAAATAGTCAATTTTCCTTCTTGGGGCCGAAAACGGCCAAGATCATCAATTCATCGTAGATAACATAGCAGCAAAGATTCGCTTTTTGTTTAGTAAATATCTATCATGGTATTACCTAGCTAGCTAGATGAATTACATATGTTAAATATTAAATATTATAGTTACTATTAGTCTCTGATTGTTGATCAACTGTGTTTAGTTACGTGAATAGTACAATTTTGTACTCATAGTATTACTAGAATCGATACTATACTATAGGATAAAATATATTTTTTATTTTTGAATAATTTGTTAAAAGTTTTAAAAGTATATTTATATTTTATTTTAGTTTATTTTTATTTTAAAAATTTTTTATTTGTATCAAGTACGTCTCAATTAATATTTTAAAAATTTAAAATCAATTCAGTAATAATTTTATAAAAATAATCTTTAATATAAATAAACAAAATATAATTATCATATATTGTAGTTGGATTAGTTCTAAATTTTTTAAAAATTTTGTTATAAAAATATACCTAATATAAATAAAAAAATTTATAGATAAAATTAAAATAAAATAAAATTTAAAAATATTTTTAAAATTTTTAATAAATTTTAAAAATTAAAAATATATTTTATCCATTATTTTTATTAAGAAGTTGATATTTTTTTTCATCCTTTGCTCTTTACGTGAGTTGTGAACTTTTTTTTTTTTCTTTTGGGTTAGATTCTTCTTTTCTTTTTAGTTTGTTGCATTATGCTATGTTACTATTTGAGTAGTGTTTTAAAGTTTGAAAATTGACCCGGCTCTTTTTCAATTCAATTGTTATATGGTCTAGGCACAAAATTCATGTCAATTTTTTTGAAAAATAATAATAAATTTGTGATGAATTGTTAGATATTTATCTCAAATAATAATGTTGTTCATATTCACATGTTAACTAAAATTATTTGTTTATATATATATGTTCGTATGTTTTGGTTGGTTATGAGTTTGTAAGATTTGGAGATCTAGTTTTAAATTATATCTACATTAAGTCGAGAGCAATCAAAGGCATTCCAAAACTTAAATCAATAATATACTTAAAAAGATTTGAGTATATCTACATTCATCGTAAATTCTCCTTTTTTTTAAATTTTATACTTTATATAGGTATTCTGAAATATATTTTTGGTGATTGAACATAACACAAAAAAAAAAAAAAAACATCTAAGAAAAAAAGTAGCACTCATCTCTAATAATAATGTCTAAATTATTAAGGGGTTGTAACCACTCTAGGTACACCTGCTTGTTTAAAGCAACAATTTTAGCCATTAAATCAGCCGCTCTGTTAAATATATGTTTTATTGTCATAATTTACTATTTTGTCGACTTAATAATTTCTTAAACGGCTACATTATTCGTTATTCTTGCATGAAGTTAGTAATGTACGAATCCTTTTAACCAAATTTTCCACATTTCATTCTTGTCCAGCAAAATATATAAGATTAAAAATACTTAAAAACAAAAGTCACATTAATTGTTTGAAATATTCACACATTGGTAAATATTTAAATATATATAGGAAAAAATTAAAAGATCATTAGCATGAACTCACGAAGAACTTTAATTTCAGGAGAAAAATAAGACTTAATAAGAGTGTTTAGTTATGTTTAGTTAAAGTTATGCTATTTGCTTTGGAAATCCCTTTTTACATTGCTGTATAATTGTCCGATTTGGACCCATAATTTTTGTTCATTTTTCATTAATAAATAAATATCACTTTGTCTTTAAAAAAGAAAAAAAAAAGATCATTACTTTTTTATAATTATTAATAAATAGTGTTTTTAATCTTAACCTTTTAAAATTGATATTTGCTTACTCTCAAAGAATCGTTAAATTATTAGTTTATTGCTTTCGGAAGAATCTTTAACTTCAAATTGAAATTTTGAATAAAAGAAGCAATATTTTCCTATATTTAGATTTCAAAAAGTGTCAAAAACTAATTAACAAAATCACAACACAGATAAATATGAGTCCCTACCAATTTTTTTTTTCAAATTGACAAATATAAAAAATGTTTAATAACAAAAAATTATTAAAATTTATTACTTTTGACTTATTTAATGTATCTTCTATTAAATAAATATTAAATGAAATAAATTTTCACTATTTAAATTGATTATTTTTTATTTTTTAATATTATTAGACTAATTAATATATACCCCGTATTCACTACAACAAAACCTAATTTCAGCTACCATTTAGGGGAAGCGGTCAAATAGAACCGACGTCGCTGCAATTCCTACTTTCACGTACCAGCAGTAAAAAGCGACCGCCTCTGAAGCACAAATCCGGTGGCGGCCATCATGTTCGCTCCACGGCGGTTTATGAAATTCGCGCCATTACTTGCTTAAACCGCCTAATTCCTCTTGGGAGGGTGTGTATCCGGTGTTAAAGAGGGTTCATCTCGAGAGGGTTTAGAAAAGTCATCCAATGTCTCTTTTAGAGATAAAGTCATTGGGGGTAGAAAAGTATAAGGCCTTTACATTAGTAGGGTCTTTATCTGATGGTATCGCGACTGTGATAGGTAAGCAGGTGATTCTCGTCCACCAAGTATCAGTTTTACTAAGGAGGCAAAGAGCTATCTAGCTGAACCTCATAAAGAAGCCATTGTGATCAAGGTGCTGGATAAGCATTATGGTTACACGGCTCTTATGCATAAGCTTCAGATAGTATGTCACATCAAAGGAGGGTTTGATTTGTTGGATGTGGGGTTTGGGTTTTTTTTTTGTTAAATTTGATATTGCTGCGGATCGTGAGAAAGTCATTCTTGGTGGTTCGTGGTTGATAGACGGTCACTATGTTGCAGTAAAGCCTTGGGACGTGGATTTTAGGCCATGCGAAAAATCTTTCGGATCAAGGCTAGTATGGATTCGAGTCTCCGAACTTCCAATTTGGTGCTACCAGGAACAATCAATGCTGCGAATTGCTTTTGCAATAGGGGTTTCGGTGAAAGTAGACTTGGCCACTAAGCTTGCAGAAAGAGGAAAATATGCCCGAGCTTGTGTTCAAATTAATCTTGGGTTGCCTATAACCAAATATATTAGGAAAAGTATGAGGAGACAATGTATGTTTTATACAATATGTACAATGGAGTTAATTTGAAATTAAAACTAAATTATAGACAACTAATTAATTTTGAATAGTTTCCAATTTGAAATTTAAATCAAATATTAGAATTACCGTCAGTTTTAGAAACAAATAATCTACCTCCCTCTCTCACCTCTCTCTCTCAATACGGTTTATCAGCGTTCTATGCCTTTCTCATCGAGTCTCGCCGGTACACTAACGCCATGGTCACCAGCCACCATCGAAAATCGCGTCGACATTGTTCCGACTGGCGCCGTTGTCGCACAAGCTACCGCCAAGGGAGGACGCGCATATTGTCTGGGTTGAACTAACGGCACCGCAGCAACCCGGACGTCCAGCGCCTCTGTCGCAGCCGGTGTGTGCCTTCTTCCCGACACCGTCCTCACCTCCTCCGATGCGCCTTCGCTTTCTCCCATTCCTTCAAGTCTCTTCTCACCGATGATACCACCATGCTCTTCTTCTTTTTCGGATCCAAGCATGGTTAGCTTCTTTCATGATTTGAGCCCTATGCTTCACAACAGTGCCGCTTTGTCATGACTAGAACTTCAAAATTATGTTTCACCACAATAATAGTTTCTTCTGTTTATTCATCTTCTTTTATTTTAATGGTCAATTTAGGATGGTCATTTTACTAGGTATACTGATGGTTATTTTATTTTTATGTAGAAGATTATTTTGATTAGATTGAGTTTAGTTATATATAATTAAAATATGTTAGATGTTCAATTCATTAGGCATGCAGATGATTATTTTTATCCTTAAGTGGATGGTTATTTTTATTAAGGGTGAGTGGCGTGTGGCAACCCAAGTAGCAACGGTGAAATGGAATGATTATTGATGAATGTGGGTAGGCCACTGGTTGAAAAAGAATAGAGTATCGGAGGATTTCAGATGGTTATTTTTTTGAAATAACTAAGTGGATTTTTTAAAAATTTAAAATTTGAAATTGGAGAATTTGAAATTTGAAATTTGATGTGAAATGATTGAATAAGAGTTTTTAAATTTATTATTTTGTGGATAATTTTTATTTTTAACTCATATTTGACTAAATAAGCAATCCATTGTACACATTGTACAAATACCCTATTGGTTCCCTAGCGGGACTCAATATATTATAGTGGAGGGTATGACTCATGAATTGGAGTACGAGAGTTTATAGCTGAATTGTTTTACTTGTGCACGGTATGGGCATGATAAATCATTGTGCATGGAGAAGGAGTCTTTGGAAGGAAAAGGGTAATTCTTTTGGTGATGGAAAAAATAATGAAACCCCGACACTAGTGCCACACAACAATCATGAGATTTAAAAAGAGGCTGAATCGGAAGCTCGCGATTTGGGTGAGAATTCTCGTAATTTGGGTGAGAAATTAGGAGTTGTTAAAGGAAATGATGCGGTTACGAAATCATTGGCTCCTCACGTGCCTGATGGTCATGTTAATAAGGCATGCATAGATGATGGAGAGGGCCAGCAACAAGTGTTGCGTAAGAGAAAATTCACAATGGGCCAGCCACCAGGTTTGAAGGACCAAGATGGAAAGCAGTACAAGTATGGTTCGAGAAGAATTCCAAGACCCAATTTGCATGGTGATGGAGGCAAATCAATGGGTATTAGGATGGGGCAGCAAAAAAAATATGAAATTGCGCCATCTCCATCGCGCAGAACTCCTACACGTCGTGAAATTTCTCTACGGAAGCGTCCGCGACCTTCCTCCCTGCAGAACTCGCCAGTTGATAAAAATGGTGGTGTAACAGAGAAAACTTTAGTAGATGGAAGCATGGCAGGTGTAGCATTAGGGAGTTCGAGGGTGGCAATTATTGAGGATCAAAGTGTGCCAGTACCGTAGGATAAACCACCTATTGAGGTTGGTGATTCTATTTAGAGTTTATGTTCTTATTTATTCTGTCTCTATTATTTATGGATAGTTTAAATATGAGTATTTAGAATATTAGGGGTGCTTCTAATAAGTTAGCCCGGGTGCGTTGTAAGGAACTTGTTAGAAAATTTAGACTTGTTTTCTTTATTGTAGTTGAAACTCACTCTCCTTTTCAGCATTTAAAATTATTTTGGGAAAGGTTGGGGTATCACTCTGTTGGTATAGTGGAAGCAGAGGGGCATAAGGGGGGTATTTGGTTTCTATCCTCTATAAAGGGTGTTTGTTGTAAGTTCATTGATACTTTTGATCAGGGTGTTACTGTTGAGGTTCAATCTGATAATTTAATTTGGAGGTGTAGTGGTATTTATGGTGGTCCTCAATTTAATAAAAGGGTTCTCCTTTGAGATTATCTTGTTGCACAATCCATGATTTTTCAAGGACCTTGGATTATTCTTGGTGATTTTAATGAAGTCATATTTTCTTATGAATTTAAGGGTTGTCAATTTTCTCATCAAAGAGCAAACATGTTTGCTACTTCATTAGGGGATAGTTGTTTGTTTGATCTGAAGACTATTGAGAGACGGTTTTCTTGGTACAGAAGGGTGAAAAATTATGTTGACGTGGCAAAAAATTTGACCGAGTCTGTATAAATAGTAGTTGGTTATCTATCTTTCTAGAGGCTTATACAGAAGTTTTAAATAAGCTTCAGTCTGATTATTGCCCTATTTTGGTGCGTTGTAAAGGTCGTCCTCAGCCTAAAGGGAATCGACCTTTTTGATTTATTACTGCTTAGGCTACTCACCCCGGGTATAGGGATATTGTGAATCAGTCATGGTGGACTGGTAATAGAGGGATTCATGGCAAGCTTTCGGAAGTGCAGAAGAATTCACTAGAGTTTAACTCGAAGGTATTTGGTAACATTTTTGTTAAGAAATGTGAATTAGAGCAGCAAATTAATTATTTACAAAAGCGTTTGAAAGTGGTGGATAGCATTTATTTGCGTCAGAAAGAGCAACAGTTGCTTGATGATTATAATAATACTCTAGTACAAGAAGAGCTCATATGGTTCGAAAAGTCCAGAGAGTAATGGATAAGGTTCGGGGATAGGAATACAAGATTCTTTCATATTCAAATTCTTGTGCGAAGGAAGCATAATAAGATTCATGGCCTTTTTCTCAATGATGGAGTGTGGAAAACTGATCCAGAGATTCTGAGTCAAGAAGCAGTGTTTCTCTGAATGAAGAAGCTTGCAATAATCTTACGGTACCAGTTACTATGGAGGAAGTTAGAACATCTATTTTTCACCAGTCCTCCTGGCTAATAACTTGTCCACTTGCCTTTGAAGCTCTTTTATCTCTTCAGGATTACTCCTATAGGCTGGTCTATTAGGAATGCTAGGACCAGGAATAAAATCAATTTGGTGTTCAATCCCACGTAATGGAAGCAAACCACGTGGCACGTCAGTAGGAAAGACATCAGCAAATTCCTGCAACAAAGAGACAAAGCTATTTGGCAAATTTGGGTTAAGGTCAGTGTCAAAGAATAAAGTATCCCTAAACCGAACCATAAACAAAGCTTTCTTACCTATTAAAGCACTCTTTAAATCTCTCTCTTTTGTAAAGAAACACAATTTGCTCTCAACTTTCTCAATTTTCTCTGTATTTGTACTACTCTCATGACATGGACTCTTTTCTTTCTTTTCACTCACCTTTGGGCCTTTTGCTATATTCTTTTCTCTCATAGCCTCTTTTCTCTCAGATTTTTTTTTTATCTCACATCCCATGTTTCTCTTGATATCCTGTTGAAGTTTCAACTGGTCAAGGTAAACCTCCTTAGGTGATAAAGGAGCAAGAGTGATCTTGAGACCATTAAAATCAAAGGAGAACCGATTCGTGTGACCATCATGAAATGCTCGACGGTCGAACTGCCAAGGTCTCCCCAATAATAAATGATAAGCTTGCATTGACACCACATCACACAATGCCTCATCAACATACTTTCCAACAGAGAATGCAATTGTCACCTATTTGTCAACCTTGATCTCTCTACTGTCATTCAACTACTGCAACGTATATAGTTTAGGATGTCGAACACATGTCAAACCCAATTTCTCTACCATAAGTGGACTAGCCACATTAGTCCAACTCCCGCCATCAATAATCAGACTACACACTTTGCCACCCACCAAGCATCTAGTGTGAAAAAAATTTTGGCATTGCTCTAGGCTATCTTCTTTCACATGCAAATTCAAAGCACGTCTAATAACAAGAGATTCACCATGGATTGCATACTCAACATCACCATCAGAACAATCCTCCAAAGATGGCATACTATTATGATCAGAATCATCACCATGATCAGAATCAGACACAATATCATCTCCTCTAATAACCATCAATCTCCTGTTTGGGCAATCACTAGCATAATGACCCATACAATGACACTTGAAGCATTTAATATCTCGATGTCTAAAATTAACAGAAGAATAGTTAGAATTATCCTTTTTTTCGTAGCATCAAACAATGCATTAGGTTCAACACCGTTAATCTTTGTTGTGTCAGCACTATGAGACTCTCACTTTGGATTAGCATGAGATAATCCTCTTGGTGCTCTTCTTTGTTGTTGTCTCTCCACCTTCATTGCCATACTGACCAAATTCTCCATCTCCACATAATGATGTAACTCCACCACATCAGCAATTGCTCTATTCAAACCACCCACAAATCGTGCCATAGTAACCTTAGTGTCCTCTTCTATGTTGGCAGTAATCATAAGCATCTCCATTTTCTTATGGTAGTCTTCAACGGACTTGGAGCTTTGATTCAGTCGATGTAACTTCTAATGCACTTTCCTATAGTAGTACGAAGGCACAAATCATTTCTTCATGAGGCACTTCATAAGATCCCAAGACTCTATAGGGTGATCATCATTCCGCCGTCTTGTCTTCACTAGTTCATCCCACCAAAGCAAGGCATAGTCAGAGAATGCAACTGCTGCTAAACGAACCTTCTTTGCCTCAGAGTAATTATGACAAGCAAAAGTTCTTTCCACCTTACGTTCCCTCCCCAAATAAACTTTAGGATCATTTCCCCCTTTAAATGGTGGTATTTGCATCTTGATGGCGTTGATATTTCTATCTTGACTTTTATGTCGAGGTGTTATAACCCCATCAGAGTCATCATCAGAAGGTACATGATTCTGAGGCCGATTCTGGAAAGGTCCTTGTTTAGTATTCTTGGATAGTGTCTGTGTCACCTCTTACCTCCATGCTTCCAATTCTGTCAAGCTACCAGTTAAGTGTTGAATAGACCTTTGCATCAACTCCATGTCAACTAAAGTATCTTCGGAATGAGCTACCATAATATTGAACCTGTAACAAAAATATTATAAAAGGACCTCACAATCACTTGCTCACGTGTGTTTCACTCAAAGATGGACACTCGTGTTTATTCTTAAAATTGGCTTTTACCCTCTATTGAACTTACCATTCTTGTCTTTTACCACTCTTGAATCTCTTTGACTGTTGCACTTTAGAAATCAAATAAAAATAAAAAATAGAAAAAATCCGACGTAACAATAAGAGAAAAAGATGGAAAGAATAATAAAAAGGGACAAAGACACAAAAGACAAAAAGCTAAGAATAATAAAAAAATAAAATAATAAGAATAAGAATAATAATAACGTATGTAATGATTTTTTTGTTGAGATTATTGCTTTGTTTTTTTTATAAGAACACAACGCTTTTTTTGTGTGTGTGTGTGTTTTCAAAAAAATTCATTCAAAAAAAAGTGGCTACCAAGTTTTAGAAGGTTTTTATACCTATTAAATTTAAAACTCTAACTCATAAGTTCACTACAAAAAAAATGGGCCAAATCATAACTGGGCCTAAAACAAACAAACAACAAAAATAAAATAAACATAAAATAAATTCTAAGAAAGTGACGTCTCTTTTAATTCATCTTAACTAATGAGAGTCTTCAATACATCTTGTAAAATAGTAAGACGTTTGACTTTTGATAATCGTTAATCATTGTCTTGCCCAATTCTTGATGCATCTCCTGAACACATGATTTAGCCATGTTTGCAAAACCTTCTTTTATTCTCTTAGTTGTTGCTCTTGTAATTGAACCAATTGGCATATGACATTTCTCAGTTTATCCCACAAGGCTCGTATCACGGGGTCTTAGACAAAGAGACCCTATGTCACCCTATCTTTTTGTATTGTGTATGGAGAGATTGGCATGCTTTATTAGTCATCAGGTTGATTTGGGTTTGTGGAAGTCGGTTGCTGTTTCTAGAGGGGGACCAAGAATATCCCACTTAATGTTTGTGGATGACTTGCTTCTATTCTATAAAGCTACAAAGAGACAAGTGCAAAATGTGATATTGGTTTTAGAGACTTTTTGTAAAGCATCTGGGATGAAGATTAATGTGAAGAAGTCTAAAGCGCTTTACACCAAGAATGTCTCTGCAACAAGAAAAGAGGTTTTCACTGGGGTATCCTCTATCAGATTTGTCCAAGACTTGGGCAAGTATTTTGGAGTTACCCTTAGCCATTCTAGGGTGACCCGTTCAGCTTTCAATGGTGTCTTGGATAAGATTCAGAGTAGACTAGCAAGCTGAAAAGGCAGTTTACTCAATCGAGCTGGTAGACTTTGCTTGGTTAATTCTGTTGCAGCCGCTATTCCCACGTACTAGATGCATGACTCTATTTTTTCCAAAGGAATAATTAGTAAATTGGAGTCTATGATGAGAAATTTTCTTTGGAAAAGACAAGTTGATGGAAGAAGATTGAATTTTGTTAGTTGAAAGGTACTAGTTACTCCAAAAAAATATAGAGATTTGGGGATTAGAGATCCTTATTGTGTGAATATTGCTCTTCTTGGGAAGCTAGTTTGGACTTTTTTCCAACAGTCAAACAAGTTATGGGTTCAATTGTTGGATGCCAAATATCGATTATCTCTATATGGCTGTTTTAGTTGTCCTAAGAACAAGGACTATCCCATTTGGAGGAGTCTTTGCAAAGTTTGGAAAGTGTTAAAGGATGGGTTTGCTTGGTGTATTGGGATTTGAACCATCATTTTTGGTTTTCTAGCTGGAGAATAGAAGGACGGTTATCTGATGAAATGGATTATGTTCACCTTTCTGATTTGAATCTCCAGATACAGGATATTTGGTCAGTTGGTAGGTGGCATTTGGATACTCTTTATTCTCCTTTATCTCAAAATCTGAAAGGTAATATTCTCTCTTACAATCCAGATGTGCAAGCAGGTCCAGAAGTGGGTTGGTATTGGTTTGGGTCTGCTGCCAAAGTCTATGACTCACACAATGGTTACTTGTGATTGTGTAAGCAGCTATTTGGTTGGGAGAAACGGAAAAATTGGCTTTGGTTTTGGCGCCAGCTTATTCCAAAAAAGCACAAGTTTTTGGCTTTGTTGTGTCTTAAGGAGGCTCTTCCTACTGCAAGTTTTCGCTTCAGAAGAGGGATGTTGTCATCGAATAGGTACCCAAGATGTCTTTCTAGTCAGGAATTAATTTTACATTGTATTTGGGATTGTCCAAAAGCTCAGCTTGTATGGCATAGGTTGGATATTTCTTGTCATCCTTTGGATTTGAAGAACTGGTTCTTGTATCATAGCAGAGAACATCCGTTCAAGTTCTTTTCAAGACTTTGGTGGATATGGCGAGTAAGGAATAATGGCATCTTTAATCCTCATGAAACTTGGCCTCCGGAAAAAGTGATTTGTCTGCCATAACGTATTTTTGAATTATAACGTATGTCCCTTCCCTCTACTTTAAATGGTTTTTGGAATCCCCCATCCATTGGTACTTTCAAGATTAATTGTGATGCTAGTTATCTTGGTTCGGGTGATAGTGTTGGTTTTGCTTGTGTTATTAGAGATTGTAATGGGAGTTGGCAAAGGGGATGTTTGGGAATGATTGAGAGTAATAGTATTCTTTAAGGAGAATTGTTTGCTATTTGGAGAGGATATCTCTTAGTCTGGGATGTGGGTCAACGAGATATTATTTGTGAGACGGATTGTGTGGAAGCGTTTAATCTTGTTACTAATCACCAAGATGGTTTTGGGTTTATTGATCCATTTGTGCTCAAAATAAGAGATATCATGCATTGGAATTGGCGTGTTGACTTTCGTTTGATTATGAGAGATACAAACATGGTGGCAGACACTATGACAAAAATGGTAATGAAGTTACAACTTTCTCATGTGGAGCTTCCTTCATCTTGGGAGGAGTTTAAGAGTAATCTTAAACGAGACTTTTCTTCTATTTAAGCAGTTCCTTTATTTTATTTGTTTTGTTTTTCTTTATTTAGTTTATTTCCATCACCAAAAAAATATATACCCTCTTGCATCATTAGCTAAACTCAATGCTTAAGGGTGTGTTTGGATTTGCGTTGGAGAAGAGAGAAGCGCGTTTGAATTCCTTGAACGTTTCATTTTCATGTTTGGCAATGTTTTTATCCTCTAAACGCAGAAGTGATTTCTATCTTTAACTCACCTTTACCAAAAGCTATAAATTCTAGCTTTTCCATTCACCTTTTCATGTTGGATTAAAATTTGTGTTCTATGTACCAATTATGTCCTTTATTATTCATATGTTTGTTGTTTTTTTTATAATAATTTTTTCTAATATTCTCTTATGCATATTATAATTTTTGTAAAACTTCTGTTTTGTTTTTGTTAATATGAGTTCTTTTACTGTTATTGTTATTTTTTTACTTTGTATTATTGTTCTATCAATTCTATTAGAGTACTAAAAAAATATTAAAATTTATTTAAATATTTAAAATAAAATTATAAGATAACATAAAATAATTATTTAAATTCATGTAATTTTCTTTAATTTTTTTTATCTAGAAGTGATTTTGAATAATGTAATCAAAACAATATTTAGTTTACTATAATCCATTTTGAATAAAAATTACCAAACATAAACTACGTTAATACTAACTCACTTTTGATCAAAATCAATTTTACAAAATCAATTTTATACAAACTTCTGTTTACAAATGGTAATTCAAACGCACACTTAGTTGTTGCTCAAATAGAATGTCCATTTAGATTTAGCTATGATTTTGTGAGGAGTGCTAGGACTAGCAGATTTTGTGATTTGTAGCCATTAATTAATTATTAATAGTATTTTTAATGGTGTGAGATTACATCTAATGGTGGAGAATTACTCATTTGGGTAATGTTAGGTAACCAATGATTTATTTAAACAACATGAACAAGAACCTTAAAATTGATCCATTTTTAACTAAAAGACACTACACCCTAATTTAATGCAACTAATTAAATTTAGGATTAATTTACTCTTTTAACCCTATTATTCACATTGTTCAACAATGTTGTTAATTACCTATACTTTTCTTTTTTTTGTTTTTTTAAAACAAAAAGCTCAACATAGTAAGGTGGAGCATTTAGAAAGTTCAGAATTACAATACAAACACTAAAAAGGAAACCGTAGTTATCTCCGACATTGCCATCAACAACTAGACGGAACAAAGTCAACCCACTCTTTGTAGCTCCTAATCGACTTGGTAATAATTTCCGCAACGCTTGTTTCTTGATTCCTGAAAATCCTGGCATTTCTTTCCAACCACGTATTTCAAATGATAGCAAAAAAGTCAATCAGCCACCTGTTACGTTCGTCTTTTCTTACAGGAGCTCCTGTCCAACTCTCAAAGTGTTGCTTAATGGTTCCTGGAATAGACTAAAGTTTATTATAGGCATATAACCAAGCACACCAGACCTGCCACGTGAACTCACAACCAATGAATAAGTGGAAATCATTCTCAGTTTCTTTTTTACATAAAACACAAATAATATTCCTGTGATCAATAATACCCAATCTAATCGATCTTTTCTTAGTATTGACCCTACCAACTAACACAAACTAGGTGAATAGCTAAATTCTTGGTGGTACTAGTCCTTTCCATATAGATCTAGTGAAACTATAACTCGTAATGTCCTCCGGGAGAGTTTCAGCCTACAAAACCTGCACAAATGAGTTAGTAGAATAAACTCCTGATCTATCAAATTTTTATACTATTCTGTCCTCCTTCTCACTTGTTAACCTGACAGATTGTAGAACTCTATGAAATTGGTTAACTAATTCTAACTCCCATTAGAATAGTATCATTTTCCAATAAAAGTTCCATATCTACTCCAACCCATTCCAAAACCCACAATCCCCTATTACAGATCTGACTTGATTTGAAATTGAAAAAAGCCTTGGAAACACATCCTACAACACACCACATAGTAGCCAGTTATCTTCCAAAAAACGAATTCTTCTACCATCACCTAGCTCTAATAATAATCCTCTAACTATCTTATCTCTCGCTTACTATTCTCTTGGTGATACTTTTCCTTTTTTATTTTTCTAATTAAGTGTTGATCAAATTTTAATAAAAGTACTGATTTTTAGACTTTCTCTTATTTTAATTCACCAAAAAACTAGGAGTCCTAAAACATCAAATATTTTCCTATTTGGGATTGTGAGCTATGGTTGATGTTGAATTTTACCAATTTAACTAAACATTTTAATTCATCACAGTTTGTATATAATTATATGATTTAAATTTACGTTTTTATTCTCGTATAAATCTCTCTTCTTAGCTTCCTAAATACATCCTGAAGTAGTATTTTAAATTTTATTATCTATAATAAAGCATGGTTTAAAATTTTAAACCAATAAAAAAAAGTGACATTATTTTTTTTGAACCGATCAAACTTACTCATATATAAACCAATATATATATATATATATATATATATATATATATATATATATATATATATATATATTATAATTTTAAGTTTAATTACTCTATTGATCCTTATAATTTTATTAAATTTTTAAATAGATTCTTATATTTTATTTTTAAATTGAATTTCTATATTATTTTTAATTTTATAATTAGATATTTTTTAGTGTAAAAAATATTTGAATTAGCTGAATATTTATTTACAAATTGAAGGTATTCATAATTAAAAAACTAATTAGATATTTGACTGCATGTATTTTGAAAAAAATATGTTATAAATTTTAATGTTTTTGATATAAAAATGACGTAATTACAAAATTAAAAACAGTGTAGAGATCTAATTAAAAAAAGGTATAAAAATTCAATTAAAAATTTAGTAAAATTATAAGGATTAATTAAACCATTATTTTATTTGTTAAATACTCAAATCATGCTATTTTAGCATAGTAATATTATTCTACTACAAATAGATAAATAGAATTCTCAACCTATTTATTTAGTTGTGGATGATAATTACAATATCCTATAAAAATAAATAAATATTTGGATCAGATATTTTTCTCGAACAGGAAAGTGTCCTGTGTGATTTCAAGTGAATATTTTGAATTTGTTCGCAGAAATTGATTTATTCTATTTTTGTTCAGGCGTAGAGTTTATATAGTGGATGAAAAAGTTAGGGTACAGTCCCTTCTTAATGGGTACAAATATCTTTTGATGTTTAAGTACAAATTGCGAGAGAGATATGGTGACAACAAACCTCCACAAATAATGAAGTCTTTTAAATATGCAGAAGTAGCTGAAAATCTTGTGAACAAGATTATGGTAAAAACTTTATTAAAAGCGATACTACATTTAGATACCATGCAGTTGAAAGTGATTTTAATGATCTATTCTGTTGGATTTTATTTTACCATAAAGGGTATCAATATTATTTGACTAACATATATAACATTTGATACAAATGGTTTTGATTAAACATAATAATTATGTAATGTATTATTGTCAAACATCACAATTAAATTATTATTATTGGTCCTGGAAGAAATTGATTTTCGTATGGATTTTTAAAATCTTATCTTTATTTTAATAATGTTATATGGCTACCAAAAGTCATTCATAGTATAAGATAAATATTTGGTATTTTATTATTTGAGTGGTTAATTATTATATTATTAGAAAAATCTGTGAAATCTATATAAATAATTTTTTTTAATCGTTGGAACATTTTTTTTGCTTATTTTAGTATCTATACTTTTCTAAACCATATGTGGATTTGAACAGGTTCAAACATCTTTTCATCAAGAGCATCTGGATCTTGTTGAAGATTTTGCTTCTATTTTGCGCAACTTACAACTTTTACTCCTCTTGATTAGTTTGCTTGTGCTTGGAATTCTATATTTTGTGAAACTATATATTAGAGCGTGAAATATACATTAAAAATGTGTAAAATAATACATATATATCAACTATATATACATATAAAATACACCTTAAAATATAAAAGAGAAAATGTAGGGGCATAACTTTTGTTGAAATCTGGCCAACACTTAGGGTGTGTTTGGCAAACGCGTTACAAGAGAAGAAGCACGTTTAGCCTTCTTGAAAGCTTCGAACTTTTGGTTTGGCAAATTTTTGATTCATCAACGCAGAAGTAATTTTGCTTTCAAAACCATGGTTTACAAGAAGCTACAATTTTGAGCTTCTGCGTCACCAACGAGCTTCTAGTCATCAATACTCCATCTTTATTTACCTTTTACCAACTTTATCCTTTATGCATGTTATTATATTATTTATGGAATTCTTATTGTTTTTGTTTACATGAACTCTCTTTTATAATTATAATTTTTTGTATTATTTTTATTATCTTTTTATAATATGATTTATTGATTCTATTAGGTAGAGTAAATTAAACAAAAAATTAATTGTAAATAATAATAATAATAATAATAATAATAATAATAATAATAATAATAATAACAATAATAATAAATTATAACATACTAAAAAAGAATACTAAAAGTACTAAAAATATACTATATAAAAAATATCATAAATTTTTTTCTATTTATTTCAATTACTACCAAGATAAATATTTAATTTTTTTATTATTCTTAGTACTCTCTAAAATTTATATTTTGTTAGTTTTAATTAAAAATATATTTTGTCAATTTTTATATATTATTTTTATTTTAGTGTATAAATATTAATTTTATTATAGAATTAATTAATAAGATCTATTCAATTATCTAAATTAAAATGATAAGATAATATATAAAAATTATTTGAGTTGGTGTCTATTTTAGTAATTTTTTATCTAAAAGTGATTTTGAATAGTATAATTCAAACAATATTTATTTTACTATAATTCATCTTGATGTAAAGATTGTCAAACATAAATCACCTTAACACAAACTTACTTTTCATCAAAATTAAGTTTATAAAATCAATTTTATTCAAACTCCCGTTTGTAAACTGTAATCCAAACACACACTTAATCATCAAAGGAAAAATGATTAATCATATATCATTAGATCTCATCTCACACCATTAAAAATATTGATGATGGCTAATTAATGGCTAAATATTATAAATTCTACTGATTCCTAACACTCATCAATATAAAATATATATTTAAAATATTTAAAAAATATAGACACATATATATAATAACTGACTTAATAATTAATTTTTTATATATACAAAATATGATTGTTGGTGAAATTAAGTATATGCTAAATAAATCACCCCAAATGTGAGATCAATACACGTTGAGAACCTTATTATTATTATTATTATTATTATTATTATTATTATTATTATTATTGATAGAAATCGTTAGATATATTTGTATTTGAAATTAATTTCGAGTCGTCTTAGTGGTTTATTATATTAGTTTTGGTAAAAAACTAAAAATTCAGGTTCAATTTATTTAAATTTATTAAATTTTTTAGCAATTCTCAACTATCAATTTTACATAAAGTTATATAAAATTAAGTGTACTTAAATTTTTACCGTATTAGTTTACACAAAATTTCGGCCAAATGCCCGGGTTGCTTCCTTGATGCTTTCAGGTCGGACTTTGCCTATTTTGCCAAAAAATAGAATACAAAAAAGGCCTGCAATTTGGGCTTGGCCCAAAAAAGAGCACAAGTTTAGGGTCAGAAAGTGAATTGTAGTGGTGGTCATGGACTCATGGGAAGCCGAGTCCCCATCATAGGTCACAAGATCTGCCATGATGGCATCTACGTTGAAAGACCCCCCAAAATTATTATGATATGGGTTTCATTATATTTTTTATAAATAAATAAGAAATTATATTTGTATTATTTTTTTGTTATACTGTTAAGTTTAATTTATATATTTTTTATTAATTATTTTTAATATAAAAATTGAAAGTATGATATAAAGCATAATAAAAGCGATACATATAACATTATTCTAAATTAATCATTATTTATTTAGTTTTTAGTCTTTACAAAAATTGAGTCTTTTGCTAACAAAGATCTAAAGATACTAATTAAGGATACTACAATAGAAAGTTTTGATAACAATGTAAATTAAATGTTAGTTTTTTAAATTTTCTATATATTGAAAAAAAAAAAAAACTTTTCTCTTTTATTTTCTTAACTAATGTGCTTAGACCTCCAGATATTTTTTAAGAAAAGAAGAATTTAAGATTCTTAAACCATTTTTGCTTACAGGTTTAAAATAAGGAAAAAAACGGAGAATTTGAATGATTAGTGTATATTTTTATAATTATTTTTTATTAGAATATTAGAGATAATAAATAAACAATAATAAATGATAATATAGGAATTTATTTATAATAAAATAATAATTTAAATTTAAATATCATAAAATCTTCTAATGTAAAGAAACTTGAAAATTAAAAATTTCGAAAATTTATTAATTATTTTTTAATACAAAAATTGAAGGAATACATTTGAAACATATATAAAATGGTATATAAAACATTCTTCTAAAATAATTATTGGTTTTTCAGTTTTTAGTCTCTATAAAAATTAGGTTTTTGCTAATAAGATATCCAAAGATATAATTAAGGATACTACAAATAAAATTTTGAAAAAAAGATGTAAAAATAAATAAAAAATAAAAGTATATCTTTCACATGTTACAAAAACAATTTAAATGCTTTGGAACAAATGTCTCGTAATAGAAGTGAATCACTATTCACGTATAATTAAGTTTGATTCAAACAATGTTATTTGTAGCAAAAAAGAAAAAAAAATAATTTAAGTTTAACCACTCAGTTAAGACTATTCACTATTGTAAAAATTTATATACAATATTACAATTATTTAAATTGTCAAATAATTGAATAGTTTAAATAATTTGATTAAATTATAATATAATTATTTTTAAATATCAATTTTATATAAAAACAGTGTAATTTTCATTTTAAGGCAACTCATCAGTCATCATCTTGAATCTCACGAGAATTTGATCCTCAATTTTTAAGTAAAACAATGGGTGCTAAAGTGACCTAATTTTTTTTTTTCCTATAAACGTATTCAAGTATTTATTTATTTATTTATTTTAAAAAAGCAACTAACGCAGCACAATCTAGCGGAGAAGAAAAACTCGGAATTGGTCCGAACCCTAATTTCTTAAAAAGTGTTAAAACCAATCCCCAATTCGAATCAAGCACTCCTCACAATGTTTCCTGCTAATTGACTAATGTGCCCTTTATTATCCTAACCATCATGTAAACTTGAATCCCATGATGCCACTCACATGTATCTAATTCTGATTTTGATTAGCCCTAATATCAATTTACCAAAAACATTAATTAAATTTGAATGCTAAACAAGGCAAGTTAGGGTTATTTTTGACATTATTTAACATTAATTAATTATCGCAACAATTAATAAATGCTAAATAAGATAAATTATAACTATTTTTAGCTGATTTTCTTTAATTACCAAACATTTCCAAATTTAAAAATGATAAGAATCAGTTAATTTTTTTACAATACGGATTTATATAATATAAAGATATAAAGATATAAAGATATATTATATAAATTTGAAGCATAAAAGATATATTGAAGTAGTAGTAGAAGATACATATAAATTTGAAATTTAAAAGATATAGATGTAGAAATTAATCTTTATGAAAAAGATTAGATAGAGTGAAAAACATTTACGATCAAATTTTCTTAATTCCTTGGTCCAATTACTTTTGTATGTCCTTTGCATTATTTTTTTCATCATAATATAATATATGTGCTAATATATAATTTTAATTTTAATTATAATTATTATATTATTTTTATTTTTATTTATACCCATGATATAAATACACATACACATATCACATTGTGAACTCTCTAATCTCAACCTTCACCCTCTCTAGTTTTTGTACATTTTTTTTCCTCTCTATTCCTTCTTCCTGTTCCTTTTTTCCTGCCAGAGAGAAAAAGAATTAGACAAGAGAAGAAAGAAAATTCAATTTTTTGTTTTTTGTAGCTTCGAAAGTGATAACTTTGCTGCAACAGTGGTGTGTTTCTCTTTGGTACAATCAAAGGTTCTGATTGTGTTAAAATAATCACAGATGAAAAAACTGTTACACAAAGCTTCAATTTTTTTTTCTTCGTTTTTGTTTTGTTTTGTTTTGTTTTTCACATATCTATCTGTTTTTCTTTGTGCAGAGAAAAGACTTTGTTGTGGAAGGGTACTCTGCAGTTCGTGCACTTCACAATCACTCTGTAATTTTTTTTTTTCGTTTTCATTTTTTTCTTTTTTATTTTATTTTATTATGTGCTGCAAATTCTTACCACGTTGCTTTACATTGAAGTAATGCAAATTATGCTTTTTGATTGTGTTTTTGTTAGGATTTGTTTGGCTCTTTGTTGTGGGTGGTGATCTGTTTGCAATTCGGGTCTGGAATTGTTGCTCGTGGTTTGATGACTCTTTGAGGTTAGATCTGCTTCTTGGTTGTTACTTTTGTGTTCAAATGTGCAAGTCCGGTTTCTGGGGATTCTTCTATTGTGTTCTAAGTTTCAAAGCGTGGGTTTGTTTCTTCTGATTTTTGTTTAGGGATGAAGAGGTCCAGAGAGGATGTTTACATGAGTTCTCAGCTCAAACGACCTATGGTATCTTCTAGAGGAGAACCGTAAGTTCAATTTGCTTTTTGGCTTGTCTTGTTTCATGGCTTTCTTTTTTTTTCTTTTTTATTTTGGTGTGATGGGGTACATTTTTGCTTGATGATGCAGTTGAATCTTAATTGTTTTTGTTACAGAACTATTTAGTCTCTTCTGGAGGTTCAATTTTATTGCTTTTACTTTTAAGTCCCTTATGTTGATGTTTTGACTTAGTGTGATAAGATCAGATGTTTCTTTTACTAAAATGTGCTTGAATAGGGTTGATAATGTGCCGAAATCTTCTTGTTGATTTCTCAAATTGTCTAACTAAAGTTTTTTTTTTTGGACTGAAGCTCCGGGCAACCCCAGGTTACGATTGGTAATGCTGGTCAGAAACTGACCACAGATGATGCCTTACAATACCTGAAGGCCGTGAAGGATATGTTTCATGATAAGAAGGAAAAGTATGATGACTTTTTAGAAGTAATGAAAGATTTCAAGGCCCAAAGGTTTGATCATTTTGGACCTCATTATTACATCTTGCAGTTCCTCCAAGCTTTTCTTTTATGGACGTGGAAATATTCTGTATTATTAGGAGTAGAGATATTGGTTCTATTAGCAAAATTGATTTGTCTATCTTTTGTTCATACGTAGAATTGATACAGCGGGTGTCATAGCAAGAGTGAAGGAGCTATTTAAAGGGCATAGAAATCTAATTTTAGGGTTTAATACCTTCTTGCCTAAGGGATATGAAATTACACTTCCGTTGGAGGATGAACAACCTCAGCAGAAGAAGCCTGTTGAATTTGTTGAAGCTATAAATTTTGTGGGCAAGATCAAGGTTAGTTTTTGTTGAATTTGACTGTAAGGCTTTCAAGTTGCATTTCTGCACAAGAAACCCAAAAACAAAAAAAGGAGTTTTGGCCAACGATAAATTTCAGGCTGCCAATCATATTGTGGGCAATTGATATTGGTATTGTTAAACAATCAATTGTTGCATCTTGCTTAAAGCTCTTATACTTTTTTCAAATTCAACACAAAATGGACAGTTTTTAACTGTGATTGAATTTTTTTCATGCAGAGTCGGTTTCAAGGCGATGACCGTGTGTATAAGTCGTTTCTTGATATATTGAATATGTACAGAAAGGAAACCAAGACTATCTCTGAGGTTTACTTAGAGGTTTGTGTTGTATATGTCCGGTGTTGCCATCAGGCAAATTTGTATTGGCCTCTATTTCTCTCTCTTTTTTGTGGTTTGTTTTCTTGGAGTATTGATAGGTTATGAATTTAGATACTAATTTTAATCATATATCGGGTATTTACATAGGTTGCTGCACTTTTCCGTGACCATGAAGATCTTCTTGAGGAGTTTACTCATTTTCTTCCTGATAATTCAGTATCAGCTTCAACTCATTATACTTCTGCCCGAAATTCTATACTTCGTGATAAGAGCTCTGCAATGCCAACTATTAGACCAGTGCATGTTGAAAAGGTAATCTTTCAGCTTTAATTGTGTGTCCCTTTGATTTTTAGTTAATTATTAAGCAGCTAATATTTCCCTTTCTCTATGACAGAAAGAAAGGACCATGGCTTCTCATGGTGAATGTGATCTCAGCGTTGAGCATCCTGATCAAGAACTCGATAAAAGTTTGGTGAGGGCTGATAAGGACCAGAAAAGGCGTGCTGAAAAGGAAAAGGACCGTCGAGAAGAGAGAGATAGGAGAGAAAGGGAAAGGGATGATAGAGATTATGATGTTGATTGTAATAGAGACAGTTTATCCCACAAGCGAAAATCTGGTCGTAGGACTGATGACTCTGGTGCTGAACCATTCCATGATGAAGATGAAAATTTTGACCTGCGCCCTATGTCATCTACTTGTGAAGATAAAAGCTCTTTGAAAAGTGAGTTTGTTAATACTTTGATCACGGATGTATGTTCTAACATTTTCAGAATTTCTTTTACCCTGCCAAACATATGCTTTGAACTTCTTATATGAATGTTTTAAATGTTTGAAGTTATAGACTCCAATTTCTTATCATCACAGGTATGTGTAGTCAAGTCGTTGCTTTCCTTGAAAAAGTCAAGGAGAAATTACGAACTCCTGAGGTTTACCAAGAATTTTTGAAGTGTCTACATATATACAGCAGGGAAATAATTACCCGACAAGAATTGCAGTCATTGGTATGGTTGATAGAGTTATATATATTGATTTTCTTAGCTACATTACTTGTTTTGTTGCCATATCCTGTCAATAGTTATTACTTATTAGTGAATCTGGTGTGAAGAAAGCTGAGGCTAGGATTATCTTGATCTGATGTCACTATTTGTTCTTCCAGGTGGGTGATTTGCTGGGGAAATTTCCAGATCTTATGGAGGGATTTAATGAATTTTTGGCACAATGCGAGAAGAATGGTAATATTCAACCTATTATTTTTTCTTTTTCCTTGAATTCATTTTTTTATTTTAAATTCTTTCTTCTCATTAATCAAGTTCTGTCGTGCAGAAGGATTTCTTGCTGGCGTCATGAACAAAAGTACGTAACATGGTTATCTCCTTTCTGCTATCTTATAATAGATGCACCCCATTTTTTTTTTATTATTATTATTCAAATAACAATTTTAGCTTCACCTTGTGGCTAAACTGTCTGATTGTTGTATATCCAGAGTCCTTGCGGAATGAAGGACATGGATTGAAAGCATTGAAGGTAGAGGAGAGGGATAGAGATCGAGACCGTGATAAGGTTGAAGGGGTGAAAGAAAGGGATAGAGAGTGCCGAGAAAGGGACAAATCCACTGCAGCTGCAAATAAAGATGTTTTCGTTCCTAAGATGTCTCCATATGCCACCAAGGATAAGTATTTGGCAAAACCTATAAATGAGCTAGACCTTTCTAATTGTGAACAATGCACTCCCAGTTACCGTCTTCTTCCAAAAAATGTATACTTGCTTTACCTATCTCGTCATTATTTTTCATGTCCTAATGGAATCTCTGTGATGCTCCTGCTGATTGTGTTCTTTATGTGTTACTTTTTGCTCCCACAGTACCCAATACAAATACCTAGCCAGAGAACAGAACTTGGTGCAGAAGTATTGAATGACCACTGGGTGTCTGTCACTTCAGGAAGTGAAGATTATTCCTTTAAACACATGCGAAAAAATCAGTTTGAAGATATTCTGTTTAGATGTGAAGATGACAGGTTAGAGCTTATCATTGATTTCTGTTTCCCCTTTGGAAACTAATTCTTTTAGTCATTTAATGCTGCAGCTATTTATTGTGCTTTTGACATAATTGGATTGATTCATGTATGCAATTTCTCTATTATCAATTGTTGCTGATTTTTTTAAACTTATGCTGGCAGGTATGAACTTGATATGCTGATCGAGTCTGTAAATGTAGCAATCAAGCGAGTTGAAGAGCTCTTGGAAAAGATTAATACTAATATTATAAAGGGAGACAGTCCAATTCGAATTGAGGAACACTTCACAGGTTTGATCAATGGAATATCTTAAGGTATGAGCTAATTCTTGTTGTTTTTCCTATTCTAATATGATTTCTTTTGTTCTTTTAGCTTTAAATCTTAGATTGATTGAACGATTATATGGTGACCATGGGCTTGATGCAATGGATTGGCTAAGAAAGGATGCATCTCGCTTTTTGCCTGTCATATTAAACCGCTTGAGGCAGAAACATGTAGAATGCGTAAGGATGAGTGTTGCTTGTAAACCAGAGTGGGCTAAAGTACATGCTGCGAATCATCATAAATCACTTGATCACCGTAGCTTCTACTTTAAGCAGCAGGATAAGAAAAGCTTGAGTAATAAAGGTAATAAATGGGTTGTTTCACACTTAAAGAACATGCTATTGTTAAGTTACTTTTCTGCACTTCTGATTCCTTGCTATTGCTGTACATTCTACAGCCTTACTGACAGAAATAAAAGAAATTAGTGAGAAGAAATGGAAAGATGATGTTCTTCTTGCAATTGCTGCTGGAAATAGACGGCCTCTTCTTCCAAACTTGGAATTTGAGTATCCTGATCCAGAGATCCATGAAGATTTGTATCAGCTAATAAAATACTCCTGTGGAGAACTTTGTACAACTGAACAGATGGATGAAGTTTTAAAGATTTGGACTACTTTTTTAGAGCCCATGCTTGGTGTTCCTTCTCGACCCCAGAGTTGTGAAGATACAGATGATATTGTTAAGGCTAAGAGCAATTCTTCTAGAAGTGGCACTTCAAATGATTCTAATGGTAATGATAGTCATGGTTTTGGTGCGACTCCTAATAATTTAAACACTAACGAAAACAGGGATGAGAGTATTCCATTAGCACAGTCAAATTCTTTTAAAGAATGGTTAGCAAATGGGGATAGTGGAGTTAAAGAGAGTAGTCATCTTGATTCAGACCGCACTTCATACAAGATTGAAACTTTGGGCAGTAATACACAGCAGGGTAAAATACATATGATTGCATCCATCCCTGATGAAGTATCAAGAATCAATAAACAAGACCATCCGATTGAAAAGTTGGCGAGTGCTAATATCTCAGTGGCCTCTGGAATGGAGCAAAATGGAAGAACTAACATAGATAACACATCAGGTTTGTTACATGAATCAAGAACGAGGACACTGCAGTTCTATCTTAAATACTTTGTTGCATATTGGCATTAATAGGCATATTAATTTAGTGCTTATTACATCTCTTATTGTCACATAATCATAATCATTTTTAGTCCTATCTCATTCCCATAGTTTGTACATTTACTATACCATTCATTTATTACTCTAATATCAATGGAATTCTGAGATATTTTCCCCCTTAAAGGACTTACTTCACCTCCATCTGGTCCTGGTAATGTTTCTGGCGAGGGAGGGCTTGGTTTACCTCCATCAAAGGTATGGCTTAAGTCTTTCAACTTATTTCAGTTAATTTTCAAGTTAAGACGGTAACATGCAAATGATGCAATGGAATGAAAAATATATAGTGTGAATTATGTTAGAGGACAATGGATGCTTTTTGGAAAGAGATTTTGTTTCATCTTTTACAGGCATTCTCCTGATTGTTGATTGACACCTTCATGTGAAACAAACTTTCAAATAATGTTAACTATCAGAGATCTGGAGCCTCATATTGCTTGATGTTACTTTTTTCCCCTTGCATTAGTAAAGATGATTTCCTGAAAAGACTATCAAAAGCACTATATGATTTTTGCATTTGGGTTTAGAGGTCCATCTCACTTGCACATTTCTGTAAATTTGAACTGTCATTTCATGATGCCAAGATACATGTTGAGCCTAAGTGCTAGCAGTATGTATAGAAAGTATTCATTTGATGGTTAAATTTTAGTGTGCCTGTCTCATTTAATAGTTGTTCCTAAACTTAGAAATAGATGAATAAATGTGTGGGCTTAATGTGCAACCCGAATAAACTTTTATACTGCACATTATTGCCAAAGTGACCAGATATTTTGTTTTTTGTCTTTTTATCATGACTTAGCTCGCTGATTCTACAAAACCTGTTACATCTTCAAATGGGGCTATTACTGAAGGCACCAAAGTTCACCGACCCAAAGATGAATCAGTTGGACACTTCAAAAGTGATAGAGAAGAGGGAGAATTATCTCCCAATGGAGACTTTGAAGAGGACAACTTTGCAGTTTATGGAGAAGCTGGTTTGGAGGGAGTGATTGAAGGGAAGGATAGTAGTACAAGCCGACAATACCAAAGTAGACATGGAGAAGAAGTTTGTGGTGAAGCCGGAGGAAGAAATGACCTTGATGATGAAGGTGAGGAAAGTCCTCATAGGTCGTCAGAGGACAGTGACCATGCTTTGGAAAATGGTGATGTTTCTGGTAGTGAGTCTGCTGATGGTGACGACTTTACAAGAGAAGAAAAAGAGTGTGGGGATCAAGAACACAATAACAAGGCTGAGAGTGAAGGTGAAGCTGAAGAAACGGCTGATGGCAATGATGTTGAGGGAGATAGTTCCTTGTTACCAATTTCAGAACACTTTCTTCTCACGGCAAAGCCTCTGGCAAAATATGTCATGCCAGTGTTGCACGAAAAAGAACATTATAGAGTCTTTTATGGAAATGATTCCTTTTATGTGCTGTTTAGATTACATCAGGTACAACATTATCTACTAGTATTTACATATTTATATGCATGACCATGGTTACTAATGTCCTGGAGGTTTTGTAGTTTATTATGCATTCTTATACTGCCTTGCCATTTTTCCAATTTTACAGAAATTGTATGAGAGGATTCGGTCGGCAAAGGTTAACTCGTCCTCTGATGAAAGGAAATGGGGGACTACAAATGATACTAGCTCTACTGAACAATATGGCAGGTGATATGCCTGTGAAATCATAATCTTTACATTCTGTTACAAATAGCATGATGCATATTTGTGCTAAACTGAGAGTGTGCTTCGTGCTACAGGTTCTTGAATTCTCTTTATGACTTCCTGGACGGTTCTTCTGATAATACGAAGTTTGAGGATGACTGTCGAGCTATTGTTGGAACTCAGTCATATGTTTTGTTCACAATAGACAAGCTAATATATAAACTTGTTAAACATGTAACAGCCTTGAAATCCTCCTTTTCTCTATCTTATCTGAGCTATTTCAGTTCTTTTGGATTCTGAATTTCTTCTTTCATTACAGCTTCAAGCCGTTGCAGATGATGAGATGGATAACAAGCTTCTTCAATTATATGCACATGAGAAATCAAGAAAACCTGGAAGATTTTTTGATACAGTCTATCATGACAATGCTCGCATTCTTCTTCACGATGACAATATATATCGAGTTGAATGTGTAAAAGTTCTTATCTTTCTGCTCCTCTTGGATCAGCTTTTGATTGTTTAACTTAGGATTGAGATATTTGAATATAAGGTTTTGCATGTTCTAAACCTTAGTTCCTTTTCATTGTCAACTGCAGTCACCTGCACCTACTCGTTTGTCTATTCAACTGATGGACTACGGTCGTGATAAGCCCGAAGTGACTGCTGTGTCAATTGACCCAAAATTTTCAGCATATCTGCACAATGACTTCCTAGCTGTTGTCCCTGACCAAAATAAGAAGTCTGGAATTTTCTTGAATAGGTATTTCACTAATCAGTATAATGCTGGTTCCATTTCATGCCTATGCTTAGGTAAATATTTGTAATTATTTTGTTTTAATATTTTTCGCAGGAATAAACGCAAATATGTCGTTGGCGATGAATTTACCAGCCAGGCCATGGATGGAGTCGACGTTTTCAATGGCTTGGAGTGCAAGATAGCTTGCAGTTCGTCTAAGGTAGTTTGTAGGTCAGCGATGCATATATTTCGAGTTTCAAGTCGTTTTCAGTTACGTTTTCTGAATTCCATTCTCTGTCTTCTCCTTGAATACGTTGCGCGATGTTAGGTTTCATATGTTTTAGATACCGAAGACTTTTTAATACGAACAAGAAGCAGAAGGAGAACCTTGCATCATAACAATTCATTCCATGAAAAGGCCAAGCCTTCAGAGAAATGTTCAAGCAGAGCTCAACGGTATCACCAGTTGTTTACAATCATATGAGGGTAGCCATTTGAGCTGAATATGGTAATTTGATCATACTCCTTTTGCTGCTATATGTTCCGTTTTGGACTTGAACTGTTCTAATCAGATCTTAACCGCCACGCCAACCATTCAAGTACATCTAACACTCATCGTTTTGTTTCCTTTTTAAGCATTTTTGGTCGTGCATCATCGGCAAAGGCGCCGGACGGGACCGAAATGACAGATCTCCCTCCAAGAGCAAAGGATGTATACTTTGTGATATTTAATTTCGTTGCAATGCTCACAGCAACCAAATAAGACTTTGCAGAGAAAGAAAAGGGAGGGATGAATGAAGCAGTGAGAGTTGTTGTATACTGTAACATTGGTGGTTGATGATTCACGATCATGTAAATATAGAGTTCTAATTTGTGATGTATCTAGGAGCCATTTTCTTTCCATTCATCCATATTTTTGTTATCTTGATAATAAAATTTTAGATAGTACTACCTTTTTCTTTCTTGTTTGAAGTTATTGATGTTTTTATGAAGTATTTGGTGGCTGCAACTGGCCTCCACATTCAAATTCGCAGTGCATGAACAAGAAGGTTAATATACCCCTTAACCCCATATTTCCTTTTCCGTATATATAACTTATCAAAAATATTTTGTTTAGTTGTGTTTGTATAACAAGAAGGTGCGGTTGACAAATATTCTATTTTGCTCACAATAACGTTGACAGCTGTTGTTGGGGCCCGAGTGGGTGACGCCAGTTGCAGTGGGTTTAGGTTGTTTAATTTGATTCTTTGCTTCTTTTGTTGTCTTTTATTACATAAATTATTTGGTTTAAATTAACACAATTTATGATAGTTAATTTTGTAATTATTTTTGCTATTAGAATTATCTTTGTTGTTTATAATTTTACTATTAATATTAACTTAATTATTTTAGACTTTAATTGAACACTATTGTATTTATATTTTATACAAATAAAATATAGATGTGAGTAAAAAATAAATATAAGGTCATAATATGAATTATAATTTTGAATCTCATGGTTTAAATCGAGTTGATCTGAACTAGTCATTGAATCAGTTGCTCGTCCTAGTTCTATCTGAACAATATCTTGTGCTCAATAATTAGAGAGTTCCTAAACTATTATAAAAATAACTTTTATTAGGATTTTTTATTATAATAAATTAAACAAAAGTAATAATTATAGAAATAAATAATTTAAAAAATTATTATCAAAATTCGTTTTTCTCTCTAGTAAACGAGATAAGACAGGTAGATGCGACATGTGTATATTTCGTTTATAGTTTATACTATAAACAAGATATATGTATTTGTAAATATAAAAATATATTTTTTGAAAATAATAAAAAATTATTAATAATATCAATAATTTAAACTTTTAGCATGTAATTAGTATTTAAAAATGTTGGTAGAAGAGATTAAAATTGATATGTTTGATCAATTAGTATTAAAAAAGAGTGCATAAAAAATTTTAGATTAAATTATAGATCAAATTAGATTGATTTAAATTTGAAAAAAAACTCGTAGTTCAAGTTTCATGACGAGAATAATTGTGCCCACTTCTACAAATTCAAAGATGGGAAGCCTGAAGTTGGCACATAATAAATAAAACAGAAAAAAAATGAGAAGAGAATTGAAATGCGTTCCGCTTTTTTAACAGGGTTCTATGGTCGGTCCGCGACACCTGGATGCCGAGGCGTCCTTAGGGTGATCTCGTAGTTCCTACGGGGTGGAGACGATGGGTCGGTCCATGGATTTTCTTTCCTTTTGCCGCATTTCGTTCAAAGGGTTGAAGGGAGATAGTGCATCAAGCTGTTCGCAAGGGCCAACTTGATCCTCTTCCCCAGGATCCCAGATGAGGAAACCCTAGGAGAGCCGCTGACTCCAACTACCGTCCATGTACGATCCCTACTAGATCTGACCAATTACCCATCCTACCTCCTCTACGTTCTTGACGGTCCATCTTTGTCTCAGTAGAGTCTTTCAGTGGCATGTTTCGGTCCTCTTTCCCATTACTTAGAAAAAGTACTCCCACTCTTTCTCTGTTTTATTTATCTCCATCAACCTCTCCTAATAATTGACAAACAGTTATCTCCACTCTTCCATTCTTTTCTATTTTATTTATCGTGCATCAATGAACGCTTCCCATCTCTCCATCTTTTAGGAGTAGGCACAATTACCATATTTTATTCTTATCATGGAATTTGAACCCGTATAAGTTTTTTATTTTTCAAATTTAAATCAGTTAATCTAAAATTTTTTATGCACTCTTTTTTAGTACTAATTGATCAAACATATCCATTTTAATTTTTTTTTATCAATCCTTTTAATTACTAATTGCATGCTAAAAGTTTGGATTATTGATATTATTAATATTTTTTATTATTTTTAGAAAATATATTTTTATATTTACAAATACACGTATTTCGTTTACCGTATAAACGAGATATATGCAAAATTATCTCCTTTACAGTGTAAACGAGATAAGATAGAAAAAAGAATTTCGATAATAATTTTTTAAATTATTTATTTCGGTAATTATTATATTTATTTAATTTATTAAAATAAAAAAATCCACTATTATTATGTATGGTTGGACCTCGTTCCATATGAATTAATTTTATATAGGAGGAAAGAAACTTTGCTTTTTTTTCATGAGTTTTTGCCAATTATATGTACAGGTACACAATTTAAATTATTTATAAACTATTTTTTTCATGTCATGAAAATTTATATTGATCACTCAAAAGTTATGGTTTTGCATAAAAAAAAAAAAAAAGTCATATGACTTTTGTCTCGTGTAATTTTGCAAAAAGGTTTAAAAGATGTTTGCATAACATGTAAAAATACATTAAGAAATTCTTCATAGTAGAGCAAAGCTTTTTTTTATAATATTAATGAATGTATAAATTTTAAAATTATTATATAGATATGTTAATCATCAAAGTATTCGAATCTGAAAATTTTATTAACTCTAATTTTTTATCATATATTTTCTTTAAGAATTTAACTAACGTATGCTTTAAAAGAACATATTAAGTTACTAATTAAAGAAAATTTATAAAAAATATAGATTTAAGTCTTCAATGTATTTATTAAAGTAAATTAATTAAAAAATTATACTAATAGAGATTTTTTTTAATTACTTATCGAATGAATGCTAAATAATTGTTCTTTTATGATTATTTTAAAACTTAATTTAGTAAATTTTTTATTTTTTATGAGTAGTTTATTAAAGTTGGTTTTTTTAAGTGAAAATTTGTGTGTATTAAAATTAAAATTTTTAACATAATTTCATATATTAATAAATTTTTAGACTTCTCTTTAATTAATTATTGATGATAAATTTTATTCACAATAAATTTCTTTCTCTATTTATGTGTATTAAGATTATTTTAAATTTTAAAACTATTTTATCGAATCGGAAAAGCTCTGCATACAAGCCATTAGGGCTTGTATGCTTTACAAGTTCATTAAGCAATAAAGCAAAAATATGTGCTGCTCCACATACGTTGTATACACGCGCTATATAAGATCCTGCGTATATCTAACTACCAAATTTAAAAGATTTGTTTCCTTCTTCGTTTTTGTTATTTTGAGATTTGGTTGTTCTTCTTCTCGCGCGTCTTCCCTCCTTCTTCTCCATCGTTCTTTTCCTCTCCTTTTGTCACTGGTATGTTCTTCGTTTACGTTACTTTCCTCTCTCTGTGCAACTCGAGCTTCGTTTTCTATTTTGATTTGTTGTTTTCTGAAATCAAAGTTTGAACTCGTTTTGAAGATAATGGATCATTCAACCTCAGATTGTCAGCTGAATCCAGGCGAAGTTGATTATGAATTTGAATCTAATGAAGTTCCTGAGGTTTGATTTACATAGGATTAGTATGAATTTTCTTTCAGTAATTTGTATAGCATTGTGTAGTTGAAAAATTGCTGAACATTGACTGTGAAACTAACACGTTAACATGAATCTGTCGATTCAATGTATTAGTTGTGATTAATTATCTGGAATTTGTAGCAGACGCTCGGGTGTAGATTAATTCCATTTTGGGTGTATTTTTGCTAGAAGTGTGGGTGTATTTACACTTTACTGGTTTTTTGTTATTTTAATTGAGTTGTTGTTGTTCAGGTGTATTATATCAGACATGATTGGGTGTGTTTTTAGTTTTTGACATGGTGTATTCTGCAGCCTGTGTATTTACAGTTTATGGCTTTAAAGGTCATTCTGTAGTTGAGTTGTTGCGGTTCGGGTGTATCATATTAGACATGATTGGGTGTATTTGAATCATATCTATGGGTGTATTCACAGTTCTGACACGGTGTATTGTGTAGCCTCTCTCGGTTGTTGATGACGAGCTTGTTCCGAAGGTTGGAATGACCTTTACCACCCTTGAAGATGCTGGAAAATTTTACAGGAACTACGCCAAGGCTGCAGGTTTCTCTACAAGAGTTCGGTGCACAAATAGGAAGGGAAACGAGATTAAGAATCAACTAATTACATGTAGCAGAGAGGAAAAATGAAAATCTAAAATATCTCCGACCGAGAAGACCAATCCGACAGCCGGTTTAAACTGTCCAGCAAGAATTTATATACACACATTGAAGGATGTCGGTGCTTGGATCATTTCAAAGGTTGTGCTGGATCATTCACACCCCTGCTGTCCAAGTAAAGCAGAGATGCTCAAACAGCACAGGGAACTAAGCATGTCCATTCGTCGTACGATAGAGAATAACGAGGAGGCCGGTATCAGACCAAGCAAAACCTACCAATCATTTGTTGCGGCTGCCGGGGGGTCACCGCGAGTTAAATTTTATCGAAAAGGACGTGAGGAATTACATTACCAGGGAAGTGCGGAATGTTTCCGAACAAGAAGATGCAAAGGAATTCGGGAAATACTTCTTAAGAATGAAAGAGAAGAATCCGAATTTCTTTTTTAAGCTCGAACTCGAGGAGGATCAATCGATTAAGCTGGCTTTTTGGGCCGATGCAAGAAGCAGAGCTGCCTTTGAGTATTTCGGAGACGTCATTTCATTCGACACCACCTACAATACAAACAGGTAACTAACTGCCCCTCTTTATGATGCTAAATTAATTTATTTTTACGAATCCGCAGCAGAGGTTTATATTGGCTGTTTCATTGGGTGTATACGAAGCATTTGTTGGGGTGTACCTAATGATTTTGCATTCTGGACTATGGTAATTTGTTTCAGGTATAATTTGGTCTGTGGTTCTTTTGTCGGGGTGAATCACCACGGTCAGTCAACACTTCTCGGATGCTCTTTGATGAAGAACGAAGAAATTGAATTATTCAAATGGTTATTTCAATGCTGGCTTCGTTGCATGGGAGGAAACGCTCCGAAAGGGTTTCTAACCGATCAGTGCGCATCAATGAAAAGGGCTTTAGAGGCCTGTATGCCAACAACAGTTCACCGTTGGTGTATTTGGCACATCATGAAGAAGATTCCAAGCAAATTAAACGGGTACAAGGGACATGCCGATATTGAACAAGAAATGAGCCAAGTTGTTTGGAACTCTCATAGCAAAGACTCATTCGATAGGAATTGGAATGATTTTCTGCTGAATTTTGGTCTTGCGGACAACAAGTGGCTTTCAGGTAATGTCTTTTTAAAATCTGCAGCAGAGGTGTAAATTGCATGTTCCCTCGGGTATATTTATAGTCTGTGTTTGGGTGTATTATGCAGATCTGTACGAACACCGTCACATATGGGTTCCTATTTATCTGGATCACCACTTTTGGGCAGGGATGAGAAGCACACAAAGGAGCGAGAGCATGCATTCATTTTTTAACAAGTATATCACCCGGAACAGCTCGCTTATTCAGTTCGTCAAACAATACGATAATTGCCTCGGAAGCAGGGAGCAAGCAAAGAGAGAATCAGATGCTGCAGATTTTCATACGGTTATACCGTGTGCAACCAAATCCTCCATTGAAGCTCAGTTTCAAGATGCGTACACTCATGCAAAGTTTAGAGAAGTCCAAGCGCAACTCAGAGGAAAGGCGAATTGCATCACCAGATTAAAGAATTCCGCTCTAGGCTATTCAGTATACGAAGTTGGAGAACAAGTTTCCAGCTCAATATTCAACAAGTTCGTGGTTACTTACGACTCAGTTGCAGCCGAGGTAAAATGCCAATGCTTATTATTCGAGTTGAGAGGGATACTATGCCGTCACGCACTAAGCGTGTTAAGCTTCGAACAAGTAAGCCAAGTGTCACCTAGATATATAGTGAAGGTAAAGAGGCGACACACACACATCAAGAGCAGCCACGACGAGCCACTGATGGAGCCAAGAAGCAAGAGGTTCGACCAATTGGTTTTTCGTTCGCAAAATATTTGCGTATTTGCATCCGAATCGGAGGAGATGACTGCAATTCTGCACCATGCGTACGATAACGTCATGGCCGAGATGGAATCATTAAAAGCCAAAAGGAAGGGGACGTCTTCTTTATCCCACGAAGACGCCAACTTGGAATCCGTTAACGAGCTTCAAAGCCCGCCAAGGATTCGAACAAGAGGACGTCCAAAAAATAGGCTAGGTTCAAAGCTGGACAAACAGATCGCAAATGCCACAAAGAAGAAGAAGATGAAAGTTTTAAGCGAGGTAAAAGTAATGTTCTTTAAATTTGTGGCGATTGAGTTAATTTTTCTCGTTAATAGTTTAGCTAATGTGTGAGTTTTATATTCAGATAAACCTGTTTGATGCTGCATCAGCGGTGCATTCAAATTCCAGCCAATATCAAGAACACGTTATGAATTGTCAGTTCAGGGTACCAGCAGTAGGGGATAACTCTTTGGGTGTATAGTTTTAGAGAATATGGGTGTAAAAGCACTGTTCTTTTGGGTGTTTTTTTGTTCATTGACAATTTACATATAGATACATATAGAACAAAAGCTGTAAAAATTCGCAGGTTATGGGTGTATATTTGATTTGATATTTTTCTTCATATTTTAGTACTTGTAATTCATACATTTTGAATACAGCACAGACAGTTTGGGTGTATATTTTATGCAATCTTGGGTGTATTATTAGGCCTGAGTTGGGTGTAACAGTTTATAATTTGCGTTTATATATGCCTTGATTTTTTTCTTCATATTTTACCACCTGTAATACAGCTTTTGAATACAGCACAGACAGTTTAACAGCACAGATAGTTTAACTATGGAAAAAAATATACATGGAATAGAAGTTGTTGATAAATGACAAATATTTACAGCATTTGTTCAATTTACAAATATTTACGCAGTTTCTATATCAGCAGAATTTATCTGACAAAACGGACTCAATAATACAGAGGATGGCTTCGACAGCCTTATAGCATTACTCTCTCTAATTGCCTGATCTCTCTCTTTATTCATCTCACTGAATAGTATCCGCGAAGCATACTCCACTCTATAGTGGTCCACCTCCTCCTACAATTAAAAAGTATATTATGTTTAAACAGCAATATTAATTCAGTAAAGTAATACAGAGTTATATAGTTCTAAAGACAGTTACCTGTGGCCAATTATCCCATTCATACTTCCCCTTTTTAATGTTTTCCGGCTCAATGAACTCCATCCACTTCATAACGTAGATAGCGCAGTCATAGCTGAAAACGAAGAAAATAAATTACAAATCTCATTTACGAAAGTTTAATGTTCAGAGTCACAAATTTATACCTTGATTTTTGGCCTGATATTTTAACATATGATGATTTAATTTCCTTCTCCTTCTCGCCTTTCCTCAGAGGTTCCCCGCCGGCATATGTTATCAATCTTGAAAATACATATCCCTTAAATACCAAAACAAATCAGTAATACACCCGAATGAATGCACAAGATACACCCAACTGAATGGACAATATACACCCAACACAACTAACGAAATAGACCTAAATATTAAAGTAAAGAAGACAGAGGCAACTTACAGTGAATTTATTAACTTTCTTTCTCTCTCCGCCGGGAGCTTTTTTGTGTAGCGGGTCAAGTATATGACATGTCCGCTTCGTTGTATCTATCAGCCATAACCACCAATGCCCCGAGTAGTAAACAGGTGCAAAAATCTGAAGGATTGCCACATTTCAACAGTGTGTTATTTTATTTGGCATATAAGTAAAGAAGCGTACTAACAAATTTAGCAAATGAAACTTACATATGGATGCGAAGTTAATTTTTTTGCATCTATGAAAGGAATAAAACTCGGGTAGTCTTCCACCCTGAATTCCTTATTCGTTTTCGGTGATATGAATTCCCCGTTTGGGTGATCCGAAAGTACCATGTTCTGCAAGAATTGCGAAACAAGAAATAAAATACACCCAAGTGAATACTTTAAATACACCCAAATGACTACACAACTTACATCCAATTGAACGTAAAAAATACACCCAAATCAATACAGAAAATACACCCGAAGATCGTAGAAGTAACACTTACCACAATATCGGGAGGGAGACAGTATATTTGTTCTTGAAACCTCTTTTCATTTTTCTGGTTGAGGATGAGGCAGATGGCAGATACAATCTAGAAATTTATGCTGAAATCAATTTTACATGAATAAACATTGCAGTTGACTTCGGTGTAAAAACATTAATGTTATTCTAATATTACCCCAGATTCTATATCACTTTTTGCCTGGAGGGATGCAAGGTGCATTCTAATCAAAATGTATTCATCTTGGGCAATTAGAGTGCACATCTGCTCATACTCGTTAGTATTGCCATCTGCGTCTTCCTTCAGTCGCGTCCCCCAGATGTAGCACTTTTGTTTCATATCATCCGTAGTCTGATTTATTCCCCCAGGAGTTTCAAACTTCGCAGAACTTTCCCCCCCAGTCTCCCTTTGAATTTGTGGACTTTTGTTTTTACCCTTCGCCGCACTGCTTGCTATTTTTTGGACCAAATCGTCTAATTGTTCTATCAAATTTGCAGCTTCTGGAGATTTTTCCCTTTCTGTCTCCTGCGTTGACGCTCCCTCCTGGCTTGAATCAGTCAATCCAAGGCTGAATGATGGCACCCCTGGATCTGTTTTAGGAACATAGGATGCTGTCCATGCCATCATCAACAGGGCAGCAGCGTCTTCTGCGACTGGATGACTGCGTCATCATGTATAAGAATAAGAATATACGGATGATAAGCAAAGATTGATTTTAGTCTGATGAACTTACATTTCAGGAGTGCTGCACAGTTCCAAAAAATTAATCATGGCGTAAAAAAAACTAATCAAGAACAATATACACCCAAACTGTTAGCAAATATACACCCAAACTCTAAACAAATATACACCCAATGCTATTTCTTACGTTTCTGTAGTCCCTTCAATCTGTAGCATAGGGGTTGGTTCAAAATCTGTCTCAATGGTTGTTTGGGATGTCGGCACAAAAACCTGAATCGGGACTCTAAACAAGAAGAAAAAAGAAGGGTTAACAACGCCTTTGAAGATAATAAGGTTATAAGGTTGAAATATTCTTGGAAAACTCACATTGCAAGCGCATCCAACGGTGTCTGTTCCCTCACAACCATCATATTCGAATCAGCGGGACTCAACCTAAAATACACCCAAAGAAAGTCAAAAAATACACCCGAACAATTCAAAAAGATGACAGGCTTTGTTTTTTGAGAACTTACATACTTGCAGTTTTTGCTTTTTTTTCCTGCCTTTTTTTTCTTGAATAAAATAATAAAGGGCTTTTTTTCTAAAAAAAATATATATAGAATTAGAAGTAGAAGTTAATAGAAGAACAAAAGTAACGGTTATTTGAAAGAGAAATTACATGCTCTCTGACGGCTGGTTTACACTACTCTGTTCTGTGCGTCCTTGAGAGGAAGGATCATCACTTCCCAAGTTCACAGCCCGTATTCTAAAACAGATTTCATGTAATTCAGACAAAATAAGATACAGGTATAAAATACACTCAAATAAATGCACAAGATACAACCAACCGAATGGACAATATACACCCAACACAATAAACGAAATATCCCAACTTAATAAACAACATACACCCAACTTGATCAACACAATACACCCAAATGGTTCCATAAAATACACCCAAATCATGATAACAAGATTTTATTAAATAAAGCTTCTTACGTTTCAGAGGACACATAGCGACCTTCTGTCGATCGCAGGTCAGCTTGGTTCTCCCTGCGAAACAAGAAACAATTATTAGCAAACAAAACACACCAAAATCTGAAATAGACACCCCACCAAGACATACCCCTCTGCAGCAGATTTATCAACGTTTTCCCTTAGCCATTCTTCTAGTTCGTCACTTAATATTTCATATCTCTCACTACATTCATAAAAGAAGATGTTAACAAAAATAATTACGATGATAGACGGTAATATAGCTTACGAGGTACTGTACCCATCAAAGTATTGATCTTCTTCAGGAGGTGAATCCTCCGCAACAACTTTTTTCTTTTTTGGTTGTGTTCTGGGTGGAAAAAAAGAGTACCAATCAGAAATAAAAAATTAATTTTATCACAGAATATTATCCAAAGAAGTGCTTACTTTTTTGGTGATATTTTTGTCTTTTTCTTTTTCTTTTCCTTCTCCACCGGTGATGATTCTTCGCTCCTATAAGTTAATAAGAGACACTTCAGTTAATACACGAAATCTTTATAATGAAGCCAAAAGAAAGGAGTAATAATTTCAGGACATTACTCATCACTTGATTCAGATTCAGATTCAGAATCAGAATCTGACTCCTCTTGACTCTTCTTTCTTTTTCTGGAGTCCATTCTGGAAGGCAAACAATCATTATTTAGAACATACTAAAAAATACACCCAAATGAATGCACAAGATACACCCAACTGAATATACAATATACACCCAACGTAGCCAACGAAACACACCCAGCTTAGTAAACTACATATACCCAACGTGATCAACAAAATACACCCAACTCGAAAAAGAAATTACACCCAAGTATGGTACTTACTTTTTCTCCTTTTTGCTGCGGTGTTTTCTTCCTGAATCCTCTGAGTCTTCTTGAGTCTCAGACTCAGAGGTAGAAGTGTCACTGTCAGTAGTTGTTTCTGTCTCCGAAGACGAGGTTGAACTCGCCTTCCTTTTTTTTGTTTTTTTTATTTCTTGTTTTTTTTTTTCTTTTTTTTTTTTCATTTTTTCTATTGCTCTTGTCTCCGCCATCTTCACAATCTCCTGAAACATTAGATATTTTAGCTAGCAGCATTCAGGTAAATAAAATACAACCAACATATTATGTTTACTTACCAAAATTTTCTCTCTTTCTGCAGTCATTCTTTCCACCAACTGCTCCTTAGTCCAGTTGGCAATCCAGGACTTTGGTGGTCTTTCAGCCCTCTTCTTGCCTTTGTTTTTTGAAAGATGAAAGTAAATTATCATCAGGGCGAAGAGGCAGCCATCAATTGCCTTCTTTTTCTCCTTGTAGTCTGTGATGCCCTTGACCATGAAGGTCAAAACATGCCCCCCAGTTTCTCTCCGATATGTCGTCCATCTTAAAAATTGGAGCCAAGTGCACAGGCGATATTTTGTTTATCGTCGTTGGCAAAAGGAACGCCATCTGTATATAGAGGATGAATATCCTCTTGAACATCAAGCGTTCCTCTTCGTTGCCAACGCCGATTTCCATCATCTCATCGGTAAGACTTTTGAGGGTCTTACCCTGGAATCTTCTAAAAATTATTTTGTCATCATTAGAAAGTTTCTTATACTCAACTTTCTCAGGAAATAGATCTCCTACAAAAAGGAAAACAACAAAGTATCCAAGTCGGTTCAAATACACCCAATCATCAACTTAAATACACCCAAGCATCAACTTAATATACACCTATAATTTTAAGTTAGTTACCTGTTGCATTGATGCCAAGCGCATCACCTATTATTTTTGGTGTTATTTTGAAAGAACCATATCCTGTTTTCAGTCTGTTCTCCCCAAGTTTGAAGTTGTATGCCAGCTCCCTTAACAGTTGGTGATCCACCCTTAGTGGTGGGATGTGCATCAACCCACCGAATCCGAGATCCCTCACAATCGCCTTCTTCTCCTCACTCATGTTTCTGAATTTATCACTTAGGAGATGTGTGGCACACTTAAGGTCTTTTGTTTGGTTTCTTGCTGTCATTCTCTCTGAAACGAAAAATACACCCAAAGATATCAGTAAGATACTCCCATATATATGAGTCAGATACACCCATTAATAACAGCAAGATACACCCATTAATAACAGTAAGATACACCCATTGATAACAGTGAGATACACCCATAGATATGATTCAGATACATCTATATATATATATATCAGTCAGATATCACTCAAACATGCTTCAATATCAAGCAACATTACAATGTCAAGCAGTATACACCCCCCAATCTACGGAATATACCCCCAAAAATCAGTTACCAGAAGATCTAGAACAACAAGAATAACAGGAGAACTTAGAACAACAACGTAGAAGAACAGTGTAACAAAGAAGCAAGAATAACAGTAAACCCTAGAACAACGACGTAGAAGAAAAGTAAAACCTAGTTCGTAATGAACTTACCTTGAGTATTGTTGCTTTGTTTTCTCTTCAGATTCTTGATGGAGAGTTTGATGGTGTTTTGATGGAGGTTTCGAAGGTTAGCGACGACTTGTATATTTTGAACTTCGATTTTCGCTCGAAAATGGATGCGTTGCCTTATTTTTGAATCGGTTTGAGAAGTGGAAGAAGTGGAAGAAGTGGAAGAGTCTACCATTACTCGTAGGATACGTAACCGTTTGAGTGTTGAGCGCGTGAAGTTAACACTCCATGTAATCTCTCTTCATGCGCGTGAGTTGTATTTGGGCTGGGCCAACTTGTAAACTTGTAAGTTTGTACGTGTAGCAGGCCCATTATCGAATATGATTATTCTTACTTGTATTTATAAAAAATCATTTGTAGTTTAATTTATCAAACAACTAAATACTTTTAAAAACTAGCTTTCATAAATTATTTATAAAAAAATACTAACTTTACTCCAAGTTAAACCCAAAAGTCCAAAACTAAAACTGAGGACACAAATTCAAACTTCGAAGTTCGAACAGACTTGTCATGTGTTGAGATTTCGAGTCTCTTACCATTTTACCGGTGAAAAAGGTACGCTAATGCGAATGTGTTTAAAGTTTAAACTTTAAAGGCGGCGGCGAAAGGAGAAAGGAGAGAGAACAGAGAAGGGATCCCTTTAATTGGTCAAAAAAAATAAATATATTATTCTTCTTTACGACCAATATCAAAGTAAAAAAAAAAAAGAAAAGGAAAAATTAGAATTCGCTAAAACACCATTGGCCCATTCCACATTCCACATTCACTCTTCCATTCGTGTAGCTTGCACTCCCTCCACTCTTTCACGGTTTCACCTAACATTAACAAAACCACGCAGCTGCAGCACCAACCACTTCTCTTCCTTCATTCTCATTCTTCCTAACACCAACACAAACAGAATCAACAACACAGAACGAAAAAAATATATATTATATTTCTTTTATTTTTATAATCTTGAATATTATTCATTTTCTTAACAGATCCAAATGGCTCTCTCGCGTTCCGGATCCAATCTCCTGAAACCGATCTCACCTTTCTTCTCCTGCGCCCCATCGATTCTCAGCCGTTCGATCTCTTCCTCCAATGATTCCATCACCGTGGAGACCTCAATCCCCTTCACCGCTCACAACTGCGAACCTCCGTCGCGCTCCGTCACCACCTCCGCCGCCGAGCTCCGCTCTTTCTTCCGCGACATGGCCCTCATGCGCCGAATGGAGATCGCCGCCGACAGCCTCTACAAGGCTAAGCTCATCCGCGGCTTCTGCCACCTTTACGACGGTCAGGAGGCTGTCGCCGTCGGAATGGAGGCCGCCATCACCAGGAAGGATTGCATCATCACCGCGTACCGCGACCACTGCACCTTCCTCAGCCGCGGTGGAAACCTAGTCGAGGTTTTCGCCGAGCTCATGGGACGCCGCGCCGGAATGTCCAACGGCAAGGGCGGATCCATGCACTTTTACCGCAAGGAAGGCGGATTCTACGGCGGCCACGGCATCGTCGGAGCTCAGGTTCCGCTCGGTTGCGGATTGGCGTTCGCACAGAAGTACTCGAAGGATGAGAATGTGACTTTTGCTATGTATGGTGATGGTGCTGCTAATCAGGGACAGTTGTTTGAGGCTCTTAACATTGCTGCGCTTTGGGATTTGCCTGCAATTTTGGTCTGCGAGAATAATCATTGTGAGTTTTGTATTGCTTATGCCGTTACGTTTCGAAAATTAGAATATCAAGAATATAATTAGGACTTGGTTTCTGTTTTTGTTTCCTGCGTGATGTGACAGATGGAATGGGAACTGCTGAGTGGAGAGCTGCAAAGAGTCCTGCTTATTACAAGCGTGGGGATTATGTTCCCGGATTGAAGGTGAGATTAAGAACTCCTGATTAATGTTACTGCAGTGTTGTCTATCTTAGAATTTTGTTACTTATTATGCATTTGAAATTATTGCTATGTGCCTGTGTAATGTGTGGTTTACATTTTGTTCACCATGAAAAGATAATCGTGTATGTTGTTATTTCTACTAGAAGTATTTTCGTCATCTCTCCAAAGGTAAAACAGACAAGCTCTTTCATTGTGATGATGTATGCAACATTAGCATACTTGGAAAGGATTGTTGTGGAACCAGATCCTGTTTTGATTACGAAGGAAGGAAAGTTAGATAAATGCTTTACGTACTAGTACCTTTGTGTAACTTGTGGTTGGATGAACACAGTCAGAAAGTTTACAGAAGGTTTTCCCCCCTTCTTGTGTTATCTGCTCTGAAAGGATTTAGCCTATTCAGGCAAAGTGTTTCCGAAACCCTAATGATGTACTACGTCGTAGGTTTTGCTTGTATGCTTTTCGCTTAATTGAGTTTGCCATGGATGTGTAAGTTACAGTCTTTGATCGTATAGGCAGAAAGATTAAGTTTTATAAATCAGTGATACTCTTTTATGGTCCACTGCTGCTTTTATTGAATTTCATTTCAAAATAAGAATCTTGAACGAGATTGTGAGGGACCGACACTAACATGGTATACTAGAAGATTTTGTTATTCTTGTGTGGATGCGTGTCTTTGGAGTATGCTTTTGCCTTGATGTCTAAGTATGTAGAACAATGGTTGCTATGTATGATGCTCCTTTTTGGCTGGACATATACATTGTTGTTTTCCTTTACAGTGTTTCTGAAATAAACTTTATACAGGTAGATGGCATGGATGCTTTTGCTGTGAAACAAGCATGCAAATTCGCAAAGGAGCATGCTTTAAAGAATGGACCAATTGTGAGTAATTTACATGCTATTATTTATGCGCCATTTAGTATTTAACAATTGATGCTATATTTATATATAAGTTTCTAGGTCATGTTAGGAATAGGATGGATCAACTGTGATAATCCAGTTATCGTCAGATTAGTTCACGGCCACAAGAATGTTCTCTAGATATTCATTCATGTGCAAATACTTGATAGAGAATGTCAGAGCTGATGGGACCGTGGAATCAGCCAACAAAACTTGATTACTCATCAAACTAGATTAGGCCCTTAGAATTATGTAGATATTATAACATCCTTTATATCTATGGGCAACTGGAAAGAGATCATGATTTGCTATTGTCTAGTATCTGACTTAACCATAAACTGAGCATATCTTTTGCTGAGTGACTTCGATCTTTGTCTATTTTTTAAAATGTACTTTGTGAAGGAAATTGCCTACTAGATAAAGGCTGTCCGAGTCCGATAGCATGACTTTTGTTTTTTCTCTAACCTATCGCACAGTTACATTGGTTGCCTAAGAAAGGATTTATTTATTTTATCTAAATAGATAAATCTTAAAACTGACTGGACTATATTTAGTTTGGCTAGACTTGTCAAAGTTTATTCTCCATAAGATTTTGGTTGATTTCTCTATTTGGTTATTCTATCCAGATTCTTGAAATGGACACATACAGGTATCATGGTCACTCCATGTCTGACCCTGGTAGCACATACCGTACACGTGATGAGATTAGTGGTGTTAGACAGGTATGCCAGTCACTAGCGTCAAATATCCTAACAAATCTCATCAATACAGTGTATCCTAAACAAAATAATTAATATTGACGAGTTTGTTAATTTTTTTTCCTTGCTAATTTGATTACAGGAGCGTGATCCAATTGAGAGAATAAGAAAGTTGTTGCTGTCTCATGAGATTTCTACTGAGACAGAGCTAAAGGTGAGTGAATGAACATTTGATTCATGCCTTCATGGTTGATCATATAATTGTGAAATTTAGATTTAAGTTTGTCTGGGACCAATTTTTTCTTGGTGTTTCATTTCGTCTCTTCTTTAATAGTTAAAATACTCTCAAGTTCTGAATGGATATTATGCGCATCTAGATATGAAAAACTCAATGTCTTAGTTTATATGACTCGGGTTGTCCTTCTCGTGAGTTATCTATTTTGTCTTGCTTATAATACTTATTTAGTGTCGTCGTCTTTGACTTCTGACCTCATAAGTTACTATGTGCATTACTGGAATTCTATTATGTAGTTATCGTTCGACTGAAAAGACTACCAATCATTATTTTTTTCAATGCATTGCATGAAAGTCACCTATTTTGACTATGGCAAAGACTTTGTACTGTATATATATAAGTTCCACACTTTTTCTGTCCATGGATTCTATCAATCTTGCTTATTCCTCTATTGTTTAGATATATATTATTTTGTTGAAACATCAGAATTTATTGATGACGATATTATATGTTTTCTTCTTTCAGGACATCGAGAAGGAGGTCAGAAAAGAAGTTGACAACGCCATTTCAAAAGCAAAGGTTAAAATCATAGCTTAATTATTGATTCTTCTCATAATATTTTTGGTATCGCATGTATTGCATCTCCTGTTGCGGCTGTCTGTAATATGGTTTAAAATCTTAGAATTTCTTGTGTTCATTTATGATTTCCAGGAGAGTGAGATGCCAGATCCATCTGAACTATTTACTAATGTGTACGTTAAAGGTTTTGGTGTTGAGGTAATGACGATTTCATCTAGTCCTGACTCCTTGTTCTAGTTATTAAAAATTTAAAATACATGAAAAAGAGATTCAGATCCTGTTATATTCATGCAATTAATACTCACCACCAATGTTACTTGGTACATGGTGTGCTTGACTCAAATCTTATGGTTGGCAATATTCTGAACTGCAGGCATATGGTGCTGATAGGAAAGAACTTAGAGCTACTCTGCCCTAAAGAATCTTTGTTTCAATATTTTGTTTCCTTGGTTCCGTGCTGATCAAAATTGCAGCGAATAAAAAAAAATCTACCGCAGAGGATTGTTTCTCTGCCTATTGGTTTAGTTTTTCCTAATTGTATATGAAATTGATTCTTGGGTAGCAATGACGGCGGAAATCAATTCATTTTGTCTTATAATTTTGGAGGAGCTGATACCTACCCTTATAATGCATGCATGCAACTAGGTGCCCTGCAAATTTTGGGAGTTCATTGTTCACAACTTACATGAATCTTACATCCACAATTGGTGGCAAGATTTCGCCATTACTTTTTTCCCGTTTTACTAGATTGTTTTGCAATTGAAACCATTTTTTGGGTTTTGAGAATTGTTTGTTTCGATAATTTTCAAACATCATTCATGCTTGTGGTTTCCGTTATGAACTATTGACGCATATGCCTTTAGGGGGAATGTTAGGTGATGGTATTTTTAGCCGAAAAAAATGGGAGAAAAATGAGTTGTTGATTAGTAAGGAGAAATATTGGTCATCTAGAATCATTCAAGAGGATATGTTTGTAATGAAAATCAAAATAGGACATTAGCGTAATTTTGATGTTGAAATGATTTATTAGTGTGTTTTAGCTTAGAATTTACGTATTTTTTGCTTATGCTTCGGTGCTTCCTTACTTTCAATTGAGGAAAAAAATAAAAACAGAAATCAACTGTATAGCTTGGTTAGAAATATATTTTTCCTTTTATTAGATGATTAAACTTTATTCAGTTGTAGTTGGTAAGCATTGTGTGATGTTGCGTGGGGTAGGAGGTTTTCTGGTTTAAATTGATTGATTTGATTTGATAAATTTTGACAAAATAAAATTATAATATATTAAAATCAAATGAATAAAATATAAAAACTTATCTTATTTGTTTATTAAATATTATATAAATAAAAGTCATACAGATTAGATATAAATTAGGGATGGCAAAACAGGTCAAGCCCGTCAGGCCGATCCGCTAAACCCGCTAAAAAAGGCGGGTCGGACTAGGATTTGGAGCCCGCCAAATTAAAAAAATCTGTCAAACTCGCACCGCCAAATTGGCGGGTTTTGGCGGGGCGGGGCGGGCCGGTCCGCCGGGCCGAAAATTTTTATTTTTCTTTTTTTTTTATTAAATAAAAGAGGGATTACTATTATAAAATTAATAATTATAAAATTTTTAAACACTTTTTTTTCATTTTTTTTATTCTTCTTTTAGTTATTAACTTTATTTATTTTATTTTATAATTTCGTATATATGCTCAAATTATGTGACTTATTTTTTAAAATAAAGATGATTTTATTGACAAATATTATTTTGAACAATTTTATTAAAATTAAAAAAAAATTATATTATAATTTGACTATTTTTTATTTGTATTTAATTTTTTAATTATTATTTTTTGGTTAATTTTAATAAATTTTATTTTTCAAAAAAAAAAAGAAGCGGGTTAGCCCGCCAATCCGCCATAAAGCAGGGCGGGCTAGCATTTTGAACCTATTTTAGTTGGCGGGGCGGGTTGGGGCGGCCGGCCCGCTTTGCCACCCCTAATATAAATTAGGTAAGTGTTAGATGAGCGTAATATTTAAAATGTGTTCGATATAGACACGACAACTCAATAAAATATTCATATCTCATAGAAATTAGATAATAAAAAAACCAATAGTAAATAAGAAAAAAAAGTTAAGAATAAATATCCAATCCAATCTTGTGCTTTCTTTCAAAAGACTACTCGAATTTTAACAAATTATATCGTACTTTATAATACCAAAGTTGTTCAAAGAAGGTGAATTTGCATGGATTGATCAAGTGAAGCCAAATTAAAATTCGGGAGGAGCAGCTGAGGAGCAGCTGTTGACATTCTATATTTTATTATTTTATAAATACTATTTAGTAGTCCTTTTCAGCTTTGATCTACACATGATTGATGCCTTTAGAGGTGTTACCGTCATGAGGTTAGTTTGGGTAAACAATTTAATTAAGTTATTTTTAAAAAATAGTTTAAATAATAAATAATTATATTAAAAATAATTTATAAATAAATTATTTTATATTTAAATTTTTAGTTTTAAAAATATTTATTTTATAAAAATATGATAAAAAGTAATAGTATTATAAGAGAAGTTATTTTTTTTAATTTTTCTATAAATTCTTAAATAGCTCTTAAAAAATTACAATTTAATTTTAAAAATTGCACTAAACATTAATACTACTATTTTTTATAAATAAAAAATTTAAAAAAATTACTTTTAAATTTTTTCAAACAAACATGCCAGCTAAATGCATGAACCACATCATCACTTTGATTAAACAAATGATGTAACGGCCACTGGGCAAATTCTTATTCTTACTAATAATGAGTCCCAAGTTAGTAGAGTAACGTAATTGCGCAAGGCAGTAATAATGAAGTACTAAACCATATTGGTATTTTCACTATTTTGTAACCATAATTGAATCACCTTGCTCCGTCACTACCAAGCATAATCATTCTTGTTTTTTGCTTTAGTACTAGTTTTCACTAATTATGTCCCCTTCTTAGCTGCCACTTATTATTAATTTATTATTACTAGTAATTAGTATTAGTATTAGCTAAGAATGGGAGGTTGCTTGGAGATATGGCAAGTGATGCTATTAGGCTATAAGCGCAAGTGGATCTCGTTTGTTGGGTTCACTGCAAAAGCTACAATGCACCAAGCACAATTGTCTTAGTTCTCACCGTTCCTTGTATTCAGGAAAGAGCACTAATGAAGTTGAAGGCCAGTTTTAGGCCTATTATATTTTGGGCCTACTAGCCGTGCTGGGAACTGGGAAGGGTGTCACTCTGACATGCAAAGCCCAACTTGATAACCAAACTTGATAGTGCTGTATAAGGATCGGATCAGATATGTCCAAAAATTTGATCCAATACAAATTTGATATCGTATTTGTGTATTTTTTAGATTGGATCCGATGAACCCTTACATATTGTGTGGGTGAGTGTGTTGTGATACTTAGAATTGGGGGTTGTCCAATCCACTTAACCAAAAAAAAAAAAGAAGCAAGCCTAGAGCATACGTAAAACTAAAACACAAAGATAAGCATATTAAAGAATCAAGTTTTCAGAGAGGGAGAGAAATTTAACAAGTATTCATGCTGAATATCTCACAATAGTTTTTATTTTGAAACTCTGAGTTCTTACAAGATTGGAGGCCTCTATATATAAAAGCTTACAGATAAGTCGAAAATCTGCACAATCTACAAAAATAGAACATGTGGTAGATAAGAAGGAATCTTAACTTCTGCCACATCATTACATAAGGACAAACAACTTTAAACAAACTACTAGGATCTAGACACGTGGAGGATAAGGATAACAATTCCATTATTTAGACACTCATAATTATTTGTTGACTACGGGCCAGAACTTTAGTAATGGACTTATGCTCCAAACTTAGTGACAGGCTCATGCTCCGAAATATCATCTATGTGTTCTATATGTGGAGTAAATATGATCACATATTCTTGATGAAAATAGTAATCACCAAGTCATTCATAAGCAGTTAACGGCTCTTCAATTGGTTCTTCAGTGTCATCATCAATTCCTGCATCCACGTGTATTGGGTTAGATAAAAGTGGATAAACTCTTGCATCTGCTTCTTCCTCATAATTGTAAGCAATCTGAGAAAGTGGTGGATTATCCCATGGGTTTGAGTCTTGAGTGAGTGATTGGATTGGAAAAGAGATGGATCTAATAAGAAAATCAATCTAGAATTGCCTTAACTCTACTTGTATTGTTCTGGTTGTTATCGAGGAACTAGAACCATCTTCTTCTTGGTAAAAAGAAAGTCCTTCAATAATTCCTGAGAACGTATATATATCAGGGTTATTACAAAAAGCAAGATGTTTAGCAAGATTATTGGGACAACTTTTTCATCTGTGGACCACATCTTTGAGTACCCTACTATGTTGCTGTTGCATCTTGTATAGAGAATTTTTTGCTTGTAATGGAACTGTCTCCTTAAGACAAGTAATAGAATTTCTGTTTCTTTTTATGAGGGACATTCCATATTCCATGAGTCTCTAGTGTATTGTAAAGTTTTCCTCGTCATGTTGAAATAGGGGCAAACATGGTCAGAAGTTATTCAAGGAGTGACAATGATAATTGTCTATCACAAAGCAGGTGATACATGGAAAAAGTGAGAACAACTATGGCACAGTCATATTGAGCAGAGAGTGCCCATATGAATTATAACATTTCTTTTGGAATTGGTCCCTTGATGATGGGGATGATGCAGTAGGAAAAATCGACATCAAAATATCGAGGGTTGGATGTTATCTGTGTAACAAGGAGGAGTCTGTGTAACCAGTAAAACAGACATTTTCGAGCCAGAATTTTCACTTCAGTGAGATTTGTTGGCTTGGCTAAGAAAGAAAAGGGATCTTCTGGTCTCTTATAAAAATGATGGTCTTGAGGATAGTTTAGATGAGAAAATATTAGTGTATTGATGGTGTTTATTGTTAAAAGGTGGAGAATTTTTTGTGGAGGTTATTTATTAGGACGAGAGAGATAATCAGGTATTATATTGTGGTTTTCCTTGATATGCTTAGCTGTGAATTTATAGCGAAAAAATTAATCTTTCCATCTCAAGAGTTGTGAATTTGAAAGTGTCTTTTCTTTGGCATCCAACATGATAGAAATGATGTATTGTCCATTTCCACGATAAAGTGGTAAAGACTCAGATGAAAACGGAATTTCTCTATCTTCTTTTTACTGCAAGAATCTTTTTGTATGTGGCATGGTAATGCTTTTCTGATTCTTTGAATTGTCCACTAGCATGTGCACAGTAGTATCTTGTTCCATTGATCTCTTCAAGTAGAACAGCTCCCTAATAATTACCGCTAGCATTAGTTTGTAGAATGCGTTGTCCTTTGTTAGGGATTTTAATTGGAGGGGGGTTTTGAGCTACCTATTTTAAGTACTTGACAGCTTCTGTTTGTTCAGGACCCCAAGGTGGGGTTGCTTTTTTAGTTAACTTGTGTGCCTAGTCACATCTAGAATAAAGTCACAGATATAGTTCACAATGCCCAAGAACTGTTGGACTTGTTTTGTTGACAAGTGGTGATCAGAAAAATTTAACAGTTCTTTTGAAATGTGATCTCCTGGTTAAAAAAATCTATCTCAAAAGGTTATTTCCAAAAATTGAATTTGGTTTTGTCCAATGTAATTTTTTTCAATAATGGTAGCAAATTGGGCCAAGAGAGTTTGATGAGTTGGACCATCTTTTGAGAACAAGAGAACGTCATCTATATAGATTAGGACTGAATGGAGAATGGACTCAATAATTTTGATCATGATTTTTTAGAACAATGATGGAGCTACCTTCAATCCAAATAGCATGACAGTCCATTGGTATTGTGCATCAAGTATACAAAAACCTGTTTTATATCTATCTTTAGGATGAATTACCAAACTGCCAAAATTCAGCTTTAAGATCAAACTTGCTAAAGACCTTGGCATCACTAAGGCGATAGATGATAGCATTAATTCTAGGTAGTGAAAATTTGTCATCTTGTAAGAACGTGTTTAAGGGTTTATAATCAATGAGTAATCTCTTTTTGCCTCGGACTTGTTCTGATCTTTTCTTAGCATAGAAGGCTTGGTATGCCTAATTGGATGTTGAGGGTTCAATCAATCTTTAGTTCAGCAACGCAACACATTCTTCTTTGGCTAATTTTAAATCTTCAGGATTCATTCTTAAATGAGTTGTCTTTGTGGGATTGATATCTTCATTCTTCTTAAAAGGTAGTCGGATATAAAATTCTTTATTCTTCCACAGAAAAAGTGTAAGACCCAAAATTTTCGAAAAATATTATTATTATTAATTTCAATTTATTTGTTTATTAAAGACTTTACTTTTAGAAATTATTTTATTAAAAATAATTAAAATAAGTTTTGAAAATTAAATTAAAAATTTTACTTAATCTCATAATTATTGAATAATTTTCTATATTTAAACTATTAAGCTTAGTAAATATAAAAGAATAGAAATTTTATATGACTTAGCTTAAACAATCGAGATTTTAGAATTTAATGCTTTAATTTTTATAAGCAAAGAAAATTAATTATATTATTTTTAATTTTAAATTAAAATATTTGATTAAAAGTTAATTAACAAATTGATAATCAAATAACATTTTCAAAGTAAGTTTAATAGATTAAATTAGATTTTTAATTAATACTTTATAGCCTAATTTAACTAAAATGACCAAATTTCAATTTACCCAAAAATCCCTAATTTTTATATTTTCCCAAAAACAAATCTTAATTCCCAAATTTAAAACCCTAATCCTAACCCTTTCACCCAAACCCTTCACCGTCACTCCCACTAGGGGTGTTCATGGATCGGATCCGATCTGCATATCCATGGTATTTATCCGAATCCGATCCGCAAGGCTATCGGATCGGATCAGATCCGCACACTAATCGGATCGGATTGTGAATTTTGTGTAGATATTCGCATATCCGATCCGCATATCCGCGTATCCGCAAAAATAAAGAAATAAATAAATAAATATTCTTTTTATATTTTATTTCAACCAATAATTATCATATATGTTGTATTATTTTTAATTTATTATTTAAGAAATGTATGTTTAATATTATTTCAAGAGTAAACTTATTTAAAAGAATAGAAAAAATAAATTTTATTGATATTTTTTTAATAAAAATAAGCTTTTAAAAATATTTTTTGTGTTTTACGGATATATCCGATATCCGATCTGATCCGGTAATAAGCATCGAACCCAAAAAGTATATCTTGTTCAGGAAGATAGCTTCCTAAAACTCTTAGCCATGTTGTCGCTCCTGAGAATATCTGAAATCCAACATTTTCTTTAGAAATGAGATCAATTGTGAAGATCTCTTTGTTTGACGCAATGAATTTTTTGTTGAAGGGGATCCATGCTTCTGGAGGAAGCAAGTCAGGTCTAACAACCGTAGCGCAGGATCCTGTGTCTAATAAAGTAATAGTCTTTATGGGCACATCATATTTTGATGCCTTCATTTTAAGATTGAATCGAGGTCGAGGAGTACCATCAATTTGCCCGAATCCTAGGCTTCCTAGATATCCCAACTCTTTCTCATCTGTTATCCATTGTTGAGGCTTCAAAGCTGTTATGCTTTGGATTGGCCTGTAGGTATCATCATCTTCTTCAGTCCATTCTCTTTCAGAGTCAGAGATATGTAAGACATATTGAGTGTCTTCATCCTTTTTTGATTGTTCTTCAAGAATAGATTCAAGATCTTCATCATCTTGTAAAGAGACAGCATCGTGTAGAGATTGAAGCATTTTTATTTCTCTTTTGTTTTTTTTTTTTGGACAAGTTTTAGCAAAATGCCCAATCTGGCCGCAAAGGAAACATTTGTTGAATTTTTTTATCTTTAAAGTTCTTTCTTCTGAAATAACATTTTTTCCTTCCAAAGTTTCTCCTACTTCCAAAGTGATTTTTGCCAGAAGTTGGTCGTTGAGTCCTCCTGAAGTGGTGTCTTCTTTTTGTTTGGCAGTCACAAGAATCAGCATCCTTGCACTTGATCTTCAAATAGAATTTGTTACAGGTTCCTTACTTCCTTTCAGCTTTTGAGAATTTTTTGTCAGTCGCTTGATCGTCTGTTGTTGTTCACAAAGCTTGTCAAGAGCTGCTAAAGTCAGCTGGTAAATTTTTTCGAGAGTTGTTGTAGGAATTTTCTTTCGGAGGGTAACCATCATTCTCTAAATCTCCGGTTGGAGTTCTTCTGGAAGCGAGGCAATAAATACTTGTTTAAGAAGTGGATTACTCTGTCCTCCAAGAGGATAATACTTACCTGCCATCTTTTTGTAGTGAGCTTCCAGATCCTTTCTGTTGAGAGAGCAACATCTCATCTCAAAGTATTCTTGAGAAATTTTTTTTTGGATGATAGTAATATCTCTTAGAAATTCTTTGTATAATGTTCCCAAGAACTGGGCAGCACTTCCATTAATGAGTTGCATGCGTTCATACTCACTAAAGGTGTTGATCCATTCTCTAAGATTGCCTGTCATTTTGATGACGAATTCAGAGAGAACTTGTTGGATACTTGTGTTTGGAGCTGCCATTCTAGTATCAATCAATGCACCAAAATCATTTAACCTTTATCTATATTTGAGTGGAGGAAGATTGTCAAAAGTAAAATAGTGATTACCTGCTTTTATCTGGATTGGGTCTGATTGTTGAGGTTGTGGCGGTGAATTATTTCTTCTTCTTCTTCTACCTTTGAGACCTCTTCTCTGTCTTGTTCTTCAAGGACAGAGTTGACCATTGCAATAGCAGATAGATCTGCCATATGATCCTCCTTAGTTGAATCATCAAAAGAATTTGATAAATCGAATGTATCAGATGTATCCTCAGTGAATGTATCATCCATTGCTGCGTGTGCACTTAGCATACCTATGGTCCTACCAGGAGTTGGCGATCCTTCTTTAATTTTTTTTTCTTTAGCAGAAGTCTTGCTAGGTTTTTCTCCAGAAGCTTCCCCTCTAAAGAAATCTACTACTGGCCCTGGTGATCTTGGTCTTAGTTCATGAGATCTTTTTTTATTGGAGACCTATGGGTTGAACAATGTGATTTTTCCTTTTTTGATGAAATCTTTAGGCAAGATGATAGTTTGTTTTGAAGATACTATCATAATCAGGCATATCAGGAGGAGGTTGTTGTGGAGGGGTAAAGATGGGAGAATATGTGGGATATGGTGGTGGATATATGGATAATAAGTCTATGGCCAAGGCTTGTGGTTTGGATTGTCTCGCCCTGTCTTCCTCAATTCGTTTGAGTTGTACTTTTATGTGCGTCAACTCTTGATCTTTTTTGTGAAACTTAGGACCAAAGTACTGAGTCTGGATGTACATCTTGAGGTTTTGATCAAGTTGTTGAATTTGTCTAGTTAGGCGTTCTTTCAATTTATTTATTTGGGCTTGTACAGAATACACTTATGTAGACACTTTGTCAGTTTTGTCAACAAGTATTTCTAAGATACGGTCAATTCTTAACAGAACTTTATTTTGGCTGACAACATTTTTAATCAAATTTTAAAACATAAAAGCACATAAAAGATTGAAAATATTTGGTATAGAATGGATGAAGGATAAGAATAATAAAGGTTCATACACCTAAAATGGGTTCTCATTTTAGATACCATTTGAGGTAAGCAATGAGTTGCAATTCTTCTAGAGATAGAGCAGGTGGTGGATGGCGATGTTTATTTAGCTTTAACATGTGAAAGGGGTGTTAGTTGTTAATTGAGTAGCTTAAGAGCATTGGATGCCAAGTAGACAAAGCAACCAAGGGAAAATGTGTATGTATGCAATAATGCATGTTCTAAAATGATTAGGACATAATTTTGGTTGTATGATGAATTGATAATTGATAAAGACTTGAGGTTGAAATCATTTTTTTAGACCTGAGGTTGAAACCATAAGTCAAGTCTACCATAGCAAACTACTTCACCATGCTGGGCTTTGGGCCCATTTATGCACTGGCACAACCGCTGTTTGAAGTAAAATGAGACACGGTTCAATTTCTGCATGGTCAACTCAAATGTGTCTGTGTGTGTCCCATGTAATATTGTAATGTTACTAGGTCCATATTACTATGTTAGTTGAACCAATGATGTTGGGAGGGATCCACACGAGACCAATATTTTTAGTGAAATAAAACGAATAGTTAACTAAAATTACTTCAAATGTAAATTAAATACAAAAAAATATTAATTACCTAACATTTTTTATAAGGTAATAATATTTTCAATGTTTAATATTTGAAAGGTAATTAATTTTTTCTAAATTTTGAGAAATAAAATCATTTCTCCTTTTATTTTCTTTAGCTGTCTACACCAATAAAAATGATTAATTTTGTCAAATCATTGAGACGTTCTTTTCAACATTTTTTTAGGTGATTGAATTTAAGAATTTTATCCAAACTAAAAATACTCAATAATACCTCACACTTATTTACTATAATATAAAAAAAATATGGTGTTAAAATTTTACTTATATTAAAAAATATAATAATAGAATAAAAAATTTAACACATTGTTCACATAAAAATATTTGATAAAAATATCTAAAATGATGTAATATATTATCATGTAAGTAGAAATAATTATTTTTAAAAAAATTGACAGATAACTATAGGTTAAAAAAATTATCAGGTGTATCCAAAAATATTAGTGTTTCAGTTGTTTTAATTATTAATCTTAATTAATATATATTATATATATTTTTTATAATTCAAATCAACAGTTAAAATAACTGAAATATTGATATTTTCGATACACGTGATAACCTTTCTATAGGTTATCCTCCCATAAAAAGGTGAGGCTGAAATAAAAAATAAAAAATTTATGGCAATAGAAGAATATCTTCTTTTATCTTGAGAGGTTGTTAATTAATTAATGCATATAGACCCATCACATGTCTCTTTCACACACACACACTCCCTTTGTCACTGTTCAACTTTTGTTCATGTGGGCCTCCTTATGGTTTTGATCCAATCTCATGAACACCCACCACCACCACCGTCTTGAGGACCCTCTTCACTTGGGACACATGCTTTGGAACTTACCACCATCAACTAGTACACTCTACTCTACTCTCCATAGGTATTAGGTAAAGTAAAATTATTAAAGGAGAGAGGAAATGATTGATGACATTGGTTGTGAACCCCTTCCCTTGTTTGTTTTAATTTGTGCCAGCTAATCTCATTTACCCCATTAAACTTTTTTCCCCCATAAAGTTTGTTTCTTTTTGTGTTCTTTTGAATCTCAATTATGAATTATGTAACTTCTTTGGCTTTTATGATCTTCTATTATTATATTTAGAAGTCTATGTCTATGTCTATCTCTAACTGCTGCATTCAACTAGGGAAGTTATTAGATGTAGTTAATTTTCATTAAGGAAAGTTAATTGTTCTTTGGAAGTGTGATAATACAGGTGGGGGTTGATCTAGAACTCCTGAACTTTTCAGGAACAAAAATAATAATAATAATAATAATAGCATTGGCTTTTTATGATTTTAGGAGCTTCCTCAAAGTACAACAACAATAAGACAAATGATGCTGTTAAGTGAAAGGTGAAGAAGCAGAATAAAAAAGAAAAAAACTGGAAGTTGAAAGGGTGAGAATGAGAATCAGTGCCTCTCTTCACTTTCACTCTCTCTCTCTCTCTCACACACACACCATATGCACATGTTCCTTTACTCATCATTTGCTTCATCTTTGTTTTTCTAGTCTTCTTTTTTGTCCCATTGTGAGCATATCTTTATTTTATTCTTGTTTAAGTTTTCATTCTATCATGTTCTTTCCATTGAGATCCCCAAATGATTTGTTTCCCCCCATTGCAGGAACATGCACTAGTGATAATTTGTTGTGGATGCAGCCATAGTTGAAGATTAAGGTAAGCTGTAAACCCCTTTTGTCCTTTTAAATCAAGATTAATTAAAGATGGATTCTTTCTTTTTCAATTATTGGTATTATTATTATTATTGTTTGATTGATTTGCTAAAACCCTTGCTGTTCCTTTGATTTGGTGTTATAGTGAGTTGTCCTTGTGTTGGACTTTTGGCTGCTTGTAATTATTGCTTAGTCTTTTTTTGATTTGTTCTGGTTTTCTCTCTTTTTGTGTCTGCTCTGTAAGTAGATGGGAGAGACAGCGTCGGCGGCAGCGAATCATGCTTTGCAAGTTTCTGTTTCTTTTGGTAGATTTGATAATGATTCCTTGTCTTGGGAGAGATGGTCTGCATTCTCACCAAACAAGTACTTGGAAGAAGTTGAGAAGTGCGCAACTCCCGGATCGGTTGCCCAGAAGAAGGCTTACTTTGAAGCTCATTACAAGAACATTGCGGCCCGGAAAGCCGAATTGTTGGCCCAAGGGAGGCAACTGGAGAAGGATCCTTTCGGATCGCCACATCGGAATGGCGAAGATCTAAGTTGTGATACTTGTGGGGATGATGCTGGTTTTGATGTGTCCAACAACACCCAAGGTTCCATTGATGAGGTCAAGCAAGAATCTAGTTTAGTTTGTGGAGAAATTAGGACCGAAGTTGATCATTCGGAGGATGATGTTGTGGTTTCAAGAGATCATAAAAGTCCATCAATTGAAGGAGAGAACCAAGAAATGGAAGGCAAATCAGATAGTTTCCAGAAAGATAAGCCTGAAGAAGTGGTCAGTGTGGAGAAAGAAGGAAATTCTAGCATCGAAGCCGAAAATGTGAAGGAAATTTCACACAATGTGGACTATGAGACCGAAGAGGCTTCAGAAGTTGAAGTAAAAGATGTGAAATTAGATTATCCTAAAGTATCTGAAAAGGTATGTTTTAATTCATGTATCCATCAAATTCTTTATTATTTTTGCTTATTTGGTTACCCAGCTTTCCTGTTTTTCGCCATCTAGTTTGGACCGGTTAAGCCTGTGAACAAGGAAAGCAGTGCTGCAAAGTTGAAGCAGAAATCGGCACCGGTTTCATCTAAAGCATCCCAAATCTCCACACCAAGAGGTTCAAGACCCACATCAACTCCATCCCAAATTTCAACAACAAGAAGTTCAAGGCCTTCATCGACTCCATCACAAATTTCAACACCAAGAAGTTCAACTCCGAAGCGTGCTTCAACTCCTACAAAAACACCAGCATCCACTACTTCAGCTAAAAGGGGAAACTCACCATCTTTCTCTGGGAAAAAAGCTACTTCCCTTGGGGAACCAAAAAAAGTTCCTAACAAATCTTTGCACATGTCCCTCAGTTTGGGTCCAAGCAAACCTGATCCAACTCCAGCTCCAGTTCCTAATAGCACAATGAGGAAATCTTTGATAATGGAGAAAATGGGAGACAAGGACATAGTCAAACGGGCATTTAAGACTTTCCAGAATAGTTTCAGCCAGTCAAAATCTTTTGGCGAGGACAATTTTTTGGTGAAAAAACAGGTATTTTAGAAAAGACATTAAGGATAACTGTATATTGTTTATAAGTTATCATGTTTCCATGTAGAAAACTGAAAATGTTTTCCTATTATTTCTCGGGCAGATTTCTTCTATGGGGACAGAGCAAAAGGCTCCAACATCCCTAGCTTTGCGGAAAGAAAATGGAAAGTAAGTTTTTGAATCGGCATTCTTAGTGTTTGTCTATGTTTATTATGTTACCAGTTCATGAGCATCTTTTACTTGTTAAAATGATAAGAGTTGAATAGCCATAAGTACCGGATTAGGGAACTAAATTTATAACCACTAAAGGAGGAGTTCATTTAGTGAATAAAGGTAACTTGAGCAATTATTCATCTAAAGGAATTCATCCTTTTTGTTTGTTTTAGTGAATAAAGGTAACTTGAGCAAGTTGGAATGGAGCCATATGATAGTGCTGTAAAAACCATCTTTGTTTTGTGTTAAGTTGGAACTTCCTGCTAATATGAGTATCAACTTTTATTTCACCCCATCACCTTAACTGCATCTAATTGCTTATGGAGTTTCTTTTTTGTTACACAAAAACAAAGATATAAGCTTGCCATGTTTACAAGTTCCCCTTTTGGAAATCGAATGTGAGAATAAGGAAAATCAAAGCAATAGCCGGGGAATCATTGAAAGTAGGTGAGGGAGGGAATGTTTTTCTATATATAAGGAACTTGATTGACATCATCAGTGCACATTCAGCAAGATTGTCCACTACTGTCCCTTGTTCATTTCTTTCTTAGTGAAATATATACCAATATACCATGAATTATTTTCATGGAAAATATTAGTTTGGTTTCCTATTTGCTGACCTGCTTGAGTTTATTGTTAAATAGGGACACAAAGGTTCAAAGTATGGATAAAAGAAGTGGAAATGCTGTCCGAACTTCCTTGGGCCTAAAGAGCGACATCAAAGCTGAGAAGGGAAAAGAGGTATGGACTGACTCTTGATGCATGTTTCCAGAAAGACAGAAATCTGGTTAGATTTGAAACTACACATCATTCGTACTGACCGAAATGCTCCTTCGTCTTTTGTTCTTAATTAGTCTCCGAGAAAAATAGAGGAAAAACCGAATGCAAAAGAGGTAGAACGAACTCGTCTTCAATTGAAATCGAAGGTACTCTTTCAGTCTTTACTACTTCCCTGCACATGCCATCATCATTAAATTCTTCTGCACATATTTATATTGCATTAGAGATAATTATTTATGTGTTTAATTGTTAAATGTGTATATAAATTGAATCCAGTAGCTAAATTTTACTTAATTATATATAATAGATATGATCCTAAGTTAAGAGCTGCTTATTGTTATTGTCATCTATTTATATGTTTAGCATATATTGCACGTCTTAAAAGCTGTCTTCCTTTATAAACACAGGAGGAAAAGGTAAAACATAATTTCAAAGCCACACCCCAGCCAGCTTTTCACCGGGGTCAAAAGGTTTCAAAAAGTTATCAAGAAAAGGTACGCACTTTTACATTTCTCTCCTTGCCAGTTGCCACATCAACAAGCAGGGTGAAAATTAATTATGGCCAACTTTCTTACATATGAAAGAAACAAGTTTCTTGTCATTTATCTACCAATTTTGCTTTTGTTCTTAATGATTAAACTTGATTTTTAATTGAAGTTAGTCAAAACTTATGTACCACACAACTTATTAATTGTCATCTGGCGATCGTTCGTTGGCTAATGGCTAGTTAGGGAGCACCGGTGGGACCTCGCTGTCTTATTTTGCCTAAACAATTAAGCCCAAGATATTATGATGAAATTTCATGTAGTCCTTATTCATGCAGTCCTTATTCATGCATCATTTTGAGGATTACATTATTTGTGTGAATTATGTGCTAGTTGATCCATTATTCACCAATAATTGCAAATGCAAAATCTAAGGAGCATTGAATTAAGCTTCTAGTTTAATTTTCTTATACATAATCTTTCAAACTTAATATTGTGTTCCATTCTGAGGTGGTTTTCGTTACTTCATTATGTTCCTTTACATGAACTTTGATGCATATATAGGGTAACTTATGCTAAACGCCGTCAAGTTTAGCCCATATTACACTCCATGGGATGTTAGTATAATTTTACCCTAATATTTTTTATTCTTCTATGTGGAATTTTTTGGGTGGTTTTTCTAAATCTAATTGTGCTAAAAACAATCAGAGATCTCCAAAAACATCAATACAGTGCTATACCATTATGCACAAATGGACCAAAATACCCACAAGCAAAAATTATGGAAAAAATAAAACATAGGAAAGGATGAAAAGCTTTACATAGGAGCTATATTCTCATTAATTTATGCACTATTACATCAATTCAACAACTCCTTAAAATTTCTGTGCATAACTGTTAAATTTATCTTGTCTACTTTTATGCAGGGGAATGTAAAGATTGAGAAAGTGCGGTAGCACCTTAAAAGGGTCAGAAAGAAAAAGGAGAAAAAGAAGAAATTAAAATACATCAAAAGGGAGGTTAATTAGATCCATATTCAGAAGAAATGTTTATTGCAACAACTTAATCTGTAAGATTTTAGTTTAGTGTGCAAAAATTGGAGGAGTTATTATCTAGTTTAGTATGCAATTGTAGGAGCTTATGAACAGAACAATGTTTAGTAGGATGAAGGAGTGAAGCATCAAATTATGGATAATAAAGTTTGTTTTACACCCTTCTTAGGCAGTATATGAAAAATAATATTGTATGATATAGTGTCTGTAATTTAAGAAAATATAATATTTCTTATGATTAGTTGCATAATTCTTCTCCATCCATTCTATTAAACCATAAGCAAAGTTGATATGAACCCTATTAATCAAATACTAGATATTTTCCCTATTAAGAGTGTGATTGGTTGTAGGGTCAAACCTACTGTAAAAAACCACCTAAGTATTAGGTAAATTCTTAATTTATGGTTAAAGAAAATCTCTGCTGCTTGGATTTGTAATTTTGTCATATAGTTGTGTAATAATCTTTGCAACTTGCATGTACTTAAGTGCATGTTTTGTTGTCACAGGGAAGTGAATGCCACCTATTGCCAACTAAAAAAATTAATTAAATAAATAAAACTTGGTTAGAAATCATTATCTGTTGGGAGTTTCATTTTATGAATATTGAACTCTCACGCAATATGAGTTTTGTGGGTTAGGGAGTATAGTTATGTCAAATGTTCTAATAATCTTGATTCATTCTTCTCTTGCCTAACAAGATTAAATAACTAAAATAATTATTGAATGACATAATTTCCTGTGGCTCTTTACGTCAACTATATATATTTTAAGTTCTAAGGTTTCTGCAATAGACTCATTCTCTTCTTCTGAGTTGTGTCAAGTCAGTTGTTCATCTTATTATGAATTAAGAGACATTATAAAAAAGCATTCCTTATAATATTTTACAAAAGAATCCAATAATGAGTAGTTAATGATATATACACCAAGAAATTAAATTGCTCAATGGCAATAATAACTAACTCTTCATAATTGACATTTAACACTGGAAAAAAATGGTACCAACCCCATAAACATGGTTTCAATGTAGCATTGAATAGCAAGCATTTTACCCAAATCTCTCTTATGATGCCATCATAATTTGTGTGCTGCCATTAAAGAATTTTGAATGAAACAACAAAACTCCAATCATTCAGAACTGTTTTTAGCCTCCTCAGCACTCAGCAGCATATTTTGAATCAGTTAGACCAATTTGGTAGGATCATGAACTAGCCATAAGAAGCTGCCTTGTGTGTCTTCCTCTTCTGCATATTTCGCGCAATCTCGATGCAAGCTTGATCAACCATCCCCATGAAATCCTTCACAATCACAAACAATTGAAGACTCTGTTCTGCACTCTCTCTTGAAGCTCCTCCTTGATAGTATTCTCTTGTTCTCTTGATAGCCTGCATTACCCTTGCTTGCTCCTCCCTCACAAATTTCAATTCCTCCTTAGAGTTCTGAACAAAATTATCCATCTCTTTGGCAAAATAGCCTCCTTCCCCATTCCCACATTGGGAAACTAGTTCTTGAATTTCGATGATTCGCGTGGAGACGGCAGAGATTGAAGCAACTAATGTGTTGTAGTCTATAACTGCTGCTTTCTTGACATTAGAAAACTCAGAACTAATCCCTCCTATAATTGGTAATCCTAATGTTATGTATTCCCTTTCTCTTTGTTCATCTGAAGCTGCATTCTTCTCATTGATTTCGCGGCTGTTAAGAGCAATGCGCTTGCCTTCGGACCGGACTACTTCTTCCACCACAAAATGAAGCAATGTGGTTTTTCCATCTGTGCTTTTGACATCAGAGAGTTTCCTCAGAGAAGCCAAATCGAAAGCTTGAGCATTACCTCTGGCAGTCCCTGCATTCATGCGATTTCCAGCCTTAAGCACTGCTTCTAGAAGCTTCACAAAGATTCTCTGGCTCCTAAGCTCTTTACACCCCAGTTCAAGAACCTGCAGAGACTCCTTGATTTCTAGAATCTCAGAACTGTAGTTCAACCTGAACAGCATGGCATTCAAGCGCTTAAAGGCCGAAGGAACGGATTTAAGGATGTGAAAGAGGAATGATTCAGCTGAAGCAAGAATTGCAGGGTCTCCTTTGTATTCTATGATAAGAGATTGCTCCTCTTGTGTTGGAGCAATTCTAACAAGCTTCTCAAGGCTATCTGCATTAAGCCCTCTACCATCAATCATTGCATCAATGATTTCGTCTCGCGAGATTGCCAGAGATTTCACAACAATAGCAATGTTCTGTGATTTTCTTGAGTCTAGAAGGAAAATTCTCGTCGACCCTGCCGCCGGATTCTTTCCCTTAGGAGATCTCCGGTTCGCCGCGACATAGCCGAACAGAGCCACCATAAGATCTTGATCAACCCTGAAGCATTACATGGAATGAGGAATCAAAAAAATGTATCTGGAATCTGGATAGAGAGAGATTTTAGATTATTACCTGAATGAACCGCGATCAACATTGTCCCAAACCATGGAGTGATCAGCATTAGTATTCACCTTATCCCAATGCAAAGGCTTCAGCTTCACATTCTCAGTGCCTGATTCCACTGCACCTTTTCCCAAAGAGTTCATCCTCTTGCTGGTGGAGGTAACTACCATTTCAGTAGGAGTAGGTGGTGTTTTCTTTGATGATGATTTTCTTGCTGGAATTGGAGGAGGAGGAGGAGGAGGGATGAATGATTGATTTTGAGAGGGAATTCTTGTCATCTGATATGGCTCATCCACTTCTGGAACTATGTTCATGTGTGAGGTTGAAGATTTTCCTCTGAGAAGAGGGGTTTCTTGAATGGATTTAGATTTCTTGACATTATCTTCTTCTTCTTCTTTGTTTCTGAGAATCTCCTTATGAAGATCCTTCTTGGATCTTTTCCCTTCAAGCTTTCTCCAATAAATCACATCCAAACCATCCTCATCAACAATTAGTCCCTTCACATTCCCTTCGATTTTCTCGAACGCGTTCCCTTGAGGCGCCGCCGCCGGAGCATTGTTATTGGTTGTTACCTCCTCTCTCTTTCTTGCCTTTAAGCACATGTGGACTAAAAAGAAGAGAAAACCACAGACAACTATGGTGGTTGCAGCAGTTGCAGCTACAGCTTTAGCCACCTTACCACTTGATGATGAATTACTACTTCTTCTAGGCGCAGCCACCGGCGGCTGCAGCGAGGTTTGAGGCTCTTTCGGAGCCTCAGGCCTCTGCGCTGCCGCCGGTGGTGGAGCTGAAGTTTCATTAGGATAGAAAGTTTCAATGTTTTGAGGTGAAGTGGTTTGAGAATGGCATTTTGGTAATAAAAAACAAACAGAAAACACAAGAAGGGTCAGTAGAAGAAGAATCCTTGGTTGAAGAAGCATGAAATTCAAAGCCATGAAGAGAGCATAGAAGAGGAAATAATGAAGTTTTGTTTCTGACTACTAAAAACAAATCTAATGATTTTCATTTGCTAACTGCAAGATCTTTGTCTTATGTTATTGGTTTTGTTTGCTGACAGTTTCAAAAGATTTTGAAGCGGTTAGTTTTCTATTGTTTCCATGCAATTCATGGTGCCAACATGATATATCTAATTTCAAGAGTTTGAGTCATTCATTCATTCATTATATTATTATCCATGCAAGTTTCTGTTTCAGGGTTGATTTGGTAATTTCAATATGAACAGAGAGTTGGTGTTGGTTTGAGTCATAATTTGACATGCAAACAAAGCTAGGTGGAAAGTGACTTGTGCTTTACTTAGTCAAACTTCACATTAAGTCACATATTATGAAATTCCCACTTTCATACATATTTATCATAATCATGATTCCAATGAATATCTTAAAGATTTCAATTTTTGTCAATTTAATGTATATTTTATATTTTAATATATATTTAATATAATAAATTTTTAAATATTTATATATAAGTTTACATAAAACATTAATATCTATATATAACATATATTAAAACATAAAATACGTATTAAAATTATATAAAATAACATACATATTTATACATAAATATATTACAATTAATTTGATAAGAGATACTTTTGTGCTCATTACATTGTTGGTTTACAAAATTGTTTTCCACTTGTAATACATACACATTAAATTCTTTTATGCCATTAACTTTTTGTACAGTGTTCCCAATTGAGACTAAGTTTGTTGTGTGCAGCTATTATAAACTAACAACCCCCCTCAAACTATGCATTGTGAAGGTATAAAATAAGAGGGGAAATGGGAACCAACTCCATTAAAGAACCTTTTTTTGAGAGGATTAAGAAATTAGTTGTGAGCTGTGACTTTTGTGTTCCTGAATCTTGATGGGGGCCAACGTTGATTGTTGAGTAAAGTGGCTCACCAAATTGACTTTTTAATATTTAGGGCAATGCTGGCCAAATTAACATATATGGTGCAGTAGTTGAAAAATGTAATTGTGGTTATTAATTGCTCCCTTAATTAATTCATATTCACATAGGTAGTGTTTGTTTTGAGGTACTGGGATAGAGACTGAGACTTAATATCATGTTTGTTAGTTCAGAGATTGGTATTAAAATTTTTGTCTCTGTCTCCAAAATTTTAGTATTTCAGTACCTTCAAAAAATGGGGACATAGGAGACTAAAATTTTTAAAGATGGAAACTGAAACTTTAATAACATTTTATACCTAAAATACCCTCATTTCAATTAATTAATTTCAATTTTATCCTTTGTGCAAATTAAATTAGAGTTTCTTTCTTATTTCAATTTCTGTCTCTCATTTTGCACCAAATAGAATACTGAAATTTATTTCAATATCTGTCTCTTAGTTTCTGTCTCTCAGTCTTTCCGTCTCTGTCTCTCTACCATATGGTTTTCTTTTATTTCCCCCTATTTCTATGATTTCTCTTTTGGCTTTTGATTTTAAAAAGTTTTCCTTGGGTTCTGATTTATCGTTTATTATTGGATCAAAAATTTTTAATTACTAATTAATCCAAGGTTGGTTTCGGTTTGTCACTTAGCACTCTAGGTCACCTTTTGAGATCAAATTATATATAACCTAACTAACAACGGTGAATATTATTAAGTATCATTGTGTATATTGGTTTAAATTTTCTCCGAATTAAAGATTAAAGATACATATTAATATATTATTGCTTGATATGGTAATGACAACCTTTGTGTTTCTTTAATAAATCAAGGGTCATGCATACTTCACCAGAAATGTTTAAAGTCAAAATGTTAAGTAGTCACTAGGCAGTTGTCTTATCATAATTAATTAATTATTGGTTAGATAGATTATATATTTGGATCTTAATTGGTAACATATTATCTAAGAGTATGTTTTTAAAATATCATAAAAAAATATTTTGTTAAAAAAATTTAAAAAATAAAAATTTTCACATTTTTTGATATGTTAAAGATATTAAAAATTTAAACAATTTCTACTATTAGATAGCTAAGGATACAAAATAGCTACTTATAATTCAGTGTTAGTCAAAAATAATTTATAAGAGAAAAAAATTATATATGGAATTTATAATGAAGTTTAAATTAATGCAATTTTTAAGTACTTATCAGTGAAAATATAAGGACCAATATTAATGTGTGAAAAACTTAAATCAACCAAATTTAAAATGATTTACATTCATAGAGTCAAATATATGATATTTGGTACTGTTTCCTTCCATAAATGGTGATATTATGTATATAATTATATTAATTCACTTTTTTATACATTAAATATGAGTAATAATAATAAAATTTAAAAATTAGCTAAAATATTAAATATATTATATTAAAATCACAAGGTCATGTGTTCAATTTTTTACATAAATCAAATAATTTTGCGTAGATTATACATGAATATTTAACAAAACAAATATGCAACACCAACTCTCTTTCATATCTTATTATATATAGTATGGACATATATATTTTCATTATATATACAGTATAAATGACCTCTTCTATATATAAACATATAGAGTAAATAGTTAAATTGGTCCGAAAAATAGCCCGATCTTCAAATGAGTCTCCGTAAAAAAAAGATAATAAAATTTGTCCCCGAAAAATTTAAAATTAGTAACGTTAGTCTTTCCGTCAGTTGGATGATGACATGTCACGTTAAGTGCCACGTGGCATATGATGACGTGGAGGGCTAATGCCACGTGTCACAAGATGATTGGTTGACATGTCAGATCGGTGACACGTGGCATGCCACGTGGCACTTGACATGTAAAAAGTTATTTATAATCAAAATAGTCCTTGAAAGTTCAGACGTAAGTCATATTCATCCCTAAAATTTTAAAAATTAATCAAATTAGTCCTTATATAATTTTTTTTATTTTTTCTTGATAATATTAAATTTAAAATATTTTTTGATACTACTAATTTTAATAGAAATGTAATTAACAATAAAAAAAAATTAGTAATTGTATCTTTTCTTCTTAAAAATTTGTTCAATAAAATTATCTCTCTCCTCTAATTCTTGTCAAAATCTCTCTTATTCTTTTCTATTCTAAAACCTTTTCATTATTACATTTTGTTGGAATATATATATACTCAAAATTGAAATGTAGGTATTTGTTAACCTAAACAAAGTTATATGCTCAAAATCAAAATTTATGTATGTTAATCTAAATGAAAGTAATAACGTAATGAAAAAAAAGATGTATAAATTTTTATTAAATTTGTTTAGGTTAACATACATAAATTTTTATTTTGAGCATATAACTTTATTTAGGGTAATAAATACATACATTTCAATTTTGAGTATATATATATATATATATATATATATATATATATATATATATATATATATATATATATATTTCAGCAAAATGTAATAATGTAAGAAAAAGGTTTTAGAATAGAAAAGAATAAGAGAGATTTTGACAAGAATTAGAGGAGAGAGATAATTTTATTGAACAAATTTGTAAGAAGAAAAGATACAATTACTAATTTTTTTATTGTCAATTACATTTCTATTAAAATTAGTAGTATCAAAAAATATTTTAAATTTAATATTATCAAGAAAAAATAAAAAAATTATATAAGGACTAATTTGATTAATTTTTAAAATTTTAGGGATGAATATGACTTACGTCTGAACTTTTAAGGACTATTTTGATTATAAATAATTTTTTACATGTCAAGTGCCACGTGGCATGCCACGTGTCACCAATCTGACATGTCAACCAATCATCTTGTGACACGTGGCATTAGCCCTCCACGTCATCATCCAACTGACGGAAGGACTAACGTTACCAATTTTAAATTTTTCGGGGACAAATTTTATTATCTTTTTCTTACGGGGACTCGTTTGAAGATTGGGCTATCTTTCGGGACCAATTTGACTATTTACTCTAAACATATATGACAATTAAAAAATATTATATATAATATTACATGCATGACCTTAATTAAGATACTATTGTCTTTGCTGATGTATATAGAACACAAGTATAATCTCATCAAGAGATGCATGCATGTGACGATATTGTTATTTGCTTTTTCTTTTCTTTTCTTTTCTTTTTCTTACAGTATCGTTATATTATAAAGTTCAATTTTAATTATATGAGTAAATAGTCAAATTCGTCCCAAAAAAATTACTCATTTTTTAAATTAGTCACCAAAATTTTTTTTAATTAAATTTATTTTTTTTAAATTTTAAATTACTCGCGTTAATCTTTCTATCATTTTCTTTGTTGACAACATCAAAATTTATTAATATAGTCCGTTAAGTGATATTATAACATACATAAAAATTTTAATTGTCTATTAGTATGATAAATTTATAAAATTATATCATATCAAAACTTAATTGAAGAGAGAGTTTGATGAGACATTAAAATTTCTCAAATTATCATAAATTTATCATATTAGCCAACATTAAGACTACTAAATGTATGTTATGATATTATTTAGCGTGTTCTATTAATAATTTTAACATTATTAATAATAGAAGTAACAAAATAATTAATTTAAAATCTTTAAAATATAAATTTAATTAAAAAAATTCGATGACTAATTTAAAATATAAATAATCTTTAAAAAACTAATTTTACCATTTACTCTTAGTTATATATTGTAATAACTTCATTAATTTGCATATGTTTTCGTTGCAACTTTGAAAGTGTATAGGTGTAACTATGAGACATTGACCAAAATACCCCGGGGTAAAATGAAAAGGTATTTTGACTATTATTTATGCTAGAAAGTTTATGTTGCTAGACATTAACCACTATATCATAATTCATAAACTTTCTAGCAACATGCATACAATTTCAATTTGACTATTATTTATGTACAAAACAAGAAACCTCCTATGACTATTTCCAGCAACGTAAAATGAAAAGGTAAAAGGGGAAATTAATTATATATATAAGAGTATGAGAGTTTTACACCGACGACAAATTAATGTATTCATTTATTTCGACAGGTAAATACAAAATCAAAGTTGTGAAATAGACCAATGTGAGAAGAATGTAAAAAAGTTGGTGATCCACAATGGAGAAACGAGAAAAACCAAAAACCTTAACAAACTATCTCAATGGACGATGCCACAGCTTTGAGGATGCTGAAAAGTCTTCACAATAACAATATATTGGGTCATTGTTAAAAGACTAAAAGAGAAAAGAAAATAACGCTACCAGAATGTTGTACTTGATTACAATATTATTATTATAAAACATTATCACATCTTAAAAAATTGATGCTGGGTTTGTTTGGGGCGGAATTGAATATTATGAAACATTATGTACAAATTTTCAAAGGAGTATAGACTTCGTCTTTTCTTTAAGGATTTTGTATATTTTTTGGTAGATTAAGGAAATTTTATAAGAAAGAAAAAACATTGAATGATTTTAATGTGTTCAATATAATAATAAGTTTTCTTTTTGCTATATGTACTATGTTAACCACCATAGAGAATAGAGATTTTCAATTTTGATCTCTCTCCGGTTTTGGATACCTACAGTTTTTTTTTTTTTTTTTGTGCTTACCTACATAATAATAATAATAATAATAATAATAACAATAATAATAATTATAATAATTGTAAAGGATAATTAAGTGTCTTAATCGCTACTCTTTTTCTTAATCTATTTTCTTTTTAAATAAGTTTGAAAGTGAAAGACTCCTGCCGGCCTTTTTTTTTATTTGTTGTTGTGTTAACTCCATTCATACTTCAAAATCTAAATCATTTGGATTTTGATTCTCCACTTTGAATTTAAGATGTAAAAGTAAATTATTCCAATTTAACTAGGGTGGCTTTTAGGGTAAATCACTCCAATAAATTATTTTATTGCAAATATTACTTACATCACCCAAAATAAAAAAACGTTACGTGCATGTGGTCGTTAGTATTTTTATATAAATCGAATGAGGCCATATGGATTTAGTAGAAAAATTTTTTTTAGGAATTTAGTAGAGAATACAGTGAAACGATTCAAGCTGCTTCGATTTATGCATAAATGCTTAGACCCCTGATAAATTGAATGAATACAATTAGATTTATTATGTTATTATTAACCAAGTAAATTGAAACATCTTAGCATATAGTTGCATTCACATACATAGGTTGTATTACATGAGTCTTGTTTTCTCCTATTCATTCTTTTGGTCTCCTTGAACTTAACATGAGGACATGCTAATGTTTAAGTGTGGAGAGATTGATAAACCACTATTTTATGGTTTATCTTGTGCTAAATTGAGTGGTTTTTATCAATTTTTTACACACTTATTCATACAACTTGCATGGTTTTACAAATCCTTCCCAATTTTGTTCTATGATTGAAAACTTGCTTCCTAATCCTTTAAATTGAGTATTTTTAATTCCTCTTTTATACCATTCGATACCGTGATATGTGCGTTAAGTGTTTTCAGGCTATATAGGGCATGAATGGCTTAGAGAATGGAGATGAAGCTTGCAAAAATGGAAGGAACACAAGAAATAAAGGAGATGACTAGCGAGGATCGACACGCACGTATGGCTCACGCGCAGAAGACCATCGACACGTACGCGTGACGTGCACCACGTGTAGAAATCGCAGAAGACGCTTGGGCGATTTTGGGCTGGTTTTGGACCTGGTTTTCTGCCCAGAAACACAGACTAGAGCCAGGGGACAAGCGGAGACTCAACACACATTCACTTTTACACAATTTTAGTTTTAGTTTTAAATCTTGGAGAGAAAACTACTACTTCCTCTAGGGTTCTTCATATTCATAGATTTCTAGTTTTTATGCTTTTGATTTGGATATTGAGAAGAGTTACTACCTCCGTTTAAAGTCTTTGCCATTACAGTTTGATTTCTTATTTCCTTATTCCTTTACTTTCCATTTAGTTTGTTCAGAGTTACATATGGATATCTTTGATTTTGAAAAAAAATTAATGGAAAGAATTATTTTTACCTTTAATTAATTTTCTGTTATTGCTTTGTTTGAATTACCATGTCTTCTTTTCATTCCCTTTATATATTTATGAAAATGGCATTCATGTCAATGGAGTAGACTTCCAACTTGACTTGGGAGTTGATTAATAGAAGATCATTGAGTTGGAATAAGTGTTAATTGGTAATTGGAAATTGTTGGCTGACTCTCTAGTCACTAACGCTAATCCTTCCATAGGAGAGGATTAGGACTTGTGAATCGGAGTTGGCTCAGTTACTTACTTTCCTTTATTCGGTAAGGGATAACTAAGTAAAAACAACAACCTCTTATCATTACACTTGGGAAAATTCAACAAGGATAGAACTTCCAATTAATCTTCTCCCAGTCAAGGCTTTTTATTTCAAATACATAAAACCTCTTGTTAATTCCCATTGCTTTAATTTAGAATCATTAATTTCTCCATTTCCAACTCTAAAATTTCTCAGAAAATTCCTGACCAATAAATTGCAATCTTTTGTCAACTCGTTGGGAGACGACCTGAAAAATTTACTCCCAGTATTTTATTCTTAAATTGTGACAACCCCTTTTAAATTGATAAGCGAAATTTTCGTCGGTTAAGAACTGTACTTGCAACGCTATTCTTATTAACCAAGTAAATTGAGTGAGACTGCTTCGATTTACATGCACCTGAACCATTAATAAATTGACAATATAATTCGATTTACTATGTATTCACCAAGATATATAAATAGATGTATATTAATTCGATTTACTATGGTGCAAACGTGTATAAAGAGTACAATCAAAAGTATATATAATAATACCCATAATGATTTGTTAGAGAGTACTTTTAATAATAAATTAAAAAAATAATAATTATAAATATTTTTTATAAATTATTAAAAAATCTCATTAAAAATCAAATTACTATATTTTTAATTTATTATTGATTGTACTCTTTATTGTATTTATTATGGATATTATTAAATGTACTATTTATTTACTCAATTTTAATAAATTTCATTAGTTAGATTAAAAATGGGAAAAAATCTACTTTATCCATAATGGTTCAAATTTCGATATAACTCTTCAAATCTTCTGATATTATGATTTTAAATAAATCAATTAATTTTATTATTTAAACTTGTTACAATTTCATGTTTTATGTATTTAATTTGTTTTTTTTATTTCGCATAAAATTTCAATTTTCTTTGCTTATTTTCATCCAATACCACTTCAAAAACGAAAAGTTTATGATGAGACCATCGATATAAAATTCAAAAACTAGTTTCACTCATTTCATGTATAATTAGTCCAAACTTGCAAAACATATTAAATGATCATATACTTCAATCCAACTTACCCATATGTAGCACATTTGTAGCTAAATAAAAAAATAGCAACAAAAAACAAAAACAGATTCATAAATTTGGCATTTCATGAGCAATTTGTTACCATAGGCCATTGTTGATGACAGTTGAAATTATGCCTTTCAATGTTTCCTGCATGACATCAAAATTAGCATTGCTCATTATTTCTTTCTTTTCTTTTTCAATGGACATTTAGTAAAGAAAAGCATATACCATTATATGTACCTTAGAATGGTCTTTAAGACCAAGCGAGAGCACCAGTGACTTAGAGGAGCCAGAGAGACTACAAATTAGGAATAGGATATATGTCAATATAATTTAGCTAAGTTGCACATGCACAAGTATGTCTTAAAAGCATCTCTTTTAATGGATCTTTGTACTCTAAATGTTGAACATTTTTTTTGCTGAAATTACAATACAGAAGTTGTGCAATTTCAACAAGTTTCTCCTAATAAGGGAAGAATAGTTACCTTATCTTCTCAATCAGTTGAGGGGCACACGCAGCCAACATTGGCTGGAGCAAATGAAGTTAGAAAAATATAAGCACAACCATCATTTAGAATATCAAGGTGAACAATAATTGCTACAGGAGTGCCTACCTCATCCCGTTTGCCAAATATAACAGAAACATTGAAAGTTGGATTAATCGACTCACCTTCCTTCCTGGCATTGGAAAATATGTGACAATGCAAAACAAAGAGTGCAAGACAATCCTAATTCCAGTAGGCAAAATAGAAAATGGAATTTTCTAAAGTTGTAGTTCTCACAACAATTTTTCTGTGTGTAGCTGTTTAATTTGAAAGTTTCAATTTCCCCAAAAAGCAAAATTGCATGCACATCTTTAACTTTTAATGAAGTATATTGAAACTTAAAACCAATTTAATGTAATTAAGTTATTCATTATGCCGAGAGTATTTATCTAAGTCATCCCAGCCAAATTGACCTTAAAGACACCATCTTCAGCAAACTCTGTTAGTATAAAAAATCTCAGTCTCTAATTACAAACAAACTTCATTGAAAGAATGACCTATCATATCCTACACAGTCATTACTTTTCGCCAAAAAATATATCACCTTTCTTGTATCTAATTATAGAATACCAGTATCTGCAGTGGAATTCCATAACAACATATTATGCACAAACAGCCAAACCTTAACTTTAGAGGTGGTGTAGTGAATTTCCGTAAACCCACAAAAGGAGACAGTAGTGAAAGAAATAGGGAAGAAAGTAATGAGAACTTCACAGTTTACAACCAAACATATACCATCAATTTATCCAAGGAACACAATAACATGGCTTAATTACTTAAAAAATTTACTAAGATATACTTCATTTCTCAAGCAAAATGTAAACAAAATCAATGGTATAGGTACCTGGCATGCAGTATTGTCCCCATAGTTCCTATTTGAGTGGCTATAACCTGATAAGTGGGTCGAAAGGTTAAGACTGCAGCGATGAAAACATATACACAGAAGAGGCAAATGAGCAAAGTCCACCTACCTGAAAATGATCTTCATAACTCATAACAATAATATGTGTTTTGTTTCCCTGGCAAGCACAAATAAACAAGCTAAAGCAAGTAGAGATAATTGCATCCACCCCGTTTTTAATAAAAATTATTCTTTGTATCAAACAAGTATCAAGCTTTTCCACAAACATGTATACCTTGATTACAACAGAGAAATGATTGTGGCATACAGGAAACTGTGGGAAAGGCAAAGTGCTGAGGTTTAAACTCATTGGCAAAAGTGAAGGTTCTGATTTTGATATGGCACTACTTGCTAAATTAAAAAAATAATAATTATAAATATTTTTTATAAATTATTAAAAAATTTCATTATAAATTATAAATAATTATTTATTAACTAATTTAATCAAAATATATTTTTATCTTTTTAGTAAATAAAATATAAATAATTAATTATTAACTAATCTTAACAACGTATTTTTCATAAATAACATACATATAATTTATATAATTTTTTATTTTTGTGTTTACATTGTAATTATAAAATTTTATAATGTACTTTTTATTTTATAATAATAATATTTCAAAGACAAAGAAAATTAGTTAAAATAGCTCAAATTTATGTTATTTAACATTGATTAATTATCGTTATAATTAATAAATATCAAATAAGATAAATTTGGTCAAATTAAAATTTTTAATTAAAAAAGTTTTTTGGTAAAGTTATAAAATTAAATTTTTAATGATTTGTTGAGTATTTATTAAAATAAAAAATTTAAAATATTTATTAATAACAATCTTAGTATGTATTTTAATATTTTTAAAAGTTAGAACACATAATAACTAAATTCAAAATTAATTGATATTTTACTAAAATTAAATATTAAATAGAATAAGAATATTTTTATATGAAAATCAATTTATAACTTGGATATTATCGTGGTCAATGAATTTAATGCTAACTGATCAACAAAATATAATATTTTTAACAAATATTTTACTAATTTTAAATATTAAAGAGTAAATTCTAAATTTTAAATTTTAAAATATAAATTTTAATAATATAAAAATAAGTTATTAACTCAATATTAACTAATATTGATAAAAGGGTTAACTCTTAGTATTTTTTTTAAGGATGTTAACAGATTATCAAAATTATAAATAATTATTTATAATTTATAATGAGATTTTTTAATAATTTTTAAAAAATATTTATAATTATTAATTTTTAAATTTATTATTGAATGTATTTTTTATTGTGTTCATTATAAGTATTATTAAATACGTTTTTTAAAAAGTACTTCTTGTATACGTTTGCGGTAAATGAAATTGCATTGTGTCAATTTATTAATTTTTTTCAACTGCATATAAATAGAAGCAGTCTCAATAAATTTACTTGGTTAATAATAGCATACAATAAATTAAATTGTACTCATTCAATTTACTAAGAATCTAAATATTTATGCATAAATCGAAGTAGCTTGAATCGTTTTACCATATTTCTTATTAAATCGGGTTCATTCGATTTATTATTAAAATTTGTAATTCAATAAAGTCTAATTTGATCTATATAAAAATACAAACAAAAATATGTACCTAATGTTCTTGGCTTTTAAGTGATATAAGTAATATTTACAATGCTTTAATTTATTTGAGTGATTTACCTTGACTTTTATGCATAGGTACATACAATGAGAACTTCTAGAATTTTTTGGACTAGTAAATTAATTAAAAGAAAAAACTATAAAACACAATCTTTAAAACTATCATTATGGCATAGCTTCGGATGCTGATATGGAACAAAACTTAGGATAACATACAAATCAAAGCAACTATTAAATTGAACAAAAAAAAAAAATTAAAAATAAAATAAATAGTTGAAATTAAATACAAAAAAATTATTCTATATTTTATTTTATTTTTTTATTTAATTTTTTGGTACAAAAAAATAATCACTTAACTTAACTTGTTCAACTATAATTTAAAAATTGAATAAAAAAAAATATTCAATTTTTTATTTAATTTTTTTGATACAACAAAAAAAACTCAATTTTACTTATCTATATCATAATTTTATCACAAAACTCAAAAATAATTTTTCACTTTCTAATTTTTGTTTCACAATTAAAATAATTTATGAAATATTTATACTCCTAATATTAAATTAAAATAAAAATTCTAAATTTATTAACATAAAACTTAATTTAATAATTAAATAAATAAAATAAAAATATATAAAATTAAATAAAATATTTTAATACTTAAAAATATAAACTAATAATTACAAAATAATACTTACACTCTTCATGTGAAGCCCGTATCACATGCTTATTTCGCTTTTTCTTATGAAAGTACGTCCCCTGATTATTGAGTAAGGGCTTGTTTGAATGAATTTTTAAAAAAAATCTTTTTTTCAGTTTTTTTTAAAAGATTTTATAGAAAAGTAAAAGTAATTTTATGTTTGGTATCTTATGCAATAAGATATTTTTATCTATTAATTATGTTTGGATATAACAATGTAAAAATATTTTTTTATTTTTTTATATCAACGAATTATAGCTCAAATGACATATTTTCTCTATATTCAATTAAGAGGTTGTGGGTTCGAATCTCTTATCTTTAGTAAAAAAAATATTTTTTTTAAAAAAAAAAATTTTTTTTTAAAAAAAATATAAATTATAACTTCTCAAAAAAAATTATTTTTTTATTTTTTTAGTACTTTTACTTTTATTATTAGAAATTTATCAAACACGGTAAAATTATAAAAAATAATAGCGTCCAAATCTTAAAAAAATGGCTCAACTTTTTCCTTAATTTATATGTTTATTTGATTAGATGCCTCTGAACTCTGAAGGATAAATAGTAGCTGGCCATGCAGATTACAGAATGATTACGATGAAATTTAACATCTTCGATTAGACAAACTAAATCATAATGATATTAATCATTCCCGTTCGGCCGTTCTTATCATAAAATTTAAACTTAGCCCCATTGGGTAACAAGAAATGTTTCTATAAATGAAAACGACAAATGAAATTTAAAAAAAAAAAACCTTGGTTTCGCAATGATAACAACACCACATTTAATGGCCCCGAAAGTGTTGTAGTGGAAGAATCAAACAAATAATTCAGATTTCACGTATCATAATAGTTTTGACAAAACATAAATACGTATCATAATTTTGCCAACCATGAGCAACATAATTCAAATAAAAACAATACCACCAATAAGACAATTTAAAGTGCACTGGATTATGGGACCAGCCAGCATATAAAACAATAATGGGCGTTAGAAAGGTTCGCTAAATTTGGGTTTAATGGGCCCCAATAAGGCCCTCCAAATACGTCATTTCTAAATCAATAGGCCCAACCCACATAACCCCAAGTAGAGTTTGACAACCTAGTTCTATGCTCTTCCCACTATTTAATTTAGGCAAAGTCTTCGGTATAGACACCAAGATAGTATCTATATGTGTAGATAATGGGTGGCAGGCTGTGGCGATGACATGTGGTATATGGAGGGGACAAGGTGATCAGGCCTTAACAGGAGTTGCAGGAAAAGCTGATGGGAGCACGTGAGGGAAGGTCTTTGGTTAGATGGGGTAATTAGGTGTTAAAACTAGTAATCAGTTTTTGCTGATTAGGGGCCCAAGCCTTGTGGCCCGTTTTTGTTGTTGGACCAAAATATTTTGATGCTTTTTTTTAATCTGTTAACAAAAAAGAAGGACCCAGGTAAACCCCAAACCTCCCTCGTGACCCAACCCCCTCCCCTTGTTCCCTGAAACAATCATTGATACACGTACAGGAGAAAGCAGATTCAAAGAAACCCTCACGGTCTTGACCTCCGCCTAGCCCTGCATGGTCGCCGACTGACAAAGGTCCTCGGCGCCGACGCCGTCCAAGGTCCCAGCACCGCAGCTTCTTCCTCCATCCTCGCCGCCTAACCCAGATCCTCCATCGTCACCGCCTGACCCAGTAACTCGGCAGGTCCTCGCCGGGTCTTCATCTTTGCTGGCTTCTAGGCACGGACCCAGGTTAGTGGCTTATCGTCCTCATCTTCACTGAGGGTGTGGTCTTCTTCTTGAATTTTTGTTTCTTTTTTTCTTCAAGTCATCTTCGGTCTTGCCTTGCATTTTTGTTCTGAAGTTCGGTTCTTGGATTCTTCTTCTTCGATCTTGGGTTGGGTGTTGGTTTGAAGTTTGATTCCGTCTGTTATGTGCAAAATTAAATTAGTACTGTGGAAATTTATATGTATGGTTGCTAAGGGTGAAAACTCATTCTCTGTTAGGCGGAGTTTACACCGTATGGTTGCTAATGGCAGAAGCTTACTCTTATGCTAATGGTGGAAATTTGTATATTGTTGAATGCTATAAGCAGAATTTGAATGTCTCCGAAGTACTTGGATTATTGGATTTGAATGTCTCTGATTCATTGAGTATTGATTTGTGTTTTTGATATGAAATTTGTGATAAAAGATAAGTGACTTCTCGTGATTATGAAATTTGTGTTTTCCCTCAAGTTAATTTTGGTTAATGTGATTTAATTGGTGTTTAGGGCAGGAACCGAAGAGGTTTTTTTAATTGGATTTGGAAGGTGAAGTTTGGTTGACTTTTGGTTTAATTTGGTAACAGTGTTTATGATTGGGTTTATCTGGTTTTCATTCTTTTTGAAGTTGGTAATAGTGTGATTTCCCTTTGCTGTTTTGTAGTGTTTGTTGCCGAATGATGTCCGTTCTCTCTTGCCTCTGTTTAGTAATCTGTATTGAAATTATGTACATTTTCAATGCATATTTGTACATTTTCGTTGATATTATACCTTGTGAATAAGTATCCGGTTAAATTGCGGTTAAAATTTTTGTCTAGTTGATGATTTGTGTACCGATTTCCTTTACTTGAATTTGTAAAGTTGACTGTGTGTTATATCGGTTTGCTGCTGCCCTTTTAAGTTGCAAAATTCTTTAGGGTTTTGCAATTTCAATTGGCGGATTAGCTATGTAGGTGTTGTGGTTCTCTGTTTGTTAAATTGTTGTTGTGTAGAGGTTAAGGTTGTTGTGTAGAGGTTAAGGCTGTGTATGAATATAGATCTGTTTGGATTTAGATCTGTACCATATAATGACCATTTGGTTATTGTTTTCCTTGTCTTGAATTTGTTAAGTTGATAGTTTCTTAATTTGTGTCGGAAGAGCATTTCACTTGCAGGATATTGTTGTATGAGGTCGGCGAATCGGTTTCATTAAAGTCTGTAGCTACATCCGAGTTGGAAATTTCGACTTTCCATATCAATTTTCAAGTTGCCAAGAGGAGAGAACACGATGACATGTTCGATGAAATGTACTATTTAATTTTACTTGAGTTAAAAAATTATAAAAAATTAAATAAAAAAAGTGTTTTAAATAGTAATTATAAATGTTTGACTATTTTTTTTATTTTTTATCTATATATCAGCAGGTGAACTCGTTTAATTGTCAACTTGTGGTTGGACTAGAGACTCAGTAGTCTAATAACCTAAGTAGTTCGAAGAGCAGTTCACTTCTAAAACCATGGTTATTATTAAATTATTGAAAAAATATAAACTTGATGTTATGACAGTGAATAATAAATTTTCTTAAATGGAGTACTAAACAAAATAGTATTAAAAAATTCAAAAGAAAAGGGTATAACAAGGAATAAATAAATTAATCATAACCTGACATTATTATTTAATAACCTTTTTTAACGAGTTATCCATAAGGAAGTGAAGATATTAAACATTTCATATTCTTATTACAAATTTTAAGAGACATAAAATTGAAATAAATTTATATAAAACGATTTTACCGATAAAAATGACATAAAATAAATAGTATTTTATAAAAAATGGAATGAATTAGAATAATAAAGTGTATAGTTTATGGTGAAACTGTTAGCATCTCAACTATTTATTATTTTAATTACGATGTTGTTATTATTATTATTATTATTATTATTATTATTATTATTATTATTATTATTATTATTATTATTATTATTATTATTATTATTATTATTATTATTATTTATGGGGGGTTTTGGGTTGTTATAATGATGCATCTAGTATGTACTGTGAGTTCAAGTAGAAGAGATTAGGTCTCACAAAAAAAATGAGGAAATTTGGATGGGTTATCAAAAGAGTCAAAGAGGACATCAGAAGCTTTTCAATTGCACAACTCACGATGAAAGTATAGAGTGGACAGGTTTGGGGGTGAACAGCATGTATTTTTATTTTGTGATTGACATGTGTTGGAAATATAAGCTACTACCTATAATAATTACCTATCTAATGAATAAAATTGAGGAGTCTTAATTTTTTTTTGTTACTGTTTCAAGAAAGTAACATGTTATCATGGTCCTTGATACAGTTTTTAATTCATATGTATTGGTTTTTATAAAGAAAAAAGAAACAAATATGATGGAAAAAAAAAGCAAATATCTTATTTTTCTATTCAATTGAGTAGTAGTTGCATCATGTATCCAAGTTACGTTAAGAATTGGTTAAAATTACATGAGGTACTCACTGTCTAGTATTTTTTGTATGATTTTATATCATAAAATAATAACCAAACGATTAAGGTGTGATTGGTTGACAATTCTAGAAACAAGTATAATTTTCTTGCACACAGGAAAGGCCAAAAAATAAATACAAAGTTATGTATTTCTCTAAAAAAACGAGTCGCGATTTTAATGAAATTAAATGCAAGTGAATATAGAGAGTTTCACATATTTGATATTTGTTAAATTCTGATTATCTTATCGTTAATTAAATATAATAAACTATACAAATATAAAAACATATATTTATATGTTTTTGTTTATATTTTCTCATATTCATTATTAGTTATAAATATAAAATATAATATTTTTGTTCCTCTGTAGTTGTCATTTTAAAACTTTTGTATTTTGAGAACGTAATAAATTTTACCGGATTGAGTGTTTGTTTAATATTTTTAAAATATTTCCCTTTTTCTAAATTTAAAAATTTATTTGTTAATTTACTTGCTGATTCAGTCGTCGTATGTCTTATCTATAATTTTTAATTAATTTATATTTCATAACACATATTTTTAAATGTGAGTAAACAAACAAATTAAAAAAAAAATCGTTTTTTCATTTTTTGTGAATATAATTTGTTTAAAGTAACATGTGCATTTGGATTCACTTTTATTTTCTTTAGGCCGGTGGGAGGGGGAGGGGTGGTAATGGATAAAAAGAAGTATAAAATACTTTTCTCTTACTTATGAAGTATAAAACGCCTTCCTCATACTTTTCATAGTGGTGTCAGTACTCTTGATTTTCTCTGTAATCTTCGAAGATACCTCAACCGTTGCATGTGTTAATGCTCATGGCGACTGAAGCTGGTCGTTTTCCCTTCTATGCTGTTCGAAGAGGACGTGTCCCAGGCATTTACAAGTCATGGGAGGAATGCGAGCATCAGGTGAAGGGGTTCCGGAACAATGAACACCGTGGCTTCCATGATCTGTTGGAAGCCTTGGCTTGGCTGCGTAGTGCCGCATCTCCTCCTGCTCGTCGGCCAACACCACATGCTCAACCGTTGAGAAGAAGACCGTCAAAATTGCTAGAAGGTGCTTTCTGTTCACTCCGTTCGTCTCAGAAAGTTTCTTCCGTCGTTATGGCTGCTGAGAATTTGGACTGTGGAGATGGTAGTGGTGGGAGCAACCCCACTGGAGTGACTGGTGAGCACGAGGATAATTTTTATAATTTTTAATTTTGAATCGATTTTTTTCATGTAGCACTCCTGTAAATGCAGAGTTTTGGTAATGATGTAGATTTTAATTTATTATAAAATAATAAATTGGTTTGGCTCGTGCAGTGGAGGATATGGGGACAGATGACCGTTTTGTGTATCTGGAAGATATGGAGTTGATGTTGATGAGGGCGTGTTCATTTTTACAAATAGGTTCTCCGCTTTTTGTTCCTCAGGAAATCAACACGAACGATGAGCGTGTGATGTTCGGATTTACCGTGGTCCTGCCTCACAATAGCAGAGGCATAGATCTCGTGGCTCATGGTCCTTTGTGTTATGAGGAACGTGTTGCTCGTCAAGAAGTTTCATTCACAATGCTAGATAAAATTCTTGTTGCTACTGGTTATACCATTCATGATTACAACTATCGTATCTTGAGCCGGGTCAAAGAAAGTTTGAATCAGTCAAGGGCCGAGGAAGTGGGTAGATTATGGGAGCGAATTCGTATACTAGAAAAAGAAAATGAGGAACTTTCTGGACAAATTGAAATGTTTGGGGAGATGTTAGAGGAATAGGTTGCATGCTCGAGGATGTAATGCATGTTTTGGATGGAGGTATTCCAGCCCTTGGGATTTCTATGTTAGTGTATTTTACAACTTGTAATTTGGCTTTATTTTGTTAATGTGTCGTTGCTGGCTAGACTTATTGGGTGGCTGGTAAATATCTGATTCAGACTGAAATTACTCTTGCTGTGTTGTTCATGCTTTGTGTAATGACTTATATTAAATCTAGTCGTTAATTTTATGCCATTTCATTCTGGGGTTAGCTACAAGTGTTATCATGATAATTTATATCCAAGTCGTTGCACATGTAAAATCCAAAGGAGTGGAACAAAAGAGGATCTCATATTTTTTGCCTAATAACAAAATATTCCATTCTGACCAGTGAACTCTTTCATGTTGGTATACTAATGAAAAATTGTTTGCTCAAAAGAAATTAATATTTTCTAAGAGGTTGCTTCAGCCTCAACATTTTGTCCAACCTAAGATATGTTAATGTCTAATAGATCCTTGGATTCAACTTGTTCCATAATTACCAGCGTTAAACTCAGAAGGCAGAAATCACGGTGCCATAAGGTTGTGGTTTTGTTGGCTAATTTACAAATAAACTAACGGAGCTGATGCACATATAGGTTTTTAGTCGGCCCTGCAAGGTGGGCTTGATGGATGACATTTGCATTCAATCAATCAATCTTTTGTAAGGTTGAGTGTTGCAGTAGGAGAGGGTGTTTTGGAAGCAACATCACATATTCAATACCTCGGAATGTGTGCGAAGCAAAAATCCTACATCTCAAACCCTCTCTATCTAAAATGGACCTCCTTTAGTGCTTTTTGCTGTCTAATCCTACCGTGTGCTTCTTTTAGACTGTGAATTTTCTGTAGTACTCCAAGCCTTTCTTTTCATGAACCTAAAACAATTGGGCCCTATCATCTACAAGCCCATTACTTCAACGTTTTCTTTATGAGGTATTTCATATCTCCAAGATACTGCATCTGGGAATCTCATCATTTGGACCGTGTAAACTTGGCGCCAAGTACGTTGGTGCAATCTTCTTTGCTCTGGGTCGTTGGAGGCAGACATGAAAAACAAGGGGAAGGCTACTGTGCAGAAGGTTGGGGGTCCTCCTGTGACCTCGAAAGATGACTCCGGTGTGGAAGAGGCAAAGCAGATGCCGGCTGTGACCGAGGAGGCATTTTCCACATCAGATGATCCTGTCGTCGACGTCTTCAACAAAGTTCGTGAGGTGGGTTGCATAAGGATCATTTCCAAATGGACCTCTCTTGGTAATTTTATCTTTCAACCGTGTGTATATTTTTTTGTATGACATTTGTTTTCTTTGGGTTACCAGATTTTGCTCGGATCTGATGGAGCAACTAGGTCTATAGTTGAGACCCAGTCAGAGGAGATTAAGAAGCTTAAGCGTACTGTTGACGGTCACGGAACCCTACTAGAGATACTGTGGTCGGAATATGCAAAAGGACGAGAAAGGCCGCTAACACACCAGGAGAGGTATGGTTCAACTAAAGGTGTTGCTGTTCACGATGCAAAGAAGCAAAAGATGGAGTGGCACCGAAAGCCGAAGCTGGCCTCAGACGATGTCGACGAGGTGGCTTTAACCAACGATGTCGATGCTATAATAGCCAAGATTGGTGCAGAAAATACTGACAACAACAACGGTACAAGGCCAGTAGCACAGTCTACCACTGTGAAGCAACAACCACTCAAGGTAGCAATGCTGCAAGTTCTTCACTGATGGTCTCTCACATGAACACTGTATTATTTCGAGGTTCTTAACATGTATAGTTTTTTTTGTCACGAGCTAATGCTTCTTTGTTTCTTGGAATCATTTGAAAATTTTTTTGTAGCGGCGGCTAGAGTTCGTTTCTGGCAATGATTCCAGTCCATACCCCATTCGCGCCAACGCGGGTAAGGAAGTCCCTCTCTTTTATCGAGTTGGTGCACCGGGCTTCATGGACGGAGGAGACCTCCCGCACGTAAGTCCTATAACCTTCCTTGGTTCCCGCCTTTGTGTTGTTTACATGACATTTATGAGTGGGAGAAATAAAATATCATGCCGGAAACCTGTGCAGTGTATTGAGGTTGTGTTCCGCCCTCCCGCCGGTGTCAACTTTATGACTGTTGAGTTAGCGGTCGCTGCGTACGTCTTCGGTCGGAAGCTGTCGATGAAGTACGTTCCCTCATTCTTCAACTTACTTTAAAAGTTTGATTTTTGCACTTGTTACTTGTATGTCCTTGTGGTTTGTAAAGGTGCTTTAGCCATCACCTTATGCATGTTAACTTCGTGATTTCATTCCTGATGATAGATCATTAATTTGATTCTTTCATGAAGTATCACGATAAGCCATCTGTTTAGCACTGTGTATTTCTTATTAGCTAATTACTTTAAGGTTTTATTAGTTGCTAACATCCATATCTTTGTGCATGGCTCCTGACCAAAGTTATCCCTTTTTTGGTCAATCCCATAAAGTTTAGTACAACTGCTCCCCCACCCCCCAAACCCATTTATTTTTCGATTTGTGGCAAAATCAAAGAACCATGCGTGTTTAGCCCACCAAAAATTCAAGTTCTGTAAGAAATGGAAAATTAAAGGAAGGCCTTAGGCCCGTTTTCAACCTACATATACTGCAGCCCAAAAAAATTAGAATTTTGGTTTATCCTTTCCATTCAAATTTCCAACTCCATTAAAAATTAAAAGATTCATCAAGTCCAACGGAAAACTACTTGCTATATAATAATTACCAAAACCATGCATTACAAATAACCAGCATGAATAATTTGTTGTAATGTGTTTCACACATTCCTAGTTTTACGTTGAAGTCCCAATAAATTTATTCCCTTTTGCTTTGCTGCTATATTTTCCAACTATTCTTTGCTATAGTTTTGTTTCTTTGATCCCAATTTCGCTTGATGGAACCTTGCAGGGAGGTGCTGATCCCCAATGAACACTGCCAGGGAGACAGGCAAGCTTTGTGGACGTTGCGACCTAGAGAGGAAGTTGTGGACGATGTAAAGTATTCGGAACTACCATTTAGTCGGCTCACTCTTATTTGTCTTAGTTTAATCAGTTGTATTCATAAGCTTTGTTTTAACAATAACTTTTTACGTCACCTGTGACGCTATGTGCAGGTGCTGACTCTGCTGGCTACTATGCTGACTGATGAGCGAGCAGATAGGCGCATCTGGTGGCTTCCAACGACATTTGCAGTATGTTGCCTCAACACCGAAAGATGTCATCTGTCCGCCCGAATTTATTTTAACCATGCTCGACTATATTAAGTTTTTAAACGATGTTTTAGCAACCCTTTACCAACAACTTCAACTTCTCTTATGTATATTGTAATCACGAGTGCCAATATGGAAACTAACGGACAACATTGATATTGCAGCAGGTGGCCCTGAACCCTGTCGCATTCTGCCAGGAGACATTTTCCTTCATCAGAGAACACTACATGGGCCGGGCTGATGATCTCACGAAGGTATACCCCTGTATTCCAAAGGACTATGGACTTGTGGTTTCATCCATCTATAGCTGTCCCTGCCGAATGTTAAACTATTTTTTCCTCGCAGATCTTTGTACCGATGCACTTAAATCGTCATTGGTATCTAATGATCATCGATATCCAGAATGAATCCCTGATTTATCTAGACTCTCTCAAGTCACAAAACACGCGTGCCGCCAGGATCAACCAGATGTATTTTGTGGTAGTTTGACCGTGTCACAATCCCTTTTGTGATACTTAATAAAGATGACCAGCATCCTTTAATTTTACTATACTTGAGTCTCATGTCTATTTGGCATTGCAGGCCAGGTACATTCAACAATTGCTGCGAGAAGGAAAGTTCTATGAGAGGCCAGAAATCAAACCACCACAAGTCACGAATTTCAAGTTTTTAGAGCCTGCGACGGGTCAACAAGCACCAAACTCCAATGATTGTGGCATCTGGGTTGCCCAATGGATGGAGCTGTCACACCTATGGGGATTCTTTGACTTGGAGGTATGTATAGGTGTTCTTTTAACCGGACTGCATTTTGCTTCCTGGCCACCATGGCGTGGGATTATGTGATCTTGTGACTTATATTTCATTCTGTGATGCAATATGTTTTGATAATCCCCTAAAGCTTTGAACCTGTATGGAAATAACACAGTGGCTCATTTTATTGTTTGTAGAGGGTTGATGATGAAACTCGGATGAGGTTGGCCGTGGATCTGGTTATGTCGAAGTCGAACCCTAAGAGGGAGGAGGTATGTCAGAAGGCTGGATATTTTTGGGATAACTCAGTGAAGAGCTACCTCGACAGTGATGGATGTGACGCGAAGGATGGCGGGCAAGAGGATGCAGCAGCCGGCAGCATGAGCAGCCAAAGCCTAACCATCTAAGTTAACGTAGTAGAGGGTTGTTATTTTTTGGAAAGCTCCTCAAGCGTGGGGACGAACTTCATTCTCCTGACGTGTTATTCTTGTTCCAAATATTCCTTCTATCATTGCATGCAACCTTTTGGTTTTGTTATGTTGCATGCAGTTTAGGGGTAATTTATTTTGGGCTACCAAAGTTGGTAATTAAATTGAAAAGATGTGCCACACTGATGGCCTGAACCCATTAGAAGGGTTCCTAAATTGTGATGGATTTTAAATCACCTGCTTTGACTAATATCAATGAAACCTTTTACACAACACCCCTTGAAGTCTAGCAGGAATATCTAATTTAGTTAAGCGTTAATTATGTTAGTCTTTATAAATATATCAAAGTTTTGGATTATCGTTAAACTTTTAATTGTATATGTTACATGTTAGAACTAATAAACTTAACTAATTCTCTTTCAGGACAAAATGTAACTAAAGATTTTAAAATTTTTAATTGTCGTTGTTTTTAACTTAATAAAAAAACCTTTGAATTACTCTATAACATTTTTTACCTATACAATATCTTGGTATACAATTATGAATATCTTGTAAACCAAACTTAGAAAACACATGTCATGTCAATAATGGAAATAACTTATACTCGAGAATTGGAATTAACTAACACTCGAGAAATGTTTACTAGTACAGTAAGAAAAGATAACTAAATTAAGGTGAAATTGTAATACTCCAACTGGGCGAACTTTACTTCAGTGCATGCATGTTCATGGTTGAGACAAATGTATGAAAACTTATATTTCTCTCGATGGGTTACATTGCGCTGGATATGCCTGAAGATACAAATTCCTGGACCTGAGAGATCGTAAATCATCTGATATTTCTTTAGCCTTAAAATGCAATGAAAAGTGGGAACAGGAAAATTGAAATAAATTTATAAATTGCGTGGCTAACAAATAGAGATGCTGCTGTCTTTCAACATGCCCTCAACTGCAAAAGTATTTCATCCAATATATGTAGGAATAACAACACCATAATTTACTTTTCATGCTAACTTGGATGCAGCTGCACGATTCCGGGCATCAGCCAGATTAACGGAATACAAACAAAGGAAATTTAGAACCCATAAAAGGTTGGTAACGTATAAAACATTTTTCCATCCATACAAAGAACACCATGTGCTCGATACCTTCAACAGCGATCTTGTAACAACCGCAATATTTTCAACACCTACAATGAAGAACCTCACATTAATCCAAAGTCACCCAAGATCAATGAATCACAGTAATTACTTCTACTCCACGATGACTATAACAAACTCAAGTACATGCAGCTAACTTGCAAGCTCCATACCCATAAACTCATAATACAAACAGCGCCATGAAATAAAATATGAAGAAATTCCCAAACACAATATCTGCCACAAAGCATGTTCTATAGATGGAGAAATCAGAACACGAGGAACAATCAAAAGGGAGATTACCAAGCCACAAGTCGATTACCTCTATGTTCCAGTCGACGGTGTTAGCCACTCCGCGCATGTTCCTGGTTTGGCTTTGCGCTGTGCCTATTACATGGTCCCATCTGTCATTAGCTCCGCCATCTTGCTCAATACGACAATCATCTCCCTCTTCTAACCATTTGCCTTGATCAGCGTGCACGTCAAAGTGCGGAGAAACAACCTACATGACAACAAAATTGATATAAAATTGCTTACTTAATGAGGTAAAACTAATTAAGTAGTGAATATAGGGTTTGCAACCAAGTATTTACCTCGAGTTTGGTAACTCTCGTTTCCTTCTTGGGACAGTGTGTATATCGTGTCGAGGTTGACATTTTTTGTGGTTCCGTGCACCTCCGCTTTGTGTGCCCGGTTTTCCTGCATCTCGTGCACCTTCTTTTTTTACCTTTGTGTCCCCGTGTGCTGGGTGCCCCTTTGGTGCGCACAACGGTTGGATCCCGAACAGCACCGGCAGCATTCGGACTCCTATCCATCGTGTCATTGCCGCTGCGGGCTTCTAGATCATAGCAGATCTGCCTGATCCCGCTCATGCATTTCTTATACAAATCGTCGTTTTTTGATCCGACGAACAACATCCACTGCGAAGCAGCATGCAGGGCTCCATGTCTCAACAAGAAACCCCGCTCATCCTCTAGTCCCGTCTTCTCAATGTATTCGTTGACTGTCTTCACATCCTTCCTCCATCGTCTCAAAATCAAGCTTTCGGGAATTCTTTTTATGTGCTCGTGCTTCATGACAAAAAACATATGCCTGCAAGGAAAACCTTCTTTCTCCCAAAATCCACATCGACATACCAATCTACCTCTTTTTGGATCGTACAATGCCACCACATTCTGCCCGGGGAATCCATACTCCTCAACCGTGTACACCATGGTTGTTGAGACCCTTCGTTTGCTTACGAAGTTAACAATCGAGATAGACTCAATCTCCTTCTTCACTTGTGTGAATATGACCTTCGTGTACACCGATGCAGCAAACTGTTCGATGGGATCAAGACGGGTCGTCATAACGGGAACACCGTAAATTGAACTGAACTGTGCAACCAGCTCATTGTTCCGGTACTCCCGTACTAGTAGCTCCAGGTTTTGCACAAGCTCTAGAATAGTGTGCCTAGACGACAGAAATTTTTTAAGATGGGAATTGATGCCCTCACACCGAGATGTCGTGCGAAACCCAGCGCAAAACTTGCGACGCAAGTACGCATTTGCCCACATCTTCCTCTTTTCATACAATTGTAACGCCCAATACTTATTAAGTAACCCATATTGTTCAGCAACCTGTGCCCATTCACACTCAAACTCTTCAACCTCCATGTCAGCATACAACCACTTGGCAAAGACATCACGGAACATCTGCTCATTGCTGTTCGAGGTCACATTCTTCTGCAGATGCCATGCACACAACCTATGGGTTGCCAGGGGCAACACCTCCCTAACTGCAGCAATCATTGATTCATCTCCATCGGTAACGACTACAGAGGGCAGCTTCCCACACATGACTTCTAACAAGTTCTCCAACATCCACTTGTATGAACTGATTGTCTCATCTAAAACCAAACCGAAACCGAAAATTGTTGTTTGCTTGTGATTGTTTGAACCTAAGAATATGACTAGGGGTCTATTGTACTTGTTCTTCTTATACGTCGAATCGAATGCAACTACGTCTCCGAAGTGTTGAAAATCAACCCTGCTAGGACCATCTGCCCAGAACATGTTTCCCAACATACCTTCTTCAGTCAAATTGTACCGGGCCATAGACATGGGATCAGCAGCTGCCTTGCCTTCCAGGTATACTATAGCAGCGTTCATGTCTCCATCAACCACCTTTGCACGCTTCGACCGATCCATATAGTTGTATGCGTCTTTCTTGGTAAAACCCAAAGAAGAATAACCACCCGCAATCCCAGCCATGTACCCCAATATCTTAGATGTCGGAAACCCATACGTATGCATTCCATCCATGTGGGCCTTTGCAGAACCCGATATCGCCCGGAAACTTCGGATCATATGAACCATTCCCGTCGGTATCAACTCGTGGTTATGCTCGAGGATTACTTTCCGAACCTTCCAAACCGAGCTACCCTTATCAAGGTATACAGACATAAGGGCCTGGCAATTCGTGCGTGTCTCAGGCCTATGGCATCTCTTCCTGTCTAGTCTGTTGTAGTGTTTTCCATCCCTTAGGCCAGCCCGATTACAGAAGAACCTCCTTCTCACTACACTCCCATCTTCATCCTTTGCATAGTCTCCCTTACGAACCCCAAATCCGTTGCATTTCCCTAACCTACCAAAAAACTCATATGCATGCTCTTCACTTCGAAACACCTTTTTCATTATGTCCTCTGCAGTCAACCCAGTCACGTAACCATATTCACGACCATCTTCATCCGACAACAACTCAACCTTTCTTAAGTCATTCTCGTCAACAACGTCGTTGTTTGAAAGGCATAACTCGTTTTCACTTTCATTTGGAGACAAACCGTTTGCCTTGCCCATCCCACCATAGCACTCCATCTATTAAGTTGTAATAGTTGGTTTTTTAAATAATAACTTTAAGTTGCTATATTCATACACAACCTTAACCTCTACACAACAACAATTTAACAAACAGAGAACCACAACACTTACATAGCTAATCCGCCAATTGAAATTGCCAAACCCTAAAGAATTTTGCAACTTAAAAGGGCAGCAGCAAACCGATATAACACACAGTCAACTTTACAAATTCAAGTAAAGGAAATCGGTACACAAATCATCAACTAGACAAAAATTTTAACCGCAATTTAACCGGATACTTATTCACAAGGTATAATATCAACGAAAATGTACAAATATGCATTGAAAATGTACATAATTTCAATACAGATTACTAAACAGAGGCAAGAGAGAACGGACATCATTCGGCAACAAACACTACAAAACAGCAAAGGGAAATCACACTATTACCAACTTCAAAAAGAATGAAAACCAGATAAACCCAATCATAAACACTGTTACCAAATTAAACCAAAAGTCAACCAAACTTCACCTTCCAAATCCAATTAAAAAAACCTCTTCGGTTCCTGCCCTAAACACCAATTAAATCACATTAACCAAAATTAACTTGAGGGAAAACACAAATTTCATAATCACGAGAAGTCACTTATCTTTTATCACAAATTTCATATCAAAAACACAAATCAATACTCAATGAATCAGAGACATTCAAATCCAATAATCCAAGTACTTCGGAGACATTCAAATTCTGCTTATAGCATTCAACAATATACAAATTTCCACCATTAGCATAAGAGTAAGCTTCTGCCATTAGCAACCATACGGTGTAAACTCCGCCTAACAGAGAATGAGTTTTCACCCTTAGCAACCATACATATAAATTTCCACAGTACTAATTTAATTTTGCACATAACAGACGGAATCAAACTTCAAACCAACACCCAACCCAAGATCGAAGAAGAAGAATCCAAGAACCGAACTTCAGAACAAAAATGCAAGGCAAGACCGAAGATGACTTGAAGAAAAAAAGAAACAAAAATTCAAGAAGAAGACCACACCCTCAGTGAAGATGAGGACGATAAGCCACTAACCTGGGTCCGTGCCTAGAAGCCAGCAAAGATGAAGACCCGGCGAGGACCTGCCGAGTTACTGGGTCAGGCGGTGACGATGGAGGATCTGGGTTAGGCGGCGAGGATGGAGGAAGAAGCTGCGGTGCTTGGGACCTTGGACGGCGTCGGCGCCGAGGACCTTTGTCAGTCGGCGACCATGCAGGGCTAGGCGGAGGTCAAGACCGTGAGGGTTTCTTTGAATCTGCTTTCTCCTGTACGTGTATCAATGATTGTTTCAGGGAACAAGGGGAGGGGGTTGGGTCACAAGGGAGGTTTGGGGTTTACCTGGGTCCTTCTTTTTTGTTAACAGATTAAAAAAAAGCATCAAAATATTTTGGTCCAACAACAAAAACGGGCCACAAGGCTTGGGCCCCTAATCAGCAAAAACTGATTACTAGTTTTAACACCTAATTACCCCATCTAACCAAAGACCTTCCCTCACGTGCTCCCATCAGCTTTTCCTGCAACTCCTGTTAAGGCCTGATCACCTTGTCCCCTCCATATACCACATGTCATCGCCACAGCCTGCCACCAATTATCTACACATATAGATACTATTTTGGTGTCTATACCGAAGACTTTGCCTTTAATTTAATCTGTGTCCCTTCAAATTTCAATTTACTACTATGGTTATTTTACTACTCTTTAAAGCATAGGATCAAGTGTATATGATTGTTATTATTTTCTAAACTTGATATGGCTTAATTTTAATAGGTACATACATAGATACGATATCAATTTGTATGTGTAGTAATTTATGGATCACAAGATATAGACACACCACATACAACTGAATAGTTTGATATTAAATTAATAGAAGAGATTTACTATTTTACTCGACTCATTTTGTCTATAAAGAGTTACTTATGATATATATTATTTTTAAACTTGCATAGATTGAAAGCAACTAGTGAAGTTATGGAAGAAGAAAAAACTTATGAGAGGGAGCTAATTTGGGGTTCACCAAAGATCAAACTCTTGACCTTTTGGATCTAGAGCTCTGATACCATGTCATGAAACCACTCATCCCAAAAGCTTAAGTTGATAAAAAAAGATAACACTAATGGTTATATCTCTAATACTGAATCGGATATTCCTAAACCTCCATTGTACACATTATACAGATATTCCATTCGTTCCGTATACTTCTTCAAAACTTATTGACAAACATAAAACCATAACCATTTTAGTTATAGTTGTTTCATTGTAGAAGATCCTAGTCATCAGGTTTCAACAGGGTAATGAGTACACTTTGAGTAATTATAGGAATCTTGACTATCATTGTTACTTGCTTCTAGTTGTAGTGCTATACAACACACAAAAAAAAAATATTACACAAAATCTAATGCAAGGATGTACTAGATTGGAGAGAGAAAACTGAAAAATATAATTGAACCAATGGTTACCCAAACACCTGTCCATGTGTGTGACACATTTTACTTGAGTAACGTCCTTTTTTTTGCTTTCCCTCGTATGTTTCATGTGATAATGTCATTACGGTTTTAACCATAAAAGATGATAGATTCTGGTCCATGCTTCTCAAAGTGAGGCCAAAGAAAAGCTGAGCAATTGAGGAAAAAAAAGAAGATAGGAAAGAAATGAAGAAAGATGGTAATAAGTAAAGAACCATGCCTATTCGTCTTTTGTCTCTTTGGCCAAATGGGGAATTATTCTTCAACACTTGAAATTGGGCTAGTAATAAGGGTTTGTTTGGTAACTCTTTGGGAGGTATAAAAATAATTTTTGAAATATATGTATTTATTTTAAAATAAGTTTTATTCAATTTTTTTTTTTGCATCCAAAATTATGAAATAAAAAGCAAAACACTTTTTCTTTTTTAACTTTATCACTATTTTTTTATTTTTATAAAAAATATTTTATATAATCAATATTTTTTTTATATTTAAACTAACACTAGCTAAGTATTTACTTTTTTTAACTAAAAATTTTAACTTCCAAGTATTTTCTATTTTTGTTAACCTATTAATGCTCCTTAAATGCTAAACTCGCTCCATTTCGTCTTTCTTAGATTTTAGATTTTAGAACAACCCTCAGTTAAATAGTTTAATTTGGATTTAATTATTCTGTTAGTATTTATACTTTCACCAAATTTTTAATTAGGTCTTTATATTTTTTTAATTGGATTCCTACATATACTTTTAATTTTATAATTAAATCATTTTTATATAAAAAAACGTTAAAATTAATAAAATATTTCTCTCAAAATACATGAGATAAAAAATCTCATTAGATTTTTAATTATAAATATCTTCAATTCGTAAAAAAATATCCAGTTAATTCTAATATTTTTTACACTAATTAAACCTTTAATTTGGTACAAAATATTGAAATTTTTATTGATTCGTGTGATTTATAAATTGAGTGTGCAAAAGTGTTTTATTAGAACTGGCAATAAATACAGTAAAATTGGACTTAGATTTCATTCTATTTTGTAAATTTAAATTTTTTTCTAAAATTCAACTCTAAAATAAGAAAGAGTACAATTAAGGAAGATTCAGAACCAACATATTACATTTGAGGATTGATTTAATTCTACATAAGAGTATTGTATATTTACTTTTTTGGTTTCATGTTTATAGTTTTTTTTTTTAATTTGGTCTTTAATGACAAATTGACAATGTCAAATGAAATTAAATTTGATCACTTAATATTGAAATTCTGTACCTTTTAAAAGGATCGAACTTTTCACTACTATCTAAAAAATACTCATTTTTTTAATCATTTTGAACTTTTTACTATTTAAATTTTATATTTGACCTGATCTTATTCGTAACAAATATTTTTTTAATCAAACACAATATTTAATTATTTTATATTTTATAAACATACTAATAAAATATAAAATATAAAATATAAAATTTATTTTATATTAAAATTAAAAAATAATAAAATTATAATAAAATGGGCAATTTACGCATCTAAATTGTTTGACCTTCAATATTACGTAAATACATTGTTTCCAAATTTAATACGCAAATGCATTGTTTCACTATTCCACGGTTTATGTGTGTGAGTGTGTGAGTGTAAACCGCTGCTGCCAGCAGCGGTTTACGTGCGTGTGTGTGAGTGTAAACCGCTACTGGCAGTAGCGGTTTACGTGCATGTGTGTGAGTGTAAACCGCTACGTGTATGTGTGTATACTATTTAAATAATATTATAAATAAACAATTTAATTTATCATTTTACAATATAATTTAAAAAATATAAATATGCATGTAATAAATTTTTTATTTGTATTTATTATTAAAATGAGATTAAATAACAAATCAAAGAGTGAGTAATCACAGAGTACTAAAATATATAAATTAAGACTAAATTTTTTTTTATCTTCATCCCTTCTAAAACTCATGAATGATAAAATAATTTATTTTTAGTAAAAAATTCACTAAAGCATACACTTTTTCTTTAAAAATTACTTCATTTTTTATCCATATAAATCATATGATTGCAAAAAATATATACTCCATTCTCTTTCTCTCAATTTTTTTTGTAACTTAATTTAGCGGTTTCTGTGTTCCTCTAGCGGTTTACGTTGATTAGAAAAAATGTTTGTTTATGCTAAATTAAGTTACAAAAAAATTGAGAGAAAGAAAACGGAGTATATATTTTTTACAATCATATGATTTATATGGATAAAAAATGAAGTAATTTTTAAAGAAAAAGTGTATGCTTTAGTGAATTTTTTACTAAAAATAAATTATTTTATCATTCATGAGTTTTAGAAGGGATGAAGATAAAAAAAATTTAGTCTTAGTTTATATATTTTAGTATTCTGTGAGTACTCACTCTTTGATTTGCTATTTAATCTCATTTTAATAATAAATACAAATAAAAAATTATTACATGCATATTTATATTTTTTATTTTATTCATCAAAATTATGATGCTATCACTATTATTTATCTAATTAATCAACTGTAAAATACAAATAATTTTTATTTTTTGGTATAAGACAACAAAGTTGCACAAATAAAAAAAATCATTTAACTAGAACCTCAAACGCAAATCAGCAGCAAAAAACACAACCCATTTTCCAAACTCTCCAATCTCCTTTGTATGGTTGATATAAATAAAAGAGAATGAAGTGATTTTTTAAAGAGTAAAATATATAATTTAGTAAACTTTTGGCTAAAAATAAATTATTTTATTATTTATAAATTTTAAAAGAGATGAGAATAAAAAAAATTAGTCTTGCTTTATATAATTCAATACTTTGAAGACTGTATTTTTTTATTTGTAATTTGGTCTCACTTCTAATAATAAATACAAATAAAAAATTTATTACATACATATTTATATTTTTTAAATTATATTGTGAAATGATAAATTAAATTTTTTATTTATAATATTATTTAAATAGTATACACACATACACGTAAACCGCTACTGACACTCAAACACACACGCACGTAAACCGCTACTGTCAGTAGCGGTTTATACTCACATACACACGCACGTAAACCGTTGCTGGCAGCGGCGGTTTACACTCACACACTCACACACATAAACCGCGGCTGGTTGTAGCGGTTTATGTACATCTGTAAACCGCTACTGCCAGTAGCGGTTTACATAAAATAGTGAAACAATGCATTTGCGTATTAAATTTGAAAACAATGTATTTGCGTAATATTGGGGTCAAACAATTTAGATGCGTAAATTGCCCTAATAAAATACATATTAAATAAAAAAAGAGAATATAATGTTGATCTCCATCTATTTCGTTATACATATATAATAATTTTTAACTACGTGGTCAAATCCAATTTTCACTTAGTTATCTTTTGTTCAGATTTGTTCTCAACTAGACAGGTTTTTCTTTTATTTTTTTTATATATATACTGTGGACTTGTGGAGAATTACATAAAAGACAGCAAGGCAAATAAAAGAGGTTCCGTGACCCCACTACTCCTTCCTATCCATCTTCATTTGGGTGACACTTCACACTGTTCCAATTCACATTCCCACACCCGTATCATTCTTTATAGGAGACAAGATCTTTCAAACTTATATTCCATCTGTTTCACATCATTTTCCAAAATTAAATCCAAATCTCATTGCTTCACTTTCTTTCCATCTCCTTCACCTCTTCCAACCCACATTATTTATTCCTTTCTTTATTCCAACTTCACTTTGATTACCCCTTCATGCAAGTCAAAACTTACGAAAGACCCTAATCTTTTGCTTTATTCTTTACTTACCTTTTTTCCCTAAAGAAACCAAACAAAAACGGTAACGAAATCGGTTAATCATTTCTCAAGTAACTTTTAATTAATTAATTAATTAATTAAACCCACCATCGTATTCATATAAACAAACAGTCATCGCAATGAGTTATATTTCAAATGGCATAGTCTCCCTATACTTAATTAAGAGGTTGTGGGTTCGAATGTTCTATCTTTGTTAAAAAAAAAAACAAACAATCATAAAAAAATAATATAAACAAACAAAATTAAATTAGAAACAGGTAAAGTAAGTGCAACAAAAACCGTTAAACAAATAACGGGATACTAATTGCTGTTTCGAGTTTAAACTGTCAACCCCCAAAAGAGTAATTAAAAAAAAAACAAATCTGAAAAAAAAAGGGGGGGCTGATAAGGTGATGCCACAAGATAGAGGGATATTAAAACGCAGATGACACGTAAGTCAATCATGGGTGGCGGTGGTCATTTTGAGCCGTCTGATTGGGGAATCAATGATGGACGGCGGAGATGGAGAAATAGAGGGTGATGATGAAAGTAGCGATGAGGAATCCGACGGTGGTGATGAAGAGAGATCAGGTTCAGTAGTATCTGGTAGCTTCCTCTTGTTGATCCTACCACCAACGCCGTAATCCTTCAAACGCTTCACGTCAGATAACTTCACCGGCTTTACTATGAAATCCTCTGCACCTTCCTCCAAACACCTTCAATTTATTTTCCCCCCAAATTTTTCTCAGTAAACTCATCGTATATAATTACATTAAGAAAAAAAAGTAAAAATGAAATTGTACCTGTCTATGCGCGGCAAGATATTTTCAGAGGACATAATCACAACTGGAATTTCTCTGAACGTGGAAGATTCCTGCTCCAACCAAGTTGATTAACACTTAATCACTCGTCACTCTTCATTGTTTAACCGAAATTAGGAAACAAAAACGTAGAGATTTTTAGCTCTAACCTTGATTTTCTTGAGGAGGTCGTAACCGGTCATTCCGGGCATGCAGTAGTCCGTGATAATTAGATCCACCTTCAAACCCTCCTATATATATATATATATCAGAGATTAATTAACCTTAATGACGAGTTGGAATTTTCCGGGAAAATGAAACTCAGGAAAATTGTGTTATTGCTAAGAAGTGAGAACGATGCATACAACAAAACCGTTAGATTGAGAGGGAATTTTGTGTTGATCAAGTCCAAGATACTCCAGTGCTCTCAGTCCACTATCCACAGCAGTCACTGCAATTTTCAAATTCAACGGTTCATGAATAAAGAGAGGGAAAGAAAGAAAGAAAGAAAGAAAGAAAACTAACTAACTAACCAACCTTTACAAGCTAGGATTTTGAGCAAGCGCTCAATGACCTTGCGATCGACGAGGCTGTCATCAACGGCCAACACGTGAACCTCTTCGGAAGCCTCTCCCATTCTCACCCCTGAAACGACGCCGTCACAATCCATAACAGAAGCAGAGGAGGAGAAGAGAGAGGAAAAAAAGAAAGAAAGAAAATGGAGAAAGGGAATCCTTAACGTAACGTGAATGCCCAAAATCTTATAAATACCCCTTAGTTTAGTGTATAATGTAAAGTATTTAATAACATGTTATGTTCTTTCTAGCCATCACCATATCGTATCGTATCGTATCACACCATTTTTTTATTTTTTATAGAAAAAAATATATTCTTCTCGTCTAATAAAATTAAAATAACCTTTTTTTTATTTTTAAACAAATAAAAGAGCATTTAATAATCATTTTAGCTATATATATATAAAATAATAATAATTACTTAGTTAATTTAAATAATAATAATATAAATGTATTTATTATTGATGCAATAAATTTTATCTATTTTTAATATTTTATCATTAATAATCAAAATATAAAAATGTTAAATTAAATATTTTGTAATAAGTTAAAATATTTTCTATTATTATTATTATTTAAATCAACTAAGTAATAATAATTAAAAAAATATATTTTGGATAAATGAATTAAAAAACGTATTATTTTAGTCTCATAAAAAGTATATTTTTATAAATAAAAATATAAAATTTATTTAGACATCTAAAAAAAATGTCATTTTTTTTTATTTTGCTTTCTTCTCTCTCTGTAATCTAAAGTCTTTTTCGCAAAATCAAATCTTTCTCGGTCTCTTACTTAGGCTTATGTAAATTGTAATAACTATATCCTCTGATCTCACTCTCACTTTTACTTTTTCCCCAAAAAATTATATATTAGTATATTACTACTGTTGACTGTTGTGTTGTTTATTGTTTACTTTTAATAATTTTTAGTGATGGCGAGGAGATGCTGAAATCCATTTCGGTGTGTGACATCTTCGTATCTCAAAGAGTAATCTTTTTCTTTCATTTCTTTTTTATGGCAAAATAAAATATCGCGAGTGATTGACGAGATTATGCCAGTCCTCGGGATTTGTGATGTGATGACGTGGCTTGCAGTGGTTTGTAGTTGGAGTTGACCTGACATCAAAGCGAGAAATGAACCGGACCGCGCCGTCAAATTGGAGAGGCCGAGAGGCGGTCCAAAGGAAACCGGTTTTTCCGGTGATATTTGCTTGTTTGGTGAAAAAGAAGAGAAGGGAAAGAGAGAGGAAACAAAGAAGATTTGAGTTTGAAGGGTAGGATCAGAAGAGAGCAGAGTATCTACTATAATCTTGGTGGGGATATCATGCACGATTGCACGTGTTGCCCTTCACATGCAATTTTTTTCTTCTTTTATATATATATATATATATATGAATTAATAATCAATTTCGTCTTTAAAAGACGACTTAATCTCCATTTTGGTCATCAAAACATAAAAATTAATCAAATTAGTCCTCAAAAAATAATTACGTTGGTCAAATTCGTCCTTCCGTCATCTCAGTGGCTGACGCGGCTAGGGGTGTGCAAAAAAACTGGTTTCACTGAACTGAATTGAAACTGAACTGAAACTGTTTTAAATAAACCAGTTTTTTTAAATAAAAAACTGAACTGAAACCATAGTTTTTATGAAAACCAGTTTATTAAAAACCAATTTTTATGGTTCAGTTTAGTTTTAAACCAAATTAAAACTGGTTTTATTTAAACTCTAAAATTAGTTTTTACATACTCTTTCTCTCTCTCCTTTCACTTTCTCTCTCCCTTTCCTCTCTCTCTCCACTTTCTCCCCCCTCTTTCCCTTCTCTCTCCTCTCTCTCCTCTCTATCTCTCTCCTCTCTCTCTCTCTCTCTCTCTCTCCTCTTTTTTCCTCTTCTCTCTCTCCTCTCCCTCCTCTCTATCTCTCTCCTCTTTGTCTTCCTCCTCTCTCTCTCCATCCTCTCTCCTCTCTCTCTCCATCCTCTCTCTCCTTTCTCTCTCTCTCTCTCTCTCTCTTTCCTCTTTTTTCCTCTCCTTTCCCTCCTCTCTCTCCCTCCCATCTCTCTTCGTCTCTCTCTCTCTCTCTCTCTCTCTCTCTCTCCTCTTTTTCCCCCCTCTCTCCCTTCTCTCTCTTTCCCCCCTCTCTCTCTCCTCTTTGTCTCCCTCCTCTCTCTCTCCATTCTCTCTCTCTCTATCTCTCTCTCTGTCTCTCTTCCTAACTCTATCTCTCCCTTCTCTCTCTTCTTTCCCCCTCTCTCTCCCTCTCCCTTCCCGTCTCTCTTCCTCTCTCTCTCCTCCTCTTTCTCCCTCTCCTCTCTCTCCCTCTCTTTTCCTTTCTCTCTCTCCTCTCCCTCCCCTCTCTCCCCCTCCCATCTCTCTTCGTCTTTCTCTCTCTCTCTCTCTCTCTCTCTCTCCTCTCCCACTTTTTCCCAATTCCTTCCTCTCAATCTCTCTCGTCCCTTCTCTCTTCTTCTTCTTCTTCTTCTTCTTCTTCTCTCTCTCTCTCTCCCCCTCCTTCTTCCTCTCTCTCTCTCCATGTCTTTCCTTTTTCTCCCCTCTCCCTTGCTCTCCCTCCCTTCCCCCTTCTCTCTCTCTCACTCTCTCTCTCTCTCTCCCTCTCTCTCTCTCCCATTTTCTTTCTCTCTCTCCTCTCCCTCCTTTCTCTCTCTTTCCCTCCCTTCTCTCTTCCTCTTTCTCTCTCTCTCTCCTCTCCCTCCTTTCTCTCTCTCCCTCCCTTCTCTCTTCCTCTTTCTCTCTCTCTCTCTCTCTCTCCTTTTTTTTCCTTTTCTCTCTTTCTCTCTCCTATTTCTCTCTCCCCCTTCCCTTATTTCTCTCTCCTCTTCTCTCTCTTTCTTCGCCCTCCTCTCTCTCTTTCTCCTCTTTCTTTCCTTCCCTTCCTTTCTCTCTTTTCTCTTTCTCTCTCAATCTTCTCTCACTCTATATCCCTCTCTCTCTCTCTCTTTATCTCTTCTCTCTCTTTCTCCCTTCTCTCTTCCTCTTTCTCTCTCTCTCTCTCTCTCTTCTCCCTCTCTTCTCTTTCTCTCTCAACCTTCTCTCTCTTATTTTGGAGAAAAGAGGGGAAGAGAGAGAAGAGGGACATAGAGTGAGAGAAGGTTGAGAGAGAAAGAGAAAAGAGAGAAAGAAAGGGAAGGAAAGAAAGAGGAGAAAGAGGAGAAAGAGAGAGAGGAGGGCGAAGAAAGAGAGAGAAGAGGAGAGAGAAATAAGGGAAGGGGGAGAGAGAAAGAGATAAAAGGAAAAAAAGGAGAGAGGGAGAAAGAGGAAGAGAGAAGGGAGGGAGGGAGAGAGAGAAAGGAGGGAGAGGAGAGAGAGAAAGAAAATGGGAGAGGAAAAAGAGGGAGAGAGAGAGAGAAGGGGGAAGGGAGGGAGAGCAAGGGAGAGGGGAGAAAAAGGAAAGACATGGAGAGAGAGCGAGAGGAAAAAGAGAGAGAGAGAGAGGAGGGTAAGAAAGAGGAGAAGGAGAGAGAGAGAGGAAGAAAGAGGGGGAGAGAGAGAGGAGGGAGAGGAGAGAGAGAAAAAAGGGTAGAGCAAGGAAAAGGAGGGGGAGAGAGAGAGAAGAAGAAGAAGAAGAGAGAAGGGACGAGAGAGAGTGAGGAATGAATTGGGAAAGAGTGGGAGAGGAGGGAAAGGAGAGAGAGAGAGAGAGAGAGAGAGAGAGAGAGAGAGAGACGAAGAGAGATGGGAGGGGGAGAGAGGGAGGGAGAGGAGAGAGAGAGAAAGAAAGGGGAAGAGAGAGGGAGAGAGAGGAGAGGGAGAAAGAGGAGGAGAGAGGAAGAGAGACGGGAAGGGAGATGGAGAGAGAGAGAGAGGAAAAGGAGAGAGAGAAGGGAAAGAGAGAGATAGGAAGAGAGACGGAGAGAGAGAGAGAGAGATAGAGAGAGAGAGGAGGGAGACAAAGAGGAGAGAGAGAGGGGAGAAAGAGAGAGAGAAGGGAGAGGGGGGAAAAAGGAGAGAGAGAGGAAGAGAGACGGGAAGGGAGAGGGAGAGAGAGAGAGGCAAAGGAGAGAGAGAGAGAGAGAGAGACGAAGAGAGATGGGAGGGAGAGAGAGAGAGAGGGAGGAGGGAGAGGAGAGAGAGGAGAGGAAAAAAGAGGAAAGAGAGAGAGAGAGGAGAGAGAGAGGATGGAGAGAGAGAGAGAGGAGAGAGAGGAGGGAGACAAAGAGGAGAGAGATAGAGAGGAGGGAGAGAAGAGAGAGGAGAGGAAAAAAGAGGAAAGAGAGAGAGAGAGAGAGAGAGAGAGAGAGAGGAGAGGAGAGGAGAGAGAGAGGGGGGAGAGAGAGAGGAGGGAGAGAGAGAGAGGGGGGAGAGAGAGAGGAGAGAGAGAGAGGAGAAGGGAGAGAGAATGGGAAAATGGGGAGAGAGAGAAGGGAGAGAGAGTGGGTGGAGAGAGAGAGAGGGGAAGGGAGAGAAAAGGGGAGAGAGAGAGAGAGGAAGGGAAGAGAGGGAGAGAGGGGAGAGAGTGGGAAAGGGGGGAGAGAGAGAGGAAGGGGGAGAAAGATGGGAAGGGGAGAGAAAGAGGAGGGAGAGAGAGAGGGGGTAGGATAGAGAGAGGAGAGAGAGAGAAGGGAGAGAGAATGGGAAAAGGGGGAGAGAGAGAGAGGAGGCTAGGAGAGAGAGGGTAGAAGGGAGAGAAAAGGGGAGAGAGAGAGGAAGGAGAGAGAGAGAGGAAAGGAAGAGAGGGAGAGAGAGAGGGTGTGAAAACTAGTTTTAGGCATAAACCAGTTTAAACTGGTTTTTTTAATTAAAACCAGTTTTATTTTTATGAACTGGTTTAAACTGGTGCACTGTATTATAAACTGGTTTAAAACCAGTTTCTTATATGACAAAACAGTTTGGTTCAGTTTCTAAACCATTTAAAATGGTTTAGTGCAGTTTCAGTTCAGTTTATGGAAAAACTGAACCATGCACACCCCTAGACGTGGCTAACGATCGCTAGCATGAAACGTTAACTGACAACATAGCACACTCCAAAACGACGTAGCTTTATTTGTTTTGACCCTAACTCCTAATACGACGTCGTTTGATCTCCATAATGGATATTCAAGCGTTTCTTCCCATCACCACCTATGTCTCTGTTTCGCTCCAAAACTTCTTGTTTCCTCTCTTCTCTCTGAAGCTCTGCCCTAAGACGCTTGCCAAAGAATTGAACCTGCCTGTTCAGTTCACCAGCATTCTGCAAAACGACATTTGCGGACGAATTCGCACTAACAGAGTGCAAAGTTGGAGGACTCACGGAGACCGAACACCGGTGGAGGAAGACATCGTAAAAGTGAAAGGTAAAGCTTTAATTTTTTTTTTGTTGTTATTTTTTGTGGCTTTGTATTGTTAGTGTGTATCATTGTATCTTGCTTAGTTTATATGGATTGTTGAGTTAGGCTAGGGTTTGAAATTTAATTTGAAATACATTTATCTGTTAATGTTGCTAATCAAGTTATGATATTAGGTAGAACATTTTTCTTTTGAAGATGGAACGTCAAGTTTCAGGGTTATTTTGTTGTGAGTTTATGGGCTTGATGCATGTTCATTCTAGTGTTAGACTAATTTTTGTTATGATTATGACTAGGTTGTGTGATGTGGGTTTATGTTCTGGTGTTGCTCTGTTTTTGTAGATGGAAAGTCTTGCAATGATTTTTGTATTTTAACATGGTGAAAAGTTTAAAATGGAATAAGATGGATATCTATATTATGAGCCGGATAACACAGAGGTTGTAATGTGCAAAGATTGTAGAAGGTTCTTGGTGTTCCCCTTGACAAAGGGTTGAAGAGACTAGTCACGGATGCCGACTTGATTGTAATGAATGCCTCACCCAAACCAGCTGCAGCTGCATGGTATTTGTGCCAAGTCCAAGTTTCAAGCCTCCAAAAAAGAAAAATTAAGCCATTTGATTAGGATCATGTGTTTTGCCCCATGGTTGTTGTTTATGTTTTTATACAGGGCTATGTAAATAATGTGGTTGATTATATTTTGTTATGGAATCTTTGTTTAGAAGGATTATATTATAGCCCTTTATTTAGGTCTATATATTATGTTATGGAACATTTTTTTTAGGTTTGTTATGATATTGGATGCTTTGGTACCTATTGGGGTATATCTACTAAGACAATATTATGATAATGATTGTGCTTATTAATGAAGACAATGTGTTATAATATACGAGTTTACATTTTTTAGCAACCCATTAAGCATAATGGATAAATTAACTACCTTAAAATTGACTAATTTGATTAACATTATCATGAACAATAGAAGATAGATCCTCCTCTTACCTCGGTTTTAAAGTGTACTATTGTCTATGTGTATTTAATGGATAACAGAAATGATGCCACTCTTTTCTCCTGTTGCATGAGTATAAAGAGAGTTAGAGACAAAAACAGAACAGAATGCACTACAGATTCTACATATCTAAAGTATAAAGAGAGTTAGAGACAAAAGAGAACAGAATGCACTACTCCATGGGAGAAATTGAATTATTCTTTGTAGTAACTTAGTTTTATTTATTCTATAGTCATCCATCTCCTCAATGAATAGTTAAGATTAAATCTAATTAATGGTTTAGATTGATCATCTAAAACTTTCACTACAAATATTTATCCTATCACACGTCTCTAAATACTTTTAGATTATTTCATATTACTCTTTATAATTCTATATACATCCATACTCTTCTAGAATACTCTATGACCTTCAAGAGTCTTCTAGAATCTTATAGGACATTCTAGAACATTCCGGAATCATCTAGAGCATTCTCAAATACCTTAGAAAACTATACAAATACCGTTAAATTTAACCTTCTAAAATTTACCGTGACATTCTCCCACATCTATTGCGCAGACGTCCTCGTCGCGTTCTGTTCATAATAGCGTTCTAAGTGTCCTTGAAATTGTCACAGATCTTCATGAGCTTCCCAACTAGCTTCGGTTATCAAGTGTCCTTTCCACTTGATCAAGTATTGGATACTTGGTGGTATTCCTCTTCGTCACACGACGCGATTAGCTAAGATCTCTTCGATTTCCTTATCAAAGGATCTAATTAATCACCATGGGCAGAGCACAATTCAAGTCACCTCTATTCGGTTCATCTTGGTCTTTGTGATATAGTTTAAGTATACTCACATGGAAGACTTGATAGATCTTCATAGAGGAAGGGAGATGTACTTTGTAAGCAACCTCCCCAACACGCCCAATTATCTCAAATGGCTATTCGTATTTGCGAATTAAGTCCTTATAACCTTGCGAAAGGCTTTGAATTGCTGTGGAAGAAGTTTAATTATTACCTTGTCTTCCACCTAATAGCTTGTATGCCTCCTCTTTTTATCTGCCAATTTCTTAATCCTCATTGCAGCTTTGTCGAAGTAAGAACGAGTGACATTTGCTTGTTTTTTCCATGACTTAATCATATGATAAGTTTCAGGGCTCTTCCCTGAGTAAGATAGAGGAAGAAAGAGACTGCGGTATAAACGGTTGTTGTCTGGTCACAATCTCGAATGAACTCTTCTATGTGGATTCACTCCTTTGCAGATTGTATGAGAACTGAGCAATATCAAGGAGTTTTGTCCAATTCTTCTGATTAATTAGCGCTTACAAAATGTCTCAAATAACATTCGGATAAGGCATTCACTCTTTCCGTCTGTCCATCAATTTGAGGATAGAAGTTTGTCGAGAAGTGAAGTTCCGATCCGAGAAGTTTGAACAACTCTGTCCATAGTCATCATTTGAAGTGTGGATCTCGATTACCAATGATACTCTTAGGTAATCTCCTGTACTTCACCACATTTTTTAAAAATAGCCGTGCTGCTTTTTTTGCAGTGCAATCAATATGAGTAGATATAAATGTAGCATACTTTGAAAATCAATCTACTACTACGAGAATAAATTCAAATCCTTCGAATTTTGATAAGACAGAAAAAAATTAAAAAAAAAAAAAAAACTTTTTCACAATCATTTCAACAAAAATAAAAATTCCAACAACTCACTTGATACCTTGTTTTCAATCTTATCTTATCCTGACCTCGAGATATATTAAGGATTTTGTTATAGAGAATAGTGATTTAGAATCTTCAATACTTAAAATAATGCCATTCAGAAGCAATATTATCCTATCATATCGTTTTTTAAAGGATAAGAGTATTTGTTATTCCAAAAAAAAATGTAAAAGGACTGATTTGATACGGTGATGCAAGAATCTAACCCAAATCTTTACTATATAAAAATTAAACTGGTTTTAATTGGTTTGTGTCATATTTAATTAGGCGAAGTCAAATTGAAGTTATTATATGACCATGCATCACCACCACTCCCAACATTTGATTTGCTACATGTTATGAACATATCGGGTAAAATTGTGTGGACCAATAAATAAAGCGAATCTGCACCCACTTCTTTCATATCGAATTCTATTATGCATTTATCATAGTTTTTTAAATAGCCATTGGCATTAAAAAACAAAGATATTGCGGCAAAGATGATCTATATTATCCATTATATGATTACCAAGTTGATAGAAACAAACACCCTCTTATGTCTATTTCGATGCAGCATAGGCCAACACTACTCCATGTGGTGTTTGTAATTTTGTCACCTCTCAATGATCATCATTTTCCAGAAGTGGAGTTCTCTATGCTTTATATATGGATATCATATTTATTTCACACAATATATAATAGTTTGTGAAACACGAATGTAGATTATTGTTTAAAGTGGAACTTTAAAAACAGTAATTTAAAAAAAAAAAAAAACAACAACAACAATTGTTAGATTAGGCGCTGCAGCAGTTATGAATGATTAGTAGTGTTTATTTTGTTCCTAAATTGTTATAACCTGTAATAGCTTATGAAGAATTTGTATATACATAATAACCAAGAAACCCCTTTTTCTTATTTACATAAAAACCTTAACATTTATATTTTTTTTAAAAGATCTAAATATAAAAATAAGAACATCACATACACTTGGTATATATATTCGGGCTAAAATATATTTAAAGGGGAACTCTATATAATAAGTTCTATTATGTTTTGAACAAATTTTATAGTTCACTCTTAAAGAATATGTACATATAGTTTAATTTATTATAGCAACAATGATACACATGAAATTGGCTTTGCGTATAGTCATCACATCTATCATTGTTGATTTTCTATTGTTGGCCTTATGACAAATTTAAAAGTGTAATATAAAATTAAACTAATAATGGTGAAAAGATATAGTATCTATACTTAATTACTTATTAAAAAGATATAGTATGCATTTCAAGTTCCTATTAAAATATAAATATTTTCCTTATATACAAATGCTAGGAGAGATAATGGGGGATCAAAATGCCCAAATGGATAGTTAAAAAAAAAAAAAAACATAATGTATGTAGGACTACTCAACCAAATAATAAAGAATTCAATTGTGAAACCAAACTAGTGCTTTCCAATTCCAAGTTCCAACCACATAGGAGCAGATCATGAAAATCCTTAATTATATGGATTATTGTTGCTACAAGTCTATAATATGATGGATTGTGTGTCATATACATGCTTAGTTGCTTACTCATCTCATATACAAAAATTAAATCACTATGGTGGGCAGTGTGCGGCTGTGCGCCCTTCTTAAAACCGAGTGGACCAAAACAAACTAAATTAATAATTAAACCAAACCCTAGCTAGCCTCTCTCTCTCCTAATATGGTTTTGCCATGTTAAAAGAGTTATGTTAGGTAGATAATAGAAATCTGAATAACGTGAACAATAGGATGATTTCTTAATCCATCGAAGATAAAACAAAAAATCACCTAAATTAAGTAATAAAAAATCTTTTTACTTTATCTTTTTAAATTTTAACCATTTGCTGCTGCTGTTGCCTCCTCTGGAAACTCTATCAGCGACATTGCTCCCCAACCAGCTCCCCATTAGCGTTGCTCTCTCCTCATCGGATATGATCGTCGCTCCTGGCTTTTCAGCGTCGTCGCTGCTTCCGTAACCAGCACTCGCACAGGCGTCGCTCTCTTCCCAGCCGAACATCATCGTTGCCGTCGAGCTCGTGGGCGCCATTGCTGCTTCGCTAACCATCCTCCCACTAGCGTCGCTCTCTTCCTCACTAGACACCAAGCTCACCGCCGAGCTTCTTAGTGTCATCGCTGGTCGCTGCTTCGAAAGGTTAGTTGATGGCTAAGAGTTTAATTGATAACCATCCACGTACCTAGTAAAATGAACATCCAACATATTTCATTGTATCTACTTAAATCCAATCTAAATTAAATGAACATCCACTTTAGAATAAAAATAACCATCCACATACTTAATAAAATGAACATCCACATCCGAAAAGGGAAAAAAAAGAGGAGGAGGAGGAGAACCACGACAGCGAATAGAGGACGGCAACGGGACATCACGAGACAGCCGCAGTGGTGCATTGGGGAACGCATGCGATGGCATCACTCGCGCAGCAACAGCCGGCAGCGACACCACGACAACTCTACGAGAGGGTGACGCGACACCATAGCAACACTGCTAGGGAAGAGGGGAGCAAAAACAGCAAGAAAACAACTGCGGTGGCGACGCTCCTATACACGTGAATGGGAGAAATGGAGGCAGTATGGGAAGGTCACGGAAACGGATGGGTGTGACTGCGCTGCGTCTGCACGGGCTGCAGGGAAAGGGGACAGCGGCATTCCAGAGTTTTGTCACTGTGAGAGATGGTCTTTTGGTCTGTGCTGCAGAACTTTGTTGTTTCCACCATTGCCCAAGTCACCTTCTAAATCATGGTTGTCCTATAAATTAAGAACAAGTAATAATGTAAATAAAAAAATTTAAAATCATGATTTAATTTAATTAATTCAAAATTTGAATTTAAAATTTGATAATAACTAGTACTTTTACCAGTAATAATATTACGGGAATTAAAATTTTTTAAAACTACGGTCCACTTTATTTTGACAGTATAAATTACGCATGATCCAAAAGATTTATAAAATCAAATTACTTTTACAAAAAAAAAAGTCGTAAATTGACAAAAATCTCTTGCTAAGAAGACCAAGGCATCTGTAGATAAAAAATTAAATAATAAGATTTTTAGTTATTATTTTATATAAAAAAGTCTAATTTTTTATTAATAATTAATTTTAACATTTGTTATCTAAAATTTAAAACTATTTAACGTGTATATTTTTACATTTAATTAGGTGTTAACTGTTTAGTTTATTGCACAAATAGAATAATTAATTTTTATACTTACTTTTTAAAATAATATTTATTACATGTGACACATTTTGATTGTAAAATTAGTAAGGAAGATGGGAGAATTCCTTAATTTTAAAAAAAAATATTTAATTTCAATTACAATAAAAAAGTGACGTGTGACATATTTTGATTGTAAAATTTATAATATATAATAAATTTTAAAATAAACAAAATAATTTAAAAAAATTGACTGGTGTTAACTAAAAAAGTAAAATTATTTAGCATTATTCTATTAAAATATATTTTTAGAACATATGTAATGTTAGCAAGATTCAAAATAATTTTTTTAACCATATTATGTGTATTTAAAAAATTAACTACTAAAATAATTATTTATATAAAATATATATTAAAATAAATTAAACAATACATATATCTATAACCAAAATAATTGGTTTGACCTTTTCTTTTAAGCAAAACCAAAAGCATATGATACTAATAACGTCAAGGTAGAGCCATGGAAACCTAATTTATATTTAGTTAGTCGACTCTCCTAATTAGTCAACCAAAATCTCACCTTCTATTATATACTTAAGAATCAAGTACTAGTATTATTTGTAGATATTTTAGTTTTCTTTGGGGAATTAAAACTTTGCTTGGATTTTTATATTTGTAACGCATGAATATTATGCTCAACCAACTAAACTAACTTTCTGGATTATATCCCATTAATAATTATAGGCTCAAATAGTCAATAGAATCAAGGACAATTAAGCTATATAATAACAATTAGGAGGTGCCGTTTTGTGAAGGATTTAAAATAAATATATTATATATAAAAAAAATTAATTAGAGGGATATCCACCGAATAGTAGGTATTTTATTTGCTTTCCCCCAAGATTTGGCATCTTCTTGTGCAAAAATTTGATTGTGATTTGCGTAATCTTTTCTATTTGGTTGTACTATATCAATATCATTGGAACTTTGGATCTCACTTTACCGAACATGTGTAATCAAAGCATGTTCATGGGTATGTGAAATTGGATGAGAAAACAACAAAAAGTTGGGAGCATCCTTCATCTTTTCAAATCAAACAATGGAAAGAGATATCGGATTCTCGTGGTAGAATTCAAAGATATGCTATAATATTATATATGGTATACTGTTTAGGATTATGAACATAAAAATGGACCCCAATCAATGGCCTTTTAATAAAATAAAAGTGTTATTAAAGTAATGCAGTGTACTGTTTAAAGTTCTGATAGGATTCTTGACCAGGAAGAAAAAAATGTCATGACATTATCATAGATACGATTTATTTTTTCTCTTTATATTGAAGACGAAGAAAAAGGGCCAAACACTTTTTCGCTAAAAGACATCAAATTAGTTAAGAGGAAAGGAAACTTATGGTCAAGAATATGCTTATTGTTAGCTTCTTAATTTTTGATTAATTAAGAAATTACTAGTCGTTAATCATTATCTCTTTTCTCCCCCTATGATGTGTCCGTGTCGATGTTCTTTTCTTTAAGATATATGTCACTATGTCAACATCAATATATAATGCTAGAGTTTTTAATTTTTTATTTAAATGATTAAAATTTCAAAATCACAATAATAAAATGATAAAGAGAATTTAAATTTGAAAAAGTAAATCAAAATTTTAGGTTTAAAAAAATTAAAATTATTTTTGAGCGTCCAAGTGTCTTTTTTTTTTTTTTTTTTTTGTATTCATGGTTTCTATTAATCATGATAGGGAAGAAAGAAGGAAAGTACCCTATCAATTTTGGACCTCATTTTGGTCAGAATTTTTGGCCCAAATATATTTGGGCCTAATCCTGCATCTCCATAATCCATGTTAGAAGAAAGTGGATCGCAATTTGGCCCATTATCCGTAGCAATAAAAAAAGGAAAGGTGGCAATACTGGCTTTCATAAAAAGTCAACAATACTAGGTCGCAAGTTTCAACCGTCAGCGACTCCCCATCATCCCCTGCTAGCCACGTGTCCCAGCAACAGTTCCCAAAACCAACTCCCAGCAAAAATTCCGATTCCGATTCCGAATCCCCAAACCCCCCCCCCCATCCACAATGAATCAATAATAGAATCTGGTCAATAATCCGCTCTGAAATCTGAATTACTCAGCACAAAACCCGAAATTCCCAAAATATCCCTTGCTCTATTGATCGGAGCTGCAATGTTTGTGTTTGATCGCGTTGTGTGTTTTCTTGCGATATGGATAATAGGGTTAGGGATTGGTGGTTTGGGTTTGGGGAATGCGCTGAAGATGCCGTTTAGAGTGAACGACGTGCTTCCCGTTCTGCCACGTGGCATATCGTGGCCAGTTCTAAACACGTTCCACAGCGCCGTCGATTTGTTGCCGTATTTTGTGGGCTCCGTGACTCCCTCCAATGGCAGCATTCAGTGGAAAGGTGCTTGCTTCTATGATAACACCGCCAAGCTTAAGGTCACCGCTTCTGACTTCGATCAACCTGGTTTGGGTGGTGGCGTTCTCCATCTCAAGGTTCCCTCTCTTGTTCTATAAAACAGTTCGGTTATCATTTTACATTATGCCATGTTTGTGTATTCAAATTTTTTTTTTTTTAAATTTTGTGTTAGAAGGATGAAAAACTTAGTATTTTCAATTTTTTTTGAATAAACAACTGTCAAATTTTCCATGATATTTTAATTATTTTTTGTCTAACTCACTGAAATATAATACATTTGGATAGTAGTTGGAATCATGTCACTTTGTGAAGAATTCTTGTTATTGTTGTTGTAACTGCATAGCTTGTGTTATTTCAATTTCAGTGTGACTGTGAGCATGTTTATCTACTATTTGCTGATGCTTGGTGCAACTGGTAGGGCAATGTCAGTAGATTTTTGGATGGAAGCTTGTAGGTTGAATTGTTTGATTGGAAATTTCCACTTTCTGCTTTCTTTTGTTTACTAATATGGCTTGGCCTGTAAGTTTCCTTTTCAGTTTTGGTGAAAAGTAGTTTTGTTCTATTTGTAGACAGATGGCGCACATAGCTGGACCTGCATGGATCTTTATGTTTTTGCAACTCCCTACAGGATTACATGGGACTACTACTTCTCTTCAAGAGAGCACACCTTGAAGTTTGATTCATGGGAAGAGCCTGCCGAATTGGAATATGTAGTAATTTTTGGCTCTATTTTCCTCTAATCTTATTGTGGCATGTTGCATCCTAATTTCAACATTGGAATATTCTTACTGAATTGAACAGGTAAAGCAGCATGGGGTTTCTGTGTTTCTCATGCCATCAGGGATGCTGGGAACCCTGCTTTCTCTAATCGATGTTGTGCCCCTCTTCTCGAACTCTGTGTGGGGTCAGAAGGCCAACTTAGATTTCCTGAAGAAACACATGGGAGCTACATTTGAGGAACGTAGTCAGCCTTGGCGTGCAACTATTGATCCTGCAGATGTTCATTCAGGAGACTTCTTAGCCGTGTCAAAAATTCGTGGTAGGTGGGGAGGTTTTGAGACTCTGGAAAAATGGGTAACTGGTTCGTTTGCTGGTCATACGGCAGTTTGTTTGAAGGATGAAATGGGCAAATTGTGGGTTGGTGAATCAGGGCACGAGAATGAGAAGGTACGCACAGAGATAGTACACATACAAGGGGTGGTAACTTGCCTCCATTCTATTGTAATTAATCTTAGCACAATCTTTCTTTGTTTTAGGGTGAAGAAATAATAGTGGTAATTCCATGGGATGAATGGTGGGAATTGGCTCTCAAAGATAATTCCAATCCACAGATTGCCCTGCTCCCCTTGCATCCAGAAATGCGTGCAAAATTTAACTCCACTGCTGCATGGGAGTATGCTCGGAGCATGTCTGGCCAGCCATACGGCTATCATAATATGATATTTAGTTGGATCGACACTGTAGCTGAAAACTATCCTCCTCCTCTTGATGCTCACTTGGTATTAACCTTTCCTTATTTGTTATTCATACGTCATAAGTATGCAATTGAACAAGGCATTGGGGGTAAAAATTTATGAAACAATTAAGCTCCTATGATTGTGAAAAGTAAAGTTGAACCTTAAGTAGGCGTTTGTTTCAAAGAGTTTCAATTTATTTATGGGAATTGTGCATGGAAACATATTCGTCCCATGTTTATTTGAAGTTTCAAAATCTAATTTGTGGGAATAATTTTTTATCTAAAATATAAAATTTTATTCCCATTCAAAAAGGTGGGTATTTGGTATTCCCATGTCAAGCAAATGACAATAATAAGCTCATCCTTTTAGTGATATTGGGGTTATTTTAATAATTTAAGAATCGATTCTATGAATATGTATAATAAAACAAATGTATCTTAATTTATTATTGGGAATTTTAAAACAATTCCCAATTATTTGTAGTACTAAATAGCTAAGTTTTTTTTTTAAATTAATACTTGGGTATAATAGTCCCAAGAATATAATTCCTTAAAATATATTTCTTAACCTTGAAACAAACGCCACTAAGTAGTTAAGTCTAGGGAAGAAATAAAACTTTTGGGTATCAAATAATAAGTTAGTTTGCAAGAGATACAATTTCAAAGAAATTTTAACTAGGGTAAAGTATATTTTTTATCCTTGAAGTTTGTCAAAAGTTTTAAAAATATCCTTAAGTTTTATTTTGTTTCAAGGATAAAAAATATACTTTACCCTAGTTAAAATTTCTATGAAATTGTATCTCTTGCAAACTAACTTATTATTTGATACCCAAAAAGATGACAATGGGAATGAAGGACTATGTATCAACACTGCATCGAGAATTATGTTGGTGTTGCATTTATTCATTAGTGTTACATGCATGTTTTCCTTTCCATGTTACAAGAAAAAGTTTGTTCTTCTCATTATTAGTGTGTGCTGAGGCTAGCAGCTGATGAAGCAACTAATCTCTACCCTTCATTCATCCATGTGGATCTCGAGCAAAAACACATAAACTTATAATTTATTTTTTGTTAAGATTTATTTTAGACTTCTATTGCTATGATAATCTTATTGTAAACATGTCCTTTTTGCAGGTAATTTCTGTCATGTCTATGTGGACTAGATTGCAACCAGCTTATTCTGCAAATATGTGGAATGAAGCATTGAATAAGCGGTTAGGAACTGAGGTATGTATTATTTAATTTTTTAATGGGAACAATTCTCAGTCAAAACAAGAAGAGAAACTACACTTTCATATTTAAGTTTTGGATTGACCTTCAAGTTTGTTTCTGTTTCTTGTTAGTAATAGTAAAACATTCAAGAAGAAAATTTACATGCTTTTTAATTTAGCATGTTATTTTATTTAATATGGGATACATAATCTTTCTAGGGTATTGTAATCTTCATGAAAGCTCAAACTGGTTTGATACCCAAATACATTTTTTGTTGCTGAAATCTTTTCAAGTTTCTTAACCTTTTTTGTATTTGGCTTTTTTTTTTTGCATCACATCAGTGGTCGGATAGGATATGTCATTTGTATAAACTATAAATTATATAATATAATTTCTTACAAGTTTGGGCATCCCTTCACGGGCAAATAAAATTCTACCGAATATTGCAAGCACTTTTGTTTTTAGATCACATGATATCTGGTGGCATATTTTACTCAACAATATGTAGGCTGCTACTACTTCTTTGAAAGTTCATGAAACCTCTGACTTTTGTATGCTTGTAGGGTTTGGATTTGCATGATATTATAGTAGAGACCGAGAAGCGGGGGATACCTTTTGATCAATTACTGACCACACCAGAGCAAGATGAATGGGTATATAGTGATGGAAAATCAACAACATGTGTTGCCTTCATTCTTTCAATGTATAAAGCAGCTGGAATTTTCGGTCCTGTCTCTAGCTCCATTCAAGTAACCGAGTTCACTGTAAGCCACACCTTGTCTCAATGACTTGTTTGAATGGACCCTCACCATGAGTCGGCTTAATTCAGTTTTTCTTATGATTCTTCATTGTCACATTTGCAGATTCGGGATGCATACATGCTCAAAATTTTTGAGGACAACCAAACACGCCTGCCGAGTTGGTGCAACAATGAGAATGACCGGCTTCCGTTCTGCCAGATTCTCGGGGAATACAGGATGGAGCTGCCGGGCTACAACACCTTAGAGCCATATGCCAACATGAATGAGAACTGTCCTTCTCTTCCGCCAACTTATGATAGGCCTTCTCGATGTTAGATCTTTATGAGTTATCAATCTTCATATTTTGAGTTGCCTGTTTGCTTTCAAGTCATGGCATCTGATACTTCCCCATTCTACAATTGTCTATATTAATCCACGGAACGGGGAATAAAAATTTATAAAGTTTTGACTTTATTGCATTCAGAATCTGAACTAAGGATCATGATCGTGATCATGAGATTAAAGAATATGTTATCTTTTAATAATCTCATATTGATTATTATTACATGTTAGTTATGTTGAAACCATAACATAAATAAAATTGTAGATTAATATAGGTACGTTCACAGGTTGTAAATAAATATTTTAAGTTGGTATTGCCGTATTGATTGTGCTGATATGGTTTTATACTAGAAACATCCCCCACTAAAGCATTACACTAAATATGTTTTGTTTTAACCTAATAAAATTTTTTTCCGCACAGCAAGAAAATTAAATCCTTAAAATACGTATTGATAATATGAAAAAATTTCCATGCATTTTTCCTCTTAATATTTTATACTTTTACACTAATATCTAATTAAATTTTGTCTAATGATAGTTAAAATAATTATTTGCACATTTCATGTTTTAATATTCATTCAAATATAAGATTTAACTAGACAATAGAATAAGGGTTTTGTGATTTAGTGTTTTAACTAAACATACCTTTTATTGCTTTTTTTTTTTTGTTTTCTGTGCTATTCTCAACTCAATAGATCAATAACTAATTTATCGCTTATCTGAATTTTATTTAAAAGTTTATTGTTGGACGCTGACTAATAAATTGTTGCCAAAATGAATTTTGAATCTAACACTTGTTTCGGACGAACAAATATCCTAACTTTTATTTTTTATTTTTTTATCAGAAGGATTATACACCCCCTAGACCCTAAACAAATATCCTAAGTTTTTTTTTTTTTGGTCATGAAATATCCTAAGTTAAAAAGAATATAAAGTCCCGTCTTTTGGGCAATAAAAGGCCCATTGAAGTACTTTTGTTTGGGCCTAATTGGGCTTCTCTACTCCCGAAACGCCATACCTTTTGAACGCTCTTCTCTTGAGAACCGCATCCCGCTTGTCGCTATACTTTCAACGGCGTTCCGAACGACGTTCGGTCGACAAGGCGGTGGCCTCAGTTTCCCGACGACGCCGTCCGATTAATCTCCAGTCTCTACTATCCACCACCACAACAGACCTCCTCCCAGCTCCGAACCCCAACGGCTACTGTTCAACAGCAGAACACACCGAACTTTAAGCTCAGTTCCGCCACAACTAATTCCCCCACTCTCCCTCTCTCTCCTTCTCTCTCTCTCTCTCTCTCTCTCTCTCTCTCTCTCTCTCTCTCTCTCTCTCTCCATACGCGTTTCGGTTCCGAACAAAGCCTTGAAAGGTTTTCAACCTTCAACTTTAACGGGATCAGGGACGTATCTGCTTGATTTTCTCGCTCGCTCCATTATTGTTTTCATGCTTCGCGGTCGAATTGGCGGGTATTCGTAACCGATGAAAGATTTTTCACTTGAATTCGTTTTGTGAAGTTAGGGTTCGGTGGTTTTCGCTATGTCTGATACTTCCAGGGGCCGGGTTACCATTACTCTTGGGCGTAGCGGTCAGGTAATCGTGTCAAAAACTTTGGAACAACTTCTAAGTCTTTGATTTGTGTAAAATGAACTGATTTGAGTACTTTGTGCTACTTTGCTTTTAGCTGAACTTTCTTTATCTTTTCATTTTCCCCCTGTTTTTTCTTTGAATTGGCTCCTTTCTACTTACTCAATTGAACGATGCTTTCTATCGAAAGTGATACACCTTCTATGATATTATCGATGATTTTTTATTTTAAATTCTGTGTTTATGATTGTTAGAGGAGAAAATGTTCATGTTCTCAGTTCTCACTCTTATTTTTCACATTTTATTTTATATTCGGCATAACTTCATTTATACTAATGAGCCTATCTATTTTGCATTTGAATTTAGGTTGTGAAGAGGGATGTATCAGCAACAGATGCTTCTTTCTCAGGTTCATATGCTTCTGCTGGGACGAAGAGATCTGCAAGAGACAGGCTCGGAAATAATGCTGACAGTTCCTCGTGGTATGGGAATGAACTCAGCAGCAATAAAAGGTATGTTTGCTATTCGCCTGGTATCAGTAGCGCTAGTATGATATCGGATGTGGGCACCCCGCATAGTGAGGAGAATAAAGAATGTATTACTTCACTACTGTATTCTTTGATTGTTCTGTAAATTCACCATGAATAATATATGCGTAGGCAGTTTAAATCAGGAAAAAAAGTAATAGGTTTTCATTTCGAAACTCTAATGATTGGTGTTAGACTCGGACTAGCCTACCTACTTCTCCAAGTTGTTCAGTATAAGGTTCAATTTTAAACAGCAATTGCTTCTGTTGATGATTCTATTCTTATTTTGATGCAGACATCGAGGCTATATAGGCATGTCAAATGGGCTACATGGTAGTAAAGTCCCTCAGCAGTGAATTCTTTTCCTTCTAATATTCCTCCATTGATTAATTTGAAATTTATAACCATGCTGTTGTCAATTTACTTAGATAGGCGAATTGGCAAAGATGATCTTCGATTAAAGCTCATGCGAAAAAGTGCATCTAGACAGTCTAAAAGGAACATAGACCTCCGTGAAAAACTGTTGAAGGCTCACCCTCTGTCAACACGTGTTAATTCCAGCCGGCTCATGCCTGAGCCAAGTGAGTCAAGCATGCCCAGGCAAACGCATTTGGCTAGAAGTTCTAATGATTTAACACAGATGGAATCCATGAGATGCTCCTACTCTCCTTGGTCATTAGATCATAATCTTTCAAGACAAAGATCACCTGATGGGTTTCCTAGCACATCCCATGCAATTTCACCTCGAAGAAATGCAGAAGAGTTGCAGAGGAGGCCATCAAACCAGACAATGGATGGTGTCAGGCAAGTTCCACGTGTAACTAGGAATGTTCTCGAGTCTACAAGGGCTACAAGGCCTCTAAGTGCTGCACCTTCCACTATGATGGCATGCTCCACAATTTCCACATTGCCTTCAGTAACGGCTAAGCCTGGGGCATCTTTTCTTGGCCAAATTCCTCCATCAAGCAGCATTGCTCAAAGGACTGCATATGTGGTGAGTTTCATTTTCCTTTATGCTTAATACTTCACCGTTTCCTTTATTTTGCTTGGAAGCGTGTGTCATGACCATCTGCTAGATATCATGAATTCTTGATTGTGTTTTTTTATTTTCTTGTGCCTTGTGGCTGTTGCATATGCTTCGTTTTTTTAGTAACTTTATGACATTTTGGGTGTTGCTCTGAGTACTGACTGGAAAATGGAAATGCCTGTGATGTGGGGCTTTATATAGAAAGATTTTCTAACTATTGCCTTGCATTTTGTAACAACAGTATCACAGCAAATTATTACATCTTGGGTGATTCAAATCAATTACTAATTTATGATATACTGGGTTGGAACTGTTACTTCTGCACCTTGCTGTGTATTTTGATACAAGTACCCTCTTTTTGGATAAAAGACAAGCACCTCTCTGTTAATCCTGGTTTCAATTTAAGGGTAAAGTTCTGGTCTCGCTGTTGCTAGAATTATAGAATTGGAATTTGAGCTCATTAGCTGTCTCAGCATAGTATGCTGAAATAAATCTGTGTCAGAACCTACTATCATCCATGACTGTTTAATGACCTAAAATTGTGGATTTCTTTGTTGTTAGCCCTTAGTTTATCAGGAAATTTTCTGGTCCTTGTTTAATGGGGTAAGGGTTTGGTTGATATTATACCAATTTATGATCTTCTGAAAGCTTGAATACCCAAAAATGATCTTATTCTATACATGAAGCTAGAAATGCAAGCATCCTTTCAAAAGTTAATGTCAATATTGATTTTCTTTCTTTTCTTCTGATAGAAAGCATTATTGATACACTTGATTTTTGTGTTTTTCTGTGATCTTTCCTATCAAACAAATGGGTCAATCTTACATATGAATTAGAATGGTCTCTGGGCTTGAAGTTGAATGCTGAAATTTTATATAAGCTTTTATAATTATTGTCAGTCGGAAGATTGAACTTTTGCACTTTTGGAGTTTCAGTACTAAGCAGAAGCAGATGCGTTTTTGCTTGTGTCAAATTCTATGAATGGAACAATTATAAACCTTGTACTGAAATTGCTGTCACTGGTTACGATGTAGGGCAATGAACAGCAATCCTACCAAACTGTTGATGGCCTGTTAAATGCACTGGGGCTCGCAAAATATGCAATTCTCTTCAAGGCTGAGGAAGTATGTGATTTATTTATTATTTACATGATGAATTATCCTGGTATCTTGTTTTTCAAAATAAATTTCTGTTTTTAATTGTAACATGTTGGATGAAATGTTGGAATTATGCTATGGTTGCGAAAGTGGTAACCCTGAAAAATGATTGGAGAAGACTAGATATCAGAGGATCTTTTGACTGTTTAATCCTTTGCTATAGAATTTATATTTTTATGCAGTTTCTTGCCTCTTGACATGGTTCTTTCTCGTTTTGCTTCTGATTATATTAACTTTTCATGACATGGAATCAATGAAATAGTAATATACATTATGTCATAAGTTTGTTCCTGTATATTAGTTGAGCACCGTCTTGTATACTTCTTCCTTTTGAAATATACTAATGACAGGACTGAATACTTTTTATTTCCCTGCATTACCCTGGATTAGGTTCTATCTAGCTTGGAGCTAATATTGCCCACTGATATTTTATGCAGGTTGATATGACTGCATTGAAGCAGATGAGGGAAAATGACCTCAAAGAGCTTGGAATTCCAATGGTAATTATCTTTTTTTTCATTTATTGCCATGTTCAGGTCCTGTTACAATTGAGCTTGGAATTTAAATTAAACCTCACGTAATATGTATGGATTAATGTACACTGTTATGTCTATCAATGATACTTTGGCATGAGTTCAGTTACTGGAATTGTGAGTAAATTTCTTAGCTATGTATTCTGCATGACATTGTTTGTTGTTGTTCACCTGTTCTTGCTTATTATGATATGCGTTAATTCATAGTAGCTTGTTACGGGCTACTCCAAAACAACTATATATTGGAAATTTAAATTCTCTTGTTCTGTGTGCATCTGCAAGTTTATTTGTCTTACGAATGCTGTTTGAGTTGCAGGGACCAAGAAAAAAGATTCTTCTTGCTCTGTTGCCTCGTGTCAAACGTCAACAATGATCTATAATGCATGATGCAGAAGCTGATGGATATTGGATCACCATTTTTCTCTGGTGATAATGATACATATACATTTGAGAATATGTACAACTATATACATATGCCTTCTCCAATGAGGGTTGAGAATGTCCCATGTATCGATGTCAGGTTTGCACTCAAAAACAAGTATTGACCAAAGATTTAGATTTTTTTTTTTTCTTCTTTAAGGTATGTAGATCTATAATGTATCCTATCCTAACAATTGTTCTTTTGCTTATTGTTGGATGAAATGTGAAGTTGAATAATTAATTTTATACTGGATACACAGTATAATTTTTCCTTAAACGAGTCCTTGACATTGATGCTACCCTTCCTTTACACGCTTCTCTAGTGCACATCTATTATTTGATCTCTTTTAGATGTGGTTATGCTTTCTATTGAAGGGTTTTACTTAGAATCGTTATGGTTACACAACAATATCTTGGACTAACCAACGATCTCAATTTCCCACCTAATTGTTCTTTAACAATTCTGATTTGAGAAACAGCGGCAAGTACTTCACAGTGTTTTGTGGGGGGAACTCTTCACATTGATGAATCTTTATCAGGAATTCCAAGTGTAAGTTTCCTTAGTAAAGATACTTAAGATTGGACTAAAAGGCTAGCTTTCTGTTTCTATCTTTATTCCTCATCTTTATGAGACCTGGATAAAACATTAAACTTGTGCTTAGCTAAATCAGATCAAACATTGGTACTTTAGTTTACTCTATTGATGGAATGGCATCCATCAAAGAAAAAGTGATGTTCCACCTAAGAAAGGGTTAAGCTTTTGGTTGTTCATCATGTGGTTTCTATTCAGCTGCATTTGTCATACATAATTGTGCTAGTTGCTTAGTGCTTTATGTAATTTGTCTTGTGTTGGAGCCCTTAAACTCTGGCGTTTTCTTAATGTGTTTCCTTTACATTTCTTGCCCCCTCATGCTGTACTTTTGCATTTTCAATTGGAGGAAATAAATTGACATCTTTTCAATTTTTTTTAATCTCAAATTCTCGCACTCATCTTATTTGCATAGCCACATTTAATTCTTAATAAAAAATTATGTCCTCAAAGGTCATGGAGAAGGTAAAGGTTGCTAAGCTTCATTGATTTATTTATTTATTTTTTAAATGAGGTGTTGGATATTATTATTATTTTCAGGCTTCCAAACCAAGTTAGCCTCATTCCAAGCTTAATTGAGACTCAAACAATTGTGACAATGATACATTTTGTTTTCTTGTTGCTTCTTCAAAGTAATTTTTGGTAAAATCATAATTTTCAAAGGGTTGGAAGGAAGTAAAAATCGTTGCCTACCATTTACAAGGCCAATTTTAAAAGCTCCATTACTTTCTTTTCACAGTAATTTCTGATGTCATCTAATAGCATATTAGGTCCAAACACTTTGAACCTGAACTATAGCTAGTAGTTACGTAGACACCTAAATTACGAACCTGTTAATGACAATATAATTATCTTACTTACCTCTCTATATATTTTCAATCCCCATGTGCCTTTGAACATGCATAAGTTGGTATAAATGGACATTTCAAATCAATATGTTCCTTCACTGAAAGAACATGATTTTTCTACGGATCTTATATTATATAATAAGACTTGGATAACCAATATGGTTTCTAGACAACCATTATGCAAGGCTTTTTTCTTTAGGGAAAAAAAAACCATTACAACCTTTTCTGAAAGTTACTTACATGAATTGCCAACTATTTCAATATGATCAACTACTTGTTTTTCTATGTAAAAAATTAAAATAGTTGTTCAGATATCATTTTTTTTGGGTATATAATATATAACGTCAATTTCACATATACTATAATGTATATTGTTTAGTTTTTTCTCAGTCAGTTTTGGCATTCTATTAGGTTAATTAAATATCAGTGACCCATTTTGGATTTGTCCACAAGACTTGGTGGTAGAGGTTCCATACTTCCATATTCCGGTGCTCTCAAACTAACGTATATATAAAATAATGATTTTGTCATTTCACTCATTTTATTATAAGTCACTTTCAAATTATGTTCAATAGAAAAATTTATAAAAAATAAAATTATAAAAATGAAAAATAATTTCAAAAATTTGCAAAAGAAGAGTGACATCAATTTTAGGAGTGGGAAAATCACTCCATTAATTATTGACTATCAATAAAGTAAGATGAAAATAATTAACTACTAAACAATTGAAACCAGCCAATTCACCCAATTAGTCTCTCCTACCTTATAGCATCATTTTATTCACACTAATTTAAAATGCTTCATAACAGCAAGCCAACTTGGAAAATTTCATCCCTATAGCACAAAAAGAGAATATATTTGAATAAACTTCAAATTAATTAATTAATTAAGAAAAAGTAGAGGGGCTTGATCAACATGAGAGGCTTATTTGGTGGAAGAAGTCCACCAACAAAAGATATAAATATTAAGTAGACATAGCGGAATAAAACCACCTTTGTAATTGTTTTCTGAAATAATTGTCATAAAAGCAGAAAAGATGGGGTCCAATAACTAGGACAAACGTCCAACACAAAATTCAGATTATTGGTAGTATAATGTTAGTTGATGACTTTAATCACCTTAAATAATTTGCTTTAATTATAAGTATAAAAGATGGAGGTATTGCGTTCTTTAAGAAGATATGAAAAGAATAAATATCCTATGCAAAACATGTATTAGTATATATGCTTACATCATATCATTTCCCACTTCTCTTTATCACCTATTCTTTGATTTTTGTGTTAGAAAAATACTCTCTGAAGTTATATTGAACTTATAGTGTGTGTAATACACGTGATTAAAAAAAAAGTGCTAATATATATTTATATTATTTAAGAAGTGTTATATTTAATTTAACAATAAAATGTGATATTTAGATAAAAATATAATATTATTATCCAATTTATATTTATAAATAACAAATATTTTTTAAAATATGGTCAATATAAAGGAAGACTAAGAATTTACATTTTGCCACTTCCAGAGAAGAAAAAAGAAAAAAAGTTTTTTTTTCCCCTTCTTTTTGGTACATGTATAATGCATAGAGGGATAATATAATTACAAAGAAGCTGCATTTTGTATTACAAAAAGATGTTTCTATGAAAGAGATCATATTTATCTAATAATTAATGTGACAATCTTAGGTAGAGAACAATACGTATGAAGCCATTAAAATATTAAATTATTGGTGGCTGGTGGTCAGAGATAAAATAATCTTGGTATGGTTTTAAACTTTTAATTAATTACGGTTGATGGTTGATAAATTATCTTATATAATATTAAGAATAGCAGCCCCCTTTCCATCTAGATGTTTGCTTGCATTCCTCATAAACAACTATAAACGTGCCTTAGGCATGAATATATCTGATATTTTAATAAAAAATATTATTTGTACATCAAAATTAACTACTAAAATCAGTCACTAATGTATTTATGTATAAATATATATGTAATTTAATTTATTTTCAATATATATTTATATTTTATTATATATTTTATACTAATAACTGACTTTGATGATTAATTTTAATATACTATAGTATAATCCTATTTTAATAAAGGAGAAAATCCAAGTGGTACTGTATCATACCAAGTCTTCTATATTTGAAAAGTTTAAGTTGTAACCGCCACAAAATAACATATTTTATTACAAACATTGCATGAAAGACGGCATTTTTTTACTTGACTTTTCTTTAAACAATTATATTAGGTTATCATTAAAATTAGTCATTAAAATTAATTATTAAAATATAAAATATATATTAAAAATAAATTAAATTATATATAAATATATAATAATTAATTTTAATGATATTTTTATTCTTTAAGTTATTAAATATTCCATTATTATTAGTAGCCTTTTGGGTTTGCCTTGTGCGTGCTTTGCATGCATTATATTATAAAAAGAAAATAATTTCTTAAACATTTATATGATCACAAGTCATTATATATCAACGCCTTTGTTTACTATCTTGATATTTTAATATAATTTTATTTTACACTCAAAGTTTTATATTATATACTTTATTAGTCTTCAATTAACACCCACTTTCAAATATTAAAATAAAAGCATCACTCAAAAGAAAAGAACTTGTTTTCTCAAATAGAAGCAACAGTATTTGTTTACAAGCTTATTATAAAAGGAGGAGAAATCCAAAAACAAATCCTTGCAATTCACCTTCCAAAGAGAGAAAGAGAGAGATATAATATGGAAAAGAAGAATGTCTATGATGCTTCAACATGGGATGATGGTGTTGAAAATAATAATGGGCATTCATCAAAACACAAGAGGCTCAAGTTATTTGGGTTTGAACTAATAAACCCAAAGGATCATTCAGAAGATGAAAGTGTGAATTCTTCAAATTCAGCTTCATTATTATTGGAGGGAGATCATGATGAGAAAAATAATAATAATAAAAAATTAGAGTGTCAATATTGTTACAAGGAATTCGCAAATTCACAAGCACTAGGAGGACACCAAAATGCACACAAAAAAGAGAGAATGAAGAAGAAGAAGTTGCAGCTTCAAAAAACTAATGCTACCACAATCAACCACTACCTTCTACAGCAAGCAAGCTCCAATATCAATAATATTATTGATAATTGGTTATATAATCCTTCTTCCTTTATTAGTAATAATTCTGAATCTCAGATTAGCTTTAATAATAATGATCAAGATGATGATGATGGTCTTATTCATGTTTCAAAGTATTCTCATGATCAACAAGAAAATTATTGTATGTTCAATTTCTCCCATGCTAGTTCGAATCATCATCAGGGACATGTCAAAAGTTTGGATCTTCAGCTAGGCCTCAGCTTGGAGTCAAATACAAGAACTTTTTTATGGAGAACATAGATTTACTTTAGTCTTGTTAATTAAGAATATTATGTAGATAAACTAATTTGTTGTTGGTTTTCTTTTTTTTTTATTATTTTAATCTAGGAATTCATCTCACAGAAGATATGAAGAGAAAGGAAGGAATATTCAGTTATTCATTGTAGTTGGTGTGAATTGTGATCCATTCAAAAACCAGTATTGAATATTTTGACCGGTAACCAAATATGTATGTATAATAAAAAACGTTTGAGAAATAATAGAAAATTAGTCAAAAGCTAAGGAATTTTAGTTATTCATTTTAGTTAGTATGATCCATTCAGAAACCAATTATTGAATATTATGATCTATTCATCTGTGACCATATATGTATAACGTATACATAATTCTTCTGAGTAACTGGGAGTCTGGAACATGATTTTTTGTAGTAATTTTTCGTGATTTTAAAGAAAAAAAAATCCTCTAAAATAAGGAGAGGATGAAATAATAAATATATAAAAAAATAATTATTATTAAATTTGTAATTTCTATTCTGTGAGAGTTTATTAGTTTGATTTAAGAATAATTAAACTTTTATTTTTTTTGTTTTATTAATTTTTTCACTTTACAAAAACTTGATCCATTATATAAAAGTTATGATTATTTTGCTTAGGTGGACGAACAAGATTATTGAGTCATTTCTCATTGTTGTCATCGTATGAGGCCAAGTTAGACTTGTGTCATCAAGTTTTTTGGGCTCAAAACTAGAAAGAAAAAGGGGGTTATTATTATTTTATTTGTTTTATTATTAACTTTTGGTAGAGAGTGATTAATAATTATTGTGTAACTGGGAAGAAAAATCACCTAGGTTAATTTAAGGTTAGGAGGATAAAGTGTGCATTTTATTGTCGGAGAGTATTTACCGAGATGGAGAAGATTGTTATTTTTAGAATGTTGGCGGATATTGGTTTCTTCTGCTTTTGATTAGAGACAAGAGAGTTAATTTAGATGTCGATTAATTAGGTCCAAGTCGAATTGCCAGCTAATGAACCCTTCAATGTTTATATAGGCTATACATATATATGGTTAATTGAGTCTACTCAAAGAACCAATATCCTTCCTTAATGAATATAAAAATACTATAAATGCAAAAACTCATTCATCAAATAAATATTTTGGTAGGATAATTCACTTGACTGTAATTTAAAATTACATAAATATACTAAACAAAAATAGATTATATGTTTATTCTAAATATATCATATAAATTGAATTAGTGTAACTCGGTTTAATTTATACATTTACATGTAAATCGAATCACACTAATTTTATTTAACATGAGAACTAGCAAATTGAAATAGGATAACTCGATTTATTAAAGAAAAATCATGGCAAATTTGGGTCTCTAGTAAATCAAATAAGCCACTTTTAAATTATAATATAATATGCTTCAAGGATAAATTGAATCATTCTTATTTGATTCACCAAAAATGCTTTCTTATATAAATTGAAACAAGCTAATTCGATTTGATGTTGGTTTTTTTATATAAGGATTCAAATTTATTTCATACGATTTACATTCACAATCTCCCACTCTCGTTAGAATCCGCGCCAAAGAGAATTTTGAGAGAACAAAGCAACAAAATTCAAAATCATGGTCATAGAGGACGACCCGAATCCGTATCTACCGATTGAATAAAGTTACTCATATTGCTGATAACATCAACGAAGAGGTGAGTACATGAAATTTCTTTTTTTTTTTCCATGTTAGATAAGAAATGTTCGCAATCCTTAGTAACTTAGAATTATTAGATTATAAATATTAGTTAGAGTATTGATTTAAAAATTTTTATTAGAACTTTTATATTAGAAATGTTCGTATTAGTAGTTATTTAGAATTGTTTTTTATGGTTATCAGTGGCTAAGAGAAGGGGTTGAATCTTAGCCCCTTTTTGTTGAGTAAAATTTGTTGTCCTTTTAAAATGTTTCAGGAGATATTTCTGCCTTTTTGTCTAGTCACTGGTAAAAATGACGATTTTAAAACAAACTGAAACTTTGGGGACCATTTTGTAGCAAAAAAAAGTTAGGGACGATTCCGATTTTCGACCTCTACGTTGGGACTAAAATCGAACTTAACCCAATAATATTCTTTCGAGTCGATCTCTAAGAAAGAACACCAAACTTATTTAAATTTGAAAATTGATCATTATAATGGACATCTAATATGAAATTTTCAAATTGACTATCAAGTATCAAAAGTTGAATAAAAAATTATTGTGGGGTCAAATTTAATAATTTAGTGGGGGCAAATAAATATTATTATTATATACTACTCAATAAAATTTCAAATTGTAGTGGGGCGCTTGCCCCCACACCCACATGAGTGGATCCGTCCCTGACAACAATGATAGAATTTCACTATAATCTTCATGATTATATACACCAATTCTCCCTAGGAACTACCCTTCCTATCCGGGACAAGTCCAGAATCTATCCCCAATCCTGAACTTGACTTGGTCACCTACCAAGCTTTCAACTGCTAAGTGCTAACCCAACTTGCAAGGGGATTTCCACAGAATCATGAAATACAACACAGATGTACAAAGGACCTCTAGAACATCTATGGCTTTTTCTTTTAATTTTCTATACTCTGCCTTTTTACACTCTATGACTTTTTCTTACAAACCTCACTGTTTTCCTTTTTCCATGAGACTCAAGACAGACAAAACTAAACAGAAAAATTACAAAATGAAGAACATTGAAGGAGAAGAACTTCTATTAGCTTGGGTAGCTATGAGAACTCTGTGCTTTCACTCTTTTCTCCTTGCTTCAAGCCCTGGTTGTTCTCCCTTATTTATAGAAGGGGAAGCCTCCAAGGTTGAAACTATTGAACCGAGCCAACTTCTTCTTCTTCATGCAAAAACCGGTTCATCCAGAGAGAGGAGAGAGAAAACTGAATGCTATAACCAAAATGCAATTACCTCTGTGTCTTTCCTTCTCACCAAGCTTTATCAATCCGGGCCTTTCATCTTGACTTGCTCCCCAAGAAGGATTCCTAGCCCTTGATGAGTTCTTGATGCTTGACAGCTCCTCCTACTCTTATCTTCTGCCTCATCCTCCACGTAGTTACAGTAGCTACCTCCTGTGCTGGTTGAGCAAAAGTAGAGACGAGCCATACTTCCAAGGGATATTCTTCCTCTGACCGAAATGGATATCTTCCATTTTTGGGTATGGAAGGCTTGAGACTTCTTCACCACACCTTACCTTTTGTGACAAAGTTCTCAGCCACACCATACTATAGATCTTCTTTTTCTTACCGCCATCATCACAATTGCCTCTTCCTTGCAACTAGCTTCTCTGATAGCTTGCTTCATCCCTTCTTTCCTGCTAGACAAGACCGAAAAAGAGAGGAGAGAGAACAAAAAAATGCTTGCAATATAATTAAAGAAGAAAATGAAAATGAGTTGTGTTTACATTACCCATGCATAGCCTCTGCTTCCTTCTTCTGATTACTTGCTTCTACCATCTTCTTCTCTGACAGTGAGGTGACAGAATGCAAAGAGAGAGAAGAGAGAGAATGTTTTCAAAGAAAATAAAGAAGGAAATAAAATCAATTACACTTAATAAAAACCCACTTCCCTCTTTCATAGTAACGTGTGAAGCAATAATAGCAATCACATTAATTTCAAACTTTCTCTCTCATATTACCAATGTCTGCATTAACTACATTTAATCAAATTTTGAATTCTATTAAATGAAGAGAGTGGAATCCGTTGAAAGCATATAACCATTTCATAAAAAATTAGATTCTATCAAGTTAAATGAGTAGCTTAAACATTGGCCCCAATTCTTTTTTTAATTTCGGACCAACCATCTTGTTGGGCTTAAAAAAATTTTCCTGGCCCAACAAGCATAACAATTAAGCCATAATTCATATAACAATTTTGCACAAGGCTAAATTTTCTTTAATGATCCATTTGGGCTTGTGATTTGGGTCAATTTTGTTTTCTTTTATTTCAAAGTACACTCACTTATATTAATTTTGCACATGGCTTGATTGATAACAAGTGGGGCTCATATTGCCTTTTGACCCAATATGAAATTTGCACACTAATAAACACATTAAACAACCTATTGGAAGCAAATAACAATTTAATAATTTAATAATGTTTGATCATCAAATTAGATATTAGTTTTTCAAACTCAACAATCTCCCCCTTGATGACAAACATTATTAAAGCTGAATTGAAAAGGATTAGGATTAGAAAATTTCTTTGATGATTTGGCCGAATCCTCCCCCTTTCAATTGTTCAAAATGCTCCCCCTTAATGTGTGCCTAATTAACACAATATTCAAGCAAGCAAAAACTGTGTACAAGCTCCAAAGGATTCCCAAAAGATAAAAATTTCAAGAATTTGGATCTTTTAAGACCGAGCCATATTTTCACAAGAAAATGCTTTTCAAACACCTTAATTCACCATAGTCCAGTCAGCACACTTGCATGTGAGCAAATAAATTTATCAATGATAATCAAAGCTCAAGTCAAAATTAATCCACTAATACAAAGTGCTTAAAACAAAGCCAAACCAGAGCATAAAACAGAGCAAAACAGGGCAACAAATCAATGAAACATAACAGTTTCAATTCAGCCCTTTTTCTCTTCTCCCCCTTTTGTCATCAAGGAGGGACCCTGCAAAAAAATAGAAAAAGAGCAATACAGTCCATAATAATTCAAGTATAAAACAAAACAACATCAAAATTAAGTTTGGTACAGTTATCCAAGACAGATGAAATTAGTTCCACTGAGTCAATTACACAGAGAGCAAAATAACAGAGCATTCAGCAACAGCAGCAACAGGGAGCAAATTTGGGTATCAGAATTTTCTTTATTAGATTCCAGAACATCATCTTCTTTCTCGAAAGGAGCCATGTCCTCATCAACTGAATCCAAATGCTTTAAGAGCAAGTTTACCCTTTCATGAAATTTCAGCCAAGCCTTTTCATTTTGCATGCAAGCTTTCTAGCTTCTTTGCTAGATTTTACCATTTGCTTAGACATGGTAGCAAACTCCAAGAGAACTTCTTTACCTTTAGCATGTTGCGGTACACCACCACCTTTGATTGTGGACACTATATTCTCAACAGGCTCATTACTCAAATCAACATTAAAATGCTCAATCAAGCAAGTCAAAAACATACCATATGACAAGTTACTCCTTTTATCACTTTTCACACAGTCCCACATATGATGAATCATAAAGTAAGCTAAAGATATGGGGATGGAGTTCAAAACAACATAAAGAACACGGGTGTCACAAACAGCTACCCTCTGATATGATTTGCTTTTAGGAGTAAAAGAACTGTTATTAATGCTAGGAACAAACCTTCTCTTTTAAAGCAAAATTATTAATGAAAACGGTTTTTAAAATTTAATTTGAATTTTTTAAAACTATGAAAACTGAAAAGACAAGTCATGAGGAATGATAAAATATTAAAACTGTCATGACTTGAAATGGAATGGAGTGATGATATGTTGAAAAATTAATTTCAAAAAATTAAAAGAGTTTTATGATTTAAAAATAATGAGCCTATATCATGTGAACAAAGTTTGTCTTACATAAGCTCAAAAGGTTTACAGCATGCTGGGCAATAGGGCACAGTTCTCCATGTTTAATCCACAAATTTTCTGGGCTTTATACAAGTCTTCCTTTGAAGATTTCATCACTTGCCCAATTTTGTCTCCCTGCTATCTACGAGACAAAAACCAACAGAATCAGAAAAATCACATATTATCAACAGAATTTAATTCTAACATTCCTAAACTGTTTCTTAAAGAGCAGAATCTGTCTTCACACAAGGGTTTAGTAAAAATGTCTGCAAGCTGTTCATCGAATTTTACAAATTGAATATCAATAGTTTTCTTTTGTACATGTTCTCTAATAAAATGATATATCACTTTAATGTGCTTGGTTCTAGAGTGCAGAACAAGATTTTTGGAAATGTTTATTGCACTCGTATTGTCACAAAATAAGGGTATGCTATTGATTTTCAATTTGTAATCCTCCAACTGAGTTTTCAACCAAATTAATTGTGAACAACACGCAGAGGCAGATATATATTCAGCTTCGGCTGTGGATAGAGCAACTGTGGCTTATTTCTTGCTTGACCACATGTTAAGTGAGCTTCCAAGGAAGCAACACATTCCGAAGGTGCTCCTTCTATCCACCCGATCTCCCGCATAATCTGCATCACAAAACTCTACTGCACAAAAGTCATTAGTTCTAGGATACCATAAGCCATAATCACAAGTTCCCTTAATGTATCTAATGATTCTTTTTACGGTTGAAAAATGAGATTCTTTTGGGTGAGATTGAAATCTTGAACATACGCCCACACTTTGAACAATATCCGGTCTAGAGGATGTAAGATACATGAGTGAGCCAATCATTCCTCTATACTGTGTTTCATCCACATCTTTACCGTTCTCATCTTTTTCAAGTTTAGTATTTGGATGCATTGGAGTTCCCATAGGTTTGGAATTTTGTAGGCCAAATTTCTTGATTAATTCTTTAGCATATTTTCCTTGGTGAATAAAAATGCCACTAGGAGTTTGTTTAATTTGGAGATCAAGAAAGAATGTTAGTTCTCCCATTAAGCTCATTTCAAACTCACTAGTCATGAGTTTTCCAAACTCTTCACACAAGGATTCATTGGCCGATCTAAACACTATATCATCCACATAAATTTGAACAAGAAGAATATCATCATTTGATACTTTTATAAATAAAGTTGTATTGGTGGTTCCCCTTTGAAATTGATTTTCTAATAAGAAGGCACTAAGACTTTCATACCAAGCTCTTAGAGCTTGCCTTAGGCCATAAAGAGCCTTTGAAAGCTTAAAAACATGATTTGAAAATTCCTTTCTTTCAAAACCAGGGAGTTGGGCCACAAATACTTCTCTATCTATAAATCCATTAAGGAAAGCACATTTAACATCCATTTGGAACATTTTAAACCCCATGTGGGCAGCATAGGCAAGAAGTGTAAATCATGTTGCTTGTATGCGAAGTTTGTATTCGTAGGTTTTGATGAATGACAAACCAACAAACGACATGAAAGACAAACCAACAAACAACTTGAATGAAAAAGCATGTTGAAAGATCAACCAACATTCAACGTTGAGGAATGAAGAGTTGAAAGCAACACAACAACAACAAGAAACTCAAGTCCACAACATTTGAAGACAAGTATAGTGTCTTAGGACTTAGGTAACTTCTTGTTAAGAACCAATTGCTAAATCTCTCAACACACACTCACAAAATGTTTTGATGCACATCTTGCAATTCGATGCTAGCCAAATGGTTTAAAAACTTGTTTTCAAAGGTACAAAAGCATAGGAATTGACTCCAACAAGTTTGAGATCAATCCTAAGCATTTTGAAGTGATTTTAAGCCATTCTTTAAGGTTTGCATCGATGCACACTCATCTTGCATCGATGCAAAGCATGCGACGACTTGTTGCATCGATGCAAAGATGTTTGCATCGATGCAACCTAGCTGAAAATTCAAATTTCAGCTTCAAAGACACATTTGCATCGATGCAAATGATTCAAAAACATAAAAAACGGCTAGTTTTGACAAAACGACTCCATCCCATTAACTCCCCAACGTTTCTAAGGTTTGGGGAGTCTATAAATAGATGGATTGAAGCCTTATTTCATATATGTGAGTATTTGCAAACTATCTTGTTCATATTCTTTCATTCTACACATTTTTTAAGGTGTTATAATACACAATTTGAGAGAGCAATATCAATTGGTTCAATAGTGCTAAACTTGTAATCATACACTCTTCTAGAGAGTACTCATTTCATCTCAACAATTCTTTGAGAATTGTTTTCTTGTAACACTTTGTAAATTGGAGTGTGATCTCCAAGGTTGAGTCAAGAGTTATAAACACTATAGTCGGTGAGGATACCAAAGAAGTATACTAAGTACTCAAGGCAAATCTTAGAGGAGGTATCTCTAAGTGGAGTGGGTTAGTATACGAGTGGTGATCATATACCGTGAGGTGTTAGAAACTAAGGACTCGGATTGTAAAAGGTTTTGCGCGAGCACCTTGAAGCTTGGCAATAGTGGAACTTCTCAATAGCGATTGAGAAAGAAAGTGGACGTAGGACAAGGATTGTGCCGAACCACTCTAAATAGCGTTTGCATCTCTCCAAACTCATCTCTTCAATATTATTGTCTTTTACCTTTGAGCAAATAAATTGTGATCGAAAAGTAGCTTCGTAAGTACTTAAGGAATAGCTTAAGTCCGATTGGTGAAAAGCTTGATCAATTTATTTGAGTTGGTGTCTATTGGAAAGTAAAAGCTCCTTATAAATGCTTAGCAATTGAGTTAAGCTCTTGGAAAAATACTAGTACAATAACACTTTTGTATATTGTCTTTAACTTTCGCAAAAAGATTCATTGTTGTTGCAATACTCAATTCACCCCCCCTCTTGAGTAATTGTGCATAGGTTCTACAAGAAGCAACCTAATTACTTCCATTCTTGCTACCAGGGCAAAAGACTCATCAAAATCTATACCCTCCTCTTGATCGTAACCTTGGGCCACTAATCTAGCCTTGTTACGAACAACACTACCATCCTCACCCAATTTATTTTTAAAAATCCACTTAGTACCCGTTACCTTCTTACCATTTGGATTAGGTACAAGTGTCCATACCTCATTCTTTTCAAATTGAGCAAGCTCCTCTTCCATGGCTTTGATCCAAGAGGAGTATTCAAGAGCTTGTTTCACATTGTGAGGCTCCATTTGGGACAAGAAAACAACATTGCTTTGCTCGGCTTGCTTCTTGGATGAGGATCTTGTGGTTACTCCTTGGGAAGGATCACCTATGATGAAATCATGAGGATAACCTCTCATAGACTTCCACTCTCTTAGTTTTCGGAGTAAGGTTGAGCTTTGATGAGCTTCGACAGATTGTTCTGTTCCAGATTCTCTTACTGGCTCAGGAGACAAAACAAAAATGTCTCCTCCATCCTGATGAGACAAATTTGGTCGGACAAATTCTTCATTTGGGATAGTAGTTGGGATTTCTTGACTTGATTGATGGTTCATATCAGCTTCACTTCCTGTATCATCATCTAAAAGAGCATTGGGAATTGAATTAGTATCATTAAAAGAAACGTGTATAGATTCCTCTATGGTTCTATGTTCCTTGAGGTAAATTCTAAATGCTTTGCTAGTGGTAGAGTATCTAACAAACATTCCTTCATAGGATTTTGGATCAAATTTGCCCAGATTTTCTTTATTGTTAAGTACAAAGCATTTGCATCCAAAAATGTGGAAATACTTAAGATTTGGTGGGGTTCCCTTCCATAGCTCATAAGGTGTTTTCTTTAAACCCTTTCTAATGATGGTCCTATTCAAAATATAACAGGCTGTATTTACAGCTTCAGCCTACAAAAATTTTGGAACATCATTTTCACAAAGCATAGCCCTAATCATCTCTTGAAGGCTTCTATTCCTTCTTTCAACTACCCCATTTTGTTGAGGGGTTCTAGGACATGAAAAGTTATGTGCAATTCCAAAATCATCACAAAAATTTTCAAAGTCTTGATTTTCAAATTCTTTTCCATGATCACTTCTCAAGTGGGCAATTTTCAAATCTTTTTCATTTTGAATTCTTTTATAAAGGGTTGAAAAAGTATGGAAAGCATCATTCTTATGAGTAATAAAAAGTACCCAACCGAATCTAGAGTAATCATCTACCACTACCAAGCCATAATGTTTACCTCCTAAGCTTTGAGTTCTTGTGGGACCAAAAAGATCAATGTGCAACATTTCTAATGGCCTCTTGGTAGAAATTCCATCTTTTAGTTTAAAAGAGGTTTTTACTTGTTTGCCTAATTGACAAGCATCACAAGTAATATCCTTATCAAATTTAATGTTTGGAATTCCTCTAACCAAGTTTTTCTTAACAAGCTTAGAAATTTGGTACATGCTTGCATGACCCAATTTCTTATGCCATAGCCATTTTCAGATTCAAGTGAGGTAAAACATGTTACTTTTTGATCTTTCAAATCCTCAAGAGTCAATTCATACATATTGTTACACCTTTTAGCTTCAAAAAAAATATTCCCAATTTTTTCACAAATAACTAAACAAACCAATTTTCTAAAAATAACTTCATATCCAAGATCACATAATTGGATAATGCTTAGTAAATTGTGTTTCAGCCCATCAACAAGTAAAACATCATTTATAAAAGGAGAAAAGCTTTTACCAATTTTACCTATTGCCACTATCTTTCTTTTGCCATTATCACCGAAAGTGACAAACACTCCATTATATTCATCAAGCTTAATGAAGAAGGTTGCCTTTCCGGTCATATGCCTAGAGCATCCACTATCCATGTACCACATATTGTCCTTTCTCTTGGATGCTAGGAACACCTACAAAATAAGCTCAAGTGACCTTAGATATCCAAATCTTTTTGGATCCTTTCACGTTAAACCATCTTCTTTGTCCCAATCCATTGTAGTCAAACAAAATTTTACAAACTTTGTTACAAATCATTCTTTCACCAAAGAAGCATTGAATAGGAAAGTGGCCATTCCGGTTGCATAATCTACAAAATCTATGAGAGGCTGTTTTCACAAAGCTTGTTGGGTTTTGAAATCTTACATCATTTGAAGATGATGCTATATTTGCAAAATAAGGTATTTCAACCGATTTTGATGCTTGATGGAAACCCAACCCAGTTTTGTCATAACGAGGTTTTTGACTTGCCAATTTTTTATTTAAATTTTCTGAACTTTGTGTAAACTTGGCTAAGTCTTCTTTAAGCCTTTTTATCTCTTTATGTAGCCACTCATTTTCTTCAAAATAATTCAGATTAGCAGTTACGAAATGGTGATATTCACAGCTTTTGAGTTGAGCTTTTAACTGCTTATTTTCTTCAACAAGTTCAACAGCAGTTTCAGCATCTCTCAACTTATCTTTTAGAAAACCATTTTCTGCTTTAAGAATTTCAATTTGAGACTCAAAATTTTGGTTTTCTAGCAAGAAGCATCTAATTTTTTCAAAAAGATGATCAATCATGAGATAAAGATCTTCAGTGTCAGGGTTATGAAATACTACCTGTTCAACGTGATCTGCCATGAGACATGGTTGAGACTTGGTTTCTGATTCTTCATCATCTTCTAAGTCGTTTTCCAAGTCCTCCCAAGAAGCCATCAGTCCTTTCCTTTTTCCCTTCTTCGGCTTCTCCTCATTCTTCAACTTAGGACAATCTGATTTGAAATTCCCAAACTCTTTGCAGTTGTAACAGATCACTTTGCTGAAATCTTTCTTTTGTTTCCTTGAGCTGCTTCCCTTGCTTCTTTCCTTGAGTTTCACCATTTTCCTAAATTTTTTGGCAAATAAAACAAATTCATTTTCAGAGGAGTTATCACTGGATTCATCATCCAAAGGGTTAGAAACAGATGTGAAAGCTATTCCTTTTCTTTTAGAATCTTTTTTCAAATAAGTGTTTTCAAAAGCAAGTAAATTTCCTCTCAAGTCATCATATGTCATAGAATCAAGACCACTACTCTCAGATATTATCAATGCCTTTGTTTCCCACTCTTTTGTGGACATCTCAAGACTCTTCTCACAAGCACAGATTCAGGATACTTAATCCTCATAGCATCCAAGCCAACAATGATGATGTTGAATCTTTCAAATATTTCATCTATTAATTCTACTTCCTTCATTGAGAATATTTCATATTCTCTATTCAGCATATCTATCCTGGTCTTCTTCACTATAGTGGTTCCTTCATGAGTGACTTGAAGTTTGTCCCATATTTTCTTTGCCGTTATGCATCGTGATACCCATCGGTATTCCTCGAAGCTGATTGCACAGTTGAGCAAGTTGATAGCCTTGGCATTGAGCTCCACCTTCTTTCTGTCTTTTTCGGTCCAACTGGCTTCGGGTTTAAGAGAGACTACTCCTTCAGCACTTGTGGTGGTTGGAAATTGAGGACCCTCCAAGATGATCTTCCAGAGTCTGTAATCTAATGCTTGCACAAAAATCTTCATTCTTTCCTTCCAATAGGTGTAGTTCTTCCCATTGAAAAGAAGAGGTCTGTTACTTGACTATCCTTCTGTCAGATTGTAGGACACCAGATTTGAGCCACTGTTCTCTGCCATCTGGATCTTTTCTCCAAGCTGCAAAGCTTGATCTCTTTGAGACCAAGCTCTGATACCAATTGATGGTTATCAGTGGCTAAGAGAAGGGGGGTTGAATCTTAGCCCATTTTTGCTGAATAAAACTTGTTGCCCTTTTAAAATGCTTCAGGAGATATTTCTGCTTTTTTGTCTTGTCACTGGTCAAGAGACTTTTTTTTGTCTCGTAACCAATAAGGAGATATTTTTCAATTTTGTATCCTTCGAACAGAATCATAATTTGAGTAGAGTAGAGAGATAAAATCACACCCAGAAGTATCCTAGTTCAGCTGCTAAGTGCAGTGCACCCTACATCCAGTCTCCATCACAACAACGATAGAATTTCACTATAATATTCATGATTACATACACCAATTCTCCCCAGGAACTACCCTTCCTATCTGAGACAAGTCTAGAATCTATCCCCAATCCTGAACTTGACTTGGTCACCTACCAAGCTTTCAACTGCTAAGTGTTAACCCAACTTGCAAGGAGATTCCCACAGAATCATGAAACATAACACAGATGTACAAAGGACCTCTAGGACATCTATGGCTTTTTCTTTTAATTTTGTATACTCTACCTTTTTCCGCTCTATGGTTTTTTCTTACAAACCTCACTGTTTACTTTTTTCCATGAGACTCAAGACAGACAAAACTAAACAGAAAAATTACAAAATGAAAAACATTGAAGGAGAAAAATTTCTGTTAGCTTGGGTAGCTATGAGAACTCTATGCTTTCACTCTTTTCTCCTTAATTCAAGCCCTGCCTGTTCTCCCTTATTTATAGAAGGGGAAGCCTCCAAGGTTAAAACTGTTGAACCGAGCTAACTTCTTCTTCTTCATGCAAAAACTGATTTGGCCAGAGAGAGGAGAGAGGAAATCGAATGCTATAACCAACATGCAATTACCTCTGTGTCTTCCCTTCTCACCAAGCTTCATCAATCCGGGCCTTCTATCTTGACTTGCTTCCCAAGAAGGATTCCTAGCCCTTGATGAGTTCTTGATGCTTGACAGCTCCCCCTGCTCTTATCTTCTGCCTCATCCTCTACGTAGCTACAGTAGCTACCTCCTGTGGTGGTTGAGCAAAAGTAGAGACGAGCCATGCTTCCAAGGGATCTTCTTCCTCTGACCGAAATGGATCTCTTTCATTTTTGGGTATGGAAGGCTTGAGACTTCTTCACCACACCTTACCTTTTGTGGCAAATATCTCAGCCACACCATACTGTAGATTTTCTTTTTCTTACCGCCATCATCACAATGGCCTCTTCCTTGCAACTAGCTTCTCTGATAGCTTGCTTCATCCCTCCTTTCCTGCTAGACAAGACCGAAAGAGAGAGGAGAGAGAACAGAGAAAAACTTGCAATGTAATTAAAGAAGAAAATGAAAATGAGTTGTGTTTATATTACCCATGCCTAGCCCCTGCTTCCTTCTTCTGATTACTTGCTTCTACCATTTTCTTCTCTAACAGTGAGGTGACCGAATGCAAAGAAAGAGAAGAGAGAGAATGCTTTCAAAGAAAATAAAGAAGGAAATAAAATCAATTACACTTAATAAAAACCCACTTCCCTCTTTCATAGAAACGTGTGAAGCAATAATAGCAATCACATCAATTTCAAACTTTCTCTCTCATGTTACCAATGTCTGCATTAACTACATTTAATCAAATTTTGAATTCCATTAAATGAAGAGAGTGGAATCCGTTGAAAGCATATAACCATTTCATAAAAAATTGAATTCCATCAAGTTAAATGAGTAACTTAAACATTGGCCCCAATTCCTTTTTTAATTTCGGACCAACCATCTTGTTGGGCTTAAAAAAATTTCCTGACCCAACAAGCATAACAATTTAGCCATAATTCATATAACAATTTTGCATAAGGCTGAATTTTCTTTAATGATCTATTTGGACTTGTGATTTGGGCCAATTTGGTTTTCTTTTATTTTAAAGTACACCCACTTATATTAATTTTGTACATGGCTTGATTAATAACAAGTGGGACTCATATTGCCTTTTGACCTAATATGAAATCTGCACACTAACAAACACATTAAACAACCTATTAGAAGCAAATAACAATTTAATAATTTAATAATATTTGATCATCAAATTAAATATTAGTTTTCCAAACTCAACAGTTTTGAATTAGAATTTTTAAGTAGAAATGTTAGTGATAGGTGAAAGTCGATTTTGTGGGAATTTGATTTCTAGGGATAAGGCTAGAGTAGCATGTATGGTGAAAACGCCAAAGTTAGATTTTGCATATATGATAAAATTGGGCTTTAATATTTTAGGATAAGATTGTCATCACTTTTGATAAGAAGTACTTAATAAATTATAAGATTATGAATTTGACTATTATTTATTTATTTTTCAACGGAAAAGAATAATATAATTTTTTTAGTATAGTTATTTGTTGAATACGTAAAGTTTATTATGAATTTTTAGTAATTTTTTTACTGTTATGTAGCCGACCTGATGTATTACCAATATGAGAAGACAACATGGTATGCTTCTGGACGATCAAATCATACCATACCTGCAGATTGCCAAATTACACCATCTTGCGAAACTCAACGACCATTGGTTTAGACTGGATGAACTGCTAGTTAGCAATTTTGTGAAGAGATAGTGTCTAAGACGCATACGTTTCATATGCTTTTTGGAGAATGCATTATTACGTTACAGGATGTGATGTACCAGTTAGACCTTCCAATTGATGGTGACTATGTGAGTGAATGCCTAACAGGCTTCGAAGAGCTGCTCGGTGTGCTACTTCCTGCGAACTGCATTGACAAGTTCACTGTGAAGTGCATGTGGTTCCAAGAGACATTCAGTGAGCCTCCTTCAGATGCAGATGAGGAATTCGTGAGGAAATATAAAAGGGCGTACATTATAATATTGTTATCGACTCAGTTGTTTGGTAACAAGTCTATGGACATGTCTTCACATTCGGTGATTGCCTTATGTAGCTAGGCTGAATGACTTCATGGTTATATCGATGCATGTGTCGTGTTGTGTTGCCAACAAGAACGTCGTTAAATTGGCTAGTCCATTGTAGCTACTTCAGTCATGGATCTCTTGGCATTTTTCTACTTTCAGAATTGTTGGGTTTGACGCAGCCGAGGTTGTGCAGAGAGTTCATCCTGATATACTAGATCTACGACATATAATGTTGTGAAAGCGATAACTGCATTGATATACTTTGCTGTGATAGAGTGGCATTAGGTGAACAGAGTACTACCACAGATTAGGGGAGTACAACATCGACCTCGTGTAGCACTTAACATAAATTTCTTGATATCAAAAGATGGTAGAGGCGATGATCGTTGGTTTTTCAGTACCAGTCAGTCTTGGCACCTTCATTAGGCCAACAAAGTTCAGCATTTACTCCAATTTGATATCATCATGAATCCAGGCCCATAAAAGGATTTCTTGCAGTGGTGTTATCAGTATGGGTAGAGATTTTTGTCACTAGAATTCTTCCTCATTAATCCTAGGGCAGTTGGAATTCTGGAAGATGTAGCCCTTAGAGATAAAGGACAAGTACCTCCTATGGCACATGTGCACACCTAAAACTGCAACACCTAGAACCATCTTGGCAATTCATTGTATGACTCTTTATAATTTCTATAAATTTGTGCAAGTGTCTTTTACTTAGCCAACTAAATTTTTCTATAACTCGGTCTAAAACTATAATTTGTCTCTGTTGCATTCTGTAGTACCTTAATCGACACACCCACATCAGCTTTGACCATAAAAAAGATGAATGCACACATGACATGATAACCAAGCTTTCTGTGGTCACTAGAAATCTTTGTGGATAGATATGTATGAGGTCAATTATACCTTTTGACCTCCCAAATATCTTTTCGCTAGCAAAGAGTGATCTGAATAATCAACTGCAAACTTTTTCAAATTTTGTACACTTTTTATAGTACTTGATGTGATTTGACTCCAACATTCTATAATCAACTCCACAACGAATACTATAAGTCTTGACACTTAAAACAATTTCTTCTTTACCCTGAAACTGTTGACTAACTTGAAAATCAATTGGAGTTGATGTATCATGTGCATCTCTGCTTCCAAATTCGGATTCTACGTCTGAAAAATCCTGCTAAGTCATGGGTTTTGTGTTTAAAGTCGAAAAATGTGGCGGATATTTCTGAGTTCCAGAATTCGATGGTCCACCCTGACCAACTGGAATACTTCTCCCTAAATCATCATTGCTATCCTCATCTATTATGGCGGGCTCCACATCAACATCTTACAGTATATCTTTCATGGGATCTGGTTCTCCACCCCTCGCTGAAGCTGATATCATCTCAGGAGAAGTAGCCATTGCAATCACAAACTCATCAAAAGAACGATTATCACCAATTTTTCTATCATTTACGTAGTTTATATCAACTGCGGAGGACAGAGATGCCACCAACACGACTTCAAGTGCAATTACATTGACAGATGTAGAGGCTACAACAGGCATTAAACTAGCTAGAGGTTCCTGACATCGCTTTATATTGAAGGTTCTAATACAATCCTCCTGAACTAGCGAATATATTTTTAAACTTGGCCAACAATTCATGAGTTTTCACCTTAAAAAATTGACGACGATAGTGAAACAAAACTTGCAAATCTTCATCGCTCTCTATTACAAAAGAATCGTACTTCAGACCATCTTGCACAACAGAAATCAGAATCCAATAAAATAATTTCTCTACCCGTTTGAGGCCATGGACTCCCAATTTCTAACTATGGTATATTTTGCAGCTGAACAAAATTTGTGGATGATTTGATAAAGACACTCATTGAATTCTTATCAATAAATTTTATTCCTCTCACATTTTTTTTAATCGTCTCTTTGTAGTGTACAAAAATTAAGAAACTATCATTACTAACTATTGTGAATACTACTCCGATCAAGAGCAAACATTCTGATTGTATTTATAGGACATTTTCGTAGCTAAATCGAATTAAATAATTTTAAATTAATTTAAATTAGGTACATAAGTAATTCAAATCATTCAATTTATCTTTAGAGCTATAAAATCCTATAAATCAAACTCACCTATTTTGATTTAGTGTGAATCAAACATTTTCGCGTCACTTCTCTAATAAATCGAACTAGTCTACTTTAATTTTCTAATAACATGCTAAATCAGATTGTCATAATTTGATTTATGTATAAAGAGTTAAGTCGAATTACTGGTAAAAGTATTAAAAGATATACATATAATTTATTTCTATTTAAGATATTTATATAATTTTAGACACTATTCATTTTATTTCGGTGAAATATTCCAAAAAAAAAGTTTGCATTGTGATAATCTGGTAGTTCATATACTTGTGTAGATTACATTTTTTTCTGGATCAGGATCGGAGAAAATAACAAATAATCCATGTGATAGGTAATGATACTAATAATGAATGGCAGGGTGGAGTGGTGGACAACAAAAGATGAAGCATTTATGCACATATAGTGGAGCCCAAAAATCTTTGACAGGATAATTATTTGGGATTTGTATGTATATATTTGGCCTTATGCGTTAGTCCTGTAGCATTATTGTCCACGTTTTTTAAATTCATTTGAATGATCCCTCTATATACTATATATAGTCTATGCCCATTGCTGGACCAATTATGTCCTTTCATTTATTGGAAAAGATTAATACAGAAAAGGAATAACAACAATTAGAAAAGCAAACACACTACAAATTAGGATCAAATTAGATATATTTAGAGATGACAAAAAAAATTCGAACTGCGGCTACTTGTAAAAAAAAAAATTAGATATCCATTAAATATTTACAAAGACGGAAGAATAATTCATTCATGAAAGATCTAGGCTGCGTTTGTTTTTGAGAACAGGATAGGACATGATATTGAGAACAAGACAGGATAAGATACTGATAGACAGAGACACAAAATTTTGTGTTCTTATATTCTGTTTGGTAATAAACTAGAACAAATTATGAAAATTTAATTTATTGTTATTTTTCTTCATTCAAAAAATTTGAGATGAAAAATATAATAATAAAAAATATAATTATAAAAAATTAACAAGAATAATGAAAGAAAAAATGAAAAATAAATTGTGTCGCTTGTTAGTGTCTTTGTGTCTTTCCTGTCAAGATGGACACAAAATACACTAATTCAATATCTCTAGACACATTGTCTCTATCCATGTCTCTCTTGTCAAACACGATTTTGTGTCTCTGTATCCTTGTCTTAGTGTCCTGTCTCTGTAAACAAACGCAACCCTAGAATTCTCAAGACTCGTTGAGTCCACTCTTTTATAATTTATGGGACTAAGTATTTTTAGCAAAATATCAAAAAAAATAATTGATACAAAAATAATCAGCGTTGGTTTAATTACTTGAAATAATCTTGACGAGTGAAGTTGTGATGAGACAATAGGTGTGCTTGAGTCAAATTTCAAACTAGGCAGCTAAACAAATCTTATATAAGTAGTACATAGTATAAATAATTAATAAAAGTTGCACGTGCTTCTTTTATTTTTTGCTGTGTATAGTTGGGTTATTAATAATTAGACATACACATATGAGTTTAGAGTTTGGCCAATGGAACACTCATTGAATAATAAGCTTAGTCATGTTCATATAAAAGACACTCACATACAGCAAACTCCATTTATTTCATGACATTGACACCTTTTTTTTTTTTTTTTATCATATCAAAGAATTTAATTGGAATAGTCAAAGTGCTACCCTAAAGAAGTTTAACTTTATTAATATATAGTATATAGTATATAGTCGTCAGTAATTAAATCGTTTATGTGAATATGTTCTTCCTTATATAATTAATTAACGGCGTGAAATTTGTGCTTTTTTTCTAAAACGTGGATATTTATATTTTTCTGTACAATTACACGTGATTATTACAGCTAGGCTAGGTCCTTATTTTCTTTAAATTCATTCCAAATTTAAAAGTTATAATAATGTCATTATAAAGATGGAAATTGTTACGCGTCATAAAGAAAAAACTAATGGTGCGGAAAAGGTTCCTTGGAAGAAATAAATAATGAAACGTGAATATTACTGTACATTGATTGACGAGTGATTCCGAAATTGAAAAATTATAAATAACAAGTAATTGTTGACTAAAAGTTTGACCAAAATAATCTCCTAACTACTGTATTTATTTTGCAACCTACTTGAAAGAATGTTATTTAAATTAAAATGTGTGACTATGTTTGGCTTTAAAACACAAAAAATTATTGGTTCGTACCATGATAGCTGGAGAAGAACAATGCTTGATAGGCCCACACAAAAAAGTACCTTGTTTATTTATTAGAGACGGTATCCTTACAATAATAATGTAGGATCAGTTATGGCCTTACGGAGAGAGGCTCATTTTTTTTTTATATGCAAATTGTGTGTGTTGTGTATGGGTATGGAAGTAGAGTGGTATTAGACATGAATGTGGGATAATTTTTTTTAAATTATGAAATGAAGAAATCGAACTGTCCGATTTCTTCGTTAAAAAAATTATGAACTCCGATTTGTGTGGGAGAGAAAATCGGAGGGTCCGATTTGTACTTTTAAATTTTTTTATTTTAAAAACAAAAATTGGATGATCCGATTTTATTATTAATTTTTTTTAATTGTTTAAAATATAAATCGGACGGTCCGATTTGTGTAATGCAATTTTTTTAATTTTTTAAACACAAATCGGAGGGTCCGATTTGTTTTTGATACCACAACTGCGTAAAGCACCCATACACTCCATAACTATGTCCTGCATCATTCCTTCTTCCATATCTAAATTAAAAAGTGTACAGTCACCAAAAAAAAAATTAAAAAATGTACGGAGAGATGGATGGTCTCAATTTTTTTTTGTAAAGTATTATTTTTTATTATTTGATATGTTTTTGGTTCCACTTAAAAAATATAAGATAAGAGATTATATTTTATAAAAAAATTAAGAATAAAATTGAGAAGATTTATTGTTGTTATTGATTTTTTGGGTAATAACCTAATTAGCTAGGTTAATTATTGAAGATACACCGTTAATAAATTTGTGTTTTTTTTACTGTGTTTGTTTATTGGTATAAGACATTAAAATAAAGATATTAATTAAGATATAAAATGGTATTTAGTAAATGAGATATGAAGAGAAATAATGGGATATTGAATTAGTATATTTTGTATTTATTATGATAGAAAAGACACAAACATACTAACAAAAAATATAATTTATTTTTTATTTTTTATTATTATTGTTAATTTTTTATAATTATATTTTTATCCAAATTTTTTGAATGAAAAAAATGAAAATAAATTAGACTTTTATAATTTGTTCTAATTTATCACCAAATAAAATATAAAAATACTAATTTTTATTTTTTTATTTTTTATTTTTTATTCTCAATATTTTATCTTATCTTATTATTTTTCAGAACCAAATGCTATATTTAGTTGAGATATTGGACCACTAAAAAAAATTTTGAAATTAAAAAAAAATAAATATAAAGAGACAATCTCATTTGAATTATAGCTCGTTCGTCCCGTTGCACCAAATATATTAATGTTAATAACTCAAATTCACATCACATGCTTATGATACTGATGAATTAAAGTGCAGTAATTTTTCTTAGTTTTATATTGTACGAGATGTCTCTGATACGGTTTGAAGGGTGGATCGGGAACCCGCGGACAGTGCTGGAGCCGGGTCGCTTGATTGGAGCAATGGGGGGGGGGGGTACCTGCAAAGACACTCCGACGCTCAAGTCAGAATGGATCTAAGAGGTAGAAAGTGTGTGGAATGAATGAATACCTGGGGGGACCTGGGTCCTCTTATTTATAGGTGACGGTGAATATCTTATCTTATCTTTATTTGGTTAGGATAAGAGAGATATTAGGGTTAGAGGCTTTGAAGGGCCGGTGTTTGGGCCTCCGTGTCAAAGCGGGTTGTCCTCGGGTAACCGGGTATGCGGGGGTCCGTGGGTCGGATCCGTAACAGTTGCCCCCGCAGCGGGAGAGCGAGCGAGGTCGGTCTGTCGCTGGGAGACGTTTGTTATGGGCTCGATTATTCTCGGGTGCCCGTCTGGTTTCGTTGAGATGAGGTCGGTGCCTCGGTCTCCGTGTTGTGGAAGATTCGTCTGACCGTTTAGGTCTGACGTGACTCTTCCGTATCAGTCGCGTCTGTTGCGTTCTTCGAGGCGTTACCTTTTTTCGAGGGGGTATTTATTGCAGGTTGTGCTTTTTCTTTTTTGCCCTTGTGTTTGCTTTGCTTTCTAAGGGTTTTTTCGTCGTTGTACTTCTTTCAAAAACCGTTTTGGTTTTCCTCCTTTAGTTCCCTCGTTCTGCTTTTACTTCTCTTATTGCTTCTCTTTTCTAGTTGCAGCGTTTCCCATTCTTCATTTTCGCTTTCTTTGGTTTTGGTTGGTCTTCTTCTGCGGCGTCTTTCTTTGGGGTTGTCTTCCTTCGATTTATCAGGTTAGCATTTCTCTTGTTTTTTGCTTTCTTCTGCTTTATTTTCTGCAGCATTTTGTTTTTGTTTTTGCTAAGTGTAGCTGTTTTAGAGTAGTTTTGTGGTGTTTGTATGGTGGTTTAGATAGTTCTGTTGGGTTCCTAGAGTAGGGTTGGGGCGAGTGCCATCGTATAATTGGTGGTGTGCGGTGGCGGTATTTTTGGTTTTTTACCCGCCGCCGTTTTCTGCCGTAAGGTTTGGCTGACGGTGGTGCTCGTCGATATTTTAGGTATGGCTCGCCGACGGATGGAGGGTGTGAGGGCTCCGGTGGCCCCGGCGGGGGGTGTCCCTGACCTTTTTTCCTGGGTCACCAGTGATGTTTGGGGGACGCCGTCGCGGATGACGGAGGCGGACCTCCAACGGCTCCGTGATGAAGGGGCTGTTTGTGGGGGTGGCGATGCCGAACGCCACTACGAGCTTGCCCTCTCTGGGGTTGACGAGAGGGTTTGCTATACCAACCTCGACTCTCCGTCAGTGCCGGATTGGATGTGGGTGTATGAGGCGATGTTCACCCGGCTTGGTGTTCGGCTTCCCTTTTCTCCTTTTGTTCAGCATTTGTTAAATCGGTGCTCCGTGGCGCCGTCCCAGCTACATCCGAACAGCTGGGCGGCAATACGATCTTTTGAGCTCGTTTGTGATTATTTAGAGTTGCCTGCCTCGGTAAACGTTTTTCTTTTCCTTTTCTTGTGCACTCTTCCGACTAAGGAGGGGAAGCATAAAAAGGGGTATGTGTCTTTCCGAGCTCAGCCCCATCGTCGGATCTTCGGTTTGTATGAAGACTCCTTCCACGGTTTTAAGAGTGGTTATTTTAAGGTTCGTCCCGCGGGGGGACATCACCCCTTTTGGTTGACGCTGGAGGGTGAGCGTCGGTTCCCCACTTACTGGAACTTTAAGGCTGGTCCGTCTGTGTTTACTCGTGTTTCGAAGGAGTTCTTGTCTTCGGAGGAGCGGGATATCGCTCTTGTCTTGTGGCAGTTATTTGGGGAGCGTCCTCTTAATCCTCGGGACGTGATGGGCGATCCGGTTGCTTGCCGGTCGTATGTTGGTGTGTGTTGCGTGTGCTTGTTCTTTATTATTTTTTTTTATGTTTTGTTTCCCGTTTTCGTAACTTGGATTTTTTGTCTCTTGTTTCCTTTGCAGTTGAGATGGCTGGTGGTTTGACATCCTTGGCGCGTCTGAAGGCGGCGATGGCCCAGGAAGAGGGGTCGTCGTCCCCGGCTACTCCTGTTTCTAATCCTGCCGTGGAATCTCAGCCAGTTTCTCAGGAGGTGATTTCCTCGGGTGCGCGGGCTGATGCTCAAGTTTCCCCCGGCCCTGCAAACTCTCCTGAAGTCGTCGTGGTGACGGCTGCTGAGGCTTCTCGGAAGAGGAAAAGGCCTGAGGACCCGAGCAGTGAAACTTTTGAGGATGAGGGTCTTGTGCCCAGTGTGATGGATCGACGTTTCGATGCCCCGGGTTTTATTGATCAGCACTTGATGCCTGGAACGGAGCCGTTTTTTGATGGCTGCGACGTTTCGTTCCAGGACAAGTCGGTGTATCGTGCCCTCCTCCGATCTGCCGTTGTTGTTCGGAAGGCTGAGCCTGTGATGGCTCAGGTCGGTTTGCTGGACAAGAAGCTTCGTCATTCTCATGCTGAGGTAGCCAAGTTAAAGGGGGAACTTGAGGCTGCCGAGGCTGCGAGGGAGAGGGCTGTGAAGTCTTCTGAGGAGGCTGGGTCAGAGATCCTTCGACTTGCCGAGGTTGAAACTTCGCTTCTCTCTCAGTTGGCAGAGGAGCGGCAGCGGGCTTCCGATGTAGGTTCTCAGGCCGCCATGCTTCTTGCCGAGTCGGAGGCTCTAAAGGCCGAGGTTGCTGCCTTGAGGAGGGAGAAGACGGAGTTGCTAGCTGATGCGAAGGACGCAATTGCGGCTACCGAGGAAACGATGAGGGCTCAAGCTTCAGTGCTGGCTCCTGGTGTGGATGTGTCCGTGATGGGGGCCTTCAAGACAGTTCGTGATGGCCAGATCGTTGACCTCGAGTAGTTTTTACTTTTTATCTCTTTGGATTTTTTCTTGTGCTTTTGGATATTTTCGGATGGCCGGGGGCCGTGTATTTTGATTTTGGAACACTTTATTCTCGTTTTAGTGGTACTTGTCGGCCGTTCGGGCCTTTTGTATGTTCCGTTTTGTTGTTTTTGGGCCGTCCGGGCCAATTATGCATTCCGTTTTAGACTATTTCGTGTGTATTTCGTTTGTTTTCCCGGACCGTCGTTTGGTCGGGTTCTTTTGTGGATATCCGCGTTTTTGGGCCTGGGGGGTGATCAGTCCCCCAGTTGCGGCCGTGTCTTTGTTCCGTTTTTGGGATACTAAAGAAAATAGAAATAGCCGTTCTAATGGAATTTTTATTGATGGGCCTCGTTAAAACCCTCCGTTGGTGGCGGGAAAGAGTACCCGAGTTTAAAACTTAGATGGGAAATAAAATCTTAGAATTTGTAAACTGGTAGGAGAAGTACGAAAACAGAAATGAGGACGAGGGTGCGTCCTTTGTAGGTTGGTCTAGGCGTAGTATCGTCGCAAGTTGGCGGCGTTCCACGTTCTTGGGACTTCGTCGCCGTTGAGCCGTTCGAGTTTGTACGCTCCTTTTCCGATTACAGCCTTGACTCTATATGGTCCTTCCCAGTTGGGGGTGAGCTTCCCTTCTCCTGGGGTCGGGGGACCGATATCGTTTCGTCGTAAGACGAGGTCGTCGGCCGCGAATTCTCGCCAGATGACTCCGTGGTTGTATCTCAGGCTGATTCTTTGCTTGAGGGCTAGCTCCCTGAGATGAGTTATGCTTCTGGTTTCGTCAATGAGGTCTCGTTCTGCTTCTTCGTCGTTACCTCCTACCGTTTTCCTGGGGCTTGGGTCTCCGATTTCTACCGGGATGACCGCCTCGACGCCGTATGTTAGTCGGAAAGGTGTTTCTCCTGTTGTCGTTTGGGGTGTGGTTCGGTATGACCATAGGACCGATCCGAGTTCGTCGGCCCATAGCCCTTTGGCTTCGTCGAGCCGCTTTTTAAGTCCTTTGACGATTATTTTGTTTGCGGATTCCACCTGTCCGTTTGTCTGGGGATGTTCTACCGAGCTGAAACGGTGGGATACGCGCAGCCCCTCTAAAAATTCTCTGAATTTTTTGTCGGTGAATTGGGTTCCGTTGTCCGAGATGACGATCTCGGGGATCCCTAATCGGGTGACGATCTGACGCCAGAGGAATTTTCGGCATTGGGTTGCCGTTATGGTGGACAGAGGTTCGGCTTCGATCCATTTAGTGTAGTAGTCTACGGCGACGATGAGGTATCTGAGTTGGCCAGGTGCCGTAGGGAAGGGTCCGACGAGGTCGATGCCCCAAGTGCCGAATGGCCGCTCTGCCGATATAGTGCTGAGCTGGTGTGGTGCGGCTTGGTGGATATTGGCGTGTCTTTGGCATTTATCGCAGTTTTTAACTATTTGCATGGAATCTCGGATGACCGTGGGCCAGAAGTAGCCTGCTCTGATGATTTTTTGGGCTAAGGTCTTGCCTCCGACGTGGTGACCGCAGCAGCCTTCGTGGATTTCTCGGAGTATGTACTCCGTGTTCTCGGGTTCGATGCATTTGAGCAGGGGTTGCGAGAATCCGCGTTTGTATAGCTGTCCTGCGACAATGGTATAGTTGGCGGCTTCCCTCTTTATTCGCTTTTCCTCTTTGGGATCTGGTGGTAGTGTTCCATCGAGGAGGTATTGCAGGATCGGGTAGGTCCAAGATCCCTGGTTCGAAATTGTTAGGTGAGCATTGGTTGTTGTTGACACGGAGGGTGTCTTAACGACTTCCTGGATTAACGATTTGTTACCGTGTCCGGGTTTGGTACTGGCCAGTTTGGAGAGTAGATCTGCTCTGGCATTTCGTTCCCTAGGGACGTGCCGTATGGTGACGTGTTCGAATCCTTCTCTTAGTTTGTTTACCCTAGCGAGGTATTGTTGGAGTAGGGGGTCTCGTGTTTGGTAGTCTCCGTTAATCTGGGAACTGACTACTTGTGAATCGGTATTTACTTCTAGGACCTTTGCTCCGACTTCCTGGGCTAAGGATAGGCCTGCCAAGAGGGCCTCGTATTCTGCTTGGTTGTTTGATACTGGAAATTCGTATCGTACTGACTGTTCGATCGTGATTCCGTCTTGATTTTCGAGTATGACTCCGGCGCCTCCGTAGGTGGAGTTTGATGAGCCGTCGACATGTAGTTTCCATGATTCGGGGGTGAGCTTTCCCGGGGTCATCTCGGCGATGAAGTCGGCCATAGCTTGTGCTTTGATCGCATTCCGGGGTTCGAATTTGATCTGGAATTGAGATAGTTCAATGGACCACGCTAGCATTCTTCCAGCTAGGTCGGGTTTCTGTAACACCTGTTTGACCGCTTGGTCGGTTCGAACCGTCACGGGATGAGCTTGGAAGTATTGTCGTAGGCGTCGGGAGGCCGTAAGGAGTGTGAAAGCTAGCTTTTCTAAGCGTGAGTAGCGGGCTTCCGCGTCCTGTAGGACTTTGCTTATGAAGTATATGGGTTTTTGTTCCTTTTTCTCGTTTTCACGGACGAGTGCTGCTGCGAGTGCCTCTTCCGTTATGGAGAGGTATAGGTAAAGTGTTTCCCCCGTCTGGGGTTTGGCGAGGATTGGTGGTTCCGCTAGGACCTTTTTGAAGTGTTGAAATGCTTCTTCACATTCCGTCTCCCACTTGAAGGGGGCTTCTTTTTTCATTAGTTTGAAGAAGGGGGTCGCTTTTTGGGCCGAAGCCCCGAGAAATCGTGACAACGCCGTTAGTCGGCCGGTAAGCCTTTGGATGTCTTTGAGGTTTTTGGGGCTCGTCATCTCGAGGATGGCGCGACATTTTTCTGGGTTTGCTTCAACTCCGCGTTGCGTAATCATGAAGCCGAGAAACTTTCCTGCCTCCATTCCGAAGGCGCATTTTGCCGGGTTGAGTCGCATCTGGTGCTTTCGTAGGGTGTTCATTATGACTTTGAGGTCGTCGGTTAGTTGTTCGCCGGATTCGGTCTTGGCGAGCATGTCGTCTATGTAGACTTCTAATTTGTTACCGGATAAGTCTCGGAATATCTTGTTAACTAGTCTTTGATAGGTTGCTCCAGCGTTTTTTAGGCCGAAGGGCATTACTGTGTAACAGTACGTCCCGTCTGGGGTGATGAACGCTGTTTTCTCTTCGTCTGGTCGGTGCATCGGAATCTGGTTGTATCCGGAGTATGCGTCCATGAAGCTGAGGTATCGGTGACCGGATGCAGCGTCTACCAATCCGTCGATGTTTGGTAGGGGGAAGGCGTCTTTCGGGCAAGCTTTGTTGAGGTCCGTGTAGTCGACGCACATTCGCCACTTCCCATTAGATTTTTTCACCAGTACGACGTTGGCTAGCCAAGTCGTGTAGGGGAGTTCTCGGATAAAGTTGGCCTCGAGTAGGGCTTTAACTTGTTTTTTGACCTCGGTGGCTCGGTCCGGTGACATTTTTCTTCTCCTTTGTGCTATTGGTTTAGCTTTGGGATCCACGGCTAGACGGTGAGACATTAGGTCGGGGCTTATTCCCGGCATGTCGGCCGGTGTGAATGCAAACAGGTCCCTATTTTGTTTCAGGAGTTGAGAGAGCTCCTCTTTGAGGTCGTATGGGAGGTTCCTGTTAATGAAGGTGTACTCATCCTTGGTTGGCCCTATTTGTAATTTTTCCATATCCCCTTCTGGTTCCGGCCTGGGTTGGCCGTCTTGTCGGGCATCCAGATCGGCTAGGAATACACCGGCCGCATCTCGTGATTTCTTCCTTAGGGCTAGGCTGGTGTTGTCGCATTCGGCTGCGACTTCTCGGTCTCCGTGAATGGTGCCGACGGAGCCGTCGTCGGTTCTGAATTTCATAAGGAGGTATTTGGTAAAGATAACTGCGGAGAAGTCGTTGATTGTTTTCCTTCCGAGAATCACGTTATAGGCTGTGGAGTCCTTTAGGACTACGAATTCAGATAGAATTGTCTTCTTTTGGCTGCTCGTTCCTATGGTGATGGGGAGTGTGATTGAGCCGTCTGGTTTGAGGAAGTTGTCTCCGAGTCCCGTGACGCCGTGGCGGTGTGTTTGGAGGTTGTCGTTGCGGAGTCCGAGTTTATCGAAGGCTCCCCGAAAAAGGATGTTTGAGTCTGCCCCGGTGTCTACCAGTATTCTTCGTACAAGTCCTGTTCCGATTCTAGCTGAGATGACGAAAGGAGCGTCCTCGGCTGAGGTGCCGTGTTGGCAGTCCTCTGGTAAGAACGTTATCGTATTGTCGTCCGCGGAGGTTGGGACTTGGTTCCTTACCGCCATTATCTTGAGGTCTTTCTTCATTGTTAGTTTTGACTTGCTTGATATGTCTTTGCCTGTGATGACGTTTACTATGATGGTTGGATCTTCTTCTGGGTTTTCCCTCGGGGGTTGCTTTTGGGTTCTCGGGTTACGTCCTTCCCTCTCCGACGATCTGTCTCTCTCCGTGCGTCTCGGTTCTCTGATGATTTTGGCGAATTCTGGGAGTTTGCCGTCTCGTATGGCTTGTTCAATGGCGTCTTTAAGGTCGAAACAATCTTGTGTTCTGTGACCGTAACCTCGGTGGTATTCGCAGTAAAGGGTCTTGTTGCCTCCTGTCCTTTCTTTGAGTTGCCGTGCTTTCGGAATGATGCCTCGATCTGCTATTTGGTGGTATACCTCGGTAATTGGTGCTGTCAGGGGCGTGTAGTTTGAGAATTTGCCTATTCTCGGTGGTCGGCTGGTCGGCCTGGGGTGGTCCCGTTGATTCTCTTTGAGTGTGGGGTTTTGGTGAGAAGCCGAGTTGCCGCGCTGGGCGTTGCCGTGCTGCCGTTTGTTGGCGGCAACGACCTGACTGACTTCTTCGTCGTTGATGTAATCTTTGGCGACGTTCTGGATCTCATGCATGGTCCATACCGGTCTGGTGGTGAGGTGTTTGCGAAAATCTTCGTTCATTAGCCCATTGGTCAGGCAAAGGCTTGCGACGGAATCTGTGAGTCCGTCGACCGTTAGGCATTCGTCGTTGAAGCGGTCGAGGTATTTCCTTGTGGATTCTTCTTGTTTTTGCGTGACCCCTAGTAAGCTGATGGGGTGTTTGGCTTTGGTGATCCTGGTAGTGAACTGGGCCATGAACTTTCGTGTAATATCGTGGAAGCTGGCTATGGATCCGTACGGGAGGGCGTTGAACCATTTGATCGCTGGCCCGGCGAGGGTTACCGGGAAGGCTCTGCATCGGACCGCGTCGGTCGCTCCCTCTAGGTTCATTCTGGCCTCAAAAGCTGTTAGATGCTCTTGGGGATCTTTAGTTCCGTCGTACTTCATGTCGGTAGGTTTGTCGAAGCCTTTGGGGAGTTTTGCCCTTAGGATTCTTTCCGTGAAGGGTGTAGCTCCCATTATTGTATGGTCGTTTCTTGTGCGTTTAGTATTTCGGTCCCTCCGATCTTCGTCCGAGTAATGTTGATAACTCAGATCTCGAGAAGCGCTACGGGTGTGTTTCTTGTTGTATCGCCGTTCTGGCGATTTCTCGTGTCTGTGGTCGCGTGATGAGCTGCGACCGTCTCTTCGGTCGTGTCGTCGGGTTGGCGACCTACCGCGGTGAGATCTTGATCTGGAGGTTGCATGGCTTCCGTGCTCGTTGTTGTGTTTTCCTTTATTGGTTATCTTGCCTTCAAGTTCTTGGACTCGGAGGCAGAGATCTTGGATGATCTGTGCCGCTTTGTCGCTGGCTTTCTCAGGGTGTCGTTGGTCCGTGATGTCGCGATTGTTCGCGTTTTGGATAGCGCTTGCTATTCTTGCTTGGTTCGGGACTTCACGGTGTTCGGGGGTTGGATTAATCGGTTGAGAATCATCCTGGCTTGAGGGGGTTTCCACTAGGACGTCCCCCATTGGGCCCAGCTTATGCAGATTCCCCACAGACGGCGCCAATGTACGAGATGTCTCTGGTACGGTTTGAAGGGTGGATCGGGAACCCGCGGACAGTGCTGGAGCCGGGTCGCTTGATTGGAGCAATGGGGGGGGGTACCTGCAAAGACACTCCGACGCTCAAGTCAGAATGGATCTAAGAGGTAGAAAGTGTGTGGAATGAATGAATACCTGGGGGGACCTGGGTCCTCTTATTTATAGGTGACGGTGAATATCTTATCTTATCTTTATTTGGTTAGGATAAGAGAGATATTAGGGTTAGAGGCTTTGAAGGGCCGGTGTTTGGGCCTCCGTGTCAAAGCGGGTTGTCCTCGGGTAACCGGGTATGCGGGGGTCCGTGGGTCGGATCCGTAACATATATAAAAATAAAACGAAAATTTAGGTGAGTTGTAAAAGTCACTATATATAAGTAAGAACATATTATTATTATTATTATTATTATTATTATTATTATTATTATTATAAAAGAAGGCATCCAATCCAATGAGATATAGAGACCGACATTTACTAAATATGAATAATTGATCAGAGGAGTAAGCGGTGACATGAAAATGTCAATGTGGAGGTAGAGGTCAGTGTCAATTAATTGAAGCAAAGAGGATATCATCCAGATAACATATTGTATAAAAATGGAAAATAATAATTCCATTCCCATTTTTAATAATTATATTTTTTATATATTTGTATAAATTTATAGAAAAAAAGTTGATATTAATAAAATAGAATAACATTATCATTTTCCTATCCCATACATCCTTAACTATATTTTTTTATATAAGGTAAATTACATTATTGCACTTTATTTAATTTAATGCATATCTTTTTAGGTCTAATTAAGGAAATAATAATTTTTAGGTCTAATAATAATAACTTCTGGCATAGAATCCTAACTTAAAAAAAAAATACTCCTATAAAGATGCATAAAATATTTTTTAAAAAAAATATTTTTTAATAATTAAAATTTAATATATATAATCATTTAAATTGTGTTATTTTTGTCAAAATTAGGTCAGACAAATTAATTTGACCGAAAAATAGTAAATCAAATTTTGAATCGATCTAAATTAATATTATTTTTTATAAAAAATGACTATAATATTCTTATTATATAAAATAACTAAAATACTCTTATTATTATTATTATTATTATTATTATTATTATTATTATTATTATTATTATTATATTAATTTTGAAAATTCTAAATTCTAACTCTTTTCTTCTTTGTCGTTGTAGGATTAGAATTTAAAGTTTTCAATATATATATATATATAATAGGAATATTTTAGTTATGTTTTACAATAGAGACATTGTAATGATTTTTTATAAAAATATTAATTTATATTGGTTTAAAATTTAATTTATTAATTTTTTTGTTAAACTAATTTGTTCGGTCTAATTTTAATAAAAATAATATAATTTAATTAATTATATGTGTTAAATTTTAATTTTTAAAAAATATCTTTAAAAAAAGACATTTTAACATTTTTATCTGGTTCCAAAAAAAAAAAAAAAACCACTTCTGGCATGGAATGCATGCATGCATTGCATTACAGTATTAGAAAGTTCCCTTTTTTTTTTGGTACAGTACAGAGAAAGTTGCTATACTGTTGTTAACAAATAAAAAGTAGTTAATAAGAAAATGCTATAATAAGTTACTTTAGGATAAAGGGTTCGCGCTTAGGTTTCACTTGCTTTTGGTGTGACTGAAATGCATGCTTAATTTAAAAATATAAACAATTGAGTTTGAATAAGATGCCATTTTGATAGGTGTTCTGTCCTTTTCGATTTATTTCGCATCTCTTATTTTTGGAGAAAATCTTTTTTTCTTTTTGGAAGAATATAATCACCTTTGAATATTTGATTTGAGACCCACAAAATTAGAATAAAATCGCAGAAGCCATCGATATATGTAACCCTCTACAAGAACTTCACTAATTTAATATATATTTTTCATTGTTGGAAATGCACATGTCAGACATCAAGTGAGTAACACTGATCTCACACGTTCTATTTTAGATTATAAATTTTCCAAATGATACACTTACGGTTAATTAGGTTAGTTATTCTTTACACAAAACATTACTTGTTTTAAACTTTTTAATACATTTAAAAGATCTACAATTACTCAGTTAAATTTATTCACTACTACTTTAACTAGTTAATGCCCTCGTTTAGTCATGCATCTACCTTAGTTCCTAATTAAAGCATAATTAATTCCATTAATTGTTTTAAATTTAACTTTAATGTAAAAAAAATCCGACATATAATAGAAAATTAATTTAAAAAACTCAAAATTATCTTATTTTATATTTTTATTAATTATTATTTATTAGATGTGTAATAAATATGTAATTATAAATATTATATATAAAATTATGAACATTAAATCAAATAAAATAATTTTTAAAGAGTCCCGCTAGAGTACTAGAGATAATAAACATCTTCTCAAAAGTTTAAACTGATTTTCAGGTTCACCAAAGATCGAACTCTTTACCTTTCGGATCTAGAGTTCTGATACCATGTCATGATACCACTCATCTCAAAAGCTTCAGCCGATAGAAAAAGATAACACTAATGATTATATCTCTAATACTCTCTAAACCTCCATTATACACATTGTACAAATATTCTATTGGCTCATCGTATTTTCCCATTTTTAAATTATTGTGTTTCTACAGTAACCGAATGTGAAAATTGTGAGGCAAAAAATCTCGAATCCTTGACGAAAATAGGAAGACTACAAAAAAAGAGGTGTTTCATGAAATCCAATTTACTATTAGAAGCATGATTTTTGAAGCATAGCATACATACAAATATATCTATCGTTTTTTAACAAATTTCCATATCTACAATTCTACTTGGCCACACATGGACTCTCCAAGACACGTTCTGCTCTTCTTTTTCTTCTTCCTTGTTCCCACATGCTTCTCCAATGAATGTTTGTGTTCGAACCAAACCTCTTCTAATTCTTATTATTATTCATCATCATCATCATCATCATCACTGCAAGATGAGATTGTAGAGCTTGCAAACAGGGCAAGCTTGTTGAAGTGGATGAAGAGAATAAGGAGGGAAATCCATGAACACCCTGAGGTTGCATATGAAGAGTTCAACACAAGTGCTCTCATAAGACATGAGCTTGATCAACTTGGTGTCTCTTACCAGTGGCCTGTGGCCAACACTGGTGTTGTTGCAAAGATTGGTTCTGGGGATCCTCCTTTTGTTGCTCTCCGAGCTGACATGGATGCTTTGCCTATTCAGGTTCCCTGCTTTTAACTATTATTATTGCTTCAAATTCTCTCTTTTACTCCAACTTCAATTTTATTTCTATATGGCCTTTCTTGATGTAAATGCAACTTAGAATTTGAGAACTACATCCTTTGGAAGATATTTGTTGGTGTCATGAAGTTTTAATTAGAATTGTTTTCAGAGAAAAATCATTGAAGTCAATTAGGTACAATCACGCGCACTTGTTCTCCATTTTTTAAATTTCTTTTTCTTTCCCACAATTCCAATTTGAGATCTCCACGGCTCTACCAGAGTTTTCAATTTGCTATATTAACTGAAATGGGTCACATTAACATCAATTTTGAACTTTCCTTTCTATGCTTTGTACAAGTCTTCAATTCAATTAATGTATCACTATCCTCAAACCAACTTGAATTGGTGGAGTGGTCAACTTACTGATCCACTTAAGCAAGTGTGAGTTGGGGATTCTATCACAATCCTCATACTATATTCCATTTTATTCCTTTTTGTTCAGATTTCGTACCTCAGATTTTAATTTTATTGTTTAAGCTAAAATGAGACTAAAAGTTTAGTTTTAAATGGGTAAAGTGAATGGTATATTGAAACAGGAACTGGTTGATTGGGACCATAAGAGCAAAGTTGATGGCAAAATGCATGCTTGCGCGCACGATGCACATGTAGCTATGCTCCTTGGAGCTGCAAAAATATTGCAAGAAATGAAGGAGAAGTTGCTGGTAATGAAAGTAGAAGTTGAAAACGATAAACATTAGGAAATGTGTTATTGACTTTGTAAAACATATGCAGGCCACTGTGATCCTAATATTCCAACCAGCTGAGGAAAGAGGCACAGGAGCAAGGGACATTATCGCCGAAAAGGTGCTGGAAGATGTAGCAGCTGTTTTTGGCCTGCACCTGGTGCCGGAGTATCCCTTAGGAGTTGTGGCGTCGCGGCCGGGAGAGTTCTTGGCCGGTTGCGGAAGCTTCAAAGCTAACATAAACGGAAGAGACGGAGCTTGCCTCGATCCTGTTTTGGCTGCTTCAACATCAGTGATTAGCTTGCAAAACATCGTTTCAAGGGAGACAGATCCTTTAGATTCTCAGGTAGATCTTCAAACACTCAATTATTCAAACCATTCTTTCTTTGATTTGAAAAAATTATTGTCATGGCAGGTGATTTCCGTGGCCATGGTGAATGCAGGATCTTCCCTGGACATAATCCCCGATTCAGCCACCATTGGAGGCACTTACAGAGCATTCAGCAGAAAGAGTTTCTATTGGCTAAAGAAAAGGATCGAAGAGGTAACTACCACATTCTTGTTCATAGAGCTGGAAGTAGAGATCTCAATTTTTTTTTTAATTTTTTGGTAAAGTATTATATCTCACCTTACACTCTTTAAGTGACACTAAAAAAATATGCTGAAAATTCAATTGCAGTCAACTTCACGTGAAATAGATAACAAAGAGCCTTTAAATAAAAATGTAGTCAAATCATTTAACAAAGAGATGACATTTTACAGAATAATTGAGAGAATGCACTCTCGAGTTGGCTGCATGATTAATTTACAAAATTAGCCTTGTTCAGGTAATCATAGCGCAGGCAGAAGTACACAGGTGCAGCGCGGAGGTTATTTTCAACGGCGATGAGCATCCAACAATCCCTCCGACGAGAAACGACGAGAGAATATATGAAGTGGTTAGGGAAGTTTCAGGCATGATTGTAGGAAAGGAGAAGACAGAAGTAGCACCGGTGTTCACCGGAAGTGAAGATTTCGCGTTTTACTTGGAGAAGGTACCTGGAGCTTTCGTTCTAGTTGGAATGAGAAATGATGAGAGTGGATCCATTCACCCTGCTCATAGTCCTTACTATGTCGTCGACGAAGACGCGCTTCCGATTGGTGCTGCATTGCATGCAGCATTTGCTCTCTCCTTCCATTCCTATTCAACAAATTCTTACATTTGATTCCATTCATTCTTACAGTGGCAGGGGAGGACTACTTTTGCTTTTCTATTTGTATAGTATTTTAGTAAAATTCACTCCATTTATCAATGAATTAAATGATAGAAAAGTCTACGGCCAGTAATTTTATTGAATTTTAGCCAGCATATAATCAGTAGATAAATGTGAGTCATTAGATGAAATTTCACATCAATCTCACATCATTAAATCATCATTAATGGTTATTTGATGACTACTAATAACAAAAGTTACTGATCCCCTAACATTACTCTTAAATGATTACTTTCATGTAAATTTGCTTATGAAAGAAATGGAAAAAATGAAAAATCAGATTCAGAGTTAGGTATCATTATTTAAAGTTTTAAAGGAGTATCAGTTATAAAGAATTATTATACATATATTCCATGTATAATAGATTAAAATTAAGATGATTTAGTTCAGCATCTCAAAGTAGCAATATTGACCACATAAAGTTATGGGAAAGTTGTGTACTGTCAGCATACTTTTACTTATTCCAAAAAGAGTCTAGGCATAAAATTAAATCTTTGAAGTTGACTTATAACTAGAATTGATTTGTTCAGTTTCTACATTGAAAATAGAAATGAGTTGGTAAAGTTTTTTGTATTGGCCAATTTGGTGATTTTAGAATTTAATTGTTGTACACAATTCAATAGCCAAAAGTAAAATTCTGATCGTCTTTGCTATTTTTATCACCAGTTATTAACAATATTTACAACAAAACATTTGCTTTCATATAAATCTTTTTTCTCACTTGTTGGGTATATATATATATATATATATATATATATATATATGTTAGTTATATTTATTTTTGAGAGATATTAAAAGGCTAGTTCGTAAAATTTATTTTTTTGACTATTAATTAGTCACTAATATTTAAAAATATATTATTAAATTGCTATACTAAAAAATTAAATTAATAACTAAAAATAATAAATTTTTCTGATCTTTGAGCAATTTTTTTATTCTTATATCCTACATTAAATTAACACATTTTTTTTTATCATGAATTGACTATGCTGCATGTGTGATTTATATGAAATGGATCTTACTTTTTTCATAATAATAAAAAATGTGTGTTAATAATAATCTAGTTAATTAATATATGTGTTAGGTTGCTTAGCCAAAACAATAAAACAAAAATAAAAGTCTTGATGGTGAGTAGTGGGAATCGAGTTAATTATATTTGTGCTTCTATTTAGGGCAATTTACGTTAGTAAATTGTTTGATCTCCAATATTACGCAAATGCATTGTTTCCAAATTCAATACGCAAATGCGTTGTTTCAATATTACGTTAGTAGCGGTTTACAGGTGTGCATAAACCGCTATAACCAGCCGCGGTTTATGTGTGTGAGTGTGTGAGTGTAAACCGCTACTGCCAGCAGCGGTTTACGTGCGTGTGTGTGTGAGTGTAAACCGCTACTGCCAGTAGCGGTTTACGTGTGTGTGTGTGTGTGTGTAAACCACTACTGCCAGTAGCGGTTTATGTGTGTTGCGTTGCCTATATAAACCGTGGTTGTAGCCGCGGATTATGCATTTAGATGGTTTGTGGAGTTTTTTAGAGAGAGAAAATTCTAGAGAGAGGTCAGAGCAAGTTGTGAGCGGGTCCGAGGTATCTCAGCGGCGACTTCTGGCCAGTTATCATGGCAGGCAGGACCCTGTACCGACTGAACGGTGTTGCGCATATTGCCGGTTCTATTGGTGACGAGGTTAGTTAACATTTATTTTTTTCTAGGCTTTGCATATGTTAGTCAGAAAAATGGTAGGTTAGGTAGACGAACTAGAATTTATAGATTATTCCCTCTAGTTTGAAATTAGGCTTCGCATGCTAGGATGTTAGTTCACTGGTTAGGGAAAGGGATAGCTGACGTTAGTGAATTATTTTAGTTTGGTTAGGGTATTTGTATGATATGAAGTTTTAAATTTTAAAGCTTTATAGTATTTTAACATTTCTGGCTGTTATTTATTAAAGTATGGATGTTGTTATTTTTCCTATCGTGACTAGAAAATTTTTTTATTTTTTATTTAGGAGAATCTGTTGATGGTTTAATATATTTGTATCCGGTTAGTTATGGCAAATTTTTTAAGGATAGGAGAATTTAATTGGACTCTGTATATCTTTCTTGTTCTGTGCAGCCCACTAGGTGTATATACAGTGTGAGACGGCAACAGAATATACCCTTGCATGATAGGATCATCCCGTATTTAGAGAGGGCTGGATTGTACCATTTGGCCAGGCTAAACAGCGAATGGTTCTGGTTGGATGAGCCACTGGTTAGTGCGTTCGTTGAGAGGTGGCGTCCTGAGACGCATACGTTCCACCTGCCTTTCGGAGAATGCACAGTGACATTGCAGGACGTGGCATTTCAGCTAGGGCTTCCTGTGGATGGGGAGGCTGTGAGTGGTTGCCTTGGTGAGTTTGAGACATACATGGAGGGTGGCCGACCATCTTGGGAGTGGTTTGAGGACCTATTTGGTGAGCGGCCTCCACCGAATAAGGTCAAGCAGATGACAGTAAACTTTACATGGTTTCGCGATAGGTTTAGGGTGCTACCAGCAGATGCGAGCGAGGAGACTGTCCGCATCTACGCACGGGCCTACATCATGATGTTGTTATCGACTCAGTTATTTGGGGACAAGAGTGCGAACCGGGTACATATACGGTGGTTGCCATTTGTGGCAAACCTTGATGACATGGGGAGGTATAGCTGGGGGTCGGCCGCTCTGGCATGGCTGTACCGATGCATGTGTCGGGTAGCGAACAGAAATGTGACTAATCTTGCGGGCCCGCTCCAGTTGCTACAGAGTTGGATATTCTGGCGGTTTTCGTCTTTGAGGCCGGAAGGGTTTGAGGCTTTCTCTTTCCCGCTGGCATCCAGGTATGTGTTATGTTTTTTTACTGTTAACAAATTTCTTTGGCGTTTTTATGGTAGTTTGTGTCTCATATGACTTAAATTTAGGTGGTCTGCCTACTTACCTCCTAACGATGGAAAGGAGCAGAGAGTCATAAGGTATCGGCTTGCATTGGATCGATTGACCGCTTGTGATGTAAGTTTTATAGTAGTTAGAGTTTTTATTTTTGCTTTGCTATCTAAATGTGACTAGATATATACTTGTTCTTGTAATGTATGATGAGTTTTGAAATTTCAGATTGTATGGGAGCCCTACTCCGCACTTGATGTACTTGCCGTTGTCCATCCAGAGATACTTACAGAGGAGCATAGTCGCCTATGGCGAGCGGTGACCAGTTTGATATACTTTGCGGTCATCGAGTGGCATCAGGTTGACAGGGTTGTTCCACAGCTGGGTGGAGTACAACATATCCCCGAGGACGCTTTGAACGTAGACTGGCTGCATGCTAAGGACGGGAGGGGAGGGGACAGGTGGTTCCCCCATTACTATTAGGTCTGGCATTTGCACTGGGGGAACCGAGTTGATGCAGTCATTTCCATTGATCGAGTGGCAGATCCTGGCCCATCTGCTGATTACCTAGATTGGTGGTTCCGCGAGGCTCAGCGGTTTCTTAGTCTGGGGGCTGCATTCGCGGATCACAGAGGCACCCAGATACCTCCAGAGGCGTTTCAGAGAGGATCCTCCCAGGTCCCACGCAGATCACAGCTACCTGATATGCCGGATAACCGTCGTGTGGAGAGACGCCGTCGTGTTGGTACTAGGGACACTGGGAGAGAGTGGCGATGGTTACATGATGCGGGGAGGGTACTCTTGTGTTGCAGAACCGGAACCTCCATGGGCTGAACGTCCACCTCTTGGAATATCATCATCACTATCCCCACCAATATCGACATGCTCCTCATCTAAATCATCGTCAAACAGTGTATTCTCAACTCGATCCGGTCCGGCATCGCATTCAAAATCAGGAACAACATGACCAATATATGCATGAACAGCCCCAGCACGTTCGGGCTCCGCATTCGGAACGGCCACTGCTACCACAGGCATCGATGTTGATGCACCACCAGCTGGGGTCGACTGAGGATTAGGTGCCGATGCTCCAGAGCTATCCACACCATCTTCCAACTTTGCAAACAGCTCAGTTATCCTCACCTCTAGAAAACTACGCCTGCAGTGAAACAAGACCTGCAAGTCTTCATCCGACCCGATCACGAAGGTCTCATATCTCACACCAGTTGAGATAACGTCAATGGGAATCTTGTTTTTTACCCACTTCGTCCCACACGTACCGAGCTTTCGTAATATGCTTTGCTTAATCTCGGGCCAACGTATTCGACGATCGGATAAAAACACTAAGCGGTTCTCTATCTGTGAATTTTACACCGTGCCTTTTGCTCTTTTGAATTTTTCCAGAGCAGTGAACCAGAGCCACAAAACTATCCTCCCCCTCCATTTGTGAATAACACTCTACCTCTCCACATTTGGCCCCTCTATGGTTTATATAGGCAGCCCCATTCAGCCCATCACACGTAAACTGCTACTGGCAGTAGCGGTTTACACACACACACGTAAACCGCTACTGCCGGTAGCGGTTTACACTCACACACACGCACGTAAACCGCTGCTGGCAGCAGCGGTTTACACTCACACACTCACACACATAAACCGCGGCTGGTTATAGCGGTTTATGCACACCTATAAACCGCTACTGCCAGTAGCGGTTTACATAAAATAGTGAAACAATGCATTTGCATATTGAATTTGAAAACAATGTATTTGCGTAATATTGGGGGTCAAACAATTTAGATGCGTAAATTGCCCTTCTATTTATATATCTGGTCAAGTTATAGTAAAAATCAGAATTTTATGTAAAATTAATAAAACAAATTAAAAACACAAAACCTGAAATTATATTTTTATTTAAATCGCAAAATCTTCTAATTTAATAAATAATTTTAAAATTAAATAACCGTATTCTAAATCGTAATATGAAAATTTCTTAAAATCGATATTCTAGCTACCTGCGTCATATGAAGATCTTATATATATCTCATTTGATTGAGAAAATTGTGTTAAAATATGTTAATGACTAATGAGAAGCAGACATGTGATATTGAAATGATATGATGATAAGAATGGATGCATGGCAGATGAAATAATCAAGGAAAGAGATATCTACAGTACGGTCGGATATTGAAATTCATGATATAGATGTATGTATGTTTGTATGTGAGGTCGGTTCGTGGTCCTAATAGTAATATTGTTGAATTTTTTAATATTTTCATTCATGGAATAAATCGTGGTATGCCTAAATTTGAGCAATATATGGACCCATCGGTGGTACGGTGAACGAAGAGATATATTAGGAATATAATTATTTAATAAATTTTAAAAGTCAAAAAAGTATAAAATAAATACTAAAAAATAAAATGTATGTAAAAATTAAATAAATTTAAAATAAATTTTTGTTTAAATAAATATTAAAAATATAAGTATTTAAAATTTTTTTTATTATCAATATAGATTTTTAGAATGAGAAATTCTCTGCATACAAGCGTTTTTTTATACAAGTCTTTATAAGTTATTTCTATTAACGTACTTCGAACTATTACTGCACATCTTCACTGCACTTTTTTTTTCTTCTTACTACACGTCCTCTTCCTCTTCTTCTTCTTTTCTTTCGTTTCTTACCTTCTCTTTCTCCTTCTTCATTTACGTGTTTTTCTCTCTATTTTCTTTCTTTGTTATTTTCGATTTTCATTGTTTTTTTACATCAAGCTCTGAAATCGTTTTTGAAGAAGAAGAAGTAGCAGAAGATGAGGAGGAGAAAGATAAAGAGTTCTGAATTATGTATAAGGTGTACTTCAACGAATTTTGGGTGTATTTCTTAAATCCTTTGGGTGTAGTTTTGTAATCTTTTGGGTGTATTTCTATAATCCTTTTGGTGTATTTCTATAATTATTTGGGTGAATTCCTGTAATCGTTTGAGTGTATTTCTGTAATCCTTTGGATGTATTTCTATAATTGTTTGAGTGTATTTCTGAGGTTCCATTATCTTCAAATTTGGCAAGAAACTCGTTTTCATGGAGGAAGAAGAAGAAGAGTCGTTCATAATGCATAGTGAGTAGCGTGCTTTAGAAACAGGAAGTGATTGAATAACGTGTATTTATTTACTCTTAAATATAAAAGTGTAATACGTATATTTTATTGGACTTGTACCAATTTATAAAATTTATAAGCCAAAAAAATTTATATGTGTAACAGCCCTCTTTTAGAATAAGTGGTTGGTGACAAAATGTTTCTAAGTTGAATAAATACAAATACTACCTGAATCGGTATTCTTGGCCCTTTCAAAGCATGCGGAGGACTTTTTTGTAGCTTATATATGGACATACATATTGATATTATTATTAGTACATACATAACATTAAATTTGTTTTATTTTCAGGTACATATGTCTTCGTGTGTGTGCCACTAATAATCTACATGCATGCTTACTTGATGCCTTCACAATTCCACCTGTCATTTCCTGCCTGCCTGCGCTAAATAATACTCATCCACATAAATCAATTTTCTAATTAAGAGTATCTTCAGAATTTAATTAATTTTTTAAATTTTTATTGTCTAATATTTTTAAGACACTCATTAGTTGATTCTTAGTAATAATACAAATTTTTACATAATAACAAAAAAGAAAGGGTGTGATTGTAATTGTAACTGTGAGAACTAGCTAGCACTATAAAAACCATATTAGTAGTAGTTAGCTGCAAGACACATTTCAAGTTGCATAAAATTCATAATAATGGAGAAGAAAATGATAGCTTCTCTACAATTTCTTCTTTCTATCATGCTTGTGATGTTGCTCTTCTGCATGGCAAAGGTAAAGAGTATAGTAGTAATCAAGTAGTGCTCTAAAACATTGATGAGTTGAGGAATCCAAATAAATAATCTTTAAGTTGCCCTTTATTTATTTTTTTATTTTAATTTAATTTACATGCATCAGGTGTCATGTGCTGATCCTGAAGCCAAGATCCATGACCATGTCACTGGCTCTGAGGTTTGTATGACATGTCATTCATCTCATGTTTAATTTGTGTTCTAATAAGTTCTAACTTCTAACCAATAAAGTACTTAATTAATTGTTAATTTGTGTTCTAACAAATAATGATTTAATTTTTCAGGTAGTGAAAGGACCCACTAGAAGGCTTTTACCATTTGTGGGTATGATATATATTCTTCTGTACATATTAGCTATGTTTAATTTAAGCAATATAGACCAACTTATTAATCGGATAAACGAATCATATAGAATATTATTGTGATTTAAATAAATTGTTGGTGGTGAATGAATAATGAATGAAAATGAAGATTGTGGAGCAAAGTGTGAGGCTAGGTGCAGTGCACACTCAAGGAAGAAGATATGCACAAGAGCATGTGGAACATGCTGTTCAAGGTGCAAGTGTGTTCCACCAGGGACTTATGGCAACAGAGAAGTGTGTGGAAGGTGTTACACTGACATGGTTACTCATGGCAACAAACCCAAGTGCCCCTAGAATCTAAGCTGTCCAACCCTCTTCTCTTACTATTCTTATTATAATATTGTTATATCTATATATATCTATTTTCCCTCTGGACTTAGTATTTCATAAATTGTAATTATCTATCTACTGTGTTTTATCATATCTATGTATGTTCTGCTATCTGTAGTGCACAATGATAATGCTGGATTGCTGGTATAAATGGTTTCATGAATAAATAAAGAAGTATGGATTTTATTTCCAACCTATAGAGGAAGTTTTAAAGTTTTTTTTTTTAACTTTAAGTCGTTATATTTAGATTTATAACGCTTTAAAATTATTTTAATATTATTTTATTGTTAGTAATTTTAATATTATTTTATTGTTAGTGATCTGTTAATAAAATTGACGATAGAATAGGACAAGATTAAAATAAATTTAAAATGTTAGAAATCTAAATAGAATGAAAATGTAAGAGATAAAAATAATATATTATTCGTAAAAAATTATTTATCAAATAAAATAAAAATAAAATTTAATAGAATAAATTTTATTTTAAATTCAAAATTTTTATTTATGTTTGTAAAATGAATAATAGATAAATTTTTGGAAAGGAGAAAAAAATTTGTATATATATAAAAAATATTAATTATATTTTTTATTTTTAATATATTAAAATTTTTAATATTTAATTTAATTAAACGTTATTTTTAATTCTAAAATAAATTTTATTTTTATTTTTTGATTTTTTTATGATAGATAGATGATTATTTAATTAATTATTTAATTTATTTTTAATTAAAAATAAATTTATTTAGAATAAAAATAATATAATTAAAAATAATTTATTGGGATGTGATTAAAAAATAATTAAATAATTATTTGGGTAATTTACGTAAATAAATTGTTACACCTTTAAAATTATGTAAATGCATTATTTTCAAAATGAAGACGCAATGTTTCATGTATTTATAGAAATCGTTACTGGCAGTAGCGTAGAATCTGCTGCTGTCAGCCACGAATTATGTTGAAATGTGACAGCATGGAAACCGCTGTAGTTTATGTATGAGTTGTATTCTTTGCTGCTGATTTGTATTTGAGGTTCTAGCTAAATGAATTTTTTTTTATTTGTGTAACTTCATTGTCTTATGCCAAAAGCTAATGTAATGACTAAGATTTAAAGATAATTTTTTAACTACATATTAATTGGTAAAATTTTATATTCTTATAAATTATTTTTATAAATTAAAAAAAATAAAATTACTAATACTTATCAGAATAATTATACCTCTCTATTAACATAGATTTAATAAATATATAAAAATTTGTATTTTAAAATTTAAATTACAAAATTAATTTTATTTTAATTTTTTTAAATATTTAAATAAAATATAATTTTAACAAAAGACTTCTACATTTACAAAAAATATATATCTCTTTAAAAAATAATAGAAAAACGGCTGAATAGATTGTGCGACCGTTAATTTCACTCTATTCTTCTCGTGCGAGATATATTAGTTGTAATTTCAAGGTGTGTGTTTTTGTGTTATAATAATCATAATGAATTCGTTTCAATGAATCAACTTTTATTTTACTTGATTTAGTAATTTTTATAAGAATATTGTATCGTTTTTTTGAAATTATCTCAATCCTATTATTCTGTCAATCCTATTAATAGATTACTAATGACAGGATAATATTGAAACAATTTTAAAACGTCAATAACTTAAATAGGATGATTTAATTATTAAAGGATAATTTTAGAACTTAACTCAAATGTTAGAAGACAAAAATATTATTTTACTAAAAAATAACGCGTGTTTTTTATAAATACTTTGTAGACATGAGAATGAATAAAGCGTAATAATATTTGCATAGCTACAAAGTTGTTGGTTGTCTATTTTTTTAGTTTATTTATTATAATTTTCTCAGTTTAAAAAACTGTTAATTAGGGGCAAATATACATTTGTTTTTTAATAAAAATAGATGAAACTTAACTATTTATAAAAATAATTAGCCAGGTCAAAAATAATAAATAGTATAGTCTGAGTGAGAAAAAAGATTAATTATGGTTGAGAAATTTTTATGTATATAATTATTTTCACTACTTAACGAATTTCACCTTAAATATTAATTTCTATTATCCCATTGATTAAGTTTAAGTGAACATTTAATATATTAAAGAATACATATGTTAAATTTAATAATAAAAAAAACACGCCTTGTTTTGGCAAAACTTAAAAAGGTTATATTTAAAACTTTGCAAGAAACTAACATCAAAACGGTCTAAGACTCCATGGCCCAATGGATAAGGCGCTGGTCTACGGAACCAGAGATTCTGGGTTCGATCCCCAGTGGAGTCGTTGTTCTTTTTTAATATTTTTCTAAACAAACAGCTGAAATTCAGAAATTCTGAATTGGATTATGCATCACCTGAAAAGACTAAATAAATAAAAAATAATCAATAGCCGCAAAATTCTGCTGCTTTCTAGTATAAGTTTTACTTTTTACACCACAGTGTTTTCCTTCAATTGGCACCTTATTTGTATCCACAATACTATGTGAGTTACAATCAGTGATTAACAAAAACAAACGCTTCATAATTTACATTATTAAGGAAAGTATAGCAATACATGAAAGACTGCTTCCCACTACTTGCTAAACAGTAAACACAACAAAAATGGCGGAAATATTTGTCATTCCACAAAACTAGAATTGATCAATAGACACTTTTCTTTCCTCATAATGAATGACCAGTTGACCACAATATGGATCCCAATAAAGTCTTGCATTGATTAAACTCGTTGGATGGGAGTTCAAGGTTAACTTTGTAATTCCCAAGAAACTGGTAGGGATTCTTCAATAGGTGCTGCATGCATGTGTGGCATTTACTCTTGAGGCATGCAGCCATATGACACATTAAACTTTAAAGGAACTTCATTGGTGCTTGCTGTTTTAGATATTGAGTATCACATGGCCTTTGCATTATTATCATGCTACGACACTCTCTTTAATAGTTTCTGAATCTCTGACTTTGCTAGCACCTGCTACAAATACAAAAGTGACAATTTGGTCAAGATAGACACACCCCATTAGCAATTTGAATCTCTCTAAGAAGCTTGCATAGTAGCTGATCCATGATTCAAATGCATTTCTATAAAAGCTTTCTGGAGATAAATAAACTTTTACCGCTCTTTTTGAGTTTGTTACGGAAGCTTCTTTTCCTGCTAAATGCCGCCTCCTGCAGTAAAATTGAGAGCTATTACTGCAAATTTTTGGAATCCATCAAATGTCTTGTGCAATTCGAACTTATACACTGAATTATTTATAGTCCATCATTGGTTTTTATTGTCATACATGACCAGCATTAACTGTAGAAGTAATTGAAGATCCAAATTTAGCATTTGAAAATTATTATGTTTTTCTAAAAAGAAATCACATCTATGTGCGCTTGTCAAGGATTATGGTTTCAAAATTTACCACAGGTTGAGCAAGTTCTCCAGCTCGACGAACGGCACGAACAAGCTCCTTGTTGGATTCAGTATACATGCTAGTAACGAGTCCGAATTGACCAGCTCTAGCTGTACGACCAACCCTGTGCAGAAAGTCCACGGCAGAAGTAGCAAAATCTGCCTGAAATGAATGCACAACAACAAGAGTGAACACCAACATACAATAAATCATAACACCAACGAAAAATTAACATTAAAACAGAAAAAGACAATAAAAGCATGCAAGCCTCATAATAAAGCAAGGTTGTGAACATTTGATATTGGTTTTTAAATTTTTTTAATAGCTTGACTTGAATGATTTCTCCATTCCCATATTGTATCAGTCCCTTCTCACTCAAGGTCTTAAAAGCTCAAGTAAGTTTCCATTTCACTCGATCTTCTGTATTATTACTGTTATAGCACTATTATTTTTTGGGGTTCCTAAAGGAGTTTGGCCTCAAGCACAAAATAGATCTATTAACTCTGTTCACGTCTACAGTGGTTACTTACCTTTATTCACTTCTTTGACATACTTCACTCTATTCCATCACAAAAATGCTCCTTTTCATTACAAACTTACCACTTGCATTGAACAAAACCATTGCATAAAAACCATGAATTCAAAATGCAATTTTCCTTGCACCTTGTTTGTCATGCATAATCTAATCTCAAAATATGGACTATGAAAGGAAAGGATATCGATTGGTGTTTCATGAAGCAACTAACGAGTTGTCTTCATGAAAAAGGTTGTGAGGTTGCTTGGATGGAAAGCTTTATTTCCATCATATTAATATTATACGCGTTATATTGATTTTGTGCATATACCTCAATGCTTCCATTTGGTCATCCTACTGGAACTGATCTTGAATTCTCCTTATTTTGTATTGAAACCTAAGGCTAGAACTAACATAGTTTTCTGGCAATCCACAAATTAGAAAATAACTGAACATGAAACTTTAAACTATAGTAAAAGAAAAAGGTACCTGAATAACATGTAATACATTAGGAATATCCACACCACGAGCAGCTGCATCGGTGCATACAAGAACACCACCTTTCTCTTCAAATTCAACCAAGGCCTGCGCTCGCTCCTCCAATGTGCAATTCTTATGATAGCGTAAACACTCAATCCCACATCGGAGCAATATCTTTGCCACAGCTTCAACAGCCTCAACAGTGTTGGCAAACACCATTGTTCTCTGGATGCCACCAGCATTATCCAGATCTGTTGGCTTGAAGGGATGACGCACAGCCTTTATGAGTTGATCAACCTGCGACTCGACCGTAACTTCAACCCATCTTTGCTCCAACCTAAAATTTGAAAAGCCACAATAACGAATCTAAATAGAAATGCAAAAACAGGAACAATATTTAGCAGCAGGCCATGACAGCTTACATATTCCAAAATATCTCTAAATATACATCATATGATTCTCAACAGAGAAAGCATGACATTATAACACTTTGTGCCTTGATTGTGAAGCCAAAATTTTCTTTTCAAAAGAAGAAAAGTGATGACTTGATCATCTTATCTTAAATGCTAACTATAATGGTGTTAGTTAACAAACTTTACTATCCTGAGTACTTTGATGTACATGACATTATTTCAGCTGAGTAACAAAGAGGGGGCAAAAAAAAAATGTAATCACTAGAAATTTGAGGGGAAATTGAAGCACCTTGGATTGTGACAATGAAGATAGTTTCCGCTAACCCACGTAGCATCAGGAAACATATGTTTCAACATTGCTCCAGCTGTTTTCTTTCCATTAACAGGAAGTGTAGCTGCAACAAAAATATACTGTTTACTGCGCTTATAAGTTTTCCTGACCCTCCTCCAGTCTTTTTGTTTAACAGATTTAGCTTCATTATTAGTATCAACAATATCCTCATGAGTATCATCATCCTCTTCTGACATGGCCTCAGGAGGATGTTCCTCTTCATCTTCCAAAGCATCATCTGCTGACAAGGAAGATTCTGGTTTCTCTGGTAAATCTCCTTTTGATTCTTTTGCACGAGACAAGAGCTTTTCATCAAAGCGAAGCAAGTTTAGCAGGCGGATCACTTTATTCTGGAAGCTCCCACAAAGAAGCATATCAGCTTCATCGAAGACCTGCCAGTTAGAAATAGAAAACATACAGTTATAATTAAATTCAACTCATAGTTTACTAGAACAGAATAGGTATATAAAATCATAAAACAAGAAAGATACCACATATTTAACACCACGCATAAATTCCATGCGGCGGCTTCTATCAGTGTCTACATAATTCAGAAGGGCAGCAGGTGTTGTCACAATTATATCAGGCTCACGAATTGGCCATCCCTGCATCAAAAAGAGAAAATTTTCTCCGTATAATAAATCAGACTATTAAAACGTGTGTATAGAAACAACCAAGCATGTAGTGTATCAGAACACAAATTCCATATAACTACAACTTCATAAATTTATAACCTGAAATACAATCAAGCCATGTTCCACCAAATAGGATCAGCTAGATAGATCACAGACAACGCATAGTGTCTTATTGTGTACAATGTTAACACTCAAGTCATTAAAACTCTGAAGATTTAAAACTCAAGTCATTAATACAGCTTGACCTAAAACCCTAAAGGAACTACAACCTGAAATACAATATATTTAAAATTAACAAGCTAATGCATCACTACCTGTCTGCCACAAATTGCTGCCACGCTAACAATTGGTTCACCATTGTCTCCACATAGACTATTAGCCATCCTGACTACCTGCTCGCAAAGCTGTACATTTGGACAAAGAATGAGGAAAACATTCTTTTGGGGCAGAGGAACTTCTTGATCAGATACATTGTGTTGAGAATGTTCATGGGTGTCCCTTAGCTTATCAAATAGAGGAACTAGATAACTGTATGTTTTACCACTTCCGGTCTCTGCTGCAATAATCACATCCTTTCCAGAAAGAACAGATGGTATTGAAGAAGCCTGAACCCACAGAATTATTTATCAACAAAGCACACATCATAAGCAATAGCATGTAATGCAGATAAAACTAAATTGAAGCCCTAAAACTAGTTATCAGCTTGCAATACAGGCAGCATCCTAATTCACAGTTTGGTTTAAGACAGCATGAAGAGAGTAGGTGTAGATATAGGTTAGTTGGCATAGTTTCCTTATTGGTTTTCACTTTTCATTCTGTTATTTTCTGTTACTAATGACAGCAACTGTTATGTGTCTTTCCTCATTACTCTTCATAAAGCAAACCTTATATTGTATTATTAGACATAAAACTGATTAGTAATATGACTAATATCAGAGGAGTTTCAATTTATGCTCTCTCTCTTTTCTTGCACTACACAATTACACACTACTCTTCACTCTGCTGCCACGCCTAAGACAGAATATTGACATTGCAACTGAGTTTGGATTTCATTTTGTCATTAGCATTTTCACAAACACCTTAAGGACAAAAACAACAAAAAAAAAAGAGGCTTTTTTTCTAAATATATATACATAATGGGTCATTCAATCTCCTAGAAAATCACATAGGGCACCATAATTCGAAAAAGGGGCATCGTGATAAGTGTTAAAACTAGAAAAGGGACCTGAACGAGAGAGGGTCTACTGAGGCCAATGTTAGAGAGAGCACGAGAAAGGGTATCAGAGAGACCAAGTGAGCTCCACGAAACGTTATCCTCAGCAAAGAAAGTGTCTCTACCCTCTGAACTTTGCGCAGATAATGACGCTGCTGTTGCTGCTACAGAGGTTGAAGAAAAGAAGCGAGCTTTGAGGAGAGAAGTGGTGGTGGTGCGGAGAAGAAAAGTGGAAGCACGGTGGTTGAAGAATTGGAAGGGAGTTTGGGGATTGTGGAGATGGAGCATCAAATTCAAAGCGGAACGCGTTAGAATCATTGTGGTTCTCTCTTGCTCGCGGCAAAATGGAAGCTTTGTTTCGCTGCACTTCCAATTTCATAGGCATAGCTTCTCGTCTTCATGGTTTCGTTATTATGGTCATGTCTTTCATACCGTTGATTTGCATTGAAGTTTGATCTAACGGTTGAAAATAATTTCTGTTAAAAATTACAGCTATTAGACTATTATCCCACCTATGTTTTTTTTTTAATTCTTATCTATTATTTTTTTTTTTTTTTTTTTTTGGAATCAAAGGGAGCTCAACACACAGAGTGGAGCAATTAAAAGAGCTACATGAAAACAAATCCAATAAACCAACACCTAGTCATATTCGGTATGGCCATCAACAACCAAAGGGGTCATCACCACTCCATTCCTCAGAGTACCTAAACGACCTATTTATGATGTCTTCCACGCTGGAAGTATTATCATCTCTGAAAATCCTACCATTCCTTTCTAGTCAGGTTGTCCAGATAACCGCAAAGAACCTAATAAACCACCTCTTTCTGTCTACCTTCCTTACAGATAAATTCGTCCAGCTTTCAAAGTGATCCTTTAGTGTACCTGGAAAGCTCCACCTTCGTCCCAAGGCCAGCAGCCAAGCACACCACACCTGCCATGTGATCTCGCACTCGAGGAACAAATGAAAAGCAGTTTCCTCAGCCTTACCGCATAGCATACACCTATTGTCCTACTGAGTACTGAGCAATAACCCGGAATCTACATAGGCGATCCTTAGTATTCACCCTTCCAACCAAGACAAACCAAGTAAGCAGCTCAACCCTCGGAGGGACAATACCTTTCCAAATAGCACGAGTGAAACTATAGCTTGTGATTTCCTCCGGTAGAACTTCCGCCTGCAAAACTTGCCCAAATAACGCGGTTGAATAAACTCATGTTTTGTCAAATTTCCATACCACGCCATCCTCTTTTCCAATGGTGGGCTTGACCGACTGTAACAGCTCATGAAGCTGGTGTACTAAATCCAACTCCCATTGGAACAACTCTCTCCTCCACTGAAAGCTCCAGATCCACTCTAGCTCATCCCAAAACCCACAATCCCCTATAACAGCTTCATGAAGGGCCGAAACTGAGAAGAGTCTAGGAAACATATCTTTCAACACCCCAGGTGGCAACCAGCCATCCTCCCAGAACCGGATTTTTCTGCTATTACCGAGTTCCATAGCCAACCCGCTGATCATCTTTTCTCTCAGCTGCGGCTCACTAATTTGTAGCTGGAAAATATCCCGCCAAGGACCCCCTCTTATGGGAACTGGCTGGCCTCGCAGCATCACAGTGGGATTCATGTTGTTGCACGAGCAAACAACTTGCTTCCATAAAGGACAGTCTTTTTTTGAGAACCTCCACCACCACTTGAACAGCAAAGCTGTATTTCGAATCACCGCATCCCCAACTCCCAAACCACCTGCCTTTTTAGGAGCCATAACTATTTCCCACTTCACAAGCGGTAACCCGTTCCTCCCATCCTCTTTACTCCACAAGAATCGTCGCTGTAGGGAGATCAACTTTTCCGCCACTGCCTTCGGCATCTTATATAAGCTGAGGTAGTAAATAGGCAAGCTATTAAGAACCGACTTAATTAGGACCAGCTTACCCGCTTTGTTGAGCGTCTTTGCTTTCCACAAACCGAGCTTATCTTCAACCTTGTCAATCACCGGTTTCCATGTCTTTACCAGCCTCGGATTTGCTCCCAGGGGAATACCCAGATATCTGACTGGTAGTGATGCCTCCTTACACCCCAATAGCAAACACATCCTACGGACCCACATCCAATCACAATTGACCGGGATAAAGTTGGACTTTTCAAAATTATTGGTCAGCCCAGACATCAGTTCAAAACATCGGAGCAATCGCTGATAATTCCTTATGGTCTCCTCCTCAGGAGGGCAGAAGAGAATTGTGTCATCCGCAAACTGCAAGTGAGATAACTCGATGTGATCCCTCCCAAGTAGTAGTGGATATATACGACCATTCCTTACTGCCTTGCCAATCATTCTATGGAGAACATCCACAACTAAAACAAACAGAAATGGGGACAGCGGGTCTCCTTGTCGCAAGCCCCTTTCCATTTTGAAAGGCTTCGTAGGTGACCCATTAACAAGAACCGACATAGATGCAGAGCATACACACTCCTTAATCCACCCTCGCCATTTCTGACCGAAGCCCATCTTCTGCAGTACAATATCCAGAAAGCTCCACTTAACTCTATCATAAGCCTTTTGGAAATCCAGCTTTATTATCGCGGCACTCTTCTTCCGTGATTTCAGCCAGTGCACCGTTTCGCAGGCAATCAGCGTCCCATCATATATTTTTCTCCCCTTTACGAAGGCGCTCTGAGTCTCTCCTACCAACCCCGGCATCACCTTCCGCACCCTCCGAACCAATACTTTAGAAATTACCTTATAAACACAGCCCACCATACTAATCGGCCGGAGATCCTTAATTTCTCTGGCTCCAGTAAACTTTGGTGCCAGCGTCACCCAAGTTACATTCGAATCGCTAGGTAGCCTAGATGACTGGAAAAATCCTAACACTGCCGCAGTGAACTCCTTCCCTAATTCATCCCAGCACTTCTTGATGAAATTCATATTGTACCCATCACTACCTGGTGCCTTTGTTGACTCACAATCCCAAACAGCCGCCTTGACTTCATCAGGCGTTGGCATCGCCTCTAACTCTGTTGCCTCTTCCTCATTGATTTGCTGAACAAGCCCTTCCCGGAATCCAATCCTCGGAGAAGTCTCCAGGTGGTACAGCTCCTTATAGAAGTCCCGAATAGCAACCTTAATCCTTGCTTGGTTCCTGACCATCCTCCCATTTACCATTAAGGCATAAATCTGATTGGATCTTCGTCGCACTGAGGCTAAATTGTGAAAGTAGCGGGTGTTTTTATCCATGTCCTTTGCATGACGAGATCTTGACATCTGCTTCCAATGCAGCTCCTTTCTGATATACCATTTCTTACAGAAGCTCACTAGCGCCTTCCTCCTTGCTTCAATAGTCCCATCAGCCACTCCATTACTAACCATGTCATATGATTTTTTGATTTCATCCTCAAACTGTGTAATCCGTTGGTCTATGTCCCCAAATTTATCTCTATGCCATTGCCATCTGCTTAGCGGAGTTGTCAGAGCCTTTAACTTGTCCAGAAAATGTTCCTCTCCCAAGCTCCTCCACTCCTCCTTTACCATCCTCAAGAAGCCATCATGCGTAAACCATGATCCAAGCTCCGAAACAGTCTTGGCCCTCCTCTATACCGAGTACTGTCCATAACCATTGGACAATGGTCAGATAACCCTCTCGGCCCCCCTCTCAGCCTTGTTCCCAGAAACTCTTCTAACCACTCCAAACTAACCAGACCCCTATCAATGCGGCTACATGATTGGCCTCTGAACCAGGTGTAGGAGCGATCAGTGACTGCTAGATCCACTAACTCCATATCCTAGATCCAAGATGTAAACTCTATAGCCGATACCGGCAACGAGGTAGCGCCCTTCCTTTCTTCCAGATGAGTTATCTCGTTAAAATCTCCCATATAACAAAAAGGAACTTGACATAACCCAGATAAAAAGCTTAACTCTTCCCACGTGACCATCTTTTCCGCCCTATCATGCGGCCCATAAACTAGGCAAAAAGCATAGGAAAATTATTTTTCAGTATCACACCCTCCACACATAACCACCGAGCTCCTTTATAGCAGTTGTTCATTTGAAACATTGTTCCATCCCATAACAAAAGCAGTCCACCTGAAGCACCAACCGACCCAACAAACTCCCATTTAACCGCACCATCACCCCACAGTTGCCCTATATCAAACTTAGTCACCATTTCTTTCTTCGTCTCTATCAAACCTAGCATATGCACTTTAAACTTCTTTCGAAAACTATTTATCATGCTCAGTTTACCAACTCCGCCAGCCCCCTAATATTCCAGGAACTAAATATCATTGTAAAGCATTTATACACACCTTTTTTCGATTTTTCGGGCGACTCCTTCTTGCCTTTTCCTTCTTCTTTGCCAGCTTTTTCTTCTGAGCTATTGCCTCATTCTGTGCCTGAAGTATTGCCATAATGTCATCTTCTTCATCATACTGCATAGCTCCAGATTCCACTGCAAGCTTCCATGCTTCCCTATTTTCTTCCATTTCAGCTGTCCATCTTCTCTCGGACGATTCCGTGTCGGCTTCGCTTCCTTCATCATAACTAACCTTTCGCAAACTCTCCGAATCTCCCCCCTTACCCCCGGTCCCTACCTCTGCTGCTACATCTATACTCCCCTGAGCATCATGTATAGCCCTGCACCCTGTAGAACCCTCACAACAATCCGTCATGACACATGGCACATCTGACCCACTCCCCTTCCATGTCTGTGCCACAATTTGGGCTCCCTCCCTTGATTCACTCCCTTCCAACCGACAACACGACACAACATTTTGGCTGCCCTCACCAGCCACTAGAGATCCGGAACCCCCATCATGTCGGTTCGCTGCCAACCCATCCGCCACCGCCGGCGCCATCCCCGTACCAGATCCCCCCGTTCTGGTTTCCCGCTCATCTCTGCCCGGTGGCTCTCTTCCCTTCCCCTTCCTCGCATGGGACCTGCCCGATTCACATAGTGGCAGCCCCACGCACCCCAGACTCTCACCACTACCCCCAGCACAAGTCTCCGATCGGATCAGACTCCCTTCGCCAGCAGCGGCCATCTCTCCAGCATCATTCATCGCCGGGGAATACTGCAACCAACATCCAACCACAGCCGGTGGCCTCGCAAAGATCACAGCCTCCGCCTTGCAGTTCATGCTGGCCTCCCTCCCCCTCTTTGCACTCGGCAAATTCGCGCTGCCCTGCTCCACTACGCCAGCTTCACAGCACCGACATGGAGGAGCGCACTTCCTAGCCCTATCCAACAGCACATCCCCATCCATGTTTCCTCCAACCCGCCCGCTACTAGGTCCAAGGGAGATCTCCGTTCCTGACCCGGAATGAGGCATAGCGTGTGGGCCTCGAATGTTGGAGCCCAAACCTTCACCGTGTGGCTTGGTTAATTCATTATAGGTCATGGACCTTTGACCCAATTCACTTTGTTCCATAGCACACAAGCCCAAACGCACCTTACTTGTAATATCACCTATAGCAACCACCTGATCCTTCTCATAAGCCCAGGATTGTGTCCTTTCCGACGTGTCTTCTGCCACATCAGCCATTTCCCTTCTGAGATCAAAACCCGTATCTCTTTCCGTTACTGTGTTTGAATTTAAAAAACTGTTACTCCATTCATCAAAAATCTCATGATCATTTACAATTCTACCCTCCTCCACCTCTTTCGGCCTATTCAGCAGGGCCACCGTCTCATCCGTCGTGTCACACCCTCCCAGCTGCATGCAACTTTCATGACGATCGGCGTTACTGGCAGACTTCCCATACTGCCCTTTCTCAGCCTCAATTGCTAATCCATTCGAATACCCAATTGCACCGCTGCCCACCTCCTTAACAAATACCTCATACACAGACGAACCTACAGATAATCGGAGACTTTCTGAAATAGTTCCAAACCGCCATGTATCAATCAACATGCGTCTGGCTCGGAAGGACGTGCCCACAGCTATTCCATTATCACAAACTACTACCTCACCCCACTGCTCACCAATTGCACGGAACGTATCCTCCGTCCATACGTGTAGCGGAACACCATAACACTCAATCCACACTCTTCTCTTGTCATATCTATCATTCTCATTCCAACGGCATACCTTATGAAAGAACTGCCGTAGCCCATCTCCGCACCCTTCCAGTGCCTCCTCCGCGCTCTTTACACTATCAAATATTAAAACGGCCTTATAATTCCCCAATTCACAGATTCTAACAACGTGAGGCCATACCTTCCCGGCCATATCATTCAAAGACCTGAAGTCAATTAAACTCGTGGCACTCCCAATCACACTCCTCTGCAACCATTCCAAGTTAGTCGAATCTGCAGAAACTTTCAGCCCCTTTGGCCCCACTGTCGGCTGACTCTCCGTAGGAGCATGTGTAGGAGGATTCACTGCATGAGATGGAGGAATCCCAACTGTATGCTCCCTCCCTTCAGGATTGACCCCCACCTGCTGGTGTTGTATCCGTCCCCAGCCAAAGGATCGCTCTGTCTTTTAACCTCATCCCTCCTGAACTTAGCCTCCCCGACGAAGATCTCTTTCCCCCGTAACTTCATACGATTCATCTCTGCAATTGTCTTCATGGCTCCTCCCTTTGTAGTATACCGTATGAATGCAAACAGGTATAACATCCCATTTCTCGTCTTTCTTGCGAGATAGATGTCGTTGATCCTCCCCATCCATGCAAACAGTTCAAATAGCTCCCGCTTCGAGATATCCCCTGGTAAGCTGTCCACAAAGATGCTAAACGAATCCCGTTCCAGACAAACGTACTCCTCTCGATTCCAAACCCTTGGATCCTTTGCTTGACCGGAAGTTGGCCGATATTATACAAGTGATTTTTTTTATTCCTTCACACCATTCATCTAGATCACTCTGAAAACTTTCACTCGTTTTTTTTCACTATAAATATATATTTACATATTTAATTTATAAAAAGATAAATTAATAAGCATACTAATACTCATTAATTCACTAATTTAACCATAAAAATAATATAACAATAATATATTTGACAACAGTCAATACACTTAAAAATAAATTAATCTATGCTCCTAATTAAGTCTCGTTCATAATAATTATTTTTTTTATAGATTAGTAAATCAATGAATTTGGACACAATTCTTGTTCTGATATACTTCTTTTCTTTAAAAAAAAATTTGATTTTATTTTAAATTTGATAAGAGAAAAATGATCAATTTTAAAATACTTCCTCGGTTCCTCCACTTTTTATGACAACATCTTTCCCATCTTCTATCAATAAAGCAAATATAATAGAGATTGAGATGTTATTTCAATTTGGGAGTTACAACAAAGTTTTAGTCTTTGCTAAAACACCTTCCATTGAGTTATACAAAGTCAACAATTTTTCACATGGTAGGCCAAGCATTTTGTTGTGGATATTCAACACGGGCAGCAGTACACACAGATTTTACAGATGCACATGAATCAATAGCATCCTTTCTTTCTTTCTTTGAGCCTAAAAGTCTAAAACTAAAGTCTATATGCTCACTCCTAAATCCTACTTCCTTAGTAACAAAACAATGCACTATACTAATAAAATATTGCTGATTTGCTGTCTAATAATAACAGGTCTCTTCTTTTTAGGAAGAAAAAGAAAATAGTTGTTTGAAAGTAATAATAACAATTCCACCAAAAAGGAAAAGAATGTCCTCAATTAACATCATGTATATGAATGACCAAAGAAGAGAGAAGCCATAACAAATATACTTTGCAAAAACACTTCAATAATGTCACCAGTTCTTCTCCTATTCAGCATTCATATATTGTTGGTTCAGAAGGGCTCTTCTGCAACACCAACATGCCAAACCACATGTGGCACAATACCAATAAGATACCCTTTTGGCACTGCCTATGGTTGTGGCCACCCTGCATTCTCTAAGCACATGAAATGCAATCTTGGAACTCTTGAATACTACTCATCAACAAGAACCACCACCAGCAATAATAATGCCTACACAGTTTCCTCAATAGACTATGCAAGTAGCACAGTTATAATCATAGACCCTTTGATGTCAAATTGCACTGAGATGCAAAACTCTGGTAGCTTTACCTTAGGTGATGACACACCATTCACATTGGCCAAGGAGAACATCTTTGTCCTCCTTGGCTGCTCCACCACCTCTCCAATGTTCGATTCGAGGGAAGACTTCTGCGACACAGGATCCGGCTCCCGGGTTTGTAGAGGGATGTATTCATGCAGAGGAGTGACAGGGATTGGGCTGCCACAGAATGCACCAATATCAACATGTTGTGTATATGACTACCCTACTGGAATTGGGTTGGGATACAGTTTGGACCTTCCAAAGCTTCAATGCTCTTCTTATGCTTCTGTTTATGAGTTTGGAGATGAAGGGGACCCCATGAAGTGGAAGTTTGGGGTATCATTGAATTATAATGATTCTTATAATTATAGTGATGCCTGTAAAGATTGTGAAGCAAGTGGAGGCTTTTGTGGGTTTGCTAGTTTGGATGAATCATTCTCTTGTGTTTGCAACAATGGTGTTAACACCACCACCAATTGTTTTGGACAAGGTTAGTACTCTTCATAATAGGGTAGTTTCATTGCAAGTAGTTTTGAGAGTTACTTTAATGTTTAATCAATGAATCTAGATACAGAATTTTTTTTTTTAATGTATCAAAAACTAACAAAAAATAGTAGTAGTTCTTCACTATTTGTACTACTCCATGTGTGCAATTTCTTTACAATCCTTGTTTGCTTGATATTTAATTATTTCATTTGAATAGGAAATGCTTTAAGTGGGACAAGGGGACTGAAAATTCAAACCGTGTTGACTATTGGAGGTAAAGATTGATATTACTTGTCTTCCTATGAAGTATCAACTATTTTGTTTCTCTTTCTTCAGCTCTCTTTTATTCTATTTTTTTCCCTATAACATCAGAATTGTTCTCTCTTGTTGTAACTCATACTCATTCAAGTTAATTTACACTTGTCTGCAGAATGTATATGGAATAATTTGCATACACCATATAACTATAGATGTATGGGAATATGCACTCTTCTTAATTATCTTGTGTTCACTGAAGTTATTAATTGGTGTGGCTGGATGATGTTTCTGCAGGACTTGTAATGTCTTGGATGTTTTTACTCATCCAATGCAGATAGTGACAAAACAAATAAAGGGCTAGGGAATGAAGAAGAAACATGTCTTACCATTTTAATTAGTGCTTCATTTTGTTTATTTGACTCTAAAGCACAGATAGGGCCAAATATATGTAATTTATATCAAATTGAAATGGCAAGCAAGCATCTGTTTTTAATTCATAGTTGTTGGATTGAATAGAATATTTTAACTAGGAATGCTATATATATAACTTTTTGTGTATACTTTTCCCGTATATTTTTTATTTTTTGTATTAAAAATAATTGATAAGAAGTGAGGAAATAGTGAGGGCAAGTAAGTTATAAAGAATGGAATCTAGTGGCTAGCTCAATCAAATAAATACACGATTAATGATAAAAGAAATCCCGCTAGGGAGCCAATGAAATATTTGTACAATGTGTACAATGGGTTATGAGTTAAAAAATAAACCCATACTATCCAGAATAACCATCCGAGTATCAGGGATAATAAATAACATGAAACTACTCATCCCACTCATCCAAAAAACTTAAGCTGATTTTGGGGTTTAAAAAAGATTGAACTCTTGACCTTTCGGATCGAAAGCTCTAATATCATGTCATGAAACCATTCATCCTAAAAACTTAAATTGATAGGAGAAAGTAACACTAATGGTGATATCTCTAATATTGAATCGGACATCCCTAAACTTCCATTGTACACATTGTACAGATATTTTAATTTGAAAATTAAAATATTAGTGCACACTAAAAATTAAAGATAATAAAATGATTGTCAACATATAACGTGAAAGTTTGAAAAAAAAAAATCCTTTTCTTTTTTACCTTGGATCTTAGCTGTGAGTTGTGTCCCCTACCCCAAACTTGAAATATCCTAGCTTGTGAAGAACTTGAATGTGTTGAAAACTTGAAATAATATAGTACTAAAGTGTTCTGTCCCTTTGATAAATGTCAAATATAATGATGATTTTGACATAGGATTCATATGAGATTCACTTTACAGCAGTTTGATATTTGCATTCTAAGGTGACAACAGCAACATGCTCTTTAGATTCATGGGGTAAGACTAAATTAAACTTCATACACAACTATGATGATCATACATTGTTACTAAGACTGCATTTGATTTTAAAAATAGGATAAGATAAGACACTAAAAACAAGACACAAAAGACATATTTTTTTAGTAACAATTTAAATCAATCAATTGCCAAATTGTTAGTAACTTATCTATTCCTACTAAACAACCTTCTTAAGTAGTATCCATTTTAAGTTTTAATTTCGATGTAAACTCCAAGTAGATTTTTTTATTGGGTCAAGAATGAACAAGTAAAATACTATATATTTTTTGTCTTTATTAAAAAAAAACATAGACTTGCAGCTCAAAGTTCGGATCTAAGCAAATGTAGCCTGTCAAATGTCAATGGTAACCACCATATTATTTTATTTATTATTTCTGATGATTATGATTTATATAAAGTATTGTAAAAATATTCTTAAACGTTCTCTATATATTAAATCAAGTAGGAAAAAGAAAAGTTTTTTTTTAATAAATAATTTAAATATTTTATTTACGAATATAGGTAATTTGTAGTATATTTGTTAATTTTTCCAAGTCAAAAGTTACGAGGCAGTGTATGTGAGAGACTGTTTGGAAGCTTTTCCTCTAGTCCAAAACCGTTTTACTAACATTCAAAGTGCTTATCATGATTTGGTTTCTAAAATTTATGATATTTTGACTTGGAATTTGAGAGCTCATGTCAAGGTAACTCAGAGATCAGCCAACCATATTGCGGATGCTATGACAAAGTTTGCAGCAGTGAATAATATCCCCAAACTGAGTTGTTGGAGCCTTGAGATCAGTTTCATATCTTAGTTATAACTTATAAACTTAGCTGCTGGTACTTAGGGAGCCTTCCTCTCCCTTTTGTTTCCTTTGTTTTCTTTGTTTTCTTTTCTTTCTTGTCTAGTTACAAAAAAAAATTTATTTGCTAATTTTTATTTTTTTTATATATATCGTCTTACACTATAAACGAGATATATGTATTTTTTCAAATTTCATATATCTCGTTTACAAACGAGATAATGTCAAATAAAATCGTGTCTTATCTTATTTATAATGTAAATTAGGTATAAGCAATTTTAATTCATTTTCACTATAAACGAAAAATGTAAAAAAATAGAAATTGATAAATATGCTACAAATTACTTATATCCTTAAATAACATATTTAAATTATTTATTTAAAAGAAATCCAAAAGAAAATATTTTTAATATCTTGATTCATGAAGTGAAGTCAATGAAGGAAAATAATAGTCAGAGAATTGGCTTTCACATTGAAATCAAATTAAGAGAATCTTCTTTTCAGATATTCCTAAATCAAAATGTATATATTTGTGTGAAAACACAAGGGTGACTTATACTCAATTATATGTGAATGAAGTGATAAGAAAACTTAGCTGTCATTCCTTCTCCAAAGGTTGCTTTTTGCATTCTATATCTCCATACCCATTTTATTAAATGAGGATTGGTTGTTGACTCACTATAGTGTTGTTATCAATTTGAGGCTTGAATTTTAGTAGGTAAAGTTTGATCTTTTTTTTTTTTTCCCTTTCTTGCTTTTAGAATTCTCTGTTATATTTACTGTAGTTGCTCTTTTCAGATGATGATGGAGGAGCCTAGAATGGTGTTTATGTGTCTGCTGATTCTTGCAACCTTTCAACAAGTAGTAGTGTCAGATGAGCATCAACCACTCTCTAAAGTTGCCATTCATAATATAATATCTGAGCTTGATCAAAATGCTTATGTCAAAGCCAACCCTAATGTCCTTGGCTTGAAGGTATAATACCCTTTGATTCCACAACCTATTCGGAAATTATATTTTTTCAATGCATATCTTATGTTTGCTTAAAGTTCTAGCTGAGTCAGTATCTGCCTTTTTATCTTGCCTGTGATGAAAAACAAGGTTTGGTGCAAGAAATTGATGAAGTCTACTTTTTTTTTTTATAATTTTTATTTTAGGGACAAAATACAGAATGGGTTACACTGCAGTACTATAATCCAAAACCAACAATGGATGACTGGATTGGAGTATTTTCTCCAGCAAATTTCAGGTAGGTTTGTACATCATGGTACCTAGCAACATACATAATCATATGTTACATGATTCAAGAGCTAGTTACATTAACTGGAGTTCTCTTTTCTTACACAATTTCCAGTGCTTCTACCTGCCCTGCAGAAAATCAATTTACCAGTCCTCCATTGTTCTGTTCTTCCGCACCTATCAAGGTTTGCACAGAAACCTTATCCATTTTTTAGCCTAAAGAAGACCTAAAAAGATGTTTAACAATAACTTTTTTTTCTTTCCTTTTTATTTTTTATTTTTTCAGTATCAGTATGCAAATTTCTCCAGTCCCAATTATAAGAAATCAGGAAAAGGTTACTTGAAGCTTCAGTTGATTAATCAAAGATCAGATTTCTCATTTGCTCTTTTCACAGGTGGCTTGACAAATGTATTCTCCTAAACTCTACTACATTTTTTGTTTATTTGTTTTAATAAGATTAGTCAATTTTATCAAACTCGAAAGTTTGCCTAAACTTGTGGAGCCTAAGTAAACTTGAATCATGAAACTCAAATTGTAAACTTGCAAGTGTTTATGAGTTAACTCTAGAGTTGGATATCTTTGAATTAGTTCTTATTTGAAACAAGCTTACATACACCATGTTGAGTTCTACTGCAAATTTTATTGAGAAACAAGCCAAGAATGTAGTTTTCTTCCATGTATTCCATGTTTATATTTCTATAGTTCTTGGTTAATTTGATTTTATTTCATGCGGTTTATATTTGTCACTATACTTTTACTTATTTCAAGCAATTGTATGTATAAACTCTATGACTGAAGATCTTGTTCTGAACTTTATATTTCTTCCTTTCCTTTTGGAACAGCCAAAGCTTGTTACAGTATCAAACAAAGTATCATTCAGCAATCCAAATGCTCCAGTATATCCACGACTAGCACAAGGGAAAACATGGGATGAAGTAAGTTTAAACTCCTTCATATTAAAATCTCAAAAGTCATCTTCTTTTTCCAACTTGTGATACTATTCTTATGGAATATCTTATTGCAACTTGAAATGTCTCTTTTGAATAAATATATCAGTAAATGGGCCAATCTATGTGTGTGACATTCAAAATATCTTAGATTGTTAAAAGCTTACTTATGTTTTGAAGTTTTAACACATTCTTTACACAGATGACAGTAACATGGACTAGTGGATATGGGATTAATGAAGCTGAGGCTTTTGTTGAATGGGGACCAAAAGGAGGGAAATTCATCCAATCTCCTGCCGGGACACTGACTTTTGACCGCAATACCATGTGCGGTATGCAAATCTTTTGGTTGTGATTTTTACCTGTATTTTGACACTTGAGAGTTAGAAAATGGGTATTTTGGTCGACAAAACTGTGTTCATCATCAATAACATGGTTCACTGCAATAAGTATTATAATATTTGCCATTTTAAAAGAATGTTTAGAAATTACTAATGATTGTTAACATAAAATAATTGATAAAATTTAAAACAAAATGATTGTTTTTCATCTATACATATAGGTGCACCTGCAAGGACTGTTGGATGGCGTGACCCTGGGTTCATACACACTGGCTTTCTGAAGGAGTTGTGGCCTAACAAAGTGTATGTCATGTCTTGTATGAGCATAATGAAATTGTTTGAATGAGAATTGATCTTATTGACTTGCAGTGTTTCAGTTGTTGACTAAACAAAACCAAGCTAATTAAATATTTCTTTTATGGGAATAAGTTTTAAGTTACAGGAGAAATAGGATTACATGATGGGATTGGATAGGATGGTATTTCTTTAAAATTGATGCTATATATAATACAACAAAAAGTTCTTTTTCTACTAGGTGGGTTTAGCTGTGTGTATAAATAACTCTACTGTTTTCTGTGAACAGCAAAATGATCAGGAGAAAAAGTAATTATGATTTTGATATTTAATGATAGAATTCTCTTGGTTGGCCTTTGCCTATGTTAGTCTATCAAGTTATCCTCCATAAATATTCTCTTCAGTGTGTCTGTAATATCTTTATTATGATCTTGTCCATTCATCCACTGCAGCAGGTAGCTTATGCTCTACACTTAGTACTTTTGCAATCTACTAAAGCATTATTATTACTATTAGCAAAAATTTAGTATGAATGATCCACACTTGCAGGTACATATACAAGCTTGGGCATAAATTGTTTAATGGTACAATAATTTGGAGTGAACAATATCAGTTTAAGTCCCCGCCTTTTCCTGGCCAAAACTCCGTGCAACGTGTAGTCATATTTGGTGATATGGGCAAGGTAATTTTCTTTAATTCTAGTTTCTAATCATGTTCTGAAAATAAAATATGAAGTTATGAACAAATGTATATTACATATTTGCGTTAAGATTCAGATTGATATTATCTCTTGTACCACTTCTCTCTCCACTATTTCATCCAAAGAAAACTCCAATTATATAGGGATGATTTACACTTCTTTGGCTGATTTTGTTAGACTAGTGAAAGTAAGAATAATTGGCACTGTCAATATAATACAGCAAGAAAAGATATCATCATTCTTGCTTGATATTTGTATTATTATTACATAAACTTCTAATTTGATTACGCCACAAGCAGGCTGAAGCTGATGGCTCCAATGAGTACAACAATTTCCAACCTGGCTCACTCAACACTACTAAGCAAATTATTCAAGACTTAAACGACATAGATATTGTCTTCCACATTGGTGATTTATGCTATGCTAATGGATACCTTTCACAATGGGACCAGTTTACTGCACAGATTGAGCCAATTGCCTCAGCTGTACCTTATATGACAGCAAGGTAAGGTTTGTCATTATTATGAGTTGGTTGCATCCTTTTATCTTTTACACTTCTCATTTATCTTAGTTTCTTCTACTTTGTTCCTTTAGTGGAAACCATGAGCGCGACTGGCCAGGATCTGGATCGTTTTATGGGAGCATGGATTCAGGTGGTGAATGCGGTGTGCTTGCTCAGAGCATGTTTTATGTACCCGCTGAGAATCGTGAAAAATTCTGGTAAATATATCCGAAAAGAAATGATGAATCTTCTTTAGAGATCCTCCTACTTACTAAATGAATGAAGAATTTAATGTCTTTTAAGATTTCAAGACATGAACAGTATCCACAATTTACTTCATTTAGTATTTCAGAGAATGTTTAGGATGATTTCTAGGATGCCAGATCATTACTTTGTCTCAACTTTTTCATATATCATACTCAGGATGATTGTGGTAGGTTGTTGATTCACTCCTAACAGTTTTCTAGATATAGGTGTGTAGCAACTCTAGTTAAAATATCAAATTACCATAGCCATGTATTGCGTCAAATAAAACTTAATTAGCCTTCTCCAAGTCAAGTATCTGAATCAGGATTTTTCATAGGCATCGAAAATTATGCCAGCTCCTTGAACATTGCATTTCTTTGCCAGGTACTCCATAGACTACGGCATGTTCAGATTCTGCATAGCTCACACAGAACTTGATTGGAGAAAAGGGACAGAGCAATATGAGTTCATTGAGAAGTGCCTATCCACTGTTGACAGACAGAAACAGCCATGGCTGATATTTCTTGCACATAGGGTACTTGGTTATTCTTCCGCCGGGTTCTATGCAGCCGAAGGCTCGTTTGAAGAACCAATGGGGAGGGAAGACCTTCAAGTTCTATGGCAAAAGTATAAGGTTGATATAGCCTTCTATGGCCATGTCCATAACTATGAAAGAACATGCCCAATATACCAGGTATTCCATTAATTTCATAGATTTGTTGTGTCACTTTGTTCCATTAGCTCCGATTCGCAAGGATTCACCTTGTCCTTTTAGGCATGTTTGGTAACTTTCTATCTCAAAACAGATACAAAAAGAGAAAAAATTAAGGCGATATATTTTTTTTATTTAACTCTTGCTTCAGAATATCTGCACCAACAAAGAGAAAAACAATTACATAGGCAACTTGAATGGGACAATACATGTAGTAGTTGGAGGAGGAGGAGCATCCCTTGCTGAGTTTGCTCCCATTAACACGAAATGGAGCATCTTCAAAGACCATGACTTCGGATTTGTGAAACTCACAGCATTTGACCATTCAAACCTGTTGTTTGAGTACAAGAAGAGCAGTGATGGCCAAGTTTACGATTCTTTTAAGATATCAAGGGACTATAGAGATATCTTGGCTTGTAATGTTGATGGTTGTTCACCTACAACACTAGCATCTTGATCTAAATATCTAAACCCAAAGAAAGATGTTTATTTGCTTTCTTTCTTTTTTCCACTTCAATAATGTTCAATAAAATTCTCATGTTGATGTTACCCCATCTTCATATGAACTGTAATTATGTAAACAATGTAGAGCATATATATAAGTGGTATATATCTCTAATGTTGCTGTTCTAGTGTCTAACAAAGAGAAATACTAGAGTTATCAGAATTTTTAGCTATTGATCAAATTTATTCAGTCTAGTAATTTAACAACATATTTTAGTCTATATTTTTAAATATTAATAATTAATTGCTGACCAAAAATAATAAATTCTGATGGATATCTAGTATTTCTTGTCGAACAAATTTTCATGTCATGCACATGGCTTTTTCAATCAAGTTTATGAGTTCTTGATATCATTATGGTATAATGAAATATAACATTATGCCACTTTAATATGCATATTTTGATCCTGATGGACACCCACGTTAAGCTTAATCTTATAATCTCAACATTCAAATTATAATTGTTGTAAAATTTCGAAAATAATATTTTTTAAGATAAATTAAAGAAGTTGAAAAATATGAGAGCCGTGATCAAGCCCTATGACTAGGAGCTTTTGTTTCATAATAATTTGAGAATGTTACATCAATATTTTGAAAAATTAAAATTTTTAGAAATAAAAAATATGTTTCCAAAATTTAAGATTTAATTATATTTTTTAATATTAACTGAGGAATATGATATTTCTGAATATAATCAATGAAAAAACAGTTTTTTTTTTTTTCTCTTTACAATAATATATAGATAAAAATAAAACACCGCGTTTTTTAATTTTCCCCAGAGCTTTCAAGTTTCAAGTTCAAAGCTTTGAGTTAAGTGCAGCTCAACTTCTCTCTCTGTCTCTGTTCTCTCTCACACACAGGTAGCTCCTAATTTCTGAAGAAGGAATATGCAGGTACGAACCTTCAATCTCACATCTTCCTAATTTCTTCAAAACCCTAATTTTTCTCTTCAGCTTTCGATGCTTTTGTTCTCTTCTTAGGTTCATGCTCTCAAACAATTGTACAGATTTGTTTTTTCTCCCATTTTTTTCAAGCTCTATGTAATTAAAATAGAATCAAATTCTTGTAAATTTCGTTTTGAAATTAATTGCTGAAGTCTACGTTCGATGGTTCCTTTTTCAATTTTTGGGGGATTTTATGCAGGCAAGTGATAGGTTTAACATCAATTCCCAGCTTGAGCATCTCCAAGCTAAATATGTTGGAACTGGGCATGCCGATTTGAACAGATTGTGAGATTTCTTTGTTCCTTTAGGGGAAAAAAGACTTTTTTTTTTGTATTTTTTATTTATTTATTGTTCGAATGTGCAGTGAGTGGGCGGTGAATATTCAGCGTGATAGCTATGCTTCATATATTGGGCACTACCCTTTGCTTGCATACTTTGCTATTGCTGAAAATGAATCCATTGGAAGAGAACGCTACACCTTTATGCAGGTTATGCTTTGAGATCTTTTTCTTTTTATTTTTTCTATTTCAGTCACCTTATTAATTGCAAGATTCAATTATTATTATTTTGCCATTCCTTTTGATATATAGATTGTAGATTACAGTATGCTTGTGTTCCTGTATCTGCAATTTGGCTTGTTAAATCTATTGTCCTGTTTGATGATCAAGTTCTTATTTCTTGATGTATGCATGAGTGTTGTTTTAGTCAGATATGTCGAGGCCAGACAGGTTTTGAATAGGGCTCATGAGAATTATAGTTGTTACTGCTATATACATTTTGTTCTGATGGATATGAAGAATATCATACTACTTAATTCTTATTTTGGTAAAATATTATCTAGATTCTTCCATGGGAGTATTAGCCCCGCTCCCGACAAGCGACACTTTTCGCACTCTAGGTTCTTCCATTTGTGCTGCACATGGTCGTGGCCATTGTTTAACAATAGGTCTCTAGTTATAACTTCGAAGGATTATATGTTTATGTTGCTTGCTTTATATTTTGTTTTTATTTCATATTGGTTGGAACTTGGAAATTGGTTTCTCAAATTTAAAGTTCATAGGTGTTTATTGTGAAGCTACTAGTTTCTTTTCTCTTTGGTAATCTTCTTGATATGTAGAACTATATCGTAAACTTGATGTTAGAAGAAGTTGAAATGATTGAGTTGTGAAGTGAGAAAGGACATCTAGATGGGGGATGAGATGGAATACATCTAGTTTTCATTTCTTAAAAAGTTAGATCGTAAGAATATATATAAAGTAAGGATCTTGAATCACACTGTATGCCTCCAAAAGACTGTGCCAAGCAATTTGGGAAAGTTGGGCAGTTGGCACTTTGAATTTCAATTGCATATTTAATATTTTAATGTATGTTTAATTAGGCATATTTTATGCTTATTGTTACTATATAGTATGAGAGCTAGGAGTGAGAATTTTTCATGTGTGCTACATATTGTAGATGTAGAAGTTCTTACTCGTTTTATTGATGAATTCACTTTGTGTGCAGAAAATGCTTCTACCCTGTGGTCTCCCTCCGGAAAGAGAAGAAGATTGAGAATTTCCGTCTGGGGTACAAAGGGGAAAGGGCTAATCACAAAGTTTGTAGCCTTTGATAATTCATTGTACTGTTATTCTGATTGAAAACGTATGGTTGTTGTTAGAGACTTAGAGGTTACTGAATCATCTTCCTCTTTCTTGTAGATCCTTAAGATTTAGTTAAATGCAGCTTGGAATATTGGCTCTTGAAAGGTTGAGTTTAGCTTTTTTTTTTTTTTTGTTTGGCTTAAAGGATGGTCTTTATAAATTGTATGAGCTTGTGTATGCGTTTGGCATGAGAAAAGAAAAGGAATACTTATAAGACATAGGAGAATAGTAGAATCTAGAAGGTAAAGTGCAATAGGCACTTTTTTTTTTTAATTTAAATATGAGTAAAGTGAGCTTGAAGATTTCGATTTTAGATTAATTAGTTCTAAAAAAAAGAATTAATTAGGTCATTTACAATAATAAATAGTGGACATATATCTCCTTTTACTAATGGATAGTACGAAACGAAATAGGATTTTTTATGTATTTTGTTATTTATAGTGGTGTGTGTTTTATTGCTGTCATATGAACATAGAAATAAGGTAGTTTTGGATACGAAAGTATTTATTATTTTTTTAGTTTTCATCTAATATTTATCAACTGTTTTTTATTTATCACAAATTTTACAAAAATAGGTGAAGTTTTACTTCAAAAATTGTTATCTATATGACGATCTTTCATAAATTGACACATTACAATAGTTAACGGTACATATAAATATTACCGTTAACTGTTTGTTATCGTGGAGAACTAAATTAGTACTTTTTTCTTTAAGAACTAATTAATCGAAGTTGAAATTTTCAAAGACCTAATTGTCAGTTCATTCTTTAAATAAAAATTCTTTAATTATCAGTTTGGATTAAAAATTATTGTATTTTTGCATATTATCATGGAGTAGCTAGCAAAATAAACGACAAGTATTTTATACATATTTTTTGCATATTTATGCATTAGTTAAAGATAGACAACTCTAATGCTTTTATATTATTATTTCTTATGCTTCTATACAAGTAGATGTTAGTGCACTAAGTTTTTTCGAGTAAAGTTGAAGTTGAAGTTGAGCAAGCCTTAGTTCAAATTTTTAATTTTAATATCATCATTTTTTGGCTTGGTATTATCTTGCATAGACTCAGTTACCTGAAAAGCTTCAGTATGATACTGACAATCTGACATTGACATTGGCATATCTTGACAATGTGTATAAGTTTACACAATTTGAAAAGAAAATTAAATATAACATTATTAATAAAATACATGCAGCAATTCAAGTTTAGAATTTCACTTAAGTTAAAGAAAACGTTACCTACTGTCAAAGCTTACTAGTATTTTTCATTAGGCAGTTAATTTCAAATCATAACCACCAACTCATTCACATTTAAAACCGAAAAAGTCTAGGGGACTAGCAATTTTGTTAAATTTTTGCCAACATGTAACCAGCAAAGAAAAGTGAGTCATTGGATGAAATCTCACAACAATTTCACACCATTAAAACCATGATTGATGGCTATTTGATAGTTACAAATCACAAAAGTTGCTGGCCCCTAGCATTCCTCTTTAAAACCAAGAGTTTTTCTTTAAATTTGAGTTAGTTGTGTAATTAGCATGTTTTTGCTCATAGTTATCATGTTTTGCAAATTATTGAGCTTAAATTTTGACTTAGAATATTTATCATCCCCAATATTATTCAAAAGTTTCTTAATTTGTTAGTATAACAACTAAGTTCCAAAGACATAAATAAGATGAAAATAAAACAACTAATAGATAAGAATAAAGAGTCGTTTAATGATGAGTTGAATAGGATTCTATTAAGATAAGAGTGAAGACTCGTTTGATGATATGAGCTGAATAAAATTCTATTAAACTCAAAATAAAACAATTAGGCTAACAATAGAAGCATATACTATAGGATAATTGATTGTTTGGGTATTTTCTTATGTTAAAAAAAATTTCATTTCCTGAATTTTGAAAACAAAACTATCAAGTTACAGTCTATTATAAATATCAAACAAAGTACAAAATTATACAAATTTCATGAGTAAGATACTGTTTTTTAATTTGGATAAAGATTATCAATACAAAAGAAAAGCAAAATACAGAACATGAGATTAAAAATTTTAAGTTCTCCTAACATAACATAAGACATAAGAGACCTTTCAAAACATTAGCTGAATTCTGCTTTGGTTTCTAGTCTAGTCAAGTGTCTATTTCAATTTGTAACTAAGGCAAATGGATAATATACTTAATAAAGCAAATTACTTATTTTTTTACAATAGCAAAATAAAATTAAAATGGAGCATATATAGATCTTTGATGATATTTTTTTTTATTTATCATAGACAAACAAGTAAACATAAGTATCTCTATTCAATTCAAACAAATGATAAAACACAAAATCGGTTAAATTCTATAACATAAAAAAAAAAGTTAATAATTTTGGCAAAAGTTACATAATACATCTAAAAAAAATAGATTTATGGAGAACTCAGAAATGAATAAGAATTTATTGGAAGAGCCCGAATAATAATAAAAACAGAACAAAACTATCTAAGTATAACAAAAGCATATGTGTACAAAAGGATGAAGTTAATAAAAACAAAAATATACCAAAAAAAGAGAAAGAAAAAACACCGAAAAAATAAAAATGTTTAAAATAGGAGAAATTAGAAAACAAAAAACAGGCTGAAGAGAAAAATAGAATAATTTTATCTTTTTAAATTTTATTTGTTAATTCTTCTTTAATAAAATATATCTATTTAATTCTTTTTAATAATTTTAATATGATTGATCCCTTTTGATAATTAAAATTTCTTAACGGTCCTTCACACAAATTTTCCCAAAGATAAAAAAATCTCTGAGAAAAACAGTGAGTTGAGTCTCAAGACATTTGAGCTTAGGAAAAAGAAACCAGAGATAAAGCTTTGTTCTTTAGAATTTAGACCATGGCTTTCGCTACTGCTACGTGTCTTGCACCTTTCTTCCCTCCTCCTCCTCCTTCTTCTTCTTCTTCTTCTTCGTTCCCGTCTTTGCGTTCGTTATGCTTCTTCACAAGTGGCACCACACCCAGAAGCAACCAACGTTTCTCGTTTCCTTTTGCAAACGAAAAGTTCGCAACTTTACCACGTTCATCCCCTAATAGGCTCACCACCCGCTTTTCTGAGTACAAATTCCCCGACCCTATTCCAGAATTTGCAGATGCTGTGAGCTTTTTTCCCTTCCACTCTTTTGGGCTCGCTCAGTTTATTTTAATGGTAAATTTACTTCTTTTGTACCTGTTTTGGTTTGTGTTTGTTTCAGGAGACAGAGAAGTTCAGAAATCACCTTCTGCAGAAGCTTTCAAAGCCTTCAAAGAAAGACACGTATGGAGAATCGGTTGAAGAAGTTGTGGGAGTATGCACCGAGGTAGATTTTCCTGCTTCATGCCCCCCATTTTACTTTTCTCTAGCTAACTTGGTTCCTCACAAGATTTTTATTGATGGATATTTTGCTCTTTTGTTTGTGTTAAGTGCCGAGTTCTGTTTGTGTATATGGTATATGTTGTAATAGCTTAGTATTAGTATTGTGAAAGATCCCATTTTTGAAGGTTCTCCTATCCTTGACTATGGTGAAGATAGGCAGTGTTTGGCAGCTGGGCAGGACAAAGATCCAGAGACGGAAATTTGTATGTGTCTTGTCTCGGCTACCATAAACAGCCTTAGGGAATAGGAATAAGATTAAGGGTTCTGTTTTGTGTAAATAACTACATATGGGGTGTGAGACTACTACAGATAATCCAATTGTGGATGAGGTATGAGTCGGCCCGGTGTCTCGCAACCCATATGTTCACATGATCTGTTTCATAAGGTTAATGATTAATTGATTATAGCATATCACTCTGATTTTTCAGCATGCCAAACTTGTGACCCTGCTTTGTGGCATTTCTGGTTTCCTTTTTCTTTTTTTCTTCCCTTTTACCCCCCTTCATTCATTGATGAGTGCTGTGACCTCTGCATGTGAAGTAAGGTCTAAGGGAACACGTTGAATTTTGAAGTCAATTTTTTAATGCTTATGTTGGAGTCTTTTTTATGTTTATTTAGTCTGTGGAATTTCTGAATGTTATTTTTCCACTGGTGAGTGATGAGTGATGAGAGGTATATATTCAGGTTGACATGTGTACTGAGGTCGTAAGGAACTAATGAATTTAGAAGTGATTTGTAATGCCTGGTTAGATAAATCAATGTTTAGTAGTTTACTTTGTGGCATTTCTGTTTTTTTCTTTTCTTCACTGATGAGTGATGAGAGGGCTATACTTTTAGGACAATCGAGCCCCTATAAGTTGACTACAGGAGGATATTTTAACTACCAGGAAAAAGGAACAGATGAAGGAGCAGATGAAGTTTTATCCGTTTTTATGTCAAATGTTTCCATTTTCCATGTTATTTGTCCTTGGAATTAGGAAGTGTTGATAATAACTTGAATGCCTTTCATATTTGATTGTCAGTTTGTCACACAACATTGCAAATGCTAACTTGATGCACTCTTTGTGTTCATTGGCATGACATGAATCTGATAAGTGTTTGATTCGTTAAGGTAGTTCATTGTTGTGGATCTTCTTTGTATATCAGTGCTTTTATTCTTGTGCTTGAGTTAATTAGTGATATATGATATAAGTCAATGAGAGCTGTGACTTATGCAATAACACATTGAATGATTGAGTTGAACAGATTTTTAGCACGTTCTTACATTCTGAGTATGGAGGTCCGGGGACTCTCTTGGTCATTCCATTCATTGACATGGCTGATGCCGTAAGCGAAAGGGGGCTGCCGGGAGGACCACAAGCTGCACGTGCCGCTGTAAAATGGGCCCAAAGTAATGTTGACAAAGACTGGAGGGAATGGAATGGCGGTGATAGCAACTAAGAGGGTACCTCTTCATGTATGTTAATCAATTACTTAGTTCTCTAACAACTGAGTTTGAGATGCTTATGTTGTAGGAGCTAAATAAGCAGTTTTGATATTTTATTTTTCTCCCAGACTCAAGATGGACCTCAAAAAAACAAGACACTAGATAGTATTTGTGGAATGATTGTAGGGAAATTCTATGCAAGAGGGGCATGAAGCATTTGATATATCTATTAGGAAATATAGATACTTTAGACCAGGGAAAAAAAACGCTAGAAGAAGGGCTTGAACCTTCGACCTTGTGGTTAACAGCCACACGCTCTAACCAACTGAGCTACTCCAGCTATATGTACAAAGGTAATATTTTTTATCTTTTAAATTTTAAATCAGGCAGCATGGAGATAGATATACTTTGATCAACTGTACTACTACGCCACCATGGAAATAGAAGTGTTTCAAGATTACTTTACCCGCCCAAAACAAAGTTCGTAAAACCCATTTTAGCTTGTTATTAATTTAACAATAATAATATTATTCGGATATCAAATATTTTTTATATTCATATTAAAAATTGTTATTATTAATTAATTATGTATTTAGATTTTTTTTAATTAACAAAGTAAAGAGAATAAATATTAGTTATTTTTTTTTTTACCAAAAATATGAGACTCGAACCCGCAACCTCTTAAGGAGACTATCTCATTTGAGCTATTACTGATTGGCGAAAAATTTGGAAAGATATGTAACTCGAACTGGCAACTTCTTAATTGAGTATGAAGAGTCTATGCCATTTGAGCTATAACTCATTGGCAAATAAATATTAGTTATTAAGAACATATTAATGTTAAAATGATATTTATTATAAAAGGCATATGCCCAATGAGATTGATTTAACAGAAGTTTAAATGGAAGACCAAATTTTCTGAAACTAGGTAACTAGCAATATCACCTATGAGTATATTAGTAAATAAAATTAAATGTGTAAATATATTAAGTGAAAAAATATATTGTTTCCTATGCTAATTTTGTATATATAAATAATATAACACATCAACCACACATGTAAAAAATCCTACGTTATTCTTGAAAAATATTATATGTTTAACCTTCCTAATAAAAAGGAACGGATATCCACCATTAAAGGTAGAACTACTCAAAAAAATGGTTATTAACTCTACATCTACATGTATAAAATATCTTGACACTCTGGGAATACTTCGAAGCAAATCTACTAAAAACCTGCTTAAACTCTTACTAACTTAAGTATCGGAGTCCCTTACAGATACCACCCTCCTTACGAGAAATTCGGACGACTTCATCCCTGCTGGAAAAGATGCCGGACACAACTTTTAAAAGAGCTTAGACCTCACGTTCAGATCCAAATCACCGTTTTGGATAATCAAAACACCATATATAAATGTCATTTGCATTTTTTTTCATAAAACATTGATAGGGCACGCCGTCGTGTTCTCCATTATCATGATGCCAAAAAGGCGTGACATATAGAATTATTTTATTCAGCATTGAACATCGCATAGAGATATCAATTCAGCGCATGGTTATTGGTTAAACGAGATATAATTACGTGGTGGTGGATGACATTCAATAATGTTACTACTTACTAGCACATAATGTTGAAATAGGACAACTAATACATCTCTGAAAAAATTTGTGATGGACTTATCAGATCGAAATAATGTTACTAACACATGATCCATTCTTCATTTAGGGACTCATAACCCTACTGTTACAATTTTTCAAGGACAGGCGTATACTTTTTTCCTCTTCAGAAACATAAACCATCGCAAAATTTTCTGAAAGACTTTATTTTCCAAGTCTGTCGCAAAATTCCTCAAAGATCTACCTATCTTATTACTTCACGTAATATAATCATGCCATTTTCTCGCTGAAGCTCAAAGCAAGAAAGCTCTGACATTTGCGAAAGCAATAAGCAGTATACACCCAAGAGACCAACACAACATCGGCAGCAGGATGGTGATTAACTATGCATGATCATATCAAAGGTTTTAAAAGCACAAATAATTACAATCAGCCATGTTTAACGATGAACGTCGATTGCATTAACGAATACTCTTCGATGCACGCAATAACTTAAAATTACAAGACACACATTAGGGCTAGAAATGTACATTGCAATTTGCAGTATAACTGAACAAGAATCGGGTACGAAACACAGGAAGAATCAAGTTTCTGTCCTTCCATATTCCCAAGAATGTTAATGAGCATCTTTCAGTCCCACATATTCTATTGAAAAGGCTAATGCTAATAGTTACCAACTTACCATCAAAATCAGAATGATTCAAGTGATAAGGTGGACTAATTTAAAGAGCGCTGGCACTACTCTGCAATTTGTAGATATGTCAGCTACAAACGCAAGACATAACCAGAATCTAGCATGATTGAATTAATCTACACACGTTCTTCCTGTACTTGGCCATCTGTATACCAGAGAAAGTTTTCAAAATTGAATGCAGGTATATACTTGGAGCTGAAGTAATCTACGAATTAGAGAAGGACTCACCAGCGAGATTGATTGCCAAATTTGCTTGCGCATCAGCTTCAGAGTTCAAGTTCTTCACAAGGGAAACAAAATTATTTCCATAAATTAAAGAATAATTCTTATCCATGCACTGACATGATAAAAGATGCTATTCTGGAAACACAGAAATATCTAAAAGGAAACAAGTGATTTATTAGATAAATGATTACTAAAAGGGGAACCGGAATTTCATCAACACTCAACAAACTGAATTCAGGACATGGCTAACCTTAATGTCCTTTCTGGAGTAATATTAAGCATCCAGAAAATAATAGCCATTACGTTATTAAATAAAATAAATAAATAAATAAGATAAACATAAAAAAACAACCAAAATATCAATGTTCATCTTATAGAATTCAGTAAAACGAATCTTAATCACTAAGGAGACAATACCATTGGTTTTTCAGTTAAGAAATAATAGCCTGGGTTGAAGTGTTGAACAGCTTCCTATAATTCATTTGTGTTTTACACAAATACGTCTTTTTGTAGGGAAATTGGCACCCTTAGGAGGCTACAAAAAGCATTACATTATTGGATTGTTAAATAAATCAATTTTACAGTAAACGTCTATTTCCTTTGTTGATGTTTTTATAGGGATTTTCTCTTTATTGATCACTTTACAAGACCAAGGAGTTCTACAAAAAGCCCAAAAACATTACAGACATACCAATAGCTAAGTCAATAGTACCTACCCTTAAAACATGGCTGATCTGGAAGAGAGAAAATTGATCCTTGAGTTCTTTTGCCACCTTATACAATGTAGACAAGTTTTCATTCTTGACCTTCCATGAACCATCAATCTGTTTGATTCAATAGCATGAGATTATTGGGAGGGGAAGAAAAACTACAAATTATAGAAATTGGTAACCATTTAGTTGCAAATGAAACTAGGATAAAGATAAAGATAAAGAAGAGCATAGATGAAATCATATACTTTTCTTCTACTTAGACTCTAGAGGATATTTTCAAATTAAAATTCAGGTTTCCCACCATGTCATTAACCCATAATTTGCTTTAAAAATAACTGACTTCAGCACCCAGTGGGTTATTTCATTATCAAGTCCCAAAGTAAAAGATTTGTAGTTTACTAGTGTCAGTATTTTGATAATATCAGTCACCAGTGTGGTGATGCATCATGCCTGCATATCCTATAACTTGGTAAGACGCAAGTATGCAATGTTTATAAGCATGCTAAAATTTAAGGGCTACAAGAATTGATGGGTTGAAATTAAAGTTACGATGATTGCTAACAAAAGCAAAGGTTATTGTTCTTTGGTTAACCAAAGATCCAAAAGCCTGGTGAGCAGGATGATGAAAGGTCAGCTCAAATCAAAGTAACTGTAAGCCAAACACCACATCAAGTCTTTCTCAAGGAAGCTGGGTGTGCCACAAGGTTACAAGGCCATTGGTGAAGACAGTTTTTTTTATTATTATTATTTTGGTACTAAGACAGTCTTTAAACAGACAACAAGAGGTCTTCAAGATCAGAACATAAATGTTGAAATACAGAGAAGAAAAGGAGCCGTTAGATGCAAACTATAAGGAAACAACAAAAATAGCTCATGTGTACCAGAATAAACAAACTGATGTAAGCATAAAAGATGGCCAACCTGCATGCAAACAAGCTTGGAGTCGCCCTGGATACGGATAGAAGAAAATCCCTTTTTAAGAGCATATCTCATTCCTAATATCATTGCACGATATTCAGCAGCATTGCATGTTGCTATACCCACACCTTCGCGCAACCTACAAATCTTTAAAGTAATAAACTAATAATAGCTAATGGGATTAAGGGTTGTAAAACATGATACATATATAAACAGCAACATCAAATGTATACCACACTTCCATCAGTAGAACGCAAAATAGCCCCAGCACCGGCTTTTCCAGGATTTCCTTTTGATGCACCATCAAACTCAAGAAGGCAAGTCTGATACAAAGGGATAGATGACTATAAAGATTTTCTTTTTATTTTTACTTTTTCTATAAGCAAAAAAGAGATTTAAAAGCATCACATAATCAAATGAATCCTAAGTTAATAAGAAAATTTCACTCAGAACATCAATATTCAATAGGACTACTTGAGATCACCCTATAAAACTTGAATTTGCATTTTCTTTCTCCCCTTTCTAATAAAGGAGTTAGCAATCTATTCGAGTTTAACCAATGAATAGTGCTTCTGATGAAACTGGTATAGAGGGAAAGTGATGAAAGAGGTGTCACTGTGTTATTGAACTGATCTTGGTCAATGTGGCTCAAACTCTCCAAGAGCTAACTGTTCCCTAATTTGGAAGGATTTTCCAACTCTCCGAGAGCTAACTGTACTCAACCAACTGAACAATCTCTAAGGCTCTAACTACTCTTATAGCAGATATTTATTCCCCCAATGCATTCCTGACTACCATCCTTAGTTTATTAAATTATTGCTGGATTTACAACTTGGGCTGTTGGCCCATCATCCCTCGCTCTTCTCCTCATATAGACTTTCAAATAAGGGCCTGTCACTTATCAACATCTCATGCTGCCCAGTGCATCGTGGACAGACGAGAAATTATTGTCTTGGTCAAATGTGGGTTATAACGTTGCAAAGTGGCAAAAAAACTATGCATAAAATGATGTGAAGGAAATAGTGTAACTTGTGTATCACTTGATATTTTATATATAAAATGCAACTACTTTCAACTATTTATAAGCCAACTGAACTAACATGGTGTCATGTGCATTTTAGTCAATATTTTACTAAAAACCCTAAGAGCATCACCATTCAATCATTCCCTTAAATACCTTTTTTTTCCAAATAAAAGGAAAGTGACATGTCATTGTGGATGTAACTTTGTAGACTGTCACTCAATAGTTTAATTATTATAATCCCTCATGGCTTAAGCATGGTAGTTATTGTTGAAATAACAGTAGCACCAAGCAACCAAAAAAAAAAGGATTCATGCGCATCAGTATATTATCTTTTGTTGCTTACATTTCCATAAGGTTCTGCAGCTGCTGCAATATGATCTAACTTGACTTGCTTTCTGAAGGGATCTTCGGAGATGGAGGCCATTCCAGTTACCTTTTGCTACGCAATAATGAAATGTCTTAAATAGATTTAAAAAAGTGCCAAAAAAGAGTTTGAACTCTGCATCCAGTTAGGAAACACACAGAATTTTAAAATTTAAAAAAAAAAGAAAAAGTGATAGATGATGCCAGTACAAGTGTAGTATCTGGTACAGAAAGTCCAGTGTACGTTTTTTATTACATTACTACCAAACAATAATTCAAGCCTTTATATAAGTTAAACTTCTGCCAGCATACGTAGCACATTATTATTCGTCTTTACTACCATATATTTACACAGATGCATATGATTAATACCATGTGACAGAAAATGGGTGACAATTATTATAAATTTCCAGCTAACTAAGAACCAATGCAGCAAAATGTAACCTCATGTTAGAGGGACAGATAAAAGAGTACAGTGTAGAGACATGTAATGGGTGTCATAGAGATAACATAATTCAGATATCTATAATAACAATGATATCCAAACTTTTCTCAATATGAAAGTTGCTCAAGAATTGATAATTTTAACACATTTAAAATTTACAACATATTTGACATAAATAACATTTTTAGGCATGTAGTTATTATATTTGGCTTCTTGATAACCATGTACTTCCAAATTGTAGGAAACTTACCACATTATCTAGTTCAAGCATCTCTACAGATCTCTTTTTCGATACATCGTTACTTGAAGTGGCCCTTTCAATAGAAGCAGGATCCTGAGACATATAATCCATGATTAGCTTAATGAATAAACCTCATACTTATGTAAATGGTATTTAGAGGGTACATACTATGTAGGGAGAAAGCATAAGCTTTTATGAAGAAAACAGCAATGTGTCAGCCATAAATCTAGATGATATGTTTACAGAAGGAAAAAGTTAACACAACATACAACTTCCCACTACCTAGATGATATATAAGAATACATGATAAAATGGGGATTTCTAATCTCTATCAAAAAGTAACAGAGCCTATCAATGAAAAAGAAAGAATTTTAAGCCATACAGGAAAATATTATCTTGCAAGAGTATAGAAGCGTGCAGGCCATACAGGAAATACTCCCATGTCCCATAAGAGTCATCTATACCCTTCTAATATGAATGTAATAGATATTTTACACAACCTTGGAGCAAATTCGACTATCAACTCAAATTACTCTGAATCAAAACTTGGCCAAGACCTTCAATTCAAAATTAATGTTAAGGATGCGATATAAGCTTGGGTGGGATCAAAGATGATAAATAATATGGACAAGAGAAAAAATAGTATCGGTAGAACTTAGAAGTGGATATAAATTTTAATAGAATGGAATACCTTCAACTAACAGCTATACTAACTTTCTTCGCATGCTATGTTGGTCAGGCAAGAAGTAACAGATTTGACAAAATGAAAATAATATTGAACACAATGGAAAAGTTACATACCTTGAAAGGGCAAGGAACAAGCATGCCAAACAAATCCTCTGTCAAATCAGCATCTCTAATTGTGTACAAGGCATTCTTGAGTCCACGCGAAACAAGATAATTCTGAGTGTCCTTCGACAAAGAATATCCCTTGTACACACTAACAGGAGGATCACATACCTGAAAGGCAAGACAATAACACAATGGGAAAAGTCAATACCTCATTCTCAATAGCCTTTGAATATTCCTTCTACATTTCACTATTGTCATGGGAAACAAGAACCACAAACAAAACAACCACATAAATAGCCACTAGTGTCCTGTCCAATAAAACAGATAAATTAACACCACCACCCATTGTAATCATGCTAGAAGGTTACAAGCAGAGGAGAGAATAATTATCTAAAAAGGGGAAACAACAAAAAGTAATTCGAATAGTAGCAACAATAGAAACTAGTTGTTAGAAACATGAATAAGAGAGCATTATAGATAATATAGGGTTCCAAAAGAGAATAATTACAGAGGATCCAACTTGAGACTGGCAATCAACGAGTGTATTATATACTCCAACAACGTCCCCTTTTCGGACCACAAAGAAGGCGTCCTTCTCCTCGTGCTCCATAACCGACGCCACAGGTTCAGGCTCCACCACCTTCTTCTTGCGGCCTTTCTTGGCGGAGGAGGAGGAGGAGTAGCAGCAGCGAGAGGGAAACCTAGCGAGCACGAATTGAGAGCGGGGAGAGAGAGTAGGAGGAAGAGTTAGCTTAATGGGGAAGTTGCAGAGGGAACGGCGGCTGGATAGGAAGCGAGCGAGGATGGCGGCAGTGTAGGATGAGAGGTTGGAGAAGCAGTTCATGACACAGCTGCAGGGTTAGTTGCAACCGATTCCTTTCCCCTGCGAAGCGGTGGTTACTGGTTAGAGTCAGGGAGAATGTGCCCGATGCTGAGACTGTAGCTAGCTGAGCTGAGGTCTCAGACCTGGGGTTTTTGTTTTTGGCGGCTTTTTGGTCTCAATTATGATGGGCTCGGCTCAAATTGTTTTTTTTTATTTTAATATAAACCCAATTAATGAACACAGAAGGTGTCGTGGTGTAGTTGGTTATCATGTCAGTCTAACACACTGAAGGTCTCTGGTTCGAGTCCGGGCGACGCCAGTTTTTTTATTGGCTCCCAAATTGGGCTCTCTCCTATATTCAACGAACTGGCTGTAGTTTTTTTAAAACAATAATTAAATTCTAACTATGTTGTAGAAAGCAATTTTCATTCTCTTTTCGGTATTCACATGTCCATTACCCAATAAGGCACCACTGGCACTCTTTTTTCCCATGTCTGTGCACTAATTGGTACATGCCCACATCCACATCTTACCATTAGCTTACAACCCTTTTTTCATCACTAAATTCTGTCATGCATATATCTTCGTCGGCTAGTAAATCACACACGATTGCACATTCAATTTTTGCATATGATGGTCCATGTTTTTCTTTGGATGCGTTTAATGCTTTGATTTGTGCCTCAGTATTCTACAAAGAGATAGACGGACAAATCTTATTTGATTGTAGAAACAAAAACACACACATAAAAATTTGTATTTCATGATGCACGAGACACAGATTTTATGTCTTTCAGATGAAAAAAATTACATAATTTTGCTATTTCTATATGTCTTTGTTTTTTATCCAGAGTTATCATATATAAGTTAAAAACATTTTTAAGTTATGTCCACTGTAATTAAACCCGAAACAAAAACACAAGAAAAAAAAATTGTCTCTGTTTTTTATCTTTATTATATTGTTATAAAATCACTTCTACTAGAAATTTATATTAATAGGAGAAGGTACATATTATATTTTTAATATATCTCTTTAAATAAAATTTTTTTTTGAATTTATTCAAATTTTTGCATTGATTATTTTTATTTTTTATTTGTTTTATGCTACTTTTTTTAAGGTCCAAACAATAATCAAATTTTAAACTTTTCAATTATAAAAATTCATATACTATATCATAAAATTATTTTATATAAAAAGTTAAACTCATAAAAAGAAGAATAATGGAAATAATTATATCTCTAAAAGTACCACATATCAAATACACCCTTTAATCTTTCTCTTTTTTAATTTTTATTAGAGAAAATTTTATTCTCTCTTGAGAGATGCTAAAATAACACTCTCATCTCCTCTATTTGTAAAATATACATTCTCTTTTTTTATAAATTTTAAAAAACCTTCTCTTTAATCCATTTTAAAATTTTTGTGTTAATTTTATCTATTTTTTAAGAAAAAATAAATTATTTTTTATAAAAATACCTTTTAGCAAAAATTTTATTTTTTTGTCATTAAATTTTGCTTACCAAAATACTCTTTAATAATTTTTTTATTGATTAAATTATATTTTTACCAAAATATTTTTAAAAAAATTAATAGTTAATATTTTTTCTAAGATACATTTCAATCATTTTTTAATTATTAAATTATGATTTTACCAAAATTTTCGTTAACAATTATAATTATATTTTACTATTAATTTTTTTATCAATATATATTATTTTAAAATTAAATACAAAAATTTTGGTAAGATTATTTTTCAATATCAATATATATTAATTAATTGTTATACATATTAATAGTGGTAAGATTTTTTTATTTAATGTTAAAATAATATATATTGATATCAGAAAATTGATAGTAAAATATAAAAATAATTATTAATAAAATTTTGGTAACTTCATAATTTAATAATTAAAAAAATTATTGAAGGGTAGTTTAGAAAAAAATAATTTAATTATTAGTAGTAGGTTTGATTGCACATGCTGAGTTGTATAGTTAGTTAGAGCAGCTATAGCATTCTGTTAGAAGTAGTGTTTGTATAAATAGCAAATTATAGCTTTGTATTCTTTGAGTCTCATCATTATATAAGTTCAATTCTCAATTCCTTCTTGGCTTCTCTGTTCTTGTTCTTCTCCATGCTCACATGCAAATTTTACATGGTGCGGTGAGCGTGGATGGAGAACGTTGAGATCCTGATTGAAGGATGAAAAATTTGCTCTCTAATTCACAATTCGTCGATGTGATTAGAGAAGGATGATGAGTCCAGCTTCACAGTTGAAGCGCTCGTTCGCTGTTCTTGGCTCGTGAATTTTTTTTTCCGTCTTTTTCCTTTGTTTGATTTGAACTCACGCAATTTCTTCTCCCTTTTCTTCATACCTATTTGAAATCTCAGCATCCGCTCTTCTTTTTCATCTATTTCTTTTCTTCTTCTTTCTTGAACTCACACCGTAGAGTTTGATGAGAGCTTCGTTATCTAACTGTCTTCTCGTTAAGGAGAGATAACGAGTTTCTGATCAACGAGATCAAGAGAGAAAGATTACAACCGCTTCTGGTATCTTCGCAGCAATGGAAGGAAAATCAAATTCAAGTGAAGGATCCACAGGAGGTGGTCCTACGATGGACATGCAGCAATTCACAGCGTTCTTCAGTCAAGTGGCACAGATCCAGAGCCATATCAACAAGATAAATCCGAATCAAGATCTCTCAAGCCCCTATTACATACTTCCTTCTGAAAATCCAGGTATACCTATTACCAATGTAATCCTTACTGGTTCAAATTACAGTGCGTGGAGAAAAGCTATGACTAATGCTCTTACATCCAAAAATAAAATTGAATTTATTGATGGCACTATCCTGAAACCTGAGAAAATTGATCCTAATTTCAAGGCATGGCAACAATGCAATATCTATGTAGTTGCTTGGATTAATCTTTTCCTTAGTCCAGAAATCTATCAGAGTGTTCTTTGGAACAACATAGGTTACGAATTATGGAATGACCTTAAGCATCGCTACTATCAGGGTGATAGGTTTCGAGTAGCTGAATTGAATCAGGAGATTTATGCATTAAAACAAGGGGATTTGTCTGTTACAGTTTATTTTGCCCAACTGAAAAATCTTTGGAAAGAGATTGATGACTTTAGAAGTATACCCGGTTGCGATTATGTTAAATGTGAATGTGGCTTAGGCATTGTTAGGCAACACAGAAAAGAGGACAGAGTTACCAAGTTTTTGCGTGGTCTTGGAGAGCAATATTTCACTGTTAAGTCACATGTTATGTTAATGGATGATTTGCCTAGTGTGAATAGAATTCTGTCAATGATCACTCAGCAAGAAAGGCAGCTGTTCAGCTTTGATAATGCCTTAGATGCTAAGATTCTGGCAGCCTCTTCTCAGCCTGACAACAAAGGTATAAATTCATCTAAAAAGGGGCAAAATCGCATCAAATTGCAGTGCACTCGTTGTAAAAAATCAGGACACATTGTGGATAACTACTATAAGAAGCATGGTTATCCACCTAACTTCAAACCCCGGTTTGAGAAAAAGTCTCCTATCCTCAATTGTATAACTGCAGCAGACAATCCTGAAGATGAAAATGATGACTTCAGTGTTCCACAATTGGTTAGAGGTGAACCAACCATTAATGAATTCACTCCAGAGCAACGAGAAGCTCTTTTAGCCCTGCTCAGCAAACAAGATGTACCTCATTCTCATAGTGTCAACCAGATTTCAGCCAAAGCAAATCCTTCTCTTTATACAGGTAGAATGGTAAACATTTTACAATTTGATTCTCATGTCAAAGCTCTAAATATTTCAATCAATAAACACAAGCCATGGGTACTTGACATTGGAGCTACTGACCATGTATCATATACCCTGGCAGATTTTCAAAATTACTTTAAAGTTGTTCTAGTTATTGTCAAATTACCTAATAGAGCACTCACTACTAGCTGCATCATGGGTACCATTATGTTTTCTGACAATCTTTTTCTCACTAATGCATTGTTTATTCCTACTTTTAACTTCAAACTCATATTATTTTCGAAACTTACTGCATCTTTACATTGCAAAATGAGTTTTATTGACAAGGTTTGTGAGATACAGGATCTGCACACTTTGAAGATGATTGGTACAGCTAGCAATGTTGATGGTTTGTACATTCTGCACAAAGAAGTCAAAGCTATCCCTCACATCACAGCAACTTGCCACAGCCAATTTTCTCAGTCTTTATGGCATGTTAAATTAGGGCATCCATCTCATGATAGGCTTGTTGCATTGCAAAAGAATTTTGAGTTTATTAATTGTACAAAATATACAGAACCGTGTCATTCTTGCCATCTTGGCAAACAAAAGCGATTACCCTTTTCTGTTAGTTCTAATACTGCAGCTAATGTACTTGACCTCATTCATGTTGATATTTGGGGACCTGTTTCTGTTCCCTCTTTTACTGGGAAGCGTTATTTTCTTACTATAGTGGATGATTTTTCTCGATTTACTTGGATTTTGTTCATGAAAACTAAAGCTGAGGCTTCTTCATTGGTTAAAGATTTTGTCATTTTTGCTAAAACTCAATTTGATGCAGTGGTTAAAACAATTCGCACAGATAATGGGCCTGAGTTTTTAATGCCTGCATTCTATAGCTCTAATGGTATATCTCACCAAAGAACTTGTGTGGAAACTCCACAGTAGAATGGCATTGTTGAGCGCAAACATCAACACATTCTTGCTATGGCTAGAACTCTCTTGTTTCATGCTCATTTACCAAAATCTTTTTGGAATTACAGTGTTGGACATGCGGTCTATTTAATTAATCGACTGCCGATACCCTTTTTGCAAAACAAGTCTCCATATCAAGTTCTTTATAAGACTTTGCCAAATCTTTCCCTTCTCAGAGTCTTTGGTTGTTTAGCATATGCTGGCAACCTTGCACGATAATGAGGCAAGCTGGATCCAAGAGCAAGAAAGTGCTTACATCTTGGATTCAGGGAGGGCACAAAAGGATACCTGCTCTTTGATTTGCAAACTCGAGAGATTTTTTTTATCTCGGGATGTCCAATTTTATGAGAATTACTTTCCTTACTTTCACTCCACTAATACCAACAATGACAATTTTTCAGCTTCCTCTCATTCATCTCATGTTGCATCTCATCCCTTTGATTATGAATTTTTGGAAAGGAGTCAGATACAAGTTTTAAACACTGATGATGCAGCCACTCAACCAAGCTTGCATCACCCAAATCTCAGCCAGCAGGAAGATAATGCTTCTTCTGAATTAAATGAAACTGATGAAATTCTCCCCTATCCTAAAATTCATGATCATTTGGAAACCACATCTGCATCACATGAAGGATTTTCAACTCATAATTCTGCTGCTCTGCCTGAATCATCCATTATGCCTGAAGTTGCTGATGTAAGGAGATCAACTAGGCAAACTAAACCACCTGCATACTTGCAGGACTATGAGTGTCAAACCATCAACACTGTTTCACCCTCATCGCAGCTTACAGCTCAAAGGTATCCTCTCTCTAATGTCTTGTCTTATACTAGGCTTTTCCCCATACATTTTGTATTTTCTGTTGCTATTCAAAATTTAGAGCCTAAAACCTATAAGGATGCAATCACTCAAACTTGTTGGCAAGAGGCAATAAGAGCTGAACTGACTGCCTTGGAAAAAAATAAAACATGGAAGCTAACTTCTTTACCAATTGGAAAGAGAGCAATTGGATGTAAATGGGTCTTTCGTACCAAATACCATCCAAATGGTACAGTGGAGAGGCATAAGGCAAGACTTGTTGCCAAAGGATTCACACAAGTGGCTGGTGTTGACTATCGAGATACCTTCAGTCCTGTAGTAAAGCTAGAGACTTTGAGAGTGGTACTTGCTGTTGTAGCAGTAAAAGGGTGGCACCTTAAACAAATTGATGTCAACACATCATTTTTACATGGTAAACTTGATGAGGAGGTCTATATGAAGGTGCCTCTAGGTTTAGAAGCCTCGCCTGGTCAAGTTTGCAAGCTTGAAAAGTCCTTGTATGGATTGAAACAAGCGAGTAGGTAGTGGAATTGCAAGCTCAAATCTGTTTTACTCGAGCTAAAATTCACTCAATGTAAATCAGATTACAGCCTCTTCACCAAGACTACTTCACTTGGATTCACAGCAATTCTCGTGTATGTCGATGATTTAGTATTGGCAGGTGATGATCTAAATGAAATTAACTCAGTTAAAGATGTTCTTCATGAGAGATTTCGGATCAAAGAGATGGGAGACTTGAAGTACTTCCTTGGTTTAGAAATGGCAAGATCCAAGACATAAATTGCTTTGTACCAGAGAAAATATGTTATTGATTTACTCAAGGAAACAAGATTTGAAGGGTGCAAACCTGCCACCACTCCCATCGATTATGGAGCAAAGCTCAGTAAAACTGCTGGAAAATTGCTCACTGATTCTAGTCAGTATAGAAGAATTGTGGGCAAGCTCTTATATCTAGCAAATACTAGGCCTGATATAAGCTATGCCATTGGGAAGCTAAGCCAGTTTTTGGACTGCGCCACTACTGAGCATTTGAAGGCAGCACATAGAGTGCTGCGTTATGTAAAAGGTTTCCCTGCTGCAGGCTTCTTCTTTTCTGCAGAATCTGATTTCCAACTTACTGGTTTCTCTGACTCTGACTGGGCTGGTTGTGTTGACTCTCGAAGATCCATCTCGGCATATTGTTTTTATTTGGGACTATCATTGGTTACTTGGAAGAGTAAGAAACAGCTTACAGTTGCAGCCTCCTCCTCAGAAGCAGAGTATAGAGCTTTAGCTCTGGCCACCAGAGAAGCCCAATGGCTGAGCTATGTTCTTCAAGATCTTGGTGTTCCAATCACAAAGCCTATTAATTTATACTGTGATAGCAATTCAGCTATTTACATTACAACTAATTCTGTGTTTCATGAACGTACCAAGCATATCGAAGCTGATTGCCATATAGTCCGTGACAAATTGCAAGAAAAGTTGATTCATCTTCTTCCCATTTTCACCAATAATCAAGCTGCCGATATTCTTACTAAACCTCTTGCTCCTGGGCCTTTCAATGCAGGTTATTCTAAGCTTGGATTGTTGGATCTCTTTTCTCCCAATGCTCCAAGCTTACGGGAGGGTGTTACTTGATATTTATTCTATTAGTTAAAATTTGTTAATATAAGCTATTATTTCTTTTTTATATAGAAAGTTGTTAGTAGTAGGTTTGATTGCACATGCTGAGTTGTATAGTTAGTTAGAGCAGCTATAACATTCTGTTAGAAATAGTGTTTGTATAAATAGCAAATTATAACTTTGTATTCTTTAAATCGATCTCATCATTATACAAGTTCAATTCTCAATTCCTTCTTGACTTCTCTGTTCTTATTCTTCTCTATGCTTACATGCAAATTTTACATAATTTATATAAATAACCGTTTTAATATCTGATTTTTTATATACAACAGTAGAAACTTCTATGAATCTTGTTGCAAAAGCTCGCTTTTAATTTCAGGATTTCTAAAAGTTTGGATTTCTTATAATATACGGTTTCCTTATCCATATCTAGATTTGTTATTATATGACATGCTTAATGTTTTATAGGGTACAAGAAAACACCGAGCTATTTATTAATACAATTTGCTTGGAGAATATATTATTGTAAGCTATTTCAGTTTAGTTTAACTGGTTTTGATGAGAAATTAAGGCAAAAGTCTTCTTACCATGGACAAACCGATTTGTCATCAGTTGCAGCCACATTATTGTGGATCTTTTCAAATTTTTTTCTTATTCATATTTTAATTTATTTGTTTTCTTTTCTTTGTACGTTGAAAATTTGAATGCATGGGGTCAGTTCATTTATTTAATATTTATGTTACAATTAACAACTATATGCCCACTGTGCCAATGCCACATAAAAAAGAAGGAAAAGATTGAAATGGACATTGAAAAAATAATAATATCATCATCAGTATTTTATGTATATTGATCGATATTTTTTCAGTAAACACAATATACATAACTTTATAGTAGACTCGTCACTACTTGTTTAGCACGATGTTGAAGAAAAACCATGAACAATTAAAATACAAAGTTTATTAGTTTTTATTATTTCAATAAAATCACGTTGAATTTTAGACCATTGGTATGGAGATAAAAAAAATCAATAAATTTAAAATAATTTTAAAAAAACTTACTATAAACAAAAACCGTTTCTCCAATTTATCAAAATGGTCTAACTTACGTGGCTGGAGGTACAAGTACAAGTACAATATAATAATCAATTAACTATTTAAATTAAAATCAATAAAAGAAACACGAATAATAGTGAAAAAATAGATTGGTAAAGAACTTAAAATTTAGGTTAAGTAAGGTATAGATCGAAATTTTTTTTCATTTTCAATCTTTTTTTGCATACAAAATCGTGTTTAAAGTTTAAAATTAAATTTTAAAATTGTCATTTTTACTTAAATATTAAAATTTTGGACCAAATCACCCATAACAAAAAGATTATAAAATTAAAAAAAAAAAGAGAGAAAGAGAGTGTTTCTGCTCTATAAAGGAGGACGGAAAGAAAAAGAAGGGGAAAGAAAAAAAAGAAGAAGTTGTTCACGATTCACCTCTGCCTACGTTTCTGCCGCCACCTCTGTATGATTTTGGTCCCTAAAGTAAGGATAATTTTAAAATCATGTTAAATTTTAGAGACAATTTTGTATGTATAAAAAGATTGGGGAGGAAAAAAATTTTCGACCTATATCCTGAGAACTAAAATCGTATTTAACCCCTAAATTTATTCTAAGAGAAAAATTAGTATTAGATTTATCTTAATTTTTAGACATCAAACAAACTTCAACTAACAGTGCACATAAGTGGTGGGTTATGCCTCTATATAGCTACCACGAACAAATAAATTGGGAGGAAAAACTTTTAGGTAACCTATGACCCTAGCCACTTTGAAAGGGGAGAAAAAAAGGGATTAGATAACATATAACAAAGACAGTTTAGTAGTGAATTTAGACTATTTAACTTATATATATATATATATATATATATTAAGCCAATTATTCCAACGGCCAAAATCTCAAGCTTCTTGAATTATTTTTATCATATTCTTAAATAAATTGATAATATTTTTGTCGATAATAAAATTTATAATATTTTTTGTCAACTACAAAATAATTCGAATATATTTTGAATAGTTTACCATATATATTATTAAGCCAACTATTCAAACGACCAAAATCTCAACCATGTTGAACATAATCATAATGTAGGTTTGACATTAATTCAATGGCCTATTAGTCTTTGAGAAAATATATATACTACCTAGCCCGATATTGATATAATATTAGACAGAATTCATAAAATTAATAATCCAATTTTTATGGATATTGAATTAGTTTGACAAAATTATTTAACAAATTATCTATCAAATATGTTTAAAATGAGTAATTAATTGAATAATGTTGTCGAACATTTTAAGTGGTTTTACTGAAGCAACTAATCTTTATGAATATAAAGTTAGTTTGTATTTTTTTATAGTTAAAATATTTGTTAGATATATAAAAAAAAATAATAGTTTGCTCGAATTAATCCTTATGCTTCTTCCACATGATCAAACATTCAAAAACCCAATTCTTAATGTGGATTAATTGAGGATTTGTGTTTCAATCTATATGTTGACCGACCAAAGTTTGAAAAAAGCATGTAGATATATAATAATGGGGTTTCTTTTTGTGAGAGCCTCCTAACTTTGATAGGAATTGCGCCCTTAAATCAAACTCAATTGTACTTATCACAATCCATGCCACTTTTAAGTTTCTTTTCTTCAATTCATTTCAAATAACATGAAAAAGGAAAAAGAAACATAAACCAAAAATGTGAAAAGAACAAGAAAGTGTTGAAAAAAGATGCAATGCCTTGGCTCTTCATATCTATGAAACTAGATAATACAAGGATCAAATAGCCAATAGGGAAAAAGGCTAAGAAAATAAACTATATAGTACTGAAAATTATTTAGCTACTTTGCATTTTTTTTTTCTTTTAAAGTAATCAATTATGAATTATCACTAGATAAATTCATATGCTATAAACTACAAAGAAAGAAAACAACCACATATGATTTTTTTTTTTTTGGGTGAACATATCCCTATTTCCGGGCATGGGCTGTCTTAGTCAAACAGAAGCAAAGTCTTTTTCAATTTTCTCATTGTGACTAACACAAAAACCAGAAGAAGAAAAAAATGATGTCATCTTGATGCAATTCTATACAAATAAAAGTGGATTTTTGCCCTTTTTTAAATAAAAATTACTATATATCATTAAATATAGGCATAATGAATGATGTTAATACTTAATATTTTGACAAAAGAACCCATCTACCAAATTAAAAAGATGAATTCTATGATACTTTTTATTGTGATATTTAAATTATCTAATTTGTTTTTATAAATAAAAAATAAAATACGTAAAATAAAAATAAAATATTTAAAATTTATTAAATATTATCTATTTATTTTTTTTTTAGTAAAATTGGGTACAATGTTATAAACACCACAACATTCACCAATTAGTAATACCAAGGGATTTGCTAGTGATAGGTTATCAATTGCATATTCTAGCTAGCCAAGCTAGGTTAGTTTATTTGTAATCTCAATTATTGAAAGCAATTAAAGTTAAGGCCAGGGCTATTTAATAAAGTTTTATATATGTGAATTTTGAGTATATATTATTAAATAATGGTAACTAGCTAATTGTGTTATTATTTTTATCTAAATTCACTTGACCATTTCTAAGTACTCTATAATTCGATTTAACTTCGACTTCATTTAGATTTTACTAATACAGGGTACTGTTCCATGGGTACTAGCTACTAGTAGTACACTAGTCCTCGTAACAAAATTATGGAATTATTTAGTTCAATTATATTGAAGTTTTCCTTTTTAGGTTCGAATGAAAGACAACTAGTTTCTAACCATATATGTTTGGCAAAGCCAAATTGATTGACCAATAATAACCACCTAACGCTTAACAGAACGTGAGAAATGCATAAAATTAGTCGCACATAAAAAAATAAAAAAATAAAAAATTTATTAATTTAATACTTTAATATTTGTGTTAAGGAAAAGTATATGGAACCAAAAGGTAATCAGCCAAAAAGTAAACAAAACCGTTTAATTAGAATCACTTTTTGAATAATATGTTTAAAAACTGCTCCTAGGATCACGGAATACAAACCAAAATCCAATTTTTCATGGAACCCAAACACATTTTGGCTGGTTTTTTGCTGATATGTTTTTGGTTCTCTAGTTGTTCTCTTGTGTTAAATATAATATTTTTTCAATTTATATTCTATTATTTATTTTTTTTTTAAATTTTGGTGATCGAAAACTCTATGATAGCCACTTTTTTTATAAATAAATAAATCATCCACATACATATATGCCATCTTTAAAAGTCATACAAGATTGCATTTATATTGGTTATCTGATTATTTAATTTAAGTGCTTTTTTTTTAATTGTGATTATTTATGCTAAGTTAAGAGAGTAGTAAACTAGTAAAGACAATTCAAACTTATTTATTATAATTATTAATTGCTTATTCATGTCTAATTGTCAAATTAGTATTTTCCAGCTATCTTTAATTTGAAGGCACTTATTATATGATTGATGTGGAAATGCACAGCTCAGAGCACCACTATGCACCTCCCACTATATTTGTGGGAGTCAAATTTTTAATGTTTGGTTTCAAGGAAGAAGACAATTCAACCCAACCAATAAAGTATATAGCATTATTCTGTGTCTATAATAGTATGCAAGTCTTCAGGTCAATTTGCAATTTAGATGAACACAATACTCGAAAAGTAATGTTTTTTTTTTTTGGCATTTATTCAAAGAAAAAACTATCATTTGTACCCATGAACTTTGCGAACGCTGACAAAAGTATCCATAGAAGAAGAAAAGTGACTTTGTACCCATGAAAGGCTAGATCCGTCTGTCGATAGTACCTGAACGTCAATAAAACGCTAGCTCCGTTAACTTAAAGGCCAACATGGCACGTTAAGTGCTTACCTGGCTTTGAATCAGCAGTCTGATGTGTCCAGCATGTTGTTACCGTTATAACATCACTCAATTCCCTAATTTATCGTCAACTGTTTTCCTAATTTCAATTTGAAAACCCTAGAATGTCTAGGAGAAGCAGAGGTTCGAATGGAAGCATCAGCAAAGAAGGAACTTCGTCTTCCAAGAGGGGTGGAGAGAAGACTTTGTCTGGGAGATGCTTTTGTGGACAGGGTGTGGTATTGCTACAATCTAGAACCTTAACAAATCTTGGGAGATGGTTCGTAAGGTGTCCTCTATGGAAGGTAAGTTTTTTTGTTTTTGTGGTTCTGTTCAAATTAACTTATTTGTGAACGATTCTTATTCCTCCCTTTTATGCTACAGACGATGGATTGCAAGTATTTTGTATGGGTGGATGAGATTAACGAAGGATGGGAGGGACTGGCAAGAGCCCTTGTTAGAAAAAATTAAGATAGCTCCTGTGGTAACCATGAGGTCAATGTCACTGGGTAAAGAAGAGAGATTCAAGAGAATAGTGTGAAGATCTTGTTAAAGATAGGGAAGCTCCAGGGTGAAATTAGAACTATTAGATCATGGATTATAACAATTTTTTTGAGTTTATTGATTTGTGTAGGCCTGAATCTACTCCAATTAATCAATATGTAACTGTACGTATGGTGTATGTTGTCCTGGGGTCTTTTTGTGCAGCTATTTGGTTTTCAATGATGATGAACTTCAAAGCTGTTTGGTTTCGATGATGATGAACTTCAAAACTCTGTTAATATATTCAGCTGTTGTGAAAAAAGTCAAGTTGTGTTATGACCATTAATGTCCATGATTGTTAATGTATTTGATATCTGTGATATTGGAGTTAACACAATTTTGACAAAAAAGACATATAAATGTCGTGATTTGACAAATCTAGCCAAAAACCTGGTATTGTATACTAAATAGCGAAATTGTAACCTGGAAATGGAACTAAATATTCATTTCATAAGCTATAATAAACTTTGACATAATTTTAACACAAGCATTTAGCAACAAAAGCCTCAAAACAAGTGTATGAGTCTGATGTAGCAATAGCAAATCAAATGTACCTAATAGTACCAATACAAACCATGAACATGAAAGCATCAGGTTGTGAAATATAAGCACTAGGCATAAGTTACAAAAAAACCATAGTATCAGAGTTGATAGAGCTTTCATTACAGTAAGTCCTTGATCAAAAAATAAAGTCACACTATAAACTCCTATTTGTTGGGTGTGGAGTTGCTGCTACCACTAGAAACCCCGTTGTTGTTGCCACTTGAAGATGCTTCTGTTGGTGGACGGAACCCAGGTGCTGGCCATCTGCCTGCTGTTTGAATTGTGGATAGTGGAGTTGGCATGAATCAAATAAATCTTGTAGTCGTCCCTCGACTTGCACCATGCATTGTTTGTCTGGTAACCTTTGGAGGAGGTTGGTTAGTTGGTGATGTAGGCCTAACAATAGAAGGTTGTGGTGTGGTAGGCGTTATGGGAGTAGGTTGTGGTGGGGCAGGTCTGAGGGGAGAAGGTTGGGACGGTGGTGGCCTCTTAACGTTTCTCCTCCTAATTGGTCTCTTGGACATGGTTGGATTCATGATAGGTCTAGGTGGCACATATGCAGTTGAGAAGTTAGCAGATTCTTCAGATACAGGAACTGTGTTTGGTGTAACTGGAACTGATAGATTTGGGCTGGCATCTGCTTGGGCCTTTTCTGTACCATGGGTCTCCTCTGTAATTTGGACTTTAGTTTGTACCCCTTCCAGTTGAAGAATTCTTTTAGGACCTTTTGCCTTCTTTGGAGTTGGAGTCCTCCTAACACAAACTTTCCTCTTCCTCCTTGATGGAGTAACATTAACTTCACCAGGTGCTTCTACAACAGCTTCTTCATTCGTATATATAACGTCTGCTTGGCTAATGGGCTTGTGTATAACTCAATCTTATACCCATTCTCCACAGCAGCTTCATACATCTTAACAACATCCATGTCAAGTCGCAGAAGCCTCAAACCACCCTCAATTTTCATTCCAGGCTGCCGCCAGTAGAAATCGGATATGATTGGATACCCAATGTCTTTCAGTAGGTCACTAATGAAGAAGCCATTCAGAGTATCCACGTTAACTCTCTCCACCTCAGTAATTTCACCTTCTGCATAACACAACTTGCCATCCAACCCCCTTTCAAGTCTACCTCTATGGTGTATTACTAACGTGATATGTGTCGTGGTAGCCATTTCTGTCAATAACAAAAAAAAATTTCATATCTTCTAATATTACCCAACACCCAAATGAATGAATCATAAAAAATTGAATGAACCATCAACAAATATAATCAGTTTATATCATTACCCAACACCCAATTTTTTTTAACATTAAAACATGAATAAAACATAAAAAAATGAATAGTCCATATCAATACACCTACTATTGTATATGTTCAAGAACACATGAGTAAGCAACTCAGCAACTCACTAAACAAAACATGGTATGCACTGCTACAAATTTCACCAAAAATATGATTAAGAGCTAAAATTTGTACATATTAACCAACCAAATTCACCAATTTGGTGTTCAACAAGGACATTCAACTAGCGCATAACCAAAGTTTAATCACAATCATCATCAAGAAGTTCAGAAAACTGCATATTTGTAAATTAAAATGCCTAATGAAAATAAAACTTAAGCCCTATGCTGATTAGACATAAAGTTTAAATCAAAAACTCCATTCAGGCGATATATCGAGCATGTGGTGTGTAGCAAATTCAGACAGCATGTTTAGTTCGATGTAGGCATCAAACAACCCAGAAAATTCAGCCACAACAAACAAATTCAATCCAAAACACAGAAATCATCTAACTTAACCTAACCAGATCACTAAAACAGAATGAAAAAACAATAAAAATAAAGAAAAGAAAGACAGGAAAGTAAGGGAAGGGAATGGAACATGCGTTGATGAGAGGGAAGGACGAAGAAAGTGGACGAGGCAAATGAGTGGTGGTCGCAGACTCGCAGCGGCACAAAAGTTCGCCGCCGTTGGTTGCTCGCTGGACTGGAAGATGCGAAGCAGGGGCTGTTCGCGCAGAAACAGGGTGACTTCGCGCAAAGGAGGGAAGAAATGGGAAAATGGAGAAGAAAAGGGAAGAAGGATTGGGCAATGCTGGTCGCCAGTGGTCGTTTCGTGCGGACGGAGGCGGTGGGACGGATTGGTGGGTGGCGTAGGGTTCAGTCCGTGGTTCACGTCTCTCTCTCTGCTAGGGCATGCAGAGAGGTGGTGAGAAAGAAGATGGAATGGCGCGGAGTGCTTCTAACGTTTATCTCTCACTCTTCTCTCTCACTCTTAAAAAAATAAAAATTAAAAATCAAAAGCCAGGTAAGCACTTAACGTGCCATGTTGGCCTTTAAGTTAACGGAGCTAACGTTTTATTGACGTTCAGGTACTATCGACAGACGGATCCAGTCTTTCATAAGTACAAAGTCACTTTTTTTCTTCTATGGATACTTTTGTCAGCGTTTGCAAAGTTCATGGGTACAAATGGTAGTTTTTCCTATTTCAAAAGGAAATTAAAACTTATATAAGTGTATTATTTGATGACCAATATTTACAACTACTTCTAGAGAGCCATCAGGTCCACATCAGCAAGACATTGATGTTAAGATGCAGGAAATTTTAATTTTGTACCACATGTATGTATGAGTGTTTTAATTTTAAATTCTAAACTCAATAATCTATTTAGATCAACGGTTAAAATAATTGGACGGTGTTTTCAATATACTTGAAACTCTTCCTCTATATATATATATATATATATATATATATTAGATTTGCTTTGATGGTCTTTGTTTGTTTTATTATTGTTTGTTCTTTTTTATAGCTTGCTAGTATATTGGTTTATCTTTGATAATAATGTAAAAAAGAATGACTAATATTCATATAGAAAAATTTTCTCTTTATGGATCGAATTCTGATAAATGATCTAAAAAAATATCTAGTCATTTATTTATTTATTTATTGATATTATTTGCATTTTGATTAAGGTCTCTAAGAATGACAGACACAGTAATTTTTTCAATTAATTTTTTAGGGAGTGGTTGAATAATAACAATAATGCCCTGTTAGAGTAGCCACTAGCCAGAGCATATTTCAGTTTCGTTGCGTCTATAAACTCAACATACAAAGCTGTACACAAATATTACCTATTGGGAAGGTACAACCTAGTGCTTCACATTGCTTATTGCTCTATATCTAAGGGTGGTAAACGGATCTAAACTCGTCGGGTCGATCTACGTAATCCATCAAAAAAAGCAAGTTAAGCTAGAAAATTGGGATCGTCAAATAGCATAAGTCCACCTAACCCGCACCGCTTAAATCGCGGATTTTGGCGGGGCGAACTTCTTCGTCGGACTTAGTATTTTTTTAGTAAGGGGTATTTTTAACCAACGTCCGGGTACTCTTGGTACATGGAAGACATCTTCCGTGGTTAAAATTGTCGTTTGATTCTTATACGAGTATATTTGTCAGCGTCTATATCTTTCATTGGTACAAATGATAATTTATTCTTTGTTTATACTTTTAGAAATTATAATAATTAAAAGTAAAAAACAGAAGAGATTTTTTTATACTTTTATATATATTATTTAATAGTTAAAAAAAAGATATTTGGCGGACTTAACCTGCTGGCCCGTCAGCCCGCCGTTAAACAGAACGGGTTGAAATTTTGGGACCGCCTTACTAGACAGGACGGAACGAACCAACCCGCCAAAGAACAGACTTCTGACGGGACAGGGCGGGCTTCCCTGCTTGCCACCCCTATCCATACCCAACCTATGCTACATCCATGTCTAAGAGTAACACTACTAAGTAAGAATAATGCTATGTCATTTATTTAATCAACGAAAGACAAGGAAAAATACGAAAATAACTTTTTTTTAAACTTTATTTTCTTATTCTTCTAAATTTAAAAGCAATCATGGAAGTCTTCTAAAAATTGTAATGCAAGAGAATTAGCAGAATTTATTTTTTATCAATAATTAGTTAATAATATTTTAAAATGTAAATTATAAGTATGTTATTAAATTACTAAATTAAAAGAATTAGATTAATAACTATAAATGTTGATAAAAAATAATAAATTTTACTGAATTTTAAATCTTACTTATCTATTATATCTTTATATCTTTTGCATTTGAAGTATAAATAATAAATAAATTCATTTCATATCGAATTAAAAGAAAGATCGAATTTTAGATTTTTTTTTTTTAATTTTGACTATAAAAACTCTGACTAAGTATTATGTATGTTATAAAACTAATTTTTTTAAACTTTTAAATTATTAAAAGATACATAAATAATTATATATGCAACCAATTAATTATAGGGATTCAATTAGAAAAAAAAAAAAAAAAACACGCTTGCAGTGTGCAAATTAATTTTTAGACAAACAAAATATGAACTTGTATGTGATTGGATTTTATTTGGGCACTTGGCGCTTAGGAAACTACATGCAAAAGACAAACAAATACTATATACGAAAATGTTATGATGGCCCACACAAAGGGAACAAGGCTGAAAGCGAAATGGTAATCCAATTGCATTTTTGGGGTGATAAGTTGATAATAAAAAAGTATACAGAAATAACGTTTTTTTTTTTGAAACAATTTAAATAATAGATTAGAAAAAAAGTTAATTTTAATTTTAAAAATTAAATTTTAAATTAATTAAATATAATTTTTGTTTTAAATAGTTAATAAACCTAAAATATAGTCCATTATTCAAATTGTTCGCATCTCTTATTATCTAACTAGCAGGATTGTTAATAATAGATATTCAAAGGTCCCAAATTTAATTAATCATCACCAATATTTAATATCAAATATGGTTCACTAGCTAGTTTCCTAGCTAGCTTCATTTATCAATTCAGCGTGTTATATAAAACAAATTCAAGAATATTTTCGTACTAGCTAGCTAGCTAGTGTAACTCATGGACATTTTGAATTTTTAAATCATTTGTGCGTTTCATCCAATAACTCTAACTGTTAAAAATATTATCTATTATTTTATATATCAATGAAATTGATCAACCAACGTTCAGTTATCATTAATTATTATAATTATGCTAAATTTATCATGTCTCTTTAAAATATATATTAGCTAAACTCTTATTATAATTATGCTTAATATATAAAATAATATGGTTATGCATGATTATTAAGTAAAAACATTGTAAACTTAAGTAATTATTACATGTCATTAATGAATAATTTTTTTAACAGTTCACCATAGTTTTATTTGCGATTTGCCCTCTGTAATTTAATTTTGCGATGTGTTGTCTGTTGAAACATGTTTGATCATGCAATGTGTTAATTAGTAACTTGTCACTTATCATGGTTATTTGCACTTAATAATAAGCAATGTATAATAGCTTTATGCGCCCTTCAATAATTCAATCTCTTGACAATGAAAAAACAAATCATTTACGTTGAGACTGAAGGGAAAAAAAAAAAAAAAACAGATTAAAAAAAAAGTCCGTACACACAAATATAATATAGAATCAGCCATTTTTAATGTCATAAATTGCGAAAATCGCTCTATGGCTTGTGACAAATTAGTAGGCAGTGAAATTTAAAATTGACTGAAACATTGAGCTCAGCTGATTTCTCTAAATCAGAATCGGATCATTTTTTATATACTAAAATCACAGCTCAGGAGGTTACAATCATCATAGTTTACGTGGATGATTTGGTCTTGACAAGCAATGATCTTGCTAAGATTGATTCAATCGAGCAGCTACTTGATCAAAAATTTAAAATTAAAGATTTGGGGAACTTGAAGTACTTTCTAGGCATGGAAGTGACCCGCTCATTAAAAGGGATCCATCTTTGTCAACGCAAGTATGTCTTAGACATCCTCAAAGACTTCGGCTTCTTAGAATGCAAGCCAGCTAGCACTTCAATGGATTACACTTCTGCATCAAAATTGTCAAGGGAAAGCGGCAATGCATTAGAGGATCAAGCCCCATACAGACAACTAGTTGGCAGGCTCTTGTACCTGACCAACACAAGGCCATATTTAGCTTATGCAATGGGAAGACTTAGTCAGTTTATTGATTGTCCCATAGATGTACACCTGCAAGATGCTCACAGGGTGCTGCGGTACTTAAAAGGATGTCCCTCAATTGGTCTGTTCTTCCTGCCTACCAATGATCTTAAACTCACAGGATTCTCGAATGCAGATTGAGCAATGTGTGCAGATTCCAGAAAATCCATCACTAGCCATTGCTTCTACATTGGAAAGCCACTCATTAGTTGGAAAAGCAAGAAACAGAACACTGTTGCGAGGTCGTCCTCAGAAACTGTGTACAGAGTTCTAGCCCTGGCAACATGCCAAACTCAATGGCTATCTTACATCATGAATGATTTGGGCATGCCACTGACAGAGCCCATCACACTTTTTTGCGACAATAGATCAGCCATCCACATAGCCACTAATCTTATCTTCCACGAGAGAACTAAGCACATCGAGGTTGATTGACACACTACTCGAAACCAACATCTCTCAGGTCTCACACACCTCATGCCGGTTTCTTCATCGAACCAGTTGGCTGACTTCCTTACCAAGGCCTTAGCCCCTGGTCCCTTCTCAAGCAACATTTTTAAACTAGGCCTTTTGGATATTCATAGTCCTAGTTTGAGGGAGGCTGTAACCTGATATAACAGACTTAGAATTAGTTAGTAAATTGCTGCTGTTAATATTAGTCAGTTAGAGTTGCCAGCTAGCAAAGTTAGTTGGTAGATTAAGTTAATTAGCTCTTCCGTAACTATATAAAGATAAGCATGTAATGCAAAAACAGATGATGAATGAAAACAACTTTCATCTTCGCCAAAATTCCTCTTTCTCATCTTCTCCAATTCTCTCCTTCTGCATATTCTAATAATTCTCCAAAATTCCAATTCACTAACAGCTTCTTCTTCGCTTGCACCTTCCTCCTCTGTTCATCTCTCTCTCTCACTCCCTTCTCTAACTTCTTCACCCTTCACCTTTGGACTTACTTGACAGAGATTGATGAGAGCCCAAATCTCTCCAACTACGAAATTTCACAATAATAAAATTTGTTAATTGTATAATATTGCAGACATAATATATGATACCCAGTCATTTTTATTTATTTTTGGATAATGTTATGTAACCAATAACTTTCTTAAACAATATGAACAACCACCAATCAAATCAAAATACATTACATATCCAAATTACCTACATAAATTTTAATATTAAAATAATCATCTGCATACCTAGTAAAATGAACATCCAATATATCAATTATTCACGTTGTTTAATATTTTCATTATTTACTTATATTTTTTTTGTTCATTTTCTTTTTAAATATAGTATGCGTGATGCTTTATTTTTCCTCGATAAAATTGATGTTCAATAGTGTTGTATTCCATTTCCGTTATTTCAATTCCAATGACCAACCGTGAATCCAAACAGTGAGAAAATGACTTGTCTCAAATTCCATCTAATCCAAACAATATCTTCATCTTCATCTTTCTATCAATACTGCTCAAATAGTTTCATTAGGGTGATTTATGGAAGCCCAATCATCTCATGCCACCACATCTCAGTTTGATATCTACTACTGTTACTGTCCCCACGCTTCTATTTATCAAATCAAATACGCACTTATTATATATACTTATTTGAAAAAAAATGTATAATTGATGAATTCATATTTTAAGTGAAACAGGCAGAGGCTGAAGCTTCAAAACAAACCAAACCAAACACAACAACACATACATCTCTTTCACCAACCCCGCTCCTCCACTCACTCATCACACTCTGTCTTTATTTCTCACACACTCCTTTTAAAGTCCATCACTCTCTCTCCGCCGACTCAACCATCCACATGGCCGCAGCAAACTGAATTAACTACACATACATGCCTCTTTCCACCTGCTCCGATTGCCACCATGACCTCCTCTGCTGCGAGGACTCCTCCGGAATCCTCTCCACACAACACTCGCCGGAATCACCCTCGTCATCGTCTTCTTCATCTTCTTCATTGTCGTCGTCGTGGACGGAGGAATCCATCGCGTGTTTCATGGAGCACGAACGCAACTTCGTCCCCGGATTGGAGTACCTCTCCAGGTTTCAGTCTCGCTCCCTCGACGCCAACGCAAGAGAACAATCCGTTGCATGGATCCTCAAGGTAGTTACAACTGAAAATCACTTCTCTCGTTCCGTTCCTTCCAAAATTGCCTCATTTTACATTAATGCCACTGCCGTAACTAACTACTGCGTTTCTCTAGTAACTTCTAGATCTTCGATTTTCCCTGCATCCATTACTTAATTATTATTACGTGTTTCGCAGGTTCACTCGTACTATGGCTTTCAGCCTCTGACGGCATACCTCTCCGTTAATTACTTGGATCGGTTTTTGGATTCTCGCCACCTGCCGGTCAGCACTCTCATCTCTCCGCACCTTTAATTTACGTTTCGTCAAATCAAATCATATTGTCACGTGCGTGGCAAGAAATTTTCTAACGCAGTAATTACACATACAACTTTTCAAATGCCAAAACTTCTTATTAATTGCATGGTGAAAACTCATGTACTCTCTTTTCATCTCAAGTTAATAATTAAAAGATATTAAACGATAAGGTGGAAACTCAAATGCAGTCGACATTACGTGAAGTTGATATCTGAGAGTGAATAAATGATTTAATTGATTTAGCTAATTTTTCATCTAACGGTTATCAGGTATCAACTTTTGATGAAGTCTATTTTACCTGAGTTTTTAACAAAATGATAATATAATTAAATTTATAAAATAATTTAATAATTTTTAATTATTAATTGTATATAAAATTAATTACTCTTGATTTTTAACTTTTTCTTGTGTTAAGTTTCTTGTGTTTTTCATTTCATTGTCTACCAAAATAAAAAGGAAAAAGTATTTCATTATAGCAACCCATGGTATGACTATCCGTGATAACATCGGCAAGAGTCAATAATATGTTGCTACTTGATTACTTAATTGCTTAACAAACTTTAGATTGGGCTACAGTAGTGTGCAAATACCTACTCCCTTTATTATCTTGTTTGTTACGTATTCATATTTAAGACCTAATTATTGTGTCTAGGACTCTAATTGGTTTTGGATCGTTTTCAGTTGAATCCAAAAGCAGCGCAGCTACTATAACATTAACTCGTCAATTATTGATTAAATAAAGCACTTGTTTATATTCGACAAATGATAAAATAGTCTTGAATTTTATAAATATATATATGTAAAAGTACCTTTTTCGCTATAATTGTGTACGAATAATATATATACTATTAGCAAGTCAATTCTTCACGTAAAAACAAATATCAAGTAGCTAGCTAATATTTTTAGTAAAAAATAAAATTGGTTAATTTTTAAAAACAAAAAAACATATTAATTACCTAATATTTCATCACTTTTAATAAAAAATACAAAAACATATATACACAGAATACATATATAATTCATTTTTTCATAATGTATGCGTATTTGGAACCGATTATATTATGTGTCAAAATTAGCCACTAAAATTAATTACTAATATAAAATATATATTAAAATATAAATATATATTAAAAATAATTAAATTATATCTATATTTATACATAAATATATTAGTGACTAATTTTAATAATAGATAAATGTTTGGTAATCAAAGAAAATCAGTAAAAAATAGCCAAAATTTGCCTTATTTAGCATTAAATAAGGCAAGTTTTGACTGTTTTTTTGTATACCTAGCATTACCCATTGGAAAAGTTTAGGGGGTCAACTTTATTAAATTCTGGTCATGTAACTAGCAAAGAAAAATGAGCTATTGGATGAAATCTCACACCATTAAAACCATCATTGATGACTATTTAATGGCTACAAATCACAAAAATTGCTCACCTAGCATTCCTCTTGCCCATTAATATACTACTGGCATTTTTTATTTGTAAAAGTATACTGTTGTAGATTTTTGGATACTCATGGAAAATGACAGGTCGGGCAAGCTTCTAGTATATACTCTCTAACCTGGCACGTGCATGGCTGATGTGTGAATACTATTTAAGACATATAGAAGCTATGAAATAATGGTTTATTATACAGTGATCATGAATGAAGATAATGATAATTACTTAATTATTAGCATTTCGGTTATGTTGACACTTGATTACAGCAAACAAGTGGGTGGACTCTTCAGCTTCTATCAGTTGCTTGTTTGTCTTTAGCGGCAAAGATGGAGGAACCTCTTGTTCCCTCTCTCTTGGACCTTCAGGTATATGAGGAATCCTTTCAAAGTTCAAATAGATAATTAATAAGAAACTATGTTGATTTGGCATGTGTAATTATTTAAACAGGTGGAAGGAGCCAAATACGTATTTGAGCCGCGAACCATACGTAGGATGGAGCTACTTGTTCTTAGTGTGTTGGATTGGAGGCTGAGATCAGTTACCCCACTTAGCTTCCTTGGTTTCTTTGCGTGCAAAGTTGATTCAGCTGGAACTTTTACTCCCTTCCTCATTTCTCGAGCTACGGAAATCATCTTGTCTAATATCCAAGGTAGGTCATGAAATTAAAATGCATATATTTTCAAAGAGCCCTTCCTTCAATTTGTTGGACATTATGGTAGTTAACTGTTGTTGAGGTAGCTGGACGTCATAGACAATAAATGAATCACACCGTTGAAACTTGACATAATCAAATACTAGTGGAAAGTAATGAAATTAAAGCATGCATTGTTAGTTGCTCAATGTGATTATTAATAATTATTTTTTGTTATAAACTTATAATTTAATTTTTGGTGGACAGAGGCTAGCTTTCTTGCATACAGGCCATCATGTATTGCTGCCGCAGCAATACTCTGTGCAGCTAATGAAATTCCTAATTGCTCTCTTGTTAAGCCTGAGAATGCTGAATCATGGTGCCAGGGACTAAGAAAAGTAAGCATGTACTATGCTAAATAATTAATAGATATAGATATACAAGTTATCAATATTATTATAGATATCAGATCAGGTTCCAAATAAGATATATATATGCATGTGGTCGTTGCAGGAAAAAATTATAGGGTGCTACCAGTTGATGCAAGAACTTATTGTGATTCACAGTAATCGGAGAATAAATCCCCCTAAGTATTTGCCACAGATGCGAGTAACAACTAGGACCCGAATGAGGTCGAGTACTACTACTGTTGCATCATCATTCCCCTCGCCCTCTTCTTCATTATCCTTGTCTTACAATAAAAGGAGAAAATTAAATGACTGTTTGTGGGTGAATGAAGATGAAAAGGGGAACTCCGTGTGAAAATGAGGGGGTGGGGGAAGAATAAATAATGAGGGAGGGAGAAACAAAAAAGAAAAGGAAGGAAATAAGGTGGTGGTCCATGCTGTCTATGTAGAAACCTCAAAATTTTTTACAAGGTTTTTTTTTTGTGATTAAAAATTGACTCATGAGTGATGGTGTAGATTACTATAAAGTGTATATTGTATATGTATGATGTGAGTTTGATGGGTTTGGAGCTTGGAGAATTTATAATTTATAATAATTATTATTTCAAGTTGGTTGGCATTGCCATTCATTAATGGCTTTGCAGATTCCCTTGGGGAAGGGAAGATTTTGTAACATAAATAGAATTTGCTCTGAGTGAGAATTGAGAAAGGGAAATGCTGTGAACGTAACTAGCTACTGAGTACTGATAGATTCATTTATGGCTTGGTCTTGCAATGCAAGTGTGGATGCATGGAAAGAAAGAAAGAGGGGGTTGGAGATTGGACGAATATTCAAAGGTTGCATTGATTATTGGTGAAATAGATGAAGATAGTGGAGCCAGGTACGTAAAGTTACATAAATATATAACTTAAGGGATTGAATTTGAAGCTTTGAAGGTTGGGGGGTAGCTGTTCATCATTATTCATGTCATCATATTAGTCAAGCTTCTCATCTTTGCCAACATGCATCATTGTTTCTTCTACAGTCAACACTACTCAGCAACAGTTTGGAGTTGGCTACATTTTGTGGACTTTACTGTGGCACGTGTGCAGATGGTGCTGTTTTCACGTGCCAATTACGTGTGTGTGAGTGTGATATATTTTTATTAATTTTTTTTTTTACATTTTTTCTTTATTTCTTCTTTGGCCTCGGGGTATGGCCTAACTATACAGGACTCCATTGGCTGGTGTCCACGCGTGTGATGGGAAATACGTGTTTATAGGTTTAAACTTTGGATTTCTTTTATTTGTTTGAGAGAGAGAGAGGGATCATGAGAGAACCCTCTTTTTCATAGTGGCCTAAATTTGGCTTATAAAAATGAGAGAAAAAGGTCTTTGGGGCCTTTTATTTGTGTGTGCTTTGTATTGAATTCATTAATAAATGACTTTATTAATTTCATATTTTGGTCATATGTCCTCTTAATCTTAAAGTCTTATCATGTGATTTTATGTGCTGCTCTCTCTGACCCCTAAATAATTCAAAACTGAACATAATGTAATATATATCCATGCAAATCCTAACTTACACCCTGAATTATTAGACTTGTGACCTTATTAGTCCACTCAAAAATGTATTGTATATTTGTGTATATATTCATCTGGTTGTTCCTTTCAAAGCTCTCATGTGATTCATTTTGTAGTTTTGCCTTTGTTCTTATTACTCAAATGAATGAATGGGGAAAACAAAAGAAAAGAAAATTGCATGTAAGATTGTGCTGTGTGGAATCTAGTGAAGAGTAGGGGGTGCAATGCTTGGTCCCTCAAGTCATAAAAGATTACCAATCAGTGACTATGACTCCTCTGATCTTAAGAGCCTCGTGACCTTCTCTCCAGGCTGTGCTATTATGGTATTCTATATATACAAACCATCTTGAATTAGCCCCCCAACAATCTCTTCCATTATATTTCTGGATCCAAACATGTGGATATCATTATTTACCATGTTTCTTTTTCACATTAGACAATTAAATGATCCATAATGAAGTGGAACATGCATGGGGTAGCAACAATTAACAATGGCCATCTAAAGAGGGGGCTTTGAAACCAATATATAGGAACATATAACCCGGTCTTTTAATTACTCTCTATATATATCTTCTATCTTTTGAGAAGCAACTATTATTTTCAATAATTATTATTATGCTAACAAATAGTACAAATTAAAGCTAGAAGTGCCAAGCTCAAAAAGAGAGAGAAAAAAACAAGAGCAAAAGCTGGAAAAAGCATACAGATCTCAGAAAAGATACTTTAATCAAGAATTTTTTTTCTCTAATAATAATATCTATGTAGTCTCTTCAAATAGTGAAATGTCCAGCTCTATAAGACGTTGTCATTTAGCCCCCTATCTCCGACATAAGGTATATTATTTTTGCATCCAGTAGCACTAACATACCACCACCATGTCTTTTTTGTTTTTTCATTTTTCTTAGAAAAAGTAATAAACATGCATGTTAATAAGTGTTAACCATTTGTCATGAAATCTTATCATCCTTCTATACGTTTGCATGACAACCACATGACAGCTTATATTATTGGCACAAATTTCCATTTTCTCCATCACATCCCATAAGCTTGTGTCTAAAGTCTAATTAATCTATGTTCATCAAACCATATATATTCCACTTCCCAGAGGAGGGAACATGCTCACTACTAGAAAATTAGTTATTATAAACGGATATTTTTGACAAATTTTATTTCAAAAAATATAGATAGAACTTTTGAGAAGTTTTTTTGTTAAAAACTAAAAAAAAAAATAAATTAGCATAAATTACAAACAGAAAATAAAATTCATCGACAATCCTATCGAAAAAATTAATTTTTTTTCGTGAAAAGTAGTTACTGATGGAAAATTTGTCTGTAATTAAATAAATAAAAACGCTGCATTTTATTAAATTATTACAGATAAAAAATCTATCTATAATTTAAAATATTCCATCGGAAATATTGAGCTAAACCTAAGGTTGTCCGAGCTCCATTTACAGCACACAAATCAAACGAGCTAAACCTAGTATTCCCCTCTCCGTCGACGAGCTTCTTCTTCTTCTTTCCTCACCCACAATGCCACCGCCGGCCACCCTAACCGCCGCAGCTACCTTCTCCTTCTTCTCCTCTTTTTTAAACACTAAACCAGTAAAACACAGACCCTGTCTCTCTCGTTCTTTCTCGTTTGCAGAACAAAGCAAGTTCAAGCTCCACCACCGCCGCGCCTCTCTCTCTCTCCTTTTATCCCCCTCAATTCTGGCTCGCATATCTTCTCAGCGCTACAGCCATCATCTCCTCCAGTCAATGCCGCGGTTACCTTTGTGCAAGCCTTAGCTCCGTGACGACCAAAATTGGTTCCACCGTCAGCTGCAGTTTCACCTCTCTCTTTTTCCCTGTTCGAACTGTAGAGACCTGGGCATCCTTCTTTTCCTCTGTCATGTTTTGATTGTCTCTGTTTTCAGGTTTTGGTTTTAAAATTCTTTTAATTTCTGTTGAGTTCAATTAATTTTGTTTAGTTAGTTTGATTTTAGTAATTAGTTTAGTTAGATTTGTTTTCTGATTAGTGGATTTTCAGGTTGTTAAAATAGGATTAGATTAGGTTTTGATTATGAATAGTTGAGAAATGTTTAGATTGTTAATTTGGATTGCTGAATATTGCTGAACATTGTTAATATGAGCTTGATGAATGCTATAGTTGTCTAGAACAAAAATTTAATTCAGTTAATGGCTTCTTCTCTGGTAATGCTTCTTCTTGGTAGTTTTGCGTTTGGAGTATTAGCAGAATTTTCATTTCTCTTATTTGATTATTTGATTTGTGTTTGTGATTTTGTGACTGTGTGTGTCCCATGAATTTGTGACCGTGTGCGTCCCATGATTTTGTGTTTTGAATTATATTGACTTGCTTGTTTATAGTACTTTTCTTTTAGTTTGATAATACGATAAATTTGTTTATTTTTTGAAATATTATAAATATTCGAATACAAATTAGATAAAAATTTGTATTAAATTTATATTTATTTTGTATGAAAACAGGTTTATTTTGCAATGGAAAAATCTAAAAAAAAATTCTATTTTATCTTACTGACGGATTTACAGACGGATTTGCTGTCTGTATTCAGAGGTAGAGATAGTTTTCCAAGGTTTCAATTACAGACGAAAAATTTGTCGAAAAATCCGTCTCTAATTACCGACGAAAAATCCATCGAAAAGTTCGATGTTTCAGAGAAATGGAGAGAAGAATTTACCGAAAAAAAATCTGTCGGTAACTAGTAAAAATCTGTCGGTAAATTACCGATGGAAAAAAATTCGTCGGTAAATAATTTTCAACGAAACTTTTACAGAAAGACAAAATCTGTCAATAATTTTGTTTATAACCAAAAATCTGTCTATAATAAAGACTAGATCTAGCTGTATTAAATAATTTTTTAATTGAGTAAAGAAAATTATAGCAACTTATAATAGATTTGTGACAACAATCCTATAGCTCAGTATCTCTTTATTTCTCCCATTGCTTTAATTGGATATTAGCATGAACTGTATGTGTATAAAAATAAAATAAAATAAAATAATTAATTTAAATTTTGGGAAATTGGTAATTATTATACATATTTTTATCCTTCTTAATTATGATATACACAAGAATTCTTCTGTGCCATAAAAATATCTAAGTCATCCGAGTCATAATCTCTTTTCATATGGGGTTACTTTTTCTAACCCAAATTAGATGTCTTATTCCCACACTTGGCAATTTTTTCAGAGACGTGCCAATTAATTAAAGGTAGCTGCATCTCCAATCAATCAATTTAATTGCATATCCCTCATTAGACCGACACTACGGGACGTGATCCAAAAATTTGAATCAAGTGCTAATTAAATCTAATTGATCATTGATATTTATACACAATACATATAAAGAAACATAATTGTTACTCACGGTTCATGTGCGACAAAAAATTTAGACATTAATTAATTAAATAAAAGCTTGCTTTTAAATTATAAGGTTAATAGGACGGATATTAAGACAAACACGGGAGCGGAAAGAATCCAATAATTTGCTAATCAGTCAAATTAGAGAGATAAAAGTTAATCAATTCAAATAGTTTAAATTTATCTTATTTATTATAAGATATATTAAATAAAATAAAAAATAATAAACTTTGATAAATTTTGACTAATATTTTTTTGTTTGTCAATCAATAATATTTAAAAAATAATAAAAATTAGTTCAAATAATTTAAAGTGACTTTATTTAATATTAATTAATTATTATTAAAATAATATATAATTTTAAATATAATAAATATATAATTATAAATATCATACGTATAAAATTATAAATATTTTAATATTATCTCTCTAACATTGCTGTTTACCAATTAATACATAAATTTAATATAACAAACATAATAAAATCGATGACCCGTTCCTAACCAATTTGTAAAAGTGACACAAATTTGTATGTTTGCGATGCAAACAAACCTTAGAACACGGTAGCTAGCTAAGTAAGCAGATGAGATTTATAGCTCGTTTCATGAAATGTTTACATATTATATATACTATTATTTTTCCCTTAATTGCTAGATAAGTAAAGGGTTTATTATTATCATGATGATTTGATGACGTAAGTATATATGATTTATGGGTTTAGCTAGGGACCCTTTTGAATAATATATATTTTTTATATATGAATGGTGCGAGGCTACCAAACCCGGTGATTTATTATTAGGACTTGGATGGAAATGCTTATATTAGTCATTATTATTTTTAAATTTTATGTACCTAATTCACAGAAGATTTAATTTATCGGGGTGGGCAATTGAGTTTTTCATTGTGCTACTTATTTTTATGTCAAGTACAAGTTTTTATTGATTGACTAGTAAGGTAAATAATAATAATAATAATAATAATAATAATAACAACATATAGATTCTAAGGCCATTAGCTTTCTCATGATGAGCCTAAAATACTAGCTACTAGCTAGCTAGTACACATGGGAGTTTGGGCTTTCTTCATTATCAATATTGAAGACCTTAGCTTGTTATGGGGTGGCTTATGATTTACTTATTATTATGGCATACATAAGGAATATAATAATCATGTCAATAATTATTATTGAAAACTCTACAAGTAGTTATACTATAATCAACATTGTGTATATTAGAGCATGGCATTGGGGACCAATTGTGCACTACCAAGTTTCCTTTATTTTTGTCTTAAATGTATATAGTAATCCATTACATTTATTTGCTTTCCTTATCTTGCACTAAAGAAAAATATAACCCTCCCCCACGAAGCTCCTTTTTTTTTTTTTTTTTGTGTAAACAAAATGAACTTTAAAGTGGGAATATTTAGGAATCCTAAGTATACAACAAAAAAGCCAACCATACTTTTCTCCTCTCAAAAAATTGGTAGGGCTTTTGGGTATATATATATATATATATAGCTCTTTATCCTCTCTTATAGTCAGGGAATTTATTCCAACTTTTGGTGGCCATGTGTAAAGGAGGAAGAGATTATTGCATTTTTTTAAAATTCATTTAATGTGTCTTTTAGCGGAAAAAAAGATATAACCATCTATTTCAATTATATAATAATAATAGTAATAATAATACTAATAATATACAAATTAAATATAAAATTATTAATTGGTTAAAAATATTTTTAAGTATTAAAAAAAGCTATAATAACGTGCAAAGATTCTCCCTAAAGAAAAACCACGCCCTGATGGAAAATTATTTGGTCTTTTGGTTGTAAAATTTAAGCATATACTTGGTGGGTATGGGTGTCTGAAAAAATAAAGTTCCATTTATGTCCCTTGAGGGTTTAAAAATAAAGCGAGAATGATAGTGAGTTCTCATGAGATATATGGTTATTTTGCTGAGGATTCTGATGCTGAATACAAGACACAGCACTACTACTCTAAAGTCATGCAGACACTCATGTCCCATTCAATTGGATTTTTATTTTTTAGAAAGAATAAAAGACAGATAATAAAAATAAAAAGGTACGTTAGGGAAAAGCAACAAATGAAAAAAGTGAACGCTGGTTATTATTATTAGACAATATAAATTAGGGAGCCACTTAGACGCAGACTCCTAAAATGTCTTTTCTTAAAGATATTTTGCAGTAATTAAAATTTAACATATATAATTGATTGAATTATGTTATTTTTGTCAAAATTAGGTTAGACAAGTTGATTTAATAAAAAAAATGGTGAATCAAATTTTAAATTGGCCTGGTCTAAATTAATATTATTTTTTTATAAAAAAAATAAGTACAATATCTTTATTATAGAAAATGATTAAAATACTCTTATTATTATTATTATTATTATTATTATTATTATTATTATTAATTTTAAAAATTCTAAATTCTAACTCTACGATAGAAAAATAAATGACTAAAATTTAGGATTCTCAAAATTAATATATATAATAGAAGTATTTTAGTCATTTTCTATAAAAAATAATATTAATTTAGACCAGCTCAAGATTTAATTTACTATTTTTTGGTCAGATTAATTTATCTAGTCTAATTTTAACAAAAATAACACAATTTAATCAATTATATATGTTAAATTTTAATTATTAAAAAACATCTTTATAAAAAAGCGTTTTTAGTGTCTTTATCTGAATCACTCCCTATAAATTATGGTAACCGAACCTTCGTATCATATCATATTTACACGTAAAACTCTCTTTGTATATATATTGTATGTTATCATTGATTCTTGCTAGTTAATTTGATTCATAGCACTTGTAATTAACTATAGGCTTACATGCAACATACAATTATACTCTTCTCTGTTCCCTTTTATTGTCGCTTTGAAAAATTCCGATAAAGCATAATAGAATTAATATGCTCTCTAATTTGTTATATATGGGTTTTTTTTTTTTTTTTGTGAAATTAAAAGTATTGGATCTTTTTAGAGTTTTATCATAATGAGAACCACTCAGATAAAGACATGCAAAACGTTTTTTTTTTTAAATATTTTTTAATAATTAAAATTTAACATATTTTTTTGATGGTATGGGGGGATTAAACCCCAGCAAAGGAAAGAAAACAAACAGAAACAAAAAGAAAGGACTTAAGATCCCCTAAGCCTAACGGTTCCTATGCAGTCGCATAGCAAAGCATAATTGATATCCGGAGGGGAGCTGTCAAAGATGTGCAGACCAAGGGGGAGATCATGCCCCTTCTTAGCTAATTGATCAGCCACCGTGTTTGCTTCACGAAAGACATGTATCCAAGAGACTTTTTTAAGGCGTTCAGTTAGAACTCGGACGTCCTGGATCAGAGGAGCACAATGGTGGCCCGGGGAGCTTCCGTTCTTGATGAAATTGATAGCAGCAACTGAGTCGGATTCAACCATCAGGTTTTGGTATCCATGAGTGATGGCAATGGTCAGCCCATGAACAATCGCCCATAGCTCCGCGTGCATAATCGAGCAATTACCTAGATTTCCTGCGAAGCCTTTTAGAAATCTTCCAGCAGAATCTCTGAAAACTCCTCCACAAGCAGCATTACTTCTATGAGCAAACCAGGACCCGTCCACATTTAATTTGATATACTCTCCATTCGGTCTCACCCATCTAACAATACTCCCGCTGGTATCTTGATTATTTTTTGGTTTCAGGTTGCTAGTCGCCACCTTCAAGAATTCTTTGGTTCGCGCTTGGATTTGGTAGCTACCACTAGCAGCATCGACAATCTCTCCATTGAAGACTAGTTTGTTCCTGAAAAACCATAAAGATGAGATTGCAACTCCAAAGAGGCAAGACCAATAGCTATTCGCAGTCAGGTTCAGAATAAGCCAATCATGGAGGCTGGTGTTGAAGAAGGAGTTGATGCCATTCGTCGGTATAAGTCGTTGCCACACTCTTCTAGCATAGGAGCAGTCCCTAAGGAGATGGAGAATTGATTCTTCATGCTGTCTGCATCTGGGGCAAGCATTGTCCATGGTTAAATGCCTGCGGCTTCTTTCTACATTGGTGAGGATTGCATTGTGTATTACAAGCCAGAGAAAAGTTCTCACACGCTCAGGGCCCTTCCACGTCCAAACTAACCGAAATATCTTGTTGGGAGTAGCTTGAGTGTCCCTAAGATTCTGATAAGCTATTTTGATGCTGAATTGACCATCTGAGGATAGCCCCCACACTATGTGATAAGCTTCCTTCCAAGGGGATGGTGGGGAGATGGTTGCGATCCTTTTGACAATGTCCTCCGGTAAAACTTCTTGGAGCTTTCTGATATCCCACTGCCCTGAAACATCAAGGAAATCTGTTAGCATATCGGAAGAGTTAGTAATGTTACTAACCTGGTTTATAGTCGCACTTAGGCTTCCTACATCCGGGATCCAGTAGTGATCCCAGAAGCGAATAAGGGAACCATCTCCCACTCTCCAAATGCAATTTGCTTGAACATTTTCCCAGGAGGAGCATATGCCCTTCCAAAGGTTGGAACTGTTTCGCCTCCTTTCCACTTTTGGTATGATATCCGAACCACTTCCATACTTTGATCTTAGAACTCTAGCCCAAAGAGCCTCCTTTTGTGCAATCAGACCCCATCCGGCCTTCATCATGAAAGCTTGATTCACTTGGCTTGCATGTCTAATACCCAGTCCCCCACCACTTTTTGGTTCACAAACATTCTTCCAACTAATGAGATGGATTTTCTTTGTTTGCTCTGTATTCCCCCAGAGGAAGTTTCTGCAAATACGGTCAATCATATTACAAGTAGAGGAAGGTAAAACAGCAGATTGCATATTATATAAAGGCATAGAGGAGAGGACAGATTTCACCAGGGTTACTCTTCCCGCAAGGGAGAGGGAGGAAGCTTTCCAAGCATTGAGCCTTGCTTGAAGCTTGTTGATGATGCCTTCAAAGGTGTGTTTGGAGACTTTTGAATGCAGGATAGGAACGCCTAGGTATTTGCCCAAGTCATCCGTTCTGGCAAATTGCAAAACATTACTCAGTTCTGCTCGCACTGTATGTCCCACATTTTTGGAGAAGAAGACCCTAGTTCTCTCTCTACTAATGCTTTGACCCGAGCTACCACAGAAAGCCTTAAGACACTTATTGATGACATTTGCTTGATCAATATTAGCTTCTGCAAACAGAATAATATCGTCTGCAAAGCATAGGTGTGAAATTGGGGGACCGTTCTTCTTGAGTCGAATTGGTTTTCAAAAATCATGATCCACTGCAGCGCTAATGAGTTGGGATAGCCTCTCAATGCACAACACAAAAATGTAAGGGGAGATGGGGTTCCCCTGTCTAATACCTCTGGAAGGTGTGAATTCTTCCAATTCTTCCCCATTCCACAGGACCCTCATCTTGGGAGTTGAGATACAGGAGAGAATAAGGTTCACAAGATTCTGGGGAAGCCCAATATCTGCCAGGGTCTCCTCAACAAAGCACCACTTTAGTCTGTCATACACCTTCTCCAAGTCAATCTTGATAGCCATCCATCCTTTTTTCCCCTTCTTTTGCCTCATAGAATGGATGACCTCTTGGGTAATGATGATGTTGTCAGAGCTTTGTCTACCGGGGACAAAGCTGCACTGGTTAGGCATCACTAACTTGTCCATCACTTTCCTTAATCTGTTTGCGAGAATTTTAGTAATCACCTTGTAGGAAACATTGCAGAGGCTTATGGGCCTCAGTTGTTTTAAATTTGATACAGGTTCCACTTTCGGGATCAGAGTGATTAAAGTCTCATTTATCTCTTTGATCTTACTCGGGTCTTCGAAAAAGCTCTTGGTCAAATCACACACATCATTGCCGACTTTGTTCCACTGACTTTGATAAAAGATAGCTTGAAGCCCGTCTCTGCCAGGAGCCTTCCAACTTCCCATACCAAAAACAGCATATCTTACTTCCTCGTTGGTCACATTTTGGGCCAGAAGGTTATAGTCAGAGCGATTTAGAGCAGGAAAGTTATTCTTCAGGATGAAAGGAGTGTAGGTAGAATCGTCGGAGTAAAGATTGCAGAAGAAGGTGGTTGCCATATCCTCCAGAGCAGTCCTATCTGTTATCCAGTCCCCGTTGTTATTTTGCAATGAGGTAATCTTGTTTTTTCGTCTTCTAATCATTGTGGAGCCATGGAAGAATTTGGTATTCCGATCCCCAAACTCGATCCATTTGGTTCTAGCTTTTTGGAACCATAAGATTTCCTCCTGGATGAGAATGTTTTCGTATTCCAACCACAACTCTTTTTGCAGTTTCTCTAAGTAGTAGTTTTGAGAATATCCTAACCTATTGGCAATACCTTGGAGCCTGCGGAGGATTCTGTTTTTCCGTTTGAAGATATCACCAAAGACTGAGCTATTCCACTCCTTGATTTGGTTCTTGAACTCAGCGATTCCCTGGCCCCAAGAATTCTTGACATTCCAATTGGCTTCAACAAAGTTTCCAAAGTCTGGATGAGTAATCCAGGCAGCAAGAAATCGAAAAGGCCTTCTCCCTTTATTCTGTGTAGCAGCATTGGAAAGTTGTAAACAAATAGGTGAATGATCTGATTTGAGCATAGGAAGGTGTTTAACATACGCCTCAGGGAAGGCAAGTTGCCACTCCAGGTTACTCAACCCCCTGTCCAATCTCTCCGCAAGGTTACCTCTCTTCCAAGTGAAAGGCCAACCTGAGTAGCCCAAATCGACTAGGCCACAATTTGAAACACATTCTTGAAACTCCCTACAAGCACTTTGATTATTGTTGGTCGCCCCACCACGTTTTTCATAGTTATGTAACATAGCATTAAAATCCCCCAATAGGCACCAAGGTAGATTCACATTCCTGGCATATGTTTCAATAGAATTCCACAGGGCTTTTCTGGTCACCCTTTGGGGGCTACCATAAACAGCAGTGAGGAGCCAGGGGTTTGAGTTCTTACCAGAGACTTTAAGGTGGATGTATTGCCTGTCCTGATCCACCACATCAACGTTCCAAACAGCAGAATCCCAAAGACACCATATACCTCCAGAGTGACCCATAGCATCCACAACAAAGGATTTGTCAAACCCCATCTTATCTCGAATTTGTTTACCTCGTGGTCCACTAACATGTGTTTCCAACAAAATGAAGAAATTTGCATCATATTCCTGCCGCAGGTCCCGAATGATTGACGGGAAGGCTTTACTACCAGCACCCCTACAATTTCAGCTGATGATATTCATAATCAGAGATGTAAAGGGGAAGGGGCCATCAAACCCAGACTTACTTACGGGCAGACGCCCTTGGTTCCGGACCACTACGGCCCTTGGAGGACGATTCCTCCTTACTTGCTCTGCTACCCGCTTCTATCATCAACACATCTGGTTGCTTCACATGATTCCTTCTGGGCTCACCACTCTCAGAGCGATCACCGGCTAAGTAGTGGTTAGTCTCAGAGTTGTACAGCACATTTTCTCGGACGACGTGATGGTCCAGACTCATACAGGCACTCTTTGAGAAATTGAAGGCTTCCCATTTCTCTTGCTCCATCTTCTTCATATAATCTCTAACCACCAGCTCCATGCTTTCGAGGTCAGGGTCAGATTCTTTCCCTTTGGTAGCTTTTGGTTGTGGTTCCAGCCCTTTAGGGTCGGGAGAGTCAGTTACCGGGTTACTTTCCTTTTTCCTTGCGTGGTTCAATTTTCCACCCGAATCGGATAGACCTTTGGAGAGGGGTGTGGCTTTCTTGTGGCTTTGTGGGTTTTTCCCAGCCCCATTTCTCAGCACTCTTTTTTGGACCGGTGTTTTGGCCACATCAGTTTGGGCTTGGGAGTGTTGCAGCCCATCAACTTCTAATTCCTTTAGTCCATTTTCGCCATGATCTACGCTTCTCTGGGCTTCCTCCGAAGTTTTCTCATGCAATACCATGAAGCGAGATCCATCAGGATCTTTCCTTCTTGGAGACTTGTCTCTCTCCTCATTATTTTTGGTAATCTGCCTTTGATTACCTTGAGATTCTTTCGTTCCTATTTGATTTCTCTTTTTATTAGAGTATCTTTTCACCATCATCCAAGGCTCAAAGTCAGGGATATTTTGGCCGTTGCCATGGGGAACATTAATGTGCTGATTCTGTGGAGCCGCAAACTTTCTATTTTGGTCATCACCATGCTCAACCGTACTATCCACCGGTGGATTGCTTCCGGCGACGGCGCCATCCATAGGATTTCCATTGGTTGAGAGGTTCTCCGAGCACTGCTCTGATCTATGCCCATACCTGCCACATGAGAAACAAATTTGATATAGACCTTCATATTCCAGATGTAATTCACATCCAAGCACCGAGATACGTGGGACAAGTTGTTTTGCCAAGTCGATCTCCACACAGATACGGGCAAATTTTCCCCTCGAGTGGATAGACGTGGTTCGATCGATTTTGAGCATATGCCCAATGGCCGAGCCTACCCTCCAAAGGAACCGGTGGTTGTAGAGTTCGATAGGGAGATTCGGGATACGAATCTAGGCAGCGATTTTCCTAGCTTCTGTATGTCCTGATAAAAAGAACGGTCTCCATCTCTGAACAATCAGATAATGCCCAGCCACCATCCAAGGCCCTTCCATAAGTGCATGAGTGTAGTCCTCCTCATCTGAAAAGTGAACCAAAAAATAGTCACGATTCATATCAATGACATGAATCTTACCTTTACCTTCCCAGTCTCTCCGTAGGCGTTGCTCCATAAAGGCGAAAGTCACACGCTTCCCCAATACTTTGACCATAAGAGCATTCTTCCATGGTTTGCACCACTCCTCAAATTCTTCTTTTGACACTGGAATCTCAGGACATGGATTGAAAGGTGTTTCACCATTTACCCCGTCTTCGTCATCTTTGTACCACTTGTCCTCCGGGTTGGGTTCATCGTCCTCCATAAGGGATTCGGGTTCATGATCATTCCCTAAACCAGGGCCGGTCAGAAGAGAATCCTTATAAGAACATTTTTGGATTGGTGTGCTCCTCTCCTCCATTGGTATAACTTCCATGCAATCAGGAGGGTGATTAAGATTCACCTCTCCTCGTGTTTTGACTTTCTTAGTACTTCTCTGTACTAGATCGTCTTTCTGAGTAGAAACCCTAGCAGAGTGTTGTTTAGATATCTTTTTTAATTAAAATTTAACATATATAATCGATTAAATTGTATTATTTTTGTCTAAATTAAACCAGACAAATTAATTTAATCAAAAAAATAATAAATCAAATCTTGAACCGGTCTAGACTAATATTATTTTTATAAAAAATAACTATAATACTTTTATTATAGAAAATGACTAAAATACTCATATATATATTAATTTTGAAAACTCTAAATCCTAACCTTATGGCGGCAGAGAAGTAAATGGATATAATTTAGGATGTTCAAAATTAATATATATAATAGGAGTATTTTAATTATTTTCTATAATAGAGATATTGTGGTCATTTTTTATAAAAATAATATTAATTTAGATCAGTTCAAGATTTGATTCATTATTTTCTTAGTCAAATTAATTTATCTGGCATAATTTTGACAAAAATAACATAATTTAATTAATTATATGAGTTAAATTTTTATTACTAAAAAATATCTTTTAAAAAAGACATTTTAGACGTCTTTATCTGAGTGGTTATTATCACAATATGAAAGTAAATTATAAAATAAAAAATTACCGAGTGAAATTTTTATTTTTAAATTAAAATTAATAGTTTCAATTTATATAAAATTAGTGTAAAAAACGAATATGCATGCATGCAAGTTTTTTCGGTTTTTAAGATATTGGTGTAATATTATTCTCTATTTATATATATTGTTGTGTTTTTATCTAATAAACAACTTAAATTTTTAAAATACATAATTTTATGTTAACCGTTTTAAAAATATATTTTTAGCTTAAGACAACTAGATCTATGTGTAAATGTAATTTATGCTTTATGTTTAAGAGAGATTACTGTGTGAGAGAAAAAGATATATATTAAATATATAATTAGTGTTTGAATTCGCAAATTAAAAAATATTGTAAAAAAAATAATTATTTTGTACTTTTATTTAATAGTTTATGATCTTGCTGAGATTGGCCGGTGTATAACTCGACCGCCGGTAAATACTTGTAAGCTCTCCGTTAATATGAGGTATACGTCGGCAATGAGAGAATAAGGGGGTGGGTACCTGCAAAAGACACTCCGACGCTCAAGTCAGTAAGTGTTTAAGAGGTATAAGAATAATTCTATGAATATAGAATGTAAGACATGAAATAGAAGTTATTATGTGTTGTGTGTAATAATTCTATGAATATAGAATATATCTAGAATGTCTCTAGAATGTATAGTGTATATAGAGATTGGTGCCTTTTATAGGCATAAAGTTGATGAATAGAATTGATGGTATAACCATTGATCATTAAGTCAGAATAATTGTCATTAAGTCGGTAATGAAGGTGTTAGCTACAGAATGAATGATAATTAAGGCCGAGTTATAACTCATAATGCACAATAAAGACCGAGTTATAACTCATAATGCACAATAAAGACCGAGTTATAAGGTGACGGATCATAGCCCCCAAGCTTTGTCTGCCGATCATATGATCCGGCTAAACTTAGAAAATAAAATGATTTATAACTCGGTTAAAAGATAAGTGAATAATGATATGGTGAGCCCCCAAGCTTAGTCGGGTTATTATGTCGGCGCTTATTCAAAAAATAATTGAATGATAAGAGTCATTCAATCAAGATAGTTGTGTGGGGGATACTTTTCCGCTTAAGAACAATTTTAGCATTTGATTGTATGTGAACTGAAAAGTTCAAAAATAGATATCCATTGACGGAATCGATTGTATGATCCGAGGATATAATAATGGTTAATTGTCTTGGAAATTTTTTCGACCCACAACAACTTATTGATAAATTTCTCTCTCAAAGCAATTAGTTATTGAATATTTACAATTTACAATGAAGATGTAACATGAATAAGATAAATTGAGAAAATGAATAGGTATAAAGTCGCAACATATATTGTAAAAGTAAAATAGTTCAAAGTAAAAAAAATATACCTTGAAGTTGAAATTGTAGAGAAGAAGACGACATATATGAATGTCATACATGCCAAATGTAAATATCTGAATTTTGTTTTGTAGGACATGCTTTAATTTGATAATAAAAAAATAAAATAATTAGTCATTTAATGATATAATAAATTTTGTTTAGTTATGAGGTATATTTTTTGTGCAAAAATAATAAATTTGCATATTTGTAATTATTTTTTGCTTAACTTTTTGCACTAATCATATAGCTAGTAACATAAAATTTAATAGCATAAAGTGAATAGTATGACAGTTATATACAATTGATATACAATTAATTTTGGATGGAATCCAATTTTAAAATTTGAACTCATCATTACTATTATTTAATTGTATAAATGAAATCACTAAGCAATAATGAAATAAAAACGTAATTGACATGGTTGTTATATGTCATTATTGTATAGGACATATATTGAGGTTTGAATATAACTAATAAATCAATAAATATTAGTTATACAAAATATAAATGCAAATGTATGTTGAATAAAATATATAATTTTACTTGTGTAAATAGAGAACTTTGAAAAAGAAAGCAAAATTGAAAACTGAGTTTGTTCTCGGATTGATTGAAAGCTAAGTTTATTCTCGGATTGGTTAATTGATCGATTATAAGATGTGAAATATTATGATACGTAAAAGTGAAGCAATTTAAAGGTATAAAATATAAACCTTATAAAAAGTTACGATAGATTAAAATTTGATAAGAGGTATTAAATAAAATCTTAAACAAGATTGTTGAGATTGGTTCAAAAATTTGAATGTAAATCAAGTTTTATGAACCTAAGGGGAGCGGGAATTATTTTACTCGTCTCCACAGACGGCGCCAATTGTTCTTGTTGAGATTGGCCGGTGTATAACTCGTCCGCTGGTAAATACTTGTAAGCTCTCCGTCAATATGAGGTATACGTCGGCAATGAGAGAACAAGGGGGTGGGTACCTGCAAAAGACACTCTGACGCTCAAGTCAGTAAGTGTTTAAGAGGTATAAGAATAATTCTATGAATATAGAATGTAAAACATGAAATAGAAGTTATTATGTGTTGTGTGTAATAATTTTATGAATATAGAATATATCTAGAATGTCTCTAGAATGTATAGTATATATAGAGATTGGTGCCTTTTATAGGCATAAAGTTGATGAATAGAATTGATAGTATGACCATTGATCATTAAGTTAGAATAATTGTCATTAAGTCGGTAATGAAGGTGTCAGCTACAGAATGAATGATAATTAAGGCCGAGTTATAACTCATAATGCACAATAAAAACCGAGTTATAAGGCGACGGATCAGTTTAAAATTTTTGAAGAGTCATACGTAGTTATGAAAAGACATGATGGTTTGGTAAAAGGGGGCCACTCTGATAAAGTTGTCAATTTCAACTTTTTCTAAAGATTTTTTTCATTTTGTGGTTGTTATTGATTTAAAAGCGTGTCACTAAAAGTGTTGCTTAAAGAGAAAGTATTACCCTTAATCGTTAACTTGACTCTGATACCAATTTTTTTAGAGTCGATTTTTCTTTTAATTTCTTTTTCGAAATTTCTATTAACTCTTCATATTTTACTTCGAATAAATTTATAATTTGTATGGATTCAATTGGTGGTGCTTTATTTAAAGGATTTTGATAATAATTTGCAAATTCATAATCTAAAGTATTGACCATTTCTATTATTTCTCTTGTATTTGTTATATGATCATTTATTACTAGTCTTTGATGTATATTTATAATTCTGATTTCATTTTTATAATTTTTTCAATCTTGTTTTAGTTTATAATATTCTTTTTTGCATGGATTATGGTATATAAAATCTTTTATCTGTTTGTCTTTTTCTTTAATATAATTTCTCAAATCCTCAAAAACTTCTTTTATTTCTACACTTTCTGTTGTTTCTAAATATCTTTTTAATTTTTCGACTTCATTCTCCATTTTTTCTTTCAACAGCTTTAATTCTTTTAAGTCATAATATGGTTTTCCAGGCATTTATAAATTTTTTAAGTTCAATTCTAACTTATTTATATTTATTCTTATTTCTATCCTTTTTATTAAAAGGTCATCAATTTCGATCTGAACATTATTTAATTCCCTTTTATACTCCTTTATTTTACTTTTTAATTTTTCCGCCCTTTTTCTTTTTATTTTATTTTCTGGTTTTTCAATCTTTTTATGCTTCATTATTTATTTTAGAATTTCCGCGAACTCTATCATCGATTCATCACTATTTTCTAGAGATTCTATTAATTTTTCTAACTCTTCAACTTCTCTTTTCAACTTGTCATAGATTATCTTTAGAGCTTCAAATGCTCTTTGATTTATTTCAGAGAACTGTAAATAATTCAAACGATTTTCTCTTTCAAAGAGCTCTTGTTTCTTGTCTTGATAAGTTACATATATTTCTTCTTTATTTATTGTCATAATTTAGTGTTTAGGATTTCATTTAATTTTTCGACATTTTTTGTTAATTCTTTTATTTCAGAATTTTCTTCTTTAATCTTTAACTTAGATAAACTCAAAGGGTTATTAATTTTAGATTCTCTTATTTGAAAATTTGATGAAACTAATTTTCCTGATGGTTCTTTTAATAATAGAACCGAGTTTTCAATAGCTTTATATTTTGGTATTTCTGTTTTTACAATTTTCTGAAATAATTCATCGACATAAATTCTTTCTCTGTTTTTAAATATTATACTATAATGGCTATTTGTTAAAGCATAATTTATTGCATATGTAATTGAAAATGGTTCATCATCTTGTTCCATTAGATTCTTTCTGTGAAATTTATAAGCCAAACTTATAGATCTTTCAAGATTTTTAGTTGATAAAGGTATAGCATATCCAAGATGGGCATTGAATTTGACATTTACGTTTGTCAAGTTTCCATGAACAATTCCGATTATTTGATCTATTGGGTCATCAGTAATTCTTTTGTCACAGATTGCTAAGCTTATTGGTGAATTAATTCCTTTCATATATGTAGATTTGATTAAGACTTGTATAGTACTAATATGAATCCATACAATTTTAGATCTTTTTTGTTGATCCTTAATTTTCTCAATCTGTTTACTCAATTCTTCATCATTTATCAAAGCTATTTCAAGTTCTCCATTGGCGGATTTTATCTTTATAGGGACTTCAAGTTGAATTTTTCCATAGTATATTATATTTTTTCTATTAAAAACTTCTTTTAAAAGATTTTGTTTATTAAAGTTTTCATTTGATTTGAGATTTAATTCTGTTTTTAGCACAGCCTGTTTTTCATTATCTAATAAAGCAGTTAATCTAAAATAATCAGATTCTTCTGTTAATTCTAAACTTTCTAAATAATTCATAATTTAAAGACTAGGATGAAGATGTATCTTTCTGGAGAAAAACTTCCTTTATTTAGTATATTTTACATAAGGTGTTTTTATCTTCAGAGGGGAGATTGTAGATACTAACTCCAGAGGGAAGTTTAGAATTATTTTTCCCTAAGGGAATTCTTCCTCAGACTATAGAATCGCCTCGACAGCTTCCTCCTTGCTCTCCTAGCATATGAGTACTCTTAGCCTTCTGCTTTCTATTGTCTGATGCCTTCTACAATTACCTAAGCAACCTATTTATAATAGTTGGATTTGATGGACAATTCCCATCTTTACCCTTCTTATGACGTCATTGCTTACGTCATTGTTTGTTATCTTGCACCAGCTACATTGTTGGTGCCTTATGACCTAAGTGCTTACGTCACTATGCAATAATGTTGAGAGATGCTTCAGATGCACTGTCCTCCTCTTTTATCATGTGACCTTCAGATGCATTGTCTTCTTCCTTTATCATGTGGGTTGATTCCATTTCATTATTGCTTTCTTCAGATATTGCAGGAAACTCACTAATAATTTTTAGATCATTAAAAATTAAAATTGTATCAATTAATCCATATTGAAAAAACTGATAGGTGTCAGATGGGGAAGCATCTGGAAATATAACCAGCTTTGTTAGCTGTTTTTTGGCAATAGGATAATATCCAAAATTGCCCTTTTTTCTTCAGTCCAATTCAGGACTATGTTAAGGGTTTCTCTGAGATTTGATCTACAGACCCTTTTCTTTTCCTTGATTTCAGCCCTTGTAGGAATGTTTCTAATTATCCCTGTTCTCTGGGTTTGAATTGGAGCTTTATCTGCTCTTTTTAGGGTTTGCTCTGGATGGAGAGCTTCATATTCCCTAAAGGATTCCTTTACCTCTTCCAGTGTTAAAAACCCTCCTTTATGAATTATCCTTGATTGATGTGTGAATGGTGCTGCTTTTTCCCAGGCATCATATACTCCTTTCATAGGGCCATTATAAATTACATAATATTTTTTATCTTGGGTGGATTTTTTAATAATTTCAGCAATTATTTTATTTTCTGAAATTTTTTCTTCACCTGATTTGTCCACCATGCTTAGCTGGCTGAACTCTGATGGTTTTGCTTGTTGTGTTGATTTCATTGCTTCAATGGCCTTCTTGAGGGATTGGATCTGTGTCCTTATTTGCTGACAATGCTTTTTTCGAGTTCTTGCTCATATTTTTGAATTTATTGATCTAATGCGTTGTAGACGAACTCCATTCTCTTGTTAATGTATCTGCAATAACATTTTTGTCACCCTTAATATATTCAATTTTTATTGGATATTGTAACAAAAATAATTGCCATCTTACCAATCGTCCATGATTATAATCAACTTTTAAATTATATCGTATGAAACCTGTTAGGTAACTTGAATCTGTCCTTAATGTAAATTCTCTGGGTAGTAAATCAATTTTCCACTTCTTAAGAGATTTAATTGCTGCTAGAGTTTCCTTTTCATGAGTGGTATATCTCTGTTCTGTTGGAGTAAAAGTCCCTGAAATATACCTGCAAAGTAATTCCTTTGGGGAATATTTAGAATCTAGTGATTCTTTTTCTTGTTCCAAACTTTTTATAGCTTTCTTAGCTTTTAGACATCCTGACCAGGTTATGTCTGAAGCATCTGTTTCTACTATTAAGTAGTCGTTTTCTTCTGGAATATAAAGTTCTGGAAGTTTTTCACATAATTCTTTAACTCTTTGAATTTGCATACTATCTTTTTCATCCCATTTCCATTCTTTTTTAGTACTTATTTTTGGAAATAAGCTTTTAATGTATTCTGTTATATTCTTTAAAAATCCTTGATCAGAAATATAATTTATATACCTTAAAAATCTTTGTAATTATTTTCTATCTTCCATTTTATTAGGAAATAAATTTACCCTTTCTAAAACATTTGGTTGAAGTTTTAGCTTTCCTTGAGTGGATAGAATTAATCCAAGAAACTCTATTTCTTGTTTTGCTATTCTTGCTTTCTTTTTGCTAAGAACTAATTCTTTTTCTTTATATCTTTCTAAAACTATTAATAATTTTTGAAGATGGTCTTCTTTATCCTGTTTTGTAAAAATTAGTATATCATCAATGTACACTAAAACAAATTCATTTAACTCTTTTAGATTTTCTTCCATAAATCTTTGATAAATACCTGGGGCTTGTTTTAATCCGAATGGTAATACATTCCATTCATAGAGTAATACACTTGTTGATTCTTTTGTTGGGCAAGTAAAAGCAGTTAATTTCTTTGTTTCTTCGTCTAAACGAAGTTGCCAATATCCTGATTTTGCATCAAGAGATGAAAACCAAGTTGCTCCTTTGATTTTTTCTAAAATAGAATCTTTTCTTGGAAGTTTATGAGCATCACCAATAGTTGCTTCATTCATCTTCTTATAGTTAATAACCATTCTTCGTTTTCCCCTTTTAATTTCATTATTGTTTTCGACATAAAAGGCTGGAGCCGCACGAGGACTTTTACTTAATCTTATAATTCCTTTTTCCAAAAGATCTCTACATTCTAATGAGAACTCTTCTCTATCTCTTGCGGAATAAGGAATTTTATTTGGAACATTTATCTCTTTTGTAGGATCTTTTAGTTTAATGCTTACTAATTCGTTATTTGTATTTTTAATATCTAAAGGATTTTCAGCACAAATTTCATCCAAGAGTTCTTCTATCTTTATTTCAAGATTATTTTTTGGAATATTTATCTGAAAGTATAAATTTAAATAACATGTCTCTAATATAGAAAATATTTTAAATTTTAAGATCTTATCTATAGTAGTAGTTGGTATTTTTATACGTTTTGATTTTTGATTTATTGAAGAATCGTTTGGAACTTTTAAAACTATATATGTTAATTCTTGAATGAATGGATGATATAGCTTTAAAAAGTTATTTCCTATGATAAAATCCATTCCAGAATCTAACATATATATAGATAGAACAATGAACCTATAATTTTGAATAAAAATTTCAGCCATCTCTGCTTTTTGGTCAATTTTATGTATTGATTTGTCAGCTATTTTAACTCTTAATGGTTTCTTTAATTTTTTCCAATCAAGTTTTATATTTGTACTAGCAAAACATTGTGTTACTCCAGTATCTATGAAAGCATTTATAAATTTTTCTGTTATTTTTATAGTAATAAATGTGGCATTATTACTCAGTCTCTGAGTCTGTTTCTGAGACATATTCAAAAATATAGTCTAGGTTATCATCAGATTCTTCTAATGGTTCCATGAAACAAGACTTAGCAATTTCTATTTGTTTGGTAAGATCCTTTTTATCCTTCATTTTTGGACATTCATTTGCATAGTGTCCTTCTTCTTTACAATACCAACACTTACAATTTTCTTTTTTATTTGGGCAATAGTCACTTTTTTGTCTTTTATTTTTATTGTTATTTCTTTTTCTAAAATACCTCTTTTTTCTCCAGTTTGGATAGTATTTTTTTTTCTAAATTGATATTTTCTTTTTCTTTGAAAATTTTTATTAAGACCATATTTTTGGGGTATCTCTTCATTATCCTGACAGCAAATTCTAATTATATTTGCAAATCTTTTTTGAGTCGCTTCTTGCATACAACGTTCTTTTATTTCCTCTCTTATTGCAGTTGTTGCTCCACTAAAATTATTTTCAATTGTCCCCCTATTTATTTCTCTTATAAATCTTCCCATTATAAATTCATTAGCAGGATATGGAAGTTTTGTTATATACATACTAAGATAATAATTTTTATCTTCTTCTTTTAATTTGTAATAATGTATTCTATATTCACATATATAAGACTCCACATTACATAAATCATATATCTGAATATTAGCTAAATGGTTTTTTGCTTCTTGATATTCTTTATTATAGACTTCTTGTCTATGATCTATAATATTTTTTTCAAAAAATTCTTTATATAGAATCATCATTATATGTAATATCTTATCATAAGCTGTTGTTTTTGTTGCTAATTCTTCTATTATTTGGTTTTCTATTGATGTCATATAATCTCTTATAGTTCCTTTAGTATGAAACCCTATGTAATTCCAAATATCTCTTCCAGATAATTCACTAAGTTTTGGATTAGTAAAGGCTTATAATAAGAAGGAATTCAACCAATTTTCGAAAATTTCTTTTTCATTCTTTTTACAGTCTAAATCGAGCATTCTTTCTCCTTCCATTTTCTGGGTTTTAGGAACGTATTTTGATGGTATTTTTGTATATTTTGAATCTTTATTTATAAACCCTTTTTTAAAAGCATAATTATCAAAACCTGTTTCCCATTTAAATTGAGATTGACTATCCTTAGATGTTCCAGTTTCGTTTTTTACTTGTATTGGAATTGCTGGTTCTTCGTCACTTGAATAATCTAGGATGTGTTCTTCATTTTCTATATTTTCAGAATTTACTAATTCTTCTTCTATTTGAAATTCCTGTTCCATAATATTATTTTCCTGAGCCATTTTTAATTGTTTAAAAAGCATTGTAACTTCTTCTAATTTTTCTTCAATATTCATAATTTCAATGGTGGTTTTACTTTTAATTCTGCTATGTTGATTATATTTTGAAATTTTTTTTCTTTGGGATTCTCTTTCTGAAAGTATTTATTTAATATCTGTTTGATTTCGTTTATATTAGGTTCCTCTTTTTCCTTATTTCTTTGAAATTTTATGGATACTAAAATTTCTTCAAGCATATCTACTATAGAATTTAATTGTGGGTTAAAAGTATGATAAAGATGTGGGGAATCATTTTCATGGTAGCATTTTTTAAAAATTCCGTGTGAAATATAAGTTTTTTCAGGTTTTTGAAGTCCTTCAATAAAACTTATAGTAAAATAAAGATTTTGAGAAAAATTATTTTGTATTGATTTTAGAAATTCGGTGTCATTACAATTAACATTAGTTAAAATCATTAGTTTTTGATCTATTAATTTTGATAGTTTAATAATTTCTTCTCTTAAATCATCTAATTTACTTTTTTCTATTAGGTAATGCTTTTTCTTATAAAAAGCTACGGTTTTAAGTGTTTTATAGTGAAAAGTGTGGTTTTAGAATGTATGGTTTAGGTTTTGCCACGTAGGCCTCTTAAAAAAAAGTTGTTTTTGTGATGTTTATGTGAGTGGTGGCTTTGATAAAATTGGTTAAAGTTTTGGTCAAGGTGACTTTTTATTAACTTTTTGGTTGGTAAACAAAGTTTGATTTTATTAGATGCATGTTGATCGATGCTCGCATGCTTATGTAATGAACGAAAGATATAATAGATAGCACAAAAAGCGGAAGCTACTGTTTATTTGAGAAATCACCCGTGTAAAAGACATTTAAAATATTTTTTTAAAAATTAAAATTTAATATATATAATTAATTAATTATATTAATTTTTATCAAAATTAGCACTAAACAAATTAATTTGGTTAAAAAATTAATAAACTAAATTTTAAACTGATTTAAATTAATATTTTTTTATATAAAAAGGACTATAAAATATCTATTATAAAAAATAACACAGTTTAATCGATTATATATGTTAAATTTAATTATTAGAAAATGTCGTTTTTAAAAAAAAAAAACATTTTAAGCGTCTTTATTTGAATGGTTCTTTTAGTCGAAAGCTTGTATCCAAAATTGAATTGTGGTCTGTGAAAGTGAAGTTTAATTAATAGAGAGAAGAGTTAAAATGAAAAAACTTGAATGCATGTCTATTTTTCCCACTAATTTTATACCGAAAAAGTATAGGTAGATAGCTCTTAAACAGTCAATTTTAAATAACCGTAATTAATAATTATTAATTTTATATTTTAAAAAAATAAAATTTAAATAATCACTAATTAATGACAATTAATTAATATATATTTAAAAATACTTGTTTGTTTGTTATTAGTTAGACTCCAGTTGATTATTTAGTGAGATTATTTTATATAAGTTTGATTTACAACTATTGCACTAAATACATATAAATCGAATCTAGTTAATTTGATTTATTACTTCTACAATATATACATGTAAATTGAATATAGTTAAAAATAGTAAATTGAATCTAGTTAAAAATATTAAATCGAATCAAATTAATTTAATTTATCATGTACTTTAATTATAATATAAATTGAGTTTAATTATTTCAATTTACATATATTTACTTTAACGCAAGTAAAAAATTTTATGATAATAGAATTAATTATAAAGTGTTTTCTTTTATAATTCGGAAATTTTAAACCGATCATTGTTTATAGAGCCCGTTTAGATGAGTTAATTAAATAGTTAAAAACCAATCGATTAAAAAATTTTGAATTAAGAAAAGGACTTTTTGTCCTTCTAGCAAAGTGAGAGACAGAAAACAACATTTACTCTTAATTTTATATATTTCCTTGCATATCACTTTTAATTTTTCATTCTAAGTGCTCACCGTAAGTAGATTTTACACAAGTATACCATTATTGGTCATTCAATTATTCTTTCCTTTTCATTATTCATTATATCTTTCTTCTTTTTTTTTTTTTTCTCTTTGATAAAAGGGGAAAGATGTATATCCTCTTTCAGCTTACACTTCTTTATTTGATCAATAAATATTAATACTTCAAATCATGATGACTTTTTGAATTTATATCTTTGCAGCCATGTGAGAACTGAGAATAATATGGCAAAAGCAGGAATGAAAACACATCGATATCCCACAATCAATCTTGGATACTTTCCCACACACACACGTATTAATGATTGTACTAAGATTATTTTAATTAGTTCTAACTCATCTAAATTATGTGATGATGTTGAAAGGGAAAGTATGAGAAGCCAATAAAATACTTATACAATGTGTACAATGGAAATTTAGAGAGTATTAGAGATATAATCATTAGTGTTACATTTTTCTATCAGCTGAAGTTTTTGGGATGAGTGGTATCATGCATGGTATTAGAGCGCTAGATCCGAAAGGTTAAGAGTTAGTTTAAGTTTTTGGGAAGATGTTTATTATCGCTAGTACTCGGATGGTTATTCTAGATAGTATGGGAGATGTTCATTTTGTAACTGAATAGCCCATTGTACAAATAGTCCATTGTCTCCTTAGCGGGATCCATACCTTAATTCTTTTATTGGTTTAGTTTTTTCTCAATTTATACCATCCGTGGGATGCACAAAAAGGATTAACAGATTAAATATGAATTAACTTATATTATAATATATTTAATATTTGTACTTAATAACAACTACTCTAAATGACATACACGATGATATAGCCAAAACATGTGAACAATATCTTTTTTGTATTGGGTTAAACATATTTTTTTGCTTTCACTATTTTGAGTTGGTTGCAGTTTTGCTTTAGATGTGTGTGTTTTTTTATACTTAGCACTTAAATAATAAGTTTTACTAATAACATGTTTCATAAGAATACATTTAAAAATACTATAAGAAAATAATTTATTTTATATGTCCAAAAAAGAGGAAATGATTTTTTAAAAACTGAAAAATTTCCATTATTGTGTTCTTAAAATGTGTATGTCCTTAAGTCATAACATAATTAAATCCTCAATGATTAATAAAAGATCTCAAAATAATAATAAAATTAGCTATATCTATTTCTACTACGTACTTGTAGTACATTATAGTTTATCGGAATCACTCAAATAAATATATCAAAAACGTCTTTTTTTAAAGATATTTTTAATAATTAAAATTTAACATATATAACTGGTTAAATTGTGTTATTTTTATTAAAATTAAATAGGACAAATCAATTTTGTTAAAAAACTAATAAATTAATTTTGAACCGTCTAAATTAATATTTTTTATAAAAAATGACTATAATATCTCTATTATAAAAAATAAATAAAATATTCCTATTTTATATATATATATATATATATTTTAAAAATTCTAAATCTTAACCCTTATGACGGTAGAAAAAAAAAAGGACTAAAATTTAGAATTTTTAAAATTAATATATATAATAGGAATATTTTAGGTATTTTCTATAATAAAAATATTATAGTCATTTTTATAAAAAATAATATTAATTTAGACTAATTCAAAATTTAGTTTATCATTTTTTTGATTAAATTAATTTATCTTGTCTAATTTTAACAAAAATTTATATAATTTAATTAATTATACATATTAAATTTTAATTATTAAAAAATATCTTTAAAAAAAAAAGACGTTTTTAAAATCTTTATCCGAGTGGTTGCATAGTTTATACGACTTGATTTTATCTCAAAAGGTGGTGTTTATCCATAATAATGGTGCATAGGCTAATTAATTGCATTGATAATAAATTAGAATATGTGTATCTGTGTAAAAGAAAGGGAGAATCACATTGTGTCAATGTGTCATGTAAGAGTGTAAGACTGCAACATTCTCATTCCTGTTTCCTTTTGTCGGAAGCTACACTCAGATTAAGCAACAGTGCTTAATATTCCTTTCCCAGTTTACCTTTTCTTTCTGTTTTTTTAAAAGCTTTTTTTTTTGGGGTCAAATTTTAAGAGTTTACCTTTTCTTTATCTTGTTGTTTTGCTGGTGGGGCAGTATGCCAGTATATCCCAACAAGGTGAAGCGGAATTGGAATTCTGTTTTATTTTTTGGGACTTGAATTGGAATTTTGTTTGAAAGTTTTTGCTTTGGTCAAGTGAGGCCCATTCAGCATATTTTGGGCCTAGGATTCCATTCCAAACCCCAAATGACATTACTGACATGACTATTTTTGTTTTTGGAGCCCAATTGGCATTAAATCAATATAAGTTTGATTGGTTTACTAGTTAACTCGGTAATTCGTTTAAGTAAGTCGAATTCGAATAATGTTTTGTACATATAACAATCTATTATCTAAATATTTTTATGAACTAAATGTAATTAAGTTAAACAATAAATAAAAGAGAAAAATCTAAATCAATTTCCTGACAATTATCTCGAAAGACAACCAGGCTCCTGACAAAAAAAAAAATTTCAACCTGACCCCTGACAAAAAAAAATCCAACCCGGCTCCTGACAATTACCTCGAAAGGACAACGAGGCCCCTGTGTCAAAAAAAAATTATCAGAGACCTGATTGAGTGTTTTTTTTCTTGGGGGCCTCGTTGTCCTTTTGAGATAATTGTCAGGGGCGATTGGGTATTCACTCATAATAAAACTCAGAATAATGTTATATATAACTGATGTTTGACCAATTTAATTAACAAAAAGACGTAGTATTATTATTCATTTAGAGTTTATTTACTTTATTCCCTTGGTAAGGATGAGAAAAAAAATTGAAAAAAAAAAAAAAACAAAAGTAGCAGTGTGGTAAATTGTAGTACGAGCTGGAAATCTGAAGTTAGCGGCATTTGAATTGAAGTAACTAGTATCCAATGAAGCTTTTCAGTTCCGTTGTTGCTTCTTCTTCTTCTTCTTCTTCTTCTTATTCATTCCCTACGACTACTCTCTATCCTCTTCCTGCTGCTCTTATCCTACGCACTCCCTGCCTTATTCTGCGCCACCCTCTTCCACTCTCTCCTCCCTCCCTCTCCGCCAGAACCACCCTCCCTCGCACTCTCAGCGCTTCACCCACCCATAACCACGCCTATCCCGCCCCAAGCCCTCATTTTGCACAATTTGTAACTGCACTTTCTTTCTTTCTTTTTTATTTTTTTTAAGTTTTTTGTTTTTCTTATCTATAATTTTGGATGTTGCAGGAAACACGGAAGTTCAAAGTTGAGCTCTTGCAGAAGCTTTCAGATGACACAGATGAGTTTGGGAATGACCTTGATGCTGTTGTTGACGTCTGTGCTCAGGTCAGTGCACCCTTTTTTTCACGCCAGAAACTTTGCTTTTTTACTTAATTAGTTTGGATAGAGATTTCAAATTACTTCAATTATGTATTTAGAGTGTTAGGTGTTTGGGAAAATGCTTGAACTAGAGGAATTATTCATTGGAATGTCACTTTAAAGTGTTTGAATTACGTAGGACTTGAATGCAATTTACTTTGTCATTTTCTTTTTTCCCATTATGCTTATAATATAGACAAAGTGTTAATGTCAACATTTTAATATGATTTGATGGTTGGGGTTATAAAATAGTATTGCTTCCATTTTACTGATTCAAGTCTGGTTTAGACATTCAGTATTCAGTTCACTGTTCCTTTCATTGTAGTTGTTGCGATGTTGATTTGAAAACCAATATATATGTTAGTATATTGTGATGATGCCATTGCTCCACAATTTTTTAAGTGTTGTACACATTCACACATTTCTCCATTACTCATAATGAGTGATTCAACTAATCTCAGTTGTTGAAATATACTGGTTGGTGTGTTCTCAATATGAATCTCTTCTTCTATTTTCTAATTAATTTTCTTTTTTGTCATTTTTTCTTTCAAGGTTAATGTTAAGTTGTTGTCCTGTGTCTCATAATCTTATGTTGCATGCAAAAATTGGTTAATTGAACTGCTTGAATCTAATGACCCTCAATAATAATAACTTGCTGAGTTGATTATATTCATGCGAGGAGAAATATACTTTTGGATGATTAAGATGATGGAAGTGCTAAACATTGTTCAGAAGTGGAATTTCTATCACATGGAGAATTCTAAATTTAATTATATAGATTTATTCTTTATTAACCAATATTTGATGGGATGAAATATCATAATAAAATGAAAATTAATAAGCATCATGTTATGAGTTCTCATTGCATACATTCACTGATTTACCAGGCTTGGGGATTAACTTTGATATCCCAGGTTTATGATTGTTCTTGTTTGATACTTAACTAGTTATAGACGTTGCTTAATCGGATGGCAGGATTTCTGGCCTATTCTTTATAATTTGGTACCCCAAGATTGATTTCGAAAGCTATAACATCAACTTCTATTTAATTTGGATTGACATTAATATTGGCTTCTTAGTGTGAATTGGAATTTTCTATCATATACATATTATAGGCTGATTTGCTTAAAGAGCACATGCATCAAATTACCTGGTACATAAATGAGATTATTGTTACACGCATGATTAAAATGAAATACTCATTTATTGAATCCGTGATTGAGCTCCTACATCAATGATGAATATTGCCCTAACCATTTTCAGGACATAGTGGTTGATAAATATTGGCTGAGTGATAACTATCTGTTTCATTCTGCACTTCTTTCTTTTCTTTTCTTTTCTTTTCTATCCTGATCTGCAATGATAAATAATCAGCAGCATATTGTGTTAGACATCCTTTATCAAACCGTTTCTCTTTCTATTTTTCTGACATACTTGGCCCAAATCTGGCAATATTTTGACATACTACCTCCTATTGAGGCTTGGGTGATTTGAAGCTACGAGTAGTCTCTTGTTTTCTTCAACCATATCTGTTTTAGATTGAAATGTTTACCAGCCTTGGTTTTTGGTCATACAATCAGATATTTCATGAGTTTTTGTGCAAAGAGTATGGAGGTCCTGGGACATTGTTGGTGGAGCCATTCACTGATATGTTGGTAGCTCTAAAGAAGAAGAAGTTGCCAGGAGCAGCTCTGGCTGCAAGGGCATCACTTTTATGGGCACAAAGTTTTGTTGATGAGGATTGGGAAGTTTGGAACTCAAAGCTGAAGTGACTTCCACTTCATAGTTGTCATTTCCAATGTAAGAATTTTTCCTTTTTCTAGCAACATATGGATCCTTTAATTATAACAAAAACTTCACTATTGGTAAATTTTGACATTCACTACTTTTTTTTTCCTTTGCTTTTAGTGCTTTACAAATATGTTATCATTGGAACATGGTTGTTATTCACTTTTTGAGTATGAGATTGGTGATGGAAGAGAACTATCTAGTTTTAACCTCTGTTGAATCCTCGGCCATGTTATCAGGGTCAGGAATTCAATGAGGGGGACCTTCTGTGATGAAAGAAAAACTTCATGTGATGTTCTGAAGCGCTGTACATGTTAGCCACAAGCCCACAACCTAGCAAGGTTCAAATTCCGGCCTCTGAGATGCTCTGCAAGGAGGGGCGCCACGGTTTCATCTTCGATGCCGGAGGATTTACCGGAGCTGCTCTCAGCTTTTGTCTCTCTGCTCTGGCTGTCTGTAATTCATTATGCAGTTTCAGCATCAGCACTCATGGATGATAGAGATTCAAACTTATAAAACAAAGACAAATATTTGTGTTTGAATTATAGTTTCTTCTAAAACACGGATATTCTAAGATCTCTTTCTATATATATATATATATATATAGTCTAGGGTTGCTCATATTACAAGATCCAGCCGTTGTTTTTTGTTATATCAGTAGCACTTTAAGGAAATCATATATCACCAGCAAGTATAGTGTTTAAGCATTTAAAATTTCTCTTTTAATAGAATATTATTCATGGAATAGTGGTTAACTATCACATTACAAATTAAAAAAAAAAAGAGTAAAAAATCAAAAGAAGGGTAGCTGAAGCAAACTGCAAACCTGATATGTACTTCCTGTATTCAAATTCTCTTCATTTTCTCCAACTGAGCTTTTCTTATCATGATGCACTGTTTGCACCATCTCACTTGTCTTCTCCAATGGCTTTCTCAACTTTGCAAGCTTCCTTGCTCTCAACACTTTCACAACATCTAGAAAACCAGGGAAAAAAAAAATTATTCTCAGGAAATAGAAGCCATGCAAACACATATACATAGATACATATATAGAATCACACATATACCGGCATCAGATAAAAATAAATACCTTGAGTGGTGATGAGGCGGTATGCATGGCCAAGAGTGAGAGTCTCATTAGGCCTAAGCAGCTTGACATGAGTAACAAGCAGAGTGCTGTTCTTGTTGTTGATGTTGTTGTCGTCTTCAATATGATTCTTGTTCTTCTGTTGTTGATGTTGAGCTTCTTCAGCAACAGGCAATGGAATAATCAAAGAAACATAGTGACCTGGGTTGTTCCTCATAACCTCAGTTGCACTCACTGGCCAATACAGCCTCTCCATCTTCCCATTTGGATGCTGTATCACCAAAGCTGCAGCATCCACTGCTTGACAATTCCCCATTTCTCTCTCAAACAATAACCAAAACGGTTCTTTCTTCTTTCTTTCTTTCTTTATACACCGTTTTTTGATCCTATAAGTGGAGTTGCCAAGTGCCAACTAACTTATGCTTACTAGGCAACTCAATTTTAATAGCCAAAGTTTGCATTTATGAAGAGTGGGGCATGACAAAAATATTTTGTGGACTTTGTTATTTGAAACTTGTCAATCTTGTTATAATAATGAGTATGTGACAACTCATTCCTACTACTATTCACAATATTATTTTATACTATATGGTACGATTTGTATACTTATTATCTATGGGAAATGACTGATTGGGCACCGGCACCGGCCTCCTGAGCAAGAGAAACTGCCACGTGGAGAGTGGACAGAGGTGGATGATGTTGACGCCGACGGGGTCCATGATTAGGTGTGAGGTTTGTTATAATATAATAATATAAGCTTTGATGGCAACATGATTTTAATAATGATAAGGAAGAGGCTAATTAAGTAAGTAACTAACTAACCCAAGCGTGCGTGTTAACAAGATTCTTTTTAGTTTGATGGCATTGGACACAAGGACAAGGCACTATCTCTTTCTTCATTACAGAAATTTCAGTTAAGGGCTACTACGTAATTCGGTTGCATAGATTTTGTGCAAGAAAAAAAAAGAGACTATAGTGGAATTTCACCAACTCAATATAGTGAATTCTATAAGACTTGAAACATATTTTAGGTGAATACCAAGTACTTTTAGTAAATAATGGTCTCGTTATAGAAAATAATTCAAATTTTGTTTCCATTATCGATGTAAGAGTTCATCGTCCTAACTATAATGAAATGATAGCAACAAAGAACATTGTTTTCCGTGGGGAATTTTAATATAGACGCAATTGCACAATCTTTTTCTTGAATGCTACGAAGTCAAATGTGATTTATGTAACTTCAAACTTCAAAGTGATCCATTATATGGCAAAACATAGTTTAGTTCCTTCTTGAAATATGTTCCTAGCTGGCTATACTTTGGATATCCTACAGCTTTCAGTAGTGTGACAAAGAAAACATACTCGTTTTCTTGAACCATTTGTCATTATTAATAGCATTAGTATGTAGAGGTGTATAGATACTTAATTAAAAACGATTGCAAATTTTCCATTTATCAAAACCAGCACATACTTAGATCTAGTAACATTAATTGTTTTAGGGAAAATGACAAGGTGAAATATGATTAACTAAAATTCACCATTATATTGCGTTTCATCTTAATTTTTGTATGTACTTAAATCTTCTTTTATCAGCTTATACTTATATGAGCTCCTATTAGTACTATTCATCATTTTTAAGAAGTCTCTCCATGTGTCTGTCAACTTCTATCCCCATATATATCACATAGAGAAAAAAAAAAGCTTAATAAAAATATACATAAGAAAAAGGGGAGAGAGAACAAAATCATTTTGTCTTGTTCAACAAATTCAAATGATGGATGGGATGAAACACTGACCTTCTTAAAACAAGAGGTACTAATATTAGCGAAGATCTTTGACTAATGTAGATGGAAATAAATATACCATGAGTTTGCACTATCATAGCCTCAAGGCTTGTGATTTTCTTCTTTGATTCACATGGGAATGCGTTTGCGCGTGGAAATAGTTTGTGATGCACGTGAGGTGTTGGGATTCATAAGCTGTGAGTATTAATTAAGAAGTGGACTACTACTTGTCCAAGCATGACTCATGGGGGGATCTACACCCTACAGACTAGTCTTTCATATAATATTGTTGAGATTTGACCTTTTACGGCCATCAATATGGAAGCCACCAAATCAAATCGTATTTGTTGGGGCCTCATATTATGTGTTTCACATTATAGTAGTTTACTGAACAACCTACAGAATTGATGATTCATATTTGCACCGTGTAGTTGGTGGCAAATCCTATCTTTATGGTTGTTTCAACACCTTAATGTTAACATTAGATGCAATTCTTCATTCGTAATATCTATCTCAAGAGCAATGATATTTGAATCCACTTTTGTGGATTTATACCACTTTTTAAACCACAAATGAAGTTGATATAAAATTAAGTATAGCAGTTCCAGAAGATGGTATATACATAATACACTACACACTAAAAGATCCAGTGCCTGAGAAGATAATCTTCTCTGGTTATAATCAACTCATCATATATGACACAAAATATTATATTGCTCAATCTACACAACTTGTATATAAAGTCTGGACTAAAATCCCTACAGATATCTGGACACAGTAATAATTCTAGAAACAAAAGCAAAAATGATATACTTGTGAACCACCCTTGTAGTCATACTAGTGATTAAGAATACCTAGAAAAGGATCACAAATATCATCACAAAAGATTAAAGAAATAGATAGATGGATAGACCTCCAAAATACTTGTTTCATAGAAAGGGGCAAAACACAGAATTTCTAATTTGCCCTTGGGGTTGCCCATTCAACTCTTAGGATGAGATTGTCGTACCCATAACCATTGAGTTTGTTGATAGCTCTTTGTGCATCTTCCCTGTTCACAAAGTTAACAAAGCCAAACCCCCTGCTCATGCCTGTCTTTTGATCAATAGCAACATATACTCTGCTCACAGCGCCAAAAGGGCGGAACAGCTCCAGCAAATCGGGCTCTCTGGTGTCCTCCGAGAGATTGGTGACCCTCACAGAATTCTCATCATTCCTGCGCTGCCTCATATCCGATCCGCTCCTCTCGGCACCCGCCCTCATACCAGGAGGCACATATGCTCCCTTGGTCGAACCAGATGCAGGAGTCGGGCCATCTGAAGTTGGAGGCCTATCGACAAATCCCTCTGTTGGCTGCACAAGGTCCTTGTAAGGACACCGCGAGGTCCAATGGTCACCCTTCTTCCCACAAGTCCTACACACCATAAGAACAGCACCCTTGTTGATTTGAGATAGTGAGTCTCCAGTAGCCTTTGGCTCCTCTGATTTCGCACCTGTTTAAAAAAGAGATATATGCAAAATTACTCTAATATTAATGGTAGATTAATCCACAAAAGAAATTTGTCTTGTCCCATTCATTAGCTACATTTCAGCTCAAGTGAATTATAATAGCAACTACCACAAAGGTGAAATGCCACTATTAATGGACTAAGCACAATCCTACACACCATAGTTTCTCCACTTAGCTCAAGCAAACAACCTAGGAACCCTAATTCCTATTTCCTACTTAAAATCTACCAATGCCATTAACTTTACAAGGTTTAAGTCAATTCAAATTATCCAGTGGCTTATCTTAAAAATTTGAACGAATGTGGAAGGCTAAAGTCTAATTAACGAATCATGTGATGAGTTAATCAAAGCAAACCAAATCAAAGTAGGCACACACAAAACCCTAACTAAACCCTAGAGAGAGAGAGAGAGAGAGATACCTAGGGGCTTGGGGCGCTCAAGGACGATCTCTTCAGTGGAGACCATGGTAAGGCGGCTGCCGACATCCTCGTGAACGGCGTCTCCGAACTTTTGCCATTGTCGGCGGAGGATGGCCTGCTTACTGAGGCGGGCGTTGGCGAGCTTGCGGACGCGAGTAGTGGTAGTGATCTTGAGATTGTTGCCTAGGTCGTCGAACTTGTACTCGATGACCTTCTTGATTCCATTCTCGTCAGGACCTATCACCTGCTTCGGCGGGAGGAGGAAGTCAAGGTCCTCGCCGTCATCCTCCTCCAGCTCCCACCACCGCATCTTCCCCTTCTCGGCTTGTGATGCTGCTACTTCCTCCTGTGCCGTCGCCATCGATTCTCTCTCTCTCAGGGAGTCGACTCGCTCTGACTCTTCTGACTCGGTTGTTATGTGTCAGCTCCACCGCCAATATGGCAGACCACAGAAAAGAGTCAGACGCAGAAGGAAAGGAACGACGAACGAGGGGATTGTGAAATCCTGCTTACAGTTTTGGGCCAATGAGGCGGTGCATTACATTTCCCTCTTTTTTTTCCAAGGAATAATATAATCGTGGGCTCATACTCAGGCCCAAATCTTCCATACCCAATCAGAACAAAATTTTTGGGCAACATTGGTGAAATTCATTACCAAACAACATAGCTAGAGACTTAGTGATCAGCCTCTTATCTATCGAAAATCAGTATGTTATTGAGATAATAATTTAAAAATATTTTATTTAATTTAATATTATTTATTTATTTTAAAATAATTAATAAATATAAATTAAAATAATTTTAAACGAATTTAAACTGATTTTTATTGTTTCTCAAATATATTTTGGATAAAAAAATGAACTCCAACAAAATTGGAGATTAACTGTCTCTCGATAGTAAGTGTTACGGTGGGTAACCGGAGATTATTGGGTTGGATTAGTTTGGCTGGCTCAATCGTTGGAATGATGGAGTATCCAAGCGGATTGATGCTCTAAGGCCCTCGTCCGACTTCGGTGTGAGAGAATGGGGGGTGGTACCTGCAAAAACACTCCGATGCCAAAGTCAGCAAAGGGAGCAAAACAGGTCTAGAGAGTATTGGGCTTAGAGGTACCTGAGAAGTGTCAGGGTATTTATAGTGGTGAACCCATAACCACCGTTGGTGTAGTTCCGTTATTCATGGGGAATAACCATCCCTTTATCTTAGGGAGGTTGAGATATGGCTCCAGGAAGTGGGTAGAGAGATTTTAGGGGCAGTTTCTCATTTGAATGAGTGTTTATCTGCCAACTAATCTTCGTCCCGACTTCTTTAGATCAAGTCGTGGTAGGAACCGACTTCGTGGGGTGAAGGTCGGTATAGAGCGAGGCTTAATCCTTTGGATTGGGCCTTTCGTTTGGACCTGGGCCTTATCATTGGGCCAGGGTATGAACAGTGCCCCTGCTCGAGCCCAATTTCTTTTAAGATGTGGGTTCGAGTATTCTACTCGGGGTCGTAGCCGATTTGGGAGGGAACCGACGTGATTGTTCGGGACCGACGTGTCTTTCGTGACTTTTGGTTTTCACAGTTACATCTAATCAAACGTCGCGTCCGTTAGGGGTTTGCGTAGGTTTTAATTACCTTGGTAACGGTGCGCCCATTAATGACCGCTTTCCGTTTTTACCATTATGCCCCTAACGTGCCTATAAATGCCTTCCCTCTCTTTTGTTGTTTCGTTTCTGCGTTTTTCAAATTTTCTTCTCTTCTATACGCGGGGCGTTCTTTGTTTGAAGGCTGGCATCTTCCTCTACCTTGTTTCCAGGCAAATGTTAGTCTTTTTTTCCTCTTCTTTTTTATGAAATGCTTCTGTTTGCATGTCTTTATTCTTTAGATAGAGAGAAGTTGATTCGTAGGCTCTGATTCCGTATTCCCCTTAGAGACCATGTTTTTTATTTTCTTTTCTTTTTCCTTTGTAGGTTTCACTCACCTTTTTAGAAAAAGAAATGTCTTCCATAGAAATTCTTGCTCAGTGGGTCGATGTCACAGTCTTAGGAGAGGAACCTTTGGTTGACACTGATTTTATTATTGACATTCGCACTCGTCACCGGCTCTGCACCTCTGATGAGGATGAGCCAAAGTATGAACTGCTTGCCCCGGGTCCGGAAGACCGGGTTTGCTTCGGGAGGGCTACTGAGACGGCCCCTCATTTCTTCTTTATGTATGAGAGCATGATTACCCGTTTGGGTGTTTTCCTTCCATTTTCTGATTTCGAAATTGCTGTTTTACGTCACTGTCGTGTTGCACATACCCAACTTCACCCCAATTCCTGGGGTTTTCTGAAAATCTACCAGTTTATCAGCCATGCTTTAGACTTTCCGACCTCTTTGAGAATTTTCTTCTATCTCTTCCACATGACCAAGCCCTTCAGTGGGCAAAATAATAAGCAACAATGGGTGTCTTTCTGAGCTATACAAGGTCGAAGAGTTTTCACCCTTTTTGATGAATCCTTTCATGACTTCAAAAATTATTTTTTCAAAGTTCAATGCGTAGAGGGTCACCACCCCTTTTTCTTGGATGAGAATTCTTCCCATCGCTTTCCCTTGTACTGGTTTGAGGCTTCCCCCTGTGAGAAATATGGTTTGGAGGATCTGGATGAGGTGGAGGCAGCCATTGTAGGGTTCCTCCGAGAAGTATGGGGAAGGGCCCCATATCTGGATACCAAAAAATTTCTCCAGGGGTCGTCGTCTTTTGTCCAGACACAACTAGGTAGCTTTTATCTACTTTGTTTCCGACTTGTTTCTACCGACTTGAAGTTTACCGACTTGTTTTACTAATTTGTTTTCTTTTACAGAGATGGCAAGGAAGAATTCTAATGAGTCTTATCAGAGAGTCCAGGAGGCCAAGGCGAGGTCTCGCGCCAGAACCGGTGGTGTCAGGGTAACTAGCTCTCCTCTTCCTCTTCCTCCCCCTTCCCGAAATTTGGGGACTCCTTCTCAACCTATTATTATCCCTGCTTCGGCTTCTTCTCAGCCATCCCCTCCTCCCCGACCTTCTCCTGAGCCAGAGAAGAAGAAGCGCAAGGCTTTAGAGTCTGACTCTTCTTTTGAAGGTGAGGCTAAGGTGGATGCTCCTGCATTTATCCGAAAGTTCATCTATCCCCATACCCGTATAGGTATGGATGATGTTTCTATTTGGAACCACCTCACTATTCTGGCTGAGGAGAGCATCAGGGCGGCGGGGATTTGTGCCAAGTTCCTTGATATTTTTGAGAAGACTCCTCTTAACTCTCTGGGTTCAACCTCTAAGGTTGAAGAGTTGGAGGGAAGGCTTCTCATATATCAGAAACATGAGAAGGAGTTGAAGAAGGAGGTTGCCAAATTGAAGGAGGAGAGGGATGGACTCCGAGAGAAGGAGAGCAAGTTACAAGCCCTATGTAACATGGAGGAGGGCTTGAGAAAGAAGGCGCAGGAGAGTTATCAGAGTTTATTTGAGGACCTTGTGGCTGTAAGGAGGGACTTGTTGAACTCTTGGACTGCCTATGCCGAGTTGGAGGATTCTATTGCTGAGGGGGCCGAGGAGGCCTGGAGGATTTTTAAGGAGCAGGTCGGAGTTCTTGCTCCCAACCTGGATCTCTCTCCTTTGGATCCTGACAAGGTCATTATTGATGGTACCATAGTTTATCTCCCAGCTCCCGAGGTCGTCACCGAGTCAGATTTGAAGACTCGGGGGTAGAGAATCATTGAGTCCCCTCCTCGTCAAAAGGATGTTCCGAGTTCCTCAAGATCTCACGGCGCCTCTTCTCCGACTCCTATGGACACTTCTCTCCCTGGTTCTGATGGCACTCCGACTCCTCTTCCCGACTCTGGTGGTGATCCGACTACTCCCTTTGGTCCTGGTGGTGATGCTCTTTAAAAATTTGTTGGCTATATGGGGGCCCGGCCTGTGGGTTCCCTCTTTTTTAAACTCTTTATATTTGTGGTGGTGGTATATTGACATTTGCCTTGGCCTTTTATGGCCGTAAACAAAAATATTTATAATTGCCTTTTTTGGATAAGGGTTTTATTTAACGAAAATACCCTTTTTGGTATCACGGTTTCAGCTACCTTTTTGTGTGCATGCTTTCTGATTTTGATTTTTCGAAGTCCCTTTAATCTTTTCTAAAAACCTTTTGCTTGTCTGTCTTTCTAAGTCTTTCCGCTTTAAGGACTTTGGGACAACCTTTAAGCTTTTTCCTAGGTTTTTCGTTCTCTTTTTTGTTATTTCTTATACTCAACTTTGTTTTATTGAGTTTTATGACTTAGGTTATTTTTGCGATGCGCTTTCTTTTTTACTCGGTTTTTTCATTCCAACTTATGAGTCGGAATGTCTCCGAGTTTCTCACGATCAACTTTTATAACCTCTTTACACCGACTTGTACCTCGTCGTTTTATCCTGACGACCATCTAGGTCGGTTCATGGATTTTCACGTTTTGTCGAGCTTAAGTTGGCGCGTTTCGTAGGAAAAATAAACTAGAAGGAATTTATAAGAGATATTGTAAAAGATCTTTATTAATTTGGGAAGGTACTTTACCGCTACTAAGGGTTTTTAATAATCTTTTCCCCCTTAGCCTCTACTATGATGCCTCATTAAAAACCCTTCTTCAGAAAAAACCCTTTAATGTTTGGGAAAAAATCGTGAAGTTGGGAAAAGAGTACATCAGGGAGTAGAGTTCGCTTTCAACTATAGTACCTTTTCATATTACAAGCATGCCACGATCTTGGTAACTCGGCGCCGCTTAGGTTGGTCACCTTATAATAACCTTTTCCTAAGACCTCGCTAACTTTGTAGGGTCCTTTCCAATTGGCAGCGAGTTTTCCTTCCCCCGATTTGTTGACTCCTATGTCGTTTCTGATTAAGACCAGATCGCTTAGTGCGAAACTTCTTCGAATGACTTTTTTGTTGTATCTGGTAGCCATCCTTTGCTTCAGCGCTGCTTCTCTTATCTGGGCTTGTTCTCGGACTTCGGGGAGCAACTCGAGCTCCTCTTTATGCCCCTGTATGTTTCCGATTTCGTCATGGAGAATCACTCTTGGGCTTTGTTCACTGATTTCTACTGGTATCATAGCTTCTACCCCATAGACAAGTCGGAAGGGTGTTTCTCCAGTTGCAGATTGGGGTGTCGTCCGATAAGCCCACAACACTTGGGGGAGCTCCTCTGTCCAGGCTCCTTTTGCATCTTGTAGTCTTTTCTTTAGCCCCGCTAGTATGACTTTGTTGGCTGCCTCGGCTTGTCCATTTGCTTGTGGGTGTTCCACCGAGGTGAACTGGTGTTTGATTTTCATACTGGCCACTAGGCTTCTGAAGGTGGAATTGGTGAACTGGGTTCCATTATCCGTGGTAATGGAGTGAGGTATCCCATACCTTGTGATGATATTTTTGTAGAGGAACCTCTGACTTCTCTGGGCGGTGATGGTGGCCAATGGTTCTGCTTCTATCCACTTTGTGAAGTAGTCTATTCCCACAATTAAGTATTTGACTTGCCCTGGCGCCTGGGGAAAAGGACCTAACAAATCCATTCCCCATTTTGCGAAGGGCCAGGGAGAAGTTATACTAATGAGCTCCTCGGGGGGAGCTATGTGGAAATTTGCATGTATTTGGCAAGGTTGGCATTTTTTCACAAATTCTGTGGCATCTTTCTGCAAGGTCGGCCAGTAGAATTCAGCTCGGATTACTTTTCTGGCTAGCGACCTGGCTCCGAGATGGTTTCCGCAGATCCCATTGTGGACCTCCTCTAGCACTTCAGTGGTCCTTGAGGTCGGTACGCACTTCAACAATGGCATTGATATTCCTCTTTTATAAATGATATTTTTAACCAGAGTGTAATATTGTGCTTCCCTCCGAATTTTCTTGGCCTTTTTTTCCTCTTTGGGGAGGATGTCGAATTTTAGGTATTCGACCAGAGGATTCATCCATCCGAGATTTAGCCCGGATACCTCGAGGATATCTTGTATGCCCTCTGCTTTTACTACAGAAGGTTCTTAGAGAGTTTCCTGGATCAGGCTTCTATTATTCCCTCCTGGCTTAGTACTTGCTAATTTAGAGAGGGCGTCTGCTCTGCTATTGAGATCCCGAGTTATATGCTTAACTTCGGTTTCGGCAAAGCGTCCGAGGTATTCCAGAGTTTTTTCCAGGTATCTCTTCATGTTTGGGTCTTTGGCCTGATACTCTCCATTTATCTGGGAGGTCACCACCTGAGAGTCACTGTATATCATCACTTTTGTTGCACCGACTTCTTCTGCCAGCTTCAATCCTGCAATCAGGGCTTCATATTCTGCCTGGTTATTTGAAGCTGGAAATTCGAATTTGAGGGATACCTCTATTTGAGTTCCCCTTTCATCCGCCAGTATTATGCCTGCACCGCTTCCTGTTTTATTTGAGGATCCATCTACATAGAGTTCCCATGTAGTTGGCTTTTCCTCTTGGTCTCCTGCGTACTCAGCTATGAAGTCAGTGAGGCATTGGGCTTTGATTGCTGTCCAAGTTTCATACTTCAAATCGAACTCGGAGAGCTCTATTGCCCATTGAACCATTCTCCCCGCAACATCCGTCTTTTGGAGGATTTGCTTCATGGGTTGGTTCGTTCGGACTCTTATTGTATGTGCTTGAAAGTAAGGCTGTAGCCTTCGTGAGGCTATTGTTAAGGAGTAGGCAAACTTCTCTAGTTTGTGGTACCTTAGCTCGGGGCCTTGTAGAACTTTGCTGATGAAGTAGATTGGATGCTGTCCGACCTCGTCCTCCCTTATCAGGGCTGAAGCGACAGCTTTGTCTGCTACGGACAAATAAAGGACGAGATCTTCCCCGACTAGAGGTCGGGTTAGGATTGGCGGTTGACTCAAGAACCTTTTGAACTCCTGGAATGCTTCTTCGCATTCCGGAGTCCATTGGAACTGGCATCCCTTTCTTAATAAAGAAAACAGTGGAAGGGATTTGAGTGCTAATCCTGCCAAGAACCTGGAGAGGGCTGCAAGTCGGCCGTTCAATTGCTGAACCTCTCTTAAGCAAGTCGGGCTCTTCATTTCCAGGATAGCTTTACACTTATCGGGATTTGCTTCAATCCTTCTCTGTGTTAGCATAAAACCTAGGAATTTTCCAGCCTCTACCGCGAAGACACATTTTGCGGGATTTAGCCTCATCCCGTGTAGCCTTATGGTGTCGAAGACTTGCGAGAGGTCTGATAAGAGGTCGACTCCTTCCTTGGTTTTTACTAGCATGTCGTCGATGTAGACTTCCATTAAGCTCCCAAGGTGAGGGGCGAACACCTTATTCATCAGCCTTTGGTATGTGGCCCCTGCATTTTTTAATCCAAATGGCATGACCACGTAGCAAAAATTAGCTCTGGGCGTGATGAATGATGTTTTCTCTTGGTCTGGCTCATACATCGGGATTTGGTTATATCCCGAGTAGGCATCCATGAACGACAAGTATTGATATCCCGAGCTAGAGTCTACTAGGGTATCAATACTCGGGAGTGGATAAGGGTCTTTGGGACATGCTTTATTTAAGTCGGTGTAGTCAACACACATCCTCCAATTGCCGTTTTGCTTCTTGACTAGAACTACATTTGCTAGCCATGTTGGATATTTAACTTCTCTAATGAAGTCGGCTTCTAGGAGTGCCTGAACTTGCTCTTCCACCACTAGGGCTCGTTCCGGGCCGAGCTTGCGTCTTTTCTGTTGTACAGGTCGGGATCCCGAATGTACCGAGAGCTTGTGGGACATGAGCTCGGGGTCTATCCCGGGCATGTCGGAAGCCTTCCAGGCGAAGAGGTCGAAATTGTCTCTTAGGAGCTTAGTCAACCCTTGCTTCAGGGTCTCCCCTAGGTTGGCTCCTATGCTGGTATTTCTTCAGTTTTTCCTCCTGGCTGTGGTCGTAGCTCTTCTTTGGCCCTTGCACCACCGAGCTCTATGGTGTGAATCTCTTTGCCTTTTCCCCTCAGGTTCAGGCTTTCATTGTAACACTTTCTTGCCAATTTCTGGTCTCCCCGCACTGTTGCTATTCCCGCAGGTGTCAGAAATTTCATGCAAAGATGGGGGTAGACACCACCGCTCCGAGTCGATTCAGGGTGGTTCTACCGATTAGGGCATTGTATGCTGACCCTACGTCGATGACTATAAAGTCTATACTCAGAGTTTTGGATTTTTTCCCCTTTCCGAAGGTAGTGTGGATGGGTATAAATCCTAGTGATTTTATTGGCGTATCGCCTAGCCCGTACAAGGTGTCGGGGTAGGCTCTTAATTCCTTTTCATCCAGCTCCAGTTTGTCAAACGCGGGTTTGAAAAGGATATCCGCCGAGCTTCCTTGATCTACTAGGGTTCTGTGGAGATGGGCATTAGCTAGGATCATAGTTATTACCACTCGATCGTCGTGTTCAGGGATTACTCCTTGCCCATCCTCTTTTGTAAATGAGATAGTGGGGAGGTCGGATGATTGATTTCCGATCTGGTATACTCGCTTGAGGTGTCTTTTGCGAGCGGACTTGGTGAGTCCCCCTCCTGCGAATCCTCCTGAGATCATATGTATATGTCTCTCCAGAGTCTGCGGTGGTGGGTCTCTTCTATCCGCATCGTCTCGCTTTCTCTTCCCATGATTGTCCGACCTTTCTATGAGATATCTGTCAAGTCGGCCTTCTCTGGCCAGCTTTTCTATCACATTTTTAAGGTCGTAACAGTCATTTGTCGAGTGACCATATATTTTATGGTACTCACAGTAGTCGCTGCGACTCCCCCCTTTTTTATTTTTAATGGGCCTGGGAGGTGGCAGCATTTCAGTATTGCAAATTTCTCTGTATACGTCCACTATAGAAACCTTTAGAGTATAAGAGTGATATTTCCTGGGCCTGTTAGGACCGAGGTCTTCTTTCTTCTTGGGCTCCCTTTCTTTCTCTTTTATTGAGGGAAGGTGCCCAGGTCGCCAGCTCGACTCTCTCAGCCTGGCATTTTCCTCCATGTTGATGTACTTTTCAGCTCTTTCTTGTACATCACTCAGGGAGGTGGGGTGCCTTTTTGATATGGATTGTGAGAAGGAACCTTTCCTAAGTCCATTTACTAGCCCCATAATGACTGCCTCGGTGGGCAGGTCTTGAATCTCTAAGCATGCTTTGTTGAATCTTTCCATATAATCTCGTAGGGGTTCTCCGACCTCCTGCTTTATTCCCAGGAGGCTCGGTGCATGCTTTACTTTATCTTTCTGAATGGAGAACCTCATCAGAAACTTCCTCGAGAGGTCCTCGAAGCTGGTGACCGACCTTGGAGGGAGACTATCGAACCATTTCATCGCTGCTTTCGATAAGGTGGTCGGGAAAGCTTTGCAGCGCGTTGCATCAGAAGCATCAGCCAGATACATCCGACTTTTAAAGTTGCTTAGATGATGCTTTGGATCGGTGGTTCCGTCATAGAGGTCCATATTGGGGCTTTTAAAGTTTTTTGGAACTTTTGCCCTCATTATGTCCTCACTGAAAGGGTCCTCCCCTCCTGGGGGCGACTCTTCTCGATCTTCACGGGAGTTCCGACCTCTGAGGGAGGATTCTAATTTTAAGAGTTTTTTCTCTAACTCTTTTCGTCGATCCATCTCCTCTCTTAGGTGCTTTTCTATCTCCCTTTGTCGCTCCCGTTCCTGTTCCAGCTGTTCCAAGCGACTTTGGTGGACATGGACTAGCCCCATTAGTTCAGTTGCGTGGGGTGGTCCATCCTTTTCTGACTCACGCCCCTCCGAGAAATTTGTCTTCGGATTTTTAAATCCGAAGGTTCCTTCCCTGTGTTGGTCGTTGGTTTCCTGGTGAGGGGTCAGGTCTACGTCGTGGTTTCCGGTATCCAGATTCTCTTGTTCGGAATCTGATGCCACATGACCGTCTTCCTGTGACATGTCCGCCTTTACTGGTTGATCTCTCGGGTCCCCGGCAACGGCTCCAATGTTACGGTGGGTAACCGGAGATTATTGGGTTGGATTAGTTTGGCTGGCCCAATCGTTGGAATGATGGAGTATCCAAGCGGATTGATGCTCCAAGGCCCTCGTCCGACTTCGATGTGAGAGAATGGGGGGTGGTACCTGCAAAGACACTCCGATGCCAAAGTCAGCAAAGGGAGCAAAACAGGTCTAGAGAGTATTGGGCTTAGAGGTACCTGAGGAGTGTCAGGGTATTTATAGTGCTGAACCCATAACTACCGTTGGTGTAGTTCCGTTATTCATGGGGAATAACCGTCCCTTTATCTTAGGGAGGTTGAGATATGGCTCCAGGAAGTGGGTAGAGAGATTTTAGGGGCAGTTACTCATTTGAATGGGTGTTTATCTGCCAACTAATCTTCGTCCCGACTTCTTTAGAGCAAGTCGTGGTAGGAACCGACTTCGTGGGGTGAAAGTCGGTATAGAGCGAGGCTTAATCGTTTAAATTGGGTTTTTCGTTTGTACTTGAACCTTATCATTGGACCAAGGTATGAACAGTAAGTATCATAAAATTTACGCCTAATGACTAGACAAAAGAGTAATTGTACCAAAAGTGGAAACAAGAAGTCAAGAACTCATCTAGTGTTCGTAAGTGTGCAACTGTGGGTATATTGTATACTTATGACAATTAATAAGAAAGAAACACAATAAAGTACATACAATTGAATTAGTCATGGTGATTAAAGGTAGATATGCCAGTTGTAGACGAGAGTTGAATGCATAATTTAAGACAAAATTACAATAGACTAAACAGTATCTTCTAATTCCATATATTCTTAGATCGGGATTTTATTTAAACAGTATAATCAATCACAATAATTAATAACAAATAAGAATGGAGATATGTGTGCTGTAGTTTTAGAACAACGTGCAATATAATTCTTTCATCGAGTTTTTTTTTAATATGCACTAGTTTGTTGCTGGTTGTTAATCAAAATAAATATTGATAATAGTATGAGCACAACCTTTCAAAAAGAAATTAAAAAAAATAGGATAAAGTATATTTTTTGTCTCTGAAGTTTGACAAAAGTTTTAAAAATACTTCTAAGTTTTATTTTGTTTTAATTATGTCCCAAAAGTTTTCGATTTACATCAAATATACTCGTGACGGCTAATTTTTCAAAAAATTTAAGACCAATTCAATAACAATTTCATAAGAACAACCCTCAATACAAGCAATTCAAGCATAATTTTCATGCGTTATTGTTAGATTGGTCTTACATTTTTTAAAAATTTAGCCGTCGATGGTATATTTGATGCAAATCGAAAACTTTTGGGACAAAATTAAAACAAAATAAGACTTAGGGGTATTTTTAAAATTTTTGCCAAACTTTAAGGACAAAAAATATACTTTACCCAAAAAAATATTATACGTGCAAACATATTTATAGAATAAGATTGATTCTAAGGTATCATTAGAGGTTTGAAGTTGTCAATAAATTATAATTCAAATAAAAAAGAAGTTTGATAATTTTTATATCAAAATAAATTATAATAAATTAAATATTATTTGGGTTATATTATTAAAAATTATTTTCAGATAAAAAAATTACTGAAAAAACATAAATTTAACTAATTATTTTATATTATCTTATAATTTTATTATAAATTTTAATAAATTTTTTTTAATACTCTCAGTACTCTTTAGTACTCTAATAAAATTAATAGAATCATAATACAAAGCACAAAAAATAACAATAACGGTAAAAAAAATTCATATAAACAAAAAATAATAAGAACTTTATAAAAAATAATATGCATGAAAAAGTAATAGAGAAAAAATATTATAAAAACAACAAAATTCATGATATAAATAAAGCATAAAATCGGTAAATAAGAAATAAATTTCAATTTAAAAGAAGTGAACATAAAAGCTAGAATTCTTAGCTTTAGGTAAACGCTAGCTTGAAGAATAGAATACGTAATTTTTGGCTTTAGCTAGTCGTGGGTTTGATGATAAAATTGCGTTTGCCTTTAAAGGAAGAAAAAATAGATAAATATAATAAATTTATATTTAATACTCCAAACGCTAAACCAAACACAAAGAAATCCATATAAACAAGAGTGAGAATGAAGCTTAGACTCGAGCTTGAATAGGCTTAACATGTGAAGGAACAGCTACTTTCCTTAAATAAACTCCCTTAAAATCAAACAATACAAATGATGTGCGCCAACAAAGAATAGGAATTAAGAATATTAGACGCACAATGGGGATAAAACCATCCAACCAAAACTAATGTCACCGAATTCTTATGAATAACAAAGGTATAAATGTCCAAAAGAAAGCCGTCTGCACACGTTCTTGACAAGAAACAACTAAAAACACACAATAACACATTGAATACACGATATTTTTCTAATTTTACCCTCAGGATGAGAATTCAAAATTCTAATTTCTGCAATGGTTACAAAGAATTTGCTCCATCATTTTTTCTTTTGTTCGCTGCTGAATTCAATTTCTGCACTCTTGGATGCTTTCAACTTTCTGTACCCTATATCAGTTTCGAATATCCTATTATAGTGGAAAAAATGTCACGTTAACATTGTCAGCCATAAGAAATGGAATATCCAAAGCATTAACAAGTCATAGTCAGACCATCTTATATTCTAAAAACCAATACCAATACCTTTAAAGAACGTTGAAAACTTACCGGTCCATGTAAGTGAATGTTGATGAATAGTTTCCGGATTTTGTGTACAGCAACCGGTGATGATAGTCATGAAAATCAGCACTAAAAGTGAAGAAGCAAGGTTTTAAAGAGCGTACTAACTAAATATATCAGAAAAATGATGATGTCAAGTGAAAAAGGAACATGACACTCACCCCCCGTACAATGGCAAGAAATTCGAAGGACTCCATGGAAAATGGTAACCACAGTGTGCTTCAACTGTCTCAAGGACTCTAAGAACCATCCATAGCCAAAGAGTTATCAAATGAGGCCCAGTGACAGCAGGACCAACAATGGTAGCAAATCCAAGGAAAAGTATCTCCGCAGGATGAGCATATTCAGAAGTAAGTCCAAATGGTGTAGCATATCTTCACAATATAATGAAACACCTTGGTAGTTTAAGTAATAGGGCAAAATAATTCATAAATAAAGAAAAATAATAAGCCAATACGACATAATACACATAATATTAATACTTACTCATGATGAACACTGTGTACATGCTTGTACAACCATTTTGTGTGCAATACCCTATGTCCCCAGTAGAATACAAAATCCTCCAAAATGAAGTAAAAGATTATTTGAGCAAGAACTACTCTCCTGTCAAACCAAAATTCGATCTTGCTAAGTAAGCTTACAGGAAAGATATATTCTAAACGTTCACATAAAATTCCTATTTTAAAAGTCATTAGGCCAAAATAACCAGGATGTTCTAAAGAACCTGAAAATACCAGGATGGAAGTGGAAGACTACTCCGCATGCCCATGTATGTAAAAACAGGATATGAAAAAATCATAACAGGTAGGTTGACACCGAAATGATACAACAACAAGCGAATAATACATTTTCCCTGGGAGGAAGGGCTGTTAATTTTTGCCTGCATGAAAACAAGTATTAGCAACAATTGTAAATCTTCGCGTTGAACAGACTATACAGCAAATGAAGGAAGATGATCGGGATAGTGATCTAGTGAGCAGCATATCAGGCATATGCAATGGAGTAAACAGAATATAGCTACAATAGAAAAATTTCAAATTCTCTCCCAAATTGGATATAAGTATATATCAAAATGAACTAAATGGCTTCTCAAAAGGTTGACATTTGACAATCAACAGCAAGTGTCATTTCAAGGCCTTCTAATATATAAATAAAGAGTACATTGCTTTAGTTTTTATGAAGTCAGAATATATTATTTTAGCACAATGTCAAAACAGGGAAGAAGCAAATAATTGGTATCAAGAACAAAGAGTCATCCTATGGCTTGGGTCCAACAAGACCAAACAAACTACATTGTAGCAGTTAGTTCCTTCTATAAACAAATTTCTTAAGCTCCTTTGGAGAAAAGCATGAAAACAAAACACAAGGCATCTAATATCTAGAAAAAAACACTAAACCAATTCTACACTTTAAAGCAGAATAAGAGAAAACCTGAATTTTATACTTGGTCAGCCACCCAGCCCTCTCAAGCCATATAAAAGGAAGTCCAGATAAGAAGAAAACACTTTCGTGTAGAAAGAAACTGCCCAAACATGCTAGCTGAAAGTCGCTGAAATGTGTGATCAAATACTGAAAGTGCAGCACAGAAAAACCAGTAAATTCCATATCTTGTATCCATTACATATTTAAAAAGAAGAAAAAACACCAATTCTTCTATCATCGTAAAATAGTGATCTACAAAACGTATGACAAAGTTGTGAGATTTTCATCAACAAATTGTCAATTAAATTCGTATCACATCGAATTGCATCGCTCTTCAACCTCTTCCAAAGATTCAACCGTTACTATAAAAAAATGTGAGATTCAACAAATTTATTGTAGGTGAGTGAATCAGAATCAGCTCAAATCTTATGTTGAGCATCACTTCAACTGTACAATGCTTTCAGCTGTCATAATTTATTGGGTCCTTTTTAATAATTATTATAATCTGAGCAAGAATTAAGGTGATAATATAATAAATATTAACATGAAATATCCATAGAGTATGATCCAGCAAGCATTATGAACCAAAAGTGTCAAAATCAGAATGCAATCAAACAACCATCATGGTCCCTACGTGACAACGCAGTCCTGAACAAACGCATTATGATATCACACTCACACACCATCATCAACTCGCTGAAAAATATAAATAACTTTTTTTATATAAAAAGAAAAAAAAGATAAGTTACTGTATCTGAAATCGATTACTGAAAAGTGAAAACGCATGTGACAAGATCATAATGCCTTTTAAAAAATGAAAAAATTAAAAAAATAAGCAAATCTAGTACTAATCTAGAGGGAAGAAGCGGAGAAGAAGGAAGAATGCGAAAAATATAGAAGCTGAAAGGGATAAACAAAATGAAAAGAAAGAAAGAGAGAGTACCTGCCAGGCAGATTCGATGACGGATGCCATAGCAGAAGGCACTAGAAAGTGTAGCGTGGTGGAAAGTGGTGAAGAGAGAGAAAGAGAGTATAAGTGAGTGAGAGACTATGGGTCGAAGTGAGGGAAGAAGAGGCCAAAAGGAAGGGTGTAGATACCAGTGAGGAACAACCACTAGTGTAAAGACGGAGATATACACATATAAATAATAATCAAGACAGAGTGGGAATCTCAATCTTCCCCGTCTCATGCTTGTATATATAGCATTTTTTGTTTTCATTATATTCTCTGCATAGGGTTTATTCTTTTAATGATATTTTTTTAAAAAAATTTTATAAAAATAAAAGTAATTTTATGTTTGGATATTTTATATACAAAAATATTATTATTTATTAATTGTGTTTGGATAAGATAAGATAAAAGTATATTTTATTTATTATATTAAAGATATTTTTTTAAGAAATAAATATCTTTTAAAAAAAGATGTACAGTGTAGCTTTTCAAAAGATATATTTTTTATTTTTTTAGTATTTTTATTTTTATTATTAAAAATTTGCCAAACACATTAAAAAAATAAAAAATAATCTTTTTTTATTAAAAAAATATTTTTTATTAATTTAATTATGCTCAAACAAACACTTAGTACTTAATGTACTCATTTTTTATTTATAAAAAATTATTTATATATATATATATATATATATATATATATATATATATATATATATATATATATATATATATATGTATTATTCTTAGGTATATCAAAATAGTTATACTCTGTTATTTTTAATTAAAATTTTTATTTTTTAATATTAAAAACTTTTTTAATAGATTTTATTATTGAAATAAAATCAGTGTATCTTGTATATAAAATATATTAATTTACATATATTACTAATTAAATTTTGTATTAAATAACTTTATTTTTTTAAATATTATATGTATTATATATTGTGGTTAATTGATAGTTTATATTTTTTATAGTATAAAAATTCTAATATTATATTCTTTTGATGTTTATGTATTTATATAAATATATATAATTAGAATTTTCTATTTAATTTAAATATATTCACACTCAATCAACACTACAAATGATAAATTAGATATTGTGATTTTTCAAAATTTATTGAACTCTCGATTTTATAGACACGGCTCTTCAAAAGCTATAATAATTTGGTTTGATAAAATAAAGTAAAAATTGTTCTTAAACAAAATATTTATATATATATATAACTTTATGTGTGTAGATAATGTTTTATTAGTAAAATATTATATTAGAAAAGTTCTATTTCATAAAGAATTCTAAAAAATTCCTAAAGAATCTCTAAAAGTTAAAAAAATGAAAAATAAAAAATAAAAACCACTCAAAATGTTTTGGTTTACTAAACAGTAAAATGAAATATCAACTTCTATTTATTTTTTTTATAAATAAATGTATTTTTTCCAAGTAGTAATACCAAACTTATCTTTAATGTCATTCATAAAGTTGTGAACGTGTTTATATATCATGTTTTTTCTTCATCTATTTTATCAAACAACTAGTGAATTCTCTCCATTAAAAAGGTTCATTTCATCTTGTTAAACTTGTATTTTTGTATCAATTAAATATTTTTCTTAGACTAGGATGATAATGAAAATTTTTAAACAGGGTTATTTTTGTAAAAATGGATATAAAAAAAATACTTTTCTGTCATGAAAAAATTAATGAAAATAAAAAAAAAATTAAGGAATGAGATATAAGAAGAAAGACTTAATACAGTTGCTTCCTTTTTTTCCAGCAATTTTTGTGAAAAAAAATACTTCGACCCTAACAAAATTATTTTAAAATAATATAAATTTTTTATTAAAAAACTTTTTAAATAATAATAAATATTAGTTTTATAAAAATTTTATTTGTAATTTACGAAAATTTTAAACTTTCACAGAAAAATTTCAAGTATAAGACCAATTATAACCATCATTATCACCACATTTTTCATCACCATCATCATAGCTTTTAGGATAAGTTACTTATTTAAATTGTATGTTTGGAAACCATAATTACCAAAATACAACTTTTCAATAATGCAGACGCAAATGAAACATTTATATAACTATAGAAATTGCGGAAAGCTATGGTGGTTTAGAAGTTGAACGTAAATTGCTATACGGGTGTAGCGATTTACGTTGAAATGCGTGTGGCCAGAAACCGCTACAATGTGTATTTTGAAAGAATTTAAATCTGAAGAAACCACAAGAGACTAACGATTTTTTGAAAAAATGGAACAATTACCCAAATCAGTCCCTAAGGATTTTAAAAATGGACATTTTAGTCTCTAAAAAAAATTAATACACAGATCAATCTCCAAGGTTTTACTCCGGCAGACAAATCAATCCCCGGTTCATTTTTCAGCAAAGTAATTACTCAAATCAATCCCCAAGAATTTAAAAAACGGACACTTTAGTCCCTAAAGAAATTAATATACAGATCAATCACCAACGTTTTTCTTTATCAGACATAACAGTCCTTCATCCAAAAAAAATAAAATAAAATTATTATTATTATTATTATTATTATTATTATTATTATTATTATTATTATTATTATTATTATTATTATTATTATTATTATTATTATTAATTGCATAATAATACTATATCATATTTTTTGTATTTTTTGAACAAAAATAATGATAAATTTATTCATTAGATTCTTATGTATATATTTCTAATATAAAAAAGTATATATATATACGAGTAAAGTATTGTTTTTGTCCTCAACGTTTGGGGTAAGTCCTATTTGTGTCCCTATCATTTAAATCGTCCTATTTGTATCCTTAACGTTTATAAAAGTGATTCAATATTATCCTACTATCAATTATACTAACAAATCAGATTATATTTTTCAATTATTCTCACTTGAATGTATTCATTCTCAATTAGGTCTCACTTGGATGTGTTCGATTTTAATATTATACCCACTATTTGTGTTTAGATTCAATTATGTCCCTAGGAAACTGAATTATGTAAATGTTGTAGGAATTAGTTTCAACTTTTGATGAGCTATTTTTCGGGGTGGATCATCAATTCTATCCCAGACATTTGTATTATAACTTCAATAAGATATTTTTAAAATTCAAACTAAAGCGCTCATGATGTGTAATTGACGGTAGGATAACATTGAATCACTTTTACAAATGTTAGGGATACAAATAGGACGATTTAAACGTTAGGGACACAAATAGGATTTACCCCAAACGTTGGGGACAAAAACGATACTTTACTCTATATACACACACATACATAGTCACTCAATAATAATAATAATAATAATAATAATAAGAGTAAAGTATCGTTTTTGTCCCCAACGTTTGTGGTAAGTCCTATTTGTATCCCTAACGTTTAAATCGTCCTATTTGTATCCCTAACGTTTATAAAAGTGATTCAATGTTATCCTACGATCAATTATACTAACAAATCAGATTATATTTTTTAATTATTCTCACTTGGATGCATTCATTCTCAATTAGGTCTCACTTAGATGTGTTCGATTTTAATATTATACCCACTATTTGTGTTTAGATTCAATTATGTCCCTAGAAAAGTGAATTATATAAATGTTGTAGGAATTAGTTTCAACTTTTGATGAGCTATTTTTCGGAGTGGATCATCGATTCCATCCCAAACATTTGTATTCTAACTTCAAGAAGAGATCTTTAAAACTCAAACTAAAGTGTTCATGATGTGTAATTGATGGCAGGATAACAATGAATCACTTTTACAAACATTAGGGATACAAATAGGACAATTTAAACATTAGAGACACAAATAGGATTTACCCCAAACGTTGGGGACAAAAAACGATACTTTACTCTAATAATAATTTTTTTGGATGGAGGAATGTTATGTCTGACGGAGAAAAACGTTGAGGATTGATCTGTATATTAATTTTCTTTGGGACTAAAATGTCCATTTTTAAAATCCTTGGGGACTGATCTGGTAATTACTCTGCTGGAAAATAAACTGGGAACTGATTTGTCTATCGGAGTAAAAATTTGGGGATTGATCCGTGTATTAATTTTTTTGGAAACTAAAATGTCCGCTTTTAAAATCGTTGGAGACTGATTTGGGTAATTATTCTGAAAAATGTGTTAGTTGCACAAACTGCAGGTGGGTGTTGCGATTTACATGTGCCTATAAAACCGCTTTAGATAGTAGCAGATTCTTCATTTGAAATACAAACCAAAAGTTAGAGAGAGAATTTGGTTTAGAGAGAATTGTGGATTGAGAGAAGGAGGCAGAGGCTTGGAGAGGATTTGGCCATTTGGAATTTCTAGAGGAGTCATTTTCAAGTGGGACCAAAATAGACGAAAGCAGCTTGTACCGACTCAACCGCGTTGCTCACGTTGCCTGCGGCATCAATGAATAGGTAAGTTTGTTTTCTTTTAAGTATTAAAGTTTATAACATAAAATATAGTATTTAGGATATAAGAATTAGAATACAGAATTTAAGGTTTATAGTTTAGTATTTGAAATTTAAGATTTAAAGTTTAAAATTAAGAAATTAAAATTCTAAATGCAGAAGGTTTGTAGTTTAGTATTTGAACATTAAAATTTTAAATTTTAAAATTTAGGACTTATAAATTTAAAGAGTAAAGTATCGTTTTTGTCCCCAACGTTTGGGGTAAGTCCTAAAGTTGTCCTTAACGTTTCAATCATCCTATTTAAGTCCCGAACGTTTCAAAACTGACTCAATGTTGTCCTGCCGTTAGGGATCCGTTAATTGAATTGACGGCGGGACAAAATTGAGACGGTTTTAAAACGTTAGGGACTTAAATAGGACGAAAACGTTGGGGACAAAAATGATACATAGAAATAAATTTTAATTTTATCCTTCAATAATATCAATTTTTTACTATACATGGTATTCAATTATTTTTTAATCACATATAAATAAATTACACTTAATCATATTACTTTCATTTTAAATAAATTAATTTTTTTATAATTTTACTCTTAAAGATTTTTAGTTATCATGAAATGTTTGTAGAATGAATAGTATATAAATTATACCTTTTGTCTCTAATGTATCAAAATTCTTTAAAATTATAAAAAAATAAATTTATTTAAAATGAAAGTAATGTGACTAATTATAATTTATTTAGATGTAATTAAAAAATAATTGAATACTATGTACAGTAAAAAATTAATATTATTGAAAAATAAAATAAAATAAAAATTTATTTTTATGTACCGTTTTTGTTCCTAACGTTTTCGTCCTATTTAAGTCCCTAACGTTTCAAAATCGTCTCAATTTTGTCCCGCCATCAATTCTGTTAACGGATCCCTAGCGGCAGGACAACATTGAGTCAATTTTGAAACGTTAGGGACTTAAATAGAACGATTGAAACGTTAGGAACAACTTTAGAATTTACCCCAAACGTTGGGTACAAAAACAATACTTTACTCTAAATTTAAAAGTTGGAGATTTTTTTACTTGTTCTAAAGTACATTAACATTTGTCTTATATTTTTATGTAAAAGGTCATACGTATTTCTCTATTTTAATAAAATTAGACTTAAAAATAATGTTAAGAGAACTATATTTAAAATTTTAGTTAAGATTGGATAGATAAGACACTCGTAGTTTTTGTATCGGATTATAAATTATGGTTTAGACTTGTAAGTATTAGAATTTAATTAGGATGTGGTTATTTTTCTCACATCATGCAGTCAAGTAGGTGTATTTACAGTGTTTGAAGGCAACATAATATGCCTTTACATAAAAGGATCATACCTTATTTGGAGATAGCTGGTTTGTACCACTTGATTGGGCTGGATAGGCGTTGGTTTTGGTTGGATGAGTCTCTGGTCAGCGTATTTATTAAGAAGTGGCATCCTGATACGCACAATTTTCATATGCTGTTCGGAGAGTGCACCATCACGCTGCAAGATGTGGCATATTAGCTGGGGTTGTCCATTGATAGGAAGGCTGTTATTGGGTGCCTCACATACTTCGATCAGTTTATGGAGGATGGCAGACCGACTTGGGGGTGGTTTCAAGAGTTATTCGACGAGTTGCAGCAGTTCACAGTCTACTTCACATAGTTTCTTGAGAGGTTCAAGGTACTACCAGCTGATGTGAATTAGGATACTGTATGCATATACGAGTGTAAAAGTAATGGGCAAGATATTCGAGTTTCTATTTACGCGATAGCCAGAAGCGAAGTACCACCATACTTGCCATACAAATGAATATCGTCAATACTGACCAGTGGCTTGCAATGTCAAAATAACTAAATACAAGGAGGAAATGTCCAGAAAAGATGATGAAAGTACACGGTAGATTCATCAAGCTGATCACCAACTCTAACCGGAGAAGTCTTCAACAGCAACGGTTTTCTCCATGGTAAACTGCACACCCAGGATGCAATGGGGCAACTTGACATATAATTCTTTCCAATCTCCGTAGATCTGTACTACTGCCTTCTATTTTGTCATCCAGACCTTCCTGTAATTAGTCCTGAATCCATAGGTTGCTTTGGTAGCTTCTTGAAACACTTTTATCGTAATCGTTATTGGCCCTAACCAACGGAAAGATTCTCGCATAAATGACATGATGATCAAGCTATCGGTGATTACTTGAAATCGAGGTAGCCAAACAAGTGTGAGGTCCGTTGTACCTTCTAACCTCCTAGGTACTCTTTTGTTGCCGAAGTGTGATGCGAATCAACCACGTGCAACATTTACCGAACTCCTTGCATCTTCCATGGTACTTACGATGATCTGACTCTATCACCCTGTACTCAACTCCACGACGAATGCTATAATCCTTTACACTCAACACAACTCCCTCCTTACTTTGGAAAGATTGGCCAATCTAAAATTCCATAGTATCATTTTTCTCATGCAATCCTTGACTCCTAACAGTAGGATATATGTCCGATTGTTGGCTGATGTCTTCCAAATTCAGGGTTGAGAAGTGTGGAGGATGTTGCTGTGTGCCGAAACTTGACGGCCCCTGATGTGTCAATGGGTTAGTTTGGGTATCCTCATCACTGTCTCCAACAATGTCAACAGGTTTTTCGTCCAAATCATCCTCTCACATCGCATTTTCAATCCGATCTAGTTCACCTTCACCCGCAATATCCGGAATCAGACGGGGTAGAATAACTTCTTCACCCACTTTATCCCACACACACCCACTTTTTGTAATATAGTGATTTTTAGCTCTAACAACGTATTTGATAACCGGATAAAAACACTCACTGGTTCTCTATCAGTAAACTTCACACTGTGCCTTTTATTTTTTTGAATTTTTTCATAGTAATGTACTAGAATTAAAAAACTTTTCACTCTACATTTAATTTGTGAAAATGATACTATACTACTTTACCATTGCCTCGTACTGAGTATTTATAGACATTCACTATATAAAGAAACCGCTGTAGGATCACACGGTTTTCAAAACCACAAAATTGAGAAGAAACCGCTATAACCTCTCGTGGTTTCTTTATGGTTTAGTTTCTTCAGAAACCGCTATACCCTGCAACGATTTCTGATCACATACGTACTAACATAAACCGCTACATCCTGTAACAATTTACATTCAATCTTAAATCCACCATAATCTTTAAACTAGTTTAATTAAGTAACTTATTGTCCTAATTTTGATCTTTATATATTATTTCAATATGCAAACATACTTTTCATTATCATTATCTTTTTTGCTGTCATCAACATAATAATATCACCATTCTCTTTTCTCGTTTTTTTGGCCATATTATTTTTTATTTTAAAAGATTTTTAGGCTGTAATTACTCTTTTTTATGATATCACTTCGGAGAATAATAATTCTTCTCCACTTAACCTTTGAGAAAATTGAATTGGATTTTACTCAAGAAATAAAGTGGATGTTGTCTTCGTCTTCACTATCTTATAGTGTCATCCTTATGCTTAGACCAATATTATGACTTACTTTATTACTACTAGTGTATTAATAAATGTGTCTATTGATTTATCTTGTTATTTATTAAATATATTTAAAAATAATAAAAATAAAATTAGTAATTAAGATGATGAGTTGTTTATAATTTAAAGATTTTGAATTTAAGTATTTGATATAATATTTTTTTATAAATTAGATATAATAAAAAATATTTAGAAAAAAATAAATTAATTTTTTAATATTCTCATTATATATTTTATAGACGTAATAATAGTTAAAATTTACATTTGACATCAACAAGTAAACTTTTCTAATTTAAAAAATTTATTTGCCCAAGAATAGTATATGTCCTACCTTTGTCTTTTTTTCCTCTAAATGCTACATCCTAATAGTTCAAACAAAGTATAGGATTTGAAAAGGAAAATACAATATTTGAATTTTAAGAAGTGTACAAATAACTAATTAAGTTAATTAAATATTAAATTTATCCTCTGTGCAGCTAATTTTGAATTAATTTTTTTAATTTGATTCCTAAACTACATATGATGATGAATAACTTTAACCATTGTTCATCATAAACTTAATTGTTAGATCATTTGTGTTATCAAATTCAATAACAACTTGATAATTTTTCTCTTATTAACCAATGAAAGTATGAATTCATCATCGCCATAAAAAATAAATTATAGACTTAATTATTACTCCTTTAATACTTTCAAGTTTCACCGAGGAGGAGAGAGTAGAAGGTGGTAATTTATATATCAGGAATACAATTCTTATTTTAAATTGTAGTTTGAGATATTTTAACGTGGAGGTTTCATGACCAATAGAAACATGTGGGGGTTTCATCTTTATGCCAGCACTTGTAAATTCAGCAGTTGGATTAAAGGCAAGATTCACCATTTATAAGAAATTAATTTAGTCATTTAAAGAAAAGGATAAAGTATTAAATTAATTTCTGTATTTGGATATAATTTTGTTTTAATTTTTAAAGTTTAAAGTGTCTTATTTGAATCTAAAAAAGTTTCATTTAGTTTTAATATATGTAGTCCCATAGTAAAGTCAAAGTTAAATAATTAACGAAATGTCCTACATGACAGTAGTACAAGAACAAAGTCGATAATATGGAGAATAAGTACAAGCTCCAAAGGCACAAAATCAACCGTAAATGTATATACATTTATTTATCTTTTTTCTTACAATTTAAATAAAATATTTTCTATAGAATTAAGAAGAATGATAAATAAATATCTTGATGCATCCACAGTTGATTTTGTACCTCTAGAACTTGTACTTATTCTCTAAATTATCGACCTTATTCTTGTACTACTGTCATGCAGGACATTTCGTTAATTATTTAACTTTGACCTTAGAATGAGACTACATTAAAACTAAATAAAACTTTTTTGAATTCAAATAGGACACTTTAAATCTTAAGGATCAAAATAGAATTACACCCAAACATAAAGGACCAATTTAATACTTTATCTAAAAAAAATTAGAAAACTAACTACAATATAACTATATAAGTTAATTAAGTCAAATTTTTTTTATTTTTAATTTTAAAATTTTAAAAATTAAAATAATATTTTTTTATAATAGACCTATTTTTTAACTATTAAGTAGATTTTACTTCACTTTTAATTAGTTCCTTAATAATACCGTTTAAAAAAATCAGAGATTATCTGATGAGCGCTGAAAACTTCTTCATCAAATTGCACATTACCTAAAATCAATAATATAGCTAATTAATAGCACATCGAAATTGCATTTGATTTTCACATTTCCAATAATCAAACTACTACATTCCATAGTAATCAAACTCAATTATTCATCTTAAAAGTATTTTCCTTAGCTTTTGTGATAAATTGATAAAACTAATAAGCCGGTAAATAATATATAATCTCTTGCATGATTCGTCACGTGGCAGGATAAAAAATTGCGAGTATTAGTGTAAAAGTAATACTAAGAAACAATTATAATTACAAATTTTCAAATTTTAAAATTGGTTTGTTCATTGGTGGGATAAGTTGGCAAGGACAGGTCATATAATTAATGTGCAAAGAATCAAAGACATAGAAATTATAACTTTTCATCCCATAAATAGAGAAATCAATGAGAACCTTTAATTGCTGAAGGAAAGAGTATTCTCTCAGCTATAACTTCTGACTCGACTAAAATTTGTAGAACTGAAATTTTAAATATCATAATAAATAGAAGAGTGTTAGACTATCTTCAGTGAGAACTTATTTAGTTATTATTTATGATCCATCTGTCATAAAAAATAATTTTTACATTAATATTTTTACGTCATAAACAGTAAATAAAAACTCAAAACATCTCTCTCTTTTTTATTAGGAGGAATTAACTTTAGTTTTTATTGTAGTCTCATTTAATTAATTAATTAAAATATTTAAAATTAATATAATCATTATTTTTTTATAATGATATTATTTAAATTTATGATTTAAAATAATTCAATATTATAAAATATTAAAATAGATAACTTAAATTTGATTAGTATTTTAAATTTTACAAATAAAAATAAATAATCCAACCAAACATTATTTTATAATATATAAAGATTAAATTTATTTTTTATATAAATAAATTTAATTAATTATAATTCAATATAACAATATAATAAATAATATTTGATATTGAGTTAATATAATTATTTATGATTTAATATAATTAATTATTAAATAATTAATATAAATAATTAAATATATATATATATAATATATATGTTTTTAATTTTGTTTTATTAACTTACCACATAGTATAATTGTATTGGCTGTTGTAAGTCCCTCTTTAGAGGGACTCTCAACCTTGATCCACGTGAAAAGTCTCCTTTCTCTCTTCCTTCCAACGGCAATTGGGTTCCTATATGTCAGAAGAGCTGAAGAAGGACTCTATTTCCCAGCATTGGAGTTGCTCTTAGGGATCAATAGATTTTATAATTTATAACCATTAATTAGTTATTATTAATATTTTTAATATTATAAAATTATATTTAATAGTATAAAATTATTCATTTTTTTATTGTTAAGTGTTGGCCAATTTTAATAAAAGTGTTAATTTTAGACTTTTTTAAATAAATAATATTATTTTTAATAAATTTTTAAGAGAGAAAATTTGGTTAATTTGGTAGATTTTTCTTTTAGAGAATATTACCAAATTGAAGGTTACCGATTTCTTTTTATTCCATTTTAATAGTGTTATTTGTGATGAAATTTTTTAAAATTATTTCGAAAATATATGACTAAGTGCTCTTGTAATTCGAAGAGTTACTCAATTTTATATGTAAAATTTTAAAAATATTGTAAAAGACTTTCAAATAATATGTACAAATAATTTTTAGTACCTTGTGGTGGAGTTAGATTTCTGGTTGGCCATATATCTTATTAGATAGGGATATCCGGCAATTCATCTACGCAAACCTCTTCTAATTGACATTGAAATCTGGTGAAAAAGTCGCAGATCATTTATTGGTACCATGCCTTGCGTAAAGCAAATAGTGTTATTGATCTTCTTGCTAAAAAAACAATACCTCCTAGTTGATCTTCATTTGTTCGAGTATCTCCTTCTAGACATTGTGCAAGCTTTAGCATGAAATCATTCTGACACATCTAGATTCAGACGAAACTAATTTTTGTTTCTTATTTTCTTTTTTCTTTGTTTTTTATACTTGATCCCTTAGTTCTCCAAAAAAAAAAAAAAAAAGACTGAAAAAAAATTATTTTTTTAATTAATATTGTAATATATAGAAAAAATTACATTTTTCATTGATTTTATCTAAATGATATATAATAAAAAATTACATTTATAACATCAATTAAAATTAAAAAAAATATTTTCTAAAACTTATAATATATGAAGCATCATTAACATGCGTAATAGAATTATTAATTGAAAATATTTTGATAAAAAAATATATAATTATTAATTGAAAATATTTTGATAAAAAAATATATAATTTAGGATAATTTATTTAAATAAATTAAAATAATTAGAGTTTATATTTACGTAAATGCAATAATTCTAGACTGATTACATGTGGCTAATTTTTTGGTAACGGATTGGAGAGGTGTATTATGTATATTTATGCAGAGTTTGTGTATTTTTCATGGATATGAAATAATTATTTTTTTTTAATTAGAAACTACAAATTGGAGGCTCAGATTTGGGTAGGGGTAGAAAACTGAGGGTCAGATTTTGGGTAGAATAGAAAACTGAACCTCAGTTTTAGGTAGAAATAGAAAATCGAGGGTAAGTTTTGAGTAAAAAATAAAAAAAAAAAATCAAAATTTCCCAAATTGGAGGGTCCGATTTACATGTTTCAAAAAATGTTTAACGTTAAAGCACAAATCTAAAGGTCAGATTTGTAAATTTAAAAAAAAAAATTAAAACCACAAATCTGAGGGTCAGATTTGTAATCATCCATACAAAAAAGAAAAACACACCAACTCTCCACATTATTATTTAAAAACACCACCACAATCTCAATAATAAAAATAAAAAGTGATTACATGTGTGTCCTATTTCGATTTTATATAAATCGCAAAATTTTTACAATCGTTTACACATTTACACATAAACTATAGACCCCTACCACAATTTGTGAAGATAACTATTTACACATAAACTGTGGAATCTCATTTTATAATTCCGCGGTTTATGAAAAGGCATCAATTACACATAAACCTTAGAACCTCTACTACGATTTATGAAGAGCTAAGTCTGTACATACATAAACCGCGAGACCAAGCCACGACTCATACCTCTGGCTACACTTCTTCCCTCATACTTAGTCTTCTCTCAAGTCCCTCCTCCTCTCTTCTATCTAGACCGAACATCAAATCCATCTCCAAGAAGTTCTGCCACATCATCTCTGAGCTCACCTTCAAGATCCACCCCGATAACGCCTGACCTGAACTCCTTCCATTTATGTTCCAGTGCATTTTTTTTTCGATTCTTCAAAGCTTCAAGAATCCGCGTTCCTCATCTTTGCACAGTTGTCGCAGTATATCAGGGAGTCACTCACGCCTCACATCAAGAATCTTCACGGATTGTTTCTTTAGTGCTTAACCTCTCCGACCACGAATTCTGATGCAAGAATTGCCGCGTTAAATGCAAGTATTAATTTCATTCAGTGCTTGTTTGGCTCCACGGATCGGGACCGGTTCCAAGAATTTATTTGATGATTGATGGAAGTAGGGGTGTGCATGGGTCGGGTAAAACCGGCTTTGATGTGATTCAGACCCAACCCGTAATATATACTGGGTATATTTATTAGATCCGAACCCGACCCTAAATCCGATGAAACCTATACACTTTCGGGCCACGATTATACCGGATAAAAACCGGGTGAAAACTGGGCCGTTAGCATTACATTACCTTGATACTTTCTTATAAGCTAGCATGTGAAAATATTTAAATTTTCAAGACTCCAACCATTATTTGACATGGTAAAATTCACTTAGAAAAATATAATAAGAACCAGTTCTTCTCTGAAATTAAAGCATAACCATAATCAATACTAATATTGTCTAACAATACAAAATATTTAAATCAATACAAATAACACAATATTATGCATTAGTCTAAAATCTTATGCATTGTAAACATAAAATATTAACTTATAGTCTTATAATAACTAATAACACAAAATATTAAGGTTTACAATACTTAAATTCCACATAAGAATAGCCATCATTCATCACTAATAACACAAAATATTAATTGTGTATGATAACCGGGTCACCGGGCCGAGTTCGGGTGACCCGAGCTATGACCTGGACCCGACCTGAAATAATGACCGGGTCTATTTTTGAAACCCTTACCCGACCCTAGACCCAGTGAAATCACACCAAATTAGTCCCTAAAGTGTTCGGAGTCGGGTCGAGTCATACACACCCGCTAGATGAAAGCTTTTTTAGGGTGAGTAGTGCTAGTAGAGAAGAAGAGGTGAAGCAATGGTAATTAAGAAAAGTGCTGGTAGTGGTGAAAAGTGTGAAAATTTGAAATTTAAAAAAAAAAAGATAAAAAAAATAATTTAAAAATTTTATTAAAAGATTAACAAAAAATTAAAATTTAAGTATTATTATTACACAAAATTTATCTTTTATAAATATAATATTAATTTTTTATTTAATAAATATTTTTATTAATATTTATAAAATTTATAAATACAAATAATAATTTATTTTTAAGAATAAATTTGACTACTTATCCAATATATATGTATAGAAAAATAGAAAATCACAACTAATGCACTCTTTTCCTGCACTACTTTTTATAACATGAAAATCTGTTGTTGCATTGTAAGTTGAAACCTTGTCAGAACTTTTGCAACTTATTTGCCAATTATAAACGCTTTTGAAATTTCGTTTTTTAGGGTAAGACTAAAGATGTTTTATGCATATTACATCATGAGAGGAATTTGGTCCTTGACCGTTATTACGAATGATAAAATAATTTTCTGAACAAAAAAAATTCAATTCAATTTCTATCTTTTAAAATTATAGACAATATAACTCTCATCATATTACATATTAAAAACTAGCAGAATTTATTTAGGTGGATCATTAAATTAGTGACTTAACTATTAAATATTTAGTTGTCATTCTCAACATAAAAAACTTATTTATTTATGGAGATGTAGACCAAATGGCTTCGTATTTTCTTGTGGATAATAAGTTTTTTTTTTGGAAGAAAACTTTCATTTAACGAAATAGTCAAATGACATTTGCAAATTGTAAAATACACATTAGATCTAAAATTAAACTAAAAAAAAAAAATTTATGTTAAATTATGGTCTGAGAGTAAACGTAGAGTTTGATTATAAAGAATTTTATAAGATAAAAATAGAGATAAATCACAATTTTTTTGTTTTTAATTTTACACAAAAAATACTGCAACACAGAAAAATATCATTTTTTCTTTGAATAGATTCAAAAGCCTCCCGAATCTGAAAATATTTTTGTGAACCAAAAGTTTTTCTTGTTGAATCTTCATCTTATATCACTAATATAGTAACTAAAACATCCATAAAGAGAACCAAAACACTACAGAGGGGAGAAAACAACTACAAAATGATTATTTTAGATCTAGATATGGATCTTAGATTTAGATCTCTAGAAAAAAAAAAAAAAAACAACAAAGCAATAACAAAGTAAACAGAAAAAAACAAAAAGAAAGAGTTGTGAAAGAAAAAAGAGAGGGCGGATGACAACAAGAGAGGAGTAGTGGAGGGTTGTGGCCGACGCCCGACGAAAAGAGAGAAAAGAAAGAGGTGATGAAAATGTGGCTAGTGCGAGTGAGAGTGAGACTTTGAGAGGAGAGATATGAAGGGTTAGAAAGAAGAGAAAAAGAAAAGGGGGAAAGGAAGAGAAATGAAAAGAGGTTTCAGGGGGGAAGAGGAGTAGTAGAGGAGAGGAGGAAGGCCACCGCAGCCTAGACTAAGACGGCGGTGGCAGCTAAGGGTGCACAGATCCGGCCCGGTCCCGAACACTTTTGGGGCTAATTTAGTGTGATTTCATCGGGTTTAGGACCGGGTAAGGGTCTCAAAAATAGACCCGGTCATTATTTCGGGTCGGGTCCGTGCCATTGCTCGGGTCGCCCGAAGTCGGCCCGGTGGCCCGGTCATCATACACAATTAATATTTTGTGTTATTAGTGATGCATCATGACTATTCTTATGTAGAATTTAAGTATTGTAAATCTTAATATTTTGTGTTAGTCATTATAAGACTATAAATTAATGTTTTATGTTTAGAATGCATAAGACTTTAGACTAATGCATAATATTGTGTTATTTGTATTGATTTAAATATTTGGTATTATTAGACAATATTAGTATTGATTGTGGTTATACTTTAGTATTGATTGTGGTTATGCTTTAATTTTGAAGAAGGGTTGGTTCTTGTTATATTTTTCTAAGTGAATTTTACCATGTTAAATAATGGTTGGAGTCTTGGAAATTTGGATATTTTTACATGCTAGCTTACAAGAAGGTATCAACGTAATGTAATGTTAACGGCCCGATTTTCACCCGGTTTTCACTCGGTATAATTGTGGTCCGAAAGTGTATTGGTTTCATCGAGGGCCGGGTTCGGGTCTAATAAATAGACCCGATGTATATTTCGGATCGGGTCTGAGTCACATCAAACCCGACTTCACTCGACCCATGTGCACCCCTAGCGGTAGCCTTCAGAAGGCTTCGATCTTGTTTCCTTTGCATGAGAGAGAACCCTACGAAAACTTTTTTTTTTTCACCACAAATTTGTTCTTGTGGACAATAAGTTGCGTTTGTATTTGGTACATGAATATAATTTTAACCCCTATTTTTTCCCAACATTTAAGAGTTAGCTTCGAGGAGAAATTTGTTGATGATGCTGCTGTTAGCTTTGAATAGTGCTAGTGGAGTTACACAATCGAAGTTAGCAAGGTTTTTATTTTGTTTTATTTATGAAACATGTTAATTACTGTTGAGTGTTTTGTGGTCTTGTACCTATATCGCTTGATTTTTGGTAATTTCGAGAGGGAGTCGAATCAAATTTGTATCAAAATCTCAATTCGAGAATAAATACGATTCTTCTTAAAAGAGGAAATTTGATTCGAAATTTATAAAGTGTTTGTGTTGAAAAATCACTTATATATGAAAGATATGAAATGTCACTGATATTAAATTATAACAAATAATGTAAATAATTGTAACAAAGAAAAATATATAAAATAAATAGAAACTTTAAAAAAATAAAAAAGTTAAATTGAAAAAGAAAGCAAAATACTTGAAAAATAGATCAGAAGAATAAAATACTTGAAGAAAAAAAAAAGTTAAAAATTGATTCTAAACACTCACATGTACTTTTATTCTATAATTTTTTTTGACGTCAATGTGATTTGAAATTTGCATATTTTTAGTATAATTATAAAGTATTTAAATCGAAGTCTCCTAATTCTTCTAGGCTTTTTTTTATTTATAAACCAAAATGGCAAATTATAATATACTTCTTTTTTTCACAATATAACTTCTTTTCTTTTCTTTTTTCGGACTTTCACAACTCATAATCTTACTTTCATTATGAAGGATCTTATTTTTTAAATTGGACATCTTGTATCTTTTTCTTTTATTTTGGTCAGTAAATATTTTGTTTCACGTTTTTTATTTATTACGAGCTAAATGATTTTTCCACCTATTATTAGTAAATTTCGATTTCTGTCTTTTTCGATTCGACTCGTGTTATATATAGTGCAATTGACACTTTTTTTTTTTTATTATGATCGAATCATAGTATGTCAATTGTTGTACTAACAGTACCAAATACAAATGTAGTGTATTGTCTACAAAAAAAAAAAAAAAAAATACATCGTTTAGTCCATGTCAATTTGAATGAATAAATTCCTTACCAATTTAAAAAAAACAACGAAAAACTTAATAACGATTAGATCATCAGTTTAACGATTCACATAAAAGAATTCTATTAATTCTTAACTCGTGATATGACAAAATTATCATTTTTTTTACAATGTTAAAGGACAAAAATTGAATTAAATTTTTTTTATTCGACATAATTCGCTTTATTGTCTTTTGAAACTATGGTCCAGAACTAAATTGGGTCCTGTCTTGCATTATTAGATGTCGATCAACAATAATCGACATTTCAATATTTATTATTAGTACTTTTCTTTTAGTTAGTAACTAATATTTTTATCCATAATAATATTATGAGAATAAAAATCTTTTAGAATTATGTTGTTTTTATCATTACATTATAAATTATAACACAAAAAATTTATAAAATAAAATTATTTTTATAAAAAGGTCGAAGGAGACAAAAGTCCCGTCGACTAAAAGAAAAAACAGAATTTTTATAAATAAAAAAATCAAATAATAAGCTTTTTAGTTATTATGTTTACGCGAAAGAGTTTAATTTTTTACTAATAAGTAATAATTCATTCTAACACTCGTTATGAAAGAGTTTAATATATATATTTTTACGTTTAACTAGATGTTAAATCTATTGCATAAATAAAAATAATATTTTTTTATATATATAAAATTAGATATTAGTATAAAAAATTTTATATTAATAGTTATAAAATTAATTTAAAAATAATTTTTTTTGAAATATTTGAATCTTGATTCTAATTAATCACAGTATTAGTATTCTCTATAAATTATATGTAATAAATATTTAAAAGAAGAGAAGTGAAAATATCAATTAGAAAGATCAACGGTAAAACTTTAAAATTAAATAAAAAATATGTATATAATAATATATATTATTATGTGAATAATATTATGTGATTATTTTTTAATTATATTTAGTTATAAATTTATTGTATTTTTTATAGTTTTATGAATTTACTTGAATTATATTATTTTGTTAATTTTATTTTTCTGTAGTAGAAAAAGATAGAAAGAAATAAAGAACAAAAGAGAAAAGAGAAAGATAAAAAAAAAAGGAGAGAGAGAGTTTTTTAATTTTAGAAAAAAATTATTTTAATTGTAATGAAAGAATATTTCATAACACATTTTGGTTTGTCAAATTAATAATATAAAATATAAATTATATATAGAGTGAGAAGGATAGAGAGAAATAGAAAAAGAAAGAGAAGTAGATAAGAGAATGGAAAAAGAAAATTTATTAATTTTAAAAATAATATTTTATTTTAATTTTAATAAAAATATTATGTGGTATATTTTAATTGTTAAATAATTAGTAATATAATATTATAGTTATATTTAAATTTTAATTATAATTAAAAAATATTATATTATATATTTTAATTATCAAATTTGTAATTAGTCATAAATAATTATATAAGAGAGATAAAATAAATGGATAAAAAATGAACAAAATAAAAAGATTTTCTTTAATTATAAAATTAATAATATATAATAAATTTTTGAAACTATCATTATATGAGAATGGCATAGTGATGTCTACCACTTATGTGATCAATCTTTTCGGTAGTGATGAGTTTAGTTTGGTGTCAATCTTTTCAACCCACTACTTACGTGTTGTGTTTGCATGCTCATTAATGCCTTCGTCTGATCGTCTCTGTCACCACTCACCACTCACCACTCGAGATTCAAATCTTAAACTTGGCCAATAAAATATAAATAAATATAACAGATGACGTGTGGATCTAATCTATTTCTATACCCATAATAGCTTGTATAATAAAAGGATCCACAAATATTCTTTTATTCTATTTCCAAAATTGAATAATTTTTAAAATTTTACTAACTATGATGTACGAAGGAGATATCCCGTGATACAAGATACGTAGATATACAAATTTTAAATTTTTTTAAGATATATATATATATAAAATAAAATTTTTAAATAAATTATAAAAATATTTTAATATTTTATTAATATTAAAATATAAATTATTTTTTTAATTATTTTTAATATTTTTATTTAATTATATAAAATATTTAAAATATTTAAAATATTATTATTTAATAATTAATATTATTTTTAAACGTATTTTAAAATATATGTTAAAAATAAGATTAGATACATTGACACGTGATAGTATTTTAGTGTATCTATCGAATTTTTTTTTTATTAAGATAGAATTAGACATAAAAAATACACGTGTCAAACAAAATATCATGAATATCGTGTGCGAAATGTGTTCATGACAACTCAGCAAAGTGTTCATTGTTGAAAATTTTAAGACTTTCTTAACCCCAAGGTCATCTATGTTAAATCATTAAGAAAAAAAGAGAGAGTGTTTGGTTCTTTGATTTTCCTCAACCAAAGCCTTCTGTATCCTTAATAGAATTGAATCACAACTTCTCTATTAGAAAAAAACTGCAAAGACAGCTTTTAATGTGTTTGGGACCAAAATCTCTGAAATCATTATTTATATTTGAGTGTAACACTTATTAAACCCTAAAGACAAATAAAATAGTATCTCTAGTCTTATTCTCATTTAATTCCAAATCAAAAGTAATAATGACTTATTCGATTCAGCATTTATGACAATAATTGATATCACTGTTATCTAAGCCATTTAATATGAAATAGTTTAATTTGCGATTATAATTAATATATGTATTGTCTATAAATAAATTAGGAAACAATAATTTTTTAACAATCTCTCACTTGAGTTATACACATATTTTCTTGAGATAATCACATCTTATAAACTTTATGCGCGCATCTAAATGGTATTTCCTAATTACTTTAACAATCTGGTCCATCTCATATATATCAGTTATGGAATTATCGCAGTTTTTATCACATTAGTATCGCGACAAAACTACAATAATCACCATACTAATATACTCAATGACATAGATCAAATTTGGATGAGAAAATTTAAAAATTACATGCGAAAATGATCTCATATATGCTTATTTTCAACTAGTTCAATTTTAATAAACTTTATGAAATCATGAATTTGAGTGCAAATAAAACAAAATATTTTATATCTGCAAAAATATCGATATTCGTAAATTTGTCTAAATCATATGAGCATCCAAATGTACACTCTCATTGAAATAATATATCATAAAATAATATAACACCCATATGAATAGTATCCACATGAAAGACTTTGAGTGTTTGTTTCTTATAAATCAAATATGGATGTATTTATAGAGTTTGTGTTAATTTACTCATTAGACACTTAAACACTCTAAAACTCTCTTGTTTAATAATAATTTAAAATAGCATACTACTAACACATTATCACAAAATAATTTAAGTAGTCTTTCAAATATATATATACATTATTTGTGATAAGTGTTTATAGTTATCTAATTGAATGCTTTCAAAAAGTATTTTATATTCAAGTGCTTTAACAAAAAGAGTAACAATTGTCCTCTTAATACCTTTTTAAAGAACCCTTCCAATGAGCATACAAATATAACTGTAGTGGATCAAAATTACTTTAATATTCAACAAAGTCAGAATATGAATACTAAATGATCTCTAATTTTATTTTTTGACTTCATATATGTGATATGTAATGTTTTGTTAAAACTTGTTTTGATACTATTTAGTAATCCATTCTTAACTTATTCAAACTTCTGCCAAAGATACCAATAAGGTACACAATAAACCTTATGCATTTTTTAACTTTAGGGTAAAGTACTAAATTTGTCCCCTAGGTTTGGGTGTAATTCTGTTTTGGTCCTTAAGGTTTAAAGTGTTCTATTTGAATCCAAAAAAATTTTATTTAGCATCAATTTAGTCCCATAGTGAGGTCAAAATTAAATAATTAACAAAATGTCCTACATAACAACAGTACAAGAACAAAATCGATAATCGGGAGAACAAGTACAAGCTCCAGAGGCATAAAATCAACCATTGATACATCAATACATTTATTTATTATTTTTTTATAATATAAATAAAATATTTTCTATAAAACTAAAGAAAATGATAAATAAATGTATTAATGCATCAATGGTTGATTTTGTGCCTCTGAAGCTTGTACTTGTTCTCCAAATTATCGATTTTGTTCTTGAACTGTTGTTATGTAGGACATTTTATTAATTATTTAATTTTGACCTCACTGTGGGACTAAATTGATGCTAAATAAAATTTTTTTGGATTCAAATAGAACACTTTAAACCTTAAGGACCAAAACAGAATTACGCCCAAACTTAGGGGACCAATTTAGTACTTTACCCTTAACTTTATAATTTTCTTGAGACACCTAATGAGACTATACTTATGTCCCTTAGAATTGAATATATAACCTTATTTACAATTCTGCATGCCATTAACATACAAGAATAGTAAAAATATACTTACTTCTACTAAATTGATATACAATCATCAACCACATTTATCTTAAAAGACCATATGAAATAATAATCTGATGAAATATAAAATATTAAAGATAAAAAACTTTTTTGAGTCCATAGATAAAATTCTTTAAGTAAGACTACATATACTTATTGCGTCATATAACACAATTCTCTAGTATATTATATCAATTATCTCATCAACATTGCTATTGAAAAACAATTCCTTATATCCATCTATTGTACCTCAAAATTTAATATACCATCAACGTCATTATAGTCCACTACAAGGGGGCGCTAAATGGCGGCGGTTTTTTTATGAAACCGCCGCAAAATCAAAGGCCGCCGATTCACCTAACCGCCCTGGTTATAGGCGCTGGGATTATATCTAGCGACGGTTTTAGGAAACCGCTGGTATAACTGCTGCTAAATAAATATTTCGCGGCACACAATTAGAAAATCGCCGCTAAATCTGAGTTACAGGATATGCTTCATGTTTACCGACGACTTTGAAACCGCCGCTATTTACTTAGATGTTGTCAAGTTGGCCACGTTTAGCGGCGGTGTTAAAACCGCCGCTAAACTGTTCTAAGGTTTCGGTCACAGTTATCGGCGGTTGCAAACCACCGCAATATATAAAAGATTTTTTAAACTTTGAATCACTTATCGGCGGTTTAAAACCGCCGCCAAATTAAAATATTTAAAAAAAATTGAGTTTTTATAAAAAAAAATGTATAAATTTTTAGAATTTTATAAGAGTATTTTTTTTCTTTTTAGTTTTTTTACAATTTTAAGAGTTAATATTTTCAACCTTAGTATCTAAACTTGTAGCAAAAACAATAAGATTATATGCAAAACAAAATAATATATTCATGAAAATACGAAGAAAACAAATATCTTGCAAAGAGTTGCATAGTCTAATTCAAAATAATGTTTTAATCAATCCAAAATATCTCAAATCCTAACATACTATATTTCGCTCTATCATTCCAAATTGTTCATCCCTGCAGCGATGTCTAGTGGTAGCTCCTCACCCTGCCGTTGAAATAGATAAATCAGAGCACTCTCCATTGCATGCCTCTTTTTCTTTTCTGCTGCTACCTCATCCTCCATCGCCTTTCTCTTCAACTTTTCGCCTTCCAGCTCTGTCTGCAGTTCAAGCAGCTTTCTATGGGTCTCCTCTACTTGGACTCTGTTGTCCGGCGCATGTGAATTCGGACTAAAGAGTTGATTAGGAGTCGGTCTGAAATCCACACCACGTACTCTACCGGGTTTCTCTTTTTCAAAAACCTGAGCAATGGAATCATTTTGAGACAACATTCTAGAAGACTCATACTGTTGCTCAATCTCCTTAATTCTTTCCTACATACACAAATTAGCAAATACCATCATTTTATTGTTGGGTCCATCTCATGTCAAGAACACGCCAAACAGGACAATTAACTGTATCACTTACATCACAACAAAAAACACACAAATATAGTATTAAAAAAATTGGTATCAAAAGTTATTTACATAAAACAACCAAAATAGAAAATCTATTTCATAGGATGCCAACCGCTATAAAAATAATTAAGGGATAAGTGAAACTGAATTATTTCGAACATCACAAACAGAATTTTCCTAGTAAATGTGAAACTCTACTTAAGGATTGAAATCTCATGCAGTAACAACTGTCCTAGGTAACATATATATAATCTGCAGTAATAACTAAGGAATTGTAATCCACAAATCAATGAAATCACAGATGAAATTTAACTATAAACATATCATCAGACACTCGAATTAGACCCCAGATTACTTAATCTGCACCCTAAAAATAACATCCTTTATCAAAATTTGTTGTAATCTCCGTTAACTACTATCCATTCATCTAGATTTAGAAATAACACAAACAATAAATTTTATGACAGATATAATTAAATAAGCCAGAGAAATAAATCACCAAAAAACAGATGAGAAAGATGAGAAAGAGCATAATTTGTTGAATCAACTAAATGAATTCTAAGATAATTAGACAACAGCAACATCTCCTTTCTCACAAGACCCCACCATATCTTAGCATTCACCTTTTAAATGTCAACAGCCCTACCAAAACCTTGTCTTTCAATCTTCCTTTATATTAGCTTTGAAATAATGATTCAATAACTAATAACAATTTAACCAAAATATATTCTAAAACCAAAAAAAAAAAAAAAGCTCAAATCTTTTTACAAAGAGAAAGACTATCAAAGGCGTAAAAAGAGCAAAAGTGTCAACTGCGGAAGAAATTTTGGAATTGCATATTTTTCTCTACCAATGAAGCTTATATAAATTATAATCAACATGGTGCCAAAATTTTTTAAGATTTAAAAATTATACAGAATCAAATTTGAATGTTTCTCGGTCATATATCATAGTATAAATGCTACAATAAAATTAAGAAAAGATCATATATCATTTCATATAGAAGTAAACTATTATCCTATTTGAGATCATAATTTATCGATAAATTATAACTAGTACTTACACCAATTACTCTTACTTTATCATTAATATATGAGCCATCTTTTTTTGTGTGCACTGTAATCCATAACTCCCCTCTACCGACTCTCTTGTTGTTCCAAATGTAACAACAAAGCTTTTGCCATTACCATATTCCACAAAATAAAGGAAAATTAAGTCAGAGATAGTCCAAATAGTGAATAAAAAAGTAAAGTACCTCTTATTCCATCCGCCGTGCGAAGCTTTTCGAACCGCCAGTGTGGGTATATAGTTGTTTTGATCGATTGATCGTGTTTTTTCTGCACTTCTCCTATTAGTCCATCAGAGACAAAGGGCAATTAAAAACTGATAGAAAAAGACTCAATGCAACATAAATGGTATTGTTGTGTAACAATGATACACTAGATTACCTTCGTCTCAGCTTTGGTGCGATAGTCAAGGAACCATCTCCAATGCTCTCGATCAATTCTCGACAGGCGATGTTCAATATTTTGTTCAGTCGTGAATGCTGGCTCATAAAAATCATCATACAACCTCAGCCTTGTTTCCTTCCAAGACTTCCCCATATTTTTCAAAATATTTTTCTTGATAGTTCCTTCGCTATCTTCATCAAAGTGAAAATTTTGCTACACAGACAATACAAGTTGTTGATAATTGTAAAAATAAGCAGATTTAAATCAAAGGGGATATAAACTTTTACCTTGACACATTCGTTATAAACCTTATCTTTAGTGGTAATCTGACGTCAACTTTCCCTACAGATAGAAAATTTTCTATAAAGCAAACCAAGCATGCCACTCAACAGTCCAATTTCTCTCCAATTGCTTGCTTTGCGTTGTTGAACATGAGCACGATCTTTCTACCGTTAGGCCGTTCCATAGCCCCCTCACGCTTAGTTTTGCCGGCTTGATTGTGTCGTCAGAATCTATAAACCAAATATAATACCTTATATGTGTATCCGTTGTGGATAGCATGCGAGAAAATTAATATATAACATAATAATATTAACATAATACCTTATTATGCACTTTGCAAAAGAAGCATGATGGATCAGACCAGCATAAAACATGCATAAATTGGTGTAGAATTGTAACACTTGAAACAAATTTAAAAAAAATGACTGACTTTTAATGTAGAAAATTAATAATAAGTACAAATTTGAAATTTATTTTAAATGTCGGAGACAAGAATTAAATTAATATAATAATTCATAATTTTTTAAAATATTTTGATAGGCCACAGTAGGTTTAATTATTTTGTTGATTCCTATAGTTTCGCAAAATTTTCAATTAGGTCCCTATACTTTTTTTCCTTTTAATTGAGTCCTTGCACCAATTTTTTTTTAATTGGGTCCCTACACTTTGTTTTTCTTTTATTTAGGTCCCTATACCAATCCTTTTTTTTTAGTTGGGTCCCTATAAAATTAAGCCAATTACTACTAAGAGGGACTTAATTGAAAAAAAATTAGTGTAGGGACCCAATTAAAAAGAAAAAAAGTATAGGGATCTAATTGAAAATTTCACGAAACTATAGGAACCAACAGAACAATTAAACCGCCACATAATACATTTTATCCAATAAAAAAAATATAAAACAAGAAATAAAAAACACAATTCAAACAATGGAGAAGGTCAAATGTCATTGACTGTGTTGCAATGGAAAGCATTTGGGATGAACGAATTAGAGTATAATGTAAATTAACAATGGGTGGAGCCTAAATCATGTTGATTGAAGAAAAATAATTAAATACGCTACCGATGATCTTAACCGTCCAAAACTCTGTAGTCTTGTGTCCTCTGTGACTCTGAGCTCCAGAAGCATCAAAGAGGTCGTCAACTTCTTCATCAAGAAGAGGTACCTCATTTGCATTAGCGTCCAAGTTTAGATGGCCTGGCAGCGAGTTCTGGACACTATTTGTGCTCATCTGTGGAGTAGACCTTGGTTCACTTCGCGGGAGACGAAACGGGCGTGAAGTTGCGGGGACACTATCACCACTGGTTGGGAGAATTTGAGGCCATCATGGTGGGAGTCCGAAGTCGCAGTCGCTTCCGTTTAAAGTTGCTGAGATCCTGCTCCCAATAAATTTTATTTTAGTGGGAGGTTATTGAATTTTTTAAAATAAATTTTATGACTATTTTGTTCTTATAATTTGTTTTATGAAATGGTTTGTTACAAAGTAAATATAGTCTAAAGAAATTGAAAATTAAAGTCATGGTAAACTCTTTGTATTGACTTTGTAGATTATACCTTTTGTTATATGGTACAAAGATTATATATAATATAATAAATGATACATGTATGTTCTCATATATAAGAATATGAGACTTAATATTACTCTCTTATGGAGTTCTCTACCTTAATAGAAAAACTAATATCATTCAGACTATGTTTATTTTTGTACTTAATAAAAAAGCTAATATCATTTAACTTATTTTTAACTTTCAAGATATACATGAAAAGATGTAACCTTTTATGCATTAGATAATTTAAAGATACTTATTATAGAGAAATTTAAAAATATTCTAAACTAAAAAAATTATTTAATAATAAAATTAAATTTATTCAAAATCGTAGAGAGAGTTAGAGAGAGAAAGAGAAAGTTGAATTTTTTTAACTAATTACAAAGAATCACTACCATCAAAACTATTAAATTTGAGTATATTAAGTGAGGTTTAAAAAGTAAACCATAATGATAAATCTAAATGTTTTCTGTCTCTCTTTATATAGTGTTTCATTTTAAGTAACTATTTTTTATGGATAGTATTCAAATGACGAACAAAATAATAAGAAGATTTATATTAGATTATGAAAATTAATCTCATCCTTATAATACGATGTCATTATTTCAAAATATGTAAAATAAAATAATAAAATATAGTTTAATTGATGTGCACAATAAAATAAATATGAAACTTATAAAATAGCAGTCAATTGTGGATAGCAATGGTTGTCTTCTGTCATAAGGTACTATATTAAACTGCGACTTAAATTTATAATTTTTAGTTAAAAAATTTACAATTATGTACTATTTTTTTATTATCTTGGTTGAAAATAATATATTTTGATATTGTTTTTTAGAATTACTGACATTAAAATTTAATAATTTCAAAAAAATTTAAATACTTTATGTCTTAATTCTTTTAGCAAAACTTCAACAATTCATAAAAGTTAACACAATAGATGATTATAAATGGTTTAATTACTCTGTTGGTCCCTATAGTTTTGCAAAATTTTCAACTAGGTCCATATACTTTTTTTCTTTTAATTGGTCCTTGCACTAAATTTTTTTTTCAATTAGATCCTTCTTAGTAATAATTGGCTTAATTGTATAGGGACCCAACTAAAAAAAAATGGTGCAGGGACTCAAATAAAAGGACAAAAAAGTGTAGGGACTCAATTGAAAAAAAATTTGATGCAGGGACCCAATTAAAAGAAAAAAAAGTATAGGGACCTAATTGAAAATTTTGCGAAACTATAGGGACAAACAAAGTAATTAAACCATTATAAATCAAAATGATAGACAAGAGTAAAAGTTGCGATGATGATATTTGGTAATAATTAATAACGATCGGATGAAGAGAATGTGGAAGGAGAAAAAAATGAGAAAGGAGAATAAGATAATATAATAGTAAGAGAAAGAATATTGTTTGATACAGTGAGGCGATATAATACAAATATAAATTAATAATTTAAAAAAAAATAATAAAATTAAAGATAATTTAAAAATTAAATATAAAATAAAAAAAATATTTTTATCAATTAGAATTATGCATGAAGATAAAGAGTATTTTGAATATAACTTTTTATCTTTACTTTAAATAAAATACTGTTAAAAATAAATAAATAAACTTAATAACGTTTCTAAATAGTTAATTGTAAATAATATTTCTAAATTGTTATTTTTATTTTGTTACACATAATAACAACATAATAAATTTATTTAATATCTTATTTAATTTAAATTGTTAAATTTTATACATTCTAAAAATTAAATAACTTATAAAATTTTTATTTTTGTTTTTAAATTTGTTTATTCTTAATGTTTAGATTATTTTATTAAATTTATAATTTTAAAAATAAAATTATAAAAATTAATCTCTTCAAAATAATAAAAAGCAGTTGAACAAGTAGGGGTGTTCATGGATCGGATCGTATCCGCAGATCCGCGGTAAATATCCGCACCCGATTCAAAAGTTGCGGATACGATCCGATCCGCACATTGATCGGATCGGATAGGATCCAATCCGCACCCTTTACGGATTGGATCTCGGATATCTGCTCTACATCCGCATATCCGATCCGCGAATTCGCAGATCTGCACAATAATAATTAAAAATAAATAATATATATGTTTGGTATTATATTTACTTGTTTGTATATTTTAGTTAGTAATTATTATTTATATATTGTATTATTTTATTTTTTTTATTTAGAAAAAATTTGATTAAAAATATTTTAGAAATAAATAAGTTTAAAAATGTTAAAGAAATATTTTTATTGAATTTTTTTATATAGAAATATGATTAAAAAAAGAAGGTTCAATTATACGGATATATCCGATACCCGATCCGCACATTTGCAGAGCGGATCGGATCCGACAATAAAAAATGCGAATATCATATTCAATTCGATAAAAATTGTGTGAATCAAATCAAATTTTCAACCATATCCGATCCGATCTGATCCATATACACCTCGATAAACAGGCACGATAATGTCTATTGAGCCGTTAATTATATATAAGAACGATATCTCTAATAAGATGTTCATCCCTAATTTCCTTATTCTTCTTTGAGTTTTCAATTTCTATTTTATTTTTATTTTGAATTTTTTTACCTTTAGTGTTTTTTTTTTTAATTTTTGTTGCGTTAAGGAAATTGGATACATTAAAAAATTTAAAAATTATAAAATTTATAACTTATATGTTTTATTTTTATGAATTAATATAATAAATTTTTTTAAAACAAAAATATCCTATGCAAAATTTTTCAAGACTTATTTAAATATATACTCTGTTAATAATTATACTAGTTAGCAAAAGCTTGGGGATCAAGAAGGTTCGGCTATAGCTAAGCTCAGTCTTTTTTTTAAAAAGAAGAAAAAGTCCAATTATTTTCTGTGGGCCGAAGCCCAGCTAAATAATGATTTCTTTTACGACATTAAAGTGAAAGAAATAATCATCTTTAACTCAGATCCAAAATGAAGCTCAAACCGAAAAAGATCAGGTAGAAAACTACAAAAAAAAAGAAAAGAAAAAAGAAAGTGACCAAAAGCAACTATTTTTTCCTTTTAAAAATATAATTTTTTAATATTCTTTTAAGAACAATTTTTTATTAAAAAAAATAAATTTTATATTTTTTAGTATATAATTCATTATTTATTAAAAATTTTATTTTTTTTAAAAAGTAATATATTAGATGCTTAAAATAGAATATTGTTTAATGAAAGTAATTTTTTTTCAAAAAAATTGTATCCATATTAATTATATAAAAATATATTTTTAATAAGAAAATACTTATTTTCTTAAAACGAAAATCAGTCCAAATCACTTTATAATATTTTAAGGTGTATTTGGTTTAGTATTCAGAGTTTTAATCGAGTAGTAACTCAGGACAATTTACATAAATAAAATGAATGAGAGAAAGTGTTACGCAAACATATTCTGAAAAACTAGACGCAAATGTAATAAAACACCCTAACGCAGAACCTGAATATACGTAATAGCGGTTTATGAATGGGCCCAAAACGTATTCTGCGAAACACTGCAGCGGATTATGAATATATAAACCGCGATACCCTACAGTGGTATTTTCATGTGGCTGCTTGGAAAATGCTTATGTGTATGTTTGAAAAACACGTTGGAGAAAGAGAAGTGATTCCACCTCTGAATACATGTTCATATGAAGCTAAAATTTTTGGCTTTTGACGTTCATGTTCATGGTGGCTGGTTACTGTTGGTAAATTAGATGAGAAATTTTTTTCGTTGCAATATTTTTTTTCATCAAAATCTTTTAAATTTGTTTCAATCACTAACAAGGTGAATATTTTAATTTTTTTTATTATTTTTAGTACTCTCTTTCATATTTTAATTTTTATATTTTTTTTGTTTATACAGTATATGTGGTTGGTTTTATAGAATTTTTATTCTTTCTTATCTATATGAATTTTTTTCTATTCTTTATTTGATGTACTCTATTTTTGTTTTGTATAAAAAATTATTTTTTTTGGGTTTGTAAAATTTGTAATTGTAATTATTATATAATACGGTATTATCAAAATTTTGCATAATATGAATTATAATCCTATCAAAAAGTATAAAATAAATAAAAAACTAATTATAAGTAATAATAGAATCATAAATAATAAACATTTATAGTTTAAAATAATATTAAATTATAGAATACTGACAATACTAAAAAAATTATAGAATTTTTTTTATTTGACATTATAAAATTTATAGTACTCTCTTTCATATTTTTATCTTTTATTGTATTTTTTTATTTATATGATAAATAATTTTTATATTATTTCACTTCTAATTTTTCATGTGTATTATTATTTCTTGTAATTTTTATTATTTCTTTGTTCGTATTAACTTTTTTTTATTATTTACTGTTCTTTATGTCTAATAATTTTTTTTTTAATCATTTTTGTATAATACTAATTTTTTATTATATAATAATTACCATTACAAATTCTAAAAAATCGAATAAAAAATAATTTTTTTTCTAGAAAACAAAAAGAGAGTATATCAAAGAATAGAAAAAAAAACTCATTCAGATAAGAAAGAATAAAAATTTCATCAAACTAACAACATATATTATATGAACTAAATTTCTCATCTAATTTTCCAATTTCTCATCTAATTTTCCAACAGTAACCAGCCATCACGTAAACGTATGTTCAGAGGTGGAATCACTTCTCTTTTCTATAACGCGTTTGCCAAACACACACAGACATTTTTTAAGCAGCTACATTCTGAAGAAACTGCTGTAGGTATCACGGTTTATATAGTAAGCCAACTCCTTCATAATCAGCTACAGGGTGCAGCGGTTTATGTGTTTCAGCTTCTCAACATAATGGTGTAACGGATTATAGGGGTGGGCATGGTTTGGATTTTTAAGAATCCAAACTGGATCCACTTCAGAACCAGATGAAACTAAACCAAAACTAGATTGAAGAGAAAAACCGATTCTAAATCGATTTGAAAAAACAAAAACTAGTTTTAAACCGAGTTTAGAATTTAAATCCAGTTTTACTTACAAATCGGTTTAAATCCAATTTTTTAATATCCAAATTTAAAATTCGATTTTTTTTTGAAAATCCAGTTTTAAAACCAGTTTTTTCAACCAAAAATCCAGTTTTAAAACTAGCTTTTAAAATCCAATTTCCAAACCAGATTTTTTAACAAAAAATTCACTTTTAAAACCAGTTTTTAGAAATTCAATTTTCAAACCATAATTTTTTTTAAAAGTAAAATTAATACCAAAGTCATTTTAAAGTGTATAGGTTCATTACAATTAGAATTTGGTTCTTTATAAATCTAATGACAATAGCTAATCTATATAACATTTAATCATTCTCAAAACATAAAAAAGATACCATAAAAAAATCTCTCTAAAACAACACCACAAAATATCAAAAGATGTCAAGTTGCCAACAAAATCATCAAACAACCACAACTTTTGAGAAAAATATATATGCAAATAACAAAATATACCTTTGTCATTTTGAGACAAATCTTTAAATGAAAGTATTAAACTAAATGTGAATGCTAATCATACCTAGTCATCATCAAGATTATCAATTGATGCTGCCATAGAACAAGCACCATCATTAGAGGAAAATATATATGTCAAGAGAATCAAATTAATTATCAAGTTTATATTCAACAACTTTTAATTGGTAACTAATACCTAAATTTTAAAATAGCAAGACGACAAAAACAAAAATAAAATAAAATGAGAAGAAATATGAAAAAAATTCTATACCTTGATCAACTTGTTGAAGAACTTCACCATCATCATCTAAAGCAGAGAAAAGATCTTCCTTAAGCCAATCTCCTGTGCAGACTAAAGCCTCTACCATTCTAGGTGTTAAGGAACTGCGGTATGGATCGAGGACTCTTCCTCCAGTACTAAATGCAGAAACAGGTATAGTCAAAACCTCGCGAGCCATATTTCCAAGAATTGGAAATCGGGTTGAGTTGACCTTCCACCAGTTTAATATATCGAACTTATGCGAGTATGGCTCGCATTCTTCTTGTAAATATCTATCAAGTTCAGATCTTGTATTTGTTCTACGACCGGTTGCTTGCAGAAAAAAACCCATGTCATGAACATCGGTATTAATGTTGTTGACTTAAACATCTTGCGTATCAGTTTCACTTGCTTCCTCATAACTTTGGTATTGCTGATAAAGTAACTTTATGCACTTGGACAACTTTGACTTCAATTCGCCTCCTTTTTTCTTCTCCAAATAAATAATCCAAAAAATAATTGACATACTCAATCTTTTGCATTGGATTAAGTACGATAACAATCAATAACAACATATTCACCGAATCAGGATTGCCCCAATACTTCTCATACTTAACCCTCATCCTTTCTGCTATGGACATAGTACTGAAATCAACAGAATCACAAGAATGACGAATAAATCGTCCAATTGCAAATACTTCCTTCATATACATATCACTAGTAACATATAAGGTACCAGAAATACGTATAGTGGCATCACTGAACACTTGCAAAAAAGGTATAATGGAGTAAGCATACTCCTAGTCTAAATCAGAAGGCACACCTCTCCCTTTTCCTCCACTCATCTCTCCTACATAGGTATTGTCTTTCAAAGCAAGCAACTCAAATGCTTTGCGATGTTTCAAAGCTACCTCTAACGTTTGATAGGTAGAGTTTCACTTAGTCTCAACATCCATGCAAGGCAAGCCTTTATATTAGATTTTTTCTAGTTCAACACACTTTTGAAACCTAGTGGCTCTAGATGGAGAAGATCTAACATATTTTACTGCACTACGAATCCTCAAGACTGATTCATCAATCTCTTTCAACCCTTCTTTTACAATCAAGTTTAGAATATGTGCACAACACCTCATGTGAATAAATTCACCATTCAAAATAATGCTATTCCAAGAACTCAATCACTGCTTTAGATATTTAATTGCAACATCATTAGATGATGCATTATCAACTGTAACACTAAATATCCGATTCAAATTCCAATTATTTAAACAAGACTCAACTGTTGCTCCTATACCCTCTACTGAATGACTTGTCACTTGGCAAAAATTAAGTATTTTTTTATGTAATTTCCAGTCCAAATCAACAAAATGTGCTGTCAAACTCATAAGTAAAATTTTGAATTGAAGTCCAAATGTTCGTTGTTAAACATACTCTACCACAATTTGTCAAGAGAAAATTTTGCAACTTCATCTTCTCTTCAGCATAAAAAGCTCCAATGTCACGTGCTAATGTAGTCCGTGAAGGAACTTTGAATCTTGCTTGTAGGGCATACACAAATCTTCGGAATTTCGAGCTCTCAACGAAGCGAAATGGTAGCTCTTCCCCAATAAACATTTCCACAAGTGCCCTTCGAGCCTCCTCTTGGTCAAATTGGAAGCACTGGGTGAATTTAAAACACCACGCTCATCTATAGTCGGTGTGGTCATTGTTTTTTTTCTTTTGTTCGAATCATTATTAGAATTTTGCTTGCATCTTCTCAAATGACCTCACATTGAACCGGTTTTGTTCCCATATTGTATTAAACAACCACAATATTTGCATTTGGCCTTCTTCTCGGTAGCATTCTCTGCATCAAAATGACCCCAAACAACTGACCGATTTTTACGAATATCTGACGGTGGAAAAGATGATTGAGTGCTAGCAGACATCCCTGCTGTCATATATCCCTGCAGACTCAAAATTTGGTGCCAAACATATTAAAATTAACACAAACTAATTCTTAACATTTAGAATATCAATGCTATTAACATCATATATAATACAGAAAATAATACAAAACATATATAATGCAGAACAGAAACAGAAGTAAGTACACATAGAATTTATAGGTTAATAAATTAAAACCTTTATTATTCTTTAATTTCAGTTATTACTGCTTACTACTACCTTACATATAGTTGGACCTTATTGTTCTTTTTTACACATTATTTTTTACTAACTAGCATGGTTATTTATTACTAAGAGAGCAAAGTTAATTCCTTTCAACTAGCTAGTGTAGAATTTGTATACATGTCATACTCTAACAACAATATAATAATTATTACTAATAAAATAGAGAAACGTAGTTTTATAAAAAAAAATTCACAAATAATAACCAGTGATTATCATAATCCATAATCATAATTCATGGTATTGAACTGCGATTTTCTCTTCCTTCTATATATAATTATAGAACTTTTAATAAGAAGTTGTTTTTATCGTTTATAAAGATACCTTTATTTCTTATAGTCACCAGAAAAAAGATCAGATACCTTTCTTATAAAAAGAGAATTTTCTAATATTTAACTAAAACATAAATGTTACTTGTTCAAAAAGAAAATTAAGAAAATCTATAAACAACAAAAATGAAAGATTTGGATATCATTACGATTTTGACTTTGGGTTTGGACGCAACAAAGCTAAGTCCTAAGGCTAAGTTAAAGGTATTCTCATACCAGCGGCTGTTTTTGTCATTTTCTCCTTAATTAATTAATGAACCATGATAGTTTGTTTAAATTAACATTAATTAGACTACTAAAAAAAGTTAAAAGTTTTAAATATCTTGGGTGCATCATACAGGATAATGGAGAGATTGAACAGAATGTAAATCATAGGATCCAAGCAGGTTGGTCAAAATGGCGGAGTGCATCTAGTTTTATATGCGACAAAAAAGTACCTTTAAAACTTAAAGGTAAATTCTATCGCACCGCTATAAGACCGGCTATGCTTTATGGTACAGAGTGTTGGGCGGCTAAAGGAGAGCACGAACATAAGCTGAGTGTGACAGAGATGAAGATGTTGAGATGGATGAGTGGTCATACGCGATTGGATAAAATAAGGAACGAAGATATAAGGGAGAGAGTTGGAGTAGCACCCATTGTGAAAAAGATGGTTGAATCGCGTCTCAGGTGGTTTGGACATGTGAGAAGAAGACCGATAGAACATCCAGTCAGGATGGTGGATGAGATGAAAGATGGACAAGGGGCGAAAGGCAGAGGAAGCAAGACCTAAGAAGACCATCCATAAAGTGGTCAAACGAGATCTACATGTAAACAGTCTCTCTGTAGACATGATACATGACAGAGCACAATGGCGTCGTTTGATTCATGTAGCCGACCCCACTTAGTGAGACAAGACTTTGTTGTTGTTGTTGTTGTTGTAGACTACTACTAAACACTAATCCTTAATCCAAGGATCATTAGCTAGCAAAGCAATTATGATTAACCATTGACCCTTATTGTTACCTTTCATGTTCAACTTTTCTATTTCATATAAGTTATTATTTACAACTGTAAAAGTAATTAGTAATAAGAATAAAATTATGATCCGGATAGTAGGCTGGTAAAGAAGTTGTCTAAGCAAGAAACGTTATTGCAGGGTTGGAATCAGGCTTCCAACAATGGAAGTGAGGTTTCAGAATTTGCAATTGAGGCTGATTGCTATGTTGGAAGCAGAGCCTTCCCAACACTACCAAATGTTGCATTGAACATTCTGGAATCTGGCCTCGGTATCTTTGGAGTTAGTACTACAAATAATGGCTCACTACAAAAAGGAATTCATTCTGATATATGGGTTGACAAACCCCAAATGTGAGGTTTCCAGATTATTGTACAACTAAACTAGAATGTTTTAAGTACAATAAAGGAAAGAGGTCTCTAATTTCAGTTCGATCTATATCAGCTTCATACAGGATTCTCCTCAATCCATAATTCAAGAGAGTGAACCTTATTACAGCTAATCTACTTTTCCAACTTTTGGTCGCTCATGCTCACAAAATTTTGAATAAGTTACCTTAATCTCTATCTACTTTCTCTTAAAGAGGCATCATAAGACTGGAAGAACTTCTACTTCTGAGATTCAGGACACAATTTAAGATTGACAGTTTGAATCAATTATTTTCCGAGGATAATGTATGAGTGTTTCAGTTGTTGATGCTAATAACTGAATGAAAAATGCAAAATGCTAAACCAATAAATTACTGACAGAAAATAACTTGTGTATTTGGATGAACTTATTTTGGGCTCAAAATGTTTAGGACCAAAAGCTTTCAAATATTAGTACAAAAATGAATTCATTCAGATATAATTTTGTGCTCATGTTCTATAGAAACAGCATATTACGCAAATGTCTTATTCAAATGGGATATTACATATTATGCAAGTTAAAGAAAATTAAGACGCAAGTCCATAATTTGCATTAATTATCCTAATAGAGATTTGAAGGTACAAGTTCTGGTTTCTTTGCTAGTAGCCAATTCTAGATGGCAGAACTTTGATGTATAGAGTTCATGCTTTGGAATCTAGGAATGAATAATCAGAATGTACTTTAAAGTGCATGCTATAGAAACTGAAACCTATGTACTATAAGCTTCTAATTGAACATAAATCAAATGAATAATCAATGTTCTCTAAGGATTAGTTTCTGTTTATATGACCCTCTATTCTTCCTTGTTACTTCCATTATGAAATTATTACACAAACTTTGAAACCTAGCCTTTTAGATTTGCGTTGACTTGGTTTAATTTCATCTTAACTCAGTGTGTAGTGGTTTTATTCACTCAAGTTTGAGAGTAATGGAAAGAAGAATAGATACACGTTTTGAAGCTTTCCAGAAGGAAATAAACTCAATTGGTTTGGGTTTTGACATAGCCCAAGATATAGATTTTGGTAACTGTAAGAAGGGTTCAAGGTTGTATATCAATCAAAATTTTTTCCACTTGTATTTTTTCCACCTTACATAATTATACATCTCATGATCTATCAACAGATGTTCTTAACACAGTAGAAAAAGGAAATTTTGGCTATGTTCATTGATACATTGCATACAGAATTGTACAATTGAAAACTTACAGGAACAAAATGCACCAAACTTAAGTTTATCACAGTTTTATAGTCAAAAAGAAAAAGAGGGAAAAATCATACCTCTTAAGCCACACTACAGTGATAAACCAAAATAAGGGTTCCTAGGTAAGTTTATATTATTCTGTTGAAATGATGGCACAGCAACTAAAATGGGCAGAGGCAAAGTAAGAAGAAGGAGAAACAGAGGTACTAACCTTGTGAGGCGGTGACCCAGAGCCCAGAGGCAAGAAGCACGAGCAGAGGCGAAACTGGAAGCCCACACCTGTGACGGCGAGTCGGCGACGGTAAAGACGACAGCGGAAAAGACCAAAGGCAGAAGAAGAGAAACAGAGGTGAGGCCATTGAACGGTTGAAGGAAACAAATCAGTGCCGGTGCCAGTTGCATGCTCTGGTGCCGGCTGCGGGGGAGACTATCCGATCGAAGGAGAAGAGCTGAAGGAGAAGAGGATTGGATTTGTGCGTGAGTTAAGCGTGAACTGGTTTACACTAGAGGTGTGCATGGCCCGGTCCGGCTCGAAGATCCGGTCCGACCTCGAATACTTTAGGACTATTTTGGTGTGATTTTAGGGTCTTGGTCGGGTAAGGGTCTCAAAAATAGACCCGATCATTATTTCGGGTCGGGTTCGGGTAATAGTTCGGGTCACCCGAAGTCGGCCCGGTGGCCCGGTCATCATACACAATTAATATTTTGTGTTATTAGTGATGGATGATGGCTATTCTTATGTGAAATTTAAGTATTGTAAACCTTAATATTGTATTATTAGTTATTATAAGACTATAAGTTAATATTTTATGTTTAAAATGTATAAGATTTTAGACTAATACATAATATTGTGTTATTTGTATTGAATTAAATATTTGGTGTATTAGACAATATTAGTATTGATTATGGTTATGCTTAATTTTAGAGAAGAGTTGGTTATTGTTATATTTTTCTAAGTGAATTTTACCATGTCAAATAATGGTTGGAGTATTGAAAATTTGGATATTTTCACATGCTAGCTTATAAGAAAGTATCAAGGTAATGTAATGTTAACGGCCCGATTTTTATCCGGTATAATCGTGGCCCGAAAGTGTATAAATTTCATCGGGTCTAGAACCGAGTTCGAGTATAATAAATAAGCTCGATATATATTTCGGGTCGGGTCTGAATCACATTAAACCCAATTTCACCCGACCTATGCACACCCCTATTTTATGCAATTAGAATTAGGATTTTTTTTAAATTTGAATGTGGATCAATGGATTTAGAATTAGGATTTTTTTGGAATTTGAATGTGGATCAATGGATTGGATTAAAAACCAAACTATAAAATAAATTTAATTTGGTTTGGATTAGGTGTATTCAGGTTTTGTATTAGAGTGTCACGGATAGGGGTGGCAAAACGGGTCGAGCCCGTCGGGCCGATCCGCTAAACCCGCTAAAAAATGCGGGTCGGGCTAGGATTTGGAGCCCACCAAATTAAAAAAGCCCGCCAAGCCCGCACCACCAAATTGGCGGGTTTTGGCGGGGCGGGGCGGGCCGGTCCGCCGGGTCGAAGATTTTTATTTATTTATTTATTTATTAAATAAAAAGTGCGATTACTATTATAAAATTAATAATTATAGAATTTTTAAATACTTTTTTTCATTTTTTGTTTTTATTTTTCTTTTAGTTATTAACTTTATTTATTTTATTTTACAATTTTGTATATATGCTCAAATTATGTGACTTATTTTTAGATATAAAGATGATTCTATTGGCAAATATTATTTTGAACAATTTTATTGAAGTTACAAATTTAAAAAAAAATAGTAAAAAATTATAGTATAATTTGACTATTTTTTATTTGTATTTGATTTTTTAATTATTATTTTTTGGTTAATTTTAATGAATTTTATTTTTTTTAAAAAAAAGAAGCGAGCTAGCTCGCCAACCCGCCAATCCGCCATAAAGTGGGGCGGGCTAGCATTTTGAACCCATTTTAATTGGCGGGACGGGCCGATTCGCCCCGTTTATAGGGCGGGTTGGAGCGGGCCGGCCCGCTTTACCACCCCTAGTCACGGATTACATATAATTGAGTTTGTTGCATTTGCATCTGATTTTTTAAAATATTGTATTTACGTAACACTTTCTCTCATTCATTTTATTTATATAAATTAGCCTCATATTCATCAAAAACTAAAAAATTATAACTTTTGTGTTCATTTTTGTTATTAGACTATTAGTTAAAAAATTGATTTTCTATCTACTAAATTTTTGCCCTTCATTATTTATACTATAAATTTTATTATTTTTTTTATAATATTTTTTCTAATATTCTCTCGTGCATGTTATTATTTTAGTTTATATGAAATTTTTTTCTTATATTATAATTTTATTAATCCCACTAAAAAATTAAATTAAATAAAAAATTAACATAAAATAATATTATAATTATAAGTAGTGAAAATTTATATTTAAAAGAGTACTAAAAAATATTTAGAATACTAAAAAATAAATTTAAATAATATTTAATTTATTATAATATATTTTAATATAAAAATTACTAAACACAAATGACACGTTAATACCAATACACTTTTAATTAAAATCAAATTTATACAAACTTTTGTTTTTAAATTTTAATCCAAACACATATTTAATTGTGTTTGATGACTAATTGTAGAATAAGGCTTAAATATAGGAAACTGAATAAGTCATATCAGCATGAAGTTAGAGCATATCAAAATTCTGTTAGAGATTTATTCTATTGTCAATTTGACTCGGCAAAAAACAACAGCCATTAACAAATTTCACTTACTCTTTCACCCAACACTATGGATGTGTATTTTGATATCCAAAGAGGGAGAACCTTCTGCATTGAAATTGGATACTTCGACAGTGTTCTTGAGATCAAAGAAAAGGTGCACAAGTATCAAGGCATTCCCATTGCAAAACAAACTCTCATTTTCAACGGCCATATTCTCCAAGACGATGGCGACGTTTGGAAGTACGACATTCTTAACAATTCGCACATCCAACTCGTCGTCGCGGACTCAGACAAGTCGCCCATTGCTGGTATGATCAAGATCGAAGATGTACCAGCAATAATGAGCGACTTGTCTCCCGCTGTCATCAAGGTCCATCTCAATTTGAAAATCGCTTCATTTAAAGCACACGTTCCCGTGGAAATGAACGTAACCGACACCGTTTTGAAACTGAAAGAAAAGATTCAAGAAATGGAAGGTGTATCGACAAACAAGATTCTCTTACATGCAACAGGAACAGAATTACACGATCATCAGCTACTGAAAGATTGTGACATTTCAGACAAGTCTGAAATTGACGTGAGTCTGAGACCATCGCCTACAACTTCAGCTGTGGCTAGTAGCCGCGGCAGCGGTAGTGGCAGTGCTTCGAAGAAGCTCAAGCTAATGGTGTTGCCAAATACAGAGACCAATAAGATACCTGTGGAAGTGAATGCATCGGATAACGTTAGAGAGTTAAGGAAAGAATTGCAAAAGTTGCATCAGAATTTGCAATTTCATTTACCACAAGAAGGTTATTTCTTCATTTACAAGCAGAATGTTATGGATGACAATATGTCTTTTCGATCGCACCATGTTGTTCAAGGTGATACCATTGAAATTTTCAATGGTAGTGTCACCGGTGGTTCATGAATCGGAAGAGTATTCATCAATTTTGCATAGGCCTCAAATTTTTAGAATAAGTTTAAGGTAGGTATAAAATCATTAATAACAACTGCTTTTCTTTTGCAATTTTAAATGTAACTAGAAGACCTAGTGACATACAATCATTCTAGTTCTTCGTAGAATATTTATTAAACTTGCAACCCTCATAATATACATCATGATACTCATATTTTGTTAATAATTTATACATGTTTTTTTATTAATTAAAAAAAATTAATCTAACTACATTATTGTTAATTGATAATAACTACACTTTTATTCCAATGTTTAAATACATTATTAATTAATAATAATTAACTTTTTTTTTTCCAATAGCAAGAGTATTTTTTTGGCTAACATCAAGAGCATTTATTGTACTAATAATATTTCTTTTTCATTATTAATAAAATAATTATATTAAGTATATATTAAAATTAATCACTAATATAAAATATATATTAAAAATTAATTATTAATATATTGATTTAGTGGCTAAAATTTTTTTGTGTGCACATGAGATTTTTATAATAAAATTGAAGGTGTTAAGATATTGAGTTTTGTTAAGATTACGTGCCTTGGATGGGAACTATGGTATTTTTCCCTGGTTTTCCCATTTGTTAACAATCTTAAGAGAGTTGTTCTTATCTTAACAGAGAAGGAGGGACTTTTTAGTTTGACATGTTGCAATGTAATGTTTGTTTCTCTCTCATTTTCTTTAATCAACTAGTCACAAAAAAAAAAAAAATCTTTAATCAACTTCTACGAATAAATAGTCAAAAATCACTTAATTTTTAAATTGATCTCCGAAAGATTAAATTAATCAAAATTATTCTTAAAAAATTTAAAATTAATTATGTTAGTTCCTTCATTTATTCTGTCACTAACAACGTTAAATTTTATTGACGTGGCACGTTAGCTTGACAACCCAATCCAAACCCAGATCCTACCCGCATCAAACCAAACCCAAATCGAGCAAAGAATAGAATTTCTTTCTTCCCACATTTAACAGCTTCTCCGTCTTCTACCTGAAGCTCCACCACGTCGCCACCCTGTAAGGTGTTCTACGTCGCCGTCGGTCCCTGTACATTCCTCTACCACGACGCCGCCGATCCTTGCCCGCAATTTCTCTTTGGCGTGAATAGGTAGCTGCTGCTTTGCTAAACACCCTCTGCCTAATGTCGCAAAGATCGCCGTCGCTGGGCCATCCAACTCCTCTCCGCCCTCTTCCTCAGTCACTGCCACGGGCTTCTGGTGGAACGTGGTCTCTTCCTCCGCTGCAACTTGCACCAATCTGCTCTGCTTGTGTCGGTCTTTCATAGATACTGTCAAATTAGAACAAAGACCATTCAATCGAATCTTGCCAAATCAAGGGCACACTACCATTAAAATAATAAATTTACAAATTTGAGCGTTCATTGTTGTTGAACAAAATCTTCGCTCCCTAGAAAAAATCAAATTTTGATGGGTGGGTGATTTCATTTTTTAGCTATTCCTATTGCTGGTATCTGGATTGAAGTCTCTCAGAAATTTTATTGAGAATGAGCATCATAAAGTCATTCTATCAGGGAGGAGTTACTTCAGGTCTTGTTCATCTTCTTCTGACATATTTGAGAGTGGTAGCTTCTGATTGTCCTAAGGAGTTTAGGTTGAGAAGGGACCGTATTGCTGAGATGCTCTTCTCTTGCAAGCAAATAAGGTGCGTGGGTTGTGACAGGGTTGAGCTCTCCTTGGTGATGGTGTTGATGATGGTGGTGCTCGTGGTGGTGATGATGATGATGATGGTGCCTATATAAGTAATGGTTTTCATCACAATCGGAATGGTGGTGTTGAGTTTGAAGCTGGGCAAGTAAGGAGAGTAAGATGAATAACTCAGGAGATGATATTGATGATCATGGTGACATGAATGTGAATAGGGTCCTTAGAAATTATAGCTTTAGTGAAGCTGAGGCATTGACTGATGAAATGGAAGAAGAGTCAGATACAATAGTTTGAATCACTGAGGAGGCTGAGATGCGTAGAGGAGAAGGAGACTAGGAGAGTATGTGACCGTCGGGTTGAGTTGTTGGGTTAGGCTCCGGTTTTCTAATGGTTTGGGCCCATCAAGGGGTCTCAATTAGCAAAATTTAACGGCGTTAGTGATAGAATAGACGGAGGGGCTAACGTGATTAATTTTAAATATTTCAAGGACAATTTTGATTAATTTAATTTTTCGAGAATCAATTTGGAGATTAGGTGATCTTTTAGGGACTAATTTAACTATGGAAAAGTATGAGGAACCAATGGAATATTTGTACAATATGTACAATTGAGGTTTAGAGAGTATTAGAGATATAACCATTAGTGTTATCTTTTTCCATCAAATGAAGCTTTTGAGATTAGTGGTATCATGACATGATATTAGAGTTTTAGATCCGAAAGGTTAAGGGTGTGTTTGGCAAACACGTTGGGGAGGAGAGAAGCCCGTTTGAGCTTCTTGAAAGTTTCACTTTGATGTTTGGCAATTTTTATCTTTCTGAACGCAGAATTGATTCTGCTTCTGAACCCACGTTTATGAGAAGCTCAAATTTGTAGCTTCTGCATTTCACGTTTCACGTTTCACGTTTAGGAGAAGCTAAAATATTTCTTTTTTACCAACCCTACCCTTCATTTTCTTCTATAAGAATGATACGAGTAACTATTATCTTCACCGTCATTCTTTGTAGTTCTTTCTACTTCTTTATAGTTTTTTAGTTCCATTTTTTTTCATCAAAATCGTTTAGATTTATTTCAATCACTAACAAATTGAAATTTATTTATTTTTATTTGATTTTATTCATATGAATTTTATTTATGTTTTATGGTATTTTTTTGTTCATATGATATATGTTGTTGGTTTTATGGAATTTTTATTATTTCTTATCTGTATAATTTTTTTTCTATTCTTTGATGTACTCTATTTTTGTTTTGTATTACTTTTTTTATTTTTTATTTTGACTTTGTAAAATTTGTAATTATAATTATTATATACTATGTTTATTATCAAAATTTTGACTAATATAAATTATGATCCTATAAAAAAAGGACAAAATAAATAAAAAATTAATTATAAGTAACAATAGAGTCATAAATAATGAAAATTTATAGTCTAAAATAATACTAAGTTAAAGAGTAATGACGATACTAAAAAAAATTATAGAATATTTTCTTTTTGTGTGACATTATAAAATTTATAGTACTTTCTTTTATATTTTTATTTTTTATTGTATTTATTTTATTTATATGATAAATATTTTTTATATTATTTTTTATAGTATTCTGATTTTGCAGGTATATAAAATTGATGTCTATTTTAGTAATTTTTCATCTAAAAGTGATTTTGAGTAGTATAATCCAAACAACATTTATTTCACTATAATCAATTTTGATATAAAAATTACCAAACATAAATCACGTTAACCCAAACTAACTTATCATCAAAATCAATTTTACAAAATCAATTTTATGCAAACTCCAGTTTGCAAACTGTAATCCAAACACACACTAAGAGTTTGATCATTGGTGAACCCCAAAATCAGTTTAAGCTTTTGGGATGAGTGGTTTCATGACCTGAGATGTTTATTATCCCTAGTACTCGGATGATTATTCTAGATAGTATGAGAGATGTTCATTTTGTAACTCGCCCATTGTACACATTGTACAAATAGTCCATTGACTCCCTAGCAGGACTCTTTAACTATTTACTCCAACTTCTATTAACACTCTAACAAAGTTTAATTACTAAATTAATTTTAATTTTTATTTTGTTATACAAATTAATTTTAATATTATGTTCTTTAAATTTATGGTCAATTTTAATTACTAAATGACTAAATAATTATGTTAAAGTATCAATTGAAGTATCTAATATTTTATTATAAAAGAGTCCATGTAATTGAATAGAAAATGATTTTTTTAATATTTAAAATGCTGATAAATCTATTTACAAATAAATAAAATTATCATTTTTATTTATAAAAGATTGATTTTTGTTAATAAAACTAACCAAAATGTAAAAATTATTTAAAATTTTTAAAATACCCTTTAATATAATCTAACTCTAACTTCTCTTTTTACTCCACACCACTAATCCCACCAAATCTTTTCTCATCACCACTTTCATCCTCAAATCCTTCTCTTTACCACCACCATCGAACAAGAAAGGAAGAGTAAGAGAGAAACTTGAAGTTCTTGATTACTGTTAAAAAATTCATTTTGAAAAGGAAGAGTATTCAGATTTAGAATTTCACATTTAAATTAAAATAACAATGCCTTAATAGAATCATATTATTATAGATTCAACAACAGAACCAGCATAACTACAAACACAAATTCAAATCCCAACAACAGAAGTGGATCATTCAAATTCAACAATTACAAATCTACAATTCAAAAATAAGTTAGATTATAGAGATGCAAAATTAGAGAATGAAGTAACAAAAATTAAAAAAGATCACGAGAACAACGTATTGTCGAATCTTTGACCCCCAATCCCAGTCTCGAAGCTCCGTAAGCAGCGCTTCAAGGTCGAAACGTTGGCACAGAGGCTGTTGTCGAAGATGGTCCCAATCAAAGTCGACGATATTTTTGTAAAAGGAAACATGAAGATTAAGGATTGGGTCATCAAAGGCTGTTGTCGAAGATGATCCCAATCAAAGTCGACGATATTTTTGTAAAAGAAAACATGAAGACCAAGGATTGGGTCATCGAAGCGGATCTCAAGGAATCAAAAGTGCCACCACTATGCAGGACCTCATGCGTGCTTGCGAAGAAAAACAGAGAACGTTCACAGCTGCGGAAAGGACGGCAATGATGCAAAGATCTTGTCGCCATTACTGCTGGAGGTCGCTGGAATTGATACTACTAAGCTACCACTATTGCTGAGATATTAGAGAAGGAGGCGATGATGACAGTAGTGGTGATAGTGACAGTGATAGTGGTAGTTGGAGATGAAAGTGGTGATGAAGAAAGATTTGGATGATGGTGGGCTTAGAATTGGGAAAGTAGTGGTGTGAAATAAAAAAAAAAGTTAGAATTAGGTTATATTAGAGAGTATTTTAGAAATTTCAAATAACTTTTTAGGGTTTAGGTAGTTTTTTAATGAAAATTTATTTTTATGAGTAGAAAAATAATTTTATTTATTTATAGATAAATTTATTAACGTTCTAAATTTTCATAGGTAGAAATGATAGTTTATTTTTTTTTTAAAGACGATAAAAATTGACTTGACTAAAGACTAGGGGTGTGCATGACCTGGCCCAACCCGAAGATCCGGTCCGGTTCCGAACACTTTTGGGTCTAATTTGGTGTAATTTCATCGGGTCTAGGGCCGGGTATGGGTCTCAAAAATAGACCCGATCATTATTTCGGGTCAGATCCGGGTCATAGCTCGGGTCACCCGAAATCGGCCCGGTGGCCCGGTTATCATACATAATTAATATTTTGTATTATTAGTGATGGATGATGGCTATTATTATGTGGAATTTAAGTATTGTAAACCTTAATATTTTGTGTTATTAGTCATTATATATATGACTATAAGTTAATGTTTTATGTTTAAAATGCATAAGACTTTAGACTAATGCATAATATTGTATTATTTGTATTGATTTAAATATTTGGTTTTATTAGACAATATTAGTATTAATTATGGTTATGCTTTAATTTTAGAGAAGAGTTGGTTCTTGTTATATTTTTCTAAGTGAATATTACCATGTCAAACAATGGTTGGAGTCTTAAAAATTTGGATATTTTTACATGCTAACTTACAAGAAGGTATTAAGGTAATATAATGTTAACGGCCCGATTTTCACCCGGTTTCTACCCGATATAATCGTGGCCCGAAAGTGTATAGGTTTCATCGGGTTTAGGGCCGGGTTCGGGTCTAACAAATAGGCCCGATATATATTTCGGGTCAGGTCTGAGTCACATCAAATCCGGTTTCACCCGACCCATGCACACTCCAACTAAAGACGATAAAAATTGACTTGACTAAAATCTTTAATAAAAAAATTTAAATAAAAAATAAAAAATAATTTATAATTAAAGTCTGTTCTAGAAGTGCCCACTGCCCAGCCCAACTCGGCAACTACTAAGACCCTTTTTTAGGATTGATTTGTTTTTTTTTTTGTTGTCACGTTGCCGTGAATAGGGGGTCACCGCCTTTCCTGCTGCTATAAAATATGCCCTTACCCCCGGCCTCATTTTCATTCTAAGCTGATTTAATTCCTTTTTGTGCTTCCCCGAATTCCTTCAAGGTACTTTTCTCTTCTTTATCTTCTGTTCCCTTTGATTCCTCTGGTTAGGTTTCTAGGGTTTTAATTTTTCTTCCTTCCTCAGAAATTTTACCTCGCCTATGATTTCTTTTGGATTAAAAATTATTATTATTATCTCTTTTGTACTCGTAATTCATAGATCGGATCCCTATTGATGGCGGTTCATAGCTGTATTTTCTCAACGCAAGAATCAATTGTTTTTGGTGCTTATTTTCTGAAATCGAGTTTTTTGATTCTGATAATGAATTTTTCTGTTAACCCTAGCCGGAGAAATACATCGATTAATTCTTTCAATTTAGGTTAGCATGGGTTATCCGTTTTTTACCATGCATGAATGATTTCCGTCAAGATTTTCTTATTGCGGTTGTTGTTGTAGATGCAAATCTTCGTCAAGACCCTCACCGGAAAGACCATTACTCTCGAGGTCGAGAGTTCTGACACCATCGATAATGTGAAGGCGAAAATTCAAGATAAGGAAGGGATCCCTCCCGACCAGCAGCGTCTAATCTTCGCCGGAAAACAGCTGGAGGATGGCCGTACCCTTGCCGACTACAACATCCAGAAGGAGTCAACCCTTCACCTTGTCCTCCGTCTTCGCGGTGGCATGCAGATATTCGTTAAGACCCTCACCGGCAAGACCATCACCCTCGAGGTTGAAAGTTCCGACACCATCGACAACGTGAAGGCCAAAATTCAGGATAAGGAGGGAATCCCCCCGGACCAGCAGAGGTTGATCTTCGCGGGGAAGCAGCTTGAGGATGGCCGCACCTTGGCTGACTACAACATCCAAAAGGAGTCCACCCTTCACCTTGTCCTCCGACTGCGTGGTGGAATGCAGATTTTCGTCAAGACCCTTACCGGAAAGACAATCACCCTGGAAGTTGAGAGTTCGGACACCATCGATAATGTCAAAGCAAAGATCCAAGACAAGGAGGGAATTCCCCCGGACCAGCAGAGGTTGATCTTTGCTGGAAAGCAGCTCGAGGACGGTCGCACCTTGGCTGATTACAACATCCAAAAGGAATCCACTCTCCACCTTGTGTTGCGTCTCCGTGGTGGGATGCAGATATTTGTCAAGACTTTGACAGGAAAGACCATCACTCTTGAGGTTGAGAGCTCGGACACCATTGACAATGTGAAAGCCAAGATTCAGGATAAGGAGGGAATTCCCCCGGACCAGCAGAGGTTGATCTTTGCCGGAAAACAGCTCGAGGACGGCCGCACCTTAGCCGATTACAACATCCAGAAGGAATCCACCCTCCACCTTGTGCTGCGTCTTCGTGGTGGATTTTAAGTGAGGATGGCATTACAACTGGATGTTCTGTTGTTAGTAGTTTCCAAATTTATGAACTACTTGTTTGGTTATGGGTCCCTAGCGGCCCTTTAAAATAGGTTTAGTCTTTCATGTTTAAAAACTGGTAATATTACTATATGCTGTGTTTGATTCTGTAATTCTACTTATATGGTTTGTCTTTAAGTATTTGAATTACTGAATGTGGTGTTGTCAGTTGTTACGAGAGATGCTGCGTGGAGTGGGAGCTTTCAGGATCTATCTATCATCACATCAGATATTTTACATTCCAATCTACCATGATTTGGATTTCAATTTAGGAAAGGGTAATGCTATTATTTTAGGTGTCAAAATAATTAATCTGCATTTTATAACGTCGTATTTCACAGAACTTATGTTGGCCGCATCCAATGAATTGCACAAAAATTATAGTAGTCCAAGTGAGCTTAGCAGAGAAAACAGAATCTCCAAAACTGCAGAATTATCTCTCAGATTCTCAACTAGAAAAAGCCTGCCTTAAATTGAACATATTCATATATTGCTAATTAATCTGAAGCTAAGAATGAAGAAATTATAATGATTCTTAACTTTTAAGTTACAAATGTCGTGCACCAAACATCATAATTTAACCATGGTCGGAAATATTAGACAGATGGGAAAAACTTGTTGAGGTTGAAAGGGAGAGAGTAAAATTCTTCACTCCTTGTATCTCCTTTGAATGAACGGAATCTGTCCCACCAATGCATTCCTCTGTCTTTGCGAGTTTGGTTGTCTTTTTTGTGCAGTGTCACGTCCAACAACATTGCCAATATACCAGCAACAAATGCTTCAGATGAGAATGGCACATTCATCATATCATTGAACTGTCACAACATATCAACAGCACTATTATAAGTATTATACCAATTGTTTTTATGTTAATATACCTAATATAGCTTTATATACCCATCTTGCTCGAGTGTGGACAGGACCATAGCCCTTGAATGCTGTGTACTCATTGAAGTATTGTGGTATAGAGAATCCCATGAAAATTGAGAAGCCTAAGATGAATTTAGTTCTAAAGCTGTTCAGATTGCAGAACTGAAGGAAACCCAGACCTGCAGAGCCTGTGTTGTGGAACAACAAAATTGTAAGAATGAAAGCATCAAAGTGTTTATGATAATAGGAGCCCACATTCTTTAAATTGATGATACATACCCACATATGCAAAGAAAAGGCAGTACAAAGCTGCAAATATTGGTGCTGGAATTGAAGCAAAAACTGCTCCAAATTTCCCTATATAAAACAATTGTTTCATAATATAAGTATGTAGCTTCAGAAATGTGCTAGAATAATCACATCACATTAGAGTTGCTAATAGTAATGTTAGATACTTACCAAGAATTGAGAAAAAGATCATGAATCCAGCTGATATTTGAACAACTCTTCGGCTACCGACACGTGTCAAAGCTAAGAGTCCTGCATTCTCTCTGGAGAACAGGCAACAATGAATTAATATTGGTCTAAGAACAAGGAATTGATTTACAGAATAAAAAAGAATCTTACACAGAAACTGATGATCCATTTCCAGTTCCAAAGATTCCAGATAACAAAATTCCCACTCCCTGATACCATAAGAAATTGCAATTATCAAAAAAGCTGACAGAACTTAAAGCAGAAAAGGATCATGTAGAGTATTACTGATCCATAATTTGTGTTTACCTGCCAACCGATGCCACGGCTGAGAACTGAAGGGGGCATTGGTGTTGCACTTGCATACCTTGACACAGCAATGAAAGCACCAGTAGACTATTTACCAAAAAAAAAAAATTGTAAGACAATCATCAAGAAAGTATGCAAGAATGGGAAATGATTTTTGTACTGATCTTTTCTTGGACATCAAGTCAACTCATTTTTTTCGTTGATTTGTGATCCGAGGGAAGATGGAGTACAAATAACACAAGAAACGGAGAAGGAAACTGCTACTGATATGTTAAAAAAGAACCTCAACAAGAGCAACAAAGGAAGCAGCCATCATAGCAAAAGATTCTCCAGCATCAAATGTAGGTGCTCCCCATTGAAAAGGGTATGGGATTCTGATCCTGAATTATAATATTAATACATTTTGTGAGCAACAAAGCTTACTGCTTCTGAAAAATGAAGATTTCTTGTTATTGGGGGAACCACATTATTGTTCTTACCAAGGAGCACCACCTATGATTCCAGAACGATCTGTTCTACAAGTGATTTGAGTCTTAGGTGCTGAATTCTTATAAGCTCCACCAACAGTGAGAAGATGAGCATAGATCCATACAATTGCTATTGAGAATATAACTGCAAATCGATCAAAGATTGGTTTGTCTCCTTTCATCATATGGGGAATGTACTGCATCAACAAAGTCACCACTCAAAAGGTAAATTGGTTTTAAGAAGAGAATTTAATTTTCATACAGATAAATCAAATTGTATATTTTGATATCAGAAAAGATTATAGATTACCTGCGAAAATATTACGACGATGAAGATTTCTGGCAAACCAATCTCCACACATTTTGCAAGCTGGAAATTCAAAAGTCACACAATCAGGAGAGTTGGAATCACAGCTTATGATCATAAAGTACATGAAGGAAAAAAAGAAGGACTAGTTGTTCAAGATGCACTCACCACTGGAAATCCCAATTCATAAAGTCCAAAGCCTGAGAGAGCAACCAATGGAACAGCAGAGAGAGGACTTAAGAACCTAAATAAAACAAGAAAGAAAATTATTCATTAAGATGATTTCAAGAGACTCAAGCAAATCAAAAACCTTAAGCATTTATTCAAAAAGATTGTGTAGTAAGTAATTAATCATGGCCTTGATAGAATGAAATAAAATTTGATAAACAATGAGTAGTATAGAATTTTTCCATTCTGTTTTATCTGTCATGGTCAAAATTAGACGAAGCAAAATATTAACCTGACTATATTGCGCCAAAGGCCACTGAAGCCGAAAACGATTTGAAGGGTTGAAGCAACAATAAGGGCACCTTGTGTTCCACGCATTATCCTCTCAAATTTCTGCCATGTTTGTTTACAAATCAAGCAAGCAAGTATAATAATGACATAACAGAAACAGAACAAAAAAAAAAAAAAAAAACTTATAACCTCTTGAGGATTGACAATGTCACTGTATCTAGCAGCCAAAATGATTGAAATAGTTGTTGGAACAAAAGTGTAGGATCCACCAATAACTGCAGGTAAACGAGTCCCAAAGAATGTTTGGAAGAATGTGTTTATGCCTGCTACAAATTGTAGAGTCTGAATCACTCTTGCCTTCTCTTCCTATTCAAGCAAAAACAAGAAAAAGAATAAGCAAAAGTTTGCAGTGTTTGTTAGATTTATTATGAATTGGACCACATAAGATTGAAAATTTGAAAAGCATACTATTCATGAATCTTACATTTCCTCCTCCCATCTGTGGAACTAGAGAGCTAGGAATCAGAACAGTTGTGCCAAGCATCACCAGATAATGTTGGAAACCAAGTAGGATTGCCTCAGCTTCATTCGCATCAGAATTTCACAACTCAATTATCATATTCAATACCAATACATATTGATTTTTCAATGTACTAGTCGAATCAGATTAGTAGAAATCAATAAAACGTTAACAAAGATAAGCAAAAGTCTATTGATTCCAAATGACATCAAGTAAATATTTTTGAAAAAATGGTTTAAACTTACGCCATGGAGGAGGACTTGTAATGCAGTAAGAAACATGTGGTAACTGATCTTTAACTGGATGTGGCTGCTCATCTTGCTTTGGTTGTGGTGCACCTCCTGCCATTCTTTTTCAATGAACTAAGAACTCACTACAACAACTCAAGTTTCTCAGAACTCAAAAGAGATTAATGTATGATTCTCCAACTCAAAAGAAAGTTATGCATGCCACAATGTGAAATGGACTCTAACAAAACCAGTTGGAATAAGGAAGCACAGAAAGTGTTCACCCCAGATGCAAAAATCAAAACTTTCTTTCTTGTTTGCTTGTTTGTTCTCTCTATTTTGATGATACACACAGAAGAAGGACAATGGAACTTGTCAGCAATGTATGATGCAAATGAAGAAAATATTGGTGTAAGGAAGGTTTGTTTCTTCTTTTTTGTTAGCCCAAGAAGACATAAAAGTGAGTGTGAAGATGTGAAAGAAATAAAAAGCAAAAGGGGAGAGTAATAGTAATAGTCTAATAGAGCCTCTTCCCCCTAAAGCAAGAAAGAAACCAAAAACCCAAAAGAATCTCTCAGTTCCATATTGCTTTTTTAACAATATTGTAATCAAAATATATTATTATTAATGGCGTAAACATGACTTGCCTTTCCTTTGTTCAACACGCAAAGATAAAGTTATGCAATAAAGCATCTTCACCTTCACCTTTATTAACCAACCTCACATTTACTATATTTAATTTAATTTAATTTAACTAACACCAATATTTATTTGAACCATAACAATAATGAAGGTAACAAGAAGTGAGAACCTCTCTTGTTTAATTTCTTCACCCCTTTTAAGTAGAAATCCTTTTGTTCACAGCAAAAAAGGTTTACAATTTTCTTTCTCTATAGCACTGAGTACTAGTACTACTACCAGTTCTGCAAGATCATGAAAAGCTGCTGTTATTATTTTTTTTTTACCTTGAGGGATGAGGCAGAATCTGATGATTAATTGGTTGAAAGTTGGAAGTAGCAAACAATAGCAACTTGTTTTGTGTGTGTGTGAGAGAGAGAGTGTGTTATAGTCAGTTTCTTTTTGCATGAGAGTTGAACACTAAGCTGTCTCTCTTGGACTTATCTTCTGTCCTCTGCAATCTGAAAAACAACCCTCTCCAATTGACAAACTAATATTTAGAGTCTAATATTTACTCAATTTTATTGTTGCATTGGACTCAATCTTTGGTTATATATTGTTGGATTATTTCAATTAGACTTATCTAAGTCCTTGTTTAGTTCTAAATGTGAGGATGTTAGAACTTTATATTGTTTAGAAGGTTTTGATAATTTTATGAGTCTTAAAACTAAATCTCTTATATTAATTAACAATAAAATAACTATTAAGAACAAGTTTTTTAATGGCATTATTTGTAAGCATAGATAAACTTTTGACAAGGTTTAAAACAAATAATTAATTAATAGAATATTTAAAATATCAATAATATTAGGAAGACAAAAAAAAAATAACTAAAACTTGTTTTATTTAATATTTATTAATTATTGTTAGAATTAATAAGTGCTAAATAAAATAATTTTTTATTGTTTTTGACTTTTTTTTATTACTAAAATATTTTGACAAGGTTTAAAACAAATAATTAATTAATAGAATATTTAAAATATCAGTAATATTAGAAAGACAAAAAAAATAACTAAAACTTGTTTTATTTAATATTTATTAATTATTATTAGAATTAATAAGTGCTAAATAAAATAATTTTTTATTATTTTTGACTTTTTTTTATTACTAAATATTTCTATTAAAATATTACCCGAGTCAAAATGATATTATAACTATGTAAACATGACCTAATAATAATTGACCGTATTTAGAAATAGATATCCTTAATAATAATAATGTATTATATCAATTGTAATACAACATTTTCTATAATATATATGGTTGGAATGGTCATGGTAATTTCATATATTCAATGCTATATGTACCAACGAATGAAACATCAATAGCACAATGGGTAGAGTTACTAAAAGGGTAAATATTGATCTACTTTTCACTGGTTCAGTGGAAAATGGCAATGGTTTGTTGCATATGAGTTGTTATTAGGCAATATTTAATTGAATCCATCTGCTGAATATTTTAATTTAATTTAATTTAGAAGTTTAGTACCTTAAGCTTGGGACATAATGAATGTACTATATTTCAAATTTTTATGATAAAATTAATACCAGCTGGATCTAAAAAATGGGCGTAGATTGATATCCTTTTCTTTAGCAGGAAGAAATGGAAATGGTTCTTACTTACATTTACGCCTCACAAATCACACACTAGACAACTTGTAATCAGACTTTAGAATAAAAAATAAATAAAACAATAACAGAATGATACGGTTAAGGTCACAATCGTATATTTCAATTCATGGATTTGACCAAGGACACAATTTTTTTTTTCTTGTGGGGCTCACTAGGACCTAGTGTCTCTTCATTTTTTAATGTTTTGTTTCAATTTGTTGCCCTATGGTGCAAAATTAAATTAGTGAATATTAGTTGTTATAAATACTAAAGTCCAATTTATATGGAGTTGTAAAAAATTGATGAATAAAAGGAACATAGGTGATGTTAATCAGAGTTATGTTAAATTATTTTGGAAGCTTTAATTATTATGGAATATATATTCAAATTGGTCTTTAAAGTATTTTGTATAGGATATTTTTGTCCTTAAAAAAAATTATTATATTAAAATTTTTAGACTTTACAAATATATAAATCTTTAATTTAGTTAGATTTATTGTTTTCACTTGAATAAAATTTTTTAAAAGTATGACAGAATAATTTATTAGTCTTATTTTTATTAAATTAAAAAATTTTAATGTAATAAATTTTTTTTGAAAATAAAAAAATATTCGATGCAAAATTTGGTAAGGACCAATTTAAAATTTTGGATATATACTCATTATTATACGGGAAGGAAAACTTTGGGTTTAGTTTCTATTATAGTGATTTGTACTTTATGGATTGTTATTATCTCTCTATGGAGTATAGTATATTCCTTCCACAAGAAACATCGAAAGAATTTAGCCCCACTGGATCTAAGATATCATTTCATTGTCCTAACAAATGGAAAAAGAAACAACTTCTTTGACTATTACAGTTCTAATTACTAGCAAATAACAATGTTCCTGCTCCCTCAATTGGGAATCACTTGAACATAGATACCGAGTAGAATCGCTAATAACTTTTTACCCTTTTTTTTTTTGGCTAAAACCTGTAGTATATTCTGGTATTGTTCTTTTAGTTTATATGACTACATGAGATATGAAATATGAGATAGTAAATATTTTGAGAACTAGTAAATAGTTTTAAAAAATAAAGATATAAGTTCGAATATCAGAATGCGTGCTTGTTGTTGTTGAGAAGAAAAAGTAATTTTAAATGTTCAACTTTTCGAAATTACGAGAACACTATCTTCTATAGTTTTATTTAAAATAAAATCAAGTTAGAAAAACCTTGATTCAAGAGTGGAGTTAAGTCCCACTTTGGTCATTGAGATTGGCGAGTGCAGTAATTTAGTTTTTCACTTTTCAATTGTTATAATTTGGTCCTCCAGATTAAAAAAAGTGCATCAATGTAGTTTCTCGTGTATTTTCCGTTATCGGAATTTAACGCCGTTAGTGACGTGACTCAAATCTTGTTACGTTAGACATATTAAAACGGCGTCGTACGCGTTTTGGCGCTAAAGAAGGCATTAAACGGCGTCGTTTAAGGGTTTAAACAATCTTGTCATAATCAAGTTCCTTGTCAGAACCCTCAAACGACATCGTTTAATACCTTCTTTAACGCCAAAACACATACGAAGTCATTTTAATATGTCTAGTATGGCAAGGCTTGAGCCACGTTATTAACGATGTTGAGCTCCGGTGACGAAAAATATACGAGGGACTACATTACTATACTCTTTTAAATCTAAAGGACCAAATTATAACAATTAGAAAATCAGATACTAAATCAGTACAGTTCACCAATCTGAAAAACCAAAATAGAACTAAACTCCTTAAAGGGTCATTTAACTTGTAGATAGATAAAAACATTGAATTCATAGCCTTCTTATACCAACAAATGACATCTTTATACACCGGCACCTAGGAACAAGTCACACTTAGAAAAATGGTATTCATAGCCAGAGACATTGTTATGAAACACAAACTTAACCTGTGTCTATGCTTTGCTACTTTTACCAAAAGTGCCTCAAGTACCTTTCGGCTGTACATTGTTTTGAAAATATTAATTTTATGCTTGACTTTTGATTACTCCCTCATTTCTGTAAAGTGAAAGTGCCCTTTAGGACTTGAATAAGAAAAATGCCTTCTTGTACAAAATCATAGTAATATAGAGTAGATCATTAAAATCAAATATATATATATATATATATGAAGCACCAAATAAGATATAAGGCTAGAAAACAGTGATTTAAGTGTCGAATTATCAGTTACTATTTCATTAATGTAAAATGAAAAATATGACAAGGTAGAGTTATATCCTTGAGTGCAAGTTAAGTAACTATTCTCTCTTATTTCCTCTTCTCAAAAAATGCAATCAAATTCTATCATTGATGTATCATTAAAGGCTTAAAACAACAGCAGCATCATACACTATAATTTTTCAAGGAATCATTTTTAAAATGAAGAATACACAATTAGAAGAAAAACTTCAGATAGAAAAAGTAATAACAAGAAAAAAGGTTAGCTCAACTTATCTTAAAGCATTTGCTTTATTAGATAAGGAACAAATTAGACTCATTGTAATTGGTTAAATAATCCCAACAACAAAACCAACATAGTAGTAATAATAATAATAATAATACAAAATCTAGTCACCTATTTTGGGGTTCAAGTCCAACCCAACAACTAACAAACCACAAATTACATGCTTCAGCATTCACTCTTTTTAGTTATGAAGAATCTGGAAGAACTGCCTGAAATGAACTCCACAAGGAAGACAAAAACTTGAAAGCTCAAGACAACAGATATCTGGAGTCAGGAATGTGCCTTGGGAAACTCCTCTTGTGCAGGGGATTTCGCTAAAAGCAAAAATCCCCATTCATGTTTTACCCCTTGGAGGTGCTTTGCTAACCACAACTGGCTGCAAAATGTGTAAACTTACTGACCGCTGCTACTGCGAAGTTGTAACCTCTTCCTCTCAAAGTCAAGCTACAAAGAAGGTGCATGAAAATCAATAAAAGAAAAGTAAAACTAGCAGAATATATATACATGGCGCAGCAGGATAGGTTTTGTTTTGAGAAGACTCAGGTAAAATTGTCTACAAAGAAGAAAATATAAACACTCTGCTTAAATGATCTTCAAAAATCATTAAAATAGATCTACCTTGACGAGAGCCCCCCAAATATTCGATCTAAAATTAAGGTATGGAGGGTTGAACCTATGTGACCAACAAAACCCTATCCTCCTAGGTGAGATCGGCTACATGAATCAAATAGAAAACCATACTCGTGTTTGGCTCATATTCTAAACTTTCTTAGGTCTTTTTCTACCTCAACCTCTAGCCACAACAATATCATCCATCTAATTCACTCTGCTAATTAGAGCCTTTAAAAAGCTTCTCCAAACATGTTCACACCAACTTAAACAAGATTCTACCATCTTCTCTATAATCAATGTTCGATTATCTCTCGTGTCTTCATTCCCTATAGTGTGTTCACCCATTCAACTCAACATCATCTCCGCCCTATTATGTTTGTGTTCCTCTTTGAATCTTTGACATCCGGTAGAAATCCCCTCCTCATTCACAAAATTCGTTTAACAATGCTAAAATCAAATTCGATTAATATAAAAGGAAAAACACAGTTTTCTTGCTTACATGTTCAATTCTATATATATTGCAAACAGTTACAGAATAAATATTTAATACTACTTTGATATACACACTTTTCATAAACTGAGCATATAAAACGATACTATGATAGAAGAACAAAAGAAGGATATTTATCAGTTCCATACCACTTTCTTCACCCGCTCATTTGCAGCAGGAGTACCTCCAACAACAGAATCAGGGTGATAAGGACTGCTGACACGCACCTCATTCATCACAACTATGACAGTCTTGTCCCAACGAACAGGAAGCCTGATAACATGCTAATCTTGTCGGTTAAATGAAAAAAAAAAAGGAAAAATACTACCTAGTTTATGAATGAAATCTCTACTGCAGATAAAATTGAAAGAAAAAAAAAAAAAAAAAGAAAGCTGAAGAGTCAAAAACAAAGGGTTCCCGTAAGGCGTTTATCGATTTATTGCCTTGAGGCAAGATGCATCAATACCTCACTGAAGAAGATTGTGGACATTCTCCTTATAATTTGATTATTCGTGCAAAGCACTCGTTGTAACAATTAAATGTTATATTTTTTATTATTCGCCTCCTTTAGCATCACACATAGCATGTTAAATAGCTGGGTTTTTGGTCTTTCAAAGTTATCAAAATTGAGCAGAACAGCAGAAAGGATACCTCCCCTTGAGATCCTGACCCAAAAGACAAAAGCATGGATCTCAGAGAAGGGTAGCACCATAAATAGAAACTGGTGCTTATCCCTTCTGGTGGCTCACCTCAGTACCTTCAACCTCCCCAAACATAATTAGACTACATAAACTAAGCACTACATCTACACAGTATAAGTTCCAAACTAACAATTTTACTGAAAGTAGGTTCTCCATTCATGAATAAACAAAGAATTTAAACAAAGTCTCCTGATGGTAGGAAAACTAAGCGACTTTAACATTTGTTTGTAGCAACTACCTTTATCAATCTAAAGTAGATCATATTGAAATTACTAAACCTAAGAAATATGGATGAGAGCATCTAGGCATCTAGAATATTTATATATATTAACTCCAATCCAAATTCGCACTAGGTGGGTTTGGCAATATTGATGAAAAAATACCATTCAACTTCGATTTGATTGATTTCTGCCCCAGCCGTCAGGGCCTCCATTAGCCTCCTCACAATAACAAAGAACCCTAGACAAGATTTTTCCTCTCACATCCAAGTATCCATCAACATTGTCTTTTTCAGTATACACATTACACCAGAGGAGGATACCAACTATGGAATCACAATAACTACTCTGATATAGTCACAAGAAGAGGCTGAAACCGCATCGAGCATAATATTCTAGTGTCCACGAGACTACGACAGTAGGTAGCAAAGTTCAAGCATTCAATTAACAGACAGAAGAACTAAACATTAGAAAACAACCTAGGAAGGATTGAAAAGCCTGATAGAAAACTAAACATTAGAATCCTGCGATAGTACTAACAAACTACCAAACCAAGAAATGGAACTTATTTTTCATTGATAAAATAACAGTATAAACGCAAGAATGGTTCAAAACCCAAACTACAATGTGATCCGAAAATAGCTGATTGAAATTCAATAACATCTAATGCAACTTACGTTTTGGACAAAGCATCAAAGATGCTCTGTGCCTCGCTGGTAACACCAACACCGATCCTCTCAGCATCCGCCTCAGCTTGTCTTAAAAAAACAATGAAATTCAAATATCAAAATCAGACATTAACAAAAAATAAAAATAAAAATGACAAAAAAAAAAAACCGTTAATTAAAAGGGAAAAATTGAAATTAGGGGAACTAGAGAAATACCTGATTGCAAGGTCTTCCCTAGCTTGAAGAGCAGCGAGGTCAAGGAAGCAGTTAGTGGGGTCAAGAGGGTCGGCGGCGTGTCCGAGAAAGGTGAAGTCTTTGATGTAGTTTGCCTTCAGCAGCCTTATGTTCCGCCGTGGGCCTGGGCCTGGGCCGGGCTTCGAGGGAGCCTCCTGGAGTACGAGGATGTTTGAGGGCCGATCGAAAGTCACAACCTGACCTTCGAACTCGTCCCCCAGCGTTGTCCTGATCGAGAGCATGCACCCCACCGCCAGCTCCTCCGGGTTTCCGCCGCCATCCACCGTCGCCATTTGTTTTCGTTTGGTTTCCTTCTTGTTTCGGTCCTTCCCCTGCCCAGCTGCTACCCTTCTTCTTTCGCCAAAAAGACTCCAACTTCACCATCTCCCAAACATTAAACTCAAAACTCAAAAGTGAGTATGGGCTTGGATCAATTACAGTTTTTGAACATCTTGTTCTTTATCTAAATTGGGCTCTTAGCTCATGATCTAAAACGTGAATATTGTGTGGGTTTTGGTCCCTCTTAGCTTACAACACTTTTTTTTTTGCTGAAGCTATATATGCCTAGTTTGTTTTTTTATTAAAAAATAAATAAAAATAAAAACAAGAAACCAACAAAAAAAAATCTCTAATCTTATTTGGCATTTTATAAACAGTCATGCTACACATGCAAGTCTTTTTGGTTTAGAAGTCTTACAAGTTGGGCCAAACCCAACAGAAGCTATACTCACCCACAAAAATGTGTTAACAAGCGCTCCCTCATCATTAAAAACGACTCTTCTTCTTCTTCCTCGATGAAAATCATAACTATCATTTTTTCTTTGCGTTTCTCCTCCTCATTCTCTTCTTCCTTCTTCTTCTCCTTTTTCTTTGTGTTTCTCCTCTTTTTTCTTCGTGTGTTTCATCTTCATCATGGTGTTTCTCCTCCTTCTTCTTTTGATTTTACAACATTATGTATTTTTTTTCTTCTTTGTTTGATTTTTTCCTCTAAAAAAGAATTATGAGAATATGAAATAAGAAGATGAAGAAGAACAACAGAAGATGAGGAGGATGAAGATGAAGAGTTCTAAATTATGCAGAACTTATCAGAATAAAAATACACCCAAATATCTTCGTTTTACACCCAAATTTGCTGCAAATACAGAAATGAGTTATGTTACATGTACACTAAAATCAACCACCAAAGTCAGACACTAGTATAAAATACATACTGGAATACAAATAATATATTGAAAATAAATTAAAGCACACATATATTTATATACAAAATACATTGGTGGTTATTTTTAGTGGCTGATTTTAGTGTACAAATAATATTTTTGTACAGAAAAATATTTCCTCTAATGCTGCATTTTTTCTTCTTCTTCTTTTCCTTATTTCTTTCTTTCTTTTAGTTAAATGAATGTAAGTTCATCATCTTCTAATTAATTTTGCAGCATTATGTATTTCTTCTTCTTCTTTATTTGAACATAAAGAAACTTGAAAAGGTAAAACAGAAAGAAAAAGATGAATAAGAAAAAAAAAAGAAGAAGATGGTGATAATGATGAAAAAAAAAAGAACCAACAAAAGATGAGGAGGAGGAAGAAGAAGAGTTCTAAATTATGCAGAACTTATCAGAATAAAAATACGCCCAAAATTCCTTAAAATACACCCAAATATATTCGTGTTACACCCAAATATTTTCGTTTTCCACCCAAATTTGCTGAAAATATAGAAATGAGTTATGCTATGTGTACACTAAAATCAGCCACCAAAGTTAGCCATCAGTATAAAATACATATTGGAATACAAATATACATTGAAAATAAATTAAACCACACATGTATTTATACACAAATACATTGGTGGCTGATTTTAGTGGTTGATTCTAGTGTACAAATAGCACTTTTATACAGAAAAATATTTCCTCTAATGCTGTATTTTTTTTCTTCTTCTTTTCCTTATTTCTTTCTTTCTTTTAGTTAAATGAATGTAAGTTCATCATTTTTCAAGTAATTTTGGAGCATTATGTGTGTTCTTCTTTTTCTTTGTTTGATTTTTTTGTTTTTATTCTTGTTAAGAGAATAAAACAAGAAGAAACTTGAGAAAATAAAATAAAAAGGAAAAGATGAATAAGAAATAAAGAAGAAGAAGATGGTGATGATGATGGAAAAAAAAAGAAGCAGCAAAAGATGAGGAGGAGGAAGAGAAAGAGTTTTAAATGATGTAGAACTTATGAGAATAAAACTATACCCAAAATTTCTTAAAATACACCCAAATATCTTCGTGTTACATCCAAATATCTTCGTTTTACACCCAAATTTGGTACAAATACAGAAATGAGTTATGTTACGTGTACACTAAAATTAGCCACCAAAGTCAGCCACCAGTATAAAATACATACTGGAATACAAATATACATTGAAAATAAATTAAACCACACATGTATTTATATACAAATACATTGGTGGCTAATTTTAGTAGTTGATTTTAGTGTACAAATAGCATTTTTGTATAGAAAAATGTTTCATCTAAGGCTACATTTTTTTCTTCTGAATTGAACTACACCTCAGCCACTTGATTGGATTCAAAACAATAAAAGGAAGAGAAGACTTGTATGAGAAAAATACTTGTATGTGGAGAACAAACTGCTCATCAATATCACAGAGGTGCTGCAAAATACACAAAAAATACACCATATTAAAACAAGCATAAACTATAGAATACAAATAGAACTATAAAACCATCATGAAAAATAACAAAAATCATATTCATGAATCATCATTAAACAAAAACTAAAACAATTCAACTAAAAGAATAAGACAATTCACCCTCAGTGAGATGAAAAGTCATAAACTGTAAATACACCCAAACTTTCCTAAAATACACCCAAATATTCCTGATTTACACCCGAACATCTGATATAAAATGTAGAAAATTCATTAGAATTAGTACATTAGATTCAATTCAAACAAGGAATAATAAATAGCAAATTTTATAGACAAGGTTCATACAGTATTCAACTACACAATTATAAACTACTAACTGGATTCAAATTTAAATTCAATTATTAACTGGAATTAAACTACACATCAGGAACTTCATTGGATTCAAATTCAAAATCCATTTCGCTCTGGTTCAGCTGATAATCTAAAGTTGAATAATCAATTGTCTTCAAAATGATTTCAGAGCTTAATTTCAGAAACAATGAAAAATGAGAAAAACGAAGAAAGAGAACAGAGAGAAACTTATGTAAACGGCGAAGGAGAAGGGAAAGAGAAATGCACGAAAGAGATCAAGAGAGAAGACAAGAAAACGCATAAGGAATTCAAAAAGGGAAACGAAATCCTTTCGAAAAAGAAAGTTATATATTTGCGCGTTGATTGATTGAGAAATCTGTTAAAAAAGCGCGTGAAACATACATACTATAAGAGGCACGTTTTAGTGATTTGTATAACTTATATAGTAAAAAGGTTTGTACGTGGAGATTAATCCTTTTATAAAATCTTTTATTATGAATATATTTTGTTAATTGGATGAGTCAATTGTGATTTTTAAAAATTTTTTGTACTATATATAAAATTTTTTTGTGTTATGCATAAAATTTTTTTACACCATATATATTTTGTTAATTAAGTGTGAATATTTTGGATATGTAACATTTCAAAAATTTTGTTGTACACACTAAAATTTTGTGTTGTGCACCAAATTTACTATGTTGTATATCAAAATTATTGTGCTTTGCATATATTTTTTTAGTTGAGTGTTAATATTCTTAATATGTGGTATTTTAAAAATTTATATTATACACTAAAATTTTTGTATTATAAATTAAAATTTTTTATTCTAATTTATATATATAATTTATTATCATAATCATTATTGTTTTCTTTTATATATATAATTTATTATCATAATCATTGTTGTTTTCTTCTACTTATTTATATATATATATATATAAAAAAAGATAACAATGATCATGATAATAAAGAAGGATAAAGAGAAAAAAAAAAAGGTGAAAAAAATCAAACAAAACAAAGAAGACAATATCAACATCGTTATTGAAAAAAGCACAAAAAAGAAAAAAAAAATGTTGAAAACCACCGCATTTAAGAATCAAAAGCATTTCTAACTTGGTTGAGAATTGATGGGTAAAATTGCTTGGTTAAATAAAATTATGGAATAATGTTACACGTAGGGGTGAGCACGGATCGGGTTGGTTCGGATTTAAGATAAATTAGAACCGAATTAATTGAATTATAATTGGTTCGATTTGATTTAAATTTGTATTTTTTTATGTATGTACCCGAACCAAATCAAACCGATTAAAAATGGATTGGTTCGATTCGGATAATTGGGTATATGATGAAATAGAAATTCATAAAAAATATAAAAAAGTGAAATTTTTATCTTAAAAATTTTGTAAGTACAATAAATATATAATATTAATAAAAATAATCCAAACATATTAAACACTAAATACATAAAAAACTAAACACATTAAAATCTAAACATATTAAAAACTAAAGACATTAAAATCCAAACATATTAAAAGGCATATATATATATATATATTTTTTTTTTTTTAAATTTTTATTTTTTTATTTTATTAATATATAATCGGGTCTATGGGTTGGTTCGGGTTTTGTACCTCCAAAATCGTTACCCAAACCAATTATTAGAGATAGTCATTGGTTTGGTTCGGATTGGACCCTGATGGTTCTAAAACCAATTTAACTAGTTCGGTTTAGGTTCGAACGGGTAATCGGGTACCCGCAATCCGTACTCATCCCTAGCTACACACCCAAGTCTTTTTGTTAACAAAGTTTAATTAAATTAGTCTAACACAACAAAAATTAATTATGTCTAATATTATTTTAAGTTTTAACTTGATTATATTTAATTCATAAAAAAAATTTAGATGTATAACATTATTTAAATTATTAATTCCAATATATATATTACATGATGAAAATTATTGTCAAGGATCTATCCTCCTACATAAAATTATTTGCCTTTTTTAATAAATTATGCACCATGTGTTAGACACTATAATATTTACCATAATTTAAATGTTACTAGTTTTATTCCCCGTACCAAGCACGGGAATTAAAATTATAATTAATTAAATTATTTTTCTTAACCAATTATTTGATGTAAATATTAGATCCTTGAGTTGAATACTAAATTATCCAAACATAATTTTAAAGGATAAATTTATAATACAAATAATAAAACTTATAAATTTCAGGTTGAGCTTAAGAAAACAATACTTAAAAACAAACCTGATAATGACGAACACAAGAAAAAAAATTAGTACGTATAATGTCTAACAAAATAAAGCATTAAAATAAAAAAAATCACTAACAAATATTTTTGTATTATTTAAGATATACATAAAAATTTAAAATTTGTTAGTTTGAATTTAGATTCATGTAAATACATTTAAAAAAAAAGTTAAGATCATATTTAAAATTTAAAAATCAAAATGAATAATGTAAAAACATTTAAAATGCAAGATATAATAATATTTTTATTTTAAATACTAAATTTTAATTTAAAAATTTAATGCAATTTTTAATTTTTTTTTTAGGACTTAGTGCCAACAAAGTTGACCCAAAACGAAAAAAATCAGAATACGCATTGAAATCAAATCCATCCGAGACTTAAACTATCTTGAAATTCGTCCCACCTGTGATTCTGCATCTTAAGTTCTTAACTAAATTCTTTTGCTGGGAGAGATCATACAAACCTAGATCCAGGCAACACAGCTGCTGCTGACCAACCATCCTCTTTTCGGAGCCATCTTATAAATGACTATATTATGTTCTATGTCATTAGATTTATGTTTTTATTGAGACTTATGTTATTGTTAATGGATGAAATTGTTATGTATGCTAGAATGCTGGATTGCTATAAATTTATGTTTTCTTTCTTGAACTGCGTTGTGATCGATGTTCTGAAAATCAGACCAGATTGACTGGTGGCGGTTTGGGTTATTAGTAGAAACCGGATACAAATTGCTGAACGGGTCGGGAATCAGCCGGCAAAATCGGACCAGGATCCGGTCGGTTTACAGGAAACGACGCCGTTTCCTTTGTTGAACGGAAAAAAGGGATTGCACGCGTTTGGCTCCCCCTTTCCAACTCCTTCCTTAGTCATCAGCAAAATGCCCTAGCCTCCACCAAAGAAAGCAAACCCTAGCCTCCACCAATATTGTCGCCGTCTGTCGGAGTGAGAGACTGCTGCTGCCGCATCCGTCGCACTCAAGAACTTTCGTCTTCGTGCTATCGGCGTTCGTTACTTCGCCCCCACCATCCTCTGTTCGCTCTCATCAGTCATCTGTTCGCTCTCCATTCCCTGTTCGCTCTCATCAGTCGCCTTTTCGCCGTCGTCCGTTGCGCTCAACCGCTCTCCGTCGTCGTCAATGCTCACTGCTAGTGCCTGTTCATCGTGTTTTTTTATTGTCTGTTCAGAAACCAAACCCTCTTCATGCTTGTTCCCCGATGGTTAGCGATCGTCGTTTTTTAATACTCACTGTTGGTGTTTTGTTTTTCATTGATTGATGATTATTGATTAAGTTATTTGTTGCTGTTTTGTTTTTTTACTTTGTGCTTGAGTTAATTGGATGCTCTGTCAGTGCTTAGTGCTTGTTCTTGGTTGATTGGCTTTGCTCACTACTCTGGCTTGTTCTAGCCTATTCTTGATTAATTAACTCTGTTACTGGCTTATTGATTGATGCTAAATTGGTACTGATAAATTGTTACTGGCTTGATCTTGGCTTTTTTGTCTGTTGTTAAATTTTGTTAAAGTTTCTTGATTTTGTGCTCATTACCTCATGGAGTCATTTTTTTTGTTAATCATTGTGGGGAGCTTGTTAATCATTGGCTTATTGATTGATGCTAAATTGGTACTGATAAACTGTTACCGGCTTGTTCTTGGGTTTCTTTTATTTGTTGTTAAATTTTGTTAAATTTTCTTGATTTTGTGCTCATTACCTCATTTGGGGAGTTTGTTAAAATTGGATTAAAAACTTTGTTAATCTTTGTTAAAGCATGTTAATTTTTGTGTTAACCTTGTGAAAACTATGTTAAATTGGTACTGATAAACTGATATTGGCTTGTTCTTTCTTTTTTTCTGATGTTAAATTTTATTAAGCTTTCTTGATGTTGTGCTCATTATCTCACTCAATGTTTTTTTGTTGTTGTTAATCATTGTGCTGATCTTATTAAAATTGGGTTTAAATTGATAATCTTTTAGAGTTTATTGTTAATCATTGTGCTGATCTTGATTTACTTGTGATGTATTTACTGTCATTTAGAGAGTGCTTATTCTTTGGTTTTTTTGTTTCTTTTTCTTTCCTTTTATTTTCAGATACCAAAGAATATATTACAAATTACATATTTAGATTGATTTAGGTTCTCATACTTTGGAGATTGTAGTTAGATTTTTGGTAAGTTATCCTTGTTAAAGTTTCTGACATAATCCTTGAAGATAGGTGGTTTTTTGCCATTCATGGTTTTTAAAAAAAAAATAAATAATGAAAAAAAGGAATGTGCTGCTTTGTTGTCTTGGACTATTGCAGTGAGCTTGTTCTATTTTAATCATGCTTGCTTGGCCCAAGTAAACAAATAAATAAATATGAAAGGGCATGTGATGTCTTGTTTTTTTGTTTAAATCAAACATATTTACTAATAACTTGGGGAGGGATAATTTAATAATGAGAACCAATGGGGACTTCAGTCAGAGGGGGAGGGAGAAGGAGAGAGTAACGGCAGCTCCATGATGCATTCATGTAGAAGTTTTGATGACACACCAACCTCGAAAGACAGCAACCACATGTTCAAAATCAGAGATAATCTTTTATGTACACTCAATATATGCTGTGATTGTCTGAATGATAATGAAGTAATGGTGTGTGATAATGGTGATGCTTGGACAAATGAAAAATTTGTGATGCATAAAAAATAGGTAATAACAAAGGAGAGATTGGATGAATTGGGTTCTTTTGCTGAAAAAGATTTTGCCCGTCTGATGAATGAATCATTTCTTTCTTGAGAAGTTCTGTGGTGTGGATTAGAAAAAACATCCATACATATAGATAGTGAGGTGTGTATATCAGGTAATAACGCGTGGCTTCTTTCTTCTGACTTGCATGGAGAACTGCAAGCACAAAAGGCTATCACTGCAGGTTTATGTAGACGTTGTTGTACTTGGCGCAAGTTTAGTTTAAGAAAATTATTATTAATGTGATTGATTATCATGTTTGGAAATTGGGCTGAAACTTTTTGAACTTGCTTAGGGTAAATGGGCTTCTTGTTTTGTACAAAATGAGATTATACAATTTACTTTGAATTTCTTTTATCATTTATGTTTTAATATGAAAACTGTTTGGATTTTACATTCTTAAATGGATTAAGAAAACAAGAACCTGCAGGACATTGATTTGAGCTTTTACAAAGAAATCAAAAAAAAAAAAAAATGATATATGTTAATAATAATAATATAAAATATATATTTATTATTGCTATAGTCAAATTATTAATACATAAAATTTATTATGGTTACAATACAATGATAATAATTATGTTTACAAATAGTAAAAATTTATTATCTAATACTTTTAATTATAAGTATAATATTTAAGAAAAAAATAAATTATTTTAGAATTTTTCATGTTTTTTTAACGGTTTTTTAGTCTCATTTTTAGAATTTTCATATTATTATTATAACAACCGTTAAAAAATTAGAGATAAAAAAACATGAAAAATTTGACTAAAGAACCCTTAAAAAGATTTAGGACAATTATAGGGTACAGATGTATATATACAGATATTCTCTTTAGTTGAATACAAAAGTGACATGTGGATCTATGCTAATAATTGGGGGGACAACTTGATCATCTTTCTGAGCAGTTTGCAGTGTTTGCAGGGCTCGTTTATATAGTTCCATATTGAAGCTAAGCTGGTGGAAAGAAATATCATGGATGGGCTTATCATTGTTGGGCTATTATTTTGTTATTGAAATATTGTGTGATTTCATCACTTAAATCAAAATGCTGTTGGACATCACTTATTTTTGGATCATATTAACTGATGCTATGCATATCACTTTTTTTAAATTTTTTTTTCCATATGTATTTATATTTATGAATGTAAAAATTATATTTTGTATAAATATAAATTCTAATTTATTATGATATTTTATTGAATAAGTACTTATGTAATAACAATTATGTTATATTATAATTTTTATTATAATAATATAAATTTTAAATTTATTGTAGAGTCAAAATATAAAGTGTATATTACATTGTAACATTTAAATTAATATAAAATATTGAAAAAAGATTTATTAGGTTGTTTGAATCAACAAAATAAAATAAACATAACAGCAATACAATTGTTTTAAGAGACTTGTGTAAAAAACTAATATTAATATGCATTTACAGATAAAGAAATTCTAAATGAGTTTAACTCTCTTCAATTCTAGAAAAATTATGCTTCGAGTTAAAAAATTATGGCCTATAAATGAAGCGGACTTAAACAGATCAACCCATTTAATTCGCTCAGTTAATTTAATTTTCTTCACTTAACTTAAAATTTTGAATTATAAAATTTTTAATTTGAAATTTAAATAGATATAATTTACATGAATGATTAAATTTAAGGTTTAATTATTCTGTTGGTCTCTATAGTTTCATAAAATTTTCAATTAAGTCCCTATACTTTTTTTTCTTTTTAATTGAATTTTTGTACCAATTTTTTTTCAATTAGGTCGCTCTTAGTAGTAATTTCCTTAATTGTATAGGGACCCATCTAAAAAAATTGGTACAGAAACTCAAATAAAAGGAAAAAAATGGTGTAGAGACTCAATTGAAAAAAAATTAGTGCAGAGACCCAATTAAAAGGAAAAAAAGTATAGGGACCAAATTGAAAATTTTACAAAATTATAGGGACCAACAGAGTAATTAAACCTAAGTTTAATTGAGTTAATAGTCAAATTAGTCCCTGAAAGACGAGACATTCTTTAAATTTTGTAGAGACTCAATTGAAAAAAAAATTAGTGCAGAGACCCAATTAAAAAGAAAAAAAGTATAGGGACCTAATTGAAAATTTCGCAAAATTATAGGACCAACAGAGTGATTAAACCTAAGTTTAATTGAGTTAATAGTCAAATTAGTCCCTGAAAGGCGAGACATTCTTTAAATTCATCCCTAAAAATTTTTTTCCATCAAATTGATCCTTTAAATATTACAAATTAATCATATTTGCCCTTCAGTAATTTCATTAACAATTTTCGTCAACAATTGATAATAAAAATATTAATTAACAACATACATAATACTTGACATAAATAATTAGATTTTAACTAAATATATTTATCAAAATCTATTAATTTAGTTCATTTTTTCAATTACATAAACTATATTTTCAATATAACTTAATAACTAAATTGATAAATTTTCATAATAAGATAGTAATAATGTTAAGAAACAAATAGTAATAAGATAATAAAGTTATATTTTTGAAAGAACATAAATAAAAGACGAATAAATGACCATTTGTACACATAAAAGATGAAAACGCTGACATATATATCCACACTAGATCGAAACTAAATTTGTCCTCGATGCCTTCTGTGTGACAAAAGTACCTTGTCTTTGAAGGGTTGGAGTGCCACGTAGGGTACTTTTGTTAGGGGTGGCAAAGCGGGCCGGCCCGCCCCATAAACGGGACGGACCGGTCCGCCCTGCCAACTAACATGGGTTCAAAATGCTAGCCCGCCTCTCTTTATGGCGGATTGGCGGGCTAGCCCGCTTGACTTTTTTTTTTTTAAATAAAATTCATTAAAATTAACTAAAAAATAATAATTAAAAAATTAAATACAAATAAAAAATAGTTAAATTATAATATAATTTTTTTATTATTTTTTTTAATTTTAACTTTAATAAAATTGTTTAAAATAATATTTGCCAATAGAATCATCTTTATTTTAAAAAATAAGTCACATAATTTGAGCATATATACGAAATTGTAAAATAAAATAAATAAAGTTAATAACTAAAAGAACAATAAAAACAAAAAATGAAAAAAAAGTGTTTAAAAATTCTATAATTATTAATTTCATAATAGTAATCACTCTATTATTTAATTAAAAAAATAAAAATAAAAAGTCTTCGGCCTCACGGACGCCCGTCCCGCAAAAACCCGCCATTTTGGCGGTGCGGGTTTGGCGGATTTTTTTAATTTGGCGGGCTCCAAATCCTAGCCCGACCCGCCCTTTTTAGCGGGTTTAGCGGATCGGCCCGACGAGCTCGACCCGTTTTGCCACCCATACTTTTATCACACGAAAAACACCTTGCGTGGATACAAGTTTAGTTTCGATCTAGTGTGGATACATATGTTAGTATTTTCATTTTTTATTGATATAAATGGTCATTTATTCAATAAAAGACTAATAAAACTATTTTAAAAAATTAACACAATTAAGTTTCTATGCTATCTCATTAATCTCATACAAATATTAAGATTATGTCTACGAACTTAATATCTTAATGTAGTAGATCTAAAAATATAGATCATTGCAAAGTTATATATAAACTTTATATTAATTTTTCTATTCTTGTGTTTCAATCTTTAAAATTTTTTACAATTTAAATTAAATGTGATATAAATTTTGCTATTTTAAAATGAACTTTTTAAATCATTTCGATTTCTCGAAATAAAAATAAATGGTTCTAAATCACATAAATATGAAAAGAATTAGAAAGTATTAAAAAAATAAATTGACATGAAGGCAGCATAAATTTCCATTTGAGGCTCCATTATTACTGCTGATTGCTAAACATGGGCTGCTTTTTCTTTTTTTTTTCTATTAACAAAATCAAAACATTTGAGGTCCAATTCATTATTTAGAACATCCAATCCAATACTGCCACAACCCAATCCAGAAATCCACCAACTAACACTAGCAATGGATAGGCTTGACTCAGCCACAGCCACCATCACCCAGACAAGCCCTGACACCAATTTCTATCTGTCGATCTAATAGTGAACCAAAAAGAATATCTGTATATCTTTACCAACTTGCATCTGTACCGTAGAGCGACCCAAAGATTTATTAACAAACTTATTAAAAAGGACCAAATGTTTTCATTAATATTTATAAGAAGGAGGACTAAATTTTTTTATAAAAAAATAAATATATTTTTAATTATTTTTTCACTTATTTTTCATAATTTTTATATTAATAATTTTCATTAACTATTTATTTTTGTGTTAATTTATTTTCATAATCTTTACATTTTTATTTTAACTTATTTCCATGACTTTTTATTTTTATTTGTTTTCATAATCTTCATTTTTTTATTTTTATTTGTATTCTTATTTACTTATTCACGTTAATTAAAATTACTAAAATTAAAAAAAAGTATTTATATAACGATAACAAAATTAAATAATAAAATAATTAAAAATATAATTATCTCTATAAAAAAATTTAATTTTTTTCTTAAATATTATACTTATAATTAAAAGTATTAGATAATAAATTTTTACTATTTGTAAACATAATTATTATCATCGTATTGTAAACATAATAAATTTTATGTATTAATAATTTGACTATAGCAATAATAAATATATATTTTATATTATTATTAACATACATCATTCTCTTTTTTTTTTTTTGGTTTCTTTGTAAAAGCTCAAAACAATGTCCTGCACGTTCTTGTTTTCTTAATTCATTTAAGAATGTAAAATTCAAACAGTTTTCATATTAGAACATAAAAGTTTCAACCCAATTTTCAAACATTATAATCAGTCACACCAACGTCTACATCAACCTATCAATCTGCAATGGCAGTCTTTTGTATTTACAGTTCTCCATGCAAGTTAAAAGAAGGACAACGTCTACATCAACCTATCAATCTACAATGGCAGCCTTTTGTGTTTACAGTTCTCCATGCAAGTTAAAAAAAGCAAGCCACGCATTATTGCCTAATGTACACACCTCACTATCTACATGTATGGATATTTTCCTAATCCACACCACAGAACTTTCCTTCTTTTTATAGGTAAAATTTACATCAATGATGCATGTGATAGCATAAATTTTCAGAACAGATTGGCCAAATTTCAAACACACTTGTCTGATGCTTTGAATTAGGTGTTGAAACTTCCATCGATGACCAGCACCACCAGCACATGGTAAGACTTAGGAGAGAGGAACGGCAGCTCCATGATGCATTCATATAGAAATCTCTTTGCCCAACCATAATAATAACATTGTCAACAGTCAACAGGATGAATTTGTTAGATGAATTCATGAAAAATCAGACCGGTAAAACATGGACGTTGAAAAGAAGAATGCATACATTCAACATGAGCCGGGGTTATGACACGTGGATTGCTGAAACCTGAATTTAGGATATTAACTTAGGATTAGGATAATAATAATAATAATAATCTTGAACTGTGTCTACTTCTGAACTCACCCAAAAACATCGCCCGCCGCAACTGCTGAGCTCATCTCAATTAATATTTTTCTTTTACATTCAATTTAAATCCAGTCCACTTCAATCCTACTACGTCGTCTTACATTGTCAACGAGGAAACACCACCATCCGAACCGAAGGATTTTTACCATGATCATAGATCCGAAAAAATATACATGTTTTTTCATTATAATAAAGTTTATATTAACCAACTTGCATTGTTTTAGTAATTAATTTACTAATAGTTTGTTTAAGCAGGCGTTCATAATTCGAATTATGCATATAGCAACTTATTAGCGGGTGAAAATTTCTTAAATTGAAATCCAATCCGTGATGAATTAGTCTTTAACCGTGGGAATGAAAAATAATAATAAAGTTCATATTGTGATCAATTTTCCGCATTTGAATTAATAATGCGGGTGTGAATGGAATGAAATCTGTTGAACCAAAAAGGCAATACAATTCCAAAACAGTTGAGAAAACTAAGGATCGGATTTCTCGACGAAGAATAATCCTCATTGATCTCATATACAAGAATCCAAAATACTAGTTATCATATATAATAAGTATTCTTATTAATCCTAAAGTCTAATATTTGACTACATCATTCTCAAGCTATGCATGACCATTCCCAAGCCTTTTGAATTTGTAAAGATGATGATTTGAAGTTCTTTAACACACTCTATCATGGAAGGCCTCTCATTACTGTCACTACGAACACATCTTGATGCTAAATTGGCAAACATGAATATAGACTCCAAAGTGTAAGAGTTTCGAGCCATCTCTGCATCTATCACCTTTCGAAGCTTCTTCCGGTCATTTAGTAGGTGTCTCACCTGCACAAAATAGAGAAAGTAAATTCCAGCAACATTTTCAACATGTCACTTCATGTATAAGCTTCATACAATACAAACCTGGACCACAAGGTTCTGATCATTTGGACCTTGGTTTAGATCTACGGCTCTCCGTCCAGTCAGAAGCTCCAGAAGAACAACGCCAAAAGAATAAACATCACTTTGTAGAGTGAGTTTTCCGGTCTGTTAGTTGTAACAACAAATTAGTTAAACAATCTTGGAAAACTGGATTCAAAAAAGAGATATGTTTTAAACTTATACCGATGTATACTCAGGATCAAAATAGCCAAAAGTACCAAACACTCTAGCAGTTACATGTGTCTCTTGTCCTTCTGGCATTAGTTTAGCTAGCCCGAAATCAGATATCTTTTTAGAAAGGAAAAAAAAAATGTAAAAGTGAGTTTTAACTAATTACACAAATTTTCCCAAGAAAAGACATGACATATAGAATGTACCTTTGCTTCAAAATTGGAGGTTAGAAGAACATTGGTGGATTTGAAATCTCTGTGAACAATAGGGATCCCAACACAAGAGCTTGAATGCAGATAAGCAAGTCCTTTTGCAGCTCCTAATGCCACTTTCAGCCTTAGAGGCCAATCCATTTTTCTTTCCCCAATTCCTAAAATATTAATTAGGCACTGGTTAACAAACAATATTGAGTGTGATTCTTAGTTACATGGGAGACTAATCATACCATTCAGATGATGTTGCAGGTTCCCATTTTGCATATACTCATATACTAAGAATCTGTGCTTTCCATCAGCACAGTAGCCAATCAAGGAAACAAGATTTGGGTGGTCTAGTCTGCTCAATATGTCCACTTCCACCCGGAATTCGCGCTCTCCTTCGGCTTCTCTAATAGCTGGCAGCTCCATCTTTTTTATTGCTACAACCTTCAGAGGTGTACATGTTATCATGCTTTGTTAATTTAGATCTATATCACAAAGTTTTCGAGTCATTCAATAATATCTGTATAGTTTTTGATATAACAAATTGGATTTGTTACCTCTCCTGAACGCAGAGTTCCTCTGTATACCTTTCCAAATCCACCTTTTCCAAGAAGATTATCATCACTGAATGAACATGTTGCCTCTTCCATCTCCTTGAGTGTGAAAACAGACGATCCATGCCTCTTTTTTGGAGCTTGTGGCGCTTGATCTTCCAGTTGCCAAAACTCTGCAGGCCTATAAATCCCTGAATGAAAGAGCAAACGTATATGAACATTCCAACATGAAAGAAACAAATAAGAAGAAGAGGAGAATACATACAAGGGTCTGTATGATCTTGAGACTTGCTTCGACGGCGCTTGTTCCAGGCCGAGACCAAACCAAATGGCATGATGATTAGTATAATGGGTAGTTCTTAGACAGTTCTTACTTTGTTGTTATATGACTTAAAAGTAATCAAAATGGAATGTGATGAAGAACGCTTCAATTTGATTTAAATGATCATAATTCCCTTGAACATTATTGGTAGCTAGTATATGTAGACTAGTACAAGTAAAAATCACATTGCAATAATGCAATAGTAGTTGGTATGTACATTATTAAGAGAGAATAATACTACTACTCAACACAAGGAGAGAACCTGGTTTTTATTGTTCTTGGTAATGAATGGAAAAAGAGAGAGACATGTACTTTAAGCAAAAGAGAAAGCTGATGAGGAAAAGAGAAGTAGGGACTTGTTGCTTCCCTTTGACAAGGAAATGGAAACTGCACTCCTCATTCTCCATTTTGGTTTCTTCAAAAAATTGTTTTTATTAGATTCATTGTATTTAACATTTTAAGTCTCTGTGAAAATCCAGTTCAATCGAGTATAATATAAAGTTTACATTATTTTCTACAAATTACAAAGTCATCCAAGAAATTTCCATCTTATATACTCATTGTAGGTTAGAAGGGCATTTTCCTTGGTTGTCAATGGTCTCCATCGCAAATGTAGTTTTTACCTTGTTCCTTAATATTTCTCCTGTATGGTGTAACCGTCATTGTTACCATTAAAGTTTGTCAAAATCACCAATTGACTATGATTATGATTTTCTTAAGTAACAATAGTAATCCATGACCATCAATCTTGGGACCCAACAACTAATGATCTTTTTTCAGTAATCACCATTATGCTTAGGGCCTTAAAAATGTTTCTATAACTTGTATTACAAGAGGTGTGTTACTATAAAATTTTTAAGAATAAAAGAATTCAGGAGTGAATTTTATGTGAAGTTGATAATTAAAAATTATTAAATAATTTGATTAAATTTTTATACTCAATTATCAACTCTGAATTTTAGCCTTGCAAGAATTCAAGCATTCAATAACGTTTGTATTACAAGAGTGACGTCTTCTAAAAAACCGGAGCAAACAAGACGGGCGAACCGAAAAATAGCTAATGTCCACGAAACGGTGAACCGGAATCGGACGGTTTACTCGGACTACTCAACCACCAAGCTCCTCACTGAACTCCATCTCTTATCCTTCTTCTCTTCTGCTGATCTTCGTTCCCTCCTCCTGCAGACTGTCGCCGGGACACGTCCCTCAGTCAGCCGGTGCCGTCCTTTCACTGGTTCGTGTTCGTCATTTCTTCTCTTCCTTGCTTCTGTTTTATTATTTTCTTTTCTGCCTTGTAATGTCGCTGCTGTTGCTTACTTGCTTCTGCAATGACCTAATTTTCGTACCTTTCTTTGGTCGATTTTTTCCGCCTTGTACTTTTCCTGTTGCTGCAGATTAAATTTGCCGCCCGCTAGTTTTTCTTTTTTGGTAATTTTTGTTTCTTTTGTTTCCGTTAATCTTTTTTCTTTTTTCTGGAAGTGTTCATTTACACCGTATTTTTATTGAAGAATAATAAAATAAAATAAAATGGAACCTTGAAGGAGTAGGTTGCAGAGGCAGAGGTAGAGGGAGAAGGACTGAAATTGGAGTCGGTGGTGAGGAAGAGGAACAGAGTGCGGCGGCGAAAGTGCGGTCCTGTAGCTGTGCCGCTTGAAGCAGTGGCGAAGAGAAGTTCAATTGGACGGAAGCCATTGCTTTATTTTTATTTCCTTAAATAAAAAATAAAATTGTCACATCAAATCAACGTCAAGAATTAATTTCAATAAAGCAATCCAATTTCAGCAACGAAACATAGGTAAAAGCCACAACTCGGATTGGATATTTTATTATTTTCAATTCTCTACACTTCCGTTCCGTGTTCCGTGTTCCAAGAGAAGAACTTGCTTGTGTTCCGTTTTTGAGCTACGAGCTTCAAATTCACTTGAATACGGCCAAGTGCCAAGTAAAAGTTTACTATATTGTAACTAATAATTATTCATTTCTTTCTTCTTCTTTTTTACCCCCTCAAATTTTCTCTAATTGAATCTCCAGATGAGTTTGAGTGCGAGCTATTGTGCAAGTTACGGTCTTCGTCTTCGACCTTGCGGAGTTGCAAACTGCAATCTTGAACGACATGGTTTGTCTCCTAAGTCTGAGTTCCATTGTTCCATTACGGGTCCAAGTTCATCATAAATGAAAGACTTTTGATTTTAATTTTTTTAGATAGTAGTATTTGCTTATTATTATTACTGGTTCAAAAAAACGTGTTAAGAAGCCTCAGATTTTTTTTTTCTTTTCATGGCTTTGTTAGCTTTGTATAGTTGCAATCTTTGTGCAGGAAAAATGAGTTATTTTATTTTATTTTTTATTTAAGTTGGAGCAATGTCACTGTCAAATTCTCAAAGGTGAATCTTATCATGAAGAGTGTAAAAGTGACATCCTGTTATGCATTTATTAAAAAATTGCATTTAACAAATTACATTCTGCAGACCACTACTTTTGTCATGCCTACCTGACATTGCTTGGTTGGATATCAGCACACAATTTTTCTAGGGTTTAGTTAACATGTTTCTTAGGGCACTATGTTAAGATTATTAACTGAGAAAATTTATAGAAAATATGTAAAGTTTAAGTTTTCAATATATTTGTTATGTATTTATTAAAAAAAATCTCAAATAGTAATCTTAACATGTTTTCCTATTAAATACTAATAGTGTGAAGCAATTAAACTCTTGTATTAAATAGTGCTGCTATTTTGGTCATCTGTTTTCCAGCACACTTTAAGAGCATACCATGAATCACTAATAGTATGATCTCTTTTTATTTTGTGTCTAAAAGGCAGGAATATTGTTCCTATCAACACATCGAAGGAACTTCCAAAATATGACAACTGTCTTCAATCAAAGTTGAAGATTGGTACTAGCAATAGTGTGAAGACATTAATGGGTGCTATGGCAGGTACTATCTTTCAACCTTTGCTGGATTCAATCGCTACATCATGTATTATTTTATATATATCCTTGCCACATTTCTAACAAGCTAAGACGTTATTATATGAACAAAATGAAAAATGCTTATGTAAATCTTGTTTTTATGGATGATTCTCCTAATAATCCAGTAAAAGTTAAACAATCACAGGTCTTGTGCACAGTTGTAAATTCATTTTAGTTGTTTTGGCAATGGTGAAACTTGTAAGCGACAAGATTTTTTGCACCTTATATTTGCCACTTGGGTTGGATAACATATATGTAATTTTCCTCCAGGCTAAATCCAACATTGAGATGTGAAATAAAGAATGCAGTTCTGCTGTTTTTTTTTTTTTTTTTTTTTTTTTTTTGCAAATTGTAGATCTCATGTTGTCACTGCATAATAGGCATTCTCTCTGTCAAATCCTTACTCTTTTTTTCCCCGTTTGAAAACTGATTTGTGCTACTCCTATGACATGGATGATGAATTTGGTTGATTGTATTAGTGAGTGTTTCTTGTTTTCTTCTTTTTCAGTGACACACTTGATTGCTCCAGTTGCTGCAAAAGCTGTAAGTAGGATAAATATATTGGTCAGAGGTTTTATGTTCTTTGCATCAATCACTACTAGAGCTATTAGGTCTTTACAGTCTCCCTTTTGATATGTGTTCATGTGTGTGCTTGAGCACACGTGTGCATCATGCATATGTTCAAGTAAACCTTGTTTATTGCATAACTGAGCGAGAGATTGAAGAGAGCAGTCAGTTGTTCTTTTTGCTTTGTTTTCTTTTATGCATGAGATTTTAGACTCTAAGTTGCTTGCTTTTGTAAGCCAATGACAAATAGGAAAGCTTATTTATTGCAGTTGTTCCTTGAATATCCCATTGCTAGATAATTTCTACAGATTAGTCATTATGTTGTAAATTATGATATTGTGTATATTATGCATTGAGTCCATAGTTAGGGTATATAACTCAAGACTAAATTATTTTACAGGAAGTAGCTGCTTCTGTTTATTCTTTGGCTGATGCAAACCTAAGTGACTGGTTTGGAGGTTTATTGTATTCAGCTGGGCAACAGGCCAATGAAGCTGTTCAGAGTCAATTATCTTCTCCCAGTTTCACTAGGTGTACTGCAAATCCCTTTTATGTATTCTTTTGGCCTTTCTTTTACTTTATTTCCTTGTTATTTTCTAATACTGGATGCTCATGTTTATGGTTTTCATATGATAATTATTTCTATCTTTCTACAGTTTGGCAGTAATTTTTGGGGCAGGGCTTGTGACCAGTCTTTCTCCTTGTACACTCAGTGTCTTACCGTTGACCCTTGGTTACATTGGTATGCTTGCTACTGTGTGCATTCTCAAGTATTTCTTACCTTTCAGATGCCTAAAATTGTGAATGGGAATCTGGCAGGGGCATTTGGCTCTGGAAAAAGTAGAGCAGAGGTAATAATCTAACACACACTGTATGACGTTTCACGTTCGAAGGGGGGTGTGGATAAAAATTATTCTTTTGTTCCTGTCATCTCATTTGGTATAGAAACCTTCAAGTCTCTACTTATAGTACAGTACACTTGTAGCCCCATTTTCCTTAATAAAAATTAAATTTCTTAAATGAAGTTAAGGTGGCATGTGTTTTCATTCAATCCCAATGGACTCTTGTATTGGAGAGGCATGTTAGATGTAATAATATTCAATCCCAATGAAACTTTTAGGAGATGGTTTATCATTTATGATATTGAAGTATAGCTTGTATTAACTCAAATAACCATCAAGGCTGTGGAATAAAACGTTTAAAATTATTGTATAGTCACCCTAGGATAACATAAAACCACTTATGACCCTTGTATCCTCTTTAAGAAATTCTCTGTTGTGACTTCATTATCCTCTTATAATAGTTGTTAACGACTTGTGGATTGTCTGGCATGATATATTGAAAGTTTAGAACTTCAAAAGTAATTAAGCAAGTCCATTGCCATGAAGGACTTGATACTAGCAAAAACAAATCCTTGGTGTTGGCGTGATAATTTCCCGTGACAGAAAGGGCCTTGGATTTCGATTGTCCCTGATTTTGGTTGTCTATTGATTCGTAATTTGGAAGATTTCTCGAATTGGTCATGTGGTTTTTATTCCATCACATGGAGGGCTCTTCCATGCTAAAGCATTACTAAGTGTTAATTTGGTTTTGTTCAATTTAAATTGTCTTTGGTTGCTTATTTATATAATTTCTTGGAAATTTTGGCAACTTTATTTAATTTGACAAGAGTTAGGAAAAGAATACTATTCCTCCAAGTACTCTCTTTTCCCACGAAAACATCAATAGGGAATATTGATAAGCTGAACCTTGGTTTGTAGTTTTTTGGGCTAGAGAGAAATGATGTCTTATGTTTCTGCATTTTAACATTCACATGGTCCTTGCAATTTTGTAGCAGCACTGAATTCAAATCCTTGGATCTCTTGTTGAGGCATTCTATTCTGATATTTTTTTCCATAAACTGCATATTTTGGCATTTCATGTATGAAAACTCTCAACGTGGCATCATTTCCTCCTGGCTCTAGTAGTCTTTGACAACCATTATTGGAGTAAGATAGAAGAATGAAACAGTAATGGAAGGGAAAGAGCTGGAGTGATATCAGTGAGATATCACCAAATTTCCCAGTATGTTTGTATTATTTACTGAAAGAACAGCATAACAAAGTATCAGGTGTTTGAGGTACCTAATTCTCTCGTAGTCCTAGTCTAATCCAACCTTTCTTAATGACCTCTCACTACTTCCCCATAACAAAATGCACACTCTCACTCACTTGCCACTTGTCAGCTAGGAAAATTAGTTACAAAACCCACCCTAGCCAATAGTTTATTGAATTAAAATTAAGTCCCTAATTTCTAGTTGGCTGGGTACCTAACATGGTCTTATTTCTTTCTTGTTTCTACATGTTTTTGGATCAATTTGGCTAAGGTGTTCATACATGCATATATGCTGAATAATAATGATGCTTTCTCCCTGCTAGGTTATTGGGGATTCAATTGCATTCTCCTTGGGTCTTGCAACAACGTTAGCCCTTTTGGGAGTCGCTGCATCATTTGCTGGAAAGGCTTATGGACAGATAGGCCAAGGATTACCACTGGCTGCTTCTGGTTTGGCTGTAATTATGGGTCTGAACCTTCTTGAGGTACTGAAACAATTTTTTTCCCCTTTAAAATTAAAAAATTTGTGCCCCTTGCCTTTTTTCTCATTTATTTCAATTTTGCCTCGAAACTGTAATGATCTTAGTATCTTACTCTTACTTGGTAAGGTTATTCACTGAATATTAAAACCAGTTATTTATTATGTTTATTGTCCTGATAAAACCTTCAACTCTTCTGAAGAATTCTATTAGATTAGGCATTCTCAAGTGGAGAATTTCGGCTAAGCTTCTCTAAGCTCCATAAATGATACTTTGGACATATAGCTAGCCAATTTAGGATTCAACACATCCCCCTGCCTCCATTTTCTTTTTCTTATTTTCTCTGTGAATCAGCTTTAGTACTATATAGGGAAGGATGGCCCAAACTGTTGTAAACCATATATTAGGCTTAGCACTAACCTGGCCTTTTACAAGCCTCAAGTCCTCAACTTTTTTATGGTAACCAACACCTAAGCACGAATTTGACCATTTACTATTAGTAAATTTGTTACATTCAAATTGTATATTTAATTCAATTTAGTTTTTTACGGAATGAGTTTGATGTCTACTAACTTCTTGGACTCCCATTTTAAAACCAGTCAACCATAAAAATTTTTGACAGGATCTTTTATTTTATTTAATTTTTCGATTAATCTTGAGCAATTTTGCAGATCATTGAATTGCAGCTCCCCTCGTTCTTCGACAGTTTTGATCCACGTGCAGCAGCTGCCAATTTCCCATCAAGTATGTTGGTTATCTTACACACACTGGTTTCTCCACTATAAATACGAATTCAGAGCAATGTTGCATAATGAGAAATTCTGCTATCAGGTGTGCAAGCATATCTGGCTGGGCTTACATTTGCTTTAGCTGCCTCGCCTTGCAGCACACCTGTACTGGCTACCCTTCTAGGTTATGTTGCTGCATCCAAGGTATTTTTCATTCTCTTTTACATGTTCACTATTGACTATAGCATTCAGAAACCATTATTACTTGCTCATTAGTTTATAGTTAATAAGTTGAAAAGCTTCTTGAGAGGCATTTTTATGTATCTTTTAACAGATGTTAATGTTATTTTGGTCTAAAGATTCATGGAAATGTAAGATCCTCCATATCTTGAGTTGAATTCTAAATGTACAGTAATCTGGAATTTTCACTATATTTTATAGAGTTTATATCCAAATAACTTGGTAATAAATACTAGATTTTTAACACAGACAGAGACAGATATAAAAGGCACGATCTCTTTCCAAAAGAGCTCAACAGGATTCGTCTCACCGACTTTCTTAGTAAAATTTGCTTAGGACTGAACGTGCTTCTCTCAAGCTAACCCTGATTGAGTTGTTTCATCCTCTGGATGATCATTAAATTGATGCTTAATTAATTTACATTGGATTTGATTGTTTATTTTCTTACGTCTAATTTTTAATATCTGGTCATTCTGAATAAAGTAAATATTGATATCTTGATAGGATCCAGTGATTGGAGGCAGCTTCCTTTTGACATACACAACTGGTTATGTTGCTCCCTTACTCTTAGCTGCTTCTTTTGCTGGAGCATTACAGGTTCTTGCTATTTTTTTCAATTCTCCTTCTTTCTCCACCCCCACACCCCGTCTTTTTTTTTAAGAGAACAACCTTAATACTCGGGATAATCTAACTCGAGTCTGTATTAACAGAGCTTGCTTTCATTTCGCAAGTTCTCAGCATGGATCAATCCCATAAGGTAATTCCTGAACGTCTACTTAGAACAACAATGGTACTCTCATTTGTTGCGAGTTTCAAAACTTTCTGCGTTTGTGATGCATGTTACAATTTGCTTGTCTCACAGTGGAGCAATGCTGCTAGGAGGTGGTGTGTATACTTTCTTAGATAGGCTCTTCCCTGCAACAATGGTGATGTAGAAAATTTCCATGCTCTCAACACATGGCTTACTCGAAACACGTCGTATATATCATACAATGATGCAAAATTCAAAAGAAATTGAAATTCAAGTGCAAGTGCAAGATTTACTGTATTCTACAGTTCCTTTTTTTTTTTTGGGAAAAAGCCCAAAGCTTAATGAAAGTTGACCAAAACTTGTCATAGATAGTGTTGTTAATTGAGTTAATCGGTATATTGTACTTAGCGGATCCAAATCTATTATGTATTATTTAGATCACTATAATCTTTTATTTAAAAGAACTACTTTAAGTCTGTTGCAGTGTTGCTTGCATAGTTGGTTTTTGATTAGCATGGCTTCCCTTAAACGGATCACCTCTATTGTCTTATTTGGAAATGGAAGGGGTGTGGTAAGCAGTTCATGAAAGAGACAACTTAAATAAAAAAATCAGGGTCAAATCAAACTAGGCATAGATGACATTTTTTGTTAGTACAGTTGAACGAAAATTGTTAAACTTAATTGTTCAAATTTAAAATTATTATTATTATTGAATATTAAAATTATCTATGAAAGATTATGTCATTGTGTAACAAAATTTCCTAGTATGTAAAAAAAAAATTGGTTCGTTTAAAAAGAGTTATCTAGAAGATAGATAACTTGGTCAAAAATACCATGTACAGTTGTACACTTAACACCAAATCAATTATTATATATTAATGTAGTGTTTAATTTATTTTTAATGTATATTTTGTATTTTAATATGTATTTTATATTGTAGCTGAATTTTTTTGTATATATAATATAATTGAAATTTTGTTCAGGGAGTTTTAAATTGACTTTTGCTCTTCTATAAAGTAAATAATTCCATAAATAACACAATTTCGTCTATAATTAATTAACCTTGCAAGTTGCAGCCCATTTAGATCCATATGTTCCATCATATGTAGTATGGTTGGTGAAGCAATCACTTCATTAATTTTGCCTGGAATCTTATCTTCTCTGTCTCTTCATATATCTGCAATTTTTTATAGCACTCTCATAAGTCACAGAACAGTTCTCTCTCTCTCTCTCTCTCTCTGAACCAATAAGCATATAAGGAATGACTGGTGTTATTGGAAAGCTTGAGGCAGAAATTGAGGTGAAGTCGAATGCAGACAAGTTCTGGAATGCTATCAGGGATTTTGCAACCATATTTCCTAAGGCCTCACCATCTGTTTACAAAAGTATTCAGATTATTCAGGGTGATGGCAAGGCTCCTGGCTCTGTCTTCAAAACAACTTTAGGTGAAGGTATGTATATCTTTTCTTTTTTTTTTTAAAAAATAAATAAATAAATGATACATTTATAATATAAATAAGAGCAGTGTTAACAGTCAGAAAATTTTATTATTTGTAACTATCAATTAGTTATTATTAATATTTTTAGTGATTTGAGATTATATTCAATGATGTAAAATTACTTTTTTTTTTTTATAGTTAAGTGTTGTTCAAATTTTAATGAAAATACTGTCCTACTTTTTTTATAAATAATTTTGCACTGTTTATTTTTATTAATATAATTATATACACTTGCTCCCCCCAAAAAAAGCTTTCTACTACTTCAAACCCACTCACTCACTCACTACAAAGTATTCAAGTATATGTCTATCTCCTAATTTCGCTAGGTAATCAATAAAGATTCTACCAATTTTTGTTTATGGCTGTATTTAATACGTAATTAACAAAGATTCTATCCATTTTTGCTTATGACTGTATTTAATAAAAGTATTTTTGTGGATGTGTCAAATGAAGGTATCTTTTTTATGGTTATGTTTAATGAAAGTGTTTTTATAGATGTGTCTCCTAGATATATCTCTTTATATGTATGTTTTCTAGAGGAAGTGTTTTTGAAATTAATTATTGTTGTCAATAAATTGACAGATAATATATTGGTACCCTATACTTTTCCTATTTGACCCAATTGATTTTTTACTCTACCAATATCTGGTTTTTAACCTATGTTGGGCCACGTTCCTTCTGTCTTGCATTTGAACCAAAATAAACAATAAAATGAGCATCAATAATTTCAGTGTAAGAGATGATTTTGTTTGATTAAGTTGTTTTTCCCCAGGCTATGAACTTGTGAAGACAGTCACAGAAAGAATTGAAGATGTTGATGATGCAAAGAGGATAATAATTTATAGTGTGGTTGATGGTGAACTCCTTAAGTACTTGAAGAGTTACAAGGGATATATTAGTGTAACTCCAAAGGGGAATGATAATGGAAGCATTGTGAAATGGTCGTGTGAGTATGAAAAGGCTAGTCAAGAGGCTCCTGAACCTATTTTTATCAAAGAATTTGCAACCAACGTCTTCCCGAAGGTTGATCACTATCTTCTAAGTGCATAAATTTATAATGGGTTATAATATATATGCAACAATAATGTGATGTGTTCGTGTAAGAATAATGTTGCATTGACGTATATGCGTGTAAAATACTGCGTTGATCAACATCTCATTCATATTTTTTTTTTCCAAAGATAATAAGTTATATTTCCTTAATTATTAAAAAATAAAATATAAAGATGTTCAAAAGCAGGATATCATAATAGGAGGTGGAGAATTTTTAGAATAATACACTGAACGTATTCATTTAACGGTACATAGTAAAAAAATGAAGAAGAATCTTAAAAAAAAAAGAATAATAAGTTAATTGTTGTGATTAGGATGGATAAGGATGATGGATGCCCATTTATGAGTGGCACATTTTTCCTATGTTAAAAGAAATAAATTCTTAGGATAAAGTAAACTCAATAAAATTTGAAATGAAGTTTGAAAAGTAAACTTTGTGTGTCTATAAATACATGTACTGAGAGAAAGAAGTTACACACAAAAGCAATAAAAACATAATTCTCTCTCTCTTTCTCTCTTTATATTTTTTTATTTTATATTTGTTACATCTTCCTTATTTATTTATTTAGTTATTTTTATAACACGTTATCAACATGAGAATCTGACCAAATTTTAGGAAGACTTAGATAACAAATTTTCATTATGTTAAAACTCTCTCATCTTGAATTTAATATTCTTGATATATCTGAAAACAATTATTTATCATGGATATTTGATACTAAAATCCATCTTGATTCAATGGATCTTGGAAATACCATTGAGGCTGAAAATAATACATCCCAAAAGGATAAAGCCAAAGCCATGATTTTTTTTCGTCGTCATCTTGACGTATGATTGAAAAATGAATATCCTACATTAAAAGATCCTGCAGATATGTGGAAAGACCTTGAAGAAAGGTACAATCATCAAAAGACGGTGATACTTTCTCAAGTCCGATATGTTAGAGAAAACTTTCTCAATCTTCCATGCCTCGAATATGCTCGTGCAGTAGTAGTATCGAGAAAAAAGATTTAAAAAATATTCTGAGTTAATTTCTTGCCTTCTTGTTGCTGAACGCAACAATGGATTATTTCTAAGGAATCATAAAGTCTACCCAGTTGGCGCCACCCCATTTCCTGAAGCAAATACGACAAATCATTACCTCAGAAGAGGTAAATGGCAAGGTTTTAGTAACAAGAAAAATTATGAAAGGAAAAGGAATTATGTTCATAAAAGGATCTCACCAGAAGTGGGATAAAGAAAAAAACAATTGGCAAAGTAAATCAATTGAGCATAAATACTTCCGTTGTGGTGGAAAGGGCCATTCGTCACGTACCTGTCGTACCCCAAGGCACCTAGTTGATCTTTATCAAACATCCTTGAAAAAGGATGACAAAGGAAAGGAAACAAATTTTATTTCAAATGATGAAAATTTCACCACTCATTATGATGTATCTAATTTCTTTGAGGATCCTGAAAGAAATATTGGTTATTTGATCAATGATGGAATAGTTTAATATGTGAGTTTGTTAAGTATTTACAAATTTTTGTTAAGTTTTATTTTTATTCATCTGAATTTCAAATATGATGTTTATGAATTTCAAAACTATTGCATGTATATTTCTACTCATTTTATTATTATTATTTGTCTTTAAAAAAAATGGCAAGGATATATAATGAGGATGTATGCCTTGTGGATAGTGCAAGTTCGCACACTATTCATAAAAGTAATATATATTTTACCCATATTGTGCCAAAAGAAAAATATGTTAATACTATTATTGGCTCGGACAATGTGATAGAAGGCTCCGGAAGAGCTATAATTCTGTTTCCTGGAGGAACAAAATTTATAATAAATAATGCACTATTATCTACCAAGTCTCTAAGGAACTTGTTGAGTTTCAAAGATATTTGCCGAAATGGATATCATATTGAAACAATGAATGAGGGAAATCATGAGTATTTATGTATCACAACTCATGATTTAAATAAAAAGGTTATATTAGAAAAGTTACCCTCACTTTCATCTGGGTTGTATTATACCAAGATTAGTGCAATTGAATCACATGCCATTGTAAACCAGAAGTTTACTAGGCCAAATGAATTCTTAACTTGGCACGACCGATTGGGTCATCCGAGAACAACCATGATGCGGAGAATTATTAAAAACTCCCATGGACATTCACTAAAGAACTAGAAGATTCTTAAATCTAGTGAATTTTGTTGTGCTGCATGTTCTCAAGGAAAGTTAATTTTAAGGCCATCACCAGTAAAGATTGGATTTGAATCCCTTGAATTCCTAGAAAGAATTTAAGGCGATATATGTGGACCTATTCATCCACCATATGGATCTTTTAGATATTTTATGGTCCTAATAGACGCATCTTCGAGATGGTCACATGTGTGCTTATTGTCTTCTCGCAACCTGGCGTTTGTGAGATTACTGTCTTAAAAGCACAATTTGCAGAAAATCCAATCAAAGCAATTCGTCTTGATAATGCTAGTGAATTTACTTTTCCAAGTTTTTAATGTTTACTGTATGGCTAATGGAATAAGTGTTGAACATCCAGTAGCTCATGTTCAACACAGAATGGGTTAGCAGAATCACTTATTAAACACCTCCAATTAATTGCTAGACCCTTACTAATGAGAACAAATCTCCCAACCTCGATTTGGGGCATACTATTTTACATGCCGCAGCACTTATTTGTTTGAGGCCAACGAGTTACCATCAATTCTCTCCTATGCAATTAGCTTTTGGCCAGGAGCCAAATATTTCCCATTTAAGAATATTCGGGTGTGCGATATATGTTTCCATTGCAGCACCTAATCGTACCAAAATGGGACCCAAAGAAAATTAGGGATATATGTTGGATATGATTCTCCCTCTATAGTGAGGTATCTTGAGATACAAACTGGAGATGTATTTAAAACTCGGTTTGCGGATTGTCATTTTGATAAATCAAAATTTTCAGCATTAAGGGGAGAGAATAAGCTTCTTGAAAAGGAACTTAATTGGAATGCATTATCATTGATGCATTTAGATCCTCGATCAGGGCATGTGAACTAGAATTTTAAAAGATTATACATTTGCAAAGAATAGCAAATGAATTGACTGATGCATTTTCTGATACAAAGAGGATAACCAAATCTTATATACCAACGAAAAATGCTCTAATTCAAATTGATGTCCCAGTAGGACAAGTAGCCACTGAAGCAAATTCATGCCAGAAGCGTGGCAGGCCTGTCGGTTCTAAAGACAAAAATCCTCGAAAAAGAAAAGAGGTAAATACGATTCCTATTGAAAAATACATAGTAGAGACACCTGCAGTTGTCCAAAAGTCTGATATAGTTTTAACGCCAGAAGACGTTCAGGTACCTGAAAATTGTGAAAATGACGAGATCTCGATAAATTAAGTCTTTACATGAGAGAAATGGGACCGAAATAAGACAATTGTCAATAAAATATTTGCATATAATGTGGCATTAAATATCATGCATGAAAATAAGGATCTTGAGCCAAGATCATTCGAAGAATGTCGACAAAGAAATGATTGGCCAAAATGGAAAGAAGCCATGAAGGCTGAGTTAGACTCACTTGCAAAACGTGAAGTCTTTGGACCTGTAGTCCGTACACCTGAAGATGTAAAACCTGTTGGATACCGTTGGGTATTTGTGAGAAAACGAAATAAGAAAAATGAAGTTGTACACTACAAAGCTCGACTTGTAGCACAAGGTTTTTCACAAAGACCCGGTATAGATTATGAAGAAACGTATTCTCCTGTAGTGGATGCGATAACATTGCATTATTTGGTCAGTTTATCTGCATATCATAAACTGTATATGCATTTCATGGATGTGGTAACAGCCTATTTATACGGCTCATTAGATTAGGATATCTATATGAAAGTCCCTGAAGGACTAAAGATATCTAAACTATCCAATGAATATTCGCAAGGGTTATACTCAGTAAAATTGCTAAGATCTTTATATGGTCTAAAGCAATCTGGACGAATGTGGTATAATCGTCTTACTGAGTATCTGGCCAAAACCGGATTCAAGAATGATGATATCTGCCCGTGTGTTTTCATAAAGAAATCTGCATCTGGATTCATTATAATTGCTGTGTATGTTGATGATTTAAATATCATTAGAATTCCTAAAGAGATTTCAACAATTATAAAAACTCTAAAAGAAGAATTTGAGATGAAAGATCTTGGAAAGACTAAATTTTGTCTCGACCTGCAGATCGAACATACAAAAAATTGGATCTTTATTCATCAAACAATATACACAAAAAAGATCTTGAAGATATTTTATATTGAGAAGTCACATCCATTAAGTACCCCAATGATTGTAAGATCTTTGGATGTGGAAAAGGATCAATTCCGTTTTAAAAAAGAGAATGAAGATATCCTTGGTCCTGAAGTACCATATCTTAGTGTCATTTGAGCGCTAATGTATCTTGCTAATAACACACGATCCGATATATCATTTACTGTGAACTTACTAGCAAGGTATAGTTCCTCTTCAACCAGAAGACATTGGAGTGGAATCAAACAAATCTTTCGATATTTTCATGAAACGGTTGATATGGGATTATTTTATCCCTATGGATCCAAGTCACTATTAGTTGGCTATGCAGTTGCTGGCTACTTGTCTGATCCACATAAAGAGAGATCTCAAACAGGATACCTGTTCACATATGGTGGTACAGCTATATCATGGAAGTCCACAAAACAGACGATTGCTGCAACATCCTCTAATCATGCCGAAATACTAGCGATTCATGAAGCAAGTCGCGAGTGTTTTTGGCTCAGGAATTTGATTCAATATATTTTGTTATCGTGTGAACTGGTTGATAATAAGATAGCTCCAACTGTCTTGTTTGAAGATAATATAGCATGCATTGCTCAACTTAAAGGCGGATACATCAAAGGTGATAGAACAAAGCATATTTCTCCCAAATTTTTCTTCACTCATGATCTTCAAAATCAGGGGACAATTGATGCCCAACAGATCCGTTCAAGTGATAATCTGGCAGATTTATTCACAAAGTCACTCCTGAAATCCTCTTTTGAAAGATTGGTACATGAGATTGTGATGCGCCGATTTCGAGACATTAAATGATGTCGACAAGAGGGAGAGTATGTACTCTTTTTTTCTTGATAAGGTTTTTTTCCATTGGGTTTTTCTTGACAAGGTTTTTAATGAGACAGTTCCATCACGATGGATTTTGTACTCTTTTTCTTTCACTAAAATTTTTTCCCATTGGGTTTTCTTTAGTAACGTTTTAACGAGGCATAATCCTAAATGGTCATCCAAGGGGGAGTGTTGTGACGAGGATGGATAAGGATGATGGATGCCCATTTATGAGTGGCACATTTTTCCTATGTTGAAAGAAATAAATTCTTAGGATAAAGCAAACTTAATGAAGTTTGAAACGTAAACTTTGTGTGCCTATAAATACATGTACTGAGACAAAGGGGTTACACACAAAAGCAATAAAAACACCCTTCTCTCTCTCTCTTTTTCTCTTTATATTTCTTTATTTTATATTTGTTACATCTTCCTTATTTATTTATTTAGTTATTTTTATAACATCAATTAAATGAAATTAAGCTGCCTCATTGACTAAATGAATGAAATAAAATGTAATATGGCATAATATATTTTTTTTCGGATTTTTTATTTAAATAAATGTAATAATTACTGAAATAAATAATTTGAAAAATATTTATCGATTTGCGTTCACCAGTCATATCTCGTTTACACTGTAAACGAGATGAAATTACGTATACGAGATAGACCCTTATCTCGTTTACACTGTAAACGAGATAAGGCCGAACGGCACCCATAAGTATAAGTCGTTTACATGAGTGTAAACGAGATAAGCCCGAACGGCGCCTATAAGTATAAGTCCTTTACAACCTGTTCCTGGACCCCATTTTGACTTAGTCAAACTCTTTCTCCCCTCTTTTTACCCTTTCCAACCATATTTGAGACCGATACGGTGATGGCACGTCAGGAGGAGAATGACGGGGACATCAATAGACTAAACGAGACGTCGCATTACGTCGAGGCGGCCGACTTCGAGGTTAGTTGCGTTCTGTTCAGTTAATCTAAGTATGTGGAAATTGTTAGGGTAGTCTCGTAGTGACAAGCACTGAGTAAAATGCTAATTAGGGTTTGGACTATATGATGAATTTAGAACAATATTTGCTTGTGTAAGTTTGGTATGACTTAATTAGGATTTGCTTACCGACATAAGTAATTTAGAGATATTTGTAGAGTAGAGACATGGTAGTAGTAGTACTTTGTTATTAAGTAGAGTACAAAAATTTATTATTATCTCTTTATAGGTTAATAATTTTTTTTAAATTCCGTAGAGGCCTCGCCTTCTACTGCCCCGGCGAGTCAGCCATACCCTTCCTCCACAGAACACCATCGTCCCCTATCTAGCTGAGGTCGGATTCGGCGACACGGTGCCCCTCAGGGACTTCACATTTGACAATTCCCTGATTTCGGCACTCATGGAGCGATGACGTCCAGAGACGAACACGTTTCATCTCCCGTGGGGGAGGTCACTATTACCCTGCAGGACGTGGCATACCACCTAGGCTTGCGTGCACACAGGAATCCCGTTGGGGGTGCCTTCGTGACTTTGGTAGGTGGTACGGCACAAAGACGTGGGCCATGGTGGAGTAGCTGCTTGGTGCCAGGCCTCCATTGGCGACACAACAGGCTGCGCAGAGGAAGGAGTCGTTCACGCTGAAACTGGTTTGATTGCGTGATCGTGTCTGCCAGATGCCCCCGACCGACGATCCTGAGACCCTCCGACAATATGCCCGATGCTATATTATATTACTGATCGGAGGGTATCTGTTGACAGACAAGTCCAACAACCTAGTTCACGTATGGTGGCTACCGCTTCTCCGGGACTTCGCGGAGTGGCTACAACCTCGTCCCATGCCACTCCGCCCACATCGACTCGTCTGGGATTGGGGAAAACTCCATCTCATACACCTTGAACACAGCTTCCTGTTTGTATACAGGATGCACATGCTCGTCCCCTAGAAGTCGGAATAGTCGAAATCGGAAGACTCCGTTACCCATGGGTGCCAGTAACCTATACGCCACCCTTCCTATTTCCCTCGCTTCTGTACCACTGAACTTGCTCAATATCAAACTTCTCAAATCGGACAACGTCTCCACACGCTGAGTGCGAAATAATATCGGATCCTCACACTCAAATGTCACCCAGTTGTCGCCGTTTCTCATATGACAGTTGGGATAAACAAGCACAACTATGTATGGACTATTATTAGCCATTAATGCCTTGTATTTGTGAGAAATATGAGACACAAAAAGGATAGAAAAAGTTTGTAAAGAATACTAAGGGTTACACATCCTTTTATAGCTGGTTGGATTCTACTCCATGTATCTTGTTTACACTGTAAAAGAGATAAATGAAATATGAATGGGGAATACAAATCGGTAAATATTTTTCAAATTATTTATTTCGGTTATTATTACTTTTAATTTATTTATTTAAATAAAAAGTCTGGTTTTTTTCGGTTTTTTTTTATTTGTGGGGTTATATACAATACTATCTGATACTATATATATTCACATAACTATAAGGTGCATGGTTGACATAGTCTCTCCACCTTCGTTTAGAGGTTTCGGTTTTGAGTCTCACTTCTAACTGGAAAAAAAAATTGTCTATTTTTTAAAAGGAAAAAAATCTATTACTGTAATTTATTATTCATATAGGTAGACAATAAAAATACTAAATAATGTGAACAATAAATATATCGGAGGTTTAATTCAATAGGTATGTAAATGATTATGTTCATTATTTTTAATTGGATGGTTATTTCTTTTGATTCGATTTACTCATGCATAGTTAACAATGGCTGGATGCGAAATGGATCCAGAAACATTATCATGAGGCCAATAACATATATAATATTAAAAAATTATACAAAAAATTATATAATGTAAAATGTATTACAAAAATATACCGATAGAAAATATATTTAAGTACAAAAAATAGGGTAAAACACACAATTAAACAAAACCCAACTCAATATTACACAATTCACCCAAATGAAAAAACGTTACATAGATCTCCCCATTCACTTCTCTATGTAAATCGAATGAGTTAGACTAGATTTAGCTTTCTATGTAAATCTAATCAGTCTGTTTCGATTTATGCATACATGCATGCTGTCCTAGTAAATCTAATCACCCTGTTTTGATTTATGCCCTGTCCTAGTAAATCCAAACAGGGTGATTAGATTTACTAGGACAGCATGCATGCATAAATCGAAACATGCTTTACAATATGTAATTTGAGAAAAATAATTAAAATACTATATCAACAAAATTAGGCTATTTTTTTATATCTCATCTATATTTTAAATTTTAAATTAATAATTTTTTCATAATTATTTCTAATGAACTTTTTAAAATAGATGGTTTCAAATAACGATAAAGATAGACGGTTAGTTTTAAATTACTAGCGTACACGTAAAAAATCACTAGTTTTTTTTAAAAAAAAGATGAATTTACATAAAACTAGTGATTTAAAGCTGTCCATTTAAAACCAGCTCATTATATTTCTAGAAACCAACACATTTAAATTTTTAATTATATATGTTCGAATAAAATTTATCAAAATTTTTAATTTTTTATAATTTTTTATTCTTTTGGAATACTATTTTTTTAATACTAATTTAAATGTGTTTGTTTTTATGAAAACAATGTGTTAGTTTCAAATGAACAATTTTAAATCACATTAATTTTTTTAGAAATTAGTAATTTTTTGTTTGTGTACTAGTAATCTAAAATAATGTTTAAAATTTTAAATTTTTGTTCTCGTATTAAATTTTTTTCGTTTTATTTAAATTTAAAATTTTTAATGTGTACTAGTAATTTTTTACGTGGACGCTAGTAATTTAAAACTAACCGTCTATCTCTATTATTATTGGAAACCATCTATTTTAAAAAGTTAAGTAGAAATAAACATGAAAAAGTTATTAATTTAAAATTTAAAATATAGATGAGATATAAAAAAAATAGCCTAATTTTGTTGATATAGTATTTTAATTATTTTTCTCAAATTACATATTGTAAATCTAATCAGCCTGTTTCGATTTATGCATGCATGCATGTTATCCTAGTAAATCTAATCACCATGTTTAGATTTACTAGGACAATGCATAAATCGAAACAGGGTGATTAGATTTACTAGGACAGTATGCATGCATGCATAAATCAAAACAGACTGATTAGATTTACATAGAAAGCTAAATCTAGTCTAGCTCATTCGATTTACATAGAGAAATGAATGGGGAGATCTATGTAATGTTTTTTCATTTGGGTGAATTGTATAATATTGAGTTGGGTTTGGTTTAATTGTGTGTTTTATCCCAAAAAATATGTATGTATTTTTTACTATGTATCATAAAATTCATCAATAATAGAATGTGTCAAAATTTTCAACAATTTTTTTAATATAATTAAAAGGCAATTAGCAAGAAATTCATCTTTCATTTTGTTTTTGAGTTATTCTTCACAATATTCATAGCTGAAAATATATCTCAGTTGTAGTAGTTGAAACAGAGAAAATTAATACCAAATAAATCAAGAAGAACACTCACAAGAAGGAAAAAAATTCATTTTATGAGATTTGAAAAATTTTATTTAATTAAAAAATATTAATAATAATATCTTTAATTTTCAAAATTTTTTTAATATTATTACTTACTTTTTAGATATTAAAAATCATTAATATTTAGATTAGACTGAATTTTTATTTATATTAAATTAAATACTAAATAATTTTTTTTAAAAATTAAATCGTACTTAATAACTTATTACTATTAATATTTTTTAAAAAAAAGAGGGAGGGAGCCGAGACCTCCACTCGCTCCCTTTATGTTAAATTCATCACTAGGTGTATAAATTATTATTTTAATATTAAAGTTTAGGAAGTAATTTAAAGGTGGTGTGTTTTTTTATTTTATCGGGTCAATTTTAAAATTTATTATTGATGTTGTTTACAAAAATTCATTGTCTACCTAACCAAAAAAGAGTGTTATGGAAGTGATATTCTATAAAAACCGGATCAAATAAGATAACCAAACCAAAAAATGGCTAACCGAAATCTAATTAGTTTCGGGCCATATTCAAAAGCTGGATTTGGTTGGAAAATTTGACTAAGAACCGGTGAATCGACTTAACTAGAAATCGGACAATTTTTCATTTTTCTGCACAGTAATTTTGTTGTTGTTTACTTGCTTCTGTAATTTCCTAATTTCCGTTCCTTCCTAAGATGTTTGAATGTCCAGTTACGAAAATCCAAACAATACAATAATCTGTGTGAGTGTGTTCTATTGAGATGAAAAAAAACTAGAAATAAAAATAAAATATATGGTCAAATTAGAGTTTTTATTAGTGTTGAGGTAAATGAATTTCCACCATCTTAATGGATTATAATAAATAATGATTTTAGGTAATATCAAAATTAACAACACAGTTTGTCATTTTAAGTCTTTTCGTTTGTCAATTCAGCATTTTTTATTAATAGAGATGTGAGCAGTTCATGTTTAATTATTTTTGTCAAATTTATAAGTTTTTTGAAGATTTTTTTTTTGTCTTTTAAAATTATTTTTATCCGAAAATATTTGGTAACTAAAAAAAACCAGCCAAAAATAGTCATAACTTATCTTATTTAGTATTTATTAAAGGTTGTAATATTTAATGAATGTTAAATAAAGCAAGTTATAACTGTTTTTTTTGTCTCTCTAGTATTACCCTTTTTATCAGTATCAGAATTTTTTTAGTATTGATTTAATAATTAACTATTATTATTATTATTATTATTATTATTATTATTATTATTATTATTAAATGTTAGTCAAAGATCTTGCACATTTTTGGTCTTCTCATGGTTCCTATGTTGAATACTTTGAAGATAATAAGTCATCACACTAATTCTCATATACCGACTTTGAAAAGAGTGTTGAATAAAAATGGATGAAAAGTGGTATAATAATTAATGTGTAAAATAATTAATATATGGATAAAATTTGAAGTAAAACGATTTTTAAATATGTTTGTTGGGGCATTCTACTATACAGATTGAGATTGTATAGAGAGATAATTAAATTCTTTTTATAGTTATTTTTTATTATTTTATTAATATTCAAAATGTGAGTTCCAATATTTTTAATTTATCTTTCATCACATAAAAAAAAAGATCTTCTTTACTTTATAATTCACCATGTTTATTAGATTAAATGACATTTATTTTTTATAATATTCTACTCAAACAAAATATAAATATAAAATATTAAATAAACTTGTTACTATTCTAAACCATTTCCATTATTATTAGTATATATGCAAATTTTGTAGCAGGTTCTCACAAGTCACAACAACAAAAATTCTTCTTCTTGTTCTTAAAATCAAGCAATGGCTGGTGTTGTTGGAAAGCTTGAAGCGGAAATTGAGGTGAAATCAAATGCAGACAAGTTCTGGAATGCTATCAGGGATTTTGCGACCATACTCCCAAAGGTCTCACCTTCTGTTTACAAAAGCATTCACATTATTCAGGGTGATGCCAAGGTGCCTGGCTCCATCATCAAATATACTTTAGACATGGGTATGTAACGCTTTTTCTTCTTAAATTCATTTTCATATATTTACATAACAAATAATATTTTGCTGATTAATTAAGTTCTTATTAATCAGTTAAAAATAATTATTTTTATTTACATCATAATATATAATTATTCGCCTATACAAAAACTTTTTACATTCTGATGACCACATAGAATTTTTATTATTATTATTATTATTATTATTATTATTACGCGTGTCAGACACATTTTAGACACCACACTCATTGATACTCGTTCAATACGCGTGTTTGTCGTATCCAACTATATCTTAGGAAAAAATAAAAAAATTCTTCTCTGGACACGTGAGAACACCCTTAAATACCATCAAGTATTAGCGTGTCAATCTTATTCTTAACATGTATTTTTAAACTAAATTTAGAAATAGTATATATTATTATTTATTAAAACAAAAAATATTTTAAATATTTTATATAATTAAAATAAGACATTAAAAATAATAAAAAAAATTAATTTATATTTTAATATCAATAAAATATTAAAATATCATTACGATTTATCTAAAAAAATCTTTTGTATTTTATATGTATATATGTTCTCGTGTCTTATAAAATTTTAAAATAATTTTAAAATTCGCATGTCGACGTATCTCATGTCGTGTCATGTTTTATGTCCGTGTCACTGTCCGTGCATGATAGCATGTCACTAAAATGTAGGAGCCTCGAGAATTAGAACCATATATAGTTATATACAGCCTTTTTCTAGACAAGTATTAATCAAAATAAGCAATAAAAATGAGTACCCATAACTATGGAATAAGACTATATATATTTGTATTTTTCATAAATAATTTTCTTCTTTTTTTTTTTTTTTTTCTTTTTCCAGGCAATGAAGTTGTGACAGTCACAGAAAGGATTGAAGATGTTGATGATGCAAAGAGGACATTGATTTATAGTGTGATTGATGGTGACCTCCTTAAGTACTTTAAGAGTAATTACAAGGGATATATTAGTGTAACACCAAAGGGGGATGATAATGGAAGCATTGTGAAATGGTCCGCTGAATTTGAAAAGGTTAGCCAAGAGGTTCCTGAACCTATTTTCATCAAAGAATTTGCAACCAAGATGTTCCCAAAGATTGATCACTATCTTCTAAGCGCATAAATTTATAATGCGTTTTATATATTCAACAATAATGTGATTTGTTCGTGTAAGAATAATGTTGCATTTTCATATATATATGCATGTAAAATACTGTGTTGATTTACATCTTATTTAGAAGAATAAAAGGTTTATTATCCTCTATGTTATGTCTTATGATTATTAGAGAAATTTATTGAGTTATCATAGTTAATATTAAGGGATAAGTATTGTCTTGGTCCCTAACATTGAGGGTCATAATCGAAACCGCCTCCATCGTAATTTTAAATTTAAAATCATCCTTAACGTTTTTTTTTCATATTAAAATCGTCCTTTTTTAATAAAATTTTTTACGTTATTCCTGAATTACCCCTATTTTAATAATAAAAGTTATAAAATTTAAAAAAAAAAATAAAAGAAAACACGTCCCGGGAGGAAGGGGGAAGAAAACGCGTCCCAGGAGAAGGAAAATGGTATACGAAGGGGGAGGGGAGGGAAAGGGAAAGGGAAGAGGGGAGGGGGAACGGGGGAGGGGGACGGCGTCGGCGAAGCTTGGAGCTGCCGTCGCCGTCGCCGAAAGAAAGGAGAGAGGGGCTGCGACGGGAGAGAGGAAAAGAGGGAAAGGAGACCACGCCGCTAAGGCTCGCCGCCGCCGCCGTCGTCGTGTCGTCGTCGGGAGACTACGACGCTGAGCCGTCGCCGCCGATTCGACCATGTCGTCGCTGTCGCGAGCCAGGGAGAGAGCCTAGGCTTCCGCTCCGCTGCTCCTCATTGCCTCGCCGCTGTTCCTCGCCGCCTCGCCGCCTCTGCTTCTTGCTTCTTGCTTCGATCTCTGTTTCTGCTTCTTCTGCTTCTGTATCTTCTGCTTCGTCTTCTACTTTCTGCTTCTACTTTAGTGCTTCTGCTTCTGCATCTTCTTTGTTGAAGCTGGATTTGATTTGTTGAATCATTGTTGGTTTTGTTCTTGTTTTGATTTCTGAATTGTTGTTGATTGATTTTGTTCTTTTTTTATTTCTGAATTGTTGTTGGTTTTGTTGAATCTGGTTTTTGTTCTTGTATTTTTAATTTGTTAATGAAAGAAGTTGCTGTTGTTTGGTGTTCTTGGTGTTGGTGGTGGTGGTTGTGGTGGTGGTGGTGGTGGTGGTGGTGGTGTTGTTGGTCTTGGTGTTGGTGTTGGTGTTGGAGGAGGTAATTGTGCTGATAGTGGTGAGGGTATTTTTGTCCAAAAAAAATTAAATGGATGATTTTAATACGAAAAAAGGATGATTCTAAATCAGAAATTACGTTGGGAACAATTTCGATTCTGACCCTCAACGTTAGAGACCAAAACAATACTTATCCCTAATATTAATCATCTCTCTTTAACTTTGAGTTTGAATAACCCCATCAATTCATTAGAAGAGTAAAATAATTTCTGTAAATCACAATAATTTTTACAAAAATTCCATTTTGTTATTTCACCATTTTCTCCCCTAAACTGCCAAATCCTTTAGTCTTTTCCAGTCCCAAAAGCAAAAAGATTGAAAAGAGAATATTAACCATTGAATCAAATGTTCTTTGACCACACATGTGTATGATTAATCCTCTTAATTATTTATTAATGATTGCAAGGGAACATTAAAAGTTAAAACCATAAATTTTCACTATAAATGAATTAATTTCAAAAAAAAAAAAAAGTTTCCGCTCTCCAAAATCTATTTCTCAATGATACATATAACTTATCCAACCAAATTAGCGGCTAAAAGATTTGTGGTGGTTTAACGTGACAAATTTGATTCAAACCCAACGTTGATTTGTTTAAATTAGAATTTTCCCTGATTCACACATTTTTCTGGCAGAATAGATTGATAATATTGTTTTAAGCAATTAATGGTTAATTCTAAGCAAGAAAATGAAGTTAAAAATTTTAATTTACTCTAATTGGCTATATGATTATCCAAATTCTGGTTATAAAGATGATTAGTATTAGTTATGATAAATTAATCAATTTTTTTAATAATTATAAAATATGTCATAGAAGATAATAAATCATTTATTTATTGAGTAAATAGCCAAAATCGTCCCTGAAAGATACTCCGATCTCTATTTTAGTCCTCGAAAGATAAAGTTAATCGAAATCGTCCCCGAAAGATACACGATTAGTCACGTTAATCCTTCCGTCAGTTGGATGATGACGTGTCACGTTAATTGCCACGTGGCATATGATGATATGGGGGGCTAATGCCACGTGTCACAAGATGATTGGTTGACGTGTCAGCTTAGTAACACCCAGATAAGTGACACGTGGCATGCCATGTGGCATTTGACATGTAAAAAGTTATTTATAATCAAAATAGTCCTTGAAAGTTCAGACGTAAGCCATTTTTATCTCTGAAATTTTAAAAATTAATCAAATTAGTCCTTATATAATTTTTTTTATTTTTTCTTGATAATATTAAATTTAAAATATTTTTTGATACTACTAATTTTAATAGAAATGTAATTGACAATCAAAAAATTAGTAATTATATCTTTTCTTCTTAAATATTTTTTCAATAAAATTATCTCTTTCCTTTAATTTTTGCCAAAATCTCTCTTATTCTTTTCTATTCTAAAACATTTTTCTTACAAATTTAATTGGTTTTGTTTATTATTCATAATGACCTGAACTAGAACTTAAATAATTCGGCAAAGCACATTAAATAAACTAGCTAAGCATATAACAGCTAAAGGCAAAGCAATATTGGTTATTACTACTGCATGTGTAAATCAAATAATGTATGTTAATAAAGTTTGACAAATATCATTTTCTTATTTTGATTATTACATTTGAATGAATTTCTTTTTAAAAAGAATTGTTCAACAAGCTAGAGATTATTATTCATTATGGTTGAAATATAAATTACATAAAATAAAGATTCCTCTAGTACATATATACTCAAGATACTTGATTCATAGTCATTCTTTTTAAGGATTTAAATTCTTTGTTCTTCTATAAATAATCCTATAAGTGATATGATTTGCAATGAATAATTTTAGTACATCACTTAATAAGTAATTAATCTCGCAAGCTAGAATTAAGAATTTCAACATAATTATTATTAATTTGTGATGACATGGTGTATCTATGTGAGTGTATATATAAATGTAAAGTCAAACCTCTTACAAAAAATAAAAAATGTTTGGTCATATTGAAATCCTTTGGGAAACTGAAACATCTCATATTTAGCGTTGAAAAAATAATTTATAGAAGAACAAAAATTTACTTGGTGCTATATACATTAAAAAATATTTATTTGAAAAATCTTCTATGGGTACTTTTTATAATAATTTGTATTTTTTTTATAAATAATTGTACAAGTGACATAGTTTTGTATGATTAATTTTTATATTTAACCCTATAAATTATAGTAACTAACCTTATCGCCCGGCTGCTAGCTCTTCAATTATGCGTCACACTATGTTTGGGAAAAGGAACTACTTCTTATTAATTTTAATTTTGTTCTGAATCCATGCATTTTTTCTCTTTATATATTTGCACCATTTTTGTACTAGCATCTCATACCATAATTCAATGTAAGCTATGGCTGCTAGCGTTGGAAAGCTTGAGGCAGAAACTGAGGTAAAGTCCAATGCAGACAAGTTCTGGGGTGCTATTAGGGATTTTGTAACCATATTCCCTAAGGCCTCACCAACTGATTACAAAAGCATTCAAATTCTTGAGGGTGATGGCAAGGTTGTTGGCTCTGTCTACACAACAATTTCAGGAGATCAAGGTCCGTAAAGTTTTATTTTTCTTAGATTAATTTTTTACAAATAAATACTTATATTATTTCTTAAAAAATTTTAAATTGGATGTATTAGTTGTTAATAAATTTTTATTCTTTATATACCCATGTTGTTTCTTAAAACATTTTAAATTGAACGTTTTGATTCTCAATACATTTTTATTCTAATAAGTCTTTAAGAATTATCGGCCGAGTCGATTAGCTTAGTCTCTTCGTTATATTGTTTTGAAGGAAATTAATTTGTTTTACATAATTATTTTATAATAAAATTTGTTATGAACTTATTTATCTAATATCCATATTAAAAATTTAATTAAGGTACCCGTCCACGGATATCCGCAAAAAAAAATTTATTTAAATACCCTTATATATATATAAATTATATAAGTAATTCTAATTTATTTTATTTTAATTTGTATATTAAAAAAAATATATATATGTTAAATTTGTGTTTGTCTATTTGAATTGTATTTGATTTGATACATTTGATTAAATTGTGTTCGATTTTATTATGGTTATATTGTGTTATTTTTTATTTTTTAAAATTTAATATTCATGAATACCTTCAAATATCTCCCTTCGCAGAGGAAAATAAGTGATAAAAAAGGATAAAAATAAAAAAATATTTTACTAACACTACAGGACATGAGGAGAATAGCGACGGTTTAATTGCCAAATTGTGACGGTTTTGAACCGCCGCTAAACAGGTTGAACAGGATCCACAACGCATAAAGGTGCGGAGTCATATTTTGCGTCAAACAGTTTAGTGGCGGTTTATAACAGCCGCAATTTGTTGAACCGGATTTACTGAAATTTATTTGCGGCGGTTTTAAACCGCCGCTATTTGTTGCTTGGATTCTTATGAACTTTATTCGCGGCGTTTTAAAACCGCCGCTATTCTTATGTTTTTGATTAATTTTACAAACCTGGGTATTTTTTTTAACTTCTTTTTATTTAAAGAATCTTATCGTTATTTAATTTTTTATTTTTTTATTATATTTTATAAATTTTTTTATCTTTTTTATTTAAAGAATATTATACTTTTTTTTCCCTAAAATTCTGCACCATGGAAAAAAAAACTCATGAATATTTAACTGCAAAGCAAACTAACATTTCTATTTTAATAATGTCAATAAAGCATTTCAATAGTCACCCAAAAAGGTAAAGTACTTGGCTAATAATTAATGCTGCATAGTTAACATAAACAAAATATATACTGAAAATCAAAGTATCATAAATCCTAATTTCTATTTTTCACCATATTCGTCCAAAGAATTCATCCGTGCAGCAATGTCTGGAGGCAGCTTCCCACATTGTTGTTGGACCAGATAACTCAGCACACTCTCTATTGCCTGCCTCTTCGTTTTCTCTACTGCTAATTCATCCTCCATTGCTTTTCTCTTCAATTTTTCGGTCGTCACCTCCGCCTATAGTGCACACAGCATCCTTTGGACCTCCTCTACTTGAGCTCTATCCACCGGCAGCTGCGAACTCGGACGGAAGAGTTGACTTGGTGTCGGCCCATATCTATCCCACGCACTCTACCCGGGTGCTCTTTACCGAGAGCTTGGGCAAGGGAATAATTTTCTGACAACATTCTTGTAGATTCATCCAGCTGCTCAATCTCAGATATTTTTTCTTGCAGGCATAAATAAAATTACACAATCACACTAGGCTAATAGCATGCTCAAGATATTTTAATAACTAAACCCAACATGTTGCAGCATAAATGATTAAGTGTACTCACACCAATCCTCCGAGCTTCTTCATGTATATAGCTGCCATCAGATCTTTTGTGCTTTAGGATCCATACTTTTCCCTTACCAACTCTCCTCCCTTGTTTTTGTGACCGTGACAATACAATTTATGCCATGAATTTTATTTCTTTAAATTTTTTCAATACTTCAAATATTGTTTTACTCTATGAATAAATCAACACTAAATGCCACTCAATACTTGATTAGAAATTTATATTACCTCTTCTTCCCTTACCCTAGCCAAGCTTTTAGAACCGTCAGTATGCGTGTAAAGTTGCTTCTTTCGATTCAGCGCGTTTTGCTTGCACTTCGCCTATTAAAAATTAACAGTAAGTTTGAATTCAATAAAGTAATAAATATAGCTATGTAGTATATATATATCCTACATTACAAGAGACTCAAAATAATGGGGCAGTAAGTATAGTAGTGTGGAAATTGAATAAACTGTACGTACTCTTAATTTAAGCATTGCTTTAACAAGAACAATAGTTATATGGATGCAGTCCCTATTTATATATAAGAAGTTAACAATATTATTGTATTTTTAATATGCAAATGCAACCCCTAACTCTCACCACAACTAACGAAAAAAAGCTTTAGCAAGCATGTGTGAGATAGCTTTAGCAGGCATGTGTTATAATATCAGTAGATGGTTTGGGGTACGGTTAACGGCGGGCTTAGTGGGTTCGATACAAAAGTAGGTCGATTTGGCGTCGGAAGGCTAATTTGGAGATGAATCGCAGCAATCCACCCTAAGTTGCTGCGGTTTGTGACTCCGTAGGAAGTTTGGCGCAGGCATCCGCCGCGTCTGTTGTAGTGTATAAAGAGTGATTCTACTCAATAACTTGTACTAAATAAAAATTTATTAAAAGATCAAAGTATTTGATATGAAATTCTTTAAAATATTTTGTCTTCTATTTAAACAGTGGATATAAAAAGAATAATTATCTACGCTTTTTTCCTCTTGAAGGAAATGAAGCTGTGAAGACGGTGACAGAGAAGATTGAAAGTGTTGATGATGCAAAGAGGACAATAATTTATAGTGTGATTGATGGGGATCTTCTCAAGTACTATAAGCGTTACAAGGGATATGTGAATGTAACACCAAAGGGAGATGATAATGGAAGCTTGGTGAAATGGTCGTGTGAGTATGAAAAGGCTAGTCAAGACGTTCCTGAACCTAATTTCATGGCAGAAGCTGCAATCAACACCTTCCTAAAAGTTGATCACTACATTCTAAACGCATAATCCTTTGAAGGGCTTCTACTTCTATGCATTATAGTAATTGGGTTATACATTAATGATGAATGATTAATGAAATACTAATATAAAAATAAGAAAAATGCTAAGTATATATATTATTATTATAGATGAAATACATCATTGGCTCACATTTCATTTGTTCGGTGGAATCTGAATTTAACTGGATGAATGAAATGTGTGCCTGATAAATAATTTTTATTTTGTAAATTATTTGTTTTTATAATAAATAAAATAGAAAAGAGTTTGAAATATAAACAATGGATTCTAAAAGGTACATGGAGCTCCAAGCAAGAGATTTGAATAATTTCTTCTCTGTGAATTATTCATATTGAAAAAAATAGAAAGAATGTTAGAGGAGTAAAAAGCGTTTATAGTAAAGAGTAGAAGCTCTCATAATTTTTTTTTTTTTTTTAGTGAAGACTTGCTTGTTTATTAAAAATTAAAAATGTATGAGGGATTTAGCACCATTATAATGCATAAAAGTATGAAATTAAAATTGCATGCCCATTATAGCAACGTATACACCTTATCTCCTTCAGTAAAACAAGCAAGCAAATAAATTAAAAGACATGCATGGTCACAAATAAAACCACTTTATTTACAATTTATGGTGATTTATTTTCCCTTTATATTTATATGAGAGTATAGAATCATTGGCACTAGGTCATAGATTTTTTTAAATCTAAAAGTTGGTTACGGGTTCGTCAAAATATTTTTTTTTTTAAAAATAATTTATTTTTAATTTAGACTTTTAACTATTGACTTGTATTAAATATAAAATAAAATTAAAAAAATTAATAGTCAAATAGACTACTTAAAATTGTAGTTGTTTTATTAAAAAAAAATTGTTTATAAACTATAATTTACAAATATATATATATATATATATATATATATATATATATATATATATATATATATATGAATTAAATTATACTTTATAAAATATGAATTTTTACTTACAAAATTATCAGATTTAATATAATCAAAACTCGACTTTACTTGGCCTATTTTCATCTAACTACAACCTACAAAGTTTATAAAAAAGATAATTTGACAAAAATAAGGTGAAATCAAAATAGGTATAGAAGACATTTTTTATTTGCTATATGTCAATTTGGGGTTTGGAAGTCTTCCCCCTTCTTCCCGATTTCCTAAATTTAATAAGGTTCGCAATCCACGTTAAGCAGCGCCGAAGTGTACGTAAATCAAATCAAAAAGTAAATAAAGTTTGGGAAAAATCATTTTCTATTGTGATAAGTATGAATGACGTGGCATCAATAATATGTTGGAATAAATTAATTTCAATAACTCAGATCATTCATATTGAATCACCAAAAATATATCATAATGCGGAAGCGTACCTTTATTCATAAGAGTTAGAAATTGATGGAAGAATTTGGATCTTGTGGTTCTTTCAATCTTCTTCAACCAAAGCCTTCTGTATTCCTAGGAGGCTGAACTGCAACTCTTTTGATGGAGAAAGAGTAACAAAGACGGTTTTGGTATATTGGGGACCGAAACCCTGAAAGCCTATTTATATTTGAGCATGGCACCCATTAAATCCTTAAACCCAAATAAAATAATATCTAAAGTCCAAAAGATAATATATTTAAAATCTAAAAGATAATTATCTAAGGAACAAAAGATAATATCCGATTTTATTCTCATTTAATTCCAAATCAAAAAGTAATAATGACTTATTCAATTTAGTATTTATAACAATAAATGAGATCAACATTATATAAGTCATTTAATTTGAAATAGCATAATTTGTGATTATAATTAATATATGTATTGCCCACAAATAAATTAGGAAATTAAAATAATTTCCTAACAATCTCCCACTTGGGCTATACATGTATTCTTTCTTGATATAATCACATCTTATAAACTTTATGCACGTATCTGAATGCTATTTCTCTCATTACTTTAACAATCTGGTCC